>NC_142708.1:58535000-67677500 GCF_055471065.1 Atractosteus spatula | reverse complement strand
GAGACGCACACTCACACACACCTGAGAGTGAGACTCCGCCTACAGCAGGACACACACACACACACCTGAGAGTGAGACTCCACCTACAGCAGGACACACACACACACCTGAGAGTGAGACTCTGCCTACAGCAGGAGACACACACACACACTCACACACACCTGAGAGTGAGACTCTGCCTACAGCAGGAGACACACACACACACTCACACACACCTGAGAGTGAGACTCTGCCTACAGCAGGAGACACAGACACACTCACACACCTGAGAGTGAGACTCCGCCTACAGCAGGACACACACACACACACAGCTGAGAGTGAGACTCCACCTACAGCAGGACACACACACACACCTGAGAGCGAGACTCCACCTACAGCAGGACACACACACACACACACCTGAGAGTGAGACTCCACCTACAGCAGGACACACACACACACACACCTGAGAGTGAGACTCCACCTACAGCAGGACACACACACACACACACACACCTGAGAGTGAGACTCCACCTACAGCAGGAGACACACACACACACAAACACCTGAGAGTGAGACTCCACCTACAGCAGGGGACACACACACACACACACCTGAGAGTGAGACTCCACCTACAGCAGGGGACACACACACACACACCTGAGAGTGAGACTCCACCTACAGCAGGGGACACACACACACACCTGAGAGTGAGACTCCGCCTACAGCAGGAGACACAGACACACTCACACATACCTGAGAGTGAGACTCCGCCTACAGCAGGAGACACAGACACACTCACACATACCTGAGAGTGAGACTCCGCCTACAGCAGGAGACACAGACACACTCACACACACCTGAGAGTGAGACTCTGCCTACAGCAGGAGACACACACTCACACACACCTGAGAGTGAGACTCCGCCTACAGCAGGAGACACACACTCACACACACCTGAGAGTGAGACTCCGCCTACAGCAGGACACACACACACACACCTGAGAGTGAGACTCCACCTACAGCAGGACACACACACACACCTGAGAGTGAGACTCTGCCTACAGCAGGAGACACACACACACTCACACACACCTGAGAGTGAGACTCTGCCTACAGCAGGAGACACACACACACACTCACACACACCTGAGAGTGAGACTCTGCCTACAGCAGGAGAAACAGACACACTCACACACCTGAGAGTGAGACTCCGCCTACAGCAGGAGACACAGACACACACACACCTGAGAGTGAGACTCTGCCTACAGCAGGAGACACAGACACACACACACCTGAGAGTGAGACTCTGCCTACAGCAGGAGACACAGACACAGACACAGACACACTCACACACACCTGAGAGTGAGACTCCGCCTACAGCAGGAGACACAGACACACTCACACACACCTGAGAGTGAGACTCCGCCAACAGCAGGAGACACACACTCACACACACCTGAGAGTGAGACTCCACCTACAGCAGGACACACACACACACCTGAGAGTGAGACTCTGCCTACAGCAGGAGACACACACACACACTCACACACACCTGAGAGTGAGACTCTGCCTACAGCAGGAGACACACACACACACTCACACACACCTGAGAGTGAGACTCTGCCTACAGCAGGAGACACAGACACACTCACACACCTGAGAGTGAGACTCCACCTACAGCAGGACACACACACACACACAGCTGAGAGTGAGACTCCACCTACAGCAGGACACACACACACACCTGAGAGCGAGACTCCACCTACAGCAGGACACACACACACACACACCTGAGAGTGAGACTCCACCTACAGCAGGACACACACACACACACACACCTGAGAGTGAGACTCCACCTACAGCAGGACACACACACACACACACACCTGAGAGTGAGACTCCACCTACAGCAGGAGACACACACACACACAAACACCTGAGAGTGAGACTCCACCTACAGCAGGGGACACACACACACACACACCTGAGAGTGAGACTCCACCTACAGCAGGGGACACACACACACACACCTGAGAGTGAGACTCCACCTACAGCAGGGGACACACACACACACCTGAGAGTGAGACTCCGCCTACAGCAGGAGACACAGACACACTCACACATACCTGAGAGTGAGACTCCGCCTACAGCAGGAGACACAGACACACTCACACATACCTGAGAGTGAGACTCCGCCTACAGCAGGAGACACAGACACACTCACACACACCTGAGAGTGAGACTCTGCCTACAGCAGGAGACACACACTCACACACACCTGAGAGTGAGACTCCGCCTACAGCAGGAGACACACACTCACACACACCTGAGAGTGAGACTCCGCCTACAGCAGGACACACACACACACACCTGAGAGTGAGACTCCACCTACAGCAGGACACACACACACACCTGAGAGTGAGACTCTGCCTACAGCAGGAGACACACACACACTCACACACACCTGAGAGTGAGACTCTGCCTACAGCAGGAGACACACACACACACTCACACACACCTGAGAGTGAGACTCTGCCTACAGCAGGAGACACAGACACACTCACACACCTGAGAGTGAGACTCCGCCTACAGCAGGAGACACAGACACACACACACCTGAGAGTGAGACTCTGCCTACAGCAGGAGACACAGACACACACACACCTGAGAGTGAGACTCTGCCTACAGCAGGAGACACAGACACAGACACAGACACACTCACACACACCTGAGAGTGAGACTCCGCCTACAGCAGGAGACACAGACACACTCACACATACCTGAGAGTGAGACTCCGCCTTCAGCAGGAGACACAGACACACTCACACACACCTGAGAGTGAGACTCCGCCAACAGCAGGAGACACAGACACACTCACACACACCTGAGAGTGAGACTCCACCTACAGCAGGACACACACACACACACCTGAGAGTGAGACTCCGCCTACAGCAGGAGACACAGACACACTCACACATACCTGAGAGTGAGACTCCGCCTACAGCAGGAGACACAGACACACTCACACACACCTGAGAGTGAGACTCCGCTTACAGCAGGAGACACACACTCACACACACCTGAGAGTGAGACTCCGCCTACAGCGGGGACACACACACACACCTGAGAGTGAGACTCCGCCTACAGCGGGGACACACACACACACCTGAGAGTGAGACTCCACCTACAGCAGGACACACACACACACGCACCTGAGAGTGAGACTCCGCCTACAGCAGGAGACACAGACACACTCACACACACCTGAGAGTGAGACTCCGCCTACAGCAGGAGACACAGACACACTCACACACACCTGAGAGTGAGACTCCGCCTACAGCAGGAGACACAGACACACTCACACACACCTGAGAGTGAGACTCCGCCTACAGCAGGAGACACAGACACACTCACACACACCTGAGAGTGAGACTCCGCCTACAGCAGGAGACACAGACACATTCACACACACCGGAGAGTGAGACTCCGCCTACAGCAGGAGACACAGACACACTCACACACGCCGGAGAGTGAGACTCCGCCTACAGCAGGAGACACACACTCACACACACCTGAGAGTGAGACTCCGCCTACAGCAGGAGACACACACTCACACACCTGAGAGTGAGACTCCGCCTACAGCAGGAGACACACACTCACACACACCTGAGAGTGAGACTCCGCCTACAGCAGGAGACACACACTCACACACACCTGAGAGTGAGACTCCACCTACAGCAGGAGACACACACTCACACACACCTGAGAGTGAGACTCCACCTACAGCAGGGGACACACTCACACACACCTGAGAGTGGGACTCCACCTACAGCAGGGGGCACACACACACACCTGAGAGTGAGACTCCACCTACAGCAGGGGCCGCACACACACACACACACACACACACACACCGGAGAGTGAGACTCCACCTACAGCAGGGGACACACTTACACACACAGTATTAATTCAGCTTTAGAGGAGAGAGGAGTACTAGTAGCTCCATTCCAAGTTCCATTCCAGCAGCTTTTTAGTTCAGTTAAGGATTGAGTTTTGTGAGGAACTTGACTCGGGACCAAGTTTTATCAGATGCAGCAACAACAGTACAACCTGTTGATGATGTGGAAATACTTAAGAAATGATTAACCTGCACGTCTACTTCTGCACCAAGCTGATGTTTCTAGTTCTACACAAGAGCCTCCTGCAATGCTAAAAACCTTGCTGATTGAGAACATTAAATCCTGGAATGGATCAGACTGCTGTACAGTGGGAGTGTGATTGAGAACACTACAGGACCTAGAGTGGATCAGACTGCTGTACAATGGGAGTGTGATTGAGAACACTACAGCACCTAGAGTGGATCAGCCTGCTGTACAGTGGGAGTGTGACTGAGAACACTACAGCACCTAGAGTGGATCAGACTGCTGTACAATGGGAGTGTGATTGAGAACACTACAGCACCTAGAGTGGATCAGCCTGCTGTACAGTGGGAGTGTGACTGAGAACACTACAGCACCTAGAGTGGATCAGCCTGCTGTACAGTGGGAGTGTGATTGAGAACACTAAAGGACCTAGAGTGGATCAGACTGCTGTACAGTGGGAGTGTGACTGAGAACACTACAGGACCTAGAGTGGATCAGACTGCTGTACAGTGGGAGTGTGATTGAGAACACTACAGCACCTAGAGTGGATCAGACTGCTGTACAGTGGGAGTGTGACTGAGAACACTACAGGACCTAGAGTGGATCAGACTGCTGTACAGTGGGAGTGTGACTGAGAACACTACAGGACCTAGAGTGGATCAGACTGCTGTACAATGGGAGTGTGATTGTTAACATTGTGCCACCTGGAGTGGGAGTGAGATCTGTGTCACTGTTATATTGTGACTTCTTACTGAACGTATTAGGAAACGTGCGAAAGTATTCTATAGGTGGATACTGCTATTCATATCACTCCTGCTGTTATAAAGAGCTGGAATAAGTAATTAACTCATCAGAAATTTGGACCCCACTTTTAAAGAATTGGTAATAAGTCTAAATTGCTAAATTTGCCCTTGTGCCCAGACTGTCTTTGTGAATGTTTGTAATTAGTCATTAGTACGTTAGTCATTGTTAATACACACCCTGGGAGATTACACTGCCTATGGTGGTGGTTTTAATAAAGAATTTGAATATGGAGACCATAATTTATTATAAATAATTATTAATCGACAGCAGGGAAACCAGTCAAATTCCCATTGCACAGCGGTCTGATCCCTTTCAGGTTTTACCAGCTGCAGAAGGAACTTTTACAACCTCCACTGATGAAGCTGAAATAACACTGTTTTATGTTTAAATTATGGGTCCATCCCAACTTTATTAAACGCAGCAGGCTCAGTATTGAAGAGAAGCAGCGATACAGGTTGAAATGAGCACCAGTCCACAGCACACAGGTCTGAAAGTGGTTGACCAAGACACTACATGATAATTGGACAATGATCTGTCCTCTTCACTGGTAAAGGCTCGGTGTGAACGATGGGACTTCAGGTCTCTAATGGTGAGCTTGGATGGACACACAAGACAGCACATGTCGATGGACAGAGTGGACAGATGGACACAAGACAGTACGTTTATGGAAAAAGGACAGATGGACACCTGACAGCCCATGTGCATGGACAGAGAGGACAGATGGACACCTGACAACACATGTGCATGGACAGAGAGGACAGATGGACACAAGACAGCACATGTGTATGGAAAGAGGACAGATGGACACCTGACAGCACACGTGCATGGACAGAGAGGACAGATGGACACACAAGACAGCACACATGGATGGCCAGAAAGGACAGATGGACACAGACCACTTGGCTGGAGAGATGGACACAAGATAGCACACGTGGATAGGCAGAGAGAACAGATGGACACACACGACAGCTCACATGGATGGAGAAAGAAGACAGATGGACACATTTGGTGGGACAAATAGTCCTCCAGTGCTGAATTGCTTCTGCCTCTGATACATTTGGATAGACAGAGAGGACAGCTGGATGGACAGATGGACACAGACCCCTTGGAGTGACAAACAGCTTAGTTGAATGGGAAAAGTGAACACTTGGATGGACAAACAGATGGACAGAGTGGACACTTGGACAGACAGATGGACAGAGAGAATGCTCAGATGGACAGATGAGCTCATTCCTGGTGCTCTTGATCCTCTGGACAGTGCCTGTCTTAATAGCTCTGCCAGCTTCCTCTGGGATTGATGGGTGTTTCAGGGACTTTGGATTACAGTTGGGAGGATTGAACACTTCACACCTGTTTCTTTATCTGCCTCCTCCAGTAGTAAACGTTGCTTTAAGACTCAGACTTATGGGTTCAGCTCCTGCAGAATTGCTCTTCTGCCATCTGACATGCCTGGCTGTCAGGGCTGTTGTCCATGTGAGGTGTTACAAGCTCCACAGTGCCTGACAGGAGTCTCTCACTGACATCGCTCCAGCCTGTAGGCACCATGGCGCATCCCAGGAGCCTCTGCTGCTCCGAAGGCTTAAAAACGCTTGGCCAGTTTGAGCCCAGGCTTTGCCACAAATCAACCCAGAGTGTCAGGGGAACTTTGTGATAGAGAGCTTCACCTTTGCAACAGAAGGAAGGTTACAAACTAGTGGAGGCCATTCAGCCACTCCTACCCGCTCAGTTCTGAGGGTTGCCTCATCTTGTTCGCAGCTGCTAGCGAGCATCTGTGAATCACAGTCCCACTGCACAGCAGGCTGATCTACTCCAGGTTTTACAGGGCTCTCAGTCACATTCCCACTGCACAGCAGGCTGATCTACTCCAGGTTTTACAGGGCTCTCAATCACATTCCCACTGCACAGCAGGCTGATCTGTTCCAGGGTTTGGGAGCTACTAGAGGTTTCTACCAGTACAAACTAACTGTATTATGTTATTTTAAGCATGACATGCATCCACCTCTAGTAATTTACACAAATTAAGGTATAAAGCTTGAAATCTGTAGCAGGTGGTGTTGTTTCAAGACACGGGAGCCACTTGCAGTTAGTAAGCAGTGGAGCAGATCAGACTGGCGTGCACTGCAAAGCTGTTTGAAAGCCCTGTAAAATCAAGTTTATCGGACCCCAGTGCAGCGAGAATCTGGGGTACCGCTCATTCCTCGCCAGTCCCCTCTCCCCCTGGTGTGGTACAGTAGGTTCAGCCCGACCCCTTCAGGCTGTGTTCTTTACTAATTCTCCGGTGAGCGAGAGGGCAGGGAGACACAGGCAGAGAGAAGGAATGAGAGAAAAAAGGGGGCAGAGAGTGGGAGGGAGAGAGGGAGAGAGATCTCTTTGGAACAGAGTGATGATTCATCAGGTCTTGCTGTTTAATAGTGTCCTACCACCCACTGCCTGCCACACTGACACACACACTCTGACAGAGCCGCGCTCGCGCACTTGGCCTGCCGCAGGCGAGCCTCGGGAGTTGGCTGCAGGACCCCGAGACCCTAACGGCCTCCCCAGGCCCCCCGCTGGGGGGCAGGAGCGACAGGGAAGCGGATTCATCCGACGCAAGGCGGCCGAAGGTGTAGATTCGGCAACGCGTGGCCCGTTTTCAGGTTTGATGTAACGATCCCAGTGGAAGCCCGAGCTCGTTGTTAATTCAAGTGCCGGGGGAGTGAAACGAGCTCAGGGTGGGGCAGTTTCCCAGTGAAACACCCCCTGGTGGAGAGAGACGGCGGATGTCCCTGCTGGGGGGCCGTGCCAGGGGGAGGCAGGCTGCTGTTCCCGTTTCTCCCCGGGAGGCGCAAGGGTACAGCTGTGAGCCGAGGTGTACAGGTCGCTCCTGGGCAGCTCCGTGCTGGCGGGTGGGTAGAAATAAAACACTTCGCAGCGTGAGGGCGGTCCTGAGCGAGACCTCTGCACTGTCCGTCTCCCTCATGGATCTCCCCGGATCCCCAAGATCCCGTTCAGTCGTTTCTCTAAGGATCCCAGGGAATCTGCTCGCATCACATGGCTCGGCAGCTCCCAGACCCCCACTGCTCCACTCGCCTGTTCTCAGTCCCCGAGTCTCCACCTGGGGCCACGGACCCCGGCTGGTTTTCTTTTAAATCTCTGTAGCCAAGCCCCTCGTAATAATAATAATAATAATAATAATAATAATAATAATTGCTTACACTTATATAGCGCTTTTCTGGACACTCCACTCAAAGCGCTTTTACAGGTAATGGGGACTCCCCTCCACCCCCACCAGTGTGCAGCCCCACCTGGATGATGCGACGGCAGCCACAGTGCGCCAGAACGCTCACCACACACCAGCTCTCAGTGGGGAGGAGAACAGAGTGATGAAGCCAGTTCATAGATGGGGATTATTAGGAGGCCATGATTGGTAAGGGCCAATGGGAAATTTGGGCCAGGATGCCAGGGTTACACCCCTACTCTTTTCGAGAAACGCCATGGGATTTCAAATGACCAGAGAGTCAGGATCTCAGTTTTACGTCTCATCCGAAGGACGGCACCTGTTTACAGTCTAGTGTCCCCGTCACTATACTGGGGCATTAGGACCCACATGGACCGCAGGGTGAGCGCCCCCTGCTGGCCCCACTAACACCTCTTCCAGCAGCAGCCTTGTCTGGCTATAACACCTTTGTTGTAGTCTTGTCTGGGATGAGGGACTATGTGTGGGAAAGGCGTTCTCAGCCCTGGGGTCTGCGCGCTCAAGTCCTTGTTTCTGCAGAGCTGTGCTCTAGAGGGGCGCACTCCCCTCCCGCTGAGGAAGCGCCAGGTCTCCTCTCCGTCGCGGCTCAAGGCGACAGCTGCGGCCTCCATGTGGGCAGGGGGCCTCCGGGTGAGCGCCCCCAGGGACGGTGTGTGCCCTCTACGCCGTTCCCAGTGCTTCAGAGAGAAGACGGGACGGCTAGGCTCGGCCCCGGAGACGCAGCCTGGGCCCGGCGTGCTGGCCCTGCCCCAGGTCAGGTGTGATAAGGCCAGACCCCCCCCCCTCTCCTGAGCCTCACCTCCTACCAGCAGGAGATGGAGGAAATTCCCCCAGCTTGGCTTGTTTCCACCCCCCCCCAGCTCGCTCCGTGAGAGCAGCTCGTTCTCCGATGTGTCCTGGCACGCAGGCCGCGCGGCACATTGCTGGGAATCACTCAGATGTGTCGTGTCTCGGGAAGAAAGGGAACTCGGACAAAGTTTCATTTTCAAGTGTCAGACTGTGTGTGTCTTTGAACCTGCAGTGATGTGCACAGATCTGCCATTCACTTGACTTCTCAGTCCCCTGATAAACCTTCACCCTGCTGCCTACGGGAACGTGAAATTTCGGGGTAAAAGCATGGTCAAGTGCAGTAAAGATCAGCAATCCATAGTGAAATGCAAAATAGTGTAGTAAGACAGTGAAATCACAGGATATACACAGAAAGACTAGTGTGGAGAGAGTTGGAAAAAGATTTTAAACTGCAGAAAGAATGCCAGTTCAAGGCCGAGTGTGAGAGGAGAGGGACAGCAGTGGCTCTAGCAGTGTCTACAGTACAGTCAGGTGTGACAGTGTGTGTGTGTGCTGGTGAATTCAGGGTGAGTGTGAGAGGAGAGGGACAGCAGTGGCTCTAGCAGTGTCTACAGTACAGTCAGGTGTGACTGTGTGTGTGTGCTGGTGAATTGAGGGTGAGTGTGAGAGGAGAGGGACAGCAGTGGCTCTAGCAGTGTCTACAGTACAGTCAGGTGTGACAGTGTGTGTGTGTGTGTGTGTGTGCTGGTGAATTCAGGGGGAGTGTGAGAGGAGAGGGACAGCAGTGGCTCTAGCAGTGTCTACAGTACAGTCAGGTGTGACAGTGTGTGTGTGTGCTGGTGAATTGAGGGTGAGTGTGAGAGGAGAGGGACAGCAGTGGCTCTAGCAGTGTCTACAGTACAGTCAGGTGTGACAGTGTGTGTGTGCTGGTGAATTCAGGGGGAGTGTGAGAGGAGAGGGACAGCAGTGGCTCTAGCAGTGTCTACAGTACAGTCAGGTGTCAGTGTGTGTGTGTGCTGGTGAATTCAGGGGGAGTGTGAGAGGAGAGGGACAGCAGTGGCTCTAGCAGTGTCTACAGTACAGTCAGGTGTGACTGTGTGTGTGCTGGTGAATTCAGGGTGAGTGTGAGAGGAGAGGGACAGCAGTGGCTCTAGCAGTGTCTACAGTACAGTCAGGTGTGACAGTGTGTGTGTGTGCTGGTGAATTGAGGGTGAGTGTGAGAGGAGAGGGACAGCAGTGGCTCTAGCAGTGTCTACAGTACAGTCAGGTGTGACAGTGTGTGTGTGCTGGTGAATTCAGGGTGAGTGTGAGAGGAGAGGGACAGCAGTGGCTCTAGCAGTGTCTACAGTACAGTCAGGTGTCAGTGTGTGTGTGTGCTGGTGAATTCAGGGTGAGTGTGAGAGGAGAGGGACAGCAGTGGCTCTAGCAGTGTCTACAGTACAGTCAGGTGTGACAGTGTGTGTGTGCTGGTGAATTCAGGGTGAGTGTGAGAGGAGAGGGACAGCAGTGGCTCTAGCAGTATTTGATTTTAGGTGAGATTTATTGGCGTGATGTTACACAAGTACAGCCAAAGCGTTTATGCAAAACTGAATAGTATTAATGAGCATTAACAGTTTGCACAATATGTTGCAGTACAATACAGAGGTGTACAGTATAATACAGTACAGTTAAGCACCTTGCTCAGGACCATGAGGGAGTTCCTCCCTCCCTCTTGTGTAGCTGCACAGTGGCAAGTCTAGTCCTCTTTCTTTCTGTGTGGAGGAGGTGACAGCCTGTGTGTCCATCTACAGGTGTAGAAAAGGCCTTTGAGCCAGACTGAGTCAGGTTTCTGTCTGGAGATTTCGAGGAAGTAGTTTTCTGATCTCTGTGTATTGTGGACAGATCTCCCTCCGGACCTGTCCCTCCTTCTCCATGAGCTCACAGTCTGTGCTGTCTTAAGGTCTGGGATGTTTTCTGGTGGCCAGTTTAGCCTGTATTTTGCTAGTGTCTGTCTGAGTTAGGGGTTTTTGACCCTGACTGCAAGATAGGCTGCTGAGGCAGAAGTTCTTTTTGGATCCTGATAACGTCCACAGTTTTGTGTGTTTTAGTTTCACTGATCCTGGGGACTCACTGATCCATCTGTCATTCGACTATCCCTCTGTTCTCTATTCCTCCCTCTCTCTCCTGATCCATCCATCATGTTACACCCCCTGTCCCGCCCCCACAAGAGAGAGCGGGAGAGCCGGAATGAAGAAACATTCATATCTAACTGGATTTCTTTTAAAAAGCCGATCGCCCACCCGTTCCGCCTACAGATCTGGAAGAGAGAGAGAGAATGCTAGCTATTACATCAGAGTGCGCTCGGGGTGTCTGTGCTTTATTTCACCTGGAAGGATGGAGTGAGTGGGAGTGCGGGAGCGTGGGAGAGGAGGCTGGCAGCTGGCAGCTGGCGCGCGCCTCTGACACCATGTGACGACCGCTCCACGTCACGGCTTCGGACTCTCAACAGTCGGCACTTTGCTTTGGGAATAGCCCGGTTCTGGAGCCCTGTGGCCCTGGAATGTTGTCAGAAGCAGCTCCCCACGATGTGAGAACAGGGGTTCCCCAGGCTGGTTGATCTAGGGCAGAGGGCCCTCACCCTGGGCCTAGAGAGCCCCTGACCACTTGGTTTGAAATGATTGGAAACGCCTGTAAATTCCAGGTGAATGAAGGGGGGAAATCATTCCATAACGGCAACTCTGGTCCTTGAGGGCTGACAGGGACTCTGGTTTTGGTCCCAGGTGTTCTCCGAGTTCCTTAATTTAACACTCCGCCTGCTTAATTGGTGTGAAATTCACAGGTCTTTAGTGATTTAGTGAAGCCCTGCAGATCCTGCTGGACAGTGTGCTGAGACCCCAGATCTAGAGCAGCAGTCTAGCTGGTGCAGTTTTCTGTGTGTCGAACTTGGTTTTGTAGTATTGGGCGAGCAGCTGGGCTCGGCACTGCAGCCCCCTGTCCTGCCCAGGGGGAGGGGGGAGGCCATCCTGGGGTCACCCTGCCTCCACACGCCCCCCTGTCAGGAAGAGCTGCTGATGGAACTGCTGATTGGAGAAGCGCGAGTGCAAAGGTGCCCCTGTTGTGCAGCAAGCCCAGGAACCCCACTGACCTGTAACTGTGTGCTGCCTCCTGGGACAGAGGACAGAGCTCCAGCTGGGAGCAGCCATGTCTGATCAAGAAGGCATGGCGCTGCTCTGGCTCGCCCATGGCTCCTGTGAGCTTGCTGCTTTGCCAGTGTCATGCTGTTATGTCATGTGTGAAAGTGGGAGGGGTGATAGGGGAAAGTTATTTTTTAAAAGATGGATTAGGAAGGTCAGCTTTGGGGAAAATTGTTGTAAAATGTTCTCTCAAAGGCAGGTTCCTCCAGTTTGTGATTAATTTTAAAACACAATCCCTTACATAAGGAACTTGGAATTGTAACATTATCACTCTCTTAACACAGCTGTTCCCAGAACAGTGGGGTGAAGCGGCGGTGTGAAAGAAGGCCACAACAGAGGAGGGGCTCCAGGCGAGCCTGTCGTTCTCTTGTGGTTCCTGGTAGCACATTGATCCGAGGATCCCATCATCCAGCAGTCTGAGGGATCCGAAGGAATCTGCTTCCATGTGCCCTAGTTGTTCCCTTCTCCTGCCGTCCTTTGTGCAAAGAAGTGCCTCCTGCTCCGAGTCCTGTTCCTGGTACTCTGGCACTCTGGTTCAGCCTGTCAGTAACTAACAGCTGAATACTTGTATCACTGCCCCGTGGTCTCCTGAGGACTCTGCTCCTTTAGCCTCTCTGTGTACAGCTTCCCCTTAGACCCGGGATTGTCCTGGGAATGGTGAGGGTGTGGTAGGAGAAACAGTGATCCTGCATTTAAGAAAATGCGGTGATGAACTGCGGTCCTTTGTTTTTCCCTACATCGGTCTGTAAAAAAGCAATGAGAATGAGTCTGGGAGACGCGTGATCCCAGCAGGCTGCCCGCCCCGTTCCTCTGGTGGGCACTGTGAGTTCAGTCCAGGAGGGGGGACGTGCAGGGAGCTCTGTCCCGGAGAGGCCGGGCCCCGGGCGCGCAGGATGGAAAGGAAGAAGGTGCAGGAACGCCCGGAGTCTGTGTGTGTGTCCCTGCACAGGAACTACAGTAAATACCTCCTGCTCTGCCTCTCTGCTGCTGCAGTGCTCCTGCAGCCACATTTTTATTCCAGAAACCAGGCTGCTGTTCCTCCTGCTGTCTTCCCTTTCAGCTCTCTGTCAGCCTGTCCTGTCTCGGGCTCCCACTGTCTTTCCCATGTGACGGGCACAAGGCAGAGCTCCTGAATTAAACCGTGTTGTTGGTGCTCTGATCTGTGGTTAGTGTTATGCTGTCCTGTTATCACTCTGGGTGGCAAGGCTGCCTGTCCTAACACGATCGTGTGTAGTTTTTGCCGGCACATTGCGGGAGGTGAGGTTAGTTTGCAGACTGTTGCCTCAAACTCCGGATCTTCCCTCTGAATTGGCTGTAGCTGCGTCTTGATCTGCCTGAGTAACTCTTAACGTGACCTTTGTCACTCCCACCCATACGGTCTCTGTAAACTGTGTTTTGAGAGGGTGGGGGCAAGCTGGTCATGGTAAGAGAAAGCTGGGTTTCGAATTCGGCTCTGTCAATCGTTACAAAATACAGGAGCTGCGCTTGGCTCCCGTGTCTGTTTGAGGAGCTGCTAGTCACTTGTGTGCTCCAACAGTGCAGGACTGGTGTCAGCTGTCTTTCAGGTGTCTCAGTGACGTCTCTGTCTCTCTGACAAATGTCTCCTTCTCTGATGGCTGTATGACTGTCTCCCTCCCTGTGCTTCGTCTCACTGATACCTGTCTTTCTCTCTCATGGCTGTATGACTCTCTCCCTGCCTGTGCTCCATCTCACTGATGTCTCTGTCTGTCTCTCCGATACCTGTCTTTCTCGTTGATTGCTGTATGACTCTCTCCCTGCCTGCGCTGTGTCTTGCTGATGTCTCTGTCTGTCTCTCCGATACCTGTGTTTCTCTCTGATGGCTGTATGACTGTCTCCCTCCCTGTGGTCTTGTCTCACTGATGTCTGTGGCTGTCTCTCTGATACCTGTCTTTCTGTCTAATGGCTGTGTGACTCTCTTCCTGCCTGCGTTGTGTCTCACTGATGTCTCTGGATGTCCCTGATCCATGCCTAATTCCCTGTCTCTCTTGCAGGACCCAGCTGGGATCTTTGAGCTGGTGGAGGTGGTTGGCAATGGCACCTATGGCCAGGTCTACAAGGTGAGAGAGAGACGGCGCCGACTTTATCGCCACACATATCCTGACCTGTCTGATGGCCACCTGTTAGACATCTTGTCTGACCCCCGGCCTGCCTGTCTCACTGGCTCTCCTTTTTTCACCAGTCTCTCCTCCCTCTTGCCCCTTCCTGCTCTCCTCCTGTCTCTCTCCTTCCTGCTAAGACCTGGTGATTATCCCAGATTAGTTCAGCTCCACCTGTTAACTCCGCAGGAAGAGTCTGCGCAGGGGAATGCCAGGAGGGCAGAGAAAAGAGAGGAGGAAATGAGAGGAAGGGGAAAGGCGAGATAGAGAAGAGAAAAGGAAGAGAGAGGATAGGATGGGGGAAAGAAAATGGGGAGTTAGTTAAGGATAAGAAAGAGGGGGGAAGATTGTGTTTCAATTAATCCTGCTGGCACACCAACACACGCTCATCTGCCCCCTCTGCTGGACAATTTGTCATCTTCAGGTCTGCAAATGTGTGCAGTACAGCGCACTGTCAGTATCAGGGCATCTAACTGTGTTGTACTGTCCAGTGTGTCTGTATTAAAGAGGAACTGCAGTCCCAGTTTATCAGACCGGTTATTAAATCTCTGCAAGCAAATCAATTTATTGACGGTATAGAAACGTTTTACAAATTTTGAATTGAGCACAAAATTGTGAACTTTGTGAAAGTACTGGATAGTCGCCATGTCGTCACAAGCCCTGGTCTCTCCACGGGCAAGAGCGAGAGGTCCCATGAACTGCGGCGTGATGCGGCCCTTCCTGCTCGCTAGTCACTGTCAGGACTAATGGCATGTGATGTGCGAGCGAATAAGGACGGTTTGTGCAGCAGACATGTTCCAATGTGGTCTGCATGCAGAGCTAACAGGTACTGTAAGTAGTATTTGTCTGTAAAAGTGTCTCGAAGTAGAGAGCAGTGTTTCTGTTGGATTAAAAGAGGTGTGTTCACAAGCCTGCCTGTTTACAATGTTATAAGGCCGCTTCACCTCCCCGGCAGTTGAGTTGCCCCGTTCTGAATTGCAGAATATGGCGCTGCGCATACCTGGAAATTAAGTCTGTTTTGTGATGTAAATTAAGTAAATTTTGTCCATGTACATTTTACTTTTATTGTGGTTTGAAATACACTCATCCATACTGATTCTTTCTAATGCCAAAAGTATGAAAATTGCCCCTTAACCTCTGTCTCTCTCAGGGTCGCCATGTGAAGACAGGCCAGCTGGCTGCTATCAAGGTGATGGACGTGACGGAGGAGGAAGAGGAGGAGATCAAGCAGGAGATCAACATGCTGAAGAAATACAGTCATCACCGCAACATCGCCACCTACTACGGCGCCTTTGTCAAGAAGAGCCCCCCTGGCCACGATGACCAGCTCTGGGTCTGTCCCCCTCCCTGCCTGTTTCTCTGCACATCCACTGCCCTGACGCTCTGGCCAGCCGGCTACCTGTGTTGATTCAGGGTGCCCAGGGCGTGGCTGTTAAACCTGTCTGTCTCTCTGCGTCCCCAGCTGGTGATGGAGTTCTGTGGCGCCGGCTCGGTCACAGACCTGGTCAAGAACACCAAGGGCAACTCCCTGAAGGAGGACTGGATCGCCTACATCTGCCGCGAGATCCTGCGGGTGGGTCTCTCTGCCCTGCTTGCAGTGTAGACGCAGTCAGGCCAGGCTGTGGTATGAGTGGCCAATGCCCAGAAGGCACTTCACGCCAGCAGGCAAACTCGTCGCGTCTCCTGTCCTTCCATGATCCATTCTGGCCCGTTACGACATAGGACTGGATCCGAACGGGAGGAATGTGTTCAGCCCGTCGAGTACATTGGTGTGTTAGTAGGCAGCGTATCCCAAGATTCCATCTAGCCAGTCCTCGAAAGAAGCCACACTTCAACAACGTGGCTGGGGTGCTTGTTCCACACTCCTGCCACCCTTCATGTAAAGAGCTGCCTCCTGTTCTCAGTTTTAGATTATTTGTACTTTCCACTTGTGATCTCTGGTTTCTGTTTCACTGTTTATTTTGAAGAAATCTGCTGGGTTGATTTTCTCAGTGTCTGAATATTTTGAATACTTGTATCAAGTCCCTTCGTAGTCTTCTAACTAAAGAAGACTAAAAAGGTTCGGTTAACTCGCCTTTTAGTTTGGGATATGTCTTTAAACCTGGGAATTTATCTGGTTGCTCTCTTCCACCTGGATTCCATAACAGCAATGTCTTTTCTAACACGGTGACCAAAATTGTACACAGTGTTCTGAATGAGGCCTTACTCTTGCATTGTACAATTTAACATAACATCTCTTGATTTAAATTCTGCACTTTTAACTATATATCCTGTATATATATCCGTTGTTAGAAATGGAAATTATATGACAACCCAAATACCTATCATTTGAATAAGTATTGTATTCATAGTTTCTGTTTTTACTTCCACCCCATGCTTGTCTATTTAAATATCCATCTCTCTGTCTGTCTGTGCAGGGCCTGTCTCACCTCCACGCCCACAAGGTCATCCACAGGGATATCAAGGGCCAGAATGTCCTGCTGACCGAGAATGCTGAGGTCAAGTTGGGTGCGTGCTGACATCGCCTGAGCTGAGCCTCGGGAACATTGATTCATCAGTGGTGGGGCTGGGGGGCAGAGCGCAGGGGACTCGTTCGCTGTGTAGTTCCCAGTACTACTTCCTGGAACCCCCTTAATCTTTCGGTTTTAACACTGAGCTCTTATTAGCTAATTGTGCCTCCAGCTGGATTAATTGCCTGATGAGACCGTTTTCAATCATTTGGAATGCCTCAGAAACTAGGCATTTCAAGTTACCCATTAGTTGACGTTGCTACCTTGAAACCTGCAGGTGTGTATGATGAACCCAGTTTGAAAGGTCCAAGTAGATCAGTTAAGAGACCCATTCATTTCGATCCAAACTCATTGAGGCCCCAGCTCTCAGATCTCTGGTATCGGGGTACAGAGATCTCAGGCACTGACCAGGATTCTAGTTCTGATGAAGCACCCAACTGGTGGCCTAGTACTCCCGCAGTAACCCCGACTCTCACTTGAAACTTCCAGTACAGTACATCCTGGCTGAAGTTAGGCTTGCTGGGCTTGTTAAGTATGCACACTGAGCACGTGGCAGTGGAGGAGTGAAAAGGGGCTGTATAACGCCCGTCTCTCTGCCTCCCTCAGTGGATTTCGGCGTGAGCGCGCAGCTGGACCGGACGGTGGGCCGGCGGAACACCTTCATCGGCACGCCTTACTGGATGGCTCCGGAGGTCATCGCCTGTGACGAAAACCCAGACTCCACGTATGACTACAGGGTGAGACTCGAGGGCCTGTCAGCCTCTCCCTCGCTGCGTGTCTCTGTCCGTGCCTGTATTAACTCCGCTGTCTCTGCATCTCTGCTCAGAGTGACATCTGGTCTTTGGGAATCACGGCGATAGAAATGGCCGAGGGAGCCCCACGTGAGTACTCACAGACTGTCCACAGAGATGACCAATTTGGCTTTTTCTTCCACTGGAACGCAGACTGTCTGAAGTGTCTCTGCTGAGAAATTTCCCTTCTGTCTTTGTGTTTCTTTGAGTGAGTGCTTGTCTGTCTTTCAGTGCAGTCTTAATGTACTGTAGTGTCCAGTGTGTCTGTATTAACCCCTCTCTCTCAGTGCAGTGTTAATGTACTGTAGTGTCCAGTGTGTCTGTATTAACCCCTCTCTCTCTCTCAGTGCAGTGTTAATGGACTGTAGTGTCCAGTGTGTCTGTATTAACCCCTCTCTCTCTCAGTGCAGTGTTAAGGACTGTAGTGTCCAGTGTGTCTGTATTAACCCCTCTCTCTCTCAGTGCAGTGTTAATGGACTGTAGTGTCCAGTGTGTCTGTATTAACCCCTCTCTCTCAGTGCAGTGTTAATGGACTGTAGTGTCCAGTGTGTCTGTATTAACCCCTCTCTCTCAGTGCAGTGTTAATGTACTGTGGTGTCTAGAGTGCATGTTTTAACCCTTCTCTCTCTTCAGCATTGTGTGACATGCACCCAATGAGAGCCCTGTTTCTGATACCCCGGAACCCTCCTCCCAAACTAAAGTCGAAGAAATGGTAAGGCTCAACTGTTTACTAACTCTTTCCCACTCTATTTTCTTCATTTGTGTGTCTTCTGTTCTCAGGTTTCCTTATCTACTAGATCACTTTTCCCATTGCTCTCTCAGTGCAGTGTTAATATTTTATAGTGTCTAGTGGTCTGTATTAACCCCTCTCTCTCAGTGCAGTGTTAATGTACTGTAGTGTCCAGTGTGTCTGTATTAACCCCCTCTCTCTCTCTCCAGTGCAGTGTTAATGGACTGTAGTGTCCAGTGTGTCTGTATTAACCCCTCTCTCTCTCAGTGCAGTGTTAATGGACTGTAGTGTCCAG
This sequence comes from Atractosteus spatula, assembly GCF_055471065.1. Classification (NCBI taxonomy): domain Eukaryota; kingdom Metazoa; phylum Chordata; class Actinopteri; order Semionotiformes; family Lepisosteidae; genus Atractosteus; species Atractosteus spatula. The sequence continues at coordinate 67,658,933 of NC_142708.1, read as the reverse complement.
TGTGTCTGTATTAACCCCCTCTCTCTCTTAGTGCAGTGTTAATGGACTGTAGTGTCCAGGGTTAATACAGTGCAGTGTTAATGGACTGTAGTGTCCAGTGTGTCTGTATTAACCCCCTCTCTCTCTCAGTGCAGTGTTAATGGACTGTAGTGTCCAGTGTGTCTGTATTAACCCCTGTCTCTCTCAGTGCAGTGTTAATGTGCTGCAGTGTCCAGTGTGTCTGTATTAACCCCTCTCTCTCTCAGTGCAGTGTTAATGTGCTGCAGTGTCCAGTGTGTCTGTATTAGCCGCTCTCTCCCTCAGTGCAGTGTTAATGTACTGTAGTGTCCAGTGTGTCTGTATTAACGCCTCTCTCTCTCAGTGCAGTGTTAATGTACTGTAGTGTCCTGTGTGTCTGTATTAAACCCTCTCTCTCTCAGTGCAGTGTTAATGTACTGTAGTGTCCAGTGTGTCTGTATTAACCTCTCTCTCTCAGTGCAGTGGTAATGTACTGTAGTGTCCAGTGTGTCTGTATTAACCTCTCTCTCTCAGTGCAGTGTTAATGTACTGTAGTGTCCAGTGTGTCTGTATTAACCCCTCTCTCTCAGTGCAGTGTTAATGTACTGTAGTGTCCAGTGTGTCTGTATTAACCCCTCTCTCTCAGTGCAGTGTTAATGTACTGTAGTGTCCAGTGTGTCTGTATTAATGCCTCTCTCTCTCAGTGCAGTGTTAATGTACTCTAGTGTCCTGTGTGTCTGTATTAAACCCTCTCTCTCTCAGTGCAGTGGTAATGTACTGTAGTGTCCAGTGTGTCTGTATTAACCTCTCTCTCTCAGTGCAGTGGTAATGTACTGTAGTGTCCAGTGTGTCTGTATTAACCTCTCTCTCAGTGCAGTGTTAATGTACTGTAGTGTCCAGTGTGTCTGTATTAACCCCTCTCTCTCAGTGCAGTGTTAATGTACTGTAGTGTCCAGTGTGTCTGTATTAACCCCTCTCTCTCAGTGCAGTGTTAATGTACTATAGTGTCCAGTGTGTCTGTATTAACCCCCCCTCTCTCTCAGTGCAGTGTTAATGTACTGTAGTGTCCAGTGTGTTTGTATTAACCCCTCTCTCAGTGCAGTGTTAATGTACTGTAGTGTCCAGTGTGTCTGTATTAACCTCTCTCTCTCAGTGCAGTGGTAATGTACTGTAGTGTCCAGTGTGTCTGTATTAACCTCTCTCTCTCAGTGCAGTGTTAATGTACTGTAGTGTCCAGTGTGTCTGTATTAACCCCTCTCTCAGTGCAGTGTTAATGTACTGTAGTGTCCAGTATGTCTGTATTATCCTCTCTCTCTCAGTGCAGTGTTAATGTACTGTAGTGTCCAGTGTGTTTGTATTAACCCCTCTCTCTCAGTGCAGTGTTAATGTACTGTAGTGTCCAGTGTGTCTGTATTAACCCCTCTCTCAGTGCAGTGTTAAAGACTGTAGTGTCCAGTGTGTCTGTATTAACCCCTCTCTCTCTCAGTGCAGTGTTAATGGACTGTAGTGTCCAGTGTGTCTGTGTTAACCCCTCTTTCTCTCAGTGCAGTGTTAATGACTGTAGTGTCCAGTGTGTCTGTATTAACCCCTCTCTCTCGCAGGTCTAAAAAGTTCATGGACTTCATTGAGAGCTGTCTGATTAAGACCTACACCAGCCGACCATCTACCGAGCAGCTGCTGAAACACCCCTTCATCCGGGACCAGCCCACTGAGCGACAGGTCCGCATCCAGCTGAAGGACCACATTGACCGCACCCGCAAGAAACGGGGGGAGAAGGGTCAGTATGTACTGCCCGTCTCCACTCTCACTCCCTCTCTGTCTTACTAGTATTAGCATCTTTTTTCTCGAGAGACACCTCCATCCTGTCCTTCTCTCTTTGTTCATGTTACTTGTATTAACCCCCTGTCTCTCACGGTCAGTACTGACTGTCTGCTTCCCCTGTCTCCCTGCTCTAGAAGAGACAGAGTACGAGTACAGCGGAAGTGAGGAGGAGGAGGAGAACCGTGGAGATGAGCGAGAGTCCAGGTATCTGCACTCTTTCTCCCTTACTCTGCCTTTCATTTCAAATTCACAGCCATTTTACTGGTATGACTTACAGGATTCATGAAACCCAGGGGTGCCTGTGTCTGAGCCCTCAGGGTGTCCTTCAGGCTGTGACAGGGTGAACCCCAGGGGTGCCTGTGTCTGAGTCCTCAGTGTGTCCCTCCGGCTGTGACAGGGTGAACCCCAGGGGTGCCTGTGTCTGAGCCCTGTTCTGTTGTGAGTGTGCAGTGGCAGCTTGTCCAGATCCTTGACCGCTCTTCCTCTGCCTCGCTCTCCGCCTCTCCCAGCTCCATCCTGAATGTGCCGGGTGAGTCGACGCTGCGCCGTGACTTCCTGCGGCTGCAGCAGGAGAACAAGGAGCGCTCCGAGGCCCTGAAGAGGCAGCAGGCCCAGCTGGCCGCCCAGCGCCGCGACCCCGAGGAGCACAAGCGCCAGTTGCTGCACGACCGGCAGAAACGGATCGAGGAGCAGAAGGAGCAGAGGCGCCGGCTGGAGGAGGTAACTGCTCAGGCCTCGGGAGCTCGGCAAGGGAGAACACTCAGGAAAACGGGCTGCTGTTGCTGCAAGTGGTGTAGTTGGACCAGTAGGGGGCGCTCTCCCACCCGTGCTCATGTGTTCACCTGCCTCGCTTTCCCTGCAGCAACAGAGGAAGGAGCGGGAGCTGGTGAAGCAGCAGGAGAAGGGGCCGCACCGCCGGCTGGAGGAGCTGAGGAGGGAGGAGGACCGCAGGATGGCGGAGAGAGAGCAGGTGAGCATTTGCCATGAGGTCCAGTCTGAGTGAGATCTGGGCATGGATCTCCAGCCTGATAACGGCAACCATCCCAGCACAGGGACAGTGGGACCAATCACGGCACAGCTCTCGGGACAGAGTTAGCTAATCTCAGCCAGCCACTGTACAGTGTGTGGTCCCAGAACCAATCACAGCACAGCGCTGGGATTTCTATCCAATTACAGCACAGCGAGTTGAGCGAGGAACCAGCCAGCTGAAGCAGAGATTTTGGAACCAGGGACCAATCAGATCTCTTAAATCCACTGTGCATCTGTGATTTACAGGAGGCCCCTCACATCTCATCTCTACTGCTGCCATCTGAACAGACTAGAGAGTTCCCAGGGGGCGGGCATTATGTTTCCTGTTCTCTCTCTCACCCCTTGTTCATTTCCCGTGAAACTGTTTGAGTAAATGGACAGGGTTTACCAGTGGGTGTTTCAGATATTAAGTACCTTGACTGTTAGCTGGTGGGTTCTGCTTATTATAGAGTCAGGGATAAGTAACATTTTCATGCAAACCTGTTTTGGAACATGAGTTTCCCAACAAGGGAACTGCTGCTTAGCCTTGTGAGGTAGTGAGAAGTGGTTTTGGGAAGCAGACAGCCACTGACGAGGAAGAACCAGGTGAAAAAGAGTCATACCTGGTCTAGTTGAATAACTGGCTGCCAGAGGGAATGAAAGCTGAGTGTGTGAGTGGGACAGGTCACTCATCAGAGTTTTGAGAGGCTCTCAATCTGCCTCTGGGCTCCAGCTGGGTAGGAAGGAGTGAGATCTCAGGAGCAGCAGCAGTGGGTGAGGAATGCCTGTAGGAAATACAGCTGAGGCTGTACTGAGGGACGTGACCCGTGCTGGACAGGCTGCCTGTGTGATAGTCCATTCGCCAGGCTCAGAGGGGCAGTGTGCGCTGAGGAACAGGCCTGGCCAGCGAGCCAGGGCGAAGAGGTGCTCACACCTGGAGGAGTGGGGCATCGCCGAGCAAGGTTAGGGGTGCATCTCCAGAGAGGGAGGAGACGAAATGGCCTGGAGTCCTGGAGCTGGGCAGTTTGTTTCAGACACCCTCACTCTCTTTGAGGAATTGTCTGCTGCTTTCAGTCCTAAATGCCGCTCCTCTTATTTTGCGCTGGTAAACCTTGGTCTTCGTTTTGCTTTCGATCTTGCGAATACAGTCTCTTTCAGGATTTATTCAAGGCTGAAGAGATCCAGTTTTCAGTGGGTTCTTAGACAAATTCTTCTTCTTCCTCTTTTTTGAGCTCATTCTTTTTCGCACTCATTCCAAGGATGTTAGTTGTCGTGTTACATCGGCATTAGTAACAAGGTTTAACATGCAGTCACTGCTCTGTATAGACCAACCAGTACGTTTCACTGCAGTCAGTCAGTATCAACAGAGCCCAGAAACATTTTCTTGTGTAAACTTTTGCTGCTGTCTGTCCCTCTTTCTCCTTCCTGGCGAAAGCTTTTTCTTGCTGTTTCCTCCCACGGCGATATTCTGATTGGTCATCGCAGAGTCTGGTAACTGTCGCAGGACAGGCCTCTCAGTCAGGGTCATTTTTAACACCTCCTTTTCCAGAAAACAACAGTGCAGTGTGGCAGAGGTCAAGGAAAAGATGGCGTGGTGTAGGACAGCAACAGCATGACATAGGACAACATCATTGTGGCACAGTACAAGATGAATGTGAACAGGCTAGGGAAAGTGTGGCGTGGCACAAGGCATTGGCACAGACAACAGTGTGACCACACAGTACAAGGGTAGTGTGACACAGGTCAGTGACAGTGTAAGCACACAGTACAAGGGTAGTGTGACACAGGGTATTGACAGTGTCCACACAGCACAAGGGAAGTGTGACACAGGGTATTGACCACGTGAGTACACAGTACAAGGGTAGTGTGACACAGGGTATTGATAGTGACCACACAGCACAAGGGAAGTGTGACACAGGGTATTGACAGCGTGAGCACACAGTACAAGGGTAGTGTGACACAGGATATTGATGGTGTCCACACAGCACAAGGGTAGTGTGACACAGGGTATTGACAGTGTGAGCACACAGTACAAGGGACTTGTGACAGTGTGACACAGGGTATTGACAATGACCACACAGCACAAGGGAAGTGTGACACAGGGTATTGACAGCGTGAGCACACAGTACAAGGGTAGTGTGACACAGGGTATTGAAAGTGACCACACAGTACAAGGTACTTGGCACAGGACAGGGACAGCGTGACATAAGGTCTTGTATATGATTTCTGCTCTTTTTTATCTTTCCTTTCCTTCCTTTTCCTTTTCTTTCTCCCTCTCCCTAGGAATTCATAAGGCATAAGTTAGAGGAGGAGCAGCGACAATTAGAAATACTCCAGCAGCAGCTACTGCAGGAACAGGCTCTGCTCATGGTAACCCCAGCCACCTCACCCTTTCCCCGGGATGCATGCGAAACGTAGCCCCCGGCACAGGCCGGCCTGAGCCAGCACGAGTCCCGGCGGTTCAGGGCCCGCTCTGAGGTGCTGTTTTAGTGCTGCTTGGTGAGGTCCTGGGGCCTGGGGTACAGGCCATAGGGGCGCCAGGGGCTGGGACTTGGGCATAGGGGGACTGGGGTAGAGGGTGTGGGAGGACAGGGGACGCGTGCCGGGGGTGTGCAGGGTCGGGGGAGTTGCATGGGGACACGGTGTGCAGTGTCGTGACTGTGGCTCGCCGGCGCCCCCTGCAGGAGTACAAGCGGAAGCAGCTGGAGGAGCAGCGGCAGTCGGAGAGGCTGCAGAGGCAGCTGCAGCAGGAGCATGCCTACCTGGTCTCTCTGCAGCAGCAACAGCAGCAGCAGCAGCAGCAGCAGCAGCAGCAGCAGCAGGACAAGAAGCCCCAGCTGTACCACTACAGCAAGGGCCTGGAGCCCAACAACAAGCCCGCCTGGGCCCGAGAGGTACCACCCCCTCGCCCCCGGCTCTGATCGCAGTGCTGATCCCAGTAGCCCCGATACTGACCGGACACTGACCTCCATACTGCCCCAGTTACTTATTCCTAATACTGACGCCAGTAAGACTGACCCTAATTTTTATTTCTGATGTTAATTCTGGCCCCTAAGACCTTTGACCTTCCTACCCCTGATACTGAGCCTTACATGTCCCTTCAGTTGATACAGACATGTCTGCTGTGTCTGGACTGAACCCTGCTTCTCTCACCCGCAGGTGGAGGAGCGCTCAAAGCTGAACCGGCAGAACTCGCCCAAGATGGGCACCACTGTCTCTGACACAGCCCTCCAGTCGCGCTCCGAGTCCATCAGCCAATCAGGAGCCTCCCAGGCAGCGCAGACCCCGCCCATGCAGAGGCCCGTCGAGCCGCAGGGCAGCCAGAGCAAGGTCTGTCCGCCTGAGTGCGTGCGTCTGTCCCTGACCAGCTGGGCTCGTCTGATGGCCTCTGACTATCTGCCAGAGCTGCCTGTCGCTTTCTGTTTGCGACCGTCTGTGTGGCTGCGTGTGGGCGTGTCTGTGGTTGTGCGTCTGTTGTCGGTCACTCTGTGGGATCGCACTGACTTGTCTATCTTGCTGCATTAACCACTCTCTCAGGCCCAAACCCCACTAAAACCATTCGTCCTGCTGTCTTGCTCTCTGCCTGTCTGTCTGCATTAACGCCCTCTTGCTCTCTCTGTTTCTCTGTCTCAGTGGCCCAGTACAGTCTGGCTGTGCTGTGTCAGCTACAGCTGTATTAACCCCTCTCCCTTTTTTCTCCTCTCCTTTTTTTTCTTGCTCTTGGCCTCCCTTCTGCTCCTGCCCCCTGGCCCCTTCCCTGACTTCCCATTCCCTTCCCGTTCTCTCACTCTTCCACACCCCCTCTCCCCTGTGCTATCTCGCTCCTATCCCACCACACCTCCACGCAATCTCACCTTCTATCTCATCCACCACTCTTCACTCTTTCTCTCTTATCCCCCATCCCCACCACCCTCTGACTCTCCCTTCCAATCTTTCCTCCTTTCCTCCCTCTGCCCCCTCCTGTCCTTCCCCTTTCAGTTCCAGATGGCTCACCTGGTCCCGCTGAAACCCTATGCGGCCCCTGTCCCTCGCTCCCAGTCTCTCTGTGACCAGCCCACTAAGACCATGTCTGCCTTCCCCACCCAGGACCCCTCCCCTGGCCCATCCCCCAGCCCCGCCCCCCGTGCTCTCCCCTGCAGGGAATTGGTGCGCCAGAATTCAGACCCCACCTCCGAGAGCCCCGCCCCCCAGCCCAGACCAATCAGAGATGACAGAGGACCCTGGATCCGCATGCAGGAGGCGGAGCAGCCTCCCAAGGTGAGAATGCCCACAACTGAGTTTGTTTTGCCCTCAGTCATTGGCCCCTGAGGGTTTTCATACCATACATGATTTGAACACGTAGTATAAGGGAACCTTTCGCTGGCTATCTTCTTTTCCTTCATTATTTTCACCCCGTATACCTCTCTCTGTATTTAACCAACATGCCTCTCTCTCACTCTGGCTCCCTCCCTGGATTAACCTGTCTCTATTTCTGTAGTTAACCTGTCTGTCTCTCTCAGGTGCCCCAGAGAACCACCTCTATTGCAGCGGCCCTCAACACCAACCTGTCCTCTGGAATCCGACACCCTGTCCGGGCCAGGTGAGAGGGCTAAGGTCTGGGGCGACAGTGTGCTCTGTGTGCAAGGACATCGTTCCGTTTCTGTCTGTCTGACGTTTCCTGTCTGTCTTCCTCTCTCTCCCCCCTCCCCTCTCTCTGCCTTCCTCTCTCAGCAATCCTGACCTACGGAGGAATGATGGCTGGGACCGCGGGGACAGCGTGAGCTCCGTCTCCAACCTCCCTCAGACAGGCTCTCTGGAGCGGCACCGGATCATGGGTGAGTGGGATTCGGGAGAGTCTGTATCCCTCACTGACACACGCGTTGATATTCCTGTCCTTGTCCAGACTTCCCATCAACTCTCACTCCGTTTTTATTTTGTATTCTATACTCTGCCTGGTAAGTATTAATACTTCACACCTTAAACATCAAGAACATCAATAAGAGACTCCTAACGAGAGGAAGCTGTTATTCTGATCTTTCTCATTTTATTGCTAGTGACTGACTTTCCTGCTGTTAGAGATAGATAGGGGGCTTAATGGAGCTCATAACTGGCTAAACTGGATTCGTTTTTAAATGATCCTCAGACACTAAAAAGTGTCAAGCGTATTGCAAAATCCTTTCATTTTTTTGGCGCAATTTCTGAGCTGATGTTCAATTTAAACGAAGGTTCCTTGACGTAACGGAGAGATCGTCCGAGACGAAAACCAGCATTGATGCCGTTAACCCGCCCTATCCTGTCCTGTCCTAAAGATTTCTCCATCTGTCTTGTAGGTCCCTCCAAGATTGACGCCTCTCCCATCTTGTCCCAGGACAACCGACACAAGCCGGGGGAGTCGCGGACTGCCTCCCGGCCCAGTCGTCCTGCGGTGAGTCACCCATCAAGGACCGGTCGCTAGTGAGGCCCAGTCCTTCAGGTTTTACAGTGTGTGGGAAGTCAACTTGGACTTTCTGCTCGTCAAGCTGGTGATTGTCTTGAGCATTAATGAGTGCGTGCCTTCTCCAGTGATGGACTAAATGGAAGAATTTCTTCAGGTTTCGGTTTTGGGCTATTTCTGTTTCTGTCTGTTCACTCTTCTTCACTGCTCTGAGTGCTCCCTGATTGGGGATGTACATTCACTGATTCCCCTGATCCTCTGTTTCGATTCGGAAGAGGTGCACTAACTCAACCTTCTCTCCTTCTCTTCCTCCCCCCTTGTCGTTCTCTAACTGCCCACCTGGATGTCCATCCTCCTGCACCTCCTCCTGTCTCTCCCCCCTCTTTCTACCCCTGCCCCTTTCCCCTCTGACTGTCCTCTCCTTTCCCTGCTGCTCTTCTTCCTCTCCTGTGACGTACAGAGCTATAAAAGAGCAATAGGAGAGGTCAGTACCTGAGCCCTGCCTGTCTCTGATTGTGTGATTAGTCTGCGAGTGTGTGAATGTGGACTCTTGTCTGTGAGTGGGTGTGCATGCAAGTCTGAGTGGGTGTAGTTTTGCACGCTAGTCTGTAAAGGAGAGTGGGTCTACTCGCTAGTCTGTAAGGGAGTGTGGGTGTGCACACTAGTCTGAGTGTGTGTGGGTGTGCGTGCTAGTCTGTAAGGGAGTGTGAGTGTATGCTAGTCTGTAAGGGAGTGTGGGTGTGCACTAGTCTGTGAGTGTGTGTGGATGTGTACACTACTCTATAAGTGTGTGTGGATAACTGACGGTCTCTGTCTCCATTGTACTTTGATGCTTTCCATATGTTTTTCTGTTTTTATTTCCATTTTATTGGGTATATAATCATACTCTACTGCTTTCAATCAGCTTGACCATCATCCATTTGTTTTCCAGTGTGTATCTGAAGGCAGCAGTGTCTACAGACTGTGTCCACCTGTCTGTGTGTGGGTCAGTCAGTCTGTCCTCCAGTCTGTGATTTCTGATTATCTTTTCTCACTTGGTCTGTCCGCTTGGTGTGTCCAGGACCACGGCCTGTTCTCCAAGGAGCGTCCTGAGGAGCCCCCACGCCCCCCTGCCAAGGCCATGGACTACTCCTCTTCTAGCGAGGACAGCGACAGCAGCGAGGAGAGTGAGAGTGGAGAGCGGGAGGAGGAGGACAGCCCCACTGACCGGTGAGGGACAGGGAGAGAGAGAGAGGAGTAGGACAGCCCCACTGACCGGTGAGGGACGGGGACAGAGAGAGAGAGAGGAGTAGGACAGCCCCACTGACCGGTGAGGGACGGGGACAGAGAGAGAGGAGGAGGAGGACAGCCCCACTGACCGGTGAGGGACAGGGAGAGAGAGAGAGGAGGAGGAGGACAGCCCCACTGACCAGTGAGGGACGGGGAGAGAGAGGACGAGGATAGTCCCACTGACTGGTGAGGGACAGGGAGAGAGAGGAGGAGGAGGACAGCCCCACTGACCGGTGAGGGACAGGGAGAGAGAGAGAGGAGGAGGAGGACAGCCCCACTGACCGGTGAGGGACGGGGAGAGAGAGAGAGAGAGGAGTAGGACAGCCCCACTGACTGGTGAGGGACAGGGAGAGAGAGAGAGGAGGAGGAGGACAGCCCCACTGACTGGTGAGGGACAGGGAGAGAGAGAGAGGAGGAGCAGGACAGCCCCACTGACCAGTGAGGGACGGGGAGAGAGAGGACGAGGATAGTCCCACTGACTGGTGAGGGACAGGGAGAGAGAGAGGAAGAGGACAGCCCCACTGACCGGTGAGGGACAGGGAGAGAGAGAGAGGAGGAGGAGGACAGCCCCACTGACCGGTGAGGGACGGGGAGAGAGAGGAGGAGGACAGTCCCACTGACTGGTGAGGGACGGGGAGAGAGAAAGAGGAGGAGGAAGAGAACAGTCTTTCTCTCTTTTGGTTGATTATAACCAACCTCTGTCTCATAGTGTTCGAGACCCAGACTCGGACTCTGTCAACACAATGGTCGTCCATGACGAGGAGGGGGAGGAGTCGGGCATCGACACCTCGGCTGGCAACTATGGTGACCAGACCATGGTGGTACAGAGGGTGGGTGACCTCCAGCTTTGTTACGTGCTGTGTGACAGGTTTGTGGTGATAGCTTTCAGTGTATAAGAGTGGTGCTGATGTTACACTGTTGCGTTGCGCAGTGTGCTAATGACTAACAACATAAGAAAGATTACAAATTCAACCTGCCCAGCCCCTCCAGTGGTTAGTAGCTAATTGATTTGGATCACTTGATTCTGAAAAAGCCCGCTGGGCTGAAAGTGTTGAAGTCCTGGAGGATTCGAATCACTTGGTTCTGAAGAAGCCCGCTGGGCGGACAGTGTTGAAGTCCTGGATGATTCGAATCACATGGTTCTGAAGAAGCCCGCTGGGCTGAAAGTGTTGAAGTCCTGGAGGATTCGAATCACTTGGTTCTGAAGAAGCCCGCTGGGCTGAAGGCTGTGGTGCCCAGCGTGGTGAAGGCTGTGGTGCCCAGCGTGGTGAAGGCTATGGTGCGCAGCGTGGTGAAGGCTGTGGTGTTGTTTGTTGTACAGACCCCTGAGGAGAAGCGCAATCACAATGGCTACACCAACCTCCCAGATGTTGTGCAGCCTTCCCACTCCCCCACTGACCCCACCAGCCAGGGCTCTTCTCCCGGCAAGGACAGCACTTACGATGTGAGACACTGTACTGGATTATCGACCTGTTTCTCTCTGCTTCTTTCTGTGTGCGTGAGTCAGGTTGCAGCTCAGTCTGAGTGCGTATTTGTGTCTGTGTGTATTATAAACCTGTCTCTCTCCCTCCTTGTCTGTGTGTGAGTCTTGCAGTGACTTAGTCTGAGTGCGTATTTGTGTCTCTGGGTATTATTAACCTGTTTCTTTCTCCCTACCTGTGCACACTACAATGTGGGCGAGTCTCTGTCTTTCCCTCCTAATCTGTCTTGGTCTGAGTGTGTTATTTGTGCATTATAAACCTGTCTCTGTCTCTCCCTCCTTATCTGTCTGTGAGTCTTGCAGTGTCTCAGTGTATGTTTCTCAGTATTATGAACCCGTCTCTCTGACTCTCCCTCTCTCTTTGGGTTGGCTCCAGTATCAGTCCCGTGGATTGGTTAAGGCCCCAGGAAAGGCCTCCTTCACGACCTTTGTTAACCTTGGGATGTACCAACCACAGGGGGGGCCAGGAGAATCCATCTCTGTGGCAGGTGAGTCTATGCTCTGCCATGCCATGCCAATCAGCCTGTCTGTGGGGCAGTGGCTCCCAGTCCTGTGCAGACCTGCTCTCTCTGTTTAAAGAGGCTGGGTGAATTTGGGGTCATCAGGGCTGTGTAAGTGTGACTGTGTTAAAGGTGAAACGGCTTGTTTGAGATTTTGAATGTCACAGACCGAGCCTGGTGTTTTGGACAGCTGCAGTTCGAACCTGTGCTTTTGTCTCTTCAGGCTTTGTGGGCAGCGAGAGCTCCCGGTTCGAGCAGTTGAAGCTGGAGGTCAGGAAGGGGTCGGTGGTAAACGTGAACCCCGCCAACACGCGTCCCCACAGCGACACCCCCGAGATTCGCAAGTACAAGAAGAGGTTCAACTCCGAGATCCTGTGTGCTGCTCTGTGGGGTGAGGCAGAGGAGAAGGGGCAGGGGGAGGGAGGGCGTGTCTGTGGCTAGCCCAGCACACCAGCCATTGGCAGCGCCCTGACAGCGCGTGTGTTTCTGCCAGGGGTCAATCTGCTGGTGGGCACGGAGAACGGGCTGAAGCTGCTGGACCGCAGCGGCCAGGGGAAGGTCTACGGCCTCATCAACAGTCGCCGCTTCCAGCAGATGGACGTCCTGGAGGGGCTGAACCTGCTCATCACCATCTCCGGTAATTAACACAGCAGCCACCTGCCACCAGCCACAGCTCTGACTCCTGCAGTGAGCACCGCCACGGGCAGGGGCTCATCCTAACGCTGACTAGCTCTCGTGGCTGTCTCCACCAAGTCAACCTGTAAACCTCACTGGCTCTGAGTACTGCTGACTGTCTCTGACTCCAGCTTAAAACTGACTGCCATAGCTGTACCCCTGCAGTCCCGCAAATCATGTTAGCATTGTAACAACACCGTGACAACAAATTGACCTGCAGCTCCCAGCTGGCAGCCCACTGGAGCTCAGCAGGTGTGAGCCTGGCCAGTACCTGGACGGAAGACTCTTGGGAACGCTTAGGCTGCTGCTGGAAGAGGTGCTGGTGGCACCAGTAAGGTGTGCTTAAAAAAATCCCAGGGCATTTCTTGAAAAGAGTAGGTGTTTATCCCAGCGTCCTGGTCAAATTTCCCTCTGGCCTTTACCAGTCGTGACCTCCTGATAATCCCCATCTGTGAACCGGCTTCTTCACTCTGTTCTCCTCCCCTCTGAGAGCTGGTGTGTGTTGAGTGTACTGGTGCACTATGGCTCCCGTCGCACCAACCAGGTGGGGCTGCACACAAGTGGTGGTGGAGGGGATCCCCATTACCTGTGAAATGCTCTGAGTGGAGTGTCCAGAAAAGTGCTATATAAGTGGGAAGTGTTATTATCATGACCATGATTTTAACCATTCTCTCCCTTCTTGCCTTTCACTTACCCTTTCCCCCTCATTCTCTCATCTCTCATCCTTCTCTCCCTGTCGGCATCTTTTCCGTTCCCCTGGCTCTCAGGAAAGAAGAACAAGCTGAGGGTCTACTATCTCTCCTGGCTGCGCAACAAGATCCTGCACAATGACCCAGAGGTGGAGAAGAAGCAGGGCTGGACCACAGTGGGAGAGATGGAGGGATGTGTGCACTACAAAGTAGGTGAGTGCGTGAGAGAGAGGGATATGTGCACTTCAAAGTAAGTGGGTGAGTGAGAGAGGGGTGTGTGCACTACAGAGTGAGTGAGAGAGGGGTGTGTGCACTGCAGAGTGAGTGAGAGAGGGGTGTGTGCACTGCAGAGTGAGAGAGGGATGTGTGCACTGCAGAGTGAGTGAGAGCGATGTGTGCACTGCAGAGTGAGTGAGAGGGATGTGTGCACTGCAGAGTGAGTGAGAGGGATGTGTGCACTACAGAGTGAGTGAGAGGGATGTGTGCACTACAGAGTGAGTGAGAGAGGGATGTGTGCACTACAGAGTGAGTGAGAGCGGTGTGTGCACTACAGAGTGAGTGAGAGAGGGGTGTGTGCACTACAGAGTGAGTGAGAGAGGGGTGTGTGCACTGCAGAGTGAGTGAGAGAGGGATGTGTGCACTGCAGAGTGAGTGAGAGCGATGTGTGCACTGCAGAGTGAGTGAGAGAGGGGTGTGTGCACTGCAGAGTGAGTGAGAGGGATGTGTGCACTGCAGAGTGAGTGAGAGAGGGGTGTGTGCACTGCAGAGTGAGTGAGAGGGATGTGTGCACTGCAGAGTGAGTGAGAGGGATGTGTGCACTACAGAGTGAGTGAGAGGGATGTGTGCACTACAGAGTGAGTGAGAGAGGGATGTGTGCACTGCAGAGTGAGTGAGAGCGGTGTGTGCACTACAGAGTGAGTGAGAGAGGGGTGTGTGCACTGCAGAGTGAGAGAGGGATGTGTGCACTGCAGAGTGAGTGAGAGCGATGTGTGCACTGCAGAGTGAGTGAAAGAGGGGTGTGTGCACTGCAGAGTGAGTGAGAGAGGGATGTGTGCACTGCAGAGTGAGTGAGAGAGGGATGTGTGCACTGCAGAGTGAGTGAGAGGGATGTGTGCACTACAGAGTGAGTGAGAGGGATGTGTGCACTACAGAGTGAGTGAGAGAGGGATGTGTGCACTGCAGAGTGAGTGAGAGCGGTGTGTGCACTACAGAGTGAGTGAGAGCGGTGTGTGCACTACAGAGTGAGTGAGAGAGGGATGTGTGCACTGCAGAGTGAGTGAGAGAGGGATGTGTGCACTGCAGAGTGAGTGGAGAGCGATGTGTGCACTGCAGAGTAAGAGGGGTGTGTGCACTGCAGAGTGAGTGAGAGAGGGACGTGTGCACTACAGAGTGAGTGAGAGGGGTGTGTGCACTACAGAGTGAGTGAGAGAGGGGTGTGTGCACTGCAGAGTGAGTGAGAGAGGGGTGTGTGCACTACAGAGTGAGTGAGAGAGGGGTGTGTGCATTGCAGAGTGAGTGAGAGAGGGGTGTGTGCACTGCAGAGTGAGTGAGAGAGGGGTGTGTGCACTGCAGAGTGAGTGAGAGAGGGGTGTGTGCACTACAGAGTGAGTGAGAGAGGGGTGTGTGCACTGCAGAGTGAGTGAGAGAGGGATTTGTGCACTACAGAATGGGTGAGAGTGAGGGATGTGTGCACTACAGAGTGAGTGAGAGAGGGATTTGTGCACTACAGAATGGGTGAGAGAGTGATGTGCGCACTACAGAGTGAGTGAGAGAGAGGGATTTGTGCACTACAGAGTGGGTGAGAGAGTGATGTGTGCACTACAGAGTGGGTGAGAGTGAGGGATGTGTGCACTACAGAGTGAGTGAGAGAGAGGGATTTGTGCACTACAGAGTGGGTGAGAGTGAGGGATGTGTGCACTACAGAGTGAGAGGGATTTGTGCACTACAGAGTGGGTGAGAGAGTGATGTGCACACTACAGAGTGAGTGAGAGAGAGGGATTTGTGCACTACAGAGTGGGTGAGAGAGTGATGTGTGCACTACAGAGTGGGTGAGAGTGAGGGATGTGTGCACTACAGAGTGAGTGAGAGAGAGGGATTTGTGCACTACAGAGTGGGTGAGAGTGAGGGATGTGTGCACTACAGAGTGAGAGGGATTTGTGCACTACAGAGTGGGTGAGAGAGAGAGTGATGTGTGCACTACAGAGTGGGTGAGAGAAGAATTAGAAGAGGAGGAGTGCAGACAGATCAGGAGACATGAGTAGAAATCAAAAGAGATGAGGGGGAGTACAGAGAGATCAGGATAGAAGGATATATTAAGAGGTGTGCAGAGAGATCAGTTTTGTAATGGCAGCAATTGAGAAATCTTAGGATGAGTGAAACACTTTATCCACCTCTTTTACTCACTCTTTCATTCTGCCTGTCTCTCCAGTAAAATATGAGAGGATTAAGTTCCTGGTGATTGCTCTGAAGAACTCAGTAGAGGTATATGCCTGGGCACCCAAACCCTATCACAAGTTCATGGCTTTCAAGGTAGGAATACATATGACCTGAACAAGTTCACGAATCTTAACCCCTCTCACTCTGTTAATGTACTGTAGTGTCCAGTGTGTCTGTATTAACCCCTCTTTCTCTCAGTGCAGTGTTAATGGACTGTAGTGTCCAGTGTGTCTGTATTAACCCCTCTCTCTCAGTGCAGTGTTAATGGACTGTAGTGTCCAGTGTGTTTGTATTAACCCCTCTCTCTTTTTTTCCTCAGTCTTTTGCTGACCTGCCCCATAAGCCCCAACTGGTTGACCTTACTGTGGAAGAGGGTCAGAGATTAAAGGTGATCTACGGGTCAAGTGCAGGGTTCCATGCCATCGATGTTGACTCCGGAAACAACTACGACATCTACATACCTGTCCATGTCAGTTTCAAAATTTGATGAAAAGATGAAAAGTTTTAATCTGTAGTGTCCAGTGTGTCTGTATTAACCCCTCTCTCTCTCAGTGCAGTGTTAATGTACTATAATATCCAGTGTGTCTGTATTAGCCCCCCTCTCTCTCAGTGCAGTGTTAATGGACTGGAGTGTCCAGTGTGTCTGTATTAACCCCTCTCTCTCAGTGCAGTGTTAATGGACTGTAGTGTCCAGTGTGTCTGTATTAACCCCTCTCTCTCTCAGTGCAGTGTTAATGGACTGTAGTGTCCAGTGTGTCTGTATTAACCCCTCTCTCTCAGTGCAGTGTTAATGGACTGTAGTGTCCAGTGTGTCTGTATTAACCCCTCTCTCTCAGTGCAGTGTTAATGTACTGTAGTGTCCAGTGTGTCTGTATTAACCCCTCTCTCTCAGTGCAGTGTTAATGGACTGTAATGTCCAGTGTGTCTGTATTAACCCCCCTCTCTCTCAGTGCAGTGTTAATGGACTGTAATGTCCAGTGTGTCTGTATTAACCCCCCTCTCTCTCAGTGCAGTGTTAATGGACTGTAGTGTCCAGTGTGTCTGTATTAACCCCTCTCTCTCAGTGCAGTGTTAATGGACTGTAATGTCCAGTGTGTCTGTATTAACCCCTCTCTCTCAGTGCAGTGTTAATGGACTGTAGTGTCCAGTGTGTCTGTATTAACCCCTCTCTCTCAGTGCAGTGTTAATGTACTGTAGTGGCCAGTGTGTCTGTATTAACCCCTCTCTCTCTCAGTGCAGTGTTAATGTACTGTAGTGTCCAGTGTGTCTGTATTAACCCCTCTCTCTCAGTGCAGTGTTAATGTACTGTAGTGTCCAGTGTGTCTGTATTAACCCCTCTCTCTCAGTGCAGTGTTAATAGACTGTAGTGTCCAGTGTGTCTGTATTAACCCCTCTCTCTCAGTGCAGTGTTAATGGACTGTAGTGTCCAGTGTGTCTGTATTAACCCCTCTCTCTCAGTGCAGTGTTAATGGACTGTAGTGTCCAGTGTGTCTGTATTAACCCCTCTCTCTCTCAGTGCAGTGTTAATGGACTGTAGTGTCCAGTGTGTCTGTATTAACCCCCCTCTCTCTCAGTGCAGTGTTAATGGACTGTAGTGTCCAGTGTGTCTGTATTAACCCCTCTCTCTCTCAGTGCAGTGTTAATGGACTGTAGTGTCCAGTGTGTCTGTATTAACCCCTCTCTCTCAGTGCAGTGTTAATGTACTGTAGTGTCCAGTGTGTCTGTATTAACCCCTCTCTCTCAGTGCAGTGTTAATGGACTGTAGTGTCCAGTGTGTCTGTATTAACCCCTCTCTCTCAGTGCAGTGTTAATGGACTGTAGTGTCCAGTGTGTCTGTATTAACCCCTCTCTCTCTCAGTGCAGTGTTAATGTACTGTAGTGTCCAGTGTGTCTGTATTAACCCCTCTCTCTCAGTGCAGTGTTAATGGACTGTAGTGTCCAGTGTGTCTGTATTAAATCCCTTCTCTCTCTCAGATCCAGAGCCAGGTGACTCCTCATGCCATAGTGTTCCTACCCAGCTCAGAGGGCATGGAGATGCTGCTGTGCTATGAGGATGAGGGTGTCTACGTCAACACTTATGGCCGCATCATCAAGGATGTGGTGCTACAGTGGGGGGAAATGCCCACCTCTGTTGGTAAGGTGCTATATTCACTATATGGCGATGGGAGGGAGGGAGGGCGTGGGCCAAGTACAGTATATATGCCAGTCCATAGTGTTTAAGGTCAGTATATACCATGTTTTGGAGGAGGTTGTGTATGGTTGCAGGCATCAGGATTGCCTCTGAAAAAAGATTGTTCTCTTAGTTAATTGGATGGTAATTAGTGTTGCGTGTTAAACTGCCCAGTTTTGTCTGTGACTGCCTCCTGCAAGCTGCACCCAGGCAGTGGGAGCTGGAGACCAGGTGTTTACCCGTGGCGCTGTCCCCTCTCTCTTCCAGCCTATATCTGCTCCAATCAGATCATGGGCTGGGGCGAGAAGGCCATTGAGATCCGCTCGGTGGAGACAGGCCACCTGGACGGAGTCTTCATGCACAAGAGAGCGCAGAGACTCAAGTTCCTGTGCGAGAGGAATGACAAGGTCAGGAGTGTTACAGTTCATTTACATAAACGCTGAATGTTTCACGCTGTCCTAACTCCAGCTTTTCAGCCGTTTTACTCCTTCTGTTCCCCAGCTCTACACCAACACTGCATGTTCCACAGTGTATATAGTGTGATAATACTCGAGCATTTTATACCTTCATGCTGTCTTTACAACAGCTGAAAAGGTTTGCTTTACTCAATTATTATATACCTTCATGCTGTCTTTACAACAGCTGAAAAGGTTTGCTTTACTCAAGTATTATATACCTTAATGCTGGTATAGCATGGTACAGGGTGGAGCGGAATCCTACTCTGTTGGGCCCCTGAGCAAGGCCCTTAACCCCAACTGCTCCAGGGGCGCCGTATAAATGGCTGACCCTGCGCTCTGACCCCACGCTTCTCTCCCTGTCTGTGTGCCTGTGTCTGATGGAGAGCAAGCTGGGGTATGCGAAAAGACAAATTCCTAATGCAAGAAATTGTATATGGCTAATAAAGTGATCTTATCTTATAGTAACGCTGACCTTTCCTGTAGCTGAAATTTTCATTTGCTTTACTCAATTGTTATATCCCTTGATGATGACTTTACTGCAGCTGAAACGTTGTGTTTTACTCAATTGTTAAATCCCTTTGTGCTGATTTTAGCTCAGCTGAAATGTTAGTGTTTTTTTCAAGCGTTATATACCTTCACGCTGACCTTTCCTGTAGCTGAAATTTTCATTTGCTTTACTCAATTGTTACAAATGTTCATGCTGACTTTACTGCAGCTGAGATGTTAATGTGCTTTACTCAATTGTTATATCCCTACATGCTGACTTTACTGCAGCTGAAACGTTAATGTACTTTGCTGTTGTTATTATACCTTCGTATTGACTTCACTGCAGCTGAAATGTTAATGTGCTTTACTCAATTGTTATGTACCTTCATATTGACTTTACTGCAGCTGAAATGTTAATGTGCTTTACTCAGGCTTTAAAGCTGTTACCACTGAAGTGCCAGCTTTATCACTGTTATTTAATGGATTTCTTTAACCATCTGATTCTTCCTCTGCTTGTCCCCCTCTTCACTGTCCCCCTCTGTCTCTCCTTGTCTCTCTTCTTGTCTCTCTCTCTCTTTGTCCCCTTCTGTCTCTCTTCTTGTCTCTCTCTCTCCTTGTCCGCTTCTGTCTCTCTTCTTGGCTCTCTCTCCTTGTCTCCCTCTGTCTCTCTCCTTGTCCGCTTCTGTCTCTCTCTCTCCTTGACCCATTCTGTCTCTCTTCTTGTTTCTCTCTCTCCTTGTCCCATTCTGTCTCTCTTCTTGTCTCTCTCTCCTTGTCTCCCTCTCTCTCTCTCCTTGTCCGCTTCTGTCTCTCTCTCTCCTTGTCCCCTTCTGTCTCTCTTCGTCTCTCTCTCTCCTTGTCTCCCTCTGTCCCTCTCCTTGTCCTCTCTCTTTGTCCCCCTCTGTCTCTCTTCTTGTCCCCCTCTGTCTCTCTTCTTGTCCCCCTCTGTCTCTCTTCTTGTCCCTCTCCTTGTGCCCCTCTGTCCCTCCCCTTGTCCCTGTCTCTGCAGGTGTTCTTTGCGTCAGTGCGCTCTGGAGGCAGCAGCCAGGTTTACTTCATGACCCTGAACAGGAACTGCATCATGAACTGGTGAACGGACACGGCCGTCTGTCCCCGTCTGCCTGTCTGCCTGCCTGACCGCCTGCCAGCAGGGTCCCGTACAGACTCTGGCTCAGACATGGAGGCAGGGATGGGCGTTTTTCAAGATTTCTCTTTGTGTGTCCTGCGGGGGGGATGCCCAATTTATTTGTAAAATAGTGATAGTGTGAGGGGGATGCAGGCAGTTGAGAGCACCAAGACCTGCAGATAGACTGGATAATTCTGGACTTTCATTCCTGAACTATACAACAGATTTGCTAATTGTTGTCTTAATTGGACGATCGACACAAAGAGTTTACATCCTGTCCAACTGACACAATTAATCGATTAATTGTATCAATTGAAGACCCAGGACAGGCTGTCAGAATGCAGCATAGGATGTCCCAGTGAGTGAAACTGTTGTGTCTCAGAGCTCAGGCAGGTCCAGCTGTTCTCTCTGTCGCCCCCCTGTGGTAAGAAGTGTGCCTGCGCTGCTGTAAATAACTGGCTGAGGAGGTGTGCCGTCTCTCTGTCTCTTGCTTGACCGGCTGGTCAGTATTTTTTTCTTTTTTTGTAGGGGGGAAGGGGAGAGAAGGGGGTTGAGGAGCAGTAATAACCATTAAGGGTGGTTCAGTCCAAAACCGAAAGCGGTCCCAGTTTGCTTCATTCCAAATTCATAGAGTAACATTTCAACATATTGAGTCATAGCTGTATTTTTTGTATTTAAACTATCTTTACTTAGATGTGGTTTCATTTTGCTATGCCTTCTCCTGTTGCAATTGCTCCCTAACTATCTCTCACTCTGACCCCGAATATATTTTTACATTTTGCTTTTTTCTTCCTAAAGGAATTTGAATGCGGTGTTGGCTGTTATTTTTTTAGCTGATTTTCAGGCGGTTCGGTCTGCTTGCTGTTATTAATATTGCTGTCAGCTGGGGTTTCTGTTTTTGCTTGGTGTTGATTTCCAGTTTTTGGAGTGGCTGTCTGCTCTGTTGGAGGAGAGGGGATGGAAGAGGAGAGGGACCCGACTCTTCCAGGTCTTCCTGTGTCTCTTCCTCCCGACACTTTCTTTCTCTGTCCTGTACTCCCTGCTCTGCTCCTCCTCATCGCGTTCACTTTTCTCTCTTCCCCCTCTGCCTGTCTGTCTCTCTGTCTGCACTGCTCTCTGCCTGTCTCTTTCTCCCTCTGTTTCTCTCTCTGTCCGCACTGCTCTCTGCCTGTCTCCTTCTCCCTCTGTTTCTCTCTCTGTCCGCACTGCTCTCTGCCTGTCTCCTTCTCCCTCTGTTTCTCTCTCTGTCCGCATTGCTCTCTGCCTGTCTCCTTCTCCCTCTGTTTCTCTCTCTGTCCGCACTGCTCTCTGCCTGTCTCCTTCTCCCTCTGTTTCTCTCTCTGTCTGCACTGCTCTCTGCCTGTCTCCTTCTCCCTCTGTTTCTCTCTCTGTCCGCACTGCTCTCTGCCTGTCTCCTTCTCCCTCTGTTTCTCTCTCTGTCCGCACTGCTCTCTGCCTGTCTCCTTCTCCCTCTGTTTCTCTCTCTGTCCGCACTGCTCTCTGCCTGTCTCCTTCTCCCTCTGTTTCTCTCTCTGTCCGCACTGCTCTCTGCCTGTCTCCTTCTCCCTCTGTTTCTCTCTCTGTCCGCACTGCTCTCTGCCTGTCTCCTTCTCCCTCTGTTTCTCTCTCTGTCTGTCTCCTACTCTGCCTGTCTCCTTCTCCCTCTGCCCC
This sequence comes from Atractosteus spatula, assembly GCF_055471065.1. Lineage (NCBI taxonomy): Eukaryota > Metazoa > Chordata > Actinopteri > Semionotiformes > Lepisosteidae > Atractosteus > Atractosteus spatula. Next base: position 67,637,734 of record NC_142708.1, on the reverse strand, counting down.
CTGCACTACTCTCTATCTGTCTCCTTCTCCCTCTGTCTGTCTCTCTGAACCCCAAGCCCTTTCTGGTTTGTGGCCCGGTCAGAGTGTTCTTTCGGAGACTCCTCCCACATTTCTGTTTCCTTTCAACTTCTGTTGCAGGGACTTCTGGTACCTGTAGTCCCACCTCACCTGGCAGGCCAACAGGTTGTAAAATACTGTAAATAGTTGCTTAAAACACTACACATTTCAGGAGATGTGTTGGGTGAGGGGCTTGTTGTGGTGAGGAGATTTGGGGGAGGGGCAGAGATGGCAAAACTGAGCAAAATGGGAAATAATTAATTTTGCCCCGCTCATAAAAAAACACTTGTGTAAATAGTGCTTTCTCTTAGAAAAACTCTTTGTTGTATATTGTTAAATTTAAAAGCATTGGTATTGCCAGAAACTGAAGATGGAGCAATCGTTCATTTAGTTATTTAAATCTGGCAAGAAGCTGGTAAAGGAGAAGTTCAGACTGCTTTGAAATATGAGTGTCAGTGGGGTCTGATTCCAGTCTGTTAAACACTGCCTACACTCACAGAAAACAGAACTAATCAAGTTCAAAGTAAAGTCAGTACTATACTGTGCATTAAAGTCTGGGGTGACTCAGACTGCACTGTCACTGTCAGTGGAAGACTTGTTATAATCTGTTAATAAGTGTGGAGTGAACTGTAAACTGTAAAGTGTGGAGTGAATCAGACTGCTCTGTCATTGTCAGTGGGAGTCTGATTATAAGCTGTAACAACTTCCACATTCACAGTAAATCAGTACAGTCCTCTGCAGTGAAGTCTGGAGTGACTCAGACTGCCCTGTCCTTGGCAGTTGGAGTTTGGTTATAATCTGTTAAAAACTAATCAAGATCAAGTAAAGTCTGGAGTGATTCAGACTGCTCTGTCTCTGTCAGTGGAAGTTTGGTTATAATCTGTTATTAACTAATCAAGATCACAGTGCAGTCAGTTCTGTAAAGCCTGTTTACTGTTCTCTCTTTGTATGTGAGAGGAAACATTACCCTTTACCCTGTAATTAATATGTTTTAAATAATGGTCAAACAAGAGCTTGCATCAAAAAGAACAATTATGTTCCAGACCAAAGTTCAGGATACCGTATATACCTGCGTTGAAAAGAAGACTCCGATTTGATTTATTAGAAAAGAAATGAGATAATGTTTGTACATATCTATGGATTTAAATTTATAAAGCCTTAGATCTGAAGAAATGCACTAGAACGGTAGACTAGATACACAGAGAGGTGCCTATATGTTTATAAAACACCGAACAGATTGTAAACTAAATTTGCACTTCTGCTCTGCTCTGATAACCAGAATCCATGGTATGTGGCAGGCAGAGCGCAGGATAGCCACTCGGTCATTTTGTTTTAAAAATGTTCCTCCTCGTTTGAGTCCCAGATTGAAGTTCCCTGCCCAGTCAATCCACTTGGCTCCCCACTGCGACCCTCGTGCTGGGCAAGAACTTCACCCCCCCGCCCGCTGGCGGCGCTGACAAGCCACAGGGGCAGCACTGTGGTGCGCTGTGGTCCCCTGGCAGGGATTGTGTTTTTGTGTCGTTGCTGCCTTTATCTGTAATGTACAGACACTCCCCCCCTCCCCACGTAGATGTGCTCATTTACACAAAGAGTGGTGGGAGCGTGAGGCATGTTACCCCACCATGCTGCTGAAGCCAATACCCTGAGTTCCTCCAGGAGCTCCTGTAGTGTGTCCAGAAAGAAGTGCGCTAACAGCGGCAACACAGCCTGCTGGTTCCAAAACCATGTGATCGTTCCCAGTCTCGAGCTTTGACAGGAGTCACAGCCAACACTCTGGAAAAGCACTGTACTATTTTTGCAGATGTTTGAGTGTATATATGTATATATATTGCCCCCTTATACAGTTAGAGTCCAGGAATAAATTAGCCTTAATTCCAGAATGGAATAGTGACAGATTGCGGACAGGGTGGAAGTGGCGGTTGGATCTGACTGGGAGAGACTGGGTGGCTGTGCAGGGGGCAGCCTCTCCTGCCCCAGGCCCTGACTGTCCCGCGTCACAGCCCTAGCCGTCTCCAGGGAGCCAGCGCGCTGCGCTGTCTGTGTGCGGCACCAGCCCATCAGCCGTTAATCAGCGTTACTCAGCGTTACTCAGCGTTACTCAGCGTTACTCAGCAGGGCCATGAGGAAGGACAATCAGAGCCTGGCCAGGCCAGCAGCAGCAGAGGCAGGGCGGAGAGGGCGGTCCGGCGCTCATGCACAGAGAGAGACACTGCAGATATTTTTAAAAAGAAGTGAAGTATTGTTTTTTTAACGAGAGATTTGTGGGTTTTTTTACAAAATAACAAGCACAAAGGTTTTGGGGTGGGGTGGGGGGGTGCAGGCCACACGGAGGTATATACGGTAACTGAGTGCCCTGTCTCTGCTTTGGCTTGAAGAGAGCGTTCTACACGGGGGACATAGAGTGATGTCGCTTCTTCCTGAGTTTTCCCTGGGAGAGGGGGCGGATTCAATCCGACTGGATCGGCTCCAGCTCTTCCGTGCTGTGGCCAGGGGGGATGGGGGGGTTGCGAGGGATGGACCGATGGACAGACAGACAAGATGGGCCTGTCTTAAATTCGAAAGAAGCTCTTCTGATCCCAGGCTTTAATAAATTGCTTGAATCTGATCCTGAGGTCGTGTGAAAGAGCAGTTCGCCCTTCTTATCGTCTGGGACGCCTAGGGCGGTGATGAGTAAGTTCAGTTCAGAGCAGTGCTGAAGTCCTGCAGGTGACAAGACCTTGTCCGCCACCAGCATAGTAGTGGCTTCAGATTATTATCTACTGTAATTAACTCAAATAAGCAATGAAATCCAGAGCTGGGCAGGCGTTGCACCGTCCTGGAGCCAGAGCAATAAGATTCTTTCATACCCCCAGCCGTTAATACAGACACAGGGCCGTTCGCCAGTCGCTCTGCAAACTAACTGAAGCTTACTGGAGCCCAAGACCTTAGAGGAAGAAAGGAAACTGGCCTGGCTGGGATGGAATCGGAATCAGTCCTGCCATCAGGAATTCTGGACCCAGTCCCTGCCCTAAGCTGGGAAAGGTCTTGGAATTTGTGATGGTTTTTTTTCCAGTTTGGGGCGAACTCTTGTCTGCCTGTCTGTGCCGTCTTGTGTGCCCGGTGGGAACCGTGGAGCCCAGGCCTGGCCAGTGTTGAATGTAAATGATGGATTTCAAAATGATCTCTGCAAACTGCTGTAATGAAAAGAGAAAAGAGATAATGACATAGATTATATATATATATTAATACAAATTAAGCTTGATATTTTGTAAGTTTACAATCTTATGTGAATGGATATATGGCGTTTTCTGTTTTCTTTATTTTAAAAAAAATCTTTTTTGATGTTCTGTTGTGAGCCAGGACAGAGGTCAAAGGTGAAAGTTGATATCCTTCTTTCTTTTTTAAAACCAGAAAAAAAACTTTGTAGTAAAGAAGAAATCTTTTTTAATGTAATTGTTTTTAGTTCTTTGATTTTTTTGGAGGGGATACTTTAACGATTGTGTTAAATGGACGAGCCAGTCTTAAGATATTTATGCAGAAAAATGAAAAATATATATGTTCAAAATGTTTGATTGTTTTTTTATATACACATAACTCTTAAAAGACCATAGTTCTAACAATGCATAAACACATGGATTACAACAGCACACTGGCCACTACAGTCCATTAACACTGCACTGAGAGAGACGGAATCAGGCAGGAATTATTTAGTCAGACAGACACAGAGAAACCCAGTCACGGTACAGTGACTCTTATTGCTCTGTGCCATGGAGTCTCAGTATATGATCTGGGGCTCCTCTTTATGTTGGACACCCAAGACTGAGCACAGGAGCTGCACAGGCTCAGGGGTAACGAGAGTGAAAACCTGACTGAGGGCGTTTTGTCATCTCATGTACATGGGGGGCTTCAGTTCGACTTCAGTTCTTCACTGGTGTACAGACGCCTACTGACTGTGCGAGGGTTTAATCCAGTCAGTGCTTAACTGTGCATTTCACACTGTGTGTAGAAAACTCTTTCACACCTGAATTTAAAACAATGCACCCCTCACACTTCTGGGTCCTGCAGTGTTTATGCCTGCTCTGTTTTGTGCTTTGTATTGTGTGATACACTTCATCTCTGTTTCACAACACCTTCGACAGGGCTTCATATTCCTGTTCCGTCTGCAGTGTGTTTCCTACTATATGTTTAACAGAAGAGGGTTGTGCACCATGTGCATGAATAATCTACTGCACTGCTCAGTGCAGGTAAACGCATTCAGACGAGGCCAGTAGTACCGCTTGGAGCAAACTGCTAGTCTCGAGCAGCTGGGAAATGGCTATAAAAGAAGCCCCAACTCTGTCCTTTGGGTCTGCTGTTAAGAGAGGCATGGTTACTGGTGACATGGCCACCCTGTTGGGAAGTCCGGGGGTTCGGGGAAGAAACAGAATACCCGAAGGCGGCAGACGGAGTTCTCTGACACACGCACTTGCTCCTTCAGGATAAAGATGCTGGAAAAAAGCAGAGTTTGGTGGCGTCCATATCACAAGAACACGCCATTGGAAGGAGCCTTTCGGCCTGTCAGAGTTCTGCCTGTTGTGAAAAGGGCGATGCTCAAGCTGAGCAAACTCCCTCGATCGCTGTGAAAAAGGATAGGATGTGTTCTGTCCTGTCTGGATGTGTAAATTCTGGAGCCCTTGTTGGGAACTGTTGAGGAATTATGAGCTACAACATGTACTGGGGGGTGTTGGCCTGGTTTGATTGTTCCCTCTGCAAGCCGCTGAAATTTGTCTAAAATTGGACATTTCAGCAAGAAAAGGATCCAGCCCACATGTCCAATTTCAAGTGGACAAATCCATGGTCAGCTGCACATGAAATCAATGACCAGAACAGGAGCCCGTGCATGCATTTTCATGCAGAAAAGTGGATTCAAACAAACACCTTCTGTGTCTGCTCAGAAATGATAATATGTATAGTTTGAGAGAAATCAGATAGGAGTTCCTGTATTGTTAATTTGTAAAAAATCTAGTTTGGGCTGTGAAAAACTGAGGCTAATTGATAGCACCCATGTGGACAGTTTGAGCAGGCAGGATTCACTAAATAATCTGTGAAAAAATACATTTCCAACATTCAATTTGTACCAAACTCCTCCCTGAAAATGAGGAATCCAAATAAAAGGTCAAACCCCAACAGACAGCATAGCACAGCAGTTCTCTATGAAGCTGCGACACTTGGATTATCGCGTCTCCTACCTTGCTAATGTATTTCTGGAGGAAATTTTCTCCAGCACAGGTTACTGAAACACTTTTTTTTTAAATGGCACACAACATAGTGAGAATACCAGCTTCTGGCCACCAGGTGTCACTGTTTGTACATGAGAAAAAAAATGCAAGACAAAAAAAAATGTCTTCAAGGATTTTAAGATTCACCATCAAGAGATAATGATTTAGACACAGCGTGTTAAGAATAAAGGAATTGTTTTTTTTTGTCATCAAGCAGAGCTTACATCCTTATTTCCATCATCACCACCACACCATACATCAGATCAGAGTTCAGACCCCCCCCGGGGGAAACGACTCGTGTGACTGGGATTACCCCAGCCTGAGCACCAGAGACGATCGACTGGGACAGACAGTAAGAGCTCTAAGTGGTGCGGCGCCCCCGCCTGGACATGTGCAGGCGCACAGTGCAGTCGGTGAGAGACACCACTGTCCTCCAATCTGCGCTGGTCCTCTGGGAAAGGGTGGAGGAACCTGGGATGTGTTTCAGCCTGTGATTGGCTTGAGGGGTGGCAGGATGGGGCGGGGCTTAGCAGGAGTCACTCTCCCCTGTGTGCAGTCACAGGGTTCGAGGAAGAGGGCCGAGGTGTAAGAAACACAGTTGATGCTCCCAGACTGGGCGCATGCAGCACTAATAACTAGAGATTCTAAGCTTCAATAAAAAGCACCGCTCTTGAGGATGGGTTATTGATTTTATTAATCTCAGTGCATACCTCTAGCGGAACATTTGTAAGGATTTGGTCTCTTGCATTGGGCAGATCCAGACCTCATAAAGCAAGGCCTCCTAGCCCACCAGCCCGCCACCAGGGCGGTGCTATTGCACAGTAAGCCAGGACTACCCTGGCATCCGACCACCTCGTCACGACTCAGTCGAGGCTGGTAGAAAGTTTGAAGGTGCCTTCTGCTTGTCGTGGGGGGGGGGGGCTCCTAGTGCAGGGCTCCCCAACTCTCCTCCACGCAGCTGAAGCTGATAAGAGCAGAAAAGGAGGGACGCACCAGTCCTGCAGGATCAGGACTGCTCTGACTGGCCTCACATCCCATCACCGTGATCTCTAACACAGAGCTCATCCTCACTCACAGTGGCAGGCTGGGAAAGCATTCATACAGCAGGGCATCGACCCCAGCGACCGGAGTGCAGCTCCTGGAGTCAGCCATCTGGGCACTGAACCCGAACCCCCCCACCCCCCCTCAGCCCCTCCCCCTCGCAATGCCCTTGCAGAACTGGTGCAGGTGAGCCAGTCTCACCCCAAGGCTCCAGCCGGTCTCCTGCGCTCCCTCCATCACTCCTCTTTCTTCGCTGTTTGAACCATCATCTCCTCGATCGACCGCCGCGCGCTGCTGGCGTAGCTCTCCGTCAGTCTCATGCACAGGCTGGACAGCCGGTACCATCCAGGGAAGAAGATGGACAGAGCAATGTGCTGCAGGGAGAGAGGGGTTAATACAGACACACTGGACACTACAGTCCATTAACACTGCACTGAGAGAGAGGGGTTAATACAGACACACTGGACACTACAGTCCATTAACACTGCACTGAGAGAGAGGGGTTACTACAGACACACTGGACACTACAGTACATTAACACTGCACTGAGAGAGAGGGGTTAATACAGACACACTGGACACTACGGTACATTAACACTGCACTGAGAGAGAGGGGTTAATACAAACACACTGGACACTACAGTACATTAACACTGCACTGAGAGAGAGAGGGGTTAATATAGGCACACTGGACACTACAGTACATTAACACTGCACTGAGAGAGAGAGGGGTTAATACAGACACACTGGACACTACAGTCATTAACACTGCACTGAGAGAGAGGGGGGTTACTACAGACACACTGGACACTACAGTACATTAACACTGCACTGAGAGAGAGGGGTTAATACAGACACACTGGACACTACAGTCCATTAACACTGCACTGAGAGAGAGGGGTTAATACAGACACACTGGACACTACAGTACATTAACACTGCACTGAGAGAGAGGGGGGTTACTACAGACACACTGGTAGCGTCTTACTGTTTTCTAAGTCTGACCTGCAGGGCGTGAGACAGACAGCCGCTGGTGAAGGTGCTGTGCCCCACTGTGCTGAGCGCCTCCCGTGCAAAATCGCCCGCGTCCTTCACCAGCATGTTGGGCGGCATGTTGTGGGTCATGTTGGTGGAGACCATGAAGGGGGCAACACACTGGTAGCAGGGAGAGAGGGAGAGGAGGACAGGTGGAGGGTCACACACAGAGGCCTTGCCCACACACTGTTGCTCCGGTCTCCTCCCGTCCAGAACACTCTATTCCCTATAGGCTATTGAACTGCTTTTGTTTTTTTCCACGTTTCTCTGAATTTCTCAGGTTCTTCTTCCCAGCACTGGCTCCCAGTGGATTTCAGAATCCACCTGAAGACAGTCCATCAGGGCCCGGGCCCCCCATGAGCCCCCACACAGCCCCCTGCTCTTCACACGCTGGCCCTCCTGCACCTCCCACTGAGAGGCTCCAGGCACTGGGACACCCCGGGAGACATGGGACACCCCAGGAGACATGGGACACCCCAGGAGACATGGGACACTCTGAATGACCTGGGAGACACTGGGACACCCTGGATGACCTGGAAGAGGACAGGACACTCTGAGTGACCTGGGAGGCGCTGGGACACTCTGAGTGACTTGGGAGAGGCTGGGAAACTCAAAAAAACCCTGAGAGACCCTGTCCTGACACAGCACATGATGAAAGGAAGAGGCCGGGACACTCTAAGTAATCTGGGACACTATAAAAATAAATAATTATAAAATGCCATATAAAATAAATAATTACAATTATTCTTATTAAACCTATGCAGGGAGGCAAATACAGCAGAAAGATGAGGGTCTGTACTGTGACTCCTGTGTGATGGCTCACCTGCACTGTAATACCACGAGACCTGTATTCTGCGTTCAGACCCCTGGAGAAATAGGTAATGAAGATCTGTAACAAGACAGTACAATACATTAATACTGCACTGAGAGAGGGGTTAATACAGACACACTGGATACTACAGTCCATTAACACTGCACTGAGAAAGAGAGGTTAATACAGACACACTGGACACTACAGTACATTAACACTGCACTGAGAGAGAGGGGTTAATACAGACACACTGGACACTACAGTCCATTAACACTGCACTGAGAGAGAGAGGGGTTAATACAGACACACTGGACACTACAGTACATTAACACTGCACTGAGAGAGAGGGGTTAATACACACACACTGGACACTACAGTACATTAACACTGCACTGAGAGAGAGAGGGGTTAATACAGACACACTGGACACTACAGTACATTAACACTGCACTGAGAGAGAGAGGGGTTAATACAGACACACTGGACACTACAGTACATTAACACTGCACTGAGAGAGAGAGGGGTTAATACAGACACACTGGACACTACAGTCCATTAACACTGCACTGAGAGAGAGAGGTTAATACAGACACACTGGACACTACAGTACATTAACACTGCACTGAGAGAGAGGGGTTAATACAGACACACTGGACACTCCAGTCCATTAACACTGCACTGAGAGAGAGGGGTTAATACAGACACACTGGACACTACAGTACATTAACACTGCACTGAGAGAGAGGGGTTAATACAGACACACTGGACACTACAGCACATTAACACTCTGTCGCTCTGGGGTGAGAAGGTGTTTATAGCGCCTCACCTTGGTGGCGGAGTAGAGTGTGAGCATTGGTTGGGGCTCAGAAGCTGCTTCTGATGAGAGGTTAATGATCAAACCTCGACCTCTGTGTGGACACAGTGAGAGACAGAAAGACGTCTTGTTCTGGCTGGTCAGACCTCTTCTACACGGCCAAAGTTCAGATATTTATTCATGCATAGAAATATATGATTCCTTAAAGTACCTCTCAACCATCTGTGGAAGAATGATTCTGGTCATCTGCAGAAAGACAGAAAGGCAGTCAGAGAGGCAACCATGGTGTCAGGCTGACAGAGAGAGACAGGGACTCAGGCAGGAATTATACAGCGAGACAGTCAGAAATCATGGGAGACAGAAGTACACAGACAGGCCGTCAGAGAGGCAAAGAATTACACAGACAGGACTCACCTGTGTGACTGACAAGATGTTACAGCTGATGACATCACTTATTCTCTGCAAGAAAACAGTGGAGAGTCAGTAACACTGAACAGAGAGCAGACTGACAGAGTCACACTGCACTGCACAGTCAGTCAGGGACACAAAACAGAGAGCACAGTAATAGAGTCACCCAGCACTGCGCACTCTGAAGTGTCCCCGATACTGTGAGCAGGACTTACCTGTTCAGGATTGGGAACATCCAAGAAGTGAACCAGCATTCCAGCATAATTCATCCCAACGTTGTTCACTATGAGATAGGGAGGGATATTTAAAGAGAAGCAAATTGATCTCAGGGTGAGCATGAGAGGAGAGGGACAGCAGTGGCTCTAGCAGTGTCTACAGTACAGTCAGGTGTGACAGTGTGTGTGTGTGTGCTGGTGAATTCAGGGTGAGTGTGAGAGGAGAGGGACAGCAGTGGCTCTAGCAGTGTCTACAGTACAGTCAGGTGTGACAGTGTGTGTGTGTGCTGGTGAATTCAGGGTGAGTGTGAGAGGAGAGGGACAGCAGTGGCTCTAGCAGTGTCTACTGTACAGTCAGGTGTGAGAGTGTGTGTGTGCTGTTGAATTCAGGGGGAGTGTGAGAGGAGAGGGACAGCAGTGGCTCTAGCAGTGTCTACAGTACAGTCAGGTGTGACAGTGTGTGTGTGCTGGTGAATTCAGGGTGAGTGTGAGAGGAGAGGGACAGCAGTGGCTCTAGCAGTGTCTACAGTACAGTCAGGTGTGACAGTGTGTGTGTGTGCTGGTGAATTCAGGGTGAGTGTGAGAGGAGAGGGACAGCAGTGGCTCTAGCAGTGTCTACAGTACAGTCAGGTGTGATAGTGTGTGTGTGCTGGTGAATTCAGGGTGAGTGTGAGAGGAGAGGGACAGCAGTGGCTCTAGCAGTGTCTACAGTACAGTCAGGTGTGACAGTGTGTGTGTGTGCTGGTGAATTCAGGGGGAGTGTGAGAGGAGAGGGACAGCAGTGGCTCTAGCAGTGTCTACAGTACAGTCAGGTGTGACAGTGTGTGTGTGTGCTGGTGAATTCAGGGGGAGTGTGAGAGGAGAGGGACAGCAGTGGCTCTAGCAGTGTCTACAGTAAGGTGTGACCAGCAGCAGCAGGGTTGAGTACTGACCCAGGATGCCGATCTCCAGCCCAGTCAGTTGCTCACTAATACCAGGGTAGATGGTGGCCCCCTCAGTGAAGTCTGCCTGGATGACGCGTGTCTGTCGGCCAAACTGGGCTTCTGAAAGACAGACAGGTCCTTCTATCCTCTTCCCACTCCCACACTCCTTTACCCCATCACCAGCCCCGCCCTCCCCTCCCTCCATATCTCCATCATCCCCCCATCTTCTCTCCCCTCCCTCCGTCTCCCCATCATCCCCCCATCATCCCCCCATCTTCCCTCCCCTCCGTCTCCCCATCTTCCCCATCATCCCCCCCTCCCCTCCCCTCCTTCTGTCTCCCCATCATTCCCTCTGTCTCCCCTCCTTCTGTCTCCCCATCATCCCCTCCGTCTCTCCCGTGACCCCCCCCCCCCTCTCCTCCAGCCCCCCTCACCTATGTGTGTTGCCACGGCCATTAGCTTCTTTTCTGACCTGCTGATCAGAACCAGGTCCAGACCCCTTCTGGCAAGCTGACCAAAACACAGCACAGTTCAAGCTCACTCCACTTCCCACACCGGCATTCACACTCAATTCACTTCCAAACTGAATTCCACATTCCCACTTTCACTGTGATTCATATCTGAAACAGATCATGCCAAAGACTGAGACATGGCTAAATACACGGATACACAAACACAGAAACACACACACAGAAACAGCCAGGGACAAGAGTGTCTGTCAGCCTGTTTCAGTGTGCCAGCCTGTCTCTCTGTCTGTCTCTGTCAGTCTCAGTGCGTCTGTCTGTCTCAGCCTGTCTCTCTCAGCGTCTGTGTCTCTCAGCAGTTTATCCTCAGCGCTTGCTCTCGTTGTCTTGGTGAAGGGGATGCTCACCTCGATGGCGTAGGCCTTCCCTATCCCCGAGGTTGCTCCGGTTACCACTGCCAAACAACAACAACAGCAGGAACAGGATTATCATTGGAGCAGTGCAGCCCTGGAGGCTCCTACTGTTCCAGGAAAATCCCACTGGCACGGTTTGTGCTCTAACCTCCAGGACAATCCCAATCTCACAGGCCCGACTCTAACCTCCGGGAAAATCCCACTCTCATGGCAGTCACATACTCTCATAGTCACACACTCAGACACTCTCAATCTCACAGTCAGACACTCTCTCTCACACACAGTCAGACACTCAATCCCACAGTCACACTCTCTCTCACACAGTCAGACACTCAATCTCACAGTCACACTCTCTCTCACACAGTCAGACACTCTCAATCTCACAGTCAGACACTCTCTCTCACACAGTCAGACACTCAATCTCACAGTCAGACACTCTCTCTCACACAGTCAGACACTCAATCTCACAGTCAGACACTCTCTCTCACACAGTCAGACACTCAATCTCACAGTCACACTCTCTCACACACAGTCAGACACTCAATCTCACAGTCAGACACTCTCTCTCACACAGTCAGACACTCAATCTCACAGTCACACTCTCTCTCACACAGTCAGACACTCAATCTCACAGTCACACTCTCTCTCACACAGTCAGACACTCTCTCTCACAGTCACACTCTCTCTCACACAGTCAGACACTCTCTCTCACAGTCACACTCTCTCTCACACAGTCAGACACTCTCAATCTCACAGTCACACTCTCTCTCACACAGTCAGACACTCTCAATCTCACAGTCAGACACTCTCTCTCACACAGTCAGACACTCAATCTCACAGTCACACTCTCTCTCACACAGTCAGACACTCTCTCTCACAGTCACACTCTCTCTCACACAGTCAGACACTCTCAATCTCACAGTCAGACACTCTCTCTCACAGTCACACTCTCTCTCACACAGTCAGACACTCTCAATCTCACAGTCAGACACTCAATCTCACAGTCACACTCTCTCTCACACAGTCAGACACTCTCAATCTCACAGTCACTCTCTCTCACACAGTCAGACACTCAATCTCACAGTCAGACACTCAATCTCACAGTCACACTCTCTCGCACACAGTCAGACACTCAATCTCACAGTCACACTCTCTCTCACACAGTTAGACACTCAATCTCACAGTCAATTCAATTTAATTCAAGGTGCTTTATTAGCATAACCGATGGGTACAATCAGTGTTGCCAAAGCAAATAAAAATAATAAAATTAACATGTAACAAAACAACAAATAAAAGTAAAATAAAATCTACAGACATATTACAGACATCTACAACAGAGACATATCATAAAATATTTACATATACTGTAAACATATGGAGCATTATTGGGAGACAGACTCACTGTTCCTCAGGCTGTGACAGGAGATCACATACTGGGCTGCCAGTTCAACTGAGTTCCCTCCTCCCTCTCCCAGTAGGATTGGGACCTGTCCTGATTCTGGCAGGAGTGGGAATTCTGGGATCCGATTTGTTATTTTAGGGAAGACTGTTTCTCTAATCCCAGAGTATCTGTCACAGTGCAGTAGGAAGTGCACCTCTGTCTCTAGTTCTCCCCGCTGGCAGTGGGAGCACAGCCTGTCCTCTCTGGGCAGCCAGGTCTGCCTGTGTCGCCCAGTTTCTAAGGCCAGGTTGTGGTCACTGAGCCTGTACTTCGTCAGTGTCTGTTTCTTTTTGCTGTTACTTATGTTGGTCAAATATTCGGCTAGTGTGTATTGTCTGTTAAGGGTTCCGTAGCATTCCAGTTCATGTTGTGCTTGTGTGTGTGTCCCAGTGTGTGAGATATTGCTGTTTGATCTGTGCTGTGATGTGCTTGGGTCTGAGTTGTGGTGCTCTAGCAGTGCTGTCCTGAGGCAGGCTGGTGTCGGTGATCCTCAGGACCAGCTGGCTCAGGGGGCTCTGTTTTGGCGGTAGGAGTTTTGGTCGCTGTTTTCGCTCTCACTTGCGAGGTGTTACATGCAAGAACAAAGTAGAAACATAAACTCTCCTTTATCAGATCTCACAAAGAGTATGCAGCCCTCTCCCTTTTTTCACTCTCCGACTAATCTCTGAAGTGCAAACTGAAAGACTGCTATTGGCATGACTCATGAATCACAGGGCTGCCAAACAATTAGTTAAACATTTACAGACACTCAGCATAATAACCTGATGATGATTATTATTAACAACCAAGATATATAATAAGAAGCATTGTTGTCTCACCAGTCAGCAGAAAGTACTTGTCATGCCCTCTCTGACTCCCAGTGTGATTTCTCTCTATCTTTTCTGCCTCCTATCTCCCTAGCTCTCCAGCCCTCCGCTCTGTTCTCCGTCTCTCTTACCAGCTCTCTCGGTTCAATTCAAGGCGCTTTCTTGGCATGACCAACGAGTAAAATCAGTGTTGCCAAAGCAAAACAAACACAATTAACACAAAACAAAAATCTACAGGCATTTACAGTCAAGGCACAATCATGAAATATTTACATATTAAACTATCTCTATATAAAATCTCTCTCTCCGCCCGTCTCCAGCATCGCCGCTCGTCCTGTCCCGCGCGATCCGTCTCGGGCAGCGGGGGCGCGCGTGTACGCCAGTCACGGGCGCGGCTCGCGAGCGGAGTGCACTCTCTCTTTATTTTCAAACTTTCATTCAACATCAAATAGTAAGAACAAAGAAAAAAGGTATTAAAAAATGTAAGGTAACAGAAAAACCACACAAATCAATACGCTGGCATAGGTATTTAGGAGTTAGCACACGGTCAGTTCAATTTTTTCCGTACATCACGCGGAGTTCACGCCCGTTTTATCTCCGTGACGTCAGCCGGTGAAACCGCGACTCCAGCGTGTTTACAACCCATATTGACCGCGAATCGTTTACACTCACAAATGTGCTATTTCTCCTCAGAAGATCTGACAGAAGGATAACCGCCAACAAACGTCTTCCCAAAGGCTAAAGAAGACGAGGCCCAGCTGACCGAACGGTTCGACCGCGCGGGCGTGTTGTTGAAGTTGTTGTTGCCAATACTCTGGCTGCATTCCAGATACAGCGGGTGGGGTCCTGCGATTAATTAACTACTAACGCACGGGATGGGTCTCACGGCCTGTTCTTGTGTTCTCTCAGAGGCTCCTGCAGGCCGGGCCGGCAGTGATGTCAGTGTGAGACGTGCCCAGCTCCTCCAATCGTCTCTCGCTCTCCTGCGCGTCGCGGTGGGGCTCTCTGCGCTCACTGAGGGGACTGGCTCCGCCCTCCTCATTCTCACCCCATACGGCTCTGGGAATCACAGTGAGCGGTTCTGTACCAGGCGGGTCCAGGAGTCACAGCACATGGTTCTGTACCGGGCGGGTCCAGGAGTCACAGTGAGTGGTTCTGTACTGGACGAGTCCAGGAGTCTCCGTGAGAGGTTCTGTCCTCAGCGGGTCAGGGAGTCACAGTGAGAGGTTCTGTCCTTAGCGGGTCCAGGAGTCACAGTGAGTGGTTCTGTACCGGAAAGGACCAGGAGTCTCTGTGAGAGGTTCTGTCCTCAGCGGGTCAGGGAGTTACAGTGAGCGGTTCTGTCCTCAGTGGCTCCAGGAGTCTCTGTGGGAGGTTCTGTCCTCAGCGGGTCAGGGAGTTACAGTGAGCAGTTCTGTCCTCAGTGGCTCCAGGAGTCTCTGTGAGAGGTTCTGTACCGGGCGGGTCCAGGAGTCGCAGTGAGTGGTTCTGTCCTCAGTGGGTTTGTAAAAGCTGTATTTTCTCCCGGGCCCGAGCACCTTCTCCCTCTGTTCCTTTAAGAATGTTCTGTTAGCGTGTCCTGTTAGCGTGTCCTGTTTAGCGTGTCCTGTTTAACGTGTCCTGTTTAGCGTGTCGAACTGCTAGCAAACAGGTGACTGCAGCAACACCGGCTGTTTTATTCCAGTTTTATTTTTAACGATTGAGGTTAAAAGATTAACCTTAAAGGTTAAAAATTAATTGAAATGACTGCCGGCGAAACCAAGCCTCAACTCAACTCCACTCAGACTCTGAGTGTTTCTGTTCCTGGAGGCAGTTATAATCCAGACCGGAGGCCGGGGCTGGAAGAAAGTGCCGCTGTTACTGCAGGACAAGAGCACCGCCGTGTTTTGGCCCACTGTCTCCCCGCAGCTTCTTGAGAAGGAGCAACAGTCCTTTTCTACAGGCTGTCCTCACCCTGCCCATCATCCCCCGCTGTCTCAGCAGCTTCGTGCACCATCTCCAAGCACTCTGTGGGCTCGTTAGTGGAGCGACTGTGTTGCCAAAGCAGAAGCAAGACACGTCACCCGCTGCTCAGACAACTAGAGAGGTGTTAGGACGGTTCAGTCCCCGAGCCGAATCACACCTCCATCAGAGCACAGAGGCTCTCGGTAAACTGCAGTACAGCACAGTGAAATCGGGGCAAAAGCACAGTAAAGTGCAGTACAGCACAGTGAAATCGGGGCAAAAGCACAGTAAAGTGCAGTACAGCACAGTGAAATCGGGGCAAAAGCACAGTAAAGTGCAGTACAGCACAGTGAGATCGCGGGAAAAGCACAGTTAATTACTGTGAAATCACAGTAAAAATACAGTATAATGCAATACAGAACAGTGACGCCAGGATAAAGGCATAGTAAAGTGTAGTTGGAGTAGCTGTGTCAGCATGCACAGGCTGCAAGGCAACAAGTGACTGGAACAAGGAACAAGGAAGAGAAGGTTTATTCCACTCTGAGAGAAGAAAGGAGACACCCGAAGAAGGCTCCACAGCCGAAACGTTGTGTCTCCTTTCTTCTCTTTTCAAGTGGAATAAACCTTTACTTGTTCCATAGTAAAGTATAGTAAACCACAGTGAAATCAGTGTAAAATCACAGTAAATTGCAGTAAATACAGTAAAGGTAGGATAAAACCACAGTTAAGTACAGTGAAATCGCAGTAGAATACAGTATAGTGCAGTAAAGAACAGTGAAAAGGGATAAAAGCACAGTGAAGTGTAGTAAAGCACGGTAAAGTGTGGTAAAAAAATCAGAATCTGTTCGTACGTAATAGAGGCATCACACCCGAAGAAGGCTCCACAGCCGAAACGTTGTTTCCTTTCTTCTCTTTTCTGTGTGGAATAAACCTTTACTTGTACCGTTGCAGCCTACACCTGCTGACGCAGCCCCCGACTTGAACTACTCTGATAGAGACATCATGCACGGAGGGCTTCTGAGCAACAGATTAACCGCACAGGCGCTGTATCGCTTTCTGTGCATCTGACTTTTGTCCGAAACCAGCAATTTCTTTTTAACCATTTAAACATTTTAACAGCAAACACCTTGCTTTCCCAGTCGTTTATTGTCTTCAGTCAGCGCTCAATAACATCTTCACCAAAGCACCGCAGGACCGATCCCTGGAAGACCGGCACTTCCTGACCAGGGTAGGATCATTCTCCCCCTCTCGGTCTGGGTCTCTCCGGCTCCTGGTCACTGGTCACTACCGGGCGAATTAATTCACCTAAACTTCAACAAGCTACAATTCCGTGCGAGCGCCAAGCCTTCTGGAAAAAGAACTGCACTGTGGTCTTTTTAATAGTAAGAAATGCATTCTTGACTCACCTGCCCATTGTCCATAAACTTTGAGATCGGTTTTCCAGTAGGCTGACAAGACATAACTACGGAAACCGCACCAGACACCCCAAGACAATTTCAAAAGCTGAAACGTCACCGTGACAGCGCCTATAGCAGCCAGCACCTGGAGTGACTGACCCGATTCCGTTTCGAAAAACATCCTACTGTTCTTCGGTGAAAACAATTAAAGTGAATAATGTTTTGGTCTTGAAGTTCTGACGGATCGTTAACAATAGATCGGTCGCCACACCTGTTTCTTTCAGAAGTCAAAGTACGACTACAGGACACGTTGTTCTCACTACTTACAGCCTGCCTCCCGCCCCCGTCCACCCTCTCGCTTTCTGATCGGCTCCACGTTGTGATAGACAACCGATCCTGACCACTCACCGAGGACAGGGGTGGGGTCTGCGTAGATGGGCGTGGCAGGACACGCCCCTCCCGGGCTGGCCGTGTCCCTGCGGTTTCTGCAGGTGTCACCGCTCGCGCGTGAGTTTTTTAATTACTATTATTATCCGTCAGTCAAACCGTCCCAGGAGACAACGCGCGGCTGTTTTGATTATGGAGTACACTGTGTTCTTCGGAGCTGCCGTTCTGGGACCAGTGTCCGTGTGACAGGCACAGTAAACAGGGAACCGGTGGTAAAAGCATGGTAAACTGTGAGGAAGTTGTGGTGAGGTTTTTAAGGACCGCAGAAACTCCTCTCCTCCAATATTAAGGACCATAGTAACCTCCTCTCCGTATTAAATAACACAGTATCTTTCTCCTCTCCAACATGTTACAGTGTGGGAGTTGGAGCATGAGCAGCAATAGTGTTGTAGTATTAACAGTTGCTGTAACGTTACGGTTCTCCTGTACTGGGACTGTAGCTCCTATTGGAACAGGACTGTTCTCCTGTACTGGGACTGTAGCTCCTATTGTAACAGGACTGTTCTCCTGTACTGGGACTGTAGCTCCTATTGGAACAGGACTGTTCTCCTGTACTGGGACTGTAGCCCCTATTGTAACGGGACTGTTCTCCTGTACTGGGACTGTAGCTCCTGTTGTACACTGTTCTACTTAACTAAGAGAGATGACAGATCTGTCAGAAAAAGGATGCTAATCCTGATTAATTAATTGAGTAACTAAGTGGTTCTGTGATTGCTTGCTGTACAATGTGTCAGTGTGTCAGGATGTGAAGTGGTAAAGCACTCCTCCTTATATTACTACCAAATTATATTATATTTCTATCAAATGCTTGCCAAAGCAAAAATAATTAACCAATCATTTACAGTAAAAACATTATTGCTCATTTACAGACATCACAACAGTCATCACCATGAGACTGGCTCAGTGGAAGCACTGAGCAGTCTGGACCAGACACAGAGGCTTGGCTCCAACTCTGTTTCTCAAATTTAGGTTCAAGGTCACACATTTCACTGGAACAAGTCAAACAGGTCCTCCGAGAACAGATTAATTTTCACGATACACCCCCACAAAAAGAACAGATAGTCATATCGCTCTCTGTCTTTATCTTTTACCCTCTCCTCTCTCCTCGCTGTGCTTCATGACTCCATCTGCCCCTCTGCCTCTGGAAACAGCACCCTCAGCCTGTCTCTCTGGCCCCTGCCAGGGCAACATTCACTACCAGCAAGCACTTCGATTCCTCTCGCCATGGCGACAGCAGGCAAGCACAGCGTCTCGAGGGGGAAGAGGGGCAGGAGGCACAGAGAGACAGGCAGGGAGGAACAGAGAGGGAGACAGGCAGGCAGGAACAGAGAGGGGCAGGACTGAGAGAGGGACAGGCAGGAAGGAACAGGAGACTGAGAGAGAGACAGGCAGACAGGAACTGAGAGGGGCAGGACTGAGAGAGAGACAGGCAGGCAGGAACAGAGAGGGGCAGGACTGAGAGAGGGACAGGCAGGGAGGAACAGGAGACTGAGAGAGAGACAGGCAGAGGAACAGAGAGGGGTGAGAGACTGAGAGAGAAACAGGTAGGCAGGAACAGAGAGAGAGACAGAATACATTGATGTAATTATGTCGGACACTTTGCCCCCTATGCCACTTTGGAGTAGTTTATAAAACAATCTTTCATGCCAAATCGAGTCAAATGCTTTTTTTTAAATCGACAATGCAGGCAAATTTTTTTCCTTTGTCTTTCTGGTGGACGTGTTTGTCTATCAGTGTGTGTAGGGTGTAAATGTGATCAGATGTGCGGTGATCTGGTAAGAAGCCAATCTGACTCTTGCTCAGGACATCGTGTTCAGTAAGGAAGTGTATTCAGGATTCTGCAGAATACCTTCAAGGGGGAGATACAGAGAGAGAGACAGGCAGAGGAACGCCATTAAAAAACTATAATATAAGAGTAAATGTGGTTACACAGGATGTAAATATCATGTTTGGTGAATTAGCTTTGAAGTCAAAATTAAAAGAAGAAAATCGAAACACATTCAAATGTTGTTCTGAATAGCGTGTGTGAAAATACCAGAAAAGCACTCTGTGAACTTTCGAATCCAAAACACAGACAACCGCACGAAACAGATAAGCTCCTCAGACGCTGCGCGATAGGAGAACACAACAAACACACTCTTAAAAAAATTCAAACACAACACGAACAGAAATCGAGGAGGAGTTAAAACTGTTTCTGGGATTTAAAGTGAAGTACTGTGCTTTAAATAAATCAAAGAACTGACCGTTTGGAACTGACAATGGAAGAGTATCAGAAACACATTTAGAAGTTTTTTTTTTTAGCAAGAGTTTGTTTCCCCAAATCCAGGAGCACGACACCCACAACGTTATGAAAAATTAGCCAAACTGTTGGGGGACGCACAGTAGTAACAGCACACTTACCACAACAGGTCGCCAAATACTACTCTCTGTTATAAATTCCCTGGGGGTCAACTGCAACGACTTTCGGATTTAGCACGCAGCCGCGTAGTACATCGCGGGCTAGTTAATACGGTACTGTCCGGGGATCATCTACAGCTCAGTAAGTGGATATGTAGGCCAGAAGCCATAATCCATACGTTTTCTGTTTCGGTGTCCCTAACTGAAAGTCCCTGGCCATTTCCTGTTAGTTTTTAATTTAAGAACGGCATTTAAAATAGACCAGATAAGCCTACTGTGCGTACTGTAACCACGAATGCCCTGCTCAACTGCAATTAGTCAGGAAAACACACCAGGACAGCAGCCGCGAGTCTGAGTCTGAACGTCTGTTGCAGCCCGTTTGATTTCCATTGATATGATACGGATTCATACGGAGGTCATTCCGACGAAGACGACAGCACATTGCTCTTTGGGTTTTAGGTATAGACCACATCTGCGTGTAAAAATGCAAGTTTTATGCCGTTTCAGGGGCTACATTTGCTGCGCTTAGTCTCAGAGCGTTTTTGAGATAGATGTTATAAGTATGTTGAACAATGAGTGACAAAAGGCCTGTACTGTAAGATTCCTTACAGCGGAGTTGGCAAATCGTTACGAAAAGCACCAGCTGTCACGATCACGGACTGAAATCCGTGTCAGATCTTGTAGAAGACCCTATGCGATGCGGTAAGAGCTGGAGAAAACAGGAGGCGTGGTAAAAGGGAACACACGGGGGTTTAATAGTGCACAAAATAATAGTGACAATCCGTGAGACAGTGAACGGGGAAGACAAAACGGCATCCAAATCCAGACGGGTCCAAGGGCAGGTCAAAGCACAGTCCGAGAGTCCATCAGCGAGTGATCCATCCTGGGACGCGACAAAGTTAAAATCCCCGGGAGGGGGGAGCACACGGACAGACAAAACATGGAGGTCCAAGGGTGACGGGGCGAGATCCTCCAGACCCCGGGCTCAGGAAGCGGGAGGTGTCGGGGATGAGGCCTATGCCCTCAGGAAACGGCCGTAGGGTTTCCTGGTGCTAGGCGGGCCTCGCGACATTTTACCCTAATGATGAGCGCCGAGGACTGGAGGAGCTGGTCTTTAAATAATAACTCTAAAAGGGTACACCTGGAGAGCTTAATCACACGGACAATAATGGGAGCAGTGGAGCGCCCTCTAGGGAGGGATGTCGGGCGTGACACCAGCTAATTGTTACGCCGCGGAAAGGCGGAGAGATTTCACAGACGGCCGCTCCTCGTCGTGCATAACTCGCAACTGACACAGAAAGGCAAAAGGCCGACAAGGCACCCAGGTGCCGTAAAGCGGTGACCCCACCCAACCAAAGTGCAACAGCGTCCTAAACCCCAAACGGACGCTGTGCGCGACATAACACAGTCACAGTCCAGTAGGGTTAGCGATTTGATTATAATAATAATAATAATAATAATTATAACACCTTTTTATTAACCCTTTACAATTTCTTGCATTAGGAATTTGTCTTTTCGCATACCCCAGCTCACTCTCTATGAGGTACACAGACAGGGAGAGCACATGGTGTCAGGTGCAGGGTCGGCCATTGTACAGCACCCCTGGAATAGGTGGGGTTAAGGGCCTTGCTCAGGGGCCCAACAGAGTAGGATTCCTCTGCCGGCCGCAGGATTTGAACCAGCAACCTTCCAGCCACAGCTGCAGATCCTGAGCCACAGAGCCACCACTCCGCCCCTTACCCACTTCCTCCGAATTCGCATTAATGTGAGGTGTGGGGACACGGGAGTGGATTTCATCTGCAAGTAAAAAGACTCATTACATTTGCAGCTCTAGAAAGGTAAGCTGGCCCTCCGGGGGCTCAGATGAGGACCCCTCATTGTCTGGGAAGAGGGGTAGAAAATAAGTTCATATAAAGAAGGACGTTATTTGTTTCATTCGTAGAATGCATGACCGTATAATTTTATTTAGCTTTAGCTGCAGACACTCTGGCTCAACTAGTTTGTACAAATTGTAGTGCATATAAATAAATACCACACAGAATTCAAAATTCCAAAATGTATGATACAAATAAAAAACCCCATAAAGATGGCACAATTGTATGTGCACGACGCGAGAGTTGTTATTAAAACTGTTATTTCAAAAGGGCCTGGTGTAATTATTTCTCTGCAAAGCTTTCAATTAAGGCAGAAAGATCCAGCTTCTGTGCTGCTGTATGTCACAATTAATACTGAGCATAGCGAGGCCACTGAGACGCTCTTGTGCCCGTTGTAGATCGCTGATGGTTTGTCACTTGATTTAGTACACTAGAGGAGCGCTCTCTTGATGCTACGGAACCGGGCAGACATAGAAATATTCGCATTGCAGTGGTCACGTTTGGAAACACACGGTCTCATCTAACAAACTCTAGAATTCGTTCAAAAATCTTCTTCTGACTAGTGCCACGAGTTTTGAGATGTTTGTCATAGATTCGTTTGAGAAACAGCATGTCGTCGACGACGTGCTCCTCAGATACATGTTCTGAATACTTTTGTTGGAAGTTTGTTGATTTTCTGTCATTTTCTCTTAGGCGGGGTATTGAAATCCCACAGAAAAGTGAAAAGAGAACATACTGTATGTTCCTCAAAGACTCAGATCGTCCGTCCACACCACTTCCACTACCATCAGTGAGCACCAAACACACGTGCTTTTGAAACTACTCTTCCGTCTCCTTTTCAGTGGGGAAGGTACGTCTTGTGGAAAACTCGGGCGAGATAGCGATCCTTTCTGCCACATGTTTGCACTCGATCAGGTTTGCATTCCGCTGGTCACGAAAAAATGCCAAACCTCTTTGATAAGGCTCTCCATGTTGTTTTGTCCTTGAGCTCAAGCGTAGCTGTGCACGATTCCAGCACGAGATTCGCCCGATGGATCAGCGTCGGCGACTTCAACCGAACAGATGCCAGCGCCAAACGCTCGAATGTTGACAGATACTTTTCAATCCCACGGATTTCTGTTTTTGGCGTGTGCAGGAAGAGCGAGAGACTGGGCCTCCGCCAGTGCAGCCCGCACTTCTGCGGTCTGGCTTGCGATGGCTTTCACAGTATTTACTTGGGCGCTCCAGCGCGTATCTGATAGACCGTGCAATGACACCGGCAGGTGTTTCTTCAGAATTTCCCACCTCTGTGGAGCACGGCTGAAAAAGTTAAAACGGTTGCCGGATCGTTCCGAAAAAAGTTATCGCTGCCTTGCATGATGCAGCAGAATCAAGACCAGCAAGGCTGAGTGTATGATCACCGCAGCTGGACAAAACGGCAGTGGGCTTTTTGTCCATTAAAACTGCTTGGGCTCCATTGTACCTGCTCCGTTGTCATACCCTTGTGCAGTGCAGAACTGGAAGATGCGGTTTGCAGTGTCTTCTCCTGCTTTTCGTGGAAGTTGTCAACTAAAACCAATCTTTCTTGAATGGTGCCCTCCGGCGCATCCTGCACTTGTGCTTGAATAGCAGAATCGCCTTGTCCCTGGGGGTCGTGTTCGAGACTCAGTCGCTTTCCTCCTGGTTCTGATGGCGATGATGAATCTTCACTCGCTGGACCTGGAGTTTTCTGAGTAAATAAATCACTTATTGGCTTGTAGACACTCAGTGCTTCTTGACTTTTCTTCCTTTTTACACCGTTTATTCGCTCCACTTTCAAAACCCCTTTTCATTTGGGCTTCTGAAGCAATTAAATAAAAATGAGATCAAAAATCACAGAGATGAATAATAAAAAAATTCAGTGGGTGAAGTATCACCTACCGCATAATTGATTGATCAGATACTAAAAAAGCTCAAGAAAAGTCAAAAGAGGTTTCGAGGAAAAGTCATGAACCTCTGGAAGGATCTGAAAGGCTGTCTCATTCAAGGAGGGGTAGTAGACTATCACTATCACTGGGAAGAGACCTACAGTAAGGTCACATTCCATTGGACAATTAGAGAACAAAAAGCAGAAGCCAGGCTGTACTCTTTGTAGCATGAGTCCAGCACAGTATAAGGAAAAGGAGGTTGCAAAACAGAGCAGACTGCCCCCTTCTGTGTGTAATTCCACGTTTTGAGATGTTTCATAAGAACAAAGCATTTAAAAGGTATGCCAATGTGAGCAGGCTTTATGGCGACTGAATTTTTTCACGAGTTGTGAACAGTTTCATTTTCTGACACTCTAGCTAAAAATGGAGATGATGCAGCACGCGGCGTGATTGTTTACTGTTCAACAGTGCTGCACAGCCAGCTACAGACACACGGACAGAAGTACAGTCCTTCTGAGCGTGCGTCCGCTATTTCTCAAAATCATTTTGACAGGCTCTCCGATGGAGCCCAGAACTGTACTGTATTCCTTGACTTTAACAGCCCTGTCGGGTGTTGCAGAAGGGCCGGCGGGTCCGAGCCAAGCCAACATCGTGTTTCACCAACAAAACCAAAAAACCTTTACAGAAAACCGAAAAAAAATCAATCGAAAATAGACAACTGGAGTGTCACAAAAGCGAACTACACCAAGGCCTTCGATCACAAGAACACATTTTTACCTGGTGACGCACTTCAGCAAACTTCCAAAGTGCGTCGACAAGTAATCAATAGGCCAGCAAAACATGACCGCAAAAACCAGCAGAAAGGAATATATCCCATGTTTTTACCATGTCTGGGGCATCCGTAAGACCAGTAATGTATCCACAGAAGGCTAACCTTACTCATCTCCAGACCTGGAGAAAACTGAAGGGTATTATCTATTGAAACTGACCGGCCCAAAAAAGCTGGTCTGACTGGTGAAAAACACTGAGACCTCCTCTGGGAGCCTTTGGCTGCCTTCTACCTGCTTCCCAGCTGTCAATTATTCCACATTCGACTCGTGGAGAAACACAGCCAGAGGGTTCGAGTGGAGACAACGCACCCTTGGCTGAGGTGAGGCCCCCCAGAGAGGTGAGGCCCGGGCCTGGCCCCCCCCGTAGAGCCTGAACGCAAGAGACTTTGTAACAGATCTCTTCGGATCACTCCAGCGCTGCTCCTGTGACCGCGTGAGCCCTCGGCGTTGTAAACCAGCGTTTCGCTCGCCTCTCGTTGGCCTGTGTGCCACGAAGAGCCAGCGCCGCCGCGGAGGCAGGTGTGCTCCCACACGCTCCCCGTCGTCTGGACACGCGGCACACAGCGACGGTTTCACCACAGCCACTGCCCTGAAGAACCGTCAGACATGATCGCTTTTACCTACACGGCTTGCTCTCTGTGCCCCCAACTCCTTCACACCCCTGCTTCCCCTAGAGAACCCCAACCGGAGAGTCCCATCACCGTAAAATACACCAAATCTGTCCATGCAACACACAGACGTGACAGGACCCACCGAGGACTTACGGCCTATTTAAATGTGTCTCTCCTTCATTTCAGCTCGCCGCGCTCCCCAGGATACCTGAACATTCACCCCCGCTTCCTAAAGGCTCCGCCCCACCAGAAAGGATAGACATTGACCTCCCTTAGTGACAAATGACCCTTTTGTCAATAAGCTCCACTATGAATAATCGTGGCGTGACCGGAAGGAAATTTTAGTTGAATATCACAATAACCTTCAAGCAACGGATACTTAGCGGCGATGTTGTATCCACCACTGCGGTGCTTCAGCCAAGGGAAGAGGAGGAGTCTCCTACTTCACTGGCCTCCACAGGGCAGCAGCTCTTCCTCTGGGGTCTTGCAGTTGAGAACAGGTCCAGTTGGGGGTCACGGACAGATTTCAGCCGGCACGTTCATTGCAATCCGTCCTGCAGCTACGGAGCCGCGTGCCGACCCCTGGTCTGATCCGTTAGTGCGCTGGGCTCAGTTCACTACAGCCGACCCTGGGTCACTGAGGGGGAAGTCAGTTTAGGGGTTACAGTGCTCATCTCTACTGGGGCAAGTAGTGGTAAGTGTGAATAAAAAGAGGGGTTCACAGTGACAGTGGAGGCTAGGAGGTAAGGAGCAATAATAATAATAAAGATTTATTTGGGATAATTCGAGCTATTGGCCTATTTATCCATTTCAGATAGGTAGAAAGTGATCGCTAGACACAGACAGATACAGCAGTTTTTATTCGCAATACAAGTCATATCTATACTATTATTAGTACCTTCAAGGTACGTTTTAGGTCTTCTTAATTGGTTCCTGCTTTTTAAGGAGAGTAGCTGATTCAAAATCACTCATTCAATTTTTTCAGTGAATAAATAGTGTCGGAACAACAAGCTCGGTGCCCAGCATCATCATCATCATCATCATCATCATCATAAGCTTTTTTATAGCGCCTTTAAAAGTGAACAATAAACTTTAAAAAATAAACAGTTATAAGGATAGCAAATTACAAAGCAAACCCATATAGAAAGACAATTAGAAGTGCAGCAAAAGGTAGGAAATGGAGCAGACACGTAAAAGCCCTTCTGGAGAAGAAGGTTTTGAGTCTGGCTGTGAAGCGACTCTGGTGTTTTATATTTTGGGGGCTAGATCTCCAGAGTTTTGGGGCACAGCAAGAGAGGGCCCAGTCACCCACAAAGTGGAAGCGATCCAGGGGGACAGACAGGAGGCCAGAGCTGCGCCGCGGGGGGTAGGGTGGTCATGAGCCAGACAGGTGCTGCAGAGCCTTACAGGAGAGCTGGAGGACTCTGACTCTGCGATCGACTCGACTCCGGTCTCTAACCTGTTCAACTCCTGCAGACCGTCACGCAAGAACCTCCTGTTTTGAGCTTTTAGAGGCAAGGGGATAAAATTGAGCTTGTGCTTCAGACCCTGTGTTAGAGCTGTGCTGCTCTCCTGTGCAGTTTCCTGGTCTGAGAGTATCTTTCAGCTCAGCTTGCTGGGTTCTGCAACAGCCTGGAGATCCTTTGGTTCGTGGGAATGGGCGCCTGCTCGTCCCTCTTTCTCCCCAAAACACAACCTTGCAACCCAGCGTTCTCTACCCTACCGTCTGTTCCCCTGGATCTCATCCTCCTGGCCTTCCGGGAATGACCCCAGGGCATCGGCTTCGACTGCATGGCTGGGCAACGTGTTCCACACACCCACCACCCTCTGTGTAAACCGGGGGCCCCTGTCCTGGGTCTCGAGCGGACTCCCTTGGAGTTTCTTCCTTCGGCGTCTGGTTCGTGCTTCACCGTGGACGCTGAAGGTTGGCTTCGGCAGCGAACTGGGGGGGATCTGAAAGGCCTGCAGTCGCTCTCCTCTGCCCAGGACTGGAGAGGTTCAGCATGACTGAAACGATTCTTCCCCTCCGGTTCTCAGAATGGGAGGCCCTGGGGCACATGTCCATCAATCTCCACCCCTCCATTTTCTAACCACGTTATCCTGTTCATGGTTACAGGGGAGCCGGAGCCCATCCCAGCAAGCAACGGGGCACATGGCGGGGTACACCCTGGGCGGGCCGCCAGCCCATCACAAGGCAGACAGACACAGACACTCACGCCAGGGCCAGCTTTCCCAGAAGCCAATTAACCCCCCAGCCTGTCTTTGGACTGTGGGAGAAAACTGGAGCACTAGGAGGAAACTCACATGAACATGAGGAGAACATGCAAACTCCACACAGACAGCAGGAATACTTACCACCGGCTCCAGTGCGTCTCTCTCCATCAAACCCCAGGTAACAGGAATCAGCCTGCTACTGGTGCTGGTTCCGACACAAACGCAGGACATGGTGGATTTTGATAAGGGTTTGATAAGGATTTTGATAATGATGGTTTGTCATTTGAAGTGATTTTCTTACTTTGTTTTCTTCCATCAAGAATGTAACCTATGTACCCGAGTGCAGGGCTTCATCGTTAACAGCAGCTGGTCCCGAACCCAGCTGGAGATGTTCGGGTCTGACCCGGGCCTGCCTCGATGCCCAGAACCGTTTGCGGCAAAGACACTACTCTGGCGCTGAGCTAGGCCCGAGCTGATCGATATTCACATCCCCACAACTCACAGCAGCGGCTGGCTCTTATACAGGAAACACCTGATAGGTGATTACAGATAGGTGTGAATATACAGCACATACACACAGGTATTCACTGTCAGTACCCTCCCTTGTCACCACCATCATCGTCACTTTTCTACTGGAGAAAGGACTTTCCAGTAGACCTCAGACCGCTGTCCTCTTGCTGACTGGCCAGTGCGACCAGTTGTCTAACAGAAGGTGCCAACACCACCCGTGTCCACCAGAGGGCGGTAACACCAGCAGCACACACCTATATTGCCTCTCCCCTCCGCCAGAGGGCGCTAACATCACCAACACACATACAACGCTTTTTACATCCACCAGAGGGCGCTAACATCGACCACACACACACACACACCGCCTTTCTCATTCAAGGGCACGTCTCTCTGAAAACCGGTTTCTATTCAGATTTCATTTTATTTTTTTTTTCATTTAAAAGTGATCCGAGGCACACAGGAAACAGGAATAAAATACCATTAAAAAAAGAAAAAAAACATCTAAAAACAAAAAAATGATTATATATATATAAAACCATAAACAACAAAAAGAATTCAAAACGGGACAAACTGATTAGCTAAGCTGTAGACACAACCAGCTCGAGCTCAAGTTACCCTCGCCGTCCGTCCCCGGTCCGTTCACCCCTCCTCTTCCTCACCCCTCCCTCAGGGGAGCCCGGAGCCCCGAACTGTCTCCCTGCTGCGCTCACGCACAGCGCCCCAACCTGGGGTCTCCGATTCCCCCCGTCGGAGTGTCCAGAGGAACAGGGACACGGTCTGGACCTCGTCCCGTCCTCTGAAAGCCGGAGCATCGCCGAGGGGGGCGCAGAGAGAGGGAGGAAGAGGGGGAGGGAGACCGGAGGTGCTGTTTGTCTCCGTCTGTCCCATCCTCTCCCCTGAGACAGCCCAGGGGTGCTCCCGGCGACCCCGGACTGGCCCGCACGGGTCAGCGTGGGGCGCAGCCTGTCGGCCCAGAACCGGACTGTGCCATGTTCACTGTAGGCGGGCCGTCTGCGCCAGGGCTAGAGAGCCCCCCCACGCTGACCAGGCCCCAGGAGAGGAAGGGGTCCCGAACGTGTCTGCCCTGTGTTAGTTGTGCGTTGGCGTACGGTGTTCCTTGTGAGTGCTGTGGTGTGTCTGGCCTTGCCCCCGCCCCCGTCTCCCCCCCCCACCCCCTCGCTGGCGCCCCCTTTCAGTTCCAGATTTTAAGGAAGCTATCCCATGATCCCGTGCAGACCGCCATGCCGTCAGTGGTCACCCCGAGGCAGCTGACCCTGTTGTCGTGACCCGCGAGGACACCTGAGACACAGACACAAGGAGAGGGAGAGAGAGGTCAGTGCAGACACTCAGGTGGACACCTGGAGTGGATCAGACTGCTGGGCAGCAGGAGTCTGGTGACAGTGTGAATCCTGGAGTGGATCAGACTGCTGTGCAGTGGGAGTCTGGTGACAAGACTGTAAAACCTGGAGTGGATCAGACTGCTGGGCAGCAGGAGTCTGGTGACAGTGTGAATCCTTGAGTGGATCAGACTGCTGTGCAGTGGGAGTCTGGTGACAAGACTGTGAATCCTGGAGTGGATCAGACTGCTGTGCAGTGAGAGTCTGGTGACAGTGTAAAACCTGGAGTGGATTAGACTGCTGTACAGTGAGAGTCTGGTGACACTGTGAATCCTGGAGTGGATCAGACTGCTGTGCAGCGGGAGTCTGGTGACAGTGTGAATCCTGGAGTGGATCAGACTGCTGTGCAGCGGGAGTGTTCTCTACAGTGAGTCAGTGTGGTACATCAGTGTGTACGTCGTGCTGTCAGCCAATCCTCACCCGCGCGATCCCCCTTCATGGAGTCCCAGATGTTGCAGTTGAAGTCGTCATATCCCGCCAGAAGCAGCCGGCCGCTGCGAGAGAAGGCGACGGATGTGATTCCACAGATGATGTTGTCGTGCGAGTAGAGACCCAGCTCCTGGTCGGCCCGTAAATCAAAAAGGCGACATGTAGCGTCGTCACTGCCTGTTGCAAATGCACTGCCATTGGGAAAGAACTGAAAGAGAGAGAGAGGGGTTAATACAGACCCACTGGACACTACAGTCCATTAACACTGCACTGAGAGAGAGGGGTTAATACAGACCCACTGGACACTACAGTCCATTAACACTGCACTGAGAGAGAGGGGTTAATACAGACACACTGGACACTACAGTACATTAACACTGCACTGAGAGAGAGGGGTTAATACAGACACACTGGACACTACAGTCCATTAACACTGCACTGAGAGAGAGGGGGGTTAATACAGACACACTGGACACTACAGTCCATTAACACTGCACTGAGAGAGAGGGGTTAATACAGACACACTGGACACTACAGTACATTAACACTGCACTGAGAGAGAGGGGTTAATACAGACACACTGGACACTACAGTCCATTAACACTGCACTGAGAGAGAGGGGTTAATACAGACACACTGGACACTACAGTCCATTAACACTGCATTGAGAGAGAGGGGGGTTAATACAGACACACTGGACACTAAACTACATTTACACTGCACTGAGATAGAAAGGAAGGTAAGAGACCACTGAAGTTTCAAGAAGACAATCAGATCTGAGAACTGTCTACATCTGTAAGAGAGACTGACAGATGAACAGCTACTGGATAAGTCACAAGATGGTCAAACAGGTACTCACACAGACAGCATTGATGTCGGACTCGTGTCCAATGAAAGTTTGTCGGCACATGCTGTCCCGGATGTCCCAGAGCTTGACGGAGGCATCACATGCACCCGACACAAAACAGCGTGAATCCGGAGAAAGAGACAAGCTCATCACATCCCCACTGTGTCCGGAAAATACTGTCGTCTGCTGGCCTGTTTCTATATCCCAAAGAGCACTGAGAGAGAGAGAGAGAGGGGTTAATACAGACACACTGACTGGACACTACAGTCCATTAACACTGCACTGAGAGAGAGGGGTTAATACAGACACACTGGACACTACAGTCCATTAACACTGCACTGAGAGAGAGGGGTTAATACAGACACACTGGACACTACAGTCCATTAACACTGCACTGAGAGAGAGGGGTTAATACAGACACACTGGACACTACAGTCCATTAACACTGCACTGAGAGAGAGGGGTTAATACAGACACACTGACTGGACACTACAGTACATTAACACTGCACTGAGAGAGAGGGGTTAATACAGACACACTGGACACTACAGTACATTAACACTGCACTGAGAGAGAGGGGTTAATACAGACACACTGGACACTACAGTACATTAACACTGCACTGAGAGAGAGGGGTTAATACAGACACACTGGACACTACAGTACATTAAAGAGCAACTGCAATGCTTCTTTTATATTTTGGGGTTATAAAGAATCATGGATGAGTGCATTTCAACCCACAATAAAAATAAAATGTACACAGTAACTTGTAAAGCCTCCAATTTACATCACAAAACAGACTTAATTTCCAGGTATCCGCAGCGCCATATTCTGCAATTCAGAACGGGGCAACTC
Source organism: Atractosteus spatula (assembly GCF_055471065.1). Taxonomy (NCBI): domain Eukaryota; kingdom Metazoa; phylum Chordata; class Actinopteri; order Semionotiformes; family Lepisosteidae; genus Atractosteus; species Atractosteus spatula. Next base: position 67,606,432 of record NC_142708.1, on the reverse strand, counting down.
AACTGCCGGGGAGGTGAAGCGGCCTTATAACATTGTAAACAGGCAGGCTTGTGAACACACCTCTTTTAATCCAACAGAAACACTGCTCTCTACTTCGAGACACTTTTACAGACAAATACTACTTACAGTACCTGTTAACTCTGCATGCAGACCACATTGGAACATGTCTGCTTCACAACCCGTCCTTATTCGCTCGCACATCACATGCCATTAGTCCTGACAGTGACTAGCGAGCAGGAAGGGCCGCATCACGCCGCAGTTCATGGGACCTCTCGCTCTTGCCCGTGGAGAGACCAGGGCTTGTGACGACATGGCGACTATCCAGTACTTTCACAAAGTTCACAATTTTGTCAAATTTTTCTATACCGTCAATGAATTGATTTTGTTACTGAGATTCAATAAATCATCTGAGAAATTGGGACTGCAGTTCCCCTTTACCAGCAGTATGCAGTGAGAGAGAGAGGACTCGAAGGGCTTTAAGACAGCCAAGGGGAGGGAGTAAGAGGCTGAACTTGGATGTGAACACTCACCAGGTCGTGTCTCCTGAACTTGTAATGATCTGATTGTCGTCTAAGAAACGGCAACAGGACAGATACCCTGTAGGACAGACAGATCATGTCAGGGCGCTCTCTCCCCTCACAGGGAAAGAATGTGAAACACCAGAATAATAAAACACTTTATCCAGAGTGTGTGGCAAAAACAGAGGCTAAACCTGAGACCCTGATTAACACAGTCAACTTGAAGTGCTGAGTCACTAGGCTTATGGGGGCAATAGTCTCTGCCAGCTTCCTCTCCTCCTTCCCAATGTCTTCTCTTCCTCCTCTACCTTCTCTTCTGTCTCCTCCTAATTTACTATTTACTCTGCTTGCTGGACCGACACCTGCTTATCCTGCTGCACCGACACCTGCTGCACTGACACCTGCTCCTTCTGCTGCACCGACACCTGCTCCTCCTGCTGCACCGACACCTGCTCCACTGACACCTGCTCCTCCTGCTGCACCGACACCTGCTGCACTGACACCTGCTCCTCCTGCTGCACCGACACCTGCTGCACTGACACCTGCTCCTCCTGCTGCACCGACACCTGCTCCTCCTGCTGCACCGACACCTGCTCCTCCTGCTGCACCAACACCTGCTGCACCGACACCTGCTCCTCCTGCTGCACTGACACCTGCTCCTCCTGCTGCACCAACACCTGCTCCACTGACACCTGCTCCTCCTGCTGCACCGACACCTGCTCCTCCTGCTGCACCAACACCTGCTGCACCGACACCTGCTCCTCCTGCTGCACCGACACCTGCTGCACTGACACCTGCTCCTCCTGCTGCACCGACACCTGCTCCTCCTGCTGCACCGACACCTGCTCCTCCAACACCTGCTGCACCGACACCTGCTCCTCCTGCTGCACTGACACCTGCTCCTCCTGCTGCACTGACACCTGCTCCACTGACACCTGCTCCTCCTGCTGCACCGACACCTGCTCCTCCTGCTGCACCAACACCTGCTGCACCGACACCTGCTCCTCCTGCTGCACCGACACCTGCTCCTCCTGCTGCACCAACACCTGCTGCACTGACACCTGCTCCTCCTGCTGCACCGACACCTGCTGCACCGACACCTGCTCCTCCTGCTGCACCGACACCTGCTCCTCCTGCTGCACCGACACCTGTTACTAGTGTTGCTGTTACTATGGTTAATAGTTCTGCAGTTCTCTCCTACAACTATTACTACTGCCATTACAAGTGCAGCTCCTGCTGCTGTAGCTGCAGTGCACCGTGCAGCTGTGATGCTCCAGTCTCCTCAGACTCTCTGCCTCCCTCTCCCAGTAGACAAAGACACAAGAAGCTCCAGTATTAATTACAGAGGACTGTAATTAACAGACCTGTGTGCTAATTAGAGGAACAGATCCATCCACTGAGACACAAAGCCTGAACGCCTCCGAGCCCCACTGCCAGCAGCCAGCTGGGAACTGCTCACAGCTCAGGTGTACCTGTGTGCCCAGGTAACTCTCGGCTCACTCGCACGTTGCCCTCGCGCGTCTTCAAGCTGTAGATGGAGCAGATGTTGTCCAGGCCGCCGCACGCCACGTAGTTCCCCGAGGGAGCGTAGGCGCACGTCATCACCCAGGAGGACCGCAGAGGGATCGCATGCATCTGTACAGGGCCGGAGGACGCGGAGACAGACAAGGGGAGACAGACAGGACAACACAGACACAGACAGGGGGACACAGAGACAAACACAAAGACAGACAAGGGGAGACAGACAGGACAACACAGAGACAGACATGCAGACAGACAGGGAGATAGAGACAGACAGGACAACACAGACACACAGGGGGACAGAGACAGACGGCACAACACAGAGACAGACAGGACAACCCAGACACACAGGGGGACAGAGACAGAAACACAGACAGGACAACACAAACACACAGGGGACACAGACAGGGGGACACAGAGACAAACACAAAGACAGACAAGGGGACAGAGAGACAAAAAGACAGACAGGGACCACGAGAGAGACACAGGCACACAGAGACAGATGGCGAAGGGGACAGGAGGACCAAAACAAGAAACAGGTTAATTGTTTTTCAGTTTTAAAGAATTACTCACTATTCCTGAAAGACAGATAATCTACAGAGGCAGGAAATCAGGAGCTTGCCTTGTTAGTGGTGTAGCTGTCCCAGATGATTAATTTTCCATCCTGGGAGGCACTCACAAGCAGCCTGGGAAGGGAGAGACGTTACCAGAGATCATATAGGAGTACACGCGTTACGACTACAGGACAAGAGCATGGCTCTTCTAGTGTATAAAGACTAGTTATATGATGTACACCCAGGCCACGTGTCCAGCTAGGTGTAACACCTGGCAGGTTACAGGTGTGAACACAGTAATCACCTGGACTCGGAGCCCCAGTGCACGTCTCTGATCTAGGACAGGTGTCCAGTTTACTTCACACAGGTTACAGGTGTGAACACAGTAATCACCTGGACTCGGAGCCCCAGTGCATGTCTCTGATCTAGGACAGGTGTCCAGTTTACTTCACACAGGTTACAGGTGTGCACACAGTAATCACCTGGACTCGGAGCCCCAGTGCATGTCTCTGATCTAGGACAGGTGTCCAGTTTACTTCACACAGGTTACAGGTGTGCACACAGTAATCACCTGGAATCGGTACCCCAGTGCATGGCGTAGATCTTGGCCAGGTGCCCTCTCAAGGTACGCCGCGTCCTCATCTGGATCCTGCCCACAGGGTCGAGCCCCGCAGTGATCTGAGAGACAGGCAGAGGGGTGAACAGAACTGAACCTCTTCAGCCTTCGACACAGGAGACAGTGAAAGACACAGGACCCAAACACAGGAGGAGGGGGGGAGGTAGAAGTCCAGCTCAATGTGGCCCCCAGGGCGGGGCAGAGGCACAGGGAGAGGAGAGTGAGTGTGTGTGTGAAAACTCACCTGTGTAAGTGTCGAGTCTCCACATGCTTTCCTGGCATCCTGAAAAAACAGCCAGGACACTGAGTGAGAACTATCCCTCCCCTCACTCTCACCCAACCCCCATCTCTCTCTCTCTCCACCCTCTTCCTCTCCTCCTCTCTCTTCTCCTGCCTCCTCCTAATTTACTATCTTCTCCTCACAATCCCCTTGGCCCCACCTGTCCATCCTCAGATCTCCTTTCTTCATCCCCTCTCCTCTCTCCCTCCCACTCTCCTCCCCTCACCCCTCCCATCCCTCCTTCCCCTCTTCCCTGTCCCTCCCTCCCCTCTACCGTCTCCCCTGTCCTCTCCCTCCCTCCCGTCTCCCGTCCCCTCCCTCCTTCCTTCCCCTCTCCCCTGTCCCCTCCCCCCTGTCCCGTCCCCACTCGCTTCCTCCCCTCTCCCCCGTCCACTGTCCCCACTCGCTTCCTCCCCTCCCCCCCGTCCACTGTCCCCACTCCCTTCCTCCCCTCTCCCCCGTCCACTGTCCCCACTCGCTTCCTCCCCTCCCCCCCGTCCACTGTCCCCACTCCCTTCCTCCCCTCTCCCCCGTCCCCTGTCCCCACTCCCTTCCTCCCCTCTCCCCCGTCCACTGTCCCCACTCCCTTCCTCCCCTCCCCCCGTCCACTGTCCCCACTCCCTTCCTCCCCTCTCCCCTGTCCACTGTCCCCACTCGCTTCCTCCCCTCTCCCCCGTCCACTGTCCCCACTCCCTTCCTCCCCTCCCCCCCATCCCGTCCCCACTCCCTTCCTCCCCTCTCCCCCGTCCCCTGTCCCCACTCCCTTCCTCCCCTCTCCCCCGTCCACTGTCCCCACTCCCTTCCTCCCCTCTCCCCCTTCCACTGTCCCCCGTCCACTGTCCCCACTCCCTTCCTCCCCTCTCCCCTGTCCACTGTCCCCACTCCCTTCCTCCCCTCTCCCCTGTCCACTGTCCCCACTCCCTTCCTCCCCTCTGCCGTTCCCTCTCTCACTCTGATTTGGTTCCTTAATTGCTCCGCCTCCTGGCGCAGTTGTTCCAGCTCACTCATTGTTGATCTACTGTCCAAGTGCCTCTGCAGCCCAAGCAATCGGCAAACTAGAAAACAGAACACATGGGGCAGTTGAAATAAACTGTTTCATCACCATCAGATCTGTAGAGACTGTAAAGACACTCAGTCCAGCTCATCTGTATCTTCACACTCACACTCATCACCATCAGATCTGTAGAGACTGTAAAGACACTCAGTCCAGCTCATCTGTATCTTCACATTCACACTCATCACCATCAGAGCTGTAGAGACTGTAAAGACACTCAGTCTGATCATCTGTATCTTCACATTCACACTCATCACCATCAGATCTGTAGAGACTGTAAAGACACTCAGTCCAGCTCATCTGTATCTTCACATTTACACTCATCACCATCAGATCTGTAGAGACTGTAAAGACACTCAGTCCAGCTCATCTGTATCTTCACATTCACACTCATCATCCTCAGATCTGTAGAGACTGTAAAGACACTCAGTCCAGCTCATCTGTATCTTCACATTCACACTCATCACCATCAGAGCTGTAGAGACTGTAAAGACACTCAGTCCAGCTCCTCTGTATCTTCACATTTACACTCATCACCATCAGATCTGTAGAGACTGTAAAGACACTCAGTCCAGCTCATCTGTATCTTCACATTCACACTCATCACCATCAGAGCTGTAGAGACTGTAAAGACACTCAGTCTGATCATCTGTATCTTCACATTCACACTCATCCCCATCAGAGCTGTAGAGACTGTAAAGATTTACTAGCTCTCACACACAGCATGACGTTAACCTAATCTCTAATCCTAATCTCATTGCAGATCACAGCATTGACTGTGAATAACTGTCAGGATTATATTCTTCAACAGATTACAGCAGATTAAATATTAATAACACTTAGTCAGACAGAAGAAGCTTTTATTAAATAAAGGAACATATGGAGGCCAGGTGGAGGTGAGCTGGGGCAGCAGCTGCTGCAGCTCCACTGATACTGACCCAGAGTCAGACAGCCAATAGTCAAACAGGCACACAGACTGACACACAGGCACACAGACTGACAGATACACACTGACACACAGGCACACAGACTGACACAGGCACAGAGTGACACACAGATACACACTGACACACAGGCACACAGACTGACAGATACAGACTGACACACAGGCACACAGAGTGACACACAGACACACAGATACACACTGACACACTGACACACTGACACACAGGCACACAGGCACACAGGCACACAGACTGACAGACTGACAGACTGACAGACTGACAGACTGACAGACTGACACACAGGCACACAGGCACACAGGCACACAAGCACACAGAGTGACACACAGGCACACAGACTGACAGATACTGACACACAGGCACACAGAGTGACACACAGATACAGACTGACAGACTGACACACAGGCACACACACTGACACACAGGCACACAGACTGACACAGGCACAGAGTGACACAGGCACAGAGTGACACAGGCACAGAGTGACACACAGATACACACTGACACACAGGCACACAGGCACACAGACTGACAGATACACACTGACACACAGGCACACAGAGTGACACACAGATACAGACTGACAGACTGACACACAGGCACACACACTGACAGATACACACTGACACACAGGCACACAGAGTGACACACAGATACAGACTGACACACAGGCACACAGACTGACAGATACACACTGACACACAGGCACACAGAGTGACACACAGATACAGACTGACACACAGGCACACAGACTGACAGATACACACTGACACACAGGCACACGGAGTGACACACAGATACAGACTGACACACAGGCACACAGACTGACAGATACACACTGACACACAGGCACACAGACTGACACACAGGCACATAGACTGACAGATGCAGACTGACACAGGCACACAGAGTGACACACAGATACACACTGACACACAGGCACACAGACTGACACACAGGCACATAGACTGACAGATGCAGACTGACACAGGCACACAGAGTGACACACAGATACACACTGACAGATACACACTGACACAGACTGACAGATACAGACTGACATACAGGCACACAGAGTGACAGATACAGACTGACACACAGACTGACAGATACAGAGTGACACACAGGCACACAGAGTGACACACAGATACACACTGACAGATACACACTGACACACAGACTGACAGATACAGACTGACATACAGGCACACAGACTGACAGATACAGACTGACACACAGGCACACAGAGTGACACACAGGCACACAGAGTGACACACAGATAACACACTGACAGATACACACTGACACACAGACTGACACACAGGCACACAGACTGACAGATACAGACTGACACACAGGCACACAGACTGACACACAGGCACACAGACTGACACACAGATACGGACTGACACACAGGCACACAGACTGTCAGATACAGACTGACACACAGAGTGACAGATACACACTGACACACAGACACACAGACTGACAGATACACATTGACACACAGACTGACAGATACAGACTGACATACAGGCACACAGAGTGACACACAGAGTGACACACAGACTGACAGATACACACTGACACACAGGCACACAGAGTGACACACAGATACACACTGACACACAGGCACACAGACTGACAGATACTGACACACAGACTGACAGATACACACTGACACACAGGCACACAGACTGACAGATACAGACTGACACACAAGCACACAGACTGACAGATACACACTGACACACAGACTGACAGATACAGACTGACATACAGGCACACAGAGTGACACACAGATACAGACTGACACACAGACTGACAGATACAGACTGACACACAGGCACACAGAGTGACACACAGATACACACTGACACACAGGCACACAGACTGACAGATACACACTGACACACAGGCACACAGACTGACAGATACACACTGACACACAGGCACACAGAGTGACACACAGGCACACAGACTGACAGATACACACTGACACACAGGCACACAGAGTGACACACAGATACACACTGACACACAGGCACACAGAGTGACACACAGGCACACAGACTGACACACAGGCACACAGACTGACAGATACACACTGACACACAGGCACACAGACTGACAGATACACACTGACACACAGGCACACAGAGTGACACACAGATACACAGATACACACTGACACACAGGCACACAGACTGACAGATACACACTGACACACAGGCACACAGAGTGACACACAGGCACACAGACTGACACACAGGCACACAGACTGACAGATACACACTGACACACAGGCACACAGACTGACACACAGGCACACAGACTGACACACAGATACACACTGACACACAGGCACACAGAGTGACACACAGGCACACAGACTGACACACAGGCACACAGACTGACAGATACACACTGACACACAGGCACACAGAGTGACACACAGGCACACAGACTGACAGATACACACTGACACACAGGCACACAGACTGACAGATACACACTGACACACAGGCACACAGACTGACAGATACACACTGACACACAGGCACACAGAGTGACACACAGGCACACAGACTGACAGATACACACTGACACACAGGCACACAGACTGACAGATACACACTGACACACAGGCACACAGAGTGACACACAGGCACACAGAGTGACAGATACACACTGACACACAGGCACACAGAGTGACACACAGGCACACAGACTGACACACAGGCACACAGACTGACAGATACACACTGACACACAGACTGACAGATACACACTGACACACAGGCACACAGACTGACACACAGGCACACAGAGTGACACACAGGCACACAGACTGACAGATACACACTGACACACAGGCACACAGAGTGACACACAGGCACACAGACTGACACACAGGCACACACACTGACACACAGGCACACAGACTGACACACAGGCACACAGACTGACACACAGATACGGACTGACACACAGGCACACAGACTGACACACAGGCACACAGACTGACACACAGGCACACAGACTGACAGATACACACTGACACACAGGCACACAGACTGACACAGGCACAGAGTGACACACAGGCACACAGACTGACACACAGGCACACACACTGACACACAGGCACACACACTGACACAGGCACACAGACTGACACACAGGCACACAGAGTGACACACAGGCACACACACTGACACACAGGCACACAGAGTGACACACAGGCACACAGACTGACACACAGGCACACAGACTGACACACAGATACGGACTGACACACAGGCACACAGACTGACACACAGACACACAGACTGACAGATACACACTGACACACAGGCACACAGACTGACACACAGGCACACAGACTGACACACAGATACGGACTGACACACAGGCACACAGAGTGACACACAGACACACAGAGTGACACACAGGCACACAGACTGACACACAGGCACACAGACTGACACACAGATACGGACTGACACACAGGCACACAGAGTGACACACAGGCACACAGACTGACACACAGGCACACAGACTGACACACAGATACGGACTGACACACAGGCACACAGAGTGACACACAGGCACACAGAGTGACACACAGGCACACAGACTGACACACAGACTGACAGATACAGACTGACACACAGGCACACAGAGTGACACACAGGCACACAGACTGACACACAGGCACACAGAGTGACACACAGGCACACAGAGTGACACACAGGCACACAGACTGACACACAGATACACACTGACACACAGGCACACAGACTGACACACAGGCACACAGAGTGACACACAGGCACACAGACTGACAGATACACACTGACACACAGGCACACAGACTGACACAGGCACACACACTGACACAGGCACACACACTGACACACAGGCACACAGACTGACACACAGGCACACACACTGACACACAGGCACACACACTGACACACAGGCACACAGACTGACACAGGCACACAGACTGACACACAGGCACACAGACTGACACAGGCACACAGACTGACACAGGCACACAGAGTGACACACAGGCACACAGAGTGACACACAGGCACACAGAGTGACACAGGCACACAGACTGACACACAGGCACACAGACTGACACACAGGCACACAGACTGACAGATACACACTGACACACAGGCACACAGACTGACACAGGCACACACACTGACACACAGGCACACAGACTGACACACAGGCACACACACTGACACACAGGCACACACACTGACACACAGGCACACAGAGTGACACACAGGCACACAGACTGACACACAGGCACACAGACTGACACAGAGGCACACAGAGTGACACACAGGCACACAGACTGACACAGGCACACAGACTGACACAGGCACACAGAGTGACACACAGGCACACAGACTGACACACAGGCACACACACTGACACACAGGCACACAGACTGACACAGGCACACAGAGTGACACACAGGCACACAGAGTGACACACAGGCACACACTGACACACAGGCACACAGAGTGACACACAGGCACACAGAGTGACACACAGGCACACAGAGTGACACAGGCACACAGAGTGACACACAGGCACACAGAGTGACACACAGGCACACACACTGACACACAGGCACACAGGCACACAGACTGACACACAGGCACACAGACTGACACACAGGCACACAGACTGACACAGGCACACAGACTGACACACAGGCACACAGACTGACACACAGGCACACAGACTGACACAGGCACACACACTGACACACAGGCACACAGACTGACACACAGGCACACAGACTGACACAGGCACACAGACTGACACACAGGCACACAGACTGACACAGGCACACACACTGACACACAGGCACACAGACTGACACACAGGCACACACACTGACACACAGACTGACAGATACAGACTGACACACAGGCACACACACTGACACACAGGCACACAGAGTGACACACAGATACACAGAGTGACACACAGGCACACAGAGTGACACACAGGCACACAGGCACACAGAGTGACACACAGATACACAGAGTGACACACGCTCAGCTCATTTGCAGGAGATCTGCACACCCCGCTCCTCTAGTGGTAAAAGGGCTTTTCTGCTTTGCCTTAACCATCCTGTTCACCCCCAGGACATCGCAAAAGAGCTTTTACACTGCAGAGAGCAGAACAGCTCCTGTTGATCTGCTTCTGCCTGCTGGTCCCCAGGTCTGCCTTCAGCAGAGAGATTTCAGATCTGCGCAGGTGTCTCGAATTTAAGAGCCCCCCCTCCCCTCCCTCTCAGCACTGGGAAGCAATTAGCAGCATCCTTGTTCCCTGAGGGACTCTTCTAACAGCCGGACCAGAGCACTAATGGAGGGTGGCGGGGGAGACATTAGGCAGCAGAATAAAATCCCAACAGGTGGCAGTCTTGGCAACAGAGGGTGCCGAGGGACAGGCGGCATCCTAGTAAAAAAGTGCCTGAATCTCATCGTTGGGCTCTCCTTCCTACACTTCATCACATCTGCGCATCCCTGTCCGTATCGGGTGCTGTGGCTCGCCTGCGGGGACACCCCACCTGTTTCAGAACAGCTCTTGAGGGCTGCCACCTCCGCGCTGCCTGCCTGCGTCTGAAACAAGGCCGCCTGCTTCTCTTGGCAAGTACTGTGATTCCAGAGGTCCTCTCTGGTCAGAGAGCTGCCACTTTGCCAACAGGGACCTGTAATCTGCCTGAATCAGAGCTGCATCCCAGTCCAGAAAGCCTCGAGATCAGCGTCAGGCTCCCCGTCACCTGCGGCTTTATCGAATCTGTGCATCCCCGTCCGTGGCGCGTGTGCGTTACACCGTTATACGGCTGGCTTCTGGGGCGATAGGGGCGCTGTGCCGGGGGGAATCGGGGTCTCGGTGGAGCAGTGGCAGCTCCTGCAGGCAAACGGTCTCGCCAGAAGCTGAAAGGACAGCCCTGCCCTCTCCCTGTCCCACTATGGGATTGTGCCCCCTGCAGTCAGGAAGGCTGCATGACACTGCCCCAGCTGTCCCCACTGCTGCTCCAGCTGTTGACACAGCTGTCCCCACTGCTGCCCTAACTGTTGACACAGCTGCCCCAGCTGTTGACACAGCTGTCCCCACTGCTGCCCCAGCTGTTGACACAGCTGTCCCCACTGCTGCCCCAGATGTCCCCACTGCTGCCCCAGCTGTTGACACGGCTGTCCCTACTGATGTCCCTACTACTGCTCCAGCTGTTGACACTGATGTCCCTACTGCTGCTCCAGCTGTCCCTACTGCTGCTCCAGCTGTTGATACAGATGTCCCTACTGCTGCCCCAGCTGTTGATACAGATGTCCCTACTGCTGCTCCAGCTGTCCCCACTGCTGCTCCAGCTGTTGACACAGCTGTCCCTACTGCTGCTCCAGCTGTTGACACAGCTGTCCCTACTGCTGCTCCAGCTGTCCCTACTCCTGCCCCAGCTGTTGACACAGCTGTCCCTACTCCTGCCCCAGCTGTTGACACAGCTGTCCCTACTCCTGCCCCAGATGTCCCTACTGCTGCTTCAGCTGTTGACACTGATGTCCCTACTGCTGCTCCAGCTGTTGACACTGCTGTCCCTACTGCTGCCCCAGATGTCCCTACTGCTGCCCCAGCTGTCGACACTGCTGTCCCTACTGCTGCCCCAGATGTCCCTACTGCTGCCCCAGCTGTCGACACTGCTGTCCCTACTGCTGCCCCAGATGTCCCTACTGCTGCCCCAGATGTCGACACTGCTGTCCCTACTGCTGCTCCAGATGTCCCTACTGCTGCCCCAGATGTCGACACTGCTGTCCCTACTGCTGCCCCAGCTGTCGACACTGCTGTCCCTACTGCTGCCCCAGATGTCCCTACTGCTGCCCCAGATGTCGACACTGCTGTCCCTACTGCTGCTCCAGATGTCCCTACTCCTGCCCCAGATGTCGACACTGCTGTCCCTACTGCTGCTCCAGATGTCCCTACTCCTGCCCCAGCTGTTGACACAGATGTCCCTACTCCTGCCCCAGATGTCCCTACTGCTGCTTCAGCTGTTGACACTGATGTCCCTACTGCTGCTCCAGCTGTTGACACTGATGTCCCTACTGCTGCCCCAGATGTCCCTACTGCTGCCCCAGCTGTCGACACTGCTGTCCCTACTGCTGCTCCAGATGTCCCTACTGCTGCCCCAGCCGTCGACACTGCTGTCCCTACTGCTGCCCCAGATGTCCCTACTGCTGCCCCAGATGTCGACACTGCTGTCCCTACTGCTGCTCCAGATGTCCCTACTGCTGTCCCTACTGCTGCTCCAGATGTCCCTACTGCTGCCCCAGCTGTCGACACTGCTGTCCCTACTGCTGCCCCAGATGTCCCTACTGCTGCCCCAGATGTCGACACTGCTGTCCCTACTGCTGCCCCAGATGTCCCTACTGCTGCCCCAGATGTCGACACTGCTGTCCCTACTGCTGCTCCAGATGTCCCTACTGCTGCCCCAGCTGTCGACACTGCTGTCCCTACTGCTGCCCCAGATGTCCCTACTCCTGCCCCAGATGTCGACACTGCTGTCCCTACTGCTGCTCCAGATGTCCCTACTGCTGTCCCTACTGCTGCTCCAGATGTCCCTACTGCTGCCCCAGCTGTCGACACTGCTGTCCCTACTGCTGCCCCAGATGTCCCTACTGCTGCCCCAGATGTCGACACTGCTGTCCCTACTGCTGCTCCAGATGTCCCTACTCCTGCCCCAGATGTCGACACTGCTGTCCCTACTGCTGCTCCAGATGTCCCTACTGCTGTCCCTACTGCTGCCCCAGATGTCCCTACTGCTGCCCCAGCTGTCGACACTGCTGTCCCTACTGCTGCTCCAGATGTCCCTACTGCTGCCCCAGCTGTTGACACAAATACTGCATTTCCTACTAAAGCCAGAATCACCGTTACAGCTGCAACTATTTTTGCTGCTACTGCTAATCACAAATATGTTACCGACACATGCACAATGAGCAGACGCGGAGGCACACAGTGTACAGACAGACGGCCGGGGAAGGGGACGAGTCGGGAAAGCGCGATCCAACAGCTCCCGTCCGCGTCAGGCTGTGCGCCCGCTGCTCGTCTTGAGCTTCAGCGAAAAGGGAACGGAATCAGTCGCTTGCGCTACAAGTTGCACAGACCTCCCCCCCTCCCCCGCGTCACCCGTGGCCTCGGCGGCCGTGCGTTTCCCTGCCCGCCGGGCTCGGATGTGCTCGGCTGTGGGGAACGACCTCTCGCTCGGCCGCAGCGGAGAGCGCGCCGGGCTCGCGGGAGGGGGGCGCGTACCTCGCTCGTGGCTCTGTCTCGGCGCCGACGCTCGCGCGGGTGCTCTCCCAACACGCGAATCTCACACGATCACAAAAAAAAAGAAAAAAATTATTCAGCTTTTTCTTTCCAGGGTCGTTTCGTCTGAGACGTCTTCAGAAATCGTTTTCGCCCCTCTACTTGTCGGAGACCAAAAATAAATAAACCCTCATATTCCTCGTCTGGAGACAATCCGCTTTCTCTCCAAAATGTCTGGGTTTTTTTTTAAGTTCTTCTTCCCAAAAGCAGAGGCGCTGGTGTCCGCATAAAACTCCCGTGTAACATTTAACGATACGTTCTGATTTTCGCCGTAGCTACACATACATCATGCTTTTGAAATCTTAATACTTATTTTAAAAGCGCTTCCTGTGTCGTTGCGGTTTTTCTAATGGTGTTTTGAAATTTAAAAAAAAATGTTTCTTTCGCTCGCCCGTTTCCCGTTTCCTCTCACTCTCCGCTCCCGCTACGCCCTCGGTCTTCTGGTACAAAAATGAATTATTAAATAAATTCCGGCCCACAGGAGAAGGAAAGACAAGGCTCACGGATTAAAGACAAAAATACAACTCGGAGCCTGAAACGACCTATCGTCGTGCCCTTTAGCTACAAAAAGAAAAAATATACTGATGTATAGATATCACATATTTATAAATATGTACACAAATGCTTTATCTTAATGATTAAAATCCCCCATTGTAAACCTATATACAGTGTGCAGACGTCGCTTCTCTCCGAAGCAAAGCTCAACCACACCCATTCAACGGGGACTGTACCATCTCCGGACACCGCTTCTTAAAGAGGGGGAAACAGCAATCACTTCAAAAGACAAGTCACATTTACTGTCCTGATCGACCCACGCTAACGAAATTAGGCTTTCAAAATAAGTTCGAATTTCCAATGGGCGGGGGACTCGTTATTATATTTTATATGATTACGTGGATAGCGTCTATAAGGACTTATACCCCCCTCTCGCTTTCTCCCAAGTGAGATAGGCCCATGTGTCTGCAGACCGGAGGTCATGTGACTGATCGCTACTGTACGAATTAACTCCTTTAAATTCGCCAATGTCAGTTTAAATGCATAGATGTAAAAAGATTAATACTACTATATTATTATGGCCTGTATATATATTTCAAGCGTTTAAATAGACGTGCAACAAAATGTAGACACTGCTAGTGCCACTGCTGTCTCTCGCCTCTCACACTCGCCATGAATTTACCAGCACACACACACACTGTCACACCTGACTGTACTGGAGACACTGCTAAAGCCACTGCTGTCCCTCTCCTCTCACACTACCCCTGAATTCACCAGCACACACACACACACACACACACACACACACTGTCACACCCGACTGGACTGTAGACACTCCCAGAGCCACTGCTGTCCCTCTCCTCTCACACCCTGAATTCACCAGCACACACACACACTGTCACACCTGACTGGACTGTAGACACTGCAAGAGCCACTGCTGTCCCTCTCCTCTTACACTCACCCTGAATTCACCAGCACACACACCGTCACACCTGACTGTACTGTAGACACTGCTAGAGCCACTGCTGTCCCTCTCCTCTCCCACTACTCCTGAATTCACCAGCACACACACACACAGTCACACCTGACTGTACTGTAGACACTGCTAGAGCCACTGCTGTCCCTCTCCTCTCACACTCACCCTGAATTCACCAGCACACACACACTGTCACACCTGACTGTACTGTAGACACCGCTAGAGCCACTGCTGTCCCTCTCCTCTCACACTCCCCCTGAATTCACCAGCACACACACACTGTCACACCTGACTGTACTGTAGATACTGCTAGAGCCACTGCTGTCCCTCTCCTCTCACACTCACCCTGAATTCACCAGCACACACACACTGTCACACCTGACTGTACTGTAGACACTGCTAGAGCCACTGCTGTCCCTCTCCTCTCACACTCCCCCTGAATTCACCAGCACACACACACTGTCACACCTGACTGTACTGTAGACACTGCTAGAGCCACTGCTGTCCCTCTCCTCTCACACTCACACTGAGACAGTGCAGTTATTCTGGCCCAGTGAGCTTCCTAGTTATTCCAGGGATAAGCCCCAGTGTAGGAGTTCTAGATCAGAGCACAGGGGCCCTGCCTTTCGGCTGGTGGTTGAAGCTCTCGTGCTGGCAGAGAGCAGGAAATCTCGTCAGGAAGAGAGGAGGGGCGGGGTTCAGCGCAACAGGAAACAGGAAGTCCTTCCTTTCACCCATTCAACCAATGGAGGCCCCCAACTTCCTCCTCCCCTCACCACAAGGCAGGGGGGCAAATGGGCTCTTAAAACAGACATAGAAAGAGGAGACCAGGAAACAAAGAGATTCTCTCGCAGACGTCCTGGAGCTGCAGGGCCTGGGGTCATGACAGGGGCCTTGGCCATCCTTCAGCGGGACTTCTAGACGTGGTCCAAGAACGGTCAATGTCTCCAGAGGTGATGGAGACTCCTGGGAGACCTGCCAGAGTGCGAGTAGCACAGGGAGAAACGGGCGAACTCCCGGCCTGAAGGGGGCGTCGCACTCAGACAGCCTCAGGGAACCACATCTCTTCAGTCTTTGTAGCCAAAGAGACGAAGACGTGAGAGCATTCAGCCTGCAGGCCCTGAGGGCTGATGGGACAGGTGGGAGTGGCCTTAGAATAGCCAGATGAGATCCAGTACAACCTCCCCAACTCTGCCATTGGGAGAGAGAATGGGAGAGAGATCAGGAAAGACATTGGGGGAGAGACACTGGGAGAGAGATTGAGAGAGAGAACAGGAGAGATCAGGAGAGAGATTGGGAGAGAGAACAGGAGAGAGATCGTGAGAGAGTTCGGGGAGAGATCAGGGGAGAAACATCAGGGGAGAGATCGGGAAAGAGATCGGGAGAGGCATCAGGGGAGAGATTGGGAAAGAGATTAGGAGAGAGATCAGGAAAGACATTGGGAGAGAGAGAACAGGAGAGAGATCGTGAGAGAGATCAGGAGAGAAACATCGGGGGAGAGATTGGGAGAGAGATCAAACAGAGGAGCAGGACTGGGAAGCCTGGAGCTCCTCACTCCAGTGGCAAAACCCCTGTGATCCCTGGTGAATCTGGCAGGGAAGTCCGGTGCAGGGATAACTCGCGCGTGCCGGAGTCATAGACAACCGGGATGCGAATTCCGTAAAAGACTGAGAGACGGATCAAGGTATGGAGTCCGGAAGAACTCCCGCCTGAATCCAGGAGGGATTTTAGAGGAGATGCTGGAGCATCAGCAACAAATGGCAACGTCTCTCGAACAGAGAGGAGGGGAGGCTTTGTACCCGGACCGAAACACAGCAGGGCACAAGGACAGATAAATCGTACTGAACGGCCAATCGAGTGTTTCAGTCACAGCAGATCCGTCGTCACCCGCTGGGCCCACAGGACGAGGAGTGAGGAGTGACCAGGGGGCGGCTGCAGAGGTGCACATGGGGGCAGAAAGACGTGTGCGAGGGAGAGAAGGCGAAGACGTGTAGTATCGCTCACTTCTTAGGTGAGAAAATGAGCCCCGACACAAACTCACTGGCAGCTGAGGCCGACTGAGTCCGGCTGCTGTCATTCCTCCCAAACGTCCGTCAGGAACTTCATATCAATGGATCATCACACACAGAAAGAGGTACACAGGCCTCTATATCCCACTGGAGCGCTCAGCTGCAGCCGGCTGGCATGAGTGAGCGTTCAGTAAATTTAGAGGAGGCATCACTGCTACGCCAGTGCAGTTCGACACACAGGACCTACTAACTCAGACAGCGAGCCGCTGCATTTCTGATACGGGGGGGGGGCTTCATGACCACTGCTGTATATGACCTGCCTCTTTGTGTGCATGGCTCCATGAACCATCGCCTCTCCTCTTCAGTGGAGGGGGGCTGGGAAGGGATGAGAAGACCATGTGCAAATGCAGACGGGAGGTAGCTCCTATATTTTCAGAAGCAACACACTCCTCCCCCCTCCCCCCCCCCCTGCCTGTTCAGTAATGGTATGGCCCACCTGCCAAGTTCTCCAGGCTGCCTCATTAGGGAGTGTAGTAACGGAGGCTGGGTTGCCTAGCAACAGCCTTAGCGATGGTTCTAGGCTGGATGGATGGGCAGAGGCTGATGGAAGGAGAGAGAATCAGTCCAACGCGCACAGACACACACACACACACAAGCCCACAGACATGCACACGCACAGACATACACAAGTGCACAGATACGCACATGCAAGCACCGATGTACTTACAGACATGGTCACACACAATGACACAGAAACACAAATTCCAATACACCTCTCTCTCAGTCTACACAGCCTCCCGTATACAGAGAACATAATGTCCAGAGCACACAAGAGAAGGAAGAGGTATCACAGAGCAGCCTTCCAGGAATATGCAGGATTCCTCCTCTGCAGGAGGCGCTATAATCAATTTCCAATTCACCCCATCCCACCTTCACCCGTTTCCAAAGCTGGGGCCCTTCGATAAAGATGGGCTGACTGGAGCAATCAGGGCATCATCAGTAAAACACACGTTAGAGACTCGAACCCGCAACCCTTTGAGTGCCTGTAACTGGAGCTTAACAGAGCGCCCCTGCCTGCAGCACCAGGAGTCAGAGTGACAAGCGTCTGGCTAATCCCGTCAGCAAGCAGAGATGCAGCACAAGTAGAGACAAGGCCTCACCCCTATCGGTCAGACAGCCTTGTCAACCACTGCTTCCCACCCTGCCCCCTACAGGAAAGACGGAGAACAACCCATTGTGTTCACTCTGTGAGACATCTGCTTCCCGTCACACTGACACAGAGAGGTGCACACACACTGACTCAGGCACTGACACACAGACACATGCAAACTGACACTGATATCCACACTAACACAGTGACATGGGTATCAACACACACTGACACAGAGACCAACACAGACACAGAGACACACACACTCACACACAGATACATGCATACACTCACAAATAGATACATACACACACACTGACACAGGGACAAACACTCACACACAGATACATGCATACACTGACAAGTATGAAAAAATAAATACACACACTGACACAGATATATACATGATCACAGTGACACAGACGGATACTGTACATGCACACTGACAAAGATTCACACACACACTGACACACAGATACCATGCATACACACACACAGATATATGCACACACACACTGACACACTGATACCATGCACACACACACACATACACACACTGATACCATGCACACACACAGATTCACACACACACTGACACACTGATACCATGCACACACACACTGACACACAGATACATGCACACACACAGATTCACACACACTGACGCACAGGTACTGTACATGCACACACACTGACACACAAATTCACACACACATAGATATATGCACACACACACAGATACATGCACACACACAGATTCACACACACTGAAACACAGATACTGTACATGCACACACACTGACACATAGATACCATGCACACACACAGATTCACACACACTGAAACACAGATACTGTACATGCACACACACTGACACACAGATACCATGCACACATACACAGATTCACACACACAGTGACACACTGATACCATGCACACACAGATTCACACACACACATAGATACATGCACATACACAGAGATACATGCACACACACACAGATACATGCACACACACTGACACACAGATACTGTACATGCACACACACTGACACAATGTCGATCGCTGGACCCTCAGCTGGAGCAGGAGGGACCCAGAGACACGATCTGCCCCAGCCCGTCAGGGATACTGATGCCCCGGAGCGAGAAAGAAGCCGGTCAGGCCAGGCCAGAGGCGAGGGGCACTCCAGCACAGCGTCGCCTTTTTAATCGGTGATGAAATAGCGGCGTATTTACGGGATTGCAGGACTGGGACACCCTGGCAGAAAATAATACACACCCACCCGAAAATAAGCACCTGCCCAATTGCTCTCCTTCTAATGAGCGCGGTCCGGACACAGTCGGACTTTCCAATCCAGCCGGACGCCCACTCGTGAACAGCAGCGGACAGGTCTGCCAGCGGAGACCGCGGCAGCACCAGTATTGATCCGCGAGTGACTGCGCTCCTCTCGTCATCTCGCTGCCCGGCGCCCGGCGTCTCTTACCTGATCCGCGCCCGTGCCTCTCTCCCTCTCTCCCTCTCTCACACACAGGGGGCCTTTCCCGGGACCGTCCACCCCAGGACAAGAGTGACCGATTCCCCCCCTCCTTCTCCTCCTACCCGTCTCTTCTGGAGCGGGACCGGAAAAAAAAAACACCCACCGCGTCACCTGCCTCCGGCGCCGCAGGGGTTAAGTGTTCGCGGCTCCCCCTCTGCTCCACACTGCCCCCCTCTCCCTTTTCCTCCTTGTCCGCCTCCTCGCGGAGTCTGCCAGGACACGCCCACCAGGACCGCATTGTTCCAGACTGACAGGGGGAATTGTCCAATCAGAGGCAGAGATGACCACTGAGGGGGCGGAATGCGGCTATAGACGTAGAATGTGCCAATGAACCACGCGATGATAAACCAAACTTACTCTGAGCCCATCATGGAGCTGCAGTCCCAGTACAGGAGAACAGTCCTGTCACAATAGGGGTACAGTCCCAGTACAGGAGAACAGTCCTGTTCCAATAGGAGCTACAGTCCCAGTACAGGAGAACGGTCCTGTTCCAATAGGGGCTACAGTCCCAGTACAGGAGAACAGTCCTGTTACAATAGGAGCTACAGTCCCAGTACAGGAGAACAGTCCTGTTCCAATAGGGGCTACAGTCCCAGTACAGGAGAACGGTCCTGTTACAATAGGGGCTACAGTCCCAGTACAGGAGAACGGTCCTGTTCCAATAGGAGCTACAGTCCCAGTACAGGAGAACAGTCCTGTTACAATAGGAGCTACAGTCCCAGTACAGGAGAACAGTCCCATCACAATAGGGGCTACAGTCCCAGTACAGGAGAACGGTCCTGTTACAATAGGAGCTACAGTCCCAGTACAGGAGAACAGTCCCAGTACAGGAGAACAGTCCTGTTACAATAGGGGCTACAGTCCCAGTACAGGAGAACAGTCCTGTTCCAATAGGAGCTACAGTCCCAGTACAGGAGAACAGTCCTGTTACAATAGGGGCTACAGTCCCAGTACAGGAGAACAGTCCTGTCACAATAGGGGTACAGTCCCAGTACAGGAGAACAGTCCTGTTCCAATAGGAGCTACAGTCCCAGTACAGGAGAACAGTCCCGTTACAATAGGAGCTACAGTTCCAGTACAGGAGAACAGTCCCATCACAATAGGGGCTACAGTCCCAGTACAGGAGAACAGTCCTGTTCCAATAGGGGCTACAGTCCCAGTACAGAACAGTTCTGTTACAATAGGAGCTACAGTCAAGTACAGTAGGACAGTCCTGTTACAATAAGAGCTACAGTCCCAGTACAGGAGAACAGTCCCAGTACAGGAGGACAGTGCTGTTATAATAACGGGCAAATTGAAGTCGGGTGAAATTAATTCTTCTCGTTGCCTTGGAGACCAGAACCTTTAAGGTACAGCCTGTCCGCCCACCCATTTCTTCTTGCCAGCCAATGGCGTGCGTCCACACGGCGCTGTGATTGGTGGGCTGAGGAAGAACAACAGCGGGAGAAAGAGCGAGTGTGCTCGTGCATGAGGTGGGGGGGGGGGGCGCGAGCCTCAGCCGTCCAGCTTCGCCTTATTCTGCACAGTTGTCACCCACAGACCCCCGTCCCCCAAATCCTTCCTGCACAGACAGATCTTTTTAATTTCACCCGACAGTTACGCAGTAGGGATATTTGATCAAATCCGTGCTGTCCTGACCTCCTGTCTCTTTTTTTTCAGGGTTCTGTTTAATTGATGTGACAGCTCGTTTTGTGGGGGGGTGGGTCTAGGCGCCGGTATGAGCGGCGGAGTGTACGGAGGAGGTAAGGAGCGACCGTTTCGTCTGCGCGCAAAAACCCGTTTCAGAGACGGGTGACACCTGAGGACCGAGTCTCGGAGATAAAACCCCCCCGTGAGCGAGACAGGGGGTGTGGGAGAGAGCGAGCGGGCGGACGCGAGCTTGGCCGCGTCCATGTCGTGCGACACTTGGCGTGTATCGCGACACAGGAATGCAGACTCGAGAGACTGAGCAGCAGGATAATATACTGCTGAACGCGTCTGCCTCCGTGCCCGTATTTCCATCCGTGTCCGTATCGGTGTTGTCTGTGCGTCTCTTGTCCGGAGCGGTGCTCGCAGCTGCCTGCGCCTTCACCCGTTACCCGTGCCCACGGCCGTGTCTTTGTCCCACCGCCTGTCCACTGTGTCCGTGTGCGTGGCGCTGCTGTCAGCGGGGTCTCCGCCGGTGGCAGGGTCTGTGTCGCCGGGTACGGGGGCGAGCGGGGGCAGCGTGCGGCGACGGGGGGACACGGCGAGGGGATGCGGGCCCGCGTGGGTGACATCCCGTCGCAGGAAAAGCCGGGGTTCCGTGGGGTCAAGTCAATCCCGACACGCGCGTGTGGGAAGCCGTGTCGGGAGGGAATGTCGGCCGCAGATGCGTTAAAGGAACGGAGTCTCTTCAGTTGTCTGCAGCGCTGTAGGAGACTAGGAGGTGGGGCTGTTCACGAATTCAGCTGTCAGTTGCTGACAGCCTGAACCCAGAGCATTGTTCTGTAACAGGAACACGAGGGCACAACAGTTACAAGCATTGTATACAAGCCTGAGAACAGGGAGCACGTCCTTACACAAAGGCTGGTGAGGGTGTGGAACAGCAGCCCCAGCACTGTTGCTGTTGTTGAAGGAGATTCCCTGGAATCCCTCCAAATCATCTGGATGACTTGGGGAACGAATGGCTATTGAGCAACCAAACTACCCCTGTCCCTTGCCCAGCCTGTGACTGTTGCTCCAGTTTGCAGAGGACCGGTGACGAGTGGGAACACTCACCCAGCAGGCTGGGGTCCCTGGGTCCTGCACCCTGGGTAGTAAGAGTTTCCCACAGGGCAGTGTGTTATGGCAGGCAGGATTGGCTGGAGCTGAGCATGGGGCTGATTCCTGTCAGGGTTCAGGGTTCGAGGACCACTTGGTCCCAGCGAGACAGAGAGCTCAGCAGCCACACCTCCTTACCTGCAGCTGAGAGAGGGGTGTCTCTCTCTCCCTCTGCCTGTCTCACTCCTTCTCCCTGTCTCCAGGTGTGCCCCTGTCTCCAGGTGTGCCTCTGGCTCACTCTCCCTCTGCCTGTTTCACTCTCTCTCCCTGTCCACAGGTGTGCCCCTGTCTCACTCTCCATCTGCCTGTCTCACTCCCTCTCCCTGTCTCCAGGTGTGATTTGTCTCTCTCTCCCTCTGCCTGTCTCACTCCCTCTCCCTGTCTCCTGGTTTGCCTCTGGTTCACTCTCCCTCTGCCTGTCTCACTCCTTCTCCCTGTCTCCAGGTGTGCCCCTGTCTCACTCCCTCTTCCTGTCTCCAAGTGTGCCTCTGTCTCTCTCTCCCTCTGCCTGTCTCACTCTCTTTGCCTGTCTCCAGGTGTGCCCCTGTCTCACTCCCTCTCTGCCTGTCTCTCTCTCCCTCTCCCTGTCTCCAGGAGTGCCCGTGTCTCTCTCCCTCTTCCTGTCTCCAGGTGTGCCCCTGTCTCACTCTCTCCCTGTCTCCAGGTGTGCCCCTGTCTCACTCCCTCTTCCTGTCTCCAGGTGTGCCTCTGTCTCTCTCTCCCTCTGCCTGTCTCACTCTCTTTGCCTGTCTCCAGGTGTGCCCCTGTCTCACTCTCTTTGCCTGTCTCCAGGTGTGCCCCTGTCTCACTCCCTCTCTGCCTGTCTCTCTCTCCCTCTCCTTGTCTCCAGGTGTGCCCCTGTCTCACTCCCTCTCCCTGTCTCTCCCTCTCCAGATGAGGTCGGGGCTCTGGTGTTTGACATCGGCTCGTTCTCCACCAGGGCGGGCTACGCTGGCGAGGACTGCCCGAAGGTACCGCACGGCTCCTGCCCGCTCACCCCTCTCTCCGCCCCGGCCATTCCTGCCCGGAGGATAAGCTGAACACTTGCTGGTTTTCCAGTGCCAGTCAGCCCCTTCCAGCACGCAGTGAAAAACCGCTTCCCCCAGAGCAGTGCATCGTGGTCCGTGTAGAACTGGGACTATGAGAAAAGTGGTTCACAAGAGTGCACACCAGGTGGCGCCCCAGGGCTGGGCTCTGTCTGGACGCTGTTACAGCGGCAGGCCCTGTTCGTGAGCCTGAGCTGTCCACGTCGCCAGCAGGGCGTTCCCCATGGCCTCTTGCCATGTGAGGTCCCAGCCCCACTACGCTGCAGTGGTCAGGCTGCCTGGCTGGCCCTCCTCCAGCGGCACTGCAGTTCACCTCGTATCCACTGTCCCCTTCACCCCCTCCCCCTCTCTGTCTCTCTCGCTGACCTCACCTCACCCCCCCCCTCTCTCCTTCTGCCCAGGCGGATTTCCCCACCTCCCTGGGAGTGCTGGCCCAGGAGGAAGGGGGAGCGGAGCTGGGGGCAGACAAGGAGAAGTCGTCGGGACGCACGTTCTACATCGACACCAACGCCTTGCACGTGGCCCGCCCCGGGGTGGAGCTGGTGTCCCCGCTGAAGAACGGCATGAGTGCGTGATGCCGCCTGCCCACGATCCCACTGCAGCTTCATCAATAGGAGCCGTGTACCTTCGAAACCACAGGGGGGCTCCCCCTAGTGGCCAGCTGGGGAAAACACTCTTTCAGAGTGTCGCTCCTGCAGTCTGCACTGATGTGTACTACTCAATATATAATATCATTACATATTAATATATAATTAATATATAAAACATTAATTATATATCAATACATAATGATACTAATATGCTTTGAAACTGATATAAACAGCTACCGATAATATACTGAAAATTATACATACCGATACTGATCTATACTGAAAATTATATGTACAGATACTGATAATACTGCTACTGATCTATATATACAGAAACTGATATGTAGTGATTTGAAATATGATAGCAATACACAAGGAGACTAGTATGTAGAGAAACTGGTATACACCGAAACTGACACGATCGGGTACTGGTAATAAGCTGATGTGTACGGATACTGATACGCTGCAGTACTGATCCAGGCCTGCTCTTACAGCGGTCACACGAATGACACCGGCGCTGTTGATGCTGTTTGTTTGCAGTTGAGGACTGGGAGAGCTTCCAGGCCATCCTGGACCACACGTACTGCAAGCACATCAAGTCAGAACCCAGCCTGCACCCCGTGCTCATGTCAGAGGCTCCTGTGAGTACTCGCCCCACAGGCCCTCAGCCGCACAGCGCCGCTGTTAACGCCAATACTGCCCTCGCTGCCCCGGGAAATACCGCTCCTCAGTCTCATTCTCGTCGCGTCCGGTGCCGCCAGTGCTACCAGGAATGCGGCTGCTTCCGAGAGGACTAGGGCCGAATCCAGTTGTAGTGGCTGACAACAGCCGTGCTGATGGCGGCAGTGTTGGTTGTGTGCTGAGCCTGCGGGTTATGCGAATGACGCTGATGTTGCTGGCTCTGTGTGTGTGTGTGTGTGTGTGTCAGTGGAACACGCGAGCCAAGAGGGAGAAGCTGACGGAGCTGGTCTTTGAGCACTACAATATCCCAGCCTTCTTCCTGTGCAAGACCGCCGTGCTCACCGCGTATCCTTCACTGTGTGACCACCTGCGTCCACCCGCGTTCGTCTGTGTCCAGCTACGTCCATCAGTATCCACCTTGGTTCAACTGTGTCCATGTGCATCCACCTGTGTCCAGCTATGTTCACCTGCGTTCAACTGACTCCAACTGTATCCACCTGTGTCCATGTGCATCCACCTGTGTTCACCTGTGTCTAGCTATGTCCACCTGCGTTCACCTTTGTCCACCTGTATCTATCTGTATCCACCTGTTTCCACCTGTGTCCATCTGTATGTTTAACTATATCCGCCTGTACTCACCTGTGTGTCCACCTGCGCATCAGTCAGTGACTCCTTGACACTGCAGCAGGTTTGCTAATGGCCGAGCGACAGGTCTGGTATTGGATAGTGGTGCCACACACACTACCGCCATACCTGTGCATGATGGGTATGTTCTGCAACAAGGTGTGTATCGTACCTCTCACCTGCACACACTGGCCAACCTACCCAAATGCATGCTAACAAGCTACACTACATCATATACACTGGTAAATTATACAACATGCCACATGGGCAAACATGAACCTCTTTTTACACAGACACACAAATACACACACTGCTTGCTGACTTGTGGTGTAAGTGGTTCGGTGTATATAAGGTGAGTGAAAGAATGGAATGTGCGAGTGTGTCTAGATGTGTGACTGCACCATATATATGACATATCTGACTAGTCCAGGTATGTGATTTATTCTGGTGTGTGACAGGTCAGGTGTGTGACAGGTCAGGTGTGATGTGTGAGTAGCCCAGGTGTGTGACAGGTCAGGTGTGTTGTGTGAGTAGCACAGGAGTGCGACAGATCAGGTGTGATGTGTGAGTAGCCCAGGAGTGCGACAGGTCAGGTGTGATGTGTGAGTAGCCCAGTTGTGCGACAGGTCAGGTGTGTTGTATGAGTAGGCCAGGAGTGCGACAGGTCAGGTGTGTTGTGTGAGTAGGCCAGGAGTGGGATAGGTCAGGTGTGTTGTGTGAGTAGCCCAGGAGTGCGACAGGTCAGGTGTGATGTGTGAGTAGCCCAGGAGTGCGACAGGTCAGGTGTGTTGTGTGAGTAGCCCAGGAGTGCGACAGGTCAGGTGTGTTGTGTGAGTAGCCCAGGAGTGCGACAGGTCAGGTGTGATGTGTGAGTAGCCCAGGAGTGCGACAGGTCAGGTGTGTTGTGTGAGTAGCCCAGGAGTGCGACAGGTCAGGTGTGATGTGTGAGTAGCCCAGTTGTGCGACAGGTCAGGTGTGTTGTATGAGTAGGCCAGGAGTGCGACAGGTCAGGTGTGTTGTGTGAGTAGCCCAGGTGTGTTGATTCCTCCAGGTATCGTGAAGTCACCCCTGGCTGGAGACTTCATCACCATGCAGTGCAGAGAGCTGTTCCAGGAGATGAACATCGATATCATCCCTCCTTACATGATCGCTGGCAAGGTAATCCCATCCTCTCTCCTCTCTCCCTCTCCTGCCCAGCTTGTCTCTCTCATGCCTCCTCCCCTACCTCTGTCTCATTCCTCCTCTTTCTACCTTCCTCTCCATTCTCCTCTGCTAGGAATCTCTTCGTTCCTTGCTGGAATAAGATAGGTGTCTGGAAAGTCTCTGTCCATTTAACAGTTTGTTTTTTTCCATCCCTCTCTCCCTCTGATCTACATCTGAATTTGTCTCTGCACTTAGGAGCCTGTGAGAGAGGGAGCGCCTCCCAACTGGACGAAGAAAGACAAACTTCCTCCGGTCACAAAGTCCTGGCACACCTACATGTGCAATGTAGGGGATCCTGTATATTCACATTGCAATCAGTGTTGCACAGTTGCCCAGCGCAGTGCTCAGTACAGCTCTGACACACAGTTACACAGAGCAGTGCTTAGTACAGCTCTGACACACAGTTACCCAGTGCAGTGCTCAGTACAGCTTTGACTCACTCAGCACAGTGACCTGAGCCCATATTCTGTCTTTTCAGGAAGTGATCCAAGATTTCCAAGCCTCTGTCTTGCAGGTGTCAGACTCCCCCTACGATGAACAGTGAGTGGTGCAGTCTTTGCCAGTCTGTTTCATCCAGGGCTCAGACTCCCCCTGCGATGAGCAGAGAGTGGTGCAGTCTTTGCCAGTCTGTTTCATCCAGGGCTCAGACTCCCCCTGCGATGAGCAGAGAGTGGTGCAGTCTTTGCCAGTCTGGTTCATCCAGGGCTCAGACTCCCCCTGCAATGTGCACAGAGTGGTGCAGTCTTTGCCAGTCTGGTTCATCCAGGGCTCAGACTCCCCCTACGATGAACAGTGAGTGGTGCAGTCTTTGCCAGTCTTTTTCATCCAGGGCTCAGACTCCCCCTGCGATGAGCAGAGAGTGGTGCAGTCTTTGCCAGTCTGGTTCATCCAGGGCTCAGACTCCCCCTGCGATGTGCACAGAGTGGTGCAGTCTGTGCCAGTCTGGTTCATCCAGGGCTCAGACTCCCCCTGCGATGAGCACAGAGTGGTGCAGTCTTTGGCAGTCTGGTTCATCCAGGGCTCAGACTCCCCCTGCGATGAGCAGAGAGTGGTACAGTCTTTGCCAGTCTGGTTCATCCAGGGCTCAGACTCCCCCTGCGATGAGCAGAGAGTGGTGCAGTCTGTGCCAGTCTGGTTCATCCAGGGCTCAGACTCCCCCTGTGATGAACAGAGAGTGGTGCAGTCTTTGCCAGTCTGGTTCATCCAGGGCTCAGACTCCCCCTGCGATGAGCACAGAGTGGTACAGTCTTTGCCAGTCTGGTTCATCCAGGGCTCAGACTCCCCCTGCGATGAGCAGAGAGTGGTGCAGTCTTTGCCAGTCTGGTTCATCCAGGGCTCAGACTCCCCCTGCGATGTGCACAGAGTGGTGCAGTCTGTGCCAGTCTGGTTCATCCAGGGCTCAGACTCCCCCTGCGATGAGCACAGAGTGGTGCAGTCTGTGCCAGTCTGTTGGGATTGATGGGGGGTCATATGAAGTCAGAGTGAATGATTAGACTGCTCCTCCCCTCTCCACTCCTCTCTCACTTCCTGTGTGTCTCAGGGTGGCTGCCCAGATGCCCACAGTCCACTTCGAGATGCCCAGTGGATACACCACTGACTATGGTGCCGAACGGCTACGGATTCCAGAGGGTCTCTTCGACCCCTCCAATGTCAAGGTGCCATCATTATTATTATCATCACTATTGTTGAGGCTGACTGTTCCTCGGGCTGTGACAGGAGCTGTGAACGCCTGGCTGCAGTTTGGTCTACTGAGCTTATTCTTCTTTCTCCCTCTCTGTCCCCTCTCTCTCTCCAGGGCCTGTCGGGAAACACCATGCTGGGTGTAGGTCATGTCATCACCACCAGCATTGGGATGTGTGACATCGACATCAGGCCTGTGAGTCTCTCTTTCACTCTGTGCCCACCTCACCTCACCCCACCCAGCCCATCCATCACCCCATCACTCTCTCCCCTGTCACTCCCTCATCGCCTCACTTTCGCAATTACTGCATCACCCTGTCACTCCCTCTGTCTGTAACATCACCCCATCATCATCTCTCCCTTAGACTTACTCTTTCACTCCATCTTCATTTGTATCTCTCCCTCAGCTGCTCTCTTCCTCTGTCCTTCAGTGTGTCTCTGTCTGCTGTCTGTCTGCGGGCTCTGTACAGTGTCAGTCTGTCTCTCTCTCAGTCCTTCAGTGTGTCTCTGTCTGCTGTCTGTCTGCGGGCTCTGTACAGTGTCAGTCTGTCTCTCTCTCAGTCCTTCAGTGTGTCTCTGTCTGCTGACTGTCTGCGGGCTCTGTACAGTGTCAGTCTGTCTCTCTCTCAGTCCTTCAGTGTGTCTCTGTCTGCGGGCTCTGTACAGTGTCAGTCTGTCTCTCTCTCAGTCCTTCAGTGTGTCTCTGTCTGCTGTCTGTCTGCGGGCTCTGTACAGTGTCAGTCTGTCTCTCTCTCAGTCCTTCAGTGTGTGTCTGTCTGCTTTCTGTCTGCGGGCTCTGTACAGTGTCAGTCTGTCTCTCTCTCAGTCCTTCAGTGTGTCTCTGTCTGCGGGCTCTGTACAGTGTCAGTCTGTCTCTCTCTCAGTCCTTCAGTGTGTCTCTGTCTGCTGTCTGTCTGCGGGCTCTGTACAGTGTCAGTCTGTCTCTCTCTCAGTCCTTCAGTGTGTCTCTGTCTGCGGGCTCTGTACAGTGTCAGTCTGTCTCTCTCTCAGTCCTTCAGTGTGTCTCTGTCTGCGGGCTCTGTACAGTGTCAGTCTGTCTCTCTCTCAGTCCTTCAGTGTGTCTCTGTCTGCTGACTGTCTGCGGGCTCTGTACAGTGTCAGTCTGTCTCTCTCTCAGTCCTTCAGTGTGTGTCTGTCTGCTTTCTGTCTGCGGGCTCTGTACAGTGTCAGTCTGTCTCTCTCTCAGTCCTTCAGTGTGTCTCTGTCTGCGGGCTCTGTACAGTGTCAGTCTGTCTCTCTCTCAGTCCTTCAGTGTGTCTCTGTCTGCTGTCTGTCTGCGGGCTCTGTACAGTGTCAGTCTGTCTCTCTCTCAGTCCTTCAGTGTGTGTCTGTCTGCTTTCTGTCTGCGGGCTCTGTACAGTGTCAGTCTGTCTCTCTCTCAGTCCTTCAGTGTGTCTCTGTCTGCGGGCTCTGTACAGTGTCAGTCTGTCTCTCTCTCAGTCCTTCAGTGTGTCTCTGTCTGCTGTCTGTCTGCGGGCTCTGTACAGTGTCAGTCTGTCTCTCTCTCAGTCCTTCAGTGTGTCTCTGTCTGCTGTCTGTCTGCGGGCTCTGTACAGTGTCAGTCTGTCTCTCTCTCAGTCCTTCAGTGTGTCTCTGTCTGCAGGGTCTGTACAGCAGTGTGATCGTAACCGGTGGCAACACGCTGCTCCAGGGCTTCACTGAGCGGCTGAACCGCGAGCTGTCCCAGAAGGCCCCCCCGGTGAGTGACATCCCCCCCAGCACAGTCTCTCAGCTCCTACCAAGTCTGTCTGTGTTAATCCCCTCTCCTCTTCTTTCCTCCTCACCCTTCTGTCCACCTCATGGTTCTGTGCTGGTCTCCCCCTCTCCCCTGTCTCCTTCTCCCTCACCCTATCTCCTGTCTCTCTATCCCCATCCTTCTCCCTTTCCCTTACGCATCTCTCTCTCTCTCCCCATCCCCATCCTTCTCTCTCTCTATCCCTGTATCCCTCTCCCCTGTCTCTCTATCCTCGTATCCCTCTCCCCATCCTCCTCTCTATCCCTTTCCCCTATCTCTCTCTCTCTCCATCCTTCTCTCTCTCCCCCCCTCTCCATCCCCATCCTCCTCTCTATCCCCGTCTCCCTCTCCCTATCCCTGTCTGTAGAGCATGCGGTTGAAGCTAATTGCCAGTAACAGCTCCATGGAGAGACGCTTCAGTCCCTGGATCGGCGGCTCCATCCTCGCATCCCTGGTGAGACACCGAGGAGACAGTGTGTCCAGCGTGTCTCACACCTCTGTTAGTGTGTCCAGCGTGTCTGTCTCCTGTGTTGGTCAGTGTGTCAGTGTGTCCAGTAAATCAGACAGTGTGTCCAGGCTGTAGACAAGTGTGTTCATTGCGTTAGGGTGTTCATTATGAAGACAGCATGTCCAACAGCATGTCCACTCTTTTCCAGGGCACATTCCAGCAGATGTGGATCTCCAAGCAGGAGTACGAGGAGTGGGGAAAAGAGAGTGTGGAGAGGAAGTGTCCCTGAGCCGTCCACCTCCTGAGCTGCTTGTCCACCACACCCACGGCCCTGCGGGTGACAGTGAGAGGGACAGGGTCCCTCCCTGCTGGAGGAAACACATCACCATGCAAAATAATGGCCATCTTGTCCATCTCACCACCTCTCTCCCTGGACTCTCCCCTCTCCCTCTCTCATTCCTACTCCTCCCTCTGTCGGTGCTCCTCCTTCCTCCTGCTGGTCTATAACTCTACCCTTCTCTCACCCCCACCTGCCCTGACCCGTCCACCCCATCGGTCAGTCCGGCTCTGTGTTGTGAGCGTCTGCTGTCCATCTGCCCACCCACATGACAAGAGCATAGCATCACAAAAAAACACACGTATCAATAAAAGATGAAAGCGTCTGTGAGACAGTGTGTCTGCTGACTCTCCTGCGCTCTGCTGGGCGGCAGCTGGACAGGGGTCAGGCTCAGACACCGCTGCCAGGCCCCACGCTGCCCGCCGCTGGGCACAACACCGCAGCACTTGCAGCACGGCACAGCAGTCGGGGGGCTTCATGCTGGATCCAGGTGCAGGCAAGGGTAGGTGGTCTGCCAGGCGAGAAGCCAGAATGAGACCGGTCCAGAACCACAGTGGGTCAAAGAGAGTGACAGGAGCACACCGAGATGAGCTCAGGATAGCTATGACTGAGCACCACGCAGAGGAGAGTACCAGGAGCACACCGAGACGAGCTCAGGATAGCTATGACTGAGCACCATGCAGAGGAGAGTACCAGGAGCACACTGAGATGAGCTCAGGATAGCTATGACTGAGCACCACGCAGAGCAGAGTACCAGGAGCACACCGAGACGAGCTCAGGATAGCTATGACTGAGCACCATGCAGAGGAGAGTACCAGGAGCACACCGAGACGAGCTCAGGATAGCTATGACTGAGCACCATGCAGAGGAGAGTACCAGGAGCACACCGAGACAAGCTCAGGATAGCTATGACTGAGCACCACACAGTGGAGAGTACCAGGAGCACACCGAGACAAGCTCAGGATACCGAGCTCGGGAGACCAGAGGACACAGAGAGGAAGATCCATATGGCTGGTCTGGGCAGATGTGACATCAGTAAGAGAAGGACTGCCTCTCCAGTTGGCTAACACTGCTGTAGGCGTGGTATGGTATCTGGAATCTCATTCTAAAGAAGAGCAGCTATTTTTTTTAAATGTGTCACTTCACTGCAGTACAGTTCACCCTCATGGCTCCTTCCTACAGCCCCTGGCGTCACCTAGTGGGGAGGACCTGGAATTGCATGCTTTTTACAAAAGGCAACCTTCAGCAACCCCTCAGTGTTGTGCTTCATTTAAGGGGATGGCTTGGCAACCCCCAAGCTTCAGCTGGCTTTTTAAATCACCTCCAATAAGAGCAGAGAGAAACGAGAGGAGGTCGTCACCTGTTAGGAAGTTAGCGGCCAGCTGCCATATCACCCTGCCACTCACAACTGGCAGCCCCACTGAAGCTCAGACAGGTGTGAGCCTGGACAGTACCTGGATGGGTGACTTCGTGGGAAAAACTAAGGTTGCTGCTGGAAGAGGTGTTAGTGGGGCCAGTAGGGGGCGCTCACCCTGCAGTCTGTGTGGGTCCTAATGCCCCACTATAGTGACGGGGATATGATACTGTAAAAAGGTGCTATCCTTCGGATGAGACGTAAAACTGAGATCCTGACTCGCTGTGGTCACTAAAAATCCCAGGGCATTTCTCGAAAAGAGTAGGTGTGTATCCCCGGTGTCCTGGCCAAGCTTCCCCCTTGCCTTTACCAGTCATGGCCTCCTAATAATCCCCCTCTCTGAACTGGCTTCATCACTCTGTTCTCCTCCTCACTGAGAGCTGATGTGTGGTGGGTGTACTGGTGCACTATAGCTGCCATCGCATCATCCAGGTGGGGCTGCACACTGGTGGTGGGGGAGGGGATCCCCATTACCTGTAAAGTGTTCGGAGTGGAGTGTCCAGAAAAGCACTATATACACTGTAAATGTAAGCAATTATTAATTATTAGTAGCAGCTAATTGATCCTAGCATCTCATCAAGCCATTTCAAACATGACTGGGGACCATGTTCCACACTCCCACCACCCTTTGTGTAAAGAGGTGCCTCCTGTCCTGGCTGGAGAAACTGATTTCAGCAGTTCTAGAAAGAAGCCAGGGTATCAATTTCAACATGGTTGGATCGCTCGTTCCACACTCCCACCACCCTCTGTGTAAAGAGGCGTCAGTTAGTCTTGGTTTCAAAAGCACTTGCTCATACGAGTTTCTATCTGTACATACTCCACTGTTGATTCTAATGAATTCCAGTAGGTTGTCTTTGTTTGAGTACTTTAATAACATCCCCTTGTACTCTCCTCTATTCAAGACTAAACAGGTTTGGTTCCTTCATCCTGTCAGTGTAGGACTGTGGTCTAAACACAATTATGTGCACTATTCTAAAAGAGGCCTTGCTTAGTTATTAATACAACTTTATTCATGTATAATCCCTTGATTTTAAACTCTGTCCCTTTAACAGGATATCCTAACTCTCAGTTGGCCTTTTTAAATGCTTCTCTACATTGCCTAGAAGATGTGAATGTGTCGGTATAAACACCCCAGTTTGTTTCAGGTATAGTCTCTTCAGACTGTGTGTCTTTTTGTAGTAGTTTAGAGTACAGTAATACTCTGCACTTGGGTGGGCTATAGAGCACGCTACACTGCATCACTTCCCTACTGTAGTTCATCTTCATGAGCTGTGGTGCCATGTGAACCCTATAGTCCCATGGCAAACTGGTGTACAGCAAACTATGAAAATAGACAGACTATAATTTCACTGACAAGTCCTGGTGTACTGTAATAGTCTAAAACCTTGATAACATAAGATGAAAACATCTTGGTTTTTACAGTACTATAATACTCTAAAAGCCATCACACAGGCTCTTGCCACAGAGCTGTTGAGATGTTGACAAATGAGCACAGCACAGAACCAAGGCAAAATAAAACACGTCATATTGACAAGTTCTGACGTCACTGGCTCCTGGCCTCCTGGAGGGAGAGACCGTTTCCGCTGCGTCATCCCGGTGCACTCTCGCGACCACCCGGCACGGGACAGCACAGCCCGTCCTCTCCCCACACTGACGTCACCTCCGTGTAGGTATCTGCACTCGTGGGAAAAACGGAGAATCTCTCCAAGAGCAAAGAGACCTGTACATCGTCCGAAGAGTATGTTCTGATATACAGATGAAACGTACTTACTGTAACAAGTAACTTAGATATTTTGCACGTGAAAGAAAAACAAATCTCTATTCTATTGAGAATACCATCTCACTTCTCTAGCGACTGGGCCTGTAGCTATGAGTTATGCGAAATATGAATACAATATTAATAAGCCATTTACCAAAGCTGAGAACCAGTGAAACGGAGACCCGTATAAAAAGCCGACTAAGTCCGCACAGGCTAGCATTAAATCAAAATCAGTTTTGAGAAGCACCGCTTTTTTCAGGGTTAGGTGTTTGGGAGCACAGAGAAATCAGAATTAAAGGCTCTTTCCGAGAACTTTCTAGTTGTGTGAAAAGGTTCGAGCTAGTATTCATATACTTCATAATCACACCGCGGATCAAGGCAACTCCGCACGCGTGGGCTCATGTTCAGTTTGGACACTTACGCCGGGATCCGACCTTGACGCAGGGGCTCCGGCTGACGTCACCGCTGCCGGTAGGGATCCTGCCGCGCGGGGCTGGGAGCACGCGCGCTGCAGAACAGCACGCGGAGCCGATAAGGCTGAGTTTAAAACTCACCCTGGCGGCGCACCCGCCCTCAGTCCGGCAGAACCGGCCGAGGTCCTGAACTTCTGTCCGGCCCGACCCCACCAGAACCTGCCGAGCTCCTGACCTTCTGTCCGGTACGACCCGGGAAGTAAAACAAGCCTTCGCTCCACCAGAACCAGCACAACAAAACCGGAAAAGCTCCTGAACCTCAGCAATTCTTCTTCCTCCGCTCGGATAGTGTTTATTTGCCGCTCTCGGTGAACAGCCCTGTGCCCGATATGTGCCCGCTCAGTTCTCAGACAGTCTTTCTGAAAACAGACGGGCTTCAGAGCACATCGGCTTTATAGGCGCAGAGCAGAACCGGAAGTCTCTCAGACCCACTTCCTGCAGGGCTCTCGGTTACACAGCGGGTCTAGTTATTCAATTACCAGCGTGACTATGAAAATGACAAACGGGGCTTGAATGTGCTTGAAGGTAACAGTACTTTTCCTGGATTGCACTCCTACAGTAACCAGCCTGGACCCCGAGAGCTCGTCGTTATAGACGGTTTGATTAACACTCCTGTCTGTAACCAGTAGAGATCCTGTCAGCACAAGCTCTGCTCATTTCTTTTCTTGGGACAGAGCAGGTAGAAGGATCTCCTTGGAGCGGACTGTGTCAGGTGTGCCTGCAGTGCCAGGTGTCCCAGAGTGCCCACTGTACCAGGTGTGCCTGCAGTGCCCACAGTGCCCACTGTGCCCGCCGGTCAGTGTGCTATGGGCATGGCTCTCAGTCGATGGCTCGGCTCCCCCCGGCTTAAGAAGACTGACCTCCAGTCCTGCAAGTCCGCCTCCATGTTTTCCCGCTACAGCACGCCGGCCCCGGCCCGGCTGGCCTGGATTCTGGACTCCGCACCCCTCCCTGTCCCCGGGTCCGAGATGGGGGTTCCCAGCGGCGGCGACTGGAGCCCCCAGCACTGCTCCCCCAACTTCTCCGTCTCGTCCGACGGGCATTGGGTGCGCCGCCGGCCCGCAGAGTGCAGCACCGACGTGGCGAGGGGTTCGAGGGGCTGGGGGTTAGGGCTGCACGTATGGGAGGTGCGCTGGGCCCCCGGGGAGAGGGGCTCCCACGCTGTGGTGGGCATCGCCACTGAACACTGCCCCCTGCAGGCGCCTGGGTACACCGCGCTTCTGGGCCACGATGCCGAGTCCTGGGGCTGGGAGCTCGGCTCGAACGAGCTCCGCCACGGGGCCATGCTGGTGGGCCGGTACCCCTGCACCCTGGGAGAGGAAGAGGGGGCGCCAGAGCCGCCCCTCGCAGTGCCCCCCACCCTGCTGGTGGTCCTGGATGCCGACGCCGGCACAGTGGGCTTCGCCGTGGACGGGCACTTCCTGGGCGTGGCGTTCTGCGGGCTGCCGCGACGACCCCTGTACCCGGCCGTGAGCAGCGTGCGTGGCGACAGCACGGTGACGCTCCGCTACCTTGGGGGAATGCCACGTGAGTGCTGGGCCACATGCCAGACTGCAATGGCAAACCACACTGGCACAACACGTATGCACACTGGCACACTGCAGGGGTTAGACTCCCACTGCACAGCAGTCTGATCCACTCTAGGTCCTGTAGTGTTCTCAATCACACTCCCACTGTACAGCAGTCTGATCCACTCTAGGTGCTGTAGTGTTCTCAGTCACACTCCCACTGTACAGCAGTCTGATCCACTCTAGGTGCTGTAGTGTTCTCAGTCACACTCCCACTGTACAGCAGTCTGATCCACTCTAGGTCCTGTAGTGTTCTCAATCACACTCCCACTGTACAGCAGTCTGATCCACTCTAGGTGCTGTAGTGTTCTCAGTCACACTCCCACTGTACAGCAGTCTGATCCACTCTAGGTCCTGTAGTGTTCTTAATCACACTCCCACTGTACAGCAGGCTGATCTGCTCCAGGGATTATAATGTTCTCAATCAATCACACTTCTACTGCAAACCACAGGGTGTGACAGTGACAGTGATTCTGATGTATCTTGTTATTCCTGTTTCCAGTGTCATGAAGCCCCATGAAAGAGCTCAGCTTGTCAGAATGTGTTCAAGTGCAACTTTCCAAATGCCAACAGGGCTCTAATTAAGACCATTGTTAAAACGAGGTGACCTCTCAGTGGGATTAACTCTCTGCTCCGCTGTTCCCAGGCCAGCCGCTGGCTCTGACCTCGATGTGCACGCTGCGCATCCGGCGGATGGCCGGGAACGACAAGCTGCTCCTCCCTCCCAGACTACGACAACTTGTTCAGCCCTGCTCTGCGTGTCATCAGGAAGACTCTCCTCTCTCTACTGCCAAAACACCCTAATGGTACTGTCCATGGACAGGCACTCCCCCTGCCCTCCCCTCTCTACCATCCGAAGAGCACGGTGGTACAGTCCAGGGACAAGACTGCACTCCCCCTGCCCTCCCCTCTCTATCATCAGTAGAGCACAATGGTACAGTCCAGGGACAAGACTGCACTCCCCCTACCCTCCTCTCTCTATCATCAGTAGAGCACAATGGTACAGTCCAGGGACAAGACTGCACTCCCCCTACCCCTACCCTCCTCTCTGCATCATCAGTAGAGCACAATGGTACAGTCCAGGGACAAGACTGCACTCCTCCTCCCCTCCCCTCTCTATTAGCAGAAAAGGACGATGGTACAGTCCAGGGAGAAGGTAGATGCTCAGGTGGTCGGTGGAGGGAGTCCTAAAAACTCGTGAACATGGGGACACCATGCAAACTCCATTATGGCAGGCCCCCAAGTCCAAAATTCAGCCCAGGACAGGTGCTCATCACCACCGTGCCGTAGCTGGCCCACCTGATTCAGCACGAGCCCTTGAAAAACAGGGGAGCAGCAGAAATGTCACAAACGGTAGGGAGCAGAGGAGTGCCAGTCAGTCCCAGGATCTCATCTAGCTGGATCCCATGGAATCTGTTTTTACAACACAACGATTTTGTTCCAGACTCCCATCACCCTGTCTGTAAAGAAGAGCTTCCCAAATGAATGTCCTCTAAGTAACCCTCTGTAGTAGCCAGTAGCCCCTTGGAGTGACCAATAGGCCACTGGGGTTGATATCATTCTCTAGATTTACTTGTCATTCCATTGATTGGCTTGTTTTTCCCTTGACTGACCTGCAGTTCCCTTGATAGACTTGTATTCCCTTGGGAAATCACACTGGTTTGACTACAAGTTTACTAGTCAGTGTTTTATACTGTGGATCTTTACTGTGCCTTGTGCCAGACACGGGAAGGAGCCTTGAAAACATGCTCACTCGCACAAGAGAGAACATACAAAACTCCTACTCAACTTACACACAGCCTAAATACTAACAACATTATTTCACACAGATTACTAAAGTATCAACTTGAAATGCTTACTGCGTTGATCAGAAAAAGACTGTTCTGTGACTTTGTCTTCTGCATTGTAGATACCGCAGAGGCATTGCAGCGCGTTGCATTGTGGGATGGCTCGCTGTAATCTGACGCCATTTTGTTAAGGGGAAAAGGGGCCTCAGACCCCAGACTTGTATCTTCTCTGGGGTGCAAAAACATTTATAATAGTTTTAATTTCAGTGGGGAAAGAATACAATAAGAAGCATATAAACTGTAAGCTTAGAAGCAAAACCCAGACTCCTCTAAAACAATATTTTATTTACACAAACACAAAAAAAATCTATGCATTTACAATTCTGCCCAAACGATCAACATGTTACGATTTTCCAATTTTTAAAATTTTCTTTACAATATAAAATCTACAGAGATTTGGGACAGTGTTTCTTAAATGACCATAACTGATTAAAAAAAAGTTTCCTCCTTTGTCCATTAATACTGTATTTTGAAATATTCCCTGTCTTATCTTGTAACAGTGAGGACAGGTGATTCCTTTACATATATCCCATATGTAGACATAAATAGAGAGATCAATGACGATTAAAAAAGTACAATGTGGCTTGATATTCACTTCAATAGATGCATACATGACAGAATTAAAATAATGAAATAAACTGAGGAATCAGAGAGAGGGTACCTTTTTTCTTTTTCTTCCCACATGTTGTTGTCATGCTCAGCTCTCTGTCTCCGCTCAAGAAAGACTCAGTCTATCCTGCCAGAAAGCTGAGAGGAATCTCAGATGTGTGGATTTAGGACTTCGGACTTAGGCCATCCTTTAGGCAGAATCATTTATACCAATTTTTTTTTTACACAGCTGTTTATTATAGTGGAACAATTCAGGTGAAGCCCCCTGCTCAGTGGTACAGCAACAGCGTCACAACTGGGATTTGCACCCACAACCTCCTAGTGTCAAGTCCAATCCCCTAATGACAGCTCCACACTACAGCTCTCAGGCCCACCCCAACGGGCAGGCTGGACCCAGGCTAAGGGGAACCCAGCACCCTCTACCTCTTCCTGAAACACAGCGGAGCTGAGCAGTGAGTGTCAGCAAGGGGCTCCTTGCACACCTCCTGCAGTGACACTGACAGATCCTGTGAATCAGTCCCAACACCCTATAAAACAAAAACTCACTATGAATCAATTACAGAACATCAGGAAGTCAGAGGGGCAACAGACACGAGGCAGCAGCCTGGCCCATCCGACTGCCTCTGGCCTGGATTGAAATCCAGACGTCTGCACCAGTAACCCTCATCCTCATGAGGGCCCAGAGCCTCCTCCCACACAGAAGGAACTATGTCCATGTCCAGTTTGTCTTGGACGTCTGGCGCAGGTTCTTTGGTCACGGCAACTGTATTTTACAAACAGACCCAGCCCACAGCCTACAGCTGAAGAGGACAGGGGTGGGGTAAAAGACACCCCCTCTATAAGGATGAGGACTGAAAGAGAAAAAAGTCTGAGATTTCAAGAAAACTACAATATTTCCGAGCAACTTGAGGGCTTTCTAAAGGGAGCAACTTGGGAGCTATTTAAAGGGAGTTAAATTATTAACAAGGTCAGGTTAAAAAATGGGCTCAGCAAGAGGGTGGAATGAACTGTCCTGACAAATCGACAGGAAGTGCTGGCTTCTTGAGGAGGAGATGGATCTCACACTGGGAAATTCGAGATACCATGGGAGTTGGGACCTGCCCTTGAGAGATGAATATTAAGAAAAGAACAAGAAACTTTCATGCTGCTTAAAAGAGACCGGAGAAAGGATAACAGCACAAATAGAGAGTCATTCAGACTAAAGTCATAAGAGGTGTGGCTTTGGACCGTGGCCCGGCTCCCCACCCACGGCTCTTTTCCATTGGTCACACCTCCAGTCAGGCTGCCATATATGCTAGATGACCAAAGAGAGGGTAGAGCCTATCAGGAGAGAGTTTTACAGCAAACTATTTCCAATAAGGAGTACTGGCATACAGCTCTCCCAGACTGCAGCCTCTGAACTGTGTGTGCACGGCCCCTCAGGCCCCTCAGGTTGTAGAGCATCTGCCTGCCCTTTAAACTGGTTTCGATCCCAGGCGGCATCTTTAAGTGAGCCAGGACCGGCCCTGGATGTCTCAGCCCATGGAGGAGCTTTCTTGTTCTTTTGTCCACTGTTCCTGGGGCTCCGCATGGGTGGCTGGAAGCTCTGTGGTCTGGGTGACCCTTGACCTGTCATGCCTACGTCGCCCCCTTGCGATCTGCTGGAGGTACCTGAGAGCTTGCAGCCCTGTCAGAGAGAGCAACATCACTTTGTCAATCGACCGAGCTGAAGTCTGCTTTGGGCACTGTGGAGCTCACATGCAAGAAAACCCAGCTTAGGGCACAGTATTCTCACCCCCCCACAGGGGGCACCACAGGTGACTCTGGCTCCCATTCATGTCTCTGGGCTGACTGGAACAATCAGAGTGAGCGCCTGGATCCAGAAGACAAAAGCTGCAGCCAGATTGGGGACTGTGTGTGCGTGTTTGAGTGAATGAGTGCGAGTGTCTGAATGAGTGTGTGCCAATGAGTGTAAGAGTCCTCTCTGTCTGGTCATTCAGTGTGTGAGTGTCCTCTCTCTCTGATCAGTCAGCATGTGAGTGTCCTCTCTCTCTGGTCAGTCAGTGTGTGTGTGTCCTCTCTTTCTGGTCATTCAGTGTGTGAGTGTCCTCTCTCTCTGGTCAGTCAGTGTGTGAGTGTCCTCTCTCTGGTCAGTCAGTGTGTGTGTCCTCTCTCTCTGGTCAGTCAGTGTGTGAGTGTCCTCTCTCTCTGGTCAGTCAGTGTGTGAGTGTCCTCTCTCTGGTCAGTCAGTGTGTGAGTATGCTCTCTCCCTGGTCAGTCAGTGTGTGAGTGTCCTCTCTCTCTGGTCAATCAGTGTGTGAGTGTCCTCTCTCTCTGGCCAGTCAGTGTGTGAGTGTCCTCTCTCTGGTCAGTCAGTGTGTGTGTCCTCTCTCTCTGGTCAGTCAGTGTGTGAGTGTTCTCTCTCTGGTCAGTCAGTGTCTGAGTGTCCTCTCTCTGGTCAGTCAGTGTGTGAGTGTCCTCCCTCTGGTCAGTCAGTGTCTGAGTGTCCTCTCTCTCTGGTCAGTCAGTGTGTGTGTCCTCTCTCTCTGGTCAGTCAGTGTGTGAGTGTCCTCTCTCTCTGGCCAGTCAGTGTGTGAGTGTCCTCTCTCTCTGGTCAGTCAGTGTGTGAGTTTCCTTTCTCTGGTCAGTCAGTGTATGAGTGTCCTCTCTCTCTGGTCAGTCAGTGTGTGAGTGTCCTCTCTCTCTGGCCAGTCAGTGTGTGAGTGTCCTCTCTCTGGTCAGTCAGTGTGTGAGTGTCCTCTCTCTCTGGCCAGTCAGTGTGTGAGTGTCCTCTCTCTCTGGTCAGTCAGTGTGTGAGTTTCCTTTCTCTGGTCAGTCAGTGTATGAGTGTCCTCTCTCTCTGGTCAGTCAGTGTGTGAGTGTCCTCTCTCTCTGGCCAGTCAGTGTGTGAGTGTCCTCTCTCTCTGGTCAGTCAGTGTGTGTGTCCTCTCTCTCTGGCCAGTCAGTGTGTGAGTGTCCTCTCTCTCTGGTCAGTCAGTGTGTGAGTTTCCTTTCTCTGGTCAGTCAGTGTATGAGTGTCCTCTCTCTCTGGTCAGTCAGTGTGTGAGTGTCCTCTCTCTCTGGCCAGTCAGTGTGTGAGTGTCCTCTCTCTCTGGTCAGTCAGTGTGTGTGTCCTCTCTCTCTGGTCAGTCAGTGTGTGAGTGTCCTCTCTCTCTGGTCAGTCAGTGTGTGAGTGTTCTCTCTCTCTGGTCAGTCAGTGTGTGAGTGTCCTCTCTCTGGTCAGTCAGTGTCTGGGTGTTCTCTGCAGGGTCCCTGAGTGCTGTGACTGACAGAACAGGATCTCTTCTCCAGCAGCTCTCTTCTCCCTCAGATGTGAGTGTTGGTTCACCAAGTAGGAACTGGGGGAACGAGGTACAGATTTTGGGAGTCACAGGACTCCCTAGATTCTTCCTGATCTTCATGTTCACCCAACACCCCTGAACCCTGAGCAGATGACACCTGGGTAGGCGTGCTGCACATCTGGAGAGAAAAAGAGCAGCACAGTAAATACAGCGCCGCCCTGCTGGAGGAGACTGAAACCACAGGGCGTCAAGGCTTGGCTGCAACTCATCTGTCCTGCTTACCTTTGGATCCTATTTCATATTTTTCTGTCGATCGATGAATTTCTGTCTCCGGTCGGCAGGAATCTCATCCAGACTGATGCCGTGATTACTAGCCCTGCATACACAGAGACAGGTTAATGCAGAAACACTGGACACAACAGTACATTAACACTGCACTGAAAGAGAGAGGGGTTAATACAGACACACTGGACACTACAGTACATTAACACTGCACTGAGAGAGAGGGGTTAATACAGACACACTGGACACTACAGTCCATTAACACAGCACTGAGAGAGAGGGGTTAATACAGACACACTGGACAGTACAGTCCATTAACACTGCACTGAGAGAGAGGGAGGTTAATACAGACACACTGGACACTACAGTACATTAACACTGCACTGAGAGAGAGGGGTTAATACAGACACACTGGACACTACAGTATATTAACACTGCACTGAGAGAGAGGGGTTAATACAGACACACTGGACACTACAGTACATTAACACTGCACTGAGAGAGAGGGGTTAATACAGACACACTGGACACTACAGTCCATTAACACTGCACTGAGAGAGAGAGGGGTTAATACAGACACACTGGACATCAACACAGAGAGTCAGGTGTCCTACCCTGGTACAATGTCAGGCGGGATGGGAAGGGGTTTGGTGAATCCTTCTCTCCCAACCAACCAGAATGTGTCCTCAACACCTTTACCCTACGGGAACATAGGCCCAGTACCTCAGATCCAGTTTACCACATGTCTGCCAGTCACACGCTCACACCACCACAGATGACTACACTTCCTGTTCCAATGTGCTCTTTACTATGGATACTACACTGAGCCCTGAGGAAAGAGATGGCTGAGGCTGCAATCAGGATACTGATCGGTATCGATTGACCGCAGTGCCCGGTACCTTGAGTTCGGTCTTGCCCCTGACCTCCAGCCTGTACCCCATTTCCAGACTCTGCAGGATGCTGACGGTGCTCTGGTTCACATGGATTCTGTAAGCTGAGGAAGAGAGAACACAGC
The DNA here is from genome assembly GCF_055471065.1 of Atractosteus spatula. Taxonomy (NCBI): domain Eukaryota; kingdom Metazoa; phylum Chordata; class Actinopteri; order Semionotiformes; family Lepisosteidae; genus Atractosteus; species Atractosteus spatula. The sequence goes on along the minus strand of NC_142708.1, from coordinate 67,562,972 downwards.
TGTGTCCGAGGCTGATGGCATACAGGTGCAGAAACCTGCCCTGGGCACATACAGTAGAGGCCGCTGCTAGCAACTTGTTGCCTCAACTTCCACACAACACCAGGCAACGTTCAATGCACAAGGGCTGTTGCTACAAACAGAGTTAGCCTCTCAAGAATACTACTACCATTATTATTTTTTAATAATAATAATAGTTATTAAATTAATAGGAATTCATTATTAGTAACTATTAAATCTAAGTTATTTAATATAAATTATGAAATTCACATTAAATTATATATTATACAATTTATATAAATAATAATACAGGTGGCACAGTGCAGCAGTGGTGATCATTGTGCTTCACAGTGCTGGGGCACTGGGCTGTCTGTGTGGAGTTTGCATGTTCTCCCTGAGTTTGTATGGGTTTCCTCCCACAGTCCAGAGGCATACTGGTAGGGTAACTGGCTATTCGGAAATGTGGCCCTGCTGTGAGTGTGTGTGTTTGTGTCTGTGAAGCTGTACTGTGATGAACTGGTGTCCCGTCCAGGGTGTACCCTGCCTTGTGCCTGTTGCTTGCTGGGATAGGCTCCGGCACTCCCATGACCCTGAAGTGGATAAAGCGTTAGTACATAGATGATAATGTCACTGTTGTAAAAGTTTACTATGTGCTATTGATTTGGCAATACTAAAATTCAACAGAACCCTTGAATAGGGCTCCTTGAATTGCCTGAATTGAAATTTCAGAGAGGGGTAGAGGGAGTGAGAGAGAGAGTGGCAGAGATGCAGGACAACGAGAGGATGGGGAGAAAGACAGGGTGAGACGGGTGGACAGAGAGATCAGGGCTGGTGAGCCAGAGGATGAGGTAGTAATCTGTGCAGATTGTTGGCTAATTCAGATGAGAGAATTAGAGGATTAGATTGATTCTCAGAGCTGTAAATCTCTCTGAGCCGACCTCATCCACACAACTGCAGTACTGCTGCTCCCCTCCCTGTTTTAACCCCTCTCTCTCAGTGCAGTGTTACTGTACTGTAGTGTCCAGTGTGTCTGTATTAACCCCTCTCTCTCAGTGCAGTGTTAATGGACTGTAGTGTCCAGTGTGTCTGTATTAACCTCTCTCTCTCAGTGCAGTGTTAATGTACTGTAGTGTCCAGTGTGTCTGTATTAACCCCTCTCTCTCAGTGCAGTGTTAATGGACTGTAGTGTCCAGTGTGTCTGTATTAACCCCTCTCTCTCTCAGTGCAGTGTTAATGGACTGTAGTGTCCAGTGTGTCTGTATTAACCCCTCTCTCTCAGTGCAGTGTTAATGGACTGTAGTGTCCAGTGTGTCTGTATTAACCCCTCTCTCAGTGCAGTGTTAATGGACTGTCTAGTGTGTCTATATTAACTCCTTTCTCTTTGTTATGTAAACCCTACGTATGAGCCCTGTGGCAATGACGTCTTTGACTGGTGTTTTGTAATTGTATTCTAAGCTCTGTCTCTGATGATAAAGGACTTTTAAGTGGTTAAATAAATCAGGCTGCTGTAATCAAAGCTGGTCTGTTTCCAACTGGATTAGTCTGGCCTCACCCCAGCCCACACACGTCACTCTCCACTCCCAGCTTCCGGGATAAGAGAGTGCCTGGACCATCTCTTTCCATCTGCCTTCCTCTTCTCTTTGTTTCACCCCACTATCTCTCTGTCCTTGTCTTTCTCTCTTGCCCTCCTGTGGCCCCGCCCACCTCTTCACCTCCTGCCCTCCTCTCTCTCCTGTGGCCCCGCCCACCTCTTCATCTCCTGCCCTCTCTCTGCTGTGGCCCCGCCCACCTCTTCATCTCCTGCCCTCCTCTCTCTCCTGTGGCCCCGCCCACCTCTTCATCTCCTGCCCTCTCTCTGCTGTGGCCCCACCCACCTCTTCATCTCCTGCCCCCTCTCCCCTGTGGCCCTGCCCACCTCTTCACCCCCTTCCCACTTTATCATGTGACCCCACCCACCTCTTCACCCCCCGCCCTCCTCTCTCTCTCCTGTAGACCCGCCCTGCTGCTGCCCCAGGCCCAGGATGCAGACTAGGAGCTGGGCAGGTGATCTCATGGCAGTGCTGCGAGCAGTGCAGTGGGATACTGTATGAAGGTGGCTGCGGTTTCAGGCGACTTGTGTTGTTGTTTGTACTCACGCAGCCCCGTCGACTCCATGCGGGAGGCGGTGTTGACTGTGTCTCCAAACAGGCAGTATCTGGGCATGGTGAGGCCAACCACCCCGGCCACACAGGGACCTGCACAGGCACACACAGACAGACACGCACAGACACGCACACACAGACACGCGCAGACATACAGACATGCACAGATAGACACACACACACAGACACACACACACACAGACACGCGCAGACATACAGACATGCACAGATAGACACACACAGACACGCGCAGACAGACAGACAGACATGCACAGATAGACACAGACAGACGCACACACAGACAGGCGCAGACAGACAGACATGCACAGATAGACACACACAGACACGCACACACAGACACGCGCAGACAGACAGACATGCACAGATAGACACGCACACACAAACACGTGCAGACAGACAGACATGCACAGATAGACACAGACACGTACAGACATACAGACATGCACACACACAGACACAGGCATACACACAGACAGAAAGACAGATACACACTGATTAAAGATCAAAGGCTTTTTTGTAGCTCATCACTCCTGGGGATACATGTGTATTATTTTGAACTCTCCAGCCTTGATCTGATCTTTACGACACAGTAACACCTGCAGCCAGCTGCTGATGCAGTTAAAGGGAATACAGGAATCAAGATGGGAGCTGCTGCACTGACGCCTTTGAGTGATTCCTGCAAAATTCCGATATCCGTATGGAATCTCCTGGACTCGGGGAAAAAGAAGTGCAATCCAACTGTGTTAGACTTGTGTGATGTCTTTCAAGACACTGGCAAAACAATTCCTGCGAGACTGCTTCTGCCAGAGACTGGAAATGGGATTAAAGTCTGGGTATAGGGAATATTTAGCAAACTACTGTTGTGTGTTGTGTTTCAGGGTATCTGGCCACAGTTCGGTGATTCTGTGTCAGGGTGAGTGGAGTGGGTGCCCAGGCCACTCAGGAGCGCCCCCTGTCTGGAGCAGGAGCGCGCGCGTGCTCACCGGAGTGCAGGCCTATCCGGATCTTGACCTTGACGTCCGGCATGTGTCTCATCCTGAAGGCCCCAATGCAGTGCAGGATGTCCAGGGACATGTTGGAGATCTCGGCTGCGTGGCGGTTCCCGTTGCGGTTGGGCACACCTGACGCCACCATGTAGGCGTCGCCGATGGTCTCCACCTGTCCACCGCGCACACAGAGACACACACGCACGCGCACACACACACACACACACACATACTGTGACTGTGCTGAAGATCACGTGAAGCTACTCCCTCTCTCCCACCTCTCCTAAACTCCTCCACTCCTTAACCCAAACACTCCTACCCTCTCTCTAACTCTCCACACACTTCCAGGCTGTGGTCACTGAGCCTGTCCTCTCTGGAGAGCCAGGTCAGTCTGTGTCCAGAGTCTGTGCCCAGGCTGTGGTCACTGAGCCTGTCCTCTCTGGACAGCCAGGTCAGTCTGTGTCCAGAGTCTGTGCCCATGCTGTGGTCACTGAGCCTGTCCTCTCTGGACAGCCAGGTCAGTCTGTGTCCAGAGTCTGTGCCCAGGCTGTGGTCACTGAGCCTGTCCTCTCTGGACAGCCAGGTCAGTCTGTGTCCAGAGTCTGTGCCCAGGCTGTGGTCACTGAGCCTGTCCTCTCTGGACAGCCAGGTCTGCCTGTGTCCAGTTTCTGTGTCCAGGCTGTGGTCACAGAGCCTGTCCTCTCTGGACAGCCAGGTATGCCTGTGTCCAGTGTCTATGTCCAAGCTGTGTTCACTGCGCCTGTCCTCTCTGGACAGTCAGGTCTGGCTGTGTCCACTGTGTATGTCCAGGGTGTGGTCTCTGAGCCTGTACCTCAGGTGGTCTGTTTGTCCGTGCTGTCTCTCGCCCTGGTCAGACACTCGGTCAGTGTGTACTGTCACTCAGAGCTCGGCCCCACCTGTCCCTCTCTCTGCCTCACCTTGTACACATCGTGGGAGCCGATGATTGCGTCGAACAGCGTGTAGAGGTCATTGAGCAGGTCGACCACCTCGATGGGCTCGCTGAGCGCGGAGATAGTGGTGAACCCCACGATGTCGCTGAAGTACAGTGTGACCCCGTTGAAGTACTCTGGCTCCACTGGGGTACCGGTCTTCAGAGCATTGGCAACTGAACTGAGAGAGAGGAGAGAGGGAGACTGATGTGACATGAAGAGAGAGCAGAGTACACATCCTCCATAGAGAGAGAGGAGAGAGAGGAGAGGAGAGAGAGGAGAGGGGAGAGGGAGGTGAGAGAGGAGAGAGAGGAGAGAGGGAGACTGATGTGACATGAAGAGAAAGCAGAGGGGAGAGGAGAGAGAGGAGAGGGAGGTGAGAGAGGAGAGAGATGGGATGGGGGAAGGAGGACAGAGGACAGACAGAAAGTAAGACATGACAATGCACTCAGACTGGCAGACGCACTCAAACAGACTCTCAGATAGACAGACAGGCTGACAGTCTCTCAGACAGACAGAGAGACAGACAGTCTCTCAGATAGTCAGACAGACAGACAGTCTCTCAGACTGGCAGACAGGCAGTCTCTCAGACAGACAGACAGTCTCTTACACAGATAGTCTCTCAGACCGGCAGACAGACAGACAGGCAGTCTCTCAGACAGTCTCTCACACAGATAGTCTCTCAGACCGGCAGACAGACAGACAGACAGGCAGACAGACAGACAGCGTGACTCACGGGGGGAGCATCTGTGTGAGCAGGCGATCGGTCTTCTGCTTCTCCACCTCCAGCTCCTCGGTCCTCTCGCGGATCAGGTCCTCCAGGTTGCTGCTGTACTGCTCCAGCATGCGCAGCATCGAGTCGATGATGTTGGTCTTCTTGCCCTTGTTGATGTTCTTGAACTGCAGGGGGTCAGAGAGGTCTTAGACTGGAGGGGTCTTCTGAGTCTCTCACTGGCCCTCAGATCCCCAGAACCTCACTCCAGTGTTCCTGCTTCAGTAGCAAAGCTGGGCTGCCAGCCGTGACCCCTGGGGTACCCCAGGGAACCCCACGCTCTCGTCTCACTGTCGATCCTGAAGGGCAGCCGGTCACATCGCGGTCTGACCTCACTTCTGGGCTGTGGATCTCCCACCTCCCAACCTCCCTTAGTGTTCCCATAACCCTGAAATTCCCATAACCCAGAGGGCAAAGACACACTGAGAAACTGATGAGCCTGCCTGAAAATGAGCGAATGAGGATTTGTTCAGTCCTACCTCTGTAACTGCTGACTGACGTACTGCAGGCAGAGGGACAGAGGGACAGACAGGCAGGCAGACGGACAGACAGGCAGATGGACAGACAGACAGGCAGGCAGAGGGACAGATGGGCAGACAGACAGGCGGATGGGTAGAGACAGACAGGCAGGCAGATGCACAGACAGGCAGGCGTATGGACTGACAAGCAGACAGATGGACAGACAGGCAGACAGATGCACAGACAGGCAAGCGGATGGACAGACAGGCAGGCAGATGGACAGACTGGCAGACGGATGGACAGACAGGCAGGCAGATGGACAAACTGGCAGACGGATGGACAGATGGACAGACAGGCAGGCGGATGGACAGGTAGACAGACACGCAGGCAGACAGATGGACAGACAGGCAGGCAGATAGACAGACAGGCAGGCGGATGGACAGGGAGACTCCTGACCTGGTCGAAGATCTGCTCGAAGTTGGGCCGCCTCTCGGGCTGCTCGCTCCAGCACTGCTTCATGATCTGAATACACTCCATCGGCGCCTGGTCCACCGACACCGAGGGCCGGCACAGAGGGGGGGGCCTGCGCACCTTCTTAATGATCTCTGAGCACACAGACCGGCAGGCCGGAGAGAGACAGGCACTCAGGCGGGGGGAGAGTCAGACACACAGAGAGACAGACAGGCACAGAGATACAGAGTCAGAGCCGACACACAGACAGACAGAGAGACAGACAGGCACAAAGATACAGAATCAGAGCCGACACACAGACAGAGAGACAGACAGGCACAGAGATACAGAGTCAGAGCCGACACACAGACAGACAGAGAGACAGAAACACAGACAGTCAGAGCAGACAGACACAGACAGTCAGAGAGACAGACAGGCAGGGGGACAGACAGGCAGGCTCACCCTCTGAGGGCATGTCCAGCATGCAGTAGGGGGTGCTGCGGCAGATGACCTCTTGCATGATGATGGAGAAGCTGTAGACGTCACCCCGAAATGTGCCCTTCCGCTCCAGACTGGAGTCCCTGAGCAGCTCCGGGGCAGTCCAGAACAAGTCTGTGTGGACAGAGGAGACAGGAGAGAGGGAGAGGAGGGGAGTGGGGCAGAGAGAGGAGAGAGGAGAGAGGAGACAGGAGAGAGGGAGTGGGAGTGGGGCAGAGAGAAGACAGGAGAGAGGGAGGGGAGTGAGAGTGGAGCAGAGAGAGGAGACAGGAGAGAGGGAGAGGAGTGGAGTGGGACAGAGAGAGGAGTGGAGGAGAGAGGGAGTAGGAGTGGGGCAGAGAGAGGGAGTGGGGCAGAGAGAGGAGACAGGAGAGAGGGAGAGGAGTGGAGTGGGACAGAGAGAGGAGTGGAGGAGAGAGGGAGTGGGAGTGGGGCAGAGAGAGGGAGGAGAGAGGGAGTGGGGCAGAGAGAGGAGACAGGAGAGAGGGAGGGAGGGGAGTGGGAGTGGGGCAGACAGACAATGGGAGAGGAGGAGATGATGGATACAGTGAGTGAGAGAGCAGAGAGAAAAAGAGGTGAGGAAGAGGGCAGCCTGTATACTGTGGGTTAAAGGGCAACTTATAACTATTATAACAGAATGCTCTGTGGCTTTTTTAGTATATCTTTATACATCTGTAAATGTTCATTTAAATTCACACTTGCACGTATACTGTCCCATCCATTAAAAACGTTCTTTCACAGCTGAGACCGTCTCCGAAGGCCTTGACCAATCCGGAGTCTCCCGGTCACGTCAAGACAGCTAGACTCCGAATCCTGATTGGCCTGCTAGCTGGGGAACTGGTCAGGGGGGAAGACGCTCACCCTCCGGCCTGCCGTCTATGTGTGGCATCTTCTGCGTGTCCAGGATCTCGTTGTAGCCGTAGTCGGTGACCTTCAGGACGAAGCGTCCATCCACCACGCAGTTCCGCGACTTCAGGCGGCCATGGACGACGTCGCGGTGGTGCAGGTATTTCATCGCCTGCATCGAGAGGTGGGGGGGGGTGGTGAGTTGCTCTGTGGGGGAACAATTTATGGTGCCCCACCCGGGATAGTGGGACCGCTCAGACTGGTATTGGGCGAAGACTCTACAGGTGCAGCAGGACAGCAGGGGGAACACCTGTCATGGACAATCACTGTGGACACCGCAGAGCGCTGCTATATCCAGGGCCCACCAGAGGGCGCTGCCTTCACTGTGGACACTGCAGAGCGCTGCTATCACCAGGGCCCACCAGAGGGCGCTACCTTCACTGAGGACACCAAAGAGCGCTGCTATATCCAGGGCCCACCAGAGGGCGCTGCCTTCACTGTGGACACCAAAGAGCGCTGCTATATCCAGGGCCCACCAGAGGGCGCTGCCTTCACTGTGGACACCACAGAGCGCTGCTATATCCAGGGCCCACCAGAGGGCGCTGGCTTCACTGTGGACACCACAGAGCGCTGCTATATCCAGGGCCCACCAGAGGGCGCTGCCTTCACTGTGGACACCACAGAGCGCTGCTATATCCAGGGCCCACCAGAGGGCGCTGGCTTCACTGTGGACACCACAGAGCGCTGTTATATCCAGGGCCCACCAGAGGGCGCTGGCTTCACTGTGGACACCACAGAGCGCTGCTATATCCAGGGCCCACCAGAGGGCGCTGCCTTCACTGTGGACACCACAGAGCGCTGCTATCTCCAGGGCCCAGCAGAGGGCGCTGCCTTCACTGTGGACACCACAGAGCGCTGCTATATCCAGGGCCCACCAGAGGGCACTGCCTTCACTGTGGACACCACAGAGCGCTGCTATATCCAGGGCCCACCAGAGGGCGCTACCTTCACTGAGGACACCACAGAGCGCTGCTATCTCCAGGGCCCACCACAGGGCGCTGCCTTCACTGTGGACACCACAGAGCGCTGCTATATCCAGGGCCCACCAGAGGGTGCTGCCTTCACTGTGGACACCACAGAGCGCTGCTATCACCAAGACACACCAGAGGGCGCTGCCTTCAATGTGGACACCGCAGTGCGAAAGGAGAGTGAGGACTGTGCACACCCTCCTTTGACACCCTCTACAGATCATTCACCCTGCGATTCAGCCTGAAAGGACAGACGTGACACATCTCCCACTAACAGCACAGCAAGATGGCAGTTGCCCTTGGCCAGTCAAAGAGCCGGCACTGTGGTACAAAGGACAAGGGCATCGTGGCTGACTCAAACCTTCACCACTCTGGCGATGCTCAACTTGCTGTGATCTGCCACCCAGGAAACCCCAGCATCTGTCCAGGCGCTGTCCTGTCTCTTGTCCTTGAACCCGGCCACGAGTGGTCACCTTGATAAGGTCCAGCAGCAGGGAGGACTTGAACATCCAGTCGAGCTTCATGTCGGTGTTGTGGATGAGGTCCTCCAGGCTGCCGCGAGAGCAGTGCTCCGTCACGATGGCGAACACGCCGCAGTCGTGGAAGAAGCCCAGGAACAGGTTCAGGTTCTCATGACGAAGATCTCTCAGCTGTCGTGGGAGAACATAATCACTGCCATCGCTCTCACCACAGTCACAGCCATCGCTCTCACCGCAGTCACAGCCATCGCTCTCACCACAGTCACAGCCATCGCTCTCGCCACAATCACAGCGATCACTCTCACCTCAGTCACAGCCATCGCTCTCACCACAGTCACAGCCATCGCTCTCACCGCAGTCACAGCCATCGCTCTCACCACAGTCACAGCCGTCACTCTCACCACAGTCACAGCCATCACTCTCACCGCAGTCACAGCCTTCTCTCTCACCACAGTCACAGCCATCACTCTCACCACAGTCACAGCCTTCTCTCTCACCACAGTCACAGCTGTCACTCTCACCACAGTCACAGCCTTCTCTCTCACCACAGTCACAGCCTTCTCTCTCACCACAGTCACAGCCGTCGCTCTCACCACAGTCACAGCCGTCGCTCTCACCACAGTCACAGCCATTGTTCTCACCACAGTCACAGCCTTCTCTCTCACCACAGTCACAGCCGTCACTCTCACCACAGTCACAGCCATCGCTCTCACCACAGTCACAGCCGTCACTCTCACCACAGTCACAGCCATCACTCTCACCACAGTCACAGCCATCACTCTCACCACAGTCACAGCTGTCGCTCTCACCACAGTCACAGCCGTCGCTCTCACCACAGTCACAGCCATTGTTCTCACCACAGTCACAGCCTTCTCTCTCACCACAGTCACAGCCTTCTCTCTCACCACAGTCACAGCGATCACTCTCACCACAGTCACAGCCTTCTCTCTCACCACAGTCACAGCTGTCACTCTCACCACAGTCACAGCCATTGTTCTCACCACAGTCACAGCCATCACTCTCACCACAGTCACAGCTGTCACTCTCACCACAGTCATAGCCTTCTCTCTCACCACAGTCACAGCCATCACTCTCACCACAGTCACAGCCATTGTTCTCACCACAGTCACAGCCGTCACTCTCACCACAGTCACAGCCGTCGCTCTCACCACAGTCACAGCTGTCACTCTCACCACAGTCACAGCCATTGTTCTCACCACAGTCACAGCTGTCACTCTCACCACAGTCACAGCCGTCGCTCTCACCACAGTCACAGCCGTCACTCTCACCACAGTCACAGCCGTCACTCTCACCACAGTCACAGCCTTCTCTCTCACCACAGTCACAGCCATCGCTCTCACCACAGTCACAGTCGTCACTCTCACCTCAATCACAGCCATCGCTCTCACCGCAGTCACAGCCATCACTCTCACCACAGTCACAGCCTTCTCTCTCACCACAGTCACAGCCGTCACTCTCACCACAGTCACAGCCGTCGCTCTCGCCACAGTCACAGCCGTCACTCTCGCCACAATCACAGCGATCACTCTCACCTCAGTCACAGCCGTCACTCTCACCACAGTCACAGCCATCACTCTCACCACAGTCACAGCCGTCACTCTCACCACAGTCACAGCCGTCACTCTCGCCACAGTCACAGCCGTCACTCTCACCACAGTCACAGCCGTCGCTCTCACCACAGTCACAGCCATCGCTCTCACCACAGTCACAGCCGTCGCTCTCACCACAGTCACAGCCTTCTCTCTCACCATAGTCACAGCCGTCACTCTCACCACAGTCACAGCCGTCACTCTCACCACAATCACAGCGATCACTCTCACCTCAGTCACAGCCGTCACTCTCACCACAGTCACAGCCGTCGCTCTCACCACAGTCACAGCCATCGCTCTCACCACAGTCACCCCCTGCCCTGCGCTGCCCGCTCACCTTGCAGAAGACAGTCTTGGTCGTGGGCTTGATCTCCATGTTTTTTCCTCCTACAGGAAACTTCTTCAGCCAGACCCAGTCGCCCTGGAGAAAGGGCAGGAGGTGGGAGTAAAGACCACTGTGCCCCAGGAGCTCAGGGTAACTCTACCACAGCAGCACACAGTACTACGGCCCAGTAAGAGACTCATATTCTCCAGGTGAGGGGATTGTATATAAGCAAATGGACTAAAATACCCTGGGAACAGGGTTCTCCCACCCCAACGACACAGTAACAGATCTATCATCCCCAACAACAGAATATTGTTACCCAGAACCCAAGTATAGTTGGTTTAATGTCCTCCAAAAAGTGTACAATACTCCACAGTATATATACTGTCCACAGTGTTACGGCCTGTTCCCAGCCTGGACAGTCCTATTCCAATGCCCAAAGTACTGTATATACCCCTTATCTTCTTCTGCCACATGACCCAGAGTATTGTACCCTACTCAAAATGTCTCCAGCCACATAACCCAGGTGTTATATCCCCTGCTGAAGGTCTGTCGCCACCCGGTCACCTCGTAGATGGCCACGTTGGAGCTCTCTGGTGTGGCGGCCGTCAGGCTGCGCCCGGATACTGAGTGACGGGGTGTCCTGTTGCTCTTCACATCCGACAGACTCCTCCCGGCCACGCTGTCCTCGTTCATCTTCTACAGCACAGAGAGAGGGAGACAGCGAGGGGTGGGACCAGTGTGAGCAGCACTCTTCAATATGTCTCTCAGTGAGCCAACAGAGCTGTGGGAACAGGTTTCTTCTTCTTCTTGTATAGCAGTAGTATTAGACAGGAACGCTGTCTGCTGCTCAGGCTGTGACAGGAGCTGTGAGCACACAACAGGAAGGAGAGGGAATTCTGGGGTATTATTTTGAGACAGCCCTGCCTCTTGCTCTGACTGACCTTCTTGCTGAGCTGGGCGTTGATGAACACCAGGTCGTCCAGGGTCAGCAGGATCTTGTTCGGACCCTTCATCAGCTGGGACTGCTGGATCCTCCTCCTGCACAGTGAAAATGGCAGCAGTGGGTCTGACCCGGTCCCAGCAGGCCAGCGTGTGTCAGTGGGAGTGTGTCAGCGGGAGTGTGACAGTGTGTGTCAGTGGGAGTGTCAGTGTGAGTGTGTCAGTGTGTAAATGTGTCAGTGTGTGTGAGACAGTGTGTTAGTGTGTCCGTGTCAGTATGTCAGTGTGAGTGTGTAAGTGTGTCAGTGTGTGACAGCATGTGTCAGTGAGTGCGCGTCAGTGTTAGCGTGTCAGTGTGTAAGTGTGTCAGTGAGTGTGTGTGTCAGTGAGTGTGCGTCAGTGTTAGTGTGTCTGCGAGTGTGTGTGTCAGTGTGAGTGTGTCAGTGTGTAAGTGTGTCAGTGTGAGTGTGTGTGTGACATTGTGGCAGTGTGAGTGTGTGAGTGTGTCAGTGTGAGTACGTGTGTCAGTGTGTAAGTGTTTCAATGTGACTGTGTGTGTGACAGTGTGGCAGTGTGTCAATGTGACTGTGTGTGTGACAGTGTGACATTGTGGCAGTGTGAGTGTGTGAGTGTGTCAGTGTGAGTGCGTGTGTCAGTGTGTAAGTGTTTCAATGTGACTGTATGTGTGACAGTGTGGCAGTGTGTCAATGTGACTGTGTGTGTGACAGTGTGGCAGTGTGAGTGTGTGAGTGTGTCAGGGACACCCCTACCTGAGGAAGTAAGCCAAGGCCACCCCTCCTACAGCCAGGCCTGTGATCAGCACAAAGATCAGCAGAACAAAGACTGGATCCACTCCTGGAGAGAGGAGGAGAGGAGGAGAGGGAGAGAGGGAGAGAGACAGGGAGACAGGGAGGACAGAGAAGGAGAAGAGTCAGAGAGACAGGGAGTAGAATGGGAGGAAAGAGGGAGGAGAGAAGAGGTGAGACAGAGAGACAGGGAGTAGAATGGGAGGAAAGAGGGAGGAGAGAAGAGGTGAGACAGAGAGACAGGGAGTAGATAGGGAGGAAAGACAGAGAGAGGGAGGAGAGACAGGGAGGAGAGGGACGGAGAGAGAGACAGGGAGGAGAGACAGGGACAGAGGGAGGAGAAGGGGAGGGAGACAGAGAAACAGGGAGGAGAGGGAGAGAGGAGAGACAGAGAGAGAGGCAGGAGAGAGGGAGGAGAGACAGAGAGAAAGAGGGAGAAGGGAGACAGGGAAGAAAGAAAGGGAGAGCTGAGTTTAATCCGTGTGCTGTGTGAGTGACAGAGACAGAGATGGCGAGGAGGACAAGCCGAGAGACAGAAGGACAGGGGGGAGTGGGTGAGGACGACAGTGGGGGAGCAGTGCGACTCTCACCCCCAGAGCAGATGGTGTTGGAGTCGAACCAGCAGCCGGAGTCGGTGCCTGGCGTGGAGCCCCCAGGGAAGTGCACGCCGCGGCCGGTGGGCACAAGGGACCCGCCGTGAGTGCTGGGTGTGAACGTGTGCGTGGGGCGCAGCGTGCTGCCCCAGCCGTCGCTGTCCAGAACCACGAACCGGGCCCGCAGCCCCGCCCCCTCCTCGCCCACCCACAGCCGCTGGCAGAAGCCGTCGAACTCGAAGCCCCGCGCGTGCTGTGCCACCGACGTGCCGGACACCCAGCGCCCGCTCCGCCGCCCACGCTCCACTGCGTTCGCCACGAAGAGCAGGGAGTTGTAGATGGTGCCAAAGAGAGGCGACACCTAGTGGTTGAGAGGCGGAATTACATCAAGAAGAGAAAGGGGATTCAACTGGTTTTACCGACAGAGAGACAGACAGAGCTAAGAGCTTCAAACACAAGACAAGCTTATTCCTCCAAATGTTCAATCTGCCACAGCGCTGTAACGCTACTCCACTAAGGGGGTGCAGAGTGCAGGGACGCCCCCACACTGTAACATTACTCCAGTAAGGGGGTGCAGTCTGCAGGGACACCCCCACACTGTAACGTTACTCCATTAAGGGGGTGCAGAGTGCAGGGACGCCCCCACACTGTAACGTTACTCCATGGGGGGAGGGGGTACAGAGTGCAGGGACGGCCCCACACTGTAACGTTACTCACAGGGGGGGTGCAGAGTGCAGGGATGCCCCCACACTGTAATGTTACTCACGGGGGGGGTGCAGAGTGCAGGGACGCCCCCACACTGTAACTTTACTTACGGGGGGGGGCAGAGTGCAGGGACGCCCCCACACTGTAACGTTACTCCACTAAGGGGGTGCAGTCTGCAGGGGCGCCCGCACACTGCGCTGGGTCCCCGAGCCGGACTTGCCTGACTGGGGTGCCAGCTGGAGCGGATCTCGTAGGAGTCCTGCGCGTCGCGGAAGGCCTCGGTGAAGGAGCGCTGCTCGCAGTCCACGGTGACGGTGAGCACGGCGTCGTAGGCCTGGCGCAGGGCGGAGTCGTTGGCCAGCAGCGGCTGCGGCGCGGCGCGGTAGGGCAGGCTGTACAGCAGGGTGTCGTAGGGCAGGAACACGTAGCTGCCGTCCGTCATGCGCAGGTCCTGCGCCGTCTTGAGGAGCAGCCGCTGCTCCTGCCCGCCGATCAGCGCCGAGTGCATGCACATGATGATCACTGAGGGACAGGCACACACACAGGCCAGTTACCGCTCACGCCCCCAGGACTTCGCGCCGGAACTGGGCATCTGTGATATCGCCACCCAGTGTGCAATCGCCAGCTCTCTAACTGGCTCCCTGTGCCCTCTCCAGAGAGGGAGGCACACTGACACACCCCTCTCCAGAGAGGGAGGCACGCAGACACACCCCTCTCCAGAGAGGGAGGCACACTGACATACCCTTCTCCAGAGAGGGAGGCACACAGTCACACCCCTCTCCAGAGAGGGAGGCACACTGACACACCCCTCTCCAGAGAGTGAGGCACGCAGTCACACCCCTCTCCAGAAGGAGGCACGCAGACACACCCCTCTCCAGAGAGTGAGGCACACTGACACACCCCTCTTCAGAGAGGGAGGCACACAGTCACACCCCTCTCTAGAGAGGGAGGCACGCAGACACACCCCTCTCCAGAGAGGGAGGCACACTGACATACCCCTCTCCAGAGAGGGAGGCACACAGACACACCCCTCTCCAGAGAGGGAGGCACACTGACATACCCCTCTCCAGAGAGGGAGGCACGCTGACACACCCCTCTCCAGAGAGAAAGGCAGGCAGACACACACCTCTCCAGAGAGGGAGGCACACAGACACACCCCCTCTATAGAGAGGGAGGCAGGCAGACACACTCCCTCTATAGAGAGGGAGGCACGCAGACACACCCCCTGTGTGCATGTGCAGAGAAAACTCCTCAAATTTATGTAGGACCAAATTAGACCAATACCCATAATTAATAAACATACAGAGGAGAGCAACCAAATTCTGGTTACGGAGGAACTCCAAGCACCACAAGGCCCTGCTGAGCCAAGAGCCCCCTCAGCCAGCTGGTCCTGCAGCTCGCTGACACCAGCCAGCCTCAGGGCAGCACTGCTAAAACAACACGAATCAGAATCAACCGAAACACAACACAAGCCGAACAACACTACCTCACCCACTGGGTAACAACACAAACAACACAAACTGGAATGCTACAGAATCCTAAACAGACAATACACACTAGCATAATATATGACCAGGGTATGAAATAGCAAAGAGAAACAGACCCTGACAAAGTACAGGCTCAGTGACCACAGCCTGGCCATCGAAACAGGGTGACACAGGCAGACCTGGCTGCCCAGAGAGGACAGGCTCAGTGACCACAGAGGAGAGCAGAGTAATGAAGCCAATTCATAGATGTCTGTAGATCTGATGAATGTCTGTAGATGATGTCTTAATTATATATGCTTTGGCAACACTGTAATTCATCAGTCCTGCCAAACAAGCTGTTTGAATTGAAAGTGAGAGCGAGAAAGACCTAGAGTGAACAAGGAAAAGCGATAGTGAGGTCAGGGAACGTGAGAGTGAGGTCAGAGAGAGCGAGAGTGAGGTCAGAGAGCACAAGAGTGAGGTCAGAGAGACCGAGGGTGAGGTCAGAGAGAGCGAGGGTGAGGTCAGAGAGAGAGTGATGTCAGAGAGCACGAGAGTGAGGTCAGAGAGAGCGAGGGTGAGGTCAGAGAGAGAGTGATGTCAGAGAGAGCGAGAGTGAGTGAGGTCAGAGCAAGAGTGAGGTCAGAGAGAGAGAGCAAGAGTGAGAATGAACACGACTTCTTGTCATCTAACCCCAACCATATCCCCCACAGAGCCAGACTGACGGTGCCCTGCTGCTTCCTGGGCACAGCCAGCTGCACGACTCCGGCTCAGACTAACCACTCAGGAACCATTTATCCCTCAGGTCCGGGGTGGGCACTGACTCCAGCACATTCCTAGAGCGACTGGGAGTTTCCTAAACTGTGCATCTTAGAAATGATACATTATACAAACACAAATGACCAGGAAATGAAAGGTAGCGAAAGCAGTCATGCTGGCAGTATCAGTCTTCGAATCACCATTGTCAAGGACAGAGGTGACACAACAAGGGAAGGCCAATCATCTCATCCTGCTCAATAGGATGCTAATAGCTAACTAACTGATCTGAGGATCCCAGCCTGCTGGTTCTCGGTTGATCCCAGGGAATTTGCTTCAACAGCATGACGAGACAGCTTGTTTCAGCTGGCAGTACTACCAGTGTGAGAGCAAGAGCCCATGCCAGTGTCTGTAACTGGGCCACAGTGACAATCAGCATCAGCAACAGAGCCAGGGACATGACCGTAATCAACATCAGTATGAGAATCATCATCAGCAGCAACAACACTCCTGTCTGTATCAATAACAAATAAGCGCACTCTCACCTGTATGATAATCAACATCATTTTCCTTAACAGCTGTATTTCTACCAATATGGACATTAGCAGAGTAGCATTGTAGGTAACAGTAGTAGGTAGCAAAATCAGCAATATCATTATCAGTAGCTATATCACTAGTAGTTTAAATGTCCATATTTATATCAAATACAGGTAGGAAAAATAGTTTGTGTAATGCTATCCAAATTAGTAACGATAATGACTCCTAACTCCTAACTGCACATTCTGTAGTAACAGTATCAATGTTATCAATAACTGTAATGGTGATGTCACTCTCTATTGGTATTGGTAATACTATTGGTATTGGTATTGGTAATACTATTGGTATTAATATCATTAGCATCAATACTAACATTTCTAGTCTCAGTCTAAGTGTCAGTGATAAGTAAGAGTGTGCCTTTTAGCAACAGTATCAGTATTAAAATAAATTTCAGTAACAGTGTGCCTGTTAATAACAGCAGCAGTATTAATATCACTGTCAGTAACAGTGTGCCTGTTAGCAACAGTAAAAGCATCAAAATCACTGTCAGTAACAGTGTGCCTTTTAGCAACAGTATCAGTATTAATATCACTGTCAGTAACAGTGCGCCTGTTAATAACAGCAGCAGTATTAATATCACTGTCAGTAACAGTATGCCTGTTAGCAACTGTATGAGCATCAAAATCACTCTCAGTAACAGTGTGGCTTATAGCTTCAGTACTGGTATCAATCAATGTGATCCTTAGTGTGAGAATGTGACACAGATCAGTAACAGTGTGGCTATTACAATCTCTGTCTTAGTCTCAGCATCAGATATGACTCCCAGTATCAGTATCAGTATTAGTGTCAGTGTCAGTTTCAGTGTCAGCACCAGTGGCAGTATCAGTGTCAGATATGAGTCCTAGTCTCAGTGCTGGCATCAGATGAGTTCCAGTCTCAGTACCAGCATCACTCTCAGTCTTGGTATCAGTTATCAGTCTCAGTACAGGTATTAGCTAACAGTCTCACTCTACGTATTGGTATCAGTACCAGTTATTAGTTATCGGTCTCAGTACAGGTATCAGCTATCAGTCTCACTCCAAGTATTGGTATCGGTATCAGTATAGGTATCAGCTATCAGTCTCACTCCAAGTATTGGTATCGGTATCAGTACAGGTATCAGCTATCAGTCTCACTCCAAGTCTCACTCAAAGTACTGGTATCGGTATCAGTACAGGTATCAGTTGTAAGTCTCACGCTAAGTATTGGTATCGGTATCAGTACAGGTATCAGCTATCAGTCTCACTCCAAGTCTCACTCAAAGTACTGGTATCGGTATCAGTACAGGTATCAGTTGTAAGTCTCACGCTAAGTATTGGTAACAGTATCAGTACAGGTATCAGCTATCAGTCTCACTCCAAGTATTGGTATCGGTATCAGCTATCAGTCTCACGCTAAGTATTGGTATCAGTACAGGTATCAGCTATCGGTCTCACTCCAAGTATTGGTATTGGTATCAGTACAGGTATTAGCTATCAGTCTCACTCCAAGTATTGGTATCGGTATCAGTTATTGGTTATCAGTGTCAGTACAGGTATCAGTGGCATTTCTCCCTACCTCTTACTTTGTCAGCCCGTTTGATGCGCCGCAGGGCCTCGCTCGGGCCGTTGCCCTCCGTCTCCATGGTGACCACCACGCTGACGGGCAGTCCGAGATGGCGCAGCGAGGTTGCGAGCTCGTGGCCCGTCTCCACCCACAGGTCGCTGTCGGCGGTCACGATGGCGGCGTGCGCCCAGCGGAAGTAGCGCAGCACGGCGAAGAGCACCTGCGAGGAGAGCGGGAGGGGGCGCAGGAAGGTGGGGTAGCCCCCATCGTGCAGGTCGGGGTTCAGGCAAGCCCAGGACACCACCGGCTTGTTCCAGTTCTTGCCCAGGAGGGCAGCCGCCGTGCAGTAGCCCGGGTTGGTGGGCCCGACGAAGGCGGAGCCGTAGCTCTCGCTGTTGATGAAGGTGGACAGGGCCCGCGAGGTCTGGCAGTCCTCGTTCACCAAGACGTAGTCGTACCAGTAGCCTTTGTTCAGGAAGGGGTCCTTGTTGATTCGGCTGGTGGCCAGCCGGGCGGCCACGTCCGGCAGCGCTTTGGCGAACAGAGGGTCACAAGTCCAGGGCCCCACCACAGCAATCTTGTAAGTGGCCGCTCTGCCTTGGGAGAGCAAGCAGGATGCGACCAGGAGGGGGAGCCACAGCCATTTGCCCCAGCTCCAAGAACATCCTCTGCTGCATCCCATAGCATCCAAACCTGCTCCCCCATTCCCTCTAGCATTCCCAATCCGATTCCTGG
This sequence comes from Atractosteus spatula, assembly GCF_055471065.1. NCBI lineage: Eukaryota > Metazoa > Chordata > Actinopteri > Semionotiformes > Lepisosteidae > Atractosteus > Atractosteus spatula. The sequence continues at coordinate 67,544,286 of NC_142708.1, read as the reverse complement.
TCCTGGCTGTGTCTACGGTTTGGGACCACCTGGGGTGGTAGGATGAGGTCAGCAGAAAACTCCACAAGCCATCAGGCTGGACAGCCATGACCCCACCGCTGGGTGTCTTGCGGAACGGGCTGGGAATTCCCAGGCTTGAGGGGTTGGGGGGTGGGACTGGGCTTTAAGAGAAGGGAAAGAGGGAGAAAGAGGAAGGGTGGTCAGGGATGGAGTGTGGTGTGTGGAGTGTGGCTGCTTAGACCTCTGCCTTGGTGCGCAGTCTGTCCAGCCTGGCAGAGCAGGCACTATTCCAGGGTTGGCACCATATGTGAGGAGCCCACTGTCTCATTGAGCATGATGGGGAGCTGAGAGCTCTGCCTGGAAAGAGAGAAAGAGGTTAATACAGACACTCTGGACACTACAGTACATTAACACTGCACTGAGAGAGAGGAGTTAATACAGACACAGCCTTTCTCCTTCTCTGATCTTGTGAGGAATTAAGTGTGTCATTGTGCGTGTCCCAGCTTGGCTGTGCCTGGCCAGATTATCCCAGGTGGTGTTGTGCTGGGATGTGGGCAGGCGTCACATGTGTCTCCAGGTCCCACTGCTGCCAAAGAACATGAGGCTACATATGGCCGCAGCTTAGCTACTCAGTGACCTTGCTGTCAACTGCCCAATCCAGCCCAAGGAAAAAGGGCTTCCACTCCTCAGCATTTTCTCAAATTGGAACAATTAAAGATGATGTTAATTCAGAACTTCACATCAACACTCATCACCATCAAATCTGTAGAGACTGTAAAGACACTCAGTCCAGCTCATCTGTATCTTCACATTCACACTCATCACCATCAGATCTGTAGAGACTGTAAAGACACTCAGTCCAGCTCATCTGTATCTTCACATTCACACTCATCACCATCAGAGCTGTAGAGACTGTAAAGACACTCAGTCCAGCTCATCTGTATCTTCACATTCACACTCATCACCATCAGATCTGTAGAGACTGTAAAGACACTCAGTCCAGCTCATCTGTATCTTCACATTCACACTCATCACCATCAGATCTGTAGAGACTGTAAAGACACTCAGTCCAGCTCATCTTTATCTTCACACTCACACTCATCACCATCAGATCTGTAGAGACTGTAAAGACACTCAGTCCAGCTCATCTGTATCTTCACATTCACACTCATCCCCATCAGATCTGTAGAGACTGTAAAGACACTCAGTCCAGCTCATCTGTATCTTCACATTCACACTCATCCCCATCAGATCTGTAGAGACTGGAAAGACACTCAGTCCAGCTCATCTGTATCTTCACATTCACACTCATCCCCATCAGATCTGTAGAGACTGGAAAGACACTCAGTCCAGCTCATCTGTGTCTTCACATTCACACTCATCACCATCAGATCTGTAGAGACTGGAAAGACACTCAGTCCAGCTCATCTGTATCTTCACATTCACACTCATCCCCATCAGATCTGTAGAGACTGTAAAGACACTCAGTCCAGCTCATCTGTAACTTTAACAACCACACTGTATGTAATGCATAATGAATTCTTCCTCACATTCATCCCCTCATTCTTCCTGAACAGGGATTCAATTTGAAAAGCACCAATTAAAAAGTTATAAATGTTTTATTTGAAATATAAGACTGTGTGAGGGAACACGTATTGAGCAGGAGAGGTCCTAATGTGCAGAATGAGGCATAGAGCTCAACAGAGGCTCCTGGAAACACATACTGTACACCCCCTCCCCAGCCCAGCAGGGGGTACAGTACAGGTCTCTTCAAACCCCCGCCTCTCGAGATACAGGAGAAGCTGCTGGTTGTCTAATTTAGCAACCTTGCTCAGCTGGGTAGTTCAGAGCTCAGGTACAACGAGGATGGGAAACCTGGCCTGTGAGGACAGGAGCTGGGCCTCTCTGAACAAGAGGACACAGATGAAATGGGCCCATCTGGGCCATCTGATATTTAGTAGCTGATTGGTCCCTGGATCTCACCCAGATGTTTCTGGAAGGAAGACAAAGTATCGCCTTCAACCACATGGCTGGGTAGCTTGTTCCGCTCTCCCACTACCCTTTGGGTAAAGAAGTGCCTATTCTCTCAGTTTTCACAGCACTTCTGCATAGTTTCCACTTGTACCCTCTGGTTCAGGTTTCACTGTCCATTCTGAAGAAGCCCACTGTATTAATTTTGTCAGTAAAATACACAACAGAGAAACTGACACTGTACACCAGCCCTAAAGAGACACTGACACTGTACACCAGCCCTACAGAGACACTGACGCTGTACACCAGCCCTACAGAGACACTGACACTCTACATCAGTCCTACAGAGACACTGACACTGTACACCAGTCCTACAGAGACACTGACACTGTACACCAGCCCTACAGAGACACTGATGCTGTACACCAGTCCTACAGAGACACTGACACTGTACACCAGCCCTACAGAGACACTGACACTCTACACCAGTCCTACAGAGACACTGACACTGTACACCAGTCCTACAGACACTGAAACTGTACACCAGCCCTACAGAGACACTGACGCTGTACACCAGTCCTACAGAGACACTGACACTGTACACCAGTCCTACAGACACTGACACTGTACACCAGCCCTACAGAGACACTGACACTGACACTGTACACCAGCCCTACAGAGACACTGACACTGACACTGTACAGCAGCTCTACAGACACTGACACTGTACACCAGTCCTACAGAGACACTGACACTGTACACCAGCCCTACAGAGACACTGACGCTGTATACTAGTCCTACAGACACTGACGCTGTACACCAGTCCTACAGAGACACTGACACTGTACACCAGTCCTACAGAGACACTGACGCTGTATACCAGTCCTACAGACACTGACGCTGTACACCAGTCCTACAGAGACACTGACACTGTACACCAGCCCTACAGAGACACTGACGCTGTACACCAGCCCTACAGAGACACTGACACTGACACTGTACACCAGCCCTACAGAGACACTGACACTGACACTGTACAGCAGCTCTACAGACACTGACACTGTACACCAGTCCTACAGAGACACTGACACTGTACACCAGCCCTACAGAGACACTGACGCTGTATACTAGTCCTACAGACACTGACGCTGTACACCAGTCCTACAGAGACACTGACACTGTACACCAGTCCTACAGAGACACTGACGCTGTATACCAGTCCTACAGACACTGACGCTGTACACCAGTCCTACAGAGACACTGACACTGTACACCAGCCCTACAGAGACACTGACACTGTACACCAGTCCTACAGAGAAACTGACGCTGTACACCAATCCTACAGAGACACTGACGCTGTACACCAGCCCTACAGAGACACTGATGCTGTACACCAGTCCTACAGACACTGAAACTGTACACCAGCCCTACAGAGACACTGACACTGTACACCAGCCCTACAGAGACACTGACACTGTACACCAGTCCTACAGAGAAACTGACGCTGTACACCAGTCCTACAGAGACACTGACGCTGTACACCAGCCCTGGAGAGAGAGGTATGCTATATACATACATTTGAATGTATCAAATACATTCACTGAGACTCTATGCAAGTTCTGTCCAAAACACTGTCAGAAACCTTATAAAGACCAACACACTGTAAAAACCCAGTAGAGACATAGACACTGTATTCACTGTGCACCCTGATATCATACACACACTTTATATGCACTCTGAAAGTCTGAAGAAGTCCTAGGATGAAGAAATTAGCAGCAGAACTTGGCACTCAGGTGTAACAGTCTGGGCTTACTCCAGTTGGTAGAGGGCAGAAAGAGTCCTCTGGCGCCCTCTTGTGCTCAGATGTTTTATCATTTAACTGCCAAAACCTCTACTGTTCTTCAATAGAGAGAGGAGTTCACTCCAGGTCAGATGCCATTATTATTATCCGTCCATCCATTTCTAAACACTTCTTCCAATTCAGGGTTTGCTGGGGAGCCGGGACCTATCCCAGCAAGCAACGGGTGCAAGGCAGGGTACACCATGGGCAGGACACCAGTCCACTGCAGCCCAGACAGACACACACTTTTCCCAGAAGCCAGTATGTCTCTGTACTGCTGGAGGAAACCGAAGCACCTGTAGAAAACCCATGCGAACGCAGGGAGAACATACAGACTCCACACAGGCAGCACCCAAGGAACTGAACCCAGGGCTCCAGTGCTGCAAGGCAGCAATGCTACTGAATAGGGTGTCCTTGGGGGTGACTCCTGTGCCTTGTTCAGTGCAATGTCACAGTGTCAGGGACACGAGTCTCTGACCACAGAGCCGCGGTCTGTTAGAGTGGACACATCCGATTCTACAGGAAAGACTGCTTAGAGCCACAGCACCAAGAGCTCATGGTTTCTGAGCTGCGCGAAGCACAGGGAACGATCAGCTAACGGCTACAGGGTGTGGATATTCTGTCTCTGGATTATAAAGAGATTATTACAGTAAGCCTGTGTCACTGGTCAGAGGTGTCCACATCACGCTGTTGAAACAGACACAACGTGTCTGCGTGACATCTCCACACACGAAGCCGTATTGCTGGTGGCGCTGGAGACTTTTTTATGCAGAGAAGCGCTCGGGGTTGATTAATGTTCATTAACCCCGGGGTATCGATCTGTCTGTCTCTTCTGGAGGGGCAGAAGTACTCAGGGCCGGGGGAACTGGCTCTGAACCATGGCTTCATTCAGCCCCAGTGAGCCCGCTGTCCAGCTGTTACTGGCTGCGTTCAGCGGAGTCATTTCACGATCGTTTAGAAGAAACGGCACAATCTTCTCCAGGACCAGATTCCTTCAGTGAACCTTCACTTCCTCCACTGATCAGATAGTCAGACAAGTGTTCCAGGGGATTTGGGGTGACCTGTATTAATAGCTGCACTGGGACTCTTCGGGACCAGAGCTGGACATCCCTGTACTGGCCAGACCAGAGCTAGAGACCCCTGTACTGATCGGACCAGAGCTGGACATTCCTGGACTGACCGGACTGGACCAGAGCTGCAGACCCCTGTACTGACCAGACCAGTGCTGGAGACCCTGTACTGACCGGACCAGGGCAGGAGACGCCTGTACTGGCCAGACCAGGGCTGGACATTCCTGTACTGACCGGACCAGGGCAGGAGACTCCTGTAGTGGCTGCACCAGGGCTGCAGTCCCTGGACTGACTGGACCAGGGTTAAAGACCGCCAGCAGCAGGAAACTATCCTTACACGCACAGCGGTGATGTCATCGAGTTGCACGTGCAGGTGGGACCTGCGGTGCTTGTCGTGGTTGACGTCACGCTCCGTGCCCCGTGCCAAGCCAGTGGCCTCGGACCACGACACAGCAGCCGCCATGCGCCGTGGAGAGGGTGGGACCGGCTCCGCTCACTGCGGGGCTGCCACCTCCAATTAACCCGGCCGGGATGACGCCAGACACCGGCGGCACAAGCCGCGGGCCGACGACGGGCCGTCGCGTCCTCTTCCGTGAAACACCCACCCGCGATCGCCACTTCTTCAGTGAAGACCAAGCCCGCCTGTTGCCCTCTCCACAAGTGAAGAGCACCCCAGGGCGAGTGACCCCCCCCACACCCCCACACCGCCGCCCCTCAAAGAGGACAGACGCGGCTGCGATTCCGCCGGGACACTCCACGAGGTGCTGGACACGGGGCGTGGGGCCCCTCTCTCGCGGACAGCGGGGCTGGGCTGCTCTGGGCCGATACTGTGCGTGTATGTGTGGACCGGCTTGAGACCTGGTTGATGTCCAAAGAGCGCCTTGCTTCTCTACACCATTACATCCAGGGCAAGAGTCGCCTTTACAACCCAAAACGTCAAAACATAAAACGGGTGGGAGACGGGACAGGCGCGCTCGCGCTGCGGTGGAAAAACCACCCGTGGGCGCCCCGGCGAGTGTCTTGCGACAAGAGCAGCCTCTACGGGTGCAGGAGCCTGCAAGCAGGGCCACCAACTCACCTGCTGTCCGGGCTGAGCGCGCATGTCGCCCCCGGCCCCCCGCGTCCGGCGGATTCCGCTCCACGGGAACTTCTCAGCGCTGGGGGTAAACTCCCAAGTCACCTCGAAACAGCACAACTCATCAGCCCGACAGCCGCGACCGAAGGAAACAGAAACGCGAGCGCATCGTGCGCTCCCGGAGCCGAGGATAAAACGAAGACGCACTCCTCGTCTCAGTTGGAAAAGAAGTTTGTTTTTTTTTTCTCCGCCGGCCGTGTGGTTCGCCGGCACTCCGAGCGCTGCGTGTCGGAGAGCCGCCGGGAGGTGCGGATGGGAGGTACTGACTCCTCTCGCCGGCTGAGAGAGGCTGCGCTCTGCCTCCGCCGCTCCGTCGCGCGCCGTTCGGACCCACAGCCTCGCTCGGGGACGGCCTCTCGCTGGCGCTCAGCGCGACTGAACTAGAGAGAGGGAGGGGGGACTGGGGACTGGGGAGGGGGGAGGGGGGGATGACACAGGGACAGGGAGAGAGGGAGGGGAGAGACCCGGCCCGGCTGTGTGATATGACTGCGCTTCTACAGACCGTCACGTACTGTACTTTTACCGCTATTCTTTTGTGCTTTACAGCGCTGTACTGCGCTTTTACGCTGATTTCACCGGGCTTTATTGCACTGTACTGTGCTTCAATCCAGATGTCACTGGTCTTTACTTTATTGCACTTTACTGTGTTTTTATTCTGATGTCCCTGGATTTTACAGCACTTTACTGTGCTTTTACCATGGTTTTGCTGGGAGAATAAGCTCTGATAGACGCAGCTCTCACTGACAGCACTGAGAGACCACAGCAGAGTGAGCACTGACTGGAGGAGAGACACAGCTCTCACTGACAGCACTGAGAGATCACAGCAGAGTGAGCACTGACTGGAGGAGAGACAGCTCTCACTGACAGCACTGAGAGATCACAGCAGAGTGAGCACTGACTGGAGGAGAGACAGCTCTCACTGACAGCACTGAGAGATCACAGCAGAGTGAGCACTGACTGGAGGAGAGACACAGCTCTCACTGACAGCACTGAGAGATCACAGCAGAGTGAGCACTGACTGGAGGAGACACAGCTCTCACTGACAGCACTGAGAGATCACAGCAGAGTGAGCACTGACTGGAGGAGACACAGCTCTCACTGACAGCACTGAGAGATCACAGCAGAGTGAGCACTGACTGGAGGAGAGACGCAGCTCTCACTGACAGCACTGAGAGATCACAGCAGAGTGAGCACTGACTGGAGGAGACACAGCTTTCATTGACAGCACTGAGAGATCACAGCAGAGTGAGCACTGACTGGAGGAGAGACAGCTCTCACTGACAGCACTGAGAGACCACAGCAGAGTGAGCACTGACTGGAGGAGAGACAGCTCTCACTGACAGCACTGAGAGATCACAGCAGAGTGAGCACTGACTGGAGGAGACACAGCTCTCACTGACAGCACTGAGAGATCACAGCAGAGTGAGCACTGACTGGAGGAGACACAGCTCTCACTGACAGCACTGAGAGATCACAGCAGAGTGAGCACTGACTGGAGGAGACACAGCTCTCACTGACAGCACTGAGAGATCACTGAGCCACACCGACACTAACCAGCCTCAGGACAGCACTGCTAGAGCACCACAACCCAGACTCAACCACATCACAGCACAGATCAAACAGCAATATCTCACACACTGGGACACACACACACAGACACAACATAAACTGGAATGTTACAGAACCTTAAACAGACAATACACACTAGCTGAATATTTGACCAAAATAAAAAATAACAAACAGAAACAGACCCTGACGAAGTACAGGCTCAGTGACCACAACCTGGCCATAGAAACTGGGCGACACAGGCAGACCTGGCTGTCCAGAGAGGACAGGCTGTGCTCCCACTGCCAGCGGGGAGAAATAGAGACAGAGGTGCACTTCCTACTGCACTGTGACAGATACTCTGGGATTAGAGAAACATTCTTCCCTAAATTCAGAAATCTAATCCCAGAGTTCCCACACCTGCCAGAATCACAACGGGTCCCAATCCTACTGGGAGAGGGAGGAGGGAACTCAGTTGAACTGGCAGCCCAGTATGTGATCTCCTGTCACAGCCTGAGGAACAGTGAGTCTGTCTCCCAATAATGCTCCAGCCGCCTACAGAATATGTCAATATTGTATAATATGTCTTTGTTGTAAATGTCTGTAATATGTCTGTAGATTTTATTTTACTTCTATTTTTGTTTTGTTTCATGTAAATATCATTACTTTCATTTGCTTTGGCAACACTGATTGTACCCATCGGTCATGCTAATAAAGCACCTTGAATTGAATTGAATTGAATTGATCACAGCAGAGTGAGCACTGACTGGAGGAGAGACGCAGCTCTCACTGACAGCACTGAGAGATCACAGCAGAGTGAGCACTGACTGGAGGAGACACAGCTCTCACTGACAGCACTGAGAGATCACAGCAGAGTGAGCACTGACTGGAGGAGACACAGCTCTCACTGACAGCACTGAGAGACCACAGCAGAGTGAGCACTGACTGGAGGAGACACAGCTCTCACTGACAGCACTGAGAGATCACAGCAGAGTGAGCACTGACTGGAGAAGAGGGGGTGAAATGGGACTGCTGACCTGGCTGTTGAAACTGAGGGTGTTCTACTGCACAAAGCAGCCAAAGGTCACACTGACCTCCCCCTTACACACACTCACGCCCACACGGCAAATTAAAAGGGATTATGACTGGCTGTTAAAATACAGGGTTTGGCGGGATTACAGCCGCGGTGATCAGACTGCAGGGATTAGCCAGAAGTGCGACAGAGTGAGAGCTGTCCGGACACGCTGATCTGAGAAACAAGCTCCAGAGCGGACCAAGTCATGACACAGGCTTGCTGTACTGGCTTTGAAAGAAAAAAGTTACTGTTTCATCCTTCTTACGCAGAGGCAGGAGGCAGGTGTAGAGGAGAGAGAATGAAGAGGTCCAGGCTGACAGAGATGTCAGGAGCAGAGCGTCCACTTTGCTATGACTTCAATTTCACAGTCATCTGAAGAGTAAAACACAGCACCATCGCCCATACTGTCACACCTGACTGTACTGTAGACACTGCTAGAGCCACTGCTGTCCCTCTCCTCGCACACTCACCCTGAATTCACCAGCTACAACCCATTTGTATCAAAACTAGATTATTTTATTGACCAATATAGCCTTAAAACACAAACACACATGCAGACGAAAGCTCAAACAAGGTGCGTACAAACAGAAATCCAGGAAAAGGACACCTGCTCTGGATGTTGTGGGTTCAAGTCCGGAATGCTTCACTCTCCGACTGTGACTGGGAATGGAGTGGTCATAGAGACCCAGAAAGGACTGCGCACGCAAGGAGCCTCTTTTCCTTCTTATTAAACATAAGGAAATAAGCACAAGTCTACTTATTCTCAGTAAAAATCACATTTATTAACATTTTAATTACAACTTGCTCAGCTATTATCAATAATTAATGCAGCAGATGAATAAAAAATAGAGATTTCTATAAAACAAGCTACTGAAAAAAGGTCTTAAAAAACTCCCCACCCCCTCCATCCACCGCCTCCTGTTATCTCCACACTGTCCCCCTGGTGGGCTGTCCCATTTTGGACTGGGCCACGGCCTTCCGGACCTGTTTGCTCTGGCCCCTGTCGCCCCCTACTGGTCGAGCTGATGGGGCGCGGCGCGCTGGTGGTGCCTGCAGATCACAGGAGAACAGTAACAGCAAGGTGAGCAAGCAGTGGTGGAAAGCGTGGACTGACCTGCCCGACTGCGCAGGGCTGGACTCCAGGTCTTCTCCGGCCCAGCAGACCTGAGAACCGGGCTGTTGTCTGTAAATGAGGTTATTATTTAGCCGATATGGGCTTCTAGCCCTTAACACAAACAAGAGGAGGGCATTCAGGCCATCTGGCCCATTAGGCAGTTAGCAGCTAAGTGATCCAGATTCAAATCCAGCCATTTCTTGAACGAAGACAGGGTATCGGCCTCAACAGCACCCCTTGTGTAAAAACGTGCCTCCGTTTCTGAGTTTTAAATGCATGTTTTAATAGTTTCCACTGTGTGGGTTGATTGCTGTGACAAACCTCATTCTGATATTATTATACAGTGCCTTGCACTTCTTCAGTCCCATGCACAGTCTTGTTTTATTGCTTTAAAGTTTGTACTCACAGCGTTTTGAAACAGCAATTCATGGGTTGTGTACACAACCTACTCCACACATTTAAAGTAAAAAAAGGAAAATGTATACGATTAAGTTCGAGTAGGGGGCTGCATCAGCAGGTGTAGGCTGCAAAGGAACAAGTAATGTTGTTCCTGTATATGATTAATATGAAGGAAAAATGGAAAAGTCTTTGCCAACACTGTGCTGTGGTAAACCTAAATTAATTTAGGTGCACTTAACGAACCACACAATTAGCTGAGGGGCCGCTGCAATAATCCTGGTTCAGGTGATTTCAGGACAAATGAGGAAGGCTCACTCTCCAGCATCTCGACCTCACTACAGGCCATGCGGAACCCAGAGGTGACCTGGAAGTAGTCCACAGAGAAAGCAGCAAGGATCTGCATCTCCGGTTTGGAAGCTTCTGATGGGAAGGTCGTGAGAGATCGGCAAGGGAAGAGGAACTGAGGGGAACACAGGTGGAGCAGAGTGTCTGCAAGGTCCCTCAGTCAGGTAGCGAAGCTCAACCCTGAGCACCAAGGAGCTTCCAAAACAACAAGGGGTGAAGCTGTAAAACGGTACGGACTTGAGAAGGGTATACAAACATTTCAAAGACCCTAATTCTCCTTGAACACGGTGAAGATCGTCCCCAAGCAGGGGAAGCTATCCAGACCAGGCGAGAAGAGAACGGGCGAGAGACACCCCTGCGAGGCCAACAGCCGCTGTGAAAGATTTAGGCGATGAGATGGCAGAAAACGGCCAGGGGTCAACACCTCTCGGTCACTCCACAAAGGGGCTCGTGTGGAACCGGAAAAAAACCCATCTCAAATTCCTCTTGGCTGAGTGGTCACACAAGACAGACTGGAAATTTTTGGTATGAAGTGTTATGTCCGACACAAACCGGTCAGAGGAGCGGTGGCTCTGTGGCTAAGGATCTGCACCTGTGGCTGGAAGGTTGCCAGTTCAAATCCCGCAGCCGGCAGAGGAATCCTGCTCCGTTGGGCCTCTGAGCAAGGCCCTTAACCCCAACTGCTCCAGGGGCGCCGTACAATGGCTGACCCTGCACTCTGACCCCAAGCTTCTCTCCCTGTCTGTGTCTCATGGAGAGCAAGCTGGGGTATGTGAAAAGATGAATTCCTAATACAAGAAATTGTATAGGGCTAATAAAGCAACATTATCATTATTTATTATCATTAAACCTGACTTGGTGCATCACTCGGTCACGATCACCATACTGTCGAGCACAGCGGCAGCAGTCTGTTCTAGTTCTGCTTCTCATCAGCAGGGCCTGGGAGCCTCATCGGGACTGATGGGAACACAGACGGAGCAAAGTCCTGGCAAATCCTTGAGGCAAACCTGCATCAGACCTACAGCTGGGACAAAACTCACCTTCCAGCAGGACAATGACCCAAAGCAGGTGGCCAGTTCTACACCAGAGTGGCTAAGAACAAAAAAAGCAACTGTCCTTGAGTGACCCAGTCAAGGTCCCAGCTTGAATCCTAGTGAGAATGTGGGAAAAACCTCAAAACTGCTGTCCGTGTGTGATGCCCGAGCAACCTGAGAGAGCTTGACCACATCTGCCAAGAACAGAGGGCACAAATGGCACCAAGCCAGCGTGCAGAGCTGGTAGAGGCATACTCTTAGATATCTTCAGAATGAGCATTCAGGTGGTGAGTGAAATATGATGATAAATGTATATGTATCATTGGGACACAACAGGAAGGATCTCAATACTTCTGCAAGTACTGATTATTTCATATCAGTTGGGATATTAAGGCAAGGATCAAATACTCCTAAAATCTTAAACAGATTCTCAGCTTTCACTGGGAAACGTCTGAACAATCCTGTCCCCACCACCCTGTAAAAAACCTATAATCAGAATTTTTTTTTGTACACTCTCAATTCCAAATTGCCAGCTGTTCATCGATTCGGCTCGTCCCCCAAACATCTGGAAAAACGACTTGCCTCTTTCATCACACCCTGGCTCGACTGGAGGCTGTGGGATCTGCGCGCAGCCGGAAGACATACACTCCCCCCCTCTCCCTGGGAACACCTGCGGAGAGAGAGAGAGCCATGAGCTGTGTGGCTATGAACGTACTGGCTGCCCTGGCGACGCCATCAGTCTGTCCCAGGTCCTGGAGCTGGGACTGCGAACACTGGCTGCTTCCAGGGATGATAAAAGGCGGCAAAATGCAATTCTAAATGCCACCGCAATCAAGAGCCTCCTCTCTTCTCACCTGGCAGAGTCGACGCTCCGGAGGTAAGTGAGGAGGTCTTCCAACGATGGCGCTGCTCTGTTGGGTTGAGAGTGGCACTGTGTCAGGAGGCGGGAGAGCTGTCCAATCTGCTGTGGGGAGAGGATACCATCCACTGGACCTGTAAAAACACCACACACACGCCACTGTGACACTGCAGACACTTACACAGCACTGTGACCCTGCTGACACCAACAGAGAGCCGTGACCCTGCTGACACCAACACAGTGTGTGCGACTCACCAGCGACCTCACGACTGGTCTCAGGAGGGGAGCAGTGTAGTTTGGTCTTGAGGACGCTGGAGGAGGGGTGGAGGCAGGGGGGAGGGTGTCCTGACACTGACTGTCCTGTGGGCTGGGGTCTGACACTGTCCACTGAAGTGGACAGACACAGAGAGGAGGAGCAAGAAAAACAGGGGTGAGGAGGAGGAGAGATTATTATTATTATTATTATTATTATTATTATTATTATTAGACAGGCTGTTAATGGGGGAGGAAGTTTCCTCCCCCATTAGGATTGGGAGCTCCTGATTCTGGCAGGAGTGGGAATTCTGCGATTAGATTAGTTTTTTAGGGAAGAATGTTTGTCTAATCCTGGAGTATTTCTCCCAGTGCATCAGAAAATGCATTTCTCTCTGTGTTCCTCCCTACTCACAGTGGGAGTGTAGCCTGTTTTCCCTGGACAGCCAGGACTGTCTGTGTCCAGTTTCTATGTCCAGGCTGTGGTCACTGAGCCTGTCTTCCCTGGCTGTGTGTCATCCTGGTCTGGATGCATCGTCTTTCAGACAGGAGACCTGACCAGCAGGCTGAGCAAGCAAGGCTCAGCTCTGTACCTGTCTGCCTGCTTGGGGACTCCTCCGCTGTTGATGTCTCTCTCTGTCCTGGTGCGGGCATCACAGAGTCCACTGGCTCTCCAGGCGTGCGGTCCAACAGCTGACAGAGGGACAGGGAGAGCAGGGATTAAACTGTGCCAGGCCTGAGAGAGTCAGGAACATTAACATTGACTGGAAACTAATGAGTCACAGAGTGACTGACAGAGCCAAATCAAGAGGGAGAGAAGGGGTAATAGCACATATACACTTACTGAGCAGATATTACTGCACCATACAAAGAGAAACAGAATGAAGGACAAACACAGAGAGAGACAGGGGTTATAACACATACACACTTACTGAGCAGACATCACTGTACTATACAGACCCACAGAAACAGCCAGTGACAGACAAACACAGAGAGAGAGACAGGGGTTGTAACACATACAGTATACAGTTCCAGACATGTACACATACATATATAAATACTAGAAAACCACCAGTGTTACCGAGTGGAAGCAGTTTGCCACAGAGGAAGGGGCTAAAATTACTACACAGCAATGTGTAGTAATGCAGCTATGGCAGCGAAAGGTGGTTCAACCAGCTACTGAGGGGACATTAACTGTTCCACACAGGAACAAGAAAATCTGAAAAGGGGCAAATACTTCTCCCCAGAGCCATACGCTTACAGCAGGGTGTGTGTACTGCACAGAGAGAGTGACAGAGGGAAAAACACACAGACATACAGAAGCAGGGAGGCAGGGCGACAGGGGGGTTAGTACATGAACAGCCTGGACACTTCACCCCGATTTACTAAAGTCTGAAACAGAACGAGACAGACAAAACCGCAAAGGAGATGGAATGACAGGGAGAGAAAGTGATAAAAGACAGACAGGAAGGCAGGGACAGGCCTCACCAGCTGGATGTAGTACTGCAGCTCGCTCTGCCGGCCCTCCCTGTCCCACTCCAGCAGGGGGCGCACTTCGTCGAGCTCCAGGCTTGGGCCACTAACTCCTGGGGCCCCCTGAGGGGTGAGGACTGAGCTGCAGCCACCCAGCCCCTCCTTGCCGCCTCCTGCCCTGGCCCTCTGCAGGCCCTCCGAGTCTGTCCCGCTGCTGTGTCCACTGAGCTGTTGTTTAATCCTGAACCCACTCTCCCCCTCTCTCTCCCGCGCAGTGCTGGTCCCACTGTGCCCCTGTGTCCACATTTGTGTTGTTCTAGAGCTGTTCTTGCCTAGTGACCCGGGGCTGTGCCCACTTTGTTCCTGTACAAATCTGTACCCACTGTGCCCCTCTCTCTCCCTGGCTGTGCTGTACCCACTCTCCCCCTCTCTCTCCCTGGCTGTGCTGTACCCACTGTGCCCCTCTCTCTCTCTGGCTGTGCTGTACCCACTGTGCCTCTCTCTCTCCCTGGCTGTGCTGTACCCACTCTCCCCCTCTCTCTCCCTGGCTGTGCTGTACCCATTGTGCCCCTCTCTCTCCCTGGCTGTGCTGTACCCACTATGCCCCTCTCTCTCCCTGGCTGTGCTGTACCCACTGTGCCCCCCTCTCTCCCTGGCTGTGCTGTACCCACTGTGCCCCTCTCTCTCCCTGGCTGTGCTGTACCCACTGTGCCCCTCTCTCCCTGTCTTGTGCCCTTGCTTCAGTAAGTCCGTGTTGTTCTGGCTGCTCTCTCCCAGTGATCCTGTGCTGTAGCCACTGAGCTCCTGCAGAGACCTGTGCCCGCTGTGCCCCTCTCTCCGTCTCTCTGCACTATACCCGCTGTCTTCACCCAGGGGTTGCTCCACCAGCTCCTCCAGGTCACAGCTGCCAAGCGCTGAGAGATAAAGAATGAGACCACGGACAAAGAAACTGATATGTACTGAAAGGCACCAATAACAAAAGCAACAAACACTATCAGTTCCAACAGTAGTGTTTTTAAGACCTCTCAGAATACATACACACCCGGATTACATACTGTACACGGTGGTTCAAGGCCTTGGTCCTGGAGGAACACCATCTCTTCTGAATTTTACAGTATATCAGCTGAGGTCTTTATCACAGGCTGACTGATTCAGTTTTGAATTAGGGGAAGATTAGTGATTTAAAACTCTTTAAACTCTTAAAAAATACCACATGGTATCTGTAATTAGTACCATACCATTTTCTGAGGTTCAAAACTGCCTTCATTTAGATGTGCAGTCACATGCATAAGTATATATATATAGAATCACTCGTGCTGTGGGCGTGTCTGATAAAGAATCACTCCTGTTGTGGCTGTGTTTGACACAAAGACACTTTTATTGTGGGTGTGTCTATGTTATTCCAGGAGCAGGGCTGGGAACCACTGTTGTACAAAACACACTGTATACACAGTATAACTGTGGTGTATATACAGCACACTGTACACTTGCTGAAGAGATACTGCACACCTACTACATATATATTGTACATGTGATGCGTACATACACTGTGTGCACTCAACACCTGCTCTATATACCACACCCCTAGTACACACATACCGGACACCTGCTCAAAAGTGCTGCATGAACTAAAGGCAATAATGTTGATTGTACTGACTATAGCCCTGCTGTACGTGTGTATATATCCGTATGTGTACTAGTATGTAGAGTGCACCCTTCTCCTACTCTACTCAATAAAACATAACCCCCCATAACTGAGCCTCCTTTAGTTCAGGGTCCTGTCAGCCTCACCCCAGCAGGCAATGGAAAGAGGTCATGCAGTTATACAAGCACACCCCCCCCACTCCTCCCCATGCTGTGCGGCGCCCCCTGTGGCAGGGAAGTAATTACCACAGGAAGGAGGTGGTTACCCCTCGCCCCAGGAGCATCCTCAGCAAGGTCAGGCCTGGCAAATTCCCATTCCCATTCTGGTAGTGTACGTGGTCTGTCTGGACAGAGCCTGCAAAGCCTGTGGCTCCCTAGGAGCCGGGCAGGAGGGTTCACACAGCGTGGCCAGCAGCTGCAGGGCTCGGACTAAACTCCTCAACACTGAGGGGCTTGTGGGAGTCAGCACTACGCTTCAAGGAGCGCACAAGAGGCTCACTGTGAAGTGAAGGGGCCTGTGCAGAACACAGCCTGAGCCTCACACACCTGACAGAGGGGGAGAGGCAGTAAGGGAGACAGGTCCAGAGAGAAAGACAGGGACAGGGATAGGGTAGAGAGAGATAGAGACAGACAGGCACAGGGGGAGAAATACTGTAGAGACAAAGACAAGGAGAGAGGGAAAGATTTAGACAGGGACAGAGAGATAGACAGAGGGAGACAGGGGGGAGATACAGACATGGACAGAGAGAGAGAGGGGGAGACAGGGACAGTAAGAGAGAAAGGGACAGGGGAGACATAGAGACAGAAATAGGAACAGAGAAAGGGAGACAAGGTCAGAGGGAAAGATAGACAGAGACAGGGACAAAGGGAAAGACAGAGAGAGAGAGACGGCACCTAAGCTGAGATAAACAGGCAGAGAGAGAGAAAGAGAGACAGAGGGAAGGAGGCGGGGGGTGAGCGGAACAATTCTACAAGCCTGCACCAGGGGAGGCCCTCTTCAATTAGCCGTGACATTTCCAACGCACCCCTGTCAGTCTTTGATGTTTGTATGAAAAGCTGCGCTTTTAGTCGTCCTAATTGAGATCACTCCCACAGCTTCAAACGCACACGGCCCTGGACCCCCCATCACACACACCCCACCACTGTCGCGCACAGCTGTTCCGCACAGCTGCTCACACAGGCAAGGGGCTGTCAGAGCCCACAGCTGTGCGTCCATCCCCAAAGTCACAGCACAGCGTCTGAAATCCTTATCCAGCTCCTCAGAGGAGCGAGTGATCCCTCTTCTAAATTCATCGATCTTTCTCATCCCCGCCAGCGGCCAACTCCTTAGAGTCACAAGAGGCCAGTGGTCTCCAGGAGTGCCAGGAATCCCATCAGGCCCACCGAGACTGACAATCCCAAAGGTTTAATGGGTAACTACTACATTAGTGTTACTGTCAGCCCCACTTCCACTGCTGGTGCTTTTGAAACCACAGATCACACTCAATAGCCATCCAGGGGGTCTTGCTTGCAATGGCATCAGTGAGTTCATTCACAAAAGCATCTCGGATGCCACTGGCTCGAGAACAGGCATCGTGGGTAAGCAAGTCAAATGCACGACACACAGGAATTCAGGCACAGTACAGCTTTGTTTCAGGTACAAGTGGCTGCTCTGTGAGTCTGTATGGGGTGTTCAGCTAGACAAGTGTGTTTTATAGGTATTTATTCAGTGTGAAAATGTGTGTTTTTAGCATAAAAGTGTGTGAATAAGTGTGGAAAGAGAGTGTACTCTGAATAAACCTGTGTTTAGTACACAGGGCTGCGACTCACCTGTATGAACTGTGTCGTCCAGGTGTGGCTCCAGAGGACGGAAGCTCTGATTGGTTGGAGAGAGAGTGTGGAAACTCTGATTGGTGGTGGCAAGGGGCTGAAGGCTCTGATTGGCTGGGGAGAGAGGGTGTAAGCTCTGATTGGTACTGGAAAGTGGGTGGAAGCTCTGATTGGCTGGGGAGTGAGACAAAAGCAAGCTGAGGTCCTGGGAGGTATGCAGGAGGCCTGCTGTAGGGGGAGCTGCTTTGCTGATGTGACCTCCTGCAGAGTCTGGAGCGACTCCTCCACCTCTCTGCCCTTCCCTTGGGGTGGGCAGGGAGAGCTGCACTGCGGCATGGAGGGGGATCGCCCTGGGGAAACCCACTGGGGAAAAACACAGAGAGAGAGAGAAGAGGAATTCAAAAAAGGCACTGCACAACACAGTACTGAAAGTAAAGAGGAAGAAAGAGTGAAATTAGGGAGTGTGAACGGTAAAGAGGGAGGAAGGGAGATGCGAGAGAAAACGACATAGCAGGAGAGGAAAGGTCTCGCCTGGCTTGCTGTACCTGTTTCTCTCTCCCAGCCGATGGCCCCTGTCCTGTCTGATGATGCAGCCAGCAGAGCTGAGCGGGGCCCAGTCTTCTCCGCACTCTGTGACCTCTTTAGCTCCTGGACCTCTGCTTCTCCCAGAGGCCTGCTGGGCTGCAAATCCAGTCTGTCCCACAGCCAGGACTCAGAAGACAGGAGCTGGGCCGGGTCAGATTGGGACTCTTCTCCCTGACATGAGAACATCAGCTCAGTGTCATTTCCGCGACATTTCTTTCTTCACGCCCCACAAAGTTCAATCTGGGTGCTTCTAGGTAGTGGTCGTGAAAGGGCAGAGGGCACGAGGGCGACAGGAACTGCGTTGTTGTCATCCTGCTCGCTGGAGCTGCTCAGCAGCGAATCAGGAGTATTGCGCCTGACCTCTGGCTCCTGTCCGCAGCCTGCGGGTGAAGACACTGCTGTACAGTGTACGATCTAGCGCTGTCGGGAACTTGTTGGGCACCCAGGACCGCGGTCAGGGCACCTCATGTCTCCAAAGTCTCTCTTTTGAGGCCCCCTTCAGACACCCATCTGTGTGGACTCTGCATGTTCACCCTCTTGGGTTCACCCCAGAAGACAATCAGGCGAGGGTATTTGGCTACAATGAGTTGTCCAGCCCTTGGGGGTGGGAGAGGTGTTGGACGACTCGCCTCATGAACCTGTCACAGGACTTCAAGAATGGGTTGCTATGTCGCAAATGAAGGCACTACAAGTACAAAAAAATAATCTAAGGACTAATAGTTACAAGCAAAAGGAGACCATTCAGACCACTAAGATCCAAGAATCTCATCCTGCCCTTTCTTGAAAGAATTCAGGTCGTTGCCTTCATTTAAATGGATAGGTAGCTTGCTCCACACTCCTACAACTATTTGGGTAAAGAAGTGCCTCCGGTCCACAGTTTTAAATGTAGGTTTGCATAGTTTCCACCTGTGACCTCTGGCTCATGTTTTTGTTTTTGTTGATGCAACGTGTCGTAGCTATTTTGATATGTCTTTGTAAAACAAGCTATAGTCTCAACAGGTTTTCTAAACCTAGTTAAAAAACAAACTCTATTACAGATCCCACCCTGCTGAATGCATCAGAGGACTGAGGCCCAGGTCCGTGCTGCAGACGTGTCAGTGCCAGTGATGTAAGCTGGCGTGTCAGTGATGTAATCTGTTTTGGGTATGAGATGTAATATCCCACAGAAAAATGCATGTTATCATATTTACTCATCATAAGACGTTACAAGCTTTAGTATGACAATTCACAAGAACACATAATCTTAAATCTACTGAGGCACCTGATTTCTTGCCCAGGAGATGTTAAAGGTTTATCTGTTGTGTCTGCTAAGCAACACTGTTTTTGCTGCATTTACACACACCTGACTGTGGGGGGTGCTCTGAGCAGCCAGCAGCTTCAGGGCCTCGGCCCAGTGGGAGCGCAGCAGGCCCTGCAGTCTCGACACCAGCTCTGTCCGCTGGATCTCTAGTCTCCGCCTTGCGGCCTCCACCCTCAACACCTCCTCCTGCTTCTGGGACAACCTGCAGACAGGCGATAAAACTCAGACGCACGGATGGAGACAGACAGAAACGGTCACTGTCAGACAGTTAGTCTGTCACAAAGTCAGACAGTCAAACAGTCACACTGTCAGACAGTCTGATGGTCAGATAACTACAGATCAGACATCCCCAGCGCAGAATGTTAGTTTGTGTTACTGTTAGTCAGTTGCATGGACAGATGGTTGAACAGTCACAACTGTCAGATAGTCAGACAAATACTCAATCACGCAGCCAGATGGTCAGCCACTCTCACATTCAGATGGTCAGATAGTCCAACAGTTAGATAGTCACACAGTCAGATAGTCAGACAGTTTGTCAGACTGAATTAGTCCATCATATAGTCGGATGGTCAGATATCCACGCAGTCATATGGTCAGATGGTCAGTCATTAATGCAAGTACTTGTTCTCGTAGTCCTCGGTCAGCTTGCGTAGCTTCTCCTCCCTCTCCTGCAGCTCTGTCCTGAACTGAGCTAGCTGCGCAGACAGCTCTTTCTCGTGCTGCGTGCTGGCCTCCAGCATCTGCTTCCTGAAACACAAGAGTCCCCTGGGTGAATGGCAGCAAGACCGCACCTGTGCGTCTCTCTCTCAGACAGTACCTGTGTGTGCCTCTCTCTCTCAGACAGTACCTGTGTATCTCTCTCAGACAGTACCAGTGTGTGTGTCTCTCTCAGACAGTACCAGTGTGTGTGTCTCTCTCAGACAGTACCTGTGCGTCTCTCTCTCAGACAGTACCTGTGCGTCTCTCTCTCAGACAGTACCTGTGTGTGCCTCTCTCTCTCAGACAGTACCTGTGTATCTCTCTCTCAGACAGTACCAGTGTGTGTCTCTCTCTCAGACAGTACCTGTGTGTGCCTCTCTCTCTCAGACAGTACCTGTGTGTGCCTCTCTCTCTCAGACAGTACCCGTGTGTCTCTCTCTCAGACAGTACCAGTGTGTGTCTCTCTCTCAGACAGTACCAGTGTGTGTCTCTCTCTCAGACAGTACCTGTGTGTCTCTCTCTCAGACAGTATCAGTGTGTGTCTCTCTCTAAGACAGTACCTGTGTGTCTCTCTCAGGGCAGTTGTGGCCTTGGTGTTCTCCTCCTGTATCTGTCTCAGCCTCTCAGTCACCTGCTGCTCCACCGACACCTTCAGCTCCACCTCCATCTTGGTGCGCTCCGCCTCAAAACGCGCCTGTGTTGCACACACAGGACACACGCACGCTCACCACAAGATCCTCTGCTCGAGCCCCACACGTGTGTACCCAACCCCCACTCTGCTGTGCTGCTGTTCTTCCACATCCCCGGTGGCCCCGAGTGTGTGTGCTGAGGATGACCGGGGACAGCCCCTTCCAGAGACAGGCTGGCCAGGTCATTCGGACACACAAAGAGCACCCACACCCCTGAGACGCAGAGAGGGGCTCCGGTCCCACCTCGGCCAGCGCCCTGTCCATCGCCGCGCTGTCCCGGGCCCTCTGCGCTTCCTCCAGCTCTCTCTCTGCACGCTGCACCTCCTCCTGGACTGACGCCAGGACCCTCTGGGTGTCCTGGGCCCGCTGAGCCTCCCGCTCTCGGCTGGCCTGTGGGGAGACGGGGAGGGCGTCAGTGCGCAGTAAACACACCGTGCCCTGCAGTGACCTCTCGCACTGCACTGCAATCAGCTGGAGTCTGCACCAGACTGAGTGCACTCTGTGTTCACAGTGTAGTCTCAAATTGCCAGAATCCAGCAATACACCATACTGATCAATACTGCATTACACTGGACTGTTACTTTACTGCATAATACTGATCAATACTGCACTACACTGGACTATTACTGTACCACGCCATACTGATCAATATTGTACTACACTGTATTGTTACTGTACTACGCCATACTGATCAATACTGCACTACACTGTATTGCTACTGTACTATGCCATACTGATCAATACTGCACTACACTGTACTTAATGTACTACACTATACCAATCAATACTGCACTACACTGGACTGATACCGTTATACACCACCCTGATCAATTCTGTGTTATCCTGTACTACACTGTACTGTACTGTACAGTGTACCACACTGCAGTATACTGTATCATACTGTGCTGCACAGTATCACACCCTGCATGGCCATACCTTCTCGTTATTGAGCTGGGCCATAAGCTCTGCCTCCTGCTGGGCGAGGCGGTCCTCCAGCTCCCTCTCCCTCCTGTCCCAGGATGCTCTGTGCTGGTCAAGGCTGGCATGTGCCGCCTCCCTGGCCCTGGTGGCCTCGTCTCTCTGCTCCTCCAGAGCCTGGCAGCGCCGCGCCACCTCCTCCAGCCTCCGGGAGAGCTCGCCCACCTGCTGCTCCTGGGGAAACACAGCAACCGCTGCCGTCACGGCGACAGCCATCATCTCCAGGACAACCCCAGTGACCAGAGGACCCGGGGGGTGTGGAGAGGGGACAAGCATGTGTGGGTTTCAATGATGGCCGCTCACAACATACCGAAACGAAACACCAAACACGACCATGACGTTGACACGCCTGCTGTGCCCGTACAGGGAGAGGAAGAGGAGGGGTGTGCAGGCTCCTCTGACACGCTCACACACGGACAGGAGATGAAGTGCCACCTAGGGGAGCAGCACGCCTGTTGTCTACGTCACCGTGACCCAGCGAGAAGGCCGTTTCCAGCCCTCACCTCACGATCTGGGTGCCCCAGGGCTCGTGACGTGACACTTACAGCTCAGCCTGCACTTGGGACAATGAGAGCCGAGAAGACCATCAGGAACAACTTACAAGCAACCCCTTTCTTCAGAAACAGGTTTAGGGTGACCGGGAGCCCAGGTTTCCACCCTGAACCTGAAGGACCCTGAGACCAGCTGACCTCTGACCCCTTCCTCAGCAACTGGCATCAACACTGAGCCAGACTCTGGCTTCTCCTGCCCTCGGTCTGGGTGGGAGTGTAGGTCCCTGGGCCCCTGCAGGACAGTGTTGCCTTCTCTCTGGCTGGGAGAGTCTGATCCAAGAGTGCCAGGATGTCTAGCAGGCTGAGCCGAGGCTGGACACAGCGCTGATTGCTATTCGTCTTGGGAACAATAGATCTTCTTCCAACCGACACTGAGCGCAGACACAGGCCTGTCCTGGGACAGAGCTCTGAATGCTACTCAAGACGGCTGCTTTTATTCCAACTGACAATTGACACTGACATCACTGTACAGTTATTACTGCTCCTTCTGCCTCTGTTATTAGAGCTGCTGCAGCACATGCACAACACAACACCAAGCACGACAAGGAGCAGACACTAGCACGGCTCAGTGAGTAAGCTAGGCAGGTCCACACGTGCAGGTGGCTCTGGAAGCGTGGCGGTGCGATCCCTCACTCACCAGCCGCTGGTTCGTGGCCCGCAGCTCTTCTGCCTGCCTCTGCTCGCGATCCAGGGTCTCGGCGGCCTGGGCCAGGCTCTCCTCAAACCGTGACAGCATCTGCACAATCGCACACAAACCCGATCAGACCTGAGCGGCACCACTCGCTCCCGGCTCACAGTGTTCACTCTGAGTTTCAATCCCAGAATTTCA
The DNA here is from genome assembly GCF_055471065.1 of Atractosteus spatula. NCBI lineage: Eukaryota > Metazoa > Chordata > Actinopteri > Semionotiformes > Lepisosteidae > Atractosteus > Atractosteus spatula. The sequence goes on along the minus strand of NC_142708.1, from coordinate 67,521,090 downwards.
GAAGCTGAAGACATGATCTTTGCAGGTCCTAAAGATAGACAGACAGGTCCCATGAGAGTGGACAGTGAGGGACAGACAGGTCCCAGTAGAGTGGACAGTGAGGGAGGAAGATAGACAGGTCCCAGTAGGGTGGACAGTGAGGGACACAGGCAGACATGTCCCAGTAGATTTGGACAGTGAGGGATGGAGACAGATGGGTACCAGTAGGGTGGACAGGGAGGGACAGACAGGTCCAGATAGAGAGGACAGTGAGGGAGGGAGATAGACGGGTTCCAGTAGGGTGGACAGTGAGGGACACAGATACACAGCTCCCAGTAGAGTGGACAGTGAGGAAGACCGACAGATTGATCCCGGTAGAGTGGACAGGGAGGGAGGGAGACAGGTCCTGGTAGAGTGGACAGAGAGGGACAGACAGGTCCCGGTAGAGAGGACAGTGAGGGAGGGAGACAGACAGGCCCCAGTAGAGTGGACAGGGAAGGATACAGTTTGTAGAAGACAGGGGAAGGTGTTAATGAAGCACACAGTTGTGTAGATGGATGGACAGAGGGACAATCTGATGAGAGGGTCAGACAGAGAGATGACCAGATGGACAGTCAGCGTTGATCTGACTGACACAGAGCTGACCAGACAGACAGCAAGTGCTGTTGTGATGGACACACACAGAGCTGACCAGACAGACAGTCAGTGCTGTTGTGATGGACACACACAGAGCTGACCAGACAGACAGTCAGTGCTGTTGTGATGGACACACACAGAGCTGACAGACAGACAGTCAGTGCTGTTGTGATGGACACACACAGAGCTGACAGACAGTCAGTGCTGTTCTGACACACACAGAGCTGGCCAGACAGACAGTCAGTGCTGTTGTGATGGACACACACAGAGCTGACCAGACGGACAGTCAGTGCTGTTGTGATGGACACACACAGAGCTGACCAGACGGACAGTCAGTGCTGTTGTGATAGACACACACAGAGCTGACCAGACAGACAGTCAGTGCTGTTGTGATGGACACACACAGAACTGACCAGACGGACAGTCAGTGCTATTCTGACACACACAGAGCTGAGCAGACGGACAGTCAGTGCTGTTGTGATGGACACATAGAGATGACCAGATGGACAGTCCATGGGCTCCCACCTCCTGCTGCTCAGCCTGCGCTCTCTCTGCAGTTTCCTTCTCCTCCTGCAGTCGCCTCGCGGCATCACTCTTGTCTGCCTCGTGCTTCCTCCAGCCCTCCACCACCTTCGCCAGCGTCTGAGAGAGTCCGAAGGAGGTCAAGAGTCACACTTCTCCTAGACCTCTGATCCCGCCCCCCCGACCCTAAACACACATTCACACCCCCCCAGAACCTAAACACACTCCCACACACTCCCCAAACCTAAACACACACCCACACTCCCCGGCCCTACACACACCCCCACAACACCCCAGCCCTAAACACACCCCCACACACCACCCAAACTTAAACACACCCACCCCAAACCTAAACACACCCCCACACACTCCCCAAACCTGAACACGTCCCCACACACCCCCCAAACTTAAACACACCCCCACACACACCCCAACCCTAAACACACCCCCACACACAGCCTGACCCTAACCCCACACACCCCAGCCCTGAACACACCCCCACACGTCCCTGCTCCTAACCCCACACACACCCAGTAGCAGCAGTCTCTGCCCAGCCCTGCCCACCTTGTCCAGCTGCTCAATCATGATGTCCTTCTTCCTGTCAGCGGACACAGCGAGGGCCAGCTGCTGCTGCAGCTCCAGAGTCTTGTTCTGCAGGGTCTGGATCTGCTGCTCGCGGTGCTGAAAGCATGGAGACACTTGTTACTGGCACGCTTATTCCAACAGCTATTACTATGTAATACTGTAATATTACTGTTATGCTGATCCAGGGGACCATGCTGATCCAGGGGCACCGTATGAAATGTCTGACCCTGCGCTCTGACCCCAAGCTTCTCTCTCCCTGTCTGTGTGCCTGTGTGTCTCATGGAGAGCAAGCTGGGGTATGCGAAAAGACAAATTCCTAATGCAAGAAATGATATATGGCCAATAAAGTGATCTTATCTTATCTTAATACTGTCTATTACTGTTACACTGTGTATTACTGTAACAGCTACTACTGCAATACTGTCTATTACTGTTACACTGCACACCACTGTAACAGCTACTACTGTAATATTGTCTATTACTGTTACACTGTGTATTACTGTAACAGCTACTACTGCAATACTGTCTATTACTGTTACACTGCACACCACTGTAACAGCTATTACTGTAAGTGTAGGAAGTGCCTTCAGAGTGTGTGTCTTCAGTGTGTGTGATCACAGAAAGTGCAGGAAGTGTCTTTAGTGTGTGTGTCTTCAGTGTGTGTGTATCACAGTGTCTTCAGAGTGTGTGTCTTCAGTGTGTGTGAATCACAGTAAGTGCAGTGTCTTCAGAGTGTGTGTCTTCAGTGTGTGTGATCACAGTAAGTGCAGTAAGTGTCTTCAGAGTGTGTGTCTTCAGTGTGTGTGATCACAGTAAGTGCAGTAAGTGTCTTTAGAGTGTGTGTCTTCAGTGTGTGTGTATCTCAGTATCTTCAGAGTGTGTGTCTTCAGTGTGTGTGAATCACAGTAAGTGCAGGAAGTGTCTTCAGATTGTGTGTATCTCAGTGTCTTCAGAGTGTGTGTCTTCAGTGTGTGTGTATCTCAGTGTCTTCAGAGTGTGTGTCTTCAGAATGTTTGTCTTCAGTGTGTGTGTATCTCAGTGTCTTCAGAGTGTGTGTCTTCAGTGTGTGTGATCACAGTAATAGCAGGAAGTGTCTTCAGAGTGTGTGTCTTCAGAGTGTGTGTATCTCAGTGTCTTCAGAGTGTGTGTCTTCAGTGTGTGTGAATCACAGTAAGTGCAGGAAGTGTCTTCAGAGTGTGTGTCTTCAGTGTGTGTGTATCTCAGTGTCTTCAGAGTGTGTGTCTTCAGTGTGTGTGTATCTCAGTGTCTTCAGAGTGTGTGTCTTAGTGTCTTCAGAGTGTGTGTCTTCAGTGTGTGTGTATCTCAGTGTCTTCAGAGTGTGTGTAACTCAGTGTCTTCATGGTGTTTGTCTTCAGTGTGTGTGTATCTTAGTGTCCTCAGAGTGTGTGTCTTCAGTGTGTGTGTATCTCAGTGTCTTCAGAGTGTGTGTCTTCAGTGTGCTCAGAGCAATTAGCCCCAGTCAGTAAGCAGATTAGGCAGATTGGCTTCTAAAACCAGTGGCTCTGTGCAGAACCTCAGTTCAGATCCCACAAGCCGCTTACAGCCATGTGAGCCTGACAGCCAGGACCTGGACACCGGCGGGCAAGGTCACAACAGCACACAGCAGGGACAGGGAGGCAGAGGGGAACAGAGAAGAGGGGGAGGGAGCAGGAGGAGAGAAGGAAGGGGAGAAGGGTGGGACAGTGATGCAGGAAGGGAGCACAAAGATGTGACTTAAGGGGACAGAAGGAGACTGGAGAAGAATAAGGAGAGGGACAGAGACAGAGTGAAGAGGAGAGGATGAGAGTGAAGGATGGCCTGTAGAGAGGAAGTGGAGGAGGGGAGGGGTAGTGAGGAGCCAAACAGAGACACTGCGTCATTGCTACGCTCGCAGGAAGTGAACTCTACCTGCTAATTCAGCACTAAGAAGAAAACTAATTTTAAATGTTTTAGCTGGGGCTGCTGACGTAGAGTACAGATTAGTAGCGAGCAGCGTCACAGCAGCTAAACATGGACCAGCCCTAGCCTGAGGGGATCGTGCCAAAGGGGTATCGGTCACTGAGCCCCGCTGGGGGGGGGGTATCGGTCATTGAGCCCCGCTGAGGGGGGGGGGTATCGGTCCTGTGCCCCGCTGGGGGGGGTATTGGTCACTGAGCCCCGCTGGGGGGGGTATCGGTCACTGAGTCCCGCTGGGGGGGTATCGGTCACTGTGCCCCGCTGGGGGGGGTATCGGTCACTGAGCCCTGCTGCGGGGGTATTGACATTAAAACTGGATACAGACTGACCTGACTGCCCAGAGCAGACAGGCTCAGTGACCACAGCCTGGACATAGAAACTGGACACAGGCAGACCTGGCTGTCTAGAGAAAACAGACTATACCCCCACTGTGAGTAGGGAGGATCACAGAGAGAAATGCATTTTCTGATGCACTGGGAGAAATACTCCAGACAAACATTCTTCCCTAAAATAACTAATCTAATCCCAGAATTCCCACTCCTGCCAGAAACAGAACAGCTCCCAATCCTAAAGGGGAAGGAAAGCAGCAGTCAGCCTGTCTTATAATAATAATAATAATAATAATAATGTTACTTGTTTTGAATTTGGATTGGAGAGCGGAAGGGAGTTAGTGGAGCCATGGGAGTGGGCTGGTTTCCTCCTCCAGCACAGAGAAGGGTGAAAGAAAGTGAGAGAGGGGGGCTGGGAATTCACATGGCCTGTCCTGCCTCTCTCCTCCCTGCTTTCTTAATGCGCTCTTAGTCAAAGCTTGTTACATCACATCTCTGCGGCTCAGCGGGGCAGCGGGCAGCCCAAAGCCGATTTCAGCACCGCCCGAAAGTCAGGTGACTCCATTAAAGATATTGGGGCTGCCCGAGAGCAGCAGCCTCCCGGGACTAATCCCACAGGGATCACCTGGAAAGTCTGGAATTACCATTGGTGGGAGACGGGGGGAATGTGAGAAGATTCTAGCGAAAATTCAGGTCGGGAAAGCGGGATGGTGGGAAACGTGCCCATACAGGGTGCCAGTGAGATGCCAAACTGCAAGACAGTACACACTCAGGGCACACAGCAGGCTGACGCTGCCCCCTGGTGGATACCGGTGATGGCCGCGCGCCCTGTGGCTGTGCCAGGTTTGGTCTCTCAGCGCTGTATAATGGCTGATGACTGAATGCCTGGTCTAGAAATACCAATACTTTTTCTAATTTGGACCTCTTGCCTCTCTTAGCTCATTTATACAGGCAGCAGATTTCCCTGCTGGGAGGCTCAAGGCTCTCTTCACAGTCATACCAACAGCTCAATCCACTTTACAAGCACACTGGAGCAGAGCTGCTTCCCCAGGGTTTGGCAGTATCATACTATTCGCCCCAGTGTTTGGCAGTATCATACCATTTGACCCCAGTGTTTGGCAGTATCATACTATTTGCCCCAGTGTTTGGCAGTATCATACTATTTGCCCCAGTGTTTGGCAGTATCATACCATTTGACCCAGTGTTTGGCAGTATCATACTATTTGGCCCCAGTGTTTGGCAGTATCATACCATTTGACCCAGTGTTTGGCAGTATCATACCATTTGACCCAGTGTTTGGCAGTATCATACCATTTGGCCCCAGTGTTTGGCAGTATCATACCATTTGGCCCCAGTGTTTGGCAGTATCATACTATTCGCCCCAGTGTTTGGCAGTATCATACCATTTGACCCCAGTGTTTGGCAGTATCATACCATTTGGCCCCAGTGTTTGGCAGTATCATACCATTTGGCCCCAGTGTTTGGCAGTATCATACTATTCGCCCCAGTGTTTGGCAGTATCATACCATTTGGCCCCAGTGTTTGGCAGTATCATACCATTTGGCCCCAGTGTTTGGCAGTATCATACCATTTGACCCAGTGTTTGGCAGTATCATACTATTCGCCCCAGTGTTTGGCAGTATCATACCATTTGGCCCCAGTGTTTGGCAGTATCATACTATTTGCCCCAGTGTTTGGCAGTATCATACCATTTGACCCCAGTGTTTGGCAGTATCATACTATTTGCCCCAGTGTTTCGCAGTATCATACTATTTGCCCCAGTGTTTCGCAGTATCATACTATTTGCCCCAGTGTTTGGCAGTATCATACTATTTGCCCCCAGTGTTTGGCAGTATCATACTATTTGCCCCAGTGTTTGGCAGTATCATACCATTTGGCCCCAGTGTTTCGCAGTATCATACTATTCGCCCCAGTGTTTCGCAGTATCATACTATTCGCCCCAGTGTTTGGCAGTATCATACCATTTGGCCCCAGTGTTTCGCAGTATCATACCATTTGCCCCAGTGTTTGGCAGTATCATACTATTCGGCCCCAGTGTTTGGCAGTATCATACTATTTGCCCCAGTGTTTGGCAGTATCATACTATTTGCCCCAGTGTTTGGCAGTATCATACCATTTGACCCAGTGTTTGGCAGTATCATACTATTTGGCCCCAGTGTTTGGCAGTATCATACCATTTGACCCAGTGTTTGGCAGTATCATACTATTTGCCCCAGTGTTTGGCAGTATCATACTATTTGACCCAGTGTTTGGCAGTATCATACCATTTGACCCAGTGTTTGGCAGTATCATACCATTTGACCCAGTGTTTGGCAGTATCATACCATTTGACCCCAGTGTTTGGCAGTATCATACCATTTGGCCCCAGTGTTTGGCAGTATCATACCATTTGGCCCCAGTGTTTGGCAGTATCATACTATTCGCCCCAGTGTTTGGCAGTATCATACCATTTGGCCCCAGTGTTTGGCAGTATCATACTATTTGCCCCAGTGTTTGGCAGTATCATACCATTTGACCCCAGTGTTTGGCAGTATCATACTATTTGCCCCAGTGTTTCGCAGTATCATACTATTTGCCCCAGTGTTTCGCAGTATCATACTATTTGCCCCAGTGTTTGGCAGTATCATACTATTTGCCCCCAGTGTTTGGCAGTATCATACTATTTGCCCCAGTGTTTGGCAGTATCATACCATTTGGCCCCAGTGTTTCGCAGTATCATACTATTCGCCCCAGTGTTTCGCAGTATCATACTATTCGCCCCAGTGTTTGGCAGTATCATACCATTTGGCCCCAGTGTTTCGCAGTATCATACCATTTGCCCCAGTGTTTGGCAGTATCATACTATTCGGCCCCAGTGTTTGGCAGTATCATACTATTTGACCCAGTGTTTCGCAGTATCATACCATTTGGCCCCAGTGTTTCGCAGTATCATACTATTCGCCCCAGTGTTTCGCAGTATCATACTAACTGAACTCCAATTTTTGTAGTGGAAACTACGTGGTAGTGCATCTACAACAGAGAGCGGGAGGAACTTCTTTATACAAAGAGTACTGGGGGAGTGGAACAAGCAGCCTGGCCATGCTGGTGAAGGTGGGTGACCCTGGGAACAATTAGCTACTCGCAGCCTAACGAGCGGGATGGGCCGCACGGCTCCTCTCGTCCGCCACCTCGTGTCCTGGTGTTGGGAAGCGGGCAAGTCTACAGACGTACGAAACAGAAGCCCCCGCGTGTCTTAAGTAAGAGGAGGGAAAGGTTAACAGAGGGAAGAGAGTTAAGTAGTTTTGTCCCCCCTTTCCCTGCAGGGATAAGGCAGGGCCTCTCTCCTGAAGCCCAGCCTGCTGCTGCTCCTGCTGTCTCCAGCGCAGGCAGGGAGGGGCAGGAGCAGCAGGGAGAGACAGAGGAACAGCAGGAGAGGGCCCGGAGTGGATCGGACTGCTGGGCCTCTCTGTCCTGCTGACCCCGAGTTTTGGGAACAGGACGGCCTGTACCTTGCGCCTCGTCCTCTCCCTCTCCAGGCTGTCCCTCAGCATCTGTGTCTCCGAGGACACTGCGGCCCCGTCCAGCCGGAGCCGGGAATACCGCGGGAAGAGCTCCTCCAGGCCGCTGGCCGACAGCGGGGGCGACACCTCCGCCAGGGGATGCACCCTGAGGGGGGGGAGGAAAGGTTTCAGCTGGGAAGACAAGCGACACGCGTGTCGACACGAGTGACTCCTCACCCTCGCGGCTCTGCACGTCTCACCTGAGCAGGTTGGCTGTGCTGTCACTCTCGAAGGAGTCCTCCTCCCACCTCTCGCTGGCCCCAGGAGCAAGGGCGCCCTCTGCGGGACAGAGCAAGGGCTTGGTCAGCTCGAGTGGCCAGGGGTGTACAACTCCCACACATGTCTTTACAGCACTGAGCAGAGCCCACACACGAAGCGAGCAGCAGAGAGTACTCGATCCCAATCGAAGAAGTGCAATGAGCACTTTAAACAGAGCGCACTCTCCCCTGTCTCACCTCTGTTCATCAAGCCCTCACAGCAGGTGTGAATCAGCTGTGTGCCTGGGCTCTGGGGTGGCCCTGCCTATCTGCAATGCTCTCGCTCACCATGGGCTCTGCTGCCACACCCTGGTGGAAGGCATGAACTGCAGCCCTGTTTCCCAGAAGACACACGCCCGGCAAACCTTCGCTGTGCTCGAGGGTTCGATCGGCGTGGCTGGCTCGGGGTGCAACAGCCTGCCAGTCCCACGATCAGACCAGCCCCATTTCCATGCAGGGGGCCTTTTACACCCCGTCCCTCTGCACACAGCGCTAGAGCTGGGACCGGGCTGGGGTGGTTCAGGAGCAGGCCTGGCACCCAGGAGGGGCTGCGTTGCCCTGCATGTCCTGTCTGACCTCAAGGAAGGTACTGATCCTCAGGGACCCAGCGCTGACCGTCTGCCCAATGGCTCGCGATCACTAGCACTGCGACACGGTGATACTCACGAGCGGCCGGATCGCCGGACGTCCCGAGGATGGCGCGCAGGTGCGAGCGCACAGACTCCATGTCCAGGATGTGTCGCGTTCCGTTCTGTTACCAAGAGGAAGACGACAGCTGTGAACACGCATGCACAAACACATGCAAAAATATCCACTCAAACACAATTATACACAGACACACAAATTCCAAATACCAAAAAACACCCACACAAATACACACACAAACACACACACACAGACACACAAACCACACACCAATATGTACACTAACGCACGTGAGATTCGCACAGAACAGCCCAGGTAAGGGGGTGATATCCTGCAACCAGTCAGCAGTAGCTCCCTCACTGCTAGTGCGATTGCAAGAGGCTATTTATCACTTTTTATAACTGCACTGTCTCAGAGTGGACTCCGCACACCAAGCAGAGGGGTCTCTGACAGATCAGGCGCTTTTACTGCCTCAGTATATACTCCACTCCGTCCTGACTCGGGTGTCCGCTGTCTCCTGCCGAGGGTACAGGAGTCAGAAAGACGGCACAGGCTCACCGCGGCCACCGGCACAGTGGTGCTGTTCTCCACCCCCGCCTGCAGACTCTGGCTCAGCTCCTCAGCCAGACCCCCCGGGGCGTGCCGCGCCACCCCCCCTCCCACGGGACTGGCTCTCCCTGGCAGGGCTGCCTCTGGAGACGGGCAGGGGGAGAAGGGAGAGAGGGACGAGGCCAGGTGTGTAGTGGTGGGGGTGGAGCCCCCCAGCTTGCCCCCAGTGCCAGGAGCAGGTCTCTGATGATCAAAACACAGGGACGTGCCCTTCCTCCGACCTCCCTGACTGGCCAAAGACTGGGACTCGTCACTCCCCCAGTCTCCCTCATTGGTTGAGGGGAGGGGCGTGTCTTTCCTCCATGCTCTGTGATTCGCTGACGTGGTACTGGGAATGGTCGAGGGCGTGTCCTCGTCTTCGTGGAGCTCAGAGGAAGACAGCCTGAATGTCACCTGCCTAGAACACAGAACACTGAAATCACTGCTCTTAATTTCCCATACTGCCAACATACTGAGCAAACTGTTTAGAATTTGTATATATTCATAATAATAATCCCTACACTGATATAGCACTTTTCTGAACACTCAACTCAAAGCACTTTACAGGTATTGGGGACTCCCCTCCACCACCACCAGTGTGCAGCCCCACCTGGATGATGTGACAGCAGCCATAGTGTGCCAGTACACTCCCAACACACCAGCTATCAGTGGGGAGGAGAACAGGTCGATGAAGCCAATTCATAGATGGGGATTATTAGGAGGCCATAATTGGTAAAGGCAGGCAGGTGAGCGCCCCCTACTGGCCCCACTAACATCTCTTCTAACAGCATTCATAGCTTTCCCAGGTCTCCCAGCCTGGTATTGGCCAGGCTCACGCCTGTCAAGGATCAAGGGGTTGCCAGCTGTGAGCTGCAGGGTGATAAAGCTGCTGGCTATATCATACAAATAAAATGGCTCTTTGAGCGCAAATGTGCGTACGAGGTTTGCAGAAGTCTAGCTGTTCCATAAAAACAACACCACTGCAGAGAAACAGATTCTGGTCCACCCAGCCAGACCCAGGGAAAAAGGAGAGCCACAGCCACAGGGGGTGTACCTGGGTCTAGGTCTGTCGCTGTGTGCTGTGGGGGTCAGAGCAGGGTCGTGACCTCTGCCCTCCAACGCCCGGCTGTCCTGGAGCGAGGCGTACAGGCGTGCAGTCACCTCCCGGGAGGCGGTGAGCGAAGGGGAGGGAGAGGGGGGCCAGGAGCGAGCCAGGGACGGAGAGAGGCTGGCCGGGGGGAGCCCATGGCGAGAGGGGGAGGAGGAGGAGAAGGAGAGGCGGGGCGAGGGGGGTGCTGAGGTGGGCAGGGGCTCCACATCACTCATCAGATCCTCGTTCTTCAGGCAGGAGGCCATCACCGGAGTTCCTCTGTCTCTTTCTCACAGGTCCAGGCCGCCTGGCAGTCATTCACCCCTCCCTGCCACACACAAAGAATTCATACAGAAAAACTGTTATTACATTACATTTAGAGCCCTCCAGTCGCGGATGTCTCGTATATACTGTACTCATGAAGCAAACAGGCAAGTATTTTCATATTACCCATATCACTAAAATATATAACCTGGAATGGATCAGACTGCTGTGGATTGGGAGTCAGACTGACAGCACTGTAATCCTGGAGTGGATCAGACTGCTGTGGAGTGGGAGTCAGACTGAGAGACTGTAATCCTGGAGTGGATCAAGCTGCTGTGGAGTGGGAGTCAGATTTACAGCACTGTAATCCTGGAGTGGATCAGACTGCTGTGGACTGGGATTCAGACTGACAGACTGTAATCCTGGAGTGGATCAAACTGCTGTGGACTGGGAATCAGACTGACAGCACTGTAATCCCAGATTGTTCCAACCACTGTGGAGTGGGGGTCAGATTGACACCACAGAGTTTAGGAGTTAAATCTGCCAGCAGGCTCCAGATGGACTTGATCATGTGAGACAGCACTCTCACAACGAATCAAATGAACACAAAGGCTTGATCCTTAATTGTTTTCTGCACTGGTATTATTTCTTACTTAAGGCCATGAGATAAAACCCTCTAAGGAAAAGCAGTCTTGAGTGTTGTTGTTGTGCACGATCTGATTGCATTGGTATTTATTCTCCAGCTGTCCCGGAGACGAGTCTTCCTTTAGACAGGGTACGGACATGGTGACTGACGCCGATTATGTGTTGAGATCTTCGGACCACAACGAGGAGCATGAATCGAGCGACTTCATCTAGCATGGCTTTTTAAATACCAAGCAAACTGCCTTCAGCTTTAGCCAGCTAGCCTTTCCCCGACCTGTGCTCCCATAACCCCAGAGACACGGTTCACAGATGCTAATCACGACAGATGCGTTTTCAGGGGCACCCGCGGCAAGTCCACGGTCCACGGACAGGAGTGGGACCCGTGAAAAATACAGATGGACCTTCATCTAACCTCGCTGTCAGGCGGCGAGACCTTGAACAGGAGGCACTGCCTTGATGTTGCTCATTTTACTTACAGTTTGCACCTTGGGATACAAAGTTTTTTTTTAAATAAAACCGCAGTCCCTCCTGCCTCAGGACAGCCCAGGTTCGGGATCAGCTGGCAGACAGACCCGGAGTGGGTGGACCGGACTGCAGAACCATGGAGAGACTCTGATCCACCAACTCAAAACTTGCAAAGACTTGACGTCTTTATTGATAACTTACCGCAGGCTCTCTGGGTAACTCCGTTTGATTTCTAAAACGTTGAGAAATCAGCACAATTCCTCCCGGTCTCTTATTACTCAATCACTATGCCAGGTCCGTTGAAAAGAATAAAAAAAACTGAACCGTTTTCTGAGACGGTTCTCGGGTGAACACCCTGTCGAAAAGCTGCCACTTAAGAAATTAAAAAGACGGGATGGAATTCAGTTGGGACCAAAACAGAGCACAGCCTCCCCAGTTTCAAACGCGCCATGGCAACCGCGCCACTGGTGCCGTCATCAACCGGCGCCAAGGAAAGCGGCAATCTTCCCCTTCTTACTCTGCGCAAAGAGCGTAGTGCGAATCCTAGGTTCGAACAAAGCTGTGTCTTACGTACGCAGACTGTGTTGGGGAATACAAATGTGCCCGCAATGAATATTACGGTTAAGAAGGAAACGGAAAGTGCGCGGAGTTCAGAAAACAATATGCGTTTCTTTGTGTAGAAAGTTACAAAATCGTGTAATAGTCGGTAGTGTTGTTGTGCAAACGAAAAACACGGAATAATTCAAATAAAAGTGAAAAGGCTTATATGAGAATGAAACCGGAAATACATTATCACATCTGAAATGGGGTACGAAAGACGGTAGAAATTAAATTACAATTTTGTGCAGAAGTACAAAAAAAAAGAAGAGGAAAGGTCTTCATTTAACATGAAAAACCTGGCAAAACACGGTCTGCGTCGAGAAACATGACGTCCAACTAAACTTGTTTTACTGACAGTTACAGACTGTATGTGACTACCCAGTATATTTGTCATCTTGTTTGTTTTTGTCTTACAGTACCGCTCAAAGTTAAGAATAGCCGTGATATAATCTTTTTTTCAGAGGAATGCACTTGTTTTTTGCAGACGTGGTGACGCAATTTACTCAATGATACTCTCGTTTTCGCTTTTGTGTTTCCTTTGTTTTTGCTCTTCAATGTCACCGTAGTGTGGATCAATGCATAACACAAATCACCTATATTTACTTTTAAAAAGACATTGATTATAATTAAAAGGAACTTAACTATAATTAAAACTGTTATTATCAGGTATAGAATATAATGTTTCCATTTATTAAATAAATATGTGCAAAGATGACTTGCACTTTTTATATACTTGCACACATTATACTTCGTGTAATATTAATAATAAAAACCACAACAATAAGAGTTGTTTTCCTTTAAATCTTATTACTTTTATTCAAAGAAAGCAACTCTTCAGAACACAGCAACTCACAATCTGGCTACTTTAAAAAAAGATTTTTTAACAGATTTTCAAAAGGATCATCAATCATGTCTACTGCAATGAAGAAATTAATTATTTCAATAGATCAGCTACAAGAGAACTCAACACAGATATTAAGGTTCATAAGTCTTCAAAAGGCCTCAGTGTAGGAAGAAAGTGTAATTGGACAAACAGACCAGTTAAAGACACCAGTTTTCTCTGGGGATGAAGATACAGGGTGTCCAGTCCTGGTCCTGGGGGGTCAGTGTGTCTGCAGGGTGTCCAGTCCTGGTCCTGGGGAGTCAGTGTGTCTGCAGGGTGTCCAATCCTGGTCCTGGAGGGGTCAGTGTGTCTGCAGGGTGTCCAGTCCTGGTCCTGGAGGGGTCAGTGTGTCAGCTGGGTGTCCAGTCCTGGTCCTGGGTTCTCATTAGAAGAGGTTCTGTGCTAGTGGGTCACAGATCTCCTGCAGCAGATCCCAGCTCTTACAGCCCCAGTGCTTTGAGCGCCTTGCTGTTGTCCACGATGGAGCAGGAACTACAGTATCCGGGTTTCAGGCAGCGGAAGCAGAACCCTATTCCACACTGTGGGCACCTGATGTTCGGGCAGCCGACCCCGTTGTGAGTGAGCAGAGCGTGGCAGCCTGGGCACGCACGGAAGTAGGGACAGCCATACACCTGGCTCTGCTGACCCACGTCGACATTCCCACGAGAAATAAGGGCCGCCCGCAGCCCGCAGCCTGGCTGGCCACAGCTATTCGTGTTGTCCTGAGAAGACGGGGGCACCCACTCCCGCTGGCACGCCCCGCAGAAGGAGTAGATTTGTCTTTCACGGGCGCAGTGTGTGCACACCACACGCAGGCTAGCATCCTCGGGCTTCCTCATGTCTGTGTGGCAGTGCGGGCACTGCAGTGGGTGGGAAACAACCAGAGAGAAATGTTTTTATAGACGCACCTGCCAGTCTGATTTACTGACAGCACTGAGAGATCACAGCAGAGTGAGCACTGACTGGAGGAGAGACGCAGCTCTCACTGACAGCACTGAGAGACCACAGCAGAGTGAGCACTGACTGGAGGAGACACAGCTCTCACTGACAGCACTGAGAGATCACAGCAGAGTGAGCACTGACTGGAGGAGAGACACAGCTCTCACTGACAGCACTGAGAGATCACAAGCTCCCTGTAAGCCCTGTAGCATCATGGCTGTCCAGCTCCAAAGCCTCAGGCCCTGCCTGCTCTCAGACAGTGGCAGCAGTGCAGATCTTGCCCCTGTCCACATCAACAGGACTGAAGTGGAAAGGGTCAGTAACTTCAAATTCCTTGGTGTCCATATCACCAAGGACCTCACATGGTCTCTCAACGCCACCTGTCTGATCAAGAAAGCACAACAGCGCCTGTACCTCCTAAGATGGTTGAAGAAGGCTAAGATATGTCCCCAGATCCTCACTAACTTTTACAGATGCACTAAGCATTATGACAAGTTGCATCACAGCATGGTAAGGCACTGCATTATTGTTGACCGCAAAGCCCTACAGCGGGTGGTGAAAACTGCCCAGTCCATCACTGGGGTTGCCCTCCCATCTATACAGGACATTTATGACAGACGGTGCTTGAGGAAAGAGCTAAGCATCATCAAAGATCCCACACACCCCAGCTACAGACTGTTTGACCCTCTGCCATCTGGAAAACGGTACCGGAGCATTCGGGCCCGGACTACCAGACTCAGAGACGGTTTTTACCTCCACACTATCAAACTATCAAACTATTAAACTCCCAGCCTCTCTCACCTACGATCTGAACCCTTACAGTGCCTTCTCTCGTCATCAAAACTCAAACACACATTGAAATCTACCTCTACCTCACATGTCAAGAAGTTCACTCCCCAAAATTTTGTATCCTTTATTTCATTCTGTTGACGTATGATTTTGTTTTGCACATTGCCTGTTGTTGTTTTACACACTGCCTGTTGTCTCTGTCTTTCTTTTCTTATACAACTGTATTGTTGTTTTTTGTACTACTTATCGTCTGAGAGCTAGCTAAATAGTATTTCGTTATACCATATACCTGTGTATGAGTATAATGACAATAAACTTGAACTTAAACTTAACTTAATCTTACCCGTGTCAGTATGGTAAGCTTACTCATGGCCTCTGTCCAGGATAAGTGTCACCAGAGGGCTTGGCGCCGAGTCCGTCTCAGTGCAGAACCAGGAAAGAACCAGTCTTGGTGCTTCCGGGTGCCTGTTTCACTGACTCCCTTACTGCAGTAGCACTGGTGATCCCAGAGAATACAGAGCTGAAAAGGACCAGTGAGTGAAAACAGAGCATGATTCCAGAGGGAGAATTAATCATGCCATATTCTGTACATAATTATACACTACTGTCCCTAATACTGACATTACTGCTCTTAATACTATCAGTACTACTGCTGCTACTACTGTCCCTAATACTATCAGGACTACTGCTAATATTGTACCTTATACTATCAGGACTACTGCTGCTACTATTACTGTCCCTAATACTATCAGTACTACTGCTAATATTGTCCTTAATACTATCAGTACTACTGCTACTACTGTCCCTAATACTATCAGGACTACTGCTAATATTGTACCTTGTACTATCAGGACTACTGCTATTACTATAACTGTCCCTAATACTATCAGTACTACTGCTAATATTGTCCTTAATACTATCAGTACTACTGCTGCTACTACTGTCCCTAATACTATCAGTATTACTGCTGCTACAATTACTGTCCCTAATACTATCAGTACTACTGCTAATATGTTGAAAAGAGAAGAAAAGAAACACGTTTCAACTGTGGAGCTTTCCTCGGGTGCCGGGTGACACCCAAAGAAGGCTCTACGGCCAAAACGTTGTTTCTTTTCTTCTGTTTTCAGCACAGGAATAAACCTTTACTTGTTCCTTTGCTGCCTATGCATGCTGACACAGCCCCCTACTTGAACTAATACTGCTAATACTGTCCCTAATACTATCAGTGGATGTCTGCCTGTTGTGCCTTCCATCATGCAGGGCAGCAATATCCTGTTGCTGTTACCGTAACATTGGTTTTTACAGTACAGGGTTCTTAGCCTCCAGCATGGAGGACCTGCCGCCCTAGCTGGGACACAAACCTACTAGCCTGAGATTATGAGTCTCATGTTCTACCAACAGAGCTAGTTGGGACCCTAAGGCTATCAGTACTACTGCGAATATTGTCGCTAATACTATCAGTCCTGCTACTGCTACTACTACTACTGTCCCTAATACTATCAGTACTACTGCTAATATTGTAGCTAATACTATCAGTCCTACTGCTGCTGCTACTGTTACTACTGCCCCTAATACTAGCAGTACTAATACTGTTACTATTACTTTTCCTAATACTATCAGTACTGCTGCTGCAATTGTTTTTCCTAATACTATCAGAACTACGACTAATAAGTATAATAGGAAAAGTAGACAAAAAATATTAATACCGACCTGATCGATGGTTACTTCCTCCTCAGAGCCTGACTCTTGGCTGTGCAGTTCCACTTTCTGTTTCTCTCTGTCTCCCCTGTGTCTGCAGGATGTTCTTTCTGTCTCCCCTGTGTCTGCAGGCTGTTCTCTGTCTCCCCTGTGTCTGCAGGCTGTTCCCTCTGTCTCTCCTGTGTCTGCAGGCTGTTCTCTGTCTCTCCTGTGTCTGCAGGCTGTTCTCTCTGTCTCTCCTGTGTCTGCAGGCTGTTCTCTCTGTCTCCCCTGTGTCTGCAGGCTGTTCTCTCTGTCTCTCCTGTGTCTGCAGGCTGTTCTCTCTGTCTCCCCTGTGTCTGCAGGCTGTTCTCTGTCTCCCCTGTGTCTGCAGGCTGTTCTCTCTGTCTCCCCTGTGTCTGCAGGCTGTTCTCTCTGTCTCTCCTGTGTCTGCAGGCTGTTCTCTGTCTCTCCTGTGTCTGCAGGCTGTTCTCTGTCTCTCCTGTGTCTGCAGGCTGTTCTCTGTCTCTCCTGTGTCTGCAGGCTGTTCTCTCTGTCTCCCCTGTGTCTACAGGCTGTTCTCTGTCTCCCCTGTGTCTGCAGGCTGTTCTCTCTGTCTCTCCTGTGTCTGCAGGCTGTTCTCTCTGTCTCTCCTGTGTCTGCAGGCTGTTCTCTCTGTCTCTCCTGTGTCTGCAGGCTGTTCTCTGTCTCTCCTGTGTCTGCAGGCTGTTCTCTCTGTCTCTCCTGTGTCTGCAGGCTGTTCTCTATGTCTCTCCTGTGTCTGCAGGCTGTTCTCTCTGTCTCTCCTGTCTGCAGGCTGTTCTCTGTCTCTCCTGTGTCTGCAGGCTGTTCTCTCTGTCTCTCCTGTGTCTGCGGGCTGTTCTCTGTCTCCCCTGTGTCTGCGGGCTGTTCTCTCTGTCTCTCCTGTGTCCTGTGTTGTATCCGTCTCACACACGGAGAGATTCTCCTGACTGTGGATTGCGATTTTGGGCACCTGCTCAGTACTGCACGTCTCCTGTCTCTTTCACTTTCACTATGCAATGGAATTCCCCACCAGGTGGAGATTTAAACACGATTCAACCAGAACAGGCCGAACGAAAACAAAAGAGGACGAGAGAAGGGTCAGTCCCGTGACATCCTGACAGAAATAACAATCTCCATTACCAGCAACAATACAGAAATATAATACCATTATAACTTGATTTATTCCACACTGAATAGAGAAGAAAAGAAACACAACATTTCAGCTGTGGAGCCTCTTTTCAGCGTGGAATAACCTTTACTTGTTCCTTTTCAGCCTACGCATGCTAACACAGCCCCCTACTCGAACTATTATAACTATAGTATCCACATCACAACATCATTAAATATTAATTAACAATTAATAATAACAGAAAATAATAACAATACCTTACATTTATATAGTGGACACTCCACTCAAAGCACTGACTCCCCTCCACCCCCACCAGTGTGCAGCCCCACCTGGATGATGCGATGGCAGCCATAGTGCACCAGTACACCCACCACACATCAGCTCTCAGTGGGGAGAACAGAGAGATGAAGCCAGTTCAGAGAGGGGGATTATTAGGAGGCCATGACTGGTAAAGGCCAGGGGGAAGCTTGGCCAGGACACCGGGGTAACACCCTAACTCTTTTCAAGAAACACCCTGAGATTTTTTATGACCACAGACAGTCAGGATCTGTTTTATGTCTCATCCAAAGGACAGCGCCTTCTTACAGTCTAGTGTCCCCGTCACTATACTGGGGCATTAGGACTCACACAGACCGCAGGGTGAGCGCCCCCTACTGGCCCCACTAACACCTCTTCCAGCAGCAGCCTCAGCTTTCCCAGGAGGTCTCCCATCCAGGTACTGACCGGGCTCACACCTGCTGAGCTTCAGGGGGTAGCCAGGTGCGAGTTGCAGGGTGATATGTTGTAACATCCAGCGTATCCCAGAAGAACATGGGACAGAGCACCCAGTGGATTGTGGGGCACACAGACATGCGCAGGGTCAATTTGGAGATTCCAATTCAGCCGGGGAGCAGGTCTTTCTTCATGAGGAAACTCATGGGGAGAACATGAAACTCCACACAGAAGGACCCCCAGGCTGATGCCAGGCTCTAACGAACCCACTGGCACACAGGCACAGCTCTATCAGCTTGAATGTTATAAAGCAGAATGAACGGAGTAATGAAGAATCAGTGTATGTGAAATAAGAAGTGAACCCCTAGCTTACTGAACATAATTAAGGGAGCTCATTAGAATCGGGAGGTTTAATAATTGGGTAACAGGTAAACAAGGGCTGAGCTTGGGCAGAACCTCCTGGAGTTTGGTCAGGATGTACAGGATGTTGCAAAGGAAACAGGTCACGCCCCGCTCGAAAGAGACTCCAGAGCAGCTCACAAGAAGGGAACGTGATGCTTTTCTGCCTGGAGAGGCTTACAGAACCGTTTCTGTCTGCCTGGGGCAAAACCCCCCAGACCCCCCCTGTCAGACAATTCAAGACCACTCTCCTCGGGCCCAGTCGTCCTGTCGAGATCGCCCCAGGAGGAGCGGAGACCCCCACAGTCACAGGGAAGGGCCTGCAGCCCCCTCTCGCTCTGCGGGGTCTCCACACACGGACAGCCTGACAGGCACAGCGCACTCAACACAGGAGGGCAGCGGAGCTCCTCCAGCCCTGGGCAGAGCAGACTGCAGTGGGTGAGACACAGTAATTCAGCATCCCGCAAGTGATGTACATACACAGCAGGCATATATATTCCCTCACTTATCACAAACAGCACGGAAGACAATTTCATTTTCAACCGCCCGATACTGGATTCAACCCCACGCTTCGGAAGCAGATAAACGCAATGAACTCTTTGTATCCCAGGAACAAACAGGCCCCTTCAGAAACGAGTCTTTATAAAGTATCACCTGTGCTCCAGCCCGATCAATGGAATTATGGAATTTGTTGATAAATTTGTGATGGTAATATCACACAACTGGTCATTCAAGTCAATGTGTTGCCTTTCCTGTAGCCGACCGGTACACGAGGACACAGTGCCCAGCGTCCACAGTGAGCCGACCGGTACACAAGGACACAGTGCCCAGCGTCCACAGTGAGCCGACCGGTACGCGAGGACACAGTGCCCAGTGTCCACAGTGAGCCGACCGGTACGCGAGGACACAGTGCCCGGCGTCCACAGTGAGCCGACCGGTACACGGGGACACAGTGCCCAGCGTCCACAGTGAGCCGACCGGTACGCGAGGACACAGTGCCCAGTGTCCACAGTGAGCCGACTGGTCCGCGGGGACACAGTGCCCGGCGTCCGCAGTGAGCCGACCGGTACACAAGGACACAATGCCCGGCGTCCACAGTGAGCCGACCGGAACACGAGGACACAGTGCCCGGCGTCCGCAGTGAGCCGACCGGTACGCGAGGACACAGTGCCCGGCGTCCACAGTGAGCCGACCGGTCCGCGGGGACACAGTGCCCGGCGTCCACAGTGAGCCGACCGGTCCGCGGGGACACAGTGCCCGGCCTCTGCAGTGAGCCGACCGGTACACGAGGACACAGTGCCCGGCGTCCACAGTGAGCCGACCGGTACACGGGGACACAGTGCCCGGCGTCCACAGTGAGCCGACCGGTACACGGGGACACAGTGCCCAGTGTCCACAGTGAGCCGACCGGTACACAAGGACACAGTGCCCAGTGTCCACAGTGAGCCGACCGGTACGCGAGGACACAGTGCCCAGTGTCCACAGTGAGCCGACTGGTCCGCGGGGACACAGTGCCCGGCGTCCGCAGTGAGCCGACCGGTACACAAGGACACAGTGCCCAGTGTCCACAGTGAGCCGACTGGTCCGCGGGGACACAGTGCCCGGCGTCCACAGTGAGCCGACCGGTACACGGGGACACAGTGCCCGGCGTCCACAGTGAGCCGACCGGTACGCAGGGACACAGTGCCCGGCGTCCACAGTGAGCCGACCGGTACGCGAGGACACAGTGCCCAGTGTCCACAGTGAGCCGACCGGTACACGAGGACACAGTGCCCAGTGTCCACAGTGAGCCGACCGGTACACGGGGACACAGTGCCCGGCGTCCACAGTGAGCCGACCGGTACACGGGGACACAGTGCCCGGCGTCCACAGTGAGCCGACCGGTACGCGAGGACACAGTGCCCAGTGTCCACAGTGAGCCGACCGGTACGCGGGGACACAGTGCCCGGCGTCCGCAGTGAGCCGACCGGTACACAAGGACACAGTGCCCAGTGTCCACAGTGAGCCGACCGGTACGTGGGGACACAGTGCCCGGCGTCCACAGTGAGCCGACCGGTACGCAGGGACACAGTGCCCGGCGTCCACAGTGAGCCAACCGGTACGCGAGGACACAGTGCCCGGCGTCCACAGTGAGCCGACAGATACGCGGGGACACAGTGCCCGGCCTCTGCAGTGAGCCGACCGGTACGCGAGGACACAGTGCCCGGCGTCCACAGTGAGCCGACCGGTACGCGGGGACACAGTGCCCGGCGTCCACAGTGAGCCGACCGGTACGCGGGGACACAGTGCCCGGCGTCCACAGTGAGCCGACCGGTACGCGGGGACACAGTGCCCGGCGTCCACAGTGAGCCGACCGGTACGCGGGGACACAGTGCCCGGCGTCCACAGTGAGCCGACCGGTACGCGAGGACACAGTGCCCGGCGTCCACAGTGAGCCGACAGATACGCGGGGACACAGTGCCCGGCCTCTGCAGTGAGCCGACCGGTACGCGAGGACACAGTGCCCGGCGTCCACAGTGAGCCGACCGGTACGCGGGGACACAGTGCCCGGCGTCCACAGTGAGCCGACCGGTACGCGGGGACACAGTGCCCGGCGTCCACAGTGAGCCGACCGGTACGCGGGGACACAGTGCCCGGCGTCCACAGTGAGCCGACCGGTACGCGAGGACACAGTGCCCGGCGTCCACAGTGAGCCGACCGGTACGCGGGGACACAGTGCCCGGCGTCCACAGTGAGCCGACCGGTACGCGAGGACACAGTGCCCGGCGTCCACAGTGAGCCGACAGATACGCGGGGACACAGTGCCCGGCCTCTGCAGTGAGCCGACCGGTACGCGAGGACACAGTGCCCGGCGTCCACAGTGAGCCGACCGGTACGCGGGGACACAGTGCCCGGCGTCCACAGTGAGCCGACCGGTACGCGGGGACACAGTGCCCGGCGTCCACAGTGAGCCGACCGGTACGCGGGGACACAGTGCCCGGCGTCCACAGTGAGCCGACCGGTACGCGAGGACACAGTGCCCGGCGTCCACAGTGAGCCGACAGATACGCGGGGACACAGTGCCCGGCCTCTGCAGTGAGCCGACCGGTACGCGAGGACACAGTGCCCGGCGTCCACAGTGAGCCGACCGGTACGCGGGGACACAGTGCCCGGCGTCCACAGTGAGCCGACCGGTACGCGGGGACACAGTGCCCGGCGTCCACAGTGAGCCGACCGGTACGCGGGGACACAGTGCCCGGCGTCCACAGTGAGCCGACCGGTACGCGGGGACACAGTGCCCGGCGTCCACAGTGAGCCGACCGGTACGCGAGGACACAGTGCCCAGTGTCCACAGTGAGCCGACCGGTACACGGGGACACAGTGCCCGGCGTCCGCAGTGAGCCGACCGGTACACAAGGACACAGTGCCCGGCGTCCACAGTGAGCCGACAGATACGCGGGGACACAGTGCCCGGCCTCTGCAGTGAGCCGACCGGTACGCGGGGACACAGTGCCCAGCGCCCCCTACTCCAGCCACCCCCCACGGCGAGGAGGTGTACCCCCAAATTCTGAGGGCACTGCACCAGAGGCTCTTCTGGCACCCATCTGCCCCCACCCTCTCTCTTGCTGTCTGTCCCCCACAATCCCCTGTCCTGCCCTGGCAGAGTGGGGCGCAGCGCCCAGGAATCTGACAGTGCAAGACTGGGACTGACTGCTGAGCAACGGGGTTTATTTCAGGGGAATCAACACAAAGCAAACCAGAAGGAAAAAAACTCCAAAAAGGACAAGAAAAAAACACGAGTCCTGGGCTGTGCCGAAAGAGTCTGCGAGCGGCCACGAGCGCCCCTCGAGCCGGGGTGGTACAGCACTGCCCCCTGCTGGTCCCTCGGGGAATCTCGCCCTCCGTCCCCAAAAATCACTCCTTCTGCACACCCCTTTGCTGCTCCACCCTCCTGTCCGGAGGCTCTGGAGCGTGTAGCTGTGGTGGACAGAGAGGGGGGCTTGGGGGCTCCTGCCTCTCTCCCCGGCTCAGTGCCCTGTCCAGTCTCTCCTCCCGCGCCGGCGCTCACAGAGCGATCTTCGTGTTGCGGAAACTCGAGTTGTCCCTGCGAGCCAAGCAGAACAAGGTGCTCATGTGAGCGGACGCACAACTGGAAAAATCCATTCGTGTGTCAGTGTGTCAGCACGTCACTCAGCGTGTCAGCCAGCAAGCGTGTCACCCTCTCAGTGTGTCAGCCAGCGATCGTGTCACTCTCTCAGTGTGTCAGCACGTCACTCAGCGTGTCAGCCAGCAAGCGTGTCACTCTCTCAGTGTGTCAGCCAGCGATCGTGTCACTCTCTCAGTGTGTCAGCACGTCACTCAGCGTGTCAGCCAGCAAGCGTGTCACTCTCTCAGTGTGTCAGCCAGCGATCGTGTCACTCTCTCAGTGTGTCAGCACGTCACTCAGCGTGTCAGCCAGCAAGCGTGTCACCCTCTCAGTGTGTCAGCCAGCGATCGTGTCACTCTCTCAGTGTGTCAGCACGTCACTCAGCGTGTCAGCCAGCAAGCGTGTCACTCTCTCAGTGTGTCAGCCAGCGATCGTGTCACTCTCTCAGTGTGTCAGCACGTCACTCAGCGTGTCAGCCAGCAAGCGTGTCACCCTCTCAGTGTGTCAGCCAGCAATCGTGTCACTCTCTCAGTGTGTCAGCACGTCACTCAGCGTGTCAGCCAGCAAGCGTGTCACTCTCTCAGTGTGTCAGCCAGCGATCGTGTCACTCTCTCAGTGTGTCAGCACGTCACTCAGCGTGTCAGCCAGCAAGCGTGTCACCCTCTCAGTGTGTCAGCCAGCAATCGTGTCACTCTCTCAGTGTGTCAGCACGTCACTCAGCGTGTCAGCCAGCAAGCGTGTCACCCTCTCAGTGTGTCAGCCAGAGATCGTGTCACTCTCTCAGTGTGTCAGCACGTCACTCAGCGTGTCAGCCAGCAAGCGTGTCACCCTCTCAGTGTGTCAGCCAGCAATCGTGTCACTCTCTCAGTGTGTCAGCCAGCGAGTGTATCAGCCAGCGATCGTGTCACTCTCTCAGTGTGTCAGCACGTCACTCGCCGTGTCAGCCAGCAAGCGTGTCACCCTCTCAGTGTGTCAGCCAGCGATCGTGTCACTCTCTCAGTGTGTCAGCACGTCACTCAGCGTGTCAGCCAGCAAGCGTGTCACCCTCTCAGTGTGTCAGCCAGCAATCGTGTCACTCTCTCAGTGTGTCAGCCAGCGAGTGTATCAGCCAGCGAGCGTGTCACTCACTCAGTGTGTCAGTACGTCACTCGGTGTGTCAGCCAGCGATCGTGTCACTCTCTCAGTGTGTCAGCCAGCGAGCGTGTCACTCTCTCAGTGTGTCAGTACGTCACTCGGTGTGTCAGCCAGCGAGCGTGTCACTCTCTCAGTGTGTCAGCCAGCGAGTGTGTCAGCCAGCGAGCGTGTCACTCTCTCAGTGTGTCAGCCAGCGAGTGTGTCAGCCAGCGAGCATGTCACTCACTCAGTGTGTCAGTACGTCACTCGGTGTGTCAGCCAGCCAACGTGTCAGCCAGCGAGCGTGTCACTCACTCAGTGTGTCAGTACGTCACTCAGTGTGTTAGCCAGCGAGTGTGTCACTCTCTCAGTGTGTCAGCCAGAGAGTGTGTCACCCTCTCAGTGTGTCAGCCAGTGATCGTGTCACTCTCTCAGTGTGTCAGCCAGCGAGCGTGTCACTCACTCAGTGTGTCAGCCAGCGAGCGTGTCACTCACTCAGTGTGTCAGTACGTCACTCAGTGTGTCAGCCAGCGAGTGTGTCACTCTCTCAGTGTGTCAGCCAGCGAGTGTGTCACTCTCTCAGGGCCTCAGCTCTGTGTGTGCGTGTCAGTGCTGGCGCATGTGGGCGTGTGTGCACATGTGCGGCTGTCTTACTTCAAGCTGTCGTTGTGCGTCTTGTACTCCATGATGGTGTTGGGCGGGAGGTTCAGCACACGCCGCAGGGTGTCCCGGATCCGTGACGTGGTCACCTGATCGTTCGCCGTCTTGTTCCAGATGGACAGGATGTCCTCCTGTAAAGGCCAGGGAGGTGTCAAAGGTCACGCCACTTAGGAACTCCAGCTTTATTGCACCTTCCTAATCTATGGCATGAGTGCGTGTCTCTTGCTTCTGAGCAGTGCAATTATTCAAAGTCGAACCCGGGGATAGGGAAGGAAACAGTGGCTCTCAGACTTTGCTGCTGGTTTGAGGAGATGTCTTTGGGGTCTGGCAAGGTAGGACAGAACTGGGCTGTAGGAGAACTGCAGAGGAAACAGTCCCGCTACACGGCTAGGCTATGTGTGTTTCACAACCCTCTGATCCACCCCACGTTTTACAGTGCCGTCTATCAGACTCTCATTGCAGAGCAGTCTGATCCACTCCGAGTTTTACAGTGCTGTCTATCAGGCTCCCATTGCGGAGTAGTCTAATCCACCCCATGTTTTACAGTGCTGACTATCAGGCTCCCATTGCGGAGTAGTCTAATCGACTCTAGGCTTTACAGTGCTGTCTATCAGGCTCCCATTGCAGAGCAGTCTAATCCACCCCAAGTTTTACAGTGCTGTCTATCAGGCTCCCATTGCAGAGCAGTCTAATCCACCCCACGTTTTACAGTGCTGTCTATCAGGCTCCCATTGCAGAGCAGTCCAATCCACCCCACGTTTTACAGTGCTGTCTATCAGGCTCCCATTGCAGAGTAGTCTAATCCACCCCACGTTTTACAATGTTGTCTATCAGGCTCCCACTACAGAGCAGTCTAATCCACCCCACGTTTTACAATGTTGTCTATCAGGCTCCCACTACAGAGCAGTCTAATCCACCCCACGTTTTACAGTGCTGTCGATCAGGCTCCCATTGCAGAGCTGTCTGATCCACTCCAGATTTCAGTAGCTGATGGTGGCTCTTGTATCAGTCCCGCTAAATAGTGTAATAGCGGCCAGAGGGATGTCGACATGAAAACAGCTATTCCAAGACAGTCTGGAGTCTCCGTCCTCTGGGGCTGAAGCCTTCCTCTCCTGCTTGAGCCAGTCCAGAGAGCCCAGCAGGGCAGCCTACCTGGAAGCGGATGGACACCACCACTCCACAGATCTCCTCTCCCACCATGAACTGCTCCCCCAGCATGGCCAAGATGATGTTCTCCCAGAACCGGGAGGCCAGCCCCTTCCGCAGTCGGATAATCCACTTCCCACCGTTCTTATTGGCCTCGTCCTACAGAAGGGATCAAGCCCGTAGAGCAATCAGACCCATCCCGTCACGTCCCGGCTCTTACGCCCTCTGCCATCAGCCCCTCCCTCACCTCCCACATGGGCTTGATGCCCTCCTTGAAGAGGTGGAAGTCGCTGTGTCCAGTCAGGTCCCCCGGCCGCACCAGGTGGCTGTAGAACTTCCAGAACTGCTCCACCTGCGCCAGGCAGAGACACACAAGGAGGGGCACATCTATGACAAATCCGGAGATAAGGCACAGAAACACGCGTGCTGGCAGACGGGCACGCTGGCTCACACACGCTCACTCACAGTGGGTCACACACACTGTCTCACCGAGGCCACGGTGCCGATCTGTCTGATGTTCTGCTCGTAGCTCTGTGTGTTGGCTGGCCGGCTGGGGGTGCGCCGAGAGTACCAGAATGTGTAGTTATACTGGAGAGGGTGTTCCCCTGCCCCTGGAGTTATAGTCTGAGAGAGAGAGGGGTTAATACACACACACTGGACACTACAGCACATTAACACTGCACTGAGAGAGAGGGGTTAATACAGACACACTGGACACTACAGTACATTAACACTGCACTGAGAGAGAGGGGTTAATACAGACACACTGGACACTACAGTCCATTAACACTGCACTGAGAGAGAGAGGGATTAATACAGACACACTGGACACTACAGTACATTAACACTGCACTGAGAGAGAGGGGTTAATACAGACACACTGGACACTACAGTACATTAACACTGCACTGAGAGAGAGGGGTTAATACAGACACACTGGACACTACAGTCCATTAACACTGCACTGAGAGAGAGGGGTTAATACAGACACACTGGACACTACAGTACATTAACACTGCACTGAGAGAGAGGGGTTAATACAGACACACTGGACACTACAGTCCATTAACACTGCACTGAGAGAGAGGGGTTAATACAGACACACTGGACACTACAGTACATTAACACTGCACTGAGAGACTCTGGAATCAGTTATCACAGTAGTCATAGCAGGGAGAGCTCTAGCTTTAGACTAAGACGGCAACAATGATGATGATGAAGATGACAGTCAGTGCTCACCTTCCGCCGGCCGTTGCTGCTGCTGTTGGAAGAGCTGCTCTCCGTCTCTGTCTTCTCGTCCCGGGGGGCCGCGGGGTCATCATGGTCACCACTGTCATCGTCCTTCAAACTGCACAGAGACAGGCAGTGATAAGGAGAGAGCAGTGCACAGGACAGAGAATAAAAAGATACAGGGAGAAAGATAAAGTAGGAGTAAGGGACAGGGAGAGAGAGAGATGGGGACAGTACAAGAGGGGACAGGGAGGGAGAGAGAGATGGGGACAGTACAAGAGGGGACAGGGAGAGAGAGAGAGAGACAGAGATGGGGACAGTACAAGAGGGGACAGGGAGCGAGAGACAGAGATGAGGACAGTACAAGAGGGGGACAGGGAGCGAGAGACAGAGATGAGGACAGTACAAGAGGGGACAGGGAGAGAGAGACAGAGATGAGGACAGTACAAGAGGGGACAGGGAGAGAGAGACAGAAATGAGGACAGTACAAGAGGGGACAGGGAGAGAGAGACAGATATGGGGACAGGGAGCAAGAGACAGAGATGAGGACAGTACAAGAGGGGTCAGGGAGAGAGAGACAGAGATGAGGACAGTACAAGAGGGGACAGGGAGAGAGAGACAGAGATGAGGACAGTACAAGAGGGGACAGGGAGAGAGAGACAGAGATGAGGACAGTACAAGGGGGGCAGGGAGAGAGAGAAACAGATGAGGACAGTACAAGAGGGGACAGGGAGAGAGAGACAGAAATGGGGACAGTACAAGAGGGGACAGGGAGAGAGAGACAGAAATGGGGACAGGGAGAGAGAGAGACAGAGATGAGGACAGTACAAGAGGGGACAGGGAGAGAGAGAGGTGGAGAAAAGACAGAAATCATAAGAGGAACACAGAAAGTACAGTAAAGAAGAGGAAAAGAGAGAAACGCCACTAAGATTTTGCTTCCAATTGTATAATATATTGTTGTATTATGATTATACAACATTTCGCTTGTAGAAAACCCATAAAAACGAGAAAACAAAAATACGACATGTCTTAAAGTTAGCAGCTCAGCTCTTGATGAAGAACCCTGAATTAGAACAAGTTAACTGTAGTTTTTCAGACGATCTATGCAGTGTGTCACAGGGAACCATTGCAATTGTATACAGTACTCACTGGTCAAACTTGTTCATTGTGAACGACGATCTGTCAGATCCGAGTCTCTTCTCTTGCAGTGGAAATTGAAAAATGGCAAATCCGTTTTCTTTCGTCCCTTCTGTAAAGTTATTTTATTTACTTAAAAAGCTGAATAATTGAATCAATCCGTACTTTACAAATAACGACACAATTTGTTCTATTGCTCGTCAGTGCGCAGGCGCAGTAAAAGACACTAGACAATGTGCGGAAGGAAAGAGAGCAGGGACAAACCTTGCGGCGGCCTTGGGAATGGAAACCGCGTTTTGAATTTGTCATCGAGATAACGCCCCCAAACATACTGTATTATTCGTTTTTTTCCGCTTCTTTTCAAAGGCGCTTTGTTTGTAACGAGCAACTGAAGTATTGCTTGTGCTGAGCAACTCATGGCAGTGATAAATTATTAAAATCATATAATTTCTCTCTTTTCTCCCTGCTTCTCTATATCCCTGTCTCCTCTTAATTTATAATAATAATAATAATTGCTTACACTTATATAGCATTTCTGGACACTCCACTCAAAGCGCTTTACAGGTAATAGGGACTCCCCTCCACCACCACCAATGTGCAGCCCCACCTGGATGATGCGACGGCAGCCATAGTGCGCCAGAACGCTCGCCACACATCAGCTAATAGTGAGGAGGAGAGCAGAGAGTAATGAAGCCAATTCATAGATGGGGATTATTAGGAGGCCATGATTGGTAAGGGCCAATGGGAAATTTGGCCAGGATGTCAGGGTTACACCCCTACTCTTTTCGAGAAACACCCTGGTATTTCTAATGAACACAGAGAGTCAGGACCTCGGTTTTACGTCTCATCCGAAGGACGGTGCCTGTTTACAGTATAGTGTCCCCGTCGCTATACTGGGGCATTAGGACCCACGTGGACCACAGGGTGAGCGCCCCCTGCTGGCTCCACTAACACCTCTTCCAGCAGCAACCTTAGTTTTTCCCAGGAGATAGACAGATACTTTATTGATCCCGTGAGGGAAATTGCAGTGCAACAGCAGCTTAACACACACAACACAGCCACAGTGTAACGAATTATATAATAATAGTACAATACAT
This sequence comes from Atractosteus spatula, assembly GCF_055471065.1. Classification (NCBI taxonomy): domain Eukaryota; kingdom Metazoa; phylum Chordata; class Actinopteri; order Semionotiformes; family Lepisosteidae; genus Atractosteus; species Atractosteus spatula. The sequence continues at coordinate 67,491,909 of NC_142708.1, read as the reverse complement.
ACAATACAATACAAGAGTTACTCACAGTCCGGACACACAAGAACAAACTAGAACAGAACAGTACACAGAAAAATCGTATCACACATATGAATATAAATATAGATGAAAATATAGATATAAATATAAATGTATTGCACAGGTCCCTGGCATATATTGCACAAAAAATGGTTGTAAACGGGAAAAAGAAAAAGAAAAAGAAAGAGAACAGATTTAGCAGTAGATGTGTAGATGCTAAATCTGTTCTCTTTCTTTTTCTTTTTCTTTTCCAGGGAGGAGGTCTCCCACCCTGGTACTGACCAGGCTCACACCTATTTATATAGGTGTAATACCTATTTATTGGCATCAGACCCATGAATTGGTGTTGCCAAAGCAATAATCCTTAGTAAACACTTACAGACAGGACAATGACATTATTCTTATTAGCGAGGATGACTGTCTGTTCCTCAGGCTGAAACAGGAGCTGTGATCACACGCTGATCTGCAGCTCTGTGGAGTTTCCTGCCCCAGTAGGATTGGGAGCTCTTCTGATTCTGGCGGGAGTAGGAATTCTGGGATTAGATTAGTTATTTGTTATTTTGGGGAAGAATGTTTGTCTGATCCTGGAGTATTTCTCACAATGCAGCACAAAGTGCATCTGTCTCTGCTTCTCCCTGATCACAGTGGGAGTGTAGCCTGTTTTCCCTGGACAGCCAGGTCTGTCTGCGGCCAGTTTCTGTGGTCACTGAGCCTGTCCTCTCTGGACAGCCAGGTCTGCCTGTGTCCAGTTTCTGTGTCCAGGCTGTGGTCACTGAGCCTGTCCAACCTGTGCCCCTGAGTGAAGAACTCTGTTTCTGTGTTTCTGGTTTTCACTGCACACTTGTCCTCTGAGCACATCGGTAATAAATGGTACCCACTCCCCCATCTCTCCTGATCCAATTCCCCCCTCCCCCCTCCGCTGAGAGGCTCCAGCTCTTGGGAGACAAAACGTCCAGTCAGACAGGAGAGGAGGAAGGAGAGAGAGGGAGGGAGAGGCACCCAGGCACAGGAGAGAGGGTCTCGTGCCGCCTCTTCACAGAAGAATTTTCCCACTCTCTCCGTTCCTTCCTAATCCTAAGTCTCCAGAGCTCGTCCCTCTACACAGCAGTGTGAGGGTGAGAGAGGAGGAGGGGGGTCAAGGCTCAGTGCCCAGTGAGACTGTTGGTCCTGGAGCGAGAGAGCATCCCGATTCCCGGCTCTCCTGGATCTCCACTGTGGGAACACGGCCCCGAGCTACTGTGGGAGTGTGGGCCAAGTCAGAATCAACCACATCACAGCACAGATATCTGACAAATATCTCACACACAGACACAACACAAACTGGGATGTTAGAGAATCCTAAACAGACAATACACACCAGCCGAATATCTGAACAAGATGAGAAACAGCAGAAAGAAACAGACCCTCACGAAGTACAGGCTCAGTGACTACAGCCTGGACACAGAAACTGGACACAGGCAGACCTGGCTGCCCAGTGAGGACAGGCTGTGCTCCCACTGCCAGTGAGGAGAGACAGAGACACAGATGCACTTCCTACTGCACTGTGACAGATACTCTGGGATTAGACAACCACTCTTCCCTAAAATAACAAATCTAATCCCAGAATTCCCACTCCTGCCAGAATCAGGACAGCTCCCCATCCTACTGGGAGAGGGAGGAGGGAACTCGGTTGAACTGGATCTCCTGTCCCAGCCTGAGGAACAGTGAGCCTGTCTCTCAGTAATGTACAGTATGTATGTTGTTTGTAGAGTGAATGTCTTATGATGTGTCTGTACTTTGTAAATGTCTGTAGATGTTAGATGCTTTGGCAGCAGTGTAATTCAGCTGCCAAAGCCAATAAAGCTGTTTGAATTGAAAGAACTGACACTGACAGGAAGGGAAGGCCGAGTCAGTGGGTGGGGGGGGAGTTTGGGTGTGTGTGGGTGGCTGACCCCTTTCTCCATATGAATAGATCCGCACACAGGCCTGTCGTGTTCCCTTCCCTGTCAGGTCTAAATCCTCAACACAGCCCAGCTTGTAGCTACACAGCTTGCGCCCCTGTTCCCCATTCTCTCTCCAGGGCTGAGAGGGGGCCTCTTTCACACACCAGACAGAGGCCCTCCAGCTCGAGAGGCTGCACACTCCAGCTCTTCAGGGACAGAAACCCCATGAGACCACCGGGTCTGAGAAAATGCCCAGAGGGGAACAAGTGATTCTGCAAAAAGAAAAAACTGGCTAGTAACAGCGTACTGGTAAAAGTGTGGTCCTCAGAAAGTACTGTAGTGTCCAGTGTGTCTGTGTGGATTTTGCATTACACTGCACTGAGAGAGGGGGGTTAATACAGACACACTGGACACTACAGTCCATTAACACTGCACTGAGAGAGGGGTTAATACAGACACACTGGACACTACAGTCCATTAACACTGCACTGAGAGAGAGAGGTTAATACAGACACACTGGACACTACAGTACATTAACACTGCACTGAGAGAGGGGGGTTAATACAGACACACTGGACACTACAGTCATTAACACTGCACTGAGAGAGAGGGGTTAATACAGACACACTGGACACTACAGTCCATTAACACTGCACTGAGAGAGAGGGGTTAATACAGACACACTGGACACTACAGTCCATTAACACTGCACTGAGAGAGAGAGGGGTTAATACAGACACACTGGCTGGACACTACAGTACATTAACACTGCACTGAGAGAGAGAGGAGTTAATACAGACACACTGGACACTACAGTCCATTAACACTGCACTGAGAGAGAGAGGGGTTAATACAGACACACTGGACACTACAGTACATTAACACTGCACTGAGAGAGAGAGGGGTTAATACAGACACACTGGACACTACAGTACATTAACACTGCACTGAGAGAGAGGGGTTAATACAGACACACTGGACACTACAGTACATTAACACCGCACTGAGAGAGAGAGGGGTTAATACAGACACACTGGCTGGACACTACAGTCCATTAACACTGCACTGAGAGAGAGGGGTTAATACAGACACACTGGACACTACAGTACATTGTCTCAGAGTGAAAAAGGAAGAGAATTAGGGAGAAGCAGGATCACGGGAAGACAGGGGAAAATAGTGGAGATGATGGAAATAAGGGGCCACACACATATTCTTTACGGAGGAGGGGTGAGGGGATAAAAGTGAACAAGAATGGTGACAAAGGAATGTTCTCTGCTTTAGCTGGGGGGTACTGGGGGCGCAGCTGTCCCTGTTATTCACAGGTCTCTCTCCAGCCTCCTCTTGTCCCTGCTGATGCCTGAGAAAAGAGCAACACTTGTCCTTTTCTCCACTGACATCAGTTTAATCCCTCCTGGAGGGGGGTGAGAGCCAGTGTGTTGAAAATTCATGAGCCTGTGTGCCACTCAGTAGGGTCCAGCAAGATACACTGGGACACTCTGGAGGATACTGGGACACTCTGAATTAACCCCTCTCTCTCAGTGCAGTGTTAATGGACTGTAGTGTTCAGTGTGTCTGTATTAACCCCTCTCTCTCTCAGTGCAGTGTTAATGTACTGTAGTGTCCAGTGTGTCTGTATTAACCCCTCTCTCTCAGTGCAGTGTTAATGGACTGTAGTGTCCAGTGTGTCTGTATTAACCTCTCTCTCTCTCAGTGCAGTGTTAATGTACTGTAGTGTCCAGTGTGTCTGTATTAACCCCTCTCTCTCTCTCAGTGCAGTGTTAATGTACTGTAGTGTCCAGTGTGTCTGTATTAACCCCTCTCTCTCAGTGCAGTGTTAATGGACTGTAGTGTCCAGTGTGTCTGTATTAACCCCTCTCTCTCTCTCAGTGCAGTGTTAATGTACTGTAGTGTCCAGTGTGTCTGTATTAACTCCTCTCTCTCAGTGCAGTGTTAATGGACTGTAGTGTTCAGTGTGTCTGTATTAACCCCTCTCTCTCAGTGCAGTGTTAATGACTGTAGTGTCCAGTGTGTCTGTATTAACCCCTCTCTCTCAGTGCAGTGTTAATGTACTGTAGTGTCCAGTGTGTCTGTATTAACCCCCCTCTCTCAGTGCAGTGTTAATGTACTGTAGTGTCCAGTGTGTCTGTATTAACCCCTCTCTCTCTCTCAGTGCAGTGTTAATGTACTGTAGTGTCCAGTGTGTCTGTATTAACCCCTCTCTCTCAGTGCAGTGTTAATGGACTGTAGTGTCCAGTGTGTCTGTATTAACCCCTCTCTCTCTCTCAGTGCAGTGTTAATGTACTGTAGTGTCCAGTGTGTCTGTATTAACTCCTCTCTCTCAGTGCAGTGTTAATGGACTGTAGTGTTCAGTGTGTCTGTATTAACCCCTCTCTCTCTCAGTGCAGTGTTAATGTACTGTAGTGTCCAGTGTGTCTGTATTAACCCCTCTCTCTCTCAGTGCAGTGTTAATGGACTGTAGTGTCCAGTGTGTCTGTATGAACCCCTCTCTCTCAGTGCAGTGTTAATGAACTGTAGTGTCCAGTGTGTCTGTATTAACCCCTCTCTCTCTCTCAGTGCAGTGTTAATGTACTGTAGTGTCCAGTGTGTCTGTATTAACCCCTCTCTCTCAGTGCAGTGTTAATGTACCGTAATGTCCAGTGTGTCTGTTTACACTTATATAGCGGTTTTCTGGACACTCCACTCAAAGTGCTTTACAGGTAATGGGGATCCCCTCCACCACCACCAGTGTGCAGCATCCACCTGGTGCGCCTGTACTCTCACCACACAGCAGCTCTCAGTGGGAAGGAGAACAGAGTGATGAAGCCAGTTTAGAGAGGGGGATTATTAGGAGGCCATGACTGGTAGAGGTCAGGGGGAAATTTGGCCAGGATGTCAGGGTTACACCCCTACGCTTTTCGAGAAACATCCTGGGATTTTTAATGACCACAGAGAGTCAGGACCTCGGTTTTAGATCTAAATGACAGCACCTTTTTACAGTGTAGTGTCACTGTCGCTATACTGGGGCATTAGGACCCACACAGACTGCAGGGTGGGTGCCCCCTACTGGCCCCACTAACACCTCTTCCAGCAGCAGCAGTAGTTTTCCCCAGGACGTCGCCTATCCAGGTACTGACCAGGCTCACACCTGCTGAGCTTCAGTGGGCTGCCAGCTGGGAGGTGTGATTTGGCGTCTGGCTGGACTGTGCTGTAGTGTCCTGTATTTTCTGTATCGACCCTCCCCTGAACTGTCCTGACAGACGCCAGTGTCCCACAGAGCTCGTGTGAGTGATGTCTGTATCTGGAGGGTCCAGTAATTAGATTACCAGGACAGGAGGTCCTGAGCCAGGAGGAGGGAGGAGGGGTGTGTGTTCTGTCCTGCAGTCAGGCTGTGTGTGTCCCAGCAGGGGGTCAGTGGCCCCCAGCTGTGGAAGTGATTGAGATTGAGATGTCCGCTGGCCCTGAGAGAACAGGGCCTGTCACCGGGACTGGAAACAGAGAGAGACTCAGAAACACGTCTGAACGAGGGCAGACCTTAGGGCCTGTCAGGGTCAGCAGGTGACTGATTGGATTGATCAGGTGACGTGCAGCAGGGCGGCTTGTGCCAGACTCCTCCAGCCCGTGATTCCGGGGACTCACGGGGCTGCGGACCCCCAGAGTCTGTCCTACCCCTCAAACAGAAAGGAGTGTGGAACATGAGGAAGAGAGGAATGAGGGGGAGAGAGAGAGCAGGAGTGAGGAAGGTGAGGATGGAGAGAGAGTGGAGGACTGAGGAAGGTGAGGATGGGGAAAGAGAGCAGGAGTGAGGAAGGTGAGGATGGAGAGAGAGTGCAGGAGTGAGGAAGGTGAGGATGGAGAAAGAGAGCAGGAGTGAGGAAGGTGAGGATGGAGAGGGAGAGCAGGAGTGAGGAAGGTGAGGATGGAGAGAGAGTGCAGGAGTGAGGAAGGTGAGGATGGAGAAAGAGAGCAGGAGTGAGGAAGGTGAGGATGGAGAGCGTGCAGGAGTGAGGAAGGTGAGGATGGAGAAAGAGAGCAGGAGTGAGGAAGGTGAGGATGGAGAGAGTGCAGGAGTGAGGAAGGTGAGGATGGAGAGAGAGTGCAGGAGTGAGGAAGGTGAGGATGGAGAAAGAGAGCAGGAGTGAGGAAGGTGAGGATGGAGAGAGAGTGCAGGAGTGAGGAAGGTGAGGATGGAGAGAGAGCAGGAGTGAGGAAGGTGAGGATGGAGAGGGAGAGCAGGAGTGAGGAAGGTGAGGATGGAGAGAGAGCAGGAGTGAGGAAGGTGAGGATGGAGAGAGAGTGCAGGAGTGAGGAAGGTGAGGATGGAGAAAGAGAGCAGGAGTGAGGAAGGTGAGGATGGAGAGAGAGTGCAGGAGTGAGGAAGGTGAGGATGGAGAGAGAGCAGGAGTGAGGAAGGTGAGGATGGAGAAAGAGAGCAGGAGTGAGGAAGGTGAGGATGGAGAGGGAGAGCAGGAGTGAGGAAGGTGAGGATGGAGAGAGTGCAGGAGTGAGGAAGGTGAGGATGGAGAGAGAGTGCAGGAGTGAGGAAGGTGAGGATGGAGGGAGAGCAGGAGTGAGGAAGGTGAGGATGGAGAGAGAGAGCAGGAGTGAGGAAGGTGAGGATGGAGGGAGAGCAGGAGTGAGGAAGGTGAGGATGGAGAAAGAGAGCAGGGGTGAGGATGGAGAGAGTGCAGGAGTGAGGAAGGTGAGGATGGAGAAAGAGAGCAGGAGTGAGGAAGGTGAGGATGGAGAGAGAGTGCAGGAGTGAGGAAGGTGAGGATGGGGAAAGAGAGCAGGAGTGAGGAAGGTGAGGATGGAGAGCGTGCAGGAGTGAGGAAGGTGAGGATGGAGAGAGAGCAGGAGTGAGGAAGGTGAGGATGGAGAGAGAGTGCAGGAGTGAGGAAGGTGAGGATGGAGAGCGTGCAGGAGTGAGGAAGGTGAGGATGGAGAGAGAGTGCAGGAGTGAGGAAGGTGAGGATGGAGAGAGAGAGCAGGAGTGACGAAGGTGAGGATGGAGAGAGAGTGCAGGAGTGAGGAAGGTGAGGATGGAGAGAGTGCAGGAGTGAGGAAGGTGAGGATGGAGAGAGAGTGCAGGAGTGAGGAAGGTGAGGATGGAGAGAGAGAGCAGGAGTGAGGAAGGTGAGGATGGAGAGAGAGTGCAGGAGTGAGGAAGGTGAGGATGGGGAAAGAGAGCAGGAGTGAGGAAGGTGAGGATGGAGAGCGTGCAGGAGTGAGGAAGGTGAGGATGGAGAGAGAGTGCAGGAGTGAGGAAGGTGAGGATGGAGAGAGAGTGCAGGAGTGAGGAAGGTGAGGATGGAGAAAGAGAGCAGGAGTGAGGAAGCTGAGAATGGAGAGAGTGCAGGAGTGAGGAAGGTGAGGATGGAGAGGGAGTGCAGGAGTGAGGAAGGTGAGGATGGAGAGAGAGTGCAGGAGTGAGGAAGGTGGGGATGGAGAGAGAGCAGGAGTGAGGAAGGTGAGGATGGAGGGAGAGATGGAGGAGGAGACACATGCAGAAGACTGAGGGCTGTCTTGCCCCCTGCTGGATTATTGTTCTGTCAATTCAGGCAGTTTGAGTGATTCGTCACAGCTGACAGACTGACACACACATCTGTCACCAGCTCTGAGTCTGTTCGGAGTGTGTGTCTGTCTGGGGTGTGTGTCTGTGCGGAGTGTGTGTCTGTCTGGGGTGTGTGTCAGTCTGGGGGGTGTGTGTGTCTGTATGGGGTGTTATGTATGGGGTGCGTGTCTGTGTGTGTTTGGGGTGGAATACGAGTCTGTGTATCTGTCCGTGAGGATGTTGACTAGCTCAGCTCCTAGAGTTGTGTACATGTATGATACTGTGTTTATTAAAGGGGATTTGATAAAGGCTGTTTGAAAACCTCAACATTTGAGTCTGACTAGTGATCTGCCTATTGACCTGTTGATTGATTCATTGATCTGCCCATTGATCAGTCTATTGATTTATAGATCTGTGTCTCTGTCTATTGATCGGTTTATATATCAAACTGTCTACTTATTGACCAGTTTATTGATCAGTTTGTCGATTTATCAATCAATTGATCCTTGTATTAATTTATCGATCTGTCTATTGCTCACTCCATTGATTTATTGGTCAGTCTGTCTATCAATCTGCCTATCAACCCTGGTATTGATTAATAGGTCTATCTCAGGCTGCAGCAGGAGAGAACCCCCCCACCCCCGTCCATCAAGGGTGACTGACAGCTAGGTCACCCCGTGGACACCCCTTAATCCCTGGGGCGCTAATCTGGTGAAGACAGGAGGTTAACTGACACTTCAGGCCTGATGAATTAAACAGCGAGGCGAGCTGTCTTCACGCCACCCACGGACGAGCGCCTTCCCGAAAACAAGCTTTCCTCTTTCTAAAGGGAGAGACAAGAGCAAGAGTCTCGTCTTTGTCTTGTGTGTGTGTGTGTTGGGGCGGGCCGGGAGAGCAGCTCCCCCCCCCCCAGGCTCGGTCCCGTGCCCTATATAGACCGACAGCGAGAGGCGGGCTGCAGTCCTCGCGCGCCCTGCCGGGGTCGAACACGAGCCAGCTCGGCCGCTCGAGACAGAGAGAGGGGGACGCCGGAGCTCCGTGAACGCGGATCCGACAGGCGGGTGGGCACGGCACTGTCCGCGGCAGGACAAACACCTCGCAGGCCGTCAGGGAGAGACAGGGAAGGATTCTCTCATGACATTGACGATAGGCTCCTAGCGCAGGAGAGCGCGTGTAAGGAGAGGCGCGCTCAGGCGTGTTTAATCGTGTCCTGAGCAGGCTGCGGAGGTCGTGACGTCCTGTCGGTTACTCGTGCGGTTGGACCTGTGCGCACTGTGCCGGGAGAGTTCGAGAGCTCTTTCTGCGTCGATGGGAACTTCCCCAGGCTCCAGCAGTGATGACTGCACACAGTATAGCACTCCACAGGTAGCAGAATAAACCACTGCACAAATATAGTGTTCTATAGCGGAAGAGTGAATGACTGCACACACTACAGCACTCTACAGGTACAATTAATAATTGACAGTATGGAAGTCTACAGGGAGAAGAATTAATAATTATCTACCCTGAGTTAAGTATTAATGATGCTCCAGATGCTGTAGAATTCAGATTTTACGGATTTTATATTTTTGTATAAAAACTCTTCATGGTATGTTATTTAAATATTTAATACAGTTTTGCTAACAGTTCATGCGGTGCAGTTTTGATGCCTGCAGTCCTCTCCCTGAAGTAGCAGTACATTGTAAGTTGGCGGTGACTGGGTATAAAGAGCAGCGCAAATGCTGTAGTATTAATATTTCGCTGTCGAGCGGGTAGCGTTCCAGTCCAGGCTGCAGACAGCACATTCCTACAGCTTGCGGTCAGTGTCGAACCGGACCGGGTTAGAGAGTCTCGTGCCAATGGAGCCGCCCGACGTCGCGAGAGTCTGCGCCGGAACCCCTCGCGCTGAGGCCGCGCGGGACGCCAAGGCACCCAAGACGCGGCGACAGGTAAACGGCTTCCGCCGACACCCGCCGTCGCCTCTGCTGTAGCAATGCCGGAGTGCGCGGGAGCCTCACTGGCAGTCTCTCGTGAACGCGCCCTTGCAGGTCTCCAAGCCGCTGATGGAGAAGCGCAGGAGAGCGCGCATCAACCACAGCCTGGCTCAGCTCCGCGCGCTGCTGCTGCGGCCCGGCGCCCCCGCCGTGAGTACCCGCGCGCCTGCCTCTCGCTCGCCACCTGAGACACACCCAGACAGCACTTCGAGCCCGATCCTAGCAGTGCGGTTAAAACACACAGACCACAGACCCGTCTCTGTGAGAGCTGTGCCGAATCGCGGTTTAATGACCCGCATGTACGGGGCTGTTGCGGATTCTGAAACGCGCGTCTGTCCTCCCTGTCTAGCCTTGTGGTCACTCGAGACTCGAGAAGGCCGCCATCCTGGAGATGACCGTGCGGCGCTTGAGGGCAGAGACAGCGCAGCCTGGCATGGGCCTATCTACTGCTGGTAAGTGCAGTGTTAATGGACTGTAGTGTCCAGTGTGTCTGTATTAACCCCTCTCTCTCAGTGCAGTGTTAATGTACTGTAGTGTCCAGTGTGTCTGTATTAACCCCTCTCTCTCAGTGCAGTGTTAATGGACTGTAGTGTCCAGTGTGTCTGTATTAACCCCTCTATCTCTCTCAGTGCAGTGTTAATGGACTGTAGTGTCCAGTGTGTCTGTATTAACCCCTCTCTCTCAGTGCAGTGTTAATGGACTGTAGTGTCCAGTGTGTCTGTATTAACCCCTCTCTCTCTCAGTGCAGTGTTAATGGACTGTAGTGTCCAGTGTGTCTGTATTAACCCCTCTCTCTCAGTGCAGTGTTAATGGACTGTAGTGTCCAGTGTGTCTGTATTAACCCCTCTCTCTCTCTCAGTGCAGTGTTAATGTACTGTAGTGTCCAGTGTGTCTGTCTTAACCCCTCTCTCTCAGTGCAGTGTTAATGGACTGTAGTGTCCAGTGTGTCTGTATTAACCTCTCTCTCAGTGCAGTGTTAATGTACTGTAATGTCCAGTGTGTCTGTATTAACCCCTCTCTCTCTCTCAGTGCAGTGTTAATGTACTGTAGTGTCCAGTGTGTCTGTATTAACCCCTCTCTCTCAGTGCAGTGTTAATGGACTGTAGTGTCCAGTGTGTCTGTATTAAGCCCTCTCTCTCTCTCAGTGCAGTGTTAATGTACTGTAGTGTCCAGTGTGTCTGTATTAACTCCTCTCTCTCAGTGCAGTGTTAATGGACTGTAGTGTTCAGTGTGTCTGTATTAACCCCTCTCTCTCTCAGTGCAGTGTTAATGTACTGTAGTGTCCAGTGTGTCTGTATTAACCCCTCTCTCTCAGCGCAGTGTTAATGTACTGTAGTGTCCAGTGTGTCTGTATTAACCCCTCTCTCTCAGTGCAGTGTTAATGGACTGTAGTGTCCAGTGTGTCTGTATTAACCCCTCTATCTCTCTCAGTGCAGTGTTAATGGACTGTAGTGTCCAGTGTGTCTGTATTAACCCCTCTCTCTCAGTGCAGTGTTAATGGAGTGTAGTGTCCAGTGTGTCTGTATTAACCCCTCTCTCTCTCAGTGCAGTGTTAATGGACTGTAGTGTCCAGTGTGTCTGTATTTACCCCTCTCTCTCAGTGCAGTGTTAATGTGCTGTAGTGTCCAGTGTGTCTGTATTAACCCCCCTCTCTCAGTGCAGTGTTAATGGACTGTAGTGTCCAGTTGTGTGTGTGTTAACCCCTCTCTCTCTGTCAGGCTCCAGTGTCCTGGATCAGTACTGGTCTGGGTTCACTGATTGTGTCCGAGAGGTGACCTCCTTCCTGAGTGCCAGCGATGGGACTGACAGTGCAGTCAGGACTGGGCTGCTCGGGTGGCTCACTGACCGCATGGTCACGGTGCACGCCCCTCCCCGTCCCCACCCAGCCCCGTTCCTGGACACCGTCCACAGGCGCGTTTCCCCGTCGCCATCGCCGCCGTCCGGGGACGGACGACTCCGCGCTGTCCCCGCAGGACAGAGGGCGAAGGACAGGACAGTAACGGGGTCGCCGCCCGCTGGCGCAGTGTGGCGGCCATGGTGAGGGAGAGCAGTCCTGGACTGGCAACACGCTGTCCCAGCCCACCTCTGCCATCATTAGGTAGGTTTCCGGCCTGCAGATCTCCCCTGCCAGGGCCTGGGGGCCTGGGGGCTGGTCAGCTGGGGCCCTTCCTCCCGCTGCCATCAGACACACGGGTCAGAGACCAGGTTCCAGTGACACGGTCCAGCACTGCAGCTTCTCTCTCGTGGTTCTGGTCTCTTCAGAGCTTCAGGGGGATCAGATCAGGCTGATCCGCACCAGGTTTTACAGCAGTCCCTCTCAGATTCCCATTGACAACGCTGTCAGACGTGGAGTGGGTTGGACTGCTGTGGCAATAGGAGTGTGAAAGACACTGTAAAACCTGGAGTGGAGTTCACTGCTGTGGCAACGGGAGTGTGAAAGACACTGTAAAACCTGGAGTGGATTTCACTGCTGTGGCAAAGGGAGTGTGAAAGACACTGTAAAACCTGGAGTGGATTTGACTGCTGTGGCAACGGGAGTGTGAAAGACACTGTAAAACCTGGAGTGGATTTCACTGCTGTGGCAACGGGAGTGTGAAAGACACTCTAAAACCTGGAGTGGATTAGACTGCTGTGCAATAGGAGTCTGAATGATTTGTGAAACTGGGAAGGATCAGACTGCTGTGCTCCTTCCATGAGAAGTGATGTTTAGGAGGTGTCGGTGTTTATATAGTGCATATTCCTTTCACTACGCATGCTTCCTTTGTTAAGAAGAGGTTGGTAAGAAGTGGAATGGAGCATTAAAACACTTCCCTCAAACCGATATGGTCATGATTAGGAAACAAATCCATGTTCAGAGTTTGCAGTTTTTTTCTGTAACGTTTGTAAATGTAATAAAATTGGTTTCGATTTTTTCTGTCTGTTTTTTCTCATATTTTCGGGCAGCAGGAGGGCCTCCCCAGAGCAGAGCAGACAGGACAGGCTCTCCTGCTTCCTGAGCTGTAATTCTCACGGCACCTCAGAGCACAAGACCATGAGCCCAGCCAGCCCGTTAGGTAGTTAGTAGCCAATTGAAACCAGAGTATCAGCTTCACCAATAGTGCTGGCAGCTTGTTCCACACTCCCACCTTCCTTTGTGTAAAAAACCTCCTGTTCTCAGCTTCATGTATACTTTCACATAGTTTCCTCTTGTGTCTGCTGGTTCATGTTTCAGAAATCCGCTGGGTTAACTCGGTCAGTGCTTTGGGGGATTTTGAATCCTTGGATCTGAATTTCTTGTAGTCTTTTGTGATCGACACTGTAAAGATTTAGTTCCTCCAGCCTGTTAGTGTAGGACATTTCCTCAAACCCCTGAATGCATCTGGCTGATCTCCATAACCTGGGTGTTTTGGTCCAAGTTAATCTGTTGGTTTGGCTCCTCTGCTCTGAAGACAGGCTTGTTGACTAACACATAGATACACGCTGCCCGAGGTACAACTGCTAGGCTTTCAGGCCTGGCCTGGGGTCAGAAACTGTAAGATATCAAGGCCTTGACCTTTCTGTGACCTTTAACCCTACAGAAAGGAAGGGGTCAGGGAGAGGCATCAAGCAGGCTCCTCCAGGAACTGAATCAGCGTCCACGTCCACCCCAGCCCTCTTAAGTGGTCTTACCACCTCTGGACCTGGGGGCCTGCAGGGTCAGGTTTACAGGGAATTATAGGGACTAAAAAATCCCACAGAGATCGGTCCCCAGATCTGCAGCTGGTGCATTCTGGGTGAGGTACCTTTCTCAGGGGTACAGCAGCAGTTTCCATCTGGAATCAGAACAAGTCCAGAGGTCCTGCCCTCTGTTCCACACCGCCGCCCTACTGGTCTCAGGTAGGGATTGCGCAGTCCTGCAGGGCCTGGTGTGTCTGCAGGGTCGTATTCCAGCTCTGCTCTGTAAACAGGCCCCAGTCTGCTCATTATCGGCTTAATGGGCCCAGTTTACCAGCTTCTCCCAGACTCTTCCTGGGGCTATTCACCCGGTTCTGGTTCTGGTCCTGTGAGGAGACCCGGGATTCCTGCAGACACACCTCCAGGTACAGAAGTCGCAGATAAAGAACACAGTCTTCGAGTCACTGTCAAATTCACAGGCTCCATCACTGAGTCAATAAGTCATTTTATTAACCTCTCAAGTTGTATGTACATGATTGTTACCAACCTAATGCATATGTCATACTTGTATTATACATCACCCTGGATAAGTGCAGCTGCTAAGCAAATAAATAAATTAATAAGAATAAAAATAACCAGCCAGAACCCACACCCTGTTAATACCCACAGTCCCACACAGGGTGGCACCTCACCTGGCAGAGGATGGGCACAAGGCCAGCTCACCAAGCCGGCACGTGTTTGGACTGTGGGAGGAGACCCATATGAGCACAGGAGGACCATGCACGCTCCACACAGAAGGTGCCCCGGGCATGACATCGAACATTGGCGCTCACGGTTTTTCAGAAAACCCCGGCATGACACACCCCTGTCCAGGTCTTTGTGTGCGTGTCGTGGGCTGAAATGCTTGTCCGCTCTGCCAGGCGAGTCTGCCTTCCCATTCCGCACGGAGAGCAAAACCCCCCCACGAGAAAAACTCAAAAACACTGTTTCACATTCTGACACTTAGTGACAGAGATAAGACTGGGGTGTTTTCTCCCTGCAGAAAAAAAGACATAGCCACAAGAAGGCCTGATTTCTTAGAAGGCACAATAAGGAAGGTTATCATCATCAAAGGCACGTTGTGGAAGGTTATCATCATCATTATGCTGTTCTGACATCAGACATCATCTTTATCATTAATTATTGCATTAATTTAAGGCTTCACATTTGTGTTAGTTTGGGAGAGCCAGTTTCTATATAACATGTCACACTGGAAATGAGAGGAGTACTGAGAGAGATAACTGCTTACACTCTTACTCCAGTCCTGCTGTCTCTCAGTACAGCTCCTCCAGTCCTGCTGTCTCTCAGTACAGCTCCTCCAGTCCTGCTGTCTCTCAGTCCAGCTCCTCCAGTCCTGCTGTCTCTCAGTACAGCTCCTTGTCCTGCTGTCTCTCAGTACAGCTCCTTGTCCTGCTGTCTCTCAGTACAGCTCCTCGTCCTGCTCTCTCTCAGTACAGCTCCTCCAGTCCTGCTGTCTCTCAGTACAGCTCCTCGTACAGCTGTCTCTTAGTACAGCTCCTCCAGTCCTGCTGTCTCTCAGTACAGCTCCTCCAGTCCTGCTGTCTCTCAGTACAGCTCCTCCAGTCCTGCTGTCTCTCAGTACAGCTCCTCGTCCTGCTGTCTCTCAGTACAGCTCCTCGTCCTCCTGTCTCTCAGTACAGCTCCTCCAGTCCTGCTGTCTCTCAGTACAGCTCCTCGTACAGCTGTCTCTTAGTACAGCTCCTCCAGTCCTGCTGTCTCTCAGTACAGCTCCTCCAGTCCTGCTGTCTCTCAGTACAGCTCCTCCAGTCCTGCTGTCTCTCAGTACAGCTCCTTGTCCTGCTGTCTCTCAGTACAGCTCCTCGTCCTCCTGTCTCTCAGTACAGCTCCTCCAGTCCTGCTGTCTCTCAGTACAGCTCCTCGTCCTGCTGTCTCTCAGTCCAGCTGTCTCTCAGTCCTGCTGTCTCTCAGTACAGCTTTTCTTGTGCTGCTCTCTATTTCTGTTCATCTGAGCACAATCTTCTCTGTTCCTTCATCCTCCCCGTGTCTCTCTCTATCTTTGTCAGTACTGTTCTCTGTCTCCTTACTTCTCTCTCTGTAGTAATTCCTCCTCTGTCTCTGGGAGTCATGATCTTTCCCAGTGTCCTGCTCTCTCCCAGTTGCTCTGGCCCCTAGTCCTAGTGCCCGTCCTCTCCTGCAGGCACTGCCTGACTGTCCTGGTCGCAGTGGGTCAGTGTCCGGAGCAGCTCGTTCTCTCGCTCCAGATGGGCGTTCCTGTCAGACAGCTCCCTGATCTTCTCCCTCAGCACCTCCACCTCCTCTCGCACCGCAAACATCAGGTGCGTCTTCACCAGGTCCTGCCAGCAAGGATCACAGAGGTCAGTTACTGACATGACACAGAGGAGCACAGATCAGCTCAGAGCAGGACAGCACAGATCAGCTCAGAGCAGTACAGCACAGATCAGCTCAGAGCAGGACAGCACAGATCAGCTCAGAGCAGGACAGCACAGATCAGCTCAGAGCAGTACGGCACAGATCAGCACAGCACAGATCAGCTCAGAGTAGTATATCACAGCACAGGTCAGATCAGAGTAATACAGCACAGAACAGAGCAGTACAGCACAGATCAGAACTGAACAGTACAGCACAGCCCAGATCAGCTCAGAGTAGTACAGCACAGCACAGATCAGCTCAGAGTAGTAAAGCACAGCCCAGATCAGAACTGAGCAGTATAGCACAGAGCAGAGCAGTATAGTATAGCACAGCACAGAACAGAACAACAGAGAATATAACACAGCACAATTTAGCCCAGAGTGTTGATCACTGATATAGCAGAGCACAGTAAAGCCCAGCTTGCTGATCACTAATACAGCAGAGCAGAGGAAAGCCCAGTGTGTAGATCACTGATACAGCAGAACACAGTAAAGCCCAGCATGCTGATCACTGATACAGCAGAACACAGTAAAGCCCAGCGTGTTGATCACTGATACAGCAGAGCAGAGGAAAGCCCAGCGTGTTGATCACTGATATAGCAGAACACAGTAAAGCCCAGCGTGTTGATCACTGATATAGCAGAACACAGTAAAGCCCAGCGTGTTGATCACTGATACAGCAGAACACAGTAAAGCCCAGCGTGTTGATCACTGATACAGCAGAACACAGTAAAGCCCAGCGTGTTGATCACTGATACAGCAGAACACAGTAAAGCCCAGCGTGTTGATCACTGATACAGCAGAACACAGTAAAGCCCAGCGTGTTGATCACTGATACAGCGGAACATACAGTAGTAAAGATCAGTGTGTTGATCACTGATACAGCGGAACATAGTAAAGATCAGTGTGTTGATCACTGATACAGCGGAACATAGTAAAGATCAGCGTGTTGATCACTGATACAGCGGAACATAGTAAAGATCAGTGTATTGATCATTGATACAGAAGAGCAGAGGAAAGCCCAGCGTGCTGATCACTGATACAGCAGAACACAGTAAAGCCCAGCGTGTTGATCACTGATACAGCAGAGCAGAGGAAAGCCCAGCGTGTTGATCACTGATACAGGAGAACACAGTAAAGCCCAACGTGTTGATCACTGATACAGCGGAACATAGTAAAGATCAGTGTGTTGATCACTGATACAGCGGAACATAGTAAAGATCAGTGTGTTGATCACTGATACAGCGGAACATAGTAAAGATCAGCGTGTTGATCACTGATACAGAAGAGCAGAGGAAAGCCCAGTGTGCTGATCACTGATACAGCAGAACACAGTAAAGCCCAGCGTGTTGATCACTGATACAGCAGAGCAGAGGAAAGCCCAGCGTGTTGATCACTGATACAGGAGAGCACAGTAAAGCCCAGTCTTACCATGGCCTGCTCAATCTTGTTGTCAATGGCGATCATACTGTTACTGGAGCCACTGCAAAACATAAGAACACTCCTGAGACAAGGATCAAATCAGAGACACAGCAGCCAGACAAGAGAGTGGGACAGACAGTAATATGAACAGATACACGGATACATAGACGGACATACCGAATGTCACAGAGACAGCAGGGCAGCTGGATTTGAAAGCCCGAGAAAGAACCCCTTCATCTCCCCAATCCCACTGAGCCCTGTATTCCCAGAGTGCTACCCGGTAACGATCCGATTATAATGACTGCACAGTTACTCATTCTAAGCAGCACACAGGCTAGCGGACTGGTGCAGCCACAAGGGGGCGTGTTACCTGTGGAAGAACAGTAACAGAGACAGGAAGGCCTTGTCAGCGTTTCTCTTTCGGACAGAAGCTGGTTTCAGGCCCGTGCAGCACATAGCCTCCTGACCCAGAAGACTGGTTCTGACCAGCTCCTGCCCCCAGTCCTCTTGCGGGGCGACGGGTCGGGTGGCCGAGCCTGGCTGGGGCGCCTCCCGGGTCTCGGTTCTGTCTCCTGGGACCTCCGGGAATGTGGCAGGACTCCCCCCGACCTGGCTGCGGTCCTTGTCCCGGGATGGCGGCCCACTCGGGCTGCGCTGGGTCGGGGGGGTCGCGGCAGCAGGAACAGAACCGGGCTTGACCCCGGCCCCGGAGGCCGCAGTGCAGTTCTGTGGTGATCCGCTGGGGCCAGAGTCCGGGTGGGCTGGACGGGCTGGAGCTGCAGAGCGGTCCGGCTGCCCGCAGCCCGGAACCGTCTCTCCAGTCCCGGCGGACGCCGCCTGTTGCCGTGGAGATTCCCCGGGTTTGGCGCAGAGATCCGGCTGTGAAGACGAAGCCTGGCTCGTGTCTGAGGAGGTCCGCTCCGCACGGCTCGTCGGATCAGAACCGATGCCACGGGCTTCGGTGCCGACCTGGGTTCGAGTCCCACCGGCGCTGGCATGGTCCCGGCAGGGGCCGGCGCCAGACTGCTTCTGCAAGGCAGTCTGGGAAGACCCGGGGCCGTCAGGACATGTCTGGCTCACGCGGTCTGACCCGCCTTGTCTGCGATCGCCGGTGTCACCCGGGCTCGGACTGGCTCCCGGAATGGGAGTCCGCACTCCAGCCTCGACGCCGGCCTGCCTCGACCCCGAGCCCAGGGCCCTCTCCGGGCCGGCGTCAAGGCTGGAGTGCGGACGAGTGGCCGGACCTTCCTGATCTGCACCACAGCTGCCCGGTGGTTTCACGCTGGCGAGGCCAACACCCGGGCCGTCCCGGGTTCGAGAGCCCTGCCTTCCGGCTTCCGTGCGGGAATCCAGGGGGGTGTCCTCCGACACAGCGGCCCTGGGATCAGAACTCCCGGGGGCCGACGCGTCTCTCTGCGTCTCCCGGGAGACTCCCAGCCTTCCGGCCTCCGCAGGGCTGGGGCCTCCGCGTGCCAGGGTTCGAGAGGCGCTGGACTCGGCAAGGATCCCCCCCATTCCGGGATCCGGGACTGAAGCCGAGGACAGCCCGTGCACCGTGGGTCCTGGATCAGAATCCTCCCGCGTCTGTGCTTCCCTCAGAGCCGGGAGATCCTGGATCCGGGTTCGAGACTGATCCGCAGGATGGGAACCCCGGCTGCTGGAGACAGCGGGTGTACCGTCTGGGTTCAGACGGGGGCGCTCCTGGCTGCGGGTTCGAGGCATGCCAGACAGGCTAGGATTTGGGGATGAGATTGGATCCTTATTGACAAGCAGGTTTCGGGTGCGATTCTGGCCGGCCTCCCTCTCCCTGTCCTCCTTTCCCTCCCTCCTTGGTTGTGGCCTGCAGGTTAGGGGCTGGCCATGGGTGTGAGCCTCATGAGATCCGGGACACGCCTGACCGCCTCTGTGACCAGAGAGGGGTCTGAACGTAGCTCCTGCCTCCTCGGAGTCGAGGCAGGGCAGACCGGATGTGGAACACCCCCCTGATCCGGCCTCTGCGATGCTCGCGATGCTCTTCTCCCGCCTTGGAGTCCGGGAGGCAGAGGAGGGCTGCGAGGCCTCACTGAGGCGGGCCCGAGAAGGGGAGGCAGCCCTCTGACCAGGGCGCGAGGCAAGGAGGGGAGGCCTGGGGGAGAGGGAGGCAGCCTGACGCAAGGGCGATGCCCTTCTGAGGACGGGGGAGGATGGAGCCGAGGCAGACCGAGAGGCAGAACGGGCCTGAGAGACCCGCGCAGGCGGGGGCGCGGACTGGAGGAGCCGAGCCTCAGAGGCTACACTGAGCTCTGATCTCGCTCGGCTGAGGCAGGAGGGGGGCGGGAGGCGGGCGGACGGCGAGGCAGCCCGGGACCCCGATCTGAGCCGGGGGGAACCGGGCTGAGGCTGGGAGGCAGGGCTGGGCCGGTGCCTCGTCTCGAAACAGGACACCATCTTCTTGACATTGACGAACATGGTAACTATTGCTGTCGTTTTCCGATGTCCGATGTCCGATGTCCCGATGTCCCGATGTCCGATGTCCGATGTCCGATGTCCACAAGGACAGCGAGGTCTAAGCAAAAGAGGCGCTCCTCTGATTTCTCACCCCGACCGGCACTGTCTCCCACTGCATGGACAACTAGGGCTGGTCTGGGGTTCCATCCAGAGAGGGGATGGGGGAGCCCATCTGACGCAGATGCTGGACACTCGTCTCCCCTGAATGTGCCCCACGGTCCTGTTTCTGGCAGGCCAGAGCAGACCCTTCCCTCCTTTCTGTCGGCCGGCAGTCAGCCACCACACCTGTCAGAACGCAGCAGCAGCCCTGCAGAACAGCCCAGGGTCCACATGTCTCCCCAGCGCAAAGGAAAAGCTCAGCTCGCTGTAGAAACCCAACGAGCAACATTAAGAAAAGGGAAATCCTTGAATCCAAAGGGCGTCCAGGGGTCTGTGACTGGAGATCCCGCAGCCAGTGTCCCAACCCAGGATGAGCCCCTACCGCCTGGAGATCACAGCCCAGCTGAAGAAGGGCCACTCTCACAATGAACCATTTTCCCAGTTCAGTAAAACGCCCAGATCTCCAGATCACTCATTCATGTGCCGGATTTCAAACTGGTAATAACTGCCGCCGCTGTAAGACGTCTCCCTAACCGCTTCTATTTTTTAACAATCCACTCAAAACACTGATTCTAATTAATGCTCTCTGTGTCTGACGGAGTGCCTGCTTCTGCACTTGACCAGAATATCTATAGGGCTGAATAAGAAGTTCTAGAATTCCATTCCCTCCCACTGACTCCCTTTATCGTCCAATAGGAAGGCTCCCTGCACAACTCAACATTCCGCCTCCTGCCCACTTATGCAGCAGCAGGGGACAGCCATTGGCTGACGCCATCCTTCTGTCTCCACCCACTAACGCCTCCTAACCAAAGGCGACTAGCTATTGGCTGGAGCCACGGCCCGTCTCCTCCCTCCACTCCCCTTCCCTGGCGAGGTCTGGCTATTGGCCAGACCACAATTCTCTCTCCAGCTACACTTCCACAACCATTTTAAACCCTTCGTTTGCCAAATGGCATCAGTTTCAGAGACCCCACGTAACACACCAGAAGAGATCACATTGCATGTTATGGCATTGCAAATATATGTTTTCTGCCACCAGTATCTGGTGTTACAGTGTTGTGGAAGAAGGTTTTAAGACTTTTGATCTCTACAGGTCTGATGATATGAGAAATGTTAACATTATGGATGAGATTCAACCCGCCGCCCCCTTGTTGAGTGTCAGAGAGTTTCTCACGGTCACAGGCAGTTTTCATTCCAGCTTAGCCCTTACTGACTACCAGCAGCTCGTTGTTGGCTATTCCTGGATCACTCCTGCCTCTCCAGGTTCTGGGCAGCTCTCAGGACCAGGACTGGACCCCCTGGGACCCCGACAGCGCCCGGCGCGGGGCAGACCCGTCACCAGCACAGGCCCAGAGCCTCTAGCACAGCCATCGGAAAGCGAACTTGCAGGAGTAAGAGAGAACAGCAGAACAGCAGTCCCTAGAGCAGTGAGACGGGGCCTGTGTGAGATATCTCCTCTTGCCCCTGTGCAGTGGAGTCTCCCTCCCCTCCCCTGTGCCTCGGGCTAACAGAGGCAGCTCTGTCTCCCCCCTCCGGCCCCCCCTCTGTCCTTTCTCTCCGTGTCGTCTGTCTCAGCCCCTCTCAGCTCTGCCTCCCCCTCCCCCTGCTCTATGGACACTGCCCACGAATCACAGTGTAAACATTACAATCACTCAGTATGAGGATGACAATTAATTAATATTATTATTATTATTATTATTATTATTATACTGTAGAGGGGCCGACTCTGTTCACACACAGCTCTGCTGTGTTTCCTGTAAGACTGGACAGTGCAGCAGAAAGTGCATAAGTCTGTCTATGTCCAGACTGGTCACTGAGCCTGTCCCCTCTGGACAGCCAGGTCTGCCTGTGTCCAGTGTCTGTGTCTGGGCTGTGGTCACTGAGCCTGTCCCCTTTGGGCAGCCAGGTCTGCCTGTGTCCAGACAGAGGTCGCTGAGCCAGAAGGGCGAGTTTGTGCTGTGTTGTGTGTTGCAGTGGGTGAGGTACTGTTGTATTATGTTGTGTGTGTAGCAGCGGGTGAGGTTGTGCTGCGTTGTGGTTAACTCTGATCTTGCTGGCTTCTCCCTGTTCCCCCTCCCTGCCCCTCTGCCTACTCCGCACTCATTATTCCCAAATCCGCCAGAGTGGGCATCACGGCATTCCGGCGGTGGGAGGGGGGGAACACACGCACAATCGCCACCATTGTCGTGTCCTGTCCCGGGCCATTGTCCCAGCCTGGGAACATTCCGAACCTTCCCCGCCCACCCTGTCTGCCGTGCGCACGGAGGACTCGGGAAACAGCTCCGGGTCTGTGCCTCTCCCAGGCCCCCCAAACGCAGGCCCAGACACGCGTGTCTCGGCCACACAGGGCACACGCCACGGACGGCGCACGGCCTCCCGCTGCGAGGGAAGGACGCTGGCAACACGTGCCGACAGACTAGCAGGTGGATGCGTCCAGGGCTTCGGCTTCAACAACACAGCTGGGCAGCTTGCTCCACACTCCCACCACTCTTCGTGCAAAGACTTTCCTCTTGCCCAAACTGGAGGGTCTCGACCAGCCCATTCTTGAAAGAAGCCAGAGTATCAGCTTCAGCAACACGGCTGAATATCTTGTTCCACTCTCGCACCACTCTTCGTGTAAAGACTTTCCTCCTGTCCCGACTAGAGGATCTCATTCAGTCGTTTCTTGAGAGTTGCCAGGGTAATTGCCACAACAAGACGGCTGAATATCTTGTTCCACTCTCGCACCACTCTTTGTGTAAAGACTTTCCTCTTGCCCGGACTGGAGGATCTCGCCCAGCCGTTTCTTGAAAGAAGCCGGAGTATCAACCCCAACAACATGTTGGGGTAGCTTTTCAAACCCCCATCACTGGGTGTAAAGAAGTGACTCCTGTGCTCAGTTTCCACACAGATTCTACCTGTATCCTCTGGTCTGTTTTTCAGTGTCGGATCTGAGGGGAGTCCACTGTAGCCTTCTGTGTTCATGACGAGAGAGACTGAGCTCCTTTAGGACATTCCTTTAACCCTGGGCAAGCACCCAGTCCCTGACCTCTGGACAGAGGGGAAACACCGTTTTGTACCTGGGTGACCGCAATCACCATAAAGAAACTGCAGAGCAACAAAAGAGTGAGGAGGTAAAACTGCAGCACAGCTCTGGCAGCAGACCCATCAACAGGAGTGATATTGACAGGCCATGCGTGTCACACGTCAGGAACTCTCCCTCTAACGCTCCCTGCTTGTAACACAAAGGAGCCGGCTCTGGGGGCAACGCTGCCCTCTTCTGGTCAAGTCCCAGAGCTGCAGACTGACTCTCCCCCTGTGAAACAGGAAGACGGGGGGAGAGAGAGGTTTCCCTGCTCAAGCACAGCAACATTATTTGTTTAACACGAATACAATATTATTTATTTAACATGACTATTACTTACTCATGTTAAATAATATTTGTCTAGTACGCTCATAACCAATCAGTGCAGATGCCCAGTCTGCAATCTGGACAGGCCTGGAGACAACTGGCACAGCGAAACGAGGTGCAATGCAGGCAACCCCACAGGGGAGTCACAGGACCCAGGGGCACCATGGCTCCACACACTGATGTCAGACACCCCCCATGTCACACCAGGTCCAGGGTAACGTCCCTCAGTACTCCACCCCACCACAATGCACAGGACTGACGCTGACCCTGCACCTGAACCCCGAACTCGGGTCCTCACACAGGGTGTGGGCTGAGATACAGAGCGGGGGAGATGGAGAGAGGGGTGAGAGTGAGAGGAGAAGAGTGAAGGGACGACATCAGAGACAGGAAGTGAGAGACACATGGTGCCACAGGACCAAAGCATGATGGGGGAAAAAACAGTCTGGCGGCAGGTATCTAAAATCTAAAAAGCAGATGTCATACACACACACACAACACTCTAGCACACACACCACACCCGCACCACACACACACACAACACACACGCACACCCATGCTACACACACATTCCACACACACGCCCACCACATGCCACGCACACACATGTCACACACACGCCCACATGCTACACACGTCACACATACACGCACACACACCATACACTCAAGCACACACAAGCATATACCACATCCATGCCACACAGACACACACATCACAGACATGCCACACACATGCCACTCATGCGTCTCACACACACGCCACACACATGCACGCACACACGCGTCTCACACACGCGCCACACATATGCACGCACACACGTGTCTCACACACGCGTCGCACACACGCGTCGCACACACGCGCCGCACACACGCGCCGCACGCACGCCGCACGCACGCCGCACGCACGCCGCACGCACGCACGCACGCACGCACGCACGCACGCACGCAGATGTCCTGCTGCACAGGTGAGGCATCCCAGTGACTCCGCCTCGGTGTTTACAGATACGCCCGGCTCTGGGGAGTGGTGAGCGAGTCCTCAGCCCCAGGCCTCACCGAGCCGGTAAAACCTGAACACGCAGACAGCTCTGTTACTCACACAGCCTGCAGCGAGCTGGAGCAGACACACACACAGGAGAGGAGGCCCTGCACATGCACGCTACACACACACATGCTACACACGGACATGCTACACACACTCTACATATAAGAAAGCAACACATGCTACATGCATGCTACACACACTGTAAACTGTGAGGCCTGTGAGAGGCAGGGCTCTGATTGATCAGTGTGGAGGC
Organism: Atractosteus spatula; assembly: GCF_055471065.1. Lineage (NCBI taxonomy): Eukaryota > Metazoa > Chordata > Actinopteri > Semionotiformes > Lepisosteidae > Atractosteus > Atractosteus spatula. The sequence continues at coordinate 67,467,672 of NC_142708.1, read as the reverse complement.
CTGTGAGAGGCAGGGCTCTGATTGATCAGTGTGGAGGCCTGTGAGATGCAGGGCTCTGATTGATCAGTGTGGAGGCCTGTGAGAGGCAGGGCTCTGATTGATCAGTGTGGAGGCCTGTGAGAGGCAAGGTTCTGATCGATCAGTGTGGAGGCCTGTGAGAGGCAGGGCTCTGATTGATCAGGGAGGCCTGTGAGAGGCAGGGCTCTGATTGATCAGTGTGGAGGCCTGTGAGAGGCAGGGCTCTGATTGATCAGTGTGGAGACCTGTGAGAGGCAGGGCTCTGATTGATCAGTGTGGAGGCCTGTGAGAGGCAGGGCTCTGATTGATCAGGGAGGCCTGTGAGACGCAGGGCTCTGATTGATCAGGGAGGCCTGTGAGAGGCAGGGCTCTGATTGATCAGTGTGGAGGCCTGTGAGACGCAGGGCTCTGATTGATCCGTGTGGAGGCCTGTGAGACGCAGGGCTCTGATTGATCAGTGTGGAGACCTGTGAGAGGCAGGGCTCTGATTGATCAGTGTGGAGGCCTGTGAGACGCAGGGCTCTGATTGATCAGTGTGGAGACCTGTGAGAGGCAGGGCTCTGATTGATCAGTGTGGAGGCCTGTGAGAGGCAGGGCTCTGATTGATCAGGGAGGCCTGTGAGAGGCAGGGCTCTGATTGATCAGGGAGGCCTGTGAGAGGCAGGGCTCTGATTGATCAGTGTGGAGGCCTGTGAGAGGCAGGGCTCTGATTGATCAGGGAGGCCTGTGAGAGGCAGGGCTCTGATTGATCAGTGTGGAGGCCTGTGAGAGGCAGAGCTCTGATTGATCAGTGTGGAGGCCTGTGAGACGCAGGGCTCTGATTGATCAGGGAGGCCTGTGAGAGGCAGGGCTCTGATTGATCAGTGTGGAGGCCTGTGAGACGCAGGGCTCTGATTGATCAGGGAGGCCTGTGAGAGGCAGGGCTCTGATTGATCAGTGTGGAGGCCTGTGAGACGCAGGGCTCTGATTGATCAGGGAGGCCTGTGAGAGGCAGGGCTCTGATTGATCAGGGAGGCCTGTGAGAGGCAGGGCTCTGATCGATCAGTGTGGAGGCCTGTGAGAGGCAGGGCTCTGATTGATCAGTGTGGAAGCCTGTGAGAGGCAGGGCTCTGATTGATCAGGGAGGCCTGTGAGAGGCAGGGCTCTGATTGATCAGGGAGGAGGCCTGTGAGAGGCAGGGCTCTGATTGATCAGGGAGGAGGCCTGTGAGAGGCAGGGCTCTGATTGATCAGTGTGGAGGCCTGTGAGAGGCAGGGCTCTGATTGATCAGGGAGGAGGCCCCTGAGAGGCAGGGCTCTGATTGATCAGGGAGGAGGCCCCTGAGAGGCAGGGCTCTGATTGATCAGGGAGGAGGCCCCTGAGAGGCAGGGCTCTGATTGATCAGGGAGGAGGCCCCTGAGAGGCAGGGCTCTGATTGATCAGGGAGGCCTGTGAGAGGCAGGGCTCTGATTGATCAGGGAGGCCTGTGAGAGGCAGGGCTCTGATTGATCAGGGAGGCCTGTGAGAGGCAGGGCTCTGATTGATCAGTGTGGAGGCCTGTGAGACGCAGGGCTGTGATTGATCAGTGTGGAGGCCTGTGAGAGGCAGGGCTCTGATTGATCAGGGAGGCCTGTGAGGGGGGGGGGGAGTGAGAAAATGAGAGAAAGGAATAGTGGGAAAGCAGCAGGGTGAGAGACAGCGCAGGAAAGGGAGACAGTGAGTTATTTCAGCAGCCAAAATCTACAAGCTGACAGTGACGAACCACAAACTGCCTGTTCTGACGTGCAAGAATGCCAGGTATTTGTCCCGCAGCTGTGACTGAGCACACTGGGGTGTGAAGAACAAGCACTCTCACTCCTGCAGGCTGCCGTGCCGCCAGACAGACAGAGCAGAGCAGAGCAGAGCAGAGCAGATGGGCGTCACTTTCCCCCTCACCAAAGGGAGGGCTACTGACGCCATTCTGGCTCAAGGACGGGCAGCTCCTGGAGCCAAGATGGTGGAAAGAGCTAGCAGTCCTTTTCAGAGTGCGGGATTATAGGAGTCGCCGAGAGTGCGACTCCTGACCCCTGTGTGCACAGTGGCAGAGGTTTAACAGAGTCGTTCCTCTCGGCATGGGGGCGGGCAGCTCATTCAGCAGACAGGAGGCCGATAAACACACCAGAGGCCCTGGATTAGGGGCTTCGGACTCTGGATTGGCAGGGTTGTGGGTTCAAATCCCAGATGTTGCACAGCTGACCCCTCACACTGCTCCCGTTAAACGCCCAGCTGATCAACACGTACCGATCACGTGACCGACACAGATCTGGACAAGAGTGCGGCCAGTACTGCTCAGTCCAAACTCTGCCCGTCCCTGCAGATCACCTACCTGTCCTCGTCCAGCTGGAACGCTCCCCCGACGCCGAACACGGACTGGGCCAGCGCGAGGCGAGACGGGCTCCGGCTGGGGCCTGGCACCCGCGGGGGGCTGGCGTCTCCGGGCGACCCCGGGCGAGACGGAGCCTGAAACGAGAGGAGCGGAGAGTCAGCGATGAGGGCTCCCATCTAGAACCCTGAGGGATCGGCAGACTCGCTGGCGCAGAACACAGATCTCATCATAGAGGAGCCGGAATTATCACCAGCTGGAGCTGAAACCAGACAAGCTGACACTCGTCTGGGTCCCAGGAACCAGCAACTCTGCCAGCTGCCGAGAGTCTGAACCCACAGCGCAGCCGAGACTCGTCCCAGGAACCACCAACCCTGCCAGCTGCCGAGAGTCTGAACCCACAGCACAGCCGAGACTCGTCCCAGGAACCAGCAACCCTGCCAGCTGCCAGCTGCCGAGAGTCTGAACCCACAGTGCAGCCGAGACTCGTCCCAGGAACCAGCGGCTCTGCCAGCTGCTGAGAGTCTGAACCCGAGTGAATCTCCCACTGTTACTAACTCCCACTCCTTTCACTTGGCTGGTGCTCTTAGCCCAAGGCATTTGTGCTGGAGACGATGTCATATCTCAACGCTCAAAGGAACAACAGCAGTGTCACAGCTGGGATTTGAACCCGCAACCTTCCAGCTGCAAGTCCCGAAGCCCACACACCTTGGAACCCGGGGCCGCCTGGGTGGAAACCGGGGACCCCAGCAGCTCGGCCCCACCGGAGCCGGAAGACCGGCTGGGTTCTGGTGGGACGGGCTCACACGCGACCGCCACACCACCAGGCCGCCGGCTCGCTCACCTGTCCCGGGGGGGCGTCGATCCGCAGCGGGGGGGGCAGGCGCCTGTGCCGGGGGGTCCCGGCCGCCGCGGGGCCGAGCCGGGGCGAGGGGGGCCCGCTCAGGGGCTGGCGCGGGGTGGTGTCGCCGACGGCGACGCTGGACGCCAGCAGGTGGGTGGTGCCCTGCGAGTGCACCAGGTGCCCCGGCCGCAGCGGGCGGAAGGGGTGGGGCAGGGGGGTGGCCCCCAGGCCGGCCGCCCCCCCCAGCGACTCCAGCGAGTCCAGCGAGTCCAGCGAGTGCGCGTGCCGCAGGCCGGCCAGCAGCCGCGCCTCCCGGTCCAGCACGTCCACGCAGGTCCAGCGGCCGCGGCGGTAGGGCTGGCCCAGCGCGCGCCGCAGCCGCACCACGCGGAACCGGGAGGCCGGGGGCGAGCCGCTGCCGTCCGGGGGGCCCCGGGACAGCTCCGGCGGGGAGGGGGCCGCGGCGGCGCCGCCCTGGTGGCCGTTGACCGGCTGCTGCTCGGGGCTCTGCGGCGGCTGGGACCCGGGGCCCCCGGCTCCAGGGGACGCCCCGCAGTCCGACGTCACGCTGGTGATCAGGAAGCCACTCTTCTTCCGGCCCCCACTCATGGTCCAGTCCCTGCTCCAACTGGGGACTGATCAGTTTAGCAATCAATCAATCAATCAATCAATCAGTCTATCAGTCAGTCCGTGTAAGTGTCTCGGAATCCAAGTTCAGCTCCACCCGCTGAGCTTCTTCATCGCCTCACAGGACGGCGGCTCCCCCCGATCCCCAGGGTCCGGAAGACAGACAGGAGGGGGACCCCCGGCTCCCAGCGGCCACGTGCCATCGCTGCAGGAGCTCCCTCAGCGCGCCCCCGAGCGCACGCTGCCCGGAGTCTTCCTCGGAAGAGCCCCCCCGCCGGGGACGAGCCTGGGAAAGCGCGTGTGCCTCTCTCGGAGCCGGGCAGCGACTGGGAACCCGCCCCGCGCCCCGGCCGCATCCACCTTCGCCGGCTCCGAAACAGCCCGGGCCGGTGGGGGAGACCCCCAGACCTGCGGGCGCGACCCCCGTGCGGGAGGCTGGGCGCCGGCTTGGGTTTTTCTTCAGGATTATATCCGTCTCCCGTTTAAACAGCCCGATGCCTGTGGGTCTCTCCCCGCCCCCTCAGCCGGCGCGCACGGCGGAGCTCCGTTCGCCTTGTAAGGAAACTGCGGCTGCGAGCTTTAGGAAGCGGGGGCTGTCTGTCTGCCGACAAAACCGCTGAGCAGTTCCGCTTCCTTCCGGTTCAGCACAAATCGATCATTCGGAAATGAAGCGCCTCTCGGCGGGCGGGGCTGCTCCGCTCCCGAAGTCCCGACCCTCACCTGCAGCCGGGCGAGAGCGCGGTGCCCTGTCAGGACGCGCAGCTGAAATACCGGCTGGTGGCTCCTGCGAGCTCCGGGTCCGAGAGCCGACCTGGCCCGTCAGGACGGACTCCGAGGACACGTGGGCGCCGGAACGTAAAACCGACCCTCCCAGCGAGAGGACACTGTGATTTTGCTCAGGTACACACACACACACGTGCAGCTGGACGACACTGCGCTACCCACACAGTCTGTAAGGAATAACGCCCTCTAATAAAACCAACTTTCCTCGCTGCGCTTGAGGAAACGCCTTTCGAAGAGAGGCGGCTTTGCTGCTGCTGCCTGTAGGACAGAGATCCCACTGTTTCTAATAATAATTGCCCCCTTTCGACGTGGTGACAAGAAATTAATCATATTTCAGCCGCTCCGCGCCTCGCCTTTAAACCGACAGGCGCCGAGTCGTGAAGAAATAACGAAGACACGCCCGGGAGGAGGCGTTAAGCCCGCAGCGGGGAAGTCATCCGGTTCGAGCGAGCAGCCGTGCGCCTCTGTAAGGTCACACGGGCCCCCGGGCAATGGCAAGGCGCCTCGGCTTGACGTTTTCTCGTCGTGCAGGGGCCGGGGTCGAGTCGCCCGGCCGGGGCTGAAGGCTCCGAGCGCCGCGCTGCGCTCCGACAGCTCAGCACGCCCCGGGTCGGGGCGCACCGTACCAGCCCCGACTCTGTCTCCGTCTCTGCGAAAGCGTCTCCCACACCCTCAGAGCGCTGGAAAAACACGACCAGGAGCGTCTGTAACATCCGAAGAAGAAGAAAAAACCCCAAAACTGATTGTTTTATTATTGGTCTCGACAAGAAAAAGTTGTGCAACAGAGTCTCTCCTCACGGGGGCTGTGCGCTCGCCGGATCAGTCGTGTTCGCAGAGCTGACAAGATGACAGAGAAGCGAGTTCTCCTCGTCTGACACCCGGTCCCGCGGCGCCGGAGAGGAAATCAATCTCGGCCGGTCTCCGCAGCCCCAGAGAGGACTCCTCCGGCTGCTGCGGGGGCGCTGCGCGCTGACGGGCTCCTGTCTCCGGCTCCGCCGCTCGGGTCCCGCTCGCTGCTTCCTCGCCCGGCCGGACTGGCGCATCCACTCGCAGCAGCTGCAGACGACAACTTCCACACCAGCCACTTCCGGCCCCGCCGTGCCTCGCGATCCGGAAACCCGCTGCGGCTCGCGGGGTCCTCGGCCGGGGGCGCCTCTCGTGACACTCCCTGCCCGTGCAGCGCGTGCAGCCCATCGCAGTACCCCTCGGTCCCCCCCCCCTGCTCCCGCTCCGGAACAAGGAACCAGCACCGAGGTCCCGAATCCAGATCCACAGCTGTGCCCAGTGCCCCCCTCAGGCCGTACTAAGGTCGGGGTTTGGGGCGGAGGGGGCGGGGGGGGGGGGGTGTTCTGCTGCTTGATTACACGGGACCGCGAGGGGCCAATCGGATTCTAGCGGGCCAGCAGGAAAGCGCAGTGGTACAAGCGTGCTCTGAGCCTCAGAGTAATAGACACTGCTCTCCTGTATAGCGCCTTCCCTCTGCTCACAGTGTTCAGAGTAATAGACACTGCTCTCCTGTATAGCGCCTTCCCTCTGCTCACAGTGTTCAGAGTAATAGACACTGCTCTCCTGTATAGCGCCTTCCCTCTGCTCACAGTGTTCAGAGTAATAGACACTGCTCTCCTGTATAGCGCCTTCCCTCTGCTCACAGTGTTCAGAGTAATAGACACTGCTCTCCTGTATAGCGCCTTCCCTCTGCTCACAGTGTTCAGAGTAATAGACACTGCTCTCCTGTATAGCGCCTTCCCTCTGCTCACAGTGTTCAGAGTAATAGACACTGCTCTCGTGTATAGCGCCTTCCCTCTGCTTACAGTGTTCAGAGTAATAGACACTGCTCTCGTGTATAGCGCCTTCCCTCTGCTCACAGTGTTCAGAGTAATAGACACTCACTGCTCTCCTGTATAGCGCCTTCCCTCTGTTCACAGTGTTCAGAGTAATAGACACTGCTCTCCCGTATAACGCCTTCCCTCTGCTCACAGTGTTCAGAGTAATAGACACTCACTGCTCTCCTGTATAGTGCCTTCCTCTGCTCACAGTGTTCAGAGTAATAGACACTCACTGCTCTCCTGTATAGCGCCTTCCCTCTGCTCACAGTGTTCAGAGTAATAGACACTGCTCTCCTGTATAGCGCCTTCCCTCTGCTCACAGTGTTCAGAGTAATAGACACTCACTGCTCTCCTGTATAGCGCCTTCCCTCTGCTCACAGTGTTCAGAGTAATAGACACTCACTGCTCTCCTGTATAGCGCCTTCCCTCTGTTCACAGTGTTCAGAGTAATAGACACTGCTCTCCTGTATAGCACCTTCCCTCTGCTCACAGTGTTCAGAGTAATAGACACTCACTGCTCTCCTGTATAGCGCCTTCCCTCTGCTCACAGTGTTCAGAGTAATAGACACTCACTGCTCTCCTGTATAGCGCCTTCCCTCTGCTCACAGTGTTCAGAGTAATAGACACTGCTCTCCTGTATAGCGCCTTCCCTCTGCTCACAGTGTTCAAAGTAAAAGACACTCACTGCTCTCCTGTATAGCGCCTTCCCTCTGCTCACAGTGTTCAGAGTAATAGACACTCACTGCTCTCCTGTATAGCGCCTTCCCTCTGCTCACAGTGTTTAGAGTAATAGACACTCACTGCTCTCCTGTATAGCGCCTTCCCTCTGCTCACAGTGTTCAGAGTAATAGACACTCACTGCTCTCCTGTATAGCGCCTTCCCTCTGCTCACAGTGTTCAGAGTAATAGACACTGCTCTCCTGTATAGCGCCTTCACTCTGCTCACAGTGTTCAGAGTAATAGACACTCACTGCTCTCCTGTATAGCGCCTTCCCTCTGCTCAAAGTGTTCAAAGTAATAGACACTGCTCTCCTGTATAGCGCCTTCCCTCTGTTCAGTGTTCAGAGTAATAGACACTGCTCTCCTGTATAGCGCCTTCCCTCTGTTCACAGTGTTCAGAGTAATAGACACTGCTCTCCCGTATAACGCCTTCCCTCTGCTCACAGTGTTCAGAGTAATAGACACTCACTGCTCTCCTGTATAGCGCCTTCCCTCTGCTCACAGTGTTCAGAGTAATAGACACTGCTCACGTGTATAGCGCCTTCCCTCTGCTCACAGTGTTCAGAGTAATAGACACTGCTCTCCTGTATAGCGCCTTCCCTCTGCTCACAGTGTTCAGAGTAATAGACACTCACTGCTCTCCTGTATAGCGCCTTCCCTCTGCTCACAGTGTTCAGAGTTATAGACACTGCTCTCGTGTATAGCGCCTTCCCTCTGCTCACAGTGTTCAGAGTAATAGACACTGCTCTCCTGTATAGCGCCTTCCCTCTGCTCACAGTGTTCAGAGTAATAGACACTGCTCTCCTGTATAGCGCCTTCCCTCTGCTCACAGTGTTCAGAGTAATAGACACTGATCTCCTGTATAGCGCCTTCCCTCTGCTCACGGTGTTCAGAGTAATAGACACTCACTGCTCTCGTGTATAGCGCCTTCCCTCTGCTCACAGTGTTCAGAGTAATAGACACTGCTCTCCCGTATAGCGCCTTCCCTCTGCTCACAGTGTTCAGAGTAATAGACACTGCTCTCCTGTATAGCGCCTTCCCTCTGCTCACAGTGTTCAGAGTAATAGACACTCACTGCTCTCCTGTATAGCGCCTTCCCTCTGCTCACAGTGTTCAGAGTAATAGACACTGCTCTCCTGCACAGCGCCTTCCCTCTGCTTACAGTGTTCAGAGTAATAGACACTGCTCTCGTGTATAGCGCCTTCCCTCTGCTCACAGTGTTCAGAGTAATAGACACTCACTGCTCTCCTGTATAGCGCCTTCCCTCTGTTCACAGTGTTCAGAGTAATAGACACTGCTCTCCCGTATAGCGCCTTCCCTCTGCTCACAGTATTCAGAGTAATAGACACTGCTCTCCTGTATAGAGCCTTCCCTCTGCTCACAGTGTTCAGAGTAATAGACACTCACTGCTCTCCTGTATAGCGCCTTCCCTCTGCTCACAGTGTTCAGAGTAATAGACACTGCTCTCCTGCACAGCGCCTTCCCTCTGCTTACAGTGTTCAGAGTAATAGACACTGCTCTCGTGTATAGCGCCTTCCCTCTGCTCACAGTGTTCAGAGTAATAGACACTCACTGCTCTCCTGTATAGCGCCTTCCCTCTGCTCAAAGTGTTCAAAGTAATAGACACTGCTCTCCTGTATAGCGCCTTCCCTCTGTTCAGTGTTCAGAGTAATAGACACTGCTCTCCTGTATAGCGCCTTCCCTCTGTTCACAGTGTTCAGAGTAATAGACACTGCTCTCCCGTATAACGCCTTCCCTCTGCTCACAGTGTTCAGAGTAATAGACACTGACTGCTCTCCTGTATAGCGCCTTCCCTCTGCTCACAGTGTTCAGAGTAATAGACACTGCTCTCGTGTATAGCGCCTTCCCTCTGCTCACAGTGTTCAGAGTAATAGACACTGCTCTCCTGTATAGCGCCTTCCCTCTGCTCACAGTGTTCAGAGTAATAGACACTTACTGCTCTCCTGTATAGCGCCTTCCCTCTGCTCACAGTGTTCAGAGTAATAGACACTGCTCTCCTGTATAGCGCCTTCCCTCTGCTCACAGTGTTCAGAGTAATAGACACTCACTGCTCTCCTGTATAGCGCCTTCCCTCTGCTCACAGTGTTCAGAGTAATAGACACTGCTCTCCCGTATAGCGCCTTCCCTCTGCTCACAGTGTTCAGAGTAATAGACACTGCTCTCCTGTATAGCGCCTTCCCTCTGCTCACAGTGTTCAGAGTAATAGACACTCACTGCTCTCCTGTATAGCGCCTTCCCTCTGCTCACAGTGTTCAGAGTAATAGACACTGCTCTCCTGCACAGCGCCTTCCCTCTGCTTACAGTGTTCAGAGTAATAGACACTGCTCTCGTGTATAGCGCCTTCCCTCTGCTCACAGTGTTCAGAGTAATAGACACTCACTGCTCTCCTGTATAGCGCCTTCCCTCTGTTCACAGTGTTCAGAGTAATAGACACTGCTCTCCCGTATAACACCTTCCCTCTGCTCACAGTGTTCAGAGTAATAGACACTCACTGCTCTCCTGTATAGTGCCTTCCTCTGCTCACAGTGTTCAGAGTAATAGACACTCACTGCTCTCCTGTATAGCGCCTTCCCTCTGCTCACAGTGTTCAGAGTAATAGACACTGCTCTCCTGTATAGCGCCTTCCCTCTGCTCACAGTGTTCAGAGTAATAGACACTCACTGCTCTCCTGTATAGCGCCTTCCCTCTGCTCACAGTGTTCAGAGTAATAGACACTCACTGCTCTCCTGTATAGCGCCTTCCCTCTGCTCACAGTGTTCAGAGTAATAGACACTCACTGCTCTCCTATATAGCGCCTTCCCTCTGCTCACAGTGTTTAGAGTAATAGACACTCACTGCTCTCCTGTATAGCGCCTTCCCTCTGCTCAGTGTTCAGAGTAATAGACACTCACTGCTCTCCTGTATAGCGCCTTCCCTCTGCTCAAAGTGTTCAAAGTAATAGACACTGCTCTCCTGTATAGCGCCTTCCCTCTGCTCACAGTGTTCAGAGTAATAGACACTCACTGCTCTCCTATATAGCGCCTTCCCTCTGCTCACAGTGTTTAGAGTAATAGACACTCACTGCTCTCCTGTATAGCGCCTTCCCTCTGCTCAGTGTTCAGAGTAATAGACACTCACTGCTCTCCTGTATAGCGCCTTCCCTCTGCTCACAGTGTTCAGAGTAATAGACACTCACTGCTCTCCTGTATAGCGCCTTCCCTCTGTTCACAGTGTTCAGAGTAATAGACACTGCTCTCCCGTATAACGCCTTCCCTCTGCTCACAGTGTTCAGAGTAATAGACACTCACTGCTCTCCTGTATAGCGCCTTCCCTCTGCTCACAGTGTTCAGAGTAATAGACACTGCTCTCGTGTATAGCGCCTTCCCTCTGCTCACAGTGTTCAGAGTAATAGACACTGCTCTCCTGTATAGCGCCTTCCCTCTGCTCACAGTGTTCAGAGTAATAGACACTCACTGCTCTCCTGTATAGCGCCTTCCCTCTGCTCACAGTGTTCAGAGTTATAGACACTGCTCTCCTGTATAGCGCCTTCCCTCTGCTCACAGTGTTCAGAGTAATAGACACTGCTCTCCTGTATAGCGCCTTCCCTCTGCTCACAGTGTTCAGAGTAATAGACACTCACTGCTCTCCTGTATAGCACCTTCCCTCTGCTCACAGTGTTCAGAGTAATAGACACTGCTCTCCCGTATAGCGCCTTCCCTCTGCTCACAGTGTTCAGAGTAATAGACACTGCTCTCCTGTATAGCGCCTTCCCTCTGCTCACAGTGTTCAGAGTAATAGACACTGCTCTCGTGTATAGCGCCTTCCCTCTGCTCACAGTGTTCAGAGTAATAGACACTGCTCTCCTGTATAGCGCCTTCCCTCTGCTCACAGTGTTCAGAGTAATAGACACTCACTGCTCTCCTGTATAGCGCCTTCCCTCTGCTCACAGTGTTCAGAGTAATAGACACTGCTCTCCTGCACAGCGCCTTCTCTCTGCTTACAGTGTTACTTTTCTCTATACTGTCTTCCTCCTATAGCTGCTGTTAGTGGTACAGGTATGTTTACTTCTAACATCTGCTAATACTGCAGCTGTTGTAATATTAATAATAATATTTGCTTACACTTATATAGCGCTTTTCTGGATACTCCACTCAAAGCACCTTACACATAATGGGGACTCCCCTCCACCACCACCAGTGTGCAGCCCCACCTGGATGATGCGACAGCAGCCATAGTGCACCAGTACTCTCCCCACACACCAGCTCTCAGTGGGGAGGAGAACAGAGTGATGAAGCCAGTTCAGAGAGGGGGATTATTAGGAAGCCATGATTGGTAAAGTTGTTCATTCTGAGAAACATCCTGGGATTTTTGATGACCACAGAGTCAGGACCTCGGTTTTACGTCTCATCCGAAGGACAGCACCTTCTTACAGTATAGTGTCCCCCTCACTAAACTGGGGTATTAGGACCCACACTGACAGCACGTTGAGCGCCCCCTACTGGCAAGCCCCTGGAGCCCAGCAGGTGTGAGCCTGGCCAGTACCTGGATGGGAGACCTCCGGGGAAAAACTAAGGCTGCTGCTGGAAGAAGTGGGACCAGTAGGGGCGGATGTTTTCTTGCCTCGTTCTGAGTTGCAGAACATGGCATTGCGCATTCCTGAAATCTAGTTCAGGTGGGTAGCTGCGTCAGCATGCGTAGGCTGCAAAGAACCTGAAGAAGGCTCCACGGCCGAAACGTTGTGTTCTCTTTCTTCTTTTTTCAGGATGGAATAAACCTTTACTTGTTCCTTTGCAGCCTACGCATGCTGACGCAGCTACCCACCTGAATTATTATTATTATTATTATTATTATTATACAGATTTCTATTTATCAATGGAATTTACAATATCCCGCCGTGGGCCACCAGAGGGAGGTAGTTTGCAAGGTAAGTGCAGTGTCTAGTGCTGGCCGCCAGGGGGAGCCAGCGCCGCCTCATGCCCAGGATTTGACCTCAATCTTGTTTTGTTGGGATTTCAAAATCTGAGAGATTCAAGCACTGCGCGTGCTGTACTCTCCCGTCAGATTTACAGGATGTGCTTTTTAATCCGAAAGTGAGTCTGGCCGACAGCCACAGCAGAGGTTCTCAGGGACAGTAAAATTGGTGTCTTTCCTCTTCCCTCTCTCCTTCACTTTTCAGTTTTCTCGTTCTCACTCCCAGTAGTCAGCTGTCTGTTCCACTCTGGGTTTTACATTGTTGTAAACTCTGATTTTACCCTGATTTCACTCTGTTTACTGTGCTGTCCTGCAGTGTGCGGAGACAGGACCTGTGTGCTGATTTTACCCTGATTTCACTGTGTTTACTGTGCTGTCCGGCAGTGTGCAGAGACAGGACCTGTGTGCTGATTTTACCCTGATTTCACTGTGTTTACTGTGCTGTCTGGCAGTGTGCAGAGACAGGACCTGTGTGCTGATTTTACCCTGATTTCACTGTGTTTACTGTGCTGTCCGGCAGTTTGCAGAGACAGGACCTGTGTTCTGATTTTACCCTGATTTCACTCTGTTTACTGTGTTGTCCTGCAGTGTGAGGAGACAGGACCTGTGTGCTGCTTTTACCCTGATTTCACTGTGTTTACTGTGCTGTTCGGCAGTGTGAGGAGACAGGACCTGTGTGCTGCTTTTACCCTGATTTCACTGTGTTTACTGTGCTGTCTGGCAGTGTGAGGAGACAGGACCTGTGTGCTGCTTTTACCCTGATTTCACTGTGTTTACTGTGCTGTCTGGCAGTGTGAGGAGACAGGACCTGTGTGCTGCTTTTACCCTGATTTCACTGTGTTTACTGTGCTGTTCGGCAGTGTGAGGAGACAGGACCTGTGTGCTGCTTTTACCCTGATTTCACTGTGTTTACTGTGCTGTCCTGCAGTGTGAGGAGACAGGACCTGTGTGCTGCTTTTACCCTGATTTCACTGTGTTTACTGTGCTGTTCGGCAGTGTGAGGAGACAGGACCTGTGTGCTGCCTTTACCCTGATTTCACTCTGTTTACTGTGCTGTCCTGCAGTGTGCTGCAGTACTTCGCTGTGTGTGTGAGTCAGTGGGTGAGTTCCCAGCGACTGCGGACTCTGGATTTGAATGGGGGTGGTTTTCGCATCCAAAATTCTGTCCCTCCCCCTCCCCCTCCCTTCTCTCCTTCTCATGATGTTATTTATATTCATCTACAGCCTACTGAGCCACAGTCTGTGATGAATGAGTCTCCTTCTGTCTCTCTCTCCTCTCTCCTTCTCCCAGCTCTGCCTCCTCCTCAATCTGTCTCTTCTCTGAATCTTCCTCCTCTCTCTCTCTATCTCTGAACCTTCCTCTTCTCTCTCTCCTCTGAATAACCCTGCTCTCTCTCTCCATGTCTGCATCTTCCTCCTTCCTCTCTCCTCTCCCTCATTGTATGCAGCTTGTCTAGCAGGTGCAGCCCTGCAGTGGGGAGAGAGGGAGTGAGAGAGACCTCATTACTTGAGATTCTTCTCAGTCTTCCTGGGATCACGAGTTTGTGTGTCACTGAGGGCATTTGTTGTCAAAGGTCAGAGGCTGACTGACAGATGTGTTGTGTTTTGGATGAAGTCTGAAAGATAATGGGCAGCAGAGACAATGACTCTCCCTCTTTCATTCTCCCTCCCTTCCTCTCCCATTCCTTAACTCTCTCCCTTTCTCCCTCATTCCTCAACTCTCTCCCTGTCTTCCTCCCTCATTCCTCATCTCTCCCTCATTGCCTTCCCTCCCTATCTCCCTCATTCCTCATCCTTCCCTCTCCTCCTCCCTCATTCCCCCTCTTTCTCTCCCTCATTCCCCCTCTTTCCCTCCCGTATTCCCCTCTGTCCCTCCATTCCTCCCTCTTTTCTTGTTTCTGAACTCTCTCTTCCTCCCTCGTTCCTCATTTCTCCCACTCTCTCCCTCCCTTATTCCCCTCTCCTCCTCTCTTCCTCCCTCCTTCCCCTCATTTCTTCCCTTGCTCCAGCTTTCTTCCCTCTCCATCCACTTCAGCCCTGTCTCTCTCTCTCCTTGTCCCTCATCCTTCCTCATACAGGAATGATAAAACTTTAAAAACTTTCCTCCCTCACTGCCTCCCTCTGTTTTGGCAGGACTGCAGTTTCAAGTCTGCCTCCCTCGCTTTCTCAGTAGTAGTTTGTTTCCGGCTTCTCTGTTTCTCCCCCTCTCAGAGAAGCAGTATATTTCCACTCTCTCCTCTTCTCCCTCTCTCTCACAGCTGACTTCTCCTGTCCTACTAACCTTTACTGAGCAGAGCTCTTCTAAAGCTACTGTGACTTTCAGTACCATGCAGCTGTACCCTAGTGAAGTGTGTGATGTAGTATGGTATACTGGTGTAGCAGAGAGAGTGTGGCACAACACAGCAAGAATGTGACACAACGCAGTGAGAATGTGGCAAAAAGCAGTGAGAGTATAGCACAATGTAGTCGGAGTGTGAAACAACATAGAGAATGTTGCACAACGCAGTGAGAGTGTGGCACAATGCAGTGTAGCACAACGCAGTGAGAGTGTGAAACAACATAGAGAGAGTGTAGCACAATACAGTGAGAGTGTAGTACTGTGATAGTGTGTTACAGGCTGGGACAGGAGCCACAGACTGGACAGAGTGCTTACTGAATGCTTAGGCACGGAATAATGGCTTAACTGTGACCAGAGGTGTGTCTACAGTGTTGGCATGGATTAGTGCAGTGAGACTCCAGAATGGCCATGTGAGGGCGCTCTCTGTCTCTACGCCACTCACTGCTCCTCCCACAGGCACTCAGGACAGTGAACAGTTAGAAATACAGTAGGTGCATCTATTTATAGAGTCTGCGCATGAGAGAGAGGAGAGGAGGAGAGGAGCATAGAGAGAGGCAGAGAGAGAGGAGGATGCAGAGAGACTGAGGGAGAGGAGGATACAGAGAGACTGGGAGAGAGGAGGGGAGGAGAATACAGAGACTCAGGGAGAGGAGGAGAGGAGAATACAGAGAGACTCAGGGAGAGGAGGAGAGGAGAATACAGAGAGACTGAGAGAGAGGAGGAGACAGAGAGACAGAGAGAGAGGAGGAGAGGAAGATACAGAGAAAAGAGAAATGTGATGGAGAAAAGATGGAGTGAGTGTTCGTTGCAGGTTGGGGGATGAGCCTAACATCTGCAGAAACAATTGCAATACCCCCCCCACTCACTCCTCTCCCCTCCAGGACACTTGGGTAATTCTGTGGATTTCCAGTGTAAACAAGTCCCGCAGAATTCCCTTTAGGATGTTTGGAATCCGTTAGGATTTAGAGGCCCTAAGTGTCCTACAAGATGAGTTTTTGCTCTTTCACAGAGTGCCACACTTGTGAATAACCGTCACACCTGGTCATTCGGCAAGGACTGTCATCCAGACCCACTCACACATACTGTATATGAGCCTTGGAAACACCAGCTCTCCTCCTGTCTGCTGTCTCTTGTGTGTGTCAGTCTGTGTGTTATGTCATTGAGTCAGTGAGGGCCTGTATGTGTGTGTCAGTGTTTGTATCAGTGGAAGTCTGTGTGTGTCAGTGTACCAGTGTCTGTGTGTGTCAGTGTATCAGTGTCAGTCTGTGTGTTTTAGTGTGTCTGTCAGTGTAACAGTATCAGTCTGTGTGTGTCAGTCTATCAGTGTCAGTCTGTGTGTGTGTGACAGTGTGTGTCAGTGTATTTGTCTATGTGTGGCAGTGGATCAGTTTATGTGTGTCAGTGTATCAGTATCAGTCTATGTGTGTTAGTGTGTATGCTCATGTATCAGTGTCAGTCCATAGTGAGTCAGTCCATGTTTGTATGTGTCAGTCCTTGTATGAGTGTTGGTCTGTGTGTACAAGTGTGTAATTGTGTGTCCGTCTGTGTGTGTCAGTGTATCAGTGTGTCTGTATCTCTGTGTGTCATTGTATCTGTGTCAGTCTTTGTGTGTCAGTTTATCAGTGTCAGTCTGTGTGTCAGTCTGTTTGTGTCAGTGTATCAGTGCCTGTGTCAGTGTATCAGTGTCTCTGTGTGTGTCAGTCTGTGTGTCAGTTTATCAGTGTCTGTGTGTGTGTCAGTGTATCAGTGTCAGTCTGTGTGAGTGTATCAGTGTCAGTGTGTGTGTCAGTCTGTGTGTGTCAGTGTATCAGTGTCTGTGTGTCAGTTTATCAGTGTCAGTCTGTGTGTGTGAGTGTATCAGTGTCAGTGTGTGTGTCAGTGTATCAGTGTCTGTGTGTCAGTGTATCAGCGTCTGTGTGTGTCAGTGTATCAGTGTGTGTGTTTCAGTCTGTGTGTGTCAGATTATCAGTGTCAATCTGTGTGTGTGTCAGTGTATCAGTGTCAGTGTGTGTGAGGGAGGGGGTGTTGTGTAGGTGTATTGAGGCTGGCGTGAGGCAGACAACTCGCCGTTTGAGCAGCGCTATACGCTGATAGTAGTGCTTACGTTTGAGCCCTGAAACGCTGGAGAAAGAAAAAAAAATTGTAAATAGTCGGGAAGAGACTACGAGGGAGAGAGAGGGAGGGAGAGCCTCAGAGAGAGGGAGCGAAGGGCAGGGGCAGACGGAGCTCTATAAAAACGAATAATAACACAACAACCACCGCGACGGGCACGACGACAGCGGCGGCGGCGAAGACGAAGAGGAAGGGGAGGCAGGAGAGCCGCTCTGCTCCCTCCTCGGCGCTGTCACTCCGGCGGGCGGGACTCTGACATGGCGGTTGGGGCGCCGTATTGATGAGGACGTCCGTTTGAATCGGCTGCGGCGGAGCGAGCTGGTGCGCGAGGGATGGCATCTTCAGCCCAGCCTCGCGCCTGCGGTTTACGGCGAGCCCGCTCTCCGGCGCTCGAGACGGGGATCTCCCAGGGCGCCTATTAATACAGATCGCTTCCCCGCTCCGGATGGCGTTTATCTGTTTTATTAATTAATCCATTCATTTAATCCCACTCATTCATCCCCTCTCTCTCTCTCCCGGGCTGGGGAGACCAGGATCCTGGAGGAAAAGGGCAGAGCGTTTTCTGCAGCCGCGGCGTGTGCGTGAGGGCTGTTTTGTGGGGATAAAAGTAAATAAATTACGCCGCGGAGGAAGGCGATGTCGCTACACGACGGGTAGCAGGGGAAGCGGATTCTCGGACGCCTCGCTTGTCACTGGATGTTTTTTTCTGCCCTGTCGGAGAGGGAGCAGCCTTCTCTGAGGCGAAAAGCCGGGTAATTTCGGATTTAGCCCTCAGAATACACCTCCCCTCCCCACACACACACACCCTCTCCCGCCCGGGGAGGAGAGGCGACGGGGCGACACCGTCAGTTTCCTCACGCGTCTTCTTCGGAGCGACAGGAGACATTTTAAAGGAAAGAAGACGCTGTTTTTTTTTCCCTCAGTTTTTCACCCAGCTCTTCGTTCGTCCCCGCTTCCTCGCCTTTATTATTAATGTAATGATTCATGGCTGTGTCGGAGCGGAGCGGGTCGTGTCCGAGGGACGGAAGGGACTGACACGCCGGACAGCTCGACGACATTGACCGGGATGGTTCCATTTTTCCGTTGTGTTTTTGGGGAGGCTGCTACTTAATACCTCGATTTTTTTTGTGTGTTTGGCTCTCTGGTTCCAGCAGTGTTTTGCCTGACCCGTGTGTGTTTTTAAATCTCCACATCGGTCTGGTCTGTTTCTTACACGCTAGATCCCGAATTTCTCGATGTCACTCAGCCGAGCCCCAAGGAGGATCGGTAAGTCAGGAGTCTTGCTGCTGCTGCTGATGATGATGATGACGGTGAGGTTGAGGTTGAGGGTGAGGGTGAGGGTGGTGAGGTTGAGGCTGAGGACGGTCGTGGTGTCAGTCGTGTCGGCTCAGCCTGCGGGCGCGAAGTTTTGCTCCTATCGGTCGGCGGGTGTCTGAGTCGTGTCCGTCTTTGTCGTCCCTGGTAGAAAAGTTGCTTCGCCTCCTCGCCCTGGTCTGCGCGGTGGTGGTGGTGGTGGTGGTGGGGGGGGGGAGAATTCCCCCCGTTTTTAAGCGGCTGATGAATGACTGAATCGCGGCGCACCTCTCGGAGGGGGCTCGCGCCTGTCCAGCCCCTCGGAGCTCCTCCGCGCGGGCAGCGCGAGCGCCTGGCCCCGGCCAGGGGGTGTCGCTCGCCCGTGACGTCTCTGCAGGGGCAGCACCGGCGCGCGAACCCGGCTCTGTCCGCGGGGTCGGGCCGGGGGGCGTGTGGCGGCGGCAGGAGGCGTGCGGTGTCAGTGCTGCTGTTGACGGACGCGGACGGAGAGGCGCTGTGTGCGGGACCGGGGACTGGTGTCGGCGTGTTTCTGGCTAGGCTGCGCGCTGGTGTGTGTGTGTGTGTGTGTGTGTGTGTGTCAGGCAGGTGACAGAGTCTGTCACCGTGTGTGTCTGGCAGGCAGGCAGCCGTGCAGAATACGAGCCTCTGCGCTCTGCGACCGACCAGTACACGACCGAGCGGAGCGCACCCCAGCTCGCCGGTGGGAGGTGTGATCGACCGCGCACCGGCTGGCAATCAGCCTCGCAGCGCGACAGAGCCTCCTCGCTGACGGCTGGCGCCAGCACGGGGGGCCGGTCCGTCCTGCTCTCCT
Source organism: Atractosteus spatula (assembly GCF_055471065.1). Lineage (NCBI taxonomy): Eukaryota > Metazoa > Chordata > Actinopteri > Semionotiformes > Lepisosteidae > Atractosteus > Atractosteus spatula. The sequence continues at coordinate 67,448,967 of NC_142708.1, read as the reverse complement.
GCCAGGACTCCCTCACCTGGGCGTGTGCGCGCAGCAGCGCCGTGCAGGGGCGGCGCGTCTGTCCGTCCGGACCGCAGGAGCGTGCCGTGGGCTGCGTGTGTGCTTGCAGCGGCGTGTCTGAGCTGCCACGCGTTGTGACTTTCCTGCGTGTCTGCTTCTTTATGTTTTAACTGCGACTCGGGAGGGCGGCGGGGACGCCCCGCCGTCTGCGATACAGCCGTGACTCCGGAGATCGCCAAGCCAGCGAGCGAGATAAACAGAGTTTAGCGCCCTAATCCCAGCGCTCATCGAGCGAGTCCGAAATCACGCCTGTGAAAGCCTCATAAGTGTGATAAATGCAGATTAGCGCCGTGACTGAGTGGGCGCGGGGGACAGGTGTTTACACAGTGCGAGTGGCGACAGCGGGGGTCTTCGGGCCGGACGGACACGGCGATGCCGAACCGGTGCGGCTAATGCTGCTCGCCTGCTTGCACGACAGTATTTATACCGAGACTGAGGCTCGTGACGCAGGCTGGAGAATACACACGCGGCGGCGGCCTCCAGACACCCAGACAGGCGCGCACACGCAGACACACGCACGTACGCGCGCACACTCAATTCAATTCAATTCAATTCAAGCTGCTTTATTAGCATGACCGATGGGTACAATCAGTGTTGCCAAAGCAAATAAAAATAATGAAATTCACATGAAACAAAACAACAAATAAAAGTAAAATAAAATCTACAGACATATTACAGACATTTACAACAGAGACATATCATAAAATATTTACATATACTGTAAACATATTGGGCGTTATTGGGAGACAGACTCACTGTTCCTCAGGCTGTGACAGGAGATCACATACTGGGCTGCCAGTTCAACTGAGTTCCCTCCTCCCTCTCCCAGTAGGATTGGGACCCGTTGTGATTCTGGCAGGTGTGGGAACTCTGGGACTAGATTTCTGAATTTAGGGAAGACTGTTTCTCTAATCCCAGAGTATCTGTCACAGTGCAGTAGGAAGTGCACCTCTGTCTCTATTTCTCCCCGCTGGCAGTGGGAGCACAGCCTGTCCTCTCTGGGCAGCCAGGTCTGCCTGTGTCGCCCAGTTTCTGTGGCCAGGCTGTGGTCACTGAGCCTGTACTTCGTCAGTACTCAATTCAATTCAATTCAAGGTGCTTTATTAGCATGACCGATGGGTACAATCAGTGTTGCCAAAGCAAATAAAATAATGATATTCATGTTAAACAAAACAAAAAATAAAAGTAAAATAAAATCTACAGACATATTACAGACATTTACAACAAAGACATATTATAAAATATTTACATACTGTATACTGTAGGCAGATGGAGCATCATTGGGAGACAGACTCACTGTTCCTCAGGCTGTGACAGGCGGTCGGGCGAAAAGGTCACACACTCAGAGCCACTCTATAGTTTTTGTAGTATTGTCAGACATGTGTGTGCACCAGGCTCACATATAGCAGCAACACAGAGATGTGTGGAGCTGAAGTCAAATGTGTTGCCTTTCTGCTTCACTCGTGAAGTTTGTGCAAGGGCTATCAGCAGGTGGTAAAACCTGGAGTGGATCAGCCTGCTATGCAATGGGATTACGATTGGCAAAGCTGTAAAACCTGGAGTGGATCACAGCTGTGCGACGAGAGCCCGACTGACAGCCTGTAAATCCTGGAGTGGATCAGCCTGCTGTGTAGTGGGATTCTGATTGACAGACTGTAAATCTTGGAGTGGATCAGCCTGCTGTGCAGTGGGACTCTGATTGACAGCCTGTAAATCCTGGAGTGGATCTGCCTGCTGTGTAGTGGGACTCTGATTGATAACCTGTAAAACCCGGAGTGGATCTGACTAATGTGAGGTGGGAGTGTGATTGACAGCCCTGTAAAACCTGGAGTGGATCTGACTGATGTGAAGTGGGTGTGTGATTGACAGCCCTGTAAAACCTGGAGTGGATCTGACTGATGTGAATTGGGAGTGTGATTGACAACCCTGTAAAACCTGGAGTGGATCTGACTGATGTGAATTGGGAGTGTGATTGACAGCCCTGTAAAACCTGGAGTGGATCTGATCTGATCTGATTCCCTGTTGGCTCATGTCAGAAGTGTTGTCCCTCGTTGGAAGAGCTCATAAGGTTGTGGTGCTGGTTTTGTAGAAGAACTCACTGGCGTATGTTTTCCGCTTGTAAGCAGAGGCCTCATCAGGCAGGGAGGGCTCAGCTGGACAGGCTGAAAGTCAGCAGGATGTGAAGATGCTCAGAATGCACTGAGAGGAAGAGGAGGGTGTTAGTGCTCATGGGATTCCATCTGTCTGCAGTGTGACAGACACAGCGCTGGACAGACAGGGGTATTGCTTTTCACACACAGACAGAGAAACAGGCTGAGGGATATTCAGAGAGGAACATACAGACAGACTGGAATAGTGAGAGAGACAGGTATATACAGACAGACAGAAATATTCAGAAAGACAGAGGGGTATTCAGACAGATAGAGGGGTATTTAGACAGACAGAGGGACAGACAGAGGGATATTCAGTCAGACAGAGGGGCAGACAGAGAGGTATTCAGACAGACAGAGGGATATTCAGAAAGACAGAGGGATATTCAGAAAGACAGGGATATTTGGAGAGACAGAGGGGTATTCAGACAGACAGAGGGATATTCAGACAGACAGGAATATTTGGAGAGACAGAGGGGTATTTAGACAGACAGAGGGATATTCAGACCGACAGGGACATTTGGAGAGACAGAGGGGTATTTAGACAGACAGAGGGACAGACAGCGGGATATTCAGACAGACAGGGACATTTGGAGAGACAGAGGGGTATTCAGACAGACAGAGGGGTATTCAGACAGACAGAGGGGTATTCAGACAGACAGAAGGATATTCAGACAGACAGAGGGGTATTCAGACAGACAGAGGGATATTCAGACAGACAGAGGGGTATTCAGACAGACAGAAGGATATTCAGACAGACAGAGGGATATTCAGACAGACAGGGATATTCGGAGAGACAGAGGGGTATTCAGACAGACAGAGGGGTATTCAGACAGACAGAGGGGTATTCAGACAGACAGAAGGATATTCAGACAGACAGAGGAGAAGCCCAATGACTGGTCTCTGATGATCTGGCTCAGGGCCAAACAGTGGTCAGTCTTTCACTGCACATCGGTGCGGCTGCTTTCCTGGAAATTCCCAATTGAATTTTACTGGCAACACACACCTGATTACATTAGGCATTAGTCAGGCTGTGCTGAGAGACTGGGGGGGAGAGAGCGTTTGTACTCCAGGGAGCTGTGGGGTGAGGTTACATTAGGTAGTGTGTAGTGGTCAAAGATGAAGGACAGAGACAGTGTGTAGTGGTCAGAGATGAAGGAAAGATTGTGTGTAGTGGTCAGAGATGAAGGACAGACAGTGTGTAGTGGTCAGAGATGAAGGACAGAGAGTGTGTAGTGGTCAGAGATGAAGGACAGATTGTGTGTAGTGGTCAGAGATGAAGGACAGAGTGAGACCTGTGTCACACCATTTCTGCCTTATTCCACACTGTCTCTGTCCTGTGCCACACTGTCTCTGTCCTGTGCCACAGTGTCTGTGCTCTGTGCCATATTGTCTGAGCCTTGTGCCATATTGTCTGTGCTCTGTGCCGCACTGTCACTGTCCTGTGCCACGTGGTTTAGGGCCCTACGTCACACGTCTCGGCACTATGTACCACTGTCTCTGCCCAGTGCCACAGTGCCACTGTGCTTCCACACTGCTCAGATTTCCATTGTCTGCAGTTCCACTACGTGTCATGCTCTGAGCAGTGAGTAAGCTCTGGGCTGTGGATGAGACAGCACAATGACGCGCGGCCAAAACAACCCAGGAGATTATCGCCGTGTCTGTCGGGATTAAGCCGGGCTGTGATGCCAGTTTGACGGAGTTATGCAATGAGGTGATGTGAGTTTCGCCCTCTGCCACAGACAGCCAGCGTGTGCCCAAGGCTGGCAGTGCCGGGACATCAGGGATTACAGCTGCGTGGAGGAGCTGCAGGTCACAAAAACAAAATGAAGGAGGAGAAAGGGCTATAGGGGGAAAGACTTTAACAGGGTATTCCTAAATTCCCCTTCGGGTTCAATAAAGTCTTATCTATCTATCTTAAACCTCTTTTCATAGGAAATGCCAGGAACCAGTGCAGTTAGCGTCAGGTCACTATGTTTTTGGTCCAGCTGAGCTCCGTTTTGTGTGTCTCTTCTGGAGGTTTGCTGTGGGTCTCCAGCCAGGGCAAAGGTAAGACACCATTCAGCAAACTGCAGGCATGATAAAATATGCCACGGTGTTGGCCCAGACTGTGTGCAGATTCTCTGTCTGTGAAAGGATGTGATCTATTGAAGGTCCGTCTCTCTCCTGTGTCTTTTTTTATCCTGTCTGCCTTGGGGATGCTCTTAGAGGGCTGACTTCAAATTTCACAGAGAATAATCCAAACACTGCCACACTTTAGTAAATTGTTTGCCCACCTGGATGTGTGTCTATTGTGACTACCATAGTCACAGACACACAAGTGTCAAAATCTGAAAAAATATGAGTCAAGATGCCCATTGGTTTCCTTTATTAGATCACAGCTTCATGTAGTTAATATGATACAGACATTAGATCACTGTTTCATGTAGTTAATATGATATAGACATTAGACTACTGTTTCATGTAGTTAATATGATATAGACCTTAGATCACTGTTTCATGTAGTTAATATGATATAGACCTTATATATGATATAGCGATGTCGCTTTTTGATCCTTCGATGTTGGCTCTTCCTATCATTGTGAAGCAGAATTCACCAAGTGTTGGATTGTTCACCCACTAATAGGGAATGTGAGCTGGGTTTAGACCGTCGTGAGACAGGTTAGTTTTACCCTACTGATGATGTGTTGTTGCAATAGTAATTCTATTCTAGATCACTGTTTCATGTAGTTAATGTGATATAGACCTTAGATCACTGTTTCATGTAGTTAATGTGATATAGACCTTAAGATCACTGCTTCGTGAAGTTAATGAAGTGAAGTTTTCTGCACCTCCCCTGTGATGTGCCCAATCTCTCTCCCTCTCCACTCTTCATCCCCAGGCTGTTATCTGCTCTCCGTCAGGCTGCTCTTCCCTCCTCCCTGCCTCTGGTCTCCTCTCTCCGCCTGCCGCTGTCCTCTCCCTCTCCTTCCTGTCTCCCCTGTCTGCTTCACTCCCCCTATTCCTCTGTCTCGCGGTGTTCTCCAGACAGCCTGCGCCTGTGCCGTGAGCCTGTGTGTGTCAGCAGTGTGTTTCTGTGTGTGTGTCTCTGTGTGTGCATCGGTGTGCGTCTCTGTGTGTGCATCAGTGTGCGTCTCTGTGTGTGCATCAGTGTGTATCACTGTGTGTGCGTCAGTGTGTTTGTCTCTATGTGTGTGCGTCAGTGTGTCATTGTGTGTGCTTCTATGTGCATAAATCAGTGCGTCTATATGTGTGCATCAGTGTGTGTGTCCCTGTGTGTGCATCAGTGTGTGTGTCACTATGTGTGTGCATCAGTGTGTGTCCCTGTGTGTGCATCAGTGTGTGTCCCTGTGTGTCCATCGGAGTTTGTGTCTGTGTGTGCTTCAGTGTGTATGACTGTATGTGCACATCAGTGTGTGTCTCTGAGTGTGTCCTTCAGTGTGTCTGTCACTGCGTGTGTCTCACTAAGTGTATTGACACTGCAATTCATCGGTCATACCAATAATGACATTGAATTGTATATGTATGTGTCACTATCAGTGTATTTGTCTCATTGAGTACATCAGTCACAGTGTGTTAGAAAGTGTGTGGCACTGAGAGCATTAGTCAGTGTACTCACTTACTGAGGGCGTCAGCAAGTGTGTGTGTCTCACTGAGTGCATCAGTCCGTGTGTGTGTCTCATTGAGTGTGTCGGTGTGTTTCTCGTGTTAGCTTGTGTGCCTGTGTCTGCCAGCTCACCTTGATTATTGCAGACTAGTGTGAAAGACAGAGGAGCCAAGGGCAGGTGAGAGGGGGAGGGGAAAGGAGGTCATTCGCTGAGGTAGACTGCAGTGTGCACTGCTGCTCTGAGACAGAGGAGAGAGAGAGGGAAACTGGACTCATTGTTCCAATACTCTTAGTTAAAAGTCCTGTTTAAAGGTGGAGATCAGCAGTGGCTCTAGCAGTGTCTACAGTACAGTCAGGTGTGACAGTGTGTGTGTGTGCTGGTGAATTCAGAGTGAGTGTGAGAGGAGAGGGACAGCAGTGGCTCTAGCAGTGTCTACAGTACAGTCAGGTGTGACAGTGTGTGTGCTGGTGAATTCAGGGGGAGTGTGAGAGGAGAGGGACAGCAGTGGCTCTAGCAGTGTCTACAGTACAGTCAGGTGTGACAGTGTGTGTGTGCTGGTGAATTCAGGGGGAGTGTGAGAGGAGAGGGACAGCAGTGGCTCTAGCAGTGTCTACAGTACAGTCAGGTGTGACAGTGTGTGTGTGTGCTGGTGAATTCAGAGTGAGTGTGAGAGGAGAGGGACAGCAGTGGCTCTAGCAGTGTCTACAGTACAGTCAGGTGTGACAGTGTGTGTGTGCTGGTGAATTCAGGGTGAGTGTGAGAGGAGAGGGACAGCAGTGGCTCTAGCAGTGTCTACAGTACAGTCAGGTGTGACAGTGTGTGTGCTGGTGAATTCAGGGTGAGTGTGAGAGGAGAGGGACAGCAGTGGCTCTAGCAGTGTCTACAGTACAGTCAGGTGTGACAGTGTGTGTGTGCTGGTGAATTCAGGGTGAGTGTGAGAGGAGAGGGACAGCAGTGGCTCTAGCAGTGTCTACAGTACAGTCAGGTGTGACAGTGTGTGTGCTGGTGAATTCAGGGGGAGTGTGAGAGGAGAGGGACAGCAGTGGCTCTAGCAGTGTCTACAGTACAGTCAGGTGTGACTGTGTGTGTGTGCTGGTGAATTCAGGGTGAGTGTGAGAGGAGAGGGACAGCAGTGGCTCTAGCAGTGTCTACAGTACAGTCAGGTGTGACAGTGTGTGTGTGTGCTGGTGAATTCAGAGTGAGTGTGAGAGGAGAGGGACAGCAGTGGCTCAAGCAGTGTCTACAGTACAGTCAGGTGTGACAGTGTGTGTGCTGGTGAATTGAGAGTGAGTGTGAGAGGAGAGGGACAGCAGTGGCTCTAGCAGTGTCTACAGTATATAAGGCTCTGCATGGCTTGGCACCTCAGTACCTGTCTGAACTATTATCGCCCTACTCCCCACGTCGCAACCTTCGCTCCTCTCATTCTGCTCTCCTTACTGTCCCCCAAGCCCGTCTACATTGTATGGGTGACAGGGCCTTTTCCTGTTATGCCCCCAAGCTCTGGAACTCTCTCCCCAAAAATATCAGAGAGTCACCTTCTCTAAACTCCTTCAAATCCAGACTCAAAACCCTCTTCTTCAGAAGAGCCTGTACTTACCTGGTTTCATTCTTCACCCCTCTGCTCTTCTTAGTATCACCATGCACAGTCTCCTCTATATATTGTAATTGTGTCTTATCTTGTGTATTCTTCTTATTTATTGTTGTATTCTTCTTAGTTATTGTTGTTGTCATCCTGTAAAGTGCTTTGAGAAGCCACCTTTAAAGGCACTATATAAAATAAAGTTTATTATTATTATTATTACAGTACAGTCAGGTGTGACAGTGTGTGTGTGTGCTGTTGAATTCAGGGGGAGTGTGAGAGGAGAGGGACAGCAGTGGCTCTAGCAGTGTCTACAGTACAGTCAGGTGTGACAGTGTGTGTGTGCTGGTGAATTCAGGGGGAGTGTGAGAGGAGAGGGACAGCAGTGGCTCTAGCAGTGTCTACAGTACAGTCAGGTGTGACAGTGTGTGTGTGCTAGTGAATTCAGGGTGAGTGTGAGAGGAGAGGGACAGCAGTGGCTCTAGCAGTGTCTACAGTACAGTCAGGTGTGACAGTGTGTGTGTGCTGGTGAATTCAGGGTGAGTGTGAGAGGAGAGGGACAGCAGTGGCTCTAGCAGTGTCTACAGTACAGTCAGGTGTGACAGTGTGTGTGTGTGCTGGTGAATTCAGGGTGAGTGTGAGAGGAGAGGGAGAGCAGTGGCTCCACCGCGAGAGACACTCCTGGAATTGTAAAAGCCCATTGACAGTGATCTACATTGATTCTACAGTACTATACCAGACTCAGTACAGCCCGATAGCGGATAGCTGAGCTTGCAATATGCTCAACACCAGACAATAGTGTTTTCCAGGAACAGACTGATGTTTGGCAACATTAAGATTGGTTTTCATGTTCATATTGATTATTCTGTAATACTGCACCGCAATGTTTTAGCCTGGACATAAAGAAAATCCCTTCTTCATAATGGGGGACCCAGGCCATCTCGCTTATCGAGTTGTTAGCAGTTAAGTGATATTTCTTTATGCTTTAACATGTGTCTGATCTGATTACACTGTGCTGTACTCTGCTTTTAACTTTGCTGTCACAGTCTGCTTTGAAAAGAATAAGAGTGACAGCAGAACTTCAGCTGAAATTTAGTAAATCCAGCTACCTAATTCCCCTCCCCCTGTCTCTCATTCTCTCCTTCTCCCTTATACACCCTCTATTCCTCTCTCTACCCGTATGTATGACAGTGCACAAACAGGAGTAAAGTCCCATGTGCAGAACAGTGTGGACAGTAGTGAAGACAGTGCACACTCAGAGGGAGTCTTGTGCATGACAGTGTGGAGAGTAGTGACGACAGCGGACACTCAGGGGGAGAGCCTTGTGCACAACAGTGTGGAGAGTAGTAAGGACAGCGCACTTTCAGGGGGATAGTCTCATGTGCACGACAGTGTGGAGAGTAGTAAGGACAGTGCACATTCAGGAGGAGAGTCTCATGTGCACGACAGTGTGGAGAGAAGTAAGGACAGCGCACATTCAGGAGGAGAGTCTCATGTGCACGACAGTGTGGAGAGAAGTAAGGACAGCGCACATTCAGGAGGAGAGTCTCATGTGCACGACAGTGTGGAGAGAAGTAAGGACAGCGCACATTCAGGAGGAATTCAGGAGGAGAGCCTCATGTGCACGACAGTGTGGAGAGTATTGAGGACAGAACACACTGTCGATCATTCCGCCAGGAATACGGTCCCCTGCAGTTTTCCATGTCTGCTCCCGTGGGCGTTTACGAAGCAGAAGCCTCGGACGGGAAACTTCTTTGCAGTGGGATTGGGAATGCGAGTAGCATCCCATTCTGTTTTTTTCTGCCCAGCAGCGTGTGGCAGGAACTTCCTCTGTACCCTGAGGGAAACCAGGCCACTACTAAAGCACACCCTTTCTGTTGTGTCCTTTCCTGCTGTGCACAGACGTGCAAGCTGGTGGAATGACGGACACCACGCCATGCCAGGCACGGGTTCGTAACCACAGCAGCAACAACAGCATCACAGAAGAGCTTCAGCCGAGATTTTCAATCACTTTCTGTTTCCTTCAGTGCTGCTTTTTGGTCATTATTTAACATTAAGAATTAAGAGGAGAATACTGGTTAGACAAGGGACACGAGTCCCTTGGGTGAAACACGAGATAGTCTGCTTGAACTGAAGGCACCCTCATCGGCGTTTTGCTAATCCTTCAATGGTTTGCTCATCCCTGTGGTGTCGTGGAAACACGTCACAATTTGACTCCCACACACAGCTCACCTTGCACTTGCACTGGAGGCAGGATGTCTCCAGCAGGGGGCCACACACAGTGGCCTTGCAGCAGCATTATCTATGTTTCGTCTCCCCTCTTAGCCTCCTTCCTCAATCCACCAGCTCCCCTCCCTGCACCCCGTCAAGCTGAGCTGCCGGCAGCAGACCTGAATAATTACGAGAATAATCTCCTCGAGAACGTAATGCTATAATTGCAGAGCAGTGCGAAGAAATTGCCGGATGTGCAGAATGAAATCATGGACCAATGAGCACAGCCACTCTCGACTCTTAACCCAGTTCTCACTGCAGTACAGGATACTGCAGCAGACAACAGTGCACAGAAGCATGGTGAAAATCATGTGATACAGTGACACACAGTGTAACAGGGTAGACTACAGTAACAGGCAGGACACCGTAATAGAGTGGGTTACAGTAACACACAGTATAGTGTTACAGAGTGCAAAGGAACAAGTAAAGGTTTATTCCATGCTGAAAACACAACATTTTGGCTGTGGAGCCTTCTTTGGGTGTAACAGAGTGGACTGCAGTAACACACAGCACAGTGTAACAGTGGACAGCAGTAACATTCAGGACAGTATAAGAGACTGGACAGCAGTAACACACGGGACAATGTAACTGAGTGGCTTACAGTAAAACACAGTACAGTGTAACAGATTAGACAGCAGTAACACACAGCACAGTGTAACAGTGGGCAGCACTAACACACAGGACAGTGTGATAGAGTGGATTATAGTTAAACACAGGACAACTTAACAGAGTGGGTTACAGTAACACACAGTAAAGTGTAACAGAGTGGACTACGGTAACACAGTACAGGGTAACAGAGTGAACAACAGTAATACACAGGACAGTGTAACAGAGTGGATTATAGTAGCACACAGGACAGCATAAGAGAGTGGATTAGAGCAACACAGTACAGTGCAATAGTGTGGATTCTAGTAACAGTACAGTGTAACAGAGTAGATTGCAATAACACACAGTGCTGTACAACAGAGTAAATCAGTGATCAATGTATCAAAACGCAATACAGACAGCACAGCTATGAGTGGCTGATTCCATTCCCTCAGCAGAGAAAAGTCACTTCCTGTCTGCAATATTGTAACTTCCTGTTACAATAGGGGCTACAGTCCCAGTACAGGAGAACAGTGCTGTTACAGCAGTACAGTACAGTGTATTTGTGAGACTGTGCTGCAGTGTATCGGTATAACAGTGTGGCTGTGTAGTTAAATCAGTGTTCTTACACAGTTTGTATCAATTTGCTAGTGTTGATTGGTGATGTAGAAACTAGAGAAGACAATTTCTTGAGGAATAATAAACGCATTCCATAAAAAAGAGTGTTTATAACAAAAACATCACCCACGAAAAATGAAGTTTATTTGATATCTTTCTTCCACAGGTTCCTGAAACGGGGTAGTTTCTGCCCCTCTCCCCTCTTTTCTCATTGGTTCACCCCTTGTAAGATGAGCTCTGGCCCCACCCAGGATGTGGTGGTTGAAAACTTCCTGCGTGACATCGAGAGGCGGGGCAGCCGGCTGCACTGCGCTGTAATTGGTCCAGAAGGTCGACACGGCGACATGAACCTCCTGTACCGCAAGAGCCGATTGGACTGGAGACACAGAGACACGGATAATAACAACGCCAAGAAAAGGTGAGAAAAAAAAGGGGGAGAGCCAGCAATGGGAGGGAGAAAGGGAGAGGAGAAAGCGAATATGAGGCGCGGAGAGTAGAGGCAACAGGAGAAGGGAGAGGGAGTGATGAGATAGGGAGGGACGGAAAGGGAGAAGGGGAGAATAAGAAGGAATGGAGAACAGGAAGAGGAGGGGAATAGGAGAGCGGGAGAAAGGAAAGAGAACGGGAGGAACGGTGGAGAGGAAGTGATCAGAGAGGGACAGCGGGTGCTTGTGTTGGGGTCTCCAGTCTGCAGGGCTGTATTTCCGGCATCTGCATCACCAATCGCCCTGCGTCGAGCTCCAGCATGGAAAGGACTCCCAGGCCATGCCAGAGAGATAGGTGTCCTGTCCAGGAAGTGAGCCCTGGGGCTGTCTGCTGGTCTCTCCTCTCCTTCGCTCTCTCTCATTCTTCCATCCCCAGCACATCCACCTCCTCCTCTCCCTCAGTCTCACTCTCATTTTCTCCTTCCCGCACTCCGTCTCCCCTTCCCTCTCACTCCCTGTTTCTCCCACTCTACCTCTCTATCCTCCTCCATTTCTCTCCTTCTCTTCCTCAAACTCTCCTCCTTCTCTACCACCCTGTCCCTCTTTCCCTGCCTCTCCCTCTCTCTGTCCTTCTCTACCTCTGTCTCTCTCCCTCTCGCTGTCGGGAAACAGCTCTTTCATCAGAGGTCGAGAACGTTGGGGCGAACCTGCTCAGAGCAGGGAGTGGCGCCGTGCTGCTGGAGTCGGCGCTGACCGGTGTCTGAGGGGCGTCTAAAGCACGACACGCGCAGTAACGTCACGGTTCAGGCACACTTGAGTAAATCATGACACCACCCGTGAGAAACAGAGGTAAAACAAAGCCAGTCGATCGGTTCACAGCCCTGTCCTGCAGCTGCGGTGACAAGAAGGCTCTTGTTCAGTCCTGAGGCGTGTAACGAACAGTTCTTTCAGACCTTCTGCGGACGACACGATCCAGGGAAAAGTGAAGAAACACGGGGAAAAGATCATGCAGGATACGGGGATGAAAACAGGGGGCGTGTCCTTGCTGCACTGGTGTTCGGGGGAGGTGTGGCCGAGTCAAACAATCCGGGAGAAAATCCAAAGGGGAATCTAAACGAAAGCAAAAGTCCAAAACCGGGCGGTCCATCCAAGACAAACAAGATTTAAAAACGGGAACCGGATCGGAACCGGTGGGAGACAGGAACAGGAACAGAGAATTAAACCTTAACGGGACCAGGCGCTTCCAGGTCCCGGACTCGCACGATACGGAGATCAAATGCAGAGCCCCGAATAAAGTGAGCACCTGGCTTTTAAGGAGAACTGAAAGGGGGTTAGAACAGGGAGCAGGTGCGGGTGATGAGTGGAAAACAAGGAGCGTCCTTAAGAGGAGGGGTCTACGAACGTGACAAGGCGGAACTCAGGAGTACGTCTGTGGTTGCTTCAGAATAGAGTCACCCACGGCTGGAGCTAAAATTGGGACGCCCCAGACCCCTGGGCGCCGGTGCTGCCAGGGGGGGAGCAGGGGAACGGGCCAGAATGGCTTTCCCTCCCCCTGTCCTGTCCTGTCCCGTTTCTCCCTGCTGGGTATCGGCGTAGCTCCTCTGCCACTGAATTGAGAACCGGGGATGAGGAGGAAAAGGATCTCAGGAGCGGAGGAAGAGGAGGAGGAGTGAGGGAGATGGCCAGTGTACTGGGAAGGATGGTACCCCTATTGGATCCACATGGTTCAGAGATTGGCTGGCTGCCGCCCACGTCCTCCACCACAGCTTCACGCTCTTGGGCTTCACGGTGAAGACATGCGAATGCTGATTTGTCCTCTTATCCTCCCTCCCCCAGTTCTTCTGCTTTTGCTGCCTTGAATGACTTTTAAAAAGAGTTTTAATTATGGACCCGCCCAGTTCAGAACTGCCTGCTGTATCTCCTGGTCCTGCCTCGAACAGAACAGCCCGTTGTGACTCCTGTACCCACTGGGTACCTGCTGTGATTACTGAACCTGATGGATATTGGACCTCCTGCTGTGACTCCTGGGTCCAACCGGTACAGAACCACCTGCTGTGATTCAAGGAGCCACCCAGTACCGAACTGCCTGCTGTGATGCCTAGACCTGCTCGGTAACGAACCACCTGCTGTGACTCCTGGACCCGCCCAGTACAGAACCGCTCACTGTGATTCCCGGACCCGATGGGTACAGGTTGCCTGCTATGATTCCCAAACCAGTACGGAGTGAGAATGAGGGCGGATGGGCTCCTCCTGCCAGAGCCAGTCTCCTCAGTGAGCACAGAGAGCCCCACTGCGATGCGCAGGGGAGCGAGAGTCGATTGGAGGAGCTGGGCACGTCTCGCACTGACATCACTGCTGGCCCACAGGAGAGGCTGATTTGACCAAAGCTGAGAGAAGGTGGCTTCTGAACAGCTCATCCCTGCTGTACCCAAGGGCTTTGCTTTCTGTGTGCTGCTGTTTGGAGACTCCTGGTCAGGGTCCGGCTCGTGACATCTCGTGACATAGGGCCAGCAGGGGGGCGCTCACCCTGCGGTCTGTGTGGGTCCTAATGCCCCCCAGCATAGTGACAGGGACACTATACTGTAAAAAGGCGTAAAACCGAGGTCCTGACTCTCTTTGCTCATTAAAAATCCCAGGGGCTTTCTCGAAAAAAGTAGGGATGTTACCTTTACCAATCATGGACTCCTAATAATCCTCATCTATGAACTGGCTTCATCCCTCTGTTCTCCTCCCCACTGAGAGCTGGTGTGTGGGGAGCGTACTGGTGCACTATGGCTGTTATTATTATTATTATTATTATTATTATTATTATTATTATTATTATTATTATTTGCAGTCCGAGAGAGCTGCCTGCCTGGCTGAACCACTAACCCCTTCTTAATCCATTCTGGCCAGGAAACGTCCCAGGACTTGTGAAGTCACAAGAACTTTAGAAAGACTGCAGACAGCCCATCTTGCCCATTTAGTGGTTCAGTAGTTCACCAGTTCATCAAAGATCTCATCCTGAGACATTTCTGCAGTGACTCGGAGAAGGGGCTTCAATAATGCCATCAGGCTTGTACCAGACTCTGGTGTAAAATAGCTCCTCCTGTTTCCCCATCTCAGTCCTGAGACCATGCGTCTGGGCTGTTTCTCATGATCCGAGACCTTGCTGACAACGCTGGCAGCTCACACACTCCACCCCTCCGGCGCAAGCCAAGGTTGTACTGTAGGGCCAGTCTTCACTTTAGGATCAGTCTGTACTGTAGGTCAGTCTGTACTGTAGGGCCAGTCTTTACTTTAGGATCAGTCTGTACTGTAGGTCAGTCTGTACTGTAGGGCCAGTCTTTACTTTAGGGTCAGTCTGTACTGTAGGTCAATCTGTACTGTAGGTCAGTCTGTACTGTAGGATCAGTCTTTACTTTAGGATCAGTCTGCACTGTAGGTCAGTCTGTACTCTAGGATCAGTCTGTACTGTAGGTCAGTCTGTACTGTAAGATCAGTCTGTACTATAGCTCAGTCTGCACTGTAGGATCAGTCTGTACTGTAGGTCAGTCTGTACTGTAAGATCGGTATGTACTATAGCTCAGTCTGTACTATAGGATCAGTCTGTACTGTAGGTCATTATGTACTGTAAGATCAGTCTGTACTGTAGGTCAGTACGTACTGTAAGATCAGTCTGTACTATAGATCAGTCTGCACTGTAGGATCAGTCTGTACTGTAGGTCAGTCTGTACTGTAGGATCAGTATGTACTGTAGGTCAGTCTGCACTGTAGGATCAGTCTGTACTGTAGGTCAGTCTGCACTGTAGGATCAGTCTGTACTGTAGGTCAGTCTGTACTGTAGGGTCAACCTGCACTCTTATTATTATTATTATTATTATTCCAATGTGGTTGAACCTACCAGAAAAGCCTCCTGGCATCTCCTCCTGCCTGAGTCTCCCAGGTTCACTGTGTTAAAGTTGGTCTCGGGACAGGAAGGCACATCTCTGTGCCTGCAGAGACGTTGCAGGCTTGCCACCCACACCACTGCACTCGCTGACGCCCACGCAAAGCGATTGTCCAAAAAGAAGAGGAGTAAACATCTCTCCCCTCCCACGCCCTGCGGCCCACGGAGGATTACAGCCCCATTCATTCATCCTTTTCGTTCTCGCCCTCTCTTTCATTTCTTGCATTGTTTATTTTAGAGGCACACACACACAACACGCAGGATAACGTATTACTAATCCCATATCAGGGAGAGAGGAGGTGAAAGGGAGATAGACTGTGCTGGTATGCGCCTTTGTCAATGTGTCTGTCTTACCCTGTCCATCAGTGTTTTTGTGTGCCTAGGTGTCTGTCTTTCTGTGGGAGTGTCTGTGTTTGTCCATCTGTGTGTCCCTGTCCGTCTACATATTCCTCACGTCCCAGTCTGTCTCTGTTTTCTGTGCCTCTGTCTCCGTCTCCCTCTCTGTCAGTCGCTGTGTTTCTGTCTGTCTCTGTCTCTCTGTCTATCTCTGTCTCTGTGTCCCTGTCAATCACACATCTCCAGACCTGCTGCACAGGCTGGTAACCATGGTGATAGCTGGGACGCCTGCCAGTATCTGAATGGTGCTGCTTGGGAGATCTGTGTGTGTAGTGGAGGGGGGGGGGGGGTAAATAGAGAGGCAGAAAAAATATGCAGACCAACCGTTTGGAGGCCAATAAATATTTAATTACTGACTGGGTGAATGGAGAGCCATTGTAAAAAAGCTGCTCTGTGTGGAGAGCTGTTGAAGAGGAAGGAGAGTCATGTTCTGGACCAGGGCTGGTGGAGGAGCTGTTGAAGAGGAGTGAGAGTGATGTCCTGGACCAGGGCTGGTGGAGGAGCTGTTGAAGAGGAGTGAGAGTGATGTCCTGGACCAGGGCTGGTGGAGGAGCTGTTGAAGAGGAGTGAGAGTGATGTCCTGGACCAGGGCTGGTGGAGGAGCTGTTGAAGAGGAGTGAGAGTCATGTTCTGGACCTGTGCTGGTGGAGGAGCTGTTGAAGAGGAGTGAGAGTGATGTTCTGGACCAGGGCTGGTGGAGGAGCTGTTGAAGAGGAGTGAGAGTGATGTCCTGGACCAGGGCTGGTGGAGGAGCTGTTGAAGAGGAGTGAGAGTGATGTCCTGGACCAGGGCTGGTGGAGGAGCTGTTGAAGAGGAGTGAGAGTGATGTCCTGGACCAGGGCTGGTGGAGGAGCTGTTGAAGAGGAGTGAGAGTGATGTCCTGGACCAGGGCTGGTGGGGGAGCTGTTGAAGAGGAGTGAGAGTGATGTCCTGGACCAGGGCTGGTGGGGGAGCTGTTGAAGAGGAGTGAGAGTGATGTCCTGGACCAGGGCTGGTGGAGGAGCTGTTGAAGAGGAAGGAGAGTCATGTCCTGGACCAGGGCTGGTGGAGGAGCTGTTGAAGAGGACTGAGAGTGATGTCCTGGACCCGTGCTGGTGGAGGAGCTGTTGAAGAGGAGTGAGAGTGATGTCCTGGACCCGTGCTGGTGGAGGAGCTGTTGAAGAGGAGTGAGAGTGATGTCCTGGACCCGTGCTGGTGGGGGAGCTGTTGAAGAGGAAGGAGAGTCATGTCCTGGTCCAGGGCTGGTGGGGGAGCTGTTGAAGAGGAAGGAGAGTCATGTCCTGGACCAGGGCTGGTGGAGGAGCTGTTGAAGAGGAGTGAGAGTGATGTCCTGGACCCGTGCTGGTGGAGGAGCTGTTGAAGAGGAGTGAGAGTGATGTCCTGGACCAGGGCTGGTGGAGGAGCTGTTGAAGAGGAGTGAGAGTGATGTCCTGGACCAGGGCTGGTGGAGGAGCTGTTGAAGAGGAGTGAGAGTGATGTCCTGGACCAGGGCTGGTGGAGGAGCTGTTGAAGAGGAGTGAGAGTGATGTCCTGGACCAGGGCTGGTGGAGGAGCTGTTGAAGAGGAAGGAGAGTGATGTCCTGGACCAGGGCTGGTGGAGGAGCTGTTGAAGAGGAGTGAGAGTGATGTCCTGGACCCGTGCTGGTGGAGGAGCTGTTGAAGAGGAGTGAGAGTGATGTCCTGGACCAGGGCTGGTGGAGGAGCTGTTGAAGAGGAGTGAGAGTGATGTCCTGGACCAGGGCTGGTGGAGGAGCTGTTGAAGAGGAGTGAGAGTGATGTCCTGGACCAGGGCTGGTGGAGGAGCTGTTGAAGAGGAGTGAGAGTGATGTCCTGGACCAGGGCTGGTGGAGGAGCTGTTGAAGAGGAGTGAGAGTGATGTCCTGGACCAGGGCTGGTGGAGGAGCTGTTGAAGAGGAGTGAGAGTGATGTCCTGGACCAGGGCTGGTGGAGGAGCTGTTGAAGAGGAAGGAGAGTCACGCCTGGACCCGTGCTGGTGGAGGAGCTGTTGAAGAGGAGTGAGAGTGATGTCCTGGACCCGTGCTGGTGGAGGAGCTGTTGAAGAGGAGTGAGAGTGATGTCCTGGACCAGGGCTGGTGGAGGAGCTGTTGAAGAGGAGTGAGAGTGATGTCCTGGACCAGGGCTGGTGGAGGAGCTGTTGAAGAGGAGTGAGAGTGATGTCCTGGACCAGGGCTGGTGGAGGAGCTGTTGAAGAGGAAGGAGAGTCATGTCCTGGACCAGGGCTGGTGGAGGAGCTGTTGAAGAGGAGTGAGAGTGATGTCCTGGACCTGTGCTGGTGGGGGAGCTGTTGAAGAGGAGTGAGAGTGATGTCGTGGACCAGGGCTGGTGGAGGAGCTGTTGAAGAGGAAGGAGAGTCATGTCCTGGACCCGTGCTGGTGGAGGAGCTGTTGAAGAGGAGTGAGAGTGATGTCCTGGACCTGTGCTGGTGGAGGAGCTGTTGAAGAGGAGTGAGAGTGATGTCCTGGACCTGTGCTGGTGGAGGAGCTGTTGAAGAGGAGTGAGAGTGATGTCCTGGACCAGGGCTGGTGGGGGAGCTGTTGAAGAGGAAGGAGAGTCATGTCCTGGACCCGTGCTGGTGGAGGAGCTGTTGAAGAGGAGGGAGAGTGATGTCCTGGACCTGTGCTGGTGGAGGAGCTGTTGAAGAGGAGTGAGAGTGATGTCCTGGACCTGTGCTGGTGGAGGAGCTGTTGAAGAGGAGTGAGAGTGATGTCCTGGACCAGGGCTGGTGGGGGAGCTGTTGAAGAGGAGTGAGAGTGATGTCCTGGACCAGGGCTGGTGGGGGAGTGGTCAGATTGCAGATCAGTTCTATCGGAAACCCCAGTACTGAGGGGAAAGAATGGAATTTCAGAACCAGACAGAGATGATACTGACAGCTGTGCCAACAGAGGAAGAGACAACCACAGTGAGAGAGTGTGGCAGATTCTTTTCTCTCCCCAAACTCCCAGACAGATCAGAGGATAGAGGAAGACCACTCTCCCCTGAGAGGGGATGATAAATTCCAGGCACTGGCTCATCAGGGGTTAAGAAAGTAGAAGGAGGCCTGTCGATAGAAGGAAAAAGAATTTGCTGAGCGCAGAAGAGAGGTGGGTAAAGAGGCGCACCCCTCAAATGCGAGGGAGAGACAGTCCAGGAGCAGCAGACAGGAACCCCGCTGAGAGCCAAACCGGTCTCTGGACAGACCTAGGAAGAGAAGCGATAGACAACAGCAATCCCAGAAGGCATTGGGTGTCAGAGCCGACCCTGAGCAGCGAGCAGGAGACGCTCAGAGCCTCAGAGAAGGTAGGGTGGCTAGTTCTGGAGGTGATGTGACCATGGAAAGGCGTGCCAAACTGCTAGGGGCTAACAAAGCCCTCCAGGACCCACCCATGGGCCACCCGAACCATCAGAGGGAGTCGGGCGGCTGGGGCAGGAGCCACAGTGGTCGTGGTGACATGCCCACATGCGCTGATGAGCGGCGACCTTGCTTCACCATGGCCCCGAGCTGCAGCGCTCACAGGGGAGGCCGTGTGCTTCCTGCCCGTGTGCGAGAGAAACAGAGAGAGTGGGTGGGAGGTTTATGAAACAAGCGACGGAGAGTGAAGGGAGTGTGTGGGAGTAACAGAGTGTAAATAAGACCTACTGCCACACTTTCAGACTAGATCACAATAATGTAATTAAATACACAATTGTACTACTATTAGAGCAAACAACAGCTGCTTAGCCTACTGTCTAAATTCACATTTAGCTACTGTAGAGACACTGAGTCTGATCATCGGCAAATTCACATTAACACTCAGTTATCAACAGAACAGTAATATCGCAAAGACTCTCAATCTGTATCTTCACATTCACACTCAACGCCATCAGATCTGTAGAGACTGTAAAGACACTCAGTCCAGCTCCTCTGTATCTTCACATTCACACTCATCACCATCAGATCTGTAGAGACTGTAAAGACACTCAGTCCAGCTCTTCTGTATCTTCACATTCACACTCATCACCATCAGATCTGTAGAGACTGTAAAGACACTCAGTCCAGCTCATCTGTATCTTCACATTCACACTCATCACCATCAGATCTATAGATACTATGAAGACTCTCGGTTCAGCTCATCTCCCCTTCTCTCTTCCTCTCTGACCCTCTCTCTACTTCTCTCTCAGCACAGATTAAGTTTAAACTGTTTTTCTGGTATGGGACCTGTATTAGATTTCCTGCTCTATGCAGATGACCTGGTCCTGCTGTCGCCCACAGAACAGGGGCTGCAGCAGAGCCTGGCACTGCTAAAGCAGTACTGTCAGACTCGGGTACTGACAGTCAATTTGGACAATACCAGAGTTATGGTTTTCCAGAAGAAAGTCAGACTTCAGGGAAACAAGTACCACTTCACACTCAACAACAACACATTGAAGCACACATCCAGCTCCACATACCTCGGTCTGACATCTGGGAGTTTTGACCTGGCAGTGAAGGCACCGATTGAGAAGACACTCAGGGCTTTCTACGCAATAAGAAGGAGGCTTTCCAATATCCAACCCATTGCCCTATATGGCAGTGAAGTGTGGGGTCCCCTCTCAGACCAGGATTACACTCAATGGGACAAACACCCCATAGAAACTCTGCATATGGAGATCTGTAGAAACATCCTCCGTGTGCAGAGAAAAACACCTAACAACGGATGCAGGGCCGAATTATGCCAATATCCATTATTAATAAACATACAGAAGAGGGTAATAAAGTATTGGCTACGCCTAAAAAATAGTGACCAAAACTCCTACCACCACAAGGCCCTGCTGAGCCAAGAGCTGAGCCCAAAGAAGAGCCCCCTGAGCCAGCGGGTCCTGAGGCTCACTGACCTGAGCCACACCGACACCAGCCAGCCTCAGGACAGCACTGCTAGAGCACCACAACTCAGACCCAAGCACATCACAGCACAGATCAAACAGCAATATCTCACACACTGGGACACACACACAAACACAACATAAACTGGAATGCTACGGAACCCTTAACAGACAATACACACTAGCCGAATATTTGACCAACATAAGTAACAGCAAAAAGAAACAGACACTGACGAAGTACAGGCTCAGTGACCACAGCCTGGCCTTAGAAACTGGGCGACACAGGCAGACCTGGCTGCCCAGAGAGGACAGGCTGTGCTCCCACTGCCAGCGGGGAGAACTAGAGACAGAGGTGCACTTCCTGCTGCACTGTGACAGATACTCTGGGATTAGAGAAACATTCTTCCCTAAATTTACAAATCTAATCCCAGAGTTCCCACACCTGCCAGAATCACAACGGGTCCCAATCCTACTGGGAGAGGGGAGAGGGTTGAACTGGCAGCCCAGTATGTGCTCTCCTGTCACAGCCTGAGGAGCCTGTGTTGCCCAATAATGCTCCATCTGTTTGTATGTAAATATCTTGAGATGTGTCCGTCTTGTCAGTGTCTGTAGATTTTTGTTTCATGTTAACTGTATTTGTTTTGCCTTGGCGATGGGGGCTGCGGTCCTGCTTCAGCAGTGTCCGGCCCTGCGGCAGCCCCTGCTCTGTGGGCGACAGCAGATGTCTCTCCCTCTCTGTCTCAGCAGCTCTGCCAGTAAGGATGGCTCGGTGACGGTGGGGAAGGTGCGCGACATGGCCTCCTTCCGCAGGCACTTCCGGATGGGCTTCATGACGATGCCGGCGTCGCAGGAGCTGTCCCCGCGGCCGTGCGCCAGCGCCATGGCGCCCCGCTCGCAGTCCTGCCACTCCGTGGGCAGCAGCGTGGAGAACGGGGAGCCCCCGCCGCCCGACCCCGAGCGCCATCAGCACCCCACATCCTCCCGTTGTCCCCCTGCCAAGCCCAAACGCCACCCCAGCACCCGTTTGAGCTCCACAGGGGACCCCCGGCCTCCTGAAAACCCCCCGCCCGCCCCGCCGCCCGCCAAACACTCCGACAAGAAGCAAGGTCAGTCCGGAGGCCCGGGAGTCCGATTCCATTAATGTCTTTACAAGCACCAGTCACTCAGTGTGCCAGTCAGGCTGTAACTGTGCCAGTCAGTCAGTGCATCATTGTGTGTCAGTCTGTCAGTCAGTCTGCCAGTGTGTCAGTCAGTGTGTCAGTGTGTCAGTCTGTCAGTGTGCCAGTGTGGCAGTGTGTCAGTCTGTCAGTCAGTGTGCCAGTGTGCCAGTGTGTCAGTATGTCAGTGTGCCAGTGTGCCAGTGTGTCAGTCTGTCAGTGTGTCAGTCAGTGTGCCAGTGTGCCAGTGTGCCAATGTGTCAGTGCATCAGTGTGCCAGTGTGCCAATGTGTCAGTGCATCAATGTGCCAGTGTGTCAGTCTGTCAGTGTGTCAGTCAGCGTGCCAGTGTGTCAGTCTGTCAGTGTGTCAGTCAGTGTGCCAGTGTGCCAGTGTGTCAGTCTGTCAGTGTGCCAGTGTGCCAATGTGTCAGTGCATCTGTGTGTCAGTGTGCCAATGTGTCAGTGTGCCAATGTGCCAGTGTGTCAGTCTGTCAGTGTGCCAGTGTGCCAATGTGTCAGTGCATCTGTGTGTCAGTCTGTCAGTGTGCCAGTTGGTCTCTCAGTCTCTCCCTGCTCTGTCTCCAGCTCTGAAGAAGTCGGACTCAGGGGAGCTCCCAGGAAGGAAGGTCCCCCCTCTGAAGCCGAAGCGCAGCCCTAACACCCAGCTCTCTGTGTCCTTTGAGGACCCCTCCATCCGGCCGCCCCCCCTGCCCCGTGGGCCCCCCCCAGCGGCGCCCCCCCCTCCACGACCCGCCCCGGACTGCAGCCCCGCTGGAGGGGGAGGGCAGGAGGAGCAGGAAGAGGAAGAGGAGCCTGTCTATATCGAGATGGTGGGGGATGTTTACAGGGAACCCCAAAATCCGCCGCCTGTCTCGCACCCTGGAGCCACCACCCCGGACTCGGACTCGGACCAGAGCGAGGCCATCTACGAGGAGATGAAGTACCCCCTCCCTGAGGAGGCTGAGCCCCGAAACCGGGCACCCCTGAATCCCGAGCAGCTCCCAGTCCCGTCCGCTAAAACCCCGACCCCCGTCCTTGCCTCCTCTTCCTCCCTCCCCGGCCCACACTTTTCCTCCGCCGCCTCCTCCTCCTCTTCCTCCTCCAAGCCGAAAGCCACCGTCTCCATCTCTCACTCTGCCCCCCTCCCTTCCTCTTCCTCCGTCTCCGCCTCCCTGCCCCTGCCTCCCGGCCCCCGCGCCTCCACGCCTTTCCTCTTCTCCAAGCCCTCCGACAAGATCCCGGCGCCCTTCCCCAACCTGCTGCAGCACCGGCCCCCGCTGCTGGCCTTCCCCCAGCCCGCCGCCGCCTCCAGCGGGGTGGGCATCCACCACAAGGCCCTGGCGGCGGCCTCCTGCTCCTCCTCCTCCTCCTCGGCCAAGCTGGCCACGGTCAGCACCCAGCCGCCCTCGTCGCTGGGGCAGATCGGCAGCTGCTCCTCCGGCGCCTCGTCCTCCAAGCTGCCGAAGCTGCAGCTGGGCAAGGAGGCGCCGTCGGCCGGCGGCAGTGGTGGCGCCCAGCAGGAGGCGAGAGAGAAGCCCTCCGAGGGCAAGGAGCAGCCGCACTTGGCCCCGGCCCCCGGCCTGAGAGCCCGGAGCCACTCCACCCCTCTGCCCCCGTCTTCCCAGTCCGCCGCCCACTACTCCCACTACCACCTCCACCACCACCACCACCACCACCACCGCAAGCCTGACAAGGAGCTCCCCACCTCCCACAGCATGAAGCTGGGGCCCCACGCGGCGGCCCAGGGCCCCTCCCAGCTGCCTGTCGCCGGGCAGAAGGACCGGGCCTTCCTGAAGCCCGACAAGCGCGATCCGCCGTCCGGCCCGCCGGCGCCCGCCCCCCAGAGCAGCCCGACTCCCGGCTCCGCCCCGGCCCCGGCGGCCACTACCTCTGCCTCCTGCTCGGCCTCGGCCCCCCCACCGGGACGCTCGCTCACACCCGCCTCTCGGACCCTCCACAGCCGCAGCCAGACCCCGCACCCGCACCCGGGCCCGGTGCTGCCCCTGTACCAGGCCCAGCACGCCAGCCTCCCGGAGAGCTGCAGCCCCATGCTCTGGACCTACCCCTCGGCCGGCCTCAAGAGACCCCCGGCCTACGACAGCCTGCGGGGGGCGTCGCTCCCGCTGCCGCACCCCTCCGCCCTGCCCAGGAGCAGCTCGGCCGCCCTCCCCTTCCCCCAGGGGGCGCCGGTGGGCAAGGCCGGCGGGCTGGCGAGGCAGGCGCAGGCGCAGACGCAGACGCAGGCGGCGGCCCAGGCGGACACGGCGCCGGGGAACCCCCCTGTGGCGGGGGCCCGGGAGGAGGAAGGCCCCTGCTGGCCCCCACAGAGGAAGATGTCCTTCAGCCACGGAAGCCGGGACACGGAGAGTGAGTGTGCCCACGGGGAACCCCAGAGAGCCCCCAGATCCCGAGCCCATGCTCCTGTACTCGCACTTTCCTTCCCAGCTGTTCTCCGTGCCGGAGGGAGTACAGGAGCCTGGGGAAGCTGGGAACTGAGGCGGTGGTGGTGGGGGGGGGGGGAGACTGAACACGCAATGCAAGCAGATCCGAATGGATGTGAAGATTTCTGGTCCAGGGGGAAGAGTGCCACCTGCAGGTCGACCAGCACAGCCCCCAGCAGGATCCCGGTTGTCCTTTGAGGTTTCCCAGCCCAGCGCGGCTCAGGCTCTCGTGAGTCTCGGCTTGACAGTTGAACCGCTGGAGTAAGAGAAATGTGTGCGGTTGGTGGGGTTTGGGGGTGTAGATGTGCCAGATATTAAAGTCCTGACGCTCTCTCCCTTCCCTCCATTGCTTCTCCCCCCAGAGCCTCTGGACGACGCTAGAGTGTGGAACGGCAGCACCGATGCCCTGATCCACACGGAGAAGGAAGAGAAGCCTCTCGGCCAATCAGGGATCCCCGTGCGGATGGTGGGGCTAGACGGGTCCTCGGGGAGGGCGCTCGGGCGCTCGGGGCTGCCCTTGCCATGCCAGACTTTCCCTGCCTGTCACCGCAATGGAGGTACCTGCTCAGTAGAGTAATAACCCAGCACTGAAACACACTGCTCCGATTGCATAGGAGTTTCGTCCATCCACCTGTTTTCTAAACACTTCATCCCATCCTCATTTACCGCGCTGCACCTTCTGAAGAGAGCCTTGGAAAGAGGGATTAATGAAGGTATTAACTGTGTAAGCGTTGTGGCTGTGTTCACAGAGCTGGGGCGACTGGGGCGCTCGGCCTCCACCTCAGGAGTGAGGCAGGGAGCCACAAACGTGCAGAGACAGTGCAGCCTCCCCAGGGACAGCCTGGGCCAGGTAAGTCACTTCCTTCCTGAACAGCTCAACAAAGCACTGCAGGGACCAAAACAAGAGAGTACAGACCAGCACAGCACGGATCAGACCAGAAAAACAGAGTACAGAGCCGTACAGTGCAGATCAGACCAGAACAACAGAGTAAAGACGAGCACTGCACTGATCAGACCAGATCAACAAAGTACAGAACAGCACAACATAGATCAGAACTAAACAAGAGAGTACAGACCAGCACAGAACCGATCAGAACAGCACAGCATAAATCACATCAGAACAACACAGCACAGATAAGAGCCAGCATAAATCAGAACTTCGGCTTCCGGTACTGGCATCTGGCTTATAAGGTTTGCTCATCAGAATGAACTCTGCAGTCCAGAGCTCCTCCATGGTCTAGCATGACTCTTGGCCAGGTGTCAGCCTCTGTAATGGCAAAACTGCAGGCTGTCTGTGTCTATGACCTTCCTGTGCGCTGCTGCAGCGGCACTATGCTGTGGTAGAGCCCTGGTGCCCTCTGGTGGTCTTGTTGTGGTATTACAGGCAGGGCCATTGCACCACACACGCAGCATGTCCATATCACCCAGGTATCACCTTAGGGTGGCTTCACGGCTGTTCCCCTGGGTTTCAGAAAGTGAAAAGTCTGTGAATAACTACCAGAGCATCACCCCAACCCAAGTGTTTTGTTTTCAGCTTTGGAAAACATGGTTACCCAGCTCCAGAGATTATATACATTGAGCGCAAGCTGTGCATTTGTGATTATTTAAAATGGCAAGGAAAAGAACTTCCTTGGGTACTGAGTGTTTGTAAAATGTTTGAGCCCTGCTCTCCTTCTCTCTCCTTTGTCTCCTGCCCTTGTCTCTCCCTTGGGAGCGTCAGTCTCTCTCACTCCCTCCCCCCTCTCTGCCTGACTGTTGACAGTGTCAACAACCACAAAGTCACAAGTGAACTGACAGAACATGAGAGCTTACAGAGGAGAGGAGGCCATCTGTCCCCCATGTTCCACTCTCCTGCCACCGTTTGTGTAAAGAACTGCCTCTTGTCCTGATTGGAGGAGCTCGTCCAGATGGTTCTTAAAAGAAGCCAGGGTATCAGCTTCAATAACATGGCTGACTGGCTTGTGCCACTCTCCCAGCATACATCCTTTGTGTGAAGAACAGCATCTTGTTCTCAGTTTTAAATACATGTCCATGCAGTTTCCACTGTTATCCGCTGTTGTTTGTGTTATAAGGCGTTCAAGCAATAATTCTTTATAGTAATCTTAATTAACAATATGTTAGGGCATTATGAACATGTACATGATATTTACAATATGTTCTGAATACTGTATTAACAAGAAAAACTCCTTTTCTTGTTTTCTTTCTCAATCTACCCCTTTCTCTGTCTCTCCAGCTCCAGCCCTTGTCTCAATCCTCGCAGTGCCAGACTCCCTCCGGTGGGGGCGCTACCACTCCACAACAGCAACCACCACCACCACAGCAGCCCCAAGCGCCACAGCATCTACACACCCACCCCCACTTCCAGTATCAGAACCATCCCCTCCACCTCCCGCAGTGCCAGCCTCCAGCCACGGGGGGCACCCCTCCTACCCAGCCGCCCCGCGACGGGAAGCTGCTCGAGGTGATCGAGAGGAAGCGCTGCCTGTGCAAGGAAATCAAGGCCCATAGGCGTCCGGAGAGGAGCCTGTGCAAACAGGACAGCATGCCCATCCTGCCCAGCTGGCGAAAGACCCCGGAGCCCCGAAAGACTGGCACCCCACCTTGCCAGAGACAACAGGCTGTGTTGTGGGACACTGCTATCTGAGAGAGAGAGGGATAGAAGGAGAAGGGTGGAGGAGAGGGCTGGCCTGCCAGAGATCACAGGCTATGCTGTGGGACACTGCTGTATGAGAGAGGGAGGGACAGAGGGATAGGGGTGGAGGAGAGGGCTGGCCTGCCAGAGATCACAGGCTATGCTGTGGGACACTGCTGTATGAGAGAGGGAGGGACAGAGGGAGAAGGGTGGAGGAGAGGGCTGGCCTGCCAGAGACGACAGGGCATGCAGCAGGAAGGAAGACATTAGCTGAGAGAGCGAGTGGGAGAACAGAGGGAGCTACGAGAGAGGTATGAGAGGGGAATTAGACAGAAGAGAACTTTGGAAAGGTACAAAAGCAACCAGGAAGCAGTGCAACACTGGGAATGTTTGTTTTTCTCTGGATCTCGTGCGTCCTGACACTCTGTCAGTCTCCGTGTTCCATGTGCCATCTCTTGTTCAACACAAGGGCTCTTCTCCCCCCCCCATGCTGCCATAGCGCCCCCTACAGCCTACGCTGAGGTTGCGCCATGAGAGAAAGCTGGGGAGAAGGGGCTGACTGCTTTCTGCAAGGGGTCTGTGGGCGCGTGAGTGGAATGAAGGGGTATGCTAGGTTGTCAGGGCGCTGTGTGCCAAATGTTGAGTTTATTCAGCCAACGAACGAGTTAAAAGACATAGAAGTGTTTCGGTCATTGTCCAGTACAGTATTGGAACCAGGGTTGGGGGGGATGGGGGGTGGGATTAGGATGTGGGGGAGTGCCGTGTTGGGATCTGCCTCTATTCTGCACCATTTTCTTTGACTCTGTCCTCACAAGGCTTTTTAAAGCACATTAGGTGCCTCAAATCCAAAATCCAGTCTAGTGTCCACATTTGGTGCTGCACCAGAGATCTGATTACCTGGAAGTAAGCAGATTATTATTATTATCATTATTATTATTGTTGACATCCATTTACACAGCTGGGCACTTTACTGGAGCAGACTGAGTGTTGTCGACTGCTGTGCCTCACCCAGGACTTGGGTCTGCAGCCATCTGAGTCCAGGCTTGTCCACTCTTCCCCAGACGGGGGGACACGGCAGCGCTGATGAGCGTGTTCATTCTGTGTCTCCCCTCCAGTACGCCTGGATGCAGCTTGTTACGGGACCCCAGGGCTCCTGACAGAAGGACTGTGGGTTCATATCCCCGGTGGTGGAGAGATGGGGGGGTACCCCCTTGACCAGGTTACTTTACTTCGCAGCCAGAACCAGCTGTACTATGGGGGCACCAAAATCTGTTTACAAAAAACTAATATGAACACTAGGGCTCGATGTCTCTGTGACACATCCCGAAACTCCACACACACCGAGCGGCCTACTGGGCCTAACACCAGCGCCTCCCTTTCCCGATGGGAGATTCTCTCCCGGTCTCAGCCAGGCCCAGGACCCCGTCCCTCCAGACTGCAGGAGGAAAAATGACTTTGAATGTCCTGTCTGTGGGTCGGCCCAAAAGCAGCCCTGTGTCAGATCTGGGAACTGCGCACACACAACCACAGCCCCCTCCCCCAGACACACAGGCAAACAGCTGGCCGACCTGCTGCCCGACCTGCTGCCCAATCACGCACATCTGCCCAGGCAGAACGTTGCTGACTTGTGTTTACGAAACGACAGATAGCTGAAGAGGGAACAGGGTCAAAAGCCTCTCAGATGGATTCATTCATCAGGAGTTCTGGAAGTTTCCTTGCCTTTATGTGTCCGTCAGGTTTATATATACTTATACACCTGCATTTATACAGATTCTGCTTGCACATGATTGTCAATGAATGACGATGTCATTATCCAGCACCAAGCTGGAGCACCTCCTCTCTTCCTTTATCCATCTCCCTCCCCCATCACTCTGCCTCTAAGCACCTACTGGGCTGGATGAGCTGAGCGGCCACCTCTTGTTCAGGACTGTTCTTATCTCTGTTTGACCCCTTGCCTTTCTCCCTCAACCTCGAGATGTTCCAGCTGTCTCCAGCTGGGGGTGTAAACACTGGTGTAAACACTGGTGTAAACGCCTGCCCTGGTGTAGTCGAACACCAGACCTTGTCTGCAGAAGCATGAGTTGGGTACAGGAGAGTGACATGTGCCTCCTGGTGGAGATCAGGGCTGGAGGCTGAGGGGTGTCGCACCTCTGCTGCAGGACTGTCAATCCCATGCTGCCCCAGTCCCTGGCTGCAAGGGGGCCTGGCAGCCGTGGTTGTGGTCGGGCCAAGAGCAGGTGTCCCACTGGGAGAGGGACTGGAGCACCTGGAGGAAGGTGGCTGCTGGCTGGACAGCTCTTCCACACACTCACCCATGCCCGTGTCCCTCCCACCGACTCTCCATCTTCACTTCCTGTCCCAGACTCTCCGGCTGGAAACAGACGAGCCCTCTGGGCCCATGGAGAAGGAAAAGATGCCTTTTTGTTTCTAGTTATTTCCAGTGTGGGGAAACCAGTCTGGCAGAAGACTGACAGTAACACCATGCAGAATCCCTTTAAATTCTGATTGTACTTTTTTCTATTCCTTTAAGAGTGATTAGTAATTGTATTTTTACTGAATTTATTTTGACATCTTTGCTGCTACTTTGATTCATGTTCCTAGTACAGGAGGTGATTTTCCAAGTGCATTGTGGTCGATGTTGGGTGTAAACCAGGGTAGGGTTCTATGTGTAATTATGAAGCACTTTCAGCAGTTCCTGTTTGATTTATTCTCAGATTAGTTGCCATGATGACTTTTTTTGTGCTTTTTCTTCAAGAGAAGGTCAACCTGAAATTAAGTAGCTAGATTTTAGACACAATTTGCATAAATGAAACACTGGCTTATTCCAAAGGCTTTGACCCATTGTACACAGTCTTATGTGAAACTCTTGATACAAGGAGCTAAACTATTCAACCAAGCAAGAAAAGTCTATAAGCAGAGCAAACTGGGAGTGCTTAACTCAGTCAACTTAATTTACCAGGTAAAAAAAACAACAATTGTATCAAAACAGTAGGCATCGTGCAGGTTACATTTTAATGATTCAACCAAAGCAGAATTTTAAAAAAGAAGACGGCTTGTCAGATAAAGATCAGATGTTCCAATATGCAGTGTACATAAGTCATGTTGTCACTCAGATCACTCCATGGACCTGTTTGAAGACAGGAATTGCTGTTGGCTAATGAATCATACAACCACATGAGAAAGCATGATGTCACTCATTTTTGATCTGCCTTTTCTTCTGCACGTGGCCTCTGAGTCTCATCAACACCACATTGTATGTCTTCATGTGCATGGGAGAAAAATCCTTCTCCACCCCCTCCACCTCATCACATGCTTCGCCCAGGGCTTGAACAAGGGCATGCTGTCCACCTCCAGGCTGGAGAGAATTTCTGTTGGCTTTGGAAAAGGAGAATAAGGAGGCAGGAACATCACCAGTGCACAACCGAAATGTGTTGCTCCTGACCACACATGTCATTTCTGCATCTGGATAGACAAGCAGGCCTGGGTTGAATTGCTCAAGCTCCAACACCACTCTCAGATACTACACTGCTGCTGTCCCAGCACATCTCGTACAGCGCGACCGATTACATTCTGCCCAGAAGGCTCTCACGTTTCTAGGGCCTGTGAAGGAATCTGCTGTTGGCCTCTCGAGTTAAACACTCATTCTGTGACTGGAGAAGAAACACATCTGTTCTTCCTGCACAATCACATCTCAAGGCCTTCACTTATTCTTCGTTTTTTCCTATGAAAAGGAACAAAAGTGATCTTTATAGGAGGGCCTTCTCAATCCATCCATTGGTCCGATTCCACAGAATGCTGCGCCGAATACAAGACAGGTCATCCTGTCCGCACCACAGCCTCTTGCTCTGCAGGGAGAATAGAGCCTCCACCACTTGCTCATCTCTTTCCACTTTTCTTGTACTCCAGAGTTGAAAATATCAGTCAGGCACTAGTGCAACGACAGTATAACATTCACAAACGACTCTACAACAACACTGCTTTCACAACAGCTGACTCACCAGTTCACAGCCCATTCTGCTGATCGCCGCTACAGCTGAGCTCCTCAGTGTGGCTGTCTCTGAAAGAGATAGCCTAATAGAAAACTGGCAGGCTTTTGTGCTGTGCTGTCATGACGATCAATGCAGTAACCTGCCAGTGTCACCTAGACAAATCAATTGCCCAGAATGGACCACATGTGTGAACAGTCCTCAGTGTGACTGAAAGAAATGCAATCACATGCCAGACCAACAGCACCGGGGCGTGGTTTCAGTGTGGGCCAGAGTTGGTTTGGAAACTAAACGATTTAATGTTTCACATTTGGTATTTAAACTCAGCAAACTGCGTCTAAAGTCTTGAGGTTTGCAGCTCAATTTGGCACATTGTATTTAGAGTTTTGTACATACAGCAAGAAGACTGTTGTGTATAATGAGTCAAAGAAAAGACTGTAATCCAAGTGTTTGTCTGAAGTTGTCCTAAATTATCCTGCACTGCCAGATATGAAATTTTAAAGCACTGTAAATTACAACAATGTAAAATTCTAGATTACCACTGCATACAGGCAGAGCCAGTGTAAAACACTGGATTATAACTGTATACAAGCAACACAGGTGTAAAACACCTTATTATCACTGTATACAGGCAGACTCACTGTAAAACATTGGATTATAACTGTGTATGGGCAGAGCCGGAGTAAAACTCTGGATTCAAACTGTATACAAGCAATGCCGCTGTAAAATTCTGGATTATCACTACAGTATATACAGTCAGACACACTGTAAAACACTGGATTATCACTGTACACAGGCAGAGCCAGAGCAGAACTCTGGAATATCACTGTATACAAGCAACGCAGGTGCAAGACACTGTATTATCATTGTATAGAGACCAGACATACCCAATGTAAAACACTGGATTATCACTGTATACAGACCAGACAGACCCAATGTAAAACACTGATTTATCACTGGCAAACAGTCTGCATTTAGATGCTCAATTTCCGAGATGTAGTTTTACTCCATGACAGTAGGAATTCAGTGGCACGACAGTTAACTGTTACAGTTAACCTTACAGTTCAAGGGTACCTGGTTCAACAACGGCCTTAGATACATGTCTGTAGGGTGTTTGCATGTGGCACCTGCATTCATAGGCCATCCTGTTAGGTTATCTGGCTCCTTTAAGTTGATCATAACGTCCACAATTGCCCGTGTTATCCCATAACATCAATCATTTATCCGCGCGGGATCACTGATGCGAATCCAGCCACACTTTCCCAACACACACCTGCGAGATCACGGTGAGCTCGGGACAGAGGCGGCGGTCCAGGCGTACGGAGATTCTTGGGAACCTGCTTGTCAGGGGGTCGTCACGGCGTGGCCATGTCATGTCCGCGCTCCCTTTTGGAATTCTATCCGAGCTGGGAAATATGGGGAATATGCATGGCATTGGGATTATTCCGACGAGGGATAGGGTGAAAGTGTAAATCCAATAATATTGATAGGGTTGATTGTAAAGCTACCAGAATGAATAATATTAAGATTATTAACACATTAATGATGATCATAACAGTAAGAATATACCGAATGAAACGTTGATGCGTTTTGTTGCCAAAATGTCAATGGATTTCTGTATAAAGAAAATAATTAGCTTTTTTTGGTATTGTAAAATATTCTGTGCACAGCCTATTAAAATGGAAACTATACAATACTCAATTAAGCTTGTCTTTCTCCTTCCTTCCAATCCTATGTGCCTGATACAGTACATTAGGATTTTACTGAAGGTTGCATCCAGAGAAGAGGACAGATTTATGTCCAGTATAGTATAGTAGGTACAGAGTGTTTATGTCCAGTATAGTATAGTAGACTGTTCATGTCCAGTATAGTATAGTAGGTACACGTACAGAGAGTTCATGTCCAGTATAGTATAGTAGGTACAGAGTGTTTATGTCCAGTATAGTATAGTAGACTGTTCATGTCCAGTATAGTATAGTAGGTACAGGTACAGAGAGTTCATGTCCAGTATAGTATAGTAGGTACAGAGAGTTTATGTCCAGTATAGTATAGTAGACAGTTCATGTCCAGTATAGTATAGTAGGTACAGGTACAGAGAGTTTATGTCCAGTATAGTATAGTAGATAGTTCATGCCCAGTATAGTATAGTAGCTACAGGTACAGAGTTTGTGTCCTGTATAATGCAGTAGATAGTTCATGTATAGTATAGCAGGTACAGATAGTTTATGTCCAATATAATATAGTAGGTACATGTCCAGATAGTTTATGTCCAGTGTAGTATAGTGGGTACAGATCCATATAGTTTATGTCCTGCATAGTAGATACAGAACCAGAGAGTTTATGTCCAGTATATTATAGTCTATACATTTACTTCATCTCAGACGCCCCTGCTCGTAAGGAACGGAAACGCCGCTGTCTACGGAGATGGTCACTGAACCCGCTTGCGCTAAACCACCCAGCCCTCCCCACCCCGCCAGCCCTGCAGTCCCTCCAGCGGGCAGCAGAGGGCGCGGCTGCGCCGGCGGTCGCGCCACCTTGAACAACAGGAGAGGCGGGTGCGTTGCAGAGCGTCGGCTGTCGCAAACC
Source organism: Atractosteus spatula (assembly GCF_055471065.1). NCBI lineage: Eukaryota > Metazoa > Chordata > Actinopteri > Semionotiformes > Lepisosteidae > Atractosteus > Atractosteus spatula. Next base: position 67,415,705 of record NC_142708.1, on the reverse strand, counting down.
GCCAGCCCAGCGCCTCGGCACGCCTCGATTGCGGAACGACGTCTGCCCTGACACAAAGACCGCTCCGAATGATCGGAGTCACTGATAAAGTGTAGCAGATCGCAACGAAGGCGACATCGAAAACAGTGGGAATCTTAGCAGCCTCGTGGGTAGACGCGGGGACTGTACCGTGGAAACCCGTTTTGAAAACCGGATGATTCTTGTCTTATTACCGGAGACAGTGTTTTAAAATTCGTGCGATTTTAAAAGATTTTGCACTCGCTGTTTGCGAGTATTTACTAGCTCGGTGACCTCGGTGGCCACCGGCAAATATACCCCCCCACCGACATGCACGAGCGCGCGCGCTCCCGACGCCTTGATCCTGCTGGATTCGCGCAGTCGCGTGACGTCGTGTTAAGTCCCTGCGGGTTATCGCGTTTATCCCGCGCGAGCCGACGCTCTTTGCGGGCTCTCCCCACACCTGCTCTCGTGCCGTACGTCCCGTGTGTTCCTGTCTGCTACTGTTGAGTCGTGCGCTATACTGCACTAGAGTCTTCCACTGTTATTTAACTGCTTCACTTCGCTTTACTTTTTACCCTGATTTCACCGTTTTACTAGACTAGGAGAACAGTCCCGTTACAATAGGAGCTACAGTACAGGAGAACAGTCCTGTTACAATAGGGGCTACAGTCCCAGTACAGGAGAACAGTCCTGTTACAATAGGGGCTACAGTCCCAGTACAGGAGAACAGTCCTGTTACAACAGGGGCTACAGTCCCAGTACAGGAGAACAGTCCTGTTACAATAGGGACTACAGTCGCAGTACAGGAGAACAGTCCTGTTCCAATAGGAGCTACAGTACAGGAGAACAGTCCTGTTACAATAGGAGCTACAGTCCCAGTACAGGAGAACAGTCCTGTTACAATAGGGGCTACAGTCCCAGTACAGGAGAACAGTCCTGTTCCAATAGGAGCTACAGTCCCAGTACAGGAGAACAGTCCTGTTACAATAGGAGCTACAGTCCCAGTGCAGGAGAACAGTCCTGTTACAATAGGGGCTACAGTCCCAGTACAGGAGAACAGTCCTGTTCCAATAGGAGCTACAGTCCCAGTACAGGAGAACAGTCCTGTTACAATAGGAGCTATAGTCCCAGTACAGGAGAACAGTCCTGTTACAATAGGAGCTATAGTCCCAGTACAGGAGAACAGTCCTGTTACAATAGGGGCTACAGTCCCAGTACAGGAGAACAGTCCTGTTACAATGGGAGCTACAGTCCCAGTGCAGGAGAACAGTCCTGTTACAATGGGAGCTACAGTCCCAGTACAGGAGAACAGTCCTGTTACAATAGGGGCTACAGTCCCAGTACAGGAGAACAGTCCTGTTACAATAGGGGCTAAAGTCCCAGTACAGGACAACAGTCCTGTTACAATAGGGGCTACAGTCCCAGTACAGAACAGTCCTGTTATAATATGTAACTATGATAAACGTTTAACATTCTTTTGCAGTAAATACTCTTCCAGCTCTGCACCGAAGAGCAGTAGCTTAGCACCAGCGGCTGGAAGACTGGAGCGCACCGAGCCACAGGGAGAGCGCAGCCGGTTGGACAGCCGGCCTGTCACTCAGAGGAGTCCAGTCTGATGTCTGGAATGAGTTTTCATGGTGCGGTGGGCGGGACAAGCGGCATTGGTCGTCAGCGATTGGCCAAGGGGGCTCCGGGGAGGTGCTGCGGAGACGGATTCGCTTTAAATAGACAGCCAGTCGCGTTTTTACCGCAGTATCCCTGATCTCCGTAAGGAAAGCCGGCTCTGTGCTCACCGGACCTTGGAGGGGGGGGAGGGCTTTTAAGGTGCAGGATTGCGGATTGAGGGTGTTTTTATTTTTATATACATATATATTTCGGGGTTTGCTGTCACCTTCTACCGGTGAACGCAGAAAAGAAGGAGGAGCGAGAAAGACATTGACAGACCTCTCATAATCCTAGTGTAATAATAGTTCCTTTTAACCCGTTGAAAAAATACAGCAAGCTGCTTATCTCGTATTCAACTGCAGGCAGCGACCCCAGGCGAGTCCCTGAACCGCAGGCTGTGAAGCCCCAGACTGCAGCTGTCACACCGGGCTCCGGGGTGTTATCTGGTGCCGCCAGCGGACGCGCTTGTCCGCGGTGTAGACCCCGCGCCTCTTCGGGAACACGGGGGCTGAGAGAGAGAGGGAGAGACTGCCGCTGGAACTGACCCCCCCCGGAGCGCCGTCGCTGAGAGACACCCCGCCAGAGCACAAGCGGGGCCACCATGTCGAACAAGAAGGACAAGAAGACCTGCGGACAGGTGCTGGACGAGTGGAAGGGGTTCGTGTGGAACCCGAGGACGCACGAGTTTCTCGGCCGGACGGCGAGCAGCTGGGGTGAGTCTGTCTCGCTGTCCGTCTGTCTCTCTCCCTCCCTCCCCGCCTGTCTCTCTCTCTCTCTCTCTCGCTCCGTCTGCCTGTCTCTCCCTCTGACGCCCGGCTCGCCTCTCTCTCTCGCACTCTCTCACTCTGTCTGTCTGTCCCTGTCTCCCTCACGCACCGACAGGCGGGTTCGCGGGCAGGTTCGGGCTGGGAATCCGGTCCGTCCGTCTGTCCCGGCGCAGGTCCGCCTGTGCTCCAGGCTGCGGACATCACCGCCTCGGCGCAGGGGCGGAATCGGGGACGCGCACCCTGACTGCAGAGGGCTGGAGCCGCCGCTCAGCCCGCAGCTCCGCGGGGTCCTCGGGCAGGGCTGCGGGCTGCGGGCTGCGATGATCGCTGCGAGCGAAGAGTGCCGGCAGGTCTGCAGAGGGACTGCGGCACTCTCCTCTGTTCGCAGCCGGCGGCTCCTCTCCGCCGACGAGCTCGTTCATCGACCGGTCGCTTCGTCGCTCTTCGGACACGAGCCCCCCCGCGAGGCTGCTGCCTGGGGTCGATGCCAGTTTGTTAATTATCTGCTAAAGCGCTGATGGGTTTTCTTGGGCTCGACGGGCCTCTTTAATGCGGATTATGAAATCGCCCCCCCGCTCCTCGCTACCCTCCCCCCCCCTCCCAGTTGCTCATCTGTCTCTCTCGCCCAGATACCAAGACTTCCCCACACTCGGCTCGTATTCGCGTGGACACCCGCGGGAATGTGCACCACAGCCGGCGCCGGGCGCAGTTTTTGGCGGGTGGTGTTTTTCTTTGGGGGGGGGGGGGGGGACAGTCGCACGTAGCCGCCTACAGACAGATGGACAGAGACGCCGCGCGCCCCGCGTCCTGGGAACGCGCGAGCCTGGCAACGGGACACGTCACGGGGACAAACCGGCGGTGTAACGTCGGTCCCGCCGCTTCGCGCGGGTGTGACGCGGGGCCCCTCGGCAGGACCCCCGGTTCGGGCGTGAAGAGGAGGGAGGACTGGACCTCTGTCTCCGTGTCTCTCTCACACACACCCGCCCTCAAGCCCGGGGCGGTTCGCGGAGCGAGCGGAAGGCTTCTTCGTGGGCTGTTGAAGCAAACCCAGATCCTGTCGAGGTGTCGGTGTGAATGACAGTGGAGGGGTCACTCCGTGTCCGGCCTCTGCTCCGAGAGAGCTGATGTTCCGGCTGGTTCCAGCGTCGTCAGCAGTGCGCTGTCCCCGTGCTGAGCAAGGAAAGACGACATGTCGCAGTTTCGAAATTGCGCCTTTTAATGGCTTTGCAGTTGCTAATCCTTTGACTAAAACCGAGGGTGACTGGACTCTCTGTGCTGCCTTCTCTCTCTCTTTCACTGTCTCCATCCCTCTCTCTCCCTGTCTTCATTACTCCTTCTCTCTCTCCATCGCTCTCTCTGTCCCCCTCTCTCCATTACTCCTTCTCTTTCTATCACTCTCTCTTTCTCCCTTCCTCTATCCCGCTTTCCATTTTCCTCTGTCCCTCTCTCTCTCTGTCTCTCTCTTCCTCTATCCCTCTTTCCATCTTCTTCTGTCCCTCTCTCTTTCTCCCTTTCTCCATCACTCTCTCTCTCTCCCTCTTTCCATCTTCCTCTGTCCCTCTCTCTCTCCCTGTCCCTCTCTGTCTCCACCCTGTCCCTCTCTTCCTCTCTCTGGCTTATAACACTGTGTGCCTGGTGTAGCCACTGTTGCACGCCAAATAAATAATTCACATTTTAATTGAATTTTGCCATTAAACTCACAGGGTTATTCACTCAGGAGTCTCCCTCCCCCGGCTCTCCCTCTGCAGATGAGTGACGTCTGTCAGGAGCGTCTCTGGGAGAGGAGGGCAGTACAGGGGGAGGGAGAGGGGCAGTACAGGGGGAGAGAGGGGCAGTACAGGGGGAGGGAGAGGGGCAGTAAGGAGAGAGAGGGGGGCAGTACAGGGGGAGAGAGAGGGGGGCAGTACAGGTTGAGGTAGAGGGGCAGAAGGGGAAGAGGAGGGCAGTACAGGGGGAGGGAGAGGGGCTGCTCTGCCGATCCCTTTAAAAGCTCTGAATCAACCCGTTCCTCCAGGGGGAGAAGTTAAGCTAAATACCAGAACTCTGTTCACTGACCGATTCAGGACAGGGATTCCTTGTGACAAGCGATGACCACATGTGGACTGTGCAACAGACAGACAACCTGTGTTCTCATGCTCTCACCCATTAAACAACTGTGGTGAAGAAATAGTCTAGAGCCCTGTGGCTGATCTGTGTCAGTGTGCTGGACTCCACAGTGACTGTGAGAGTCTAGAGCCCTGTGACTGGGCTGTGTCAGTGTACTGGACTCCACAGGGACTGTGAGAGTCTAGAGCCCTGTGACTGGGCTGTGTCAGTGTACTGGACTCCACAGTGACTGTGAGAGTCTAGAGCCCTGTGACTGGGCTGTGTCAGTGTGCTGGACTCCACAGGGACTGTGAGAGTCTAGAGGCCTGTGACTGGGCTGTGTCAGTGTGCTGGACTCCACAGGGACTGTGAGAGTCTAGAGCCCTGTGACTGGGCTGTGTCAGTGTGCTGGACTCCACAGTGACTGTGAGAGTCTAGAGCCCTGTGACTGGGCTGTGTCAGTGTGCTGGACTCCACAGGGACTGTGAGAGTCTAGAGCCCTGTGACTGGGCTGTGTCAGTGTGCTGGACTCCACAGGGACAGTGAGAGTCTAGAGCCCTGTGGCTGAGCTGTGTCAGTGTGCTGGACTCCAGAGTGACTGTAAGAGTCTAGAGCCCTGTGACTGGGCTGTGTCAGTGTGCTGGACTACACAGGGACTGTGAGAGTCTAGAGCCCTGTGACTGGGCTGTGTCAGTGTGCTGGACTCCACAGGGACTGTGAGAGTCTAGAGCCCTGTGACTGGGCTGTGTCAGTGTGCTGGACTCCAGAGTGACTGTGAGAGTCTAGAGCCCTGTGACTGGGCTGTGTCAGTGACTGGACTCCAGAGTGACTGTGAGAGTCTAGAGCCCTGTGACTGGGCTGTGTCAGTGTGCTGGACTCCACAGGGACTGTAAGAGTCTAGAGGCCTGTGATTGGGCTGTGTCAGTGTGCTGGACTCCACAGGGACTGTGAGAGTCTAGAGCCCTGTGACTGGGCTGTGTCAGTGTGCTGGACTCCACAGGGACTGTGAGAGTCTAGAGCCCTGTGACTGGGCTGACAGTGTACTGGACTCCACAGGGACTGTGAGAGTCTAGAGCCCTGTGACTGGGCTGTGTCAGTGTGCGGGACTCCACAGGGACTGTGAGAGTCTAGAGCCCTGTGACTGGGCTGTGTCAGTGTACTGGACTCCACAGGGACTGTGAGAGTCTAGAGCCCTGTGACTGGGCTGTGTCAGTGTGCTGGACTCCACAGGGACTGTGAGAGTCTAGAGCCCTGTGACTGGGCTGTGTCAGTGACTGGACTCCAGAGTGACTGTGAGAGTCTAGAGCCCTGTGACTGGGCTGTGTCAGTGTGCTGGACTCCACAGGGACTGTGAGAGTCTAGAGGCCTGTGATTGGGCTGTGTCAGTGTGCTGGACTCCACAGGGACTGTGAGAGTCTAGAGCCCTGTGACTGGGCTGTGTCAGTGTGCTGGACTCCACAGGGACTGTTACAGTCTAGAGCCCTGTGACTGGGCTGTGTCAGTGTGCTGGACTCCACAGGGACTGTGAGAGTCTAGAGCCCTGTGACTGGGCTGACAGTGTACTGGACTCCACAGGGACTGTGAGAGTCTAGAGCCCTGTGACTGGGCTGTGTCAGTGTGCGGGACTCCACAGGGACTGTGAGAGTCTAGAGCCCTGTGACTGGGCTGTGTCAGTGTGCTGGACTCCACAGGGACTGTGAGAGTCTAGAGCCCTGTGACTGGGCTGTGTCAGTGTGCTGGACTCCACAGGGACTGTGAGAGTCTAGAGCCCTGTGACTGGGCTGTGTCAGTGTGCTGGACTCCACAGGGACTGTGAGAGTCTAGAGCCCTGTGACTGGGCTGTGTCAGTGTGCTGGACTCCACAGGGACTGTGAGAGTCTAGAGCCCTGTGACTGGGCTGTGTCAGTGTGCTGGACTCCACAGGGACTGTGAGAGTCTAGAGCCCTGTGACTGGGCTGTGTCAGTGTACTGGACTCCACAGGGACTGTAAGAGTCTAGAGCCCTGTGACTGGGCTGTGTCAGTGTACTGGACTCCACAGGGACTGTGAGAGTCTAGAGCCCTGTGACTGGGCTGTGTCAGTGTGCGGGACTCCACAGGGACTGTGAGAGTCTAGAGCCCTGTGACTGGGCTGTGTCAGTGTGCTGGACTCCACAGGGACTGTGAGAGCCTAGAGCCCTGTGACTGGGCTGTGTCAGTGTGCTGGACTCCACAGGGACTGTGAGAGTCTAGAGCCCTGTGGCTGAGCTGTGTCAGTGTGCTGGACTCCACAGGGACTGTAAGAGTCTAGAGCCCTGTGACTGGGCTGTGTCAGTGTGCGGGACTCCACAGGGACTGTGAGAGTCTAGAGCCCTGTGACTGGGCTGTGTCAGTGTGCGGGACTCCACAGGGACTGTGAGAGTCTAGAGCCCTGTGACTGGGCTGTGTCAGTGTGCTGGACTCCACAGGGACTGTGAGAGTCTAGAGCCCTGTGACTGGGCTGTGTCAGTGTGCTGGACTCCACAGGGACTGTGAGAGTCTAGAGGCCTGTGACTGGGCTGTGTCAGTGTGCTGGACTCCACAGGGACTGTGAGAGTCTAGAGCCCTGTGACTGGGCTGTGTCAGTGTGCTGGACTCCACAGGGACTGTGAGAGTCTAGAGCCCTGTGACTGGGCTGTGTCAGTGTGCTGGACTCCACAGGGACTGTGAGAGTCTAGAGCCCTGTGACTGGGCTGTGTCAGTGTACTGGACTCCACAGGGACTGTGAGAGTCTAGAGCCCTGTGACTGGGCTGTGTCAGTGTGCTGGACTCCACAGGGACTGTGAGAGTCTAGAGCCCTGTGACTGGGCTGTGTCAGTGTATCCAGACCTATCCCAGCTCTACAGTGTGACCCAGGGCACCGGCAGGGAGAACTGGAGAGCACCATGCAATTTAAAGCAGGACGTGGCTGACCGACATGGACTGATTCTGCAGTGGGTGTTATGGAATATTGACGAGGACCCCGTGCAGAATAATCAGGACGATCTTCAGAGGCGTAGGCGGAAGCGGAGCCGTGAGCCGTGAGGAAGCCGGGAGTCGAAGCCAGAACGATAGTCGAAGTACCAAAACAAAACCAGGAGACGCAGTCGGAGAACAAACCAGGGTCAGGAAGCCAAAAACCAAGACATAACTGATGGCGGGAAGACGGGGTAGCTCTGGCCAGGAAACCCTCATACTGAGCACAGGGGAGAGTGTGAAGCAGCATTGAATAGACTGGGGTCAAAGGCTAACTGGGAAGCGTGCGGGAATGCAAGGTGAGCTGTCACAGTGCAGTGCCGGTAGAGAGCTGCTGGATTACCTGTACCCCCAAAATATTTCACAAGGACTCATTCCTAGTGTCCAGGATGCCCTATCCTCCCCTCAGACTCTCCACTCTGATCCTGGCAGGACAGCTAAGCTCATTAAGCCTGCTCATTAAAACCTTTTCAATGAGCAAACAGCTATTTATACAGGTGCAGGAAGGCCTCATCTTCGATCTCTCACCCCAATCCAGATTAAGGGTCTTTCAGTGAATATGGTGTCTGAGTGTGTAGCCCGTGTGTAGCTCAGGCAAGCAGACAGTATGGAGGGAGTGAGTAACGAGTTGTTCTGGTGTGTGTGTCGGGCGGTGTAGTGAATTTGTAGTTAAGGTGAGTGTAGCGCATGTGTAAGGTTTGTGGAAAGAGTATGTAGAGGGACTTGGGTCTTAATTCCCATCGCAGACCAGGCTAACGCAGTACGACAGGGCTGGAGCTTGTCAGCTGCTATATCACAGAGCAGAAGGGCACCATCTTATGTTTCTATAGCTCCTTCCAGTCTCTCGTACTGCAGTGCCCCCCTCGAGGGGGGGTGTCTGTGGGGTGTGGCAGAGCCCTACTGCTCAGACAGGAGAGAGGAGCTACAGCCCTGAGCCAGCTCAGCTCGGAGAGAGGGGGGAGTGCAGGCAGGGTTAGACTGGGACTCTGATTGGGACCTGCAGCCCAGGACACTGCGGTCAGCTCCCCAGCTCTCCTGGACAGGGGACAGTACTGAGAGGAGCTGCAGAGTCCTGCCCCCTCTATGCAGCTGTCTCTGTCTCTCCAGCATCACTGAACAAGTGGAGCACCTCCTGCCTGCCTCCAGTGCACAGCGAGATCAGGGTATAAAGCACAGTAAATCAGGATAAACGCATTGAATCAGGGTAGATGCAGAGGGAGGTGAACACAGAATATCAAGGTAAAAGCACAGTAAATCAGGGTAAAAACAGATGGAAGTGAACACAGTCAGAGTACAAGCACAGTAAATCAAGGTAAATGCAGAAACAGGTTAACACAGTCAAACGGTGTAAAAGCACAGTAAATGAAGGTAAAAAGAAGAATGAGGCGCACACAGTAAATGAAGGTAAAAGCTCAGTAAATCAGTGTAAAAGCAGAGAGAGGTGAACACGGGGTAAGAGCACAGTAAATGAGGGTAAAAGCCCCGTAAATCAAGGTAAATGCACAGGGAGGTAAACAGTCAATCAGGGTAAAAGCACAATGAATAAGAGCTAAAAGCACAGGGAGGTGAACATAGTGTATCAGGGTAAAAGCAGAGTAAATGAGTGTAGAAATGGTGTAATCCAGGGTAAAAGGGAGGTGAACGTGGTGCAAGGTGTGGGGGAAACCAGTCTCCTGTGGAATCAGCAGTGACCCATGGTGGAATCCCAAAGGACAGACTGGGAAAGTGTTGGATGAGCTTGCAGAATGCCTCAGGGACTGCAGGGATCTTCCTGGAAAGGCTGGAGTCTCGCAGAGCAGGGAACCCGCGCTGATTTAGCTGAGGTCGGCCTGTTGAGAGGAAAGGAGAGGGGGAGGGATGTGTCAGTTCTGCAGGAGCTGAATAATTGATGTGGGCAGTCTGGAGAGAGGCTGCAGGCTGCAGGGACACACAGGGCAAATTAGGTTAAAAAAGCCTGCAGTCGCCCTGCGCCAGGCAGGAGAGGGGGAGGACTGGAGAGAGAGGGAGAGAGGGAGGACTGGAGAGAGGGGGAGAGAGGGAGGACTGGAGAGAGGGGGAGAGAGGGAGGACTGGAGAGAGAGAGGGAGAGAGGACTGGAGGGAGAGAAGGGGTGAGGGAGGACTGGAGAGAGAGAAGGGGTGAGGGAGGACTGGAGAGAGAGAGAAGACTGGAGAGTGACAGAGGGAGAGGACTGGAGAGAGAGAAGACTGGAGACAGAGACATCGGTCATGCTAATAAAGCACCTTGAATTGAAGTGAATTGAGAGAGGACTGGAGAGGACAGGAGAGAGAGAAGACTGGAGAGAGAGACAGAGGGACAGAAGAAGAGACATGGAGAGAGAGGCTACATGTCAGAGCAGAAAGTCTGGGGCAGCATGCGGTCTAATTCGGGGTTTAACCCCATAGAGGCGATCCTGTACCTTTGACCTGCTCCCCTACAGCTGCAGCCATGTGCCAGCACTCCCCCAGCTCCACTCCACACAAAGACCGAACACTGCAAAATACCCTCGAGGCACTGACACAGCCACCCCAGCGGAGATGTCAGTGCATTTCAGAATCACAGGGCACAGATGGAAAGCACCTGTTCGCCATATTTAAACTGAGAACAGGAGGCACGACTTTGTGCAAAGAGTGGTGTGGGAGTGGAACAAGCTGCCCAGCTGCATTGTAGAAGAAAATACCCTGGCACCTCTCAAGAAACGACTGGATGAGATCTTCCAGGCAGGACAGGAGGAAAGTCTTTAGACAAAGAGTGGTGGGAGAGTGGAACCAGCTGCCCTTCTGTGTTGGTGAAGCAAATACCCTGGCACCTCTCAAGAAACGACTGGATGAGATCCTCCAGGCAGGACTTCTTTACATTAAGAGAATGAGAATCTCTGAAGGAGATCCTCAGATTGATTCCAGCCCATCAACCGAGTGAGATGGACGAGAGGACTTCTTTACACTAAGAGTGCTAGGAGCGTGGATCAAGCAGCCCAGCCCCATTGTTAAAACTGATACCCTGGCTTCTCTCACGAAACGGCTGAATGAGATCAAGAGATGGGCCAGATGGCCTTTTCTGACTTGTAAGTGTCCTAGAGAGAGAGGGAGGGCTGGCTGCTGTAGCCAAGGGCCCAAGAGAGGAAGGAGAGATGGAGGGAGCGAGGAATGGCACCCTTTCATTCCGATTCCTTCTGCTCTGCTGCAGCACAACAGATTCTCCGGAGAGAGAGAGAGAGAGGGAGCACCGGTGCACCGGAGAGGAAGTGACAACGCCTCGGGCCCGACAGTTCAGACACACATCGAAATGCAGGACAGAGCCCCTTCCTCCCCTCTCTCTGTCTTCCTGCGCCGTGTCTTCACACGCACTCGTGGGGCGTCGCCGTGAGCCCCTGGAAGAGCCGTGACTTCGTGGGGATGCCTCTGGGCCAGGCGGGGTTCCTGTCTCCGGGGGCAGAGTCCCCCAACTCCGGCCCCGCGATGTTGCAGTTCCCGAAGCAGCCTGCGCACTCCTGTGCTGTGGCATAACCGCACCCTTCCAGCAACACAGCCTACCTGTCCACAGGCCTCTAGCAACACCTGCAAAAGGAAAAGCTGTTTCCTGTATCCCACAGCTGGCAGCTTGTTCCAAACACCCCACCCCACCCACTCTTGGTGTAAAGGAGCGCGATCATTCCCATTTCTTTATTTCCGCTTGTGTTCTTGGATCCTTGCTTCTCTTGATCCCGAATCCGTCCTCTGGGTCGACTTACAGTAGTCAGTAACCTTTCAGGATTGGAAAAGCCTGAATCAAGTCTCATCATAATCTCCTGTGTTCTGAACTAAAGAGGTTCAGAGGAGCTTACAAATGTACATAATGCACTGAGCCCTGTCTGCACTCCTACCCAGAGCAACACAGCACTGTCTAATGTCCCTTTGTGTCACTGCGGTATTCTGTGATAAAACCACAGTAAAGAGCAGTGAAATAAGGGTAAAAGCACTGTTGAGGGTTGTAAACCACAGTAGGTTAGTCTACAAACTGGGAGATCAGGGTAAAAGCACAACAAGGTGCAGTAAAGCACAATGATTTTAGGGTAAAAGTACAGTACATCCAAGTGAAATCGAGGTAAACGCAAAGCACAGTGCAGCGCAGTAAAGCCCAGTGAAATCAGGGTAAAAGCACAGTACAGTACAGTTGCCATGTGAGGTCAGGGTAAAAACACAGTAGAGTGCAGCAAAACCCAGTGAGAACAGGGTAAAAGTGCAGTACAGCTCAGTGAGAACAAGGTAAAAATCAAAACAGTGCAGTAAAGCCCAGTGAAAGTAGAGTATAGATGGGTACACTGCAGTAAAGCCCAGTGAGAACAGGGTAAAATTACAGTACAGTGCAGTACAGCCCAGTGAGAACAGGGTAAAAGTGCAGTACAGCCCAGTGAGATCAGGTTAAAAGCGCAGAACAGGGCAGTACAGCCCAGTGAGATCAGGGTAAAAGCGCAGAACAGGGCAGTACAGCCCAGTGAGATCAGGATATAAACACAGTACAGTGCAGTACAGCCCAGTGAGATCAGGGTATAAACACAGTACAGTGCAGTACAGCCCAGTGAGATCAGGGTAAAAGCGCAGAACAGGGCAGTACAGCCCAGTGAGATCAGGGTAAACACACAGAACAGGGCAGTACAGCCCAGTGAGATCAGGGTAAAAGTGCAGAACAGTGCAGTACAGCCCAGTGAGAACAGGGTAAACACACAGAATAGTGCAATATAGCCCAGTGAGATCAGGCTAAAAGTGCAGAACAGTGCAGTACAGCCCAGTGAGATCAGGGTAAAAGTGCAGTACAGTGCAGTACAGCCCAGTGAGAACAGGGTAAACACACAGAATAGTGCAGTACAGCCCAGTGAGATCAGGGTAAAAGTGCAGAACAGTGCAGTACAGCCCAGTGAGATCAGGGTAAAAGTGCAGAACAGTGCAGTATAGCCCAGTGAGATCAGGGTAAAAGTGCAGTACAGCCCAGTGAGTCCTCTGACCCCTCCTGCTCGTCTGTGAGCCCTGTCGGTGTGACGTGTCCACTGCCGCCACCTTGATTCTCCGAAAACGCAAACCTGCTCTCAGCTAATCCCCTGACCTCCTGCCCCTAATCCCCGAGCCCCTCCCCCAGCTCCCCAGCTCCCCAGCACCCCGCCCTCTCCTCCACAAATCTCTTTCTTCTTGTTCTTTGATAATTAATCTGGACTCTGTCCAGACCTGCAATCCTGGATTAATTTTTTTGTTCTTGTTTGGCAGAGATGGGGGGGTGGGGGGGTAGAAAGGATGCTGTTTTGTGTGTGTTTGTCGAGTGTGTATTTACGGTGTGTTTGTTGTATGCGTATATGTGTGTTGCGTGTATGTTTTGTGTGGTTGCGTGTTGTGAATGTGTAGGCTGTATGAGTAGATTGTGTGTATGTTGTGTTGTGTGTGTTTGTTTTGTGTGTGTGTGTGCCCACACTAGATAGAAAAGATCCAGCCTGCTGGAAACAGATGGGCAGTGAAAACAGTGTTGTGATAGTGAGGCTGGGTTCCCCGTAATCTGTCCCCAAACCTGCAGGTTTTCGTTCCAGCTCAGCTTGTTACTTCGTAGAATCTTTAAGTGAACTAACAAGCTATTGACTGGGAGCTGTGAAGTTGTTCTTTTCTGCTAGGGAGCTGGAGAGCTCGGGTTTTTTATAACACTATTGTTCTAGGCTGAGCCCAACATGCCGAGGAACTGAAAACAATCCAAGAGTCCAGATTAGCCCTTCAATTAGGTCAGTTCCGGGTTTAATCATGTAAATGAGATGTGTGGAACTGCAGGACCCATGTACTGTAGCAACACACTAAGGGGGCACTACCCACGCTGCTGTCCATCAGAGGGCGCAGTGTGCTGTTTGGGGAGCGTTGCCTCAATGAAGAGCTGAGGGGTGGGCCTTTATGTCCAACCACGAGGAAGAGCCCCACTGCTGAGAGGCCCTGGTGTGTCAGTGGGCATGGTGCTGGGACAGGCTTCCTGCTGTTCATCTGTGATGGGTGCACACTGCCCTGTGCTTGTGTCTATGCTTGAGGGTGTGTGCCTGCCTGTGCTTGTGTCTATGCACGAGGGTGTGTGTGTGTATGCCTGTGCTTGTGTCTATGCATGAGGGTGTGTGTCTGCCTGTGCTTGTGTCTATGCACAAGTAGGTGTGTGTGTCTGCCTGTACTTGTGTCCATGTGTGTCTGCCTATGCTTGTGTCTATCCACAAGAGTGTGTGCCTGCATGCCTGTGCTTGTGCCCATGCACAAGAGTGTGTGCCTGCATGCCTGTGCTTGTGCCCATGCACAAGAGTGTGTGCTTACACGCCTGTGCTTGTGCCCATGCACAAGGGTGTGTGCCTGCACGTCTGTGCTTGGGTTTATGCACAAGTGTGTGCGTGCATTCATGCGTTTCAGTGTTCTGATATATTACTGTCAAATCCTATTCATCATGAGAGAAAATGTCCCACAAAGACAGCACCTCCTTCCAGACTGGTGTCCCCACAGTGGAAACAACTCCTATATAAACCAAACAGCATGTCTTCCCTCTCAAGGGGTATGTGTGTGTGAGTTTGGGACAGGAAGTGATGACAGAGTGAGAGTGGGAGGAGGGACACCCTGTCAGGAGTGTGAGTATTTGTCGGGGGGGGACTAGGCCAGCTGGTGCCTATCCCCTCCCCCTCAGATCTGTCCAGAAGTTTGGGTTGAGCAGAGCGCGGGGTGAGGGGGAGGCAGTGACCAGGCGGGCTCCAGATTACAGAGGATTACAGCTTTAGTGGGTCTGTCCTGGCATGCGGTCAGCGGCGTGCTTGGACTCCACAGGGGGTGGGGGTGGATGGAGGAAACAGTGGGGGGCTCCAAGTGGCTCCAGCGGTGCAGGATGGACTCCAGACTCCAGGGGTTGAAGGTTCAAGGCTGAGATTCCCCAGGGGAGTGTGTTGCAGGACGGTGAATGGTCCTGTGCACACTGGTGGGACACAAGCAGTTTCTCTATCGGAGCAGGCCAGGGACAGTAGACTGCTCCAGTCAGGCCATTAATTTGTTTGGTTAGCCGGTTAAGAGACCCAACAACCCTAAACCCATCATGCACATGATGCTGTAGACTGTGGATGACTACAAGCCCACCCACCAGGACCAGAGCTGGACACCCACTGCAGCAGAGCGCCCCCTAGTGCCTGCTAGCATTGCATATCGGAGTCATCATACAGCTGTCATGAATCATGACAAGAGGTGTGCTCTCGTCTCTCCACAGCCCTCATCCTGGTCTTCTACCTGGTCTTCTACACCTTCCTGACTGGCCTGTTCTGCCTCACCATGTGGGTGTTGCTGCAGACTGTGGACGACTACAAGCCCACCTATCAGGACCGGCTGGCCACCCCAGGTACACTGCTGCCTTAAGCACTGATGAGTGCCTGGAGAAGTGACCTTCCTGAGAAGGTCACTGCTGTAGAATAGTGCACTGAAAGACACTGATGTAGAATAATACAATGACAGACACTGCTGTAGAGTAGTGCACTGACAGACACTGCTGTAGAGTAGTGCACTGACAGACACTGCTGTAGAGTAGTGCACTGACGGACACTGGTGTAGAACAGTGCACTGACAGACACTGCTGTAGAGTAGTGCACTGACAGACACTGCTGTAGAGTAGTGCACTGACAGACACTGGTGTAGAATAGTGCACTGACAGACACTGCTGTAGAACAGTACACTGACGGACACTGCTGTAGAACAGTACACTGACAGACACTGGTGCAGAATAGTGCACTGACAGACACTGCTGTATTACAGTACACTGACGGACACCACTATAGAGTAGTACACTGACAGACACTGCTGTAGAGTAGTGCACTGACGGACACTGGTGTAGAACAGTGCACTGACGGACACTGGTGTAGAACAGTGCACTGACGGACACTGGTGTAGAACAGTGCACTGACGAACACTGCTGTAGAACAGTGCACTGACGGACACTGGTGTAGAATAGTGCACAGACAGAGACTGGTGTAGAATAGTGCACTGACAGACACTAGTGTAGAATAATGAACTGACACACTGCTGTAGAACAGTGCACTGACAGACACTAGTGTAGAACAGTGAACTGACACACTGCTGTAGAACAGTGCACTGACAGACACTGGTGTAGACCAGTGAACTGACACACTGCTGTAGACCAGTGAACTGACAGACACTGGTGTAGACCAGTACACTGACAGACACTGGTGTAGACCAGTACATTGACAGACACTGGTGTAGACCAGTACACTGACAAACATTGGTGTAGACCAGTACACTGACAAACACTGGTGTATAATAGTATACTAAATGACACTGATGTAGAACAGTACACTGACAGACATTGGTATAGAATAGTGCACTAATTGTTACTGGTGTAGAATACTGCATACAGTACACATCAGTGTGTCTAGTCTTGCACACTGATACTGTATGTTTGTATCCTGATAGATCAGTGTGTCTAGAGTCTTGTCACTGATATGCAGAGTGACAAGCTGATGGAAGAGTGATCTTGCAGCATGTGCTCTGACTTGAGCTGTCCCTCTGTGCCTTCTGTACAGGACTGATGATCCGGCCCAAGTGTGAGGCCCTGGAGATCGTCTATGATATTGCCAAAACGGAGAGCTGGGATGATTACATCACTGCACTGGACAGCTTCCTTGCCCGTGAGTCCTGGTGTGGGGAGCGAAGCAGAGAGTGAGAGTGTGTGTGTGCTTCTTGGGAGTGAGTAGAGAGTGAGAGTGAGGGTGTGTGTTCCTCTGGGGAGTGAGTAGAGAGTGAGAGTGAGGGTGTGGTCCCCTGGGGAGTGAGTAGAGAGTGAGAGTGAGGGTGTGGTCCCCTGGGGAGTGAGTAGAGAATGAGAGTGAGGGTGTGTGCTCCTGGGGAGTGAGTAGAGAGTGAGAGTGAGGGTGTGGTCCCCTGGGGAGTGAGTAGAGAGTGAGAATGAGGGTGTGGTCCCCTGGGGAGTGAGTAGAGAGTGAGAGTGAGGGTGTGTGTTCCTCTGGGGAGTGAGTAGAGAGTGAGAGTGAGGGTGTGGTCCCCTGGGGAGTGAGTAGAGAGTGAGAGTGAGGGTGTGGTCCCCTGGGGAGTGAGTAGAGAATGAGAGTGAGGGTGTGTGCTCCTGGGGAGTGAGTAGAGAGTGAGAGTGAGGGTGTGGTCCCCTGGGGAGTGAGTAGAGAGTGAGAATGAGGGTGTGGTCCCCTGGGGAGTGAGTAGAGAGTGAGAGTGAGGGTCTGTGCTCCTGGGGAGTGAGTAGAGAGTGAGAGTGAGGGTGTGGTCCCCTGGGGAGTGAGTAGAGAGTGAGAGTGAGGGTGTGGTCCCCTGGGGAGTGAGTAGAGAGTGAGAGTGAGGGTGTGGTCCCCTGGGGAGTGAGTAGAGAGTGAGAGTGAGGGTGTGTGTTCCTCTGGAGAGTGAGTGGAGAGTGAGAGCGAGGGTGTGTGCTCCTGGTTCCCTCAGCACAGTGTCTGAACGCCCCTGCTCTCTGGTCTCTCTCCAGCCTACAACAACAGTATCCAGGTGGCCAACAATGACCACTGCACCCCGGGACAGTACTTCATCCAGGAGGACAGCGGCGAGGTGCGGAACAACCCCAAGCGCTCCTGCCAGTTCAACCGCACAGAGCTGGGCAGCTGCTCCGGCCTGGAGGACAGGACCTACGGCTACCAGAACGGCACACCCTGCGTCTTCATCAAACTGAACAGGGTGAGGGGGAGGAGGGAGAGACGGGGGGAGAGGAGGAGGAGGAAGAGATGGGGGGGAGGAGGAGGAGAGAGGGTGGAAAGGAGGAGAGAAAGAGGGGGATGGAGGAGAAGGAAGAGAGAGGGCGCAGGGTAGAAAAGAGCAGTAACATGTTGGCTACATGTAAAAAGAAGTGACCAAAACTCCAACCACCACACGGCCCTGCTGAGCCAAGAGCCCCTCAGCCACTGACACCAGCCAGCCTCAGGACAGCACAGCTAAAACAGCACGAATCATAATCAACCGAAACACAACACAAGCCGAACAACACTACCTCACCCACTGGGTGACAACACAAACAAGACAAACTGGAATGCTACAGAATCCTAAACAGACAGTACACACTAGCAGAATATATGACCAAGATAAGAAACAGCAAAAAGAAACAGACACTGACGAAGTACAGGCTCAGTGACCACAGACTGGACACAGAAACTGGGCGACACAGGCAGACCTGGCTGCCCAGAGAGGACAGGCTGTGCTCCCACTGCCAGCAGGGAGAAATAGAGACAGAGGTGCACTTCCTACTGCACTGTGACAGATACTCTGGGATTAGACAAACATTCTTCCCTAAAATAACAAATCTGATCCCAGAATTCCCACTCCTGCCAGAATCAGGACAGGTCCTAATCCTACTGGGAGAGGGAGGAGGGAACTCGGTTCAACTGGATCTCCTGTCCCAGCCTGAGGAACAGTGAGCCTGTCTCTCAGTAATGCTCCTTATGCTGTATGTTGAAATTGTAAATGTCTGTAGATGTTGTCTTTATTGTATATGCTTTGGCAACACTGTAATTTGTTGGTCCTGCTGATAAAGCTGTTTGAATTGAATTGATAGGTCAGGTCAGCAGGAGAGAGGGAGTGACAGGTGAATTAAATGGAGGGAAAGATCAGAGGTGGGAAAGGAGGAGAGGAATGGGTGGGAGGGATTACAGTAAACTCTGTGTGCCTGACTCACTCCCTGCATGTGTTCCAGGTGATCGGGATGAAGCCGGGAAGCGGAGAGTCTCCATATGTTACCTGCGGAGCCAAGGTGAGTGTCTCCCTCTGTCTACCCTCTCTCTCCTGGCTCACTCTGCCCCCCTCCATCCCTCACTCCTCCTCTCCTCCTCCTCCAGTCATCCCCCGACCTCCGACCTCCGACCCCTGGTATCACTTTTGTCTGTCATTCCGCTGTGTTTTCGTTTGTCGGGCTGCACCATGGATCTCCATGTCCTCTCAGCCCTTCGTTTCTCTCATGTTCTGTTCTTTTTGTTCTTTTGTCTGTTTTGTTGTTGGCGTCTGTTGCTCTCGCCTTCTGTGCTTCACAGAGGTACAAAGTTGGCAAAGATGAATGGGTAAGAATGCCAGGGAGGGAGGGAGGGGGAGAGTCGAAAATCAGGGTCAAGGGTCAAAGGTCAGGATTAGGGCTAGCAGGGTGATGGCTATGTACAGCACAGTAGTAACCTTTAGCTATAACCTTTAGTAGTGACCTTTAACCTCGGGTCAAGCCTAGATTTAGGGTTCACTGTAGTGCTGGCTTCTTCCAGTAGGTGCATGCCCATCCCCCTCTCCCTCTCTGGGCCGCACTGCTTGTGTAGAGCACTAGTGGGGATCCTGGGGTTCATCCGACCAGTGCCCAACACTCATACACACACACCTCCAGTTCAGCAACTGACACACACACACCTCCAGTTCGGCGACACACACACACACCTCCAGTTCAGTAACACACACACACACACACACGCACACCTCCAGTTCGGCAACACACACACACACACCTCCAGTTCGGTGACACACACACACACACACACACACACACACACACACGCACACCTCCATTTCGGTAACACACACGCACGCCTCCATTTCGGCAACACACACACGCACACGCACACCTCCAGTTCGGCGACACACACACATACACACCTCCAGTTCGACGACACACACACACACCTACACACCTCTCCTGCTGCCTGACTGTAACTCTCCCTCCTGCCCCACAGAAGGAAGATTCGGATAAGATCGGGATGCTGGCATACTTCCCTCCCAACGGCACCTTCAACCTCATGTACTTCCCCTACTACGGCAAGAAAGCCCAGGTGGGTCCGTGCCCTGGTCTCCGCCGGTTCTGCCCTCTGAAACTTTAACTGTGCTCTGAAACCTGAAACTCCCAGAGCTGTCCAGTCCCTGGTCCCTGGGGGACCTGTTGTGTCCCGGAGTGCCTGCAGGAATCCCAGGTCTCCTCACAGAACCAGAACCGGGTGAATAGCCCCAGGAAGAGTCTGGGAGAAGCTGGTAAACTGGGCCCATTAAGCCGATAACGAGCAGACTGGGGCCTGTTTACAGAGCGGAGCTGGAATATGACCCTGCAGACACACCAGGCCCTGCAGGACTGCGCAATCCCTGCCTGAGACCAGTAGGGCGGCGGTGTGGAGCAGAGGGCAGGACCTCTGGACTTGTTCTGATTCCAGATGGGAAACTGCTGCTGTACCCCTGAGAAAGGTGCCTCACCCAGAATGCACCAGCTGCAGATCTTTGTGTTTTTTTTAAAAAGGTAACTGCAAGGGGAAGATGGTGGTGCAGGGGTTAGCATTGCTGCCTAGCAGGGCTGGGGCCCTGGGATCAATTTGTGGGGTGCTGTCTTTGTGGGGTTTGTACTGTATGTTCTCTTTTTGTTTGTGTGCATTTCCTCCCAGAGACAGTCTGGTAAGTTAATTGGCTTCTGGGAAAACTGGCACTGGTATAAGTGTGTGTGTTTGTGTCTGTCTGCCCTGTGATGGACTGGCATCCTGTCCAGCGTGTACCCCGCCTTACACTCAATGCTTGCTGGGATAGGCTCCGGCTCCCCTGCGACCCAGAACTGGATGAAGTGGTTATCCAAAGTGATGGGATGATGTAACTGTGACCCCCATAAGCCCCTGGAAACCCTGGGAGTGCCTTTAAAACGGAAAGCAGGGGGCATTTCTTTACACAAAGGAAGGTGGGGGTGTGGAACACGTCGTCCGGATGTGGTGTTGAAACCGACACCCTGGTTTCTCTCAGGTAACAACTGGAGGAGATCTACAGTCAAACAGCCGCTCGCTAGAAATTGCTTTGAAAAAGGGAGCAGTTCTGATTTTTGAAAGAAGGTGCCCAAGTCCCTGAACGGGCTCTCCCTGGGTGTGGACGCCAGTGAGATTCTGGGCTCTCAAGGAGCTGCCGGAGTGAGTTCTGAGCATGAATGAAATCCCACGTGGTAGCCATGTTCCATCGCGAGAGCCTTCAGAACGGCTCCAGTATTTCCACTTCAGGGATTAAAAGCACAAAGTACAGTTCACTGACACGTCTGCAGGGCTAATGAGTCCTTTATGTCTCTCCTTCCTCGATCTTTCAGTGTCTCACTCTCTTCCCTGCTCTCTTTCAATCTGTCTCTCTCCTTACTCTTTCTCCTCTCTCATTCCTTCCACTCCTTCCTCCCTCTATCCTCTTCCTCTCTCCTCCCTCTTTGTGTCCTCTCTCCCACTCCCCTTTCTCCTCTCTCCTGTCTCCCTCTCTTTCTCCTCCCTCTCGCCTCTTCTTTCCTCTCTCTCAAGTTCAAGTTCCAAGAGCTTTGTTGGCATGACCGATTCATTACTGTTGCCAAAGCAGAGTCCATGACCAGCACGTGCTCTCCCTCTCTCCTCTCCCAGGTGAACTACTCCCAGCCACTGGTGGCAGTGAAGTTCCTCAACATCACCTTCAACAGCGACGTCAACGTGGAGTGTAAGATCGTGGCCAGAGACATCAAGGTGGACGCGGAACAGCGTGACAAGTTTGCCGGTCGCGTCTCCTTCAAGTTAAGGATCAACAAGAGTTAATTTGCCCAGAAGCACGCATACAAGTACATACACACACACACACTCACAAAGACACACACTAATGTAGATCTGTACAAATTGAGAGATTTGCAGAGCCACGCTGTATTAAAACAATCAGCCTACAACACAGGGACAGTGCAACACAAAGACACAACACAGAGCACGGAATGAGAGCAGACACTAACACACCAGTACCGTATATGGGCACGGCTTGGGGCTTGTGCAGATCTTGCATGGCCTGAGACAGATTCTCATGGGGAATTCGGATGTTGGGGAGGGGACGCACTAGAATTCGGGTTTGGCGGGATCTTTTTTAATAAAGCAGGGCTCTATATATTCCTATCAAAACATGCTGTGTTACAGTTGGAAGCTGTAAAGAAAACCTCAAGAACACACACACATGCACTGACGACTTTGTCGATGGACTGTTGCCGAATGACAGTATCCTGTAATGCGACCCTCCACCCAACTCCCCCCCCCCCCCCCCCACCATGAGTCAACCTTACCCCCCAAAAAATCATTGCATTACCTAAAGAGAACATATCTATAAATGTGTGTATGTGTACATGCGTACGTTACCCCACAGGACTGGGATTTCTTGGCTGGGATGGGAATTCTTAGGGATGCTGGAGCCGTGGACACGGGCTGTGTTGTTGAATGTTCCTGGTCTGTGATTGGAGCAAAGCAAAGTTGTCCATAAATCTGCATCCTGGAGGAATACTGGAGCTTGGCCTGTCCTGGGTTATTCTGTGGGGAGATGTATGTCATGTATAGATCGTTTCTAAATGTGTAAAGCAGATAAATATATATATTTGTTTTGTATTAATTTGCACTGGACAGAGCGGGATATTCCCGCCTATGGACTAGAGAGGGAGAGTGGAGGGATTTTGCTCCATTGTCGTTCCCATTTTTCCAACGGATTCCCACGCCATTGTCTCTGTGCTCCACGCTGCACAGCTCCAGTGCCTCTGCTTGTTTCCTGTACTGCGCAAACCCGTTGTTGTCCATGTCTGCAGACCTGCTTTGTGTGCGTTTGAGTGTGCAGACAGAAACTTTTCCCTAAATACCTGTGTCCACTGGCTCCAGGCATCAGTGGACACCGGTGTGTGTATACAGTGTCTCCTACAGCAGTCTGGACACTGGTGCGTGTGTGTACAGTGTCTCCTACAGCAGTCTGGACACTGGTGCGTGTGTATACAGTGTCTCCTATAGGAGTCTGGACACTGGTGCGTGTGTATACAGTGTCACCTACAGCAGTCTGGACACTGGTGCGTGTGTATACAGTGTCTCCTATAGGAGTCCTGACACAGGTGTGTATATGTATAGTGTCTCCTACAGCAGTCTGGACACAGGTGTGTATATGTACAGTGTCTCCTACAGCAGTTTGGACACATGTGCGTGTGTATACAGTGTCTCCTATAGGAGTCTCGACACCAGGTGTGTATATATACGGTGTCTCCTATAAGAGTCTGGACACAGGTGTGTATATGTACAGTGTCTCCTATAGGAGTCTCGACACCAGGTGTGTATATATACGGTGTCTCCTATAGGAGTCTGGACACAAGTGTGTATATACAGTACACAGTGTCTCCTATAGGTTTCTGGACACCAGGTGCATATGTACAGTGTCTCCTATAGGTGTCTGGACACCAGGTTTGTATATATACAGCGTCTCCTATAGGTTTCTGGACACCAGCTGTGTGTATATACTGTGTCTCCTATAGGTGTCTGGACACCAGGAATGTATATATACAAGTGTCTCCTTTACGTGTCTGGACACCAGGTGTGTGTGTATATTCAAATGTCTCTTGTAGGTGTCTGGACAGCAGGTGTGTGTATATACAGTGTCTCCAATAGGTGTCTGGACAGCAGGTGTGTGTATATACCGTGTCTCCTATTGGTGTCTGGACAGCAGGTGTGTGTATATACCGTGTCTCCTATTGGTGTCTGGATACCAGGTGTACTGTATGTTTATACTGTGTCTCCAATAGGTGTCTGGGCAGCAGGTTTGTGTATATACTGTACAAGTGTCTCCTATAGGTGTCTGGACACCAGGTATGTATATACTGTGTCTCCTATAGGTGTCTGGGCAGCAGGTGTGTATCTGTACAGTCTCTTTAATGGCTGCAAATGAGGTATATATATCCAGAAATTCTTGTTAGTGTTCGCCCACCTGATACATAGGTACTGTGTATACTCTATAACGCTTGTACAGATACTTATTGGAGCCAGTGAATTATTTACTTATTTATTTGTTTTTGCTAGTTTATTTATTGACTGATTGATTGTGACAGATTGTTTTGAACAGTGTAGGAGTTTGTTGTTTGTTGTAGAGCATTGTCCTAGAATATATCCATGTGTGATTCCTGAAGTATCCTTCTGCAAGTTACTGGCGCGGTCAGCAGGAATCTATAGGTCCTATCCGTGACATTCCATAGACATCTCAATACATTCCCCAACTCCAAGATGTAAGTCAACAGAATTGACAGTGCACAGTGAACAGGCCTTGGAGTTTGTGGCTTTACCACCAGGGGGCACTGAAACTCATTCTTTGTGAAGTGCCCTCTGTCATTTTCTGTGGGAGCTCTTGGCCTGTCATTTTTGGCGTGGGACCTAACAGAGCTGTCAGAGGGGTCAGTTTACCTGCAAAGCCGAATCCCTACACTAGCCTCGCATCGAATGAAGTGGTGCCGCCCCCTGGTGGTGGACATGTGCAAGCTCTGGGATGCATCAGGGACTCCTGCAGCCCAGGTGACACAGTGTGGAAGGGCTGTACAAGCAAACTGCAAGAGGCAACTGAAGAACAGGACACGTATCAGCTGTCACATATCACATTTCTCTGAATCACGTCCAACGTCTCGCCCATCGGTCGATATTTATTACCTTGATCTTTTTTATCTTCTTGTCGTCGAGTTATTTTGGGGGGCCCCGGAGCATCTATAGAAGCAATATATTCTGCGCGGCTTTAATCGGTGTGTTTTGTTAGATTAGAATCGCGGGAGACGGGACGAACACGCACACGTAGGGAAAAATATAGAGATTGTTTTTTTGTCGAAATTCCAACCGAAGGTGGAGGCCGTCAGTTTCTGCCGACGGTTTTCCAGCAGTGCTCAAGAAGTCGGGGGGGGGAGTTGAGTGAGGAGCGTCTCCCATTCTGAGGCCAGGACAGACCTGGAGACCTGGGGGGGGGGGGAGAGGGGTGTGGCAGAGCCCTACTGCTCAGACAGGAGAGAGGAGCTACAGCCCTGAGCCAGCTCAGCTCGGAGAGAGGGGGGAGTGCAGGCAGGGTTAGACTGGGACTCTGATTGGGACCTGCAGCCCAGGACACTGCGGTCAGCTCCCCAGCTCTCCTGGACAGGGGACAGTACTGACCGCTGGGTCCTGTCCGAGAGAGGAGGTGCAGCATTTTTCCTCGGCCACAGGCCGGGGCGGCAAGCTGGAGAGAAACAGAGCCAGTTGTATCTCCAGCACCACTGAACAAGTGGAGCCCCTGCTGCCTGCCCGTCTACCCACCACCACCACCAGGGCGGCGACAATGCGCCAAACCCTGGGCAGCCCGTGGGACGCTCTTCGTAAAACCCCCATCACATTGACAGGAGGAGACACAGATGGCACAACACCGAGCACATAAGGGAGCCGGCTCTAGCACAGCAGTACCATATCTCCTTCCGTGCGAAATGCAGGGTCTGCCTCAGACGTCCCCGGCAGAAGGTCGATACACATGCCAGTCTAAACTCCATTTCCATAAAATTGGACCCGATTTGATTTCGTCCCGCTCAATACCGAACTTGAAACAGAGACACACTGACACTACCCCTTACTCTTTCCATCTCTCTGTCTGTCCAATTTCCTTCTCTCTGTCGTTCCCTCTTCCCTCCCTCTCTCTCTCTGAGATCAGTGCAGAACTGACAGACTCGTTCCCCACAGGCGAACCTAGTGTTAACTCTGGGCTAGTGGGCTTCAGCAGCAGTCCGGTGACTGTGGCGTGGCGTGGCGGCGGTGTGATCCACCAGTGATGGCATTCGAGAGGGGGGATGAGACCCCAGTGCCGGCTGCTCCCCCCACCCCACCCCACCCCCTGTCTCCCACCCCAAGTCATCCTGTTCCTTTCCTCCTCTTTTCTTTTGAAAACATATATATATACGTATATAAAACATATAAGATGAAATAAATGAAAAACTACATGAAATACGATATTTAATGCCTGTTATTGAACTGCTGGATTCTAAAAGAGAAATAAAAATAAAAAGTGAAATCCAAAAAAAAGAAAATAAAAGGATTTTGTGTTTAAAAACCCACTGCGTCCTGCTTATTTCTGACCGTGGAGAGCGAAGAGGAATACAGAGGATCTTCTCTTTTATCCGGACGGTTCTCCGGGAGGGTGGATCGGTGGCGCAGTGCTGGGGCCCTGGGTTCAAGTCCTGACCTGGGGTGCTGTCTGTGTGGAGTCGCCATGTTCTCCACATGTTTGTGTGGGTTTCCTGCAGGTGCTCTTGTTTCCCTCCACAGTCCAGAGGCAAGCTGGTAGTTTAATTGGCTTCTGGGAGAACTGGCCCTGGTGTGAGAGTGTGTGTTTCTGTCTGTGTGTCCGCCCTGTGATGGACTGGTGTCCTGTCCAGGGTGTACCCTGCCTTGCGTCCCACCCCCCCCCCACCCCTTGCTGGGATAGGCTCCAGCTCCCCCGCGACCCAGAATTGGAAGAAGTGGTAAGAAGATGGATGGATACTTGGTAATGTGGGAGAAAGAGGAAGTGGTGTTCAGGAGAGAGAGAGAGGCACAAGGTGCCCTCAGCAGAGAGCTCCTCCTCTCCCTGTGGAGAGATGAACAGGAGAGCATCAAGAGTGCTGGGAGTTTGTGGGGTGGAGTGACCTGCGTATGATGGTGTGATGGCCATGGGGACTGTGTGGCTGGAGCAGTGATGCCCCAAGGAAGGGCGCGTGTGGACAGCGCCAGTGACCGCTGTGATGCCCCAGGGGAGGGTGCGTGTGGACAGTGCCAGTGACCGCTGTGATGCCCCAGGGGAGGGCGCGTGTGGACAGTGCCAGTGACCGCTGTGATGCCCCAGAGGAGGGTGCGTGTGGACAGTGCCAGTGACCGCTGTGATGCCCCAGGGGAGGGTGCGTGTGGACAGCGTCAGTGACCGCTGTGATGCCTCAGGGGAGGGTGCATGTGGACAGCGTCAGTGACCGCCGTGATGGCCCAGGGGAGGGCGCGTGTGGACAGCGTCAGTGACCGCTGTGATGGCCCAGTGGAGGGCGCGTGTGGACAGCGTCAATGACCGCTGTGATGCCCCAGGGGAGGGCGCGTGTGGACAGCGTCAGTGACCGCTGTGATGCCCCAGGGGAGGGTGCGTGTGGACAGCGTCAGTGACCGCTGTGATGCCCCAAGGAAGGGCGCGTGTGGACAGCGTCAGTGACCGCTGTGATGGCCCAGGGGAGGGCGCGTGTGGACAGCGTCAGTGACCACTGTGATGCCCCAGGGGAGGGTGCGTGTGGACAGCGTCAGTGACCGCTGTGATGCCCCAGGGGAGGGTGCATGTGGACAGCGTCAGTGACCGCTGTGATGGCCCAGGGGAGGGCGCGTGTGGACAGCGTCAGTGACCGCTGTGATGGCCCAGGGGAGGGCGCGTGTGGACAGCGTCAGTGACCGCTGTGATGCCCCAGGGGAGGGCGCGTGTGGACAGCGTCAGTGACCGCTGTGATGCCCCAGGGGAGGGTGCGTGTGGACAGCGTCAGTGACCGCTGTGATGCCTCAGGGGAGGGTGCATGTGGACAGTGTCAGTGACTGCTGTGATGCCCCAAGGGAGGGCGCGAGCGGCCGGAGCAGTGACCGCTGTGACGCCCAGAGTCACAGAGTGGGTGTCACATATTCTGTGTGCAGTGTTGGCTGTACCACTGTATTAACCTCCTCTTAGTTGGCTGACAACTGACTGGCTGTCCCAGATGGAACAAGAGCCCCTCAGGAAGGCACCCCCATATACCTGGATCACCTCGGGGGCCCTCTCTGGAATTCAGCCGTGACTGGGAGGAGCCGCACACCAGCGTCAGTTCAACTGGGAGGGGGTTGCGTTGGGCAGCACTGCAACCCAGCAACCCTGCTGCCCCAGGAACTGCTGGTGCTGCTTTCTCTTCCCACTGTCCTCTGCACCGCCCCTCCACACTTACTCTTCCCACTGTCCTCTGCACCGCCCCTCCACACTTACTCTTCCCACTGTCCTCTGCACCGCCCCTCCACACTTACTCTTCCCACTGTCCTCTGCACCGCCCCTTCTCTCTTACTCTTCCCACTGTCCTCTGCACCGCCCCTCCACACTTACTCTTCCCACTGTCCTCTGCACCGCCCCTCCACACTTACTCTTCCCACTGTCCTCTGCACCGCCCCTCCACACTTACTCTTCCCACTGTCCTCTGCACCGCCCCTCCACACTTACTCTTCCCACTGTCCTCTGCACCGCCCCTCCACACTTACTCTTCCCACTGTCCTCTGCACCGCCCCTTCTCTCTTACTCTTCCCACTGTCCTCTGCACCGCCCCTCCACACTTACTCTTCCCACTGTCCTCTGCACCGCCCCTCCACACTTACTCTTCCCACTGTCCTCTGCACCGCCCCTCCACACTTACTCTTCCCACTGTCCTCTGCACCGCCCCTCCACACTTACTCTTCCCACTGTCCTCTGCACCGCCCCTTCTCTCTTACTCTTCCCACTGTCCTCTGCACCGCCCCTCCACACTTACTCTTCCCACTGTCCTCTGCACCGCCCCTCCACACTTACTCTTCCAAATTTCCTCTGCACCGCCCCTTCTCTCTTACTCTTCCCACTGTCCTCTCACCGCCCCAGCACCTCTCCCCCCAGACTGAGCACTGCACTCAGTAGGAGGCCCGAGGGGGGCTGGGTCGCGGTGGATGTCCACTTACGTAAGGAGAGACCCTCTCCGCTCGTCCACCACCTCGCACGAACAGACAGGGACACAGACACAGCAGCGCTGCTGAGCAGGCCAGCCGGGCAAGGAGAGGGGGGTGAGACAGAGGGAGAAGGGGGAGGAGAGCGGGGGTTCATGCGCAGGAGGGCGGGACAGAGGGAGGAGGGCAGCAGACGGACAGATTGTTCTCTCGTGTCCAATCCCTCAGGCCTGGGCGCTAATCTCGGAGGCTCTAATCCTGCTCCGCACAGGCTCAGCAGCCTCCCTCTCTCTCTGACGTTTGATCGGTGAGCTCTTCTCCTCCCCCAGGACCCAGCGGCCGCTGTCTCCTCCCTCCCTCCCCCTGCGCCGGACCCAGGCTGCTGCAGGGGAAGAGCACTGCTAACACGGCCCTCGGGGGGCTCAGCGAGGACAGGCCTGCGCTGTGGTCCGGTTGTCACCGGTTCTGGTCTGTCTGGGTTCTGCAGGAGCCAGAGTACATCTGCCTGAAGGGGCACAGGGCAGGGTGGTCCTGAACCAGTCAACCAATCGTAGCTCTCTGGGTCTGCTCCAGAACAGCGCCCCCCTGTGGCTGCCCAACCACCTATCATCTTGCTCTGCTTGCTGCTGGTCCAGTGGGGCATTCCGAACTAGGAATGTTTTTAACACCTTAGGTCTCGATAATTCTTTTTATAAGTCATATTACTAAAATGCAAAAACTTCCAACAACAGCAGTAGAGATTGCTTCACAATTTCAAGTTAAATGTGAGACAGCAGTTGTGTACGCCCAGATCTTTAGGAAGGAATTCTGGAAAGCACACACACACACGAGTCCTAGCGATCGAAAGAGCCAAGACCCAGAGTCTGCAGTAAATCCTCTTTACTGAAGATGCTGCCGGCACGTCAAAGGCATTGCTGCTGTGTGTGTGCTTAGAGTGCCCCTGTGTGGCCACACCATGCTACTGCACCCATTGGAATCCCAAAGTTCAGAACCCGCAGTCACAGTGCAAACCACTCTTCCTCCTATCTGCTGCTTTTTCTTAAGCATCAGCCTGAGCTTCTCAGTCAGGCCCTGAAGTGTGCACAGGCCCACACCTCCAGATCACTCAAAGATGTTTAGCTGACCAGCATCCACCAGAAGGTGCTGCTATACGCTTTCAGGAAGTCTAAAAAACCACCTGCATACCTGCTTTCTAGCTTCCTTTAGAGTAATCAAATAGTAAATCATCCACAGTCACTGTTAGACCAGCACAGTGTTTTAGGTTCAGGTAGTGTTTTAGGTTTTGCCATGCTGAACTGATCTGCTCTGTGTTATACAGTGTTACCCTGCACAGTGCTGGGCTCCTCTGTGCTGTGTTATACAGTGTTGCCCTGCACAGTGCTGGGCTCCTCTGCTCTGTGTTATACAGTGTTGCCCTGCACAGTGCTGGGCTCCTCTGCTCTGTGTTATACAGTGTTGCCCTGCACAGTGCTGGGCTCCTCTGCTCTGTGTTATACAGTGTTACCCTGCACAGTGCTGGGCTCCTCTGCTCTGTGTTATACAGTGTTACCCTGCACAGTGCTGGGCTCCTCTGCTCTGTGTTACACAGTGTTGCCCTGCACAGTGCTGGGCTCCTCTGTGCTGTGTTATACAGTGTTACCCTGCACAGTGCTGGGCTCCTCTGCTCTGTGTTATACAGTGTTGCCCTGCACAGTGCTGGGCTCCTCTGCTCTGTGTTATACAGTGTTGCCTTGCACAGTGCTGGGCTCCTCTGCTCTGTGTTATACAGTGTTGCCCTGCACAGTGCTGGGCTCCTCTGCTCTGTGTTATACAGTGTTGCCCTGCACAGTGCTGGGCTCCTCTGCTCTGTGTTATACAGTGTTGCCCTGCACAGTGCTGGGCTCCTCTGCTCTGTGTTATACAGTGTTACCCTGCACAGTGCTGGGCTCCTCTGCTCTGTGTTATACAGTGTTACCCTGCACAGTGCTGGGCTCCTCTGCTCTGTGTTACACAGTGTTGCCCTGCACAGTGCTGGGCTCCTCTGTGCTGTGTTATACAGTGTTACCCTGCACAGTGCTGGGCTCCTCTGCTCTGTGTTATACAGTGTTGCCCTGCACAGTGCTGGGCTCCTCTGCTCTGTGTTATACAGTGTTGCCTTGCACAGTGCTGGGCTCCTCTGCTCTGTGTTATACAGTGTTGCCCTGCGCTGTGCAGCTCTGTGTTGTGTAATACAGTGCAGATCTGTGCTGTGTTGTACAGTGTTGCCGTGCGCTGTGCAGCTCTGTGCTGTGTTATACAGTGTTGCCCTGTGCTGTGTTACAAAGTGCAGCTCTGTGTTGTATAATACAGGGCAGCTCTGTGCTGTGTTGTACAGTGTTGCCCTGCGCTGTGCAGCTCTGTGCTGTTATACAGTGTTGCCCTGCGCTGTGCAGCTCTGTGCTGTGTTGTACAGTGTTGCCCTGCACTGCGCTGCAGTCAGCTGCTCTCAGTCTCCCCCTCTAGGGCAGGTTCAGCATGTTGTGCTCCGCCAGCGTGTCCCTAGTCAGGTTGTAGACCCGCCCGATGGCCGGCAGGGCGCTGCCCAGCACCCTGGCCACGCCCCCCTCGTCGCGCGCACACACGATGTGCAGGAACTCAGGGCGCTCGGGCACGGCCAGGAAGGCCAGCTCGGCCGCCCGCTGCATCAGCCAGCTGTGGTGGCGCGCCAGGGCCTGCAGGTAGGCCTCGCGGCACAGCTCTGACGGGCTGCGGCGCTTGTCCTGGCCCAGCTTCTCTAGGAAGAGCTCCAGCCACTTCAGGGCCCGGTTCAGCACCAGCACAGTCCGGCAGCCGGAGGCGGTCTTCACCCGGAAGTTCACAATCCCTCGGGCGAGCTCCATCCGGATCATGGAGCGCAGGGTGCGGTAGGCATCGCCGCTGGCGCGATCCGAGCCCCCCAGGGCCAGCTCTCGGACCACTCCAATCTTCCCAGTCACATCCTGGGAGATGAAGCCCAGCACGGAGCCCAGCGCCTCCATGAACCTGGAACAGCAGGAGCGGAGGAGACGGACGCTGTGAGAGGTCATCTGGTTCGGCCGGTCACTTATCCAATCAAGAGGTTGTGATTCGGCCGGTCACTTATCCAATCAAGAGGTTAGTGATTCGGCTGGTCACTTAGCCAATCAAGAGGTTGTGATTCAGACGGTCACTTATCCAATCAAGAGATTAGTGATTCGGCTGGTCACTTATCCAATCAGGAGGTTAGTGATTCGACTGGTCACTTATCCAATCAAGAGGTTGTGATTCGACTGGTCACTTATCCAATCAAGAGGTTAGTGATTCGGCTGGTCACTTATCCAGTCAAGAGGTTAGTGATTCGGCTGGTCACTTAGCCAATCAAGAGGTTGTGATTCAGGTGGTCACTTATCCAATCAAGAGATTAGTGATTCGGCTGGTCACTTATCCAATCAAGAGGTTGTGATTCGACTGGTCACTTATCCAGTCAAGAGGTTGTGATTCGGCTGGTCACTTATCCAATCAAGAGGTTAGTGATTCGGCTGGTCACTTATCCAGTCAAGAGGTTAGTGATTCGGCTGGTCACTTAGCCAATCAAGAGGTTGTGATTCAGGTGGTCACTTATCCAATCAAGAGATTAGTGATTCGGCTGGTCACTTATCCAATCAAGAGGTTGTGATTCGACTGGTCACTTATCCAGTCAAGAGGTTGTGATTCGGCTGGTCACTTATCCAATCAAGAGGTTAGTGATTCGGCTGGTCACTTATCCAGTCAAGAGGTTAGTGATTCGGCTGGTCACTTATCCAATCAAGAGATTAGTGATTCGGCTGGTCACTTATCCAATCAAGAGGTTGTGATTCGACTGGTCACTTATCCAATCAAGAGGTTAGTGATTCGGCCGGTCACTTATCCAATCAAGAGGTTAGTGATTCGGCTGGTCACTTATCCAGTCAAGAGGTTAGTGATTCGGCTGGTCACTTAGCCAATCAAGAGGTTGTGATTCAGACGGTCACTTATCCAATCAAGAGATTAGTGATTCGGCTGGTCACTTATCCAATCAAGAGGTTGTGATTCGACTGGTCACTTATCCAGTCAAGAGGTTGTGATTCGGCTGGTCACTTATCGAATCAAGAGGTTGTGATTCGGCTGGTCACTTATCCAATCAAGAGGTTAGTGATTCAGCTGGTCACTTATCCAATCAAGAGGTTAGTGATTCGGCCGGTCACTTATCCAGTCAAGAGGTTAGTGATTCGGCCGGTCACTTAGCCAATCAAGAGGTTGTGATTCAGACGGTCACTTATCCAATCAAGAGATTAGTGATTCGGCTGGTCACTTATCCAATCAAGAGGTTGTGATTCGACTGGTCACTTATCCAATCAAGAGGTTAGTGATTCGGCTGGTCACTTATCGAATCAAGAGGTTGTGATTCGGCTGGTCACTTATCCAATCAAGAGGTTAGTGATTCAGCTGGTCACTTATCCAATCAAGAGGTTAGTGATTCGGCCGGTCACTTATCGAATCAAGAGGTTGTGATTCGACTGGTCACTTATCCAATCAAGAGGTTAGTGATTCAGCTGGTCACTTATCCAATCAAGAGGTTGTGATTCGGCTGGTCACTTATCCAATCAAGAGGTTAGTGATTCAGGGGGTCACTTATCCAATCAGGAGGTTAGTGATTCAGGCGGTCACTTATCCAATCAGGAGGTTAGTGATTCAGGTGGTCACTTATCCAATCAGGAGGTTAGTGATTCAGGTGGTCACTTATCCAATCAAGACGTTAGTGATTCAGGCGGTCACTTATCCAATCAAGAGGTTAGTGATTCAGGCGGTCACTTAACCAATCAGGAGGTTAGTGATTCAGGCGGTCACTTATCCAATCAAGAGGTTAGTGATTCAGGCGGTCACTTATCCAATCAAGAGGTTAGTGATTCAGGCGGTCACTTATCCAATCAAGACGTTAGTGATTCAGGCGGTCACTTATCCAATCAAGAGGTTAGTGATTCAGGCGGTCACTTAACCAATCAGGAGGTTAGTGATTCAGGCGGTCACTTATCCAATCAAGAGGTTAGTGATTCAGGCAGTCACTTATCCAATCAAGACGTTAGTGATTCAGGGGGTCACTTATCCAATCAAGAGGTTAGTGATTTAGGCGGTCACTTATCCAATCAAGAGGTTAGTGATTCAGGCAGTCACTTATCCAATCAGGAGGTTAGTGATTTAGGCGGTCACTTATCCAATAAAGACGTTAGTGATTCAGGGGGTCACTTATCCAATCAAGAGGCTAGTGATTTAGGCGGTCACTTATCCAATCAAGACGTTAGTGATTCAGGTGGTCACTTATCCAATCAGGAGGTTAGTGATTTAGGCGGTCACTTAACCAGTCAAGAGGTTAGTGACTGTCCAGGTGTGTCATTCGCTAGCCCAGCTGTGCAGTTGGTGTGTCGTTCACTTGCCTGGCCAGCTGGTCAGTGTGTCGTTCGCTAGCCCAGCTGTGCAGTCGGTGTGTCGTTTGCTTGCCCGGCCAGCTGGTCAGTGTGTTGTCAGTGTGTTGTGCTTGCCGGTCAGTGTGTGGTGCAGCACTGCCCAGTGCTCCAGCGGGACACTCACTTGACCAGCTCCTCCCAGCCGGACAGGTAGTGCTCCAGCAGCACGTCTTGGTCCTCGGTCACCGCGGCGGTAAACTCCCTCACCACCCGGCTCATCTGGAACCGCTGATGTGGACACTGAGGTATGGGCTGTGAGCTACCAACACTGGACACTGGACTGCCAGCCTGGACACAGTGGGAGAACAAGAATAAATCACTCAGTGCAGTGTTAATGTACTGTAGTGTCCAGTGTGTCTGTATTAACCCCTCTCTCTCAGTGCAGTGTTAATGGACTGTAGTGTCTGTATTAACCCCCCTCTCTCTCAGTGCAGTGTTAATGGACTGTAGTGTCTGTATTAACCCCCCTCTCTCTCAGTGCAGTGTTAATGGACTGTAGTGTCCAGTGTGTCTGTATTAACCCCTCTCTCTCAGTGCAGTGTTAATGGACTGTAGTGTCCAGTGTGTCTGTATTAACCCCTCTCTCTCAGTGCAGTGTTCATGGACTGTAGTGTCCAGTGTGTCTGTATTAACCCCTCTCTCTCAGTGCAGTGTTAATGTACTGTAGTGTCCAGTGTGTCTGTATTAACCCCTCTCTCTCAGTGCAGTGTTAATGTACTGTAGTGTCCAGTGTGTCTGTATTAACCCCTCTCTCTCTCTCAGTGCAGTGTTAATGGACTTTAGTGTCCAGTGTGTCTGTATTAACCCCTCTCTCTCAGTGCAGTGTTAATGGACTGTAGTGTCCAGTGTGTCTGTATTAACCCCTCTCTCTCAGTGCAGTGTTAATGTACTGTAGTGTCCAGTGTGTCTGTATTAACCCCTCTCTCTCAGTGCAGTGTTAATGGACTGTAGTGTCCAGTGTGTCTGTATTAACCCCTCTCTCTCAGTGCAGTGTTAATGTACTGTAGTGTCCAGTGTGTCTGTATTAACCCCTCTCTCTCAGTGCAGTGTTAATGGACTGTAGTGTCCAGTGTGTCTGTATTAACCCCTCTCTCTCACCTCAGGATTGAGGCTCCCATCAACAGCAGTGTTGTAAAGGCTCATACAGGGCCAGAACGCAGAGCAGTCCTGCAGCCTCGTCTCTGCTGTCGAAAGAAAGAACCAGCGTTGATTTAACATGATCACACTATCATGCCTGAATCCTCAAGCCTGAGTGACCCTGAGCCAGAATCCCCATTTCCTTTATTTACACAAGATTTCTTCTTGTTGGCCATTTTCAGTGATCCTCTTTGTCTCATACAACAACCCTACACTTAACACTGAGAGGTACCGGGAGCCGGTCCTGACTCCCGTGTAGTGCGTAGTTTAGGACCCTCTGCGGACGGTATAATCCGGAAGTGACTGGAAACGGGGAAAACACGGAGAGGAATGGAAGGGATGGCGAACAGGGGGCGGTGCCGACAGTGATCCAGGTGCAAGGGGGGAGCCCAAAACAGTCCAAAACAGGAAATCAGGGCGCAATCCAAAATCCAAAACGAGGCGATCCATCAACGGACAGGATCAGGGACAAGGAAATTTAAAAAATGGAGTGCCGGGGCCAGGCGCTCCGAGCCCCGGACTCAGCTGGACAGGACGCTGTTCGGAAGCCTCTGCCTTCAAGCCGCGGACGGAGGGCGACTGGTCGGTAGGCGGGCCTCCTTGCCTCCGGACCTCCATGTTCCAATCCGGAGCCCCGAGCTTCAGAGGCACGAGGTTTGAATAACACCGGTGAGTCCAGGGACAGGAATGCGCAATAATGAAACTAACACACAAAAGGGTCAGAGCACCCTTTAGAGGAGGGATGACGATTGGGACATGAGATCGGAGTCTCAAACATTAGTGGAACTCTACATCTCTTCCTCGATCCCAGATGGACGCTATACCTGCACACCTTCACTGCCAGACCAAGACACTCGAAGATGATGCAGTCAAGCACTTCTCTCGTTCTGAGTAATATGAATTTGTAATGTTATATAAGGAAAACCACATAACTCCATAATATTTTAGTTCAGTGTAATTATAAGTGTCAGTCGCACTGTACTGTAAGTCCATATATACTGTGCAGCACCCTGTTTAAGATCAGAGCACATCCCTCCTGTATATGACAGCGCCCAGGACTCACCCCTACAGACTCATTCTCTGACACCCTTAATCCTACATCATCGGCCCTGCACATGCCTCTCCAATGATGCTTTCTTTCCCGTTCTAGCAGTTACAGAATGATGCTCCTCTGCTGTCACACAGGTGTTAACATTCTCTCACCTTGTAAGGACATTTATTCTGCAGCTATAAACTGTCCTGCTGCTTAGTGATGCAGAGTGGAGGTTGTACACCTTACCTTGCACTTTCAAATTTTCACTGTGGTTTAAAATGCACTCATCAATGCTGCTTCTTTCTAACCCTAAATATAAAAATAGTTAAGTTGCAGTTTCCCTTCAATACATAGGCTGATGGTACAGGACTATTACACAGGTTACACTGTATGGTTAGCTTAGCCTTTGTCAAAAGGTACAGTAAGACAAAATCAAGGTGATTTGCTTCAACAGCTGCAGCAACTCGTTTCCTTCTACAAGGTGCTCAACAGGACAGTGGAAGTTATCGCATCTAACGGCATGACTAATACACAAAATATGAAACCAACTTTTATCACATAACAGTCACGATCGCAAACCCCTCCCCTCAAGGGCGCTCCAGCCCTTCCTTGTTTGTTTCATCTCCCACACCTGTTCCCTGTTCCCTGTTCCCTGTTTCCTGTTTCCTGTTTCCTGTTCCAGCCCCTTTTCAGTTCCCCCTTAAAAGCCAGACGCTGACGCTAATCCAGGCTCTGCATGGGTTCGCGCATCATGCGAGCCCGGGACCTGGGTGCGCCTGGCTCCATTATGGCTTTAGTTTCTGTTTCTTGTTCTCGTTCCCGTGGCCCCTGCCGGTCCCGACCTGGTTCTGTCTCGATTTAATCGTCTGTCTTGGATGGATCGCCTGGCCTTGGACTTTTGCGTCGTTTTGGATTTCCCGTTTGACTCCTCCCTGGATCGTTTGCCTCGGCCACACCTCCCCCGACCACACGCCCCCCTGTTTTCGGCCCCGCCTCCTGCGTGCCTTTTGACCTCGTGTTTTCTCACTCAACCCTGGATCATGTCATCTGCATAGGGTCCGGAAAGAACTCTCCCTGACAATAACGAGGGTGAAAGAAACTTCATTCTGAGCCTACTGTATGTACGGTATACAGAGTAAGAGCTGGGAAACCCATGCAGTGTGTGGGGTCTGTGGGGCAGACCCAGTGTGCGTCGCTGTCCTTATCAAGCTCAATAAACACGAAACGGCACAAGACTGTGTCCTCCTCTGGGGGAAGACTTTCCCACAACACAGGACTTGTATTTGTGGAGGACGTGCTGCGCCGTAGCGGGTGCCATCACCTGAACAGCAGATTTCAGTGAGTGCAATTGAATTCAACATGTCGGATTTGAGACGGTTTCGCCGGCAGATACTTCTTACTCGTTCACTCATTGTGCAGGTCACGTTCAGACGTTTCTGGGGTGAAACGCCAGCTGCACAACCTGTACTTATTTGATCATATATCGCACTGACTCTCGTCGAGAAACTCATCAATGGGACCACAACCAGTGCCCGTGTCTCCTGGCTAGCTTAATATCCCTTGGAAAAGGAACCTTTCTGCTGCTCCAGTTCTCTGGTGTGTGTGCGACCCCTGTGTTCTGAACAGCCAAAAGCTCAACAGTGAGGCATCGTTTAACATGTACACGTGAGTTCAAAAAGACAAAAAGGATGAATGTTGCTAGGAGACCATGTTTCTCATTTGCGTACAGTGACTAGTGACTAGTGAGCAGGAAGGGCTGCTTTCACTACTGGGCAAACGTTTGAGGTCAAAATTCTTCCAGGAGAGGGGGGTACCTTTAAAGCGGAGACAACGTCACCGCAAATGTTTGGCGCGCCCTCTCTTTAAAGCCCTGGCCAAACACGAAGGCAGTGCGTACAGTGAGAATTCAAACCGAAATAAAAACTACACATCCCAGTTAACATGGAATCGCTTGCCCAGCCTACTTTAATATCACAATGCGCACAAACTCTCGCCCATGCCAAGGACGGTGGTTTCTCCTCTGCCTGCGACAACATGGCAACCGTGCACTACTTTCACAAAGTTCACGATTTTGCACTTTATTTGAAACTTGTAACATTCTGCAAGACGATCAGTCAATTTGTTGCCAAAATGTAAGAGCCAGTCTGAGAAATTGGATCTGCAGTTCCCCTTAAGCCTCACAGAGCACCCCCCTGTAACAGTTTGTAAGCTTCCACTGGCAGTGACTGACGAGGCCCTGCCATATGGTAACGGGCTGGTACTCACGGAGCCAGGCCGAGCCGATGAAGAGCAGGAGGGCAGCGATGCCCAGGGCCAGGAGCTGCCGCCCACGCCAGCCAATCGCCAAGTGACATGCCATCCTCGCGTGGTGCTGAGATCCTCTTCTTCACCCTCTCTGCCCTTCCTCTCTCCTCTGATTTCTCCTTCCTCTCCCTCTGGCTCCTTCCTCTCTCCTCTCTGATTTCTCCTTCCTCTCCCTCTGTGTCTTTGCTCGGTCGTACTGCTCTGTCCCTCCTTCCTGCCCCTGACGTCCTCCCTGCCTCCGCCTCCCTGCCTCTCCGCCTCGGCTTCAGCCTCGGTCAGCCTCCTCTCTGTCTGTCCCTCCGCTCGGAGGTCTGGCTTCCTGTATGTCCAGGTGGGTTGTTTTCTGCACGGTCTGGGGCAAAACCTCCCTCCTTCCTGCCTGCGGCCTCTTCTCTCCAGCTCTGTCCTCCCTGCCCGCCTCCTCCGCCTCTCGCTGTCAGTAAAAACCTTTCCGCAAAGTCCAGAGTTTAGCTGCGGTTATTTATTCTTTCCTTTGCATAGTGCGAAGGCCACGTCACTCCGACCTAGGATAACCTACAGAAATTGCTCTGTTGCAATCACACTGTTATCTCAGCTGGGCAGGGAAACTCCAGCCAGCTCATCTGTATCTTAACATTCACACTCATCACCATCAGATCTGTAGAGACTGTAAAGACACTCAGTCTGATCATCTGTATCTTCACACTCACACTCATCACCATCAGATCTGTAGAGACTGTAAAGACACTCAGTCTGATCATCTGTATCTTCACACTCACACTCATCACCATCAGATCTGTAGAGACTGTAAAGACACTCAGTCCAGCTCATCTGTATCTTCACACTCACACTCATCACCATCAGATCTGTAGAGACTGTAAAGACACTCAGTCCAGCTCATCTGTATCTTCACCTTCACACTCATCCCCATCAGATCTGTAGAGACTGTAAAGACACTCAGTCCAGCTCCTCTGTATCTTCACACTCACACTCATCACCATCAGATCTGTAGAGACTGTAAAGACACTCAGTCTGATCATCTGTATCTTCACACTCACACTCATCACCATCAGATCTGTAGAGACTGTAAAGACACTCAGTCTGATCATCTGTATCTTCACATTCACACTCATCCCAATCAGATCTGTAGAGACTGTAAAGACACTCAGTCTGATCATCTGTATCTTCACATTCACACTCATCCCAATCAGATCTGTAGAGACTGTAAAGACACTCAGTCCAGCGAATGCACTGACATTTTGTTGAAAAGACATGACAGAAGTTTATTTGAAGTGCAGATGAACATTTGTCGTTAACAGGAGCTGTACTGTGGCAGTGGTGTGTGTGAGCACTGAGGAAAGGGGAAAGAGCAGGTACTGTAGTAAAGAGAGAGATAGAGCGATGGAGTAGATTACGAGTAGAGAGGGAAGGGCTGTAGGACAGGATTAGATAGAAAAGAGACAGATAGGGATGTGTCCAGTGTCTATGTCCAGACTGTGGTCACTGAGCCTGTCCTCCCTGGACAGCCAGGTCTGCCTGTGTCCAGTGTCTATGTCCAGGCTGTGGTCACTGAGCTTGTCCTCTCTGGACAGCCAGGTCTGCCTGTGTCCAGTGTCTATGTCCAGGCTGTGGTCACTGAGCCTGTCCTCCCTGGACAGCCAGGTCTGCCTGTGTCCAGTGTCTATGTCCAGGCTGTGCTCACTGAGCCTGTCCTCTCTGGACAGAGAAGGGTGAGGGGGGTCCCCTGCTGTATGAACTTTCCACCACTTCAGGACAGACGTGATGTGATCTCCAAGTCCCGGGTTGAGCTGCTGAGCTTTGAACATTTATTTCACTGCTAGGGACTCCTGCACAGCAATCAGTCCTTAAAAAAGGAGGATTGGAGGCTTGGAGGATCTGGGGCTCCTCTTTACAGTGGACACCCAGGACTGAGCACAGGAGCTGCAGAGGTTCAGGGGTAACGAGAGTGAAAACCTGGCAGAGGGGTTTTGTCATCTCATGTACATGGGGGGCTTCAGTTCGACTTCAGTTCTTCACTGGTGTACAGACGCCTGCTGACTGTGCGAGGGTTTAATCCAGTCAGTGCTTAACTGTGCATTTCACACTGTGTGTAGAAAACTCTTTCACACCTGAATTTAAAACAAAACACACCCCCAGCTGCCAGGTCCTGTAGTGTTTGTGCCTGCTCTGTTTTGTGCTTTGTGTTGTGTGATACACATCATCTCTGTTTCACAACACCTTCGACAGGGCTTCAGATTCCTGTTTTGTCTGCAGTGTGTTTCCTCCTATATGTTTAACAGAAGAGGGTTGTGCACCATGTGAGATATTTCTACTGCATGAATAATCTACTGCACTGTACAGCGCAGGTAAAGGCATTCAGAGGAGGCCAGTAGTACCGCTTGGAGCCACAAGAGGGCGCGCCGGCTCAGGATAATCGGCTCGGCTTCTTCGTGAGAATGCCCGAGCTCGCTCACAGGTGCCCTTCATGGAGAAAAGCAGAATAAAAGTTCAGGGGAGAGGACGCATGTTAGGTTGTTTTCAGTTTTTCTCCATTCAGTTATCAGTTTTGGGGGGGGTTTATGTGGTTTTGGAGGTTCCAGGAGGAAGAGAGGCTCTGTGATAAGTTTCTGCTTTTCTCTGTGTGGGTTTCTGGGTCTTCCCTCACTGTAATGTGGGTGGTGATGCTGCTGGTGTTGTGGCATATGATATTGCTTAGTTGCTCTGGTCTGTAATTCTTGTTTTAGTGTAGTGGCTCACACCAAGAAGAAAACTAGCAGAGTTAAAAATGAGGGCTTAGGATAAGCAGAGGACACAAGGGGCAGTTAATAGGCCCAACATAAAAGTCTTTCAAAGGGCTCTGAAAGAATTGAGACATCTGCCTTCAGACAGGCTTCTCGTAATGTGATGAGATCAGTTATCCAGTGTTTCGCTGATGATGCCTGATCCGACTGGTGTGCCCACTCCTGTAGAGCGTGGAATCCGTGTGAACTTCACAAACGCTCGGGTAGACGCGGGGGAGAGCAGGTAACCGCTCAGGACTGGAGTTCGGCCTCCACCTTTACAGCTCGACTTGCTCTCTGTGTGTGAGGTCTCTGCTGCAGTAAGATTGGAATGAGGGACTCGTGCAACGTGTTGAGCACCAAAGAGTATCCACAAGCCCCTGTAGAGAGGAGCTCCAGGAGGCCGGGGAGTGACCTGAGTGCAGCAGGACAGTGGCCTGGGGGCTGTGTCCTGCTTGTCCACGTTCCTGTGCTTCCTGCTGCCCAGAGTGGACAGTACAGGGGTCCCTGCAGAAGCAAGTGGCCCTGTTTGTCCAGTCCTCTGTCCTCGCAGGAGGATGTGGAGGTGCTGAGCCTGTGGGTACCAGACCTGGCCCAGAGACTGCCCAGACCCCTGGGCAACTGCACCCAGACCTGGGGCTGTGAGCCCCTGCTCTCCCCTGTGATGCCCACATGCCCCCCCTTCCTTGTCCTGGCTGGAGAGGAGGGTATAAACCCTGGGGCAGGGGCAGGTGAAACAGACTCTCAGGACTGAGACTCTTCCTCCTGCACAGAGGCAGGAGCAGCACCTGGGTGTCTTGATGGAGCTGATCCAGGGATGTAGAGGATTAGAGGTTAGTGTGCAGGGGAGTCCCTGAGGACCCTCTGTTTAGTGAGGACTACTGAGAGTCAGCCTACTTTGTCTCCTGGGGCATGTCTACCCTCGCCCCAGAACTTCACATCATGCAGTTACAGCACGTACAGCTCGAGCTCTTGTAGAATTAGGCTGTAGTAGGTCCCCTGGTCTTGTGCTGGTCTGTAGGACTCTGGTGGCTCTGGGAGGAGAAAGGGTCATTGTACTGGGTGTTGTACATGAGTATAAAAGCTACAGTACCTTACTAACTGAGCAACTTTTCTATTTAGACTAGGCTGCATCTGCTTGGTGGAGGAGATCCCTCGAGCACAACTGAACCGGAGAGGGGGTATAGCTGGAATTCCTGATATTGCTCCTAAATGGTTCAGCTTTTAGTGCATGGATTGTCTCTTGGGGGTTTCAGTTCTGAAAGCGAACTCATTAAGTGTGGTGTTAGTCAGGGCTCGATACCACACCCCCTCCCTTTCAGTATTTACATGTTCCCACTCGGTCAGCTATTAAAATCACGTGATCTAAATGATCACTTCTACGGTGATGATGCTCAAATCTACTTCATACTAAACCTGGCACTGAAGCGGCTGTCTCTGTGCCAATCGCATCGCTAACGCAAAAACCTGGATGACACAATTCCCTTTGTGTAAACTGGGCCGAGACTGAGGTCCTGCATCTCAGCACCCCCACCAGCTCTGTAAAGCCACTGTAGTAACCTGATCCACGCAGGGCACGGTACTTGACTTTAAATCTGCATTGAAGAATTTGGGGGTGATATCTAATCCAGGATTGACTTTTTACGCATGTGAAAACGGTGTCTTATGTTGTTGCAAACTGTACAGCAAAACTAGTCACCGTGCCGGCAGCCATATTGCCCTGCAGCTCAACTCACAGCCCCCTGAAGCTCGGCAGCTGTGAGCCTGGTCAGTACCTGGATGGGAGACTCCTGGTAAAAACTAAGGTTGCTGCTGGAAGAGGTGTTAGTGGGGCCAGTAGGGGGCACCCACCCTGCAGTCTGTGTGGGTCCTAATGCCACAGTATAGTGACGGGGACACTATACTGTAAAAAGGCTCCGTTCTTCAAATGAGATGTAAAACTAAGGTCCTGACTCTCTGTGATCATGTGTTATCCAGGTGGGGGCTGCCCATTTGTTGTGGTGGAGGGGATCCCCATCACCTGTAAAGTGCTTTGAGTGGAGTATCCAGAAAAGTACTATATAAGTGTAAGCAATTATTTCATTTTCTCTTAAATTGAGTATTGCAATGGCCTACTTGCTGGGGTATCTAACTGCACATTGAAAAAACTTCCATGTGTCCATAATTCAGCAGCCAGAATCCTGACCAGGTCTAGTGGAAGTCATCACATTACTCCTGTCCTGGCGTCCTTGCACTGGCTTCCTGTCAAATTCCATGTGGACTAATCCTCCTGCTCATCTATAAGGCTCAGTGCAGTGAGGAGCCTCTGAATTAAAAACCTACCTGCCCTGTCCTCTGCTGGAGGGGCTCCTCAGATAAACTGTGCTTTCAGGACACCCCCCCCACTCGGAGCTGTGTAAAACGGCAGAGCATGCGGTGGCCTGAGCTGTTGATATGACTGGTATGAGATGTTGATATGTCTCTGACGCCTCCCCATGGCTATGTGTTCCATCTTGATTTCTCGTTTCCTGTTCCTTTCACCACATCCCCCGTGTGTCACCGTTTAAAAAAAAAAAACACCATTCCAGGCGTGTCCGCCCCTTCCTGCAGGTTCCGGTTTTCCTTTTTGAAATGTTAATCTTGACGCAACTGGCTCTCATTGTCAGAGGGAAAGTGCCCCAGGCACTCGCGGCACATGTAATGCTCCTGTGGTCCTCTGAGAAGGAAAATGCGACGCTTGCTTTGTAAAGAGGTCGTTCTCCTGGGAGGACGTTTCATTTCAGGAGTTCATTTCTCCTGTCAGCCAGGCACGCAAGGTATCGGACAGACGGGAGAGAGAGAGAGAGAAGGAAAACAGTCAATAAGGTGAAAATTGTCAAACAGGAGGAAGACAGACTGTAGAGGGGAGAACAGCAGAAAGCCCAGGACGGACAGAGAGCACAGAGGGAGTGTCTTTATTGTTGTTAAAGGCAGGAATACCCTAAAAGGACAAACAGCCCTTCCATCCAAGTATCCTGCAGTATGGGCCCTTGCTTCCGGGGGGAAGGTTATTGCAGTTACACAAATGCTCTTTAAGTGAAAGACTGGGAATGCAAACCCATCACATGACTGGCAGCAGAATATCTCAGCATATTTGCAGTATAATCCTACCCTATAACACCTGGCTGACTAACATATGTACAGAGTACTTCCTGAGTAGGACAGCCGTGAGGTCAGTTCCCCATCCCATTGGACAGAGGCACGCTGCCCGCCTCTCCTCTCCTCCCATTGGCTATCCCAGAAGGCGAAGCAGGTGGCGGTGCTGTGGTGGGCGGCAAGGAGTCGGGGCTCAGGGGGCGGTTCTGGATGACACACACAGAAAGGGGCGTCAGGGGCATTCCATCCTCGTGAGCTTGTGAACATCTGTGGTCACTTCATCAAGAAGGAGTATAGGAAGAGCATGCAGACCGAAACACACACCAACACCGAGAGACACGCAGCCAGGGGGGGGGTGGAGGGACAAACGGATACACAGAGCCACACACACAGGCAGACTGACCGCTCGACCACGGCCAGAAAACACTGTGGTCAGTCCACTGCTGGGGGAAACGTGTCTGAGAGTCCGACCAGTCTTCAGCTCCGACAGCAACTCAGGGCTGCTGAGAGAGAGACACCCTGTGAGAGAAAGAGACAGGTTAA
This sequence comes from Atractosteus spatula, assembly GCF_055471065.1. Taxonomy (NCBI): domain Eukaryota; kingdom Metazoa; phylum Chordata; class Actinopteri; order Semionotiformes; family Lepisosteidae; genus Atractosteus; species Atractosteus spatula. Next base: position 67,371,422 of record NC_142708.1, on the reverse strand, counting down.
TACAGACACACTGGACACTACAGTACATTAACACTGCACTGAGAGAGAGGGGTTAATACAGACACACTGGACACTACAGTACATTAACACTGCACTGAGAGAGAGGGGTTAATACAGACACACTGGACACTACAGTCCATTAACACTGCACCGAGAGAGAGGGGGGTTAATACAGACACACTGGACACTACAGTACATTAACACTGCACTGAGAGAGAGGGGTTAATACAGACACACTGGACACTACAGTCATTAACACTGCACTGAGAGAGAGGGGTTAATACAGACACACTGGACACTACAGTACATTAACACTGCACTGAGAGACTCACTGTCTTTACTGGGGGAGCCCGCCTGTGGGGAGGTAGGTGACAGGGGAGATAAGGGCCCTGTCGGCGATGTTGGAGTGCCGGAGGTCAGGGGTGAGACCAGGGGGTTATTCGTGGTGGAACAGAGTCTGGGGGTCATCGGGATAATTAGAACCTCAGGTCGCCTACAGGGGGCGTCCTTTGAGTTCTGCAGAGAGTGGGAGAAGACATATCATCCCTTTTCTCATTTGTTTTCAGACATTACAAGACATCCAGACTCCAGGGGAAGAAGGGCTGTTTCCTGTTACCTGGGGATCCATTCCTGGGGGCTCCTGGTCCCTGGGCGGCCTGAGGGACCCTCCTGTCCGGAGACTGCAGACTGACCTGCAGGGGAGAGGCAGAGGCGTTCTGAGCTCCAGAGGCACACAGCTGCTCGGAGAACAACTGGAACAGGGATTCAAGATGACAGATCTCTGCAGACTGTCAGACAGGTAGGAAGACAGGGAGACAGACAGGCAGGGAGACACACTGACAGACTGACTGACAGGCAGGCACGGAGACAGACAGGGAAGGAGATACACTGACAGACTGACTGACAGGCAGGGAGACACACTGACAGACTGACTGACAGGCAGGGAGACAGACAGGCAGGGAGACGCACTGACAGACTGACTGACAAGGCAGGGAGACGCACTGACAGACTGGCAGACAGACAGGCAGATGAACAGCTCTCTTCTCACTGTCCTGCTGGGAGAGTAACAGACACTTTCTGCGCCTGTGAACCCGGATACAGCACTTCCTGCTACCTCCCTGTGCTGGTCAGTGATCCTGGGTATTTATAGACAGGAGTAATGGATACTCCTCTGACCCTGGGCAGCACACACACTCATACACACACGTTAACACACTCTCATAGACGTCAACACACACACTCATACACACAATAACACCACACACACGAACATACTCATATAGCATAAAGACACCCATACAGACACACTAACACAGCAAACACACGGTCATAACACACACAGTCCCAACACACACTAACACACTCATATACACACACACAGTCCCAACACACTCATACACACACGTTAACACACTCTCATAGACGTCAACACACACACACTCATACACACAATAACACCACACACACGAACATACTCATATAGCGTAAAGACACCCATACAGACACACTAACACAGCAAACACACACACAGTCCCAACACACACTAACACACTCATATACACACACAGTCCCAACACACACTAACACATTCATATACACACACACAGTCCCAACACACACTAACACACTCATACACACACGTTAACACACTCTCATAGACGTCAACACACACACTCATACACACAGTAACACCACACACACGAACATACTCATATAGCATAAAGACACCCATACAGACACACTAACACAGCAAACACACGGTCATAACACACACAGTCCCAACACAAACACACACGCACGCACGCACGGTCACCCCTAGACCACGCACTTAATCCAGCCCAGCCGGGTCGCGGCGGTGCGACAGCTGGCTCCGAGCGGAGATCGAGCTGCTTTCCCAGACCGGGCCCAGCCTGCGATCCGAGCGGCGCTCCCCGGAGGACAAAGTCCGTGAGGAGCCGGAGGCGCTTATCGCAGGCGTTTTGCAGAGGGAGGAGCCGGGGTGCCGCGGTGTCGCCCGGAGCCGGTCCCGGGACCGTCACTATCCGAACCGACGTGTCATAACACCGCCCTTTTTCTTTTAAAAAATTACGACGAATGCGTTTTGCGCTTGTTCGTTCTTTTTTTTTTCCTTTGAGATTTCGTGTTCCGTCTCGTCTCCGCAGACGCATTCAGAGAAGTGTGTTCCCACAGCGGGACAGAGAGACTCTCCCCCGGGACAGGCTCCATTACCTCCAGACACACCTGCTGCTGTGCCTGTGCATCGTGATAACGTTCAAACAAGTAGGATGTAATTGCGCAAACCTCGGTTTTTTCGCCTTTTTTTGTTTTGTTTTGTTTTGAGTTCTACGGCGCTCCGTGTTTTGATGTCTGATGTGTTTCCCTCCCCGTTAATTAATGACCCCGGCTTTTATAGCGTCCCGGGTCCAGGGGTTGCTGCCATGGTAACCGCGAGTTAAAGGGGAAAAAAAAGAAGGAAAGGAAAAACAGCCCCCGAGCCCCGCCCCCCTCCGCGCGAGCTGCAGTCCGAGCACGTCACTCCCCCCGGGCACCGCGCAGGAAATCACCGTAAAGCTCAAGTCCGGGTAAAAGCCACAGAGAAATCGGGGAAAGAGAGCAGCAAAGCGGAGATCAAGGCAAAAGCACGGTAATTCACCGTGAAATCAGGGTACAAACATAGTATAGCAGAGTGAAATCAGGGTAAGATATCAGCAAAGCAGTGATCAAGGTAAAAGCACGGTACTTCACAGTGACATCAGGGTAAGAGAGCATCAAAGCGGTGATAAAGGTAAAAGCACAGTAAAAACACGGTAAAGCCCAGTGAAATCAGGGTAAGAGAGCAGTAAAGCGGTGATAAAGGTAAAAGCACAGTAAAAACATGGTAAAGCACAGTGAAATCAGGGTAAGAGAGCAGTAAAGCCGAGTTCAAGGTAAAACACAGCAAACCTTGTGAAATCAGGGTAAGAGCAGCAAAGCAGGGATCAAGGCAAAAGCACAGTAATTCACAGTGAAATTAGGGTAAAAACATAGTAAAGTGCAGTGAAATCAGGGTAAGATATCAGCAAAGCAGTGACTAAGGTAAAAGCACGGTAATTCACTAACTGTGGCTGAAAAGCTGATCAGCACATTTGTGTTCTCTCGAATTGACTGCTGTAATGCTCTACTCGCTGGGGTATCTAAATCTACTTTGAACAAACTCCAGTATGTCCAAAATTCAGCAGCCAGAATCCTGACCAGGTCTAGTGCAAGTGATCACATTACTCCTATCCTGGAGTCCTTGCACTGGCTTCCAGTCAAATTCTGTGTGGGCTAATCCTCCTGCTCACCTATAAGGCTCTGCATGGCTGGGCACCTCAGTACCTGTCTGAACTATTATCGCCCTACTCCCCACCTCACAACCTTTGCTCCTCTCATTCTGCTCTCCTTACTGTCCCCCAAGCCCGTCTACATTGTATGGGGGACAGGGCCTTCTCCTGTTATGCCCCCAAGCTCTGGAACTCTCTCCCCAAGGATATCAGAGAGTCACCTTCTCTAAACTCCTTCACATCCAGACTCAAAACCCCCTTCTTCAGAAGAGCCTTTACTGAACTGGTTCCATTCTTCACCCCTCTGCTCTTCTTAGTATCACCATGCACAGTCTCCTCTATATATTGTAATTGTGTCTTATCTTGTGTATTCTTCTTATTTATTGTTGTTGTCAATCTGTAAAGTGCTTTGAGAAGCCACCTTTAAAGGCGCTATATAAAATAAAGTTTTTTATTATTATTATTAATTCACAGTGACATCAGGGTAGGAGAGCAGCAAAGCAGTGATCAGGGTAAAAGCACTGTAAACCACAGTAAAAACATAGTAAAGCACAGTGAAATCAAGGTAAGAGAGCAGTAAAGCCAAGTTCAAGGTAAAACACAGCAAACCTTGTGAAATCAGGGTAAAAACATAGTAATGCACATTGATATCTGGGTAAGGGAGGAGTAATGTGGTGATCAAGGCCAATGTACAGTAAACGACAGTGAAATCAGGGTAAAACAGTAAAGTACAGTACAGCGGTGATCAAGCTCAGTAAAGTGTAACAAAGCACACTTGGAAACAGGGTAAAAGAGCGGTAAAGTGCAGTTAAACAGTAACATCATGGTAAAAGCACACTGAAGTGTAGTAAAACAGTAATATCAAGCTAAAAGCGCAGTAAAGCAGTGATCAAGTTAAAAGCACGGTAAAGCTCAGTAAAGTGTAGTAAAGCACAGTGGAGTCAGGGCAGAAGTGCGGTAAAGTGCAGTGAACAGTAACATCATTATAAAAGCACAGTGAAGTGCGGTAAAACAGTGAAATCGGGGTAAAACACGGTAGAAACGTGAGGTCACGGTGAAAGCGCAGTAAAGTGTAGTAAAGCCCAGTGGAATAAGGGTGTGAAACTGCAGTACCATGGTAAAAGCACAGGGAAGTGCGGTAAAACAGAGAAATCAGGTAAAAACATGAGATCATGGTAAAAACGCAGCGGAATGAGGGTGTGAAAGTGCAGTACCATGGTAAAAGCGCAGTAAAGTGTAGTAAAGCGCAGTGAACCGCTGGTCGCACGGCGTTGGTCCGGTAGCGACTCCCTTCAGCTCAGCCCGTCCGGCCTCCTGGCTGCACGGGTGAATGTGAACGGGTGAATGCGAATGGGTGAATGCACTTTTTTTTTCAGAATGGACCAAAGTCTTGGGATTGACTCGGCAGGGGAATAAGCAACATTCGTGTCTGAAACCACCCGGAGTCGCTGCTCTGTGTTAATAATATCGTTTCTGGAAGCCAAGGGGCTCGGGTATCCGGTGATGAAGATCCTGCGCTTGTCCCTCTGGGGTGTGAGGAGACGCCCTGCCACACAGGCGATCGGTAACCCTCCCGAAGATCGCCCCGTTAATTCCCTTCCCGGCGGCGCTGACCACGCCAGTATTCTTCAACCTGGATTACTGCAGGCCATGTACAGTGCTGGAAAACCACTGGTGTGACCAGAAATATAACTGCTACTGCTACGGGAATGGAAATGTTCGGTATCCCGCAGCTTGCAGTCTTAAAACTCTGAACGGCATCTTTACAAATGCGTATTGGGCATTGGTCGGCAGTTTGAAACGCACGGTTGTCATGTCCGTTCGCACCTCTGACTGCTGCTGTAAGAAGTGCTATCGCCGCCGTCGTGCCTGCTGCAGGACTAACCGCCGCCGCCCGGTGTGTCTTTAAGGGAAAGTTATCGCCCCGGGCTGTGAAACGCGATACCCCGCAGGCCAACAGCTGGCGTGTGAGGGGGGTGGGGGGAGGAGAGAGAGAGGCGAGCGGACCCGGGAGAACCACGAGTCCGAATCCCGCTCTGCCGAGGAGCGGAACCGAGCCCAGAAGCGCGCCGGGAGCCCCGCTGCGGTGCCGAGTCGCGATGCGTCCCCGATCCCTGACCGTCGGGCTGGTTCTGGCCGCGGTGCTGTTTTCTCTGTGCGCGCTGCACGGTACGTGAGTAATTACGGTAATGGTTCTGCGTCGAGTTACAGCGCTAAGACTGCATGACTTCTGCTGTCATGGTTGTGTACAGTGTTACACTACAGGGCTTGGGCGCGTATCTTTAATACACTTCCAACTCATGGAGATTCGGATGTTATACAGTTTACATTACCTTTGCCTTTCTCATTGCACAATAGGTCTTTACTTCTGTCTCTACTATAATCGCCACCCCTCCCTACTAGAACGATCTTAATGTGTCCAGTGTGTCTGTCTTAACCCCCCTCTCTCTCTCTCAGTGCAGTGTTAATGGACTGTAGTGTCCGGTGTGTCTGTATTAACCCCTCTCTCTCTCAGTGCAGTGTTAATGGACTGTAGTGTCCAGTGTGTCTGTATTAACCCCTCTCTCTCTCAGTGCAGTGTTAATGGACTGTAGTGTCCAGTGTGTCTGTATAAACCCCTCTCTCTCAGTGCAGTGTTAATGGACTGTAGTGTCCAGTGTGTCAGTATTAACCCCTCTCTCTCTCAGTGCAGTGTTAATGGACTGTAGTGTCCAGTGTGTCTGTATTAACCCCTCTCTCTCAGTGCAGTGTTAATGTACTGTAGTGTCCAGTGTGTCAGTATTAACCCCTCTCTCTCTCTTAGTGCAGTGTTAATGGACTGTAGTGTCCAGTGTGTCAGTATTAACCCCTCTCTCTCTCAGTGCAGTGTTAATGGACTGTAGTGTCCAGTGTGTCTGTATTAACCCCTCTCTCTCAGTGCAGTGTTAATGTACTGTAGTGTCCAGTGTGTCTGTATTAACCCCTCTCTCTCTCTTAGTGCAGTGTTAATGGACTGTAGTGTCCAGTGTGTCTGTATTAACCCCTTTCTCTCTCAGTGCAGTGTTAATGGACTGTAGTGTCCAGTGTGTCTGTATAAACCCCTCTCTCTCAGTGCAGTGTTAATGGATTGTAGTGTCCAGTGTGTCTGTATTAACCCCTCTCTCTCTCAGTGCAGTGTTAATGTACTGTAGTGTCCAGTGTGTCAGTATTAACCCCTCTCTCTCTCTTAGTGCAGTGTTAATGGACTGTAGTGTCCAGTGTGTCTGTATTAACCCCCCTCTCTCTCAGTGCAGTGTTAATGGACTGTAGTGTCCAGTGTGTCTGTATTAACCCCTCTCTCTCTCAGTGCAGTGTTAATGGACTGTAGTGTCCAGTGTGTCAGTATTAACCCCTCTCTCTCTCAGTGCAGTGTTAATGGACTGTAGTGTCCAGTGTGTCTGTATTAACCCCTCTCTCTCTCAGTGCAGTGTTAATGTACTGTAGTGTCCAGTGTGTCAGTATTAACCCCTCTCTCTCTCTTAGTGCAGTGTTAATGGACTGTAGTGTCCAGTGTGTCTGTATTAACCCCCCTCTCTCTCAGTGCAGTGTTAATGGACTGTAGTGTCCAGTGTGTCTGTATTAACCCCTCTCTCTCTCAGTGCAGTGTTAATGGACTGTAGTGTCCAGTGTGTCAGTATTAACCCCTCTCTCTCTCAGTGCAGTGTTAATGGACTGTAGTGTCCAGTGTGTCTGTATTAACCCCTCTCTCTCTCAGTGCAGTGTTAATGTACTGTAGTGTCCAGTGTGTCAGTATTAACCCCTCTCTCTCTTAGTGCAGTGTTAATGGACTGTAGTGTCCAGTGTGTCTGTATTAACCCCTCTCTCTCAGTGCAGTGTTAATGGACTGTAGTGTCCAGTGTGTCTGTATTAACCCCTCTCTCTCAGTGCAGTGTTAATGTACTATAGTGTCCAGTGTGTCTGTATTAACCCCTCTCTCTCTCAGTGCAGTGTTAATGGACTGTAGTGTCCAGTGTGTCAGTATTAACCCCTCTCTCTCAGTGCAGTGTTAATGTACTGTAGTGTCCAGTGTGTCAGTATTAACCCCTCTCTCTCAGTGCAGTGTTAATGGACTGTAGTGTCCAGGGTGTCTGTATTAACCCCTCTCTCTCAGTGCAGTGTTAATGTACTGTAGTGTCCAGTGTGTCAGTATTAACCCCTCTCTCTCTCAGTGCAGTGTTAATGTACTGTAGTGTCCAGTGTGTCAGTATTAACCCCTCTCTCTCAGTGCAGTGTTAATGTACTGTAGTGTCCAGTGTGTCTGTATTAACCCCTCTCTCTCAGTGCAGTGTTAATGGACTGTAGTGTCCAGTGTGTCTGTATTAACCCCTCTCTCTCAGTGCAGTGTTAATGGACTGTAGTGTCCAGTGTGTCAGTTTTAACCCCTCTCTCTCAGTGCACTGTTAATGGACTGTAGTGTCCAGTGTGTCTGTATTAACCCCTCTCTCTCAGTGCAGTGTTAATGGACTGTAGTGTCCAGTGTGTCAGTATTAACCCCTCTCTCTCAGTGCAGTGTTAATGGACTGTAGTGTCCAGTGTGTCAGTATTAACCCCTCTCTCTCAGTATGTGAGAACCAGGAATCACGGCTAATTAAAGACCTGATGAATGGATATAACAAGAGGATTCGACCGGCCAGGCAGCCAGGAGACCAAGTGCAGGTCCAGGTCAAGCTGACTTTGACCAACCTCATCTCTCTGGTACATATCTTCACAGCTCCTTCACTACACAACCACACAAGTGTTGAGCTGCACCTGTGCAACATCTTACCTACACAAATCTACACTACATAACCGTGCTTCTACTTAAGTACACATCTGCTTCCCCACAACACTACACTGGATACAATTGTGTGGCAATAACCATCCATCCAGTCCAGTCTTCTCTGGAGCCAGTTAACCTACCGGTGTGTTTCTGGACTGTGGGAGGAAACCCTCGTGAACACGAGAAGAACATACAAACTCCCCACAGACAGCACCCCAGGAATCGAACCCGGGGCACCAGCACTGCGAGGCAGCAATGATAACCACTGGACTGCCCTGCATACAATATGCATATATGAATATATTGGCACAGGACGGTAGCAAACAAATCACACAAGAAATGATACCACCGCCCACACAAACTACATAACAACACACGTTGCAAACACCAAGCCTCAGTGAAAGAACTGAGCTCTGCTTTCATTTTCAGAATGAGAAAGAGGAGGCGCTGACCACCAACGTGTGGATAGAGATTGTGAGTAACATCTTGTCTCTTTCTGTCAATTCTGTCTCATTTTTTTTTTCAATGGAAAGAGCGTTATTGCCATGAGTGGTGAATCAGAGTTCTGCCAAAGGAATAACAATTAGTGAAACATTGCCAGTCACTCAGGACAATGCCATTATTATTATTAGCGAGGGTGACTGTCTGTTGCTCAGGCTGTGGCACACACTGATCTGCAGCTCTCTGTTGGGTTTCCTTCCCTGGAGATTTGGAAGCTATTCTGATTTTGGCAGGAGTGGGAATTCTGGGATTAGATTAGTTATTTTGGGGAAGAATGTTTGTCTGATCCTGGAGTATTTCTGACAGTGCTGCAGAAGGTACACCTCTTTCTGTGGTAAATGATCCTGATCTCTCTGGACAGCCAGGTCTGTCTGTGTCCAGTTTCTATGTCCAGGCTGTGGTCACTGAGCCTGTCCTCTCTGGACAGCCAGGTCTGCCTGTGTCCAGTTTCTATGTCCAGGCTGTGGTCACTGGGCCTGTCCTCTCCAGACAGCCAGGTCTGTCTGTGTCCAGTTTCAATGTCCAGGCTGTGGTCACTGAGCCTGTCCTCTCTGGACAGCCAGGTCTGCCTGTGTCCAGTTTCTGTGTCTTCACTGTGGTCACTGAGCCTGTCCTCTCTGGACAGCCAGGTCTGCCTGTGTCCAGTTTCTGTGTCCTCACTGTGGTCACTGAGCCTGTCCTCTCTGGACAGCCAGGTCTGCCTGTGTCCAGTTTCTGTGTCCTCACTGTGGTCACTGAGCCTGTCCTCTCTGGACAGCCAGGTCTGCCTGTGTCCAGTTTCTGTGTCTTCACTGTGGTCACTGAGCCTGTCCTCTCTGGGCAGCCAGGTCTGCCTGTGTCCAGTTTCTATTTCCAGGCTGTGGTCGCTGAGCCTGTCCTCTGTCAGCTCTGTTTCTCCTTGCTGTGTCTCACCTGGTCAGACACTCAGAAGGAGTGTGTTGTGTGATCTCTCTGTCTCCTCTCAGCAATGGAACGACTACCGCCTGGCGTGGAACTCCTCGGAGCACGATGACATCTCCGTGGTGCGCGTGCCCTACAACATGGTGTGGCTCCCCGACATCGTGCTGGAGAACAAGTGAGCAGGAGCGGCGGCAGGAGGAGCCACTCCTCTGTCTTTCCCTTCATGCTCACTAGAGCCCTGCTGCTCTTTCTCATCTCATTTCCAGTCTTTTCAAAGTGCTTTAACGGTCATCCTCGCAGGTCACTTGCACCCTCCCCTGTCTACTCCGCCCCCTCTTCCAAAGTCTAGGGGCGTCTCTTGCCCCATCCCAGTCTCTCTCTCTCTCCCCAGTCCCCCCAGTCCCAGTCTCTCTCTCGCCTCCCCAGTCCTCCCAGTCCCAGTCCCCCCAGTCCCAATCTCTCTCTCGCCTCCCCAGTCCTCCCAGTCCCAGTCCCCCCAGTCCCAATCTCTCTCTCCTCCCCCAGTCCTCCCAGAGCCAGTCTCTCCCTCCCTCCCCAGTCCCCCCAGTCCCAGTCTCTCTCTCTCCTCCCCAGTCCTCCCAGTCTCTCTCTCCTCCCCAGTCCTCCCAGTCCCAGTCTCTCCCTCCCTCCCCAGTCCCCCATCCCAGTCTCTCTGTCCTCCCCAGTGCTCCCAGTGCCAGCGGCCCTGTGTTAGGGGGCAGTGCCCTGTGTCCTGCAGGCTGGCCCACTCTCTCTCTCTGGTGTTAACATGGGGCTCTTGCACTCACTTTCCCTATCTGGACAGTAATACCTGTCGTTCCCTGTCTGCCCTCTCCTCTCCCCCCTCTCTCTCCTTTCTCTCCTCTCCTCTCTCTTGCTCTTCTCTGTGTCCCCCTACTCCCCTCTCTCTCAGTATCGATGGGAAGTTCGATGTGGCCTACTATGCCAATGTGCTGATCTACCCTGATGGCAGTATGTACTGGCTGCCCCCGGCCATCTACAGGAGCGCCTGCTCTGTGGAGGTCACCTACTTCCCCTTCGACTGGCAGAACTGCACCCTGGTCTTCAGGTGAGGGTAGAGTGAAAATAGAAATGACCAGCCTGAGAGCCTTTGACATTTAACAGCTGTAATTAAACCAGAGTTCTGTACTGAACACGCATCACACACACACACACACACGCACACACACACACACACACACACACACACAGGAGACAGTTCTGTACTGAACATGCATCACACACAGGAGACAGTTCTGTACTGAACATGCATCACACACACACAGGAGACAGTTCTGTACTGAACATGCATCACACACACACACAGGAGACAGTTCTGTACGGAACATGCATCACACACAGGAGACAGTTCTGTAATGAACACGCATCACACACACACAGGAGACAGTTCTGTACTGAACACACATCACACACATACACAGGAGACAGTTCTGTACTGAACACGCATCACACACACACAGTAGACAGTTCTGTACTGAACACGCACACACACACAAACACACACACACACAGGAGGCAGTTCTGTACTGAACACGCATCACACACACACACAGTAGACAGTTCTGTACTGAACACTCACACACACACAAACACACACACACACAGGAGGCAGTTCTGTACTGAACACGCATCACACACACAGTTGACAGTTCTGTACTGAACACGCATCACACACACACACAGGAGACAGTTCTTACTTGTGCAGTGCAGATCGGGAGAGGGTGATGGCAGGAGAGCGATGTCAGAGCTGCAGGACAGAGGGAGAGACCAGAGTCTGTTCTCTCCTGGAGGAACAAGCAGTGCATGCAAACATGAGCCCAGAATAGAGGCCCTGATTTGAATCTGTTCCTCTGATCTCCAGCCACCGATTCATTTCCTTCTCTTATCTCTCTCCTTGTCTCTCGCATCCTTCTTCCTCTTTTTCTGTGCCACTCTCTTTTCAAATTTTATTGCCAGATTATTTTTGTGTAACCTGATGCTGACCTCTGACCTTTGCAGGTCACAGACGTACAGCGCTAATGAGATCGACATCATTCTGGCGGTTGACACAGGCAAGACCATAGAATGGGTGGACATTGACCCTGAAGCCTTCACTGGTACATACTTCTATACGCACAGTGTGAACTATATAGTGCATAGCATACACACTGTATACAGACTGTACTCACTGTACACACTGTATAGACACAGTGTTTACAATATTTTGAAATTATTGTGAGCAATGTGTTGACGTTTTCTCCAAGAAGCTGCAGTATCAGACATGGTGGGAGGGGCTTGGTGTGTAAGCATAAAATGGATCTCTCAGCTGTAGCCAATGGTGGCCTGGCTCACACTTGATTGACATATCATCTCTCCACAGAGAATGGGGAATGGGCAATCAGGCACCGCCCTGCCCGCAAGGTCATCAACAGGAGGTACACTCCTGATGATCTGGAGTACCAGGAAGTGCACTTCAATCTCATCATCCAGCGGAAGCCCCTGTTCTACATCATCAACATCATCGTGCCATGTGTGCTCATCTCCTCGCTAGTCGTGCTAGCCTACTTCCTGCCTGCACAAGGTCAGACAGGAAGTCACATGCTTGCACCTCATGCTCCCTCTCTCCTGGTCCCAGTTCCTCTCCCTCTGTCCCAATCCCTCTCTTCTGGTCCTAACCCCTCTCTCCTGGTCCCAGTTCCTCTCCCTCTGTCCCAAGCCCTGTCTCCTGGTCCCAATACCTCTCCCTCTGGTCCCAGCCCCTCTCTCCTGGTCCTAATCCCTCTCCCTCTGGTCCCAATCCCTCTCTCCTGGTCCCAGTTCCTCTCCCTCTGTCCCAAGCCCTCTCTCTTGGTCCCAATCCTTCCCCCTCTGTCCCAATCCCCCTCTCCTGGTCCTCATCCATCTACTTCTGTCCCAATCCCTCTTGTGGTCCTAATCCCTCTCTTCTGGTTCCAATCCCTCTCCCTCTGTCCCAATCCCTTTCCCTCTGTTGCAAACTCTCACCCTCTGTCCCAATCCCTCTCTCCTGATCATAATCCATCTCCCTCTATCCTTACTTCCAACATATCCTTATTCCAAGTCACCTGTGTCTCTGTTTCTCCCTGCTGCCCTGTTCACCTATGCCTTTCTCCTTTTCCAGCTGGAGGGCAGAAGCTGACAGTGTCCATCTCGGTGCTCCTGGCTCAGACGGTTTTCCTGTTCCTGATTGCCCAGCAGATCCCGGAGACGTCGCTGTCAGTGCCCCTCATCGGGAAGTGAGTCGGTCTCCACAGGCCCTTGACACTGCGAGCAAAGCAAAGGACAGTTAACAGCATAGGACAGGACAGTAATAATCAACCAATACATTTCTCTCTTTCTGGCTGATTTCTGATTTTATGGAAGAAGGTTTGTCTAATCCTGGAGTATTTCTCACAGTGCAGCAGAAAATGCTGTACAAAATTCTATGCCCAGGCTGTGGTCACTGTGCCTGTCCTCTTTGGACAGTCAGGTCTGTCCAGTTTCTACATCCAGGCTGTGGTCACTGAGCCTGTCCTCTCTGGGCAGTCAGGTCTGTCTGTGTCCAGTTTCTGTGTCCAATGTCTTTGGTTCTCTTTATCTCTTTAACAGATTTAGCTTTAAAACAACTATTTCCCTCCCTATGGGCTTGTGAAAATTATCTTTTTATTAGTTTTGCTTCAAGCTATCTTTCACACTATCAAGTGTCACCGGCTGCATGGACTGCTGTCTCCTTGGCTAATTCAGCTTTTCTTTTCCCTCCTCTTCCTCTTCCTCTTCCTCTTTCTCCCTCCTCCCTGTCTCTGGCAGGTACCTGATTTTTGTGATGTTTGTAGCCACTCTCATCGTGACCAACTGTGTCATCGTGCTCAACATCTCCCTGCGCAGTCCCAATACGCACACCATGTCCCACGGCATTCGACATGTATGAACACGCCTGCTGCACCTGTCACACACGTGTCAGACACCTGCAGTGCCCCTGTCACATACTGCACCTATCACAATCCATCCACACGCCTGTCGCATACCTGCTGCTCACCTGTCACTCTCCATCCACACACCTGTCACACGCCTGCAGTGCCCCTGTCACATACCAATCACATTGCATCCACATGTCTGTTATGCTCCAACCACACGCCTTCACATACCAGTCACATACCTGCTGCACACCTGTCACTCTCCACCCACACACCTGTCCATCACCTGACAGACTCCATCCACACACCTGTCACACACCTGTTACAAACCTGCCACATTCCATCCAAAGACCTGCAGTGCCCCGTCACATACTTATCACACGCCTGCCGCACACCTGTCACTCTCCATCCACACCCTGTCACACGCCTGGAGTGCCCCTGTCACATACCTATCACATTGCATCCACACGCCTGTCACATGCCTGTTACATGCCTTTAACACCTCTGAAACGCCTGTTGCATACCTGCTGCACACCTGTCACTCTCCATCCACATACCCATCGTAAGCCTGTCACACATCTAACAGGTTCCATCCACACACCTGTCACACATCTATCAGGCTCCATCCACACACCTGTCACACATCTATCAGGCTCCATCCACACACCTGTCACACATCTATCAGGTTCCATCCACACACCTGTCACACATCTATCAGGTTCCATCCACACGCGTGTCACACATCTATCAGGCTCCATCCGCACACCTGTCACACATCTATCAGGCTCCATCCACACACCTGCGGCACACCTGTCACTCCCCATCCACATTTCCATCGCACACCTGTCACACACCTGTCACACTATATCCACACATCTGTCACATATCTATCATGCTCCATCCACACACCTGTCACACATCTATCAGGCTTCATCCACACACCTGTCACATATCTATCAGGCTCCATCCACTCACCTGTCACACATCTATCATGCTCCATCTACATACCTGTCACACTATATCCACATACCCATCGCACGCCTGCCACACATCTATCAGGCTCCATCCACACACCTGTCACTCTATATTCACACGCTTGTCACACAGCTGGCGCATACCTGTCACTATCCATCCTCACACTTGACACACGCCTGTCGCAGTCCTGTCGCATGCTGGCCACACACCTGCCATGTGCAAGTGTGCAACATCGGTGATGAGGAATTGCTAGTGTTTCAGTTTTAAAGAAAGAAGGAAGTGCTCTGCAGTGCTCTCCCTGTCTCCGCTCTCAGGTGTTCCTGGAGGTGGTCCCGCGGATCCTGCGCTTGACCGTCCCCGCGGCGGAGGAGGGGGGCGGGGAGGAGGCGCCCGCGGTGCGCCGCCGCAGCTCATTCGGCCTGATACAGCGGGCGGAGGAGTACGTGCTGAAGCAGCCGCGGAGCGAGATGATGTTCGAGAGGCAGAGAGAGAGACACGGCATCTCGCGCTCGCACCAGGAGCCCTACGGTGACGAGGGGCAGGGGGGAGGGAGATGAGGGAGCGGGGGTGAGGGCATGGGAGGGAGCAGGAGGGATGAATCTCTGTCTGACTCTCGCTCTCTGTGCTGCCCCCCAGCAGATGGTATTGACGTGGGCACCACAGCCAGCCTTTATAAAAGCCTGGCGCATTGTGCCCCCGAGATCAAGGAGTGTGTGGATGCCTGCAACTTTATTGCACAGAGCACCCGTGAGCAGAACGACATTGGCTCGGTGAGCACTGGCACTGCGTGGGCACAAGAGTGCCACACTAGTATGACACACAGGAGATTGGCATTTCACAGACATGCTGGCACTGTAGCACTACACTGACACTGCATGTGCACGAGATTGGACTAATAGCATAACAGAGAGGACATGGGCATTTCACAGACACACTGTCACACTAGTATGAAAGATGGGGCATTGGTATTTCACAGATTCACTGGCACCACATTGGCACTATATAGGCACACTTGTACGCCATGGTCACGACTGTGATCCGTGAGTACAGCACTGTCACTGGGGCAGTGTGCTGATGCTGCACTCACTCTGCCTGCTCTCTCTGTCTCTCTCAGGAGATGGAGAGCTGGGTGCTGATCGGGAAAATGATCGACAAGGTGTGTTTCTGGGCGGCCATCCTGCTATTCTCCATCGGGACCATTGGGATCTTCCTGATGGGACACTACAACAACGTCCCCGAGTACCCCTTCCCTGGGGAGAACAAGAAATACGCCCCTAATTAAAGAAGAAGCCCTGCCTTCCCAAAATAGCTGTATTTGTTCTCCTGCAGGCGTAAACCACATACAGGCAGCCCATTCATTAAAGTGCTGTGGTGAAGACTGGGCACTGTGGAGCAGAGACTGGGCTCACATAGGGAACACGCTGCCATGGACTGCCAGTGGACACCAGGGGGCGCTAAATCACCAGTGTCCACCAGGGACTTTTAAACTCAGTGTGTGACGGGGCACTGTGGTGCGGGGAGACTGGGTCCACACTTGGACAGGACCATGGGGAACTCACTGCCATGGACAGAGTTCACTGACGGCTTCCATAGCCTAGTAACATACTACACGCCCTCTGGTGGGCAGCAGTGATGTTGGCGCCCTCTAGTGAGCACGAGTGACATTGGTGCCCTTGATGAAATCCAGTGGCATTCGTGCACACTGGAGGACGGCGCTCTGTGCAGTCCTTTCCCATGTTGCTGTTTTTTATGTGCACCCAACCTCATTGCTTCACAGTGCAGTTTCCACTGTACAGCTGTTTGAATTAGCCGGGAAGTGTCGCTGTTTAACTTGGACAATGTACTATCCTTTCTGTAGAGTGGGACCCTGTAGAAGGTACTGCTGGGCACACTGACGCCAGTGTGAGAGCAAGCCTCAGGAACACTAACACGTGAGACTAACATGGACATCCTAGGCTCAGAATCCTGCAACTATGGAGCCGTTGTAAGAGCAATAACCCAGAACAGTTATTTATTACTGTTGTAAAATCAATAATCCAAACTAGTTATTTTTTACCTTTGTAAGATCATTACTATAGAACAGTTAACTGTTGTAAGATCAGCAATGTTGAACAGTTATTACTGTTGTAAGATCACCACTGTAGAACAGTTATGCATTATTACTGTTGTAAGATCAGTGCTGTGGAACAGTAACAAGGGGGATTATTTTTCTGGACCTGCTATGTTCTGAAACACGCGAATCACTGAAATATCACTGCTCTGGAATTGTTTTTCTGTATTTTATGAAATTATATGTGGCAGAAGTGTGGAGTAGTGGGTAGGAGCTCTGGACTCCAGACTAGTGAGTCTGAGCTCAAATCCAGAGTGTGATACTAATGCTGTTGAATCCTCGGCCACTCAGGTTTCTCTAATAAAGCCCTGCTGTGTGAATGGGTACTCTCTCCACCAGGCTCTTGTAAAGGGGAAATAGTTCTCAATTGAATTATCTGGCTTGAAAACGGATTGTCATCCCACGGATTTTGTGAAACAATTCAGCCACTGCAAGATAACTATTTTGTGACAAAAACGAGATGGCAAGATGGATAGTCGGGGAACTGTTACAACCCTCTTTAAGATCATTACTCTGGACCAGCTGGGTCATTGCAAGATTGGAGTCCCTGAAACAGACGCTTCTGTTTCCTCGGTTACTGCGGCCGTGTCCTTGTAATATGCACTGCTATAGAGGTGGACCACCTGCAAACAAGACCAATCTCTGTCTCAGGAATGCAATTTCCACACAGACACAGGACCGTAGGGAACACAAGGGGGCGCCAACACCACACACTCCATACCATGGCTGCGTATTGTTAGTATTGTACAAGTTACAGTATATCTCAAGTTGTTTTCTCTTATGTGACAAGCGCAAGCTGATGGCTGTAAGGCCACCTAAATTAATCATATAGAATTAAAACGGACATGTATATTTGAACTCATTCGTTAACCATTAGAAAGAACTTACGCAGCTGCACACAATTTGCACTCGTTTTCTGTACATTTGCTAAGGCGGATAAAGAGGTCCCCGCATTGATAGCTGACTGTAACAAGATGGCGTCCAAACATGGCGACGTAGGCGGTTTGCGGCGTTACGTTTCCGGTGACGTCATCTCCTGGGCCGGATGTTTTGATCTTTTCAAAAAGTTTGCGCGTCAATGAGACGCGTCTGATGTACCCTCGGTTGAAGGTTTATGTACGACACTTTTCCGCTTAGATCGCAGTTTTAGACAGTCGTTCCTGATAGTTTCGTTATTTCGTCTTGGGACAGACCCAGTCTTCGTTGCAGGCTGTGTGTGTTTGCTGTCCGCTCCCGCCGGGAGGAACATGGACGAGTTTCTGAGAGAGTTTCAGTCGCCCAGCCAAGCAGTAAGTGACTGGAGCTCTTTCGTTGAGTCAATAATACAAGCCTCTACAGACCATTCCGGCATCCGTCTGTCTCCGTCCCCCTGTCTGCGTCTGTCAGTCTGTGTCTGTCTCCGTCCTCCTGTCTGCGTCTGTCAATCTGTCTGTCTCCGTACCCCTGTCTGCATCTGTCAGTCTGCGTCTGTCTCCGTCCCCCTGTCTGCATCTGTCAATCTGCGTCTGTCTCCGTCCCCCTGTCTGCATCTGTCAATCTGTGTCTCTCTCCGTCCTCCATTCTGCATCCGTCAGTCTGCGTCTGTCTCCGTCCCCCTGTCTGCATCTGTCAGTCTGCGTCTGTCTCCGTCCCCCTGTCTGCATCTGTCAGTCTGCGTCTGTCTCCGTCCCCCTGTCTGCATCTGTCAGTCTGTCTGTCTCCGTCCTCCTGTCTGCATCCGTCAGTCTGCGTCTGTCAGTCTGTGTCTGTCTCCGTCTTCCTGTCTGCATCTGTCAGTCTGCGTCTACAGTGCCTTGCGAAAGTATTCGGCCCCCTTGAACTTTTCAACCTTTTGCCACATTTCAGGCTTCAAACATAAAGATATACATTTTTTATTTTATGTGAAGAATCACCAACAAGTGGGACACAATTGTGAAGTGGAACGAAATCTATTGGATTTTTGAAACTTTTTTAACTAATAAAAAAATGAAAAGTGGGGCGTGCAAAATTATTCGGCCCCTTTACTTTCAGTGCAGCAAACTCACTCCAGAAGTTCAGCGAGGATCTCTGAATGATCCAATGTTGTCCTAAATGACTGATGGTGATAAATAGAATCCACCTGTGTGTAATCAAGTCTCTGTATAAATGCACCTGCTCTGTGATAGTCTCAAGGTTCTGTTGAAAGCGCAGAGAGCATCATGAAGACCAAGGAACACACCAGGCAGGTCCGTAATACTGTTGTGGAGAAGTTTAAAGCCGGATTTGGATACAAAAAGATTTCCCAAGCTTCAAACATCCCAAGGAGCACTGTGCAAGCGATCATCTTGAAATGGAAGGAGTATCAGACCACTGCAAATCTACCAAGACCTGGCCGTCCCTCTAAACTTTCAGCTCAGACAAGGAGAAGACTGATCAGAGATGCAGCCAAGAGGCCCATGATCACTCTGGATGAACTGCAGAGAACTACAGCTGAGGTGGGAGAGTCTGTCCATAGGACAACAATCAGTCTTACACTGCACAAATCTGGCCTTTATGGAAGAGTGGCAAGAAGAAAGCCATTTCTCAAAGATATCCATAAAAAGTCTCGTCTAAAGTTTGCCACAAGCCACCTGGGAGACACCCCAAACATGTGGAAGAAGGTGCTCTGGTCAGATGAAACCAAAATCGAACTTTTTGGCCACAATGCAAAACGATATGTTTGGCGTAAAAGCAACACAGCTCATCACCCTCAACACACCATCCCCACTGTCAAACATGGTGGTGGCAGCATCATGGTTTGGGCTTGCTTTTCTTCAGCAGGGACAGGAAAGATGGTTAAAATTGAGGGGAAGATGGATGCAGCCAAATACAGGACCATTCTGGATGAAAACCTGTTGGAGTCTGCAAAAGACCTGAGACTGGGACGGAGATTTATCTTCCAACAAGACAATGATCCCAAACATACAGCAAAA
Organism: Atractosteus spatula; assembly: GCF_055471065.1. Taxonomy (NCBI): domain Eukaryota; kingdom Metazoa; phylum Chordata; class Actinopteri; order Semionotiformes; family Lepisosteidae; genus Atractosteus; species Atractosteus spatula. The sequence continues at coordinate 67,352,016 of NC_142708.1, read as the reverse complement.
TCTACAAAGGAATGGTTCACAAATAAACGTATCCAGGTGTTTGAATGGCCAAGTCAAAGTCCAGACCTGAATCCAATCGAGAATCTGTGGAAAGAGCTGAAAACTGCTGTTCACAAACGCTCTCCATCCAACCTCACTGAGCTCGAGCTGTTTTGCAAGGAAGAATGGGCAAGAATTTCAGTCTCTCGATGTGCAAAACTGATAGAGACATACCCCAAGCGACTTGCAGCTGTAATCGCAGCAAAAGGTGGCTCTACAAAGTATTAACGCAAGGGGGCCGAATAATTTTGCACGCCCCACTTTTCATTTTTTTATTAGTTAAAAAAGTTTCAAAAATCCAATAGATTTCGTTCCACTTCACAATTGTGTCCCACTTGTTGGTGATACTTCACATAAAATAAAAAATGTATATCTTTATGTTTGAAGCCTGAAATGTGGCAAAAGGTTGAAAAGTTCAAGGGGGCCGAATACTTTCGCAAGGCACTGTATCTCCGTCCCCCTGTCTGCATCTGTAAGTCTGTCTGTCTCCGTCCCCCTGTCTGCATCTGTAAGTCTGTCTGTCTCCGTCCTCCTGTCTGCATCCGTCAGTCTGCGTCTGTCAGTCTGTGTCTGTCTCCGTCTTCCTGTCTGCATCTGTCAGTCTGCGTCTGTCTCCGTCTTCCTGTCTGCATCTGTCAGTCTGCGTCTGTCTCCGTCCTCCTGTCTGCATCCGTCAGTCTGTGTCTGTCTCCGTCCCCCTGTCTCCGTCCCCCTGTCTGCGTCTGTCAGTCTGCGTCTCTCAGTCTGTGTCTGTCTCCGTCCTCCTGTCTGCATCTGTCAGTCTGTGTCTGTCTCCGTCCTCCTGTCTGCATCTGTCAGTCTGCGTCTGTCTCCGTCCTCCTCTCTGCATCCGTCAGTCTCTCTTAAATCACCTTTTCTATTCATTTCGAATAGCTCTGTTGGCACCAATCATGAAGTACAGTATTCTCAAGTCGGTAATAAGATATTTACAGTGTAAACATACTAATCTGTCTCCTATGTGGGGCTTTTAATTGTCCACGGATAACAAAAATGCGCATGCTATGACCAAGCTCTCCCGTACCTTATACAGTACATACTGTATACATCCTAATAGATGATAGATAGATACTTTATTGATCCCGTGAGGGAAATTGCAGTGCAACAGCAGCTTAACACACACAACACAGCCACAGTGTAACGAATTATATAATAATAGTACAATACATACAATACAATACAAGAGTTACTCACAGTCCGGACGCACAAGAACAAACTAGAACAGAACAGTACACAGAAAATCGTAACACACTCATATCACACATATGAATATAAATATAGATGTAACTATAGATATAAATATAAATGTATTGCACAGGTCCCTGGCATATATTGCACAAAAAGTGGTTGTAAACGGGAAAAATACCCCCTGGCAGATAACAAAAGCACACAACAGGAAATAAACCTAGTCTTGCGCTGAGTTCTAATATAAAGAGGAAAATGATTAAAGCACGACCCTTTACGATTAGTCTTCAGGAAGATGTGAGGAAGTGCGAGAGAAAACGCGCTCATATTTGGAGGCGAGCTTCAGAGGTTCGGAGTCCGGTTGTACTGCGTTTCCATCTCTGTCTGCACCGCTTCCCTGCAAGAAACGATTATATCATTTCTTTCAAATGTTCTAAATGTTGTGCGTGCACCCCCTTAGGTTCATGTTATCTGTCCACTGTAATGCAGTTAGCCCAGCGGTCCAGTCTTCCCAGTTGGAGTCTCTCTCTGTGTGCCTCGCGCCTCGTTAATTATCACACAAGGGCAATGCGTCAGGTGTGGCCCAGACTGTCACCATGCAGGTCGGACACAGTCATATATCTCAGGACTACTGCTGTCTTGTACCACAGTGACAGTAGTGACCATGCAGGTCTCACACAGTTGTGTCTCTGGGCTTGTACCTGCTGCACCTGTCTTGTACCACAGTGACAGTAGTGACCAGTGAGTGACCATGCAGGTCTCACACAGTTGTGTCTCTGGGCTTGTACCTGCTGCACCTGTCTTGTACCACAGTGACAGTAGTGATCAGTGAGTGACCATGCAGGTCTCACACAGTCGTGTCTCTGGGCTTGTACCTGCTGCAGCTGTCTTGTACCACAGTGACAGTAGTGACCAGTGAGTGACCATGCAGGTCTCACACAGTCGTGTCTCTGGGCTTGTACCTGCTGCAGCTGTCTTGTACCACAGTGACAGTAGTGACCAGTGAGTGACCATGCAGGTCTCACACAGTCGTGTCTCTGGGCTTGTACCTGCTGCAGCTGTCTTGTACCACAGTGACAGTAGTGACCAGTGAGTGACCATGCAGGTCTCACACAGTCGTGTCTCTGGGCTTGTACCTGCTGCAGCTGTCTTGTACCACAGTGACAGTAGTGACCAGTGAGTGACCATGCAGGTCTCACACAGTTGTGTCTCTGGGCTTGTACCTGCCGCAGCTTTATCAGACACAGTATCTACTGTGTGTTATACAGATCTTTTTTAAAGCCTGGCCATATTTATTATACTGGTTCTCATGTGTTTATGGAAATTCCATGTTTGGTAAAATGGCATCTGGACCATCTCAGGCATTCTGTGCATCCTGCAGAGCCTGATGCAGATGCTCATGTAGATTGTTGATATTTATAGAGCAGTGCTTGAACACCCTGAATGGAGAGCAGGTATGCTGCTTTTGTACTTGTCTGCCTGTTAGTCTGTTCTCTCTCCATCAATCCAGTCTGCTGCTGTGCTTTCTGTCTCTGTTCCTCTGTTCCCCATCTATCTCTAGGTGTGGTTTCTGTCTCTCTTTCTCCATCTGTCTCTAGCTATGGTTTCTCTGTCGTTACTGTGTGCATCTGTGGATTCTGTCTGCAGCTGTGGTGCCTCTTTGTGTCTGTAGTTTCAGACTCTAGCTGTGGTTCCCTATCACTCTGTCTCTCAGGAAGTTCAGTGGCTCCAGGATGTCTACTGTTTCACTGAGAAGAACCTGCTTCCTGTGGGAGAGCTTGCTGGGAGCTGTGTCGCCATGCTCGCATTGGCTGTTGTCAGGACGACACAGCAGGCGCTGGGCACTGGCCCAGACTCGGTGCCTCTCAGCTACAGGTATATACCATTTTAAAGGCAGACTCAACTCTCTTTGCGCTGTAGTCAATCACTCCACGTTTTACAGTGCTGATAATCTAACTTCCATTGCACACCTGGATAATCCACCCATATTTTCCAAGCTGCAGAAGACTCCTCCACAGACTGAAACCATTTCTTCCAAACAGTCAGGGCATCGGTTTCTGCAGTTTGCCTGGCTCGCCTGTTCCAGAATCCCACAACCCTTTGTGTAAAGAAAAGCCCCCTGTTCTCATTTTTATTTGTGCTGTTCTGTAGTTTCCAGTCATGTCCTCTAAAGACTCCACTAAGATAAACACGTGTTCCTCTCCACACATATTCTGTGTTTGTTCTACAAGACTGCATTACTGCACTAGATACAGTCTCACTTTTCAGCTTTTTCTACAAGTTTTATTTCGAAATAAGCTTGAAAGTTGGAGCATGTGGTGTTGCTTCTACACAAGACCCTCCTATGCTTTGACACTTCTAATAAGTTAACAACAGAATTGATCCCTAATTGGTCAATTAACCCATTTCGATAATTAAGGTACAGCTAGGGCAAAGACTCGCAATGACATGGAATTCAGGACGCAAGCTTCGCTCTACTTGGTCTACACGGTGCTTAAAGTTTGTCTGTGTCTGAACCTCTCTTTCTCGGTGCCTTTTTAGCGCGCACTCTGTTGTCTGATATGTCTGAAGCACTGTCTCCTACCACGTTGTCTCTGCCAGGCTGGTCTCCATGGGAGAGCTGGTTGCCAGGCAACACACGCCATGCTGCAGTCATGTGACCTGGAGCACAAGTCAGTTCCGAGAATGGGCCCAGGAGGGTGAGCGGCGTGTGGCTAACTGCAGAGTCTTGCCCCGGGACAACCTTCTGCTGATTGGCTGCCTGACAGATCACCATAGCAACAGCCGGGGCGGGGAAGCTGTGTATGATGGGAGTTTGAGTCTAAAGGATGGAAGTGGTTCTTTGTATTGTGAGGTGTGCTTGAAAGATTTTTTTATATACTGTAATTGGATACAGCGTGCTATAACACATACCTGTTGATTTTAATAAAACTGTTGTCCTTGTAGGTTCTCCATCTGTCTACTGATTGGCTGGGTCGGTTGATGCTGTTTCCAAACTGGAACTACATCCCCCAGAATGCTGCAAGTTCAGGACAGAAAGTAGAAGGTTATCTGGAGCTGTGCTGCCCCCCACTGCCTATACTACCCAGCCCTTTGACCCTTGAACCTGAAGAACCCCTGTTTGAGGGAGCCTTGAGACCACATGAAACTGCCAGGCTCCTCAAACAGCGGTGAGGAAGAGGGAGACTATAAAACATATCATGGGTGACAAAGAAAGTGTGTATTGTAGTGACCAGTCAGTAAACTGGTTCCGCTTTCTGTCTGTTTTCCAGGTTTCGTAGTCCTGGTGTCAGGCTGGTGGTCTGTGGGCAGGTATCGCTACTCTGCCCCCTGCTGAACATTGCTGGAAAGACTTTCTTCTGCTTCACACTGAGTGACAGAGAGAGAGAGAATAGTGTGCCCGTGCTGGTCATGGTGAGTGAGGGGTTAACACAGAGACACTGGACACTACAGTCCATTAACACTGCACTGAGAGAGAGGGGTTAATACAGACACACTGGACACTACAGTCCATTAACACTGCACTGAGAGAGAGAGGTTAATACAGACACACTGGACACTACAGTCCATTAACACTGCACTGAGAGAGAGAGATGGGTTAATACAAACACACTGGACACTACAGTCCATTAACACTGCACTGAGAGAGAGGGGTTAATACAGACACACTGGACACTACAGTACATTAACACTGCACTGAGAGAGAGGGGGGTTACTACAGACACACTGGACACTACAGTACATTAACACTGCACTGAGAGAGATGAGGAGCATAACTTGTTCACAGTTTCTGTCTTGTCTCCCACAGAACCCCTCTCTGCTGCACTGGCGGCAGTGTCTGAGCGTTGGCGTTTGTGTGGTCATCTCCGGGCTGCGTGTGTGCACACTGCGCCGTGTGGCCGCACAACTGGTTCTCTGCCCAACTCCCCAGTCCCGCCTGTGGCTCCTGGAACACTTCAAGGCACCGTGGGAGACACCTGGGCAGGCCCAGGCAGATACACAGGCAGTGCTGAGCAGATGGACACAAGAACAGACAGCAGGAGACACGCGGACAGAAGGACAGACACTGACAGACACAGAGACAGAAGAACAGACAGCAGGAGACACACAGACAGAAGAACAGACAGCAGGATACACACAGACAGAAGGACAGACACTGACAGACACAGAGACAGAAGGACAGACAGCAGGAGACACACAGACAGAAGGACAGACACTGACAGACACAGAGACAGAAGAACAGAGAACAGGAGACACATGGACACAAGAACAGACAGAAGGAGACACACAGAAAGAAGAACAGACAGCAGGAGACACATGGAGACAAGAACGGACAGCAGGACAGATGGATCCTGAACCAGACAGAACTACAGGCCCAAAGACTGACGGACAGCCTGTCTCTGTTAAGCCAGTCCTGCGGTGCACAGCCAAGCGGTCCAAAGTCATTGATTATAAGGTGAGCATGACTGTCACCCAGTGTGTCAAGGATCGTAGAAAAGACTCCCACTACACAGCAGTCTAATCCATCCCAGGTTTTACAAAGTTGTCATCCAGAGTCCCAGTGCACTGCAGTCTGATCCAGGAGAAGTGCACTGAGAGTGTGAGCGTCAGGCAATGTGTGTTGTGTGTCTTCTAAGCTCTATCTCACCCTCTGACAGGGAGTGATTTCACGGGTGCTGATCGCAGAGGCAGGGCTTTATGAGCTTGATGGGGAGGTGGGGCTCTGCCTGGCCTATCAGCAGGTTCTGAACTATGGTCGGGGCCTGAGGCCTGGAGCAGAGGTTAAGGTGAGTGAGAGGAAGAGAATGATTGACCTTCTGTCATCTTGTTTCTTAATTACTTCTTCTGTATCTTTTCTTCATCTCTCTCTCAGTGCAGTGTTAATGGACTGTAGTGTCCAGTGTGTCTGTATTAACCCCTCTCTCTCTCAGTGCAGTGTTAATGGACTGTAGTGTCCAGTGTGTCTGTATTAACCCCTCTCTCTCAGTGCAGTGTTAATGTACTGTAATGTCCAGTGTGTCTGTATTAACCCCTCTCTCTCAGTGCAGTGTTAATGACTGTAGTGTCCAGTGTGTCTGTATTAACCCCTCTCTCTCAGTGCAGTGTTAACGTACTGTAGTGTCCAGTGTGTCTGTATTAACCCCTCTCTCTCAGTGCAGTGTTAATGGACTGTAGTGTCCAGTGTGTCTGTATTAACCCCTCTCTCTTTCTCTCTGCAGCTCAGCCATGTCCACTTCATGTACCACCCCTCACCTCATTTCCCGCCCACGTTGCTTTGCTGCTGTCTGCGGACCGCTCTGCAGATCGAGGGGTTCAGCGCAGTGGGGTCGGAGTTTGTGCCCTTTCATCACCAGAAGAGCCTGTATGTCCGTGTGCTGCTGGAGAGAGAGCTGGGCGTGTCCCAGTACCTGTGGGCATGTCACTGTGCCGCCACACTCGGAGAGAGGTATCTCCAACACCGGAGAGACGGAGGGAGCGATGGTTTGGAGAAACATAAGGACGAGGGAGAAGGATGACCGGAGCAGAGACATGAATAGATGTCAGGGGAGTAGGAGGGGGAGGGAGGATGATGGAGAGAGGTTTTATAGAGGCAGACAGTGCAGGAGGGTGAGGATGTTTATCTGGGCAATGCTTGTGTGTTCTCCTGCCAACATCAAAAACTTTTAATGGAGTTGTTTCTTCAAAACTGAAGAAGCTGATCATCAGTGTTTGTGGTAAGAGACCAGACTCTCATTGGACAGAAGATCAGTTGCACATTGAAGATCCCTTCCAGGTTTTACAGTTCTGTCAGACTCCTGTTGCACAGCAGGGAGATCCACTTCAGGTTTTGGAGTTCTGTCAGACTCTTATTGCACAGCAGGGAGATCCACTTCAGGTTTTGGAGTTCTGTCAGACTCCTATTGCACAGCAGAGAAATCCACTTCAGGTTTTGCAGTTCTGTCAGACTCCTGTTGCACAGCAGGGAGATCCACTTCAGGTTTTGGAGTTCTGTCAGACTCTTATTGCACAGCAGGGAGATCCACTTCAGGTTTTGCAGTTCTGTCAGACTCCAATTGCACAGCAGGGAGATCCACTCCAGGTTTTGCAGTTCTGTCAGACTCCTATTGCACAGCAGGGAGATCCACTCCAGGTTTTGCAGTTCTGTCAGACTCCTATTGCACAGCAGGGAGATCCACTCCAGGTTTTGCAGTTCTGTCAGACTCCTGTTGCACAGCAGGGAGATCATCTGCAGGTTTTGCAGTTCTGTCAGACTCCTATTGCACAGCAGGGAGATCCACTCCAGGTTTTGCAGTTCTGTCAGACTCCTATTGCACAGCAGGGAGATCCACTCCAGGTTTTGCAGTTCTGTCAGACTCCTGTTGCACAGCAGGGAGATCCTCTGCAGGTTTTGCAGTTCTGTCAGACTCCTATTGCACAGCAGGGAGATCCACTCCAGGTTTTGCAGTTCTGTCAGACTCCTATTGCACAGCAGGGAGATCCACTCCAGGTTTTGCAGTGTTCATCATGATCGAGTGAATAAGCTGAAAGTTTCTCCCCTGTTCCCTTTACTGTGAGCACATTGGTCTGTGTTTGTGTAGCTAAGCTATCAGACACATGTAGTCTTCTGCTCCATGACTGAGTTTTTAAACCTCTGCCTCTGCCGTCGTGCTGTGTGCTCAAGGCCCTGCGAGACTCAGGCCCCCTCTCTGCTCCCAGGCTGTGTCCCCGGGTCGTGCGGCCAGGCCGGATGCGTGCCGTGGCGGGACGGTTCCTGCGCTCCCTGCTGCCAGACTCGGAAGCAGGAGCCCCGGGGCGGAGGGACATATACAGAGAGATGCTGGAGGAGCCGCACTGCTGCCCCCTGGTGGAGGTGAGGGACCCCCAGTGTAAAGGGGTGCGCCTGTGAGTTGATGTGGACAGGAGTAAAAAGAATTACAGCTGCCCCCCCCCCCTCAGCTCTGTGTAGTAACTCCCCGACTCTCTCTTCCTCTCTCTGTCTCTCAGTACAGTGTCAACGCTCCTCCCCCCTGTCAGACCCCCTCTGTCAGCGAGCTGGTCTCTCTGGGGGAGTCTCTGGGCTGGGAGTCCCTGTGTCTGCCCTCGCTGCTGCCCCCCACGGCCCCCCACCTGACCAGCGCTGAGCTCAACCCCTTCCTGGCCTGGTCTGTGCTCTCCCAGCCAGCCTGGAGCCTGCGGCCGCCCGCTGTGAGTCACTAACCTGGACTGGACGGGACTGGACTGGAGTACTACTGTCTGGACAGGACTAGTGTGGAGAACAACAGACTGTACTGGAGCACAAGAGACAGGCAGTGTGGTGGCTCAGTTCCTAAGGATCTGCGCCTGTGGCTGGAATCCCGCGGCTGGCAGAGAAATCCTACTCCGTTGGGCCCCTGAGCAAGGCCCTTAACCCCAACTGCTCCAGGGGCGCTGTATAAATGGCTGACCCTGCGCTCTGACCCCAGGCTTCTCTCCCTGTCTGTGTGCCTGTGTGTCTCATGGAGAGCAAGCTGGGGTATGCAAAAAGACAAATTCCTAATGCAAGAAATGATATATGGCCAATAAAGTGATCTTCATTAGGCTGGAGTACGACTGTCTGGACTGGAGTACGACAGACTGGAGTACGATGGACTGGACTGGAATGTGACAAACTGGACTGGAGTGTAGTACCTTAGACTGGACTGCATAATGTTTGTGATGATAATTCCATGCATTTATTATATGGCACTTATAAGGATCCCAAAGTGCTTCCCATACAAGAGGGGACCCACTTCTCCCCCCTTTTCTGTACTGCCCCTACCTGGGCAATATACAGCCACCCCCCTACGCACAGGTCAGGGGGAGGAGGGAGACACTGCTGCACCAGCTGAGTTAAAGGCCAGTCTGGGGTTCAGCCTGGACACTGGGGTGAAGACCCCTGCTCTTCCACTGCCCTGGGGTCTTCACTGACCACATGGTCACAAATCTGCTCCTACAGAGTGGCAAACAGGCAGCTGCTTGGGCGAACATTCGCTGGGTGTGACCCAGGCGGTACCGGGCTTCAGCAGAGCGAGTCTGGTTTCGTGATCCCTTGCTGCTGGAGCAGACGCTGGCCAGTGATCAGGACGGCGGTCCAGCCCGCCGTGCGCGAGACTCCGCGGGCGTTACCTGCCCCGGCGCGTGAACCGAGCTGCTCTGTCTGTGTGCAGGTGCTGGCCGGCGTGCTGAAGCCCTGCGGCCGCAGTGGCCGCCTGCAGCTGCTGGACCAGACGGGGGCGGTGGAGTGTGTGTGCGTGGAGAGGGATGGGGACACGCAGCGCGCCCTCAGCAACACGGCCTGGATCGGTAACGCAGCCGGCTCTGTCATCAAGACTCAGCTGTCTCTCCCCGTCTGAGCGCCTGTCAGACTGCCAGTGTGCCTGTCGGAGTGTCTGCACCCCTGTCAGAGTGCCAGTGTGCCTGTCGGAGTGTCTGCACCCCTGTCAGAGTGCCAGTGTGGGGTCGCAGTGTCTGCACCCCTGTCAGAGTGCCAGGGTGCCTGTCGGAGTGTCTGCACCCCTGTCAGAGTGTCAGTGTGGGGTCGCAGTGTCTGCACCCCTGTCAGAGTGCCAGGGTGCCTGTCGGAGTGTCTGCACCCCTGTCAGAGTGCCAGGGTGCCTTTCGGAGTGTCTGCACCCCTGTCAGAGTGCCAGGGTGCCTGTCGGAGTGTCTGCACCCCTGTCAGAGTGTCAGTGTGGGGTCGCAGTGTCTGCACCCCTGTCAGAGTGCCAGGGTGCCTGTCGGAGTGTCTGCACCCCTGTCAGAGTGTCAGTGTGGGGTCGCAGTGTCTGCACCCCTGTCAGAGTGCCAGGGTGCCTGTCGGAGTGTCTGCACCCCTGTCAGAGTGTCAGTGTGGGGTCGCAGTGTCTGCACCCCTGTCCGAGTGCCAGGGTGCCTGTCGGAGTGTCTGCACCCCTGTCAGAGTGCCAGGGTGCCTGTCGGAGTGTCTGCACCCTTGTCAGAGTGCCAGGGTGCCTGTTGGAGTGTCTGCACCCCTGTCAGAGTGTCAGTGTGGGGTCGCAGTGTCTGCACCCCTGTCAGAGTGCCAGGGTGCCTGTTGGAGTGTCTGCACCCCTGTCAGAGTGTCAGTGTGGGGTCGCAGTGTCTGCACCCCTGTCAGAGTGCCAGGGTGCCTGTCGGAGTGTCTGCACCCCTGTCAGAGTGCCAGGGTGCCTGTCGGAGTGTCTGCACCCCTGTCAGAGTGCCAGTGTGCCTGTCGGAGTGTCTGCACCCCTGTCAGAGTGTCAGTGTGGGGTCGCAGTGTCTGCACCCCTGTCAGAGTGCCAGGGTGCCTGTCGGAGTGTCTGCACCCCTGTCAGAGTGCCAGGGTGCCTGTCGGAGTGTCTGCACCCCTGTCAGAGTGTCAGTGTGGGGTCGCAGTGTCTGCACCCCTGTCAGAGTGCCAGGGTGCCTGTCGGAGTGTCTGCACCCCTGTCAGAGTGTCAGTGTGGGGTCGCAGTGTCTGCACCCCTGTCAGAGTGCCAGGGTGCCTGTCGGAGTGTCTGCACCCCTGTCAGAGTGCCAGGGTGCCTGTCGGAGTGTCTGCACCCCTGTCAGAGTGCCAGTGTGCCTGTCGGAGTGTCTGCACCCCTGTCAGAGTGTCAGTGTGGGGTCGCAGTGTCTGCACCCCTGTCCGAGTGCCAGGGTGCCTGTCGGAGTGTCTGCACCCCTGTCAGAGTGCCAGGGTGCCTGTCGGAGTGTCTGCACCCCTGTCAGAGTGTCAGTGTGGGGTCGCAGTGTCTGCACCCCTGTCCGGGTGCCAGGGTGCCAGTCTGGTGTCACAGTGTCTGCACCCCTGTCAGAGTGCCAGAGTGCCTGTCAGAGTGCCAGGGTGACTGTCGGAGTGTCTGCACCCCTGTCAGAGTGCCAGAGTGCCTGTCGGAGTGTCTGTGTTCGAGGTTAATCCCTCTCTCCTGTCTCTCTGTCTCCAGGCTGTCTGGTCTCAGTTCGTCGCTTCTCCATGGTGACGGAGAGATTCCTGAAGACTGAATTCCCGTCCTGGAGACACCTGGATCAGCAGCAGTACATTAAAGAGCGGAGCTGCAGGTACCAGGCCGGTCCTGTAGGAAAAACCCCACAGAGAGCTTGAGACTTCGAGCCAGGTCCTCTAACCTCTCATGGGAACAGCTGTCCTTCAGTGTGCAGCCGTCTCTGTTTCAGCAAAATCACGGTACCAGGAGCATGCACTAGATGTTGTTTGCTGGGTGTTATCCCGACTGGTTTTGGTTGTCAGGTTTTGAGTCAACGAGGAAGCAGGCTGTGCTGGGCTTCCGGAGGCAGGGTTTAAAGGTCAGTGTCTGGACTTGGGTCTGAGCTCTGACTTCGGAACAGGTTGTGTTTGTCTCTTGAGCAGTTTGGCACCGACAATCTCTTCGCTTTCTCAATGGCTGAATGAATGTAATCTCTCCGGAACAAACATGACGACGGAGACTCTCCCTGTGTATTTTCATTCATTGAGCAAGCGACTGAGGCCGGCCCCCCCGCGTCCTGTCCGTCTGCTCCGATTGGTGACCGACCCCGGAAGAGGTGAAGAAACTGATAGCAGCAGGGAAGCTTCCCGCACGGCTCTGAGATTTCTCGTCGGGACCCTGGCTTGTTCCAAGACAAACACCGGCCCTTTCCTGCCAGCGGCCCTGGGGGTCAGCCTGAGCAAACACTCGCGCGGGCAGCTCGGGGTCGATCCGGGCAGCGGAGCCAGGCCGGGCCAGGCTGGGGCCTGGTAGCTGTGCCGGCACTGCAGCGCGGCTTTGGAATAGGAAATACGGTGACCTCCCGACTCTTATAGATCGGGAATCCAGGAGTACAGGATCCCCCCCTCACAGTGTTCAGGAATACAGTAACCCCCCACTTTAGTAATGATCAAGAATACAGTGATCCCCTTCTCTTAAGATTCAGGAATGCAGTGACTCCCTTTTAATGTTCATTAATACAGTGACACCCTACTCTTCATGGTGACGAATACAGTGACCCCCTTATTAATGATCAAAAATAGAGTGATCCCCTCCTCTTAATATTCAGGAATACAGTGGCCTGCTCTTCTCTCAGTGTTCAGTAGTACAGTGATCTCTTCTCTCAGTGTTTAGTAGTACAGTGGCATGCTCTGCTTTCAGTGTTCAGTACTACAGTGATCTCTGCTGTCAGTGTTCAGTAGTACAGTGGCCTGCTCTGCTCTCAGTGTTCAGTAGTACAGTGGCCTACTCTCTGTCTCCTCTGTCCTGCAGGGTGTATGTTCAGTTCTGTGTTGGTGACCTGGAGCTGCTCAGCCCGTCGGCGGCCATGTCTCGGCTCCGCAGCGCAGGACAGACGCAGAGCCCCAGCGTGAGGGAGACTCCGGGAGACCCGGAGGGGCTGGGCGGGGCGAGGAAGACTCCGGGAGACCCAGAGGGGCTGGTGAGGAAGACTCCGGGAGACCCCGAGGGGCTGGGCGGAGCGAGGAAGACTCCGGGCGACCCGGGGGTGCTGGGCGGGGCGAGGAAGAGATTGAGAAGTGTCGCTGAAGATTCAGAAGAGCCAGAATGGGGGGCAGGAGTGCAGAGCACAAAGGGAGCGGGTCCGAGAGCTACCCCACTGTCATCGAGCCCTGCCTGCACTCTGACCTCAGCTGGATCTATCCGGTCAGAGGTCGCGACCCCGCCGCCCTGCGTGTCAGTGCTCTTCCGGGTCCTGGAGAAGGAGGGCCTGTCCTTCCGCAATATGGCCTCCAACCAGGCACCTGGTCCGGCTGGGCTCAAGATGAGCTTTGGAGCATCTGCTGTGCTGCTTGGGGAGCCCCGTGTATGTGCAGGGGACTCCAATAACACCCATCTCCCCCCGGAGGAGACAGAGAGTGGAGACAATGGCGCCCCCTGCAGGGTAAGATGCGCTACTGCAGTGCTGATGGTCACATGGCGGAAATGTCTGGTCCTGTTCGTCTAATTCTCTGCAGGAATATAGGGAATGAAAGCTTTGTGCTTTGTGCTGTATCTGGTCTCCCAGGGCTTGCAACTCTTAGTTATAAAATTGCAATGGCAGAATTGTAGGCAAAAAGTCCTACTATTACTAGTGCTGTCAGGGCAGACTCAGTGTGTAAGAGTGCTGTTTTAAATACTTGTAGTTTTTGGATGATATTGCCAACTGTCCAGTATAAACGGACATAGAGGGACATCTAGTGTTTTCATCATAAAATGATGTCTGGTATTGACTTTGAACATGATTCCCCTTTCCTCCATTGCAACTGGTCAAAATGCTGGCAGGTGCAGCTGCTCTTCCTGGGCGGGGCCGTGCGCTGGTTCCACCTGCTGCAGCCGGGCTGCCTGTACAGGCTGGTCGCGCCGGACACCGCGGTCAGTACCGCCTCGCCCCACGTCTGCGAGTGTCCATGCGGTCCCTTTCGCTCCGTGCCTTGACCCTTCTATCTCTCTCTCTCTCTCTCTCTCTCTCTCTCTCTCTCTCTCTCTCTCAGGACCCCAGCGTTCTCTCCAGCCCCTCCCGCCCCACCTATACTGGTCCCCAGTGCCCTGAGGCACGCTCCCTCCCAGTGCTCCCACACTGGCAGATCCACACGCTGGCACTGGCCCCTGTGCCAGCGCCGAGACAGGTGACTGAGCACGTTAAGCAGGAGGAGGCTGACTCTTATTCCTGAAGCTGTAGATATAAATACACTTTACAGTGGGATAAAATCTTGTCCTTTTGACCTGTGTTCCTTCAGGTGTCGGAGAGCAGTGATCACAGGATACTGTCGGTGTCTGAAGTTCTGGACGGCAGGTAAAGGCATTATTGTTCTTGTGAATAACAGACCAGACTCCCAGCGCCCTGCACGCTCATCCACTCCAGGGCTTCCTTTCCCAAGGTGCTGATGACATCAACCCAGTGGACGTGTTTAAAGCCCACAGGCGGAAACTAAGATGATATTTAAAACTGAGAACGAGAGGCTCTTCTTTACGCAAAGGGTGGTGGAAGTGGTGAACAAGCTTCCCACCGTCATTGAAGCCAGTAACTTTCCAGGAACAGCTGGGTGAGATCCCGAGATTAATTAGCTAGTAAAATCGAAATGAACCAGATGGGCCGAACAGCCTTCTCTCTATTGCAGCTTCTCTCGTGTTCTCATCACGCGCAGGCCCTTCAGATCACGTGTGTTTCCTTCGAATTGTCGCTCCACCTCGGTCTGTGCAGATCGAGTCGCGGTAAGGAAACAAGCTTGACGACTCCAGCTCCTGCAGCTGCTTCTGTACAGGAGCCTCGTGCAGCCGGCAGAGCCTGACGTGGATCAGACTGCTGGGCAGCGGGAGTCAGGTGACAGGACTGTAAATCCTGGAGTGGATCAGACTGCGGGGCAGCAGGAGTCTGGTGACAAGACTGTAAATCCTGGACTAGATCAGACTGCTGGGCAGCGGGAGTCAGGTAACAGGACTGTAAATCCTGGAGTGGATCAGACTGCTGGGCAGCGGGAGTCAGGTAACAGGACTGTAAATCCTGGAGTGGATCAGACTGCTGTGCAGTGGGAGTCTGGTGATAAGACTAAATCCTGGAGTGGATCAGACTGCTGTGTGGCTTGGACTTGCTTCCCTTTTTTAATTTATTCGCTCTGTTTTGCTCTTGCTCGCAGGACTCTCTTCTCCCTCGTCTCATTCAAGGGCCGAATATCTCAGAGAATCACACTGCAGGGTGTTAGAGACAAGACTCCTGATGTCCAGCTACAGCCCAGCTTGTGTGGTAAGTGCCTGACCGTACGTCATCTTTCTGTTAGTGTTAATGGAATGTAGTGTCCAGTGTGTCTGTATTAACCCCTCTCTCTCAGTGCAGTGTTAATGACTGTAGTGTCCAGTGTGTCTGTATTAACCCCTCTCTCTCAGTGCAGTGTTAATGGACTGTAGTGTCCAGTGTGTCTGTATTAACCCCTCTCTCTCAGTGCAGTGTTAATGACTGTAGTGTCCAGTGTGTCTGTATTAACCCCTCTCTCTCAGTGCAGTGTTAATGGACTGTAGTGTCCAGTGTGTCTGTATTAACCCCTCTCTCTCAGTGCAGTGTTAATGACTGTAGTGTCCAGTGTGTCTGTATTAACCCCTCTCTCTCAGTGCAGTGTTAATGTACTGTAGTGTCCAGTGTGTCTGTATTAACCCCTCTCTCTCAGTGCAGTGTTAATGTACTGTAGTGTCCAGTGTGTCTGTATTAACCCCTCTCTCTCTCAGTGCAGTGTTAATGTACTGTGGTGTCCAGTTTGTCTGTATTTACTCCTCTAGGTGTGGCAGTGGAGAAGGCTCCTGGTGCGAGGCTGACAGTGTGTGATTGTCTTACGCCCTGGATCTCTCTTCAGGTCTACATTGAACTATCCCACAATCCCTACACTCCTGGTCTCATCCCAGGAGCCACAGTGCTGTTCCAGAAATTCCACAGGAGAGTGTCCCGGTCAGTGTGGGAAGTACAGGGTGCCTGATAAGTACTTGGTCGGGTCTGGAGCTGGGACTGTAGTGTGGAACAGGGGTCAGTGAAGGCTCATTCTCACAGGGCGAAGTGATGCACTGGCAGCAGTGTTTGCCGCTCAGAGCAGAGCTGAGACAAGTCGTGAGAGCAGATAGCTGAGAGGGTGGCCTGGCAGAGCTAAACATGACTAACTGGTTCCAAACACTGATCATCCCTCTTTAATGAGGAACTTATGATGAAAACCTATGACGTTGACCCACTTTGTGTGCTGCACATGGTGCCACTCAGCCATGTTTCAGTCAGGTTGTGTTGTTTTGTGTGTTGTTGTGTTTTAGGGCCCACAGTGTGTACAGCCACTCTGAGCCAGCTGTGTGACACTCAGGTTGTGTTGTGTGTTGTGTTGTTGTGTCTTAGGGCCCACAGTGTGTACTGCCGCTCTGTGCCACTCAGCTGTGTGACAGTTGAACAGCTGGGAAACGGACAAAGCTGGTGAGTCTGAAAGCTCTTGCTCTCCATCCATCTCTGTCCATTCCTCACACTCCCTCTCTCTCTGTCCATTTGTCACACTCCCTCTCTCTCTCAATTCAATTCAAGGTGCTTTATTAGCATGACCGATGGGTACAATCAGTGTTGCCAAAGCAAATCTCTCTCTCTCTGTCTGTTCCTCACACTCCCTCTCTGTCTCTCTCTGTCTGTTCCTCACACTCACTTTCTGTCTCTCTCTGTCCGTTCCTCACACTCCCTCGCTCTCTGTCAATTTGTCACACTCTCTCTCTCCTTCTCTGTCTCTGATCGGTAATAGACCAGGTGACTCCTACTCATGTCTGAAGCCATAAACATTCGTGGCCTCAGAGAAAGAACCTCTCTCGGGACACAGGTTGAACTCTGTGGCCCTCACATGGTGGGTTTGAGCAGGTGGGACTGTCTGCTATGTGCTAAGACACACAGAAGCTTGTAGCAATTCTGAACTGAGCAAGTGTGCACTGGGGAATGCATAAGAACTCATTTTATTTGACTTCTTTTATTTTGATGATTGATTATCTCTGTTAATCTATGATGTGTCTTTTTATTCTCAATGGATTCATGGGCTCGTTCTTCCCTTTTTCCTATCATCAGGCCTGCCGACTCTTCAGGCCATCCCTCCTCCGAAACTCCCCTTCCCATCATGCTCCTGGGGGAGTGGGAAGCCGGGCAGCCCCGGTGCATTATGGGTCGTGTGCGATGTCATGTAGTGTGCGTCCTCTTCCTGCAGCTGCAGTGGGTGTGCTCACTGTGCAGCAGTGTCTTCAAACAGGTCCGTCTCTTGTAAATTCCCCCTGTATCTGTACACTTTATCTGCTAAGATAAGCCATACAAACCTTAAACCTTCCTTACAGAAAATTGTGAATGTATCTCCAGATCTGATGGTGATGAGTGTGAATGTGAAGTTACTGATGAGCTGTTCTGAGTGTCTTTACAGTCTCTACAGATCTGGTGGTGATGAGTGTGAATGTGAAGATACAGAGGAGCTGGACTGAGTGTCTTTACAGTCTCTACAGATCTGATGGTGATGAGTGTGAATGTGAAGATACAGATGAGCTGGACTGAGTGTCTTTACAGTCTCTACAGATCTGATGGTGATGAGTGTGAATGTGAAGATAAAGATGAGCTGGACTGAGTGTCTTTACAGTCTCTACAGATCTGAGGATGATGGAGTGTTTCTGTGAAGTTATAGCTCCTTTGTCCTTTTCAGCTTGTGTTATAGTCTTGTGTTTCTGTGTCCAACAGGGTCGCTGCACAAGGAATTACCCCCCCTGTCACTCTGACAGTGGAGTCTTCCAGGCAGAGGCAAAGTGAGAATGTGGCTGGGCAACTACAGTCTGTGTATCTCTGTCATTTCTGATTGTCCATCAGTAAGCCACGGGACAGTCCGTCCAAGTGTCTTTAGCAGTGTCTGTATGTCTGTCCAGGGCTGTGGTGGAGGATGGCAGTGGGGAGGCCCAGGTGTGGTTTTCAACTCCGACAGTCCCAGCGCTGCTCTCATTGGGTCCCTCGGAGTGGGCGGGGCTGCAGACGCACATCAGAGCCAGAGGTCACCTGAGGGTCATCCATCGAGGGAGGAGTCCTGAGAACAGAGTGAGCGAGAGGAAAAGGAGATGGTGCTGAGAGCAGAGAATGATTGTGTGATAGAGGCACATTGTAACAGATCGCTCTGCTGTCTGTGTGACAGAGACACGCTGGGACAGACCGCTCTGCTGTCTGTGTGACAGAGAAACGCTGGGACAGATCGCTCTGCTGTCTGTGTGACAGAGACACGCTGGGACAGATCGCCCTGCTGTCTGTGTGACAGAGACACGCTGGGACAGATCGCCCTGCTGTCTGTGTGACAGAGACACGCTGGGACAGATCGCTCTGCTGTCTGTGTGACAGAGACACGCTGGGACAGATCGCTCTGCTGTCTGTGTGACAGAGAAACGCTGGGACAGATCGCTCTGCTGTCTGTGTGACAGAGACATGCTGGGACAGATCGCTCTGCTGTCTGTGTGACAGAGAAACGCTGGGACAGATCGCTCTGCTGTCTGTGTGACAGAGAAACGCTGGGACAGATCGCTCTGCTGTCTGTGTGACAGAGACACGCTGGGACAGATCGCTCTGCTGTCTGTGTGACAGAGACACGCTGGGACAGATCGCCCTGCTGTCTGTGTGACAGAGACACGCTGGGACAGATCGCTCTGCTGTCTGTGTGACAGAGACACGCTGGGACAGATCGCTCTGCTGTCTGTGTGACAGAGACACGCTGGGACAGATCGCTCTGCTGTCTGTGTGATACAGCACTGCTGTGTTCCTCCTACAGGTCTCCATACAGAGTGAGGACCTCCTGCTCCTCTACCTCTCTGCACTGTGCATTAGCTCACTGGTCTGTCGCAGCATCAGCCTCTCCTGCCGCCTGGGCTCCAGAGACCCCAGCCTGAGACACGGTGAGACAGGAAGCAGCTACACAGGACAGCCCCACTACTGCACACCCCCACGCTGCACAGCGTCACACAGCACTGTTCCATGTGTTCCTCTTTCACCTCCAGTGGTGTCTGTGTTTGTCCAGGGAGCTGCCAGGTGAAGAGGTTCTCCCGGGGGGATCGCGACTTCATCACCAAGATCCCAGCACACCCGCAGCTGACCTGCGCCGAGCTGAGAGAGATGGAGTACACGCCATGAGAGAGCGAGACCGCGACCTGGTCCCCTCTAGCTCTCGCTAGTCACACCAGGCACTGGAGCTTTCAGGCACGCTGCATGCGTTCATTTGCACAGGCCAACTTGGAGTTACACTACCCTTGAATTCATTTCATCTATGATTGTTGTATAAGAGTCTCCAGCAGCTGCTAAAATCTGAACTGACAGGGCTGAGAATGGAGTCTGACTGACAGTGCTGTGAAACCTGGGGTAGATCAACTCTGTAAATCCTGGAGTGGATCAGACTGTGCAGTAGGAGTCCTATGACACAGTAAAAGCTGGAATGGATCGCACTGCTGTGCAGTGGGAGTCTTAACAATACCATAAAAGCTGGTGTGGATCAGATTGCTGTGCAGTGGGAGTCTAACAACACTGTAAAAGCTGGAATGGATCACACTGCTGTGCAGTGAAGGTCTTGTTTAGCCACAGATGTTAGCAGGCTACCCAGAGACTGCCACGACTTTCTGCTTAACTAGAATTTATTTCAAATTTGTCTTGTTTTTGTGATGCACTTTTGAGTTTTTTAATCTTTTTTTAAAGTGTCTTGATTTTTATTTTAAACAAAAGGCATTATGTATAATAAATATACTATAGTATAAACTGTATATCCACTGCTCTCCAGAATCTTGGAGAATACCCCTGCTTCTGTGGCTCAGATTGCAGCTGCGATGTTTCCTCTCAGCACCACTGCCAGTAGGTGGGGGGGTCTCATGCTCTGATCCTGCACAGTCTTGTAGGTCATTCACCACACCTCTTTCCAGAGACTGGGAGCACTTCGAAGTAATTGACAGACAGACCGCTGTAGAGCGACTGGTTCTGTCCTACTGGTCTAGCTGCTGACAGACAGACCGCTGTGGAGTGACTGGTTCTGTCCTACTGATCTAGCTGCTGACAGACAGACCGCTGTGGAGCGACTGGTTCTGTCCTACTGATCTAGCTGCTGACAGACAGACCGCTGTGGAGTGACTGGTTCTGTCCTACTGATCTAGCTGCTGACAGACAGACCGCTGTGGAGTGACTGGTTCTGTCCTACTGATCTAGCTGCTGACAGACAGACCGCTGTGGAGTGACTGGTTCTGTCCTACTGATCTAGCTGCTGACAGACAGACCGCTGTGGAGTGACTGGTTCTGTCCTACTGATCTAGCTGCTGACAGACAGACCACTGTGGAGCCACTGGTTCTGTCCTACTGGTCTAGCTGCTGACTGATAGACCGCTGTGGAGTGACTGGTTCTGCCGGGCGGGTTGGGCTGCTGACAGACAGACTGCTGTGGAGCCACTGGTTCTGTTCTACTGGTCTAGCTGCTGACTGACAGACTGCTGTGGAGCGACTGGTTCTGCTGGGCGGGTTGGGCTGCTGACAGATAGACCGCTGTGTAGGGACTGGTCCTGCCGGGCTGGGTGGGCTGCTGACCGACAGACGGCTGTGGAACAACAGGGCAGTGTGTGCGTCTGTGCTACAGTGTCGATGCTCGTCTCTGGTTCCTTCAGGGACCATGTGACAGAGAGGCCACTACTGTCCTGGAAGGCAACAATGTCTTTCGCAGTGTCAGGGGGCTCCAGAGTGGCCTAGCCTGCTGGGAAATTTGATTGGTCGCAGGTTCAAATTGCCCCGCTGACAATGCCGAGAGGGTGCCTCGGAGCTTGTGATGACATCACCGAGAGGGTGCCTCGGAGCTCATGATGACATCACCGAGAGGGTGCCACAGAGCCTGCGATGTGTTGGAGAACCTGTACAGCAGCTGCAGCCGTGAAGCTCTTCTTAAACCAGTGGAGATTCCAAATGGCTTTCAGTTAAATGAAAAGAAGCAGAATGGCTGAAGGAACTTAATCTCTTCAGCCTGGGTAGGAGACAGCAAAATGAATGCTTCATATCAGCACTGGGAAAAGCTGGAGCATTGTTATGGCATCAGCAGTGAAAGAAGGACCCATGTAGACAATAGGAAATCAAAACCAGGACCATTCAGGGTCAAGAGGGAGCAGCTGTTCACACAGGGAGTTGTGGGTGTCTGGAACAAGATGTACATGAAGGCCATTCCCTGGGAGCTTGTGTCAGGAATGACATGGGGGGGATCCTTGACACATGACAAGGAGCCAAGTGGGCAAGGTGGGAACGATTCTGAATTGATTCTCGAGAGTTGTGCTGCTGTGCTTCAGCAACAGACCCGTAACAAGGGAAACCATGGTTCGCCAGGGCCCCTCCCTCTGGCCAATGGCAAGCCAGAGTTGCGAGGGTGAGGGGCGGAGCCTCTGCAGTTCAGTGGCAGGTCTGGGCTGGCAGACTGACAGATAGTCGCCGAGAGGAACCACAGAGGGTGAGTGCTCTGCTCTTCTAAAAGCTTTGCTGTTAAGAAAATCACTGTGAACTTTACATAATGTCTGCTATCGTTTTCTAACACTTGTTTCAGAAGTTGCCTAATCTGGAGTGTTTTAGATTGTAAAGATGAGCTTTGTAGATCTAGCATTATGCTGAATCATCTGCCCTCCTTGCATGAATTTTGATAATTTATTTGGAGATGGAAATGATAAGTTTTGTGTAAGAGTGAGTCATTCTGGAAAAGCAGTTAAAAGCAGCTTTTTTAGATTAATTTTGTAATATACCCAACTGTACTGTGTTAACAACAAAATAAATATAAAACATCCCTTTTGTGTTTGCTGTTCATGATCAGAGCGTCTTTCTCTGACTGGACACTACAGTACATTAACACTGCACTGAGAGAGAGGGGTTAATACAGACACACTGGACACTACAGTACATTAACACTGCACTGAGAGAGAGAGAGGGGTTAATATAGACACACTGGACACTACAGTCCATTAACACTGCACTGAGAGAGGGGGGTTAATACAGACACACTGGACACTACAGTCCATTAACACTGCACTGAGAGAGAGGGGTTAATACAGACACACTGGACACTACAGTACATTAACACTGCACTGAGAGAGGGGGGTTAATACAGACACACTGGACACTACAGTCCATTAACACTGCACTGAGAGAGAGGGGTTAATACAGACACACTGGACACTACAGTACATTAACACTGCACTGAGAGAGGGGGGTTAATACAGACACACTGGACACTACAGTACATTAACACTGCACTGAGAGAGAGGGGTTAATACTGACACACTGGACACTACAGTGGGGCTGAGGAGAGCAGTGCACTGAGAGAGTAGTGGTGTTTGAAGTGTGGTTAATAAAGTTACACAGCTCCTAACAGAGTCAACAAACACACACTTCTCCCCCAGCTCTGTCTCTGTTTTGGCACTCTGGACTGGCCAATGGCAGTGCAGTGTTACTGGGGCAGGGGGTCAGGGAACTTTCCCCATGCAGGAAGCACTTGCGCACTCTGACAGTAGGATAAACAAGCCGATCTGGGCCATGCTGCGCTATGATGAGTCTGACTACCGCTCTCAAGCAAGAGCTCCCCCCTCCCCCTGCTCTACAGCCCTGGTGCCAGGCTGGGAGTGTTGGTATGTTCACTTTCACGGATTACCTCTCTCCCAGCCCCAGCCTCCTGCTTACTGCGTGATTAACAAAGAGGATCAGAACCCTGTACATTCCTGGAAGGATTTTCCAAAAAAAAAGGCAACGAACAAGGATCCTAATTAACACTGCACTGAGAGAGAGGGGTTAATACAGACACACTGGACACTACAGTACATTAACACTGCACTGAGAGAGAGGGGTTAATACAGACACACTGGACACTACAGTACATTAACACTGCACTGAGAGAGAGGTTAATACAGACACACTGGACACTACAGTACATTAACACTGCACTGAGAGAGAGAGGGGTTAATACAGACACACTGGACACTACAGTCCATTAACACTGCACTGAGAGAGAGGGGTTAATACAGACACACTGGACACTACAGTACATTAACACTGCACTGAGAGAGAGGGGTTAATACAGACACACTGGACATTACAGTACATTAACACTGCAGCTAGGCAGGTGCAGTATGTGTTAGTGTGTCAGACTGGGTGGATCTCCTTATCGCTGGCTTCAGACTTATCATCCTTATGCAGGGAGAGGGGAATGTTTGTCTGTCCACGTGTCACTCGCTGTCAGTGACGTAGCTCGTCTGGGTTTCCAGGCACTGTCTTATTGTGGGGGGTGGGTGTTTCTTCAGTGGGCACGCCGATCAGACCAGCTGAGGGAACGGGGAGCAGCTGATCGCCAGAGAAGAAAGAGGCATTGGAAGGGAAGGATGGAGGGAGAAGGAAGGATAGAGGCAGGAGCGGGCAGGGGGATGGGGATCAGGGAGGGATCTGTGAGACGGCAGGGGTCCCGTGTCCTGGTCCGGTGGCAGAGTGAGGAGACAGCGGTGCCAGCTGTGCGGGCCGCTCCCTGAGGATTCCCGCGTGGGAGATGGCTGTTGGGTTGCCAGTCTGTGTGGACGTGCCCTCGAGCCCGGTGTGGCATGGCGTGGCCAACCACAGAGGCCTGATTGCCCATGTGTTGTGTGCTGACAGGCTGCTAAGGAGGAGTTCCGCATGATCACATGGACACCGTTCGATCCCTGCTGAGTGGGGTAAGAGCTCCTGTCCCCCCCCCCCCCCCCCCCGTCACTCTTTTCCTCAGCCTCTCCTTCACCTTCCCCTTCCTCGCACTCTCTGCTTGTCTGGATATGAGTGCATTTATCCATCTTTGTTGCTCTCGGACTGTAGCATGGAAGCACAGTGGTGGCCTTTGTTAATGTGTTAATCCCGCCCTCTCCCCAGCATTCTAACCCCGCCCCCCAGACCTCTTGCTCTATATACCGGCAGAGGCGGTGTGGGCGGGGCCTGGAGGAAGGGGACGGAGAGGAAGGCGGAGACTGCCGGGTGGAGATGAAGCTCGTCGAATCGGAGGCTGAGGAGGACTTGGAGCCGGGGCTTACCAGTGACATCACCGCACTGGTGCTACGGAAGCCCAGAGACCGGAGACGAGCCGGCTTTTACCTCACTCTGATTACACTGCTGATATTCACTACAGGTATACTGCTGTACACACTGCTCAGATTTAATGGAGGGATACTGCTGTCCTACATACTACCCATATTTAGCAAAGGTCTCCAGTGCTAGTGTTCACTGTAGATTGTTCATATTTAGTAAGAGCAATGCAGTACAACACCGGTCCAGCCCAGTCCAGTATATAATCCCTCAGTATCGTTCTGGTTACAGTAGAATGGTCACACAGGAGAGGCAACCTGCTCAGCCTGTCTGTGAAGCACATTGATCCTGGGATCCCTTCCAGCTGTTTCTTCACAGCTCTCCGGGTGTCAGTTTCAATAACACAGCTGGAGCTGGGCCTGTTCTTCCAGACACCCACCACCCTTAGTGTAAAGATGTGCCTCCCGTTCCCCATCAGTGGTTCAGTTCTTAAAGTCCTCTCGCATCCTTGGGTCTCTGTTTCCTGCTGGTCCTTATTTTCAATCCATTGTGTTGTTGACTTTGTCAATAACCTGCCCAGCATGTCATCCTCCCCTGTTTGGGACTAAAGGGTAATACAATACAGAAATATAGGTCAATACAGAATGATGCTGAATAATGTTCTGCATTAGTGTACCAGCCACCAATCATAGTCCGAGAACTGTGCTGAGGGCGGGTCTTCTGTTGCTGCAGCATTCCTATTGGGCTACGTCACATTCCGTGGGTCGTGCTACTCCTGCGAGGAGTCCGAGGGGGAGCTGGTGCCGGTGGATGACTCCGCTGTCCTGGACTCTTCATCTGAGGATGGGGTCCTGTACCTGGGGGAGCTGAGAGACATGCTGAGGAAATACCTGAAGGAGGAGACCATAGGCAGCACTGTGAGGTGAGAGAGGCTGATATGTGTACAGATCCCGAGTCACGTTGACTCACTGACACACTAGTGTACAGATACCATTTCACACTGACTCACTGACACACTAGTGTACAGATACCGTTTCACACTGACTCACGGACACACATAGTGTTTCACACTGACTCACCAACACACTAGTGATCAGATACCGTGTCACAGTGACTCAGTGACACACTGATGTGTTGATACAGTATGGACTCACTGACGCGCTGATGCCCTGACTCACTGACCACACTGATGTGCTGACTCATTGACACTCGCACACTGATGTGCTGATACACTTCTGACCTGCTGTGTACCCCACAGACAAGGAGGCACTGTGACACACAGGCACGCTGATACCCCAACATTGCTGCGACACAGTATTCTCCTGGTTCTGTTTCTTCACTCAGGCACTTCAGCAGGATGCCTCATCCTCCGGGGTCCTCGGAGGGGAACAGCCTGGCGACGGAGGTGCTGGAGTTCTTCAGGCAGCTGAAGATGGATCACACCTGGACCGACTCCCATTTCGCCAACCTGCAGTTCCCGTCCAGGTAACATGGCCCAGTGCAGGCACACACTCACACTGCCACTCGGGCCCAACAAGTCAAGGATTCTATTACTCTGGTGTGTCAGAGGAAGGTGTGCTCTGTGCAGAGTCCCAGGGTGAGTGATCTGACAGGGGGTGTCAGAAGAGGGTGTGCACAGTCCTCACTCTCCTGTCAGGCTCTGTGCAGAGTCCCAGGGTGAGTGATCTGACAGGGGGTGTCAGAGGAGGGTGTGCACAGTCCTCACTCTCCTGTCAGGCTCTGTGCAGCAGTCTTTCTGTGTCTGGAACCACTGTAATCTGTCTGTCTCTCACTGTGTCTGTCTGACTGTCCAGGACACAGCCAAACACCCTCTCAGTCGTGGACAGAAATGGCAATGTGATTGAACAGATCCAACTGGAGAGACCACTGGACTCCTACTGTGCCTACAGCGGTACTGGGACTGTCAAGGTAATGATATAACCTCTCTCTCTCTCAGTGCAGTGTTAATGTACTGTAGTGTCCAGTGTGTCTGTATTAACCCCTCTCTCTCAGTGCAGTGTTAATGTACTGTAGTGTCCAGTGTGTCTGTATTAACCCCTCTCTCTCAGTGCAGTGTTAATGGACTGTAGTGTCCAGTGTGCCTGTATTAACCCCTCTCTCTCAGTGCAGTGTTAATGTACTGTAGTGTCCAGTGTGTCTGTATTAACCCCTCTCTCTCAGTGCAGTGTTAATGTACTGTAGTGGTCAGTGTGTCTATATTAAACCCCTCCACCCTTCTCCCATTTTCCCTCCCTTCTCATGTCTCCCCTTCTCTCTCTGTAGGGGGGCCTGGTCTATGTGAACTACGGCCGCAGGGAGGATCTCGAGCTGGTGCAGTCCCTGGGAGTACCAGCAGAAGGCAATGTGGTGATCGTGCGGGTTGGGGAGCTCAGTTTCGCAGAGAAGGTGGCCAACGCCCAGCAGGCTGGAGCTGTGGGGGTCTTGATTTACCCTGACCCCGCAGATGTACCCCAGGACCCCCGTAGACTAGGCCTGGACAGCAGTGTGGCAATCTCAGAGCATGTGAGTGCAATGGTGAACAGGTACAGCATGCCAATACTCATTAGAGATGGTACAATATCACACTCTCTGTTAGAGGACAGTATAAAATAATACACTGCAGTACAAGACAGTGCAATACTTTGTCTCTGTATTCAGAGATGGTAAATTGGGCATTGGTTTCCATTAACACAACTTACCATATATTGTCAAATAGAATTCATGCTTGCAAATGAACTGTGACCTCTCCTTCTTATTCCTAAACAATCACAGGTGCACATGGGCACGGGTGACCCCTTCACCCCTGGCTTCCCCTCCTTTAACCACACCCAGTTCCCACCCACCAAGTCCTCGGGCCTGCCCTCAATACCTGCTCTGCCCATCAGTGCCAACGTGGCATCCAAGCTGCTGAGGTAGACCTGCCCCCAACCCTCTGTCTCAGTGCAGT
This sequence comes from Atractosteus spatula, assembly GCF_055471065.1. Classification (NCBI taxonomy): domain Eukaryota; kingdom Metazoa; phylum Chordata; class Actinopteri; order Semionotiformes; family Lepisosteidae; genus Atractosteus; species Atractosteus spatula. The sequence continues at coordinate 67,325,336 of NC_142708.1, read as the reverse complement.
GTTAATGGACTGTAGTGTCCAGTGTGTCTGTATTAACCCCTCTCTCTCAGTGCAGTGCTAATGGACTGTAGTGTCCAGTGTGTCTGTATTAACCCCTCTCTCTCAGTGCAGTGTAAATGTACTGTAGTGTCCAGTTTGTCTGTATTAACCCCTCTCTCTCTCAGTGCAGTGTTAATGGACTGTAGTGTCCAGTGGGTCTGTATTAATGTCTCTATCTTTTGGTCTACTTTTAAAATATCAGTCAGCTCTCTGGACCTGTATCTCCACGAGGGTGGCAGGGACGCCTGCCCTATGTCCGTTACGCTTTGGGACCAGGGCTCAGCTCAGGCGACGGCCGCCAGATCAGGCTGGGTGTCTACAACAGCATGAGTGCGATACTGCTCAACAACATCTTTAGCTCCATAGAGGGATGCAGTGAGCCAGGTGAGTTACATATTGACACCCGCTGCACAGACTGACTACACCCTGACTGACTGATTCACAGACAAACTGACAGTCACACCCTGACTGATTCTGACACAGTGACTGACAGCCTGACAGATTGAATACACACTGAGGGACCGATTCACAGACTGAAACCCTGACTGATACTGACACACTGACTGACAGCCTGACAGATTGAACACACACTGAGTGACCGATTCACAGACTGACACCCTGACTGATACTGACACACTGACTGACAGCCTGACAGATTGAACACAATTAGTGACTGATTCACTGACTGACACCCTGACTGATTCTGACACAGTGACTGACAGCCTGACAGATTGAACACACACTGAGTGACTGATTCACAGACTGACACCCTGACTGATACTGACACACTGACTGACAGCCTGACAGATTGAACACACACTGAGTGACTGATCCAGAGACTGACACCCTGACTGATACTGACACACTGACCGACAGCCTGACAGATTGAACACACACTGAGTGACTGATTCACAGACTGACACCCTGACTGATACTGACACACTGACCGACAGCCTGACAGATTGAACACACACTGAGTGACTGATTCACTGACTGACACTGACAGCCTCACTGACTGTTGAGTGTTGTGAAGTAATGTACCGTGCTGTCCAGCTTGTGTGTATCAATGCCCCTCTCTCTCTCTTTTTTTCTCCAGATCAGTACATCATTATTGGTGCCCAGCGAGACTCTTGGGATCCAGGGGCAGCCAAGTCGGCTGTTGGCACAGCCATCCTGATGGAGCTGGCCCGTACATTCAGCGCCATGGTCCAGAATGGTCAGTCTCCTGCACCTGTCACTGGGAAAGCTCACCTACCAGCGCCCTCCGCTTGCCAGCTCAGCACACTGCACTCACAGTCTCTCTCACAACCTTTCTTGCTGATATTATTGTTTATTTTTGACATTTTCATTTCCAAGCCCAGTTCACACGCGGTAGGTACTGTATCTCAGCTCGTCTCGACAACTCTTGTGCTGCTCAGAGAGAGGACAGGCAGCCCCACAGTGTCTTGCAGGACAGCGCCCCTCACAGATGAGAGCTGTTGTGAGGCTCCTCCTTGCTGTGGCTCCTCTGGTGCGCCTCCTCTTGGGGAACTGGGGTCACAGCTGGCCAGTGACATGACTTGGGTAGAAACCCAGCGACACCTGAATCACAGAACTCAAGCTGTCCCCTTTCTTACATTTTTCCCTCTCTTTCCATCTCTCCTTCTCTCTCCTTGGCTGCTCTCCCTCAGGGTTCCAGCCCAGGAGGAGTCTACTGTTTGTCAGCTGGGATGCAGGTGACTTTGGCAGTGTTGGCGCCACCGAGTGGCTGGAGGTAGGAACTGCGGTTTAAAGGCTGCTTTTTTTGGAGGTGTGTAGCTGTGTACTGTATATGTTCCATTAAGTCTTAGACACAGTACTGGGCAGGCCCTCGGAGAACTTCCCCTGGAACACATCAGAATATTATGTCTGGTTGACCATATATACCACTGCATTGTGTTGGCGAGTCCTGTCTAGAAATTAGTATCAATATGTCTGTGTCACAGTGGCACAGGTGTTGTGACCATTGCCCCCTATTTTTGTCAGGGTTACCTGTCCATGTTGCACCTGAAGGCAATCGCCTATTTCAGTCTGGACCGTGCAGTTCTGGGTAAGAAGAATCTCCTTTCCTCTCTCTTTCTCTGTTTCTGCCCTCCCTCCTTTTATCCGTCTTCCTCTTCCTCTTCCTCCATTTCTGTCCACCACTAGCCCCTCCCTCTGTCATCACAGGCTATTCAAACGCCCAGCCCCACCTCCAGCCCCTCCCTCTATCATCACAGGCTGTTCACACCCCCAGCCCCGCCTCCAGCCCCTCCCTCTGTCATCACAGGCTGTTCACTCCCCCAACTCCGCCTTCAGCCCCTCCCTCTGTCATCACAGGCTGTTCACACCCTCAGCCCCGCCTCCAGCCCCTCCCTCTGTCCTCACAGCCCGTTCACTCCCCCAGCTCTGCCTCCAGCCCCTCCCTCTGTCATCACAGGCTGTTCACTCCCCCAGCTCCGCCTTCAGCCCCTCCCTCTGTCATCACAGGCTGTTCACACCCCCAGCCCCGCCTCCAGCCCCTCCCTCTATCATCACAGGCTGTTCACACCCCCAGCCCCACCTCCAGCCCCTCCCTCTGTCATCACAGGCTGTTCACTCCCCCAGCTCCGCCTTCAGCCCCTCCCTCTGTCATCACAGGCTGTTCACTCCCCCAGCCCTGCCTCCAGCCCCTCCCTCTGTCATCACAGGCTGTTCACTCCCCCAGCTCCGCCTTCAGCCCCTCCCTCTGTCATCACAGGCTGTTCACACCTCCAGCCCCACCTCCAGCCACTCCCTCTGTCATCACAGGCTGTTCACTCCCCCAGCCCCGCCTCCAGCCCCTCCCTCTGTCATCACAGGCTGTTCACTCCCCCAGCCCCGCCTCCAGCTCCTCCTCCTGTCATCACAGGCTGTTCACACCCCCAGCCCCGCCTCCAGCCCCTCCCTGTGTCCTCATAGACTGTTCACACCCCCTACTCCGCCTCCAGCCCCTCCCTCTGTCATCACAGGCTGTTCACACCCCCAGCTCCGCCTCCAGCCCCTCCCTCTGTCATCACAGGCTATTCAAACCCCAAGCCCTGCCTCCAGCTCCTCCCTCAGTGCTCTTATCCTCTGATGCTCACAGTGCTTGGCTCCTTTGTCTTCCAGGGGATGACAAGCTGTCAGTCTACTCCAGCCCCCTGCTGGCCAAACTTGTTGAAGTAGCCATGAACCAGGTTAGTGTAAAGAACTGGAAACTGGAACATCTTCACAGGAAAAAGAACATTACAATTTTTTTTTAAGTAGCCCAGGTCAAAAATTAAATCCAGAAGAAGCAGTGTTGCAAGAAGTCACAAACTAGCTTAGAGGGGCTGAAGGCCATCACATTGACCCTCACTGTTCTTGGGCAAGAGGTCGGGAATCTGGGAAGGGGGCCACTGGAAATCTCCTAGGGAGCAGCACACCACATGCCATGCCACATACAGCCACAGGAGGGTGCTGCTGAGGAGCAAGACAGCCCTGGCCATGCCGCCTCTGATTGTGGAATCACAGTCACAGTGGGCTGGTCAAAGATGGGCTTTAGGAGCTAATGTGGATTGTGATTTAGCACCCTTACTACCTGTGAAGCTCAGGAGCGCCTCCTGTTGGCTTGAGGTGGTGGTGCAGGGTGTGCCTCCACTGTCCCGCCTGCTGTGCTGGTAGGATCATCAGCAGGGTGGACCCCGCGGCAGCTTGTTGACTCACAAGTGAGGAGGAAGCAAGTCTCTCTCATTTCGGTGGGTTTGGAGCAAGATAACAGTCTCCCTCTCCCACTCTCCCTTCCCCCCTCAAATCCCACCTCCTCCCTCCCTCTTCCTTCCTCTCCCCCTTTCCCTACTGCCTCTCTCTCCTACATCTTCATCTGTCATCTGCTTCCTTCGCTGTCCTCCTCAGGTGGAGCACCCCAAGCACGCTGGCCAGACGATCTCCAGCTACACCCAGAGCCAGGGCAGCTCCTGGGGGAGTCCCATGTAAGTGTCCCCACCATGGGATAGCTTGCCGTGATGGTGCTATACTGACGTACGGGAGCTGTGTGGGATAATGTGTAGAAACACGTGACGCAGTGTTGGTTCAAGCAGGGGGCTGCGTCAGCAGGCGCAGGCTGCAAAGGAACAAGTAAAGGTTTATTCCTGTGCTGAAAAGAGAAGAAAGGAAACACAACGTTTCGGCTGTGGAGCCTTCTTCGGAGGTGTTCCCTCACTGAAACGTTGTGTTTCTTTTCTTCTCTTTTTAGCGTGGAATAAACCTTGACTTGTTCCTGTACTGTACTGTCAATAACGGGGTTCACAAGCATGTAATAACAGCAGTAAGAGGTGGATTAATTGTGTCTCTGTCTCAGAGTGAAGCCGCTGTTTCTGAACAGTGGGGCCTACAGCTTTACAGCCTTTGCAGGAGTACCGGCCATGGAGCTACAGTTCACTGAGGTACAACCACCTGTACATAATGTTCTATATACACTGCAGTTTTCTGGTGTACAGTATATACACTCCTTCTGTACTGTCCACGTCTACCGTATATATATATACACTCCTGTATACAGTACTGTCCACTGCTACAGTATATATGCACTCCTATATACAGTACTGTACTGTCCATTGCTATGTATACACTGTTATATACAGTCCTGTTTACTGCATTCCTGTACACTGTTCTGTCCACTGCTATACTGTGTATATATACACTATTATGTACTGTGCACTTCTGAATACGGTGCACATGGATATACGCTGACATACAGACTAATCTAGATGCTTGTGCATACCCTGACACTCCTCTGCACTGCACAGTGACACCGTGACACCCCTCTGCACTGCACAGTGATACCGTGACACCCCTGTGCACTGCACAGTGACACACTGACACCCTTCTGCACTGCACAGCTGACACCCCTCTGCACTGCACAGTGACACCCAGACACCCCTCTGCACTGCACAGTGACACCCTGACACCCCTCTGCACTGCACAGTGAGACCCAGACACCCCTGTGCACTGCACAGTGACACCCCTGTGCACTGCACAGTGACACCATGACTCCCCTGTGCACTGCACAGTGAGACCCAGACACCCCTGTGCACTGCACAGTGACACCGTGACACCCCTGTGCACTGCACAGTGACACACTGACACCCTTCTGCACTGCACAGCTGACACCCCTCTGCACTGCACAGTGATACCGTGACACCCCTCTGCACTGCACAGTGATACCGTGACACCCCTGTGCACTGCACAGTGACACCCTGACACCCTTCTGCACTGCACAGCTGACACCCCTCTGCACTGCACAGTGACACCCAGACACCCCTCTGCACTGCACAGTGACACCCTGACACCCCTTTGCACTGCACAGTGAGACCCAGACACCCCTGTGCACTGCACAGTGACACCATGACTCCCCTGTGCACTGCACAGTGAGACCCAGACACCCCTGTGCACTGCACAGTGACACCATGACTCCCCTGTGCACTGCACAGTGAGACCCAGACACCCCTCTGCACTGCACAGTGAGACCCAGACACCCCTCTGCACTGCACAGTGACACCCAGACACCCCTTTGCACTGCACAGTGAGACCCAGACACCCCTGTGCACTGCACAGTGACACCCCTGTGCACTGCACAGTGACACCCAGACTCCCCTGTGCACTGCACAGTGACACCCAGACACCCCTCTGCACTGCACAGTGACACCCTGACACCCCTCTGCACTGCACAGTGAGACCCAGACACCCCTGTGCACTGCACAGTGACACCCTGACACCCCTCTGCACTGCACAGTGAGACCCAGACACCCCTGTGCACTGCACAGTGACACCCCTGTGCACTGCACAGTGACACCCCTGTGCACTGCACAGTGATACCGTGACTCCCCTGTGCACTGCACAGTGACACCATGACTCCCCTGTGCACTGCACAGTGACACCCTGACACCCCTCTGCACTGCACAGTGAGACCCAGACACCCCTGTGCACTGCACAGTGACACCCCTGTGCACTGCACAGTGATACCGTGACTCCCCTGTGCACTGCACAGTGACACCATGACTCCCCTGTGCACTGCACAGTGAGACCCAGACACCCCTCTGCACTGCACAGTGATACCGTGACTCCCCTGTGCACTGCACAGTGAGACCCAGACACCCCTCTGCACTGCACAGTGAGACCCAGACACCCCTGTGCACTGCACAGTGACACCATGACTCCCCTGTGCACTGCACAGTGAGACCCAGACACCCCTCTGCACTGCACAGCTGACACCCCTCTGCACTGCACAGTGACACCCTGACACCCCTGTGCACTGCACAGTGAGACCCAGACACCCCTGTGCACTGCACAGTGACACCATGACTCCCCTGTGCACTGCACAGTGAGACCCAGACACCCCTCTGCACTGCACAGTGACACCCAGACACCCCTCTGCACTGCACAGTGACACCCTGACACCCCTCTGCACTGCACAGTGAGACCCAGACACCCCTCTGCACTGCACAGTGAGACCCAGACACCCCTGTGCACTACACAGTGACACCCCTGTGCACTGCACAGTGACACCATGACTCCCCTCTGCACTGCACAGTGACACCCAGACACCCCTCTGCACTGCACAGTGACACCCAGACACCCCTCTGCACTGCACAGTGACACCCTGACACCCCTCTGCACTGCACAGTGAGACCCAGACACCCCTCTGCACTGCACAGTGAGACCCAGACACCCCTGTGCACTACACAGTGACACCCCTGTGCACTGCACAGTGACACCATGACTCCCCTCTGCACTGCACAGTGACACCCAGACACCCCTCTGCACTGCACAGTGACACCCAGACACCCCTCTGCACTGCACAGTGACACCATGACTCCCCTCTGCACTGCACAGTGACACCATGACTCCCCTCTGCACTGCACAGTGACACCCTGACACCCCTCTGCACTGCACAGTGACACCCAGACACCCCTCTGCACTGCACAGTGACACCATGACTCCCCTCTGCACTGCACAGTGAGACCCAGACACCCCTCTGCACTGCACAGTGACACCCAGACACCCCTCTGCACTGCACAGTGACACCCAGACACCCCTCTGCACTGCACAGTGACACCATGACTCCCCTCTGCACTGCACAGTGACACCCTGACACCCCTCTGCACTGCACAGTGAGACCCAGACACCCCTGTGCACTGCACAGTGAGACCCAGACACCCCTCTGCACTGCACAGTGAGACCCAGACACCCCTCTGCACTGCACAGTGACACCCTGACACCCCTCTGCACTGCACAGTGAGACCCAGACACCCCTCTGCACTGCACAGTGACACCCTCACACACTCTCTCCTCACTGCAGGAGGCGCGGCCCTACCCCTTCACCAACACGCCGCTGGACACGGCGGACCGGCTGCAGGAGTTTCTGCAGGGCCGGCTGCCCGAGGCGGCGCTGGCCGTGGCCGAGCTGGTGGGCCAGATGGCGCTGCGCCTGGCGCACGACCACATCGTGCCGCTGGACTTCCCCTGCTACAGCGAGACCACGCTGCAGTTCAGCGCCCAGCTCAGCAAGTACTCGGCCGAGCTGCAGGTACGGGCCGGCCTGGCGGGGGAGCGGGGGTCTCTGGTCGCTGTCTGGGAGGATCTGGGCTGGCTGGGCAGAAGCTAGAAGCACTCTTTGTGTTGACCTGTGGGTGCCATAGTGTACATAAACACTCATGTGTGCTCTATATATACTGTGCCCTGCCCTGTGTGTCAGTGCCCCCACTCTCTCAGTGTGGTGTGTATTACCCTGTCTCTCTCCCTCAGTGCAGTGTGTATTAACCTGTCTCTCTCTCTCAGTGTGGTGTAAATTACCCTGTCTGTGTTTCAGTGCAGTGTGTATTAACCTGTCTCTCTCCCTCAGTGCAGTGTGTATTAACCTGTCTCTCTCCCTCAGTGCTGTGTGTATTGACCCGTCTCTCTTTCTCTGTGCCGTGTGTATAGACCTGTCTCCCTTCGGTGCAGTTTGTATAAACCTGTCTTTCTCTGTAGGAGCGAGGCCTCTCTCCTCACTGGGTGTTCACAGCGCGTGGGGATTATAACCGTGCAGCTGAGAAGCTGAGAGAAACCATTCTGAACAGCGATGTCCAGGATGACAAGATAACACGCCTGTACAACATGCGGATCATGAGGGTCTGTACTCATTGCCCTGTCTGTGTCGTTGTTGTTCTAGCTGCCCGGTGGTGTGTTGTGTGTGAAGTAATACTTCCTGTTTACCTGTCTGTACTTCCTGTCTGTCTGACTCACTGGCGGTGTGTTGTGTGTCTGCGCAGGTGGAGTACTACTTCCTGTCTCAGTATGTTTCCGCCGTGGAGACCCCCTTCCGCCACGTGCTGCACGGCCGCGGCGATCACACACTGAGCGCGCTCACAGAGCACCTGGCTTTGCTGCGCTCGAAACCGGAGAAGTTTGACGAGGCACGGTTCCGCAAACAGCTGGCACTGCTCACCTGGACTCTGCAGGGGGCAGCAAACGCTCTGAGCGGAGACGTCTGGAATATTGACAACCTCTTCTAGAGCTGGTGACACTGACACTGACACACGGACATTGACATTGACGCTGACACATGGACATTGACACTGACTGATGCACTGACGCTGACACACTGACACTGATACTGATTGACGCACTGACTCGCTGATGCTGACACACGGACACGGACACTGACTGACGCACTGATGCTGACACACGGACACTGATACTGACTGACGCACTGATGCTGACACACGGACACTGATACTGACTGACGCACTGATGCTGACACACGGACACTGATACTGACTGACGCTGACACATGGACATTGACACTGACTCACTGACGCTGACACAGAGACACTGACTGATGCACTGACTCACTGACGCTGACACACTGACACTGACACTGATACTGACTGACGCACTGACTCACTGATGCTGACACACGGACACAGATACTGACTGACGCTGACACACTGACACTGACTGACGCACTGACTCACTGACGCTGACTCACTGACACTGACAGATGCACTGATGCTGACACACGGACACTGATACTGACTGATGCACTGACTCACTGACGCTGACACACGGACTGTCTCATTGACAATCTGACTGACTGACACACTGACAGGCTGACACTGACTCACTGACTGTCTCATTGACAAGCTGACTGACTGACACACTGACAGCCTGACACTGACACACTGACTGTCTCATTGACAAGATGACTGACTGACTCACTGACTGTCTCATTGACAGACTGACTGACAGCCTGACACTGTCTCATTGACGATCTGACCGACTGACAGGCGCCCTCCCCTCTGTGTGTTAGTGGGGTGTATGAAGCTTCCTTTAATGTAGTTGTTTTTCTGTTGTCTGGCAGTGGCAGCAGCACCTGTCTTGTTTGGGTGTGTCTTTAATTAGTGTTAATTTATCAGCGATTGCTATTGATTCTTTTTTTTATTGCCAAGTAATAATGAGCTCGTTACCAATGTAAGCAGTAATTATCGGGAGCAGTGCCTCCCATAATTATGACAGTTATACTGTCGTCCAATCAGAAAGCAGCATCTGCTACCAATCTGCGGTGATGTCATAGAGCAGTGGGGGGCGGGGCACTGGCTGATTCCTCAGAGGGCAGCGCGGAGACCAGCGGTGCAGGTCAAAGTTCACACGCCCTTGCACGACCTCGCTCTGCTCTGTGACCTCAACTAGGCGCTGCCTTGCCAGTGTTATTGGGATCCAGTAACACCTTGAAGAGTTTCCAGGAAACAGTCTGGAAAGCAACACTGTATTATCGGGAACAGTGATTCCCATAATTTATTATATCTGTTTGTGATTTTAAAAAAAAAAGTTTGCTCTTTCAGTACCAGGCTCGGCCCAGATTTGTGACAATCCTGACACTTATTTTAACGCTTTTGTTTGCTACCAATTCGGAGACGTCTGTGGGAATCCTGTCACCTCCCTGGGACCTCTTTAGTTTCAAAGTGAGGAACCGCATGCCTGATGTGCGCACACCTCTCGTCGACACTGCTGCCCCATCGCAGGCTCCCTCCCCCAGCTCACCACCAGGGCGGCGCTGTTGCACAGAGCCGGTCTGTAGGAAAACAGGATATTCCACAAGAGCCGGTTTTCCAGGCTCCCAGACTTAACCCTGGGAACGAACTTGGTGCTGAGAAAGCAGATCACTTCTGTCGATGACTCTGGAATGTTGATTTTCATTGCTTCCGTGTGCACGCGTGTTAACAGTGTCGATGATCTGGTAGGTGAGTCTCTCTCCAGCCCGGAGGCACTCTTTTTCCAGCCCGAGAGTCTTAGGACTCGCAGAACCGCTTGAGCCCTTAAGCGGGCGGGCCAGTTGTTCCTTCTGCCACCTCGGCCAACTCCTGTAAGGGTGTCTTGCTTCACACCCTCGCCCCCTTGTGGCTGTTGGAGGAATTGCTGAAATCTGAGCAGAGGAAAATACATCTAACTATCCTGGTACCACAAATAACGGCTCTGTGCTGCAGAGCCTGTCACAGTAGTCGTGATCACGGGTGCAGGGATGAAGAAAGAGCTTCTGGTCACACGGGGGGGCGTGTCCAGCGCTCTCTCACGCTGGAAGCAGTCGGCCGACAGGAGACCTGACATGATAGACCTGACATGATAGCGGGAGGCAGGGTAATCAGCAGCTCAGGGAGGTCCTGCCCTTGTTTCCCCACCCATTCTCAGTGACAAGATAAATCGGCTCCAAAAGTCTAAAGGCGCATCATGATCAAATGTTGTAGAATGGAAGCTCTAGATCAGGGGTGTCAGACTCATTCCTGGGGCGTTTGGTAGTGAGAGCTGGCCTAACTATTTGAGTAGCTGCCTAATTGTAGAACTTCTAAGATGGGTGACTGATAGGTCACTGTACCTTTAATGAAATGAATATCTCGTCTAATCAAGTGCTAAAGACTTTAGGAAAAAAAAATACCCTTCACACATCTAATTTAGAAGCAATGAGGTTCAGTTGTTGAATTGACTAAGCAGGTTAGAATAAAAGTCGCAAGACACCAGGACCTCCATAAACTGCGCTTGAGATCCTTGCCCTAGATGTGATTCAAGTAGGACACAACACCATGCACATAAAAGGAGGCAGCACCAACACCACAGCTGTATTTGTCTTTCCTGGGCCTGAGGTAGATGGTCAAACAGTAGGCGGAACAGGGTGTTTCTGGGGGATTGAGAGACTTTGGTTTGATAGGAGGGGACAGTGTGCGCAGTGTGTTACTACTGTACTTACTTGCAATCGGATCTCTAATAAAGCTTTCCAACACGAGCCTGTTGCCAGCAAGCAGAGCATTGTTGCTTCACATCCTGTCTTGCACCCTCACCTGTGAGATTTGACAAGCTGTGCAGTTTGGTTCTTACCCTGCAGGGAGAGATTCTTCACACAGCGGAAGTGCAGACTGGTTCAGCGCTCCCCGGTGTTCAGAGGGCTCTGAACCCTCTGGTGACCCCAGTGTCCTCGTGCTTTTCCTCAGGACTCTCGGTTGCTGAATCGAGCCCCTGAGTCAGGAAAAGAGGACGTGTTCAGTTGCAGAACTGACATCCATTCAAAAAGGACTCCTTAGTGGTTCGCTGGTTGTGCAAGAGCTCAGCACCTGACGGTTTGATTCTTTAGGAAAGGGGGCACAGCTCCAGCCCAGGAAGGGTCCCACAGGTCTTTTACACCTCCAGCAGCTAAAGGGCGGGGAAGAGCCGGTGATCGGCTCGGCTCAGCAAGACCCTGCAGACAGTGGCCTCTCTTCATGTGCTCCATGCAGACGCCTCAAACGGGTCAGTCCTGCATGGCCTGGTGTCGTCTGGGATTTATTCCACTCCAGCTCTCTTACACAGCTGGTCCAATTAATTAGTCAGCTGCATGATTGTAGGGGAACAAGTAACATGTTTATTCAAGGCTGAAAAGAGAAGAGAGAAAACAACGTTTCGGCTGTCAAGCCTTCTGACGCAGCTACCCAGCTGAACTACATGCTTGTAGCACTTGTAACTAGACTCCCAGGAGAGTCAAGCTGCACCCTGAATGAAGTGAAGTCTTGTGTGATCTTCCAACAAAGCCGCCTGTATGTGTCTATTTTAGAAGTTAATGGGGTAAATTGTTTAATTGACCTCTCAAGCAGGAGGAAAGATATGAAGACTCCAGCCCCCCCCCCCCCCCCCAGAGGTCAGTCATCTGAATTGGGCACAGCTGCTGGTTTTCGTGACATTGAATCACTAACTGGGGGGTCCAAGACCTCTTCGCACTAAACACACCAGGGCTCAGATCGAGCCTCTCGTGTCCGTGAGGGGCTTGATGGGCGAACTGAGGACTCGGCAGCAGCCAGCAGGAGGAGGGGTGGGGTCTGTTTTCCTCCAGCAGGCCTGGCTTGGCTCTAGGCTTTGTGCGTCAGCTAGTTTCCTTTCAGACAAACACCAGCGAAAGCAGACACCATGAACAGACTCATTTCACATCACTGAAACACTTTTATTAAATACATATCAAAACAAGTAAAAAAAACGGGAGACCATTACAGTGAAGAAGTCAGTCCCATCGATATTGATTCAATACAGGGGACAATAGTTGGACCAGTATACAAACTCTTTATCAAAACCAGTACGCCGATCGCTTAGAAAAACACGCACGACAACAACAGCACGGTCAAGCGAGAGGGGAGGGCGAAAAGTCTCTCCGGCTCGTCGGTCACAACCTTAACGAGCAGTATTGCTTCGGAATCCGTTTGTGCAAAACGAGGAGCCGCGCAGTGGTGAACCTGTAGTGCAAGGGAGACGTCTGAAAGGCCCGCAGTGGGATGGGCTGCAGCAGAGGTCACGTGACCTTCGCTGCGGGGGACCCGGCAGAGGTCACGCGACCTTCGCTGCGGGGGACCCGGCAGAGGTCACGCGACCTTCGCTGCGGGGGACCCGGCAGAGGTCATGCGACCTTCGCTGTGGGGGACCCGGCTGCAGCAGAGGTCACGTGACCTTCGCTGTGGGGGACCCGGCTGCAGCAGAGGTCACGTGACCTTCGCTGTGGGGGACCCGGCTGCAGCAGAGGTCACGCGACCTTCACTGTGGGGGACCCGGCAGAGGTCACGCGACCTTCACTGTGGGGGACCCGGCAGAGGTCACGTGACCTTCGCTGTGGGGGACCCAGCAGAGGTCACGCGACCTTCGCTGTGGGGGAACCGGCTGCAGCAGAGGTCACGCGACCTTCGCTGTGGGGGACCCGGCTGCAGCGGAGGTCACGCGACCTTCGCTGTGGGGGGGACCCGGCAGAGGTCACGCGACCTTCGCTGTGGAGGTCATGTGACCTTGGGGCAGTGCGGTGGCTCTGCGGCTAAAGATCTGCGCCTCTGGCTGGAAGGTTGCCGGTTCGTATCCCGTGGCCGGCAGATGAATCCTACTCCATTGGGCCCCTGAGCAAGGCCCTTAAACCCAACTGCTCCAGGGGCGCCGTATAAATGGCTGACCCTGCGCTCTGACCCCAAGCTTCTCTCCCTGTCTGTGTGCCTGTGTGTCTCATGGAGAGCAAGCTGGGGTCTGCGAAAAGACAAATTCCCAATACAAGAGATTGTACTGTATATGGCCAATAAAGTGATCTTCTCTTTACTGTGGGGGGACCTGCAGAGGTCAAGCTATCGCAATCCCTTCCAGCCTGTTTCCTGCAGGGCACGCACACCCCTCCGGTGGGGAGAACGGACTAGCGCACAGCGATCCTTCTCCCCATGGGAAAGGGGGATGGAGGGTGATGTCATTCCGCTACCTTCCAGACTCACGCAGGCTCCTGTAAGAACCGGACCGGGAGGAGGGGACCCCAACACGTCCAACACAACAAACAGGATAAACAAGAAAACTTTTCTGGGTCTCACGTGCCGAAGATCGGAAGACTACAACTTCCCACTTGGAAGGGTAATGTCATTAGCATCATCATCATCACCACAATTCCCACGAACACGAAGAAGGAGAGGAATGATCAGTCTTATTGCACATGCTGTATCGGAGACGAGACAGACTCTTTTCAGACCCGATGACGGAGCTCACGGGTGTCGAGGTGCTAGAGCAGTGACAGACCCGAATACAGCAGCAGAGAGGCCTACCGTAGCAAGATAATGATGATGATTAGGGATTGTTAATTAGTGCAGTTCACGTGTGCAGTGCGACTCTAGAATAGCACTGTAGTGCAGTAAATACAATTGCGTAGTGCAGTGTGTGAATACATCTAGTTTCCCTGCCCAGCGCAGGCAACGTCGTAGTGCTCTGCACCACGGGCCCATCTGAGTGCAGCAAGAGTCCAGTCTGGTCGGGTCCAGTCCAGTGCCCGGCTGTGTGAAGCCTGCGTCTCTCGGGGGTGTAAGTGTGCCAGTCGCTCAGCCGGAGGGACAGGTCCCGAAAGACGCCTATTTGCTTGTAGGTCTGATTGTCTCGTGTTTGTTGAGTCGGTGTACCCGTCTCTGTCAGTGGTCATTGGGCAGCGGGGCCAGCAGTGTGCCAGTCTCTGTCAGTGGGCACTGGGCAATGTGCCCATCAGTGTGCCAGTCTCTGTCAGTGGTCACTGGGCAATGTGCCAGTCTCTGTCAGTGGGCATTGGGAAGTGTGCCCATCAGTGTGCAAGTCTCTATCAGTGGTCATTGGGAAGTGTGCCAGTCTCTGTCAGTGGTCATTGGGCAATGTGCCCATCAGTGTGCCAGTCTCTGTCAGTGGTCATTGGGCAATGTGCCCATCAGTGTGCCAGTCTCTGTCAGTGGTCATTGGGCAATGTGCCAGTCTCTGTCAGTGGGCATTGGGAAGTGTGCCCATCAGTGTGCAAGTCTCTATCAGTGGTCATTGGGAAGTGTGCCAGTCTCTGTCAGTGGTCATTGGGCAATGTGCCCATCAGTGTGCCAGTCTCTGTCAGTGGTCATTGGGCAGTGTGCCCATCTCTGTCAGTGGGCACTGGGCAGTGTGCCCATCTCTGTCAGTGGGCATTGGGCAATGTGCCCATCAGTGTGCAAGTCTCTATCAGTGGGCACTGGGCAGTGTGCCCGTCTCTGTCAGTGGGCATTGGGCAATGTGCCCATCAGTGTGCAAGTCTCTATCAGTGGGCACTGGGCAGTGTGCCCGTCTCTGTCAGTGGGCATTGGGCAATGTGCCCATCAGTGTGCAAGTCTCTATCAGTGGGCACTGGGCAGTGTGCCCGTCTCTGTCAGTGGGCATTGGGCAATGTGCCCATCAGTGTGCAAGTCTCTATCAGTGGGCACTGGGCAGTGTGCCCGTCTCTGTCAGTGGGCATTGGGCAATGTGCCCATCAGTGTGCAAGTCTCTATCAGTGGGCACTGGGCAGTGTGCCCGTCTCTGTTAGTGGGCATTGGGAAGTGTGCCCATCAGTGTGCAAGTCTCTATCAGTGGGCACTGGGCAGTGTGCCCGTCTCTGTCAGTGGTCATTGGGCATGTGCCGGATGGTGTGGAAAATCCAGTCCATCTTAGTACTCCAGCCTCCATGATGGGCATCGTTCATTTGCTTGGTGAAGTACTCTAGCGCCTCCTGTTGGCTCTTCTCCAGTGCCAGCGTCTTGCGCAGGTAGGCAATGTCATCAAAGGACTGGAGCTCTGGCATGCCACAGCCCAGTAGCAGGGAGAAGAGGTTGATGAAGAGGTTGGCATGCTGTCGGATTGCCAGGTATGCCTTATAGCACATCTCCTGGAACCTGGCAGAATTAATAAGACACATAATAACACTGCAGTGTGAGAGAGAGGAGTTAATACAGACACACTGGACACTACAGTCCATTAACACTGCACCGAGAGAGAGGGGTTAATACAGACACACAGTACATTAACACTGCACTGAGAGAGAGGGGTTAATACAGACACACTGGACACTACAGTACATTAACACGACACCTGGACAGACAGACAGACAGACAGACAGACAGACAGACAGACAGACAGACAGACAGACAGACAGACAGACAGAGAGAGAGAGAGAGAGAGAGAGAGAGAGAGAGAGAGAGAGAGAGAGAGAGAGAGAGAGAGAGAGAGAGAGAGACAGAGACTGTGAGTGTTTGAGAGTATACTGTATCTGTGAGTTACAGGGTGTAGCAATCTCACCTCTCAAACTCCTTGGTCTTGGTGCACTCTGGTGTCCCCTTGCTGATGACAATGAGGAAGTCTTGTGTCAGGACAAAAGGAACACGCTCTCGCTTGTACCCAAACTTCTTCTTCTTGTGGTCAAGGAAGTGTCCAAAATCAATGTGGAACAGCTGAGAGAGAAAGAGTTGTTAATGCACACTGCACAGAGAGACGGAGATTACTGCGCACTACACGGAGAGACGGAATTAATCGATACTGTGAGTGTGAATCCACACTGCACTGGGAGAGAGGGGGTTAAAGCACACTGCACTGGGAGAGAGGGGGGGGGTTAAAGCACACTGCACTGGGAGAGAGAGAGGGGGGTTAAAGCACACTGCACTGGGAGAGAGAGAGAGGGGGGTTAAAGCACACTGCACTGGGAGAGAGAGAGAGGGGGGTTAAAGCACACTGCACTGGGAGAGAGAGAGGGGGGTTAAAGCACACTGCACTGGGAGAGAGAGAGAAGGGTTGATGCACACTGCACTGGGAGAGAGAGAGGGGGGTTAAAGCACACTGCACTGGGAGAGAGGGGGTTAAAGCACACTGCACTGGGAGAGAGAGAAGGGTTGATGCACACTGCACTGGGAGAGAGCGAGGGGGGTTAAAGCACACTGCACTGGGAGAGAGCGAGGGGGGTTAAAGCACACTGCACTGGGAGAGAGAGAGAGGGGGGTTAAAGCACACTGCACTGGGAGAGAGAGAGGGGGGTTAAAGCACACTGCACTGGGAGAGAGAGAGAAGGGTTGATGCACACTGCACTGGGAGAGAGAGAGGGGGGTTAAAGCACACTGCACTGGGAGAGAGAGAGAAGGGTTGATGCACACTGCACTGGGAGAGAGAGAAGGGTTGATGCACACTGCACTGGGAGAGAGAGAGGTGGGTTGATGCACACTGCACTGGGACAGAGAGAGGGGGGTTAAAGCACACTGCACTGGGAGAGAGAGAAGGGTTGATGCACACTGCACTGGGAGAGAGAGGGGGGTTGATGCACACTGCACTGGGAGAGAGAAGGGTTGATGCACACTGCACTGGGAGAGAGGGGGGGGGGGGTTAAGTGAGAGATGCCTACAGAGTGAATACACACTGCACTTAACAGAGACACTGCACCAAGGCAGTGGAGTTAATGCATTACCCTAAGAAAGGGCTGTGTAGTGCACGGCTGACCAGAAATTCAGTGTGCCAGTCACTCAGAGTCACTCAGTGTGTCAGTGTGTCAGTGTGTCAGTGTGTCAGTGTGTCAGTGTGCCAGTCACTCAGAGTCACTCAGTGTCAGTGTGTCAGTGTGTCAGTGTGTCAGTGTGCCAGTCACTCAGAGTCACTCAGTGTCAGTGTGTCAGTGTGCCAGTCACTCAGAGTCACTCAGTGTGTCAGTGTGCCAGTCACTCAGAGTCACTCAGTGTCAGTGTGCCAGTCACTAAGAGTCACTCAGTGTGTCAGTGTGCCAGTCACTCAGAGTCACTCAGTGTGTCAGTGTGCCAGTCACTAAGAGTCACTCAGTGTGTCAGTGTGCCAGTCACTCAGAGTCACTCAGTGTGTCAGTGTGCCAGTCACTAAGAGTCACTCAGTGTGTCAGTGTGCCAGTCACTCAGAGTCACTCAGTGTGTCAGTGTGCCAGTCACTAAGAGTCACTCAGTGTGTCA
This sequence comes from Atractosteus spatula, assembly GCF_055471065.1. Taxonomy (NCBI): domain Eukaryota; kingdom Metazoa; phylum Chordata; class Actinopteri; order Semionotiformes; family Lepisosteidae; genus Atractosteus; species Atractosteus spatula. The sequence goes on along the minus strand of NC_142708.1, from coordinate 67,307,556 downwards.
GTGTGCCAGTCACTCAGAGAGGCACTCAGTGTCAGTGTGCCAGTCACTCAGAGTCACTCAGTGTGTCAGTGTTCCAGTCACTCAGAGTCACTCAGTGTGTCAGTGTTCCAGTCACTCAGAGAGTGGCAGTGTCAGTGTTCCAGTCACTCAGAGAGTGGCTTAGTGTCAGTGTGCCAGTCACTCAGAGAGTCACTCAGTGTGTCAGTGTGCCAGTCACTCAGAGAGGCACTCAGTGTCAGTGTGCCAGTCACTCAGAGTCACTCAGTGTGTCAGTGTGCCAGTCACTCAGAGTCACTCAGTGTGTCAGTGTGGCAGTCACTCAGAGAGGCACTCAGTGTCAGTGTGCCAGTCACTAAGAGTCACTCAGTGTGTCAGTGTGCCAGTCACTCAGAGTCACTCAGTGTGTCAGTGTGCCAGTCACTCAGAGAGGCACTCAGTGTCAGTGTGCCAGTCACTCAGAGTCACTCAGTGTGTCAGTGTGCCAGTCACTCAGAGTCACTCAGTGTGTCAGTGTTCCAGTCACTCAGAGAGGCACTCAGTGTCAGTGTGCCAGTCACTCAGAGTCACTCAGTGTGTCAGTGTGCCAGTCACTAAGAGTCACTCAGTGTGTCAGTGTGCCAGTCACTCAGAGAGGCACTCAGTGTGTCAGTGTGCCAGTCACTCAGAGAGTGGCAGTGTCAGTGTTCCAGTCACTCAGTGTGTCAGTGTTCCAGTCACTCAGAGAGTCACTCAGTGTGTCAGTGTGCCAGTCACTCAGAGAGGCACTCAGTGTCAGTGTGCCAGTCACTCAGAGTCACTCAGTGTGTCAGTGTGCCAGTCACTCAGAGAGTGGCAGTGTCAGTGTTCCAGTCACTCAGTGTGTCAGTGTTCCAGTCACTCAGAGAGTCACTCAGTGTGTCAGTGTGCCAGTCACTCAGAGAGGCACTCAGTGTCAGTGTGCCAGTCACTCAGAGTCACTCAGTGTGTCAGTGTGGCAGTCACTCAGAGAGGCACTCAGAGTCCCATGGAGAGTCAGTGAGCGCGTCTGTCCATCTATCTGACCTGTCCATTCTCCTTCACCATGATGTTGCTGTTGTGCCTGTCGCCGATGCCCAGGATGAAGGTGGCAACACAGTACCCTGCACAGGAGCGCGTGAACAGGTCAATCGCCCGGTCGTACCTGAGAGAGGACAAGCAGGGGTTCGAGAGTGTAACAGCCAGGTGGGTCAGGAGTGAAAGAGCAGAGCAGCTGGACGGGGAGTGAGAATGACAGTAGGGCAGGCAGACGGGGAGTGAGAGCAGGGACAGGGGGAGACGTCATGGCAGGAAGACAGAGAGGGCGGGTCCTTACGCCTCGCCCCGGTTCTTGTCCTTGATCCAGTGGTGCAGCGTGTTGCTGTTGAACTGCAGAGCCCCCTTCAGGCCACCCTTACACTGGATCTGCATAATGGTATGAGAGTTCTTCACCACCTCGATCAGTCCCACACAGTCCCCTATCGACAGACAGCCATAGGGCAGCATCCTACAGGCAGAGAGAGGGGTTAATACAGACACACTGGACACTACAGTACATTAACACTGCACTGAGAGAGAGGGGTTAATACAGACACACTGGACACTACAGTACATTAACACTGCACTGAGAGAGAGAGGGGTTAATACAGACACACTGGACACTACAGTCCATTAACACTGCACTGAGAGAGAGAGGGGTTAATACAGACACACTGGACACTACAGTCCATTAACACTGCACTGAGAGAGAGGGGTTAATACAGACACACTGGACACTACAGTCCATTAACACTGCACTGAGAGAGAGAGGGATTAATACAGACACACTGGACACTACAGTCCATTAACACTGCACTGAGAGAGAGAGGGGTTAATACAGACACACTGGACACTACAGTACATTAACACTGCACTGAGAGAGAGGGCTTAATACAGACACACTGGACACTACAGTACATTAACACTGCACTGAGAGAGAGAGGGGTTAATACAGACACACTGGACACTACAGTCCATTAACACTGCACTGAGAGAGAGGGGTTAATACAGACACACTGGACACTACAGTCCATTAACACTGCACTGAGAGAGAGGGGTTAATACAGACACACTGGACACTACAGTCCTTAACACTGCACTGAGAGAGAGGGGTTAATACAGACACACTGGACACTACAGTCCATTAACACTGCACTGAGAGAGAGGGGTTAATACAGACACACTGGACACTACAGTACATTAACACTGCACTGAGAGAGAGGGGTTAATACAGACACACTGGACACTACAGTACATTAACACTGCACTGAGAGAGAGGGCTTAATACAGACACACTGGACACTACAGTACATTAACACTGCACTGAGAGAGAGGGGTTAATACAGACACACTGGACACTACAGTCCATTAACACTGCACTGAGAGAGAGGGGTTAATACAGACACACTGGACACTACAGTCCATTAACACTGCACTGAGAGGGAGAGGAGTTAATACAGACACACTGGACACTACAGTACATTAACACTGCACTGAGAGAGAGAGGGGTTAATACAGACACACTGGACACTACAGTACATTAACACTGCACTGAGAGAGAGGGGTTAATACAGACACACTGGACACTACAGTACATTGACACTGCACTGAGAGAGAGGGGTTAATACAGACACACTGGACACTACAGTCCATTAACACTGCACTGAGAGAGAGGGGTTAGTACAGACACACTGGACACTACAGTACATTGACACTGCACTGAGAGAGAGGGGTTAATACAGACACACTGGACACTACAGTCCATTAACACTGCACTGAGAGAGAGGGGTTAGTACAGACACACTGGACACTACAGTCCATTGACACTGCACTGAGAGAGAGGGGTTAATACAGACACACTGGACACTACAGTCCATTAACACTGCACTGAGAGAGAGGGGTTAATACAGACACACTGGACACTACAGTACATTAACACTGCACTGAGAGAGAAATTGGTACCGGAGGTCCAGCCCCTGGTTCTGCCAGATGTTCTCCATGATCCGGATGATCTGAAGAGTCAGCATGTCCTGCCGTAGGTCTGCAACACAGCCGCACAGTTACACACACACCCCTGCGCTGCTCACACTGACTCACAGCCCTTGTCCACAGCTGTGTCCCGCACAGCCGAGCAGACTGATCGAGTGGAGGGGTGGGAGCCAAGCTGCTCAGCCCCTGGGCGCTCACAGGGGAGTATCTGCTCGTTTTCTTTTTTACACACAACACAGGACACGGACATACTCTTCAAACACACCCTCCACTGCGACTCCTTGTGTGATCGGTGGTTCACTGACACTTCATTCACTAATTCATCAAATCGCACAATCGCTAGTTGGTTTCAACATTCATCAGGCGGCTCTTTAATTGACACAGACAGTCCATCCCAGCAGTCTCTTTGAAAGTCACCTCTCCGTTCAGCGGGTCATTTCTAAGCTCTTGGGATTTGTGTGTGATTTCTCCAACACTCCAGACAAACACACGCCAGCAAGAGTTTCCCGCTGTTCTTAGGACACACACTCCCCCCACCGCTGCCTCACCGTCTCCGTTCTTGAAGATGATCTCGTTGTTGGTGAAGAGCAGCTCGCTCATGATGTCAGGGTTCTCCCAGTTCAGCCACAGGGGGCGCTTCGCTGAGGACATGATGCGGCACTCCTCCAGCCTGAGAGGGAGACAGGGGCTCAGCACGACAGGGGGCACTCCCTGCTGTGCACAAGGCTGCTCCCTAACTCCTCTGCACAGAAGCCCAGGTCTGGGGCGAAATCACCTGCTGAGCTCTGGGCCCTGCTGTGTCAAGCGCAGAGTCCATCCTGACACGTCTAGATTCAGTCGGGCTGAGAACAGCCTCTTATCTTCACGGATGTGTAGGGAGCAGCAGATGCACTTAATGAGAAGTGATAACCCACAGTGAGTCACTACACTGTGTCTTAGCTGGTGTACAGAGAGAGTGAGACAGGCACCTGAGGTTGCCCAGCTGGTGTACAGGGTTCAGTGGACAGACAGACAGAGAGAGAGTGAGACAGGTACCTGAGGTTCCCTGTTTGGTGTACAGGCTTCAGTGGACAGAGAGAGAGAGAGTGAGACAGACACCTGAGGTTGCCCAGCTGGTGTACAGGGTTCAGTGGACAGACAGAGAGAGAGTGAGACAGGTACCTGAGGTTGCCCAGCTGGTGTACAGGGTTCAGTGGACAGAGAGAGAGAGTGAGACAGGTATCTGAGGTTGCCCAGCTGGTGTACAGGGTTCAGTGGACAGAGAGAGAGTGAGACAGGTACCTGAGGTTGCCCGGCTGGTGTACAGGGTTCAGTGGACAGAGAGAGAGGGTGAGACAGGTACCTGAGGTTGCCCAGCTGGTGTACAGGGTTCAGTGGACAGAGAGAGAGTGAGACAGGTACCTAAGGTTGCCCAGCTGGTGTACAGGGTTCAGTGGAGAGAGAGAGAGTGAGACAGGTACCTGAGGTTGCCCAGCTGGTGTACAGGGTTCAGTGGACAGAGAGAGAGAGTGAGACAGGTACCTGTGGTTGCCCAGCTGGTGTACAGGGTTCACTGGACAGAGAGAGAGTGAGACAGGTACCTGAGGTTGCCCGGCTGGTGTACAGGGTTCAGTGGACAGAGAGAGAGTGAGACAGGTACCTGAGGTTGCCCAGCTGGTGTACAGGGTTCAGTGGACAGACAGAGAGAGAGTGAGACAGGTACCTGAGGTTGCCCAGCTGGTGTACAGGGTTCAGTGGACAGACAAAGCCCTGCAGAGCCTCCATGTAGTCCGGCCGGCTCATGTGCTCGACCAGGAACTTCATCTGGGTCTGAAGAAAGGAGAGTAATTAACTAACGAAGCCCCACACTCTGAGACTGACAGCTGACATGCAGAGAACGGCACAGGCAGAGCTGTGGAGTGGCTCCAGCAGTCGAGGGAATGCCCGGAGCACAGTGTGAGCTCGGTGCCCACACGCCGTGGAATCAAGCTGGGAATCGTGCCATGAGCCTGGCACTGCCAGGGCCTGAGACTGCTCTGCCCCCAATCTGCAGGGCCTCGTGCAGGAACGTCGCCCCTGTCCTCTCGGGGCCTGTAGAGCTCCCCGCGCGGCGAGAAAGGCATGCGTCCCCCGGTCTCCCGCCGCGGAGACACGTCAGACACACAGGCCCGATCTGGGGACAACTGGTGAGGAGGACCGCCGGTACCTTCTGGGTCTCGTCCTTCTTCTCCTGCTTCAGGGTGTCGGTCAGGTTGATGAGCTTCTCCATGGCCTCCACCTGTCGGTTCAGGTGCTTCAGGTACATGCCACAGCCCCGGCAGAACGCCTCCAGCAGCAGCCCGAACCGCCGGGACACTGTCTTATTGTGCATCTCTGACCTGAGAGAGAGTGGTTAATACAGACACACTGGACACTACAGTCCATTAACACTGCACTGAGAGAGAGGGGTTAATACAGACACACTGGACACTACAGTCCATTAACACTGCACTGAGAGAGGGGTTAATACAGACACACTGGACACTACAGTACATTAACACTGCACTGAGAGAGAAGGGGGTTAATACAGACACACTGGACACTACAGTCCATTAACACTGCACTGAGAGAGAGAGGGGTTAATACAGACACACTGGACACTACAGTCCATTAACACTGCAGTGAGAGAGAGAGGGGTTAATACAGACACTGTGACTCACTTGAGGTGCCAGAAGAAGAAGTGTCCTATCCTCTGATTGGTCAGGGCTTTCTTAATCAGGAAGCGAGCAAGAGGGTTGTCCAGATACATCTCGTACTTCAGCACCTGCAGGTGTTGAGAAATATTTGTGTTTATACAGAGTACTGCTTTTCACACGGAAGGATTCCTAAGATCTTTCCGCATAGAGGGGAACATCAACTTCACCCCCCAGTGCAGTGCTGCCCCCTCCTGGGCAACACACAGCCGCCCCCCCGTGCACAGGTCAGGGGGAGGAGGGAGACACTGCTGCACCAGCTGAGTTAAAGGCCAGTCTGGGGTTCAGCCTGGACACTGGGGTGAAGACCCCTGCTCTTCCACTGCCCTGGGGTCTTCACTGACCACGTGGGCAGGACCTCTGTCTGTCGTGTGGTCTGAAGAGCGGCACCCCCGATAGCAGGGTCCCAGTCCAGCCTGCTAGCATACTAGCGCGCATGACAACTGTCCAGAGGGAAATGGGCACCGGCTGGTCAAGATCACCACTGACAGCAGCAGCCTGCTTTTCCTCAGAGGTACTGTACCTCCTCCCCATCCAGAGACCTGAAGAGATCAGGCTACGAAGACAGACGGACACACTGTACACAGGCTGAGTGCACGCTGTTTCCAACACATTACCCGCAGACAGACATCCATATACACACTCTATAGATGAACACATCCCAGTTCATCAGGGGCAGGCCCTGGAGCCCCGCCCAGCACTCACCTGGACCAGCTGCAGCAGGTACTGGCTCAGCTTGTCGTCTGTCAGGCCCTGCACCAGGCAGCGCAGCGCGAACTCCCTCACCACCGGGTCAGGGAAGTTACAGTCCAGGAGCTCCAGGGCTAACTCTGGCTGGATCAGGGGCCAGTCACGCAGCAGGCAGTACATCTGCATACAGAGAGAGGGGTTAATACAGACACACTGGACACTACAGTACATTAACACTGCACTGAGAGAGAGAGGGGTTAATACAGACACACTGGACACTACAGTACATTAACACTGCACTGAGAGAGAGAGGGGTTAATACAGACACACTGGTCAATCTCTCTATACCTGAGACACTTCGTCCCTTGAGTTCCACTTCACAGAAAGCAACAGTTTAGGCAGACTCTCCGGGATATTGACACAGTAATGCCTGCGAGACAGACAGCGGTAAATGAAATGTGGCCGGACAGGCAGACGGGAGAACAGAGAGAGGCAGGCAGGGAGACGGAGAGAGACAGGCACCGGTGTCTCCAGAGGAAGTCCTTCTCCTGCTCCGACAGCTCGTACAGGGGGTCGCGGCTGCAGATACTGCGCAGCTGGTCCACGTCCGTCTGGGACACGCTGCTGTCGCAGGCCAGGCGATTGCTCTGGGGGCGAGAGCAGGAGGGAGGAGACAGTCAGACTGCCCAACCCTCTCCCTGTCCCGTGCCTCCCAGTCACAGACACCCGCAGGGCTGACCCGAGGATCAGACAGACACACATCCATCTTCTACCCTCTTCTTCCAGCTCTGGGTCGCGGGAGAGCCGGGGCCTATCCCAGCATGCAACGGCAAGGCAGGGCACACCCTGGACAGGACACCAGTCCATCGCAGGGCAGACACACAGACAGAAACACACACTCTTACACCAGGACCAGCTCTCCCAGAAGCCAATATGTCTACCAGCCTGTCTTTGGACTATTGGAGGAAACCCATGTGAATATGGTGAGACCATGCAAACTCCACACAGACAGCAACGCAGGTCTGGAATTGACCATGGGGCTCCAGTGCTGCGATGCAGCAGTGCTAACCACTGCGCCACCATGCCACCCTAGACTGCCATTCTTCCTCAAAATCACACATCTAGTAATCCCAGAACTCCCTCTCCTGCAGAATCAGAACAGCTATCGATCTGATAGAAAGTCAACAGGGCTGCAGGCCTGTGTGTGATCTCCTGTCCAGCAGGGGGAGCTCAGTGAGACTCGCTCAGTCCATCTGTCTCTCTCTCACCATTCCCAGCAGGCAGCAGTTGTACCCCAGCTCCCGGGAGATGGTCCAGTTGGCGTGTTCCTCCACCTGCTGCTCATCTGGGAACCGGACTGCATGGCTGAACCAGGGGAACTCCAGCTCCACACATGGCGTCTCCTGCGCACGGACGACAGGTTTCATCATCATCATCATCATACAGTGCAATACAACACAGCAGCAGAGTGAAGTGCAGTGCACTATATTGTAGTATGAAGTGTAGTACAGTACTGTGCAGTATAGCACACTAGGGTGTAGCAGAGCACACTACTGTGCAGTACAGGACACTAGAGTGTAGTGCAGTATAGTATTGTACAGTATTAGACACTAGAGTGAACTGTAATACAGTACTGTGCAGTACAGGACAGAACAGGACAGTAGGGTGTAGTGGAGTACAGTTGCAGAGTACAGTACAGAGCTGCAGAGTGAAGTGTAGCATGGTACAGCACTCTATAGTGCTTCAGCAATCTTACCCCCAACCCACCTTGTTGGGGTTTGATCCTGCAACCCCGATGGGGTTCAGCAGGTCCTCCAGGCCATGGGGCACAGGCCACAGGCCAAGGGTTATCTTCCCATTGACCAGAGTATCCTTGTAGTCAAACAGGTTGACATTACCCCAGGCCAGCGGACAGTGCTCCTGCAACACAGAGAGACAGAGAGCTACACTGCAATACATCTCAGTACAGGCTGGTATACCCACACACACTGTACAGGTACAGGAGGATACACTGTAATAAACACAGAGAGCTACACTGCAATACATCTCAGTACAGGCTGGTATACCCACACATACTGTACAGGTACAGGAGGATACACTGTAATAAACACAGAGAGCTACACTGCAATACATCTCGGTACAGGCTGGTATACCCACACACACTGTACAGGTACAGGAGGATACACTGTAATAAACACAGAGAGCTACACTGCAATACATCTCAGTACAGGCTGGTATACCCACACACACTGTACAGGTACAGGAGGATACACTGTAATAAACACAGAGAGCTACACTGCAATACATCTCAGTACAGGCTGGTATACCCACACACACTGTACAGGAGATACACTGCAATAAACACTGCAAAGTAATGTACTGCACCAAGTATTTTCAATATAAACAGTGAGATTCGGTCTCAGTGCGTGTGGGACAGTACCTCTTTGGCCCCCTTACGGCCTTTGACCGAGCAGATGGAGAGACAGAGGCGGGCGGAGCGGGGGAGGTCAAATAATGGAATGTCATACGTCAGCCACTCATTCCACCTGGGAAAGCACAAGACAGGGCAGTCAGGTTCAGCACAGCGTGGCAGAGGAGAGCGTACAGCACTGCAGTCTAGTCTAGCACAATACTGTCTAGCGAGTGTAGTAGGGCCTCAGAGCTGTGTTGTGCTGTGGTGTGCTCCAGTGCCTGTGTCGCCCTGTCTTGGCACTGCACAGTGTACTCTGACAAGGGCAGAGCTGCAGTACCTGGGATTGGAGCAGGGCACTCTCTGGGTGTTCACGTTGTCACACAGCGGCTCCCCTCCGTGGTAGATACCCGTCCGCACGTAGATCTGGCACACAGATACAGTTCATATAATGAAGTAGCAGTCTGTCACCATTCTCCCCCCTCTATTCCCCCACTCTCCTCCCTTTACACCTTGTACCCTGATCTCACTGGGCTGTACTGCTCCTGTACTCTGATCTCACTGGGCTTCGCTGCTCCTGTACCCTGATCTCACTGGGCTGTACTGCTCCTGTACTCTGATCTCACTGGGCTTCACTGCTCCTGTACCCTGATCTCACTGGGCTGTACTGCTCCTGTACTCTGATCTCACTGGGCTTCACGGCTCCTGTACCCTGATCTCACTGGGCTGTACTAATCTTGTACCCTGAACTCACTGGGCTGTACTGATCTTGTACCCTGATCTCACTGGGCTGTACTGATTTTGTACCCTGATCTCACTGGGCTGTACTGCTCTTGTACCCTGATCTCCCTGGGCTGTACATCTCCCGTACCCTGATCCCCCTGGGCTTCACTGCTCCTGTACCCTGATCTCACTGGGCTGTACTGCTCCTGTACCCTGATCTCCTTGGGCTTCACTGCTCCTGTACCCTGATGTCACTGGGCTTCACTGCTCCTGTACCCTGATCTCACTGGGCTTCACTGCTCCTGTACCCTGATCTCACTAGGCTTCACTGCTCCTGTACCCTGATCTCACTGAGCTGTACTGCTCCTGTACCCTGATCTCACTGAGCTGTACTGCTCCTGTAACCTGATCTCACTGAGCTGTACTGCTCCTGTAACCTGATCTCACTGGGTGTACTGCTCTTGTACCCTGATCTCACTGGGCTGTACTGCTCCTGTACCCTGACCCCCCTGGGCTTCACTGCTCCTGTACCCTGATCTCACTGGGCTTCACTGCTCCTGTACCCGGATCTCTCTCTGTGGTCCCGCACTGTCCTGCGCTCTGATGACCGTGCAGCTTGCTCAGAAGAGGGGGCTCACCTTGTCAATGTCCCGGATGTTGACGTTGACGTAGGTGGCGCAGAGCAGCCGGACTCTGAGCGGGCTGCTGAAGGCCCAGAGCGGGCGCGGGGGGCTGGGGTCGGCCCCACCGAGGCAGGGGCTGGGCTGGGGCGTGCGGCGGCTGTAGGAGGGGGTGACAAACCCGCTGGCCGGGAGCTGGCTGTACAGACTGTCCTTGGACACCAGCATGAGGTGCGGCAGGCGGCCGATGGTGATGCAGCTGCGGATGTACTGAGGGCCAGGGAGGGAGGGGAGAGCAGGTGAGCGCCTCTTAGTCCCACCCTCTGCCCCTCCCTCCCCCAGCCGGCCCACCTGCCTCCCGCTGCCTCTCACCTTGTACTGGCTGAGCGGGTACTTCTCCAGCAGGTACTCGTCACAGCCGCACACCTTCAGGATGTACTGGCCCTGGTACTCCTGCACGCACAGCCGCAGCTGCTCGGGAGACAGGTGCATGCTGCGCGTCTTCTTGCGGATGGCTTCGGCGATCAGCTGCTCGGGCAGCGAGTCGTGGGGCGTCTTCAGGGTGTACTTCTGTTTGTCATTGGACGGGGACACTATGACCCAGATCGTCACAATCAGGCGCCCTGCGAGGCACAGACAGAGGGCGCTAGAGCGAAAATACGTCTGACAACATCAGAGATCAATATCGGTGCAGTACAGTACAGTGTAGATAGAGTGTGGTGTAGATACAGTGACTGTGTTACAGTGACAGTGCGGTACAGTGCAGATACAGTGATAGTGTGCTACAGTGTAGATACAGTCTGGTGTAGATACAGTGACTGTGTTACAGTGCAGATACAGTCTGGTGTAGATACAGTGACTGTGTTGCAGTGTAGATACAGTGACTGTGTTGCAGTGTAGATACAGTCTGGTGTAGATACAGTGACTGTGTTGCAGTGCAGATACAGTGACTGTGTTGCAGTGCAGATACAGTCTGGTGTAGATACAGTGACTGTTGCAGTGCAGATACAGTCTGGTGTAGATACAGTGACTGTTGCAGTGTAGATACAGTCTGGTGTAGATACAGTGACTGTGTTGCAGTGCAGATACAGTCTGGTGTAGATACAGTGACTGTGTTGCAGTGTAGATACAGTCTGGTGTAGATACAGTGACTGTGTTGCAGTGCAGATACAGTGACTGTGTTGCAGTGGAGATACAGTCTGGTGTAGATACAGTGACTGTGTTGCAGTGCAGATACAGTGACTGTGTTGCAGTGCAGATACAGTCTGGTGTAGATACAGTGACTGTGTTGCAGTGCAGATACAGTGACTGTGTTGCAGTGCAGATACAGTCTGGTGTAGATACAGTGACTGTGTTGCAGTGCAGATACAGTGACTGTGTTGCAGTGCAGGTACAGTCTGGTGTAGATACAGTGACTGTGTTGCAGTGCAGATACAGTCTGGTGTAGATACAGTGACTGTGTTGCAGTGCAGATACAGTGACTGTGTTGCAGTGCAGATACAGTCTGGTGTAGATACAGTGACTGTGTTACAGTGCAGATACAGTCTGGTGTAGATACAGTGACTGTGTTGCAGTGCAGATACAGTCTGGTGTAGATACAGTGACTGTTGCAGTGTAGATACAGTCTGGTGTAGATACAGTGACTGTGTTACAGTGCAGATACAGTCTGGTGTAGATACAGTGACTGTGTTGCAGTGCAGATACAGTCTGGTGTAGATACAGTGACTGTGTTGCAGTGCAGATACAGTCTGGTGTAGATACAGTGACTGTTGCAGTGTAGATACAGTCTGGTGTAGATACAGTGACTGTGTTGCAGTGCAGATACAGTCTGGTGTAGATACAGTGACTGTGTTGCAGTGTAGATACAGTCTGGTGTAGACACAGTGACTGTGTTGCAGTGTAGATACAGTCTGGTGTAGATACAGTGACTGTGTTGCAGTGCAGATACAGTCTGGTGTAGATACAGTGACTGTGTTGCAGTGTAGATACAGTCTGGTGTAGATACAGTGACTGTGTTGCAGTGCAGATACAGTCTGGTGTAGATACAGTGACTGTGTTGCAGTGCAGATACAGTCTGGTGTAGATACAGTGACTGTGTTGCAGTGTAGATACAGTCTGGTGTAGATACAGTGACTGTGTTGCAGTGCAGATACAGTCTGGTGTAGATACAGTGACTGTGTTGCAGTGCAGATACAGTCTGGTGTAGATACAGTGACTGTGTTGCAGTGTAGATACAGTCTGGTGTAGATACAGTGACTGTGTTGCAGTGCAGATACAGTGACTGTGTTGCAGTGTAGATACAGTCTGGTGTAGATACAGTGACTGTGTTGCAGTGCAGATACAGTCTGGTGTAGATACAGTGACTGTGTTGCAGTGTAGATACAGTCTGGTGTAGACACAGTGACTGTGTTGCAGTGTAGATACAGTCTGGTGTAGATACAGTGACTGTGTTGCAGTGCAGATACAGTGACTGTGTTGCAGTGTAGATACAGTCTGGTGTAGATACAGTGACTGTGTTGCAGTGTAGATACAGTCTGGTGTAGATACAGTGACTGTGTTGCAGTGCAGATACAGTCTGGTGTAGATACAGTGACTGTTGCAGTGCAGATACAGTCTGGTGTAGATACAGTGACTGTGTTGCAGTGCAGATACAGTGACTGTGTTGCAGTGCAGATACAGTCTGGTGTAGATACAGTGACTGTGTTGCAGTGCAGATACAGTGACTGTGTTGCAGTGCAGGTACAGTCTGGTGTAGATACAGTGACTGTGTTGCAGTGCAGATACAGTGACTGTGTTGCAGTGCAGATACAGTCTGGTGTAGATACAGTGACTGTGTTGCAGTGCAGATACAGTGACTGTGTTACAGTGCAGATACAGTCTGGTGTAGATACAGTGACTGTGTTGCAGTGAAGATACAGTCTGGTGTAGATACAGTGACTGTTGCAGTGTAGATACAGTCTGGTGTAGATACAGTGACTGTGTTACAGTGCAGATACAGTCTGGTGTAGATACAGTGACTGTGTTGCAGTGCAGATACAGTCTGGTGTAGATACAGTGACTGTGTTGCAGTGTAGATACAGTCTGGTGTAGATACAGTGACTGTGTTGCAGTGCAGATACAGTCTGGTGTAGATACAGTGACTGTGTTGCAGTGCAGATACAGTCTGGTGTAGATACAGTGACTGTGTTACAGTGCAGATACAGTCTGGTGTAGATACAGTGACTGTGTTGCAGTGCAGATACAGTCTGGTGTAGATACAGTGACTGTTGCAGTGCAGATACAGTCTGGTGTAGATACAGTGACTGTGTTGCAGTGCAGATACAGTCTGGTGTAGATACAGTGACTGTTGCAGTGTAGATACAGTCTGGTGTAGATACAGTGACTGTGTTGCAGTGCAGATACAGTCTGGTGTAGATACAGTGACTGTGTTGCAGTGCAGATACAGTCTGGTGTAGATACAGTGACTGTGTTGCAGTGTAGATACAGTCTGGTGTAGACACAGTGACTGTGTTGCAGTGTAGATACAGTCTGGTGTAGATACAGTGACTGTGTTGCAGTGCAGATACAGTGACTGTGTTGCAGTGGAGATACAGTCTGGTGTAGATACAGTGACTGTGTTGCAGTGCAGATACAGTGACTGTGTTGCAGTGCAGATACAGTCTGGTGTAGATACAGTAACTGTGTTGATGTGCAGATACAGTGACTGTGTTGCAGTGCAGATACAGTCTGGTGTAGATACAGTGACTGTGTTGCAGTGCAGATACAGTGACTGTGTTGCAGTGCAGGTACAGTCTGGTGTAGATACAGTGACTGTGTTGCAGTGCAGATACAGTGACTGTGTTGCAGTGCAGATACAGTCTGGTGTAGATACAGTGACTGTGTTGCAGTGCAGATACAGTGACTGTGTTGCAGTGCAGATACAGTCTGGTGTAGATACAGTGACTGTGTTGCAGTGCAGATACAGTCTGGTGTAGATACAGTGACTGTTGCAGTGCAGATACAGTCTGGTGTAGATACAGTGACTGTGTTGCAGTGCAGATACAGTCTGGTGTAGATACAGTGACTGTGTTGCAGTGCAGATACAGTCTGGTGTAGATACAGTGACTGTGTTGCAGTGCAGATACAGTCTGGTGTAGATACAGTGACTGTGTTGCAGTGTAGATACAGTCTGGTGTAGATACAGTGACTGTGTTGCAGTGCAGATACAGTCTGGTGTAGATACAGTGACTGTGTTGCAGTGCAGATACAGTGACAGTGAGCTGCAGATGCCGTGAGCACACTGTCCATTCAGTACTGACCTTTGTCCAGTTTGCAGTAGATGTGCTGGGGCAGTTCGGGCGAGGACTCGACATTGGGAGGATAGACGTACAGCGCCTGGGTGTGGGCGCCCCCCCCCTCGCGCTCCTCCATGGCCTCCCGGCACACGCTCAGAATGCTCCGTCTGAAGTCCTGCACCTCCGGGTCCTTCACCAGCTCAAACTCGCAGATGGGCATGCCGATGGCGAAGCCTGCGCAGAAAACCCCAGCATGGGAACACAGGCCTCAGCCAGCCAGCAGGGAGACAGGGACGGGGAGAGGACAGTGACAGAGGGGGAAGGAGAAGCAGGGTGAGAGGGGTGGAGAGGAGGGAGGAGGAGGTGTGCTCTGACCGATTTCTCTGTTCAGGATTTTCTCCTCTCGGTTTCCTACGGGCTCGATGACCTTCAGAATGGGGTGAAAGAGGCGCAGGTCACACAGGCGCCGCGTCTCGTCATAGAACTCCTCCCTCTCTGCCTCCTGTGTTACACCCACGAAGATATAGCACGACTCCTCCTGAGCGAGAGACGGGGGAAAGAGGAGGGATTAATGGTGACAGGGGGCTGTCAGTGTGCTGTACCTGTAACAGGTGACAGGGGTCTGTCAGTGTGCAGTACCTGTAACAGGTGACAGACAGGGGGCTGTCAGTGTGCTGTACCTGTAACAGGTGACAGGGGTCTGTCAGTGTGCAGTACCTGTAACAGGTGACAGGGGTCTGTCAGTGTGCAGTACCTGTAACAGGTGACAGACAGGGGGCTGTCAGTGTGCTGTACCTGTAATGGGTGACAGGGGGCTGTCAGTGTGCTGTACCTGTAACAGGTGACAGACAGGGGGCTGTCAGTGTGCTGTACCTGTTACAGGTGACAGACAGGGGGCTGTCAGTATGCTGTACCTGTAACGGGTGACAGACAAGGGGCTGTCAGTGCGCTTTACCTGTAACAGGTGACAGGGGGCTGTCAGTGTGCTGTACCTGTAACAGGTGACAGGGGGCTGTCAGTGTGCTGTACCTGTAACAGGTTACAGGGGGCTGTCAGTGTGCTGTACCTGTAAAGGGTGACAGACGGGGCTGTCAGTGCGCTTTACCTGTAACAGGTGACAGACAGGGGGCTGTCAGTGTGCTGTACCTGTAACAGGTGACAGGGGGCTGTCAGTGTGCTGTACCTGTAAAGGGTGACAGACGGGGCTGTCAGTGCGCTTTACCTGTAACAGGTGACAGACAGGGGGCTGTCAGTGCGTTTTACCTGTAACAGGTGACAGACAGGGGGCTGTCAGTGTGCTGTACCTGTAACGGGTGACAGACGGGGGGCTGTCAGTGTGCTGTACCTGTTACAGGTGACAGACATGGTTTTGTCAGTGTGCTGTACCTGTAACAGGTGACAGACAGGGGGCTGTCAGTGTGCTGTACCTGTAACAGGTGACAGACAGGGGCTGTCAGTGTGCTGTACCTGTTACAGGTGACAGACAAGGTTTTGTCAGTGTGCTGTACCTGTAACAGGTGGTAGAGGGGGTACTTGCGCGCCTCAGTAAACAGCTGCTGTTTGATGCTGAGCAGTGTGGCCTCACGCAGGCACTCCAGGTTGACCAGCATGCCGTTGGGCAGGCAGCAGTCTACCAGGATGCGCGGAGGCATTAGATGTAGGCCCCATAGCTCTCCTGATGATGGACGTGGGGGCATGCTGGGATAGCGGGGCCCCAGCCCAGTCCTCCAGCTCCAATGACGCTATTACTTCCTAGGAGTAACACAGAAAGAACAGTGACTACAGTTCCAGATCTATGTCAAGCTGGATCAGGGGACAGTCATATAATAGGCAAAAGATATACAGTACATACAAAAAGAGAGGTTAATACAGACCCACTGGACACTACAGTACATTAACACTGCACTGAGAGAGAGGGGTTAATACAGACACACTGGACACTACAGTACATTAACACTGCACTGAGAGAGAGGGGTTAATACAGACACACTGGACACTACAGTACATTAACACTGCACTAAGAGAGAGAAATTGTACAGTTTATTCAATTCAACATTTATGATCATACAGTACCTCGGGGAAATTTGGGAGTCTAACACAACCACAACCGTCAGTAACAAAGAGGTTGGGACATTCAGGCATTGCGGGAAATTATTGAGAATTATTTTAAATTATTTGTGTAATCGAGTACAATTATTCTTTTTGTCTCGAAAACAAACACTAACGACGCCGCAACGCGTTTTCACACACACACCGGCTCGAGCTGGAGGAGAATCGCGTCGTTTTGTGCCGCTGGGTTTTTTTTATGTACCGATAAAGGAAAATGATCATTTCTGATGGCTGGGCAGAACTGTATCGATAACGTAACGCCTTCTTCGACGCCGGGGTTCATTTCCCAGACAGGAGTGTCTGTGGGTCCAAGACCCACGGCTCGGCCGCCACAGGGTTTAAGCAGGCGCTCTCGTGCCTTGTTGCTATGATCCCGCTGGAAACCAGCGCGGTCGCACGCGCCGCTACGGCGGCCAATGACAGGCCGCGGCGGCCTCGGTCGGACAGAACAAAGGCTTTTGAAAGCGAGCCGGGAAGTAGGACACGCAGCTGCCACAAGTCCTGCCCCGGGCCGCGGGGGCCGGGCGCACAGCCGGTCTGAGCTCAGGCTCCGCCGTCATCGCTGCCCTCGCAGGGCTCAGTGCGCGATTATCACGACATCCAGATCGTCCCCACCAGGTCGAGACATTAAAGAGCGCTCGCCTTTTTCTAAACCTAGCGAAGCCAGCAAAGCGTTAAACGAATAATAGCGGTAGAGTCAGTAACTGCTGTAATAGTATCAGTAGTGTCAGTAACTGCAGTAATAGGAGCGGTAGAGTCAGTAACTGCTGTAATAGGAGCAGTAGAATCAGTAACTGCAGTAATAGGAGCAGTAGTGTCAGTAACTGCAGTAATAGGAGCGGTAGAGTCAGTAACTGCTGTAATAGGAGCAGTAGTGTCAGTTACTGCAGTAATAGGAGCAGTAACTGCAGTAAAAGTAGCGGTAGTGTCAGTAACTACAGTAATAGGAGCGGTAGTAACAGTAACTGCAGTAATAGGAGCATTAGGAGCAGTAGTGTCAGTAACTGCAGTAATAGGAGCAGTAGAGTCAGTTACTGCAGTAATAGTAGCAGTAGAGTCAGTAACTACAGTAATAGGAGCAGTAGAAACAGTTACTGCAGTAATAGGAGCAGTAGTGACAGTAACTGCAGTAATAGGAGCAGTAGGAGCAGTAGCGTCAGTAACTGCAGTAATAGGAGCAGTAGCGTCAGTAACTGCAGTAATAGGAGCGGTAGCGTCAGTAACTGCAGTAATAGGAGCAGTAGAATCAGTAACTGCAGTAATAGGAGCAGTAGTGTCAGTAACTGCAGTAATAGTAGCAGTAGTAACAGTTACTGCAGTAATAGGAGCAGTAGCGTCAGTAACTGCAGTAATAGTAGCAGTAGTAACAGTTACTGCAGTAATAGGAGCAGTAGCGTCAGTAACTGCAGTAATAGTAGCAGTAGTAACAGTTACTGCAGTAATAGTAGCAGTAGTAACAGTTACTGCAGTAATAGGAGCAGTAACTGCAGTAAAAGTAGCGGTAGTGTCAGTAACTACAGTAATAGGAGCGGTAGTAACAGTAACTGCAGTAATAGGAGCATTAGGAGCAGTAGTGTCAGTAACTGCAGTAATAGGAGCAGTAGAGTCAGTTACTGCAGTAATAGTAGCAGTAGAGTCAGTAACTACAGTAATAGGAGCAGTAGAAACAGTTACTGCAGTAATAGGAGCAGTAGTGACAGTAACTGCAGTAATAGGAGCAGTAGGAGCAGTAGCGTCAGTAACTGCAGTAATAGGAGCAGTAGCGTCAGTAACTGCAGTAATAGGAGCGGTAGCGTCAGTAACTGCAGTAATAGGAGCAGTAGAATCAGTAACTGCAGTAATAGGAGCAGTAGTGTCAGTAACTGCAGTAATAGTAGCAGTAGTAACAGTTACTGCAGTAATAGGAGCAGTAGTGTCAGTAACTGCAGTAATAGGAGCAGTAGTAACAGTTACTGCAGTAATAGGAGCAGTAGGAGCAGTAGTGTCAGTAACTGCAGTAATAGGAGCAGTAGTGTCAGTAACTGCAGTAATAGGAGCAGTAGCGTCAGTAACTGCAGTAATAGTAGCAGTAGTAACAGTTACTGCAGTAATAGGAGCAGTAGCGTCAGTAACTGCAGTAATAGGAGCAGTAGCGTCAGTAACTGCAGTAATAGTAGCAGTAGTAACAGTTACTGCAGTAATAGGAGCAGTAGCGTCAGTAACTGCAGTAATAGGAGCAGTAGTGTCAGTAACTGCAGTAATAGTAGCAGTAGTAACAGTTACTGCAGTAATAGGAGCAGTAGCGTCAGTAACTGCAGTAATAGTAGCAGTAGTAACAGTTACTGCAGTAATAGGAGCAGTAGTGTCAGTAACTGCAGTAATAGGAGCAGTAGTAACAGTTACTGCAGTAATAGTATCAGTAGTAACAGTTACTGCAGTAATAGGAGCAGTAGTAACACTAACTGCAGTAATACGAGCAGTAGCGTCAGTAACTGCAGTAATAGGAGCAGTAGTGTCAGTAACTGCAGTAATAGGAGCAGTAGAATCAGTAACTGCAGTAATAGGAGCAGTAGTGTCAGTAACTGCAGTAATAGGAGCAGTAGAATCAGTAACTGCAGTAATAGGAGCAGTAGTGTCAGTAACTGCAGTAATAGGAGCAGTAGTAACAGTTACTGCAGTAATAGGAGCAGTAGCGTCAGTAACTGCAGTAATAGTAGCAGTAGTAACAGTTACTGCAGTAATAGTAGCAGTAGTAACAGTTACTGCAGTAATAGGAGCAGTAGTAACACTAACTGCAGTAATACGAGCAGTAGCGTCAGTAACTGCAGTAATAGGAGCAGTAGTGTCAGTAACTGCAGTAATAGTAGCAGTAGTAACAGTTACTGCAGTAATAGGAGCAGTAGTGTCAGTAACTGCAGTAATAGGAGCAGTAGTAACAGTTACTGCAGTAATAGGAGCAGTAGGAGCAGTAGTGTCAGTAACTGCAGTAATAGGAGCAGTAGTGTCAGTAACTGCAGTAATAGGAGCAGTAGCGTCAGTAACTGCAGTAATAGTAGCAGTAGTAACAGTTACTGCAGTAATAGGAGCAGTAGCGTCAGTAACTGCAGTAATAGGAGCAGTAGTGTCAGTAACTGCAGTAATAGTAGCAGTAGTAACAGTTACTGCAGTAATAGGAGCAGTAGCGTCAGTAACTGCAGTAATAGTAGCAGTAGTAACAGTTACTGCAGTAATAGGAGCAGTAGTGTCAGTAACTGCAGTAATAGGAGCAGTAGTAACAGTTACTGCAGTAATAGTATCAGTAGTAACAGTTACTGCAGTAATAGGAGCAGTAGTAACACTAACTGCAGTAATACGAGCAGTAGCGTCAGTAACTGCAGTAATAGGAGCAGTAGTGTCAGTAACTGCAGTAATAGGAGCAGTAGAATCAGTAACTGCAGTAATAGGAGCAGTAGTGTCAGTAACTGCAGTAATAGGAGCAGTAGAATCAGTAACTGCAGTAATAGGAGCAGTAGTGTCAGTAACTGCAGTAATAGGAGCAGTAGTGTCAGTAACTGCAGTAATAGGAGCAGTAGTAACAGTTACTGCAGTAATAGGAGCAGTAGTAACAGTTGCTGTAGTAGCAGTACTAGTTGTAAGATTACTGAGCTTAACCAACTCAGCCGGCTGAAACGCAACAGTCCAGCACTGCACTAGCGCAGTCCCGCTGTAACAGACCACACTACTGTCCTGCTGTTGCATCACCGACTCTAACCCGGGAGCGTTTCCTGTCTTCCCCGCGCGTGGGGAGATCTCGGCGGCGCTGCAGTGCCGCGAGGCTGGAGGGCGCATCGCCTGCTGACGCCGGAGCCGGCCGCCTGTCGCAGGTCGCCGCGCTGTCCGAGCCCGCGGTGTGCTCGCCTCTCTGTCCCCGGGCGCGTCTCTGCTCCACCCCCGGCTCTCTCGCTCCGTCTCCCGGCTGCTCGTGCTCGGCCGTGCTTGTGCTCCTGCTACCTTCAATAAAACCCGCTACTCCCGGGCAAACTGCCCGACCCGACCACCGCAGCACGCTTTTAGACGTCCTTACACCGGGCGTTACGAGCACATATTGTCCGACCCCGGGTCCCCCATATAACTTACAGATGCCTAGATCATGTCATATCGTTTCATCAATAATTCCGCGTACAGGACTACGACAGATCACGACATTACTGTATTTCTATTGTGCGCACCATCTTTGACCGACAATGACCAGGGGGTCGGAGCTGTCGGTCAGAGGTCCGTCACGCCGCGTCTCGGAAGTGGCCACGCGTGCCTGAGGTACGGGGCTGGAGAGTGAGAGCCCACTCCCACTCTGCCACCCCCCGTGGGCTCGCCGCGCACACCCACACGCCCGGCAGCCGGGGCTGAGGCGCTGCCCCTGCCCGCCCCCCCCTCGCTCCCACATACTGTACCAGTGCGGGCTCCTGCTAGCCGGGAAAGACGGCGTCACCGCATCGCCGCCCCGGCCGGGCTTCCTCTCGCCGGCAGCGGCCTGGCGGTGCGGGGCAGCTCCCTGCCCGGCGCGCTTTCCCGAGATCGCCACCCCAGCCCCCCGCGTACCGTACACGCAGTACTGTGGGTTTGAACGTGCCACGGCGCGGGCCTGGGCTCCTTTCTGATTTCCACCCCGAAATAAAAAAACAGCGTTTTTTTAGCTGTCGGGGGGGGGGAAAGAAGGGGGTGGGAGAGGGGGGTGGGGGGGTATGATTGGATTTATGTATAACCGGCATAATTCATGTTTTAAAGGGGACGCGCGTCGGCTGCCGAGGCTGTTTAGGATCGAGAGGTTTGACACGGGGCGTATGCCTTTAAGAAGTCCTTTTTGTGCTCGTTTTAAAGCCGCGGTCCTCGGCGGGTTGTTGAGCGCCAGCGCCGCAGGACCGGAGCCTGAAGCTGTGCCGGCGACACCGTGAGTGAGCGCGCTGCGGCGTGCCGCGGTCAAGCCCGAGTAATTCATGGTGAACCAGTGGCCCTGAGAAAACCACAGAGTGCGTACAGTGTGTGTGTGTCAGTGTACAGTACAGTGTGTGTGTCAGCGTGCAGCACAGCGTGTGTGTCAGTGTGCAGTACTGTGTGTGTGTGTCAGTGTACAGTACAGTGTGTGTGTGTCAGCGTGCAGTACAGTGTGTGTGTCAGTGTACAGTACAGTGTGCAGTACAGTGTGTGTGCCAGCGTGCAGTACAGCGTGTGTCAGCGTACGGTACAGTGTGTGTGTCAGCGTGCAGCACAGCGTGTGTGTCAGTGTGCAGTACTGTGTGTGTGTGTCAGTGTACAGTACAGTGTGTGTGTGTCAGCGTGCAGTACAGTGTGTGTGTCAGTGTGCAGTACAGTGTGTGTGTGCCAGCGTGCAGTACAGCGTGTGTCAGCGTACGGTACAGTGTGTGTGTCAGCGTGCAGCAAAGCGTGTGTGTCAGTGTGCAGTACTGTGTGTGTGTGTCAGCGTGCAGTACAGTGTGTGTGTCAGTGTACAGTACAGTGTGCAGTACAGTGTGTGTGTGTCAGTGTGCAGTACAGTGTGTGTGCCAGTGTGCAGTACAGTGTGTGTGTCAGCGTGCGGTACAGCGTGTGTCAGCGTACGGTACAGTGTGTGTGTGTCAGTGTACAGTACAGTGTGTGTGTGTGTCAGTGTGCAGTACAGTGTGTGTCAGTGTGCAGTACAGTGTGTGTGTCAGTGTGTACAGTACAGTGTGTGTCAGCGTGCAGTACAGTGTGTGTGTCAGTGTGCAGTACAGTACAGTGTGTGTCAGTGTGCAGTACAGTGTGTGTGTGTCAGTGTACAGTACAGTACAGTGTGTGTCAGTGTGCAGTATAGTGTGTGTGTGTCAGTGTACAGTACAGTGTGTGTGTCAGTGTGCAGTACAGTGTGTGTCAGCGTACAGTGTGTGTGTCAGCATGCAGTACAGTGTGTGTGTCAGCGTGCAGTACAGTGTGTGTCAGTGTACAGTACAATGTGTGTGTCAGTGTACAGTACAGTGTGTGTCAGTGCGCAGTATAGTGTGTGTGTGTGTCAGCGTGCAGTACAGTGTGTGTCAGTGTACAGTACAGTGTGTGTGTGTCAGTGTGCAGTACAGTGTGTGTGTCAGCGTGCAGTACAGTGTGTGTCAGTGTACAGTACAGTACAGTGTGTGTGTCAGTGTGCAGTGTGTGTGTCAGCGTGCAGTACAGTGTGTGTGTCAGTGTCGTCTGGTGCCAGGTCATTCCCATCTGCAGCATCCTGTTTTTCTCTCCAAGTTGTTATGTTTCCCACAGAATGCGAGTGTGTTACTCCAGAGGGTGAACTTGTAATAAACGAGCTCCGAGGAAAACAAGCAGCTTAACAGCCCAGTCCCACACATTCTAGCAGAGTGTGTTCATCTAGCGCTTGTTTCTCCAGTGTGGGCTGTAATTCTCTTAGTAGGCTGAGGATATTCAGGAGGCTCCAGGTCTGGAGAACTTCTACAGGATATTCACCCAGCTGCTGGTTGGGAGAAGTTATGAAGGATTTTCACCCAGCTACTGGTTGGGAGAAGTTATGAAGGATATTCACCCAGCTACTGGTTGGGAGAATTTATCAAGGATATTCACCCAGCTGCTGGTTGGGAGAATTTATCAAGGATATTCACCCAGCTGCTGGGTTTAAAACCCCCCTCTGTACAGGAATGTAACCCCCCCAACTTTCCAGTTGAGTTCAGATCCCTAGGTTTTACTCCCCTCTAGCTCTGAAACAGCAGGAACCTGATGAAACACCCTCTAGTCCAAGGGCTTGTGACAGATACTTCACATGGCTTTTCATATGTGACACTTGAGGTCTTTCGGGTTATTCACGCCCTGTTTACTCACCTGTCCTGTAACAGGGATGTCCAGGGTCAACATCATCCCCAGCCAAGGGTACATATAAAGAAAAGGACATTGTTTTAGCTTATTCATCTTTGTTATTCTGAATCGCGTATTGCATTTTGTCTGTTGTTCTTGTAGTTTGGTGTTATTTATTTCTTGTGTATTACCTTTTGCTGTTGTGGATTCTTGCTGTGTTTGTCATCTGACTCTTCCTGCCCTGTGTCGGGGTTAAAGACTGTGTTTATCTCCCAACTTTTCCTGCCCTATGTTGGGGTTACAGACTCTATTTGTCTCCTGACTCTTCCTGCACTGTGTTGGGGTTACAGGCCCTGTGTTTGTCTCCTGACTCTTCTGAACATGTTGGGGTTACAGACTCTGTTTGTCTCTTGACTCTTTCTGCACTGTGTCGGGTTACAGAACCTGTGCTCATGGTGTAGCTGCCAGTCTTTTTACGGACCTGGCTGTACATAAACCTGACCTTGCCTGTGCGCAGGACCACAGTTTGGCTGTTCTGAAAGGCCTGATCCAAAGCTGTAGTGAGTGCTCTGCACAGTTATTCATTATTTTTCTGCACTGGACCCCAGTTAGTAAACGGACACTTGTTCTATACCTCATTGTGGCTTCCTGTGCAGAAGTCTGTGACCCCTTGAGCTACAGGAAGCCACAGGTGTATTTTTCACTACAGCCTGTACCCCAGCCATTCCAGCACAGAGAGCAGTCAAGACGAATCTCTGAATTGACTGAACGAATCTGTTGATAAACTGTACCGATTTGTCAGTGATCCCTGACAGGTCCTGAGATACAGGTGGGGAAATATGCAAGGCCTTTTTCCCTGCTGCAGGCTAACAGACATGACACTCATTCATCTAACAGGGAAGTGATCAAATAGGGCCGGGGACCATTCTCCTCCTGTGACCCTGTATTGGATCATGCAGTTAGAAAATGGATGGATGGAAAATTCTCCTTGCTAACAGGAACGTGCCCGGCCCTCCCGCAATGCGACCATTCTCTGTTTGCCTTCCTGCGGGTGCGTAAGTAACCGTTTTTCAGGGATGTGAGGAAGCACAGGCTGGGGGAAGCTCGCTGGCAGTTATTCAGGATTTCCATCGCCACGACTGAAGTAAAGGAAGCCGGCCCCATGCTTCCCCATGCTCGGAAAATCAGTATTTACCAGGACACACACACACACACAGCATGAACTGCACTTGGGGAGGGATAACAAGGACAAGTCCATCTCGCCCGGCTCTTCCTAACCCCTCGCGTACAGAGCAAATGAGCTCTGTATGTCCCACACAAACCCCTCCTTTCACACTGGTCCCCAGCTCGCTGCTGCCCCTGGGGTCACGCACTCTGGACGGGGTTGGAGCCCTCGTCCTGAGGCCAGGAAGGCTGCCCTCTACCCCAGGCGCGATCAGCCAAACCTACAGCATCTCACCAGGCATTGCAAACGCTCACAGAGCATTGGATTCTTGAATGCTGTGGTCACTATTGAACAGGTTAATGCCATCCCTAAAGATCAGCGCGATAATCAGACCCCAGTGGGCTTATTTCAGTGCAAAAATGAAATAAAATTCCTTTATTTCAGGGCAGCTCCACTCAGGGCACCCTGTCCCAGACTTTTGAGAAAACCCTGTTAATTATTAAACTGGTAACCCAGAGAGTCAATATAGTAATTAAGGATCCGGTTGCTGTAAAACTCTGGAGTAGATTGGGCAGGACAGGCTGCGAATGGAGCTGTCCTGCCTTCACTGACAGTGGCGCGGCCCTCCCTTGTGCGCACAGATAAATGATTATCTGTGTCTGAAAACCAGGATCGCCCACGTCTCAGCTCCTAACAGAATACGTTATCATCAGATTCCCAGGCAGTGTTTTCATCTGGTCCCGTGACTGTTTCTGCCACCATCCTTGTAAAGTTCGGATTATCAGAAAGAGCAGAAACCCCAGAGTCAGGGTTTTGAGAGAACTGGTCCCAGCCAATGTCCTATATCTGTACTGGGAGGCTGCAAGAGCCTTCAGACCTCCTCTTTAATTGTGCCTTAATTGTCCTTTGTTTCCCAGCCCGTCTGCTGTCACAGCCTCTCAGTTGCTGGGCAGATGTTACAAATCTGCTGCTGTCGGGAGCCAAGCAGACAGAGTGTAGATCCCCCACCCCCACCCCCAGTGTGCGTACAGCCCTAACGAGAGATTAACTGCCCCTCTCCCCATCATTCCCTGTCTCTCGGGGGGTACGGCACTAACAAGAGATTAACTGCCCCTCTCCCCATCATTCCCTGTCTCTCGGGGGGCACGGCACTAACGAGAGATTAACTGCCCCTCTCCCCATCATTCCCTGTCTCTTGGGGGGTACGGCACTAACGAGAGATTAACTGCCCCTCTCCCCATCATTCCCTGTCTCTCGGGGGGTACAGCACTAACGAGAGATTAACTGCCCCTCTCCCCATCATTCCCTGTCTCTCGGGGGGTACAGCACTAACGAGGGATTAACTGCCCCTCTCTCTCTGTGTAAGGATGGAGCACTGACAAAGGACAAGCACTGCTCCCTGTGTGGGAAGGACTGCTCTTCTCTGTCATGTCACTGTGCCCTCCTTCTCTCCTCCCATCCCCCTTTCTCTCCTCCCATCCCTCCTTCTCTCCTCTCATCCCCCTTTTTCCCTCCCATCCCTCCTTCTCTCCTCCCATCCCCCCTTCTCTCCTCTCATCCCCCTTTTTCCCTCCCATCACTCCTTCTCTCCTCTCATCCCTCCTTCTCTCCTCCTATCCCTCCTTCTCTCCTCCTATCCCTCCTTCTCTTGTCCCATCCCTTGTTCTTTCCTCTCATCCCTCCCCCTGCCATTCCTGTCTCTTTTATCCCTCCTTCTCCTCTCATCTCCCCCCACTTTATCCCAGTGGTTGTGGCACAGCAGGGATTTAGCTGGATCACTCAGGATCAGTAGATGACGTTATTGTTCTTTTACAGTGAGAAAACAAATAAGTAAAGGGGGATGAGCCGTGCTGTCTGTGTGCATCAATAGCCTTTCTGAGTGTTAGGGAATTGTGCCTGTGCTCCAGACATGTATTAATCAGTCCCTTGGGTATTAATAACAGGCTGAGATTAGTAATAAGAAAGTTGCTATGATATGCATTGTAATTTCATATTGTTTGGAAGTGTTCACAGTGAAACATTTCAAACAGCATTAGTTATTCAAGGTGAAGTACTGTATACTGTACTGTAGCTTAAAGAGGAGAAAGTTTAAACGGGGGTGATGTTGTTAGTAGAGTGACACAGCGATCTCTTTTAGAAGCACTTGTGACAGTGTTTCACAGTAGTATCTAGATACATAAACTTGTCAAGTTTGCAGATGATGAAATAGAAGGATTAGCAAACACAGTAGAAGCTAAAAAGGAAATTTGCAAAGGCTTAGACCACATTCTAGACTGGGCAAACACCTCTCAGGTGACATTTCACCTGGCTGGGAGCAGAGTGTTACATGTAAGAAGCAAAAAAAAATACACAATCAAGATGGGAAATCAAGATGGGCTTCCCCAAAAGTTGTGTGTCAAAAAAATCTAGATGTCAATTCTGACAAATTCTGACAAAAAAATGTTTTCTACACAATATGGGGGAAGCAAGAAAAAAACATTAAGCTGTGTAGTTAGAAGTGCAGAACTTTAACTAAGGGGTGTAATGCTAAAACTGCACTAGACCATGTGACAGAAAAGGCAACATTACTCTGGTATCTGTCCAGAGAAGACTTCCTGGGTCTAACACTGACAGCCACGAGGGACTCGATCTCTCAAACCTGAATCAGAGAAGACTTCCCGGGTCCTGCCCACTGACACTGACAGCCTGTAAAGTGCTTTGAGTGGAGTGTCCACAAAGGTGCTATATAAGTGGGAAGATGATGATGATGATTATTATTATTATTAAACTAAGAGGAAGTTCTTTTAAAACTGAGAACAGCAGGCATTTCTTCTTTACACAAAGAGTTGTAGGGGTTCGCAACAACCTAGCCAACCATGTGGTTGGAGCTGATATCCTGTTATTTTGAAAGAAATAGTTGGATGAGGTCATCAGATCATCTGAGTACTAACTATAAAGTGGGCAAGATGTGAAGAGTCATTTCCTTTCATGTGTAACCCCACTCCTGCACTTATTGTGTCTATATTGCACTCGCAAGTGAGTGACACACGGATGAGTACAACATTACTAATTCACACAGAAATGCAGTCACTGAACCGTTTATCCCCAGGGGGTACAAAACAGGATAATACACAAAAGTCTGTTCAGACAGTTCTACCCTCCTCAGCATTGTGAAACAGCAAGAGCTAAATAATATAAATTTCTATAATTCCTAGTATCCATCCATTTTCTTACCACTTTATCCATTTCAGGGTTGTGGGGGAGCTGAAGCCTATCCTAGCAAGCGATGGGCGCAAGGCCATCACAGGACATACAGACACAAATACACCCACACTCACAGCAGGGCCAGTTTCCCCAGAAGCCAGTATGTCTACCAGTATCAGTTCTTCAGACACCTGAAGAAGGCTCCATGGCCGAAACGTTGTGTTTTCTCTCCTTTTTTTCAGCATGGAATAAACGTATTACTTGTTCCTTTGCAGCCTATGCATGCTGATGCAGCTACCCACCTGAACTACTGTCTACCAGTATGTCTTTGGACTGTGGGAGAAAACCAGAGCACCCAGAGGAAAGCCACTCGAACACGGGGAGAACATGCAAACTCCACACAGACAGCACCCCAGGTCTGGAGCAGAACCCAGGGCCCCAGGGCTACAAAGCTGCTATGGTAACAACTCTGCCACTGTGCTACCCTATTTCATAGCATCTGTCCATCTATTTCCCCTGTACGACTCTGTATCTGTCTGCAGAGACCAGGCACAGAACAGGCGGTGGGAGCTCTCCGCAGACTCTTCTATTCTGTATCAAGTATCATGCCCATCCATGTCTGCAGCACCGGCCTTCTTAATGTTTCCTAGTGTTCACTCTCCCTTTCTCTGCACTCGTCTCTCTCAGCCTGGCTCACAGTCGCTCTCAATATCTGCCATCGACTCGCCTGTCTGACTCTCTCGCTCCCCAGCCCTCGGACCCACCTGTTGATCTCTGGCGGCTGGAGGCTCGGTGCAGGCAGCGGGGGCGTGCTCCGCAGAACCCCCCGCACGGGCAGGGATTGGGAACGGTGCCGGGGGGGGGCGATGAAACAGGCGTGTCTGGGCAGCGGGACCTTCAGGCCTGTGGAGACGCCATCCTCACGCTCTCTTCCTCTGTCACGTCAATGCCAGCCTGCGTTACCCCTCGGTCTGGAGGCTGCAGGCCCTGCCCTCCCTAGTGTATCGTTTCCTTGCCTGGAGGTCACAGCACCTCTGTGTTACAGTGTTGTCGGTGCAGTATCCAGTACCGTTCTGCTCTCCTGTATAGCAGCTTGAACACCTCCTCCGCTGCTTGGGGCTTCCTCCCTGTAGTCTGGACTAAGTCTCTGCCAATAATCCGCTACAGCAGTAGTCCTCATCAGTAAAATCTTTCTCAAACGCTCAGTTCCAGTTATCGGAGTTCTTGCTCTCCGTGTCTGATGTCATCTTTCTTAAAATCATACCAGATGTGCAGATGTTCTTCCAGAGGTGTTAGAGATGCTCTTACCGAAGGAAGCCCCAGTGCTGGTGTGTCAGCAGGCGCTGTGCGGCTTTGTGACTCTGGCGTGAAGACGGCAGGGGTAAGTGCTGGCTCATGAGGAAGGTGGGCCTCTCGGCACTGGTGCCATGCTGGGGCGAGTGTTAAACGATCTGTCCCGACACAGAGGCAGGCGCTGGGCTGGGCCAGGCTATTGTTCAGCCTTTCCTGTTTTCTCCCTGCTGTCCACCCCCTCTCTCCCAAGCGCAGCCTTGACCTGCTCTCACTCTCAGGCCCTGGCTTCCTCTCTCCTGCTCCTCCTCCCTCTCCCTGCATCTCCTCTCGCTCTCTTCCTCACTGTTCCTCTCTCCTCCCTCTCCCTCCCTTCCTCATTGCTCCTCTCTCCTCCCTCTCCCTGCATCTCCTCTCCCTCTCTTCCTCACTGCTCCACTCTCCTCCCTCTCCCTCCCTTCCTCACTGCTCCTCTCTCCTCCCTCTCCCTGCATCTCCTCTCCCTCCCTTCCTCACTGCTCCTCTCTCCTCCCTCTCCCTGCATCTCCTCTCCCTCTCTTCCTCACTGCTCCTCTCTCCTCCCTCTCCCTCCCTTCCTCACTGCTCCTCTCTCCTCCCTCACATCTCCAATCCTTCTCACTGCTCCTCTCTCTCTCTGCGTCCTTGTCTCTCACGACTCTTCTCCCTCAGTCTTCTTCTTCTCCCTTAGTCTTCCTCACTGCTCCTCTGTGTCCTCGTCCCTCACGACTCTTCTCCCTTAGTCTTCCTCACTGCTCCTCTCTCCTCCCTCTCTCTTCGTCCTCATCTCTCATGACCCTTCTCCCTCAGTCTTCCTCACTGCTCCTCTCTCCTCTCTCTCTCGCTCTGCATCCTCATCTCTCACAACTCTTCTCCCTCAGTCTTCCTCTTCTCCCCCACTTTTTTCAGCTTTAAGCTTCAGTAACTGCACTCTCCAAAGCCAGTATCCAATATAGTCAAATATAGAGGTTTTCATACCACACATTTTCATAAATATTTCTAAAACGCCTAATACTAGGCTTCTAAAACCAATTGAAAATTAAAATACAAACTCAAATCTTTAGTGCAATACCAATTACCAATACCTCATTTATTTATTTGAATATATTGGATGCCAGATTTTGGGGGTGCATCCAATAATAAACGGGCATTCAAATCACATTTTTCATAAAT
Organism: Atractosteus spatula; assembly: GCF_055471065.1. Taxonomy (NCBI): domain Eukaryota; kingdom Metazoa; phylum Chordata; class Actinopteri; order Semionotiformes; family Lepisosteidae; genus Atractosteus; species Atractosteus spatula. The sequence continues at coordinate 67,277,380 of NC_142708.1, read as the reverse complement.
ATCTCTAAAATGCTGTATTCTAGGCTTCTAAAACCAATTTGAATTTGAATTTTCAAACATGGACTTAAATAAGAAAACAGTGGCTTTACTTGTTTATATTTCAAACATGGTAATTATTTACCCTCCACTCTGTGATCAGGGTAATTAGCGTGATTATCTTTCATGCTGTTTTAATTGTTATTTTCTATCATTCCGAGTTTCTTGTTTGTCAGGGCAGGGCTCAGCAGAGCTGTGACAGGAGCCCCCAAACACTGGGATGACGAGAACCAGGATTTCAGGAATGTCCTCATTCAGGTGTGCGAGCTGAAATCTTACCCACCACGGAGCAGCAGAAGGATAGTGACAGTGGAACAGAGCAAAACCGATACAAGCTCAGTGACAGCTGGGTCAGGTCTGGTCCTAGTTACTAGTTCAGTCAGGAATAAGGGTGCAGATTCTTAATTAGCACTTGAGGAGAGAGCATGCAGATCTGTGCTCAGGGTGGTGGAAATGTACTTAAGATAAGGTATTTTTGAAACCAGGAAGCAGATTAATTAAAGGCACTAATTAGCACTGCTGATTAAGCGCCCAGGTGGAACAATAACCAGCAGTCACAGGGCTCCAGGATACAGACACTGGTTTCATGGATCCACTCTCTGCTCCAGCCCTTCCTAGACTGCAACCTTGAGTTTCAAAACTAAACTGGAACATGACAACTGGCTGCAGTTTCACCAGGCTCTGCAGGGCGGGAGAAGGTTTGAAATGAGGGTAGGTGCTGTACAGACAGGTGGAAGTGATCACGGTAGAGACCTTCCTCCAGGTCCCCTGTTGATAGAGGAGGGTCTGACCCCTAGGAACCCAGACCAAGTTAGCATCAGTTACCACCCACCAATGCTAAAAGTGGGAATCTAAAGTAACCCCTAAACTAGAAACCCTTCTCTCTGTTCCAAAACTCTCACTTATTGTTTTAAAATAACCTGTACTGTTTAAGTCAACACCAACAAAAAAACAAAACAAAGACTAAGCAGGAAGCTGGCGATAGCTGTTTTCCTATCAACACAAACTCTGAGGAACAAAACCATTCACCAGACCACGAGGCCATTGTTTTCTGTGGTTAGTGTTTTGTTTTTCTGTCCTGTATTTAAAGCCATTTTTAATTTGGGGTGACACTGTTGTTGTTCAACAGAAAGGCTTCTGCCAGGGCAGCGCTGAGAAACCCACGAGCTGCTGGAATGTATTGCTGAACAAGGGCACGCTGTAGAGCAGAGAAGTGATGTGTACCAGTGATCACAGGTCACCTGCTGCCCTTTATTGATGAATTGCCGTTGCTTTGATGGGGTTTGTCACGCCTTCATTCGGCATATCTCTGTCGGTCTTACCATGTGGTTTCACTCAAATAGGTGCTGTAGCAGAATCAGCGTCATGAACAAAATGTCATTTTCATGAGTGGCTGTAAGCCAGCACCACCTCAGACCCTAAACTGTTGAATGGGTTCACAGATGGACAACAAGAATAACACCTGATCTACAAGGACTAGGGGGTTTGTGGCATGACAGAAACACTAGGCCCTTTTCATTGATTTTTGACTCCGACCCGTACAGTCTCACCCCCTCCAGGTGGCGCTGCTGTGTCTGAACGCTCCTCCTGATGGTACCTACACCTCTGCCTCTTCCACCTTCACAGCCTATTTCACTCTATTATATTCATCACTGTCCTTCAGTCAGCTGTTACTCTACAATTCCACTTGCATCATGGCTGCATGTTGATGCAACTGCTTCAATCTCCTGAATTGTTTTTCAAATTCCTTGTATTTTGGTATAAGGGCATAATTACTGGACATAATTTTTGACATTTTGATTTCCGTTCTAGATTATATGATTTTTAGTCTCTCTGGGGACCCTTGTCCTAGGCCTGCTTGTGCCTTTCTGATACAGTTGTAAGCTATTTGTCTGCACAGAACTGAGTCCTGAGGTGCACTCACATACAAGGATGAGGCTGCCAGTCTCTGCAGTCTTCACAGTAAGAACCACTCGTCTAAACATGAACAGGTTACAATATGTATTGACAATCTTACAACACTGTGAACACATGGTACACTGAACAGGTATTAACAATCTGCTGTTAACACTGTGAACACATGTGGTACACTGAACAGGTATTAACAATCTGCTGTTAACACTGTGAACACATGTGGTACACTGAACAGGTATTAACAATCTGCTGTTAACACTGTGAACACCTGTGGTACACTGAACTGATACTAGCAGTTTCCTATTAACACTGTGAACACATGTGGTACACTGAACTGATACTAGCAGTTTCCTATTAACACTGTGAACACATGTGGTACACTGAACTGGTATTAACAGTCTGCTATTAACACTTGAATGCATATGCTACACTGAACTAGTATTACCAGTCTCCTATTAACACTGTGAATACATGTGGTACACTGAACTGGTATTAATTTCCAGTGAACATGCTGAATGCTGTAATGTCACACAGTAAATTCAAATTGATGCAATTTCCTACTCATCACGTAGTGCACCTGTAATAAACAGTTTCCTGTTAACATTTGAATACACATTACACATTGCACTCATGTTAATTTATATCCTGTTACAATGAACTAGTATTAAGTGATTTCCCATTGACATTTTGAACCACAAACAGAACAAAAGCCTATTTACAATGGCCTGACAGGTGAGCAAGTGCTGGCTGAAGAGGCTATGAATCTCTCACCTGTGTCACCATAAGATTACAGGTGACCCAGTCTGCCACAGGTGGCGCTGTTGTGCAGTAGCCCCCGGGGTATCTGAACTGTCTGAACCCCACCCAACCCTAGTGGCAATGATCAACTGTGCACCACCTCTTGGACACTCCCCATCTCAGTGGACTCCAGTGGCACAACCATCTCTGAAAGCCCACGTGCTTGTCTTACATATTTTTTGAGATCAGAGTATTATGCAAATCAATGAAGTAATCTTTTGAATTACCCTCCGAAGGGCCGGGCTCGTACACTGTGACTGCTGTGTGCTAGAAGGGCTTCTCGAGAGACCTTCAGTCTTCCTCACACAGAAAGAGTACAATCTCTCCCTCCTCCTCCAGCTCTGCCCCTTCTTGTTCGGGCTCCTCTGAGCTGAAGGTATTCAGCCCAGCCTTCCTGCCCCTCAGTATGTCCACAGTGCCTCGTGAGTCCCCCCTCTCATGTACTCCTCTCTCCACTGCAACGCTCACTTCGTTCTTCCCTCGTTTCTCCGGTGGGCGCGCACTCTTGTCAGCCTCCAGCTCTGTCCCACCAGCCACCTCGCCACCCAGCTCGGGCACCTCCTGGTCTCGGGGACTCTTCGGTGCCAGTGCTGTCAGGGGTAAACATGGAGATGAGGCACTGGGGTCAGGTCACTGTGTGCTGTGTGGCTGTAGGGGTAAAACATGGAGGTGTGGCACTGGGGTCAGGTCACTGTGTGCAGTGTGGCTGTAGGGGTAAAACATGGAGGTGTGGCACTGGTGTCAGGTCACTGTGTGCCAGTGCTGTCAGGGGTAAACACAGAGATGAGGCACTGGGGTCAGGTCACTGTGTGCCAGTGCTGTCAGGGGTAAACATGGAGATGAGGCACTGGGGTCAGGTCACTGTGTGCCAGTGCTGTCAGGGGTAAACACAGAGGTGTGGCACTGGGGTCAGGTCACTGTGTGCCAGTGCTGTCAGGGGTAAACACTGAGGTGTGGCACTGGGGTCAGGTCATGGTGTGCAGGAGAGCTAATCATCGAGACTGCAGCTCTTTAAAAACATAACAACTGATTCTCGAAAACGACTGATACTCTCATTTCTTCCCAGTTTGCGCCAAGTCAGCTGGAGTCCATGTGCACAGGACGCGGCTTATTCGCAAATGTCAAGTGAAATAATTAAGAAACAATTCTCTGTAAGGTTTCCTACACTCTTCCATGATCCTGTGATCATAGCTAGAGTAATTCCGCCCACATGCTGCCTGATGATTGACTCGTTACTCCTGATCTGTAAACTCATTAAGGCTGAGCCTGCTGCTGGTAAATGCACAGGTGTGGTGAGCCTGCAGGATACAGCAGGCTGCGACTTATTTTTATCATAATTTATCCCTGACACAAATATACTTCTAGCTTACCAGCAGAGAAGGGGATTAACTCGCGAATTTCTGTACTGTTACTTTGAAGGATAAAGCAATTCCCCCAGTTTTTTCTTTAGCTGAAAAGGTCTTTTGTCACAGATATCACTTGATACTTAAATAATTGTGAAAGCGAAACAACTTTAAGGGTATCTCTTCTAAATATTTGTGTCTAAACATAGAAATATATCACGTTATTGGTAAAAAAAAGTAGTTTGCACAGTCCAGTCATCAATGTTGGTGGGTGCCAGGTGCAAGCTGTCTAGCCAAGATGCTGCAATTCCCTGATCCTCTGATAAATGAACAACAGATGAGCTAGATGGGTCGAATGGCTTCTCGGCTTGTGAGCTCTTGGTAAAACAGGGAAAGCCTTGGAAAGAACCACATTTTACTCTGAACTGACAGCTCTGTTTGAACATTTTGCAGATGAGTTACAGGACAAATCAGGACAGAATCAGAAAAGCATTTTGCAATATTCTCTGCCTGCCACCCTACAGCTTCATAGTGAACAGCGCAGAGCATGAGGCAGAAAACACAAACGACTTCTGCCACCTAGAGGAACTGTGTAACACTGCACAAGTCTCACAGTGACACTATGGAGATTACAAGAACCCATTAGGAGCACAGGAGTACAAGAAAACAGGCAGTAGCAGCAACCTGGAAAATTCAACACTACACTGTAGCATACATAATAAGGGGCATTTGTAGATTTAAAATGTATATTTATATAATCATAAGTTAATAAATATATATGATACCTATATGATATATATATATATCATAAGGTAAAAACTACTCACTTGGGTTCACTCAGCCTGCCTTGCAAAGTCCTTGCTAACCTTGCTAACAGTAAACCTGCTACCAGCTCACACTAATCCAGAGCTGCTGCAATCTCCTGCTCCAGGGACAGAACATCCCACACCAAGGCTCTGTCTCCAGGTTTAGAACTGCCCACAAACAGGACACACGTCTTCTCTTCAGGCACAGTCGTCCTCAGGGCCCTTGATCATTTCTATCTTAGGAAGAACCTTGCTCCCCTGATGCCACTGTAGCACAGTCCTGCACACCAGTGGTTCTCAGTCCTGGTCCTGTAGGAGCCTCCCTGTCTCTGCTGGGCTCCATTCCAACTGGGCCCTTAATCACCAGTGCTAACCACTGCCAGTAAATGATCAATTTGCTACTTTAGATCTTTTCTGCCCTCAGTCTTTGGTTTAGAAAATACCCCAATTAAAGTACATGATTTACAACAAGGGGGACAGCGTAGCATTGTTGGTAAGTCTCTGGACTCACAACTGGTGGGCTGTGGGTTCAGAGACTACTGTTGTACCTGGGGTGAGGTACTTTACTCCATTGCTGGGACTGGCCTCCCATCCAGGTGGTGTCATGTGTCTTCTGATCGCTTCACATTTGGAATACTGAGTCCAATCTTGGTCACCGTGTTGAAGAAAAGATATTGCTGCTCTGGGACTTAAGGAAAAGTCCTACCTGGACAGGGTGAAGGAACTGAACCATCTAGGTCCTGAACAGAGAGAATTACAAGGGGACCAAATCCCACTCAGCTTTTTAAGAGGTAAAAGCAAATTGAAAAAAACAAACTCAAATATAAAATGGAAATCAATCTGTGATGTGATGAGGAACTCGGCTGGAGCACGAACCAGCAGGCACAGTGTTGCTCCAGGACCAGAGCAGGCTGTGCTTCTTCTCCCTCAGTGTGCAGAGAATTTTCTTCTTACTTCAGTCAGTTGAGCTTAAAATGTTCACACCAGATACGGAGTGAGAATAGTCTGGAAATGCTACCATTTGTTGCTGCCTTCCTTTCCCAATCTGCCTTCTTCTCTGGAGCCACACGGTTTGAATTAAATGCAAAGATGAGTCAACTTACTTCTTCCTTTCAACCACAACTTCCTCCCATGGGACTCGTCCGACAAGTGTCTGCTGTTTGAGAACAGTCTCAGCTACATGTTTTCACAGGTCCCGTTTCCAATAAACTGTGACCAGTTGGCTGAACAAGCATCCTCATGTACTCTTTCATCTCCAGCAGTGGCAGTATTCTCTCCTGCTGTACACAGTTTGGCCCTCAACACTCTCACTGCTCTCTCTGACGTCTGCAACTTCTGCTTGTCTCTCGCTTATGTGCCCCTCACACTTTTAACGATTACAAACTTCTCCACGAAACCATCTTGTCCACTTCCTCCTGTTTTTCTTCCAACCCTGAGCTACTGTACACTTCCTGTCCCTGCCAGAGTTCCCTAGTGATGGTATTCTAAGAGTTTAACCCACTCACACTCCTTATGTCCCCACATGACCTCAGCATTACAGTTCCAGTCACGTGCAACGTCACCATAAAAAGCTAAAGATTTCACCTCCACAGGAGGTACTTGCTATGGCTTACCAAACTTGATTTGAATAGAAATCTGATTTTTTTAATGGTAATCTGATCTACTGCTCTGGTGTGTGTGCACTGTACAGTGTTGCCACTACCATGGTGTCAAAGCATGGGACCCTCCAAAATATGGGTGACCCATTAAGCACAGGGCCTGGGGCAACTGCCCCAATTGTCTCATCCACCTGGGATGGCTATGACAAGGCCTCCTCCTATTTTACACAACCCCCCCCCAATGTTAGAAAAAAGCAAGATACTGTCCCTGACAGAAAGGTGCGGTAGAGTAAGTGTGTTAGAACTTTACCCTGAGTAGCCCTACGAGGTTAATGTACGAATATACAGGAGTGTCAGCACAGGGTTCCTCCCTGTGTGCCCAGCTGCATATCCCTTTCACGGCCTGAACAAATCTCACCTTTGCGTTTCCTGTATTTTCCCTGGCGCTTCCTGACAGGACTTCCTTCTACGATCATATACAGGCACTCTGGAAAGAAAACAGCAGCAGAACACAGTCCTGACCTCTGCTTCACGATTAGCAGAAGGCCCCAGGCTAAGCCACAGTGAGGCACCAAGGCCCATTCTCTCAGCTGTGTGGTGAGAACTGTTGCATTCAGCCCAAAAAGAAGGGGGTGCCGGCATCATTGCTGTTCACCAGGGCCCACGCTCTACCCTCCACAGCTCTAAGAACTAACAGCACGTCTGCTGTTGTAGTTCTCCCTGGTGTGTGCTACCCTTTGGTCCTTACATGGACCAAGCCACAGTGCTCCACAGTGCTCCGGTTTCACTGGATAGCTGCCTGTGCAGTTATAGAACTATGTCGGAGAGTCATTGGTGCTGATCTTTCGGCCCTGTCGCTTATGAGTTTTGTGTAAAGCATATTCCATTGGAGTGGACCCTTCACACCCTTTGAATTGCAATTACTCCCCTCAGAACACAGATACAGATCTTCCAATCTAAAAATAAATTGATTTCAGTTCTCATTTACTGTATACCTGTGGCAATAACCTTGCTTAAAAAAATATTGTTTAGTGTATTGTTTGTGGGTTTTCTTTATATTGTCTGCTGCTGTAAAGCAAATTGCTTCTTGGGGATAGTAAAGACTCTCTGGTAACAGCGACCATGCTCTGCAGCAGCTCCTTCCAGTTGTCGGAGTTTGTCTCTCAAGTCACAGGCATCATAGCACTATCGCCCTACTGCTCTGTAAGGCTTCTCCTGGCAGAGCAGAAAACCTAGTGTCCTCTCATGTGCACCTGTGTATCAGTGATGTGAGCCCTATGAGCTAAGACACTTCTAGGCCTAATTAATGAGAGAAATGCGATTGTTAAACCCTGAAAATATTAAGTAAAGAGCTCTACATCAAACCTTAAAGACTAGGTAGAGAGCACTTGTCTGCTCTTAGTTACTGCCCTTAGTCTTTAGAAAGATCATTTTAAATTTTTATCTGCTATGTTGCCGTAGTCAATACCTATAAGAAACACGTGTCGTAGGGTACTGTGGCAGCACAGTGACCAGCTGAGTCTGTCTGAGACCACAGCAAAACTGGTAATCTTTTAGAAAAGTCAAGAATTTCCTAGGGAACAAGCTGAAAGGCAAACGTTCAGAGGAGTACAGACAGCACACTGTGGTTTTTGTGGTACCTTCCAAATCACTGTCCTCCGCTGAGCCCTTCTCGTTGCCAGGGTGATATCGATTCTTGAACCCGAACACAGTTGTCCGCTTCTGGAGGACACAGGAAAAGGGCCTGTCAGCTGGATGGTATCCAGCTCCATTGCCTTACACACATACTCTTCTCCAGTGTAGTTTACACACACATTGTCCAAAGTTTTACACGCACACCCTCTTTCAGTACATTTTACACACACAGTCCTCCAGCGTGTATTACACACACTCTTCTCTACTGTATTTTACAAACATGTCCTCTTCTCCAGTGTGTTTTACACACACATTTCCCTTTTCCTGTGTGTTTTACACACACATTTCCCTTCTCTGGTGTATTTTACACACACATTTCCCTTCTCCAGTGTGTTTTACACACACATTTCCCTTCTCTGGTGTGTTTTACACACACATTTCCCTTCTCCAGTGTGTTTTACACACACATTTCCCTTCTCCGGTGTGTTTTACACACACATTTCCGTTCTCTGGTGTGTTTTACACACACATTTCCCTTCTCTGGTGTGTTTTATATACAAATTTCCCTTCTGATAATAATGTAATGATAATAATAATAATGATTCTCTGGTGTGTTTTATACACACAAACCCTTCTGCAGGTCTGGTAAAATCTGGTTCAGCACTGTAACAGGGAGGGATTAAATCTGTCACTTCACCACTGTCGAGCAGCACTGCAGCAAATGGTCAAACAAAGAAAGCTCTAGATTTGAAGAGAGTGGGAGTGAGAGACAGAGTGGAATGGACTGTGTGCGACTCTACCTTAACGGACAGCTTCTGGGCCTTTTTTGCCATGTCCAGTGCGCCAACGATCTTCTTCTTCATCTGTGGTTTCTACGGAAGAGAGCCGTTAGAGTGTCGGCATATTGCAGTGCACCAAGCAATTCCTGTCCGAGAGCTAGACACAGAAGCTTGGGCGTCTATGTCCAGGGCCACAGAAATCTTTCAATTAGGACTGCCCAGCTCTGGCCCCCAAGTCACAATCCAGTCCTGAAAAGTCAGTCAGCATACACACAAAGCATGTTAATGTCCCGCAATTAGTAAACTGAGCAAGCTAATAAAGTCCTTCAGAACGCAGCTGGAATGAACCACAAGACACTGTAACTGTGCAGGTCTGGTTAAATCTTCCCTCCTAACACTGTTCCTTGAGTTTAAGCCTTCATATAAAGCAGCTGAACACAATGTGGTCAACATCCCAGTTAAGGGAAAAAGATGTCTTACTTAACGTTATGTTACACTTAAGATACAAGTTAAGCTATTGACACACTAAGGTCTCTGACAGGTGATGTGTCGGAGAAGAGTACTGTAGCAGCAAGTCTGCTACTGTAGAGTTCATTAATGATCTGTGGTTCGGGGTATAATAACAGAAAATTGCAAGTTCCAAATAAGAATAGAAACAGACAAACATCTGAAAGGCTGGGTCTCTCATGAGCACACTTACCAGTTCTTGTGGTGAATAAACGAATTACTGCATACTCACAGCCCCACTGATGTCTGGGTTGAATTTCTGGAATGCCCTCACCATGGGCTCGGGTACCCAGGCACGGCTGACCGGGTCACTGAAGTATGTCACGTGGTAGTGGGACTGCACAGCAGACAGCGTTAATCAACAAACAGGCCTGCACCAGCAGCTCAGAACCAGTCTGAAACCGTCCAGTGCACTTTCAGGCACTCTTAAATTCACTGTGCAAACATGCATGTGTGTTGAATGCAGGGGCTAGCTGACCTCTGCACCTACTGGCACCCTCCCCAAGCTCATCCCTCTTGAAAATGCCCCAGTGAGCTTCCAAAACTGATACCAATATCGCTGCAAACGTCACAGATCTCCATTTGTACAATTCCAGAGACAAGAAACGGGCAGGAAAGACTGCTGATGACCCCTTCTACCCAGGGTTCTACCTGTAAACGTCCCTCGGGAAGATGCCTTTAGCTTACTAAAACCAGAACTCCTCGGTATGTGAACATCTTTCTTAGGGTTGTCGTTTTCCTTAACCAAAATTCCTAGTTACCTGTGCAGTCTTCATGATGCGTCTTGTCGTGTTTGTGTATGGTATACTGTATGTAGACTTTTTTACAGCACTAACTATACCAGAGGTTATAGTTAAAGGTGATTCTATATGTCAACAGTGGCCCCTGTGAAACACTGTTATAGCCCTTTCTTCAAAATGTGTAACTTAACAAGGGCTACAGGTGGAGGTTACAGCTGGAGAGAAGAAGAACTGTAGCCTCACTGGAGAAATCCTCGAATTCTGAAAATCCATGTAGTCCCCCGTCTCCGGGTCCTTCTCCACCATGGCCGGCCACCTTCACAAAGAGCAACAATTGCCCAGGTAAAGCCATGTATCCATCCATACTGTGCGCTGGCAGGCAGACAGCCAGCACCTGTCATACATACAGCACAGGGCACGTGTCTGAGCTGTTGGTGCAGGTGACATATGGCTTTGTTCAGTAGAGTCTGATAGAGGGGGCAACTGTGCTTCAGAGTTCAACCAGGTCTTTTTTGTGACCAAGCTGTGCCAGGAGAGTAAATACAGTGAGTTAACTATGGTAATGTGTGAAGAGTTACTGTAAGGTGTCTTTACAGGTGTGCTGGCCTTCACTGTGGTCATGAGTCACATCTTCAGACTGCTGTTCCAATTCTGAGCCGAGAGAGACCTCTGCTGGCCAAACCACAGCCAATCATAAGGTGAGGACTGAGCAATATCCAGAGGCACCACACACACTGCTTGGTGCAGACTGGAAATACCTGAGCTGACACAGTACAGTATCTCGAACACAGTCTGTACTCACACCTGAAAGACCACAGGCCTGAGCAGATTTTGGCTAGTGTGGTGTTAAGTGGGCTGAGAGTGAGTGCCTTTCACCTGAAGGAGATATACCCGGGTGGACTTAAGCTGGGGAGCTGGGGAAAGTGCCTTTGTTCAAAGGGTAAAACAGCAGTGGCCACATGGGGACTTGATTCCAAAGCCTTCCAATTAGGAACCCAGTGTCCCAGCCATTGCACACTGCCTCACTTTCACACTTGTGCCTGCTCTGTGTCACACTGAAACCTTCAATTCACTTTTCCATACTCCGTTAAGTTCAATTAAGCTTGAATTGGACCTAGTTAAGCAACATGGAGCTCTGATAGGAGTTAAAACCAGATACATTTGGGGTCCAGAGGGGAGGCCCAGGCTCAGAGGAGACCAAGTTCTTCTCATTTTTAACGAGCAAATATATCTTATGGTTTGTTTTTGTTCTGTTCCTTACGAAGGGCTGCATGTATGTGTCTTTGTGTTGTGTCTCTGTGTTTGTCACTTCATAGTTTCCTTACCAGGGGTAATGTCTGTACATGTCTGTCTGTGTGTCTTTCTAGCTCCTTACCAGGGGTAATGTCTGTACATGTCTGTCTGTGTGTCTTTCTAGCTCCTTACCAGGGGTAATGTCTGTACATGTCTGTCTGTGCCTTTCTAGCTCCTTACCAAGCGTTATCTCTGTACATGTCTGTGTGTCTTTTTAGTTCCTTACCAGGGGTAGCCGAACTGCCGAGCCCACACAATGGAGCCAGGAACCAGGCTGTTAACGACCTCTCTTCTGCCCTCCTCCCATCTTTCTTCAGGGCAGCTGCAGCTCTTGTGTGCTGGGCCTGCAGCACACAGACAGTGAGAGGGAAGCACACGCGACCTGCTCAGCACTGCAACACAGAGCCGGTGTGAATCACAACAGCCTTGAGAAAGAGCCCCTGAGAGCCTGTAAAGTCCTGGCAGAGCAGACCCCATGACATGTTCTGATAGGGCAGGCAGACAGTGTGAGGCCTTGCAAAGATCTTTAAGCTGCCACAGCCGTGGCCTGTCCAGCCTGACAACCCACCAATCGGGCTTGCTTCCATGGGACAGCTCCAGGAGCAGTCTTTCCCAGGTCACTCATTGATTCAATGAAGTCATCGAGGAAGATCGGAAAGCAGGAAGATCCCTGTGTGGCTCCGAGGGCCATCTGGTCCCCCTTGCCGTACCTGTGTTTTGAGAGCAGGTCCAGTCTTCAGGCAGAGCGGAGAGGTCGACGTCAGAGTTCAGCTGCCTCCACTTCCCACAGCTGGGCCTGCTGCACTGCACCCATGAACTCCCTGCATCCGCACAGCAGGGCACAGTTGAGTCCAGCAATGACAGCCAAACCTTGCATTCTGCAAATGCAGCCTGAACTGTCTTTCACTAGCTAGGCTGAAGGGGTGACACCTGGCTGTACGGCCTGGGCGTCTGCCCCCCAGGCACTGCTGCAGAGGCAGGGGAATGGTGACAGAGGTGGGCTACCCAGGCCGCAACCCAGGGGACAGAAGTCTGGCTCCTGCTTCTAGTGATGTGACTGGGGGGTGAGTGGGGTTCGACACTGTACAGCACAGTGAGATTTCCGTGAATGTTTGAGCAAACGCTCGGTGTAGGCATGGTAAAATCATGGTAACAGGCACAAATACAGAACAGAATGGTTACGGTTTGTAAGGGTAAGGCTGGTTTTGGAATAAGAAGTGAAACACCGGATAGTCTCACTTTCTCAACCCCCAGCCCTAGTCACTGCACAAGCCCCATCCCCCCAATTTGAAACAACTCAGCTGGACAACAGTTCAACTCACAATCCTCCTGACTGGAATCGCTGTCCTCCCCTCCTTCCTCCTCCTCCTCCTCCTCCTCCTGCTCCTTCTTCTGGCTGTGCAGCAGCTCTCCTCTGCGTTGCCCGTGTCCTTGCTGAGCATGTCTCTTCTTGTGGCCAGGAGCCAGTCTCACATCGCTGTCCCTGTACTCGGGGTGTCTGTCCTGACCTCTGTGTGACCCCAACAACAGTTGCAGTAAAGCGGAAATTTTATTTACACATTTCTAATCGATAACTGAAATGAATCATTATTCCACCACAGCAAGGGCTGTCATTTTTCTTAACCTGTAATTTTGTATGCCGCATTCTTTCCTGTTCCTTTCGTTAAGCAACTCTATAATTTACTGCACTAAGTGGCCTTGAATAAAGTCTCCTGTTGTCTGATTCAGGGTCGTGGGGGAGCCGGAGCCTATCCCAGCAATGGGTGTAAAGCAGGATAAACCCTGGACAGGACGCCCATTCATCGCAGAGCAGACAGACACAAACTCATACCAGTCCAGTCTTCTCAGAGGCCAGTTAACCTACTGGCATCTCTTTGGACTGTGGGAGGAAACCCATGAGAACACGGGGAGAACATACAAACTCCACACAGACAGCAACCCAGGTCTGGAATTGATCTCAGGGCCCCAGCACCGTGAGGCAGCAATGCTAAACTCTGCAGCGCCATACCAACTAACCATAATAAAGAATAAGACTGTTTCAGGTTTGATGATTAAATTACCTCCTTGCAGAATTCTGGTCACAGTGTGATAAACGTTTATTGGTCTGTAATCCAGGTCCAGGAGGACTGGTGAGTCTATAGGTCCTCATTCTAGCTCACCTCTTAAAGACCATAATCAGTTCATTATCATCTTAACTGGGTCAATTCAACAGCTTTTCCCAGCTGTGCTGACACTGGATCGGGACCGAGACACCTCTGGGTCCTCGCCTCCTCACCTTTGACTGTCGTCATCGATGCTGGCCTGCAGGAGTTCCACCTCGCTCAGCACAGTCCTGGCATCGTCTGCGGCAAACATACACACACACAGGACACATTCAGGCATACAGCCACCGCCGCAGCAGTTTACTGAGGTACTCTGTTTCATGAAAAATATTTTTAATTGGCTTCAAAGGGGCTTACACTGTAAATCCACTGTAACACAGGGCTGGCAAGCTGCCAAAAAGCACTGATAGTCTTCTGCTCTAAAGCAGAGCCGAAACAGACAAGTCTTGAAACTTCATATCAACAGTGAGCAGTGCAGGCAGAACCACTTTTCTCACTACGATTCCTAATGTCCTGGTGCTGAAGGTTTGCTATGTGCGATCATACACACCTCACATCAGCAACACCACATGACGCTGACTACTCATCTCTTACCCAGACACTTGTCCAGAGACTTGTCCAGCACCGCCTGGAAGATGGCGTTGTACTGGCTGTCAGACAGAAAGGGGCTGGGACAGCACTCTTCCCAAACTGAGGAGGCCCCATCCTGAAGAAGACAGAGGCTGAGACGTTTGTCTCCAGCTACCTTCTTGATCTTTTGGATGGGGGCAGCACAGGGAGATTGGAGACAAGAGCCAGGCGGGGCAAAGGCAGACCACAATGACCATTCGCCCCCCCCTCCCCTTCACACCCCACACTCCCTCACCCCCTCTCTAACCCACACTCCTCTCTCACCCCTACGCTCCCTCACCCGCTCTCTAACCCACACTCCTCTCTCACCCCTACACTCCCTCACCCCCTCTCTAACCCACACTCCTCTCTCACCCCACCCTCCCTCACCCGCTCTCTAACCCACACTCCTCTCTCACCCCTACACTCCCTCACCCCCTCTCTAACCCACACTCTTCTCTCACCCCACCCTCCCTCACCCGCTCTCTAATCCACACTCCTCTCTCACCCCTACATTCCCTCACCCCCTCTCTAATCCACACTCCTCTCTCACCCCTACATTCCCTCACCCCCTCTCTAATCCACACTCCTCTCTCACCCCTACACTCCCTCACCCGCTCTCTAACCCACACTCCTCTCTCACCCCCACACTAGCTCACCCCCTCTCTAACCCACACACCTCTCTCACCCCTACACTCCTCACCCCCTATCACCCCCACACTCCCTCTAACCCAGAAAAGCACTATATAAGTGTAGGGATTATTATTATTATTATTATTATTATTACTAACCCACACTCCTCTGTTACCTTGCTGTTTTTTGAGGTCCCTGCCCTCTCTTCCCCTGTTGTCCTCCAGACAGGTAGGCCTCTAGGTTTCTCCTCAGGCTCCTGGTCTGACTCGCCAGTTTTCATCTTTGGTTTCTTCTTGTCGGTTTTGGGCCGGTCTCCCTCCTTTGCTCCCTCTTTCAGGACAGAGCCCGTCCCTCCGGGCAGCGGCCCGTCCCCGCGCTGGCCGCCCGCTCTGTCCTTCTTCCTCCCGCTCGGCTCTGCGGCTCCCGCTCTCTTCCCTCTGGGCTGCAATCCCGCCCAGCCCTTTCCACCCCCGCAGCCTGCCAGGCTCTCCTTTATCCCAGCCGTGCCTGGCTGCGCAGTGCCCTCCTCCTCCTCCACCCGCAGGGCCTTCTCCTCCCACCCCTCTCCCCTTCCCGAACCTCCACCGGGGCCTACAGCCTTCCCCTTCCTCCTTCTCTCCCCCCCTGTCCTCCCAGGCCCCAGGAGCTCCTTTCCCTCGCCCTCCAGCCCCGGCACCCTCGGGCTCCGCTCCTCGGGACTGTCGCCGCCCGCAGCTGCTGACCCGCTCTTCCCCGTCCGAGGAATCGGCCACTCTCCTGACACCTCCTTGGATTCCTCTCCTGCGCTTCTCCCTGCTCCGATTCCCCATCCCGGGCTCTCCTCGCCGGCCTTCCGACCTGCCCTTCCTCTCGGCCCCGCCACCTTCTCCCTCTCCCTCACTCCTGTTCCCCTCTCCTCCTGCGGTCCTTTCCCCTGTCCTTCGCCCGGCCCACCCAGGGCGACTGGGGGAGCGAACTTTGGCTTCTTCATCTTCAGCTTCTCTACACAACACAAACAAATACATACTGATGGGACATAAACTGGGGACACACACATCTGAAACGCTGTCGTGCTTAAGTCCAAAAACGCCGGCTGGACAAGCTGCCGGAGGACTCGCTGTCAGATTTCAGGAATCACTCTTGAAGAACAGGAGGAAGGTGGCAGGCGAGAGCAGGCCTGTTGGCACATGTGCCACGTTTGATAGTTGGTAGCCAATCGATGCCAAGATCTTGTCCAGCTGTTTCATGAAAGGGCCTAGGATATCGGCTTCAGCAACACATCTGGACAGCTTGATCCACACTCCCACCACCCTTTGTGCAAAGCCGCACCTCCTGCTCTCAGTTTTAAATGCACTTCCACGTAATCTTCACTTGTGTCCTCTACCTATTTTTTTTAATTTGTATTTATTCATTTTCCTTTCTAAATGAAAAGAACGGACACGGTAAAATTAAATAATAACTATGGATTGAGAGGAATGTTAGAAAACATCCATCTCTTTTCTCACCACTTCTTCCAATTCAGGGTCACGGGGGAGCCGGAGCCTATCCCAGCAAGCAACAGACGCCAAGCCAGGTACACCCAGGGCAGGACGCCAGTCCACCAAATGGTGCACACACAGACACTCACACCAGCACCAGTGTTCCCAGAAGTCAATGAACCTGCCACCATGGCTTTAAACTGTGGGAGGAAACCCACGCAAACACAGGGAGAACACGCAAACTCCACACAGACAGCACCCAGGGCCCCAGTGCTGCAAGGCTTCAGCGCTAACCACTGCACCACTGTCGCCTTATTTGAGAAAACACAGCAGGTGAGTTCATCAAGACACACTCTCAGGACTCACCCACACCCAAATACACTCTCAAGACTCACACACACACCCCAGACATACTCTCATGACTCACACACAAGCCAGACACACTATCAAGACTCACACACACCCACAGACAGACTCTCAAGGACTCACACACTCTTAAGTAACACATTCACGCTTGCAGTCTCACATACACAACCTTGGTCTCAGACACGTGCAGGTCTTTGAATTATGTATGTGTTTTACATTATTTACCCACATTTACTTAAGGGAGTCACTTGAGATTTTTAGTAATTTTGTTTTCGAAAGGTTCACCACCCGGTTTCCAATATTATTAAACCGCAATGTACAATATTTGGTGGTGGGTCTAATATAAACATTGTTAAAACGTACTGTCAATTTCCTTCCAGACCAGACACCCGAAAAAGGAAAGATTTAAATAATTAAAGCCCCAATTGTCTATGTAATTCACATCGAAGACAGATGGACGAACTGTCTATTAAATTGCAGTCAAATGTAAACGAATCACATTTTCTGTACGGTGAATAGAAACTGTTGTTTCTTTTACTGAAAACAACGACTTCGGATTTATGAAGTGTAGCATTTAGTTACGATCTCATCCATTTCTTTACATTTTAAAAGAAAACTAAAGAACCAATGGCGATAAGGTTTGTAAATCGGTTGGGAAAAGCGACTGAAAGTAACATGTTATCCCTTCAAAGAGGGGTATCGCGTCTTTAAAATAAAAGCTCGGGAAAATGTAAACAGAACACAAGCAAATGTAGAATAAATTCATAAAAAGTCATTGGTCCCAAGTAACACCGGCCGCGGCTACCGAGACGGAAATCCCACAGCTGGACCAGGCCGTACCTACCCAGGCTGAAACAAACTTGAAAGAAAAAAACGCTCCTATTTTACCTCTTCCTTCGTCCATTCTCCACAAAACCGCCTGGTTTCTGTCGTAACTAGTGAAACGCGGAGATGGAGAACACAAAGCTGAACAAAATTCGTCACAAGTTTTAGAGCCGTTTTTTAGGGGCAGCGAGGCGAGGACTCGCGCGGGCAATGGGGTAGGTCTCGCGCGCCTTGTCGCCCTCCGAGCGC
Source organism: Atractosteus spatula (assembly GCF_055471065.1). NCBI lineage: Eukaryota > Metazoa > Chordata > Actinopteri > Semionotiformes > Lepisosteidae > Atractosteus > Atractosteus spatula. The sequence continues at coordinate 67,259,690 of NC_142708.1, read as the reverse complement.
GCTGGGCCGAGGGCGGTCTCGAGCCAGAGGGTGATCTAAGACAATACGGAATAATAAGTTGTGTAAAAACACTCCACAAAAGAGCGGTTATATCATGTATGCAAGGGATCCAAAAATGCCACAGTCCTCGGCTCCACAGCACTACGGTTACTCGTTCACTTGCCCTCGCCAACGGAGTCAGTATAGTTGCGATAGCAGACGAGTGGCACGTTTACATGGAAATACTGGCATTTATTTCAATGTTATTTCTTTGCACGTAGGCCTGACGTCTGAGGGATATTACTGTATTCTGTTATCGTTGTAAAGAAAGAATATCACAAAGCGGGAGAAAATATACAAGAAATGCTGTTCCAGCTGTTAACGATGTATCATGACGTCAGAAGAGCGCCAGAACGACGACTAAACCACGTTAATCTGTAATGAATTTACCTTAACGAGTGTTGTTTGTTGACACATTCTTACCAGTTATATTTATGGATGCTGCCAACTGGCCTATTCTTATTTACCTGTTCTACCTCCTCGGATTTTATCCAGCACTGGCTGACAACCGGTTCGCTGGTTTCTCGACTCCTGTACTTCGCGTGTTGCGACGGGATTTCTGCACTCCGGGCGCCTGTGTGTTCAAGGAACGCGATGAAAACGAAGGTCAGTAGCAGCAACACATTGAAGTAACTCACTGCTGGTGTTCGCGGGGCTGTGGAAGGGGGTTATGCGCCGCACCTAGTTAAAAAGCTCCGCCAAACCGGGACTAAGTGAGGCCGAAACTGCGACAGACCACAGGCCACTCGATTTATTGTGCACGTTGCCTGGGTGGAGCGAGTGGCGCTTACTCCTGGTTAACGCTTCGTGGGAACGTGTGCGCCGTTCGGGCGACACGGGGGCCTGGAGGCGTGAAGTCGGTCCAGCCCGGGCCTGCGGGTGGGAACCTCACACGAGAGAGGACTGACCTCTGTCGCTCAACCGGCACCTGTGCGCAGGGGACAGTTCTAAAACGCTCAACTGCAGATGGCGTTATTGTAATAAAATGACGTGGAGGAGTGAATAACGTTGTTTCGAACGAAGGGGACCTGGATTTCGCAAGCATCTAGTCGTGTAGATGCCGCTGCGTGAAGCACGGGGTCACTGAACAACATGTTAGTTCTTCACGGTGAATTCGCTGTGGTGAGCTTTGTAACTCGAAGACGGTCATCAGAGGGTAAAAGACTGACGTGCTTAAGAAGACGTCAGTGGCAAGAGGTGCGTTTATAACACGCCTTGCGCTTCACTGTGCACGTTTAGGAAGAAGCTCTCCAGTCGCGAAACCGTCTGGAGTGGACTGTCGCGACTGGGAAAACTACATGTCCCAGAATCCTCCACGGAGGGCTCGAGGACCTGCCTCACGTGGTGTCGCAGGCAAGCGCCGAGTGCTGGGGGGAGGGGAAGCGGTGGAAGGGGGAGGGGGCGGGGACCGCGTTTTAACCGCTACGACTTTCTTTCTCGAAGACACATCACACTTTTCAGCGTGCGAGCATTTTATCGTCCTTTGTGTGGGTGCGGCTGTGCCGGAGAAAGAGCGAGATTCGTTCCGGCGGCAGTGAAACACCAGGTTGTTTACACGGGTTGGGGTAGCCGCGGCGGTTTCCTGTCTGAACAGGGAGAAAAAGTGCTGTCGGTTGTCATTTAAAAAAAACAGGCCAACGCTGAAAGTCAGTCGAGACGCAGTGAAATTATTTTAATTTGTTTTTCGCATATTAGGGCGTTGGTTTGTAAAAATATCGTCCAGCCCTTGTGGGAAATGTATTTTTGTCAGGCACTGTACTAGAGACCTACAGGGAAAAGGAGGGAGGAAGAGACGAGGTTAGTTGTTTCGCCTCTCCCCCCTTTCCTTCCTATTGGTCAGATGAAGAAAGGCGGGGAGGTATTTCCTCCTCTGATTGGCTGGCGTGGCTGCCGTTCTTTTTTTCCTGGGCTACACGAGAGACATATAAAGCTCGAGGAGACGCCAAAACGCAGCGCGAGATCCAGCAGCTCGAGCGAGTCTCGCTGATTAGAGCCGCGAGAGGGGGGTCCAGCGAGAGAGAGCTCACTGACACTCACACACACACTGACTGCGAGTTCAAACAAAAAAATTGTTTTTTTGTTTTTTAAATCATTCAGTTCAGACGAAAACTGATTTCTTGGAGGGGGTGGGTCTTGCAGATTTCATACTTTTTGATTTCGTGTGGTACTTTTAATGTATAAATATATATTTAAGAAAAAACAAAACTTGCGGGCACGATCCAGAAAAAAATGTCTCTCGCCAAGTCAGTTGTTGGGTGGATTTAATTTTTCCGATTGACTTACTACAAAAACTCGGGGGAGGGAAAGTTGGGGGTGCAGTTTCAGCAAACGGGAAGGCGGAGAATACGGCGACCAGGCTGCGTGTGTGCGTGTGTGTATCTGTGTCTCCGTGTGTGTATGTATGTGTGCGCTTTTTTTCTTGCCTCCATAGAGCTCCTATGCCTCATGAATTATTCATGAGCGCGGAGGGACGTTCGGCGACGCGGGGGCGTGGCTATGCAAATCTTTTCCTCGCTGGCGGGAGGGGGCGGGAGCACGCAGGGGCACGCACGGGAGAGGGTGGGCTGACGCTGCCGGACGGATAGACAACGTTTTTTTTTTTCCTGCTTTGCTGCTACCACAAAGCACATGGACAAGAGACTCGGCAGCTCATTCGCAAAGCCTAGCAGCTCCTAGTGCCGAGGACTAAAAAAAAAAAACACACAAAAGAAAGACGTTTGTCAGTCGCTGAAGGAATTCTGTTTTCTGCAGGAACAGGCTGCTTGACTGCCTGGTTTTTGTGAAACACATCTTTGTCGGGGAAAGTGTGCTGGTGCTCTCAAGGCCAGAGGAGGCTGGGGGGGGAGTTGTTGTAGAGGTGAGAGGGGCTAGAGCGATCGTCGGGCGGCCGATGAGGTGAGCGGGATGGGGTGGGCGGGGGAGGGGTGGGAGTGCGGTGGTCCCCGCCGCCGCGCCGCGCCGCGCTGACTCTCGCCCCCTGTGTCTGCTCCGCAGGTCCATGCGCAGTGCCGCCGGCGTCGCCCCGGGGCCCAGCAGGAGATGATCGAGATGTCGGTGGACAAGGAGCCGGCCGGGCCGGGCGCCAGCGGGCCCCAGGACCAGCCCCACCGCCGCGCGCAGCCGCAGGGGGAGTGCGCCGGCGACTGCAGTAGCGCCCCCCGCCCGCAGGGGGGCGCCGCCGCCACCACCACCGCCGCCGCCGCCCACGCGGGCACGGAGCCGGCGGAGCGGCCGGGCCGGGACTGCGGCGCCACCAGGCCCAAGAACGGGCTCCAGCAGCAGCAGCAGCAGCAGCAGCAGCAGCAGAAGGCCTTCAAGCGCAGGAACAGCGTGAACGTGGGGTTCAAGCACCCCGGCTTCAGCAAGAGGCGGCGGCGCGCCAACTCGGAGAGCGACCCCGTGCTGCCCACCAACTTCCTCCTGGGGGGCAACATCTTCGACCCCCTGAACCTCAACAGCCTGCTGGACGAGGAGGTGAACCGCGCGCTGAACGCCGAGACGCCCAAGTCCTCGCCGCTGCCCGCCAAGAGCCGCGACCCGGTGGAGATCCTGATCCCCAAGGACATCACCGACCCGCTCAACCTGAACTGCGCCGGCGGCGAGACCGGCCTGCTGGTGTCGCCCATGAAGACGGGCGGCGGGGGCCGCAAGCGGCACCGGCACCGGCACCACGGCGGCGGGGGGGGCGGGGGGGGCGTCTCCGCGCAGCCGGACCCTGCCGAGCCGGGCCGGGCGGGCGCCCTGCGCGAGGGCCGCGGCGCCGGGGCGGCGCTGTCCTCCTCCGTGCCCGGGAGCGCGGTCCCGCAGGCCCCCGCCGAGGGCGCCGCGCCCGGGGCCGGCCTCACGCCCGTGCCGGAGTCCCCGCGGCCCTACGAGCTCAACACCTCCATCAACTGCCGCGACGAGGTGGTGCAGCCCATCCTGCCGCCCAGCGCCGCCGACCCCTCCTCCTGCGCCTCGGCCCCCCCGGGCTCGGCGGCGCCGCCCTCCTGCCCGGCGAGGCACCGCAAGCGCCGGCGCACGTCCAGCAAGTCCGACTCCTCCTCGGCCGCCACCGGGCCGGGCCCCGCCGCGGGCGGCCGCAAGGTCACCCCGGAGAAGGGGCGGGCGGCCCGGCAGCAAGCCCAAACCTTCCAGACCCCCGTGGGCGGGGGCGCCGGCGGGATGGGGGCGCCGGGCAGCGCCGCCTCGGCCTCGTGCGCCCGCGGGGGCGCCGGGACGCACCGGCGCCGCCGCCAGCAGCAGCAGCAGCAGCAGCAGCGCAAGTTCCAGTACGGGAACTACAACAAGTACTATGGATACCGCAACCCTGGCTGGAGCGAGGACCCGCGCGTCAGGGTGCTGCGGCCCGAGTGGTTCCGGGGCAAGGCCGTGCTGGACCTGGGCTGCAACACGGGCCACCTGACGCTGACCCTCGCCAAGAACTGGCAGCCGGCCCGCGTCACCGGCCTGGACATCGACGGCGCGCTGGTGCACGCCGCGCGGCAGAACGTCCGGCACTACCTGTCCGAGCTGGCTGCCGAGGAGGCGCGGCGGCGGCGCAGGGAGGGGGCCGCGGAGCAGGAGCGGGGTCGGGATCTGGGTCAGGAACGGAAGCAGGAGCCGGATCGAGTACAGGATCTGGATCGGGATCAGGAGCAGGATCACCAGCACGAGCAGGAGCTGGATCAGGATCACCAGCAGGATCACCAGCACGAGCAGGAGCTGGATCAGGATCAGGAGCGGGATCACCAGCACGAGCAGGAGCTGGAGCAGGATCACCAGCAGGAACAGAAGCAGGATCACATGCAGGATCGGGAGCAGGAGCAGGATCGTGAGGGAGCCTCTCTGGGGAACCAGGAGGAGGAGGCCATACAGGTGCAGCAGGAGGAAAAGAGGACGGGGGACGTGGCAGAAGACTCCGCTGGCTCCCAGAGCCGCCAGCCAGCGCCTCCCGCCGCCAGACACCCCTTCCCCATCTCCCTGCGGATCTGCCGGGGGCCCATCGCCGCCCCGCCTGTGGCTCAGCCCGCCCCCTCGGCTCCGGGAGACTTCCCCGCCAACGTCACGTTCGTGCAGGTGAGTCCTAGCCGGAGATGAGCACCACTGGCGACTGTGCCCAGTGGGTCACTGTTTCACAGTACTGTCGGTCCTAGTGGGTCTCTGGGTGTGTCACACTGACTGTGCGCGTGCAGACTGTGACGGTGTCGCACTGACTGTGTGTGCGCGTGCAGACTGTGACGGTGTCGCACTGACTCGGTGTCTGTGCAGACTGACTGTGCGCGTGCAGACTGACGGTGTCGCACTGACTGTGTGCACGTGCAGACTGTGACGGTGTCGCACTGACTGTGTGCACGTGCAGACTGTGACGGTGTCGCACTGACTGTGTGCACGTGCAGACTGTGACGATGTCGCACTGACTATGCGCGTGCAGACTGTGACGGTGTCGCACTGACTATGTGCGTGCAGACTGTGATGGTGTCACACTGACTCGGTGTCTGTGCAGACTGACTGTGCGCGTGAAGACTGTTACAGTGTCGTACTGACTGTGTGCGCGTGCAGACTGTGACGGTGTCGCACTGACTCGGTGTCTGTGCAGACTGACTGTGTGTGCATGTGCAGACTGTGACGGTGTCACACTGACTGTGTGCTCGTGCAGACTGTGACAGTGTTGCACTGACTTTGTTTCTGCGCGTGCAGACTGTGATGGTCTTCTACTGTGTGTGTGCTTCACTGTATCAATGCATGTGTGTTTAAGTGTGTGCCTGTATGACTGTGCATGTCTAACAGAACAGTGAGCTCTGTAACTCACCCCTCGCAGGAGTACGCCTGCCTGATCTGCTTCATGCTTCTCTCTCTCAGGGTAATTATGTCCTGCCCAATGACGAGCTCCTCGTGTCCCAGAAGCCAGAGTACGACGTCATCCTGTGCCTCAGCATGACCAAGTGGGTGCACCTGAACTGGGGTGACGCCGGCCTGCAGCGCCTCTTCAAGCGCGTCTACCGCCACCTGCAGCCAGGGGGCATCTTCATCCTGGAGCCCCAGCCCTGGGCCTCGTATGGCAAGAGGAAGAAACTGACGGTGAGGGGGGAGAGGGAGGTCTCAAGAGTCCCTTTTTGTCACTCCGGCCAGTGTAATATGTGCCATGGTGCACTTTGTTGTGTGGCTGTGTCACTAATTAGCTTTTCTCTCTGCTTGTTCTTCCCCTCTTTCTCTTCCTCCATTTCTCCCCTCCTTCCACCCTCCCTTTCTCCTCTCTCCTCTCCCTCTCTCTGCCGTTCTCCTTTCTCTGCTCTCCTCTGTCGCCTTTCTTCCTCTCTCTCCCACTCTCTCCGGTGCAGGAGACCATCTATAAGAACTACTACAGCATCCGTTTCAAGCCCGACCAGTTCAGCTCCTACCTGACCGGGCCAGAGGTGGGCTTCTCCAGCTACGAGCTGATCGGGACGCCCAAGAGCTCCTCAAAAGGTGTGGCGCCGGTCCGTCTCCCTTCCTGACCCCCCGCCCCCCCTCGCTGCCCCCCGTGTCCGCCCGCGGCTGACCTCTGCGTGTCGCCTCGGTTGCAGGGTTCCAGCGGCCGATCTACCTGTTCCACAAAGGGCCCTCGTTTGCACGGAAGTAGCCACAAGCCCGTGAGCCGGACAGCGGAGTGCGGCAGAGGAGGACGCGGAGAGACGCCAGCTCGGTCCTCCGACACCCGACACAAACCAGCACATGACTTTTCTGCGGGTGGGAGGGGGGTCAGCTGTGCGGATTAGCTGGACGGGATGCCCACAGAGCGACACCGGGGACCGAGACGATGACACGCCTCCGTTTCAACGCAGAGGTGTTCAGACTCCATTTGTGTGCTTTGACAACCCCTTGTTGATTTTTTTTGCGTTTGATTTTTTTTCCCACAATGGAACTGTTAATAAAAGACGTAAAATCGCCGGTGCTCCTGGGTTTGGAATGCAGGGCAGCTCTCCCTACGGCTTTGTCTTTTTCCCAGTTCCAGATGGTCTCCGGCTCAGACCCCCTGACTTCAAGGAAGGAGCGTCTCTGTATTGCTGGAGAGAGTCGCCCCCGGTCCGCAGCAGCTTGTTGTGGGGGTCAGGGGTCAGGGGTCAGGGGTGAGGACAGCCCATGTGGGGCTCGGTGAAGGGACGGAGGTCTGGACTTGCGCTGACAATGAGGGCGCCTGTAGGGCCAGCCCGACCACCCTGGCTGCCGGAGGCCGGAGCTCTGCGCCTTCTCGGCCTCGATGGCTCTTTTGGGAAAGGGCGATTCGTCTCCGGGAAGGCTGGCGCGCGACCTTTGCCCTGTCTTCCTGACTGTTCACCTGGAGGTTTTCCGCTTGTCCAACATGGATTGTATTCAGCTGTTCTTGCTTTTCGCAGGGATTCTCTGCCTGGGCTGTCAGCCTTAAAGATGGGGGGGGGGGGGGGGGCAATAAAGAAATATTTCTTTCAGATACAGAAAGGGGTGTTGTTTGAGCCACTGGGGGTACCCAGTCATCCTGCCTTCTGGAATTTGTAAAGGAAAGGGCTCATGAGCCAGCTGTGCCTACTGGTTGTCCAAGCAGGCAGTGTGCCGGAGATCTCACAGGACTACTGGGTTACAGGACAGCAGAGCGCTAATGCTTTTTCTTGCACACAGGACAGCAGAGCTCACACAACGTCCGCTGTACAGGACCGCAGAGCTCGCGCTTCTAGTGCACAGGACAGCAGAGCTCACGTGACCTCTAGTGCACAGGACGGCAGAGCTCACATGACTACTGGGATACATATCAGCAGAGCTTTCACTACCTCTAATGCACAGGACAGCAGAGCTCACGCTTCTAGTGCACAGGACAGCAGAGCTCACGTGACCTCTAGTGCACAGGACACGAGCTCATGCGACCTCTAGCACACAGGACAGCAAAGATCACGTGACCTCTAGCACACAGGACAGCAGAGCTCATGCTTCCTCTAGTGCACAGGACAGCAGAGCTCACGCTTCTAGTGCACAGGACAGCAGAGCTCACATTACTACAGGGATACATATTGGCAGACTTCACACAACCTCTAATGCACAGGACAGCAGAGCTCACACGACCTCTAGCACACAGGACAGCAGAGCTCACGCGACCTCTAGCGCACAGGACAGCAGAGCTCACGCGACCTCTAGCGCACAGGACAGCAGAGCTTACGCAGCCTCTAGCACACAGGACAGCAGAGCTCACGCGACCTCTAGCGCACAGGACAGCAGAGCTCACACGACCTAGCATACAGGACAGCAGAGCTCACGCGACCTCTAGCACAGGACAGCAGGGCCCACAGATGCAATACAGTAAAGGTCATATGACCCCCAAGCTTGAATTTGGCAGAATGCCCACTGGGCTGGGGTGAGTTAGCCTGTGCTTTCCTGAATTTTGGCAAAATATTTCCCCTGCTCCTCCATTGCTTCGTCATCATCAGCTGTGGGCCTTGAGCAGTTTGTATTTTTCAACTGTATGATACCCATAGATCTCTACAGAGAAGCTGGAGAGTGTTGTCATTGCCAACGTTCTCCTTGACTGGTTCCAGCTCGGGCCTCCTGTCTTGCAGAGAGCCGGGTCATGCTCCCGGGCCGGGCCGTGATGACTGCGGCCAGCCCCTGGTCTTGAGAGCAGAGCTCCAGCTGTGGAGCGGTCGATGTTTAGGGAGATCAGAGAGAAAGAAATATGACGCGAGGTATTGAACCCTGTTGCCCCGTGAGCAGAGAGACTGAGAGAGATCAGATTGTGTCTTCTTATCTTTCTTTGTTGTTGTTGTTTTTTTTTTAAACAATGATTGCCATTAAAGTTTGAGTGGCCACCCTCCGAAGGAAGTTGTACTTTATCATCCTCTCCCACAGGTCTGTAAGCACTTGCCACCTGGTGCAGGCAGGGGTTGTGGGAGGTCAAGCCAGGTCACCTATCCAGCTGTGACTTACCTGTGTGCTAGGGCAAATGCCGAGATCAGTCAGGCTGGTGTTGTGTTTCAGTGATTCACGGCTCCCAGCCCTGCGCGCGCGTCCGAACATGCACACACCAAGAACCAGCGGCAGGTAATGGGGACTCCCCTCCACCACCACCAGTGTGCAGCCCCACCTGGCTGATGCAACAGCAGCCATAGTGCACCAGTACACTCGCAACACATCAGCTAATGGTGGGGAGGAGAACAGAGTGATGAAGACAGTTCATAGATGAGGATTATTAGGAGGCCATGACTGGTAAGGGTCAGGACACCACAGTAACACCCCTACTCTTCTTGAGAAATGCCCTGGGATTTTTAACAATGACAAAGAGGATCTCAGTTTTACGTCTCATCCAAAGGATGGGGCCCTTTTACAGTATAGTGTCCCCATCACTATACAGAGGCAGTAGGACCCACACAGACCGCAGGGTGAGCGCCACCTGCTGGCCCCACTAACACCTCTTCCAGCAGCAACCTTAGTTTTTCCCAGGAGTCTCACATCCAGGTACTGACCAGGCTCACACCTGCTGAGCTCCAGTGGGGTTGCCAGTTGTGAGTTGCAGGGTGATATGATTGCTGGCGCTAACTGGGGCTAAAGTAGAAGCCAACACACAAATATATCCCAGAGATCCCCCGGTCCTTGAAAATGCCAGCACACACGGAGGTCACTGTGTAAGAGGGGCACCGACCAGAGCAGGGGGAGGGTGGAGCCTGAGCCCACCTGTCCAAGTGCATAGGAGGCTACTCAGTGCTGGGGAGGCTGTCAAGCACATCGCTCGTGACTTGAATCCAGCCTAATCTTTCTCACTGGGGTCCAAAGTTACCAGCCCAGACCAGACCCAACCCTGTCTGTACTGCAGGACCCGACCTGCACTCAGATCCACCACTGCCTGGTCCACAACGCGCCAGCCATCAGCTGGGCAGGACGCTGGCTCAGTTTCCGACCCAGTGGTCTCCAGAACCTGACAGCTTGCTTGCAGAAGGGGAACTGGGCAGTGATTTCCCATGCTGGAAAATGTATGGAACTATAAAACATTCAAACTGTGAGCACTGGAAAAACCACAATGCAGAAACACACTGGACAGCATGTATGTATTTACTGTTTTTACTCGGACATCCTTGAAAATGTTTCATATATTCATCCAGCCAGAAACACGGACAGAAAAGGAGGGCAGAGGAAGGGCTTGGGAGTCTTTTGGGCACAAGGGGGTGTCGGGACGTCTTAGCGTCCACTGTCCTCAGTGTCAGTCTGCCTGTCACCTCCTTTCCCTTCCACAGCAGCCAGAGCAGAGGAGAGGGAGGCCAGCCTACTCTGGAATGTGGCCCACACCTGGAAGAGAGAGAGGGAGTGAAACACACACCTGGGAGAGAGAGAGAGACCAAAATTCCTACCACCACAAAGCCCTGCTGAGCCAAGAGCTGAGCCCAAAGAAGAGCCCCCTGAGCCAGCGGGTCCTGAGGCTCACTGACCTGAGCCACACCGACACCAGCCAGCCTCAGGACAGCACTGCTAGAGCACCACAACCCAGACTCAACCACATCACAGCACAGATCAAACAGCAATATCTCACACACTGGGACACACACACAAACACAACATGAACTGGAATGCTACAGAACCCTAAACAGACAATACACACTAGCTGAATATTTGACCAAGATAAGAAACAGACCCTGACGAAGTACAGGCTCAATGACCACAGCCTGGCCATAGAAACTGGGCGACACAGGCAGACCTGGCTGCCCAGAGAGGACAGGCTGTGCTCCCACTGCCAGCGGGGAGAAATAGAGACAGAGGTGCACTTCCTACTGCACTGTGACAGATACTCTGGGATTAGAGAAACAGTCTTCCCTAAAATAACAAATCGGATCCCAGAATTCCCACTCCTGCCAGAATCAGGACAGCTCCCAATCCTACTGGGAGAGGGAGGAGGAAACTGGAAGCCCAGCATGTGATCTCCTGTCACAGCCTGAGGAACAGTGAGTCTGTCTCCCAATAATGCTCCATATGTTTACAGTATTTGTAAATATTTTATGATATGTCTCTGTTGTAAATGTCTGTAGATTTTATTTTACTTTTATGTTTTGTTTTGTTTCATGTTAATTTTATTATTTTTATTTCCTTTGGCAACACTGATTGTACCCATCGGTCATGCTAATAAAGCACCTTGAATTGAACTGAAGTGAGGGATGGAGTGAAACACCCCCCCCGGAGAGAGAGAGAGAGAGGGAGTGAAACACACACTCCAGCACACAGAGCGAGTGTGTGGAGAGCGCGGGACACTCCTGTCCAGCACACACTCACTCGTGTCCCGCTCTCCGCGCACACTCGCTCCGTGTGCCCGACTGTCTCAGACACTCACCACAGCCAGCTGCTCCAGCTCGCCGGTCCTCTCTGCCCACAGCTGCAGGTTGGAGTTGAGTCTGGACATGAGGGAGAGCGCTTCGCTCAAGCCCTGGGACACAGCAGGAGGGGAAGGGTTAACCCAAAGGCCCTGACCCTCACACTGACATATACAGCACGGACACGGACAGCCCCTCCCCATCCTTCAATTTATATACATGTCTATCTCTGTCTCTCAGAGTCCATCCATCTTCTAACCTCTTCATTCACGTCAGGGGGGGGAGCCGGAGTCTATCCCAAGAGGCAGAGGCAGACACGCACACACTCGCACCACGGCCCACTTCCCTACAAACCAACCGACCCGCCAGCCAAAGCAGCTAAATTCAAAGCCACACAAATGTCTTTTGTTCGCCGACCCTCACCCTGGCGCTTAATGATTATTTCCACCGTATAATTATGGTCAGTGCTTTCTCGGCACCACTCTGAGATTTCCCCTCGCCTGATACTTACTGGGACCCCTGATGGCTGTTGATTGCACGGACAACGCGCGATCAAACACAGCAAAACTCAACGAGCACAGCGTCACCAAGCCTGAGCAGAGGGACAAAGACCCCGGCCTGTATTATGCATATTGTGTTTCAATCGCCAGAGCGATACATGCGCAGCATCATACTACGTGTAGTGAGGAGTTCGTAAACCGGGGCTGAATACACTCGCACACAGAAATAGGAGCAGGAATCAAAAACGCAGGACACGACATTGTAATAGAAATGCGATCCGAGAGCATGCTGCGACAGCAGCAGCCGAAACCGCGGAGGTACCTCCGAGATACTGCAGATGTAAGTGCGCCTGAGCTCTGCAAAGCGACTCAGGTCCAGCTCCTCCATCCCGCCGCTTCCCGCCGCCGGCTCTGCGCCGCTGAGGGACCGTCTGCAAACTCCGCCCGGCGAAACGAAGACACGAACCCCTTTCCACAGCTTCAGACAGGGCTCATTCCGAGACACGACGGGAATAAATACCTGTGATTCATGTATCAATCGATTTCTGGTTGGAAACGTTTGAGTCGGTTATTCTGTGTTTCAATACACTCAGTTTTAAGGAAGAGCGATGAATGTTTATCTGCGCTGGAGCCACATTGTAAATGAAGGAAGCACCCTGAGAGGCGGAACTTCCCTCTCACGCTGTAAACAAACACATCTATTGGTCAATAACATGTCAATCATAGAGTTTACCCCGAGATCGCCGTCGTTGATTGGACGACGAGAGACCAGTGAATTAATAAGAATACCGTAATACTTGAAAAGGGAAAACAAGATTTACACGCAGTGTAGGACATATCCGCAATTTATTTTACTGAGGGAACTCGAGTTCATGAGAGCTGGAGATTGCGAGGGGACCCGATTCACAATTCTCAAAGTTACCTAGTCAGCCTAGCGGACTGTTTCAAAATAAACAGTGAAACACCAACCGGAGGAAATCTATAGGAAAAAAAACTACGGGGAGGCGCATTTTAAACCAGGAAGAGGAAGTACATGTTTACACAAAGGGTGGTGGGAGCGGGGAACAAGCTGTTTACCCGTGTTGCTGAAGCAGGTTCACACCCTTCACACCCTGCAGACACACTGATCCTACAGGACCAGGACTGGACACCCTGCAGACACACTGACCCTACAGGACCAGGACTGGACACCCTGCAGACACACTGACCCTGCAGGACCAGGACTGGACACCCTGCACACACTGACCCTACAGGACCAGGACTGGACACCCAGCTGACACACTGACTCCCCAGGACCAGGACTGGACACCCTGCAGACACACTGACCCTGCAGGACCAGGACTGGACACCCTGCACACACTGACCCTACAGGACCAGGACTGGACACCCAGCTGACACACTGACTCCCCAGGACCAGGACTGGACACCCTGCAGACACACTGACCCTGCAGGACCAGGACTGGACACACTGCAGACACACTGACCCCTCAGAACCAGGATCACTGTGGCAGAGTCCTCCTTTACTCCAGAGCTGTCCTGCTCAGTCCCACTCAGTCCTGCAGGACCTGGTGTTGTCTGGGTTTTATTCCACTCCAGTTCTGTTACACAGCTGGTCTAATTAGTCAGCTGCATGATTGTAGCACTTGTAACCAGAAACCCAGGTTAGTTAAATGTAACTGCACTTGAATGAAGTGATCTCTTGAGTGATCTTCCAACAAATGCCAGCATCCATATCACCCTGTAACTCACTGAAGCTCAGCAGGTGTAAGCCTGGTCAGTACCTGGATAGGAGACGTCCTGGGGAAAACTACTGCTGCTGCTGGAAGAGGTGTTAGTGGGGCCAGTAGGGAGTGCCCACCCTGCAGTCTGTGTGGGTCCTAATGCCCCAGTATAGTGACAGGGATACCATACTGTAAAAAGCTATCTTTCGGATGAGACCAAGGTCCTGACTTTCTGTGGTCATTAAAAATCCCAGGGTGTTTCTCAGAATGAGTAGGGGTGTTACCCCGGTGTGTTGGCCAAATTTCCCCTTGGTCTTTACCAGTCATGACCTCCTAAAAATCCCCATCACTTAACTGGCTTCATCACTCTGTTCTCCTCCCCACTGAGAGCTTATGTGTGGTGAGTGTACTGGTGCACTATGGCTGCTGTTGCATCATCCAGCTGGGGCTGCACACTGGTGGTGGTGGTGGAGGGGATCCCCATTACCTGTAAAGCACTTTGAGTGGAGTGTCCAGAAAAGTGAGGCGAGGAGTGTGAAAGGACACAAGCAGCGCAGCTGACAGAAACTCTGGGTTTATTGAACAGTGCAGGCTTGACTGCACTCTTCCTGAGAGAGCAGCAGAGAGTCGCTGGGAGAGTGTCAGGTGTCAGGCAAGAGTGTGAGGGTGAGAGTGTGAGAGCAGGTCTCTAGATGATCTGAAGCTCGTGTGTGTCGGACAGGCCACAGCGAGTCTTGTAGGTGTGGAAAAGAGTCTCCAGGGCCTCCATGTACAGCTGGTGATACTGCTCAACTGTCTCCTGAGATGGGCAGGACACCTGAGGCACAGGGATGGGCTTCCCCACTGAAAGAGAGAGAGAGGGGTTTAATACAGACACACTGGACACTACAGTACATTAACACTGCACTGAGAGAGAGGGGTTAATACAGACACACTGGACACTACAGTACATTAACACTGCACTGAGAGAGAGGGGGGTTAATACAGACACACTGGACACTACAGTCCATTAACACTGCACTGAGAGAGAGAAGGGTTTAATACAGACACACTGGACACTACAGTCCATTAACACTGCACTGAGAGAGGGGTTAATACAGACACACTGGACACTACAGTACATTAACACTGCACTGAGAGAGAGGGGGGTTAATACAGACACACTGGACACTAAAGTACATTAACACTGCACTGAGAGAGAGAGGGGTTAATACAGACACACTGGACACTACAGTACATTAACACTGCACTGAGAGAGGGGTTAATACAGACACACTGGACACTACAGTACATTAACACTGCACTGAGAGAGAGGGGGGTTAATACAGACACACTGGACACTACAGTACATTAACACTGCACTGAGAGAGAGGGGTTAATACAGACACACTGGACACTACAGTACATTAACACTGCACTGAGAGAGAGGGGTTAATACAGACACACTGGACACTACAGTACATTAACACTGCACTGAGAGAGAGGGGTTAATACAGACACACTGGACACTACAGTACATTAACACTGCACTGAGAGAGGGGTTAATACAGACACACTGGACACTACAGTCCATTAACACTGCACTGAGAGAGAGGGGTTAATACAGACACACTGGACACTAAAGTACATTAACACTGCACTGAGAGAGAGGGGGGTTAATACAGACACACTGGACACTACAGTACATTAACACTGCACTGAGAGAGAGGGGTTAATACAGACACACTGGACACTACAGTACATTAACACTGCACTGAGAGAGAGGGGTTAATACAGACACACTGGACACTACAGTACATTAACACTGCACTGAGAGAGAGGGGTTAATACAGACACACTGGACACAACAGTACATTAACACTGCACTGAGAGAGGGGTTAATACAGACACACTGGACACTACAGTCCATTAACACTGCACTGAGAGAGAGGGGTTAATACAGACACACTGGACACTAAAGTACATTAACACTGCACTGAGAGAGAGGGGTTAATACAGACACACTGGACACTACAGTACATTAACACTGCACTGAGAGAGTGAGAGGGGTTAATACAGACACACTGGACACTACAGTACATTAACACTGCACTGAGAGAGAGGGGGACATCCACACTCAGACTGACCCACAGTGGTGATGGGAGTCCTGTAGGGCAGCAGTCCCCATCTCTGCCCATGGAAGAGGCAGGGCGCGAAGCCCACAAACCTCTGGAACAGTTTCTGCACACTGCGGGCCAGGCTGCCCTCCGAAAACACGAACTGCTCAAAGATCTCGTTCTCCCCGAATGAGTACACTGGCACCAGATCCGCCCTGGAAGACAGGAGAGCAGGCAGAGCCTAAAGTGTGATTCAAATCCACTCAGTATATACTCACTGCCCTCTCACCCTCCTCCTCTCTCCCCAGCCTGACACACTCTCACCCGTATTCCAGGGCCAGCCGGACAAAGCCCTTCCTCTCCCTCATCACCAGCACGTTCAGCCCGGGAGTGCAGTTCAGTGACTCAGCAGCGCCCCCTACCACAATTACCACTGCATGACCAGTACCACTTCGAGAGAGCACAAACTCCAGGCTGGGCTTACTTACTGGAATCATTCCTACAAAACAGAGAGAGACGGGTTAATACAGACACACTGGACACTACAGTCCATTAACACTGCACTGAGAGAGAGAGGGGTTAATACAGACACACTGGACACTACAGTCCATTAACACTGCACTGAGAGAGAGGGGTTAATACAGACACACTGGACACTACAGTCCATTAACACTGCACTGAGAGAGAGAGGGGTTAATACAGACACACTGGACACTACAGTACATTAACACTGCACTGAGAGAGAGAGGGGTTAATACAGACACACTGGACACTACAGTCCATTAACACTGCACTGAGAGAGAGGGGTTAATACAGACACACTGGACACTACAGTCCATTAACACTGCACTGAGAGAGAGGGGTTAATACAGACACACTGGACACTACAGTCCATTAACACTGCACTGAGAGAGAGGGGTTAATACAGACACACTGGACACTACAGTCCATTAACACTGCACTGAGAGAGAGGGGTTAATACAGACACACTGGACACTCAAGTACATTAACACTGCACTGAGAGAGAGAGGGGTTAATACAGACACACTGGACACCACAGTACATTAACACTGCACTGAGAGAGAGGGGTTAATACAGACACACTGGACACTCAAGTACATAAACACTGCACTGAGAGAGAGAGGGGTTAATACAGACACACTGGACACTACAGTCCATTAACACTGCACTGAGAGAGAGGGGTTAATACAGACACACTGGACACTACAGTCCATTAACACTGCACTGAGAGAGAGGGGTTAATACAGACACACTGGACACTACAGTACATTAACACTGCACTGAGAGAGAGGGGTTAATACAGACACACTGGACACTACAGTACATTAACACTGCACTGAGAGAGAGGGATTAATACAGACACACTGGACACTACAGTCCATTAATGCTGCACTGAGAGAGAGGGGTTAATACAGACACACTGGACACTACAGCACATTAACAGTGCACTGAGAGAGAGAGGGGTTAATACAGACACACTGGACAGTACAGCACATTAACAGTGCACTGAGAGAGAGGGGTTAATACAGACACACTGGACACTACAGTACATTACCACTGCACTGAGAGAGAGAGGGGTTAATACAGACACACTGGACACTACAGTCCATTAACACTGCACTGAGAGAGAGGGGTTAATACAGACACACTGGACACTACAGTCCATTAACACTGCACTGAGCGTAAAGCTCAGGCTGAGAGCAGACGGGCAGTACCAGAACTCATGAGGTAGTCTCGGTAGAGAGGCAGTCGGAAGAGGCCAGCCAGCGTGGCGAGGTGGGATTGAATTCCTGGGAACACTGCCGAGAATCCCGCTCCTTCAGTGCTGAAGCAGGAGAAGGCTCCAGCACACATGATCCCATGTGGGTGGTACCCCAACACAAAGTTCTTACTGGGGCTTAATTCTGCTGTCTTCATCAGCTGGCAACCGACAGACAGGGAGACAGTGAGACAGGGATTGAGACAGTGAGACACACAGACAGTGAGACAGGGATTGAGACAGTGAGACACACAGACAGTGAGACGGGGATTGAGGCTGAGACACACAGACAGTGAGAAAGGGATTGAGGCTGTGAGACACACAGACAGTGAGATGGGGATTGAGGCTGTGAGACACAGACAGTGAAACAGGGATTTAGGCTGTGAGACACAGACAGTGAGACAGGAATTGAGGCTGTGAGACAGACAGTGAGACAGGGATTTAGGCTGTGAGACACACAGACAGTGAGATGGGGATTGAGACAGTGAGACACACAGACAGTGAGACGGGGATTGAGACAGTGAGACACAGAGACAGTGAGACAGGGATTGAGACAGTGAGACACACAGACAGTGAGACGGGGATTGAGGCTGAGACACACAGACAATGAGATGGGGATTGAGGCTGAGACACACAGACAGTGAGACGGGGATTGAGGCTGAGACACACAGACAGTGAGACAGGGATTGAGGCTGTGAGACACACAGACAGTGAGATGGGGATTGAGGCTGTGAGACACACAGACAGTGAGACGGGGATTGAGGCTGAGACACACAGACAGTGAGACAGGGATTGAGGCTGTGAGACACACAGACAGTGAGATGGGGATTAAGGCTGTGAGACACACAGACAGTGAAACAGGGATTGAGACAGTGAGACACACAGACAGTAAGATGGGGATTGAGACAGTGAGACACACAGACAGTGAGACGGGGATTGAGACAGTGAGACACACAGACAGTGAGGCAGGGATTGAGACAGTGAGACACACAGACAGTGAGACGGGGATTGAGACAGTGAGACACACAGACAGTGAGACAGGAATTGAGGCTGTGAGACACAGACAGTGAGACAGGGATTTAGGTTGTGAGACACACAGACAGTGAGATGGGGATTGAGACAGTGAGACACACAGACAGTGATACAGGGATTGAGGCTGTGAGACACACAGACAGTGAGAAAGGGATTGAGACAGTGAGACACACAGACAGTGAGACGGGGATTGAGACAGTGAGACACACAGACAGTGAGACGGGGACTGAGGCTGTGAGGGAGACAGTGAGACAAAGTGTCTCTCACCGTGACAGGGTAATAATCCCTGATGTGTTTCCAAACACTCCAGTTCCTGATCCAGTCTGATCTCCTGCCCCCTGCAGGCGACACAGGGAATTGCACCACATGTTATTGCCTCCGTCACTGTATCAAAACAACCTTCTGTCACTGTGCCACTGGGTCAAAATATCAGTGTGTCACTGCACATACATTTTAGTTTGAGATCATGTCAGTCTGTACTCTGCGTTTCGATAGTCAGTCACTGTGTCACTCTGTGACTGTATGAGTGTGTCAGACAGCCAGTGACTGGGTGTGTCGGTGACGCCGTGACTCAGTTTGCCAGTCAGGCGGTGAGACAAAGCGTCTGTGTGGTGAGTGTCTCAGTGTGATGGTACCTCTCTCCGGAGTGTCCCAATCTATCACCATCCAGATGAAGTACAGCACTGACAGCAGCCACAGAGAGGTAAATATCAGGTATAACATCAAAACTGTGCAGGAGATACCTATACAGAGAGAGAGGTTAATACAGACACACTGGACACTACAGTCCATTAACACTGCACTGAGAGAGAGGGGTTAATACAGACACACTGGACACTACAGTACATTAACACTGCACTGAGAGAGAGGGGTTAATACAGACACACTGGACACTACAGTCCATTAACATTGCACTGAGAGAGAGGGGTTAATACAGACACACTGGACATTACAGTCCATTAACACTGCACTGAGAGAGAGAGGGGTTAATACAGACACACTGGACACTACAGTCCATTAACACTGCACTGAGAGAGAGGGGTTAATACAGACACACTGGACACTACAGTACATTAACACTGCACTGAGAGAGGGGTTAATACAGACACACTGGACACTACAGTCCATTAACACTGCACAGAGAGAGAGGGGTTAATACAGACACACTGGACACTACAGTACATTAACACTGCACTGAGAGAGAGGGGTTAATACAGACACACTGGACACTACAGTACATTAACACTGCACTGAGAGAGAGGGGTTAATACAGACACACTGGACACTACAGTCCATTAACATTGCACTGAGAGAGAGGGGTTAATACAGACACACTGGACACTACAGTTCATTAACACTGCACTGAGAGAGAGAGGGGTTAATACAGACACACTGGACACTACAGTCCATTAACACTGCACTGAGAGAGAGGGGTTAATACAGACACACTGGACACTACAGTACATTAACACTGCACTGAGAGAGAGGGGTTAATACAGACACACTGGACACTACAGTCCATTAACACTGCACTGAGAGAGAGAGGGGTTAATACAGACACACTGGACACTAAAGTACATTAACACTGCACTGAGAGAGAGAGGGGTTAATACAGACACACTGGACACTACAGTACATTAACACTGCACTGAGAGAGGGGTTAATACAGACACACTGGACACTACAGTACATTAACACTGCACTGAGAGAGAGGGGGGTTAATACAGACACACTGGACACTACAGTACATTAACACTGCACTGAGAGAGAGGGGTTAATACAGACACACTGGACACTACAGTACATTAACACTGCACTGAGAGAGAGGGGTTAATACAGACACACTGGACACTACAGTACATTAACACTGCACTGAGAGAGAGAGGGGTTAATACAGACACACTGGACACTACAGTCCATTAACATTGCACTGAGAGAGAGGGGTTAATACAGACACACTGGACACTACAGTTCATTAACACTGCACTGAGAGAGAGAGGGGTTAATACAGACACACTGGACACTACAGTCCATTAACACTGCACTGAGAGAGAGGGGTTAATACAGACACACTGGACACTACAGTACATTAACACTGCACTGAGAGAGAGGGGTTAATACAGACACACTGGACACTACAGTCCATTAACACTGCACTGAGAGAGAGAGAGGGGTTAATACAGACACACTGGACACTACAGTCCATTAACACTGGACTGAGAGAGAGAGGGGTTAATACAGACACACTGGACACTACAGTACATTAACACTGCACTGAGAGAGAGGGGTTAATACAGACACACTGGACACTACAGTACATTGACACTGCACTGAGAGAGAGGGGTTAATACAGACACACTGGACACTACAGTACATTAACACTGCACTGAGAGAGAGGGGTTAATACAGACACACTGGACACTACAGCACATTAACACTGCACTGAGAGAGAGGGGTTAATACAGACACACTGGACACTACAGCACATTAACACTGCACTGAGAGAGAGGGGTTAATACAGACACACTGGACACTACAGTACATTAACACTGCACTGAGAGAGAGGGGTTAATACAGACACACTGGACACTACAGTCCATTAACACTGCACTGAGAGAGAGAGGGGTTAATACAGACACACTGGACACTACAGTCCATTAACACTGCACTGAGAGAGAGGGGTTAATACAGACACACTGGACACTACAGTACATTAACACTGCACTGAGAGAGAGGGGTTAATACAGACACACTGGACACTACAGTACATTAACACTGCACTGAGAGAGAGGGGTTAATACAGACACACTGGACACTACAGTCCATTAACACTGCACTGAGAGAGAGGGGTTAATACAGACACACTGGACACTACAGTACATTAACACTGCACTGAGAGAGAGGGGTTAATACAGACACACTGGACACTACAGTACATTAACACTGCACTGAGAGAGAGGGGTTAATACAGACACACTGGACACTACAGTACATTAACACTGCACTGAGAGAGAGAGGGGTTAATACAGACACACTGGACACTACAGTCCATTAACACTGGACTGAGAGAGAGAGAGGGATTAATACAAGCTGTGTCAGTGTGCCAGCAGATCTCACCCATGATAAGGAAGGTCAGTACCCACTGCAGGACACTGATGTTCTCTATGAACTCTTTCCATGTCGTCTTCTCCTGCTCCATGACCACAGCCTGTGGACACAGAAAGTAAGGATAATCAATGTATCAAAGATCCAGGAGGATCCCAAAGTGCTTCCCATATGGGGGGGGGGGGGGCCCTTCACATCCCCAGCTCCAGTGCTGCCCCCTCCTGGGCAACACAGCCCACTGCTGCACCCACTGAGTTAAAGGCCAGTCTGGGGCTCAGCCTGCACACTGGGGCGAAGACCCCTGCTCTTCCACTGCCCTGGGGTCTTCACTGACCACGTGGGCAGGACCTCCGCCTGTGTTGTCCGGTGTCCACTCAAGCGAACTCGCATCGCCGCCCCTGCTGTACGGGCTCTGCAGCTGAACAAGCCCTCAGTTCAAGCGGTTCCTTTCACGCTTGGAAGTACGATGCGCCCCAGAGACGGTCAGCCAACGCCGTGATGCGGAGGTCTCCAGCGCGACGGGACGGATGAGCTGCTATGAGGCCAATGTCACAACCCAGCTACTGCTCTGCACAGAAAAAAAACCTGCCCGGCTTCTGACGAGCCTTCGTCTGGCGTCGGAGGCGATTTCATTTCCCTTTCCGAGCGAGCGGACTCGGAGCCGCTCAGCGTGCTTCCTGCAGTGGGTCGGAACGCGCTCACGGTGTCGGTGGTGCCGGCGCCCCGGTTACCTGCGCGCTCGGTTCGGCCGCTGCCGCCGCTGGCTCCCGGTGTCTCCCGGTGTCTCCCCGCTGGCGGCTGCACTTTGTCCGGGTCAATGTTTCTCCAGGCTGACAGCGAGACAGCGCTGATAACGACCCCGTCTCGCTGTTTCACAATCGCGCTCCCGCCAGATCACCGCACCGCCACACTGTCATTTACTAGTGTCTCCAATCTCACCGGGCTTTTACTGCACTTTCACCGCCACGCTGTCATTTACTACAGTTTCTCCAATTTTACTGGGACTACCAGCACTTTACTCTTTTACCCCGTATCACAGAGCTTTACTGCACTGTGCTTTTACTCTGATCTCACTGGGCTGTACTGTACTTTTCACTGTAACACTATATTTTCCTATTCTTTCACCAGCATCACTGGGACTAACAGCACTTTACTCTGATTTCATTGTGGTTTACTGCACTTTACCATGCTCTAACCCTGATGTCACTCAGCTTTACAGCACTGTGCTTTCACCATGTTTTCATTGTTTACAGCACTTTACTGTGTTTTTACCTTGATTTCACTGTGCTTTACTACACAGTGCTGTCCTTTTACTTTGATTTCAGTGCACTTTATTGCATTTTATTGTGACTTTAACACAATTCCACTACTTTCCAATCACACGAGATCTGTACACACTCAGACGCTGGCCGACAGTCACACAATTGCACATGCGCATTCCCTCACAGTGATGCACAATCAGAGAGGCATGCTTGCTCACAGTGCCACACACTCACCCAATCGCACACTCACTCAGTGATGCACAATCGCACACACTCACACCCACACATAATCTCAGTCACACACTATCGCACGTATTTGCTCAGTGACGCACAATAGCACACAATCACACACAGCCACACACATCGCACACACGCACTCACTCACAGTGATGCACAATCCCACACTCACTCACAGCCACACACATCGCTCGCTCACAGAAACAGCTGACAGGACTTTTGCAAACTAACCTCTTCATCTCAGTCTAAAGGTCAGTCTCTCCTGCTCTTTCTCCCTGCCAGGATCACCAGCGTAGAAACAGAGATAACAAACATGCAGTTATTCAGAGATAAACATTCCTCCCAGAGATAATCAATCTGATCCCAGAATCAGAACGGCTCCCAGTCCTGCTGAGGGAGGGAACCCAACAGAGCTGCAGCCCAGGGTGTGATCACAGCCCCTGACCCAGCCTGAGGAGCAGTCAGGCTCTCTAATCATATGCTGTTGTAAATGATCACAGACGTCAACCGAGTTTCTGTGGTAAATGTTTAATTGTTAGACCCTTTGGCAACACTCGTTGATCAGCCATGTAAACAATCCCTGGTAAAAACCACACTGTCCACACTGACGCCAAGACATTTATGTGCCCTCAGAGTTCAGGAACACATCCAGACCTTCGTGCAGTCATAGGTCCACACGGACATTTCCCATACACGAGTCCCTGTCCTTTTAAAGATGGCGCTCCACATCCCCCACCCTGACAAGGCCGGGAGGGATCGTCCCGTACCTCCCTCCTGGGATTTCCGAGCTCCGGCTCGTCCAGAGCGTCGGCCTCGGTCGTGAGCGTCTACTTCAGGCCCTGCGCGCAGCGCGCCAGGTCAGGCTGCAGACTGGCCCCCAGCAGGGCCCTGGCGTCTTGGCGGCACAGGGACCCGGAGAAGGGGCCGGCTGGTCCCAGAAGAGTCGGATCTGTTTACGCACTCTGCGCCCCTTTGGGGAGCGGCGATCCAGTGGGCCTTCAGGCCCGCGCAGCGGCTGGGGGTTCAAACCCAGGTTGAGCAAGGTACCGAGCCCAGTCTGCACCAGTGAACCCAGCTGTGTCGAGGGGCACAAGCGTGTGGGAAACACAATGACTGGTGGCTCCTATGTCCCTTCACACAGCCAAGGGACTTTCTGAACATAACAACCCGTAGGCCCCGTAGCGCCCCCTGGTGGACGGAGATGCTAGCACCTGTGCCATGCGCGTGTGGCGTGTGGGCGCACACTCAGGAGTATGAATGAGCTCATTCAGCTTGGCTGTAGTGTCAACACAAAACTTGGTAACAAAATATACTCTGTATGTATCTGATGCAGCAAATGTGTCATTTGAAAAGGAGGCAGAAGGAAAACCCTGAACAATAACATCTTTCAAAACAGCGGGGAGTCTCGGACCCAGACCACATGACATCCGAGAAGGTTGGGCTCAAGTTGTCCTGAGAAAAGGAGAAAGGAGCTATATAGAGGGGTGGAAAAAGGAGCTATATAGAGGGAAGGAGGGGTGGAGACGGGTCCTATACAGAACGATGGAGGGGTGGAGACGGGTCCTATACAGAAGGAGCTACTTGTATATAGAGGGGTTGAGAAAGATGTTATATAGAGGGCTGGTGAAAGGAGCTATATAGAAGGACAAAGGGCTGGAGAAAGGAGCTATATAGAAGGATCAAGGGGTGGTGAAGGGTGCTATACAAAGGGATTGAGGCGTGGAATCAGGACCTATATAGAGGGATGGAGGGGTGGAGAAGGGTCTTATATATACAGACAGTGAAAGAACCTATACAAAGTGATGGAGGGATGGTTAAAGGTGCTATACAGAAGGATGGGGGGGCGGAGACAGGTCCTAGATAAAGTTGAGGTGCCGCTGAGCAGCGATGCCATAGTGAGCCTTGTTCTCCTCAAACAGCTGGCTGAGACTGTCTAGGTAGAGCCCGTGCAGAGCGTCGATCTCCTCACGCCTGGGGTTGAGGTTCTGCTCCACTGGGATTGGCTTGCCCACTGAGAGAGAGCAAGACAGGAGGGGTCAGCTGAGTCCAGCCGGTCTGTGTCTCCTACACAGTGTGGACAGGCTGTCTGTCTCTCTCTCTCTGTGTCTCTTACCCACAGTGTGGACAGGCTGTCTGTCTTTCTCCGTGTCTCTTACCCACAGTGTGGACAGGCTCTCTCTGTCTCTCTGTCTCTCTCTCTCTGTCTCTTACCCACAGTGTGGACAGGCTGTCTGTCTCTCTCTGTGTGTCTCTTACCCACAGTGTGGACAGGCTGTCTCTCTCTCTCTGTGTGTCTCTTACCCACAGTGTGGACAGGCTGTCTCTCTCTTTCTGTGTGTCTCTTACCCACAGTGTGGACAGGCTGTCTCTCTCTCTGTGTGTCTCTTACCCACAGTGTGGACAGGCTGTCTCTCTCTCTCGGTGTGTCTCTTACCCACAGTGTGGACAGGCTGTCTCTCTCTCTCTGTGTGTCTCTTACCCACAGTGTGGACAGGCTGTCTCTCTCTCTCGGTGTGTCTCTTACCCACAGTGTGGACAGGCTGTCTGTAGGGCAGCAGGCCGAAGCTGTACTGGAAGACTCCCCTGGCGTGGAAGAGGGGCAGAGCGATGCCCATCACCTTCTGCAGCCTCTCCTGCGCGGCGCGCAGAGCCGAGCCCGTGGGGTTCTCCATCTGGTCAAACAGCTCGTTCTCCCCGAAGGAAAACACCGGCACCAGGTGGGCGCTGGGAGAGGCAGACAGAGGGTCAACCAGGCCACAGCCTGATCCGGCAGCCAGGCGCCGACAGGGCAGGGGAGCGCAGAGAGGCGAACTGACCCGTGCTTCAGCGCGAGCTTGATGAACCCCTTCCGGTTGAGGACCTGCAGAGTCAGAGCCCCCGGCCGAGCCTCCAGAGACTCAGGGGCGCCCCCTATCGCTATGACTGCCACACTGCCCCCTCCTGGCCGGCTAAGTATGTGACTCGCACTGCTCTTCTCACTGGACACCAACCCTGAGAGAGAGATGGGTTAATATAAACACACTGCACTGAGAGAGAGGGGTTAATACAGACACACTGGACACTACAGTACATTAACACTGCACTGAGAGAGAGGGGTTAATACAGACACACTGGACACTACAGTACATTAACACTGCACTGAGAGAGAGGGGTTAATACAGACACACTGGACACTACAGTACATTAACACTGCACTGAGAGAGGGGTTAATACAGACACACTGGACACTTCAGTACATTAACACTGCACTGAGAGAGGGGTTAATACAGACACACTGGACACTTCAGTACATTAACACGGTACAATAACAGGAGTTTTTCTGTGTATGTCCTTGCACTCTGTGTGCAGATGTGTGCACCAGTGGAGAAAGTCTTTGCACACGTCTGGTGTCTGACAGACGGCCCATTCTGCCCGAATTCCCATGTGGTCACTCAAGACAGTCGGAGACAGTCAGCCAAGGCCCCAGCTGCAGTCCCAGAGCTGCCGGGTCACGTCCTCTCCCTTTGCCCTGTGGTGGACTTCCGCTGGCCTGCGGCCCAGTGGTGCACACGTGCAGAGGGGCGGCCAGGGGGCCGCGCACATGCCCTCCCACACACACACGCCCCCTGCACGCCCTCCCGGCCGCAGGTCAAGGCTCTGCGTCGACACTGCTGACATCAGCAGTCTCGCCAAGGCCATTGTGCAACATGAGAACACAGCACGGATGGTAACTAGCACGCACGTTGCTCTGTCTCTCCGCCCGACCTCCAGCCAATGATCTGACGGCAGACTGAACTGGCTTCATCGCCCTGACGTAGCCAACGCAGGGGGAACGTGCAGACTCCACACAGACAGGCACTCGCGGCCAAGAGGCAGGCCGTAGTGACACCCCATCTCCCCCACGCGGGATAGCGACAGAGCCTCCGCCCCCTCTGTCCCGACTGTCACGGGCGCGAGTCTCCCCCTCATCCTGGTGCCCTTTCTCCCAGGCCCCTGGGGGGCCGAGCTATGGGCTGTGCTCACAAAGAAACAGGAGAGCTTGCTGTTGCCTGGCAGTTTTTAATTAGGGGGCGACTTCAAACCCCACTCAGGAGCCCCAGCACGCGCAATGGGTGAATAAGAACAGAAATCACTGACTGGGGACGCAGAACACAGGGGTACCCACTCCCGCCTCACCTCCACTCATGATGTATTCCCGGAAGAAGGGGACGCGGAACCAGAAGGGGAGCATGAGCAGGTAGGGGGTGAGTCCGGGGAAAAGCCGGGAGAATCCCGATGCCTCCGTGCAGAAATTCCCAAAGGCCCCGGCGACCAGCACTCCGTGGGGGTGGAAACCGAATAGGTAGTTGTGTTTGGGGTCGAGGTCCGCAGTCTTCACCAGCTAAGAGGGAGAAGGGGAGTCAGAGGGTCAGTGGGGGGTCAGTGTGGCACAGTGTCAGTGTGAGAGAGTGTCCATGCAGTGTGGGGTCAGTGTGAGAGAGTGTCCATGCAGTGGGGGGTCAGTGTGGCACAGTGTCAGTGTGTGAGAGAGTGTCCATGCAGTGTAGGGTCAGTGTGAGAGAGTGTCCATGCAGTGTGGGGTCAGTGTGAGAGAGTGTCCAGGCAGTGGGGGGTCAGTGTGGCACAGTGTCAGTGTGAGAGAGTGTCCAGGCAGTGGGGGGTCAGTGTGAGAAAGTGTCCAGGCAGTGTGGGGTCAGTGTGAGAGAGTGTCCATGCAGTGGGGGGTCAGTGTGGCACAGTGTCAGTGTGAGAGAGTGTCCATGCAGTGTGGGGTCAGTGTGAGAGAGTGTCCAGGCAGTGTGATGTAATTTACACACCGAGATGGGAAAGTAGTCCCTGAAGTAGCTCCAGAGAGCCCAGTTCCTGACCCAGTAACAACGGCGCCCTCCGGTAACTGGAGTGTCTCGGTCAATATACATCCAGCCGACATATAGAAGAGCCAGGGGCCAGTAATCGCTGAGACACAGCAACACGAACACTGCAAGACAGCACTGAGCTAAGGGGAGAGAGAGGGGTTAATACAGACACACTGGACACTACAGTCCATTAACACTGCACTGAGAGAGAGGGGTTAATACAGACACACTGGACACTACAGTCCATTAACACTGCACTGAGAGAGAGAGGGGTTAATACAGACACACTGGACACTACAGTCCATTAACACTGCACTGAGAGAGAGGGGTTAATACAGACACACTGGACACTACAGTCCATTAACACTGCACTGAGAGAGAGAGAGGTTAATACAGACACACTGGACACTACAGTCCATTAACACTGCACTGAGAGGAGAGGGGTTAATACAGACACACTGGACACTACAGTCCATTAACACTGCACTGAGAGAGAGGGGTTAATACAGACACACTGGACACTACAGTCCATTAACACTGCACTGAGAGAGAGGGGTTAATACAGACACACTGGACACTACAGTCTATTAACACTGCACTGAGAGAGAGAGAGGTTAATACAGACACACTGGACACTACAGTCCATTAACACTGCACTGAGAGGAGAGGGGTTAATACAGACACACTGGACACTACAGTACATTAACACTGCACTGAGAGAGAGGGGTTAATACAGACACACTGGACACTACAGTCCATTAACACTGCACAGAGAGAGAGGGGTTAATACAGACACACTGGACACAACAGTACATTAACACTGCACTGAGAGAGAGGGGTTAATACAGACACACTGGACACTACAGTCCATTAACACTCCACTGAGAGAGAGAGGGGTTAATACAGACACACTGGACACTACAGTCCATTAACACTGCACTGAGAGAGAGGGGTTAATACAGACACACTGGACACTACAGTCCATTAACACTCCACTGAGAGAGAGAGGGGTTAATACAGACACACTGGACACTACAGTCCATTAACACTGCACTGAGAGAGAGGGGTTAATACAGACACACTGGACACTACAGTACAGTAACACTGCACTGAGAGAGAGGGGTAATACAGACACACTGGACACTACAGTCCATTAACACTGCACTGAGAGAGAGGGGTTAATACAGACACACTGGACACTACAGTCCATTAACACTGCACTGAGAGAGAGAGGGGTTAATACAGACACACTGGACACTACAGTACATTAACACTGCACTGAGAGAGAGAGGGGTTAATACAGACACACTGGACACTACAGTCCATTAACACTGCACTGAGAGAGAGAGGGGTTAATACAGACACACTGGACACTACAGTACATTAACCCTGCACTGAGAGAGAGGGGTTAATACTGACACACTGGACACTACAGTCCATTAACATTGACAAAAAGGAGACGCCTGTCTGCAACCTCCTTCTCTCGCTTGGATTTCTTTTGCAATCCCTCACCAGACACCAGGGTCTGGACGGGACACGGTTACCAAAGCGCGCACTCCGACACCCCGCCGTGTCGCAACCTCGCGTCCGCCGGCCAGCTGGAGCAGAATATGACTAAGGATGACATCGCACCGACACGCCCAGCAGGAGTCGGAGCGGGACTGAGAGTGGAGCTGCAAGACTACTCGCGATCTCACGAACAGGTAGCGGCGATGACGTCAGACCGAACACCCAACAGGTGCGCGGGGAACCCGAGCTGTCGCCCGCGACGCTCGCGCTGCCCCGTCCTCTCTTACCCAGCGCGAGGAAGGAGAAGACCCACTGCACCACGGCGGCGGTCTGCAGCCGCCTCTCCAGCGGCACGTGCAGGGGGGCGAACTCGATCTTCATCGCCGGTCCGGGCTGGGCGACCCGCTGTCCCTCAGGCGCGTCAGCTGCTGCTAACCGAGACACAGCTCCTGCGAGTTCCGTACACCCAGCCTGCTCGAGCTCGAAGTCAAGTATCTTCCTGGCCGTAAACCGCCGTTCCGATTCTGAAAATCTGCGACTTCGCACAAAACCAAAAGCGTCTCTTTGTTATTTCAATGTGGAGACATTGTATGGGCGAAAATACAAGCCACCTCAGGCAGCATTTGAACTTTTATTAAACAAGAACCCACACACGCGCGCTCTCTCTCTCCCCTGCGTCATTGCCACACCCCCGTGACCGCCTGGAGATCAGCCAATCAGAAGAGGCTATTGTCTTTCTTTGGCCACTTCCCCCCCCATCGCAATCACCGCGCCCCTGGGATACGTTCATGCTCCCGCCATTTCGGCTCTGCCAGGGTTCGTTCGGTCATAGGAATCCTGGGATTGAGCCAACATGGCGTCGATTGCACGACTTTTGCTCTTTTAAACACTTGGCACGCTGCTGTGCTTTCTGGGATGAGGCAACGGGGAGATTTTTGTTAAGGGACAACTTTGTTGAAGAAATACTCTATTTCGCTTTGTGTTTTAATGTTTGGGGTATGCCATATTATCAGTCCTGCACGGCGAGGCGATGTGAAATGTGTGCGGTATTAAAATCTGGTTTGGGAACGGGCGAGCCGTACTCGGCTCTCGTCAGACCCCTCGGATGAGCCTCGTGCAGTACCTACACCGGCAATTACAGCGTGTGACCTCGTGGCGCAACGGTAGCGCGTCTGACTCCAGATCAGAAGGTTGCGTGTTCAAATCACGTAGGGGTCAGTTAATCCTTTTCGAGTTCTGCTGCTGCCGAACCCGAAGCTCTCACCACACAGTCCAATTCCGCAAGCTTGCCTACCTCACATATCCCTCCCTTCTCTTCAGAACCCGTATTTTTACAGGTAGCCCTTCAAAAATCAATTTCTGAACTCCGGAACCGACTTGGACCACGGAAGAAGGAGACCCTGACAAACTTGTGTAGACAACATCTCACATTAAAACAGCAGCCCTGCCGAGCTCCCGGACTCACACGCCCACTCGTGACGGAAGTGAGCCGGTAAATGCAGTAACGTGTTCAGAAAGCTCGCGCGTTCCAAGCCTTTACACTCCGATGATGATCTAGGTGGGTGGGGGGGGAGGGCGACCCCCCTGCACCGATCATCGATGCTTGAGTTCACCTTGAAGTATTTTAAAAGTGCTTATTTCATTTCTCAACAATCGGGACCGCAGAGCTGAATCGCCTTCTGAAACCTGCTGGCCGGCCGCAGGGACGAACAGCGAGCTGTTCTCTTTGTGAGAGTCTGTGCAGTAGCGGTGGAGAATCTAGACCGATTTTAAGAAGCCCAGATCGGTGACGAACTCCTCTCGTGGGGTATGAAACGCGAGCCCGCGCGTGCACGCCACGGCAGCACGGATCAGGGAGCATGCCCGCTTGAGCGCGTGAGACATCTGAACCCCGTGTCCCGGGTTCAAAGCAGCAGCTCAGCGGAAAGCCGACCCGAGCAGCTCTGTCAGGCCCGTGCAGCGTGCGCGTCCGGTTAATGTTTTCTGCTGCTGCGAGTTCAGACGTGTTTAAGGTTAAAAGTCCGTCTGTGAGACACAGACGAGGGGGTCAGTGGCGCTATTTTAAGAGACCACGTTTTAAATTGCTACACCGTGCAAGCAGCAGCCCAGTGTTTGTGCATGACCTGTGTTGTGTTGCCGAGGGAATGTCTAGTCTGAACGTGTCCGATGTGCTGAAAGACCTTTTACAGCAAGGCTGGAGAATCTTGTCATAGGAGCCAGTGTTTCCGCAGGTTATCGTGACCTGATCAGGGCACTATTGGCTTGATATGAACAATCTCACTGCTCCTCCCAGTTCATGCACTACAGCTTTAAAAAAGCCGAACACCCTGCAGGCACACCGAACCCCAAGGAGCAAGACTGGACACCCTGCAGACACACTGAACCCCAAGGAGCAAGACTGGACAGCCTGCAGACTCACTGACCCCTCAGGACCAGTCCTGTCCCGCTCTATTTTAGGGTGTTTCGAGTTATTTGAGGAGGGTCATTATGTCCGCGGAATAGCAGCTCCTTGCAGGAGTCTCTGTGGCGCAATCGGTTAGCGCGTTCGGCTGTTAACCGAAAGGTGATTTTCTTTTAATGAGCCCTCCTCCCTTCATCTCTCCAGAACCGACCGATTTCCGCTTGTTTTCAACTGTTCGCACTGTGTTGTTCTTCCTGCCCGGCTCTCACTCCACTGATATCTTCACCACATCTACAGATCTGACCGTCTTCACCTCTCCCAGGAGGGGCACAGGTAACAGAGACCCATCTCTCCAATTTCACAACTGGACAGGTTGACACAAAACAGTGTCGTGATCTTTCCAGACAAAAGAGCGAGCTGCTCCAGGTGAGGCTCGAACTCACAACCTCGGCATGACTCCGCTAAGCACTGCTGTATAAGTACCGCGCGCTGACCGATTGCGCCACTGGAGCGGCTGAAGGTGTCACTCTCCATTGATTACGTCATTTTATACGTTATGATCCAGGAAGACGACTCCAAGTCTAGAAGTAATAGTGTTGGTAATAGTGTTGTTTCCGATAACACGCAAACTGCCAAAAGACTTTTCTTCGAGGAATTAACCTCAGCTTCTTCATTATATACATATATATCTTCATTATATATACAGCGGGCATTAAAATAAGCAGCAAGATCACTCTGCAACTCCAAGAGCGATTTAAAAAAGATCCCGCCAGCTCGTGGTTCCATAGTGTAGCGGTTATCACGTCTGCTTTACACGCAGAAGGTCCTGGGTTCGAGCCCCAGTGGAACCAAGCTTTTGCTACCTTAACAACAGCTTGTTTTGTCCTGTGGAAACAACAGTAGGAGAGTTACGAAGAGGAGTCAGCGAGCACAAATAGCACATCGTCCTGCACTTTTACAAACACCTGTCGATATAAAAGAGCAGAAAAACAAGTTCCTGAATATTCTGAACTTCTCGCAAAACAAGGAAACAAGGGAGCGCCACATTTATGTCACAAAAGAAACACGAAACATCAGAAAAGACTGATGATCCCTAGAAATCGGCTCTCAAAGCCGGAATCTGCACATAGACAACGTGCAGATCCCCAATAATACTGCGGGCAGGACTGATTCAGGACAGCTGAAAACAAGCGTCTCCGAGCCTCTTGCCCCTGCGGGCTCTGTGTGTGATCACGGTACAGGCCAGCAGTGGAGAGATGAGGGGAGGAGAGTGTGGCTCATTAAAAGAGTGAGCGTCCCTGGGTGGGCTCGAACCACCAACCTTTCGGTTAACAGCCGAACGCGCTAACCGATTGCGCCACAGAGACTTAGGCACAGCTTACAGCCACTCGGGTTCAGTGAAAACGATACACTGGGTGAATTTCCACCGATTGAATTCAATTTGTATAAAAAAAAACAGTGTCTCTTCTTCCCAAAACACAGATTGTTCTTGCTGCCCGGCTCTCACACAGAGAGCAGACACACCGTCTCCACTGTTGTCTTCACCACATCTACAGATCTGACACCCTAGAGCCTCCATATTTGCTCATGCAGTGACCATTTAAGGTAACATAGAGTTAGACTATTGAGACTGTTCCCTGGTCCTGCAGGGAATATCTAAAGGTCACTCTAAATTCACTGGGAGCCAGTGATGTGTAGAGAGGACAGGAGTTATGTACTGAGCGCAACAAGAGAACACTCCAGTGAAGAATGGACATATAGAAGCCTATTTATAACCTTAGATGATAATTGGCCTATATGAACAAAGCACAGAAAAGAAAAAACTTAATTTAAACGTAGCTCAGCCTGTATAAAATGACTCTGGTGGGACTCAAACCCACAACCTTTGAATGACTTCACAAGGTCACTAACTAGAAGTCCAATGCGCTATCCATTGCACCACAGAGCCCACAGGGCACAGCTGCTGCAGTACAGGATACAGGAGGTCAACCAATGAGCTAAGGCACTCAATCCCCACTGAGAGCTGGTGTGTGGTGAGCGTTCTGGCGCACTATGGCTGCCGTCACATCATCCAGGTGGTGGTGGAGGGGAGTCCCCATTACCTGTAAAGCACTTTGAGTGGAGTGTCCAGGAAAGCCCTATATAAGTGTAAGCAATTATTATTATTATTAATTATTATTATTATTATACACCCCAGAGCCTCTTCAATCAGCTAAAACCTCCTAGAATAGGGCGGGACACCCTGGTCCTGTAGGGTCAGTGTGTCTGCAGGGTGTCCAGTCCTGGCCCTGCAGGGTCAGTGTGTCTGCAGGGTGTCCAGTCCTGCGTGGTAGGAAGGTGTGGTATCATCTCATGTATTGAATAGGCTTCTGTGTCTGTTTTCTTTTCTGTCTGGACAGGAGGGCACTGTTTTGTATTTATTGAGAAATGGAGAAATTATTCTGTTAATTGGGCTCCTCCTGAGAGAGAGGTAAAGATTTGAAGAAGCGATTGAAAAAAAAACAATTCTGCAGATCCAGGGTCGCTG
The DNA here is from genome assembly GCF_055471065.1 of Atractosteus spatula. Classification (NCBI taxonomy): domain Eukaryota; kingdom Metazoa; phylum Chordata; class Actinopteri; order Semionotiformes; family Lepisosteidae; genus Atractosteus; species Atractosteus spatula. The sequence continues at coordinate 67,225,370 of NC_142708.1, read as the reverse complement.
TTTCGTATGAAGCTCGAGTAGACAGCACAGGAAATACACCGGGTGCATGTTTTCAACGTGAGCTGGAGGGTGCGAGTTGCACCGTAGTCTCTCTGGCGCGATCAGTTAGCGATTAATCGAAAGGATGGTGGATTATCTACTGACCGCCTCACATTGCTCTTTGTGTGTCTTCGGTTTCACTGAGCGATCCGTTTGTTGCTGGGAAATAAGACACTTAAAAAGGGAATTGGAATTCATTCGCATGCATGTCATATGGCGCCCTTTGGTAACTGGTTTCTGCGTTCACGAGCGGTGTGGACGGGAGTTTTCTGATAGACCTCTGACGCAGTGAGGAGAGAGTCACCTGTTCCTGTGGGATGATACCGAACACGGGAACGGGTGAGCGAACCGGACCGCGGAGAGACGAGGTGAAGTGCTCTGCTGGGGTCGGGGTGCGGATCGGGATCTTCCAAGCGGCGAGGGTCGGGAGGAGCCAGGAGCCGGAGGGATCTGGTCAGACCGGACGCTCAGCGAGCACACTGGGACACCGAGCGGTTCGAGCCGGCTTCTCCCGTCCCCGCGGGCCGGCCAGCGGGTGTGAAATGGGGCGCTGGAGGTGTGAGCCCGGTTCTCGCCGTATCCCCCCGTACGACACGAATAGACTCGGGTTCCGGGGTTCAAACGCTCGTCGTCCTGGGTATTTGGGCTCTAACGGGGTACGTTTTAGACGGGCTGCTGCATCGCGTGCTCCCCATGTGATGCTTGGTGGTATTGCAGTGTGTCGACCGCACGTGCCCCACAACGAGCGAGCCAGTCTCGAGCACCCCGAGAGGCAGATCCCACGCGTGCGCTCGCAGGCGGTTCTGTGGCGCAATGGATAGCGCGTTGGACTTCTAGACGGTGACAGTGAAGTCATTCAAAGGTTGTGGGTTCGAGTCCCACCAGAATCGGCTTCCGTTTTTCCTACGGGAAATTCACGAAAAAGCTGCGGGAATGCCACGCACGGACAGGCTCAAAACTGAACCTTTTCAGCCTTGAACAGGGGACTCCTGGAGCACGTATTCAACATCCTCAAAGGCTCGGACCGGCAACCCACGGGAGAACAATGGGAGCTACAGCGATGTGCTTTAGAAACCGGCGGCTGTTCTTTACACAAAGGGCTGTGGGAGTCTGGAGCAAATTGCCAGGCCTTGTTTGTTCCCCGCCGGCTCTTGAAATAAACCCGGGTTCGAGCACGACTCAGGGGCCAGCTGCTGACAGGGGAGGCCGTACAATCCTCTCTTCTGTGTCCGATTTGAACCTACAACGCTGTGTTTTCTAAACCGTCTCGCTGTGAGCGAGCAAACCTCTCTTGTTTGCTCGCTCATCTAGTGAAAACTGTATCACAGCTCTGGTGAAAAGGGGAATTTCCTGCAGACTGGGGGTATTTGTTGCACTGGTGTGAAATAACCCGTCTTCACGTCCACGCCCACAGCAGTGTTGCTGTCTAAGACTTCCCGCCACTGCGTCTGTTAAAAGCCCATTGGGTTTTTGTACATACGGGCCCTCTGTTGCCACGAGCTGGTGAGAGCCCAGTGGGGCTTCACGCGGGGAATCGGGTTTATTAAATGCGCTTTAAAGGGTGGGCGGCAGAGGGCGCTGTTGACCAGCTTTCAATCACCTCGCCCCCCGCCTGCTGGTCCGTCTGTGCTGCTCTCTGCTCCTGGGGCTTAATCAGGCAATTCCCGTTCAGAACCCACATAGAGCTCAGCTGGAAAAAAGCAATGTTATCTGACGTTGCAATCAATATTCAATATCAAAACGTTGCCTCGTGCTCCAGGCAAGCTTCTAAACTTTGACACAGCCGAAACGTTGTGTTTTTCTTCTCTTGTCAGCAGGGAATAAATCTTGACTTGTTCCTTTGCAAGCTTCTCAAATTGATTTTTGTCTTTACTAATTGGTTTCATATGATTATGAACTTCTCGACTGCTTTCTCTTTTGACGTGAGGACGTCGCCGTTTAACTAACGTGGGGTATCTATTTGAATTAAATGCCACTGAGGAGGACTTTCAGATATTCTGATCAAGCGCCTAATCACTTCGGTTTAGCCAGGCTGGAAGGAAATCCCTAAATAATGAATTGGAAACCCCTGTCTTAGCGGAGAAGCCTATTAAAGATGAAGGAGCCAGAGTCCGAAATGGATCTGATTGCACTGCTCTGGACGGACTCCAGAGCGGAAGTCGTAGGTAGCGGTGACCACATTGTGCACGATGTTGTAGATGAAACCTTGTTAGGGCAGTGGAAAACCAAGCCCTTAATTAACGTTGTGATTGAACTATTTCTCCAGGTATCGCTTGCCTGTTTTCTCACTAGAGTTAGAGTTAGTTTTTTTTATCTAGAGATAAAGTCATCATGCTCCTGACTGTTTCACTCACTTCCTCAAGCTGCGTTTGCTCTTTCCCCTGACCCGTCTATCATATCCGGTTATCTTATCATTTCTGATTTTTTTTTAATTGATACCCTCGAGGAGAGTGAGTTCCACCTTTTTTTAAACTTGTAGAAATGTTATGTTAGAATTGTATTTTTTGTAAAAATAAGATGGCAATAAAGTTTATCTTCGTCAAAAAAATCAGTCTGACCTGTGTTAAGTAGTTGATCATTTATTTAGCAGTGAGCCTCTGGACCGGAATTAACACTCAGGAAGCTGAGGACGGACTGTGTAACGATCTGTTTGGGTCGTTGGAGATCGTGGCCTGGAAGTCGCGTGTTTTGGACAGTCGGGGCTGGACTTGGTAACCTCAGCAGGCGGATCCATCAGCGTTCCTCCAGGAGGAGGGCTGCTGTGGACTCCAGCGCTCCGTCTCTCCAAACCCCAGCAGCCAGCTGTCCAGAACAGCAGGTCTGGGAGCTGGAGGGGCTGTAGAGGGACTGGACCTGGAGTGTTACCCCGGTGCCCTGGCCAAAGTTCCCCCTGGCCTTTACCAAGCACAGCCTCCTAGCAGTCTATGAACTGGCTTCACCACTCGGTTCTCCTCCACACTGATAGCTGATGTGTGGTGAGTTTTACTGGTGTATCATTCAGGTGGGGCTACTTGTTGGTAGGATGGAGGGGAGTCCTCAATACCTGTAAAGTGCTTTGAGCGGAGTGCCCAGAAAATTGCTATATAAGTGGAAAGCAATTATATGTTGAATAAATTATTTTTCTTCTTGTAGCTGTATTATTATTATTATTATTATTATTATTAGAGCACCAGGCAGCTCCAGTGGTGGGAGAATGCATGCTATTCGATATGTGTGTTTCCAACTCGCCTGCAGAGCTCAGGAACCAGCAGAGGAGACACTGGGGAGCGTGACAGTAGCCTGTTCCCCCACCCCGTCCCGTCGCCTTTAACACATGAATGGAGGGTTTAATTGCGCTGCAGCAGAGCGAGACACGGCTTCTAATCACCGGGGCTGGACGAGGGGCCACGAGGCCAGATGTTGGCCAAAGTGATGCATTGAGCTCGCGTAGCCAGCGGTGCGCTGAAGCAATGGCGCGCGACACCCCCCCCCCGCCTCCCCAACAAACACTCCGCAGCGGCGCATCCCAGAGCGCGCTCCCCCGCGGCGCCCGGCCCATTCTTATTGCAATGAAGTGCTCGGCGGAGCTCGACGAGAACCCGCACCGAGAGCCCGCTCCCGCAATTACCGCACGGCGCGCCCCCCGGGGAGGATTAATCCTGCATGAATAACAAGCACCGAGGAGAAAGCAGGAAATTAAAAAGGGACAGAAAGGGGTCTGCAGCAGGAACAAGGAGAGCGTTTGAAAACTAATATTCATCACGTCAACCCCCCTCCACCCCAAACCACCCACTAACCCCTGTGCGCCACATTGTATGAGTTAAATTAAAATAGGTTACTTTAGTTTACTTTCTTTGGGGGGGAGTCTTTCTCAACTGAAAGTTCTGAACATCCGAACATCCTAATAAATCTTTTTTTTTCTTTATTTTATAGAGCTTTCAAAGCAGTCAAAGGTCACGTGAACTCTACAGAGCGCATTTTCAGAACTTCGGGGCTTGTGGACACAATGAACCCCGGGCTCTGCGCCCGCGACACCCCACTTTCCTTCGCGCGGAAGGTCCTGGGTGGCACCAGCAGAGGAGCTGCTCTGTCTGAAGGGATCGGGGGCGTTGGGGCACCCGGGGGAGCGCGGGATAGGGCAGACCGGCTCCGAGCGCGCTGAAGAAGCCACAAGCCCCGAGTCTGTGGCGTTGTGTTAATTCCATCAAGACGGGTTTAATTTCCTTTTTTTTACAACGGTTCTGTATTCCTGAAGCGATTCTAAAGTTCTTCCCCAGTAACCTCCTTAATAAAATATGCGAGTTAGACTGGAGGTCAGGCTGGGGAAGACCTTAACAGGATAAGAGCCCTGGAAAGGATATAAACGAGATGGACACAACCAGACCCCAGAATCTCATCCAGCTGTGATTTTGAAAGAGAGCTGCACGGCTTGTTCCCCACTCCCACCATCCTTTGCATAAAGCAGTGCCTCCTGTTCTTCTATGGCTTGGGTTGTCAAAGTGGTTAAATTAGTGAGATTCGGTCTGTTTTTCAGCAGTCTCTTCCAGGTGTGAGATTCAAATCGTCATTAAAGTATACCCCCCCCCCCCTTCTTCCTCACTCCATCCAAAATCCCCAAATCCTGCTGGAGAGGCGCGAGCGTGGGAGCAGCTCTGGGCCCAAGTTCTCCCGAGAAATCCCAGCTCGTCACCCCGGGCTATTGTAATTGGCATAATTTCTTTTACGACCTGTCAGAATGGCCGGGCTGCGGCGAGGAGCTGTCGGCGCGCTTGAAAGCTTTTGAAGCCGCCGAAGAGAGGAGGGTCTCTCTCTTTGCAGGCGAGGCGCGTGTACTGGAATCCCCCCCCACATCGACACCTCTCCATCGGCCTCCGATTGCCCGTGGGAAAGGGAATCCGGGCTGCGAACGGACTCGTGTTTCGCGTTGTGTGTGTGGGGGGGGATTTTTCACCTGCACACAAGCAGTAACTGAGTCTTCATAAATCCCACAGCTGAGCTACACTTGATCAATGATCATTGGGTGAGGCTGTATTATCACTCGTATCGTAAACCTAACGATATACAAGCACCTGGAGTGGGCTAAGAAATACTCCCAATAAAAGCACACGCGCATACTGTACCCGTGTTACTGCGCATCGCACGCACTGGCGCGTTGCAAAACCGAAACGTGAGTTACCCGGATTTAAAATTCGTTCGAGCCACAGATCGCACTTTTTGAAAGTGCGTTTTTAAAGCCGAGAGCAGGAGAACAGGAGTCAAGTGTTTACACACAGGGTTGCGGGAGTGTGGAACAAGCTGCCCAGCCATAATGTTGACCCAAGTATAAGGGGATGTTCGTAGCCCTGGATGAAAGTTGTACAGTATCAGAGAATTTGCTTTTCATCATTGCGTCAAAAAGCAAAACAAAATAATGAACAAGTGATAGGTGTATTGCATGCTGAAAAGGGAAGAGAGAAAACACAGCCATAACGTTGTTTTCTCTCTTCTATTTTCAGCATGGAACAAACCTATTACTTGTTCCTTTGCAGACTACAGATGCTGACGCAGCTACCCACCTGAACTAATAAAATAATGACGGTCTTTTAAAAGTTGTAAACCCGCACCTCAGCCGATTGTCCGAATTGTGTATACAACACGCCACACAGAGAGACAGGCCTCCGTATACAGCTCGAGAATATTAATCTTTCACTCTCTCATTTAATATGTTTGCGGTATGCAGAGGCTTTGACGATGCGTGTAAAACAATTCCTTCTGTGCTTTTAATTTTTAAACTTCACCATCACTGAGCACTGTTACCTTTTGTGTGTTCGTTAGATCGGAACAATACCGGTACTTTCTCGACGGGCTTTTAAAATAGGTATTCGACCTTTAGACCTTTAGAAAGTATTAAACTCACACTATACTACCGTCTGGTATCGTGATAATGGCTTTGCAAGGAGGTTATCATGAACTCGTTATTTTACTCCACAGAAAATCACCCCCTTCCCCCCACTTATTTTGCCCCCCTAGTGGGACTTTCTGAGGTACACCCATTTCTCCGTGCATGCTCTGTGAGCACCGGCACCCCTCCAGTTTTTTCAACGGGACTGAATGGAAAAGGAGAGGGCGAGGGGGGCGGGGCCTTCTGGGCGAGGGGGCGGAGACTCAACCCCCCTTCCGCTTCGACTTTTAAAAACTGCCCTCGCTCAGCCTGCAGGTATCATTCGTAAGACAGACGCAGTGATCTCCCAGCCCTAAGTGGACACCGGCATACCTCTACCGATAGCCTGATCAGAGTCGCTCAGTTTACCGCCGTTCCGCACTCGGACTTACCGGATCGCCTCAGTCAGAACCGAACCAGAAGTGCGATGAAGCTGCTAGGAGCGACACAGCCGGAGGACGAGAAGCCGAACAGAAAGGTAAACCGCTCTTATTGATACAGTAAGGGTTTCAATGTACAGCACACTTACACATTACACCCTTTTCATTTTAGTTATACGCGGGCTATACTTAGGAACTGAGGATAAGGCGTACTCAACCAAAGTTTAAAAGCGTTTATCAATTGGTTATTTCAGTTCTTTGGAGATATATGAAACAAGAGTACGCTTGAAAGCAGATTGTCCTTATTTCATTTGCTATAGAACTCGATGTGTGTTCGCAGTGCACACTAATACCTTAACTCTGCGCATCTTTTGCAACCTGTGAGCAGTTTTGCTACTTGTTGACTATTCCTAACCCGAATTGCTAAACGCGCTCAGGTCCCACCCTGCCGCAGTCCTCCCGCTGGTAGAAAACGCCCTGTATGTTTCGCTGCAGAAACTCAGACGACTTGTCAAGATATTTAAACTTTGGTGAATGGTTGCCGCACATTTGATCATTTCAAAGCTCTAAGCATGAAGGTCCCATGATATAATATCAAGCACAAAATGACGTTGTTACTTCCACTGACAAAGTTCGTTTACATTGATTTAAATTTCTGTGTCGTTAATCTTCATACTTTACTTGGCTGATCCATTAATATGCTGTAAAACGCTGTTGATCATCTTGTTACTTTACTTTTCCTGGTGCGCAGTTCTTTCCTGGTGAACGTGTGTTGTCTCTCTATTGTCTAGTAAGGTTACTAGAGAGCTTGTCTTTGCCGCGTGTGCTTGCCCGTGCCTTCTAACCCCGCCCCCTCTCTGCCCTGTAGCTTCTCAAGCCGCTGATGGAGAGGCGGCGGCGCGAGCGGATGAACCGCAGTCTGGAGAGCCTGAGAGAACTGCTGCTGCAGGGGGCGCATGTGCAGGTGAGGTCCGCCGCCTTTCTCCCTTCTCCTGCACTCCCCCACCACACCAACACCGCCACTGTCCTCTGGTTGGCTCTGGGGCGCTGTGCCACTTGGCTCCTTGCAATGACTACTTGCAGCAATCATCTGTCATTTAGGAGACTTTCCACAGCAGTCGAGCTGTGGGGTTCGAACAGGGAACCTCCTAGCGTCACAGCCTGCCCCTTCCCAGTGCCTCTGTCCCATGGACATGGAGTACCTGTATTAATGCCTCTCTCTCCCTCAGAGTCTGGCTAACCCGCGGGCGGAGAAGGCAGAAATCCTGGAGAATGCTGTCCTGTTCCTGCAGCAGAGGAGCGGGCCTGACCAAGAGTACCAGGAGGGGTTCTCTGCCTGCATGGAGCGAGCTGTGTGCTTCCTGCGCTCCAGCGGGAGAGAGGCGGAGGAGGGAGCACAGCAGAGAGCTCTGGCTGACCGATTCTGCCAGTGCTTGATGGAGAGAGCCAGGGCCACCGGCCCTCTGACAGACTCCACACAGCTGAGCAGCGCCCCCTCCAGGCAGGGCGGGGCGAGGACAGTCTCCCCTTCCGAGCGACACCCGGACTCCCCCTGCAGGCTGTCACCCTGCACCACGCTCGGGGGCACCAGCTGCCCCTCCACCTCCACGCTGCATGCCATGTCTGTTCGCCGGACACCCCACAGAGCCCCGCTGGCATCTGGGGACCCCAACTGTCGCAGGCGCTCACCCAGAGTCACCCGGACGCCTGGGCGGACTCTCCCTGAGGCGCAGAGCCCCTCGGCCCCGCGTAACAGCCAGGGCAGCGCAGTGTGGAGACCCTGGCCATAGACCAGCAGGCTGGATCCGACGTGACCTGCACAGAGACAGAGACGTATGTGGAGAGGTGGCACCTAGAGCCGGGGCCCTGGACAGCTCTCTCACGCGTTGTGTTGCTCTCCTCTCGAGTTCCTCCTGCAGAACACTATTCAGAATACGATTCTCTTCTGACCTGCAGAGAGAGCTGCTTGTCCAGAGATCAGACCCAGATCCTGTTTTTCCTTTTCCTGTGGTTCTGGTTCTGCAGTGATTGGGGGGGGGGAGGTTTGGAGCGATCTGAGCCTGGCCCCAGTTTTTTGAGCTCTGTGTAGCCAAGCAGTAGGCTAGCGAAACGCAACTATGGTATTTTATTCTCTGTGAGAACTTTTCTGTTAGAAGTCTTTTATTTTCAAATGTTATGCATTCAGTTAGAAATGATGGGTATTTGCTGTTCCAGTGTTTCAGTCTGCATGATCCATGGTGGGAAGGAAGGACTGTTGTTTGTAAAGATGTCAAGAAAGACCTTCTGTATTTTGAAGGGGGAAGTTGTAAATATTATCAAGCTATCCCATTCTGAATCTTGTTTTTCCAAGTTTAGGGTCTTTGACTGCAAGCTAATTAATCCCTTATTAGGCTTGGTAATAAGCTCGTTAAGTATAAGTGAGCTGAGTTTGGAATGAATATTGAAGGATCCTGCAGAGCAGCTCTGTAGGAATGAGAACTGGAGAACCTGGGTGCTTTATCCTTCTGTACAATTCACAGGGAGACGTGACTTTGCCCCCCTGCTCCTGTACCCTTATTTATTTTTTTAATTATGTTCCTTTTTCTTTCCCAGAACTGTATGTGTATATTTTGTTATAAACAAATAAAACATTCAGGTAAAACTGAAACTTGCTGAGTTGCAGTGGTGATGTGCAGGAGTGATTGAGTGTGCTTGATGGAATGAGTGTGCAATGGAATGTTTATGCGTTGCAAGACTCTGTACCTTGCAGCTGTTTGCAATAAAGTGCATTATAAATGGACAGTATCTTCACCTAGAAATTCACTACTGTGCTGCACTGTGGGAATGATAAAAAAACAATATGAAGCATCCCTCATAGAAACCTAGGCTAAGTATCTCTAGGACACTGGTCTTTCAGTAGAGACAGGGATTCCTGTGGAAGTGTTAGGAAACCGAAGGACATATTTACAGTGACAAACAGCAGGCAGCCACCAAGCCTGTCTACCCCTGTTGGGATTATGTGCAGAAGCTTCATGAAGGAAGCCAGGGTATCAGCTTTAACAATTTGGCTTAGTGGCTTGTTCCATCTTCCCACTACCCTTTATGTAAAGTGCTACCCTCCTGTCTTGATGAGAGGGGTCTCATCCAGCTGTTTCTACTCTCACCCAGGGTAACAACTATGGCTGGTAGCTCGTTTAAAACTCCCACAACACCATTCGTATATCTGTGCCATGGGTGCAAAAAACCCCTCAAAGAAAGATCTCAAAGCAAGATCTCGTTGTGTAAGGTCTTTCACAGATGTGAGACGATTTTATTCTCAATCACGGCAACGCAGGCGTTTCCAAGCGCCGTGTTCACCCCCGCGCGCCTCGGAGCTTCTCGTGCACGCGCCTCCCCCCCCCCTCCTCGCGGCTGCGGCCGCAGTTCTGCACCTGCGTGGCTGTGATGCGGGTGGCGGACATCAGAGACGCTCGCCGCCCGTGGGAATAAGGGCGAGGGGGTGTGAGGAGGAAGAGAAAGAGAGAGGTGAGGAAATGTAGTGGAATAGGTCCTGACACTCACGAGTTAATGTGAAAATCTTTACACGCCACGCACCACTCATGCCCCAACACGGGGTGAGTCGGGGTGAGTCGGTAACCGATCTGTTAAGTGAAATACGTGTAGTGTGTTCATCGACACAGGTCAGTTAGTTGTACTTTTGCTCTTCTACGTGTACTGAACACTCACTCCCCTGAAGAAGGGATACAGACTGACTCGTTCAGGCGACAACGCACGTATAGGCAGTCTGTGCAGCTCCCCACACACTAGTTTGCCCATTAACAGGCACACAGCTGAAAATAAATCAAATTAAATTCGTCCCTGAGGAAAGAAACGGGATAACCAGCCTAAGTTACCTGTTATGTGAATGTTTGGTTTCCCTCGGAGAAGACGTGTGGTCGTGGGAGCAGGTCTCGAGGCGTGAGTCCTTCTCGTGGGAAAGTTTCGCCTACAGCACCTAATCCTTTTGTTTTCAGCCCCCTTGTTTCTTAGAATTTGCTTTACCTGTCAGAATTGTCCCCTCGTTATAAACGGCGGAGAATTTCAAAGCGTTAGCCTGAGCCGAGAGTGTCTGTCTCTCACACCTTCGCGCCCTTTTTATGACTCTCCGCTCCCCGAAGAGCGCGCGGCCGTGGGAAGCGAGAATTCCCTCAGAGGTGGCGCGAGGGGTCTGACAAAGCGGTTACCATAGTCACGGGAAGCGGGCCTCTCGAGCCACAAGTTGGTGAAACTAATTATTGAATATAGTGGTGTATTTCATACCAAGTTTTCATAAACCTTTTAGAACAGTGTTTTGTAGATGTAATAAATATAATTATAAAACATTGCGATAATACTTATTTCACTTAAATGACTGCTTTTACTAATTGCGACTGGTCGGTTTAAAAAAATGTAGAATCTTTTGGGATTCATTTTTAAATTGACAATCAAGACTGACAATACTGGCAATTGATTCTGGGGTCATTATAAGACCACCATAAGTGCCTATCCGTAAAAAATCATAATAAAGGAAAGTGTTACCCTTCACCCTCTCTAATACTTCCTGGTGATTCGCCAGTAAGAAGACACAGCTATAATGTCTGAGCTGAGCCTTGGGAGAACGGCCAACAGCTCGTGTTCAGTTCAGTATAGCTATGTGGGGCATGAGTTAATACCAATAATTAGAGCCCTGCCGGGTCTCTGCTGGTGTGTTTGTATTAAGAGTCTGCTCCAGACTGAGGAGTACATCTCGGTTATGTCTTGCCACGAGCTTCCCTGCGGATTTCACACCGTGTACCTCGAGCTGCGGCTGGAAGTGTGGCTCGGCGTGTCGGCACGGGCGGCTCGCGGTCACCCCGTGCCGAGGCTGTGGAACAGTTGTGTTGTCTTTGTCGTTTTGGTGCCCAAACCGCAAGGTGTGTCGCGCCGCGCCTTCCCGCTGGCGTCTCGCGTTCCCCTGCCTGCACGAGCGATTCTGGCACCTTTCCGTCTGGGACAACAGCCCCGTCCTGCCACCCTGCTTTACACACAAATACAACACGGTCTAAAGCGTGCCTCATGCATCACACCTCCCTGGAGCGCATACACACGTGCAACCCACCTCTTTGATCTTGCCATTTGCATTTCAGACAAATGGGGTGAGCGCGCCGGGAAGTAAGAACGAGACCCAGGTTGGTCCACCGGCCGGCCACACACCCCCGGTCCTGCGCCTGCGGGCTGCCTCCCCAGCTCAGCTCTCAGAGATTTCCATCCTGGGCTGAACTGGGCCCAGGTCACCAGCCTCAGATGCTGCGTTCTGATGTGTGAAAAACACCTTGAAAACCTGCAGACACCTCCAGCTGAAGAGCAACATCTAAACAGCCCCCTTGGTGATATTCAATTCAATTCAATTCAAGGTGCTTTATTAGCATTATGGGTACAATCAGTGTTGCCAAAGCAAATAAAATAATAAAATTAACATGAAACAAAACAAAAATAAAAGTAAAATAAACTCAGACATATTACAGACACTTACAACAAAGACATATCGTAAAATATTTACGTATACTGTAAACAGATGGAGCATTATTGGGAGACAGACTCACTGTTCCTATGGCTGTGACATCCCTGCTGGCAGTGGGAGCACAGCCTGTCCTCTCTGGGCAGCCAGGTCTGCCTGTGTCGCCCAGTTTCTATGGCCAGGCTGTGGTCACTGAGCCTGTACTTCGTCAGGGTCTGTTTCTTTTTGCTGTTTCTTATCTTGGTCAAATATTCAGCTAGTGTGTATTGTCTGTTTAGGGTTCTGTAGCATTTCGGTTCATGTTGTGTTTGTGTGTGTGTCCCAGTGTGTGAGATATTGCTGTTTGATCTGTGCTGTGATGTGCTTGGGTCTGAGTTGTGGTGCTCTAGCAGTGCTGTCCTGAGGCTGGCTGGTGTCGGTGTGGCTCAGGTCAGTGAGCCTCAGGACCAGCTGGCTCAGGGGGCTCTTCTTTGGGCTCAGCTCTTGGCTCAGCAGGGCTTTGTGGTGGTAGGAATTTTGTTCGCTGTTTTTTAGGTGTAGCCAATACTTTAATACTCTTTTCTGTATGTTTATCAATAGTGGGCATATTATATTATGACATATTATGAGCTGGTAGTTCAGCTCATAATATGTCCCCCCGGAGACGCTGGTGGGCGAGACAGAGAGAAGGTGAGGGTCTCTGTGCACACGCAGTCCTCTCGCGAGCACGGCTTCAGTGTGCAGTTTGACACACAAGCGAGCAAACCAGAGCGCAGGCGCCTCCGTCGCACCGGTTTATTGTGATATTGAAATCAAATCTGCAAAGGTATTTTTTAATAAAAACACGAGAATCTACTAACTATAAAAAGTGGAGAAAGTCTTCATGAATTCGGGCATTTAGCCCAGAAAGTCTTCTGGAAATAAAAAGTCACTAATTGTTTTAACCTGAAATCAAGTTCGCTGGCCTCAACAGGACCCGACGTAAGAAGGCGCATGGATAGGTGCGAGATACTATCGACAGTGCAGCGTTCTTTCTCTTGTTTTAATTAATTGCAATTTTTAGGGCCGTGCTCAAAGCATCCTCTTTGATCCTGCGACATCAAACCGAGTGACACCTCGTGGCAGGCAGTGTGGCGCGTGTCACCTTCGCACCTCTGCTTCCGGAGGGGCTCGCGCCCCGCAGGCGTGAAGACACAAGTCACACTAGCCTTCCTGTGGCGGCAGGGGGGGGGGGGTGCTTTATTACCATCACTGCACATACTGAGCCCTCCCAAATTTCTATCTACTGGCCCCTCTCTCTATTCATAACAGTGAACCGCCAGCCTGTCAATCTGTAGGTAACGCGACCGAACAATGAAGACCGTGAAGAATGGACAGGCGGTCGTTTAATGTGCTTCAGGTGCTGTAAAGCTCGGGTGTACCCCCTCCCCCAGCCGCCTGTCACCATGGGAACAGCGGGGAGCAATGAACGCGTGCCAAAACCACGAAAAACTACAGTTAGCTTTCAACCATGAGGCCAGAAGCGATTTGCGAAAAGAGTAGGGGTGTTACCACGGTGTCCTGGCCAAAGTTTCCCCTGGTCTTTAACATCCTGGCCTCCTAATAATCCCGCTCTCTGAACTGGCTTCATCACTCTGTTCTCCTCCCCACTGAGAGCTGGTGTGTGGGGAGAGTACTGGTGCTTCATCCAGGTAGGGCTGCACGCTGCTGGTGGTAGTGGAGGGGAGTCCCCATTACCTGAAGAGCGCTCTATATGCGCAAGGGTTTATAAAACAAAATCAAAATCACGGGTCAGTCTCATCACAGGTTACAGAAATGGCGAGTGCCGTGAAATGACACCCCCCGACCACCACAAACAGTGACTCCGAATGTATTCATGTCTGTAAGCGTTCTAAAAAAACAAACAACTACATCTACGAACATTGTTTAACATAACACGTTATCCAGAAATTGTAATTTATAACATCTTCATCATTCTATAACAGAATCCCCACTCCTGCCAGTACAGCTTCCCATCCTACTGCAGGAGGAAACTCCACAAAGCTGCGGCTCATCGTGTGATCACAGCTCCTGCCAGAGTCTGGAGAGCAGCCAGCCTCCCTGACACACTAATAATAATAACACAACGCGTGCAGCGGGAATAGAGACTGTTTTCTAGAGCAGCGCAAGTCGCCCCGCGCGAGCCCTGGGGCAGGGGGTTGGGTCAGGTCGATCATTTCACAAGTTGACTCAACACTCCATTATCCTCCCCTACCGCCCGGGGCCGCGGTGTTCATCACCTGGACACGCGCCGCGCCGCGCCGGCAGAGGCACAAACACAAGGCGGCCGCGAACCGGCAAGCAGGTGAGAGAAGTCCTCTCGCGGCGGCGTCGCCTTTGATATTCACCGCCCCGCCATTTCGGCACCTTATAAACCCAGCTTTCCCCTGAGAAGAGGAGCTCGTGGAGGCTCCCACGGTCGCGCTTCGCCCCGGGCCGAAGTAGCACCTGGGAGGCGTTTTTTTTTAATTCTCTTTGTCATTCCTTCATGCCCGACAGACATTGTAATACAGCTCATCCCAGATGAATGCAGAAAGCCGGCTGCGAGCGGACAGTGTACCTGTATCTAGAATCTCTTTCTGAAAGTTTTACTTCACAGGGGCCACGGTTTCAATCTCCCATGATCTTGCTTTACTGTACTTTTCTGTGCTTTACTTCTCTTTACTGTGTCTTTACCTTGATTTCACTGTGCTTTTACTCTGACTTCACTGGGTTTTGCTGTGCTTTAATTCTGATTTCACTAGACTTTACCGCACTTTACTGTGCTTTTCCAGCGACCTCATTGTACGTTTCCTGCACTTCAAGCATTAAGTAGCAGTAGATGTTACGTTGACGTATCGCCTTTAACACTGTTGTTACTATGGAGTACGATCGTAAATGATCGTAAATGTTCACCTTTTACACCTCTGACTTCAGGTACAACTCTGAGACATGTCATCTGCAGAAGTTTTCGGATGACTCTGCAATTGTGGGGTGTATTAGAGAGGGGAGGGAGGAGGAATATAGGAGCTTGATTACCAACTTTGTGGAGTGGTGTCATCTTAACCATCTCCAGCTTAACACCAGCAAGACCAAAGAAATGATCTTTGACTTTCGAAGGAATAAGTCTCCGCTGAACCCTGTTTCCATCCAGGGTGAGGACATAGAGGGCGTACATTCCTACAAGTACTTAGGGGTACACCTGGATGATAAGCTGGAGTGGTCTGGTAACACTGACACCCTGTACAAGAAAGGTCAGAGCCAACTCTATATTCTTAGGAGACTCAGGTCCTTTGGTGTGTGTGGAACACTGCTACACATTTTTTATGAATCAGTGGTGGTGGGGGCCATCTTCTACGCTGTTGTGTGCTGGGGCAGCAGCATCATGACAAAAGATGCAAATAGGCTCAATAAACTTATCAAGAAGGCTGGCACTGTGTTGGGGCTGAGCCTTGACCCCATGGAGGTGGTGGCTGAGAGGAGAATGCTGACCAAGCTCACAGCCATCATGAACAACACCTCTCATCCGCTTCATGGGTAACATGGGAGTGTTACTGGGCAGCAGAGCACATTTAGCAATAGACTGCTCCAGCTACGGTGTTCAAGGGAACGTTTCCGCAGGTCTTTCCTCCCGGCGGCTGTCAGGGTGTATAACGCTGCCCTAGGCTAGGACTGTTAGCCCTTCATTTGCTCGTCTATGGACAGCATGTTTACTCCATTGTACGTTTTGGACAATCAGTCTGTATAAACCTATGCACATTTTGCACATATTTTATTGTTTTTACAGTGACTATGATCAGCACATTTTGCACACACCTATGTATTTATTTTTATTTTGTTGTCTTTTGTTTTATAACTATTCTGATGTCTGTTTTGCTTGTCTTGGGCTGGACTGCTGTAACACATCAATTTCCCTACGGGATTAATAAAGTATTATCTATCTATGTTTTAAAGGTGGTGCAGTATATGACTGGGCGTGTAAACGCCTACTGCTATCCTTCTGTGACGAGAAGTCGCCTTTCTGAGCGAAGGCGATCACAGAGGTGTGGGGACTGTCGGGGAGAATCGTCACAGAAGCTTCAGATCAGTGACACCCAGCTCGCGCGCTGCAAACTTTCCCAGGCCGGCGCCCGAGCGCGTGGCAGGTTCTCACCTGTCTCGGGACGGGCGCGAGGGGGGTATCACGTTTTATCCCGGGAACATCTGCCCGACAAACAAAACGCCGGCGCGTGAGTCTTGACGCCTGGCGAAGTCACGCGTCTCGGAATCAACACCCCTGTCTCTCGGGACTGCAGAAAGAACCCCGCGTGGCGATGGGTTCAACAACACAGGACTTTCGCCGAACCGGGCCCAGTAGGAAGGAGCCGGGCGCAGTGGTGATGTGTAATTGTGTGTCTCGTGCACGTGTGCGATACGTGTTCCCATTTTCTCGCGGAGCTGAGGTGGAGGAGGGATAAATTGAAAACAAAATGTCAGAAAAGGGTGTTTGCGCGAAATATTTACACGTCACGACAGCGTGTCAATCTGGAACGTTCATTCTGGTAGTCAAAACAAGCAGGCAGAGAGACGGAGAGGCGTGCAGCTCAGCTGGAGCGAAGCCCCGCAGAGATCGGCTCCCCCGGCACCGCTAAGCCAGAGAGCTCCTCTCCCACACAGCTGTTGGAATGGGATGGCTCACGTTAATATCATCATCATCATCATCACCCTCCGTGTTATAGACAGGGCTGGCTGTGGGTCTCGACCGCGGTCTTCCGATATGTTTTTAACCGCGCTCTCAAGAACAAACACACACAACACAATCCCCGATCTGGACAGCAGAATGAAAATCCTTCCAGATCAGGCTGTCGGTTGAGAGCAGTTAGAAGTAATACAAGGATAATAATAATCATCATCATCATCATCATCGTAGTCTTCGTCGTCAGACACATAAGTGGGGTATCGGTGTATCTATACAGGCAAGTTTGGATACATCGTCTCGCTCCAGGGCTTTACTCCATTAACAATACCCTTTAAGAGACACGCGCACAAAGACCGTTTTGATTGTTTCTTTAATCCGTAATCTCGCTGTGACCCAGAACTCATCCTGTAATGACTTCCTTCCGGGTCTCTGTTGTCCTTGTGCTCGTGCTGAACGCATGAGCGCTCGCGATATTGGAAGCGACTCGGCTCAAATGGAGAGGGAGGACACCCTGGAGGGGGGCAGGTAGCGCTAATTATTTTTCCCTTGGTGACCCAGGCAAGCGAAATGACCTCCCTCTCGCTCACACACACTGCCCTGATCCGAGCGCCAGGGGCTGGGGGGTGTGCATGAGGCACAGCTGTCTTCTCATTGCTTACAGGTGCACACGACTCACACTAACACTAATACTAACACTCTACACTAATACTGATACTCACACTAACACTAATACTAACACTCTACACTACACTAATACTGATACTCACATACTAACACTCTACACTCTACACTAATACTGATACTCACACTGATACTAATACTGACAGTAAGGTCAGTAAGTTAGGAGAGCAGAATGAGAGGAGCAAAGGTTGTGAGGTGGGGAGTAGGGCGATAATAGTTCAGACAGGTACCGAGGTGCCCAGCCATGCAGAGCCTTATAGGTGAGCAGGAGGATTTTGAAGTCGACATGAAACCTGACAGGAAGCCAGTGCAAGGACTCCAGGACAGGAGTAATGTGATCACTTCCACTAGACCTGGTCAGGATTCTGGCTGCCCAATTCTGGACATACCTCTGCCTGACAGAATTGGCCCAAATTGAAAGGTGCTCTATAGCGCGACTTGTATAATTGACAGAGTTTGAGAGATTTGTAAGGGAGACAAAAGGACAAACCGCTGACTGCAGGGTGACATCGCGGCATCAGAGAGAGGACAGCTGAAGCCCCCGGTGTCGAATCCAGGGGTGGGCATTCCTGGTTCTCGCTGGCTGCGGGCAGAGGTCAACGGGGGGTCACTCTGTGGGTTCTGACCCTGTAGGGCTGGGGGGTCCTGTGCTCGGCTGAGCTGGAAATGACTTAAATTGGTCAATCAATTAATTATTTATTCATTTATGGAGGAGGGTGTGAGAAGCTTTCCAGATCTGGGCTCACTGACTGTTGGACCCTGCCTGCCTGACCGTGCAGGACCTGGAAGAATGAAGGATTCCTGAATGAATCCAGTGGGGTACTACTAGGGAATTTGGTAATTGTTGTTCTCATTGGAGGTACTTGTTACGGAGACAAGAACCAGACTCTGCAGTCATTTTCCTCGCCTGTTGTCCTTGTTTATTTCGTCCGCTAGATGGCGCGGTATCGTCACTTTCGTAAGATGAAATAAGAGACTAGACTCGATCTAGTAAATCAGAACCTGCTGGTCCCCACACCAGAACCAGCCAGAACCTGCTGGCGCGGCTGGGCAACCTGGAGGATTCTGGGAGACTGTCTGTGCTCATGATAAAAGCAGCAGCACCGCTGGGGCCCGAGTCTGGGACGTTCTGGTAACGGGTTCCAGAACGCCTTTCCACTGCTCCGCACTGCCCCCTAGCGGATAGCTGTGGAGGGACACAACATCTCCATACACGTCACATTTTTGGACTCTCTTTCTTCGGGACTTCCGGTTCTTAATGCAGTGGTAACTTTCCGCTCTGGTCCAAAGGGAGGAAACCCCAGGCAATCGCACTGCTGCGCTCTGACAAGGTGATCGCCAGTCTGGTCTTGCAAGCGAAGGAACTGGGGCGAGACCCCAGCCATGACACTCCCCCGGCTGTCTCACTGTCCGCACCGCTGTGTCCGGCTAACGCGCCTCCTCGCAGTGATTTTACCCTGATATCACTGCACCTCACTCAGATTTTACTGTGATTTTATGGAGTTGTACCACACTGTCTTGTGCATTTGCCATGGTTTACCATGATATTCTACACTTTACTGTGATGTAATGATTTCACAGGAATTAACTTTAAATGTACGTGATTTCGTTGGGCTACACTGCATCGTGCTTTTACCGCAGTTTAACGGTATGTGTCTCGAGTGAGTCGGACCCCACACTGACACATGCTCTCGTGTGGGCGGACGTCGCTCTGGTTCCTAAACTAAAAGGACCGTCTCTCCTTGCCTTTTATTATTATTATTAATAATAATAATAATAATAGTGCAAAGGAACAAGTAATAGGTGTATTGCATGTTGAAAAGGGAAGAGAGAAAACCGAGCCGTAACGTTGTGGTTTTTCTCTTGTCTTTTCAGCATGGAACAAACCTTTACTTGTTCCTTTGCAGACTACGCATGCTGACGCAGCTACCCACCTGAACTACTATAATAATAATAATAATAATAATAATAATAATTGCTTACACTGACAGAAGACACAAAGCCCTTTTTTAGAGGTAATGAGTACTCCCCTCCACCACCATCGCCAATCTGTAGCACCGCATGGATCATGCGCCAGTACTCTCACCACACACCAGCTATCTGTGGGGAGGAGAACAGATTAATGAAAGCAATTCAGAGAGGGGGATTATTAGGAGGCCATGATTGGTAAAGGCCACAACATTTGGCCAGGACACCGGGGTAACACCTACTAACCTAACCCTACTCTTTTCGAGAAACGCCCTGGGATTTTTAATGACCACAGAGTCAGGACCTCGGTTTTACAGTATAGTGCCCCCATAACTCTACGGGGGCATTAGGGCCCACACAGACCGCAGGGTGAGCAAACCCTGCTGATCCCGAATCTGCTTTTTGCCACGTTTATCCTTTTTTGCGCCGTGAGGATCAATACAGGAGATTCGCTCAAGCCCAGTTTAGAATAAGGAACAGTTGCGGAAATGAGGAAAAACGCGCCATCGTTTCATTTTCATCTTCAGAGCGTGGTAATTCCCGCAAGCCCGTGCGTGGGGACGCGCCTCGAGCTGGGCGAGTGAGCTCGTGGGAAACTCTGGCCGGTAGCCTTGTCCTTACACCTCTATCATTATTATTGTTATTTTCTTCTCGCCTGAGCTGATGGCCCATAGCGCGTAGCTGAGAGAGCTGTCTGCCCCCGAGGTGTCGTCGCCGCCCTTTCTTTTTGTGTGTAGATGTGACGTGCGAAACATATGGTCCCGGCATTGTCCGGCTGCTGGAAGCAAAGAATAGCGCGTGATGGCTCGCGCCGCCCTCTTTCGCCAGCCCCGGCGCGAGGATTTGGAGCCCCGCGAGCCGAGAGGCTGAGAGCCTGCTGCTCAGTCCGGCTGGGACCGGCCTCGTGGGGGAGTTTTACAGGCTCAGTCATGGAAACTGGCCTGGCCATAGAAACTGAGCGGCACAGGCAGACCTGGCTGCCCAGAGAGGAGGGCTCAGTGACCACAGACTGGACACAGACACTGGACACACTGGACACAGGCAGACCTGGCTGCCCAGAGAGGAGGGCTCAGTGACCACAGACTGGACACAGACACTGGACACACTGGACACAGGCAGACCTGGCTGCCCAGAGAGGAGGGCTCAGTGACCACAGACTGGACACAGACACTGGACACACTGGACACACTGGACACAGGCAGACCTGGCTGCCCAGAGAGGAGGGCTCAGTGACCACAGACTGGACACAGACACTGGACACACTGGACACACTGGACACAGGCAGACCTGGCTGCCCAGAGAGGAGGGCTCAGTGACCACAGACTGGACACAGACACTGGACACACTGGACACAGGCAGACCTGGCTGCCCAGAGAGGACAGGCTGTGCTCCCACTGCCAGCGGGGAGAACTAGAGACAGAGGTGCACTTCCTACTGCACTGTGACAGATACTCTGGGATTAGAGAAACAGTCTTCCCCAAAAGGAGCAGTGACCTTGTTTTTACCCAATAATGCTCCATATGTTTATATATAAATATCTCATGATTGTGTCTTTATTGTAAATGTAGATTTTTGTTTTATGTTAATTGTATTTGTTTTGCTTTGGCAACACTGATTTGTTACTAATCGGTCATGACAATAAAGCGCCTTGAATTGGATTGTTTGGCGGGAGGGAGGTTCGGGTGGCGGAGAGGGGAGGAGACGGGGAGGGGGGCGTGTGGCTTGGCTGTCCCTCGGTGTGTTTGAGCAGGCCCTTGTGAACGTGACTCGCTAGTAAAGGGAGCCCGAGGAGCGACTCGCAGGCGTGTTCGAGCAGATGACGTCTCGGGATGTCGAGGTGTTGTCTGGGAACAGCCCCGACACTCCCGTAAGTCTCTACTGACTAATAATAATGAGCGATTATAACGACACCGGTGCCGTCGGAACAAGTGTGGACTCGTGGTCGTCATTCTGGACTCCTAGGAGACTGCGAGTTCACATCACGGGTGGGGATCTGTACTGGCCCTTAACATCCGTACAAAGTTTCATGAACAACGGTTAAGCAGAGCACACGAACTAGTTCCACAGAGCCCCCCGCAGATTCATCCCGAAATAACTCAGACCAGCGCCTTTATTTCTCCTTCCCACCTTCAAATCCACGAAAGCGCCGTGGAACACCAAACACTCGTGGGGAGGAGCGGGGGTGGGGGCACTGGCGGAGCTCGGGGGCTCTGCCGATGATCGGCGCTGCGGTCTCCTCCGGTTCCAGTCAGCTCCAGTGCCAGTCGGCGATCGCCGATTGTCCCGGCTCGCACTTTCCTGATGGGGCTCGCGGCAGGGGGCTCTGATTGCCCGTTTAGATTCGCTGCCCCGCGGGGGGTGTGCGGAGCGAGGCATGACTGTGAAAGGGCGATGGTCGAGCTCTCGGACGCAGAGTCCCGGGCCCAGCGAGGAAGACGGGCGTGGCGGAGCGCTGTTCGCACAGGGGCTGGTTTCTCACCGCCTCCATTGTCCAGTCTGGAGACGTGTGGCTCATGTCCGCGTCTGTGCCCATATTCTGCCTTCAGCTCTGTATTTATAGGAGTACGGAAGTGAGATCAATTCCGAGGAATACAATGATAAATACTGGGTATGAGTTCATCTCTCACAGTTAGTCTGAATTCACCAGCACACAGGTGTAGACAAGACTAGAGAGACAATACTGCTGTCCCTCTCCTCTCACACTCACCCTGAATTCACCAGCACACACACACACTGTAACAGACCTGACTGTACTGTAGACACTGCTAAAGCCACTGCTGTCCCCCTCCTCTCACACTACCCCTGAATTCACCAGCACACACACACACTGTCACACCTGACTGTACTGTAGACACTGCAAGATCCACCGCTGTCCCTCTGCTCTCAATATTCTATAACAATATACTCTATTAATCAATATTCTACAACAATATATACTGTATGGCCTATACATGCTAGGTGAGATCAAGGACACATCTTTCTAAATGTATATTTATTATATATTTATATTATATATCATTTATTTTATTTATATAATGTACATCTTATATAATACATATATATATATTATATGTTCAAAAACAAAACATATTTCGCCAGAGTCCATGACTTGCCCATGCTAGTCCATGGAGTGCGGGAAGTGTATAAAATTACATCTGAAAGAGAAAGAACTGGGTGCAGAGGGGAATGTAGCTCAGTGGTTCGCATTGTTGCCTGGAAGTGCTGGGGTACAGGGTTCAATTCCTGGGGTGCTGTCTGTGTGGAGCTTGCATGTTCTCTCCTTGGCCTTTTGGCTTTCTTTCTGGTGCTCTGGATTTCTCCCACAGTACGGAGACAAACTGGTAGGTTAATCAGGATCTGGGAAAACTGCCCCTGGAGTCGGTGTCAGTGTGTCTGTGTGTGTCAGTCCTATGATGGGCCAGTGTCCTGCCCAGGCTGTGCCCTGCCTTGCGCCCGTTGCTTGCTGGGATAGGCTCCAGCTCCCCCATGACCCTGAACGTGATGAAGTGGTGAGGAAATGGATGGATGGAGTATTGCCTGTGGGGGCCGGGGTTTGACTGGTGCTGCTCACGAGTTTCTCAGCTGTGTTTTTATCTGGCTCTTTGGAATGAATTTGTTGGCAGAGATGAGACTAAGAGGTGTCACGTCTGAGAAATACCTTCTGCTCATTAGGTTTGCCTCTAAGCACGGGTTCTGCAGGCCCGCTTTGTGAAACTCGTCTCGGAAGAGACCTCAGAAGTGACCGCAACAGCGGAGCCTTGTTCCACAGCCAGACATCAAGAACGTTTTGAAAGATCTGCTCCTTCTGTGTACCAGTCCGCAGAGAGCAGCCATGACACTTGATGTACAACGCTGGCCTGTCTTGACAGGACTTCAGCGCCGGCACCAGGTTAGACAAGCCGTGCTGATGTCAGATGAAGCTCTTAAAAACGTATTCCCTGGGTAGTGCTCCCCTCCCCCTCCTGCCGTCTCTGCGTTGTGGGCTGTTAGCCAGACCGTCCAATACACATCAATCCTCCTCCAGGATCCTCCTGTCCTGGGTGGCTGGTCGAAACTCTAGTAGGGGACAGATTCCGACTTGCTCCGTTGCGCCGCGTGGTACCCGGCCTGCGGGAGGCGGTGAGCGCCGACGTCACAGCGGTGGGCGGGGCGTAGCGTAGCGTGGAGGTACAAGAACCGCGCGCCGCTCGCGCCCGGGTTTCATTCGTTCTGCCCGAGAGCCGAGACGCCGAGCGAGTCTCCCGACCGACGGCCTGTTCCTGTCGCGCAAAGTCATGGCCACGGAGCTACAGGATGCCCATGACGCCAAAAAGGTAAACGGTGTTCTGTGCTGTGTGTTATTGTCGCATACCATGTGCGTTGTGTTTTAGTGCCCCGTTTTAAACTCGGGCTTCTTTACAACTTTCTTGGGACGGTATCCAAAATGGGACGGAAGTTGCAATAGATATCATCTAGAGAGCCCAAACTCAAATATTTGTATCTAAGAATCCACAGCACAGCACATGGGAAAATAATGCATTTTTATCTTTGGCACACTAATCGTTTTTTTTATTCGCTCTCGTATACATTAAATCCGTACATTAATTCTTTTTTTCTAAACCACTATCGTTTTACTAAGCGAACTTTCCAAAACTGTGCTTTGATGCACATTTTTTCTCCGTGTTTTGCACAAACGTTGGTTGGTTGGCTTTGCTTGAAGTCGAGCTTCAAGCTGGCGAATCCGAAATAAGCGATGCGCGTTATACATTAAATAAATACGTGTTTCGAAATTTGAGTTTTTCGATTGCACCTCTTAACGTGCAACTTCTTTATATCCGCTGTAACAGGAACCTATAATTTACAATGAGTACAATGAACTTAAACTGTTGCCCCTACCCCGTTTAAACACCTAGATGGTGCTTCTGTATCATTATAGTGTATAACTGTAGCCTTCCACTGTAGCACGTCCATGGTTTTACCGTATTTCATTGAAATGGCAGTATTCTAGCTCCTATTATAGGGCCTGCTGTAACAGGACAAAAAGAAATGTGAATTTCTTTTGTGTAGGCCAATTTCAATCTATTGCTTTGCGTTCAATTTCAATCGCCTTTTATTTCCCTGTGCGTGTTTTGCCGTAACACGAAATTAGTCTTAGTTTTTTTTAAAAAACGGGTTCCATGCTCGTTCGGACCCATCTAAATTTGCTCCGTATTCACCTCCGCGTCCGTGTGGGGGCTCATTCTAGCCCAGCCCAGCTCGTCAGCTCATTAGTTCTGCGCTGAACAGTCTACGCACCTACTGCTCGCGCGCAGCGTCTCTGCAGCCTCTCGGCTTCACGCGCAGGGCGTTAGTCTCGCGCTCCTGAACAGTTTCGGACCGTACAGAGTCACTTTTATACTTGTCAGATTACTGCGATCGTGAGCTCCACTGCAGGTGAACAATATCAATACCGGTACTAACGCTAGCAGGTACTGCGGGTTTCTTAAAAAGACTTTCTGTGATTCGACTCTGAACACCATATCTTTGGACACTGACCTAAAGGCTATGCGTTTAATCTGCTTGCTCCGATACACCTGGGCAGTAGTTTATGGTTTATTAAGCACAAGGCCGACGGGTCTCACGTGCCTACGCAGGGGTCTGAGGTCTGAAAGCGCGTGTTAAGCTCTAGAAAATTCTAGTAATGCTTCCGAGTCCGTTTAGGTTCAGACAAGGGTGGGGGGCGGCTCGCGGGGGGTGAGTCCGAGGAGCTAACCATCTCTGTGCCGCGCTGTGCAGGTGCCGAAGCCGCTACTGGAGAAGCGCCGGCGCGAGCGGATCAACCAGAGCCTCGAGACACTGCGCGTCCTGCTGCTGGAAAGCACGAAGAACGAGGTGGGTCGCGCGGGGGGCGCTCCTCGCCGCCGCCTCATTTCCGTTGCTGATTTGATCTGTACGTGTTTCCACTATTTGCCCCCACGGTCCTGCTGACAAAGCAAACAGTGACTTAGGCGGTCCTCCAGTTGTCAATGTAGCTCCCCCTGGTGCCCATCACAGGTTAGACAGACACCACACACACACAGCAGGGCTCACTCGCATTGTATCATGTACCAGCATGCCTTTGGACTGTGGGAGGAAACCAGAGCCCCTAGTGGAGACCAACATGATCACAGACAACATACAAGCTCCACACAGACAGCACCTCAGGAAATGACTCAAGGGCCCAAGGAAGGGTCTTTGCCATTTTCCTAAGCATGTGGATCGGTGCTCACGTGCACTATTTTCACAGTGCAGTTACTGGAATAGATCAACCTGTAGTGTCTCCTTTTGACTTGAGGTTTCGGACAGCAGCTCACAACTTCCGTGCTGAGCTCAAGGGCACAGAGAGCCCAGGCCTCCTCTTCCCAAACCACACTCCCTCCTGTCTCCTGGTCACACTGACCTCTTCCCAAACCACACTCCCTCCTGTCTCCTCTTCCCTACACCTCGCTCCCTCCTGTCTCCTCTTCCCTACACCTCCCTCTCTCCTGTCTCCTCTTCCCTACACCTCGCTCCCTCCTGTCTCCTCTTCCCTACACCTCGCTCCCTCCTGTCTCCTCTTCCCTACACCTCCCTCCCTCCTGTCTCCTCTTCCCTACACCTCGCTCCCTCCTGTCTCCTCTTCCCTACACCTCGCTCCCTCCTGTCTCCTCTTCCCTACACCTCCCTCCCTCCTGTCTCCTCTTCCCTAGACCTTGCTCCCTCCTGTCTCCTCTTCCCTAGACCTTGCTCCCTCCTGTCTCCTCTTCCCTAGACCTCACTCCCTCCTGTCTCCTCTTCCCTACACCTCCCTCCCTCCTGTCTCCTCTTCCCTACACCTCGCTCCCTCCTGTCTCCTCTTCCCTACACCTCGCTTCCTCCTGTCTCCTCTTCCCTACCCCTCCCTCCCTCCTGTCTCCTCTTCCCTACCCCTCCCTCCCTCCTGTCTCCTCTTCCCTAGACCTCCCTCCCCCCTGTCTCCTCTTCCCTACCCCTCCCTCCCTCCTGTCTCCTCTTCCCCAACCTCACTCCCTCCTCCCAGTCGCGCCGGGCTGACGTTCCCGTCTGTGTTTTCAGAAACTGCGCAACCCCAAGGTGGAGAAGGCCGAGATCCTGGAGAGTGCCGTGCACTTCCTGAAGGAGGAGCTGGAGGCGGGTGGCAGGAGAGCCCGGCCGGCACGGCCGGAGCAGCAGCGGGAAGAGGAGCAGGAAGAGGAGGAGGGGGAGGAAGCCCAGGTCAGGGCGGGGCCGCGGCTCTTACCACGGCCGTCGCCACCGCCCCTCTGGCGCCACCAGCAGACGTACCGCGAGGGCATGCGCTCCTGCCTGCTGCGCGTCAGCCACTTCATCGCCGCCAAGAGCCGCGCGCTGGAGGACTCCGAGGGTCCGGGGCCTGCGGCCTGGCTCAGCCCGCCGGGCGGCGTGGGGGACACGCTGCTTCCAGTCAGCACCCCCAGATCTCCGGGCCGCGCCCCCTGGCCTGGACACCTGCAGCCCGCCGTCCCCCATCCGGCACCCAAAAAGCCCAAACTCGGGATCTGCACAACCCCCCACGGATCACACAGACTCCCAGAGAGGACCGAGTTCTGCCCCGGCTGGCAGGGCAGTGCCGGGTCACGAGAGACAGACCGGACCGCAGCAGCGCCGGAAGGACCGAAAGAAGTCGCCATGCCTGGCCAGGAGGTGTGGAGACCGTGGCCGCAGTAGAGCCGGCAGCCAGCAGGGGGAGCTGTGCCGGTTGGAGCAGGACTCTCCCACAGTGGACACAGTGCCTCAGCCTCCAGCACTCCTGTACACAGAGATCAGATCTTCAGAAGATTTTATATTTAACTTATTGTCTGAAGAGAAGGACTTGATTTTTTTCAAATTAATGTTAATGGGCATTATTTATAACAGCTCTCTCTCTGATCAATAGGAATCACTCCCAGCTCTCTCTCTGATCAATAGGAATCACTCCCAGCTCTCTGATCAATAGGAATCACTCCCAGCTCTCTCTGATCACTAGGAATCACTCCCAGCTCTCTCTGATCACTAGGAATCACTCCCAGCTCTCTCTCTGATCACTAGGAATCACTCCCAGCTCTCTGATCAATAGGAATCACTCCCAGCTCTCTCTCTGATCAATAGGAATCACTCCCAGCTCTCTGATCAATAGGAATCACTCCCAGCTCTCTCTGATCAATAGGAATCACTCCCAGCTCTCTGATCAATAGGAATCACTCCCAGCTCTCTCTGATCACTAAGAATCGCTCCCAGCTCTCTCTGATCAATAGCAATCACTCCCAGCTCTCTGATCAATAGGAATCACTCCCAGCTCTCTCTCTGATCAACAGGAATCACTCCCAGCTCTCTGATCAATAGGAATCACTCCCAGCTCTCTGATCAATAGGAATCACTCCCAGCTCTCTCTCTGATCACTAGGAATCGCTCCCAGCTCTCTCTCTGATCAATAGCAATCACTCCCAGCTCTCTGATCAATAGGAATCACTCCCAGCTCTCTCTGATCAATAGGAATCACTCCCAGCTCTCTGATCAATAGGAATCACTCCCAGCTCTCTCTCTGATCAATAGGAATCACTCCCAGCCCTCTCTCTGATCAATAGCAATCACTCCCAGCTCTCTCTGATCAATAGCAATCACTCCCAGCTCTCTCTGATCAATAGGAATCACTCCCAGCTCTCTGATCAATAGCAATCACTCCCAGCTCTCTCTGATCAATAGCAATCACTCCCAGCTCTCTCTGATCAATAGGAATCACTCCCAGCCCTCTCTCCTGCTGGTCAGTGGGAATCAGTCGCAGACTGGGAAGTCGAGTCAGCCTGGTGATGTCAGACTGCACCTCAACGGTTTCATGACTCATTGGATCTGTTATTTGTATTATTTTTTCAGTCCTGGCCATGAGAGGCAGCCAGAGAGCTCTTGGTTTGCTTGTGTGTCACATTGTGGTGCTGTGGTGAACAGCCTGTCATTTCTACTGTTTTTTCCATACTCATCTCTCCAACTCTCCTAGTTGCCATCTAGGTTCATCTCTCAAAGCTCAGGTCTTTGTCTTTTTATATTAAACAGGCAAAGGAGACGGCGTGTTTATTTGTATTTTTTATATTAAAAAACAGTTTTGTACAAGACATATTTGGGTGTCCCTGGAATAAACTTATTTATGAAACAAATGGGCGTTTTGTGATGAGTCCCGTTGTCTCTGAGCACGTCTCGCACAATCTCTCACCCTCAATCGGCCCATGTCGGCCGTCTCCTCTCACTCCTGCGCCTTGGTCACTCTGATGTCCCGTCTCTCTCACTCTTCTGGAGCTCTGCTGGCGTGACCAGTGAACTGGTGTTGCCACAGGAGTCACAGCTACCAGAGAGCTGCTTTCCTCACACCTTTCTGAATGCGTGAACAGCTGTCCAAGGCCCGTTTGTTATAGGAAGGGGGGACTAAATGGAAAAGTGGTTCTAGGTATTGTATGGAAGCAGTATAGTGTAAAAACAAATGACAGTCTATTTTCATGTGCGTATACCAGACATTGCATACCTAATATGTACTGTCTGTATAGAATAATTAAAAGGCTTCACTCAGAATAAAGAACATATGCTTGTAATAAAGGCTGATTGTTGGTCAGGTTGTGACTGGAAATTGCACACTGAGCTGCCTCTGGTGACTTGCATCCTCCAGTATGATTGGGAATTGTATTTTGGCAGGAATAGGAATTCTGGAATTAATTGTTTTAGGTCATACTTGTATAATCCTGGAGTATTTCTTCCAGTACAGCAGAAGGTGCATCCTCTCTGGACAGCCTGGTCTGTCTGTGTCCAGTTTCTATGTCCAGGCTGTGGTCACTGAGCCTGTCCTCTCTGGACAGTCATGTCAGTGTGTGTCCAGTGTCTGTCGTAGCTGTGGTCACAGAGCCTGTACTTTCTCGAATGATTTTATGTGACTTTTATGATTTACTTGTGTGTTTTGTACTTATATGGGAGAAGCCAAAGACACATTTCCACAGGAGTGAGCAATAAGGTTTCTCTCTCTCACTCTCACCCTCTTCATCCGGATGTGCACGTTAAGGTAAGAACACATCCCCTGAAGCAGACCGGCGCGGGGGGGTGATATCGCCGTGCTCTGCAGCGCCTCACTGCGGCCGCCCGCCGCGCGACTCTCACCCGCGCTGCTGCCCCGCTCGCCTCACGAGCCGCCGCGAGGCTCTGCCACACCCCAGCGCGGGACCGTTCGCCCCCTGTCGCTGTGTTGACATGGAAACTCTGCTACTCGACCAGCGCTCTTATCAAGATAAGAGGACATACAGTAACGGCAGCGCTGATAATAACGCCTTCCGTTTGCGGCTTCGACTGCTCTGCTCAGAGGGGTGGGGAGACAGAAAAGTAGTTAAGGAGAATGATACACTTGATATAAACGCACTTTACTGTTTTATAATAATAATAATTATAATAATAATTGCTTACACTTATATAGCGCTTTTCTGGACACTCCACTCAAAGCGCTTTACACGTAATGGGGATCCCCTCCACCCCCACCTGGATGATGCGACAGCAGCCATAGTGCGCCAGAATGCTCCGCACACACCAGCTAATAGTGGGGAGGAGAGCAGAGTACTGAAGCCAATTCATAGATGGGGATTATTAGGAGGCCATGATTGGTAAGGGCCAATGGGAAATTATACTGGGGCAGTATAATTTGTAATATGTAATATAACAATATGTAATATGTATATATAACAGTGTAATATAATTACACTATACTGGTGCATTAGAACCCACGTGAACCGCAGGGTGAGCGCCCCCTGCTGGCCGCACTAACACCTCTTCCAGCAGCAACCTTAGTTTTTCCCAGGAGGTCTCCCATCCAGCTACTAACTAGGCTCCCACATGCTTAGCTTCAGTGGGTTGCCCGTTGTGAGTTGCAGGGTGATAAGGCTGCTAGTTATGTCTTATATTAGAGTTATTATATACTGAGAGATACCAATAACGCCTCGATTGAGTTAGAACCAGTAGCATCTGGTTCCAGTGCCTTGCAGTGTGTCCCTGTCATGAGCTCCAGTGTAGTGAACCGGGCGGGACACTGTGCTCCGTTCTCCCGGACAGGCTGCGCGATCAAGGTGTTTAAAGGTCTGCGGCTGGATCTGCTGCAGCGCGCGCGCAGAATGACCTCACCATCGCGTCCTCTCACGGCGTGGTGGAGGGGGGTCTCGTCTTCAAAAAAGACTTTTTCAGCTGTACGGGATTTTCGGAAGTCTTTAAACGGCTCTTAACTAAATCATTGCAGGCTAAGAAGACTCCGATTCTCCTAATCTCCTAATCCTGTTAGCGGCGTGCATTTGGGGGGTGTGGGGGGAGTCGCTAGGCTCTGTGTACACGGCTTTAGCAGACCCTTGGACGCGTTCGGCCGCTCATTCCCTCCAGCTCCAAAGGATGGATATTAAAAAAGCCCCTCGCCCCCATCCCAAATAAACATCTAATCAGGTCTGATCCGAAATCCCCAGAAGCAGGAATTATCCCGGGGCAGCCGAGCGGCGCAGAGCCGGAGATCGGAGCGACGCCATGGCAACTCGCCACGGAGGCCGGGTGCGGTTGCTATGGCGACGCGCGCGAGCTCGGCACCTCCGGCTGGAGTGGGGCGGCTCGGCTCGAGCCGGGTGTTCCTGTCCGCCAGCAGTGAGCTGATCCCAGGATCTCATCCGGCTGCGTCTGTTGACAGGCCGCGGTCCCGGCTTCAACATGGCTGGACAGCGCGCTCCACACTCCCACCACCCTTTGTGCAAAGAAGCGCCTCCGGCTCTCGGTTTGAAACGGCCGTCCCTGGTTCCTGCTTGCTCGGTGCTGGTTGTCAGCCCGCTGGGATGACTTCGTCGATGCTTTTGAGGGTTTTGAACACCTGAAGTGAAGTAAAGATGAAACCTGCTTTATCGCTGCGCTGCCTGGAGAGGCGCCCCCCTCCCACCCGACCCCCGTAAGCGCACGCGACTCTGGAAACTCCTGACCCCGCGCGCCAGGGCCGGGCACAAGGCAGCACGAGTCGACAGCTGCGTGCCAAGCGCACGAGAGGCGTCAATGCCTTCCGGCCCCCCGACCGGGGGCAGCCCGTGCGCATCATGAACAGGCGCGAGCCTCAACACTTGGCCCTGCGCTCACGGGGTGTGAGGACAAACTCCGTGAATATGCGTGTCTGTTTGTGTATGTGTGTGTGCGGGAGGGGGGGGGGGGGTGTCATTGGGGAGGAATGCCCCAGTGACGCCGTGAGAGCGTCCTTCTCTCACCCGGGTTCGAAGTCGGCCCGGTGTGAGATTCGGCTCCTCGTCAACCTCGTCACAGACAGCTCCCAGCTCTTTTCCCACGAGAAAGAGGGGCGCCGCAGTTCCCACCCCGCGCGCTGCCCTGGATCGGGAACAAGGCGAACCGCCTGGAACGGTCGACTGGTTCCGCCGGCTGTTCACATCGCTGGTCCAACTGGAAATCAGAGACACACCCAGGAGCTCTCCGGCCGCGGAGGACGATGTGTCTCGAGTTACTGCGGTTTAACCTATCCGAGCTCGCTGAGTGGACCCAACCGCAGGCTCAGAAGCGACACCGGCGCCTCACCCGTCCACTGGGGAAAACGGCTACTTTTGGTCGCGAGGCGGGCGGACGTTTGTGGTACAGAATGAAGGAATGGAGCCGGTATCGGGCATCTGCTTAGGAAAGTGACCACAGACCGGGCAAAATAGTAGAATTTCCCTTGTTTCCCGTACTAACACGCAACACTTTGTCCCCGAGGCAGACAATCGATCGCTGTTCTCTGCAGGTGTTAAGGAATAAACCAGAGCAAACGGCCGCCTAATTCCTCGAGCTGAGTTTCACAAGCCTCTGCCATATGCGCGTGGCCAAACTGCGAAGCGTGGAAGTTCGCGCTTCGGCGGCAGATGAAAGATCACCCTCTCCCACTCAGCTCACCCTCTCCCACTCTGCGTGTCCCCACCCGCCCCTCCCTCTCAAATTCAAATCCAAATTCAATATTGGCATTGTCACAACACAGGGGACGCGATACATGACACAATGCTTGAACAATATTTGTTCATTCTACAGTCCCAGTACAGTAGAACCGTCCCGTTACAATAGGAGCTACAGTCCCAGTACAGGAGAACAGTCCCGTTACAATAGGAGCTACAGTCCCAGTACAGGAGAACAGTCCCGTTACAATAGGAGCTACAGTCCCAGTACAGGAGAACAGTCCTGTTACAATAGGGGCTACAGTCCCAGTACAGGAGAACAGTCCCGTTACAATAGGAGCTACAGTCCCAGTACAGTAGAACAGTCCCGTTACAATAGGAGCTACAGTACAGGAGAACAGTCCTGTTCCAATAGGAGCTACAGTCCCTTGGCAGTAGAATACTGCAATTTCAATGAAATACGGTAAAACTATGGACGTGCTACAGTGGAAGGCTACAATTATACACTATAATGATACAGAAGCACCATCTAGGTGAAGTTGTGTTTAAACGGGGTAGGGGCAACAGTTTAAGTTCATTGTACTCATTGTAAATTATAGGTTCAAGGTCAGTCTACGAGCATTAAGGCTGAAACTTAATCTCACGCTATTTTGTTGAAACGGTTCTACGGGGGTGGAGCGGGATGACACGGGTGAGAGAAACAGACGGAAACAGACGGAACCGAGGTGTGAGAGAGAGAGAGAAGGCATATCGCGGGTCACTACGTCACTCGCACCTCTCCGCCAATCGCAGCTCGCCTGCCCGAGCGGTATATACCGCGGAGAGGGGGGCGCGCGGCTCCCAAACTCCTGTCGCCTGCAGCGGCTCGCGGATGTTCGGATTCCTTCGTTCAGGAGCGTCGGTGGACCGGAATCGCCTCTCCTCGGAATTAGCACGGCCAGCCTCCATCCCCGCACACCATGAGGCGTTCAAGTCGGGCTCACTGTCGAGGGATCAAGAGAGTGAGTGTTCTATGAGTCTGGGCGGATAACATCGCGTTCTTTATTTATTTTTTCTTTCCAGTTGTGTACAGGTTTGTAGTTTTAGGGACGATAAATTTGTGCAACGAGATTTCGTTTCCACAACCATGAGGAGTTCATGTCGGACTAACTTTCAAGGGATAAAGAAAGTGAGTGTTCTCTGTCCCTCGGTTTTTAATGCTCTTTTCAGTTATAATACACATTTGTAATGGTTGGGGGACAATAACTGGACTTTATCCCTCGGGTTCCGATAGGAAGAGCTCAGGGGAAACGATTACAGAAAACCGCCACCTGAGGAGTATTAGTCAAATATTAGCACTTCCTATTAATGCAAACAGTACAATTAGTTGCAGTTATTAACTAAGCATCGCTTATATTAATATTAACATTATCGAAGTAGTTCAGGTGGGTAGCTGCGTCAGCAGGCGTAGGCTGCAAAGGAACAAGTAATAGGTGTATTCCTGTGCTGGAAAGAGAAGAAAGGAAACACAACGTTTCGGCTGTGGAGCCTTCTCCGGATGTGCTTCTCCACACCCGAAGAAGGCTCCACGGCCGAAACGTTGTCTTTTCTTTCTTCTCTTTTCAGCGTGGAATAAACCTATTACTTGTCCCGTAACATTATCGAGTCAGTTGCGAGCTGTCCTTAGGAGTTCCCAGATCCGGTGTTGAGGGGTGTTGAAGAGAGTTCGCTGGTGAGATCACCATCCACGACCCGAACGCTCTGTGAGCGTTTGCAATGCCTGGTGAGATGCTGTAGGTTTGGCTGATCGCGCCTGGGGCAGAGGGCAGCCTCCTGGCCTCGGGACGAGGGCTCCAACCCCGTCCAGAGTGCGTGACCCCAGGGGCAGCAGGGAGCTGTGGACCAGTGTGAAAGGAGGGGTTTGTGTGGGACATACAGAGCTCATTTGCTCTGTACGCGAGGGGTTAGGAAGAGCCGGGCGAGATGGACTTGTCCTTGTTATCCCTCTCCGACTGCAGTTCATAACTTCCACTTACACATGAGCCGGACCGAGTTTCTCGAGAAGAGTTAATGCGAACAAAAGGGCAAGTTTCCCTATGTCTGCAGATAATTATCATTTAATTGCTTGCACTTACATAGCGCTTTTCTGGACACTCCACTCAAAGCGCTTTACAAGTAATGGGGATCCCCTCCACCACCACCAGTGTGCAGCATCCACCAGATGACAACACCTAACACGATACTTTATTTCATTCGCGAGCCGGACATTAAATACGTTCACTGGCATTTTCTCAATTTTTTATTGAAGCTTCCGAGGTATTGGAAAAGGGGGTTCTCTAATTTCTAATGAAAGAGGGTTGTTAAATTTTAATAAATTAAATAGGGGAGTTTTAATTTTAATAAAAGGGTTTATATAATTTGTTCCGAGTTTTTAACTATGCATCGTATCAAACCTCGCTGAACTATTTCATTCGCCTGATCAGATCTGGACGTAGTGCTCAGGGTAGTTTAAAATTAAATGAATCCTCCGCCTTCTTACTCGGAGTTCCAAGATCTAACGTGTTGTTTGAACTCGGGAAGCTTTGGCCAACGTGTCAATGGCGCCCCCTGGTGGTGGGATCTGATTTCACTGCAGTACAAGACCTTTTCAATTGCCTGGACAGCGCTCAACAGGGAAGCGCTCTCCCAGATGTCACGGAAATTTGTGTATTTATCTGCTTCGAGAACTGCAGCTGCTACTGCTTCTGCTAATATTCATTCTACATTTTATTACTACTACTACAACTAATAATGAGTACTTTTATTTGCTTTATAAGCCCTATACAATTTCTTGCATTAGGAACTCATCTTTTTACATACCCCAGCTTGCTCTCCATGAGACACAGCCACAGAGAGAAGCTTTGGGTCAGAGCACAGGGTCAGCCATTGTACAGCACCCCTGGAGTCGTTGGGGTTAAGGGCCTTGCTCAGGGGCCCAACAGAGTATGATCCCTCTACTAGCTGCAGGATTTGAACCAACAACCTTCCAGTCACAGGAACAGATCTTTGGCCACAGAGCCACTGCTCCTGTCTATGTCTCAGCATGAGTGTGTCTGCCTGATCACTTGTCTGTCTCTGTTCACCTGTCTGTGTCTGATCTCTGAACAGGGACACCTGTCTGTCCCTGATCACTTGTCTGTCTCTGATCACCTGTCTGTCTCTTACTGCCCTTTTCCCATGATCACCTGTCTGTCCTGCCCTTCTCCAGATGCTGAAGCCCCTAGTGGAGAAGAAGAGGCGCGACAGGATCAACCAGAGTCTGGAGGAGCTGAGGGCCCTGCTGTTCAACTGCACACATGACCAGGTCAGACTGGCCTTCTGTCTGTGTCTGTCTGTGTATCACTTTAGAGCAGGGCAGGGTCAGTGTATCTACAGGGTGTCCAGCCTTGGTCCTGCAGGGTCAGTATATCTACAGGATGTCCAGTCCTGGTCCTGCAGGGTCAGTGTGTCTGCAGGGTGTCCAGTCCTGGTCCTGCAGGGTCAGTATGTCTGCAGGTGTCCAGCCCTGGTCCTACAGGGTCAGTGTGTCTGCAGGGTGTCCAGTCCTGGTCCTGTAGCATCAGTGTGTCTGCAGGGTGTCCAGTCCTGGCCCTGCAGGGTCACTGTATCTACAGGGTGTCCAGCCCTGGTCCTGGGGGGTCAGTGTGTCTGCAGGGTGTCCAGTCCTGGTCCTGGGGGAGTCAGTGTGTGTGCAGGGTGTCCAGTCCTCGTCCTGCAGGGTCAGTGTGTCTGCAGGGTGTCCAGCCCTGGTCCTGCAGGGTCAGTGTGTCTGCAGGGTGTCCAGTCCTGGTCCTGGGGGACTTGGTTTCCAGTCCTGATATATGTGACATTTTGTGGCAGTGTGTCGAAAAGACGTCCAGAAGCGTCTCTGTGAGAATGATTCCACTGCCATTGTTTTTCCAGCTCCCACTATGTTCTCACGCCCTTTGCTGGTCTTGTGTCTCCACACACAGAGATTCCGGAACCCGAAGCTGGAGAAGGCAGAGATCCTGGAGCTGACTGTGTCGTACCTGGAGAGGAGGAGGAGGGAGAGGAAGACCGGGCAGACGGGTAGGTGTTGGAGCCCAGGTCTCTGCTGCTTTGTCAAGCTCTTTAAGCCTCGACTGAACTAGCCTATGAACACTGAAACTGTGGGGCTTCCTGCCACAAGGGGGCGATGTTTGGGCTGGATTTGCTCAGCTTCCTCTGCAGCACCGCCCCCTTGTGGCTGTCCACTGGCCTTGCAGTGCCCTTCCTCTGCTGACACTCACTCCCAGTATATGCAGGAAGTGGATACAGGGCTGTGGGTACAGGTCTAGCATGTAAAAACCCTAAATGTGGTACCTTATAAAATTCTCTCCAGCTCCTGGTCCTTTGTGCTGCGTGTAAATGTTTTCAACCAGTTAACCAGTCCAGTGAGGGGGTTTGATTAAGTACCAGTGAACACAGCCGGAACATGTTGGGATTCAGAGGTGAAGGACCCATCGAGAGACATTCTACTACCTCTGTCAAAACCATATATATTTTATATATAATAATATAATATTGTTAGATACCTGAATTAGTATTGCCAAGCCTCTGTCACACTAGAGCAGTATGTGGCACAACACCAAGCACGCAAGGAAGCAGACTCTAACACTCGGGAGCTGTGTGTGTGCTGGTGCCTGCAGTGTGTCTACACAAAGATCTCACACTCTTCCTCTCTCTCTGTCACCTCCCCTCCCTGCCTGTCTCTTGCCTCTCACAGGTGAGGTACCTTCCCAGCCTCGGGCTGCTCAGCCCCTCGGGGAGGGGGATACCTCGATCCCCAGTTACAAGGCCGGTTTCCAAAAGTGCGTCTCCCAGGTCACCAGTTTCATCCGCTGCGTGGAACCCCCGGAGCAGGAGCGTCTCGTCCGGGGGCTGAGGTGCTACTGGGGCTCCCGCCAGTCTGAGCCTGCCGATGGGGAGACCCCCTCTGCTGGCGACGCCCCCTCGCCCCCCTCTGCAGCGCCGGATCTCATGGAGGCGCTGGAATCCTGCCGCTGCTTGTACTGTTGGGGTGCACGGCCACACCTACTCCCAGGCACCTCCACAGTCTCCCCAACCTCTTTTCCTGCCTTCCCTAGTCCCTACCCCTCTTCATCGGCCTCCCCGCCTCATCCCAGTGGGCGCCCCTTCACACCCCTGTACCCCACCCCCTCTCCCTCTCCCCCCTGTCCTGTCTCCAGTTCCCTCTCGCCCCCCTACACCCCTGCGTCTCTCCCCTTCCCAGTCCCCTCTCCCTCCTCCTCCTCCTCCTCCTCTTCCTCACCTTGCTCCATCTTCTCGAACCCGGGCTGGAGTCTCCCCTCGCCCTTCGCCCCTGTGGATCCTCTGCTGCCCCCGCACCTCTCCCCTTCCCCCAGCCGGGGGGCAGACTGGAGCTGCCCTCCCAGGAACCTCCTGGCCTCGACACCCCTGCGGCACTCCGGGCTCCTGCCAGGCACTCAGCTGGTCTGGAGGCCCTGGTAGTGAGAGGGATTCACCCACCTCCTCGACCACAGCCTCTCCCTGGGGCGGATTCCGGGACAGAGGCGCTCTGCGGCCGCGTCTCCTCCCCCAGCCGAGCGCAGGACGAGCGGGGGGGGGGGCGAACTTGCCTTTCAGTTTCCCGATGGTGACGGACGCGCGGCTTGAGCGCCCTCTGCTGGGCGCGGCGCGGATGGCGGCTCAGCGAGAGCAGCCGCTCGCAGAGGACCCGAGAGCGCGAGAAGACAGATACTTTATTGATCCCGCGAGGGAAATTGCAGTGCAACAGCAGCTTAGCACAGCCCACGCAGCACAGCGTAACGAAATAATAACAACAAAAGGTAACGATCGAGAGGGGATCACTGACCCAAGGGTCTCAAACCGCTGCTTTTTTGTGAGACGAAAGGGAACCGGCTTCAACAACCGTGGCTGGGCGGCTTGTTCCCCACCCACGCCACTCTTTGTGTAAAGCGGTGCCTTCTGCTCCCCGAGTGCAGGGGCAGCTGTCCCAGTAAAAGGCAGCCCCCCAGTCCAGATTTGTCGCATGTGACCCCGATTCTTAGTGGCACAGGTGGGTGAACGATTCCACAGAGGAATTTCACTCATCCTTCATCTCCCACGCCAGGGCGACCCCTTGTGGTTGCCTGGGGAACCCCATTCCGCGGCCTGGCGACCCCCCAAAAGCCCCAGGAGTTTATAAACTTATCAGTTGATGGATTTCAGGCGCCAGGAACAGGGGTGGCTGCAGGAGGTCACACGGGGTGTTCAATGCATGTTCATTGTAGAGTTAGCAGCGTTTCCAGGGCGCTGAAAATGTGTGAGCTGAGCGCCCCCTTCAGGAAACCGAGGTATTGCAACAATGCCGAAACAGGCTTGAAATCAAACATGGTTGAAATCTCGGGCAGGATCATTTTTTGTCTCTTTAGTGTAAGGTCTATTTTGAATTGCGTTGCTTTCTAAAAGAAAATGCAAGAAAGTTCTGCGATTAATCCCGGGTTTATTTATATGTATAATATGTAATTACAGGTCTGTAAATTGTAAAAAATATATATATATTTCTGTGTATTCCTATGTGTCTGTCTCGTTCGAACTATCACAGTTCGTCTTATAGATGAACAGTTTCCTTCCAGATCCATCTAATGACCAGTACTTTTCCTTTTATGAGTTCTTCATATTGAACTGTAAAGAGAGTCTGTCCTCTTGCTCCCTGATTATGGATTCTATTTGCTGAAATTATATATGTATGTTTCTATTGGGAACAGTGTTATTTCTGCGATATTGTACTGAAATAAAGAGGTCTATTTAACTAGCTACATTCCCGGTCGTTGTCAGTCTTGGTGTCTAGGGAAGAAAACACATTTGTCCGAATTCTCTGGCCAACCAGTCTTCGTTTGTGGTTCCATAGTGTAGCGGTTATCACGTCTGCTTTACACGCAGAAGGTCCTGGGTTCGAGCCCCAGTGGAACCAAGACCTTTTACTCGTCAGCCGATCCAATACGGTATCAGATGACATAATGCAAATCCCTCTTTTACTTTTACATGCTGGAATGAACCAGGGACATTTCTCTGCTGTGTATGATTTGGAATATCTGTATTAAAGTCAAGGGGCCTGTGTACATATTTGCAACGCGCAGTAAAACCGTGTTGTGAAACCGTGCGTCTTTGGCTCTGCATATTGAGCTGAAACACAGAGCCCCTGATGCACATCCATACTCGTCACAGAAAGCGCTTCACCAACGTGGTAGCGTGGCCGAGCGGTCTAAGGCGCTGGATTTAGGCTCCAGTCCCTCCGGGCTCGTGGGTTCGAATCCCACCGCTGCCAGAGATGTTGTGTTAAGCAACACGTGACGTCACTGGACTGAATGAGGTGTCAGTGCAAAAATTGCAGTAGGCAGGGGTAAAGGGCTATACAATACAGCGTTCTTGCATTGAAGAACAGCGATTAATGACAGGTTTAGCTCACTTGCTTTTAAAAAAATGCGTTTTTAATCGAAATACATTCTTTTCAAGTCACCCATTAAACGGGTTAGGAGAGTGGGGCCGTGTGCGACTGCATTGCAGGTGCTCGACGGTGTAATTACATCAGCGATTATCTGTGACACGGCAGCTCCGACTCTTTGTGAATATATTTATTTTAATATCTATATTGTCAATAGAGCAAAGACGTCTTTTTACAGGCTTCCTGTTGGGAAGACAAACAACAGAACCTAAGACGACACATAACAAAACAGCCGTCCCTGGGTGGGCTCGAACCACCAACCTTTCGGTTAACAGCCGAACGCGCTAACCGATTGCGCCACAGAGACTAACTGACAGGCCAGTAGGCCAGTTTGCAAACAGAACATAATGCAGTGGACAACCAGTGGAGCTGTCAAAAGTACGCAGGTATATATACAGGTACTGTGTGCAGACGTGGATGCGAGACGTCCACTGTATCACCTCAGGCGCGTTCCCTATTGGCCCGACTCCCTTCCTCGCAGAACCCTCTTCACCATGGCAACCGGTGGCCACACACATACACACGCGCAGAACCCTGTCGTAACGACTACAGAAACTGCCGAAAACCGGGAACGACAAGAACCGCGACCACAGGTGCAGCCCTTGTACGGCAAACCATCTCATAGTGGAAAAAAAAAGTTGCCTTGGCCGAAAAAAAAGAAGCACTGGCGTATCAGGGTCTTCTTGAAATGCCTCTGTCTGGTGTGAACGGGTGTGAAACCCCAGACCCCCTTCAAAGGCTGAAAGCCATATAGCTTACATGCAGAAGATCCTGGGTTCGAACCAAGCGTTTCTGATCTTAACACAATTGATCACAATTGACAGAGGCATTTCAACAAGATCCTGGTACGCCAGTGCTTCTCGCAAAACTTCAGAACAAGGAAACGCCAGATTAATGTCACACCACACGCACTCCTACACCACTACATACATGACAACTGAATGTAAGCCGAAATTGTACTTAAAACTGTACTAGTTGTACTATTTATTAATCACCATATTATTTTTGCTCTGTTTGCCGTATTACTTTTGCATTGTTTTTGTCCTGTTTGTATACTTTTCTCTGTTTGCGTATTTGTACAGTTTAGAAACAACAGTAGGACAGACATCATCTCGTGACGCAACGGTAGCGCGTCTGACTCCGAATCAAAAGGTTGTGTATTTAAATCACGGTGGGGACAGTCTTTGCTTATTAAAGCTCTGCTGTTGCCGAACCGGGAGCCCTCCTCACAAAGTCCAATTCCCTCTTCAGCTGCAGAGACGCCGATTGTTCTCTTTGGGGAATTAATGAGGTCTGTTTGTGACCTCGTGGCGCAACGGTAGCGCGTCTGACTCCAGATCAGAAGGTTGCGTGTTCAAATCACGTCGAGGTCAGCACTTGCTTTTTCAAGCTCTGCTGTTGCCGAACCGGGAGCCCTCCCCACAAAGTCCAATTCCCCAAGCCTGCTGACCTTATATGACCCTCCCTTCTCGTCAGAACCCGTATTCTCACAGGGTACCTTTCAGAAATCGCAGTACAGAAAGAGAAGAACATCCCGCTGATCTCAGCTGCTGTTGTTTCCTTCATTGGAAAGTGAAGCAAACAGGTGAAAATGTTCTGAGTGTGTTGTTTTCACGGAGCCAGAGAGCCGGTCCACTATATCAGAGTCTCCGTGGCGAACTCTGTCAGCGCGTTCGGCTGTTAACCGAAAGATTGGTAGTCCGAGCCCACCCATGGACGTTGAGGGTCTCTTAATGTAGTAAAGTCACAGTGCAGTCGCTTTGCGAACAGCGAATCATCCAGATGAAATGTCCAGACGGCAAGGCGCTCACACCAGCAAACTGCCACACACAAAGCACTGAACACGTCAACCCAAATGTGTCTCACACTAGTGCAAAGCTTTGAGGTATTGCCACTTTTAACTTACTTAGTTTTCTTTGAATTAACGTGTTATGTTCCTCCTACTGTCATTTCTGTACTGGGACAGACGGTATGAAATGCAAATCTTTGAATAAACGAGGTATTCCGAGGTTGTAGTGTTTAAAACGACTCTGATGGGACTCGAACCCACAACCTTTGAATGACTTCAGGGAGCCACTGTCTAGAAGTTAAGCTCCTGGTCCTTTGTGCTGTGTGTAAATGTTTTCAACCAGTTAATCAGTCCAGTGAGGGGGTTTGATTAAGTACCAGTGAACACAGCCAGAACATGTTGGGATTCAGAGGTGAAGGACCCATCGAGAGACATTCTACTACCTCTGTCAAAACCATATATATTTTATATATAATAATATAATATTGTTAGATACCTGAATTAGTATTGCCAAGCCTCTGTCACACTAGAGCAGTATGTGGCACAACACCAAGCACGCAAGGGAGCAGACTCTAACACTCGGGAGCTGTGTGTGTGCTGGTGCCTGCAGTGTGTCTACACAAAGATCTCACACTCTTCCTCTCTCTCTGTCACCTCCCCTCCCTGCCTGTCTCTTGCGTCTCACAGGTGAGGTACCTTCCCAGCCTCGGGCTGCTCAGCCCCTCGGGGAGGGGGATACCTCGATCCCCAGTTACAAGGCCGGTTTCCAAAAGTGCGTCTCCCAGGTCACCAGTTTCATCCGCTGCGTGGAACCCCTCTTCATCGGCCTCCCCGCCTCATCCCAGTGGGCGCCCCTTCACACCCCTGTACCCCACCCCCTCTCCCTCTCCCTCTCCCCCCTGTCCTGTCTCCAGTTCCCTCTCGCCCCCCTACAC
Organism: Atractosteus spatula; assembly: GCF_055471065.1. Classification (NCBI taxonomy): domain Eukaryota; kingdom Metazoa; phylum Chordata; class Actinopteri; order Semionotiformes; family Lepisosteidae; genus Atractosteus; species Atractosteus spatula. Next base: position 67,183,119 of record NC_142708.1, on the reverse strand, counting down.
CCCTGCGTCTCTCCCCTTCCCAGTCCCCTCTCCCTCCTCCTCCTCCTCTTCCTCACCTTGCTCCATCTTCTCGAACCCGGGCTGGAGTCTCCCCTCGCCCTTCGCCCCTGTGGATCCTCTGCTGCCCCCGCACCTCTCCCCTTCACCCAGCCGGGGGGCAGACTGGAGCTGCCCTCCCAGGAACCTCCTGGCCTCGACACCCCTGCGGCACTCCGGGCTCCTGCCAGGCACTCAGCTGGTCTGGAGGCCCTGGTAGTGAGAGGGATTCACCCACCTCCTCGACCACAGCCTCTCCCTTGGGCGGATTCCGGGACAGAGGCGCTCTGCGGCCGCGTCTCCTCCCCCAGCCGAGCGCAGGACGAGCGGGGGGGGGGCGAACTTGCCTTTCAGTTTCCCGATGGTGACGGACGCGCGGCTTGAGCGCCCTCTGCTGGGCGCGGCGCGGATGGCGGCTCAGCGAGAGCAGCCGCTCGCAGAGGACCCGAGAGCGCGAGAAGACAGATACTTTATTGATCCCGCGAGGGAAATTGCAGTGCAACAGCAGCTTAGCACAGCCCACGCAGCACAGCGTAACGAAATAATAACAACAAAAGGTAACGATCGAGAGGGGATCACTGACCCAAGGGTCTCAAACCGCTGCTTTTTTGTGAGACGAAAGGGAACCGGCTTCAACAACCGTGGCTGGGCGGCTTGTTCCCCACCCACGCCACTCTTTGTGTAAAGCGGTGCCTTCTGCTCCCCGAGTGCAGGGGCAGCTGTCCCAGTAAAAGGCAGCCCCCCAGTCCAGATTTGTCGCATGTGACCCCGATTCTTAGTGGCACAGGTGGGTGAACGATTCCACAGAGGAATTTCACTCATCCTTCATCTCCCACGCCAGGGCGACCCCTTGTGGTTGCCTGGGGAACCCCATTCCGCGGCCTGGCGACCCCCCAAAAGCCCCAGGAGTTTATAAACTTATCAGTTGATGGATTTCAGGCGCCAGGAACAGGGGTGGCTGCAGGAGGTCACACGGGGTGTTCAATGCATGTTCATTGTAGAGTTAGCAGCGTTTCCAGGGCGCTGAAAATGTGTGAGCTGAGCGCCCCCTTCAGGAAACCGAGGTATTGCAACAATGCCGAAACAGGCTTGAAATCAAACCTGGTTGAAATCTCGGGCAGAATCATTTTTTGTCTCTTTAGTGTAAGGTCTATTTTGAATTGCGTTGCTTTCTAAAAGAAAATGCAAGAAAGTTCTGCGATTAATCCCGGGTTTATTTATATGTATAATATGTAATTACAGGTCTGTAAATTGTAAAAAATATATATATATTTCTGTGTATTCCTATGTGTCTGTCTCGTTCGAACTATCACAGTTCGTCTTATAGATGAACAGTTTCCTTCCAGATCCATCTAATGACCAGTACTTTTCCTTTTATGAGTTCTTCATATTGAACTGTAAAGAGAGTCTGTCCTCTTGTTCCCTGATTATGGATTCTATTTGCTGAAATTATATATGTATGTTTCTATTGGGAACAGTGTTATTTCTGCGATATTGTACTGAAATAAAGAGGTCTATTTAACTAGCTACATTCCCGGTCGTTGTCAGTCTTGGTGTCTAGGGAAGAAAACACATTTGTCCGAATTCTCTGGCCAACCAGTCTTCGTTTGTGGTTCCATAGTGTAGCGGTTATCACATCTGCTTTACACGCAGAAGGTCCTGGGTTCGAGCCCCAGTAAAACCAAGACCTTTTTCTCGTCAGCCGATCCAATACGGTATCAGATGACATAATGCAAATCCCTCTTTTACTTTTACATGCTGGAATGAACCAGGGACATTTCTCTGCTGTCTATGATTTGGAATAACTGTATTAAAGTCAAGGGGTCTGTGTACATATTTGCAACGCGCAGTAAAACCGTGTTGTGAAACCGTGCGTCTTTGGCTCTGCATATTGAGCTGAAACACAGAGCCCCTGATGCACATCCATACTCGTCACAGAAAGCGCTTCACCATCGTGGTAGCGTGGCCGAGCGGTCTAAGGCGCTGGATTTAGGCTCCAGTCCCTCCGGGGTCGTGGGTTCGAATCCCACCGCTGCCAGAGATGTTGTGTTTAGCAACACGTGACGTCACCGGACTGAGAGAGGTGTCAGTGCAAAAATTGCAGTAGGCAGGGGTAAAGGGCTATACAGTACAGCGTTCTTGCATTGAAGAACAGCGATTAATGACAGGTTTAGCTCACTTGCTTTTAAAAAAATGCGTTTTTAATCGAAATACATTCTTTTCAAGTCACCCATTAAACGGGTTAGGAGAGTGGGGCCGTGTGCGACTGCATTGCAGGTGCTCGACGGTGTAATTACATCAGCGATTATCTGTGACACGGCAGCTCCGACTCTTTGTAAATATATTTATTTTAATATCTATATTGTCAATAGAGCAAAGACGTCTTTTTACAGGCTTCCTGTTGGGAAGACAAACAACAGAACCTAAGACGACACATAACAAAACAGCCGTCCCTGGGTGGGCTCGAACCACCAACCTTTCGGTTAACAGCCGAACGCGCTAACCGATTGCGCCACAGAGACTAACTGACAAGCCAGTAGCCCAGTTTGCAAACAGAACATAATGCAGTGGACAACCAGTGGAGCTGTCAAAAGTACGCAGGTATATATACAGGTACTGTGTGCAGACGTGGATGCGAGACGTCCACTGTATCACCTCAGGCGCGTTCCCTATTGGCCCGACTCCCTTCCTCGCAGAACCCTCTTCACCATGGCAACCGGTGGCCACACACATACACACGCGCAGAACCCTGTCGTAACGACTACAGAAACTGCCGAAAACCGGCATGTTATATGCTGATGTTATATGACCCTCCCTTCTCGTCAGAACCCGTATTTTCACAGGGTACCTTTCAGAAATCGCAGTACAGAAAGAGAAGAACATCCCGCTGATCTCAGCTGCTGTTGTTTCCTTCATTGGAAAGTGAAGCAAACAGGTGAAAATGTTCTGAGTGTGTTGTTTTCATGGAGCCAGAGAGCCGGTCCACTATATCAGAGTCTCCGTGGCGAACTCTGTCAGCGCGTTCGGCTGTTAACCGAAAGATTGGTAGTCCGAGCCCACCCATGGACGTTGAAGGTCTCTTAATGTAGTAAAGTCACAGTGCAGTCGCTTTGCGAACAGCGAATCATCCAGATGAAATGCCCAGACGGCAAGGCGCTCACACCAGCAAACTGCCACACACAAAGCACTGAACACGTCAACCCAAATGTGTCTCACACTAGTGCAAAGCTTTGAGGTATTGCCACTTTTAACTTACTTAGTTTTCTTTGAATTAACGTGTTATGTTCCTCCTACTGTCATTTCTGTACTGGGACAGACGGTATGAAATGCAAATCTTTGAATAAACGAGGTATTCCGAGGTTGTAGTGTTTAAAACGACTCTGGTGGGACTCGAACCCACAACCTTTGAATGACTTCACAAAGCCACTGTCTAGAAGTCCAACGCGCTATCCTTTGCGCCACAGAGCCTGCTAGAAATGAGGAGGTGACCAGCTGAACAGGACAGAGAAACAGCTCAACACCGTGAAACGGAGGTTCATCTCCTGATCAAAAGTCTGTCGGCAGTTTGAATGTTATGGAGAAGACAACTACGTGGCGCAATCGGTCAGCGCGCGGTACTTATACAGCAGTGCTCAGCGGAGTCATGCCGAGGTTGTGGGTTCGAGCCCCACCTGGAGCAGCTCTTCTTTTGCTGTCTCACCTGTCCTGTCTGGAGAGCACTGAGCCAGAAGATCAAGGAGAGAAACGCCCAGCTGGAGCTGCGCTGCACCTACCTGCTCCCTGAGCTCATCGAGAACAGCACAGCCCACAGTGGACTGATTGTGAAATGGAGAGAGGATTCTCTGTTAATCGTGCTCCTCCTGGGAGAGGTCAGGGTGTGAATTTCACGTGTCTGCTCTCTGTGCGAGATCCGGGCAGGAAGAACAATCCGTGATCTGGGAGGAAGAAACTCTTTGGAAGAGCGGCGACCCTCACAGGACAGAGTAATCAAACTCTTCAGCTGCAGAGACGCCGATTGTTCTCTTTGGGGAATTAATGAGGTCTGTTTGTGACCTCGTGGCGCAACGGTAGCGCGTCTGACTCCAGATCAGAAGGTTGCGTGTTCAAATCACGTCGAGGTCAGCACTTGCTTTTTCAAGCTCTGCTGTTGCCGAACCGGGAGCCCTCCCCACAAAGTCCAATTCCCCAAGCCTGCTGACCTTATATGACCCTCCCTTCTCGTCAGAACCCGTATTTTCACAGGGTACCTTTCAGAAATCTCAGTACAGAAAGAGAAGAACATCCTGCTGATCTCAGCTGCTGTTGTTTCCTTCATTGGAAAGTGAAGCAAACAGGTGAAAATGTTCTGAGTGTGTTGTTTTCACGGAGCCAGAGAGCCGGTCCACTATATCAGAGTCTCCGTGGCGAACTCTGTCAGCGCGTTCGGCTGTTAACCGAAAGCTTGGTAGTCCGAGCCCACCCATGGACGTTGAGGGTCTCTTAATGGACTGTCTTTTACCTCATTAAGAGGTAAAAGACAGTGTAGTAAAGTCACAGTGCAGTCGCTTTGCGAACAGCGAATCATCCAGATGAAATGTCCAGACGGCAAGGCGCTCACACCAGCAAACTGCCACACACAAAGCACTGAACACGTTAACCCAAATATGTCTCACAATAGTGCAAAACTTTGGGGTTTTGACACTTTTACCTCACTTAGTTTTCTTTGAATTAACGTGTTATGTTCTTCCTACTATCATTTCTGTACTGGGACAGACGGTATGAAATGCAAATCTTTGAATAAGCGAGGTATTCCGAGGTTGTAGTGTTTAAAACGACTCTGGTGGGACTCGAACCCACAACCTTTGAATGCCTTCACGAAGCCACTGTCTAGAAGTTTAGCTCCTGGTCCTTTGTGCTGTGTGTAAATGTTTTCAACCAGTTAATCAGTCCAGTGAGGGGGTTTGATTAAGTACCAGTGAACACAGCCAGAACATGTTGGGATTCAGAGGTGAAGGACCCATCGAGAGACATTCTACTACCTCTGTCAAAACCATATATATTTTATATATAATAATATAATATTGTTAGATACCTGAATTAGTATTGCCAAGCCTCTGTCACACTAGAGCAGTATGTGGCACAACACCAAGCACGCAAGGGAGCAGACTCTAACACTCGGGAGCTGTGTGTGTGCTGGTGCCTGCAGTGTGTCTACACAAAGATCTCACACTCTTCCTCTCTCTCTGTCACCTCCCCTCCCTGCCTGTCTCTTGCGTCTCACAGGTGAGGTACCTTCCCAGCCTCGGGCTGCTCAGCCCCTCGGGGAGGGGGATACCTTGATCCCCAGTTACAAGGCCGGTTTCCAAAAGTGCGTCTCCCAGGTCACCAGTTTCATCCGCTGCGTGGAACCCCCGGAGCAGGAGCGTCTCGTCCGGGGGCTGAGGTGCTACTGGGGCTCCCGCCAGTCTGAGCCTGCCGATGGGGAGACCCCCTCTGCTGGCGACGCCCCCTCGCCCCCCTCTGCAGCGCCGGATCTCATGGAGGCGCTGGAATCCTGCCGCTGCTTGTACTGTTGGGGTGCACGGCCACACCTACTCCCAGGCACCTCCACAGTCTCCCCAACCTCTTTTCCTGCCTTCCCTAGTCCCTACCCCTCTTCATCGGCCTCCCCGCCTCATCCCAGTGGGCGCCCCTTCACACCCCTGTACCCCACCCCCTCTCCCTCTCCCCCCTGTCCTGTCTCCAGTTCCCTCTCGCCCCCCTACACCCCTGCGTCTCTCCCCTTCCCAGTCCCTTCTCCCTCCTCCTCCTCCTCCTCCTCTTCCTCACCTTGCTCCATCTTCTCGAACCCGGGCTGGAGTCTCCCCTCGCCCTTCGCCCCTGTGGATCCTCTGCTGCCCCCGCACCTCTCCCCTTCCCCCAGCCGGGGGGCAGACTGGAGCTGCCCTCCCAGGAACCTCCTGGCCTCGACACCCCTGCGGCACTCCGGGCTCCTGCCAGGCACTCAGCTGGTCTGGAGGCCCTGGTAGTGAGAGGGATTCACCCACCTCCTCGACCACAGCCTCTCCCTGGGGCGGATTCCGGGACAGAGGCGCTCTGCGGCCGCGTCTCCTCCCCCAGCCGAGCGCAGGACGAGCGGGGGGGGGGCGAACTTGCCTTTCAGTTTCCCGATGGTGACGGACGCGCGGCTTGAGCGCCCTCTGCTGGGCGCGGCGCAGATGGCGGCTCAGCGAGAGCAGCCGCTCGCAGAGGACCCGAGAGCGCGAGAAGACAGATACTTTATTGATCCCGCGAGGGAAATTGCAGTGCAACAGCAGCTTAGCACAGCCCACGCAGCACAGCGTAACGAAATAATAACAACAAAAGGTAACGATCGAGAGGGGATCACTGACCCAAGGGTCTCAAACCGCTGCTTTTTTGTGAGACGAAAGGGAACCGGCTTCAACAACCGTGGCTGGGCGGCTTGTTCCCCACCCACGCCACTCTTTGTGTAAAGCGGTGCCTTCTGCTCCCCGAGTGCAGGGGCAGCTGTCCCAGTAAAAGGCAGCCCCCCAGTCCAGATTTGTCGCATGTGACCCCGATTCTTAGTGGCACAGGTGGGTGAACGATTCCACAGAGGAATTTCACTCATCCTTCATCTCCCACGCCAGGGCGACCCCTTGTGGTTGCCTGGGGAACCCCATTCCGCGGCCTGGCGACCCCCCAAAAGCCCCAGGAGTTTATAAACTTATCAGTTGATGGATTTCAGGCGCCAGGAACAGGGGTGGCTGCAGGAGGTCACACGGGGTGTTCAATGCATGTTCATTGTAGAGTTAGCAGCGTTTCCAGGGCGCTGAAAATGTGTGAGCTGAGCGCCCCCTTCAGGAAACCGAGGTATTGCAACAATGCCGAAACAGGCTTGAAATCAAACATGGTTGAAATCTCGGGCAGGATCATTTTTTGTCTCTTTAGTGTAAGGTCTATTTTGAATTGCGTTGCTTTCTAAAAGAAAATGCAAGAAAGTTCTGCGATTAATCCCGGGTTTATTTATATGTATAATATGTAATTACAGGTCTGTAAATTGTAAAAAATATATATATATTTCTGTGTATTCCTATGTGTCTGTCTCGTTCGAACTATCACAGTTCGTCTTATAGATGAACAGTTTCCTTCCAGATCCATCTAATGACCAGTACTTTTCCTTTTATGAGTTCTTCATATTGAACTGTAAAGAGAGTCTGTCCTCTTGCTCCCTGATTATGGATTCTATTTGCTGAAATTATATATGTATGTTTCTATTGGGAACAGTGTTATTTCTGCGATATTGTACTGAAATAAAGAGGTCTATTTAACTAGCTACATTCCCGGTCGTTGTCAGTCTTGGTGTCTAGGGAAGAAAACACATTTGTCCGAATTCTCTGGCCAACCAGTCTTCGTTTGTGGTTCCATAGTGTAGCGGTTATCACGTCTGCTTTACACGCAGAAGGTCCTGGGTTCGAGCCCCAGTGGAACCAAGACCTTTTACTCGTCAGCCGATCCAATACGGTATCAGATGACATAATGCAAATCCCTCTTTTACTTTTACATGCTGGAATGAACCAGGGACATTTCTCTGCTGTGTATGATTTGGAATATCTGTATTAAAGTCAAGGGGCCTGTGTACATATTTGCAACGCGCAGTAAAACCGTGTTGTGAAACCGTGCGTCTTTGGCTCTGCATATTGAGCTGAAACACAGAGCCCCTGATGCACATCCATACTCGTCACAGAAAGCGCTTCACCAACGTGGTAGCGTGGCCGAGCGGTCTAAGGCGCTGGATTTAGGCTCCAGTCCCTCCGGGCTCGTGGGTTCGAATCCCACCGCTGCCAGAGATGTTGTGTTAAGCAACACGTGACGTCACTGGACTGAATGAGGTGTCAGTGCAAAAATTGCAGTAGGCAGGGGTAAAGGGCTATACAATACAGCGTTCTTGCATTGAAGAACAGCGATTAATGACAGGTTTAGCTCACTTGCTTTTAAAAAAATGCGTTTTTAATCGAAATACATTCTTTTCAAGTCACCCATTAAACGGGTTAGGAGAGTGGGGCCGTGTGCGACTGCATTGCAGGTGCTCGACGGTGTAATTACATCAGCGATTATCTGTGACACGGCAGCTCCGACTCTTTGTGAATATATTTATTTTAATATCTATATTGTCAATAGAGCAAAGACGTCTTTTTACAGGCTTCCTGTTGGGAAGACAAACAACAGAACCTAAGACGACACATAACAAAACAGCCGTCCCTGGGTGGGCTCGAACCACCAACCTTTCGGTTAACAGCCGAACGCGCTAACCGATTGCGCCACAGAGACTAACTGACAGGCCAGTAGGCCAGTTTGCAAACAGAACATAATGCAGTGGACAACCAGTGGAGCTGTCAAAAGTACGCAGGTATATATACAGGTACTGTGTGCAGACGTGGATGCGAGACGTCCACTGTATCACCTCAGGCGCGTTCCCTATTGGCCCGACTCCCTTCCTCGCAGAACCCTCTTCACCATGGCAACCGGTGGCCACACACATACACACGCGCAGAACCCTGTCGTAACGACTACAGAAACTGCCGAAAACCGGGAACGACAAGAACCGCGACCACAGGTGCAGCCCTTGTACGGCAAACCATCTCATAGTGGAAAAAAAAAGTTGCCTTGGCCGAAAAAAAAGAAGCACTGGCGTATCAGGGTCTTCTTGAAATGCCTCTGTCTGGTGTGAACGGGTGTGAAACCCCAGACCCCCTTCAAAGGCTGAAAGCCATATAGCTTACATGCAGAAGATCCTGGGTTCGAACCAAGCGTTTCTGATCTTAACACAATTGATCACAATTGACAGAGGCATTTCAACAAGATCCTGGTACGCCAGTGCTTCTCGCAAAACTTCAGAACAAGGAAACGCCAGATTAATGTCACACCACACGCACTCCTACACCACTACATACATGACAACTGAATGTAAGCCGAAATTGTACTTAAAACTGTACTAGTTGTACTATTTATTAATCACCATATTATTTTTGCTCTGTTTGCCGTATTACTTTTGCATTGTTTTTGTCCTGTTTGTATACTTTTCTCTGTTTGCGTATTTGTACAGTTTAGAAACAACAGTAGGACAGACATCATCTCGTGACGCAACGGTAGCGCGTCTGACTCCGAATCAAAAGGTTGTGTATTTAAATCACGGTGGGGACAGTCTTTGCTTATTAAAGCTCTGCTGTTGCCGAACCGGGAGCCCTCCTCACAAAGTCCAATTCCCTCTTCAGCTGCAGAGACGCCGATTGTTCTCTTTGGGGAATTAATGAGGTCTGTTTGTGACCTCGTGGCGCAACGGTAGCGCGTCTGACTCCAGATCAGAAGGTTGCGTGTTCAAATCACGTCGAGGTCAGCACTTGCTTTTTCAAGCTCTGCTGTTGCCGAACCGGGAGCCCTCCCCACAAAGTCCAATTCCCCAAGCCTGCTGACCTTATATGACCCTCCCTTCTCGTCAGAACCCGTATTCTCACAGGGTACCTTTCAGAAATCGCAGTACAGAAAGAGAAGAACATCCCGCTGATCTCAGCTGCTGTTGTTTCCTTCATTGGAAAGTGAAGCAAACAGGTGAAAATGTTCTGAGTGTGTTGTTTTCACGGAGCCAGAGAGCCGGTCCACTATATCAGAGTCTCCGTGGCGAACTCTGTCAGCGCGTTCGGCTGTTAACCGAAAGATTGGTAGTCCGAGCCCACCCATGGACGTTGAGGGTCTCTTAATGTAGTAAAGTCACAGTGCAGTCGCTTTGCGAACAGCGAATCATCCAGATGAAATGTCCAGACGGCAAGGCGCTCACACCAGCAAACTGCCACACACAAAGCACTGAACACGTCAACCCAAATGTGTCTCACACTAGTGCAAAGCTTTGAGGTATTGCCACTTTTAACTTACTTAGTTTTCTTTGAATTAACGTGTTATGTTCCTCCTACTGTCATTTCTGTACTGGGACAGACGGTATGAAATGCAAATCTTTGAATAAACGAGGTATTCCGAGGTTGTAGTGTTTAAAACGACTCTGATGGGACTCGAACCCACAACCTTTGAATGACTTCAGGGAGCCACTGTCTAGAAGTTAAGCTCCTGGTCCTTTGTGCTGTGTGTAAATGTTTTCAACCAGTTAATCAGTCCAGTGAGGGGGTTTGATTAAGTACCAGTGAACACAGCCAGAACATGTTGGGATTCAGAGGTGAAGGACCCATCGAGAGACATTCTACTACCTCTGTCAAAACCATATATATTTTATATATAATAATATAATATTGTTAGATACCTGAATTAGTATTGCCAAGCCTCTGTCACACTAGAGCAGTATGTGGCACAACACCAAGCACGCAAGGGAGCAGACTCTAACACTCGGGAGCTGTGTGTGTGCTGGTGCCTGCAGTGTGTCTACACAAAGATCTCACACTCTTCCTCTCTCTCTGTCACCTCCCCTCCCTGCCTGTCTCTTGCGTCTCACAGGTGAGGTACCTTCCCAGCCTCGGGCTGCTCAGCCCCTCGGGGAGGGGGATACCTCGATCCCCAGTTACAAGGCCGGTTTCCAAAAGTGCGTCTCCCAGGTCACCAGTTTCATCCGCTGCGTGGAACCCCTCTTCATCGGCCTCCCCGCCTCATCCCAGTGGGCGCCCCTTCACACCCCTGTACCCCACCCCCTCTCCCTCTCCCTCTCCCCCCTGTCCTGTCTCCAGTTCCCTCTCGCCCCCCTACACCCCTGCGTCTCTCCCCTTCCCAGTCCCCTCTCCCTCCTCCTCCTCCTCTTCCTCACCTTGCTCCATCTTCTCGAACCCGGGCTGGAGTCTCCCCTCGCCCTTCGCCCCTGTGGATCCTCTGCTGCCCCCGCACCTCTCCCCTTCACCCAGCCGGGGGGCAGACTGGAGCTGCCCTCCCAGGAACCTCCTGGCCTCGACACCCCTGCGGCACTCCGGGCTCCTGCCAGGCACTCAGCTGGTCTGGAGGCCCTGGTAGTGAGAGGGATTCACCCACCTCCTCGACCACAGCCTCTCCCTTGGGCGGATTCCGGGACAGAGGCGCTCTGCGGCCGCGTCTCCTCCCCCAGCCGAGCGCAGGACGAGCGGGGGGGGGGCGAACTTGCCTTTCAGTTTCCCGATGGTGACGGACGCGCGGCTTGAGCGCCCTCTGCTGGGCGCGGCGCGGATGGCGGCTCAGCGAGAGCAGCCGCTCGCAGAGGACCCGAGAGCGCGAGAAGACAGATACTTTATTGATCCCGCGAGGGAAATTGCAGTGCAACAGCAGCTTAGCACAGCCCACGCAGCACAGCGTAACGAAATAATAACAACAAAAGGTAACGATCGAGAGGGGATCACTGACCCAAGGGTCTCAAACCGCTGCTTTTTTGTGAGACGAAAGGGAACCGGCTTCAACAACCGTGGCTGGGCGGCTTGTTCCCCACCCACGCCACTCTTTGTGTAAAGCGGTGCCTTCTGCTCCCCGAGTGCAGGGGCAGCTGTCCCAGTAAAAGGCAGCCCCCCAGTCCAGATTTGTCGCATGTGACCCCGATTCTTAGTGGCACAGGTGGGTGAACGATTCCACAGAGGAATTTCACTCATCCTTCATCTCCCACGCCAGGGCGACCCCTTGTGGTTGCCTGGGGAACCCCATTCCGCGGCCTGGCGACCCCCCAAAAGCCCCAGGAGTTTATAAACTTATCAGTTGATGGATTTCAGGCGCCAGGAACAGGGGTGGCTGCAGGAGGTCACACGGGGTGTTCAATGCATGTTCATTGTAGAGTTAGCAGCGTTTCCAGGGCGCTGAAAATGTGTGAGCTGAGCGCCCCCTTCAGGAAACCGAGGTATTGCAACAATGCCGAAACAGGCTTGAAATCAAACCTGGTTGAAATCTCGGGCAGAATCATTTTTTGTCTCTTTAGTGTAAGGTCTATTTTGAATTGCGTTGCTTTCTAAAAGAAAATGCAAGAAAGTTCTGCGATTAATCCCGGGTTTATTTATATGTATAATATGTAATTACAGGTCTGTAAATTGTAAAAAATATATATATATTTCTGTGTATTCCTATGTGTCTGTCTCGTTCGAACTATCACAGTTCGTCTTATAGATGAACAGTTTCCTTCCAGATCCATCTAATGACCAGTACTTTTCCTTTTATGAGTTCTTCATATTGAACTGTAAAGAGAGTCTGTCCTCTTGTTCCCTGATTATGGATTCTATTTGCTGAAATTATATATGTATGTTTCTATTGGGAACAGTGTTATTTCTGCGATATTGTACTGAAATAAAGAGGTCTATTTAACTAGCTACATTCCCGGTCGTTGTCAGTCTTGGTGTCTAGGGAAGAAAACACATTTGTCCGAATTCTCTGGCCAACCAGTCTTCGTTTGTGGTTCCATAGTGTAGCGGTTATCACGTCTGCTTTACACGCAGAAGGTCCTGGGTTCGAGCCCCAGTAAAACCAAGACCTTTTTCTCGTCAGCCGATCCAATACGGTATCAGATGACATAATGCAAATCCCTCTTTTACTTTTACATGCTGGAATGAACCAGGGACATTTCTCTGCTGTGTATGATTTGGAATATCTGTATTAAAGTCAAGGGGCCTGTGTACATATTTGCAACGCGCAGTAAAACCGTGTTGTGAAACCGTGCGTCTTTGGCTCTGCATATTGAGCTGAAACACAGAGCCCCTGATGCACATCCATACTCGTCACAGAAAGCGCTTCACCAACGTGGTAGCGTGGCCGAGCGGTCTAAGGCGCTGGATTTAGGCTCCAGTCCCTCCGGGCTCGTGGGTTCGAATCCCACCGCTGCCAGAGATGTTGTGTTAAGCAACACGTGACGTCACTGGACTGAATGAGGTGTCAGTGCAAAAATTGCAGTAGGCAGGGGTAAAGGGCTATACAATACAGCGTTCTTGCATTGAAGAACAGCGATTAATGACAGGTTTAGCTCACTTGCTTTTAAAAAAATGCGTTTTTAATCGAAATACATTCTTTTCAAGTCACCCATTAAACGGGTTAGGAGAGTGGGGCCGTGTGCGACTGCATTGCAGGTGCTCGACGGTGTAATTACATCAGCGATTATCTGTGACACGGCAGCTCCGACTCTTTGTGAATATATTTATTTTAATATCTATATTGTCAATAGAGCAAAGACGTCTTTTTACAGGCTTCCTGTTGGGAAGACAAACAACAGAACCTAAGACGACACATAACAAAACAGCCGTCCCTGGGTGGGCTCGAACCACCAACCTTTCGGTTAACAGCCGAACGCGCTAACCGATTGCGCCACAGAGACTAACTGACAGGCCAGTAGGCCAGTTTGCAAACAGAACATAATGCAGTGGACAACCAGTGGAGCTGTCAAAAGTACGCAGGTATATATACAGGTACTGTGTGCAGACGTGGATGCGAGACGTCCACTGTATCACCTCAGGCGCGTTCCCTATTGGCCCGACTCCCTTCCTCGCAGAACCCTCTTCACCATGGCAACCGGTGGCCACACACATACACACGCGCAGAACCCTGTCGTAACGACTACAGAAACTGCCGAAAACCGGGAACGACAAGAACCGCGACCACAGGTGCAGCCCTTGTACGGCAAACCATCTCATAGTGGAAAAAAAAAGTTGCCTTGGCCGAAAAAAAAGAAGCACTGGCGTATCAGGGTCTTCTTGAAATGCCTCTGTCTGGTGTGAACGGGTGTGAAACCCCAGACCCCCTTCAAAGGCTGAAAGCCATATAGCTTACATGCAGAAGATCCTGGGTTCGAACCAAGCGTTTCTGATCTTAACACAATTGATCACAATTGACAGAGGCATTTCAACAAGATCCTGGTACGCCAGTGCTTCTCGCAAAACTTCAGAACAAGGAAACGCCAGATTAATGTCACACCACACGCACTCCTACACCACTACATACATGACAACTGAATGTAAGCCGAAATTGTACTTAAAACTGTACTAGTTGTACTATTTATTAATCACCATATTATTTTTGCTCTGTTTGCCGTATTACTTTTGCATTGTTTTTGTCCTGTTTGTATACTTTTCTCTGTTTGCGTATTTGTACAGTTTAGAAACAACAGTAGGACAGACATCATCTCGTGACGCAACGGTAGCGCGTCTGACTCCGAATCAAAAGGTTGTGTATTTAAATCACGGTGGGGACAGTCTTTGCTTATTAAAGCTCTGCTGTTGCCGAACCGGGAGCCCTCCTCACAAAGTCCAATTCCCTCTTCAGCTGCAGAGACGCCGATTGTTCTCTTTGGGGAATTAATGAGGTCTGTTTGTGACCTCGTGGCGCAACGGTAGCGCGTCTGACTCCAGATCAGAAGGTTGCGTGTTCAAATCACGTCGAGGTCAGCACTTGCTTTTTCAAGCTCTGCTGTTGCCGAACCGGGAGCCCTCCCCACAAAGTCCAATTCCCCAAGCCTGCTGACCTTATATGACCCTCCCTTCTCGTCAGAACCCGTATTCTCACAGGGTACCTTTCAGAAATCGCAGTACAGAAAGAGAAGAACATCCCGCTGATCTCAGCTGCTGTTGTTTCCTTCATTGGAAAGTGAAGCAAACAGGTGAAAATGTTCTGAGTGTGTTGTTTTCACGGAGCCAGAGAGCCGGTCCACTATATCAGAGTCTCCGTGGCGAACTCTGTCAGCGCGTTCGGCTGTTAACCGAAAGATTGGTAGTCCGAGCCCACCCATGGACGTTGAGGGTCTCTTAATGTAGTAAAGTCACAGTGCAGTCGCTTTGCGAACAGCGAATCATCCAGATGAAATGTCCAGACGGCAAGGCGCTCACACCAGCAAACTGCCACACACAAAGCACTGAACACGTCAACCCAAATGTGTCTCACACTAGTGCAAAGCTTTGAGGTATTGCCACTTTTAACTTACTTAGTTTTCTTTGAATTAACGTGTTATGTTCCTCCTACTGTCATTTCTGTACTGGGACAGACGGTATGAAATGCAAATCTTTGAATAAACGAGGTATTCCGAGGTTGTAGTGTTTAAAACGACTCTGATGGGACTCGAACCCACAACCTTTGAATGACTTCAGGGAGCCACTGTCTAGAAGTTAAGCTCCTGGTCCTTTGTGCTGTGTGTAAATGTTTTCAACCAGTTAATCAGTCCAGTGAGGGGGTTTGATTAAGTACCAGTGAACACAGCCAGAACATGTTGGGATTCAGAGGTGAAGGACCCATCGAGAGACATTCTACTACCTCTGTCAAAACCATATATATTTTATATATAATAATATAATATTGTTAGATACCTGAATTAGTATTGCCAAGCCTCTGTCACACTAGAGCAGTATGTGGCACAACACCAAGCACGCAAGGGAGCAGACTCTAACACTCGGGAGCTGTGTGTGTGCTGGTGCCTGCAGTGTGTCTACACAAAGATCTCACACTCTTCCTCTCTCTCTGTCACCTCCCCTCCCTGCCTGTCTCTTGCGTCTCACAGGTGAGGTACCTTCCCAGCCTCGGGCTGCTCAGCCCCTCGGGGAGGGGGATACCTCGATCCCCAGTTACAAGGCCGGTTTCCAAAAGTGCGTCTCCCAGGTCACCAGTTTCATCCGCTGCGTGGAACCCCTCTTCATCGGCCTCCCCGCCTCATCCCAGTGGGCGCCCCTTCACACCCCTGTACCCCACCCCCTCTCCCTCTCCCTCTCCCCCCTGTCCTGTCTCCAGTTCCCTCTCGCCCCCCTACACCCCTGCGTCTCTCCCCTTCCCAGTCCCCTCTCCCTCCTCCTCCTCCTCTTCCTCACCTTGCTCCATCTTCTCGAACCCGGGCTGGAGTCTCCCCTCGCCCTTCGCCCCTGTGGATCCTCTGCTGCCCCCGCACCTCTCCCCTTCACCCAGCCGGGGGGCAGACTGGAGCTGCCCTCCCAGGAACCTCCTGGCCTCGACACCCCTGCGGCACTCCGGGCTCCTGCCAGGCACTCAGCTGGTCTGGAGGCCCTGGTAGTGAGAGGGATTCACCCACCTCCTCGACCACAGCCTCTCCCTTGGGCGGATTCCGGGACAGAGGCGCTCTGCGGCCGCGTCTCCTCCCCCAGCCGAGCGCAGGACGAGCGGGGGGGGGGCGAACTTGCCTTTCAGTTTCCCGATGGTGACGGACGCGCGGCTTGAGCGCCCTCTGCTGGGCGCGGCGCGGATGGCGGCTCAGCGAGAGCAGCCGCTCGCAGAGGACCCGAGAGCGCGAGAAGACAGATACTTTATTGATCCCGCGAGGGAAATTGCAGTGCAACAGCAGCTTAGCACAGCCCACGCAGCACAGCGTAACGAAATAATAACAACAAAAGGTAACGATCGAGAGGGGATCACTGACCCAAGGGTCTCAAACCGCTGCTTTTTTGTGAGACGAAAGGGAACCGGCTTCAACAACCGTGGCTGGGCGGCTTGTTCCCCACCCACGCCACTCTTTGTGTAAAGCGGTGCCTTCTGCTCCCCGAGTGCAGGGGCAGCTGTCCCAGTAAAAGGCAGCCCCCCAGTCCAGATTTGTCGCATGTGACCCCGATTCTTAGTGGCACAGGTGGGTGAACGATTCCACAGAGGAATTTCACTCATCCTTCATCTCCCACGCCAGGGCGACCCCTTGTGGTTGCCTGGGGAACCCCATTCCGCGGCCTGGCGACCCCCCAAAAGCCCCAGGAGTTTATAAACTTATCAGTTGATGGATTTCAGGCGCCAGGAACAGGGGTGGCTGCAGGAGGTCACACGGGGTGTTCAATGCATGTTCATTGTAGAGTTAGCAGCGTTTCCAGGGCGCTGAAAATGTGTGAGCTGAGCGCCCCCTTCAGGAAACCGAGGTATTGCAACAATGCCGAAACAGGCTTGAAATCAAACCTGGTTGAAATCTCGGGCAGAATCATTTTTTGTCTCTTTAGTGTAAGGTCTATTTTGAATTGCGTTGCTTTCTAAAAGAAAATGCAAGAAAGTTCTGCGATTAATCCCGGGTTTATTTATATGTATAATATGTAATTACAGGTCTGTAAATTGTAAAAAATATATATATATTTCTGTGTATTCCTATGTGTCTGTCTCGTTCGAACTATCACAGTTCGTCTTATAGATGAACAGTTTCCTTCCAGATCCATCTAATGACCAGTACTTTTCCTTTTATGAGTTCTTCATATTGAACTGTAAAGAGAGTCTGTCCTCTTGTTCCCTGATTATGGATTCTATTTGCTGAAATTATATATGTATGTTTCTATTGGGAACAGTGTTATTTCTGCGATATTGTACTGAAATAAAGAGGTCTATTTAACTAGCTACATTCCCGGTCGTTGTCAGTCTTGGTGTCTAGGGAAGAAAACACATTTGTCCGAATTCTCTGGCCAACCAGTCTTCGTTTGTGGTTCCATAGTGTAGCGGTTATCACATCTGCTTTACACGCAGAAGGTCCTGGGTTCGAGCCCCAGTAAAACCAAGACCTTTTTCTCGTCAGCCGATCCAATACGGTATCAGATGACATAATGCAAATCCCTCTTTTACTTTTACATGCTGGAATGAACCAGGGACATTTCTCTGCTGTCTATGATTTGGAATAACTGTATTAAAGTCAAGGGGTCTGTGTACATATTTGCAACGCGCAGTAAAACCGTGTTGTGAAACCGTGCGTCTTTGGCTCTGCATATTGAGCTGAAACACAGAGCCCCTGATGCACATCCATACTCGTCACAGAAAGCGCTTCACCATCGTGGTAGCGTGGCCGAGCGGTCTAAGGCGCTGGATTTAGGCTCCAGTCCCTCCGGGGTCGTGGGTTCGAATCCCACCGCTGCCAGAGATGTTGTGTTTAGCAACACGTGACGTCACCGGACTGAGAGAGGTGTCAGTGCAAAAATTGCAGTAGGCAGGGGTAAAGGGCTATACAGTACAGCGTTCTTGCATTGAAGAACAGCGATTAATGACAGGTTTAGCTCACTTGCTTTTAAAAAAATGCGTTTTTAATCGAAATACATTCTTTTCAAGTCACCCATTAAACGGGTTAGGAGAGTGGGGCCGTGTGCGACTGCATTGCAGGTGCTCGACGGTGTAATTACATCAGCGATTATCTGTGACACGGCAGCTCCGACTCTTTGTAAATATATTTATTTTAATATCTATATTGTCAATAGAGCAAAGACGTCTTTTTACAGGCTTCCTGTTGGGAAGACAAACAACAGAACCTAAGACGACACATAACAAAACAGCCGTCCCTGGGTGGGCTCGAACCACCAACCTTTCGGTTAACAGCCGAACGCGCTAACCGATTGCGCCACAGAGACTAACTGACAAGCCAGTAGCCCAGTTTGCAAACAGAACATAATGCAGTGGACAACCAGTGGAGCTGTCAAAAGTACGCAGGTATATATACAGGTACTGTGTGCAGACGTGGATGCGAGACGTCCACTGTATCACCTCAGGCGCGTTCCCTATTGGCCCGACTCCCTTCCTCGCAGAACCCTCTTCACCATGGCAACCGGTGGCCACACACATACACACGCGCAGAACCCTGTCGTAACGACTACAGAAACTGCCGAAAACCGGCATGTTATATGCTGATGTTATATGACCCTCCCTTCTCGTCAGAACCCGTATTTTCACAGGGTACCTTTCAGAAATCGCAGTACAGAAAGAGAAGAACATCCCGCTGATCTCAGCTGCTGTTGTTTCCTTCATTGGAAAGTGAAGCAAACAGGTGAAAATGTTCTGAGTGTGTTGTTTTCATGGAGCCAGAGAGCCGGTCCACTATATCAGAGTCTCCGTGGCGAACTCTGTCAGCGCGTTCGGCTGTTAACCGAAAGATTGGTAGTCCGAGCCCACCCATGGACGTTGAAGGTCTCTTAATGTAGTAAAGTCACAGTGCAGTCGCTTTGCGAACAGCGAATCATCCAGATGAAATGCCCAGACGGCAAGGCGCTCACACCAGCAAACTGCCACACACAAAGCACTGAACACGTCAACCCAAATGTGTCTCACACTAGTGCAAAGCTTTGAGGTATTGCCACTTTTAACTTACTTAGTTTTCTTTGAATTAACGTGTTATGTTCCTCCTACTGTCATTTCTGTACTGGGACAGACGGTATGAAATGCAAATCTTTGAATAAACGAGGTATTCCGAGGTTGTAGTGTTTAAAACGACTCTGGTGGGACTCGAACCCACAACCTTTGAATGACTTCACAAAGCCACTGTCTAGAAGTCCAACGCGCTATCCTTTGCGCCACAGAGCCTGCTAGAAATGAGGAGGTGACCAGCTGAACAGGACAGAGAAACAGCTCAACACCGTGAAACGGAGGTTCATCTCCTGATCAAAAGTCTGTCGGCAGTTTGAATGTTATGGAGAAGACAACTACGTGGCGCAATCGGTCAGCGCGCGGTACTTATACAGCAGTGCTCAGCGGAGTCATGCCGAGGTTGTGGGTTCGAGCCCCACCTGGAGCAGCTCTTCTTTTGCTGTCTCACCTGTCCTGTCTGGAGAGCACTGAGCCAGAAGATCAAGGAGAGAAACGCCCAGCTGGAGCTGCGCTGCACCTACCTGCTCCCTGAGCTCATCGAGAACAGCACAGCCCACAGTGGACTGATTGTGAAATGGAGAGAGGATTCTCTGTTAATCGTGCTCCTCCTGGGAGAGGTCAGGGTGTGAATTTCACGTGTCTGCTCTCTGTGCGAGATCCGGGCAGGAAGAACAATCCGTGATCTGGGAGGAAGAAACTCTTTGGAAGAGCGGCGACCCTCACAGGACAGAGTAATCAAACTCTTCAGCTGCAGAGACGCCGATTGTTCTCTTTGGGGAATTAATGAGGTCTGTTTGTGACCTCGTGGCGCAACGGTAGCGCGTCTGACTCCAGATCAGAAGGTTGCGTGTTCAAATCACGTCGAGGTCAGCACTTGCTTTTTCAAGCTCTGCTGTTGCCGAACCGGGAGCCCTCCCCACAAAGTCCAATTCCCCAAGCCTGCTGACCTTATATGACCCTCCCTTCTCGTCAGAACCCGTATTTTCACAGGGTACCTTTCAGAAATCTCAGTACAGAAAGAGAAGAACATCCTGCTGATCTCAGCTGCTGTTGTTTCCTTCATTGGAAAGTGAAGCAAACAGGTGAAAATGTTCTGAGTGTGTTGTTTTCACGGAGCCAGAGAGCCGGTCCACTATATCAGAGTCTCCGTGGCGAACTCTGTCAGCGCGTTCGGCTGTTAACCGAAAGCTTGGTAGTCCGAGCCCACCCATGGACGTTGAGGGTCTCTTAATGGACTGTCTTTTACCTCATTAAGAGGTAAAAGACAGTGTAGTAAAGTCACAGTGCAGTCGCTTTGCGAACAGCGAATCATCCAGATGAAATGTCCAGACGGCAAGGCGCTCACACCAGCAAACTGCCACACACAAAGCACTGAACACGTTAACCCAAATGTGTCTCACACTAGTGCAAAGCTTTGAGGTATTGCCACTTTTAACTTACTTAGTTTTCTTTGAATTAACGTGTTATGTTCCTCCTACTGTCATTTCTGTACTGGGACAGACGGTATGAAATGCAAATCTTTGAATAAACGAGGTATTCCGAGGTTGTAGTGTTTAAAACGACTCTGGTGGGACTCGAACCCACAACCTTTGAATGACTTCACAAAGCCACTGTCTAGAAGTCCAACGCGCTATCCTTTGCGCCACAGAGCCTGCTAGAAATGAGGAGGTAACCAGCTGAACAGGACAGAGAAACAGCTCAACACCGTGAAACGGAGGTTCATCTCCTGATCAAAAGTCTGTCGGCAGTTTGAATGTTATGGAGAAGACAACTACGTGGCGCAATCGGTCAGCGCGCGGTACTTATACAGCAGTGCTCAGCGGAGTCATGCCGAGGTTGTGGGTTCGAGCCCCACCTGGAGCAGCTCTTCTTTTGCTGTCTCACCTGTCCTGTCTGGAGAGCACTGAGCCAGAAGATCAAGGAGAGAAACGCCCAGCTGGAGCTGCGCTGCACCTACCTGCTCCCTGAGCTCATCGAGAACAGCACAGCCCACAGTGGACTGATTGTGAAATGGAGAGAGGATTCTCTGTTAATCGTGCTCCTCCTGGGAGAGGTCAGGGTGTGAATTTCACGTGTCTGCTCTCTGTGCGAGATCCGGGCAGGAAGAACAATCCGTGATCTGGGAGGAAGAAACTCTTTGGAAGAGCGGCGACCCTCACAGGACGGAGTAATCAAACTCTTCAGCTGCAGAGACGCCGATTGTTCTCTTTGGGGAATTAATGAGGTCTGTCTGTGACCTCGTGACGCAACGGTAGCGCGTCTGACTCCAGATCAGAAGGTTGCGTGTTCAAATCACGTCGAGGTCAGCACTTGCTTTTTCAAGCTCTGCTGTTGCCGAACCGGGAGCCCTCCCCACAAAGTCCAATTCCCCAAGCCTGCTGACCTTATATGACCCTCCCTTCTCGTCAGAACCCGTATTTTCACAGGGTACCTTTCAGAAATCTCAGTACAGAAAGAGAAGAACATCCTGCTGATCTCAGCTGCTGTTGTTTCCTTCATTGGAAAGTGAAGCAAACAGGTGAAAATGTTCTGAGTGTGTTGTTTTCACGGAGCCAGAGAGCCGGTCCACTATATCAGAGTCTCCGTAGCGAACTCTGTCAGCGCGTTCGGCTGTTAACCGAAAGCTTGGTAGTCCGAGCCCACCCATGGACGTTGAGGGTCTCTTAATGGACTGTCTTTTACCTCATTAAGAGGTAAAAGACAGTGTAGTAAAGTCACAGTGCAGTCGCTTTGCGAACAGCGAATCATCCAGATGAAATGTCCAGACGGCAAGGCGCTCACACCAGCAAACTGCCACACACAAAGCACTGAACACGTTAACCCAAATATGTCTCACAATAGTGCAAAACTTTGGGGTTTTGACACTTTTACCTCACTTAGTTTTCTTTGAATTAACGTGTTATGTTCTTCCTACTATCATTTCTGTACTGGGACAGACGGTATGAAATGCAAATCTTTGAATAAGCGAGGTATTCCGAGGTTGTAGTGTTTAAAACGACTCTGGTGGGACTCGAACCCACAACCTTTGAATGCCTTCACGAAGCCACTGTCTAGAAGTTTAGCTCCTGGTCCTTTGTGCTGTGTGTAAATGTTTTCAACCAGTTAATCAGTCCAGTGAGGGGGTTTGATTAAGTACCAGTGAACACAGCCAGAACATGTTGGGATTCAGAGGTGAAGGACCCATCGAGAGACATTCTACTACCTCTGTCAAAACCATATATATTTTATATATAATAATATAATATTGTTAGATACCTGAATTAGTATTGCCAAGCCTCTGTCACACTAGAGCAGTATGTGGCACAACACCAAGCACGCAAGGGAGCAGACTCTAACACTCGGGAGCTGTGTGTGTGCTGGTGCCTGCAGTGTGTCTACACAAAGATCTCACACTCTTCCTCTCTCTCTGTCACCTCCCCTCCCTGCCTGTCTCTTGCGTCTCACAGGTGAGGTACCTTCCCAGCCTCGGGCTGCTCAGCCCCTCGGGGAGGGGGATACCTTGATCCCCAGTTACAAGGCCGGTTTCCAAAAGTGCGTCTCCCAGGTCACCAGTTTCATCCGCTGCGTGGAACCCCCGGAGCAGGAGCGTCTCGTCCGGGGGCTGAGGTGCTACTGGGGCTCCCGCCAGTCTGAGCCTGCCGATGGGGAGACCCCCTCTGCTGGCGACGCCCCCTCGCCCCCCTCTGCAGCGCCGGATCTCATGGAGGCGCTGGAATCCTGCCGCTGCTTGTACTGTTGGGGTGCACGGCCACACCTACTCCCAGGCACCTCCACAGTCTCCCCAACCTCTTTTCCTGCCTTCCCTAGTCCCTACCCCTCTTCATCGGCCTCCCCGCCTCATCCCAGTGGGCGCCCCTTCACACCCCTGTACCCCACCCCCTCTCCCTCTCCCCCCTGTCCTGTCTCCAGTTCCCTCTCGCCCCCCTACACCCCTGCGTCTCTCCCCTTCCCAGTCCCTTCTCCCTCCTCCTCCTCCTCCTCCTCTTCCTCACCTTGCTCCATCTTCTCGAACCCGGGCTGGAGTCTCCCCTCGCCCTTCGCCCCTGTGGATCCTCTGCTGCCCCCGCACCTCTCCCCTTCCCCCAGCCGGGGGGCAGACTGGAGCTGCCCTCCCAGGAACCTCCTGGCCTCGACACCCCTGCGGCACTCCGGGCTCCTGCCAGGCACTCAGCTGGTCTGGAGGCCCTGGTAGTGAGAGGGATTCACCCACCTCCTCGACCACAGCCTCTCCCTGGGGCGGATTCCGGGACAGAGGCGCTCTGCGGCCGCGTCTCCTCCCCCAGCCGAGCGCAGGACGAGCGGGGGGGGGGCGAACTTGCCTTTCAGTTTCCCGATGGTGACGGACGCGCGGCTTGAGCGCCCTCTGCTGGGCGCGGCGCGGATGGCGGCTCAGCGAGAGCAGCCGCTCGCAGAGGACCCGAGAGCGCGAGAAGACAGATACTTTATTGATCCCGCGAGGGAAATTGCAGTGCAACAGCAGCTTAGCACAGCCCACGCAGCACAGCGTAACGAAATAATAACAACAAAAGGTAACGATCGAGAGGGGATCACTGACCCAAGGGTCTCAAACCGCTGCTTTTTTGTGAGACGAAAGGGAACCGGCTTCAACAACCGTGGCTGGGCGGCTTGTTCCCCACCCACGCCACTCTTTGTGTAAAGCGGTGCCTTCTGCTCCCCGAGTGCAGGGGCAGCTGTCCCAGTAAAAGGCAGCCCCCCAGTCCAGATTTGTCGCATGTGACCCCGATTCTTAGTGGCACAGGTGGGTGAACGATTCCACAGAGGAATTTCACTCATCCTTCATCTCCCACGCCAGGGCGACCCCTTGTGGTTGCCTGGGGAACCCCATTCCGCGGCCTGGCGACCCCCCAAAAGCCCCAGGAGTTTATAAACTTATCAGTTGATGGATTTCAGGCGCCAGGAACAGGGGTGGCTGCAGGAGGTCACACGGGGTGTTCAATGCATGTTCATTGTAGAGTTAGCAGCGTTTCCAGGGCGCTGAAAATGTGTGAGCTGAGCGCCCCCTTCAGGAAACCGAGGTATTGCAACAATGCCGAAACAGGCTTGAAATCAAACATGGTTGAAATCTCGGGCAGGATCATTTTTTGTCTCTTTAGTGTAAGGTCTATTTTGAATTGCGTTGCTTTCTAAAAGAAAATGCAAGAAAGTTCTGCGATTAATCCCGGGTTTATTTATATGTATAATATGTAATTACAGGTCTGTAAATTGTAAAAAATATATATATATATTTCTGTGTATTCCTATGTGTCTGTCTCGTTCGAACTATCACAGTTCGTTTTATAGATGAACAGTTTCCTTCCAGATCCATCTAATGACCAGTACTTTTCCTTTTATGAGTTCTTCATATTGAACTGTAAAGAGAGTCTGTCCTCTTGCTCCCTGATT
This sequence comes from Atractosteus spatula, assembly GCF_055471065.1. NCBI lineage: Eukaryota > Metazoa > Chordata > Actinopteri > Semionotiformes > Lepisosteidae > Atractosteus > Atractosteus spatula. Next base: position 67,158,690 of record NC_142708.1, on the reverse strand, counting down.
ATGGATTCTATTTGCTGAAATTATATATGTATGTTTCTATTGGGAACAGTGTTATTTCTGCGATATTGTACTGAAATAAAGAGGTCTATTTAACTAGCTACATTCCCGGTCGTTGTCAGTCTTGGTGTCTAGGGAAGAAAACACATTTGTGCGAATTCTCTGGCAAGCCTGTCTTCGTTTGTGGTTCCATAGTGTAGCGGTTATCACGTCTGCTTTACACGCAGAAGGTCCTGGGTTCGAGCCCCAGTGGAACCAAGACCTTTTTCTCGTCAGCCGATCCAATACGGTATCATATGACATAATGCAAATCCCTCTTTTACTTTAACATGCTGGAATGAACCAGGGACATTTCTCTGCTGTGTATGATTTGGAATATCTGTATTAAAGTCAAGGGGCCTGTGTACATATTTGCAACGCGCAGTAAAACCGTGTTGTGAAACCGTGCGTCTTTGGCCCTGCATATTGAGCTGAAACACAGAGCCCCTGATGCACATCCATACTCGTCACAGAAAGCGCTTCACCATCGTGGTAGCGTGGCCGAGCGGTCTAAGGCGCTGGATTTAGGCTCCAGTCCCTCCGGGGTCGTGGGTTCGAATCCCACCGCTGCCAGAGATGATGTGTTTAGCAACACGTGACGTCACCGGACTGAGAGAGGTGTCAGTGCAAAAATTGCAGTAGGCAGGGGTAAAGGGCTATACAATACAGCGTTCTTGCATTGAAGAACAGCGATTAATGACAGGTTTAGCTCACTTGCTTTTAAAAAAATGCGTTTTTAATCGAAATACATTCTTTTCAAGTCACCCATTAAACGGGTTAGGAGAGTGGGCGACTGCATTGCAGGTGCTCGACGGTGTAATTACATCAGCGATTATCTGTGACACGGCAGCTCCGACTCTTTGTAAATATATTTATTTTAATATCTATATTGTCAATAGAGCAAAGACGTCTTTTTACAGGCTTCCTGTTGGGAAGACAAACAACAGAACCTAAGACGACACATAACAAAACAGCCGTCCCTGGGTGGGCTCGAACCACCAACCTTTCGGTTAACAGCCGAACGCGCTAACCGATTGCGCCACAGAGACTAACTGACAGGCCAGTAGGCCAGTTTGCAAACAGAACATAATGCAGTGGACAACCAGTGGAGCTGTCAAAAGTACGCAGGTATATATACAGGTACTGTGTGCAGACGTGGATGCGAGACGTCCACTGTATCACCTCAGGCGCGTTCCCTATTGGCCCGACTCCCTTCCTCGCAGAACCCTCTTCACCATGGCAACCGGTGGCCACACACATACACACGCGCAGAACCCTGTCGTAACGACTACAGAAACTGCCGAAAACCGGGAACGACAAGAACCGCGACCACAGGTGCAGCCCTTGTACGGCAAACCATCTCATAGTGGAAAAAAAAGTTGCCTTGGCCGAAAAAAAAGAAACACTGGCGTATCAGGGTCTTCTTGAAATACCTCTGTCTGGTGTGAACGGGTGTGAAACCCCAGACCCCCTTCAAAGGCTGAAAGCCATATAGCTTACATGCAGAAGATCCTGGGTTCGAACCAAGCGTTTCCGATCTTAACACAATTGATCACAATTGACAGAGGCATTTCAACAAGATCCTGGTACGCCAGTGCTTCTCGCAAAACTTCAGAACAAGGAAACGCCAGATTAATGTCACACCACACGCACTCCTACACCACTACATACATGACAACTGAATGTAAGCCGAAATTGTACTTAAAACTGTACTAGTTGTACTATTTATTAATCACCATATTTTTTTTGCACTGTTTGTCGTATTACTTTTGCACTGTTTATGTCCTGTTTGTATACTTTTCTCTGTTTGCGTATTTGTACAGTTTAGAAACAACAGTAGGACAGACGTTACCATGATCTTGTGGCGCAACGGTAGCGCGTCTGACTCCGAACCAAAAGGTTGTGTGCTCAAATCACGGTGGGGACAGTCTTTGCTTATTCAAGCTCTGCTGTTGCCGAACCGGGAGACCTCCTCACAAAGTCCAATTCCCCGAGTCTGCTGACCTTATATTACTATCCCTTCTCGTCAGAACCCGTATTTTCACAGGGTACCTTTCAGAAATCGCAGTACAGAAAGAGAAGAACATCCCGCTGATCTCGGCTGCTGTTGTTTCCTTCATTGGAAAGTGAAGCAAACAGGTGAAAATGTTCTGAGTGTGTTGTTTTCACGGAGCCAGAGAGCCGGTCCACTATATCAGAGCCTCCGTGGCGAACTCTGTCAGCTGCTAACCGAAAGATTGGTAGTCCGAGCCCACCCATGGACTTTGAGGGTCTCTTAATGGACTGTCTTTTACCTCATTAAGAGGTAAAAGACAGTGTAGTAAAGTCACAGTGCAGTCGCTTTGCGAACAGCGAATCATCCAGATGAAATGTCCAGACGGCAAGGCGCTCACACCAGCAAACTGCCACACACAAAGCACTGAACACGTTAACCCAAATGTGTCTCACACTAGTGCAAAGCTTTGAGGTATTGCCACTTTTAACTTACTTAGTTTTCTTTGAATTAACGTGTTATGTTCCTCCTACTGTCATTTCTGTACTGGGACAGACGGTATGAAATGCAAATCTTTGAATAAACGAGGTATTCCGAGGTTGTAGTGTTTAAAACGACTCTGGTGGGACTCGAACCCACAACCTTTGAATGACTTCACAAAGCCACTGTCTAGAAGTCCAACGCGCTATCCTTTGCGCCACAGAGCCTGCTAGAAATGAGGAGGTGACCAGCTGAACAGGACAGAGAAACAGCTCAACACCGTGAAACGGAGGTTCATCTCCTGATCAAAAGTCTGTCGGCAGTTTGAATGTTATCGAGAAGACAACTACGTGGCGCAATCGGTCAGCGCGCGGTACTTATACAGCAGTGCTCAGCGGGGTCATGCCGAGGTTGTGGGTTCGAGCCCCACCTGGAGCAGCTCATCTTTTGCTGTCTCACCTGTCCTGTCTGGAGAGCACTGAGCCAGAAGATCAAGGAGAGAAACGCCCAGCTGGAGCTGCGCTGCACCTACCTGCTCCCTGAGCTCATCGAGAACAGCACAGCCCACAGTGGACTGATTGTGAAATGGAGAGAGGATTCTCTGTTAATCGTGCTCCTCCTGTGAGAGGTCAGGGTGTGAATTTCACGTGTCTGCTCTCTGTGCGAGATCCGGGCAGGAAGAACAATCCGTGATCTGGGAGGAAGAGACTCTTTGGAAGAGCGGCGACCCTCACAGGACAGAGTAATCAAACTCTTCAGCTGCAGAGACGCCGATTGTTCTCTTTGGGGAATTAATGAGGTCTGTTTGTGACCTCGTGGCGCAACGGTAGCGCGTCTGACTCCAGATCAGAAGGTTGCGTGTTCAAATCACGTCGAGGTCAGCACTTGCTTTTTCAAGCTCTGCTGTTGCCGAACCGGGAGCCCTCCCCACAAAGTCCAATTCCCCAAGCCTGCTGACCTTATATGACCCTCCCTTCTCGTCAGAACCCGTATTTTCACAGGGTACCTTTCAGAAATCGCAGTACAGAAAGAGAACATCCCGCTGATCTCAGCTGCTGTTGTTTCCTTCATTGGAAAGTGAAGCAAACAGGTGAAAATGTTCTGAGTGTGTTGTTTTCACGGAGCCAGAGAGCCGGTCCACTATATCAGAGTCTCCGTGGCGAACTCTGTCAGCGCGTTCGGCTGTTAACCGAAAGATTGGTAGTCCGAGCCCACCCATGGACGTTGAGGGTCTCTTAATGGACTGTCTTTTACTTCATTAAGAGGTAAAAGTGTTTAAAACGACTCTGATGGGACTCGAACCCACAACCTTTGAAGGCCTTTATGAAGCTACTGTCTAGAAGTTAAGCTCCTGGTCCTTTGTGCTGTGTGTAAATGTTTTCAACCACTTCAGTGAGGGGGTTTGATTAAGTACCAGTGAACACAGCCAGAACATGTTGGGATTCAGAGGTGAAGGACCCATCGAGAGACATTCTACTACCTCTGTCAAAACCATATATATTTTATATATAATAATATAATATTGTTAGATACCTGAATTAGTATTGCCAAGCCTCTGTCACACTAGAGCAGTATGTGGCACAACACCAAGCACGCAAGGGAGCAGACTCTAACACTCGGGAGCTGTGTGTGTGCTGGTGCCTGCAGTGTGTCTACACAAAGATCTCACACTCTTCCTCTCTCTCTGTCACCTCCCCTCCCTGCCTGTCTCTTGCGTCTCACAGGTGAGGTACCTTCCCAGCCTCGGGCTGCTCAGCCCCTCGGGGAGGGGGATACCTCGATCCCCAGTTACGAGGCCGGTTTCCAAAAGTGCGTCTCCCAGGTCACCAGTTTCATCCGCTGCGTGGAACCCCCGGAGCAGGAGCGTCTCGTCCGGGGGCTGAGGTGCTACTGGGGCTCGCGCCAGTCTGAGCCTGCCGATGGGGAGACCCCCTCTGCTGGCGACGCCCCCTCGCCCCCCTCTGCAGCGCCGGATCTCATGGAGGCGCTGGAATCCTGCCGCTGCTTGTACTGTTGGGGTGCACGGCCACACCTACTCCCAGGCACCTCCACAGTCTCCCCAACCTCTTTTCCTGCCTTCCCTAGTCCCTACCCCTCTTCATCGGCCTCCCCGCCTCATCCCAGTGGGCGCCCCTTCACACCCCTGTACCCCACCCCCTCTCCCTCTCCCCCCTGTCCTGTCTCCAGTTCCCTCTCGCCCCCCTACACCCCTGCGTCTCTCCCCTTCCCAGTCCCCTCTCCCTCCTCCTCCTCCTCTTCCTCACCTTGCTCCATCTTCTCGAACCCGGGCTGGAGTCTCCCCTCGCCCTTCGCCCCTGTGGATCCTCTGCTGCCCCCGCACCTCTCCCCTTCCCCCAGCCGGGGGGCAGACTGGAGCTGCCCTCCCAGGAACCTCCTGGCCTCGACACCCCTGCGGCACTCCGGGCTCCTGCCAGGCACTCAGCTGGTCTGGAGGCCCTGGTAGTGAGAGGGATTCACCCACCTCCTCGACCACAGCCTCTCCCTGGGGCGGATTCCGGGACAGAGGCGCTCTGCGGCCGCGTCTCCTCCCCCAGCCGAGCGCAGGACGAGCGGGGGGGGGGCGAACTTGCCTTTCAGTTTCCCGATGGTGACGGACGCGCGGCTTGAGCGCCCTCTGCTGGGCGCGGCGCGGATGGCGGCTCAGCGAGAGCAGCCGCTCGCAGAGGACCCGAGAGCGCGAGAAGACAGATACTTTATTGATCCCGCGAGGGAAATTGCAGTGCAACAGCAGCTTAGCACAGCCCACGCAGCACAGCGTAACGAAATAATAACAACAAAAGGTAACGATCGAGAGGGGATCACTGACCCAAGGGTCTCAAACCGCTGCTTTTTTGTGAGACGAAAGGGAACCGGCTTCAACAACCGTGGCTGGGCGGCTTGTTCCCCACCCACGCCACTCTTTGTGTAAAGCGGTGCCTTCTGCTCCCCGAGTGCAGGGGCAGCTGTCCCAGTAAAAGGCAGCCCCCCAGTCCAGATTTGTCGCATGTGACCCCGATTCTTAGTGGCACAGGTGGGTGAACGATTCCACAGAGGAATTTCACTCATCCTTCATCTCCCACGCCAGGGCGACCCCTTGTGGTTGCCTGGGGAACCCCATTCCGCGGCCTGGCGACCCCCCAAAAGCCCCAGGAGTTTATAAACTTATCAGTTGATGGATTTCAGGCGCCAGGAACAGGGGTGGCTGCAGGAGGTCACACGGGGTGTTCAATGCATGTTCATTGTAGAGTTAGCAGCGTTTCCAGGGCGCTGAAAATGTGTGAGCTGAGCGCCCCCTTCAGGAAACCGAGGTATTGCAACAATGCCGAAACAGGCTTGAAATCAAACATGGTTGAAATCTCGGGCAGAATCATTTTTTGTCTCTTTAGTGTAAGGTCTATTTTGAATTGCGTTGCTTTCTAAAAGAAAATGCAAGAAAGTTCTGCGATTAATCCCGGGTTTATTTATATGTATAATATGTAATTACAGGTCTGTAAATTGTAAAAAAAATATATATATTTCTGTGTATTCCTATGTGTCTGTCTCGTTCGAACTATCACAGATCGTTTTATAGATGAACAGTTTCCTTCCAGATCCATCTAATGACCAGTACTTTTCCTTTTATGAGTTCTTCATATTGAACTGTAAAGAGAGTCTGTCCTCTTGCTCCCTGATTATGGATTCTATTACCTCTATTATGGACTCTGGTGGGACTCGAACCCACAACCTTTGAATGACTTCATGGAGCCACGGTCTAGAAGTCCAACGCGCTATCCATTGCGCCACAGAGCCTGCTAGAAATGAGGAGGTGACCAGCTGAACAGGACAGAGAAACAGCTCAACACCGTGAAACGGAGGTTCATCTCCTGATCAAAAGTCTGTCGGCAGTTTGAATGTTATCGAGAGGACAACTACGTGGCGCAATCGGTCAGCGTGCGGTACTTATACAGCAGTGCTCAGCGGAGTCATGCCGAGGTTGTGGGTTCGAGCCCCACCTGGAACAGCTCATCTTCTGCTGTCTCACCTGTCCTGTCTGCAGAGCACTGAGCCAGAAGATCAAGGAGAGAAACGCCTGCTGAACAGGACAGAGAGACGGATCAACACAGAGGAGCTGCGTCTAAGTCTCTGCGCTGTATCTATAGGCTCATGTTGTCGAAGTCTCTGCGCTGTATCTGTAGGCTCATGTCGTCGAAGTCTCTGTGGCCCAATCGGTCAGCGCGTTCGGCTGTTAACCGAAAGGTTGGTGGTTTGAACCCACCCGGGGGCGCTGAGAGTTCTTCAATGAACCACACCCCTCTATCCACTATCGTCCCTGTCCCGCGATCACGCACAGAGCCCGCAGCGGGCAAGAGGCTCGCAAAAACAGTGAAGAAGTGGAGTTTAGTTCCTCATCTGCACGTTGTGCAGTGTGCAGATTCTCTCTTGGGGAGCCTCTGTCTGGGGACGTGCTCTCCATTGATGTTTCATGCTTCCTGTGCGCCATTAATGTGGCGTTTCCTTGTTCGGCAGTTTTACGAGAAGCACTGGCGTATCGGCATCTTATTGAAAGGCCTCTGTCTCGTGTGTTAGAGTTGTATTTTTATCCGGACAGTCGGGCACTTGTTTTTCGTGTAAATGATATAAACACCACTCGATGCAATTCCAGCGATTCTCTTCAATTTTCAAAATAGAACAGAAAGCCTCCGCAGATCAGCACCTTTAAAAAGGACTGGCTGACCTCGACGTGATTTGAACACGCAACCTTCTGATCTGGAGTCAGACGCGCTACCGTTGCGCTACGAGGTCACAGACAGGTCCCAGTAATTCCCCAAAGAGAACAATCGGCGTCTCTGAAGCTGAAGAGTTTTGTCATTCTCTGTTCACCTCGGCATGACTCCGCTGAGCGGCGCTTACCGATTGCGCTACTGTTTATATTTAAATGTAGCGCCTTCCTTCTCGGAGTATGACGCAAATACAGAAAGATCACGACCACCGGATCTTTCAGTTGTGATCTTTGATACGTTGACACCAGCGTTTGGAGTTGAACTGTATTGCTGTAACTCCCTGAACTGCTCCTCTGGATACTGGCCCAGTGGCACCTAGAGGTGGAGTAACAGACACAGGCATCAGACTAGCAATGTACTCTAGAGACTATGAAAGTGTTAAACTGCCACTGCTCTAATATAGTCATAAAACAAACCTCAGAGACTGGAACAACACTCTCACACTGACACTATACAATAGAGACTGGAACAGCACTCACACACTGACACTATACAATAGAGACTGGAACAGCACTGTCACACTGACACTATACAATAGAGACTAGAACAGCACTCACACTGACACTATACAATAGAGACTAGAACAGCACTGTCACACTGACACTATACAATAGAGACTGGAACAGCACTCACACACTGACACTATACAATAGAGACTGGAACAGCACTGTCACACTGACACTATACAATAGAGACCGGAACAACACTCTTACACTGGCACTATACAAGAGAGACTGGAACAACACTCTCATACTGACACGAAAGCATAAAACCTCATAAGAACCAGCTGATCGCAGAAACAGGCAATGTTTCTGAGATTCATTGGCAACGTGCAGAAAATAACGTGACCCCCAATAATACTGGGGGCAGGACTGATTCCGCACAGCTGAAGACAAGTGTCTTGGAGCCTCTTGGCCCCAGCGGGCTCTGTGTGTGATCGCGGTACAGGCCGGTAGTGGAGAGATGAGGGGAGGAGGGTGTGGCTCATTAGAAGACTCTCAGCGTCTCTGGGTGGGCTCGAACCACCAACCTCTCGGTTAACAGCCGAACGCGCTGACCGATTGCGCCACAGAGACTCCGCTGCTCCCAATATCCTCTCGGTCTCACTGAAAATGATACACTTGGTGAATTTCCACCGATTCTCCTCAATGTTCAAAACTCAACGTCCAGCGCTCCTCTCGGGAGAGAATAAAAAAAATCAGATCCCATCAGATCCAGGATCGGCGATTGTTCTCTTTGTGCAGCAAGGTTTTACGACCTCGTGGCGCAACGGTAGCGCGTCTGACTCCAGATCAGAAGGTTGCGTGTTCAAATCACATCGGGGTCACAATGCGTTTCATGTCTTGCTGCTGCCGAACCCGAAACCCTCACCATACAGTCCAGTTCCGCAACCCTGCTGTGTCTGTGCCTTGTATATCTATCCCTTCTCGTCAGAACTCGTCTTTTCGCCAAGTATCATTCGTATATCTCCGCATACAATGACAAACAAAATCCCTCAGATCTCGGCTGCTGTTGGTTCTTTGAAAATTCAAAAGTATCGCTGGAATGTCGACGAGCGGATCAATCTCACTGAGGCCGAGAGCTAGTGGACTATATCAGAGTCTCTCTGTCGCCCTCAGTTAGAGCGTTCGGGACGCCAAGAGTTACTTAATGAACACACCCTCCTCCCTTCGTGTCCCGGGACTTTTACTAAGATCGGACACGCTTGGGTCGAACCCAGGATCTTCTGCGTGTATTCTGCGATTCTCTTTAATTTTCAAAAAAGAGCAAACAGCCTCCGCAGATCAGCACCAAGACAACCTTAAAAATAACTGGCTGACCTCGACGTGATTTGAACACGCAACCTTCTGATCTGGAGTCAGACGCGCTACCGTTGCGCCACGAGGTCACAAACAGACCTCATTAATTCCCCAAAGAGAACAATCGGCGTCTCTGCAGCTGAAAAGTGATTACTCCGTCCTGTGAGGGTCGCCGCTCTTCCAAAGAGTCTCTTCCTCCCAGACCACGGATTGTTCTTCCTGCCCGGATCTCGCACAGAGAGCAGACACGTGAAATTCACATCCTGACCTCTCCCAGGAGGAGCACGATTAACAGAGCATCCTCTCTCCATTTCAAAAGCAGCATCAACAACAGACCGCATGTTGACGTGTCCCGTGTCCTCTTTTACAGCCACGCCCCCTGGAATTCTCGCGCACTTGAAGTCCACACCTGCGCTACGTCACAGAAGAGCAACGGGACGTGCTTCCGTACACTCCAGCCAAGAGTGGACACAGAATCGCGTTCAGTACCGTAGATGATACCTCACCCGTGTACCAAGCACAGAAAAGAAGAAAAACTCAATCTCAAGTGTTCTTTAATGTAGGTCTGTGTAAAATGACTCTGGTGGGACTCGAACCCACAACTTTTGAATAACTTCACCAGGTCATTGATTAGGAGGCCAACACGCTATCCATTGCGCCACAGAGCCTACACCCAAGGGTGAAAGGTCAGTGGTTTGAGCCCAGCCGGTGGCGCAGAGAGTCGTTTAATGAACACACCCTCCTCCCTTCTCTACACTACTCAATTTTTAAGGACATCCGGCTTTCGTGGTCAAAATCGGTCCCAGAGTTCAGGAATTGGATATTTCTGAAGGGTACCCTGTAAGAACACGGGCTCTGACGAGAAGGGTTGGACGTCTTACCTCAGCAGGACTCTGGTAATGAACTGCATGGGGAGAATTTGGGGATCACCACCAGCAGAACCCTAAAAAAATACTAACTGACCTCAACGTGATTCAAACACACAACCTTCTGCTCGGGAGTCAGATGCACTACCCTTTTGCCTCAAGGTCCCAGGCTGTAAGCAAACTCCGTCTTAACATTGAATAAATCCACGAGAAAAAGAGATTCACAACGCAAAGCCGCGTCAGTCTTCTGTGTAAAAAATCGGTTTGAGCATCATGGGTGCTGTTTTTAAAAAGCTGTTGAGTAAAGAATAGGAATTTTCCTGCTGCCAGCAGTATTGTGTATATAGTTGACCCTTACTTGAATGAAATCAGGACATAGAGAAAGGGTTTCAGAAATCAAACAAAGCTTTATTCCCTGCTTACAGGCTGGATAACTGCAGACTACTTTCTCTGTTTCAGTGCTGCTCTGTGTTCCTAAGGTCACATGCGGGTTGTCGCACGAGCCCGTATTGAGCAGTAATTCTCGCAGTGTGAACGTGTGTACACAGCAGTCCCGCGGTGCTCCAGTTAGTGCCTAATTATGCATCGATGAAAAACCTGAGGTTTGCAAAAAGAGAATTATGTCGAGGTTGTGAAAATGAAGGCTTTATGTGTTTCACTTGCGAAGATATGGACATAAGAAACATTGTGTGTGGTCAGGAGGACAATTAACAATTCCCAGGAGGAGCACAATTAACAAAGAATTTACTGTCCATTTCCCAATCGGTACAAATCAGTGTCCATCTGTCCAGACAGAAAAGCAAGCTGCTCCAGGTGAGGCTCGAACTCACAACCTCGGCATGACTCCGCTGAGCACTGCTGTATAAGTACCGCACGCTGACCGATTGCGCCACTGGAGCTGCTGGAGCATTGATTCTCCCTTGATGATGTCATTTTACACATCATGGCCAGGAACAAGGCTGGAATTCAACATGTAATTGTCTTGTCGATTACATCCAAACTGCCGACAGACTTTTGATCAGGAGATTAACCTCTGCTTTTTATACACAGCAGACTGGACACCCTGCAGACACACTGACCCCCCAGGACCGGGGCTGGACACCCTGCAGACACACTGACTCCCCAGGACCGGGGCTGGACACCCTGCAGACACACTGACCCCCCAGGACCGGGACTGGACACCCTGCAGACACACTGACCCCCCAGGACCGGGGCTGGACACCCTGCAGACACCATTTAACCATGTGGAGGAATCCTGTTCAGCAGGTCACCTCTTCGCATGCAGTAGTTTATTCAAAGGTTTGAATTCCTAAATGCATTTCGTATCGTCGAACATGACACGTTCATACACGTTAATTCAAAGAAAGATAAGTAAGCTACACATAGCAATACCTCCAAATTTTGTACTATTAAATTCAGGTGCTCTTCTACTCCTACTTTAACCGAGAGGTTGGTGGTTCGAGCCCACCCAGGGATGCTGATTGTCTTCCAATGAGCCACACTCTCCTCCCCTTATCTCTCCACTGTCGGCCTGTACCGCGATCACACACAGAGCCCGCAGGGGCAAGAGGCTCAGAGACGCTTGTTTTCAGCAGTTTCTGGGGATCAGCTGCCTCTCTTAAGGTTTCATGTTCGTCATTATTGTGGCATTTCCTTGTTTCTAAGTTCTGCGAGAAACACTGACGTACCAGGATATTATTTAAATGCTTCAGACTAGCATTAAAGGGTGTGTTTGATTTGTAATTTCCTCCAGAGTCAGGCACTTGTTTCTTTGCTCTTTTTTATCGCCATGTGTTTTTAAAAGCAAGAGACGACGCTGCTAATTCTTTGCGAGTGTGTTCTCTCCACTCACTGTCTCCGGTTGTTAACTTTCCTACTGTTGTTTCCCCAGGACAAAGAAAGCTCTTGTGGAAGAAAAAAGAAGCTGGTCCTACTGAGGCTCAAACCCGGGACCTTCTGCGTGTAAAGCAGATATGATAACTGCTACACCATGGAACCATCCGCCAGTGAAAGCGGTTCATTGCATGAAAAAAAGTCTTTCCGTAGTTATCGAGAACAGCACCATTACTTCCTGACTTCCAATCTTAAATATTCCCTCGACAGTGGAACGGTAAATGGTCACTACAGGAGCAAATATTCACATAGCAGGGCTGCAGGGGGTCAGATTTGTAGATGTGGCGAAGATATCAGTGGAGATGGTGTGTCTGCTCTACGTGCAAGAGCCGGACAGCAAGAACAAGCTGTGGTCTAGGAAGAAGAGGCTCTGTGGAAGAGCAGCGCTCACAGGAGAGAATAGAGCAGGATTTCCTGCAGGTCTGGGGACACTGTTTGTTCTTGTTTGCAAATGGAAGAAAAGCACTTGAAATACACCGAGTGCATCATTTGCACTTAAACTGAGAGCCTATTATTCTCCATGATAGGCATTTTATAGTCTTGGCAGACTTGGGTGGGAGAGCTGCCGAAGATGAAGACCTGCAGGCCAAACCATTCAGGAACAAATGTCACTAAGAAGGTGAGAAACTCCAATTTCTTTTGATCAAGCCTGACATTACCCTAACTCTCACAGAAAGCAGTATAGTACCTACTGGATGGATAAAAACTTGATTATTCCTGTCGGCGCTGCATGCCCTCCCCTGTCAAAAAAAAAGCCACGGAACAGAAGGTTCTCTTGACAGAGTTCAGTTTAATGTGCAAACGCTTGCTTATACAAGAGCATATTTTGACCTCTTGGATGAGAGCTGTGCACTGGGGAGTGTGGTCCCATGACTGAACACCAGGGGGAGCCCTCTGCTGCCTTTCTTTCCAGGCAAGGAGAGCATTGAAACAGTACTGGTACACTGCTAACTGGTGGCCACTTTTTAACTCCCAACGCTGAACCACACCCACATCATAGTTATTAGAATTGAAGTGAGCCTTTCCTTCCAAGGCACAGGCTTCTTCTGGCTGAAGGCACCTGGATACACGGCTCTCTAATCTCCACGTGCAGCAGATTACAGCTTCGGTTTTAAAAGCCAATCCTTAGGGATTGGAGTAAATCCCACATGACCAAGTGTGGCAACCCCCTGCTGTGGTGACCCCGGCACTACCAGGCCTGGTTCAGAGGGCTATGCTGTTCTCGATGAGCTCAGGGAGCAGGTAGGTGTAGGGCAGCTCCAGCTGGGCGTTTCTCTCCTTGATCTTCTGGCTCAGTGCTGCCAGGTCCTCCTGCAGTTCCAGGATCAGCCTGCAGGGGGCGTCTTCAATGAAGTGCTCCCACGGATACTGACCAAGAGCAACCTGGAGGTAGAGTGGCAGGTACAGGCTTTAGACTGCTACACCACTAGAGGCCACTGTCCAGCTGGATAAGGCAATGGAGTAGGCCAGGCAATAGCAGGACTCACAAAGTCAGTGGGCTGCTTGCTGAGGAGCCAGGTGGTGGCCATGAGGCGCACAGTGGTGTTGATGTCAGGCAGGGCCTTCAGGATGTCACTCATGGTGGTGCTGCCCTTTGTGATAGGAGGAGGCCATTGCAGGCTGGAGGGGCTGTTGGGCATCCAACTATTGAAGTCAAACTGGGAAACAGTGGTCAGAAATGAGTTTCCTCCACTCTGAGCTGGTGCAACCCTGCAGCCTGACTCCCAGCTAAGGTCAAGGGAGGACTTTGGCAAGTCTGAACAGCAGGAATTTCATCAGGCACTGCTGTACACCAAGCAGCAGGGCACTGGGGTCTCTGTCCTGTGCCACTGCCAGTCTGGGTGCTTTGAGGGCATGAGAGGGCACTATACAAGGCGTCTCACCAGGCCGCTGTTGACGGCAGCGTGCTGGGCCGACACAGTGAAAATCACCATGTTGATGAACTTGGTGACCTCTTCCGGCGAGGTGAAGGACTGTGGGATTTCTGAGGAGCAAGAGAATGTTGGGAGAAGTGGGGTTATTGGCCTTTTCGGGATGAACTGGACCAAGTAAGCTCTGGTGATTGACCACACCTGACCCCTGTCCGTTAGGCATCTGTTTGGAGGAACTGGGGTGTCCTGCAAGCACCTCCTCCCTTTGTCTGAACTGTCTTGGGGCCACAGACAAAAGAACCCCCTCTGACCTGATTCGAGTCGCTCCTGGAAGCCCTCCGTGAAGATCTCTTTGATCCAGCTCTGCAGCTCTGTGTCCTTCACCACTGCATTGTCGCCGGGATAATACACTTTCACCATCCCCTTGACAAACCTGGAGCCAATTCACACACAGATCATTCAGGTTACATCCACACAGCCCCAGCCAAGTGTCTCTAATCCCCCCCACTGGAGCACACACTGGCATCCAGACAGCTCCACCTGTTGATGGAGTTCCAGAGGCGCAGGCCATCATCCCTGTAGTAGTAGTTGGGTACTGACTCCACCCCTCGTGCACATATGTCCTCTGGCAGACAGAGGGAGCTGTAGGTCAGGGACTGGACAGCTCTCTCCAGGATCTCTATCAGCCCAATTCCTCCTATGGCAGTGTGCTGCAAGATAGAGAGGGGGGCTGTGTTACAGTTATTGTGATGGAATTTCCAACTGAAGGAAGCAGTTGACCTCTTTGTCAATTCCAGGTCAGCAGCTTCACCTCTCTACACCTACTGGACACTAATCAGAGCTCCCCAGCTCCCTGCCTGTGCAGGACAACTTTCCCCAGCTGAGCAGGTTAAAGCCCTTGTAGTGTATTCAGATCTCAACATGCTCACTCTAAACCATTCATTCTCCTACAACACCCCAGAGCGCAGGACAACTGGTATATTCCACAGTCTAGGGGTTACAGACACTGGAGGCCCAGGTCGCCCAGGTCTGACCCCATGAGTCCCATGATCAGACTGTGGGTAAAACACCTGGGTCAAAGGTCAGCAGCAGGTCTTGTCACTATGGTGTCAGGTCACAGCTGGGATGAGGGAGCAGGGCTCTCAGTCTGGGGTATGAAGCTGCAGGTCTGAACAGTCTGAAATCTGCTAACTGCAACATCTCCATACCTCACTGAAGACTCCATCTCTGCCCAGCAGTCGAACCCGGGCCATGATGTTGACCTGCAGGGTGTACCGCATATGGGGGATGAGAAGCTAAAGGAGGAGACAGAAGGGGAGTTAGGGAAGAGAGGATCCCAAAACTGACCACAGACACTGCAGCCTCCACTACATAGTGTGGGTTTTGATCCAACGCTCAGCCACAGACTGGCACCAGCCCTGCCCCCGCCTTTACCTTGTAGAGGGGGTGCACATGGGGCAGGTGGCGCAGCGTCGCCATGGTGACGACCTCGGCCAGCAGGTGCGTGCGCAGCAGGTGGGTGACGACCTGGTGGTGGCTGAAGTCGGCGCTGCGCACGCAGATCTTGGCCAGGAGCCAGTCGATCCCATCGCTCGGCAGGAAGATCGGGTTCTCCGGCCCGGCCCGCTGCTGTAACTGATCATGTCAATTGAGTTGGGTTGGCAGAAGAAATCCGAACTGACACCAGATCTTATCTGGACAGCTTGAGCTGGGCATATTGAACTTGTTGCATTTGAAGACAATCTCCCGATTCCCCCAGACCTGGACCTCAGGCTTATGGTTTACATGGAGAGGTGTGCACAAGTCATTACCATGATCCCAGGGTTTGTTCTGTTTTTTTTTTTTCCCCTGTTCACCATGATCCATCCATGCAATATTTCCTTGTATAAATCCATGATCTTTGACAATTTCTAATCCTCTCATTGAAACTGCACCCATTAATACCCTGGCTGAAGTCCACCAGGGGGCGCTGCATGAACACTCTCCAGGACATGGAAAGGACATAGCAGAGCTGTGTTAGGTTCTTGTGGGCAGCGATTGCAGGCCACACTCCCCATAGTCACATTCTGTGCACCAGCTGCAGCACAGAAGGGTGACAGGTAGGCGACCTGAGGAAGCAGGTGTCCTGGGACCCACCCTCTCCCCCAGTCTCATACCTGGATGGCAATGGGTACCAGCTGGTCGTTGGTGTTCTTGTACAGCAGACACAGGGGTGCCACCACGTACTGCAGCCGATTGTTGATCAAGTTGGGCGTGATGCCATCCAGCACTTTGTAGTCACACAGGTAGATGTTGCCCTTCTGTCAGGAAGAAGGAAGAACAGCAGAGCAGGATGGCAGAGTGGACTCCATGGCAGAGATCCAGGTCCACTAGATGGGCAGTGAGGTCACTAATGAATGCACCTCTCCTCCAATCAGTTCTCACTCTCCTGCCAGGCTCTGTAGAGCCCATGGCCTTTACAAAACAATGGGCAAGTAGCCTCACTCCAAAATATGAAGAGATGGTCAATTATAAACAAGTGGACATGGGATGTTCTGCAGTCCGGCCTACCAACATCTCCTTTTCCAGGGTGCTGCCCGCCTCCAGGAAGGGGTTGACCAAGCAGCTGGGAACAGGGAAGTTGGGGGGCAGCTGGCAGCAGCGCTGAATGACCACAGGGTTACAGCCATTGAGACACTGGTACCCCAAAAACCAGTCTTCCTCCCAGTGCTTCTGCACGTACCCTTAGAACAGGAGAGCGCAACCTGAAATCAACTTGCAGACTCTCAAAGACAGACCCAGTAGACTGCGTAGAGCAAGAATCCACAGCTGTTGAAACCCACTCAGAAAACCAGCTGCCTCTCCCTACCGGAGACCATGGTCTTGTTGAACCAGAAGATCCTCTTGATGTCCTCCCACTTGGTCCAGGGCTTCTTCCGGTCAGCCAGGCCCCTCAGCTTGAGTTCATCCAGACTGCAGGACACAGGGAGGGGTGGAGGACATGACTGGCCATGTCCATCTACAGGAGGACAGGCGACACCACCTAAACCCTTCTCTACCCAGGAGAGCAAGTGTTCAAGTGCAGATCCCAAGCACAGCAGAACCTCTCTCCCTCAGACCCGAGCGGTGCTTGCAGGACCGCGAGGAGCAGGACTCACGCCGTCTTGGACCGGACAAGGAGATCCATGGCCTTGGTGAAGGAGAAGCGGGCATCGTGGGGCAGCAGGGCAGGGTCGTCAATGCTGACCATCTTGGGGAGACCCTCTCTGAACATGGCCCACCTGGAGGAAGAGTAAGGGGAATAAAGCCACCTGAGGTCAAGGGTCATTCAGTCCAAACTCAGGTTACTTCTTGTTTAGAGCCTCTTGGTTCCGTTGATCACTGGGCCTCGGACCCGCTCTTTGTGAGGAAAGACAGGTCAGGACCTCTAGGGGAGTGAAACTGGGCACCTTATCAAACAGGAGATCTGCACCCTGACTGGGGCTCTGTCCCACTAGGATTGTTTGGGCTGGAAAAAGGCACCCTGATTGCCCGGTTGTTGAAAATAAAAGCTCAGTCTTCACCCTCCCACTGGCAAATACATGAGATTTAAAAAGGGCGGGGGGGGGGTACAGGCTACCCTATGAAGGAGTCTCAAGTCACACCACCAGGATTGTCAGTCTCTGGCAGGCTTCTCCAAAGCAAAATTTACTTAATGTAACAAGTCAGTAAGCCAAGGTACAGTATGATGTTAGCCCACTGTAACCAGTTCAATGTGGTCATTCGTCTCTGTTCCGTTGGCATTTTCCTTATTTTTGTTGGCGACTTGATTTTCAAATCACAACATGATGGATACTAGGGAGCTGAGATACTTGTTTTTTCTGTTAGGCGGACCTCTGTTTACTTCGGGTTGCTATGCCGATAGCTACAGAGGCATTGTTTACACGCACGACCAGCTGACCCATCTGCAGTTTCCCTCGCAGGATTAATAAAAGTATCCATTAATGAGTGAGCCCATTATAAAACGTAGCAAGAAACTTAGCTGACCTTGTATGTTCAAACCTCCAGCTCAATTTAAGGGTTGGAGAGCAGGGTGAAGTGATCACCCTTTAACTGCACCGAGCTGGTACCCCTGCGCAAGAGACAGCGAAGCCCTGCCAAGACCCAGGCCGAGTTCAAACCCTTTAGCTTGACAAACCCAGATCCATCCTGGAAATTACCACCTGGTGAAACCTGATCCAGACCAAATCAGAAGCCCGGAATGGGAGTGGGTGCAAAGCACACAGGCACAACGGACAAAGAACATGGACAATTCACTGAGTGCACTGGAACAAGAGAAAAGCAGCTTCTCAGACATTCGCCTCTCAGTGCCCTACAGATCAGGTCTGTCAGAATATCAGACAAGGTCTTCCTGGAGTGGTGTAAATGGCTCTCAACAGCACCCCCCCCCCCCCACCCACAGAATTCAGGCAGTCTGGGCATTCACAAGAACATTACATGATTTCCCCCCCCCAACTCTGGTGTACTGATAGAGGCAACAGCAGACCTGGCTCATGCCCATTTGCCCATCAACACTTGAGATTGTGCAGATAGGGGAAGGAAGAAACTTAAGTGGGAAAGGGGTGAACCTCTGGCCAGATCACCACTTCCGTAGTCGGACATTTTAAACTTCCCTTCACCCCCCACCGTAGATCAGACCCACCTGTACAGATTTTGGCGTAATTCCAGCTCTCCGGTTCTCTGCTGTATCAATATGGGGTGCTGGTCCTCAAACACCTTCTTGGCTTAAAAACAAAAAAAAAGTATAAAAAGCTTAAAACCAGTCTGGAGCTTCAGGTGCCCCCTGCATCCCTGTGACAACCTGGTCACAACCCTACAGCCAGGCGCAAGGACAAGATTTCCAGGCTTAAGTCCGAGAAACCCTGACCTTTGCCCTCCCGCAGCTCCACAGCCCATTTGTCCGACACCCAGCGGTAGCAGGGGAAGAGGACGGTCTCCCCGCTGGGGGTGGTGACCGCCACCTTGGAGCAGAACCAGTCGTCGTCCGGCAGGAAGAAGCCCTGCTCCTTGTCCAGGCGCACGAACAGGAGGTCACCCAGCGGGTCGGGGGCGGAGACCGCGAGCTCCATGACCTGCGGCAAATGACACCCCAGTGGGTTAGAGTGCGCTGGACAGGTCACTGACCGGGCAGGCAAGACCTGCAGATAAAGGCCAGTACATAGTGAACACGCATCTGCTGGAGTAAGAGTACAGTCTAACACACCACACAGCTGTTCTTACAAGAACACGGGGTCTTAATACCAGCAGGGCAGATCCTTCCTGAACAGACACAGGAGAAGAACCAAGTCTCATCTATCCCCAGGCAATAGGAGACCGGATATTTTGGTCATCAATGGTATCTTAAGCCATGCTATCATGATCTAAGCCCACTCATCCAGACTTGATCTCTACAAGCCAGAGTGCTATATGAAGTCCCCCTCCAACACCACCTCCGCAGGCATTCCCCCACCCTCACCATGCCAGAGGACAGGTCCAGGCCCTCAGTGGAGAGCACAGTGCGCTCGCTCCTGTCCTCGGACCCGACCAGCGTGATGAAGACGCGGTCGAAGGTGCCGGAGTGCACCATGTCACCTGTGGTCACAGTCACCTTGTACGTTTCCATCCTGCTGCTGCTCCTCCTGAAAAACCTCAGCAACAAGAGCATTAAAACCCCCCCGTCTGTGAGCTTTTATTAAAGGGTCCCACCTAGTACTCACCCTCCACCACTCTCTGTGTAAAGCATCTCTCTCCCCCCCCCCCATATGAACAAGCCTTTCTAACCTCAAACGGCTTCTTCAGCCACAGAATCTGAAGCTAGCATTGGAAAGAAGAATGTTGTCTTTTACACAGAGGGCTGCAGGAGTCCAGGGCATGGGTATCATTCATTGTTGTAGGGGCTTACAATAAAATGACTGAATCAGCCCCTCAGATCAAATAGCATCTCCCAAATGAAGGGCATCCTTTCATTTGCAAAGCTTAAAGACCAGGTGTACTCCCAGTTAGAGGTGAGCCAGCCTGCTCTTACTGACAGCAGGATATCTGATTGATACCCAACTTACCAAGGCCATATTACAAACAAGGTCCCTTTGAGCCTCAGCAGGGACTCCTCCCACTTGTAGCTACCAGGACAAAATCTCATCAGCAGTCAAGAGCTTGAGGAGGCAGGCATTGAGGGGACAGGGGCTCCTCCCTCCCCAGCAAGGGTTCACCCAATGTAACAGCTGACTAGGCAGTGGAGTTTAAAACTGGGCACAGCATGCCAAAGGAAGAGTTGCTCAAGCCCATGCCCTCCCATGGTCACAGGTGAAGAAGGCATCTATGAGTCTAGATCAGCCCATCCGTTAGCACACCTGCAGAAGCTCGGGGGCAGCCAGCCAGCAGAGGAGCTGTGAGCATCGCATTGCTGGCACACGAGCACCTGTACTGGCTTATACACAGGGAGCTCAAAATTAACCAAAGAGAACATAAGCATACCCACCTACAGTTCATCCACCCCCACCACCACAAAGCTGCAGGCCAGCAGCTTCCCTACAAGCCAAACCACAACACAAACAAACTGAAAAGCCTGCTCCCAATCTGCTTTATAAATGTGCTTGGCCCGGCCAGCTGTGTCAGACCCACCTGGACCCAATTAGCACCTGATTGTGCTCGTGATGTCATCATTCCCACGCTGACCTGTAGACAAACAGCCCTAACGAGGATCTAAGTGCAATTATCTCACAGGGAAGCGGGGGATTGAAGCTGACCTCTTAGCATGCTGTCATGACTCAACGAGCTGACCAGGCATTATGTATGATGTATTTACCTTGTAATTTGCACTATCTGCACTTTGCATTATGTGTATCCTGTCTACAACGTCTGTGTCAGTGTCCTGTCTGTCCTGCCTGTCCTTCACCGTGGACGAGGAGGAACGATATTTGGTTCCACTGTGTACTTGTATACGGCTGGAGTAAATAAGCATGAATGTGAGGCACTAACGAGGGGGTTGTGGAGCCTTCTTCAGCTGTGTCACATTGTGTCTCTTTTGCGTGGAATAACAGGTTTGCCTGTTCCTTTGCAGCCCATGCATACTGACACAGCTCCCTCCTCCAACTTCTGTGCGTGTGTGTTTGTGTGCATTTGTGCAAGAGTGTTTATGTGCTCATGTAACTGTGAGTGTGTATGTGTGTGCATGAGTGTGTGTGTGCATGTGTGTGTGCACGACTCAGACACAACACTGAGCTCGGAAGGGAGTGAGCACCAGCAAGCGTGGCTGACTCGGGTCAGATGGGCAGCAGGCTGGGTGGACACAGGAGAGAGAACTGCTGACCACATGGTCAGACTGAAACCAGTTAACCCAGGACACAAACCGCAAAGACCTGGTTCATCCCAAGACAGCAGATGCAATAATAACAAGAAGAATCAGATCTCTAGCCCAGTTTTATTGAGGGCAGCGAGTCCAGCGGCCAGCAGGGGGCAGTGCAGCTGAGCTGGCAGCTCCTGCCAGAAGTGCTCCAGCTGTATTAATGGTGCCTCCTGGTCCTCCTCCTCCTCCTGCGGCGCTTCACACTGGACCTCCTGACTCGCCTCCTCCTGCGCACTGGACGGGACGCTCGTCTTCGCCTCTTGGCCATGTCTGCGGTCTGTCCGAGAGGCGGCGCTGTGCCCTTTTTAAAGCCTCCGGGGACAGGCGCTGGGCGGGCGCCGGCTACGTGTCGCGTGAGATCACGGGGCCGCCCCTGTTACCTGCGATGACGTCACCGCGCGTGGCCTTCACGACTTTTTCAGGGATCAACACGCGGTACGCGCGCAGCACCAAAGGCAACTTATTTACCAAATTTAATACAATTTGTTTTCATGGAGAGCATTAACAAGAATGAAAATTAATAGAAACATACTAATAAATAATAAGGAATTTGTATTTTATTATCCGCCCGTTTTCCAACTGATTTATCCAACACTGTGGCGCACATTCTTATCATTATTAGCCTTTATTTGTCATATGTACATATACATTAGAATTCTTATTCGCGCCGATCTCTCAGCACATGCTCGGTCCAGCAGACAGCACAGTACGACAGACAACTGTAGTACAGCCGTGTGCGTGGACAGTACATTACAAAACGGTACAGAATAGTTATAGTATGTACGGACAATCAACAGAGCAATAACTACAAACAGAACTGTCTCGCGTGTAGCTCTATTAGTAGTAGTAGTTCTATTAAAGAGCCCCGATATGAGGAGTTTTTCCAAGCACAGTAAAATAACCCAGCACGTTACGCCACAATGTCAGATGCGGAAATCACGGAGGCGAACGGTCTCTCTCCGCCCGCTTGCCGGGGGTCTCTGTTCCAGGACCGCTCCGAGATGTTCCTCTCTCCTTTTGGTCTTGTTTGGAGATCTGGCGAGTCCCGTGAATAAACCCATCCTGCCAGGAAAGGCTATTTCGAGTTTAGTACAGATCAGCGCTTCAAGGCTCTCGCGCAGCGTTGTCCGGTGCTTGTAATGCGAACATCTCGCCACTAGAGGTCGCGGAAAACCGCAGAACGGTCCCTGCACGGTGATCGCGCCCCCTGCCGGGCAGCTTCAGATCGATAAAAACAGCGTAATAGAACAAAACACCTCGACCAGCCTGAATTGTTTCACACTCGTACATAACTACTGCCATGTCGCTGCATAGCTCTGTGTACGCCTTCCGCGGGGTATGGATCAATCAGTACTTCAGGGAGGAGAGCCGTAGGCTCGTGAAAAGACCCCCCCTCCCCAGCCTGGTCCTGATACCTGGCCCCCGTGTGTGCGAGAGCAGCACAGCTGTAGTGGACAGCACGCGTCTGGGGATCCCCGCAGGAAGAGCTGTCCACAGAGCTAGAGGGGCAGGCGGGCGCTCCGTCCTCCTGTACCTCCAACAGCTTATTATTTCACTGAAACACGCAACACCCGCGGAGACTGAGTACGCAAGTAACTTAGGCAAATTAGCCAGGTCTGACGCACCATATTGATCGCACTTAGTAGGTCGCCGAATATCACGGTTAGCGACAGCCAGGCGATGGCAGATGCGATCTAATGATCGATCATTTATTGGGCAAATGCCTGTAACCAAGGCGATTTACAACCACCCGTACGTTAGTAAATAAACAAAGCCGTATGAAAAACAGAAACCCAGTACAGTAATATACTTTCGCCCATTGTGACAGTGAGGCTAAATCTGTTTTAATATAACTGCTTTCTGTCTTTCTGGAGGGAATGAGTCCAACACAGAGACACGGAAAGGGGGGATTTAGGACAGACACTGGTACCTGAACTTGCGTGTTTTTAAGGCAGTGGGGCGGAGTCCTACACCGGGAGACCATGCAAACTCCCCACCCACGGACACTCAAGGTCAGAATGGAAACGGGGGGGAGCAATGTCCGCCTCTGGCTGCTGGATCAGCGCGAGAGAGCGCGGGGGGGTGAATGCCGACCGATCTGTCTACGGGTCCGCGCGGGGTGAGGGGGCGGAAGTCATCTCCACTCTTTTTTTTAAAGAATTTTTTATTAAACGTGTAAAGAATTTACAAATACAAATACAATCAGAGGATCAAATTAGGTACAATAGAACAAACACAAACAGAAAAATAAACAGTTAACCGCCAGAGGTAATAAGTAAGTTATATGATTAAATTGTATTTTTTACATATATCATATGTTTTCCGTGCTTTATTATTTCTCACATTTTTAATAGAATTTAAATAGTGTTTCAGCTCCACCTCAAAAGAACTAAAAAGGGGAGTATTATTAGACCATTTGGATTTATGGATGTGAAATTTACCAAGAATGATTAATAAATTGACTATAAATAAATGCTCTTTTTCCAAATTTTCTACTAAACAGTACAATAATATGTCAAAATCCTTCAATCTAAAAAACACCTTTAACTGCCTGCAAACAAAACTCTGTAAATCCGTCCAAAACAGCTTCACAAACCTCCACCTAACAAATAAATGCACCAGAGATTCCTTTTCCGCCCGACAAAAAACACACAGATCATCCTGCTCATGCTTAAATTTAAAGAGTACTAATTTCACTGGATAAAACTTATGAATAATTTTAAACGATATCTCTTTAACTTTATTTGTAATACAAAATCTATCAGGAATTGTCCAAACTAACTTCCAGTTTATATTTTCAAACATTGCATTCCAAAAAGACAAACAAGAGGGGATAAGATGGGGTTTACAAAGATTTCTAATAGGAGTATTGTTACATTTCTTGTCCTTTATTTCCACGCCATCCAAGAATAAATCAGTTGTAGGACCCAAAAGGAGGTCAGTCCTATTAACACTTTGATTTGCTTTTAATAAGCCCACTACACCTTCCAGAATGGCATCAAAAACTATCGCATATTCCTTAGGAGTAACAGGGAACTGAAATCTCTCCAGGAATTCAGGATAAGCAAGCAATCTACCATCTTCATTCAACAGTTGAGCCACTAAATACATTTTGTTATTAAACCAACTATGTAAAAATAAACTTTTATTTTTAAACTTAATGTC
Organism: Atractosteus spatula; assembly: GCF_055471065.1. Lineage (NCBI taxonomy): Eukaryota > Metazoa > Chordata > Actinopteri > Semionotiformes > Lepisosteidae > Atractosteus > Atractosteus spatula. The sequence continues at coordinate 67,134,485 of NC_142708.1, read as the reverse complement.
TTTATTATTCCAAATATAATATGTGTGTGGTGAGAAGTTGTGTTTGTATAATAAAGTCCAGTATAATAGTATTTGCTTATGAAAATTAGATAACTTAACTGGGATTTTCTTTATATCAAAGTTACATTTTAACAAAAAGTCAAGATTCCCAACATTCTGAAAAATTATGTTTGGAATAAAATTCCAAATACTATTTTTATTATTAATAAATTTCCTAATCCAATTTATTTTAAAAGTTATATTTGACATATAAAAGTCTATAACATTCAAGCCACCTTGGTTATTAGGTGTTTCCTAATATAATGAGGTTTATTCTTCCAAATAAAGTTGTATAATAGTTTGTCAAACTCATCAATAAGATGCGAAGGCACATTCAGTGAAAGCGAGGCGTACACAAAGCGAGAGATACCCTCTGCTTTCGACAGTAGAACCCGACCTGCCAACAATAGGTCCCTCATTAACCAAGACTGAAATCTTTTTTTAGTTTTATCTAAAATAGGCGTAAAATTCAATTTACATCTTTCATCTTGGTCTTTACAGACTATAATACCCAAATAACGAACCACTTTCTTCACAGGTATATTCACTATTGCATCTAAATTAGAATCCTTCAGAGAAAACAGTTCACACTTGTCAATATTCAGAGACAATCCTGAGACTGATGAGAACACATTTAAAACCTCAGTTGCTTTAGAGACCTCTTTACTATTCTTAAGAAAAATAGTGGTATCGTCTGCTAGTTGACAAATCTTAATTTCCTTTCCCAAGATACTAATGCCTTCCATAATGCTATTATTAATATGAAGAGTCAAAGTCTGAGTTACTAATAAAAAGAGAAAAGGAGATATTGGACATCCCTGCCTAATACCTCTTCCAATTTCAAATCTCGGAGATGTACCATTATGTAATCTGACTGAGCTATTACACCCATTATAAAGAGTCTTAACAACATTCTGAAAATATTCACCAAAACCAAAAAATTCTTAACACTTAAAAATAAATGTATGCTCTACTGTATCAAAAGCTTTATAAAAGTCCACAAATAAAATATAACTATCATCTTCTATAAGATCACTGTAATCTATCAGATCCAGAATTAAACGGATATTATTGCAAATATGCCTGCCTTTCATAAAACCAGATTGCGTCTCATCAATAATCTGAGCCAACCCTTTCTTTAATCTATTCGCAAATATCAAAGCTAATAATTTTGCATCATTATTCAACAGAGTTATAGGTCTCCAATTTTCTAATATTAGCTTATCCTTGTCAGGTTTGGGAATAAGTGAAATCAATCCCTGTTTCAGAGAAGGTGGCATTTCTTTTTTTTGTATAGCTTCTTCAAAAACACCAAATAAAAAATCAATTAACAAATCTTGAAAAAATTTATAAAATTCACTACATAAACCGTCATTCCCAGGGGATTTATTGTCTTTTAACTTATCAATATTTATTTTTATTTTGTTCTTAGTAATTTGTTGATCACATTGTATACGGAATTCCTCATCTATAAATCTAGCGTCTCTCCTTATGGAATGCAAAAATACATCCATATCCGACCTGTTCTGTCTTGCTGAGTATAAAGTTTTGTAAAAATCCGTAACATATAAAGCTATATCTTTGAGATTATCTGTAATACTGCCATTAATTTTTAACTTGTCAATCAATTTATATTCTAAACTTCTTTTTTCTAAATTATAAAAATATTTAGTATTTTTTCCCCTTCTTCCATCCACATTCTTCTTGATCGTATAAATGCACCTTTAGCTTTTTCTTCATAAGTCTGATCTAATTGCAATTGCAAAAGACTCAATTTTTCTTTTTCTTACTGACTGTAATCAGTAATCTGAGTTAATTCGATTATATCTTTAATAAGAGTATCTTCTTTATTTCTTTTTAACATAACTAGGGTTTTGCTCCTTTTAATAGCTAACTCCCTAATTTTATACTTCATAAATTCCCAATAACTGCCGAAAGAATTGTTCTGTAATGCCTTTCTATAACAATCTTTAATAATTAAGTTAGCATCCTTTACAAATTGGTCATCTTCCAAAAGAGTTTTATTAAATTTCCAGTAACTACATTTTTTGGTTTTTAAAGATCCAGATGTATTAATCGACAAAAAGATACCTTTATGATCCGTCAAAACTGCAGGACTCATATAGACATCAGTAGTGAGATTCTCCAATTCTTTTGAAATGAGCCACATATCAATTCTAGACTGTTTAGAAAAATCCCGATTACTCCGTGAAAACTGACTTAATCCCGGGTTCAAACATCTCCAGATACCAGTCATCTCCACTCTCACCGGCTTCCCCGAAAGGGTTAACGGGCGTCCAGATAACGCGAGGCCCGGGATGTGGGCGCCTCCATCTTGGATTAGGCCAGGAAAACCAGACACAGAGAGAGATCCGTCGCCTGTAGCTACGGCCCTGTTAGCTAGCGAAACAGAGATGGGGGGGATGTGAAATCTTACGTAAACACACATCGTACTTTCACACAAGAAAGGCTATGTTCTGAAACAAGCACGCACGGCAGACAACTGGAAGTTTTTTTTTCCGCAGAAACCTCCAAAATAATACGGGAGACGCGAGACCGAAACAGATTTGTCGACTTCAAACGACTCGACGACTGTAGTTGAAAGGTAAGATCCGAAACCGGAAGAAATGTATTTTTATGGTCAGCACAATTAATATTGTGGCGATGTGTACGAACTGCTCTGTCGAATGTTTTAATTCTGGTTGCACAAAAAAACAACAACTCTTCAGTCTTGAAGGTGCGGTACTTTATTTTCGTCCCTGCAAAACGAAAAAAAGTAACACGCTTAACTTGGCTAGCTAGATAATTGACTTAGTATTAATTTTAACATTATTTTGAACGCTTTGGGTAGCCTGCCTATGTGTGATACATACCACAGCGCAATCGACTGGCCGTGTTGAGCAAAAGGGTTATCAAAAAGTAAACAAGCGAGGGGCTTTTTAAAAGTGAGTTTTCCGGTTCTGTACAAGATTAGAGACTTTGTTTACAACGCGGTTTGATGTAGGAGCCGTGCGAATGCATGTTAGCTGATAAAGTAAAGCCAGCTATTTGTGTAAAATGTGACTTATTGTTCACATTTTATTCCTAGCAGCTCGGTTGCGAGAAGTTGATAAGGGGGTGACTGTTCTTGTGTTTGTTTTTCTAATTGTGACACAGGACACATGGTAGAACAGCATAAAGTGTCCGACGAGAGGAGCGCCGTTCGGTTAGTCCTGATCGTTTGGTTTTCGGTTGTTTATCGAGCTGAGGATCTGAACAGCCACCCGGGTCCTCGGTGATCACTGGAAGTCTGGCTTCTGTCACTGTGGGGTCTGTACTGTTGGTGACATTATTACAGCCCAGGTCGCTGTGGGGTCTGTACTGTTGGTGACATTATTACAGCCCAGGTCACTGTGGGGTCTTTACTGTTGGTGACATTATTACAGCCCAGGTCACTGTGGAGTCTGTATTGTTGGTGACATTATTACAGCCCAGGTCACTGTGGGGTCGTGACTGTTAGTAATATTACAGCCCAGGGCACTGTGGGGTCTTTGCTGATATTATTATTACAGTACAGGTCACTGTGGGGTCGTGACTGATAGTATTATTATTATAGTACAGCTCACAGGGGTCTTTACTATTAGTGACATTTTGTACAGTCCAGGTCACTGTGGGGTCTTTACTGTTAGTATAATTATCACAGTATAAGTCAGATAAAGGTAACAGCATCCAAAATGTGTTGTGTTGGCCCTGTGTTCAAAGATGCATCAGGCTGTCAGTGTTGTGATCAGAAAATCTGAAGTTGCTTGGATATAGTGTGCACTAGATAGGAGTGAATGAACTGAAAGAAACGCTGCGTGTGAAGAGTTAGTGAGCGATCAGCCCTTGGAGTAAACTTTAACAGTGAAGTCTGGGATTCGGCTTTGATTCTGAGTGAAGAAGGGTTAACTGCAGTGTCCCCAGACGCACAGTGGACAGGCAGGATCAGTAGCTCTGATCCCTTGGCCAGTCTCTTTCTTTAACAGCACAGGCAGCAGTGCTCTGCAGATGGCGAATGGGAGGTGTTTCTTTACACCAAGTGTGGTGGGTGTCTGGAACAGGCTGGGCTGTTCAAGCAGGTTCCTGGCAGAGCCAAAGTGGCTTCTTCTTGCCTGCGGCCTTCCATGTGTTTTCGTGTTGGGGGGGAAAACAGGTCTAGCAGGGCTCCACCCTGATCTTCCTCCTGAGGTAAAGAGACACCGGCAGGAGAATTAGGTGCCAGTTTTGTCTGAAAGGTATTTATACAGTAGTTGCCTCAGGGCATGTATTTACACTGTACTTTCACAGTGTAGTTGTTAGAGAGCGGAAACCTCTGTCCCATCAAGCCACCCATTGACTCAAGAGCTGGGTGCACCCACGGCACCCCAGCTTTTACACATGGGCTCCCAGTCCTGGTCCTGTAGGACCCCACACACACCTGCTGGTTTTCATTCCAGCTTAATTGCAGCCTTAATTGTGCTGACAAGTTGGTAGATTGGAACACGTGCAAGTTTTTTGAAGGGTTGCTCACAAAATTCGTGGGTGAAAAGGTGACTTCCAACATATCTAAGAGCTGAAAACAGAGGAACAGTTCGAATCGGTACTTTTATTTGTTCAGTTAAGGGGTCGCTTGTGTCACGGAGAGCTCGGCTGTGATTAACGTGGCGTGTGGGCCTCCAGAACCAGGACTGGGAGCCGCCTCAGGTCCAGGAAGCTGGAATTCTGTGTCTACTGATTAATGAGGTCTGCTGCCACTTAGAATGGATCTGCTCCCGTGTGCCTTCTGGGCACTCCTGGGAATCTGCCCTGATGTCTCCGAAGCTTCTCGGATCCTCACCAGCGAGGTGGTTTGTCAGCATCCAGAAGGATGACGGCAGATCCAGGACCCGTGTCCGACTGGGGAAAGAGCTGGGCATTCAGACAGCTTGCAGTGGGCTCAGCTCTGATGGTGGTGTGATCCGGGCAGCTGTGGTGGCGTCCCAGTCAAAGTCTGAGCCGGTGAAGGAGCTCCGGGGACCCCGACTCCCCCGAGGGACGGGGCACGGAGAGGGCGAGACGCCAGGCCCAGGCCCTGCTGCTGTGGGCCTTTCCTTCCGTCCCTGCGAGGTTCTGTGTATTGAAAGTTGTCATGAACTGCGTAACGTCATGTGACGTGTCAAAGTGAAATTCCTGGGACTCTTTCGCTTCCAGTAAGCGACCTTGTGAAAGAGGAAGGGCTCAGTGCACTCTGGGCTCGGGGCCAGCCGTGCAAGATGGCAAACAGGGCCCTGCAGACAGACACGTCACGCTCTGACTCTGCACTGCAGCCAGACCTCTGACCTCACACCTGGGCACGCCATGCTCTGATTGCAGGAGAATGACCTCTGACCCTACACCTGGGCACGCCATGCTCTGACTGCAGGAGAATGGCCTCTGACCCTACACCTGGGCACGCCATGCTCTGACTGCAGGAGAATGGCCTCTGACCCTACACCTGGGCACGCCATGCTCTGACTGCAGGAGAATGGCCTCTGACCCTACACCTGGGCACGCCATGCTCTGACTGCAGGAGAATGGCCTCTGACCCTACACCTGGGCACGCCATGCTCTGACTGCAGGAGAATGGCCTCTGACCCTACACCTGGGCACGCCATGCTCTGACTGCAGGAGAATGACCGCTGACCCTACACCTGGGCACGCCATGCTCTGACTGCAGGAGAATGACCTCTGACCCTACACCTGGGCACGCCATGCTCTGACTGCAGGAGAATGACCTCTGACCCTACACCTGGGCATGCCATGCTCTGACTGCAGGAGAATGGCCTCTGACCCTACAAAACTCTGTAAATCCGTCCAAAACAGCTTCACAAACCTCCACCTAACAAATAAATGCACCAGAGATTCCTTTTCCGCCCGACAAAAAACACACAGATCATCCTGCTCATGCTTAAATTTAAAGAGTACTAATTTCACTGGATAAAACTTATGAATAATTTTAAACGATATCTCTTTAACTTTATTTGTAATACAAAATCTATCAGGAATTGTCCAAACTAACTTCCAGTTTATATTTTCAAACATTGCATTCCAAAAAGACAAACAAGAGGGGATAAGATGGGGTTTACAAAGATTTCTAATAGGAGTATTGTTACATTTCTTGTCCTTTATTTCCACGCCATCCAAGAATAAATCAGTTGTAGGACCCAAAAGGAGGTCAGTCCTATTAACACTTTGATTTGCTTTTAATAAGCCCACTACACCTTCCGGAATGGCATCAAAAACTATCGCATATTCCTTAGGAGTAACAGGGAACTGAAATCTCTCCAGGAATTCAGGATAAGCAAGCAATCTACCATCTTCATTCAACAGTTGAGCCACTAAATACATTTTGTTATTAAACCAACTATGTAAAAATAAACTTTTATTTTTAAACTTAATGTCTTTATTATTCCAAATATAATATGTGTGTGGTGAGAAGTTGTGTTTGTATAATAAAGTCCAGTATAATAGTATTTGCTTATGAAAATTAGATAACTTAACTGGGATTTTCTTTATATCAAAGTTACATTTTAACAAAAAGTCAAGATTCCCAACATTCTGAAAAATTATGTTTGGAATAAAATTCCAAATACTATTTTTATTATTAATAAATTTCCTAATCCAATTTATTTTAAAAGTTATATTTGACGTATAAAAGTCTATAACATTCAAGCCACCTTGGTTATTAGGTGTTTCCTAATATAATGAGGTTTATTCTTCCAAATAAAGTTGTATAATAGTTTGTCAAACTCATCAATAAGATGCGAAGGCACATTCAGTGAAAGCGAGGCGTACACAAAGCGAGAGATACCCTCTGCTTTCGACAGTAGAACCCGACCTGCCAACAATAGGTCCCTCATTAACCAAGACTGAAATCTTTTTTTAGTTTTATCTAAAATAGGCGTAAAATTCAATTTACATCTTTCATCTTGGTCTTTACAGACTATAATACCCAAATAACGAACCACTTTCTTCACAGGTATATTCACTATTGCATCTAAATTAGAATCCTTCAGAGAAAACAGTTCACACTTGTCAATATTCAGAGACAATCCTGAGACTGATGAGAACACATTTAAAACCTCAGTTGCTTTAGAGACCTCTTTACTATTCTTAAGAAAAATAGTGGTATCGTCTGCTAGTTGACAAATCTTAATTTCCCTTCCCAAGATACTAATGCCTTCCATAATGCTATTATTAATATGAAGAGTCAAAGTCTGAGTTACTAATAAAAAGAGAAAAGGAGATATTGGACATCCCTGCCTAATACCTCTTCCAATTTCAAATCTCGGAGATGTACCATTATGTAATCTGACTGAGCTATTACACCCATTATAAAGAGTCTTAACAACATTCTGAAAATATTCACCAAAACCAAAAAATTCTTAACACTTAAAAATAAATGTATGCTCTACTGTATCAAAAGCTTTATAAAAGTCCACAAATAAAATATAACTATCATCTTCTATAAGATCACTGTAATCTATCAGATCCAGAATTAAACGGATATTATTGCAAATATGCCTGCCTTTCATAAAACCAGATTGCGTCTCATCAATAATCTGAGCCAACCCTTTCTTTAATCTATTCGCAAATATCAAAGCTAATAATTTTGCATCATTATTCAACAGAGTTATAGGTCTCCAATTTTCTAATATTAGCTTATCCTTGTCAGGTTTGGGAATAAGTGAAATCAATCCCTGTTTCAGAGAAGGTGGCATTTCTTTTTTTTGTATAGCTTCTTCAAAAACACCAAATAAAAAATCAATTAACAAATCTTGAAAAAATTTATAAAATTCACTACATAAACCGTCATTCCCAGGGGATTTATTGTCTTTTAACTTATCAATATTTATTTTTATTTTGTTCTTAGTAATTTGTTGATCACATTGTATACGGAATTCCTCATCTATAAATCTAGCGTCTCTCCTTATGATAGTATTATTATTATAGTACAGCTCACAGGGGTCTTTACTATTAGTGACATTTTGTACAGTCCAGGTCACTGTGGGGTCTTTACTGTTAGTATAATTATCACAGTATAAGTCAGATAAAGGTAACAGCATCCAAAATGTGTTGTGTTGGCCCTGTGTTCAAAGATGCATCAGGCTGTCAGTGTTGTGATCAGAAAATCTGAAGTTGCTTGGATATAGTGTGCACTAGATAGGAGTGAATGAACTGAAAGAAACGCTGCGTGTGAAGAGTTAGTGAGCGATCAGCCCTTGGAGTAAACTTTAACAGTGAAGTCTGGGATTCGGCTTTGATTCTGAGTGAAGAAGGGTTAACTGCAGTGTCCCCAGACGCACAGTGGACAGGCAGGATCAGTAGCTCTGATCCCTTGGCCAGTCTCTTTCTTTAACAGCACAGGCAGCAGTGCTCTGCAGATGGCGAATGGGAGGTGTTTCTTTACACCAAGTGTGGTGGGTGTCTGGAACAGGCTGGGCTGTTCAAGCAGGTTCCTGGCAGAGCCAAAGTGGCTTCTTCTTGCCTGCGGCCTTCCATGTGTTTTCGTGTTGGGGGGGAAAACAGGTCTAGCAGGGCTCCACCCTGATCTTCCTCCTGAGGTAAAGAGACACCGGCAGGAGAATTAGGTGCCAGTTTTGTCTGAAAGGTATTTATACAGTAGTTGCCTCAGGGCATGTATTTACACTGTACTTTCACAGTGTAGTTGTTAGAGAGCGGAAACCTCTGTCCCATCAAGCCACCCATTGACTCAAGAGCTGGGTGCACCCACGGCACCCCAGCTTTTACACATGGGCTCCCAGTCCTGGTCCTGTAGGACCCCACACACACCTGCTGGTTTTCATTCCAGCTTAATTGCAGCCTTAATTGTGCTGACAAGTTGGTAGATTGGAACACGTGCAAGTTTTTTGAAGGGTTGCTCACAAAATTCGTGGGTGAAAAGGTGACTTCCAACATATCTAAGAGCTGAAAACAGAGGAACAGTTCGAATCGGTACTTTTATTTGTTCAGTTAAGGGGTCGCTTGTGTCACGGAGAGCTCGGCTGTGATTAACGTGGCGTGTGGGCCTCCAGAACCAGGACTGGGAGCCGCCTCAGGTCCAGGAAGCTGGAATTCTGTGTCTACTGATTAATGAGGTCTGCTGCCACTTAGAATGGATCTGCTCCCGTGTGCCTTCTGGGCACTCCTGGGAATCTGCCCTGATGTCTCCGAAGCTTCTCGGATCCTCACCAGCGAGGTGGTTTGTCAGCATCCAGAAGGATGACGGCAGATCCAGGACCCGTGTCCGACTGGGGAAAGAGCTGGGCATTCAGACAGCTTGCAGTGGGCTCAGCTCTGATGGTGGTGTGATCCGGGCAGCTGTGGTGGCGTCCCAGTCAAAGTCTGAGCCGGTGAAGGAGCTCCGGGGACCCCGACTCCCCCGAGGGACGGGGCACGGAGAGGGCGAGACGCCAGGCCCAGGCCCTGCTGCTGTGGGCCTTTCCTTCCGTCCCTGCGAGGTTCTGTGTATTGAAAGTTGTCATGAACTGCGTAACGTCATGTGACGTGTCAAAGTGAAATTCCTGGGACTCTTTCGCTTCCAGTAAGCGACCTTGTGAAAGAGGAAGGGCTCAGTGCACTCTGGGCTCGGGGCCAGCCGTGCAAGATGGCAAACAGGGCCCTGCAGACAGACACGTCACGCTCTGACTCTGCACTGCAGCCAGACCTCTGACCTCACACCTGGGCACGCCATGCTCTGATTGCAGGAGAATGACCTCTGACCCTACACCTGGGCACGCCATGCTCTGACCCTACACCTGGGCACGCCATGCTCTGACTGCAGGAGAATGACCTCTGACCCTACACCTGGGCACGCCATGCTCTGACTGCAGGAGAATGGCCTCTGACCCTACACCTGGGCACGCCATGCTCTGACTGCAGGAGAATGGCCTCTGACCCTACACCTGGGCACGCCATGCTCTGACTGCAGGAGAATGACCGCTGACCCTACACCTGGGCACGCCATGCTCTGACTGCAGGAGAATGACCGCTGACCCTACACCTGGGCACGCCATGCTCTGACTGCAGGAGAATGACCTCTGACCCTACACCTGGGCACGCCATGCTCTGACTGCAGGAGAATGGCCTCTGACCCTACACCTGGGCATGCCATGCTCTGACCCTACACTTGGGCACGCCATGCTCTAACTGCAGGAGAATGACCTCTGACCCTACACCAAGGCACGCCATGCTTTGATTAGAGGTGACTGTCCCCTCACCCCTCACCTTGGATTTTTTCTGAGTCCAATTTTTAGTTATTTTCTTTAGTTGAGCTTTTACATAAGTAGCTGAAAACCCCCAGCCACTTCAGGGCTAAAAAAAGCTTAAGAAGGACTAAAGGCCGAGTGTTATTTCAGTTCAGGGTTCAGTGTCTGTCATTGTTTATTTCAGAGCCAGCCATCACATGAGTGTTTTCCCAGTCGCAAGCCAATCTGTTGTGTCTCTCTCTTTGTGTGCTGCTGTGTCTGTGGTCAGGAGGAGGCTGGAGCAGCGAGTGACCAGTCAGGAGGAGCTGGCGGTCAGTGGATGAGCAGCTCACACGGACCACAGCCAAGGTACAGACGTGTGTTTAGTGCGCAGTGCCGGGAAAGTGCTCTTCCATTATCCCAGGCTGCAGGATGCGCCCTGCCCATCTGCTGCAGTGTTAACTGCTTGTCATCCATCCCTCCTGCAAGTGGAGTGAACAGCCAGTTACAGTCAAGAGTTCAGGTCAGCTGGGGCTGTGGGGTCAGAGCTAGGGGGATTGTGGGTGAGGGGGGGTGTGGGGATAGAGGGGGTCAGTGGGGTGAAGACGGGGGGAGTGTGTGTGTTTGGGGATAGAGGGGGCCAGTGGGGTGAAGACGGGGGTGTGTGTGTGTGTGTGGGGATTGAGGAGGTCAGTGGGGTGAAGGGGGGGGGGTGTGTGGGGATAGAGGGGGTCAGTGGGGTGAAGGGGGGGGGGTGTGTGGGGATAGAGGGGGTCAGTGGGGTGAAGACGGGGGGGGGTGTGTGGGGATAGAGGGGGTCAGTGGGGTGAAGACGGGGGGGGGGTGTGGGGATAGAGGGGGTCAGTGGGGTGAAGACGGGGGTGTGTGTGGGGATAGAGGGGGTCAGTGGGGTGAAGAGGGGGGGTTGTGTAGGGATAGAGGGGGTCAGTGGGGTGAAGAGGGGGGGTGTGGGGATAGAGGGGGTCAGTGGGGTGAAGACGGGGGGAGTGTGTGTGTGTGGGGATTGAGGGGGTCAGTGGGGTGAAGGGGGGGGGGTGTGTGGGGATAGAGGGGGTCAGTGGGGTGAAGGGGGGGTGTGTGTGGGGATAGAGGGGGTCAGTGGGGTGAAGACGGGGGTGTGTGTGGGGATAGAGGGGGTCAGTGGGGTGAAGAGGGGGGGTTGTGTAGGGATAGAGGGGGTCAGTGGGGTGAAGACGGGGGGGGTGTGTGGGGATAGAGGGGGTCAGTGGGGTGAAGACGGGGGTGTGTGTGGGGATAGAGGGGGTCAGTGGGGTGAAGAGGGGGGGTTGTGTAGGGATAGAGGGGGTCAGTGGGGTGAAGAGGGGGGGTGTGTGGGGATAGAGGGGGTCAGTGGGGTGAAGACGGGGGGTGCTTATTGTGTGGGTGCTGTGTTGCACACAGGGGGAGTTGCTGTTGCCGTACCCGGTGAGCATTGCCGTGACGATGGCGTCCTGGGAGGCGGCTAGGCTGTGCAGCCTCATGCTCTCGCTCAGCGCCCTGACTCTGCCCTCCAACACCAACGCCTATATCTACGCCGTGAGTGTGCCCCCGCTCTTCCTCCTCCTCCTCTTCCTCGCCCTCGCGGCCTCATGCCCTCTCTCTCTTCTCTCTGCAGTACCACAACAACAGGTCCACCATGGGCTTCGACGACCTCCCTGCTCTGTTCGGGAACCAGCTGCCCAAGGACGGACTGGCGGTGAGGAGGGGGGAGATGACTGTTCGGTCACTCCGGCCTGGGGGGGTAGAGAGATGACCGCTCGAACACTCTGGCCTGATCGGGGTGGAGAGGTGACCACTCGGTTGCTCTGGCTTGGGGGGGTGGAGAGGTGACCGCTCGGACACTCTGGCCTGATTGGGGTGGAGAAGTAACCGCTCGGTCGCTCTGGCCTGGGGGGGGTGGAGAGGTGACCACTCGGTTGGTCCAGCCTGGCGGGGTAGAGAGATGACCGCTCGTACGCTCTGGGCTGATCAGGACCATCTGGCCTCCATCCTCCCAAGAGGAGTCGGGGACGAACCGGCAGCCTGATCTCGGCAGGACTGCATGGCTGCACCAAGGAAGCGCAGGCTTTTGCTTTAAGTGGTGTAGGTAGACCAGTAGGGGGCGCTCTTCCCATAGCTAGAATGTCCAGATCAGCTCCTCAGTATGGTGACCAGGGGGAGCTGTGCTATATAGGGGATCTCATCCTACAGCTGAGGCATTTAACTGAGGTTCTGACTGATTTATCGGGAAGGACCCTAGGATATGGTGTGGAACAGGAGGGGTATTAACCCCACTCTGGGCTGTACAGTTTGAGGCACAGTTTCTCTTTCCTCCCCTGATCTGATGTGGAGGGGGGCAGCGCTGTGGGCAGTAATGACCCTGCGGATCCTGTGGGAATTGTACTGACTCGCTGTTTGTGGCCCAGGGTGTTCTTGTGGATGCCCACCCTGTCAATGCCTGCATGCCGATTGCGCCGCCGCCCACCCACTCCAGCGGGAATCTCTCTAAATATATCGTCCTGATCCGGCGTCTGGACTGCAATTTCGACATCAAGGTAGAGGGCACTTCCACAGAGTTACTGTACTGTAGTGTCTAGTGTGTCTGTATTAACCCCTCTCTCTCAGTGCAGTGTTAATGGACTGTAGTGTCCAGTGTGTCTGTATTAACCCCTCTCTCTCAGTGCAGTGTTAATGGACTGTAGTGTCCAGTGTGTCTGTATTAACCCCTCTCTCTCAGTGCAGTGTTAATGGACTGTAGTGTCTAGTGTGTCTGTATTAACCCCTCTCTCTCTCAGTGCAGTGTTAATGTACTGTAGTGTCCAGTGTGTCTGTATTAACCCCTCTCTCTCAGTGCAGTGTTAATGGACTGTAGTGTCCAGTGTGCTGTATAAACCCCTCTCTCTCTCAGTGCAGTGTTAATGGACTGTAGTGTCCAGTGTGTCTGTATTAACCCCTCTCTCTCTCAGTGCAGTGTTAATGGACTGTAGTGTCCAGTGTGTCTGTATCAACCCCTCTCTCTCAGTGCAGTGTTAATGGACTGTAGTGTCCAGTGTGTCTGTATTAACCCCTCTCTCTCTCAGTGCAGTGTTAATGTACTGTAGTGTCCAGTGTGTCTGTATTAACCCCTCTCTGGACAGTACAGTCCATTAACACTGCACTGAGAGTGTGTCTGTATTAACCCCTCTCTCTCAGTGCAGTGTTAATGTACTGTAGTGTCCAGTGTGTCTGTATTAACCCCTCTCTCTCTCAGTGCAGTGTTAATGGACTGTAGTGTCCAGTGTGTCTGTATTAACCCCTCTCTCTCTGTGTAGTGTTAATGGACTGTAGTGTCCAGTGTGTCTGTATTAACCCCTCTCTCTCTGTGCAGTGTTAATGGACTGTAGTGTCCAGTGTGTCTGCATGAACCCCTCTCTCTCTGTGCAGAGTTAATGGACTGTAGTGTCCAGTGTGTCTGCATGAACCCCTCTATCTCAGTGCAGTGTTAATGGACTGTAGTGTCCAGTGTGTCTGTATTAACCCCTCTCTCTCTCAGTGCAGTGTTAATGTACTGTAGTGTCCAGTGTGTCTGTATTAACCCCCCTCTCTCAGTGCAGTGTTAATGGACTGTAATGTCCAGTGTGTCTGTATTAACCTCTCTCTCTTTCCAGGTTCTACATGCACAACAAGCAGGTTACAGCGCTGCTATTGTTCACAATGTGAACTCAAACATACTGCTGAACATGGACTACAGTGACGGTAGTAGCTCTGTTTTCATTCTCTCCCTTCTGTCTCCCTCTTCTTTCTCCATCAGCATCTCTTTCCCAGTTTTTCCATCTCTCTTTCTCCTGCTTTTACAATTGTTTCCCTTTTTGAATTCATGGGGGCTGGGTTTGCCCCGCGATGACATCAGCGAGAGATGTGACGCTCCCCCAATTGCTGCTCACTCTCCTGTGTGGCGCTGTGGAGGAGGGCTGGCTTGTTAAAACCCACGTCGCATCTCCTCTTTCATCTCCAAGGAGCCCAAGGCCCCCCTGCTTACTTACTGCAACGAGTTTCCTGCAGTGTGGTTTTAGAACAAGAATAATATCACTTTTTATCTTCGATGCTTTCATTTTGTTGTGAGGAATTCTTCATCAGAAGAGCAGGAGTCAGTCTTGTGTGATTTCCGTTTTTGTTGAGCTCAGTTAGTACAGCAGCACTGCGCTGGGTCTGTCCCACAGGACACACACCCTGCAAGAGCTTCCCAGCTCTTACATACAGTGCAGGCTGAGAGACAAGAGTTACTGTGTCACACTTTAGTGTTTCTTTGTTCTTTGAGAGTTTGTTCTGTTTTATGATATTTGTGAGTCCTTGTCCTGTCCTTTGCTGTGTGATCATGTCTTCTCTTCTTTACACCTTGCATAGGGAAATTAGTTGTTGCAGCAGTTAAAGCAAGACTGCAAAGTAGGATGCATATCAGCACATACTGTATTAATAGTGTGACTCCTTAATATGCATGTAATTACTGGAATCTGTAGATTTTACAGCTCTGTATCTGTCGCCAAGCTGCCTCAATGTATGTTAAAGTATAATATGGACTGACTTGTACAAACAACAGTAACAGATCTGCTCCTAACACAGCTATCAACAGAAAGACTGATCAGCTACCTGAGCCTGAAACAAACCAGACTGTCTTGGACTACATGAGACTCTGCTGTTCAAAAAGAGTTGGGGAAACCTTCAGCAGTTTCTGTTCTGTGGGGCAGACCCAACCGTGCATTGCTATATGTATTGAGCTCAGTAATGACTGAATCTACTCGAGACTCGAGCCTCCCGCTCTTCTGTTGAAGAACACCCCACACAGACAGCTTTCTTCTGTCTCAACATACCTCTTGGTAAATGCTAACTGATCCCAGAAATTACTCCAGTAGCTTACACGGTGCACTTGAGTAGTAACGTATGCAGTATATGTGTGTGTGCCAGGCACTTCGGACTGAAGTGGCAGAGTCAAGTGTCACTGCAGGCCTCTGGGTCATTCTCTGCCTGGATGTTGGGAGCGACTGTTGGACGAGCTGGTTTCTGACAGCTGTTTGTCTGCCTCCTGCCTGCAGAGGAGATTGTGAGGCAGATCGAGATCCCGTCTGTGTTCACCAGCGAGACCGCGGCTCAGAGACTGCGCAAGTACATCATCCCGGAGAACAGGCAAGTGACGCGGTGACACAGGAGTGCTGCAGGTCCCAGGGTGAATGAGCTCCTCTGACACCCCCCTGTCAGGGTGTGCATAGTCCTCACTCTCCTGTCGGGCTCTGTGCAGAGTCCCAGTGATCTGACAGGGGGTGTCAGAGGAGGGTGTGCACAGTCCTCACTCTCCTGTCAGGCTCTGTGCAGAGTCCCAGGGTGAGTGATCTGACAGGGGTGTCAGAGGAGGGTGTGCACAGTCCTCACTCTCCTGTCAGGCTCTGTGCAGAGTCCCAGGGTGAGTGATCTGATAGAGTGTTTGAGGGGGGTGTGCACATCTCTCATTTAAGATGTCGACAAACAGCTGGCAATTCCAAATTACACTGATAAATTTCTGCCTATTCTAAATTAAAAAAAGAGTGAACCATCATGTAGCATCAAAGCAATCTCTTTGGTTGCCGCAAATGATGTAATGTTACCATGGATACCGATCAGGTGACATCATTGGAAATCTTCTTGTGATGTCACTGCCCCTCCCACCATCTCTATCAACATACATCAGTAAGCATGTTGATAGGCGTTGCCATGGAGACCACTCAAAAAACATCTAAATGCATCTCACAGCAAAATCCTGCGTACTGGAAGTTGCAGTGTGTGTTTTGACAGTGCAGAAGCAGGGTGGTGCTGTTGCCTCTCTTTCTCCTTCTGTGACAGGTCTGGCATCGAGCCTGCTGGCCCATCAAGCTGCTCTTTTGCCTTCCCTGAGTGCAGGGGACACTTCTCTCGCACTCCCGCGGAGCGATGTGGCAGGAGTCTCCGGCCCGGTGACCATGCTGGAAGCCGTGCTGGAGACCCTGGCCAACTCGCTGATCCTGACAGCCGTGTTCCTGGACTTCCTGGACCCCGACCTGGCCGAGTTCGTGAACCGCGCCCCGGTCAGCACGTTCATTGTGGCCTGTTTCCTCTACAGGACCTACGTCCTCCTCAAGCCCGAGTTCTCCTTCCCCCTCAGCTACTACCTGATCCCCTTCACCGGCGTGGTCGGCATCATCATCCTCGTCATGTTTGTCATCATGGTGGGTCCCGCGCCCGCGTCCGTGCCGTCCTCCTGCGGGCTGGGCTCTCTCTCCTGGCCTCCCGCAGGAGCTGTGGAAAGTGTAATCTGAGAAACCCCTCTCCCTCCCAGATTGTGCGCTGTGTGCAGTACCGCAAGCGCATGAGGAGGAACAGGCTGACCAAGGAGCAGCTGAAGAAGATCCCGGTGCACAAGTTCAAGAAGGGTGAGTGTGGACCCTGAGATCTGTTGACGCCATAGGCACTACTGACAATATAGACAAAATGGGCAGTACCAATGTTGTAGACACCACTGATGTTATAGGCTCCACTGGCCCTGAAGACACTGGCACCACTGACGCTAATCCAGCTCCAAGCGCTGGTGTTTGCATCAGTAAGACCCAAACGAGTGAACGTTTCTTCCAGTAACTGTTTGGGTTTAGACTCTTCTTGCTTCATCAGCAGCTCCAAACCGGATGGGTATGCAACAGAGTATTTCAGAGGTGTGGGTGGGGAGCTGTTTCAGCATGCGTAGGCTGCAACAGTACAGGTAAAGGTTCGTTCATGCTGAGAGGAGAAGGCTCCACCTGAAGAAGGCTCCACAGCCAAAACGTCGTTTCTTTCCTTGACCTTTCAGCGTGGAATGAACCTTCACGTGTTCCATGGAGTATTTTAGCTGCGTGTATTTATCTCTCTCCTGTATTGTGTCCAGGGTCTGATGGTAATGGGGTACAGGGCTTTACAG
The DNA here is from genome assembly GCF_055471065.1 of Atractosteus spatula. Lineage (NCBI taxonomy): Eukaryota > Metazoa > Chordata > Actinopteri > Semionotiformes > Lepisosteidae > Atractosteus > Atractosteus spatula. The sequence continues at coordinate 67,117,310 of NC_142708.1, read as the reverse complement.
TGGGGAGACCGGGGAGTCATCAGAGGCAGGACAGGGGGATCCCAGAAACAAGAACAGTGCACCCCGGTTCGATTAAGATGCAAGTCTTGCTTGTCGCACCTTATAAACAAAAATAGCTGCGCAATTGTGGTTAGTCTAAGGGGTCCTGTTTGAGAGGGGTGCTTGAAAAGGCCCCTTGTGTGGTACCAAGCTCACCACTACACTTATTCCTGCTGTGCGCCCTTTCAGTGGGCTGGACTGGCTCACCATGCTGGCTCTGTGGCTGGGTGTACTGTTCAGTGTGTCCACCAGAGGGCGCTGCAGGCCTGCCTATTTCCACTCGCACTGCAGCTCCAGCGGCAGACTAACCCACAGACAAAACCTTCTAGATCCCCAGTCATCAAATGTGTTCAGGTGTGTTTATTTTTCCATTTTTTGTTTTTATCTCCCACCTCTTGGGTTATTGACATGAAGGCACCAGGCTATTAGCCTCTGTTGGCTATCAGATAAGCAGAGCAGGCCAGGCGGTGCCCCTGCTGTTGTCTCCACATCTCCTCTAGAGCAGCGATGTTCAGCACTTGCTGATGGTTCTCCTGGACCTTCTCACGAGCTGGAGGGGTGCAATCTGAGCCGCCTCGCTGGAGGGCCTCTCAGGGCCCGCGTGTTGCTTGCCCCCCCCACCCCCATTGCGTGTGTGTGTGGTTTCTGCACTGCAAGTGAAGCAGTGAGGTGTTTGTGCTTCAGGCTCGGCTGAGGTTTCCTCTTCCTCTGTCTCAAGCTGACTGCTCGACAGCGAGACTCCTCCCTTTGACTTGGAAGGAGACGTCTTCCTCTGCCCTGTCCTGTGTCTACTGCAGGCACTTACATTTACAGACCTAGACGCTGCACTGTACAGCACTTGCATAGGCTCGGCTCTGCACTGCTCACTCCTGGGCCCTGGGCTGCACTGCACTGCACTGCTCACTCCTGGGCCCTGGGCTGCACTGCATCGCACTGCACTGCACTGCTCACTCCTGGGCCCTGGGCTGCACTGCACTGCACTGCTCTGCTCACTCCTGGGCTCCGTGCTGTGCTGCTCTGCTCACTCCTGGGCTCCGCGCTGTGCTGCTTTGCATGCTCTTCTTCCTGACTTGGACCTGCTGAGCAGTGTGGAAGTATAACTGTTTCCCCATCCCACGATGCACAGCACAGGCGACACGCGCAGATGTCTGCGGGTGATCTGTACCCAGAGGGTGGCACAGCCCTCGGGCCCCAGCTGACCCCCCCCCCTTCACCTCCTTTGTCTCGTGATCAGCCAGCGTCACACTGGTTTTTCAGGTTTGCTGCTCTTCCTGTGCCAGTCCGGGAATAGTCTATCCTTTCCTCGACAGCAGGAAGAATGCTATGCAGGGAAATGCAGAATCCACGCTTTCTAAGTGCAAAACATGCAGGCGAGCATGGAGCAGTTTTGATATCAGTCAGTAATAGCCAGGGCTCTGAACTTACCCCTGCAGGGGTTACAGGTTCAAATCCAAGGTGAACAGCACAGCTGACGTACCCTTGACCCAGGGTACGTCACTCAGGTCACTCCAGTAAACTGGATAAAAAAATAAAAACTTCCATAGAGCTTGAACTTATTTGGTTATTCTTGGGTGAGTCCTGCCCTGGTCCAGGAAAGCCCAGTTAACATCCCTTAGATCACTTGTTTCCGAAGACCGGGAGCACTTCAGCTAGTGGTCAATCAAGCAGGTGCATCGAGATAAAAACACAACTGGGCAGCTGAGGTCGTCCAGAGCAGAAGAGCCTTCAGGCCATTCATTCCAAATGACCTGAAAGGGACTGAACCACGTTCCCTGCTTGCAGAGCGATGGGTTAACTTTGTTGATGCCTTTGAGGGTTAAGAATACCTGTATCAAGACGGGGGGAAAAAAAGGATTCAGTTGATTTAACTTGTCAATGTGAAGACATTCCTTCAAGCCCAGGAATGTTCCATCCTTGCTCGTCTTTGGACCACCTCCAGCGTGGCAAAACGTTTGCTTTCGGAATGTGGCTGCCAATAACCCGCTGGTCTCCTGGACGCGTCTTCAGCATGCGCTGGTTTCACGGCGGGCGAGAGCTGCACGCAGCGGGCGAGGCAGGAGCTGCTTCCCGCTGAGAGCGGGAGAGGGCTCTGATTGGCCAGGCCCGCTGCTGCACTTTGACCCCCACCCCCCCCGTCGACAGGCCCGACCCCCAGCTGACCCGGGAGTAGACTTCCTCAGGCGGAGGGGTCTTTGTGCGCTGGAACGCGTGAGGGCTGGGCAAACGCCTGGCACGCGGCAGAGCCGTGCATGCTGGAGCACGAGCAGGGATTTTCACACGGGCAGCGCCACCCCGAACGGCAAGGCTGGGGAAGAAGAGGCTGCTTATGAAACACCGGAGGGTTTGTGTTGACGTGTCATTCACGTCTTCTTGCCAACACGGGGAAGCTGGAGTGAAATTCAGGGATGTTGTGGTAAAAGTCTGCCATGTACTCTTAAGGCCTCATTGACAACATTGTGTAGAGTTTTGGGTTCCATCTTATAGAAAAGACCTTGCTGCTCTGGAATCAGGCCAGAGAAGAGTGACCAGATACAGTACCTTCCCAGAGTAAAGACCGGTCCTGGTCTGACAGGACTAGCACAGTTCGGGACAGGACGGATGGGTTGCCACAGTAATACCCTGGTTCGGGACCGGACGGATTGGTTGCCACAGTAATACCCTGGTTCTGGATGGGATGGATGGGTTGCCACAGTAACACCGTGGATCTGGACCGGACGGATGGGTTGCCACAGTAACACCGTGGATCTGGACCGGGTCGGGCTCCTGAGGCCAGGCCTGCGCAGAGTCTCTTCAGTGCTGGTCCCCGCTCTCAGAGGGGCGATGCGGTGGCTGAGGAAGAGGGCGTGGGAGGACCCGGGGGCGCAGGGGCAGTCATGAGGAAGTGCAACCTGGAGTGAAATTAGGAAGCTTCCCTCTGCAGGTCGGTGGGGCTGGAGCTGCCCTTCCGCGGTGCAGGAGCAGATTCCTGGGATCCTTGAAAATGCTGGGATGATGGCACCTTGGGGATCGATAAGCTAATGAGCCCCCAGTCGTGCTTGACGGGATGAACGGGGCTATCTCGTTTGTGACCTTTCCTTTGCGCGTGTTTGTTAGCGCGTGTGCCAGTCTTCATCTGCCTCAGCATTTGAGCGTGTGTGTGTGTGCGTGCGTGTGTCAGCATGCGTGTTATCTTGAAAGTGTGCGAGGTTACACTGACTCATCCCGTGACTGTCGGAGACAGGAAGTCCCAGTGCACAGCCATTCACCCCCTGTCTGCTGACCCCTCCCTCCACTCTCACTCTGCCTTTACCTTGTTAGGAGAGTAAAACTCCTGAGTAAGGCTGATCTTTGGTCTGTTGGGTGGCGCTGAAACTCCCACTCCTGTTCGTAGGAGCGAGCACACAGTTGCACATCATCGTCTTTCTCTGAAAATGATCGTAAGCCCATCAGCACTTTTATGCTCTAGCCTTCATTTTAAGTAGGCCACAGTGTGTAGTACTGGTGAGGGCCTCTAAACTCATAACTGGGGGAGGGGTGCAGGTTCAAATCCCAGTTGGGGCACAGCTGTTGTGTCCTTGAGCAAGGATTGCTGCAGTAAAAAAAGCTGTGGGAAAGGGCGCAGGTGGAAGTGGCTTTGCACAACTGCATCTGTTAAACCTATTAATTAAACCCGGTAGCAGTTTGTTACTAAGCTCCTCGCGATGCATGATGATGTGTGCATGCAGTGAAAGCCGTTGATCCAGATACAGCTGGCGCCAGAGGTGTGCCTATGGCTGCCAGGAGCTCGGAGACTGAGGGCGAGCTGCGTTTTTTGGGCCCTTCGGCCTTGGTCGGGGGCTACGGAGGCGCGTCAGCGAGCCACAGTTTGCCCTTCTGATTTAAGCAACGGGGACCTTTCGCTGTGAAGAAGCGCTTCCTGTTTTCTGCCCTAATGGCACCTGAACTTCCTTTTCCCAGCAGCACTCTGGCCCGCGGTTCACCCTCGACCCTGAAGGCACAGCCCCGTCTGCCCTGCTGATAGGGTCCCCCCTGTCCCGGCCTGTGCCTGTCACCCGTGGGGTCAGAGACGGGCTGTGGGTTCTGGGTCGGGGCGGCGGTGCTGAGTGGCGCCTCTGGTCTGGGCTCGGGTCCCTCTCGGTCCAAGCAGGGGGCATGCTGGGGCGGGGGGGGGGGGGGCTGAGGTTGCCTGCAGAGCGAAGGCGAGGGTGGCCGCTGGGTTATTTCGTTCAGGTTTTTTCTGTCCATTCGCTCGGCTCGCAGACCGAGTGTAGCGAGGCTCTTATTTTTATCGGCCGCACACACTTTTTATAGCGCCTCGCACCCCCTCCCCCCCCCATCTGCGCCGAGCCTGGTGGCCTCTAACCGCGGCGCAGCGTCAGCAGGGCTTGTACGTGTCATGTGAGAGCCGAGAGCTGGCGTGTCCAGTTTTAGGTGTTACAAACACGCAGACAAGGCGTAACAGCGTTCACGCTCAGTTCACACGCAGCAGTGGCTTGTCAGCTGAGGCAGAGGAGTCGGAGCTGTGACCCTGTGACTGCTTTGTGCACAGCTTGCAGTGTCTCTCTCCTCCTCTTCCCCCATAACTCTCTATCTCTTATTAAGTTTGTGTCCATCCCTCTGTCCTTCCCTCTCTCTCCATCTTTCTCCACCCCACTATTCCCATCTCTTCCTGTTCTCTCTCTCTCTCCCACTTCGTCTCACTCCATCCCCCTCGGTCCTCCCTATTCTCTCCCCTTTTCTCTGTTTTCTTTCCAGTCCACTGTTCCCTCATCTCTCTATTCTCTCTCTCCATCCATCCCTCTGTTCCTCCCCTCTCTCCATCAGCCTTTCCCTCTCTCTCTCTCTCTCTCTCCCTGTCTCCTCTCCTCTCCATCTCTCCTTGTCTCTCTCCCCCTGTGTCCTCTCCTCCATCACTCTCTCCTCCCCATCTCTCGTTCACTCTCTCTCTCTTTCTCTTTCGCTCGCTGGCGTTCTCCTTTTAAGGGCATGTCTCCCCACCGTGTCATTTCCCTTTCGCAAAGACCTCAGCTGATCTCCACCCCGTCCAAACTGCCAACAGCGCGTGGCTGAGAAGCGCACTACTTCACTGCTCTCGCTCTAACCACTTCCTCCCGCTCGTGGGCGACGCCACTGAGTCAGGAAGTTCACAACGTTCCATCTTCCCTCTTTTTTCACAAGAGGGCCGTGCGCGCGCCCTGTCGGCTTCTGTTCCGTCGCTTCTCACAGGCTGCAGCTCAGCCGAAGGGTTTGGGCACGGGCTCGGTTTCGTTAACACCCGGTAACTCTCTGTTGCCCAGGGGTGCAGGCCCAGGGTCTCTACAGGGGTGGTGGGCAGTGTGGGTACTCTCTGTTGGGCAGGGGTGCAGGCCCAGGCCTCTACAGGGGTGGGGGGCAGTGTGGGTACTCTCTGTTGGGCAGGGGTGCAGGCCCAGGTCTCCCCAACGGTGTACGTGTGTGTGCGCGGCTGTAGACGCTGATGGGGCGTGTGCGTGCGGCTGTAGACTGATGGGGCGTGTGCACGCACGTGGCTGCAGGCTCTGACGGGGTGTGTGTGCACTGCTGTAGACTCTGAGCGGGTGTGTGCGTGCAGGCTCTGACGGGGTGTGCGGTGTTCTCTCTCTCTGCAGGGGACGAGTACGACGTGTGTGCCATCTGCCTGGACGAGTACGAGGAGGGGGACAAGCTAAGGATCCTGCCCTGCTCCCATGGTACAGTACCTCCCGGTACCTCTCTGGCACAGTGACCCCTGGGGGAAACGTTGTGGTCAGGCTCGGTTTTCACCCCCTGAGGCATGTCGCCTCGCCAGAGTCCGGACTGATCCCTGTGCCCCTCTTCCTCCCTCTGCCTGTCTCCAGCCTACCACTGCAAGTGTGTGGACCCCTGGCTGACCCAGACCAAGAAGACCTGCCCGGTCTGCAAGCAGCGCGTGACCCGGAGGAGCCCAGAGTACTCCGACTCCGAGTCCGAGTCCGAAGGCGAGGGAGGGGTCCGTGAATCCGAAGAAGGGGCGGCCGACACGGAGAGGACCCCCCTTCTCCGGGCCTCGAACCCGGGCTCCCCCGTCAGCCCCCCGGGGCCGCATAGCACGACGACAGACCCCGCCACCTCCGCACCGACCTTCGGCTCCATGGCGCGCTCCTCGCCCCTCCTGGCCCGCGAGGACTACTTCTCCTGCGGCCGCGCGGAGGGGGTCGGCTTTTCCGGGGACGACGAGTCGGAGGAGGAGTCGGCAAGCCTGGCCAGCTCCTGCGAGAGGGACACGGCCCGGCTCATCCCCGCCGATCGCTCCCACAGATCCCTCTCCGAGCACGGCCTTCCCGGGAAGGGACCCGTGGATGTGTGATCGCTCCCGGAATCACGAATCTCCAACCCCTCCTCCCCACCTTCCCTTCTTCCTCCTCCAACTTCCCCTGCTTCTCCAGGACTGGCCATAAACACGGATCCCCTTGCACAGCAGGCTGATCCACTCCAGGTCTTGCCAGCTGCAGCAGTAAAGAGCCAGCGGTATTGAAACGCGGTATCTGAACTCTGCACGCGCTCTCTGCGCAGATTGACTCTGCGCTTCAAACCTGCAGCTCCTGGTGTTGCTTCAGTAGAAGAGCCGCTTGCACCAGGTAGAACCTGGAGTGGACCGAGCTGCTGCGTGGCGGGAGTCTGATCACCGTCCAAGTATCTCGTTTTACTCCAGAAGACTGAATCCAGTCCTCAAGGGCTATGAGGTCATGATCCTGTTTTGTTTCTTGGTTTTCGTAATGGGTCGATTCGTCTTAATGCGTTTCACAGATGAACATTAAAAGTCTTCTTTGGGTCCTTCGCCTCCTCCCTGCCGTCGTGTCAACGCTGGCTTTATTGAACGTGGAGATGAACTTTCTTGTCTAGTTAGGCTTTTTTGTTGTCGGTGTGTTCTGGGCTCCTACCGGGGTGGGAATTTGCGGTCCCAGTTCTTGCAGAACTTCAGATCGTTTTTGATTATCTAGCGCTATTAATTGCTTAATTGATCCAGCTGGTCCTGATGGTAGTGTCCCTCAGCCCCTGACTAAAGGTGCCTGCAAGCCCTGGTGGACAGGGCGTGGCTCTAGAGGATGGGAGCTGGACTTTTTGGGGGGGATCCACACCTGGCACAATGGCTGGTTTTTCCTAACTTCCCAGTTTGCTTACTGAGAGGTTTAATGGGCGACTTTCCCAGATTGGAAGCTGCTCGTGAGAATGTCACCGTCATTTCACCTGAGAGGTGGCCATCTAGCCTGTAGCTCGTTCATCCTGGGATCTCATCCCGCGGTTTGCTGGAGTAAGCCAGGGCATCAGCAGCAGTTGATGGGATGGTTGGTTCCAGTATTGCAGTATGCCAGTAGTGATCCAGTATTCCTGTCATCTGACCGCTGTATGTTCGCATGTTTCTCCTGGTGTTCGTGTTCTCACCAGCTGTTGACGTGACAGCGACAGCGACTGCATGACTCCCACCAGTGTGCTTTTCATTAAATAACGAAGCTAGTGCAGATCAGCCCCTCACGCCTGCCTGCGCAGCCCTGAGCGGGCTCAGAGATCTCGGAACGGCAACTCCTACGCCTTTGGCCAGGTGCCGGCAGGCTGGTGATGAGGTTGGGAAGGACTGCGCTCGCTCTCCTGGCGGGCTCGTCAGAAGGCACAGAGCAGCTGAGGGCGAATGGCCCTGCCGCCCAGGTGTGTGGGAGGAGCTCGTCCACAGGCCTCGCTTTCTCCCAGGCAGGCCCCGAGGACTGATCTCGGAGCCAAGAACAAAGTCAGATTCCGGCTTCTCTGCCACTGTGGGAGTCTATAGTGAGAACACAGTGATGATGCACTAGAGACCAGAAGAGTGCAGTAAAGCGTTGTGTAAAATAAGTTCACTGTAGGAAGTCACTCAACAGTAATATGGTGCAGTAAACTGCATTGTAACAGCAGTGCACTGCAGTACACTACAGCGTAACAGCACATCAGTGCAATGATCTACAGTGTAACAACAGAGCAGTGTCGTCACTAGAGTGTAGCAGCAGAGTGTAGCAGCCTCTGCCTCCACAGGAGTGGCTAGCTGTGGACGTATGAAGATCCGTACTGCACACACAGCAGTATTTTCTGGTGTGCCCACAAATGGGGCAGCAGCGCCAGGTCACCGAGGTGGTTGTGTGAAACGATTCCTTGCTGTAGTGAGAAGGACAGTTCTGACAGAAGGGGGACCAGTATTGCGCTGTGCGCTGCTCATCTTGGCAATGTTGAACGTCTCTTTGTTGCCGTGTGTTAATCGGTGTAAGATTTTATTTTCCCTCGTTTGTTTGTCCTGTAAAAAACCTCCCTCTCACCATCCTCCACAGAAGGTGATTCCTCTGTATTGGGGGTGGGGGGCTGAATCTGTAGAGTGTGGGGGTCTCTCTGCGCAGCATCAGGACATCACAAAGGTCACAGGTCAAAGAGGAGAGTAGTCCATTTGGGCCATTGAGCTTAGGTTGGTACTAGAAGGTATTTGATCCCAGAATAGTCCTCAACAACAAGGCTTGGGCAGCTTGTTCCACACCCACACCTCCCTTTGTGTAAAGAACTGCCTCCAGCTCTGTTTTAAATGCACCTCTGTTTCCTTCTTCCTTTTGCCCTTCTAAGCCTGTTGGATTGACTTTGAGGAGTCTGGGTACTTAGATTGAGGCCCCTTGTGGTTTCCTCTGTTCAAGACTAAAGAGAGTCGGCTCTCTTGGCCTGTCTGTATGGGGATGTGGCTTTGAGCCCTGCCCTGTGTGGAGGAAACTGTCACAAACTCTCAATAGCAGCCCCGCCCCCTAAAAAAAAATGTGGCCTCACTTGCTTGATGGAGCAGCATTGTAGTCCTGGGACACCAAGGCTTGATGCTGACATTAGGCATCTGTCTGGGTGGAGACTGCATGTCCTTCCAGCGTTTGCATTGGCTGCCTGGGTTCGATGGACTGGTCTCATCTCTGGTTTGTCCCGTCTCCCTGTGATGGACTGGCGTCCTGTCCGGAGGGAGGGGAAGGATGACGGCCTCGCGCCCTCCTGCCAGGAGTTTAGGGGGCCGCGAGGCGGGGGGGGATCAGAGGGCAGGTGGCGAGAGAATTCCAGATTCATGGAACGCCACGGTGGAGGGAAAGGAATCTCAGTCTGCAGTCTCGGCCGCAGCTGGGACAGTTCACCCCCTTCGACTGCGAAGATCTGAAGCTGCTGCCGCTTGTGCAGAGACCCTGAAACCATGTGGGGCCATGGCTCCTCGGAGCCCTGGAGCTGGGGGCCCCCAGCCTGTGTGCAGATTTTAGATTTTTGTATTGTACCTTCTTTTTAGCCTGTGCCATATATATCAAGATTAAAAATTTTAAATTCCAATGACTGCTGGTCTCTCCTGCTCTTTTGTGCTTTTCTGGATTTTGTGGTTGCGGCAATGCCCTCCGCGCCTGTGTGCAGTTTCTGTTTGTGAAATGAGGTTGTACGGAGTGCGTGTTGAGCTGTAGTGGCAGGCCAGTGGTGCCTCTACCATGTTCTTGTTGATCAACTGGACCTCTCAGCCAGAGGGAGGTTGGATGTTGGAGTGAAACGGCCATACTCTGTAGCGGGCGATCCCACCCCTGGACCGGGACGGACACTGCATCTGCTGGGTCTTTCACAGGCGAATTTGTTTTCGGGTCTTAAAAAGTCAGATGGGATTTGTAGCTTGCATTGACTCATTTCTGAGGTTTGGAACTGCCCTCATTCAGGTGTGTTGCGAATGTGCACGATGGGACCTGCAGAAAGAAGCGCTTGACATGTTTTGTGAATGATATAGAGCCTTACCTGCGGTGGGTGTGCCCACTGCGTAGACGCTCCCACTTCTGGGTGTGTCTGTGACTGGGTAACTCCCATTTGTGGGTGTGTCTGAGAAGAAAGCTACTCCCATCTATGGGCGTTATGGGCATTTCTGTTCCAGACCCAGGGTGCTGAAGCTGTTGGACAAAAGTTCTTTTGACACTGGGGACTGGCTGGTAAAGCAAGTTGAATAAAAGCCTAAACAAGCAAACAGTCATCCATTAGCACTGGAGATGCAGAGATGCACAGCTGGACTGAAAAGTGTTCTTGTAACACCAGGGCAGGAACCTCTGCTCTAGAACAAGGTCACTCGACGGGTACCCCTTCCAGAATGAGAACTGTTCCAGAATTTTGCTACAACCAGCCCTTTCATTCACCAAAAGAAAACAAATTATGTGCTATTTTAAAGGGCGCAAATGAGAATTTTGCAGAACTGTAGAATACCATCCACTCATCCAACTCTGAATCTACTGCAACACTACAGCAGCTGTGTGCAGAGCAGTGCCTCTATACACACTTCCTTGTGGTTTTCACTTGTGTCCACTGGTTCTCCCTCTGCTGCTCTTGAAGTGCAGTGCCCTGGCTTGACTTTGCCATGTTAGGGTTTTGCACACACATTTCAATTTCTCTTGTCTCTTGAGTGCGAGACTGAAGGCATTCAGCTGCCTTACTCTGGCAGTGGAAGACACTCCTTTTTCAGGCCAGGAATTCATCTTGTGCAAACGCATCCCAGTGCAGCAGCATCCAGTGACCAAAACTACACACAATGTTCTAAAACAGACAAACGACGGGGAGCTTAATTTCTGCGCTGCAGGGGGCAAATTAAGAGCACAGATGTGTGCGTGTGCGATGGTGGCTCGGTTGTGGGATCGTGTGTGTATTTGTGACTGCAGGTTGCTATCAGAACAGAGGTAGGAAAGGAAGGAATTTGAAGACGAAGAGTTATTTGTGAGAGCGTGTGGGGACTCGCCCCAGTCTGACAGAGGAATTTGAGTTTCTTTCGCTTTCTTCAGCTTCTGTGAGAAGTTCCACCTCAGAGCTCTGTTAACACAAGCCTGCGTAAGAGCACACCACAACCCCACTCACGCACTGTTACTACAGCTCCTGTACATAGACCTTGATCCCAGACACACTGTCCCTACAGCTCCTGTACACACACTGATCCCAGACACACACTGTCCCTACAGCTCCTGCACACACTGATCCCAGACACACTGTCCCTACAGCTCCTGCACACACACTGATCCCAGACACACTGTCCTACAGCTCCTGCACACACTGATCCCAGACACACTGTCCTACAGCTCCTGCACACACTGATCCCAGACACACTGTCCCTACAGCTCCTGCACGCACTGAACCCAGACACACTGATCCCAGACACACTGTCCCTACAGCTCCTGCACACACTGATCCCAGACACACTGTCCCTACAGCTCCTGCACACACACACTGATCCCAGACACACTGTCCCTACAGTTCCTGTACACACACACTGATTCCAGACACACACAAACACGTTGTCCCTACAGCTCCTGCACACACACTGATCCCAGACACACACACACTGTCCTTACAGCTCCTGCACACACACACTGATTCCAGACACACACAAACACATTGTCCCTACAGCTCCTGCACACACACTGATCCCAGACACACACACTGTCCTTACAGCTCCTGCACACACACACTGATTCCAGACACACACAAACACATTGTCCCTACAGCTCCTGCACACACACACACTGATCCCAGGCACATACACTATCCCTACAGCCCCTGCGCACACACACACTGACTTTAGATATGCACAGACTGTCACTATAGTCCCTGCACACATGGACACTAGAGATCCACACATACAGTACTACCATTATGGTTTTATATGCTGCCTTCAGTTGTTTTAAGTTTCATGCAGTCTTATCAGTGAGAGACTGTTCTGCTCCTCCAGTTAGCACTCACTCTCCTGTCAGGCTCTACAGAGTCCCAGGGTGAGTGATCTGACAGGGGGTGTCAGAAGAGGGTGTGCACAGTCCTCACTCTCCTGTCAGGCTCTGTGGAGAGTCCCAGGGTGAGTGATCTGACAGGGGGTGTCAGAGGAGGGTGTGCACAGTCCTCACTCTCCTGTCAGGCTCTGTGCAGAGTCCCAGGGTGAGTGATCTGACAGGGGGTGTCAGAGGAGGGTGTGCACAGTCCTCACTCTCCTGTCAGGCTCTGTGCAGAGTCCCAGGGTGAGTGATCTGACAGGGGGTGTCAGAGGAGGGTGTGCACAGTCCTCACTCTCCTGTCAGGCTCTGTGCAGAGTCCCAGGGTGAGTGATCTGACAGGGGGTATCAGAGGAGGGTGTGCACAGTCCTCACTCTCCTGTCTCTTTGGCCTTTGCTGTGTATCACGTGACAAAGCTGCGTATATTGGACAAGAGGGACATTTATCTTTTTAACCCGTGCAGGATGTCTGAGGGGTGCTGAGGTGAGCTGAGTTCATTAACACTGCTCACTTGAAAATGAGCAGAGTATAACAATAGATTTTAACAAAACTGTAACTGTATGAACTGAAAAATCATCAAACAATAAAGGAGAGCCCCGTGATGCTGGAGAAGCTGTGACGCTTCTCTTTCTCTCTCTCTCTGCCCCTGTGTAGACCTCGAGCTCCAGGGCCCAGTACAGTTTGCAGATTTGAGTACATTTGCAATTCAAACGTGGGCCATGAAACACAGCAGAAAAGTTGAAAGCTGCAGAAGGAGGTGAGCTGGGGGACCCTGCCTGTGTCTGTCCTCAGGGCTGGAGATCCAGCGTCAGGAAGAGCTGCCAGTCTGTCAGTCAGCCGTCAGGTGAGCCAGCAAGAGGAGTACCAGGTGTCTAATCCAGACAATACAGGGGTCTCCAGCCCCAGTCCAGTAGGAACAGGGGTCTCCAGCCCCAGTCCAATAGGTACAGGGGTCTCCAGTTCTGGTCCAAGGTATCCAGCCCCAGTCCAGTGGGTACAGGGGTCTCCAGTTCTGGTCCAGGGTGTCCAGCCCCAGTCTAGTGGGTACAGGGATCTCCAGTACCGGTCCAGTAAGTACAGGGGTTTCCAGCTCTGGTCTAGGCAGTGGAGGGTGTCCAAGCCCGGTGCAGTAGGTACAGGGGTCTCCAGTACCGGTCCACTCAACACAGGGGTCTACATACCTGTCCTGTCCCAGTCCAGCAGATTTTATAATCAGCCTTTAAATCAGCATTTTCTAAAGGCCTGGAACCATTTAACTGTAATCAGGTATATAGGAGTTGGGGGTGTTCAAGTAAGTAACTTGGAGATCTTTTAGAACAAATATGTGTATCTCCTCCTGCCCTCCAGGACCAGCTTCCTGCAGTGAAACATAACTTGATTAACCGATCAGTTGCTTAAACGGGTGTTCCTGATCTTTTAATAACGGGATTAAGGCTGACCTGTAAGAATAACTGCACTGGGCTGAAGATAACTCATGCAAGGCTGCATGCAGGAGGGGGAAGGTATTCAGTATTGCACAAGGCAGCAGGGACCTGTACAAATGAGGGGGAAGAAATTGAATGTTGCTCAAGGCTACAGGGACCTGTACAAAGGAGGAGGAAGATATTCAGTGTTGCACAAGGTTGTGGGGAGCTGTACAAAGGAGGGGGGAGGAATTCAGTGTTGTGCAAGTCTGTAAGGAGCTGTTCATAAGAGGGCAAGATATTCTGCAGGATGCCATGCACAGGAGTGGGAAGATATTCAGTGTTGATTTATGCTTTGAAAAACCCACCTGGCCTTAAAGCGGAAAAAAATGTGTGTCTCTGTGATCCACCCTCCCTGTCCAGGACCCTGGCAGTGCAACACGTAGGGATCTTTCTAATACAGGTTACTTGACTTGCAGCCCTGCAATACGGTATTGTGATGGAGTGTGAGGTATTGTCACACTCACCCTGAATTCACCAGCACACACACACACTGTCACACCTGACTGTACTGTAGACACTGCTAGAGCCACTGCTGTCCCTCTCCTCTCACACTCACCCTGAATTCACCAGCACACACACACTGTCACACCTGACTGTACTGTAGACACTGCTAGAGCCACTGCTGTCCCTCTCCTCTCACACTCACCCTGAATTCACCAGCACACACACACTGTCACACCTGACTGTACTGCAGACACTGCTAGAGCCACTGCTGTCCCTATCCTCTCACACTCACCCTGAATTCACCAGCACACACACGCACTGTCACACCTGACTGTACTGTAGACACTGCTAGAGCCACTGCTGTCCCTCTCCTCTCACACTCACCCTGAATTCACCAGCACACACACACTGTCACACCTGACTGTACTGTAGACACTGCTAGAGCCACTGCTGTCCCTCTCCTCTCACACTCCCCCTGAATTCACCAGCACACACACACTGTCACACCTGACTGTACTGTAGACACTGCTAGAGCCACTGCTGTCCCTCTCCTCTCACACTCACCCTGAATTCACCAGCACACACACACTGTCACACCTGACTGTACTGTAGACACTGCTAGAGCCACTGCTGTCCCTCTCCTCTCACACTCACCCTGAATTCACCAGCACACACACACACTGTCACACCTGACTGTACTGTAGACACTGCTAGAGCCACTGCTGTCCCTCTCCTCTCACACTCCCCCTGAATTCACCAGCACACACACGCACTGTCACACCTGACTGTACTGTAGACACTGCTGTCCCTCTGTCTGTGTGCAGTAGAAGCAGAAATTAAAGTTCTACAGAGGAACTGGAAGGCTGGGAGGTCTGTGCTGCTGACTTGCACTCATGTCTAAAAACTGAAGCTGCAACTGTTCTGAGTTTGCTAATCAAACTTCCCCAAAGCCAGAGACTTCCTCCTTTACGCGCAGTTTACGAGCTGTTTTTACTGCAGGAAGTTCTGAGAAAAACAAAACAGCATCAGACACCTGACCTCCTGGGCTCAGTTTGTCAGCCTGGCATGAGAGAGGAAGTGCTGTTTGAAAATCTGCCACAGCGCTACAGCGTTGAAAGAGCAGGTCAGGCGAAAGAGGAGACTCGCTTGGAATCCAACGCTTCCCAGAAAAATCCTAAGAACTTGAGGAGGTCAAATAAACAAGAAGGAAGTGTCTCCTTTAATACCATTGGCAGGCTGCTTCAGTGGCCCGACAGGGGAAGCTTGTTTCAGACCCCCACCACTCTCTGTGTAATGGGACATTTCTCATTCTCTTGGTTTCCTACTGGTGACCTTTGTAAGCAGCTCCTCCAGATTTTTAAACATGTGGGTCTCATTCCCCTCGGGAAACAGATGCACCCTGAAAACCCTTTTAAGGCACTACAGTCCATTAACACTGCACTGAGAGAGAGAGGTTAATACAGACACACTGGACACTACAGTCCATTAACACTGCACTGAGAGAGAGGGGTTAATACAGACACACTGGACACTACAGTACATTAACACTGCACTGAGAGAGGGGGTTAATACAGACACACTGGACACTACAGTCCATTAACACTGCACTGAGAGAAAGGGGTTAATACAGACACACTGGACACTACAGTCCATTAACACTGCACTGAGAGAGAGGGGTTAATACAGACACACTGGACACTACAGTACATTAACACTGCACTGAGAGAGAGGGGTTAATACAGACACACTGGACACTACAGTACATTAACACTGCACTGAGAGAGAGGAAGGGGGCACTGTCCCACAGTGCGCTGGAGACTCCTGAGATGCTGTCCCCGTTCAGCCCACAACCATTGGTGCCGATCGCCCGCGGGCTGGCCTGGTATTACACAGTGTGATGGGGTTTCAGTTCTCAAGTGTCTCCCAGAGCAGCTCCTCCTCCTCCCTGCCCCCTCCCCTTGCATGAACGGGGCTCCGCCTTGTAGGGCTACAACCACGCCCCAGTTGAGCACAAGCCTCCACCCCCTCCCTCTCCCTGACTACAGCCACGCCCCTTCTGAGTACCATGCTCCCCCCCTCTCTCTGACTACAGTCACGCCCCTTCTGAGTACCATGCTCCCCCCCTCTCTCTGACTACAGCCACGCCCCTTCTGAGTACCATGCTCCCCCCCTCTCTCTGACTACAGCCATGCCCCTTTTGAGCACCATGCTGCACCCCCTCCCCCTCCCTGACCAGGCCTCTGCATCTCCAGTGGTACAACCACTCCCCTCCCGAGCACCACACCCCACCCCCTGGGTGGTGGTCAGACCTTGGGCTGTGTGGTGCGGACCACCCTATAGAAACGCATTGTCGTTTTCTTTTGCTTGTTTTGCTTTTCTGTTTTTTGCATTTCCACAACCTCAAGACTAGTTTTTGGCTCTTCACTGACGGAGTAGTGAATGGACACACATGGCCGTTCTTTCCAGTTCTGACACAGAGAAGGGATTTCGGTTGGCGATACCCTGCCACCCCTCCCCCTGGCTGTGCCAGGCCACAGCCAGACCTGCAGCTCTGTTCCTGTCCCAACCGCAACCAGACAGCTCAGTCCTCAGTCCTCAGTCCTCAGTCCTCAGTCCTCGGACAGGAATCCATCAGGAAGCAGCAGGCCTGGACTTGAACATTCCCAGCAACTCTGCCCACGTCTCCAGGGGTCCTTGGTGCCCTTAGGTGCACAGGTGGCAGGCCTGTGCCCACTCCTGCAGAGCTGCCCTCACTAGTGCCCCTTCGTGCCCTTGGTACGGTGGTGGCAGGCTTGTGCTTCACAGCTGCTGTGTTGCCTGAGCTCCAGATGGCTGCAGGGAGTTAATTGCTTCGATCAGTTGTTTGATCTGGCAGGTTTAACACACTTTCCAGATCTCTGCTCCTTGACCTATGGAAGCCAAACCTGCTCTGAGTCTGTGGGCTCACAGGGGGGACAGGTCCCCGGGTTTATTTTCAGACTAAAGCTCTCCTGACCTCCCTTCCGCCCACATGCTTTAATGTGTGCCCTGGCCTGTCTGCCCTATGTTGCCCGGGGGCATTTCTGCCATGCAAGCCCTGTTAGAGCTCAGCTTCAGGGACATGTGGCTGTTTGCTATCAGGGGTTAAAGGTCACATTTACGGCGCCGTTGGCTGGTTCAGTTAAGTGAGAGGGAGCTGGGCGGGGGACTGTCTGCCTGGCCTGGAGCAGAGACATTCCAGCCCCGCTACTGTGAGAAGTGGCGGCTCGGGGGCGAGCAGGCGAGCAGGCGAGAGGCAGGATGTGGTCGGCCCCGGCTGCTGAGGAGCACTCAGGCAGAGCCCTGCCTCGCGCGGCTGCTGCTTATCTGATGACAGGCTGCTGCTCTTCTGACGTGCGTGTCAGCCGCACTGCAGGGGTCTCCCGCTGCCCGGAGACCCCCCGGAGGGAATTCTGGGGTCCCTCTATGGCCACATCCTGGGCTCAGGGAGCTGGTCCAGGCAAAAAAAACAGAACTGGGGCAAATGTTTGGCAGGTTTTAAAGCTGGGGTTTTGAAAGTCACAGTGCTCTTATGTATCTGTGTGTTGGTGTGTCTGCATGTACATGCGCTCAAGTATGCGTGCATCTGTCTGAGCATGCATTCTTGTGTATGTTTGTGGCTGTGTGTGTGTGTGTGCTGTGTGGATTTGTATGTGCGTGTCTGTGTGCTGTGTGTGGATTTGTGTTTGTGAGTGACTGACTGTGTGCTCTGTGTGCATTCCTGTGCGTCTGTGTGCTGTGTGTGCATTTTTGCGTGTGTGCTAATGTCTGTGTATGTGAGTGCTGTGTATCTGCATGTGTGTCCTCATGTCTGTGTGTACGTGTGTCTGCGTGTGTGCTCATGTCTGTGTGTACATGTGTGTCCTCATGTCTGTGTGTACGTGTGTCTGCGTGTGTGCTCATGTCTGTGGGTACAAGTGTGTCAGCGTGTGTGTGCTCATGTCGGTGTGTACATGTGTCTGCGTCTGTGCTCATGTCTGTGTGTACATGTGTGTGCTCATATCTGTGTGTACGTCAGTCTGTGTGTGTATGCAAGTGTCGGACTGCACGTTTGTGTGAATGTGTTTGTGGATCTCTGTCTCAGTGTGTACATTTGTGTGTGGATCTTTGTCTCAGTGTGTGCGTATGTGTGTGGATCTTTGTCTCAGTGTGTAAGTTGGTGTGTGGACCTGTGTCTCAGTGTGTGTGCTTGTGTGTGGATCTCTGTGCAGGTAATGCTGTTTGTGAAAATAGACTTGAGAAAATACTGTATCTTCACCAAGTAACCTCTGACAGACAGGTGACGTGGGGGCTGTCATACACAGGCAGTCTTTTTTTAAGTCTTGAATTGCTGAAAATATCCGTTTGAGGTCTGTTTTCACCCTGTTCGGAGTTTGATATGTGTGGAGTGTGTGTGTGAAAATAGTGTGTGCGAGAATGGATTATGTGAGTGTGTGTGAGTGCAGAGTGTGGAGTGTGTGAGTGGAGTGTGTGTGGGAGTGGAGTGTGTGCGCAGACTTCCTTCAGTGCTAAACAAGTCATTCTGCTGGCGGGAGGAGGGATGCTGGCTCAAACCCAGCCAGTGTTTGTGTCATTTTCTCATCAGACACTGACATTGCAAACTGGCAGCCATGACTCCCAGTGCACAGCAGTCCATTCCCCACCAGATTTTACTGTGGTATCAATCAGATCACTATTGCACAACACACTGTTCCATGCCAGATTTTACTGCGGTATCAATCACATACCACACTGCCCAGCAGTCTGATCCACTCCAGGTATTATAATGGGTCAATCAGACTCCCACTGCACAGCGATTTGATCCACTCCAGGTGTTATAGTGTAAGACTATAATGGAGTGGATATATGATTATAGTCCTATAGACCGAGACTAACATTATTGACTATAGTCAGTAAGACTCAGCTGAAGGACATTCTGGTATCAAACACCTCAAGCTTGACACCATTTTTTTTACGGGGAGCGTGAATTTGCACAGCATGATGTGAAGAGCTTAAACAGCATTTTGATTTGTTACTCTGATACTAATCAGAGACCAGCAGCACGTCCAGATCATGTGCTGTAGGTCTTAATGCAAACTCTGTGGATTCATCTCCACTGTTTTGTCTATTTGTAGTGGAGGGTGGTTGGACAAAATTGGGGGAGAGCTGTAGCTCCCCTGGCAGCCCCCTGAAAGCAGCACTGCAAGACCCCGGTATCATATGGACACGAGACATGGACAGGATTCTATGATGACTTGTCTTGTTCCTTGAATGAACGTCAAGGCTGACAGACTGGACCTCAGGCCCATGCAGCTTAATCCAGACAACCACCAGCCTGCATCCAGAGAGGTGCTTCCTGTTTTCAGTCCTAAACATAAATCATCTCAATCTACAGCTGTGCTGTGGGACATATGACAGGGAGCCTTTAGCACAGAGCACAGACAGTGTGGCATAATGGTATAGCACATTCACTGTGGTACAGAGCACAGATAGTGCAGTTCAGCGCAGTGACAGTGTGGCACAGAGCAGTCACAGTGCAGTACAGCACAGTGACAGTGTGGCACACAGCTGTGACAGTGTAGTACAGTACAGTGACAGTATAGCACACAGCTGTGACAGTGCAGTACAGCACAGTGACAGTGTGGCAACAGCACTGAGAGTGCAGTACAGTGCAGTGACAGTGTGGCACAGAGCAGTCACAGTGCAGTATAGCACAGTGACAGTGTGGCACACAGCTGTGACAGTGCAGTATAGCGCAGTGACAGTGTGGCACACAGCTGTGACAGTGCAGTACAGCGCAGTAACAGTGTGGCACAGAGCTGTGACAGTGCAGTACAGCGCAGTGACAGTATGGCACAAAGCAGTGACAGTACAGTACAGTGACAATGTGGCACAGGGCAATGACAGTGCAGTACAGTACAGTGACAGTGCGGTACAGCGCAGTGACAGTGTAGCTTGGCACAGAAACAACAGTCTCTTTGTCTTTTTTAACAAAGATAATGCTCGTTGGTTAGGCCTCATCTTTCAGGCCATTATCTGTAATGTGCAGGAGGGTGCCAAGTGCACAGAGGAAACAGAGTAAAAGTATGGTAAAGAAATGACAGCGAGAGTAAGTCTCACAGGGGAAGGATGCTCGGTTTGCTCGGCACACTTTATCTATTTCAGGGACTGAGAAAGTGACCCTCTCTACAGGAATGGTAAAGACTGACAGTAATTGTAGAGACTCATTTTGGAACCTGCAGAGCCTGGGCCCTGAGAACTCACACAAGGCACCATGTCAGTCTCCTTCTTCTCCAGTATCTATTTGTGTCAGGCCTTGCATAGAGCAAAGATGTCAGAGGCATGCTAAATACAGATCCTATCGTAACAGGACTGTTCTCCTGTACTGGGACTGTAGCCCCTATTGTAACGGGACTGTTCTCCTGTACTGGGACTGTAGCCCCTATTGTAACAGAACATTTACTACTTGCACCATGTCTAATAGGACTCCTGTGCATAGAATCCAATTGTGTTACAAAATATCTTTCTGTTAGCTACTTTTGGAATATTTCTGTTTGCAGTTTCTTCCCTGTGGACTTGTAGCTTCCCAGGGGCAGTGCTGTTCCGACACAGCCGTCCCCACAGCAGAAGAATTCCGACCTGCCGGAGAAGGAGCTCGCCGCCACACGCCTGCCGAGGGATTCCTCAGCGCAGGCCCCAGAGCCACGAACGCCAAGCGTGTCCGGGCTCGCCGAGCTGCCCTGAGTCACCGCTGAGAGCCGCTCCAGCCCAAAGCAGGTCCTCCAAATCAGGCCCACAGACAGACAGACAGACACAGATCCAGACAGACAGGCCCACAGAGAGACAGACACAGATCCAGACAGACAGGCCCACAGAGAGACAGACACAGATCCAGGCAGACAGACAGACAGACAGGCCCACAGAGAGATAGACACAGATCCAGGCAGACAGACAGGCCCATAGACAGACAAACACAGATCCAGGCAGACAGACAGGCCCACAAAGAGACAGACACAGATCCAGGCAGACAGACAGGCCCACAGAGAGACAGACAGGCCCAAATCCAGACAGACACAGATCCAGACAGACAGACAGGCCCACAGAGAGACAGACAGGCCCAAATCCAGACATACACAGATCCAGACAGACACAGAGAGACACAGATCCAGACAGACACAGAGACAGGCCCACAGAGAGCCACAGACACAGATCCAGACAGACAGACCCACAGAGAGACAAACACAGATCCGGACAGACAGGCCTACAGATAGACGGGCAGATACACAGATACACACAGATAGGGGACAGACAGAGACTCAAATACAGGCAAACAGGAGTCTTTTCTAAAACATTTCTAAAAGAAAATAACTTTCAAACAACAAAAAAGGGGATAACTCATACTCCTTCCCTGCATTCATTCACTTTGAAAGTACAGTTAACGTTCATCAAAATCTAGGTACTGGCCAACTAACCGCTGACAACAAGCACTGTAAATACACTATCTTGGGCAGAGGGCTGGTGTGCGGGTGGCTGTTCTAAGGTAACAGCGTGCCAGGGCAGAGACAAACTACTATGAACACGAGTAAAAGTACGAGTAAAAGGCATTTCCTTTCTAAAGAAAAGTAAGTTAAGAGTTTCAAGTCCCATTCAGGGCAGCAGGCGAATCGAGGAAGTGGGTTCGTGTCGTGAGCGCGCAAAGCGGCGCGGCGGGGCCCGGCAGTGCGCGCCGCCGTGGGCCGCTATAAAGGCGCGCGCACTTCCTCAAGCTCACTTTGCAAACTTTTGCAACAGTCACACGGAGTCGTCCGCAGGTGAGTCGCAGCGCTTCCGAATTAACCTTCGGCAGATTCGAGTCCACACCTGGATCCGGACCGCGCAGGGCTGGCGCCTTTCAGTTTATCGATTTCTCACTGCGAAGGAAAAACAAAAATCGGTGCTTGTACACAAGCTGTGCAGCTCGCTCTTTTTAACGCCGTCCTTTGTTTTCTGGTTGTAATATTATTGTTTTTTGTTCCTCCTAGTGAGCTTGCCTACCCTCCCAAAAAAACTACCAGAAGCTTCGGATCCCCCCCGGCTGCGAGAATGTCCTGGGACGGGTATGTCACCTCTCTGATGACCGGCGGCGAGTGTCAGGACGCGGCGATTGTCGGCTACGAAGCCGGCGCTCAGTCGGTCTGGGCAGCAGCGAAGGGCAAAACCTTCGAGAAAATCACGGTAAAGTACCGCTTTATTTCACAAAAACTGCAAGTTCGGAGGTTAGACACCCCCCCCCCCCCCCCACACCCCACCCGGTGAGAAGTTTCCTTCAGAACTTCTCCGCGAGGATGTTTTGCCGCCTCGGGGTTTCGGCTTGTAAGAGCGATTTTTTTGGGGGGGTAGTTTCTGGGGTTCCGGGCAGCACCCCGCTGCAGTCCGCCGCTAGCGGAAAACCACATGTTGCGGAAGAAGAGGTAGTTTCCACTAATGTGCTCCCCTCCCTCTCTGCCTCTCACCCTCATCCTCTCTCTCTCTTTTGAAACCGGCTTTTTTTCTGGGACGGAAACACGGTTGAAGGAGCTCAAGCTCTCCCTGCGCGGCGTGAGCGCGATGCTCGGTGAGGTGCCGGAGGGACTTTTCGACATTTTGTGTAGCGATTCTCTGCAGCGCAGGAGTCCGCGTTTTGCAGCTCTGGTGTCGGGCTCGGAGCGGTGTGTGTGTGTGTGTGTCTGTCTATCTCTCTCTTTCTCTCCCCCTTTCCCCGGCCTGTGTCGGCCGCACCCGGGTCTGTCCCGGACTCGTGTGGGACGACCCGGCACCGAGTCTCGGGTCCCCGCGGTTAGCGAGCAGAGCTTTACCGCTGCAGAGAAAAGGCAGTCCCGGTTGATTAGTGCTCTGAGCGGGGTGAGAGAGAGAGAGAGAGGGCGCCTCCTGCAGAGGTAGGACCGGATGTCTCCTCGCTAACTCGGAACTTGAAGGCTCCGCTTTCTCCGGGTGGGGCGTACACAACAAAATGGCAAGTCGCTGGCATTTAAGGCCCCAGCCCGGGCTAATCGCTTTCCTGTAGCAGTGTTGTGTGTGTGTGTGTAGCTCATGCGAGTGAGTTATAGCGCCGTGCCCAGACCCAGCTGTTGAGCGCGTCTGCTCAGACCCGTCGCCCCTGTACTGTTATACGGAAACTGCTGCGCTTCCTTCTTCCACGCGTGAGCCAATGAGGTGGACTGAGGGTGTTGCGGTGTTCTTGTGCGTTGCCGTAAACGGGAAAACCAAGCGCGCCGGCTGGGGAGACGCCCCTGCAAAGGCAGTGCTCAGGGGCGCCCCCTGCAGAGGAGGGGGGGGCGTCGCCCCACCGGGCTGTGTCTGAGCTCACCTCCCGCCGCCCCCCCCCCCCAGCAGAGCAGCTAAGTCCGGCCCTCCTGCCCTGCCCCGCCCCAGCCTTGACGGGGCTCGCCGCTACCCCTCCCGAAAAGTGAACCCCTGCGGTTCCTTTTTTTGTGTTTTAATTGCTGCAGGGGTGACCGAGGCCGTGGACCCGGGCTGGTCGTGAAGTACTGGAGCTCAGCGTGGGGGAAGGCGGAAAGCGCTTATGTGTTTTTAGAAAAGCGAAGAGGTGCCGAGTTAGTTATTGTCGCGAACAGCAGAAGCAGGCGGCGCGAGTTCCTGTTCCTCAGAGCCGCCGCCGCCGCCGGCCCCGGGGCCCACGTGTCGCGCGGGGGGCGCTCTCGGCTTCCGTGTTTCCGCCGCCCGTGTTCAGCTCCGCGGCCGGAGGGGAAAACTCCTTTTTTGGTCACAGTCTGGCACTTCTCGAGGCGCGTCCCTTGAAATCCAGGAAGCTTTCGAGAGAGGAGGAGGGGGGGGAACCGGACGCGTGCTCAAGTTCCTCCCGAGCCCAGAACACGCGGCGCGCAGGCTGAAGGCCGACTTCCTGGTGTGTGTGTGTGATAGACACTCTACCCTTTTACCCTTTTGGTTAAAATGCTTTTTTTAAAATTTGTGTGCTCCAGTAACGGTAGCAACAGCTTTGTGCGTGTAAAAACGCTTCCTGGCCCCACCCGCCCGAGATGTGGAGTGTGGCTTTGTCAGAGCTGGCCAGGTGTGACCCATCCGAACCCCCAGCTGCGCAGGAAACCCTGTGAGATGTGAAGAGGGGCGGGATGGGGGCACAGCTATAACGGAGCAGGAGGTCCTGAGAAGTCTGTCCCGGGTCTTGGGCAAGGCGACTCTGCCCATCAGGCCCTGGGCAGCCTTGTGAAACTCTGGGAGGTTCTTGTTGCAACAGCAGTGCCAACTGGGTGATCTGTAAGTGTTTTTCAGAGCTACAGTCCCAGTACAGGAGAACAGTCCCGTTACAATAGGGGCTACAGTCCCAGTACAGGAGAACAGTCCCGTTACAATAGGGGCTACAGTCCCAGTACAGGAGAACAGTCCCGTTACAATAGGAGCTACAGTCCCAGTACAGGAGAACAGTCCCATTACAATAGGGGCTACAGTCCCAGTACAGGAGAACGGTCCTGTTACAATAGGGGCTACAGTCCCAGTACAGGAGAACGGTCCTGTTACAATAGGGGCTACAGTCCCAGTACAGGTGGACAGTCCTGTTCCAATAGGAGCTACAGTCCCAGTACAGGAGAACAGTCCTGTTCCAATAGGAGCTACAGTCCCAGTACAGGAGAACAGTCCCGTTACAATAGGGGCTACAGTCCCAGTACAGGAGAACAGTCCTGAGGCAGGGACAGGAGTGGGGGGGGGTAGCTGGACTGAGCTGGGGGGGCAGGTGGGGAGAAGGGGCTGATGGGACAGTGGCAGCAGGGTACGAGCGGGCGGGCGTGCTCAAGCCCTGCCAGCAGGACGTGTCTGGGCCGTTGTCTCCGGGTGTATAGAGTTGCAGTTGTTGGGGTGGATTGCAGGCTCAGAGGGGAGGAGGTAGAAATTGTAGAGATTGTGTAAAACAGGTTTGTTAATCGCTATGCAGGGTGTGGATCTAGAGAGAGTGCGATACGTGTTGTGATCCCAGCTCGCAGGGGGGAGGGGGGTTGGGGTGCTCTTGGAACAGTTTCTGACTTGCAGAGAACGGAGAGAAGCAGCTCCTGGAGGAGCTGATGGGGCTGTGCATCACTAGGGGGAAGATCCAGAGTCCTGGGGGGGGTTGGGAGAAGGAGGGGCAGAGTGGTTGCTTAGGAATGTTTTCCTGTGTGCTTGCTGTTGTAATTAAGTCCCAGTACAGGAGCTACAGTCCCATTACAACAGAAGCTACAGTCCCAGTACAGGAGAACAGTCCTGTTCCAATAGGGGCTACAGTCCCAGTACAGGAGAACAGTCCTGTTCCAATAGGGGCTACAGTCCCAGTACAGGAGGACAGTCCCAGTACAGGAGAACAGTGCTGTTACAATAGGGGCTGCAGTCCCAGTACAGGAGGACAGTCCTGTTACAATAGGGGCTGCAGTCCCAGTACAGGAGGACAGTCCTGTTACAATAGGGGCTGCAGTCCCAGTACAGGAGGATTTATATTTTAATACTTCTCAACTCAAATGGGCATGACAGGTGCAGATATGCATGTAGGCACAAAATAGAGCAGACTCCCAACACCACAGTATTGCCAGGTCTTGCCTGGGCTTGGGTTTGGTCTTGTGCAGGGCTGGATTTGCAGGCTCAGGTGGTGTCTAAAGCCGTGTGGTGCACACCAGGGTTGTGTCAGTGCAGTTCCTGACTCCAGCAGTGGTGTGTGTTGTGGGTGCAGGCATGTGAGCGTCGAGCCCCCGCCCGTCATCCAGGCTCTGATGGGCTGTTCTGGACATGACCTGTGCCGCAGTTGTTTAACGAACTGCTGATCCAGAACAATCCAGTTCAGTAATTAAAGACCCTGGGTCCCTTGTGGACAGGATCTGCCAGCCCTGCAAGGTGGAGTGGAGCAGCGTTCTGTGATTCAGTGCGAGTCGAGGTTCTTCCCAGCAGTCTTGGAGGTGAGCGATCCAAGTCCCTCTGTGTAACCTCGCTGGCGTCGCCTCCTCAGATCAGAGTCCTCCGCCTTGTTAACCCCCAGGAGGATTACTCCTGGAGCTCAGGGGATCCTGGCCAGGATTCACAACGCCTTTATTTGCAGGCGTTTTGGTAAAGAAATGAGGACGCGACTCTTTAAACTCTGCTGTAGCGCCCGAGGTGCGGTGTGTACTGGTACGGCTCTCTCCTGCATCCGAGTTGGAGAGCAGGCTCTTCCCCGGAGCTCTGTGCGTCATTCCCTGAGTCTTCTTCCCTGGAGTGAGTCGGACAGTCGTGACGGGGGCGTGTCTCGAGGTAGGGCCGAACTGAGCCAGACATGGGCTGTGGATGTTCAGAGCCCTGATCCTATACGGTCTGCAGGCATCGTCTACCCGCCTGGAATAGTCCGTCCCTGGACTGGCTCAGTTAAAGAAGTGACTGTCGTGTGACTGTAGGCAAGGGGCTGCGATCTGACTGATCGGTTCCGGGCCTCTGACAGCAAAGTGCTAACCCGGGATTCTGGGATTTCGGGTAATGGAGGAGGAGGAGGAGGTGGGATCCCCTGGGTGGGCTCGGTTGAGACCATTTCCTTGACGATGGTGGGGCATTTCGGGCTGATTGTGTCGTCCGGCCAGCTCCAATGCCCAAGGAGCAGCTAAACTGTTCTGAACGAGGAAGAGTTACAGCTTGGGTCTGGAGCTCCTGATTTGATCAAGACCCAGAATCCCTGCTGGCCAGTGGACCGGGTCAGAAGAGGCACGAAGAGTGAGCTGAGGAAGTTAGCTGGCTTGTTTAGACTGGGGAGCCCCAGTGTTGGGGCTCACACACAAATCCAAATGCAGACACTAGAGGGCGCTACTGGGGGCAGGTGTGCTGGTGGTCCCTCCGACCATCCACTTCCTAACTGCTTTATCCAATGCAGGGTCGCGGGGGAGCCGGAGCCTATCCCATCAAGCAACAGGCGCATGGTGGGGTACACCCTGGGCAGGACGCCAGTCCATCACAGGGCAGACGGACACAAACGTGCGCATGCACTCATACCAGCGCCAGTTTTCCCCAGAAGTCAGTTAACCTACCAGTATGTCTCGAGACTGTGAGAAGAAACTCATGTGAACACGGGGAGAACATGCAAACTCCACACAGACGGCAACCGAGGCCCCAGTGCTCACCACTGCGCCACCTTGCTGCCCACATGCAGCCGGTCGCATTCCTAATGAATGCTCTGGTGCCGCCTGCTGACGCTCCCTGCCTGCTGGGACTGCAGCACGGTGCCGCAGTGAAATGTGTCCCCCCCCATCCTCCACTCCACTCTGCAGCCCAAGCCTTTCCGCCCGTCGGATTATCCGGCTCGCTCTTCGTTTCTCGCCTCTGCTCCTGTTTTTTTTCCATTTTTACCCTCGTAAAACACTGCGTGCATTTAGCATAGCAAATCTAACCAAAGCAGAGGCTGTGGGAGCCGAGCTCCTCCCCCGCGCAGCTGGGAAGAAGCCCGTCGGGCTGATGCAGACCTGTGCGGCTGGCCGCTGCCCTGGGTCCAGGAGGGGCTGTCCGATTCCTCGCCCTCCCTTCGAAAGAGCTCTGCGCTGCGGTCTGGGTTTGGGGGGTTCAGCTGGGCTGGTTTTGGGGGCTCTGAAGGACTAGTTTGAAGGCTCTGCAGGGCTGGTTTAGGGGTTCAGCTGGTTGGTTTGGAGGCAGGGTCCCCAACAGCATCACCCCTGGATTGAGGGTCAGGGGCCGAGCTGGTGTTGGGGTAGAGGGGGCCCCTGGCAGTGACTTGGCACCTCAACCACGGGGCCTTCTGACCGTGAGTTTGGGGCACCCCCACGTCATGCCAGGTGGGGAAGGGAGAAGTCAGTAATGCCACCGAGCTGTGTGTGCAGGGCCTTACTCCGATGCTCGTCACACTTGTGCTGGGGAGGCAGGGGAGCGCGTGTTTCAGCAGATCGGGGCTCTGTACCGGCAATGAAGGGAAACTGCAGCCCCAGCTTCTCAGAATTGTTATGAAATCTCGGTAACAAGATAAACGTTGCAGAATCTCCAAGTCCAGAGCGATATTTCTATTGGATGACGTGATGTATTCAAAAGCCCGCTTCCTTGTAGTGTAGCGGGGCCAGTTTGTCAGTGGAGGTTTGGTTCTGAATGGTATACAATGACAGCAGTAGGGCACTGCGTGTACCTGGAAACGTAATCCATTTTGTGATGTAAATTAGCGGTTCTCCATGTTGCTTTCATCGTGGTTTGAGATGCACTCAACGGTGCCGATTCCTCCTAGCCCGCGGGGGCTCCAGGGGACCGCAGTTCATCGGTCTGGCCACTAGATGGCTGACTGGCCAGGGTGGGGCGGGGCCCTGGGATGGGCAGTGTGAGGTAAGCAGCAGCCTGCTTCCGATTTGTGCGGTATCCTGGAATACCAGCTTCTGTGGAGCCAGTGTGAGTTACGAAGGAAAACAAATCCAAACACGACAGTGAAGCCGTGGAATGTGTCTTGGTATGGGGGAGGGTTAGTCTACCCCTGGGGCTCCAGGATGCCTTCAACCACCTGCCTGTCGCAACCTGTGCTTCTCATCTTCAGTTTCCGTCATCCTTGACTTTCCATTCAGTGCAGCATTAATGGACTGTAGTGTCCAGTGTGTCTGTATTAACCCCTCTCTCTCTCAGTGCAGTGTTAATGGACTGTAGTGTCCAGTGTGTCTGTATTAACCCCTCTCTCTCTCAGTGCAGTGTTAATGGACTGTAGTGTCCAGTGTGTCTGTATTAACCCCTCTCTCTCAGTGCAGTGTTAATGGACTGTAGTGTCCAGTGTGTCTGTATTAACCCCTCTCTCTCAGTGCAGTGTTAATGGACTGTAGTGTCCAGTGTGTCTGTATTAACCCCTCTCTCTCAGTGCAGTGTTAATGTACTGTAGTGTCCAGTGTGTCTGTATTAACCCCTCTCTCTCAGTGCAGTGTTAATGTACTGTAGTGTCCAGTGTGTCTGTATTAACCCCTCTCTCTCAGTGCAGTGTTAATGGACTGTAGTGTCCAGTGTGTCTGTATTAAGCCCTCTCTCTCAGTGCAGTGTTAATGGACTGTAGTGTCCAGTGTGTCTGTATTAACCCCTCTCTCTCTCAGTGCAGTGTTAATGGACTGTAGTGTCCAGTGTGTCTGTATTAACCCCTCTCTCTCAGTGCAGTGTTAATGTGCTGTAGTGTCCAGTGTGTCTGTATTAACCTCTCTCTCTCTCAGTGCAGTGTTAATGGACTGTAGTGTCCAGTGTGTCTGTATTAACCCCTCTCTCTCAGTGCAGTGTTAATGGACTGTAGTGTCCAGTGTGTCTGTATTAACCTCTCTCTCTCTCAGTGCAGTGTTAATGGACTGTAGTGTCCAGTGTGTCTGTATTAACCCCTCTCTCTCTCAGTGCAGTGTTAATGGACTGTAGTGTCCAGTGTGTCTGTATTAACCCCTCTCTCTCTTTCTCCTTTCAGCAAGGTGAGATTGCAGCCGTGACGTCGAAGGACCGCAGCTCGTTCTTCATCAATGGGGTGACCCTGGGAGGTGTGAAGTGCTCAGTTCTGCGCGACAGACTGAACGAGGATGGCGAGTGGACAATGGACCTGCGCACTAAGAGCGCTGAAGGCCAGCCCACCTACAACATCACTATCGCCAAGAGCAACAAAGGTACTGCCCTGCTTATTCACTGCTCGTTCCCGAGTCCTGCCCACTTTGGGGCTTCTCCTCTTTACAGCCCAGCCCAGTGTGAGCAGGGTTCTCCAGCGTGCTTGTATGTGATTGAATGCGCCAGTCTGTGTTCGGCTTGCTGTGCAGCAGCGCCGCCCTAGTGGCTAATAGGGGAGGTACCTCTGAGCCCAACAGATTCCACAGTGTTTAAAACACCACTGATGGGGAAATTTTCTACTTTGCTTATTCATACTGTAAACTTACACCAGCATTGCAGGTGCTGAGAAGTTTGGTCAGTAAATTCACTTTTACTGATGTTGAGCAGAAAACGGTGTCAAATTTCCCTTCTCTCAGTGCAGTGTTAATGTACTGTAGTGTCCAGTGTGTCTGTATTAACCCCTCTCTCTCAGTGCAGTGTTAATGGACTGTAGTGTCCAGTGTGTCTGTATTAACCCCCCTCTCTCTCAGTGCAGTGTTAATGTGCTGTAGTGTCCAGTGTGTCTGTATTAACCCCTCTCTCTCAGTGCAGTGTTAATGGACTGTAGTGTCCAGTGTGTCTGTATTAACCCCTCTCTCTCTCAGTGCAGTGTTAATGGACTGTAGTGTCCAGTGTGTCTGTATTAACCCCTCTCTCTCAGTGCAGTGTTAATGTACTGTAGTGTCCAGTGTGTCTGTATTAACCCCTCTCTCTCAGTGCAGTGTTAATGGACTGTAGTGTCCAGTGTGTCTGTATTAACCCCTCTCTCTCAGTGCAGTGTTAATGTACTGTAGTGTCCAGTGTGTCTGTATTAACCCCTCTCTCTCAGTGCAGTGTTAATGTGCTGTAGTGTCCAGTGTGTCTGTATTAACCCCTCTCTCTCAGTGCAGTGTTAATGTACTGTAGTGTCCAGTGTGTCTGTATTAACCCCTCTCTCTCAGTGCAGTGTTAATGTACTGTAGTGTCCAGTGTGTCTGTATTAACCCCTCTCTCTCAGTGCAGTGTTAATGTACTGTAGTGTCCAGTGTGTCTGTATTAACCCCTCTCTCTCTCAGTGCAGTGTTAATGGACTGTAGTGTCCAGTGTGTCTGTATTAACCCCTCTCTCTCAGTGCAGTGTTAATGTACTGTAGTGTCCAGTGTGTCTGTATTAACCCCTCTCTCTCTCAGTGCAGTGTTAATGGACTGTAGTGTCCAGTGTGTCTGTATTAACCCCTCTCTCTTTCTCTCTCTCAGCTCTAGTTCTTGTGCAGGGTGCAGAGAATGTCCATGGTGGAATACTGAACTCCAAAGCCTTCAAAATGGCCGAGCACCTCCGAAAATCCAACTACTGATCGCCCGCCTCCCCCCTGCCCTGCCCGGCCCCCCTGCAGTGTCTGTGTGGCTGGACTGCGTGTCTGCTGTCCTATGAGCCCCCCCCGGCGTGCGCACGTCCCCCGACCAGCCCCCCTCCGTTGCCCCGAGTCATTCCATAGACTGCGTCACTTGATAGCACCTCTGGAGCTGTTCTGTTTTGTTCGGATTATTTACGATGGAAATCCTGTAATTTACGAAGTGATGGCAACATTAAATTTATTCTCAAAAAAACAGCCCTGCCTTTGGATTTTCCTTGAATCCCGCGCTTCTGCGCGGCCGGCCTGCTTGTCCTCGGGTCCTGACCGTGCTGGCTGGGAGGACCGGGGTGCAGATCCAGGTGGGGCTGCACACTGGTGGTGGTGGAGGGGATCCCCATTACCTGTAAAGTGATTGGAGTGGAGTGTCCAGAAAAGTGCTATATAAGTGTAAGCAATTATTATAAACGGCAGACGGGACTGAGGGGTCTCTGCTGTTGTCGCTCATGCCAGGCCTCAGCCAGTTCACCCCCCCGTCTTGCGTGGCTCAGCTCTGTGCCCAGCTGGCAGCCACTGCCCACCCAAGCCCCAGGTGGAGAGACCCGCCGTGCCCAAGGCCACCCTCTCTCCTCTTGGGGGGGCTGGGCCTTCCTTGGAGAGGCCTGGGCCTGCCGGTCACGGGCAGGGAGAATGTCTCTCTCCTCCTCCTGCCCCTCCCTTTCCACCCTCTGCTTTTACCCTTGTAAGGGGGAAGAGGTACAGGAGCACTGCTACTGGCTGCGCCTGCGCAGCTGCCCGGGCTCCTCGGCCGGGCGCCTGCGCAGCTGCGCCTGTTTGCACTAGTGCATAGCTGAACTGATAGGAATACGTGACGAGAAGTGTGTAAATTACTCCATTTCTAAGTTACACAACTACTGACTAACAAACATGTGGAAACGCATTTCACAACTGTGCGAGCAGCTGCAAGGAGAGGGGGCTTTTGCATGTTTACGAATCATACAGCATCTCCAGTTGGACATTTCTGGGTCAGTTTAGTAGGACCACCATCCATGTGCATGATAGACACAGCTTCCCATTGTCCTTTGGAACGTGTTCCCTGTGGTGCACACACACGTGCGACTGCACGCTCGCATGAGCTACACTACTGCATGAATTCCACTACTGTGCCACTATACAAAACTGCATGAACTACACTGGTACACAAACTACACAGCTGTGGAAATCGTACAGCCGCGATCACAGGGAGCTCTCAGCGCTGTGCTTTGCGGGTGGAAGAGGACAGCTGACTCCGAGTCCTGCCTGTGTGCAGACATGTGGCAGACAGACAGGGGCTGTGGCTCCCTACGGGTGTGGCCTGCAGGGCCAGAAGCAGACGCTCTTTCGGAAGGCCTTGAGATGTGTGCGAACAGGTCCAGGTCATTCCTGCAGGTTCGGGCAACCCTGGGAGAAAGGGAGCACATTCCTCGGAGGGATTCTGGGACAGACTGGGAGAGAGGGTGGATGCTGAGAGACGGAGAGGAGTTGAGAGACGGGAGAGGATTGCAGGGAGGTGAAGGGGGGAGAGAGAGGAGGAGGCAGGGAGTGGGGGTGATATACAGAGGGAAGAAGAAGGACAGAGGGAGTTGCTCACCAGGCAGAACGCAGGCAAAGGCAAACTGACGAAACCGGAACCTGCAGAAACACTGAAGCACACACTCTCGCACACTGACGGCTCCAGCAGCCCTGGCGGCCAGCCTGCCCAGCACTGATGGGGTCATTACCGTGCTGTTAGGGACAGCAGGAGTGTGATCCCCAGGGGGAACTGAGTCACACAGGGCACAGCTGCAAGCAACAGAGGAGGACTGTCTTCACAATCACCCTGTTCACGCTGTCTCAGCCGCTGGTCCTACACAGCCGGACGGAAAGCAGCTGAAATGAGCCTCTTGGTGCGGTCAATTCTGCTCCCAATTCTGCTGCGGGGAAGGGAAAAGGCGCCCTCTTGTGGCCAAGATGGTGAAGAACACAGAAAAGCACTATCTTATTAAGGTTTTTCACTCCATTCCATAAAAAATACTTTTTCGCTCTCTTATTTTCAGTCCAAAAAATAATTGCTTGCACAAGTTACTTGTAACTGCAAATGATGACTTTTTAAAGCTACTTTCCCCAACATTGTCATTATCCTGTTAAGGTCAGTACTGTTTTTTTCATTTTCTTTGCACTTATAGTTTCCGCCCACCAGGGGCAGTGACGCGCAGTTGACGCACTAGACATCCTGTTGTTGATAATGTAGCGGTGTATTAACACAACAACCCCAAAGACGTTCT
The DNA here is from genome assembly GCF_055471065.1 of Atractosteus spatula. Lineage (NCBI taxonomy): Eukaryota > Metazoa > Chordata > Actinopteri > Semionotiformes > Lepisosteidae > Atractosteus > Atractosteus spatula. The sequence goes on along the minus strand of NC_142708.1, from coordinate 67,084,383 downwards.
ACCGGCAAAGTGTTTGTTGCTGGTTTTATTGACTTCCAACTAACATAACATTACTTTATTGGCCCTATACAATTTCTTGCATTAGGAATTTGTCTTTTCGCAGACCCCAGCTTGCTCTCCATGAGACACACAGACAGGGAGAGAAGCTTGGGGTCAGAGTGCAGGGTCAGCCATTTATATGGTGCCCCTGGAGCAGCTGGGGTTAAGGGCCTTGCTCAGGGGCCCAACGGAGTAGGATTCCTCTGCCGGCCACAGGATTATAACCAGCAACCTTCCAGCCACAGGTGCAGATCCTTAAGAGCCGGGGGAGGGGGAGAGGGAGAAAGAAAGGAATTTAGATTGCTACAAGACACTAACAAGACATTACTGTACACACTAGCTGAGCATCTGACCAGGGTGAGAGACAGCAAGGACAAACAGACCTGATGAAGTTCAGGCTCAGTACTCTACTTACATTACAGACTGAACATAAAAACTGGACACAGACAGACCTGGCTGTCCAGAGAGGACAGACTCAGTGACCACAGCCTTGGACACAAACTGGACACAGACAGACCTGGCTGTCCAGAGAGGACAGACTCAGTGACCACAGCCTTGGACACAAACTGGACACAGACAGATCTGGCTGTCCAGAGAGGACAGACTAAGTGACCCAAGCCCTGGACACAAACTGGACACAGGCGGACCTGGCTGTCCAGAGAGGACAGACTAAGTGACCCAAGCCCTGGACACAAACTGGACACAGGCGGACCTGGCTGTCCAGAGAGGACAGGATGTGCTCCCACTGCCAGCGGGGAGAAGCAGAGACAGAGATGCACTTTCTGCTGCACTGAGAGAAACGCCCAGGAATTAGACAGACATTCCTACTTAAAATAACCAGTCTAATCCCAGATATCCCACTCCAGCCGGTATCAGAGCAGTTTCCTATCAGGCTGGGGGCAGAAACTCAGCAGAGTTGCAGCTCTGTTCCTCAGCCTGGCCAATACAGCTCTCTGAGTGTGAAGGACATGAGAGAGATGTGGTACAGTAGTCCGTGGGGTATCTGTGTCCTCGCAGAGCGTTTTAAGAGTTTCAGCGCAGTCTAATTTTAGCTGTGTGTAAAGGGTAGAGGGGAGAGGGACTTGCACTCTGAATGGCGCTGGCCTGGGAAGGGGGGTGTGTGTGGGGGGGGGACCCTGTGCCCTTTCCAGCCTGCCGTTCGAACCTGCAGCCCGTGTCACGTTACTGTCCCCCATCACAGTCCAGCCTGTAGGCCTCACCCTGAACTCTGACCTTTCTCGGTGCTGGCCCTTAGCCACGGGATGTTAGGGATCATCAATATTTTCTTTCTCGTTTCAGGTGTGCTTAACACACAAAAAAAGGATGCTGTCGGAAGACTCTCTCTGTTTAGAAATCGGGGAAAGGAGGTAGGAAGGGGTGAAGACAGAACGTGTGGACGGCCTGTCAGAGCGACAGAGAATGGGGGGGGGGGGGCGATGTGACGTATTGAACAGCCGCCGATCAAGGTCTAGTGGAGAGAACAGGCGGCTCCTTGATGACGCAAGGGAAGGGGAGTTTATGGACGCTCCCTAAGGGGTTTACCATATACGGAAGCGGGTGTTAGGGATGGTCTATAAATAGCTGCACCGCTGGTGAAGAAGGTGCACTTGCCGAGAGCAGTGAGCGGGCACGCGTAGACGCAGACAGCCGGAGAGACACTCGAGTAAGTACGTGCTGGAGTTTATTATTTGTAATTCTTGTAACGGAGGCAGTACGTTGCGTCACTAGTCGCAGTCGTGGTCTCTACTAGCAAGCGGTGGCTCCAGCAGGTGATAGGTGCCACTAGTTGCTCCCCATCGTCTGAAGCATTGCGCGGATAAAATTCCTGTGTGTTAAGGCCAGTCTAGTAATAACTCATTTTAGGGTGGGCGTTGACTACTTAGTGCCCATAAAGGGTGGAATGGGAGAGCGTCTCCGTGTCCGCTCGCTGGTTCAGTATCGGGGACCCCCTGTCCCCCGGTATTCCTAGTCGCCTATTAAATCTCGAGTGTTTTTTTTTTTTCCTTTCGGCCTTGGGTTTCAAAGCCGCCCCTCTTCAACGGTAAGTACCGTTTCCTACGGCCTCGGCGTGCCGGCGACGTGCCCTGACCCTGTCCGCTTGCGTTTCTGGGTAAGCCGTTTCTCAATGGCCGGTCTCTGTCCGGACGGGTGCGGGCGCTGCTGTCCATCGGACGTCCGCAGAGCTGGTCGGCTTGCAGGAGGAAAATGTAATCTGAGTTTCAAGAAAAACGTCTGACCCTCAGAAGACGGTGCAGGGTTAATACGGTTGCAAATCTGAGCTGAGTGCGAATATACGCTATACAGTAGATCTCGGGTAGATCAGGCAGGTTTTCAGTGTTCTGTTCCCTCTATATGTGCAGGCTGAAGAGGTTGAGTTCTCTCCTAGCTCTTTCATCCCTGAAGGAGTCTTGTCTGAGCTTTCTCTAGGGCTTCACCAGCACAGCTCTCCTGGGCTCTGGACATGCTGGAGTTTAAGCATTGTGTAACTCTGGCATTACCTCTCTGACTTGTATCTGCATCAGCTTTGAAATCCCCACAGGCCTCGGTGCCCACAGTCTGGACACAGACACTGGACTCGGGTGGACCCGGCTGTCCAGAGAGGACAGGCTTGGAGACCACAGCCTGGACAGAAACTGCAGTGAGCTCCTGTGGAGGTCACGTTCACTTGAAACAGCCACAGCTGGGTGCAGTGATGCCACCCTCACTGCCCTGCGTGTGCGTGTTGCTGGAGTGTCTTTCCTGTTGGCTTGCTGCCTGCTCCTGTATGGAGGGATCTCAGGGGCTCTGTCCCCTTGGAGAGGTGGGGCACATTGTTCTCCTGGCTCCTGGAGGCCCCAGTGGGCCCTAGACCCCTGGTTACCAGCTCAACCCGATCACTTTACTGCTTCAGCTGCTGTACTGAATGGATATTCCACAGAGGACTTCCTTCTGGAGTGGGACTCCAGCTCCTGATCCACAGCAGGCAGGTCCTCTCCAGGTTTTATTTGCAGTTTCCCACCCCGGCTTGGTCCTGTTTCTGTGCAGGAGCATCCTGGTGCTGGTAAAACCTGGTATGGGTCCCGTTGCTGTGCATTTGGAGTCTGATCCTCCTTCTGGAGACGGTCTCGGCGTGTGCGTGTGCGGGGGTGGGCTGTCAGCCCCCCCCCCTCTTCAGTGTAGGTCACCTTCACATGCCTGGCTTCCTCCTCTCCTTCCTGCAGTGTAACAAAGGTCAACCCGATCCAGAAAACACTGCCTGTTTGTGCTGAGCAGAGCGAAGTCCAGTTCCTGTCTGCTCCTGCGCCTGGCTCTGTTTTCAGTGTCTGCGTGTTCTGAGAAGCCCACTCGGGTTAATATTGGACCAGCTGTGATGAAATACCGAGCTGTGGTGGGTGGGCAGTTGTGTTGCTGCCCATCCGCTGGTGAGGTGTTCAGGATGTGTGGAGACATTTGGCTCCATTCCCAGCTGGAGTGAGGGCTGCTTGTTCTCATTTACTCACGGTAGTGTCTCCAGTACAGTCAGGTGTGACAGTGCGTGTCTGCTGGTGAATTCAGGGGGAGTGTGAGAGGAGAGGGACAGCAGTGGCTCTAGCAGTGTCTACAGTACAGTCAGGTGTGACAGTGCGTGCGTGTGCTGGTGAATTCAGGGTGAGTGTGAGAGGAGAGGGACAGCAGTGCCTTTGTGTGCCAGTTGTCAGTGAGGGATGGTGTTTATATATCTCTGCATGCCTCTTGCCCTGCTGTAATACAGTACTGACACTTCCTGACACATTGACCTCTCTTAAAGGTCAGCCTGCAGTTGAGTAAAGGTTAGGTACAGTATTGAGATGAGAATCTAACTAGGAAGACTTATTTTGGTCTTTACAGGTCCTAAAACTGAATGTCACTGAAAGGTCTTGGGTGGTTGATATTCTTAAATAGATTATTTTTAAAGGAGCTTTAAAATGTTCACATCCCTGAAATGGGGTTAACATGGAGTTTGTGTGCTTTTTTTTTTTTTAGCGCTGCCTCTTGCAGGTGCTAATGGTTAGGGTTACAGTTCATGTCAAGGCTGGGGTTACTGTTGGCATTGGCTAGTATTTGTGGAGGTGCCAGGAGCTCCCAGTATCCCTGTTCTCTCTGTGTGCGTTTTCTGAGGACCGTGCTCAAGAGAGAGGATGGATTGTGCAGCAAGTAATGCTGATAAAATCTCAATCCAGTCTTGCTCTCTAGTGTTGGTGAGGGGGATGGGGTGGGGTAGTTCTATTTTTGTCTGCAGGGCTCGCAAAACGCAAAGCACTTAGTCTCGCCTAGATACGGCTACAGCTGTTATCTCAGCTGTCTGACAGAAAAGAGGGACAGACAACTGTCCCACACAGTTGGTGGTCAGGGCTGTTTGTAATCCAGAGAGGTGGCTCTGGCCCACGCCCACCCTTCTTCCTGCTCTCTGATTGGCTCTACGGTGGCAGCACAGTCATCCTATTGGCTGCTGCAGTGCCTGACTTCTTGTTGACCCCTGCTCTGTATGAGAATGTTCAATACTGGTGCAGACAGACCTGGTTTCAAAGCAAAGATGGCTTTTGACTGTGGCTAAATCGGACCCTTCGCTGTCCTGCGTCCCTGTGCCGTGGTGCAGGAATTGTTGCATAGTGGCAGAGTTGGGGGAACCCCCAAACTGAGGAATCTTGCTATCGGGCTGTTGCTCAGCGCCTGCAGCCGTGAGGGGTGCGACGTCTCGAGCTGTGCCATCTAACTCTTCCTCTTGCTCTTGCAGTCAGGATGTCCATCACCAAGATTCACGCCCGGGAGATCCTGGACTCCAGGGGGAACCCCACTGTGGAGGTGGACCTTTATACTGCGAAGGGTGAGTGGACACGTGGTCACTCTCACTCCTGCAGGCTGCACCTCGGTGCTCCAGGTGGTCTCCAGCCCTGGTCCTGGAGAGCCTCTGCCCGCTTAGTCTTATAGGTCCCCCAAATCGCCCGTTTCTCGGCACCTATGGTGCCTGTAAGATACTGATCCATTTCAGTGCTGAGATGCATCAAGATCCCTTAATTGCTACCTGTATTATAATCCAGTTGTCCCCAAGTTCTTAATGTTGATGGCTTGATTGAGATCTCGGTCACACTGAGTGCTGACGAACCCCTTTCCTGCTGTAGCCCTAAAACCTGCTGGATTTGGCTTCGTCGGCACGACTGGGACAGGTAACGTGTTTCTTCTCCTTTTCTCCTTCCCCAGGTCTGTTCCGGGCTGCAGTGCCCAGCGGCGCCTCCACAGGGATCTACGAGGCTCTGGAGCTGCGGGATGGAGACAAGAGCCGCTACCTGGGCAAAGGTGAGCACGCTGTTCAGATTGCCCCTCGCCTTCCTCTTCCGCGGGGCTGACGCACTTGCATGGAGTGAAATGTATAGGAGCAATCTATAATCTCTACAAACCCTACTCACTCAGAATCTATATTGCTGCCATCAGTGATGAATTTGAATGTCTGATCACCTGTGCAATTGTCAGGTGACCGAAGGCATGATTTATTGCTTTCCAATAATGCACTTATACAGACTGTATCTGTAGAGCGGAGGTCATGACCTTGGATCATTTTATTTGCTAAAGCAACTGGATAGCACTGTGCCAGACTTCTATGTAGATTACTATAGAAGTAAACAATATAACAGCTGGCCACTAGGCACAGAGGAGAGGAAGAACTCCCAGCAGCATGGAAACCTCTGGGGAGTCCAGGCCCAGCAGTTGGGCCCCCACTCCAGACAATGGGCTTGAGGGCCACTAGGATGAATCATGAGCAGTCTCTTCAGTCCATGGCTGATGGTCTGTCAGTTGAGTGAGGTAGCTGCCCGTTTCCTAAACCAGCATTTATAAATCAGCTTTGTGGAGTTTGATAGATGGGTATTTCTGGTGAAGAGGTGGAGCTTATTCATTAACCAATGAGATGGGTAGCTGGGTGGCTTTTTAACCAATAGGCAACCAGTTTGGTGTTAATGATGCTCTATTCTGACCTGGAAAAAAGCCATGAGGTCTTAAGTTGTCAGCACCTGAGCTGCTCTCCACTGGAACAGGGCGTTGGGGTTTAAGAGCTTGCCTGTAGCCTGGGTTTTCTTAACGTGCTGTTATCCTGTACTCGGGCAGGTGTGACGAAGGCTGTGGACCACATCAACAAGACTATCGTCCCAGCCCTCCTGGAGAAGGTGAGACTCCAATTACCCCTTCTGAAAGGTAGCTAGTGAAGGTGGTCATTGTTGGAGAGGAACATGATCTGTAAAGGCACTCGGTGCAGCTCGCCTGTAGCTTCACATTCACACTCATCACCGTCTGTAGAGACTGTAAAGACAGTTGAACTTCTGTTTTGTGTGATGTCCTGGAATAACCTCTCCTTCTGTTGCTGCAGAAGCTGAGTGTGGTCGAGCAGGAGAAGATTGATAAAGTCATGCTGGAGCTTGATGGCACTGAGAATAAATGTGAGTTCTGATCTCTCTCCAAGTGCTTGCATGTCTCTTGGGCTGTGAGACTGTATTAACTCCTCTCAATCTCTGCCTTCCTCTCTCCAGCCAAATTTGGTGCCAATGCCATCTTGGGGGTCTCCCTGGCTGTCTGCAAGGCTGGTGCAGCTGAGAAAGGTGTCCCCCTGTACCGCCACATTGCTGATCTGGCTGGAAACGCAGACATCATCCTCCCAGTTCCTGTAAGTGAGGAGCAGTGATGATGGGAGCCAAGGAATGTTGGACAGTGTTTTTAAGCTCTGTGTTAATGGACTGTAGTGTCCAGTGTGTCTGTATTAACCCCTCTCTCTCAGTGCAGTGTTAATGGACTGTAGTGTCCAGTGTGTCTGTATTAACCCCTCTCGCTCTCAGGCCTTCAATGTGATCAACGGGGGCTCTCATGCTGGTAACAAGCTGGCGATGCAGGAGTTCATGATCCTGCCGGTGGGGGCGGCGTCGTTCCGGGAGGCCATGCGGATCGGGGCGGAGGTCTACCACAACCTGAAGAACGTCATCAAGGCCAAATACGGCAAGGATGCCACCAACGTGGGGGACGAGGGTGGCTTCGCCCCCAACATCTTGGAGAACAACGAAGGTAACATCCGGCGCCCTAGTAATCACTCCACCCCCCCCCCCCACCCCCGGTGTTTTCCATAAGGCGGGTGTGAGTGAACCTCAGGGAATTGTGCCGGCTGCCACGGAGGTGATCTTGCCAATTCGGGGACATGGGAAGGGTCCCAAGCTCGGGTTGCACGGGGCTGGGAATCTTTCATCCAGTCGGTGTGCTTGAAGGATCCCAGGGCATCAACACTTGTCACAGACCCCTGCCACCCTTTGTGTAAAGCACTGCCTCCAGTTCTTGGTCTTGAATGTGCTTCCCCTTAGATTCCACTTGCACCTTCCACTTGCTGGTTTGTGATTCTCTGCTGATCTAGAAGTCCTGTTGGTTTCCTTGTCCAGAACCTTTCAGTATCTGGAATAATTTCAACTAGACTAAAGAGTTCCTTTTAATGTTGCAAGATCGACCTGTGACTCATTTCTAGTGCATTTAATGAAGTGAACACTTGTCAACCAGGAAGAATGGGTGACCAAAACAAAGGCAGGAAGCATCACTGACATGGGTGCAGTTTAACAAGTTGTCACATGAAGTAAATTGGCTCATCTTTGTTGGTGGTTGAGGGCACCAGTACCGATTTCTGCCACTGTATCCTGTACAATGTGTTCTTGCACTGTATAAAGGCTTGCTTTGAGCATCTTTGCCCATGTTGTGCATTTGTACCCATTTTAACTTGTTTAGCTCTTTAGACTGTGAAGGCTTAGAAATATCTTGGCTGCCACAGTGCTTTTCAGGGTTTCAGTCTGTACTTTCGATAGCTCTGTGATCTGATGTGGCTTGAGTCTTATGATTAAGCACTAAGCTACAAATTAACTTTGTCTGTGATGCTTACTGGCCTCTGGCTCTGGATGAAGCAGAGTGATCTGCAAGTGTGAGTGCTGTGCTCCACACTGATGCAAGAAATAGACACCAGCTGGAGGGAGAATAGTCACCTGTCTGGCCTGGGTGACCTTCTGCTGCAGACAGTGCTCAAGCCTTCTGAAAGGTTAAGGCTATAGATACTGTGGTCTGACATCTGACACTGCGCCTCCTGGGCTGCACACCAGCTGTCTCCCTCCTCACACAGCACACTGGGCATTAACCCCTCCCCTCCCCTCAGTGCAGTGTTAATGGACTGTAGTGTCCAGTGTGTCTGTATTAACCTCCCCTCTATCCCTTCTCAGCTCTGGAGCTTTTGAAGTCTGCAATCGAGAAGGCTGGCTATCCTGATAAGATTGTGATCGGAATGGATGTGGCTGCATCAGAGTTCTACCGCAATGGAAAGTACGACCTGGACTTCAAATCCCCCGACGATCCAGCTCGCCACATCACCGGGGAGAAGCTGGGAGAGCTGTACAAGAGCTTCATCAAGGATTACCCTGGTAAATAACGGCATCGCCGTGGCCATTTATCTCCCCTGAAGGGACAGTCCCTAGAGCTCAGCCCCATCCCTGCCTGTTCTCTTCCCAGTGGTGTCCATCGAGGACCCATTCGACCAGGATGACTGGGAGAACTGGACCAAGTTCACGGGCTCGGTGGGGATCCAGATCGTCGGAGACGACCTGACTGTGACCAACCCCAAGCGCATCCAGCAGGCGGTGGAGAAGAAGGCCTGCAACTGCCTTCTGCTGAAGGTCAACCAGATCGGCTCAGTCACCGAGTCCATCCAGGCGTGAGTCAATCGATCAATACTGCCTTCTGCTGGAGGCTAGCAGGATCAGTGCAATTGCTGTGCCCGTTGATAATTGACTGTCAGCTGGGCAAGGCTCAGATAACCGAGTTCTCCATCGGTGCTGCTGTAGGCCAGAGGTAGCTCTGATGACCGAGAGGGAGTCCAGACTCACTGGTCCAGTAGTTGGTCTGACCAGCAGTGGTGCTGCCTTCCTCCCCCCCAGTGTTAATGCCCCTGTCTCGGCTCTCTCAGGTGCAAGCTGGCCCAGTCCAATGGCTGGGGTGTGATGGTCAGTCATCGCTCTGGAGAAACAGAGGACACCTTCATCGCTGACCTTGTTGTGGGTCTGTGCACTGGACAGGTACGTCTCTTCCTGCCTCCATCCCTTCACTCTTTCCTCCTGCGTCTCCCTCTCCACTCATCTTTCTATCCCCCTTCTCTCCACAGATCAAGACTGGCGCCCCCTGCAGGTCAGAGCGACTGGCCAAATACAACCAGCTGATGAGGTGAGAGTCTGTGCTGCAACTTGTTGAGTTTAGTGGTGGCTTTTTCCCCATTTTTATTCCCTGCCTTTTGTCAATCTCCTCTCCCCAGGATTGAGGAGGAGCTCGGAGACAAGGCCAAATTCGCTGGCAAGAATTTCCGGCACCCTACAGCCAAGTAAATCTGCCCCTCTGCACGCTTCCCACCACGCCCCCTACAGGTGGGCACCACAACCCAGGATGCTGCAATTCTTTCCTTTCTCAGAGTGAGAGGGGGAGAGGAGGCTGTATTGGAAAGTGCTCTGTTGGGCCATGTGCTCACTGTATGAACAGCGCCCCCTGTCTTTGCAGTGTTCATACACTCCCTCACCAGTCCACCACAATAAAGATAAGTTGAAATGCTGTCAAGTGTATTTTTCCCTTCTGCTCCGTTTTAAGTGGCCTGTGGAGTGATGCTGGCCAGGTGCTGTTTCAGTGTTCAGTCTTGGCATGTACTTGAGAATGAAATCTGTCCTGAACTGACAAGAGCCAAGTATGGGGAAAAAATACTTCAATTAATCCCCTACTCTCCCTCAAACTCCCCATCTCCACCTCTGTCCTGGGGCCAGGAGGCTGGCTCTCAGACTTGTGGGTTAACACTTTGTGAGTGAAATGTTTATGGGGGTATTTCAGTATACCCAATAATTGAGTTTAATTCCTAATGGCCATCTTGGCTCTAGGTTACACTATTGCAACACCAGTAAAGGGGTTCCTGTAGACTGGCACCTCTTGAGCTTGAATGTTTAAGCTTGTCATGTGTGCAGTTAAAGAGGGGCCTGGTCTACCAAGGCACATGTCTAGCTCTGTAATCTGGAATCTTAAACGGGAGGTGTTGCAGCTGAGTGCTGGAAGGTGCTCCTGAGTAACTATGGTAACCAGTCTACCCTAACCTCACCCATCAACTTGTTACCTTGACAACATGATCTGGCTTTAATGTTTAACAATCGCTGACCTCCATTTGTACAGAATATCGAAGACCTGTCCTTGAGTTGCATCCTAGCTCAGTCTTCAGGCATTCAGTCTCAAGTCTTGATGGTTCTCCAGGTATTTTGACCTTGTTTTGGACTGGTATGCTTGACTTATCCTAGCTGGTTGGATCTCCCAGTGTCCTTTCTTCCTGCTACTTGAACGTAATGAATCTGCTCCCTTGTGGATGACTCCTCTGGGTTGTGATTAGTTCACCCTTTCACTTTGTTAGTCTATCTGGTTACAAACTCTGCTCTGTTCTAACTTCTCTAGTGGACAGTTTCCCTGTGCTTTCACCATCTCTCCCTGTTCTAAATCCCAACAACCCTGTACATGGTGATAAAGAAAAGTAAAACAAGAACATACAGGTTCATACAATCAGACTGTAGAACAATCAGTCACAGGCCCTTGTACAAATGTGAGCTGTGAGTTTGTTACCTTCTATTTACTATACATGTATGCTTCTCCACACACTTGGGCTCTTTCCTGCTCAGTAAGAGCAGTGTGTTGACAGGCCAGGAAGAGCTCAAACCTGTGTCCTACTGGTACATTAATGAATACAAGCTGGAGCTAAATCTCTCTTCCTCCAGCATAGCTTCCGAGAAGCAGGTGGCAGTCCCTCTCCTCCTTAGTTAGGAGGGAGCCGATTTGGCCCAAGGATTCCATGATGGAAGAAACCAGACTTTCCCAAAATAAATAAAAGACAGCTCTCTCTCTCTCGGACCAGGGTCAGATTACGTTGCCGAAATCTGCTCTGCAAGACAGACCACAGCAACGTCCTCTCGCCTGGCAGGAGCTCAGAGGAAGAGGAGGGTGAAGGTGTTGATGTGACTGGCCCGTGTCTTCTCTGGAGTCGGTCATTCTGCTCTTGCTGAGCTGGGGGGAGGGTGGTGGTGGCCGATGGGCCAGGGGGGTGAGCTTTGCTGCACTTTGTACCGGAGGTCACGTGACCTTTGCTACAGTGTGTCCCAGAGACTACGTGACCTCTCCAGAATCTCAGAGGTCATGTGATCTTTTCTGTGGAGCATTCCAGAGGTCTTATTTAGGAGAGGCTCACACAGTTTTGGAGACCTTTATGAAGAAGTGTGGTATGAAAACCCACACATTTAAATTTGTTAGACACCTGCTTTTGAGGGTGCTTACAGTGATTGAGGGCTTAAGCTGGGTAACTGATATTCAATTAAAGATGTCAGTCTCCAAGTTTAGATTCATGCACATATTTATGAAAATGTGTGGTTATAAAATCCCTACTTTTTGAAAATATTGGATATCTAGTTCTGAGGGTGCAGACGGTAATTGAGGCTTAAACGTGTGTATAACTATTATTACATTAATGATCTCAGTCTCTTCTTTCATAGTCAGTTGGTTTTAGGAACGTACCATGCAGTGTTTTGCAGATCTTTATGAAAATGTATGGTAATAAAATTCCTCCATTTGAATATATGTTTGAATATATTGAATACTCAGTTTTGAGGCTATAGGCAGTAATTGAGATTTCAGCTGAGTATTGCAGAAATTAAATTTCTGTCTCTGCATTCACACTTAGTAGGTTCTAGGAGCCTAGCATACAGCATTTTGCACACATTTTGGAAAACGTGTGTCATTATAGTCCCTGTATCGTAATGTATTGCTTGCCTACTTCTGATTGTGCAATCAGCAACTGATGCTGACACGCACTGTTCTGGAGATAGTTCTGACAATGCATGGTAATAAAATCACTATATTTTCATATATTGCATGCTTGGTTTTGAGGTCACAGACAGTCATTGAGGCTTTAGGCTGGGTAGATTTGACAATCAATTAAAGACCTAACTATCTTCTTTGGGTTTTATGAGCTTAGCCTGCAGCGTTTTGGAGATATTTATGCAAAACTGTGGTATTAAGTCCCCTACACGTCTCTCACTGACAGCGCAAGGTCACTGAGCTCTACAGCCAGTACAGCAGAGTGACAGGAGGAGTGGCTCATCTCTCACTGAATACCGATACCTGCTTCTGAGGGTGTGGGCAGCAGCTGAGGCGTAATCCTCAGTATACGTGGAAATAAAGGAACGATCTCTGTCTAAATTCAGTTTGTCTTCGGCATCTAGCAGCCACGGTATCAGAGATGTTTAGGTAAACGTGTGATATCTTATTTCTCAAGTGCACAACAATATGGCATGCTTGCAGCAGTAATTGCTGGCAATGAAATGTCTTTCCTACGAGCTCACCAGAGGAGGATAAAAATCACAAACTTAAAGTTACAAAATAAGGTTACATAGTTATAGTGCAATAGAAATTAAATAAGATAAACTCAGACAAAACTCAATATAAACAGAGCTGCTATGTGTCCAGGGTGCATGCAATACATCATGTCCAACTGGTGCAGTGTGCCGAATACAATGAAGACTGTGTCCATGTAGCCATTAGGGTGATTTGCTGAAGGATCTGTGGCTTATTTTAGGACATTATTTCTTAATATATTGGATTCCAGATTTTGAGAGTACGGGCAGCAACTGAGGCTTAAACACCAGGGTATAACTGGTGTTAAATGAAAGATCTTCACTACTCTCAAATAGTCTGCAGTGATCTGGGGAGAGTTATGAAAATGTGTAGTAATGTAGTCCCTACTTCATCATCACATCATCATCAAAAAATCTTATTAATTAATATTAATCAAACATTAATATTTAAGTTGATTAATTAAGGTGTTTCATTTATTAATTAATAAAATATTTGTTTATTAGCACATTTCCAAACCCAAGGGCTCTGCACATACTGACAGAAAAACACAACAAAATGCAATCAAATGTATAAGAAAAAATTAAACAAGGACATGCAGGTTAACTGTAGGACAGTCACACACAGACCCTGGTAAAAAGGTGCATTTTTAGTTTATATTTGAAGAGAGTCGAAGAATTTGTCTCAGCTGTCCGAAGGAAACTTTGCCCGAGCCGACTCGGCAGTACCGCGTGTGGCCACACGATGGCACTGTCTCCGTCAGGAAAGGCGCAGGGCTGCACAGTCCAGAAACACCTCCTAGCCTGAAATCCTCTGTGACGGCGCTGCGGGACAGAAGCGAGGGCTCAGCAGGAGCGTCTGCCGAGCACCCAGCAGACTGAACCTGAGGTACCCGGGGTGGTGCTGTATGGGAGTTTCTGGGGTCTTTGGGGTTATCTGGGGGTGTCTGGGGGTTATCTAGGGGGGTATCTGGGAGACTTTGGGGTTATCTGGGAGTCTTTGGGGTTATCTGGGGGTGTCTGGGAGTTCCTGTGGTCTTAGAGGTTGTCTGGGAGTTTCAGGGAGTCTTTTGAGGTATCTGGGGTGGTGGTGGGGAGTTCCTGGGGTCTTTGAGGTTATCTGGGGGTGGTGTCTGGGAGTTTCTGGATGTGTCTCAGGCCATCTGAGGATGGAGTTTCTCAAGACAGTGGGATATTTGGGGGTCTGGATGTTTCTGTGGGAGTCTGGGGATTTCGGGAGGATTCAGGAGGTGTGCAGGCCTGTCAGAGATGTCTGTGCGTGAGGAGAGCTGTGCAGCTCCTGGGATGACCAAGAGCAGCTCAGTCCGGTTCCCGCGGCAGTGAGCTGGGAGGCACCGAGAGCTGGTGTGGACGACCAGGACACAGTGACTCTCCCGAGGTCAGACTGACTCAGGTCATTCCACACCAGTGTCAAGATGACTCCTCCTCACGGTTCAAACGCGGGTTTTTAGGGACACCTGCAGCTCTTATAGAAAATTGCCTCCCCAAAAAATCCCCCAATATGTCCTGGTTTAGGCAAAAAGCTGTTGAGTATTTTCTCAACGTAACGGTCAAAGAGACTATGCGCAATGTTATGGCACACAAAGTGACAACCAAGTTAAACTTAGTGACCGATTAGAAGAGATGTATTAATAAATCATGAAAAATCGCACCTCTCGTTTTGTCTATTAGAGTTGCAAGGAAAGGCTGAACTACAGAGGCCGCCTGTTGGACGCCGGGAGGTACAGTAGCGCGTTTTTCGGAGAGACTCGGTTATGAAGCGGAACTAGTTTGGCCGCTGTGAGCCGCCGTAGTTCTTCACCGGTTTTCCAAGATGGGTGAAAAGAAGACTTCAGGTGGGTATGCTCGTGTGAGAACTGAACAAAATACGTAACCTGGGACGTGGTTTTAGTGATCCGAAACGACAAGGACATTTCTTTCTGTTGCGTGGAAATGGGAGGAGTAAGATAACAACGCGTGATGCAGGAGAAGTGCAGTAACAGCTGTCGCCGAAGCAGTGTTTACATCTTTACTGCTGCGCATTCGACTGTCAACCCCAGAATAAAACTTGTTTTTTGCTCTTCTCGTTTCCGTATTTTAAACACATGAGCGTCACTCTTCCTTTACAGGGTCGTCATATTGTGTGTAATAACACTGCGCTCAACACTGTTATCAGAATTAGACTTGCTGTTATCAGAATTAGACGGCCGGGCATCTTAACCGCCTTATCAGGGTCCCTCTCTTTAATTTAAACATTAAAAACCACAGCCCGCAAACGCGTAGCGCTAGGCAGGGTCCGGAAAGGATGAATTTGACGTTACTGTTGCTTTTCGGCCTTTACCGCTTTCTCCTCCCACCGCGATATCGTCCCGCTAGCCGGGCTGTGATCCTACCGCTTCAGTCTCCGTGCTGCTGCTGGGGTCCGCCGCTCCGTCACTGGGTGTCTTCCTGCCGAGAGAGGCAGGTCACGACCACAGCCTGGCTGTTCCCTCGCCGAACCCGACAGGGCTGGGACAGGACAGTACAGTACAGCCTGTTCGAGCGGACAGCTGCTTCAGCCTGTGCGTGGCCGCAGAGCCACAAAAACAGTCGGTCACACGATGAAAAATACGAAGTGTGTGAAATTAGCCACACACATTATCAGATGGTTTCAGAGAGGCAGTGGCAGTCGGGAGGGGGGTCTCGCCAGTGTGGGGAGGCCTGATTGCGACCTGTGTGCGTGCGTGGGGAGCCTGCGTGACCCCACTGTTGTGCGATCGCTAACTAACGCCCCCATCCCTGCTCCCCCCTCCCAGCTCGCGCCCAGGAGGCGAACCAGCGGCGGATCCTGGACCGGGCCACACGCCAGCGCCGCCTCAACCGCCAGCTGGAGGCGCTGGAGAAGGACAACTTCCAGGACGACCCGCACGCCAGCCTGCCCCAGCTGGCCAAGCGCCTGCCGCAGTTCGACGACAGCGCGGAGCCCGGTGAGCGCCGCTGTCGCCGGTCGTGCTTGGCGCACAGCGATGTGCGGGAAGATTCCGTAGTGTGACGAGGCCTCTCTTTTGTGTGTTTGCCCGTAAATCTACATGGCTATCGCATTAGCCAGGTCTGCTGTTGCCTTCAGCGATGCTCAAGCAGCACAGGTCCCAGCAATCGTGCTGCTTCTGAGGTCTCTTTCATCAGGCTGCTTTCCCCCCCACCCACAGGGAAAAAAGGCATGGTCTGCTGTTACTGTGCAGTAGTCAGGAATGCTGGGAATCACACTGGCTGGCCATTCCCAATGTTTTTGGACAGCATGTGCGTTTGGAAGTGCTCTGTGCGTGTATGCCTTGAGTGCCAGGTTCCCTTACTATTAGGGGAAGAGTCTGATATTTGCAGCCCCCAGCTTGAGTCCTGTCTCAGGATCTGTACTGTGTCCCTGGAGGATGATTTCTTAGGGTGACCAGGGGGGTCTGTGAAAGGGGCCGTCTTGCACAGCCCTCGTCTCTGGGCTCTGGCGCTGTGATTCTTGCCGGAGAGGGGACCCCTTCCTCCTCCAGATCCTGTAATCACCTCCCGGGCTCCGGCGCTGGTGACCTCTGTCTCCCCCCACCGCAGGCAAGAAGAGGAAGAAGACCAGAGGCGACCACTTCAAGCTGCGCTTCCGCAAGAACTTCCAGGCGCTGCTGGAGGAGCAGGTGAGGCGCACCGGCTGCTGGGGGGCACGGAGTCCTGTTGCACAGCAGGTTATAAGAGAAGATCACTTCATTGGCCCTATACAATTTCTTGTATTAGGAATTTGTCTTTTCGCAGACCCCAGCTTGCTCTCCATGAGACACACAGACAGGGAGAGAAGCTTGGGGTCAGAGCGCAGGGTCAGCCATTTATACAGCACCCCTGGAGCAGTTGGGGTTAAGGGCCTTGCTTAGGGGCCCAACAGAATAGGATTCCTCTGCCGGCCGCGGGATTCGAACCGGCTGCCTTCCAGCCACAGGTGCAGATCCTTAGCCACAGAGCTACCGCTCTGCCGGTTCAGTCACTTCGTGATTTAGCAGCAGCAGGAATCTCCGCTGGCAGCTCCAGTCAAGATCGGCTTGAAATCCGCACCTGACCTGAACCCGAGCAGCACCTGGGGCTACACCTGTGCAAGAGCCCCGGCTGGTGCCGAAACTCCCGGTGGAGCAGACTGCTGTGCAGTTGGAGTCGGATTGACAAAACTAAAACATGGAGAGCAGCAGACTGCTGTTTAGTGGGAGTCTAACACCACTCTAAAACCTGGAGTGGCTCAGGATGCTATGCAGCAGCAGTCTGACTAAACTGTTGAGGGAGAGTCACAACGAGAATCAGCCAAAGGCTGATTTAATATAATCTCTTTAATATTCTTTTATTTAAGGCTGCTTTTCATGTAGTTGTTTTGTATGTTTGATTAACTGTCTTTTTTCCCTTAGAAGAAATCTGTGAAATTTAATGATATAAAGGAAATGTTGCACAGTTGAAGATAGACCCTGGAAACTGTGATTAAAAATCTGAGAGTGAGGGATGAAGCCTCAGGCCGGCTCTACTAATTGCCCCCTGCCCACTCTTGCAGAACCTGAGTGTGAGCGAGGGTCCGAACTACCTGTCTGCCTGCGCCCCGCCGTCCAAGCTGCCCCAGAGGCACTTCTGCGCTGTCTGCGGGTTCCCCTCCAGCTACACCTGTGTGTCCTGCGGGGCGCGCTACTGCTGCGTCCGCTGCCTGGGCACGCACCAGGAGACCAGGTGAGTACAGCGCCCCCTGGCGGTCGACGCTCACCAATGCCAGCCAGCGGTACTGGAGTCACCAAGGGGTGAGCTCCAGGCAGCTTGGGTGTCACCGCCCCTGCCCCGTGGCAAGGCTGGGGTGCCCATGACTCCCAGCACGGTCTGTGAGAGCTGCGCTGCTCCTCCCACTGATGGCTGAGCCCTGCTGCTGGAGCAGCAGTGCAGGATTCAGTGGAGGGGTGGAAGTGGGCTCCTGCGGAGACAGGGACAGTGACAGCCCTCGTCCCGCTGGTCCTGCTCAGTACCATTCTCTCAAGGCTCTGCGGCGAGCGACAGCCGGCTGTCAAGTCTCTCAGTGAGCGCCGTTTGCCATAAATTCCCCAATATCAAAGCCAAGCAGCTGTGCTGCTAACCGACTTCAAAACAACAAGTCGCCTTTCCAAGACTCTTCCAAAAAATCAGTCTGTGTCTCCGGACTCGTCAGCCGGTCGACTTCTGCTCCCTCCTCCTCCTCTGGTCCAGTGCAGAGCAGAGCAGGGGCTCTGCCAACTTCCCAGTGGAAGTTCATGACCAACTTGGACGCCTCAGCTTCCTGGTTTTAAATGTCACCTGACCAATCGGGTGCCTCCACTTGGTCAGGTGACAGAGGATGGTAGGTCATTCTCCAAAGGCCTTCTGGGGAATGTGGTCTCAGACTAGATCCACCAGCTTGCCTGAACCTACCGCCCACTTACTTGGTGTTCCAGATGATATAGTGAAATATTTCTGCCTGTAGTTCATAGAAGGACAAGGATATGGAAAGAAGGTGTGTGGACATGTAGTGGCAGCTATCTATTCAATCATGTGAAGAGTTTAATAGAGGAACAGCTGCCTCTCTTATTGATTCTTCATTATGTGCTTAGTGACTGCCCTTCTGCAGGGCGGTTTATAGTGTCAGTGTGGATACGAAGGGAGGAGAAAGTTTAGAAGCAGCAGCGATGCCGTGCTGCAGCAGGCTGCCTGCGTGTGTCCTGTGGTCAGCGTTTGGCTTCCTGTTGCAGGCGAGTTCAGTGAACACAGCCCTGTCTGCTCAGTTCCTCTCTCTGTGTTACAGGTGCCTGAAGTGGACGTTATGATGGCGCGAAGATGGCTTGTCGCCCCCTCTCCCTCCCCGCCCCCCTCATACTGTCCAGCTGGTTCCAGGAGTCTCCTAATGCTGTTAGGATCCCTCTCCCCTCAACACACACACACCCCAACACCTATCACACACCCAACACACCCAGCATGCACCTTGACACCCAACACACGCACACGAACACCAATCACACCCCGGACACACACCCCAACACCTGTCAGACACCTGACACATCCAGCATGCACCTCGACACCCAACAAACACACACCAACACCTAACACACACCCAACACTTATCCCGACACCCAACACGCACCCTGTCACACACAACACTCCCCTGCACACACTGCTTGTCTTCTCGTGCGCTGGTTTTGTGTGCAGGTGCCTGTAGATAGTGTAGACATGTTTGTATCCAGTGAAATAAAGGTTTATTTTTGCAGATAAGGGGGTGGCTGTTGTTTCCACTGTGGATGTGTACCCCAGGAGTGTGGACAGGAAGACACAGGCTGCATGTGAGCATCAGCCCGGTTCTGGACAGGGACGGGCCTGGTGTCTGAGGTCCCTGCTGAACCAGGCAGAACCGGGCCTGCTGACAAGCGAGTCGGACCAATGTTCTGATCAGCTGCTGCCTCTCCTGGAGTCTTGCGAGATGTTTTCTTCCAGCGTCTCTTTGACGTTATCTCACGGGGGAAGCAGATCGCTGTGTCCAGGCTTTATCCCCCCTGTCCTGATCTGGGGTTCAAACCCGCGTCTGTATATTTGGCGCAGGGTGAGGGCGATTGGGGGTCACCCCTGGATCCGGGTTGGTAGCTGATGTCTGGGTTTTGGGGCTCAGCCTGGCCCTCTGAGATCAGCTCTGTCTCTTTACCCACGAGGCTCAGCAGGTCCATCTCCTTACCCAAGAGTCTCAGCGAGTCTGTCTCTACCCACGAGGCTCAGCAGGTCTGTCTTTTTACCCACGAGGCTCAGCGGGTCTCTTTGCCCATGGGGCTCAGCAGGTCTCTCTGGATGAACAGTAATAACACTCAGGTTTGGTCCTTTGAAGCCCTGATATGTGTTAAATCGCTTCTGAAGCCTGTCACTTCGCTGTGTGACCAATGAAGCAAGTGATTTGTTCAATCACATCCTTAAATTGTATCACTTTGGTCAAAAACCTGAGTGTCCTTAATCCCTCAAAGACTGGAGATCCCCTTATCCTAACGAAGGACTTCCTTCCTGACTTCCAAGATCCCAGTCTTTTTTGCCAGCGGGACTTTCCTTGGGCGCTAAGGAGGTGAGGACCGGGGTTGCGATGGGAATAGCGCGCCAGTAGGAAACGTCTTCCCGGGTGGTGGCGAGATCTGAAGCGCGCGCGTCGATCATTTTTCCGCCGGATCTCTGAAAGTGAAGTGTTATCCACTACTGGATCATTTTGGTGCTCCGTTTTTTTTTTTTTGCTGTGTTTTGAAGAGGAGCACCGAGGACGTTTTATGCGCCAGAGTGAATTAAGTAGAAGCCACCCGCAAGTGGAGTAACTACTGCAAAGATCGGACCCGCTCTCTCTGTGCCCGGGCCGAGCGCCCCGAGCAGTCTCGCCGCTGGCCCCTCGGCTCTGCGCTGGCGGGGGAAGAAACCAGCCAGGCGGAGACTGCTTCGAGCTTGGGGGGAAAAAAACAAAAAATAATCATTGTCTTGGTTCTTTCGCGCCCTCTGAAAAACCACACGTCCGTCTCGCCCGTGTCTTTCGCGTGAGCGACTCCCCTGGATTGTGCAGGAGGAGTTCAGTTTGAACCCACGAGGCTGATCCTACCGCGGATTCAGCTGTTTGCCCGACCAGTTACTCAGGGGGCTCTTAACCTTTTGCTGCAGGGCTCCAGATTTAAATTGCGAATTTAGCGGCGTGACCCATGACTCAGTTTTGAATTAGTTTCCTTTTAATTACTGGTGTCTAGAGATTAAGTATACTGTATCACTGCTGCTCAAACAAGACGAACTCTCGGGAAATCGGGGACGTGTACAAAATGATAGGAAATTAATAATAGAGCAAGTAAAGGTTTATTCCATGCTGAAAACAGAAGAAGAGAAACCCAGCGTTTCGGCTGTGTCCGCTTGTACAGGTGTCACACCACAGCCCAAACGCGTTTCTTTTCTCCTCTTTCAGTATGGAATAAACCTACTGTCCCTTTGCAGCCTACGCCTGCTGATGCAGCACCCTACTAAAAATCAATTCAATTCAATGTATTTGTATATAGCGCCTTTCACAACAAGGTTGCCCCCAAGGTGCTTAACAAAGCAAGTGGCCAAACATGCTGTGAAAACAGAACGGAAAAGGCCAGGAGACAATGCAGGAGAGCCGACATGCTCATGGATATGTTCCTACATAATGCAAGGCAGCAGTAGTTTCGAGAAATAAACTTGAAAACCTTTACCTGGTCCGTTTGAGTAAATATTCTAGCTACAGTGTGTGCAGGACTATGCGACTCGTTATTTTCCACCTAAACAAAATCTGAGAGACAAACTGCCCACCTGTGTTTGCTCTAAGAGCTCCGTGAAGCTGGCCCCCCTACAAACAGCACAGACGATGAAACCTCATTCGTTAGTGCTGCGTTTGTGCCGGTTTGTGCCGTTGAAAGTAACTTCCCAGCTGCTTTCGTTCCCGAGATATAGCGCCTTGTTTTTCGGGTGATCTCGTGACCATGCAGGGCGACTTTGACCTCCAGTGACCCCGTCTGCCGAGTTCAAGCGCTCTGTTACCGGTGCGAGAGTAACAATTCTGCAGTTGTGTTTCTTCGTTTCTGTGCGTTTCTGTGAACAGGAAAATAAAATTGCCACCAATATCACACCCTCATCAGAAGAGTTGCGGATGTAGCCTTAAAGGCGAACATTAGCGAGCATCTGCATGGTCTTACGAAGAGGCTTGAACTAGCACGTCTCAGTATTTCGTAGCTGTGTCCCTTTATCTAGATGATTAAATCAGCGCACACAATAAACTGAACTGCGCACAAAAAAATAAGTTCCCCCCCAAAATATGATAATAATAAAACAAACGGTCGTCAACTGAAAAATGCTAAGTTGACCCCATGAGACTGGCTGCGAGAGGCCCAACTTGGCTGTGTGCGTTATTACCGCTACTCGGTCATCGATATCTGTGCTCTCGTCGTCTCGTACCTCAGCGCTCATGCTCGCTCCACGCTCGGTCTCCCTGACTGGGCTCGTCGAGTCGCTGGCCCGGTCTTTTGGATCTCTATGCTTCTATGAGAGTGACTATATTAATTAAAAAAATAATTTCAGCTTTACCATTGTACGCACACTCAATGTAGTGCGCGCATGGTTTTGTCACTGGGGGGGTGGAAATTGCACAACTTGAAATTTGTGCGCACGCAGTGCCGTTACAAATGAGAGGGAACAGTGCCGCCCACAGAAGGAGCGCTAATGAGACGGGCAGTTTGCACCCCGGGTCTCAGTACTGCTGTGGTGCAGAGTCTACTGGCAGAGGAGGAGCCCTCACAGAAAGCTTTTTATCGACTGGGCTCAAAGAGCCAGAAGGGGTGTTTTGTTCCAGGGGACACAAAGACCCCCTTTCCCCCTTTTTGTGTGTGCTCTACTCCCAGCTGGGGCGTAAGGAGTTTAAGCAGAACGAACAGCTCTTTTTAGAGCAGGGGCCACCCAACGAGGGATGCAAGCCTTTCGGATGCAGTGCGCTTATCCCCAGTAAAGTGTGATGAATCGATTCTAATTTAAACCTCACCTTCACACCCTTAATCCGCCTTTTTTCTGTCCGCTCCACCCAGGTCAGGGTCGCGAGGGAGCCGGAGCCTGTCCCGGCAAACAACGGGCGCAAGGCGGGGTACACCCTGGACGGGACGCCAGTCCACTGCAGGAGGGAGACACAGACACCCCCACACAACAGTGTGACATTGTCCCAGAAGCCAATAAACCCGACAGTTCACCTCTGGACTGATAACGTTGTCACACGACGCTCACCGTTCGCGCTTGTGCCTTTGGCGTGATTCATTATGCTGATTCCATGGTGTGTGTCTCTCCCATCTGAGCGTCTCTCCTGCGCTCCCCTCCTGTCCCTCGTGGGTGCTGTCGGTCTGTTCTTTCGCTCCTCCTTCAAACCTCCCGAGCTGAGCTCGGGTCCAGGCGAGAGGGGACGGCCCGCCAGTCTGTGCGCCTCAGGTCGGCGTCCCTGTCCTCTTCCTCCTCCTCCTCGCTCCGCCGCGATGACGATCGGCCTGAGGCTGGCCACCCTCGCGCTTCTCCTGGCTGTCATCCTCTTCCTCCGCTATTCCTACCGGCTGGCGGAGAGCGCGCGCCTGACCCTCCGGCACGAGAGCTTCTCACGGTAAAGCCCTCTCCTCGCGCCCGCGTCCCTCCCTGTGCTGCGATTCTCCTTCGCCCTGGAAAACTTTTTTTTGTCCATTCTGCTTCTCTGCGCTTTCACACACTTCCCGTTGTTTGCTGCTTTTTGCTTGATTTCCGACAGCAGAAGGATCGCAGGCGCACGCCTCTCACACCGACACGAGAAGCACACTCGCACACAGAGGTTTAGCCCGCAGATCTAGCAGTGTTTGCTGATCAGTCAATTCTATTTTACTCGCCTCCTGGGGTTGTGTGTTGCAAATACTTCTGCGTGCTAAATGGTAACCTATCGACATACAAAACAACTTAGAGTAGCGGGCTATTTCTTTAAACACAATGGAATGGAAGTATGAAACGGAGTCCCCAGACATTTTTTTGCGGTTTGATGCTGAAGATTCCTAGTGATGTGCTGTTGTTATTTACTTTATAAGATCATAACACGTTGAATTTTCTAAAGAAAAGGGAAGTAATGCCCATAAATATATGCGTCACTTAGGTGAGCGTGCATGAACTTTGACCGTGATCAGAACTATGATTCTTAAGGATCATAACAACCCATCCAAGACGAACGATATAAGGCTCTAGACCTGTAGTGCACACCCAGACTCAACGAAATGTATTGGCATGTCTGATAATAATAGCATTGCTGAAGAATAAAAAATGTCTTTATAAATATTTACAGTACAAACGTGTTATTGAACATTTCCTAAACCATTATTGCGTAAAGTCAACTGTCGGGCAGGTGTGGGAATTTGTGCTTAACCTGCAGGCAGCAGCCACTCGCTCTGCTCCTCTGAAAGAGCCTCATTGTGTCCTTTTTGCGGTTATAACAACAATGTTCCCCTAGGGGGCAGCATAATGGCACAGTGGGCCCGGGTTCAAATCCTGGGGTGCTGTGTGTGCAGAGTTTGTATGTTCTCCCCG
This sequence comes from Atractosteus spatula, assembly GCF_055471065.1. Taxonomy (NCBI): domain Eukaryota; kingdom Metazoa; phylum Chordata; class Actinopteri; order Semionotiformes; family Lepisosteidae; genus Atractosteus; species Atractosteus spatula. Next base: position 67,060,846 of record NC_142708.1, on the reverse strand, counting down.
CAGGCAGGTGGGCTTCCTCCCACAGCCCAAAGACACGCTGGTTGGCTTGTGTCCGTGTGTTCCTGCCTTTCAGTGGAGAGCGTCCCGTCCAGGGTGTACCCTGCCTTGCGCCCGTTGCTTGCCGGGATAGACTCCCCTGTGACCCTGTATTAGATAAAGCAGTTAGCAAATGGGTGGATGTCCCCGCTGTTTTTAAAAGAGGCAAACATGAGACCTACATATATCGCAAAGCTGTTTCTAAACTCTGGAGGAAAGTGTGGTCTCAGAGTTGTGAGAGCACTAACAGCTGGCTTGTTTTACAATCATGCTGTACTTGTCTAGAGGGAAACATCTTCTGCTTCAGGATCTGGGGACATGTCATTTCAGATGTTTGCCGCGCTTTTGTGTGTGTGCGTGTGCAGTCCATGTTCCATGAAACATGAAGGTGCACATCATAAAATGTTTTAGGCAACTGTATTAAGCAAATACAAAATGGCCTCACACAACTGCATTATAGTTTTAACATAAAATGTTTTGTTTCCTGTGAGCACTATAAGACCCAACTTCCGGTATTGTGGGATCAGCCCAACCACCTGTTTCCGTTATCTGAATTTAGCCGAAGCTTCTCAGAAACAGAATACACAGAAACTTAGTGGCAGTTCTCCCTCAAACACTGGTATTGTAGATAGAAGAGGTGTGCACTGCTTTTGGACAGTGAAACATTTAACTCAGTTCCGAAGTGATTCATAAATAGAAAACAAGTGGGCTGTTTAAAACTGCTTAAAAACATAAAAAGGTGAGAAAGGCCACTTTTTTTTAGCTAGTAGTGAATGGATTGATTAAGTAACCAGGGTATCGACTTCAACAACATGACTGGGTGCCTTGTTCCACACTCCCACTGCCCTTTGTGTAAAGGCATCCCTCCTTAAAGTGCATTTATAACCGGGAACCGGAAGCACTTCTGAACACAAAGGGTGGTGGGAGTGTGGAACAAGATGCCAAGGTTTGTTGTTGTTACCCTGGCTTTATTCAAGACACAGCCGGATGAGATCCTTCAGTGAGGAGAGGAGGCATATCTTTACACAAAGGGTGGTGGGGGAGTGGAACTAGCCAAAGTTATGCAAAGGGCTACCAATGATCAGAGTGTGCGAGCTCTGCATCTCTGCCTAGTTCCCCTGGAGCATGCACGTCCTGTCTCCCTCGCACAGCACTGCACTTGGGGATTCGGCCTCTACAACAGAACCTACACCAGCTCTCAAGCCGCCCCCCCCATCTGGGGTTCCCCAAACTCTGTGTTTCAGGAAGGCGAGCCCCAAGCCCCTGATCTCCGAGGAGATGGCCCTGCGCTGCCTGCAGCTCCAGCGGGAGGTCCTGGGGATGCAGTCGCTGAAGAAGTGAGTCTCGGTCATTCCGTCTTCTCCCGGTGCGCTCTTCCCAGCCACGCAAGCAGAACAGGTTGCAGGCGTCAGACAATTGCAAAAGATAAGGATCTCTTAAATGGTAGGAAGTTGCAAGTAGCTAGTTGCAGGTACCGTGTGTGCATGTGTTTGAGCAGTAAATATTGAACCATCACCATCGCCCTGTGACTCCGATCTGATATGGGAAGGAGCTGTTTCTGTAGCGGATGTCCTACACTTCTGGACAGGTTACAGGATTAAGAGGAGACTGGAGGGGTCTGTCTGTCCCTGTGTCTCTGCTGTCCCTGGTCCTCTCTGTCTGTCCCTGTGTCTCTGCTGTCCCTGGTCCTCTCTGTCTGTCCCTGTGTCTCTGCTGTCCCTGGTCCTCTCTGTCTGTCCCTGTCTTTCTGCTGTCCCTGATCCTCTCTGTCTGTCCCTATGTCTCTGCTGTCCCTGGTCCTCTCTGTCTGTCCCTGGTCCTCTCTGTCTGTCCCTGTGTCTCTGCTGTCCCTGGTCCTCTCTGTCTGTCCCTGTGTTTCTGCTGTCCCTGGTCCTCTCTGTCTGTCTGTCTCTGTGTCTTTCTCTCTGCATGTATCTGTATGTTTCTCTGTGTGAGCGGTGAGGGATGTCAGGAGGTGCCCAGTGTCGGGTTTGAAAAGTGTCAGGGAACGAGACAGGGACAGTTGAACAGTTAGACTAACCTGTCAGGCCCTCTGGTGTATTCCTGTTCCAGCACACCTGTGTACTGCTTCTGTGTGTTGACTGCAGGGTGAACTCCACGCTGCTCTGTGGGCAGGTGACACAGCTGATGCGCTGTCCCTGGACTCTGAACCTCACCCAGCTGGAGCAGCAGAGGTCAGAGCCCCCCCAACACACACACACACACACAACAGCACAGGGCATCAGAGTGCATTTCTACATAGTACAGTCATCCGGTGCTCAGATTGGCACCTTCTCCACATTTGGCTTTTAGATGTGGTCTCCACTCCTAGTCCAGTAGGTTTTCTACTCATCAATTAAATACATCTGAACTGTGATCTGTTAAGCAGATGATACAGTATATTTTGGTAGCCAGACTGCTCTTATTCCAGATACTCTGGTACCCAGACTGCTCATGTTACAGATACTCTGGTACACGGACTGCTCATGTTACAGATACTCAGGTACTTATATCACTTGTATTCCAGGTATTCTGGTACTGAGACTGCTAGTGTTACAACAGTATACAATTCTGTACACTCCTGTACAGTACAAAACAGTACAGTATGGTATATCACAGTACTCCATAAAGTAACAGTGTGCACTGCAGCACTATACAACTGTGTATGAAACCACACAAGTGTAGTTTTATGCAGTGTCCTTCTTGCTAAGACCTGCAGAGAAGAATAGCACAGTAAAACCCTGAAAATACCACAGTAAAGAGCAGTGGTAACCACTGGTAATGGCCTCTCCACGGCAGGACAGAGCTGCGCCTGTCCTGCAACGCCACCGGCCAACTCGTGGTGACCCAGGACAACACCCCACTGGGCGGGACGATCACCTACGATGCAGAGAAGAGGACGCGACAGGTGGACACAGAGATCTTCAACATGCTGCCTCAGGTACGAGTGAAGGGGCTGGTTTTCGTTTTCCTTCCTGCTCCCAGCTGTTCCTTGCCATGTCTATCAGTAACACGTGGGAGTCACCCCCTGTTTCTCCTTCTGCGCCAGCGTGGCTGACCGGGCTGGGTTGGTGGGGTGATGGTCCTGTTTCTTAGGGGGCCGTCAGTTCAAATCCCACCGCTGATGTCAAGATTTTGTATTTAGGACAGGAGGTATGTCTTTACGTAATGAGTGGCGGGTGTGTGGAACGAGGCTGCCCGGCTGCATTGTTTGAGCTGGTACCCAGGGATTGCTGAGGAACCAGCAGGATCCTGGGATCAATTAAGCAATCAAATGGAGCAGAGGTGTCAAAGGGCCTCCCCTCATTTACGAACCACTTAAGCTCGTTAGAGAAAAAGAGACAATCGTGTGGAGCCTGGTGGGTCAACCCCCCTGTAGCTCTGGGCTCTGAGCTGGCGAGTGGGGGGTTGGGTCCTGGGTGGGCGCCTCTTTCTGCCCCAGCCCTTCCTTTAACCTCATTTTCATAAGTCTCAGCCAAATAAATGAATACAGAAATTGAATATCAGTTTGTTCTATACCGGGCGGCATGGTGGCACACTGGTGAGCATGGCTGTCTCGCTTTCTGGGGTGCTGTCTGTGTGGAGTCTGTATGTTCTCCCCATGTTCAAGTGCATTTCCTCCCTCAGTCCACGGACATGCTGCTGGGAAAACTGGCCCTGGCGTGTGTGTGTGTGTGTGTGTGCGCGCCCTGTGGTGGACTGGCATCCTGTCCAGGGTGAACCCTGCCTGGTGCCCGTTGCTAGCTGGATTAGGGTCACATGACCCTGGAGCAGTTAAACCATGGAGAATGGTCAGTTTAATCATTAATAATACCTCATTCTGCGTGGCCTGACCTGCGGATGTCTGGATAGAACATGTACAAGCTGCTGACATACAGTAGATCCACCGAGACTACGGATAGAGCTCTATAAGGGGTTAAAACCTGGCTCCCGGAGCAATGAGACTGGGGCCTGCAGCCAGGTTTCCTCAGACAGCGGCAGTGCCTTTACCAGCTGGTGTGCGCCGCGCCTGAGCCCGCGTGGCAGTGCGCCCTCCCGCCTCTGCTCCCGACCCTGACGCTCCCTTCTCCCCTCAGAGCCCCCCCTGGGCCGGCGCGCCGGGGGCTCGGCTCGGGCGCTGCGCCGTCGTGGGGAACGGAGGGATTCTGCGGAACAGCAGCTGCGGGGCCCACATCGACCGGGCCGACTTCGTGATCAGGTACCGGGCGCCTTCCTGCTGCTGTCCTGGCCACGCATCTTCTGTGCAGGTCAGGGTGTCACACTGGGGGGTCCGGTCTTTGACCCAGCCTTTGCAGGCAATCCAAAAATTAACTTAAGTCTTTTAAGGCCTTTTACAGTTGATTACAGAAAAAATACCCTTCAATAAAAGTGCAGTTGCCTTCAGTCTTGGTTGGAAGTGTTAACAATTATGCTGTTAATGTTAATAATTAGACCAGCTAACTAAGACCGGTTCTCAGCTAACCAGAAACTCGAGTTGGATCAAATGTCAGACAACACCGGGCCAGCTAGGAGTGGACTTTGGTTTCCTCAGTCCTGGTCCTCTGTCCGACAGGATTGCCAACAGGAATCGGCTGTATCATGATCTGGCTGGATTCCCAGCAGGAATCACATACTGTATGCTGAATGGTTGAGTCAAACACAGTTGGTGTGGCATGTTTGGGGTTGAGAGGGAAGCTGTGTCTGACTTTCCTGGAATTCAGTATGACGGCGTCCCAGAATCGAGCTTTCACTCTCCCTCTCCACGTTCCAGGTTCAATCTGCCCCCCCTGAACTACAGCAGGGACGTGGGGGTGAAGTCCAGCCTGGTGACAGTCAACCCCACTCAGATCATCAAAAGGTACAATAACGGTATCTCAGGAAGTCGCTGTACAGCTGTGGACATGCCCCCCATAGCCCTGTGCCACCTGGGTGCTCTGGCACTGTTTACATGTTCAGCCCCACAGGACCAGACTCTGGAGGTGATGATCTCAGCAGTGCTGATGCTGGTGATCTCTATAATGCTAAGCTCCAGTGATGATGATCTCCACAGCTCTGAGCTGTGATGGTGATGATCACCACAGTGCTGAGCTCTAATGATGGTGATCTCCACAGTTCTGAGCTCTGATAATTATTAACTCCACAGCTCTGAGCTTCGATGATGATGATGATGATCACCACAGCGCTGAGCTGTGATGGTAATTTTGATTTCCACAGCACCAGGCTCTAAAGGTGATGATCTCAACAGTGCTCAGCTCTGACAATGATAAACTCCACAGCTCTGAGTTGTGATGGTGATGATCATCACAGCGCTGAGCTCTGATGGTGATGATCTCCACAGCGCTGAACTGTGATGGTCTCCACAATGCTGAGCTGTGATGGAGATGATCTCCACAGCGCTGAGCTGTGATGGTCTCCACAATGCTGAGCTGTGATGGAGATGATCTCCACAGCACTGAGCTGTGATGGTGATGATCTCCACAGCACTGAGCTGTGATGGTCTCCACAATGCTGAGCTGTGATGGAGATGATCTCCACAGCGCTGAGCTGTGATGGTGATGATCTCCACAGCGCTGAGCTCTCATGCTGATGATCTCCATAGCACTGTGTTCTACAATGCAAATGGACCAGCTCATCCAAGTGTCTGGACCCTGAAAATGTGGTTCCTCCCATCTGCAGCTACAGGAATCTGAACTACGCCAGGAGGCCCTTTGTGCAGAGAGTGTCCACATACGAGAACGCCCACCTGGTCCTGCCGGCGTTCGCCTTCTCCTTCTGCACCGACCCCTGCTTCCAAGTGTACTACACCCTGCAGGACAACCGCCCCCACCAGAGGGCGCTGTTCTACCACCCGGACTACCTGCGCCAGCTTGCCACCTACTGGCGGGAGAAGGGATTGCGGGAGACGCGGCTCTCCACGGGGCTGATGATGGTGAGCGCGGCCCTGGAGCTCTGTGACCACGTCGAGCTCTACGGCTTCTGGCCCTTCTCCTTCGACCTCTCGGAGCGGCCCCTGTCCAACCATTACTACGACGACGTGCCGCCGAACAGGGGCATGCACGCCATGCCCGAGGAGTTCCTGAGGCTGCTGCGCATGCACAGCCAGGGCGTGCTGCGGTTGCGCGTCGGACAATGTCCGTGACGAGCCCAGCGCTGCTGCAGAGGCTGCCCCAGTTCGTATAACTGGGTGTTTTGCCCACAGTGACACACGACCCAGAGGACACCAGGGGAGACGATGTGGAAGTGCATGTGAAACTGAGATCAGGAGGCACTTCTTTACACAAAGAGTGGTTGGACTCTGGAACGAGCTGATACCGGGGCTGCTTTCAGGAAATGGCTGGATGAGATCTTGGGATCCTCAGGCTAGTGAAAAAAACTCAGTAATGGGACATTAAGTAATAGGGTATTCTGGGTGTTTAGTAATGGGGTATTCTGTAATGGGGTCTTATGTAATGGTGGAAAAGAAGTTGGGTGTTAGGTAATATGGTGTTGAGTGATGTGGTGTTAAGTAATGAGACATTAAGTAATGGGGTATTCTGTAACAGGGTGTTAAGTAATGGGGTATTTTGTAATGGGGTGTTAAGTAATGGGGTATTCGGTAACCGGATGTTTAGTAATGGGGTGTTCAGTAACAAGGTGTTTAGTAAAGGCGTGGAAAAGTAATGGGGTGTTAAGTAATGTAGTATTCAGTAAAGGCACATTAAGTAATGGGGTGTTAACATTCGGCAGCATTCAGACATTCGGTAACAGGGTGTTTAGTAGTGAGGTGTTAAGTAACGAGGTGTACAGTAAAGTAATGGGGTTAGGGAATGATGGGGTCCGATGTTGTAAATGCTTGAAAGATTCTCTCATTTCAGATAAAAGCAGAGTAAAAGGTTTTTCAGTTCAACAACACAAATCTTATCGGATATGGAGCCTTTTTATTAAAAGCCTATACACGGTCGGAGGGCTCTGCTGCCTCTGTTTACTCAGGGACCTGCTGTTACTCTTGAGAGCTGGGGTCCCCGATCCCTGTCCTGGGGTGTAGCTGAGCTCTTTACTCAGACAGAAGAGTACGTTTCCGCCCAGGCTGATGTCCCCTCCAACACTTTGTAAGAACGCTGGACGTTCACACAGCAGAGCCTGCTTTATGGCTTAAATTAAAGCTCGCTGAAGCAACAGGCTCCTTTTGTGAGCTTTCCTTTTCTGCACAAAGGTGTGAGAACGTGTCTCGCAAATCGAACTACAAACCCCAAGTGTCTATATAGCGCCTTGCATGCCACAGGCTGCGGGGCTGCTCTCGGGAGAGACCAGGGTGGGGTCAGCAATCACAGCGGGAAGGAGAGACGTCAGGCAGGGAATGAGAACAGCCGCCAGGAGTCACTGCCCTCGCGGATGTGTGGCCCCATTGCACAGCCACGTGTTGTTTTGGGGATGCACGACCTGCAACAGCGCTTGCCCCCGGAGGGCAGTTGAGGCCGCGCAAGCACGACGCGCCACGAGCGAGCGATCTACGCGCACGCGACGGCCGCAGGCACCAGCTTGGCGCGTGTCCAGGGCGACCAGGAAGTTCCACCACTTCTCTGGAGCCGAGGTGCGTCTGGGGAGCTTGTTTGCTTTCTGAGCTCCGGGGGCGATTTCTGTTCACCCTCATTTGCATACAGGATCTTCATGTGTTGCTCATACATCCTTGTGTGTTTACCTAGCTTAGCCTTCACCTTTGTGGTAATGGGGCCGACTCTATTTTTGCAGCATCTCCACTCTGATGGACCTGTCGCTGGCTCTGTCGGATTTCCGAATCTGACGGAATGATCTCCCATTCGCCTGTACGGTGTAAGTGGCGGGACTCATAGGAGTCCTGTGCACAAGTCATGTAGGAGGATGGAGTCTGACAGGACTCAGTGCTGTGAGCAGTCCTAAAGGAGTCTGACAGGACTCAATGCAGTGAGCAGTCCTATAGGAGTCTGACAGGACTCAGTACTGTGAGCAGTCCTATAGGAGTCTGACAGGACTCAATGCAGTGAGCAGTCCTATAGGAGTCTGACAGGACTCAGTACTGTGAGCAGTCCTATAGGAGTCTGACAGGACTCAATGCAGTGAGCAGTCCTATAGGAGGATGGAATCTGACAGTACAGGTGCAGAACATTCTTAAAATATTGTTGCAATTATCCTGCAAAACATCTTTGAGAATCTTATTTTTCATACTTCTATTTTGTCAATCTGGGTAAAGATTTTATCCTCGACACTATTTTGTGTTTCTCCTGGCACGGGCCCAGGTTGGTCTGCTCCAAAATAAGAACACATAACACCGGACTCTCACCCCCTTCAAACATCGTTGAGAAAAATAACTCTTCATATATTTATAGGCATCAAAAATAAATTAAAGAGCAAACAGGCATCATAAATAACAATTATACACAAGAGGCATGTCTGGCTTTAGCTCGTGTTGAACCAGTTGTCAGAGATTTCTCTACAGAGGGCAAAGGTCACGTCACGTGTGTCTCCAGACGGGCCCGGCCGGAGCTGACCCCACCCGTGGACCAGCTCGCCAGTGACCCCGTCACCCCACAGCTACATCGAACCGGTTTACAGCAAAACCGGGGGTCAGAACCAACACTAAACACCTACGACACATCAACATCAACAGCAACGCTTGATCTCTCTCCGAGTGAACCCCATCGCAGATCGGACTCAGGTAAAAGTCTCTCCTCTCTGTCCCGCTGGGTGCCGTACCGCGGTCCCCTCCCTTTCAGCCAGGATGGCGCGTTCCGTCGATGACCGCCACTGCCGCGCTGTTTCACACTCCGAACGGGTGGTCAATCCGCGGGGGTCTTCCGGCTTCGAATTCCCCGCTTCACAACCCCTCTGTCGCGTGTGCGCGGTGCCGAACGCCACTCGTACTGCGATTTGCCTGCTGAGGTCGACCATCTGTAGTCATTGTGATGCTACAGTGCATAGCCCAGCTCAGAGTGGGAATCAGCCAGAACACTGGTGCTAACACCCCTACTCTCTACCATTACAACACAGTAATATTTAAATATCACAAGGTGCTCTAAAAGCACCCTACTCTTGCATTATAGTTTATAGATTTTGTCCCTTTTTGAAAAGAATGTTTCATAGTGATCACATGTGTATGCAGTAAAGTTGACATTGTCTGGCTCTCCAGTATCCAGGCTGGAGGGGCTCCACTCTGTACGTTCTAACAGGTTCTCCTTTAATTCCAGAACAACCAATGAGAACAGAGTGGGAGGGGCTACACCGGCGCAAAGCGGGCCAGTCACTTTCCAGCAGCCAATACGAATGCAGTGGGAGGGGCTACGGCAGAGACAGGCGGTCCAGCAGCCAATAGGGAGACGGGAGGGGACGGGGTTCTTGATGCAAACCCCACCCCTGTGCACAGACCAGGTCCATGAGGGAGGAGGAGTCAGTCTTTTACGTGAATCCCGGTGGGCAGACACTGCGGTCCAGAGAGCCAATCAGAGAGCTGCTTGACAGTCAATTACTCAGGGTTGTGCTGTAAGACAGAGCAAGAGCAGGGATGTGAGGACTGTTGAGAACCAGGGTATTTAATTCCACTGCTGTATGGGCTACAGTACATAATTTACTCCTGGCAAAAGCAAAAACACAACACCGACACTACCATTTACAGTGTGACCCGGTTCTCTATAATATAAATTGTACCTTTAAAATAGTTTTAGTTTACTTGTGATCACCTCACCTCTCGGCCCGTGTATTGCTAGCAGCCCAGCCCGCTCATGGACCCGATCCGGTCCATCTTCATGCCGAAGCAGCCGCGCCCCATGCTCTTCCGGGTCCGCCCGCGGAAGGTCTTCTGCTGTCTCAGGAAGTCCTGGAAGAGGCGGGACCAGACCTTCCCGTTGCCCTGCGCCAGCGCAGGCTCCTCCTCCTCTGCGCGGATGCCCCGCCCCTCTCTCCACGTGGGCGGGGGGGGTCGGGCAGGGGGAGGGGTCTCGGGAAGGGACACGGCCGAGCCTTCAGCGATGTCGGACTCCAGGATCATGGCGCTGATTCGTGGACCGAAGAGGTTAGACAGGATCTGCAGCAGGACAGGCAGGAGAAAGAGTAAGAGGACGAGTTCAGATGCAATCCAATAATAATGATGCCCTAGAGTGGGGGTTCGGAACCCCTAGGGGTTCGTGAGATTGTGATCGAAGCGTCAATGTCAAATTAAATAGTCCTTTTAATAAATAGCAATTAATAATTAACAGTGTAGTAATAAGAATAAGAAAAATAACAGTAGTAATATTGATATTTTACAAAGTGAAAGGAAGCATTTATTGAAAGGTGTGATTTAGTTAAAATCTCAAGGGGGTACCTGAGGCAAATCATTTAGGTTGAAGGGGTTCAGCTGATAGAAAGGGATGGGAACCCCTGTCCTAGAGTAATGATGTCCCGTAGTAGTTTCCCTAGAGTAATGATGTCCTGTAGTAATGTTTCCCTAGACTCGCAATGATGTCCTGTAGTAATGTTTCCCTAGACTCGCAATGATGTCCTTTAGTAATGTTTCCCTAGAGTAATGATGTCCTGTAGTAATGTTTCCCTAGACTCGCAATGATGTCCTGTAGTAATGTTTCCCTAGACTCGCAATGATGTCCTTTAGTAATGTTTCCCTAGAGTAATGATGTCCTGTAGTAATGTTTCCCTAGAGTAATGATGTCCTGTAGTAATGTTTCCCTAGACTCGCAATGATGTCCTGTAGTAATGTTTCCCTAGACTCGCAATGATGTCCTGTAGTAATGTTTCCCTAGACTCGCAATGATGTCCTGTAGTAATGTTTCCCTAGAGCAATGATGTCCTTTAGTAATGTTTCCCTAGACTCGCAATGATGTCCTGTAGTAATGTTTCCCTAGACTCGCAATGATGTCCTTTAGTAATGTTTCCCTAGACTCGCAATGATGTCCTTTAGTAATGTTTCCCTAGAGTAATGATGTCCTGTAGTAATGTTTCCCTAGACTCGCAATGATGTCCTTTAGTAATGTTTCCCTAGACTCGCAATGATGTCCTTTAGTAATGTTTCCCTAGAACAATGATGTCCTGTAGTAATGTGACACACCTAAAGAAGGCTCCACAGCCAAAATGTTGTCTCTTTCCTTTCCAGCCTGGAATAAACCTTTACTTTTCCTTTGCAGCCTAAGAGCGTAACAATGTCCTTTAGTAGTGCTGCTCTGGACTATGATATATTACAATAATACTGTAATATAGTATTGTTGTCCTACAGTTGCTCTAGAGTAATGATGTCCTATAGTAATGTTGCTCTAGAGCAATGGTCTACAGTAATATTGCCCTAGAGTAATGATGTCCTGTACCAATGTTGCTCTAGCATAATTATGTCCTGTAGTATTTTGCCCTAGAGTAATGATATCTTGTTGTATTTTCTCCTAAAGTAACACTGACCTAGAGGAATGGTGTCCCTGAGTGACAATATCCTTCAGTAGTCCTGACCTAGAGTAATGATACATTATGATAATACTATAATACTCTAATATTGCCCTAGAGTAATGATGTCCTACTGTATAGTAATGTTGTAGAAATGATATTCTACAATAATGCTGTTCTCGAATAATGTCGTCCATTTGTATCTATGTTCTATACTAAAGCCGAAATATGCACTGAAACACCGAATTAAAAGTTGCACTTTATACTTTTCAAAAACCCAGAAACTACCACAGAAAAGCCTGGAGTCAGGTTTTAAATGTCACGCGCACCAGTTGCTGGCCGTGCCTGGCCCGGCGGGGCCTGGCCGCGCGGACAGCAGGACACGCGCGTGAGCTTCAAGGAGGAGGAATCGCGTGTCAACCGGCAGCGACACGAGACTGCGGGAGCCAGCCGCGCGCTGCTTACTTTATACAGTAACTCACAAACAACACAGCAGACCAGAGAGGGATACATGAATCTGGATGTTGGTAAGGCAGTATGACCGTGCGCCTCTCTTCCCAGATGTTTGTTTCCGAGCCACATCTGGATGTCACGATCGATGTGGAGACGTTGTTTGCGCGGCCGCTAACTCCTCTCCGGGCGGGCTGAACCGGGGAGTTCGTCCAGTTTAACCACCCGGCGCCTAAAGAACATTGTCTGCGTTGTAACGAGAAGATCATTCGGTACTTTTGTGTGGAGCGATGCGTTAGAAAGCTGTCCAGTTACCTGCGTACATATACCATTGTATTTACAAGTTTATTAGATTTCTGCCTGTTTGCACAGCCTGTTTGTTAAGCGCGTAAAGTGGGGTTTGTCCGCCGGAACTCGAAGCGAGTTTTTCTCCAGGTGAACAGCTAGCGTGCAGCCCAGGTGACCAGGTGGACCTGTTCACGCCATTTCAGTTCTAACAGTTATTTTCCGCCCTGCACGCAGCTGGGCTTCGCACCCGATTGTTGGTCCAGACTACTCTACCCGACTTTTAAAACAAGTTCTTCTCCAGAATTTGGAAAACAGACCCACACGCACTGAGGGGGGTGGGATCGCGGAGCGGCGACAGGCAGTGCGTTCGGGCTGCCGGGCGCGAGAGACACTCACCTGTTGGTCGGAGCGGCGGAGCGCGGGGCGCGTCTCGGCCACGAGCGCCAGGCTGAGCAGGAGCACGAGGAGCAGCGGGCACGAGAAGGAAGAGGAGGAAGATGATGATGACGAAGAAGATGAGACGTTCATCCTTGTTGTAGGGAGTGGCAAAAGCTCGCAAAGAAAAAAGTTACGAAAGATTCTGTCAGGTCGATTTCTGTCGCTCGTTTCGGAGAGCAGCGTTCGGTGCGGTTGGCTAGTTCTGTTTAATAGGAAGGTTCCGGTTCTGTCCTGTACGCTCTCAGGACTGGTCAGGGTCTCTGTGCACCGGGGAGCCGCACGAGCTCTTAAAAGTCTCGCTCCTTGTGACGTCACGGATTCTCACCGGTCGCCCTGGGAAACTCGCCCCCTCCTCTTTTCGTCTTTTCTTCTTCTTGGTGCTTTCATCTCTTTCTCTCCTCCATCTCTCCCCCCCACACTTGCTATAAACAACTGTACACAAGATCCAACTCACAGGTTCTTGGCTCTGTCAAAAGGAATCAGATCAGGTATATGAACCCTTGGCCACCTGTGTCTCGAATCGTTCAGTTCTCTGCCACCAAGGGCACCGAGGATACAGAGGTGTGCAGACAGGTGTTTAAAGAGAGAGACAGCAGACAGACAGGTACAGAGGTGTGCAGACAGGTGTTTAAAGAGAGAGGCAGCAGACAGACAGGTACAGAGGTGTGCAGACAGGTATTTAAAGAGAGAGGCAGCAGACAGACAGGTACAGAGGTGTGCAGACAGGTGTTTAAAGAGAGAGACAGCAGACAGACAGGTACAGAGGTGTGCAGACAGGTATTTAAAGAGAGAGGCAGCAGACAGACAGGTACAGAGGTGTGCAGACAGGTGTTTAAAGAGAGAGGCAGCAGACAGACAGGTACAGAGGTGTGCAGACAGGTGTTTAAAGAGAGAGGCAGCAGACAGACAGGTACAGAGGTGTGCAGACAGGTGTTTAAAGAGAGAGGCAGCAGACAGACAGGTACAGAGGTGTGCAGACAGGTATTTAAAGAGAGAGACAGCAGACAGACAGGTACAGAGGTGTGCAGACAGGTGTTTAAAGAGAGAGGCAGCAGACAGACAGGTACAGAGGTGTGCAGACAGGTGTTTAAAGAGAGAGGCAGCAGACAGACAGGTACAGAGGTGTGCAGACAGGTGTTTAAAGAGAGAGAAAGAGGACAGACAGGTACAGAGGTGTGCAGACAGGTGTTTAAAGAGAGAGACAGCAGACAGACAGGTACAGAGGTGTGCAGACAGGTATTTAAAGAGAGAGACAGCAGACAGACAGGTACAGAGGTGTGCAGACAGGTGTTTAAAGAGAGAGACAGCAGACAGACAGGTACAGAGGTGTGCAGACAGGTGTTTAAAGAGAGAGGCAGCAGACAGACAGGTACAGAGGTGTGCAGACAAGTATTTAAAGAGAGAGACAGCAGACAGACAGGTACAGAGGTGTGCAGACAGGTGTTTAAAGAGAGAGGCAACAGACAGACAGGTACAGAGGTGTGCAGACAGGTATTTAAAAAGAGAGACAACAGACAGACAGGTACAGAGGTGTGTAGACAGGTATTTAAAGAGAAACAGCAGACAGACAGGTACAGAGGTATGTAGACAGGTATTTAAAGAGAAACAGCAGACAGACAGGTACAGAGGTGTGTAGACAGGTATTTAAAGAGAAACAGCAGACAGACAGGTACAGAGGTGTGTAGACAGGTATTTAAAGAGAGAGTCAACAGACATGTACAGAGGTGTGCAGACAGGTATTTTAAGAGAGAGAAAGAGGACAGACAGGTACAGAGGTGTGGAGACAGGTATTTAAAGAGAGAGACAGCAGACAGACAGGTACAGAGGTGTGCAGACAGGTGTTTAAAGAGAGAGACAGCAGACAGACAGGTACAGAGGTGTGCAGACAGGTGTTTAAAGAGAGAGGCAGCAGACAGACAGGTCCAGAGGTGTGCAGACAGGTATTTAAAGAGAGAGTCAACAGACAGGTACAGAGGTGTGTAGACAGGTATTTAAAGAGAGAGGCAACAGACAGACAGGTACAGAGGTGTGTAGATAGGTATTTAAAGAGAAACAGCAGACAGACAGGTACAGAGGTGTGTAGACAGGTATTTAAAGAGAGAGTCAACAGACAGGTACAGAGGTGTGCAGACAGGTATTTAAAGAGAGAGAGACAACAGACAGACAGGTACAGAGGTATGTAGACAGGTATTTAAAGAGAAACAGCAGACAGACAGGTACAGAGATGTGTAGACAGGTATTTAAAGAGAGAGTCAACAGAAAGACAGGTACAGAGGTGTGCAGACAGGTATTTAAAGAGAGAGAGACAACAGACAGACAGGTACAGAGGTATGTAGACAGGTATTTAAAGAGAAACAGCAGACAGACAGGTACAGAGGTGTGCAGACAGGTATTTAAAGAGAGAGACAGCAGACAGACAGGTACAGAGGTGTGTAGACAGGTATTTAAAGAGAGAGTCAACAGACAGACAGGTACAGAGGTGTACAGACAGGTATTTAAAGAGAGAGACAGCAGACAGACAGGTTTAAAGGTGTGCAGACAGGTATTTAAAGAGAAACAGCAGACAGACAGGTACAGAGGTGTGGAGACAGGTATTTAAAGAGAGAGACAACAGACAGACAGGTACAGAGGTGTGCAGACAGGTATTTAAAAGAGAGAGACAGCAGACAGACAGGTACCAGTGAGACAGGTGGAGAGAGACAGCAGACAGACAGGTATTTAAAGAGAGAGACAGCAGACAGACAGGTACCAGTGAGACAGGTGGAGAGAGACAGCAGACAGACAGGTATTTAAAGAGAGAGACAGCAGACAGACAGGTACCAGTGAGACAGGTGGAGAGAGACAGACGGGTTGTTCTCAGCCCCACTCTGTTTTATGGCCCTTCCGAAAGGCAGCCTTCACCACCCTCCCCCTCGTAAACCCCTCTCGTAGGGAACGGCGCTCGGAGAGGAAAGCATTCCTCTCCCGGGCTTGCCGGCCGGAGACTCGATGTTTCGGCGGCCGCAGCCCGTTTCCTTAGAGACGGCTCCCAGCGCGGGACCTTTCCTGCCCGTTGTGCACGGAGCCACATTTCCGCAGAGCAGAGGACGGGGCGCGCAGCTATTCCAGCCTTTGTTCAGAGGCCATTAAACCTGCACTGCCCCCCGAACAAAGGCATTCCACTCCAGCGGTCTGCACTCCTGTGGGCTCCGCTCTGTGGACAAACAGACCGCAGTGAGATCAGGGTAAAAGCACAGTACTGTGCAGTACAGCCCACTGGGATCAGGGTATTAACACAGTACAGTACAGCCCACTGAGATCAGAGTAAAAGCACAGTACTGTGCAGTACAGCCCACTGAGATCAGGGTATTAACACAGTACAGTACAGCCCACTGAGATCAGGGTATAAACACAGTACAGTGCAGTACAGCCCACTGAGATCAGGGTAATAGCACAGTACAGTGCAGTACAGCCCACTGAGATCAGAGTAAAAGCACAGTACTGTGCAGTACAGCCCACTGAGATCAGGGTATAAACACAGTACAGTGCAGTACAGCCCACTGAGATCAGGGTAATAGCACAGTACTGTGCAGTACAGCCCACTGAGATCAGGGTATAAACACAGTACAGTGCAGTACAGCCCACTGGCATCAGGGTATAAACACAGTACAGTACAGCCCACTGAGATCAGGGTATTAACACAGTACAGTACAGCCCACTGAGATCAGGGTATAAACAGAGTACTGTGCAGTACAGCCCACTGAGATCAGGGTATAAACAGAGTACTGTGCAGTACAGCCCACTGAGATCAGGGTATAAACACAGTACTGTGCAGTACAGCCCACTGAGATCAGGGTATAAACACAGTACAGTGCAGTACAGCCCACTGAGATCAGGGTAAAAGCACAGTACAGTGTAGTAAAGTCCACTGAGATCGGGGTATAAACACAGTACAGTACAGCCCACTGAGATCCGGGTATAAACACAGTACAGTGTAGTAAAGCCACAGATTAGGGTATAAAGACAGTACAGTGCAGTAAAGTACTGTGGGATTAGGGTATAAAGACAGTACAGTGCAGTAAAGCCCAGAGAATTCAGGGTAAAATCATGGGCACAGAAATGTATTACAGAAAAGATCGCCAAATATCACTACCCGATCATGTAACAGATCAGGACCAGCTCTCCTGGGTGCATTCAGCAATGTCTCTCTCAGATGCTCCCCTCTGCCTGTCTCCGGCCCTGTTCAGCCCCTAAATTCACTCAGACTAGTCTTCCTCCTCCTCACCCTCCTCCTCCACAGCCCAGAGAAGAGTCGCTCCCGGAGTTGGGGAGAGAAGGATGATGACCTTTTGGTTTGCTCCTGAAGCGCAGCCTGCAGCCCTCCAGCCCACTCCTGGCACCTGCTTCCATTGTGTGCGGAGTGTGGGCAGGATCCGTGCGGAGAGGGATTAGACGGAGTCGGAGCAGCGGGAAGGCTTGGAAAGGAGACTGTGAGAGCAACACTCCAGGACGGGCTCGTTAGCAGCCAGCTAATTAACGGCAACACCTCAGGAGGGAAGCCAGGGATATTGGGGTTCTCTGAGCCACCTGGTGGTGACTCATTCTGTACGGTTTGATTTCTATGTTCTGGCTAATTAATGGTAATTAATTAACATTCTTTTCCCCTTGGCTCAGACAAAGAGGGGAACAATCCTTCCACAGTCGAATCAAACGCTTAGTAACGCGTGTGACTAATTTTTCAGTAATTCACTGCGGCAGGCAAAAGTATTCACCCCTTCCCCTTCCCATGATGCCTGGTTTTGTTGAATTCCAAGTGATGTGTTTATAAGCGGGGGGTGGGCGAAGACTCACACAGCCCTCGTCTTGGGTTTTCATCGCCGCTACGGCTGACATTTACCTCCCCTTGCCCATTAAAAGTGTTCAGTCTGAGCATTCAAGTTTCAGATTAAATTTTCACTTTAAAACAACGTGGACACGTCATTTGTAATTCAATCCGATGAAACGCCATTTGAAGAGGGTGAATAATTTTGCAAGGCGCTCAGTATCTGCATTTCTGTACTTCGCAGATCAGTCCATCTGTTTCCTAACCTCTTTGTTTAATTCAGGGTCACGGGGGAGTCCTGACCAGCAATGGGCACAACTCAGGGTCCAGCCTGGACAGGACACCAGTGCCTCACAGTCCTGCGCAGTACAGAGCAGACACACACACTCACTCCAGGGCCAGTTTCCCCACAAGCCAATTAACACACCAGCACGTCGTCTTTGGACTGTGGGAGGAAACCCACACAAACCAGGGGAGAACACGCAAACTCCACACAGACAGCAGCCCAGGAGATAAACCCACAGTCCCTGCACTGCAAGGCTGAGGTGCTAACCACTTCACCACCTTGCCACCCACCTTTATGCTTTATCCTTTATCCTAAGGATATCAGTCACCTTCTCCAAACTCCATCAAATCCAGACTCAAAACCTTCTTCTTTAGAAGAGCCTTTACTGAACTGGTTCCATTCTTCACCCCTCTGCTCCTACTGTATCCCCCATCTGCTGGCTCCTCTCATTGTGTATTCTCATTGTGTATATCTTGAGTGTTTTTTTTTTGTTGTTCTGTAAAGCGCTTTGAGAAGCTTTGAGAAGACCATCAGACTGCAATTATAATAATTATTATTATTATTTTATGCATCTATATTAAAATACTTGGTTGTGGAGGATGTTTGTTCACTCACTGTGCAAAATATCACTACCCGCCAAACGCACTCCCCAGTGCTGTGCTGGCCTTCAGCAAGCGTCACCAATAGGGGAAGTATCTGTGGCTCCTGTCCTCCCCTGTTCCTTTAGCCTCAAGATGAGGTTGTGATGTGGGGAATGAGCAGCTCCATCAGAGATCTGTGCCTGGCCCTGCCACTTAGGGTATGGGGCTTCCTAATTCTTTGGCTTGTGAATGTGGTGGTTTTTCTGTGTGAATGGGCTCACTGATCAATGTGCACAGACGAGCTGGTTCGCATGGTTGTCATGTGTGAGTTGTAGAGGGAAGGCCTGTAGTATAACACTCAAAACTAGGGTGTTGTGTAGTTTGTTGCCCACTCCCACCACCCTTTGAGTAAAGAAAGGCCTCCTATTCTGTATTTTTAAAACACTTCCACATAGTTTCCACTTGTGTCCTCTGGGTAGTGTTTCACTGTTCATTCAGTCCTTTGGGCTGAGTGTGATGATGCCTTGAGGAGTTTGGTTATTTGTCTCAGGTCCCTTCCTAGTCTTTCCTTGAAGACGCCTGAATCAAATCTCCTGTAGACGCCTGAGTCACATCCTCTGAAGACGCCTGAATCAGATCTCATGAAGGTGCCTGAATCAGATCTCATGAAGACGCCTGAGTCAGATCTCATGAAGGCGCCTGAATCAGATCTCATGAAGACGCCTGAATCAGATCTCATGAAGACGCCTAAATCAGATCTCATGAAGGCGCCTGAATCAGATCTCATGAAGACGCCTGAATCAGATCCTCTGAAGACACCTGAATCAGATCTCATGGAGACGCCTGAATCAGATCTCATGAAGGCGCCTGAATCAGATCCTCTGAAGACGCCTGAATCAGATCTCATGAAGACGCCTGAGTCACATCCTCTGAAGACACCTGAATCAGATCTCATGAAGACGCCTGAATCAGATCCTCTGAAGACACCTGAATCAGATCTCATGGAGACGCCTGAATCAGATCTCATGAAGGCGCCTGAATCAGATCTCATGAAGACGCCTGAGTCACATCCTCTGAAGACGCCTGAATCAGATCTCATGAAGGCGCCTGAATCAGATCTCATGAAGGCGCCTGAATCAGATCTCATGAAGGTGCCTGTATCAGATCTCATGAAGACGCCTGAATCAGATCTCATGAAGATGCCTGAATCAGATCTCATGAAGACGCCTGAATCAGATCTCATGAAGACGCCTGAATCAGATCCTCTGAAGACACCTGAATCAGATCTCATGAAGACGCCTGAATCAGATCTCATGAAGGTGCTTGAATCAGATCTCATGAAGGCGCCTGAATCAGATCTCATGAAGGTGCTTGAATCAGATCCTCTGAAGACACCTGAATCAGCTGGTCTTCTCTGCTCAGGACTAAAGAGATTCAGTACCCTGGCTCCGTCAGTGTCCCCGCCTCTGCATCTCTCTCTCTCTGCACTCTCTTCCTCTTCCCTCTCTCAGCCTCTGTCTCTCGTAGGCTCTCCCCCCACCCCCCTCTCCCTCCTCTCTCTGTCCGTCTCCACTGACCTGGAATGGGAATGCCATGGAATGACGTCCGAGGAGGCAGGAGACCCACGACAGCAGAGGAGGAGGAAGGGGGGGCACACAGGGCTGTTGATGCTGAGAGGAAGGCCCAGCCACGCGGGGGTTAATCAGCAGCAATAAAAGGGAGCGAGCAGGCGCGTCCCGGGCCCCGTCTCCATTGTCCCAGGACAGCGCGGGGTGATGAATGAGCCACTGGCTGGCCGGCTTGTCACACAGCAATGGGCTGTTTTATGGGCCCCCCCCCCCCCTCTGACGCACATCAGCCCCCGCGCTGGCGCATTCCTCCTGTCGCGCACAATGAGGGGCGCCCCCCCGGCCCCGGGACGGGGGAGTGCGTCACTGCCCCAGCACTGCCGGGAGACCCCGAACCCCCACCCTGCACGTGCCGCAGCGTCAGTGCGTCTTGTGTCCCCTGAGCCGACCTGCTTCATAAGGCTTCGGATTCCTGTCGGAATCAAGACTCCAGGAGATCCTCTCTGCTCGCGACGGAAGAGCTCCGGCATCCCGGCCCCTCTCCAGTGTCATTTTCACTCACGAGAAAGACTCAGGTGTTCGTGACCCTGTGGGGCAGAAGTGAAAAGCCAACAGACCATCAGACTGCGTTCAGTACGTACTGTGCAACATCGGGCGCCGTGCTGTAGGAAAGATATTGACCTGAACCCAGGCCAGAGAAGAACAACTTGATACATTCCTGGGTGTAAAGGAAATCTCCTACAACTGACAGGAACTGAACCTTTTTAGTTTGCAAAAGAGAACATGTGACCTTTACTGCGCTGCATCTCAGGGGTCCGGAGGTTTTTATATCCATGAAATACATTTTGTATTTATACAATATAAATACAATAGGGATCATAAACAATATACATACTGTTTATGTTGAAATAAAGTGTTAAATGTTTATCAGTTTATCAAGTTTATATTGAATTTATTAAAAATTAATTAATAATCAGACATTCACACTCAGACACACACAGATATAATCAGATATTCACACCCAGATACACCTGGACGTAATCAGACATTCACACTCAGACACACCTGGACATAATCATATATTCACACTCAGACACACCCGGACATAATCAGACATTCACACTCAGACACACCTGGACATAATCAGATATTCACACTCAGACACACCCGGACATAATCAGACATTCACACTCAGACACACCTGGACATAATCATATATTCACACTCAGACACACCCGGACATAATCAGACATTCACACTCAGACACACCTGGACATAATCATATATTCACACTCAGACACACCCGGACATAATCAGATATTCACACTCAGACACACCTGGACATAATCAGACATTCACACTCAGACACACCCGGACATAATCAGATATTCAAACTCAGACACACCTGAACATAATCAGATATTCACACCCAGATACACCTGAACGTAATCAGACATTCACACTCAGACACACCTGGACATAATCAGACATTCACACTCAGACACACCTGAACATAATCAGATATTCACACTCAGACACACCCAGATATAATCAGATATTCACACTCAGACACACCCAGATATAATCAGATATTCACACAGACACAGCTGATATAATCTGATATTCACACCCAGACACGCTCGGCGATTCATATACAGTGTCAGCCTGAGGTGACATTTGTTCCATCTGTCCCTTGTAAAATCTCTTTATCCAGTACAGGGGTGACACACACACACACACTGGACAGGACACCAGTCCATCACAGGGCAGACACACACGAACATGCACTCACTCACGGCAGGGACGGTTTTCCCAGAAGCCAGTTCGCTCACCAGTGTGTATGTGGACTGTGGGAGAAAGCCCCAGGGGTTGGGCCACTACCCCAGCGCTGCAGGCAGCAGAGCTAACCACTGCACCTCCCTCTGTCTACCACTTTCCCTCTTTATTTCTGTCTGCAAGACTGGCCACCACTATTAAACATGATGGTGATGGCATCCTGCGATGTTCACGTATAGCAGGGGTTCCCATCCCTTTCTGTCAGCTGAACCCCTTCAATAAATGTAGATAAATGCTACAGCACCCCACCTTACCTGCTTCTTTTCACTCTGTAAAATATCAATATTACTACTGTTGTATTTCTTATTCTTATTATGACACTGTTATTTATTAATAGGACTATTTAATTTGACATTGACGATTCTGTCACAACCTCACGAACCCCCCGGTTAGGAACCCCTGACGTATATGATCATGTTATTCAGTGTGTGTTTCCTTGTTTTTTAAATGAACAGGTCTTCTGCAGGGTAGAAGACAGATGACCTCTGGTGTGTCCGGTGGTCTTCTTCACAGTCAACAGGACGCAGAGGACACAGGTGGAAACTATGTGCATGTAAAACCGAGGACAGCGGGCACTCCTTTACACAAAGGGTGGTGGGAGAATGGAACTTGTTGTTGTAGCTGATACCCTGGATTCATCTGGGACACTGGATGAGATCCTGGACAATAACTCCCCAACAGGGTACCTCAGTTGAACTGCCTTCTCTTGTCACAGTCGTAGAGACGCCTGTAATGAGCTGGATTAGGTTGTTAAGTGGAGGTCTGGAATGAAACCCAGAGCCACAGACCAGCTCTCCAAGCCAGGACTGAGATCGGAGGATCAGAGCTCAGGGGAGGCACGTGGCGCACACAGCTGCACACCCACAGTGTCGTTCAGTCCACAAGGGGCTCCCCATCTTTTCCCACGGCTCCTGAGGAAAGGCGCAGGTGGAGCCCCAGTAGAGTCTCTCTCCGCAGACTGCCGGTGCAGCCCGGCGCATTGTGTGGCTTCACACATACTCACCCCCAACAAGGGCCAAGATCAGAGCTGTAAACAGGGGGCTCAGGCTACGCGCCTGGCGACCGTTGCTAAGATACCAACAGCCCCTGACTAAAACCCCCAAGTCCCCCTTTCCAGCCCCCTCTGCCATTGACGTCAGCTGAGGGCAGGGAGGGGCGGGGTGGCCCGGGGTTTCCACGGTAACGCCATTCCTCCCGGCTGCCATTTTACCTGAGACCCGCGTGGTGATCCTCCTCTGGGCTCATCTCTCATCAATAACAGACCCCCCAGCAGACAGTCCAGAGGAACAGCCGGGGACTCTGCCAGTGTCCTGGTCGTCCACACTCTGACAGGCCTGCACACCTCCCGAACCCCCCGAAATCCCCAGACACCCACAGAAACAGCCAGACACCCTCCAACACTGCCAGACCCCCAAATATCCCACTGTCTTGAGAAACTCCCAGACATCCTGAGACACCCCCCCAGATAACCCGAAAGACTCCCAGACACCACCCCAGATAACCCCAGAGACTCCCAGACACCACCCCAGATAACCCCAAAGACTTCCAAGCACCACCTCAGATAACCCCCAGACACCCTCAGATAACCCCAAAGACTCCCAGACACCACCCCAGATAACCCCACTCTGCTGGGTGCTCGGCAGCCGCTCCTGCTGAGCCCTCGCTTCTGTCCCGCAGCGCCGTCACAGAGGATTTCAGGCTAGGAGGTGTTTCTGGACTGTGCAGCCCTGCGCCTTTCCTGACAGAGACAGTGCCATCGTGTGGCCACACGCGGTACTGCCGAGTCGGCTGGGGCAAAGTTTCCTCGTCCTGGTTCTCCTCATCCCAATGTTTGGAGGCTCCTGTCAAGGCTCTGAAGTATAATACTCTGTTTGAAAGAAAAGCAAGAATACAGAGATTAAAAGTTAAAAATAAATCAAATTAGACAATTTTACACAGAGAGGGCAGTTCATTCATGTTTAAACTTCACGAGTAGCACTACATTAACAACTGGAACTAGTTATAGTTCAATCTGGGGTCTTTCCAGAAAAAGACTGAACTAGATCCTGGGATCAGTAGACATTCCAGGCTCCGTGACCACAGCCTGGACACAGACAGACCCGTCTATCCAGAGAGGACAGGCTCAGTGACGTCTGTGTGGAGAGGACAGGCTCTCTAGATGGGCCTGGGTTGTGCTGGGAGCTATGACTGCAAGTGACTGGGAACCCTTTCGGGCAGCTCTGTCCTAAAACCTTGTATCCTCTTCTTCCTGCAGGATCCTCAGACTGTCAGTCCATGTCCACCTCACAGCCAGGCACTTTCTTGGTTCTGCGCGCCACCCCCTCACCACTCTCTGTGTAAACAAGCCCCTCCTGTCCTCAGTCCCAAAGGCACCAGTTCAACCACCCTGAGGATGTTCAGTCCCATCTCTTTGGTATCCCTCCCAGTTTCTGGTCAGGCCATGGGCTGACAGCAGCCGGTGTACAATTAGAAACCAGTCTGGGGATGGACAGAGCTGCATGGTTTTCCAGCAGCTTTCTCCAGTCAGGAAAGCACGCTATATAGAACAGGGACAGCGCCTCTCTTTTGTTTTAACATCCCTGTTAGGGAGTGATTTATGGTTCAAGTGTGGAACTGAAGCTGGCCTGGAACACAGTCCAGGAGGTGTGTGGGGTCCCAGGACTGACTGATCCTGAGACTGACTCAATTCAAGGTGCTTTATTGGCATGACTAATAAGTACAATCAGTGTTGCCAAAGCAAATAAAAATAAAATTAACATGAAACAAAACAAAAAGTCTACAGACATTTACAACAGAGACATATCATAAAATATTTATATTAAAACATACTGTAAACATATTGAGCGTTATTGGGAGACAGACTCACTGTTCCTCAGGCTGTGACAGGAGATCGCATACTGGGCTGCCAGTTCAACTGAGTTCCCTCCTCCCTCTCCCAGTAGGATTAGGAGTTGTTGTGATTCTGGCAGGTGTGGGAATTCTGGGTTTAGATTTGTAAATGTAGGGAAGACTGTTTCTCTAATTCCAGAGTATCTGTTACAGTGCAGTAGGAAGTGCACCTCTGTCTCTATTTCTCCCCGCTGGCAGTAGGAGCACAGCCTGTCCTCTCTGATTCACTCCAGACTATGCTCATAGTATGAACTGTACGACAGGCTCACCCTTCTCATGAAAAAAAGACCATCTGATTCACTATTAAGCAGTGTGAGAAGGCATGGAACAAGGTTATAGATTTGTGCATAACGTGCTATAAGAGTGTCACCCTCAAGTTCCTCACTGGGATTGTCCCGCTGGGGGACTTCATGAACTACATTTCCCAACAGGCCATGGGTCAGAATGGTAGCCAACAGAGTACTTGCCCTGGGTTTGAAAAGCAGAATTGTTGCCAAGTAAAGCCTGCCTTCAGGGTGTATAAGAAGAGTGTGGCAAGCCACAGCTCAATATGTTTTGTTTGAAGTTTCCTTGAAAGCAGAAACATGTTGGTATTAGTTTAGCTTTTGTGGCTTTGTTTTGGATCAAAGCTTTTTTCGGGGGGTGGTAAGAAAAAAATGCTTGAAACTCAATAAAAGGTGTGTTAATGGTAAGTGGAGCACTTTCTGAGTAATGTTGAATTCTTGCTAATATCTGTCTTTACAGGCTGTAGTGCCTGTTCAAGGCAAGGCAAGATTCCACCGAAGGAGGGTTTGATAGCAATGTCTTTCTGTAGGTACGACTGCATGTAAGTGTTGGTCAGCTGGGTGTGGACAGTCTCTAGGTCTGAGTTCCTCTTGCAATGAGAGGCTGATGAGGAGGGCAAAGCTATCTCTTGATCTCCGCAGGAACCGGCGCCTATCCCAGAGTCCCACAACGGGACCATATTCTGCATGGACCACCAGCCCACTGTGGGGGGGGGGGGTACATTGGTCATCATGGAAGGAGACCAGAACACAAAATCTCTAGTTAGAGGCAGAACGTGCAAACTCCACACGGAAAGTGTCCCAGTGCAGGATCAAACCCAGAGCTCCTGAGCAGCGAGGGAGAGCTGGGTGACTAATGAATTGTTTGGTAGCTGCAGCGGCTCGTCAGTGTTGCATACGTGGAGTAACAGGCAAAACCACATTCAGCGTCGGGGCCAAATTTAAACCGTGGGAAGCAGCCACTGGCCTGTTTGCACAGCGCTCTATAGCAACACTTTTTAAAGCTGTTACCCAAGACTTGCAATTTTAAGGAAAAATATGCAAAGATACATACATATAGATGTATATATATGGAACAAGTAATAGGTTTATTCCATGCTGAAAAAAAGAAGAAAAGGAACACAACGTTTCAGGTGAAGAAGGCTCCACGGCCGAAACGTTGTGTTCTCTTTCTTCTTTTTTTCAGCATGGAATACTCCTATTACTTGTTCCTTTGCAGCCTACGCATGCTGACGCAGCTCCCCACCTGAACTACTTATATATATGTTATGGAGGAATAACGTATGCTTCATGTACTGTTGGGTGGAATGTGATATATTGACCAGGGTCCCTGTTCCTGTGGGAGGGCACTGGGCTGGAGCCTGTGCAGTAAGAGACAGAGGCTGAGCTCTGCTGAGGTGGCTCTCTTGTGGGACACAGCAGGGAAGGTGCTCTGCGTGCTCTGCGTGCTCTGTCTGGGGGTTTTGGGGAGGCCTATATGCTGTATGCCACCTCCTAAATTAGGACCTTTTTAAGGGTCCTTTCTGATTGTGGACGGGCTCAGTGTGGCATGAACTGAGTACGTGTGGGAAGAGCCAGCCCTGTGACAGGGAAGATCTTCAGGGCCCGGAATCTGTACGTGGGACGTCAAGGGCCAGTGTTCCCTTGACTGAGCCAAACACTCACCTAAGGGAGAAGCTGTTCTTAAGGCAGGTGGTCCGTGCTTTAATGGTGCGGAACCGCTTGTCAGAGCGCAGGGGGGAGAACAGTTTGTGGCCGGGATGGTTGGGATAATGAATGATGGGTGTGGGCTTCATTGCGAAACCGGGTGGTGCGAATCTTACCGATTGATGGTAAATGGCATACTGTAGTCCTCTGTGCCGTTGCCTCTGGCCTTTGTCGTGCATCTCTGTCATGCATGGTAGTATTGCTCTACCACACAGTGATGGCACTAGCGAGGACACTGTCTGTGGTGCTGTGGTAAAAGATCACGAGGAGCTGCTTCCCCATACCGCATTTCTTCAAGCACCGCGGAAAGCGTAGGTGCTGTTGTGCCTATTTCAGCCTGGCTACAGTGTTGTGAGCCCAAGTCAAGTTGGTGGAGATCTGCAGACCGAGGAACCTGAAGCAGCTGATGGGGCGTGACTCCCTCTGGGTCTCCTGAAGTCCACAATGAGTTCTTCTGTCTTGATGACATTCAAGGCCAGATTGTAGTCAAGGCACCATCTTGTAAGATGCTCCACCTCACTCCTTTATGCGGAGCCCGTAATTGTGATCTCACAGACGAGCTGGACTGCCTGTATTCATATTACCTGCAGATGGTGATGATGGAATGTTATGATGTATATGTCATACATATGGAGTGATAGTTAATCTTCAGGTGACATGCACTGAGTTTTTTTTTTACATTATCTACTGTTTTAACAATTATACAGTTAAATTAGAGATGAGTTGGACTACATTTCCTTATATTATCTACTGATCTGATCATCACGGAATGTGAACGTACAGATGAGCTGGACTGAGTGTCTTTACAGTCTCTACAGATCTGATGGTGATGAGTGTGAGTGTGAAGATACAGATGAGCTGGACTGAGTGTCTTTACAGTCTCTACAGATCTGATGGTGATGAGTGTGAATGTGAAGTTCTCCAGAACGGTGCAGTCCTGACTCCTTATGCTCCCAAACTAAATGAATTTGAAATGAAACACTGAGATCTTTAATTTAATACCCCTTATTAAATGAAAGCTTGAAGACTTAATGATCTCCTGCACCTTCAAACGTGGGTTTCCAGTATATTACAACACAAGGGTTTCAATACCACACATTTTCAAAAACATCTCCAAATTGGTCAAGCTAGGCTTCTTAAACTAACTGAATGTGAAAGTACAGGCAGAGACCTTTCATTTAACAAGACTTTCCCCCACTATTAAGCCTCAATTGCTGCCTACATCCTCAAAAATGGTTGTGCAATGTATCTGAATACAGGGCGCACAAACATAATTTACCTCAACACAGGGGGCCCCGTTTACTGTCCTTAATGGCGACGTTAAGCAGGGAATTAATTCCATTAAGAAACTGTGGAAATAAGAGTTATTTGGACGAGAGGACATAAATATTCCTAGGAGGACGTTAATTGCGATATATTTCTCCATAAGAATCAATGTATTTCAACAGTAATACAGACCATGACGACGCTTGTCTACAGGAGTGTACACTGAAGTTTCCAGTCATGACCCACGAAGATGAGCACCTCAATGTAATTTAATCTTCTCTGAAACTCAGAATCTGAAAATGAAGGAGGAGACAGAGGTCGCGCGCTGCTGGCTGTGCAGGAGTCGTCAAACTCTCCGCCGCCCGCGCGCAGGCCGGATCCGGGTTCGGACGAGTGCTCGCGCGCCGCGCAGGCGGGGCCACTAGATGGCGCCACTGTAGACGCGACCGGCAACACCTTCATTCCGATCGAATCGCGGTATTGCGCTCTCCGCGACGAGCAGACACACAAAGCTGCGACAAATGATTGAACAGGACAGATACGACACGAGTGATCACGACTGCCATAATCAGTGGTGCCTGACCCTGGTGGTGGGGAGGGACACAGTCCTGCATGTTTTACAGACTGAATTCACTAAAATCCCATTTACTTTTCCTAATTAAGCCACTGCCACTAAACCATTCAGGGATCCACTGGATGGACTCCCTGGGCCAGGACTGGAAGGCTGACGCGACTGGACTACAAACCGATTATTATACCGATTATTCTTAAACCTGGGCCAAATCTATTGATCTGCATAGACGAAGCATAAACTTGCAGAACTGCATCTTTAAGCCTTTAAATGTGAATGTTAGATTCAAGGAGTCTGATATTATGTTATATTTTTAAAGATGTTCTATGGAACATTAACATTTATACCACATAGAAGAAAGAGAACACAACGTTTCGGCCGTGGAGCCTTCTTCAGGTGTGAGAGAGACAGGGCAGTAGGCAAAGGTAAAGTAGCGGGAGAACAAAGGTTGGGAGGGAGGAGGAGTGAGAGGCGGGAGCAGGGGACAGAAAGAGAGGCCAATCAAGAGGTGTGAAGTCAGAATGGGTGCAGAGAGGTGTGAAATGAAACTTCCAATGAATGGAGAAAATTTAAAAGAACAGTAGTCTGTCGTTAAGGGAAGGGAGAAGGTGTGATCCTAGCTGCAGAATAATTTTAGTTTCGGTGGTCTTTCTGATGTATGAGTTTGGAAAACCGTCTTTGAGAACACAGACGGAGAGATTAGAGTGGTCGTGGCCGTCAGAGGTGAAATGAGAAACAATGGGCTTGGAGAGATCTTTAATCTTTACAGCCCTGACGTGTTCTCTGAAACGGTCTCCGAGTCTCCTTCCTGTTTCTCCAATGTAGATGGCTGGGCATTTACTGCAAGAGATACAGTAAACAAGGTTGCTGGAGGTACAAGATGCTGTCTGGGTGATCCGGAATTGTCCTGATGGGCCTTGAATGAGTGTGGTGGTGGCTGTGTATTTGCAGGTGATACAGCGAGCTCTGTTGCAAGGGAAAGTGCCTGGTGTGGATGGTTGTTGAGGGCGGTCAAGGGAGCTGTGAACAAGGAGGTTACGCAGATTAGGTGGTCGGCGATATGAGATGATAGGGCGATCAGAAAAGAGGGCCCCAATGGAGGGATCATCCTGTAGGATGGAAAAGTTGTGGTTAATGGTCCTGGGGATAGGAAGTGTGTTAGGGTGGTAAGGAAGCACCAGAGGAATGCGGTTGTTACGGCGGGAGTTCCTGATCGGGTTGATGGTCCGGGGGGTGTTTTTGGCTCGGGCAAGGGCCCTGTCAATCACACTGCTGGGGTATCCTCTGTTGATGAAAAATGAGTACATTTCGAGGGCTTGGTTCTCGAAGTCGATGTCGTCGCTGCATAATCGTCGTAACCTAAGGAACTGTGAAAAAGGAAGAGAGTTTTTAGTGTGGTTGGGGTGAAATGAGCTGTACAGGAGGTAGCTGTGTGAATCCGTGGGTTTGTAATAAACTGAAGTGGACAGTCGGGGGTAGTTGATAGACAAGTGGATGTCTAGAAACGGAAGAGTAGTGGAAGATATGTTAATCGTATATTTGAGGGACGGGTGGAAGTTGGTGAAATGGTGCAGGAAGAACTCAAGCTGATCGTTGGAGCATGTGGCGGCACCGACGCAGTCATCAATATATCGTTTGTAGAGGTCAGGGACATAGCCAGTGTAGGAAGCGAAGAAGCGTTCTTCTACCCAGCCGACAAAAATGTTGGCATAGCTGGGTCCCATTCTGGTGCCCATGGCAACTCCACTGACCTGTTGGTAAAAAAGATTATTGAAAGAGAATGCGTTCAGTGTGAGGACCAATTCTGCAAGGCGTACCAGGGTGTGGGTCGGTGGATCAAGCACTGTGCGTTTGTCCAGCATGTGCTTGAGTGCTGTAAGGCCGTCATTATGGGGAATGACGGTGTACAGAGATGTGATGTCCATGGTAAAAATGTAGCATTCGGTACCCTGAAATTGGAAATCATTAAAAAGTTGGAGCGCGTGGTTGGTGTCTTTGATGTATGAGGGAAGATCTTCAACCAGCGGTCTCATGAGGCTGTCGAGAAAGGCTGAGATGTAAGTAGTTGGACAGTTACATGCTGATACGATGGGGCGTCCAGGGGTGTCCGGTTTGTGGATTTTGGGGAGGAGGTAAAATTGAGATACCTGTGGATGTTCCATGATGAGCCGGTTTGCCTCCTGGGGGAGCTCATTACTGCTGATAAGAAGAGAAATGGTGGATACCACTTCCTTTTGGTAGTCAGTGGTAGGGTCCTGTTGGAGAGGGAGGTAGGCAGAAGTGTCAGTTAGTTGTCTAGAGGCTTCAGAGATGTATAGATCCTTACGCCACACCACAACAGCGCCTCCTTTGTCCGCTGGTTTGATGACGATATCATCCCTGTTGCGGAGAGACTGGAGCGCCTGATTTTCTCCTTGGGTGAGGTTAGACCTATGTTTACTGGGTATAGAGAGTGCCTTGGGAGCTTGATTAGTGCATTGGTTGATGAAATAATAAACTGGTGGAAAACGGCCAGAGGAGGGAGTCCAACAGCTCTGTTTGGGATTAATGTTGTTAATGACATCAATAACCGGGTTGTTATCAGCTGCCTGTGAAGAGGAATTGTCGGCAAAATGTGCTCTGAGACGGATCCTGCGGTAAAAGCGGTTAAGGTCGACATTGGTCTGGGGGATGTCCAGCTTCCTGGGAACTGGTACAAAACTGAGCCCTTTGCTGAGGAGGGATCGCTCATCCTGTGAAAGGGAAAGGTCAGAAGGTATGGTGACAACAAGGTTAGGGTTGGTGAGGGTGTTCGGGGTGTTGATGTACGATATATTGATGACTGCGTCGGTGCCGCCACGTGCTCCAACGATCAGCTTGAGTTCTTCCTGCACCATTTCACCAACTTCCACCCGTCCCTCAAATATACGATTAACATATCTTCCACTACTCTTCCGTTTCTAGACATCCACTTGTCTATCAACTACCCCCGACTGTCCACTTCAGTTTATTACAAACCCACGGATTCACACAGCTACCTCCTGTACAGCTCATTTCACCCCAACCACACTAAAAACTCTCTTCCTTTTTCACAGTTCCTTAGGTTACGACGATTATGCAGCGACGACATCGACTTCGAGAACCAAGCCCTCGAAATGTACTCATTTTTCATCAACAGAGGATACCCCAGCAGTGTGATTGACAGGGCCCTTGCCCGAGCCAAAAACACCCCCCGGACCATCAACCCGATCAGGAACTCCCGCCGTAACAACCGCATTCCTCTGGTGCTTCCTTACCACCCTAACACACTTCCTATCCCCAGGACCATTAACCACAACTTTTCCATCCTACAGGATGATCCCTCCATTGGGGCCCTCTTTTCTGATCGCCCTATCATCTCATATCGCCGACCACCTAATCTGCGTAACCTCCTTGTTCACAGCTCCCTTGACCGCCCTCAACAACCATCCACACCAGGCACTTTCCCTTGCAACAGAGCTCGCTGTATCACCTGCAAATACACAGCCACCACCACACTCATTCAAGGCCCCTCAGGACAATTCCGGATCACCCAGACAGCATCTTGTACCTCCAGCAACCTTGTTTACTGTATCTCTTGCAGTAAATGCCCAGCCATCTACATTGGAGAAACAGGAAGGAGACTCGGAGACCGTTTCAGAGAACACGTCAGGGCTGTAAAGATTAAAGATCTCTCCAAGCCCATTGTTTCTCATTTCACCTCTGACGGCCACGACCACTCTAATCTCTCCGTCTGTGTTCTCAAAGACGGTTTTCCAAACTCATACATCAGAAAGACCACCGAAACTAAAATTATTCTGCAGCTAGGATCACACCTTCTCCCTTCCCTTAACGACAGACTACTGTTCTTTTAAATTTTCTCCATTCATTGGAAGTTTCATTTCACACCTCTCTGCCCCCTTTCTGACTTCACACCTCTTGATTGGCCTCTCTTTCTGTCCCCTGCTCCCGCCTCTCACTCCTCCTCCCTCCCAACCTTTGTTCTCCCGCTACTTTACCTTTGCCTACTGCCCTGTCTCTCTCACACCTGAAGAAGGCTCCACGGCCGAAACGTTGTGTTCTCTTTCTTCTTTTTTTCAGCATGGAATAAACCTATTACTTGTTCCTTTGCAGCCTACGCATGCTGACGCAGCTACCCACCTGAATTTATACCACATGTGTACCTGGTAGATATATTGTTCAAAATGGTCTCATGCTACTCTCTCCTTTAATGCTTATAAGATGGAAATGTAATATGACTTGAACAGCATTAAAATCCCGAAAAATAAATGAGAAACAGCTGATGCGTGTAAAAATCTCATTGCGATCTGATGTGTCATGACCTCTGGCAGCGTACTGTTCTGTGTTTTGTCTTCAATCCAATTTTTGGATTCCCTTTCTCTTTTGTTTGTATTCTTTGACGTTAAATAAACGTGTGTGGAATAATCCCCTCGCTGCGCAATACAAAAATCTCCCCCCCCCCAGGTTCCTGTTTGTTTCTTTCGCGAGCTCGTCAGCGACACGGTCTCAGTCCTCACTCCCGGAACTACTGCGCCATTTTTTAAATTAACGGCCGCCAACGTATGATGAACCGTCAAGGCTCGTCTTTACCACGTCTGACAAAAAACACACACACACATCCTTAACACCGGCCATTATGGGGTTTGTATTGAGAAACCCCGTACTCCGCGGGCCTGAGTGGGCAGGAGACCGAGCGGGTGTAACGCCCGGGTCTCGCGCCTTCTTCACTGCGTGCGCGCCTGCCGTCACGGGAAGCCCGGATGCGGAAACTGGGGATGGCTGTGGTTTACGTGCTGTGTTTTGGGAAAGAAATGCCTTGTTTTTGCCCTGTCTCAATTATCACAAATTATAACATCCTACAGGGATGGGTGGGGTTTAAGTTGAATGTTCTTTCCAGGAAACGCAGCTTTCCATTGACAATTTTTTTAGTGTTTTTTAATCTTTGAAGGAACGTGTTTCCTCTTCTTTGTCAACAATCTTTTTTGTGTTTTTGCAAGATCTTCCATACCCCCATCACCGTTTGTGTACAGACGATTGTATACATGTCCACATTCTTCCAGCTTGTGTCCTCTGGCTCATGATTTTGATTGGGTCTTTAAGGGTTCTGAAAGACACGTCTTGCTAGATATGTGAATTGATCAGAAAGGACCAAGAACCGGGTGCAGTACTGGAAGAAAATTTCACGGCTTTATTTTTCTCATTTCAGAAGATTAAGATGCTTCTGATGTTCTAATGGTTGTGGATTCATTGTGCTCCTGTTCAACGAGAGAGAGGAGTTGTAGATGGAGGGGAGAAGAGGAGGAGAGGAAACAGGAGGGAGGAGGAGATGGAGCAGGAGGAACAGGGGAGAGAGGAGGGGAACAGGAGAGAGAGGAGCAGTAGGAGGAGATGGAGCAGGAGGAACAGGAGAGAGGAGGGGAACAGGAGAGAGAGGAGCAGTAGGAGGAGATGGAGCAGGAGGAACAGGAGAGAGAGGAGGGGAACAGGAGAGAGAGGAGCAGTAGGAGGAGAGAGAGGAGGAGATGGGAGTCCTGGACAGAGAGAAACAGTTATGCAATGTGCAGAGTGAGGTGATATGGTATGTCACAGGTATATATTATACATCTAGCATAGACACAAGATTCTTTAAAAATATAATGAGTCATATATAAAAGTAATAAATACACACTCTACAAGCTCTGTGAGCACCTGCTCCAAGCCCTTCTGACGGAACAGGTGCAAACAGTCCTTCGTCGTGGAGAGTCTTCATCGTTCCACACAGCGGCAGTCAGCCGCGCAGCTCAGGTCCCAGACAGCGCAGGAGGGCCGAGGGCCGAACTCCTGCCCTGACGCGAGAGGGTGGGTCACGTCCAGCAGAGCAGAGCCCGGAGCCGCAGACAGGAGCTCCACTGCAGGGTGCGTACAGGGCCCGCACGCACGGACACACAGCGTGCCCACACACACTGCTTGAATCTCCACACAGGAGGCCCCAGGACCGAAACAGCGGCTCCCAGTCACTGCACTTCCGTACGGGAGGCGGGTTCGATCTGACCGATTAGGGCTCGGTGGTGATCAGGTGACCTCCCTCCTCCGGGCAGGTGGCAAAGCCTGGCCTGGAATCCAACTGCAGCGCAACGGGAGCCTGGCTGTCAGAAACCCGGCTGCGGCCGGCTCATGGTGGGCTTGGGGACGTGGGAAGGTTTACCTCCGGGTGTCCAGGGAGGGTGAGGGTGGGCATCGTACAGAGCACGCACTGCGCAGCGCGGGCACACAGACGCCGTGTTGGAGCAGTGCTGGTGAGCTCTCCTGGGGGCCGGGCCGTGCCGGGGCGCTTGGTGCTGTGCAGGGTTCATCACAGACGTACCTGTGGAAGACTGAGGGACAGGGACTCTTGGGAAGGGTCAGGACAGTGACAGTGACAGTGACAGGACAGTTATCCCGTTTGTTTATGTTTGACAGACTTCAGTGATTGTCTTGTGCCTTGTGTGTTTGTTTGAGAAGTCTCGGCTACACTTACAGTATAAAAGGAGAAGTGTCACTAGTCGAGCGAGGAGGTTTACTGAGTACTAGGGGGAACCCCGACTCTCTGCTATGCTCCCTTTTAGCTGATTGAATAAAGATCTCTGTGCTGGGGTATGAGGTGCAGTGCTGGGGTATCCAGTGCAGTGCTGGGGTACGAGGTGCAGTGCTGGGGTGTCCTGTCCTGTGCTGGGGTACGAGATGCTGTGCTGGGGTGTCCAGTGCAGTGCTGGGGTACGAGGTGCAGTGCTGGGGTGTCCTGTCCTGTGCTGGGGTACGAGATGCTGTGCTGGGGTGTCCAGTGCAGTGCTGGGGTACGAGGTGCAGTGCTGGGGTGTCCTGTCCTGTGCTGGGGTACGAGGTGCAGTGCTGGGGTGTCCTGTCCTGTGCTGGGGTACGTGGCGCAGTGCTGGGGTACGTGGCACAGTGCTGGGGTGTCCTGTCCTGTGCTGGGGTACGTGGCGCAGTGCTGGGGTGTCCTGTCCTGTGCTGGGGTACGAGGTGCAGTGCTGGGGTGTCCTGTCCTGTGCTGGGGTACGTGGCGCAGTGCTGCGGTGTCCCGTCACAGTTCCGTGCAGTCCAAGACCACAGAGTTGCCGGGCAGCGGGCCCTTCTGGCTGCCCGGCAGCGAGCCGGAGCGCGCGAGGCGGCCCGCCAGCAGGCTGAGGTTGTTCTGCGACAGGAAGGAGCTGCGGGAGCGGCGGCTGGAGGCGCGGCGGGCGGCCGTGCGGAAGGACTCTCCGGCGAAGTAGTAGAGCAGGGGGTTGAAGCAGCTGTTGCAGGCGGCCAGGCAGAGCGTGACCACCAGCACCTTCTGCAGCAGCTCGGTGAGCGCGCAGTCCTCGGGGTGGTCGGGCCGCTGGCCCACGCGGTGGTGCAGGTGCACGGTGCGCAGGACGTGGTAGGGCAGGAAGCAGCACAGGAAGGTGCTCATGATGATGGAGATGAGCTGCACGGAGCGCCGGCGGCTCCGGCGCCGGCTGTGCCGCAGCTTGGCCCCGGCCCACAGCAGCTGGCGCAGGATGAGCCCGTAGCAGCCCAGGATGGTGAGGAAGGGCAGCAGGAAGCCCGCCACCAGCGCCACGTAGTTCATGGCCAGGATGCGGTGCCAGGACCGGCTGCCGTGCGGCTCGAAGCACCGCGTCTTGCCGCCGCACTGGTAGGTCCCAGAGAAGAGGAAGTGGGTGGAGGAGAGGGCCACGAAGGCCCAGATGCCCACGCAGGCGCCGGCCGCCCGCCGCACGGACAGGAAGACCCGGTTCCTCATGGGGTGCAGCACGGCCACGTAGCGCAGGACGCTGAGCGCGGTGAGGAAGAGCACGCTGGTGTAGAGGTTGACGTAGAAGGAGAAGACGCAGAGGCGGCACAGCCAGTCCGGGAAGGGCCAGTCGCCGTCCCGCAGGTAGTAGACGAGGCGCAGGGGCAGGGTCAGGGAGAAGCCCAGGTCCGACAGGGCCAGGTTGATCATGAAGACGGTGTTGGCCGACTTCTTGGGGGTCAGGCGCAGGAAGACGTACAGGGCCACCATGTTGCTCAGCAGCCCCACGGGGAACACCAGGCTGTAGGTCACGGTGTACGACAGGAACTTGAAGCGGTCGTTGTTGCCGCACGTCTGGTTCCCCCCGCAGGGCCCCGCCGGCGCCGACAGGTTCATCGCCGTGGCATTGCCCAGGTCAGGGGTCGTGGGGAGCAGGCAGGGGTGGCCTGAGGAGGGGGCAGGGGAGACGGCAGGCAGGGAGGGGGGATACTCTGGGAGCCAGGGAGCTGGGGGGGGAGTGGGAAGGAGGGGAAAGACAAAGAGGGATGAAGGAGATCAAAGAGGGAGTAGGGAGGGAGAAGGGAGGGGTGGAGATGGATGATGGAGGGGTGGAGGGAGAAGGGAGGGGTGGAGATGGATGGTGGAGGGAGGGAGAAGGGAGGGGTGGAGATAGATGGTGGAGGGAGGAGAAGGGAGGGGTGGAGATAGATGGTGGAGGGGTGGAGGGAGAAGGGAGGGGTGGAGATAGATGGTGGAGGGGTGGAGGGAGAAGGGAGGGGTGGAGATAGATGGTGGAGGGGGAGGGAGAAGGGAGGGGTGGAGATAGATGGTGGAGGGAGGGAGAAGGGAGGGGTGGAGATGGATGGTGGAGGGGTGGAGGGAGAAGGGAGGGGTGGAGATAGATGGTGGAGGGAGGAGAAGGGAGGGGTGGAGATAGATGGTGGAGGGAGGGAGAAGGGAGGGGTGGAGATAGATGGTGGAGGGGGGAGGAGAAGGGAGGGGTGGAGATAGATGGTGGAGGGGGGGAGAAGGGAGGGGTGGAGATAGATGGTGGAGGGGGGAGGAGAAGGGAGGGGTGGAGATAGATGGTGGAGGGGGGAGGAGAAGGGAGGGGTGGAGATAGATGGTGGAGGGAGGGAGAAGGGAGGGGTGGAGATAGATGGTGGAGGGTGGAGGAGAAGGGAGGGGTGGAGATAGATGGTGGAGGGGGGAGGAGAAGGGAGGGGTGGAGATAGATGGTGGAGGGGTGGAGGGAGAAGGGAGGGGTGGAGATAGATGGTGGAGGGGGGAGAAGGGGAGAAGGGAGGGGTGGAGATAGATGGTGGAGGGAGGGAGAAGGGAGGGGTGGAGATGGATGGTGGAGGGGTGGAGGGAGAAGGGAGGGGTGGAGTAAGATGGTGGAGGGAGGGAGAAGGGAGGGGTGGAGATAGATGGTGGAGGGAGGGAGAAGGGAGGGGTGGAGATAGATGGTGGAGGGGGGGAGAAGGGAGGGGTGGAGAAAGATGGTGGAGGGGGGAGGAGAAGGGAGGGGTGGAGATAGATGGTGGAGGGGGGGAGAAGGGAGGGGTGGAGATAGATGGTGGAGGGGGGGAGAAGGGAGGGGTGGAGATGGAGGGGGGGAGAAGGGAGGGGTGGAGATAGATGGTGGAGGGAGGGAGAAGGGAGGGGTGGAGATAGATGGTGGAGGGAGGGAGAAGGGAGGGGTGGAGATGGATGGTGGAGGGGTGGAGGGAGAAGGGAGGGGTGGAGATGGTGGAGGGAGGGAGAAGGGAGGGGTGGAGATGGATGGTGGAGGGGTGGAGGGAGAAGGGAGGGGTGGAGATAGATGGTGGAGGGAGGGAGAAGGGAGGGGTGGAGATGGATGGTGGAGGGGTGGAGGGAGAAGGGAGGGGTGGAGATAGATGGTGGAGGGAGGGAGAAGGGAGGGGTGGAGATAGATGGTGGAGGGAGGGAGAAGGGAGGGGTGGAGATGGATGGTGGAGGGGTGGAGGGAGAAGGGAGGGGTGGAGATAGATGGTGGAGGGAGGGAGAAGGGAGGGGTGGAGATGGACGGTGGAGGGAGGGAGAAGGGAGGGGTGGAGATAGATGGTGGAGGGAGGGAGAAGGGAGGGGTGGAGATGGTGGAGGGAGGGAGAAGGGAGGGGTGGAGATGGACGGTGGAGGGAGGGAGAAGGGAGGGGTGGAGATAGATGGTGGAGGGGCAGGGAGAAGGGAGGGGTGGAGAGAAGGAGGAGGGGGTAAGGGAGATGGAAGGAAGGGGGAGGTGTAGAGAGGAAAGGAGATCCCAGAAAGAACAAGAGAGAAACAGAAACAACAGGGAGGGGAAAGGAGAACAACATAAAAAGATCAGCCACGTGCAACAACACTTTAAAAATCACAGCGGCCACACGTTTAGAAGCAGAGCCCCAGGAGGGGGGGGGGGGTGACCCCAGAATCCCCACACCCAGTCGTGACCGTCGGGGGGGGGCAAACAGGTGCAAGAGCTGGGCCCCATTGCAGAGAAATCCCCCCCCACCACCACCCCACATCGCTGGGCCAACAGGCCGCCCGCCGCTTCTCCAGGGAGCGGCTCCCATAAAACTGAAAGCAGCTGAAAGCAGCCGACTCCTAAGGGTGGTAATAAATTATGCAAACGCTCAGCACAAAGCAGGGGGTTCTTCTGAAGGCACGTGGTGATGGTGATGGCGTACGGGAGGAGGAGGGAGGGTAGGTGGAACAGCGGAGCCGAGCCGCGCGAGGTCGCTCACCTGCAAAATGGCAGGCGACCCGTGCGCTCGAGGACACACGACAATGGGCCCTGTGTGTCGGCGCGCGCGCGAGGGACGCTCGCGCATGCAAATCCGGCCCTGGCAGGGAAATGAGGAGGAGCAGGAAGCGATCTGTACATACAGCTTCCATCGGGCCGTCGACAGAGCCGTTAGACAGTCAAACAGGCAGTTTTATCACTGCCCTGATAAAACCCTCAAGGACGATAACGGCACACCGGGCGGTGCGCGGTTCCTATACAACCAAGCGCCAGGCGCAATGACGGACGCGCACACACAGTTGTAAACACACACAGCTGGGCCAACAGAAACGGACACAATACACCCTGTTAAGATCAACACCATGAACAAACAACAATAATCTTATCGAACGGCCGTCTGTCTGGGTTCGTCTTCCGGCGCAATGATTCAGCGGCAGCGGAGCGTCCGAAACAGAGAGAAAAACAGAGCCCCCTGAGCCAGCGGGTCCTGAGGATCACTGACCTGAGCCGCACCGACACCAGCCAGCCTCAGGACAGCACTGCTAGAGCACCACAACTCAGACTCACGCACATCACAGCACAGATCAAACAGCAATATCTCACACACTGGGACACACACACAAGCACAACATGAACTGGAATGCTACAGAACCCTAAACAGATAGTACACACTAGCTGAATATTTAAACAAGATAAGAAACAGCAAAAAGAAACAGACCCTGACGAAGTACAGGCTCAGTGACCACAGCCTGGCCATAGAAACTGGGCGACACAGGCAGACCTGGCTGCCCAGAGAGGACAGGCTGTGCTCCCACTGCCAGCGGGGAGAAATAGAGACAGAGGTGCACTTCCTACTGCACTGTGACAGATACTCTGGGATTAGAGAAACAGTCTTCCCTAAATTCAGAAATCGAATCCCAGAGTTCCCACACCTGCCAGAATCACAACGGGTCCCAATCCTACTGGGAGAGGGAGGAGGGAACTCAGTTGAACTGGCAGCCCAGTATGTGATCTCCTGTCACAGCCTGAGGAACAGTGAGTCTGTCTCCCAATAACGCTCAATATGTTTACAGTATATGTAAATATTTTATGACATGCGTTTGTTGTAGATGTCTGTAATATGTCTGTAGATTTTATTTTACTTTTATTTGGTGTTAATTTTATTATTTTTTTCTTGCTTTGGCAACACTGATTGTACCCATCGGTCATGCTAATAAAGCAGCTTGAATTGAAAATAAAGCAGCCGCACAGGTTGGGAGTTCAGACACGAACATCGCCGTCCCGTGAAAACACCACCAGTTGTCGAGCGAGCTCTCTCAACGACCGAACGGCGGTAACGCGCTTTTTCTCCAAGAGAAATAACCTGCCGCTCGGTGCCCGCAACCCCGACAGGACACGTTCTGTTACATGAAGTAGTAAAAACCGCGAAGATTACCCGTGATCACGTAGTTTTGACGCGGTCTGACTCCCGAAACTCCGCCGTTCTCTCACCGCTGGTGGTCGACGGAACCTTTTGCGCGCCCGCAGAGACGTCGGCGTCGAGAAGTATTTGTCAAAACCTCGACAACAGCAAAAAAAAAAATAAACCGTATTTGTCAAAAAGACAACACCAACGCTACGGCTATCGGACTCCCAAAAAAAAAAAACCACTACTTCTCCATCGACTGCAGGAGCACAGTATCGGTACAGCGTTACGCCTCCTGCTTCAGAGAAGACCAGGATGCTAAGACTTCACTAGGAAATGTTAATGATTATCTATTAACTCTTATCAAAACAGGACAGGCGAGTCGCGCAGGCTCGCAGCCTCAACTAACTCGGCGATTCGGTCACCGGTCCCGTATCCGCGTGCCTACATACCGGTGGGACCTGACACGACCTTGCGAAACAGAGATCGATAACTCCGCCACGCACACTCCCCGAGCCGGGCGCCCACAGGTGACAGACGAAAGTCTTCTCACCTGTCATCATCCTTCATGGTCCCGGATCCACTCGGGGGGACATCGGTCGTGTAGGTGCGGTGCTCTCTTCCCGCACCGCCAAGGAAATTCGCTCTCTGCCGCCGACAGCGAGGGAGATAAACAGTCTGAGACAAGAGCTTGGAGCGTCTTTCTCCCTCCCTCCGGCTCTCGGAGCCCAGCTGCTCTCCCTCCCTCTGTGTAGCAAAGCACGGTGAAAATGAGGGGAAAGTGCGGTAAAGGCCAGGGCAGCCAGGGCAATAAGCACAGTAAAAGCAGGGTAAAAGCACAGTAAAGCCAAGGGGAATCGGGGTAAAAGGACCGTAAATTCAAGGTAAAAGCACAGTAAAATCAGTGTAAAGTCATGGTAAAATCGGGGTTACAGCACAGTAAAGCCCAGGGGAATCAGGGTGAGAGCACAGTAAAATAAGGGTAAAAGTACACTAAAGCCCGGTGAAATCAGGGTTACAGCACAGTAAAAGCACAGGAAAGCCAAATGATGAAAACAAAGTAAATCTCTGAGTGTAGAGGAAACTCACAGATGAAAAGCAGTGTCCTCTGTGCGATAAGATCTCCCGCTGAGTGCGTACACAACAGGAAGTCCCTTCGGCTGCCGCCGTCGGGCTGGATGAGATCTGGGGATAAGGGCAGACTCACATTCCAGCGGGCAAGACGATGCACCCTTCGGATTTTAACTTCACAATCGCGGAATGTTAATTAACGTTATCGTTACGTAAGGCAGATATGTATGTAGCATCGATGTTCCTGCTAACTTTACTCATCAGTGTCCATTAACGAACGTGCATAACATCTGTTACCTCCAGAGCAATCCTTTCTTCTCCCCGTTATCGTTCCGTTTTCCTCAGGAGACAGTTTCTGATTAATGCAGTAGTAGTCGTAATTCCACAGTAAGAAAGGCTGACTGTGGCCGTGTATACTCCTCAATAAACTTCACCAGGTTTAAAAAATAAACTTGTTTTATTCACATTCACGTTGGTTTCGATAACAAACAAAAAAAGGAGAAGTTTTCCACAATACCAGAACTATTCCACAAAGTTCAAGTAAACTGAACACGCACCTACATAAGCACATCAGACCCTTCCTCACAGCACTCCTTTGGGAAACAGCACCTTGCTGATCTGGTGTGTCTTACTGTAGTGTAGTACTGTCCATGAATGTGTCTTACTGTAGTACAGTCCATGAATGTGTCTCACTGTAGTGTAGTACCTGTACATGAGTGTCTTACTGTAGTGTAGTACTGTCCATGAATGTGTCTTACTGTAGTGTAGTACTGTCTACGAATGTGTCTTACTGTAGTGTAATACCTGTACCTGAGTGTCTTACTATCATGTAGTACTGTACATGACTGTGTCTTACTGTAGTGTACTATTGTATCTGAGTGTCTTACTGTAGTGTAGTACTGTACCCGAGTGTCTTACTGTAGTGTAGTTTTCTACCTGAGTGTCTTACTGTAGTGTAGTACTGTCTACGAATGTGTCTTACTGTAGTGTAGTACTGTACCCGAGTGTCTTACTGTAGTGTAGTACCCTTGTATTACTATAGTATAGTGTTCTACCTGAGTGTCTTACTGTAGTGTAGTACTGTCTACGAATGTGTCTTACTGTAGTGTAGTACTGTACCCGAGTGTCTTACTGTAGTGTAGTACCCTTGTATTACTATAGTATAGTGTTCTACCTGAGTGTCTTACTGTAGTGTAGTACTGTACCCAAGTGTCTTATTGTAGTGTAATAAGACACTACATGTAATTGTAGTGTCACTGTACCCGAGTGTCTTACTCTCATGTAGTACTGTCAAGACTGTGTTTTACTGTAGTGTACTATTGTACCTGAATGTCTTACTGTAGTGTAGTACTAAACATAAGTGTGTCTTGCTATAGTGTAGTATTACAGTATTTGTGAGTATTACTGTAGTTCAGTATTACAGCATATGTGAGTGTTATTGTAGTGCAGCACTGCAGAATATATGAGTGTTACTGTAGTACAGCACTACAGTATATGTGAGTGTTATTGTAGTGCAGTGCTGTATGTGCATTACTGTATTGTAGTATTACAGTATATCTGAGTGTTACTGTAGTGCAGTACCACAGTATATGTATCACTGTAGTGCAGTTCTGTATGTGAGTGTTACTGTAGTGTAGGGTTGTATGTATGGGTTATTATAATGCAGCTCTCTACCTACTGTTATTGTAGTGCAGTGGCAGTCCAGTGGCTGTGGCTGGAAGGTTGCCGGTTCGTATCCCGCGGCCAGCAGAGAAATTCTACTCCGTTGGGCCCCTGAGCAAGGCCCTTAACCCCAGCTGCTCCAGGGGCGCCATATAAATGGCTGACCCTGCGCTCTGACCCCAAGCTTCTCTCCCTGCCTGTGTGTCTCATGGAGAGCAAGCTGGGGTCTGCGAAAAGACAAATTCCCAATACAAGAAATTGTATATGGCCAATAAAGTGATCTTATCTTATCGTAAGTGTTACTTTAAGGGAGTACTACAGTATATGTATTACTGTAGTGCAGTGTTGTGTTATTGTGGTGCAGTGTTGTATGCTTGTGTAATGCAGATTCTGCCTTTATGTGTGTCTTACTGTAGTGCAGTGCTGCACGTGTGTGTGTGTTTCTGTAGAACAGTTACATATATGCTCTTTTCTGACCAGAGGGGAACAATGCCTTATCTGTTGTGTCCAAAGGCAGTTTGCCAGTAATTCAAACGCACCGTGCAGCTGGCAGAGCCATGCAAATATTCCTCTGCTCTCAGCGAGAGCCTCTCTGCAGTCACTCCCTCTCACTTGCTCAGTCTTGCTTGCTCACCCCCTGCTGAGCTGGTTCTGCCAGGTTGGAGAGTTGAACATACAGCGTAGAGGAGAGCAAACACTTTCACTCTGATATCACTCACATCTTGAGTGAGCTGCTAGGATGCGAGGAGCACAGCATACAGATACCAAGCCAGGTAAAGAGAGAGGAATGAGGGACAGAG
This sequence comes from Atractosteus spatula, assembly GCF_055471065.1. Taxonomy (NCBI): domain Eukaryota; kingdom Metazoa; phylum Chordata; class Actinopteri; order Semionotiformes; family Lepisosteidae; genus Atractosteus; species Atractosteus spatula. Next base: position 67,017,035 of record NC_142708.1, on the reverse strand, counting down.
GGCTCACACTGCCTCCCTCAGCTCTAACCACTGACCCACACTGCCTCTCTCTCAGCTCTAACCACTGACCCACACTGCCTCTCTCTCAGCTCTAACCACTGACCACACTGCCTCTCTCAGCTCTAACCACTGACCACACTGCCTCTCTCTCAGCTCTAACCACTGACCACACTGCCTCTCTCTCAGCTCTAACCACTGACCACACTGTCTCTCTCTCAGCTCTAACCACTGACCACACTGCCTCTCTCTCAGCTCTAACCACTGACCACACTGTCTCTCTCAGCTCTAACCACTGACCACACTGCCTCTCTCTCAGCTCTAACCACTGACCACACTGCCTCTCTCTCAGCTCTAACCACTGACCACACTGTCTCTCTCTCAGCTCTAACCACTGACCACACTGCCTCTCTCTCAGCTCTAACCACTGACCCACACTGCCTCTCTCAGCTCTAACCACTGCCTCTCTCTCAGCTCTAACCACTGACCCACACTGCCTCTCTCTCAGCTCTAACCACTGACCACACTGCCTCTCTCTCAGCTCTAACCACTGACCACACTGCCTCTCCCTCAGCTCTAACCACTGACCACACTGCCTCTCTCTCAGCTCTAACCACTGACCCACACTGCCTCTCTCAGCTCTAACCACTGACCACACTGTCTCTCTCAGCTCTAACCACTGACCACACTGTCTCTCTCTCAGCTCTAACCACTGACCCACACTGCCTCTCTCAGCTCTAACCACTGACCACACTGCCTCTCTCTCAGCTCTAACCACTGACCCACACTGCCTCTCTCTCAGCTCTAACCACTGACCCACACTGCCTCTCTCTCAGCTCTAACCACTGACCCACACTGTCTCTCTCTCAGCTCTAACCACTGACCACACTGCCTCTCTCTCAGCTCTAACCACTGACCCACACTGCCTCTCTCTCAGCTCTAACCACTGACCACACTGCCTCTCTCTCAGCTCTAACCACTGACCCACACTGCCTCTCTCTCAGCTCTAACCACTGACCCACACTGCCTCTCTCAGCTCTAACCACTGACCACACTGCCTCTCTCTCAGCTCTAACCACTGACCACACTGCCTCTCTCTCAGCTCTAACCACTGACCCACACTGCCTCTCTCAGCTCTAACCACTGACCACACTGCCTCTCTCTCAGCTCTAACCACTGACCACACTGCCTCTCTCTCAGCTCTAACCACTGACCCACACTGCCTCTCTCTCAGCTCTAACCACTGACCACACTGCCTCTCTCTCAGCTCAGTAACTGGCAGGGTCAGAGATACTCTTCAGGAGGAGTAATGGGCAGGGTCAGAGATACTCTTCAGGAGGAGTAACTGGCAGAGCAAGAGATGCTCTTCAGGAGGAGTAACAGGCAGGGTCAGAGATACTCTTTAGGAGGAGTAACGGGCAGGGTCAGAGATGTTCTTCAGGAGTAACAGCCAGGGTCAGAGGTACTCTTCAGCAGGAGTAATGGGCAGGGTCAGAGTTAATCTTCAGGAGGAGTAACGGGCAGGGTCAGAGATGCTCTTCAGGAGGAGTAACTGGCAGGGTCAGGGATACTCTTGAGGAGGAGTAACAGCCAGGGTTAGAGGTACTCTTCAGCAGGAGTAATGGGCAGGGTCAGAGTTAATCTTCAGGAGTAATGGGCAGGATATAGAGATACTGAGATCACACGTGCTGGGAGTTTCCTTCTAACAGAGTACCCAGTGGTGGGACAGTTCAGCTGCATATGCAGGCATCTCCTCAGGACCATGTTGTGTGGTTTTTTGACTCTGTCGTCACCTCGCCTTGTGTAAAGTCTTGCTCTTGGTCATTTATTTGACTGTTGTCTTTATCCAAAGTCACATGCTTTTTTTGTACCCTTTTACACAGCTGGACATGTACCTGGATGCTTGAGGGTACAACAGCTGTGCTTTACTTTGAATTTGAACCTGCAACCTGCCACCGTGGAGCTCAGAGCCTTGACCATTGCTGCTCAGTGTTTCTCTAACCATGGCCTCCCACAGGCGTCAGAGGGCTGGAGACCTGTGTCAGTGATGTGCTATAACATGCAGCTCGCCAGCCTCCTTACAGAGACAGCAAGCCTTTCTTCCATCATCCAAATAGAGCTGTTTTTCTATATATAGGCATTCAGGGGAATTATGTTGATGTCTGTCTGGGAATACCAAAAGTGGGGGCGGAGAGCAGCTCGTAGCCAGCGATGTTGTCCAGACTGAGCCCTTGCAGGCCAGGCCCTGCAGTGTACGCAGAGCACTTGAACCAAGAACCAGCTGGTTAGGTCATTCAGATCTCAGCGGGACTGGAAACCTGCGCTTTGGGCCGAGCACAGCAGCAGAGACAGGGGTGCGATCCAGGCCCGGGCCGTGGCCCGCTGCTGGAGCAGGGGTCTCCAATCCTCCCTTCACAGCCTGACAGGACAAATCTGCCACCTCCTCCCATACTGTTCACAGTGCACTGCCCCCCCTCTCCCCCCAGCCCCTCGAAAGAGACAAATTGTTCCCCTTATTTGCTCTTCTCTCGATTCCGCTCTATGTCCTTGTTTTAAGAAAAAACATCCTGCTGCACCTGTGCTGTTGACAGCGCTTTGAGCACACAGGGTGCTGTTCCGGCTCTGCAGCTCTTACTGGGAGACTGGTCACCGCTGCCTGACGGCAAACTCTCTCTCTCCCCCCCAGTGGATGGAGCCAGCTGCTGCCCGTCCACACGGCTGGGCGAGGGCAGCACTGTCCGACGTCCGACACCAGAGCTGAGGAAGCCGCGCTTCTGGAGAACTGACTCCAAAACCGGGGAGACAGCGTGGACAGGGAGTGGACACCGGAACCAAAGAGATAATGTTTGGGAAACGGACAGCAGAAGTGAGGAACCTGGTTCTGCCGAATCGACACTAGAAGTGGAGAGACAGAGGTTCTGGAGAGTCAACACCAGAACCGGCAGGGCAGGCAGGGGAGGAGACAGCGTGGACCTGGGGCTTCATCTGCAGAGGTGCATTCAAAACATTCTCCCCTTGTACGTGGTAGAGGAATGGAAATGTGTTATCCCAACCGCACCACGTGTGCTTGCCAGTGATTATGACTGGACACCGACACGGGGACGCGAAGTCTCCTCTCTTCACACAGGTACACCCACTCGCTTTCACATCGAGCCACCATTCCATTAGGGCGTCGCCGCAATAGTGCCGCCTCCTTCGTTCCCTCTCCTGTGTAAATTCAGTTTGTGCAACGTGCACTATGATAATGACAAGGCCTGGCTGCCCCCAACGAAAACATTTCATCTTCACAGAACAGGCTCTGTGCATCGTCACAGCCGCGAGACAAAACCTGTCACACCTGAACTGTAGCACAAAGAGCCCAGCTGTTCCGCACAGGGACAAGAGCCTGCACTGACAGCAGCTGTCACACAGGGATCTGACACACACACACACAGATTGCACAACACCAAGCACGACGAGGAGGCCGCGTTAACACCAGTTCTCAAACTGGGATCTGACACACAAACACACAGATTGCACAACACGTAGGCCACCCTAACACAGCCGTTCTCACACAAACGTTGTATTCCAGATACACTCCGTTTTCCAGTGGAGACCTACCATTGACTCTCATTCTATTTTTATCTTCCAGTCTTTGCTTACATTGTGGAGACGCCTTGACGTCTGTCAAGAGTGACTGTCCGTGCACAGACATTCTCAGATTAAGACGCTGCATTGACAGTAACACACCCCCACAGACTGTACAACACCAAGCCTGGGAAGGAGGAGACTCAAACACCAGCTCTCAAACAGTACACACACAAGACCCCTGGAGGAACAAAGGGATACTATTTGCCACTCCATGTGGGCATCAGTCTGCAGCAGAGCTCAGGCCCACCCGCGACGCATCGACAACACGGGTTTCGAACTGTCACCCATGTGATTTTGGCCAGTCGGGCCCGAACAGTGGGGATAACAACGTCCTGCAGCCCCTCCTCCTGTACCTGCGGCTCTCGTGCAAGCACACCGTCACCAGCCCGCTGAGAATTCGTCTGTGATGAAGGGAGCGCCGAGAGCCTCCTGAAACAGGTGACACAGCAAAGCTCCGCTCATCAGCTGTGCGAGATTTACCTGCCGGGGTCCCGAACTGCAGGTCCTCTGGATTAGCTCTGTCCAGGCGTACCTGCAGCACAAGCCAGGCGTGTGGGTCTGTGACGACGACGCCCAGGGCTCTGGTGCAGCTCTGTCACCCTCCCTGTGGACGGGCCCTGGGCTTGACCGCTGTCTGCAGTGACTGCGGGGCGGATTCTGGTCGTGGCCTGTCCAGCACCTGGTCTGGGCCGCGGAGGCGTCAGCTGTGGCCTGCCTGCCTCCTGCCGCTGTGCCAGCAGTATATCACGCCCGGGGTTACTCTCTCCGGTGAGCAAGGGCCGGTGCCTGGTGCCGTCCCCACGTCCACACTCTCCCATGTCACGTAGCACTAATTCCAGGGAAAGACCGCCTCTGCTCCCTGGAAATCGTAAAAACCACTATTCCCTCATGGGGAGTTGAACCCTTCGGCACGTCACCCATGCTCGGAATTCCATCCATCGGCTTTCCACTGGATGGACAGTCCACTCTTGGGAACCACGGGAGTTGCCGTCGACCACCAGGAGTGTGGACCTCTGGGAGAAGGAGATGAATCCCTGGGCCATGTGTTTGCAGGAACGGAAAAAAAAAATTAAAAGGCACCGTTTTTTTCAGCACTTGGGAAAGAGATTCCCATGGCATTCCATAGTGAATATGCAGCTCTCCAGGGAAAGGGTTGGGATGAGTCCGTCAGGCATCCGGGTGCGTTCCAGGAACGGAGGGGCAGATGGACAGAAGGATGAAAGAGACGAGGAGCCGGACTGCAGGGGTCACCTCGCTACAGAGGGACCAGGCGGTTTTTCCGAGCAAAAGACAAGCAGCTTATCTCCTCCGCTGGACACGTCAGCGTGCTGTTTTCACTGGTGTAACAGTGAGACCTAGACTGCATACCAACAGGATCCTGGGAGTGGGAACACACACCGGGGGGCTTGACAACCCCAACTGTGTCCACAATGCACATATACCCCTGTCCACGGCAGTGTGCTCCTGGTGTCCACTGTGTGTTCACGTCAGTGGCTTCCTGGTGTCCACTCTGTCCATAGCAGTGAGCTCCCTATGGTCCTGTCTGAGTGTGGACCCAGTCTGTCTGCTCTACAGTGCCCAGTCCTCCCCACACAGGACAACTGACTGTAAGAGTCCCTGTGGGCATTGGTGATGAAGCGCCCCGTGGTGTCCACTGTCTGTCCCTGGCAGCGTGTTCCCTGCGTGAACTCCGTCTTCATTCACTACACAGGAAGCCGACACTTCACTGGCACGCTGTACGCACACTCACCCCGTCAGCCGCCCAGCTTCCCATAGCTCAGAAAAAAAGGGGGGACAGCAGAGTCCTCAGGGAGCCGGGGCATCCGGAGCAGGCTGCCCCCGCACTCTGGACGTGCACAGTGCTGCTGTAAACAGTCCAAATGTTACTGCCAAAATTCGCTAAAGGAATGTTATTTGAAATTTTGTGGTCTTGCACTTGGCAAACAACTGACAACACCTTGTTGGTGCTGAACATGGAACGGAGACGGGAGTACCAGGAGGGAGGAGAGAGAGGCAGGAGGAACCTCCATAGAGCTGCAGTTCAGTGTGTGATCTCCCATCCCAGCCCAATGAACAGTGAGCCTGTCTCTCAATAATAATAATACAGTGTGTGATCTCCTGTCACAGCCTGGGGAACAGTGAGCCTGTCTCTCAATAATAATAATACAGTGTGTGATCTCCTGTCACAGCCTGAGGAACAGTGAGCCTGTCTCTCAATAATAATAATATAGTGTGTGATCTCCTGTAATTCATCCATCATGCCAAAAAAGCTCTTTAAACTTAAGGGGGAGACGAGCACCAGCAGAATGGAGGACAGAGCAAGATGGGAGCACAGAACAGACGGGAGTAGGGATAGGAGAGCAAACACAGAAGGCAGAGGGAGGAAAAGGCTCTCGAGAAATGCAAACAGACGCCCCAAGAACTCTCCTCACGCAGTGGGTGTGGATCCAATGTTTATTTTTATTAATGGAAAATGGCAGGGATACAACTCTAAGTGGCCAAGATATTTAATAAAGACGAACAGAACGCACACAGATGCTCTGATATGGTGCAGCTGCACTGTGTAAACTTACCATACAGAAAGGGAGGGGGAGGACAAAAGAAACAAAAACCAAAACTTAATTAAAAATAGAAAGCGAACGTGTCCGGAGACAGTAAAAACAGGGCTAAAAAAAGTCAACGTCGTCAGGAGCGTCGAGGTCGCGGTACTCGATGATGGCGCGCGGGTCGCCGCGGATCATCCTGTGGGGGAGGGGGGCAGGAGAGAGACAGACGGGGCGTGAGAGGAGCAGGAGGATCCGTCTCAAATACACCTCCGCAAGGATTTAGCCCCGGGCCTGACCCTCGGTGGGAGGCGCTCCGGAGACACTGACCTGTTGTTTCGGGGTTTCCCAGGGTATCCCCCCTGTCCTCTGAAGGAGTCGTAGTTCCCCCGGCCGCCCCCATACTGGTTCGGTGGGTACGGAGGGCCCCCTCCTGGACAGAGAAAGGCAGTGCGGGTCAGTGACCTGCTACAGCAGGAACGGACGGCTGAATCACTGCATTACAGCCTGGCGTCACACTGCTTCAGCACACACACGGAGCACAGGAAAGGCCACAGGCGAGACCACCCAGCCAGTTTGGTTTTCAATCCAGCTGCAGCTATCAGCTTCAACGACTGGCTTCAGTGGACTGCTTGTGCCCCACTCCCACCACCCTTTGTGTAAGGATCCATTCTTGGTCTTCCATCACCCTTCACCCAAGGAAGGACGTTTTGCTGTAGCCGGTACAGCCTACGGGGACCCGAGAAACTGATTTGTTTGGAGGGTGTGAAGCCGCTCCACGCCATCAGGGTCCTGATGGGGATTTTCTAACGAGGCAGCTTCATGGACAGACGGTTGCTGCTGGTAAGCGGCAGAACCCGTGCGCCTATACGGGCCTCCGGAGGCTCCGGACCAGACAAGATCGGCGGCATTTCAACGTAAACCCTTACCTCCGTAGCCCAGGACTGGCGGACGGGGCTGGCCGTATCCCATCAGCCCCTGGGGCGACTGGTGGGGGTATGGCAGCCCTGGGCTGAGCACGCCTGTCGGAGAGAGTCACAGTTCAGCGCTTCTGAGCTTCCTGACGTCCCAGGGTTTGTACACACAGTAGACACACTGTACAGCCTGTACAGTGCTTAACAAAACAATAAACTTCCCGCACATCAGCCACCTGCGTGCAAATCCAGTCCCCAGCGACCACATGGTATTGCTGTGCGTGGGGGCAATGAGGAGGAGGAAGACGGTGGCGAAGAAGACTCACCCTGGCCGGGCCCGGGGGGCGGCGGGGCCTTGATTTCGGGCAGGGAGGGGCGCTTGGCGTCCATCAGGAAGTTGTTGAAGAAGAGCACCTCCTTCTTCACCTCCTCGATCTTCTCGCCGTGCTTGTTGAAGATGTGCTTGCGCACGAACTCGGGGCCCTGCGGGGACAGGAACCCGTGTGAGCCTTGCTGTTATGGGGCCGCCCTTCGCTGGGCTCGCGCTGCAGGCGGACCGGGAGGGGGCAGCAGGGGGCGCCGGCGAGCACGCACCTTGAACTTCTTGCCGCTCAGGGGGCACAGCCACTTGTCCTTGCCCAGCTCCTGCGTGTTGGCCGAGACGAACTTCTCCACCTCCTGCTCCGGGACCTTGCGGCCCATCTTCACGGCCTCCTCCTCGGACAGCGACTCCCGCACGTTGAAGAGAGGGGTCAGCTTCTCCTCGAAGGTCTTCTGCCACTCAGCCACTGTGGAGGAGGAGGAGGAGGAAGGGTCAGGGATGGACGTGCCGCCAAGCACATGAGGAGGAGTTCGTGGGGAGGGAGTCGCACACTGAGTAGAGTATGAGTAGTATGGGAGTAGGCTTCACCCATGCGTGATGTGGTTGGGAGGGAGGGGGGTAGTAGTACACTGGGAGTAGTGTGCAAGTTGGTCTAACCCTCACAATGAATGATATGGCTCAGGGGGAGGGAGTAATAACTGTGAGTAGTGTGGGAGAAATTCTCACCCGTCTGCAGTGGTTTGGGAAGAGGAAAACTGTGTGTAGCATGCGAGTACGCCTTACCCTCGAGATTGTCTTGGGCAGTTCAGGGGGATGGGTTTAGAGCACTGTGAGTAGTGTGATGCGGTATGGAGGGTGGGAGTAGTACACTGTGAGTACTGTGATTCTGTACGGAGGGCGGGAGTATTGTGTGAGAAGGCCTCACCCTCGCCATGCGTGATGCGGTTCGGGGGGATGGGCCCTCGGACGTGGATGATGCCACAGCGGTTGGGCATCTCGTCCTCGCTGGGGTACTCGCAGGTGTTGTAGTAGTCGATGGAGTGAACAATGCGCAGGTACAGCAGGAGACGATCCAGCACCTGCATTATAGAAGACAGAGCGTGGATCCAGGGTGCAAAGCATGTGAAACTGTGTCACTAAGACACATCAGAGTGTGTTACAGCACGACAGACCCTGACCTTGGCCAGCCTGTCGTCTCTCTGCAGTGTGTTACAGCACAACACACACTGACCTTGGCCAGCCTGTCGTCTCTCTCCACAGTGCGTTACAGCACAACACACACTGACCTTGGCCAGCCTGTCGTCTCTCTGCACAGTGCGTTACAGCACGACACACACTGACCTTGGCCAGCCTGTCGTCTCTCTGCACAGTGCGTTACAGCACGACACACCCTGACCTTGGCCAGCCTGTCGTCTCTCTGCAGTGTGTTACAGCACAACACACACTGACCTTGGCCAGCCTGTCGTCTCTCTGCACAGTGCGTTACAGCACGACACACACTGACCTTGGCCAGCCTGTCGTCTCTCTGCACAGTGCGTTACAGCACGACACACCCTGACCTTGGCCAGCCTGTCGTCTCTCTGCACAGTGCGTTACAGCACGACACACACTGACCTTGGCCAGCCTGTCGTCTCTCTCCACAGTGCGTTACAGCACAACACACACTGACCTTGGCCAGCCTGTAGTCTCTCTCCACAGTGCGTTACAGCACGACACACACTGACCTTGGCCAGCCTGTCGTCTCTCTCCACAGTGCTTTACAGCACGACACACACTGACCTTGGCCAGCCTGTCGTCTCTCTCCACAGTGCTTTACAGCACGACACACACTGACCTTGACCAGCTTGTCGTCTCTCTCCACGGTGATCTCCGCAGGGTTGCCCTCCTTCACGCCCTCCTCCGGCTCCCCGCCCCCGGCACTGCCCAGCAGCTCCTCCTCCTCCGCGCTCACCTCCTCGATCAGGTAGTCCGTGATGTTCTTCAGGATCGGGTTCTGGGCCGGTAGCTGCAGGCGGCGAGAGAGGAGACGGGGCGTGAGCCTGGCGGCAGGAAGAGGGGCGTTGCGGACGGGCCGCGAGGCGACACGCGGCGGGGCGCTGACCTCCAGCAGCGAGCTCTCGCCGCGCTCCCTCGGCGCTCCCCACAGCCTCTCTCGCTCGTCCAGCGCGTGGATCAGCTTGGCTGCCAGCTTAATGTCATTGCGCAGGACCTGCTTGTGCTGCGTGATGCCGTTCACGTTCCGCACGCGGCGCGCCAGATCCCTGTTCACACCCGGGCTGAGCTCACAGTCTCGCAGCTGCAGAGAGAGAGGGGTTAATACAGACACACTGGACACTACAGTCCATTAACACTGCACTGAGAGAGAGAGGGGTTAATACAGACACACTGGACACTACAGTACATTAACACTGCACTGAGAGAGAGAGGGGTTAATACAGACACACTGGACACTACAGTCCATTAACACTGCACTGAGAGAGAGAGGGGTTAATACAGACACACTGGACACTACAGTACATTAACACTGCACTGAGAGAGAGAGGGGTTAATACAGACACACTGGACACTACAGTCCATTAACACTGCACTGAGAGAGAGAGAGGTTAATACAGACACACTGGACACTACAGTACATTAACACTGCACTGAGAGAGAGAGGGGTTAATACAGACACACTGGACACTACAGTCCATTAACACTGCACTGAGAGAGAGAGAGGTTAATACAGACACACTGGACACTACAGTCCATTAACACTGCACTGAGAGAGAGGTTAATACAGACACACTGGACACTACAGTCCATTAACACTGCACTGAGAGAGAGGGGTTAATACAGACACACTGGACACTACAGTCCATTAACACTGCACTGAGAGAGAGGGGTTAATACAGACACACTGGACACTACAGCACATTAACACTGCACTGAGAGAGAGAGGTTAATACAGACACACTGGACACTACAGCACATTAACACTGCACTGAGAGAGAGGGGTTAATACAGACACACTGGACACTACAGTCCATTAACACTGCACTGAGAGAGAGGGGTTAATACAGACACACTGGACACTACAGCACATTAACACTGCACTGAGAGAGAGAGGGGTTAATACAGACACACTGGACACTACAGCACATTAACACTGCACTGAGAGAGAGAGGGGTTAATACAGACACACTGGACACTACAGTACATTAACACTGCACTGAGAGAGAGAGGGGGGTTAATACAGACACACTGGACACTACAGCACATTAACACTGCACTGAGAGAGAGAGGGGGGTTAATACAGACACACTAGACACTACAGCACATTAACACTGCACTGAGAGAGAGAGAGGGGTTAATACAGACACACTGGACACTACAGTACATTAACACTGCACTGAGAGAGAGAGGGGTTAATACAGACACACTGGACTCACCCGGATGTTCTGCAGGTTCCAGCAGGTCTCCTTGATGTTGACGCTGCGGTCGAAGGTTACCCAGCAGCGCCGGTAGAACCTGAGAGAGACAGGAAGGCAGGTCCAGGGCTGTTACTGAGGCCGAGGACCTGGAAACTAAAACACCTCCAGGTAGGAACAGGTGCAGGAGACTCACCTGCGCTCAGGCTGGGGTTCTGACAGGGCCACTCGCATAAACCCAGGATACCGCCGACACAGCTGCAGGGGAGACACAGGAGAGTGAGACAAGGGGAGGGGATTTCACAGGCAGAGATCCCAGCACGCTACGTCTTTCAAAACGGTAATCAGAGCTTCAGAACTGGCAGGATGAGGGATTTCTGCAGCAGGACTGAAGATACAGGGGGCAGTACAGGCGCCTGCTAGCTTTGGTAACCGAGTTACTGGGGCACAGTGACCATCCCAGCATCAGTCACGGGGAGTTTAAAAGGGAGGATTAATGTAGAACTGACAACACGCGGTGCTTCTAAATCATGGTCAAGCAGCAAGGTGGCAGCACCAAGACAGCACTGACAGACACTTACTGCTATGATCCCTGCTGTAGAGATGGAGAGACACAGCTAGAGGGCAGTGCAGAGACTGGCAGTGTTCAGAGGCAACAGGGACTCACTGCAATGATCTCTGCTGCAGGGATGGAGAGACAACTACAGGCAGCCCGGGGGGTGTTCAGGGGCGACAGGGACTCACAGCAACAATCTCTGCCTTGGAGATGGTAGGGGCGATGCTCCTCATGAACAAGGAGCAGGTCTTGTGCAGCGGCCGGGGGGGTGGTATCTCCACCTCCTTCTCCTTCACTTTCTTCTCCTCCCTCTCTCGCTCTCTCTCCTTCTCCCGGTCCTTCAGCTTCTCCTCCTTCCTCTCCTTCACCACCACTGAGAAGATTTGAAACACACTCAGTCCAGCTCATCTGTATCTTCACATTCACACTCATCCCCATCAGATCTGTAGAGACTGTAAAGACACTCAGTCCAGCTCATCTGTATCTTCACATTCACACTCATCCCCATCACATCTGTAGAGACTGTAAAGACACTCAGTCCAGCTCATCTATATCTTCACATTCACACTCATCACCATCAGATCTGTAGAGACTGTAAAGACACTCAGTCCAGCTCATCTGTATCTTCACATTCACACTCATCACCATCAGATCTGTAGAGACTGTAAAGACACTCAGTCCAGCTCATCTGTATCTTCACATTCACACTCATCACCATCAGATCTGTAGAGACTGTAAAGACACTCAGTCCAGCTCATCTGTATCTTCACATTCACACTCATCACCATCAGATCTGTAGAGACTGTAAAGACACTCAGTCCAGCTCCTCTGTATCTTCACATTCACACTCATCACCATCAGATCTGTAGAGACTGTAAAGACACTCAGTCCAGCTCATCTGGCTCTGCAGCAGACTCACCCTCCTCCTTCTCCTCATCCTCCTCCTCATCCTCCCTTTCCTCATCTCTGGCCGGTTTCTCGCTCCCGGATTCCGAGTCGGAGTCGCTGTCGGAGGCGCTGGGCTCATCCTCGCTGTCTCCGCTGCGTTTCCTCTTCCTCTTCTTGCTCAGCTGCGAGGAGGACCACGGGGAGGTGGGGGTTAAAAGCAAACCACTGCTCCTGTGCCTCACTGCTGCTCTACAGGGAGGACAGTCCGCCGGCGTGGTCTGGACTGCAGCGAGAGGCCCGGGCCGCCTCCCCGCGAGAGGGCTGTGCCCAGACCGAGCCGCAGGGAACACGTACCTTCTTGGGCTCAGACTCCTCCTTCGCGCTGGACTTCTCCCCCTGCTCCTCTTCTCCTCCTTTCTTCAGCTTCTCCTCCCCACTGCCTCCCCCGCTATCGCCCTGGGGCAGAGAGGACACAAGCGTCAGAGCCGGAGAGGTCAGGTGCGGCCCGTGCGCTCGGTCAGTAGCCAGTACGAGGCCCGCACTGGTGGGCCCCGGGTCTCTGCAGGGTTTGAAGGTTCTTTTAAAGCAGCAGCACCCGAACAGCTGGGAGAAGCTGTTCGATTGCGACAGATAAGCCCGTGATGAGCTCACTGAACGAGCTGGGTTAGAGCTAAAACCTGCAGAGACACGCCCGGCCCTCCAGGACTGGGAAGCGATCCCTCGATCACATCTTCCTGCCAGGAACTGGCTCCAACGGCACAGCCTTGTGTCAAAGACCCTTGTGTCCCCTGCTCCCTGTCTGGGTTACCTTCTTCTCCTTGTCCTCTTTGTCAGCGGGGGGCTTCCGCTCGCTGTCCCCACCGCGCGCCTCCTCCCTCTTGGCCGGCTCGGCTGCCCCCCCGCCCCCGCCTCGCTCCTCCTCTTCCTCCGTGGGCTGCTCCAGGATCCGCAGGTCGTTCTCCGTCCCCCCCTCCATCTTGATCACAGCTGAGAGCGAGAGAGAGAGAGGCTGGTAAAAGAAGGGACTGCAGCATCACTAGTAAACTACTGACACAAGCGCGCACTGCAGCAGCGCGGCGCTCTCTAAAGCGTAAGGTTGCGGGTTCAAATCCCAGGAAACACACTGCTGCCATCCCCCTGAGCAAGGTGCATCACCTGTCCTGCTCCGGTAGAACACCCAGCTCTACAAAAGGCCGCAAACCTTGAGTTGCTCTGGTTGCATTTTCTAATTATTTTCCACCAAATCAGAAAACAGTACAAACACAAAAGAGCACAGCACACCCCACTCCCTCTCCGGCCCTCATGAAGATGGCAGGCGCCCGGCTGTCCCAGGAACCCCCCCCGCCTCCCCTGCCCCCCTCCTCGTACCGGCGTCCAGGATCTTGATGATGGCTGGCGCGCGGTCGATGTCCAGGGAGATGTTGTCCAGCCAGCCGTTCTCCAGCAGGTACATGAAGACGCCCAGGCGGTTCTGCAGGGCGCTGTGGGCCTCCGCCTTCCTGCGGCCGACCTCGTCGGGGTGGTACTTGGACCGGAACCTGAAAACCCATAAGAACCCGAGCAGGCCGGGCCGAGCCGGGTCAGGGGCGGGAGTAGGGAGAAGGAAAGGGAGAGACGCCTTGTGAGAAATCGCGGGATTGGCGCAGGAATAAATCATTACTCCTCTACAGAGGCCAGGTGCTGGAGTTAATCAGTTAAAGCTGCAAATTGTATACAGAGCGACTCTGGGAGACCAACGGGGGGCTGGATGAGCAACGGTATCCTTAGCAATGGCTTCTTGTAAAGGAGGTTCAGGGTCTTGCTTTGGGAGGGCAGGAGGGATCCGTTTAAAAATCAGATCCAAACTCCACCCCCGGACCCGCCTGATCTCGGCACTGACAAACAGAGGCCTGGCGCTCCAGGGTCCTACCTGCACCACCACACCCCCCCCCAGGCAAGATCCGAACCTCCTCGTGTCCCGTCTGTTGGACCGGCCCAAGATCCGGCCGGCGGTACCACAGCTCTGCCCGCCCCCGGGTCTCCCAAGACCCGGTCTGGATTAGAGTCACTGCTACGCTGGAATTACGTGTGGGATGATTCATCTGCTCAGACTGCGCACCTGTTTTCCCCACCACCCATGGCTAAAGCTCACAGAGTACAGGCCACTAGAGGAATGGCTCGAAAAAGTAAAAAAGAAACAAATTCCCCAACACTGAGCGCTGCTACTCACACGCACGCTCTCTCTCACTCTCTCAGAACACAGGCTCTCCGTCTCGGGGACCCAGGCATGCATTATTCCTAATTCCTCCTGATTACAGTCCAAGTTTCTGCGGAAGGACAGAGTCGGGGCTTCCCAGTAATATCTGGACTTCAAAGGGGGATGCTCTCTGGAGCCCAGGGCGGGACGTGTGCTGGCAGAGGACGGGACTGCTTGTGCTTCTCGACACGCGGACAGACGGGAGAGCTCACTGGTGCTGGCAAGGGGCTACACACACACTCGCACAAACAACAGGGCCGCAAGAAACTAAAATGGAACTTGCCGTTCGGGGAGGCAAATGAGCACAGCCGCTTAAACAGACTCCCACTGCGCAGCAGTCCAATCCACTCCGGGTTTTACCAGTCGCAGAAAAGCTCCTGTAAGCCCCTGCTTTGCCGCTTCAGTGAGACAAGTTTGAACGCAAGGCTCCTGCACCTGGTAAAACCCGGAGTGGATCGGACTGCTACGGAACGGGACCGCGATGGGCGTTTCTGGGTCAGCGACGTCTCCCGTCTCAGCCTCTCCATCTCGGCCCCCGAGGACAGAGCTACAATATACTGGGAAGCCCTGATCTCGCCCCACCTCATCGCTTCAAAAAAAATTGCCCAACAATTAAAGCAATATTGAGGAAGACAAAAAAAAAAACTAGTAACTGAAAGAAACAGTATAAGAATACAAAGAACAAGAGATGTGCCACGTTCTCGACCAATTTACCTTTGTGTTTACAACACACATTTACTGAGAGAGGGGCGCTTCTGCCCCTCGGCGCCGATCACACTTTCCAAGGTTCGCCCAATTTTGTGAGTTGTGGGAGAGATAGGGTCTGTTTGTTTTTTGTTTTTTTTGATGGGGAAGGGAGGAGGGCACCTTTGGTTCTGTGGTCTGGGTTTGGTTTTGGAAAGAAACGCGGCGAACGGCCCTGTCTGACTAAAAGCCCTGGCACTGTGGTTTCTAGAGCGCTGCATTGTGCGCAGCGACAGCCCTGTCTGCCTGAACGCCCGGCTCCCTCGAGGACTCCTGCAGATCTGACTGTGTGTTTGGCATCTTCCACAGCCTTGATTGTGGAGGAGGAGGAGGAGGAGGAGGAGGATGAAGGAAAGGAAGGAGGGAGGGGAGGGGAGGGGAGGGGGAGAAGGGAGGTTGCAGTCAATTTGAACAAAAGAAAAAATGAAAATTAAAAAGAATTATATACAGTCACAATCCCGGACACTGACACAGCGATCACCTCGTTTATTTTGTTAAGACAGCTGCAGGTACGAAGTACTGGCCCTCCCCCTGGCCTGACACAGGCATGGTTACTGCCTGGTCGAATTCGGCACGAGCGCTGCGGAGGATGTCTTGTTGCTGGAACCTTCGGCGGCTGCAGGTACGAGGTTCAATTTGACTCGTTAAGACTCTGGCGGGGAGGAGGGGGGGGGGAGGGGACTGCGGCCTGCAGCTGTTCAAACACAGTGGTGTCTCTCCAGCATCCTGACCCTAAACTCAACTTTAACCCTCTACCTCAGATCCTATCCTAACCCCCCTAATTCTCCAGCCCTAACCCCTAGCGTGACCCCAAACGTGTGTGTGTGGGTGCAAGAAAACACGCCTCGCTGGCCACGTGAGGCCCAGGCTTCAGTCGGCACCCCCGTGGACACGCTAACTCCTGACAGGTGCTGCTGGGACGTCCCCACAGTGGATGTGACTAGCCCACCGGCAACAACACACTGGCACTACAGAGTGCTTGCCTCTCAGTCGGAACAGTATGAGAATCCATGGGAATTTCCCACAAATACAGAAACGAGCACCAGTGAGTGCGTCAGCTCCCTACCCAGCGTCCTCTCCAGCTCTCCCTGCCCCTCCATGCGGCTCTCTCGGGGTGTGGTGTGATGTCTGCTGTTCCCTCCCTCCGTTCCTCTGCAGTGCACTAAATGCTGTTCCCTCTCTCTGCCTCTTCTGGTGTGTGATGTGATGCCCATCAATCCCTCCCTGCCTTTCTTGCAGTGCCCTAACTGGTGTTCCCTTTCTATGCGTCTCTTAACGTGCAGTGCGCTGTCTGCTGTTCACTCCCTCTGCCCGTCTCGGAGCGCAGTGCGCTGACTACTGTTTCCCCCCCCGCCTTTCTTGGCCTGCTGTGCGCTGCCTGCCCGTCCCTCCCTCTGCCTGTCTTGGCACCCGGCTCGCCGACTGCCGTTCCCTGCCTCTGCCTCTCTCGGCGTGAGGTGCGCTGCCTTACCACTCTTCGTCCTTGTGCGCCAGGAAGAAGTCCTGCATCTGCTGCCGGCGGAAGTCCAGCTTGTAGTCGTTGTAGCGCTTGACCGCCTCGGTCTCGTCCACGGAGTCGTCCAGGGACAGCAGGAACTCCTTGAAGCTCTTCATGACGGGCGCCGGGGGGCCCAGCTCCAGGTCGTGCACGTTGCCCAGCCTGCCGGACGACGGGGGTTGGTGGGGAGAAACAGGACAGGCAAGGGCAGGATAAAAACGAAGCATGGGATGAGTTACTGGGGATCCCCTCAGTGGCCCTCTCTTTCTGCAGCAGCTGCAGCGCAGTTCTGGGGTGCAACGAGCAGTAACTTATGGGTGCAGCTCTAGGAAGCAGTCGCCAGCAGGCCTTCCTGCCCCACCCCACCCCTGCCCCCCTCACCTGGCCTGGATGGGAATGCCATGATGCGGCTGCATGAGGTGGATATCGGGGTGTCCCCAGGGCTGGGGGGGGGCGTAGCTGGGGCCCCCGCCGCCCCCATATGGCAGGTCATACCCTCCGCCGTGATACGGGTCTCCACCGTGGTCGTCCCTGAAAGAGAGAGAGGCAGCACTGAGCTGAGCGCTGGGCACCACTGCACACGACACTAACAGAGAGAGACAGAGAGACAGAGAGACAGAGAGACGGGGGGGAGTGACGAGGGTCACGCGTCAGGAAACGGCCTCACCAGTCCCTCCTCATGCGTTTCTGCTGTGGGCTCAGGTCGTGCCGCGGCGGGGAGAACCTCTCCCGGCGCCCCCTATCGTAATCGCGGTACTCCCCACGACTCCGCCGCTCCCTGCCCCGGTCCCACTCCCTGCGAGGAGAGAGAGAGAGAGAGAGAGGAGCACGTGAGCTCGTCCTGGCGCACACTCGAAACAGGCCCAGGCCCGCTGGAGACCACAGAGGCCCAGGCTCACCCTGCAGGGGGCGACGTCAAGCCTTGCTCAGCCAGTTCAAGACTCAGAGCTGCGCTGTGTACCCCCACCTCCCCCAAAACACAACGTTAAACACTCTGCTTGCTCTTCACACACCCATCAGAAAATCACACCTGCTACAGAGACCAGTTCATTCAGCCTAGCCTGCCTGATCCAAGGACCCATCCGACAAAGCAACGGCTTCAAGAAGAAGCCTGGGCTGCCTGTTCCAGCCTCCTACTGCCCTTTGTGCAAAGCAGTCTTCTCAAGCTGACTTCCCAATTGTGTTCTCACTTGTTTCTATTCAAGGCAGCCTTGGGATCCATGGAGAATCGGCAATAGCAAACACTGACACAGAACAAAGGCTGCAGAGGACAGGAGGTTTTTTTAACACACCAAGTCGGATCACCAACAAAGCAAAGCCCAGAGGACACGGGTGAAAACCAAGAAGAAGTGTACTGAGCATTAGTAACAGGAGGCTCTTTATACACAGAGTGGTGGGTGCCTGGAACAAGCTGCCCAGGCATGTTTGTAGCAGCAGATGCCCTGGGATCAATGACTGGTAAGCAGAGGAAAGTTGAGATGATCCAATTGCTCCATCAATCCACAGTTATCTTCCGGAATCAAGGCGATTCAGGCTTCTGCCAGCTCAGCCAGACCAGGGCTAGAGACCACGACCCCCGTGGCTGGCAGCGCACCAGCCCGCCCGCCCCGCGACCCCTGACCTGTCGTTCCAGTCATCCCGGCGCCGGTCCTCCCTCTCCCGGGACCGGTCGTAGTCACTCCGCTCACGCCGGAACTTGTCGCGCCGCCGGCGGTCGTATTCGTCATCGCTGTCAGCCATCGCCCTGCCCGGCCCGGTCTGCACAGCGCACACGGACGACGCGCCTGGGAGGCGAAACAGCGGCGGGATGAGCAGGGGGCAGTCAAGACGTCGCCAAGTGCACAACAGCTGCCGGAACACACGAGCGCGAACAGAGGGCCTTACGCGTCGCCAGTGGCCGCAGCAGCGCTAGGGGGCCTCGGGGCAGGGACCGTGGGGAGACCCCCTGCAGTTAGGGACCAAAAAGATCTATAACAGGTACGAACCAGGCAAGTCATACTTGAATAGCAAAACTCTTAAGGGGACTTCATTTAACAAATCGCTTGCTTGACTGGCCACACACAAATAATAATAATAATAACAATAACAGCATCACTTTATTAACCCTTTACAATTTCTTGCATTAGGAATTTGTTTTTTCCGCAGACCCCAGCTTGCTCTCCATGAGACACACAGGCAGGGAGAGAAGCTTGGGGTCAGAGCGCAGGGTCAGCCATTGTACAGCGCCCCTGGAGCAGTTGGGGTTAAGGGCCTTGCTCAGGGGCCCAACGGAGTAGGATTCCTCTGCCGGCTGTGGGATTTGAACCAGCAACCTCCCAGCCACAGAGCCACCGCTCCGCCCCAAGCCTCCTTGCTTGGAGCAAAGAGCTCCAAGTCACTAGAAACTGGCAATGTAATGGTGACCCACAAACATGCTGGACTGGGGTTCCCCAGGAACAGGGCTGGAGACCCCCCGGTTCAGAGTACAGTACAGTCACAGTCTCGGAGCCCAGGCCGCAGGGTAACTCCAGCAGCCCAAGACACTGCTCTCTCAGTGCCATCTTCTGGTCCAATTCACGCAAAAAAAACTACTTGGACTGTTTTCCAGGACACATCAGCAAGGCGCTTGATTGCACGCCAGGCTCTCTCCCAAACGCGCAGCTCCTGGCTAACTCACAGTGAAGTTTCACATCTCTGCCAAAAACAGAGGAGGCTTAGCCAGAACCTGCCCACCCACGGCCTCTCTTAGGGTCATGAGACTCTGGCCTCTTAAAACAACCGTCTCCAGGGGTTGAACTTCCGCTCTGTGAGCGCTCTGCGCCCTGTACCTCTTCCCCACTGCCCGCTACAGCTACGCGAGCCTCTCGGTTTAAAAGTGCATCGTGCTGGCTACACACAGGAGAAGACCATTCGCTCATAACCAGCACTGAGTAGTCATGCTGGAAACGACGCCCTCTCTCGGAAAGAGAAATTCACAACAGGCAAACAAAACTACCCCAGCCCCACCGAGGAAGCGAATTCGGGACTGCGGACAAGCGGCGCTCCTTTACACAAAGAGTGGCGGGGGTCCGGAACAAGCTGTCCCAGCCACATACCCCGACCTCTTTCAAGAAACTGTAAAGACGGGCTGAATGTGTTCCCTCTCCTCCACCATCTCCCATACCTGTAAACTTCCTGCGGTACCGTCAACTTTCACATAAGAAATATGGCGGGCCTGAAAACTTAAGTGTCCCCCTGCGAAGCGAATGAGCCCGCCACTAACCTTCCAGTGTTGCACAGAAACCAGAGAAAATAAACCAGGCCGGTACCGGGGGGGAGCCCGGTAGGTTCGGCGACCGCAGGCTCTGTCAGTAAACGCCGAAGCCCCACGTCATTCATTCATTCATTCATCGCACCGCTGCCCCACAAAAGACGGCCGCAGCGATCACTCGCGGCGAGACACCTTCCCGATCAACTTCCTCTTAAACGCGAACAATACTGCGTGCACCGTGAAACAGAGTCCGTATCGAACCGCTTTCGGCGCCCACGAGTACAATGCCGCGGCCTCTTCCGCCTCGCAGCCCGGGCACTTGCAGCAGGAACACAGACGGCCCAGAGAGCTCTCTTTCTCACGGGCAACGGGACGCGGGAGCCATTCCCTCCAGGTCATTCAGAAACGTCAAGTGCCCAAGCTGCGTTTCGCCCTCTTTTCCCGGACAAACTGCACAGAAGCCGCCTTCATCCGCGGAATCCTACACCGGTTTACACCGCCTCCGCTTCCAGAGCCACCGCCGCCTCCGAGCTCATCTATCCCTGCAGAGTCAACATCCCAGACCGCGGCTTCACCGGTAGATCCCAAGGCCTTAATTTACCCCCAATAAAACAAAACATGACTTATTTTTCGATAACTTACCCGCTCGGCTTAAGTCCCGGGAAAACCTTCGCACCTCCAGAGAAAGGCGATAATTTCTTTAATTAATTAAATTCCCACCGCGTCGCAATCCTTCCTCCCACTGCTCCAGCGGGCCTACAGCGAGAGAGAAGACCCGGATGTGGCCTCTAGAGAAGTCTTGGTCCCCTCCTCTTCGCCCGCACCACCAGCCGACAGCGCCCCCTAACGCCCGGAGGTCTGCATGGCCTTTACGGCTGAAAAAAGGTGCAATATTAAATCACACGCTTAGGAGTCCCGACAAGTCTCAGCACCAGTGTTTGATATACCTGACGCTACTAGAATTAAAATTGAACAGAAAATTATTTTATACGTTTCAAGGATAATCAGATGCATTCAAAGAATAATGATTCAGCTACAGTGACTCAGGACTTCAATGAAAAAAAAAACATTGGTGTCATGAAACTCGTAAAAAATAGTTTTCCATTCATGCAAAGGAAAACTTTGCAGAGTGCGTGCTTTGAATCTGGCCAGAATTCTATTTTTCAGCAGCACACAATTCCCCCCTGAGTCTTTGGGAAACAAGACCTTGCCAGTGTTCCCTAGACTCTCCAGTCTCTCATCTGTAGACATCAGCCCAGATTCAGGGACAGGTCATAAAGAGTCAGCTACATGTCCCCCAATTCGAAATTGCCCATTTTAAGACTAGCAACAAATATTGCAGTCTCTCTGGAGAAAATGAGATGCATGGGCCTATTCATCCAGTACAACCCACCCTGTCAGATCACTCACCCTGGGACTCTGCACAGAGCCTGACAGGAGAGTGAGGACTGTGCACACCCTCCTGTGACACCCCGTCAGATCACTCACCCTGGGACTCTGCAGAGCCTGACAGGAGAGTGAGGACTGTGCACACCCTCCACTGACACCCCCTGTCAGATCACTCACCCTGGGACTCTGCACAGACTCTGACAGGAGAGTGAGGACTGTGCACACCCTCCTCTGACACCCCCTGTCAGATCACTCACCCTGGGACTCTGCACAGAGCCTGACAGGAGAGCAGGGACTGAATAGTCCAGCTTGACAGTAGGATCAGCTGATTTTTTTATTTAAAAAAACACAGCACAGACATGTTTTTTTTTGAGAAAATATTTTAATTTGTATAAAACCATTGCATAGCATCTGTAGAAGAGTAGGCAGTGGTCTAGGTGGAGTGGGTGTAGTAGGAGGGTGGTTTCACAGCAGGGAAGGAAAATAGGGAATTTCAGAAGGACAGTGGATTTATTTACAGTGATAGAAAAGGCAAACTGAACTGAAGAGCTCCCTCAAAACAACAGGGAGATAATGAAATATAAAAATGAGCAGGTGAGTAAGAAAGGAAGTTAAAAATCAAATGAAGGACGTGTCTGCCTGCAGGGGGTGCTCAGGGTCAGCTGCTCTTGTTGCACAGCGAAGTCTGGGTCGAACATAAGAAATACACTGCCAGGGACAGACAGTGGACATCAGGGGGCGCTTCATCACCAGTATCCACAGGGGGCTCTCGAAGTCACATGTCCTGTGTGGAGAGGACTGGGCACTGTGGAGCAGAGAGATTGGGTCCACACTCAGACAGGACCATAGGGAACTGACTGACATGAACAGACAGTGTGGACACCGAACAGTTTCCTACAGTTGTACTGTACATACTGTATCCACTGCCTGCTGGTCACACGGACCGGAAGCAGCGCCCCCTGGTGGACTCCATCAGTCCCCATGGCCCCACTCTTGACTATACAGCTGGCTCTAGAGCAGGACCCCCCAGTCCAGGGCTGTCTGACGCCTGGGTCTAGCAGGTCCATCTGAGTTCTTACTTCAGTCCCAGATGTAACAATGTATTTGCCCTTTGTTTGTTTTTGAATTGTCAGTTCGGGAACAGTCAAAAGAGATTTTTATTTTTAAATAACAGCGAGAATGTGGAGAGTGGGAAGCAATTACAAAGGTCTAGTTAATCAGATCAGTAGTGAAGGGATCACATTAAGCTCCCAGGAGAAAAGGTGAAAAGCACCAGTGGGAAATGGGGTACCCAGAAGTGGGATTGAGAAGCCCTACTTGGTAAGATCCAGGATGTTAAATGAGGCTCAGAACAAACAGAATTTGGAACCCCCAGATCGAACCTGAGCCTTGGGGCAGTTTCCTACTCACAGGGGTGCCTTCTGAGAGGGTCAGACTTTAATGGAGGAAGAGGAGGAGAGCAGGACAGTGAGGGATGGGGTGGGCAGGTAGCTTCTGGCAGGTGTTCATTCCCAGAGACAGCTCCTCCTGCAGCGCAGCGCGGCTTGGCTCTCATGCGCCCTGACGAATACTCTGGATGATCTGGAAGATGGCTGAGGATAGAACGAGAGGAGGGTCAGAATGAGGAGGGTCAGAGAGCGTCAGAGGTCAGAGAGAGAGGATGGCAGGTAGGAGAGCATCACAGAGAGAGGATAGCAAGCCAGAGAGCATTAAAGAGAAAGGGAAGTAGGTCAGAGTATTAAAGAGAGGATGGTGGGTCAGAGAGAGAGGAGGTCAGGTCAGAGAGCATCAGAGAGCGAGAGGGGGGGAGGGTCAGAGGTTTTTAGGATGAGAGAGCACGTTGGCATCAGAGACCTACCAGAGCCGCACACGACGAAGACGAACAGCGCCAGAAGCCAAGGGCCCACCGGAGAGTGGTCCTCACTGACTGTGCGCTGGAACACAGGGAGAGGAGAACAGCATGTCACAGCTGGACTGCAGTATCACCTTATACAGCACATCACAGATGATATCAACTTAAGGGGCCCAGAGAGCCCCAGTCCAGTCAGTAAAGGGGTCTCCAGCCCTAGTCCAGTAAATAAAGGTGTCTCTTGTCCCACTACAGTCAGTACAGGGTCTCCAGCCCTAGTCCAGTCAGTACAGGGGTCTCTAGTCCCACTACAGCCAGTACAGGGTCTCCAGCACTGGTCCAGTGAGTACAAGGGTCTCTAGTCCCACTACAGCCAGTACAGGGTCTCCAGCACTGGTCCAGTCAGTACAGGGGTCTCTAGTCCACTACAGCCAGTACAAGGGTCCCACTCCCACTCGAGTCAGTACGGGGCTCCCCAACACCAGTCCAGTCAGTACTGTGTCAGTATTCATGTGCAGCGGCGAGTGTGTGTGTCAGTATCCGTGTGTATCGATGAGTGTGTGTGTCGGTATCGGTGTGTAGCGGGGAGTGTGTG
This sequence comes from Atractosteus spatula, assembly GCF_055471065.1. Taxonomy (NCBI): domain Eukaryota; kingdom Metazoa; phylum Chordata; class Actinopteri; order Semionotiformes; family Lepisosteidae; genus Atractosteus; species Atractosteus spatula. The sequence goes on along the minus strand of NC_142708.1, from coordinate 66,993,235 downwards.
TGTGTCAGTATCGGTGTGTATCGATGAGTGTGTGTGTCAGTATCCGTGTGTATCGGTGTGTAGCGGGGAGTGTGTGTGTCAGTATCCGTGTGTATCGATGAGTGTGTGTGTCGGTATCGGTGTGTGGCGGGGAGTGTGTGTCGGTATCGGTGTGTAGCGGGGAGTGTGTGTATCAGTATCGGTGTGTATCGATGAGTGTGTGTGTGTCAGTATCCGTGTGTAGCGGTGTGTAGCGGGGAGTGTACCGTGGTTTTCTGGACGTGTCCCCGCTGGGTGATGGTCTTGCTGTGCTTCTCGTTAGCGACTTTCATCCGCTGCACCGCCGACATACTGAAGCAACACTCAGGCGCCCGCCAGGAAATAAACACGACGGAATAAATATATATTTTTAAAAGATTCTGAGTTTAAAACCGAAACCCGGTGACACTGACTAGCGATGTTAAGTAATATTTCGTAAAAGCGTACAATTTCAACCACTCCGAACGACTCCACACCGAACAGCTGCAACTATGCCAACGGAAAAGGAAGGCGAAGCGAAGGCACACGTGACCAGGGTTCGGGCCGCTCACCTATCACGTGACGTGGGTCTGTCGCTCGTATTTTTTTTAATCACCTGGAAATACCTCACGTCCTCACGTCCGGGCGACGATTCTAAAGTCTTCTTTCCAAACTCTGTACACGACGTCTTAAGCAACATTTCTTTACGTAAGACTAACTCTTGGACTTAGCAATTTGTCCGTGTGTAAAAAAAAACAAACAGATACAACGTTTCCTTATTCCGCGTCCGCCTGTTCCAGACACCCACAACTCTTTGTGTAGAGAGGTGTTTCCTGTTCTCTGTTTTCGCGTTTCCCCTTACTTACCAGTCGCGGCTCGTGTTCTTGTTTCGCTGCTGAGAGTGAAATAATGCCCTGCTTTTACATCGGAAGCCAGACAGCGGAGGTAAAAGATGTTGCCAACGGGCACCATTTGGAAATAAAAACTCAAGTTACCAGTTTTCATAATCAGAGCCAATAATTTATTCATGTAGCCCTGCGCTGGTGTGCACGCTGCAATGGACGTCTTGGGAAATGACGCCTTATGCGCTTTATACCTTCTTGTGTCTCTTTTTGAATACTATGTTTTGGAATATAAAGTGGAAATTAATTTGGACAATTGCTGATAGATACTGTCTTACAAATAAAGTTAAAGAAATATCATTTTAGACCGTTCCTAGATTTTATCCTGTTAGACTGACACGAACAAGATGACTAATGTGTATTTTGTAACAATGAGAAGGAATCTTTGTTTTTTTGTGAATTGCGTATATACAAAATTGTTCTGGCTAGATTAGCAAAATGTTATTGTTAAACTAAATGTTAAATATTGTTAATGTCTAAATGTTAAATTTAGAGATTTAGATATTATTTTATATTTTGTTAGACCTGATTTGGATGAAAGGTATGTTTTTATTATTAATCTGTTAATCCACAAACGTAAATGGTCTAATACTGCTCCCTCTATTAATGATTTTAAGGTAGAAATCCTTTTTTGTTTAAATTCTATTAGAAATTTGAAGAATCAAAAAGGCAAGACATACAATGGAAATATGTACACAGGTTAATTTTCAGCTTTTATAATTGTGAATTCTTCTAGCTGTGAAAGTGTGTTTATTTCTGTATCGGTTTTAATATTTTTTTCTTCTGTTTTTTTATTTCTGATGTTTAAATAAAAACTGAACATCCTCTCGACGCATCATGACCGGCGGTAACAGCACAGCGCGTCTGAGTCAGGGCGCCCCCTGCAGGCCGCCCGTGGTCAGCGCAGGCCTGCTCTTGCTGAAGCGGGGGGCCTACCTCATCTCCGTGCTCCTCCAGCACGGTCACCCGCAGTTCAGCCATCAGCCGCTCGCAGGCCTCCTCGACACCGCCGTCCGCCGGCGGCTCCGGGCCCTCTGGCCTCCGGGCCCGCAGGATCCGCTCGGTGTTGCTGGGAAGCGTCTTCCCGAGAAAGCGCTGCCCTCCCTCGGCCGACATCCGGGCGACAGCAGCGGCGAAAACAACAACAACAACAATAATAACAGCAAGTGGTATTCTGTCGGTTGGTTAGTCTGCGGAATTATAGAACGTTTTTCAAAAATTTGAAAAAACTGCCAATCGCTGCTTATGTTATTCCCATACTGCTATATCTATCCATCTTCTAACCCCTTTATTTAATAGATTAATAACCACTAATCTATACATTATTTTCTCGTCTTATTCGCGTTTTCTATGACTCTGTAACTGAATTGTAATGTCCTAATGTTCAAGGCAGGTCGGGCCCATAAGGCAGTTTTTAATTGGACTTCCTACAACTAAATAACGTGGGGATACTTGGGATAAACACGCCTTTCTGATGTCATGCGTGGAGATCTGCAACAAAAACCCCGGAGCCTGTAGTATAAGTGTGATATTGAATACTGCTCTACCGGGCAGCGGATCGTCATGGGCCCCACACGGCTACGTCACACGTACAGCGACGCGTTGAGACGATTTCATTCCGCACTTTCCACTTAGTACATTTGGTACAGTCACAAATAAACAGTGCAAGCAATTTTTCAGTTCTATAACGCAGTTTTATTGAGGGCAGCCAGGCCAGCGGCCAGCAGGGGGCAGTGCAGCTGAGCTGGCAGCTCCTGCCAGAAGTGCTCCAGCTGTATTAATGGTGCCTCCTGGTCCTCCTCCTCCTCCTGCGGCGCTTCACACTGGACCTCCTGACTCGCCTCCTCCTGCGCACTGGACGGGACGCTCGTCTTCGCCTCTTGGCCATGTCTGCGGTCTGTCCGGAAGGCGGCGCTGTGCGCTTTTTAAAGTTTTCAAGGGGCGTGACGTGGTAACGTCATCTTTTACGTCACTAACCATCGTTATGACGCTATATTTACTTCACCTTAAACTGAGAATTACAACGGGATTTCTATAATTGTAATGAATTGTAATGAATGAGAGATTGTCGCCGCCCTTCGACAATCGATGTGATGGTCAGATTGCAGGGCTGCAGTGTTCAGCGCAGGAGCGCTCCAGGGATCTGGGCTCTCCTCTCCCCGTCTCGGACACAGCAACACCCCCCGGACCGTCCCACACGCGTTCACGCCTCCTACTGCTCTTGTCACACCGGCAAAGCATGGCCCCGGGAGCTAGATCCAGTATCTTTCCGATACTGGCCACAGAAATCGGGTTCTCCAGTGGCTGTGACTACAGTCGCGGAGCATGCCCGCACGACGAGAAGACGACAGCAGCAGGTGTGTGTGCGAACAGAGATCACCACACCGGCCCCCCGGCGAGAGAGCGATAGTCCAGGGAGCTGGGAATGAAAGCACGACGCGGCCAGCTACCGCAAGGGTGTGAGTCGAGAGACTTTTAATCGGGGTTTAAGACCAGAGCGGCATGTCCACATGAACGGAGAACTCAGTTATGGCGAGAGCCACAGCGCCCTCTGGCGGAGAGTCCCCCGCAGTGCAGAGCCGCGCTAGGCTGTGGTGACGGGGCGCCGCCTCTTGCCGAGTCCCCGCAGAGCGGCCGCGGTCCGGACTCGAGGTTTCGGGCTCAGCCTTCTCCTCTTCCGTCCGGACCTGGGCTTGATAAAGCTCTTCGCCTCCATTTCTCTGAACAGGCGCTGTCTGGGCCTTGCAGTCTCGTTGGTGTAGCGGCAGGCTTTATCACTCATTAAATTCTAGTCGTCGGAATCGACAATTGCTAATTGCCTGCAGCAATCGTACGGTTAATCTCACTAAGTTCTGAAGCCAATTTCTTAAACTTTGCGTCATCGGCCCACAGAGAGCTACAAACCTCGGCGCCAAGACGATGTAGTGTTCAAAGGAGAAGACTTCATTGAAATACAAATGTTGTTTAATCATATTTGTTAAAGAACAAATTTATTTGGACCACACTCTGCTCCGCGCACAGCTACATAAGCCCACATTCCTCTAAATATTTATGTTTCACGAAGTTAACAGCTTCCTGTGTATACAAAGATAACTGTCGGGCGTGTTTATCTTGACATATTCCAGACATCTCGGAGTGCAGAGCTCTAGATGATTAGTTCCAGCTTTTGCAGTAGCTTTAGTTCTCCGATGGTCGCAGGGAGCAGATGTCTGAAGCCCGTGTCGAGGAAATATCACAAAGGAATGAGAGCTGACATCTGAATTAGTTTCTCTACAAAACCACGCGGTTCCCGAGAGGGGATCGGAGATAGATTGATCTTGTCTGGGTGTGATCGGCGCTCGGCGCCCTCACAGCCTTCTGTTTTCGCTGTTAACTGTATCCCGTTGTGTAAACAAAGAATATGTTCGCTAAACTTATTACACATTACACCGAGATCATTAACACAATCTTTCAGTCTGGCTGTTAATGAAGGACAATACTTGCGCTGTGTGTCCACGGTAGACGACATTTCTGGGCCATGTTTGTCCCTCATGTCCAGCAAGAGGGCCTCCTGGGGCCCACGGCTCTCTGCACTTCTCCTCCTCGGCAGGAACTGTTCTTCTGTCCGTCTTCTCGGTTGTTTTTGAAATAAATGTTTCACTGAAAGCAGGCCGGATCTGGGATGTGCTCTGACTCCTGGTCATCGTCCCCCTGGTTTGAGACCCTGACAACCGGTCAACTGGTCAAGTGTTCGGCCGCAGGGTTTCACTGACCACTCAGGGGGTCCTTGGCCACGTCTGCCTCCGGTGAAGGGGGCACCCTCGGCATCACCTATGACATCACCCAGTGATGTCACAGTGACATCGTCGCCAGTGTGTTTCCATCTACAGCTAAATATAAAATCATTTCTAGATTTATTTAGCGCACAGGAGGGAATCACCTTTGCTCAGTGTACAACAGCACTGGCCCACAAAACCAAACCCACAGCCGTTCGGTTTGACTTATTATGTAAATATTGCCAGGCTACGTCCTATGTTACCACTAACTGCTGCTGAAAAGCTGATCAACACAATTGTCTTCTCCCGAATTGACTACTGTAATGCTCTACTCGCTGGGGTTTCTAAATCCACACTGACCAAACTCCAGTATGTCTAAATTTCAGCAGTCAAAACCCTGACCAGGTCTAAGTGATCACATTACTCCTGTCCTGGAGTCCTTGCACTGGCTTCCTGTCAGGTTATGTGTCGACTTCAAAATCCTCCTGCTCACCTATAAGGCTCTGCATGGCTGGGCGCCTCAGTACCTGTCTGAACTATTATCGCCCTACTCCCCACCTCACAACCTTCGCTCCTCTCATTCTGCTCTCCTTACTGTCCCCCAAGCCTGTCTACATTGTATGGGGGACAGGGCCTTCTCCTGTTATGCCCCCAAGCTCTGGAACTCTCTCCCCAAGGATATCAGAGAGTCACCTTCTCTAAACTCCTTCAAATCCAGACTCAAAACCCTCTTCTTCAGAAGAGCCTTTACTGAACTGGTTCCATTCTTCACCCCTCTGCTCCTGCTCTATTCAGTACCTCCAGCTACTGTCTCCTCTCACTGTGTACAGGTATGTCTCCTGTGGTTTGTGTTGTTCTGTAAAGCACTTTGAGAAGCCACCTTTAAAGGCGCTATATAAAATAAAGTTATTATTAATAATAATATTATCGTTATATTCCAGCACTCCTCCACACCACTGGCACAGGAAGCTCCGGCCCTGAAGAGGCTCCTACTCTCGACCAGCGGTAACGGGTCGTTTGGACCGGTACTGGACCCGTTTCTCCGGGTCGCTCGGCCAGCCCCGAGTGTGAAAGATACCCGACTGCAGGGGAGCCTTGCCCCAGGCTCTCGGGTTTCTGATCACACAGCTGCTGCTGTGTGCCCGGCCGCTCCGGGCTGGGGAGGCACGGCTGAGCACGCGGTCGGCCAGATCAACCTGACGTCATGGCGGGATCGGCGCCTTCAAGACAGAGCTGTTGTTTTAGGCGTCGATTGCCGAAGGAGGCGAAGCAGGGCGCTGTGCTCTTATAACTGCCATTCATACATTTATATGACCATTCATACATTTCTACTGTGTGTTTCCACCGGCTCGGCCGGCTCCGGCGCACCTCTAACCCCGCTACCCCATCCATCAGCGCCGGCCCGAGCGCCCAGCCTGCCCCCCCGGGCTGCCCCTCTCGGCGCACACAATGGGAGCGGGGTCCGGAGCGCCTGACCTCTGGGGGCTGGCTGCGCGCCCGCCCGGATAAACAACAGCGGCGCTCCGGCGCTGGAACAATGCGCGCCCCCCCGGCCGCGAGCCGGGCAGCGCAGGCGAGAGGGGAAGCGGCTGCACGCGGGCCAAGAGCCGCGCTTCCTGACAGGAGAGGGTTGTGGGTAAACTCTCTGCCCTCGGCGATGGGCGCAAAAAATCCATCTTTGTTGAAGATGCTGGAGAGGCAGATCCATTATATCCGGCTATTATTATCATCATTTAAAGGAAACCGTGTGGCCAGTCTCCTCTGGACTCATTCCAAAGCAGCGATATAGTTTTTTTTTAACTATGTCCAAACCTAGATAAGCTATTTCACATGAGGTCTGACTGATGCCAATGGAAAAAAATACTACTTCACACAAACACAACACACAACACTACTCACACAAACATAAGACAAATGACACAACACTGTCTCACACAAACATAGCACTCCCTTACACAACACAACTCTACCTCAAACAAACAGCACTAAAGCACACAACAGTACCTTAACTACACACAACACAACTCAGCACACGCAACAATACCTCACACAACAACCCTGATACCAGCCAGCCTCAGGACAGCACTGCTACAACACTGCCTCACACAAACACGACACTACCTCTCCCACTGGTACACACACACAAACACAGCACATATAACACTAACTCACCACTGGTACACACAACACACACAACACTACCTCTCCCACTGGTACACACAACACACACGACACTACCTCTCCCACTGGTACACACACACACAAACACAGCACATATAACACTAACTCACCACTGGTACACACAACACTACCTCTCCCACTGGTACACACAACACACACGACACTACCTCTCCCACTGGTACACACACACACAAACACAGCACATATAACACTAACTCACCACTGGTACACACAACACACACAACACTACCTCTCCCACTGGTACACACAACACACACAACACTACCTATCCCACTGGTACACACAACACACACAACACTACCTCTCCCACTGGTACATACACAGAATCACAACACATACTGGAACACTACTGGCCCTGAAAAGACAACACACGCTTGTAACTGATCACAGTGACAGACAACAAAGAGAAACAGCTACTGATGAAGTAGAGGCTCAGTGACCACAGCCTGGACACAGACACTGGACACAGACAGACCAGGCTGTATAGAGAGGACAGGTTCATTGACCCTAGCCTGGACATAGACACTGGACACAGGCAGACCAGGCTGCCCAGAGAGGACAGGCTCAGTGACCACAGCCTGGACACAAACTGGACACAGGCAGACCAGGCTGCCCAGAGAGGACAGGCTCAGTGACCACAGCCTGGACACAGACACTGGACACAGGCAGACCTGGCTGTATAGAGAGGACAGGTTCATTGACCCTAGCCTGGACATAGACACTGGACACAGGCAGACCAGGCTGCCCAGAGAGGACAGGCTCAGTGACCACAGCCTGGACACAGACACTGGACACAGGCAGACCTGGCTGTATAGAGAGGACAGGTTCATTGACCCTAGCCTGGACATAGACACTGGACACAGGCAGACCAGGCTGCCCAGAGAGGACAGGCTCAGTGACCACAGCCTGGACACAGACACTGGACACAGACAGACCAGGCTGTATAGAGAGGACAGGCTCAGTGACCACAGCCTGGACACAGACACTGGACACAGACAGACCTGGCTGTATAGAGAGGACAGGTTCATTGACCCTAGCCTGGACATAGACACTGGACACAGACAGACCAGGCTGTCCAGAGAGGACAGGCTCAGTGACCACAGCCTGGACACAGACACTGGACACAGGCAGACCAGGCTGCCCAGAGAGGACAGGCTCAGTGACCACAGCCTGGACACAGACACTGGACACAGGCAGACCAGGCTGCCCAGAGAGGACAGGCTCAGTGACCACAGCCTGGACACAGACACTGGACACAGGCAGACCAGGCTGCCCAGAGAGGACAGGCTCAGTGACCACAGCCTGGACACAGACACTGGACACAGGCAGACCAGGCTGCCCAGAGAGGACAGGCTCAGTGACCACAGCCTGGACACAGACACTGGACACAGGCAGACCTGGCTGTCCAGAGAGGACAGGCTCAGTGACCACAGCCTGGACACAAACTGGACACAGACAGATCTGGCTGTCCAGAGAGGACAGACTAAGTGACCCAAGCCCTGGACACAAACTGGACACAGGCGGACCTGGCTGTCCAGAGAGGACAGGCTCAGTGACCACACTTTCTGCTGCTCTGCAGTAAATACTCTGGGATAAACAAACATTGTTCCCTAAAATAATTAACCTAACCTCAGAATTCCCACTCCTGCCAGAATCACAGCCGTTTCCAGACTCAACAGAGCTGCAGCAGCGTGTGATCTCCTGTCCCAGCCTGAGCAGCAGAGTTGCCTCTCCAATAACAGGAACACGTTTGTCCTGCTGTTGTTTCTGCTTTGGCAGCTCTCTCGCCGCTCAGGCGTGCCAGTGAAGCCGGAGGAATGTGTCCTCGTGAGGCAGAGCCCCCGTTCCCCGTCCCGATGTGAAAAGGGCTCCAGTCTCACACGGCCGCAGCGCCGGCAGCCCCTGCAGGTCCGACCCGCGCGGCTTCCTGCCCCGGCGATCCCGTGGGAGGGAGCGCGAGGTCGGCCGACCGCGTTTCTCCCAGGGAGCGAAGCCAGCGCCCCCCGCGCGGTCCACTTTATCACCGCCTCGCGGGGGGTCACGCAGTTGTCTCCCCCCCCCCCCCCGGCCGTCTGGGCTCCGAGCATGACGCGTCCCCTCTCCCCTCGCGGCCGGGCACGGCCACTGTCCCACACTATCCCACTCCCGTTCACCGGCAGATCTGTCACCCTGCAGCTCACCGCTGGCAGCCCACTGGAGCTCCGCAGGTGTGAGCCTGGTCAGTACCAGGGTGGGAGACCTCCTGGGAAAAACTAAGGTTGCTGCTGGAAGAGGTGTTAGTGGGGTCAGCAGGGGGCGCTCACCCTCCAGTCCATGTGGGTCCTAATGCCCAGTATAGTGACGGGGACACTATACTGTAAACAGGCGCCGTCCTTCGGATGAGACGTAAAACCGAGGTCCTGACTCTCTGTGGTCATTAAAAATCCCGGGGCGTTTCTCGAAAAGAGTAGGGGTGTAACCCTGGCATCCTGGCCAAATTTCCCATTGGCCCTTACCAATCTTGGCCTCCTAATAATCCCCATCACTGTGTTGTTCTCCCCAGTGATAGCTGATGTACTGGCGCAACATCCAGGTGCGGCTGCACATTGTTGATGGTGGAGGGGAGTCCCCATTACCTGTAAAGCGCTATGTAAGTGTAAGGAATTATTATTATTATATAGCCCTTACAGCAGCGGTATGTGGCCATCACTGAAGTGCAGAAGAAGAAAAACAAACCGCTCCCACCTGAAGTTCCACGGGTGAACACCAGGGGGCGACATCACCTCGGTTCTGGCACCAACCTCGAGCTGGGGCGCTGTCGTCCTTGCGGAAAATCCTGGAAACAGGAGTCAAAATCCCCGACTTAGATTTAGGCAGTCGACATGTTGAGTGTTCCGCGGTGTCAGCCATAGTGCGGTTGTGTGTCTGCAGTGTTTGCACAGGGCTCCTCCGCAGCCAGCTGTGACATGAGAAAAGCCTGCGGTCTGGGCCTCATGAGCGTGAGAGTCAGGGCTGGTCTGGTCTGGGATCTCCCAGGGAATCCAGAGGGATTCCAGCGGATCTCTCCACACTGTGAGAACAGGTCTGGTCTGGGATCTCCCAGGGAATCCAGAGGGATTCCAGCGGATCTCTCCGCACTGTGAGAACAGGTCTGGTCTGGGATCTCCAGGGAAGTCAGAGGGATTCCAGCGGATCAGTCCACACTGAGAGTGCTGGTCTGGTCTGGGGATTGTGGTGACCAGTCTGTCTCCTTCATCCTCTCCCTCTGCACTCTCTCACCCACCAGCCCTTTCTCCCTCCCCATGCCCATCCAGCTACCACAGCACACAGGCACTGGCACTGGTGCTGACACACACGTTAACACACTGACACACACACTGTGACACAGACACTGATACTGACACACACGTTAACACACTGACACACACACACTGATACTGACACACACACTGTGACACAGATACTGATACTGACACACACGTTAACACACTGATGCACACATCGTGACACAGACACTGATACTGACACTGACATTAACACACTGATGCACACACCGTGACACAGACACTGATACTGACACACTGATATTAACACACTATGACACAGAAACAGATATTGATACACTGATATTAACACACTGATACACACACTGAGATACAGACATAGATACTGATACACACACTGCGCCTCAGACACTGAAACCGACACCCTGACATTAACACACAGATACACACACTGAAGCACACACCATGACACAGACATTGCTACTGACACTAACACACTGATACATGCTCTGATGCACACACTCTGACATATAGGCACTGGTACTGACACACTGAGACTAACACACACTACCGCACACACTCACAAAGATACACACTGATACTGATACAATGTGACACTAACACATTGAAAACCCTACAATCACACACAGACTCACAAATACACACAGTGCCTCACACACTGTCTGCATACAAATGCCTGAACTCCCACGCACACTGGCACACGGTCTGACAGAAACGCTCTCTCTCTGCTGCTGGACCAGGCATGTGTTGGGAGTTGTGGATGAGTGCTGTGCTGGAATCTCTCAGATCTGTGGAGACGATTAATAATTGCGGGTCTCACTGAGAGAACCTGCACAGCTGGGAGTCATTGGAGCAGACTGAAGGAAGCCCTGCATGCACACACACACCAGGACACACACACACACCAGAACACATCACACACACCACACACACCAGGACACACACACACACACCACACACACCAGGACACACACACACCAGAACACATCACACACACCACACACACCAGGACACACCACACACACCAGGACACACACACCACAAACACCCGAACACATACACCACACACACCACAAACACCCGAACACATGCACCACACACACCACAAACACCAGAACACATGCACCACACACCACACACACACCAGGACACACACTACATACACACACCACACATCAGAACACACACACTAGTAGACTACACACTAAACCATACACTACATCACACTACACACACCAGAACACACACACTAGACCACACAGTTTACAGTACCACACAGTACTCACATACAAGGCCACACATCACACATGTACACACATCACACACCACAGACACACACTAGACACACGCACACCAGATATCACACATGCACACACACTAAACACACATATATATATACATACACCACACTTGCTCACACTTCACACACCATGCACACAGGTGCCTGGTCTTCAAAGCCAGTCCACCTTGACCCCTGATTGGTGTGAGGCAGACCAATGAACTTAAGTATTGGTTTTCTGACACAGGAAAACCCCCTCGATAATTTACATCTTTTTAGCCCAGACTGTTATACACTCCCTGTACAAAGCAGAGGGAATGGCCTAGCCTGTGGGGTGCTCCATGATTCCTGTGGGCTGTAAAGTAGTAGCAGACCAGACCTCTTCCTTGGTGTGCTGCACTGTTTGAGAGCAGCACTATAGAGGGTCATTGATTGGCGGTGTCTCCGGAAGACAATCAAAATCATCAAAGACAACAGCAGACCTGGCTCATGTGCCACGTTCAAGCAGCCTCAGGGGTTTACCGTTGCCAGGTCTCTCCATGTCCTGAGAATGCCTGGGAGGTTGTGGAAACCCCCCTCAGACATGACTCACTGCTGCCTGCATCTGCCGCAGAGCTGCGTCAACGGCTGTGGGCTGAGTGAGTGAGTCCCACGGTGTGCTGATGGGCCAGCATGGGAGAGGAATGGCCGCTTTCTCTTCAGCACTGGGAGCCTGTGGCCCTCCTGCCCTGCTGTGCTGGGACCCAATTCCAGCATCATGTTCAGTGCTGTGCCAGCGGTCTGCTCTAAGTGGGAGACTGGGGGGGTGACATTGCAAGGAAAGAGTGATTCTGGGGATAGCCTAGCCACTTAAAAAAACAAGGGTGAATGCACAAGGGAAGTGGTTGTCTATGGAGATGGGTTGTTGTGCTGTGGAGAAGGAGCTCTGTGCTGTGGGGGAGGAGCTGTGCGGTTTAGGGGTGGGGCTGTGTGTTGTGTGGGAGGAGCTTGTGATATAGGGGTGGGGTTGTGTATTGCGGGGGAGGAGCTGTGTGATATAGGGGTGGGACTTTGTGCTGTGGGGGAGGAGCTGTGTGATAAAGGGGTGAAGCTGTGCGATATAGGGGTGGGGTTGTGTGCTGTTGGGGTGGGGCTGTGTGATATAGGGGTGGGGTACTGTGCCGTGTGGGTGGGGGGGAAGTGTGTTGTGGTGGAGGGTCTGTGGGCTGTAAAACTACTATACAAGCTGTGAAAGTGAGGGTTCAGGCCACAAAACTGGGTGCTGTGAGGTGTGAGGGTGGGGTTTGGGGGTCGAGGGTCAAGGGTCACTGTTTAACACAACGCAGAAAAGTGACTGTGTGTTGGGAACTGTTTTGCACAAATACATTGAAGGTGTGTTTTTGTGCTTTGACTTTTAATTAAGGAGTTATACAATCTCTTTCACTCTCTCACTGGTTTAAAGGAAACACTTAATCCAGAAAAGGAGGTAAAAAAAATAAAGCTCTCTCTCTCTGTGAGTCCACAGCACTGAGAGAGAGCAGCTGTCATAACATTGAGACCAGGACACAGGGAGAGAGCGAGACCAGGACACAGGGAGAGAGAGAGAGAGACCAGGACACAGGGAGAGAGAGAGAGAGACCAGGACACAGGGAGAGAGAAAGAGAGAGACCAGGACACAGGGAGAGAGAGAGACCAGGTAACAGGGAGAGAGAGAGAGAGAGAGAGAGAGACCAGGACACGGGGAGTGAGAGAGAGAGACCAGGACACAGGGAGAGAGCAAGACCAGGACACAGGGAGAGAGAGAGAGAGAGAGAGAGAGAGACCAGGACACAGGGAGAGAGAAAGAGAGAGACCAGGACACAGGGAGAGAGAGAGAGAGAGACCAGGACACAGGGAGAGAGGAAAAGAAGGAGAGAGAAGGGTGTGTCACCCTGGTCACCCAGAAACTGGGTGACACAGTTAGACCTGGCTGTCCAGAGAGGATAGGCTCAGTCACCACAGCCTGGATATTAAAACTGGACACAGGCAGACCTGGCTGTAATGAGAGGACCGTCAGAGACAAAGATGCACTTTCTGCTGCACTGAGAGAAATACTCCACTATTAGACGACCGTTCTTCCTTAAAATCACTATCTAAATCAAAAATCTAAACCCAGAATTCTCACGCCTGCCAGAATCACAACAGCTACCGGCCCTGCTGTGGAAGGAAACTCAACAGAGCCGCTGTTCAGTATGAGATCTCCTATCACAGCCCGAGGAACAGAGAGTCAGCCTCTCCAACAAGAAGAATTTTCCATCGTCCAGTCCATGGGTGCACATCTCTTTCTAATTGTTACTGCTTTGACTCTGAATCAGAATTGAAGGGGCTGTGTCCGTCATCTGGTCATTATTTCATCTGTGACTTTGCTGTGCCACCATCCATCATCCGACCTCACACTTTGGCAGTTTATGGCTTATTCTCCGGGTGTAGTTCATTCTCAACCTGGAGACCATGGGCAGGGATTCTCTTGCCCAACAGGACTCCCAGAATTCCACCCCCTTCCTTCCTCGGATTCGGCACCTATGTGCCAGTTAAGGACCGCCCGTCTCCCGCTGGTGCGTGCAAACACGGGGTGCTGTGCCTCTGTGACTTTCCTAACGAGGAGCCGTGCTCGAACTTCAGGGATAAGAGAGCAAGAAGCTAATTCACCCTGACGGCCCCCCACCTCACTGCCTCCTGGGATATTTTGGGGTCATAAACAACCAACCGCAGAAAATTGCCCCCTTAATTGCTCTCGATTAAGACCCTTCCGCTCAGAGGCCCAGGAGAAGACAGCGGGCGAACTGGAGACAGAAGAGAGAGAGGAGAGAGAAGAGAGAGCAGAGAGAGCAGAGAGAGGAGAGAGAGCAGAGAGAGAGGAGACAAAGAAGAGACAGAAGAGAGAGAGGAGAGAGAGCAGAGAGAAAGGAGACAAAGAAGAGAGAGAGGAAAGAGAGGAGAGAGAGAGGAGAAAGAGGAGAGAGAGCAGAGAGAGAAGCCAGGAGTTTTGTCACCTCAAGACCCTGCTGAGCCCAGAGAAGAGCCCCCTCAGCCAGCTGGTCCTGAAGCTCACTGACCTGAACTACACTGCCTCACACAACACCATGCACAAACACTACCACAACACACACAACACTGCCTCTGACCAGCCTAAGGCAGCACTGCTACACACAACAGATCACAGACCACAGAACACAACACAAACAGCACTTACTCACTTACTGGTACACACACACAACACAAACTCAACCTCACCCACTGGTACACACATACACAAACACTACACTCAGAACGCTAACACCAACCAGCCTCAGGACAGCACTTCTACGACACTGCCTCACACAACACAGCACGCACAATGCAACCACAATACAATACACAATCCTGACTTGTACAACAGTGATTCACAACACAACACAAACTGCAACACTACACTCTGCTCCCAGCACAGGGCTGAGGCACACATACTGCTCCCACAGCACAGGGCTGAGACACTCAGAGGGGACACATCAGACTGTCCCCCACAGCACATTACTGAGAGACACAGAGTGGACACGTCAGACTGTCCCCACAGCACAGAGCTGAGACACACAGAGGGGACACATCAGACTGTCCCCACAGCACATTACTGAGAGAGACAGAGTGGACACGTCAGACTGTCCCCACAGCACATTACTGAGAGACACAGAGTGGACACGTCAGACTGTCCCCACAGCACAGAGCTGAGACATACAGAGGGGACACATCAGACTGTCCCACAGCACATTACTGAGAGAGACAGAGTGGACACGTCAGACTGTCCCCACAGCACATTACTGAGAGAGGGACACACTCAGAAAGACACAGGGAGAGTCTATGCTGTCTGATTGGTGGGGATTTGTCTGTTGTATTAATTGCCCCGTCTGCTAGCAGAATCAGTTGTTTTAATAGGTTAGTCTGCTTCCAGACAGCATGCAGCCAGATGAAGAGGATATCCTACTCCCTGTACTCTGCTAATTAGGCAGGCGTGTCTAGTTGCCCTGGTAAAACAATTGACATATGCGTGTTAGTGTCTATCAGTGTCAGCATGGTGTGTCAGTGTGTGTATTTATCAGTGTTAGCGTGTACATCAGTGTCAGCGTGGTGTGTCAGTGTGTGTTCATGAGTGTCTATCAATGTCAGTGTGTGTATTTATCAGTCTCAGTGTGTGTGTGTTAGTATGCATTTATCAGTATCTGTGCGTGTATGTATTTATCAGTGTCAGTGTGTGTGTTACTCTGTATTTAGCGGTTACAGTATGTGTCAGTATGAGCAGTGTGTGTTAGTGTGTATTTAGCAGTGTGTCAGAGTGTATTTGTCAGTGTCAGTGTGTGTGAGGGACAGAGTGTGCCAGTGGGTGTTTGTACGTAAGGGCGCTCCATTGTGTGTCTGAGGTTTCAGCCAATCTATAAGTGTCAGTGTGTGATACAGGTGTGTCTGGGGTCTGAAAGTGTCAGTGTGCGTGTTATTGTGTGTGTGATACAGGTGTGTCTGGGGTCTGAAAGTGCCAGTGTGCTTGTTATTTTGTGTGTGTGTCCCAGGTGTGTCTGGGGTATCAGATGTTGTCTAAAAATGTCAGTGTGTGTGTTTTTCTTGGTATGTCAAGGGTTTCAGATGTTGTCTGATAGTGTCAGTGTTATTGAGTGTGTTTTCTCCAGGGTGTGTCTGAGGTACTGCATGCTGTTTTAAAGTGTCAGTGTGTGTTATTATGTGTGTGTTTTCCATGGTGTGTATAAGATATTGGATGCTGTCTGAAAGCGCAGTTTGTGTTATTGTGTGTGAATGATATATTGGATGCTGTCTGAAAGCGTCAGTTTGTGTGTTATTGTGTGTGTGTTTTCCAGGGTGTGTATGAGATATTGGATGCTGTCTGAAAGCGTGTTTGTGTGTTAATGTGTGTGTGATTTCCAGGGTGTGTCTGAGGTACTGGATGCTGTCTGAAAGCGTCAGTTTGCGTGTTAATGTGTGTGTGATTTCCAGGGTGTGCCTGAGGTACTGGATGCTGTCTGAAAGCTGAGTCTTTGTGCTCCAAGGCTCAGTATTGTACCAGGAGACAACAGCAGATCTCCCTGCTTCCGCCTGTATTGTTCCTCTTTGTTGAAGAGGAGCCTGATGTGGGATCGTCACCGTGAACGGGTCACGCCTCTGCCACGCCCTAACCACTGGGCAGAGCCTGGCATGGCATGCCACCCTTTCAGATCATGTTACAGCTCCAGAAAGGGCCCTGCACTTAAAAACCCTCATTTACACCCCAAGCCAAAGAAAAAGGCGTATCCTCAGGGCTCGATTGTTAATGTCTGGAAATAAGAACACCAGAAATGTCCCGATTGAGTTCAGCTCCTTTGGTTTCTCCGGCGATGATAGATCCCAGAGGCTTCCCATCCAGATTTTTCTTGAAGGATCCTAGGGAATCGGTTTCAACAACATGCCTGGGCAGCTTGTTCAAGACCCCCACCACCCTTTGTGTAAAGACGGTTCTCCTGTACTGTGCCCGGTAGGTGTGCAGAGAGGTCAGAGAGAGGTCGCTGTCCTGGAGCTAGCAGTGAACGGCTGTGTCGGTGGGGGAGGGCATCCGAGGGGCGTGTCTAAGAGATCTGAATCCTGAAACAGGCAGGAGCACAATTAAACAAGCAATTCCAGGTGTGGGTCACGGCACCCCAGAGCCCATTCTGGAAACAGGGTGTTGAGAGGGTCTCTGTGAACTTTGTACACACTTTTCTGGCAGAAGATGCAATATTTTATAAGGTGGACATTCAGAACTGGTTTGAACTGGACTGGGGGAATGCTGGACACTTGGGCTGCTGTGTAATTCTATCCTGTTACATAGGAATGTGTGCTACGAAGTTAAGTAACTAATTGTATTCAAAGAAGTAGGAAGATGTGTGTGATTTTGGAACACTGCCAATCTTGTAAGCACAGGAAAGCATGATAGAAAACTATTTAAGGACTGGTCTAGTTTAAATCTTTGAGTATTTCACGCCCATGTGCATGAAATAAAAACTTCTTTTAACTGCTGAGACGGACTCCTGACTGTCTTTTAAAGGGAAGGGGAAAAAATTCTCCAACAACAGAGTGCAAAGCAGGGTTCCATCCTGGACGGGACACCAGGCCATCACAGAGTGAAAACACACACACACGGACAACTGAGAGATATCACCTGTGTCTTGGGGAGGTTGGAGGAAACCCATGCTGACACAGGGAGAACACACAAACTCCACACGGAAGGGTCTCTGCTGCACTAACTGCCACCTCACCGTGCTGCCCAATCAGCAGCTCCAAATTGAAAAACAAAGGCCGATGAAGATACGCAGCAGTCTAATTCAGGGGATCACATGGGATGAACTCTGAACCCCCGATGGACAGCAGCTCTCGTTCCGCTGGGACGTCCACTCCGTGCACTCTGTCCACTCCACTGGGGTGTCCACTCCGAACACACTGTCCGCTCCCCTGGGGTGTCCACGCTGTGCACTCCGCTGGGTTGTCCACTCTGTCCACTCCGTGCACTCCGCTAAGGTGTCCACTCCGAACACTCTGCCATGTGAATACAGGTCCCAGGGGAGTCTGGGCTGGCAGGACTCCGCACCCTCAGGCTGAAAACAAATCTGAATTATTAATCCTCCCCCCCAGCAAACACGAACAGGAGCAGATTGCACTGAGCTGCTCCAGGCATGGGAGGCCTGCCTGGGGGCTCTAGAGACTCAGAGAAGTCTGGGATAAAGAGGGATAAAACCTGTCCGATAATTAAAAATTATTGTGAAAAAGAGGGGACTAATAGTCCCTCTGCCTGTGTATGCCCAATATGAACAGAAGCATTCTCCTTTCTCTTTCTATGTTGTTCTCTATTACTGCTCATTTCCCTGTCTGTCCCTCTATATCCACCTCTCTCCCTCTCTCTGTCCCACTGTCTCTTCCTGTGTCTCTCCAGCCTTGCTGTCTCAGTCCGATTCTGCTCTGTCTCACTCTCATCCTGCTCTGTCAGTCTGTCTCACGGTTACTACTGTCTCACTGTGATTGTGCAAGGCTAGCCAGCTGTTTCACACTGACTGGGCTCATCAGCAGGGTGTAGCTGTAGTACTGACACTCGCTGAAACGGCTCTGGTCACTACCAGCCTTACACTCTCTTTTTACCAGCTGTTCCATTCGTCCATCTGTCTGGCTGGTGTGAAATGTACAAACTGTAAAAAACAGCAAATCAACGATCTAATCCAAATATCAGACCATCGATGGATCTCCTGCCAATCAATCGGTTTTCACTTTGCAGCACATACACAAGCACACACAGCCGCCGTGCTGAATCAGACGGGCCTTTGTTACGATAAATCAGTGACCCAACACCAGGCACGATGCAATCTGACACAGGTACTCATGCAGAAGGTATGTTCTACCACTGTAGGAGTGCAGGACCTCGCAGAGCATTTTCTGAGCAATCTGTTTCCTATCAAAATCCTTCTTTCTGCACTTTCCCCTCCTCTGGTACTGAAATCAGACCTGACTACAGCCCTCCCTGGAGAGACACAGCGAGAGCTGCTGCACAGTATCTCCAGCCTCCAACCTGTCAGGTACCCCCACCACCGTCACCCCATTCCTCACTAAATACCTCCCAGATGTTACCCAAGCAGCTCGGGGGTCAAAGAAAAAGGAGAGAGACACCCCAGACTCTCCTGGAGAGCGAGCCAGGAGGGGGCCAGAGCAGGACAGGGAGACACATAGACGTAACGGCGACACAGGACGAGTTTTGAAAGCGCGGTCCAACCCTGTGCCCTATATTTGCCCTAAATGGGCCCAGAACCTCACAGTCGCCTGTAAAACATTCTTCACGTGCAGAGAAACATCTGAAAATGAGCACAGCACTGGATTCAGCCGATGCCCACTGCTGATCAGTGTACAGAGGAGAGCGATACGGTATTGGCGTCACCTGAAAAGCAGTGGCCAGAACTCCAGCCACCACAGGGCCCTGCTGGGCCAAGAGCTCCTGCAGCCAGCTGAGTCAACCTAAAACACTGCCTCGTGTGAAAACAACACACTCCAGCACAAGCCAAACAACACTACCCCCACCGCAGTACACATCCTCAACAGCTCTGCAGTGCCATAACACACATCTGTACTACCCACTTCTTACATGGTCTACCATCTTTTTGGCTCACTACTACATGTTTACTTATTTTTCCACAACATATTTATTGTTCCTGTTGTTATTTATTATGTCTGCACTGTGTGGTGTTGTCTGTTGTACTGTGTGTGTGTCCCGAGACTGTGTATCAGCACGATTAAGAATTCCAATGTATGTGTATATATGGCAATAAACTACTCTTCTACCTTACAGACTGGAACACACTCACAAACACAACACAAACGTGATGTTATAGGACCCTAAACAGGCAATATGCACTAGCTGAATATCTGAGCACAGTGAGAGACAAGGTGAAACAGACTGTGATGAAGTACAGGCTGAGTGACCAGAGAGGACAGGCTCAGTGACCACAGCCTGGACACAAACTGGACCTGGCTGTCCAGAGAGGACAGGCTCAGTGACCACAGCCTGGACACAAACTGGACACAGGCAGACCTGGCTGTCCAGAGAGGACAGGCTGTGCTCCCACTGCCAGCAGGGAGAAGCAGAGCCAGAGATGCACTTTCTGCTGAGCTGTGAGGAGGAAACTCAGCACAGAGCTGCAGCCCAGTGTGTGATCTCCTGTCCCCTGTCCTGAGGAGCACACTCAGCCTTTCTCACAATAAGACTTCTATTGTCATGAATGTCTATGAACGTTTTGTTAACTGTTACTGCATTGACAACACTGTCATTCACTGGTAGTGCTAATAAAACTCTTAGACTTTGAATATGAGAGGAGAGAAGGAGCAGTAATGGAGAGAGATGAGAGAGTAGGGATAGAGAAAGAGCGATCAGGCACAGAGGGAGAGCTATGGAGCTCCACTCCCAGTGGCAGAGAGCATTCCAGGAAGTCCACAGCAGGAAGCCAGAATTCTGCTCAGCACGCCAGCACACTGACAGGAAATGAAGGCCTGAGCCCTTCCCTGCTGGGGTCAAGGGTGAGGACTGCCTGCCTTTCATCCCGGACTACTGTGCTGCTCTGAGCGAGAGGGAGAGGAAGCGAGTGATGGAGAGTGATATTTCCATCACCCTCCAGCTCACTGACTCTGGACAGGAGAGCCCTGACCCTGCTTTCCTGACCGTCAGGGAGTCTCACTAAGCATGACACGGCCTCACCCCTCTCCCCCAGCACCCTCTCTCAGCTCCTCACCCTCCCTCCCAGTGGCGCAGAGCACATACCGCACACACACACTGTCACAGCACAGACACAGACACACACAGAGCACACACACTGACGCAGCACAGACACAGACACACACAGAGCACATACAGCACACACACTGTCACAGCACAGACACAGACACACACAGAGCACACACACTGATGCAGCACAGACACAGACACAGACACAACACGCAACACAATTACACATAGAGCACACAGCACAAACAGACACAGAGCACACAAACACAGAAACACATGAACACACAGAAACACACTAAACACCACACACACAACACTGACACCAGCCAGCCTCAGCACAGCACTGCTACAACACTGCCTCACACAACCCCCCCCCACACACACAACACTGATGCCAGCCAGCCTCAGAACAGCACAGCTACAACACTGCCTCACACAACCACCCACACACAACACTGACGCCAGCCAGCCTCAGGATAGCACAGCTACACACCACAGATCACAGAACACTACACACACAACACTACCTCAGCACTGGTACACACACACTCAACGAAAGGCGGAGGGATTAGACAAGGCCTCCAATTTGTGATGGAGAGAAAGAGGCAGAGGGAGGAGCGTCCGGGCCGATCGGAGAGCACGACTGCAGCTTGTTTGAAGTGGTCTAGCCTCCACCAAACCCTCATTTCCCAGACACATCCGGGACTCAATCCCGGGAAATCCCGCACTGCTTGTGCAATTAAAAAGGATTTAAATAAAGCAAAACCAAAAACAGACTAGTGACGAGAAGGGAGCTCTGTCTGGGAATCCACCTTCTGCCTGCCGGCAGGGAGAACCAGAGCATGGAATCGCAGCTCCGCCCGTCTCGGATCGTGCTTGACTCGTGATGTCTGGGCCATCTCTGCCTGCAGAATTCTCTGTCCCGAGAATTATTCCCTCTCACACAGAGAGCAGCTGGTGCAGGGTCTGTCACTTTTCAACTGAAAGGCACACACCCTCCCAGACTCTCCTGCTCTGTTCCTCTCACTCGGCCATCCCTGTTCACTGCACTGCCAGGACCAGCCACACCGATGAGTCATAGGACGGGGAGAGACGGCGAGATCCTGAATGCTCGCCGATTAGGACAGCCGGGAGGACTGAACGCCAAAACACAAGGACACAGATAGAAACAAAGGGGCAGTGCATTCGGGACTGGGAACAGGAGGTGCTGCTTTACACAAAGAGTGGTGGGGGTGTGGAACGAGCTGCCCAGTGCCAGTTTCCTGGGATCCTTCAGGAAGCAGCTGGATGACGAGATTCTGTGATCAATTAGCAACCGAGAGGAGGCAGATGGGCCCCCTCTGCTCTGTGACCTCCCAGTTGTTCTGAACAAACAGCGGCGGGGCGATGGTTGGCTGTCCTGCTCCCTCAGCGCCAGTGTCCTGAGCTCAGCCCTGTGACCTCGGGAGTCTGTCTGTCTGCGGGGATCTGCATGATCCCTCCTCCCATTTCCTCCAGGTGCTTCTTCTGCTTTCCTCCCGCCTCCCACAGACTCGCAGATGAGCTCGGATTGGCACGTCGGACTGGGCTTTTCCCAGGCAAGGAACTGGGGCCATCTAGCATATTTGTGTTCCACACGGTCTGAACAGCTGTCTTCTTAGCCAGTGAGACCAGCTGTATATCAGACGGATGGGGCACTCCAAGCTTGAGACAGGATCGAGGAAAGAGGCACTAACTGGGCTGGTTCTGGAGAACAGAACCAGACAAGAACATAGCAGATGGCAGCTGCGTGACTCAATGGCGTTTTGCAATGGGTGCCGTTTCCCGAAATGCCATGATGCAGGTTTTCAGCATAGAAACAAATTGCATCAAGGCAAAGCAACGTAAGAACAGAAGACAGGACACTAACGAGGGGAGGAAGTCTGGCCCATCGATCCTGTTTGGTAGTCAGGAGCTAATTAATCCCAGGGTCTCATCCAGGTGTTCCTTGAAAGAAACCTGGTCATCACCTCCAACACCATGGCTGGGTAGCTTGTGCCCCACTCCCACCACCCTTGGTGTAAAAAAGTGCCTTCTGTTCCCTGTCCTCCATGTAACTGGTTTGTGTTGCACTGTTGATCCTGAAGAAAGCCACCGGGCTGACTCCCCTCCTCCCTCCATCCAGCGCAGCGACTGGAAAAAAGACCCGTTCCCCTGGCTGGTGGGCCTCAGCACAGCTATAAAAAAAACTCCTGAGGCAGGAGAATGGGAGACTCCGGAGCGAGGCAGACATCTGTATACAATCCCAACAACATCTGGAACAGGACACAGCCCATGGCGCCCCGCCAGCTCTGCTCGCTGTTGCCGGGAGACAGGGGGAGTGCTCCCACATCTGAGCTTCGCTTAGCTGCTCCTGCAGCACGATCTCCAGCCGTCAGGAAAACTGAGATCACACCCACAGCCTTCCCGAAATTCACCCAAGACCCGTCACAATCATCGCTTCTCAGATGAAAGAGACGCCTGTTTTCTTCTAGAGAGAGGGAGAGCGAAGGGGAGAGGAGGAGAGAAAAGAGGAGAGGGAGAGAGAGACAGGAGGAGAGGGAGAGGGAGAGAGAGACAGGAGGAGAGGGGGAGTGGGAGAGAGACAGGAAGAGAGGAGGAGGGATAGGGACAGGAGAAGAGGGATTGAGATAGGAGGAAAGGAGGAGAGAGACAGAAGGAGAGAGAGAGAGGAGGAGAGGGAGTGAGATAGGAGGAGTGGGGGAGAGACAGGAGGAAAAGGAGAGTGTGAGAGGGAGTGCAGAAGGGGGTGAGAGAGAATGGGAGGTGGGGGCTGCACTTCACTGGTGGGCTATATATAAACACAGGAACTGTGCTGTACCAACAGCAGCCAAAGGTGTAACTGTGGTGGCAATAGCAGAATCTGACTATAGTAGCAGGACCAGCACGGTATAGGAGACATACTACTCCACAACTAGAGCAGTGTAACAGCAGTAGTAACTGACTCTCAGACAGCAGTAGTATAGCAGTAGTAACTGACTCTCAGACAGCAGTAGTATAGCAGTAGTAAATGACTCTCCAACAGCAGTAGTATAGCAGTAGTAACTGACTCTCAGACAGCAGTAGTATAGCAGTAGTAACTGATTCTCAGACAGCAGTAGTATTAACTAAGAGGGGAAATCTTGAGGCAGAAGCGCTTCAGAAACCCGTGAGCTGCACACTTGACCCCCATCGCCCTTGAGCTGCCCCTCCTGGACCCTGAGCCCTTACCCCCTGCCATGTGTGGAATAGCTGGAACAGTTCTGCACCCAGGCCTGTGTAAGGGAGGTGTCAACAGAGATCTCTGACCTGTTATTAGTTCCCACTGGAGTGGGGCCGCAGCCCACATCCAGAGGCATCTCCACAGCTGTGCTGCACATGCTCTGGTGGGGTGTCCTGTCAGGCCCACTCGATCCCCTCTCAGGCAGTGTGTGTGGGTGAGAAAGTGTGATCTGTGTCAGTGTGTATTCATTTATCAGTCTGTGTATTTATATATCAGTGTGCGAGTGTGTGTTTGTGTATCCGTGTCAGTGGGTTTACACTCTCAGTATAAGAATGTGTGTCTGTGGTAGTGTGTTCATGTATCAGTGAATGTGTTTTGTAACTCTGTATTCATTTATCAGTGTGAATATTTATATATCAGTGTGTTCATGTATCTGTGTCAGTGTGTTTGTGTATTTGAGTCAGTGTTGATGTGGTGCTCTTCTGTTTCTCTTGCAACAGCACCCTTTGTGCTTAGCTGGGGGACACCTGTGTCTCTCCTCCAGTCAGTGCTCACTCTGCTGTGATCTCTCAGTGCTGTCAGTGAGAGCTGTGTCTCCTCCAGTCAGTGCTCACTCTGCTGTGGTCTCTCAGTGCTGTCAGTGAGAGCTGTGTCTCTCCTCCAGTCAGTGCTCACTCTGCTGTGGTCTCTCAGTGCTGTCAGTGAGAGCTGCGTCTCTCCTCCAGTCAGTGCTCACTCTGCTGTGATCTCTCAGTGCTGTCAGTGAGAGCTGTGTCTCTCCTCCAGTCAGTGCTCACTCTGCTGTGGTCTCTCAGTGCTGTCAGTGAGAGCTGCATCTCTCCTCCAGTCAGTGCTCACTCTGCTGTGGTCTCTCAGTGCTGTCAGTGAGAGCTGTGTCTCCTCCAGTCAGTGCTCACTCTGCTGTGATCTCTCAGTGCTGTCAGTGAGAGCTGTGTCTCCTCCAGTCAGTGCTCACTCTGCTGTGATCTCTCAGTGCTGTCAGTGAGAGCTGTGTCTCCTCCAGTCAGTGCTCACTCTGCTGTGATCTCTCAGTGCTGTCAGTGAGAGCTGTGTCTCTCCTCCAGTCAGTGCTCACTCTGCTGTGATCTCTCAGTGCTGTCAGTGAGAGCTGCATCTCTCCTCCAGTCAGTGCTCACTCTGCTGTGGGGGCTCAGGGATGATGGCTTTTATTGGTGGGTGATTTCTCATGATTTCTATGAGGGATCTTCATGGGGAGCCGGAGTGTCTATTCCGAAGATTCCCGAGCTCCTAATCCCAAATTACTAATGAAATTTGCATTACCGGGGGCAGCATACAACATCCGGTACTGGTGAGGAGTGACACATCACACAGTTTTCAGGGCAGACCAATCCTGCCACAATGATCTGTGTTCTGGAAGGAAAAGGAGCTGGTGCTGTCTGCACCCTGCTTTAACGAGCTGGGGCCCTGGGTCAGGCACACAGCACCTGGACAGCATTACTCAGCTGCGCTCAGTAGAAACACACCAGGACAGTGGGGGGCATAGTGATGGAGCTCCCAGCCTGCAAATCTAACACAGATGTGCTGGCAGTGAGCAGCCGAGCAGGAAGCACGGAAAGCTGGGAAACACTGGAAAAGATAAGAGGAAGAATGAAGGAAAAGAAGGAGAAGGAAGCAGAAAACATTTGCAAGGGGCAAAACCCATTTTGACTACGCTTCACACTATCACTGTGTCAGTATATCACACAGTCACTGTTTCAGTGCCTCACACTATCGCACACTATCACTGTCAGTGCATCACATCGTCGCACACTATCACTGTCAGTGCCTCATACTATCACTGTGTCAGTGTATCACACTGTCGCACACTATCATTTCAGTGTATCACAATATCACTATTTCAGTGGCCCACACTGTCACTGTGTCAGTGAAACACACTGTCACTGTTTTAGTGCCACACACTATCACTGTTTCAGTGCATCACACTATCGCACACTATTGCTGTCAGTCGTCACACTATTGCACACTAGCATTGTCAGTGCCTCACTCTATCACACACTATCACTGTGTCACACCATCATTTGACTGCATCAGTGATTTCTGTACCAGTGTGTGAGTGTGTCATCATAGTGTTCATGTTTCCCTGTTGATCCTGAAAAAGTCCACTGGTGTAACATTGTCAGTTGCTTTGATCATTTTGAATACTTTAATCGGGTCACCTCATAGTCATCTCTGTTCAAGGCTAAAGAGATTAAGTTCCTTCACTCTGTCAAGACTTTGAGGAGGTATCTGCTAAGGAGAAAATAGAACAGCTGTATCTTTGCTTGTCATATGGTGAGCACAATCGTGCGATAGAGAGGGATTGTGTGATGTTTGGCCAGAGGGCCTGACAATAACACTATCTGATTTCTGTCTCTTCTGTAATGTAATACAGCTGAAGCCAGACCTGCTCAACCTGTCAGTGCAAGACAGCTCTGAGCTCTGGGAGTGGAGAAGGACAGTAGAAAGAGAGGAAAGAGAGGAGGACACCTCAGCCAGCTGGCCGACGCCAGCTGACCACACTGACGGCAGCCAGAACACTGCCTCACACAACACAACACCACACGCACAACACTGATGCCAGCCAGCCTCAGCACAGCACTGCTACAACACTCACACAAAACAACACTGCACACAACACTGACACCAGCCAGCCTCAGGCCAGCACGGCTACAACACTGCCTCACACAACACTGACACCAGCCAGCCTCAGCACAGCACTGCTACAACACTGCCTCACAAAGCACAACCACAACACACAACACTGACACCAGCCAGCCTCAGCACAGCACTGCTACAACACTGCCTCACAAAGCACTACCACAACACACAACACTGACGCCAGCCAGCCTCAGCACAGCACTGCTACAACACTGCCTCACACAACACTACACACACAACACTGACGCCAGCCAGCCTCAGCACAGCACTGCTACAACACTGCCTCACACAACACTACACAGACAGAACACTGACACCAGCCAGCCTCAGGCCAACAGTGCTACAATACTCATGCAACACAAAACACACACACACACACACACACACACACACACACACACACACACACACACACACACCACTGACACCAGTCAGCCCGAGGCCAGCACTGTTATAACACTGCTCACACAACACAACACCTCACATAACACTAACATCAGCCGGCCTCACGACAGCGCTGCTACGACAGTGGTTGGTGGTGCTCTCTGTTTAAATGGGAGGTGTTTATTGGCTGCATGGGCAGGGCTCTTCGCTTAAATGGGTGTTGCTGATTGGCTGTATAGGTGGTGATCATTGTTTAAATGAGTGGTGCTGATTGGCTGTATAGGTGGTGATCATTGTTTAAATGGGTGTTGCTGATTGGCTGTATAGGTGGTGATCATTGTTTAAATGGGTGGTGCTGATTGGCTGTAGGGCTTTGATTGAAAAGGGTGGAGTTGATTGGGCAAACAGCCTGCTACAGTGATGGCATGTTCCATGTGTTTCTGCAAAGTCCTGAAGGTCCCATGTGACCGATACTACTACAACTGTACCAGCTCTGCTGCTTGTCGCCGGAGGATTCAAACCTGAGACGGGGCCATCTGTCAGGTATTGGTTACCGTGAGGGGGCGGGAGGGGGAGCCGGAGGGGAGACAGACAGGAACACAGGGAGAGTGAAAGATAGAAGAGGGGCAGACAGACAGAAGAGACTGGGACAAAGAGAGGAGGAGGCAAAGAAAAGGAACACAATACAAACCTGTAAAGCGACAAGGGTGATTTGTCAGGACCTCTGGAGATCCAATGACAGATCTGACAAGAGAACACCAGCCCCGCTGTCCCGTCTGTCAGGACAGGACCATTTCTCAATATTGAAATAGCTTTCACACTTCAGTTCTGACACACTCGCGCCTGCACAGAGGGACTCTCGTCTTGTCAAAGACACGCACGGACACGGCCACACAGACGCACACACACACACACACTGATATACACAGGCACTGATGTAATCAGGAACAAGTCAAGGTTATTCCATGCTGAAAAGGGAAGAAAAGAAACACGATGTCTCAGCTGTGGAGCCTTCTTCAAGTGTGAATAAACCATGACTTGTTCCTTTGCAGCCTGCGCATGCTGATGCAGCTATCTACTTGTACTACTGATGTAATCATGCACTGACACACACAGTACACACAGGGACCGACACGTACACACAGGTACCGACACTCACGGACGCACACTGATCGTGCCCGAGCCTGCCCCAGCGGGACTGTAGTTAAGTGCCCTAATGAAGTTAATGAACGAGAGCCATTAGACTCAATTACTGAAGCTATTACCCTGAAGTGGACTGGGGGGAGCTGAGGCATTCCGTCTGGGAATGCGCTGCGTGCTGGAGAGCCAGCGGACAGGAACACCAGGAAAGTTAATTGCAGGAATAATATTGTTCCAGGGAGTAATGGGGGGGGGGGGGTTGGGGGTGAGGGGTTCAGGAGAAGTAATTCTACACCTGAAAGGATCCAAAGAAATGAGAGAGAGGGTGGGGTAGAAACAGGACACAGGCACAGCTGGCTGTCCAGAAAGGATGTGCTCAGTGACCACAGCCTGGCCACAGAAACTGGGCGACACAGGCAGACCTGGCTGCCCAGAGAGGACAGGCTGTGCTCCCACTGCCAGCGGGGAGAAATAGAGACAGAGGTGCACTTCCTACTGCACTGTGAGACATACTCGGAGATTAGACAAACATTCCTCCCCAAAATAACAAATCTAATCCCAGAATTCCCTTACTTTCCCAAACCAGAACAGCTTCCAGTCCTCAGCAGAGCTGGTGCCCAGGGTGTGATCTCCTGTCCCACCCTGAGGAACAACAACTGTGCATCTCAAATAATATCACATGTGGCATCTGTAAATGTTTCCCTATATGTTTATACAGGTAAACAAACATGCATTGTACATTATAAACAGAAAGAGAGACGGAGAGTGGGGCAGAAACGGGGTCGCAAGGGGAAGAGGATAAAACCACCTGACTGCTAATCTACAGTACAGGTCTCTGGGGAAGAGTGCAGGGCTCAAAGGTCACCAAGTCAGTGACCCTTCTGAATGGGAGGTCAAGAGTGACAGATACATGACCTCTGGCCAGATGTGCAACCCCTGGCATGACTGTGCACGTGGACCGTGACTATGGGAATTGCCGGAGTATTTCTGCTCAATTCCGCAGTCTCATCCTGATTTTCTTAGCTTTTATAGGACTCCAGGTCAGCACCGTGTCACCCACACCTGCCAGGTCAACTCCAGGACACAGGTGTGTCAGAGCACCCTGTCCACTGCCCACCCACTCCCCCGGGCTGTCCCAGACATCCTGGGGCTGAAGACCGAGGCTGGGCCAGAACCAGCACTGCCTGGACTTTAAGGGGCTCAACCGGCACCCTGATCAACTCTGAAGGCTCAGCTGCTCGAATTCCCCCAGAACCCTCCAGGCTCAGTGCTTACTGGAATGCTCTGGGTCAGGAGCTGCGTGACACCACCTGTGAGGTCCACTTGTGCTGAATTCACCTCATTGATCAATTACCGCACACCGAAACATTACGCGCAAGAACAGCTGGAGGTAAAGTCTAGTTTTACTGCATTTTGTTTTTGGCTAATTTTGCTACTACTTAAACTATACTGTAACTATCCAGGTAGCGATCAATCATCATAAAAAACTGCGCACATGCATCTCAGTGAAGTTGTGCTGATTCGTTTACATGCTCATCTCTTTCAGTTAGAAAGAGGGCCCTTCACATACTGACCACTCAGCTCTGTCCTCTGTCTGTGTCCACTGTCTCTCTCAGCACTGCCCTCCACACACTGACCACACAGCATGACCTCTGTCCACTCTGTCCCTCTCTCAGCACTGCTCTCCACACACTGACCACACAGCATGACCTCTGTCCACTGTCCCTCTCTCAGCACTGCTCTCCACACATCTCTGTCCTCTGTCCCCCTCTCAGCACTGCTCTCCACACACTGACCACACATCTTGTCCTGTGTCCACTGTCTCTCTCAACACTGCCCTTCACACACTGACTACACAGCTTGTCCTATTTCCCTCACTCCACACAGCTCTGTCCTCTGTCCCTTTCTCAGCACTGCCCTCCACACACTGACCACACAGCTTGTCCTCTGTCCCTCTCTCCACACATTGACCACAGCGCCTGTCCTCTGTCCACTGTCCCTCTCCCTCTCTCCAGGGAAGAGCATCCGCAGGCTCAGTACTGTACTGTACTCGGCAAGCGCTCGTGGGGGGGCAGGATGGACGGAGGGGAGCCCCTCTCTGGGGGGGGGAGAGGCAGATAGAGGGGCCTCTGTTGGCAGGACTGAGGCGTAGGGGGGATGCCGGAGTGACACAATGGAGCTTCTGTCGTCTGTCTTGAGACGGGAGAGGCAGGAATGTCTGAGAGGAAGCTGATAGTGTGACCTCCCCCTTTCTCCTTTCTCCCCCCTCCCTGCCGAGTTTCTGGGAGTGCGTATAAGAGGACAGGGAATGGTGGGAGGGGGAGCGGTGCTGGGGCTGTGTGCAGGGTGGAGTGGGTACTGTGCTGGGGCTGTGTGCAGGGTGGAGTGGGTACTGTGCTGGAGCGGTGTTCAGTGCTGGGGCTGTGTGCAGGGTGGAGTGGGTACTGTGCTGGAGCGGTGTTCAGTGCTGGGGCTGTGTGCAGGGTGGAGTGGGTACTGTGCTGGGGCTGTGTTCAGTGCTGGGGCTGTGTGGAGGGTGGAGTGGGTACTGTGCTGGGGCTGTGTTCAGTGTTGGGGCTGTGTTCAGGGGGGAGTGGGTACTGTGCTGGAGCGGTGTTCAGTGGTGGGGCTGTGTTCAGGATGGAGTGGGTACTGTGTTGAGACTGCAACAAAAAGCAAATCCTGACTAATCAATAAACAACTGATCACTAATCAATCACAATGACAGGGTGTCATAAAACAGTGCTCAAAATGTTTATTCTGATTAAACACTGAGATACAGCGCTGGGATAAATGCACATTCCCAATCCCAACATGGTATTATTTTTATATATTCAGATGTAGAAAATCCAGTAAAAAATGATTTTATAAGACCTTCAATATGAAGATCTGGTTTAACTCCCATGATTCTGCAGAGGCACCGTCAGTGTGCCGACAGTCAGCTGTCGTTCAAGAACAAGTCCCACAGCCACAGATCACGGCTTCGTCACAGTCCATGAGCAAAAACAACCAGACTTATTTCTCCCCCTTTCAAATACATCCATTCCAGTCCTCCCACAGGCCCCATCTCAAATCTGCGTCAAGATGAGCCACAGGTGATCTGTCAATCCACCAAGTCAAAAACTCCAGTGTCTCGGTGACAGGTCTCTGCACCAATCAGCTCGTGAGAAAGCGGCGCGGGTCCCTTCCCTGCGCTGTGATTGGCTGAGGGTGCATTCCTGCCTGCGGCGAGAGTCTGATCGGCAGAGCGCTCCCCAACGCCTCTTGCTCCTCACAGTCCCGGAGGGGGCGAGAGATTTGAGAGTATTGCCTGCTGTGGTTTGTTGCTCATAGATGGCTGAATGCTGCCTGGAAACCTGGTGGCGTACTGGGAGTCCCACAGGCCGAAAGGCGTGTCCTTCCGAAGTTTGCGCCTTCCTGAACGCAGCCCAGTGTAAAGGACAAGTCTGTGCTTTGTCACAACGCTGCTGCAGCTGGACAGCTGCGCCCCCGAGATTACAGCACCATGTCATCTAAAACCGATAAAATACAGCGAATGAAACCCCCCCACACGCGGGGATCTCACTGAGGAATGTTTGAGCCCGCTGGCCCCCGCGTGGACGTGTGCATCTCCTGCGGCGCTCCCCCCTGCCCCGGGGGGCGCGGAGCTGGCGGGGTCAGTAGCGGGGCGGCTGGGGGCCCTTCCCCTGCATTCTCAGGCTCTGGATGCTGGAGAGGATCTTCTTCTGGTGTCCAGCCAGGGTCACCCCGACACGGAGCAGATCCCTGAGGGAGGGACCAAAGAGCAGAGTTAAGACACAGAGCGGTCAGTCAGAGAAAGAGAGGGACGAATGGACAGAGTGGTCAGTGAGAGAGATAGATGGAGTAGTCAGTGAGAGAAAGACAGATGGAGAGGTCAAAGAGAGACGCATGGACAAAGCGCCCAGCCAGAGAGAGATGGACAGATGGGAGTGGTCAGTGAGAGGAAGACAGATGGAGAGGTCAGTCAGTCAGGTCAGTCAGAGAGACAAACAGATGGACAGAGCGGTCAGTCAGAGAGAGGGATGAATGGACAGAGTGGTCAGTCGAGAGAGAGAGAGAGAGACAGATGGATGGAGCGGACGAACGGTCACTCACTCGGTGGAGATCTGAGCCACCAGCTCGAAGGAGGTGAAGCCGGCCTGGACGAAGTTGTCCTCATACCGACCCATCTTGATCGCCCGCAGCCACTCGCCCACCGTGCCGCACGCTGACAGCGAGGGCGACCGCTGGTCCAGGAGGGGGTGGGACGGCCTGGGGCGAGAGGGGAGCAGGTCAGGACAGCTTGCAGGGGCTAGAATCAAGAGCAAGCCTTCTCTCCTCCTCCCCTTATCCCCTCTCTCCTCCCACTCTCCTCCCTCCCACCACTCTCCCCCCTCCCACTCCCTTCCCCCTCTCCTTCTCACTCTCCCCCCTCCCCCTCTCACTCTCCCCCCCTCCCGCCCCTCTCACCCTCTCACCCTCCTCCCCCTCTCCTCCCCGTCTTCCGCTCTCCTCCCACTCTCCCTCTTCTCCTCCTCCCCCTCCTCCGCTCTCCTCCCACTCTCCCTCTTCTCCTCCTCCCCCTCCTCCTCACCCCGCGGGGTCCCGGGCTATGATCTTGAGGCTGGCCGGGTTGCGGATCAGCTTGTCCAGCGCGCTGACGATGTGGCTGAACCGCGGCCGGGCGCTGCGCTCCTTCTGCCAGCAGTCCAGCATGAGCTGGTGCAGGGCGGTGGGGCAGTCCGGCGGGGGCGGCAGCCGGTAGTCCTGCTCTATGGCATTGATCACCTGGGAGACGGGTACAGAGAGGCGGTGAGGAAGAGGGCGGGGTGAGAGAGACGGGCAGAGAGGCCGAGGGTGGCAGTGAGGGACACCTACATCCTGGTTGCTCATGTCCCAGTAGGGCCGCTCGCCGAAGGACATCACCTCCCACATCACGATGCCGTAACTCCAGGCGTCACTGGCCGACGTGAACTTGCGGAACGCGATGGCCTCGGGAGCTGTCCAGCGGATCGGGATCTTCCCACCCTGCGATCAGGAAACACGGGGTAAACACAGAGGTAGGGCGGGGCAAAGGTCAAGGGTTGGGGACCAGGGGTCAAGACTCCCCAGTGCAGCTCCTGGTGATCCCCACCTTATTTCCTTTCATTATCCTTGACTTCTCTCAGCCTCAGCCTTCCCTCAACTCATCTGACAATTAAAATGGTCTACATTCAGTTTGGTCAATTCCAGATTCCCAATCTCTCATTCTTATCCTCTTCCCTATTCCATTTCGCAATTCCACACACGCCTTTGGCACCAAAGACCAAGACTACCTCCAGCGACGATCTGGAGGGCATCGGGGACAATCTGCAGACCGAGATTGTTCATTTCAGCTTTGTATGGTGCAACCTAGTGTGGACTGCAGATGTTGATTTTAGGGGTAAGTTTATTTTGGGGGTATCAAAAAGAATTTGAGGGTGTCAGTGAATGTTTTGTGGATGCATCTACACACGCACAGGAGGACACAACCCTTTAATGATACATATTATTGTGATTTTGTAATGTGGACCACAAAACGAAAGTGTACGCACGGAGACCCACAACAAGGCTGTAGGTCCAGGCCTGAGAGCGCACAATTCAAACTACTGAAGGCGTTGGCCTCCCACTGGATTCTGGGGGGACCCAGGAATGGTTCAGAGGGGAAGGCAGCTCAGGGGCAGCCTTACCAGCGAG
Source organism: Atractosteus spatula (assembly GCF_055471065.1). Taxonomy (NCBI): domain Eukaryota; kingdom Metazoa; phylum Chordata; class Actinopteri; order Semionotiformes; family Lepisosteidae; genus Atractosteus; species Atractosteus spatula. The sequence goes on along the minus strand of NC_142708.1, from coordinate 66,959,410 downwards.
CTGGTGTAGGTGGGATCGGACGAGTTCTCCTCCAGGAAGCGGGACAGCCCGAAGTCGGACACCTTGCACACCAGGTTGCTGTTGACCAGGATGTTGCGCGCGGCCAGGTCTCGGTGCACGTAGCTCATCTCCGACAGGTACTTCATCCCCGAGGCGATTCCGCGGAGCATCCCCACCAGCTGGATAGGGGTAAACTGGCCATCATTCAGCTGGGGAGAGATGGAGAAACGCCGTTGGGCTATCGGAGCTTCATGCACACGGGGAGGCAGGAGACAGACACCAGCCCGGTCCCCCGTCCCCCACGTCCGCGATCATGACCAGAGGACAGAGAGAGGGAGAGAGGGGCAGACTGACCCGCAGGAAGGAGTCCAGCGCTCCGTTCTCCATGTACTCGGTGAGGATCATGACCGGACAGCTGGCGGTGATCACGCCCTCCAGCCGGATGATGTTGGGGTGCTCGAACTGGCCCATGATGCTCGCCTCGCTCAGGAAGTCCCGCCTCTGCTTGTCTGTGTAGCCGCCCTTCAGGGTCTTGATGGCCACATAGTTCTCTTTCCTGCCCGGAACCTTCAATCGCCCCCGGCACACCTCCCCAAACTCTCCTGGAGCGAGAGAGAGTGAGACAGAGTGAGGCACACCTCCACAAACTCTCCTGGAGCGAGAGAGAGTGAGACAGAGTGAGACACACCTCCCCAAACTCTCCTGGAGAGAGATGCATCTCCCCTCAGTCTCCTAGAGGAGACAGATTGATAGCTTATCAGCATGTTGATCTGGAACTCGGGAAATCAACGTTTATCAGCGTGCAGAGGTATCTAAGCAGCGGCGCGTCCCGGCGAGTCATTAACGTGTCCGGGTGACTCACCAGCTCCGATCACCTCCTCTATCTTCACACAGGAGACGTCAATCTCCTTGGCGAACTCCCTCACCGCCTCGTTAGGGTCCTCATAGGTGAAGGGATCAATATACACCTTCGTGCCTGGAGAGGGCAGGGAGAGGAAGAACTAGGTCAGCTGTGTAAACAACAACACAAACATGACCACAACAAGCACCACCAGTGCACAATGACCACTCCCACTGCAGCAGCAGACAAGGTCACTGCAGCGTGGACTACAGTGCAGGACGCACTCCAGCAACAAGACAAGCCTGCCAGCACTGGAGCACTAGCGCCCCCCAGTGGCTCACCCTGGCCGATGAGGTAGTGTCCATGCTTGTCACTCAGTTCAGGGTCCTTCCCTCCTCCGTGTTTCCTGGGGGTGTGGAAAAGAGAAAGAGAAAAGTGGGTCATTTTGTTATTTCACTTGATCTTCCCCCACTTGTCCCCCACACTTTTTCCTTCACTCACCCTGCCCTTTCACCTCGCCCCTCACCTCTCGCTCCACCCCATTTCTCACTGTTCCCCACCCTCATTCCTCACCCCACCCAGTCCCTCCCTCTCCCCCGCCCCTCACCCCTCCATCTGCCCCGCCCCTCACCCCTCCATCTGCCCCGCCCCCTCACCCCTCCATCTGCCCCGCCCCCTCACCCATTTGCTCCTCCTTGTTCTTGTGTCTCACCTTACACAGAGAATAGCAACGACAGCAACAGCAATCAGCAGCAGAGCTCCCACAGCAACTATTCCTGCAATCATAACCACCTGGGGGTCCTTAGTGGATGTCTCTGAAGAGGGAGACAGAGGGGTTAATACAGACACACTGGACACTACAGTCCATTAACACTGCACTGAGAGAGAGGGGTTAATACAGACACACTGGACACTACAGTCCATTAACACTGCACTGAGAGAGAGAGGGGTTAATACAGACACACTGGACACTACAGTACATTAACACTGCACTGAGAGAGAGGGGTTAATACAGACACACTGGACACTACAGCACATTAACACTGCACTGAGAGAGAGGGGTTAATACAGACACACTGGACACTACAGCACATTAACACTGCACTGAGAGAGAGAGGGGTTAATACAGACATACTGGACACTACAGTCCATTAACACTGCACTGAGAGAGAGGGGTTAATACAGACATACTGGACACTACAGTCCATTAACACTGCACTGAGAGAGAGGGGTTAATACAGACACACTGGACACTACAGTCCATTAACACTGCACTGAGAGAGAGGGGTTAATACAGACACACTGGACACTACAGCACATTAACACTGCACTGAGAGAGAGGGGTTAATACAGACACACTGGACACTACAGCACATTAACACTGCACTGAGAGAGAGGGGTTAATACAGACACACTGGACACTACAGTCCATTAACACTGCACTGAGAGAGAGGGGTTAATACAGACACACTGGACACTACAGTCCATTAACACTGCACTGAGAGAGAGGGGTTAATACAGACACACTGGACACTACAGCACATTAACACTGCACTGAGAGAGAGGGGTTAATACAGACACACTGGACACTACAGTCCATTAACACTGCACTGAGAGAGAGGGGTTAATACAGACACACTGGACACTACAGTCCATTAACACTGCACTGAGAGAGAGGGGTTTTAATAGAGTTCTACACAGGTGCAGAAGACTCTTACCGTTCGGCTGGGTGCGGAAAGACACGAGTGGACTGTAACTACCGTAGCCGGCCATGGTGCGGGCCCTGACCTGGACCACGTACACAGTCCCTCTCTTCAGCTCGCCAAGCACCACGGAGTTTGTGCTGCTCTTGACAAACTGGACACTGTCCTTCTCTCCCTTCTCCTAAGGAAGAGGAGAAGACAGTGAGCACAGGAGAGGGGGCAAGCAGGAAGTGTAACACAGCGACTCACGAAAACAGCTCAATTAACAATAAACCAGCATCGTTCCTCCTCTTCCCTCTCACCTTCTCATAGTACTTGACCTCGTAGTCCAGGATGCTGTAGTGGGGCTGGGCTGGGATGGGCCAGGAGAGGGTCAGGCTGCTGTCGGTCACCTCTTTATCCTTGATGTCGGACACGGGCAACGGCACTGTGCACGCGGACAGATAGATTAGACATGCAGTGTCTGAAGACAGCAGGACAGAAACCGAGGCAGATGTCTCCCACCCCCTCCTCCTTTTTCATCCCTCTGTGCTTCTCTCTCTCTCACTCCCCTCCTCTTCCTCACACTCCCCACTACACTGTGCCTCACACTACTCTCCCACTCCCCCGATACTGATCAGCCCCTCCCACCAATAGCTCCACCCACCCTAGCTCCTCCCATCATCAGCTCCACCTAGTCCTCATCTAGCTCCACCCACCATTAGATCCACCTAGTCCTCATCTAGCTACCCCACCATTAGCTCCACACACCCTAGCTCCACCTAGTCATCTAGCTACCCCACCATTAGATCCGCCCAGCTCCTAGCTCCTCCCGCCACTAGCTCTGTCCAGTCGCCCAGCTCATCTCATCATTAGCCCCACCCAATCCTCATCTAGCTCCTCCCACCATTTGCTCAGCCCACCTATTCCTCCCTCCAGCTCCTCCCTCCACACTCCCTCTCAGTATCCCCTCCCCCTCACCGTCTCTGTTCGTGGTGATGTTGACGGTCTCGCTGGGCGGGGGGGTGGGGCTGCGAGGCGACACCGCGTTCAGAGCCCGGATCTCGAAGCTGTAGGTGGTGAAGGGGGCCAGCCCCCACACGACCACGCGGCGGCCGGGGAGCCCGCGCTGCGCCGGCCGGTACGACACGCTGTCCTCGCAGGGCGAGCAGGACCCGCCCGCGGCGCCGCAGCGCCGGCACAGCACCTCGTAGACGAGGTCAGCGCGCCCCCCGCGGTCCAGCGGCTCGCTCCACTCCAGGGTGACCGAAGTGTCGTTGATGTGGGACACCACGCTGCGGGGGGCCGAGGGGGGCGCTGGAAGAGCGGGAGGGGGAGCAGATGGACGCGATCAGATCCAGACCTCGGCCGAGGGTGCAGAGCGACGGGGTGTGACAGGGACACTCGGTACTCACTGGTGCAGGGCGTGTGGGGGAGGTCCGATTCGGCCCGGTAATAGCCCGTCCGGCACTGGCACTCTGCAGAGCCGGTGTAGGTGGAGTGGCTGTTCGCCGGGCAGGGCAGGCACTGCTGGTCCCCCACTGTGGATTTAAACTGACCTGGGAGGCAGGCTGGGAAAGAGAGCAGGGCAGAGAGCAGAAGTGTTAACACAGCAAAGGGCACGACAGACTCCTTCTCAACCGGCACTGCGCCCAGACTGACACGAGGAGGAGCTGCTGGCTTTCTTCAAACCAGCTCAGCTGGCAGAGTGCCTGGACCACCTTCAGGACTCCAGTCCCACACAGACCTGGACTGTCTTTTATCCTGACGAAGTACAGGCTCAGTGACCACAGCCTGGCCACAGAAACTGGGCGACACAGGCAGACCTGGCTGCCCAGAGAGGACAGGCTGTGCTCCCACTGCCAGCGGGGAGAAATAGAGACAGAGGTGCACTTCCTACTGCACTGTGACAGATACTCTGGGATTAGAGAAACATTCTTCCCGAAATTCAGAAATCTAATCCCAGAGTTCCCACACCTGCCAGAATCACAACGGGTCCCAATCCTACTGGGAGAGGGAGGAGGGAATTCAGTTGAACTGGCAGCCCAGTATGTGATCTCCTGTCACAGCCTGAGGAACAGAGAGCCTGTCTCCCAGTAATGCTCCATGTTTATATGTAAATGTCTGATGATTGTGTCTTTATTGTAAATGCCTGCAGATTTTTGTTTTATGTTAATTGTACTTGTTTTGCTTTGGCAACACTGATTTTACTCATTATTCATGCCAATCAGGCATCTTGAATTGAAAGTGAACTGGCTAACGTGCAGGCAGAGGGTGGGACAGGGAGAAGGAAGGAGGGGAGGGGGGAGAAGGGAGGGAGCAGCCCATTGTCTGAATGGGACAATCTGGAATGTGACCCCAGGCTGACCCGGCAGGACGCTACTCCCTGGAGGGGGGAGGGGCAGGATGGGAAGTCCTCACAGCCCAGCACAGACACCAGCACACAGACCCCAGACCAGACCGGGCACCTGTGCCCCAGGGGTGTCTGTACACTGATCCCAGGGGGCACCTGTGCCTCAGAAATCCCCAGTCCCTTTCTTTTGGACCTTTTATGTTTCCGTGATCCCTGATCCTCTCCTCTCTCATTCCTCCTCACTCCCAGCGTGCGTCTGTGGTTGGGATGAGCGCCACCCCATCCCAGATTTCAGGGAAGGGCGAGGTGTGCATGGGGGGGTCGGGGCGCGTCTCGACACAGCTCTGTGCATTCTAGGATGATAACGAATCCTTTCATCATGGGATTTAACGAGCAGAAGCCTGAGTCTGGATTAGACAGCGGATGAGCTCAGGTCTGTGAGAGTGTGTGTCAGTGTGTGTGTGTCTGGAGAGGACTTGTGAATGACTGAGAGGGTGCGTGTGTGTGTCTGCGCGCGTTTGTGTGTGTGGCTGCAGGGGGCTTGTGAATGACTGCGAGAGTGTATGTGTGTGGCTGCAGGGGGCTTGTGAATGACTGCGAGTGTGTGTGTGTGCGTGCGTGCGTGCAGGGGGCTTGTGAATGACTGCAAGAGTGTGTGTGTCAGTGATTTGTGTGCAACTGTGTGAGCACAAGCACGCACTGGGTTAGTGGATTTGTGCACCTGTGTGGCAGTGATTGCGCGAGTGTGTTGGACTGTGCGTGTCTGAAGGTATCCGTGACACCAGGCTGCCTCTCTGTTTTCCCAGTTTCACTATGTGCTCTAGCCTGGAGGCTGCAGGCACTCCCAGCTACACTGCCAGGCTCAGGGGTGCCCTGCGCTCACAGGCCAGAGGAGCTGAATCTCTCCAGTCTCGCACAGACAAGGCTGTGAGGCACTTGAGCTCTGCAATGACCTCTGTCCTCCTTCGTCCACACCTCCCCTTCAACCTTTCCTCGTCCTCCAGCCCTCTCCCTCTCCTCCTCTCCCCACTCCTCCAGCCCTCTCCTCCTCCTCTCCCCACTCCTCCAGCCCTCTCCTCCTCCTCTCCCCACTCCTCCAACCCTCTCCTCCTCATCCTCCTCCTCTCCCCACTCCTCCAGTCCTCTCCCTCTCCTCCAACCCCCTCTCCCCCCAACCCTCTCTTCCCCCAACCCTCTCCTCCTCCTCCTCCTCTCCCCACTCCTCCAGCCCTCCCCCTCCTCCTCCTCCTCCTCTCCCCACTCCTCCAGCCCTCTCCTCCTCCTCTCCCCACTCCTCCAGCCCTCTCCCTCTCCTCCAACCCCCTCTTCCCCCAACCCTCTCCTCCTCCTCCTCCTCTCCCCACTCCTCCAGTCCTCTCCCTCTCCTCCAACCCCCACTCCTCCAGCCCGCTCCTTCGTCCTCCTCTCCCCACTCCTCCTCCTCCTCCTCCTCCTCTCCCCACTCCTCCAGCCCTCTCCTCCTCCTCTCCCCACTCCTCCAGCCCTCTCCTCCTCCTCCTCCTCTCCCCACTCCTCCAGCCCTCTCCTCCTCCTCCTCTCCCCACTCCTCCAGCCCTCTCCTCCTCCTCTCCCCACTCCTCCAGCCCTCTCCTCCTCCTCCTCCTCTCCTCACTCCTCCAGCCCTCTCCTCCTCCTCCTCTCCTCACTCCTCCAGCCCTCTCCTCCTCCTCTCCCCACTCCTCCAGCCCTCTCCTCCTCCTCCTCCTCCAGCCCTCTCCCTCCTCCTCCTCCTCTCCCCACTCCTCCAGCCCTCTCCCTACTCCTCCAGCCCCCTCTTCCTCCTCCTCCTCCAGCCCTCTCACCTCTGCAGGCGGTCTTCCTCTCGGCCGGCTCGTACCCCTCCATGCAGGCGCAGTCCAAGGTGGCCCCCTCCACCCACTGCCCGTCCTCGCCGCAGAACATGCGGGGGGGCGGGGCGGCGGGGGCGGCGCTGAGCTGGCGAGCGCCGTGCACGCAGCGGCCCGTGGCCTCCTGCACCAGGCTGCGGGGCACCAGCTCGTCGAAGCTGGTGAAGTCGCGGGTGGTGGCGGGGCACTTCTTGAAGAAGACCCGCACGGACAGCAGGGCCATGCAGGCCCCCTGCGCCTGGAAGGCCAGGTAGAAGCCGGCCTTGGCCAGCGGGCCCAGGCGCAGGGTCTTGGTGTTGCTCTTGCCCTTGGCGCCGCGGCGCAGCAGCTGGTCGGCCGCCACCGTGTCCACCTTGGTGTAGGGGTTCTCCATCCAGGCCGGGTGCGAGGCCGTGGCCTCGTCGGAGTCGGCCTCGTAGTAGAAGAGGTTGAAGGTCTCCTTGCAGCCGCGCGCCGCCGTGAGGGACGAGCACTCCATCACGGTGAAGCGCACCTCCACGTACACGTAGGTGGCGCCGCGCCGGGGCACCAGCGTGGTCCGCAGCCAGTGGCTCTGCGTCGTGCCGCTGCCCAGGCTGCAGATCTCGTACGTCCGCACGATGTTGCCCTCGTCGTCCATGCCACTCAACTCCTCCCACTGGGCACAGGGCAGGAGAGAGGCACCGGTCAGCGAGACTGGACGGCCGCCACAGACTCCCCAGTAACACTCCCAGATCTGATCCAAACACACCCCCACAGACTCCCCAGTAACACCCCCAGATCTGATCCAAACACACCCCCACAGACTCCCCAGTAACACTCCCCAGATCTGATCCAAACACACCCCCACAGACTCCCCAGTAACACCCCTCAGATCTGATCCAAACACACCCCCACAGACTCCCCAGTAACACCCCCCAGATCTGATCCAAACACACCCCCACAGACTCCCCAGTAACACCCCCCAGATCTGATCCCCATACCTACAGACTCCCCAGTAACACCCCCAGATCTGATCCCCATACCTACAGACTCCCCAGTAACACCCCCAGATCTGTTCCAAACACACCCCCACAGACTCCCCAGTAACACCCCCCAGATCTGATCCCCATACCTACAGACTCCCCAGTAACACCCCCAGATCTGTTCCAAACACACCCCCACAGACTCCCCAGTAACACCCCCCAGATCTGATCCCCATACCTACAGACTCCCCAGTAACACCCCCACAGACTCCCCAGTAACACCCCCAGATCTGATCCAAACACACCCCCCCACAGACTCCCCAGTAACACCCCCAGATCTGATCCCCATACCTACAGACTCACCAGTAACACTCCCCCCGGATCTGATCCAAACACACCCCCACAGACTTCCCAGTAACACTCCCCCCAGATCTGATCCCCATACCTACAGACTCCCCAGTAACACCCCCATAGACTCCCCAGTAGCGCCCTCGGGCATCGTGCCCCAGATCTCTGGCCTACCTGCGGGTCACTGCGGGGGTAGTTTGTCCACTTGAGGTCTGACGTCTCCAGTTTGGTGTTCATGAGGGTCTCTGGGGGGAGAGAGAGCGACAGCGCCACACAGTGAGCACACGCCACAGTTACAGCCGCCCGCTGCAGTCCTGCACAGGGGGCAGGAGGCTGCGTCTAACAGGATCACCGCTGAGCACGTCATGCCTGCAGTCTCTCCCGGCGCGCACACGCACACGCCACGGCTTCCTCATGCCACAGACAGGAGACTTGAACCCTGCTTCAGGAGGCAGAAATGGAAATTTGAGCCTCCATTCTGCTCTCAGATCTCCATGAGCCAGTCTCGCCAGGTTTTACGAGCTGCAGCAGGTTGTGCAGCAGCTGTGCTGAAGCAGCAGGAGGGCACAACTGTGAACTGAGCTCCAGCATCCTTCCACACAGGAGAACAGACCGACTCCAGACAGGGCAGGCAGCTCCAAATCTTCAGAGTACCAGAGCCTGCTGCACACTCCAGAGCATGTCTGTGACTGCCCCCGTGAACCAGTTTATTAATGGACAGTGTGTGTGCGCACATGTGGGCCGGTAAGCATGTGCATCAGTGAGTCTGCGTGTCCTGGGGTCAGTGAATCTGTGTGCACACGTGTCAGTGAGTCTGCGTGTGCCTGTGTGAACCTCTGGGAGTCTGCATGTTCCTCTGGCAGAGCGGTTGTCAAGTGTGTGTGTGTGTGTGTGTGTGTGTGTACACACTTGTCAGAGTCTGTAACTCCTCTCTCTGTGATTAAAGGTTCTTATTAAATTGCAAGACTGTCACAGACAGGCAGACTCCACATCAAACTGCAACAGCTTCACTGGCAGTGGCCCACAGTGTTGCCAGAGCAATAACAATTAGTAAAGAGTTCAGACAGCCTCTCATCACACAGTCACACTCCTCTGAGAATCAGGCCAAGAAAACACTCTCTTCTCTCAGTTTGGCTGAGCCTAGTATCCTGCTCTCTGAACGCAGGTGAATTCTAGCCCTTCCCACTGCCAGGGCACAGCAGAGATGGCTGGGCTGTAATTAACGATCTGGCTTAATTACCAGGAATAGTAAACACCAATTAGGCCCAGGCCTCACAGCCAGAGAGCAGTAATTTGAGGAGCGTGTCTGAGGCGCTACGTGCACCAGGGGAGTCTCCCGGATCACAGAGCCGGACTGAGTGCTGGAGAGGGGTTCAGGAAGACTCCTGCTCCAGAGCAGAGCGGAGGGGCACGTTCCCCGTCTGAACTGGGGGACTGAGTCTCTTCAGGCTCAAGCAGGGCAGAGTAGAAGGGGACCCTTTACTGGGGTTAATGCTGAAAAACTGAAACCAGGGGATACAGGCACAGGAAGCCCTTCTGTACACCAAGGGTGGTGGGAGTCTGGAACAAGCTGCCCACCTGTGCTCTCTCTTCAGAAGCAAGTTTGCTTGCATCTTTCAAGACATGGCTGGATCCTCAGATCAGTTAGCTAGCAAGCAATTCATGGTACCATTCCCACTTCTCACTCACCACCAGATCCCTGCCCACATCCCCGACCCACCGCCAGATCCCTGACCGCATCCCCAGATCACTCAGCACCCCCGACCCACTGCCAGACCACTGCCCACACTGCCAGATCACTCAGCACCCCCGACCCACTGCCAGACCACTGCCCGCACTGCCAGATCACTCAGCACCCCCGACCCACTGCCAGACCACTGCCCACACTACCAGATCCCTGCCCGCACCCCTGGCCTGCACCCCGATCCCTGCCCGCACCGCTCCTTGCCCACTCCAGCTGCCCTTCTCCTCTCCAGGTGCTGCTGGCAGCTCAGAGAGGGGCGCCAGGCCTGGGACAGCCAGCCGCCCCCAGGACAGAGACGGCACAGGGCTGGACCAGGCCGGACCGTGCCAGCGCGCTCTGCCACCCCACGCCAAACAGAGCGAAGGAGGGGGGGGGGGGCTCCTGCTCTCCACTAGGGGCCTGAGCAGTCTGTGAAGCAGCAGGAAGTCGCCAGCGTGCGCCAGCTGGAAAAAACACAAACCAGGCCGTTCCCCCCAGACCCGAGAGCGCGGACGGACACCTGCGCCTTATTTACTTCAATACCCTTCAACATTCCTGCGCTGCAGGGAGAGGTGTCAAAACCCCGGACACACACTTGGGCTGGGACAGCTACGCACACACACCCCGCCCGCACTCTGCGCCCTGTCTACAGCAGCTTGCCATCAGCTCCACAGACTCTGCGGCTCCACTGCTGCCGTTTCTGACATGAGCTCTGTTTCTAAATAAGACAACATGGAGGAAGAGGTCTGGAGAGCAGCACCGCACGCACTAGCACAGCGACTCGGATCTCCATCACACACTCCACAGACTTCAGGGTTGTGCGCGTAGGTGGGCACCGTCTTTGTTTTGTGCCAGTTGGCGTCCTGGTTGCGTGCGGGTTGTGTTGAGTGAGGCACTATCACTGGCTGGGCTGGATCTGTGGTGTTGTAGTAGTGCTGTCCAGAGGCTGGCTGGCGTCAGTGTTGTGTGTGCTGTTTTGTGCGGTCATGTCGCGTACACACACTCAAACCCTCAGGGACAAAGCACACACACACACACACACACACACACACACACCACAGAACCAAGTGCTGATGGGTGTGCCTGCTCCCTGTTGTGCCTGGTGTTGTGTCACAGTTGTATTGTCTCTGTCAGCCCATGTACAGTACATGCACACACACAAGGCCCACGTTGTACCACACCACAGCGCAGGGAGGTTAGTGTCTGCCCCTTATCATGCCCAGCGATAGCACCACAGCTACATTTGACGACTCATCTCCATCGCGGTGGGCCGCGCAATACCAAACTCTCCCGCACGGACACGCTGCGTCTTTAATTGCATTACTAACCGCGTAGGCTTAGCGGGAAAGAGAGTCGCATCAACTCCTCAGTTTTTAATTACTCCCGCCTGCGCGCTCAGAGCCGGGGGGGCCCGGCACAGCGGAGTTCCCTCTCTCCGCCCCCTCAATAAAATCTCCGAGTCCCGCTGATTTTAACTGCAAACCGCCGGAGCAAACACGGCGAGGATTAATGGGCCGCCGCCGGGGGGTGTCACCGGGAAATCTCCCGCGCGCTCCCCTGGGATTCTGGAATAATCGATCGGCCGACCTGGAGCGACGGGCACGAGACGCCTCGTCAATTTTCAGAGCAAAACCAAAACCAAAAAAAAAAAACAAGCTGTCGCGGGGCTGTGAGAGAGAGAAGGGGATTTATTAAACTCCAGGATCGCTTTTTAAGTCGCTAATCGGGGGCTTTACCGCGACTGGAGGCAGGGAGGGGGCGAGTGTCACTTGAAATGCAAATCCTTTTCTGGAGCTTCGGTTCCGTTTAATCGGATTTCAGGGGAATCTGCTTTCGGCCGGCAGGAGGGGGGAGCAGCCGGCAAGGGGAGACAAGCGTTCTGTTCTCCCTTCAGAAGAAAGGAAAAGAAAGTTTCGAGGGCTCTCCTCCTCCTCCTCCATTATAAAAAAGGGCGATTGAAGAGAACCCGACAGCTCGACCAGCCCCCCCACTCCGAGCAGGCTGGGGTCCTGAGCGGACTGCCTCCTCACCCGTGGAGCGGTCCGTTAATACCCGCGCTCGGAACCGCCGAGCCCGAACACGGGAGAAGCATGGTCCACCCCCCGCCGGGGAACGGAAGAGGCAAAGACCGCCCCAGCCGTACAGCCGTCCCCTCGCTTGAGCATCAAGTGTTTCAGCCTGAATGGACGGTGTCCCTCCCCTCTCTACCGATTGAGCGGTCTGCCTGCAGCGCGCAGGGCAGGGAAGAGACCGGTCAGTATTGAGGCGCAGGGAAGAGACCGGTCGGTATTGAGGCGCAGGGAAGAGACCGGTCGGTATTGAGGCGCAGGGAAGAGACCGGTCGGTATTGAGGCGCAGGGAAGAGACCGGTCGGTATTGAGGCGCAGGGAAGAGACCGGTCAGTATTGAGGCGCAGGGAAGAGACCGGTCAGTATTGAGGCGCAGGGAAGAGACCGGTCGGTATTGAGGCGCAGGGAAGAGACCGGTCAGTATTGAGGCGCAGGGAAGAGACCGGTCGGTATTGAGGCGCAGGGAAGAGACCGGTCGGTATTGAGGCGCAGGGAAGAGACCGGTCAGTATTGAGGCGCAGGGAAGAGACCGGTCAGTATTGAGGCGCAGGGAAGAGACCGGTCAGTATTGAGGCGCAGGGAAGAGACCGGTCGGTATTGAGGCGCAGGGAAGAGACCGGTCAGTATTGAGGCGCAGGGAAGAGACCGGTCGGTATTGAGGCGCAGGGAAGAGACCGGTCAGTATTGAGGCGCAGGGAAGAGACCGGTCAGTATTGAGGCGCAGCAAGGACACGGCTCGCTGTCCGCGGCGGAGATCCAGTCAATGACTCAGCCCCCGTTTCCACACATTCACACGGGCTTCCCTTCGGAGCGGCCAGACAAACCGCTGAAACCGGGTCGCTCTACAGTAGTAGTAGTAATAATAATAATAATAATAATAATAATAATAATAATTGCTTACACTTATATAGCACTTTTCTGGACACTCCACTCAAAGCACTTTACAGGTAATGGGGATCCCCTTCACCACCACCAGTGTGCAGCCCCACCTGGACACAGTAAGAGCCAGAAGCCCAGACGCGCTGGGAATGTGGGTTCGCGGGCGTCTCGGCTCGGGCCCACCTCAGCTTCAGGCGACACTACCGTCCCGAGCACAACGCCCGGCACTACAGCTCTCCGTGATAACTCGCCGCTCTGCAATCGGCCGCTGCAGGTGTCGCCCATATCGGTACAGCTGCAGCAGTCGCGGGAAGTGTATTCGCCGAATGTCATGTTATTGCAGCTAAAACGGAAAGCAGGAGGCGCGTCTTTACACTAACAGTGGCGGGGGTCTGGAACAAGCTGCCGTATGGCGGAGGCCGACTCTCCGGGATTCCTGAAGGCAGTCTGGGATCAGGGAGCCGTAGGGAAACCAGACGGGCTTGCCTTGGTCTCGGGGGGTTTCGTCAGCGTTGCTGCGTTCTTGCGATCGTTTACAACAGAGGCCTGTGCTCAAGTTGGCAAAAACACGAAAAAAGCGCTGTCGAAATGTTCAGCTTTAAAGCCGTACCGTGTTTCTGGCCCGGGGTATTCTTTTCAGAGGGTAAATGCACGAGACAGCCTTCCCGTTGTTTTGCCCGGTACACATCCCGTTCTGTCTGCGTGGGGTTTGTCTCCCCGAGTCTGCGTGGGCTTCCACCGGTTCGGAGACATGCCGGTGGGTTAACTGGCTTCTAGGAAGACCGGGCGCGGCGTGAGTGTCCGTGTGCGATCTGTGCTGGACTAACGGCCCGTTCAGAGCGCGCGCTGCCTGGTCGCCTGCGAATTTCCATTTTTATCTTGTCGCGAGGTCGTAGTGAATCCCCGTCCCGGGCTGCGGGAATGTCGCGATGAAGGCGTCCGAACCGCTCCCGGCTCAATGCGCCCGGGCCAGCGCAGTGAGACGCCGCCGCGGTGTCGCAGTGGTACACGCTGACCGGGCGCCGCGCCCGAGCCCGTTTCTCCTGACCCGGCACGCGCCAGCCTCTCGCCCCGGGGTCGCACCCCGAGCGCCGCGCGAGGGCCAGGAGGCGCCCGTCTCCCCTCACACGGCCGTGCCGCCGGGCTCCGTTACCCCGCATCGATTTTCACAGAGCTGGGAGGATCGACTCGGTTCATTAGTGCAAGACTTGACCCCAACGTGTTCCGAGTGACATATTGACCCCAAGGGAATATACGTCTGTAACTTGGGACAGTTCGTCAGCAGAACCAGCAGTAATTGATTTGCACGTCTCGACACCCACAGCGAGATGTGAGGCGGAGAGCTGTAACCGCAGGACTGTTCGGTTAGCCAGCCGGAGTTCAGAAAACCCGAAAACGGGAAACAACTGAGCCGTTTCACCCTCATTTTCAACCCAAGCGCGTCGCCGCGTTTCGGTCCTCCGGCAGCCCGGTTTTCCGAACCACGTCGTTGTCGTCAACTCGGGGCCGAGTGGGGCGAACCAGCTCCCAGCCTTTCACAAACGGCTTTCCGACTTTCACCTGGCTCTCATCTCGACAAAATTCCTACCCCCCCCCCCCCCCACCCAACACAAACCCCTCGAAACACGAGCCCCACAGAAGCAGCCCGGCAGGCGGACCGGGGCGGACGCACGCCCGGGACCGAGCACGAGTGTCGGCGGGAGGCTGGTGTTGACATCCCCAGCGAGCGCCCGAACCCCACTCACCTTCCACCGCCCCGGCCAGCCCGGCCGAGCCCAGCCACAGCGCCCCCAGCAGGGCCAGCACGCCCCCGGCTCCTGAGGCCATGACGCCCGCGGCACAGGAGGGTGAAAACCACCCCAAGCCGATCGCGGGGCAAAAGCGACGCTGGAAAGACTTCGGGAGAAGAGGTCAGCAGGGAAGGAGGGTCTCCGGCGGCGGCGCTGCCCGCATCAAGATGAGCGAGAGCCTGAAGACCTGTCGGCCGGATCGCCGGGCGCGGTTCTGATTTAAATGCGGGGATTTAGCCGTGTTAAAGCGTCTAATCGCCGAGGCCGTTCGCCCGTGTCCTGTCACACAGGAGGGGGGTGAGGGTCTGTACGGGTGGGGGGGGGGGGGGGGGAGAGGTAAAAAGTGCTTTTATAGAAAGACCGCAGCAGGGCCGTCCAGTCCCAGACGCGCCTCCGAATCCGGACTGTTCTGCTGTTGGGCTGCTGTTTTACTGTCCTCCCGACACCAACCCCCGGCCCCCCCAGCAACGCGCACCAAACTCAGTCCTGCGCCCGGCGCGGGGGTCCCGGATCCACGCACAAGCGGACCAGCGAGGGAAACTCGCTCTTTCGGAGCATCAGTTCAGCGCGACGGGCTGGACCGCCGCGGCTCCGTGCGCTGCTCCCTGGCCGCTCGGCGGGGGAGGGAGAGTCCGGACAGCGGCCGCGGCGCCCCGGCGCTCGGGGGTGTCGCTTCGTCAGCCCTCCAAGGCGCAGAGAAGTCGGCGAGATTCCCCGGAGAGCGGCACGCCAGCTCTCGCCCCTCTTTGCAAATTTCCTTTTCAAAAACAAGCTTTCCGTCTGTCCATTCGTTCTCTTCCTCTCTTTTCTTAAAAAAAAATAGCAGGGCCACACACAAAAAAAGAAGTTTTCGATCCTCCCCCTTTCGTCGTGATTGTTTTTATAAAATCTGCGGTTGTTTTAGTTCAAGTTTTGCCGTCAGAAAGTTGGGCACCGAACTCGCGAGCCGTGCGCTCCTGTAAGCTCCAAACACAAGACTCCGCTCTGCCTCGCGCTGGGCAGCGCTCGCAGACCACAGGCCCCGCCCCCGGGGACCGCCCCTTCCCTAGTGTGGGAACGTAATTGGCTGGAGGCCCTGTCAACCTATGACTCCGCCCCACTAAGTACCGCCTTTCCTTCGCCTGCTGGATAATGACTCGTCCTCAGAGCTGTCACTCCGCTGGTGCGAGTCATAGTAATGAGCATGTTTGTGCAGGTGGCCGGATTGTCCATCACTTCGCCTTTATCGAGCACAGCTCCGGACTTAACCCCTTAGTGCGCGTCCTGACAGCGAGTGCTGGTCTCCCTGCCTGAAAACACTTCAGGCCACGCGCACTGCTGTGTTGGTGCTCGTTTGTGTTATTTTAATTATCTTATCTTAATAACATTAAGAATACATTTTATCTAGGTGCTGTTTTCAACAAACTCATAACGATGTACAACAGAGGTGCTATTGTCAAAGGAGTCACAATATATCCAAATTGATTTTATACCATAAAATAGTATCAGGGTTATCGAATATATAATCTAAAAAATGCAGGCGTTTTTAGAAGCTTCAAGAGAAGCTATATAGCGCTTTTTATAAGCGCCTATTTCCAGGCCCTTGTTAAGGCTTTTATTAGTATAAATGGGAATTTTACAGAACAGCTTTAAAGCAGCCGGTGCCAGACTTTCTCTTCTGGAATGACTGTGCCCAGTGAGCACTGGTACTGAATTCATCAGCTGTCCCTCCGGCCCAGAGGTACAGCGCACTGTGCTCAGAGCAGAAACCAGCATCGGGTCCCCGCAGTGGGCCTGGGAAATGAGATGTCACAACGCTTACTGTCACTGGACGGCACGCCTAGGACCGGCGGGGACAGCGCACGTCCCAGCCGCAGCCTGTTGTCGGCCCGCTGGTCCCAATACGGACGGATCAGACCGCGTTGCCACAAGCTGTCTGCCTCGCCTCCGCGCCCGCGGGCCCGGAGTCTAAGCTTTCACTGACGCGACCACAGACGCCATAACTCATCAATTCAGCCACTACAGCACGGGAGCCCGCTGTCGCCGGGCTGTCCGGACGCGCTCTTGTGCTTCTGCGGGTGGAGCTGTCCCGCCTGGGGCACTCTCGCAGCCACACGGCCAGCACAGGGACAGCAGCTCTCTGCCTCCTCTAAGATCATCATCACCATCATCATCATCATAACTGCGCACCCAATTCAGGGTCAGCCTGGCCCGGAGCCTCGCTAAGAATGAACAGGGGCCAAGTGGATTCATTTGGGCAGTCTCAGACCGGACTGGACGGACTGGGCGACAGGCAGGACTCCGGCTGCGGTCCCAGCGGCGAGTTCAATACCCGGAGTCTCCGCCCGCACGTGCCTCCCCTGGTCCTTATCCTTAATGTTTCCTCTGGGATACGACCCCCTCCCCACACACACACTCTTCCCACACACTGAGTGGTGTTGACTTATCGATTACCCCCAGCTCCCCCTCCCCCGTCAGCTCATCGATCATCTCCTTTTAGAGCGTCTGTCAGCCGGGCTCCGGGGCTCCGCCCCGCCTGTCAAACTCGCTCTGAGCGCTGAGAGGGCTCCCGCCTGCCCCCACCAGCTCCCCACAGGCCACCAATAGCGCCCCACCAGCTCCCCACCGGCCACCAATAGCGCCCCAACAGCCCCCCCAACGGCGTTTATTGATCCCACGTCGATCACCACAGAGGTGGCCCGACACTCCGAGTTAAAGCCGCTGTGGTGACTGTACTGAACGTGTAGTGTACTGACTGCATAGTAACGTCTTGTCCTGTAGTGTACTGACTGTATTAGACTGCAGTGTACTGACTGCATAGTAACGTCTTGTCCTGTAGTGTACTGACTGTATTAGACTGCAGTGTACTGACTGCATAGTAACGTCTTGTCCTGTAGTGTACTGACTGTATTAGACTGCAGTGTACTGACTGCATAGTAACGTCTTGTCCTGTAGTGTACTGACTGTATTAGACTGCAGTGTACTGACTGCATAGTAACGTCTTGTCCTGTAGTGTACTGACTGTATTAGACTGCAGTGTACTGACTGCATAGTAACGTCTTGTCCTGTAGTGTACTGACTGTATTAGACTGCAGTGTACTGACTGCATAGTAACGTCTTGTCCTGTAGTGTACTGACTGTATTAGACTGCAGTGTACTGACTGCATAGTAACGTATTGTCCTGTAGTGTACTGACTGTATTAGACTGCAGTGTACTGACTGCATAGTAACGTCTTGTCCTGTAGTGTACTGACTGTATTAGACTGCAGTGTACTGTACTGCATAGTAACATATTGTCCTGTAGTGTACTGACTGTATTAGACTGCAGTGTACTGTACTGCATAGTAACGTCTTGTCCTGTAGTGTACTGGCTGTATTAGACTGCAGTGTACTGTACTGTATAGTAACGTCTTGTCCTGTAGTGTACTGACTGTATTAGACTGCAGTGTACTGTACTGTATAGTAACGTCTTGTCCTGTAGTGTACTGACTGTATTAGACTGCAGTGTACTGTACTGCATAGTAACGTCTTGTCCTGTAGTGTACTGACTGTATTAGACTGCAGTGTACTGTACTGTATAGTAACGTATTGTCCTGTAGTGTACTGACTGTATTAGACTGCAGTGTACTGTACTGCATAGTAACGTCTTGTCCTGTAGTGTACTGACTGTATTAGACTGCAGTGTACTGACTGCATAGTAACGTCTTGTCCTGTAGTGTACTGACTGTATTAGACTGCAGTGTACTGTACTGTATAGTAACGTATTGTCCTGTATTGTCCTGTAGTGTACTGACTGCATAGTAACGTCTTGTCCTGTAGTGTACTGACTGTATTAGACTGCAGTGTACTGTACTGTATAGTAACGTATTGTCCTGTATTGTCCTGTAGTGTACGGTACTGTATAGTAACGTCTTGTCCTGTAGTGTACTGACTGTATTAGACTGCAGTGTATTGTACTGTATAGTAACGTATTGTCCTGTAAAGTACAGTACTGTATAGTAATGTCTTGTCCTGTAGTGTTCTGTACTGTATAGTAATGTATTGTCCTGTAGTGTACTGACTGTATTAGACTGCAGTGTACTGTACTGAATAGTAACGTATTGTCCTGTAAAGTACAGTACTGTATAGTAACGTCTTGTCCTGCAGTGTACTGACTGTATTAGACTGCAGTGTACTGTACTGAATAGTAACGTCTTGTCCTGTAGTGTTCTGTACTGTATAGTAACATCTTGTCCTGTAGTGTACTGACTGTATTAGACTGCAGTGTACTGACTGCATAGTAACGTATTGTCCTGTAGTGTACTGACTGCATAGTAACGTATTGTCCTGTAGTGTACTGACTGTATTAGACTGCAGTGTACTGTACTGTATAGTAACGTATTGTCCTGTATTGTCCTGTAGTGTACTGACTGCATAGTAACGTCTTGTCCTGTAGTTTACTGACTGTATTAGACTGCAGTGTACTGTACTGTATAGTAACGTATTGTCCTGTATTGTCCTGTAGTGTACGGTACTGTATAGTAACGTCTTGTCCTGTAGTGTACTGACTGTATTAGACTGCAGTGTATTGTACTGTATAGTAACGTATTGTCCTGTAGAGTACAGTACTGTATAGTAATGTCTTGTCCTGTAGTGTTCTGTACTGTATAGTAATGTATTGTCCTGTAGTGTACTGACTGTATTAGACTGCAGTGTACTGTACTGAATAGTAACGTATTGTCCTGTAAAGTACAGTACTGTATAGTAACGTCTTGTCCTGCAGTGTACTGACTGTATTAGACTGCAGTGTACTGTACTGAATAGTAACGTCTTGTCCTGTAGTGTTCTGTACTGTATAGTAACGTCTTGTCCTGTAGTGTACTGACTGTATTAGACTGCAGTGTACTGTATATAACGTATTGTCCTGCAGTGTTCTGACTGTATAAGACTGCATAGTACTGTATAGTGTATTGGACTATACTGTGCTGTATAGTAACATTAGAGTGCAGTATATTGTACAGTATAGTAAAGTATTCGACTGTAGGGGACTGCACTGTGTTAGATTGTAGTGTACGGTACTGTATAGTAACGTATTGTTCTGTAGTGTACTGTACTGTATAGTGTATTTGGCTGTAGTGTGCTTTATAGTAACATTAAACTGAAGCCTACTGTACTGTATAGGAACGTAATGGACTGTAATGTACAATGTATTGGACTGCAGGGTACTGCAGGGTAGCTGCAACATGTTGGACAACAGCATAGTGTATAGCAATGCAGTTAATTGCACTTTGCTGAAAATCGGTTGCAGTGTAATGTACTCTTGATAGGACTGTGCAAGTACAATTTTACTGTACATTTCTATTTGTTTTTCAATGTAATAAATGTCATTAGAATAATATATTTGCTATAAAAGGCTGAAAGGTGCTCTTTCACGCATGATCACAAAAGTCTCTACAAAAATTTACAGAACTATTAATGATAATTTGTTACAGTATTGTATCTTCATATTGTATCGGCTAATTTTAAGGATTTACGGCGCCCCCTGGTGGTTAATTATTGTATATGATTGTACACGAAGCTACAGGTATGAACTACAGTACAGTACTTCGAGAGAGAGAGGGAGTAGTATGGGTCAGTGCTTAGAGCTGAGAGAGGCAGTGTGGGTCAGTGGTTAGAGCTGAGAGAGAGAGGCAGTGTGGTCAGTGGTTAGAGCTGAGAGAGAGGCAGTGTGGGTCAGTGGTTAGAGCTGAGAGAGAGGCAGTGTGGTCAGTGGTTAGAGCTGAGAGAGAGGGAGCAGTATGGGACAGTGGTTAGAGCTGAGGGAGAGAGAGGCAGTGTGGGTCAAAGGTTAGAGCTGAGAGAAAGAGGCAGTGTGGTCAGTGGTTAGAGCTGAGAGAGAGGCAGTGTGGGTCAGTGGTTAGAGCTGAGAGAGAGGCAGTGTGGTCAGTGGTTAGAGCTGAGAGAGAGAGGCAGTGTGGTCAGTGGTTAGAGCTGAGAGAGAGAGGCAGTGTGGTCAGTGGTTAGAGCTGAGAGAGAGGCAGTGTGGGTCAGTGGTTAGAGCTGAGAGAGAGGCAGTGTGGTCAGTGGTTAGAGCTGAGAGAGAGGCAGTGTGGGTCAGTGGTTAGAGCTGAGAGAGAGGCAGTGTGGTCAGTGGTTAGAGCTGAGAGAGAGAGGCAGTGTGGTCAGTGGTTAGAGCTGAGAGAGAGAGGCAGTGTGGGTCAGTGGTTAGAGCTGAGAGAGAGGCAGTGTGGTCAGTGGTTAGAGCTGAGATAGAGAGGCAGTGTGGGTCAGTGGTTAGAGCTGAGAGAGAGGCAGTGTGGGTCAGTGGTTAGAGCTGAGAGAGAGGCAGTGTGGTCAGTGGTTAGAGCTGAGAGAGGCAGTGTGGTCAGTGGTTAGAGCTGAGAAAGGCAGTGTGGGTCAGTGGTTAGAGCTGAGAGAGAGGCAGTGTGGTCAGTGGTTAGAGCTGAGAGAGAGGCAGTGTGGGTCAGTGGTTAGAGCTGAGAGAGAGGCAGTGTGGGTCAGTGGTTAGAGCTGAGGGAGGGAGGTAATGTGTTAGACTGGGGCTGGGCGACATCCTGGGATCGCTGCATTTAGCGGAGTGATTTTAACAAGCTAGCAGTGGGTTTGACTGCTGCCCCAGCCCTGGCGTGTGCAGTAATTGCATTTTAATTGGGAATTATAGAACTGCGAGCAGGATCACTCAGGAACGCCCTGTAGCCATGGAGACAGGATGTACCTGTTCTGGAGAATGTGGGGCTCTCACAGGCCACGAGGAGAAATAATTTATGACCCCGGTAATTAAGGAAGAGGATGGGGGAAGGAGGGGTACAAGGTGGTACCAGAGCTCGTCTCGGAAGAGCCGCGTGCAAGTGTGTTAATAATGCAGTCTCTGCAGCTCGTCTCAGGAGAGCGCTAATTACAGCCTCCAGAACCAGCTCGGCTCCTGTGCCTGCGCCAGGACGCGGGGACACTGGGGATCCCCAGAACAGCCTGGGGACATCTCACCCCAAGACAGGCAGGCAGAGACTGAGAGAGAGAGACAGACATGCTGTGGTGTAGGCAAACAGACACAGACACTGCGAGACAGACACACTGTGAGACAGACAGGCAGGCACACTGAGACACTGTGAGACAAACAGGCATGCACACAGACACACTGCGAGACAGAGAGACACACTGACACACTGTGAGACAGACAGACAGACACACCGATGCACTGTAAGACAAAAAGACAGGATAACCACACTCACTCTCTCTCAGAAACACGTGGACTGTGCTCACTGACAGTCTGTTGCCCTGCAGGGCTGATTATAATGTTAAATTATTCAGAAGAGAAATTGGAGTCAGCGATTCAGACTTACTTTCATGTATGTTTAAACTGGGAGAGTAGAAGCTTCACTACTGAAAAGTTTAGATTGCTTTGGATCTTTGGAATAATGCAGAGAAAACATCTCTGACACAGCCTACACTACACAAACAACCTGTTGATACCCCAGATACTATACAGTAAACCTCTATAGACACTGTATATAGGCCTTATAGGGACTCCTGACAATTTAAACTACACAGAGAACAAAGACATTGTGAACAGCCTCTGTAGAGACATAGTGTGTATCAGAAAACAGTGGTATATCTTACTGTACAATAAATATAACATTGATTACAACACTGAATACAACTGGCATACAACCTTGCAGACATACTGACGCAGAAGACGAATCCTATAGGAATACTGACTTGGTACATAGCACCTATATGCACTGTATATTAGACCGTATAAAGACTGCAGAAGCTACTGCTCAGCCCAGAACCAGGAAAGCAGAGTCTCTAACCCCCACCTTGCTTCGCGGGCTGTCCCACTTCCTGCCTGGCTCCAGCCAGCTCCAAACAATAGGGAGATGTCCTCTCTAACCGCCTGCAGGCTTCCGCTCTGTCCCGGCTGATGGTGCTGAGGGGGGAGGGGGGCAGTGCTGGTGAGCTTTGGACTAACACTGAGTATAGCACTCAGGGCAAACCACTGCACCACCACCAGACTGACACTATACACCAGCCCTACAGAGACACTGATGCTGTACTCCACTCCTACAGAGACACTGACGCTGGACACCAGCCCTACAGAGACACTGACGCTGTACACCGGCCCTACAGAGACACTGACGCTGTACACCAGCCCTACAGACACTGACGCTGTACACTAGCCCTACAGACACTGACGCTGTACACCAGCCCTACAGAGACACTGACACTGTACACCAGCCCTACAGACACTGAAACTGTGCACCAGCCCTACAGAGACACTGACGCTGTACACCGGCCCTACAGAGACACTGACCCTGTACACCAGCCCTACAGAGACACTGACGCTGTACACCAGGCCTACAGAGACACTGACGCTGTACACCGGCCCTGCAGAGACACTGACGCTGTACACCAGCCCTACAGAGACACTGACACTGTACTCCAGTCCTACAGAGACACTGATGCTGTGCACCAGTCCTACAGAGACACTGACACTGTACACCGGCCCTACAGAGACACTGGCCCTGTACACCAGTCCTACAGAGACACTGATGCTGTACACAAGTTCTTGAGAATCAGCATCAATAGCATAGCTGGACAGCTTGCTCCAGATACCCGCATTCTATGAATACATATGGCTGCATAGTATGTTTAGTAGCTTAGTTGAGACTTCTGCACCCCCAGAGAAGGTTTTCTCTCTCTTGGTTTCAGAGAAATGCACACAGCCTTGGGGTTCATATTGCAATCCAGTTCTGAGTGCACTTAATCAAACTGAGCCAATTATTAACCTCAGCTGGGCTTTGGTGGGGATGACATTAAACCTTCAAGTAATCCACTGATCATAAATTCCATACCTCAGGTCTGAGTGTGTTTCCTTCAGGAGCCTTTGACAAACAGAAAGCTGCAGTAAACCGAGGGCTTCAGGATTAGGGATGGGGGAATTGTGTGGCTGTGGAACCTGTTTACCTGGGCTGAAAGGGCCACTGTGTCCTGACCTCTAGATATGAAGTGACCTGTACTGCACTGTACTCTGTTTATATCCTGATCCCAGTGGGCTTTACTGCACTGTACTGTGTTTATATCCTGATCCCAGTGGGCTTTACTGCACTGTACTGTGTTTATATCCTGATCCCAGTGGGCTCTACTGCACTGTACTCTGTTTATATCCTGATCCCAGTGGGCTTTACTGCACTGTACTGTGTTTATATCCTGATCTCAGTGGATTTTACTGCACTGTACTGTGTTTATACCCTGATCCCAGTGGGCTCTACTGCACTGTACTGTGTTTATACCCTGATCCCAGTGGGCTCTACTGCACTGTACTGTGTTTATATCCTGATCTCAGTGGACTTTACTACACTGTACTGTGTTTATTGCCTGATTTCAGTGGACTTTACTACACTGTACTGTGTTCATATCCTGATCTCAGTGGACTTTACTGCACTGTAGTAGTTCAGGTGGGTAGCTGCGTCAGCATGCGTAGGCTGCAAAGGAACAAGTAATAGGTTTATTCCATGCTGAAAAAAAGAAGAGAGAAAACAACGTTTCGGCTGTGGAGCCTTCTTCAGGTGTGTGGGGCTGTGTGTTCATGCCCTGATTTCAGTGGACTTTACCACACTGTACTGTGTTTATGCCCTGATCCTGGTGGACTTTACCCCACTGTACAGGCCTTTTACCCTGATCTCACTGTGACTCACTGCACTGTACCGTGATTAATCAGGGTCTATCTGTGTTCACTGCGCTGAGCTCTACCATTGTCCTGTGAAACCTCCCGCTCAGGTCCTGAAGGCCACTTCCTGCACTGCCTGAAGACGAGAACATGGCCGGGCCGGGCCTGTGACATACCCAGGTCCCGAGTCAGCAGTTTGGACGGGAAGGAGCTGCTCTGGTTTCGGAGCCGAGTTCCCATAATCCCTCCTGCACCGGGGTCAGCAGGTCAGGGCGGCGACACAATGGACAGGGTCGCACAGCCCTTCCTCTCTGCCGCCCGGCTGCCTGCATCCCCGCTTCCCAAACTCCCGCCCCTTCGGACTGCCGGAACGGGACAGGTAGCGCTCGGAGCTCAGAACAGGAGCGCGTCTGAGAGTTTGAGGCCGCGCGTGGCAACTCTACCGGGCGTATCTGAACTCTCCTTCCTGTTATTCAGCTCCGGGGCGCAAACAGCAGGGGAGCTACTGCTGGTGCGAAACGGGGGGGGGGCAGAACCCCACTAGTTCTCGCCCTGACCACACTGCGGCCCAGCGAGGCCAGCCTGCCCCGACTGGCACAGAGCGCCCCTCCGCACGCCAACACGGCAGAGACGGTGAGCGACCAGCGTCGGCGATCCCTGATCGGCATTACAATCCAAGCCAATTCCCAAAAAACAGGAAAGCGGGAATTCTGCGTTGAGAGGGGCTTTTGAAACGGGCCGTCAACTGCAATCACTGAGCCGATTAAGCGTCTTCTCCTGTGCTGAGGTGATGGGCTGCACACCGCGAGGAACTCTGATGCTGATCAATATTGCTGCCATTGATCAGACTGAGGGAACAGCTGATCAATTAAATCGATCCGTTTGGAAGTGTCACCGCAAATTAGTCCCCCCCCCCACCGCACATTTCAATACAAAAGCTGAGGAGTCACTTCAGCGTGAACATCTGTAACTCTAAAACAGACAACAGCAACACAGTAAGAAATAAGAATATTTACAGCAGAACACACCATGGGAAAGTGTATTCCCAAGTGAAGGGAACACAGGGGAAATTACAGCTGGGAGAAGGAGGTCACCTGGCCCATCTAAATCGTTTGGTAGGTAATAATTGGACTGAGGATCTCACCCAGCTGTTTCTCGAAAGAAACCAGGGAATCAGCTTCAACAACTAGGCTGGGTAGCTTGTTCCACCCTCCCACCACCCTTTGTGTAAAGAAGAGAATCCCGTTCACAGGTTTAAATGCACATAAAAGTTTCCACTTGTCCTCCTAATCCTCTAGTTCAATCTTCACTGTTTATCATTTCTCTGCGGGCCAATTAAGAAAAAGCTCTCAGTTCAGCAAAGGGGCGATGCTTAGTGTACAAAGTTCGCGACGTTCTGTTTAGGAACCGTTTAAACAAGCCCACCCTGAGTCAAAGCGTCGGGGTGCTCTGATCACCCCAGCTGTACTGTCAAAGACGCAGCAGCAGCCGGGGCCACGCAGGTGTCAGGAGGTCAGAGGGAGCAGCAGATCCGCCCTCTGACCTCTCCACAGCAAAGGTCAATCTATTAAGCCCACACAAGCGCCATTGCTCTTCCAGATGGATTGCCGAGCAGGACTTTCAGAAGAGCTCGGAAGACGATTTCAGACACAAACAATCTTTAATTCACTCCAGGGTCTGTTATCACAGAGAGGTACCAGGTGCGTTCTGACTCAGTTCTCAGGTTTCCTGCTTTGAAAGTTATGCTGCTTTCGACCACAGCTTACTGTTATTATATTGTACCCAGACATCAAAGTCTGTCATCCTCTGCAGCTCTCACCTCAGGAAATGGGTTTTCACTGGGACGTCGCTGTGCTTTACTACCCAACTGAACCTTTACCACAATATACCGAGTATAGCTTCACCCAACATGTTTTTATCTTGCACAACACCATCTGCAGGGTTTTAACATCGCGAGACGTATTGCGCTTAGAGCAAAGAATTAATAAACAAACTATTGGGGGTACTTTAGGTCTGAACCCGTTTTTGTGCAAAAACAAAAGGGACGGTTTGTAGTGACAATTAAAGACATTTAAAGAGGGGTTTATGAGGTGTTTTTTAGAAAAGAAGCACATCTACTTTGAGGGACGGTGAGGACCGGTGGCTGGGAGCTGTCCTACACAGCTCGGACCACAGGCGAAAGTGAGAAAAACGGGCCGCCATGCCTTAGGCATTTCCCGAGGGTCCGGGCACCTTCGCTTCCCCAAGATCATGGAGGAGGCCCGTCAGGCGGCCGTGACTGATTTAGTGTTCGCGGAGATAAGAGCGCTTATCGGAGCTGCGAGTGAGGAGACCCAGACCCCCCGGCCTTGCCAACTGTTTACTCACCCATCAGCGCAGCTCTTTCATCCGGCCGCCGCGGCTACTCCAGCCCGGGGCGCGGGGGGGCCTGTGTGTTTGTGTTGACCACGTGCGGACACAGCGTTTGGCAAAACTTCTCTCTGTAAACACGGTAACTTCTGACAAACAGATAACGTGGGGGACATCTCCACCGAGGAACTGTTTTATAAAACCAAATGGCTTCTTTTCAGGCTGAAAGTTGGTCTGCCTCCGTCCTTTGCGGAGATTCGGTTATGCCGAGTACAGAACAGTAAACAAAAACAGGAGTTAATCAGACGTGTACACACGCGTGTTTCTTCAAAGCCGGGACGGCGGTACCAGAGAAAAAGTACCACTAGGGAAAAACTCGCGGATGACAAGTGCCGTCACTACCCCCGACGAAACTCTAATCACTTAATAACTGAAACAAATAAAATACTACAAATTAAAATATTCTGTTTGGTCTTAAATTTTGTTTGGCCAGTTTATTGTTCACAAATGCAAGCCAGTACGGTAGTGTGATCATTCTTCTGCTTAATAATTAAATTGAATCGACATTCAATTAAAAAAAAAACTTTGCATATAGGCTTAATTATTAATAATATTACATTTTAAGAACAGAAAATATCACGGGACTAGCGCCGGAAAAAAAATACGTATCTGTTAAAAACAGCCACAAAAGCGAAGTGCTGTGAAATTACGGGTAGAATGACGCGCTATCGCCGTCATAGCATTACGTCATCGTGAGTGTCGCGTGCGTGGACGTGTCCTCCTGTCAACGTGGGGACAATCTGGGGGGAAATGACTCCCAGCAATTACACATCTGAACGTGCCGAGCGCTTGTCTGTGATCTGCTCTGCGCTCGCCCCGGGCCGCATTACTGATGGCTCCACAGTCACACGGCGCGGCGTGGCGTGGCGTGTCGCAGGTGCCGGGGTCTGACCCGGGAACGGGGCAGAGAGACAGAGACGCTGCTGTTGTTCCCCTCAACACGCTTCTGCTCGGCACTCGGCTATGTCCTCGGGCGCGGTGGTTAGACCAGTCAGCCGACCTCCAGCAACACTAAGAAAGCCATTACTGACCGGCTGCCAGATGTGTCCAAGGCAAGCGCTCTCTCTCTCGTGTGGAATAAAACATCAGTACATCTAGGCTTAGAGCTTAATGGAGCACAAATCCTCTCTGCGAAGATGAGAAGAAACACAGGCTGTTTTCATCTCTACTTCCCTCCTTCTTTCCCTCTGTCTCCTGTACTTGTCACCCTCTACCTCATTCCTCTCCTCCTCTCCCACCTCTTTCTCCTCTCCCTCTAATTCCTCTCCTTATCTCTCTCGGCCTCCTCTCCCACCTCTCTCCTCTCCCTCTGCCTCCTCTCATCTCCGTCGGCCTCCTCTCCCACCTCTCTCTCTGCCTCCTGTCTCTCCTTTCCCTCTGCCTCCACTCCTCTTTCTCCTTATGTCCCTCTTTCTCCTTTCCCTCTGTCCTCCTCTCTTTCTCCCTCTCTCCTCTCACATTCAAACAACTTTATTGGCATGACTGATAAATTACATTGTTGCAGATACACCCAACACAGCACCAACTGTACATACATATATAATTCAAATACATCACTGAACATTTACATACCACACACAACACATGGAACACTATTGAGAGACATGCCCATCTGTCCCCTGTCTCTCTCCTCTCTCTCCGACAGGAGGGTGATCTCTCCCAGCTGTAGGAGGCTGGGTGTTTGCTGGTTTATCTGTGTCCTGACTCGCAGGAATTCACGAGAAACCCGCAGTGGTGGGCTGAGCAAATTCCCAGATTTCATGTTTGGAATGTGTGCCGAATTGCAATCCTCTGGAATTCCAGTGTGCCGTGAACATCTAAAACCCCATCTGCCTGCCACCTCTGCCATCTGTTCTCGTCATTTACTCGTCTCTATGTCTAGGAAATTCTTTGGGCATGGGGTCTATCCCCCCTTGCTGTGACTGCGAGCGTGAGGTGTGTGTCAGGCTGTGTGTGTGTGTGCGTGTGGGCTGGCAGTCCAGATGTCTGTGAGAAATCAATTAGCAACTGTGTCACAGCCTGAGCCCTCTCACACCCTCACTGTACACTGATACACTCACACAGCCTTACACACACGTGTGCTCCTGTCTGTTACTGACCCTTCACACTCCACACACACACACACGTGTGCTCCTGTCTGTTACTGACCCTTTACACTCCACACACACATGTGTGCTCCTGTCTGTTACTGACCCTTCACACTCCACACACACACACGTGTGCTCCTGTCTGTTACTGACCCTTCACACTCCACACACACATGTGTGCTCCTGTCTGTTACTGACCCTTCACACTCCACACACACACGTGTGCTCCTGTCTGTTACTGACCCTTCACACTCCACACACACACACGTGTGCTCCTGTCTGTTACTGACCCTTCACACTCCACACACACGTGTGCTCCTGTCTGTTACTGACCCTTCACACTCCACACACACACACACACACACACGTGTGCTCCTGTCTGTTACTGACCCTTCACACTCCACACACACATGTGTGCTCCTGTCTGTTACTGACCCTTCACACTCCACACACACACACGTGTGCTCCTGTCTGTTACTGACCCTTCACACTCCACACACACACACGTGTGCTCCTGTCTGTTACTGACCCTTCACACTCCACACACACGTGTGCTCCTGTCTGTTACTGACCCTTCACACTCCACACACACACACACACACACACACACACACGTGTGCTCCTGTCTGTTACTGACCCTTCACACTCCACACACACACACTCGTGTGCTCCTGTCTGTTACTGACCCTTCACACTCCACACACACAAACACACACACACACACACGTGTGCTCCTGTCTGTTACTGACCCTTCACACTCCACACACACACACGTGTGCTACTGTCTGTTACTGACCCTTCACACTCCACACACACACACGTGTGCTCCTGTCTGTTACTGACCCTTCACACTCCACACACACACACACACACACACACACACGTGTGCTCCTGTCTGTTACTGACCCTTCACACTCCACATACACACACACACGTGTGCTCCTGTCTGTTACTGACCCTTCACACTCCAGTGGAACTCCTCACCAGAGGGACAGTATTTTCAGGAGCTCAGATTTAAAAGAAGATGCCGTCTGGTTTGTCAGAAAGTCACTTCCACTGTAAAGACGCCCCAGAATCGTCTGTGTGCCAAGAGCTGCTGTCTCTTTGGGAGCATTTTCTCAACACTGAAACACAGAAATATGCACCCAATTCCACACAATAATGAGTTTTTAAATACTTATCAATTTATATAACACCAGACACACACGTGGACATACACAGTAAAGACACACATACTAATGTTTTTTCATTTAGATGAAATATTATATCTTTAATATTTTGATTATAAAGTTATGTGATTGACCTTTTTTTCCTTTTTGCATCCATTAATGCAGCAGGACATTTACTGGAGCAAAATGCTCTGTTCAGGGTTACAACAGCTATGCCAATCCAGGGATTTGAACCTGCAATCCCCAGTTCTGGGCACAGAGCCCTGCCCCTGCAATGCGGACACAGGAGCGCTGAGGATGATGGGAGTCACACAGAAAAACATGGATTGTTATGGATTTTGTCTTTTAAAAGAATGAGCAAGCATCTGGAAACAGGAAACCTAAAACCAGATGAATCCAGAGAAGCCCTCTGGAGGCTGTGTGACAATGTCACAGAAATATTCTCATTGTTCTGAGACAATTCCTCTCCTTCACCCTGGCTCCTGCTCAGGGCCGCTGAGGACACTCTCCAGGTGGTTCTAGTCTACTGTGGGCACTGCTGGAATTTCACATGGAGAAGAAAAGAGAGACATTTTGCTTCTTCCTGTGAACAAATTGTGCCACTCATGTACAAAGTAAGACTGTCAGCTTATAATGAATAATAATAATTGCTTACATTTCTATAGTGCTTTTCTGGATACTCCACTCAAGGCAGGTAATGGGGACTCCCCTCCACCACCACCAGTGTGCAGCTCCACCTGGGTGATGTGACAGCAGCCACAGTGGGGAGGAGAACAGAGTAATGCAGCCAGTTCATAGATGAGGATTATTAGGAGGCCATGATTGGTAAGGGCCGCTGGGAAATTTGGCCAGGACGCCAGGGTTACACCCCTACTCTTTTCGAGAGACGCCCTCGGATTTTTAATGACCACAGAGAGTCAGGACCTCGGTTTTACATCTCATCCGAAGGACGGCACCTGTTTACAGTATAGTGTCCCCGTCACTATACTGGGCATTAGGACCCACATGGACTGCAGGGTGAGCGCCCCCTGCTGGCCCCACTAACACCTCTTCCAGCAGCAACCTTAGTTTTTCCCAGGAGGTCTCCCATCCAGGTACTGACCAGGCTCACACCTGCTGAGCTTCAGTGGGTTGCCAGTCGTGAGTTGCAGAGTGATATGAATACTTATACACTATCTGCTGTCCTCTGTGCCCAATAGCTGTACTGAACATGTACAGTACCATTCCTTTAGCTTTGTCAGATTGATTATACTGTACATGTACCCCTCCTGTGTGTGTGTCAGTGACTATACTGTACATGTACCCCTTCCTGTGTGTGTGTGTCAGAGAGTGACTATACTGTATATGTACCCCTCCTGTGTGTGTGTGTGTCAGAGAGTGACTATACTGTACATGTAGTCTTGGCGTCACTCCTTCCTGCAGGGCCTGAAGAGAGACAGCTGTACCCCCCCTCACACACACCCTCTTGCCAGGACAGGACAGGAAGCGCTTTGTTCACTTTCTTCCTGAGAAGAGGGTGTGCCTCTCCTGGGGCGGCCTGGGCCAGAGAGCGAGAGAGGACTGGCGAGGCGCCCAGAGTCGAGCCCCAGCCACAGCCACACTGCCTTGCTCTGGAGATAAAGGGGGGAAAACGTGTTGAAGTTTCTCTCCAGGAGAGAGGAGAGTAAACCATAATATAGACCAGTTCGGCAACAATACTACTAAAGACAAGGCTGTTTGAGAGTGTGTGGGGGGTAATGTTACAAAGCTTTGATTATGAGAGAAAAGCTGGCTATGCTCTGTGCACAAGGGTTTCTAGGCAGCTCAATCTGCAGCGCATGTGTCACTGCTGCCCTCTAGTGACAGCTTTACAAACAACATGTTGGCGAGCCATTGGGGAGACTCTGAAGGGTGGTTTATTCATGGCTGGTGTTTCTCTTTAAGAAAAAAACATTGTCAGGTCATCAGAAGAGAGACCCCCCTATAGCTGTCAAATTATCAGTCGTAGAGCTTTCACTGAAGCACAGAACTCCTTTGGGTTTTTCAAACATCTTCAGTCAGGTGCTAAACACTCACATTCATCTGCACTAATTAAGCCAGTCCCTGGCTCCATTAACTCCTGGACAGCTGGCTGTCATGAAGACCAGGGTATCTCTTAGTGTATGGTCAGGGAGTGATAGTCATTCTGCTAGGATGAGTCACTGCAAACCCGAGTCCCAGAAGGATGTGAGGCGGGACAGAGAGAGCATCACAGCTCTCCCACTGGATGGGAGGCCCATGAATCACAGGGTTGTAAAGCGTGTGACAATTTAGAGCAGCCAATCAGATGCAACCGGTGTGTCTTAGGGAGGCTGTGGGAGGAAACCAGAGACAGGTCATGAAAAACTGAGAACATGCTAACTCCACACAGACTGACCTCAGAGGCTGGAGCTGTGAGACAGAAGAGCTAACCATCATGCAACCTTGTTGGCCTCCTTAGGGGAATTTTAATAAAATCTGGAAAGAGGTATCCCATTTACTCACGCGCCCCCTACCGAACTCATGGTCATAAACTCACCAGCACCAGAAAATCAGTAAAACAACAGTCAACATTTCCTTCAGAAGGACATTTCCGTTTTTTAAAATTTTCATTTATTTCATTTTTTCAGCTATTTTACAACAAGCGACTGAAATAGAACATCTCTTTTTTCTTGTTAAATCTCTCCCTGTCACCTCGCGGGATAAACATTGTTGAAATCAATAAATACATTTTCATACTTTTCTGCATTGGTTTGAGGGTTTTTATATACGAAAAGAGAAACGGTACAGGTGGCGGGTGATGTCCTGGTGGTGACACTCCAACAGAAAATGCAAGAACAGACATCAATACTCCATTGATTATGAATATCATTGATATTATTACTGTGTTCATGACCCTTGGAATAAAACAGAAGAAACAGATAAACCAGCCAAGTCCTTGAGTGGGAGCAGGAGCTGAGAGCTGGCCTCGGCTGACTCATATATCCTTGTACTGTATACCTATGTCCTGGTCTTACATGTCTATATCATTGTGCAAATGTTTGGGGTTCTTTGAATTTAATTATATGTAATTTGAGGCCTGCTCCTTCTCAACAGTGATATTTCTGCTGTGCACAATATGCAGGCATGACCAACCAGCCTTCTTTCAATCTGAAGAGTTGTGCTAATTTCTTTATTTGAACCTGTGTAACGAAGCAGAACACGCCAGCGCTCAGCGATCTGGAACTGCAGGTCTGGATCCATGGTCTCTACCTTCTCGAACTTCGAAAAGTGCGAGTTAAAGAGCTTCCCACGAGCAGCGCGTTCGACCAGCACGCCCCCACACAGGCTGGGGTAGACTGCTAATTAACAGGCCGTTGCTGCCTGTGGCGGGGCTCAGGAAGCCCTCAGAGGTGTGGAAGGTTGTATGAACTGATTGAGAGCTGGTTTTAATGAATCAGGAGAGTCCTGGAAACCGTAATGCAGAAAGGACAGGTCAGTTCAGCAAACAACCAATTCAATTCAAGGTACCGAGAGTCCAGGGTGGAATGAAAACGAGGGGACGTGGCGCCCCCTTCAGGACCAGGCGTGCTAGTGAAACTCACTTTGGGGCGTCTTTCCAAACTTGCCAAGCCCTCTCTCTCATCCTCCGAGGGGGAGTGTGTGGAACTGCGCAAGGCTGGGTTTTAACTGCGGGATCGTGGACGGAGCAAAACACCTGCAGGTGGACAACGAGCCGGCCGGCCTGTCGGCGCAGGACACGGCCAGACGCCGCGGGGCCATACTCCCGCATGGAGAAGGCCAGGATGGCCGGCGCTGATCCCCAGGTGCGAATCCGACTGAGGAAGCGCCGTGGGGGTGCCTGGAAGCAGAGCTCACGAGAGGAAATCGGACAAACAAACGGCCAAGCGGAAGAGCCTCTGGGACGGGCCTCCCGTGCCCGGACTCCGGGGAAGACCGACAGCGGACACACTGGATGGCGGCCGTCCGGAAAGACACGAGGGCTCGCTGCGATTCCAGAGCTGCAACACGACCATTCCCGCTGACCAGCCCACCCTAGCAGTCTGCTGGACGCAGACGTGTTTCTAATGTGCTTTGGGATTGTTTTTCCTCGGCCGATTTTGTGCGCAGGAGAAGGAACATTCCATCTCTGTCCTGTCAGCAGGAGGAGAGCCGTCGGTCACTGCCGACACTATTTCTTCCGGTCAACTTGAGTCTCGTGTCGCCCGACACAGTCTGAAATATCGCGATATGTTCCGATACTGCCCTATGCAGCATCCCGATATGTGCTGATGATATCTGACATGACAGTCTGACATGGTGATATGTTGCGGTACTGCTGGACGTTGTTGAGACATATCCTAAAACACACTGGACTTGCAATCGCAATATGGCCTGATGCTGCCTGACATGATATCACAACGCATCCTGATCGGTGTGTGCAACAGTCTAGTGACAGAACACGGTCTGACAGCCTCATGATGTTGCTGTGTGACATAGCGTTGCGATGTGTTCTGATACTGAACACAGTATTGTGATATTCCGTAGTGTGGACAGTCACAGTGTCGCGATATGGCCTGATATTGCAGGATGTAAAATGCCACCGCAAGAAGCCCAGTATACTTGCTCCTGTTCTCTTTCCCAGGGAGAGGTCCTCCGGGTAAATTCTAAATGTGAAGTCACTCTTAGAAACGTACAAATTGGAACACCGGCAAGAACAGTTTTACTCAAGTCATTTGGTCATTAACCCGGCAGAAGGTAGTTTCGATGGAGTGTAATGTCTGGTATCGTGGCATAAACCCCGATATGTCATGACGTGACCTGCCACGAACCTCAGCTGCCTGAAATACTGGGATAGGGTGTTTCGGTGACCTGTAATGCACGAGCTGGTTTGTCTCACAGGGCCCTGCGCCAAGCCCTCTGCTGGACAGGAGGCACACTGCTGGGGCCACATTGATTCCTCGCCCTGACGCCCCGACACCTCCGCACACGAGGGAGCCCAGCAGCACAGGGCTCCTTTCCGCATGTCGCCAGGCTGGCAGACCGCACTGCCGTGGGCAGGGCAGTGTGGGCGAGTCGGGGCAGGATACAGACGCCGCCACCCCGCCCACCTCACAGCCGGGACGACACAGGAGGGAGCGAGCACATCAGACATGAATGAAGAAATAAATTAAATAAATAAAACTCCAGAACCAAAACACATAGGCTATTTACTCTGGAGAGCCTCGATCGATAACACTGAAAGAAATTCACATCTGTCCCCTTGTATTGCACCAGCCGGATCGTACCTTGTTGAACGCTAAATAAACTAAAACAAAATATACAAATTAATGAGAATTAGTGTCACCGACTGTGTTCATAGCCTCTAACGCCCTGATCTCTTCGAGTGTCTGTGGTGGACAAAGTGTAAAAAGAACTCTCTCTCTCTCACACACACACACGCACACTCCCTCTCCTGCTCACACTCTCTCACTCTGTGCACTCTGGGTAAGAAATTCTATTGATTCGCTGGCATGCAGTCTGGGGGGGGGGGGGGGGGCGGGGGCGCTGTGCCAGGCCTGTCACTCACGCCCCTCATCTGAAGAAACACTGCCATCACCGGCCCTCCAAGGGGCGCTCTTCACTTCAACGGGCTGTCCAGCTCTCCCAAACCCTTGAGGTTCAAGCGGGGAGCAGCATCAGTGTGCACTGGCCACCAAGGAACAAGCTGAGGTCAAAGGTCAATTCCACCCAGGACAGTAGGGATGAGCCATGGAGCTCCCCCTGGTGTGAAATGACCTTTGACCCCCACATGCTGCCCCCTAGTCCTAGTCCTGCAGAGCCTCAGGCCTTTAGGTCTGGCCTGTGCCTCCTGTCAGCGCATGCAACTTTAAACCACTTGGCATTGATGCATTAAAACGATAATCGCTTCTCAACTGCCTGCGCTGCACGAGCTGTCACACTGATTGAACACGGCACACGCAGCTGGCACACGCCATCACTCTGAGGGTCTCTCTAGCACCGCACACCGATGTGCTTTCAATGTCAGCTGCTGACTTCCCCAGCACTGCTCTGTGAGCAATGACGCCGCCCAGGCCTGATCACTCCACTAAGCCACTAATCGTCAGGTCCCAGAAGCTCAGCCAGGCTGGGCCTGGTCAGGGCACGGAGGGGAGACCTGCCTGCTGGACCTGTAGGTGGCGCAATTCCCTCTGGAAACAGGCTGTAAACCTTGGTGTCCTGGCTCCGTTCCCCTCGGGGCTGTACAATCCGGGCTTTCTCCCTCCTTCCCTGATCTGAGTTCTGTGGGGCGGCTGTGTGTCTCATAGGTGAGGGCAGCACTGCAGGGGGGACGGCAGTGGCCCCCCTTCTGTGTGTGGAAAGCATTCTTCAGGATGATAAGAGTTACATAGATGCACTAAATTATTATGAATTAATCGTTGTGCAATACCTTTTAAACTAGGCTGCACCACACCTCAACAATCAACTGCTTCTAACACACAGGGATAACGGGCACTTTGTGCAGAGGGACAGCCAGAAAAGTTACTGAGTTTAACAGGACCCTACTCAGCGGGTCAGGGTTCGAGAGCTCCAGGTCTCCAGAGGCTGGTGATGGAGGGGTGGCCATGAATCCTGCAGCAGTGTTTCAGCCTGATGCCTGTGAGGAGACTGCAGTGTTGTACAGCATGAGAGGCTGTGATCTGATTACAATGCACTAATGCGGCTGCTCTGGAGTTTCCCACTCAACCCCTCTACGGCACACAACACCTTTGTGAATTGTCCTGACAATAAAGCCCGACAGGACTTGCTTCCTTACATACTACAGTTCTGATGGGCTGGGAAACTCTCTCATGTCAGTTCAGTGTGCAGATCTCTGGTATGATGCCCCCTGCAGGATCTCAGCCCCACCTACAACCTTGGGGTCTGCTGCACGTCCCACAGGAGTGACTGCAGACACCCAAACACAGCAGAGAGGAATGTCATGCTTCATCAGTGTAACAGCTTGTGGATATGGGGGAAATATGGCCCTCAAGGTACGTAGATCTTTTTA
Source organism: Atractosteus spatula (assembly GCF_055471065.1). Classification (NCBI taxonomy): domain Eukaryota; kingdom Metazoa; phylum Chordata; class Actinopteri; order Semionotiformes; family Lepisosteidae; genus Atractosteus; species Atractosteus spatula. The sequence goes on along the minus strand of NC_142708.1, from coordinate 66,922,596 downwards.
AGCCAGTGGTTTCCACTCCTGGTACTGGAGGAATGCTGGTTAAGGTCTTCATCACAGTCTGATTGATTTCCCTTTACAGGCATGTCTGATAAAGAGGCATCTCCTTTACAGGTGTGTCCAATACACAGTCAATCCCTTTATATGTGTCTCCGATACAGAGTCACTCCCTTTATAGGTGTGTCCAATACACAGTCAATCCCTTTATAGGTGTGTCCAATACAGAGTCACTCCCTTTATAGGCGTGTCTGAGACAGTGTCAATCCCTTTATAGGTGCGTCCAATACACAGTCAATCCCTTTATAGGTGTGTCCAATACACAGTCAATCCCTTTATATGTGTCTCCGATACAGAGTCACTCCCTTTATAGGTGTGTCCAATACAGAGTCACTCCCTTTATAGGTGTGTCTGAGACAGAGTCAATCCCTTTATAGGTGTGTCCAATACACAGTCAATCCCTTTATAGGTGTGTCCAATACACAGTCAATCCCTTTATATGTGTGTCCGACGCAGAGTCACTCACTTTACAGGTGTGTCCAATACACAGTCAATCCCTTTATAGGTGTGTCTGAGACAGAGTCACTCCCTTTATAGGTGTGTCCAATACAGTCACTCCCTTTATGGGCGTGCCAAATACAGAGTCACCCATGTCTGTTCATTATAAACTGATTAACAAGTTGGAGCTGTTCAGTCAGAAATAAATGAAGACCAGCAGGCTGTGTTCCACCAGGACCAGGGCTGGAAACCACTGCTGTACTCTAGGTCACCAACACCTCACCACACTGGGAGGAGCAGCTTAGAACGGACTGATTCAGCCCCAGCAGGCTGGTAAAAGGCAGAATACAAACCAGGAGACACTGAACCCCTTATTCACTGATCAGGACAATTATCTAGAACACTCCTATAGCGCAGCTCTGCAGGACCCTTACTGTGCTACTAATCTCAGCCTGTCCAGAAGGGCCCACTGGATCAAATTAAGACAGCAATTATAAATTAATCTCAGTGAACTAATTAAGAGATCCTTCGGAGTGGGATCTGGAACAGCCCGTTGAAAAGCGAACACCTGGCTCTTCACCAGCTCCCAATGCAGAGGAGCTAGAACTGGGGGCGACAGCATCCCTGCCTCCGCAGTTTTCCCACGGAGCTCACCCATCCCTAGAGGTCCAGCTGTGGGAATCCTGGGCTTCGGCGAGAGGCCGATCAGCTACAACAACGCTGGCGTTTTGTCCCTTCAGGCGTCCCGACAGCAGCGCCAGGGACAGCCCATGGAAACGGGGGGCGGACTGTTGCTCAGAGGGGCTGTGGCTTCCGAAACGGTGGGTCCAAAGCATTCCGCCCCCGGCGCGGGACGTCCCGGAGCGTCCTGCCGGCTCGGTCCCGGGTCCGGGGAGAGGGAGAGGGAGAGGGTGGGCGTGAGGGACAGAAAGAACAGTAACTCCAGCGCTGGCGCACTGAGAGAGCGTCCGATGACCCTGCGGTCACTTGTTAAAAATATAGAATTTCCTCTTCTTTTTTAATATTATTAGAATTTGTATAATTTGTTATTATTATTCAATCTCTGTTGTTCTTTAGGAGCGACACACAGCGTGTCAGACGTGGAGGGGAGAGCTCTGTGGGTCGTCCGGCTCTCCCTGCAGCGATGGAGAGAGAGAGAGAGAGAGAGGAGGCTGAAAGACGAAGACAGTCTGTCCCGAACCAGAGCGCTTGTTTCTGTCTCTCGTGCAGCTTCAAACCTGCAGGTACTGTATATAATACACACACTGCCCAAGACAACCCCAATACAATATTCCAGAAATACAGGGAAATCGCTCCCCCACCCAAAACAAGTCCAGCCGAGCGTCTGTCTCAGGCCCTGCTAGGTGCACACACACAGTCTCGAGCTGCACCAGACTACAGAGCTGCTGCTGGAGTCTGCTCCCTTTTGTGCTTGGCGTTGTGTGACAGTCTTGTTTCCTCTGTGTCAACAGGGCTCCGTGTATACATACTGATATATATATATACACACACATGGGACGTATTCGTGCAGATGCATAAATATATATGCTGGTAATTCATCTTCCCGTGTTGCCCTGTGTTCTCTCTCTCTCTCCTTTCACCTCCTCCTCTCAGGCTGTGGTTCTCGTCTTCCGCGTCGAGATCCGCTCTTCTTCCTCTCTGGATCGGCGGCTCTGGGGGTGTTTTGGCGATTAGTTCTGTCTGGTCGGAAAGCATGCAGAAGCGGAGGCAGGAGCTGAGGGCGGGGCAGGCCGAGAGGAAGAGGAGTCTGTCTGCACGTGGGGAGCGGGAGTGAGGCCGCTCTTCTTCACCGCCTGGGGTGGCGTCCTGCACAGCCTGCCTCCTGCGCCGAGGGGGGGAGAGGGGGAGGGAGAGAGGAGGAGAGGGAGGATGGAGCGATGGAGGAGAGAGAAGAGGAGGGGAGGAGGAGAGAGGAGAGATCGAGGGGAGGAGGAGAGAGATGGGGAAGAGAAGAGAGAGATTGAGAGGAAGAGTGAGAGGAGGAAGAAGAGATAGAGGGGAGGAAGGAGAGATGGAGGAGACGAGCAGAGAGATGGAGGAGAGGAGGAGAGAGATGGAGAGGAGGAGGAGAAGAGATGAGGGGGAAGAGAGAAGGAGAGGAAGAGGAAGAGGAAGAGGAATGGGCAGGGCCGTTTGTTTGACAGCTCTCTCCTCCGGCTGGCAGCTTCTGCTGCTCCTCGCTCCCGAGCGCCAAGCGTGATGAGGAGGGCAGCCTGCGGCCGGGCGGTGGGGAGGGGGGGAGAGAGGGGGAGAGGAAGGAGGCCGTGGACGAGGGGACGTTCCTCCTCTCCCCCGGGGCTCACTCGCGCTCTCTCTGCAGCTCCCTCCTCCTCCCTCTCTTGCAGCAGCGCAGGCCTGGCGGCAGGGCGGCCTCACAGTCTCTCCCGGACCGGGACCCAGATGACCGGACCCGACTGCTCCTCGATCACAGTCTTCACCTTGTGGTAGATCTCCTCGAAGCTGTCGCCCTCCACGATGGCTGGAGACAGAGAGAGAGACGGAGACGTCAGACAGGCTACAGCCTCCAGCTCTGGGGGTGCAGTGTGTGCCCAGGCACCCCAATATCTTTGATCATAGTACTGCCAAGCAGGGCTGAATGTGTGTCTGAGGGATTACCGGGGGTCTGTGCTTACACAACGCTGTGCAGAGCGGCAGGAATCACAGCGCAGGGGTGCGATGAGTTTCGAGTTGTTTCGAAAGAAGGCTGTTTCCAGAGAACAAACCGGAACGCACAACAGTGCTTTTTCCCATAGTGCTCCACACCCACATGTTCACAAGCAGCTTTCACACTGGAGAGCACCTCTAAACCATGTCAGTTAAGAGAGGCCTTTCGCACGAGACCACAGTTCTCCTCGCCTTCATGTTGCTCAGAAATGTCACACACTCCACAGAATGAGATCTATGGTTATCCCCCAAACACGCAGAAAGCAAGAATGTTGAACAATAATATGATTCAAAATACTGGGGGTGACTGAGCACCTGGATATATAAAATAAAGAATCTTCTTATCACTTCCTCCCTGGGTTTAAACATCCACACTCTGGACTCTGTATCCCAGCACTACGAGTCCAAGATCATCACCAGTGCTTTAGTGCTGAGCGCAGTGAGCGGGGAACGAGGCCCACTGATCACTGTTCTGCCCCTGATCAATACCAGTCGCGTGGTTTGATCACTGACCTGACCTGCCATGAGGTTTTTGCACACAGTTCATTATTAGTGAAAGCTAACCAGCCACTGTCTCATTGGCAAACAGAACTATTTGCAATATTAATAGACATTATGAGTGCTTTTTAAGATAATTTTCAGTCAAGGCAATTAACAGCATTGGATGTAGCAAGGGCGTAAGGTTAGGCCATTGTTATTCCGCTTAAGGGCAATTTTAAAGTGAGCTCCTGTCTCAAAGGGACCCAGTGAATAACCGTGTGATCGGCCTATAGAGGAACATGAGGCGCTCTGTCCTCCAGCGCAGCAGGGGGCGCTGTGGTACCTGAGAAGCACTCGATGAAGTCCTGCTCCAGCTTGATGGCTCTGTCCAATGCTTTCCGGGCCTGTTCCTCCGTCAGCCGCTTGTTGATCTCCCTGAAAGCAGGAGAGTGACACTGTCACACACCTGGAGGATTTAGAGTGCACAGGGTACTTAAAGAGTGAACCGGCCCTTTCACACTGCTGCACAGTGAAGCAGTGTGACTGGACCCCCACACAGATGGGACTGTGGGAGACACACTCCCGTGGACGCTGAGGGTGAACACCAGGGGGCGCTACATTGGTTAGCAGTTTTATATCCTCTGGCAAGAGTCTCCCACTGCGGTCCTGGGGGTTTATACCCCACCATCAAATCACCACTTTCTAAAAACTGTAGTCAAGTCAATAGGTCATTTGTTAAATTCAGAAATTAAGACATTATTTTAAGACCAATCTAAATATCTAAAAATATTTTGGTCTCTTTAATTGGACTTGATTGGGTGACGTGTGTAGGTCCTGCGCGTGTGACGCGTGCAGGTCCTGCGCGTGTGACGCGTGCAGGTCCTGCGCGTGTGACGCGTGCAGGTCCTGCGTGTGTGACGTGTGCAGGGCCGTGTGTGTGACGTGTGCAGGGCCTGTGATGTGTGCAGGATGCGAGGTGTGTTCAGAGTGCATGTACGTACAGGATGTTTTCCAGCGATCGGGGCCTGATGAAGATTGCGATGGGGTGGAGCTGAGCTGCCTGTAGCCTGCGCACCGCGTTCGCTGAGACATCCAGGATACAGTGTTTACCCTGCTGCAGATGGGCGGGACACAGACAGGAGAGAGGGAGAGGACAGTGAATATACCGCTACACCGATCACTGTCTACTGTCTCTCACATAACCAGTCACTCAGATCACCACACAGTCTCTCACACTCTCTCACTCTCTCGTTCCACCAGTCACTGAGATCACTGCCTACTCTCTCACACCACCAGTCACTGAGATCACTGCCTGCTCTCTCACACCACCAGTCACTGAGATCACTGCCTGCTCTCTCACACTCTCTCACCACCAGTCACTGAGATCACTGCCTGCTCTCTCACACTCTCTCACCACCAGTCACTGAGATCACTGCCTGCTCTCTCACACTCTCTCACTACCAGTCACTGAGATCACTGCCTGCACTCTCACACTCTCTCACTCTCTCTCACCACCAGTCACTCAGATCTCCTTACACTCCCTCCCTTGGCACCACTCAGACACTCTGCCCCTCTCGGTACCTGCTCTGCCACCTCTCTGACGGACTGGACGCTGGTGCCGTACAGGTGGCTGTTGTACTGCCCTGCCTCGATGAACCGGTGACTCTGGATGTCCTTCTCCATCTGTTCCCGCGACGACACAAAGTGATAGTCCCTCCCATCCACCTCGTAATCCCTCTTCGGCCGCGTAGTGTCTGGGGTGGGGCGCAGGCAGCAAAGGTGTCAGTGTGTCAGTCACACAGCGCGAGTGTCAGTATATCAGTGTGTCAGTCAATATATCAGTGTGTCAGTCACACAGCGCGAGTGTCAGTATATCAGTGTGTCAGTCACCCAGCATGAGTGTCAGTATATCAGTGTGTCAGTCAATATATCAGTGTGTCAGTCACACAGCGTGAGTGTCAGTATATCAGTGTGTCAGTCACACAGCATGAGTGTCAGTATATCAGTGTGTCAGTCAATATATCAGTGTGTCAGTCACACAGCGCGAGTGTCAGTATATCAGTGCGTCAGTCACACAGCACGAGTGTCAGTATATCAGTGTGTCAGTCAATATATCAGTGTGTCAGTCACACAGCGCGAGTGTCAGTATATCAGTGTGTCAGTCAATATATCAGTGTGTCAGTCACACAGCGCGAGTGCCAGTATATCAGTGTGTCAGTCACACAGCGCGAGTGTCAGTATATCAGTGTGTCAGTCACACAGCGTGAGTGTCAGTATATCAGTGTGTCAGTCAATATATCAGTGTGTCAGTCACACAGCGTGAGTGTCAGTATATCAGTGTGTCAGCCAATATATCAGTGTGTCAGTCACACAGCGTGAGTGTCAGTATATCAGTGTGTCAGTCAATATATCAGTGTGTCAGTCACACAGCGCAAGTGTCAGTATATCAGTGTGTCAGTCACACAGCGTGAGTGTCAGTATATCAGTGTGTCAGTCAATATATCAGTGTGTCAGTCACACAGCGCGAGTGTCAGTCACACAGCACGAGTGTCAGTATATCAGTGTGTCAGCCAATATATCAGTGTGTCAGTCACACAGCGCGAGTGTCAGTATATCAGTGTGTCAGTCAATATATCAGTGTGTCAGTCACACAGCGGGAGTGTCAGTATATCAGTGTGTCAGTCAATATATCAGTGGGTCAGTCACACAGCACGAGTGTCAGTATATCAGTGTGTCAGTCAATATATCAGTGTGTCAGTCACACTGCGCGAGTGTCAGTATATCAGTGTGTCAGTCACACTGCGAGAGTGTCAGTATATCAGTGTGTCAGTCAATATATCAGTGTGTCAGTCACACTGCGCGAGTGTCAGTATATCAGTGTGTCAGTCACACAGAGTGTGTCAGTCACACAGCGCGAGTGTCAGTATATCAGTGTGTCAGTCATACAGAGTGTGTCAGTCACACAGCGCGAGTGTCAGTAAGTATATCACTGTGTCAGTCACACAGAGTGTGTGCAAGTGTCAGTATATCAGTGTGTCAGTCACACAAGGTGTCAGCTACACAGCGCATGTCAGTCAGTGTGTCAGTCACACGGTGAATGTGTCACTATGTGTGGGGTACCTACGTGGGACGCAAGAGCCAAACTTGTCAGGGAACTCGGAGAGCAGGTCATCGTTCACTCTGTCCTTCGTCGGACCGAGGATGATGATGGGCCTGGCATAGTGCACTGGAGAGAGAGTGTCGGGTGAGAGGAGGGAGTAAGAGGGGGGAAGGGAAGTCAGAGACAGAGGGGAGGGGAAAGAGTGGACAGAGGAGGGAATCAGGAATTGTTTTAAGTGTCAGGCAGACTGCTAGTAAGTTCATGACCTGTATTTTTAAAACAAAGCAAAGAGCTGAAAACCTCCCATACCTTCAACATGCGTGACAGTCTCGTAACTCTGGACGAAATCATCCCTGCCTGCAGAGAGAGAGAGAGCGTGAGCAATGCAGGGAGACAGACCCTGTCTGTACAAAAGCCTGTCAGTACAAAAGCCAGTCTCGACTGAGCGCAGACTCGGTGGCCACAGCACCAGCCTTGTACACACTACAGTACCTCTGGCATTCACAGGTCCTCACTCTCCTGTCGGGCTCTGTGCAGAGTCCCAGGGTGAGTGATCTGACAGAGGGTGTCAGAGGAGGGTGTGCACAGTCCTCACTCTCCTGCCAGGCTCTGTACAGAATCACAGGGTGAGTGATCTGACAGAGGGTGTCAGAGGCGGGCATGCACAGTCCTCACTCTCCTGTCGGGCTCTGTACAGAATCACAGGGTGAGTGATCTGACAGAGGGTGTCAGAGGAGGGTGTGCACAGTCCTCACTCTCCTGTCAGGCTCTGTGCAGAGTCCCAGGGTGAGTGATCTGACAGGGGTGTCAGAGGAGGGTGTGCACAGTCATCACTCTCCTGTCAGGCTCTGTGCAGAGTCCCAGGGTGAGTGATCTGACAGGGGTGTCAGAGGAGGGTGTGCACAGTCCTCACTCTCCTGTCAGAGTCTGTTCAGAGTCCCAGGGTGAGTGATCTGACACTGGTGTCAGAGGAGCACCTCCCTTTCCAGGCTGGGTGATAAAGGCAATTTCTAACTTAAAATGAAGAGTAGCTGCAGCAGGGCACTGGAAAGGGGGCATTGCTGGCAGTGCAGATGCTCACCTTGCGATCCAATGCTGTCTCGGCTACGGTCCTGCAGAGAGAAAATAGTGTCACCCAGTGCACTGCACCAGCGCTCATCATCATCATCTTCTACAGCAGTGTATCAGCCTGTCTGATTCAGCCTGTCAGAGTGTCTGTCAGTCAGTGTATCGATCTGTCAGAGTGTCTGTCAGTCAGTGTATCAGCCTGTCAGAGTGTCCGTCAGTCAGTGTATCGATCTGTCAGAGGGTCCGTCAGTCAGTGTATCGATCTGTCAGTGTCCGTCAGTCAGTGTATCGATCTGTCAGAGTGTCTGTCAGTCAGTGTATCGATCTGTCAGAGTGTCTGTCAGTTAGTGTATCGATCTGTCAGAGTGTCTGTCAGTCAGTGTATCAGCCTGTCAGAGTGTCTGTCTGTCAGTGTATCAGCCTGTCAGAGTGTCTGTCAGTCAGTGTATCGATCTGTCAGAGTGTCTGTCAGTCAGTGTATCAGCCTGTCAGAGTGTCTGTCAGTCAGTGTATCGATCTGTCAGAGGGTCCGTCAGTCAGTGTATCGATCTGTCAGTGTCCGTCAGTCAGTGTATCGATCTGTCAGAGTGTCTGTCAGTCAGTGTATCGATCTGTCAGAGTGTCTGTCAGTCAGTGTATCAGCCTGTCAGAGTGTCTGTTAGTCAGTGTATCGATCTGTCAGAGTGTCTGACAGTCAGTGTATCAGCCTGTCAGAGTGTCCGTCAGTCAGTGTATCGATCTGTCAGAGTGTCTGTCAGTCAGTGTATCAGCCTGTCAGAGTGTCTGTCAGTCAGTGTATCGATCTGTCAGAGTGTCTGTCAGTCAGTGTATCAGCCTGTCAGAGTGTCTGTCAGTCAGTGTATCAGCCTGTCAGAGTGTCTGTCAGTCAGTGTATCAGCCTGTCAGAGTGTCTGTCAGTCAGTGTATCAGCCTGTCAGAGTGTCTGTCAGTCAGTGTATCTGCCAGACAGTTTTTTAGTCAGTGTATCAGAGTCATCAGTGTGTCAATCAGAGTGCCAGACTATAAGTTTGTCACTCCTTACCCTCTCCTTCATCTTCAGCCTTGGCCACTCTTTCCTCTCGACCCTGGAGAGCAGAGAGAGGGAGGCTGTGAGTATCCAAGAGACTGGAGGATGATGGAGGAGGAGAGGTGTGTGAGATGGTGGAGGAGAGGAGTGTGTGATGATGGGGGATAGGAGTGTGTGATGATGGAGGAGGAGAGGAGTGTGTGATGATGGAGGAGAGGAGTGTGTGATGATGGAGGAGAGGAGTGTGTGATGATGGAGGAGGAGAGGAGTGTGTGATGATGGAGGAGAGGAGTGCGTGATGATGGAGGAGAGGAGTACGTGATGATGGAGGAGGAGAGGAGTGTGTGATGATGGAGGAGAGGAGGAGTGTGTGTTGGAGGAGAGGAGTGTGATGATGGAGGAGGAGAGGAGTGTGTGTGATGGAGGAGAGGAGTGTGTGATGGAGGAGGAGAGGAGTACGTGATGATGGAGGAGAGGAGTGTGTGATGATGGAGGAGAGGAGTGTGTGTGTTGGAGGAGAGGAGTGTGATGATGGAGGAGAGGAGTGTGATGATGGAGGAGGAGAGGAGTGTGTGTGATGGAGGAGAGGAGTGTGTGATGATGGAGGAGAGGAGTGTGATGATGGAGGAGGAGAGGAGTGTGTGTGATGGAGGAGAGGAGTGTGTGATGGAGGAGGAGAGGAGTGTGTGATGATGGAGGAGAGGAGTGTGTGTGTTGGAGGAGAGGAGTGTGTGATGGAGGAGGACAGTGGAAAAAGAGTGAGTGATGGAGGGATATGGCTATGCTCCTGACCTCCTCTTGCTGGGGATGAAGCCGATTTCGTCCCCCTCTCCATCAGGGGTGATCCGCCTCGCCTGCCACCACTCCTCGTCGCTGGCGTCCAGGACCTGCAGCACCTCTCCGAACCGGAAACCCAGGGCCTGGCTCAGGAAGCCACAGTCCTTCGTCTTGTCATAGTCGAACAGCGCCCTGAGACAGAGAGACAGTCACACTGCGCCCTGAGAGAGAGACAGTCACACTGCGCCCTGAGAGAGAGACAGTCATACTGCGTCCTGAGAGAGAGACAGTTACACTGCGCCCTGAGAGAGAGACAGTCATACTGCGTCCTGAGAGAGAGACAGTCACACTGCGTCCTGAGAGAGAGACAGTTACACTGCGCCCTGAGAGAGAGACAGTCATACTGCGTCCTGAGAGAGAGACAGTCACACTGCGCCCTGAGACAGAGAGACAGTCACACTGCGCCCTGAGAGAGAGACAGTCACACTGCATGCTGAGGGAGAGACAGTTACACTCCACACTGAGAGAGAGACAGTTACACTGCGCCCTGAGACAGAGAGACAGTCACACTGCGCCCTGAGAGAGACAGTCACACTGCGTCCTGAGAGAGAGACAGTTACACTGCGCCCTGAGAGAGAGACAGTCACACTGCATGCTGAGGGAGAGACAGTTACACTCCACACTGAGAGAGAGACAGTTACACTGCGCCCTGAGACAGAGAGACAGTCACACTGCGCCCTGAGAGAGAGACAGTCACACTGCATGCTGAGGGAGAGACAGTTACACTCCACACTGAGAGAGAGACAGTTACACTGCGCCCTGAGACAGAGAGACAGTCACACTGCGCCCTGAGAGAGAGACAGTCACACTGCACCCTGAGACATAGAGACAGTCACACTGCGTCCTGAGACAGAGAGACAGTCACACTGCACGCTGAGAGAGAGACAGTCATACTGCGCCCTGAGACAGAGAGACAGTCACACTGCGCCCTGAGAGAGAGACAGTCACACTGCATGCTGAGGGAGAGACAGTTACACTCCACACTGAGAGAGAGACAGTTACACTGCGCCCTGAGACAGAGAGACAGTCACACTGTGCCCTGAGAGAGAGACAGTCACACTGCACACTGAGACAGAGAGACAGTCTCACTGCGCCCTGAGAGAGAGACAGTCACACTGCGCACTGAGACGGAGAGACAGTCACACTGCGCCCTGAGAGAGAGACAGTCACACTGCACGCTGAGAGAGACAGTTACACTGCGCACAGAGACGGAGAGACAGCCACACTGCGCCCTGAGAGAGAGACAGTCATACTGCGCCCTGAGAGAGAGAGACAGTCATACTGCACCCTGAGAGAGAGAGACAGTCACACTGCTCACAGAGAAAGAGACAGTCACACTGTGCACTGAGACAGAGAGACAGTCACACTGTTGTGTAGTGTTGTGTACCTGATGTAAAAGCCTCTCTTGATGTTGCAGCTCAGGGAAGTGGTATTGTGTAGCGTTGTGTACCTGATGTAAAAGCCTCTCTTGATGTTGCAGCTCAGGGAAGTGGTATTGTGTAGCATTGTGTAGCTGATGTAAAAGTCTGTCTTGGGGTTGTAGTGCAGAAAGGTGGTGTTGTGCAAAGTTGCGTATTATTGTGTACCTGATGTAAAAGCCTCTCTTGGTGTTGCTGCGCAGGGAGGTGGTGTTGTATAGAGTTGTGTAATGTTGTGTAGTGTTGTGTACCTGATGTAAAAGCCTCTCTTGGTGTTGCTGCGCAGGGAGGTGGTGCCAGAGCCCATACTGCTGTTCATCAGCTGCTCCCGGAGGTCGTGAATCTTCGCCTCAAACCGGCTGTACTCTGCAATGCGAGAGAAATCTGACTGGAGCCCTTTCAGATGACATCACCTCTGATCATGACATCAGCCAAGGGTGGACTGGCTGGGAAACTTAAAGCTTTGATCAGGGTCTCAGTTCCAAGCCTCAACTTGTGTGCATTCATTCTAATGGTTATTGCTTGACAACACTGTATTTCATTGGTCATGACAACAAAGCTCTTTAATTTCAATCTGCCTGAGACTGTAGCATACTGTATTGGTCTGGACTATGGAGTGCAATATTAGACTGGACTGTAGTGTACAGTATTGGTCTGGACTGTAGAGTACTGTATTAGACCGGACTGTAGTGTACAGTATTGGTCTGGACTATGGAGTACAATATTAGACTGGACTGTAGCGTACTGTATTAGACTGGACTATAGGGTACAGTATTAGACTGAACTGTAGCGTACTGTATTAGACTGGACTGTAGCATACAGTATTGGTCTGGACTATGGAGTACAATATTAGACTGGACTGTAGCGTATAGTATTAGACTGGACTGTAGCGTACCATATTAGACCGGACTGTAGCGTATAGTATTAGACTGGACTGCAGCGTATAGTATTGCACTGGACTGTAGTGTACAGTATTAGACTGGACTGTAGCGTATAGTATTAGACTGGACTGTAGTGTACAGTATTAGACTGGACTGTAGCGTATAGTATTAGACTGGACTGTAGCGTACCATATTAGACCGGACTGTAGCGTATAGTATTAGACTGGACTGCAGCGTATAGTATTGCACTGGACTGTAGTGTACAGTATTAGACTGGACTGTAGCGTATAGTATTAGACTGGACTGTAGTGTACAGTATTAGACTGGACTGTAGCGTATAGTATTAGACTGGACTGCAGTGTACAGTATTAGACTGGACTGCAGCGTACAGTATTAAACTGGACTGTAGCGTACAGTATTAGACTGGACTGCAGCGTACAGTATTAGACTGGACTGTAGAGTACTGTATTAGACTAGACTGCAGCATACAGTATTAGACTGGACTGTAGAGTACTGTATTAGACTGGACTGTAGTGTACAGTATTAGACTGGACTGCAGTGTACAGTATTAGACTGGACTGTAGCGTACAGTATTAGACTGGACTGTAGAGTACTGTATTAGACTGGACTGTAGCGTACAGTATTAGACTGGACTGCAGTGTACAGTATTAGACTGGACTGTAGAGTACTGTATTAGACTGGACTGCAGCGTACAGTATTAGACTGGACTGCAGCGTACAGTATTAGACTAGACTGCAGTGTACAGTATTAGACTGGACTGTAGCGTACAGTGCTGCATTGGACTGTTCTACCATGGGCTGTACGGGACTGATCTGCATTAGGCTGCGCTGGGCAGCACCTACCTTCCGGTCTGTATTGTGCGATGATCGTGACAGTCTGACCCGCATTCTTCAGCGCAGTGGCTGCCTGCTCATGGGTGGCACTCCGGAGATCCACGCCATTCACCTGGCAGAGTAGACAGAGAGCATGACAGAGCGTCCGAAGTGCTGGAGTGATACAGAGCTGGAGAGAGGGAGAGGCAAGGAGAGAGGGGGAAGAGCAGAACGAGAGAAGTACAGAGAGAGAGGTGGTGGAGGGTCACTCACAGACAGAATCTGATCCCCTTTCCTCAGCTCCCCGCTCAGGTCAGCCGGCCCCCCTGCCAGGATGAAGGAGATGAAGATGCCCTCACCATCCTCACCCCCCACAATGTTGAAACCCAGCCCTGTGGAGCCCCTGTGGATCAGCACTCGCCTGGGCTCCCTGAGAGACAGAGGGATTAATCAGACACACTGGACACTACAGTCCATTAACACTGCACTGAGAGAGAGGGGTTAATACAGACACACTGGACACTACAGTACATTAACACTGCACTGAGAGAGAGGGGTTAATACAGACACACTGGACACTACAGTACATTAACACTGCACTGAGAGAGAGGGGTTAATACAGTCACTCTGGACACTACAGTACATTAGCACTGCACTGAGAGAGAGAGGGGGGTTAATACAGACACACTGAACACTACAGTCCATTAACACTGCACTGAGAGAGAGAGGGGTTAATACAGACACATTGGACACTAGAGTACATTAATAGTGATCTGAAAGGGGGGAAGGGGTTATTTCACATACTGCACAGCACAGTAACGCACAGGGAGAGATAATTCACACAGTATCACTGATGGGTACAGTATTTGAAAGTCCCAAACCTGGGTATGTCATCGTCTCCCAGCATGCCTTTGGGGATGGGGGAGTATCTCCGTGGTGACGTTGGCGTGAGGGCCTGTGGGTAGTCTGTGCCTAGGTAGTTTGGGTGGCCAACCTCGTTGTCCATGTGAGGGGAGTATGCTGTGGAGACACACAGGCACTTTTAACACACACACACTTGCACTGAGTGGAGCACAGCAGACAAGTGGAAGAAAGTCAGACAGAGAGACAGGTGTGTCAGGAGGTGTAGGAGTCAGAGAGAGAGACAGGTGTGTCAGGAGGTGTAGGAGTCAGAGAGAGAGACAGGTGTATCAGGAGGTGTAAGAGCCAGAGAGAGAGACAGGTGTGTCAGGAGGTGTCGGAGTCAGAGAGAGAGAGACAGGTGTGTCAGGAGGTGCAGGAGTCAGAGAGAGAGAGACAGGTGTGTCAGGAGGTGCAGGAGTCAGAGAGAGAGAGACGGGTGTGTCAGGAGGTGCAGGAGTCAGAGAGAGAGAGACAGGTGTGTCAGGAGGTGTAGGAGTCAGAGAGAGAGACAGGTGTGTCAGGAGGTGTAGGAGTCAGAGAGAGAGACAGGTGTGTCAGGAGGTGTCAGAGTCAGAGAGAGAGACAAGTGTGTCAGGAGGTGCAGGAGTCAGAGAGAGAGAGACAGGTGTGTCAGGACGTGTAGGAGCCAGAGAGAGAGACAGGTGTGTCAGCAGGTGCAGGAGTCAGAGAGAGAGAGAGACAGGTGTGTCAGGAGGTGTAGGCGTCAGAGAGAGAGAGACAGGTGTGTCAGCAGGTACAGGAGTCAGAGAGAGAGACAGGTGTGTCAGGACGTGTAGGTGTCAGAGAGAGAGACAGGTGTGTCAGGAGGTGTAGGAGTCAGAGCGAGAGACAGGTGTGTCAGGACATGTAGGAGTCAGAGAGAGAGACCGGTGTGTCAGGACGTGTAGGAGTCAGAGAGAGAGACCGGTGTGTCAGGACGTGTAGGAGTCAGAGCGAGAGACAGGTGTGTCAGGAGGTGTAGGAGCCAGAGAGAGAGACAGGTGTGTCAGGAGGTGCAGGAGTCAGAGAGAGAGAGAGACAGGTGTGTTAGGAGGTGTAGGAGTCAGAGAGAGAGAGAGACAGGTGTGTCAGGAGGTGTAGGAGTCAGAGAGAGAGAGACAGGTGTTTCAGCAGGTACAGGAGTCAGAGAGAGAGACAGGTGTGTCAGGACGTGTAGGTGTCAGAGAGAGAGACAGGTGTGTCAGGAGGTGTAGGAGTCAGAGCGAGAGACAGGTGTGTCAGGACATGTAGGAGTCAGAGCGAGAGACAGGTGTGTCAGGACATGTAGGAGTCAGAGAGAGAGACCGGTGTGTCAGGACGTGCAGGAGTCAGAGAGAGAGAGAGACAGGTGTGTCAGGACGTGTAGGAGTCAGAGAGAGAGACAGGTGTGTCAGGACGTGTAGGTGTCAGAGAGAGAGACAGGTGTATCAGGAGGTGCAGGAGTCAGAGAGAGAGAGAGACAGGTGTGTCAGGAGGTGTAGGAGTCAGAGAGAGAGAGACAGGTGTTTCAGCAGGTACAGGAGTCAGAGAGAGAGACAGGTGTGTCAGGAGGTGTAGGAGCCAGAGAGAGAGACAGGTGTGTCAGCAGGTGCAGGAGTCAGAGAGAGAGAGAGACAGGTGTGTCAGGAGGTGTAGGAGTCAGAGAGAGAGAGACAGGTGTTTCAGCAGGTACAGGAGTCAGAGAGAGAGACAGGTGTGTCAGGACGTGTAGGTGTCAGAGAGAGAGACAGGTGTGTCAGGAGGTGTAGGAGTCAGAGCGAGAGACAGGTGTGTCAGGAGGTGTAGGAGTCAGAGCGAGAGACAGGTGTGTCAGGACATGTAGGAGTCAGAGCGAGAGACAGGTGTGTCAGGACATGTAGGAGTCAGAGAGAGAGACCGGTGTGTCAGGACGTGCAGGAGTCAGAGAGAGAGAGAGACAGGTGTGTCAGGACGTGTAGGAGTCAGAGAGAGAGACAGGTGTGTCAGGACGTGTAGGTGTCAGAGAGAGAGACAGGTGTATCAGGAGGTGTAGGAGTCAGAGCGAGAGACAGGTGTGTCAGGACATGTAGGAGTCAGAGCGAGAGACAGGTGTGTCAGGAGGTGTAGGAGTCAGAGAGAGAGACAGGTGTGTCAGGACATGTAGGAGTCAGAGAGAGAGACAGGTGTGTCAGGAGGTGTAGGAGTCAGAGAGAGAGAGACAGGTGTGTCAGCAGGTACAGGAGTCAGAGAGAGAGACCGGTGTGTCAGGACGTGTAGGAGTCAGAAGAGTCAGACTCACAGCTGGTGATGTCGGGGGGGTTGTAGGAGTCAGTCAGGTACAGGTTGGTGGGCTTGGCCACTCTCAGATACACCACCTCCGCTGTGTTCTTCAGAGCAGCAACCGCATCCTCGTGCATCACATCCTCCAGACACACATTGTTCACCTGCACACACATACGGACAGACAAACACACAACAGCACAAACACATGGACATGCATGGAGACCACAGACAGAGAGTACAACACAGGCATACACCGAAAGACACACGCACAGACACAGAGAGACAGGCAAAATGAACACATTGTTCAATAACCCCATGTTCTCCCGTAGACACAAGAGTCAGAACTGATCAGAATGTAATATGAGTTTCAAAGGAATGATCAGGACTGTTCCAGGGATGTTGGTCAAACAGAGACAGCCACATGCACAGATGTTTAATTTTAGGAATGCATATATTACAGGAAGAAGCTGCTTGCTGTTTAATGTAAGAACATTCCCTGTTTCTGGGGTGCGTGGGACTCGGACAGATCAGCTGCAATTCCTGCACTGCCCAGCAGATGGGGTACTGTCACTGAGAGAGTCCATACTGGAGGCCATGAAACAGCGAGAGACGGAGACAGAGAAGGGGAGGGATAGAGTTAAAAGGCCCATTGCGAGGGCTGGAACAGGAGAGTAGAGGCTACGTCTGAAAAATACTCATGTGTTCATGGTTGCACATCAAGTACATCTTCAATGTGCAATGGAAAGCAAACAGAATGTCAGGATATGAAGTGTGAAATTTAAAGCAAAGTATGTTATGCTAATGTACTAGTAAGACCTTCAGAATATTTAGAATACTGTGTACAATTTCATAATATTTACACAATTGTACGATATTATGTACCAAACAGATATTTCTGATCTGGAATAAGTCCAATCAATCACTAATCCAGATACCTTCTCAGGTGTCCCATGTCCTACACTGACGGGTGGAAGGAACTGAATCTCTTCGGTCTTGAACAGGAAAGCCTCAGAAGGGACCTGATACGAGCACCCAAACACCTCAGGGCATCATCACACTCCGCCCAGAGGACTGAACAGACTCAACAGTGGCACGCCGCCCAGAGGGGACTAGGGGAAACTGTGTGGAAGTGCATTCAAAACCGAGAACAAGACTTAAGGGTGGTGGGAGTAGGGAACAAGCTGCCCAGTTCTTGTTGAAGCCAATACCTGGATGAGATACAGCTGGGTGAGATACTGGGACCAGTTAACTACTGACAAACAATGAGCCAGAGGGGCGAATGGCAGTACAGAGAGGAGGAACAGAGGATTAGGGTGGGGTATCGGAGGGGTTAGAGGGGTCACAGAAGGTTAGGGGGCAAGAGAGGGGTAACAGATTGTTAAAAGGGCAAAAGTAGGGTTCTGGGGTCAGACGATAGTGACAGAGGGGTCAGACTTACAGCCAGGATCTTGTCCCCAATCTGTAGTCGCCCATCCTTGTGTGCTGCCCCCCCCTCAATGATCTTGGTAACGTAGATGCTGTTGTCCCCTGGAATGTGCTGGTTCCCCACTCCCCCTGCAATACTGAACCCCAACCCTGCAGAGACAGAGAGACACAGACACACCAGTCAACCCCACTCCCCCTGCAATACTGAACCCCAACCCTGCAGAGACAGAGAGACACAGACACACCAGTCAACCCCACTCCCCCTGCAATACTGAACCCCAACCCTGCAGAGAGAGAGAGATACAGACACACCAGTCAACCCCACTCCCCCTGCAATACTGAACCCCAACCCTGCAGAGACAGAGAGACACAGACACACCAGTCAACCCCACTCCCCCTGCAATACTGAACCCCAACCCTGCAGAGACAGAGAGACACAGACACACCAGTCAACCCCACTCCCCCTGCAAGACTGAACCCCAACCCTGCAGAGACAGAGAGACACAGACACACCAGTCAACCCCACTCCCCCTGCAATACTGAACCCCAACCCTGCAGAGACAGAGAGACATCCCCATTCACTAAGCTCTAGCTTGCTAACACAGAGGGACATAGACGCCCAGCCTTGACTGAGAACTTTCCAGTGACCTCTGACCTTTGGGCCCCTTGATGAGCTTGATCTCGGTGACCTTTTCGGCCAGCGGTTTCCGGCGCATGACGTAGAGCCGCACAATGGCGCCCGCCTCCTTCAGCGCCTCCACAGCCTGGCTGTGGGTCACCTCACGCACATCCACCTCGTTCACGTAGAAGATACAGTCATTCACCCTGAGATGTTAGAGACCCCTGTTAGCCACACACTCTGTCTTCAGTGTCTATCAGGGTGAGAGTGCCAGGGTCTACAGGGGACAGGGTGCTGTCCTACAGAGGACAATGTTCAGTGTCTATCAGGGAGAGTGTGCCAAGGTCTACAGGGGACAGGGTGCAGTCCTACAGAGGACAATGCTCAGTGTCTATCAGGGAGAGTGTGCCAGGGAAACTGTACACGAGGTCTACAGGGGACAGGGTGCAGTCCTACAGAGGACAATGCTCAGTGTCTATCAGGGTGAGAGTGCCAAGGTCTACAGGGGACAGGGTGCAGTCCTACAGAGGACAATGTGCAGGGATTGTAGGGGACACTGTGCAGTGTCTACAGGGGACAGTATGCTTTAGCTACAGTAAAGGAGATAGAGTGCTGTATCTATGTGGGGAGAATATGCTCTATCTAAAGGGGAGAGAGTGCAATGTCTATGGGCAGACATTCCTAGTGTCTACAAGTACAGTATCTCCAGGGACATCGTGTACTACAGGGTCAGCACCTCAGTCTGCCATCCTGGGCGGCCGCTCCCCCTGGGATGATCTTGGTAATGAAGATACTGGGGTCATCGCCGACATGGGGGTTGTCTGTGCCCCCTGCAATGCTGAACCCCAAACCGGAATTACCCTGCAGGACAGACACAGATACAGCAGGTCAGAGGACAGACACAAGGTCAGGCTACGACCCTGAGACCCTTTAAAGTTAATTTCTTTAAGTCGACCTTGACACCTGCCAAGGGCTTCCTCAGTCTGACCGGAGGCTGAGGCCATCTGATCTGCCCAGCGCTGACTAATTAGCTGTGCCTGTTGTGTGTTTGTGCCGGGTGATGGCACAGTCAAAGCTGTGTCAAGCTGCTTGATTTAGTCCCTGTGGGAGAAGTGCGTCCTCTCAGCCTTTGAAAAGAAGGGGCAGCCCCGTGTCTCCCGCACTGCTTGTGTTTATTCAACAGTATTGCATTTGCATCGCAGGTGTGCTATTAGTTTTAATGGGGGGTGAAGAATCTGAAAGGCTAAGCGCTCACAGTTGAAGTTTAAACATGCACATTAACATAAACCCTGCTGATTAAAAGGCAGGTGTTATATTATAGCATTATGCGTGCAGCAAAAATATAAAAGTAAAAAAAATCTGAGTGTGGTTCTAATAATCCCTGATGATTATGAATGAAATAATTAAGCAAGAATCCCCTGAGAGGCTGTATCAGTAAAGATGTTTGTTCAAGAAGTGCAGATTGAGGTGTGTGGCCCTGGCCAGCAGGTAGCACTGGCAGGGCAGAGCTGGGACTACTCTGGCAGGGCTCTCTCTCCTGCTGCAATAGTACCTTCTGTGACTTGATGGGCTTCTGCAGGCTTGCACTGATGTCAGTGAGAGATGTACTGCTCCTCCAGTCAGCACTCACTCTCCTGTCAGGCTCTGTGCAGAGTCCCAGGGTGAGTGATCTGACAGGGGGTGTCAGAGCAGGGTGTGCACAGTCCTCACTCTCCTGTCGGGCTCTGTGCAGAGTCCCAGGGTGAGTGATCTGACAGGGGGTGTCAGAGGAGGGTGTGCACAGTCCTCACTCTCCTGTCAGGCTCTGTGCAGAGTCCCAGGGTGAGTGATCTGACAGGGGGTGTCAGAGGAGGGTGTGCACAGTCCTCACTCTCCTGTCAGGCTCTGTGCAGAGTCCCAGGGTGAGTGATCTGACAGGGGTGTCAGAGGAGGGTGTGCACAGTCCTCACTCTCCTGTCAGGCTCTGTGCAGAGTCCCAGGGTGAGTGATCTGACAGGGGGTGGAGAACAAGCCTCACCCTTTCCAGCGTGATCTCCTCATACTCCACCTCTCCATCTGTCCCGTTCACCTGAGAGAGAGGGAAGACACAGACAGAGACGGGTCAACATTCGTGACAACTGAAATAATGAGGAACAGAACCAGGGTGGTGAGCCCACACACTGGCAGACGAGACAGCACGAAGGACAGTGAGCCAGACTGCGGAACAATCTCACTAAAACAGCTTCAACAGGCAGGCCTCTTGCTGCACAGATTCCCACTGTCCACCAGTCCGATCCACTCCAGGTATTACAGTGTGGCCAATCAGACTTCCAGTCTGATCCACTCCAGGTATTACAGTGTGGCCAATCAGACTTCCAGTGCACACCAGTACGATCCACTCCAGGTATTACAGTGTGGCCAATCAGACTCCCAGTGCACACCAGTACGATCCACTCCAGGTATTACAGTGTGGCCAGTCAGACTCCCAGTGCACACCAGTACGATCCACTCCAGGTATTACAGTGTGGCCAGTCAGACTCCCAGTGCACACCAGTCCGATCCACTCCAGGTTGTGCAGATGGTGACCAAAGACAACAGAAGATGGTAACAGGAGACACAGCAAGAATGTGGAGCGACATGGTCTGATTGTCCAGTAAAACCAGGGCAAGGTCTGGACCCAAGGAGATGTGAAGTGTTCAATGGTGACCTCTTGATAGCGGCGCTGTGAGGGGTCAGGGGTCAGGGACAAGGCAGAGGCCATGGGAAATTGACAGGAAAGGTTAGCACGAGGGTCGGAGCTGGGCTCAGGGATAATTCGGAGGATTAAGTGTTAGCCTAAGTGATGTAAGGATGAGTGTCACGACTGGAGTGAAGATCAAGATTCAGGGTTAGGACTGAAGGATCACATGTAATGTTAGGGTTAAGGCCAGGTTGGTATGGTCGGACAATCCTGCTAACTGTCCTCATGCGGACAGGGAAGGATGGAACAGGATGCTTGAGCGCGGTACAGAACAGCCGACTCTCTTTCCTGCGTTTCTCCCGTCCTCCAGTGGCTGTGACTCGGGAAACTGTCAGGAAGTCACACTGGCACACTAAGTTCTCAGCTCCATGCATGCGCCTCATCTAAACAAGGGGTCCCGCACCCTGATCCTGGGGACCCCACACCTGCTGGGATTGCGTCCAGACATTTACTCGAACCCTTTCCTGGTCTAATAACAGGATTCATACAGCACTTTAACTATTTTCAGTACCCATACATACTGGAGGTTTGCATTGGAATGACTGCATTTCATTAGTCATTAGACAGGTGGACATTAAAGGCTCTATACATTAGAGCAAAAAAAACAACTTGCAAAGGTTCTACTCAAGCAGTCCGTCTGAAAACCTGAGAACATGTTTGAAAACACAGCTGGGTTCAGGGCGGACAGCAAGCTGAGGACACCCTGGCTGACTCTGTCCCTAACGATCCCAGTCATTACTCAGCTAATTGGGCGGCTCCTCCTGGAGCACCCCAGTCACAGCAGTGTGAATGTCAGGACTGTCGGGCACAACCTGCGCTCCGAACTGGACCTCGACTGATTTCCTGTTGGATATTTCATTTGACAAATTGAATATCGCAAACCAGACCGTACAGACAGATGGGCAAGTCGAGATATGGACAGACACCTGAGGGGGGGAGCTATAGAAGGGGAATGACATCACTGGTGACTGGACAGACAGGTGGACAGAGAGACAGAGAGACAGAGATAGGGGTGATGTGTTAGCTGGGCCAGGTGAATGTCTGGACAGACAGGTGGACAGAGAGACAGAGAGACAGAGATAGGGGCGATGTGTTAGCTGGGCCAGGTGAATGTCTGGACAGACAGGTGGACAGAGAGACAGAGAGACAGAGATAGGGGCGATGTGTTAGCTGGGCCAGGTGAATGTCTGGACAGACAGGTGGACAGAGAGACAGAGAGACAGAGAGACAGAGATAGGGGAGATGTGTTAGCTGGGCCAGGTGAATGTCTGGACACACAGGTGGACAGAGAGACAGAGAGACAGAGATAGGGGCGATGTGTTAGCTGTTCCAGGTGAATGTCTGGACAGACAGACAAGTGGACAGAGAGACAGAGAGACAGAGAGACAGAGATAGGGGCGATGTGTTAGCTGGGCCAGGTGAATGTCTGGACAGACAGGTGGACAGAGAGACAGAGAGACAGAGATAGGGGCGATGTGTTAGCTGGGCCAGGTGAATGTCTGGACACACAGGTGGACAGAGAGACAGAGAGACAGAGATAGGGGCGATGTGTTAGCTGTTCCAGGTGAATGTCTGGACAGACAGACAAGTGGACAGAGAGACAGAGAGACAGAGAGACAGAGAGACAGAGAGACAGAGATAGGGGCGATGTGTTAGCTGTTCCAGGTGAATGTCTGGACAGACAGACAAGTGGACAGAGAGACAGAGAGACAGAGAGAGAGAGACATAGATAGGGGCGATGTGTTAGCTGGGCCAGGTGAATGTCTGGACAGACAGGTGGACAGAGAGACAGAGAGACAGAGAGACAGAGACACAGAGACACAGAGACACAGAGAGACAGAGAGACAGAGAGACAGAGAGACAGAGATGGGGCGATGTGTTAGCTGTTTCAGGTGAATGTCTGGACAGACAGACAAGTGGACAGAGAGACAGAGAGACAGAGAGATAGAGATAGGGGCGATGTGTTAGCTGGGCCAGGTGAATGTCTGGACAGACAGGTGGACAGAGAGACAGAGAGACAGAGATAGGGGTGATGTGTTAGCTGGGCCAGGTGAATGTCTGGACAGACAGGTGGACAGAGAGACAGAGAGACAGAGATAGGGGCGATGTGTTAGCTGGGCCAGGTGAATGTCTGGACACACAGGTGGACAGAGAGACAGAGAGACAGAGATAGGGGCGATGTGTTAGCTGGGCCAGGTGAATGTCTGGACAGACAGGTGGACAGAGAGACAGAGAGACAGAGATAGGGGTGATGTGTTAGCTGGGCCAGGTGAATGTCTGGACAGACAGGTGGACAGAGAGACAGAGAGACAGAGATGGGGCGATGTGTTAGCTGGGCCAGGTGAATGTCTGGACAGACAGGTGGACAGAGAGACAGAGAGACAGAGAGACAGAGATGGGGCGATGTGTTAGCTGTTCCAGGTGAATGTCTGGACAGACAGACAAGTGGACAGAGAGACAAGTGGACAGAGAGACAGAGAGACAGAGAGACAGAGAGACAGAGATAGGGGCGATGTGTTAGCTGGGCCAGGTGAATGTCTGGACAGACAGGTGGACAGAGAGACAGAGAGACAGAGATAGGGGCGATGTGTTAGCTGGGCCAGGTGAATGTCTGGACACACAGGTGGACAGAGAGACAGAGAGACAGAGATAGGGGCGATGTGTTAGCTGTTCCAGGTGAATGTCTGGACAGACAGACAAGTGGACAGAGAGACAGAGAGACAGAGAGACAGAGAGACAGAGATAGGGGCGATGTGTTAGCTGTTCCAGGTGAATGTCTGGACAGACAGACAAGTGGACAGAGAGACAGAGAGACAGAGAGACAGAGATAGGGGCGATGTGTTAGCTGGGCCAGGTGAATGTCTGGACAGACAGGTGGACAGAGAGACAGAGAGACAGAGACACAGAGAGACAGAGAGACAGAGAGACAGAGAGACAGAGATGGGGCGATGTGTTAGCTGTTTCAGGTGAATGTCTGGACAGACAGACAAGTGGACAGAGAGACAGAGAGACAGAGAGACAGAGAGACAGAGAGACAGAGAGACAGAGATAGGGGCGATGTGTTAGCTGGGCCAGGTGAATGTCTGGACAGACAGGTGGACAGAGAGACAGAGAGACAGAGATAGGGGTGATGTGTTAGCTGGGCCAGGTGAATGTCTAGACAGACAGGTGGACAGAGAGACAGAGAGACAGAGATAGGGGCGATGTGTTAGCTGGGCCAGGTGAATGTCTGGACACACAGGTGGACAGAGAGACAGAGAGACAGAGATAGGGGCGATGTGTTAGCTGGGCCAGGTGAATGTCTGGACAGACAGGTGGACAGAGAGACAGAGAGACAGAGATAGGGGTGATGTGTTAGCTGGGCCAGGTGAATGTCTGGACAGACAGGTGGACAGAGAGACAGAGAGACAGAGATGGGGCGATGTGTTAGCTGGGCCAGGTGAATGTCTGGACAGACAGGTGGACAGAGAGACAGAGAGACAGAGAGACAGAGAGACAGAGATGGGGCGATGTGTTAGCTGTTCCAGGTGAATGTCTGGACAGACAGACAAGTGGACAGAGAGACAGAGAGACAGAGAGACAGAGAGACAGAGATAGGGGCGATGTGTTAGCTGGGCCAGGTAAATGTCTGGACAGACAGGTGGACAGAGAGACAGAGAGACAGAGATAGGGGCGATGTGTTAGCTGGGCCAGGTGAATGTCTGGACACTCAGGTGGACAGAGAGACAGAGAGACAGAGAGACAGAGATAGGGGCAATGTGTTAGCTGTTCCAGGTGAATGTCTGGACAGACAGACAAGTGGACAGAGAGACAGAGAGACAGAGAGACAGAGATAGGGGCGATGTGTTAGCTGTTCCAGGTGAATGTCTGGACAGACAGACAAGTGGACAGAGAGACAGAGAGACAGAGAGACAGAGAGACAGAGAGACAGAGAGACAGAGATAGGGGCGATGTGTTAGCTGGGCCAGGTAAATGTCTGGACAGACAGGTGGACAGAGAGACAGAGAGACAGAGATAGGGGTGATGTGTTAGCTGGGCCAGGTGAATGTCTGGACAGACAGGTGGACAGAGAGACAGAGAGACAGAGATGGGGCGATGTGTTAGCTGGGCCAGGTGAATGTCTGGACAGACAGGTGGACAGAGAGACAGAGAGACAGAGAGACAGAGAGACAGAGATGGGGCGATGTGTTAGCTGTTCCAGGTGAATGTCTGGACAGACAGACAAGTGGACAGAGAGACAGAGAGACAGAGAGACAGAGAGACAGAGAGACAGAGATAGGGGCGATGTGTTAGCTGGGCCAGGTAAATGTCTGGACAGACAGGTGGACAGAGAGACAGAGAGACAGAGATAGGGGCGATGTGTTAGCTGGGCCAGGTGAATGTCTGGACACTCAGGTGGACAGAGAGACAGAGAGACAGAGAGACAGAGATAGGGGCGATGTGTTAGCTGTTCCAGGTGAATGTCTGGACAGACAGACAAGTGGACAGAGAGACAGAGAGACAGAGAGACAGAGATAGGGGCGATGTGTTAGCTGTTCCAGGTGAATGTCTGGACAGACAGACAAGTGGACAGAGAGACAGAGAGACAGAGAGACAGAGATAGGGGCGATGTGTTAGCTGGGCCAGGTGAATGTCTGGACAGACAGGTGGACAGAGAGACAGAGAGACAGAGAGACAGAGAGACAGAGAGACAGAGAGACAGAGATGGGGCGATGTGTTAGCTGTTTCAGGTGAATGTCTGGACAGACAGACAAGTGGACAGAGAGACAGAGAGACAGAGAGACAGAGATAGGGGCGGTGTGTTAGCTGGGCCAGGTGAATGTCTGGACAGACAGGTGGACAGAGAGACAGAGAGACAGAGATAGGGGTGATGTGTTAGCTGGGCCAGGTGAATGTCTGGACAGACAGGTGGACAGAGAGACAGAGAGACAGAGATAGGGGCGATGTGTTAGCTGGGCCAGGTGAATGTCTGGACACACAGGTGGACAGAGAGACAGAGAGACAGAGATAGGGGCGATGTGTTAGCTGGGCCAGGTGAATGTCTGGACACACAGGTGGACAGAGAGACAGAGAGACAGAGATAGGGGTGATGTGTTAGCTGGGCCAGACAGACAAATGGCCAGAGGGGAAGGGGGAAAACGAGAGAAGAGAAATATATTCCTTACATAAGGCGAGCCATCGATAGTGTCTGTGTTTACAACCACGGGAGGAGAGTTGGCCTACAGAGAAAGATACAATACAGTACAGAAAATCAATCAGTCAACCAATCAAGAAAGCCTGTCCTTGCAGTACAAGACCAGCAGTAACGTCTTTCTGTTGTGTGTTAAGCGAGGACAGTCTCTCTCATCCAAACTCCAGCCTTTCACAAGAGCATCAGTGTCTGGCCCTGCATGATGCACGCACGCAAAAACACACACAGAGCTTGAACTGTACCACACAACAGTGCAACTGTGTTAGTGTCACCTGCCTATTGTGCCTGGTGTTGTGTTACCCTGTGAGTGACCTTTACTATTTAGGAGTACTAATAGAAACTGTACAGATCCAAGCCTTGGAATTTAACAATTGGGAATATTTCCTCAGATTGCACTTTTTAAAGAAGAAACTCTCCTTGCCTGTCTCTCTCACCACACTGTCCAAGTCCAGGAGCTGTCCTGTCTCTCTCTCATCACACTGTCCAAGTCCAGGAGCTGTCCTGTCTCTCTCTCACCACACTGTCAGAGTTCAGGAGCTGTCCTGTCTCTCTCTCACCACACTGTCAGAGTTCAGGAGCTGTCCTGTCTCTCTCTCTCACCACACTGTCAGAGTTCAGGAGCTGTCCTGTCTCTCTCTCTCACCACACTGTCAGAGTTCAGGAGCTGTCCTGTCTCTCTCTCTCACCACACTGTCAGAGTTCGGGAGCTGTCTTGTCTTTCTCTCTCACCACACTGTCAGAGTTCGGGAGCTGTCTTGTCTCTCTCTCTCACCACACTGTCAGAGTTCAGGAGCTGTCCTGTCTTTCTCTCTCACCACACTGTCAGAGTTCAGGAGCTGTCCTGTCTTTCTCTCTCACCACACTGTCAGAGTTCAGGAGCTGTCCTGTCTCCCTCTCACCACACTGTCAGAGTTCAGGAGCTGTCCTGTCTTTCTCTCTCACCACACTGTCAGAGTTCAGGAGCTGTCCTGTCTCTCTCTCTCACCACAGTGTCAGAGTTCAGGAGCTGTCCTGTCTCTCTCTCTCACCACACTGTCAGAGTTCAGGAGCTGTCCTGTCTCTCTCTCTCACCACACTGTCAGAGTTCAGGAGCTGTCCTGTCTTTCTCTCTCACCACACTGTCAGAGTTCAGGAGCTGTCTTGTCTTTCTCTCTCACCACACTGTCAGAGTTCAGGAGCTGTCCTGTCTCTCTCTCTCACCACAGTGTCAGAGTTCAGGAGCTGTCCTGTCTCTCTCTCTCACCACACTGTCAGAGTTCAGGAGCTGTCCTGTCTCTCTCTCTCACCACACTGTCAGAGTTCAGGAGCTGTCCTGTCTCCCTCTCACCACAGTGTCAGAGTTCAGGAGCTGTCCTGTCTCTCTCTCTCACCACAGTGTCAGAGTTCAGGAGCTGTCCTGTCTCTCTCTCTCACCATACTGGCAGAGTTCAGGAGCTGTCCTGCCTCTCCCGCACTGTTACCCGTTCGTGCCAAGCTGAACCGGCTGTCGCTCCCCCTGGTGTCTCCCTGTCTCTCTCTCTGTGCAGATGGTCTGCCCTGCACATTCCAGACTCTCGACAGCCTGTCTCCCTCCCTCTTTTTCCAAATCTGCTGTCCTTCTTTCCCCTCCGCTGTGGAGAAGGAAGTGTCTGAACGGCTGCTTGCTGGAAGGGCCGTGGGATGTGACACTGTGCACAATGCCAAAGCCTCACACTCGCACTGGACACAGGCAGTTCTTTTTTGTTTCAAATGTTTGGAACGAATGATCTAGAAATGCAATATAATCTACACTGAAGGGCATGAACACTGACTGACATACTGACACCCTGACAGACTGACACCCTGACAGACTGATGCCCTGATTGTCATACTGACACCGACTGACAGACTGACACCCTGACAGACTGATGCCCTGCGTGTCATACTGACACCGACTGACAGACTGACGCCCTGACAGACTGATGCCCTGACAGACTGACGCCCTGACAGACTGATGCCCTGACAGACATACTGACACCCTGACTGTCACACTAACAGACTGACACCCTGACAGACTGATGCCCTGCGTGTCATACTGACACCGACTGACAGACTGACGCCCTGACAGACTGACACCCTGACTGTCACACTAACAGACAGACACCCTGACAGACTGATGCCCTGAACCTGCTTCACAGCAGATTTCTGAAAACCCACCCATGAACCCACCTACTGCAAACACTTTCTTCACACTGATGATGCAATTCCCTGGCCTGAAAGAACGTCACAACATAAAAAATAACAAGTAAGAGAGGAGATGAAAGAGTTCTGACAGGCGTGGAGAAAGGAGAGCAGTTACCCAGTCTCCGGAGACACAAATGAAGACAGAGATGCTGATAGGACATGATGGCAGCTTCTAAACACAGAGAGCATTACCATATAAATCACCTACAGACGGAGAGAGAATGAGTGATGGGAAAAGGAGGTGGAAATGACATCTGACTGTACTGTAGACACTGCTAGAGCCACTGCTGTCCCTCTCCTCTCACACTCCCCCTGAATTCACCAGCACACACACACTGTCACACCTGACTGTACTGTAGACACTGCTAGAGCCACTGCTGTCCCTCTCCTCTCACACTCCCCCTGAATTCACCAGCACACACACACTGTCACACCTGACTGTACTGTAGACACTGCTAGAGCCACTGCTGTCCCTCTCCTCTCACACTCGCCCTGAATTCACCAGCACACACACACTGTCACACCTGACTGTACTGCAGACACTGCTAGAGCCACTGCTGTCCCTCTCCTCTCACACTCCCCCTGAATTCACCAGCACACACACACTGTCACACCTGACTGGACTGCAGACACTGCTAGAGCAGCAGACGCAATCGCAGCAATCCAGCGAGATCCCTTCAGTGAGAGTGATGCAGGTCTGCGGTGGTAGGAGTTGTTTGGCGTTTTCCCTGCTGGTGTGATCAGTGCGTGGGGGGAGCCGGGTCAGGCTATAGCCCTGGAGTGCAGTATTGAGCAGCCGCCCCCATGGTGTGTTAATGGGGAGCAGAGTGTGGGAGAGAGGGCACCAACACAGAGTACCTCTCCACACTCGGTCTCTAACACTTTCCATTTTTAGCTCTCCATGTGCCACCTGCACTGCCATTCCTCCTCTTACTCTCCTATCACTCTGCTTCTCTGACACACTCTCTGCACCTCACCCCACTCTCCCTGTCTCTCTCACTCCTTCTCTCATCTTTCCTGGGGCTCTCCCCTCTGTATTCCTTTCTTCCTTTGCCAGACTCTCCCTCTCTCCCGATGCCAGGCCTCCTGCTCCATGCCGAGTGCCAAGGTGCCATCCCTCTCTCGCTCCATCCCTGACCACCCGTTGCCATGGCTACTCCATGGCAACAGCTGCCGAGGCCTCCGGGGAAATCCTGTCGTCTAGGCAACCAGGCCCTTCTGCACCAGCACTTTCCAGCAATTATCATACAAAACTGTCAATTAATGACTATCGGGAGAGAGGAGCCTGGGACCTGAGAGAGAGGGAGTGAGGAAGAGTGTGGTATGAGAGATCAGTTGAGGACAGAGGGAGTGAAGGATGAGAGAGGGAATGAGAAAGAGTAAGGGATGAGAAATGAAGACAGAGGCAGTGAGGAAGAGTGAGGGATGAGAGATCAGTTGAAGAGAGAGGGAGTGAGGAAGAGTGTGGGATGAGAGATCAGTTGAGGAGAGAGGGAGTGAGGAAGAGTGTGGGATGAGAGATCAGTTGAGGAGAGAGGGAGTGAGGAAGAGTGCGGGATGAGAGATCAGTTGAAGAGAGAGGGAGTGAGGAAGAGTGCGGGATGAGAGATCAGTTGAAGAGAGAGGGAGTGAGGAAGAGTGTGGGATGACAGATCAGTTGAGGACAGAGGGAGTGAGGAAGAGTATGGGATGACAGATCAGTTGAGGAGAGAGGGAGTGAGGAAGAGTGTGGGATGACAGATCAGTTGAGGAGAGAGGGAGTGAGGAAGAGTGTGGGATGACAGATCAGTTGAGGAGAGAGGGAGTGAGGAAGAATGTGGGATGACAGATCAGTTGAGGACAGAGGGAGTGAGGAAGAGTGTGGGATGACAGATCAGTTGAGGAGAGAAGGAGTGAGGAAGAGTGTGGGATGACAGATCAGTTGAGGAGAGAGGGAGTGAGGAAGAGTGTGGGATGACAGATCGGTTGAGGACAGAGGGAGTGAGAGAGAGGGATGGGGGGTTACTGCGGAGGTAGAAAGAGAGAGGGACTGAGCTGCCCAACAATATGCAAAAGTTGCAAAAGCTGTGCAATGGCCTTGAACATGTGAGACACAAGCAGGAGCTGTGGGGTGTGTGTGTAATGAGTGTCAGCCACTGACTCATACTGTACAACTTTCCTCTATCAGAGCAGCTCTTATGAATGCAGCTCAGGCACGGTCAGAATTCAGCACGGTCACATCTGGATCACAGCAGCTCAGGGTGCACTGGACATGAGCAGCCAGTGTGCAGAGATGCAGAAGGTAATCCATCACATATAATTGACCCACAGTCAGGTTTACTCCATAAAGCTACAAGACCGCTTCCTGTACCGCAGAGACCGGATCTGTCTGACCTGAAACCACAGGTCATTCGTGTCAGGCGTGTGCACTGGGGAGTGTTACAGAGGAAAGCAGAGAGGAGATGGAGATCCAGAGAGGCAAACTGATCAAGTCTAGACAGGAAGGAGAGGCAAGAAGGGGCAGAGAGTGATGGAAAAAGAGAGGGAGACGTCTGGGGACTGCAAAGGAGAGGCGGAGAGATGAAGAGAGAAAGTTAAAGCTCACAGGTGGACACCACGGAGTCCGTCTCTCTAACAATAAGAATATTCTATTGTCCTGAATGCCTGTACATGTTTTGCTAATTGTTACTGCATCGGCAACACTGTCATTCACCAGTCATGCTAATAAGGCTCTGTGATTATGAATCTGTAAAAGAAAAATCGAGCTCGTTCCTGTCCTCGTGGTGATTAACTGATCCGTAGTCACGTAGCCTGTACAGTAGGGTCTTATCCGCTGGCGGGTGAAAAGTCGCTGAAGAGCTCTGGCTCCTCGCAGACCGGTCTGACCAGCCCTGTGCTGCTGGGCAGCCAGGAAGAAAACGCCCCAGTGTGGGGGCTGTCCAAGGCTCCCCACTGGGCGATCGATTCCTAACTGACCACTGATGCAAGAAAAACTCTTCTCCATCCCTCCCTCCCTCTGGCCCGCCGGCCCAGCGCCCAAGATGGGGTACAGGATTGAGTTTGGGAGTGTTCGGGACAGACGACACTCCTTTACACAAAGAGGGGTGGGGGTGAGGAACACGGCTAGAGCAGATTCTGTAGGATCCATTCAGAAGAGCCAGGATGGGATCCAGGGATCCGGACAGCCCAACCCTCGCCCGCGACCCGCCCCATCGCCCCGCGGCGGGAGAGAGAACGGAGGGGTCTCCCCTTACCCGCGACCCGCCCCATCGCCCCGCGGCGGGAGAGAGAACGGAGGGGTCTCCCCTTACCCGCGACCCGCCCCATCGCCCCGCGGCGGGAGAGAGAACGGAGGGGTCTCCCCTTACCCGCGACCCGCCCCATCGCCCTGCGGCGGGAGAGAGAACGGAGGGGTCTCCCCTTACCCGCGACCCGCCCCATCGCCCTGCGGCGGGAGAGAGAACGGAGGGACTGCTGCTTATGCCGGATTGTCAAGGCGCTTGAGAGACTCTCTCTATAAATAGACCCGTCGCCGCATCAGACGAGCAGTGCAGACAGCTTTTAATGAGTGTTAATTATGGCTTTAAAGACACTGCGGCTGTCAGGAAGCACGGAAGGGAAACAAGACGAGTCTCTATAAATAACTCTCGCGCCGCGCTGGCAGCCGTCGGCGTGGCCCGATCTGAGCGCCCCTCTTCATCATCCTCTCCTCTGCCAGCCGGTGTGTTCCCGTCCCCAGACCACAGCCAGCTTCCCGATCGGGACGCTTACAGCTGTAACTGTGGGGGAGCGCAGGCTGCGAGTGAAGAGAGGGAGGACAGGGCTGATATAAATGGTTTCAGTGGATCTCCTTATACTGGTCAAGTGATTTTTAACACTATTGTGTACTGTGTATACTGTATATTCACTTGTATGAACATTTCTCTCCCTGCCTCTCTTAATGAACACCCTAAATCTCATCTTCTCCCACCATTCTCCATTCTCCCACAATCTCCCAATCCCTACCATCTCCTAACCCATCTCCCACAATCTCCCAATCCCTACCATATCCTACTCCATCTCCCACAATCTCCCAATCCCTACCATCTCCTACTCCATCTCCCAATCCCTACCATTTCCCAATCCATCTCCCACAATCTCCCAAACACTACCATCTCCTAATCCATCTCCCACAATATCCCAATCCCTACCATCTCCTAACCCATCTCCCACAATTTCCCAATCCCTACCATCTCCCAATCCATCTCCCACAATCTCCCAATCCCTGCCATCTCCTAACCCATCTCCCAATCCCTACCATTTCCCAATCCATCTCCCACAATCTCCCAATCACTACCATTTCCCAATCAATCTCCCACAATATCCCAATCCCTACCATCTCCCAATCCATCTCCCACAATCTCCCAATCACTACCATTTCCCAATCGATCTCCCACAATATCCCAATCCCTACCATCTCCCAAATTCATCTGCCACAATCTTCCAAACACTACCATCTCCCAATCCATCTGCCACAATCTTCCAAACACTACCATCTCCTAATCCATCCTCCACAATATCCCAATCCCTACCATCTCCCAAATCCATCTCCCACAATCTCCCAATCCTTACCATCTCCTAACCCATCTCCCAATCCCTACTATTTCCCAATCCATCTCCCACAATCTCCCAATCCCTACCATCTCCTAACCCATCTCCTACAATCTCCCAGTCCCTACTATCTCCTAATCCATCTCCTACAATCTCCCAATCCATCTCTCACATCTCCCAATCCCAAGGATTGGGATCTCCCCAATCTCCCAAGGAAATTGAAGCACATGGTACAGCTCCCTGGGATCATGGCGGGGGAAGCATGCAAACTCCACCCAGACAGGTGCCGCAGTCCTGAAAACTGGGAGGCCTCTGCCCTCCTCACCTGTGTGCCACCCTGTGCCACTGGCTAGTTATAACAAACAGTTAAGAAGCTATTTTTAAAAAACTACATGAACAACCCAGAAAAGGTTGAGTCTGGACTGGGAGAAATTAGAGAAACATGGTGAACACAGAAAAAAGAGGAGACCACAGAGTTCAGAAAAAGCAGGGAGGAGCAGAAGAAGAGCAAATTATTCATTTAGTAATATTAATTATTAAATACGTGCAATGGTTATTGCACCGTATCACTCAAATGATTAATTTGATCACTAACATCACTGTCGAGGAAGACAGATGGTCCAGCTGAGCCATGGAAACTGAGGGAATGAGAGGAAGGAAGTGAGAAATCGAGGCAGGAGAACAGAGGGACACAAAGGGAAGGAGTGAAAAAGAGGGAGGGGAGGTGCAGAGTGTGAGAGAGCAGGGGAGTGATGGGAGTGAGTACGGTGACTGTCTGAGCCGAGCTGCGCAGTTGATGTCCAGCTGAGCCTCGTTACATGAAGTGCAGTCATGGAGACGGGCAGTATTGACCCATGCTGGACTCAGAGAAGGCTGAGATCTGACTGAGTGGTGCAGGGAATAGAACACTGTATGAATAAGTCATCACAACTAATACACACACTGTCGGACCCACTGCTGACCCTCTCCTCTCACACTCACCCTGAACTCACCAGCACATACACACTGTCACACCTGACTGTACTGTAGACACTGCTAGAGCCACTGCTGTCCCTCTCCTCTCACACTCACCCTGAATTCACCAGCACACACACACTGTCACACCTGACTGTACTGTAGACACTGCTAGAGCCACTGCTGTCCCTCTCCTCTCACACTCACCCTGAATTCACCAGCACACACACACACTGTCACACCTGACTGTACTCTAGACACTGCTAGAGCCACTGCTGTCCCTCTCCTCTCACACTCACCCTGAACTCACCAGCACACACACTGTCACACCTGACTGTACTGTAGACACTGCTAGAGCCACTGCTGTCCCTCTCCTCTCACACTCACCCTGAATTCACCAGCACACACACACTGTCGCACCTGACTGTACTGTAGACACTGCTAGAGCCACTGCTGTCCCTCTCCTCTCACACTCACCCTGAATTCACCAGCATATACGCACTGTACTGAACTGCAAACACTGGAGAAGGCTATAGAGACAGAGGAAGTGGAGATAAATAGAGAGAAAGGTAGGAGAGAGAAAGAGAGATAAAAGGAATGTGAATAGTGAAAGGTAAAAGATAATGAGATAGGAGAACATCAGACAGCAATAGATAGGGGGAAGAATTGAGAGAAAGGCAGAGAGCAGCCTAGTACACATTTATTCTCTCACACTGCAATAACCTGGCTGTGCCCTGGGGTGCTTATATAATCATGGCTGTGCTGGCTGGAGAGCGCCAGTGAGAGCGTGTCTCAGAGTTGTGCTCTGCTCCACAGTCCCAGTGCACATCAGAGCACAGCTCAGCGGCTTCAGCTCCCTCCCGCTGATTTAATTAACGCGATTTCCCTCGTCGGCCAGCCTGCCTCACTCACACTGACAGCCCTGCCAAAGCCCAGAAGCTCCACACCACACCATTATAAAACACCTCACATTGCTGAGGCCTCAGGAACACTGTGACAGCGCCGGGAGACTGAGGAACACTCAGACAGCGCCTGGGGACTGAGGAACACTGTGACAGCGCTGGAGGACTGAGGAACACTGTGACAGTGCTGGAGGACTGAGGAACACTGTGACAGCGCCGGGGGACTGAGGAACACTGACAGTGCCGGAGGACTGAGGAACACTGCGACAGCGCCGGGGGACTGAGGAACACTGACAGCGCCGGGGGACTGAGGAACACCGTGACAGCGCCGGGGGACTGAGGAACACCGTGACAGCGCCGGGGGACTGAGGAACACTGTGACAGCGCCGGGGGACTGAGGAACACTGTGACAGCGCCGGAGGACAGAGGAACACTGTGACAGCGCCGGAGGACTGAGGAACACTGTGACAGCGCCGGGGGACTGAGGAACACTGTGACAGTCCTGGAGGACTGAGGAACACCGTGACAGCGCCGGAGGACTGAGGAACACTGTGACAGTCCTGGAGGACTGAGGAACACTGTGACAGTCCTGGAGGACTGAGGAACATTGTGACAGCGCCGGAGGACTGAGGAACACTGTGACAGTCCTGGAGGACTGAGGAACACTGTGACAGTCCTGGAGGACTGAGGAACATTGTGACAGCGCCGGAGGACTGAGGAACACTGTGACAGCGCCGGGGGACTGAGGAACACTGTGACAGTCCTGGAGGACTGAGGAACACTGTGACAGCGCCGGGGGACTGAGGAACACTGTGACAGCGCCGGGGGACTGAGGAACACTGTGACAGTCCTGGAGGACTGAGGAACATTGTGACAGCGCTGGAGATCCGAAGTGAGACCATCTTTATTGGCCATTTGAGAAACATGCAGCTGTTGCTTTGCTCTGTTGACCACACACTCTAGCACAGCGATCCCGGAAAGAAAAATCAACTATCACATCCTCGCACTGCGGTGGGCTGAGGCGAGCAGCCCGCTGCGACTTCATTAACACACCGGCAGAGATGGATGGAGCCGATTTTTAATAAACCAACCTCTTGCGTGTTACTCACTCGCTCTCCAGAGACGCAATCCAAGCCTTTCTGAGCAATTACTGAGGTTCCAAGAGCAGCCGTCACGCCCCCCTGCTGCAGCAAACGAGCGAGCGAACTTTCCCAGCTGTGCGGACGGCGCAGAAGAGGACACTGCACAGGGCCTCTCCAGCCTCAAACACTCTCCAGCACACCCACAGGAGTGCAAGTGAATTCAAGCCTGAGAGCAGCAGGCACTCCGTTACACACAGGGCCGGGGGGTCTGGAATGAGCCATCCATCCATCATGCTGAAGCAGATCCTCTGGGATTTTTCAGGCTGCATGATGAGATCCTGGGATCAATGAGATCCCAGGAAACCACAGAAACCCGCCCGGCTGAAGAGAGATCTTTGCTACAGTCCCTTTCTCTTCAATCTCACTGGCGTCCCTGGCCCTCGTTTCTCTAACGGTTCCGACGTATTCTGGGCTGGCACTGTAAATATCTTTTCGAGATTTTGACCATTTGTTTGAAGTCTCCCTTTGCTCAAGAGTATTGCTCATGGATCTGAGGATCTTGTCCTGAGGATCAGCTCCTGAATTATCCCAGAAAATCTACTTGTACAAGATGCCTGGGCAGCTTGTTCCAGACACCCACCACCCTTTGCGTAAACAACTTCTTAAGCTTTGAACACAAGTGCCCAACAGAGCCTGTTCTGTGGGCTTGGGGGTTCATCAGGGAGAACACTGGAAACTACCCGTGCTCCACCTCTGCCCTTACACAATCAGAGATGTAACTAACCCCGTAGCCCATGGCTGGCTCACTCATCCTCCAGCGCCCTTTAGGAGAGTGAGTGCTGACGGGGGAGTGGTCCCTCTCTCACTGAGATCGCTGCCAGCTTGCAGGTACCCAGTCGAGACCCAGGGCAGCGCTGTGGTGTAAGAAGCCCAGGTTAGCTGACTGAACACTGACACTCGGGGGATCCCACTCACAGTGGGGCCAATGACCCCGGCCTTGTCCGGATTACAGGGGCTTGACACCAGTGAGCCTTCGTTAGAGGATAACTGGGAGTTTGAGCTCTTTAACCAACACTCAAAGGCTTCGAATAAAAGCATCTGCTCAAATAATTAGCGTTTGGATTTGTTGCTAAAAAAGCTAAAAAACAGCCTGAAGACAGCAGGGGCCTGGAAAAACTCAGCAGATCTGAATGAGTCAGCAGCCCACGTAACCCCTCGGGGGCTTTGGAGATGCACTCTGATAAAAGACAGCTGCTTTCTTGAAAAAAAAACCTGGAAATCCACACTAGACAGGCTGGTGCATCTGACCCAAAGTGATTTCACCGGGGAAATCTCCTGGTCAGTCGGAACGTGCCAAGAGAGAGGCACGCCCACGCACTCAGCCTGTAGTGACGGATTCCCAGCACTATGCAGAACTGGTACCTCACACAGCAAAGACAACGGCTGGGATCAATACAAGAAACACTACAGTAAAGGACACTGGGGACTGATTCATTAGGGACACTGCAGTAAAGAGTCTGAGCATTGATCAGCTACAGATCCAGGAGAGATCAGTAACAGATACTGTACAGTCAAGTTATCTAGTATCGATCATTAACAGCTACAGTAAAGACGCTCTGTATTCATTAGAGATGCAGTAAAGTGAACACACTCACCATCAAGTAATTAGAAACACACTACAGAGAAGTATTCATTGGACACTTGCAAAATCTAGAGTGCTCACTCACACACAGCTACAGTGTTTAACACTACAGAGTGTGCTCACACTCCAACAGCTGCAGTCCTTAACACTACAGTGTGCTCACAGTCACGCAGCAGCAGTGTTTAACACTACAGAGTGTGCTCACACTCACACGCAGCTGCAGTGCTTAACACTACAGAGTGTGCTCACACTCACACAACTGTAGTGTTTAACACTATAGAGTGTGCTCACACTCACACACAACTGTAGTGTTTAACACTATAGAGTGTGCTCACATTCACACACAACTGTAGTGTTTATCACTACAGAGTGTGCTCACACTCACACAGCTGCAGTGATTAACACTATAGTGTGTGCTCTATTACTCTCACACACTGAGCCAGGAACAGTGCAGTGTTGCATAAACGGCACTAAAATACTGCTTCTCAGTGGCACCCACTCAATCTTATTTATACATTTACACCCCAGTGAGCCCGCACACAGAGACACACAGCAATGAGGCAAAAACACCGCTGTGTCCTCCACATACACAGACAACACAAGTACAGCATTTAGAAGTTACAGGAACTTTCAGAATCCTACAGCCTTACAGCAGTGAAAGACACTGTGGACAGATGTATCTGCCCTAAACATAACAATAATAAAACTGCAACAGTAACTGTGGCAGAACCGCAGCAGTTTTACAGTGTGTTTTGCTCCCAGTGATGCCTCCAGGAGCTTGCTGACTGGCCCCTGTGTGCGAGGACAGAGCCACGCCCCTTGCCCTCTGCTCACCAGGCCCGGTAAAGGGCTCATGTAACACGCAGCTGACACGCGCGGTCCCCGCGCTCCAGGGGCCACGGCCTCCCAGATTCACGGCACGGCCTTCCGCTGGAAGGACTAGAGATCCTCGGGGCCCCTCTGCCCAGAGCGGAAATGAAGGAGCACCAGAGAGGAGTGGGAACTGGGCTGCCCGTGCTGCGACATCCCCAGGCGTGGAACAGCACAACTCAACTGTGTGTTCAAAATCAGACCCGGCGGCTGTTGTTCTGTGGCCATGGAAATGAAACGAGCGCTACAGTGTGTTGTGGTCTCCTGTACTGCAAGCTGCTCTCTCTTTAGCTCTTCTGAGAGGCTTTGGCTGTGGTTGGGATATTTAGCGTGACGTGAGGATCGCAGACTGCAGGTGTACAGGGGTTCTGACTCGTCCACGAGGAACAGATACAAGCAGGAGAACAGAGCCTGATGGGAACAGATCTACAGGCAGGAGAACAGAGCCTGATGGGAACAGATCTACAAGCAGGACAGCAGCAGAGCCTGATGGGAACAGATCTACAAGCAGGACAGCAGCAGAGCCTGATGGGAACAGATCTACAAGCAGGACAGCAGACCCTGATGGGAACAGATCTACAAGCAGGAGAGCAGAGCCTGAGGGGAACAGATCTACAGGCAGGAGAGCAGAGCCTGAGGGGAACAGATCTACAAGCTGGAGAGCAGCAGAGCCTGATGGGAACAGATCTACAGTACAAGCTGGAGAGCAGCAGAGCCTGATGGGAACAGATCTACAAGCAGGAGAGCAGAGCCTGAGGGGAACAGATCTACAGTACAAGCTGGAGAGCAGCAGAGCCTGAGGGGAACAGATCTACAGGCAGGAGAACAGAGTCTGAGGGGAACAGATCTACAAGCAGGAGAGCAGCAGAGCCTGATGGGAACAGATCTACAAGCAGGAGAGCAGAGCCTGAGGGGAACAGATCTACAAGCAGGAGAGCAGAGCCTGATGGGAACAGATCTACAGGCAGGAGAGCAGAGCCTGAGGGGAACAGATCTACAAGCAGGAGAGCAGAGCCTGAGGAGAACAGATCTACAAGCAGGAGAGCAGAGCCTGAGGGGAACAGATCTACAAGCAGGACAGCAGACCCTGATGGGAACAGATCTACAAGCAGGAGAGCAGAGCCTGAGGGGAACAGATCTACAAGCAGGAGAGCAGAGCCTGAGGGGAACAGATCTACAAGCAGGAGAGCAGAGCCTGACAGGAACAGACCTGTCCAGACACGGGCACTACAGACTTTCCAGTTCTGATCATCGGCAGTGGTAATATTAGCATGAAGACGGCAAAAAACATTTATAGAACAGCAGAAACGGGCAACCCCCACAGTTCACCTCAAACTGGAAAGCTCAAAGCATGTGCAGGTTGCTGGGCTCTTTCCAGAGAGGAAACGTCACCGAATGAACCCAGTAATCCCACTTCATCTGGAAGCTCTTAATTCGCTCAACAACAGTAATAACGGCCAATTCCTGCTACTAACCAAACTACAGCGCACATTTCAGACAGAAAAACAAGCTCGTCTCCTGCCCCGTGGGACAAAACACTGCGGGTGGATCTGCCTTTTTTTTGCGCGTTTTAGCCCCTCTCTTGTCTGTTCAAGAAGAGGGGTTGAAAACACCCCCCGCAGTTCGCGCACAACACCCCCCCCCCCCACTCCTCCTGTAAATTCACACACGCTCTCGCATGCACCAGCGCCCACGCAGGACACGGCGTGGCCCGTGAGGTCCGCCGGTGCTTGACGAGGATAAGGCGGTCTGTCCCTGGCGCAGGCTCTTCCACAGCCCACGGCCCACGTCCCACGGCCCGCGGCGCGCCCGTGTGCGGGGAATGTTAAACAGCTGCCCAGCGCCTGACGCGCACCGCGACCCGCACACACACCCGGCGGGAGAGCCCGCCGCTCCTACCGTGACCCGGTGCCGCTGTTTCTTGGCCTTCCGGACGTTATTGATGAACCGGCGGCCCATCTTCTTGGCGTACCACACCGACACGAACATGTCCGGGCCCGGGCCGGCGGCCGCTGGGACCGCGGCTGGGCGGCAAGTCAGCCCGCCCCCGGGGCGAGGAGAGGAGAGACGGGGCGTCGCCGCTCAGAGCCGAGCGAGGAAGGGAAAGAGGCTCCCGGGACCGGGCTGGGAACTGGATACTGACGGCGGACCAGACTTTGCGAGACTCCCCCCTGCTTTCAAACCCGGCAACACTGACATCGATAGAAGGACCGCTGAAAAGGTGAATACTGACAGGCTACATGCGAGAGAAAAAGTTAAAAATAAGGAAATTCGATGTAAAAAACGAGAATATGTGCAGGTAAGCGGTCCGGCGCTCGGTGGTCCGGCATTGATAGTCCACAGATCCCGAGGGTTGAAGCGGTTCGGGCTCGGTTCGGCAGGAAGACTGATCCGGAGAGGAAAAGGCAGGGAGAGAGAGAGGGAGACCGGGGGCAGCCGAGGCGGCTCGACGATGTCGTTATTCCCCGTCTCGGCGCTCTTCAGATTTTCTCTCACTCGCTGAAATATTTATCGCCGGTTGTATCGGCCCCGCGCTCGCGCCGAGTGGAGCCGAGGTGTCCGGCGCACAAATAAAAGGCGGCGGAGGGGGGGCGCGAGCTCGCTTGTCACCCGGCTCCCGCAAGAGGCGAGTCTCAGTCTTCCTCTTCCCTCTTCCCTCTTCCCTGCTCCCTGCTCCCCCCAGCCGCCACAAACTCACATTTCTGTTTAACACAAGGCGCAAGGCGCAACGGAAGGGGGATCCTTTCTGACGTCGCCGGAGTCTTTCTGCAGCCCTGCAGGGCGAGCGCGGTGCCGGTCCGGTCTCCTCCGCAGACTTGTGGGCGAGGGAGGTAAAAAACAGCACAAAACAAGCGGCGCTTCCTTCTTCTCTGCGAGCCGCAGTCTCTCTCCCTCTCAGACGGGCATTCCTCTCTCCGGCTCTCTCTCTCTCTCTCTCCTCCTGGGTATCGGCGGCCCCAGTATCTGCACACGCCCGCCCTCTCTCGTCTCAGCCCGCTACCGTGTCAGCGATCCTGAAGCCCATCGGCAGTCAGCTCGGTCTGTGTCTCCGAGTGAGGGAGAGGGGCGGGGGTGTACTGCGGGGGGGGGGGGGGAATTGGACCGGATTAATT
Organism: Atractosteus spatula; assembly: GCF_055471065.1. NCBI lineage: Eukaryota > Metazoa > Chordata > Actinopteri > Semionotiformes > Lepisosteidae > Atractosteus > Atractosteus spatula. The sequence goes on along the minus strand of NC_142708.1, from coordinate 66,881,343 downwards.
CCATGTAACTATCGACACATACAGGTATGTAGTAGGTGCAGACGGAGCACGCACTAGCTTAACGAACGAGGTCTATTAATCCTGCATGGTAATCAATTTCATCGTTTTGAAGTTTATTGACCCTTCATTCATTCTCCCGCGAGGGTGAATTAATCAAGCTCAGAGAGAAGGAGCCAGCGCTCGCCTCTACATACTGCAAGGCGCTCGCCAAACAGATTTGCATAACAGCAGTCTTTTAAAGACAGTCATTTAAAAAACCCGTCCTGCGGTTCGTCAGGTATCCCAGCCATCCGCGGTACACTCTGTATGGACCGGTATAAACGTGCACAAAGCTGTACTGCAGCACGTCATTGATTTCAGAAAAAAACTGATTATGGCCCATAGACGACAGGACTGTGTTCCTTCACAGTCTTTTAATCGAACTGTATCGCCTCTGAACACCTCTGCACGGAGCAATGAAGACCAGGACAAAAAAGAATCAATCGATTTAAACCTGTCAGCCAGGTTTACATTACAGCACAAAACCACAAAAACCAGTACCACCATCGACCACCATAGCACAGCTGAATGCTGACCAGCACAGCTCCAAACTGACCAGTACAGCACTGCACTGACCAGCATAGGTCCGCACTGACCACCAAAACACTGACCACCAAAACACTGACCAGCACAGCTCCACACTGACCAGCACAGCTCTGCACTGACCAGCACAGCTCTGCACTGACCACCAAAACACTGACCAGCACAGCTCCACACTGACCAGCACAGTGCCACACTGACCAGCATAGGTCTGCACTGACCACCAAAACACTGACCAGCACAGCACTGACCAGCGCAGCTCCACACTGACCAGCGCAGCTCCACACTGACCAGCACAGCACTGACCAGCACAGCTCCACACTGACCAGCACAGCACCACACTGACCAGCACAGCTCCACACTGACCAGCACAGCACTGACCAGCGCAGCTCCACACTGACCAGCGCAGCTCCACACTGACCAGCACAGCACTGACCAGCACAGCTCCACACTGACCAGCACCACACTGACCAGCACAGCTCCACACTGACCAGCACAGCACTGACCAGCACAGCTCCACACTGACCAGCGCAGCTCTGCTGTGCTCTGTGTTGCTCTCTGCCTTCAGCACCATGGCCAGCTCCACCGGGAGCTGGAATACGGACAGTGGGAAAAGAGCTACTGCTCGGGAGGCTCCGAACACCAGTGAGGGCTAGAGTCTGAGTTAGAGGCTGAGTAAGACTAGTGTGGGCTACGATTTGCATTTCGGACAAGACTCCTTCTCTCTCCTCTCTCCCCTGACTCTGCCACATTTCCATTCCCCATCTGTTTCTCTCCTTCCCTCTCTTCCTCTCCTTCTCTCTCTCCCCCTGTCTCTCTTTCCCTCTCCTTCTCTCTCCCCCCTGCTCTCTCTCCCTCCCTTTGTCTCCCTCTCCCTGTCTCTCTCTCTCTACCTCCCTCTGTCAATTCAATTCAAGCTGCTTTATTAGCATGACCGGTGGGTACAATCAGTGTTGCCAAAGCAAATAAAAATAAAATTAACATGGAACAAAACAAAAAATAAAAGTAAAATAAAATCTACAGACATATTACAGACATTTTACAACAAAGACATATAAAAAAAATATTTACATATACTGTAAACATATTGAGCGTTATTGGGAGACAGACTCACTGTTCCTCAGGCTGTGACAGGAGATCACATACTGGGCTGCCAGTTCAACTGAGTTCCCTCCTCTCTCTCCCAGTAGGATTGGGACCCGTTGTGATTCTGGCAGGTGTGGGAACTCTGGGACTAGATTTCTGAATTTAGGGAAGACTGTTTCTCTAATCCCAGAGTATCTGTCACAGTGCAGTAGGAAGTGCACCTCTGTCTCTATTTCTCCCCGCTGGCAGTGGGAGCACAGCCTGTCCTCTCTGGGCAGCCAGGTCTGCCTGTGTCGCCCAGTTTCTATGGCCAGGCTGTGGTCACTGAGCCTGTACTTCGTCAGGGTCTGTTTCTTTTTGCTGTTTCTTATCTTGGTTAAATATTCGGCTAGTGTGTATTGTCTGTTTAGGGTTCTGTAGCATTCCAGTTTATGTTGTGTTTGTGTGTGTGTGTCCCAGTGTGTGAGATATTGCTGTTTGATCTGTGCTGTGATGTGCGTGAGTCTGAGTTGTGGTGCTCTAGCAGTGCTGTCCTGAGGCTGGCTGGTGTCGGTGTGGCTCAGGTCAGTGATCCTCAGGACCCGCTGTCTCAGGGGGCTCTGTTTTGGGCTCAGCTCTTGGCTCAGCAGGGCTTTTGGTGGTAGGAATTTTGGTCGGTGTTTTTTAGGTGTAGCCAATATTTTAATACTCTTTTCTGTATGTTTATCAATAGTAGGTACTGGCCTAATTCAGCCCTGCACCCGTTGTTAGGTGTTTTTCTCTGCGCACGGAGGATGTTTCTACACATCTCCATGTGCAGAGTTTCTGGGGGGTGTTTGTCCCATTGAGTGTACTCCTGGTCTGTGAGGGGACCCCACACTTCACTGCCGTATAGGGCAATGGGTTGGATTACACTTTCAAATATTTGGAGCCAGATTCTTGTTGGTGGGCTGATGTTGAAGAGCCTCCTTCTTATTGCGTAGAAAGCCCTGAGTGCCTTCTCCCTCAGTGCCTTCACTGCCAGGTCAAAACTCCCATCTCTCTCTCTCCCCCTGTCTCCCTCTCTCTCTCCCTCCCTCTCTCTCCCTCCCTCTGTCTCCCTCTCTCTCTCTCCCTCCCTCTGTCTCCCTCTCTCTCTCCTTCCCTCTCCCTCATTCTCTCCCTGTCTCTCTCTCCCTGTCTCTCTCTCTCTCCCATTTCTCCCTCTCCCTCTGTCTCCCTCTCCCTCTCTTTCTCCCTCCCTCCCTCTCTCCCTCTCTCTCTCTCCCTCTCTCTCCCTCCCCTGCTGGCTCTGCCTGCTGCTCTGTCTCCCTGCAGACCGGGGCTCTGTAATTACTGCTGTGCGCCTCGTTCAGAGGGAAAGAGAGGGAGAGAGGAATCAGCCCGGAGAGGCGGCGGCTTGACTGGGAAGACGGCGCTCCGAGCCCCTGGGGCTCAGCTGCGCCGGATTCCGGACTCTGTAATTGAATTTCAGTAACACTGCCCAGCCGCCTGGAAAGCCCAGCCTCGCACGGGGAGGGCTCTGCAGATGGACGGGGGAAAGGAACACAAGTTTACTGCAGTAAATTCATACGACATTCACATTTGTACCACACAGATATTGGACACAGACTTTGTTTTGCCACAGTTTATACTGAGCAAGTGTCTTTACCACGTGTCTCTGTCCTTTTACCGGGATTCTACCATACTAGCACCACACACTGCTATGGTATAAACACTTTCTTTACACCACATTGCAACTCAGTCCAGCTCATCTGTATCTTCACCTTCACACTCATCCCCATCAGATCTGTAGAGACTGTAAAGACACTCAGTCCAGCTCATCTGTATCTCCACATTCATCATCAGATCTGTAGAGACTGTAAAGACACTCAGTCCAGCTCATCTGTATCTTCACATTCACACTCATCCCCATCAGATCTGTAGAGACTGTAAAGACACTCAGTCCAGCTCCTCTGTATCTTCACATTCACACTCATCCCCATCAGATCTGTAGAGACTGTAAAGACACTCAGTCCAGCTCATCTGTATCTTCACATTCACACTCATCACCATCAGATCTGTAGAGACTGTAAAGACACTCAGTCCAGCTCATCTGTATCTTCACATTCACACTCATCACCATCAGATCTGTAGAGACTGTAAAGACACTCAGTCCAGCTCATCTGTATCTTCACATTCACACTCATCCCCATCAGATCTGTAGAGACTGTAAAGACACTCAGTCCAGCTCCTCTGTATCTTCACATTCACACTCATCCCCATCAGATCTGTAGAGAAACCCCGTGTTTGAGGAAGCAGTTTTGATGTGTATTTGTGGGGGTGGCATGGTGGGAGTTGTGAGGATTTTCTAGTTTGTCTTTACTGTCCTCAATCTATCTCCTCCCTGTCTATTTTGCCCCCCAGTCAAAAGCCTCCCATTTCTCTCCCTGCCTCTCTTTCTCCTCCACCTTTTGCAAGGGATCTCTATTTTCTGTGTCAGAAAGTAGCATCCTCACTCCCTTTCATGTCTGTTAAACACCACTACTTCTGAATAAAATGATACAAACAGGGATGATGTTGCTAGGAGACCACCTTCCTCCCGTTACTATAGCGACGGAAGACAGCCTCAGGCGAGTGATGGAGTGTGTGCATGTCAGTTTCTGCAGGGGGGCAGGGAGTGGGGGTGTCACTGCTCTTTCCATTAGAACCAGAACTGCTCTGAACAGCAGAACAAGAATGTATCGAACTCTTAAAATTGCATTCCTTATGCTAAAGCATGGGAGCAATCATTTCTCATGTACACACAGCACAGGCAGAGGACACAGGAAATCATCAGTTCAGCTTAGTGTACTTCATTTCAAGAGTGTTTCGTATGTCTAAATGGAATAATTCACAGTTCCAGCTGCAGGCTGCTCTCTCTTCCACAGCAGTGACACAGGCCTGTCTAACTGTATTACAGCAGTCCCCTCGCGGAGAGCTGAATCGCATACGGACAATCGCGACACCTTGTGGATGATGTGAGGTACTGCAGATGGTTCTGCAAAATAACTACAGCACTTGCATAACCTCGACCAGTGACGTCATCCCTGTCTCTGAAGAGACTAAAGAGCTGAGCCACAGTTTCACGCTTCCTGACCGAGGCTGCTTTACTGGGCTCATCTGAGGCGTCATGGATAGCGTTTCCATTTGTCAAACGGTCATGGTTTGGATTGTGCAATGTTTATGGCGGGGGTCTCCCACTCCTGTGCTTAGGGGACCCCTTTCACTCAGGCCTGCTAGATTCCAGTCCATCTAAACTGACAGCGGCCTCATTTCAGTCTTCGTGAACTTCACTGGATGTTTTTCTAGGGTTTTACCTACTCAAACATTTGAGATCTGAAGTTCCCAATAAACGGTAAATCAGTCAAACCTACTCAGGTACCACCAACACAGTTGGTAACAGGTTCTGAACAAGAATCTTGGAATATGCTGACTGTCCCAGAACATTCATTTTGTAATGTTTCCCTTGTTCCAGCATACTGATCCAATAAGAAGAGAGAAGTCTTTATATATACAGGTGCACAAACACTAAGCTACAGCCCCCATGTACACAGCAGGGCATGCTCTGGAGCGATCTGAGGGGTAGCAGCTGTGCCCCACCTGGGATTTGAACCTGCACCCTGGAGCGCAGGGTGGTGGGAATGGAAATTCCGGCCGGGATGAGCTCTTCCCCCGCCCGAGTATGCCAGTACGCCACACGGGGGAGGAGATGACACACAGGAAGGGGTGGAAAAGTCATGCGGGTGAAAGAAACAGACAGACACCTACAAGTACAGGAAGAGCTCCGGGTGCAGCTTACCAGTGTGGAGGCAGCGGAGGTGTAGAGGGGGGTCTGGCCGGCAGAGAGAAGTACCGGCTGGAAAAATAACAGAGGAGGGGGTGTGACTGCAGGCTGGAACAGCAAGGAGGGGGTAAGTGGAGGGAGTGGAACAGTAAGAGCTCTTAGAGGCAAGGAGTAGGTAGCCAGCTATCACAACACGCTTCTTCCTGATTCAATTTCTGTAGTTCACAGGAACACAGACACAACTCCCATGGCATAAAATAACTGGTCTGATCCAGTCCAGGGTTTACTTTGTCAGTTATCAGACTCCCACTGCACGGCAGTCTGATCCAGTCCAGGGTTTACAGTGTCAGTTATCAGACTCCCACTGCACAGCAGTCTGATCCAGTCCAGGGTTTACAGTGTCAGTTATCAGACTCCCACTGCACAGCAGTCTGATCCAGTCCAGGGTTTACAGTGTCAGTTATCAGACTCCCACTGCACAGCACTGCACTACACCCTGGGGACATTCAACCAGTTTGCCAGGAGAACTGGTGAGAGTGAGGAGAAAGACTTCTGCCTGGACTGCAGGGGTTTCTCCTGTGCTCTGAACAGGACTGTTCTCACAGACTGCTCTCGCCAGGACTCCAAACAGTAACATTCAACCAGACCTTTTCCAAGGGGGCGCTGTGATAGCCACATCAACTCCATGCCTCTAGGGGGCGGGGTCTTACAACAGAGTCACTGTGTAAGACAGCAGGGGGCTGGGGTGTATACACAATGCAGGGCAGTAGGATTAAAACAAAGGCATTTTATTTATTTTGTAATAGCACTCATCTCGTAGCATTAAACAGCTTTAATGCTGCCCATCAAAAAGAGCCTTTGACAGACAGCGAGACAGCAAAGCCTCATCAGGACAGGAAGAGAGAGAGTGAGACACACAGGGAGTGTGACTGGGAGACACTGAGACAGAAACAGTGAGAGGCAGGCTGACAGACTGACACACAGACCTGCATATTCAGAGAGAGTGAGACACACACAGAGAGAAGCAGAGAGACACACGGACTGAGACACAGAGTGAGACACACACAGAAACAGAGAGACACAGTGAGGGAGAGACAGAGCGAGAGACTCACACACAGACTTAAGCCCTGAACACCAGGGTTCAGCCAGACAGAGTGAGAGAGACAGAACAAGTGAGAGAGAGTGACTGGGTTCAGTCTACAGTGTGAGTGACAGAGAGTGAGCTACAGCACATATTAACACAGCCACAGAGACACGCAGATCAGACTCAAAGAGGATCACAAATCCTTGTAAGAACAATTACTGTAAATGTTGAATGCATCAGAACACTACAGCGCAATGTACAACAACACACCAGCCCATCACGGACTGCACAGCGCAGTGCAACGCACAACAACACACAGGTACATCACGGGCTGGGAGCACACGGGTTCACACACTGAAGCGCTTTCATTAACCCTCAATACCCCCTGCCTTCTTTAGGACTTCCCTGAGCCTGTGAGCCACAGCAATGTAGATTATCCTCATCTTCCTTGGTATCACCTCTGGGATCTGGGGCACCCTGTGTGTGGAGTCTGCATGTTCTCCCTGGGTTTGTTCCCACTAGGAGCTCTGCTGTCCTCCCACCCCTCAGGGTAAGTGGGTGGGTGACATCACGGTGCGAATGGGAGTCTGTAAGTTGTCTGTGTGTTTGTCCTGTGGACAGCTGTCCGGGGTGTAACCCCACTTTGCGCCCCGTTTTTTGGGGGATGGGCTCCGGGTGGCTGTGACCCTTACTGGGGATATGTGGCTCTCTGCTGATGCTGAGGATTATGTTGTATTGTAACGAGCTGGTGTCTAGAGTCAAAGCTGGGATGTTCCAGTCAGGCTTGCTATCTGCACATAATCTTAGGGCCAGTCTAGTGTCTCACGGAAGGGTCTGAAGTATGTGAAGCTTAAGGCATGAGAAAAAAATGTCCCTTTCAGTTGACTCAGTCAGTGCACGTGAATGTTCCTGCTACACTGCCCTCCATCCATTCCTCTGTCTTCTGACCTCTTTATCCCTTTCTGCAGGGGAGCCGAAGCCTGTCCTGACAAGCTATGGGCGTGAGGTGGGGAACGCCCTGGACAGGACACCAGGACATCGCAGGGTGCACACACTCACACCGGGGTCAGTCTCCTGGCAGCCAGTTAGCCAACCAGTAAGTCTTTTGACTGTGAAAGGAAACCGGAGCACCTGGAGGAGGCCCACGCAAACATGGGGGAATCATACGAATAGCTAGATAAAATACTGAACCCAGTGCTTATACCTGGTCCACTATACTGCAGTCTTGCAGTAACATTTTGTAATGCCGTTGTTTTATTTTAAGAGCTGAGTTAGAAGACATAAAGCCACTTAGGTGTCTGGTCTGTTTAAGTGTAAAAGACTTGGTGAAAAAAAAGATAAGAAGGGTTAAAGTATAGGTTTCAGGGCACCTGGGAAAGGTGTGCTGTTACAGAAGGAGCTGTCCTTGGTTCTGGAAGGTGCAGTACCAATTGTCACCACATGAGGACTCCCTCTCCCCAGAGTCAAGAACTGAGAATTGAATGTCCTGTTTACTACCCTTTTTCCCTTATAAGTTGTAATTAATTAATCGTTACTTTTTGTCATGTTTGGAAAGTATTTTAAAGTGTGTGTGCTGGTGAATTCAGGGTGAGTGTGAGAGGAGAGGGACAGCAGTGGCTCTAGCAGTGTCTACAGTACAGTCAGGTGTGACAGTGTGTGTGTGTGCTGGTGAATTCAGGGTGAGTGTGAGAGGAGAGGGACAGCAGTGGCTCTAGCAGTGTCTACAGTACAGTCAGGTGTGACAGTGTGTGTGTGCTGGTGAATTCAGGGGGAGTGTGAGAGGAGAGGGACAGCAGTGGCTCTAGCAGTGTCTACAGTACAGTCAGGTGTGACAGTGTGTGTGTGCTGGTGAATTCAGGGTGAGTGTGAGAGGAGAGGGACAGCAGTGGCTCTAGCAGTGTCTGCAGTACAGTCAGGTGTGACAGTGTGTGTGTGCTGGTGAATTCAGGGGGAGTGTGAGAGGAGAGGGACAGCAGTGGCTCTAGCAGTGTCTACAGTACAGTCAGGTGTGACAGTGTGTGTGCGCTGGTGAATTCAGGGTGAGTGTGAGAGGAAAGGGACAGCAGTGGCTCTAGCAGTGTCTGCAGTCCAGTCAGGTGTGACAGTGTGTGTGTGCTGGTGAATTCAGGGTGAGTGTGAGAGGAGAGGGACAGCAGTGGCTCTAGCAGTGTCTACAGTACAGTCAGGTGTGACAGTGTGTGTGTGCTGGTGAATTCAGGGGGAGTGTGAGAGGAGAGGGACAGCAGTGGCTCTAGCAGTGTCTACAGTACAGTCAGGTGTGACAGTGTGTGTGTGCTGGTGAATTCAGGGGGAGTGTGAGAGGAGAGGGACAGCACTGGCTCTAGCAGTGTCTACAGTACAGTCAGATCAATTCAGACAGAGCAGGTGAATGCCAATGTTTCTACAGGACTTCGCCTGCAGCCAGGACACTGCGCAGGACTCAGGGAGTGCTGAGAGCGTCTTGTGCTGGAAACTGCTTTCACCACAGCATTACTGTCCAGCTTGTGGACACAAGCTGCCCAGCGATGGAGAGGCGACAGCTCCTAACCACAACCAGCCAACAACCAGAACAACACGTAACAGACAGAGCCAGCACAAGAGGAGAGATAGCAGGACAAGAGAAGAGATACCACTACAAGAGGAAAGACAGCAGGACATGATGACAGCACTGGACAGCAGGACTACAGGACAGAGGTGGACACAGACGCAAGGCGGGCTTGAGTCGGCGTGGGTCTGCTGCTCCCAGTGGCTCCCAGTGGCAGTGTGCACTGGAGTGTTATCACCAGTTTATACCGGTAGCCGTGTATGAATGAAAGCATTACAATACAATACAAGACTCACACAGACTGGACGTGGAATCCCTGTCCAGTGTCCAGACAGTGGGAGCAGTATTGCTCAGGGGCAGCACAGCAACGCTGGCAGTGCGGGTGGAGAGAGGACAGAGACCGAGCCACACGTGGAACAGTGCAAGAGAAAGAGAGAGGGGGGAGTGGTGGCAGAGAGAGAGACACTTCTGTGTTCACAGCGCCTCCTACCTTCATGGGGGAGAGGTGGGTGTGTGCCGTGTAGCCGTGCACGTTGTCGATGGGCGAGAGGTTCTTCTCAGACACCTGGACCAGCTCTGGGTTCTTCACCTGACCGGCCAGGTGAGCCGGGCTGTGCTCCATAGGGGGCGTGTCCTCATCTTGGTACCGGTATTTCTGCAGCAGGGAGGGGAGGGAGAGGAGAGAGGGGAGAGAGAGGAGAGAGGAGAGAGAGGAGAGAGAGGAGAGAGAGGAGAGAGAGGAGAGAGGGGAGAGAGGGGAGAGGGGAGAGAAGAGAGGAGAGAGGAGAGAGAGAGGAGAGAGGAGAGAGGAGAGAGGAGGGGAGAGAGTGGAGAGAGGAGGGGGAGAGGAGAAAGGGTGAAGAGAGGAGAGGAGGGGGAGAGAGTGGAGAGAGGAGGGGGAGAGGAGAAAGGGTGAAGAGAGGAGAGGAGGGGGAGAGGAGAAAGGGTGAAGAGAGGAGAGAGGGGGGGAGAGAGGAGAGAGGAGAAAGGGTGAAGAGAGGAGAGGAGGGGGAGAGAGTGGAGAGAGGAGGGGGAGAGGAGAAAGGGTGAAGAGAGGAGAGGAGGGGGAGAGGAGAAAGGGTGAAGAGAGGAGAGAGGGGGGAAGAGAGGGTGAAGAGAGGAGAGAAGGGAGAGAGTGGAAATGAGGGAGAATGGGAGAGGGAGTGATAGGAATAAGAAAAAGAGGGAGTGGGAAAGGGACGAAGTGAGAGAACAGGAGTCAGAGGAAGGAGAGGGAGAGAGAAGGGGCAGAGAGAACGTGAGCCACAAGAGACTGATATTGTCACAAAGATGAATAAAACATCATTCAGCATCATTAAAATCATCACAGTTAATGTCTTCAGCATCTTAGACATAATTTTCATCATCATTAGCAGCAGCAGGATCTGATTCTGATCAGCAGGGTGTCTCACAATTCAGCCTGTGCAAATGCTGAACAATTTCTTCCACCTCATCCTGAACCAAAGGCATTTAGATCTGTAAAAACACTGTACAGATGTGCTCATCTGTATCTTCACATTCACACTCATCCCCATCAGATCTGTAGAGACTGTAAAGACACTCAGTCCAGCTCATCTGTATCTTCACATTCACACTCATCACCATCAGATCTGTAGAGACTGTAAAGACACTCAGTCCAGCTCATCTGTATCTTCACATTCACACTCATCACCATCAGATCTGTAGAGACTGTAAAGACACTCAGTCCAGCTCATCTGTACGTTCACATTCACACTCATCACCATCAGATCTGTAGAGACTGTAAAGACACTCAGTCCAGCTCCTCTGTATCTTCACATTCACACTCATCACCATCAGATCTGTAGAGACTGTAAAGACACTCAGTCCAGCTCATCTGTACGTTCACATTCACACTCATCCCCATCAGATCTGTAGAGACTGTAAAGACACTCAGTCCAGCTCATCTGTATCTCCACATTCACACTCATCCCCATCAGATCTGTAGAGACTGTAAAGACACTCAGTCCAGCTCATCTGTATCTTCACATTCACACTCATCACCATCAGATCTGTAGAGACTGTAAAGACACTCAGTCCAGCTCATCTGTATCTTCACATTCACACTCATCCCCATCAGATCTGTAGAGACTGTAAAGACACTCAGTCCAGCTCATCTGTATCTTCACATTCACACTCATCACCATCAGATCTGTAGAGACTGTAAAGACACTCAGTCCAGCTCATCTGTATCTTCACATTCACACTCATCATCATCAGATCTGTAGAGACTGTAAAGACACTCAGTCCAGCTCCTCTGTATCTTCACATTCACACTCATCCCCATCAGATCTGTAGAGACTGTAAAGACACTCAGTCCAGCTCATCTGTATCTTCACATTCACACTCATCACCATCAGATCTGTAGAGACTGTAAAGACACTCAGTCCAGCTCATCTGTATCTTCACATTCACACTCATCACCATCAGATCTGTAGAGACTGTAAAGACACTCAGTCCAGCTCCTCTGTATCTTCACATTCACACTCATCACCATCAGATCTGTAGAGACTGTAATGTGCATCTCATCCATCCTAATTTTAACTAATTAAAATTAACTAATTTTAAGTAGGGAGCTGTGTCAGCATGGATAGGCTGCAAAGGAACTGGTAAAGGTTCATTCCATGCCGAAAGGAAAGAAAAGAGACACAACGGTTTAGCTGTAGAACCATCTTCAGGAGCGGCTGACACATGAAGAAGTCTCCACTGCCGAAACACTGCATCTCTGGTTTGTAGAACTTGTCAGGTTCTTGCTGGGCATTAATAGGCATAGCAGGTTCACAGCAATTTTAACAATGTCAATTTAATAATTAAGCCAAACTTTCCCACCGGGGAAGTACAAACAAGCGAGGATTTTGGACAACTGCAGCACCATGACATCATCGATATTCTCAGCTCCCAGAGCAGCAGCAGTCTGGCTCACTGTGCTGATCTAGGAGAGCCTCCAACCTGAGGCCAGTGCCAAGTGTAACTCTACCGCTTTCCTGCAGTGCGATCACCAGATGGCGCCAGAGAGCCCGTGTACATCTCGAGCTTCTCTGTGAATTCTTTGAAGTGTGCCCATGCTTCCAATTATAAGTGCAGCTCGCAGCCTTGACACAATGTGTCGTTTTTTTCTTTATCTGGGATCAGCATATTCCTGTTTCATACCCAGTCCATGATGGCAGCCATGATCCTGGTAATCTGCCCACAAAGCGCAGGAAGGGGTACATTGTCATCAAAGGCACCGAGAACACTGCAAGCTCGCAGTGCTCCAGCCTGCCACAGGGGGGCGCCGTGGCCCTGCAAACTTAGGAGAGCCTAATGAGTGCAAGCCTGCTGTGCTCCAGCACAGAGCCCCATAGCTGCTGGCAAACCCTGGTCACAGCGGGGCCAACAGCAGAGTGCAGACTGGAGTTGGCCAGGCCTCAGAAAGTCAAAGATGCAGATATTTCTGCAGGCTTGTGCCTTTAAGAGATGATCACCTGCTGTGATCCACGTCATTCAGATGACTGGAGCACCAGGCAGCACATAGGTCCTGAAAACCCACAATCCCAAATAAATGCCATTCAGTCAAATAGAGATTCGCTCCCTACCATCACCTTTGGATACACACACTCCTTCTCTTAACACACAATCTGCAACACACATAGATTTTAGCTGATCTGCTGACTGAAGAGAGGAATCAAACACATTCCAGCACAAAGCAAACAACACTACCTCACCACTGGTACACACACAAAAACACTACCTCACCACTGATACACACACAAAAACATTACCTCACCACTGGTACACACACACAAATACAACACACAAAACACTATCTCACCACTGGGAGACACACACAAACACAACAGAAACCACTTCCTCACCGCTGGTACACACACACAAACGACACACACAACACTACCTCACCACTGGTACACACAACACACACAGCACATATAACACTAACTCGCCACTGGTACACACAACACACACGACACTACCTCTCCCACTGGTACACACATACACAAACACAGCACATATAACACTAACTCACCACTGGTACACACAACACTACCTCTTCCACTGGTACACACACAGAATCACAACACATACTGGAACACTACTGGCCCTGAAAAGACAACACACGCTTGTAACTGATCACAGTGACAGACAACAAAGAGAAACAGCTACTGATGAAGTAGAGGCTCAGTGACCACAGCCTGGACACAGACACTGGACACAGGCAGACCTGGCTGTCCAGAGAGGACAGGCTCAGTGACCACAGCCTGGACACAAACTGGACACAGGCAGACCTGGCTGTCCAGAGAGGACAGGCTCAGTGACCACAGCCTGGACACAGGCAGATGTGGCTGTCCAGAGAGGACAGGCTCTGTGACCACAGCCTGAACATTGAAACTGGACACAGACAGACCAGGCTACCGAGAGAGGACAGGCTCAGTGACCACAGCCTGGACATTGAAACTGGACACAGATAGACCTGGCTGTCCAGAGAGGAGAGACTAAGTGACCCAAGCCTTGGACACAAACTGGACACAGGCAGACCTGGCTGTCCAGGGAGGACAGGCTGTGCTCCCACTGCCAGCAGGGAGAAGCAGAGCCAGAGATGCACTTTCTGCTGAACTGTGAGGAGGAAACTCAGCACAGAGCTGCAGCCCAGTGTGTGATCTCCTGTCCTCTGTCCCAGCCAGAGTCAGCCTCTCTAGAAGTAATTATGTTATGGCTGTAGTAAAACTGTCATTTCAATTTGTGGGAGCAGTGAAGGAGAGAAAGGGAGCTGCTCTAGACCAGAGCAAGACAGATCCGATCTGGCACGGGGGGGGGGCTGTACTGCTGATCAGACACGGAAACAAACTGCACTTGACACCTCAGCGACTCCACAATTAACGGGCTGAATTAGAAAAGTCAAACAGCAGCGGCAGAGCGCCAGTCCCCTGACACAAGCGTCCTGCTGGTGTGCTGCAAAAATAATAAACTAGCAAGAAGGTGGATAAATCACCACAGGCCTTTCGCTGGAACTGGTGACATTGCAAGGTGAAGCTGAACACTTCTGGACAGCAGTTTTTTCAGATATCAATATCTCAATCGTCCTTGGATTTTGAGAATATCTGTCTCTTACATCACAAACTACTCTGTGCACATCCTGTTGTCACAAAAGCCATTTCCATTGTGGGTCATGTCCCACACACACCTGATTGCACTGTAGACACTGCTAGAGCCACTGCTGTCCCTCTCCTCTCACACTCCCCCTGAATTCACCAGCACACACACACTGTCACACCTGACTGTACTGTAGACACTGCTAGAGCCACTGCTGTCCCTCTCCTCTCACACTCACCCTGAATTCACCAGCACACACACACTGTCACACCTGACTGTACTGGAGACACTGCTAGAGCCACTGTCCCTCTCCTCTCACAATCAGCTCAGAGATCATAGCAGTTAGCTGTTTTTTGTTGTGCTCAGCAGTTTGCCGGTAACTCAGTGACAACTGCAGATTCGGCAGATTTGTCTTCCACTTTGAGTCTTGTGGTTGGTTTGCACTGAGTTAATTAGCAGCATATTTGTAGTCATTTTACTACAGTTCACTACAGTATGGGACAGAAAGTAACAGCGTAGCACTGCGTTGAGAGGAATGGTGAAGTAAAGATGGCACACATTCAAACACACAAGCTGACATACTCAATCACACACTCTCAAAAATACTCCCACAAACACACACATGCAGGTATCTGAAGACTGGCAGATACAAATGGACTCTTACACACAAACTGCACACTCTGTTACTACTGAGGAAGAGCCCTCACACTCTGTTATTACTGAGGAAGAGCCCTGCACACTCTGTTACTACTGAGGAAGAGCCCTGTACACTCTGTTACTACTGAGGAAGAGCCCTGCACACTCTGTTACTACTGAGGAAGAGCCCTGTACACTCTGTTACTACTGAGGAAGAGCCCTGCACACTCTGTTACTACTGCGGAAGAGCCCTGTACACTCTGTTACTACTGAGGAAGAGCCCTGCACACTCTGTTACTACTGAGGAAGAGCCCTCACACTCTGTTACTACTGAGGAAGAGCCCTCACACTCTGTTACTACTGAGGAAGAGCCCTGCACACTCTGTTACTACTGAGGAAGAGCCCTCACACTCTGTTACTACTGAGGAAGAGCCCTCACACTCTGTTACTACTGAGGAAGAGCCCTGCACACTCTATTACTACTGAGGAAGAGCCCTGCACACTCTGTTACTACTGAGGAAGAGCCCTCACACTCTGTTACTACTGAGGAAGAGCCCTGTACACTCTGTTACTACTGAGGAAGAGCCCTGCACACTCTGTTACTACTGAGGAAGAGCCCTCACACTCTGTTACTACTGAGGAAGAGCCCTCACACTCTGTTACTACTGAGGAAGAGCCCTCACACTCTGTTACTACTGAGGAAGAGCCCTGCACACTCTGTTACTACTGAGGAAGAGCCCTGCACAGTCTGTTACTACTGAGGAAGAGCCCTGCACACTCTGCTGCTACCAATTCCTTGGTGTACCTGCTGCTTGTCTCTCCTCGTTATTGCTACTTCTTTCATCTCCCTCCATACCTGCCAGCCCTCAGCTCTCCCAGTCTGAAGCCACCCCATCCTAGCCCAGTCCAGACCAGCACAGCCCATTCCAGCAGAGACCGGCCAGTCTGAAACCCTGCAGTATAAGTCCAGGAGAGGTCCGAGGGGCATGCAGCCCGGTTCCGCACGTGTTGGGCCCAGTCCAGTTCAGGAAAGTGCAGTGTGAGCTAGGGGGAAGGGGCCTTCTGTCAGCACGGCGCTGATCTCACATTACACTGACACAGCCATCCCGCTGCCTGTGGGACTGACAGAGGGAGGAGAGGGAGAGAGGGGCAGTGTGTGTGCCGAGATCCTGTGCAGCGTGTTAATGAGAGCTAGCCCTCGCCAGCCTCCCACCACCAGGGCTGGCACACTGTCTCCACTGTCAGACAGCCCTGGGAGGGAGGAGAGAGAGGAGGAGTGAGGGATGGAGAGAGAGAAGGAGTGAGGGAAGGAGAGAGAGGAGGAGTGAGGGATGGAGAGAGAGGAGGAGTGAGGGATGGAGAGAGGAGGAGTGAGGGAAGGAGAGAGAGGAGGAGTGAGGGATGGAGGGAAGGAGGAGTGAGGGATGGAGGGAAGGAGAGAGAGGAGGAGGGAGGGATGGAGGGAAGGAGAGAGAGGAGGAGTGAGGGATGGAGGGAAGGAGGAGTGAGGGATGGAGAGAGAGGAGGAGTGAGGGATGGAGAGTGCAGCTGGAACGTGTGACACTATGTGAGTCAGATGGGGAATCTTTTCACTGGGAGATGGACAGAATCTGTTTCACACACACGCCCCAGGGATCCCCTGACAACTGCATCGCTGGACCGTCACCACGGCAACATCACCAGGCCACGAGTGCCTGTATGTCCGTGTGTGTGAAACGACTGAAACACAGCAACCCAACCCAACACTGCCTGCCTCTTAAACAACAACACACTGCTCACACACTGCCTGCCTCTTAAACAACAAAACTCAAAACATCACCAACAGCAAAGTCTGTGAAACCGCTAGGCTCTAAATCGTTAAAGAACCCATAACTCCATTGGAATTAAAAAAAATATTTTTAACAGAGAGAGATAGAGAATGAGGGAGGGAGCGAGAGACAGAGAGAGAGTAGTGTAAATTCCTGCCTTTTTATTCTCTGTAATAGCCATTAATGGAGGGGCTTTAAAGGATTAGGGAGCAGAGAGACTGGATCGCCTGACTGCGTGTCCTCACTGAGCTACGAGAGACACACACTCTTGGTACAGTACTGTATACACACTGTAAACAGAAAGTAATAGTGTGCTATGCAGAATATGTGCAGTACATTCAATATACTGTACTGTACACACTTCCCCACACTGCACTGCAGTTAGACTAATATTCACTGTGATAGAGTGTACAATGTATAGCAGGTGTACAGTGTGTACAGTGTATATATACAGCAGGTGTACAGTGTCTATAGTGTATGTATACAGCAGGTGTACAGTGTGTACAGTGTCTATAGTGTATGTATACAGCAGGTGTACAGTGTGTACAGTGTGTATAGTGTGTATATACAGCAGGTGTGCAGTGTCTATAGTGTATATATACAGCAGGTGTACTGTGTCTATAGTGTATATATAAAGCAGGTGTACAGTGTGTACAGTGTATGTATACAGCAAGTGTACAGTGTGTGTAGTGTATATATACAGCAAGTGTACAGTGTGTACAGTGTGTATATACAGCAGGTTTACAGTGTATATATACAGCAAGTGTATAACAGGATACCAGGAGTATAATATGTATAGAATGTACAGTATATACACAGCAGGAGTAAGGTGTGTGTAGTGTAGATACACACTAGGACAGTATATATAGTGTGTACAGTACATATACAGCAGCTGTACAGTGCGTGGAGTACATGTACACCAGATGTACATACAAAGCACATTCAGCAGATGAGCACAGTATATATAACAGGTTTGCAGTAGGTATACTGTGTACTGTTGTATACAAAGTAGTTGTAGCTTTTATGTAGAAAATAGTTGCATTTATAACTATTGTTTTCATAGACTTGGTAGAGCAGAATGCAGCTGAGGAGTGAACTGAAGGGCCTTGGAGTCTGTGAAGGTCTTGTATAAATCAGCATCATTAAAGATACATGAGCATCGGATCTCTGCTAGGAAAAATCAATGGACAGGTTCACTGCAAGGAGCAATTAACGGGCATCAGGGAGCAGGACTCACTCACACAGGCTCAATACACAACGATCAATGGGAAACGATTGCGCCACGCCAGTCTGAGACTCCCGCTGCGTAGCAGTCTGATCCGGTCCAGGATCCACCAGCCGCAGGGGAGTCAGGCGAGAGTCCTGGCGGCGTGGCCGAGCAGCAGCTCGAGAGCAGGAGCAGTGAAGGTGTAATGAAGCCGCACAGCTGGGGCTGAGCCCAGTCCTCTGAGCTCTTCGCCCACGCCGGGCCTTTCCGCTGGCACCGCGGGCCCACAGGGGCAGCAGAGTGCCAGCGCCCGTCCTCCAGATTACACGCAGGGGCCAAGCGCTGGCGCCAAGCCACATGGAGCCCCCCGTCAGGAGCACGCGGTGGGCGGCCCTCAGAGAGTGGGCGCTCCTGCGAATGGACACACTGCAGGACTGGCACTGCCGCAGAGCACAGCAGTACGAGCACCCCGCGTCTCCTGACACGTTCCTGCGCCGCTCGGCCAAGCAGGCAGGGCAGGCTTCCTCTCGGAAAGAGAAAGACGAGCCGAGCTTCGCAGCAGGGCTCTCCCTGGGCTGGAAAACGAAACAGGAGCAACCGGGATAGTCCCGGAGCTGAAAGGAGCCTCCTCACTCTGGAGAGGAGGAGAGCACATGGGGTCGTGACATACAAGTGAGGCAAGTGAGGTGGGTGTCTGGAGCAATTTTCGGCGCTTGCTTGGGTCCTCGGGCGCCGTGTGCAGAAGACAGACAAGTCCCAGCCATTCGGAGGCCTGACGGACTCTGTGTGAAGCTACACCGTGCAGCTGATGGGAGACACAGAGCAAGTCGACACAGCAGGCATCACCTGGCCTGAAGACATGTCACAGACAGGTTAGAGTCACTCAGTCTCTTTAGGCTTGAGAAGCAGAGGCTGTGGGAGGACTTGACACTACTGAGCGTCTGGAAGGGTCAATGGCAAGGTCATGCCAGAGAACTGGTATCAGATCAGGAGCAGGGGAGAAATAAGGACCCAGACAGACAGTAAGAGAGAGTCCAGTCAAGTTCTTTGCACAGAGGGTGGTGGGTGTCTGGAACAAGTTGCCCAGCCACCTGGTTTTGGCACGTTACCCTGGATCCTTCAAGAACTGTCTGGAAAAGACCTTCAGATCAGTCAGCTACCAAGAAACCAAGGTGCTGAAGTGTGGTGCTGTTCTATATAAGGACAGAGGACTTCAACCAAACCTGTAATGCTCAATTCCTTTACATGGCTTTTAGATTTGTACCCCCACCATCTTGGTGCGCATCCCAGAGATTACAGATGAGTAACTGCCTTGTACAGGACACTGTTTGTACCCCACTCCAGCGCAGGTGTGCTAAATCCACACTGGATAACACACTGCTGATAATGCTATACACAGTAGCTTACAGTAGCTTTTCAAAGCTGAGAGACTTCACGACAAGGGGCTTGATGGAAACTTTCTATAACACACTCCTCATGTCTCTCTCTTTCACACACACACAGGCTCACTCGCTGCTCCTCTGTCACGGCTGGCCAGCACGGAGTCACTGAACAACGCCTCATTCACAGGGGGAATCCTAGCAACAGATACAGCAGCTGGAAACCATGGCGATAGCATCAGCAGACAAAAAAGACTGCAACGTGAGAGACAGATTAAAGAGAACAGCCTACAGCCAAAGAAGGGGACAGGAGAACAGCCTACAGCCTGAGAGAGGGACAGGAGAACAGCCTACAGCCTGAGAGAGGGACAGGAGAACAGCCTACAGCCCGAGAGAGGGACAGGAGAACAGCCTACAGCCTGAGAGAGGGACAGGAGAACAGCCTACAGCCTGAGAGAGGGACTGGAGAACAGCCTACAGCCTGAGAGAGGGACAAGAGAGCAGCCTACAGCCTACAGCCTGAGAGAGGGATGGGAGAACAGCCTACAGCCTGAGAGAGGGACAGGAGAACAGACTACAGCCCGAGAGAGGGACGGGAGAACAGCCTACAGCCCGAGAGAGGGACAGGAGAACAGCCTACAGCCCGAGAGAGGGACAGGAGAACAGCCTACAGCCCGAGAGAGGGACAAGAGAGCAGCCTACAGCCTACAGCCTGAGAGAGGGACGGGAGAACAGCCTACAGCCTGAGAGAGGGACAGGAGAACAGCCTACAGCCTAAGAGAGGGACAGGAGAACAGCCTACAGCCTGAGAGAGGGACAAGAGAGCAGCCTACAGCCTACAGCCTGAGAGAGGGACGGCAGAACAGCCTACAGCCTGAGAGAGGGACGGCAGAACAGCCTACAGCCTGAGAGAGGGACGGGAGAACAGCCTATAGGCCAAGAGAGGGACGGGAGAACAGCCTATAGGCCAAGAGAGGGACAGGAGAACAGCCTACAGCCTGAGAGAAGGACGGGAGAACAGCCTACAGCCAGAGAGAGAGACAGGAGAACAGCCTACAGCCTGAGAGAGGGACGAGAGAACAGCCTACAGCCTGAGAGAGGGACTGTCTCTCACACACACTGTCCCTCTTTCAGTTTCCACACTTTCCTTGTCTCTCACACACAGTCCCTCTCAGTGTCCACACTGTCTCTCTTACACACTCTGTCCTTCTTTCACACTGTCCCTCAGTGTCCACACTGTCCCTGTCCTCTCACACACCCTGCCTCTGTCTCTTGTGAAGGACTGTCCCTGTCTCTCACACCCTGCCACTGTCTCATGTGAAGAACTGCCCCTGTCTCTCACACCCTGCCCCTGTCTCTTGTGAAGAACTGCCCCTGTCTCTCACACCCTGCCCCTGTCTCTTGTGAAGGACTGTCCCTGTCTCTCACACCCTGCTCCTGTCTCTTGTGAAGGACTGCCCCTGTCTCTTGTGAAGAACTCCCCCTGTCTCTTGAGAAGGACTGCCCCTGTCTCTTGAGAAGGACTGCCCCTGTCTCTTACACCATGCCCCTGTCTCTCAGACACCCTGCCCCTGTCTCTTGTGAAGAACTGCCCCTGTCTCTTGTGAAGGACTGTCTCTCTCTCTCACACCCTGCCCCTGTGTCTTGTGAAGGACTGTTCCTGTCTCTCACACCCTGCTCCTGTCTCTTGTGAAGGACTGTCTCTCTCTCTCACACCCTGCCCCTGTCTCTTGTGAAGGACTGCCCCTGTCTCTCACACCCTGCCCCTGTCTCTTGTGAAGAACTGCCCCTGTCTCTCACACCCTGCCCCTGTCTCTTGTGAAGAACTGCCCCTGTCTCTCACACCCTGCCCCTGTCTCTTGTGAGAACTGCCCCTGTCTCTCACACCCTGCCCCTGTCTCTTGTGAGAACTGCCCGTCTCTCACACCCTGCCCCTGTCTCTTGTGAGAACTGCCCCCAGCTCCCCGGCTCCAGCGCGCTTACCTTGCAGCCGAACATGAGCGAGAGTGTCCGGTTACTACAGACCACTTTGCACTGACACATCACCGGGGAGAAACACTTCACCTTCCTCACGGGGGGAGACATCACGCTGAGCCCCATAGACACCCGCTGACGCGTCCCTGAACCCGGGTTCGGCTCAGCTCGGTCCGCTCTCAGCCCGCTAGCCCTGTCCGGTACAGTACTTCCTCACAGAGACGCGGCGTTTTGAACACAGATACGGTTTCATTAATGCGGTAATGTCCGTTTTTTTTTGTCAAGTTTGCCTCTGTAATTTCCTCTCGGGTTTTTAGATGTTGATAACCCAACACGTAAATCCATCAGCCGCTCATCATGCTCTCTGTTGTCTTTAGCACTATCGGTAATTTCGTCATGAGCACTGCAGAATGATCTGCTACCCTTGGCGGGTCTCGTTGTTGCCTCCTAACCCCTGCCGCTCGCTCCTCTCCCTTCTTTCTCCGGATGACTCCGTCCCGACCGGAGCCTCGGAGCCCTCTCCCGCTCCCGCCCACTCGCCGCTGACTGACAGCCGGCAGGAGATCCCGTAGCCAATGGGCTGGCAAGAGCCCTCTCCCGCCCCCGCCCACTCGCCGCTGACTGACAGCCGGCAGGAGATCCCCTAGCCAATACACTGGCAAGAGCCCTCTCCCGCCTTTACCGTAATGACAGTAATAGCGGGACAAACCAAAGGAATCCTGACCAGCAGGCAAGCGTGAGCGAAAGGGGTAGAAAGACAGGAGTCGGGGAGAGAAAGGGAATGGATACAGAGAACAGCGGGAGATGCAGCAGGAGAGAGAGGGAGACAGAGGGACAGGAGGAGAAGGCTCCTCGTCTTACATCTTGAATAAAATATTTTATTCCACAGCACGCTGTACCTTAAAATCTCGAATATAAAGGCCCGCTTGAATCTACAAAGGCACGGCCAGCGGGGCCGAACGAGAAGAAAACGAACACAGCAGGAGCCGGTATCTGAACGCCAGAAGCACAGGCATCGGTAAAGCGAATCATAAGAGTGATTTACCCGGGTCAGGCCTCGCCCCGCCCGTGTGTTCAGACTGCCGAGTGAGTCAGACGCTGTTTACCCCGAGTAGAAGTCGGGCTGGTTTCTCTTACAGACTGTGGCTTCGCCTCTCTCGCTCTTCACAGTGTCTGGCTGCAGATTAGCGGATTAATCTGTTGTTTCACAGCCCCCTTGAATTTCCTCGGATAACGGATAACCCAGTTAGTTTTATTTTTGGCCGCCTGCTCAGAGAAACAAAACAAAACAACAAAACGACCGTTTGGTTCGGGGCGCAGTGGCCAAAGAGCGTCACGGCTCCCCCTGCTGGCCGCCGGGGGCACTGACTGCAGGAGTCAGGGGACCTGTCCGTGGTGCTGAACTGTTTTTTCAATATTTAACTCTTCCCTAGCAAATGGCTATACCTTTCTTACTCATAAAGAGAAAAGCCAGAAGCAAGAGGAGCTAACTCCAGTCTGGCTGCTCAATGGCTCAATGGCTCAGGTCAGCTTCAACACCAGGGCTGGCTGGCCATCTTATCCCAGCCTCCCCACTCCTTCAATAAAGACACACCTGCTGGGCCCACTCCGGCATGCTCTGCCTCTTAGTTTACCTTTCAGACTCCCATCCTCGCCCTACGGACCCACAGGCTGTGCTACTCTTATCACGCGCCTCACCCACAATCAATAATCAATAGGATTTTAAAAAAATCAATGCTCATTTAGCATCAGGGTGCAGACAGCTGTTCAACCAGCTGAGAGCAAGCTGAGAGAGAAAACAGGCAGGGAAACGGAACAGGCTGGCTCATTTTATATCCATCAGTAAACGAAAACGCCGCGTTAACTGCCAGATTCAACAAATCTGAAGAGATAAAAAAAGATTGTTAATGGTTATTGTTCTTTTTGGTATGCTGATGAGGAGTATTCTGCAAGAGGAGTGTTCACTACGATCACAATTACCGTTACTGCTAAAGAAACACGATTCTCCATCCAGGAGAAAGATGACAGTCATTATTCTGAACAATAATGTTCAGACACTCAGCCTTAATGACGTTCCTTATCTGATCCTATTTCACAGCAGAGAGGGGAGACCCTCCTGTGCTGGCAGAGGACGGCAGTGTGCTCCGGGCTTGTGTACTGTGCTGTCTTGTTGCCAGAGGCTTTTAAAATTATTGTTGCTGCTGATCATATTATTGGTGCGGACAGAGCCATGATACTGTCCCTGGCTCCTCTAATGACTCCAGCAGATCATTGATTATCCTGCGCTGGGCTGCTCCAGAGCACGGAAGCTGCAGACGGCAGTGCGATTCTCCGGACGGACGCGGGGGCCGCGCGCACTGCGATCTCCGCGCCGTCACACGAGCTGATGCGTTGCGAACCGCACAGCTCTGCTTCTGCAGCACCGAGCATCGAGCCTGTGTGTGCCCCCTGTTCCTCAGTTCTGCGTGCTTTCTGCAGGACATTTTTGCACGGCAAACCAATTTGGAAATCTCCCCAGCACCCAGAACCCCGTAGCCCGTAGCAGAATGTGTGCAGGTCCGCTGCTGTTAGGAAGGGTGGGGTGGTGTGGTGTTGGCGCAGTGTGGGGGCGCAGGTACAGTGCAGTACAGGAGCTCGAGGAGGATGGCAGGTCAGCGCAGACAGAGACACTGACTCCTCCGCCTCACTCACACACACACACACACACACACACACACACACCCGCGAGCGCCAAGGTGACCTGCCCTCCAGACTCTCCTGGCCCTGCTCGCCTGGCGCCGCACCACGCCACGGCCGGAATCTGGCGCCGGCACTCGGGGGCACAGCCACGCTCTGCCCAGGCGGACGGCGGGGCCGGACACGGGCGATTTGAAGCAGTTAAGCCAGGCCCCCCGGTGGCCAAGCAGCCCGCCCACCCCCAGCACGCCCCCCTCTGAGTGAGCTGACCAAGGGCCTGCAAAGCACACACACACCCTACAGCGGCAGTGTGGAGAGGACTGGGCAGTGAGACGGGGTCCACGCAGGGAACACGCTGCCAGGGACAGACAGTGGGCACCAGGGGGCACTTCATCACCAATGCCCACAGGGACTCTTCCAGTCAGTTGTCCTGTGTGGGGAGGACTGGGCACTGCCCACATAAGGAACGCACTGCCATGCACTGTGGTAGTGTCCCACGCAGCTGGTTGAATAAGTGCCCTGTGTATGTACAGAGCTGTCTTACAGAAGAAACGTTCTGAGCTTTCACTGTATCTGAGAGCTCTTTCTTCATCCTGTGTCTGGGACCTGGGGGCCAGGACTGGGTTCTGGATGTTGTTGCACTGTCAGGAGCTCTCGCTTCCTTCAGCCTTGGTCGCCTCTGGGCACGGCTGCCAGGAAACTCCGTCAAGCTGCACAGGACCCTCTGGCATTGATACTGCAGAGAGCAGAGCACTGCTAACTGGCTGGGTGGTCACCAGCCGAGCACGAGGGCAGGACTGCCAGCAGCCCTCAGAGGGGACAGGCCTTCTGTCTGTTACCCCACGGGGAAGCTGGGCTTCCTAATGCTCCTGTTGAATTGAAACCCTTCCCAGCAGACAAACAGCAGCCTTTCTGAGCCTTTCTCTGAGGTCTGGAGCACACCTGTCTGTCTCTCTGAGATCAGGAGCACACCTGTCTGTCTCTCTGAGATCAGGAGCACACCTGTCTGTCTCTCTGAGATCAGGAGCACACCCCTCTGTCTCTCTGAGGTCTGGAGCACACCTGTCTGTCTCTCTGAGATCAGGAGCACACCTGTCTGTCTCTCTGAGATCAGGAGCACACCCCTCTGTCTCTCTGAGGTCTGGAGCACACCTGTCTGTCTCTCTGAGATCAGGAGCACACCTGTCTGTCTCTCTGAGGTCTGGAGCACACCTGTCTGTCTCTCTGAGATCAGGAGCACACCTGTCTGTCTCTCTGAGATCAGGAGCACACCTGTCTGTCTCTCTGAGGTCTGGAGCACACCTGTCTGTCTCTCTGAGATCAGGAGCACACCTGTCTGTCTCTCTGAGATCAGGAGCACACCCCTTTGTCTCTCTGAGGTCCAGAGCACACCTGTCTGTCTCTCTGAGATCAGGAGCACACCTGTCTGTCTCTCTGAGGTCCAGAGCACACCTGTCTGTCTCTCTGAGATCAGGAGCACACCTCTTGGTCTCTCTGAGGTCCAGAGCACAGCTGTCTGTCTCTCTGAGATCAGGAGCACACCTGTCTGTCTCTCTGACGTCCGGATCACACCTGTCTGTCTCTCTGAGGTCCAGAGCACACCTGTCTGTCTCCCTGAGATCAGGAGCACACCTGTCTGTCTCTCTGAGGTCCAGAGCACACCTGTCTGTCTCTCTGAGGTCCAGAGCACACCTGTCTGTCTCTCTGTGATACAACACTGACAATATATGTCCTTCTGCAGTCCACACAGTTAATCGGAAGCCCAGAAATAGAAAAACAAACATTTTAACAACGCAGAGCTCTTAGAATGTGCTCTCCAGATTAAAATAATTTGATGCTGTAGTGAGAAACACTGAGGTGAATTACTGCAGCAGTGTCATAAAAGTTTTAGTAGAGTGCCCCGGCGAGTTTGACTTTTCAAAGTCGTTAAGGTAATCAGAAGAAGAGCAGAGAAAATGAGTTCTGCCTCAGAATGACAAGACAGACACTTCAAAACGATGTACCTAAAACCCCCAGAGTGCTGATGGCAGGAGGGGAACGGGGACCGGGCTCAGATTTAACCCCACTCTCACACACTGCCCTCACTGATCTCCTTCAGTTCTGGTGGTCTAGCAGTGTGTCTGTCCTGCTGGTAGTGTGTCTGTCATGGCCATCGTGGATGGCCAGGGTTCGAATCGGGAAACAAATTCATACGGAACAGGATGTTGGACTCTGCGGTGCTAACACTGGGATGCTGTGCTAGTCCAGTACTGTTTGGTGGAGTGGAAGTTTTGTGCCTTTGAGCTGAAAGCCTGTACTGCGGTCAGGTATATCAGCAGTGGTTCTGTGATGGAGATCCTTAAATCTTTCATTTTAAACCTGAGCGTCCGAAGGGATGACATCACCCATCCCAGATCGCTCTCCCTGGGTGAGCTCAGCTCTGCCAGTGGAAAGGAAGCACAGAGAGGTATTTTCACAGCACAATTACTGCATTTCCTATTCTATTGCCATAAGGCTTTTTGGATCATATCAAAATAATTCCTTCAAAAATGATTGTAGGGCCTGGTCCTAGTTACTGGCTTACTTATTACCAGTACAAACAAGAACACCATCTTTCGGATGAGACGTTAAACCGAGGTCCTGACCCTCAGTGGTCATTAAAGATCGCCGGGCATTTCTCGATAAGAGCAGGGAGTTATCCCGGTGTCTGGGCCCAATTTCCCCCCAGAGTGTCCCCATGTACGATTGGCTTGCACTTGTCCTGTGATGGACTGGCGTCCTGTCCAGGGCGTACCCTGCCTTGCGCTCGCTGCTGGCCAGGTAGGCTCCGGCTTCCCGCCACACCGTACGGTAGAAAGCGGTTTGGAAACCGACATGACATGCCAAACAAGAACACATCCTAAAACAACATGCACATGTTATTAACTGCCTATCACACCTCTTTCTCTTAACGGCAGCTACTTCCTCAACTGGCCGGACTGCGATAGGACGCCACTAGAGCTTCACGCTGCGTCTCGCACCGCTGGACTGAAAGCAGGACTGAGCCATCGCACATCCTCCCGAGCGAGAGCGGCGTCGCCGACGTGCAGTTTCGGCTGCGGCCGCGCGGTGGGGCCGGGGAGCCGGCCGGCGGCGGTATTGTGCATTCCGCTCAGGACTGACTGCGGCGGCGGCTGCGCGCGCGCCCGCGAGCCCGCGAGCCCGCGCGCCCGCGCGCCCGCGCACAGGAGCGCGCTGCCGCTCCCACCCCGGCACGAGCCCGCGCGCCCCGGCGGCACGGGGCGAAAGACCCGGGTCCGAGGCGTGGCGCTTTCACAGAGCGCTGAACTAAGGCCGTTTTGTCTCAGTAATACAACTCACGGGCTTGATGTTTATATGCGTTTACATACGACTGACACTGATGCAGGCGCGAACTCGCACAAGCAGCGATGCCGACAGGAACACGGATTCTAAATCAGCGGTATTACATCCACACAATTTATAAACGCAAACACATATATACACAAACCCCTACACATATTTAAAAAGACATTTAAGTAACAGCATTTTCATATATACATACTACAGAACTTGCAATACAAGCACAAAATCAAAGAATAAAAAAATCATTAAATCTGTACACTGTGAGGACACAGTCCAGCTCCTCTGTATCTTCACATTCACACTCATCACCATCAGATCTGAAGAGAACGTCTGTACATCACTAGTGTCAAGACAGCCCAACAGATTCTCAGCTTTTGGCTCAGGGTTCTGTGGGCCAATGTTGAGACCAGATCTCTCACTGCAGACTTCAGTGGTTCAGTCCAGTTTGCCCTGCAGGAATTCAGTGATCAGCAGCCTCTGGGTCGCCTCACACGGCAAAGCACAGACACAGGACAGAGCCCAAAGAGCCCATGAGACCCTGTCCAGAGAGAAGGCCAAGAGAAAGCCTGCTGTCGCTACAGGAAGCCCAGCTGAAGTGCCACACACAACTGGAATAACCAGCTACACATCCCCCACATACCGCGGACTGACAATCAGTCCATCTGGGAGTTCTGACCTGGCAGTGAAGGCACTGAAGGAGAAGGCATGCACAACCTTCTGCGCCATTAGAAGTAGACTCTACAACATCATGCCTCCCGTACAAATTTGAAAGTGTATCCAACCCGTTGCCCTATATGGCAGTGCAGTTTGGGGTCCACTCACAGACCAGGATTACACTCAATGGGACAAAACACCCCACAGAAACTGCACACAGAGTTTTGTAAAAACATCCCCCGAGTACAGAGAAAAACTCCTAACAGCACATGCAGGGCTGAATTAGACCAATACCCATACCCAATACCCCTAATCAGCATACAGATGAGAGCAGTCAAATACTGGTTACACCTGAGAAAAACTGCCCAGAACGTGTACCACCACAAGGCCCTGCTGAGCCTGGAGAAGAGCTCCTTCAGCCAGCTGGTCCTGAGGCTCACTGACACCAGCCAGCCTGAGGACGCACAGCTAAAACAGCACGAATCACAATCAACCAAATCACAGCAGAAGACAAACAACACCACCTTACCCACAAGGACACGCACACAAGCACAACACAATCTAGAATGGAACAGAATCCTAAACAGAATCCTTGAATTGGACGATTTGAATAACACACTATCTGAATATCTGACCAGGGTAAGAAATAGCAAAAAGAAACAGATCCTGACAAAGTACAGTGACTGGCCATAGAAACTGGGTGACACAGGCAGACCTGGCTGCCCAGAGAGGACAGGCTGTGCTCCCACTGCCAGCGGGGAGAAATAGAGACAGAGGTGCACTTCCTACTGCACTGTGACAGATACTCTGGGATTAGAGAAACATTCTTCCCAAAAATAACAAATCTAATACCAGAATTCCCACACCTGCCAGAATGAGAACAGGCTTCCTATCCTACTGGGAGAGGGGGGAGGGAGCTCAATTGAGCAGGCAGCCCTGTACAGTGTGCGATTTCCTGTCACAGCCTGAGGAACAGTGAGCCTGTTTCTCAATAGTGTTCTATGTGTTGTGTGTGGAATGTAAATGTTCAGTGATGTATTTGAATTATACGTATGTACGTATATTATATGTATGTACAGTTCTTGCTGTGTTGGGTGTATCTGCAACACTGCAACACTGTAATTTATCAGTCATGCCAATAAAGTTGTTTGGAATTGAATAGTTGGGAGCAAATGACACTCAGCAACCCTCCCATCTCCCTCTCCTCCCGTCTCCCTCACTGTGCTCCCATCTCTCTCCTTTCTCCCTCTCTCCTCCCATCTCTTTTCCCTCCCATCTCCCATCTCTCTCCTCCCGTCTCCCTCACTGTGCTCCCATCTCCCCCTCTCTCTCCGCTCTGCAGCACGTACAGTTCAATCTGGAACGTTCACTGGTTTCCATGGATATCCTGCTTCGAAAACAGAGCCCTAACCTTGATTGTGATTCCAAACAGGAGGGACACAAATAACAAACTCATGTGTTTAACAGCAGTTCCTGGTCAAACTCGGCAACAACAGCTCCCAGTCACAGAGCCCAGCCAGCGAGCTCTCACACCCATGGGCTCAGCCAACAGCCCCCCAAGACTGGGGTTCCTGCAAGTGGCGGTGCACGATTAGCCAAGTGCTGCTGGGGGTGTGTGGCCTCAAGTCTGCCAAGGTGTGCTCGGCTTGTTGCTCAAGAGCGCCCCCTTTCTGTGAAACATTGGCTGAGTAAAACATAGGGGGGCCTGCTTGGAGAGTCCTCACGCCCCCCACTGGTACACACACCTGGAGATTTCTTGTGCTGCACGCGCACACGCACGCGCACGCGCACGCACACGCACACGCACACACACACACACACACAGCTGTGGCAAGAACACGAATCTGTGATGTGCAGGTTTGCTGCAACGCCAATGAAGGGCACACATCCAGGCAGTGCGTGCACTGGGACTGGGGTGGTCACAATGAAAAGGCAACTGTAGTTCAGGTCCAATGTGAAACAGTCAACAGAAATCAATTTACCAATCAAATATTCAATCTGACAGCTTAACCTAAGAGCATTCATGGGCCCTGTATTCAAGGACACCTTTGGACAGTTTATCGCGAGCAGAATTTGTTTTTACACCCATCACACATCTGAAAAGCCTCATTTAATTTATGTTTAAGTGAAAAATATCAATCTGATTTTTGCCTTCAACACCTCTTTCGTCTCCAGTCTGAAGTCACTATAACTTCATAATGTCTTCTAAGCAAAGGTTCTGCTTTGTTTTGGATTTTTGGAAAATCCCGCTATTCGGTGATTAAAAGGAGACTTCGTCTGAGCTGAGCCCCAGCCCAAGCTGCCAGCACGTCTCGGAAGGAGCGAAACCCTTGTCCGAGTTGGAGTCTAGGCCCGGGCAGGCTGGCGTCACCGAACTCTGGGATCAGTGAGCTCATGAGCAAGAAGACGAATCAGCTGGGCTGAAGGGAGCGCTGCCCGCTGTGTTCTTCCTCATGTTCGCACTGGAGTAGGTGAGGGCCTGCGGGAAGCAGGAGCCCGCCGGTCAGTACAGTCTCCCTGCAGCAGGTTCTGTGCTCTGTGGCCTGCAGACAGAACCTCAGCCGCTGCCCAGATGAGCAAATCGCTGAGC
Organism: Atractosteus spatula; assembly: GCF_055471065.1. NCBI lineage: Eukaryota > Metazoa > Chordata > Actinopteri > Semionotiformes > Lepisosteidae > Atractosteus > Atractosteus spatula. The sequence continues at coordinate 66,850,893 of NC_142708.1, read as the reverse complement.
GCGACAGGACGGCCGGCGCTCGCCCGCGCGAAGCCGCTAAGGACACGTCAGGGATCACGGAGGCCTCGCCACCGCCCGCCCTCAACACACGGGGGCGCCATGCTGAGGCCAGAGACAGGGAAAGCTGCACAAGCAGATTCCCACTTTGACGTCTCAGAAAACCAGCACTGCAAACAGCCCCCTCCTCACTGGCAGCCACCCAGGCTGGATATGGCCAATCGCTGACCAGCTCGCGAGAGTGAGAGCCAACCGGAAGGCCAACACGGCCCTCAGCGACAGCAGCACACAGGCCAGCCACAGGGGGGCACTCCTGTGCAGCGGGCTGAGAAGACTGCCCCACCCCGTTCAGTGGGGCTGATGACAGTAATTCAAGATAAAATAGCCAAAAAACTACAGCCTGTGGACGTGTTAAAGGTTTTCCCCAGTTAACTGAATTACTGCACCAGTGAAATAATGAGCAGCCGGGAAGAGAATGAGAGTTTCTTCAGAAACACGACTTGACTTCCACAGTCACTGTCACGTTAGGGCAACTGTTTCAATCAACAAATTAAGAATAATAATTATTTTTTCCCGTCTTCCTTCAAAGAAACCTGCTTGTTTTAGGCTGCCTGCCGCCAGCGGAGTCGCAGCCGCTGCACAGCGGACAGTTTCACCAGGAATGGCAGTGTGGCTCCACTTTCTAATTCGTTAATTCATCACCGCACAATTCTCTAATTACAGCGCCATTCTGCACTTAATTTCAGCACCACTGCCCCCTTAATTGAAGTTCTTCTCTGCACTATGGAATGCAGACAAATCCCAGTACCGCCTGGTGAGGCACTCCTGACTCCTCCAACGGCGCCGTGTCGCTCGCGGGCCTGACCAAGCTCAAATAACACTGCTGGCTAAAACCACAGCAGCACAGCAGCAATCCCTCTTAAGACATTTGTCCCATAGCACTGCGAGGAAGTGTGCTGGGACTGACTGTGGATGCCTGTGCGGAGCTAGAACACCTGGATCAGGTATTTGGAAGGCCCTGGCCCTGGTTGTCTTCTGTTCAGGACGGTAAGATTCAGCTCCTCTGGCCTGTCAGTGGAGGGCCCATCTTACAATGCCTCTGGCTGCTCTTCTCTGGGCTGGGTCTGGAGCAGGACCTTTTTGTTTTGTAATGTGGCGACCAAATCTGCGCACGCTGTTCTACCTGAGGGTTGTAACTTTGGGCCGTACATTTCGAGCTAAACTTCTCTCGCTTTGCCTCCTCCGCTGCTTCCTCGAGAGGCACAGCGGGCAGCAGCATAGGCGTTCTCACGGAGGAAGTCGCTGTACGTCACGGGGGCAGCGGGGTCTGCTGGCGGCCCTCCGGACCTCCTCTCTGTATTGTGTCGGCCCCAGGGGCAACAGCAGGGATGAGCCATCGGCTCTTTCTGAGCTGTGAGTCCTCGAGGGGCACTTATTCTCCACCCCAGCAACAGCAGCAATGCTAGTGCTACTGATTAACAGAACAATATTAACAGGCTCTGCAGTGAGCACTGCTGCCTCACAGCTCTTGGGTCCTGGGCTTGTTTCCAGTCTGGGGATCCTTCTGTTTGGAGTTTGCATGGTCTCCTCAGGGTGTCTCTGAATGGTCCTTGAAGGTGAGAGTATGTGGAGGCAGGAGGCACCTAGAAGGGTGTTTACAGGGAACGCAAAGCTGAATTTACGCATGAAAAACATTTGGGTTTCTGGTGATGTCATTTATGTTATTTCTAAATCATCTAGGAAAGGAAGTTAAAAGACAAACAAGATGCTAAGATATAAAGTTAAAGGTGCAGAATTTAAACCTGGGGATGTTAAAATTATGTTATGCTATGATTCTATAACACATTAATTAGGCCTCATTGAGAATATTGTGTACAATTTTGGTCAGGGCGTTATAGAAAAGATACTGCTGCTCTGGAATCAGTCCAGAGAAGAGCGACCAGATACCTTCCCAGGTGTCCCAAGTCCTACACTGACAGGTGAAAGGAACTGAATCTCTTCGGTCTTGAGCAGGAAAGGCTAGGAAGGCACCTGATACGAGCACCCAAACACCTCAGGGCATCACCACACTCCGCCCAGAGCACTGAACAGACTCAACAGTGACACACGAGCCAGAGGGCACAAGTGGAAGCTATGTGGAAGCACATTTAAAATGGAGAACTGGAGGAAAGTCCCTGCACACGTCTGTGCACAGAGGGTTGTGGGAGGGTTGAACAACCTACCCTGTCATGCTGTTGAGGCCGATACCACCCTGGCCTCTTTCAAGCAATGACAGGATGAGATCTTTGGATCAATCGACTATTATAAATACCAAGCAGGCTGGATGGCTCTTGTGTGTCTCACTCATGGGGTACTACGAGGAAGAGCAGTTGTGCTCCTCTGACACGCCCCCCCGTGATAGGCATTAGCCGTGCGACACGCACTGCCCCCCCTCCCTTCTGCAGCAGAGTCTTGCAGTAGAACACCGCCCTCCCGCTGCCGGGCAGAGCAACAGGTGCACGAACCCCACACCAGGTCCTGCTGTTTGACACGGGTTACTGGACCTGCTGGAGTTACTGGGCTGCTGCAGTTACAGCGGGGGCAGTACACGCACACACACACATGCGCACACGCACAGACAGGCCAGTCTCCTTCTCACACATGAGCACGCTACACGTGACGTGTCTGCTGGAGGTCTCAGGCACACGCCTTCTCCGAGCGCACACGCACAGCACACGGGAACACCAGCTGGGCAACGCACCAAGGTTCACAAGCACCAAAACCAGCTGAAAGAACTTGAGCCACTTCGACACGCGCACACACACACGCCAGACCCACCTCCGGCCTAAAGACGCGCAGCTTCACAGAGAAACAGCCCACAGCAGCGACTACAGCGCGGCGGGGAGAGGCAGAGACAGAGCAGAGAGCAGAGGGAGGGAGACGGAGGGAAGGAGGAGGAGAGAACAGGGTGAGAGAGACACGCCAGCAGGACACACAGCACAAGTGTCACCACACGTCAACTCCCTGCCACACCATACGCACCCCTGCGAAAAACACAAGGGGAAGAGAAAGGGGTGTGTGCGGCGGGAGGGGGCAGAGCAGGCAACTCTAAGTGCATCCCCTCTAAACAACTCCAGGGCCCTACAGACAGACAGACAAGCAGACAGACAGACAGGCAGGCAGCAGGGGCAGGCAGACAGACACACAGACAGATTGGAGCGGACAGACAGGGGCAGGCAGATAGACAGACAGATAGGCAGGCAGATAGACACACAGACAGACAGACAGACAGACAGACAGACAGACAGACAGACACACAGACAGACAGGCAGATAGACACACAGACAGACAGACAGGCAGGCAGGCAGATAGACACACAGACAGTCAGACACACAAATTACATCGCCTGCAACCCCCCCCATTACAACAAACGCAACTCCCTCTATCCACTGAATAATCCCACTAACAAGGCTTCAGCCAGCAGCGGCGGCGGCGGAGGCAGCCCCGCGCTCCGCGCTCCAGCGAGACGCGAAGCAGGGCTATCACACAGGCTCCAGGAGCGGACCTACCACGCAGGAACAGAGAGACGTCAACTTCGGTCTTCCCTTCATCAGTAAGTGGGCAAAAAAATGAAGCGATTTCCTAGGCGCTTGGAGAGAGAGGGAGAGAGGAGAGAGAGAGGGGCTGAGGAGAAGGAGGAGGGGGTTTCTGGGAAGGGGAGGTGGGGAAGGGGTAGGAGCTGGAAGGAGGAGGTGGGGGGTTTGGAAAGTAGAGGGCTAAGGAAAGGACTCAGGGGGAAAAACAGGGGGATAATCTGGAATAACAGAGGAAAAAAGAGGAGGGGGAAGGGAGGGAGAGAAAGGTGGGGATGACAGGGAGAGGAGGAGGGTTGGGGGGCGAAAGACAGAGAGCCAGGGATTTTCCCTTGGAAGCAGTCAGGCAGTATTTGGGAATGTCGTGCTGTTGTATTGATCACACTGGGTAGCAAAACTCCCGACTGAATGACTGGGCTGTGATTCACACAGTGCGAGCGCGCGCGCGTGTGTGCGCGTGTGTGTGACGGAGAGGGAGAGCGAGAGAGAGACGGAGAGGGAGAGAGATTCTCACCTACGCTTTCTGAACATCTTTCCCTTCAACTGATGAGCGCTATCTTCCTTTTTTTAATCACAGTCTTAGATTTCTGTTCTCTCCTTTTCCCATTTCCATCTCTCCCTTGCTCACTGCCCACTCCTCACCTCCTTCCATTATCTAGGGTTCGAGAGAGAACGAGGGAGAAAGCCCAACGACTGATACTGGATAACAACCACTCAGGTACGGTAACATAGGCGCCAAACAGAATCATACCTTACAATATCTGTACCCCCAGACACCCCAATATAATACTTCTATTACATTGCCAGTCAATGCAATGTACTCCTAGGCTATCCACTGTAACCCTATTATGCTCAAACACACTGTACCCCAAATATATTCAGATGAACTACTGTACCTCACTCGGTTACACCCAGGCAATCCATTGTGGCCTAAGTACACACAGTCAGCTCCACTTCTGCTGCACCATACGCAGCCAGTTCACTGGGCCCTGCCTCTGCTGTAACTAGGGGGAGCCCCAACATAGAAACCCCACAGCCCTTTACTGGAGCACCTCCTGTGCCGGCAGTCCCACTAGGGAGCACTTGTACAAATCAAGTTCCTGGCCTAGAGGAATGTAGCACAGAGGGTAAAGGAACCGAGTATCTTCAGTCTTGAACAGAAGAAACCACAGGGGGACTTGATGTACTTGATGTAAGTGTTCGGGTTCTGAAAGGTTACAGAGAAATCCAACCCAGGTGGTTTCACGTCAGGGTCTCTTGTGAAACAACCTTGCTGGGACACAAGCAAAGACTGTACAAAGCACATTAGGCTGAGAGCAGTAGGCGTTTTACACAAAGGGTGGCGGGTGTCTGGAACGAGCTGCCCAGCTGCGTTAAAGAAGGAGCTTCTCTGGGCTCTTTCAAGAATCGGCTGAATGAAGAAATCCTCGTCAGTCGGAGAGGCAGCTGGGCTGACTGGAGCTCCTCTTGCCTGTGAGCGTTCCGAGACTCTGGTCCTGCTTCCGGCTCTATCCATTGTCGGACGATAAATCACAACGGTCAAAACTCCGGACCTCCCTTGTTCCGCCCTTCCTTCCCTGTGTTGGTTCTCTTCTTCCGGAGGGCTGTATCCGAAGTGTAGCGAGAGCTGCTGCCAACGCAGGCGGAGAGTGCCTATTGCACTTCTCTCCCTCTCTCTCCCTCTCTGATGTAACTGTTCTCACTGTTATTTAGAATTAAAGTGCGTTATTTAAAGATCCTGCTAATGAAGTGAGGGATCGGGAGTATAAATAGACGGCTCGCGCTGCCAGTTAGGGGGCCTGGTGAAGTGATCTGGGAAGTTTTTCTGCTGCGATGGGGTGCAGTGGGGGCGGAACCGGGCTGCACTGTGTAGAACTGGGCTGGACAGGACTGAGGTCGGCTGCTCTGACGGCCTGGGGGCCGGTGGTCCGGACTGGACAGGGCTGGCCTGCGATATTAAAATGCCGCGGCTCTGGGCTGGGCACTGGCGAGCCGCAGCACAGCCTCGCTGCGCAGCGGGGGCTGGAGTCGCAGAGTCAATGCGACAGCACCAGCGCCAACGGCAGGACAACCTCCAGCCAACACGTCAGCCACGCTGCGCTCCTCTACCGTACTCCATCTGCGGGGAGACGGAGGGAGGGGTGATGCCTAGCTCCTGGATGAGCGGGGCCCTAACGGACTGGGGGTCTCACGCGAGCGGCAGTGATGCGCTGCTGACGGAGGAGCCCTCTCAGGCTCTGCTATTTGGTGGCAACAAAGTTCCTGAAATGTGGCTGAAATATATAGAGTAACTGCAATTCAGAAACGAGTCAGGCTGCTGAGCCACAGATCAGACGGCATGAACACTTCAGCAAATAAAGGATGAGTCTCTCTCCTCCCTCACTCTGCTCCCTTCCCCTGTTCCTCAGTTTCCTCTCCTCTCTCCTCCCTCACTCTGCTCCCTTTCCCTGTTCCTCAGTTTCCTCTCCTCTCTCCTCCCTCACTCTGCTCCCTTTCCCTGTCTCCTCTCCTCTCTCCTCCCTCACTGCTCCCTTTCCCTGTCTCCTCTCCTCCCTCACTCTACTCCCTTTCCCTGTCTCCTCTCCTCCCTCACTCTGCTCCCTTTCCCTGTCTCCTCTCCTCTCTCCTCCCTCACTCTGCTCTCTTTCCATGTCTCCTCTCCTCTCTCCTCCCTCACTGCTCCCTTTCCCTGTCTCTGCTCCCTTTCCCTGTCTCCTCTCCTCACTCACTCTGCTGCCTTTCCCTGTCCCCTCTCCTCTCTCCTCCCTTACTCTGCTCCCTTTCCCTGTCTCCTCTCCTCTCTCCTCCCTCACTGCTCCCTTTCCCTGTCTCCTCTCCTCCCTCACTCTGCTCCCTTTCCCTGTCTCCTCTCCTCTCTCCTCCCTCACTCTGCTCCCTTTCCCTGTCTCCTCTCCTCTCTCCTCCCAAACTCTACTCCCTTTCCCTGTCTCCTCTCCTCTCTCCTCCCTCACTGCTCCCTTTCCCTGTCTCCTCTCCTCTCTCCTCCCTCACTGCTCCCTTTCCCTGTCTCCTCTCCTCTCTCCTCCCTCACTCTGCTCCCTTCCCCTGTCTTCTCTCCTCACTCACTCTGCTCCCTTTCCCTGTCTCTTCTCCTCTCTCCTCCCTCACTCTGCTCCCTTTCCCTGTCTCCTCTCCTCTCTCCTCCCAAACTCTACTCCCTTTCCCTGTCTCCTCTCCTCTCTCCTCCCTCACTCTACTCCCTTTCCCTGTCTCCTCTCCTCTCTCCTCCCTCACTGCTCCCTTTCCCTGTCTCCTCTCCTCTCTCCTCCCTCACTGCTCTCTTTCCATGTCTCCTCTCCTCTCTCCTCCCTCACTCTGCTCCCTTTCCCTGTCTCCTCTCCTCTCTCCTCCCTCACTCTGCTCCCTTTCCCTGTTCCTCTGTCTCCCTCTCCTGTTTACCTTGTTCCTTGTCTTTCCATCTCCCTGTTTCCTGTCTACCCCCCCCCCCATTCCCCTTGCCCTCTGTGTCCCCCCACCCCTCTCGTTTTCCAGGATTGCTACCTCCAGTATTCTCTCCACGATGCCCCTGTCACATCGTCATGGCAACAATCGGGACCTGATAGCTCAGTTGCTAGGCAACTGACATCATCGGTGAGAAGTATGGGAAGATAAAAAAAATGTCTGAACTGAAAAAACCTGCGGAGTTGGGAGGGGTGTGTGTTATGAATATGTGTGCATGCACATCTGCATGACAAGCTCACGTGTTTGTGTGTCACTCCATCGCGGGCATGCCTCTGTCTGTGGGGCCAGTGCACACCTCAACATGTGTGTCAGTGTGTACGCAGCTGCAGACTCAAGTGTTGTCCCCTGTGTCTGAAACAATATGTTTACACTGATTTACAGCATGTAATTAATATTGTTCCCTTAGCTGCAGTACCTCATTACTGAACACTCATTCATCCCAGCCAGAGGCTGTTAAGTTGCTGAATGAACTACTAAAGTTCAGGGGTTCTGATTTATCACAGACGCTTTGTAGACTTTTGCATTTTGTCTTAAGTAAGTCACTATACACTGCACAGACACAGTGGAGTTTAAATACTCTAGACAGAGTATCAGATATCCCACTATAGCACTGCAAGTACACCTGAGTGAGCACCTGCAACCAGTAAAACCTGGAGTGGAAGAGACTGCTGTGTAATGGGAGTCTGATTTACTGCACTCTTAAACCTGGAGCGGATCAAAGCCCAAGTGGAGACACTGCTGCTGAACCTGTGAAGTCCTTTAGATCCTCAAGGCTAGTGTGTGAGTCAGCTCACAAGTCAGTGTGCCAGTCTGCCATCATCTTTTCTGACCATCACAGATCGCCCCCGTGTAAGATTCACAATGTGACGAACAGACACGGAGTTCCGGACCCAGAGCTGATGTCCCTAAACCACCCCACCACCTTCCTCTGTTCCTGCTGTGCAGCCCTAGCAAGAAACGCAGCTGCCACAGTGCTGCTCTGTCTGTAGCTCTGAAGTGAAGGAGTCATGGAGAGACCCAGGGGGACAGGCTGACAGGAAGGACAGAGCAGAGCAGTCAGCCTGTGTGCTGTCCCAGGTGCTGAAGTGAAGGAGTCATGGAGAGACCCACTCTCACTCGCATCATCTCCCAGTCAGTACAGAGCACTCACTCTCACTCGCATCATCTCCCAGTCAGCACAGAGCACTCACTCTCACCATCTCCCAGTCAGCACAGAGCACTCACTCTCACTCGCATCATCTCCCAGTCAGCACAGAGCACACACTCTCACTCGCATCATCTCCCAGTCAGCACAGAGCACACACTCTCACTCGCATCATCTCCCAGTCAGCACAGAGCACTCACTCTCACCCGCATCATCTCCCAGTCAGCACAGAGCACTCACTCTCACCCGCATCATCTCCCAGTCAGCACAGAGCACACACTCTCACTCGCATCATCTCCCAGTCAGCACAGAGCACACACTCTCACTCGCATCATCTCCCAGTCAGCACAGAGCACACACTCTCACTCGCATCATCTCCCAGTCAGCACAGAGCACACACTCTCACTCGCATCATCTCCCAGTCAGCACAGAGCATACACTCTCACTCATATCATCTCCCAGTCAGCACAGAGCACTCACTCTCACTCGCATTATCTCCCAGTCAGCACAGAGCACACACTCTCACTCGCATCATCTTCCAGTCAGCACAGAGCACTCACTCTCACTCGCATCATCTTCCAGTCAGCACAGAGCACACAGTCTCACCAGCTCCTGTGCGGGAATGTGTGGGTGGGGAGACTTTACTACAGGGAGGTTATAGTTTTCTCCCATATTTACAACCAAGACCTCCAGGCTCCAGCAGAGTCACAAGCCAATACCCTCTTCCAGTCATCCTGTATAAGGAGCAGCAGGAGGTCACTCCCAAGCTGATTATGGACATGCAGATGACCGTAGGCCTGCCCATTACCAAAAAAAAGGAAATTTTGCAGAGCTGGACAGTCCCACAACAAACCAATGCAGAAACACAGTAATCATGTACTGCCAGCAGAAACACCATCCCATCTTTCTAAAACTAATTGTTAATGCGAAAAATGCATAAAATCTAGCGATTGTGTTGACAGCTTATCAACACAATCGCTAGTGCAAAAACAACAAAACCGCACAGCCAAGCAGGATTCTCCAGTTCCTCTGCAAAGCCAGCGAAACGCTTCTTTCACACTTTCACAGAGATCATGAAACCAGCCCAAACTTCAGCACTGAGCAGCAGTTACTTGTTTCACATCCCCTGACCCTTAGCAGCTCGAGGTCTCTGAAAAGAAATCAGACCCGTGCAACATACGCCCACTGCACCCAGGCCACTCTAGACCCTGGCTCCAGAGCAACAGCCCTCACCCAGGAGACCTCCTGAGCTGAAATTCACCTTCTAACATATTCACAAACCCTGGTTCTGAAGAACCCCAGGAGCGTTTATCGGTCACCATTCACTTTAATCGCCTGGTAAAATTAAGCAAGAGATTTGTTCATTTAACTCGTTTAAGGATCACTGGGTACACAGATCTGAATACCTTTCACCCCTTTAACTGACCTAACAGCCTATAAATAAACAGGTGACTCAGAATGACTGGACTGGGGCTCTCTAATACTAGCTATCAATATCTGGACACTGTTTGCAAATTGCATATTTTGTGTGTTTATCTGAGGATTCTTATTCAGGCCGTTTCCATGAAAAGTGGGGCCTAGGAGCCAGGAACAAGATGGTGAACCCCAAGTCAACAGCAGTCACGTATCAGCTACTGCTAACACAGAGCGCTGTTCTGATGAGCTCCTCTGCTCAGGACACGCCGTGCATAACACACACACTCAGATGGAAATGGAGATTACATCCGGTGCTCCAAGATGCCACTAGGTGTCAGTATGAGAGTTAGTTCTCCAGCTGCAGGTGGAGCAGAGACTGACGCTGCTGTGTGACGAAGAGAAGATCACCAGCGATCCGTCTGTTGTCAGGAAGGGCTTCCTGGTAAGGGTGTTAGTAACTCGGACCCATCCTGAAATCCCAGCGAAGCAGGGCACAAGGCCAGTGCACACCAGCATGCACACGCCTGACTACTCAGAGGGCGATTAACCAGGCAAGCGCGTCTGTGGAAGGTGGGTGGAGACCAGAGCACACACGTGGAGACAAAAAACATGTAGACTCCGCACAGAATGTTCCCCAGTCAAGAATCGAAGCCAGATCTCTTTGAAGCAGCAGTTCATTTCTTAGTGCCACTTGAAAATAATCAAGTACAACAAATATCAGTAATAATGTTCATTCAGACATATAATTACTCTTGTAAAAATTACCATTCAGAATGAACTATGCTGAGCAGATTAAAACTGCCTTTTTAAATTTAACACCTCTGACAAATGTCCTGCAACATTAACATCTGCTCAATGTACACAAGAGCAACCTGTCAGTCCACAGTAGGTATCCAAAATGCATATAGGGCATAAAAAAAGCACTGATGATGAAATGCGACTGATTACTCAGAGCAACAATACCTGTAGCCCTGGTCAAATTATCATTCTTACAGTAAAAAGCCAATAAAAACAAAAGGCAACAGACTGCAGAGCTGAAAACCAGATACCCAGGATCCCTACCACGTGCAGAGACACCCTGAAAATCCAACATTCTAATCAACTGGACCGGAATCCCACTGTCTAATCCACTCCAGGTTTTAGTGCTGTCACTCAGACTCCCATTGCACGGCAGTGATCCACTCCAGCTGCAGAAAACTCTAGGACAAACTGTACTGAAGCAGAAAGGCTGGGGGAGGGCTGGATCTTATTTTAACTCCACGTGTCTGCCTGTGCAAATTTATTCAACACAAGATAACATGCTTGAAATCTCTAGCATCTGGTGTTGCTTCTATACGAGATCTTCCTGCAGCAAGGAAAACCAGGAGCGGATACAGTAAGACTGCTGGGCTAGGATTCTGATTGGCCAGACTAACACCTGGAGTGAATCAGACTGCTAGGCAGGGGGAGTCTGACTGACCACACTAAAACCTGGACTGGATCAGACCGAGGGGGAGAGGGAGTAAGCTACTGAACCAAGATGGTGCCAGCAGTGCAAACTGGTACCAAAACTGAGGCATAAAAAGCTATAAAAGTTTTCTATAAGCTAAAACAACACAGCATCTCCATCAGCTACAATCCAACGGACTGAACTGAAGCCACCCTGGTGGGACAGAGCGGCCTCCACTATCCCAGCCTGTGGCGGGGGAAGACGCTGGCTCATCACGCATGCAAGTCAAAGTGTCTTTGCACAGTCACAACAGAATTCCCACTCGGATGATCACTTTCCCACCAGCACACGTCCCGAAGCTCGCAGTGCATGACGGCGCCGTCTCGAGTAACAGCTGCCTGGTGTCGCTCGGTCACGGAGCACGTGACCCTCCCGTCTCCTGTCTCCCGTCTGCCGTCTCCCATCTCCTGTCTGCCGTCTGCCATCTCCCATCTGCAGTCTCCTGTCTCCCATCTCCTGTCTGCAGTCTCCTGTCTCCTGTTTCCTATCTCCCATTTCCTGACTCCCATCTCCCACTCTGTTCCCCTTCAGCTGATTTCCTGGCTTCAAACGCAGCAACTTTTAGAAAAAAAATCCAACATTATATAAACGAACGCATGAATAAATTATATTTTCAAATCAATATGTAATTAATAGGCTCTGAAAAAAAGCACAAGCCACAACTGAGCAGATTACAGGGGGCTCACGACCCCCCGCTGTCCCCCAGGTCTGGGGCTCCACTCACGGCCCCCCGCTGTCCCCCAGGACTGGGGCTCCGCTCATGGCCCCCTGCTGTCCCCCAGGACTGGGGCTCCACTCACGGCCCCCCGCTGTCCCCCAGGACTGGGGCTCCACTCACAGCCCCCCCCCATCCCCCAGTACTGGGGCTCCGCTCACGGCCCCCCCCCATCCCCCAGGACTGGGGCTCCGCTCACGGCCCCCCCCCATCCCCCAGGACTGGGGCTCCGCTCACGGCCCCCCCCCATCCCCCAGGACTGGGGCTCCACTCACGGCCCCCCGCTGTCCCCCAGGACTGGGGCTCCGCTCACGGCCCCCCGCTGTCCCCCAGGACTGGGGCTCCGCTCACAGCCCTGAGACACTGGGGTCTGTCAGCTGTCCAGCAGAGGGGGCTCAGATCACCACCAGTCACACTGCAGATGGCCTCTCTGTCCCGACAGAGAGGAGAGTAAGGACAAGCCACAGGGAAAAGGGGCTCTAGGAGGCACGGCTCCTCTTCAGATAAGACATGGCACACTTCTTCACAGAGGATTGCTAAGCTCTTTCCACACATAGGTAGGGAGCCAACTGGTGACCCACAGCCGCCCCACTGCACACAGACCAGGGGCAGGAGGGAGGCACTGCTGCACCAGTGAATTAAGGGGGGACTTAAGGGAGCCCAAGCTATAGAGCCCAGCGCAGGGTTCAGCCAGGACACTGGGGTTAATAAAGTCCCCTGGGATCTTTACTGACCAAGTAGTCACTTCAGAAATGCGGCATCTCTTACAGCACAGTGACCCCTGTGCCCATACTGGGGTACTGAATTGGAAGATCGCCACCTACTGGTCCACCAACACCACTTACGGCGGCAGTGGTTTTTCTTTGTGGACTCCCATCCTGGTCCTGACCGGGCCCGGTCCCGCTGAGCTCGAGCCCGGATGAGATCAGGCCACAAGGGGGATGTCAGGATGCAGATCACTCGTGTCACTAGCAGAGGGTGCTTTGGCCAAGACTGAATCAAACCTCATGTGCCAAGATCATGTAGCATCCCCCAGCGGCACCCCAGTTTCTCTGCATTGAAGAGTACCCGATCGGAGTATCTGTGCCCGTCCCTGAGTAACAGAATGGAGTCCCTTTCTATGTTGAATGTTTTCTATTTGCTGTTTTCAAGCCCTTCTCTGTTTTTAACTCTTTCAGTACTGTAATCCAGACAGCGGGTGGGTACTGGCCAACACTGTCAAGCCCAGGCAGCAGATCCAGGTCTTTGTACCAGGAGGTTCCCAGACTGAACCTCCTCATGTGACTCGCCCCCTCCTTACTCCACACCAAGCCTGTTTCCACCCCCTCTCTGCGCCCCGTCGCTTCGGAACAGGGCGGCAGTGCGAGAGGCCTCTGGCGTCCCACGTCTGTGCGGGGGGCTCTGGATGCAGACAGAGGAGACCGCGACTGAGCCCCACACTCCTCCCGGTCTCAAACGCAGATCGATCTCATTCAGCCTGGTCTGCTTTGTGAGACAGTGGTTGATGATTGGTGGGGGGAGGGGCAGCAAAATTCTGCATCGCAGATCAATTTATAGCAATTAAGACTGAGCAATAACCTCTCTCTCTAATCAGAGTCAAACAGAAGACCACGCTGAGGGTAAAGACACTTGCCTGTAACTAATAAGATGGTCATTAAGAAATAAGGGATAATTAAAGCAAAGTTGTAAATGATACATTATGTAACAGAAAAAATATATACCACGATTACCAAGGATTTTCTGATACTCTGCAAAAAAAAACTGATATATTCTGCTTGTGAGCTGAAGAGCTCGAGAATTATTATTGTGAATTTGCATTGCATTGTGTTGTGGGCGGACCTGTTATCTGATCGCTTTTTTAGATGGGCAATCTAACCCAAGTCTGACAGTGGACCCTGTTCCTCCAAGGCACAGAACCAGTATCAGTCTTCTCCAGGGGCCCACCCAGGCTACCAGCACCAGTGTTACTGATATCATATCCTACTGTCCACTATGTCCTACTGCAGCTCACTCACTGATCTGTACTGTAACACACTCACTGTACTGCAGCTCACACACTGATCTATACTGTAACACGCTCACAGTACTGCAGCTCACACACTGATCTGTACTGTAACACACTCACTGTACTGCAACTCACACACTGATCTGTACTGTAACACACTCACTGTACTGCAACTCACACACTGACCTGTACTGTAACACACTCACTGTACTGCAGCTCACACACTGATCTGTACTGTAACACACTCACTGTACTGCAACTCACACACTGACCTGTACTGTAACACACTCACTGTACTGCAGCTCACACACTGATCTGTACTGTAACACACTCACAGTACTGCAGCTCACACACTGACCTGTACTGTAACGCTCACTACTGCAGCTCACTCACTGATCTGTACTGTAACACACTCACTGTACTGCAGCTCACACACTGACCTGTACTGTAACACACTCACTGTACTGCAGCTCACACACTGATCTGTACTGTAACACACTCACTGTACTGCAGCTCACTCACTGATCTGTACTGTAACACACTCACTGTACTGCAGCTCACACACTGACCTGTACTGTAACACACTCACTGTACTGCAGCTCACACACTGATCTGTACTGTAACACACTCACTGTACTGCAGCTCACACACTGACCTGTACTGTAACACACTCACTGTACTGCAGCTCACACACTGATCTGTACTGTAACACACTCACTGTACTGCAGCTCACACACTGATCTGTACTGTAACACACTCACAGTACTGCAGCTCACACACTGACCTGTACTGTAAAGCTCACTACTGCAGCTCACACACTGACCTGTACTGTAACGCTCACTACTGCAGCTCACACACTGATCTGTACTGTAACACACTCACTGTACTGCAGCTCACACACTGACCTGTACTGTAACGCTCACTACTGCAGCTCACTCACTGATCTGTACTGTAACACACTCACTGTACTGCAGCTCACACACTGATCTGTACTGTAACGCTCACTGTACTACAGCTTACACACAGATCTGCAAAGTAACACACTCACAGTACTGTATCTCACACACTGATCTGTACAACAGCACACTCACTGCACCACACATACCGTATTACAGCACACGCACTGTCCTGCACCGCCCATAGCAGTCCCTGAGTGCTGGACGGGAGGCTTATAGACTGTTACTGAGTCCCAGGAGGGAGGAAAAGATAGACAGGGAGAACAAGAGTACAT
Organism: Atractosteus spatula; assembly: GCF_055471065.1. Classification (NCBI taxonomy): domain Eukaryota; kingdom Metazoa; phylum Chordata; class Actinopteri; order Semionotiformes; family Lepisosteidae; genus Atractosteus; species Atractosteus spatula. The sequence goes on along the minus strand of NC_142708.1, from coordinate 66,835,841 downwards.
GCTCCACAAAGGGTCTCTGCGGAGCTAAACCTGATCTCTCTCTACCTCTCCATGTCTCTCTGACTCTTGCATTCAAATTCCATCTCAAATTGGCTTTATCGGCAAGACAAGACCACTGCAGCATGACCAAAGCACACAGTCGCACTGAGCAACAGCACATAGACACAGCTCGCTTTCTCTTTGACCACTGGGTGGCATTGCAGAAGATAGCAAGCAATATTAAATAATTTATCTCCTTTACACTAAACAGACCCCCTCCTCTCTCCGTACTAAACACCCTCTTGTCTCTCAACTATGAATGGTGAGACAGCAGTGGCTCTAGCAGTGTCTACAGTACAGTCAGGTGTGACAGTGTGTGTGTGCTGGTGAATTCAGGGGGAGTGTGAGAGGAGAAGGACAGCAGTGGCTCTAGCAGTGTCTACAGTACAGTCAGGTGTGACAGTGTGTGTGTGTGCTAGTGAATTCAGGGTGAGTGTGAGAGGAGAGGGACAGCAGTGGCTCTAGCAGTGTCTACAGTACAGTCAGGTGTGACAGTGTGTGTGTGTGCTGGTGAATTCAGGGGGAGTGTGAGAGGAGAGGGACAGCAGTGGCTCTAGCAGTGTCTACAGTACAGTCAGGTGTGACAGTGTGTGTGTGTGCTGGTGAATTCAGGGGGAGTGTGAGAGGAGAGGGACAGCAGTGGCTCTAGCAGTGTCTGCAGTACAGTCAGGTGTGACAGTGTGTGTGTGCTGGTGAATTCAGGGGGAGTGTGAGAGGAGAGGGACAGCAGTGGCTCTAGCAGTGTCTACAGTACAGTCAGGTGTGACAGTGTGTGTGTGTGCTGGTGAATTCAGGGGGAGTGTGAGAGGAGAGGGACAGCAGTGGCTCTAGCAGTGTCTACAGTACAGTCAGGTGCGACAGTGTGTGTGCTGGTGAATTCAGGGTGAGTGAGAGAGGAGAGGGACATCTGCACCTATTAGATTGAGCACACAGTGAAGGATGGAGAGTGTGAGCTCTACGGTTTAGGCGTGGTTAAGAGAGCACTGAAGGAAAAGCAGAGGAGAGAGAGTGAGGGGGTAAAGTAGGGAAAGGAGGGTATATGATTCCAGGATGTATTTCCATGTCTGTGTTTGTCCTTTCCAATCCCTCCACATTTCCATTTTGATTTCCTTGTCTTGGAAAACCTTGGAAATGCTCTCTCCCATTCATCTGTGCAAGGACAATTAATAAGCGTTTGTACATTTACTGCATACGCTCTTCACCTCACTTCATGTCGTTTCAGCTCTCTACACTTCTGTTGCTCTCTCATTCCTACAGTGGGAAGTTTCCCTCAGTAATCTCTCCCTTCCTCTTCTCTTCTTTTCCTTCCCATCTCTCTCTACTGATATTCTCTCTGCAGCTCTCTCCCTCTTTCCTCCTCTCTCCTGCTCTATCCATCTTTCCTCCTCCCTCTTTCTATCTCTCTGTTAAACAATAAGAGCTGGGAATCTGCAGTGGAGGCTCTTACACATTATTATGACTCTGATTTCTTTTGTGTCTGTGTTAAATTCTACAGTGACTGTCAAATGTCCTTCCTGTCCTTTCAGAGAAACAGTTTTCTGAATGTCACCAGTTAACGTCACTGTGCTGAAAGGCATATGTGAAGATTTTAACTTGTTTTTTAATGCAACAGTGATTGTCTTTGTTTTTCTTGCTTGGAGAAACAAGTTAGTAAGAGAGTAAACCTTCTGGGAAAGACAAGGGCAGGGATTTCTGTCAGCAGGAGGAACAGAACAGAGCCAGGAAAGCCCAAGACACATAATGTGTTCAGATCCCTGATGAGAGTCAAGTACTCTGCTCTCTCCACTCTCTTTCTCCTCTCTCTCCCTTTTTTCCTTTTTTGTCTCTCCTACTCCTCCTCTCTCTTCCCCCTGATAACCCCCTGCTTCACCTATCTCCCTTCTCCCCTCTTTCTCCTCCTGCTCCTCTCAATTCAATTCAATTCAAGCTGCTTTATTAGCATGACCGATGGGTACAATTAGTGTTGCCAAAGCAAATAAAAATAAAATTAACGTGGAACAAAACATAAAATAAAAGTAAAATAAAATTTTCAGACATTTACAACAATACATATACTGTAAACATATTGAGCATTATTGGGAGACAGACTCACTGTTCCTCAGGCTGTGACAGGAGATCACATACTGGGCTCTCTCTCTCTCCTGTCACCCCCTGGTCTGTCTCCTTCACCCTTCTTCACCTGTCTCTCCTTCTGCTCCTCTCTCTCTCTCCTGTCACCCCCGGCTCTGTCTCCTTCACCCTTCTTCACCTGTCTCTCCTTCTGCTCCTCTCTCTCTCTCCTGTCACCTCCTGCTCTATCTCCTTCACCCTTCTCCCCTGTCTCTCCTCCTGCTCCTCTCTCTCTCCTGTCACCCCCCTTCCCCCCGCTCTCTCCCTTTTCTGTGAATCACCTGGCACTTCGTCACCACCAACTTTTCCACTGAACTTGTTCTCTAGGAGAGCAGTGCCACTTCAGCACACAAAGGCCCTTTGTCTCCAACTCTCTCTCCCTTTGTCTTTTCCTTTCCATAGGGAAGTGAAGAGGCAATGCGATCCTCCACAACTTTAGGCCCCACGCAGGGATGATGTCGAGGAGGAGAGGAGGCAAGGGAGGAGGGACCGACAAAGGGGGAGCACAGAGATGTCAGAGAGACATGTTAAAGACAAAGCCTGGTTCATGTTATACGAGTTGTTATAATAATTATTCAGTTAGACCAGCCTGTAGATCTGAACAGCCAAGACACAAACCAGACCAGCCTACATATGGATCACACTACAGACCAGCTTGTAGATCCTCATACAGACCACAGTATAGACCAGCTTGTAGATCCACATACAGACCACAGTATAGACCAGCTTGTAGATTCACATACAGACGACAGTAAAGACCAGCTTAGAAGAAGATCACTTTATTGGCCATATATAATTTCTTGCATTAGGAATTTGTCTTTTCGCATACCCCAACTTGCTCTCCATGAGACACACATACTGGGAGAGAAGCTTGGAGTCAGAGAGCAGGGTCAGCCATTTACACAGCACCCCTGGAGCAGCTGGGGTTAAGGGCCTTGCTCAGGGGCCCAATGCAGTAGGATTCCTCTGCCGGGCCGCAGCATATGAACCAGCAACCTTCCAGCCACAGGCACAGACCCTTAGCCACAGAGCCACTGCACCACCCCTATAGATCCACATACAGACCACAATATAGACCAGCTTGTAGATCCTCATACAGACCACAGTATAGACCAGCTTGTAGATCCACATACAGACCAAAGTACAGACCAGCTTGTAGATCCTCATACAGACCACAGTATAGACCAGCTTGTAGATCCACATACAGACCACAGTATAGACCAGCTTGTAGATCCACATACAGACCACAATATAGACCAGCTTGTAGATCCTCATACAGACCACAGTAAAGACCAGCTTGTAGATCCACATACAGAACACAGTATAGACCAGCTTGTAGATCCACATACAGACCACAGTATGGACCAGCTTGTAGATCCACATACAGACCACAATATAGACCAGCTTGTAGATCCACAGACCACAGTATAGACCAGCTTGTAGATCCACATACATACCACAGTATAGACCAGCTTCTAGATCCACAGAACACAGTATAGACCAGCTTGTAGATCCACATACAGACCACAGTATAGACCAGCTTGTAGATCCACATACAGACCACAGTATAGACCAGCTTGTAGATCCACAGACCACAGTATAGACCAGCTATACAGTAGGTCCACATTCAGACCACAGTATAGACCTGTAGTGACCTAGAGCCTGTAGATCCCTCCACTTCTTCCCATCTCACTCTGTTCCGTCCTTTCCCATGTGCCTCTCCATCTCTCCCTCTCTATTGGCTCCAGTGTCCACCAGTGGACAGGTGCAGGACACTGACCCAGTGCAAGGGAGGGGTAGTCCTGTTGCTCCATATTAGCAGTTACTCCATATAGACACACAATGGAGACACATGCAATGTCTGACTGCCTGTGCTTGTGCCAGACTGTCCCTGTCAATCAATCCGTCAGTGTGCATGTCAGTCCCTCCACGAGTCTGTCTGTCTCTCCTGCTGGAACCAGACGGGAGCCCTCAGCCAAAACCAGACTGTGTCAAGCTGGAGTGAGACAGTGGGACCATCTGCCACCCTGCCTGTCTGCACTGAGACAGAGAGAGAGGCACAGAGAAGGAGAAAGGGAGGGAGCAGAAAAGAGAGGGACAGACAGGAATGGAGAGAACGGGAGGGAGGGAGATTGGCAGTGAGAGAAGGATGGAGAAAGGGAGTGAGGAATGGAGAGATGGAGTAAGGAAAGAAGAGTGGATAGGATAGGAAGGGAGGGAGGCAGTGGAAGGCAGAGAATCCCATCAGGGTGCTATGTGGGTTCAGCGATCATGAGCCTCCTGAATTAATTAGTCTGTTACCTACAGAGTCACTCTGTGTGTCAGTCTGTGTGCACCAGTGTGCGTGTGTGTGTGAGTGAACCAGTATTAGTGTGTGTTTGCCCATGTCAGTGTGTGTGCTTCAGCAACTAAATCAGTGTGAGTGTGTAACTTGCATTACTGTGAGTGGATATACAATTCAATTCACTCCAATTCAAAACAGCAGTCTTGCCAAAACTGGGCTCTGGGCTGAAGGTCATTGTGTCAGTGTGGGGCTTGATAGTGTCTGCAGGATCTCATTAACACAGAGAGTGAAGAGAGAGGAAAGGAGAGAGAAAGGTGGAGAAGAGAAGAGCACAGTACTGTATTGGAACATTTTATACACACTGCAAAAGCTCTGTAATACAGGTCTATCTTTTGGAAATACTGTGGCAAAGCCTGTGGAACATGTCATGCCAATAAAGCTGTTTTTTAGTACAAGGGGGGAGAGGGAGAGAGGGCGGCTTCCTGTCTGAAAACTTTGCAGGTGTGTATTGTTATACAGTAACACCCGCCTCTACAGCCAGCCCTACTGAGAGGCTCCACTGGGGTGGCCCTGTTTCGGGGCACAGGCTGAGCCCCTATAGGCTGGGAACACTGAGTTAGTCCCACTGTGACCAGAGTGTCACCAGGCAGCCAGGCAAGAGCTGGCGCTTCTGGGTTTCGACTGTTGACAGTGATGAACATGGGCGCACAAGGAACAAGTATACTGTATGGTCCCATCACACTCCACACATTTGTGTGCTCCTGTCTGTTACTGACCCTTTACACTCCAATGGAACTCCTCACCAGAGGGACAGTATTTTCAGGAGCTCAGATTTAAAAGAAGATGCCGTCTGGTTTGTAAGAAAGTAACTTCCGCTGTAAAGACGCCCCAGCATCGTCTGTGTGCCAGGAGCTGCTGTCTCTGTGGCTCTCTGGGGATGCTTTCTCACATTTTGACAACACAAAGATAATTATACATGCCCATACACACACAACTTGCACACACACAGCACAGATACACCCCATACACACAGTACAAACACACATAGTACACTGAGCACAGAGACACACGTAGTACACACAGCCAAAACACTCTCTATTTAGATGGCAGAGACATACGTAGAGCAAACACACTCCAAACACACAGCACAAACACACATAGTAGACGCAGTGCAGACATACTCCAAACACACAGCACAAACACACTCCAAACACACAGCAAAAACACACATAGTAGACGCAGTGCAGACATACTCCAAACACACAGCACAAACACACTCCAAACACACAGCAAAAACACACATAGTAGATGCAGTGCAGACATACTCCAAACACACAGCACAAACACACACAGTACACATAGCACAGACACACTCCATATATACAGTACTGACACGTATAGCACACACACCACAGACACACTCCACACACACAGCACAAACAAACATAGTACACACAGCACAAGCACACATAGTAACACAGCACAGATACACCCCATGCACACAGCACAGACACTCAATACACACAGCACAAGCACACATAGTAACACAGAACAGACACACATAGTAACACAGCATAAACACACCCCATGCACACAGCACAGACACAGTACAGACACACAACACAGACACACTCCATATATACAGCACAAACACACCCCATGCACACAGTACAGACACAGTAAAGACACATCACAGACACACTCCATATATACATCACAAACACACATAATAACACAGCACAAACACACCCCGTGCACAAAGCACAGACACGGTTCAGACACACAACACAGACACACTCCATATATACATCACAAACACAAATAATAACACAGCACAAACACACCCCGTGCACAAAGCACAGACACGGTTCAGACACACAACACAGACACACTCCTTATATATAGCACAAACACACATAATAACACAGCACAAACACACCCCATGCACACAGCACAGACATGGTACAGACACACAACACAGACACACTCCATATATACAGCACAAACACACCCCATGCACACAGTACAGACACGGTAAAGACACACAACACAGACACACTCCATATATACACCACAAACACACATAATAACACAGCACAAACGCACCCCGTGCACAAAGCACAGACATGGTTCAGACACACAACACAGACACACTCCATATATACAACACAAACACACATAATAACACAGCAAAAACACACGCCATGCACACAGCACGGACACGGCACAGACACACCTTGTGCACACAGCACAAACACAGTACAGACACACAGCACAGACACACCTTGTGCACACAGCACAGACACGGTACAGACACACAACACAGACACACCTCGTGCACATAGCACAGACACGGTACAGACACACAGCACAGACACAGCTCGTGCACACAGCACACACAGTATAGACACACAGCACAGACACACCTCGTGCACACAGCACAGACACACTTGCACACGCAGGTCTGGTTAGCAGCCAGCCTGCGATCAGTGAGCTGCAGGGCAGAGCATCTCCAGCACTGAGCCCCTTACTGCTGTAACTGCTCTTCTACTGTGTATTAAATTAAAGATAATTATCTCTTTCTGAGAGGATGCTAAACTCGTTTCAACAGCAGCAGATAATTAACAAACGCCCAAACCCATAATAATCCAATCCTCCTGCTTACACTTTTTCACAGAACAGAGTGGAACATATATACAGTATATATGTGTGATTTTTTAAACCAAGTTTCAATTTTTCAGTTTACTTGAAGCTTCTACAGTATATTGAACCGGCTTTACTGCAAAACAGCTGTGCAGTGTGGAACGATGTGACAGGGTCCACCAGGAAGTGGGACCACAGTGATGAATACGGTCTTCAGAAACCTGTTCAGACTGCATTAACACCACAAATTATGATAAGAAAAAATAATTTCATTTCTATAGCTCTTTTCATCTTACAGGATTCCAAAGAGTTTTCCACATACAGGAGGGGCCCACTTCAGCCCCCACTGAAGCTCCGGCCTACCTGTGTGACACACAGTGTAGAGGAGCTGGATGCAGCGCGGTGACGTCACCGCCCTCCCCGCACACAACAGGGAGCTCAGCTGCCCAGGCTGGCGGAGGTCTCCTTTAGCGCAGCCGGCTGGGTCCCAGGTTCCCGCCCAGGTAGTGAGGGGCGAACCGGCAGGGCGAAGCGGCGAGAGCACGAGCCCGCGCAGAATCACGACGCTCACAACATCACCCATTCCACACCTGCAGATCAGGGGGAGGAGTGAGCAACCGGAGCAACTGCTGCACCAGTGAATTAAGGGAGGCCAGACTGTTCAAGCCCAGAGCTCGGTTTAGCCAGGACACGGGGGATAACAGTCCTACTCTTGTCAACAGCCCTGGGATCTTTAAGGGCGTCGGCTTAAAATCTCATCTGAAGGACTACACAGGGCCAATGGATTAAACGTTTTGGTCCTAGAGAAGAGCACCACCTACTGGTCCATTAAGTCAACCCAGATAGTGGCTACGGATCTGTTAAAGCATAAAGATGCTATTGATCTGTGAAACACAAAATTGCTCATTCAATGAAGTTTTTTTAAAAAAAACTTAAACGTTTTTTCCTGCAACTGTAGAGACTTAGTGATGTGATGGTCTGTGTAAGTCTGCCTGTAATTGTGAGAGTGTAGCCTTACAGTGTCATACGAACTGAGTGGCTGTTTGCAACATCAGGACAAAGTCTGGGTCCCTTGATCGATGCAATGTTCTGTATGGCAGAAAGAGGCATTGCTGTTCTGCATCACTGGAACTGGTCAGTTAGAGCTCAAGCTCTCCAGGAAGACATCATCTGGAATGAGGCTTGTCCGGGAAGAGCAAGAAGAGTCACGTTTTATTTTTGTGAAGGGGAGATGGAATGAGACCGGAGCTTACGTTTCTATTTATAATATCCCGGCTGTGGTTGTGCGGCTCGGTGCCCTTGAGCAGAAATCAATATGGACTGGGATACCATATCAGCCCTGGGACAGGACTGCAAACAGCTAAGTACTACCAGTGTACTGTACACAGTACTAATCTCCAACGCATGCATCACACTATACTTCTCTCTCTATAGACCACACTCCCTCCCTCTCCACCCCTCTGTTTCTTCATCTCTCTCCCTCCTCTTTGTTCCTCTTACTCAATTCAATTCAATTCAAGGTGCTTTATTAGCATTTATTAGCATGACCGATGGGTACAATCAATGTTGCCAAAGCAAATAAAAATAATAAAATTAACATGGAACAAAACAACAAATAAAAGTAAAATAAAATCTACAGACATATTACAGACATTTACAACAGAGACATATCATAAAATATTTACATATACTGTAAACATATTGAGCGTTATTGGGAGACAGACTCACTGTTCCTCAGGCTGTGACAGGAGATCACATACTGGGCTGCCAGTTCAACTGAGTTCCCTCCTCCCTCTCCCAGTAGGATTGGGACCCGTTGTGATTCTGGCAGGTGTGGGAACTCTGGGACTAGATTTCTGAATTTAGGGAAGACTGTTTCTCTAATCCCAGAGTATCTGTCACAGTGCAGTAGGAAGTGCACCTCTGTCTCTAGTTCTCCCCGCTGGCAGTGGGAGCACAGCCTGTCCTCTCTGGGCAGCCAGGTCTGCCTGTGTCACCCAGTTTCTATGGCCAGTCACTGTACTTTGTCAGGATCTGTTTCTTTTTGCTATTTCTTACCCTGGTCAGATATTCGGCTAGTGTGTATTGTCTGTTTAGGATTCTGTAGCATTCCAGTTTATGTTGTGTTTGTGTGTGTGTGTCCCAGTCTCACTGTCTCTTTGCTCCTCTCCCTCACTCACTCTCTTTTCTCCTCTCCCTCACTCACTCTCTTTTCTCCTCTACCTCGTTCTCTCTCTGCCCCTCTCCTTTTCTCTCTGCTCCGCTCCGTTGCCCTCTCTTTGGTCATCTCCCCCTTTCTGTCTCTCTGCTCCTCTCCCTCCCTCCCTGCCCCTCTTCCTCACTTTCTTTTATCCTCTCCCTCTCTCTTTGCTCCTCTCCCTTGCTGTCTACTCCTCTCCCTCCCTCTCTGCTCCTCTCACTTGCTCTCTGTCCCTCTCCTTCCCTCTCTCTCTGCCCCTCTCCCTCACTCTCTCTGATCCTCTCCCTTGCTTTCTTTTATCCTCTCCCTGTCTCTCTTTGCTCCTCTCCCTTCCTCTCTCTCTCTGCTCCTCTCTCTCTCCAGCTCCTCTTCCCTACTGCTATCCATAATTAATTAGAGAGGAAATTAACAAGAGAGAAGGCGGGAGCGTCTGGAACTTCCGGCATTAATTTCTGCTCTCTCCGAGGAGGGAGGGAGAAAGAAAGCCATGCCAAAGGAGAAAGAGAGCTCTTCCATCCGGATCAGGCTGATGACGGCCAGGAGCAGGCTGCGGTAGCAGTCAGCACTGATGATACTTGGGATCTGTGCTTCCGGCCAACCCATGGTGATATTTAGAGGCCAAAGAATCGTGGTTTTAAGAAGCTACAGCTGGCGAATCAAGAGCTGTAGAGTGCAGAGTGAGAAATGATGAGGTGTGTGTGAGCTGCACTGAAACAGCTCGAATGTGAGAGCGGTCGAGGAGCCAGAGCAGCACCTCTCCTTCATACTCGGTGGCCACACTAAGAGGGAGGAGAAGATAGAGGGAGACAGAAGAAGGAGAAGGGGAGAGGGGGGGAGGGAAAGGGATAGAGCGAGAGAGAAAAGGGGAAAGAGAGAGGGAAAGAGTGCAAAAAGGGGATGAAGCTGCTGATGTCAGACTGCATTCACTACACCTCTCTCCCTCTCTAAGTCTTGTGCTCTTTCTCTGAAATTCAAATTCAAAGCATTCAGAGGGGACCAGTGCAATATATAATTAACCCAAAATGTGAGCTTAAAAAACAAACCTTCATATCCATCATCATAGAGCAGACTCTCTCGCTCTCTCCCCCTTTATCTTTCCTCTCTCTTTCTCACTGGTCCACACGTGCTCTTAGCATGACTACATGACCACACTGTCAAGAAACACATGGACAATGTAGGCCCTGCACTTAATAAAGACTCTTTCCTTCCTGTTCAGCCCGAGCTCTTCCACTCCCTCCCTCTCCTTCCACACTCCCCCCTTCTGCTCCATTCCCTCCATCGTTCGCTTTCCTATCCCTCCTCCCTCTATTTGTCTCTCCCTCTCAAGTTGCCACTAATGGCCTGGGAACCGAGCTTCTCTCAGGATGTCAAGAGCACGCAGGTCCTGACATACAGTATGTAACTGCATGACCCAATGTGTGTGCAGTGTGTGAGTATCAGTGCCCAGGGTGTATCAGTGCTCAGGGTGTATCAGAGCACAGTGTGTGATAATCAGTGCCCAGTCTGTATCAGTACTTAGTGTGTATCAGTGCGCAGTGTGAATCAGTGCTCAGTGTGTGAGTAGCAGAGCCCATTGTGTATAAGAGCGCAATGTGTGAATCAGCTCCGTGTGAGTATTAGTGCACAGTGTATATCACTGCCCAGGGTGTGTGTATCAGTGCCCATTGTGAATTGGTACGCAGTGTGTATCGGTGCTCAGTATGTGAGTATCAGTGTGCACTGGACTGATATACTGCTGTTTGGATTTTCTACAAGCCAAAGAGAAGAAGGAAGGTAAAATACAAGAATGAAAAAAAGGGAAGATATGATCTCTAAATTCCAAGGCTGTATCCAGTCACCAGACAGCAGGTTACCAGTTCAGAATCAGTCTGTCACTCTCGCTCTCCAGCACCACCCCACAACTCCGTCTCTCTGTTTTTATCCGTCCACCTTTATAAGTGTCTTTTCAACTTTAACGACTGAAGGTGTGATAGACAAGTGTCAGCTTACTGATCACTCACCCTACTTGTGGGAGATGTGATGTTCTAGCAAATGAGCTCGTTAAGGATACTGGGAGACCCAGTATTTAACTCTCTAAGCTAGCTGGAGTGTCAGAGGTCCACATTCACTGTTGCCAGGTTTTGTATCACTTTGTCTGGCAGCAGAACATCCTTATGCTGCAGGTGAGAGCCCTTCAGAAGCTTTGTTTCCCCTTGCTTGGCCATGCCTTGGCCTTACCCCTCACCACTCTTTCACAAGGACGTCCCAGCACTCTGCTGCACCTTACTCCACTCCATCACTGTGCAACAGGAGTCTAACTGGCAACACAGTAAAACCTGGAGTGGCTCAAACTGCTGTGCAACAGGAGTCTAATTGAAAACACAGTAAAACCTGGAGTGGATCAAACTGCTGTGCAACAGGAGTCTAACTGGCAACACAGTAAAACCAGGAGTGGATCAAACTGCTGTACAACAGGAGTCTAACGGGCAACACAGTAAAACCTGGAGTGGCTCAAACTGCTGTACAACAGGAGTCTAATTGAAAACACAGTAAAACCTGGAGTGGATCAAACTGCTGTGCAACAGGAGTCTAACTGGCAACACAGTAAAACCAGGAGTGGATCAAACTGCTGTACAACAGGAGTCTAATTGAAAACACAGTAAAACCTGGAGTGGCTAAAACTGCTGTGCAACAGGAGTCTAACTGGCAATACAGTAAAACCAGGAGTGGATCAAACTGCTGTACAATAGGAGTCTAATTGAAAACACAGTAAAACCTGGAATGGATCAAACTGCTGTGCAACAGGAGTCTAACTGGCAACACAGTAAAACCTGGAGTGGATCAAACTGCTGTGCAACAGGAGCCTAACTGGCAACACAGTAAAACCTGGAGTGGCTAAAACTGCTGTGCAACAGGAGTCTAACTGGCAACACAGTAAAACCTGAATTGGCTCAAACTGCTATACAACAGGAGTCTAACTGGCAACACAGTAAAACCTGGAGTGGATCAAACTGCTGTACAACAGGAGTCTAATTGAAAACACAGTAAAACCTGGAGTGGATCAAGCTGCTGTGCAACATGGGTCTAACTGGGAACACAGTAAAACCAGGAGTGGATCAAAATGCTGTACAAAAGGAGTCTAATTGAAAACACAGTAAAACCTGGAATGGATCAAACTGCTGTGCAACAGGAGTCTAACTGGCAACACAGTAAAACCAGGAGTGGATCAAACTGCTGTGCAACAGGAGTCTAATTGAAAACACAGTAAAACCTGGAGTGGATCAAACTGCTGTACAACAGGAGTCTAATCAATAACAGTGTTAAACCACGAGTGGATCAAACTGCTGTGCAACAGGAGCTTAATTGACAACACAGTAAAACCTGGAGCAAGTCAGAATCTTGCGCAACAGGAAAGGGAGAGTGAAAGAGGAAAAAGACAAAGAAAGTAACAGAGGAAGGAGAGGGAGGAGAGTGACAGAGGAAAGAAATCCTGGTGGGTCAAGTTTTTTCTGGTTCAGAGACACAGATGTCAAGGGGCATATTAACACACCTACAGTAGAAACATACACAGAAAACCAGGCAAAGCCTATAACCAGACAGGCAGCCAAAAACCAACAAATGACAACAGGTAATAAAACACCAGACACCTGAGCAAAGAGCCCAAGCTAAGCCACTGCGCCAGAGCTCTTGAAAGGGCCGGAAGTGAAGACAGGGAGTGATCCACATCTGGGCGCGCACACTGAGTCGTCACGCCTCCAGTGAATCACATTAAAGCGACTACAGACCGACAACTCACGCCTCAGCGCGTCTTACATGTCTAGGAATATCACAGAGTTCCGGGGAGAAAGCAAAGAAGCTGCTAATGAAGTCAGCCGAACAAGAGAAGGGCTTTCAGCCCATCTGGCCCATTTGGTAGTTGGTAGCTAATTGAACCAAACATCTCTTCCAGACGTTTCATGAAAGAAGCCAGGGTACCGGCTTCAAGAAGCCAGCTGGGTCACCTGTTCCACTCTCCACCACCCTATGTGTAAAGAAGTGTTTCCTGTCCCTGTTTTAATTGCACTCCATTGCAGACTCCAGGTCCTCCCTGGTCCATGTTTCACTGTTGATTCTGAGGAAGCCCGCTGGGTTTAAAGTGACAGTGTGCGGAAAGACACGATGCACAGCTACACAAAGATGCTAAGTGCCCACACTGGCCCACTGTCCAGGGAGCGAGTTCCCTAAGGGGACATTTACAGCTGCACTCAATCTCAGAACTCCACTGCACACAGATTTTACCACACGGCCGTGTGAATAGACCTGCTGACTTTATACTGTAAGTAACAATCGTGGTCAGCGCTGAGTTACACGGCCACAACCCCGCTGTCCCAGGGCAAGAGTCACTCCTCTCCATCAGGAGAGAGCCTTGCAGGCATCACCCTGTCACCCAGGTCAGAGCTCACACAGGATATTTAAAGAACATGTATTTACAGTATGAAGACGAAGTATAAGAATAAAACTTTACTGAGTGCTCCTGCCCAAATCAGAGTGGGGGAGAGCCTGTTGATTTGGAGGAAAGGTCACACTGGGTGACATCAGAGTCACAGGAGAATAACTTCATTTTCCTCTACTCTTCCCCATAGCTTCTCCCTCTCCTGTACATCCACATACAATAACTGGGTCCAGGTTCTGGTTCCGAACCTCAATATAATCCCCAGTCAGCCACTTTCTCCGAGCACTCCTCCTCCTGGGCTAAAACCATATTCCATGGTTAAGTGCAGCCACAAGACATTCTACTCTGACGCTACTGGTCACACACCGGTCACAGGCTCCACTAACACTTGTGATCAAAGGCTGCACTAATGGTCCTGGTCACACACTCCACTAACACTCCTGGTCTCAGGCTCCTTTAATGCTCCCAATGACAGGATCCTATAACACTCATGGTTACAGGCTCCTCTAACGCTCCTGATCACAGGATCCTATAATGCTCTCGGTTACAGGCTCCTCTAACACTACTCGTCACAGGCTCCACTAGCACTTCTGGTCAAAGGCTCCTCTAATGCTACATGGTTACAGGCTCCTGGTTACACGTTTTTCTCATGATCCCTGCTCACAGGCTCCTCCAACATTCCTGGTCACAGGCTCCTCTAATGCTCCTGGTCACACATTCCTCTAACACTCCTGGTAAAAGATTCTTCTAACATTCCTGGTCTCAAGCTCCTCTTATGCTCTTAGTCACATGTTCCTCTAATGTTCCTGTTCACGCATTCCTCTAACGCTCTTCATGGGCTCCTCTAGTGTTCCTGTTCACATGCTCCTCATGGGCTCCTCTACTGCTCCTGTTCACATGCTCCTCTAACGCTCCTCATGGGCTCCTCTACTGCTCCTGTTCACATGCTCCTCTAACGCTCGTCATGGGCTCCTCTACTGCTCCTGTTCACATGCTCCTCTAACGCTCCTCATGGGCTCCTCTACTGCTCCTGTTCACATGCTCGTCATGGGCTCCTCTACTGCTCCTGTTCACATGCTCCTCTAACGCTCCTCATGGGCTCCTCTAGTGCTCCTGTTCACATGCTCCTCTAACGCTCCTCATGGGCTCCTCTACTGCTCCTGTTCACATGCTCCTCTAACGCTCCTCATGGGCTTCTTCAATGCTCCTGTTCACATGCTTCTCTAATGCTATTCATGGGCTCCTCTAATGCTCCTCTAACGCTCATGGACACATTTTCCCCTAATGCTCCCTGTCACAGGCTCTTCTAACGCTCCAGGTCACTCATTCCTCCAACGCTCCTGGTCACAGGCTCCTTTACTACTTGTGGTCAGAGGATCTTCAATCTCTCCTGTTCACAGGCTCCTGTTCATGTGCTCTTCCAGTACTCCTAGTCACATGTTCCTGCACCGCTCTTGTTCACACACTCCTCGAACACACCTGGTCACAGGCTCTAGGAGCAATTAAGGAGTTTTATGAGCTCCTTTATTGCTCCTGGTTACACATGCCTCACGTGCTCCTCTAACGCTTCTGTTCAGATCTCTTGTCACATGCTCTAAAGCACCTACAGTATGACACTTCTGTGGCTCCTCTAACGCTCCTGGTCACAGGCTCCTCTAATGCTCCTGGTCACAGACTCCTCTAACGCTCCTGGTCACAGGCTGTTCTAACGCTCCTGGTCACAGACTCCTCTAACACTCATGGTCACAGACTCCTCTAACGCTCCTGGTCACAGGCTCCTCTAATGCTCCTGGTCACAGACTCCTCTAACGCTCATGGTCACAGACTCCTCTAACGCTCCTGGTCACAGGCTCCTCTAACGCTCCTGGTCACAGGCTGTTCTAACGCTCCTGGTCACAGACTCCTCTAACGCTCCTGGTCACAGGCTCCTCTAACGCTCCTGGTCACAGACTCCTCTAACGCTCCTGGTCACAGACTCCTCTAACGCTCCTGGTCACAGGCTCCTCTAGCGCTCCTGGTCACAGACTCCTCTAACGCTCCTGGTCACAGGCTCCTCTAACGCTCCTGGTCACAGGCTCCTCTAGCGCTCCTGGTCACAGGCTCCTCTAACGCTCCTGGTCACAGACTCCTCTAACGCTCCTGGTCACAGGCTGTTCTAACGCTCCTGGTCACAGACTCCTCTAGCGCTCCTGGTCACAGACTCCTCTAACACTCATGGTC
Source organism: Atractosteus spatula (assembly GCF_055471065.1). Lineage (NCBI taxonomy): Eukaryota > Metazoa > Chordata > Actinopteri > Semionotiformes > Lepisosteidae > Atractosteus > Atractosteus spatula. Next base: position 66,819,935 of record NC_142708.1, on the reverse strand, counting down.
ACAGACTCCTCTAACGCTCCTGGTCACAAGCTGTTCCAACGCTCCTGGTCACAAGCTGTTCCAACGCTCCTGGTCACAAGCTGTTCCAACGCTCCTGGTCACAAGCTGTTCCAACGCTCCTGGTCACAGGCTCCTCTAACGCTCCTGGTCACAGGCTCCTCTAACGCTCCTGGTCACAGGCTCCTCTAGCGCTCCTGGTCATAGACTCCTCTAACGCTCATGGTCACAGGCTCCTCTAATGCTCCTGGTCACAGGCTCCTCTAACGCTCATGGTCACAGGCTCCTCTAACGCTCCTGGTCACAGGCTCCTCTAACGCTCCTGGTCACAGGCTCCTCCAACGCTCCTGGTCACAGACTCCTCTAATGCTCCTGGTCACAAGCTGTTCCAACGCTCCTGGTCACAGACTCCTCTAACGCTCCTGGTCACAGACTCCTCTAACGCTCCTGGTCACAGGCTCCTCTAACGCTCCTGGTCACAGACTCCTCTAACGCTCCTGGTCACAGACTCCTCTAACGCTCCTGGTCACAGGCTGTTCCAACGCTCCTGGTCACAGACTCCTCTAACGCTCATGGTCACAGGCTCCTCTAACGCTCCTGGTCACAGGCTCCTCTAGCGCTCCTGGTCACAGGCTCCTCTAACGCTCCTGGTCACAGGCTCCTCTAATGCTCCTGGTCACAGACTCCTCTAACGCTCCTGGTCACAGGCTCCTCTAGCGCTCCTGGTCACAGGCTCCTCTAACGCTCCTGGTCACAGGCTCCTCTAACGCTCCTGGTCACAGACTCCTCTAACGCTCCTGGTCACAGGCTGTTCTAACGCTCCTGGTCACAGACTCCTCTAACGCTGCTGGTCACAGACTCCTCTAACGCTCCTGGTCACAGACTCCTCTAACGCTCCTGGTCACAGGCTCCTCTAACGCTCCTGGTCACAGACTCCTCTAACGCTCCTGGTCACAGACTCCTCTAACGCTCCTGGTCACAGGCTGTTCCAACGCTCCTGGTCACAGACTCCTCTAACGCTCATGGTCACAGGCTCCTCTAACGCTCCTGGTCACAGGCTCCTCTAGCGCTCCTGGTCACAGGCTCCTCTAACGCTCCTGGTCACAGGCTCCTCTAACGCTCCTGGTCACAGACTCCTCTAACGCTCCTGGTCACAGGCTCCTCTAACGCTCCTGGTCACAGGCTCCTCTAACGCTCCTGGTCACAGACTCCTCTAACGCTCCTGGTCACAGACTCCTCTAACGCTCCTGGTCACAGACTCCTCTAACGCTCATGGTCACAGGCTGTTCTAACGCTCCTGGTCACAGACTCCTCTAACGCTCATGGTCACAGGCTCCTCTAACGCTCCTGGTCACAGGCTCCTCTAACGCTCCTGGTCACAGGCTCCTCTAGCGCTCCTGGTCACAGGCTCCTCTAGCGCTCCTGGTCACAGGCTCCTCTAGCGCTCCTGGTCACAGGCTCCTCTAGCGCTCCTGGTCACAGGCTCCTCTAACGCTCCTGGTCACAGGCTCCTCTAGCGCTCCTGGTCACAGACTCCTCTAACGTTCCTGCATACACTTTCCAGAACATTGACCAAGGGCAGGAACTTTTTTCAATTTTGTCCTTGGGTGCAAAGGAGCAGAGAACTGACACTTTCAAAATTGGAATAAAAGTCAAAGACAAGAAAGCCGCGAGTGAATGAGAGACACAGAGACAGGGCATCTGTGCACTTACTGTGCCCATACCCCATTTCCCCTTTCTCCACCACCCCTACTCCCCGTCCCGGGAAGACAGATGATCGCACACACGTGTGGAGGACAAGGCTGCAAGGAAGAGAAGCAGGAAGGCTTCCAAAAAACCAAACAAAAGACAGGAGGTGGAGCAGAACGCGGCGAGAGAAACGAGAGGGAGCAGCGAGAGACGGAGCGTGACGGTGCGCTCCAAGAGGGGAAAGACACCGAGCACGAGAGGGACGCAGGAGCGGAGAAGGAGGGGAGCAGGAGGGGATCCCCTCTCCCGAAAGAAAAAAACAAACGTTAAACACGCTGCTGTCTCTCTCGCTCCCCCCAGTCCTGCTCCCTCCGTTTCTCTCACAGACCCACGGAGGCGCGCGGCTCCCTCCCTCTCTCTCTGTACCACCACGGCGGCAGACGGGATACCCAGAGAGCCGAGCTGCCTTACCTTGGTGGTGACGATACACAGGCAGTCCATTGTTTCCGAAAGAAACAGGTGGTTCTCACAGCCGACCCCCGAACATGCCCGGCCAGCCGCGCCGGCACTCCGTCTCCGTCGGCGCTATCCCTGTCTTTCCGATTCTTGTGGTCTTTTTTGGATTGAACCGGGAAGAAAGGAGAAGAGGGAGAGAGGGAGAGGAGGGAGAGGACTGGGGGGGTGGGGGGGTACGTGGAAGTAGGAGAGAGAGAGGAAGTGCAGAGGAGGTGCTGGGGTAGGTGTGTGGGGGGGTAAAGGGAGAGAGAGGGGGCTGGGGTTCAGCGTTAGTATGTATGACAGAGCGTGAGAGAGGAGAGGGGGAGAGCGCGTGCTGCTCTGTTTGTGTGTATGACAGAGACGGAGAGGGAATGAAGGGAGGACAGGGAGGTTGCGAGAGAGAGGGATGGAGGGAGGGAAGGAAAGAAGGAAGGAAGGAAGGAGGGAGAGGGAAAAAGGGAAGAGGGGGGGGAGACAGGTCCGAGCCGGGGAGAATGGAAGGGTCAGTGCTGCTGGGGGGAGGGGGAAAGAGGAGAAAAGAGAGGAAGAGAGGGGGAGGAGAGAATGAACCGAGGAGAGAGGAGAGGAGGAGAGAGAGAGAGAGGGAATGTGCGGGCGACGGCAGACGAAGAAATGGAAGCAGGGGAAGAATGAAGAGAACCACAGGGAGGGGAGGAAGGGCTTGAGAGCAAGAGAGAAAGAGAGAGAACAGGGAGGGAGGGGGGAGGCAGACGGAGCGCGTGTGTGCGTGTGTGAGAGAGAGAGAGGGAAGCCAAACGCAGAGCGTGTTCAGCGTGCGAGCAGCGCAGTCATCCTTGATCCAGGAACTGATTAACATCATAAAAGAGAAGATGAAAGAGAATGAGGGATACGGGAAGAGTGGGGTCGCAGTTTGGGGGTTGGCCTTGCGAGACGTTTGTTTTCCTTGGTAGCGTGACGGTGGTGGTGGTGGGGGGGTCCTGCTGCTGTTGCCGTGGCAATGTTATAGTTGTTGCTGTGGCGATGGGGCAGCTGCTGTTGCCGTGGCGCCGAGCGGGTGTTGTTGCTCTCGTTGCCTTGGTTATCGCCCGCTCAGCCGTGACTCAGCCGGACTTCGCCACGACTCAGCCATGCCTCGGCACCACGCACCGGGCCCCACGCATGTACTAGCACACTCACGCACTCCTACCCCCTCTCTCTCCTTCACGATTCCACCCGAGATCCTGAACTGTCCGCCCCGGCGCCAGCCACCAGCTGTTCCAATGCACAGGCGCCCAGGGTCAAAGGGCATGGCCTCACTGACAAGGGGGTCAGAGGTCAGTCTCACCCGTCCTGAAGACAGACTGGGTGCAGAGGGAGGGACAGAGGGTGACAGTGGGAAAGGAAAGCGAGGGAGAGGGAGCAGTGGGAGAAATAAGGGACAAAGCAAGAGGAAAGGGGCTGGGAGGGAGCGGAAGATGGAAGAACAACAGGAGGAGAAAAAGGGAGAGGATAAGAGCGAACAGCTGCGCCCCCTGACGATGGTGAAGAATGGAGCAAGCCCACAGCACCACTCTCCCTTCCACACCCCACTCTCCCCATTCCCAGCTCGGGCCCTCACTTTGTCCACCCGGGCTCCTCCATCACCACTCCAGCTCCTGGTCCAGGCTGGGACTTTTTATTCCATTCATTCAGAATCACAGGACATCGTTCCCTAGAAATCCAGTAAAATACCTCCTCTGACTTGTCTTGAAGAATTCTTGAAGTTTCCTCTCTGTGCTCTGGCCTGCCTTTTATAATTACTACGGTACCTTAAAACGCTTACTATATGCCCGCAACTACACCAAGTCAAGACACCGGTGAGCAGAAATAGGGGTTCAGCTTTCACAGACTTGTCAGTTCGACTCCTCCTGTATAACAATGTGACTGTACAGCTGCAGGTTTTATAGCGGGGGGGGCCATCTCCAGTCCTGGAGAGCCAGAACACTCCTGGTCGTCATTCCACCTAAGTCCCTAATAAACTAAACCCATTACTGGCAACACGAAGCCTGTCTGAGTCTGAGATGGGCGTCTGATTGTAGACACTGTAAAACGGGAGCCCACTGCATTGCAGTTGAATGCACTTTAGGTTTCACGGTGTTGAATAAATCATTCAAACTTGCCCCTACAGCTGCATAGAGGCTGCTTAGGAAGTTAGTTGGCATGTTCATAACACATACAGTATGGTTTGTTGGTGATTTTAGACCCCGAATATGCCAAGCGCCCTCTGGTGGACACTGGTGATGTCGCACTGTGTCTATGAGAGTCCCGTGGTCCCATCTGAATTTGAACTCAATCGCAGTGATTCACCGTTTGGCGTTTTAAACACCTTATAAGCATCCTGTATAACTTCTGCTTCATCAGTGCAGTCTGATAGTCCAAGCAGTTTATTAGTTTCTGCAGGAGATAAAACCTAGAATGGACTAGTTGCTGCTCAGTGGTAAGTGTCATGTGTGTCCCACTGGACGCAGGTCAGTGACAGAGAGCAATGAGTGCGGTGTACCTTTAAGGCACAGGGCTGTACCAAGGCATGGAGATCCGCAGGGGAGCCTGCATGTATGTGCGTTCCCAGAGGAGCAGGCTCTGCTCAGGAGACTGAACATCACTCCCCCCCCCCCCCCCCAGAGGCTGGGCAGTGGTGCAGCACTAAAGCAGTTGAGAATGATAAAGACACCTGTCCTTTGGGGTGAGACAGTCAGTGAGCCGACCGCACTCAGTACAGAGCAAAATGACACACAGGCTCTTCACATACAGACCCACAATCACACTACAGACACACAGGCTCTTCACATAGGCCTACAATCACACTACAGACACACAGCCTCTTCACATACAGACCCACAGTCACACTACAGACACATAGCCTCATCACATACAGACCCACAATCACACTACAGCGTGCAACTGCTAAGCCAAACTGCACAGCCAATATAAATTAGAGGAAAACGCTAGACACAGAGCAGCTGTTGATCCTTCTTAACAGCAACCTACCCAGGACAAAGGAGAGGGAGGTCAGAGGCACGCTAACTTGTACCAATTAGGCTACCAGGCAATTAGAGGGCTAGCAAATTAATTTTCACTTGCATCAAGGGAGGTAATCACACCACTTTCTGGCAAGACCTTTTCAGCGTGGTCTTGTTCCAGTCTCCTCACTGCAGTATATTGGTGGTCCAGGGGTACAGTTCACATATCAGAGCAGCTGAAATGAGTCCTGGTCTCAGTGGAGACCTGCCAGGTTAAAGTGGTCCCAGGGTCAGAGATGAGGGTAGGGGGTGGGGAGAGTAACAGCTTTCAGTGGAAACTGAGTGGAAGTCTATAAAGAAACGAGAACAGGAGGCACATCTTTACACAAAGGGTGGTGGGAGTCTGGAACAAGCTCCTTGTTGGACCCGATACCCAGTCGTTTTACTACCAGAGGTCAGGGTGAGATCCTTAGAATAATTACAAACTGCCAGAGGGGATGGGGAGGCTGCAAGGCCTCCTCTCGTTTTGTGACCCTTGTGAAACATTTTCTCCAAAAAAAAACTATATACGGTCTACCTGAAGTTGTTGTCGTTTTTGTTTTTAAAAACCCAGCACTGCAGGTCTGGACACTCTTGAAAATCCTCACGCATGAGCCAGTGTGGCCTGCCTGCAGGGGGCAGGGAGCAGGAGAATGTCAGTGTGTTAAGAGACCTGGGGAACGCGCTCCTTTCTGCTCATTAAAGAAACTGCTCAGCTGGTTAATTAAGCCAATGAAAGCTCAGCGGGACCCCTGCGCGCCACCCTCCGGGAAGGGGAACAGACCGGGGAGAGAGAGAGAGAAAAGGAGATGTCTCAGTCTGAAGAGTGGGAGAGCGTGACTGAGACAGAGAGGCAGCAGCAGGAACAGAGGGAAAGGAGGCGGCAATCTCTGGGGTGCTCAGTGCGGCTCTGGCTCCAGGTATTCCCCTGCCAGGGCTGGACCCCACAGGTCTGAAGCACTGGCAGACATGGAGGGAGGGTACACGTACAGATCTGCTGTCATGGAGGGGGAGACAGCTCCTCTGGTAGTGCTGGGTCTGTTCCAGATTAGAGGAGCTCCATTCAGTCCATCAGACGCGTTCGGTAGCTCATTAGGTAGCTGAGTTCAGTAGCTCATTAGTAGCTCACCGGGACCCCATTACCTAACCACTTCTCGAAGGATACCACAGAGTCGGCTTCAACAGCACAGCTGGGCCCCTTGCTTCACAGTTCACCCTACGTCTACAGAGCTGAGTTTGTCTTGAACCCTTCGGTATCTTGTCTCATGCCCCCACCTACCGCCCTCTGCGTGGAGCTAAAGAGACTTACTGTATTTCCTTTACCCTGCACACGGAGGACACTTTCTATTTATACTTTACATCGTGTGCACTTCTGATACACTGTCACTCCCACGTGTGTCTGCTCATCATCAGATGACCAACCGGTAACCATGGCAAGTAGAGGCTGTGTGAAGATCTCAGTGCAGGATGGGCTGAAAACCTGAAGTTGTCTATTTTTCACAATCGGGACTGGCTGAAGAAACCGGTAAAATAAAGTCTAAACTGATCAAGCAGATCAAATAGCGCTGGAGGTGTAGAGCACAGACAGAGTGAAGACCAGCAGACACAGTGCTCCTGCAGGGGTGGGGCTGGGAACCAGTGCCCGAGACACTGTGCCAGCTGTGGACATCTCCTGCCCTCTAGTGGAAGAGGTGTGAAACTGCAGGGCAGAAAGGCACTTCAGGATGAAAGAACCATTGGGCAGTCTGGGATAGTGTTTTCCCCAGCGCACACACACACACATCCCTGTGGGGCTGTAAAACCCAAGTCCTACCAGCACGGGAGTCCGAGGTCGACCCACCAGCCGACTCTCACACACAGTCAGCTCATAGAACTCCTGGATATCTGGGGAGAGAGAACCAGAGAGAGGGGAGTGAGCGAGAGAAGGGAGGGAGATTGGGAGAGTGTGAGGGGCAGGAGGAGAGACAGAGGGAGCCACCAAGGAACAGAGACCCCCGCCGCACCGCTGCCGAATCCACCCCAGGTTTTGCAGAGCGGGCAGTCTGTCAGTCGGGGATCAGCCAGCCTGCCTGACCTGCTGGCTGTCTGAGTACTGTATGTCTGTGGTTCATCCCACAGCCCAAGCACCCCATCCCATCCACACAGTGGGTGCAGAGCAGAAAACAGCAGCTCTCAGCCCCTTTCCTCCCTCTTCCTCTCTTCCTCCTCTCTTTCTCGGCCTGCCTGCTGTGCCTCCGTGACGAGCTTCCTGGATGATCTGCTCTTAATCGGGCAGTGCTGCAAGAGCCTCTCAGCTCTAATCCCTCCGCCTCAGCTAAACCAGCAGATTACGTCCCCACTAAATATAGACAGAGAGGCAGAGGGAGAGAGAGAGGCTGGGAGAGACAGAGTGTGAAATCTAAAAGAGGGGGTGGAAAGCGAGAGACGGGCGACAGGGGAAGACACAGAGGTAGAGGGGACCCCCCCCCCCCCATCCCCGTACGGTTTTACAGACCCCAGACAGTTAAGACCCCTGTGTCTCATCCTCGCCCCCTGTGTTCATACTGCTCCTCTGGTCAGGCTGCAGGGGGCAGAGTGGAGTTGCTACTAGGGCTGTACAACGAAGAGGCCCCCTGTCTGTGCTCCCCAGGAGGCCCACGTCTAGAAGGTTTCCAAAATCTCTCAGAAACGACTAAGCCTGGGGGCTCCCTGATGGGGCTCAGCCAGTGATGGCGCTCGATCGGGGAGCAGGCTGAGCCCCTACAGTCCAGACAGTGCGGGTTCTGCTCTGTGCCCTCATTCGCCCCACTGTGACTGCTGTTCCCACAAACGTGGGTACAGTTGGCCTGGGGCCTTCAGAGTTGGGTGGCCTTAAACAGGCCTGGGCGTCCTTTTGGCCGTGCAACAGCCTGGGGTGTTGATTCGTAGGTCAGTGGGGCCAACTGGACGGTTACCTCGGGCACAACAGGTGCTGGACAGGATATCCACAGCTTGCCCACAGAAGCTCCTTCAGGGAGACCGGGGCACAGCTCTGTGAGGGGCGGGAGGAGGAGGTGGGGTTCGAAACGGGAACCTCCTAATGAAACATGGCCTGTAGCCTAACCCAACCTGCAGCCTCACCCAGCAGGGCCTGGAAGAGGTCGCTCTGGAAGATGTTCAGGAGCTTCTCCGCCCGAGCCCGGAACCCCTCGTCGCCGGCCTCCGACTGACACTCCTCCATCAAGCGCAGGGCTTTCTCCGTGTCTGGGCCGGGGGGACAGAGACGGACAGGCAGGCGGTTACAGAAGCGAGAGATGCTGGGAGAGGGGGGGAGACCTGGAGAGGACATCGCCGCGTGCTGTAAGAGAGCCGCTCGCCCCTCTCTGGGCAGGCAAGGACTGCCTTCTTACAGTATACAGAAATAACAGTGTCTCGGGGTCTTCTTTGCCCACCTGAAACCAGTTAGCAATCTACTTTGAAACGGCTAAAAAGATCAGGACTTCCACTCTCTGCTCCACTACCGTCTGTTAAAGTAAAACAGTTTAGTTGAACGGGTCATTTCTTTTTTATTTTGAAATATGCCCACCCTGCCATGAAAATAATAATTGGGACAGTTTCTGAATTTCTCTTCCTTCTGGTGACTTTTTTTTCTGTCTGGTAGATAGTAGCTAACCAGTCCCAGGATCTCATCACCCAGCCACTTCTTGAACTAACTCAACAACAACACTTGTTCAACACTCCCACCACTCTTTGGGTAAAGATGTAACTCCCCCCCCCCCCACAAATTCTGAGTTTCAAATGCAATTCTTGGAAAGAAGGCAGGGTATCAGCCTCAGTGTGCTTGAGCAGCTTATCCCACACTCCCACCACTCTTTGTGTAAAGAAGTGCCTCCTGTTTGCAGTTTTAAATGCTGTACTTTGAAAGAAGCCTGGTTATCGGCTTCAACTTGTCTGGACTGCTTGTTCCATGCCCCCACAACCCTTTCTGTAAAGAAGTGCTGCCTGTTCGCGGTTTTAAATGTCACTCCTCGAAAGGCAGTGACGGGTTTTCAGCGGACAGCCGGCGTACAGGTGACTCCGGTCTCCGGCCGCTCTCCTTCACACGACTTCTGTCGGTTAAACACACAAAATACACCTCCACACAAAAGTCTCCTGTCTCGCCACGGAAAGTTCTGGGTCTGTGTCCCACGGAGCCGTGGGACCCCGAAGCGCCGACTCGCAGACAGCGCGCGCTCCAGACACGCACGCAGACCCGTGTTTCTCGCTCGAGACGGGCGTTTGGGCGGGAACTCTGGGTACCGAACCCCCTACCCGACCCGTAACGGAGACGAACCGGGACTGAGGCCGAGACCGGCTCCGACACTCACCCTGTTTCCTCAGCGGCATTCTCCCTCTCTCTCGACTTTCTCCTGTCCCTTAATCCCCCCGTCCCTCCAGAGCAACTGCTTCTAACCCTCTTTAGAAATCCTCGGAGGGGGGGACCGCGGGGGGCCTCTGGGAAATGCAGTTCTGACTCCTGCTCTCGACCACGATATTGTTTTATTAAGTTCAGGTGGGTAGCTGCGTCAGCATGCGTAGGCTGCAAAGGAACAAGTAATAGGTGTATTCCATGCTGAAAAAAAGAAGAAAGAAAACAACGTCTTTTTGTGTTTTCTTTCTTATTTTTTTCCAGCATGGAATAAACCTATTTGTTCAACCTAATTGTTTTATTAAGACAGTATTTAGTCGAAAGGGGACTTGCGTTAAAGGATGCTACTTGAGCTATAAAATAACCTCATGTTTAAACTTCTCGCATGCCGTATTACAGAATGAAAGCATGCTATACAAGACAAGATTTACGGTGCCGCTTAATACTGACGTGGACGAGAGTGGACGTTCTGTGCTGTAGTTCACTTGGATAATATTCTCCGGACCGTGTATTTATAAACGACTGCATAAATAAATGTATTTATTGAAAAACAGTGTGTCTCGATACAAATAATAATTATAGCTTTCGATTTAACCCTTTAAACGGCTCTTAAACTAATATTTTAAGTTTCCAAAACATAATGTTGAGTTTAATTGCTTTAAACGCCACTTGAAATAAAACGCGTTTTATTTTGTTTTCAGGTGCTTTCACTGGGCTGGCGCTGAGTATACTGAGTGATGAAAGCAGGGGGAAACCGCGCTCTTTGCTGGGGCCCGACAGACTATTTTGTTAAACAGGAATATGATGTCATCCACGCGTCATAACCACAATCTGTGACGTAGAAGATGACTAGGGGGGGTGCCCGCCTTTCCCCGGAGGCTTTAAAAAGGGCACAGCGCCGCCTTCCGGACAGACCGCAGACATGGCCAAGAGGCGAAGACGAGCGTCCCGTCCAGTGCGCAGGAGGAGGCGAGTCAGGAGGTCCAGTGTGAAGCGCCACAGGAGGAGGAGGAGGACCAGGAAGCACCATTAATACAGCTGGAGCACTTCTGGCAGGAGCTGCCAGCTCAGCTGCACTGCCCCCTGCTGGCCGCTGGCCTAGCTGCCCTCAATAAAACTGCGTTATAGAACTGAAACATTGCCTTGACTGAATTATTGACTTGACTGTGCTGTAAGATAGCGTCATGTGTGTCCATGGCGACTTGCCGTAGTTAGTTTTGAAGGTACTCGGGAAAATTCGGATAACATCCGAGCTGAGATGTGCGTGCCCATATATATATGGATATATATATATAGCCTGCACGGAGTCTGTATGTTCTCCCTGTGTTCACATGGGTTTTTTTCTCTGGGTGCTCCAGTTTCTTCTCATAGTCCAAGACAGACTGGAAGCTTAACTGGCTTCAGGGGAAACTGGCCCTGGCGGAAGTGTGTCTGTGTGTGCCCTGCGATGGATCGGCGTCCCATCCAGGGTGTACCCTGCCTTGAGCCCACTGCTTGCCAGGATAGACTCCTGCTCCCCCGAGACCCTGAACTGGAAGAAGTGGCTGGGAAAAGAAATTTGGATGGGGATATACCGTCTTCACCCTGTAACTGTAATACAGCGGATCGGCCACTAGATGTCACAATAAACACAATAATGGCAACAATTCCGTTCTTAGTGAGCGTCTGCATCAGACCAATAAGGGCACCCGACATCAGATCCTGTGCAATAATGCTGATGTCTTGTTGTTCTCCCATGTGAAATGACAACCCTCTAGCTAGTGTGTGTTAAATATTGCTGGAACATCACGCAGGAACATTTCAGTCATACCAGACAGCACTTTTAATTTAAATATTTTATTTAAAATATATATTGACAAAATACATTAAATTAAATTTCTTGTGAATAAAACTACAACAGACAAGAGACAATAAGCCTGTTGCTGTCTGTCTTTCTCACCTGCTAAATCACTACTGATGAATTAGCTTTGAGCTGAGCAAGCAGGTGCTGTGTAGGACCAGGATGTGTTTTTTACACAGAGAGTGGTGGGGGTCTGGAACAAGCTGCCAGCCATGCTGTAGAAGCTCAACTTTTGAAGTGTGTCAGCGAGTGTCAGTGTATCTCAGTCCCTCAGTGTGCCAGTGTGTCTCGGTGTGTCAGTGAGGGTCTCTCATTTCCTCAGTGTGTCTCAGTCTCTGAGTGTCTCACTGTGTCTCAGTCCCTCAGTATGTCAACATGTCTCAGTGTGTCTCAGTCCCTCAGTGTGTAAGCATGTCTCAGTGTGTGTGAGGGTCTCTCAGTCTCTCAGTGTGTCAGTGTGTCTCAGTCCCTCAGTGTGTCTCAGTCATCTCTCGGTGTGTCAGCATGTCTCAGTATGTCGGTGAGGGTCCCTTAGTCATCCCTAAGCGTGTCTCATGCCCTGACTGTGTCAGTGTGCATTTCCAGTTCTCAGTGGGTCCAGTCAGATCCGATATAGCCCCAGATAGGTGTAGTAGGGCTCCAGTTTGAGTCTGGCATCCTTGCGCAGCACAGAGAGCTCCACGACCGACCCCGACTCCAGGTAGAAAACACCTGACAGAGCGAGACACAGACAGGCACGGTCAGAGAGCTCCACGACCGACCCCGACTCCAGGTAGAAAACACCTGACAGAGCGAGACACAGACAGGCACGGTCAGAGAGCTCCACGACCGACCCCGACTCCAGGCACTGAATACCTCAAAAATTGAGACACAGACAGACACAGACAGACACAGACAAGCACAGACAGGCACAGACAGGCACAGACAGGCACGGTCAGAGAGCTTCAGGACCGACCCCGACTCCAGGCACTGAATACCTCAAAAACTGAGACACAGACAGACACAGTCAGACACAGACAAGCACAGACAGGCACAGACAGGCACAGACAGGCACGGTCAGAGAGCTTCAGGACCGACCCCAACTCCAGGCACTGAATACCTCAAAAACTGAGACACAGACAGACACAGACAGACACAGACACAGACAGGCACGGTCAGAGAGCTTCAGGACCGACCCCAACTCCAGGCACTGAATACCTCAAAATCTGAGACACAGACAGACACAGTCAGAGAGCTTCAGGACTCCACACACTGAATACCTCACACACTAAGACACACTGAATCACAGTCAGACACACTGAGACGCAGACACTGACTGACACAGGCAGAGAGCTTCAGGACTGACTGGAGTCCAGAAACTGAATAAATCACACACTGAGACACAATGTCCTTTCTTTAACACAGCTCCCAAAACCATCTCCTGAATGTGGTCTAGCTGGTTTCTCTACAGTCCAACGTTATACTCTCATGTTTATACTGTCCATCCTTCTGCAGGAACAGTGATCTGATGCGAGACACAGACAGGCACGGTCAGAGAGCTCCACGACCGACCCCGACTCCAGGCACTGAATACCTCAAAAACTGAGACACAGACAGGCACAGACAGGCACAGACAGGCACAGACAGGCACGGTCAGAGAGCTTCAGGACCGACCCCAACTCCAGGCACTGAATACCTCAAAAACTGAGACACAGACAGGCACGGTCAGAGAGCTTCAGGACCGACCCCAACTCCAGGCACTGAATACCTCAAAAACTGAGACACAGACAGACACAGACAGACACAGACACAGACACAGACAGGCACGGTCAGAGAGCTTCAGGACCAACCCCAACTCCAGGCACTGAATACCTCAAAATCTGAGACACAGACAGACACAGTCAGAGAGCTTCAGGACTCCACACACTGAATACCTCACACACTAAGACACACTGAATCACAGTCAGACACACTGAGACGCAGACACTGACTGACACAGGCTTCAGGACTGACTGGAGTCCAGAAACTGAATAAATCACACACTGAGACACAATGTCCTTTCTTTAACACAGCTCCCAAAAACCATCTCCTGAATGTGGTCTAGCTGGTTTCTCTACAGTCCAACGTTATACTCTCATGTTTATACTGTCCATCCTTCCGCAGGAACAATGATCTGATGGCATCATTCTGCCCTTTTCTTCTAACCTGCATGCAATCGAATCTACACACATTTCCCCCACTCACTCGCATACACAGGTTTCACAAAGACACACACAGGATTTCACACACACATTCACAGGTTTCACAAACATACACACAGGATTTCACACACTCACTCGCATACACAGATTTCACAAAGATGCACACAGGGTTTTACAAGCACACACAGATGTCATACACACACAGGTGTCACACACACCTGCGCTGTAGCAGCTGCTGAAGGCCTTGTCCTCACTGTCCGGCATGTTCTTGGAGCATTTCATCAAGATCGTCTCATTGCCGTGGAGATTCTTCTTGATCACATGACCCATGGCAAAGGTGTGGTCCCCATACAGGACCTGTCAAGCACGCACACCGGCTGGTAAGAATCGGCACGGTGCTAGTGAACCCAGGCACGAGCTTTCACACCCTCCACAGAACAGAGCACTTGTTGAGTCTGCAGTCAGAAACTCGAGCAAATACACACCTAGAACTTCCATTGAACTTCCAGCAAAAAACTTTATATTTAGATTATTATATTTGTTTCATTTCTAATCGAATGACAGTGTGGCATAGAGGCAGCAGCAGAGAGTTGTGGTCAGAGCCCTGAACCCCAGGCTGGGGGGCTGTGGGTTCAAACCCAGGTGTGGCACAGCAGCCAGTTCCCCTCCTTCAGACAGCTCCAGTCAGTGCCCACCTGTACACATGGGGTTCCAGGCTGCTGTGGGAACTGAGATTCTCTTGTTCCACACACCCACCTCTTTTAGAGTAAAGACACCCTAGTCCCAGGTCTCAAGATACGCAAGCACAACATCCGAGTTGGTTTGCCCTGCCCATTTCATGGTTGGGACTGAAGCAATCCCTCAGTGCTTGCCTTCATCAATAATGTCTGAGGAACTGCCTCCAAATCGCCACTGTTCAAGACCCAAGACATTCAGCTCCTGCAGGCTGCCTGAGCAAGACACGACTTCACACGGCTTTCACTGCAGCTACCTGGCTGTAGATGTGGTAGAGGCCTCCGGTTTTCACTGTCACTGTCTCCCCCGACACCTGCAACCCCCTCCCCTGCCGATACCCCTCCCCCCAGGAGATAGAGGTGCTGTCATCTTCATCTGAAACATGAGAGAGGGGTTAATACAGACACACTGGACACTACAGTACATTAACACTGCACTGAGAGAGGGGAGTTAATACAGACAGACTGGACACTACAGTACATTAACACTGCACCGAGAGAGAGGGGTTAATACAGACACACTGGACACTACAGTACATTAACACTGCACTGAGAGAGAGGGGTTAATACAGACACACTGGACACTACAGTCCATTAACACTGCACTGAGAGAGAGGGGTTAATACAGACACACTGGACACTACAGTACATTAACACTGCACTGAGAGAGGGGAGTTAATACAGACAGACTGGACACTACAGTACATTAACACTGCACTGAGAGAGAGGGGTTAATACAGACACACTGGACACTACAGTACATTAACACTGCACCGAGAGAGAGGGGTTAATACAGACACACTGGACACTACAGTACATTAACACTGCACTGAGAGAGGGGAGTTAATACAGACAGACTGGACACTACAGTACATTAACACTGCACCGAGAGAGAGGGGTTAATACAGACACACTGGACACTACAGTACATTAACACTGCACTGAGAGAGAGGGGTTAATACAGACACACTGGACACTACAGTACATTAACACTGCACTGAGAGAGAGGGGTTAATACAGACACACTGGACACTACAGTACATTAACACTGCACTGAGAGAGAGGGGTTAATACAGACACACTGGACACTACAGTCCATTAACACTGCACTGAGAGAGAGAGGGGTTAATACAGACACACTGGACACTACAGTCCATTAACACTGCACTGAGAGAGAGGGGTTAATACAGACACACTGGACACTACAGTCCATTAACACTGCACTGAGAGAGAGAGGGGGGTTCATATAGACACACTGGACACTACAGTACATTAACACTGCACTAAGAGAGAGGGGTTAATACAGACACACTGGCCACTACAGTCCATTAACACTGCACTGAGAGAGAGAGAGAGAGAGAGGGGGGTTAATACAGACACACTGGCCACTACAGTCCATTAACACTGCACTGAGAGAGAGGGGTTAATACAGACACACTGGACACTACAGTACATTAACACTGCACTGAGAGAGAGGGG
The DNA here is from genome assembly GCF_055471065.1 of Atractosteus spatula. Classification (NCBI taxonomy): domain Eukaryota; kingdom Metazoa; phylum Chordata; class Actinopteri; order Semionotiformes; family Lepisosteidae; genus Atractosteus; species Atractosteus spatula. Next base: position 66,804,153 of record NC_142708.1, on the reverse strand, counting down.
TTAATACAGACACACTGGACACTACAGTCCATTAACACTGCACTGAGAGAGGGGTTAATACAGACACACTGGACACTACAGTCCATTAGCACAGAAGAATGAAAAATACATCATTATGTAAAACCAGTAAAGTTATATTTTCTGACTTTTAGTTTGCAAATTCGGTTGGGATATAGAGGTACTAATGGGCAAAGGACTGCACTGGGATAAATACAAGCAACAGGGTGAGAGAGGGATGCAGAGGAGACAACGGGAGGGAAAGAGACTAAGGGAGAGACTATTCAAAAAGAAAGAGAAAGCAAATGAGAAGCGTACATAAAGAGACAAAATAATTATAATACCAATAATCCTCCAGAACGTTACGCACCGTAGGAGTGTGTGGAGAGGGGCAGCAAGTGAAGAAAAGAGCGCCGCCCTGTGGGATGACAAAAGAACAACCACCTGAGGAAGGCTGAACCTCAGAGTCCTGCTCCTCTCTGTACAAATGTGATGGACCTGCATCTGGTGTTGATCCTGACATTTCAATGGTATTTCAACACAGAACCTAGTTCTAAACTAAAAGACGTCAATGAGTCAGTTAAACAGTGCAGCTTTGCAATCTTAGTCTACAGTCAGGTGCGACAGTGTGTGTGTGTGCTGGTGAATTCAGGGTGAGTGTGAGAGGAGAGGGACAGCAGTGGCTCTAGCAGTGTCTACAGTACAGTCAGGTGTGACAGTGCATGTGTGTGCTGGTGAATTCAGGGTGAGTGTGAGAGGAGAGGGACTGTAATGGCTCTAGCACTGTCTGCAGTACAGTCAGGTGTGACAGTGTGTGTGTGCTGGTGAATTCAGGGTGAGTGTGAGAGGAGAGGGACAGCAGTTGCTCTAGCAGTGTCTACAGTACAGTCAGGTGTGACAGTGCGTGTGTGCTGGTGAATTCAGGGGGAGTGTGAGAGGAGAGGGACAGCAGTGGCTCTAGCAGTGTCTACAGTACAGTCAGGTGTGACAGTGCGTGTGTGTGCTGGTGAATTCAGGGTGAGTGTGAGAGGAGAGGGACAGCAGTGGCTCTAGCAGTGTCTCCAGTACAGTCAGGTGTGACAGTGTGTGTGTGTGCTGGTGAATTCAGGGTGAGTGTGAGAGGAGAGGGACAGCAGTGGCTCTAGCAGTGTCTACAGTACAGTCAGGTGCGACAGTGTGTGTGTGCTGGTGAATTCAGGGTGAGTGTGAGAGGAGAGGGACAGCAGTGGCTCTAGCACTGTCTACAGTACAGTCAGGTGTGACAGTGCATGTGTGTGCTGGTGAATTCAGGGTGAGTGTGAGAGGAGAGGGACTGTAATGGCTCTAGCACTGTCTGCAGTACAGTCAGGTGTGACAGTGTGTGTGTGCTGGTGAATTCAGGGTGAGTGTGAGAGGAGAGGGACAGCAGTTGCTCTAGCAGTGTCTACAGTACAGTCAGGTGTGACAGTGCGTGTGTGCTGGTGAATTCAGGGGGAGTGTGAGAGGAGAGGGACAGCAGTGGCTCTAGCAGTGTCTACAGTACAGTCAGGTGTGACAGTGCGTGTGTGTGCTGGTGAATTCAGGGTGAGTGTGAGAGGAGAGGGACAGCAGTGGCTCTAGCAGTGTCTACAGTACAGTCAGGTGCGACAGTGTGTGTGTGCTGGTGAATTCAGGGTGAGTGTGAGAGGAGAGGGACAGCAGTGGCTCTAGCAGTGTCTACAGTATAGCCAGTGTGACAAATTCTATGCAGCAGGTGAAGAGAGAGTGGATAGAAGCAGAGAGATGAGAAAGAGCGAAGGAGGAAGAAGTGAGAGCATGCAGGACAGAGAACGCCCTTTAAGACTGGCATAGGAAAAGTACAGGAGAGAGAGAGAGAGGGAGGGAGGTCACTCACTCTGGCTGCAGTCCAGTCCTGTTTGCCTCCTGTCTCGCTCCAGTAGGATCCCCTTTCTCTCTGTACCCCAAGAGCCTGGGGATGAGGGGTGGCGCCCTGGCTTTCAAAGCAGAGCACCCAGGTCAGTAAGCAGAGCAATACCTCACCCCGTACCTCCAATACTGCACCCCATTACTCCTATACCTCACCCCGTACCTCCAATACTGCACCCCATTACTCCTATACCTCACCCCGTACCTCCAATACTGCACCCCATTACTCCTATACCTCACCCCGTACCTCCAATACCGCACCCCATTACTCCTATACCTCACCCCGTACCTCCAATACTGCACCCCATTACTCCTATACCTCACCCCGTACCTCCAATACCGCACCCCATTACTCCTATACCTCACCCCGTACCTCCAATACTGCACCCCATTACTCCTATACCGCACCCCATTACTCCTATACCTCACCCCGTACCTCCAATACTGCACCCCATTACTCCTATACCACACCCCATTACTCCTATACCTCACCCCGTACCTCCAATACCACACCCCATTACTCCTATACCTCACCCCGTACCTCCAATACCGCACCCCATTACTCCTATACCTCACCCCGTACCTCCAATACCGCACCCCATTACTCCTATACTCCACCCCATACCTTCAATATTGCACCCCATTACTCCTGGGCGATTCCCCTGCACACAGGTCAGGGGGAGGAGGGAGACACTGCTGCACCAGCTGAGTTAAAGGCCAGTCTGGGGTTCAGCCTGGACACTGGGGTGAAGACCCCTGCTCTTACCAACAGTGCCCTGGGATCTTTGCTGACCGAGCTGTCAGGACCTCTGTTTATCACATCACCTGAAGGACAGCACCACAGCAGTGCCTCTGGTCACCATACTACAGTAGGTATCGCTTAATTGACCAATTAAAGGAATTCATAGAAATCAGCTTTCAGGAAGGTTCACAGCACTGCAATCGCATATATCCCAGGCACCAAAGCCAACCAGACCCACTCTAAAGATTTTGGGGTGCAGAACCAGCAGGAGGATGGAAAAGGGGACCCGAGGTCACTCTACACGGCCACGTCCGCCGTCCTTCTCTCCTGACTAGAGCTTTCCTCTTCCTACTGTCAGCCCGGCCGTGTTAACCAGACAGTGGACAGCGGAAACATTCACTTTTTCGGCACCCGCGGCTCAGGTGTCGGTCAAAGTACGCACGGGAGCAATATTCAAATATATTTATGTGGATGAACAAAGCCTTTCCTGTGCTGTAAAATGTGTATTATTTGAATGAGATATTTGAAGCTGGGAGGAAAAAAAAAAAAGAATTCCGAACCAAAACCCCAAAAGGAGACCCGTTCGCTGCGAAGAACATCGCGTCCGTTAATACCGCTGCAGCTGTAAACTCGCGAAGACAGAGAGAGTTACAGTTCTGGGCCCGTCATCACTTCCACAACTCGACGCTTTCCCTTCCCCTCCTCCTTTATGGGTCTCCCTTTCTCTCTCTCTCTCTTTTTTTCCCTCCTGCTAGCTTCTTCATTTTTTCTTCCCCTTTTTCCCCGTCCGCCCTCCTTCCCTCCACGTTTCTCGGTCTTCCCCCCCCCCCCCCCCGCCCCGCCAGCGTATCGGCCCCGCTCCTCGAGCCACGAGCGACCCCCGCCGCCGCCCTCCCACCTGCCTCGCTCGCGCTCCCGCTCCTTACCTCGCTCGCCCCCGCCACGCCGGGCCCGGCGCCGGCCCGCCGCCTGAGCTCGGCGAGTTCGGCGCGCAGGTGCCGGATCTGCAGGGACTGGCCGAGCAGAACCGAGAAGACGCAGGCCAGGGCCAGCGACACGGCGCAGCTCCACAGAACCGAGCCCCGCCACCAGGACGGCGCGGGCGTGGGCGCTCTCCCGGCGGGCGCAGTCGACATCGCCTCCCGCTTCTTGCGCAAAACAAAAACCCTCCACAGGAGTTTAATTGAATGTTAAGCGTGTGCGTCCAAACCGGGAACAAGTTTCGTTTTCGAAACCTCCGTGTTTAAGAGCGAGCGAGAGAGGCGGAGGGCGAGGTTCGGGTCGGGTCGCCGGAGTGTGGCGGAGCTTGTGGCTTTCAGCGGTTTGGAACAGGAAAGGAAGCGCCGTTAAACCCTCGGCCACACGACTGATTCATTATCAAAACACACACACACACCCCCACGCAGCCCGAGAGAGCATTAGCACACAGGCCGGGTACAGGCGCCCCCTGCTCGCACAGACACACCGCCGCTCCGGCCGGCTGGCAGCTGTAACTTCCTATCGATCGTCACCAACCCGCCTGGCAGCAGGAACGCAATACCGGCACTGGCGCTCCCAGCAGCGGACTCTCCACGCCCCCACAGCACGGCCCCAGCGGCGGAGGGTCAGCCCCAGCAGGTAGCACCCGGGCCCCCCACGCACTCGCGCCGAGAGGCAATAGGGTGCACCCCTGCCCCAGGGGGGGGGCCCCTGACAGAGCATGGACTGGTGTGGAGGGGGGGGGCACCTGGCTCCCCAAACACCCTTCTTTTAAAGAAGAAAAAGAAACGTGTAGTTTGACAAATTGTTCTGGCTGGGTAACCTGGCGGCCAAGGGCAGACACCCCCTCCCTGCGAGGGGTAGAGGAGTTTGATAGCACTGGCACCAGTTTCCTCCCCACCCCCTTGAAACCACAATTTCTAACCCCAGAACCAGGAACGAACAAAAAATAAATAAAGACAACACGAGAATATCTGCCAGATGGGATTTTAATCGCTACTCCTTACAGTATGCAACAATCTTGAACTTGTTCAAAGGACATTGAGTAACACTTGCTCTGGACAGGCTCAGTTCATTTAAGCGTTAACGGCAGACAAGGCAGCACGAACACCCTTAGATTGGGAGTTAGGCATTCACACTTCTGCCCCACCCCAACATCTGGATACCCCCCTCCCTCACCCTGAGCTCCAGGGGTGGCCCAAGGCCTACAGAGCACTCTCACGCCCCCTGCCCTTTTTAAATGCATAATTAAAAAAAAAGAAAACATTGAGCAAGGACTCTAGACCCAGGAGAGAGAGGGAGTGTGGGTATGAGAGACTGAAGCCAGATAAAAGACATTAAACACACAGCTGTTTAGTCTTCTCCACGCAGAGAGACTCCTTCTCCCCTTTGAAAATCCAGGTCTGTCCAGCCCGGACTGACCATTCCACCATCCGGTCCGGCGTCGGATCTGCTGAACCTGCTCAAGCTCCGCTCCTCAGGAGCTCAGCGTCACGACCCGGAAGAGATCGGACAGTTATGGACTGTTCCTGCCCAGTGTGCACTTGGGGTGCAGCAGTACTTTGACAAGGAGCGAGGAGCTCAAGCCGGAGTGTTTTTCTGGAGCACCTGCAGTCCAGCCAAGGAAGGACTCGAACCCGAGACGCCTCAAGAAAGTGGCACAAGCCAGTTAACCTACCAGCTTGTCTTGGGTCTACGAGAGGAAAGACGTGCAAACCGGGGGAGACCATACAAACCTCACACGGACAGCACCCCAGGAGTTGAGCCCAGGGGCCCAGCACTGTGAGACAGCATTCCTAAACTCTGCACCACCACACAGGACAACCTCAAGAAAACCACTGAAGCTGGACCCTTAATTATAACATCCGGCAGATTAAAGCAGACAGCAGCCCTCCAGGAGATTGGGGTCAGAGCACCCCAATGGGGTAGCCCCCAAATCCTCAGAGGGCTCCCGGGGATATCAGGCTTGTACCAGAAACTTCCTCCCTCATTAGACCAACCACTGCATGAACAAACATTAAGATCACTTTTAAAACTTTTTAAAAAAAGTTAAAAAGGTCATTCTAGTTAAAAGCCAAGCTTGCCTCGTCCACTATAGTTAGAAGCATTTACTGTACATGATCGTCACACACACACCACCAGTCGATTCTGAAAACTGGCCTGGCCTCGGCAAGACTATTCCCAGTACCAACAAGTCAGCTTCGTCCACCGATCCCAGACCTTCCACCAAGCGCAGGCGTCCGTCAAGCGGTAAGCAAGGGAGAGCGATAAGGAAGAAATGTTTTAGAGAAGAGCCTCTACAACCCCCAGCATGCACCCGGGCACGACGCAGGTCCCCACGCGCCGCTACTGGCAGCGGACTCGAGTCCGTCCCTCCGGCCCCCCAGGCTGGCTGACGTCCGCGATCCGTCACGAGGCGCGCCCGATGACTCACGCAGGACGAGCCAGAACAAAGGCCCTTTGGCACCGACGGGAGTGTTCGGAAGCACACGATGGCAGCCCAGTCCGAACGGCGCTGGAGGAATTGTGGGGGGGTAGAACTGAGATCTGGGCAGGGGGATCGATCCACCTGCCCCCCTCCCTGTCCGCACTCCAGTTACCAGGAGAAAGAGGAGTAGGGACACCTACCTTCCCCCCCTCCTCCTCCGCGCTCTTGGAGTCTTCCCAGAACACCTCGCCTGAGCCACCAGCTGTGTGTACACTTCCTCCCAGACCGCGCACAGCTGCCGTTACCGCTCTCCAGATCCCATCCCCGACCCAGGCAGGACCGCCACCAGAATCCCACAGAGGCTCAAGAGCGAGAACCACACAAGAACTCGGAGAAACATCCGACGCTTCCCGGAATCCCTTGAGCGGGAGCCAGCAGGCATCCTGCCACGGATTTCTCTCAAGTGACGCCTGCTGGGCTCGGACCTTGACGCGAGAGGGAGTAAGCCAGTAGGGGGGATGGGGAAGACATGAGCACTCGGGGTCTTCAACTCAGACAGCAAGCCTGTGAAGCTCTCTGCGCCATGGGGTCAGGCCCCCAGCCCCGAGACGCCACAAGCAGGGGTCAGAGGTCACACTGCCCAAGCTCCTCCGGGGTGGTGGGTGTTAGGAAGGCCGGTGCTGGGGGTGGGGGATTGGTTGTTGACAGCAGGCCTCTCTCTCTCTGCGTGTCAGCTGCATGCTCATGCAAGGACAATCACAGGCTCCACCTTCCTGTAGGTCAGCAGGAAGTACGGGTAGCACTGGTCGCTGTCGAACAGGATGTAGATGCTGGGGTCGGCCACCCTGTCCACGCAGGAGTCGTAGAGGTCGCTGGCGGGGTTGTCGGGCTGCAGGGCAGGCGGGCGGCGCAGGCTGGCCTTTCCTTGGGCCCAGCGGCCCACCAGCACCTTGGAGAGGAAGAGGTAGTGCACCCCCTGGGGGTCAGGCAGGGCGTAGCGGTTGGCCAGGCTGGCGCTGCGGGTGAAGTAGGTGCCCAGGCCAAAGACGGCGGCGTGCTTGCCCGACAGGCGCGGGTCGAACCCGTGCTTGCAGATGCCCCGGACAGCCTCGCCCGCCGTCCCGTGGAACAGGTGGCGCTCGTGGCCACGCTGCTCCTCCTCCACCGGGTTGCGGCACATGTACTCCTTCTTCCTGCAGGGGGCGGCAGAGGACAGGGCAGCGTCAGGCAGACCGGCGGGGCTGCAGGGAAGCCACGCGCGCCACACGCGCCACACGCAGCACCCTCACCGCTTGTACTTGTCCCAGAGGAAGCGGTTCTGCACGCGGGACACCGACAGCAGCTGATACTTGAGCTCGGGCAGCGTGCGGTGGAACAGCTGGTGGACGATCAAGTATGTCCGGTCGTCCAGAGACAGGTTCACCTGCACGCAGACACGCACCAGCACAGTCCATGATGCGTCCGGTGGTCCTTCTGTACACTGAGCCAGTCTAGTGCCCCCTGATGTTGAGTCATGTGGTACAGTCAGACAGTGGCCACATGACAACGCCAGGGGGCGCTAGACTGGCTCAGTGTACAGAAGGACCACCGGACACAGCACGGACGCCACCATGTGGCCAAACGTAGCAGCTCTCTTCCCCACTGCTGAGTGAAGGAGCATACTGTCTAATAAAGCCAGCGGAAAACTGTAACCTACAGCAGTGCTGATGAAGCTGGTCTCCAGGGATAAAACTCGGGAATCCTGGGATTCCTTCAGATAAGCACGGAGGACTCCTCTCATGCCCAGGAACCCCTCCAGTGCCCTCGCCAGCCCCATCGTGAGCCAATGGGAACGGTCTCGAACCTCTGGCAGCTCACCTGGATGAAGTCCATGGACGGGTCCATGCTGGCCCAAGTCGTGGGGTACTGGCTATCCTGCATGGGCGGCAGGCCAGTCGGGGACCCCCAGAAGCAGGTCTCGGGGAACGAGCTGCGGAGAGACGGGGGGGGGCGGGGAGGATGAACAGGGGCACACAGGTGAGGACGAGCACACAGAGGGGGCGTGGCGCTGACCGGAGGTGTGGGAGCATCGTGACGAGCGCCCGGAAGATGGGGCGCAGCTTCCTGGGCTTCTGCCGCATGCCCTGGGACTCCTGCACTGCGGGCTGCTGGGAGGCCGCGGCCTCCGACTTCGCCTCCTTGCCCCCCTGGCTCGGGGCGTCGCCCGCCGTCCTCCCCGCTCCCTGGGGAGGGACCAGAACACCCATCACTGCTAGCCCACCGACCCACACGGCGAGACCGCGGGAGGGCCTCTAGCGCCCCATGCTGAGGGCACAGCTGCCATTCCCATGGTGCAGTTAACCGCAGCGGAGCCTCACGGGCGCCCCGTTTACCGAGTTGGATTCAAACCCGTGGAGCCCGTGGCACAGCGGTGCTCGACCAGTCCTGCTCATCACCTGGTACTCCCTCCAGCACGGGTCATCCCACCAGTAGAAGGTGTAGGGGATGTGCAGGGGGCCCCCGAGGACGCCCCTGGTGGAGAGGCGGCGCAGGGTGGTGAAGGGCAGTGGGGGCTGGACGGTCATGCTCTCCATGTCCACGGTCATCAGCACATTCCTGCAGGCACACGAGATCACACACTGGGCAGCAGCTCCCCTGGTGGGATTCTGGGATTAGATTTGTTTTAGGGAAGGAGCGTTTCTCTGGGAAAAGTACTGTACTCGAGAATTAGACACCTTACTGTACCATTTCCCCCGCTGGCAGTGGGAGCACAGCCAGGTCTGCCTGTGTCCAGTTCCTATAGCTGGGCTGTGGTCTCTGAGCCCTAGAAACAATACTGACAGGACATCCCACACCAACAGGCTGGAGAAACCAAGCCAGTCAAACACTATAGGGACCCAAAACACCTTTTTCCTAGGGGACTACAGAACACAAAGACAAGCCCGAGGACTAAAAGTCACAACAGGAGGTGCATCTTTACACAAAGGGTGGGGGGAGTGGGGAACAAACCGCACAGCCATGTTGAAACCAATATCGCAGTTTAAGAAAGAGATGACATCCTGGAAATCAATTAACTGCAACGGCCCAACAGGCCAGGTGGGCCCGACGGGCTCAGTCCTAGGCGCCGGAGAAGCGACTCACTGGTGCAGCAGCATGACGTGGTGGTGCTCCGGGTTGCAGTACAGCCTCTCCAGCAGCTCCTGCAGCAGGGGCGGCAGGCTCTCCCAGCGGCCCGACTCGGCCCAGCGCAGCTGCCAGTGGTAGGGCAGCAGGGTGTGGTGCCGGGGGCAGCCGGCGGTGAACTGGCAGGTGCCGTGCAGGAAGGCCACGCAGATGGGCGTGTCGGGCTCGGGGTGGGTGTGGTAGCGCTGGGGGTCCAGCTGCTCCATGGCCCAGGGGCCCAGCAGCGCGCCCAGGCAGGACAGGCCGCCCGGGACGCCCTCGGCCTCGCGCAGCCGCTGCTCCAGCTCGGCCTCGGCGCGCCGGGGCCGGCGGCGGGCCTGGGGCCGGTACAGCCGCTGCCGCCGGTGGAAGGAGCACAGCTGCGCCAGCTGCCGCCGCGCCTCGGCGCCGCCGTCCCCCAGCAGCTGCGGGGGCAGTGGCCAGCCGGCTGGCTGCACCGGCCTGCCGCCCCCTGCTGGCGGGGGCAGCACCTGCATGCCATCCCCACCAGGCGGGGGCACCTGCTGCCCCGGGAACTGGCCCCCACCACCCCACTGCTGCTGCGGCGGCGGCGGCGCCTGGTCCCAGGGCTGGGAGGGAGGACACACCAGCCGGCAGCTGGCGCTCGTGTAGCCCTGCGGGGGACCCGGCGCAGGGAGACCCTGTGGGGGCACGGGGCTGTCCAGGAGGGGGTGCAGGGCGCCAGTCGTCAGGTTCAGGCCGCCCCCAGGGGGGCCAGGAAGACTCCCATCACTCACAGACATCATCCAGCAGTGCTGCGAGGAAGAGGGGGCAGATCAGGCACAGACACTTAATACCCCCAAAAAATCTATGAATTGGCTTCATCACTCTGCTCTCCTCCCCACTGATAGCTGATGTGTGGTGAGTGTACTGGTGTACTATGGCTGCTGTCACATCATCCAGGTGGGGCTGCACATTGGTGGTGGTGGAGGGGATCCCCATTACCTGTAAAGCACTTTGAGTGGAGTGTCCAGAAAAGTGCTATATAAGTGTAAGCAATTATAAAACCAGGGGTATCAACTGACACGGGGGACACCCCACACCAACAGGCTGGGGTGAACCAAGTCTCCAGTGTCATAGGGGACCCAAAACACAAAGACAAGCCAAACCTTCTTTACACAAAGAGAGGTGGTGGTGTGAAACAAGCTGCCCAGCCATGCTGGTGAAGTCAACAGCCCCGTCTCTTTCATTGAAAGGACTGGATGAGATCCTGGGATCAATTACCTACCAAACCCCAGCCAAGGTGAGACAAAGGGCCTCCTTACTCACCCATTCCACTGGTCCAGAGGGACAAAGCTACCCGACTTCAACAGCATCGTCATGCGTGCAGAAGAGTGGAAAAGTTACAGGTACGATTGGGGCAGCGGTGAGGAGCCAGGGAAGGGCAGTTACCGCATCACAAGAGTGCCCCCTTGTGGGGTTGGGGGGGGGGGAATTCACACACTATTGTAGAAGAGCTTAATTAACCCACAGACCAGTTCCAGCCACTGGAGTAAGAAGCTGGACACAGAGGATGAGCGACCCCTTCAATAAGCATAATACACTAAATGACACGATGAGCGTGTTTAAGTTTCATCTAACAATACTGAGTAACTCTGTTCTTAGAATTACAAATAATTCCTTCCACTTCTCCCCTCCACCCCTACCAGTGTGCAACAGCAGCTACAGTGCACCAGTACACTCCCCACACACCAGCTCTCAGCAGGGACAAGAACAGAGCAGTGCAGATTAGGAGGACTGAGTGATAAAGGCCCATAACAGGAAATTTGGCCAGGACACCAGAGTCACACCCCTGCTCTTTTCCAGAGAGTCAGGACCCTGGGTCTCCATCTCATCTGAAGGATGGGACCTTTTTTTACAGTATCATATCCCCGTCACTGTACTGGGGCATTAGGACCCACACAGACTGCAGGGTGAGCACCCCTGCTGGCCCCACTAACACCTCTTCCAGCAGCAACCTTAGCTTTCCCAGGAGGTCTCCCATCCACCTGTTGGCAAATCCTCCTTTTGGCGCTAGGTGTTGCCCCACCTCCATCACCGGAGAGCCCCGCCCATACCACACACTGTACAAGCTGTAGACAGGCCAGGGCTGCGCCACACGTCAGGAGCTCACCCCACTCGCGTCCCGCACTGGTCGCCGCCGCCAACGGAGACAAGTCACGGGATTTCCACCGAGTGGAGCCGAGCAAAACAGCCCGTAAAAACACAAAATGTCACACTTTAAAAAAATCCTCTAACACTTCTCTGAGTTTTTTTTTAACAAAACAAAAAGAGTTGCTGTTTCACTAAGGAAAACCACAGCTGAGGCAGGGGCGGCTCCAGCAGCAGCGAACCGCGCACAGCGCACCCCAGCTCGGCTAGCGTCCTGTCGTCTCTCTCTGCGTCCCTCCGTGCCCGTGCGGCTCACGTGTAGCCGCCCTCCCCTGCTCGCTCTTTTATTGAGCCGGCTGGCGGCTGGGCGGGAGTTTCAATCTCTTCCCGGAGGTCTCGCGTCCCCGCCCTCGCAGACCTCTCGTGATCCCTTCTGAATGTGCGCACTTGGAGGCTCACGGAGGATCTGATTCAACGTCACAGCGACAAGGAGGGCGGCTGATTCCGGACACCCACCACTCTTTGCGTACAGACCCCCTTCCATCGCTCTCCCCCCAGATACCATTTCTGCAGACTGTGTCCCAGCCGGCCACAGGATCACAGTGCTGCACAATGTCTTTTTCTGTCATGTCTGGTTTTTCTCAGATCCTCGCACGCAAACCCAATGTCAGTTCGTTTATTTTTTCGGAAAACTGGGACTCGCATCCTTAGGTGTCTTCTGATGAGGTACCGGCGAACCGAATGAACTGCACTGCCGTCTTTTCCGAAATTAATATGGGCTTAGTTTGGACGTTTTACGGTAATGAGAAACTGGGCGGAGGCGTGGCTGCAGGACCCCAGAGGGGCAAAGGGGCTGAAACCAGGAAGCGACTGTTCAGCCCGGAGTGTTCACACTGTTCAGGCACGTGGTGCTTACTGTACATCAGTGTGGATATATTTCTGCTTTAAAAAGGTGGTTACTGAAGATCGGGGATCAGTGATTGTTTGCGTAAATCACATATTAAATAAGGTAAATGTTTAACACCTGGGTTACTACTGCTTAATACAACACAGCTGTCATACCTGGGCTACGACCTGGCTGAAGTGTGTAGCACATTTTTGCTGTGTTTACAAGTATTATTGCTGGAGGAAGTGCTGCCGCCTCTGTCTTTACCAGGCTTGATTACTGCAGTGCAGATGGGTGGATACTGAAAGACACTGGGACACTCTGGGAGACACTGGGACAATCAGAATGGCCTGGGAGACTCTGGGTCACTCTGGGAGACACTGGGACACTCAGAATGACCTGGGACAGTCTGGGACACTGGGAGACACAAGGACACTCAGAATGGCCTGGGAACAACAAGGACACTCAGATTGACCTGGGAGACACTGGGACACTCTGGGAGACACAAGGACACTCAGAATGGCCTGGGAGACACTGGGACACTCTGGGAGACACAAGGACACTCAGAATGGCCTGGGAGACACTGGGACACTCTGGGAGACACTGGGACAATCAGAATGGCCTGGGAGACTCTGGGTCACTCTGGGAGACACTGGGACACTCAGAATGACCTGGGACACTCTGGGACACTCTGGGAGACACAAGGACACTCAGAATGGCCTGGGAGACACTGGGACACTCTGGGAGACACAAGGACACTCAGAATGACCTGGGAGACAGAAGGACACTCAGAATGGCCTGGGAGACACTGGGACACTCTGGGAGACACAAGGACAATCAGAATGGCCTGGGAGACACTGGGACACTCAGAATGACCTGGGACACTCTGGGAGACACTGGGATACTCAGAATGACCTGGGAGGCACTGGGACACTCTGGGAGACACTGACCTGGGAGACTGGGGAGACTGGGAGACACTGGGACAATCAGAATGGCCTGGGAGACTCTGGGTCACTCTGGGAGACACTGGGACACTCAGAATGACCTGGGACACTCTGGGAGACACAAGGGCACTCAGAATGGCCTGGGAGACACTGGGACACTCTGGGAGACACAAGGACACTCAGAATGACCTGGGAAACACTGGGACACATAGAGGCACATGCACTCACAACAGTTCCCAGAAGCCAATGAACCTACTGACCTACTGTCTTTAGACTGTGGGAAGAATAGTGAAAACCATTCAGACACGAAACAATTACATGTACCTATGTCAAGAAACATGATGAACCCTTGGATGATGATGAAAAAAAGAGTTTTGAGGCTGCTAGAGCACCAGCAGGCAGCACTGTGACGACAGGCTCCTGCAGTCAGAGTCTCCAGTCAGGGAGCAGAGACAGCGGACAGGACTCAAGCCGCAGACTGGAGAGAGAAACTGCTCGCACTGTGTTGAGCTAGGGTGCCGGTTGGTTAATTCAGGTTAGCTCTAGAGATGTGGTGGGCCGTCGGTTTAGATGCAGGATCAATGTACTGTAGAAAGAAGCAGCACACTCTTGACACAGACAGTGTGTTTCTTACGGAAGACTTTATTCAGAATCTTTAGTTTACTGCAGAGAATTCTGTTACACAGACACATCGCTGTCTGTGCACCTGCTGTCGACTCAGCCAGCTCTCTGGCGCCACCCACTGTCCTCGCAGTGAGCAACCTCGTGTTTCTGTGTTTGTCTGTTCTGTCGCTTGGTTTATTTCTGCTTGTTTCACCTGGCGTAGAATCTCTGTCTGTTCATTGTATTACTCAGTACCTGTCTGTTGTCTGTCACTCTGTCTGTTGTCCATCATTGTCTATCTGTCTGTCCATCACTGTCTACCTGTCTGTCCTTCATTGTCTACCTGTCTGTCCATCACTGTCTACCTGTCTGTCCATCGTTGTTTACCTGTCCGTCCATCATTCTGTACCTGTCTGTCCATCATTCTGTACCTGTCTGTCCATCACTGTCTACCTGTCTGTCCTTCATTGTCTACCTGTCTGTCCATCACTGTCTACCTGTCTGTCCATCGTTGTTTACCTGTCCGTCCATCATTCTGTACCTGTCTGTCCATCATTCTGTACCTGTCTGTCCATCACTGTCTACCTGTCTGTCCATCATTCTGTACCTGTCTGTCCATCACTGTCTACCTGTCTGTCCATCATTCTGTACCTGTCTGTCCATCGTTGTGTACCTGTCCGTCCATCGTTCTGTACCTGTCAATGTCCGTCACCATCTACCTGTCTGTCCGTGTCTCTCTGTTAACAGCATCTCTGTGCTGAGCAGGAGTGTTTCTACAGCTACCTACAGCGAACAGGCTGGGTGCTTATATTAATGAAGTTCAGTTTCTATTTGTAAAGCAGGCAGGTACATTCAATAGAGGGCTGTAGTTTTCTCTTTTTTTTGCAAGACAGTAGAATAAGAATACAGGCAAAGTTGCAGGAAGTGCAATAGAGTCTATATACACGGTTCTGACCGCGGCACCAGCCGCACAGCCACTCCTGCGGCAGCTCTCCGGGGAGCGGACCCCTCGGGGGGTCTGGAGAGGGGCAGCCGCCCGGTCTGAGGGTCCCTGTCGCCCCGGCTCTCCTGCGCCTCTGCCACCCGGCCAGCGTGAGGAATCCCGACCCAGGCAGGGGAGGCAGGTCACCGAGATCGCAATCGGGACCCCCCCCCCCGTGCCCCCAGATATTACCCCAGCACAGTAAAGCCCCCCCCAGCCTGCTGCGATGACATTGGCATATGAGTCCGATCAGGAGGCGTTCCTCGTGCGCTCCGGCCAGTTTGGCTCAAGACTTTTCTTATTCACCCTCTCACGGGCCCAGTCCTCCTGCTCCCGAGCTACGAGCTACTCCTGAGAAGATAAATCACACGCCCGCCAGGACAGGAGACGCTGAAGGAGAGGGCAACACAGGGAACTTCAGACACGCCTCAGAGGAACAACACTGCACTACCACATACTGGAGAGTATGGCATGCACAGGACACAGTATGGTTAGTATAGGATGGCCTATTGAAACTGTACAATGGTGAAAATGTCACAAGGTGGCACAATGGGATTTGGTGAGATTCCAGCCTCGTGCAGCCTTGGACTGTCTGTCCACACATCTGAGCCAGCACGGACATGTAAGGTGGTCAAGCGGAGCTGCTGTAGCGCCCCCTGGTGGGCTCCGACGATGGTAACGCCCTGTGGTGTCCGTGGAATTGCCTTCCCCCTGGTCCCGCTTGCTCTGTTCTCCAGATCCCACTGCTCCAGGGGGCTCCGTTCGGAAAAGACGGCCGACGGCACAGCAGGAATGAGTCCAAACGGGACTGGGACCTGCGTGGTCTGGTCTCCCCGCCCCCCACACCCCCTACATGGGGATGGAGACAAGGTCAAGCCGGATTGATTCTCCTGTTGCAAAGGCATTAAGAGACCGCATCCGCACTGCGCACATGTCCAGCAGGAAACCGGTCTCACACCAGATTAAGGATGTCGGTGTGCGCCGTCTCATTCGGATCGAGCCAGGACCGTGTGCGCCATGGGATTCTGCACCGCGACTGACGCAATCGCTGGATTGACTGCATTGCCGCCCAGCGGAGAAGGAACGTGGGCTGCTGGTGCCCTAAAGTGGCCATTTCCACACACAGGGGTCCCAGATGAAGCAGCAGATACTGCCCCCCCAGAATCTGAAACGTTCAGCTCTTGATTTGAGCATTTTGTTCATCCTTCAAAAGCCTGCTGACGAAGGCAACCACAGGAGACTGCCAGGAGATGCAAGTGGATGCCAAGAGTGGTAGGGGTCTGCAACAAGTTACCGCAGACGCATGGGCAAGCCTCATTCCCTGGGGTCCTTTAAGAAAGGACTGGTTGAAGAGGTCTACAATCCACTGAGACACCAAACGAACCGGACGGATCTCTTCTTGTTTGTGATGTTCCTGAAAGTCTTACATAATTCATGAATTTATTCTCCTGTGTCTCCCGAGCAAGTGACAATAGATGAGATGTCTGTTGTGCGTGAAATTAAGATACAGAGGGACAATACTCTATCCAGTTACAGACATAAGCAGAGGTCTTCTACTCTCCTACCTTGATTATGTCTGTACGCGTAATTCTGTCTGGAGGAATAAAAGGATCGTTGTAGTAAATGCTAAAAAGTACTAAAAGGTTAAAAGAGGCCACCACTCTGCTGTGGTCCACCCACTTACCATCCAAAATCTGAACCACACTGATTCTGGAATTGAACAGTAACAATGATACTTACAATCTTTTACTCCTGCTGCTCCTCGGTAGGATATACACCGCACATGTGCAGTATGTGCTGATAGAAATGAACGTCTCATTCTTGAGACGCTGTCCCTTTAAAGAGTGGGAGAAGGGAAGAGGTGTTGGTCTCAAAGTCAAGGCCACACCCATTACAGGCTGACAGTCCACGCCCCCTCCTCAACCACGCCCTCCTCCTTAAAGGGAAACGCACAAGCAAATTAAGGAAGACTGAGCTGAGAATCCATCATTTTTTTTATGTCAGTCCTGGGATCAGGATGCTGTGGAATAGGTGTGGGGGCTAAAATGACCCCAAATCCCCTTCCTCTCTCTTGTTCATGTTAGCAGTTTCCTGTTCCACCATGTTCCCCTGATTCCCAAACCTATCTTCTCAACGACAAATGAATGTTTCTCTTTCGTTCTTGTTGTCCGAGAGGAAAAGTTTCCCCAGTGTACACTTTGTCATTTACAGTTTCTTGTGTCGGTAATTGTTTCATTTTTCTTATATTCTTATAAATATGTATATATCTTAGTACTGGAAGCGCAATGCTTAAAGACATGCTTAGGTTATAGAAGAGCTGAAGAGCTGATGGCCTCTCATCTGCCTCGTGGCCCCCTGCTCCATTCTCCTCTGTCTCTTCCGGTCCCTTCTCCCACACTCTTGCTGCTCCTCCTCCCTGCCCGCCTCCTGCTCTCTCCTCACGCGCGGGCCTCCTTCTTGGAGTGGGGCTTGTTCCCAAGAAGAGAGTCGATTTCGCTCACGGTCTGCGGAGACAGCTGAGACAGGACCTGAAGCAGACAGAGACAGAG
Source organism: Atractosteus spatula (assembly GCF_055471065.1). Classification (NCBI taxonomy): domain Eukaryota; kingdom Metazoa; phylum Chordata; class Actinopteri; order Semionotiformes; family Lepisosteidae; genus Atractosteus; species Atractosteus spatula. The sequence continues at coordinate 66,786,886 of NC_142708.1, read as the reverse complement.
GCTGCTCGTTCACCTTGAGTGCGTGAGAACGGACGTTACCTCACAAGCTCACAAGTGCTGGGGGGTCTGAGCTGCTCCTGCCCGTGCCCGTGCCCGTGCCCACTGCCAGGCGGTGAACCAGAGACACTGCTGCGACACTGCTGAGGGTGAGGTGCCCCAAGACCACGCCCGGCTCTTACCCGTATGGAGCCCAGATTCTCGATGAGTTGCTCAGTGTTGGAGACCCCCAGCAGGACAGAGCTGACCCCCTCACTGCGCAGACACCAGGCTGAGGGAGACAACGAGAGCACTGAGCACACAGCTCTGCAGCAGCTACACACAACACTGCAGCATCTACACACACAGCACTGCAGCACCTACACACACAGCACTGCAGCATCTACACACACAGCACTGCAGCAGCTACACACAGCACTGCAGCACCTATACGCACAGCACTGCAGCACCTACACACAGCACTGCAGCATCTACACACAGCACTGCAGCACCTACACACAGCACTGCAGCATCTACACACAGCACTGCAGCACCTACACACACAGCACTGCAGCATCTACACACAGCACTGCAGCACCTACACACAGCACTGCAGCATCTACACACAGCACTGCAACATCTACACACACAGCACTGCAGCACCTATACGCACATCACTGCAGCACCTACACACACAGCACTGCAGCATCTACACACAGCACTGCAGCATCTACACACACAGCACTACAGCACCTACACACAGCACTGCAGCATCTACACACAGTTCTGCAGCATCTACACACACAGCACTGCAGCACCTACACACACAGCACTGCAGCATCTACACACACAGCACTGCAGCACCTACACACAGCACTGCAGCATCTACACAGACAACACTGCAGCACCTACACACACAGCACTGCAGCATCTACACACACAGCAGTGCAGCATCTACACACAGCACTGCAGCACCTACACACAGCACTGCAGCATCTACACACACAGCACTGCAGCACCTACACACAGCACTGCAGCATCTACACAGACAACACTGCAGCACCTACACACACAGCACTGCAGCATCTACACACAGCACTGCAGCATCTACACACACAACACTGCAGCACCTACACACACAGCACTGCAGCATCTACACACACAGCACTGCAGCACCTACACACACAGCACTGCAGCATCTACACACAGCACTGCAGCATCTACACACACAGCACTGCAGCACCTACACACACAGCACTGCAGCATCTACACACAGCACTGCAGCACCTACACACACAGCACTGCAGCATCTACACACACAGCACTGCAGCATCTACACAGACAACACTGCAGCATCTACACACAGCACTGCAGCATCTACACACAGTTCTGCAGCATCTACACACAGCAGTGCAGCATCTACACACACAACACTGCAGCACCTACACACACAGCACTGCAGCATCTACACACACAGCACTGCAGCACCTACACACAGCACTGCAGCATCGACACACACAGCACTGCAGCACCTACACACACAGCACTGCAGCATCTACACACACAGCACTGCAGCACCTACACACACAGCACTGCAGCATCTACACACAGCACTGCAGCATCTACACACACAGCACTGCAATATCTACACACAGCACTGCAGCATCTACACACACAGCACTGCAGCATCTAAATACACAGCACTGCAGCATCTACACACAAAACTGCAGCATCTAAATACACAGCACTGCAGCATCTACACACAGCACTGCAGCATCTAAATACACAGCACTGCAGCACCTACAAATAGCACTGCAGCACCTACACACAAAGCTCTGCAGCATCTACACACACAGCACTACAGCATGTACACACACAGCCACACACATCACTGCAGCACCTACACACAGCACTGCAGCATCTACACACACAACACTGCAGCACCTACACACACAGCACTACAGCACCTACACACACAGCACTGCAGAACCTACACACACAGCACTACAGCACCTACACACACAGCACTGCAATATCTACACACAGCACTGCAGCACCTACACACACAGCACTGCAGCATCTACACACAGCACTGCAGCATCTAAATACACAGTACTGCAGCACTTACACACAAAGCTCTGCAGCATCTACACACACAGCACTGCAGCATGTACACACACAGCACTGCAGCACGTACACACACAGCACTGCAGCACCTACACACAAAGCTCTGCAGCATCTACACACACAGCACTGCAGCATCTACACACACAGCACTGCAGCACCTACACACAGCACTGCAGCATCTACACACAGCAGTGCAGCACCTACAGTACAAACAAAGCTCTGCAGCATCTACACACACAGCACTGCAGCATCTACACACACAGCACTGCAGCACCTACACACAGCTCTGCAGCATCTACACACACAGCACTGCAGCACCTACACACAGCACTGCAGCATCTACACACACAGCACTGCAGCAACTACACACACAGCACTGCAGCACCTACACACACAGCACTGCAGCACCTATACACAACTCTGCAGCACCTACACACAGCACTGCAGCATCTACACACACAGCACTGCAGCATCTACACACACAGCACTGCAGCCTTAGAGCCACTGAGATTGTTCAGAGTCACACTCTCATTGTCACTGAGGGTCACTTTGAGGCCCTACCAATGGCCAGCTGTGCAGCTGTACAGCCCAGCCGATCCGCCAGCAGGTGCAGCTCCTTGATCTTGGCCAGCTGCCGGCGCCCCTCCTCACTGGTCACCTTCTCCTTCAGCCACTGATAGCCCTACACAGAGGAGAGTCAGGGAGGAGGCAGCGCTGGAGTCTCAGTGTCGGGGTCTCAGTATGTGTCAGTGTGTTGGGGTCTCAGTTTGTGTCGGGGTCTCAGTCTGTGTCGGTGTGTCGGGGTCTCAGTCTGCGTCAGTGTGTTGGGGTCTCAGTCTGTGTCGGTGTGTTGGGGTCTCAGTCTGTGTCGGTGTGTCGGGGTCTCAGTCTGTGTCGGTGTGTCGGGGTCTCAGTCTGCGTCAGTGTGTCGGGGTCTCAGTCTGTGTCGGTGTGTCGGGGTCTCAGTCTGCGTCAGTGTGTTGGGGTCTCAGTCTGCGTCAGTGTGTTGGGGTCTCAGTCTGTGTCGGTTTGTCGGGCTCTCAGTCAGTGTTGGTGTGTTGGGGTCTCAGTCTGTGTCGGTGTGTCGGGGTCTCAGTCTGCGTCAGTGTGTTGGGGTCTCAGTCTGTGTCGGTTTGTCGGGCTCTCAGTCAGTGTTGGTGTGTTGGGGTCTCAGTCTGTGTCGGTGTGTTGGGGTCTCAGTCTGTGTCGGTTTGTCGGGCTCTCAGTCAGTGTTGGTGTGTTGGGGTCTCAGTCTGTGTCGGTGTGTCGGGGTCTCAGTCTGCGTCAGTGTGTTGGGGTCTCAGTCTGCGTCAGTGTGTTGGGGTCTCAGTCTGTGTCGGTTTGTCGGGCTCTCAGTCAGTGTTGGTGTGTTGGGGTCTCAGTCTGTGTCGGTGTGTCGGGGTCTCAGTCTGCGTCAGTGTGTTGGGGTCTCAGTCTGTGTCGGTTTGTCGGGCTCTCAGTCAGTGTTGGTGTGTTGGGGTCTCAGTCTGTGTCGGTGTGTTGGGGTCTCAGTCTGTGTCGGTTTGTCGGGCTCTCAGTCAGTGTTGGTGTGTTGGGGTCTCAGTCTGTGTCGGTGTGTTGGGGTCTCAGTCTGTGTCGGTTTGTCGGGCTCTCAGTCAGTGTTGGTGTGTTGGGGTCTCAGTCTGTGTCGGTGTGTTGGGGTCTCAGTCTGTGTCGGTTTGTCGGGGTCTCAGTCAGTGTTGGTGTGTTGGGGTCTCAGTCTGTGTCTGTATATCGGGGTCTCACCTTCATGGCGGCTCGAGAGCAGTCTGGGACGCCCTCACTGTACTTTCCCGTGATCAGGCCGCAGGCCAGTGGAGACCAGGTCATCGCGCCCACCCCTGGCAGCCAGACAGACAGACAGACACACAGGATGACATGGCCGTCCGGAGCCTCCCACAGCGCCCGCGCCCTCGCCCACGGCACAGCCACCCACCGATCTTATGGTAGAGCTCAGGCAGCTGCACCTCCACCTTGTCCCTCTGGAAGTAGTGATACTCCGCCTGCTCACAGACCGGAGGGATCAGATTGAACTGCCGCGCCACAGAGTACGCCTCCTGGTGGTCGGAGGGAGAAACACAGTTTAGCACAGCCAGCTGTGGCAGTGGTGGCAAAATTACATCGAAAGAGAGATTACAGATGAGATCAGAAGATAAGACAAGACTCTGGTTCCCTTGTAAGACAAGACTGTTATTGCTTATAAGACCCTGATCATCCTGTATAAGACAAGATCCAGTGCTTATAAGGCTCTTATTTTCTTCTAAGAAAATTATAAGACTATTATAAGGCTGTTGCTTACAAGTCTGATCATCTTATAAGACGAGACTACTATTGCTTAAAAGACTCTGATCATCTTATATGACAAGACTCCCCAGGATACGTACAGCAAGGCATCTTGCATCCTGTTAAACACGAAGTGTTCGACTGACGACAGCACGCAGCGATCTCACTCTGGGCGAACAATGATTGGATATTATTATTGAGCAACGTATCTGTTCAGCTATAAATTGTAACTAATTGTTTTATTAATCACAGTTCTACTGTCTAAGTTGTTTTGAAAGTGATGAATTAATGATGATCTATAATCCCTGCAGCAGTGGCACTGGAATCCTCTGGTATGTAAAACAATACAATAGTACAGCGAAACCTTTCTGATATCCTCCTGCCTTTCCGCCCAGACCCTGACTCCTCAGTCACACTAGATTGCAGGTCCTCAGGGGCCAGGAGGGGTCCCTGCAGAATTCGGAATGAAAGACCAATACAGTGGCACCCCCTTGTGGCCAGAGACTGCATATGCACTCTTTGCAGCTGTTGTCAGATTTGGATCACTCAGCAACACTGGTCCAGATTCAACTGGCTTATCGTTCGGCTGGACCAGATCAAAGCACAGATCACAAAAAGCTCAAGCTCCTCCCAGTAAACCCAGTGTGGCGCTATGGTCTCACCATGATCTCCATGGCACTCCAACGGGAGGTGCCCCAGTACATGGCCATGCCCTGGTTGATCACGAAGGTCATGGCCCGCACCACCTCTGAAACAGACATTCACACGACACTCTTACCACAGGGGTATAGCATACAGCAGTACCATCTGTGCGTTAACACCAATATTTACTCCTTCGATAACTGACTGCAAGAAACACAGTATGGCTGATTAATTGACACAATTAATAATACACACTGACTGACCTTCCATCGGGCTGTTGGCATCAGTACGGTTGGCAAACACAATGTCCACATACTCCAGCTGCAGCCTGGACAGTGATCCCTTCAGCCCTGTAGACAGCAGTTCTGTGTCAGTTCACACTCCCAACACAAACACTCACCCCACTGGTGTACAAGAGAACATGTGCCCATTACAGTCTCTCTCCTCTCACACTCACCCTGAATTCACCAGCACACACACACTGTCACACCTGACTGTACTGTAGACACTGCTAGAGCCACTGCTGTCCCTCTCCTCTCACACTCACCCTGAATTCACCAGCACACACACACACTGTCACACCTGACTGTACTGTAGACACTGCTAGAGCCACTGCTGTCCCTCTCCTCTCACACTCCCCCTGAATTTACCAGCACACACACACTGTCACACCTGACTGTACTGAATACACTGCTAGAGCCACTGCTGTCCCTCTCCTCTCACACTCCCCCTGAATTCACCAGCACACACACACACTGTCACACCTGACTGTACTGTAGACACTGCTAGAGCCACTGCTGTCCCTCTCCTCTCACACTCACCCTGAATTCACCAGCACACACACACACTGTCACACCTGACTGTACTGTAGACACTGCTAGAGCCACTGCTACTGCTGTCCCTCTCTTTACACAGTTTTACTGTTTAAGATGTAATGTAGGTGGAGACTTGTTACCTTCAATGATGTGCTTCCTGGACAGTCCTCTCTCTGTCTCCGCCCTGGTGGACAAAAGAAGATATGTTAACAATTTGTATTCACATATTTTGTTGTTAGTGAACTTCATAGCAATAATGATATTCACGTCATATCCACATATGTATCATTGCAAATGTATATTTGGATACAGCAACAGTATACTAGCCTAACAAGTTCTTCATTAATGCTTTGTCTCTTGTTTGAGCACCTACATGGATACTTAAAATAACATTTTATAATTAAAACAAATGTTTTGTCCTTGTTTTTTTGAGATCCACGTTGCTAATGAACAAACATTGCTTTTTCTGAAGTGTTTATGAAGTTATTCACAGATGCTGACAGCTGAACAAAGAGCTAATGTTTCAATAGATTGGCTGTTGTATTAATCAGAGACACTCATGACCACTGTCTATTCACCCTGGGACTCTGCACAGAGCCTGACAGGAGAGTGAGGACTGTGCACACCCTCCTCTGACACCCCCTGTCAGATCACTCACCCTGGGACTCTGCACAGAGCCTGACAGGAAAACAGGTGCTGACTTCACCAAATTATCCCTGGTCATCACCTGCAGAATCCTAGTCACAGTTAGCAAATGACTGGCCTGGAACCCACAACCTCTGGATCAAAGGCCTAAACCTGGACGGACCTGAGGCCTTACAGGTTGAGCCATGTTCCTGAATACAGCAGCAGAAAGGTGGGTTAGGAAAGGGGTGATTTCCTAATCTCGGTTTTCAGTAAGTACAACAGTGACGGACTTACTGTCCTCCCCAGTAAATCTTGGTGGTGACCACGAAACTGGAGCGCCTGCAAAAGGGAGAGAGAGATTCACACATGGGACAGCGGTGCTGTGAACTGGGACACAGACACAGAGAGCCAGACTGTGGGAGTGGGGCCCTGGGCCCAGATGAGTCCAGCTGTGTTCATGTGTGCCAACATGTGCATGATTAAAAATCACAGATACCCCTGTAGCTTGTTAGGGTAGAATCAGGCGTTATACACTAATAATAGTAATAAAGCAGGGAAAGGTCCATCGTTTCAAGTGATTCTGTGTGTCAGTCTGTACCTTGAGCTCCAACAGTGAATGTCCCAGGCACACAGCCTCTCCCTGGGCCATGGAGAGTCAGATATTCTGATGGCTTCAATCATTTTCTTTAGGGCAGGAAAGTGCTGTGTCTGTTAGAATGACAGTTTCTCAGCCCCTAGTCCTAGGCTTGAGGCTGGACTGGGGTACCTTCTGTGAGGAGTGTGCATGTTCCCTGCATGTCTGTGTAGGTTTTCTCCAAGTGCTACCATTCCTTCTCACAGTCCGGAGACAGGATGGCCAAGAGGCTGTGTGTGTGTGTGCGTGTGAGTATATGTCTGCATGCGTGCGTGTGTCTGCGTGCACGCCTTGCGACGTAGTGGCGTCTGATCTTCCCACCTCGCTCCCAGTGTTTTCGGGATGTGCCATGAACCTCAGTGGGAATAATCGGCTTTCCGATAAGGAATGGACGGATCAGTCGGTTTTATTACCTCCATCCTTTCTTCTTGATTATATTCCCCAGGGTGACTTCAGCTCTGGAGAGAGAGAGGAGGGAGTGAGGGAGAGAGATGGACAGGGAGGAGAGAGAGAGTGGGTGAGAAAACGGGAGAGCAGAGAGAGGGAGAAAGACTGTGAAGCCACCACTCTGTCTGACGCTTCACACACTCTGACACCACAGGGCTACGGATGTTGCTTTGTCTTTCGCCAACAGTAAATCCTACAGTTCCACCTCCCAGCACTAGATGGCAGTATAGTATAACCTGTCCCCTATTCCCCCTGGAAGCAAGCTTACAGCCGCTCAGATAGGATACTGAATTAATCATGCAGTTAACTGAGACTGTGTCGGGGGCAGACTCACCTCCCAGAGGCGTACACCTCCGCCGTGTCAAAAAGATTCACGCCGCTCTCGTACGCGATTGTCATCAGGCTCTCCGCCATCTGCACAACAGACAGGGCGGACTGTCAGAGAGTCGGTGTTTCTGTCAGTATGTCAGTCAGACAGTGTCGATGTGTCAGTCAGAGAGACAGTCAGAGTTAGTATGTCTGTCAGAGTGTCGGACAGAGTGACAGTCAGTGAGTTTGTCAGTGTCGGTGTGTCTGTTAGAGTTTCAGTCAGACAGTGTCAATGTGTCAGTCATTGACAGTCGGAGTGTCAGTGTATCAGTCAATCAATATGCCAGGGTGTCAGTGAGTCAATCAGATTTTCAGTGTGTCTTAGTATATCTGTCAGTGTTTCTGTCAGTATGTCAGTCAGACAGGGTGTCATTGTGTCAGTCAGACTGTCAGACAGAGAGTCAGTGTGTCCATCAGTGTCAGTCAGACAGAGTGTCATTGTGTCAGTCAGAGTGTCAGACAGAGTCAGTGTGTCTGTCAGTGTCAGTCAGAGTGTCATTGTGTCACTCAGAGTGTCAGACAGAGTCAGTGTGTCTGTCAGTGTCAGTCAGACAGAGTGTCATTGTGTCAGTCAGAGTGTCAGACAGAGTGTCATCGTGTCAGTCAGAGTGTCAGACAGAGTCAGTGTGTCTGTCAGTGTCAATCAGAGTGTCAGAGTCAGTGTGTCTGTCAGTGTCAGTCAGAGTGTCATTGTGTCAGTCAGAGTGTCAGACAGAGTCAGTGTCTGTCAGTGTCAGTCAGAGTGTCATTGTGTCAGTCAGACTGCCAGACAGAGAGTCAGTGTGTCAGTCAGAGTGTCATTGTGTCACTCAGAGTGTCAGACAATCAGTGTGTCTGTCAGTGTCAGTCAGACAGAGTGTCATTGTGTCAGTCAGAGTGTCAGACAGAGTGTCATCGTGTCAGTCAGAGTGTCAGACAGAGTCAGTGTGTCTGTCAGTGTCAGTCAGAGTGTCATTGTGTCAGTCAGAATGTCAGACAGAGAGTCAGTGTGTCTGTCAGTGTCAGTCAGACAGAGTGTCATTATGTCAGTCAGAGTGTCAGAGTGTCAGTTTCTTAGTGTGTCAGAGTGTCAGCTGATATGTCAGTCTACTCACTCACCTCGTCAGAGATCTGGGAGCCGAAGGTGACCCAGGTGCCTGGACATGAACAGGAAACACAGTGGGGTGAGTGAGGAGTGGAGAGGGTGGCACAGCTGGAAAACTAACGACACTGGTGTCTCAGAGCAGCTGGAGCAGAGGCTGCAGCCTGTCAGGTGTCACCAGCAGCCACAGGTCTGATGGAGGAGAGCCAACACATCTCCAACTATATTACTATGTTATAGACTATTCCTTTATCTCCACCTTACCCCACAGAAGGAAACAGGTCTTTTAATCTCCTGCAGCTGGTAAAACCTGGAGTGGATCGAACTGCTGTGGAACAGGAATCGGATCTTTCTTCGTGAAGTGAGTATGATTGTGATTATTAGAGACATCTGAATAAGGCAGCACTGTCCCCAGCCACACCCCTTCTCTGGCTGTTCCAGTCTCCATCCACACTCCCTCCCTGGCTGTTTGAGTCCCCAGCCACACCCCCTCCCTGGATGTTCAAGTCCACAGCCACACTCCCTCCCTGGCTGTTCCAGTCTCTAGATGCCCCATCCCTGGCTATTCCAGTCTCCAGCCACACCCCCTCCCTCATTATTCCAGTCCCCAGCCACACCCCTTCCTTCGCTGTTCCAGTCCCCAGTCACACCCCTTCCTTCGCTATTCCAGTCCCCAGTCACACCCCTTCCTTCGCTATTCCGCTCCCCAGTCACACCCCTTCCTTCGCTGTTCCAGTCCCCAGCCACACTCCCTCCTTCGCTTTTCCAGTCTCCAGTCACACCTCCTACAACTCTCCTGGTGTTGCCTTTACAATACCAGTGCATCAGTTGCTGTGGGCAGTGGGAGTCTGTGCAGAAACTCACCCAGTCCCAGGCAGGATACTCTTAAGCCAGATTTCCCCAGGTTCCTGCAAACAAGGGCAGAGACAGGAGGTGAGGGGGGCAGCTCATACGGTGTTCTGTAGGGGTCTCCAGCCTCAGTCTCGCAAGTTTGATGTCCTGGGATAACTCACATGGGAGCGGTCGACAGATCTCTGTCCCTGCTTTGCAGGTGTTGCTGTTTTTTTAGAAACAGGATATTCATGGAGACCGGATTGGGTTGGATCTTCAGGAACAGGGCTGGAGACCCTGCCTAGTGATCCTGATACTTATTTGTATCAGTAGCCAGTTTTCATGAGATGAAAAATCCATTTTGCATGATATCAGCGGTTTTCTTTTTGTGACTGCAGAATGAGTGGACAGTGTGAGTCTGACACCTTTTCTGAGGTAGGAAGTGGTTGAGTGTGGATGGGGCTGGATATCTTCTGCCTGTCACACAGCAGCTGGAGGGGATCAGACTTGTTTCCCAGAGAAATTAAGACTGTCAAGTCTCCAACAGAAAGGGCAGATAGATCAAAGTCCATCCTTACAACAAAATGATTTAAAAACAAATTTACATTAAGAAATCAACATGACATCAATCCATGCATCTCTATTCATCCATAACTTCACCTTCACACTCATCACCATCAGGTCTGTAGAGACTGTAAAGACAGTCAGTCCAGCTCATCTGTATCTTCACACTCACACTCATCACCATCAGATCTGTAGAGACTGTAAAGACACTCAGTCCAGCTCATCTGTATCTTCACATTCACACTCATCACCATCAGATCTGTAGAGACTGTAAAGACACTCAGTCCAGCTCATCTGTAACTTCACATTCACACTCATCCCCATCAGATCTGTAGAGACTGTAAAGACACTCAGTCCAGCTCATCTGTATCTTCACATTCACACTCATCACCATCAGATCTGTAGAGACTGTAAAGACACTCAGTCCAGCTCATCTGTATCTTCACATTCACACTCATCCCCATCAGATCTGTAGAGACTGTAAAGACACTCAGTCTGATCATCTGTATCTTCACATTCACACTCATCACCATCAGATCTGTAGAGACTGTAAAGACACTCAGAACAGCTCATCAGTAACTTCACATTCACACTCATCACCATCAGATCCGTAGAGACTGTAAAGACACTCAGTCCAGCTCATCTGTATCTTCACATTCACACTCATCACCATCAGATCTGTAGAGACTGTAAAGACACTCAGTCTGATCATCTGTATCTTCACATTCACACTCATCACCATCAGAGCTGTAGAGACTGTAAAGACACTCAGTCCAGCTCCTCTGTATCTTCACATTCACACTCATCACCATCAGATCTGTAGAGACTGTAAAGACACTCAGTCCAGCTCATCTGGAACTTCACAGTATCACTGAATATGACAGCAAAGTGAACACACAATAACGGAAGCTCTCTACACAATCCAGACAAGTGTCTCTTCATCTCAAACTCTTCAGAGCTCCAAACATCCCCCCGCATCTCGGAGTAATTCACTGCGATTTGCCGTTTTCCAAAAATAGATAAAAGGGATACAGATAGTTTGCCAAGTTGACTTTCTAACACACGGGTGCTTAAATCCCAACCAATTTCATTCTTAACTGCTGTGTTTTGCACATGCACCTCTGTAATTCTGCGATATAGTACAGTATATTTACAGTATATGCTGTTTGGTGTATGTACAGCCTTCACAATGAATAAATTATATTGGCATATAGAGACTGTACATAGTGTATAGCTGCTATATACATTTTACATATGGTATATATTTACTGCATATATAGTAATGTAAACCTGCTATGTATGTGGACAGTAGATGGAGCACATTCAGTGTAAAAGACTGTTTATAGTTGCTGTATATAGATGTACGTGGTGTATGTAGACTGTATGTATTGTACATGTGGTGTGTAGTTACAGTACATACTGTTCCCATGGTGTGTGTGTATACTGTAGTGGACTGCTGGCATGTTTAAACTGCAGATTCTATCCCAGATGGATGAACGATTGCTGGGCCTGGCAGTTTTCCTCACCCCATACCCACCCCCCCAACTTCTCTCTTCCTCTCCCATCACTCTCTTCCCATCTCTCCCTCTGATCCCCGTCTCTGCCTTCCCCTCTTTCTCGCTCTCCCTCCTGCCCTCTTCTCCTCTCTTTCCATCCTTCTCTCTCGAAGTCTCTCCAGCTACCATGTGATGAGTCACCTTGTGAGCCTCCCCACACACAGGCTCAGACACCATGACACAGAAGAGGCACAGTAAGAGTGAGAGTGAGATGGGCAGACACAGTGGACACCAGGGGGTGCCATTACCATCCATGTGCATGCTCCAGTGCAGGGGATCCTATCATCTCCTATCCCCTTTTTAAAGACATCATCTTCCGTGAGGACCCCCGCACAAACACGAAAGAATCTGCCAGAATTGTGAAATTATGATCCATGACCAAACCATCCATTTTCTATCTGCTTCATCCAATCCAGAGCCTACCCTGGCAAGAAAAGGGCACAAGGCAGGGTGCCCCTCAGACAGGACACTGGTGCATCCCAGGACAAACACCGACAGACATGCACACGCTGAATCCTGCTGGGACCTGTTGGAGCAGATCTGTGTGTAGGACTGGTGTAGGGAATCGTCCCTCGATCTCCGGGCACCGCCGGGACAACCTCTGAGGACACCCAGGGGTCCCAGCACGCACGCCGCTGTGGACCGGGTCCGGAGGTGCGCTGGCATGTGCAAGGAGTGGTCCTGTCCGAGGCCCCGGCGCGCAGCTGGGACGTCCTCAGCCACAGGCGCGAGCCGCTGGGACGCTGCGACTGCACGAGTCAGCAGAAACGCCAGCCTGAGTCAGCAGCTGTTAAACTAGGAAGTGGCACGTTTCTCTGGGCCCGCCCCCTCCCGAAAAAACAGCAGGGCATCAGTCAGCCTCTCCCAGCTGCAGGGGAATTTAGGTTAGGCCATGCTGACGCCAGCGCCCTTCCCAGGGGATCAGCAGGCCTTAGCTCCCCGCGGAGGGGCGTCCACTTTGGCCATTCGAAGAGGAACATTGTAGCCTTCTTTAGTTCGAGAGACAAAAGTTACTGAACTGCATTATGACACTCATTATAATGTCACCCCACTCAGCTACATCACTCTCGTCTGCACTACATTATAACTTCACCCTCACTCGGTTACAACACTCTCACCTGTACCACATTATAACATCACCCCCACTCGATTACATCACTTTCGCTTGTACCACATTATGACATCATCCCTGCTCAGTTACATCATTCTGGCTTGCACTACGTTATGACATCATCACTGCTCAGTTACATCACTCTAACTCCTTCATCACATTATGACATCATCACTGCTCACTTACATCACTCTAGCCCCTTCATCACATTATGACATCATCCCCACTCAGTTACATCGCTCTGGCCTGCACCTCATAATGACATCACTCACAGAGTGATTTAGAGAGCACACATGATTTAAGATCAACAAGAGAACAATGTATCATGGGCGATATACTTACTCACTTGCTCACTGGGTGCTCTGAACTTTGTGAACGGCACTGTAAATATGGAAAAATGTGTGTCTAACTATCCAGAGAGAGAGGGGAATACAGAAGAATTTTACATGGGGTGAGACAAGATATCTCATTCCGTCTTTCAGATGAGACGTAAAACCGAGGTCCTGACTCTCTGTGGTCATAAAAAATCCCAGGGTGTTTCTCAAAAAGAGTAGGGGTGTAACCCGGCGTCCTGGCCACATTTCCCATGCCTCCTAATATTCCCCCTCTATGGATTGGCTACATTACTTTGTTCTCCCCACACCCCCCCCCCGACGGCAGGCGGAGCGACGCACCGGTTGGAGTAAATCAAAGATTTGGTTCAAACCACCAAATGGAGATGGGCGTAGCGACAAGTGTGGGATTAATGCTAGGATGAGAGAGAGAGACAAGATATCTCATTCCCAGGCTTTGCGATTGTTCATCCAATTGTAACTGAAGCAGTTTCAGTAAGCAAATGATAGCATCAGTGTACAGAGTCTGTATATACACCAGCTGTACCCTATATATAGACTATATTAAGCACTTGCACAAAATATACATTATCTACATAGCAGGAGCACAATCTGTACAGAATATATAAAAAACAATACATACATATACAGCAGGTGTACAGTGTCTATAGTGTATATATACAGCAAGTGTACAGTGTGTATAGTGTATGTATACAGCAGGTGTAGAGTGTCTGCACTGTATGTATACAGCAGGTGTACAATGTGTACAGTGCATATACAGCAGTGTACAGCGTGGCAGTGTATATTCAACAGGTGTACAGTATATACAGTATATAAACCAAGTGTACAGTGTATATACACCAGGTTTACAGTGTGTATAGTGTGTACAGTATAGATACAGCAGGTGTACAGTGTGTACAGGGTATATATATACAGTACAGCAGGTGTACAGTGTGTGCAGTGTAGATACAGCAGGTGTACACTATGTAGTGTAGAGACTGCAGGTACAGTATATGGTACCTACACATTAGGAGGTAATACAGGATATACAGTATCTAGTCATCCAGTCATCTATGTAACAGGATGGTGGTGTTTACAGCTTTGAGCAATTGTTAAACAGCGAGCAGTTATTTCAGCATGCCAGTATGCTCAGTGTGTGTGGGGGGGTGGGATTGGTCTGTGTTGCTTTTGCATGAAGAGGTCATTTTGGGGGGTAATTCTTCTCATGTGCTGATTGTTTTGGAGTGAAAGTGCCTCCCGAACGCTGCACTGCACTGCGACGGCACTATCGCTAGCGCAGGGTCCCCATATGGAGGTGAGGACCAGGCCCTGCGAGATTGCCCATCGCCTGGTTAATGGAGGGTGGCTCTGATTAATGCTTTTGTCTAATTGGTTATTTCTGGCATTTAAAGCAGGCCAGCGGGGATTTGGGGGGTCTTATTTAGCTCCCCTGCAGACAGATATAACGCTGTGTCTGTGGAAGCTTTGAAGAGGGGAATCAGTTTCGGTCCATAGGAGAAACTTCTACATATTTCTACTGTGAAGTAACATCAACCCTTGTACTCCAGCTGCACCCCGTTGCTGAAGAGGGTGAGAAATGCACAATGACTTTCACTGGAATCGTTCCTCCCCTCCTGTCAGAGCCGCCAGCCATTTTTCTATGAGCCCCTGCAGTGCCTACAGTAGAGTGAGCACCAAACTATAGGAATAATACAGCTCTCACCGACAGCACTGAGAGACCACAGCAGAGTGAGCACTGACTGGAGGAGAGACACAGCTCTCACTGACAGCACTGAGAGACCACAGCAGAGTGAGCACTGACTGGAGGAGAGACAGCTCTCACTGACAGCACTGAGAGATCACAGCAGAGTGAGCACTGACTGGAGGAGACACAGCTCTCACTGACAGCACTGAGAGATCACAGCAGAGTGAGCACTGACTGGAGGAGACACAGCTCTCACTGACAGCACTGAGAGATCACAGCAGAGTGAGCACTGACTGGAGGAGACACAGCTCTCACTGACAGCACTGAGAGATCACAGCAGAGTGAGCACTGACTGGAGGAGAGACACAGCTCTCACTGACAGCACTGAGAGATCACAGCAGAGTGAGCACTGACTGGAGGAGACACAGCTCTCACTGACAGCACTGAGAGATCACAGCAGAGTGAGCACTGACTGGAGGAGAGACAGCTCTCACCGACAGCACTGAGAGACCACAGCAGAGTGAGCACTGACTGGAGGAGAGACGCAGCTCTCACTGACAGCACTGAGAGACCACAGCAGAGTGAGCACTGACTGGAGGAGACACAGCTCTCACTGACAGCACTGAGAGATCACAGCAGAATGAGCACTGACTGGAGGAGAGACAGCTCTCACCGACAGCACTGAGAGATCACAGCAGAGTGAGCACTGAGTGGAGGAGAGACACAGCTCTCACTGACAGCACTGAGAGATCACAGCAGAGTGAGCACTGACTGGAGTAGAGACACAGCTCTCACTGACAGCACTGAGAGATCACAGCAGAGTGAGCACTGACTGGAGTGAGCTCTCACTGACAGCACTGAGAGATCACAGCAGAGTGAGCACTGACTGGAGGAGAGACACAGCTCTCACTGACAGCACTGAGAGATCACAGCAGAGTGAGCACTGACTGGAGGAGAGACGCAGCTCTCACTGACAGCACTGAGTGATCACAGCAGAGTGAACATTGACTGGAGTGAGCTCTCACTGACAGCACTGAGAGATCACAGCAGAGTGAGCACTGACTGGAGGAGACAGCTCTCACTGACAGCACTGATAGACCACAGCAGAGTGAGCACTGACTGGAGGAGACACAGCTCTCACTGACAGCACTGAGAGATCACAGCAGAGTGAGCACTGACTGGAGGAGACACAGCTCTCACTGACAGCACTGAGAGATCACAGCAGAGTGAGCACTGACTGGAGGAGAGACGCAGCTCTCACCGACAGCACTGAGAGATCACAGCAGAGTGAGCATTGACTGGAGGAGAGACACAGCTTTCACTGACAGCACTGAGAGATCACAGCAGAGTGAGCACTGACTGGAGGAGAGACAGCTCTCACTGACAGCACTGAGAGATCAAAGCAGAATGAGCACTGACTGGAGGAGAGACAGCTCTTACTGACAGCACTGAGAGATCACAGCAGAGTGAGCACTGACTGGAGGAGAGACAGCTCTTACTGACATTTGCCCTAAACTTTTACCCACAAGCAAAGCAAGGCTTTTAAAAGCCCCAGAAAGAAATCCCTCACCTGTCCTCACAGCAACCTTTTCACATTCCACCCATCACATTCCTTTAAAGTCAAGACTGTTTCAGCTAAGCAAACAAAAGAAAAGGCCTTCCACCCCCTTGCAGAACACTGCTTTTACTTTAGCCCAAAAATGACATCCCTTAAAATGTCCTGACAGGAGCCCAACACCCACTATAATGCCCAGTGACTGCTTAAAGTGCAGGCCAGCTGAGGTCAATCTAAAAGAAAAAAATAAAACTTCCAAACAGGAAAGAGGCGCAAACCTGATCTCCTGTCAGCATCACAGCCTCCGGGGAGGCTGAGAAATACAGCAGAACACTTCCAAGCAAGTGTCACTCTATCTTGCACACTCACTCACATCTTGTTAGTGCACAAAGACACACATTGTGTTAGTGCACACTCACATCATGTTAGTGCACGCAGACACATACCATTTTAGTGCACACTCACATCATATTAGTGCACGCAGACACATACCGTGTTAGTGCACACAGACACACACCGTTAGAGCACACTCACTCACACCATGTTAGTGCACGTAGACACATACCATGTTAGTGCAAACTCACACACACGTTAGTGCACATACACACCGTGATAGTGCACACTCACATCATATTAGTGTGATAGACTCACATCACGTTAGTGCACACAGACACACAACGTTAGTGCACACTCACTAAAATCATGTTAGTGTGACACATTACACATCACACACATTCATCCCTGCGCCTCAACTTCATAAAACACAGGGAAGAGAGGAGAGAGTGTGCCAGTGAGCAGCTGTGAGAGGAAGAGGAGGCTCACCTGTACTTCATGCTGCTGGAGCGGCTGCCCGACTCCTTCAGGTGCACGGGCAGCTGAGCAGAGCTCTGGACCACACTCCGGGTCATCACGGCGACAGTGCGGCCCTTACTTGGCGCGGGGGCGAGGTTGTGGTGGTGCCCCATCCCGTTGCCCCCCTGCCCTCCGCCGGGGCAGCTGCCCAGGGGCGTGGAACGGAGCCCGCAGAGCCGGTCCTCGCTGCTGCGGCTCTTCAGATTGTGCTCGGTGCACGCAAAGGACACCTGCATCCTGCCGGCGCACCCAAGACGTGCCGACGCGTACCGGGCAGCCCGCTTGCTGGAGGTGCTGAGTGTGGGGTCGGCTGCCGCCCCGTTTTCTTGACTGGCACAGTCAAACACACACGATGGCCGGTCTCCGGACTGGTACTGCACAACCTGAGCTCTAGGCTGCACTGGAACTTCCAAATGCACGTAATGTCAAGCCAGCTTGACGGGCTTGACGGGTACAAGACGGGCCTTGCACACAGCTGCCAACCGACGCTTTCACAATGCCAAGCGTGCCCTGACCTGGCACAGCAAGCCAATCCAGACTGGCCCTGCACAACCCAACCCACTGCACTGGCACTAACACACCAACGCCATACCAGGCCTAGCACTGCACTGCACTGGCACTACCTTTCAAGTCCTGACTAGCATGCAGAAACAGCAAACCAGTGCTGGCAAAACCTCCCGGCACCAGTCGAGCACAACACCAACCTGCCCACACAGATGCTGGCACCAAAAGGGCAATCAGATGACAAGCTGGCAGGCCCGGCTAAACATCCCTGAATTGCGCTGACCTGCCAACAGCACTGCCAGGCCCACACGCCAGCCGTTAACAAGGCAGCCACAGCAGGACCAGGGCCCTGACCTACGCCAACCGGGTCTCTCACAGAACAGGCCCTTCTTACCAGAAACGCCAACTGGCGAAGGACCCGAGAGCCTGAGAGGACCAGAGAGGATCTCAGAGGATCTCAGAGGATCTCAGAGGACCTGAGAGATCCAGAGAGGACCTCAGAGGACCTGATTACAGCTGCTGACCCAACGAGGCCGTCAGAAGTCTCCCTGTCTATAGTAACGGCAGCAGGAGCAGCAGCTGCAGGGCTAATTGATTAATTGAGAAAGGGCCTGGATTAGCTGGAGAGCGCTCTCTTCCCATTGCTCTGCCCTCTCCGTCGCGGGTCCGGGCTCCGATGTGACCTGTGCTCCAGCCCAGCTCCTCGCCGACACACACACACACTCCACGCCACTCCGAGGAGCACCTGCCCGCTCGCTCCTCCCCCCCCGCTCTGCGTCTCTCCCTGGCTCCCCTTGCCGCTGACTGACTGATCCGAAAGGAGCCGATCTGTTGGCAGATCCCTCCAGCGGCGAGCTGCGCTGAGCGCAGAGAGAGAGGCGGAGCGCGTCCCGGCCCGGGCTCTGTCCGAATGCTGCTGCTCCTCTGCTCCTCCGCGACGACAGCCCCGGCACGCTCCTCCTGTCCCGCACACACACACAGTGAGAGATGGTAGAGCCGGCTGTCCACACTGCCTCTCGCTCGCCGGCTCGCTGGCTCGCTGGTGCACTCGCTCACACACGCTGCCACCACGGACAGAATGCAACAAAAATAAAATTTCATTTGAATACAAACCACTCCCTTCCCTACACACTCATCCTCCTGCAGCTCTCCCTCCCCTCCTCCTCCCCCCATCTCTCTCCCTCTCTCTGTCACTCTCTCTCCCTCCCCCTCCCTCTCCCTGCATCACAGCCAGGGACTGCTGCTGCTGCACAGGCTGTTAACCCCTCGCGGCCCGCTGCCGAGTCTGCCGCAAAGCTTCAGCAACTCCAAGGCGTTGCTAATGTTCCCCGGCTGAGAGGGTGGGGGAGCAGGACAGGGCTGGACAGGGGATTAACCATCTCCTCCCCCCCTCCCCCTACACACACACACAAAACCACCACCAGAAAAAACACGGTGAACTCAGCAGAAAAAGACAGCAAACTACAGAAGAAGAAAGAGATAGATAAAACACAAAAAACAGGAGGCACAGACAGCCTACCCCTGAGCTGTACACCAGCCCTACAGACACTGACACTGTACACCAGCCCTACAGACACTGACGCTGCACACCGGTCCTACAGAGACACTGACACTGTACACCAGTCCTGGAGAGACACTGACGCTGTACACCAGTCCTACAGTGACACTGACGCTGTACACCGGCCCTACAGAGACACTGACGCTGTACACCAGTCCTACAGACACTGACACTGTACACCAGCCCTACAGAGACACTGACGCTGTACACCAGTCCTACAGAGACACTGACGCTGTACACCAGTCCTACAGAGACAACGACGCTGTACACCGGCCCTACAGAGACACTGACGCTGTACACCAGCCCTACAGAGACACTGATGCTGTACACCAGCCCTACAGAGACACTGACACTGTACACTGGCCCTACAGAGACACTGACGCTGTACACCGGCCCTACAGAGACACTGACGCTGTACACCAGTCCTACAGACACTGACACTGTACACCGGCCCTACAGACACTGACACTGTACACCAGCCCTACAGACACTGACACTGTACACCAGCCCTACAGAGACAACGACGCTGTACACCAGTCCTGCAGAGACACTGACACTGTACACCAGCCCGACAGAGATACTGATGCTGTATACCAGTCCTACAGACACTGACACTGTACACCGGCCCTACAGAGACACTGACGCTGTACACCAGCCCTACAGAGATACTGATGCTGTACACCGGCCCTACAGAGACACTAACACTGTACACCAGCCCTACAGACACTGACACTGTACACCAGCCCTACAGACACTGACGCTGTACACCAGCCCTACAGACACTGACGCTGTACACCGGTCCTACAGAGACTCTGACACTGTACACCAGTCCTACAGACACTGAAACTGTACACCAGCCCTACAGAGACACTGACACTGTACACCAGTCCTACAGAGACACTAACACTGTACACCAGCCCTACAGACACTGACACTGTACACCAGTCCTACAGACACTGACACTGTACACCAGCCCTACAGACACTGAAACTGTACACCAGCCCTACAGACACTGACACTGTACACCAGTCCTACAGACACTGAAACTGTACACCAGCCCTACAGAGACACTGACACTGTACACCAGTCCTACAGAGACACTAACACTGTACACCAGCCCTACAGACACTGACGCTGTACACCAGCCCTACAGACACTGAAACTATGCACCAGCCCTACAGAGACACTGACGCTGTACACCGGCCCTACAGAGACACTGACGCTGTACACCAGTCCTACAGACACTGACACTGTACACCAGCCCTACAGACACTGACACTGTACACCAGTCCTACAGAGACACTGACACTGTACACCAGCCCTACAGACACTGACGCTGTACACCAGCCCTACAGACACTGACGCTGTACACCGGTCCTACAGAGACTCTGACGCTGTACACCAGTCCTGGAGAGACACTGACACTGTACACCAGTCCTACAGAGACACTGACGCTGTACACCGGCCCTACAGAGACACTGACACTATTCTACAGAGAGAATTCTTACACAAAACCTGTAGTGAACTGACACTAACAGCGGTAAGAGACTTTTCCCAGTGCTGTGAGTTGTGGTGCCAGTATGAAGTGGTGATGTTTTATTGATTGTGAATGCTGCCCTCCACTCTCCTGCAAGGTCATCTGTCTGTAGAGCGAAGAATGAGCATCTGTCTCTCGCTGCCAGGCTCGGGCACACAAAGACACACACAGGCACACAAAGACACTCACATGCTCATATAGACACACACAGGCACACAGGCTCAGAAAGACCCACAGAGGCACACAAAGACACACACAGACACACATGCTCACATAGACACACACCGGCACACACACTCAGAAAGACACACACAGGCACACATGCTCAGAAAGACCCACAGAGGCACACAAAGACCCACACAGGCACACACGCTCACAAAGATACACACACAGGCACACAAAGACACACACACAGGCACACAAAGACCCACACAGGCACACACGCTCACAAAGACACACACACAGGCACACAAAGACACACACACTCACAAAGGCACACAGGCAGGACCTGTGGTCATACAGGCACACTATCTCACACCTTGCCTCAGGCAGAGAGCCCCCATGCACTACACACAGATACACAAAGAGAGGACAGAGCGCACACACAGCACAGACCTTGCAATCAGCTTTTTCGGTGCTCAGTTTCTGTGCTGTCTTTAAATGTCAGGTGACACTGCTGTGTTTAAGGCTTAGGGCCCTTAAGGGGAGGGGTAACTAGAACTGCCCTTAAATTACAGTCTGCCACTCCTCACTACCCGAAGCTGAGCTAGAAAACACTCTACAGCTCACCTGCTCAAAATGAGCCAGCACAAAGTTCCTGGCAATTTAACATCCAGTTGATTCGCTGGCCAGTACCTAGAGGGGGGAAGACCCTTTCCACTTATTAAACCAGAGATGTTTCTGGGGGATCTGCACTATGCTCCAAGCCACTGCCTTTACTGGGAACCTTCTTCCAGCTGATCCCTAAGTATAGGATCCCTTCTGATAACTGACTCCAGGATCCTTACTGATCCTCAAATCAGTATCCCTGCTGATCCCTGAGTTCAAATCTGAAGCAGAAAAAAAAATCTTTTACCCATCTAGAGCTGTGGACACAACCATTGAGGTGATCACCGGCCACTGTGGCAGCCAGCCACATGGTGCAAGGGTCAGAAACCCACCAGCAGCAGTCTAGAGCCACTCCTCAGCCACCGGCACGGCCACAGCCCAGCAGAGATCCCTGCTGAAGCACACCAGCTCTTTTACACTGGAGCTGGCCTCTCTTCTCAAGGCGCAGAGCAGCAGTTATCGTATCTCCACGTCCTCTCACCTTTATCGGAGAGAGTCCTGAAAGTGCGCTCTTCCAGCTCCGATCGGGCGTGCGCCCCCTGCTGGGTTTCGAAGGCGTGTCAGAGGTGCAGGAGTGAAAGCAGGAGGCGCTCTATAGAGGCAGAAGCTGTCCTGTGCTGTCTGTGGGCACGGCACAGGAGCTATTTTTACACACAGCTACCTGTCTGCTGTGATGCTGGAGGAGGGGGGTGGAGGGTGCTGAGTCAGGAGAAGGACTGGGAGAGGAAAGAGACAGATTGCACAGACACAGCCAGTTCCCTCCGGAGAGGCAGCACGTAAATCTGCCAGCGCCCTCGCAGCAGGCGTCCTAGACCGAACCCCCCCTCCCTGCTCGAGCCCGAGCTCACCCCACTGTCTGCCACATCGCCCGGGCTGAGCCCCTGCCACTACACCCTCCATGTTTTAAGTACCGATTTGAGAGAACACCCCATTGCACAGCTTGCAAGAAATCCCTTTCTGTTTTTAAGGGCTGCTGGGGATATGGCCTGCAGGGGTCTGAGATATCGTCCGAGCTGAGCCCCAGCTGATATGTTTGGTTTGTTGGTAAACCTCGATTCAGAAATAAAAAGCCACCTAGCTATTTTGATCCATTTCACGTCGGACCAGCTGCAGGGGGATTCTCCGAACTGTCCCGACGAAGCCGGGAAGCTAAGGTGCTTCGTTCTGCCGCAGCCTCACTTGTCTGTCTGTCCTGACGTACCTTAAATTAAGATCGCAAAGCTCGAAATCTCCTGCCCCTGTGCAAGGGCTTTCTGCAGCTGGTAAAACGTGGAGTGGCTCAGACTGCTGTACAATGGGAGTGTGACTGGCAACCCGGAAGAACCCTGAGTGAACCCTAACCACGTGGTGCAACATGAGTCTGGTTAACAGAACTGTAAAACCCGGAGAGCATCAGACTGCTCAGCGGGAGTCTGATTTGTCTGCTTGTGGCTGTTGCTCAGAAACCATTTATCCCCAGCCTTGCTAGCTTTGGTTCAATTAAGCTGCGTATTAGACACACGCCTAGCGATTGCTGTGCACAGCGCTATGAGGCTGGGCTGCCCCGCACTGCCCTCGTGTGGAGGCACTCTGGTATGACAGCCACACGAGGCCGCTGCAAAACTCGGGGCACTTTACTTTTACAACCAGATGCAGAAAAACCAGCATCAGCAATTTCAGACAACAGGGACACGCAAGCTTACAAACTGTTTTGACGAGGACGATAAGGAGCACATTTTGTCTGCTTGGCCTTTGGGTGTGCGATGACAATAAAGAAGCCCGAGTGACAGTAAGAAACCCTCGATATCCTCAGGCTCCCAGATATCTCGATGCTTCCAGATATTCCATCCGTCCATTTTCTAACCACTTTATCCAGCGAAAGAGATGCAGGGGAACCTGAGCCTAACCCAGCGAGCAACAGGCGCAGGGCAGGTACACACCGACACAGATACACACGCTTCTCTACCAGTACATCCCTGGACTGTGGGAGGAAACGCGTGGAAACACACAGGGAGAACAGCACCCCGGGTCTGGAATTGAACCCGGGTCCCCAGAGCTGCGAGGCCGCGATGCATACCTCTGTGCCACCGTGCTGCCCTGCTGGCGCCTGCGATGAATGAAATCCGGTAGAAACCCGAAGGCAGGAAGAACGAGGAACAGAATGAGCTCTGGACAGAGGCACTCCAGTTTGTCCATCGGAGTGTTAATCTGGAGTCTGGTCAGTCCAGCCCACATTCAAAACGGCTCCACTGCTATGACGTCCATGCAGGTGGTGCCAGAGGATTGAGCATGAAGTCAACAAATGTCTCATAAGGGACAAGCAATCGCTCTCTCTCCCTCTCCTCACTTCTCCATCTCTCTTCCCCTTGGGCTGTTCTAATGAGCCTGCTCACCAGGACTGATTCTGTTCCTCTCTCCCAAACACACGTTCCAAGAGCTTTACTGGCAACCGATGAATTGCAGCACAGTTCGAGCAGTAATAATTAGTAAAGGTCCAGAACAATGGCTTATTACCCGTATCTCTCTCTGTTCCCCAGCACACTGAGTTTCTAACCCCCAGCAGAATTGGAAGTGTTTTGTTTTTATTGGAAGCTGCCTGGGAATTCTGGTCTTAGATTTTTTTTGGAAAGAATTTCTGTCAAATCCTGGAGTACTTCTCACAGTTCAACAGAAGTGCATCTGATTCTGCTTCTCCCCGCTGGCAGTGGGAGCACAGCCTGTCCTCTCTGGACAGCCAGGTCTGCCTGTGTCCAGTTTCTATGTCCAGGCTGTGGTCACTGAGCCTGTCCTCTCTGGACAGCCACATCTGCCTGTGTCCAGTGTCTGTGTCCAGGCTGTGGTCACTGAGCCTGTCCTCTCTGGACAGCCAGGTCTGCTTGTGTCCAGGCTGTTGTCGCTCTGGACAGACAGACCCCACTCTCTCTATTTCTTCCTCCCTCTCTCCCCTGTTGTAAAAGTCACCCTCACGCCTCCTCCCATGATGCTGAAGAAGAGGAGGAGGAGTTAAAGCCCCACAAAGTCTGCAGTTGCTTTCGGCTCTTTCTTGCATTAAGCGCCTGATTTTTGAACCCTGCTCTTGCTTTGTGACCTATATTCCTTCTGTTGTATTCATATTATTTTGTTGCTCTATTCTCCCTCCTGCCTGTCTTTTCTTTGTGAGCTGTTTCCTTTTAGGGAAAAGGCAGAAGTCTCCAAGCAATAAAAACACAAAATAAATCTCAATGTTCCCTCCTCCAACAGCAGACAAGCACTTCTGCATATTGGAAACAAGGCACTTGAGTGCTAATTCCTTCATATTGGACTGATGAAGAAGGGGATTATAATGAATAATGGGACGATTAACAGGAAAATCAGAAACCTGTACATCACTCCTACACTGCAGACTCACCTGTACATCATCGCTCCTACACTGCAGACTCACCTGTACATCATCACTCCTACACTGCTGACTCACCTATACATCATCACTCCTACACTGCTGACTCACCTGTACATCATCACTCCTACACTGCTGACTCACCTGTACATCATCGCTCCTACACTGCAGACTCACCTGTACATCATCGCTCCTACACTGCTGACTCACCTGTACATCATCGCTCCTACACTGCTGACTCACCTGTACATCATCACTCCTACACTGCTGACTCACCTGTACATCATCACTCCTACACTGCTGACTCACCTGTACGTCACTCCTGCACTGCTGACTCACCTGTACATCATCACTCCTACACTGCTGACTCACCTGTACATCATCACTCCTACACTGCTGACTCACCTGTACGTCACTCCTGCACTGCTGACTCACCTGTACATCATCACTCCTACACTGCTGACTCACCTGTACGTCACTCCTGCACTGCTGGCTCACCTGTACATCATCGCTCCTACACTGCAGACTCACCTGTACATCATCACTCCTACACTGCTGACTCACCTGTACGTCACTCCTGCACTGCAGACTCACCTGTACATCACTCCTGCACTGCTGGCTCACCTGTACATCATCGCTCCTACACTGCAGACTCACCTGTACATCATCACTCCTACACTGCTGACTCACCTGTACGTCACTCCTGCACTGCAGACTCACCTGTACATCACTCCTGCACTGCTGGCTCACCTGTACATCATCGCTCCTACACTGCAGACTCACCTGTACATCATCACTCCTACACTGCAGACTCACCTGTACATCATCACTCCTACACTGCAGACTCAACTGTACATCATCACTCCTACCTGCTGACTCAGGAGCGCCCCCTCACCTGTAGATCATGCCGGTGCGGTCCGCCACGCTGTCCACCAGAGAGACGCTGCACTCCCGCAGGAAGAGCTCCAGCCGCCGGCGCTCCATCAGCCTCCGCGCCGCCTCCAGGATCTGCGAGGCCAGCGTGCCGTTCTCGGCCCTGCCTCTGCCGCCAGCGCCGCCGCCGCGCCCGCGCCCGCCTGGCCCCGCCCGCGGCCCCAGGGCCGTGCCCACTGCCTTGGCCCGCTTGCCGCTGGAGATCCCGTACAGCTCCTCCACCGTCAGCCTGCCCCCCTTGCCGGCCCCGGCCACCCCCACCGAGCCCCGGGACGAGCCGGCAAACATGGCTCCCCCTGTGGGCTCTCAGCTGCGGCTCCGCATTCGAGGGCAGATCTGCTCTGCTGAAGGGCTGCCTTCTGATCTCAATGTCTCCGACAGCAGGAGGCGAAGTCCCTAAGACACACGAGCACGCGGGGGCAGCACTTTGGGGTCGAGGGGAGAAGAGCAGGAAAAGCTGCTCTAAACGCGCCTGGTGTTTTCAAACACGGGCCGCCAGGCCTCAGGGTAATTAACAAGAGACGATCCCCTGGACTGGCCAAAGAGCCCCGATCTGCACTTGCAGTCGTCTTACAAGATCCCACTTATCTGGTCTCCCCAAATTCCCGACTTGACCCAGCTGGTGCAGCAGTGTCTCCCTGCACCCCTGATCCGCGTGCAGGGGGACTGCTGTGTCACTGCCGCTGGGTCCCTCTTGTTTGTGCAAGGAGCTCTGGGATTCTTTGGCGTGGAAGACGCTATATAAAAACAAGGAATCGGAGCAGTTCGGACCATCTGGTGCCAATACGGAAGCTCACCTCCCAGAGTTCCATCAAGGTAGCTTCTAAAATCAGTAGTTGGACAGCCGGCTCTTGTATTTCCATCCGGAAGTTTTTAAACGCAGCTTATCAGTATCAAATTCCCATCGCCACTCTCCGCTCCTCTGTTTCACAAGTGTAGCCAGTGGTCCGGTTCTGGCTCGTTGGCTCGGCGGGTTCAGCCGTTCTGCGGCGCTGGTCCGAGAGGGTTCTGGCTGCACGTCTGGTTCTGGTTCAGAAACGGCCAAAAAAACAAATTCTCACTCCTTTCAGGAGAGCAAAAAACATCTTTCAAGACACCTTGAAATGGGATACAGAGACCACACCTCTTTCAGGACTGATACTAATACGGTAAATCAGTTAAATTAAAATCAAGTTCTAAATCAGTGAGCATTGAAGAGGAACAAGAGCAGAGCTGTTCAGGGATGAAAGATTTCCAGCAATGCGAGAGAGAAATGAAGAAAGTTATTTTCTTTCCCCAGAGGTCACATCGTAGGTCAGTCCATTTTCCTAGGAAAGACCCTGGGACCTCACGTTTCTCTCTCTCCCTTCACTGTCTTTCGGTCCTCTACCTCCTCTAAAAGAGACAAAATGGTGCACCGTGTCCGGTGTCAGTCCAGGATGTCCACTACCGTCCTCGGGGAGAGATCGGGAGGTGCAGGCTAGATCCTATCTCTCCTCTCTCTCTTTACACAGCTGACAGAGTGGGATTTGCACTTGATGCCCTTCAGAGTGGGCAAAAACACACACATCCCCAGTAATTCCCCCAGCATTCCCCAGTCCAGATTAGTGACAGGCTTTAAAAAACACACACAGCTCCTTATCTGGGTAATAGAGCTCAGAGAGCTGCTTCCCATAGTCATATTTAAATGTGCAGAAGTACAGAAAGGGGCTTACAGTGTAAAATATACATACAACAGGTGTACAGTGTACACAATATATTTTCTGCAGGTGTGCAGTGTGTACAGTTTAGATACACCAAGAGTACAGTGTATATAGTGCAGGTGTACACTGGACAGTGTATACAGTTTAGACACACCTGGAGTACAGTGTATACAATGTATATAGTGCAGGTGTACACTGTATACAGTTTTGATACACCAGAAGTACAGCGTATACAGTGTACTGTACATACTGCAAGTGTACACTGTATAGTTTCGATACACCAGAAGTACAGTGTATACAATGCATATATAACAGGTGTAGAGGGTGTGCAATGCATATACAGAGAGTATAAATTGTGTACAGTGTCTATATTATAAATTGTACATATGCTGGGTGTTCAGTGCGTATAGTGTAAATACACCAGGCCTACAGTGTGGACAGTGTGTTCAGTGTTTATATATACACCAGGTGTACAGTAAATATATAGGAGGTATACATTTTGTACCGTATATATACAGCAGGGGTACTGTATATAGACACAGTTTTTTATATTCACTGTTCACTGTGCTGTTGTCAGCCAGCCCACAGTCAGAGCTGAGGCTCAAAGCCTCTTATCTGTTTTCCCAGCAGCCCGCTAACTGTGAAGCAGGAGCTGACAGTGAACATCTGTCTGCTGCTGTGAGTGGGGTCTGAGTACAGTCTCACAAAGCCAGCACATGCACCCTCACAGAGCCAACACACACACACACACACACACACACACACACACACACACACAAATACACATAGCTTCTGCTGTGAGTGGGGTCTGGGTACAATCTCACAAAGCCAGCACACAATCACAATCAGCGCCACACTCCTGTAGAGCGCACTCGCTGATACAGTTCACCAGTCAGCCCATCTACAGTGAACAATATCCGGCAAAAGGAATTGTGAGAGCTATACAAATTAAATTATGACCACTTCACCAGGTTTTCACAAAGCTAAGCCAGGTTTGAGCAATTTAATTGCATCTGTCCCATAATTCATAGTGGCCTGTCTATTAATTCATTTCTACCGCTCCCTTCTTTCACTATCTCACTCTGTCGCTCTCCATAGGTTTGAAAGTAGGGATCTATTTTGCCTCCAGATTGGCATGAACAGCCAGCCATCCTGGTGCCGGCACATAACGTGTTCTAAAGCTCCTGCCAGCTGTCGTTAACGAGCTGCTCTAATCGCCGGCTTTCACTGACACCATGGCGTCAGTGTGACAGCTGGCAGTGGAGCTGTGCCCAGACAGAGGGCGGGCAAACCGGCCCCCGACCCCCGATCCCTCACCTCCACCTCGCGCCCGAGCTGCGTGCTAGGAACAACGGGGCGCCCAGTGGTTGGGGTGTGGGGGTGCGGGTGTGCGGGGCAGAGCGCCCGAGCCGCCCTCCTGGAGCGCCTCTCCCGTGGGACCTGCGTGATGTCTCACAGCCCGTGACAAGCCAGAGTGTGTGTGTGGGGAGCAGGACTGCAGAAGGCCCCTGAGCTGGGAGCTGCCAACACAGGGGAGGCGTGAGCTGTTCCAGATCAGGGGGCTTTCTGCAGTCCAGTGAACGCTCATGCAGGGGTGGACAACCACTGGTAGCTTCTAGAACACCTGCAGGACCAGTGGGAGAGGAGGAGGGTTGCTTCTAGAACACCTGTAGGACCAGTGGGAGAGGAGGACGGTTGCTTCTAGAACACCTGTAGGACCAGTGGGAGAGGAGGACGGTTGCTTCTAGAACACCTGTAGGACCAGTGGGAGAGGAGTAGGATGTATTCTACTAAACTCTAATCTAGAACACTTGTACAACAGGATGGGAAGACACAGGTAGAAAAGAAACACAAACGTACTGGGCAAATCCACACTGAAGAAGGGCCACAGGGAGGTCGCTGAATCAAAGCAGAGAATCATCCCAGAGCTGTCAGCGCTCATTTGCTCCACGGCAGTATGTTTTGTGCCAGATTAAGAGCCGCAGGGATTATATTAGAGATTTCCTAATCTGGGATAATCTCATATATCATACGCTGCAACTAGGTTGTTGTGGGGACAAGTAGGTTAAAGCAGCAAAAACAACAACAGCATCCTAAAAATGTATAAGATCCAGGATGGAAACACACATTTTCATTAACATTTTCACGTTAACACTCATCATCATGAGATCTGTAGATACTGTAAAGACACACAGTCCAAGCTCTCGGTCATATAACTGGTGTTTGATCAGATGGCCACAGTGCGGACAATGACAGAGCCCAGACTGGAACCTGTGCTTGACTGGCTGCAATTCCACCAGTCATCCGGATTTCTGGGAGAAGGTCCATTAAAAAACCTGGAAACCTGGAACAACATTTCTCCCAAAAGAAAGCGGAACAGGGTCCCTGCGCATGTCGCTCACTGTGAGAGACCTCCTTACAACAGGCAGGCTGTGGACGAGAATTAAAATACTGGCTAACCGCTCCGGCCTCTGTTGCTCTGGGAATGTAATTAACTCGAGGTTTAAAATGAGATGTCCAGGTTGCCGCTGGCTCTAATCACTGTGATGGATATTGTGTAACACAACTGTTCCCCGCTGCCCAGTGCCAAGGGCACAGAACGAACGGAGAACTGGATTATCCCAAACTGCAGGCATCTCCTTGGAGCAGAGGAAAAGCCTTTCCCACCATTTACCGAAATTTAACTCAGTTTTTGGTAGGGTAGGACTTTAGTTACTATAACATCTCAAGCCATGCTATTGTAGAGATGCAAGCGGACACAGAATAGTTCAGCCAAGGGTTTTAAATGGGCTTTGTGACAAAGAGGCTATTTCTAAAGGACCCCAAAGAAGAGTTCCCCCAGAGTGCTCTGAATCCAATAAGTTCTGCAGGAGGCTTTCCAGTCTGAGTACAGCTCCAGTCTCTCTTTCATAACCAGGAATAGGTGTTTAGAAGTCACCTCTGTATGTGTATTTGAACAATATAAAATATTTCCACACATGGCACAATGGTTATTTCTGAGAGTGTTATCCCCACCTTCTCGTCATTTCTGAAATGGCACATACAACAGGTTTCTGCTTCTTTAAAATGCACCCAGGTCAGATTCTACTCTTTAGTTTGCTGCACCACACTGTACTGACTGTTTCATTTTTAATTTATGTCAGGTGGTGTCCCTGTCAATTTGCCTGAGCTGAGCGTTTACAGGTGACTCTGATCACTGACCTCAGAGCTCTTTCTGTCACAGGCCAGTCCTGCAGTTCACTGACATGTTTGTGGTATTTTCAACCGATGTTGAATGAGATGTATTGTCACCACAATATTCCTTTAAACAGGGTAGACATCAATGTACTGTACACTAATAATTGCTATCATATTGCAAATAATTATTGGTAATGATAAAAACACCCTACACTCTGAGGGCAATGAATAAGTTTGGCTATTTTGGGATCTAGCAAAGATTTTATAATAAATCATTTTAAACTGTAATTGTACTGTGATTACACTGCATTGGACTATACTTTATTAAACAATATTGCACTATACTGTACTGTATGCAGTGTGCAGTATTATACTGGAATAAGATGTACTATGCTATAGAGTAGTTTACTACATTACTGGACTATGCAGTATTATACTATATTGTGAGTTATACTAAACTGTAAACACTGTTCTACTATAAAATGCTACACTATGTTATAGAGCACTATACTACACTGTAGTGGATTGTGCAGTATTAACCTATATTGTGTTTTACTGTGCTCTACTATACCATACGGTAAACAGTATGCAGTATTCAACTGCAATATGCTACACTATGCAATAGAGTACTATACTACACTGTACTGGACTACACGTTATTATACTATATTGTGCTGTACTGTGCTCTACTATACTGTACTGCATGCAGTGTGCAGTACTATACTGGAATATGCTACATTATGCTATTATGTAGTATAATACACTATAGTTGACTATACAGCATTACACTAAACTGTACTGTGTTCTACTATACTCAGGAACTGTTCCCTCCTGCAGTGGTACTGCAGGCCTCAGCACTCAAGAGTGATTATTGGGTTTATTGAACTTTAATGTGAACGAAAGTGAGTAACAGCGACTGCCAGTTCTCTAGTGTTTTATTAGCAATGGCAAGGTGCTCTCTGGTGCCCTCCTGTGGCCCAGCGTGGGAACCCCCCCACATGCCCCAAGTCTGAGGAGAGTTTTTACAGCAGAAATGAATAACAAATACCGTAACAGCCATTGGCTACAACTCTGAAATTACTTTGTTTCTAAGCAGACAGCAGTCACAATGGAATATATTGTCACAATGCGTTTTCATGACGATGACAACAATAATAATGATGATATTTACAAAAATCATCATCATCACCAATGCAAATCAGGCACCTGCAACCATAATAACAATAAAGGCTTCACCATTTCCACAGTTTTCAAGGACAACATTATTCTGCCCTTTAAGATTGATTCTCTGTGTGTCTGCTAAGTTCTTTCTTTTAAATCTAAGAGACTTTAAGAAGCTACAATCAGCCCTACTGTAGCTGCTGGTTTTATAGGCAGGTTCTTGGAAAAGTGTGGATTTCGGGGAAAAAATTATAAGTAAATTAAATATCATGTTGAGAGTGAACCTCGGTGAGCTCTGTGTTGACGCGTGGTCTCATCAGCCAGCCCGGACACTGAAGAAGGGTAGCGTTCTGATGAAGGTGTCCAGCCTGGAGCTGAACAGCTCACTCTGCAACGTCTCGCTCATCGAACACAGAGGATTCTTCACCACATACTCCACATAAATCTGGACAGAGACACAGAGAGAGAGAGAGCTCAGACACACTGCTACTGGACACACACACACACACACACACACACACACACACACACACACACACTATAACAGCCATTCATCTGTCATTTAACATCATTCATCACTCTTACTTTCAATGGACTCTGAATTTTTAAGGCGACCTGGTTGCAGGGAGTTACTCACGGTGCTGTAGATCTGGTGTAGAATGTCCCGGCAGCTGGGGACCCCCAGATCCGTGTTCATGATGATTTTCACCCCTGTGGGGGTCTCATAGTAGTGCAGCTTGTACCTGCTGGTCTGAAAGGACAGGAACCCATCTTTCCTGGGGTGCAGGAGCAGAGTTAAGGAAGAATGAGAGAGAGGCAGAGGAACAGGATTGTACAAAATACAAATCAGAAATAAGGAGGGGCTCCGCCCAGCCCATCTTTATCATATGGGTACTATAGCTCAGATCTAATTTTTCAGAGCATCCCAGGATAAAATCTCCTCAACACTGCAGACAAGCATCCTATTTCCAGTTCTAAATGTACTTGCTCTTAAGCTCTCTAGTGGTTTGGCCCAAATAATGTTTTCTTAGAGTGTAAACGACTGTTCTGAATTTGCATTGCAGCCAGCTGGATGGTTGGAATTTTTTGGCAGAGTGCATTTTTATTTCTGTCCACCAGATGGCAGCCTTGTACAGGTAAAGAAAAAGGTTTCAAGAGTTCGTGCAGCCTGAACTGTTACCCCTTCTTTTCATTCTCAGCCATACAAACCTGAGCTACTGCTATTGAGGATCACTTCCATGTTCATTATTTTACTGCAGATCCTAGATGGTCCCACTGCATTGGACATGAGTAAATCCTCATGTGGAAACAGGACTTATCCTGCTTGTTTTTAAGTAAACACTTCTCTGGCCAGTAAAGACATAGACAAAACGCGCACTCCCCCGTCTCCTCAGCATGGGAAAGGATACATGTCTATGGGAGACATCTTGCTGACAAAGGAGCGAATAGAGAAGAGCATTCCATACATCAGCTTGAACTCCTGGGAAAAATGAAAAGACTTATGAACTTAAGAAAGAAAGGAGGCACACGTATCGAATATCTGACCAGGCTGATGCAGGACAGGCACAGTGACCACACGCTGGACACAGAAACTGGACACAGGCAGACCTGGCTGTCCAGAGCAGACGGGCTCAGTGACCACAAACTGGACACAGGCAGACCTGGCTGTCCAGAGCAGACAGGCTCAGTGACCACAAACTGGACACAGGCAGACCTGGCTGTCCAGAGCAGACAGGCTCAGTGACCACAAACTGGACACAGGCAGACCTGGCTGTCCAGAGCAGACAGGCTCAGTGACCACAAACTGGACACAGGCAGACCTGGCTGTCCAAAGCAGACAGGCTCAGTGACCACAGCCTGGACGTAGAAACTGGACATAGACAGGTCTGGAGAGAGATATCTCACACACTGGGACACACACACACAAACACAACATAAACTAGAATGCTACAGAACCCTAAACAGACAATACACACCAGCCAAATATTTGACCAAGATAAGAAACAGCAAAAAGAAACAGACGCTGACGAAGTACAGGCTCAGTGACCACAGCCTGGCCATAGAAACCGGGCGACACAGGCAGACCTGGCTGCCCAGAGAGGACAGGCTGTGCTCTCACTGCCAGCAGGGAGAAAGAGACAGAGGTGCGCTTCCTACTGCACTGTGACAGATACTCTGGGATTAGAGAAACATCCTTCCCTAAATTCAGAAATCTTATCCCAGAGTTCCCACACCTGCCAGAATCACAACAGGTCCCAATCCTACTGGGAGAGGGAGGAGGGAACTCAGTTGAACTGGCAGCCCAGTATGTGATCTCCTGTCACAGCCTGAGGAACAGTAAATCTGTCTCCCAATAATGCTCCATCTGGCTACCGTATATGTAAATATTTTATAATATCTTTGTTGTAAATGTCTGTAGATTTTATTTTACTTTTATTTGTTGTTTTGTTCCATGTGAATTTCATTATTTTATTTGATTTGGCAACACTGATTGTACCCATCGGTCATGCTAATAAAGCACCTTGAATTGAATTGAATTGAGAGATGACAGACAGAGAGAGGGGTAGAGAGAGAGAGAGATGGCAGACAGAGAGAGGGGTAGAGAGAGAGACGACGGGGAGAGAGAGGGATAGAAAGAGAGACGACAGAGAGAGAGAGGGGTAGAAAGAGAGACAACAGACAGAGAGAGGGGTTGCACCTCATCCTTGGAGATGCCTGCCTGCTTCTTCCTGTTCCACTCGCTGTAGTGCAGGCAGGTGCCGTTGCGGTCGAAGATGTACAGGTTGTGGACGGTCATCTTCTGACAGGGGGCCAGACGTCACGCAGGTCCCGCTGTCTGCCTCTGACAATCATTGATCATCACAACACTGAGTCACCTTACCGGGGGCTTGTTGGAGACATTAACTTATTTTCATGGGTCACCACAGAAAATGTAAAATCCCGCAGGTAACTTTGCACAAATCAGAAAAGCTGATTTCAAATAAGAAGGCACTTAAATTGTAATAAAAACAACGTTATCACCCAGCCAGAGGATACCAATAACGTAACAATAATACAATATGAATGAACAACTCCACAAAAGTATATTTCAGCGCTCTGACTCTTCCAACTTGTGTACTTGAGCCAAGTATCGATTTCATAGAAGTGTGCTCGTTAATGTCTTCCGTTCGGTCATTTTGGATATTTGTGGTTCCTCAAATATCTTGAAGTTACATGACTCGTCTACACAAGTTTGTTTACCGCCAGCCTTATAACAACACTGCAGATAGTATTTACGTTTAGACGCCCGTGTCATTTAACATAAATGTGTATATAATGTATATACACTCTACAGGTCTCGGGATAGACGGGTTTGCCGTCGCTGGTAGTGTCCTGGCTAGATAATGAGGCACTGTGTGTACGTTTCTCTCAGAAATTAACTATTAAATGCACGTTTCCAAAAATTAAGATATATTTCACGTATTCTGTGTGAATTAAAAAAAAATAATTCAGGTAAAAAGCTGTTCACCTCAGATTTCCCGATGCCCCGTCTTCTCAGGACCCCCGGCCTTGCTGCCCTCTCTTCTGCCTGAATAGAATGAGGGTGAACTGTCAAAAATATACTTATTATTCGTTCTTAGCATTCGTTATTATTAAAATTTAGCTTCGTTCTTAACCGGAATAAAATTTAAAAATGTTCAGCGTGTCAAGATAAAAACGGTTTAAAAACATTTCTCAAAAACAAGCAGGGCAGATGCCAGTGAAACGGACTCTATCACGCGTCCTGCAACGCAGGCATCCCTACAGTCTTCACGGAGGGAATCGCCCCGACTCAGAGCCAAGATGGCGACCTCA
This sequence comes from Atractosteus spatula, assembly GCF_055471065.1. NCBI lineage: Eukaryota > Metazoa > Chordata > Actinopteri > Semionotiformes > Lepisosteidae > Atractosteus > Atractosteus spatula. The sequence goes on along the minus strand of NC_142708.1, from coordinate 66,750,810 downwards.
GAGTGCTAGTTTCCCTGCTGTTCTAGTACCGCAGTAAAATTGGATAGAAAATCTTCGCGCATATAAGATGCAGTATATATGATTCTATGTTGTGTGGATTGTAGCTGCAGTTGTATTGTAACTATAACTATATGACCTATAGCCAGCAGCTATTTTATCCTGCAACTCACAACTGGCAGCCCAGTGAAGCTCAGCAATGTGTGAGCCTGGTCAGTACCTGGATGGGAGACCTCCTGGGAAAAACGAAGGTTGCTGCTGGAACAGGCGTTAGTGGGACTTGTAGGGGGCGCTCGTTCTTGCTCGCTCATGCAGTCTGTGTGGGTCCTAATTCCCCAGTATAATGACGGAGACACTATACTGTAAGAAGACACCGTTCTTCGGGTGAGACGTAAAACTAAGGTCCTGACTCGCCGTGGTCATGAAAAATCCCAGGGTATTTCTTGTAAAGAGTGTTACCCCAGTGTCCTGGCCAGAATTCCCCCTGACCTTTACCAGTCATGGCCTCCTAATAACCCCCCTCTCTGAACTGGCTTCATCACTTTGCTCTCCTCCCCACTGAGAACTGGTGTATGGTGAGTGTACTGGCATAACAGGTGGGTGCTGCGCAGTGGTGGTGGTGGAGGGGATCCCCATTACCTGTAAAGCACTTTGAGTGGAGTGTCCAGAAAAGTGCTATAGAAGTGGTAGCAATTATTACTGAACTACTTTTAAAACTGAGAACCGGAGGCATTTCTTTGCATAAAGTGTTACGGTGATTGGGAACACGCTGCCCACTCACACTGAAGCCGATACCTCGGAATCATTCAAGAAATGACCGAATGAGATGTAATTAGCAATATTTTGCAAATTTTTATTGCCTGGGTGACAATGTAGTTAATCGACCTAGCCGAACAATTTCCCTTCGGGATCAATAAAGTGTTATCTATCTATCAAAGTCATTGAATTTGAGATTCTATGAACTACACGCAACCAAATGTGATAAATGGCGATAATGATCTCCTCTCATACCTAATCCTCTCATATTTTTATGTACAATTGGTCGCCATAACTGCCCTGTTGCGCATCTGCTGCAGAAGAATCTCTTTTCAACCTGGCTTTACCTATACGGTGTACTCTCCTGGTGTCTTCTTATGAGTCTTATTTGTTAATAATAATAATAATAATAATGATAATAATAATTGCTTACACTTATATAGCGCTTTTCTGGACACTCCACTCAAAGTGCTTTACAGGTAATGAGGACTCCCCTCCACCACCACCAGTGTGCAGCCCCACCTGGATAATGCAATGGCAGCCATAGTGCGCCAGTACACCCACCACACATCAGCTATCAGTGTGGAGGAGAGCACAGTAATGCAGCCAGTTCATAGATGGGGATTATTAGGAGGCCATGATTGGTAAGGGCCAATGGGAAATTTGTTCATACTGTCTTCTCCGTACGTGGCGTTACTCATTAAATAGTTTCGTTTTGTAGGGCTAATAGTTATTTCACTATGTTGTTTAGTTAAAGTTACACAGAAAGTTTCACAACACTGTTATAAAAAGAGTAATTATTATGAAACCTCCCGTACACCCAGTAAGCTTTAAGTGCGAAAGTAACCTGCGCATGCTCAATCAGCTTCTTGCCCGCACGCCTTTTGCGTGTGTTGAGCACGTGACTCTCGGAGCCCTCCCTCTTTTTCCTGCGCTATTTGCGTACGCGGAACACCTTCAAACGGAGCAGAGTTACGGCCTGTTTCACCGCGAGCCGGTAATTCACAAAGCGCGGAGCTGCGCGAGTCGGAGCAAAATGGCGGCGACTGTAGCAACGATCGGAGCTCAGCGGCTTTCTTACAGAAATGACCTGGTACCGGATTGGGCCTCGCGGGAAGTCAGCACCGGGGTGAGAGACGGGGAACGGGATGGGCGTCCGAGACGAGGCGGATATTTTGATTTGTATTTTAAACTCAGGGTAATTGTCGGGGAAGCCGTCTCCCTTGGCTAGTGTCATTATGAGACAGCAAATCCATAGTCTCGCGTCACATTCCCACTTCTTGGATAAAACACAGGGACCAAAGGAATATTGTGGTCGTGGTTAAAACAAACTTCCGGGAATATCAGAAATAACATAATAATGATTTTGAAGTATTCCAGTAATACCATGGTAGCAGGAGTAACATTATAGCATTTATTGATGCACTTGTAAAGAACCTTTAAGTTACTTGGCCACTGTCACCGGCACTAAAATCAACCAACAATACCTGTTTCAAGTACAAAGCCATCGTCTATAATGAAGTTAACAGTGAAAGACAAAACATATGAGTTATGGATTGTTAATTCGGGTGTCACAGATTATCGCCCACTGTATCGTCTGTTTTACACTGTACGTTTGGGATGCTCTCTGTACCAGTTTTGGAGTTTCATCTGATTTCCCTATCAGGAGGGAAATACGACGTTTCTTCTTTATCGAAGTGTCCTGGAATTGGCGTTGTTGAATGCATCCCTCTGTCTAGCCAGTTTGAGGAACACACTACTGTGTGTACAGTGAAGATCTGGGGTCCCTTGTTTACACCCGGGCGTTTACTGGAGCCCAGCTCCAGTCTGAGGGAGGGGTACCTACTGCAGCCCCCGGGTCACACTGCTGTCCTGTTGACAAGGAAGTGTCCCCCAACTCCCCATCCCCACAGAGTGGTCCTTTATCCTGCCACTGTCCCCACCTGCTTGTCTCTGGGAGGCCGGAGGAAAGTTAAATCAGTAACCTGTTTTACCATGACCAGATTTACAGCTTCCCTGAAACCATGCAGATATACTGATCCACACGGACTGGGACTGGACACCCCTGCCTGCACACTGACCCTCCAGGACCAAGACTGGACATCCCTGCAGGCACACTGACCCCCTCCCCAAACAAGACCTAGACTGGACACCCTGCACACACACTGTCCCTGCAGGACCAGGCCTGGACACCCTGCAGGCACACTGACCCCCCAAGACCTAGACTGGACACCCTGCACACACACTGTCCTACAGGACCAGGACTGGACACCCTGCAGGCACACTGACCCCCCAAGACCTAGACTGGACACCCTGCACACACACTGACCCCCCAGGACCAGGGCTGGACACCCTGCACACACACTGACCCTACAGGACCAGGACTGGACAGCCCTATTTTAAGCATGTTTAGCAGTTTGCAGTGGATGTGAAGTGTTTTGCAGATTGTTAGAGAGGTGTGGCTGACCGGTCACTCCATGACTCTGCATTGCTGTAATTTAGTCCTGTAATACAGTCGCTTTTCCTCTTCCAGACCACGATCATGGCGGTGGAGTTTGACGGGGGCGTGGTCATCGGCGCGGACTCCCGGACGACTACGGGGTGAGCTGGCGGCCATATAGGAGGTCGGGTTGGGGGGTGGGGCGGTGACTAGACAGAAGGTGCTCAGATCAGCTTGTTAGCTAACTGGTCCCAGATTCTCATCTGTCCTCTTCTTGAAGGATCAGTGGGGCTGCTGGCCAGATGTGTTCCAGACACCTGCCACTCTCTGGGCACTGGTCCACTTGCAGTGACTTAAATCACACTTCCCCAGCAGACTGAGCTTCTGCCCCCCTCCCTACACTTCACACCTGGAAAATCTGGTCAGACCCATTCAGTTTTGATTGACCTCTTAACTCAGCTAGGGCATTCATTTAAGTCATGTAGAGCCCTGAGCTTGAGATCAATGAGAAAAGGGCACTAAGTCCCACTCTGTATTCTACAGTATCCACAGATCTGATGGTGATGAGTGTGAATGTGGAGATACAGATGAGCTGGACTGAGTGTCTTTACAGTCTCTACAGATCTGATGGGGATGAGTGTGAATGTGGAGATACAGATGAGCTGGACTGAGTGTCTTTACAGTCTCTACAGATCTGATGGGGATGAGTGTGAATGTGGAGATACAGATGAGCTGGACTGAGTGTCTTTACAGTCTCTACAGATCTGATGGGGATGAGTGTGAATGTGAAGATACAGATGAGCTGGACTGAGTGTCTTTACAGTCTCTACAGATCTGATGGTGAAGATGAGGATGATGATGGTGTTCATGTGCAGGTATTACTGTCTTTGTGTGCAGGGCGTACATTGCCAACAGGGTGACTGATAAGCTGACCCCTGTCCACGACCGGATCTTCTGTTGTCGCTCAGGCTCGGCAGCCGACACCCAGGCCATTGCTGATGCTGTCACATACCAGCTGGGCTTCCACAGGTGAGTGTGTGGATAAACAGGCTCTGTGCAGAGTCCCAGGGTGAGTGATCTGACAGGGGGTGTCAGAGGAGGGTGTGCACAGTCCTCACTCTCCTGTCAGGCTCTGTGCAGAGTCCCAGGGTGAGTGATCTGACAGGGGGTGTCAGAGGAGGGTGTGCACAGTCCTCACTCTCCTGTCAGGCTCTGTGCAGAGTCCCAGGGTGAGTGATCTGACAGGGGGTGTCAGAGGAGGGTGTGCACAGTCCTCACTCTCCTGTCAGGCTCTGTGCAGAGTCCCAGGGTGAGTGATCTGACAGGGGGTGTCAGAGGAGGGTGTGCACAGTCCTCACTCCACTCTCCTGTCAGACAGTGTGTGGAGTCTGAAGATCATTGTTCTCCTTGCGTGCTTACAGGGGACTTGCATCGTAAAAAAATCCCATAATGGGAAGGTATGCAATACACAATGGTCAGTAACTTTGAAATGAATACAACAGAAGAACAGAAATATCACAATATCCTTGGTGTCTTCCCAGTACTGAGTAGAATTTGAAGTCTGTGCGTTTCCTTCCCTGTATGCCTCGTTGATTGCCTGCTCGTGTAGAGACACGCACCCATTCCCCTAGGGGGTGTCTGAACACCGCGGTCCTGCCTGCCGGTTTCTGTGAGTTTCCCCTCTCTCTCTCAGCATCGAGCTGGACGAGCTGCCCCTGGTGCAGACCGCTGCCAACCTCTTCAAAGACATGTGCTACCGGTACCGCGAGGAGCTGATGGCTGGCATCATCGTCGCTGGCTGGGACAAGAGGCGGGGAGGACAGGTAATCGGGGCGCCTGCCACCCCCACACATCACACCCACTCGCTTCCTCCCCACCCCTCCCTCTGAGCCTCTGTCACTCACTCTCTCTATCTCTCTGTCACCATCTTCCCCTGCTTCTCCCAATCTCTCTCCCCTGCTCTATCATCTGTGTTCCTCACTTCCTCTCGCCTTCTCTGCCCTTTCCTCCCCCTCTTTCACTCTCTCTGTCCCTCCCTCTTTTCCACTTGTTCACAGTCTCTATCCCTCTCTTCCACTCATTCACACACTTTTTCTCTATCCCACCCTCTGTTGCACTTTCAGTCTCTCTGTCTCCCTGTCTCTGGTCCCCTCCCTCACACAGTCTCTCTGTCTCCCTGTCTCTGGTCCCCTCCCTCACACAGTCCATCTGTCTCCCTGTCTCTGGTCCCCTCCCTCACACAGTCCATCTGTCTCCCTGTCTCTGGTCCCCTCCCTCACACAGTCTCTCTGTCTCCCTGTCTCTGGTCCCCTCCCTCACACAGTCCCTTTGTCTCCCTGTCTCTAGTCCCCTCCCTCACACAGTCCCTCTGTCTCCCTTTCTCTCTCTAGTCCCCTCCCTCACACAGCCTCTCTCTCGCAGGTGTACACAGTGCCCATGGGGGGGATGATGGTGAGGCAGCCAGTATCAGTTGGTGGTTCTGGCAGCTCCTACATCTATGGCTTCATTGACTCCAACTACAGACCCGGAATGAACCAGGAGGAGTGTCTGCGCTTCACCGCTGAGGGTGAGAGAGGGGAGCAATACCGGGCAGGACCTGAATGGGACTAGACTCTTGAAGTGTCCAGTGTGTCTGTATTAACCCCTCTCTCTCAGTGCAGTGTTAATGTACTGTAGTGTCCAGTGTGTCTATATGAACCCCCCTCTCTCTCTCAGTGCAGTGTTAATGGACTGTAGTGTCCAGTGTGTCTGTATTAACCCCTCTCTCTCAGTGCAGTGTTAATGGACTGTAGTGTCCACTGTGTCTGTATTAACCCCTCTCTCTCTGTGCAGTGTTAATGTACTGTAGTGTCCAGTGTGTCTGTATTAACCCCTCTCTCTCAGTGCAGTGTTAATGTGCTGTAGTGTCCAGTGTGTCTGTATTAACCCCTCTCTCTCAGTGCAGTGTTAATGTGCTGTAGTGTCCAGTGTGTCTATATGAACCGCCCTCTCTCTCTCAGTGCAGTGTTAATGGACTGTAGTGTCCAGTGTGTCTGTATTAACCCCTCTCTCTCAGTGCAGTGTTAATGTACTGTAGTGTCCAGTGTGTCTATATGAACCCCCCTCTCTCTCAGTGCAGTGTTAATGGACTGTAGTGTCCAGTGTGTCTGTATTAACCCCTCTCTCTCAGTGCAGTGTTAATGGACTGTAGTGTCCACTGTGTCTGTATTAACCCCTCTCTCTCTGTGCAGTGTTAATGTACTGTAGTGTCCAGTGTGTCTGTATTAACCCCTCTCTCTCTGTGCAGTGTTAATGTACTGTAGTGGCCAGTGTATCTGTATTAACCCCTTGCTCTCTCAGTGCAGTGTTAATGGACTGTAGTGTCCAGTGTGTCTGTATTAACCCCTCTCTCTCTCTGTGCAGTGTTAATGTACTGTAGTGTCCAGTGTGTCTGTATTAACCCCTCTCTCTCAGTGCAGTGTTAATGGACTGTAGTGTCCACTGTGTCTGTATTAACCCCTCTCTCTCAGTGCAGTGTTAATGTGCTGTAGTGGCCAGTGTATCTGTATTAACCCCTCTCTCTCAGTGCAGTGTTAATGGACTGTAGTGTCCAGTGTGTCTGTATTAACCCCTCTCTCTCTCAGTGCAGTGTTAATGGACTGTAGTGGCCAGTGTATCTGTATTAACCCCTCTCTCTCAGTGCAGTGTTAATGTACTGTAGTGTCCAGTGTGTCTGTATTAACCCCTCTCTCTCTGTGCAGTGTTCATGTACTGTAGTGTCCAGTGTATCTGTATTAACCCCTCTCTCTATCTCTCAGCTCTCTCCCTGGCAATGGAGAGAGATGGTTCCAGTGGAGGAGTTGTGCGTCTGGCTGCCATCACTGAGGGGGGTGTGGAGAGACGCGTCATTCTCGGGAATCAGCTCCCCAAGTTCTCCAGCGCCTGAGTTGAGTTGGAGCCTCCAAACATGGGCTCCACCATCTAGGATTGGTTAACCTAGTCCATAACCACAATCTAGTTATCAAGCCAATAAATTGTATTTATAATGCATTTTTCTTGGTTTATTGAAAGAAATGTTACATTTTGATTAAATAAAGCTGTGAAAAGTTAAAATTACAGGTATGTCCTTTTTTCCCCCATATATGTGAATTAGTGCTCACGGTGGGAACAATTCATGACAATAATATAGCGCTGACACAATTACTGCTGCCTGCATCAAGACAGAGGTGTATGAGCCAATGCAAAGCATGACCTCTTGCTGAGCCAGAAATGCACATCTGTTATTTCATTACAATGAGAAACAAGGCATGTGAATAAGTACAGATTAAGCAGAAAATGCAAATAGTTCATGCTGATCTTACGAGATGCAATATGTTTAAATTCAACTGCTTAAAATAATTTAATCCTGGTATCATCTACCACTGTTACCACCCTGATTTCATCAAGGTTAGGTCCCATCACTGCTTGGGTGGGGTACCTCTGCTGATATTATCTAAAGCGCTGAACTTGAGCAAGAATTTTAAATTGGTTGAATCAAGTCTTCATGCACAAGTCTGAAACTTGATTTCTCAGGACCTGCAAACCCTGCCGGACTAACTCAATGGGTTTCCTACACATCCAGATCAAGGGTCACTGAGACACCTTCACTGGATGCAGTTGGCATGTTGCTATCTGATTCCTCACCTCCCGTTTCTGAGGCAATAGGTACCGCTACCCACCTCTCCTGCTTTTCCTCCTCCTCCTCCTCCTCCTTCTTGGCCACCTCCCAGCTGACCCTCTGGTCCTCCATCTCACTCCCCTCCTGCTCTCCTCCTGTTCTCTCCTCCTGCTGCCTGTCCTTGCCCCATCCCCTCTTCTTCGTCAGCACCAGCAGCGGCCCCTCCTCCGCCCCCTCTCTCAGGAACAGGCTGTACTTCACCGGCTGCCTGCCCTCTTCTCCCGGACTGTCCCACATCCTCTCCTGCCCCCTCTCTTCCTCTTCGCCTGGCATATCCCTCCCCTCTGCTCCTCTCCTCTCTTTCTTCAGTCTCTGTATCTTCACGGCCACTCCCTCTGTGTGCCAGGTCTCCTCTCCCTGCCTCCATCGTGGGTCCCACCCACCTTCCCAAACCCAGGGCCTTGCCTCTCTGTCTCTCTGCCAGAGTGCTTCTGCCCTCTGCTCTCTACCTCCTCTCCCTGGCCTGATCCCCTCCTCCCCTTCCTCGCACTCCTCTTCTCCAGCCTCCCTCCTTCCTGCCCCCTGCTCCAGTTCCCCCTCTCCTCCTCCACTCCAGGTCACGTGTATCCTCACCCCCCTCCTCTCCTCCCACCCCCGCCACTGCCTGCCTCTCGACATGTCCCAGCTCTCGCCCCGGATCACGCACTCCCCCTCTCCCCCTCTCCTCTGCTGCGGATCGGCGGTGTGCGCTCCCACTATCTCCTCTCCTGCCAATCCAATGCTCCTCCTTCTCTGCCTCTCCCGCTCCCTCGCTCCCTTCTCCTCTGCTCTCCGGTTGATGCCAAAATGTATCAAGTACGCGCCCTGCGGTGCCTCCCTCTCTCCGATCCCCGTCCCTAGCTCCCTTCTTCCTCGCTCCGCCTCTCCTTGACCACCCGTCAAGACGAACAGCACCGAGCGGAACACGGCAGCCTCTCCTGGCTGTGAGCCGGACACCACCGCTCCTGTCGCTGCCCCTGTCCCCAGGAGCGCCAAGCGCTCTGGACGGATGCTTCCAGGACCCCCGCGTCTCCTATCCTCCTCCTCCTCCTCCCCTGCTTCGTCCGCCCCCTCCACCCTAACTCCCTGTCCGTCTCTCGGCAGCAGGCTATAGCGGACGAGCTGTAGGCTGTCAGATCTCCAGCCCAGTTTCCAGTAGCGCCGCTGCACTCGGATGTAGCTGCAGATCAGCCACAGGAGAGCGCAACAGAGAAGCAGGAAGAGGATGCAGAGGACAAGGTTCAGCACGAAGAACCAGAAGCAGAAGAAGCGGACCGCATTCTCCTTCTGACCATCCCAGACCGCCCTGTCCCTGCTAGCCCTCTCCCAGCCCCCCACGGAGTGGCTCATCATGGGAATGCTACTCGTGGTGTCCAGCCGAGTGACCAGGGACTTCCACGTCCCTCCTGCGGATGTGCCGTCTGTCGCCTGGTCTGTCCCGACCCTGAAGGGTGTTGAGAGCTTTGTTGGAGTGGCAGACGAAGCAGGAGAGCTGGTGGTTGTTTGTGCGGTTGTGATGATTGTTTCCCGCTCCATCGTGCTGAGAGACGTCCGGTGCACCCTGGGCGCAGAGGTGGTTATCATCTCCGTCTGCTCGAGCGCAGTTGAGCGGGAGAGAAGCTCGGTCGTGGTGGGGAGAATTGTGGCCAGGCGGTGTTCTGTCGCCAGGTTCGGTGAAACGCTCCTCGGTTTGAGAGCCGGGCCCTCTGTGGGTACTCTCTGGGTGGTCAAGAGTACTCTGTCGGTTAATGTCGTGAGGTCACCACGCATTTTGGAAGTCGTGAATGGGTAGGTGATAATTTCGGACGTTGTGGTTACCGTTTCTGTTTCCTGTGGGCAAATCTGGTCTTTGTCCAAATCGATGATGGAACCTTGAGAATACTGGGAAGGAGAGTCGCACACCACGCTGTCTGGCAAGTTCTCGATGTCGTTTTGGCTTTTCCTCAGGTAGACATTGTGGCTCTGCTCATCCAGCCACCATTGCAGATACAACACCTGGCAGCCGCAGATCCAGGGGTTATGGGACAGGAAGACGTACGGGATCTCTCCTCCGCCGTTGGCGTTGGCGAAAAACTTGTCTGGCAGCCTCGTGATCAGGTTCCCCTGCACAGCGAAGGTCTTCAGCTTCGTGGTGGCCATCTGGGCCATCAAATCGGCCGGGAGGGACTGGATCTTGTTGTTGGACAGCTCCACCACCTCCAGGTCGGGGAGCTTGGCGAAGAGCTGGGGGCTCAGCTGGGAGATCAGATTGCTCTGCAGGTAGATCTCCATGATGTTGGGCACGGGCCGGAAGGCGTCGGGCGGCAGGGAGGCAATCCGGTTGTTGTTAAGACGCAGCTTTTTCAGCGCAGGCAGCACCACGCCGGCCGGGCCCAGCCCGTCTCCCAAGCCCTTCTTCCCCAACTCCAGGCCCTCGATCTTGTTCTCGGACAGGTCCAGCTCGTGAAGGGCAGGGAAGGTGGTGTAGGCTGCCCAGGAGAGGATCTTGAACTCGTTCCTGGTCAGCACCAGGACCTGGGTCTGGAGGGCCAGGTTCTGCGGCACAGCGGTGAGCCCCATGTCTGTGCAGCTGATTCGTGGCTTGTGGTCAGCATCCTTGTCGCTGTGGCAACCGTGGGTCTGCGCCTGGCAACAGAGTGGGAGGAGGGGGAGCAGCAGTGGCAGGAGGAGTGCACAAGTCATCCTGCTGGGAGCTGGGGATGGAACAATGAATTCATCATGAATGCACACAAGGCACTGTCAATAACAATAACGGATGACATGCATTATCTCTGCGTTTGCATATCGTGCCGTTCATCCAAGTGGATGCCTGGATGCCCCCTCTGGGGTTGATCTTTACCAGTGTGAGGGAACCACTTCACCCCCACCTGCAGTGCTAGGCGACACACGCCCCACGGCACTCAGACCAGGGAGAAGAGAGAGACACTGCTGCACCAGCTGCACTGAGTAGATAAGTGAGACAGGCTACTTTGTATAGCCCTGAATACACCAGAGTTCACACCCTTCATCTTCTGAACGGTCTGCAATGTCCAAGTAGTCAGTATTCTCTCATCTGAAGGACAGTGCTTCCTACAACACCTGTCCCCAGTCACCATACTGAATCCACCACTGTAATGCCCAGCAGTAACAGTTTTACTTCCAGTAAGGTCCCAGTTGGCTCAGAGTGGCCCAGACTGCTCTGCAGTGGGACTCACTGTCAGTAAAGCCTGGAGTGGATCAGACTGCTCTGCAGTGGGACTCACAGTCAGTAAAACCTGGAGTGGATCAGACTGCTCTGCAGTGGGACTCACAGTCAGTAAAGCCTGGAGTGGATTAGACTGCTCTGCAGTGGGACTCACAGTCAGTAAGCCTGGAGTGGATCAGTCCAGTGCTTAGTGCACTAAGCTAATTTTCCTTACAGGTTCCCTTGTATGAATCTATAGCTCATTACACCCATATCCTATATCCTATAGCCCCTTTTGTGTCCATTGTTCAGATGTTGGGGGTTCTTTTGCAAACCATTTTTAATAGTTTTCTTACAGGTAACTAAGAAATATCCCTAGGACAATATGTACTGTATCTATCCTCAACTTCCAAGTAATCAAAAGTAAAATTATTTCTTTGCATGACATTTTTTATCAGTCCTAAAATTCAAGGCAGAAAATCACAATCTTGGAGGTTATGTGGAGAACAAGTCGCAACTCATTTACACATATTCTGGTCATGCCCGAAAATACAACATTGGAAATTCATACATTTAGCCCTTAATAACATGGTAAACTTAGACATACCATTCGAATTCTCCATTATGTTTTTGTATAACACTATGTCTGATTGCTTGGAAGTAAAGAAGAGATATAAACTGATTTTTTAAAAGAAGAAACCTCATCACAAGAAAATACTCTTTACTAAACAACCGCCAACATCTGAGCAATGGATCAATGTTGTGAGGGGGAGTCATGTAATGGAGAAGTTCGCCTTTTCTGCTAGATTACAGGCAGAGGGGTTTAGTAAATACTGGCAAGACTGGATTGGATTTGTGGTCCCATTGAGACCCGATTTCTTTCTGTGAAACAGGATGGAGTAATTTATCTTGTGGGGATTATTGGTTGTTTCTGTATGCTACCTCCCATCTATGCCGACAACGTAAATGGTTATTTACAAAGAAACAACAGAATTGTAAAATGAGAGATGAAGGCAGTCAGTTGATTGATTTAGTATATGTGCCATCGTTGAATAAAGGGTTAGAAAAAGACCAGCAAAAAGGAACAGGTGGCGAAGGAAACAGGCGGCAACAGAAGAGAGACAACGGAGAGAAAAGGGAAAAATCAAAATTCTGACCAGAAGCCCGGATGGGCGGGGCAGGGCCCTGTCCTACCTGGGATGAGCTCGGGATGGCCAGTCTGCGTCTCCGAGGAGCTGGCGCTGCAGGACGAGCCCCAGTCCGAGCCCCAGTCCGAGCCCCAGTCCGCACTGCCTCGGCTGGGTGTGGAGTGGGAGGTCGCTCTCACCCGCTTGTTTCCGAACGTCGTCTCTCTGTCGCTGTCCCCGAGCCCTTATCTGAGGAAATCCTGCCCCATCCTTATCGCCCCTGCCGCCTTAAACACCAAATACAGCTCCTCCATTTCCTCTGCAAGCCAATCTAAAACGCCAAAATGCGCAAGAGGCCGATCTTGTCCGTGGTGCTGTTTCACTGTTCCTGCAGCAACATCCTGCTCATCTCGCTCTAGTTACCCCAGGGGGAACTGCAGCGATGAAGGCTGACTGCCACCTTTTAACTTGACGGGACTCTCCATGGCTTTTTAACACGCTGTGTGCTCTCACTGAGAAGCACCGGAGGAGCTGGAGGGTTTCACTTCAGGACCAAACCCAGTTCCAAAGCGGCCCGGGTTTGATTCCGGCCTGAGGTAACTGTCCGTGTGGAGTCTGCACGTTCTCCATATTCAGATGTACTTCCTCCAGGCGCTCCAGTTTCCTCCTACCTCTGACCTCCCCACCCCCTACGCAGGACAGCAGCGACTGCTGATTGGATAACTGCGCCACAGTGTGGGGATCCTTGGTCACTGTGGGGCTCACAACAGAGCCCAGACTGGGATCCATCTTGTCTGGACTGCATGGGCGATCTGCAGAACTGCTACCACGGCTTAGCTGTGACTCTTAGAATTCAGGTTAACTACATCTCACAATATTATACAGTTTAACTCAAGTTACATAGTTCACTTGAATTGAACAGATAGTTCAGTTCAAGCCCCCCTTTAATTAGAGCATCCCTAGGACATTCACCTGGAATTAAAATGAGCATGGGGGTCACCAGGTCACCCCAACTCCCAACCTCATTCACAGGGCCCTGCACACTGCTTCCAAAAGAGCCCCCAGTGACCCCCTGAACGAGAAAGAAACAAACACTGAGCCAAAACTCATATGAGGGTTCTTTAATGTTCGTCTCTTCAAAGTTCGTTTCAAGCTCTCATGTTACCACAAAATCTTTACAGCTGTGCATTTCCAAGTCTTAAAAAAAGACAAAAAACAAGAAAAAACACTCAAGAGACCAGGTGTGCTGAAGGTTGGTGGGGTGCCCCACACCGACACCCCAAACCCAGGGCTGGGTCGCCCTTGGAAGAATAAGGAGGAGAGGGTACAGTAAGGGTCTCCCCCCTGACGGATTTCTGTCTGCGTCCAGGAGCCTAGCAAGAGGGACCCCTAGTGAACTCCGAAGGAGCGCCACACTGGAGAGGGGTCCGGGGTGTCCCCTCCTCCGCTCTCGAGAACGGACGCCCACTTTCAAGCCTTCTTTTAAAAAAAAAAAACAACACAAAACCGCTTCAAGATTTCGCTCAAGTCTTTGGCGGACGTTATTTGAGTTTTCACCCTTCCCCGTGAAAATCTCTTCTCGCCCCTTGAACGCACAACCCCCCCCCCCCCTCCCCCATCCCGGGAAAAATGGTAAGGAAATCCCACTTCTGTAGCAGCTTCCCGAGGGGGGAATCGGCCTGCGCAGTGGCAGCAGATTACATCTCAGGATAATAATTAGAATATACTTAACGAGCATAAAAGATAAAAGACACTATATTAATGAAGGAAAAAGTAAAGATACACCACTGAAAGAAATAAAATCCCATATGATATGCGGTGTTCATGAAGAAAAACACACCCCACAGACTATATGCAAAAACACACTGCAATAGATTGTCCTAAAAATGAAATTAAAACCTTCCACAAGCAGACAAGTGAACTGATAGCGCATCATCGACCTCACTCTCTTGAATCCTTTAATCAAGTTGAATATTTCTATAGGACCTAATTTCATTCCCCGCTGGCAGACGCGCGCAGGGTGTCGATGTCCTGTTTTTCTCACGGCGAGCAGCAGGTCCCAGCTGTCCGCACCGCGTTGCGCCCTCTCTGGTTCCGACCCGGCCTCCCTCCGTTTCTCTAGCGGATCCAGGGACTGACGGGGCTTCTTTCTTCTCGGACCAGCTCCTGTTTTCCAGCTCGAGGCCAGGGGGCTCCGGTCTCGTCTCGGACGCGTCCGCAGGGTTCCGAGTAAGAGGAACTCTGTGCGGCCCGGCCCGCTGCTCAGAACCGGGCCCAGGCGTGTCTCCTTGTGTTACTTCCAGACGGGCGCGCACCGGCTGCGTTAGGGGCTTGTGGCCTCCTGCTGTAACCTGTGTGTGGCCCCACGCCCTGGTGTCCAGAGGACACTGCAGACTGGGCAAGCGAAGGTTGGGGAGACTCAGGCCGACTGATTTAAGAGCATGCAACCCCTCTTCAAAAAGAAAGACGCAGTCCCTGCCAGCCAGATGGAGGGCCCGTAATCAGCACGAGACCTCGATGCAGACGAGGAAAAAGCCTTCCTGTTATTGACCCTGTTCACGAATGCTCCTTGTGAAAAACACAGGGATCTGTCGGTGCACAGCGCCCTGCCTCCATGTTTAAAACCATCTTCAACCTGCTTCCTCTAAACCAGTCTCGGCTCCGCTTCACATGCTCCAACATGTCACCAACATGCTCCTGCGATGAACCCTGCCCCCCCCACCAACGCCCCACACTTCCTCTCTCTCCTCAACCCCTCCCAACCTCCAGCCTGCCGCCTCCTTGAAGACGGACGCAGTAAAAGCCAATCCAAAGCCTTTCCGATCTGCTTCCCGAGACCTGAGCGTCTCTGGATCCTCAGATAATTAAACTCTTAGTTAGACACGTCTCAACAGGCGTCTGCATGCCACACAGAAGGACATCTTCTGATCCCAAGCTCAAGGTCTAGGGTGGTGCTAGGCCAGGCTAAGTGACCCCAAACATCCATCCCTAACAATACACCAGGGCCCCCCAAAACTGTAAAAACTCCCGGTTGTCGGACTTCTTGGGAAAGATCAGACTCAGACCACAGGTGAAGAACCCCAGTTGCTACACGGGCCAAAACCCTGATCGCTGTCTCTTCTGGCTTTCAGTGTAAACTCTTAAACTCTTCACACCCACAACCTATCAACTACTTGCTCTAAAAGACCATCTTTATTCCAAGAACGTCAGCTTTTAACAAGTTAATCTGGGGTTAGTAACACACAGCACTAGTCGAAACCTGGGTTCCCCATGCAGTGCTGCGCAGATTTGGGTGTCATGTTGAAACAGTTACTCCTGCAACTAGCCTTGCCCCAGTAGAAGTGTCACTGGGTTTACACAGTCCTCACTCTCCTGTCAGGCTCTGTGCAGAGTCCCAGGGTGAGTGATCTGACAGTGGGTGTCAGAGGAGGGTGTGCACAGTCCTCACTCTCCTGTCAGGCTCTGTGCAGAGTCCCAGGGTGAGTGATCTGACAGGGGGTGTCAGAGGAGGGTGTGCACAGTCCTCACTCTCCTGTCAGGCTCTGTGCAGAGTCCCAGGGTGAGTGATCTAACAGGGGGTGTCAGAGGAGGGTGTGCATAGTCCTCACTCTCCTGTCAGGCTCTGTGGACAAGAACCAAAAATGAGTCAATGACACTGGCAGAGGATGGGGTGTGAGAGCAGGGACTCGGGGTAATGGGTGGTCACTTGCAGTACTTGTACCAAGCCAGGTGAGGCCTGCTGTCCTGTCCCTTCAGCTTTGGGTTACTGGACTTGTATCAAGTCCAGAAATCACCAGTCATTACTCCTGGCTTGACGCTGTACTCCTTTGCTGCACAGGAGAGGATGAGGTGTCTCTGCCCTGCCCTGGGCTTCTCAATATGACTGATCCACCTAGCGTCTTTACTTGCCTCCCTGCTAATTAGAAGAATAGTTCTTACTGGACCACGCCCACATTTACCCAAGACTCATCCTCAAACCCAACTCCTCATCCTCGGCCTCCAGCTCTCACCAGCGACACTCTCCCACAGAGACCAGACTGGTACAGTAAGCCCCTGCAGGGCGTCCTCTTCACTTCTCACAACAGTCTCACGTTAGCAGCCTTAAGAATAAAACAAACCTTAAAATGATTTGATCATCATCGTTAAAAAGCAAACCAGGGGTCACTGCAGGCCCCACTTTCAGCCCACTCGGGTGAAAGTGCTGTTGTCCTCACTGTTTCGGCTG
This sequence comes from Atractosteus spatula, assembly GCF_055471065.1. Lineage (NCBI taxonomy): Eukaryota > Metazoa > Chordata > Actinopteri > Semionotiformes > Lepisosteidae > Atractosteus > Atractosteus spatula. Next base: position 66,734,427 of record NC_142708.1, on the reverse strand, counting down.
TGGCGGGATTTATCGATGTGAATCCAGGCAAAAAAACCTCCCCCTCACCATGTGTGGGGTACCTCATCTGCCAGCCTCCCTTCCTACCCACCTAGTGTCCCCAACAGGCCCCACTGCAGTCCGACCAAGTAAAAGCAGTGTAAAGATTCACAAAACCCAGACCGTGTTGCTAGAGTACAAGAAAGCCTCCCTCTGCGCACACCCGGAGGAAAACTCAACTCGCACTGCTCGTCACACAAACTGCCACAAGGGGGAATCTGCACCCCCCCCCATAAAATGTGCTTTAAAATCAGGGCTGTGGAAAGTTACTTTAAAAAGCAATCCAATACAGTTCCTCATGTAAGGGATTAATTTTTAAAATGAGAATTGAAGGGAAGCATAACTTTAAAAGTCAGCAGGGTGTCAAGTAATCTGTGTAGTGTACAAAGAATTATTTTATATATTACTGCTTCAAAGCATCCACTTAACTATAATACACACTATGTAAATGTCATGAATTACTTTTGAAAAGTAACTTTCTGCAACACTGTTCAAAACCTAGGGCAGTGATCCAAAACAAAAAAAAACAAACAAAAAAAAGTCAATTTCCCTCAGAATTGTTCGGAAAAAGACCAAGTCCCCCCCCTCCCCCCTGTAGTGTTCCTTACGACATGGGAAAACACAGTAAAACACAATTACACCCCCTTTAAATGAAAAAAACCTAGTGTTTGAGCACTGAATGTATTTTGTCTCAGTGTGAGTGGCACGTCTTCCAACCCCCAGCCCCCAGCCCCCCCAGAAATAAGTCCTCTGCCTGTAAAGTGCTTCCGCAGTGGAGCTTTGGTACATCAAGCGTGTGAAGGGCCTGCAGCCGGTCTCAGCCGAAGGGGCTGGAGAGCGTTAGTGGGCGTGTTCAGTGGTAAAGATCCTGGTCTTGGTCTGTCGGGAGGCTCCTGGTCTGAGCCCCCCCAGCTCTCCCCCCCAGAAAGCCAGCTCCCCGGACCTCCCCAGCGACAGTCCCGGACACTGCTACCGGCACACTCCTGGATCTCTGGGACACAGATTACTGGCAGCTTCCGAAGCTCGGGAACGGTGCAGCGTCCTGGAGAGGAAGGGGAAACCGGAATCCCGGGTTCGAGCCCGTCCCGGACACCTAGTGGCTGCAGCCCACGATGCGGGGTCCGATGGGGATCTGGGTGAAGCCGCTGGCGGTCCGGACTGCCTCTAAACCCGAGCGACCTGGAGGGTTGGGAAGCAAAACCACCCCAGCAGGCCAGCGGTCCCCAACACCAGGACATCGACCCAGAGACAAAACCGGAGGAACCGCAGGCAGCAAGGGAGGAGAGGGAGCAGGAGGAGGCGACAGGGGAAGGAGAGGAGAGGGAAAACCGTTCAGGACCGCAACACCGGCAGGCGAGCCTGGAGGACCCCAGAGCGGCGTGTCAGACTGGCGTCTCCCGGTTCTTGAGATCGGGGGCGCTGAACTGGCGCCGCATTCTTGGGGGGGTGGTGTAACCCTGAAACTTGGGGCTCCCCCCGCCCTGTCTCTCCTGCGGGCTGTGCTGGCGGCCGTAGCCGGGGAACTCGCCGTCGGGGGCGCCCCGGGGAGGGTGGCAGAGCTGGGCGAAGGGCTGGGCGTGGCTGTGATAGGGGTGGTGGTGGTAGCCGGACTTGCGCTGGTGCTGCTGGTGCCGGTGCTGTTGGTAGTAGCCGTCCCGGTTCTGGTGGTACCCAGAGGGCTCCCGCTCTTGGCTGGGGTTGGAGGACTGGCGCCGGTACCTGGGCCGGTGGTTGTGGTTGGCGTGGGAGTTTGGGGAGGGCACCAAGCCAGAGCTGGGACTGGGCACGCCGGAGCTGTCCAGGGAGTTCCTCCGGTAATGGGCGGGATGGTGGTACTGGTGGTTACCGTGGTGACCGCCATTGCCAGGGTATCTTTGGTGCTGCTGCCAGGCTCTCTGGGGGCTGGGTGTCCGCATCCTGGGGCTGCTGTTGCCGCCCGGCTGCATGATGATGGGCAGGGACATCGGCAAGGGCATCTGGAGGGGCAGCGGCAAGGGCAGGGTCAGGAGGGGCATCTGCGTGGGGACACTGCCCAGCGCGGGCCCCGGGGCAGGGGGTGCCAGCCCCTCGCCAGCCTGGCTCTCGCTCTGGCTCTGCGTCTCGTTCTCGGCCTGCCTGTCAGCCGGCGGGCCCTCCTCGCCCCCCAGCATGAAGGCCGTGTTGGGGTCCCAGGAGTAGCGGTGCTGGGGGTTGCTCTTGAAGGGGAAGCGCAGCTTGCAGTCCTGCGGGGGGATGAAGCGGCCTGTGCCGGGGAGGCAGGGCCCGCTGCCCGCGCCGGCGCCCTTGCGGAGGCGCTTGGCGATCTGCTGCTGCTGCAGGTTCTGGAGCCGCGCCTGCTCCTGCTTCAGCCAGCGCAGCCGCCCGCGCCGGAACACCGGGTCCTCCTCCATCAGCCGGGACACGCGCTCGTCCTTCGACAGGTCGTCCAGAGAGGACGCGCTGCCCCTGTCCCCATCCTCCTCCTCCCCGCTGCGCCCTTCGCCCTCGCCCTCGCCCTCGCCCTCGTAGTGCAGGAAGTCCTCCTCGCCTTCCTCATCCTGCAAAACAGGTCAAGACAGGGTCACGGGCACAGTGAGCACACAGAGACGGCTGGGAGCAGAGAATCCTCTAGGGGGTGCAATCCTGGAAGGCCACTGCCACTGACCGGACATCTGTATCTGCAGAGCAACACAGACTCAATGTAAGCTCAATCCAGATGCACAAGCCTTTACACAGAGGGCTGTGGGTGTCTGGAACAAACCATCCAGCCGCTCAAGAACGACCAGCTTGTCTGGCTTCCCCAAGGATCATATCATCCCAAGACCAGTTTGAAAAATCAGATCTGGGGCAGCTCATTCCAGACCCCCACCCCTCTGTGTGCAAAATTAGCATGCATCCTTTCCAATTTCAGCCCCTTGAAAATGCATTGGAAATCTGTTTCACTTGCATGAGAGGGGCATTGACTTTTCCGTCTACAGAATCACCCAAAAACAGAGCTTGTTAAACTTCAAACTAAACTGCGAAGCCTCTGCACAGCACCCTGCAGTACCACAGCAGAGCTCAGGCGTCAGAGGGGGGACTGACGCAGCTCTCTCCGACAGCACTGCGCGTCTGCAGGCACACAGGCTGGCCAGAGGGGGCCGCTTCAGCGCAGCCCAGCCTGGCGCAAGCGCTGCGTGGAGTTTTGGGGTTCAACTTGAGCCCCATTTGAGCATCTCTACTGGCCGCTCTGATTAAACTCATCTGTACCACAGTCGGGGTCCCCCACCTGCCCTCCGATGCTCGGAATGACGCTCTCCATCTTGACCATGCGGTCCCGCAGCGACCGGATCTCTTCGTCCTTCATGTTGTTCTGCAGCTTGACCTCCTGCAGGATGTCGGTCAGCTTGTCGATGTGCGCCTTCAGGTCGTCCACGTCCGCCTTGCCGCCTCCCTCCCCTCCGCCTCCCTCCTCGCCGCCGCCGCCCCCCCGGTCCTCGCCGATGCCCACGGTGTCCCAGACGTCCCGCGCCACCCCCCGCCAGGTCTCCTTCTCCTGCGGGTCCTTCTTGGCATACATGCGGCACAGCTCCTTCATCTTGACGATGGCCAGGGCCTCGATCTCCTGCCGCGAGTGTCTGAAGTCGCCCAGCGCCACCTCGTAGCAGATCTCCTTCACCGCCTGCATCTTCAGGTCGGCCAGCGTCACCCACTTGGGGTCTTTGCTGATGCGGCGGCGCTGGGGGATCTGGTAAACGCGCAGGGGCTCCCGTTTCTTACCGCTGCTGGGCAGCCCACAGCGCTTCACGATGGACTGGACCTGGAGAGAGAGGGGACACAGTCTGAGACACACGGCGGAATTCTCACACCGTCCCCACAGCACAGTGTCACAGAGTGGACACATAACACCGTCTCCACAGCACAGTGACAGACTGGACACGTTACACTTCCCCCACAGCACAGTGTCACAGAGTGGACACATAACACCGTCTCCACAGCACAGTGACAGAGAGTGGACACATCACACCGTTTCCAACGCACAGTGATACAGAGTGGACACATTACACTGTCTCCACAGCACAGTGACAGAGAGTGGACACATCACACCGTTTCCACCGCACAGTGATACAGAGTGGACACATTACACTTCCGCCACAGTACAGTGACAGAGAGTGGACACATCACACTGTCCCCACAGCACAGTGACACAGAGTTGACACATCACACTGTCCCCACATCAAAGTGACAGAGGGGACACGTTACATTTCACCCACAGCACAGTGACACAGAGTGGACATATCACACTGTCCCCACATCACAGGGCTGAGACGCATAGAGTGGACAAGTCACACTGTCCCCACAGCACAGTGACACAGAGTTGACACATCACACTGTCCCCACATCAAAGTGACAGAGTGGACATATCACACTGTCCCCACATCACAGGGCTGAGACACATAGAGTGGACACATCACACTGCCCCCACAGCACAGGGCTGAGACACATAGAGTGGACACATCACACTACCCCCACAACACAGTGACACAGAGTGGACATCTCACACTGCTCCTTACTTTCTCATCTAAAAATTAAAAGAGCAGAATAATACCTGTTAAGCATAACTATGGGCTTGCTGGGTGTGTTTGCTTTTAACATCTCAAAGAATATTTAAGGAACTGTGGATTTTGCGGTTAGTGCATAGGTTGTGTGAATGCTGATTATTTCTATTGATTCTAGGGGACAGACAGAGCAAAGACTGCTGAAAGGAGAAAAAGAGAAAGGAGGACAGGACGAGTTGGGTGGGGGGGGGAGTGGGAGTGGGAGTGGGAGTGGGATCTCTGTTCTCACCTTATTGGCAGGAAGTTTCTCCCTGAGCGAAGAGATAAGCCTCCAGCTCTCCTCACAGGAGCGTTTGTCTGAGTCATCGCCACTGTCCGAGTCTGCATACTGAGAGAGAGAGGGAGCGCTGCTCAGAGACAGGGAACAGGTCCTTCTACATGACAAAGGGGCCATAACGCAGCCAGCTGAGCAACCCGACCGTGCTCCCCCTCCATGGGCTTGGCGGCGGGACTTTTTCTTACCAGTCTCTGCTGCTCCAGGAGCAGGTCAGCCTCCTCTTTCTCTCGACGGTACTGACTCTCCAAGTCCTGCAGTCTGGACACACAAGGAACACAATTCTCAACAGGATAAATGACAAAAGAAAAGTCACACAACTAAGGGTACAGCATGATCTCTCTCTCCCGGATAACCCTGCGCCTTCATTCTCTCCGTTACCCTCAGAGCTCCTCTCTTCCCCCCCCCCTCCCCTCCTCACCTCTTCTCCATCTCCAGTTTGATGTCAATGCCCTGTTTCTCCAGCAGCTCCTTCTGGGCATAGTTCCAGTCCACTGGCTCCCCCTGCTGGTCCTGGCTGGCGTTGCGCTCCCTCTCCAGGCGGGCCTGCTCAGGGTGGTTGAAGCGGAACACATGGTTCTTGCCCATCACGATGCGGTTCCCTGGGAGGCAGGAAAACAACTCCAATTAATTATCAACTGGATTGCAACAAACTGTTGATAGTTGTCATACTTCTTAATGCTTTAATTCAAGGGGGTCTAACCCTGTGCTACAAGCCTGCAGCTATGACTGGCTGCGCAAAGCAGAGGTCTGAAGCTCACTCGGTTGTCCTAAATGACTAAGCAGACGATCCTAAAGTTATACAGATCTCAGCTGGGGCCATTCTAATCTTCTCTGCATCGTTCCAATTTTAGTACATGTGTGTACGAAGCTGGGATACCCAGAAAAGACTGTTGAACCAGGGCAGATCCCCTGTACGTTTCCCAAGCTGCAGGAAAAGAAAGAACGAGATGGGTAAAGAGACAGAGAGAGCAGAGCGCATGCGTGTACCTTGTTTCAGGATCAGGGGCTCAGTGATCTGCTTCCCGTTGACGTATGTCTCCGCTCCGTCCAGCGGCTCCAGCGTGACTGCCACTGCGGGCGACACCGACATGACACGGTGAGAGAGACAAGAGGGACAAGTGCTCTCCCAGCATGCACACAGACAACAGGAGGAACTTGCCACAGAGCAGGAGAAGGGGAAAGGAAAGAGAAGCTGCACCAGAGCGAGGGGAGGGGAAGGTTTTTTAAGTTGCACAGTACCTGACACACTTCCTGGGAAGCTTTAGAGAAATGGAGACAGAGAAGTTCAGATACTGCAGTCTTTGTTCTACTTCTGTTATCAGCACTTAGTATATAGAGGAAGCCTGCAATGGGGTAGCTAATTAGCTGGTCAGGTTACATGTTGATTCGGCTAAAAGTCCATCACAGCAGAGCCCAGTGAGAAATGGACCACAGCGGCGCTGCCTACGTTTGGAACAAGCGCCTCTACGCTCTGAGCCACACAAGAGACCAAGACCTTGTTTTCTTGCAAAACGACAAGGGGTCGTTACCTGTAAAGCTAACAACTTCTGAAAAAAAAGCTGACAACAGCTCTTTTCACAACCTCATTTTGGAGCAGAGCAAAGTAAAGCCCAGAAAACTCAGCATACACCCAGATAAATCTCCAATGATCAGCCCTGCTAGTGTCCACTCTCAGCAGACACAGTTCTTTAACCGGTCTGCTTCAGCGACTGGAATATCACACAGCACAGCTGACCGCGACCTACTGCCTGTGTGGCCTCATCACTGGAGGCAGGAGCTGCCACCTGACCACTGACCCCTGACCCCTCTACTCTCACCTTCCCCGCTGTCGTTGACGCGGCTGTAGAAGATGCAGTGCTGCTCCTTAATGAACTGGCCGCTCAGGCGGATGTCCACATCCTTCTGTCCCACCCTGCACAGACAGAGGACACTGGTCAGACACTGACCACATTGACATCTTTGTAACATCACAGTACACCGAGCAGCAGCGGTGTCGTCCTGCAGAGAGGAGAGGGCGATGAAGCCTCCACTGGACCTGGCAGCAAAGTTCTGAAGAAGGCGGCAGCTCTACACTGTCAAAAATTGGGCTGCAAGAATCTGAACATATAACCGAACTCATTCACCTGGTCACCCCTTCCTTGATATAGTACAGCAGACACTCCGACATCAGGGGGTCCTCGTTCAGGTTGACGAGGTGTGGGGTCTGGAAGGGAGAGAGGAAAAGGAGCGATGTCAGTCACAGCGGCCCCAGACGCAGCTCCCCCACAGCCCTGAGCAGATCTCCGATTCCTTTCCCTCTCCAGTAAGTAATGCCCAAAGAGCGCGCCACGTCTGCCCTGCAGCGGCTCCGCCTGCTTGCAGCCTGTCGCTCACCCCTTTCGGAGAGAACACTCCCAGGGTCCCTCCGTCTTCCCTGATAGACACGCCCATCTCCGCCAGGAGGGACTCCCTGCAGACAGAGAGAGACAGAAACCGAGGACATTCAGAGAGGCGGGCCTGGAGAGAGGAGGACAGGGAGGACAGCTGGGAAGGGACCGGAGTAGTAGTAGTAGTAATAATAATAATAATTGCTTGCATTTCTATAGCGCTTTTCTGGACACTAAACTCAAAGCACTTTACAGGTAATGGGGACTCTCCTCCACCACCACCAGTGTGCAGCTCCACCTGGATGATGCGACAGCAGCCACAGTGCACCAGTACACTCACCACACACCAGGTTTCAGTGGGGAGGAGAACAAAGTGATGAAGCTTATTCATAGATGGGGATTATTAGGAGGCCATGATTAGTAAGGGCCAATGGGAGATTTGGCCAGGATGCCGGGGTCACACCCCTACTCATTTCGAGAAACGCCCTGGGATTTTTAACAAACACATAGAGTCAGGACCTCAGTTTTACGTCTTATCTGAAGGATGGCGCCTTTTTACAGTATAGTATCCCTGTCACTATACTGAGGCATTAGGACCCACACAGACTGCAGGGTGAGCGCCCCCTGCTGGTCCCACTAACACCTCTTCCAGCAGCAACCTTAGTTTTTCCCAGGAGGTCTCCCATTCAGGTACTGACCAGGCTCACGCCTGCTTAAGTTCAGTGGGTTGCCAGTTGTGAGTTGCAGGGTGACATAGCTGCTGGCTCTAGCGGAATGATGTGGGAAGAAAAGACTGAAGGAGAAAATGATTCTACTGCATGGCTCATCACCGGATGTCATTACCTCTTGCTCAGTTTTGGCGATACTAGTGTTATGCTTGTGCTAACAAGCAGCTTTACTGCTCTATTCAGACTTGCTTCAATACAGAGGCAGGAAAGAGCGACAGAGACACACTTGTCTCTCCAAGCTGAAGGGTAAAGACAGCCGTAACCTCCCATGAAGGCTGAAAGGTACAGGGAATGGGACACACACCTCTCCAGCCTGATGGATTCCGTTTTCCTCAGCTTCTCCTCCCACGTCTCATTCAGCTCAGCAATGATCTTCTCTGTTTCCTGGGGAGACGCAATTTAAAGGACACATTAGGTCCCACAGGAGAACAGGACACACAGTAAATGACAAGAGGGCAAGAATACAGAGAACAAAAGAGTTGAAGACAGGAAAACATTAAGAGAGAATGACAGAAACAGGGGCATGGGGCTCCACTTTATTCAAAGAATGAAACTGAGAGAAGAACAGTCAATGAAGGAGACAGAGACAGCACCTTCAGTCTCTCCACAGCCTCCTCCTTGGTGATTGGCTCATCGATGCCAGAGAAGGTCTCCGAATGTCCATTGTCAGCACTGAGGTCACCAGTGGGGGGGTCAGAGTTGAGGCCCTGCTGCTGCGGGTGGCACAGACTGTCATCGATCACCTCGCTGGAGTTGAAGGGGGCACCACTCACACCCACCGGCATCAGACGATTGTTATTTGCTTCAGTCCCTGAGGATGGTGCAGCGAGAGGGTGACATGAGTGATTTTGATCTCGGATGCCCTCCCCCAAAGATTCAGACAAAGTGGCAAAAGCAGTGAAAGTCTTACCAAAGCAGTGACAGCACGTATAAACTACAACATATATAATATGTATATTACAAATGTAAAACTATTACACAACAGAACAGAAATGACAAATGTGCATTTACAAGCATCCTAAACACTGATAATATTTACCCCTCCTCCCCCCCAAGTCAAGCAAATGGGCAATGTGATTTACTCTCTAAACAGGTGCCACATTTCTCTCTCCCCATTAATAATGCTCTGCCTGTACCTCTTTCCATCCCCAAGATCCCACCATGTCCATTAAAGTCCTGAGCTTTTCAGATCTGGCAGCATGTGTTATAACCTGTCTGTTTTATTGGTGTCAGTATGGGGATAGTGATCTGGCCATTCAGTCATAGGTACACAGTGACTGGGTATATTTCCCCCTTGCAAAGGGTTCTGGACCTTTTTGGGCTATGAAGTAGAGTGCTAGCTACACTGCTCTTCACCGTGTGTACAGCACTGTGTCAGAATTCAGTACTGACCAGCCGCAGTGATGAGCTCAGTACTCAGCCCCTGGGAGAACAGCAGCTCCCTCAGTCGGTTGACCTCCTCCTTCAGCTCCCGAATCAGCCGTGCGTTGGGGTCCTCGTTGATCACAGCGTTACAGCGGATCTGTTTGGCACGGTCAGCGTACCTGGGAGAGAATGAGGTGGATGGTGAGAGACAGCCTTGAGATATGACAGGTTAACAGTGCAATACTGAGTGTTTCAGGGAGAGAGAGGGAGAGTTTTGACAGGTAAACCATACCTTAGAGTGCTGAGCGTCTCCTCATAGTTGATGTCCGCTGGACTGAGGGCGGCGATCATGGCCGTGCGCGAGTTCCCTCCTGACAGACACAGAGCCACACACAGACAAAGGCCATCAAACACACATCACTGGTCAGGACACAGACTTGAGAGACTGAGAGACAAAGAAATGGCAACTGACACAGACACAGAGCAACACAGCTGGACTCTCAGAAACACATAGAGGTCTCCACAATTATCTATTCCATCTTCCTAAAATCTGTTTCCCTGGCCCACTCCCGCCTCCCATCTCACCCAGGTTCTCCTTCAGCAGCCAGGTCAGAACAGAGTCTCTGTAAGGGATGAAGTCTGATTTCTTCTTCTTGGAGCTTTGCTGGAAACGGAGACGAAGAGAACAACAGAAACACCGCTAAGTCAAAAAACTTCAAAAGTGGTGCAGTGAAGGGCAGAGTGTGATGCCAGCTTTCACGGCACAGCAGCCGGAGCTCAAAACATGTTTAAAAGAATTGGATTTGCTGCCTCAGGTCTTGGGTCCTGAGATCTTTCATCTGTTTGGGTTTCTTCTCATCTCCTAAAGACATGCTGGACTGCAGCTGGAGACCCCTGTATTAACTGGATGGGTTTCTCTAGGAGCAGGGCTGAAGGCTCCTGTACTAACTGGACTGTATTTATAACTTTTCTAGGTGTGTGTGAGTGTACTGCCAGTTTTGTCAGTGTGCGTCCCCCTGTCTGTGCTGCACGGCTGTGCTCCGGGGCTCCAGGGGTCTCTCACCATTTCCGCCAGCGCAGAGATGACCTTGCCCAGAGTGGTCAGGGATTTGTTGATGTTGGCTCCTTCCTGTCGGACGATATACCCAGAAATTGTCATACTTTCAATGCATGCATAATCATATTCTGTACTGAACACATCAACGCTTGAACTTTCTGCAGATATATTGCAGTAAAGCTACTGCAAGGAGTTTCCCTTCCCTCTCACCTTTAACCTCATGCCCTTTGCCCCTGAAGAGTCAGCTCTTTCACTTCCTGCCAGGTCAACCAGGCTGATTTTGCTGACCTGAGGGAAAAAAATAATTTCAACTAAATGACTCACCCCAATACAAAAGATGAAAGCAATCAGATCAGTCAAAGTCATGACTGATAAAAACTGTCAAACATTATATTAGTACTTAAGACACTTAAAAAAGAAATGTCAGCAGAAAAAACTTTGCATGTCTGTGAAACAAATCAACATACAAGAACCCTGAAAAGTCATTTGCTAAATCTTAAAAAACCTTTGTAAAACACTGGTGGAGATGAAGCCCAAGAATGCAGTTTTTACATTAAGCCACAAGATGGAGACACCTGAGACACTGACTGCAGGTCTGTTTTACTGAATAGTACATTTCACAGTTCATAACCACATTACGGGCTTTTTTGGAAAAAATAAACACCCAGAAGCCTAAATCGGAGTATCAGTGACCTTAGTGGTTTAATGACTGCATTCATGAGGTTGAGAGGTTAATAATATGGATGATTTCTGAAATAAAACGACACAATAATAATTATTGATGACGTGTCAAGAGCTTGCAGCACAAGATAGACTGGAGCTGGAGCTGAAAGACTGACTCCAGTCTCTAGGTTCCCAACACCTGTAGGTGGTGCCACATTGACTTGTGATAACTATCCAACTACACCTGACCCCAGTGTGTGTGTTCACTGACTGCAGCATGAGCACTGCCTGACTTTTGTCTCAGACCCCAGTGTGATCCCTATCTGACCCGTCTGAGTACTGTCTAACCCCAGTGTGAACCCTATCCGACCCCTGTCTGAGCCCTTTTTGACCCTCAGTACTATCTGACCCCAGCTTGCACCCAGTGTGAGTGCAATCTCACTCCCGAGTGAGTGACCCCAGTGCAAGCGCTATCAGACCCCAGCGCAAGCGCTGACCCCAGCCTCTGCCCCTGCATAGAGAACAAGGACCTCCTGGCCATTACCTTCTCAGTGTCCAGGCTGGTCATCTGGTCGTGGCGCCGCTGTGTGAAGACGATGGTAAAGACCGCGTGAGAGCGGCTGCTCGTCTCATTCATGTTGGTGGCAGCCACGGTCCTGGAGGAGACAAGCGAGGACAGAGCGGGTCAGTAGCAATAATTACCGGGCACTGCTTGTACCTCAGGACTAGAAGACTGACTGGTCACTTTTCACTCATCAGGTTATAAAGACACACATCAGACCCCTACTGACCTAATCTCATCTGACCGCTACTGTCCTGAGACCAATTACTAGCTGACCGTTGTCTAACAATTATCAGTTCCCTTATTGCAATCTGGCCCCTATCTGTTCCAAACCTAATATCTATCGGAACTTATGGATGACTACTATCTGCCCTGGCCCTAGCCCCCGTCTGTCCCCAGCCTGACCTGACCTTGTCGCTCTCTGACCCCAGCCTGACCTGGCCTTGTCGCTCTCTGACCCCAGCCTGACCCCAGCCTGACCTGGCCTTGTCGCTCTCTAACCCCAGTCTGACCCCAGCCTGACCTGGCCTTGTCGCTCTCTAACCCCAGTCTGACCCCAGCCTGACTTGGCCTTGTCGCTCTCTAACCCCAGTCTGACCCCAGCCTGACCTGGCCTTGTTGCTCTCTAACCCCCGTCTGACCCCAGCCTGACCTGGCCTTGTCGCTCTCTAACCCCAGTCTGACCCCAGCCTGACCTGGCCTTGTCGCTCTCTAACCCCAGTCTGACCCCAGCCTAACCTGGCCTTGTCGCTCTCTAACCCCAGTCTGACCCCAGCCTGACCTGGCCTTGTTGCTCTCTAACCCCAGTCTGACCCCAGCCTGACCTGGCCTTGTTGCTCTCTAACCCCAGTCTGACCCCAGTCTGACCTGGCCTTGTTTCCGCAGTCCATGAGGTCAGCAATGTCGGAGAAGCTGGTGACGGCCAGCTTGGACAGGTCTTCCACATAGGGACCCATGATGGGGTGCTCCCGAACACGTAGGTTCCCACGACTCTTGGGGTTCAGCAGGTCACGCACGCGCTCGCAGTAAATCTCCATGTATGACACCTGGGTCAAGAGACAGAGGGCGCTGAGGAGCAGGCTCTCAAAACCAGCGAAGGGAGGATAATCGCTGATCCAAGCGCCCTCTTCAGGAACTGGGCATTGCAGAGCAGGGAGCAAATAGGACCATGGGAAATGAGATCAGCAGGGGTTGCTATGTCACTCTGGCTCTTATATGGAGGACACCAGCTGGAGGATGAGAACACAAACCCAAACGCATCATGCCGCAGTGCCCAGTTTTTCCATACTGCTGCTTGAACAGGCCAGCTGGTTTGGGAAGCACCTTGCTCATCTTTGAGGGACACAGAGTGCATGAAAATCAGCCTTTGCTTGAACCCCCGACCTTCACTGCTCCCCCAAATCTAGCTTCCGGAAGGTCAGGATAGGGGAACAAAGCTCTTTCTCCCAGATTTTCTCTAAGAAGGGACCATCTGGGACAAGGAGTGCTGCACTCTCCTTCCAATGACTGAAACCCTCCCAGTTTATTTTCTGATGTTCAGGCCTTGTGGAAAGGTAGTGTCAAGTCTTTTGATCCACTCCATGTCCTTTCTCTTTCTTTCCGTCTCTGTGCAGCTGGGGTTTCTCTCCAGTCCTGTGGCCTCCAGCGCCTCCAGCCCGTGCTGTAGGAAGTGTGCCACCAGGTGAGTCCTCCTTTCCTGCTGGTTCCGGATGTTGTACCTGTGTTGTGCCAGTCGGGTTCGGATGGAGTTACCTGTTTCCCCCACATACCTGTAGGTCACCCCGCACTTTTTGCACTGGATGCCATAGACAGCGTTATTGATGTTTTCTGAGAGCGCCCTTTGCAACTGGAAGATTTCTTTGGTTTTGTTGTTTTGGATCGTTGTTTTCTGTTTGAAGTGTTTGGCTCTTGGTGTATGTGATCTGTTTTGTACAGGTTTTAGTTTGCTTTGGACTAAATAATCCTGTAGGTTTTTGTTTTTTCTATATGCAGATATGATTTTGTGTTCCCTCAGTAGGTTTGTGTTTTCGAATATCGTGGTGAATGCAGACTTTAGTTTTTGGTTGGTTATTATGCTGAGTTGGGAATATGTTGTGATGAGGGGTATTATTTTTCTGTCATCAGGTGTTTTTCTGTTTAGAAATGTGTGTGCCACATTTCTGAGGAAACTTTGTGTGTATCCTCTCGGGTGTAGAGCTTGGAAGAGTGTGTGTTTGGCTTCCTCAAAGTCTTGTTGTTGTGTGCAGATTTTGTGGAAGCGTAGGAGTTGTGATTTTACCAGTCCTTTGAAAGTATGTTTTGGGTGGAAGCTGTCTTCATGCAGTAAGCCGTGTGTGTCCGTGTCTTTTAAATATACTTTGATGTCCAGTTTGCCTGTGTTGTTGAAGGAGGAACCCTTGTATGTGGTGGTGTCTAGGAAGTCTATCTTCCGGAAGGTCAGGGTGATGACTGGAGGCATCACTGCTCTTTTCCGAGGTCACATCTGCTAAGCGGTCAAATCAGGGGGCACTACTTCACACAAAAAGCTGCCCATTTGAAGGGTTCCTGGGATCTATGAGCCAGTGAAAATGCCAACATGCCAGATCGGTTGAATGGAGCTCTCATTTGTGAGGTTTTTATGTTTTAATATTTAAGGCAAAAACATTATGGATCCTCCGTTGTCAAGTGCTACTTAAGTGCGTTTAAATATATAAGCAAGCTGATCTTACCTCCACGGAATATGACAGGTCTGGGCTGATGTTCTCGATTGTGCGTTTGAATAAATCCTCACAGAGCTGCGGAATAGAAGAGAGGAAGACCATTAACGCAATTGTGAGAGGAGCAGGACAGCAGTGGCTCTAGCAGTGTCTACAGTCCAGTCAGGTGTGACAGTGCGTGTGTGTGCTGGTGAATTCAGGGGGAGTGTGAGAGGAGAGGGACAGCAGTGGCTCTAGCAGTGTCTACAGTACAGTCAGGTGTGACAGTGTGTGTGTGTGCTGGTGAATTCAGGGTGAGTGTGAGAGGAGAGGGACAGCAGTGGCTCTAGCAGTGTCTACAGTACAGTCAGGTGTGACAGTGTGTGTGTGCTGGTGAATTCAGGGGGAGTGTGAGAGGAGCAGGACAGCAGTGGCTCTAGCAGTGTCTACAGTCCAGTCAGGTGTGACAGTGCGTGTGTGTGCTGGTGAATTCAGGGGGAGTGTGAGAGGAGAGGGACAGCAGTGGCTCTAGCAGTGTCTACAGTACAGTCAGGTGTGACAGTGTGTGTGTGTGCTGGTGAATTCAGGGTGAGTGTGAGAGGAGAGGGACAGCAGTGGCTCTAGCAGTGTCTACAGTCCAGTCAGGTGTGACAGTGTGTGTGAGTGCTGGTGAATTCAGGGGGAGTGTGAGAGGAGAGGGACAGCAGTGGCTCTAGCAGTGTCTGCAGTACAGTCAGGTGTGACAGTGTGTGTGTGCTGGTGAATTCAGGGGGAGTGTGAGAGGAGAGGGACAGCAGTGGCTCTAGCAGTGTCTACAGTACAGTCAGGGGTGACAGTGTGTGTGTGCTGGTGAATTCAGGGGGAGTGTGAGAGGAGAGGGACAGCAGTGGCTCTAGCAGTGTCTACAGTACAGTCAGGTGTGACAGTGTGTGTGTGCTGGTGAATTCAGGGGGAGTGTGAGAGGAGCAGGACAGCAGTGGCTCTAGCAGTGTCTGCAGTCCAGTCAGGGGTGACAGTGTGTGTGTGCTGGTGAATTCAGGGGGAGTGTGAGAGGAGAGGGACAGCAGTGGCTCTAGCAGTGTCTGCAGTCCAGTCAGGGGTGACAGTGTGTGTGTGTGCTGGTGAATTCAGGGTGAGTGTGAGAGGAGAGGGACAGCAGTGGCTCTAGCAGTGTCTGGAGTCCAGTCAGGGGTGACAGTGTGTGTGTGCTGGTGAATTCAGGGGGAGTGTGAGAGGAGCAGGACAGCAGTGGCTCTAGCAGTGTCTACAGTCCAGTCAGGTGTGACAGTGCGTGTGTGCTGGTGAATTCAGGGTGAGTGTGAGAGGAGAGGGACAGCAGTGGCTCTAGCAGTGTCTACAGTCCAGTCAGGTGTGACAGTGTGTGTGAGTGCTGGTGAATTCAGGGGGAGTGTGAGAGGAGAGGGACAGCAGTGGCTCTAGCAGTGTCTGCAGTACAGTCAGGTGTGACAGTGTGTGTGTGCTGTTGAATTCAGGGGAATGTGAGAGGAGAGGGACAGCAGTGGCTCTAGCAGTGTCTACAGTACAGTCAGGTGTGACAGTGTGTGTGTGCTGGTGAATTCAGGGGGAGTGTGAGAGGAGAGGGACAGCAGTGGCTCTAGCAGTGTCTACAGTACAGTCAGGTGTGACAGTGTGTGTGTGCTGGTGAATTCAGGGGGAGTGTGAGAGGAGCAGGACAGCAGTGGCTCTAGCAGTGTCTGCAGTCCAGTCAGGGGTGACAGTGTGTGTGTGCTGGTGAATTCAGGGGGAGTGTGAGAGGAGAGGGACAGCAGTGGCTCTAGCAGTGTCTACAGTACAGTCAGGGGTGACAGTGTGTGTGTGCTGGTGAATTCAGGGGGAGTGTGAGAGGAGAGGGACAGCAGTGGCTCTAGCAGTGTCTACAGTACAGTCAGGTGTGACAGTGTGTGTGTGCTGGTGAATTCAGGGGGAGTGTGAGAGGAGCAGGACAGCAGTGGCTCTAGCAGTGTCTGCAGTCCAGTCAGGGGTGACAGTGTGTGTGTGCTGGTGAATTCAGGGGGAGTGTGAGAGGAGAGGGACAGCAGTGGCTCTAGCAGTGTCTGCAGTCCAGTCAGGGGTGACAGTGTGTGTGTGCTGGTGAATTCAGGGTGAGTGTGAGAGGAGAGGGACAGCAGTGGCTCTAGCAGTGTCTGCAGTCCAGTCAGGGGTGACAGTGTGTGTGTGCTGGTGAATTCAGGGTGAGTGTGAGAGGAGAGGGACAGCAGTGGCTCTAGCAGTGTCTGCAGTACAGTCAGGTGTGACAGTGCGTGTGTGTGCTGGTGAATTCAGGGTGAGTGTGAGAGGAGAGGGACAGCAGTGGCTCTAGCAGTGTCTACAGTACAGTCAGGTGTGACAGTGTGTGTGCGCTGGTGAATTCAGGGTGAGTGTGAGAGGAGAGGGACAGCAGTGGCTCTAGCAGTGTCTACAGTACAGTCAGGTGTGACAGTGTGTGTGCGCTGGTGAATTCAGGGTGAGTGTGAGAGGAGAGGGACAGCAGTGGCTCTAGCAGTGTCTGCAGTCCAGTCAGGGGTGACAGTGTGTGTGTGCTGGTGAATTCAGGGCGAGTGTGAGAGGAGAGGGACAGCAGTGGCTCTAGCAGTGTCTGCAGTCCAGTTAGGGGTGACAGTGTGTGTGTGCTGGTGAATTCAGGGCGAGTGTGAGAGGAGAGGGACAGCAGTGGCTCTAGCAGTGTCTGCAGTCCAGTCAGGGGTGACAGTGTGTGTGTGCTGGTGAATTCAGGGTGAGTGTGAGAGGAGAGGGACAGCAGTGGCTCTAGCAGTGTCTGCAGTACAGTCAGGTGTGACAGTGCGTGTGTGTGCTGGTGAATTCAGGGTGAGTGTGAGAGGAGAGGGACAGCAGTGGCTCTAGCAGTGTCTGCAGTCCAGTCAGGGGTGACAGTGTGTGTGTGCTGGTGAATTCAGGGTGAGTGTGAGAGGAGAGGGACAGCAGTGGCTCTAGCAGTGTCTACAGTACAGTCAGGTGTGACAGTGTGTGTGTGTGCTGGTGAATTCAGGGCGAGTGTGAGAGGAGAGGGACAGCAGTGGCTCTAGCAGTGTCTGCAGTCCAGTCAGGTGTGACAGTGTGTGTGTGTGCTGGTGAATTCAGGGGGAGTGTGAGAGGAGAGGGACAGCAGTGGCTCTAGCAGTGTCTGCAGTCCAGTCAGGGGTGACAGTGTGTGTGCGCTGGTGAATTCAGGGGGAGTGTGAGAGGAGAGGGACAGCAGTGGCTCTAGCAGTGTCTACAGTACAGTCAGGTGTGACAGTGTGTGTGTGCTGGTGAATTCAGGGGGAGTGTGAGAGGAGAGGGACAGCAGTGGCTCTAGCAGTGTCTGCAGTACAGTCAGGTGTGACAGTGTGTGTGCTGGTGAATTCAGGGCGAGTGTGAGAGGAGAGGGACAGCAGTGGCTCTAGCAGTGTCTACAGTACAGTCAGGTGTGACAGTGTGTGTGCTGGTGAATTCAGGGTGAGTGTGAGAGGAGAGGGACAGCAGTGGCTCTAGCAGTGTCTACAGTACAGTCAGGTGTGACAGTGTGTGTGTGTGCTGGTGAATTCAGGGTGAGTGTGAGAGGAGAGGGACAGCAGTGGCTCTAGCAGTGTCTACAGTACAGTCAGGTGTGACAGTGTGTGTGTGTGCTGGTGAATTCAGGGCGAGTGTGAGAGGAGAGGGACAGCAGTGGCTCTAGCAGTGTCTGCAGTCCAGTCAGGTGTGACAGTGTGTGTGTGTGCTGGTGAATTCAGGGGGAGTGTGAGAGGAGAGGGACAGCAGTGGCTCTAGCAGTGTCTGCAGTCCAGTCAGGGGTGACAGTGTGTGTGCGCTGGTGAATTCAGGGGGAGTGTGAGAGGAGAGGGACAGCAGTGGCTCTAGCAGTGTCTACAGTACAGTCAGGTGTGACAGTGTGTGTGTGCTGGTGAATTCAGGGGGAGTGTGAGAGGAGAGGGACAGCAGTGGCTCTAGCAGTGTCTGCAGTACAGTCAGGTGTGACAGTGTGTGTGCTGGTGAATTCAGGGCGAGTGTGAGAGGAGAGGGACAGCAGTGGCTCTAGCAGTGTCTACAGTACAGTCAGGTGTGACAGTGTGTGTGCTGGTGAATTCAGGGTGAGTGTGAGAGGAGAGGGACAGCAGTGGCTCTAGCAGTGTCTACAGTACAGTCAGGTGTGACAGTGTGTGTGTGTGCTGGTGAATTCAGGGTGAGTGTGAGAGGAGAGGGACAGCAGTGGCTCTAGCACTGTCTACAGTACAGTCAGGTGTGACAGTGTGTGTGCGCTGGTGAATTCAGGGTGAGTGTGTTGTGTGAATTGAATGTGAGAGGACAGGGACAGCAGTGGAAGAAACCTAGAGCAGAATTCTAGTTATTCTAACTCAGGTAAAAAACAATCAATCAATAAACAAGCTGGAGAAAGTGGGGATCTCAATGAACCTGTGACACTGTGATCTTTGTGCTGGAGATCATTTGACAAGTGACCGAAAGGGATACTTAAGCTGCTGAAACTGCAGACAGGTTGGCCAGAGGAGTTTCAGGAGTCTCCCTGATCCTGGTCCTGGAGGGGCCAGTGTGTGTCTGGAGGTGTTCTAGGGCTCTTTAAAGCACCAACACTAGAAGAGTCTGGTCATAATTATCCAATTAAGTCATTAATGAGCAGAAATTAAATGAAAATTTGCTGACATACAGCAGTCCCACCTGTGCTCCCTAAATTTCCAGGAATCAGTGGTATCTAATGGAGAGACCAAGTCTCCCCTGTCCGAGTGGGGTACCTGAGGGATGATGCCCTGCTGGCCTGGCTCCTGTTTGCCCATCATGGTGTAGGACTTCCCAGCGCCCGTTTGCCCGTAGGCAAAGATACAGACATTGTAGCCCTCAAAGGCGTGCAGCAGCATCTCCTCGCCAATGTCCTTGTACACCTGCTGCTGGGAGGCAAACTGGGGGTCTTCTGGCTGCAGAGAGAGGAAAGAGGGTCAGTGGGACACAGGGGGACAGGAGCACTGAGACTGAGGAAGAGGAAGGGCAGAGAGATGAGTGAGAGAGAGGAAGGACAGTCAGACACAGGGGGACAGGAGCACTGAGACTGAGGAAGAGGAAGGGCAGAGAGATGAGTGAGAGAGAGGAAGGGCAGTCTGACACAGGGGGACAGGAGCTGTGAGATCAAGACAGAAGAAGACTGGGGCAGTTGGAAGAAGGGAAGACTGGGGAAGAGAGGGAGAGATGAATGTGAGAAAGAGGAAGGAAACAAGACAGGTGAGGTAGCGGCCCAGGACAGGATGGAACTCACCGTGGTGTGGGACCAGTAAGAGTAGTCAAAAGTGAAGTTTTTGGGTGCATCTTTGGGCTGCTTGGGGTTTGTGATGCCTGGAAGAGAACAAAGATGGGTTCACAGACCTGCTCCCCCAGTATTTAAGCGAGACCCTATAGAACTGGCAGCCCCCACCCAGCCAAACCAAGAGCACTCTGCATAGAGCGCCCACTGGAAGAGCTCAGATCACAGGACCTATGTGCCTTTTAGGTTTCTTAAAACACCTAAAATAACCAGCTGAGGTTTCAGAAGTGAGACCAAACCCATCTGAGCTGAAATGTCCAACATATCTCCAGTTCCAGATGTGCTTCTCATTAACTGAAGCCTTAATTGAGCCAATTACCTCACTTAAAATGTTAATCTCAGATGCTATTAAGCTCTTGATTTAAATGACTGCACCTTAAAATGAAATGGTTAATGCTGAACCTCCAGCAGTTCAAGAGATGTTTTTCAATTTCATCTAATTTAACTGAATTAAAGCTCCAATTACAACCTGAGAGCCACTCAAAGAATTCCCAGCAGACACTGTTAAAGACATTGTGTGTTGACTGTGTTCAGCACAGTGACAGGTACGCAGTGAAGCAGTTCTCATATACAGTACACCTACCAACCCAGAGAGACTTTGCTGTGGTGGCACTGGGGAGGATGGGTGAAGAGGGAATGAGTACACCGTCTATCAAACTGTCTGTTACTGACCCTTCACACTCCACACACACGTGTGCTTCTGTCTGTTACTGACCCTTCACACTCCACACACACACGTGTGCTCCTGTCAGTTACCGACCCTTCACACTCCACACGCACACACGTGTGCTCCTGTCTGTTACTGACCCTTCACACTCCACACGCACACACACGTGTGCTCCTGTCTGTTACTGACCCTTTACACTCCACACACACGTGTGCTCCTGTCTGTTACTGACCCTTTACACTCCACACACACACACACGTGTGCTCCTGTCTGTTACTGACCCTTCACACTCCACACACACGTGTGCTCCTGTCTGTTACTGACCCTTCACACTCCACACACACACACACACACACACGCGTGCTCCTGTCTGTTACTGACCCTTCACACACACACACACACACACACACACACACACACACGTGTGCTCCTGTCTGTTAATGACCCTTCATACTCCAGTAGAACTCCAAATCAGGGGGGACAAGTATTTGCACAAGGTCAGGTGTAAAAGAAGATGCTGTCTGGTTTGCAAGAAAGTCACTTCCTTTGTGGGAATGTCCCAGCATTGTCTGTATGCCAGGAGCTGCAGACTAGATGATGCAATTAGAAAGAAGGAGTCACTTTCTTATAGGTGCAATTTCTATCTCAGATTTAATACGTCCACAGACCCACACAAGCAGGCACACCCAGCCGCATGCACAAGCAGACACCTTCAAAGGCGATTTGAAATGAGAGGGTGGTACAGGAATGGCGCATTTGCTAGGACATGTGTGAGTGCTGTGTTGTGGCCTGTTTTCGTGGAGACAGGACAGCAGCATGCAATCGCCCTCCCTCCCCTCTCCCCCTCAAGTCTCTATTTTTAGACAGTGGGGTGTGTGTAGCACACAGGACTACCAACTTCCCTGGGGGCAGGGCTGCAGCAGGGCCTGGCAAAGATACCCACCGATACCCACCGTCACCCTGCCTGCACCCTCGCAGCACAGACGAGGACCCAAGAGGCCCAGCTCAGAGCGCACACGTTAAAAATAGACAAAGGCCCTGGCCAGGCCTCAGCTGGAATAAAGACGGACAGGCCTATTCTAAGGGTGGGACAAAGGAGAGAGTCCAGGCTAATCCCTAGTATGAAGGCCACGGTGATCCACGGATGAAGCAAAGATCCCAAGTCTTGATATGTTAGATCCAGTCTATTGTGTTGTCTAAGTGTTGAAAGGATCTTGCTTGAGCAAGTCAATCTTGGGGGCATCTTAGAAAAAACAGGAGACTCTCCTTTACACTGAGAGAGGTGGGGGTCTGAAAATCAGTCACCCAGCCACACAAGGATTGAGGGACAGGAAAGGAGCACAGAATGAAACTTGGGGAAGAGAAGTGGCATAGATGGAGTGAGAAAGGGTGGGAGCACTGGCCTGCATTCGGGGAATGTCAGCTCATTATCAGGAACACATGAAAGAGTGTTGGGTTTCACTGGTCTGTACGGCCCAGAGGAGTAGGAGGGGGCAGTTAAGGAAAACATTCTGCAATACCAGCTGCACCATCTGTGCTTCTACTGCTCAGAGTGGGGGGAGGGAGTTCTGAGCCACTTGGAGTCTGTAAACAGATTCACAGCGTTAGTGTCTCTGTAGGCCTGGTGTGCAGCGTCAGTGTCTCTGTAGGCCTGGTGTACAGCGTCAGTGTCTCTGAAGGGTTCTGTCTGCTGCACTTGGAATCAGGCATCTCCCGGAGGCAAAGGGTTTAACAGGGTAATTATCTGTCATTCGGATCTGGATTCTGACAGGGAAGAATGTCGTTTCACAGGCTCACATACTCTGCCCCGCAGCGCAGAAGGTCTGTTTTCATAGCTAGGCTAATTTATACAGAACCCCAGGCACCATGTCACTCAATACCTGAAATACTTGTAGGAAAACAAGCATCTGGCTTGCCTTGAACTTCAGCTACTCCAAACACAAACATGCCCTTCCGTCTACGCTGGGGCTAGCCACTCACTCCCATTCCATTTCTATTCAAGACTGCACTGGGTTAATGGAGACCTGAAACAAGGTCTAGAACCAAAAAAGATGCCATCAGATTTATGGAAGATGCCACACTGACCCCTGGAGATCTACAGTCTACTGATCACCTCCTCCACACTCCCCTGATCACACTGACCCCTGGAGATCTACAGTCTACTGATCACCTCCTCCAGACTCCCCTGATCACACTGACACCTGGAGATCTACAGTCTACTGATCACCTCCTCCACACTCCCCTGATCACACTGACACCTGGAGATCTACAGTCTACTGATCACCTCCTCCACACTCCCCTGATCACACTGACCCCTGGAGATCTACAGTCTACTGATCACCTCCTCCACACTCCCCTGATCACACTGACCCCTGGAGATCTACAGTCTACTGATCACCTCCTCCACACTCCCCTGATCACACTGACCCCTGGAGATCTACAGTACCGATCTCTTTCTCCTCAACACTCCCCTGGTCACACTGACACCTGGGATCTAGTCTTTTATGCAGCAAGGTCCAACATTAGTGCAGAAGACTTCGAAAGTACTGCACTTACAGTACATTGCATGTCTTTTCTCATGTTAAACCTACTCGCAGTAATCACAGCAAATAGGCTTACGCCAATGGGTAGTAGCCAGTGGGGAAGCTGGTTACTCACAGGTGGAGTTGCCCTGCATTTGGATGACGCACTTGGCGTCGCGGCTCGTCTCACGGGAGTTGAAAGGTCGCACCCTCACTGCCACCTTCACCGAGGCCGATGCCATCCTGAGTTGGGGGGGAGGGTCTCCGGATCGGTGCAAAATAAGAGAAAAAAAAATCTGAAACAACAAAAAGACAACAGAGGAGGCATATAGGTGACTCAGTCTGACAGGCAAGACTGCTTTTACCTTCTTTCACAGAACTCTCACAGGAAGAGTGGTGTCTCACTGACAGCACTGAGAGACCACAGCAGAGTGAGCACTGACTGGAGGAGACACAGCTCTCACTGACAGCACTGAGAGATCACAGCAGAGTGAGCACTGACTGGAGGAGAGACAGCTCTCACTGACAGCACTGAGAGATCACAGCAGAGTGAGCACTGACTGGAGGAGAGACACAGCTCTCACTGACAGCACTGAGAGATCACAGCAGAGTGAGCACTGACTGGAGGAGACACAGCTCTCACTGACAGCACTGAGAGACTACAGCAGAGTGAGCACTGACTGGAGGAGAGACACAGCTCTCACTGACAGAAGAGCACTGATATCTGTTCAACCTCCAACAGATGAGATGGCAAAAGGGTTCGAGTATTCAAAATCCTTAAAGTTCACTCCCAAAGGCCAGAGGATTGAATTTGAGGACCTCAAGTCTAACAAGGTCTCAAGGTCAATGTTAAAAAAGGGCACTCAAGGATGAATGTGGGGGTGGAGGGGGGGTCTAGAATAAGCTGCCCAGCCACACAGTTGAACCTGACTGCCTGCAGCTGGATGATCGATCAAGAAATCAGTAAACTAAAAAGCAACCAAACCACCCAGACGGGCTGAAAAGAGCTCCTCTCATTCCTCAAGTTTCCCGTCTTTTGCAACAGTGATAGTCTAGTCATGTAAAAGCGTGGCGAGAGCGCCGTCTCTTTAAGAGCACAGACGACACGCCCAGCCCTCTGCTAGAGGAGCCGGAGATCCTGTCGGCTGCGCTCGGGCTGCCCCTGGCGGGAGAGACAGGTGTTTCCGGATCTCTGAGGTGTTCTGCAGGTGAATTTGCTGGCTGGGCTCCAGGTGTAATTACAGTTCTGTGCTCTCTTGCTCGGTAAAAACACATGAAGCTGCAGCACATGAGCAGGTCACCATGAATGCACTGCCACCAGCCCAGGGTGAGCCCTGCTGCCCCTAACAGGAGGGGGATCCAACACTGGACCCATGCACCTCAAGTCCAGGGGAGGAGTGTGGGAGCTCAGTCGTTGTCTTAATTAAGGAGGAGAGAGATTAGTGGATCCCAGCCCGGGTCCTGGGGTACCTGGTGGTTCTCTATTCAAATGGATTCCTCAGCACAGGGACTCTTTAAATTAACCTTGCTTTTTTCTTTTGGCAAACAGCCCTTGGTTTCAAAAAGACCATGATTCAGAGGTACAGTTTCTACTCGCTGCTGAGTGGGTCTGTCTAAGCAGTTCTGAGGAACCGATCAGTTTCTGAGGAACTGATGCAGGTGGGAATGAAACTGTATCAACACTCCCAGGGTGCTCTTTCTATTCTTACTGTAAATGTCTGGGTGGTCACATTTCAGGTAATCCGCCCTAGGGGCAGTTCTGAAATTTAGAAACTGGTGCAGGTTTGATATCAATTACAAATCCCATTCAGTGTTTTTAATAATACCCTTAATATAGAAAACCAATACAAATGAGCCTGTGATGAAGAACACAGCGGGAGCAAAAAACAGAAAAGACAAGACCCCAGGACCAAGGCTAGGAAACGCTGAGCTAGAGCCCTGTGTTTCAGCAGGACAACTTGAAATTGGTTCAATACCTATTGGGCAGCCAGTGTAAGGATGCCAGCACATGTGTGATCAATAGATATGAATGGTATCCTGGCGTCAAAATTTGGAAATTTTTCCCCCACCCCTACCCTGTGTCATAGAGGGGGGACATAGAAAGAAAAAAGTGGTGAAGAAAGAGCAGTGTGCAGACGGAGAGAGAACCACCCCCTCCCACCCCACCCGCTTACCACATGGTGCTGATTCAGTGACCTTGGTGATGTTAGATGTTTCTGATAAGCACTGCTGTTTATGGACTAGATTACCAATCATGAAGCACACCCTAAGAACAAGCTAACTTCCGACTTCACTGACTTCAGAGTCTCAGCTCCCACTCGGTACCTTAAAGGACAGCCAACCTGCATGCACGCAGGCCATAGACACCCCTCCCAGGAGGAAGGAAAGAGGAGAGAGCTTGGAGCACTCCTGCACTCACTTGAGAAACCTGAACGCCTCCACTGTGCAGCTTCTCGCCTGGGGTGGGGGGGCCAGGGGCAGAGTGCAACAGGGCACAGTGCTGGTGGAATCAAACACTGATAACAAAGCTCCAACTAAACACAGCGCAGTGCTCAGTACAGCTCTGACACACAGCGTCACAGCGCAGTGCTCAGTACAGCTCTGACACACAGCGGCACAGCGCAGTGCTCAGTACAGCTCTGACACACAGCGTCACAGCGCAGTGCTCAGTACAGCTCTGACACACAATTACCCAGCACAGTGCTCAGTACAGCTCTGACACACAGTTACCCAGCACAGTGCTCAGTACAGCTCTGACACACAGTTACCCAGCACAGTGCTCAGTACAGCTCTGACACACAGTTACCCAGCACAGTGCTCAGTACAGCTCTGACACACAGTTACCCAGCACCGTGCTCAATACAGCCGTGACACACAGTTACCCAGCACAGTGCTCAGTACAGCTGAGACACACAGTTACACTGTGTAGCGCTCTGCTGAGCTCAGTATGGCTCTTCTTAAAATGGGATCAGGACTGCGGGTAAAAGACGACAAAACAGGAGAGTTAACTGCATCGGAATGCAGCTTCAAGGAGAGGTATGCGGATCCATTGCATCACCGAGAAGGAATTTCCAAGAGGAATACATCTCTCCATCTCTAGGGGAGTCAGGCAGGGCTGGCACAGGCTCTCCTGAAACAGTGCAGACTGGGACCTGGGACCTCCACCTCCCACCTGCAGCTTCGCTGTGTAAAAATACTGGGAATACCCCGAGTCACGAGGCCTGTTGGGAGGGTGAAAGTAGTTTTGGGAAAAAAGGGCCTCCTGGGGGCTCAGCCAGATTGAGCCCCTACAGTCCAAACACCGCTGGGTTCTGGTCCGGCTGTGTCCGGAGTCCACACAACCGGTGGAGCAGTAACCTGGATATGCTGGGGTGCCCGCAGGCTTGCAGCCATGTCTCAGGGGATCCGGGAGAGTCACTGTGGCTCTCCGTAACGCAGGGGGGTTGAAAAGCACCAGAGGTTCAAGACTGATCGGTACGCGTGACCTCCTGATCTGTCACTCTGTCACACCCCATTTCTGCGCTGGAACCGCTGACAAACACTCTGCCTTCCTGTCCACAGAACGCACACGACCCCCTGAATAACCCGAGAGCAACACACACAGGCAGCGGGCCGTCGCACACACCGAGAGCAACACACACAGGCAGCGGGCCGTCGCACACACCGAGAGCAACACACACAGGCAGCGGACCGTCGCACACACCGAGAGCAACACACACAGGCAGCGGACCGTCGTACACACCGAGAGCAACACACACAGGCAGCGGACCGTCGCACACACCGAGAGCAACACACACATGCAGCGGGGGCTCACACACACCGAGAGCAACACACACATGCAGCGGGGGCTCACACACACCGAGAGCAACACACACATGCAGCGGGGGCTCACACACACACACAGAGGGACGGACAGACACACACACGGGGAGGGTATACACACAGAAACACACAATGACAGAAACACACAGCATACACACAGAGAAGACAGGGACAAACACACTCACGCAGAGTCACAGAGACACACACACACACAGAGCTGCTGGCGCGCGGCAGGCCGGGGCAGGAATGCAGGATGAATGCTCGCTCAGTCCCAGCCAGCCACTGCTCCAGCTGTCACAATGCCGATCCCAGTGCGGACAGAACCCGCCCGCAGTCTGCGCACACTTCACAGCTCACCCCCGCGCTAAAGATAGCTGGCACGCCCCGCCCGTCTGCAAGCACCTCGGAATTACCCATTTCCCGAGAATCCCTGACCACAAACGCCAGCAAGGATAGGAAGCCTCTCAGCCCTCAGGCCACACAGATCCCCTTGCGTGACAAAAAACACTGCACTGCTTGCCGGCCTGTGAGGGCTCCCCATCTTTAAAACCAGGAGAGTCACTGCACACAGGGCAGCGGAGAGGACAAGGCTTTCCTCAATCACATCCTTAACCAATTTCTAGAACACGGTTCTTCAACATGCTTCCTGTTCCGAAACAATCAGAAGATCCATTATGGTCTTGTAATTGAGAGATCAGCAGGAACAAAAAAAACCGGTAAGTGTGGAGGTTCCCAGGACAAGGGCCTACTTGTCCTACTCGTCTGTCACCCTGTTTTGTTTCCCCTTCGTCTCCCTGCAGGCCCGCCCGCGGGAGAAAAGGATCCGACTCTCTCTCCAGCTCGCAGACTCTGCAGCAGCGGTCCGGACACAACCTCCGCGAGTCTCCAGGGGCACACGGGACACCCCCGGGGGCTTCTTTTCACTGTCGCTGGTTTGTTCCGGACATGCTTGGGAAACTGCTGACTGACGGCTCAGAGACACAGGGACCCCTCCCCCCAGGACTGCCATCGCTCTGCCTAGTGGGGTCTCCACTCCTGGTCCCAGACTCCTGTCAGTCCCCCAGATCTCCTCAGCAACTTGGGCAAGTCTGGCCACTGAAGGCTGAAGGGTCTCCAGGGGGGATTCGCATGATCTCTGACCCAGGCCTCTCTAATCCTGCATCACGAAGGGCCACACACCTCCGAGTTTTCATAGCATCCCAGCTCCCTCACCCAGCTGAAGCCTTAACTCAACACTCAAGCAACCCGTTAGGAAAATGGCAAAAGTTTCCTACTCGGCAGTTTGGTCATTTGATTTTACTTTCGAAATGCACCGGTCACAAGGCGACCTCTGACACGTTTCAGAGCTGAAAGAAACAGGATTCATCTGAACTGTTGGACAGTTAAATCAATTAAGGGGTGGGCTGTATCACTGAGAGCTGGGCTGGAACAAAAGCCAGGTGTGTGGACCTCCAGGACCAGCCCCTACACCTCTACAGCTGAGCACAGATCATTTACTCCCAGTAGCTACTGGTGACCCATAAATCCTGCTTTGCTCTGGCTGCCCAGGACTAGGGCTGGAGACACAGGGTCGATACAGTTTTATAGATCCATTTTAGATCCAGCCCTGTATATTCACACACAGGGTCGATATGGTTCTATAAATCCATATTAGATCCAGCCCTGTATATTCACACACAGGGTCGATATGATTCTATAGATCCATATTAGATCCAGCCCTGTATATTCACACACAGGGTCGATCTTGCTATACAGATCCAGTCTCGTATATTCACACACATATTCGCATTTGCACCGCCAGGATTAAGATTCGGGTTCTGTGTCAATCCCCGGTTCCTGATTTAAGATCCAGTGCAAGAATCCACGCCTGGTCCACTGGCAAGGCGGTGAAGTGTCTTTGATGCGTCACGCAGATCCACGGGCTGTCTGCCGCCTCGCCCACTGGCGTGCTCACTGCCG
This sequence comes from Atractosteus spatula, assembly GCF_055471065.1. Lineage (NCBI taxonomy): Eukaryota > Metazoa > Chordata > Actinopteri > Semionotiformes > Lepisosteidae > Atractosteus > Atractosteus spatula. Next base: position 66,705,822 of record NC_142708.1, on the reverse strand, counting down.
ATCCCGTGGGAAGCTGGAGGGCACCACCGGGAATGACACGCCTGGCACGGGCACGTGACTGCTCAGGCGGCGGTCATCCCCGCGGACACCGTCCGACATGGACACGGGTGGACAGGGAGAGCCGAACGGATCCGGTGACGGTGACGGGGGAGACTCAACAGGTCTCCGGTACAGAAGTTTTTTTTCTTTTTAAGAGGATGTCCCCAGCTGGGAACCCACTCGCACCTTGCGGAAAAAAATAATGACAGACCAACCCTTTCACGACACGACCCCCCACGGAGTTACCACTTACCCTTTAAAATCACGAGAGAGAGGCGAGGCGAGGCGCAGCCACAGCCGGCTTCCCTCCTGTTCCTGCGTCTCGGAGGTTTACTCCACGCGTACCCTGCCCATGTCCGGCCGCTCGTTTCTCTTTTTACGTGTCGAGCTCCAGAAAACAGCCGAAACGGGAATTTAAAACTTTTCTGGTCCTCCCCCCTTTTCCGACCGTGGTACTGACCCCTCTCATCACACTCGGACGGGCCGGGCCGCGGCACTCGGGGCTGCGAGGGGGGGTTGTTCAATAACCCGCAGGAAAAGACTGGGTGGGGGCGCTGTGTCCTTTGACAACAGCAAAAAGATAAAAACAGTCCACAGACGCAGGAAAAGTACCAATCAGCAAAAAAAAAAGACCAACACGATATCAATTCAACAGGGGGAGGGCTCCAAGCGAAGTTTTCAAAACGGCTCCAGGAGTCCGGGACACGCGAGGAAAACCCACTCCGACAGGGGGCTCGGGCTCGTCTGTCGCGGACGGCAACTTTCTCTCGCTCCGAGTTTTTCTTTCCGGCTGGTCCGGGCAGGCTGGCGGAGGACCTCGGCTCCTGGGAAGCGTGGCGTGAAATGTTGGTGTTGGGGTGGTGGTGGTGGGGGGGAGTTCAAAAGCGACCTGGGGGTCGGCTGGGTGTTGGCGAAGGGGAAGGAGAAAGAGGATGATGAAGGAGAGAAGAGGTCGCGGGCCGGCCGAGTGCGCGTCTCCGTGCGGCCCCCCCTCCTCGCTCAGCGCCGCTGCTGCTGCCGCCGCTCCTGCCTCGAGCGGCTCGCCAGCTCCCGCCTGACGTCACCGCCGGGCCCGGCTGCTGGGGGGCGCGCCGGGCGGCATTCTTTAAAGAGACAGAAACACCGGCCGGGCCGAGCGCCTCGCCAGAGCGGCAGCCAGGAGAAACAGACCCTGCCGGAGGACAGGCTCAGTGACCACAGCCTGGACATCGGAACTGGACACAGGCAGACCTGACTGTCCGGAGAGTACAGGCTCAGTGACCACAGACTCTGGACACAGGCAGACCTGGGTTTCCAGAGAGGACAGGCTCAGTGAACACAGACAGACCTGGGTTTCCAGAGAGGACAGGCTCAGTGAACACAGACTCTGGACACAGGCAGACCTGGGTTTCCAGAGAGGACAGGCTCAGCGAACACAGACTCTGGGCACAGGCAGACCTGGGTTTCCAGAGAGGACAGGGTCAGTGACCACAGCCTCGACATCGGAACTGGACACGGGCAGACCTGGCTGTTCAGAGGGGGCAGGCTCAGTGACCATAGCCTGGACATTGGAACTGGACACAGGTAGACCTGGCTGTCCAGAGAGGACAGGCTCAGTGACCAAGGACTCTGGACACAGGCAGACCTGGGTTTCCAGAGAGGACAGGCTCAGTGACCACAGACTCTGGACACAAGCAGACCTGGGTGTCCAGAGAGGACAGGGCCAGTGACCACAGACTCTGCTCAGAGAGGGCAGGCTGGGAGAAACAGTGACAGAGATGCACTGTGGGAAGTACAGGAAGGGAGGGAGTTGGCGATGTGTACAGGTGGAGAGAGACGAGAGGGTTCTGGACTATAAGCAGGAGGAAAGGAGGCTGCTGTGGATCCTGTTGCCATGGCGAGTGCTGCCGTGTGTGTGGGGGTGCAGAGAGGATGTGCAGGAAACAAGGTGCTTCCTGTTCCTGTGATTCACACCCCAGGGCCAGCGCCACTGCCCTGCACCGCTCAGGACCTGCAGTCCAGCACAGCGCCCTGGACGTCATGGGCCTGCCCCTTTACCCTTCTCTCCTGCCCCTTTACCCTTCTCTCCTGCCCCTTTACCCTTCTCTCCTGCCCCTTTACTCTCCTGTCCCTTTACTCCTCTCTCCTGCCCCTCCACCTCACTCCACTGACTACTGCAAATGCAATGAAATAAAAACATGAATCCCGAACAGAGAGGGCGGTTCCACGAAAAAACCAAAATCCCCGTCAATAAAAACGCAAACCAGTCCGTGTGTTCTGACCCTCTTCGTTCCCCGTAGTGCGTGTCCGTGCCGTACACCAGGCGCCACACCAGGGCGGCGCCATTTCTTACTTGGCGCGGACTTCTGGGGAGACCGGAGCAGGCGAGTCATCGCGAAGTTATTGGAAAGGCGCTTGCAGGGCATGGCGCCTCACAACTTCCAGAAAACAAACAGCTCATCATTATCTAGACACCTCTTGTTGAAAAACTCTTCTTTACAATTAAACGTATACCTTCTGAATTCCGCGAAAACATTTTAAAATATTACAGTTGACAGGCTACAGGTGGGGCATTTAAACATTTGAAAAAATATATAACCCTTTAATTACTGTTAGCATAAACGATAAGCGATGAAGTGAGGAGATTGGCGGGTACGGTTTTCGAGGGTTAAATCGCCCCTGGGGCTCATCTACCCCCAACTGGGGCAACCCTCGTGCTGCCGGGGCGGCTCTTCTCGCGCCCTCTGCTCAACGGTTTCTTCGCGTGCCAGCTTACGAATTTCCTTCCCCTTTATTTCAAGTTAAAATTGTTTGGCGGTAAAATGAATCAACTTCAACATCTATAAAAAGTATTTTTCAAAGACTGATACAATATTATCACAACAGTTATAATTGTTAGCCACAAGCGGCAGAAGGGTTAGTGAGAGTGGTTAACTCTCCTCAAGGACTTGTCTTAATGTTTAGCCTTCGTGGCGCTATATCTAACGGTTTTCGATTTCTAATTATATAAAATTATAATTAACGCCGCCCACCAACACCCGTTCTAAAATTAATTAACAGTTAATAGTATAGTTCTTTTAATTACGCGCTTTACAGTACATTCTACTGTGTAAAATAATCCGTCTCAGCCCACGACTGGCGAAAGGAGGAATTTAAAAATACGAATTCACCCAACCATTTTCTCTTCTCTCAGGTAGGTGTAAATTAATTGACACTGGAGCTTTTAAGGTGTTTGCACAGGAGTCTCGTTTCTGCCTCGTTTAAGCCTGAGTCATTTATTTTTCTTAACCTGCTTATTAACGTACACATTGTTCCTCTACTGCACTGTATATATTATCAGGTGGGTATCACCTGAAGAAGGCTCCACGGCCGAAACGTTGTGTCTTCTTTCTTCTTTTTTCAGCATGGAATAAACCTATTACTTGTTCCTTTGTATATATTATCTACGCTATACAGATAATAATAAAGGTGATGTTAGTTCCCTTTCCTAACAGGACTGTTGTCCTGTACTGGGACTGTGAATCCTATTGCAACAGGACTGTTCTCCTATACTGGGACTGTAGCCCCTATTGTAACGGGACTGTTCTCCTGTACTGGGACTGTAGCCCCTATTGTAACAGGACTGTTCTACTGTACTGGGACTGTAGCCCCTATTGTAACAGGACTGTTCTCCTGTACTGGGACTGTAGCTCCTATTGTAACGGGACTGTTCTCCTGTACTGGGACTGTAGCCCCTATTGTAACAGCACTGTTCTCCTGTACTGGGACTGTATTCCCTATTGTAACGGGACTGTTCTCCTGTACTGGGACTGTAGCTCCTATTGTAACGGGACTGTTCTCCTGTACTGGGACTGTATTCCCTATTGTAACGGGACTGTTCTCCTGTACTGGGACTGTAGCTCCTATTGTAACAGGACTGTTCTCCTGTACTGGGACTGTAGCTCCTATTGTAACGGGACTGTTCTCCTGTACTGGGACTGTAGCCCCTATTGTAACGGGACTGTTCTCCTGTACTGGGACTGTAGCCCCTATTGGAACGGGACTGTTCTCTGAACTGGGACAGTTGTCCCTCTTTTGGAAGGGGTTCTCTGGAAATGTAGGTAAGTCGATTTACAGTCTTGTTCCTCATTTACTTTCTCAGTGTGAAAATGCTCCCTCTAGCGGCCGCTGATCGCTATTGCTCGCTGCAGCCGGATGGGGAGACAGATGGGGACCAGACGAGCGGCTTTCTCCCTTTCGCAAAGTAAAAGAACCTTTGTGATCAATCAGTTGTTTGCTTTGGCTGTTTAATTAGGTTGCTTTTTAGAACACCGTTATTCTAAAGAATATCATAACTATTTCTTGCTAGGTTCAATAAACCTGTTAAATATCACATCATCGTCAAATCATTTTCCCACATGACCACGGGGAGAACATACAAACCGCTTTATTATATATTTTAAACAATAGTTATTGTGCTTAATGAATTAGCATACAACTTTGTTTCAAGGGTGGTGCAGTAGTTGACATTGCAGTCCAAAGACACACCTATAGGCTAAATGGCTTCTGGAAACATTGACCCTGTTGTGAGTGTGTATGTGCTTGTGGGGACACACACAGATAGTTTAGAGACACCAAGTAACACACCCAGCAAATCTTTGGGAGGAGGGAGGAAACTACAATACCTATAGAAGAGCTGCATTGACTCAAGGATAACATGCATACTCTGAACAGAAGGCACGAGAATCAAACTCATAACCCACCTCCGTGTTGCCCTCATGGAGTTAGGTTGAGTAACTCCAAAGGATTTCAAAGAGTTTTCCCACATACAGGAGGGAACCCCCTTCATGCAGTGCAGCCATTCTGTGTTGTTTTCCCCTCAGAAAGTCAAGGACAGTGCGGCGTGGGCTTCAGACAGAGTTCAGTGCTTCTTCCCTTTTCCCAACTTGTCCCTGCGTCCCACAGAGCACCACAGAGAACAAAACAGAATTCTGGGATAGGATTGGCGACCTGCCAAGGTGAGCACCAGACTGGACGTATCTCACTGATACTAACTGTCACCTCTAACACACAGCTGTCCTGGACACCTGACAGACCTCTCAGTCACACACAGTCATACTGGACACCTGACTGACCTCTCAGTCACACCCAGCTGTCCTGGACACCTGACTGACCTCTCAGTCACACCCAGCTGCCCTGGACACCTGACTGACCTCTCAGTCACACCCAGCTGCCCTGGGCACCTGACTGACCTCTCAGTCACACAGATCGTCCTGGACACCTGACTGATATCCGAAACGCACACAGCTACACACAGCTTTTGCTCACTCAATTGAAAGCTGAGTCTCTGAATGCTGGAGGATCAACTAACCAGTGAGGTGTGAAATTTCCCACTTTATCCTGAGTTTTAAGCAGCTGCTACTTGATAAGGGGATCAGGTCAAGGAATACCCGTTGTCTCTTATGCCATCATGAGAGCCTGGGTGCGCAGGGGTGAGTTGAGGCCCCAGGCAGTGGAGACTCCCTGATGACTCCACGCACTGCCAGCTGTGTTGGGATCTGTATGGGATCTGCTCCCTCAGGAGATGGAGCTGATGCCTCCATCTTTCCTGTCTTTTCACCTCCAGCTGGACAGAAGAGTATCAGGGGGCACCTGCAGCACTGGTGAGTTATCTTCGATCACATTGCGATCATCATGTTGTTTAGTCCAACTTTCTGCGAAGGTCATAACCTTTAATGGTTTCAATTATCTTCTTCTCTTTAGCTGAATGTCCTGAACTAAAAGTTTTTGTCTGTGCGTTCAGTATTTTATCTTTTTGTAAAAGAAACAGTTGGCAATTCAGAGTACTGGATAGTTTCCCTTTCCCTTCCCATTTTGTAGGTAGGCAGCTCAGCTGTGCACAGGACGCACCCAGTGCTGGAAAGGCATGTCCATACAAGGCAGCAGGAGGCGGGGCGGGAGAGACTGCCTGCCCCTTCTGAGCTGTATAAGAGGAGGAGGCGGGGATCAGGATGCAGGAGCGCCTGCAGTGACCGCAGGATGGTGGCAGTACTGCGTCACATTGAGGACCTGAAGAAAAGACAGAGTGTCATTGATGAGTGAGCCAGAAAGATGTTGCATGTCAAGGTGTCTGTGTGCGGTTGTGTCTTGGTACGTCACTGTGCCAGTGTGCTTTTGTTTCTGTTTGTCCAGTATGTCTCTTTGGAATATGAATGAGCAAATAGATTGATAGAGAAGCAGCAAGATTTATCAACACTACAATGCCTGTGTTGTGTCCCTGTGTTTGAGGTTGAAGAAGGAGAAGTGGGGAGGCACTCCCAGTATCTGCTACCCTGAAGGCATCTCTGGTCCTGGGGAAAGGGAGCTGGGAGAGACTGAGGATCCGGGCCTGGCACAGCCAAGCAGGGAATTAGGCACCACTGCATCCCAGCAGTTCACAGACACTCTCTTTTCCCCAACCCCGTCGCTTTCCAATCAGCAGGTAACAGTGTTCTGACAGTCTCATACTGATACACTAGTAGGTAAGGCCTGTTTGTTTTCACATTTTGGATTTCTGCTGTACACATATAATCACTACTTAACTATCCAATACACACAAGTGCAAAGCCATGTCAAACATGTTCTTCACTTTTTTCACATTGATAATGAAGCTGCCATGCAGTACAACTTGGAAACAAAATATTTTCAGATCATGTGAATGCTTAATAACCTCACCCTTTTATTCTAAAGGTTAAAACAGAGCATCTCTTACGCTGTGACTAAATTAAGTGACTTAGTGTAATTAATCTGGGTCTACAGAACAAATACAGGCTTCATTTATCAGTACTGCGGTCTGAAAGTCTCCTCTCATCTTTACAGACTTTCAAGGAGTTAGGATGTGTAATTGACACTGTTTCTGACGACAGGGCCTGAGTGCTGTGTCTCAATCCCTCATGAGCTGGTTTGGGGGGTGGGGTCATGGAGAGGAGCTGTGATTGACGTTTGGCAGCTCCTGACTGGGGCAGAAGGGTATCAAAAACCAAAATTTGATTCCAGATTTGTAAGGGAAAATCCCTAAATGTGGAGCCCTGTGAACATTAACTGAATGCCAAACAGAATGTCTTCAACATTACAGAAAATACAAGGAGAACCTTTGTTATAAGAACAGTCATTTAGCACGGAGTCGCTCACAGTGACACACTGCTGCTGTGGAGTCTCTACTTTCTGGCGTCTCATTCTAAGCAACAGAGCACCTGGAGTTACCAGAGGTTTGATAACATTAGGGGTGACGGGGGACTCATGAGGAGCCAGGGTCAGAGACGGGGAGCTTAAACCAGGAACATCCTGATAGAGCAAGACCTGGACGTAATCACAGCAGAACATCCTATTGAATAAGAATGCCAAGGTGGAGAACCTAAACAGTGTGCCACAATGGTAAACACCTATTCAACTGCAGAGTCCAGCCTCCAGGAAATGGATTCTTACGCTCTGACGTAAAGCATAGGTGAGCCAGTCAAGTTCATGGATTTACGTGAGATTCTCGCTATCTCTTGTTGTGCAGTTGCTGCTTGGAAGGGGCCTAGAAGAGCTGAGTCTGGCACCAGGGCAGGATCCCATGATGTCATTCGTCATGGCAACAACAGACAGAAAGACGGGCAGGGCAGGGTTTCTCACAACACCCCCCCCCAAGGAGTTCTGGGGCTTTAGCTGCAGTGCTGAGGAGTAAAAGAAACTGCCCCCCACTGCTGCCACATTGAAGCTCTGCAGTTTATTCTGAATCAAGCATTATGATACGAGTGCCATCAGGTTTTCTAGGCTAGTAAATTCCAATTCTTTTGATGCTGAAATGGCTGAAGGAATTGTGAGCGGGTGAGTGTTGCTCTAAAACAGAAACGAGGGAAAGTGTTCATTTTAATAGAGCAGAGGTGTGGCTCTTCATTTACAGTGTCACTTCAACTTGTTCCCTTGGGGGTACAGAGACAAGCATTTCCTGTTCTTCTCTTAGCTATGAACAGCTCTTCGCCTGGGAAAAGGGTCTAATGAGCAATTCAGATTGAACTGGAACTGCACCCTCATTTGCCACTGCCTACAGCGGCTGACAATATAAAGAGACTTGGAACACCGACGTCTGGAGCTGGAAACCACTTCGTTCATGAAAAAGTTACTGTAGAGGAATTTGAAAAAAAAATATTGAAAAAGTATTTAACCAACTTTTAGAAAGTATTTGTAATGGTTTGAAATATTTGTGTTTATTTTGTGACTTAATTTGAGTCTGTGTTAAAGTAGCTGTTTATCTTTTGTTATTTAAGAAGTAATCATCTTAGTAATTATCGACTTTCTCCAAAGAATAACATCGATCAGCTGTTAATAAGATGTGACAGGGTGGAACAGGGTGCAAAGTTTTCCTAATTGTTTTATTTGTTTTTCATTGTAATTGTTTTCGGTAAACAGTGTCAGTTCCTGTCTGTTAGTGCTAACACTGCCGCTGATTTACAATTCTGTGATGTCATCTGTCTGGGCCTGCAGGGACAGTCGCAGCTGTCCTGGGTGTGCCACACAATGCTTTTTCATCCACTCTTGTTTTACCCCATACCTTAACCTTAACTCATTATTAACTTATTATCCAGAACTATAACCCATAATTGATCAAGACCTCACATGATGGTGACTTCCTGTATGACTGTTTTCTTCCTGCTGCCCCAGAGGAAATGTGCCGTTTGCACACTGTGATTGGTGCTTGGGTCAAAGGTTTTTTTTAACTGACTGTCTTAAGAATTACATGCTTAAACATTGTTTCATGGCAAGTGACATACTGACTTGTGAATACTGTATATTTTCACTTTGTCACCTGTTCTGTGAGATTCTGTAAAATAAATTTTACAGGAGGAATAACTTGCTGTGTGTCTAATTTGTATCTTTTTCTCTGTCATTACAGGGTAACCAGTTTAGCACAGTCAGGATTCTGTGTCTCTGTGATTCTGGAATCTGGGGCCTGTTTAGACACTCAACACATCAAGCACTAGTCTTAAATATGCTGTGTTTCTTATTTCCAGGCTACTTTTAAACTTGGTGGACCCATTCAAACACCTCTGTGGTGAAGACTGGGTGCTGTGGAGCAATGAGACTAGGCCATGAGCAAACACAGAGGCCACCAGGGGGCGCTGCCTCAGTTCTGTGTGGCTACCATTGTGTCCAAGTATGGAAGGACAAGCTGCTCAATGCTGCTCGGTGTCCGCACTGCTGCTGCTCCTGGGAGCTGATCTAAGGCTGACCTGGAGCATCTGCTGGACTCTGGCTGTCCAGGACCAGAGCCACCCCTGGAACAGTCCAGCTCACTCTGTAAGAGCCCTGTGCATGGCCTGTCCCAGTTGTGGGAGTGGCTCCCTCTAGTGGTTCAGCTGACACCGCTTGTCTTGTTTTTTTCTTGTTCAGTTTCTGAATTTTCATTATTATTCTTATCTTATCTTCCTCTACTCCTACCACTCTGCTTCATGCTCCCCCTAAAAATCCCACTCCTTCTTCCCCTTTCTCACTGCTCTCCTTCACTCCTCTTCCTCATTCCTCTCCGTCTTCCACACAGCTCTCCTTCACTCCTCTTCCTCATTCCTCTCCCTCACAGCTCTCCTTCTCTCCTCTTCCTCGCTGCTCTCTTTCTCCCCTCTCTCCTTCACTCCTCTGCCGTCTCTTCACTCCTCTCCCCCTCCCTGTGCGGTGACATCAGTGAGCTGTTCAAGATGTCTGACGGTCTGAAAGCGGAAGGTGAGCTGGGAGCCTGTCTTTCTCTCTGTCGGCTCTGGGCTTTAGTAAAAACTTGTTTATCGTTTAGCTTGGACTCTGCTCCGCGGAGGCCAGGGGTGTGGGGCTGTTGAAGGGTGCGATCGGGGCTGTGTGTTTGCTGATGGGGATCATTTCAAATAGACAAATGTAGGTGCAGACCCATTAGTTGAACGTATGTAAATACAACATGGTAACACGAACCAGGCACAAGCCTCCCTGTACCTTTTATAGGCTAGACACGAACACGCTAGATCTGTATAAAACGCAGCAGGTGCGGCTGAGCTTGCCTGTCTTCCCGGGCAGATGCTGTTTGCGTCTCTGCGTTGGGAGCGCCGTGGTCATTAAGATGGTTTCTGCGGTTTGTAGGAAAAGTGGCGGACGCTGCGCTCCCCTCTGCGCCGGCGATTGGGGGGCTCCGGATCGGTGGCCACCGCTCACTCGAGACCCGGGATCGGGCCCATGATCAGTCGCAACACTCCCACCGCCTCCCTGCGAATTCGTCCTGTGTTACCGGCTGCTGCTGGCTTTTTTACGTTAAAATTAATTTGGTAATTTCTCTTTCAAGAGTCGTGTAGTTTCTCCCACGGCTCATTTTTCAAAGTTCGCGTTTGTCTGACGTGACTTCAGTTTCAGTCCCATAAATATTGACGATATGCTGAGATCGAGACCATTTACGAATAAACAAGATTGATTAATAGTGGATCTAAATTCCTGGCTAGTCGTTACTTTGTCTATTATCATGTCAGAGAAAAGAAGAATTAAAATATTGTCACGGTAGCGGCAGGTCTCTAAGAAACACCTGCAGAACTGCTGTGTTCTTGTTGAGTGATTATAAACATCGATTACCGATATGACCACCGCTATCACCGCGATTGTTCATCATTTAATTGTGACAATTTGACTTGAGAGACTCGGTGGGCAGTGATGCCAACAGGAAGGATTCGGATAGACCAACGCTGGGGATCTGTGGATTAAAAAGTTATTTCATTATTAATGATAAGCTCCTGCAGATTGTTGACCACATCAGAAAAATATTGTATGAGATGAGATGCCGATTGTGGGATTGATGCAGTTGGGGTGGTGTGATCTAGAGTATACTGAAATGGAGGGATCCTCTGGTGGGATACCTGATGGTTTTCCTGTGGTTGTGTACTCCACTGTTGTAATTCAGTGGGTTTGTTAATTCACACATAACCCTCCCAGTAACAGCATTGAAATGATGTCAAATAAAGACACGACATCTGATGCATTTAAAGACAATAATTGAACCAGAAGCTAATTTTCATCGCCAGTTCCGCCAGGCATGCATCACTGTCCATATAATAAAGAATCAAATCAAATTAATCCTGTAATTAAGTTATAAATCATTACAGTAATGACCAGCTTCCCGCCTTGTGCTCTGTGACTGGTTAGTGACCTGGGGAAGAAGCTGTTGTTAGTGAACCTGGGTGGAAAGACCATTGTGATTAACACATCTCAAAGCATCCCCCTTCCCAGTTTTAATAGTGCAGAGCTCAGGCTGTGAGCGACTTGTTAGGGATCTGGTTCCAGAACAACACAGGTCGTTCTGTTGCGTACGGTGGAGAAGGATATGTGAACACTATGCAAGCATGGAAGTCATTGAACTTTATATACACGGTCATGTGTTTTCCACAGGCCCCCAGCGTTCAAAGCCAGTAAAGTTGCTTCATCTGAGTCCCGGCAGCAGTGAGCGGTAGAGGTTAGAGATCTGGACTCATAATTAGTGGCGAGTGGTTGTGGGTTCAGATCCCAGAGAAGCACAGCTCTTGTACTCTTGGGCACAGTACTTCACCTTTTGTGTTACCAGCTGTAAATTTTAATATGGATTGTGAACCCCAGGGTTGAGTGTGTCCCTCAGACTGTGACAGGGTGAACCCCAGGGGTGTATCTATGCAGAGACCTCGTTGTGTCTCTCAGACTGTGACAGGGTGAACAAACCCTCAATGCGGGCTGTTTTGCCGCTGTCTGGGTGGACTGGGATGTACAGTTTCAGCAGTGCCCCCTTGCAGTGCAGGGCTGCTGTGTTAGGACAGTTCAGTTCTAATGCTTCTGGGACTCCAGGCTTATCTGGGTGCCTCTCTGTCAAATCTGTGAGGAGGACAAGGGCGCAGAGGTTTGGCTGTTTTTTTTCTGACGTTAAATCTGTTGGAGAAATGCCTTTCTAAAGGTTTCTGAAATACTATATTACAAGTGTTGCCGCTGTGCACACCTCCCTCTGGCCTGCACTCAGATGTGTAGCTTTGCATTGCAAATGTTCTGGATATTGAGTCCGTGCCGTGTTTTCGTGGAGCGTGGTTGTTTGAGGTCAGTCCCTGACATGAACTCCTTCACGTGACTATCACAGGTGGGAAATCCAGCTAGCTCTTTTATCTCTGTGTTTTACACATATGACCCTCACTGAAAAAAATTGAAAGGATATTTGCAAAGTCGTTAAAGAATTCGTTTTTGCTTGGGGACCTCCACTTGGCAGCATCTGATCCACACCAGGTTTTATAGTGCTGCCTGTCTGACTCCATATGTGCAGCAGTCTGATACACTGCAGGTTTTATCAGCTGCTGGAGGCTCATAAAAAACGGTACTGGTGAAGAATCAGGAGAGCCAACACTGTGTTATTTGAACTCACTTCAAACTTTTATCTCAGCTTGTTAAGCACAGTTAGCTAGGTGTCACCAGGAGCTGGTTGGGCTTGAGTTTTCTTTCTTTTCTACTTGCTTTGGACCGTTGCCCCCTCCCCTCTCCCCATGTGGGACCCTCTGTCTGCCTGCATCTTTACCCTCTTCCTCCCTTCCTCTTCACCTCTTTCCCATCATCCACGCTCCCTAGCCTCTCGTTTCCTGATCCCGTCTCCGTTCCTCTGCTTTCGTTCCTGCATTGCTCTGGCGGAGGAGGACGTGGGAGGGAGTGCAGTCACGTTCACTGCCCTGGCTGTTTCCAGGCAACAGCGCAGACGAGGGGGAGAGAGAAATGTATTAACTCTTTAGTACTGGACTTGCTGCAGTTTGTGTGGTACCAGGTCAGTCGGACTCTGACCTACTCCCTGTATGAACCCTGGCTGAAATCAAGGTGTAAATAGATGCAGGGTTTCCCGCAGGAAAAGGCTCAGGACAGGTGGAAGTCTCCTGCAAATGACATAACGTTAATGTTAATCCCCCATCTAGCTATCTGACAGTACTAGCTTGCAAACTGTGTATTGTAACTATATAATATTATCCTGAACAAGACGTTATTTGACTGCAGCTAGTCTGATTATATACAATTAATCAAAGCTGTAGGTTACCATGATGCTGCCTGAGGAAGAGCTTTGTACTTGACATGCTTTTCTAATTCTGACTGCACTGTGCCATCATTGTGTTCTTTTTGCTATTGAGCTCTGTTCATTATTTTGCGCTCATTGAGACAATACGATATTTATTCACTTTGACAATTGTCATCCACCCAGTTTATTATTTTATAGAAATTTTGTTTCTCATCAATTTTCACTAGAGACAAAGGGGCACCGTATTTGTCTGTGACCCGATGACTCAGCTGTGAGGAAATCCTGCAGTTTCTTTCCTATGTCAATTACTAAGTTAGCTCTCAAGGGTCCAAAACCCTAATGCATGAAGTTTTCTGTTGAAAAAGGCAATTGTTTACTGTTTGTATTGATGGTTTATTTTATCCACGTACAAAAACACATTGAGTAATTAACTGAATCACAAATAATTCTGCAACAATATCACAATTTTACATTATTTAATTTTTTTATCAACCTAAACTTAATGCAAATTTGTATGCATGAGAGCTGTGCGATTACACACCATTGCAGTGGTTAGCTGTCATATGATTTTGCGGTGTATTACTATGAAACAGTATTTCAATATGGAATCTTGTATACATGTTGTTGGCATTCATGCAGCTAGGCAGCCAAACTATGAAATATGTCTGTGAATGACAGAAAGTCTTTCTGACATATGACATATGTCTAAATGACAGAAAGATCCAGGTGTGTCCGGAGGGGTGTTGATGATGTATCTGTGAGTGGGCGTTTGTCTCTGACAGTGAGATCGGGTGTGTCCAGAGGGGTGTTGATGATGTATCTGTGAGTGAGTGTTTGTCTCTGACAGTGAGATCGGGTGTGTCCAGAGGGGTGTTGATGATGTATCTGTGAGTGGGCGTTTGTCTCTGACAGTGAGATCAGGTGTGTCCAGAGGGGTGTTGATGATGTATCTGTGAGTGGGCGTTTGTCTCTGACAGTGAGATCAGGTGTGTCCGGAGGGGTGTTGATGATGTATCTGTGAGTGAGTGTTTGACTCTGACAGTGAGATCAGGTGTGTCCAGAGGGGTGTTGATGATGTATCTGTGAGTGAGTGTTTGTCTCTGACAGTGAGATCAGGTGTGTCCGGAGGGGTGTTGATGATGTATCTGTGAGTGAGTGTTTGTCTCTGACAGTGAGATCAGGTGTGTCCGGAGGGGTGTTGATGATGTATCTGTGAGTGAGTGTTTGACTCTGACAGTGAGATCAGGTGTGTCCAGAGGGGTGTTGATGATGTATCTGTGAGTGGGCGTTTGTCTCTGACAGTGAGATCAGGTGTGTCCGGAGGGGTGTTGATGATGTATCTGTGAGTGAGTGTTTGTCTCTGACAGTGAGATCGGGTGTGTCCAGAGGGGTGTTGATGATGTATCTGTGAGTGAGTGTTTGACTCTGACAGTGAGATCAGGTGTGTCCAGAGGGGTGTTGATGATGTATCTGTGAGTGAGTGTTTGACTCTGACAGTGAGATCGGGTGTGTCCGGAGGGGTGTTGATGATGTATCTGTGAGTGGGCGTTTGTCTCTGACAGTGAGATCAGGTGTGTCCGGAGGGGTGTTGATGATGTATCTGTGAGTGAGTGTTTGACTCTGACAGTGAGATCGGGTGTGTCCGGAGGGGTGTTGATGATGTATCTGTGAGTGAGTGTTTGTCTCTGACAGTGAGATCGGGTGTGTCCAGAGGGGTGTTGATGATGTATCTGTGAGTGGGCGTTTGTCTCTGACAGTGAGATCGGGTGTGTCCAGAGGGGTGTTGATGATGTATCTGTGAGTGAGTGTTTGTCTCTGACAGTGAGATCGGGTGTGTCCAGAGGGGTGTTGATGATGTATCTGTGAGTGAGTGTTTGACTCTGACAGTGAGATCAGGTGTGTCCGGAGGGGTGTTGATGATGTATCTGTGAGTGGGCGTTTGTCTCTGACAGTGAGATCAGGTGTGTCCGGAGGGGTGTTGATGATGTATCTGTGAGTGAGTGTTTGTCTCTGACAGTGAGATCGGGTGTGTCCAGAGGGGTGTTGATGATGTATCTGTGAGTGAGTGTTTGACTCTGACAGTGAGATCAGGTGTGTCCGGAGGGGTGTTGATGATGTATCTGTGAGTGGGCGTTTGTCTCTGACAGTGAGATCAGGTGTGTCCGGAGGGGTGTTGATGATGTATCTGTGAGTGGGCGTTTGTCTCTGACAGTGAGATCAGGTGTGTCCGGAGGGGTGTTGATGATGTATCTGTGAGTGGGCGTTTGTCTCTGACAGTGAGATCAGGTGTGTCCGGAGGGGTGTTGATGATGTATCTGTGAGTGAGTGTTTGTCTCTGACAGTGAGATCAGGTGTGTCCGGAGGGGTGTTGATGATGTATCTGTGAGTGAGTGTTTGTCTCTGACAGTGAGATCAGGTGTGTCCGGAGGGGTGTTGATGATGTATCTGTGAGTGGGCGTTTGTCTCTGACAGTGAGATCAGGTGTGTCCGGAGGGGTGTTGATGATGTATCTGTGAATGGGCTGCAGTCAGTATTGAAATTGTCTGTTTTTGATGATGTCATCTGTGTTCCCCCTCTTGCAGTGTTAGTGGTGCAGCCCAGGGTTCCCTGGCTGGTGTGAGCGCCCCCTGGCCGGTGGAGCTCTGCCCCGAGTCACCACTGCAGCTTCAACATGAACAACAAGGAGGCGTCAACAGAGCCTGGTGAGGGACTCCACAACACTAATACACACCACAGATACACAGCACTGACACACAACAACTGTACAACACTGGACAGGTACACATGCAGACATCCAGCTTTACAACAGTTATGCAAGTCCAGGTACACAGCAGGGACAAAACTGTTCAGCAGTGAAATGCAGCACTGATGCAGTTACTCCTGTGTGTGTGACCAGAGAGGAACAGCCACATGAAGGTGTTTCTGCCCAACAAGCTGCTGGAGTGTCTGCCCAGGAGTGTGGCCTTGCCCAAGGAGAGACTGCGCTGGAACACCAACGAGGTGAGACAGGAGGTGGGAGAGATGGAGAAAGAGGGATGGGAGGGATGAGGAGAGAGAGGAAGAGAAGAATAGGAGAAATGAGGAGACAAAGATGGAAGAAGTGAGGAGAGAGATGAAGAGAAGGATGGGAGAGAAGAATGAGGAAAACAGAGACAGGTGGGGGAACATGGCCAGAACCTGCCCATGACATGATTGTTCTTTCTCTTCTTAAATTGATTTCCAGGAAATCGCTTCCTACCTGCTATCGTTCGACAAGCATGAGGAGTGGTTGTCCTGCTCCCTGAAGACCAGGTATGTCTCACTGCATGGATGAGGTGATGAGTATAAATACTGCCATCTTCAAACAATGAGCTGTTTGCCATTTAATAGTAATTAGTTCTCAGTTCTCATTCTCAATTCTCAGTTAATAGCTGCCCTTTACCTGTTTTTTCTCTCAATCTCTCTGTCCCTCTGTCTCCCTATTGCTCTCTTCCTCCTCTTTGTCTCTACCTTTCCCTCCCCCTGTGCTTCTCCCTCCCTTTCCTCTCCGGCTCTCTCCCAGGCCTCCGAATGGTTCCATCATCCTGTACAACAGGAAGAAGGTGAAGTACAGGAAGGATGGCTACTGCTGGAAGAAGAGGAAAGACGGCAAGACAACCAGAGAGGATCATATGAAGTTGAAGGTGCAGGGTATGGAGGTGAGCGCGCCAATACCACAGACGTCCACACGAGGGCGGTAGTAGCACCACCACAAGTGTTCTTGAGAGAGTCCTATGCCCACTGGCGTTCACCAGAGGAACTCTGTTCTGGCCCCCATACCTGTATCAGAAAGAGCTTCCATGCCCTAGGCTAGCTGTTGACCTGCTGCCCATCTCTCTCTCCACAGTGTCTCTATGGTTGCTATGTCCATTCCTCCATCGTCCCAACATTCCACAGGAGGTGCTACTCACTGCTGCAGGTGGGACTTCCTGTCTCAGTCTTGTGTCACTTCCTGAAGCACAGCTTAGCTTTCAGTATAGGGACGCACATCAGTGGTGTGTCTCAATATATGTGCTGTAGTCCTGTGTTTTCTGTCATGTTTCCTGTGTGAGGAGTTTTAGCTCTCAAGTCCCTGTGTTGTGCTCTGTGGAAACAGGTCCAGACCCTCTTTAATCCTGTGTCTCCCTGTGAAGGAAAATCCTGCAGGCATTTGGCAGCAGAATCTTTCCTGCCTACTGTTAGAATTCCACAAGGATTTTCCCTGTAATTCCTTCAGGAATCCTGTCACATAGAAATACATAATTTTAGAACAGTCCCAAAGGGAATGTGTATAAAACAGGTTTGTGTCTGTGTTGTAAAAGATGTCTGTTTCCTGTAGAATATATTTCTGTGTCCTACAGGATACCTGTTTGTGTTGTAGTGTGCCTCAGTCTCACCTGCCAGTTCTGTTCCGATCCAGAACCCGGATATCGTCCTGGTGCACTACCTGAATGTGCCGTCAGCGGAGGACTGTGGGAAGGCGTGCAGCCCGGCGCTGTGCTCTGTTACCAGCGACCGCCGTGAGTGGCTGCGCTGGACGCGTGATGAGTTGATTGGTCAGCTCAAGCCCATGTGTGAGTGGCCTCCCCTGCTTACTGCTTGTCAAAACACCGGTTAACCACAGGGGGGCGCTGAGACACAGTAACCTGAAGATACCTGCCCAGCACCAGTTGTCCTACAACAGTAACAGAAGAAGTCAGTGGGTTTCTCCCTCTCTCCTGTCTCAGTTCACAGTGTCAAGTGGACCTGCAGCAACAGTAACAGCTCCTCTGACCTCTCCATCGAGCAGCTGGTGCAGCACGTCCTGGACAGCCAGCAGGCCAAGCCGCAGCCGCGCACACACAGCTGCCTCTGCAGCAGCGGCCTGGGTGAGCGCTGCGCCAGACGAGTGTGGGAACAGAGGGGTGAAGCGGCAGAGAAAGCTCATGTCTAACTCCGGTTTTCTTTCTCTCTCCTTCCTCCTTCTGTCTTCCCCTTCCCCATCGCACTCTCTCTCTCTCAACCCTCTCTCTCCTTTCTATTCCTTCACTCTCTCACCCCTGTCTATCCCCACACCCTTTCACCCCTCATTCTCTCTCACCCCGTCACTCCCCTCTATCCCCTTTCACTCCTCACTCTCTCTCATCCTGTCACTCCTCTCTATCCCCTTTCACCCCTCATTCTCTCTCACCCCTGTCACTCCTCTCTATCCCCTTTCACCCCTCACTCTCTCCCACGCCTGTCTCTCCTCCCCATGCCCTTTCACCCCTCATTCTCTCTCACCCCTGTCACTCCTCTCTATCCCCTTTCACCCCTCACTCTCTCCCACGCCTGTCTCTCCTCCCCATGCCCTTTCACCCCTCATTCTCTCTCACCCCTGTCACTCCTCTCTATCCCCTTTCACCCCTCACTCTCTCCCACGCCTGTCTCTCCTCCCCATGCCCTTTCACCCCTCACTCTCTCTCACCCCTGTCACTCTTCCTCATGCCCTTTTACCCCTCACTCTCTCTCACCCCTGTCACTCCTCCCCATGCCCTTTCACCCCTCACTCTCTCTCATCCTGTCACTCCTCTCTATCCCCTTTCACCCCTCATTCTCTCTCACCCCGTCACTCCTCTCTATCCCCTTTCACCCGTCACTCTCTCTCACCCCTGTCACTCTTCCTCATGCCCTTTCACCCCTCACTCTCACACCCCAGCCTCCACAGGGGCCAACATTCCCCACAGGTGTAACAGCACCAAGCACCGCATCATCTCCCCGAAGCTGCCCCCGCGCCCCTCCCCCTACCCCGCCCTGACGGAGGTGCAGAATCTGGCCGGGGGTGAAGGCGGGGGCGAGTCGGGGGGCGGAGGCCCTGACAGGAAGACGGTGACCCCCAGTCTCATTCCCCAGCAACAGCAGCAACAGCAGCAACAGCCGCAGCAGCAGACATCAGGGGGCAACTCAGGGGTGCCGGGAGGTTCCCCAGTCCCGGTCAGCCAATCTCCTTCCTCGGCGGGTAGCCCCCAGCAGCGCTGCTCGCCCTTGGCCCCCAGCAACGGTTTCTATGGCAACCAGCGTGGCCTGGCGACAGTGACGCTGCCTCAGAATGCGGTGATTGTCATGGCGACGCCCATTGGGTCCGGAAGGGGAGGGCCCAGGGGGGATGGGGAGGGCCTCCCGAAGCAGGAGAATGGCACCAGCATGGCGGCACGCCTGTCCCCAGCCCTCGCCGCTGTCACGCACTCCAGCCGCCTCCTCCTGTCCCCCATCGCTCAGCCCTCCCACGCCTCGCCCCCGGCCGAGCCTGCCCCCACTCCAGCACCCTCACTCCCCTCCGGCACCCCGACAGCCACCGCACACGTCCGGCTGACCAGCACCCCCAGCTCCACCGCCGCCGCCCCAAATACCAGCACTCAGGCCTCCCCCACCCCTGGCGTCGCGACCCTCAGCTTGACCCTGCTGCCCAGCCCCCTGATTGGAGGCCTGGTGCTGACGGACAGACTAGTCTCGGGGGCAGAGTCGCTGATCCTGCCCTCCCACTCCTCCTCCTCCTCCTCCTCCTCCTCCTCATCATCCTCATCCTCGTCCACTTCCTGCACCCCTCCCGCCTTCGACCCCGACTCCTTCCTCAACAGCCCCAAGCGAGGACAGACCTACGGGGGCACAGCCGCCTCCGGCGACTTGCTGTCCCTCTCCCTCTCGGTCCCTTCCAGTTTCACTCCTCCGTCCTCGTCCCTGTCTCCCGTCTCCCCCTCTGCCTCCTCCTGTTCCCGCTCCCTCGCGCTCGCCCTCTTGCCGGCTTCCCCCTCCAGCTCTCCCTCCTCCCTCTCCTCCCTCTCCTCCTCCTCCTCTTCCTCAGCTGCGGAGCATGATGACGAGATTGGGAAGGGCAGGGAGTGCGAGGCAAGGAGAGAGCCCCTGTTCCCAGACACGGGCGCCCCCCCCTCTTCTCTCTGCTCCACCTCTCTCACGCCGTCTCTCTCCCTCTCGCTGTCGCTCTCCCCGGATGGCCAGCCAGTCTCCACGCTGACCGCTCCGCCCCTCCTGCCCCTGTCCCTGGGGCTGGCGGGGGCAGAGAGCCAGGGACCGGGGGCCAGCAGTGAGGGAGACGTCCCGCTCGGTGATCGTGGTCCCCACAGCAACAGGAGCGAGCCGTCCCTGTCAGACCCGCCCCGCCCCTCCCAGAATCCCTCGCTGGAGGAGCGGCCCTGCCAGGAGCAGCGGCCGCCGTCCGAACTGCTGCTCCTGCAGCCCAAAGGCAGCCTGTTCTTCCTGCAGGACGAGTGCAGCTCCAGCTCGCCGGGCGCGGGGCTGCAGGAGGACAGCGCCCCCGAGGGTGGCATCCAGGTCAAGGAGGAGCAGGGGTCCCCCTTCTCGCCCGCGGTCTTGAGGTACGAGGGGGAGGAGACCCCCATGGACACAACGGGTGACGAGGGCAAGCAGGAGGAGGGGGCAGGGGAGACACTGAGTAGAGACTTGAGAGCGGAGAGGGAACCGGAGAGGACAGAGGCAGAGAGCATAACAGCAGAACCTCCCAGCGAGGATACAGAGCTGTATACCATGATCCAGAAGAACCTGGGTCCCGGTGCTGGCTTTGGCGGGGCTGGGAATGCAGGAAGTGGCCAGCTGGGACTGGCAGACCACTTCGAGATCTCCTTCGACAGCCAATTTCCAGACTTCATCTCCGAATTCATCGCTGAAGAGCATCAGCAAAATTCTGGAGGATCTGCTTGTGATTCAGGGTCTGTCAGTGCTGTTCCCTTTGCTGCTGCTGTTGCCCCCCTGCTCACTCACCCCCACATCCCATTCCCAAACCTCAGCCTGGAATCCCCCTTCAGCACCACATCAGCTGCAGTACCGACGGTATCCACTGGGGGGCAGTATGGCCCATCGCAGCAGTCCCAGACTCCACAGCCTTCCTCCGCCCCCTTCCTCTCCTTCCTCAACCAGACCTCCTTGGCACTGTCACCCACTGCTGGTTCAGGAATATCTGCACGTCGCCTGGTGGCCATCACTGACTTCTCCCCCGAGTGGTCCTACCCTGAGGTGAGGCCTGCTGGGAAACTGAGTTTTGCCAGTTTTGGTGCATAGGAAGCTGCTTAGGAATGATTTTTTTGAGCAGTCTTATAATATTATAAATAATTCAGATTTTGCTTATTTTCTGTTTTGTTTTCAGGAGTGTTTTGTACTATGTATTACATTTTGCATTATTATTATGCCTATCTGTGTGTGCCAGAGACGTAGAGCAGACTCCCATTGTGCAGTGGTCTGATCTATTCCAGGTTTTTCCAGCTGCAGGAGGCTCCTGTTTACCACTAGCAGGTGTATGAGATTTCAAGCACATTGCTGCTGATCTTCATGTCTTTTATTGGTTCCAGTGTTATTTATGTTTAGCTGCTTTGTGTGTATTATCCACCATGTGCACATTAAGTTGTCAGGCCACCTGCCTCAGTTGCACTGCATTGATCGCTGTGTCATCCGCAGGGGGGAGTGAAGGTTCTGATCACTGGCCCCTGGACTGAACTGTCGGGTCAGTACTCCTGTGTGTTCGATCAGAGCGCCGTTCCAGCATCACTAATACAGCCAGGGGTCCTGCGCTGCTACTGCCCGGGTAAGACAGTTTGGACTCAGTGCATCTGAGCTGTACAGAGCACTGCACTGTGTGACCAGGTGTGTCAGAGCTGTCCTGAGCACTGCACTGTGTACTGTATCTGTGTGTCAGCGCTGTCCTGAGCACTGCACTGTGTGACTCAGTGTGTCAGAGCTCTACTGAGCACTGTGCATTGTGACTATGTGTCAGAACTGTCCTGAACATTGCACTGTGTAACTGTGTGTCAGAGCTGTCCTGAGCACTGCACTGTGTGACTCAGTGTGTCAGAGCTCTACTGAGCACTGTGCTGTGTGACTATGTGTCAGAACTGTACTGAGCACTGCGCTTTATAAATTATTGTGTCAGAAGTCTACTGAGCACTGATACAGCTATGAAACATACAGATATGGGCCACAAGGGGTCAGTGTTTTCTGGCTCATTGTCCAAATACCCTGCTGCCGAAGGTTCTGTATATCAGTCATCTGATCCGTTTCTTCACTGCTAAAGCAAATTGTCATGGGTCCATTTCTGCTGGTCTGCACGGTGTAACATCTCCTTTAGCATTCCAGGCTTCTGTCTTACAAACTAGTGATTTGCTCAAGAGGAGATCTGGTGAAAAAGAGAAGTCTAAACTTCAGCTCTGCCAGGCTCAGAGCACACTAGCTCACTGCATAGTGTGCTCCCGCCTTTCTCAGAAGTGTCTGTGGAGGGCTTCATTAGCTAGAAAACTGGGCATATAAAAATACTAATACTAGAGGGTGCAAGTGGAAGGACATGGAGGTGCATTTAAACCCGAGGACGGGAGGTACTTCTTATCTCAAAGGGTGGTGGGAGTGTGGAACAAGCTGCCAAGTCCTTGTTGAATCCGATACCCTGCCTTCTTTTAAGAAACAGCTGAAGGAAGAAAGATAGCACCCACAGCCACCGAGAGTCGCCCCACTCCTTTACCCTTCTCCCAAAGATGCGTCTGTGCCCACATTGGGGGAGCTGAGGGGCAGACAAGGCAGATCTATTCACTTCTGTTATTGTGTCCTTATTCCTCTCTCTCTCTGCCTCCCCGCACCCTCTCCCAGCCCACGAGGCAGGCCTGGTGTCTCTCCAGGTGTGGCAGGACAATACCATCCTCTCGTCCTCGGTGCTGTTCGAGTACCGCGCCCGCAACTCCGGGGCCCTGCCCAGCTCCCAGCTCGACTGGCTCTCCCTGGATGGTGAGTACCCCAGCTGTAGACACAGATGACTGGCATCCACTGGCTGTGGGAGACATGAGGGAGAGCAAAGAGGTAAAGGAATTTCTTGGAAAGCATGAGAGAACACACGTAGATGTGTGTGACACAACACCGAACAGAAAAGAGAGCAGACACAAACACAGCAGCAGCAAAATAATGCAGAGCTTGTGCCTGTCTTGCAACATGCAGGGCAGATACTCTAGCATAAGGCTGATGTTCATGTCACCTCAACATGTTCATCATTTCAAGTGTGGGAGACCTGTGCAATTCTCCTGCAGATTTACTTTCACCCCCTGAGCAGCTCCATTTCAGTGGAACTTGGAGCATTAAATGCATAAAAAACTGAGAGGTAATAACAAGTGTAGAAATACAAAAGTGTGTGTGAGTGGGTGAACCTTCATGACAGTGTGTGGGTCTCTTGAGAGCGTGCCAGTTCACATACATGTGTGTGGATATTTGAGTATGAGTGTATTAGTGTAGTGTGTGTGTGTCAGTCAGTTTGTGAGTGAGCTGGCTGGCAGTGCTGTGGACACCAGCCATTATTCTTGCCCGATTATCTGGCTCAATTAGAGCAAATTATCAGAGCCCTGGGAAATCAGATTAACTGCCCTTACGCCCCAACCCAGGAAGGATTAAATATACTGTGAGTGCACAAGGGGGGTTTAGAGACATAGTGAAACATGCTGAGAGACACTGAGGAATGCTGAGATGTACAGGGAGACACAGAGGCATGCTGAGATACATTGAGGACACTAAGATGCCCTGAGAGACACTGAGAGACACGCTGAAATGCACTGAGAGTCACTGAGAGAAACGCTGAGATGTACCAAGAGACACTGAGGCATGCTGAGATGCACTGAGGACACTGAGGCATTTTGAGACACACTGGGAGACACTGAGGCATACTGAGACACGCTGAGACACGCTGAGACACGCTGAGACACGCTGAGGCATGCTGAGACACACTGGGAGACACTGAGGCATACTGAGAGACACTGAGACACGCTGAGAGACACTGAGACACACTGAGGCATGCTGAGGCACGTTGAGAGACACTGAGACATGCCTTGAGACACTGAGATGATGGAATGTACCAAGACATACTGAGAGGTATTAAGATGCACTGAGAGATAGTGAGACAGGAGGATATACACTGAGAAGCACTGGGACATGCTAACACACATTTTTAAATTAAATTTAAAAATGTTTAAAAACATTCAGGGTAATAAAATATTATTGAGAGTCTCACACTGTTTTTCAGGCTGTGACAGGAGATCACTCACTGAGGAGATCTATTAAGTTTCCTCCCCCAGTGGGGTTGGAAGCTATTCTGATTTTGGCAGGATTGGGAATTCAGGGATTAGATTTGTTATTTTAGGGAAGAATGTTTGTCTAATCCCTGAGTATTTCTCACAGTGCAGCAGAAAGTGAATTTCTGTCTCTGCTGCTCCCTGCTGGCATTAGTCGCACAGCCTGTCCTCTCTTGGCAGTCAGGCCTGCCTGTGTCCAGTTTCTATGCCTAGGCTATGGTCACTGAGCCTGCCCTCTGGACAGCCAGTTTGTCGGGCTGTGTCTAGTTTCTGTGTCCAGGCTGTGGTCACTGAGCCTGACCTCTCTGGGCAGCCATGTCTGGCTGTGTCTAGTTTCTGTGTTCAGGCTGTGGTCAATGAGCCTGTCCACTCTGGGCAGCCAGGTCTGTCTGTGTCCAGTTTCTGTGGCTAGGCTGTGGTCACTGAGCCTGTCCTCTCTGGGCAGCCAGGTCTGTCTGTGTCCAATTTCTGTGGCCAGGCTGTGGTCACTGAAACTGTACTTCATCAGATCTGTTTCTCCTTGTTGTCTTCCAACTTTCTCAAATACAAGGCCAGTGTGTTTTATCTTTAAAGGCACTTTAGTGATCTAATTTGTGTTGGTGTGTGTGTCCTCGTGTGTGAGATAGTGTGTGATGTGGTGTTTTTGGTTAACTCAGATCTGTGGTGTTTAGCAATATTTTATTGCTGTTTTCTGTATGTTGATTAACAATTGGTATTGGCCTAACTTAGCTCAGCGTGCATTGTTTGGTGTTTTTTTGTGCAGACGAAGTTTTTACTGACTTCTGTGGGGTGTTTGTCCCGTTTAGTGTAATTCTGGTCTGTGATTGGATGATACACTTCACTGCCATACAGGGCAATGGGTTAGATTACACTTTCAAATATTTAGAGCCAGATTTCTGAGGGGGTGTTGATATTGTAGAGCTACCTTCTCATCACATAGAGAGCCCTACATGTCTTCTTCAGTGCCCTTACTGCCAGGTCAAAACTCCCTGATGAACTGATCTTCACACCAGTGATCTTTAGTTCCAATATGTTGTTATTCAGTGTGTAGTGGTATCTGTTTCCCTGAGATCTGGCATTCTCTGAAAAACTCTTGTTTTTCAGACTTAAGTCTGGACTTAAGTCTTATCCAGATTGCTCATGTCTGACAGTACTGCTCCTGCAGCGCCAGGCTCTGTTGCAGCCAAAGGAGAGGGTCATTGGTATAGAGCAGGAACAACACACTCTGTGTGGTGTAGGGTGTTAGCTCATTGACAGAGATATTGATCAGTGTTGGGCCAGGAGCTCAGACTGTTCCCACAGCTCTGTTAGCTCATTGATAGTGATCAGTGAACAATGTTGGACCACTCAAGTTGGGCCAGGAGCTGCAGGAGCTACACTTTCCCCAGGTTACTTTTCACACAGTCACCCTGGTAGTTATTGGGGTGAGTCTGTCTGCACTTGTCTATTTGGGGTGATCCAGACCCTAGGGTAACACCGGCTCAAGACGAGGTTGAAAAGTTAAAGCAGGACTTGCAGCTCAGTATTTCATTGTTGACTCCAATCTTGGTCACAGACCATTCATGGTCTGAGAGCTTGGAGTTAGTCCAGTTGTTCCTGGTCTGTGATCAGGGAATCCAAGAGGTCTGCTCTCTACCCCCTCTCCTCTCTCCTCTCCCCTTACTCCTCACTCCTCTCTTCCACCCCTTTGCTTTCTACTGTCTTCCCCCTCTCCCTCGTTCTCTCCTTTCCTTCCCCTGTTCTCCACTCTCTCCTCTCTCCCTCCCGACAGCTCCAGTTCTAGATTTAGTTCAGTGAGGGAGTGGAAATGTTGGACGAGGTCTGGAAGATTAAAGTCTTGGCCCGACAACCCCCCCCCC
Source organism: Atractosteus spatula (assembly GCF_055471065.1). Lineage (NCBI taxonomy): Eukaryota > Metazoa > Chordata > Actinopteri > Semionotiformes > Lepisosteidae > Atractosteus > Atractosteus spatula. The sequence continues at coordinate 66,679,849 of NC_142708.1, read as the reverse complement.
TCCTCGAACTGCCCTCCTCCTCATGGAAACTCCGTAAAGCCGAGAGATAAGCGGTGGATTCCTGGACCTGCGCAGGGGGGCTATTTTAAGCTGCTTTTTGTTTCCAACTGTCTCTCCAGCTCTGTCTTAACCCCTCCTTGCCTCCCAGGCTTTTATCTTTTCTCTCTGAACTCTCTGTACTGTTCTTTTACCCTCATTTCACTGGGGATTTCTACACTTTAGTGTGCTTTTACTGTGATTTGACTGTGCTTTACTAATTTTTACCATGATTTCACTGGGCTGTACTGCACTTTATTGTGCTTTTACCCTGTTCTCACTGTGCTTTACTGCACTTTTACCCTCATTACACAGGGCTTTGCTGCACTTTACTGTACTTTTACCCTGATCTCACTGGATTTTACTGAACTCTGCTCTTCTTTTACACTAATTTCACAGGGCTTTACTGTACTATTACGTTGATCTCACTGGGCTTTACTGCATTATACTTTGTCTTTACTGCAATCCCAGTGGGATTTTCTGCCTGCACTTTACTGTGTTGATAATAATAATAATAATAATAATAATAATAATAATAATAATTGCTTACACTTATATAGCGCTTTTCTGGACACTCCACTCAAAGCACTTTACAGGTAATGGGGATCCCCTCCACCACCACCACCAATGTGCAGCCCCACCTGGATGATGCAACGGCAGCCATAGTGCACCAGAACGCTCACCACACATCAGCTATCAGTGGGGAGGAGAGTAGAATAATGAAGCCAATTCATAGATGGGGATTATTAGGAGGCCATGATTGGTAAGGGCCAATGGGAAATTTGGCCAGGACGCCGGGGTTACACCCCTACTCTTTTCGAGAGACGCCCTCAGATTTTTAATGACCACAGAGATTCAGGACCTCGGTTTTACGTCTCATTCGATGGATGGCGCCTGCTTACAGTCTAGTGTCCCCATCACTATACTGGGGCATTAGGACCCACATGGACCGCAGGGTGAGCGCCCCCTGCTGGCCTCACTAACACCTCTTCCAGCAGCAACCTTAGTTTTTCCCATAGGTACAAACACAGTATAGTGCAGTAAAGCCACTGAGATCAGAGCAAAAACACAGTACAGTGCAAAAAAAACACTGACATCAAGGTATAAACACAGTACAGGGTACTGTACTGCGGTAAGCCACTGGGTTCAGAGTAAATACACGGTACAGTGCAGTACAATCCACTGAGATCTTGATAATGTGATCTCAGTAAATAATAGTCTTATCTTATCAGTGGGCTTTACTGCACTGTACTGTGTTTTTACCCCGATCTCAGTGGCTTTACTGTACTGTCCTGTGTATTTACTCTGATCTCAGTGGGCTTTACTGCATTGTACTGTGATTCTGCCCTGATTTCGGTGGCTTTATTGCACTTTACTGTGTTTACACTCTGATCGGTGCCTTTACTGTGCTCACACCCTGAGCTTAGTGGGCTTTACTGTGCTGTGTATTTACTCAGATCTCAGTGGGCATTACTGCACTGTACTGTGTTTATATCCTGATCTCAGTTGCTTTACTGCACTGTACTGTGTTGATTCTCTGATCTCAGTGGATTGTACTGCACTGTACCGTGTATTTACTCTGATCCCAGTGGCTTACTGGACCCTGTACTGTGTTTTTGCTCTGATCTCAGTGGCTTTGCTGCACTATACTGTGTTTGTACCCTGATCTCAGTGGACTTCAGCCAGCTCTGAGGAGTGCGTGACAGTGTGCTGGGACACAGAATAGTCTGTCAGAGCCAAGCGCTCCCAGGAGGAGGGGTATTTTTCCAAGGTTCATCACTCATCCTGGGTTTGTTCTGTACCAGAATCCCACTGCCAAAACCTCATACTGCTCCCCCTACCCCTGGTGGTTATTAATGTCCAGTAGCTGCCTCTTGCTGTCATCACCCTCCTGGTGCAGGGAGACCAGTTGGATCCAGTTACAGGCACACAGTCACAGTGAGCACAGACAGACACACACAGTGTAACACACACTATACAGGGCACAGGCACAGGCAGTGCACAGTACAGGCACAGACAGTACACAGTACAGGCACACACAGTGCAGACACAAACAGTTCATAGTAAAGACACACAGTACAGGCACATTCAGTTCACAGTACACACAGGTAACAAAACACATTACGCAGAGTGTGTCAGTGTGGGAGTATATCAGTGTGTGCTTCACTCAGTGTGTCAGGGTGTGAGAGTGTATTTTGGTATGTGTTTATCAGTGAGTGTCAGTGAAGTTAATGACACTAGTGTGACAGTGTTGTTAGGCTGCCCAGCCTGACCTGTTGCTATTCCTGGCTGGGTAGCTAAACCTATTTAAACTCCAGACACAGGACGTCCAGTCCAGAAGGGGGTGTGTGGCATCTGTCCAGATTAGTTTTGTCATAATGCAGCAAAGTGCATCCATGCTGGGGACAGTCCTGCCTTTCCTAGCCCAGACGATTCTGTCACCTTCTCTCTTTCGCTCGGCGATCACTCGTCTGTCTCCAGCTCCCTCTTCCATCCCTCCCTCTTTCTCGCTCCTCCTACCAGGAAGATCGACTCCCTCCTTCCTTTGCACCCCTCCCCTCTGTCTCTCTCTCACTTTGTTGTTTTGGCCATGTGCTCAGGGCGTCACAATGCCCCCTCCTCTCCCCCGCTCCCTCGCTCTCTCGGCCTCTTCTTACTTTCCCAATCAGACGCAGTTGCTCAGACACATGAGGCAGCATTGGAAAACCTGCGGGAGTTTAGCAGAGTGTCTGAGGCAGTTAGGAAAGCGTAGTAGCCCAAGAATCCAAACGGGGAGATGGGAAGTTCGATTCCTGTGGGTGTCTCTTTGGAAGCGTTTTCCACAGTGCATTAACTTTTATCTGTGAAGGAACAGACTGGAAGTCACAGTCCGCTGGCAAGTTTGAACAGATGGTTTTGTCCCAGTGGTTCTTGGAGCCATTCCTCCTGTCTTCTCGCAGGGACATCAACACCCCTTGTCTTCTTGCTTCTCCTTGTGAAGGATATTGTGGACGGTCAATCCTGCCCCCCTCTCTTTGGCTCTGTCTCTATCTGGCATCAGAACGGCAGATTGTGTTGTTCTCCCTGCAAAGCTGTGAAGAGATGAGGTGTGTGAGTTTCCTGCGCTGTGTGTGAATGGCTTCAGCAGCCATCGGCAGTAGGGGCAAAGTATCAGTGTGGGACAGTAGTGCTGCTGCCAAGGACCACTTCTGAGCTCATCTTTTCCCAACACAGTTCTTGTCCTCACGGCTCAGCTCATCTCAGCACAGATCATCTCTTCTTAGCACACATCATCTGAGCATAGCTCATCTCTTCTTGGTACAGCTCATCTCTTCTCGATACAACTATCTCCTCACAGCACTGCTCTTCTCTGCACAACACTGCTCATCTCAGCACAGCACAGCTCATCTCTTCTAAGTACATCTCATCTCAACACAGATAATCTCTCTCAGTACAGCTCATTTCTTCTCAGCAGAGCTCAGCACAGCTCATCTCATCTCCTCAGCTCAGCTCATCTCTTCTCAGCACTGCTCATCTCTTCTCATCTCATCTCAGCACAGTTCATCTCAGCAAAGATCATCTCATCTCTTCTTGGCACAGCTCATCTCGGCACAGCTCAGTTCAGCACAGCTCACCTCATCTCAGCAAAGATCATCTCTTCAGATCATATTGGATCAGCTCAGCTCATCTTGGCTTATCTCTGCACAGTATAGCTCCATCCACTTTCTTTGGTTTCCCGTTTTCTCCTTGATTTTTTCACCTCTCTCCTTTCCTTCTTTCCTTTCTTACCATTTGTTGTTCTCCCTTACCTCTTTCATCCCTGCTGTTCTTTGGATGAGGTGTCTGCGGGGAATCAGTTAGTGATAACCGCTCGTTGTCTCATGACTGAGGCTCAGGTGTTCCAGGAATTGCCAAGAGGGATGGACGCAGGTGTGTGTGACTTTCCTGTTTCCCGGAACTTTTTCCGTTTCTCCTTGAAGAAGAATTTTTCTTATCCATCTTATTGCTAATTCCAGCAGCGACACCAGATTGTGGTTCTGAAAACGGGACGAGCTCCAAATCAAAGAATCTGGAACCAACCAGTTTTGCCGCAAAAGGAAAAATATTGGGAATTTTAGGAGCATTTTATGGGCATTGTGGAAATGGGACACAGTTGACTTGTTCTCAGAAGAGTGTGGAGCAACAGAACGACGGAGAAAGACCAAGGGGAGGGGTGGAGACGAGGGAGTCAGGATATGATGAGGTGAAGTTCTTGTTTTTTTGTTTGTGGGACTTCTGAAAATCTGGAGAGTGTGTCCCAGATCTGCTTTTGTTCTCAAGCCTGATTCAAATCAAACCTGCCTTGTTAAGATAAGCTTCATTATAAAATCCAGTGCAATACAAAGAGACAAAGACTGCCATCTGTTAGAGGGAATTTCAGTTTCACCTGCAAGATTATCTGTTACAAAGAATGGAGCTGGAAAAGAGTACTGTAGGTAGGAATTGAAACTTTTGAGTGTATATGACTGTGTGTCTCTACAGTATCTACAGATCTGATTATGATGAGTGTGAATGTGAAGTTACAGGTGAGCTGGATTGTGTGTCTTTATGGTTTCTACAGATCTAAAGGTGATGGAATTTTAATGTGAAAATAGATGAACACAGTAAAGTGTATGATGTAAAATATAAAGTGTAAAAAATACGAGTAGTACAGTACAGTACATTGTGGTAAAGACGCACAGTAAATTACTACAGTGCGGCCATTGGACTACAGTACTTTATGTATGGTAGAGTGCAGTATACTACAGTATAAAAATGACTACGGTATTTTTAATAAGAATAATTTTAATATTAGAAATTGCAACTGATAGATTTATGCTGTAACTGTTCAAATTGCTCAGGACAGAATTACTTAGTTCAGCATGGTTCACTTATTGCACTATTTCCATTTGAGATGAATCAGTAGTGCTATTGTCAAGTCAAAAAAGTTTCCTAATACCCCCTAGTTTCACTATTAAGACCCCCCCTTCATTCTTAATACCTCACAGATTCACTCTTAACACCCACCTCCCCCCAGCCGGATTCAGTCTCAACACTCTCACTCTAAATACACCCCTATTCATCCAAACACTGCCCAGGTCGCCCCCACACCCCCCTGATTGTGCACCCCAGTGCCCCTGTCACCACCCTGGTATGACATCGGAAGGAAGCCAAGGCCTGCAGGGGCAGGGCAAATATTTTCCATGTGAGAAAGAGCGTGAGGAGGGCAGGAGAGGGGGAAGAGGCAGGGAGAGAGGAAGAGAGGGGCTCACAGCTGGTTCAGTGTGTGTTGCTAATCTGGGCTCTGTCAGTCAGACAGTGATGCATTCCCTACTGCCCTGCGTTAACTCTTCACACTGCACTCAGCCTGCACATGCACTGCACAAAGCCTTCACAGACTGTACACACACTGCACACAGCCTGCACGGACTGTTCTCACTCTGCACAAGCCTTCACAGACTGTACACACACTGCACACAGCCTTCACAGACTGTACACACACTGCACACAGCCTTCACAGACTGTACACACACTGCACACAGCCTGCATGGACTGTTCTCACTCTGCACACAGCCTGCACACACCATACACACACTGCACACAGCCTGCACAGACTGTACTCACTCTGCACACAGCCTGCACAGACTGTACTCACTCTGCACACAGCCTGCACAGACTGTACACACACTGCACACAGCCTGCACAGACTGTACACACTCTGCACACAGCCTGCACAGACTGTACACACTCTGCACGCATTCTACAACTGCTCCAAACATACTCTGCTGCACTGCACATGTATTGTACACTACACCCTCCATAAATCGGTATTACACACACTCTTCACAGTCTTCATGCACTGTATACACTTTATACACACCTGAATCTCACAGTATAATCACAATGCCTTGCCCTACACACACATCACACATACACAAGTTACAAAGCACCAGGCACAAAACGGAAGATGGTCTGCATTATCTGCATCTTGTATAGCTGTGGCCCAGTGTGCATCATGTAGGCCCTGACTCAGATGATCACACACGAGAGAGTGGGGGCTGTGTTTGGGGTGGAGCTGGGCTTATGATGATGTCTAAGGTTGGGGGTGAAGAGTTGCACACCTGTACTGTATGTCACCCCCTGAGACTTAAACAAGTTGACTGTGAAGGCTTCAGCCCATCCCGACCAGAGGTCACTAGCACCAGTGCCACTGCGGTTTCCCCAGTACTGACCCACAGCCGCCTGGGCTGGGGTTATCCTCCGAGCGAGGGGGAGAGTGATGTCGATGTCTGCGCTGTATTCCAGATAACCAGTTCCGCATGTCCATCCTGGAGCGGCTGGAGCAGATGGAGAAGAGGATGGCCGAGATGACCGCCTCGCAGCAGCAGCAGCAACAACATCAGCAGCAGCAGATGACCCGGCAGGCTGCACAGCCGCAGAGCGCCGCGCACGCCCAGGTACTGTGTGGTACAGCGTGGCAAAGGAGGACTTGCTGCAGCTCAATACAGGGTAAAGAGTGAGGTACAACATAGGACAGTGTGGCTTAATGTATCGCCCGCTGCTATACAAGAGGCAGGTTCAGTGCCGTGTAGCATAGTACAGTGTCATACATTAAATCACAGAAACTAGGCACAATAGACTGCAATAGGCATTGCATAGAACTGTATAGTACAGTGTAGAATATATGTTAGAACAATGTTTCATAGTGTAGATTAGTTGCACTATAGTATAGCATGAGAAGTATTGTAGGTTGTGGTTCACATGCCGTTATAAGCTACAGCAGAGAGCAATGGTAATACTAAAAGTCAGGCCCTAAGAGAGGGGGGGCAGCTTTGGCCTGGGCTTCACCTCACAGGGGGGCCTCACCTCAGCCAAGGGAGCATGGTCCTCTACTTTAGCCCTTTGGCTGTGTTTCCCGACTTGATTCGAATTTGGAACTTTTACCATATACTGTGCTTCTCGACTAAAGTCCACGGCTGTGAAAAACGTCCCCCTTTCAGTGCTGAATCTACCATTCTTTAGAAGTTTCAAAAAGCCCGCCTTAATCTTCCCAGTCTTCCGTGCCATTCTTTACATTAAAATATTTTTTACCACTCTTCCCAAACAATGAGGGGGCCTCACACAGTAAAATGGCCCGGGCTTCTTCTGAGCTCTCGGAGGGCCTGCTAAAAGTATAGTGATGCAATGACTTGTAGTATTGCAGAGAAAGCATAGCATGCATAGCACATTACAGTATAACATAGTATTGTATATTTTATTACGCAATAACATTGCAAAGTGTACTGTATTTCGAGTGCATCATAGTTCTACCCTGTATCGTGCTGTGTATTAGGATAGAATAGTACTGAACGTCACAGATTAGCACATTCTCACCCCCTCTCTCTCCTTCCCTCTGTCAGTCTAACGTCAGTTAGCAGAGCCTTGCGTGTGAGGCCCTGTGTGTTTCAGCCATCTGTCCAGCTGGGGTATTAAAATGGGAGGGAGGTCGGTGTCTGCGCGTCACACTCACCTGCCCACAGGCTAATTTAAACCTTTAAATCCTTTAATAACTCAGCCCCCGCCATCTCTCCCTCCCTCTCTCCTCTTCCATTCTCTCTCTCCCTGCCTTGCCATCTCGTCTCTGTTCTTCTCTCTCTTTCCAAAACGCCCCAGTGCGTCAGAGGTACTTGCAGAGGGATTAAAAGGATGAGGGACAGGACAGATGCCACAGAGGAAAGTCGGGGGATGGGAGGAATAAATGAGGGCGTATGTAATGTTTCCGAATCGGGGCAGTTCAGTGGGAGAATATGAGACCCTACCTAACCCAGCGTGGAGAGAGAGAAGAAAGGAGTGATGTCTTTTGTGTCTCTACATCCTGCCTGTCTCTGTGGCAGTGGCAGTGTGGTGTCTCCAGCTCTCCCCCATCTGTCTCTCCCTCTCTCCGTGTCATATTTGCATTTTGTAACAATTATACTTAATGGTTCCCTCCCCTTCTCTCTCTTCGTCTCTTCCTCCCTCTCCTCGCTCTCCCCCTGTCTCCCTCTCGCCCACTCCCTCTGTCTTCCTCTCTCCCACTAACCCCCTCTCCCTCACTCTCCTCCCCCTCTCCCTCACTCTAACCCCCCCCCCCCCCTCCTCCCTCTCTCCCCTGCCCCTCTCTCTCCAGTCCTCGCAGTCCTTCGAGCAGCGGATCGTGGCGCTGTGCGAGCAGATGATGGCTGGGGGCCGGCAGTGGGTGCGGCCTGCAGGACTGGTGCACTCAGTCACTCACCGTGGGATGACCCTGCTCCACCTGGCCGCCGCGCAGGGATACGAGCAGCTCATACACACGCTCATCCATTGGAGGTGAGGAGAGAGGGAGGGGGAGGGAGGCAGAGTGAGCAAATGGCTGGAGAAATGGGAGCTATGGTGAGGAGTGAGGGAAGAGTAAACCAAGGAAGAGAAGGAAAAAGGCATCATAAGAGGAGGAAGCTGCATGGAGAGAGACAGATGGAGGGATGAGGCAGTGCGTTGAGGAAAGCGGTGACACAGAAGTGGTAGTTGTGTTATCTTGAGTTGTGTCTTACTCTGTGACGTAAGTGTGTCGGTGCTAATGTGTATGTATCTGGTAACAGTGTAATTCTCTCTCCCTCCCTCTGTGCAGGAGTGTGAACTCAGACAGTCTGGATCTGGAGCAGGAAGTGGACCCTCTCAATGTCGACCACTTCTCTTGCACCCCCTTGGTAATTCACACCTCTGCTGTTACACTGCCCTAACACAGTGCACCGAGAGGTAAAAAACACTGTACTGTAAGACTGACACACTGCACCGAGAGGTAAAAAACACTGTACTGTAAGACTGACACACTGCACCGAGAGATAAAAAACACTGTACTGTAAGACTGACACACTGCACCGAGAGATAAAAAGCACTGTACTGTAAGACTGACAGCACACAGAGAGATAAAAAACACTTGTTTTTTATCTAAAGGACAGAATTCTTCACCCAAGGGGTGAGACAGGGCTGCAGCCTGAGCCCAACACTGTTCAATATCTATATCAAAGAGTTAGCAGGAATGTTGGAACAGTCTGCAGCTCCTGGTCTCACACTACATGACACAGAGATCAAGTTCCAGCTCTATGCAGATGACTTGGTCCTACTGTCGCCCACAGAATAGGAGCTGCAGCAGAGCCTGGCACTGCTGGAGCAGTTCTGTCAGACCTGGGCACTGACAGTCAATCTGGACAAGACCAGAGTGATGGTTTTCCAGAAAAAAGCCAGACCTCAGGAAAACAAGTACCAATTCACACTCAACAACAACACATTGAAGCACACATCCAGCTACACATACCTCGGTCTGACATCTGGGAGTTTTGACCTGGCAGTGAAGGCACTGAGGGAGAAGGCACTCAGGGCCTTCTATGCAATAAGAAGGAGGCTTTTCAACATCAACCCACCAACAAGAATCTGGCTCCAAATATTCGAAAGTTTAATCCAACCCAATGCCCTATATGTCAGTGAAGTGTGGGGTCCCCTCACAGGCCAGGATTACATTAACTGGGACAAACACCCCACAGAAACTGTACACATGGAGATCTGTAGAAACATCCTCCATGTGCAGAGAAAAGCACCTAACAACGGGTGCAGGGCCAAATTAGGCCAACACCCATTATTAATAAACATACAGAAGAGGTAAATAAAGTATTGGCTACACCCAAAAAACAGTGACCAAAGTTCCTACCACCACAAGGCCCTGCTGAGCCAAGAGCTGAGCCCAACAAAGAGCCCTCTGAGCCAGCTGGTCCCGAGGATCACTGACCCGAGCCACACTGACACCAGCCAGCCTCAGGACAGCACTGCTAGAGCACCACAACTCAGACCCAAGCACATCACAGCACAGATCAAACAGAAATACCTCACACACTGGGACACACACACACAAACACAACATAAACTGGAATGCTACAGAATTCTAAACAGACAGTACACACTAGCCAAATATTTGACCAACATAAGTAACGGCAAATAGAAACAGACCCTGACAAAGTACAGGCTCAGTGACCACAGCCTGGCCATAGAAACTAGGCGACACAGGCAGACCTGGCTGCCCAGAGAGGACAGGCTGTGCTCCCACTGCCAGCGGGGAGAAATAGAGACAGAGATGCACTTCCTACTGCACTGTGACAGATACTCTGGGATTAGACAAACATTTACATATCTAATCCCAGAATTCCCACACCTGCCAGAATCACAACGGGTCCCAATCCTACTGGGAGAAGGAGGAGGGAACTCAGTTGAACTGGCAGCCCAGTATGTTACCTCCTGTCATAACCTGAGGGACAGTGAGCCTGTCTCCCAATAATGCTCCATGTTTATATGTAAATATCTTATGATTGTGTCTTTATTGAGAATGTCTGTAAATGTCTGTAGATTTTTGTTTTATGTTAATTGTATTTGTTGTGCTTTGGCAACACTGATTTTACTCATTGGTCATGCCAATAAAGCATCTTTAAAAAACACTGTACTGTAACAGTGACACAGCGCACAGAGAGATACAAAACTCTGTACTGTAACACTGACACAGTGAGCTATAACACTGTACTGTAACACTAACACAGTGAGCTATAACACTGTACTTTATCACGGACACTGAGCTCTAACAGACTACTGAATCACTGACACAGTGATCTATAACTATACTTTACACTGACACAGTAAGCTCTAACAAACTACTGTAATGGTGACACAGTGAGCTATAACACTGTACTGTATCACTGACACTGGGCTCTAACAAACTAATGTATCATTGACACAGTGAGCTCTAATAGACAGTACTGTAACACTTAACACTGAGCTATAACAGACTGTACTTTATCACTGACACAGTAAGCTGTAACACTGCACTGTATCACTGACACTGAGCTCTAACAGACTGCTGTAACACTGTACTATTACACTGACAGAGAGCTATAACAGACTACTGTATCACTGACACAGTGAGCTATAACACTGTACTGTAACACTGACATAGTGAGCTATAACACTACTGTAAAGGTGACAGTGAGCTATAACACTGTACTGTAACTGACACTGAGCTATAACACTACTGTAATGGTGACACAGTGAGCTATAACTGTACTGTATCACTGACACTGATTAATAACTGTACTTCAACACTGACACAGTGAGCTCTAAGAGACTGTATTGTAATGGTAACACAGTGAGCTATAGCACTGTACTGTATCACTGACACAGTGATCTATAACTCTGTACTTCACACTGACACAGTGAGCTCTAACAGACTGTACTGTAATGGTGACACTCCACACTAAGTACACTAAATTGCCTTTTCCCTCTTTCCTGGCCAAATTTCCCATTGGCCCTTACCAATCATGGCCTCCTAATAATCCCCATCTATAAATTGGCTTCATTACTCAGCTCTCCTCCCACTGATAGCTGGTGTGTGGTGAGCGTTCTGGCGCACTATGGCCCACAACATCCAGGTGGGGCTGCACATTGGTGGTGGTGGAGGAGAGTCCCCATTACCTGTAAAGTGCTTTGAGTGGAGTGTCCAGAAAAGCGCTATATAAGTGTAAGCAATTATTATTATAATTATTATTTCCTTCTCCCTCTCTTTTAGATGTGGGCCTGTGCTCTAGGACACCAGGAGGCAGCAGTGTTGCTGTACCGCTGGAACAGCCTGGCTCTGGGGATCCCAGATTCACTAGGTCGGCTGCCCTTGGCGGTGGCACGGTCCCGGGGTCACACACGGCTTGCTTGTTGCCTGGAGGAGCTGCACCGACAGCAGGGGGCATCAGGGGGTACTGAACCCCAGAATTCCCTGTGGAGCACAGCTACTGAGGAGCTGCAGACCCCCTCACCTCTATCCACCAGCCCCGATACTGGTAATGGATTTATAGATGTACAGTATATGTGTACTGCATTACTGTAAATTAAGGTTTCAAACATTGTGTTAAATTGTGTTTGGAATCTCACTATTTCTGGGTTTTATATATTTACAAAAATATATATAGTAAAACCTGGAATTTGTCATTTTTAATTCAATTAGCCCTGCATTATGTCCCATGTGGTGAGAGTGAGATCCTGAGGACACCCTTCTCTGACCTGTCAGATCACTCACCCTGTGACTCTGCATAGAGCCTGACAGGAGAGTGAGGACTGTGCACACCCTGCTCTGACACCCCTGTCAGATCACTTACCCTGGGACTCTGCACAGAGCCTGACAGGAGAGTGAGGACTGTGCACACCCCCCTCTGACACCCCCTGTCAGATCGCTCACCCTGAGCCTGACTGGGAAGGTGAGCTGACTGCAGTGAGCCCTGCACCCTTCACTGACAATACTGTGAGTTTGTAGGGACCCAATCAGCCACAGGGGGGCGCTGTTGTACCACAAGCTGTTTAGCCTCAGGCTGACTCTAGCCCACCCAGCCCTGCTAATTGCTCACTTGGGGACCCCGGTTCACAGTGGGTCCGGGTGACAGAGTCTAGACAGGAGCCATTGCTGTTCAGACTGATGGGGCTCGACCTGCGCTCTGACTGTGTGTCTTCACTAGGCATTCCTTAGTGAGCTCTTGTGCCTGAGTGTACCGTGCCAGTGCTCGAATTTGTTTCTATCAAGCTGAAATCTGCTGCCTCTCATACTGATAACAGTGTCCTCTTTCTTCCCCTCTCTGCCTCCCTGTCTCTCCCTCAGGGCTCAGTTCTTCCAGCAGTGTCCCATCCCCCAGCGACCCGCCCTCGCCCTCCCCCAGCTCGGCCTACTCCAGCAGCTCCCTCCCCCAGGACACAGCCATGGACACCTCCCCCTCCCTGTCCCCCTCCTCCCCGTCCCCATCTCCCACCCTCGCCCTCCCCCTCTCCCTGCCCGAACCCTGGGACCTGCCCCACGACCAGGCCGCTGAAGCCGGGGACTCGGGGCTGCGCTGCAGCTCGGGGGACCCCTCTTTCCTCATGGACTATGAGCTGGACTCCCAGCCGCCTTCCGGGTTCCCCCCTGCCTCGCACGACCCCCTGGAGGCCGAACTGCTGAACTACAGCGAGAACGCTGAGAACGAGGGCTACCTGCCCTCAGTGGAGGTTCTGCAGGTACGTGGCGTACAGGAGGTCCCCCAAGTTCTCCGGCCTCTCTGCTGGCCTTAGCTGGCTTGTCTATCTGATTTTCCCAAGTCTGGCCTGGATCCTTGTACCAAACACTGCCCCGTGGCAACAGTTTAACCTGGGATTTCTTATTGCTGGATCTTGCTCAGCAGGACATGGGATGCAGATTATCTGTTCTGCTTGCAGCCGAGGAGAGTTTCACGTTCAGGGTTACACAGCGGGGGTTGTGGTGATGACCAGGGCATCAATGGCGCTCTGCTGCTACAGAACAGGTCAGGCTAGGAAAAAGGAAATGCCGGCTCTTTTTGTCCAGCAGGTGTCATTGTGGAAATACCAGAAGGACATCACCTTTGTTCGCAAATCTTTAAATACAGGGATAAAATATTCTCTGCAGGTTTCGGATCCGGGAAGTACTCTTCTGTAACGGAGTACAGTAAGTCCAGCACCCCAGGGGTTCACCTTGTCTGTCCTTGACTGGAGCACACACGTAAAGAGCTCAGGCCAGAGGCACCCCAGGGGTTCACCTTGTCTGTCCTTGACTGGGGCACACACTTAAAGAACTCAGGACAGAGGCACCCCAGAGGTTCAGAGCCAGTATTTAAGTTTACTGTTATTAGTGTGTTACAAATATTAGGAAGAATAACTGTAGTGCTCCAATTGTTGATATTGCTTTTGATTTGAAAGTGGAAAGAGAGGAGGAGAGAAGAGAGAGACTGAATGAAACAGGGCGGGAGAGGTGCATCCGGGCTCGGTTCTATGGCCCAGTTACTCCCTGCCTCAAAGGTGCACCCTTGACTGTCCCTCAGGTTGACATGGTGACGCTAGCAGAGCAGATCATTGAAGCCACGCCTGAGCACATCAAGCAGGACGAGTTCTCGCCCTCCGAGTCACCGCTGCGCGAGAGGAGGGAGAATCCCGCCATCCACGACACCATGCCCTGGCTGGCCCGCTACCTGGACACAGTGGACACCATGCCTTCCCTGTCACAGCGGGACAGGTAACACACTGGACACCCCTTTCCCTGTCACAGCGGGACAGGTAACACACTGGACACCCCTTTCCCTTGTCACAGCGGGACAGGTGACACACTGGACACCCCTTCCCCTGTCACAGCGGGACAGGTGACACACTGGACACCCCTTTCCCTGTCACGGGGGACAGGTTTAAAACACTGGACACTCTGTCCCCTGTCGCAGTGGGACAGGTAACACACTGGACACCCCTTTCCCTGTCACAGCGGGACAGGTAACACACTGGACACCCCTTTCCCTGTCACAGCGGGACAGGTAACACACTGGACACCCCTTTCCCTTGTCACAGCGGGACAGGTGACACACTGTACACCCCGTCCCCTGTCACAGAGAGACAAGTAACACACTGGACACCCCGTCCCCTGTCACAGGGGGAAAGGTAAAACACTGGACACCCTGTCCAAAATAACTGGCCAAGCTGAAAGCCCAGGAAGACCAGGCTCTATGACTGGAGTGCTTAGGACTGGGGTGTGAGCAATATGTTCTGTGTTCTGATGATGACGAAGGCTTTTTTGATTGTATTGAGCAAAAAGACGAGATGGAAAAGCAGAAAACAGTAGGAAGAATATAAATCATTGCTCTTGTATACTGAAAGGGATGTTATCATAAGAATGTCATTTCTTCTCTTCCTTTCCTCTCTTGCACTCTGTCTCACTGTGCCTTCTTCTCTCACTTCATCACACGCCTCCCCTCCTTGTCCCTCCTCCTCTCCCTGTCTCTTCTCTCCTCTCCCTTCTCTCCCCTGTCTCTCTTCCCTCCCCTGTCCCTCTCTTCTCCTTTAGGTGTGCCTGCCCAACACCTCCCCTCAGTCGCCCCCCCTCTCCCTTGAGTGCTTTGGCTTTGCAGAGACTCCGCCCCCCCAGCAGTGCAGCATGGGCGGAGTTTCTCAACGCCTCAGCCAATGGGAGGATGGAGCGTGAGTTCGCCCTGCTCACGCTGTCCGACCATGAGCAGCGTGAGCTGTATGAGGCAGCGAGGATAATCCAGACCGCCTTCCGCCGCTACAAGGTACTGGGATAATAGATACTGTAATATACAATATAATTATACACATACTCTGACAGTACAGTGTGTAAACTGTACTGTATATATACCAGTAAACTGTACAGTATACTCCTGTACACTGTAGCATACACTAATATGAAAATATTCTGCATGGCTTCATGAACACAGCTATATTCTCTGTATTCGCCGAAACATTGTTCATTCCTTCTTCCCTCTTTTTTTTCTCCTTCCACCTGCCCCCATATCTACCTCACTCTCTTTCCGTCCCTTTCTCCCTGTCTGTCCCTCCATCTCTCTTTTCCCTCTGTCAGGGTCGCAGGCTGAAAGAGCAGCAGGACATGGCGGCCGCAGTCATTCAGAGGTGCTACAGGAAGTACAAACAGGTAGGGGCAGAGTTCTGCACAGCGCCCCCTGTCCATTCTCCACCTGAACAGCAAGCAGCAGGCAGGGGTCATTCTTAGTGGACCCCTCTCTCGCTCTGACCAGTGTCTGGGCAAGATTCAAGGCAGCTCCTACTTGAAAGGGGGATAATTGAATCCCTGGGTCTCTGTCTTTAGTTCTGTAAGTCAGTGTGTCAGTGTGCGTGCATGAGTATATCAGTCCCTCAGTGTGTCGGTGTGAGTGCATCAGTGTAACAGTCCCTCAATGTGTCAGTGAGAGTGTGTCAGTGTAACAGTCCCTCAGTGTGTCAGAAAGAGTATATCATTCAGTCTGTCATTTAGAGTGTGTCAATGAGAGTGCATCAGTATATTAGTCAGTGTGTCAATGAGAGTCCGGCAGTATATCAGTCAGTGTGTCAGTGAGAGTGCATCAGTATATCAGTGTGCCATTGAGAGTGTGTCCATATATTAGTGTGTCAGTGAGAGTGCATCAGTATATCGGTCAATGTTTCAGTGTGAGTGTGTCAGTATTATCACTCAGTGTGTCAGTGTGAGTGCTTTAGTGTACAGAATCAGTGTCTCTCAGTGTGACTTCTGCTGTTTGTGTGTGTGTGCTCTTTGTGCTTGCTAACAGCTTACCTCTCCGTGACTTACCCACACTAACACACCCTGTCTTTCTCTCTCTCTCTGCTAGCTAACATGGATAGCACTGAAGGTAAAGTCTAACCTGTATCGCTGCTTGCTTGTTCTCAGTGGCTGTCTCCAGTTGCTCAGGTCCCTCGCTCCCACACGCTCACTCCACCTTCTGTGTCTTTTCACAGCTGTGTTTGTTTCAATCACAGACATAAAATTGTTAGTATTGTCTCAGTGCCCTGGAATTAGTCTTAAAGTCAGAGCTGATCCTGGTTTCTGTGGTGTGGAGCAGATTTGTGAGAAGTGACCCCCTACCCCTGTAGGAGGCGCTACTATACGCTGCAAGTTAATTCCGCCCACTGCCTACAGTTCATACAGCTTGCTTAAGGTAAAGTATAGCACCTTAATCAAGGAGAAAACAGCAATGTCCTCACTGGAGAATCAAATCCTTGACCTTCTGGGAACAGAGTCCCTGTGATCCATACAGCCCCTTACAGCCCGGCAGTAGTGATGGGGTAGGGAGGAGAGACACAGAAGTAACAGATCAGAATACACATTGACCCGGAGCAGATATTACAGCAGAACAGGTGTAACAGGTTAGAAAATATTGTAATGGAAGTAATTGGAGCGCAGCAGATCAGTTGTGCCCCAGCCTCAAACTCTGGCAGCCTCGGTCAGTGAGTGTGTGTCCCTTAGTGCGCGTGTGCAGTGTGCACCAGGATGTCTGTCCCTCACAGGTGAGATGTGGTGAGTCAGTTTAAACACTCTTCCACAAAGGTGGAATTGCTGAGTAATTGCACCTAACTTTTCTCCTTTTCCCTGACAGTACGCCCTGTATAAGAAGATGACGCAAGCTGCCATTCTGATTCAGAGCAAGTTCCGCAGTTACTACGAGCAGAAGAAGTTCCAGCAGAGCCGGCGGGCGGCAGTGCTGATCCAGCAGTACTACCGCAGCTACAAGGAGTATGAGAGGCTGAAACAGGCCCACCGCACCAACCCCTCCAACACCAAGATGAAGTGAGTGAGACACAGGGAGGGAAGGACAGAGAGAATCAAGGAGTGAGAGGAGAGATGGCAGGTGGGGGAGGGAGAGAAGAGAATCAGGGAGGATGAGAGAGAAAAGGAAAGTGTGTCTTTCTGACTCTGTCCGTTCATCCTCAGGGGCTCCTTCCTGACAAAGAAGCAGGACCAGGCGGCTCGCAAGATTATGCGCTTCCTCCGGCGCTGCAGACACAGGTATCTCTCCATCTCTCTCTCTTCCTCTCCTGCTGCAGACAGGTATCTCTCCATCTCTCTCTCTTCCTCTCCTGCTGCAGACACAGGTATCTCTCCATCTCTCTCTCTTCCTCTCCTGCTGCAGACACAGGTATCCCTCCATCTCTCTCTCTCTTCCTCTCCTGCTGCAGACACAGGTATCTCTCCATCTCTCTCTCTTCCTCTCCTGCTGCAGACAGGTATCTCTCCATCTCTCTCTCTTCCTCTCCTGCTGCAGACACAGGTATCTCTCCATCTCTCTCTCTTCCTCTCCTGCTGCAGACACAGGTATCCCTCCATCTCTCTCTCTCTTCCTCTCCTGCTGCAGACACAGGTATCTCTCCATCTCTCTCTCTTCCTCTCCTGCTGCAGACACAGGTATCCCTCCATCTCTCTCTCTCTTCCTCTCCTGCTGCAGACACAGGTATCTCTCCATCTCTCTCTCTTCCTCTCCTGCTGCAGACACAGGTATCCCTCCATCTCTCTCTCTCTTCCTCTCCTGCTGCAGACACAGGTATCTCTCCATCTCTCTCTCTTCCTCTCCTGCTGCAGACAGGTATCTCTCCATCTCTCTCTCTTCCTCTCCTGCTGCAGACACAGGTATCTCTCCATCTCTCTCTCTTCCTCTCCTGCTGCAGACACAGGTATCTCTCCATCTCTCTCTCTTCCTCTCCTGCTGCAGACACAGGTATCCCTCCATCTCTCTCTCTCTTCCTCTCCTGCTGCAGACAGGTATCTCTCCATCTCTGTCTCTTCCTCTCCTGCTGCAGACACAGGTATCCCTCCATCTCTCTCTCTTCCTCTCCTGCTGCAGACACAGGTATCTCTCCATCTCTCTCTCTTCCTCTCCTGCCGCAGACACAGGTATCCCTCCATCTCTCTCTCTCTTCCTCTCCTGCTGTAGACACAGGTATCTCTCCATCTCTCTCTCTTCCTCTCCTGCTGCAGACACAGGTATCTCTCCATCTCTCTCTCTTCCTCTCCTGCTGCAGACACAGGTATCCCTCCATCTCTCTCTCTCTTCCTCTCCTGCTGCAGACACAGGTATCTCTCCATCTCTCTCTCTTCCTCTCCTGCTGCAGACACAGGTATCTCTCCATCTCTCTCTCTTCCTCTCCTGCTGCAGACACAGGTATCCCTTCATCTCTCTCTCTTCCTCTCTTGCTGCAGACACAGGTATCCCTCCATCTCTCTCTCTTCCTCTCCTGCTGCAGACACAGGTATCCCTCCATCTCTCTCTCTTCCTCTCCTGCTGCAGACACAGGTATCCCTCCATCTCTCTCTCTCTTCCTCTCCTGCTGCAGACACAGGTATCCCTCCATCTCTCTCTCTCTTCCTCTCCTGCTGCAGACACAGGTATCTCTCCATCTCTCTCTTCCTCTTCTGCTGCAGACACAGGTATCCCTCCATCTCTCTCTCTTCCTCTTCTGCTGCAGACACAGGTATCCCTCCATCTCTCTCTCTTCCTCTCCTGCTGCAGACACAGGTATCCCTCATTCTCTCTCTCTTCCTCTCCTGCTGCAGACACAGGTATCCCTCCATCTGTCTGTCCTGTGCCTGTGCTTCTAGGATGGGCTCAGGGTTGTTATGATAATAGAAAGATGGAAGCAAATTAAAAAAAAGGATTAAATGAAGGGAGACTAAGAACAAATGAGTAACAAGAGGTAAAGTGGTTTAGCACAGAAAACACTCAGAGCAGTTCATTGATTAAAATTAGACTCTCCTGCTCTCTCTCGCCCCCTGCAGGATCAAGGAGTTAAAACAGAGCAAGGAGCTGGAAAGGATGCAAAAGAGGGGATTAGCCACATAAACCTCACTCCACCGCTCCTCCATCGCCACCTCCTTCGCTCCAGTATAAGACAGGAGGTCCATTTCTCTCCCCCCTCCTCTCTCTCCATCACTTCCCAGAATGCACAATTTTCATCCTGCGAAGTACGAAGAGGAGAGAGAGGAAGAGAGGGGCGAGGGGAGATGGTGTCCGGCGCATTTGGAGAGCATGTTTCTGGTCTGGGGGGGATCGGCTGACATCTGAGCTTTTTGGGCTGCAATGCGGGGAGACCATGTCCTCCTGGAAGAGGAGGTCTTGGCTCAATCCGGGGGGGGTGGGTTCTGGTTCCCCCTGTTGCTCACTAGCTGAAGGCAGGATCCCGGGTCTGAACCTGGTTTGCTCCTCCTCCAGACCACCGAGCGGCCTGTCAATCCGAGGGCAAATTAAATCTTTGTCAGTTACCCCGACCCTGCATACCCCCTAAATTTAAACATTTCCAGTCTGGAAATCCAAACTGCAACATTCAGACAGGCTGTGAATGGGATCTTCTGAACAGACCTGGTCAGAGTGATCTGAGCCCAGTCATGGAGGTGCTGGTATAATTGTGGTCACTTGCAGCCAAAGACGTGATTAAACCAATTAAACCAATAACGAGCTCTTTAATTGAATTAGAGCCGATTTGAAACTGATAACCTGCAGGTGCTCACCAGCCCTCAAGGACCGGGACCCCTGACTTGTCTCTCTCCTGACTCTTCCTTACCGATGTCTCCCTCATCCCACTTTCCTTTTTGGACAGTCTGAGGAAGTGAAGGCAGGTGTGACGTAGGCCTGACAGTGCAGAGAGAAGGGAAGGAAGAGGAGGGGGAGGGGAGGGAACAAGACTGACATGCTGACTCACTGACCAATGACTCACTGACACACCGACTGATGGTCTGACACTGACTGATGACCTGACACACGGACTCACTTACACACTGACTGACGATCTGACACACGGACTCGCTAACACACTGACTGACGATCTGACACACTGACTCACTTACACACTGATTGACAATCTGACACACTGACTGACGGTTTGACACACTGACGGTCTGACACACTTATTGACAGTGACTGGCTGGCTTACAGACACAGACGACTGGCTGACACTGAGACACCTCACTGTAATTGACTCTACAACATACTGAGTGACTGATACCCTTCACCATGAATTAGTTGTGAAGTCTTAATCCAACAGCACACTTGGTCTGTTAGTTGAGCTTTGTTAATTACTGCGTTGGTTGTAACTGGACCAGCGAGAAATCGCTTATATTCACCTGAAGTCTTAAACCACAGATTAGCTTGATTCCCATACTGCCTGCCAGTCTGCACAGGGGGGGGTGTGTGGAGGGCGCAAGGCTGTTTGGAACCCCATCTCAACCTTTGACCTTTTTTCAGAGGGATGTAAAATAGGTGCAGCACCACTGTACTGTATTGAAATGAACAGCAACAAAATTGTAAAATCTTTCATCAGGAACCCTCTGATGGACATTCTCTTGCTCTGTAGCACGCAGTGACCCGATTCCAGAGGCAGCTGTGTGCTGTGCCATTCCAAACACTCTATGTAGCTATGGCTACAGTATATTTTGAGAGAACAGTGAGACACCCTGTCTGTGCTAGACATGGTACACAGCTGCAAGACTGTGATCCCCACAGTCCCACCTATATGTGAACCCAGTGTTCACCACACAGGGCACCCAACTTTAAAAGTCCCTGGCGGACACTTGTGATGTAGCACCCCCTGGTGTCATCTGTCTGTCCATGGCAGCGTGTTCCCTATGGTCCTGTGGACCTAGTCTCAGGGCAGAGCCCACAAAGCTACATGATGTAAAGCCTGACTAGAAGGTTGAAGCCCCATTCATCAGGCGTTCCTAGAGGGCTTACAGGTTTTTCTGACAGAAGTGTGTGAATGCTGTTTCATTACTGGATTGAAGCAGTGTAGGCAGACCCCTCCTCCCCCCCCGCCCACCTTCAAGCCACTCATCACAACGCAGGCAGCACCGCCCCCATTGGAGGGTCACTGCTGATTGGAGAGGCGTGTCCCTCAGCAGTAGCACCGCCTGCCTGCCTGCCAGCTAGTGAGAAGCATCACTTCATAGTTAAGCTGTCTTTGTTTTCCCATTTTTTAAAACTGAGCATTGCTAGTTAATTGTTTTTAATCATGTACCTGTCCAGCTGGAACTTGCCTCTGTGCCTCCAAGCTGTTGGCCCCTCCCACCTGCCCCTTTTCTCCTTCGGACACGTCACTCAGCCCAGGGCAATCCCAGACAGCGATCGGACTAGTCACATGACCCAGGTTTGAACCTGCGACATCTGGATGGCAGAGCCAGTACTCAATACTAGATTAGTGCAAGACTAATTGGTTGAATTTTACAGTTGATAGTTTAGGAGACGGTGTTGACTTGAGCCTGGAGGAATGTAATAGGTAATTGGACTAACTGAGTAGCCGAGAGTTTAGCTGGGACACAAGGCCAGAGACTCTACGGTCCTCCAGGAGCGGATTCTGATGATTCTTCTCCAGGTACTCCGTGTTGTTTTCCCTCTGCTTCTCCCTCTGGCTCTTAATTGCATCATTGAACTGATAATCTGATAGATAATCTACCTTTATAAAGTTGCAAATTTCAAGATGCCCATGGATACTTATGGTGTAGGTCAAATGAAAGGAAATTACAAATGTCGTAATTATCAGTTTAATCTAGTGGTTCAATTAAATAAAAGGACAGCTGGAACAAAAACCCATAGACACTGAGGTCTCAGGATGTAGGACTGGGGAGCCCTGCTTTATTGGGGAATATTGGTCAATATTGTCAGATGGAGGCCCAGTTGCCCACAGCTGATTTGTCTGGGTCTTTATCCTGTTGTACAGTAAAGGGATTCTGGAAACACCAGCCGAGAGAATCTCAAAGGTGAAAAAGCCTAGATGAAACTAAGGGAAAATAATGGAATATTGCAATTAAAAAAGTTCAAAGTAGTTTTAAAAGTGTAGTACCGTTACTTTTTCACTGAGATGTTTTGGAACTGGATTTTGTGCGTTGATTGTGGAATCACATGCACACCATTTTGGATTCCTGACACAGTGGTGTTCACATAGCATCTGGCATGTTTTCAAAGTTGTGACAATGGGCCTTTCCAAACAGATAAAACAATATTAGCATACACAGAAAGGTAAGGTCATTCAGTCTCATGAGCTCTGAATCCAGATTCTGCTCAAATATCCTGTTTACACTGTCCTGTCAATCTGGATTCAGGCTCTTTGCACTGTACTCCGAACTCTATCCTAATCTGGATTTGGGCCATTCACACTGAACCCCCCACCTAGACACACTAAAAAAAAACAGGAGAAGTCCTGGGTTTTTCCAGTCTGCAGGAAAATTAAAGCTCTGCACTTCTCAAACACCACAAAATTACAAAACTAATCAGATTATAGGTATATACCAGTAATAACAGGATTAGGGCTTTAGACTGAGGATTGTAAAACTGAATTGGTAAAGAAAATGAATATGCATTACTCTGTACATACTGTAAAATACTGAGATTAGATTTGAGTATATATTTAAAACAGCAAAAAATACTGAGCTTGCTTGGTTGTTCTGGAGAAAATACTATTTGTCAGTTTTATTCATATTGCTGTTGATTATAATGGTGACGCCGACAGCGTGCAGCTGTTGACAGAGGAAGGCGTGACCAAACCTCTGCATGTGATCGTGTGAGTTTGCATCGGAAATCACGCGTGTGCTCCATATACTGCTGATGTTCAAATATATATATATATTTATATATAACTTATGTCTTTTTCTGTACTGTAAATGGGTTTTCTTGCACTTTTTTGCATTTGTCTAAGTTGAAGCTGTTTTAATTTTTCATAACAATGATATTAAATAATACTGAAACTCTGTATCTGTGGTGTCGGGTCATGCTTTGGTCATGCCCGTTCAGGATTACATAGCAGATCTAAGCTGGAACAGAAACGGGGAGATGCTGGGGTCCCCAGCACTGGAAGGTTCTCTTCTACACACTGGTGATTTTAGGGTGATCCAAAAGGCATGCACCCTGGTTCCTAACAGGCTGGAATCGCACAACACACCTATTAAATATGACATCTTTATTAATTCAGACTCTGCCTAAATTTCATCATCATAAAAAACACTGACTGTACAGGATTCCAGGGTGTTCAGAACGTCAGCGGGCTCGTTCAGACTGTGGTGAGGACTGGGCCCACACCTGCAGAACGTGCGGAGCACACTGCCACAGACGCAGACAGCGGTGGAGTGTGGGTTCTGGTGTGGGGGTCTCGGGGATACCTGTGAGGTCAGCACCCTCTGGTGTCCAACAAGTTTAAAGTCCAGCTAGAGGCAGGAAAGGCATAGCCACCAGCCTAACACCTTGTCTGACAGAGACAATAAAGGATCAGCTCAGGAGAACACTTTAACACAGTGGTGACACTGCCCAGATTCAAGCGGCTGTGTACCCCATCCTTCTGCACGCAGAGCCACCAGGAACAGAGGTGGAAGTTGCACTGAGATGATGAGATGGTTGCTGGTGGACACTGGTGATGTAGCGCCCTCTGGTGTCCACTGTCTGTCCATGGCAGTGTGTTCCCTATGGTCCGTTTGGACCCAATCTCGCTGCTTCATAGACAAAGTGCAGTTTCCATTGTACAGTGGCTTGAAATTAACCTGCTCACTGCTCTTCATACATATGTTGTATACAGTACATTGTCTAATTTTAATATACTGTAATCCTGGGGTACAAGTCTTTGAGCGCTACATAGGGTCTACTAGTTGAAAAGTGAGCACTGGGGTCCCCAAAAGAATAGGGTCACCTGTCCTCACACCCTGCTCAATTTCCTGTGTCAGAGCTGTTCCTGTAAACTGGTCTTCTCAGCACACCAAGCCAGCTTTACACAAGTCTCAGATCCAGGAGGATGCAGGATCCAGGTGGCAGCCTGCATTCCCTGGAACCAGCTGTCTGTCTCTGACTACCTGACTGTCTGCTTAACTGGGCTTCTCTAAGCTTGGTACACCATCTACTCCTCTGTCTCACAGCCTGCCTGTTCATCTGTCTTCTTGCCTCAGCACATCTGCCTGTCTGTCTTGAGTGAGTTCATTGTGCCTGTCTGTCTGTGTTCATTTCTGAACTCAGTCTGCTTGTCTGTCTGAGTATCTGTCCCAGTGGCATCCTTGCTCTCCACCCCCCTCTGCTGGCCAACTGTGTAACTGCTGTGCCCAGCACACCCGGCAGGGGTCTGTCAGACTGCGGCTTAGAGAGACAGTCCTGCAGAGGCTACAGGGTGCCAGAGCCTCTCAGCAAGTCAAAGAGCTGGAGAACTGGTTCACTTCTACCGGTAAGTCACATAATCATTCCGGATAACGGAGTCATCCATCTGAGCATAGCTCTGTAGAGAGCGGGGTTAAAAATCCCTGCTATAGGTGCTCTGGAAAACACTGATGTTGGTTGCCTCCATGTAGCTCTCCATTTTCTCCTTCCTTCTCACTCTCGAACCCAGGACCAGAGAGACAGAAGTGGAACAGAGTCTAGGTATGGGATGGGTGGAGCGCCTCAGCTCTGAAGTCAATCACAGTGACCCCCCTCAGCTGCAAGGACACCCCACGGACACGCTTTGTCTCCCCTTCCTGCGTTTGTCTGTCACCGGAGAAACACCATGGTCAGCAGACCTGCAGAGACAGAGAGGGGAGGGCAGAGAGAGGTCGAACAATAGCACCTCTACAGACAGAGAGAGGGAAATAGAGCCAGTCCAATCCCAGACTTCCCACAGCTGCAAGAAATCAGAAACTTAAAAAAGATGCAGCCCAGTGTTTGATCTCCTGTCACAGCCTGAGCAACAGACAGTGAGCCTGTTTTGGCACCAGCGAGCGAGCTGGGTGGGAGACAGGGGGTCTGGGCTGTGCCTGTGGAGGGACAGTGCCCACTCAGGGAGGAAGCGGCTCGCTCGCTCACTGGCTCTCACCCAGGATGTAGGCGCACACCAGCTTTTGCATCACAGTTGCGCGGACGGCAGGTGGAACCAATGTGCTGGGTTCTCCGTGCAGGGGGAGCATGAGGAAGGCGACGCACACCATCCCGACCAGGACGTACAGGACGAAGAGACCAGGGGCTGGGGCTCGACCTAGACGGGCACAGTACAGAGCCTTACAACACTGTGGAGTCCTTGTTATACAAATGTATCACTACATAGCACTATACTATTACCATACAGGCCCTACCCCCCCCTCACTGTTTCTCCAACATACTGTAGGACTCTGCCTGTCCCTGTCTCCCAGCCTGTCCACTCCTGTCCCTCCTCCACTCTCACCTGCATGGTTCTGCAGTCTGTACTGCTGACCCCAGGTGCCCAGCATGCCCCCCTGCATGACCGGTCTCTTCCCTGGGTGGTGCTCCTGGCTCTGGCCGCTCCCCGCTCCGGGCTGCAGGATGGCAGGCACCTCCTTCCACCCACCAGGGGGCCCCCCCTGGCCCCCGGCCCAGATCTCCAGCCGGAACCGGTCTCTGCGGCCTAGGTGATGAGAGCTGACGTCCCTGTGACGGACGACACTGAGGGAGAGAGACACAGCTGTCTGTAACACAACAGCATGGTACTTGAACCCCCAGAGACATTGGCACGGTCAGCCCACTGACTGTCCTCTTCAGAATCAACAGTCCAACCAACCAGGGGGCCCATGTGGAAACTACCTGTAAGCGCTTTAAGGAAAAGAGGCATCTCTTTACACAAAGTGTGGCGGGGGTATGGAACAAGCTGTCAGCCATGATGTTGAAGCCTGCACTCTGATTTCAATTAAAAAACAGCTGGATGAGATCCTGGGATCAATCAACTACTAACAACCAAGTGGACCAGGTAGGCCAAATGTCCTCCTCTTAGATGTAACGTTTTCTATCTTCTTTATAACAGTAGGTTTCTATGTCCAAGGGAAAGAGACAGTTGATCAAACACTGCACAGAACTGAGTGAAATCCAGCTGTGATTACAGATTACTTCAATACAGATGTGTGCAGCGCAGTGGTTCACTGGAATACAGATGTGTGCAGAACAAGGGTTCACTGGAATACAGATGTGTGCAGCACAGGGGTTCACTGGAATACAGAGTGTGCAGTGGAGGGGTTCACTGGAATACAGATGTGTGCAGCACAGGGGTTCACTGGAATACAGAGTGTGCCGTGGAAGGGTTCACTGGAATACAGAGTGTGCAGTGGAGGGGTTCACTGGAATACAGATGTGTGCAGCACAGGGGTTCACTGGAATACAGATGTGTGCAGCACAGGGGTTCACTGGAATACAGAGCGTGCAGTGGAGGGGTTCACTGGAATACAGAGTGTGCAGTGGAGGGGTTCACTGGAATACAGATGTGTGCAGGCCTTGGTTGTATGGGACAACATTCCAGCTGCTCACATGTCCACGCAGGAGCTGGGCTTCACGCTGCCTTCGGCGTCGACCACAGCGTAGAGAGAAGGAGCCGTGCACAACACTGAGGCAGAGAGAGAGAGAACACCCCATAACACCACTGTCCCTCTCCATCACACTTCTCCTCCTGTCTCACTCCTTCACTGCTACAGCTTCCTCCTGCCTGTCACTCTCTCACTCCTCCTGCCTGTCACTCTCACACTCCTCCTGTCACTCTCTCACTCCCCCTGCCTGTCACTCTCACACTCCTCCTGCCTGTCACTCTCTCACTCCCCCCGTCTGTCACTCTCACACTCCTCCTGCCTGTCACTCTCACACTCCCCCTGCCTGTCACTCTCTCACTCCTCCTGCCTGTCACTCTCTCACTCCCCCTGTCTGTCACTCTCACACTCCTCCTGCCTGTCACTCTCACACTCCCCCTGCCTGTCACTCTCTCACTCCTCCTGCCTGTCACTCTCTCACTCCTCCTGCCTGTCACTCTCTCACTCCCCCTGTCTGTCACTCTCACACTCCTCCTGCCTATCACTCTCACACTCCCCCTGTCTGTCACTCTCTCACTCCTCCTGCCTGTCACTCTCACACTCCCCCTGTCTGTCACTCTCTCACTCCCCCTGTCTGTCACTCTCTCACTCCTCCTGCCTATCAATCCCCTCTGTCTCCTGCCTGGGGTCACTGGTCTTGCTCACTCACTCTTGAAGTTGAGGGGAAAGCTATATGGGTTGTAGAGGGTCAGCACTTGTCTGTGGGTGCTGCGCTCCTCCGCGAAGAACGTCAGCTCGGCAGGGAACAGGAACACTGGGAGCCTGTCGGGTCCAGGGGCGGATCCAGGGGCGGGGCCGGGGGTGTGGTCTCTCTCCCACCCTGGCCCGCCTCTGCTCGCCCGCTCCTGTCGCCTCATTGGTCCAGAGCCATCCTATGACAGAGATTCGCGACAGACAGGAAGTGTGGAAAGGGACAGGTCTGAGTGTTAAAAAAAAACTCAGCACAGCACCATCTGAAGGAGAAATTGGGTAATAGCACAAACATTATATAGTAATAGGGCAGACCATTTCAATGCATGATGCTTGCGACTCATGCTAAAACACTCACCAGCGTTTTATATACAACACTTAATATTAAAACACTACAGAATATATACAAAGTCTCAATGAACATGTCTGAGCCTCAGTCAGCAACATCACATCCTGTGAATGCAAGCTGAACTCTGTAATCCCACCATCGCTGGTTCCAGCAGGCAGATACAAAACCGGACACAAAAGGGAGCAGACACTAACACAGCAGTCGTGTATCTGGTATAAAAAACTAACATACGGGAGCCAGATTCAAGAGCAACTTCAGTGCTCCTCCACAGCTGTCCAGACCTGGACTGGATCAGACTGCTGTGCAACACTGACAACACTGTAAAACCTGGAATGGATCAGACTGGGGGGCATTGGGAGTCTGACAGACAACACTAGAGACCTTGAACTTCAGTAACAGTCCAGCGCAAACACACTGGGCTACACTGCAGGTATAAGGACCTGCACAGGCACACACAAAACACGGGACACATAGCCACAAAGACATGGTACACACAGACTGACAAACGCATCAGGTACAGACAGAATCACACTGCACGCACATCAGGTAGATGCGGAACGGAGACGGAATGACAAAACTCGCCGACGGAAACACTGCGTAAACACAGCTCGTCGCCTGCATATCACAGACAGCAAACTGCCTCATAGCGACACGGATAAGAACGCGTACATATAGATTTGCGAATTTGACTCTGGGGGTGGGAGGCTCTGCAAATTAATCACACTGAACCAATTAGGGGGGAAAGTTAACATACCTGCGAGCTCTTACTTCCGACTCGCTGTCTTTGATGTGCCGACCGAGCGCAGTTCCCGCCCTCCTCGCCCAATCACCAGCCGAGCCCAAGCACTCCCCTTCTTCCATTAGTCAACAGGGACGTCAATCATCTCTGCATCCTCCACTGCTGTCAAAGCCTTCCGTGTGTGACGTCAGAGGAACCGAGGAACGCCCGCCCACCCATGCTGATTGGCTCTGCGCGCAGTAAAAGGCAGGACAGTGATTGGTTCGTTGTGTTTCACCAATTGTCCGTTATTAATTTTTTCTCCAAGCGCTTCACAGTCCGCTTCCATTACGTGACCACAGCGAGATTACAGTAGAACAGTCCTGTTATAGCAACATACAGTGCAACAGCCCTGTTACAATAGTGGGTTTCATGTGAAGGTACATCATAATTGTGCTACTGAAATAACATAAGATAAGACTTTATTGATCCCGAAGGGAAATTGAGGCGTTACAGCAGCCCAGCCCAGGAAAAGCAAGACAGACATCAGAATAGGCTAAAATTAAAATAATTACAGGATTAGAGTAATTAAAAAGTATATAGAAAAAAAATAAAATAGAGTTAGGAAAATAGGTGTGTGCAAAATATGCTAATAGTCACTGTAAAACAATAAAGATGTGCAAAATGCACATAGGTATATACAGATTGGAAAAAAGATCACTGTATAATCAACATATTAATATTTACATCTCTTGCCATGATGCTGCTGCCCCAGCGCACAACAGCGTAGAATATGGCTACTGCCACCACTGATTCATAAAAAATGCCTCCTAAGAAAATTGAGTCGGCTCTGACCGTTCCTGTACAGGGCGTTAGTGTTATCACTCCACCCCAGCTTATCAACCTGGTATGAGAGAGTATAAAATAATAATAATAATAATAATAATAATAATAATTGCTTACATTTCTATAGTGCTTTTCTGGACACTCCACTCAAAGCACTTTACAGGTAATGGGGACTCCCCTCCACCACCACCAGTGTGCAGCTCCACCTGGATGATGCGACAGCAGCCACAGTGCACCAGTACACTCACCACACATCAGCTCTCAGGGGGGAGGAGAACAGAGTAATGAAGCCAGTTCATAGATGGGGATTATTAGGAGGCCATGATTGGTAAGGGCCAATGGGAAATTTGGCCAGGACGCCGGGGTTACACCCCTACTCTTTTTGAGAGACGCCCTGGGATTTTTAATGACCACAGAGAGTCAGGACCTTGGTTTTACATCTCATCCGAAGGACGGCGCCTGTTTACAGTATAGTGTCCCCGATGCTATACTGGGGCATTAAGACCCACACAGACTGCAGGGTGAGCGGTCCCTCTTTTTATATAAAAAGAAGAATAGATTACATTTGGTAATGGTGAAGATAGATCTGTTCTTAAAAAGGTAATATAACAGTATTAAAGTGTACAAAACTATTAAAAAGCATTAGTTTATTAGAAAGGTGATTCCATTTGGCTCATTTGGCTTGTGTGCTGACGGCTACTGCGTCTCATGTCCCTCTTTACACTGAATGAGTTATATAAATGTACCAGTCATGGTACAGGAGGAGGGTAATACATTCTTGAATAATTTATGTTGAATAATTTAATACGGCAGGATCCTTTAAGGACTAGCGGGGGCGGGGCCAAGAAGGGGTCAGGCGTGCGCGCTCCGGGAGCTGGTGACCTCACGGAGCCTCGCGATTGGCTGCCGGCGCCTGCGCGCCTGCGTGCGCGCGCTGCGGTGTCACCTTGCTTTTTAAACAGGAGCTGGAAGCAGGGGTCCGGGCAACGTCAGGCTTTGCAGTTGCGTTTTCACTGCACCATGGCGGCGACAGCGGGGGCTAGCAAGCCCAAAACGTCCCCCAAATCCATCAAGTTTCTCTTTGGGGGTCTGGCCGGGTGAGTGGTGCCGTTGGCACGGCTGAGCTCTTTCCGCCTGGGGGGGAGACGCTCCGGAGCAGATTTGGGGTCACAGCGCTTCCTGCGACAGGGAACAAATCGCGTTAGAAGCATGACGTGGTACATTATTGCGTTATTGCTGCCGGGACTGGTCTCTGCGGTGGGGTCGGGTCTTCTGTGCTGGACAGGGGGGAGTCCGTTCTGTCCTGTCCGTGTGGGTCGGGGAATTAAGCTGCGCGCACCGTGTGTGTGTGTGCTCTCCACAACCCCTGTGGTGCCTCTTGTGTGTGCGTGTGTGCTCTCCACAAGAGAGGAGTGTAAATGTCAGTCCGAATCAAAGGGCAAAAGACATAAGGCAGGTCACAAAGGAGAGGAGCCCATTCTGCCCAGATGGCTCCAGATCGATCCCAGGCTCTCATCCAACCGCTTCTCGGAAACATCCAGGCTGCTGGCTTCAACAGCACGGCTGGGCAGCTTGTTCCCCACCCTCACCACCCTTTGTGTAAAGCATTGCCCCCTGTTCTCGGTTTAAAATGCACTTCCACGTAGTTTCCACTTGTCCCCTCGGGGTCAAGGATCACCGTTGATCGTGAAGAGAAACGTGACCTCCTGACCTCTCGCGCAGGCACATCCGATGAGACTACTGCCGTGTGGAAACGAATTGGCAACAGAGCATCTCTGTTCAGAATCTTTTTTAAATCGCCCTCCAGAATTAAAATGAATGGGGAAACATGCTGGGTCGAGTAAGCAAAGGTGTTTAATATTGGATTGATAAGTTAGTGTAATGGCTCCCAATCCTGGTGCTGGAGATCTACACTCCGGGTTTTTGTTCCAGCCAAGCTCTACATTACGCAATCGGCCCCTTCGTTAACTTAATAACCGGATTAATTTGAAGTGTTTTCAGGTCTTAAACACGCAGGAGGTCGCCTTTCAACTAGTGCACTTCGTCCTGCAACACAAAATCCCAAACATCTGATGAGACAAAAATTCTCGCAAAAAAAAGATCCAGTCAGGCAACTTCATGGTTAGAAGCTGGGCTGGAGTGAAAGCCCGGAGCTGTGGGAGCCTCCAGGAGCGGGACTGGGGGCCCCTGACCTCTGGGCGGCAGGAGTGAGTGTCGGTGTCGCCGCTACACAGCGCTTCACACCTGGGCCCCCCCCGTGCTCACGCTGTTTCTCGAGGCGTTTCAGAAATGAAGAAATATCGCCGAGAGCAGAATCGAACAGGAAACAGTCTTCTGAACAGCCTATGGGGAAAAAATCTGCTATGAAGCAGAGCACGAGCTTTCTGGTTTGGCACGACCGCCATCCGAAAGGATTTCTTTCTGTTTATTGTTTTTTATGGATTGGCTACCCTGAGCTCTTGTAGCTGTCTTAGTCCATGTGAAGATGTTTCCCTGTGGTCTCGTCTGTGTCGGAGCCTCAAGAGGCTGTGCAGTAGACAAGCCTGCTCTCCGTCCCTCTGTAGCTGCTGCTGCTGTGCAGCTGGTGAAGTGTGGACCGGATCAGACTGCTGTGAAGCAGGAGTGTGGTGGGTGTTCCTTGCGGGACGGTCCTGCTCCTCTCACTGTCTGTCTCTGCGTGTGTGTCAGGATGGGCGCCACGGTGTTCGTCCAGCCCCTGGACCTGGTGAAGAACCGGATGCAGCTCAGCGGCGAGGGGGTGAAGACGAAAGAGTACCGCACCAGCCTGCACGCCGTGGGCAGCATCCTGCGCAAGGAGGGCGTCCGGGGCATCTACACTGGGTACGGGGCAGATCCTCACACGGCAGGGCAGCTAGTTCCAGGGGAGTTACAGTTACCATGTCCCTGGGGCAGGGAGTTCTTGTGGGTCCTGGGACAGGGGCAGTTACTGTGACTCCGGGGCAGGGAGTTACTGTGGGTCCTGGGACAGGGGCAGTTACTGTGACTCCGGGGCAGGGAGTTATTGTGGGTCCTGGGACAGGGGCAGTTACCGTGACTCCGGGGCAGGGAGTTACTGTGGGTCCTGGGACAGGGGCAGTTACCGTGACTCCGGGGCAGGGAGTTACTGTGGGTCCTGGGACAGGGGCAGTTACCGTGACTCCGGGGCAGGGAGTTACTGTGGGTCCTGGGACAGGGGCAGTTACCGTGGCACTGGGGCAGGGAGTTACTGTGGGTCCTGGGACAGGGGCAGTTACCGTGACTCCGGGGCAGGGAGTTACTGTGGGTCCTGGGACAGGGGCAGTTACCGTGACTCCGGGGCAGGGAGTTACTGTGGGTCCTGGGACAGGGGCAGTTACTGTGACTCCGGGGCAGGGAGTTACTGTGGGTCCTGGGACAGGGGCAGTTACCGTGGCACTGAGGCAGGGAGTTACTGTGGGTCCTGGGACAGGGGCAGTTACCGTGGCACTGGGGCAGGGAGTTACTGTGGGTCCTGGGACAGGGGCAGTTACCGTGACTCCGGGGCAGGGAGTTACTGTGGGTCCTGGGACAGGGGCAGTTACCGTGGCACTGGGGCAGGGAGTTACTGTGGGTCCTGGGACAGGGGCAGTTACTGTGACTCCGGGGCAGGGAGTTACTGTGGGTCCTGGGACAGGGGCAGTTACCGTGACTCAGGGGCAGGGAGTTACTGTGGGTCCTGGGACAGGGGCAGTTACCGTGGCACTGGGGCAGGGAGTTACTGTGGGTCCTGGGACAGGGGCAGTTACTGTGACTCCGGGGCAGGGAGTTACTGTGGGTCCTGGGACAGGGGCAGTTACTGTGACTCCGGGGCAGGGAGTTACTGTGGGTCCTGGGACAGGGGCAGTTACCGTGACTCCGGGGCAGGGAGTTACTGTGGGTCCTGGGACAGGGGCAGTTACCGTGGCACTGGGGCAGGGAGTTACTGTGGGTCCTGGGACAGGGGCAGTTACCGTGGCACTGGGGCAGGGAGTTACTGTGGGTCCTGGGACAGGGGCAGTTACCATGCCAGGTAGGGGTGTTTTGGGAAGGCAGGAAACTACTGGAGTGGGTGTCTGGGAAGTTGGATAATTTGTGCCCGGTATATTCGATATTGAGAACGCAGGGCACGGCTGCAAGAGGGACCCCGAGCCGCCAGGGGCGTGTCGTCCAGTGTCTGAGTGTGACCCCTCTGTCTCTCCTCTCTGCCCCCCCAGTCTGTCTGCCGGCCTGCTGCGCCAGGCCACCTACACCACCACCAGGCTGGGCATCTACACGGTGCTGTTCGAGAAGATGACGGGCACCGACGGCAAGCCGCCCTCCTTCCTGATGAAGGCCCTGATCGGCATGACGGCCGGGGCCACCGGCGCCTTCGTGGGCACGCCGGCCGAGGTGGCGCTGATCCGCATGACCGCCGACGGCCGGTGAGGGATCTGCTGTGCGCCCCGTGCTGCCGTCCCTCCTCCTCTCACCCGCTGACTTCTGTCTCCCTCGTTCTCTCTGTCGCCCAAGCCTGCCCCCCGCCCAGAGGAGAGGCTACTCCAATGTGTTCAACGCCCTGGTGCGGATCACGCGGGAGGAGGGCATCACCACGCTCTGGAGGGTAGGCTGTTTCCCGCTGTGTCTCTGCCAGTCACGGCACCCCTGGAGTCTGCTCCCGCAGCCCCGCGCCCCTCTGCTCCCGCAGCCCCGCGCCCCTCTGCTGTACTGCTGCTCCCGGAGCCCCGCGCCCCTCTGCTGTACTGCTGCTCCCGGAGCCCCGCGCCCCTCTGCTCCCGCAGCCCCGCGCCCCTCTGCTGTACCGCTGCTCCCGGAGCCCCGCGCCCCTCTGCTCCCGCAGCCCCCGCGCCCCTCTGCTGTACTGCTGCTCCCGCAGCCCCGCGCCCCTCTGCTCCCTCTGTAGTGTGTGGCAGTGAATCCACCACACTGGGGTGTAATTGCAGCGTGTTACAGTGAGTACATGATACTGTGGTTTTATTCACACATCAGTGCAACAGGATGGTGGCTCAGCGCTGCTGCCTCACAGCTCCTGGGTACAGTTCTGGCCCCAGGTGACTGTCTGGGTGGAGTCAGCATGTTCTTCCTGAGTTGGAGTGGGTTTTCTGCCACATCCCGGAGACGTGCCAGGTTGTTTGAGTGGCTCCTGCTATCTGCCTGTCCAACGAGGGAGGGAGCTGCGCCGACTGGGGTGGGTCTGGGGTTTTGGAGAGGAGGCTGTGGCACACACTTACAGACTGGCGATCCGCTGTGTGTTTCAGGGCTGTATCCCCACCATGGCCAGGGCGGTGGTGGTCAATGCAGCGCAGCTGGCCTCCTACTCCCAGTCCAAACAGTTCCTTCTGGACACAGGTGGGACTCTCCGCCTTGCTAACACACTGCTGCTACTGTCCAGTGTGTCTGTATTAACCCCTCTCTCTCTCAGTGCAGTGTTAATGGACTGTAGTGTCCAGTGTGTCTGTATTAACCCCTCTCTCTCTCAGTGCAGTGTTAATGGACTGTAGTGTCCAGTGTGTCTCTATTAACCCCTCTCTCTCTCTCTCTCTCTCAGTGCAGTGTTAATGTACTGTAGTGTCCAGTGTGTCTCTATTAACCCCTCTCTCTCTCAGTGCAGTGTTAATGGACTGTAGTGTCCAGTGTGTCTCTATTAACCCGTCTCTCTCTCTCTCAGTGCAGTGTTAATGTACTGTAGTGTCCAGTGTGTCTGTATTAACCCCTCTCTCTCTCAGTGCAGTGTTAATGGACTGTAGTGTCCAGTGTGTCTGTATTAACCCCTCTCTCTCTCAGTGCAGTGTTAATGGACTGTAGTGTCCAGTGTGTCTGTATTAACCCCTCTCTCTCTCAGTGCAGTGTTAATGGACTGTAGTGTCCAGTGTGTCTGTATTAACCCCTCTCTCTCTCAGTGCAGTGTTAATGGACTGTAGTGTCCAGTGTGTCTGTATTAACCCCTCTCTCTCAGTGCAGTGTTAATGGACTGTAGTGTCCAGTGTGTCTGTATTAACCCCTCTCTCTCAGTGCAGTGTTAATGGACTGTAGTGTCCAGTGTGTCTGTATTAACCCCTCTCTCTCAGTGCAGTGTTAATGTGCTGTAGTGTCCAGTGTGTCTGTATTAACCCCTCTCTCTCTCAGTGCAGTGTTAATGGACTGTAGTGTCCAGTGTGTCTGTATTAACCCCTCTCTCTCTCAGTGCAGTGTTAATGGACTGTAGTGTCCAGTGTGTCTCTATTAACCCCCCTCTCTCTCTCTCTCTCTCTCTCAGTGCAGTGTTAATGTACTGTAGTGTCCAGTGTGTCTCTATTAACCCCTCTCTCTCTCAGTGCAGTGTTAATGGACTGTAGTGTCCAGTGTGTCTCTATTAACCCGTCTCTCTCTCTCTCAGTGCAGTGTTAATGTACTGTAGTGTCCAGTGTGTCTGTATTAACCCCTCTCTCTCTCAGTGCAGTGTTAATGGACTGTAGTGTCCAGTGTGTCTGTATTAACCCCTCTCTCTCAGTGCAGTGTTAATGGACTGTAGTGTCCAGTGTGTCTGTATTAACCCTTCTCTCTCTCAGTGCAGTGTTAATGGACTGTAGTGTCCAGTGTGTCTGTATTAACCCCTCTCTCTCAGTGCAGTGTTAATGGACTGTAGTGTCCAGTGTGTCTGTATTAACCCCTCTCTCTCTCAGTGCAGTGTTAATGGACTGTAGTGTCCAGTGTGTCTGTATTAACCCCTCTCTCTCTCAGTGCAGTGTTAATGGACTGTAGTGTCCAGTGTGTCTGTATTAACCCCTCTCTCTCTCAGTGCAGTGTTAATGGACTGTAGTGTCCAGTGTGTCTGTATTAACCCCTCTCTCTCTCAGTGCAGTGTTAATGGACTGTAGTGTCCAGTGTGTCTGTATTAACCCCTCTCTCTCAGTGCAGTGTTAATGGACTGTAGTGTCCAGTGTGTCTGTATTAACCCCTCTCTCTCAGTGCAGTGTTAATGGACTGTAGTGTCCAGTGTGTCTGTATTAACCCCTCTCTCTCAGTGCAGTGTTAATGTGCTGTAGTGTCCAGTGTGTCTGTATTAACCCCTCTCTCTCTCAGTGCAGTGTTAATGGACTGTAGTGTCCAGTGTGTCTGTATTAACCCCTTGCTCTCTCCCTTATAGGGTATTTTGGTGATAACATTCTGTGCCATTTCTGTGCCAGTATGATCAGTGGACTAGTCACCACAGCGGCCTCCATGCCCGTTGACATTGTCAAGACAAGGTACTCTCTCCCTCTTTGCTTCCTTCTCCAACCTCTCCTTCCTGTCTCTCTCTCCCTCCTGCCTCTGTCTCTCTCACTGTTCTCTCTCATGCCTGTCTGCCTCTTTCTGTCACTCACCTCTCTCTCCCTGCTGCCTCTCTGTCACAGAATCCAGAACATGAGGATGATCGACGGGAAGCCGGAGTACAAGAATGGCCTGGTGAGTCTCTGTCCCTGTTTGCTCTCCTCTCTCTTTTCCCTGGGTGTTGTCTCTGTGCTTTGAATTTTATAATGTCCTGCAACAGATGGGGCTCTGACCTTTAACGAGAGAGGGAGGAGAAATTCCTTTGGGCTCAGCTCAATTTCATCCTTTACATAAGGATACTAGCTCAAGGAGAAGCAGTGTCCTCTGTTCCTCACTCTGGCAGTGCAGTGTAGAGTCCAGTGTGTCTCTATTAACCCCTCTCTCTCTCTCTCTCTCAGTGCAGTGTTAATGTACTGTAGTGTCCAGTGTGTCTCTATTAACCCCTCTCTCTCTCAGTGCAGTGTTAATGGACTGTAGTGTCCAGTGTGTCTCTATTAACCCGTCTCTCTCTCTCTCAGTGCAGTGTTAATGTGCTGTAGTGTCCAGTGTGTCTGTATTAACCCCTCTCCCTCAGTGCAGTGTTAATGTAGTGTAGTGGCCAGTGTTTCTGTATTAACCCCTCTCTCTCAGTGCAGTGTTAATGTGCTGTAGTGGCCAGTGGGTCTATATTAACCCTCCTCTCTCTCTCAGTGCAGTGTTAATGGACTGTAGTGTCCAGTGGGTCTGTATTAACCCCTCTCTCTCAGTGCAGTGTTAATTGACTGTAGTGGCCAGTGGGTCTATATTAACCCCTCTCTCTCTCAGGATGTGCTTGTGAAGGTGGTGAGGAAGGAAGGCTTCTTCAGTCTGTGGAAAGGCTTCACTCCATACTACGCCAGGCTGGGGCCGCACACCGTGCTCACCTTCATCTTCCTGGAGCAGATGAACAAGTTCTACAAGATCTACTTCCTGGACTCCTAGAGGAGAGCCAGGTGGACAGAGGGAGCACTGGACACAGATAGATGGACAGATCAATATGTGTGGGGAGGGGGAGAGGACAGGGCAAGCTGACAATAAACAGAGGATCAGATCTAGACATGTCCGGGACAGAATGGGGACATTGAGACAGACAGAGACTGTGTGTGGACAGACTCTCTCTCTCTCTGTCAGCAGGCCCTCTCCTTCTCTTTCCTCCATCCTCTGGTCAACACAGCACTTACTGGACACTGAGACCCCCCCTGTCCTCCTGTGTTCAGCAATCAAGCACTTAATTGGGTCTGATTAATTGGTTAAATGAGACTACCTTTGGTAAGGGGGAGATGGAGAGAAGGCGAGACGGTTCTGATGTATTTCTTTTCAAGGTTAAATGGATTGCTGTGTGTGAATGCCAGTGGTGTATCTGTCCATTGAAGTGATAGGACTGTTCTGTAACATGATTTTGCACTTTTTCATACGTTGTATTTGGCAGGAACAACTGTAGGAAGATCTTCATCCACTCCTGTTGCATAGCAGTCCCAGATATTAGTGTTGCCAGTCCATAGCTTTCATGTCCAATTCCAGCTGTTTCCTGCTGTTGGAGGCTCTCATAGAAACAACATCAGGGTATGAAAGGTGACAGTTGTTACCTAATTTTAAGCCAAATTGCTCAAAGAGCAGCATGCAGAATTAAGATCTGAAGAAAGAAAGCAGGCTCATTTTCAGCAGTACAGTTTCTTCAAGAGCCACCTATAGCTGTTAAAACAAGCTAAAATCTGGAGTCTTATTCTCATCCCTGTAAACCCTCAAGTGGTTTAGATTGCTGTGCAGTTGGAATCTCTTGTCCGTGTATCTCCAGCATTGCTCCTCGAGTGCCCCATCTTAATGGCAAACATAAGTCGCCATTAAATCAGCAGTTTCTGGTGGCACATAAGAGTACGCTGTTCGGCCCAGCCAGCCCATCTGGCACAGTTAATTGACCCAAAGGTCTTATCCAGCTCTCTGGAACCAGGGCTGGAGACTCCTGTACTGACTGGACCAGGGCTCTCTGGATCCAGGGCTGGAGATTCCTGTACTGACTGGACCAGGGCTCTCTGGATCCAGGGCTGGAGACTCCTGTACTGACTGGACCAGGGCTCTCTGGATCCAGGGCTGGAGACTCCTGTACTGACTGGACCAGGGCTCTCTGGATCCAGGGCTGGAGACTCCTGTACTGACTGGACCAGGGCTCTCTGGATCCAGGGCTGGAGATTCCTGTACTGACTGGACCAGGGCTCTCTGGATCCAGGGCTGGAGACTCCTGTACTGACTGGACCAGGGCTCTCTGGATCCAGGGCTGGAGACTCCTGTACTGACTGGACCAGGGCTCTCTGGATCCAGGGCTGGAGACTCCTGTACTGACTGGACCAGGGCTCTCTGGATCCAGGGCTGGAGACTCCTGTACTGACTGGATCAGGGCTCTCTGGATCCAGGGCTGGAGATTCCTGTACTGACTGGACCAGGGCTCTCTGGATCCAGGGCTGGAGATTCCTGTACTGACTGGACCCAGGGCTCTCTGGATCCAGGGCTGGAGACTCCTGTACTGTTCCGGAGCTCTCTGGATCCAGGGCTGGAGGCTCCTGTACTAACTGTACCGGGCCTTTCCAGAACCAGGGCTAAAGAAACCTGCTGTACTCAATCTCTTTGCTCTATGGTGCTTGTTTAGATCTGATAGATCTGCTGTAAACTGCTCTCTTCCCCTCCGGTCCTCAGCAGAGCAGGATGTCCTTATCCAGCCTCTGCACGGGGTGCTGTGTTGCTGCTGTGCTAAGTGTTCAGTGTGGCGTCTCTCTTGCTCCTCTAGGGGAAAGAGCTGAGCGACG
This sequence comes from Atractosteus spatula, assembly GCF_055471065.1. NCBI lineage: Eukaryota > Metazoa > Chordata > Actinopteri > Semionotiformes > Lepisosteidae > Atractosteus > Atractosteus spatula. The sequence goes on along the minus strand of NC_142708.1, from coordinate 66,640,466 downwards.
CGTGTTCAGCACCTTTCATTTTGCGCTTGTTGAGAGACGTGTGCACTGCAGGGTAAAGAGCTTCTCGCTTATTCTGGGTCTGGTTAAATATATACACATTATACCAAAGGCACAGGGACAGGGGGCATCAGAGTCACTATACAATTACAACAATCCCCTTCCCTCGCCGTTTCCGAGAAGCTTTCGGAACCTGGGGTCACCGGAACCGACCCACGCTCTGTCGTTTCCGATCTGCAGCAGGGCCCATGCGCGACTCCCCTGGCGCAGACCGATGTTCACGCTTGCCCCCAGCCCTGGCTCTGGCGCCCCTGCTCTCAGTGCGACTGTGTCATCGCTCTCTCGCGGGGTCGGCCTTGGTGAAAGCAGAGGGTGGGGTATGGAATGGGCTTGAGCCTTCACATGGCGCCTAAGAACGGTTAAGTGTCGAATCCTTCGTGCAATGTGAATCCCTCATCTCGGCGCCCCTGGGATTTCTGGGAGTTTATTTTTACGGATTTAACGGAGCAAATTCAGGAATCATGGAAAGCAATGGCTTTGCAGGGAGGCAGCAGATATATATACACCCAGTTGTGTTGATCCTAGAATGTTAGAACAAAAATAAACGTTACATCTTTTTTTCCCTCAGTCGAGTGCCTGTTTCTTTAAGAGCTGGGTTGCAGGTTTGCTTTTCAGTGCCCGATTTTCACCGTCTGCCTCCACCCGTCTGCTGGCGGTGCTGCAGGCAGAACCGCCAGCTGCGCAGATGCCCAGGAAACGGTTTTCCGCAGGCAAGAGCAAAGCAGGCAGCGAACGGGAGCTCTTGGGGGTCTTCTGTGGGACGGGAGTCACCACCAGGGGTCTGCGAGGGGACATTTTGAGTGTAGAAGCTTTCGAGACTGGAAACAGGAGATGCTCCTTTACAGGGAGAGTGGTGGAGGTTGGGAACTGACTCCTAAATGACATACTTGAAGATGACCTGGTGTTTGTAACTTTTCTGACATTTTACATCGCCATAGATTTATGCATCTACGTGTGAACCTCCTAGGGCAGGAGTTAAGGGTAGCAAAGAATTATGGGTATGAGTATTATTGAGGGGCAACATGGTGATGATATGGAGTTCTGCTGGCGTGGAATTTGCATTTTATTGGCATGTGGCTTTCTGCTGGGTGCTCTGCTGTACTCCCACATACCAAAGACATACCAGTAGGGTGTAACTGGCTTCTGGGACAACTGATCCTGAAATGTGCGTGTTTGTAAAGGAACAACAGGTTTACTCCATGCTGAAAAGAGAAGAAAACACAACAGTTTCGGCTGTGGAGCCTTCTCCGGGTGTCGGGTGTCTGGGTGCCCTGTGATGGACTGGTGCCCTGTGCCCACTCCGTGCCAGCATCGGCTCCGCCCCCCCCCCTCCACGACCCTGAACTGGAGGAAGCAGAAGATGGATGGAATATTAATTAATTATTGATCCAAGTATGACTGCTTGTTACAGCCAATAGTATAGGACACACATGATTAAGAGCCTATTGCTCAATGAAGTAGAGGCGCTGTGCCCAGTGTCCTGTTCACATTCCGCTATGAGCTTGTGCTGCAGCCGAGGCCCATAATAACTCGCTCCCTCCCTCGACACAGCTGGTGAAGCTCCTTCTCCCTCCTCTACCATCTGAGAGCGCCGCCCGGCTGGAGATCGAGTTCATGTCGGGAGCTGCGTCAGCAGGCGTAGGCTGCAAAGGAACAAGCAAAGGTTCATTCCTGTTTCTTCGCACCTGAAGAAGGCTCCACGGCCGAGGCGCTGTCTCGTCTCTTCTCAGCATGGAATAAACCTTTACCCGTGCCTTTAAATCCGGAGATTGAGCTGGTTCCCTCCTGTACACAAACGCAATTCATAGAACCGGCATTTATTAAAAATGCAGAATAATATTTGGAAATTTTCCACAGCTCTTGGGAACTACACGTTTTAATTCGACTTTATGAGTTTTTTTTTTACACTGTCCTGTTACTGTACTTTCTCGAAACTTTAAAGCGTCTGCTGTTTCCAGATTTACTTTCCTTGTTAACCACAGTACTTGTGAAACATACTATTTTGTAAGTAGGAGTCCGTAAGCCGCGTGATTTTCAAACCGCAACATGAGTTTTTTTTTCGTCGGCCGATCACAAAATCTCCAGGGGCCACCGTGCGCATGGGTACAAGTCGCCCCCGCCCCCCCCCTTCTCGGGCACTCCCTTTAAGCGCCGTGTTTCCGGTGTCATTCAGTCAGTCCACGATGGCGGACCTCCTTGGCTCTATCCTGAGCTCCATGGAAAAGCCTCCCAGCGTCGGCGACCAGGAGAGCCGCCGGAAGGCCCGAGGTACTACCCGAATCGCGATTTATAACCTTTTAACACCTCTCGGTAACTCTTACAAAGGCGCTCTGCCTGCAAATGAACGGAAATTTATTAATGTTGCGCTCGAAAGCCGACCCCCACCTACTGTGGTCTCCCTCTCTGCCTCTCCGAGGAGAACTGTGCGCTCGCTGTCTTCATCCCCTCCTGTTCTTCATCACCATTGGCCAGGGTCTCCGCCCCTCTGCAGCGCCTATTGGTCGACGATGCCGTCAGTTTTTTTTCGAGGTCATGAATATTAACATTCAGTTTCTGGGGCCGTTTCGCTCTCTGCACAGCCGAGATCTGATTGGCCAATCTCAGATCCGGGATTTACATATTTAAATATTCAAGAGCCAATCTGTGAAATCGTCTGTGTAGTATGCGGTGCGATTTATTTACATATTTTGTTTTTTGTATAACAAAAAAAAAAACGTTTTCTGTCTATTTAGTAAAAACAGAGAGTAAAAAGTAAAAACACACCCACCCCTCTTCACTACAGTGTTCGTCTTTCCTCTTTTAATCGCTGGGACCCTAAAACCGCAAGGTATCCTGTAATGGTATTTTCCCAGAAATCGAAACTGCAACTGTTAGGTCACGGTAAAGGTTTTTATAAACCGTTTTAACACGTTCTGTGCTCTAAGACTTAGAGTCTAAGTCATTAACTTGTGCACAGCTCACGAGCTTTGTGTGTTAAAACAAAAATTAAAAAAAAATTAATTTGATAGATTAAAAAAAAAGTACTGTATTGTTCCCCCTCCCCATTGATAAGATAAGATCACTTTATTGGCCACATACAATTTCTTGCATTAGGAATTTGTCTTTTCGCATACCCCAGCTTCCTCTCCATGAGACACACAGACAGGGGGGGAAGTCACACTGACAGTGATACACCCCTTATAAACTGTAGATGAGGGTCCCTGCTCCAAGTGCTCCACACTGACCTCCTGAGACCAGGACCGGACACCCTGCAGACACACTGTTTTCTGATGCCTGGGGGGGGTGTGTACCTATTCACTGAGCCCAGTAAAGCCAGCTGGATTCTGTGTTTCAGAACAGGCCGCCCAGCTGAAGAAGATGCAGGAGGAGGAGAGGAAGAAGAAAGCAGAATTCAGGAAGAGGGTAAGGGCTCCGGCTGTAGTGGACTGGACGTCTCTGGTTCGTTAGAGGAAAAAGGGGACAAACGAGTCTTGGCATTTAACAGCTAGTCAATCCAAGGATCTGACCCGGCCATTTCGTGAAATAAGTCAATGAGTCAGGGATTCAACCACACGTCTGTACCCTGTGTCCCGATCGGAGCAGGGGGGGTGCACCCTGTGTCCCGATCGGAGCAGGGGGGGTGCAGCCTGTGTACTAGTTTATACTGGGATGTACTCTACTGGGTTGGACTGGGCTGTACTAGTTTATACTGGGCTGTACTCCACTGGATTGGTCTGGGCTGTACTAGTTTATGCTGGGCTGTAATCCACTGGGCTGTACTAGTTTATGCTGGGCTGTACTCCACTGGGTTGGTCTGGGCTGTACTTGTTTATACTGGACTGTACTCCACTGGATTGGTCTGGGTTGTACTAGTTTATACTGGACTGTACTCCACTTGGTTGGACTGGGCTGTTCTAGTTTACTGGACTGTACTCCATTGGGTTGGACTGGGCTGTACTAGTTTATACTGGACTGTACTCCACTGGGTTGGACTGGGCTGTACTAGTTTATGCTGGGCTGTACTCCACTGGGTTGGTCCGGGCTGTACTTGTTTATACTGGACTGTACTCCACTGGATTGGTCTGGGCTGTACAAGTTTATACTGGGCTGTACTCCACTGGGTTGGTCTGGGCTGTACTTGTTTATGCTGGGTTGTGCTCCACTGGGTTGTACTGGGCTGCATTAGTTTATACTGGGATGTACTCTACTGGGTTGGACTGGGTTGTACTAGTTTATACTGGACTGTACTCCACTGGGTTGTACTGGGCCGTACTAGTTTATACTGGGATGTACTCTACTGGGTTGGGCTGGGCTGTACCCTCTGCTCTGTCGCTGCCAGTCTCACTGACCCCCTCCCCCCCTTGCCCCACCTCTCCTCAGATGGAGAAGGAGGTGTCTGACTTCATCCAGGACAGTTCTCTCCAGAAGAAGAAGTATGCGCCCATGGGCAAGATTGAGAGGAGCATCCTGTAAGTACACAACAGCACAATGCCGCACAACGCAGCCATGTGTAGGAGAACCCCACAACAACTCTGCACAACAGCACAACACTCCCATCGTACACCTGTACAGAGTCACACAACCCAGGCACAGATGGATGAGTGGATTCGCCAATAGAAAGACAATCTTACAGATAATATGCAGAACTGCACCGTTGCACAGTAATGGACACTGATCGACCCGTTCCTCTCCTCCCAGGCACGACGTGGCTGAGGTCGCGGGACTGACCTCCTTCTCCTTCGGTGAGGATGAGGACAGCCGCTACGTCATGATCTTCAAAAAGGTAGGAATTTGTAACAAAACCAGAGTGTACCTTACTAGTCTGTGTTTTCTCCTTCCTCAATTCAATTCAATTTTCAATTCAAGGTGCTTTATTAGCATTTATTAGCATGACCGATGGGTACAATCAGTGTTGCCAAAGCAAATAAAAATAATAAAATTAACGTGGAACAAAACATAAAATAAAAGTTAAATAAAGTGAAAGTAAAATTCCTCTCTCTGTCTCTTCTAAGACTCTGTGGCCCTGTCTGTTTCTCTCTCTGCCTGCCTGTGCTGTTATGCATGTCTGGGGTCCCCTCTGTCTCTCTCTCTGCCTGTGCTGTTGTCACTGTCTCTCTCTTTCAGCCTGTCTGGTGCCCAGTCTGTCTCACTCTGCCTTTGCTGTTGTCGGTCTCTTCCTTTGTGTGAAGGAGTGTTTGTGTTTATGTGTCCTGCAGGAGTTTGCTCCCTCAGACGAGGAACTAGATGCGTACCGTCGGGGGGAGGAGTGGAACCCCCAGAAAGCTGAAGAGAAACGCCGTCTGAAGGTGAGATACGTCACCCCCAAGCACACTGCGCCTCCCCACCAATGCACAGTGACACCTGCAAACAGACCCTGACCACCCCAGACCCCTGCTGCCAGTTCACACACTTCCTGAGCAGAGTGGCTTGTGTCTGCAGGAGCTGGCGCAGCTGGAGCAGCAGAGGGACACACAGGCCGACAGCAGCGCCGTCTGCCCCAACAGCAACTACAGGGACAAGTATAGCCACCTCATCGGCACCGCAGCTGCCAAGGACGCAGCGCACACTCTGCAGGCTAACAGCACCTACGGCTGCGGTGAGTCTCTCGGGGCGCCTACTTAATATGCATCAACTACCTGTCTGCCTGTTCGCTGTGCACCCATTACCAGTCTGCCTGCTGTCTATCCACCCTTCTGTCTGACCTCCTGTCTGACCTCCTGTCTGACCGCCTGTCTGACCGCCTGTCTGACCGCCTGTCTGTCTGACTGCCTGCTGCGCTGTCTGACAGCCTGTCTGTCTGACTGCCTGCTGCGCTGTCTGACAGCCTGCCTGTCTAACCACCTGCCTGTCTGCCTGCCAGCTGCGCTGTCTGACAGCCTGCCTTTCTAACCACCTGCCTGTCTGCCTGCCTGCTGCGCTGTCTGACCGCCTGCCTGTCTAACCACCTGCCTGTCTGCCTGCCTGCTGCGCTGTCTGACCGCCTGCCTGTCTAACCACCTGCCTGTCTGCCTGCCTGCTGCGCTGTCTGACCGCCTGCCTGTTTAACCACCTGCCTGTCTGCCTGCCTGCTGCGCTGTCTGGCTCCTTGTACACCTGCTTGTGGGAGTGCAGCTGTCTGTCTCACCCTCCCCCCTCTCTTTTCCTCTAATTTGTATCTGTCCCTGTCTCTCTCCCTCTCTGCAGTGCCCGTGGCCAATAAGCGTGACACCCGCTCCATCGAAGAGGCGATGAACGAGATCAGAGCCAAGAAACGGCAGAGGAGGGGGGAGGAGGAGAGTGGGGGGGGCAGCAGCACCTCCTGAATATAGTAGGGTTGTGTATATGGGGACATGGGGGGGGGGTGGTTAGTGAACTCAGGCTGTGTGTGTCTGGCCTGTCTGGGTAAAGCGCGGTCCGGAACCCCCGCGGCCTTGAGAGGACGTGGTTTCCCAGCATGCCGCGAGGCTGCAGCTGTGCGTCGGACATCAGCGGTGGGCGTTTGCATTTCTGGGGCTCCTCGAAGGGGTCGTCGTTCAGTCCGAGCCACCTCTGACCCCCTCCAGCACCCTGCCTCAGTCCGTTCGCAGGCCCGGGAGCTTCTCTGATTCAAACACCCGCCGCTCGTTACCGAGCTCTTCGCTTTGTTAGCGTGGGGATGGTCAAATTCCAGCTGCCTCCAGCCGCTCAGTTTAGTCGCAATGGGAGAGACGCATGTTTTTAATCCCTGTGGAGAGGGTGGGGGCGGGCTATCGAACTTTCCTGAGGTGAGAAAATATTCTCTAAAACTGTCTTTGAAGTGTTAGAAGGAGCAGATTATGGTTCCAGATTTGGGGTTCGAGATAGTGAAGTGATCATGCATCATCGTTAAACAGATTACAGCACATGCCTCAGGTCTGAGAGGCTGGGCTGTCACCCTGCAGCAGGAATAAGAAGTAGGATTACGGCTGTAAAATGACCTTGGGTTTTATACCACTGGCACAGGGCCAAGGCCAGGGGGCTCCCCCTAGTGGCCCAGCTAGAGAAGGCCTACAGGGAGATAAAGTTGATTCCCTGGATGCTGGTTCCTGTCTGGGATCTGGGGTCCCTCCGGGATCCCTGCATCGCTCCGTGGACGTCCAGAGGGAGGGGTACACGGGGTCACAGACCGGAACCCCACATGTGTCGTGAGACTGTTCCCCTTTGCACGTTGGTGCCACAGTACGGGCTCACGGCCGCACACTGGTCCTGCAGCCCACAGGTGTACAGGAGGTGGTGGCCCGTTGGTAAGCGGCTTAATCTGGGCCGGTGCGGGAGTCGGCGCTGCCCGGCTGCGCTGGACAGGTCGGTCACCGGCTCGTCCACTCCTGCTCTCGGACAGCCGCAGTCCAGACGGTCTGCAAGGCCATCTGAACCTGATCCGTAAAGCAGGCGACCGGCTCCAGGGAGTCCTTGGGAAAAGCGCTGGCCGGACTGGGGTCCGGTGGCCCCCGTGCTGACTGGACTAGGCTAGCTGGCTCCGTGGTAGGGGACCCCAGATTTGAAGAGATTTTAAAGTAAGTTGTGCCTCTCTCTGATTGCGACGTAAACTAGTTGTGCTGCCCTTCCTCCCTACCATCATCTTTCTCCTTCATGGTGAGGATACAGTTTCGTTTTTGTTTTTAGTGTTTTATCATTGTCAACTGTTCATCTTTGTTTTCCTTCTTTACTGGGGGGGCGGGAGGGTACAGCAGTGCGTGGAGTCATTGAAGAGAACCGACGTGATAAGTGTGGCTTTGGGTTTGAGGATGTTCACACTGAGAAGTATTTGATGTTCCTTCGCTTTAAAGGTATTAAATGCTTAAGATGTACTGTGCCACCAGGGCCTGGTTCGAAGAGAGACCGACTCCCATTGCACAGAAATCTGATCCACACCAGGTTTTAGCAACTACAGATATTTCTTATATCAAAGCAACACTGGGATTTGGAGATGTATAACTTTATTTTTTTATTTTATTTATTTACTTATTTTAAGTCACATACAAACATGCAGATAAAAAACATTTGAATATACTGGCCTTTTCTGTTAAATCGGTACAGTTTTTCTGAGAGCCTCCTGATGCTGCTAAAATCTGGAGTGGATCAGACTGCTGTGCAGAAGGAGTCTGATCATTAACATTGTAAAAACCCGGAGTGGATCAGACTGCTGTGTATTGAGATGTCAGGAACCAATAACCGGTGACCCCTCCTCTGTTGATCTCTGGGCCAAAGGCTCACAGCTGCTGTCCTTGGGATCTGGAATCCACCAGCTTTCAATTGGTCCAATTAGAGCTTGATTGGATGACTTTATCCCTTCTCTCCAGCACAAAACCCTCTAAATTAAATGTGGACAAGGGTGATCAGATCTGGGGGCTGGTCTCAGAACAAGGGGTCACTCGATCTAGTGGGGGGGCTCTCAAAGTCCCCATCGAGACTCGCCTAATTCAGAGAAAGCAGGACTCCCCAGAACCAGACCCGCTCCAGCTGAGCCCTGAATGAAGACCAGCTCAATTCCTGGTTCTTGTTTTAATTCGATATTTTCTGTCATTTATGCTTGTGTAATAGCAGCTGGTTTTAACAAGTTATTTATACTTTTTTAATAGTTAATCTGAAATAACTAATTATCAGCTGGGTCATGGGTCAACAGATTCTGGGGTCGCCAGGGGGAGGATTAGGCGGACCTGAGTTTTAAAGTACCGCAGTAGACTTAGAAATCTCCTTGGGGTACAGGAATGTGGGGGCCCCACTTGATTATTAGTGTCATGTGTTGCGATGTCTGAGTTGTTTTTTTAAATTAAACTTTTGTGTTTGTGCTCTTAAATGGCTTTTTGAGGATATTTTTTGTGAAATATATTGTAACATTAACGGTGTCTGATGGTGGGAACTCCTGTTTCTCCTCCCCACACCTCTCCTCTGGCCTCTAGCGGTTAAAATCTGCCTCATCTGGACTAATTAAGCCCATGATTACAACGTGAGAATGGCCTGCTCTTTGTAACCATCCACCCTGTTTGTTCGTTAGTAGCTAATTGATCCCAAGATCCTGTCCAGCAGTTTGTTGGAGGAAGTCAGGGTGTTGCCTTCAACATGGCTGGGCAGCTTGTTCCACACACCCACCACTCTTTGTGTAAAGAAGTGCCCCCGCTTTCAGTTTCAAATGTATTTACACATTGTCTCCATTTGTGTCCTCTGGGTCACTGTCCATTCTGAAAAAGGCTGCCGTGTGGATTTTGTCAGTAGTCTTGACGTTAACAGGTTGTTCAAGACCTTCTCCTGTTAAAGACTAAAAGGTTTCAAGTGGATCAGTAACTTTAGACAGTTCAATTTGATGATTGGGGGGGCGGAGCTGGGGTAAGTTAGCAAAGTACATGATTGGCAGGTACACCATGAAGGGGTGAGACAGAGATCAGTAAGCTGGTGTGTGATTGGCAAACTCAGACTGACAGAGAGATAGAGGAGGCAGCACAGAAGATGAGCTCCTAATTTCTTTGAGATTTTATTGTTTTCTGGAACTGAACAAATAGTCTAGGAATAAGGCGACATCTAACAAAACTAAAGAAAACTACAGAAGTAAAGAAATAATTTGCCATTGGAAAAAAAATCAACAAAGCAAACATCTAAAAAACTGAAGATCAACTATAAGACACAGCTACACCTGAGGATAAAGGACCTGAGGAAAAACTCCAAAAAGAAAAATCCCCAAGAGACGAAGAGAAACAAACAGAAAAGGAATAATTAAAACAAGGAAATAAGAATAAGAAGACAAGAAAGTAAGAAAAAGTACACCAAAGGAAACAAGAAGGAAAGGGAAAATAGAAGCAGCATCAGGAGAAGCCAAGAACTCAGCCACCAACACGAAAAACACCTGGTAAGCCCTGTTCTTTCTTCTCCTTTCTTGAAGAGGCCTCTAAAAAATTGAACTGCTTTGCTAGATAAAAGTTTAAAAAGTCTTTAGAAAAAGTTACCTTAAAGTTTAAATTAAACAAAATACCACTTGGGCCCACTACACTCAAAAGGCCAAAGTTGAAGAACCTGTCCCCAAGCAACAGGGGGCTGATTGTATTCAAAACGCCCGAGCCAGGCCGTCTGTTTGCTCTTCTCACCTGGGCCCATTGTATTTAAAAGAGGAAGATGAGTACAGAGCAGAATACAGCCCCACTGGAGCAGCCCTGCCCCCTCAGCACAGTACTCCAGTACCCTGAGGACGCGAAAACCGTTAAGACCAGGAAACAGTACAAAGACTCCTGGATGAAAGAAAACCCAGAGACCCTCATTGCTGACTACTGCCAGGCAGGAGAAAAACACATAAAAACCAACCTGCTCTTTTTTACTGAGCATCCGAATGCCTGGCACACAGCTGTGTGTAAGAATTATACAAACACCACCAGAAGGGGCATCAGCAAAGGCAGGCAAATCTCCATAGGGGGCGACAGCGAGGTAGAAGACACTGTCCTGACTGTCAACACCTACCACAATGGTACAGTGATGATACAGGGCAGTGAGGCCGCTCTGGAGCTTTTCGAGGAAAAGTTCACAGACCTTAAAACACAGGCCGACCTGGAGAAACCTCCCCCAGAAACAGGAGAAAAACCCAGCAGCCTGATGCCCACAGCACCGGAGAGTTCAGTTCCACCTGTTTTAGAGCCCACAAACACAACCTCAGCCACAGAACAGCCCAGCAAGAGTGTAGCCCTCGGCAACACAGAAACACACCACCCGGACACACACAGCCCACACCAACCCCCCTGTGACCACAGCACAGTGCGCCTCCTGAGAGAGAAACTCTCTGCTCTGGAGCTGGACTTCACTGAGTTCAAGGAGCTGATGCTGGGGAGACTCACAGAGGGGCAGACAGCACAACAGCTAAGAGACGAGGTTAACAAACACAAGAATGAATGTAAAACCTCCAACAAACAGCTCAGGGCACAGATGGAGGAGCTGCTGCAGGACAACAGTAAGCTGCAGTCGGAAGTAGCAGAGCTGAGAGAGGAGCTGCAGCTCGCGGAGAGGACAAGCAAGACTCTCAAAGACCAGCTGAGGAAACTCACTACTTCCCACTGCAGCCCGGACTGCAACAGAACAGCCCTGAGACCCAGAACACACAACACACAACACCCACCCCCAACCCGCAAAGACACACCCACCTCCACACAACCTGACACCCCTACAACCCCCACCACCAACTCCCACTTACCCAGTACCCCCACCGTAGCAAACACCACACCCACTGCACCCCCCGGCACCCCAAATCCCCTCACAACTCCACTGCCCAAAAGCACATCCACCTTGCCGAACACTCAGGGTGACCCACACACACACCCGGCCCCACCCAACTCCTCCACCTCACACACTGCACCCCCCCAAGCAGCCGCCCGCCCGGCAGCACAGCGCCCCTCCAGCAGACTGGACACCAGAGGCAGACGCATGGAAGTAGCCCTTCTCATCGACTCCAACGGGAGGTACATCGATGAGCACAGGCTCTTCCCAGGATTACAAACAGCAAAGCTCTGGTGTCCGACGACAGAGAAGGCCCTGCAGCTGCTGTCCAGGTCGGTACTGGGAGCCCCTCAGCACATCATCATCCACACCGGCACCAACGACCTGAGGACCCAGAGGGAGCAGGTGGCCCAGTCCATCAGGAGAGTGGCAGAGAGGGCCATACAGGAGTTCCCTCGCGCCCGAATTGTCATCTCCACCCTGCTGCCGAGACAGGACGAGCAGCACCACACCATCCAGAGAATCAATGCCGAGATCTCACGGTGCTGCGCCCTGCTCCCAAACGTCTACCTGGCCCATCACTCCACCCTTGGACCACAGCACCTACACGACCATAAACACCTCAAAAAACAGACCATTGGACTCTTCACAAAAACTCTGAAAGACACCACACTGGGCAGACACCCGAACAGCACCCCAGAGAGAAACAGGAGGACTACCAGAGGAACGCCCCAGCACCCACACCCCCAACCCAGACCAGCTCAACCCACAAAGAACAGAACCAGCACCACCCTACAGCCCTCCAACCCAGACCAACGACCTAACAGGACCAGAACCAGCGCCCCACCCCATGCCCCTCACCCAGACCAGCAGCTGAACCGGACCAGAACCACAACCCCTCCCCACCCAGCACAACTACAGAGCCGGACCGAGCCCCTCCTGCACAGCTACGCCGCAGCCCTGGCCAGACCAGCAGTCCCGAGCGGTTTGGAGCTGGGAGAAATCCGGCAGCTCCTGAACCTCATCTGCACCCGGCTTATGAGCTGAACTTCCACCACCCACAGCGACAGACAAAAACCCAGCACAATACTTGTTTCTGTCGATGATGTAAATGTCCAACACAAATTTGATACAGTTCCAGAAAACAATAACAACTTGCAAAGATAATTCAAGCGATAACAATGAGATCTCTAAAGATAAGTATGTGGAACATTCAGGGTCTGGGCTCGTCAGCATTTGGGCTGAAGAGCACTGATCCTGAATTTATCAAGGATGTAAAGGAGACAGACATCATGATCCTACAGGAGACATGGTGTCGGGGAGACTTGGCTACCCACTGTCCCCCAGGCTACAAGGAGATCATGGTGCCCTCTGTCAAAAAACCCCAAATCACCCGGGGCAGAGACTCTGGGGGGATCATTGTGTGGTACAGAGCGGAGCTCAGTCACTCCATACAATTAGTAAAGAAAGAAGAGTCACGAGTTTGGCTTAAAATCAAAAGAAATACCATCTGTACAGAAAACGAGGTTTTCCTGTGTGCTGTCTACATCCCGCCCTCAGAATCCCCCTACTACAGTGAGGGAATTCTCCCCAGTCTCCACACGGAGATCGGTCACTTCCAGGGCCAGGGAAACGTGCTGCTCTATGGTGACCTCAACGCACGAACAGGCACACTGGCAGACTTCACCAGCACACAGGGAAACACTCACATATTCGGACAATCCCCTCTGTACCACACACCGGTCACCTCACACAGGTGCAGCCATGACACTACGGTCAACAGCACCGGGCGCGAGCTGCTGCAGCTCTGTCAAGGGCTGGGCCTGTACATCGTCAACGGCAGGACTAGAGGGGACTCTCTAGGCAGGTTCACCTACAGCTCAGCTCTGGGTAGCAGTGTGGTGGACTACGCCATCACCGACCTGGACCCCTCCTGTATCAGTGCCTTCACTGTCAGGCCACAAACTCCCCTCTCCGACCACAGCCAGATCACACCCTACATGAAGAGAGCACACCAGTACAGAGACACACTGACACAGCCCAGCCAGCTGTATGACCTCAACCAGGCGTACAGATGGGACACAGACAGCCTGGACAGATACCAAACTGCACTGGGCGATGACGAAATTCAGACACTGATGGACACATTCCTAAACACTCCGTATCAAACCAACAAATTAGGCATCAACTTGGCCACACAAAAACTAAATCACCTATTCCACAAACTAGCATCAAAATCTAAGCTAAAAACAACTAAATCAAAAAACTACCAAAAAACAAAAGCAAAAGAAAAGTGGTTTGATACGGAGTGCAAAAACATCAGAAATGCACTACGAAAAGTCTCAAATGAAAAACACAGACAACCACACAACACAGATCTGCGACTCAGGTACTGTGACATGGTAAAACTTTACAAACACACGCTGAAAAAGAAGAGAAACACATACATAGACAAACAACTTGCAGAAATTGAGGAGTCACTAAATCAGAACTGTTTCTGGGAGAAGTGGAACAACTTAAACAAATCAAAACCAGAAGAATTGGCCATCCAAAATGGAACAATCTGGCAAACATACTTTGAAAATCTGTATGAAAAGCTCCCAAATACAAATCAATCAGACCAAAACACCATTTATGAAAAACTCAAAATTTTGGAATTGGCTATCAAAGACAACCAAAACCCCTTAGACTCCCCAATCACTGAGCAGGAGCTACTGGACAAACTCCAGGCCCTCAGACCACGCAAAGCCTGTGGCCATGATGGTGTCATAAATGAGATGCTGAGACACAGCAGCCCAAAGTTGCAACAAGCCCTGCTCAAACTCCTCAATCTCATCATGACAGCTGGATGTTTCCCCGAGGCCTGGAACCAAGGACTGATCACGCCCATCTATAAGAGTGGAGATAAACTCGATCCCAGCAACTACCGGGGCATCTGTGTGAACAGTAACCTGGGGAAGGTATTCTGCAGTATCCTGAATACACGAATACTGGCCTTCCTTACCGAACACAATGTCCTGAGTAAAAGTCAGATTGGCTTCTTGCCAGATCACCGCACATCTGATCACATTTACACCCTGCACACACTGATAGACAAACACGTCCACCAAAAACACAAAGGAAAAATTTTTGCCTGCTTTGTCGATTTCAAAAAAGCATTTGACTCGATTTGGCATGAGAGATTGTTTTATAAACTACTCCAAAGCGGCATAGGGGGCAAAGTGTACGACATAATTAAATCAATGTATTCAGAGAGCAAATGTGCAGTGAAAATTGGAAACAAAAGGACTAAATTCTTCACCCAAGGCCGCGGGGTGAGACAGGGCTGCAGCCTGAGCCCAACACTGTTCAATATCTATATCAACGAATTAGCAGGAATGTTGGAGCAGTCTGCAGCTCCTGGTCTCACACTACACGACACAGAAATCAAGTTCCTGCTCTACGCAGATGACCTGGTCCTGCTGTCGCCCACAGAACAGGGGCTGCAGCAGAACCTGGCACTGCTGGAGCAGTACTGTCAGACCTGGGCACTGACAGTCAATCTGGACAAGACCAGAGTTATGGTTTTCCAGAAGAAAGCCAGACCTCAGGGAAACAGGTACAAATTCACACTGAACAACAACACATTGGAGCACACATCCAGCTACACATATCTCGGTCTCACCATCAGCTCTTCCGGGAGTTTTGACCTGGCAGTGAAGGCACTGAGAGAGAAGGCACTCAGGGCTTTCTACGCAATAAGAAAGAGGCTCTTCAACATCAACCCACCAACAAGAATCTGGCTCCAAATACTTGAAAGTGTAATCCAACCCATTGCCCTATACGGCAGTGAAGTGTGGGGTCCCCTCACAGACCAGGATTACACCCAATGGGACAAACACCCCACAGAAACTCTGCACATGGAGATCTGTAGAAACATCCTCCGTGTGCAGAGAAGAACTCCTAACAACGGGTGCAGGGCCGAATTAGGCCAGTACCCACTATTGATAAACATACAGAAAAGAATATTCAAGTATTGGCTACACCTAAAAAACAGTGACCAAAATTCCTACCACCACAAAGCCCTGCTGAGCCAAGAGCTGAGCCCAAAACAGAGCCCCCTGAGCCAGCTGGTCCTGAGGCTCACCGACCTGAGCCACACTGACACTAACCAGCCTCAGGACAGCACTGCTAGAGCACCACAACCCAGACTCAACCACATCACAGCACAGATCAAACAGCAATATCTCACACACTGGGACACACACACACAGACACAACATAAACTGGAATGTTACAGAACCTTAAACAGACAATACACACTAGCTGAATATTTGACCAAAATAAAAAATAACAAACAGAAACAGACCCTGACGAAGTACAGGCTCAGTGACCACAACCTGGCCATAGAAACTGGGCGACACAGGCAGACCTGGCTGTCCAGAGAGGACAGGCTGTGCTCCCACTGCCAGCGGGGAGAAATAGAGACAGAGGTGCACTTCCTACTGCACTGTGACAGATACTCTGGGATTAGAGAAACATTCTTCCCTAAATTCAGAAATCTAATCCCAGAGTTCCCACACCTGCCAGAATCACAACGGGTCCCAATCCTACTGGGAGAGGGAGGAGGGAACTCAGTTGAACTGGCAGCCCAGTATGTGATCTCCTGTCACAGCCTGAGGAACAGTGAGTCTGTCTCCCAATAATGCTCCAGCCGCCTACAGAATATGTCAATATTGTATAATATGTCTTTGTTGTAAATGTCTGTAATATGTCTGTAGATTTTATTTTACTTCTATTTTTGTTTTGTTTCATGTAAATATCATTACTTTCATTTGCTTTGGCAACACTGATTGTACCCATCGGTCATGCTAATAAAGCACCTTGAATTGAATTGAATTGAATTGATTGGCAAACACACCATGAGGTGGCAGGGCTGGATCAGTCAGCAGGTGTATGATTGGCAGGCACACCTAGAGGGGGCGGGACTGGGATCAGCTAGCCAGGACTCAGTGATGCCTGTGATACAAAACGCCTGGCAAAGACGCACTGCTTCTCCACTAAGGCCCTGGTTTCTTGCTGAGAGCTGCAGAGCTCTCGATGGGTCAGGTGACAGATAGCTGAGCCAGGTGGGTGGATCAGAGGGGGCTCAATCTACAGGAAAGAGGGTATAAACGTGGAAATCTGGGAAGCAAAGCAGCAAAGGTCAGGTGACCTCTGCCTCAGAAGAGGTCATGCAGTCTCTGGGAAGAGGCACAGCAAGAGGACATGTGCTCTCTGGGGACACAGCAGAAGTCCTACGTCCTCTGGGACATGGAGCAGGAAAGGACACAACCTCTGGTACAAAACAGTCACATGACCTTTACTGTGCCACATGCCAGAGGTCTTGTGACCTTTACTGCGCTGCATTTCAGAAGTCACAGAGGTCACACTATCTCTCTCCCAGAGGTCTCATGACCTTTACTGCGCTGCATTTCAGAAGTCACAGAGGTCACACTATCTCTCTCCCTCCCAGAGGTCTTGTGACCTTTACTGCGCTGCATTTCAGAAGTCACAGAGGTCACACTATCTCTCTCTCTCCCAGAGGTCTTGTGACCTTTACTGTGCCCAGATCCAGATTTTTATAGCTGTAGAATGTTGTATTTATTCCATATGTGTTGAAATAAAAATGTATCTGCCTTTAAATTTTGTATTCATATTCATTTAGTTGTATCCATTTATCCTGTACCCAGGATCAGAAACATAAATCTAAAAAAAACAGACATTTGAACTGCATTTTTTAAACAACCTTAAAAATCATAATACGTTTATATGACTCCGTGCAAAGAGCGTCAGATTAAGTAGACAAAACTCTTGTTCCAAACCACTTCATATACAGACAAGTTAAAATCATAAGGAAATAAATTGGGCAAGACAAATTCAGAAAAATTCTAATGTGTACAATTTTCAGGTGACAAAAATCATTTTTTAAAACAGAGACTGAAATAAAACGGTGACTTCACGTTTTATTTATCGGGCCCTGTCTATTAATCTTGGTATTACACGCAGTTTAATTCGCATTTTCAGTTTGTTGTCTTGTATAAAGGCAACTCGCGTAAGGTTGGCAGCACTCCGTTTCTAGCTTGAACGAAGCTCGGCAATCACAGAACTGTTGGTCTCGGGAAATTAAAGTGTACACCTGGGGGGAGAAAAAATAAAAAATGGATCCATACCCGGGTGCGCACCGACAATCATAATCGGACATTCATACTCATTCTACGACACGAACCGCTTCCAGCACAAACCACCAAAGGCCTCGAAAAAATGTTTCGACCTTTGCCCTGAGTTTTTATTCTCTTCATGAGGAATACCCCCCATCTTTTCACATTTTACGGAGAAGGAATTAAAACAGAGGGCGTCCGATCGGTACTATTGGCCCCCTCTGAGTACTTTTACCGACGCGGTATAGTGCGATTGATATGGAAGCCCGTTTCCGCCAGGGAGTTAAAAAAAACGCGCTATGGTATCTCGCATTTGCGACTTTGTATCTCAGAATTGCGACTGAAATCTCAGAATTGCGAAATGCAGTGGGTGCATTTATGAATATGAAACCTGTGCTGGGTAGCTTGTCCACCTGGGCTGGAGAACGTTCCTCGTGTACAAGAGGGCCCCTCCGGAGCCGTTTCCGCTGGACTCCGCAGACTGATGCCGGGCGCTCGTCTCCGGGCTGCGGGTCAGTGGGCGGCTACAGGCGCGCTGGGAGAAGCAGTTTCACTCAAGGGGGAAGACACCACTCCGGATGACCTCCAGGTGATGTCTGATTTATTAAAATGTTGACTTGTTTTTTTCTGCAGCGTCCTTCCATGTGGGGCACAGCCTCAATCTCTCTCCCAGCCTCCACTTCGTTGTCTTTTGATCAAAAGCCCCACACCCCCACTCTCTCATTCATACTGCTCCTTTCCAGCAGGCCAGCCCCTAGAGCTCTGGAGGCTAAAGGAGGCTACTGACTCCACTGCTGACAGGGTTACAAAGAGAAACCAGCTGAGGAGTCTAATAGGGAGACTAATTACAGAGGAGGAATAACAACTGCCAGCAGCTGTATCACCCTGCAACTCACAACTGGCAGCTCCGCAGGTGTGAGCCGGGTCAGTACCTGGATGGGAGACCTCTTGGGAAAAACTAAGGTTTCTGCTGGAAGACGTGTTAGTGAGGCCAGCAGGGGGCGCTCACCCTGTGGTCCATGTGGGTCCTAATGCCCCAGTATAGTGACGGGGACACTATACTGTAAACAGGCGCCGTCCATCGGATGAGACGTAAAACCGAGGTCCTGACTCTCTGTGGTCATTAAAAATCCCAGGGTATTTCTCATAAAGAGTAGGGGTGTTACTCTGGCTTCCTAGATATATTTCCCATTGGCCCTTACCAATCATGGGCTCCTAATAATCCCCATCTATAAATTGGCTTCATCACTTTGCTCTGCTCCCCACTGAGAGCTGGTCTTTGGTGAGTGTACTGGTGCACTGTGGCTGCTGTCACATCATCCAGGTGGGGCTGCACATTGGTGGTGGTGGAGGGGAGTCCCCAGTACCTGTAAAGTGCTTGAGTGGAGTGTACAAAAAAGCGCTATATAAGTCTGAGCAATTATTTTTATTAACAACACAAGGGCAACCTATGTGCATACAGCAACTCTTAGTCCATTCCACATAATGTCTCATTTCTGCCTGCAATAGCACCCACAGCCTCTAGGTGTCACAATATCACTGTGCTATAAGCCCGTAAACAAGCCCGTACATGATGTAAGATAAGATCACTTTATTGGCCATATATAATTTCTTGTATTCAGCATTTGTCTTTTCGCATACCCCAGCTTGCTCTCCAAGAGACACAGACATGTATTTGTTTGTGTAACATGTATTTGTCTGGCATGACAACAACAGAGCTGTGTGACCCGCCCTACCCTTCGGCACAAGAAAACCTTTCATTCTGCCCAATGACAAGAGGCTTTGCTGTACTTTTATTCAAATTTTACAACAGAAAAAAACTTCATAAAACAAATCAAAACAACTTGAGTATTGTGCACACCCTAAATATATATATATATTCAGTAAGCACTCCTTTTTATATATATTTTATTATTTTTGTAAATAATACAATAATCAAAATCCGGAGTAAAACCAAAATTTCTTATGTGTCAACGCAATGATAAGGGGAGACATCCACAAACCTCAGCTTACTGTATGTTGTTGAGATAAAGGTAAGGACGTCAAAATATCTGTTGACCTCTCATTCAGCAGCACATTTACATTCCTGCTGGTTACAACACACTTAACGTGCCAGAAAATGATGAAAAAGGTGTTTTCATGTTGTTCATTGACCCTCTCTGAATGGTTCGGAGCCATTGGGTCACGTCTGCAGACTTAGTTTTCCACTGTTCTGCTTACACATTTAATCAGGTGGTGGACACCAGCTGAAAGATGTAAGAGGACTGCAGCTATTTACACTGTTCCTTTTGAATGCCATATTTTCCCTTATGAACTCACGTTGTACACATTTTCTTTCAATTCATTACACTCGGTAAATCCTCAATACAATACTTTAGCCATAATTGTCGCGAACAGTTCTTTCCGGGCCCTATGCAGACGACACGATCCGGATTAGTGAGGAAACGCGAGGAAAAAGCCATGCAGGAGACGGGTCCGGAGACAGGGGGCGTGTCCAAGGGGTGCAGGTGTCCAGGGGGAGCGATTCCGGGGCGAACAATCCATGTAAAAGTCCAAACGGGGAATCCAAGACAGAAGCAAAAGAGTCCATAGCCAGGCAATCTATCCGGGGGTTAAAACACGGGAACCGGCTGGGGGGGGATCAGGAATAGAAGGTTAAAATCATAACAGAGCCCGACGCAGCAGGACCCGGGCTCTCACGAAACAGGATTCGATGAAGAGCCTCGGGCAAACGCCTGCGTCTGGCTTTTAAGGTGGAACTGAAGAGGGGCTGGAATAAGGAACAGGTGCGGGGAATGAGGTAGAACAAGGAAGGGCTGAAGCGCCCTTAAGAGGAGGAGTAGCGATCGTGACAATAATAAAACTTCTGTCTAGGATCCTGCAAACCACTCTGCCGTGGTTTCTAATTAACCATTAACAAGGCAGCTGTAGTTTTTAGTCATCCAATTTCAATTCATTTCAAGTAATGTAACTATCCAACTTCTATCACGTTTTCATTACCTGACGCTTTTGAGCTGAGCAGCCTTCATATTAATTTAGATGTTTATGCTAGCAAAATCTTCAAATATTTGATATTCTACTCATGCCATGTTGCACATTTTAATATTCCTAATTCCTAATCCAAATCTATCTGTGTAGGCTTTAAAAGATAATTGACTCTTTTTGATTCTTCACTGTTTCTGTTAAAAAAGTGCCATTACATTTTATGTTTACAAAGAAATCTTCACATATTGTTCATGAAAAACATGTAAACGTTATCTTGTAATTTCACAAAATGGGAAGCCAGAGAAAGGGCCTGAATACTTTTGCAAGGGAATTTACACGGTTTCATATCTGATCTTCTTGACCTGTGGGCAGCTGTTTTTTTTATTCCTTTATTATAGACGGTTACTCTGGCTGTCTGTTCCTTAACTCACTCTCCCTTCAGACTTACAGGTTTTGAAGAAAATATTAAGATTAAAAAATGTCTAGGCATTATTTTGTAGTTTCACAAAAAAGGACACCACAGCAAGGGTGTGAATACTTTTGCAAGAGACTGTATGTAGACTTGTATCTCATCTTCTTGAGCTGTGGGCAGATACTTAATCGGTGAAAAACCTGAAGCTATGTTATCTACCCTAAGCTCTATCTTCAGACATCCACAGCCTTTCTCCTTTCAGCATGGAAGAACCTTTACTTGTTCCTCTATTCTATATACTTTGCCTGTGTGCAGATGAGGTTGCTGTTCACCTGTTCCCACATTTGAATCAGCTCATCAGGTGTCAATTTATGAACCAGCAGCAAGTTACGGTATAAACAGGGGTCTTTGTTCATCCCATTTCCTCTGCTTTTAACCTTGATGCCCAGTGTCTTGATGCCACTGTGATGCATGGGGCTGACCTGGAGCACTCTGAGACACATGCCTATAAACACATCATCAATAGGGAAGAGCTCCAGCTCATTAGAAGCACCATACATCCTCATAGCCAAGGGGCCTCCCATGAGGAAGCCTCCTCCTCCTACATATGGAGGGTAAAAAGTCTCACTGAACATCACTCCTGGGATGAAGTATTTGCTATTCATGTCTCTGTTTGGAGCAGAGGTTGTAAGGACATCCCCAGTGATCAAGTCTGTTGTGTTCTTGTTACTTTCCAGAAATCCTATTACATTGACAGTGTTTACAAAGACATCATCGTCTCCCTTGAAGATGTACGGCACTCTTTGGCAATAGATGGAAAACCACTTTAGGAAGCCGACCTCCTTGAGGGTGAGGTTGTAGAAACTGTCTTCAAAGTCCCACTGGAGAATGTCCCCAAACACCCTGTCCTCGTACTCCAGGAGCTTCTGGTGGTGAGCCTGCTCTTCTCCTTTGGAGTCTGTCCCCAGCAGGAACAGGAGCCTGATCTTCTTGCCCCTGATCTCCTTCTCCTGTCCCCAGGTCTTGCGGATGGCCTCCCTGCGCTTGTACTGTGTGATCACGGACTTGACCACCATCAGGAGATAGATGTCTTCTCCGCATTTCTCTGGATGGTTCAAGATCATGGGGAAGTACCTACAGTGCCGGTACAACAGGAACCGCTGAATGCGTTCCCCCACCTTAGAAAACCATGGGTTTTTGACCATGCTGGAGTTTGCAGAGCAGTTGGCATTTGTGACATCCCATCCTTGAACTATGCTTTTGTCAATGAGCGATCCATTCTCATACTGCATCCAGAAGGAACTCTGTTGCCGGGAGGCCAAACTCTTACTGGCTTTCTGTGTGTCCTGGTAATGCTTTTTAGGAACAGAATCCTGGTTTCTCAGCATTGCTGCCTGCACAAGTACAATAGTTACCACAAGGATGATCACTAAAATGATACCTTGTAAGATGTTATAGATCTTCCCCCTGATTCCTTTGCCAGACCTAAGCAATTAAGGAGAAGGAAAGTTAGAGCTGAATCACACAACTAATAGCATTTTAATATCATCAATAAACCAGAACAGAAAACAGTTCTCCGTGCTCGAAGTATATTAAAGGGACTTGGACATATTAAAGCGTTCAAAGCTAAGTTCCATCCAACCATTTTCCACCACGTTATCCAATTCAGAGTCAAGGGGGAGGCAGAGCCTATCCAGCAAGCAACTGGTGCAGGGCCTGGTACACCTTGGACAAGGCACCAGACACACATACTTACACCAGGGTTAATTTCCCTTGAAGCTAAATAACCTACCAGCATGTCTTTAGACTCTGGGAGGAAATGCACACAGACCTGGGGGAAACATACCAACTCCACACAGATACTGTAGCACCTCCAGAACTGAGCCCAGAGCCGAGGCAGCTCAATGTCAATCCTAACCCCCACACCATCCTGCCACCCAGCTGAGGTGACAGTATTAACTAATAAGGTAACATTTGTTTAAACCCTTTTAAAGTTAGTTACATGAAGTTAGAGATATCTCCAAGAATCACGAAACAAAGTACACGGTCATGGTTGATCTATGAGAAACATTGGGAGCTGTGAATGGATGGAGACAGTTTGTTGAGTGCAGCCCTGAGTTGGTAGCTAGAAAGTGGCAGACCCAGAACAGCATCGGAGACCGATCTCCAGTGACGTTGGCAGGGTTAGGGTAGCATGGCAGAAACTGAGAATATGGCAGCCCATAGACAATTTGCACGTATGAGAAAGACTGTAAGATTGTTTGTGTAGTGAAAGGCTTGCTACAAAATCAGGTGATGCACTCTAGATCAGTCTGCGTTTTTGTGTCTCTGTCACTGGAATGACGTTTGGGGTTACCAGATTGAATAGTTCTGAGATCAAACCTAGGTCTGTGGTCTTAATTCTGTAAAGATCATTAATACAATGTTTTCTAATCTAAAGAGCTCATGTTTGTCAGACGTTATTTAAAGTCTCTTCACACGCATGAACATACAGCACGATGCTTGCCATTGGCTTGCCAGCCAAAGTAATGAAAAACAAAGAAAACTATCCTTCAGAGATGGATGTTTCAGAGAAGGAGAAAAAAGCTCTTAATAATCCACTGCTTCATGGAACAATATAGATTCCCAGCAGGTTGGACCTTACTGGGAATCGTTATGCATTCAAAGGTAAAGTTAAAAATAAACTTTTGTGTTGTAGCCCTCTGAACCTCATGCTGTAATTCTTACTGCTATAGGTAAAATTGCACACACTGTGAAATTCAAGTATGTAAAAGATTTGCCGACAAATATGACCTTACATTGAAATTTCTTGCAGCAATATAATATATCACATATCATATATCATATATATACAAAGTTGTGATGAATTCCGTCAATCCCATATTTTTTAAATTCTACTAGACCATAGAAGAGATATTAGCTTTTGCTCCTGGATTTTGTTTGATCAGATCATGATTACCATTTTAGGAACAGTGACACCTGGGCGACAGATCTGTATCACAAGTTTATTTTTACAATTCCAGGAAACAGCTTTGTGACACACAATGACATCAATTATACCCATTTAAATGTTCTGAAAATACTTATTTCATATTGATGAGCATTTGTTACTTTTATGCACAGTTCCCTTACACATAAAAACTTCTATATTGTTACTACAGACATGCATAGGATACCACCATAGTAATACTTACATTTTCTGAAGAAGAAATAGAAAAGAGGTGAGTAGTTCAGAAAGGGGTAAGTCATTAGACAGCCTGCAGGCTGGCTGGCTTCTGATCAAACAATTTCCTGACACGGACTCTCCTCGTAACAGAATGATGACCCCAGTTGTGCACACAAGCACATGTTATGACAATTGACTATCCCACCTTTCAGAGGCACTGGTGTGTTTTGTTTCACCTAACTGCTTTTTCTCCTGCCTCTGCGTTGCTGTAGAGATAGAGCATAAAGATAACAAAGGCAGGAGCCACAATAAACAAATATCGGTGCAAAATATCAGAGGTGAAGAGAACATACTGTGGGATGGGATGAGTGCTGTCCAGTCGGTGTCGACTTGGGGCGCCCCTATGGATAGTTCCCCGTCACTATCTGTAGTTTCCATGGCAAGATACAGAAGTAGATTGCCAGGCCTTTCTTCCGCTGCTGCCCAGTATGGGCTATTAGAGAACCTTGCGCCCGATGTGGGACACGAACCCACTACCCCTGAGATTATGAGTCTCGCGCTCTACCAACAGAGTTAGTTGGGGGTCCGAACGTCCTATAGACAGGGATAGATAAAGCCATGTGCAATCAATTTTAAATGCACTGAAATTATTTATACATAACCTACCGGTATGTCTATAGACTGTGGGAGGAAACCTATATACACAAGGAAACCATGACAACTGTGAGACAACAACACTAACTAATGTACTACCAGGTCACCCACCAATTTCATCCAGTTAACAATTTAAGTTTAAATGACAAAAGATACTGCTGCACCACGTGTATCTGTGCTAGGATAACTGCTCTTCCATGTTCATTTAAAGTGATCTAGTTTCTGATATAGTCAGTGTCACGATCTCTAACCCTTCCTCTTAAGGGCGCTCCAGCCCTTCCTTGTTCTGCCCCATTGTCTGCACCTGTTCCCTATTCCCATTCCCCCTTAAAAGCCAGACGCGGACCTCGCTCCTGGTTCCTCATTGATTTCCGCATCGTGAGAGCCCGGGGTCTTGCTGCGTCTGGCTCCGTTATGGTTTTAACTTTCTGTTCCTGATCCCCTGCCCCGCCGGTCCCGACCCGGCTCATGGTTTTAACCCTTGGATGGATCTCCTGGCTTTGAACTCTACTCTCCCGTTTGGATTCCCCGTTTGGACTTTGGCTTTGTTCGTTCGCCCGGACTCACTTCCCCAGGACACCAGCTCACCTCGGGCACGCCCCCCTGTGTCCTGACCCTTTCCTGCATGACTTTCTCCCTCGTGTATCTTCACTATTCCGGATCGTGTCGTCCGCATAGGGCCCGGAAAGAACTGCTACGTGACAGTCAGTAAACTACTCAAATTTGCAGATGATGTCAAACACTGAAGAAGCAGCAAAAGGCATTCAAAAGGGTTAGGCAAACACTTGACAGATGGCACTCAATTTAGAAAAAAGAAGAACATTGTCATGTCATGGAATTTGCCAAACCTGTCACAATCGTAATGTCTCCTCTTAAGGGTGGTCCGGGTCTTTCTTATTTTGTTGATTACATGCACCTGCCCCCTATCCTGCCCCTCCTTATTTAAGCCTGGCGCTCTCGCTATTCTGGGCTCAACATTGGGAGATGGACGCCCAGAAGTCCACCTACCAGCGGGTCCAGGAGTGACCCGACAGCATAGGCTTCACCACGGCGTCCTGACCATCTGAGTCCGGGGCTCGGAGTGCCTGGCCTTGTCATCCTGTTTTTATTCCCTGTCCCTGTACCGGATCCCATTCCGGTTTTTAACTTTATCTTGTTTCATCTCGGATGGATCACCCGGTATTGGACATTGGACTTCACACCAGATTTCCCCCCTGGACTCCTTGGACTTGTCTGCCTTGGCCACGACCCCTGAGCACCAGTTCACTGTCGTCACGCCCCCCTGTTTGTCAACCTGCCCTGATCCTCGTCCTCTCCTCCCCGTTGTCCTCCTCCACTTACTTCCGGATTACACCATCTGCATAGGGTCCTGAACTACGCTTCACGGGAGCCGGTCCAGGCTTTATACCATACGATGTCGTGGGAAGCTGGAGCCTACCTGGCCAGCAACGAGGGCAAGGCAGGGTACACTCTGGACGGGGCGCCAGTCCATCGCAGGGCAAGAAGAATATTATGTTACAAAATAGGGGAGTCAGGAAAAAAAGAACGCAGGAAATAAGATGGGAATCTGTCAATAATGTAGCTATGCAGGACATGTAGTTCGAGGACACGTGAGTTCTGGCAAACGAGCATTTTATTTTCTTGCACAGCTCTGTCAGCAGAGTAATAAAATCAGAGTCAAAACCTGAAAGATTTAGGTTGAAAGACCTGAAAATCCTGAAAGACAAAGAGTTATTAACAATAAAATAATCACACACCTGAACAGCACAAAACATTACATATTATGAAACGTTGCACTATATACAAAACTACACATCTCAGAGGGCTACATTTTACAGACGTACAAACCCAGAATGCACCAGAAATGCAAAGTAACAACTTGACAGGTCAACAAGAGAAACACCCTGCATTCAAAATAAAAGCCAGCGCAGGACTAAACCCCTCCTCCTACAATATTGATTCCTAACCGTGAAGTGGAATCTATTCTTAAAATGCGTAAACAATTTAGGAGAGAATGCTTTTAGCCTGAGCATTCTCAACAAAGGAAATCGTATTTCCCAAAATACTATAAATAGGACAGCAGGTTCTCCATAAAAATGCTCAAATCGCTTAGGCAGAATCTGGTCTTCAAAACCGATGAGAACAAGGTCCTCTCACATGTCACAAGCTTGTTTTCTTCCAAGAACAAACAGGTTTTCCAACATACTTCCTGCGGTTTAGTGCATGACCTGTTTTTCCTGAAACCTTCCCTTTGTTTTTTTCACATGCACTCTTATTAAATAGTAACACACCTCCCACCTATTGTCAATAATGGTGGGTCATGAAACCAGCCCATTTAGAAAGGGTTCTGTCCTTAAGAAGAGGAAAACAATGACTTGGTCAATAATATGAACAGATTTAAAAATAACAAAAATACTTTAATTATTTGTATAATAATTATGATTAGTATTATCAATAACAGTATTAATATGACAGTATTGATCATTATTGATATTATTAATATTCAACAATACTTATAATATTGGTTTTATTCATTATAACCGTTTTCTTAATTTTCTCACATATTGGAGTCTTCCTCCAACTGAGGGGCTGTGAATAATTAAAACAAAAAAATATCGACATGGCCGGTGTGCAGAAGAAATAATAAGAAGGAACAGACTGGGAAGTTGTAATAGAAGTACCTTACCCCGAGTACCGTTCTGGGATCTTTGACTTGCCTTTAAAGTTAAGCTCAATTACAGAATAAATCCATTTGGAAAATAAATCGGGAAACTTGACACTAGGTTGCTTAACATGAAAATGTCTTCTATATGATTACTTATGCATCAATTGCATGCAAATGGATATTCAATTCATGATCATGCTGTCAAAACCTTAGAAACGGTGTAGAGGATTTTGAAATGAATTGTGGTATTTAAATAAATGATTGTGCAGGCTCTTTTCTATGCACATTAAAGTAAATCTCAAAGGTAAATATCAATCTATATGAATATGAAGCAATTGGAGACTAGCACGCTCATCAAGAAACCAATATTTCATGTACGTTTTCCTGGGTGAAAAGGCTGTTAAAATCGCAGGGCATTACCATCAATGTGGGTAAATGATTTTGAAAGTCTTCTCCTGCAGATGAGGGATGACTGTTTAGCAGCAGGGGTCAAGAGAATGGAAACGGACTGGGATAATGAGAGATGAAGCAATATACAGCTCTACAGATATTTAGTAAACTATCGGATGCTATCACACTAACAGTGCAGCAGGGTGGGTCAGTGGTTAGCTTTGCTGCCTTGGGGTTCAATTCTGGTCCTGGGGTGCTATCCACATGGAGTCTATATGCTTTCCCTGTGTTTGTGTGGGTTTCCTCCCACACTCATTTGAGGGTGTTAGAGATGGTGACACCTAGAATCTGGAAAGACACAATAACTATGACCTTGTTCGTTTCTAAGGCGATGGGTTATGGAGTCTTGTTTTGAAAGTCACTTCACATTTCCATTGTTTTATGACCGTTGAGTTGTGTTGAAGAATGAATGACCTTGTATGAGGTATCACAATACCCCTCACAGGAGCCTGTGACACATGTAGGCGCACAGGAAAGATGCACTTGTTGCTATGGCAATAATAAAGCCGTGTGACAGACCCTGCCCTGGACTCCACAGTCTGCACACAAAAACATTCTCTTTCTGTTTGACAAAGTCAAGTTCAGGAGGCTTTGTTGTAGACTTATTCAAGTATTATAACACAAATCTTAACAAAAACATGAGTGTGATGCATACCCTTTATATACCAACCAAATTAAACTCTATATGACAAAGTGCATTTTGAGACCTCTCGCCCACAGTTGCATATGTCTTCCATTACAGATAACCCTCGAATTGATTCATTGGTTTCATTCCATGAAAGTTTCAACTCAAAATTAAATGTCCTTTGCTTTACATGTAAAAAGTAATGATGTTCCTACATTTTAGATATACATATACATATATTATTATCTGTTTAGCACTGGTTAACATAACAGAGAACCAAAGAATTGTCAAATAAATTGCTTATATTGTACAATAAACTGCAGTAAAATCATAGGAATTTAACTAAAATGATGATAAAACAATTTTCTTTAATAAAACCTTAATCTGCTGCCAGGTTGCCTGTGAAGTGCTCAATATTAGATCTTGATAGTGACTTTCAAGGCTCCATCAGAACTCTGAACTCCTTTGTGTTCACAGTCCTCTTTGTAGGCTCCGCTCAGTTGAGGCTGGTTCTGTGCTCGCTGTACCAAGGACTAGATCTGGTGATTTGTTAATTATGCATATCAACAGCAGGGACTGGGACGCTTGTTGATAATGATTTGAACACAGATGGAGCAAAATACTGTGAAATCTTACATTATAACATGCTTTGTACCTAAAAGTGAGACAAATACACACTGTTTTAGTGGGGCAATGATCCAAAACATAAGGCCAAAATCTATTCAAAAGAATATATATATATACAGTATGAAAGTGAGTGTCCCTGAGAAGCCCAGCAAAAGTCTGGATTTGAAGCCCAATGATAATCTGTGGAAAATCCTGGCAACTGCTGTCCATAGCAGTTTTCAACTTCAGAGAACTGAGTTCACATTGCTTAGATAAGTGCAACACACTTCAAGTTTCTTCCTCTTTTGCTTTATTGACATTTACTGTAACTTATCGTACCATATGTGGTCTTCATTTTGAGTATTCAGATTTGGAATAAAATATTAAGGCATCATTTTGTAATTCCACAAGAAAGGACACTGCAAGAAGGATGTGAATACTTTGGCAGGGGACAGTACGTAGACTTATTTCTCATCCTCTTGATGAGACAGATAAGGACAGATAATTCCACTTTCTTCACTGATTAAGTGTACAGTTTATCCACCCAGAGCTGGGTCAGTCTGTACCTTATCTCACTCTGCCTTCTGACATCTCTATTCTATATACTTTGCCTGTGTGCAGATGAGGTTGCTGTTCACCTGTTCCCACATTTGAATCAGCTCATCAGGAGTCAATTTATGAACCAGCAGCAAGTTACGGTATAAACAGGGGTCTTTCATCCCATTTCCTCTGCTTTTAACCTTGATGCCCAGTGTCTTGATGCCACTGTGATGCATGGGGCTGACCTGGAGCACTCTGAGACACATGCCTATAAACACATCATCAATAGGGAAGAGCTCCAGCTCATTAGAAGCACCATACATCCTCATAGCCAAGGGGCCTCCCATGAGGAAGCCTCCTCCTCCTACATATGGAGGGTAAAAAGTCTCACTGAACATCACTCCTGGGATGAAGTATTTGCTATTCATGTCTCTGCTCGGAGCAGAGGTTGTAAGGACATCCCCAGTGATCAAGTCTGTAGTGTTCTTGTTACTTTCCAGAAATCCTACTACATTGACAGTGTTTACAAAGACATCATCGTCTCCCTTGAAGATGTACGGCACTCTTTGGCAATAGATGGAAAACCACTTTAGAAAGCCGACCTCCTTGAGGGTGAGGTTGTAGAAACTGTCTTCAAAGTCCCACTGGAGAATGTCCCCAAACACCCTGTCCTCGTACTCCAGGAGCTTCTGGTGGTGAGCCTGCTCTTCTCCTTTGGAGTCTGTCCCCAGCAGGAACAGGAGCCTGATCTTCTTGCCCCTGATCTCCTTCTCCTGTCCCCAGGTCTTGCGGATGGCCTCCCTGCGCTTGTACTGTGTGATCATGGACTTGACCACCATCAGGAGATAGATGTCTTCTCCGCATTTCTCTGGATGGTTCAAGATCATGGGGAAGTACCTACAGTGCCGGTACAACAGGAACCG
This sequence comes from Atractosteus spatula, assembly GCF_055471065.1. Taxonomy (NCBI): domain Eukaryota; kingdom Metazoa; phylum Chordata; class Actinopteri; order Semionotiformes; family Lepisosteidae; genus Atractosteus; species Atractosteus spatula. Next base: position 66,610,038 of record NC_142708.1, on the reverse strand, counting down.
CCTGATGCGTTCCCCCACTCCAGCAAACCACGGCATGCTGACCATGCTGGAGTTGGCAGAGCAGTTGGCATTTGTAATATCCCATCCTTGGACCAAGCTGCTGTCAATGAGCGATCCATTCTCATACTGCATCCAGAAGGCTCCCCGTCCCCGGGAGGACATGCTCTTACTGCCTTTCTGTCTGTCCTGGTAATTCTTCTCAGGAACAAGATCCTGGTAGCTCAGCATTATTACCTGCACAATGACAACTGTTACCACAAGGATGACCGCTAAAATGATTCCTTGCAGGTTTTGATTAATTTTCTCCCTGATTCCACTGAGACACCTACAAAGCAAGGAGAAGAAGAGTTACAGCAGGCATGCAAAACTACTGGAATAATATGTAATTTCAATCCCAGAAACATGGCAGAAAGATTTGTCCATGTTTTGGTAACAGAGCATGACAAGGATGTAGGGGCAAAGTTGTCAAAGCCATGTTTATGTTGTTGCAAATGCTAATCTTGAACTTCTCATTTAGAATACTTAATCCAAATATTATAAGTTCTTAATTGTTTTTGTGTGTCCTCACTTTAAAAGGAAAACATCTTGTGTGCTATGGATTATACAAATTAATATACCAATATGGAATAACATAGCCATTTAACAAGTATTTGTACTATATACAGGCCAGTAACCAGTGTCAAACAATGAGGAAACACAGGTAGCTCATGCCTCTGTGAGCATCCACTGCATCTATAGAGCTATGCAGAACACCAGGCAAGGTTACAAGGTTATTTATTGTGTTCTCTGCAATTACCCACCAGTAGGAAACCTGTTAACAAGGCAGTAGTTGAACAAGGAATGACTTAAGAAGTTAGTTGCTGTGAACTTGGAAAAGACACTTGATACTGACTGTTTCGTGCCACATCCAGCTCTGTTGTGAAATGAGACAGAGGGAGAAAGTGGAGAAAAACAACTAGGCTTTTCCCTTGTGGAAGACCGCTTCAAGTCAAGGGTCAAACCTGAGAAGAATTGAAAGTCTAGTCCTACATCACTGAGGAAGCCAAATCTAGATCTTTTATACTGTCTACACTGTTGACATCTTCCCTGTCAACTTATCCCACAGTCTGAGGAGGCTGCCCCTTCAGGAGCACAAACCAGCAATAAAGACCAGAAACCAGATCTCCCTTCAGCTTTCAGACTCCAGATAAGCCTTGAGAATGAATCAGGCTGAGTAAGAATGTATGTGCTTTTCTTGTGTCCTGTCAACCATGACACTGGATTCAACAACAAAGGAAATCGATTTGTGTCATCTAAGAAATTTGATTCCTTTCTTTTGCATAAGGCTGGAGATCATTCACGCTTCTCTTATTATTATTGCTACCACAAAACCAGAGTACACAAGATGTTTATTGGCTGTTATTGTTAGACCTTTTCTATGTCTGCATCTTTAATTGTATATCGAAGACACAGACAGTATGTTTGGAGACATTGCAACAGGTGGTACACTTAGACATTGTGCTGTTGGAACCAGCTCTTGGGTTGGTTGAAGTGTAGTGCTATCTTGCCCTCTTGTAAGATGTCTATGTGTCTATCAAAGCTCTGTATTGACCTTAGGCCACTCATATCACGGTCTTTGACTCATAACAGTCGTGTTGTTGTTTTATTTGTTCAGTGTTTTTGCCTAGCGCAGAACCTTTTAAAGAGAGTGCCAACCCTAACAGTCCTTCTTGAATGACTAGCTAGTTTAGAAACGCAGATTTCAGAACGCACTGTATTAACACGTTGAATTATCTGTGTGTCAATATAAAATCAGTGCTCTGTGCTAGAAAACAAAATTTTGCATGCTCTCAAAAAGATTTTGTGCAGGTTCATAATTTCAAAGGTAGGACTGTGGAAAGCCAACCCTCATATTACACTGACATGTTCCCTCTTTTATGGGAAATCTTGTTTTATACAATAATAAGACGTGAAGCAGAGCTGAGCCTAAAATGCTGCTTACTTTTATTTTTCCAAACAACATGTACAGCTCGAACATTTTCCAGAACAACAGCGCAACTCAAACGTTCAGACTTTCATCTATCCTTTTAATCCTAATGATGTATTAATTCTTAATTCTGAAATGGTCATTAGACCAATGGCACTGATGAGTGTTCACATTTGTCAGTAGTTATTATGATCATGACGGAAGGCAGGGTTAATGATCGCAGTCCGCATCACATTGTTTTAATAATCAATATTTGGTTGTTCACATTGTGGCTCTGATGTATTACTCTTTCACTGGAGCGTACAATTTGTAACATAATTAAACGTTTATTTACGAGCATTGACTTATACCACAAAGTCCTACCCTTTAATTATAAACAACATGTACACTGTACTAACAGATTCCTTTATACAGCAGTGATCTCTGCCAGTCCAGACAAAAAAACTTTAGTGAAAAACATATTAGAGCAACATGTCACGTCGTTTTCTAAACCGCTTTCTACCGTACGGTGTGGCGGGAAGCCGGAGCCTACCTGGCCAGCAGCGAGCGCAAGGCAGGGTACGCCCTGGACAGGACGCCAGTCCATCACAGGACAAGTGCAAGCCAATCGTACATGGGGACACTCTGGGGGGAAATTTGGCCCAGACAGCGGGATAACTCCCTGCTCTTATCGAGAAATGCCCGGCGATCTTTAATGACCACTGAGGGTCAGGACCTCGGTTTAACGTCTCATCCGAAAGACGGCACCCACTACAGTATAGTGTCCCCACCACTATACCAGGGCATTAGGACCCACACAGACCGCAGGGTGGGCGCCCCTCACTGGCGGTCAGTACCCCCCACAGGTTTTGCATTTGGTTTTGAAGAGACACATATTGGTTGAGTTCTACATTTCTTGATCACTGTGTATTCTCTGAGTATACTAAAAAATCTAACCCCCTCTCTGTCTGTCTAGGGACAAGATAATATCTGTTGGAACAAATCGCAATTTTGCATGTTTATACCAAATGTGGCAACTTAACAGTAACTGTTGTCTGACTTCCTCTTTAGTCGACGGCAATTCAGCTATGTTTGGGCATAGTTATGTATTGAATGAACACCACTGAAAATATCCTGTCAAGAACAGCACTCACAGAGTCTTCCTGTAAAACAAATAATTTGGGAAAACATTTGGCCTTCCTTTTCTTCTGGAGCATCTCTGTGGTTGTTGAAGGCGAAAAAGTGTGACTTTTGGTGTTATGACTTAACTAAAAATTATTACAGCTATAAATGAATGAAGAAAAAAAAGCAAATCTGCCTCTTATAGAAATGTCAATTATTCATAATGTTATGGAAAATCATAACAGTCTGGGGTCTTGGACTTTAGCACCACAGACATTGGTTATTAAATCTGCATGATTTTACAGTAATGCTTTTTGGCATTAAAAAGAAAGTTTCTACTTTTCAGTAGATTTATAGCCTAACAGGAAACGTTGTATTTACATAGTAAACATAGTAATTTGTTAACTGTGAAAACACTCCAGAGTGTGTCACAGGAATGCTGACAGGAATGTCTTGGGGAAAACAGACATAAACAAAGGCATGGGCCAAAAAATGTGTTTTTTTTGTTTACAGTACCAGAAAAAAAAAATCACTAAAACCTAAACTCTTCTTTGAGGAGGTAACTGGCATCATCAGATGTCCCTTTCTATCCCAACTCAGCAGGTCATGATGCCTGTTGGCTTCCCGAAAATCTCACAAATGCGTCTGACACATCTCTGAGGCTCACTTGGTCTGTCAGTCGGTTTCTAACTTCCCAACAAGTCATTTTCCTAAGCTATGTGGCTTATTGTTTATTTGGGTACAAAAAGAGGAAATAGGCCTTGTAAGCAGAAGCACAATAAAAAATAAAACTAACCGTACGTGCCACAGTACTCGAGGGTCTTTATAAGTAAACTCTGTACTTGTAAGGCAGCTTGTTACAGTATGTGGCCTTTAATGACATGCACATTAATAATAATGTTCTTAAGGAGATTTAAACAGTGGTTACATAAAGACAAATGAAGGTAACTATGAACTCTTAATGAATAGTGAAGAAATTCACAAAGTAACTGAACAAAGTACTACAAGAGAAGACATCGGGAGCTGGGGAGATGCACTATGGATGACAGGAGAGAGTTTCTTCAGTGAGATCTCAGATTGAAGCCTGGAAATGGGAGACAAGAAGCAGAGAAGACTCAGAGAGCAACCGCCAGAGATCTGGGGAGGAAGAGATAGAATTGAAAGAAATAGAGAATATGGCAGCTTATAGACATTGTGCAAATATGAAAATCTAAAACCGTAGTCTGGACCCAGGACTGATCTGGATATGTGCCTAAAATGCACGTTCTCTGGCTAAAAGGAGTATCCTACCCTGTCAAAAATAAAGTGAACAGAACCCTTTCAGGTTTAAACAAAAACCAGGAGTGGAACCTGATCCAAGTATTCAAACCCCTGCCAATCCCTCTGAGGGACGTGATCCGCAGTGAAATATGAGCCAAAGGAAACCAGTGGAAAGTCTTTGTGCTTGCATTGAAAGTGGGGAACAGAAGGAGTTCCTCACCCAGAGGGCTGGGGGTGTGTAACAGGCAGTTCAGGTGTGTTGTTGCAGCCGATGCCTTCAATTCTTTCACGACAGGGGCTCATTCAACCTATTGGCTGCTAAATGTAAGAGGACTGAATAGGCGGAATGCCCTCTGCCCGTTTGTAATCATTCTCACGAAACCCCTACTCCTATGACAGGAGCGCGTCTTCTGTCACCATAAGGGAGCTTTCGCTTGAACATCCGACTTCAGAGTTCCGAGAAAATCTGAGTTGGGCACACTGAAGTAACACCACTGAAAATATCCTGTCAAGAATGGCGCTCACAGAGTCTTCCTGTGAAACAAATACTGTGATTCTCCTCACGCGAAACTGGTATGTCAGCAAAAAAACAAAACAAGACATCTGTGAAACCGGTCTGCCTCTGTCCTTGGTTTCTCGTGGCGTCACAGAAACTTTTTGTCTCTTTTCTTTTCCTCTCAGTGTGGCATCAACCTGTTCCTCTGCGTGCCCGATAGTCCCCCGATGAGCACTGACGTTACATTATTATTGAACTAATAATGTAAGTAAGCTTAAAGTCATAATGCAGGTGGAATTATCAGGATAGTAAAAGTAGTGATCACAGGCCATCCTGATATAGATTTCACTCTGGAATTCTCGAAACAGAGTAGTTATTATGACAATAAAGCCTATTCTGTTTGTTAAACAGAGCGAGGGGTCACCGACTAATTGACCTCCAAACAAGAAATCAAGCCTATTGCAGCAACAACAACAGCAAAGCCAGATTACTTCATCCATCTGGAAGAAAAAAGGGTTTTGCAGATTCCGAATGACGAAAAAGCCTTCCAACCTTTGTTTCTCACAGGTCCTCTTTGTGTTATGTAATGGCTTGCTGTGAAATCAGGTGGCACGATTTACTCTCCGGATCAGCTTCTACTTGTGTGTTTGTGTCTCTGCCGTTGCAATGACCTACGGGTTAGTAGACTGAACCAGCTAGTTCTGTGGTCTTAATTTTGTAATGGTTATTAAAACAGTGTCAACTAATACAAAGAGGTCACATTTACCTGTCACGACCGCCAGGCAGTCAAGATCAACTCTTAAGCGATCTAATCAGCACCAGCAGCGGGTGATTATTAACAAACGCCGCCATGCGAGTTAAACCACCTGCACACACTCCACCGTGCGGTGCGCAGTGCTATTTATACTGTAACGCAACGGGGGCTCAGGCGGGCGCCCTTGCCGCATCAGGTCGGCCCCACACTGTCCGGGGCTCGAACCCGGGACTTCCGCGTCTCTCTGCAGCGACCTAGCCCCGTGAGCTAAAGAGAGATCTCTCTACAGCCCAGTAGCTGTAGTCCTGCTATCACAGGGAAGGGCGGTGACGTCACCTGCTCTGGTACGCCGGCTCTTACACAGTACCTGTCGGCCGTAAGCGTTACAATACCTTCTTTACCTGCTTCCCGCGGCTCGGTATTGAGTCTACTCCTTGAGAGCTCTATCTGGTGGGTTTCCCCCGTACCTCGTTTATTCTGGATACTGGACTCCCCTTCTGCCTTTTCGACTTTGGACCTCGCCTCTCGCCTCGGACTGTTTGCCACCGGATCTCCCTGGATTACGATTTACCTTACGCCTTTTGACCACGACCTTGCCTCTCGTTTTGGATTGTTCGCCTGCCTCATCTACTACCCGTGCCTGCGTCTGCACAGGATCCTTGTATCTTCCCACCAGGGATTCCTAACATTACCAGTAGGAATTAAAAGTTTACAGGCACGAACATGCAGCAAAAAGCACTACCCTTTAACCAAAACAATATGTATTAATAGATTACTATACACAGCATTGATCTTACACCTTACTGGAAAAAAAGAAAACATGTTCTTTAGAGATTGATGTATAGAAGAATAATATTTTAAAGGATTTATTGGTTCAAGGTATAGTGATTATTAATAACTGGTTGGATATTACTAGGAATCGACACATGGTACGTAGAGAAGTTTAAAAAGAAACCTCTGTTATGTCACATACTGTAGTCTTCCAAAAAACACTTGCTCTAATCCATACAGTGTGTACAAACAGAACTCCGCACAGACTTTATGGAAAATTTGCCAACAAGCGAGTGTCCCACAGTTTCTTGCAGAAATAAGAGATTTAATGGAAACTTAACTGTGTCCAATTAGGTTAATCTCATGTTTTTTAGTTTTACTAGCTTCTCCTAGTTTTTTTAATCAGATGATAATGATCATTTAAGGGATGTTACACCTGTACACTCTGTTATTAATTGTAATAAGCTGTAAATTTCACAATGACACCTAATGATGCCAATTTATGTTTTACAAATTGTTAATTGAGACAAAATACTTCATTTACTATATTTATGTACAATGAACACAGGTATGTAAACAAAAAACTCCTAATATTTAAATGAAGATGTGGAGAATATAGCAACATTGTTATACTCACATTTTCTGAAGAAAAGAGAACAGATGAGGTATATAGAAGTGGAGACAAACTCTTGTCAGGCATCTGCAGATTATCTTTCAGTCAGAAAAACCAGCAACTGTATGTTTAAAAGAATTCCTGACACGCACACCCTCATGTTTTCCTGATAAAACCAGTTGAGCACGTCAAATAGCTGAGCATGTGCACTATTGTAATATTCAGAGGCTCTCGAGCCTTTTGTGTGAGACAATGGACTACTTCTTTCCTAGAGACTGACCACAAAAGCAGAAGGTACAATTGTAGTTTGAACCTTTGAAGTAAAATATAGCCTATGAAGTGAGCATACAGAGGGAAGACGTACATAGTGCCACAACCACTAAAATGCAAAACACTGAAATAATAATAAAATCAATAACAAATATAAAATCAATAAATAAATGTATTTTTTTTATTCATAAAATAATACTTCTGGAGCTGTAATAGATATATCAATACTCACCATAGTAATGGGCTGTAGAGTCTAGGGGTCGTATAGCCATGTCGTAACACAGAAAGTGCAATGAATGAGTTCTCAGGTTATGAGTTAACTCTTTTGTGAATAAAACCACACGTCAAGGGAGAATTGAGCTAAAACCTGCTGGATCAGGTTTAATTTCTGTCCCTGCAGAGCATTGCTTTGGATGTTAAAAAAACATAGTCATGGCTCAGTTCTGCATTTCAGCACCTCTGTGTGTTGAGAAAGCCCGCAGCTAGCACCCACTGTATCAGGCTAGGGGGACAAGATAACATCTACTGGAACGAGTCTCCAGTTTTTCAGATTTGTACCCAATGTGGCAACTTAACAAGAAGATGTGTGACTTTCTCTGGTTTCTCTTTGGTTGGCAGTGTGTGTGGGTCTGAGACGACACACCTGCATGGCTTTGCACTGAATGAACTGAAGTTGCTCTTACAGGGTCTTCCTTTAAAACAATGAATTTGGGGGAACTTAAGGACATACTGGACTTAGAAAAATATTCAGCCCCCTCTTTTCCTTTGGAGTATGTCCTCTGGTAGTTAGAAATGAAAAAGGCAGTGACATTTGGCATTGTGACTTCACTATAAATGACTACGAACACAGAATAATTAACAAACACGTTTCATGTCTACCTCTTACAGAAAACTCCACAAGCATCATGCTGTCTCTGATTTAAGCAACTTAGAGTAATAAGGTAGTTATTGGTTATTAAAACTACAGGACTATGTGATAATACCTGTTGTGCAACTTTCAGTATTTCCTGGACATAGTGAATACTGATCTAAAGAGGTGAAACTGTTTATTTACAAAGGCATCATAGCATAGCTCTGACATATCATGGAAACAGTAGGCAGTTTTAGGTTAAACAGACTCACAAATCAGCTGTAAGGTAGAGAGTTGGTGCTCTTTTATTGCCAATGCAAGAAAATAAGATGACCACAAACTAAGCTCTTCTTTGAGCTACTTGCCAACTTCTTCAAATGTGCCTTACTATCTGTAGTCAGGAGGCTTAGATGGTCACTGGCTTTCCAGACAAATACTGTACAAGTGTCTCTCCAGGAGCAATCACCTTGAGGAGTTGCTTCCTTGTCAGCAAGTAAGCCTCCTGGACTAAGACTTACTCTTCATTATAGCAGCCAGGAGCAACAGGAAAACAACTGAAATAAACCTAAAAATCAGAACAGGCACAGAGGGAATAAAAACTATAAATAAAGTTCACAGTTTTCTACAAAGGTAGCAGAGAACGAATTCCTGTCGCCCTGAAATGCAACTGGGAGACCCACAAAAAGATCCTACAGGAAATCCAGGAGATCATCAGTGAAGGTTTGCTTTGAACTCATGAACTGGAGAATATCTCGTGCTGTGCCCGTCCATGAAAAGAGTGATAAGACTGAACCAAGCAAATCTAGACCATTTAGACCAACGTCTTTCACATGTAAGGGTATGGAACGTGTCATTATTTCTTCAGGAGGTTTTGATTAATGAGGTCGCACAGGAGATTGCGCAGGCTGGACTAGCTCACTGTGGCCAAGACACATCGCAGACTTCAACGGACAGACGTAAACTGAGGCATCAAAACATTACTCCGGTTACACGAGGCCAGAGAAGATGTAAGATGACCAAATGTGGATCCCATCCCCTTACCTACATTAAGTAGTGTAGCTTTTGCAGAAAGTGAGGTAAAATGCAAAGCACGTAAGTCACATAAAACTTGTATTCTGTAGCTGTTGTGGAATGAAGCTCCAAGGAGTTGTAAAACTTTCAGGCTTGGAGACTGTTTACGGTAACCAAGGTCCCCAGGTATTACCTGGGGGTGAAAGCCCCTTTAAAGATTTCTACAACATCAGCTTTGAAGAATAAACCGAAGATTTCACACTTTTTCGCAACCTGAATTATTGTCACCACAACAACAAAGCTCCTCAGAAAATACGAATTCTCAGATTGAATTAATTTGGGGCATCTGGGGAGTATGGTTGGGGTAAGAAGTGGTTTTGACTGAAATCCGAGAGGCTAAGGGGTCGGTGTTCAAACTGGGGCGATGGAATTAGTGCAGTAGCACAGGACTGAGCTCTGGGACCACTGCTTTTTCCTGTTTATGGAAATGATCCAGTTGACTGTGTAAGTATTAAACTTGTCAAAATTGCAGACCATTCCAGATGAGAGGGATTGGAAAACGCTGTAAAAGCAGCAGATGAAATTGAAAAAGATTATATTTAATGTAGAAAGGAGAGGAATATCACATGCAGGCAGCAGAAATGTAAACTCTGAATAATAAATGGGAAATGATGAGATTGAAGACGTTACATACGGAAAAATATAAGTGATCATTTCCATTTTCTAGACCACATGGGAAAGAAACAAGCAAACAAATGGTAAGACACTTTATAGTTCAAAGTGCAGAGTATAAATTAACTAAGTTCCTTTTCAGAAAAGTGTTATTTTTTATTAAAATAAAGATATCGCTCAGAAGAAAGATACTGAAGAGGAAATTCTGCTCATGAATTTGACTGAGGAAAAAATCCAAAGGAAGAAACTGGACACTACATGGAACTGAAAACCAAAAGGTGATTCTTATGCAAAGCGTTTTGTAAGCCAATACCAGGATTTCAAGAAACGAGAGGGATGAATTATCGAATCAATAAGCTACCAAGCTTCCTTGCATTCTTATTGCATGATCTTGCAGACAAAGGCAAGAAGGCATTGAGGAAGACAGCTGAACAGGGAACGGTACATTCAGAACCTACAGCCCCGGCTGCAGTCTGTCAAGGCCACTCTGTGCACTTAAGGGTTCTTAAAGTCTCTCTGGCCTTTTCCCCGCTTTGCAAGCTCACTTCCTTTCCCCCTGTCCCCTCTATAAAGAGGGATCCCTGCCCTCGTCTCGCTCTCGTTCATGCTACCCAGTGCTGTGCACCAGCAGCCACTGTGTGAGCTGCAGATACCACGTCCTGCCTCTCCTCTTGCACCACCGACTCTGTCTGTCATGAAGTACCTCCCAAGCTGAGGGGCAACATTGTTAGGATTCGTAGAGAGGACTGAATGCTCTGAGGCTTTTAAGCTGCTCAGCAGGTTATTCAGGGGCTTTCAAGAAGTCTAGTGAGAAGCTAGTGTAATTGCATGGTGTTAATAGATACTTCTGTTTCCCTTGAGGGTGTATTGTATGCTGCTTAGTTCAGGTGGGTAGCTGCTTCAGCATGCCTAGGCTCCATAGGAACAAGTAATAGGTTTATTCCATGCTGAAAAAGAGAAGAAAGAAAACACGTTTCAAGGTGTGACACAGCTGAAGGAGGCTTCATGGCCGAAACGTTGTGTTTTCTTTCTTCTTTTTTTCAGCATGGAATAAACCTATGACTTCTTCCTTTTTCTTCTGCTTTTCCACTTATTTACCTCTTAAAGGCCTTCTTTAACCATACCCTGGAGTAGGGTGTGTCGCGCACCGAGAAAACGAATAGTTTGAGAACGCAGCAGTAAATGTTATACAGTAGTAAAACCCAAACTATTTTTTAAACATTTTGCAAATAGACCCATTAGTTACATGAAGGAAATCTATAAAGAATATAAATCAGAGCAATACCACTGAAATTCTCCAAGGTGTAAAAGTGCTTTAAAAAACATTCCCAATAAAAAAGACCAGGCACAGAACAGATTCATTTCTGAGTAATACATCTGACAAAATTGTGAGATGTTACTTTCCCTGTCTCAAAGGGACATCTGTGGACAGACCATCATGAATTGCCTATGTAAATATAACAGGATGGGAATATAACATGAGGAAGTATCTATATATCTACCAAAAACCAACACACTACATCAGATACATCATGTACTGTAAGTGACTTCTGAGAGCTTAAACACACCATCAATCATTCAATGCTAATACTCTACATTGGAGCCTGCTTTTTTCACTTTACACTCAAATGACTTAGGTTCATACAAAAACACGAGAAACTAGAGTATGTTGTAAAGAAACACACTTACATAAAAAAGAAAAAAAAATCCAGTCACAACACACTTTTCAAAGGTCTAAATCAGATTCCACCCTCCGGGCAATAAGATATTCCTTTTTGAACAGTATAGAGGATAATACAATTTACTCCTATTTTAGATCAGTAGAAAACGCGTGCATCAGTGACACTTTCAGATACAAACAAGCACAAAGGGCACTAGGAGCACAGAAAGTCATGTTAGCACATTGAATAAAAACCACAGAATCCATCCATCCATTTCTCATCGCTTCCTTCAATTTAGGACAGCAGGTGAGCCGGTGCCTATTGCAGCAAGCAACGGGACACTTGACGTCATTGCAGGGCAGACGGACACAAGGCACAGATACACACACTCACAGCAGGGTCAATTTTCCCCAGAAGCCAAAACTACAGAATCACTCGGTAACAAATACACTGCCTCCAGTTAACCCTAAACCCACAAGAGAGACATATAAAATACTTAAACACACAAAAACAAAAAAAAAATCCAAATTCAGAGAGAGTGTTAAACAAATAATCATTCCAGGCACAAACAATATCATTAGTCCTATTGGGTGCAGCAAGTAGCCCTTAGCCTTTGTAGGAGAAACATGTAGCATTCTTAACTGTATCGGGTCAATGTCTCCACAACATCAAAAACCAGAAAGAAACCCTAACACTCTCTTCACCTGAGGCTACAAGCACGTAGAAAAACCACAAGGAAACACTCAGCAAAAGGACAAAGGTCAGACCCAGAAGCCCGACACAGAAGTCTCTTTTGGATTGAATGTTAAAATGTATTGAAATGACATTGAGAGCATTAAAATAACTCAGTTTTCTCTTTCTTTATCTGTTTCACCAGGGCTCACGTGGTGGTTGCTGGTGAAACAGATAAGAAAAGCTCCACACAACAGCATGTGGAAAGCGCTTAGGGAAACAAAGTATCAGAATTCCAAAAACTCCACACCTGAACTAGTTGTAGACCCTGTTTAGCACAGATTTAGTATGAAACCTTTGACACTGATGTTGCCGATACTGCAGTGCAGTTGACTGACAAGCATCTGACATTTTGACTGCATTATGACAATTGCCAAAGTAGTGTCGGTATGCATTCCAGTTACCCGACATGGTACAGTTGGAGACATCATTGTCCTTTTAAAACAAAAAACTGAGATATTGTCTGTTTAGTCATTAAAGGTCTGGTGACATTCTTCAAAAATCAGGTGGTTAGCTTCATGAGTTAGGGTGTTAACCCTGATGTCAGGGCTAAATTCCACTCTGGGCTCCTGCAATCTGGACTTCCTAAAGTAGCCTGCTCAATCGGTGTAGTATTTTCTGACTTCTCAGCCTAAAAAAATGTTAAACAAATAAAAACAAAAACAAAAACAAAAAAACATCACAGAATCACAGAAGGCAAAGCATGCCCATTCTGTTTTTCAGAAAAATTAAATCCTTAAAGGTAACTGTATTTCTTTTTGCCCATCGGATAAGGTTTTAAAACATTGTAATGAGAAAAGCCTTCACTCACTTCAGGAAGTCAAGGATATATAACCAATGATACTAAGACTTTAATATCAGGGATAAATATGATTTGTTTTTTGCAGGATATAAATATAAACTCAAAGCCTTTGTCAGTATTTAACGCATGAACTTGAATATTGAGATGAACATACTGAAAAATCAAACAAAACCATAAACTCTTTATTAGCTATGGACTAAACTTGTTCTTAAAGTCCCTATCCATCCTATTGGAACAGCTAAACTGCTTACCAGTCTCTCTCGGAGTTTTCAAACCAAACCAAAAATTAAGAAAGAAAAGTGTGGGGTGAATAATTTATCTCATTTACATAAACTTTTCCCCTGGAGACACCACAACATTTAACCTAAGGAATGGTTATAAGGAAAGTAAAGTATAAAAGCAAGAAAGAACATGATATTATACATACGGTGTTACCAGGCAAGAATGGGTTATGAACTTTAGTTATTTACATAACTTTGCTCAATGGAACAAATTTGTATATTTGTCCTGACATGTGATCCAAAAAAACAAATGATCTTTGTGGGCCTGAAGTGTTCCTCTTGTGTACTGTATAATCATTTCATGTTATTGATTTAAAAAATAAAAGCACCTTGGGCAATGAGAACTGTTAGCTCTAATATTTGGCCTTTGGCATAAAGGCAAAGGCTTGCAGTTTAAAAACAATAAAGTTAACATAAGAAAGAGTGTTCAAGCAATGGAAATTGTAATAAAAATAAAAGTTTATTGTTTGTATTCCTCTGTTACTACTGTGTTCTCTCAATGGTCCTGTAACAAGGGCTCATAGTGTCTTGTCCTCATCATGATCCAGAACTGGAGATGTTGACGTTTACAGAGCAGATCCCCTGTCTTACAACATGGAAAAGTAAACCCACAGACAGAACAAAACATTTAGTCCCCCAAGAGTGTGGAAAGGGGACAGAAGAGAATATCCCACAGAGAGCTGAACGAGAAAAGGGAGAGCCCACAGGCTGAAGAGCAGCTAAAGAAGATGCTGACTGAAGGCACGGGAGTTTAGGCCAGGGTACACAGAGACACCAGGGACTGCAGAGTGGGGTTGATCGGCTTTAATATCGTGCCGGGAGACCACCCTCTCACTGTCAGTTGTGTAAAGAGATAGAAGTTAAAGGCAGGAGGAAGTGGGAAGAGAAGCCAAGTTCTAATAGAGAAAGGGAACCTCTTTGGATACTCATAGATACAGAGCACAGTATTTGGCTGCAGGATTGCAAACGAAAAGCTGAGTGTCTAGGGCCGGATTGTCTTCCTTCCTTCAAAAGGAATTGTCTACATTCCAGAGATATCTGAAGGTAACTTTGAGCTTGTCACAGCCTCCAGAAGAGCAGAATTCATATGGACTGCACACTCTTTACATAGAAATCTCAGTGTGCCAGATTTGGACATTTGAAAAAATGTTTTTGAGGAATCTAAATGAAACATAACATTCCGTTCCCTCTGGTGAGCCCACTATGTTGCTTTTATTTCGTCATGCATGAATTTTCAGCTTGACTACCTTGCATTCCAGTCTTTTCATCTTTGCATTTGCGTAAGTTTTTTATGTCTGAGGTTTTCCTCAGACAAAATCCAGTTTTGATAGAAATTTCTACTAAATCCGAGCACTTACCTCGTCATGTCTCACACGCTACAGCTGCTCCATTTCCTGCGCCACAGAGTGGCCATCATCAGTCCCGGAGAATCAAACTCTTTGCTTTGCTTTGAGCTGGAGAAGCGGTTGAGAAGCCCGGCATCTATCATGTCATCATCCCAGGGGCACAATCCAATCCAAACATGTTCAGAAGGATAGACTTTTTCAGGAAAAGGTAAATCACAGATGCTAGGAATATAGAGAATTACTTGTGTTTGGATTATGCATTGGTTAATAACATTGAAAACAGGGAGTGCAGATAAGAGACGAACTCATACTGGGGTGGGTTACTTGGTGCAGTACCAAAGGGATTTGTGCTCCACATCTGGACCATACACTGACTCACACCCTAGCTTTGGTGGACCTCTTCTGAACAAACACAGAAACACAAACCAGAGGGCAGAAGTGGAATTGTACAGAAGTGCCTTTAAAATCCAAGAACATCTTTACCTAAACAAGCTACCCAGTCATGTCATTGAAGCAGATTCCTTGGCTTACTTCAAGAAATAGTTGAATGAGCTCAGCTACTAAGATCAATTGACTACTAACTACCAAAGAGGCTAGATGACCAAACGGCCTCCACTTGTGCAGAGAACTTTCCCACAAAGTGGCAAAACTCAAGAAAGTTACAAGAGAAAGGCCTCTTCTTTCTTGCAATGTTTTTTAAGTTTTTAATCAACACATTTCCTGTTACTTTAAGAGTTCCGCAAGTTTGTGCCAGGGTGGGGGGGTCCTAATATTTTGGCAGGTGACAATATAGGGAAGAATTGCTGAGTTGCAGAGGTGCAACCAGCCCTGCAGAGAAAAACATGTGACAGAGCGCAGGTTCGTTCATTACTGCAAATATACAGTATATGTGGAAAAGAAGAGACCTGAATCAAAAGTTGTCTATGAATGGATTTTTAATCTCGCCCAGATCAGAATCACAGCATACATTGTGCAATAACTTCAAAGTTAGACAAAAATATCATAACCTTATTTTCAATTAATTTAAAACCCCATTTATAACATTTTTTAAAATCTCAGGTTTCAGAATTCTACAAAGGAAAAGCAAACCAACCCAACAGGTGCAAATCTTACGATCATGATTAATGTTATCACTGGGTCTTGTGAACTAAGACTTTCTTGTTTCAGCTGTACAGGTGGTGTTCCTTTCAGAGCTATAGTCATACAAGGAATATGTATTCTTAAACAGAGCACTGAACCCAGCGTATTCACAATATTCAGTAAAAAAGTAAATAGTGTGAATAAAATAATCCATGTAGACTTTAAATGCTTCATTTAATTCAAAGTTGTGGGGGAGCTGGAGTCTATCCCATCAAGCAATGTGCAAAAAGAAGGGGTACATCCAGGAGGGGATACCACTCCATCACAGGCCACACACACCGGGGGAAATTCTTCCAGGATCCAATTAACCAACTGGTATGTTTTTGGACTGTGGGAGGAAATGAGAGCACCTGGAAGAAACCCATGCAAACATGGGGAGAACATGCAAACTCCACACAGACAGCACACACAGGTCTAGGATTAAATCCAGCGCCCCAAAGATGAGAGACAGCAATGCACTGGGCCTCCATGTCCATACCACCCTAGATAACAATAATCTGCTACCATGATTTATTCTTGAGTAATGTTCGATATATAGAAAACAAAAACATTTCATTGATAACAGGCACTGTTCCCATATTTTCAAGTTACAGCCATAACCTTCCTTAAAAAACATGTGTAGGTTTCTATAGAAATACTTCAAAGGGGTTTTAAGGTACAGATGTCAGCAAAGCCATCTCTTTGTATTACTTCAGATGCAGTGTTGCAGCAAAGTTCCACATGATATGATTTTAATACATTTTTACGATTGTTCATATTCATTATAGCTGTAGCCACGGCATTACTATTTTGTGATGTAATTCAGGACATTATTCATAAACTGAATTTTATCTGAAACATCCATCTGAATTCTATATATAATTATTTCACTTCAGTGACCAGCTGCTTGTTCAGTCTGATCATTTGCCGGAAAAATAAATACAAATGAGTAACCTTGAATATTTTAATAAGAATTCTTCACTGAAATATACTTGTTTGCAATGTTGCAATGCATTTAAAGTAACAAGGGATGGCTTACAGTAAAACCACTTTGAACCATTGTGAAAACAACCTCAAGGTGACTAGTGAAACAGGTCCACAAGGTTTGGGAAGGCAATGTCAAACCTGTTAGTTTTGCTTTCCAGTCAAGTTATTTCTATTTGTGGTCATGGGATTCATGATCTTTATGCATAAGTGACCATGTGTGACAAGGATAGATCTAGTACAGCCACCCCAATGTTCAGGAACCTTTTGATCTTGTAGCCAACTATGCTACCTAGTAATTTTGAGGGTGCTAGGACTCTTTCTCCAGCACAACAGGCTCCATCAGTGCTCCCACACACCAGAAAAGACAGTTATCCTACCCATCGCACAGAACACATGGCAAACAAGTACAGTATCCACAAGGGACACGCACACTCACAGAAATACAGGTATCCTCATGGACCCCACTTACTAAAGGTCCCAGAAGAAAAGTCCAGTATTCTCCTGAAACTGCACTGTCTGGTATCCTGATGTGCCTCCTTCTACTGCAGAGGGGAAAGAATCGAATAGTCTTAGGCATCCTCTTCAGTTCTGGCTGACTCAAACAGTGTGGTCCATTATGCCTTCCCCTGCCCTGTTTTCTCCCGGTCCTGTATCGGGTAGGGGGGAGGAAGAGGATGCCGGAGTCTTCCTCTGTTTTCTTCTGTAGACTCCCTGGTGCTGGAGTCCTCACTTGGGTTCAATGGTGCACACTGTGTTCTCCCAGATTCTTCCAGAACCCCCCTCCAGGCCAGACCTCAGGACTTGAAGCTGAGGGGTGGGAGTGTCCTTGCGATATCTTGTGTGTAGGCAGAGCTATCCGCTCGGGGCTCATTAAGAAACTGTCTGCATGCAGACTGGCAGCCGTAATTCTCCTCCTGCTCCAGAGCTGCCCCTGTCCCAGGCCTAGATAAACCTGTCCCACCATCCCACACGTCACCTCCGAACTGTGAAGTCGAACTGTCTGTGCCAGGCAGGCCCCCAGCCGGGGAGAATCTTGGTGTAACAGAGAAAGACAAATGCACTGATGTCCGCAAAGACACTGGCCACCCCATGCAATACAGTCCCTGCCACACAACTACTTTTGTGTCTTTGTGCTGTAAGAATTTGGTAGGCATTTACTTTAATTGTATTTCAGAGTGTTAAAGTCCGTATCTGTTTGAAGCACTAACTGCGACCCATTAAGCTCAACTCAACTTTTGTGCTTTACTCCAGACAGTTAGACTAGGAGTCTGCCTAGTCTTGGAGTGAGCTGACTTCTTTCTCCTCAGCATGTACCGTAAAACTCGTGCTCAGCTGGATTCAGATCTGGATTTTGACTTTTGACCAGTGATATGCACTTGGTTTCTTTTCACAAACTCCTTCTTAGCATGGGCTGTGTGATTTGGGTCATTGTCATGAATGGCACCGATAAAGCGCTGCTGAATAAGTATGGAAGAATACTCTTCCATAAAAGCAGACAATGCATTTGACCGAAATGTGCTTAGAATGAAACATTTCGCAATATGATCACCTGAAACCAAAGACATACAACACAAGGTATGTAGTTGATCTCATATAATGAAATGCGTGCATGGAATTAACCAAAAATTAAATCCACATTATATTGCACTCATCAGTCATGTTAGTCTTAAAATCACCAATAATTGTTTGGCTGTACAGCAAAAATAACAGATTTGCTGTCTCACAAACATGATCAGTTGATGGCAGCAAACTATTATAGGTAGTCATTTCCATTTTTCTATTTGTAAATTATAATGATGAATGCGAGTTTTCTTGATTTTCTTGCAGTTTAAGCCAGTTCTAAAAGCCGATCCTGTTTCTAAAACATCGGGGGTTGCGATTCCAAGTGTAAGGGGTGCACTGAAAGGCCTAACGAACCCCTTTTTAAAATGAAGTCTCTGCAGGACACCAGAAATACAAGTGTAGCAGAGGAGTGAACGATCGTTCCGAAAATTAAACCCCTTCAGTTTTGTAGCAATTCAGGGCATCAATAGCAACGTTTTCCAGCACGTTAAGGAGTAGAGGAGGAATCAACTTTTATAGCAAATCATCTATTGGCATTCTACAGCTCGATGTTTTTTTTAAAATAAAGCCTTAATTAGTTTTTGCCCATATAGCTCCCCTTTCAGTCTGTTCCACCCACAGTGCAATGTTCGCTGTCAAGAGTGATGGAGCAGAAATTGACGTCTGCAGCGGGTCCACTTCCACTTCTAATTCAAGAGACAATTATTTTCAGTCTTTTGGGGCTTTCAAACACAGGCTCTGTAAATAACTGAATCTGCACACAAAGTCACTGACTGTACAAATGCACTACCTTGCAGTACAGTCTCATTCCAAAATACATCTCTTTTGCTGCATCGCTGTGGCACTATGATTGTAATTGGCTCAACTGTAGTACTTGGTGAGCCCTTCTCTTTGCTGTTGTTCATTGACTTACCATCCCACCTCTAATGAATTGAGGTGTTTACTCTCAGAAAGTATTTATACTCACTGGCCAAAATCATGGAAATACTCTCCAACATCCCATAACGTTTTCTGCATACTTTCACCTCGCTGACATGTTTTGACCTGCCCTACCTTGAGGTGTGGTTGTGATGAAGGAGATTGTGTGTGGGATGGAGCCACACGCTCCAGAGGCTGTCAATAGGACTGCGAGATGATCATTCGTCTGGACAGTGAAGACGATGAAAGTCATGTCTTTTATTTCTCATTACACACGGTCTGCCTTTGTGATCGGCTGTTTAACCCCCTAAGATTTCGGCCAGTGAGTTAACAAAAACCAACGCAGAGTATTTTTTTTAAAGGTTGAACTGCAATACTATTTTTATATTTCGAGGTTAGAAAGAATGGGCATTGATAGGTACATTTCAAACCACAATGTAAGCAAAATGTACACAGTAATGTGTAAAATCTCCAATTTACATCACACAATAGATTAAACTCTCAGGTATGCGTAGCGCCACTTTCCGCGATTCAGAATGAGACAACGAAACTTCCAGTAATGTGTGCGGCCCTGTAACATTGTAAACAAGCAGGCTTGTGAATCCATTCTTTTATAATCTTTGAACTTTGAGACGGTTTTGTCAACAAATACTACTTACTTGTTATCTCTGCCTGCAGATCAGGTTGCAACATTTCTGTGTTGAAATGTCAGCAACACAACCTGTACTTATTCGTTTGTACATTACATTACATTAGTTATTACCAGGACTAGTGAGCAGGAAGGGCCGCTTCACGTCGCAATTCTCCCAAACTCCCGTTCTCCAGCGGCTTGCAGCAACAACATGGCGACCATACAGTACTTTCACAAAGTTCACGATCTTGTATTTCATTTGGAATTTGTGATACTGTCAATTATTATTATTATTAATCATCATCATTCCTTACACGTACATAGTGCTTTTCTGGACACTCCACTCAAAGTGCTTTACAGGTAATGGGGATCCCCTCCACCACCACCACCAATGTGCAGCCCTGCTTAGTAAAGGCCAATGGGAAATTTGCCAGAATGCTGGGGTAACAGCCCTACTCTTTTCAAGAAATGCCCTGGGATTTTTAATAACCACAGAGACTCAGGACCTCGGGTTTTGTCTCATACGAGGGACAGTGCCTTTATACAGTATAGTGTCCTCATCACTATTAAAGGGTCATTAGGACCCACACAGACCGCAGAGTGAGTGCCCCTTACTGTCCCCACTAACACCTCTTCCATTGTCAACCTTAGATTTCCCAGGAGTTCTCCCACCCAGGGACTGGCCAGGCTCACACCTGCTTAGCTTCAATGGGTTGGCAGTTTTAAGTTGTAGGTTGATATAGCTGCTGGCTACACTACAAAATTAATTTTGTTACCACAATTTCATAACCGGTCTGTGAAATGTGACTGCAGCTCCCCTTTAACAAACATCACTGAACATCTTATATCAGCTACTGCCGAACTGGGAATTTCCTGATAAGCTCTGTGTATGTACTGTATAGAAAGTCAGAGGCTCATATTACAGTATACAGTATCTAACCAGATTAACCTATCTCCCTAATCAAACGGCAGAGTCAAAGTAACTTCTTTACTTTCGTGTTCAAAATTTCCTCCCACATGGTTCAAGGTAATTTGTATAACGTTTGAAAATGAATCTGCCAATTCACTGAAGTATTTGTGACAGAGGAGAATACATTTTGAAGGTTTTCTAAATACAGATGTAAAAACCAGTAACTGCGAGGTCTGTTCTTAAGAGTAAAAGTAACTTCAGAATTAATTTAATGAGATGTTTCCATTTTTATAGCCAAGCCAAAAATTTCTGAAAACATTCTTAACAGACCAACGTGGAATATGGAGGTGACGAATGTACACTCTATTGCATTTTTCCTACCTGCCCAGAGATGTAAGCTATAGTGCACAAGGACCGATAGTGTTCTAACAGCTAAACTAAACACACGTTTTTTTTACAACAAACAAGAATGTTTATTCTGTACCAACTTTACTGTGCATGTTTACTACTTTGAAACATAAATAATTATCTACTTCTGGATGATTATTCTTTAATAGATAAACTTCTATCCATTTAAGTGAAAATAATTTCTTATTCAGCTAATGAAGGTGTTTGTTGTTTGTTGTTGTCTGTGAACTTGCATGATATTAGTAATCAGTGTGAAAACGTTTCTTTTTGTTCACAACATGATTGTACAAACCCAAAGGAGGTTGAATGAGCTCCTCTTGTTCATGAATCGTGTTATGAGAATTCTGTTCCTGGTGCTTTTCAAGCGTCAGTTTTTTAGGACAGGATTTATGATAATTTTAGGAAGATGGATCAAATGTACAGCCAGAGGTACTGTATGAGAAAAAAGAAGTTGCTGTAAGTGAAACAGTAATCCTAAGTAAGGCACTGCAAATGTCCTGTCTTGGAATCTGAGTACAAACTGGACTGAAGGCCTGATCATGATGATTATGATCATCACCAAATATTTTTTCTCATGCAAAACAAAAATGGCTATCTTGCATTCTAAGTGAATTGGGATCAATACAAAAATAACAAAATTAAAATGGATCTTCAGATACAGAGCTTAATTGCAGAATTGATTTAAACCATTAAGTTTTTTTTAACCTTATCCTGGGCCATTAAAGATCCTTTCAAACTCAGTTTAGAAGGCCACCGAGCAGAACACGGACATGAACAGGATATACATTTACTGTATGTGTGTAAACAGGATCATTTGAAAAAAACAAACTGCCCAGGTGGTTTAGCTTCCTCAGCATGAACAAATACTCTGCCTTTGAAATACTTGATCTTTGTAAACATGATACCACATTTTGGTCTTTAAAAAATACATCTGAAGCAACTCTATTAGAGCAATGACAGCAGGCGACACCACTTTTTCATCTATTCAGACAGCTACTTTCCAAGCTCGGGACTCACTAAGCCTGTAGAAAGAGAGGACACCAGCACCAGAGACGTCATGCACTTCCTGTATTACACTAATCAGCCAAGGCAAACTTTCTGTCACCTTGGTGCACAGACTTGGTTGACACATTTTGTACTTCAACTTTATTTTCGTTGTTGTTGTTGCTGGTCAGTAGATCATACTTTTCTTTTGGATTTTGATGTATTCTTTATTGTGATTTGAAATCATAGTCATAAAAGCAATGAAAAAAAATACCACAACAGTTTTCTGATTACTTTGACATGTAAACATTGACCAAGAAATTAAACCGAATTAACCATTTTATATTCTGCCCAGGGGAGGGAAACTCTGGGGAAATAATTTTTTTAAAGACAATGTACTGTAGATGATGTGAACAAAATAAACCACTATATTAACATTAGTAAGCAGTCACCTAAAGACATGCACCTGTTGCTGTAATGACAAATTAAGTGCTTCAGTCATTCACTCAAGAACCAAACAAACAAGTAAATTAATATTTACATTTTTCTTTTTGAATTTTTTACACTTAAAAAATGTACATGTTTTTTTCCTTTTCACATTATGCTTCTTTAGGACTTCAGTAGTTCTGAAACAACAGGGTTTGTAACAACGTTCCTAGGACAGTTTGTGTCTGCATACAAAAGAACTAAAGGAAAGAAAAGACAGAAAGAAAATAAGATTCTGTCTCTGCATCTGTTTTTAGTTATAGTTTATATCCTTTTTTAATATATATATTTTAATGTTCACAGTGGGTCACACAACAAACTGGGACCCTGAAAGCAAATATTCTCACATCCCTTTCCTGAAGAAAAAGAATGTTTTTTTTGATGTTTTGAAACAGTGCCAACCTCTTTTTCTTTTCAGACGCCACATGGAGTTCTGAGAAGTCCACTTTCTGCCTCCTGTCAGAGGTAAAGTGTTAACAGGTCATCGTCCATCTTCCCTTTGTGCAGCTGGGAGCTATAAATTGTACAAGCTAAACCAACCCTCCTTGGGCCGAGCCTGATATCATCAAAGACATGCCGGCTCTGCTGGTCAGATTCCTTATACATTTCTAACATTAGGCGAGGGAAATACACACAAAAAATAAAACAACAAAGGACTTCTTTGCTCCTGGTACACAGCCATCAGAAAAGTTAAATTCGCAGACGGGCTGAAGATCCCTCACCAACTGGTGTGTCGGCCATTTTGTTTAGTCCAGAAGTGCCCCCCTCCCACCCTACCCCACCAGCGGAGACCGATCGATCAAAGCGACGAGACAAGAGCGAGGGAGATCCCTCCCGGCAGACAGCGCCCCCGGGGATCGCGTCGGTCCAGTATCTGTCGCCTCGAATTGCCTGACCCCTTTGCTGTCAGCTCGATCCGCCTCGCTGCGCCCTGTTGGTGGTGTTCGCTGTCGTGCGTATGAAAAAGCGCTGTGCTTTTGTTCCTCCTGCGTTGAAAGCCAATTCCAAAACCTTGTTTCAGATGTGAAATAAATTAGTTCTACTGATAAAAAAAAATCCCAAAGCAAAAACAATTCCCTACCTTTACTTCCTAGTCAAACAATCAATTTGTAGCCAGGGTCTTGTTCAGACCACAGCATTTCCAAAACTTCCAACTTTATAAAAGATATTGATTCGTTTTGCAGGGGCAATTTTTCCTGTGCACCTCAGAACTCTGCATGAACAGTATTTGTTCACCGTTTGATGTAATAGGAGTTGTACAGAACGTGTACAGAAGTTTTTAGATGGTGACTAAAGCTGACAGTATCATGAGTAGACCATGGCAACTGAAAGGAATCAAAGCATAGCAAATATTAGTTCTTAAGAATAAAATGAGTTTTCAACACACTGTCATCATAATAGTGGGCTCTAGCATGTGCCACATGGAGGAGGAACATAACAAAATGTCATACATTAAATATAGTTCAGGTGGGTACCTGAAGAAGGCTCCACGGCCGAAACGTTGTGTTTTCTCTCTCTTCTTTTTTTCAGCATGGAATAAACCTATTACTTGTTCCTTTACATTAAATATAGCTCATTAACGAACAAAACCCGTCTTCATGTTAACTATGGTATTACACTTATTACATTTATGAAGGAACTGAGCTGGTCAAAAAATATGAACGCTATATTCAAAATAATTTGTGATTCACCCCCATACTTCACACAAATAAGAACCACTGCAGTTTCAATTTTTGTAGCATCCAAAATATTACAATACTCTTCACAGTTTATCAGCATACTTACATGTTCATCATTACTGATAACTTTATTCTATTGACCATCATAATTACAGTTATAAATTTACTCTGATTCTGTACACCTATATTGCTCTATTCTAAAAATACTTTTTTTGTCAAAACACTGGTTTGTTTAATGCACATTTGTTTTGTAAGATTGTAAAAGTAACACTTTTATCTGATACTAAGTACAGTTTCAATATGACGGCTTTCAGCTTGCTACAGTGTGACCCTGCCCACCAAATACTAAAGCTCAACTGAATAACATTGTTTCCCAGTATGTCTGTTTATTCTCTTTGGGGCCAAATAATTATTTAAAATAGCTTTAATTGAACCTGTTCGGTTTTAGCCTGTTAAATATCTGCATGCTGTGCAGAGCTCGGAACTGAAATCAATGATATTTTGATCCTGGTGATTATCAATGAATCCAGGCTTTCCCTGCTTCAACTTAACATTGATTCTTTGCAGCTCAGCATTCACTTAAAGGTTGTTTCTAATTTGGGTTATGACTTTGCTACAGTAGAAACCCACACCATGGCTCAAAATGCATTTCAAATGTACTGCAGGCCGCAGTAAGAAAAACACAGCAAACAAAGAACGTTGAATTATACACTTCCTTTAGCAGGCAGGAGACAGGTGTGTGGTGTGAACCATCTGTTTGCTGGCACCTCTCTCATGATGGCAGGGAGCTGTTGCAAACTCATGTAGCTCACACTCAGTTCTCGGAAGGCCTGAGATCTTGTGGGTTGTGTCCTGATTGGGGTTGCCAATTAAATAATTAACCTCATTATTTTCTTGGCCATACCTAGAACTTTTCTTATTGTTATTGGGTGTTCTTTACTCAAAACATCCACTTAATTGAAGTTGCAATTACTAAAATAAAGAAGACTCAGGGCCAGGTTAGAAGTATTATCATTTTGCAGTCAACTGAATAATTATAGTAGATGAAACAGACGTCTCAGGTAGAACAATCCCCAAGGACACAAGACCTCCAAGCAATCACAACTGAGAGTCTGGGTAAAGCCCATCACTCATACAGTATCTTACTTTGTTTCTATTGATCTATTTTGACTCTAGTGCAGGAGTTGGCGACTTGGTCTCAGAGTGGAACCAATTCTGTCTGTTTCTGTGCGTCATTACCATAGTGCACACAACTGTATGTCTTTATATGCCATTACCATAGCACAGTCTTTAATTGAAAATAAAATCTTATTTCAAAATGCTAAAAGTGCATAATTGCTCACCTCACACTGGCTGTGCTCTATTGCACCTTTAAATGTTCATTTTGAACAACCTTGCATATTTATGCTTATTGCCTTTTTATTTAATTCCCTTTATTTTCATAGGAGCCATTCCACCACATATGGGAATTCTGCGACTATTAACGGTAAAACTAGTGGAGAGCAATGACTAGTACCTGCAATCTTGAAGAAGGAATGTACTGTATGCATTCGTGAACAGGTCAGAATGTGCACCCCTTTGCTTTTGTAGTGAAAGAATCTCGTCAATGAAAATGAAAAGCTGGAGCTGGATGCGAAATGAAAGTAAGCGAAATGAAAAAAAGAACTTTGGACAAAATAGCTTGCTAGCATGATGAAAACATCAGAATCTCAACTCCACGTGTTATGCAGGGGGTGGCATGGTGGTGCAGTGGTCAGCATTGCTGCCTCGCCACTCTGAGGCTCTTGGTTCAATTCTGGTCCTGGAGTGCTATCTGTGTGGAGTCTGTATGTTCTCTGTGTGCTCCAGTTTCCTCTCATAGCCTAAAGACATACCCTGCCTTCCTCCCATTGCTTCCTGGGATAGCCGTGACCCTGTATTGTCTAAAGTGGTCAGGAAATGGATGGATGTTTTGTGGGCTCACATAACATCATTCGAAAGAGGAAGCCTTTCACTGGAAGGGCACTGGCATTAAGAGAGGTGCGTATTACAGACTGGTCATGAACTTTTTCACAAGGTTGCCAACAACTTACAAGAAATTCAAGCCATGCCATTAAAGGCAAAGACAGTTCATGGCCAAACTTTTGCTTTAATAATACACTAATGTACTATAACCCATTATAATATGCTTCTTCGTTTTTGCTGATCGTGTTCACAACTGATGTTGATTAGCTGCGCATTCAGGGATGATACCCTTGTGGAGATATTCTGCATGAAGAAATGGTTGCAATATTATCACTGTAGAAAACAACCAAAGAGCAATAACATCCCTAAAACAGTCACAGACTTTATAGTTGAGAATACAGTTAGCATGGCTGGCAAGTCTAGGGGATTCCTTATTATTTTCCTTAACCTACTTTGAAACTTTCACTGCCCTGTGTGGCAGGATGCTCTTTGTGCATAATGTTGTAGAACCAAACTCAGAAGTGTAATGGGAATGTTACTTCATATTGGCAATTGGATTCCTGCCTGAGGCCATAATCACTGCCAGTTTGAGTCTGTACTTGAGAAAGTAGAATTATTGAACGCCTCAATATACTAATTCACAGTTCATAGCAAGCTAACGGTATCTCACAGAAAGGTCATTGTGCTGCCTGCATTATGTGATTAATTATTGGATATGATATTGGCTTTGTTGACATTACTGGCCATTGGAGTGAGTTGAACCTTAAGTTATAAGGCCACAGTATGATCCTGACTCTGTAGTGGGAGGTCTGTGGGCTTGAATCTTCATCAATCGAAGACTGAGATGGGCAGATTTCAAAAGATAATGAATACTTCATAATTCATATCAGAGCCGGAATCCAAATAATAGTCTTGATTTGTAACTACTTGCTGGGCTTCCTTCCAATCTGCTGATGCTCTTTTTTTTCCCCCCACAAATACACAGGTCTGTTTCCATTTAATGATTTGGATTTGTCCACACAGAATGGTCGTCTGCTGAAAAACTAACTGTTATCCCTGGCGTTTTAGTGAGCGACTTGAAAAACAAAAAAAGCAGATGTCAAAGAGTTGGGGGACTACATGAAAAGGAAAATTGTGAGGCTGTCTTACTTGGCAATGGGCAGAATTAGCGAGGCAAACCCAAATAGGCTGAAATGAAGCCAATGGAACACGGCGCTATTCTGATTCTGCAGTCTTAGAAGGAGCTTCCTGTCACAGGCAACACCATGATGAACGCCATCCTGTTCTTTCTTTCCATGTGTGAGCAGGCTTTCTCTCTTTTCTACCCCCACCAAAGGCAACCTGCTCGCAATTACGATGTAAACGTCAAAGAAAAGCAGTGAAACTGCTGTGAGGACAGTGATGACATTTATTCTCTCGGTCACCGTCAGTTACCAATAAGAGGGGATTTTCAGGCTTGTTCTCGTTCTTGGACAATCACGTGATCTAGAGTTTAGTGGAATTTGGTTTGAGAGTTTGAACAGGTCGCCCACCCCTGTTCTAATGTATCTGTCATTAAAATAACGTTCTCCTTACTGTAAACCGTGTCAAGACAGAACACCTTTCGGAATCCCTGTGTTACTTCCTGCTGCTCTGGATGGGGAATGAGCAGCGCTGAGGGTCTCGATAACATTTCCCCACAGCTGTGACACAATCACCACCTTCATCTTATTCAGAAACAGCATCAGTCCTGTTAATGATTTACTTGACTGAGAGGTCAGCTGGAATGACAACAAAGAGACACTTGGGTCAGTAGGCCCAGAGTTCAGAAGCTACAATGCCCTGCAGTAGGGATGTGTGTTGAAAAGCCCTTTTCTTACTTATTCTGATGCTCAGAATCTTAATGGTCAGAATTCAAACTTAGTTCCTTTTCAGTGAGACTTCAGATTTTGAGGAATTCATTCAGAATTACTGCACTGTATATACTGTGCCAAGGGTTGCCACACATCTGCTGGTTTGCATTTCACTTTACTTAAATGAGCCAAAACGCAAGTGGCTTGATGAGAAACTTTGCAAGCTTGTTCTTTTTCTGGGCAGCGAGCTGGAGGTTTTGAAGTTACATAAGAAACATAGTATTTATAAGGCAACAGTCGGACAAAATTAGGAACTGGAAACCAATTAAATAGTTCAAACGAAACTCATTATGGGGACGATGAAGGATTGAATGATCTCACTGAGGACACAGGGAGAACACAAACCGGCAGGTGTGTGGATGCCCAGCAGCAGGGTTGGGAATCCTAGTTTACAACACTGACTCCTGAGACAAACACAGACAGCAAACGTGAGCAGGAACCTGCAGCTCCTTGACTTGGCATGATAGAGGATGGTTGCTTTCTTGACATCTGTCAGGACTGTTCCCTAATTCAGGGACTATAGGGCTGCCTCACAGAGCTTTTAGCTGAGAGGGATACCATGACAGGATGATCCCTAGTCACACAGTGAAGAAAACGGCAAAACCTCAGGGGCTGTGGGTCTTCAGCTCTAGGGTTACAGACCACAGTTCCAGTTAAAATAATGGTGTCTCTTGTCTACCTGATGG
Organism: Atractosteus spatula; assembly: GCF_055471065.1. NCBI lineage: Eukaryota > Metazoa > Chordata > Actinopteri > Semionotiformes > Lepisosteidae > Atractosteus > Atractosteus spatula. The sequence goes on along the minus strand of NC_142708.1, from coordinate 66,581,245 downwards.
GAATAACATTTTTAAAAATATTCTTTGGGGAACTACAGCTCTTAAAAAACAACGATATTTATAGCGCAGGAAAAGTGAAGGAAAAAAAAGACGCACAATGCAACGACAAAGAGACTATTTAATCACTGCGTAACATTTTTGGTGTTTAAATGAGCCTATTTGAAGTGCACCTCATTAGTGGGCAAGTCATATGTTCCCATAGTAATTTGAATTCGGTCAAAAAAGAGCAACCTTAGCATTGAGAGAAGACATTAAAAACATACTTTCCATGGCCATCGTGAGCTCAATCACCTGTCTAGTCAGCCATCCATCTGATGCAAGAAGCATAATACTGTAAACGTCTAGGATTATGGCAGAAAATCAACCCAACAAAACCAAAAAGAAATATTAGGAACAACCACAGAATTTCCAAAGAATCACGCAAAATAAGAAAATGCAGTTAGCCATCTACGCTACAGGCATAAATCAGGAAACGTTTGGTCTTTGTATCTCTGACATTTGTGTGGCGCAACAGACGAGGTGGCAGCAAAGCTGTCTTCCAGAGTTTAGAAAAATATGGAGAAAAGTGTCCTGCTCAGCTCTCCATTGAAACATCGGGGTAGGGGACTGTTCTGCGAAAGAAGGAGGAAATTAAGAATGCAGAAGATTGTTGGGGGGGGGGGGGGTTGTTTTGTAAATATCTACAGAAAAACAGATTCTCTCTGCGAGTCGAGTTTAGGTCTTGTGAAGTGCCGTGGGCCTGTCCCCCAATCTCTCCTCCCCTCAATAAAAGCTGGAATCTCAAATTCACTTTCAAATCTTGTTTAAAAATTGTCATGCATAGATTCCACAGAGCAAACCATTTATACACTTATTTTAGCATTCCCCCTCCCCCACCCCGAAACAAATATTAGCAAAGTAAAGAAAATAAAATCAGAAGAAGAAATTAAGTTTGGCACTTTTGAAATTTCCTTTGTAGCTTTCCTCACAGTCTTGTGTTTTTCCTGAAGAGGGAGGCTGAAACCACAGTCCTTGGCACCAAGAATGCTGGTAGAATTAGAGTTAGGATTTTATTTTCTCCCCTGTTTATTTCTTGCGCTCTTAAAAACAATTTCCAAGAGCTAGAAATAAGATCTCATGGAGAGGGAGAGAGGAGAGGTGGGAGAGGATGAAAAGCAGAACCAGGAGCTGTGAACAAAAAGCAGGAGGAGAGTGGACAGGCGAAGGAAAATGTACTGAACTGAGAAAAAAGCCAAAGGTAAGAGCAAGAGGGAGTCTGAAGCAAATTAGGAAAAGGAACAGCTGACGAGAGAGGGGTGACAAGACAGAGGACATCAGGAGACGGGAGCATGTAGAGGAAGAGAGAGGATGATGACGACACATCAGAAATGAGATCTAAGAAATGCAATCTAGAAAATTCGGAAACTAGAGAAGGTAAGACGAAATCCAGAGAGACAGGAGAACGGAGGAGAACAGGGGTGCTGGGGAGATCTGCTACAACGGAAAATACAGCTTTATTCCTCCATCAGGCTTTGCTGGAGTTTGGCAAATCCGTCAGCACAACAGACCGCTGGGGCTCCCGGAATTTCTCCGAAAGAAAAAAACAGCAACAAACATCCAGGGGCTGGATGTTTCCCCAAAACAACCCAATCCGTCGTGTACCATACACCTCTGCGGAGCACCAAGGGGGAGGGGGTGGTCCTTCCGAGGGGGGGGTGGGGTGGGGCACGGCTATACCCGGGTCGTGGAGTGGGGGTGAGGAAGAGTGTTGTTGTGGCCGGTGGCCGGGAACGTGTTGAAGGCATGGAGGGGCTGCATGCCAGTGATGGTGCTGGGGATCATGGTGATGGTGTTGGGCGTCATTAGGGGCACGTCATCGGGCGCCCTCCGCAGGGCCAGGGTGTAATCCGGAGGGCAGGCCGGGCGGAGGATTTCGTGGGGCCGCAGGGGCTCCATGTCGTGGGTGTCGTGCTCCGAGTGCTTCATCTGCAGCGACATGATCTCCTCCTCCTGGCTGTGCGCCAGGTCGTTGGCGGGGCTCCTCTGGGGGCTCAGGCGGCGCCGCAGCTCGTGCCGCTTGTCCCGCTTGTAGTAGAGGGCGGCGAAGGCCAGGATGTTGAGGAAGAGGAGGGAGGCCCCCACCGCCACCGTCACGCTCAGCTCGGTGGAGTAGTCGCGGGTGTCCCCCGGGAAGGGGGAGTAGCGGGGCCGCTCGGCTCCGTCCTCGTCGTCGGGGGGCAGGGTGGGGTAGGGGTGGCGCGTGGTGCCGGGGCGCGTCCGGGTCCAGGGCGGGCGCGAGGTGCCGGGGGGCAGGCGGGGCGTGGTGGGGGGAAAGAGCTCCTCGTGCAGGCTGTGCAGGTGCGGCACCAACTCCAGCCAGAACGCCACCTTGTTGGCGCGGTAGTTGTCCCGCACGCGGGGCTTGAGCCCGATGTGCAGGTAGTGCTTGTCCTTGGAGTTGAACTTGGTCCAGATGACCTCCTCGAAGCGGTTCGGCTTGGTGTGGATAAACTTGGTGTCCTGGGGAACCGGCAGGTTGGGGTCCCTGGGAAGAGAGGAGAAAGCAGCGGCCGTTCGGATGGGGGAACAATAGGGGTTTCCTGTAAAGAACGCGCACCGACGCGCACAAAACACAGAGCGAGAGTAAACTGCTGAAGGACTGAGATACAGGACCAAACCTACAGTAGACATTTTTCTGATCTGCCGGGTAATTGCAGCGGCTGCAAACTGTAACACAACCGCAGCAATTGCCAAACGGATCAGAAAGATTTATTGCTTCAGTAAATCAACCAAAGTTCAGTTTTCACTCGCTTGGAACTGCTTATAGTTGAACCCGTAGAGAGCTTTTTTTTTCTCTATCAAATCAAAAGGAACAAACTTTCATATTATCAAGACACCAGGAGCAATTATTCTTTAATGCTTGCTGCCCGTTGAAAAATTGGAGTTCAGCTTAAAAAAGATAAGAAACTAATTCCCTCACAAGAAATAACTCCTGAACTGTCAACACAATTATGGGAGATTATCCATCCAATACCTATAGCTCCTATATCCCATGAAGGGTCAACATATGGTAGGTTCTTACAAATTCAAACTGTAGTCTATTTTACCTCCTCTATACAAAATATGCCTAATTGCATCACCAAGTTAGATAAAGTAAGAGTTAATTATTTTTAGGGGCAGGGCAGAGCAGGGCAGTGCGGTGGCTCTGTGGCTAAGGATCTGCGCCTGTGGCTGGAACTATAATATAATCCTACTCCATTGGGCCCCTGAGCAAGGCACTTAACCTCAACAACAAATTCCTAATGCAAGAAATTGTATTTGGCCAATAAAGTAATCTTATCTTATTTGCATATTGCACCTGAATTTCATAAAACTAATAATATCCTTTGAAATAGATATACCAACAAAATGTTCTTATATCTGATATACAAGTAATTTATAATGTCGATTAGAAAACCTGTCTGCAATTATGCAAACATAAATAAAATGAGTACAAGGATAAATGATCTCCTTTGTCTTTCACTGAAATGTACAGTCTTTATGTAGAAGAGACCACTGTGGCGCAGTGGTGAGCACTGTAGCCTCAGCGCTGGGAACACCGGCCCGGGTGCGAGTGTGTCTGTGTGTGATCTGTGATGGACGGGGGTCCTGTCCAGGGAGGGTGTACCCCGCCTTGTGCCCATTGCTTCCCAGGACAGGCTCTGGCTATCCCCTGCTACCCTAAACTGGATAAGGTGGTTAGAAAATGGGTGGACGGATAACATTCCCCTCAATGCCAGACTCGGGCTCTTTCCAGCTGTGTGGGAACCGTGAACTGACAGGAATGCTGCTCTTCTCATTTTTCTTTCATCCTCGTTTCACATCACTAGATTGAGTCACCTCCTGCTGGGCTCCTGAGCTCCTGGGATCCTGAGCCATAACTCACTTCCCCGCCACCCTGGTTCCCTCTGCGCAGTGCTCCCTTCTGTCCCGGAGGAACTGCAGTCTCACATGTCATCACACGGTTTATGTGATGTCAACAAACAGCTCCGTGAGGTTGCCCCCCGTCTACAGACAGCACAAACGATGAACCCCCTCCCCCCTCATTCGTTACTGCTGCGTTCGTGCCAGTTTGTGCCGTTGAAAATAGCGTTTGTGCTGCTTTTGTTTCCGAGATATAGTGCCTTGATTTTTTGGGGTCTTGACGTCAGTCAGTCTCCCTGCAAGTTATGGCTTGGGATCCCAGGAGCTCAGGAGCCCAGCAGGAGGTGACTCAATCTAGTGATGTGAAACGAGGATGACAGGGAAATGAGAAGAGCTGCACTCTCGTCAATTCATGGTTCCCACACAGCTGGAAAGAGCCCGAGTCCGCCGGCGCTTCTCTGGCCTCTTACCCAGTCTTGGCGAAGTTGGTCCAGTAGGTCATGACCACGGCGCTGAGCATGACGTCGTTCTTGGAGAAGTTGCAGGGGAAGAGGTCAGTGGCCCCAATCATGGGGATGCCGAAGACGTACGGGATCTCGTCGCCGTGGGCGGCGTCGGCCCACTCGGGCCGCGACTCCGTCTGGCAGTGGTGGTAGAAGGTGTAGAAGTAGACGGGCGACTGGAACTCGGCGTGCAGCTTGGCGGTGGCCACCGCCGGGGCCACCCACTGGTGGTCGGTGAAGAGCGCCAGCAGGGTCTTGCGCCGCATCTCGCCGTTGTCGCGGTCGGCCCAGTCGGTGTACATGAACTTGATGGTCTCCCGCAGGATGTCCTTGCCTGAGGAAACAGGCAAATCAGCTCTTTCCGGGAGGCGGTGTGGACTTACAGACACGCAGGACATCCAGTTGAGTTGCAGAGGGAAAGGGGTCTGTGATCGTGAGATATAATCAGACATCCCTCCTGCTATCTCGCCCACGCCTCCTTTCTAAAGACTTGTTCTACATTGACCCCTATCTGCTGGGTTTAACCAGTCTGTGTATTGAATCTATACCAAGTACAGTATGAAAGAATTACACATCACGACATCCACGGTCCATGTACAAGGTTATTAAGACAATCTGTAAACAACTTTCATCCTTCCTTGACTGCATCACCTGCTGTAGAGTCTACATGTATAACTAGTGTATTGCAGTATCTGTGCCTTGCATTGCTTTTTCCAGTTATTGCAGAACACCAGCGCTTTAACAGATTGTAATCTTGAACTCTCTAATGCAGTTTCAGCTAAATAAGTCTAGGAATAGGGCGGGGTGGTGGCAGAGTGTCTCACATCGCTGGGGCCCCGGGTTCAATTCCAGACCTGGGGTGCTGTCTGTGTGGAGTTTGTATGTTCTCCCTGTGTTCACGCGAGTTTCCTCCCGTAATCTAAAAACACACTGGCGTTTTAACTGACTTCTGGGAAAACTGGCCTTAGGCATGAGGGTGTGTGTCTCTCTGCTTGTATCTGTGTGTCAGGCCTGTGACAGGCAGGCTGGAGTCCCCTAAAAAGATTGTACCCTCCCTTGTGCCCATTGACTGCCAGGATAGATCCCAGCTCCTTCACGAGCCTGAAGGGTGCTACTTCATGTTCAGATTCTGCGATAACAACATGAGCAGAAAGCGAAGCCCCGTGTTTGATCATAAGAGCTTAGTTATTTTGGTCAGCTCAGAGAGACTGACAACTGGCAGACGAAATCATACCGAGCGCTTTTTTCACGAGAAACTCATTCCACGAGTTAGATGCTTGTTTACGGGCAAACGGGGTGCCGTGTAAAGCTGTTATCTGAAAAGAAATCCCGCAGTGACAGTGCTCTGTTGCGGCTTGCCTTCAGGGTAGCCGTAGAGGTTGTCCACAAAGTTCGAGATGGTGTAGTCAAAGGCCGCAGCCGAGATGCCGTCCTCGTTCTCTGAGCCTCCATCGTCCACGAACTTCAGGCCTTCTCCCTGGTTGACCCCGATCAGAATGTCATAGTTCAAGAACTCCCCCTGTCGAAAACACACGGCAAAAGGCAGAGAGCGTCAGAACAGTAATGTTGATCACCAAGGACCCGTCTGCTCTTCCAAGTGCCAAAGTGCAAAACTGCACCTTTTTTTTAAACAGTTTTGAAAAATGACCAGGCGAGGTGCTCCTCAAAAAGAGGGCTTTTAAACCGTTTCCTCAGTTTCAGTGAGTTCAAAAGCATGCTGTTCGACTTCACCACACGTTTCAGGAACACTGCTCTCTGTCTAGAGCAGCTTTCCTTATTAAAGTAACATTGTTTTCTTTTCAACATTGTCGTCAACCTTCACTGAAGGAGAAAGCAAGGCTGCTGTTCAACACATCATTAGCGGACCTATGAAATTCAAAGACTCAGAGGGAAAATACCAAAAAAAAAACCCCACTGTGGAAATGACCAAGATGAAGTAATTCTCCATTAACACTTCACCTTGAAGGACACTGAATCTGTGTTTCCCACAGGTCAGTGTGTGCACGTGGTGTACTAATTTCATCTCCTTAAAAAACCTTCACAGGCAGGCTCCCCCAGATCATTACCGATCAGCAACACTTCTTTTTTTCAGTAAACACGTTGTTATTCTGTCAGGACAGGCTACAGCACCATCCCCACTCTGTCTCCGAGTGTCCGTACTCGGGAAGGGTTCGACAGCTAACGCAGAGGCCCCATGTAATAAGGGTATAATCGCTTCTGCTGCAGCTCTCCAGGCCGACACCGTCCAGCCTTGGCACCATGGATCCAGAAGCCTCACGCAGTATATACTGGAGTGGCATGCAGATGTATTTACCAGCTTTCAGTGTTGTTCCATTTTGCTAAATTACAAGTCCATCCATTTTCTAACCGCTTCATGAATGAAGGGTTTTGGGAGAGCCGGAGCCTATCCCGGCACGCAGGGGGTGCAGGGCGGGGTACACCCCTGGATGGGCCGCTGGACGCAGACTCATCCTAGCGCCGGTTTTCCCAGAAGCCAGTTAAACCGCCAGCATGTCTTTGGGCTGTGGGAGGCAACCCATATGAACCCAGGGAGAACATACAAACTCCACGCAGAGGGCACCCCAGGTCCGGAATTGAACCCAGCAGCGAAGCTGACCCCTGCCCTGGGCTCCTGGGTTCAATTCCTGGCCCGCCATCTGCCCCGCTGTAGCTGGTGCTGTGCTCGTAGGGCACCTCCTCTGACCTGCTGCATCAGGATCTCCGGGTCATCCGGGACCACGTCCCCGTCCACCACCGGCCCGAAGGCGATGTGGTAGCGTGCCGGCTGGATGTCCTGGTCCACCAGCTCGCGGAAGCTCTTGCGCCGCAGGCACTCGACCACTTCGGTGGTGGAGGCGGCCGCCTGGCTGCAGCCCACCTTGCGGGCCAGGATGTTGGTGTACTTCAGCGGCTGGTAGTTGACAGACCAGCTGGAGATGGCCGAGCCGCTCTGAGCGATGGCCCTCTGGAACAGGCCTGCGGGCACGAGGAGGAGAAAGACATCAGGGGCCATAAAATATTACTGAAGGCCTAGAGCTCCGTCACCCCCAGCAGCCCCAACGGCGGTTAGACTTCATTCATGACTCCCGTCTCCACGTGCCCTACACACAGAGCTCCGAACATCACACCGTTACCACAGACACGCAAGGAAAAACACACTGGAAATATTCCGAATTTAAGACAAAGTGGAAAACGAAGACTTTAGCCAATTTTAAAAATTATTCAACACCTCAGGAGCCCAGACAGCGGTACTGAATTCTACAATTTAAAGTTGAAGTCTCAAATTAAGAAAAGCTCAGTCCCCCACACTACTCAACCTGTGTTTTAGTGATGCACTGACATCCATTAAATGCAGAGTGTGTACTGTGTGGGTGAAAATCATCTCTCGAATAAAGTGCTACTCCGCGAAGTTGCTCCCCTACAAACTGCACAAACGATGAAACCCACCTCATTCGTTAGTGCTGCGTTTGTGCCGTTGAAAGTAGTGTTTGTGCTGCTTTTGTTTTTGAGATACAACGCCTTGTTTTTTTGGGGTCGCAACGACACTCAGCCCCCATACAGTGTCCTGGGGAAACCAAACCGGTCTCATTCGTTAGTGATGCGTTTGTGCCAGTTTGTGCCGTTCCCAACTGCTTTCGTTACCGATATTAACTTTTTCGGGAGATCACTGACCGTGTACGGCGACTTTGACCATCAGTAACCCCGTCTGTTAAGTTTAATCGCTCTGTTACGGGTGCGAGGATAACAGTGTCTGCAATCGTGTTTCTCTGTTTGGGAACGGCAGTGGATTTTGATTAATCCCAGTATCTTCGGTGGTTTTGTGAGAACAGGAAAATTAAATTAGTCACCAATATCATACCCTAATCAGAAGAGTTGCAGGTGTATATATATCTGGAATGAAAGCAGCTGGGAAGTTGCTTTCAACGGCACAAACGCATCACTGAAGAATGAGACCGGTCCGGTTCCCCTACGACGTTGTAGGGAGGCTGACTGACGTCAAGACCCCCCCCCCCCAAAAGGCACTATATCTCGGAAACAAAAGCAGCACAAACGCTATTTTCAACGGCACAAACTGGCACGAACGCCGCAGTAACGAATGAGGGGGGAGGGGGTTCATCGTTTGTGCTGTCTGTAGGCGGGGGGCAACCTCACGGAGCTGTTTGTTGACATCACATAAACCATGTGATGACATGTGAGACTGCAGTTCCTCCGGGACAGAAGGGAGCACTGCGCAGAGGGAACCAGGGTGGCGGGGAAGCGAGTTATGGCTCAGGATCCCAGGAGCTCAGGAGCCCAGCAGGAGGTGACTCAATCTAGTGATGTGAAACGAGGATGACAGGAAAATGAGAAGAGCTGCAAACGTCTTTGGTAGCGGCAAAGGAAACTCAGGAAGATTGAGCACGCAGGACTGTGCAGGCACATATCGAATGAAATTCAATGTGGGCACTGACTCCAAAGACTCATGTGCAGGCAGAAAAGATGTACATTATAAAAACCTGCTGGGTGGCAGTGAACCTGCAGAAGACAATGATGTGTATCTTGGTGTCCATGGTGAATCATTGTCACACAGTAGACAATACAGAGAAGCAGCACAAAATATGCTAATTATAGCATATACTGTATACTACAGCGAAATGTGTACAATTTAGATCAACACAAGGCTAAAAATAAACCACACAATGGTCAGACCACATTTAGGATAATGTGCACATACTTGGTTCTTAAAGCTCTTAAGACAAAGATAAGTAACCGGATTCACTGGTAGTCTTGAATGTCTTCAGTCTTCAAGCGAGTGACCTTGATTCAGATTTTGAAAATCTTGAAGATACTGGCGGTATTAATGCAACAGGCCACTTCTGGGTGACACAAACTCTAGCAGGTCCCAGTGTGCTTGCGTGAAGAGTGGGCCGATCAGAAAATAACTGTGGAGTTCAACTTAATTAGAAAATGTGAGAAATTCAGTTTCTCAATGATGTATAAATTGCTCAAAAAAAGTATAAAATTCATTCATTTTGAATGACACTTTTAAAAATTAATTTCACTTCTAAATGTAGGCCATGTATTATGCGGACTACATAAACATAATGGCAGGAGATCATATTTAAAATGTACAGTGTACAGCTTTGCTTACTTCTCACTATTTTAAAATTAGAATTTTTAATTGTGTAAGACTCAGCTTTCCAGCAGGCAGAATGAAGACCTGGAGACACACTCTCCTGCTATCCGTCTGTCTGTTTGACACAGCCTGGACTCCCCAGTCTGCAAGAGTGCGTGCCAGTCGGAGCAGTGATGTGCCATTCATTGACATTACTGAAGGTGACTGGTGTACCTCTGTTTTTCCATTAGATAAGAAACCTCTGGCTGGCTGATGAATGCCCACCTTATTCTGGCAGTGTAGTGCCTCAGTTTGGGAGGGTGGTCGCTCAGCTAGCAACACAGGCTCGGACCAGCAACATTAGGACCATGCACTGTACACGTTACAGGATATGTACTGTAATGTAAGGAAATGTAAGATGCACTTATAGATGGATATTTCCAAAAGTCCTTTTGTTCATAATACAATATAGGCACATATGACATGCTATATGAAAAACACAAAACATCTTTCATTTTGCCCTTATATATACCCTGGTGAATAATGAATAGCCTCTCAAGCTCTTTCCCTCTGAAATCAATTAGGAGTCCTCAAACGCTGTCAACCTTCGCCCCTTGCTTTTTTCTTCTCATTTGAATCCAGCGATAGGCAGGGGGCAGATCCATCCATATTTCATTCCCCTGCAGGCCTCAGGTCTGCCTCCCCTGTCAGTCAAGCGGCAGAGCCGTGCCGGCCTGGATGGCATCATGCATTAGCCACGCAAATCCTCACTGCAGCTCTGTACACTGGTATGAACAGAGAACGGCTGAGCAGCTGCCACACTGCCAGGCTCCCAGACTGGCTCTGTCATTTAATCTGTTATGCCTGTCAGCAGTGTGGCACTAGGAAGATATTTCAGACTGTACATCACACAGCGATCTTTTGTAATACAGGCGGATCTGCAGGAGGCCGTTAGTCTTAATTTCCCTCTCCGATGCATATCACTTGTTCCCTTTTCCTGTACTGGGCTTTGTGGGCTTATGTGACACACAAAAAACAGAGAAGCGTCAAATAGCTTTCTGTAATTATTTGTCTTTTGTCTGAATAGAGTAGTTTGTACTCTTCGTGCGGAAGAACATGAATACCGAACAGGTGTGGTTCAAGTGTAATTATCCTGGAATGTGAACCTGCATTGCAGGAAAAGGGTTGTGTTCATTTTCCAACGGCTGCTTCCAGTTCAGGGCTGTGGGAGAGCGGGAGCAATAGGTGCAAGGCGGGGCCACAGTCCATCACAGGGGTCATATTCATGTTTTCATATCTTTTTCTTCCAACAGCCTATGAAGTGAATGCCGGACTGATATTGCCTGGCTGCTGCACTGGAGCCTCATGTAAATGTAGACCTCATCACCTTCTATGAGCTAAGCGATGGGAGAGGATGGAAGACCTTCAAGGGAAACCAGGTTGTTGATGTAAGGTTGTTCTGGACCAGCAGGTGGCGCTCTCCCCTCTGAGCCAGAATGTCCAACCAGCACCTTTGGGGGACACTGTGCTGTAGGTGCTGTTGGACATTTGCCTGGCTCACAGGAATAAAGTCTACTCTTGGCTTGGGCAGTCTGGCTTCCCTTAAGGTGCGCCCTCTTCTTCATTAGTGGTTGTAGTGTGGTTCCTTCTATTTGTGAAGCACTCTGGGACTCATTGAAAGAAGAGTGCTTCAGAAATACAATGAATTAGTTCAATACCCAAGTGAAATATTTGGGCCACTTGTGTGGGGATGATCTTAAGAGGGCGCTACTTTCTAGTTCTGCCCATCTGAAGGGAGATCATTCATGAAGAAGATAACATTGTACTGGAACTAAAAATAATTAATCTGAATGCCTCCAGGACAGATCTCTTTGAGTCTTAGGGGGTTTTGACTATTCAAACAATAATTACACAGAATAACTGTTTCTACATGCTTGAGATGGTTTTGTTTTTTAACAATTTGACCAATACAATACCCCATCTTTCTAATAATACTGGTTACTCACACACAACTACATTGTTTCATGCTATAGAAAATAATCAAGTGTACATCGTATCTGGTTAGAGAGTCATGGCAAGGAATTTCAGTTTGAACATACTTAGGGTGAGAGTATATAGAAGATTTAAGTAGCCTAAAGTTAAGTTTGCTATCTGTTTCTTGTATTTTGGAAAATAAGGTAAAAACACTTTTTAGATAGAATGACTGCAATTTTATTTCCTGGGGAAAAAAAAGAGGTAAACAATCCTTCCTACCTTGTGTGCACAGTGATCATGGTGCAGAGATGTGCTGGAAGTCTGACAGATGAGATGAGAGACAGCAGAATGGATACAGGGGAGCAGTGGAGAGAGAAGTCAGTGACAGTGAGAGAGACCAATGAAAGACGAGACAAGGGGGTTAGAAACAGAAACCCTGAGCTACAGACTGCACCCTTTTCTTTCTGTGTGAAATTGACACGGCCTCCCATGTTAATTTAAACCACCTCTATGTGGCATCCATCCCCCCAGAGTACTACTCCTCCTTTTTCTAGACACTTCAACCCATTCAGAGTCACGGTGGAACCCGGGTCTGTCCTGGCAAGTAACGGGTGCCAGGCAGGGTACACCCTGGAGTGGGAGCCAGTCCATCACAGGGCAGACACGGGCACAGTCACAGCCAGTTAACTCACCAGTGTGTATTTGGAATGTGAGAGGAAACCCTGCAAACATGTGGAGAACAAACAAACTCCACGCAGACAGCACCCCAGGTCCGGAATTGAACCCAGGGCCCCAGTGCTGCGAGGCAGCTATGCTAAATAACCACTGCGCCATCCCACCCCCACTTCAAATCTTAAACTGTACTTCAACCTGGCATACCGGCAGAGCCCTTAAACCAGCTCAGGATGGAGAGTGCCATGCCAGTGTTTGACAGGAAGACTTTTTAGACTGTTTCATTTCACCCAGTGCCTCAGTGGCAGTACAGGAGCGCTGGCGTTGATTGGAGGTGTGATGAGGCTCTCAGTATGAACACTATAAACCCATGGGTGGCTGGCAAATTACAGAGTTCACTGCCGGCCACCAAGATGAAGATACTGTACACTGGGCAAATCAGGCCTGCTCAGTACACAGTACACTGGCAGTACACAGCACCACTGGGGAAACCTTCTCAACAGGACAGATGACAGAGCCATCTGAACAATAGAGGACAGCCTGTCCACTGAATTAGCAGACATCTAATAATAACAACAACAACAACAACAACAATAATAATAATAATAATAATAAACGTTTGGTTTATAGAGCATCCTTAAAAGTGGTTATTCAAAGCACTTAACGGTAAGAAAAATCAGCACTCAGGAGACAGCAGAATTACACAATTACAACAAGGGACGCAAAACTCGCATCTGATGAGTCTGATATAAAATAAGCGAATGCAGAGGCATCGCCCATGTGCTTAAATTAGCGTACCGTATGCAAAAGACCATATCTAAACAGCTGCACTGAATGCAAATGCAAGAGAAATGAGGTGGAACAGAAAGACATCCAGTCTTGGACTGTCTTCATTATGCAATAGGAAAATTGTAAGCAGGTTTCTCAGCTGATAAACTTTTCCTTTTGAAACTGAACGTGCTCCCGTACAGTAAACACACAAGCCACACAACGGCTGACGACTGGCAAACCTCCTTGCCATTATCCAGCATTCATCTGGCTGGTGCCCACTGCCACTCCCTCCGTCTTACCTTCGGAGTGGTGAGACAGGATGAGAAGGTTGACACAGGAGGCTCCAGCTCCAGATCCGAAAATGGTGATTCTTTCTGGGTCGCCTCCAAAGTGCCCGATGTTCTCATTGAGCCAGCGCAGAGCCTGGATCTGATCCAGGAGCCCATAGTTCCCCTTGGCAGCCTGGTCTCCTGTGCTTAAGAACCCTGGGGAGAAAGGGGGAGAAACGGAGTCAGATGAAGCCAGATTACTAACAGCCTGCCTTTCTAGAACGGACGTGGGTCTGGAAATTTCATGCGCACAGGTGGTTATGAAGTAGGGCTTCAGCTGTGGAGCGGCATGGCGGAGCACTGGTGAGCATTGCTGCCTCACAGTGTTGGGGCCCTGGGGTTTGATTCCTGGGGTGCTGTCTGTGTGGAGTTTGTATGTTCTCCCCGTGTACGCATGGGTTTTCTCCCTCCGTCCAAAGACATGCTGGTAGGCCAATGGGTTTCTGTGAAAATCGGCCCGGGAGCAGGGGTGTGTGTGTCTCTGTGTGCCCTGCAGTGGGCTGGTGAGCTGTCCAGGGTCCAGGATGTATTCTGCCTTGTGCCAATTGCTTGCAGGGACAGGCTCTGGCTCCCCCTCAACCCTGAACTGGAAGAAGTGGTTAGAAAAGGGATGGATGGATAGATTCCAAGCTGAGATGGTTTAAAATGAAGTAAGTGGCCATCTCGCCAGGCAGGGGAGATGGACCCTGCTGCCCCCCATTGTCGGACAGAACCAAGAAATCCAAAGCACCTACAGCTACTGAGTTCTAGAGGCTGCTTTCCTTTCCTTGTTATCCTCTGCGGACAGTCTGTGTGTTTATTAGTAGAGACATGCCAGCGATTCTGGCTGTGCGATGACGTATGGACTAAGGGAAGAGGCTGGTGTGTGTGTGTGCTTCAGTGTTGTGAGTCGAAAAAGAAACTCCTGCCAGAACCAGGGCTAGGTGGAACTAACGGGAAATTCAATGGTGTTCAGGGGAAACAAAATATTCAGATCGTAATTTGCTTATGAAAAAAACCTCTCTATTTACAAATGTGATCTTTCTGGCCGTGAGTGTACGGTTGGTGTTGCTCGGAATAGGTCCTGATCTCTACAAAACAAAGAAAAATAACCAAGTAACTGAAGACAAGATTCATTTCTCGTCCGCAACATAAAAAAAACGAAAATGCAGTCTGATCATTGCTGTCCTACTCCTATAAAATGTCCACTTTTGCCATATTTAATCACCACTTAATGGACTGTGTTGAGTTATGAATAACACTTAAACAACAGTACTGTACACAGTAACCCAAGGAAAGTTGTAGCAGTTCCATTTTTTTTCTGTTTTTGCAATTTCTTATAAAACCAAAACAATTCTTTTGATTTTAAGACGAGACTGGCTTACTGTGCTTGTAAACATGTTAAAAATGTTCACACTCCAGCTCTCTTTAAAAGTAGATGCAACGGAGAGGGAATGAACACGCTGATTTCCATAAATATTTATGAAGCATATGAGAAAATGAAGATGCATCAGAGAGTATACTTTACTACAAATATTTGCTTTTTAAAAACTGCCAGGGTAGCTTCACAATAAGCCTCTGAAACACGAATCTCTATCTGTAACACCTCACAAGCCATTTTGAGACAAGGAAGTGTATTTTAAAAAAAAGATACCCCTATGTATCTAGTAGTACTTGGTTGGCACAAAGGCAGAAAAGTATGAGAATAGGAAAACCAAGAACTGGTCCTCAGCTGTTTCTGTCACCACAAGCTGGTTTTGAATTTTCCTACCAGGGCCTGGTAACTTATGGCAATGTTGCACTGATATGCAGCTCTTTGATTATAGGGTATCCATATCCACAGACTGAAGCAGGCTACATTTAAATAAACAATAAGTAAAGTTTAAATACATTAAAAAAAACAACATTCTGTCTTTCTTATATCAACACACTTGAACTCCTTAATATATTACGCATACTGTATATATATCTGGAGTTACATTTTTTGTTTAATGGTTTATTTTGGGCCAGCCCTGCATCGATCTCAAAACATGAAAATGTGTTTCGGGCATACTTTTCTGCTGCTACATACTGGGGGGCGGCAGGAAAACTGAGTGGGGATTAAAATAATTAAAATGAGGCTGCGTGCCACAGATATATTCAGGAGGCGCAGGTGATATAATTTGGTGCTTGTGTGTTCTGGCATGCAAATTCTACGTTCTCTGGCACAGATCTGGCTGAGGCAGATCTGTGTGGAAACACGTTTTTATTACCTATCACAAAACTATGTAACACAACACGTTTCACAACAAACATTGTGTGTCGGAGGCCTGTGTTTTACAGATCCAGAATGTTATCCTGTTACCTGGAACACTATACAATGCCTTAAAAGGCCAACAAGAGATACGCTTTGCACTCTAAATAAAATAGTACATGCGACCCAGAGCTCCACCTCCCTTCCTGGAGGCTGAATGCCCAGGTTATAGGAAGGGACACCTGGCACAAACCAGAGGTGGTGTTTCTCTTCTTCTGGTCCCTTCCTTTCTCCTCTTTGTCTCTTCTCTGTTGTGTTGCCTGCCTTTTTATTCCTTTTATAATTAACCAGAGTGATCTCACCAGAAGATACCCTTTGATCATCCGTGTTTACCTGTCCGATCCTACAGCTGGGCAAACATCTCAAATTCTACCGGGTGGTTGTGAAATTTCTCAACCTCCTCCCACCTCTTTGCCATCCATACCACTGTTTTTGTAGCTCAGAACAAAGCAGAATCTTTTATCTGACTCCCAGGAATGATAGTCTGGCCACACAGCCACGACAGCGATCAAAGCAGTGTGGTTGAGAAGAGGCGAGGCAGCACTTCTCTCACGGTGAGGAGTAATTAGAACCGGGCAGAGGCCCCATAATTCACAACTGTGTTTGGTGACGCCATAGATTTTCTTAATCTGCACGGTGATGTCTTCTAGAGCATAAACAGCCTACATTGCTCAAGATTGATGGCATGCAGCTTGTAAGTCCATGTGTCTTATTTAGGATGCTTTATAAAGGATAAAAGGGAGTCAGCATTCAAAACATGATTTAGTATTCTGTTCTGGCTTCATCCCTTTGAGAAAAGATCCGTTTTCTGTGCTCGGTTTTGAACTTACTGTTGAGCTCTGTTCGTACAGTATGTACGCTACTGCTTTCATTGATCTTCACATTTGAGTGTACATAAATGCCTGTAAAACTTGTTTAGTTTGTTTGCTAATCATACTTATTAATACTACTAATAAGAGTCTTGTCAGAAAGACTTACCGTATGAAAGATCCAGCAGTGTTTCAATAGCATGGGTTGGTTAATTCAAAATCCAGAGATCCTTGTGTCAAAATATATTCTTGTTTCCTGCCTCCTTTTTTTACAAGTCCTCTTAATTTCCACCGATGAGGCCATGCCTTTATTGTGTTGTAAAGACTAAGATGAGTAAATTACTCAAAGGCAGTGGTTCCCAAAACACTACATCTTTTGTTGTTTTGGTCCTACAGACCTAAAATGTCAAATAGGTTTTGCAGTTGATGTCAACCGGTTGTCAGGTTTTGCATTTCAGAACAGCTGTCATACAATACATGTGTGCAGCCTGACATGTAACCAGCTGTGTCTGATACAGTCTCATTCCCACCTATGTGTGCTCATCACCAGTTGATCAACTGGTACGAGCTGATTAGGCACAAATAAGAGCAATCAAATGGAGAAGAGGCTCTATGGAGCTCTGCACACTGAAATTCTTCGAAACAGAACCTGTGAGGTCATGTACTTTTGACAGTCAGGAACTAAAAGTCTAACCAAACACACAAATCATGATTTAGAAATGGAGATGTAGAGCTCAGAAGGAATGAAAATCAGCAGAGAAATCCTCCAGAAGCAGGGCTGCTGGTACACCCTGCTCTAAGGCTGGAACACTGTACAATAAATTGTCATTATTCAGTGCAAACTCTCTTCAATCACTGTTTCTACTCTCTAGGAGAAGTCATCAAATACTGGTGGGAGATGTTAAGCATGTTAAAATGTTTGCATAAGACTGCTCTGGTATACCACTTAGTAACAGCTACATAGGATATGTAATATGATACATGTAATATAATATGTAATTTGATAATATTACATACTACATACAATATTACATGACATACAGTATGCCATTATTTCTCAATAGAAATAGATCTATATAATAAAATCTATCCATTTTCTAACAACTTCAAGCAATGGGCACAAGGCAGGGTATACCCTGGACAGGACACCAGTCCATCACAGGGCAGACACACAGGCACAGACACGCACACACTCACAGCAGGGCCTATTCTGCCAGAAGCCAATCAAGCTAGTAGTGTGTTTTAGACTGCGGGATGAAACCGGAGCACCCAGAGGAAACCCACACAAACACGGGAGAACAAACAAACTCCACGCAGATAGCACCTCAGGATGTAAGCCCGGGGCCCCAGAGCCAGGAGGAAACGCTGCTCAGCACTGTGCCTGTGTTAGAGGGGGGATTTGACCTTGAGCTCCTGCAAGTGTATGAGCAGCAGTTTAGCCCATGAACCTACTGCAGCTCACAAATGAACATATTGTGTACACTGTTGTCCAAAAGTTGCTGCTCTGGGAATAGCTCAGGGAATAAAACACAGATCCATTTCCAGGTTTAAAAGAAGGACATTTCCTGACAGACTAAAGGAACTGGACCATTTTAGAAGAATGTAAAGTGATTCAGTTATGAAAAATCATCAAAAGCCCTGACATCAGGTTCAGTAGAGAGACAAACCAGAAGGGGAAGAGGAGACTATGGGGAAGTGCAGATCACTTTGCTACAAAAACTAAATCAGATACTCTAGATGGGCTCTATTTTGTGAATGTTCTCATGTTCTTTGGAATAATTACATACGACTGGAGTCACTAATGACAATGCTTTACAATAGAAAGATCATAGAAAAATGCATGTTGTAAACGAGCTTGCCACTTGATGTAAACAAAAACTATTTGGAGCTGAATGTGTCTGAGACAAAAGACAAAGCAGCTGATTTCTGGAAGACCCCTCAGAACCCCATTCAAAGCTGCGTCAGAAGATGCTGGTACTGTAGATAAATATTTAGGGGACTGTTCCGGACTGCAAGTCACATTTTGAGGGAGGCGTTGATTCTATTTTTTAAAAAAGGGCAACGACATCTACAGTATGTTTCTCACAGAAACTTGAACATGAAATTTGATGGTTTTCTCAGTATGTTATTGAATGTGTGTTAGGCGTTACCCAGATTGGCTGGTTTGGGAATCTGTTTCTGAGGAGTAAGAGCGAACTGGACGGTATTGTCAGACTATATCTGCAAGGCCTCGGTTCTGATCTCTCAGCCCTGCCCCAGGCCTGTCAGTCTTCTGTAGAGAATGTTCCATTCTAGAGGACTCTTCACTTCCTGTTAAAAGAATTTCAATCGCCCCCCCTCAGAACGCAGTTACAAATTTCCCGGTCTAAAAACAAATAGGTTTCAGTTCTCATTTCTAACCTTTTTTTTAACAAATGATGCTTTTGTGTATGTACAAATGTCTACACATTGTGTTACACACATTGTGTGTGGGTTTTCTTTATGTTGTCTGCTGCTGTGAAGAAAATTGTCCCTTGGGGATATTAAAGACTCTCTCTCTCTCTGAATTCACTATTCTTTCATGTCAAAATGAGTCTTCAGGTCATGTGAATGTGAAGAGACTTCCTCATGTTCACACTGAAATTACTGAACTGAAGTTGCTTTTATTTATGACAGCCAGCCCAAATGTTTCCAATTTTCTGCCAAGCATCTGGACACATTTCACATAGGCAGAGAACTGGGTAATTTAATGTTTTTTTCCATCTACAAGCTTTGCAATTATTTCTAATCAGCATTTTAACAGAACGAGCCCAGACAAAATAGCAGGGGAGTTCTTTCGCAAACACCTTGATTTTAAATGTCAGATTTTATAATTTCAAGTAGTGAAAATTAGGTCAGTCTCTGCATAACGATAAAAAGCATATTTGCCAAGTGTCACTGCCAGCTCCCAGCATTCATGAGTTCTGTGCTGTCACACTTTCCGTTATAATGTCATTAGGGAGCTGGATGTGAGGGGTGGTTATAAATTATGGCAATCATCTCTGAGATTAATCCATCTGTATTTCTGGAAGTGGTAATTTTTTAGGGAAAAAAAAATTGCATGTGCAGTTTCTCATTTGCTGAGATTTTCAGTACAGAAGGTAGAGTATGATGCAAAATATAGAACTATATCCTCTGGGCACATTATGTAAAATCTTCTTTTTATGAGTAAATGTTTCCTGGAAGAATATGAAGTGGGCTATAGAACGAGAAGCAGGGGAGGAGAGTAAAAGGAGAATTTGGCGAAATGGATCTTGATAAGAGAAGGAGCCATAGTTGATTTTGTTAGCGCTAGCATGGCACTCATCGTCATAGTACTGTTTTGATAACAGATGGGATTTTGCTAATCAGAAAGTGTCTGCCCGAGCCCTTATTAGATTATTTATCCATCCATTTTCGAACCGCTTCTTCCAATCCAGGGTCGCAGGGGAGCAAGGCTAGGCTGGGTACACCCGGGATGGGATGCCAGTCCATCGCAGGGCACACACAGACAAACACACACACACACACTCATCAGGGCCAGTTTTCCTAGAAACCAATGAACCTACCAGTATGTCTTGGAGTGTGGGAGGAAACCGGAGCACCCAGAGGCTACCCACACAAAGACGGGGCGAGCATGCAAACTCCACACAGACAGCACCCCAGGTCTGGATTTCAACCCAGGGTCCCTGCGCTGTGAGGCGGCAACGCTAACCACTGCGGCACTGCGGCACCCCCTCATTAGATGATGAATTATTAAGTTGCGCCAGGGAACAAAGTGGAAAATTATATCTGTCATCCCTCACTGCCCTTGTTTTTACAAGCTTTGACATGTTGCTCAGGGAAAATCTCGAAAACTCCAGCACAGCATTCGTACACTTATATCACAAATCTCGACAAGAACACGCTTAATGATGTGTCGAAAGCCATCGCAGATTCGGCGCTGCACATTCCAGTCCAGGAAAAACTAATTGATGGCATTTAGGAAGGGAAATGTAGAAACGTTTCCCTGGTCTCTAAGAAATAATTCCCTCATGTGGCCGTGGTTCTTATTTCTTTTCTTTGTCATCCCAATTATTTCTCCCGCACTCTGCGTTATAAATTATTCCAATTTCTTCTTTCAACAGCTCTCATAACCGAGGGCACAACCCGCAGCTGCAGAACAAATGACTTCACTTGGGGAACAAATTGCAGGTTTGCTCCTCTCTGAAAGATCATCGAGTATTTAAAATTTGACTAGAGTTTGTTTTTCTCCGCGTGCCAGGGCTGTGCCTGTCGGCAGCTCTGATGGCACACAGCTGTCCTGCTGTCGCGGACCACGCTCGTGGTCATACCTGACATTCGCTCTTGCTCCATCTATACCGCGGTTCAATTCATCCGCCCATCCCTTTTCCAACCGCCGCTTCCGATTCAGGGTTCGTGGGCGAGCCGGACTCTGACCTGGCGCGAGGCTGGGAACAGCACAGACACAAACGTGCACACACTCCCACCGGGGCCAGTTTTCCCAGAAGCAAATTAACCTGCCAGCATGTCTTTGGACTGTGGGAATAAACTGGAGCACCCAGAGGAAACCTACATGAACACGGGGAGAACATACAAACTCCACACAGACAGCACCCCAGGTCCGGAGTGGAACCAGCAGCCCCAGCTCTGCCAGGCAGCAGTGCCAACTACTGTGCCACTTTATTATTATTCCCTGGGAGACATTTGTTTTATGGCACAGGCCTATACAAGAAAAGGACAAGGACAGACAAACTTTACAGACAAAGAAGCCAATGCAATAGTGTTACAGGAGATACCAGAGTTACTTGACATTGTTGGAGAGGGATATTACAACGGGGAGGAGAGATTCCCTGGATCTCCTACTTCACCTGGGGACACAGTGGGGTCTCCCAGATGGGAGAAGCGCAAACTGGCAATGGAGGGACTGAGACACACATTCCATAATGCTCCTTGCCTTCTTTACAACCCCCTGCTTGTAGAGGATATATACATCGATATTAGTTACCTCAATTATTCTGCTGCTCGTCCTCACTTTTTTTCCAAACCTACAATTAATGGGACTCATGTTGCCAAACCAACAAGTGAGCCAGTATGTTGAGACGCTTTCAGCAAACGACACGCAGATGTGTTAAAACAGAAAAATGTCACCCTATTTAACTCTCTGACGGTTCACTAAAGGCGTGACTCACCCATCGCCTATCCTTCTGCACAGTAACGCCTCGAAGCACTGAGGACCAGCCAGAACCTTCTGTTATATATATATACTGTATGGTGTTTTAGTTTTGTATTTTAATTCTGTGATTTGCTTGGGTCTCTCAAGAAGCATAACTGAAGTTATGAACTCTGCCGTGAGGAGATGTTCCATGTGCTTTGATATCTCCTGAAAGGTCATCGTCTGTAAAGGGGCTGAACTGCTGAATCAGCTGGAGTCCTCAGACTAGTTTTTTCTCGAGTGTGTCCCTCAGGCAAGGTGTTACACTCCCTTAGTTTAGTTACCGAATATCAGTGATGCCAGAGTTGCGTTCGAGTCTACCTAAACTGAAGCGAGAACCATATGTTTTTTATTTGCATTTGAATTTGTTTGCAGTGGCCTTGCGTGTGATAGATTTCAAACTGATTCTAGCAGAAGCCTTAGGCTCCCTCTTGGGCTCTGACAGTCCCTGTCATTAGGTTCTCTCTTTTCACATACAGCCATGACTTTCGAGTGTTCAAAACATTCTTATTACATCTGAATGAGGCGATCTACTCCTATTACCAAATTCTCATATCCTATGCCTGTATAGATTCTGCAATACTCAAGTTTCTAATGGTATCAGTTCTTGAGCTGTGGGTCATTTTTCATAGAATCATCAGTTCCTCCATCATCTCCACGGGCTTGTTGGGCTTCCCTGAGGAATAAGTATTTAAGAGTTGGCTTTCTTTGCTGCTTCTGTCCTTTCAATGCTATGCCAAATTCTACCCTTCCTGCATCTTCTCTTTGGGGATTTTTTACCTCTTCTCTCCCCCGCCCTTTCTATCATGTTAAACTAACGCCACCCTAGTCACTACAATAACACAGTGCCAGTTATGTAATAATTACACAGTACTCCTTTCCTGTTCTTGAACCTGGGTCACGCTGCTCATACGTTCTTTTGCAAAAACATGCTGTAACAGAGCAGAAGGCTGCTGATCTTGGGTCAGACCACTAGGGGGTGGTATATAAGCATGTGCATTACATGTGAGGTTTTTTTGAGAAGTCAGCATCATCTGGAGATCGTAGGTAAAATCTAGACATATCAGCTCATAAAGTCCCTCTGTCTTCTGTATTAGAAACAGATATGAATTTAGGTTCAGGCCTACTGTGAAGCAGGGTATTTTTCCTACGTGTGTAATAAATTATACAGTGGTAGGCCATCAGACCCTACAAATAGACCCTTCAATCAATAAGCCACTAGCAACCAAACGAACTAGAGGACTGAATGCCTCTCTCTCATGCATAAACTTTCCTATGCTCTAATGAAAAATGGGAAACATTTTTATTCTTTAACCCTGGGGTTAATTCAAATGGGGAATCCCTGAGTGCAAAGAGACAAGAGCTCCGAGACTGGCCGGCTCAGAAGGCTACTGAAATAAATTACGGCGCAACCCAGCTCCCTGGCTTGGAGTTTTAAATTCATTGCAATATTGCAAAGTTATTCCGGCAGGTTCCCCCGAAATAAGGATAGAATCAAACTGAAGCTTACAGCACTCTAATGAAAAATAAAGGGTAAGAAATAAATTGAAGAGTTTGAGAGAAATGAAAAATGACCATGAAGTATTCAAAGTATTCTTTTTCTTG
Organism: Atractosteus spatula; assembly: GCF_055471065.1. Taxonomy (NCBI): domain Eukaryota; kingdom Metazoa; phylum Chordata; class Actinopteri; order Semionotiformes; family Lepisosteidae; genus Atractosteus; species Atractosteus spatula. The sequence continues at coordinate 66,558,121 of NC_142708.1, read as the reverse complement.
ATCAAAGGGTACAGCATCTTCTGATGCTCATAAAGTCCTTTTGTGAACATTGCTGCTTTATAAGGCACTGGATGTGATCTCAGTAAGCCAGTTCCGCTTCTGTTTTAAATACCCTGTACCTTTAGTTTTAAAAAAATAAATAACTGTTCAGATATCCATCGATTTTCTAACCGTTTTATCCAGTACGGGGAATGCGAGGGAGCCGGGGCCTATCCAAGGATGCAATGGGCACAAGGCGGGATACACACTGGATACCCGCCCATCGCAGGGCGGACACACAGACACGCTCACACCAGGACCAGTTTTCCCACAAGCCTCTACCAGTATGTCTTTGCACTGTGGGAGGAAACCGCAGCACCCAAAGGAAACCAACACCACCACAGGGGGGAAATACAAACTCCACGGAGATAATACCCCTGGTCCAGAATTCAACCCCGGGCCTCAGCGCTGTCAACGCTAACTGCTGTGCCCCTGCGCCACCCACATCTCCTGGCTTCATCCTGGTGATCTGACCTTCATACAACCCTCCCTTGACTCTGTTTCTCACTCAATCTGTTGTGTAGTGGGGCTGCTGAACCAGAATGGTGGCTGGATATCAGCCTTGAAGGGGCCCTTCTATTGTAAGCATAGAATTGCTTGTGGTATAATATATAGACAATTATTGCAATAGTTATCAATGTTGACAGAAGTATCTCCAAAGAGCTGGCCTTCAAGCTGTAACCTCTGCTGTAAGGACTCGGAGCAAATTGTGCCTTTATTATGCATGGATTTATGCGTCTTAGTCTTTGCTGAATAATGATGAATAATGTACATAGCTATCAAGGGTGCTGAGCCTCACCACAAGACAATTTCAATTTTGTGGCTATTATTTGTTGCACTGCTCCTACCTTTGCAATTTCATTTATTAAAGTAAACTCTAATTTTTCCAACACCAAACAAATAAAAAGAGTATGTTTTCAAATGCACAACATAAGATTAATCATATTTTTATACATGAAGTCAAATACAAATCCATGTACATCTGAGCCAGGGGTAAGGCTGTGTCACAGGAGCGCCACCTTGTGGCAACATAAAAATGTGCTAACTGAAGGATATTGTGACTTGTAAAATTGCACAGTGAATATTGACTGAGAATACAACTGTCCTGTCCTGATTTGCAGCTCTGACAATGGATGTTGATTGAATGTACAGCAGATCCCACTTTAGAAACGCCTGCACGAAGTTTACCCTCAGGAAATTTCATCACAGAGATGGTATAATGGTACTTTTCCTTTTGCTGTGATCTTACACGATGGTCTTTGTGGTTTCTTGTGTTTCTTACATTTATCCACTGTGCCGATAACCTGTAATTCAATCATTGTCACCGTCAGGCAGCGTAATCTCTGCAAGAATTAGATAATAATCTTAGGGACTGCGATTAACTAAATATACTGGAAACTAAATATAATGAGTTTACTGGCACAAATCAATCTGTTGATGAAAATCATGGACTAATAATGGATGAAAGGACATCAAAAGGTGTGACAGTATCAGCCTGGTGTGCTGGACTCCGGCAGAAGTAACTCATCTTGAAAAACGTGTAATTTATCCCCGAACCACACTCAGAAATTAACAGACCGACACTTCAAATCACAAAATAACAGAAAATGAAAGGTTGTGTTTGACATCGGTGAATGGGAGCTCCCTCTGTTCAAAATCAGGGAACAAGAAAATATGCTGTAATTTATGATTTCACATTCATCTGCACTAGTATTCCCCTAGAAAAAGGCGGACATGTAGATTTCTATGTAGATTTCTGAACAAACAAAGAAATAACCAATGGAACGCTTCCTGCTAATCAACTGAAAATTGGGGATTTAATACAGACTGTTGATCTGTCCCCCCAGAAAATGAATGAACGAATCAATGATCAAAACATCGAATATGTTTAAAAATCTGTAAATGTTAACTGTGTTTTGCACATTCTTTGGTTTTGCATTTCGTTTGACAAGAAAACAAACACTGGTGAAATAGCAGTTCTGCTAGCAGATACAGTTTATATACAGTCCAGTCTTCAAATGACTCAGCAGCAGCACAGAACACTGAAATATTCAAATGGCTGTGAAGTTAATTTAAAAATCGTGGATGTTTAAGGACACAAGATAACGACGAACAATAAAAGGGTTATTTGGTCCATACTGTGCCTTTGATCGTTTAGTAGTGAAAGAAATTTCAAAATTCATCCAGCCAAGTTCCTAAAAGTCCCCAGAGTTTGGGATTCAAGCATGTGACTGGGAAGCTTGTTCCGGACACCCAAAACTCGCATTTCCTGTTTTTTGACCTAAATTAATTTTCATTTAAAATTAGTTTAAAATTCTGACCCTGTGCCTTTGATTCACTAGTGAGTGTGAGTGTGTCTCCTGTGTTAACCCTATCTATACCCCTTATATACAGTACTGGAATCAAATCTCCTCTCAGTCTCCCTTGTTCTACACTAGAGATTTACCTCCCTTAACATGCTGGTGTATGGCAATCTCCTGAAACAAAAATCATTCTTGCTTCTCTCCTTTGAACTCTGTCGCAGGCAAACACAACCGAACACAATATTCTAAAGCAGGCCTTCCTAGGGCTTCGTGAAGCTTGAGCATTATACCTCCGGATTGAAATGCCACACAATGTACAGTACTCCATGCACAGTATACACGAGCATTCTGCATGCTTTTTTACTGCTTACCCACAGGCTTTTGATGAGAATATCCACAACAAAAGAAGATCAGTCTAAATCTAAATGTGATGTTGAGTAGTTTCAGTTTCAGGTTTGATTAGATCCTAACAAATGCGATAGATGGAACATGTAGAGAGTATTTGACAAGGCTCGTTTAGATGAGGGAATGACAGAGGATAAACAGCAACCCCCCCCCCCCCCCAACTCTCTCCACTGCCAGGAATGAGCTAGGGAGCTGCTGAAAGAGTGTGGGTGGGGAGATGCGAGAGAGATACGCGAAAGGAAATCCTGGGTTCGAGACTTATATACGCAGGCTATTAAAAATAGCTTTACATCACAGACACCTACCCATACATATCCATTTCACACCACTCCTGCTGGAATCCACACAGCACATACAGTATAACACATGAATATTAAAATTAAAAGAACTGACTTCACACCCCCTCCCGAAACAATGCAACAGCCTGTTTGGTTGGCGTTTGTTTACTGCCTTGCACCTGATTCTCGTGGATCTCCTTAATTAACAGCGTGGGAAAACGGCGTGCAAGCGTCTGGGCCTGCAGCTGAGTTCCGCCTCGTGTCGGAGCTGTCGGGGACAGCAGGCACTCCTGTCACACGCAGGTGAGACCTGTGACAGGGGGGAGTCAGCAGGCTGGGAGGAGAGCGAGGCAGAAAGAGGGGAGCCCAGAGACCCAGGGCTGCGGTTTAGAGCAATAAGGTTTTTGGCATAATAAATGTCAATTTATCCATTTATTTCAGTTTTACCGTAACCAACAAAAAGCAGTTTAAGGGGAAAAATACAGTATTGTAGAGCAAACAGCTCCTTACGCATGGGGTAGGTTTAGCTTGCAAAAACGTTTTCAAATATATCTGATGATAAATCCATCCAGCCACTTTCTAACTACTATCCTATTCAGGGACACGGGGGAGACAAACACTCACACACTCACACCGGGACCAATTTACCCAGAAGCCAATTAACCTACCGGCACGTGTTTTGACTGTGGGAGGACACCGGAGCACTCTGATGAAACCCTGACGAGCATGGGGAGAACATACAAACTCCACACAGAATTGAGCACTCCAGGAACTGAGCCCAGGGTCCCCGTGCTGTGAGGCAGCAATGTGAACGACTCAGCCGCTGTACTGCTCACTATTTCAAAAACTTTTTGTTTTACCTGTACTGGAAGAATACCAAACAAAAGGGTCTCTGAATATTTTGGAAGGCAAATTCAAGTAGAAAGTAATATAAGATGTAGTGAACAGAATGTTGTGAATTGGTTATTTGTACACACAGCTGATTAGCACCACAGACAGACAACTTCAGGGAAGTGAAACATGAACCCCATCCAGATTTCCTATAGCTGATACAATCTATTACCATCCCAACACATTCTACAGGTAGGGTTAGGGTTATCATACCAACATGTGCTCTACAGTGGCAGGGTTAGGGTTATCATACCAACATGTGCTCTACAGTGGCAGGGTTAGGGTTATCATACCAACATGTGCTCAACAGTGGCAGGGTTAGGGTTATCATACCAACATGTGCTCTACAGTGGCAGGGTTAGGGTTATCATACCAACATGTGCTCTACAGTGGCAGGGTTAGGGTTATCATACCAACATGTGCTCTACAGTGGCAGGGTTAGGGTTATCATACCAACATGTGCTCTACAGTGGCAGGGTTAGGGTTATCATACAAACATGTGCTCTACAGTGGCAGGGTTAGGGTTATCATACCAACATGTGCTCTACAGTGGCAGGGTTAGGGTTATCATACCAACATGTGCTCTACAGTGGCAGGGTTAGGGTTATCATACCAACATGTGCTCAACAGTGGCAGGGTTAGGGTTATCATACCAACATGTGCTCTACAGTGGCAGGGTTAGGGTTATCATACCAACATGTGCTCAACAGTGGCAGGGTTAGGGTTATCATACCAACATGTGCTCTACAGTGGCAGGGTTAGGGTTATCATACCAACATGTGCTCAACAGTGGCAGGGTTAGGGTTATCATACCAACATGTGCTCTACAGTGGCAGGGTTAGGGTTATCATACCAACATGTGCTCAACAGAAGTAGAGTTAATGTTATTATGACAACATGTGCTCTACAGAGGTAAGGTTACGGTTATCATGCCAACATGTTGCTGTCCTTCGTAACTAGTTACAATCAGAGCCTTGTGCTGTAAAAATGCATTCCCTCCCAGGAATGAACTGATCCTGTGCACTTTCCTCTTTCCTGCCTTTTCACCCCCCAAGTCAAGGACTGAGAGACCCCAGCGCTCTCTCTTTCACCCGGGATTTTATGAAGAACAGCACCTGTGTTTCTCTCTCCTCTCTTCTACTCCCCTCCTCTCTCCCTCCATGCCCCCGCTGTGAATACTAGGGCAATAAACCTTCCCCAGGAGCCAGGACAACAGCCTCCTCGAATCCTTGCTTCCTCAACCTGCATTAAAAACCTCATTCATCACAGTATTACTATTGAACCCATGCAGCCTCTCCAGCATCATTTGACTAATGTTGCCATCCATATAAAGAAATAGTCATCCTCCTTATCAGAATTAATGCAAAATAAGTATTACACAGATTTCAGAATCACAAATGCCAATCTTAGCTAAAATCGCAATTAAATCCAAAGAAAAATAGAACAACACAGTCCTATAAGGCATTTCTCTCTATACAAACTGTGGTTTAGCGCACTGCTGGTTTTGCACCACTGCCTCTTTTTTGTCTTTCTCGTTACAGAAACTACTTTCTCCGCAGAAATCTCCTCCATCAGCAAGGACATAACTGTAATGTACAGTGGTAAAGAAAACACGCCTCTCACACACCCAGTGTTGATTGTGTATCAGAGTGGTGGTTCTAAAAATGTATTTGAGAATATTTTCAAGATTGGCTTCAAAACCTCCCAGCAGTGTGAACAGTGCTGAATCAGGAACAAAATTAGCAGACTATAGCTCTGGACACAAAGATACTGTACATGTAGGCAATATTAAACAAAGGGGAAAAGACCGACATTAGTCATCTACCTAAACTTGCAGAATCTACAGGGCGAATAATCTGAAACAGGGCTGCGAAAATAAAAAGTAATGAACTGTTACATAAGGACAGTCAGTACGAGTACCTGAGCCAGAGATGTAATTATATTAAAAAATAGGGTCTTAGGGCAGTAAATCAATGAAACATGCCACGTGCAACGAGTTTAAAAGTGATACAGGTCCAGGTCTAAATAAATTCATGATTTGTTTGTGATTTACTTTTTCTTCTGTTGATATCCAAATGTACAGTCCCTTACAGCTGGGAGCATGACAATGTCTAATGATGAGTGGTAGATAAGCGTAGATAATGGGTTATTCAAAGTACTTTTTCTAGGCAATGAAAAATGTTCACGCTTAGGAATGCAACCCTGAATTCTAATTAACGGGTAATGGGAATCACTTTTCAGGATTGCATCCAGTTTTTGTAAAGAAATACCTGGAACAATTAAGAAACCTTTCAATGTGATTTTTGTGCATTGCACGTATATTGAATAGACACAAATGTATTTCCAGATTGTAAGCTAGTTCTAGCTAGTGTCTGCTTTTGGTGTCATTAAGTAATTGTATGTTTCTTGTTCCTGGTCTTGTCTCTGTGTTGCTGTTAAGCATATTTGACATTCTATAATTGTATTATTTGACTAAATATTCAGTGGGGATGTTTCATTTGGTCCCAGGAAGAACAGAATGCAACATCTCCAGTGTTATGACAGCCAAGTAGATGCTCTGAATTTACATTCTGGAGGAGACTTGCTTTTCTGTTGCATTGTACTCAGAATATGGGTCAAAGGGCCTCCTGATATTTGCAAGCTTACTTAGATTTAAAGAACAAAGCAACAAAATGCATTTGTAAGTATAATACACAACTTCGTGTACGTTCTGAGATTTGGACACAAGCTACACTGGAGAAGATGACACTACTGAATCCTTGCAGCAGAAGCTGCACCAGATTTTGGAAGCAATTAGTTACTAGCAGGAAAACAAGCAAAACAGTCAGATACTCTTGCTCTCTTTTAAAACATTGCTTGAGGTACTGTATGTTCCACGGACACCCCAAATAAAATAGAATGGAATCAGACAATATGTAGGGTTTGAATTGGATGAATATAATCTGCATCTTAACCTCAGAGTTGCAGAATCTGTCCTTCGTACTCTGCTAAAGACTCCAAACAGTGGGGGACAAGACTTCTTGTCTGCAGCTCCATGGTTGTGCACCTCCAACACCTCACTACTCAATTAGAAACTAGCTTTAATCGTACTAGAACATTTACCGCGATATCCAGTGTGACATCTGGTTTTACTAAATCGATTTTTCTTTCACTTTTTGCTTCTACTGTGCATTTTGTGCAATGTTGTGTGGAACTTTGAGTTTCTTGAAAGCACCTATCCACCCATCTATGTTCTAACCTCTTATTCCAATTCAGAATTCAGAATTAATGGGTTAACAGGAGCCTATCCCAGCAAGCAATGGGCGCAAGGCAGGGTACACCACAGACGTGATCCCAATCCATCACAGGGCACACACAGACACATAAACACACACTCACACCAGGACCAGTATTCCCAGAATCCCCAAAATCTACTAGTATGTCTCTGGAGTGTGGGAGGAAGCCAGATCACCCAGAGGAAACTCACACAAACATAGGGAGAACATGCAAACTCCACACAGACAGCACCCCAGGTCCAGAACTGAACCCAGGGGCTTGGAGCTGTGAGGTAGGAATGCTAACCACTCTGCCACTGTGCCACTTAAAAGCACATATAGTTAAAATAATTTTATTACAATTTTTAGTAATATTGTAATATCACTACTAATCATTTTATGCATCTTATTGAATACCATTCTTCAGATCAGCTTTGCAGTGCAGCTGGAGCTTCTCACCTTGGCCTTGTGTTGCCTCAGGCTGTGGAGGGACAAACATGAGATTAAGTGCCTTCAACGTCTCATCTGCTCAGTGATCGGCACTGAGCTGGAAACGGTGACGCTCCAGGTCTGCACTGGCCGTATGTGCACATGAGTGTGCGACAGAGCTGGCACTCACAATCGACTCCTGGCTCCCAGGAGGGACAGTCGCACTTAGATACCCACTGTGTTTGCCCTGCAGTGTGACAGACTCCAGGCTGAAGCTTTCATCGCTGCTTTTCAATGAGCTCGGCTGGTCACAACCTGGGGAAATGCTGATGCAGTCAGCTCGGTGCCATAAGAGTGACAACTCAGTACGTGAAGCAAAGAGTGTGAAGCAAAAAACCTTCTCCACTACATTTTTTGTCATTTTTTTGTCATTTAGAAAACATCACAATACTGCAGCGCAAAATAAGCTCTCACTGCAGAACAGTCCATGAGGCTGATCTTCAGTCTAAGTGCAGATTATTATCCAGGTAGCAGGAATGCCTTTGAGAAACATAAAATGGGATTTATTATATTTGGGATACAATCTCTTGTCACACATAGACGGATTACAGGAACTGAATTTCCGGAATCTTGTACAGAGCAGACTATAGGGAAACTTAATTCTGTACAAGACCTCAAAATCCTGACTGTGCTGACAAAGGGAACCCAGTACAATAGGACTGTAGTTAACTGTTGAGGAAAGTGGAAACTTGCAGGTTTAAAAACAGCTGGCTCTTCTGTACACAGAGCATGGCAGGAGTGTGGAACAATTTGCCCTGCTATATAGTTAAATCTGATGTCCCGTGATGCTTCTTCTCAAGGGGGGATGAGATCCGAATAGAAATAAAACGCTTCAAAACAGAAAATTCAGCCAACGGCCTTCCTTTCACCTGTAATCTTCGTGGTCATGCGAAAAAGAAAAAGAAAAACAGATCTAGATGCACAGTAAGGGGTCTTGACCGATGCGATTCACTCTCCACTCTTCCATTTTCTCCCAGTGCAGGGTCACGGGGGAGCCAGTGCATATGTCTCCAAGCACCGGGTGCAAGGCTGGGTTCATGCTGGACAGGACTCCAGTTCACTGCAGAAGCCCACACACCTCTGGCCAATTTTCCCAGAAGCCAATTAATCTACCAGTACGTTTTGGACAGTGAGACGGACACCTAGAGGAAACCCACATGAACACAGCAAGCTAAACACTCCTGCTGGGATCTGGAATTGAACCTAGGGCTCCAGCACTGTGAAGCAGCAGTGCTAACCACTGCACCGACGTGCCACACCTCACAGCACCCTAGTAGAACTCAATTAGTATACTACTGTTAATTCACCCAGCTATAAAAAACACGTTCACAGATGGGAAAGAAAACCTGGACTCTCTGGAAAAAGAAATCCTCAGACCGAAATGCACATCTTAATAAACGCAGGGTCTTTCGGTGCGTAAAGGAGAAGACTTTTTGACCACACGATGATAGTGATGCAATTCAAACCAAACAAATTATGTGCCAGTGCAAAAATTAGAGCACAGGAGCTACATCTTGACGCAAAGGGTGGCAAATTACTGTCCCACTGCAGTCATGACATCAACCAGCTACTGACAAGCCAGGGCAAGAACTAGCTGTAACACTTCACATACTGTCTTATCATGTAAAACCCCTCTTCCAATGTTTCAGGCGATTTAAATTCCGACCGCTTCCCACCACAAGCCAGACAATATCAGATTTAGTTATTCATCTCGGCCATTGCAGCCAGAACGCCTTTCTTTCTATTTTGAGGTTGTCGAAGATGAAACAATGTGATTAAAAAAATACTTGACGCAGGTACTGGGACAGTATCTCTTATCAGACGACTGTCTAATCAGCTGTCTAATTTCAGCCAGCGGCTTTCATTTGTTCTCACTGATGAAGGGCTTCAGCCCATGAAGTTAATAACTGCCTGAATTAACATTCGCTTATTGGCGTCATGTATGTGGAAGCCGGGTTTCATCTGCCTTGCTGGGGCAGACTTCAAACAAATCCGATAAATTATTTACAGCCCTTCTGCAGCACAGCTATGCAGTCTGGCACAGAACAATTACTCTTCCTCTGCCATCCGGCAGAGAAAGCAGCGAGAAGCAGAGGAACTGGGCTTGCAGTAATGAGCCCCATTGAGGCTGTTGGCTACTACTTCTGCAGAAACATGACACAAGTCACCCTGAAGGAGCCTTGTCCTGAAATCGGAGAGCTGAAGACATGCATCTCATGCAAAAGCGCATCCTAATGGTTCCTGCTCTCCGCAGGTTGGCAGTGATGAGAATGAAAGGATTTTGGTCATTTTCTGTCATTTGTAAAATTCTGGGAGATTATGTCATTCCTTTGAATTCAGTTGTGCCACACAATAGTAATAATAATGATAATAACAAACAACTGTATTTTATATAACGCCTTTAAAGGTGGCTTCTCGAAGTGTTTTACAGAATGACGGCAACAATAAATAAAAAGAATGCACAAGATAAAACACAAAAACAATACACAGAGGAGACTGTGGATGGTGGTACTAAGTATAGTAGGAGCAGAGGGGTAAAGAACAGAATCAGTTAAGTAAAGGCTCTTTTGAAGAAGAGGGTTTTGAGTCTGGATTTGAAGGTGTTTAGAGAAGGTGACTCTCTGATACTCTTGGGCAGAGAGTTCCAGAGCTTGGGGGCATCACAGGAGAAGGCCCTGTCACCCATACAATGTAGATGGGCTTGGGGGACAGTTAGGAGAGCAGAATGAGAGGAGTGAAGGTTGTGAGGTGGGGAGTAGAGCGATAATAGTTCAGACAGGTACTGAGGCGCCCAGCCATGCAGAGCCTTATAGGTGAGCAGGAGGATTTTAAAGTCCACATGGAATTTGACAGGAAGCCAGGGCAAGGACTCCAGGACAGGAGTAATGTGATCACTTGCACTAGACCTGGTTCTGGGTTCTGGCTGCCGAATTTTGGACATACTGCAGTTTTTTCAATGTGGATTTCGAAACCCCAGCGAGTAGAGCATTACAGTAGTCAATTCGGGTGAAGACAATTGTGTTGTTTAGCTTTTTAGCCACAGTTAGCGATAACATAGGATGTAGTCTAGCGATATTTCTGAGGTGAAAAAAAGACCAAACCAAACAACACAACAACAATAATATGCTAGACAACAAAAATGAAAACACAGACAACCTGTAATCGCCTTGAGGACAGAACATAGAAAAGACAGAAACGAGAATCTAACATCAGAAAATCAGGGAGTGTGGCCAGTTTGGAAATTTATGATGAAGTTATAATTAGAGGAGGAAAGAGATTCCTTTCATGACGGTAAAAGGTGCGTCTGCGAGTCTGTATGAAATTCAGCAGGAAGCCGGGGCAGAAATTTCAAGATGGGAGCTAAATGACACAGAGCTCTTGCTGGTGACCCTTGAAATTGAAGGGACTGGAGTTTTTATACGGTGTTCTTTCACAACGTGGCAAGTCAGGCATTGTGATAATCTTCCCTGGACAAACGTGTTTACCAGTTTCTCTGTAGTGACACTAAATGGCCAGCTTGTAAATGAGCAGCTGCTGGACATGCGGCTACACTGGGGTCAAATATGTGCCGAAACTCAGCTTACAGGCTGTCCACTACTGTGCTTAGAAAATGTTACTTTCACAGCTGATGCAGATGTCCTAATAATATGAGCTCATTTTTATCAAGTACGTTTCACGTCTGCTAAATTGGAATTTGTGGTCTCACTTCCTTTCAAGGGAAAGGTATAGTCATAAAACAAGCCTATTGTGCAACCTTTGATTTTCAACCAGATCTATCTTTTACTATTCAGAAAGCGAGACGTCTCCAGCTGATGCTGCCTGTAAATGGACCTTCCTTGAACTTGATAATGACCCCTGGTGACAATTACCAATAAGTGTGGCCTATTCTTCAATTCTCTTTTTTAATAATCACCAACAGAAGTGGATGACAAGGTCAGTCTGATTTGTACTTTCTTTTCCTGTTTTATTGTCGCTGTTGTTGTTCAGTTCTTTCCATGCCATACGAAGATATACTGTGCAAACTTGATTTTGATAAGTAACAAAACAGCAACAGTAAAAATAAACTGTTGTCTTTTGGGCTTTTCCCATGACAAGTAGGGTGGAGATATTGCCAGATCGCTCTTTGCTTCCACAATGGGTAAAGCACAGCTTAAACTGCCATTACAGAGTGGGTCAGCTGGAAACAAACTTTGACATGACAGGTGTGATTAATGGAACATATCAGCGCAGCCTCTGGAAGGGACAAGATGAAAGAGTGGGGATGTATTATGAGCCACAAAGCGTGGCTGAATCACATCTAAAGCAGCTCCAGTTAACTCTTCAAGGAAATGCGAATCTCTTTATGGTGTTTAAAATGGACATTTTTTTCATTAAATAAAGGTATCATTGTATATTGGGCTGACTGACAGGTTTGCCCCTTTTTATCTTGATAAACTTGTTAAACAGACAACATGGCCATGAATCCCGGACCCTAACTGTGCACTCGATCTAGAAATTAAAGATCACCGCAAGAAGCAGGGATAGGCATACGCTTGGAGGAACCAAGGAAACAAGGTGGGGTACAACCTGGATGGGATGCCAGTCCATCACAGGGCAACAACATGGCACATGGCAACATTATCAAGACACCCAAATGGCAATGAGCCGGACACTCATTAGACACTCATCACAGCAGATTCTCATTTGGTCAAGCAAATGTGGAACTGGATCCCAAGTAACCAAAATAAGTAAAGAAGAACATCTTAGCAGGACATTAGCAGGAGCCTGATGGATGAGGATAGTCAAAGATGTTTGTAGAGAATTAAACACTGGGGTTGCTCAAGACTAAAACACATGAAGCAAAACTAACACAGCTAGTCAGAGGTATCGATATCCCTAAGTATACAGCAGAGGTTGACAGTAACAATGTCATTTTATCTGTATTTTAATGGGCATAAATAAAGTAAACACTCAGATATTTGGGCATGGAAAAGACATTTTAGGCCACATCTACAGTATATGACCTCTATCTGCAGGCTACAAACAAACTTTCAAGTCATGTCATACATAAACTCAACCTACATTAATAATCCATCCATTCTCTAACAGCTTCATCCAATACACAGTTGTAGGGGAGCCAGAGCTTATCCCAGCAAGCAAATGGCGCAAGGAAGGGTACGCTTTGGATGGGACGCCAGTCCATTTCAGTGCACACACAGACACAAAACACAGACGTGCACACGCTCACACCTGGGCCAATTTACAGAAGCCCGTTAAACTACCAGTATGTCATTGAACTTTGGGAGGAAACCGACATGAGCACGGGGAGAACATACAAACTCCACACAGACAGCACCCCAGGTCTGGAACTGATCTCAGGTCCCAAGCGCTTCAAGACAGCAATGCTAACCACGGTGCTGCTGTGCAATCTAAAAAACAGTTATTTTTGCTATTAAAAATTGATCTAATTAAAAAGCAACAAGGTTAATTACTAGTAAGGTTGTTCATTAATTCATTCTTTTTTTGCCAGTATACCGTGTACCTTAAGGCTCTGCCTCTGGCTAAAGGTTTAAAAATTCTTCACTCTAGATTGACGTTTCTAGCCTCCATTAATCTGCTTCAATCTGATGCCGCCATTTGATTAAGAGGTAAACATGAAGTTTGATCATTGGTCAGCACTTTTAATATTTTACAACGCCTGAGAGCAAGCTAGGCTTGCTCGAAGGCATGTATTTCTTACAGTTCACTGGAGGCCACTGACTCCTCACACAGGAGCTGGTCTTGAGGAAGATTGAATCAGCCCACTGAATCAAGTAAACAACATACAGTCGTGTGTTCATCAGATTTCTACAATGTTATCAGCCTTCAGGACAAACCTGTGTCTGTTAACGTGCCCCTGCTTTCATTTCCTGAATTTGCAAAACACAGTAAGCCACTGGAATTGTGTCATGTTTAAACTACATTTAAATTATACAAGTGTTTTTTGGTATGAAGAGAGAGTCTGTTGCTTGTACTGTAGGACCAGTTCATTATTTTATGGGCTTTTCTTCTCTAATGCACATTTAATGCATTGGATCGCAGTTAGTTTACATTATTATCTAAACCAGCATTGCACCTTTAAGTCAATGTCTGTCGCTCCTAGTGGAGGATGTTTGTCTTCTCTGACTATGAAAGGATGACTGAGCCCAGCAGCAGTGCAGGATCTACACCCTCTCTGAAATGTTGACAAGTTGTAGGTGTTGGGACGTGTACTGTGCAGTCTGGTCATGGTGAGATCTCTTCACCTTCTCATTTGGTTATCAAACTGTTGTGATTCCATCCATCCTTTTGCCAACTGCTTTACCCTACTTTTCCAACTGTTTTTTTTCAGGGTTGCAGGAGTGCCAGAGTCTGTCCTGGCAAGCAACGGGCACAGGGCCGGAGACTCTGAACAGGACGCCGGCCAATTGCAGGACGGACACACAGACATAGACACAAACGTGCACACACTCACACCAGCGCCAGTTTTCACAGAGGCCTGTTAACCTGCCAGTACGTCATTGAACTCTGGGTGGAAACCAGAGCACCCAGAGGAAACCGACATGAACACGGGGAGAGCATACAAACTCCACACAGACAGCACCCCGGGCCCGGAATTGAACCCGGGGGACCAGTCCTGCGAGATAACAAATCATCCATCCATTTTCTAAATGCTTCATCCGCTCAGGGTCTCTGGGGAGCTGGTGTGTATCACAGCAAGAAACAGGCACATGGTAGGATACACCCAGGAAGGGACGCCAGTCCATCGCAGCGCTGTTGTTATTTTAATGAATAATTCCTTGACATTTCTTTACTGAGGCCTTTATCTGCAGTGACCTATATTTGCACTGACATTTACTTTTATGCAGCTGGGTATTTCACTAGAGCGATTCAGCTGAAACACCTTGTTCCAGGTGTGCAAGGGCCCAGTCAGTTTAATCTTCAAGGACTTGCCTGAGCAAGGAAACACATGCAGGCAGAGAACTCAGCCCTGCAAGCCAGACAGCATTTCCTACAGAAAGGCATTTTGTAAAGTTTCTGATATTGCCTCAGCCAGCGATGATAACTGCGTTTGAAATCACGGTCTCCTTTTGATGATCAATGGGACGCTAGCCTGCATGTGAAATGAAGACAGCCAATTGTAGAGCAGGACCCAAGAAGATCAAACCTGTGAGCATACAGAGACCTCTGCTTTCCTCTCCTCATCTAACCCACCCTCACGTCCACACCCCAGGTGCCCAGTGATGTGGCCCAGCTACTGTTCTATGCCAAAGGCCGAAGAGAGCAGAGCCAGGAGGCACAGAGTTTCCCAGCTTCCTGGACATTGCAACAGGTAGGAGGAAAAGAAATGCACAGTTCTTTTCCCACCTTTACTTTTTTCTTTTTTGTTTTGCACAGAAATAAAAATCGAAATATGCTATCACCAAAAGCTACGATCTGCCACAGGTATAACCAAATACATAACCCAAACAGGCACAAAAAATAATAGAGTTTTTAATTAAAAGCCAGAAAACAAAAAAAAACATAACAGTTATCTTATAACTTTCTTGATGAAAAAATGACAGTAACAAGCATTACCTAGGAGTATTATCCCATAATATGTGGAGTTTATAATTAAATTATACTTTATAAATAAACCATCCTGTTTCAAGGACAGGTTCCGAAATACTCATGGCACAAAAATTGATGATGATGATGACTGACCTACATTACGATCAGTATTACTACCTGCTGCTCAGCACAATCACAGCGAACTGACTGTCAGTTATCCTGGACCTGTCGTCAGTAGGTGACAGAAGCATGCAATACCGGTTACAACCACTAGAGGTAGCCTGGGAAGCTTGGAACTGGCCTTCAGGCATTGCTGCTTTTCTGATCATTGTGTGTAATTAGTCAGCTTTCAACTGCTTGTCGTTTATCGATCCTAATTAGCATTTCATGCCTTGCTGAAGCAAGTCATGGAAGATTCTAGAAGAACTGTGCATGTGTTTGTTGAGACAGCAGGACCCCCATTTGAATGCTCTTTCTTCCATTCTGGTGGTCTGCCCAGAACTTTGAACTGTTCTCAGACCTGGGTTGCAACCGAGAATTTCTTTTTTTTTTATCACGTGAACAGTTTCTTTCCTCCTTCTGTTACGATACACATCCAAAGACACACTGAAAAGTTAATCGCCGGCTGGGAAAACAAGCCCTGGTGTGGGTGTGTGTGTGTCAGTATCTGCCCTGTAAGGCACCCCTCTGTGTGCCCGTTGCTTGCTGGGATAGGCTCCGGCTCCCCTATGACCCCCAACTGGATCAAGCAGGTAGAAAATGGATGGGTGGTTTCTGAGCTGCAGGAACAGATTCGGGTGCTTACTCTATGTACATTCTCCTATTTTCTCCAAGAGGAACAGTGATCCAGAGATTTAAAATCCTATGGGATATGAGATGGGGCAACTCATGGAACATTTTCACATTCACTGCATAGCCAGGGCAACAACTGGAAACTAAAAGGGAATTAATTTAGGGTGAGGAAATCCATAGTTACACAAAGAGTTGTGGGTGATAGGAACTTGTTGGGCTGAGGCTCAAACTTTGGGCTCTTATAAGAAACAGATATTTTAGATTCCCTTAGCTACTAAACTGCACAACAAACAAGATGGGCCAATCGGCCCACTCTTAGCTGCTGTCTTTGCAATGTTCAGAAGTAGAACTATGGATAGTGTAGACAATGTGTGTCATGTACAGTGTGTCTGTGTCAGCATGTGGTTAAAATCTTCAGTAGCCCCTGGGCATCGAGACAGCACATCCGATGACTCTCAACAAGTCTCTGTGTTAATTACATATCTCATCCAAACAGGGTTCTACGCTATTTGCAAACATCTACAATCTCTAATCCACATTTATGTGTTTTATCAGCATCAGAGAATGGCTGCTCTTACACTAGGTTTGCACTGCAACAACAGTTTGCTGTTGCTACTCATTCTAATCTGCAGGGAACATGTCATTTAAAAAAATAACCACTGGAATCTATTTCTAAACACTGGGGCAGGAATTGTCTGGCCACATTTGGCCAGACATGACCCTTATCCACAGCGTGTGTCTGTGTTTTGTCCAGTCATGATGCTGTGTTGCCAGATGAAGGCCTGCAGGATATGCTATCTGCCCAGAGGCCTCGTCTGCCAATGATATTAACCCCCATCCACAGCAATTGTGTGCTGTTGCCTGGCAACAGCCTGGCTCTATAGAAATGGATCAATGTCTTTGAAACAGCAGTGGGGCTGTCTACAACTCTTTCTTGCAGCACTTTAGCAATATTTCAGCCTCACCTCCCCCTCAATTTCTCTCTTGCCATTTTCCCCCCTTTCTCAGCAGAGTGCAGCAAGCACCGTACTCCATTCAGAAACAGCACACTGACTGAATTGAGAAAGAGGCCTAGCTGCTCGGGGATGGGTGGAGCCTACTGTGCAAAAGAGAAAAAGGGCAAAAAACAGGGAAATCTCCCTCAGAAATTAACTGTCTGTAGAAAAAGTGAAATTGCATTGTCAACTGCTACTTATAGATATCTGTTAAATCAGTGGGATAAGTTATAGGATAAATGTGAATGTGGCCCCCTGTCAGGGAAGAGGAACAGTACCAGCCTCAGAGGTGGTTTGCTCTGCTTGCCAAGTATATAAATCAGTTGAACATGTTATTCAGGAAGACCTCCAAACGTCCAGACACTGTGAGACCAGGGCCGGCACAGAGCTCATCACTTTTCCCTTGGAAAGTTATTCAGGGACAAAGGAGGAACACACACTGATGTATAAGAGCCTTTGCGAGCTGAAAAATATGCACATATTCATTAACTTCAACAAAGCACGCATTACGCAGCTTTTCAGAAATGTAGTATTCACTCATGTTTTAGAAATGTGTATGGCGTAAAAGTGGATTGGTGTTTTTTTTTCTGGGGAGTTTAAAATACTTAGTGGGACTTGATTTAAGATCACAGGCAGATCATGGAAGAACCACAAACTATTTATGCTGCTTGAAAGCACAACTCTTTTTGAATTGAGATGTGCTAGTTAAGAGAAGGACTTGAAATAACATATTCCGAACCCCCTGCTATTTGGGACAGCCGTAATACATAGTAACTTTTTATATACAATATATAGGATTAACCTGCTTTTTCTAACATGTGCCTAGGAGTCTTTTCCCATTTCTTTCAAACAATGAATCTATACAAAGAATACTGATTTTACATACATGGTTTAAGGTCTCTCTTCTGTACTGTACATCCTCCATCTTGTCTTTCCTACTTTTGAATTACTGATATTTCCAGCTTATTGAATACTGCGATATATTCGAAATCATCAAAGAATCCTTATCTAAGTAAAATTAACCTAAATGTAACAAATTGCCCTGCTCTGTTGTATTCACATGCGGTTTTCTACTTTGAAATCATATTAGTGAGTCTTTGGGCTCAACAAAAATGGCAGAATTGTTCTTTACACTGGATCCACAGTGTGGCGAAGCACTACAAGTACAGATGTGAAGCAGTTATGTAAGGATGAATGGGCCAGAGTGCCTCCCGGACAATAGGAGAGACTGATCAACTCTTACAGGAAACATTTCATTCCAGTTATTGCTGCTAAAGAGTGCGACACAAGCTACTGAATCAAGGTGCACTCACTTTTCCACACAAGACATTGAACGCTGGCTGATATTTTTAATTATTAATGACAAAGTAGCTACAACTACCCTAACAAGGTTAACCTGATACACTTTCAGGAGGAGATGTACAGTGGATGACAGGATTGTCCCAGGATTAAAGTGCATTAACACGGGAAACTGCCGAAAGAAAGAGGCTTCCCCAGTCACATGGTTAACAGTTCAGTCTCCATTCAGTGCTCTGACACCAAGTAGGACTTGTTATGATTCCACTTGCAATTCACGTGTTGATAACGTTTTGGGGATATTAGACCACCGTCCTTGTGGACAATCTTCCCATGCCTATTTTGCTCAGCTATTATGTATGTGTGCACAATTGATCCTTCTTCTAACCTCTTCTCTCTCCTAACGTCTTCCTGTACCCACAATGACTGTACTCCAACACCACTACATACACGACAACTGAATGTAAGCCGAAATTGTACTTAAAACTACATTAGTTGTAATATTTATTAATCACCGTACTATTTTTGCACTGTTCCCCGAATTACTTTTGCACTTTTTGTCCTGTTGTATTCTTTCTCTGTTTGCGTATTTGCACAGTTTTGATTACACTGTTATGTTATTACACTGTTATTGTTATTGTGTTATTTGCTGTTCTATTTATATACTGCACCTGAGTGACTAATGAGAAACACTTTTCACTATACTATGCACCTGTGTAAGTATAATGACAAATAAAGTTGAATTGAATTCTTCTAATTCAGGGTTGCAGGGGAGCAACGGGCGCACGGTAAGGTACATCCTGGATGGGACACCAGTCCATCGCAGGGCACACACAATTCACAACCCCCAAGAATGCAAACTCTCTCCTTTGCGGGGACTATAACACTAGCTTGATACACTCATTCCAAAACCGATTTTCAAAGGCACCTGAACTAAAATGCTATCTCGACTGGGGTAAGAGAAAAGACATTCAAATCAGGAGAAGTAAGGACTAGACAGCAGGCGAGGGGACTTGACAAGGCCACCCTCACCGGTGTCTGCAGCTGTCTGGGGCTCTCATTCTTAAATGTTCACTTTGGTGTGTCAGGTAGCCGAGCACTGAGACCCACAGCACTGGTCTGTGAATATGTAATCAATGGTAATTCTGTTACACATGATAATAGCCAAGCGCTCGGGAAAGACAAGCAGGCCTGCATCAGAGAAAGAAGCCATTAACCCCCGGACCCTCCCCAGCTGGGTGGTGGAATGCTCCTGCTTCCCTGGAGGCAGGCAGCCAGATAAGCAGCTGCCCTTTGATTTCAGCACTCACAGTGATGTATGTCCACAGTGCTATGTGCCGAGAAAGCCAATAGGTTGTGAAGTGCCCAGTCCAGTAAACACCTTGTTCTTTTCTCGCTGTGAGATTTATACACGCTTTACTTGTTGCTTTTACCCTTTTGTTCTTGATACACAGGCTACATACACAATGCTTTTTATTTCTTTTTCATCATACAGTACAATATATGGGCTTTTTGAGGCAAAGGGTTGAGCTGTATAGTCCTGACACTGCAAATGTCAGGATTCTACAGACAAATGTAGACGAACTTTGTCATGAGGAAATCTAGTGTGCTTATTAGAATGGTTCTGCCTCTTCAAAGTCTATGGTAATTCTTTCCTGGACTAAGACACAGGCCAGAAGACAGTTAGCACAGTTTCCTTTCCTCCCACCGAGTTCAGGCAGAAAAGTGAACAGTAGCACTTGCAGAAGGATAAAAATTCAACAGAAACATACAGTACTGGTCAAAAACCTACTTTCCAGGATCAGCAAAAAAAAACCCCAAGAACTAAATCTTAGATGGACGAGAAAAAAAAAGATTCTGTTGCCCACCTCACCTGACTCTTTTAAAGGCCACGGTCCCCTACTCCCATCTGTCCTGTCACTTCCCCAGTCATCTTTGTCTCAACAGTGCACATTAAAGTGACACACTTAGTCCTGCTGAACTCTATAACACAATGTTTTGCTGTCTTGTAAATGGCACAAGTTGATGATTTAATTCACGTTTGTCTGCTTTTTGTGTTTTGTATTTTGCCCCAGCAACGGAATATACAGTACATCAATGTACAGTACTCTACAGCCATTGGCAGGGAGAGCCAGTTATTGTAAGGGAAATGGCAACAGCAAGGTTAGTCCCTTATTAAGTCTGATCATATCGTTCATCCTGTTCCTTGACTGAGGACCAAATATTAACCAAATCTAAATATAAAACATTATAAAATATAAAAATATTAACCAAATCTAAGGCTAGGAATACGGTATGGCATGACATGGATGATGATGGCTTTAGCCTGACATACAGCTGTGAATTCCTCCTAACATCAGTGCAGTCTGTTTCAGTCCCTCAGATGCACTGTTTGCCAAGCTTCCTCGAGGGTTGTACACAGAATACAGCTCTCAATTATCAACCATGGTGAGAGTGAGGTAGGAGGGGCAGATGGAAACAGAAATGTTACCTGCCAACTAGGTTTCAGGCTAGTGTTTGATCATCGAAGGGCAGCACAGATGAACCGCATGCTAATGGCCAGTTCATACACAAAAATGACCGCAGAATTGCTTTTACTGACACATGACTTGGTGAGACTTTGTCGGACGATGATGTTAACCCTTTAGGCTTTCACCAGCCTTGTTGTGTTAAATGTATTGTTTTATGTCCTTTTCCTGTCTGCAAAGCAAATTTCCCATCTGGGACAATAAAGGTAAGTATGACGCAAATGCAATCTCAGATAAACACAAAACACTTGTGACGTTTTGTACAGTAACTAAAACAATTGATTGATTGATCTGGAGTTGATTCCAAAGTACAGACAGAGCTCTGCAAATGCAGGGAGAATACAGGTAAGAACATCAAACAGGCAGTAAAGGAGAGGAGGACATTTGACTTGTCATCTGAAGTTGTTAATTTATTAACGAAGTGTACTGCCTGATAGAATGCTGACTCCTCCGCATGCCTGTGTTACACTCTCAGTCACTGGGTTCTTTTCCCTCGAGTCTCAGCGTCTACTTTCTCTCAGTGTTTGACTTCCTGGCTCTGAATTTTTTGTTTGACTTAGATTTTTGGTTAGTTCCCTTTCTGGTGATTCGTGATTATTATAGCAATACACGCTCAGAACCTGGCTCGGACTCTTGACCACTCTTTGGAAAACCTACGGTACTGTTTTTTTGTGATGCGCTGGCTTTGACCTCGGCTTGAATTTGACTATGAATTTGGACTGCGCTGACCTGACACCCTGTACTCGCTTCCACGCCAATCTGAGCTCATTGAGGGGATTTTCACTCCTTCTCTTGTTACTTCTAAAAACTCAGAATCCACCATGTGCAGTGTAGTGTTCCTACTCTCCAAGGAAAGTATCAGTTTTTATTGATCATGCAATCCCGCTGCTCCTACCTGTCTGAGATCAGCTGTCTGAAGGGGTGAGGAGAACCCAGGTGCAAGGCACAGCAAGCAGGCAAGCAGTAGTCAGTTGCAGAAACAGACTGTGTGCTAATCCAAACAGTAGCCAGGGTCAAGCAGAGTTTGTAGCTGGTTTAAAGCTAGTAAGCACAGAGGGAATCCAGAGGTATAACCAAAAAACACAAGCACTGTTCATAAATCTAGTGAAGCCAAAGAGAGCCTAGGGAAGATCCAAAGGTGTAGTCGAAAACACTAACACAGTTCAAAACTAGGTAGAGACAAGTCGAGCAACAAGGAAACAGGAACAAACGCTGAGACCAGGACTTTCGAAGACTGAGCGAGGAAGTGATGTGAAATCTGATCTTAAATATCCTGAGGCACTGAGATAAGTAATAAAGTAATGGTCAATAGCGGACAGGTGGGACTGATTTTCTGTCAGGTCGTGTTGTCATGACAAGTGATTGAATTGCAGTTGCTGCAGATACCCAGGAGCATCTTTCAGTGGTCTGGCATGAGCCATTGTAACAGATCAACATTAAATTTAGTTTTTCATGGGTCTTTCCTCATTACTTACATAATCTTAAAACCTAACCAGATTGCAAGCTCTATTAGGATCTAAATCATTGATATAGATCAAGAAGAGCAGTGTGCCTAAAATGGATCCCTGCAGAACACCACTGTTTACATTTGCCCAATTGGAAGCTGTAACCCTTAGGTTAACCCATTAACCAGCTTGTGGTCCATATGCGATGGTTTTAATTTAAGAATTTGTCTTTCATGATGGACCTGATCAAAAGCTTTCTAGAAATGCAAATACATCATGTAAGGCGATAGCCTTTGTTTAAAGACATCTAGCAAAACACGCAAGATCTTTCTTTTATAAATCTCTAGCCCTGCAATTTTAAAAGGATCTCAAACACTGTCTGAATTTGCAAAGGAAAATAAGCAGCAAGGCTGTTTCCTGGATTGTGAATAAGAGGATAGAATTAGAAAGAAGCTGAACCTGGCAGAATGAAGTGAATACATTGAGGTTTTACCTTTGGTACAAGAATGAGAAAATTACTCGCTAAACTCTATTATTTCCCTTATGTTGATGCCACATTGATAACACAATTAGAGATTCCTCTAAGTCTACAATACTTACTTGAGAAAAGCATAGACTGCTTTGCTGCAAAGTCACAAAAGAAATGCACTTTCACAGTCTTCTCTCTTAATCTGCTGTACTACCACAGAATTAGATAATAGCTCCATGCAGACACTGTTCTTACTGTTCTTGAATAAATCTTTACTTCATTTGACTAACCAAATTGCCCTTATAAATGGTTTGAGGAAGGTGCCTAGGAATTTAAAGCACACAGTTACCAGATGGACCTAGTAGAGCATGATAATTTAAATTCATAACTCTTGTTTCTGAGAATTTAAAGGACAACCACTGAGGTTTCTAAAAATATGTTTACACATGTCTCTATGTGGTGATAGGAGTGTAAGTAAAGTACCTGTCATCTTTCTTTTTAGCCATCCATTCCTTTTCTAAACACTTTGTCCAATACTGGGCCATGAGGGAGCCAGACCCTGCCTCAGCAAGCAATGGACGCAAGGCTGGACACACCCTGGACTGGACGCCAGTCCATTGCAGGACAGACACACAGACACAATCACACTCACACTGGGGCCAGTTTTTCCACAAATCAATTAACCTCCCAGTTTGGTTTTAGACTGTGGGAGGAAACAGGAGCACCCAGAGGTAACCCATGTGAACCTGAATACAATGTACAAACTCCACACAGACAGCACCCTAGGTCCAGAATTGAACCCAGGGCCCCAGCGCTGCGAGGCAGCAATGCTAACCACTCTACCCCTGTGCCTCTCAAGAGAACTAAAGTTGAACTAAATTAAATGCATGTCAACAGAAGTAAATATTTTCTCAGGGATTTTACTTCCTGACCCCAGTAGCACAAGAGTCAGTCGAAGCCAGTGTGGATCAATACAACCACTGTCTTTAGGCCCAATAAAAGTCATATTTAATGGCTGAGGAGGCTGTACTGGTGAAATATTACTGTAGGCACATTGGCAGTATGCTGATACAAAGGTATCATAATGTGTTTATTGTATTTACAATCGTGAAAAAAAGATTTACAAAGTCATAGCATAGGCCTTGAGGGTTAAGTCTGACGCAACAGTAAGGGGATACAAGTAGGAAGACAGTTTAGGTGGTTTTGCTCACTTTACAGTATTTGGGATTCTTGGGTCATTAGGCAATTAATAAAGAAGTAAACTTAATAATAATAATGTAATAATGTTTCTTTATTAGCCCTATACAATTTCTTGCATTAGGAATTCGTCTTTTTGCATACCCCAGCTTTTCTCCATGGAGACACAGACACACAGACAGGGAGAGAAGCCTGGGGTCAGAGCGCAGGGTCTGCCATTGTACGGCACCCATGGAGCAGTTGGGGTTAAGGGCCTTGCTCAGGGGCCCAACGGAGTAAGATTCCTCTGCCGGCCGCGGGATTTGAACCGGCAACCTTCCAGCCACAGGTGCAGATCCTTAGCCACAGAGCCACCGCTCCGCCCATAAATACCATGGAGATGCCGGTCTATAAACTTATAGACCAAAAAGCTTTTTCTTATCTGTAGTTCTTAGCTATTGAAATTATGCATTTCTCACAGACACTACACATGCTAGAAAATAAGAGAGATGCTGAAACACACACGCAGTTTGAATAAATAGAAGGTGTCCAGATAATGTCTTGGTTTAATCTAGAAATTTTCAATCCATAATTGCTTCACACTGAGATTTACAGAGATAATAGCAAGTGCGCAGTAAAAAACAAGAGCAAAAAGCTGAAGGAAGCGATGTAGAGAGGCAACAGGATTCTGAAAAGGAGTATTTTCTCTGTCTTAGCTCTCTGCAGAATCACAAAGAGCTACAGTACCCTGGCCTGCTGGAAAAATCAGCATTCATGCCTTACCGCCTCTCACCAGCAGGGGCTGCTATAACCACGCTTCCTCCCAGCCAGGATTTTCCAGGCATTGCCAGCTTACAGGGCAAGGTGGACACATTATCATATGGTAAAGAACAATGAAAGGTTCTACAAGAAAGTAGAAGCGAAAGACATGACCCAGGCTGAAAAAAAGTCTTCATCCTCCCTCTGATGCTGAGCAGCTGAGGTGAGATCAGCCCACTGACGGAACACCTTCGACATCAGGAACGGACCAGAAGAGCACATTAACCTACAGGCAGCCAAATTCGAAACAAGAGTTTGCCTACTGCTGTTTTTTTCCAGTACAACAATCTTAGACTGACGCTTTTCTTCTTGCTACTGTATATTGTGCAGAGCAACACAGCTGCAAAAGGTTCAAAGGCACCCAGGCCTAAACCCCACACACCTACAGCACGCAGGAGCTTGAAAGTGGCTCTCATCATCGCAAGCAGGGATATCATAGGGATCCAGCATTCTAACCACAGGGCTGGCTCTTTCACTAGGAATCGAGAAGAGCAGGCCTGATTAATTTCTAATAAAGTGGAAAGTAGGTCGAGACAGTGCTCCAACGGGAAAAACGGATTTTTCTCCTTCCTCTGTTTTAGCTAGCTCTGCAGCGTTTAAACAAAACAATCAATTCCTAATGTTTAGAACCTGCGAATGAATGGAATTCTAGCAAAGTTACAATCGGAAATGGAGAGCAAGGCTGGTTCCTTCCTTCCACAGGATCTACGCCTGTGGCTGGAAGGTTGCCGGTTCAAATCCCGCAGCCGGCAGAGGAATCCTACTCCGTTGGGCTCCTGAGCAAGGCCCTTAACCCCAGCTGCTCCAGGGGCGCCGTACAATGGCTGACCCTGCGATCTGACCCCAGGCTCTCTCCCTGTCTGTGTGTCTGTGTGTCTCATGGAGAGCAAGCTGGGGTATGCGAAAAGATAA
Organism: Atractosteus spatula; assembly: GCF_055471065.1. NCBI lineage: Eukaryota > Metazoa > Chordata > Actinopteri > Semionotiformes > Lepisosteidae > Atractosteus > Atractosteus spatula. The sequence continues at coordinate 66,532,482 of NC_142708.1, read as the reverse complement.
TTCCTAATGCAAGAAATTGTAAAGGGTTAATAAAGTGATATTATTATTATTATTATTCCTAATCTCTCACACTTCTGCTTGCCTGTGTATGTGCCTGTGTAATGCACCCGGGACTTCCCATAGAGCATCTCTCACGTACCTCTCCTACCACCCCATCTACACCCCAGAGAATTTTCTTGAAGTGCGTCTTGCTTCTGATAACATTAAAACACTTTCTACACAATATAGCATTCAGACTGCCACAGACATCGGGGAATGAGAGGGATGCAAAGGAACAGGTAAAGGTTAATTCCATGCTGAAAAGAGACACAATGTTTCGGCTGTGGTGCTGGATGAGAAGGATGTTCTTTTCTTAATACGGTGGAAATTTTAGAAGTCCTACTGTTCAGCACAGGTGTTAACAGGCAACCTCCTCTTCCCAGTTTGTTATTGCTAGATGTAATTGTCAGGGATACCTTCTTTCACCATGTCACTTTTACTGCTGTTAACAATACTTTTAACACTGCATACTGCTGTGCTGGAGATACATAGTTGTACTGTAAGAGTTATATACAGTCAATGTCTCCTAAATTCTGCCTTATCAGCTAGCTATTTGTGATGCTCTCAGTGCACTATCAGGGCATAATTAACTGGTAATAGTCTGCATCACTGCCAATGTATTTGCTTGTGGAGTAAGCTGGCTTCCATTCGACTGTGCCACCATTCAAACACTTTGTATTGAGATCTCCTCTAATGACCCCAATGACCTTTTAAATAGAGAGATGATTTCCCAGGATTTTTTTAGGCGTGCATCTTCATAATAAAGATGAAGATGATCCTCTCTCTTTATTTTACAAATCTGTTATTCTTCTTAAACCTGCCTTACTGCATTGTGATAGTCTGCATGCTCAAACGTTTTAAATTCATGTGGAAAGGAATGCGAATTCTCCGCTTGGCAGCGTGAAGAAAAGTGTTTGGGAATTGGCTCCTCAAAACCTGAAATTTGATTCCTTCTCCTTTGTTTTGTGAGCACTGTTTGCTTAGTTTAAGCTTCACTCTGCTGTATCTTGGTGCCCACTTGAAGAAAGCCTTGTCTCGGGATTTAATCTATATTAGTGTTCCCCTTAGACACTGTACAGTAGATCGCATTTTGGACCTATAATTATGCATTTAATTACAGCTTGGCATTTAGCAGAAAGATTTACGAAAGCTCCACTTTCTTTTTTTTTATTTTGTTCCTTCAAGAAACAACTGGATGAGATCTTCAGATCAATGGGCATCAGCAGGACCTCTTTTGGAATATTTTGTTGAGTTTTGGCCACCGTGCTACAAGTGAAATATTGCTGCACTTGAGGCAGTGCTAGGGAGAGCAACCGGACTTATTCCTGGTCTGAAATGTCATGCTGAGACAGACTTAAAGAACAGAAGCTGCCTATAACAGGGGAGATTGTGCAGTGATGTGAATCAGGTATTCAAAACTCTGCAAGGCCTTGGGCACAAGTAAACAATAAACTTAGAGAATTTCAAGAGAGAAAACCAGAGATGCTTCTTTACATAGAGGATTGTTGGAGTCTGGAACTATCCACAAACTCACTCACATAGTAAAAGGTGTGCCAATTACCATTAATGGAAGAGATACGTGCAATTGTTTGGATGATTAAACCACTAAACCACTACTGATCTTAAAAATCTTGATATTAGCCTTTAATAAATGGTTGCCAGTCTGATACAGGAGCCAAAATCCGGAGAGGTGAAACTAATGCCAGCTTTAATGTCAGCTTTGTTATTTTCTAAGGCCTGAAAGGCCCACACAATATACAGTACAGTAGGAGGGCATTGATCTCTGGCTGTATTTTAGGCTTAGAAATGAGGTAAAATATTGTTTCACGAGGATTTAAAGATTTAAAGAAATTTAAAAATATTGTATTTAATAAATGCCACTGAAGTGACACTACAGTCACTGAAGGGATACCACAAAAAGATACAGATTTTGCATTATAAATGATCACTGAAAAAACGCCACTTAAGAACTATAGCCTGTGCCAGCTGACAAGGTTTTAAGCATCTGCGAGGAATCTAAAATGCTGCTGAATACTTGTGGCATATAGATGAAATTCTGATTAATTACAAAACAACATCTTTGATAAATGCTTTCGGCCTATACCCACTAGTTCCTAGTTCCACCATTCACAGACAACATACAGTACAGTAGGTGACCTGGGTACACTCATAGGTCTAAAAAAAACCCACGAAAACGAACATTTCTCAGTGTTAGAGAGGCTTACAGCCGCAGGTCTGTCAGTCTCACTTGAATAATTGATAGTGAGCTATCTGCAGCTCCTTCTGTGTGCTGTTTAGGGTGCATGAGGCCAGATTTGCACAACGCCCTGCTAGGACAGGTCCACACAGAGCTGTAACATGATGTCTAATGCTGACTCACCAGCTGTGAGACAGGACAGATGTCACTTCACTTCGACACACTTAAAAAAACTAAAACATGCAACATCACCAACTGAATTGAAATCATACATCCTCTGGTTACTTCTGGCACTAATCCGACATAAAGATGGACATCTAAGGCATGTCTGCCCTGTGATAGTCTGGCACCTCGTACAGGGTGTGATCAGCTTGTGCCCGTTGTTTGCCAGAATAGGCTCCCACTCCCACGTGACCCTGGTTCTGAAGAAGTGGTTAGAAAATGGGTGGTTATAAAACGGATTTAAGGCATTTTTTGGTTTGCGACATGATTTTATCTGCATTGCTTCTGAATTGGTGAAAAACACAACAGCGCATGAATGTTCATTCATTGCTAAGAGGGGGATCATTCTCGTCACTACATGCCCTGTAAAAAGCACTGTAGCTCTACCATTCATCTGTAAGATGCCGGGAATCAGGATGGGGGACATGAGACACGTGGGATGGTGATTTCTGGTACGTTTCAGCAGTTTCTTGCACATTGTCTTATTGTCCACCCAGAATACATTGCTCATTTATTCACGATTTAGAACACTAGTTTTTTAATATCTTGGCCAAAAAACTGGTTTCAATTAGCTTGAATATGCTATCAAATGAACTTGAAACAGGCCAGATGGTGACAGAACAGTCTAGAGAAGTTTGGCAGACTATAAGCCTTATTATTATCACAATCCTTGCCCATCCACACTCATAGACAAGATCAAAGTTGGGCAGGAACTGGGGGTAACTTTGGTCACAGAAGATGGAAAGATATCACTTTCTCCGAGGAAATAAGAGTTAAACTGAACTTTGCTGATGGCTGCCTCGATTACCGCCAAGGAGAGAGATTTTCAGAGAACTGTACTGTCGAACACGATTTCAACCAGGAAAGATTGGTTTCTTGGGGGAGGAGAGACGATACGAATGATGAAAACGGAATTCCAACGAGAGCTTTCCCCTGTTTGAATAAAGGATGTCTGGCGGGCAGCTGACAAACACCTGCCCTCTTGACGCCAACATATTAAAATAATTTGTGCAAGCAGAGAAAGCATTCACACACTAACCGGAAACCACATTTATCTCCAGGCCATCTCTTTCTTTCAATCTACTAGTCCTGGTCTCTTCTATTTCTCTTGAAGTTTATGGACTGGACAGGTTATCTTTGGACTCGTGTATCTGCACAGTTCACTCTCAATGGTTTGGTCACTCTTCATAGGACTCCTCCAAAGCTATTAAAGTCATTTCTCTAGCATGTCAGCCGAAATACAACTGGAGTATTTTTCAGCTTTACGAGGGCTTTTCAATCTTTAATGGACGTTTTTTAACCCTGAATTGACTTTTTACATACTTTTGTGTAAATACTGCGATAATTTGGCAATACTTTGTACTTCTCAAAACAACACAAGAAGCCCCTTGACCTGATTTTCCATTTCATTGTCATATCAGTCTTTTCCGGTATAAAACTGAAATGGATAAAAAAATGACTTTGCATGGACGTCAGCCTAAAAGACAAAACCTTCAGATATACAACGGGGAGGGAAAGGGTTAAAATACCGCAGAGCCTGAAGTGAAAATCTGAAAAGTGCAGACAAAGACAGAGAGAAAGAACACGAGGAGAATCTAGCTGTCAATCTTCCCTGCCAGCTTGCTGATTTAGTCCCATTATGAAAAGCTGATAACGAGAGCCCGTGGAATAGGCTTGTTTGGGTCTTTTGGTCTTTTTTTTTCCGATAGCTCCTTTCCTGCTGTTGTCTCTTGCTCTCTTCAGCAAATCTCAAGCACATCTAAACTGCATCTAAAAGAACAAGGGCCTGATAAGGATTCTGAATTAACATTGATTTTAGCACTATGCTACGCACAGAGCACCAACCCCCCATCCAGGATAACCACGTATGACCAAAAACCCCTTTAAAAAATGGCACGTTTTGAATGAGAAGTTTAACTTTTCTTTCCCCTGTCCTCTATCCTTTTAAGACTAAAACGCGTTTTAAAATGTGTAACAAATTATTTCAAAGAATGTGATTTCTGCTGTATAATGTACCAACACAGAAAAGAGAAAGTCAATAGGGACACCTCCTGTGAGACATGCAGCACTCTAACCATCCTTCCCTTTTCTAACCACTCCATCTAATTCAGGGTGGCTGGGGAGCCAGAGCCTATCCCAGCAAGCAATGGGCGCAAGGCAGGGCACGACTTGTACAATGGGGTGCCAGTCCATCGCATGGCAGACAAACAGACACTGACACGCACACACTCACACAAGTCCAATTTTCCCAGAAACCACTTAACCTACCAGTATGTCTTGGGACTGTGGGAGGAAACTGGAGAACCCGAGCACAGGGAGAATATACAAATTCCACTCAGACAGCAGTCCAGGAATTGAACCCAGGGTCCCAGCACTGCGAGCAGCAATACTAACCACTGCACCACCCTGCTGCCACTGAAGTATCCAAAAGAGTCCAATTAAGGACCAGGTGCAGCTCTCACTGAAAACACAGCAAGCTTGTGGGAAAATGACCAAACACTGCAGTTGACATTGCTTGGAAAGCTGAGCACAGGTATAGTTGGAAGTAGAATAAATTTGCTTGTTATATTATCTCTACACCTCAGTTTTACAGTATGAAAAGTCAACACAGTGGATGGCTTCAGAAATGCTGAGCATGGTATAACTTAAGAGGAAGTTCATTATACAACAACTTAGATTCACAAAGTTGCTTTTGTCTTCTAACATTTCTTGCCATATTTAGGTAAGAAACCTAAGAAACAGGGGCCTCCTGCATTGCTCAACTGGTAAAGTGATTGAACTCAATGATCCTGAAATTCTCTTCAAAGGCCCTCTCAGCTCTCAGAGACTACTGTGGCTTCTCTAGCGCATGGGGGCTTGTGCTGCTGTAAGTGAAGGATGCACTTCTTCTCCAGTACGGGAGTGTGTTGCCTTTGACATGTGCAAAGGTGATTGGCTCAAAGTGGGTGAATGAGAAGCATTGGCTTACACTTCTGCACTTTTTCTTCCCCGTGTGCGGTCACAGGGTTTTTGCAGGCACAAGCTGAAACATGAAAAACTCAAAATTGGCAATTATGGAGGGGGGGGGAGGGTAAAAAATAATTGATAAAGTTAAAAGGAAAATAAACATTGAAAACACACCAAACAAAACTGCTAATTTAAAAAAAAATTAAAACAATATTAATAGAAGAGCCAACAAAATTTCATTTTGTAGCAACAAATATCACTCAGTCTGGTCATACAGTAATTATCTTGCTTCAGGGCAGCAAATTCTTAATTACTCAGCAAATTCACATACTTTCTTGTCTCCTGCAAACTTATACAGGGGATGTTTGAGGTTTAGGAACTGCACAGGTTTAAAATATACTGTACATAACGCAAATACTATATATGTAAACAAAGCAAGAAAGTACTTTCATGCTTATGCAAAAATCTTTTCACAACACGCTGGCAGTAGGAAACTGAGGACACTGCTGTACAATAAGAACCCTTCCAGGCTGTGCAATAATATTGCAAGACTAGAAATGCATTTATTTAGAAGTGTAATCACTAATGATCAATAAGCATGAACAAAAATGAGAGTTTTCGAAGAGTACTTTGCCCAAGTGTCTCAGAAAGAAGCTAAATGAAGAGCATTGAGTGAGTGATTCTAGGTAAAGCCAATCAATACTCTGATCGAGACAACCCTGGAAAGACAGGAAAAGGGCAACAGAATACTTCAGCATACACCTAAAAGTGAGGAAGTGGTTAGCACTGCTTCCTTGCAGCGCTAGGACCTGGTTTTTAATTCAGGACCTAGGTGAGGTCTGTGTGGAGTTTGTATGTTCTCCCCACGTTTGCGTAGGTTTCCTGTGGGTGCAATAGTCTCCTTCTCGTGTTTTGCTATAGTGCCTTCAGAGATGTGAACCTTGCTTTGCTGGGCCTCCACTCTGCTACCAGTGTCCCTAATCTCTGTCCTCCTCGCCTTTTCTTGGGTTCATGTGACACCTCAGACCTCTGCTTCACTCCAGCAGACAGTAAGTGATGGGTACTGCGGTCATAAAATGAGACATATTATTAAAAAAAATGTAGGTGTTTATGTTGCTACATGTACATCTTTTATGCAATGAGGGGCGCAATACAAAGGCAAACAGAATGTACAGTTAAAAAGTGTAGCATTTAAATTAATGTTATATTATACCTGGACAAAGCGCTTGTAAGACTGCATTTATAATCTACAGTAGTTTACAACTGTGCAACATTGGAACAAAGATATTGTTGCTTTGGAACCAGGCAGGTGAAGAGCAACTAGACACATTACACTCCCAGCCTTAAAGGGCTGCCCTACCCTGAACGAGGTCACAAACTTAAATGCGGTGCAAGAGGGAGTAAAATTTAAGTATTGTTACGACCATGTGGAATATATTAACAAACTCACATCTTCATACAATTCCTCTTTGCCTCATCATTGCTCTTTGTGCACTGACCTGACCTTTGATCTCTGATTAATGTCCTCCCTGTGTGATGTCTGATTTCTCTCCTCCCTGTGTGATCTCTGATTTCTCTCCTCCCTGTGTGATCTCTGATTTCTCTCTTCCCTGTGTGATCACTGATTAATGTCCTCCCTGTGTGATGTCTGATTTCTCTCTTCCCTGTGTGATTTCTGATTTCTCTCCTCCCTGTGTGATCTCTGATTTCGCTCCTCCCTGTGTAATCTCTGATTTCTCTCCTCCCTGTGTGATCTCTGATTTTGCTCCTCCTTGTGTGATCTCTGATTTCGCTCCTCCCTGTGTGATCTCTGATTTCTCTCTTCCCTGTGTGATCTCTGATTTTGCTCCTCCCTGTATGATCTCTGATTTCTCTCCTCCCTGTGTGATCTCTGATTTTGCTCCTCCCTGTGTGATCTCTGATTTTGCTCCTCCCTGTGTGATCTCTGATTTCTCTCTTCCCTGTGTGATCTCTGATTTTGCTCCTCCCTGTGTGATCTCTGATTTCTCTCCTCCCTGTGTGATCTCTGATTTCTCTCCTCCCTGTGTGATCTCTGATTTTGCTCCTCCCTGTGTGATCTCTGATTTCGCTCCTCCCTGTGCCTCAATACTGGAGACAGCAAGCAGTAAAGATGAGAACTGCACCATCAGTTACTACCTTCCCAGCTGCTCCTATTTATCCTGCACCATGATCCACTTCTGCCACATCTGTTGAGCCGTAAACGACAGTGTATAAATGTAGAACAAACAGGCTACTAAAACTTAAGTGTCCGTTAAGAAGGAAATTATATGTGAGAACAATATGACTTTTGTTAATAAATAGTGAGTTAATTGATAACAGGGATTAGTACCTACCTGATTATACCTGATGAGAAGTCTGTTAATGCTCTCATAATAAAAAGGCTTTAAAGAATTTAAAATATGAATTTAAGACCTCTACTCTAAAATGCTTCTGTATTTTTATTGTATTTTACATGCATTGCTAAGTGTGGCATATAATACACTCATGATTTTTTATTCTATTAATATTGCATTATGTTTTTTTATTGTATTCTTGTATGTGTGTAGTGCCTGGTAAAGTTTACAGGCATCAATCAAATACCTTAATAATTAATCATACTGTATCACCACTTTGTGCATCTTCCTGGAGTCCTTCTATAAAACAGGTTCTTGGATCAATGAGGTGATAGGAAGAGGAGAGTAAGTGTGAGCATTCTCATTGTTTGCAACACATTTTCTTTTCTGATAAGATTCCAGTTCCATCACATCAAGCTTCGCACAGGCAGGCAGCTGCCGCTAGCTAGCAGGAAAGTGGGGGGTGGAGGGATCCGTCCCCTGGAATCTGATGTCCAGCTCACATCTGCCTCCTTGTGTCTCCTGCCACTGCTCATTCTGAAAGCCTGTCCTGTCTGCCGCACACTAGGTCATCAAGTGACTGGCCAGAACATGGGCAGTGTTTCCTTCAGTAACTGTCCCAGACCAGCAGCTTAAGCGCTCTGAGCTGCCGTGTGATAAACTGGACCCATAAAGGGTCAGCAGGCATCTTGCTAAGTGATCACTTTAATTACGGGCGTGTGCTCCATCCAATTCAGAACTCAGCTGCTTTACTGTTTGGCAGCTTTCTCCTCAAATCTAACAGAGAGAACCTTTTACATTCATGTTCATTAATGAATCAGGTGGAAATGGACATCTTTGGAATTCACCAAGGTGAAGAGCGATATTTTTGACTGGTGATAATTACTCTGTCGCATGTTGTAACACTGGAGCGCTACAGTACGCTACAGAGCAGACAGAAAAGAAACTACAGAAAGAAAGTGAGTGAGTGACAGGACCATTGCCTGTTCAAAAGTGGGGTGTTCTGGGCATTTGCTCTGGATTGTTGAAAGATTCTCAGCGACATAACGTTTGCTCAAGCCCGCTGCTGAAATGCAGAGTTCAGTTTCATCATGCCTCTCCTCCATCCCACAGCCACTCAACTCTGATTGAGGCCAATTGCCGCTGATAACAACTCCCCTACTGCAATGTGACGAGACAGCCGGCGACATCCCAGTCTCGGTGCTCCCCTGGTCGCTGGGCACCTGGTTGAGAGAGGACTCTAGTGCCTCGCCTGTCTGAAAGACTAAATAAATATTTGATGCTTGTTCATTTTCTTTCACGTTTTGTTTTCATGTCCCCACCCCAACTTCGTCTTTGAAGCTGCTCCCTGGCTTATTCTTCACGTAAAAGGTGGGGTTCCCCCTGCTTTCAAACAGGTGGTCATTCGCCTCCGCCTGGTGAGTTAGCCCAGTAAAGCTCACTATTCAATTACTATTCACTACTTTTCACGATTCAACTAGTATTCACTATCACCTTTATTAGAATGCAGCAAACCAAGTGAAAAAGAAGAAGCATCTAAGAGTTCTGCTACCATGTTGCATATAGAAAGCTAAAATTAGCCAGACAGACAGCTCTTTCAAATCTCGGTGACAGACAAAGACAGGCATAAAACAGAGCAGTAATTATAAGCTTGAAAAAGATCGAAAAAGGAGAAAAAAAAATAACAATGGGCAAAAGGCACAAAGCAAAGGAAGGAAAGACAGGAAACCTTTCGGAACAATTTGAAACTGTGTTCCTGGAAAACTAAATAGGCTTTCCACAATGTAGTGTGACAGACTGTCACAATAGCTAAAGGTCAGGGGCTTCAGCTGGTCCGCTGCTTTCTGAGTGAGCTGCCCTCACTAGAACTCCTCCCTCCTTCATCACCACATGATGGAATCTGTCTACACAACTCTTCTCCACAAGGGAATAATATAATATAATATAATAGCAATTACATAAGTAATCACTTGCTCTGAATCCATGCCTGTGTGTTGCTGAGGTTGTCTTTGTGAAAGTGTTTGTCTCCGGTTCATACTGAAGATTTTGAAGAGGTAGGGGTGGAGGGGATCAGGATGGGCAGAGAGTGGAAGTGGGAAAGGGTTTGAGCTAAGACAGTTTTCCCAGAAGCCAGTCTACCTGCCAGTGTGCCTTCGGACAATGGGAAGAAACCAGAGCACCCGGGGGAAACCCACCCGAACACGGGGAGAACATGCAGGCTAACCACAGCGCTGCCATGTTGTCCCTCAGGTATACAGTACATACAGTATATATGTGAATATAGGAACAAGTAATAGGTTTATTCCATGCTGAAAAAAAGAAGAAAGAGAACACAACGTTTCGGCCGTGGAGCCTTCTTCAGGTGTGAGCCTGAACTATATGTGAATATGCACAGACACAGGTGGGATTAAAGACAATATCAAATATATGGCTTTTTCATTGACTGGTTTATCCTGCTCATTAACGGTTAAGGATAATCAAGACGTGACAAAAATATGCAAAATTCATGGCTAAAAACAAGCTAATTTCATGCATAACCCAAAACTCCAACTGTTGCAGGATAAACATCCCTGGTTACATGAAAAGACGCACCTGAGTCAGAACGGAAAACACTGTGCATAACGATATTCTTTCACATCCGCGCTCTGCTACCAAAAATAGTGAATATCCTAAGATAAGAACCACAGCTTTTTCATTTCGGGATTTCACAGCAGAATTGCTGGATTCGATGACAGCAGCCATACTGTATGTGAGATATGTTTGCCTCCCTAAATCTAGTCAATGATTATTGTCATGTGAATATGTGTTGCTTCTTAAATGATCAAACAGTTAGCATGACTAATGCAGTCTTGGGCCATTCAAGACTAAAAATGCTAACAACGTTTAGAACTTGCTTTGGCTGATGCACCTCACAGAGTGATATGGGAACGTTGTTTCCAAAGGTGCCTTCACTCCCGAAAGCTGTGCAGAACATTTTTTTAAGAAATAGACTTTTCATGGCTGTGTGGCTTAGAGACCTGTCAGAGAGAGAGAGAGAGAGAGAGAGAGAGAGAGCAGGATCTTCACAAAGTGGAGAGTGAAAGATCTGCTGTGGCTGGCGTCCAATCACTTGACTTTATAAGAAGCTCCCGAGCACAGGTCGCACAGAATAACCAGCTAATAGCAAAGGCAGGGCAGGTTAGGGTTACGTTAAAGACCACGGAAAAGGCGAGTCATTTTCCACGGGGTTGCAGAAAAAAGGTTTAAAAAGGGAAAGCAGGGTTGCTCTTACTTATCAGCCTTACTTTCAGGATCCCTCAGATTTAATAGCAAGAGATATCCTGTAGATAACAGGTTGCTTTATATGTGTAGATCCCCAACACCACGCTAACAGCTTAAGGGCACCTTGCCACAGTGCTGCGATGGTGAAAAACAGTCTTCTTCTCATAAGTTAGCGCTGTCACTAGTGGGACATGAGTCCCGCCATCTCCCTTCCCGCAAGAGAATGTCACCATTGAGAGAGGAACAATCTGGATGTAATGGGTCACCAGTATGGCTCAATGGCACAAGCTGTCTGTCTGTTGTTAATAAAAATATCTTCTATTCACCTGAAGGTAAGATGAATTATCTACCGACTCCTGTCGGGAAAGGAAAGTGACAGAGTGTTTTGTTTTTTAGTTCTGAGTACCTTACACATCTACAAGTACATTAATGGCTCTTTAGATTAAAGGTTAATTTGAAATACTTCCCCTCCCTCCTTATACAGCTGATTAAAAATGGACTTATTTTGTTTTTCAAGTCTGGAATCACTACGCAAAGTATGTTGCTTCTTGTAATATTTAAAATACTTTTCTAACGTTATTTCTGAAATTTCTAATAACAACCATCCCTTTCCAGTTCCCTTGGCCTTGACACTCACTACACAGAACACCTTTACTCAAAACAAAACCACAGAATTCTACTCTCATTGTGGTTTGGCCATGTACTCAGGTCTCTGGAGCTGCCTGGGGAGAGGTAGGCCTGTCACAAACGAGTGGAGCCGTTTGGTAGTTATGGTAGCTAATTGTTCTGGAGACCTCTTCCAGCTGTATCTGAAAAAAAACAGGGCTTTGCCTCCAACAACATGCTGTTGGTAGCTTGTTTTAACATGCCCACAAACATAGGTGTCTCCTGTTTTCAGAGTTTAAATGCACTTCCACACCCAATCTACAATCTATATGCAGAACAGATGATGGCGTAGCTGCTAACTCATCATCATGTAGTTTTAGGAATGTGCAGAGTCCAGAGAGATCAAGCATTGTGTAGAGATGCTAAACCAATCAGAAGCTTACATGCTTGAAGCCGACTTTCATATCTAACTCTGAACTCCACAAGGGGATGATGGAAGGATTGTAAAACTGGCATATAACATTCATATTTTTTTCCTGTTAAATTCAAGACAGTTGACTTTGGAACACATTACATCTTAAGTATTTTTTGAAACATCAGTAAAGTATTGCAGGAGTGTATTGGAAAAAATACAAAAGCCTTTGTGATTTCAGTTGACCTAGTTCAGCACACCAACACTGAGAAGACAGCGAGGCTGTGTCTGACCTCTAAGGACCGTCTGAACTGCAGCAGAAAGCTGGAAAAATTCCACTCCAGACATGAAACAGAAACTATTGTCATCGGCTGAAGACATGGGTTAACAACTTACATTTAAGCAGTAGACTGACAAGGAGTACATTCAAAAACTGTTCTATTTTACTGCAAAATGTAGCCCACGTTCTTTGATCTCTAAATAAAAACTAATTTGGGACATCCTCTTCATTTCTTTGTTTCTTATCTTGAAAAATTTGCAACTACTTTCGGGAAACCAGGAGCAAATAATTGAGCTTGGGTTGCTCATTTTGAAAATCACATTCTGATACTCAGCTTGATGTAATGATGAGGAGTTTGATAGTGAATATTCGGGCCAACAGTTTCTTTTAAGTGTGTTTTACAGGTTTTCTGAGGAATGAAAGGAAGGGACCCAGTGTAGGGCTGTAAAGCTATACTGACTCAGCTAAATGTATTATTCAACACTCGATAATGACTCATTCACGTGTTCCTGAACCTGTCAAAATGTCAGTGCCGTATTGCACAGTGCGTAAGCACGTCTCAATAACTGAAGCTGCTATTTCATTGGCTAGAAAATTCGAAATGGTCTAATTCAGGGTGGTTCCACTCTGAAAATGGAGGTCGAGTGTGTCAGCAAGTTTTTATTCCAGCTCAGCTCTTAATAATCTGGATTAGGTCAATATTTGCTTAATGGGACCAATTTATCAACTTCTCTGACCTGTTCAGGTGCTGCTGCTTTAAAGATACGTTTAAAGAGTTGTACTAGCCTGGTCTTAGTCTGTGCAGACTGTGTCGATCTGTGCATTTACAGTACAGACAGCAGCTACTAAATATTCAGAATAGCGAACCTTCTAAAAGCTCAAAAACTATATTTCTAATTTTCGAAATAAACTGCATCATCAACATTTTGTAATGCAAACACCCTGCCTGTAATTATTATTTATTACCCACTATATTAAACATTCTTCTCCAATTTCCGGTGTCTTGGGATCACGTTTGCAATATTTCCATGTTTACTCCATGAGTAAGTTAAAACGGGAAAGCTTATGGGCAACGCTGCAATATGCCCTATGTTCTCGCATAGAGCAGGTTAACCTAATGGAGTCTGCCAAGTAGTAATCTGTCCGAATGGATCTTAAAAGGCACAACCTTTGAAAGGAGATGGGAATGTGATTTTGAAAAAAGGCATCTGAAGCATTAAGTGCAGGCAAACAGCTGTCAGGACACAGAAGCAGCTGTTTTCCACTTTAGACATCCCAGCAAGCGGCTGTTACTGACACACCTATGAGGGACAGAGAGCAATGAGCTACGCTTCATCAGCACCGGAGCACAGGAATCTGTAAGGCGTGTAGATTTCAAGCCCTCCATCCCTCTTCTAAGCGCTTCTTCCAGTTCAGGGTGTGGGTATCCTGGCAAGGAACGGGTGCAAGGCAGGGTACACTGATCCATCGCAGGGAACACACAGACACAAACACTCCCACCAGGGCCAGTGCTCCCAGAAGCCAATTAACCCACCAGCATGTCTTTGGACTGTGGGAGGCAACTGAAGCACACAGAGGAAACCCATGAGAACACGGGGAGAACATACAAACTCCACACAGACAGCACCCCAGGTCTGGAACTGAACCCAGTGCTGCAAAGCAACAATGCTTTAATGAAAGGGGGTAAAGGAAGTTCACAGTTTGGAGCCGCTACAAGAAAAGGCAGCCCCTCCCTCCTATTGATCTTTATCCTTTGACTCATCAGCTCATCTTAATTCACCTTTTGTCCTATAACTGTTGAGTATTTTGTTTCAACGGGACAGTAATGTGACGCAATGCAGCTCAACGGTCACAAGTCCAAATATGAGGTTTTGCTGCTGGGATGCATGTGTCAGTCATATGAGTAAGAACAGCTCATCGGGTGCCAGACCATTTACATCTTATATTATGCTGGTGAGCAAGTGTGGTGATGCCGGTACAGGAGTAACGTGTGTTTTGATCTTGGATTTTGCCAGCATTTTAGCAGGTGAATTCTTAGTAAGATGAGCAATTATAATAAACTCAGATTTCGTCAAAAAGTACAAAACATGGCATTACAGCAGTCTAATCTAGACTAGACTAGACTAAAGACGTGTTATTTTCTTAGCACCAGAAAAAGAAAGGAGTGATCTAATTGCTTGCAATATAATGCAAATGGCAGAAGGACAGTTTAGTCATGTGTTTAATGTAGGGTTCAACCCCAGATTCCTAAAATCAGATGCAACACTTGAGGTAAAAAAAACCCAACTCTGTTTCTATAATGCAACAGACGAAAGCATTCTTACGAACTTTAAAGCGAAACAAAAACCTTTAAGGTCTGCTTTTTTATCATTTACTAAAAGAACGGTCTTTTGCATGAGTGTTTCAGATTTCCTCTGCGCGATACATCTTCCGACTTATTGCTCGCAAGCTCCTTCCCATATAAACAGACTCCTTCTCGCTGTCGAGAAAAAAAAAGTCTAATCAATTTCCTTTTTTTTTGTTGCCATGGAAACTGTCCAAGTGAGAATTTGGAGGGCATATTTCCTCTCCCCGTTTTAATATTTATTGCTCGGGAGCCTTCATCACTTTTCTCCCTCCATTCGCCCTTTTTCGTAGATGTCTAGCCCTGCCAAAGCCAATTTCATGCAAGGGCACAGGGGGGGCTCTTGAGGATGTCAGGGTTGGTAAAGCATGTTGCTCTGCCAATCACCCAAGCTGGGTATTTTCATAGATGCCGATTTCCGCGACGCCCTCCCCTTTGCATCTCCTCTCTCCTGTTTTCAAAGCCTCTCTGGGGTTACAAACAGGAACCAGCGGACTGACCACAGGGTTTGTGAGTGGGTGTGTTGTGTGGACAGGTTGTGTTAATGGTGCTTCTGTTTGCTCAATGACTGAGCGCTTCAGTGCGGAGTCAAAGCCTCTGTGCAGGTTTTATTTTTAGCAGCAGGAGCGCAGCCTCACACACAATCACTGTCTATTCGGCTGTGGTATCCGATGTGGGAGTCTGCTCTGCTCTTTCATTACCCTTTCCATCCTGCCTGGCCAACAAGGGATGCTCTCCCCTGTAAGGTATTCTTTTGTGAAGTTAAAATGTTTTTTTTTGTGAATGAAAAACCGGCAAAAGGATTTAAGCTGATGAGGACTCTGGGTTCAATTTCAGCAAAACTGGACCTAACCCATGTGTACTGTATGTATGAATTAAAGGACAACCAATACATTAGGAGGATTAAGTAAAGGGGCCTTCAGTCCATAGATGGCTCTATGATAAATATGCAACTAGGAAAATAAAAAAAACTTCAGCACTTTCAGAAATTAAGGAGAACACAAAACCAAACACCTCATTTAAGAATGCTCAGGACATGAAAAGCAAAATGCAAAGTCATATTGTATGTTGCCATCAAGCTCATGCTTGAAGACATTTCAACAGTGGCGCATGTAAACAATGAGGGGGAATCGAAGGTGAGCATGGCCGTGTCTGGCACACCCATGAACAGCCCACGACACCACGACACAGGAGTGCTCCATCTCTTGCATAATGAAAATGTTCAGTATTGCAGTGCCTGTTTCAGTTTGCTGGTTTGTGTGAGAGCCAGGGCCTGTCCCTGGAAGCAACCAGCACAAGGCAGGGTACAAGTGACCCTGGAAGAGACACCAGTCCATCACAGGGCACACATAGATGCACAGTCACAACAGGGCCAATTTTCCCAGAAGCCAATTGTAACACTGTTTTGCTGACTTCTTGGTCGGTAAAATTTTGTCTGCCATTGCGTTGATACGTTGGGAGTGTGCTGTAAAAACAATTTCCCCAACGGGGCAATAAAGCCTAAATTAATTAACCTTCCGTAACGTCCTTGCCTTGTGCATGCAGGGAGAACGTGCAAACTCCACCCAGACAGCACCCCAGGTCCGGAATCGAACGCAGGGCCCCAGCACTGAGGCAGTAATGCTGAACACTGCGCCGCCGTGCTTCCCTGCTTCTTGCAAGTGAAAATTAAAATCTACTTGACATTGAATGTTAGAAGAGAAGGCATAAACAAACCATTAAAGCTCAGCAGGCACAGGGCACAGGAAGGACTACACTCTGAATGCAACTTCACAGGGCAATTTAGAGACACCAATTAACCCGGACAGCAGGCTGGACTGTGGCTAAATAGAGCACTTGGAACATTTGGAAAAAGTCCCTGAAGAGTCAATGCTTCCTCTGTATAAACAGCCATCGAAGGAACCCTTTCGGTATCGCATTATGAGGTGTTCTATCATCAACCGATCTAACATTTGGGGGATCCTATTTAAAGTGTGTACGTTTTCTGTGGGGAAGTGTGCTCTAGAGGACAAAGTTTAGAAAAGTAGGATCTGGATGCGCACTGAGGTTCCCTCTTGTTAATGTACTTCCCTGGAAGTCAACAGCTGACTCAAAAGTATTTTTTTTTCTCCAGAATTTTATCTCGAATCACAAACACATCCTTTGGATTTTTTTTCAAGCGGCTTTCCAGAGTATTAGGGGTATAAACACAATGGAAACGGTTTACTGTTTCCCAGCCCTCACAGGACAGAAGCAGAGAGCGGGGCCAGAGGAAACTGAAGAGACAGAAGTGAAGGGAGAAGCCCCTTCTACACTGTAACAGCTCGCCGGGTGATGAAGAAGCAGATACTCTCTGACTGTGTCAAAACAGAAGCAATAGTGTACAACAAGGACTTCCTTTTTTTAATATTCATTTTCATAACTGCCTGAGACCCATCGATCCATCTGTTTTCTTATCCAGTTCAGGGTCGCAGGGCAGCAGAGCCATGAGCGCAAGGCAGGGTACACCCTTCCCTGGATGCCAGTCTGTCGCAGGGCACAGACAGACACACCGCCACCAGGGCCGATTCTGCCGAGCCTAATTAACCCACCAGCAAGTCTTTGGACCGTGGGAGGAAACCGAAGCACACAGAGGAAACCCACACAGACATGGGGAGAACATACAAACTCCACACAGACAGCACCCCAGGTCTGGAACTGCAAAGTGCTGCAAAGCAACAATGCCAACCCCCCAAAACATAGGGAGAACATACAAACTCCACACAGACAGCACCCCAGGGCCAGATTTGAACCCAAGGCCCCAGTATGTTGAGGCAGAAATGTTAACCACTGCACCACAGTGCCAACCCCCTACATAATTTTCATATATATTCAATGGAAATTAATACTCTATAAGCAATTTCTGCTTTGTATTAACAGAGCTGTGCTTTTTGGGTTTGGACGCTTTCTGAATCATTAAAATTTGAAATGCTGGATCTTCTGTTTGAATTAAGGCCCAGCAGATCACTTGTTCAATCAGCAGTGAGCAGTGACCTACCAGTAACAACAAAACAAAAAAGAAAAGCCACAATATACAGTATGCGGGAGGTTCGATTAGGCAAGCAGAAGGCTGGAGTGATAACTAAAGAAAATTTGGGGACAAGTGATCGATGTCATCTCTCAGATCTGGGCTCCAGGTGACAAAGTAGAAAGAACTATTAGCAGTTCGATAAAGGCTGTAAAAGCACCAAATCCTGTTTAGTAATTAACATATTTAAACATCAAAAACTAGAAGCCTGATGTTTAGCTATCAGCTCCCCTCTCTCGAGTGAAGTCCACCTGCCTGGTCACGCTCAGAGTGGCTTTCCCACATTTTATTTCCTCTTCTGAGTGCTGGCTGTTAATGATGTACATGGCAATAATGAGCTGTTTATATCTGCCTGCATCGTGACCCACAGATTGGCATACCTATAATAACTTCCACTGCTCATAGTGACAAGCATATACTGTGAGGTAATCAGACATAGGCCCAAGTAAAAAGGTGAGTTTTAAGTTTAGGTTTGAAAAGAGTCAGAGAATCCGCCTCTCGAAGATTTAGAGGAAGGGCACTTCATAACCACGGTGCAGCAACAGAAATAGGTACGAAATTTAGTCCGGGTACAGCAAGCAAAGGACCAGCCTGAACTCAGTAGAGCCTACAGGAGGGAGTGTAAACACAAAGGCCTTCAGAGATGTGTGATGGAGCCAGATTATTCAGAGCCTTTCAAGCCAGTAACAAGATCTTGTATTGAGGACATGACTGTAGTGTAGGAGTGATCTGCTGCCAGGGTCTGGTGTGAGTTAGAAGGCGAGTTGTTTTGGACATATTGCAGCTTTCTGAGGAGAGCGTGAGGGAGCCCATAAAGCACCGAGCTGCCGTAATCGAGCCTGGACGTCACAATCTACAGGCATGAAACCCCCACTCACCCAGCACGCCCAGGCGGTAGTTCATGGTGACCACGATGACGTTGCCGTAGGCAGCCAGCACACTGGCATCGAACATGTTGCCTGTCCCCTCCATGTAGGAGCCTCCGTGAATGAACAGCATCACAGGCTTCTTCCTCCGGTCGCGGATATCTGGAAAGACATAGAGACAGAGGGGCAAGACGAGAGTCGGTAACGAAGCTCAGGTAACAGCCAGCTGTCTGAGATATTACACCAGTGTTCCTACCTGGTTTTAGAAAACAGAACAACGTATAGGATTGAATTTGATAGATTCAACCATTCAACCGTTTTCTAACCACGTCTTCCAATTCAGTGCTGTGGGGGAGCTGGAGCCTAACCTGACCAGCAACGGGCACAAGGAGGGGTACACCCTGGACGGGACGCCAGTCCTTCGCAGGGCACACACAGAAACAAACACGCTCACGGCATTTAGCTCTGTGGAAAACAGCAAATCAAAGTGGTCCGGAGTGCCTTCCGCGCAGACTTTCACATGCACTCTGATTTGGAATTCAGCTGACTGCTCGACGGTTCTTATCCCAATGAGAGGGATGAAGAGTTTGAGCACAGCTGCGTCTGCTCCCCCATCAAGTGTGGCTTTGATATTCGTCCCACAGTGAACCTTCCATTGCTAACTGTTTACATGTATGTATACTCAGACGGCCACAGGGGTCACTATTGTTTTGTAAGACTGGTCTTGTCAAGTCCACAGAACTCTGTCTGCTTCGGTGTGATCCACTACTGTACATGCCATAGTCTGGAGTATCCTCGTTACAGTCAGCAAGTGACACAGCCCTGACTTCAGCTAGCAATTCTAAATCTAAAATAACGGGCTCAGAAAGGCAATCAGAAGAACTAAAGTGGTCATTCACATATCCCCTGATTTCGTTCAGTTTTATTTGAAGTTTCTGGCAAAAGCCCTGTCTATCCAAACTGTGATTTGTATGAATGGCACTGAAGGCAGGAGGAGTCCCTATTGCTCAGCTGTACAGTACTGTATGTGTTCAAGAGCTGTCCCGTCTTGTAACCCCCCACTGTAGGCGCTAGCCCATCATGTGCAGACAACCTTATTCAGTGCTCAGGCTCTAACAGGTGAATGTAGAACAGGCAGGCTTCCCAATCTACAGGCACATTTCCGAGGGGCTTGACACAGGTATGATTCGTGTTTCATTTTAAGGGCAACCCCCTGCAAACGCAGGAGTGGAGTCAAAAAGGAATGCGCCCTTCATCCCTCAAAGAAAAAAGAAAAATGCAGCGCTATCGTCTGGCAAGTCTAGGCGTCGATACAGCGCAGGGTTCTGGATAATTAATGTGAAAAACCTTTGAGCGTAAGCATAAATAAGAGCAATAACATCTGTTTACCCTGATTAGCTCCGAGCTCGCAGTGGAGAGCGGGCAGGAGTGCAGGGTGCAGCCTTTCCTTTTATTGGCTGCTGCAGCTGTGCGCTGAAGAACCACTGCAAAATAATCTGCTATCGGATACAGCCCCCCCCCCCCTTCCTGCCCAACTTTCCTCTCTCTCACACACAGGCAGCTGCGTGCCGCGGTGCCGTGTTGGCATGGCAACTGCCTGCATAGCCTCTCTAGCCATTCCATCACGTCAGCCCCCCCCCCCCCCCACTTCCCTGTGTTACCAAGGAAACAGACTCCTGTTACGCATCTCTACCCAAATCACTGCCGATCACAAGAAGTGCTGAATGTACTCTACTTGACCTGACCGTACAGATTAGCGGAGCAATTTTTAGAGGTCTGCTTACTAATGAATTACAAGACTACCCTTTTTGTCCAGTCTTTCTTATCATGCTTCAGAGCCTCTAACTGCAATTATGCGTGTCGGGGAATCTCAGCCTAGGGCTCCAGTTTCACTCTGTGGTGCCACTTTCGCTGTAGGGAGGCTATATACTGTACCCTGGACAGGACACTGGTCTATCTCAGGGCAACGCACAGGCTCACAGACACTCGCACTAGGGCCAGTCCTCCCAGAGGCCAATTAACCTACAAGTACAGTACAGCTGTGGGGGGAAACCCACCTGAACATGGGGAAAACATACAAACTCCACACAGACAGCACCCCAGGAATTGAACCCTGGACCCCGGCGCTGGGAGGCAGCAATGCTCACCACTGCTTCACCGTGTCACTCATTCATTAATACACTGAAGCCTCAGCTCCTCTTTTGAAATGGTGCCAAGTTCATTGACAGGCTCAGCGACCCCACTGACGAGGGGGAAACCAGTTACTGGAGCGAAATGGGCAACACACCTACTGTATCTTCAGCCAGCCTGCTCAAATATCAATCAGATGTTGCCAGAACTCAGTGTAGTACCTGAAGCTATGCTTTTATATTAAGCTTACATGTGTAAAAACAAGATTACAATATACTGCACAAGCATGTACAGTGAGAACACGGGAATATATGCAACAAAAGGAGGCCATTCCACCTCCACTCATCTACAGAACATAAGAAAATAATCATGATGATGAGAAATGAGGAGAGGCCTTTCAGCCCATCTAGTTTGTCTGGGGGTTATTGACAACTGCAGAGAAAATTTGGAAATCAACCTTTGATTAGATTTGCAAGGTTGTTGCCCTGCTCTTTTTCTATAAGCTCTGAGACACTTCTGATTTCTTAGACCGTCCCCAGTCGGAGTCATTGGTTGTGCATTTTGCCTGCAACCTCTCACACGGGCCAATGAGGAAGTGTACAGTGGGTAGACCCCTCTGACCCGCCCACCTTCCAGCCACTCCCCATTAAACTCATCACTCAGGAAACGCAGCCCCATGCCAGACGCTCAGCGCTGATTGGAGGAGAGACATGGCCCTCACCAACAACACCTCAGGCCTGCAAGCAGCAGGGAGGCCACAGGGGGTCACCGTTTCCAAGCGCTGGAACCTTGGCTGATTAATCCCACCCAGCTCTCGGCGCCACCCCTTGGGAAATCCCAGTCACAGCGGGCTAGTAACATGACCCAGGCCCGAACCCGCAGCCGAAGACCTTAGTCTGTGCTTGAGCAAGCACCATTACCTTGGGTGTTTTTTTTTCATACCTCTGATCTGTAAACTACACTTTGTGTTAGACATGCAAACCTAAGATATGGAGCACTCTGGAATAAAATAACCTCCTTCTTAAGCCCGTAGCATTTATTATTAAGATTAGGGCAACTATTTTTTGGTTTTAAAAATCCCAATGTGGAAACATGAAATCTGAGTTTATCCAGTTAAAAGCCTTTTAAATTCCCTTATTCAAGTTATACATATATACAGTATGTCTCCTGGCATGCACACACTCTTAGGTCAGGAAAATAGAACATGCACTGTGGATTTTATGGAAGAAGAGAAACTGTGAAAACACCAGACAAGTGTGAGCACACTGTGCACAATTATTTCAGGAAAACAACAGGGTAAAGATGTTATGAACACTTCCAGACTCCCATATGACAGCAGTGTGGAGCAGGGGTGAGAGGATATAGACTCATAATTAGAAGAAACAGCTGTTCCACCCTTCAGCGCGGTACTTGACTCCGATTACTCCAGTATCCTTCGCAGCTGAATACATGGGTGCAAACGTAAGTCACTTTGCATAAAATCTAAAATTCTCAGCCAGATGTAAATAATAATCGTGCTGAGCAACTGGATTCTTACAATAATGTTTCATTGCATGTTGTCTGAGATTATTTCTAATGACTAAACTAGGAAACAACGCTATGCCAAACTTATTTCTTATATGCATATGCATGCAAAGAAAAACTTCTTATGGCCCATTAAAAGTGAAAGCACTGAAACCCACTGACAAATAGAACACAGAAAACACTTAAAAATAAACACTGGCTTCCTAATACACTGTTAAACACGGAAGAACAGAAGCCCTAATTATTGTATGCAATTGTAATATATTATTGTCTGTGGACAGTCATAGTGCATAAATCAGGTGAGCTGCATTTGTGTGACAAAGCTGCGAGGGGCTGTTGCTGTCCTTTTACTGAAAGGGAAGGTCTGGCTTACAGCCAAGGTATTGCTGAGTGACTAACAGGTTATTATCCTTGGGTGCAGATCATTGGTCATGAATTACCACTTTGTTAAATACTTGCCTTTAGACCAAAAAGTCATCTCTGGTAGGCCAGGAGCACAGCAAAGGTGCTGTGTTTTGTATTTAAAATCTGTGCTGCTTGTTCAGCAACAATCACAACTCTGTTTGAAAGGATTCTCTCCACTCCCCTTTCAGATCTAATGTCAAGATAGCCCTCTTACTGTATGTATGGCTTTCTCCTCCATTATTACCCGCTTGTTGTCATAGCTGCCACTAGCAGATTAATAAGCAATGTCCTGCTTACATATTCCGCTTTTTTTTGGAATTTAGACTTTTAAGCTGGGGTGGCACAGTGGCATACAGGTTAGCATTGCTGCCTTTCAGTGCTGGGGCCCTGGGTCCAATTCCTGGTGTGCTATCTGTGTGGAGTTTGCTCACTCTTCCTGTGTTTACACAGCTTTCCTCCCCCAGTCCAAAGATTAACTGGTAGGTTAATTGGCTTCTGGGAAAACTGGCCCTGGTTGTGATGGACTGGCGTCACGTCCATGGTGTATCCATCCCTCCTTATGCCCGATGCTTGCTGGGATAGGCTCCATCTCCCCTACATCCCTGTGTTGGATAGATGAAATTTTGAGATTCCTGTAAATTTTGTTGCCTGAAAATCATATGAACATGTGTCCTACAAGTATCTCCAACTCATGCTGTTCACCATCAAGACTGGGCTCTGGTCTCTGAACCCTAGATGCCGGCTGCTTGAATCCCTGAAGAAAACCGTTGTTTCACAAGCAACTTGAGGACTTGTGCTGTCCTGCAGGAATGTTATCATGTCACTCTGTGCTTTCAGCTCACTGGAAGGGCAGACAATGAGGTCTCAGGACTTGATTGATGTAGCTCTGTGCTAGGAGGTCTGCCATCAATCCCTACAAGTAGAGTACTGAAGCGATTAGACACTCCTCGTCAGTGGGTCTGTTACACAACAATTAGCATATCATCTGAGCCACACTTGCTGACGTCCACACAAAACCTTGATTCATGGCTGACATGAGGACTTGTCTCCACTGCTGGTGAGCCATCTGAGGCGTTGATCCAACATACTGATGACATGAAGGCACTGTTCCGTTCATTACTGATTCCTTTCCGTGTGCTTCTTTCTTATTTTCATCACTTTAATATTCAACATTTCATTTGTGCCCAGTCACCGAGGTGATTTTCGCAATAGGAGAAGTCATGCAAGTGGATCCTGATCAGGTATGAATGGTGGATTGATCAAAATAGTGCTGTATACTTTTCTGCCTGAAAACATACATGCACAAATTGTTTCTTTAGGTGCTTGATGCGTTATTTAAGTCACTAAACAAAATTCATTCTTCTTTCTGCATCCACTTATGAACAGTATAATTGAATTGTTACCGGAACCACTTCACTCTAAGTGGACTTAGATCTACAGTACAGCATACAGAGCTGCTCTCAATGTAACAAAATGACTTACCAATAATAACTGATTTTGTAATCCTTTTCATACACCCACGACATTCTGTAGCCTAAAGTCTCCTGCTGCTGGTCTGCATCTCTGCAGATAAATCCGTTGGTTCTAGTTCATCAAAAGATTATAGATGGCAGTGCGCTGCGAAAACTGGGTGGAAGAATGCCTAGAGTGTGTTTGAGGCAGTAATTGCTAAGAAGGGAGATGAAATTGTGCAGTTAATGCCAGAAGCTCATCAAATCTTTTTTGCGTTGTATTTTGAGATCGAAAACTTAAATGAGCAGTTTGCGTTTATCCCTCTTTTCTCCATTGACTCCGTGATTTTGAGGGCCGATGAAAGCATACAGTATGTGCAAGCATGGGTATAAAAGATTTGAGGGCAGTTGGACAATGGGGTGTTGCTGTGCAGACTTTAGTTCAAGGCCTGGCTCTAGTATTAATGCAATATGAGGTTTGTAACCCTAAGCATGATGGCTGCTGGCTGTAAGTTACCCTGTATAAGAGAGACTGCCATGTGACTGATTCATCTCCATCTATCCATCCATCCATTTTCTAATCACTTCATCCAGTTCAGGGTCACGGAGGAGCCAGAGCCTATCCCGGCACGCAATAGGCACAAGGCGGGATACATCCTGGACAGGACACCAGTTCATCGCAGGGCAGACACTCACACTAGGGCCAAATTCCCCAGAAGCCAATTAACCTCCATGGTTGTCTTTGGACTGTTGAAGAATCCCGAGCACCCAGAGGAAACCCACACAAACACAGGGAGAACACACAAGCTCCACACAGATACCACCCCAGGTAGGGAAACGAACCCAGGACCCCAGCTGCAAAGCAGCAATGATAACCCACTGCACCACTGTGGCTCATTAGCTATTGGTTTTTCAAATGAATGTGTGGCTGTGGAAGCTAAAACCAGCAACACCATGGCTACGACATGATTTCAGCTTTTTATGTTTCTCTCTTTTTTCACTGTAGGGGGTCCCCCTTTGATATTTCTGAGCTCCTTCCTGTTCCAATTGGTATCTTTAATTTCTAGGAGCTGCTGGCTGAGGGTGTTTTCAGTCCCATTCGCACTGTACCATGCTCTGAGACACGCTGACAAAATACTGCTCGCTGAAACCTTTTATCTCCTGTCATTTCCGGCCAAGGGAGTTTTGTTTGGTCATGATGTTAATCTAGGATGTAAGCTAAACTGAAAAAAAAAACCCAGAAGACTTATACAGTAAAAGAAATAAAGGACTGTAAATAAAGCCATGAAGAAAGTCACAAAAATCTTACGTTTAGGGTCCCTTTAAGAAGAAACACAGACGTAGCAAATCAATGATAAACATTTTCAGGCTATGACAGAGGTCTGGGCACTAGACTAGGTTCTCAAAGCACCAGAACTCCCCAACGATAGCTCCTGACAGCCTTCACTAATTACTCGGGAATCCATTAGCTATGGAGATGGACTTGGTTTTCTTTAAAGTGTTTGCTTTGATCCAATTAAACCATGTCACCACAGAACAATGGGTAGCCCCCTCTTGCATACTGTATGTTCACACTCCCAGCAATCTCCCCAAATGCCTTTACATCCCTGCTATTCTGGACTGCAGTGTGGAGTCTGGATGTTCTTTGACCCCCTTTTCTTGCTTTTTAAAATGGGGTACAGTATTTGCATTTATATATAGTTTCTTTTTGTGCCTGTCATTTGAAATGCCTTAATGGGTTAACAGTATTTTTTCACTGCAAGCGCTTGGTGAAATAAATGAATAGGACCTAACTGCATGCGTCCCTCTCAAACAGAAATATGTCGTTTCCCTCTCAACACCCGCTTTTTATTATTTGATTTTTAAAATTCATTTCCTTCTTCCTCATCTCTCTTATTCCCCTGTCAGCCTTCAGCAGCGCCAGTGAGTTACTTAGTTAACTGTGCGCTTCCATTCTTCCCTTTCCCCCTTCCCACCTCCTTTTTAACATTCATTTCCTGTTTTACATCACTTCGATTTCTTTTCATGATTGCACATTCCTTCCTCCTCATCTGCCTCATCCCTCTTCCATCAAGATCTGTCACAGTTTGAAGGCTCAGAGTTTTTCTCCCATTTCTTTGTCTCGTAGCTGTTGGCTAGTTGCCATTTGTGTTGGTTGTCTTTAGGTTAGCACCACATAAATGCAACCAGTTTACTAGTGCAAACGCCCCAGCAGGCATCACTGTTGCCCACATGAGAATAATCAGCCTGACTTTAGCATTCCCAGCAGGCCAACATTCAGCTCGTGGACCCTTACTGGGAAGCCCAGCAACAATAGGTTAACAACACAGCCCAGATTTAAACTCAGCCCTGGCTGTAAGATTCATCCTATGTGGCGACCAGTCTGGCTCAGCTCCTTTTTTTAAACTCCTTCCTTCAGGGAAGACTTTTCCAAGCATCCTGCTTCCTGCTCAGTTCTGAAATAGCACCTCTCTACAGTACAGCCCATCTCAATATGGAGATCTGGCATGTTGCATTGATTGAATACTCTATGCTGTGTACAGTATGTGTAAGTGTAATATGTGTCTTTGTCGATTTCATGGAAGAGTAATGTTTCTTGTTTTCGCTGTTTTTTTATCTGGGCTGCACTGCAACAAATTCCAATCATCTCTGTTGACATGGCAATAAAGTATTGAATTTA
This sequence comes from Atractosteus spatula, assembly GCF_055471065.1. Classification (NCBI taxonomy): domain Eukaryota; kingdom Metazoa; phylum Chordata; class Actinopteri; order Semionotiformes; family Lepisosteidae; genus Atractosteus; species Atractosteus spatula. The sequence goes on along the minus strand of NC_142708.1, from coordinate 66,505,719 downwards.
ACCGAACTGAGATTGAAAATGAATTGGGTCGGCCCAGGACACCCACTAAGGAGCCATTGAGGTAATGCACTCTGGCCTATCAACCCCTGGAGTGCTTTTCTTAACAGGAATGCAACATGGAAGCCGACAAAATATGTTATTTTGATTTTTCTTTTTACACGTCTTTCTGGCTGTCTGTAAGTCTATATTTAAACAGAAAAGAAACAGACTGCAAAACTCCAGAAAATGTGGCTGGTCTAATTTAGCCTTGGGGGCTGTTTTATGGTTTCGCCTATGGCACAGCATATGTTTAAAAAGAAGTTGTGAGCTACTGTAGATCCTGGAGACATGATATTTATTACAATAAAATCAGAGCATGTTCATAATTTCAACAATCCATGCAGATGACCTGCAAGGTAAAATCAGCATGTACCCACCCTTTATTTTAACAACCTTCTCATTCCTTGTGTTATTTCCTAAAGAAAATAAACACTGTTCTAAATTCTAATTTTTGGGGGGGAGTCAAGTTCCCTCTTTTATGGCGCTGCGCTGATTTCTGCCCGTTGTCAGGTGATCTGGAGGAACAACCCTTCTGATCCAAACTGACGTAAGGTGCTGAACTCCATGAACAATGGGGAGCCTGCATCTGCCTTCTGGGGAGGGACAGAGTGATCTCTGGAAAGCTTTCAAATTTAACCAGCAGTTGATCAAGTAAATAAAAATATCCAGATTTATTCCTTCAAAAATACTTTATTCATCCCCAGAGGAACAATTAAAGACAATTTGAACTGTAGTACTTGTGATATTGTTAGATTATGGGTTACACTGTTATTATTGGCACTTGTATTTTCTAACCACTTTACCCAATACAGGGTCCCAGGGGGAGCTGGAGCCTAAACAAGCAAGAAATGGGCGCAAGGTGGGATACACTCCGGATGGGATGCTAGTCCATCATAGGGCAGAAACACACTCGAACCAGGGCCAATTTACACAGAAGCCAATTAACCTACCGGCATGTCTTTGGACTGCTAGAGGAAACCCATGCGAACACGGGGAGAACGTACAAGCTCCACACATACAGTGTAGTACCCCAGGAAGGGAACCCAGGGCCCTAGCGTTACAAGGCAACAATGCTAACCACTGCACCTTCATTCTGCCCACTAGTGTTATCAATCAAACTGAAAATATTATGATTATTTTTGTTGTTGGTCAAATTATCAATAGTGTTCAAGACAGCCTGGCGAACAAAATATTCACCGCTTGTGTATTAACATGCTCCTCAGAAAAACCTACAGTTAGTTACCAAAAGCTTTCGCTCTCATACAGAGCCAACAAGGCATTTATCAGACATGCCCAAGCCTGCTTTTTTAACCTGCGCCAGCACACTGAAGAAGAAAGCAAAGACAATTTTCAACATCGACTTCCTGGCTCTCTCCTTATTAAAGAGGGGGAGGCCCTGACAGCCCCATCTTTCCCGACTGGCTTTCATTCTCTTCTCCCAGGTGAGTCACGCCCATAAAGCTCACTAATGTGACTCACGCCTCTTCTCCATCGCAAGTCGGATTTCTCTGAACTGCTGAAGTATTAGTTCATCCTGAGCTGCTTGGGGAGGAGGAGTGCTTGTTTGAAGTGCCAGCTGAGCGACTGGCTCCTGACATCACTGGTTCCCATCTGGGTCATGTATTAAGCTGACAATGACTGCGATTCCCCAAGTGGTGGCACATGATGCACTGAGCTGTGCCAGGGCTGCCTGGTGGGCAGGGTCACATCGACCCCTGGGCCTGGACAGGCTCCTGGGAGGGACATACTGTACCAGCCCTGCAGTCAACCTGCCACCTGGTGACTGGCTTGGACAAGCACACCTCAGAAGAACGCGAGCACAGTCCTCAGCCCTCCCGTTACCAGTACAAGGACTGTCATGGTAAGGCATCTCGATTAAGAATTGCTCCTTCTGCACGGGCAGGGAGGAAAAATAATTGAATTCAATATGTTCAATAACTGACATTAAACCTAAAAGATTTAATCGGATGAAGTACAGGTTTGGTTGACAAATGACACTGGTTTTGCAAGTCAAATCACAAAAAGGATGGTTGGTCTTGTGACACTAAATAAAAAAATCATCAGTGGAACAAAACCTTTGAATGGTGTGCAGTCTCTTTCAAACTTTGTTCTAGAGTATTGTTTGGCATTAATTGTATCCATTTTAACATCAAGAAGACTGGGAACAGAATAGAATATTCATGTTGATCATTGTGAGCAGCACACACCATATACATGTCAGCAATGTCCCAGTTTCAGAAATCTCAGCTAGACATAAAATATTACAGTATATGCATGGTGTCAAAATGTCACAAGGATTTACATATAAGCCCATAATAAACGTTTCGGCTCAAGTTTCAGGTGTTATTTAACGAGAATTTCCCTTCCTTCTCTCAGGGTCATAAATGGGTATTTAAGGGGCCTTGAAGAGCTGTTGGAGGAGAATGGGTTGTGCAAAAAAACAGGAGAACTGATAATTCATGGGCAGCAGTGAGGACCTGATGCTGGCACATTGAGCAGTGGGCACATTGACGTTCGCTGGAGGAAGGAAGTCAGTATTTTTTAGGAGCGGCTTCCAGGATTGGGTATTTTATAGTGTTCTGGAACAATGCTTGCTGCCTCCCTGCTCAGCCCCTCAGATACAAAGACCGAGGGAGGCCAGTGCCCGGCCCCTCTCCATACAAGAAGCTTAACAATTCCAGCTGCTTCCCAGCATCACGAAAAACAGGGCTAGTCTCCCCAGCACCAGTTCCACACCGTCTTTCAGCCCGTCTCTCTCACTTCCTCTGATCTCTTGTTGTTCCACCTTTCCTTATGTCTTCACTTCCTGTTCCTATCCCTCCAGCTCACCCTATCCCATGTTACCCTATCCAACAACTTCTACACTACTCTTGTCTTAAGAGTAAACTGTTAAAAATATACTGTACTGATTGATATACAGTAACAAGAATGTTCCATCCGTTCACCACAACCCAATAGTGAAACACATGAATAAAACAACTGTATGCTTCTATTCTCCTGGTTCCCACATCCTTTTTAACTTTCCTATTTTTATCACTCATTTTTTTGTCTTCCCTGGTCTGCACATTCCTCTTCCTTAAAGATCTGTCAGAGTTTGAGTGCTCTGAGAGTACTCACTTAATTCTCCTCGAAGTCGTTCGCTTGTTGCCAGTCATGCAGGATTTCTTGAGCTGAACAACCAAATAAAAAAAAAGTCATATCTTGATCTTATCAGCTAATTGTCAGCTAAGAGGATCCAAAAGCTCTTCAAGGATTGGGATTGAACTCTTTTTATTAAACTGAAGCACGGTCTCCATTTTGTACCAGCAGCTCAGCTAAACTGCAGAGCAGAGGAAGTACAAAAAGGTGTCAGACTGAACACCGTGCTTGGGCGGCTTGTTCTAGGCGCCACAACCACTTGTGTAAAAAGCGATTCTTTTAAACACATTTCCTTATAGTTCCCACTTGTGTGCTCTGGTTCATGTTTTACATCTACAATTCTTTAATACTTGAACAGGTCCCATAATGGTCTTTTCTTTTCCAGACAAAACATTACATTCTTTTCATCTGTCTTTGAAGAACATTCCTTTAAGCCCAGGAATTTATCTGATCATTATTCTCTGGACTGACTCCAGAAAAGCACCATCTTGCCACATAAGGACATCACACAATGTTCTCGATGATTGGCTGGTCAATGATCTGCTTGTTTATTTCAAGTTCTGTTACAACGTTTGATTTTGCAGTAATTCTTTTCTCTAAACCAAAATAATCCAAACAAAAACCTTTTCTAGAAACTTTTCTCTAACTATAGAAAACATCGAACTAATTCCAAACCTCTAAAGAATAATAAGAGTTTATTACTCACTTCTCTCTGTTCACCAGTCTCCTCTACCCAAAGAGCCCCCAGCTCCTCTGTTCCTCCTGGTTTATCACAGCTGACTCGTCAGCTTTGTCAACAGGTGTACTTGCAGTAATGGAGGCCTCAGCCTCAGTCTTACTGACTGACAACACCTGGTTCTGGAATGGCTTCCCTCTGCAGAATTCTCCCAGTGACACCTCAGCTGAACTTTCGAGTCAGGAAAACAGATTCCCTCCCAGAGGTGTAGTGTATTGTGTGACTCAACGAAATGTCCCATTCTGTAAATCCTATATTGTGAACTATTCTAACATTGAGTTTGTCTTTTTTCATTCTCCACATTGTCCAGGAGATGTAAGTGATGTATCAACATAAGCACCTAAGCATTATATGTTGTGGTGGTTTGTTTCTGCTACCTGCATGTCAAACTGTCTACATTGAATGACGAAGATTAAAAAGAAGCAAGAGGTGGCAACCTTGAAAAACACCCATGCTTCTAATGAATTCTTAATGATCTGGAAATGTGTGCTGTTTTGAGACTCCTTTTGAAGAATATATGTCATAGAAATAAAAGATTATTTGCTTAAAGTTTAAAATTATTTTTACTAATGTAATTGAAATAGAAAGAAATAATAATAACCCTTCCCTTTTCTAATCTCTTCTTCCAGTTCAGGGGCGTGGGGGAGCCGGAGCCTATCCCAGCAAGCAATGGGCTCAAAGCAGTCCATTGTTGAGGCCATAGAGCTCATCCACTGCTCAGAGCAGAGGAGTCCCTCGGAGACTACACTCAGGAGCCTTGACCTTTTGGGAGTTTATTAAACAGCCATCTCATTCAACAAGACCCTTTATCGCTTTTAGGTGCTCAAGACACAGGTAACAGATAAGACACTTAAAGGATGGGTTTGAATGCTAATGTACTTTCAAAACCACATTCTTCAGGTGACGATGGGTTGGGTTCACAACCTGAAATGCCCCAGAAGAAACTTTTCCTCTAATAAGCTTTGAGGACAATGGGAAAGAAAGGAAGCCTGCAACTCGAAGCAACAAAAAGCACCTTTTCATATTAAAATACTTTTCAAACTACAACAATGCCCTTTTCATTGGAACTCTAGGCTCTGAAGAATCATGAAGAAAGAGCTTTGTCTGAAAAATGCCACTTTTTACCAGCATTACATTAATTTGTCTGTCTTTCAAACTGCAATCAGGTGCCCAGGGAAGCAAAATGGAGATTGGACACTTCGACGTTCCTGGACTCATGTACTCATGTTGTTGGTTTTCCCATATGAAAAAAAATTGAAATTAATGCATTTTGTATAAACTTTGGTTAGATAACACGGACCGCCTTTAACCTTCTCTCATTAGCGAGTGGAAAGATAAGAGGAGAGGCAAAGCTTAAGCTAGCCATACCATGAATGGGTACTGTATAAAACAAAACGAAACCTGTAATCACTAAATCAAAATTTAAAGCCATATTTTACCTACAGTACTGTATATCATATAAAACTATTCACCTTGTTCTGCAATTACTTCCTACATTCTGCATGCTGCACCTTACCTCTTTATTCTCACTGTGCTTTGCTGCTTTCTACTCCTCTCTTATCATGCCCACAGACTTCCACCCCCTGCTTTGCCTTTGCCTGGTGTGGAAATGCTAGTTCATGCCTCTTGATTTTTTCTCATATCATGCTTGGAGGAGGGAGGGTGGGGGGGAGTTGGGACAGGTGATCCGTAAACCAGTTGCAATGTGAATGGGGCAGCTGGAATACTGACTAGCCTGGGTGTCTGGTCCCAGCCGAGCACAGGTTGAGCTCTCTGATCATGGGTTCGAGTCTGGGTCATGCCCCTGACAGCTCTGTTGAGCAAACGGCTGGGATTAGCCAGTGCCTTTGCAACTTCCAGCAGTGACATGATGACATGACGACCCCTGTGGCCTGAATCTCTGGCACGGGGATGTACAGCAGAGACGTGTCAAAGATGATGGGCTCCAAGGTGGGCAGGTTGGAGGGGGCTGCCTGCTCTTACTCATTCTCTGCTGTGTGAGGTCATGGGGCTCGTAGCTTAGACACAAAAAACACACACAATTGGCCAGGCCAAATTGTGCATGTACAGCCAACATAATTCCATCCATCAATCCATTTTCTATCCACTTTATCTGACACAGTGTCACGGGGGGAGCCAGAGCCTATCCCAGCAAGCAACAGGTGCAGGGCAGGGCACGCCCTGGACAGGACACTAGCCCATCACAGGGAAGACGGGCACAAACACAGACAGAAACTCTGTGTGTTTCTCTGGACTGTGGGGGAAAAAATACCCACATGAACATGGGGAGAACATACAAACTCCTCAGAGATAGCACCCCAGGAACCACTGTGTCACCGTGCCGCTCAGGAATCTATCGGTGCTGTGAAAACAGTAAAAGGGCAGGTGTCCTGATGCACATTGAAGAGGATGCAAATCTAGGTGGCATTCCTGAGACTCTGCTGCATGTCAGGAAGGAGGGGGAAGAGCCAGCAGGGATCACCTGAGCAGGAGAGACTGGTGACTCAAGGCCTGCCCTGGGGCACTCACCAGCCGAATGTTTTATTGCTGCTCTGGGATTCTGTGAGAAGCCATTGGCTGACAGGCGCACACATTCCTAATGGTCCCTGTCAGGAAATGACAGCTTCAATAAGGAGCAAACGGGACAGAAATACTGCTCTCCACATTACAGCTCTAAAGGGAAGAGGGTACCATCATAACACAGCCAGGAGCAAGAGGGAGAAAGCGACAAAGGTGAAGAACAGAATGTATCCTCTGTTAGGGAATTACTGAAAATTGATATATCATTGCATTGTTATTGTTACAGTATATTGTTATTTTGATTGAATCAAAATTATCTCCTTTATAAACACCAATTCAGGATAATGGAGGTTTAATTTTTTAAACTTATTTTTATTAAAGTTTGGCACAATTTAATAAGCGTTTGGGTTCTGTGTTTTTTCTTTATGGACACACAAAATCAAGGGGTAAGTCAAGACTATGATCACACGAGAAGATGTGCTAGGGTTAATACCTAAACAACCCTTAATTTCACAGTGTTAAACTCTGTGAAGGTTTATTTCAAATGTATAAATTAGAGCATGGGAATTTATTGTAAAATTTCAGGGCAGATTATTAATTTTGACTTACAAAATAACAGTAACTCTAATATTGTGATTGAGATCTACAGTATGAAATGTAATTCTGATTACAATATAATAATAGAATTCAGTATCCAAACCACTGCAGAAGCTTTTTGCACTCTGCAGGCTGAGCACAGAATGAACAGGCAGGTATCTGTTTAAAAAAGACCCGTGCTTTATTCACAATAAAAGCAGCGTCAATGTCTGATAATAATCTTTGGCACTCACGTTAGCCGAGCACATGTGAATAGTTCGTAAATGTGCAACATTTGTGATACACAATAGACAGCTAGGATCCGAAAAGGCAGGCTGTCGTATTAAAAAATCATCGACATTTTTAGAATTAGGAGGATTTAAAATCCCAAGGCCCAAGGTGGCATTGTTACTCAAATTCCAGTGACTAATAAATAATAAAGAGGGGAGATAAATATGACTACAACAAGATATTTCTGAGCAATTATAAGAGAACAGGCCAGACCTTGATATGGGATTATCCTGCACCTACAGAAGAGTAGTCTCGCCAGCTTTTGATGATTTGCTTTTGTGAACAAAAAAAGCATTTTGTTTGATTTCACTTCTGTCTTTGTCAAATGTCATTCCCTGATTTTGAACCCAAACACAAACTCTGTGTGTCTCCCTGGGAGGGCTGCTGACTGGGGCAGCTGCATCGACACTAGTGGCACTAAAAGAAGCTCTCACTGATGACCGCACAACCTCACAGGCAGCCGTCCGGGGTCACTTCACTGGCGCTCACAACACGATGGAGTTGAGCCCTCTCACATGGGCTGCCCGGCCAGCCCTGCTCCAGCATCGGGGAATCCACATCGCAGTCAGCTCATGACACACAGCAGAAGGAGATGTCTGCACCACACAGCACAAGCTGTACTGTGAAGCAGTGTCTTTCCTGGTTGACACTGTCAGCTGTTGTTTTTTTGTAATGAAGTAATATCTGTTGAATACTTTGACATTCATTACGAGAAAAATGAAATTCAGAACAAGCAGAGGACAGCATGGTGGCTCAGAGATAAGCCTTGCTGGATACCTAGGATACTATCTGTGTGGAGTCTGTATGTTCTCCCTGTGTTTGCGTGGCTTTCCTCTCACAGTCCAAAGACACACTGGTAGGTTAATTGGCCCTGGTGTGAGTGTTTGTGTGCGAGTCCTGCGATAGACTGGCATCCCACCCAGGGTGTACCCTGCCTTGTGCCCGTTGCTTGCTGGGATGGGCGCCGGCTCCCCTGTGACCCTGAACCAGAAGAAGTGTTTAGAGGATGGATGGATGGAAATACAGGTGTGTACTTCAAAAGCTGACATGGGAGAATTAATCTGTAGCATCTTTACTGTTGCCGAGTTCCTTTAGAATGCAAGGGATATCTTGTAAGAGAGAATTTCCTTAGCAACAGTTCATCTCAAGAGTTTGTGACTCACTCATGTTTAAGTGATCTCACAATTATTAAAAGCTTAAAATTAAGGTTATATCTATTGTATGAAGAAGGTTGTAAAACCCGGGAGCTGGAGGATCCAGTGTGGCTCCACCTACAGTATTTCATGTCTGGGTTAATCCAGCCTTTGCTCATCTTTTACTGGGTTTTGTCATTGGGCAACTGTGGGGATGACTGGGTGCCTTCTGACCATGAATATCCTTGGCTTGTCACTCTACTGACTCCTGTAGCCTGCTGGCCAGCTGTGAACTTGCAGTGTTGTCAGCGAGAGCACCTACTGTACACCACCTACTGTATATGAGCCAAAGAACCCGCAGCACACAAAATGGCAAACAGCTCTCTAAAGAGCATGTTTTGGAGGAAAGAATACACCGTCCTCATCTGTCACTGCACAAGAGATGAATGGCTGAACCAAAACTGTTACCAGCTCCAAAGTGAGGAGGAATACTGGCAATCGAAAATTTCTATTAATCAAAATACGAATGAAACAATCCATAAATAACAAAGGACATCCTTTGTAGCCAAACTCATCTGTACAAAAATGTCCAGAATCTATATGATTAAAAAAACCTACAAAATGAGAATGTTTTTAGCTCATACTGATTGTCTGGGGTCATTGCAATAAAGCCACTCCCAAGAGGAATGTCTAATCCCATGTCTGAGTGAAAGGGAGTGGGCTCCCCATTCATTTGCAGTCCTGCTGGGATCAATGTATCAATCCCAATGTTTAAATGGCTGAGCCACTGGGATTGTGTGTAATTGCAGAGGAGGAGAGTATTATTTGCGCTCCTGTTTGATTGATCCGGGAAGGTAATTCGATTGAATCGAATTCTGATTCTAAATGTCACCTTCCTCACAGAAAAATCCATAATGTTGTTATCCAAATTTTTTTTTTGTTTTAGGTTTACACAGTCAGGGACTGATGTTCAGAGACAGGTCAATTACTCAACATCAAGATTCACAGACTTTCAAAATGTATAGTAATACTATTCTACTGTATATAGTTTTCCATGGAATTAGACATTAATTATAATATGAGACATTATGGTATAAATCATAGTACTGTAGTTCACTGCATGTGTTTCCCTGCTCCTGTGGCTGTGTTACCTAAGGTTTTGCAGCATAATATTATCCACTTAACCACTTCTTCCAATTCAAGGTCGCAGGGGAGCCGGAGCCTATCCCAGCAAGCAACAGGCACCAGGGGGTATAGCCCGGATGGGACACCAGTCCATCGCAGGGCTCACACACTTACACAAGGACCAAACTCCATGCAGATAGCAGACCTTGAATAGAACCAAAAATATGACCTGCAAACATTATAGATTTCATGTCCCATGCCTGGATACCTGGCTTATAACAAGACATTTAAACCAACACAAACGTCTATCCATCCACTTTCTACTCTCTCCATCCAATTCAGGGTCATGGGGGAGATGGAGCCTATCCCATTACAAACTGGGTGCAAGGTGGGGTACACCTCAGACAGGAGGCCAGTCCATCGCAGGGCACACACAGACACAGGTCACACACACCAGGGCCACTTTTTCCACCAGCCAATCAACCTATTAAGTGAGCAGGTCTTTGGACTGTGCGAGGAAACCAGAACGCCTGGGAACATGGGGAGAACATACAAACTCCACACAGACAGCACCCCAGGTTTGGGATTGAACGCAGGGTCCCGGCCTTGTGAGGCTGCAATGCTGACCACCGCACCACCACGCCATCCCAGATGAAGGGTTGGTCTTTTATTTAATGTGTTGGGATTACAAATGTAATGGGATAAAAATAGGGAAAAAGTAAAGCACCAGAGACAGATGATCCACTAGTCAGTAGACTCATGGATCTCATGCCCATTGTCTTGAAAGCCCTAAAGCCTACATTCCCAGTCCATTCCCACTCTTTTCAAGTAATTAGGTATCAGCTTCAACAACATGATACACATGTGCCTGTTGCTTGCTGGGATAGGCTCTCACTCCCCAAAACCCTGTATTGGATAAAACAGTTAGAGAATGGATGGCTGGATATACAGTAAGGGTGTGCACTTTGAAACTGAACAGGTAAAATAAAAAAACAACAACTTCAACAATGAAGAACAATGCAGTCTGAAAAAAGCAGGCCATTAGAAGCAAGGCAGTGAAGTGAAATGAAACTATAGAAACGACAAAAGCTTAAAAATATTCTTCTTTAAAAAACAGATTCATCCAACAAGTAAGTTAATCAGTCAGTGACACAAACTGCTAGATAGAACTTGTACACAAGGAGAAAACAATTAGTTATACACCTGATCTGACACTCATTCCCTCAGAGTAAAGAAGAGCCTACTGTTCTCGGGTTTAGATGCACTTTCTTACATGTTTATGCTTGTGCTCTCAGGTTTCTCTGTTGACTCTGAAGACTGTCATTACCTTTGAGGATACTGAATACTTAAATCAGATCCTGCTATAGTCTTCTCTGCTCATCACTAAAAAGGTTTGGATCTTCCAATCATTCAGAATGGGACAATCCTTAAAGCCAAATAGTGGTACTGTATGTGGTTGCTCTATTCTGAACTGATTCCAGTACTGCAAAACCTCTTTGGTAAGCCAAAAATATACAGAGCATTTTTAAATGCGGTCCTACTAGTGCTGTGTACAATATTAACATCCCTTGATTTAAACAGTATGTTTTTATCTACAGTATACAGTATATAACAGTCTGTTTTTTTATTATATTTTTAAATTGTTTAGGAGATTAAAATTACTGATCTACACAAACAATTAAGCCTTTCTCGTAAGGAGATTCTGTAACCTCTGCATGTCCTGTCTAATCATCCCTTAGGAATCTTATTGCTCTAGAGTTGATGCTTTTTAACATTAGCTTGAATTATTGTTTCTGTAACTTTTCATGCAATATTCTGTATAACATGTGTATAAGTCTACAGTGACTTGGTTTGGTTTTGTCACTAGTTTCAGGTGCTACAGTATATTAACAACTTAACAATTAGTGGATATTATCTCTGTCTCAGGAGTCAGAGACAGGAAGGAAGAGTTTTGTTAACGATGTGTGAATAACATCATTTGTTATTGTCAAAAAACAGGTAGAATTCCATCAGACCCTGGAGATGTTTATCTACCTACCTGTACCTGTGACACATCTGTCTCTTCTGTGCCAATATTTTTTAATTCAGGACTTCGTGTTTGCTCAGCCTGAGGCAAGTTACAGTATCTGCTCCTTCGTAAGCACCTGGTATATCAGCCGTACCTCTGTTTGCCAGTTGTATTCACTACCTCTCCATTTTACTGTTCTTCTGCTGATTTAATACTTAAAAAACATTTTATAACTTATTTTAGCCTCCATTGCAATATTCTTTCCATTTCTCCTTTGGGCCTTTCAAACATCCTTATTTATTAGTGCCTGCAATTTGCTACATTTCTTTTCATAAACTAAATTGTATTTTATTTTTTTTTATAAAGTGTTTTTTTTCTCCTTGTATTCTTCTGATGAGATTGACATCTTTTTGTCACTGATTTTTGATTGACTTGTCGGATGAATCTGTTTTTTTTTAAGAAGAATATTTTTAAGCTTTTTCATCTTCTGTAGTTACATTTTACTTCACTGTCCTGCTTCTTATGGTTTGCTTTTTTGAGACTGCATTGAAAGTTGTTCTTTTTTATTTGACCTATTCAGTTTCGAAGTGCATAACTGTATATCCAACCATCCATTTTTTAGCTGCTTTATCCAATACCGGATAGTGGGGGAGCCGGAGCCTATCCCAGCAAGCAACAGGCACAAGGCAAGGTACACCCTGGATGGGACACCAGTCTATCGCAGGGCACACACACACATACAGACACACTCACTCACACTAGGACCAATTTTTCCATATTCTCCTGGTGCTTTGAATGGAGTGTCCAGAAAATCACTATATAAATGTAAGGAATTATTATTATTATTATATCAGCTCAATATTCCCCAAATGTGTCTGGCCAATACATTTATCTAAAGTGACTTTTGAACAATTTTTCCTGGGCCAATATTGCAGAATACCTTGCTTGCATGCCCACCTTGGATTTGAACCCAAGGACCTAGTGACTCTTCCACACTTCGCCATGGAACTGAAGGTGTCCTTACAAACTGTGCAAGAGAGCACTCATTATCCATTTCTTCCATTCAATTTTTATTACATCCTCCCTGTCTACGTCTCCCATGAAAACCAGTTCTTCCTTTAGACATGCATCACTGACTTCATTCTACAATGCTGAGTTTTAATTATTTGAATGTGGTGGCCTATACAATGCTATGTCTGAATGCTGTTTTTTTTTGTGAGAATCTAGATTAAATCTAGGATATGTGTCTGTTGGCTCCTCTCACTGTTTAATTCTGCTCTTCTCCCTCGGCTGTCTTCCTGGAGTATCTCACTGAACATAATTCAGCAGCCAGAATCCTGATCAGGTTGCGTTCGGGATTCAGGATCAAGTGCACATATTACTCCTGTCCTGGTGTCCCTGCACACCCTTCCTGTCAGGTTTCATGTTGACTTCAAAATCCTCATGCTCACCTACAGTATGAGGCTGTACATGACTCGGTACCTCAATACCTGTCTTATTTATTATCTTTCTACTCTGGCTCTGGAATTCTATCCCCAAGGATAGCAGAGAGTCCTTCCCTGAATGCTTCCCTGAATGCTTTCAAATCCAGTCAAAACCTCCTTCTTCAGAAAGGCTTTTACTTTATTGATGTCTATGTCTGCCTCTTTGCATCTTCTACCACATTCAAAACCCATGTTTCTTATTGTTCTTTTATCTCTTATGTTTTTTATCTTATTGTAAATGCTTTGAGAAGCTACTTTAAAAGGCTCTATATATGAAATTAAGTTTATTATTAAAGTGTTTATCAAAGTTGTATCCATCACAACATCTCTTTCTCAACCACTTTTCTGTGAAATCATTTACATTATAATTGTGTGCTAATAAAATTGCACCTTTTTCTTGATTTGGGCTCCTAACATCACTTGAACTGAGGTATAATGAACTATGTACAGTATACCGCACAAAGCCACTTTAAAGGTACAAGAACTGTCTGGCTTTCACTATGAAACAGGTTAGCAGATAAAGACAGCACCTCACCATTCAACGCATTTGTGTGATTCTTACTGATACATTCATCGATGGATATGCAGACTGTAACCCTGGCAATATGTGAGGCCAAATGTGTAGGATCCAATATTTGCCATTCCACAAAAACTACAGCGAAATGGGAGGGGCTCTATCTGATCACCTGTACAGGTATCAAGAATAAAACAATAATCAAGTGCAAGATCAGTTATTTAGAACCAGAAATGTACCTGACAAAGCAGTTAGCAAGACAACAATCACCTTTCTTGTTAAGAGGTTAGAGAAGATCCCTAACTCTGATGGTGTTTAAGGGGGGGGGGGGTCTGTTGTTAATTGAAAACAGTGCTGGAGCTGAATGCAGTTCAATTATTTTGACAGTGGGTTGCATGAGCTGCTGGATTGATGTTGTGAACTGCTGAAGAGGCCAAGCTAGCACAGGCACAGTCTCCCACTGAGCTGTGGAAAAACCGGGATAAGGGGGAGGGAAAGACAGGGGGTGCATCTCTAACAAGCAGAACAAGAGCCTCATTCTTTTAGACAAGAAAAAAAAACAGGAAAAAAACACACAAAAAAGAAGATTGTTGCAACAGAAGAATAGGAATAAAAAGGCACAACATCCACGTTTTTGGAAAGAAATGATCTAAAAAAACTTCATAGAAAGGATTAACAGAAGATATTTAAAATGGTGTTTTATAATATAGTATAATACAAGAAAAGGCAATATGGAACATATACAGTATATATGTGTGTGCGAGCTTTTGCTTTTGTTTATAACTGAGAGAGAAGAATGTTAATCCACAGAATCGATAGAAATGTTTTGGAAAAGCAGGTTTGACACTGGGCTCCTTATTTTAGATTTTTACATCTATCCTCCTGCGATAACAAAAACAGAAAAGCTTTTGGAAATTGAAGAGACAATTTTAAGAGTGACTGGATGTATTATTAGAATAGGAATACTAATGACGCTGTAAGAAACATCAGATATCAGGGCAGAATGACTGTACGTTCATTCATGTTCTGAGATATTTGGTTAAAGTCTTATGAATGATTCTGCACACAACAAGCTGGGCATAGTCTCCATTTTTTACAACAGAAAAAAAATCAATGTGTTTTGACAAAGGAGAGATTTGAATGCTTCATCTGTGGACAGTGCTACCACACTTCCCAGTGAAGCCAGGCCTCTTCATTCACTTCAAGCTGTGTTGACCAGTGTGGATGCAGGCACACTAATCAAATTTCTCTGGGCTCATTTGTTTTCCTGAATCAATCACTTTAATCAACTCTCCTTCTGGAATTGGGGAACGCTTCTTCTGACTTGGTGTGAAAACACATTGGTACCTGTTTGTTTTTCAGGATCTCTGCAGCATGTCACAGCTTAAGCTGAATTCTTTGATTTCCCAGCAAATATGATCGAAAAGGCCATTTTAAAGAGAATATCAATAATGATCAACAATAAGAGGATGATATGCAATAGAATATGGGTTTATTAATATACAGTATATTCAATAAATATTTTTAATTTCCTTCTCATACACGGCACATGACTTATCTGTTATCAGACACACACACATGTATATGTATATTTGTTTTCTTTTTTGTTATTGTTTTAGTTTAGTTTTTCTGAAAAAAAGATTTTAAAAACAAGAAAAAAGGGAAAAACATGCAGCAAAAATACCTTCGTCTCTGGGGCTGTTGATCGAAGATTCATCGTGTTTTTTTGTGAGCGGACCTAGGGTTAAGAAAAAAAGGGAGGAAAAAGAGAAAAGAGAAAATTCAAAAAGATTACTGTGGCAAAAAAAAAAAAACAAAAATCAAAAAAGAAAAAGAAGAAGTAGCCAAAAAAAGACAACCAGCAAAATGCATCTGCCTCTGAGAGTGTGTTTGAAAAAGGACGCAACTTTGAAAAAGGAAAACAACCCCCTCCCCCCACAAAAAAAGAAACAAAAAACAAAAAGGTTATTACAAACACAGATTCTTAACAAGAAGAACAGAGACCCAGAACCAGGGGAGGAAGCCTGTCAGTGGGTAGCCCACCAGAGTTTCCTGTCTGCCCTTCTCACTGTAGGCTAATTCTGCACGACAAAATGAGCCACCTGACGTGCCCTGAACAGGCTCTTATTGTTAAAGAAAGAAGAAGTGACAAAAAGGAATGGGAATTATTCTCTGCAGTCAGAAAAAAAAAGGGTATTTACTCATGTTTTCCAAAGAAGACAATACTATTAAGGCAGAGTTCTAGGGGGGCGGCCAGTTCTTAACTACCCTTCAAAGTGGTGCGTGGAAGAGCTGAAAAGATCGCCCTCCGAGCACGACCCCGAATCAACCGCACTTTACGACCAACTCCATCGCAAAAAAAAGGGACCGGGATTCCCGGAGGGCGGACCGGGGATCCGAAACGTTATTGTGTCAGTCTGACAACCAGGGACTGTGTGTGTTTAAACCCATAGCACCTGCAATAATAAAAGTAGATGAACTCTTCAGGATGAGAAAAAACAAAAGTTTAGCATGAGGAGTGGCAGTAACATGCAGGAAAGGCACTATTCCATAAGACGTCAGTTTAACTAACTTTAAGGCAGGCTGCAATGATGCTTTATCCTTATATGCGCTAAACGTGTCTGAATCCCACCCTGGTACTTTGTAATGCTCAATTAAAAATAACCAGTTTCTCTTTGAGGCTTTCAGAATGACAGGAAAAACAATTTGCAGACAGCGCCCAGTGCTACCCAGCGCTACAGTGGCTATGGTCATTTCCCTTCTCCTCTTGTTTACTCTTGATTGTAACAAGCTTGGAAGGATTAGAATCATCAGGTGATCCGGCTCCCTGCCTCATCCTCACATTCATTGCTTTATCACCTCACATTTATGTCCTCCAGACCTGCTGCCGTGCTCGAAACGATGAAAACCATATTCATAAAATGGAGAACATGGCGTTCCACATACTGTCTGTGCAGTCTAAGTAATGAACGCCAGTGAATAAGAAGAGGCAAATGGGTAAAATATTGAGTGGTTACATTCATTTTCAGCGGACAAAGGTGAGAAGATACAAAAAGACACACCGGAGGTTTGAACACAAAAGCACAGAACTGAATTCGCCTACGAGGTAATATATTATGTTGAAGGATGGGCGTGACGCCAGCTAGAAAGTTGCGTTCAGTTTTGCTGACATGGTACTACAAGACGGGCTGTGCTGAAATGAGTTCAAAGAGGAGCATGTGGAACAGCAGAGATTAAGAGAATCTTCGGCAAGGGCTGCTTGAAAAGGGCCAGGGGCCCGCTCATGTGGGAGAAAAAAAAGATGTCTAGGAGGCTGGAATATTTCACAAGAGCAGGAGAAGGTCAACTCACCCAGAAGTACACTGGCACACTAAACTTCAAACCTCGCAGGAAACTCTGGACTGCTGGACACAAGTAGAAATAAAGTGCTTCTCCATTCTGGAGTGAGAACTGCTGCTCTACATAAAAAGCACAAAACAGACAGCCGACACTGTGCCAAGTACCTGTGATTCTTCTCATAACCTCTGGAGGAGGTTAAGGGCGCACACGATCTGCTTTGTGTGTCTCCAAGTGGTAACAAAACGTTGGAACAGCAATGCAAGAAAAGTTACAACTGGGAAAAGAGTCCTTAATTGCATATAAATATGAATAAAAGAGACAATTAAAAGCAAATAACTGAACTATGTTATGGCAAATATTTAGTCTTTTCTGTACATAAGCCTTTTAGCATCTTTGGACTTATTTTGTCTATTTACTGTAGTATTTCCGCATTGCATGCATCATGCATTCTGAAAGTAAAAAAGGAGTAGGAAAAAGTGGACAAATGATCTCATTTATAGCATCAGTTCTTCAGTTCCGAGTGAGGGAATTTTATTTTGGAAGTAACTGTTTTCTCCCGTGCCTTTCATTCCAAAAATAACAACATCGTTCAAGGATCCAATGTTTTCCTGAGACAGTTCCAAAATGACCACTTTTAGCTAGTGTTTGACCAACGAAAAGATGAAACGCATTTTAAATAACGCAGGACAGACAGGACAGAAAAAAAATCTATCTTTGCACGCACAAGCACTGTCCTTCGAATGTATGGATTTATTCAGTGAATAATCAAGCGTGTACTCGTAATTCATCGTTTCCACAGAGGTGTGACACTATATTTGAGAGAAGAGGCAAGGCAGTGTCAGTATTTCCAAACAGTAGTTACAGTACACAACTCTCATGTTTGAAACATCTACTAAGCTTTCCCTCAGAGTGCCACAGCAGAGCACTCCTTGATGTTCGACATGTTTAGATGTGATATTCGCACAAAATGGGCCCGACTAGCTGCTGGGAGTCAGCTGTACTGGGACGAACCGATCTGGAAAGGCTTGTGGAAGAACTGCTTTTAAGAAGGATTAATTTGCTTCTTTTGTCTCTTGTTAAAAGATGGAAAGACAAAGGCGGGAAAGAATTTCACCTGGCTAAGAAGAGAAGGCTTATCAAACTCTTAAAAACCACAATGGCTTCACTCTTAATAAACCTACAGTAAACCTTCTGTTCCTACTCTGCAGCTCACAACCTTGGTTCGCCTGACTCTGGTCTGGCTCTGTTTGTCCCCTAAGCTCGCTTACACTCTGTGGGTGATGGAACCTGCTCTTCCTGCGCCCCAGAGCCCTGGAATTCTATTCCCAAGGATATCAGAGAGTCACCCTCCCTTTTAAATCGCTTTCAAATCCAGAGTCAAACCATTCTTCTTCAAGAAAGCTTCTACTTAATTGGTGTTTGTGTCTGCTCTTTGTTTCTTCTACTACGTTTCTAATCACTTGTGCTTCACTGTTGTAAAAGCTTAAGCTAGTTTTGTTGTCTCCTATCTTTAACTGTTTTGTTTTCACTTTTTTTTTACTTTTCCTGTGAAGCACTTCAAGAAGCCACCTTTTAAAGGTGCTATATATGATAAATAAAGTCATCATTATTATTATTATTATTATTATTATTATTATTATAGATGTGGAGCCAAGAAGTGGGCCAATGTCTTTGTCCACAGAAGCTTCTGGGATTGCTCTTCATGGGTCTTCATTCACCCTTCAGATTCAGATTTGGACTGCAACATGTCGGCATCCCATTGGAAAGGGCCTAGTGTACCCCCTGGACCATCTCATTATTTCCATATACTGTCCTACCAAACTGTTGGAAAATACACCTCGGGTATAAAGAGCAGCTCCATCAGCCCACAGAAGGAATTACAGTTCCAGCATATGGAACCGATTCCATTAGGTGTTCACAGATGTCAGTGTAGATGGGGGACAATGAAGCGTGACATGTGGCAGCAGCTTAATAGATCTTTCCTGATTTATGTTTCATGTTGCTATATGTACACCAACTACCATGAATCTTGTGTTATCAAATACCAAACATGCGGCCTCTTTCCCTTTATGGAGCATTGTGAGCACAAAGCCTTGTCTGCTAATACTTAAAAGATTTTAGGGAATTATGGGAAGTATCATGTGTTGGGACTTTCCCACTAATTTTCCATGTGATCGGTCTCTCTTATGGAACCAACTATCCCTCAATCTTCCAACTGTTTCTTCCAATTCAGGGTTGGCAGGCAGCTGGAGCCTGTCCCAGCAAGCAATGGGAGCAGGGCAGGGTACACCCTGGACAGGACGCCCGCCCATCACAGGGCAGACAGGCACAAACACCGATGAACACTCACATGAGGGCCAATTTTCCCCAAAACAAATTAACCTACCAGTATGAGGAGACCCATGCATACACAAGGAGATCGTACAGATTCCACACAGATAGTATTCCAGGAATTGAACTCAGGGCCCCATTGATGTGAGGCACCGATGCTAACCACAGTGCCATTGTCCTGCTCCCTGTGGAACATACTGTACCATTCTTTCATATTTTGGTGGAGCACTGGAGTACAACTATGAAGATGAATCCTGGTCCTGGATATGCATCAGTTGAATCATCTAAAGACTTACATGCAAGAGTTTTCTATCAGTTCAGCAAGTCATTTGGTTCCACAGAGTCAGGAGGGGCTCAGTGAGGTCTTGGGAGCTACAAAGTATTTAGGCTTTTATTTCCAGTGATTTCTAAATGACTTAAGTGAATCTGAAGAGATGAAAATAAAGTGTCTCCAAGTTTTTGTTTATTTTGTTACATTATTACAGTAAATGTACTCAGCAGTTATTTAAGAAATTAAATAATCACTTTACAGATTAAAGAGGTCTTTCTGCTTCTGTAAATCAATTATTCACTTACTCACAGGTGTAGTCTCATGTTGTAACAGCTGTTTTCTGCAGATATTGTAGAAGCTGTGCTAGTTTTTAGTAGCTACAGTATCATTTGTTCTTAAACTCCGGAAGCCATCTTCTACATCACTGTGCTTCTTTCAAGACAAAAAAGGAGTTAATAATGTGAAATATTTCCTGGTATAAAGAAACAATGTCTATCAAGAAACAAGGTATGAATTGGTTAGATTGCAGGAGATGGAGAAAATTATGCTTCTCGAAGTGCTGCAGATGATTAACACATTTTCTGTTTTTCTCACTGGGGAAAGACTGGTTCTGCACTTTATGTTATAATTATAACTAGTGTTGTTGTTTCCCAAATGCTGTGCTTGAAAATGAACTGTTTTCAGCTTATCTAAAATATAAGTCAGACCTAGCTCTCAAATTCTTGTACAAATACCCAATCATTTTACTTCCAGTATCTTTGATCCAGAAATGGTTTTGCTCACTTTTTCCTGCTCAGAATATATTCTCCTGTGACTAGCTACTACCCAATCCCCCTTCATGTCACTGAGTCTGAATACTGTTCCTATAACTGTAACAAGCACCTCTCTGGAAATCGAAATGCAGCCTATTGTGAGCTGCTATCAACACTCCCCTTTTCTGATTTGCTTTGTACAACGGGTTTTAACAATAAACACATAAAAAAAGCAAAAGGTCCACCCGTTTAAGAAGCAGCTCATACGTTTGCTCCTAACTGGAAACGAGGTAGCTTTGCAACACCAGAGAAAGCAAAGCCTGAAACATCCCCTCCTGGGACCCTTCAGGAAGTAGATTGATGGGCTTTTTTTGGATCAATAAGCTACAAGCAATCAAACAAGCAAGACGGCCAGATACTCACTTCTCTGAAAAGCCTCGGTTCTTAAAGGTACACTTGTTTCTTAAAATTAAAACCTTTCCTGTTTTCATTGAGACCACCGGTACTGCAGTGGTTGAGAACAACCTCATTCTACCGTCCTTTGAATTACATTGAATTGTTCAGCTTGTAGTTTCTAAGGCCACAGCCCAAGCTGTCCTCAAAATAAGACAGAAATGCAGAAGCACATTGGGATGGAGAAACTCTAAAAATAAAACTAATTGCACTTGACTGTTTAGAAGCCAAAGGGTTAAAGACTTTTATGTACAGTAAAAATGTCTGGGGTCACTTTTTGGCCATTATGCAGAATTTGAATTTGGTGAAGGCTTCTTTGCAATATACCGTATGCTGTAGTCAAAACACCCCTAACACACAAAATAACATGTTGGATCTGTGACAGCAAGAACAGGGAACAGGCTGAGCAATGTATTCCACAAGACTTTGAAATATTTGCAGTCCAAGCCCCTACCATTTAACTAACAGATTCACTTGGTAGATGACATTCTTATTGAGATACTGTATATTTGCTGAGAAAATCCTTTCTTGTACAGTGACTTACAGTATGTAAAATGTTTACATGATGTGCACGCAGAAGGTTGTGATTAGGGTAATAGATTAAGTGGATTAAGCTGTGTCAGTTCTACCAGTTTCCACTCAGAAAGAGTGATGTTTGCTCAGGCTGGGAAGGCAATGGAAGTCTGCCTGATCTGAGAGTTTATTCTGTTGGCTGAGGTTCCTTATGTTTCGACCACTGAATGCATTTGTTTAATGTATTGTACGGGCCATTGTCTTGATGGTATTAAAATTGTCACTCCTGCAATTTCAAATACTCCTGATTTAAACCTGAAGTCTTTTTTTTCTGAGTTTTTTCAACCTTCAAGTTTTTTTCTTGTCATTGCTGATGTCCTGCTACTCTTCATTGAATCTGCTGGTTTTTTTATGCTTTTGAAACAAATTTCATTTTACATTCTAAGAGCACAGTGCTGCAGTGCCTAGGCAAACTTATGCATGACAAGAAAGTCACTAAACGGAGCAGACTGACAGAGTACACAGACGAGTCAGAGGAAGGCAAGGAGAAAAGAGCAAGGCTTCATCCTCCTTGTCTAATTCAGGTTAAGGGGTAACTATAGCCCTGGAGATGGCTCCAGTCCATCACTGGGCACACACAGATACACACAATTGCATCTGGGCCAATTTTCCGAGAGCCAGTTCAGGGTACAGTGGGAGTCAGAGACTATCCTGGCTAGCCACGGGATCAAGGCAGGGTATACCATTGCACAGACTCTCACACCAGGCCCAGTTTTCCCAGTAGCCAACTAACCTACAGTACTAGCGTGTCTGTGGGCTGTGGGAGGAATCCAGAGCACCAGAAGGTAACCTACATGAACACGGGGAGAACATACAAACCTCCTTGCAGATAGCACCCCGAGTCACCCCAATTGAACCCAGGGCGACAGTGCTGCGAGGCAGCAATGTTAACCACTGCACCACTGTGTCACCCAGCAAGGCTTCAGCCCAGACTGAATCTCAAATCAAACTCTCGCTCATGTCACAGACTGCAGAGACCAAGACATCACACTGGGGTTTTCTTTAATACAGAGGTCACTTCCTGTGAGCTGCTAGAAGAAAGCGAAACCAAAGATATTTAAAAGTAAAACAATACATACCCAGACTTGAAATCCCCAAAATGCAGTGATTAAGCTATTTCTAAACCACTTCCAAAAATCACTAAAAATAAAAAAAACACCCAGAAAATGAAATTCTCTCATCATGGAAAATTGTCAACTAAAAGCTTCTCTTCAGGCTACTGCGAGTTAGTGAGTAGCTATTACATGCAAAAGAGAAGTTGACAGTCTACAGAGTAGAGTGTACAAACATTTGTCCCGTTAAGAAAACATTCTTCTGTAGTCTGACATTACTTCTTACATACTGTTAGCATGGATTTTCATTTTATTAAGACTAGATACAGTATATTCTGAGGACCCAGTTTTGTGACACAGTTATTGATCCTCTATTTAACGGCACACTTTGTGAATCTAGAACAGACTTAGTCTTTTGGGCCTTTTCCAATTCTTTTCTGTACCAAGTTCTATAGCCCTCTTGTTGGTGCATTTATATTAATGCACAATGATGCATATTTCTGAGACAATTTAGAACATCTAGATGACATCACATTACAAAAATCCTCAGAAAATAATATTAGAATGATATAATTCATAATGTTCATAATGCCAGTGCATGTTACGTGACTACAGAAACACAGTGACTACAGGAAATGCATTGTGGGATTTTCACAATCTCAAGAGATTCTGGCCTGAACAGGCCTGAAAGCCCAAAAGAATGTGCTCAGAGTACAAAAAATGTTCACCACATTGGATTTAAGACTCAAAAGCATAAAAAGAAAAAAAGAAAAACAAATACAGCAGTTCATTATCTACCTCTGCCTTGTCCATTCACACCCTGGAGTCGAGTAATTGCATTTATCACTAAGACGAAGAGCTAACCAGCCGTATGTGTATTAAAACACAAATCCCGCTGACAGGGGTCACTAGCTTTATGTTTCATCATTGATTTCAGTGGGTGCAGAATCAGAGAAACAGCCGCGTCGTCAGCCCATTCTACTGAATCAGGCCAAAAATGTGAAACATTTTCCAATCACGAATAATCGCGTTAAAGATTTTTTTTTCAGTAACTTAAAAAACATAAAGAAATAATGCACTTCATTACATTTCCAAGCTCTCAGTTTCAAGATTTCTTCCATCAAACCTCTCCTTCGTTTAGCAATTACTTGGCGTTTTCAGATGCTCCAGAGGCGGGGGACTCCAGCCTGCATTACTTTCTTAAGTGTTAGCGCGCCACTGGTGGTGCCTGAAAAGAATCTGAAGCTGCAGTAAATGGGGGGGGGGGGGCTTCTGATAATTTGCTTCCTTTAAACACCTCCTGAAAGGATGGAAGCAACAGAGAAACTCAAGTAATGGGTTGACCAGGTTATCTTCCCGGACGCTTTCCTCTGATTTCCAGAATACACATTGCTTCGGTACCCCTGATTGGTGAGACAAGCTTTTCCGATCTCTATCTCACTTGCCTAACAGACGGCCTCACGCCGCGCCTTTAACAGCACAGCTCTTTACTGCTGTTTTGTTCTGCACTCCCTAAGTGAAAGAAATGAGGCAGGTGTCTCTATATTTAAATGGGGGAGATTCAGTTCCTTTTGTCACAACACGGTTGCGCCAGTTAGCACAATTATCAATCGAGCATGGCGGAAATGGCCTTTCTCGAGATCCGTTTAGCGCCTGAGGATAAGAAGATGCCTTTCTCCTCACCCTTCAGTAGCAGTGGAACAACCTGTAGATTAAAAATCCGGGGGAAAGGCAAGCGAATGCGACCTCAGGCATACTGTATCGTGCTCTAACAATTTCTTACTCCTAGTTCTGCAATTTCAAGCTGTATTTAAAATGGAGAATGATGGGAAAGCTCCCAAACTTAGGTTCACTACACCCACTCGCGAGCTGCCACTGTGTCACTTTGATGTTTGGTTCTTTTATTGTCTCAGACAGTAGGTTTGGGAAACTGAGGGATGTACAAATTATCCTGAAACAGGAGGAGTAAGGGGTGTCCAGGCCTTGTTACGGAAGAAAGTCTGCTTCTTCTGGTTCTCTAGGTAAAATCTGTGCAATCTATAAGCATGCCATCTTCATTACCCTGTTGCAGCTCTCTCATTTACTGTATTATATCAACATACCCCAGGGGCAGCACAGTGATGCAGTAGTTAGCTTAGCTGCCTGACAGCGCTGGGGCCCTTGATTCAATTCTAGACATAATGCGCTAACCGTGTGGAGTTTGTATGTTCTCCCCGTGTTTGCGTGGGTTTCCTCTGGGCTCTCCGGTTTCCTTCCATGGTCCACAGACAAATCGGTGGGTTAATTGCCTTCTGGGAAAATTCTCCCTGCTGTGGCTGTGTGCGTGTTTGTGTCTATGTGTGCCCTGAGACGGGTTGATGTGCTGTCCAGGGCGTACCCCTTTGCTTGCCGGGACAGACTCCGGCTGCCCCATGACCCTGAATTGGATGAAGCTGTTAGAAATGGAGTTTACATTATAAAGAACAACAATCAAGTTCGATCAGGCTCAGCTGTCAGTAATTTGTAATCACCCCTAATGCCACCCCTCACCTAAAACATTATACATTCTGTCCGTGATTCTCTTCTCTCCCTCGCATACCGTACCCCTCTTTGCCTCCCATCTCCACCCCATCTCCATCACTGCAGCTGTCCCTTGGTCACCCTTCACTCTGCATAGGGGTCCCAGCCTCCTCATCGTGTGGCCAGGAGGTTAGCCTTCAGCCAAGTAGGTTAAGCCAGATTTTGACTAAAATCCTTCCAGTACACTGAGTTCTTGGGTGCTGTTATTCCTAGTGAAAACTGAAAGGCCTATTCTGCTCTCCATGGGCAATTGAACTCCAAAGGCTGCATTTGGGATGATTTTGAAACAACCAAATATACGTTTTCATGTCGCCTATATTGGTTTTAACCCTGTGACCGCACACGGGGAAGACTGAGGAAGTGAGGCAGACTCATCTGACCTGCCATCTTCGACACACTTGTGTTTGATCACAGATCACAGGCACCACCGCCTTGCCCTACAGCGTCTGATCCAACTGGAGAAGAGGTGCATACCTCCCTTTCAGCCCCGGGAATGTGCAGGTAACCAGGAGGCCACAAGGGCTGCTGTGCTTGTCAAGAAATCCCTGGCCGACTATTCCCACCTGAACCTCGGTTGTGTTCAGCCAATTGTAATAGCCAGCAGCTATTATTGGTTACAATATCACCCTACAACTCGCAACAGGGAACCCACTGAAGCTCAGCATCATCCAGATGGGGGCCTTTCATTGGTGGTGGGATCCCCATTTCCTGTAAAGCATTTTGAGTGGAGTGTCCAGAAAAGCGCTATAGAAGTCTAAGAAGTTATTTAATTGTTCACTGCCATCTGAAGGGTCCTGGTAACATAACCCAGACTGGAAACTATGATCAGAGACCTCAGTCTACACTCGGGTGAGCATCTTTACCAGATAAAGCATGGAGATATACATTTTCTCATGGCAATACAAATGATACCAATATCATCCTTGAATATTTTGGAGATTTGAAGTGTATGAGGTTGCTCAGTGCCGGCTTGAGCCCACTTTTGCGACTGGGTGGTCACCAGGGTTGCTCCTTTTCTGGATCTTTCTGCCCCAATCGGAGTGCTCTCGCCCCCTGCCCTCTTTCAGCGCCCGCGCTATGCGAGCTTTGCTTTTGCCTTCACGCTTGGTGTGTGTTGGCAGCATGCAGCCCTGACTCTGAGAGCCTGTCAGCAGCTCTGCTTTGAAGACAAAGGGATTTGTTTGAGTACATCAGTCTGCGATCGGGGCTTCATTTGAAAGATCCATGCCACCCCTTGTCAAAGTTTCAAGGAAGGCCTGGCGAGGCAAGAAGTAATTGCAGGAACCGGAGGATAATTGTACCTCTGCAGATCCGGGACTGAGTCCAGCGCAGGTCACATGAGAAATAGCTGTGGTTACCTTGGTTTAGCGCCGTGGGTGAACAGGCGCTGAGAGCGGCAGCGGAGCTCTTGGCAATATGGATGAGGATTTCAGTGGAGTCGACAGAGCTCTGACAGCAAGGAGCAGGCAGAGCTGTTTCTTTTTTCTGAAAGTTTAGCGTGGTGCGAAGGAACAGCAATTAAAGTTGCTGCTGCCAAATGGGAAATCTCTATCCCATGAGACACCCCGCTCTCCTCTTGCTGTTGTTATACTCGGCTCTGGCTCTGTCTTATGTTTGTTTTTTGTTATGTTTTTTTGGGGGGGAGGACTGTGGGAGGAAACGGCAAACTCGGAGCAAACCCACGGGCAGGTGTGGAGAACATCCAAACTCCACACAGACAGCACCCCCAGATCCAGGATTGAACCCAGGGCCTCAACGCTGCGAGGTACCAATACTAACCACTATGCCACCTGCTCTTAAATTACCCCCTTGAGAATGAGTAAAGTCCTTTGAATCGAATTGCACACGTTGTTTTTTCCAACACTCTTCATTGCCTAATGAAAGTGTGCACAACATTTGTTGAGCTGACTGATGGAAAATCCACATTGGTACTGTATACATAATATTATTTTTCTTCATACTGTAAACGCACTGGTTTCAGATTATAACCTTGGGTTACAGAAGTGGCCATGAATTGATCAGCCATGGTTTTAATGCTTAAATTACAAGAAGGACGGACTATTTGGGCCCACAGTTCGAACAGGAAATGTCACACCTGTATACAACACAAGGGTTGGAGATAGCTGCACCACAATCTATTTCATCTTTGATTTGGTTCCTACAATTTCGGTGATTGTGCATTGGGTGCTTTCAGTGGTGAATGTGCAGTATTGATTTTGATGGTGCACAGCACTGCAATAACACATCGGCAACCCCAGCATTGATGTGCAGCGACAGTTTAATAAAAATGTGTCTTTTCAGCTTGTAAATAGGCAGCCGGGCAGCGTCTGCAGTAGTGATATCCATATAATACATCACAAAATAGCTAATTCAAAAGACTTCCAAAGCATTAAGCCTGAATTCGGGGGCAATCATAAGAGATCGTGCGGCATGAAGACATATTGCTAGTTCTAGCTTTTTGTTGACAGTGTTGTCACATGTGCTGAAGAGCTGGCACTGCGGCCGATGGAAAACTCAAAATCTAACAAATAAATCCTGCTCACATTGCTGCTGCAGCTCAGCAGAGGAGGGGGGGAATGAATATAATCAGCTGTTAAAAGCAGCTGTTCCTTGCTGTAGCACATAAGGTTCAGCTGATTGACTGCTGCCAGCAGTATAATCTATAGCGTGCGGGAACCAGCAGGAGACAAACAAATAAATTATGTTACAGACACTGCTGAAACAAACAGCTCAAGAATAGAACATGTGTTACAAATGACAGAATTTGGGCCATCTTGCTCGTTTAGTATCTCAGTGATTAAAGGATTCCACAGTATCGGCATTAACAATGAGGTAAGGCTGATCCACACTCCCACAACACTTGGTATAAAGCAGTGTATGTGTTTCACATCCTGAAAGGTCTTCTGCTAGCGTCCTTGTGCCCATGAAAGTCATAAATGATTTTCAAGCTGCACAAGTCAAGACCCCCACCTGCTATCTTGCATTTCTCTGGACTTTTCCTTATATGCCATTTCTTTCAGGGAGGGAATTAGTTTGATTGCTCTCTATTGCAGGTTTTTTTGCCTCTAGAGCAGCAGTTTTTCTGTTGCAGCATGCTGACCTCCACATCCGTAGCCCTGTCTGCTTCAGTGCCTTCCTAGTAAAATATGTGTATTTTGACAGAACTGAATAGAGATGGAAGAAGGCAGATTCTCTTTTGAATTTCCATTTCAAAGGGTTTGCAGAGACATGGGACTCTGTAGATCAGATGAAGAACACTGACAGAAAGCGAGGCAGACTGACAGACATACAGCACAGACAGAATTGGATGTAAATGTCCTTAGTTCACTCTCTGAGCTCTGGAGTGACACTGACTCCTTCTGACCTCCTGTGTTTTCATTTCATCCATGTGGCCGAGTTAAACTTGTCAGATAACGATCCAATTTGACTTGACCTTAGCAGTGAAGGGTCCGTATCCTGTCACAGGAGCCTTCAGAAACTGCTGCTGAAACCACTATTTACAAGCAGGATCTCTCCTCCAGAGCAAATTTGTTTTTTTTTGTCTCCAGCTCATCTGTTCTGTCAGCCCTAATTGAAGTCTTTCACTATGCAAATATCTTTCACAGCTATCAAGTACGTCGTTTCCATTCCCAGCCTGCTTTTCTTTGTCCTTCCAAGTGATTCCTCTCAGAAGATGAAATCTTGTTTAAAACTTTTCTTATCTAAAGTCCTACAGCTGTATTGGTTCTGTATTTTCTTTCACTCAGGTTGCTACAGCAAATGAATTGTACAGAAAGACACAGGAATAAGAAAAGCATTGGAAAATAAGCTTCAAGGGAAATAATTCCCACTCAATTTCCCTAGTTAACATTTGTCTCAAACTCAGACAATATGTGTTTCTGCAATCTGCACAGGTTAGAAAAAAGCTACTTTACATCAGTGACCACTCTATACTTTCTTTCCAGCTGATGTCTGACATCTTGATGTGACTTTGGCTTGATCTTCTACATTAACATTGTGTCTCCTTTTTCATATTTTACACCTTGTGAAATCATTCTTTTCATGTTTTGTTTGAAGAAGTCACTTAATTAATTTAAATAATTAAAAAGGTTAGTTTTATGGCTAAGATATTAATACAATTGACGTACATATAACCAAAGCAGTCTACAATATTTCTACTATGTGCATGAACACCTTCTTATAGAAGATTCATATTAATACAGTACCACCTTTATTTTTTGCTTCCTAATTCATGTAAAATATAACTTAACTTAAATATAAATTTAAGTTAATATAACTCTCTTATTTGATGATTTAATTTCTATTTTATTTATTTTTATTTGAATATTTTTTTAAGAATGTGCATTAAATACTTGCAGCATGAGTGACTGAATGAATTGCATGTCCAACACCCAGTTGCTTGGCTTCACAATCATTTTGTTTGTCAGAAGTCGTGCAGTGGCTGGTAGTGATGGGAGCTTTCTTTTTCTTCACTCTTCTCCTGACAGAGCACTAATAATCTACACGGTTCAGTGTGTAATCTGCCGAGTTCCAGGGGGCAATATTTCCCCCCTGTCTTTCATAATTATGGCCTAATCCTATTAAACGCACAAACGTGTTGTTTAATCTCCCAGATTATGTGGTAAATCTTCGCCTTCCCTGGCTCTGCTGTGCCTGTATGTGCTGAATTTAGTTGACTTTTCTGCAGTTTTCCCTCTCTCTGGGTTTGCATCAAATCAAATTCGCTTTGTCTTTTACTCTCTGATCCAAGGACTTCATGTCAGTGAATGTCCTGTACATGGAAGGGACTGAATCATGAATATTGATGTTACCACTGATGTTGTTATGCCGATTGATTAGTGTTGATTATCTTGTTATTGCTCACTGTTACAGTATGTTCATATGTTTGTATACTCTTGTATCAATAAGATCTTAAGACTTAAGATATACGTTATGGGGGTGACAACCCACATTCCTCACAAGAATATTACCTAAATTGTGAAGAATAACATAACATAAGATGGAAGGAACTCAGTGAGTAGTGGACCAAAACACATACAGTAGGTAAGGGATGGTAGAGACTGGTTTTATTAAAAACATCTAAAGGTTCAAGAAGCGGACACCAAGGTCATCACCCCTGAGGCCCGGGGCTGCCACAGTAACCTCCTTCACTGATGAAGGCGGTGGTGAAGACTATAGGGTAAGTATTATCGGATGCCGTCTGATGCGAATGGGGAGTGTGGGCTGGATTGGCTGAATGATAATTACTGCACTGCGCAATTTATTAACCAATTAGGGTTAGAAGGTCAGGCAGAGGAGAGGAACAGATCGCCAGCCGCTCCCAACTGAAAGTGGATTAGATGCCAGGCGCTTGCTCCTCTTCTTTGAGATCCCGGTTGTTTGTGGAGCTCCCGTTGTGCACATCGAGAACCAGACAATAAAGGATGAAATCTGCCTCCCCACTGTCTCTGGTTCTCTGGGGCTATCCTGACTGCTGACCTACGATCCTAACAACACTCTGTAGCACTTTTGTGATTTTCCTATAGTTTTGCCATGTCTATATTATACATTTTCTTTTTCTTTTCTACTTTCCTAACATTTGCATCATGTTTGCCATATCTATACTTCCTTTACCACGATCTTTCCTTAATTCCATTATGATATGACACACTGCAATCTGCCATGGCTAAAACACAACTCGGTAAACTTTCATATCAGAACCTCCACCTTCTCTAACACACACGACATTTTTTGGAGGGGATGGCACCTACAGTAATAGAAGCCGTCAAAAAAGAATGAAGTAAAACCAAATCTGCCAATCCAACCCTCCTATTTCACTCGTTTGAATTAAAAAACAAAAAATGAACAAAGTCAAACATTAAAAGAAATTCTAACCCGAATCGTACATGTAGCTCTTTTATTACTGCATCTGAGCAATATCTACACCTTCAGTCACAAACTGTCCTAAATGGACATCACGGTCACACAGCTAGTGTAGGAGGAATTAGGAAAAGAGGAGAGCTGCCTTATTTATTTGAAAAAGTGATTTAATTGCATTGCAAATCCATTAAGATCCCCTGCTCAACAATCTCTGATTTCCAGTGCTGAGACAAGGGCACTGCAAGGAGGGGTGATCTGAATTAGGCTTCTCAGTGTAGAACAAAACCAAAGTGAGTGCTCTGTACGACACAAGTTGTAGTGCGCGCGGTGTTGGAAAAGGAAACACACATCATGCTTAAAGCACAGATTCAAAAAGTGCCAGCACTCGATGTGATTCAATGCAGTCCCTTGCCAGGAAAAAAAAAACCCAAAAGATTTTGAAATGGCACACACTCTTACATGGCCTAGAATGATCTGAAGTTGAGAATACTCGTGATCAGAAATGACAGCTCTAAGAGGATGGCCATTCTCCCCCTCTCCGCCCCCCCTCTCCCTCTCGCATTCACACTTTTGTGTCTTCCTTTGAACAGGCTGAGGCTCCGGAGCTCAGAGCAGGCTGGGGAGCCTGATTTGCATTCAGCACCAGCGACACGCTCAGCTACAGCCTGAATTAAAGAGACTGTTTCTTTTCAGGAGAGAGGGCCTGCATGGCTGTTTGTGACAGAGCTGAGGTCTGAAATTAGAATAAAAACCCGTCCCAGCGGTAATATGAATAGCCTAGTGATCTTCATAAAGAGGAACTACATGGGGAAAACAAATCAAATGCAAAGAAAGACGCAGAATATAAGACACATGAAACACAAAGAGGACATCTTAAAATTGTAGCCCATTCCCTGCTAATTTATCTTAAGAGATTAGTTTTAAAAAGAAATAACAAATTTTAATCTCTTAAAGCGTCCGGGTTATCTAGTTCCCTCAGTAATAATCTTATCTATTAAAAGACAAATCAGGCTAGTTGCACTGCTTCTACTTAAAAGGCATATGGACCTATAGAAACTGCATTATTAAAATGCAGAGAAAGGCTTATTTTCAGCTTCAGGTATGTCACACTGCACTTTTTTCTTTTCCTTTTGTTTTACAATTGAGAACATATTCGCATATAAAATATCAGCCTGAAGACTAACTTATACAGGTAAACACCTAGCCGAGCAATAGAAGGAAAATACTGTACACTGCACATTGATACAACAGCTGTGCCCAGGATTTGGACTCACAACCCTCCAGTCTGGAGGCTAAACTCCTAACCTCTTCTCTATACTACTGCCAAGCCCTCCGGAGAGAGCCACAGTCTGAGATGTACCTAACGTGTTTTCCATGGCTATACATGAAAGAAAACTAGGAAAATCAGAATTCAGAACTGCAAAGTTGTAAGGAAAACTATGTCTGCTCTTCTATACCCCCTCATTGCTGGTTTGCCTTCCATCTGAACTCTGTTATGGAACTGAACCTTAACTGACATAAGATGTTGCTTAACAGGAACAATTTTCAGGATCTTCTTTTAATCAGAAGATGCTTAAAAATTGAGTCCAATTAAGTATCCATCCATCAATACATTTTCTTTCCTCTTATTTAAACTGAGGGTCATGGAGGAGCCAGAGTCTATCCTAGCAAGCAACATGTGCAGGGCAGGGTACACCCTGGGCAGGACACCAGTCCATCACCGGAGCCACACAGACACAGATACAAACAGACACCAGGACCAATTTTCCCCAAAGCCAATTTACATACCAGCATGTGTTTGGACTGCTAGAGGAAACCAGAGCACCCAGAGCAAACCAACAGAAAGATGGGGAGAATATACAAACTCCACACAGATACCAGCCCAGGACCAGAACTGAACCCAGGGCCTCACTGCTGTGAGACAGCAATGCTCACCGCTACACTGCTCTGCTGCCATCAGAGAAGAACTATAATCTTGGTTAAATTAAGGATTCAAACACATATCAGACGTCAGATTAAACCAAAATCAGCAGTTTCACAGGTCGTTCCTGTCCAGCGTAGAAAGAGAGAGAGCAAACTTTTTAATACTGGGCCTAAGAAGCCTTACTTACACAAATAGTAACTGGTGGGATAAATTAGTTGACAGCTTGGAATGACCTCTTGTTATTAACAGATCTTATATTCTTAAAAACATACATTTACATTTGAAATGTACATGGGAAATTGCAGTATGGAAAACAAGGTAATGTGTGTGTGTGTGTGTGTGTGTGTGTGTGTGTGTGTGTGTGTGTGTGTGTGTGTGCTTAAACTGTAAAAAATTGAATCACTTGGACCAAACAGCAACTATATCCAGAGGTGTGGAGGAAAGATTAATAACTGATTCCATACTGTATATCAACGCAACAGGTTTCCACAACTGATTATAAACCTCGGAGAACTCAAAGCTGGCTAGAAAACTGGTAATACAGCACCAAAATACAACAAGAGAGATTGTAATGACTCAACACACCATGTAACATTTTTGTGCAATCATGGTGAAGATTAGAACTTTGCAGCTTGCTGACGTGTTTATTAGCCGCCTGCGTTTTGAGACCTTTTGTTTTCCCAGTCGCGGGAGAAACCCACTCACGAAATGTAAGTACTGGGTTTCGTGGAGATATGACACCTTGGAACCAAGAATTTAACAATTCTTTAAAACCCTTTTATTCACATGAGGTAAAAGTTACTCGTGTCTGCATGTACATGACCGTGAACCTACTGAGAAGTTTCTGGGCATCTTTCGAAACTCACTGAAGAGAAGGGATACAAGCCAGAAGAAACATTTAACTGTGACCAAAGGGTTCAAGGCTCCAAAGGACAGGTTGTCCCATCCTCTCAGGCTGCTGGGGTTGCTTTAGATGGGTGCATCAGCAGACTGCTTAAGATGATTTTCTGTGCCTTAAACCCCAGTGATGTGAAAGGTGAAAAGTAGCATCATTTCCTGAACACAGGAACGCTAATAAAAGGGCGTGTCTCTGCCCAGGCACAGAACAAATTATTTAGCTTTCAAAGATACATATACTTTAACTTTCCTTCAGAATTTCGGATCATCAACGATATTTTTAACACTCACTAATGACAGATTTCTTCATCAAGCACAAAAATTAATAACTTTAATATTTCATTATCACAGCAATGCATAACACAGGAAAAACAAACATTAACAAAGGTTAACAAAGCCCACTTTTTCCTAAATTTCTTACGTTGGTGCTTTTAATTTTCACCCTACACGGGGATTTTCCAAGAACTGCTTAATTAGTGATTTTCATTTGATACAGCATTGTTCAGCCTACTACATCTATTCATTTATTCATCTAAGACATCTTTTCAGAGTGTGTTGAATTGGATGCTTCCAGCGAGCGCTCCATCTGAGTTAATGAGTTCACTGAGGGTGTGGCAATACTATCTCTCTGCATCTCTCTCTCTGAATTCAGTTCATTTACATGAAACCCTCCCTACAATTCACTTTCACGTACAAGTGTTCATTATACACTAGGCAGATGCAACTAATAATTATTATTAACCAGAATAGGTTCTTGTATTTATACAAGTGTATTTGGGAGGGAACCCACTTCAATCACTAGTGAAGTGCACCTAGGAGAATTGGCACTGGTGTGTGTGTGTGTGTTTTCTGCTGCAATGGACTAGCACCTGATACAGGGTGAGCCCTGACTTGTGCCCGTTGCTTGCTGGGATAGGCTCTGGCTCCCCTGAAACCCTGTGTAAGAAAAAGTGGTTAGAAAAATGGATGGAGGGCTATAAAAAAAGGTGTTTAATACTGTATACAATTCTGGACAAATAGAGCAATTATGAAAGGTGAAAAGAACATTTCTCTATTAAAAAAGGACATACCTACATAATATGTCAGTAGTATAATGATATGTTAAAATGATAAATGAACATGCAGGGTATTATGAAAGCAGAAGGTGCAAGTCTTATCTCAAGGAATAACGTCAAATGGCACAGACAGAACATGACAGACTGCACAAAAAGTGGAAAACCAGTGAAAGACAAAAACATCTGACATGTCTAAATGCACTTCTGATAGTAACAAAAAAATCAAATAAGAGCAATGCATTTTCTCCTTTTCCACAATAGTGGCAAAATGTCTCCATATAAAGTAGCAAATTTTTCTTTCTCAGCACCAACAATAGCTGGATTGGAAATGTTATTATCGGCTTTTGAAAACATCCATCCATCAATCTGTCAGCAGCTTATTTACTGTATATAGCACCTTTCATACAAATTACACCGAAGGAAACAAGTAGCAAAAAAAAATGTCAAGGTGAAAAGCTTAATACAAAATTAAACAATGTAAAAAGTACATTATCATGATTATTGTTTATGAAAATGCACTAGAGCACACAATTGCTGAGAAAGGAGACAATCGATATCTTTATCTTTCAGTTTAGGAAACACAGTATTTATTTTTAAATGTTCACTGAAAACCATAACTGAAATTGTCCTGCTGAAATGAGGAAGCAAATCATTCTTCAGGCAGGGTGAAGAATGCCTTGCTCTTTCCTTATGACTTAATTTGCATCCTCAGGAGCAACAGTTTCGCACCATGCAGGTTGGCAATCAGAATTAATTCCATTAATAATTACTGTAGCATACACTTAAGGATTTTGTTATTTATTAAAATCTGATTTGTGCAGCACTTTCACATTGTTTTATGATGCACATATACAGTAACTACTCTCAATTTCTTTCAACCTCCTGGTGTGCATAATACTAAAACACCTAATAACCACAGGCAAACTAATCCACGTAAAATTAGAAAAGATACGAATATCCTTTCTGGTCTTGTAATATTCCATGATGTTTCCCTTGCTTTCTCTCTTTAAAGGGCAGGTTTGGTTTCTGTATCGATGGCTTAGTGTGTTACAAGTGCAATGTGTTTGTGATCTCCGTATTTAGAATGAAGGGCAAAATTAGATGCGTCAACTATTAACGGCACACTTAAATAATTCTTTGTTTTCACTTTGTGCTGGGATAAAAAGAGCATTTGATGAATAAAGCAGAGGAGCAGGAGGTGTCGGAGCAGAGAGGAAGAGAAACATGAAAAACCACAGGAGGGACGTGGACAGCGCGTGGGCAGAGCTTACTGGAGACAGAGATGGGCACTGGCTACACTGTGGAAAATGAGAAGACAGAGGGGCTGCAGGGGACAGCACCGTTATAAGGGAAGCAGTTAGAATGGGGGACTTTGATGCACGGACAATATTGTGTGTACGAGCGTTAATTAATCCCGCATGATGTTTCGCCTGACCTGGCGCTCAAGCAGCAGCCATCCCTAAGCAAGAAGACGGGATTCAGCCCAGTTCAGAGCCCAACCAGAGTTGTCATTGTCCATGGTGGAACAAGTGACTCAGAAAAAGGTAGGAAGAGGATTCTGCAGGAAAATGTAAGCATTGCAGCTTGTAAATGGTGGCCTTCTCAGGAATTCAACCAGTACCACATGCCCTGGGAAACAAGAGGAGATATGTTAGGAGCTAATGTGTAGCTGAAAGATTGGTGCAGAGAAAAGCAGTTTAGTTGGGGCATCAGGGGTCTGTTTGAAACAGAATGAATGAGAAGAACAGGTCGGGGACTGGTGCAATGGGGGAAGTACAGTACAGTAAGTGTGTGTGTTGAGGTAGATTTAAACTAGGACTAGGGAGCTTCAAACAGGCTTATTCTGGTGGGCTTATGAAAACCCTGGGTGACACTAAGAACAAACATAAAATAACTAACATATTCATTCTGAAAATGCTTGTCTGTCAGTGCTA
Source organism: Atractosteus spatula (assembly GCF_055471065.1). NCBI lineage: Eukaryota > Metazoa > Chordata > Actinopteri > Semionotiformes > Lepisosteidae > Atractosteus > Atractosteus spatula. Next base: position 66,469,156 of record NC_142708.1, on the reverse strand, counting down.
GAAGTAAAAACTAAGGTTGTTGCTGGAAGAGGTGTTAGTGGGGCCAGCAGGGGGCGCTCACCCCGCGGTCCATGTGGGTCCTAATGCCCCAGTATAGCGACGGGGACACTATACTGTAAACAGGCGCTGTCCTTCGGATGAGACATAAAACCGAGGTCCTGACTCTCTGTGGTCGTTAAAAATCCCGGGGCGTTTCTCGAAAAGAGTAGGGATGTAACCCCGGCGTCCTGGCCAAAGTTCCCATTGGCCCTTACCAATCATGGCATCCTAATAATCCCCATCTATGAATTGGCTTCATTATCGGCTTTCCTCCCCACTGATAGCTGGTGTGGGGTGAGCATTCTGGCACACTATGGCTGCCGTCGCATCTTCGAGGTGGGGCTGCACATTGGTGGTGGTGGTGGAGGGGAGTCTCCATTACCTGTAAAGCGCTTTGAGTGGAGTGTCCAGAAAAGCGCTTTATAAGCGTAAGCAATTATTATTATTATTATAATTAGAAGTATAAGGAATATAACACAAGAACTTGAGGTGACGGCAATTCAAATGCATGCCAATACAGAAGAACTGTAAAAGAGGTGAAGAATGATCTCATCACTTTCTGCTTGTGGTATAGATGAAAAATAATAACGTGGCATTAGGCATCTGCCACTGAGAGCCGGTTGTAGACCATCGGAAAACGTTCCCGTTCATTGCCAGGAAACATCCGAAACACAGATCGTCGAGGAGGGAAGGGCGTGGAAGCCGTCTCCCTGTTGCTCTGCTCCAGTGGCAGCTGACAGTGACAGCCTAAATGAAGCCATTATGGATGTGATTTATGCAGAAGCACTACTCACACACAGTCTGCATAAATGTCGCCCGTGCTAATATCACGCCAATCACAGTTTCTCAGATTTCAGCCAAGGGAAATAATAAAAAAAAAGGGGCCGTTGATGCCCTCTGACCTTTGCGTTAAACGTCGGGAAGCACACAGGCATGGCGTGGAGCCTGTGAACAGCAGTGACAGATTAGTGACTGTGGCCGTATGCCAAGCTGTTAGGAAATCAGCTGTGGATGGAGACAAGGCGATAAATGCCCATTAGTGTCCGAGCATTAGTGTCTAAGGTTTTAGAAAGGAATTACAGCTGAAGATCCATGGGGCCTCCTGGAGGGTGAAGGTCTCTCCTCTACATGTCTTTTGGACTGTGTCCTAATTATCTACCAAAACCTGCCAACTGCCCTTATGGAAGTTTAATATGATGGATTTGCATGGTATTTTCACAGTTTTCTCACATTATGCAATGTGTATGCCAGGCAATTTGCTTTGCTATGGTGTCCCATGTGCTGTTTCGTGCATTAATTTACAATCTCGCTCTGCTTTTACCACAATTTCCCTTGTTTTTTACCGTTACCGTGGCCACACCACTCCTCCGATTAAAAAAAAACCCACAAAAACGTGTACAAGGCTGCTAATTAATAAAAAGAATCAAGCCTCTATTTTAAAGGACTGTGATATGGATTGTCCATCTAATATGCCATCAGAAGCAGTGAGAAGTCTCAGCTACAGCTGGTTCAAAGTTAACTTCTCCATTTTGGAGGAAGTAAGAACTTCAGCTATTCAAGCAAAGGGAGGGATAAGCACAGCGCAGCTTAAAAGTTAAAAAACTGTTAGCTTTGTTTGTTTAGTTCAAGATTCATTAACAATATGCTCTGCTAATGCTTAATGCTTTTAAATATGTTTCTTAAGTAACTCAAGAGAAACCGAACCAGTAAATATACTTGCTCAGAGCCTTTTGAAACAGGTGATGCCATTATGAGCTTTGGACATACAGTATCATCAGCTGGTCGATGTTGGGATCTGAAGCAGGAGCACACAAGCAGGCTGGAGAGGATTCCCTTGAGGATTCCCAGGGGCCTGTGAGCATGCAGTGATGTCACTCCACATGGTGCTCACTCACCTGCAGGGCACTATGGAGCTCTATGGATCTGATGGATGGGTGTGTCAGGGGAGCAAGTGCACAGCTCTTTATTTTCCCATTCTCCCAGGGTGACAGCAGTGAGTTGGGAGGACTGCAAATTGGTGATGGCACATTGAAAGGGTAGGAAATAATAAAAAACAACTAAGCTGTGTTTCCCAATTCAAAGCACAAGCTCAAAGTGCAAAATTAAGCTACATTTTTCCAAGACAAAATGTACAGATATATCAAAGCAAAGGTATTCAGTTCACTCTTTGACGATCACACTTACATCAACAGCAGTTCAATATCAGATCATTAACAGTTGAAATATTCAGATTTAAATTTCTTTTGACGTCTCTTGCAGTCATTTTTACATTCAAGACTGAAAGCTTATAATGCATGAGCACTGACAGGCGCAACCCAAAGTGAATAATGTGTTAGTTTTCTGCAAACAGCCCCAACAGGACACACATCTGACAGTCCCGTCCTCTACCATTCTTGACCTTTAACTGTGGTTACGAGGAGAGTATCGATGAGAGTACCCACTGGTTCACCGCCTGGTTGAATGGGTATCTAGAGATTGTTCTGACCAAGGACAGTGTCAGAAATCTGCCTTCCGCCCCATGGGATGACAATGCATGTGAGAGAGTCTATTCATGGGGATTTATGTTGCTAATGTTCTGGGCAGTGAGTGCACCTCACTGACGCTTTTTGTAAGAAATATCGACGGGGTGGCAGCAAAAGCAGTGGAATGTGTATTAAATTATCTTTCTCCAAATCGCAACTTGGAAAAAAGGGCACACGATTCCAGACAGGCTACCGACTGCTTCCGTGAACTTTGTGCTTTTAAGCATGAGGCTCAACATTTACAGCTGAAGAACGCCCTGGGGGAAATGATTGCAGACCAATCCATGTATAAAATATGGCCCTGCTGCCCACCGATGACCCCGCTGATTTGCTGAGAGACCGCAGGCTGGGGTCAGGGGGGCTACCTCACTCCCACGACGCAGTGACAGCCTCTCAGCAGCCCCGATCTATAAATAGACTCCAAAGTGAGCTATTACTAATTCCCTCATTCACGGCAGTTGAAAGGGAAATGGATTCAAGTTTGACGGGGGCTGACAGGAGAATACAGCTGGAGCTGGAGTACTGCCAGCGTGCCCATCCTCTCACACTCGCCTCTCCCCTGCTGCCTGGCCCTGGGCTCCTTCAGGAAGGTGCACTGAGCAGGACAGACACTGTCCCCTTTTTTCCATCTGGTCCATGTTGCCTGCTTTCCACCAAAGTGCTGGGATAAATCCCCTCTAATATTGACGGAGGACTAAGAGGTCCGGATCGGCTGCATGACAGCCTGCTTGTTTGTGGCTGTGCTTTTTCATACCTGGCCTGAATATTGCTCAACGAAGGCCAACCAGGAGAAGTCCTGGTAATGACGGAACATCATTCCTACGGTCTTGAACAGACAGTGTTGGACTGTATCAGCGCTCTGATACAAGTGCAGTTTAAAAAAAAACTCCGAAGGCATAGACCCCCATGATCTGTTTCAGGAGCAACAAGAAGAAAGGTTTCCAAGGAACATGAGAAGAAATTGGGATTATGCACTTTTCAAAACTCAAAACAGGAGTAATCTCTTTATATCTTCACACGTTTCGGAACAGCAGTGGGTATATGGAACAAGCTGTACAGCCTTGGTTTTGAAACGGATGCCCCTGGGATCTTTGAAGAAAGGCTCCGTGTTCCTTGGCTCATGAAGGTACCAGAATAACAAGCAAGCAAGATGGGCCAAGTGGCCTCTTCATGTATAGTCTGAGGATGCCAGAGGTTTGTAAGTGTCTCCTTAGGGAACAAACAAGAGTAAGGCTTGCTTACATAATCTCCCTACAAGGGTAACAGTTATGATACCTTGATGGCAAACACAGTAAAATCTGAAATGTATGGAATTTTATAGCCATTACTATTTGTATAAATTAAGAAATAAATGGATTTATTTTAATCATTTATGTCATTGATACTGTATATTCATGCTGCACACCTGCATTTTCTTTGCTTGATCAACTTTACTAGAGGTCCACTGGGGTCTGAGTAGATCTGGAGGCCACACTACATACTGGACTAACAAAATTAAGTTTTACCAACCTGATAGATAAAACAATTCAGATTAATCACAATACCATTGAGGTACAAATTAAACAAAATCGGGTATTCGGGTATCACCTGACATACTTATAGAATTTAACTGTACAACTGTGACTGAACATGAAGGAAAATATACTGAAGAGATTTTGAAATCAACTGCTAATTTCCAAAAAGGCTTCTTTGTATTTTAATCCATCCATCTATTTTCTCACCACTTTATCCAATTCAAGGTCATGTGGGAGTCAGAGCCTGTCCCAGCAAGCAATGGGCCCAAGACAGGATACACCCTGGACAGGACACCTGCCCATCGCAGGGCAAACACAGACACAGACACAGAAACACTGGGCCAAATTTTCCCAGAACCCAGTTAAACTACCAGTATGCCTTTGGACTGTGGGAGGAAACCAGAGGACCTGGAGGAAACCCACCTGAACACGGGCAGAACATGCAGACTCCACACAGACAGCAGCCCAGGAATTGAACCCAGAGTCTCAGCGCTGTGAGGCAGCAATGCTAATCATTGCACCATGCCACACATTCGTCACACAGATTACATTTCTAAAATATATTATCCATGTACAATGGCCAAATTAACAATCACCCTGTAGGTATTTAAGATGGAATAATATACAAAAAAACATTTTAAGTACAAAATAAAATCACACTTCATTAACCAGAAATAACACTACTAGCACAATAAGGGCTTACGTCTAACAGAGATCTTACAGAGATCTATACAGAGATCCTGCGTGATAGCTCCGCTGGGGCCAGAGACTTAAAAAGTAGCATCTGTTTTAACATCCCTAATAGTTTTTAAGAAGCACAAGTAATAGCACATGAGAGAGATGTTTAAAAGTCATGTGTTCCCTTAGTTTCTCTGATATACAGAAATAGATTCGACTGTCCTAGAAAAAGACATTTTAAAAAGGGCCCAGATTTCACACTTCACATCTGCTTCAGCGATTCACAAGGAGGTTGCAGTGCAGTATTCTGGGATTATGATTTAAATAGCAGGCTGGCTGTTTTCTGGGCTGCGCTGTTTAAATACCACACACAGGAAAAAAACAGCCCATTAATCAAATTCACTTGTCAAATATGCCAAAGAAGATCTCTGTGCTCTTCCTCTCTGGCTTGTGTATCTGGGTCTTTACCTGCATATTTATCAGGTGATTTTCACAATACTGTTGTTCTGCGGTGCATGCATTCCACTAAATCCTTCCAAAAATTAGGTTTGGGTTGTTAAAGCAGAGTATATGGAATAAAAAGTGTGGCTGAGCATTAAAGGAAAGCACAGAAGAGCATGGTAAGCACAGAAAGCCAGGGGAAATGCCATGCAAATTTAGTAAAGCAAACCTTCATTTAAATAATAAATACAGCACTACTGTCTCATAATTGGCGTAATTATTGCACAGCTGCTAAGATTCTAATCACTTACTATCTTTATTTAGATTTCTCGTTATGTGTGAGATACAACTACCACTGCTACTATTAATAATGATTCCTTGCATTCATACTGTATAGAGCCTTTCAACGCAGTACATCACATACTGTAGAGGCATTACTAAGTGGGAGAAATTGATCTTTATATCTTCCTGTATACATATATGCATTTGTTACAGGAATAAATATTAATTTACTTCACGCTGCGCTTCAAGGCAGGACCAGCTAAACAGTCATCTTTGTGTACACAAAGGCATTCAGCACCATGGACAGCTGTTTCAGCCCATTTAAGGCTCATCCATAGGGCATAGCTATATCGAGTCTGCAATATACTGTATACAGACTTGATGCTCAGATATAGCTATAGTATGTGAGCCTTATACTGTTCAGCATTATAATGTAAGCTAATGATTATTACTGCCTACACTGCATTGAAACTGCTTCTTAAAACACACAAATCTCAAGAAATGTTATTTCTTGCAAAACACATATTTGCAATCATTGTTGATTCAATATTGATGAAAAGTGTTTTCCGATGGAAGGATGGATCATTTTAGTCAGCCAGGGACTAACTTGCATTGTTTTTTTTTAATGAAATCTGTTGCACTCAGCCCCAGGTTCTCTCTCTCACTCCCAACACTCTGCTGGTAAGGAAAATTCCCTTTATCCCGTCTGAGCTTCTGTGCCAAGTAAAGACCTTCACACATCAAGAACAGAGCAGGTGACATCGCCTGTCACAGCAGTAGGCTGGAACACAGCTGCAGCAGCACAGACAATGCAGAAAACTGGAAATCTGTGAGATCTTGGGCTAATAGTCTATACAGTATTTTACTGGCATTTCTGTTGCTCTGCAGTTGGACATAATAATAAAAACAACACTGCAAACCCATCACCCACTCCAAGAACTCACAGTGCGCAAAACCAGGTTTCACAAATATTTTCACATATCTAGTTTTCAATCTGGTGACCTGCTGCCAAAACTGTAGACCCTGAACAAGCTACAGAGAGGTGATAAGTGAAGACAGATGGTCTGTTTGTAAATGTAATGAATACTTTAAATGTAATTTTAGCTCCTAATAAAGGTGAAGTCCATACCTAGGTACTTAAGCGGCTTGCCTTGCACTTGGTATGCAGTACACAGATTCCTGAAAAAACATCAGTATGCATTATTGATTATCAATATATACCGCATCCCTTCTGCAAGGTGATGAAATCTTATCAATCATGATTTGAATCTTTAAATATATGCTAAAAATGCTGGAGAAAAAACAATTTCTTCTTGCTGCCACAGTATATTGGACAATGATAATCAGTCGATTGTAGAGCATCACATTTTGACTGGGAGTATCTGGAGGTAAAGAGAATTTTGTCTCCCACAGTAGTGACATTAGCACGACAATCTCAATACAGCGTGACCAGATTTGTGATTTAAAAAAACACCAGTGTTCTCCAAGCCAATGGGATAAGCGCACGCCAAAAGAAGGTATATTCTGGCTACAATTTCTAAAACAGGAACCTGAAGCTTTGGTATTACTTCTTCAGAGCCTCTGCCAGCTTGATTGTTAATTCTAAAGTGTGACATTGAGACCAATGAGCTGAAAACTATGGGATCTTATCTTGCCAAGAACTATCTTGGTTCTCTGCTGCACTGGAATGCACTTGAGACACAAAGATTTCCAGTCCCTGAAGAACCCTGCTCACTATTATTATTCACAATTATTTACTTGACGCGTACTTGACACACTTGACACACCCTGTCTTGGTGCACGATGTAGGTGTCAGCCAGCACTGGTCAAGAACACAATGTATTCATTTAAATCGAATAACACAAAGTGGGTGGCGTGTTGGTACAGTGGTTGGAATTGCTGCATTGCAGCGCTGGGGCACTGGGTCCAATTTTGGACTCCAATACCTGCACGGAGTTTGCAAGCTCTCCCCGTGTTTGTGTGGTTTTCAACACAGATCACCCCAGGTGGGACGCCAGTCCATCGCAGGACAGACATGAACGCTCTCACCCTTATGTCATGGTCAGTTTTCCCCGAAACCAAACGTAACCTAACAGTATGTTCTTGGAGTTTGAGAGGAAACTAGAGGACCCCAAGGAAACCTATGTAAACACAGTATTCAAACTCCATGCAGACAGCACCCCAGGAATTAAACCCAGAGCCCCTGTGCTATGAGGCAGAATAAATACATAATATTTGTTCAACTGATGAATCTCAAACATCTCATCATTTTGAGATTTAATCTTTATTAGTATATTTGATCCTCAATACTAATATTAAAAATTGGAAATAAATACAGTTTTATTAGCATCTCAGTGTCTTACAGGATACAGTACGTAGGATGTTCTTTTCTTATATCATAAAGTTAATTTCTACTTACAAGAGCCCCAGTAGCTTGCGTTTAGATTACCAGTTGCTGCTAAAATGCTTTTAATTTAGCATTTAAGCACAGCATTTCAAGACTGTAAAATACCAGCTGGTGTCTTTGTTCACTTCTGGAAAGTCTTTGATATACAGTAATTAATGGTAACTTATCATCTGAAGCAGAAAGTCCTGTACTTGTAGCAGCTGAAGGATGTGTCTCAGTTCCTTTTCTGTAGAAGAAAGACCATGTCTCCCAACAACTGGCTTTATCTCATGACAAGGTACTGTGTATCTTACATATTAATCATTTATTAAATTAACTGCTAAATATTAATTAAAGTGGTAGATTAATTGGCTTCTGGAAAAATTGTTCCTGGTGTGTGTGTGTGTGTCCAGCAGTGGACTGGCATCCAGTCCAGGATGTACCCTGCCTTGTGCCCATTGCTTGCTGGGACATTTTCTGGCTCCCTCGCAACTCTGAATTGTAAGACGTGGTTAGGAAATGCATGGCTAGATGAATGAATTCATACAATAAACTATAAACAACTATGGAATATTGTCAAGATTTTTAATTCCAAACAGCACAAAGTAGTGCATGATTGCATGACTGCGAGGAGTGCCCAAATCAAGCAACACACCTTAGAAAAACGGATTTAACAGCTGTGAGAAACCTTACAATATAACACCTCTGTATAGCACAGAGCACCCTGCTGTGCCAGAAAATTACAGACCATTAAGCCGGCCTTCTATTGCATGTACACTTATGGATCAACAGCTAGATCTAAAGAAGAAGGCCATTACATCAGAACAACTTCAACATCTCAGTCAGCGGGGGTATGGAACAGAAAAGCAACAGTGACTATGAGCGACTGTGGCAAATATGGAAGCAAATAGGTTTATTTAATTTCAAAATATATATTTGCCCAGTGACAACTGGGTGTGTTCTGCCTTGATCAAGTTTTGAAATCTTCAAACTCCATAAGCACCATAGAAGTCATCAGCAGGAATGCGGTAGAGCACATTGCTAATTAGTGTAATGACAGTAATAATGTTTTCTTTATACAAAATACCGGATACTATCTGTTTCAAAAATTCACCTCTAGGAGACATTACCAGTCAATCAAAACCAAAACCGCCCAATACCTGAACAGCGTCTTCTGCACGGAAGTCCTGTTTAACCAGAACACACGAAGGCCTGTGCATGTTCTTTGTGTGAAGTGTACTGCAGATGTATTACTGAATTCTTTCTACCTATGTTTTTGCAGCAAGACACCAGATCAAATTCATTGTACATGTGACATACAACTAAAGTGATTCTGATTCAGATTCTGATATCGCAAAACTTACAGTACATACACATACTGTAACTGAAGGCTGCACTCCTGCATAGCTCTAAAGGCATTACTGAGTCGGGCAGAGGCATCGAATAAATCACATTAACTGAGTTCTCCTCCTTTATGGTTTGTAAGTTGTTAAGATCTCCTTTCTGAACTTGTAGACCAATTGTCCAATATTAGCGGACTCTCATTCTTATTTTCAACATTTATACAAATACCTTTTATTTCCTATGAACAGCAGGAGAACACTTAGAATCAAATACCCAGACTAGCAATGCTAAACTAAACAGTCCTACTGTACTGAAGCTCAGTCAGCCCTTTAACTTGTGAGCGACGACTTAGGTGACTGTAACTCAGAGTCCACCACAGAGCTCCCTGCACATGCACTGCTGTGAAAAATCATTTGAGAGACTCTCAAGCAAACAGAATTAAATTAAAACTTTTTCACTACAGATTTTTTTATAAAGCTGCAGGTTTTGCATTGTCAGTGACTTCCCGTCATTTATAAAGCCAATTTGTAAGGGGGGCTTTGTTTCATTGTAAGAAAAGGTTTAAAGACAAGCGTAGTCTTTCAATTTCCTGCTTATGATGTCTGTGGAGGGATCCAATATTTGTTTAAGGACAAACTAAGCTCTAAAATTACTTGATGAACAAGAAAAAATAAAATATATAATACAGTACTGTACATACATAAAAGGAGTTCTACAGATCGAGAAATATACATGTATTACTGTATATACTGTATGCATCCATCCATTTCTAATCTGTTTATTTGTTAAAGATATTCATGTTTTAGTATTCTCACTTGAGATTTGTTTCACATTTTTATTAATCACTAAAATAGAGATTTAAGCCAATCTAAAAAAGGAACAAAAACAGTTTTAAAGTTCACATAGTGTACAGTAGGTATCTAGATTAATTACTATTTTAAATGGATTAATCCTGAAAGTGTCACAGCCTCAGACCATTTTATTAAGTTAAACCAGGGTGACAAATGTGTCTCAGAGTCTTAATCATCCTTTTCATCCATTTTCTAACTGCTTGATCCAGTGCAGGGTCGCAGGGGAGCCAGAGACTATTCTAGCATGCACAAGGCAGGATACACCCTGGACGTCCCATCCATCGCAGGGCAAACACACACACAGTTTTCCCAGAGGCCTATTAACCTACTGTGTATGTCTTTGGACCGCTGGAGGAAACCGGAGCACCCGGAGGAAACCCACACAAACAAGGAAGAAGATACAAACTCCACACAGACAGCACCCCAGGTCTGGAAATGAAACCCAGGGCCTTGTCGCTGCGAGACAGCAATGCTAACCAGTGCGCCACTGTGCCACCCAGCATGCTTCTCACACCTCGAGAAATATGTATGAAAAGGGGATGATTATGCAATCAAACATTTGCATTTCCTTTGAAAATTATGATTGGTTTATTTTTCTTTTACGTCTCCAGTAATGGCACAACGTCATTAACGTTCTGCAGGACGAGAAGAGATTGAGACGTGTTCAACTCTCCAATGCATGAGTGACTTAACAGACGCAAATGAAGGGTTTTTGAGAAAAAAAAATCAATTTAGAAGCCACTGTTTTGTTACATATTTTCTGAGCATCTCAAATGCAGGTGTCTGAAATGAGCACGCCATGGAGACACTCCCTGCTACCATGACGATTCCAGCAGGAATAGTTTTGTCTAACACAGTGAACTGCACTCAGAGACGTTTAGAATTAGCTGTGGTGATATTCCATGCTTCACAGTAAAACCAGAGTAAAATTGTAAGAATGCTATGGTCAATTTACTTACAATTTAAGTAAACTTTCAGAAGGATAGTCCAACAGCCTACAGGTTACTGGTTCAAATCCAGGCTGTGTCATCTGCATGCAGTTGATGGGAGCCTGTCATGCCTGGCATGGAGACAGCAGCATACTTCTGGATTAAACTGGGGTAGCATCTTCAGGGAGGTCCTCTGCCCCCATGCGACAGCAACTAGAAAAATCACTGACTGATGCTTTTAAACACTCTGCATGACGATGTGCCCACTCTCCAGCTTTTCTGAAGGCATCGCAGTTGAACTGCAACATAAAAATCCACTGACGTGGAGAAGATTCACTGAGGGATTGCCTTTGTTTCCAATGCTCAGATAAAGGAACTGTAGTCAAGATATGGTATGATTCACAAGTTTCAGCTCAAAGCTTTGGTACAAACCAGTTCAAAATTTGTTAGGTATAGAACTGGGAAATGTTAGAGGGATGTTGCATCGTCCGACTCCGCTGTAGCTCACAGCGAAAGGGAACGTCCTTAAAGTGCAAAAGACTAGAGCAGAACTTGATTCAAATTTGATTCAGCTGACAGAATTATCTACAGGGAGGAGTCCTGGTGGAAGGTGGGAACAGACGTTGAATGGCAGCACTGGAACAGACACTCCTCGCATTCTGATGTCAATCAATTATCCAATGAGCTATCCCACCTGATACCCTCTCTCTTCTAAAAAAAGCCCCAAATGGATGTTCGGAGACAGATCCAAGCAGACAAAGCAGCAGCAAAGCTGCTTTGCGGCACTGGGGCCCTGGGTTCAATTCCAGACCTGGGGTGCTGTCTGTGTGGAGTTTGCATGTTCGCACCAAGTTCATGTGGGTTGTCTCATAGTGCTGTGGTTTCTTACCGCAGTTCCAATACTGGTATATACTGGTAGGTTAATTGACTTCTGGGAAAACTGGTCCTAGATATTTGTGTCTGTGTACGGCCTGTCAGGGACTGGTCCTCTACTGGAGGAACAGTTTAATATATGGAGAGATGGGTGCTGTGTCATCTGTTTGAACGTAATGTTCAGGTTTATTCTGTTACCAGTTTTGTTTGATAGGGTGGCCCTGATTTTACCTCAATGCGTTCATTCCCCCTGTGTATACTGTACATACGTTGTGTTTTGGGAAAAAAGACAAATACATTATTGTAGCCTCTGCATCTATGTCTTTCTATTCCTGTGTGTGTGGTAGGCTATTTATAGGGGAATTCACAGGAAAATCTATGATGAGAAAATCTAGTATTATGAGAATAATACCTGAGTTTATACAGTATACTGTGCGATGCCAGTACTTAAGTAAAAAAACACACACACTCTGTGTAAGGAAAGAAAGACCAGTTATACATGGTGCCAAAGCATTCTATCTTCCAAGCCACAGCAATTAGAAAAAAATATATTTGGAAATGAGTACATACTGTGAGCATGGGAAAATGAGGCGATTACGTATTAGCAGACATTAATTTAGACAAGCAGCCATATGAAATCTTTCTGAGAGGAGACAGACGATATAAATAGGAATAGGAACAGCACCCTGCATTGGGGAGGTGGAATAAAGATGAAAATCAGAAATCAGTGAAGCTGTAAATATACTCATTTCCAGTCTGGCAGAGGCAGCCAGGCCATGCAGAGACAGATGTCATTTGAATAAATATGGTAAAACAGCTACTTTGCTCCAGATAAGCAAAGACATCACAGATGCGATCATTCAGCACGTTTCCCACTTTAATTTTAAATTATTCACTAGTTCCAGCAAGAAAGGGGACTCTTAAAACAGTGCTAATCTACTTCTTTCATTCATTACCTGTAACATTGAAGAGTTCATTTCAGGATATTTTAATCTGAAGAATGGAACGATATTCTATGGACTCCAGGGAGTTGCCTATTCAACCTTTTTTTATGTGAATTCCCCAAATTGCACGAGACTCCCCTCTGGAAAGGTTTCTCAAATGAGCTTCTGCCATCTGCCATCCTTTATGAGTTTATAGTTTTCTAGCATCTAAACCCAGGACAGGTTCAGCAATAAGTCGCCCAAAAGCGATATTTGGTTTAGCACAGTGAAATAAAATGAAGCTGCACACATCCCACGCTGTAAATAAAGCACGTTCACCATTGCTCTTTGGGGTGTCTGGAATTGCCCTGGCTGAACCCTGGGGGAACTGCAGCAGAGCTTGGCTGATCTGGGGCTCCCGAGTGTCCGTCTGACAGAAGCCAGAGTGGGGACACTGTGGCTGATGCAGGCCAGCCTGACGGCGGAGAAGCAGCTGGACAAGGACAGACCCGTACAGGAATGCCAGGACAGACCCGTACAGGAATGCACGGATACAAGGGGCACATTGTTTCAAAGCCAGGCTTTTTTGAGTTCATTATTTCATTGTTTTTGCTGAAAGACGAGCTAACAGCGAGGGAGGAACTGAAGGCCTCTTGTTCCCTTTTCATTCTAATAGTAAGTGAGTTCTGTCTCTTAAATTAGAGCAGACCACACAGCTCACCTGCCTTCTGGCTGTTAACCAGGAGGATGTGTCGGCACGTGCTGATTAACGCCCACCTCTCTAACCTTTGCTTTGTTACATTTACTGCGTAGCTTGTAGAACAGCTCCACTTTACAAACGTGCGCACAAAAAAAACCCCACATGAATCTCCCAAGGTCTATAGGAATGGACACATGTACATCACTGAAAATCCCAGTTGTGTGGAAAAACAGAAATCAATTTATTTCACAATTTGAGAAGCAAGGGAAAAGAATCAGGGAAATTGATGGATCTAAAGCACAGAAAGTGACAACCAATGGAAGATGGATCAGAAGTGCCATTCTGTATGTGATAGCAGAGGAGAACCAATTTGCAGGCTGCATACTACTTAAGTTTCAAAATGGGAATTTCATCCATTAATTTTCTAAAAGATTCATCCAAAACAGGGCTCCAGGGGAAACTGGGCCTATCCCAGATAGCAACGGGCACAAGGCACGGTACACAAGTCCATCATAGGGCACAAATAAACACAAACATGCCAGACATACACGTATAAATACATGTTCTCACACCAGGGCCAATTTTCCAAGAAACCAATTAACCTGCCAGCATGCCTTTGGACTGTGGAAACAAACCATAGCACTCGGAGGAAAACCACGCAAACAAGGAAGAACATATAAACTCCACACAGACAGCACCCTGGGTCTGGAATTGAACCCGGCGCTGCAAGGCAGCAATGTTAACCACTGTGCCACCATGCCACCCATCAAAGCTGGAATCGAGTTTTTATACAAATGCAGTGGTACCAACACAACAGCAATGCCATCCTTGAAGATGTGCACTGTTAAGACTGCTCTCCCTCACAGCAGAGGTATTCATGGGAAGCAGAAGCGACAAGGCTCTTACTGACAGCGATGTAAGCCACCAGGAACCTGGTAAACCACAAGGGTCACTACTGCATAGGAGGGAGAGATGTCTGACCAGCTCCTCCCTAACTGCTTGTGCAAGGGTGAGACCAGGGGAATCCCAGACACACTCATCGAATGACACACAGCTTCCCAGATGCAAACCAGAACAATGAACAACGAACGACTGAGTTCGTCTTTCATTATTAGAGATGCCTGCTGTGAATGCTGAAATGGGAGTTTTTCTTTTTACATCTATCGCTTCAACCACTGTCAAGTGTGTCTTTAATATAATCAAATATAACATAATAAAATGGTAATACCAGAACCAATTGATGAACTTTATACCACCCAAAAGACATGCATTCAGTATTCCAAAGGCAATACAACACTCAATTTTCATGAGAATGATCTTTTATAAGATAAGCTGGATAACCTCTTGAACAGTTTGTAAATTGACTAATAATACATTCTGAGGACTTCAAGCAGGACCAAAACACTTCAGCATGCATGTCACATCCCTGACTCTTACCCCATTCGAGATGCATAAAGTTTTCAAAGCATTTTACTCTAGTTTATCATTCTTTAAATTAAGCCCATTTGAAATCCCCAAATCATGCCCCAGTGACAAAAAAAAAACTAATTTTCTTTCTACTTTTCACACATATTATCTCCAGCTTAATTTTCATCTTTGTATTTTTATAATTAGGAGCAAATTCTACACTGGATCAAAAAGCTTTGAAAATCCCTTAGCTAATGAGTAAGAAAATATATTATTGGTTGAATCTTATTAGAGGAAATTGTGGGAACCTTTAATGTTTTTCCAGACTATATTTTTTCCATTTTAAAGTGTATAAAACAGTCATACGCACTACTAAAATGTTGTAATGAGAATACAAATACAGTAGCCCAATACAACAGCTACTGTACCTCTCTTAGACTGTCACGCTGAGTCCTCAAACATTGTTGAATGCTGGACATGACCGGCTGAACTCCTCGCAGTTTTTACATCTCTTTGTGCAAAAACATCTGTCCTCTCAGGTTACATCAAAGTGCTTTTCCTTCACTAAGAAACGGGTTTTGGAAGACAAACACATGAAATACCTGCTGCACCTGTCTCTGTGTGGTGCTGTATTTTCAAATACTGTCACCTCTAAGCAAGGCTAAAACACACATTTAGCTCTTTTAACTTTTCATCCTAACTAAAGCCTTTCATCGTGAGAATAAATTCAACTTACCATTCTTTGTACCTTCTATAAGGCATCTATGTCCTCTTTTATAATACAGTTTCCAGCAGTGAATGCACCAGTCTGCTTTTTGTACAATGTCATTGTAACCACACGTGTCTTGAATTGTCTGCTCTCAGATATATATTCTCATGCAGCTTATTTGCCATTTTAATTGCCTCCACAATGTTTCCATTAAGCCAGCTTCCTTTTCTATTTCTGTGCCACATGTAAAATTCAAAACAAACATTTTATTTCAGTTTCTGCAAACAATTACTCTTTTTAAAACCATCATCTATCCCAGCTCACAGACACCCACCTGAGTCAACCTGAGTGTCCTATATCTGGAGTGATTCGTAACCTCCTAACCACACCAGCTCTCAGCCAATCATGGCCCTCTACATGGAGAAAGCCCAGCCATGCTCTCAATGGAGCACAGTTAGTCAATTGGTGCTCTCAGAAACTAACTCTGCAATGAGATCTTCACAGCTGACGACAGACATACAGTACGTAAGGTATGCCTCAGATTGTCATGTCACTGAAACCCATTATAGTAAGTCAATCCACCCATTTATCCCTTTTCTAACTGCTTCATCTAATTCTGCAATTTCCCTCACAGGATCAATAAAGTATCTATCTATCTTCAGGGTCATGGGGGAGTGGAATCTATCCTGATAAGCAAGGGGCACAAGGCAGGATACATTAAGGACGTGACGCCAGTCCATTGCATACTAAGTCAATCCACACTTCCACTTTGACATGTAGGTTTCTTATTTTCCAATTTTCCTCTCAGGAATCGCAAAGAAAAGTGGAAGTTTTGAAACTGCATGTCAACTCCGGTGTCAAGCTTGTTGGTAACCAGAGCCAGAAGAGGTTTTAATTGAGCTACAGACCAATCCACAGCCCACAGGAAGAGTTGCTGAGGTGTTCCTTATCCTCTGGGTGCAGTAACTGAGCTCATATAAAGATAAGGATATAATCAGGGCAGAGCGTGAGTCATGAGCACATTGATTATCAGTCCAGGTCTGTCACATGGTACCTTCAGGGGCAGCAACATTTGAAATGAAGATTCAAAACTGGAATATCAGACAGGGGAGGAAATAAACAGGAGTACAAACTAGAGCTAGAGTAGGTAACAGAAATCAAAGATTTTACTGTGCAGTTGTAATGAGTAAACAAGTAAAAAAAAGCCCTAGTTTAGATTATGGGAATGGACTAGATAGATTAAAGGATCCAGCATGACCATTTTCTGCTTCTTCCAACGAAGGGTCATGGGAGAGCTGGAGACTATCCCAACAAGCACTGCATGCAAGGCGGGATAGACCCTGGACAGCACACCAGTCCATCACAGGGCAGACAGACACGCACACACTCACACCAGGGCCACTTGTTTTCCAGAAGCTAGTTAAGCTACCAGTATGTCTTTAGACTATGGAAGGAAACAAGAGGACCTGGACAAACCCAGGCAAACACAGGGAGAAAATGCAAACTCCACACAGATCCACACAGAAGAATTGAACCCAGGACCCCATCGCTGTGCCACTATGCCACCCCCCCCAAAAAAAAAACTTATCCTGTCTTTTTAGATTACAATAATGGATTAAAAATGAATTGTGAATCTTCCATTGTATCTCCATGTTCAAGCACAGATGATCATCAACACACTGCTTCCCCTATTCTAAATTGAGTGCTCTCACCCTCCTGGGATATTCGACCAGGCACCTTTGCTAAACTCACCCGATAAGTAGTTTGCCCTTTGCATCTCTCCTTCAAAGTCAGCTTGTAGTTGCTGGCAGATGTCAGGGCTTGTCTGTCTATTTAGGCAAAATTGCTGCATACAGCGTCTGTCAGACAGATCAGGAGAGAAGCTGTTGTGTGTATCATCTGTCTTAGCTTTTGCTTTCCATCTGCATCCATCAGTTACCTGCTTTCATTGTGACCCACCTGCCATTTCAATTTTTGTGGTGGGTCGTGAAAGGCACACAAGAATGTCTCTTTCTATAGCTTTCTAAATCAATTGCCTTGTGTGTGTGTGGACGAGGGAGAGGGGTTAATGCCCCAAGCCTCAGGCTCTGATGGGCCCCACTCTCGAGGCTGGAAGGGTGAGTAGATCGTAGATGCTATACTCTGTAACACCATTGCTGAGATTTACATTATTGAAATCGGGTATGATAAGCAAGTTCATAGCATGCATATTGTTCATGCACACAATTGTTAAGTTGACATCATATGAGAATGTTATAAGCATGTGTCCGTGCTGATTTTTAGCTAATCGTTAGTGGGCCTTATCAGGGTTGGGGGAAAAATACACAAAATATTGTGATTAGCTTTCTGCAGACACAGTACAAGTACACTGGTTTTACGCCTTCGAAAATCACAGCAACAGAGAGAGCATCTGTATTCGTGGCCAAATTATCGGACATCAAGGAACAACAGAACCAAACGCCACAGTGATGAGGAGGAAACTGAATATCAGGTGCTGATGTTGCTTATACTTACGTTTTAAACAAATGCAAACATAGGTTGGGAATTTCCATCTGATATGTCAAAACCAGAAATGAATGAAGCTTACATTGAAAAACACTGGGAAACTGCATATCTGGGTGATTCACGGACAATCTCATAACATCTAGGCTATTTCTCTGATCTTAGAGTGCCACGAAAGAAAGAGTTAATCTCTAAAGAAACCAAAACTGCACATTCCATTTCTAAAATCTATAAATAGCAAACACAGGTACTGTGCTGTACAGAAATACACTGACAGTGGCTTCAAATGATTGAATGTTAGGCTTTGTGGATTGGCCATTCTGTCTATGGTGAAGGTGAGAGCATCAACCCTGGGTTTTAGAGACTTGATTAAACTTGTCAAGAAGGAGCTGGACTTCACAATGCAGGCAGGACAATACTTACCATGATTGGTAAGATCTTCATAGCTGTAAGATATTTCATCAGCTAATACTGTTATCTTTCATAATTCATAATATAACAACATATGAAACAGGTTGAGGTTCATCACATGTTGAAAGTTAAAGAAAGGAAAAATAAAGTTTTGTGAAGGATTGTGAGGCACCTGAAGAAGACTTCACAGCCAAAAAGTTGTTTTTTTTCTTTACCTTTCAGCGTTAAATAAACCTTTACCTGTTCCTTTGCAGCCTACACATGCTGACACAGCATTGTCTATAACAATATACTGTGAATATACTGTGTGTTGATCACAGCAGTTTTCCACTGCTGTTGAACGTCATGTTCATCTGTGTAAATTATTAACTGATGAACATAACTGATTTGTTCCTGGACCTATCCCCTGTATGGAACAGCCTTGACACTTGCCACCAGGAATGTATGAACAGACATGAGCTGGCTCATTGCCTGGGAGCTCGCAGTGCTTTCAGTGAAATCCGGATCATTCTTCCGACAATCATAACTCCCAAGCTCTCCTGTAGGAGCTGTGGCAAAGGTGCGTTCTCTGCAGGAAAGTGGAGGCACAAGGGAGCACACACCACAGAGGACAGGTGATTAAAAAAGGGGGGATTCCAAAGTGAAAAGATAGAACAAGAAAATCAATTCCAAACTTGAATTGAGTTCACCAAACTCAAACAGGGTAGGATGGCAAATGTCAAAACTTGTCTCAACTTAAAAGTTCAGTCAGTGTACTGGGGAGCAGAAGCTGGGGGATTCCTTGTGATTAAAAAGGTGTGACTCCCAGACACATCATCTTCTGATGGCTGGAGCTCTGCCCGAGGGAACGATTAAAGATGAAGGAAATCAGAAGTGTATCAAAAAACCGGTCTTCAGAAACAGCGACATACAGTATCTTAATTAAGCAATATAAGTGGGATGAGCTGCCACTCTCCTGAAACTGAACTGAATGTGGTGATGACCGTGCGGGTGTGTGTTTGTGACAGCAAACAAGATAAGAATTCTCGAGCCCTTCTGATCCATTCTCTCTGCTGGTCTTGTAGGAGGCAGGCAGAAACCAGTGCAATCAATAGCAATAACTGCATTAATGTAAACGCTGTCCATCCCAAATGATCCCAGAGCACTTTAACCTACCGGCAGGTTTGCTGGGCTGGTACCTATTCACGTGACAGTTCAGAAAATTTCAAATGTTTGCAGGCAAGTGGTTGGCAGAAAAAACACCAAACTTGAGGCACAACTGAGCTTCTGCCCAGATCGAATGCCGAGCTGAGATGGTGCTGATAGCATGTCTACCTACACAGACATCCGTAAATGCCGAGAGGAATCAATGCCAAGGCACCCCACAGCCGTAAAGGCGACAGGAGGTCATCTGTTTAGTTATTAGGGCCATTCTCTAATATTTTGGCAGGACAATATACTGTATAGTTTAGTCTGATTCTGAGTTCAAACTGGGAATCTAACCAAGAGCCTTGAAAAAGGCATCACCCTTCCAAAACTCCTGCTGTAATATGTTTTGTCGCACTGTAGAAAAATCAATAACATACAGTTTAAAATTCATGTAACAAAAGAGAAATTTCGTCGGAACAGAAATCCAACCTCCCTGGACATTTCTGGTACAGCACGTACATAAGCTTCTAATTGTGCGCTATGGACTGGACTCATTAATTATCCTTTTGAATTATAATTAAATACAGCACTGCACAGAAAAATATGAGCCCCGAAACCGTTTGAACATAAATTCAGTTCTAAAGAAGAAACCACAGAGAATCCACTGGAAACAGTTGAACCTAAAGGATGTGAATAAACATGTTTTAAAGACATACACTACGGCACATACAGTCAATCAGTAAAAAAAACTAAAAAATACAACAGCTTTACACAACATTAAAACCTATTATTTATATTTCTTTATACCATTTACCAATTTTCATTCAGTTAGTCCTCGACTAAAAATATACTAATTAAGTTTGTGGTTGTATCTGAATATTGTTGTTGTATACAGTATGTTATAAGTACAGAATGACTTATACTTTCATCATGACTAAAAATCCCTATTTTGTGCAGTGACATAATCGTGTGATCTCCTGTCTCACAACCTGAAAATGACTTGAGAAAGGAAGAAGTTATGGTTCAATGGGAAAATACTCTTTAGGACCTATAGTATGGTTAATAAGGGGCTGACCATTTTGACGTCCACATAGATACACTCCCCCTCCTCCAGGCAAGCAAGTATTGACTTACCATCTTCTGTTGGTACGTAGATATTCAGGTAGAGGCAGTCCTCACTCTGGTTCTGAATGTAACCGGCCACAATATCCAGGTTGTCTGTAAACCACACAGGGAGCATAATTTCCGGCAATACCCCCTGGATGTTTTGTGGGCAAACATGAGCAAACTGGGTAGCATTTCTCACTTCCGGCCAGGACCCAGGGGCCTCAGGAGGCTGGAACCTCCTGTCTCCGACGGGTGGGGTGGCGTAAGGCACCCCAAGGTACTGCTCCACCGGGCCGAGAATCTCATTGTTGAGGTCCTTTTTGATGCCTCGCAGCTTGCCGTAGTTGGTGGTAACCATGGGATATTTCTCAGTGCTGGAGGTGTCACCTTTATGGCACGAAGTCAGAGCCACTCTGAGAGCCAAGCCAAGGAGCCAAACCAGACAGGTGTCAGACATTCTCTGGGGACAAGACCTGGCTGTCCCTACTCTACACTCGGGGATGGCAAAGAGGTACATTTTCGACGGGCACTGCGTTTGGAGTGTGCTACTATTCCCAAAAGAAAAAAAAAAGGCTGCCTATGTATTTGAAAAAGGCAGTATAAAAAAGCCGTCGGAGAGGAAAAGGCAGGGAGAGAAGGGATTGGAAAGGTCAGGAGAAAGTGGTTAGAGGTTACTCAGTTTATTTCAGATCCGGCAATTCTGGGCTGCACAGAGCTGGTCTGCGTTTGCCTCTCTGTTCCGTTCCATCTTCCCATGCAACCCTCATTCAAATGCTGGGCGCCTGATGGCTTCACTCCATTCAGCAATGTGCTCTGTCAGGGCCTGGAAAACAGCAGAGGGAGAGATTAGGGATGTTATTAGATTTGCTTTGCATCTACAACCAGCAAACCCGACAAGACCAGACATTATTCTTTAGGAACCGGGGAAATTCTGAATGTTCCAATGTTATTGACATTAATTTGTACAATATTCAATTGTAAAACATTCTGAAACTCTGTGTGATACATTTATTTTCAAATTACCTCAGGACTGAGTGCTCAAAAACAGTGGTTTTGTTACTCTGATCTTTTTTCTTTTGTACGCCAATGAGATGAGTAACTTAGTACTTTCACAGTAACGGTCTTTTGAAGTGACATGTCTGTTGGTAAATAAAAAGATTGTAAAGCCCTGTGTTTAATGTGTTACATCCGCTTCATGTTTATAAGATGCGTGTCAAGATTTTCCCAACTTCAGCAGGAAGTGCTTAACCTCTGCAGTGTCAGAGTCATTCCACACAGTTTTATCATCTCTTAGGTCCTTTGAGATGTGCTGTGCTACGTTAATGCAAGAAATGCTTCTTCTTATTATTACTATTTATGATTAGCTGACTTACACAATATACAAAAATTCATGAAGAAATCATTCAAATACAGTGCTTGTTCCAGGCAATAGCAAAGGAAAACGTGATCCATTGAGAAGTAAGCAACAGAGTAAACAAGAGTCAGGAATCACTGACAGTATGGAAGGAATGCCATCGAGCAGGGAGCAGTATTGGTTGGCGATAGGAACTCACGACTACATAAGGGAGATCACAGGTGCTGTCTTAACAGACGTGTCCCTTAGGTGGTCATGTACTGAGCATTTCTGGTTTCAATGTTTATTTCAAGTCAGGCCCTGGAAGTGGGGAAACGGGGAGTAGGAACAGTCTGAAGGAAGAGAAAGCTTCAGGGAGAGACTATAGACTGAGAGAGAGTGGTGAAGACACTGGAGAGACCATAGACTGAGACAGAGTGGTAAAGACACTGGAGAGACTATAGGCTGAGACAGAGTGGTAAAGACACTGGAGAGACCATAGACTGAGACAGAGTGATGAAGACACTGGAGATACTACAGACTGAGGAAAAGTGGAGAAGACACTGGAGTTACTATAGACTGAGGCAGAGTGGTGAAGACACTGGAGTTACTATAGACAGAGACAGAGTGGTGAAGACACTGGAGTTACTATAGACTGAGGCAGAGTGGTGAAGACACTGGAGTTAGTATAGACTGGGGCAGAGTGGTGAAGACACTGGAGTTAGTATAGACTGGGGCAGAGTGGTGAAGACACTGGAGTTACTACAGACCGGGGCAGAGTGGTGAAGATACTGCAGTTACTATAGACTGTGGCAGAGTGGTTGAGACAGTGGGGAGGCTATAGACTGAGGCAGAGTGGTGAAGACAATGGAAATACTACAGACTGAGGCAGAGTTGTTAAAACACCGCAAGGTGAGGAGTTTTTTGAAGTATTGTAGATGTGTGCAGCTACAGGAACAGGAGAAACAGGGGTAACAGTGTGGCATGAGAGAAACAAGACAGGGAAAAGACTGGGCAAGCAGTTCTACACTGACACTGACAGTGCAGACAAGAGCAGATGTGAAACAGAGATTTGTAATCCAATTTGTCAATGACTGAATAGTACATATTTCTTAATCACACTAGAAGCTACCTTGGGAAAGTATTTGCTCTGAGCGAAGAAATAATCCATTGGCGAATATATCTGACTGTTCGGAAAGAGAAAAAGAGAGGCAGGCACAATCTCATTCCCTGGAGTGTAAGAGCTGCAGGTGTCTGCCACATTGTAATTAATAATAACCAGCAATCAACTGATAGATTCTATGGGGCTTTTACAATTGAAGGAAGATTTATTAAATCGCCTATTTAACAAAGAGCTCATATTTACTTTGATTATCAAAATGGTGTGTTGGGGAGAGCAAATATATTGAAAAGACATTAGAAAGAGAGGTGTGAGAAGAGAGTGAAATTCATAATTACTAAAGTATACAGCTCATCAGCTATAAGTGAGTAAGCTATTATAAAATAAACTTGAAATATATCATCTCCAAACAGCTGCTCCTCAGCTCCCTGGCCTCCATCACTTGTAATTATATATCACTTGTAAGATTTTTATTGGGCTTATGATGGTACTGATTATACAGGTGCACTACAGTACATAAAAGGACACAGAAAAAGTTTGAAACCTTAAAGGGCTGAAAGAAAGACAGGCAGGAAGGCAGGAAATTAGAAGAATCTAGAAGGAGAAGACAAGGAGAGAAGACAGAAGTGGTTGTGTGATTCATGGTGAATGGACATTTGGAAGACCAGGCTCTCTGTGCACATCTATACTGTACATCCATGTTTTAACCATTTTATCCTATTCAGGGTCACAGGGGAGCCTAAGCCTATCCCAGAAAGCAACAGGTGCAAGGTGGCATACACCCTGGACTGGATACAAGTCCACACACATACTGTACAGTACAGACACAGACACAAACTCGACACAACAGGACTGTAAGGCAGCCATGTCGACCACTGTGTTACTGTGCTGCCCCTATCTGCACAAACGACGAGTTCAATTAAGGCACTGCACGCCAGCTTGATCAAAGCCACTTAGGAAGTGCCGCCAAGCAAAGAAGAATTAATCATTCATTTCTGATGAACCCATTTTGACCAAAAGGGACTCTTGGGTTCCCTTTAAGACGAGTTTTGTACATGTGGTAGCTCTCACTGTCAGTTATCAAATCAAGCTGTAATTCCACGTTTGAGGAATCGGAGCTCGCAGAGCAGTGACAGACATCAACAAGGACAACGACTGAGGTTCCCTTATTAAAATTCTTAATTAGATTTCATACACATCAGGACACAGACATCTGCCATCCAAAGTCTGATCACCAGGCTTAGTTTAGTTTCACAGATGAGCTACAAAGGCTGTCTGAAGGCCGCAGTACAGTACTGTATGTCACACAGTCCAGACCACACTAACTCATGTTTCTGACATTAGGCTTCAGGGAGATACGGTTACAAGTTGTTAGGCTGTTATAGCTGGATTTTCTTGTGGAACACTTTTGCAACAGTAGTTAAGTGCTAGATTTTTTTTCTCAAAACAGGCGTCAAGAGAGAACACATATTAACAGTGCGAAAGAACAAGGAGCTGGGGAGAGAGGGGGTTTAACAGAGATGGTTTTGTGCCGAGGCTTGTGGTTTTTTTGATGCAGCTCATTTACTCTGGCTAAATTGCTCATCGATTGCCGGGCGGCTGAGCTCTCTGCTCAAGCATTGATCTTCCTTTCCTGGCCTCTAGACACACTGAAATTTGTCACCCAACATCACACCCAGCCCAGTTCTGCTTACTTTGTATCCTCTTTCTGTGAGACTATGTTCGGAGCATTTGGACAGGGGCTGATGCTTTCGTTTGAATCTGTTGGCTTAGTGATGCATGAGAGAGCAGCAGGGGGCTTCTGGCATGATAGCCTCCAAGATATCATGTGCAATTGTAGGTTTCCAGTTAGTGATGACTCTTATGTGAACTTAATTACCTAACTCATTGAAGATTCTTTCTTGATTAATGTAGGTTTTACCTGAATAGGTAATACCACATTCTACTCTTCGTCCCTGCTACAATTTCAACCAATTAATTGAGATTCCCTTAAGAGGCACTGGGGTGATTTGAGTGGTAAGGAAACAATTTACCTTTTAAAATGGATCGTATTAAGGCCACGGCCTATTTGTCTTCAGATGTAACCCTAACTTCAAGGCATGCATTAAAACAGCAGATCCTACCCAACACTGAAGCAAATGAACCCTGAAATCTGAAATCAAGAACTTGCAGAAACTGCACTTGTTTGATTGTTAATGTTTTTATATGCTTAACTGGGGATAATGGATGATGGTCACAGTCTGGACTCGAATTTGTAGAATTGCTAAATCATTCAAAATGAAACGACAAGGGCAGCAGAAATCTTGTCGGCATCACAGAGTGAACCCAGTAGTATATATATTGGCACAGCATTCCCTCTGTTTTCTAACCACTTCCAATTCAGGGATCAGAGCCGGCAAGCAATGGGACGCCAGTCCATTACAGGACACACACACACACACACACCAGGCTGATTAATCTACCAGTGTGTCTACGGACAGTGGGAGGACACCGGGGCACCAGGAGGAAACTCATGCGAACACGGGGAGAACATACGGACTCCACACGTATCGCTCTCCAGATGCGGAACTGAACCCAGGGCCCCGGCGCCGAAAGCCACTGCACCACTCTGCCGCCCCCTGAAGACTCCGTCTACCGCGAATGTCTGCTACGCGTGATTTGAAAATTAGGTTTAACGAGGAACTTCATCAAAAATCTTCTGAAAGTCAAAATGTACCATATGAAACACTCTGTTGGTATCCATTACTGTTATTGGTTATTCAAAGATCTGTACCACATTAGCTAAGCTTAGCCAGCTAAGCAGAACTCTGCAGTAAACGCGTATTAATCCATGGCATGAGATTCTAAAAAAGACTACTGTGACAACCAGGTGGGCATGTTGTAACGGGATCTTTAAAATAGGTAGGTCCAGGACAACAGACACACCAAACCGATACATTTTAAAAAAGCCAAACTCACTTTTGAGCTCCTGACTAGACGTCTTCATGTATCTAACTTGCCAGGCAGCTAAGCTGCTTACCAGCTTCTCTCCCTGAGACTCTTCACACAAAAAATACCCTTCCAGCCTACAAGCCTACAGCCTACAAGTCCACCCTGAGCCTCTTACAAAAATCTTCTACTGTAAGTATACTCAAAATTCACAATTCCAAGTTCATGGCCAGTCCGCCTCTCCTTCCTGATAGCAGATATCATCCAACTGACTCACCTAGAAAGCCTCTACTACGTGTTTTCTAAAAATTGTCACCCGACCAATTGTCTTCTCACAAGCGATCAGGTGACAGAGGGCAGCTATACTCATTCCCGACAGCTTTCTGGGAAATGTAGTCCAGACAAGGCTCCATCTTATCAGAACCTGCTGCCCTCTCACACTACAGTACATGCTCAGTCAACAACCATCCTGGGATATCTAGAAATGAAAAAGCAGGGGGAGGGGGGGGGGGGGTTAAAAGCCTTGCTATAATCACCTCTGTACACCTCCACAGCGCCCCTGCTTAGCAACATGCTGGAACACTGAGCTGAATTTCCATACAGCAGAAGTATTACACCAGGCATTTTTTTTTACAAACATGAATCAAACTGCTCAGCCAAAATCTCAAAAATGTGAAATAGAACACCACAGGGCTCCCAAATGGCAGTTCTGCCTTACAGCAGTCATTCCTCCTAACGCCTCCTCATTATAGATTACATCCTAGTTTCCAGGCAATAATCATTACTGTCAGATGTACGGCATTCTGGTACAAATAACAGATCCTTAGTGTGATTATACACCTTCCCTTCGAGTCAGTCCTCGAATCAGGAACTTCCAGCTCTAAATGCAGAATGTTCACAGAAAAACTCCCCAGTAGCAGGTTTGAAGTTATCACCTTTATTAAGACAGTTACAAGTAACATGTAGCACAGTGGTACATCACCTCTCAGTTACTGTAAGTCTCTATTCTGGACTTGTGGACAGGAGATTCCCTGCTCTGCCACTCACTGTGTGTCACTTGTCCTGAGCGAGATTCAGGGTTTTCTTGTGCTCTTTTGGATGATACATCACAAAGAAGTCATGTGGTACAGAGTTCATGTTCTAAACGCCTCAATATTACAGATGAAACTACTGTTGGACCTACGGTTTACCCCTAGTTTCTGTAAGTTTTTATTAACAATAGTAATAGCATTAGTATTAATGGAGCAATGTGACTGGGGTGTGTGAAACCACAAATTACAGCAGGTGCCTTTTATAAAGAATTCTTTTAAAATAATCCTGTGTTTCAGAGGAATAGATACTGAAAGGAAATTCTGCAATACATGTTTTAAAGTTACTATATAAATAATTAAAGACAAACATATTGTCACCAGTATCTTCATTTAGTCTACTAGAGACAGCCTACAGGCCACCGGGAGTGAACGAGCCCTTGATAAACTCAGAAGACCCTGGAGCACAGCTCAACAAACAAGTAATTCGTAGAATTAATGATGGACAAAGCCAATATTTCTGTTTCCATCTTCATCATACAGATTGTATGAGTTATTTTGTAAATTTCCTAACAAAACATACAAAGGGAGGTCCAATCTAATATTTATTTCTGATTGGTCCATGAATCAGTAGAACGGGTTAAAGCATTGAAGTTTTCTGAGAGGCTGCTTGGGTATAAACAGTACAGTATGTGGCGATTTGATTAACATTCCTTTTTTAAAGCATCACAGATGCTGGAAACACAATATTCAGAACGGCAATGGTCTTTGAGGTTTTCTAAGACCTCTGCATATCTGTACTGTACTGGATACTTAGAATTATTTTTGCTAACAAGCAAACCAATGTGTAACTTTTTATTTTCTAAAGAGAAATGTCAGGAATCTAAAAATATCTGCCCTTCCCTGTGCTGGGTTTATATGCAAAGCAACAAAACCTACAGAAGTCACAGTGTAATAGAGAAATGGAGAGCAATTGCAGAGCTCAGATGACTGACAGTGGGCAATTTGGGAATTAGTTGTAGTAACAGTAATGGTTGTAAAAAAAGGGCCTGTTATTCATGCCTGTTATCTGGAGAGTGATGGTATTTGTTTGTTATTTAGATGAATTCAGAGAGGCAAGACTGAACACAGAGGCATGTTTCATGTTTCATTTTGTGTTATTAAGGCCAGTCTCACATCCCAGCATGCTTAAGGCCATGTATAAAAATGTGGGACAGTCTTAGTTGTCTATGGCTGCAAAAGGAGATCTTAGCAACTCTGAAACAGGGGTCTTTGATGGGTTGTGTTTGGCAGGAGCTGCAGTAACCAAGACAGCTCAACTTGTTGATAGGTGAAGGAAAGACCTCATCAGCAAAGGGTGTGTGGATGGGCACACTCCTGGATTGTGATATCTGTGCATTAAAGTGAAGTCAAAACAGGTGAGGAACTACAAATACATTTCCTGCAAATTTCATCCTGGGACACAATCAGGCACTTTTATTAAAAATAGTCCACAAAGAAGTCCATGGCTGAGCTGCACTGCACAAACTACTGCACCAGGAAATGCACATTTGTAAATCCAGTACTGCAAAGAGTACAGGCAATGGATTACTGAGCAGTGGAGCAATGTGATGCATTTAGATTAACCATCCTGCACTATGATCTCAACAATTATAGTGGCACTAACCCAGAGAACTCTGCAGCCCTGAGTTCTAGCACTTCTGTAATGTTGTGGGCAAATTTTTGGTCCACTATCTGTACCTTGCTGCTTAACGTAGAGCATGATGGGGGAAGGCAGAAGAGAGGAAGCGAGGCTAATGAGATACAAAATAATATCGAAGGAGAGAGAAAGAGCAACATATTAGAGACAAGGCAAATCTAGAATGAACGGATTTTTTTACCATAAGTCAAGAAACTTACTTTCACATAGCGTAACACTTGAGTTGTTGGCACATGTGATGTTGGTAAAAACTTCAGCTCAGTATCCCTAGAGCCGAGAACACTGTTGCTGGTGGCTAACTCTGTCTTTGATTATTAATAGAGCACACACTGTGAGCTGAAGATGGATTTCATTCTGAAAATAACAGTAATGTAGAGTACAGCAAACTACTGTTGTATTTTAGGTCTGAATGCCACTCAGCAGATTTTCTGTTTGTCTGCTGCAGGTGTATCAGAATCTGCAAAATGTAAATAATGAAGGCAGTGTCTCCGCTGCCCTGTATGTACTGTACCTAACCATAGCGCAAGTCTTCCAGCTATATCAGCAGAATTTAACAGGGCCAAAACCGACCGCGCTGCAAATATATTTGAATATCAGGATGCAAGAACGGCACACGAGCAACATGAAATTGAAACATGAATTGAAATGATTAAAAAAAAACTTGCATTATGGTAAATAACACAAAGTGTTTTACAGTAACTATACAGCACATTCACGGAAAACGAACACACGTCATAAAGGAGTGCGTCAGCAGAAAAAGAGCACCGGATTCTCTGTGTTCACGACGAGCAGTTCATTCATTTTTTTCTTGATGTCGGAAAACCCTTCACGTTCGCGTGCGGTCTCCCGAGACAACGCAAAAAAAAATTAAAGTGGAGTGAATCTTACTTTAAATATCTAAAAGTACTCAGAATAACGTTATTTTGATAAAGGAAAACTCAAGTAAAAACAAAGGGTACCGAGTCTGAGATTCTGAGTGACCAGGCGCCAACGTACAGTACAGTACAGCACCTGCAGGCGAGAGATACATTTGTAAATCTTTCTGCTCCAGTTGTGGTGGAAAGTCAGAGGAAAAAAACCCCACCTCAACCATGTTAGGCTGCAAATCCCAGCAGCTAACAGTGTGGGTTATGCAGTCAACGTGAGGCTCTGAGAGTCTGTTACAGTACATGTGGAAGTGCCGCCGACAGCACTTCAGTGTTTTACAATGTGGTCCTGGATAGTCCACAGCCAGGAATCGCAGTAGAAGCCTAATACAGAAGAACCCGAGTTCAGCAGGGCCTGAGGAATTCCATGTATTATTTTCTCCATGTCCGCGGCGTGCATGTGATTACTATTCCACTCTGCTATCTGGACAAGTATTCACAACGTCAGATATCAGGCCCTCTCGTTTCATGCCTTGATTTTATATACTGGATATATACTATCCAAATGCAACCAAAACTCAAGGTAATTAAAGAGGACAACAAGATCATGTTATTTATCAGTGTAGGCCTTTCTGATGATGACAGATTCCATTTTGGAATAAAAATGTTAAAGTTAAAAAGTATCCGTGCTATTTTTCCGTAATATGAACCGTTATATATATTTTTCTACCTACTGTATAATCGCTTTGTTCAGATACTGTATATGCATGATGCGTGTATCGCGTGTTCATAGACAAATGTATCACTGGGTGGCACGGGGGCACAGTGTTTAGCATTGCTGCTAACCTACCACTCTTTGCATAAAACATAAAACAATCTGAAAGTCCATTCTGGCCAAACATACTCTGTTCCTCTTTTATTTTGGAAGTACTGGGGCCCTAAATTCAATTCCTGGGGTGCTGCCTGTGTGGAATTTGTACAGCATGTACCAGGTACAGTACAGTATGTACCAGGGGCTGCAGGGGCTGCCAGGGGCTGCAGACGATGGTGGAGCCTATCCTAGGAAGCAGCGAGGACAAGACAGGGTGTGCCCCTACTGGGATGCCAGTCCATCGCAGGGCTTACACACTGGCAGAGACACGGATACAGACACTCACACCAGGGCCAATTTACCCAGGAGCCAACTAACATACCAGTATGTCTTTGAACTATGGGAGGAAACCAGAACACCTGGAGTGAACACGGGGAAAACATACAAACTCCACACAGATAGCACTTCAGGAATTGAACCCAGAGCCCCAGCACTGTGAGGCAGCAATGCCACCTTGATGCCCCTTGTTATGGTAATATTATGAATACCCTGTGCCATGGTGTTCCACAATACTTTCTGATTTATGTACTTGACCATGGTACAGTAAGTGAATTAATTATTAAACAAACGGTTTCATAAGCAAAAGCATTCTCTAAATAACATGTTGTTCGATGGAATTCAAGAACAGTAATACAGAAAGTTTTCTTGAACAATTCGAGTGCAGAAGAAAGGGAAAAAGGGCAAGAAAGAGGAAAATTCAAAGCAGGGAGAACAGAATAAAAAGTAGGCCAGGCAGGGGAAGAAAGAAAGGAAAGAGACAATATTTCAGAAAGACCATAAAACAATAAATGAAGAACAAAGACAAACTAAATCAATGTGTTTTTTTTTTTCTTCCGGTCTCTGGAGGGATTTTATTTGCTTGTTTGTTTTAAAAAAGTGGGGACTTTGCTTTGTTATGGACTTCCTTGGCAGAGTTTAATTTCTTTGGATGATGTGTTGCATTTCTCTGCGTCACTCCGGGCAGATCGCTGCTCCCTTGAGGTGATGGGGCTGCAGTCCCCTGCTGACGAGAAAGTGTGAGGGCACTAGAGAAGAGATGACTAATTAAACCACAGAGACCCCCTCTTAGAGCTGTTCCTGGGCTGAAGAGGGACAAGCAGCCCTGTAAGGCGGCCTTCATTCATTATTTTATACATAAAATGTTCTGTCGTTACTTTTAATAAAGATCTAAGTACCGCTAGGAGTACAATAGAAGTAAGCTGATCATTTCTGTATTACTGCATCATCAACCTGGTGAAAGCACATCGTGTCAGTCTAAACATCTGTAACATGTAACTAACAAACACGGGTTTATGGCACAATACTTTGATAGGTCCTGTGTCAAAGGATCCATAAACACAACACAGAAAACTGTGGAGTGCCCTCACTCTGCTTAACCAAGCTGAAAAATTCCTTGGAGCTGAGCAGGACTGATGACAAGGAAGACATGTTTTACACAACCCAGTCCACATGGACCAGGGATTTCAATCTGACTAACTCAGATTTTCTTGGAAAGCTGACAGGCTTGACCAGAGGCTATGTCTGCCTTTGTCTATGACTGGGACTCCCCAGGCATGCATTTATCGACTCCAAGTGTCTCTGTACCCATTTCTTATATAGTGTGATGGGGTACACAACAGCACAGACCATACTTAGATACCTAATCCAAGTTCCTGTAAATTACTTTGAATTGAAAACAATAACAACTTCAATATTAGTTATTATCCATCCATTATCCAAAGCTGCTACAGCCTATGGAGAATTGGAGAGAGAATCTAACTAGATGGCACCAGTCGATCGTAGGGCACACACACGTTTTCTTTGACAGTATGTCTTTGGAAGTGGGGGCCAAACAGTAGAAAACCCACATGAACAGAGAGACATGCAGAGGGCCTGGGATAAAAACCAGGACCCAGCTGTATATCAGCAGTGGATGGAAATTAAAAAGAAAAGTGGAATTTACTTTTCAGAGAGTCAACCAAACCTTGGCAATATTCCAGTTATCTTTTTCCATAACGACTCTGCTGGTGAAGACGTCAGACGACGGTCTAAGCAGGGACCCCAGACTGTCCCAGGCAGGATGCGGGTATTTTGGAAACAGGCACAAAGCATGTTTTTGTGATAAATGGAGTGCAGGAATGCCATTCTTTACCCTTTTTTTTTACCTGACATACCAATTCAAGATTTTGACAAAGTCTCTGTTTTTACTGACACTGAGAAATGGGAGTAGTAGGAGGTGGGTCTACAGACTATGGTGCCTCCATGACTGTCCCCCCTTTAGAACGGCCATGTCCACTTTAGAGTCACTGCGCAGCTCTGCATGGACTATGTGCCTTTGTGCACCTCCGTACTCTACATGTGCTTCTTTTACTGACAGCCTCCCTGTTGCTGTTTAGAACTTCCCAGGTTGCTCTATTGCCCAGGGGTCCAACAAAAAAGAGCAACATGAGGCAAACAAGTGAACCACAGGGGAGGCAAGGTCAGGGGGCGTGTGATGCGCACGTCCCATACACGGCCTATTGTCTGCTTGACCTTCCAGAAAAACACGGTCCTGGGGGAGAAGCAAAGGAGACTTGCTGCTCATATTGACAGGCTACTGGCTGCCCTGTTGTGTCCTGGTTACAGAAGTCCTTCTCGTCGAGCGCATTAGCCAAGAGGTTCAGCAGCTGCACCTGGAGAAGGGCAGATGAGAACAGTTGCAAGCCCTGCTCGTTTCCCTCCCTTTAGCCTCAGAGCTCCTCGTTCAAGAGGCTGTGGCAGCGCCTGGACACCGTGCCTCTGGACATCCCACTTTATCCGGATTTACTCTTGCAGTCTTCATGGATTACATGGCACCCGAATCCCTCAGAGGAACAGCTAAGGGGCTTGATCCCTGAATGGAAACACTTGCTTGCTGCAGGTTATTTTTGCTTCCATTCTACCTAGATTGACTTTGGGAAGGTAACTACTGCAGTTTCTTGTACGTGTACAGTAAGTAGCAGCTATGTAAGCTGTGGTGTCTGCACTGCAGGTAAGACCTGTTCTACAGCCCAGGTGCAGAGATGCTGCTGTTTTGCAGTCTGTTACAGGAGAGGGACAGTCGTCACCAGCCAAGACGGCGTACCTTGTTTTGTACGCCAGGTCATGATGGAGAGCCTCCTGAGGCCCATTCCCTGGTTATCCAGTTCTATAAGGATGTAAAACGTTTAGCTCCTGGTATAAGAGATCGTTCTACAGCACTTCCTATTTCCCTTTCAATGCCATTTCTTAGAGTATGCATTAAAACTGTGTTTGACTGCCTGTTATTGTCTCTGCATGGCTGTTCAGTGCAGAATGCTTGTCTGCATCTTTCTGGTAACAGCCCTAGAGTGTCATTATGCCATAACCATGTATTCTTTCTTTCTCAGCTGAACCAGGTGATGGAATTCTATCTCCCTCTTTCTCTTCTGTTGATGACTAATCTTTGAGCACACCTTATCCTGTGTGGAGCTTGCAGCATTACACAGAGCAGACTTGGGGGAGGCATCATACTGACCATCCCTGTAGTGTCACAGTGGGACAGGAGAAAAGAAAAATACAATAAAAAGAAGTAAAAACAAGGCCTCAATGCTCTCTCCACAACCCCCTCCGGGGCTGTCGCTGGAATGTTCTCCCCTTGCGGGGATTTGCTCGTCCCTCCGGGGAGGTGTTCAGTGTGCTCTTCAAGAGCCCCCACAGCTGCGGCTCGTCTTTAATTAGTCAGGTCAGCTGTGGTTGCTAAGGCAACACGTCGCCCTTAATCCAGGGCTCCGCCTCCACACTGAACACGCTCCGTGTTCTGCCTCACCGGCTAGCTGCAGCTCAGATGTCAGACAGACTGGCCCACTGAAATAGGGCCTACTCTACTGCCACACCTCTGGATGAGTCTGTCATGATCTTGTTGACTTGTACAGATCATGCCTACTCTACAGTGTCCATGCCTACACTACAGTGGCTCCTCCCACTTATGCACTGTTTCACCGAGTATACTGCCCACACCTTTTTAAAGTTCCATCACCTAGATACGTTTGGTTTCCAAACTTCTTTGGCAGCCTGTATGCAGGATTAATCAATTAAGGAGGAAGTACAAAAAAGTAAACCTTCCCTGTACTCTCTCAGGATAAGGGCTGGAAGTAGACATCACACACACGAATAGCCTGTTTGTAGCACCAATATAAATGCTTAGGCCACTGCCACTAGAGTACCTATTCTTTTCTTACAGGGAACCAAGCTTACACGAGTTACCTAAATTTTTAAGATGAGTCTCTTGGATAAGAGCTATTGATATATATTTATAGCCAAGCAAATCTTGACACTTGAAGCTGTAAATGAAGTAAAAGATAAGATATTCTAAGATATTTGGATATTTCATCTCATTTAATTATGTGAAGAGTTGAAATTAAAACTGAGCTAAGGAAACACAAGATTCAAAATTCACACAAACGTTCTGTATGAAGTTGAAAGCAACAGTTCAGGGCACACATTTAATTGAAGCCAGCTGCCAAACAATAAATCAGTAAACTCATAACTGAAACCAGAAACATACATTCAATGTATATGTAGTAATAGAAGAGCTACAGTATAAATAAGTCATTATTTA
The DNA here is from genome assembly GCF_055471065.1 of Atractosteus spatula. Lineage (NCBI taxonomy): Eukaryota > Metazoa > Chordata > Actinopteri > Semionotiformes > Lepisosteidae > Atractosteus > Atractosteus spatula. The sequence continues at coordinate 66,433,989 of NC_142708.1, read as the reverse complement.
TGTTCAGTGGTAGAAGAGCTGGAGGTCTCAATCGTGTTTGTCAGGGATATCTTTCCTGTGTTTTGTGCAGGGCTTGTTTAATCACATTGTGTAGGCTCTATACTGGAGCTAAGGCTTTCATTGGTCAGAGATCTAGACGGTGCTTACAGATTGCTTCTGTCATTTTTTTAAGTGGATTTGAGTTTCCTATCATCTTTTACTTTACTTCCTTGTTGTCCTTCCATTTCTGATCTTCATTTACTTTTGTTGGAACCAACAGCTCCCTTTGAATTGTTGAAAATGGACAAGAAAGATGAGACTGTGGAAAATGAACAGAAACTCCGACGTGCATTCCAGCCAAGAGGAAAGGATTATACTGTCTTTCTGAAGAGACAAGTCCCTGCCAAAACCAAGCAGGAGCCTGCAGTTATGGTGGTGTTCAGATCTACGACATAAGTATATCAGATATTGGTTTCCTTTCATTTGTCAAACATAAAACAGCGAGGAGAGGAACATTCTGGAATGATCAATGTATAGCACAGATAAATTAAATGAGAAATAAGGCCTTTTAGGTAACCATCATGAACTGAAGCATTTTAACACTCACAACTGTCCATGAGTGGGGGTTCGATGCTCACTGCCTGTGCAATAGATAGGGCTCTGCTAACTCGTGTTGCAGAAAAAACCTCAGCAATATACAGTACATATTAACAATGCACATCTCTGGAAAGTGAGTTTTTCTATTTTTAATATCCATTCAACAGTGGTTAATAACTGGCTGTCCCCTGCCACTGCCCTTTCAGTAGTGACATTTCCAGGAACTCATTTACTGTGACAGTCAGGTTTACAGATTAATGACAGTCTACCATGACATTAAAACGATGAATTGGCATACGCAAGGAAATTCAGAGAACTGGTCACACAAGGACACTGTTAAACCCCAAAGGCATTATAGCCACTAGACAAAGAAATTAATATGTTTTTTTTTATTTCTGGAATCTAGCCCCTCAGAAAAGTAAACACAACCACTTGTGTTCAATGAAAAGGAATCACTGATGCGCAGGAAGCATGGAATTGTACTTTAACTCTAGCCTGCCTACCTGTTTTTAATGGAACATGGCTTTTCAGTTAAGTGGGTAATAACAAGGTTAGAACTCAGCTGAACTTCAACAAAGCAAGCATGGCTGTATTTAATAAACTGCTGGTTAAATGCAGGGCTGTAGCCTGAATATCCTCAAAGCATTATACCATACACGTTCTAATGATTCTGCTGAGTAATGCTGTAAGAGCATCTCTGTAAAATGAAGCTGAAATCATGAAATAGAAATGTAAACAATACATTTCAAAACAATGAATCAACACCATAAACCAGAATATCTAAAAACGCTAAAGAGAAAACTGTAGGAGAGCACCTTATTCACACCACCATTTACCAGAGCTAAAAAAAGCTACCAACTGACTCCATTTATTTAAGAACATATAAAATCTAATAGTCGCATCAGAAAGGTTCAGACTAGATTTGATAGAAATGGTGCCTATTTATCTTTCTGTGCAAGATTCACTGTAATGAAAGGTCCTGACACCAAATGCAATTTATCTTTCATTCTGTGAATGTCAAATATGTACTTTAAAGATGAAGAAAATGCACTTATCATATTGAAAGCATTACGGCCAATAATTTTACTGCACGTAAGTTTACTTCTTAGAAAAGCCAAAGTCTGGGAAAAAAAAATTCAGCCCAGAATTCATCAGGTCTAAGAAGTTAATTCCCTCTTTGTTCAAGTTAGCTTTTCAATGGCACATGCCACACAGAATCAGACATCGCAGGATGTATGGTTAGCTGCTCAGTATCAGATGCATTGCTGTCTGGAAAAAAAAAAACATGGACAAAGCACAACTTTCATTTTCTAGCTCATGCTTAAGACCCTTAACATTCAAATATGTACAAACATGGAACTTTATGTTTTTTGAAAGAAATTACTGACTACAACAGTTTGGCTGCATGGAAAACATGCACAGTTTCTCTCGCTTGAAGTTTCCCCATCTAAGTACAGTATTTCTGGCGACACAAGAACACAAGAACACAAGAACAGCTACAGACGAGAGGAGGCCATTCAGCACATTTAAGACATTTAAGACTTAACAGATAAGTGCTCCAAGAATCCCATCCAGCCATTTCCTGATAGAAGCCAGGGTATTGACTTCAACAACATGTGGCTGGGTAGCTCCAGAGCAGAAAAATCTCTTTTGTAATCTGGTGATCACAGCTATGCAAAGTATTTTAAATGTGGACTTACTAACTACAATTCTAATATAACATCCCTTGAAATTATGTATCATACTATTTTATTTTCCATTGCTTCTCACGATTTCTAGAAGATTTCCATCACATGTCAACACTACACTGCCAGCATTTCCTGTTTTGTATTTATAAGGTTTTTGTTTACCTACATCTCAGCAGTCTTGTGTTTTTTATAAAAGTCCATTTTTTCCCGATTCTACAGTGTTTGATAATCTTCTTATTTTGATATTGCCTACCAACTGGTCTAGTTTTCTAACTGTGTGAGAATCGAATCATTGACATACAGTAAATTAGGTAGATCCCTGTGGTATTTATCGCCATTTGAAATGATTAACGTACACTATGGAGCAATAAAATAACTGACTAATAATAATGGTATTTTGTTTAGAGAAATAAGGAATCCGGAAAGTGTGTAAAAAGGAAGAAGGGTGATCATAGGAGATCTTAATTTCCCTCATACAGTCTGAGAAAATCCAACTGGGAGGTCAGGAACAGCAATTCTTTACTCCAGCTAGAAGGAATGTGTGGATTGATCTAGATCTGATTTTCAAACAACCAAGATACATAAGGAAAGCAGAGCTGAGCGAACTTTCAGGAAACTGGCCAAGGCTCCTGTATGGTAGCACGACACTGGAAATCTCGACACTGCTCGAGACAGATCCTTGCAGCACAGCTCTGTTTACACCTGCCTCATTAGAAGTTGAGGCCCTTAAGATGATGTGCTGCTTCCTGTTTATCTTCCAGTTCTTTTGAGATTAATCAGAAGATTAATATCTCTTCTGCTGGATCTTAAGCTCTGGCGAGATATTAATACAGTATATCATGTTGGTGCTTTTATGTTATCAATTGTCCCTGTTGGTTGTTCAAAGCCTAGTTAGTTGAGTAATACCTTCCTTTCTAAATCACATTGTGTTGGGATTCTTCCAGATTAGTTCTATTGCTTCCATAACTTTAGCAATAACAGAAGTGTTATAACAATATAATAATAACTGGCTGGTCCACTGTTTTCTTAGTTCATTCTTCTCTTATTTTTTAAGAACTTAAATTCATGAATCTAAGAGGGTCTATAAATAACATATTTCATTTCCATATGAACTCTGGGAAATATGACCAATCTCCAACAATGTACAGTATGTTGTAAATCCAGTACAGTACCAATGGTGCTCCTTCTATAAGACCTGGTTTGTTTTGTAAATATTTGTTTTGCAAAAACCTGCATGAACCATTCCATTTGCATATTCACTATTTCTTTTTGGTCTTGTAATATCTAGTAGATGCCTTTACTGTCTACTCTCCAGTTTACTTCAGATTGTACACTTCTTGGAGCACTGTAGTCCTGTTTGTATTGTTTTGTATTATTTTTTGCCTCTGCTGCAATTCACTCTTCTTTTCCGCTACTCTCATCACGATACAGCTGAGCATATAGTCTATGACTATCTTTTAATCTTGAGTCCTTTTACATAGTCTGTAGAACACCCTCTATCTTCTGTTTTTTATTATTTTCTCAGAGAAACCATTTAGGCCATATTTTCATAGATTTTGAGTTATTTCTTTTAGGGATATATTTGTATTGAGTCTTTAACACTCAATACAAATTACATTCTTTGTCTTTTGACTCTGCATCTGTCTCTTCCCAGTTCATTGCTTGTACACTTTGCCTCATTCTTTTAAAATGTACTTTTCTAAAACTGTAAACTCTAAATGTTGTCTCAAGCTTTAGAGATTTTATATAAATGGTCACACATTCTAGTCACAGTTTCCCAGTGGCTCATGTCTACTTCCTTAATTATATCCTGGTTGGTTTGAAAAAAACTAGGTCAATTAAAGCATTTTCCCTAGTACTGTACTGTAGGTGCCTTTAAAAAACAATCATTATCCATTTCAACCATATCAATTTCAGTGTCTGTATTTCCCATGATAACATCAAAGATTTGTGTGTGAATAATTAATATTAATTCATTCGGTTGACACTTTTGTCCTGGTTCTCCTAAGGTTGATACCAACAGAATTCCAGAGAATTTGGAATTCCATCACCGACCAAGGCACCTAGATCTACTCAGTACTTAGCCTGTCTTCTCACTCAGGAGTCTGCAGGTCAGGCAGGCCCACACCATACAGGACATCGTTTTAAACCTGTAACAACCAAGAATCCCCAAAACACCGCCTCTCTTTCACTGGGAGGGTGGGTTTTAGGTGCCTTGTGGCCTGTCGGTCCTCCGATTTGCTCCGCTCAGCTCTCTGGGACTCGGTCCTGTGATTCTACATGCTCAACCTTGGATATCTCCATCCAGAGTCAATCACCTTCCACATCACACACTGGCTTCACTGTGCTATGACTCTTTGTCTTTTTTATATTCCATACTGTTTGTAACCCAGCCCAAGAACTTATCCATCCATTTTCTGGACCACGTTATCCAGTACAGGGGTGTGGAGGAGCTGGAGTCTCTCCCAACAAGCCATGTGCAGAGTACACCCTGGACACGACGGCAGACACACACTCACACCAGGGCCACTTTTTTCCCAGAAGCCTGTTGACCTACAGTACCAGCAGGTTAAAAGATACTGTTTAAAAATTTAATATATCACGGATGTAGAAAACAAGTCAAGATGTACAAAGAAGAACTAACATAAGAGAGGGAAAGTTTATAAGATGACTGAAACAAAGCATCAAGTTCAAACATCATCCGAAATTCAGATTGCTATCCACTCTTCTAGGCTGCTACCCAGATAGCCCTTTACTAGTTACTCAAGGGGTCTTATTAATTGGAACATTGTCATATAGAAGCCATCTACTAAAAGGGTGACAAAATCGAGCTTGGTACTGTATATACGTACAAACCAAAATTCCTACTTCTATTATATGCATGATTTATAGAGATGATAATCAGAATTAAAATGTAGCATTGTGTTGTTTCCAAGGAATAGAAATCATGGACCTACAGTAGGATACAAAAGTATTGGTTATCTAACCTGGTAGATGTCTTGGAGTTTAAAGCTCAGGTTTACAAATTATTTTCCTCCTCTAGACAGTGAGGAGAAGCAATAAAACTAGTAAAAAAAAATACAGTACGAGGGTATATGGTTGTAAGTGCAGAATTTTCAGGACTGCTATGCCAAACTATACAACGGAATAATTAGACTGCATTTCGAATATTTTTTTGCCACAATACAAAAGGAAATGCAAAAAGCTCTGAACTAGGTCTGATAAAGACTAAGCAGGTACTGTATAAACACGTTTTTGGAAATGAGAGTTATTCAAATTCTTAAAGCCAAAGGACTTCAGGATTAACAGAGAAACACAATCAGGGGACACGGATAGCAACTACTGTACAGCAAAGTGCACAAGAAGCTGAGAACAGGGGACACTTTTTACATTTGTTGACCACAAAGGGGTGGGAGGGTCCGGAACAAGCTGCCCAGCCATGTTATTGAAGCCGATACGCTGGCTTCTCTCAAGGAACGACTGGATGGGACCTTCAGATCGACTGCGTGTAACCAAGCGAGCTGAACAAGCCTAACGTTCCTGTCTTATTTGTAACCCCTCGCATCTTCTCATGTCTATGTCTTGGCTTGGTGCACGCCCCACCAGAGACCCCTGAGGTCGGGCCGGGCCCCTGTCAGTAAGCAATGTCCTCAGAGATACAGTAGATGCATCTTTCCTCCTTGGTGCTCAATCCACTGTAGGTGCTGTGAATTGAGAACCTGTAGTTCAGGGGAAGGCATTCATGGTAATTCTGTGCTCAAAAGGGAGTCATAGTGATGGACTGAGGTGACTGGTAATCACCAATCTAAACATTGGGCACATTTAAACAAACTTCCCTTTTAAAAACTTCCCATTTTAGAAAACAAGAACACATGTTGTCAGAAAGCATTATCAAACCCCTAACAGCAGGCTAGATCTCTTGTTCTTCATCGCTCAGGCTGTTAGCTACAGTACTGTAACTAGAAGTTTTTTTTTTAACATTACCATCTCACTTCACAGAAAACCCATTTCACAAGCGCAACAGCAGTCTGATAAGTCACCCTTTGTAATCCTCCGATGATGTGAATTTCTGGAAGGAAAAAGAACCAGCTGTCTGAGCGCCGAAAACAAACATCTCTTTAAAGCACTTAATACAGAGGGACTTTGAAACAGTGAGCAGAATTTAAGCACCATTTCTAAATTGTTACAGGCAGCATGTGAAAAGATTTAAAAATAGCTTTCATGTGTCAGAGTTGATGAATTTGAAAAAAATATATATGTTCTCATGTCACTATAACCACTTCAAAATGGATCTGGTTTGACTGGATACGTATTGAAGGACACTTATTAACATACTATCTGCTGTACCTCCTTTACTACCAGTTCCTGTGCACCTGTGAATATGTTAGAAAAATTAGAGGAGGTGACTTTTTAAGTTTTGTATCAGTACTAATTTGTGAAAGTCCTCATTTGTTCTAGATTGCATAAACCTATGTTAGAAATGAAGTAGCTGTATTTATTTTTCTAATTTTTATTTTTGTGTGTTTTTGTACAGTTGTACAGAGATCATTTCCTCTTGGGGACAGCTTCTTTCATTGAGCTGTTTTAGCCTAAGTGTCTTCTTCAACTGTCACATCTGGAACTAATGACAGCCGTTTTAAGAGTTTGCAGAAATATCCAGTACATTTAGTCTAGAGACAGACAAGCTTTGAAAAGGGTAAGTTTTTTTTTCATTCCAGCAGTGGGTGAAGGTCCTATCCCAGGTTCTTACATTTGGCTGTTTGCACCTGTATGACTCCAACAGACATCTTGAGGTCCTCTCTTATCTGTTGGCACACTGCATGGAATTCTCTTGAGTGTCCTCATTCAGGAATATCACAAACTTGATCTGTCTTCTTATCCATTCATACTTTTTCCTGCACCACACTGTCTGTAGTATCCAGCTGTGTGCATCTGGTTGTCTACAGCTTCTGAATTAATCATGTACCCAGAGTCCAGATTTCACATCTGCATCTGAGTATTGGAAGCACATTATGGTTGAAGGTCCCTTCAAGATGGCATCTGCTGTAAATGGCTTAATCACAAACATCAATATGTTCTGAAAAATTTAAACTGCTACAGTATATTTCAAAGATAGGAGATATGACATAGGTAGGCAGGAGATATATTGCTTTGTTTTGCTTTGTAAGTTGAGAATGAAAGAGTTAAATATTGAGAGGGTACAGTGGTGTTCTAGAGAAAAAAAAACATACTGTCAGTCACAGTAAAATATTACTCATAGAAATGCAGCTCAGTTAAATTTTCTGTTGATTTTTTTCTGCTCAGAATATTTTGATTTCTACAAAAGATTGCAAACTGAAAGTAACTTAAAAAAACTGGGTGTGACTGATTCACAAAGATAACATTTAAAACTGTTCAAATAAAGCTTTACAAAAAGCACAACTGTTGTTTGCCTACAACTACATCACCATTGCTCAATAGAGCACAAGACTTGTAACAGTTTGAGTATAAGAGGGGTTAAAGAAATATTTACAACACTTTAATTTTTGAGACAGTGTATTTCCTGCAGGGTCAAAGCAGTTTCTGTCTGCACAGCACTGGTGGTAATTAGTGCGAGGGAGGAAATTAATCACTGTCGCTGTGGAAACTTCAAAGACTAAACCGTCTTCCCTTTGAAGTCAAATATATTGACCCCCAGGTCAACGTCCAAGAGCTAACTGAAGACTACAGCTCGAAAGCCACGCTCTAATTGGAACATACTGTTTATCTGTGACAAATTTATCAAAGGACATTTTTGGGGTAATTAAGATACCTTCTCCATAAATCACTAATTCTTCAGGAGTTCAACCGCATCTAATGAGAAGCGTTTTAAGTGTAGTTATCAGCTAGAGCAGGTTCCACAGATGGCAGGGATGAGACTGTTTTCGAAGCTGGAGCAGTGCTGTGACACCACCCATCTAACCGGAACGCAGAGCAGTGCTGAAGTTTGCACCTTTAGGCTGTCACCTCTGAAGGCGTACCTAGCGCAGTAGGCTGTCATTAACCTCTCGAGACTAAGGCTCCTGTATTTATACAGTATGCCTCACGCGTGCAGCAGCTACTGAAATCTGGGGGGTTTGTAATCCTTCATTACCAAGCAAAAGCCAGCCTGCCTGAGTGTAATTTTGCCTGTGGAATGCTGGCATACACATGCAGTATACGTCCCAGAGAAAAGTAATTGCGCAAGACAAATACAGTGAATCACATTCAGACAGCAGCTGCAACAGCTAGAGAAGACTATTGTGAACGGCTCTACAAGGCTCAGATGCATTGCACTCATCAATGTTAATTGTGCTACTGATCTTGTGATTTGCTTTACACTGCCCATGGGATACTATGGGCTCCAAAGTGAAGACCCCGAAGACCTGAACATTTAAGTTGTACAGTACATGTTCATTTAGGAAAGCTCCATTTATCAGTAATGTATGCTTTGTGCTACATTTAATAATGAAATAATACTTCTTGTGAGTATACAGTACACTGGGGTGGGATGGTGGTGCAATGATTAGCATTGCTGCCTTGCAGCGCTGGGGCCCTGGGTTCAGTTCTGGACCCGGCATGCTATCTGTGTGGAGTATGTTCTCCACATGAGTCCTCAGATTGCCTCCCACAGCCCAAAGGCATGCTGGTAAGTTACAGTAAGTGGCTTCTGGGAAAATGGACCCTGGTGTGAGTGTGTCCTGTGATGGACTGGTGTCCCATCTATGGTGTATCCCACCTTGCGCCCTTTGCTGGCTGGGATAGGCTCTGCCTCCCCTGCGACCCTGTATTGGATTAAGCAATTAGAAATTGGACAGATGGATGGCAGTATATTCTGGCATATGGATATTTGTGAAGATGCGCTCTGCAGTTGAAGCATCTAAATCCTAGGAGAGTTCATAAGGTCAACTACATTAAGCTTGAAATGAGACAACTAGACTAGACATACAGTATGAGTCTCCTCTTTCCTCAAAGGTCTCAGAGGTGTCTGAAACAAATTGCCCTGCCAAACTGTTGAAGCCCAGAAGTGTCTGGATCAGATTTTGGGATTGCTTTTCTACTAGAAATCGTGTAACATTTTGATTTCCTAGACCCCTAGATACATATGCGTCCCTGTATTAAGAGCCACACTTTCATATTTCTATAGACAATACCTGTCAGTCTACTAAGGATTGCTCTTGTCAACAAAATGTTTTTCAGATTCAAGAGCTTTATCAAACAAGGCACTGATTGGACATCTTAGTAACCGTGTGTCTATAAGCCTTTATAAGAAGAAAGACAATTACAGTAGTTACATCAACATGTTCGTATATACTGTACAGTAGCAGTCTAATTTATTTTTGTGGTATGGTGAACAAAACTGAACACAGTGTTCTAAATGAGGTCTTAATAGGGCATTACAGCGCTTAAGCACAACATTCCTGGCTTTAAATTTCACCCTTTGAAATTGAAATTGTACCACAAGCATTCTGTTTGGTTTTTTTGTCTGGACGCTGCATCCATGTTCAGGGCAATGCAAAATCTCACCTGTTCCAGTCTTTTCTATCAGTTCAAGTTTTACAGCCCCATAAAATGCTTTCCTTTCCTTATTCTCTTTACTGAATTCTCTTTGCTTTTGTAACACCTGAAACACTGGCAACAACTTTTTGCTGACATAATGCTAAAAATAAGGAGGATATTCAGTGATAAAAATCACTAAGTAAGCAAGATCTCGAGGGAAGTGACTTCATTTGAGCAAAAATGGCTTTGTATACACAAAATCAGGTATTAAAACACTTGCTTTCTTTGCAAAAATTTGGAAACCAAGTTTATATTATGATTGTAACTTGTGGAGCTATATTCTTTTCAGCAGAGCAGGTATTTATGTACTGTACAATAATCACAACTACAATTATGCATGTAGGCAGGTTGTGCCTAGTATTTCGAACATGTATGGTATCTTTGACCCACTTAAAGTACTTTTAAATCAAATCAGGCTTGCTATAGCAAATGTGTTTAATGTCCCTTGTGTAATGTTTTATGCATACTGTATCTATAAGAAACCCACTTATTTGATCAATCAAGTCTAGAAAAATCTTTTCATTTACAATCAAGTGATAAGGTCAAACAACAAATCAAACCCCATTCTCTCAGCTTTTGTCTGCCTCGTGCAAACGACACCCAGCTGCAGAGTTACAGATTGGCCTATAAGTATAACACTTATCCCTCATCACACTTTGCAGGTTTGCCATTTAAAACAAAATGGGTGATGATTTAAAAGACTTCTTTTTCAACCTGAAAAGGTGTGCTTTTAAGCATCCTACAGTGGCATAAAAATACACCTGCAGGGCACTGTTCTTGAATCTACTGTATAAGAACATAAAGTAAGGCTGCAAGATAGAGGTTGACCATTTAAGACCATCTTGCATGTACAGAGGCTGTTGTGGTGGTGCGAACCCTCTGAAGGACACCCAAGAGGCTTGAGTTCATCTGCAGCTGGAGGCCAGCCCTTTGTCTCAGCAGAATTTGTCAATGCGATTTGGAAGATCGGGGTTGAGAGTACATGTGAGATGAAAATCAAATCCCAATGAGGAATGAGTCATGGTACACACGACGGTCGCTAGTAATTTAAAATGCCAAAAATCACATCAAGCCACTGCTGGAAGAAATCAACCGCGTCAGCTTTACCAGTGTGATTAGGGAGCTGAGTCTAGGCTCTCTGTGACTCTCTGTGTTCTGTCCAACTGCTCCTAAACCCAGGTTCTACCGAGTCCTCAGATCCTTGCCTTGAAAAAGTCTCCCGTGTCGACAGTGCCTATCTGGATTTAGCGTTTTGACCAACTTTGATATTTCCAAACATTTGAATAAAGACTGTATTAAGGGCGAGAGAAAATGGGCATTTTCTAGCATCAGGCAAAAATACAGTATAGCTGAGCAAAATTGAAGTTACTGATAAAAGCCACCCGTGTGTGGAAACCCCTAATGTTATCATTTGTGTGAGGCTGGTAGGGGGGGGGGGGGCTCTACTAAGCTGAGCTGTCCTGTTGTCAAGGAGAATATTTTCTCAGAATGCTGTGAAGCTGAATAACAAGAAGAAACATTCCAAGTGCCGGATTATAGCCAAATATCAGCATAGTGCCGCACACTTTCTCTTGACCTGTATAATGGTTTTGGAATCAAGAGCTGGCACAAGCAGAAAAACTTTAATAAGGCCTTGTTCTCATTAACACGTTTCTTTCAGAGATTTTGTTTGACAGTACAGTGGCGTGTATTTCACATGTCAAAATACCCCAAACGGACCTGGTCACTTCAGGGCACAGCCAGAGTTTGGCAAGGATGTTTTTGGCTAGCTACATAACAATTCCTCATCTGTCATCCATCCCATACTGACTGCCTCTTTGACACCATGGGGCTCACGTGTTCAACAGAGCAGATGGCCCCCAAAACACATTTTAGAGACAGTATGCACACTTTCTATATCTCCTGTACTGGTGGGAGGCTTATAGTAGTGACTTAGACTGATTAAGAATTCTGGATTTCAGTTTGGGTTGGGAACATAATGAGACACAATTTCCAATTGACATTTTACAGCTATTCTTCCTATGCTAATATATATATACTGTATACAAGTATATATACTTATAGCTATCTGTGCAATAGTTAGAAACTGTGGTGACAGGAGGCATTTTGTTTCAGTACTGTCAAAGGATAATGGGAGTTCCATCTGCCAGTATAATATAAATAACAAGAGAAACATTTATAAAAGGGACAAGAGGATATACAGTACATAATAATAAGAGAACGTCCTTTATTAAAAAACTAACACAAATATATCCAGACCGTAAGAAGCATCACAAATGCAAAAAAACCATTTAACCAAATCAAAATAAAAATATCATTCCTCTATTCCTTGAACGATAATAATTGCCAGACATAGTGCATCTAATTATGATTGATTTGCATGGGCTTGGTTGTTCCCATAGGTCTATGTGTTTCTAAATTGAATTCTGATGTGTCACTTTACTTGAACTATTGTTCTATCATCTGAGCCACAAAGAAAACAAATAGAAAGAGTTCTGGAACTGACAGAAAAGTGTTTTGCAAGCTGTAATTCAATTAACGTATTTTAGTTGGAGGTTAGCTCATCTTTGCTTCTGGGGAATGGGGCATTGCTACCCTTTCCAGATCCCCAGAGATGCTAAGATGGTATAGACATAGTACATTTTAGTTTCAAGATCATACTGTAGCTTGACAGTCAACCCAGTGTTCTAGAACTTGAATTTCCTTCCAATGCAATGATCACTAATTCTCAAGTCCTCCTGACTCGCATCACCTTTGCTTAGAAGATCTCTCCTGCAACAGTTCCTGGCAGAACAACTGTCTCTCACCTTTCTAACCACCCTTTTCCAGGGTATATTAATACAATTTGGTTCATCTGCAGTTTTCAGCAATGCAAAACTGCCTGATCTGCTGCATAATTTATACCAATTATGCAATTAAACGGCTCATTTGAGCTCCTCAAAACAGTTGGGTCTGAAAGTTGATTATTCTTTAGCAACCCAAAAAATAAAAAAATGCAATGCCCAGCTATAGAAAATAAGGTGCTCTGCCTAAGCTGTGGAAGAATTTCTCCTACTGTAAATAGTCATGTCTATTTGTTTAAAACCTATTAATAATCAAGTTGGAAAGTTGGGAGCACAAAGTAATCAAACTGAAAATGTATTTATAATGAAGCTGTAAAGTCTGGAGCACAAAGTAATCAAACTGTACAAAACATTCGCAATATGAATGATTATTCAATGATTCCTTAAGAAAGAGATCTGACATAATTTGCAAATCTGGCACGAGACTTATCTGTCACACAGGATATATGGAAGCCATTCCTCTACAGGCTACAAGAAGACTTGGGTATCCATTCCCAAGTTTCTCCAGTACACAAACCAGTACCCCCTTTCCTTTTCCAAAGGAAAACAGGCAGTCGAGCCTTGTTCATTCTGTGATGGATCTCTGCTGCATTTCTAAGACAATCCAGGGCTATGATGTGCAGGAATAAGGATATCACCATGACAATCAGGGGTGTAATAAAGTCTGCCATGTTGCTGACCAGCATCTATTCATGTGTTTGCAGGAGGCAGTGTAGCACAACAGGGGAAGTCCAACCAGCTCAGTTGGAGTAAAAAATAAGGAGTGTCAGAAGGCTATCTAGTGGAAGAGTAAAAGCAATGCCTTTCCCACAACAGATTTGCTTCGGGGACTTAAGTCCTTTGTGTTACATGAGGTTACATGACCCAAACTAAAATAAAACAATACAAATCGTATGTCCCTTTGAGGTTCTGTATGTGCTTTAGGCCAGTTCAGCATGTCTAATATTGGCCAGACTATTCCCTTTTAACTTCACAAACCAAAACACAAACAACACAACATCCTATGTGGATTGTTTACCTTCCAGGTCAAACTAGGACTCAAGTTCCTTCTGCTCTGCTCTACAGGGTTTATACTTCAGGTAAAGCTTGATTTTCACTGCCCACAAACGGGCTCAAGTTCTGGGCTGGCAACAAGCTTTGTGGTTCAGTTCCTACTCTCTTCCACATAAAAGGACGCCACAGGTGAGTCTTCCTAAGAAGAACTTCCTTATTGCTTTTCTGATGGGACAGTATATGCAAATATATTTTGTTTACAGTTTCTGTGTTACAGTAGCTGCTGTGAACTAAAAACTGATCAGTTCTAGAGTTTCCCTTCCTCTTGTAATGACTGTTGGTGGGAATGTTGGGTGAACTAGTATTTTGGTATGGAATCAGTGTCACAAATTCAACAATATGAGGGAACAGAAGGAACAGGAACCCCCATTTGTTCCCAAAATTAATAGTGTTTTCATTTGGGGATCTCCTGTTCTTGTTCTTATAGATATCTGGGATGATAAACGGTCAGGGCAGTGGTATCTTTTTGAAATAAAACGATTAAGGACTTCATCTGTTGTAATTTGGGCTCTAAATAATTGACAGCAGCTTCTGAACAAAAGTAATCAACGATAACTTCTCCTTGATTTTGAGTTAGTTTCCCATATGCAAGACCAATTTCTCTATTTTGTCCTGTAACATGCAAGAGTTAAATACTCCTACTTACCATGTTACTGTAGCTGCTTAGATGTGCTGCAAAGGAGAACTACAGTATGCATGTTGCTATGATACAGGAGTCACATTTAAAACAACATGTTTGTATATGTGCTAATGACTTTCATTATGTGGGAGCCTCTTCTTTTACAGAGAACAAAACAAAGGGGGTTTAAAATATATTGTGAAGATAGGCTAAAATTTCTGTATTGTGGTAAGACAGTTATAAATAGAATGGCACAGTGGTACAGTGGTGAGCGTTACTGCCTCACAGCAATGGCCCCTGGGTTCAATTCCTGTGGTGCTATCTTTGCGGACTTTGTATGTTCTCCACACGTTTGCGTGGGTTTCCTCCAGGTGCTCTGGTTTCCTCCCATAGTCCAAATGCTGGTAGGTTAATTGGCTTCTGGGCAAATTATCCCTGATGTGAGTGTGTGTGTCTGCCCTGCGATGGACTGGTGTCCAGTCCAGAGTGTATCCTGCCTTTTGCCCGCTGCTTTCCAGAACAGGCTCCAGCTACCCTGGAATCCTGAGTTGGATAAAGTGGTTAGAAAAGGGATAGATGGATATGTGAGAAATTGAGGAGACTCTAGCATCTCTAGTGAAAAAAGCATTTCTTTTCCGTTCACGCCCCTACGACATTTTAACCAGTTTTCACAACCTCCTGTCCAAATCCCCGTCGCAGCTTGCCGAGTTAAAATTAAAGTCAAAGGCTATATTAAAGACGATTCTCCAGTGTTTGCCTCACAGCTGCATAAATCGTAGAAAAATTACTGAATTGGAAACATACAGTAGCTGGTTTGTCCGAGACCACGACACTGGAAATGATGTAGGAAAAGGTTTAAATTTACAGCTTAGATTCAGCTCTGAATTTTCTTACACTCAGATCTTGGAATAGTTAATATTTTAATGGCTGTTATCCTAGCCTTAGAGTTCAAGGCAATGTCAGATCCCATGCAGATAAGATCCATTTGTTGAGTATGTTTTACTTTAAATTATGGTTCAGAAGCACAGTTGGATAAGGGAACACGTACAAGGTTGCTCCAATCTTTTCACTTGCCTAGTTTTTCTAATGCGGCTGTACTGGAAGCACCTAAGGTGGCAGTTCAAGACAAGAAAAGGGGATAAATGGCAGTGATGGCATCCTCACCTGAATTTGGAATCAGTTATGTCCACTGTTGTTTGTCATTATCCATCTGGCCACTGAATGAGGCTCTTTTTCAGAGGGATGTTAAAACCTGCTGATACTGTACATCCCTATTAATGGAAAAAGAAAAGGATCTTCTGAGTGCTATTTCCTCTATTCTACGGTGCTATCAGAATTGTGATAGATCATTTAAAGGGAGGGACCAATTAGCTCACCATGATCAAACAGTGTTTATTAAAGTGCATTTGACCTTTAAAACATGAAGAGACGTCTTTACATTGTACACACAACTAGGGACACAGTTTCGCCCCATGCTGTTCGACTCTTTGATGCCTTAGATGAAGGAGTTTCGTTGGCTTGAGTGGGAATATCTATGGTACAGTACGTTCTGGATAATATGGTGTTAAGGTCAGGTTGCCATAATTTGACATCATGGTTAAAAATGTGTTATCAGGGGTAGACAGAAGTAGTACCCATGGGCTGGAGAATGTAGTGCCCATCCATAACAAAACTGCACAAAAAAATTATAGACCATATAAATCTAACTGATATTACTTGCTATGCTAGGGACATTAAAAAGTAGGGGATTGACTATAAATGAGAACCTAGAGGATAGTAAACACAAATTTAGGCAATGTACTGTAGTTCTGAAATCAAAAACCATAGTAATGGACCAGAGCATGCATATATATATAGTATTATGGAATTTAGATTTTCAGCAGATTTTTGATAAAGTCAGTAACGCAGAATTCTTTCCAAGATATTTTTCTAAAATAATAAAGAAATTTTGTGTCTGCAAACCCACTGTTATTTTTGCCTGATCAATGAAATAAGAAGATTGGATTATTTCTTTTTTGTTGATATCCTGAATATCTAAGCATATTCAGCACCAAGCTATAGATTGGCCTGACTCCAAGAAGACATCTGGATGCTAATGCCTGTCAGAGCTACCTGAGGGCTACCTGCTATGCCCAATGCAAGGCAAAGCTCTCTCTTCTCTCTGGCAATGGGACATCCCCAGTACAGAATGAGCAGCTGCCAAGTCGGACCACAACTAAGCCCTGCTCTCTCTCAGCGGGAAGTTTGAACTCAACAAAGATGTTTGGCCAGCAGATCTTTGAGTATAAAACTTCCTAACTCACATTAAAATTCTCGAGAGTTTAACTATTATTCAAAACATGTTTGATGTTTAGTTCACGATAGAACTGTAGATGCATATTCAATTGTACCTCAGAATATAAATGTGATGTAACTATGAGACAGATAAAACCTACAAAGGAGTCTTTTGTATCACAGCAGAATATTTTACAGATGTATTGTCTTACTTTGTTGTTTGTTATGCATGTTTTAGTGTTATATCAATTAATTGTATATTTAGACTTTAAAATATTATGTTTGATTCATTCCCAAAAGTCGTCAAGAACTCTTGCAATTTATGATTGCAATTTCTGATTGTTACAGCAAATTAAAACCCTTGCATAACTAAACTGTTATTAAATTTTCCAATGGAGAAAGTTGGCCTAGCTCTGACTGTGCCACTGGTCAAACCCTAAAAACACTTTAGTGTTGAAACTTTTCTCTTCTTTACATGCCATTACAGTGAACTGCTCTAATATCTCTTTAAAATTGTAAACACTGACAAGCTGACATGCATAACATGCTGTTCTTCCCTGTTCTCTTCAAGATCATGTCTCCATAGTAATATGAAATATAATTCCCTGTATGGATTTTTAAAAATCTATCATTCCTCTTTCTCTTTTCTTAACCAAATTGGGATAGCCTGCATTCTATTAAATTCTCCACTCCACAGTGTAAAAGTCGGTGGGAGGTCTGGCTTTGCCAAATCTGTCAAATTTAATTATCTGAATCAGTTTGATTCCAGTGAAGTCACAAACTCATAAAAGTTGCATTTTATACAAAAATAGGCAGAATGGCAAACACAGAAATTGCCCACATAGATCAGGAAACTCAATCTTAATAAGTGCAAAGTGATCCACACCTGTTGTAGAAATATGTACTATACAGTACCTTCAGAAAATATTCACCCCCCCCCCCGTTGGATTGTTTAAAAATTTGTTATATTGAAAACTCAAACAGAAATGGGATTTTCATCACTTTTCTGTGCAAAATATTCTATAATACCAAAGTTGAAAGAATGTTATCCAAAAATTGGACATTGCCTCCTCATCATTTTGGGAGATTTTAGCAGTTGCACTCTAAAACATTGTTGATTGTTGCAATGGGTCAATTCCCAATGCCCACTCATCCTTCCACTGGGCGACTCTGATTGCAAAACAGTACTTCACAGGCCAGTCTATCAGCTGCCATTCAAGAGAAACAAACTGAAGATGAGAACAGACAGAGTGTGGGACAACAAAAGTACTGAAGGGCTAAAGGGTTGCTTGAACTGCACGCAATGGGAAGCGTTTAAGGACAGGTTGAAGGATATTTGAGAACCTGCTGAGGTAGTGTCAGATTACATTTCAACTTGTATAAAGTCAGTAGTTCCTACTAAAGCTTTAAGGTTTTACCCCAGTTGCAACCCCCTGGGTAGAACCTCAAACAAGTACTCCTTACAAGGTTGAGTTTTTTCCTCAATGGGAGAGCTCAGGGGGGCAGTGCAGAAACAGATGAAAAGGGAGATGAGAAAAGGATCCGTACCAGGAAGAAATAGAGTATACCACGGCTAAGGGCGATACCAGGACAGAATTAAATCCATGGCCAATATCTCTCAGAATGGTCATGCTAATACTGTGCCTGTGTTAATTGGCATGGATGGGCTAGGTAATGATTCAAATGTGTTTTATACCTGCTTTGAATCAAAACCTACAACTACTTCAGTTAACAGTGCTGACTTCCCATTATCCGAAAAGCGGATTCAAACTGACACGGCTGAGGTGCGTAGGCAGTTTAGGAAGATTAATGCAAGGAAGAGCGTAGGTCTTGAACACGTGTGCAGCAGAGTTCTGCAATCTTGTGCACATCAGCTATGTGACAGTTTTAGACTGCTTCACCTCTCTGTGGAAGAAATCTATTATTCCCATTTAAAAAACGAGTGATAGTTAACAGCTATACCGGAGGCCAGTTGCTCTCTTTTGACCAAGCAAAGACATTTGCAAGCATCTTACTTGTTGATTATATTCTGTTAAATGCAATACAACCACTTTTGCAAGAGAAACTCTCAAAGAACGTAAAATTAAACAGCAGCTTAATTGGATGGATTCTAGACTTCTTAACAAACAGGTTTTAACAGGTCTAAGTGGGACTATTTACCTGATATAAGCTATACTTCTTCTTGATCACCGCAGGCCTGTGCCTTGTCCTCCTGTTGAACATTTTGTAGACTAATAATTGTAAGAGCTTTTCCAAGAATATCAGGCACTTTTGTATCATTTTTTTCAAGACTAACCTCAGGTCTCAGTCCTAATTGCTCAGGTCACACTGTCAATAATAAGCTCATAATCCTTTGTCGTAAAACTTACACTCACATCGCACCTTCACCATGAGGTTGTCAAAGGCGACTATTATGTTTTAGAGACTAAGACATATTTAATGTAGCTAAAGCAATATAATTACAAACGTTGCATAGATCAAATGAACAATGCTGATCACTGTTTGACTGTTTTGCAATTTGAGGCAGTTATGCCTTTATCCAGACTGCAGGGGGATGTTTTCAAAAAGGTCCAGATACATCTGAGCTCCACATCAAAACAAGAAATGCTACAGCACTACAATTATTACCCCAAGTTATTTATTCCCAATCTCCTATACAGTATCCATACCTGGATAATGGTATCAGCTCCATCACACCTGGGGCCAGTCTTCTCAGACCTGGCTTGTTTGTGAATGAACTCCTGCTAAACACCATCCCTCCAGGACGCAGTGCATTCCTGATTTTTGCCGCGGTTCACTTCTCCATTTGTTACTTCAACTCAAATTTTCTCATTAGCTTATTTAATTGTCTTAATCTCATTTGATGAAGCGGATTCTAAGATGTACATTAAGCACTACAGGTGACTTTTACATTCCCAGCTGTTTTAGGGGTTTAAAACAATGTAAAAAGATGTAATTAAGCAAATTAATTCAATTAAGGCTTCAATTAAGTGGCAGAAACACAGCACGACAAAAAACAACAGAGGCTGGGGCTAAAGGAAGATGGATAGATTAGTCTGAGAACTAAAAATAGGGTTTGTTAGAAGCAGGAGTCATCGCAGTGCAGAGGTCCCTGTGATTCTGGAAGGCGATCACACAGGATCTTGAGAAAGACACAGCCAGCACAGCTGAACCATGGAAAACTGAATACCATTACACATCACACTTCAGGTGGTGGTGAATCATAACTCAGCTATGTGTGTACAGTAGTTTTTCTAAACGAGCAACATTGCTTACACACCTAAAGAATGTGTAATGTGTCAATAGCCAAAATGCCTTTTCTTGCCATACTTCAGCATGGAATTAACCTTTACTTGTTCCTTCACGGCCTGCACCTGGAGAGCTTAAGGCTTTGAATTAAACCTTAAGTTTGTAAAAAAAATGCGTATGCATCATTTTGTAATTTCCCACAACAGGACGTCCTAGTAGGGGCTGAAAACTTTTTCAAGGCACTCTACCTGGACTTGTTGTTGTAATATAATTTACTTTTTGATGGAAAGATTATACTAGACATGCAGTCTAATGTCCAAGAGTTTGGCAAATGAGGAAAAGTATACAGTATGTAAAGAATTTAGATCCAGCACTGATTTTTGTTGTTTTTTACTGATTATTTCCTATCTACTGTATATTATTGTTCAAAGGCAGTTTCCTACGTAAAATTATTCCTACAATTTGCATATTGCAATAGGCCCAGCATCAGGCCCAGTGTGAAAGTGCATTTAAATTCAGTCGATCCTATATAAGTTTTTGATCATTCAGTCTGGCTTACGCCTTGAATTGCCATAGTGTGTTTTATGCATGTTTGTGGAAAAGGACAGAAAAGAACAATAATAAAAAAGGGAAAATTAGGTTAAACTCAATTCTGTCATACCAGTTTGTCTTGTGTCCTTGTTATTTCTGCTTTACACTCAAGTAGTTTGCATTTTTGATCATGAGATTATCACGAACAAAAAGTGCAGCAGAATTTATTCTTTATTTTAGATAGATATATTTCCACATGCTGTACATGAATGAAGGAAACATACAGTACAGTAAATAGGTGTCCAATCATAAGATTACAAGTAACACAAATAATGGGGCACATTCACACATTAAATTTTCTCTTTCTGCATACAGTGCCAAGAAATAATTAATCATTTGAAAACCCCCAATTTATTGTAACGGGAATTACAATTGCTTACCATGCTTTCACCATTTGCCGTACCATTACTATTCCATTTTAAGCTAGGACACCTTGCTTAATTGAAACTGGTCTTTTATTACATTTTCCCAAAGTGTTTAGATGTATCAAGTCAGTGTGTTTTTTAGATGAAATGGATTAAAAATGAGTAACGAAGAATCTGTGTATCTGAAATAGTGAGTGAACCCCTAGTTTACTTAGCCCAATCAAGGGGGCAATTAGAATCAGGTGATTAAATAATTGGGGAACTATGTTTTGTTCTATAGGCAGATTATACTAAGTGAAACCAGCATCAATGTGATGGAAAGGCTAAAGTGCAGAGAATGAAAGGAACTTCAGATGCTCCAAAGAAACTACCCATCTGTGGAGATGTACAGTACTGTCATGGCCTGAGCAAATATGACCACCTCCGGAACTGACTCATTCAGGTTTATTAGTGATGCAACTCATGCTGGCATCAGCAAAATGAAACCTGACATTTACAGAAACATTTTGTCTGCTTTCACTTCCATAACGTGGTAATTGCACTCTAATTAGAATTCATATCAATAACTCATTGTCATACTCACTCTCGCAGCAATGATGTCCACGCACTCGAAAAATCACCGCTACCAGAAAAGTCTTCACTCGGCCTGTTAACTCACCCATCGCCACAACAACCAGATTGGAATGAAGCTCTATTCCAGGTCAGTGCACAGTTAACCAGCTGCGGATATATATTTAGGACCAGGGATGACAGTGCTCCCCCGTTCAATCATCGAGTCTTCTTTCCATTCTTACCTTTCTCTTGCTCTGTGTTTATTTTGTTGTCATCTCTCGGCTTCGACTATGTCTCCTGGATCACCCCTGTGTTTTGCCTGCTGCCTTGTGTACCAACCCTGCCTGTTTGACAATCCTTTGGAATGCCTTTGGTGCGTATGAGCCCTGCCTGTTTGACCATCCCCCATTGTGCTTTGTCCCACAAAGCCTTGGCTCTCTCCACAGCCTACTGTACATTCAGTGTCGCTTTCGCTTTTGGATCGCATGCTACACTTTCACCTGCTTGCTGCAGCCTGCTCAGCTACCACCCCCCAGTTTGATTCAGCCTCCTGTCTCAAGACCACTGCTTACCAGGTCAGTGCAGTGGTCATTACAGTACATGCATCGCTGAAGATAATCTGTACAGGTTAAACATGAGTGTGTCTTTAAAGATTCAACAAACAAGGAGAATATAATTTCTCATGTTTTGATGTCCAGACCAATAGTGACTGAAATGTCACAGGATGGATTCACTCTTGGATTAAATGCATTGATAATCCAAGGCGGTCAAGGGCTTTTACAAAGTTGGTAAATCCACTTTATACCCTTAAGAAGTCATAGTCAGATTCAAAGCCCAGAGACAAGGTGCCTGTGATTCAGACTCACATGCCTGTTTTTTCCTTCCCTGCTTCCTGAAAGCAAAAAAAAAATCAATCCCCTTGTGTCTCCTCCTTGTCTGCCTCGCTTGCACACATGTAGCAGGAGAAGCAGCTGTAATTGCATGAATACACAGCCCGGCGAAAATCAATAGCTCTTTAATTGAAGTTAACTGCAGACCTCGGTGATGTTTTCATCGAGGCAATGTCACGGGAGTGCATGTGCTGTCGGATGTGTGGTCTGGACAGCAAGGGGTGAGGATCGGCCTCATTGGGTTGAGTTTTGAGGTCATAATCAACCCATCCATCCTTCCATCCATCTTTTTTCAAACCTCTTCCGAATCAGAGTCGCGGGGGGAGCTGTACCTGTGCTGGCAAACAACAGGTGCATGGCGGGGTACACACTGGTCGGGACACCAGTCACACTGACACAAACACAGACAAGCACACACTCACACCAGGGCCAATTATCCAGAAGCCTATTAACCGACCAGCAAGCCTTTGGACAGTGGGAGGACACTGGAGCATCAGGGCCCCAGTGCTGATAGGCAACAGACATCATAACCTAAATACTGTATATCATTACAAAACACAGTGTTTTCAAGGGCAACGGCATTGTCTGTGTAGGACTAGGAGGGCTCCCATTTTCTGATGCACTGTTACACCGAGGTCATGTATAATGAAAATAAAATTGTGCTTCTAGCTTTAAAGCCATTTTATATACAGAACTGAAATCACAAAAGGTGATTCCAATATCACTTTCAAGAGCCACAATAAATATGAATAAACAAGTAGTCATTTAGCATCTACAGCCTGGTTTTACCCAGAATGGGGCTCACCCATGCAGTAAAAAATGAACAGTACACAAAGAGACCATTATAACAGAGACGTGTTCCCTACAGTGTCATTTGTCACATACAGTATGAGTGAAATATAGTAGGGACTACTGGTTTAATATTAGTAGCTCCAGTTTCTAGACACCGTGGCTCAAATATGCTAAAAAAAGTTAAAACATAATAAAAAAAAATCAGAGTATCAAAGCAAACAAAATGATCTCAGTGGTGTTCCACTCCACTCACTCACATTGGCTGTGTGCTGAACCTGGCATAGATAACAATGATGCCTTTTTCTCCCAGGTTTCAGACAGTTTATTATTTTTTTTCTTTTTCTGTTTTATTTTTACATCTGATTTTTTTTTTTTGCTGTTTCTTCTTAAAAGGGTTGTTGTACTGAAAAAGCATGCTAAGCCTGTATATGTTCTGGCACAATTTGCCTGAAAAACTTTCCTAATTTTACAAGTGACAGATCATTTACAGTACAAAAAAGAGGGGAACCACTTAATCTCTGCAAACTTTGCTCCTTCCAATGGTTTACCCTTATTCAGGAGAATTTGAATGTTAATACAGAGCCTACAACAGAGTTTGTTTCGGTGTCTTTCAATTCCGGTGCTGTACAATGCCACAAAACTCTGCCAATACTGTCAAAAGAAAGAATTTAATGTTGTTTATAATTAGAAGACCAGGAAACCCAATCCTCTCAATATACAGTAGGTGTAAAAACACTGGTCAAAACCCCATTAGCAGCAGATCAAGCTATGGGCATTAACACCTTAGATGCGCTGTATTGTGTTACTGTATACGATGACAAGGCTCAGACTGATAAGATATACAGTATGGGAGAGCACTGGGCCGCCAGCCACACTGTTACTTTACTATGTTGTTTTTACTTGGAGCTTCAAGGAAACACCTGCTTTCTAAGAGTCGTGCCAAGGAGGGCTGGTAAAATGTAGAAGATTAATTTTTAAAAAAAGCATTGGGAAAAAAAACAAGGATCAAGCTTAAACATATTAGGAAGAATTTCAGATAATCATCTTTTTTCTCTCAGGGCTTGGTGTTCATACTGTCTTACTCTGAATCTACTGGACCACGATGCCTTATATTATAAACGAACTGCTTTCCTACATAGCCAACAGACTCCCACCTTCCTGAAACACACACAGATCGCAATATTGAGCTCAGAAATGGGCAGCTATCACATAAACTACAGGACAATAAACTGCCCCAGTCCTTAGCAGAATTGCAACTATTGTTAGTCTTGTTTATCTGAAATTCAGGCAAACAAAAAAAAAACCCAAGAACAAAACATAGTCTGGATGACTCAGCAACCAAACTCAGAGCCACCCCACATTATTAGTGAAACTCATTACTTGTGGTGTTTCAGGCAATAAAATTCCAAATGTCAAACTACCGTTTGATTGGACCAACAGATTAAAAACTACAGAGGAAAAAAAGGTTTTGGTTTTGAAAACTGGAGATGTAGGTTTGCAGAAATTGCAGGATTTGTTTGTCAGGTTCAGTGAAAAATAATAATTTTAACCTAAATTAGCTTTCACTATACTGTAGCTTGACATCAGGAGCAAATCCCCTATCTTTAAATGAGGAACAAGATCATACTAACTAAATGAGAATATTTCAAAGGCAGAGGTCACTTGATTATTTTGGCACAAAATTATAGAAATGTTCCCATCCCTGAATTAGAAGTTGTATTCAATGAGCTAACTTTTGTAAAATGTGTACTTAATTAACAGTGTTTCCCCTGGTAGAGGTTATTTCATACTGGTAATCTGCCAGACAGCTTGGTGGCTCAGTGGTTAGCACTGTTGCCTCACAGTACTGGGACCCTGGGATCAATTCTGGACCTGGGGATATCTGTGTGGAGTTTTCTGCTGGTGCTCCAGTTGCCTCCCATAGTCCAAAGACATACTGGTAGGTTAATTGGCTTCTGGGAAAACTGGCCCTTCTGCGAGTGTGTATCTGAGTCCATGTGTCCTGCAACAGACTGGTGTCCTGTCCAGGGTGTATCCCGCCTTGCGCCTGTTGCTTGCCGGGATAGCTATGGCTCCCCCAAAACCCTGAAAATGGGAAGAAGTGGTTAGAAAACGGATGGATGGTAATCTGCTGTTCACAAGCAAAGTATCTGAATAAAACAAAAATCCTGCAGTACTACATCTGGGCACATGAATCAGAAGCAATCAGTACGTTTGTCTGACTTCCCAAGCATTCCAGACCTATTATAAAGTGTACTAGCTTAAAGAAAACAAGTGAAATAAATCTGCTTTAATCTGTCATGTAGAACAGGAACGGAAAGATTTGGGATGTGGATTCAGAGTTTAATTGCCTCATTTGTAATCAAAGGCTCATTCACCAGCATCCACATTACTGTTCAGAGGAAAAAGTTCAAAATCTTAGTCATAGCTCACAGAGTTATATACAGATGCACAATGGAAATATATGTCTATGTTTTATGAAAACGACTCATGGAGCACATGCATAATGCAATTCAGATTGTAAACAGGGGGGCAAGGGGGATATTTGGCATTCAAGAAGCACTGTATTGAAACTTGGAATAGGAAGATACTGAGCTCATGTTATGATACCTTGGAAATTTCTTTATACACTTTCCCTGATTGGTTCTTTTCAATAACCCAGGTTTGCTTTGAATATTATTTTGTCTTCATGGGGTAGTTTTTAATGGGAGCTGTACTAATACACTGCAGGACCTCCCTGAGGCAGGTGTATTTAACCTAAATGCATTTGAAGCACCTTAACTGCATACAGGTGAACTCCATTTCACTAATTACGTGACATCTAAAGACAACTTATTGCACCAGAGCCCATTTAGGTGTCACAGATTCATTCGCCACAACTAATAACATCTGGAAAATGTTAGATGTTAGACCGAGCACAAAACATTTTATATAAATCAATGAAATCTGAATACTTAACTGTTTCTGCATAAGGATATAATTTTCATTATATACTTTGTTATTTCGCTCCAAAAGTAGAGTTAATGAAAAATGTCCATTTATTGTATATTTTCACTCAGCTGTGAAGGTTACATCCCATTTCTTCTTTGTTTTGTGGTTAAAAAAATGCCATGAATTAAACGTGGGTGCAAATGGCTGTTTGTGCGCTTAGTTGAACGTGTTTTGACATTCCAGGCTTGAGCTCATGGGAAGATCATTCAGGCCTTCTGTGAGATGGGGTGACAACATAATTGCTGTGTTCCCTTAAGAGCACGATGAACGTTACACTCAAGAGAATTTAACTTGGGACCCATTTTGCATGTTTGGTTGCTAACAGCTTAATATTCAAAAGAACCCAGCAATCATCTCAGGAAGAATCTCCTTCCTTGTCGTGAGAGAGGGTATACAGAGTGAAAACACCTTGACATCTGGGGACTGGAGTTAGCTGTGTACAGCCACTTTCCCAATATACGGTGCTGGGAGTCAAAGTCTTGTTGACTCAGAGGAGTCAGACCCTTGTTACAGTCTCAGGAGGAGGCTCTTGAAGTTGACGAGGAGGAGTCAGACCCTTGTTACCAGGTGTGTCAGCAATTGACAGGGTTTCAGGGGAAGGCTCTTGAAGTCGACTCGGAGGAGTCAGACCCACGCTAGTCTGTGCTGAAGCAAATAATCGAAAACTGAAAGATCAGACCCCAGAAGAGGAGGGTTCCAGCAGCAACCCGAGAGGGCGTTGTCAAGGAGAATCGCAGCCTTAAGCATTTTTGATGTCCGTTTACTGCTGAACAGGAAGAGAGGAAAAGAGTGTGACCAGACAAACTAGTGTGTTGTGGTAGTGGAAGCTGGAGCTGTGTGAAACTGTGTTGAAGATGGACCAACATGAAGGAGCAAGTCTGATTCAGTAGGTACGTTGTGTGTGTTTGTTATGTGAAGTGGCTTAAATCCCCCCAGATAAACATAAAAGATATGTGCTAATGCACGAAAGAGCTAGATCACCTGTTTTCACATCACTCCTTCAAAAGAGACACGTTTCAACTTGCTCGTTCACAGCCTTTGTTAAAACAGCACTTGAGCAAAGCTTACCAGAGAGCTCAAGGCTTTTGCTTGGGACACAGATCAAACCACAGAGTGCAGACAAAGTGGGCTTGAGCCATGAGTCCCACCTGGATCGAAAAAGCCATGTGAATGAGGGCTGTCAGTTTAGATTAGCTGTCCTTGAACAGTGCCACCTGCAATCTGCAGGGCTCCTATGACCTGCTTGTAGCAGTGTTGTCAGCAAGAGGTGCATCAATCACCCATATATCCATCTTCTAACTCTTTCACCAAAAACAGGATGGGGGGTAGCACCCTGGACAGGATGCCAGTCCATCACAGGGCACACACAAAGACAGACACACACACTCACAGCAGGGCCAATTTTCCCAGAAGCCATTTCATCTATCTATGTGGCAGTACTGTATCTACTAGGAAACACACAGGAACACAGGAAGAACATACAAATTTCACACAGTTAGCATGCTGCTCTGGAACTGACCCCAGCACTGCTCACCACAGCACCATTGTGCCATCCAAGAGATCATTTCTGCTCAAAAGAAGGTTGTACTGTAGCTTTAAGCCAGGGTAATTAACAATAGGAAAGAGATTGACGGCACAAAGGGAGGGGATATAGAAAAAAGAAAACGGATTGTGCACTCCGCTGTACCTGCTTTCTCCGTCTTCTCTCTAGCAAGCGACAATGGAGGAAATAAGGGTTTTTTCATTTGCAACATGTTAGACAAAGTGCTTGGTTTCCATCAAGAATTAAATCCTTATGTTAATTTTCTTTGCTTTTTTTGACAACATAGTATCCAAGCCTGACTCTTCAAACATGCACTATTATTTCATCACAGCAAAGATGTTCAATAACGTGTAAGACAAGCACAAAGAAATTAGGTATAATTTACATACATTCTACAGTTTCATGACTGCAAGTCATGCTGGGCTCAATAAATTTAAAATATTGCCATTCTGAGGAATGCAAATCAAGACACCTTAATGACCATAAAGTTTAATGAAGAGTGATAATTAAAAAAGAAATTCCACCAGTCTCCCTGAATTTCAGATTCAGATATACAGTGGAAAAGAACTGAGACACCCGAAAGCATTAAAATTGGAAAAAAAAGTATTGTAACCAATATTATTAAGAGTGTTTTTAATTCCTCTCAGTATACATAATAGAGAATGGGGGGGGAAATACTTTCTTAAACATTGATCAATTGTAAAATAAATGTCATATACAGTACCACAGGTTTATTTCATTGAAGGTTTAAGTCAAATACACTAAACAACAGGCAAAATATATTGTTGACTATGCCTTTTCATAACCTTCCCAACTAGATTTATTTCACGTTACTATTAATTCCATTAGCCTAAACTGACAGTGGCATAAAGGTTATTCAGGGTATGAAATAACAATTGCTGCCCTGTGCCCGCTGCTTGCCAGGATAGGCTCTTGCTCCTCCACAACACTGTATGGGATAAAACGGTTAGGAAACGGGTGGATGAAATAACATTAATAATAAAGTTACCTTTTCACACAAAAAAGTTCAGAATGTTGGTTAGTACCTAATCACCTCTCATTCCTTTAGATTACTATAGATTACTGTGAGAAATCTTTCAAATGGAGGACAGGGGCTTGTTTGCTAAACTAATATGGTGTGGTTATTGCCAAAGCATTCTTAATAAATCTGAATTACGCAAAAACGCAGTGATTCGAAGAACTAGTAAATGGTTTTGGATTGAAATAATGCCATAGCTTTGAGAGATAAAGAATAAGTTGCAGAAGCATCTATTAAGACTTTCTATAATGTGCTCTGCTTTCACCCTGATTTCACTGTTTCTTCAAACTTCTCAATCTTTTACTCTGTTTTCACCCCAATTTCACCATTTTATTCATTCCAATATCTCTCTAATTTACTTTCTTTTCATCATGGTTTCAGTTTACATTTCGTTAATAGTACAGTGCACTATTAACACTTTAGTCTGTTTTCTTGTGATCAAGTATAATAAAACATCACTGTACTTTATCACAATTTCTTCACCTTTCACAATGGTGTCAGTGTACCTTTCTACTGTATGTTGAGTGTCATCTGCTCCGAGCTGCAGTGGAGAAACAGGATCTGCATTCATGTTGGATTATGCTGTCAGTCATAAAGGCCATGACACTGGGGTCAGAAAGGGGAGATTCATGCAGACGTGCCTGAGTCACTAGGGGTATAAAGAAAGTCAAATATCTCAAGCCACCTTCAGCCCACCGGTGAGGCAGGACTTGCTCATTTTAAATCTCATCTTTACAGAAGTTTATTATTTTTCAAAAATCACTTTAGTCTGAAAACCTCTTGCATAAGAAGAGTAACAGTTAAGAGGAGGCTATTTGGCCCATCTAGTCTGTTTTATAGTTAGCGCCTTGTTGCTCTTTAATAGCTCTTGGATGAAGTCAGGGTGTCAGCTTCAACACCATGGCTGGGCAGCTTGTTTCCCACTCCCACTACCATTTGTGTAAAGAAGAGTCTCCCGTTCCATATTTCCACAACCCTATATATTCTAAATCTGTTCCCACTAAGTTTTCACTTGTGTCCTGCGGCCTGCGCTTCACATCTCTCTAGTTTCCTGTTCAAATAGCCATCAGAGCTAAAAAAATGAATCCTGCAGGGTTTAATTCCCTGATGAACAATGGTCAGAAGGGGTATCTACAGTATACTACCTCACCACACTTCACACATGTTAACAATGCCCATCAGTGTAAAGAGCATTTAAAGCAATATTTTGAAACTGTCACTGTTTTTGGTCAACAGAACTTATGATCTGAAGCTTATAAAACCTACTGTAGTTTTGCCTCCAAAGAAAATCAGACAGGATGAACATGTTTATTACCGACACTGCATTAGCAAATGCGCTGAAGTAAAGAAATATATGGCCAATTTCTCTGGAACTCATCAGCTGAAACACAGACACTATTGATGAAATATAGGCAGCAAAGCAAAGAAGGCAATTTTGCATTGGTTCATATCAATCAGTTTAGGCCCCATCGCATCCTTATTAATAAGGGTGCATTTAATTCTCAGGAGCAGTAAATAGCATGTCTAATTTTCCCATGGATCACTAGATATTAAACAGATTCCGTGCTGTACAAATCCATTCACCAGCTCTCCAATCTAAAGCAACAATTACTGTAAAAATGTTTTTTCCCCTCAATGGCAGTGATTAACTGCATGGATAAGAGCATGTTTTTTTTGTTGAAAAAATGTTTTTCAGGGAAAGTCAATTATGTTTTTACCACACACAATGCCACACCAATGATCACACAATACGCATTTCTCCCTTGCAAATCACAACTACTGTATAAGGTAATAATGGCCTGAAAAGTGTATGGTGGGCGTGGCTCTTATAGTTCGTGGTGGGAAAGAAGTCTAAGATGGGCGTGGCTCTCATAGTTCGCGATGGGAAAGCAGTCTGATGGGCGTGGCTCTTATAGTTCGTGATAGGAAGGAAGTCTAAGATGGGCGTGGCTCTTATAGTTCGCGATGGGAAAGAAGTCTGGTGGGCGTGGCTCTTATAGTTCGTGATGGGAAGGAAGTCTAAGATGGGCGTGGCTCTTATAGTTCACGATGGGAAAGAAGTCTGATGGGCGTGGCTCTTATAGTTCACGATGGGAAAGAAGTCTGATGGGCGTGGCTCTTATGGTTCGTGGTGGGAAGGAAGCCTAAGATGGGCGTGGCTTTTATAGTTCGCGATGGGAAAGAAGTCTGATGGGCGTGGCTCTTATGGTTCGTGGTGGGAAGGAAGCCTAAGATGGGCGTGGCTCTTATCGTTCGTGATGGGAAGTCTAAGATGGGTGTGGTTCTTACAGCTTCTGGCAGGAAATGTCAGAAAAGCGTGGTATTTGGAAAAGTGTAGTTGTGGAGCAACATGCTTCCACAGAAAAGCCTCGGTCTTCTAACAGAGCATTTCACTTCTGTGCCATTGGCTGTATGTATTGTTCTCTTTACAGTTTGAAAAGATTTATTTAACCATAGAGGTATAAATAAAGATTAAGTACACAGTACTGAATACAGGATGAGCAGTGATGAACAGTAAGATAACGTGATTAAAGGAAAAAGATCATAATCATGGCCAGGAATTCATGCTAATGATCTGTAATTATAGAGAAATTCTTCTATAGTAAATGTCACGCAGTGCAAAGTCAATGACAAATTGTAGGTTTCAGCACTGCCAAGGAAACAATCTGAAAATAAAAGTAGTTATTCTCAGTATTGCAACACATCTCAATTCTGAAAGCAACTATCCACAGAGTACTTCAGACATTGAGACTTTTACAGAACCAGCTCCGTTCTGAAAACTCTTTTCATGAAAAGTGTCTTGCATTCCTTTCTTCAACACAAAAGGCAAAGGGTATTGCATGCATGCTATGACTGTCAGGGACTTCACTGCCTTTTTCCACACAGAGAACACTCAATGTTTCACATACACTCATGAACTGTGTCATTGTTATCACTGTGCAGTTGGCACCCCTCAGTATCAGACAAACGTGTCTTTGTGGAATAATGCTCAAGGAAGTTAAGTTTAGGACAGACAGCAAGGAAGCAGAAAAAAAAACACATTGCCACGAAATGGACTCAAAAAGACTGCACGACTGCAGAGTTAGGCAAAAAACAGTTCGTACTCAAAATCAAAAATATGCCATTGTGTGGTCAGAAAATAAATCTGAAAACTGAATCTAATTCATTAAAGTTAACGTTTCAGCAAAGCCAGAGCTGGAATGGGCTGTGCTCTTAGCGGCTATCCAATTGGAAGGCTGAAGCGATATTACCAAACACACTCTGATATTAAGGCTGTCGACAAAAAGGTACAACTGTATTCATCACCGTACGTTGCAGACAAAGTCTTATTCTGGTATTCTGGTCAGGTAGGCACTCTCTCTCTTAGCTTGGAATCTCAAACAATTCAAAGTTTGATTTTCTGACTCGGATACCGGCGGGAGTCACACGGTTGGTGTCAATCGCAGATGAGCGAGCTGTGCAATACCGTTTACACCTTGGAATCATGGGTGGGGATTGGTGGCCACGTCATTAGGAGATTAGGTGTCTTTTTCCACCCTGTTCCACATTGGAGGGCCATCATTCGGGTGAGTACTGACCCAGGATTTCAGTCGAGACGGTCTCTCCTGGCGTGGTCCAGATCGAGAGCCGCCAATGTTGAATTTCCTTTATGATGTCCTGGTTTGTGTAAATCATGCTGCTACACTGGGGTGTGCTGCTTATCAGGGAGGCCCCTGCTTTCCTAGAGCTTTACATGGACGCTTAAGCTGCTAAGGCCATCGTCTGGTCATGGCAACAGAAAGGTTATTAGAAATATTTAAGAACTCTCAGCGTAAAAATATGCTTTTCCTGTAGACCATGTTATGGTTATTTTCAATGTTCTGTAGACATCATGAATACAGTATAAAAGTAGGTTTTATTATTTTAGAAAAGCAGGCTGTGAAGCAATGAGGCCAAGTTCACAAGAGGTGAAATGGGAACCGTTGGATTCACAGCGGATAGAAGAAGGATGACCACACATCAAAAACAATGTTAAAGGATCAAAACGAATTCATCCCTAACAAAACGAGTCCTGATCTCGCAAAAGAGATCTACAGTAAAAGGTTTAATGGAGAACTCGGGGGGAAAATAAAAAAAAAACAGGTTAAATGAATAATTCATATTGGTTTTTACAAAACTAGATACAAAAACGTCCAATTTTATGCAGGAGGCTCCAGCAGTATTTGATAATTTGAGCACAATTGACACTGGGGCTGAACAGGGGATAGGGTGGCTAAAAACTATTAAATCACAAGTGCCTCGTGGCATTTTTCCAGTCATACTAAAAGAAATGAGGGATGTTATTCATAGACCCTTAGCCAGGATATTTCAACTCTCATTTAGAATGGGAGCAACACCCACAGACTGCAGAATCGCAAATATAATAACAAATCATAAAAAAGGAGAACCAAAATGAGCCAGGGAGCTGTAGACAAACGACAGCGTGAGAGACATACTGTATAGTATGGATTTAGAAAGAAGTCTTGTTGTCTAACCTAGGAGAATTCTTTCAACACTGGGCTGACTCTTAGCAAATGAAGTTTTCAACACTGGGCATAGGAACACACTACACATACTATTGCATAGGTGATCTTAAGCAGCAGGAAACTACACATGAAAGGGAGCCGTGTTGATGTAGATTCCTGTACTGTACGTCTTCGTCAAGACAATGTGGAAAAGGAATAAAAAAAGCAAACCGAAGTCTCGAGTATTACGACAAGGTGTCAAGGTCGATTTGAGGGAAGTTATGCTCCCTCAAATTTCACAATGCACTGGTGAGACCTTCTTTAAAACATTGTGTCATTTTGGTCACCCATACCAAAAATATTATTAAAGCCTTTGGATTCACATAAGAGCACCAAGAATGATTCTGGGTATCAGGGGATTTCTATAGATCAGCAGCTTAAGGGAGAATTTGATTCAAATATACAATATAATAATATGGTATAAGGCGAAGGAATTGGGGCTCAGGAAATGGAAACATTTGCCATGACAACATTTGTAGTTCTAAGCTAAAGGCTGAAAGCTGGAACTACAGGTACCAGGAAGCTATGGGGTAAGTGAAGGCCAATTGATACAGTGGTTTCACTGGGCTGATTTAGAGCAGCTACACTATATTCCACTGTCCCTGAGGGCTTGTGTAGGAAAGGGAGGACAAAACACAGCTCCAGGTCTTTTGTTGGAAACCAACAGAACTTAGGCGGTGGCAGTAAGAGTGGGGAAAAGGAAAATTGCTGAAAGAATTTTGAAGAGAGCTGTCCTAAGAGCAAAAGAGAAATAAACCTTTGATAAAATTAAAGCTTTGTTGTGATAAATCAGTGGAAGGAATTAGCCTGCTCGCTGGTAGTAAGCAACAGAAGTACAGAGATACAGGTTCGAAAGTTACACTGTAAGATGCAACCCAGGGGACTGTTTCACTCTCAGACGGGAAACAACTATTCCAGTTCTATAGTCACAACTGGAAACCAAACAGGATCTAATTAAGTTTGGAGACTGCAAAATGCCTCTTTAAGCAGTGAGTCGTGGGTGTCTGGAATAAGATTCCCAGCCAATTGGTTGAAGCCCACATTCTGGGCTAAAAAATAGTTAGACCAAAATTCAGATTCACTTTGCTTCTAAACAACACAATGAGAAAGATGGGCTGAATCTTATATATTTTCATCTAACTGCCCAGATTTACTGGTTATACCTTATTCTTAGCTCTGTAAGGCAGACATATTTAGTTAGATTTTTCTAAAAAGAATCCTAAAGTGATTGAAGTGTTTAATTCCACTCTAGAGTCCTAATTCCTAGGTACTGTATATGGAGAAGCATTGCCTTGTGTCATTGGACATCTGATTTCCTTATCATTCACTGTTAACTTAAAACAAATGGCAAGCTCTAGGTTGTACCCCGTTAGCAGAAAAAGAAAACCGTTTTTAATAATGGAAAACACTTCATTTCACTTATGAGCAGTGCCTGCAGAACATAGCTCTGTCAACAAAAATGAGTAAAAAATAATTAGTGTGTGCCCTAATCGTAAGTAATAGTAAGGCTGTCAACTGTGAAAATACAGTAATCCCTCGTTATAAGAGCTTAATTTGTTCCTTGAAAACACATATAAAAGAAATTAATTTCCTATTACTTCCCATGTTATAATCTGATTTTTTAACAGAACTTAAAAATGTCCCGTTAAACACCCAAACTTCACCTTAATACTCAAGTACCATTCTGTGCTGTATGAAAGCATTAACATTTAGGGTTAATTATCTGAATAACACGCTGAAAGTTTTTAGCCTATGCATAAACAATAGGTAGGAAAACTGTAACACTCCTGCTCATTAAAAGTACAGTACTGTAGTTACATCGTTCAGTCGTTAGCCTATGCATAAACATTGGGTACTCTTCTGTACTATATGCACTTAACACACACAAGAAAAGAGAAAAGAAGAATCCCACTGCTTCAAAGCCCAGCTCGTTGGTAAGAGTGAAAATCTGCTCATTAAATGGAAAAACAAATAGGAATTACTACTGTACATCTTGTATCAGCAAAAAACCTGAATAGTGGTTGCTCGTGTGGATGGGGATTACTGTCCCTAGTTTCAGCAGCATGATTCCAGGACATTTGCAGTTAGAAATGTTCGGAAGGACGACAGGGCCAGTACACTTTATTTACTGTTTTTACCGTTTTAAAGAGTACTAGGAAAAGTCAGACCCAGTGCGATTACAGGACATGGGAATACACTCTTCCTGGCCAATGCCTACATTATCCCTATCATTCTTATTATAGCTTATTAATCAGCCCGTAAAGCTATACATAGCTGTGGATCCAGAGAGTGAAATGTCAGACAGGTCGCAAAAGATGTTCTAAACCTGAAAAAATAATATACCCTTCAATGGTGTGTGTGATTAGTTGCAGACACAAAGAGTGGTCAATGCCCATCCATCCATTTTCAAACTGCTTCTTCCAATTCAGGGTTGCGGGGGAGCTGGAGCCCATCCCAGCAAGCAACGGACTGATTTCCTGCCAGATCCTGTTGCCACAGCAATGGATGTGGTTGAGGTTTCACTGGTTACCATGGTTACCTGGGAGCGCCATCTCGTGATCTGGCAAGCGCAGGTGGGACAGTGGGTATACTGACCCTCTGAAGACGAGCAAACACATCAAACAAATTTGGATATCCAAGTCTCAGTTGACAATTCCAGTTTCCACTAATGTGACAAACTCAGAAACAAAAATAATCTGGACCATAACCAGGTGCTGCTCCAATAACTTTTCCTCTACCAAGCAAAAAAAAAACATTCATAGGACATTACTGTACAAGTCACTTAATATCTTATTCTGATCAATTCCCTGTAGTCTGCTACCTTTCCTAGTTCACAGGAGGGGACGAACTGTCTTGGGAAGAAATGAAACTCAAACATCTTTGACTATAATGTATAGGAATGTTATCTGACTTTTTTTTTTTCAGGACAAGTCATCTCGGGGCACATGTGACCTGGAGTAGCTTGTCCCATAAGGCTTTGCTCTGGTTCTATATTTAGACCGGAGAGGCATGTACTGTAACTGCTCTCTCTTGCTCTTCTCGTTCTTCACAAGCACACATAACATCTGACTTCCCCCTGAACCTCCTTGCCACAGACAAGACAACTACGTGATGAGCCCTCCCCTTCACGAGCACAGTCGCCACATACTGTGTCCAACCCACCCCCCGCGGCTCAACTGACTGCAAGGACTAACACCTTGGATGAGTTTTGAACATAAGAAAAATAGGAACAGGTACAAGAGAGAGGGGTTCTTGTCCATTTGCAGCCTATTAGCTACTATAATTGACAGGAGCCCATCTTCCACCCATTTCTAAAAAATCCAGTGAAATTATCTTCAGTATGTAAAGAAGACCTTTCCATTCTGAATTGTTCTTAACACCCAGAGGTGTCTTCACATCTCTGTTTTCATTATAGATCCTGAATAGTCCTAGATTACATTTTGACACTTCGGAATTTTGAATGTGTGCATTATCTGTCCATTCATCCATTTCTTCCCATTCAGGATCGTGAGGGATCCAGAGGCAACCAACGTGCACAAGGCAGGATACACCTCGGACTGGATGCCAGCCCAACACAGAGCACACAGACACTCACACCAGGGCCAATTTTCCCAGAAGTCAATTAACATACCAGTATGTCTTTGGACTGTTGGAGGAAAATGGAGATCCTGGAGAAATCATGCAAACATGGGGAGAACATACAGACTCCACACAGACAGCACCCCAGGTCTGTAACTGAACCCAGGGCCCCAGTGCTTTGAGACAGCAATGCTTACAACCGTAAACTATACAGGCTCCAGCTCCCCTGTCACCCTGAATTGGAAGAAGCAGTTAGAAAGTGGATGGATACATATTGTATTCAGTATATACAGTATTTATGTGTTTGTGAATCAAAGCACATAAACATAAAACACACACTCTATGGCAAAGTGTTTGTAGAGCTTCAATCACTTTTCTGTGATGTTTTTCATCAAAAAACCTGCAATAAACACAGAAACCTGAACAGGCACAGACAATGCAATTTTCCCTGGCAGCCATCTTGTCTAACATCCCAGGATATATTGCCAGTTACCAAGTGATTTAACAAGTCCCCTTTCTAACAAAGCAATGTGAATGCAAAAGGAAAAGACAAAAACTCAAGGTATCATTGCACATTAACATTGTAATAAAAATCAAAGGTAATTTCTATTTACATCATGCTTCTCCACGGAAATGAGATAAGGGACAGCCTGGTGTTACACTCCTACTTCCATGCCTGCCTGACGCAAAGGTTGATTCAGGTGTTGGCACTGCAGGCTCAGATGATACAATGGCTTGGTGGTCCAGGGCCTTTATTCAAATGAATGACATTTAGATTGACCTCTCAGAAGGGGATTTCAAAACACAGCTTCATGAACCCATTCCCTTTACTCCTTTCTTCCGAAGCTCTCAGCTGCGATGTGCTTGCACTGGGAGAAGTACGAGAGTTCGCAGGCAGCAAACATGTAGGGAAATCTCTCTTTTACTGCCTCCTAGACAGTGCAGATACAGTACATGCATACTGTATATGTTTCTCTTCTGTAGGATTACTATAGTACTCTCATTGTTTGTTACACATCATTAATACAGCACCCAAAGAATCACTGG
Organism: Atractosteus spatula; assembly: GCF_055471065.1. Lineage (NCBI taxonomy): Eukaryota > Metazoa > Chordata > Actinopteri > Semionotiformes > Lepisosteidae > Atractosteus > Atractosteus spatula. Next base: position 66,396,197 of record NC_142708.1, on the reverse strand, counting down.
AATACAATGCAGTAGCTGTAATTCTAACTAGTAGCACATGGCACAAGCACATGTCTGCCTTGTGTGCTCTTGCTACTAGGACATTTCTGCAACACTTCTTTTAACCTACTGAGCTCCTTCTCCCTTCACTACACTGACCTGGTCTGCTCGTCTTCAACATCCCGAAGGAAGAAGCTGAAATAGTTCAACAGCTGAGAGATGCGAAGTGCAGATGTGACATAACTCAGTAACTCTGCTTGGTTCAGAAGAAGGACCTTTTTTTCTCCTTGTTCAAATGTAAACATCTGTTCTGTCTCCCTTTTCAACCTGTGACTCCCTTAGAAGCAGTTCTATTCCTCTTCATAACTGCCTGCCTTGAACTACAAAACTGACCTGTGATTTTAAAGAACACAGGAACACATATGACAGGAAGCTATTCTCCTGCTTAAGAGGCTGTTAGCTCACCAAGATATCCATCAACACTTTCCTTGATGAAAACAGGCAACACAATTTCCACAACATACAGTAGCATTTATATCATGGCCCATTTAACATTTTAACACCCTCACTTTATGAAAATTTTGCTTTGTTCATGTTGACTTGACGTCTAAGAAGTACATTTTTGGTCAGGCAACGAGATGAGGTGTTTACACATTAAAAGCAAATCACATCATTCATTATCTATCATAATATCTATCATTTCCCTTTTTTTTCCCTAGATGAACTCATCTTAACCCTAACTCTTGAAATCGCTTTAGCCCAATCTGCAGGGAGACATATCTTTCCTTTTACATTTGAAAAGCTTTGTTACCAAGGGATATCAAGGGAACATAATGACTGAATCGAAGATTCACAGTTTCTGAATAGACTTAATTTGCAGGAGTCTTAACACGTTGAAGCTGTTCAATTAGTTTTTCGCAGGTGAAAATGAAAAAAAAAACTGACTATAAAACTGCAGAGCTCCGAGACGGGTTGGCTAGTTAACACATCTAAATAAGCAAATTAACAGAAATCCTTTAGATTTTAAAGTCATTTTATGCATAGTTGTACTGCATGTGCAGGATACAAACATACAAATGTGTAAGCCTATTTAAACAAATTTATATAGAAGATGGCAATAAACTTGTCCTCGTATGATTATTTTCCACTGCTAAATCCAGCAGTTTTTTCTTCTTTAATAGCATTTAAAACTAGGCTTGTATGTGGCCTGCAGGTAATGCTTTTTATTCAAGCCAAAACATCCCTTTATTAAAGGGTAACTCTGCCTCCACCTGACTGCCATGGCCTGCCAACACACAGCCCCCTGAGGCCGGGCTGTGAAAGAGTTAAGCGGAGATCCTGTGAGAACAGAGGCCCTTTGCAGCACAGCAAGCTCTTTCTCTGGGTTCTGTCCTTTCCCTTGGCAGAATCCTGCCCTGCTCTCCCTGGCCTCTTCCACATACAGCTGCCCTGGCAAACAGAATGACAGGCAGTGAGGGGGTGGGAAAGGAGGGGGTTCAAGTGAAAAGAGAGGGAAGCACAAGTGAGGGGAAAGAGACAAAAGCAAGGCAGGTGGAAAAGTGGGAAAGGAGGATAGGAAAGAGAGAGAACCAGCGAGGAAGGCAGCGAAGAAACGGCCAGAGGGATACTGAACGGGATTGCCAGGGGAGAGGGGGGCCTAAAGGAGGCAACAGAGGCAAGAAAGGATGGAGAATAAAAATGACTATTATACAGTACAGGCTGGGTATTCATGCGAGAGGATGACCTCCAATCTGTATGCATTGTCTTCCCTCGGTTCGCGGATAAGGATGATTTAAAAACCTAGGACATAAGGGCACACGTGCTATACAGTATGTCTTGAGAAATAATTAGAACAGACACTTTTAATCTGGAAAGAGTTGGCACGGTCCAGAAATGAGAGGTGTATAAATCGTATCCAATCACAAATAAGGTCTCCGGATGGTTGTCTTGGACGTACGCTGACTTCAATAGAGATTAAACAGCACAGGTTTCAAAGAAAGGGAGGGACGGTTGTTAAACGAAAACTGACATCACTACAGAACTATACAACACCAGGACATATTTATTTGAAAGAAAACAGTCTTATCAGGTTTCAGGGTAAATACTTTCATAATAAAATAACATACAGTATAGGCCAATAGCTAAAAACACGGATGAAAAACGTGAACTGAAGTATTGCTTATTTTCAGGACAATAACATAGATGTACTGTAGTATCTCCTCAAGTTCTGTGCTTTAAAAGGCAGACAAAAAATATTCCACTAAACCATTCCTCTTTAACACGGTAACTATTTTTTATACTGTAGGCTTTTTTTGCTAAGGGTATCTCAAGGTGTTCCAAATGTTTCAACTCCATCCAGTGCTTAATCATTTCTACACCTACTCTTCGTTTTTTATAATAGTCTCATCTGTAGGACAGGCAATGAGAAGGGCTTGTTTCAGACTCATCTCTGCGTAGTGTCTGCACCATGGATCTCAAATCAGAGCCCCGATTCAGCAGGTTTTGTAGGTGACTATTAAATCCCTGTTTTCTAAAGGTGTGAAGCATGAGATCAGTTGAACAGGTTGTTTGATAAATTAAGGTACTTAGAGATCATTTATGACTAAAATCTAAGACTTCCTTAGCCTTCAAGAACCATCCACCATTTTCAAAAGGTGTAGCCCTCCCCCACACTAATACAGGGCCAATTGCACTGAACCAAACAAGAGAAGCTGGATCAGCTAGTCCAAACTTTAAATGATGCCGCGGCCCCTGACACCTGCTCAGCCTCTCACTGCCTCACTGCTGTCGTTGTTTTCACAAAGCCCTTGCACATGAGCAAGTACAGGCCGTATATCGTGAAGGGGAGCACTCTCCAGAGCCACAGCAGCAGTTTTCTGGGCACACCGAAATGGGGACACATCTTGAGATACAGCTGGGACAACCCTGGCTTCTACTTCAGGAGCTGAACACCCCACCAGTGTTTGAACACTGGATACTGGATACACGCAAGTCAGATGGGTGGTTTACAGACGGACACAGGATTCTATCCTACTGTACGCAGTGGTCAATCTACAGTAACAGTGCTGTGGGGCACCGGCTCACAAGTCTCACTGTTCAGTGGAATAAGTTACTAAAGTCCAAATGCTAGCAGATCACACAGGATAGTATAGGTACTGTATTGTTAACCTATGGAAATTCGGAAAATCCGTGTGCTGTATCCCTACAGATTTTGATATGTTTGAAATCTACGATTCATGGATTCCTAAAGTGCAAGTTGGTGTAAAAAAAAAATTGGCAATTCCAATTTTAAAACAGGGGGTGGATCGATCCATCTGATCTATTTCAATTATTTCTGAACAAATGGGCAATTACAGTAACTATTAGATTTGCAGACCTTCGTGAGCGTGGCTCTGCGGGTTCCCTAGAAGAACCTGCAGTCTTCGTCTTTGACCCGTTTCATCCCTGCATGAGACTGACATTTGTTTAATTTTCTTCTAGAAAGTGCTCTCTGCCAGTTAGCTGAGTTAAAGATCAAAACTGCCCAGCGACTGCTCCATGCTGTGTTATCTGCACAGAATGATACCTTTTAACCCAGTCTAGAGTATTCACAGGAGAGTTTGGCAAAATGTACAGTATCTAGCTTGTGAATGTCTGGCTGTATGCCCAGAATGATTCTGTCTTGAAAAACAAACAAGCTTCCCAAACTGGCAGGTCATTTACAATATTACAATATCTCTGTCTTGTATCTCTCTGGGAACATACTAAACTCTGTTATCCCACCTGTCACAATTTTATTAGATACTTATTTTGTGCATGTGTTTTAAAGAGTCATTATCTCTTACTTATCTCAATTACCACTTTTTCAGAATACGACTATACTCGCAGATCTGAGTTATATCCAGTTGAATGACTGAGCCGCGCTGAAAGGACTTTTTCTTGTCCGGGACTTGACAATCGGGCTCTCACAGGAGGAAAAGCCCTGAATTGGTGGTTTAGCTTTTCTTTGACAAGGCTCCCCTCCTGCTTGTTCGCGAGCGCTACAGGAGTTTTAAGAAGCTGATCTGTATGCACAGGTGAGCCCAGGGAAGTGACCTCCAGAGCTGCACTGGAGATTAAGCAGGGCATAACCCGGCTCTCATCTCCAGCGGTACAGCAGTAATTGCTCGGATGAAGAAAGCCTCCTGCAACCCCCGCTCCCTTCAGCGGAGGAAAAGGGGTCAAAGGGGGAAGACGGAATCCCTGTGGACTATAAAGTCTTCCCACGAACTTCAATCACGCCACTTTCCAAAACAGAGCTTCCCGAATGCTTACTTATTCCAAATCACTCAAGAAGGAATTCGGATCAAATCAAAGCAAAGTCGCAGCCTGCCTCCATCTTAAGAGCAGCGTCCTATAAAGCAGAAGTTTGCACTGCGTTTTGTATTCATGGCCAATTTCTAGAACCCCATCAATTGTTAACACCTCAGTCAACGGAGACACATTAAGAAGCAATGAACATGTTACCTGGGCTCTTCAGGATGGATTTGTGGCTATCAAGTACCAACCTTTGACATCCCTAGACTCTGGTAGAGTCTATAGTGCTGCAGACGCCTTCATCTGAATGCAGCTGTATTTCACATTTAGCCACCATGCGCTGGAATCAATGAGTTCTCATTAAACCTACAGGAAATGCTAATTCTGCACAGATAGCATGTGCACCGCTTAAATTCAAGGATATCTTTGCTTTAGTTATGGAGGCTAAAACCTGCCAACTGTACATGAAGAGGAAGTTATTAATATGATATCAAAGGGGCATTTGTAACACATCTAAAACTTACTACCAGGGATGTACATTCTTAAAAAGTGTAAAGGGAACATAAAAATACAGCTTATGAGTTAGGCAAGTATTTTCTTTCTGCATTCAATCATTGAAAGCGGACAAAAAGCAGCAGCTGTTCATGTGAGGTGTGATGACTGAATTCAATATTACTGCACAGTGGTGATGCCGGTGGAAAGGAAGAGGTGGACTCTATCTTCTCTGAGATACCCCCACATCCTCTTCCGTAATGTGAATCAACTGACAGTCCATTAATTCCTTTAAGAAATATATGGAGATTGAGCCAGTACCTTTGAGCACCTTTCTCTTATTTTGACAAGACCACTCCTGCCTACCCAAAGGTGTCTTAAATACCTCAGGTATTAAAAGTGGATCCTGTGTACTAAACTACGATACTGACTTCAGTGTGTTCAGCTGCTTTATGAAACGGCCATTGAACTCAAGGAACACTTAAGGGGAAATTCAGCCTAAGTGGCTTTATGCAACTGGCTACAAGCCCTGAGTTTCCATGGTAACAAAGTCCACCCGCAGGGATTCTGACTGTATGTGTATAGCTTGTGGTGGCAAACAAATGGTTGAAGTGTTGGAATAATCAGCTCCAGCAGAGAATATAGAAGAAATATGGAACATGTCGGGAATATAGAACAGAGCTCTTCAAATTCAAATTTACAGCTGTGGCTTTCAGCACATCGACCCACAAAAATTGTATAAGATTTAGGTCAGGTGACTATAACACTGAATTCAGCACAAACTTCTCTGGTCAACAACAGAATTGAAAAACAAAAGTATGCGTTTTGTACTGCTGTCATATTACATTACGAAGGTAACCATTGAGCTCACGGCCACTGAGTTTTATGCAGGACAGAGGATTCATACTTGTTATTAAGGAAACTTCAATGAATTGAAGTTCTGGCCGTTTTAACCGTTGTTAACCTACTTCCGATTCTCTGCTGCTCGACTACTTCATGAATGTGGTCTTTGCTTTGAAAACAACTAATTTGCGACTCTCAGAATGCCTGGATTGTAACTGGTATCTGAAAAGATTACCTGAACTGTCTGCATGCAACACAGGCAAGACTACAGGATTAACTTGTGCATGTTCTTTAGAACATACTGTAGTTCAACCTATCCCTAGGCCTAACAAGACCTTTCATGTTCTGAGATCTTTGCACTGTTTTATCAGACCAGAAATGCACAATAATTTTATCTAGAAATGAAACGTTGTGAACTTTTCATCTCTTTCTTTTCACTGTTGCGGTAAATGTACCCACATTCGCAAACTGATACTCTCAAACACATCTGAGACGGTGATAGAAAAGGCTTCAGCAGCTGCAGTAATAAAGCAATTTTGGAAAGACTCACATGGGAAACAGTGGCTGTGCTGCAGGAATAATCCAGCCAATCACAGAGGAACCTGAATTTATCGGTTTCCCTCCACTGATGAATTCCCCAAACTATTCATATTTGTCTTGTCTTGCATGTTCAATATTCAAACCCTTCAAAAAATCACCTATCTTAAATTTACGTTCACAGCCCTAGCCCAGACTTTTAAAGATGGGCAGTTTAGAAATGTTCCCCCCACCAATCAATTGAATCCTTTGTTTCAGGGCACTGGCACAGTCAAAATGTCACAAACTAAACAGTATGACATAACAGAGTACATGCTGTACACTGCAGATGACAGGAGTCTGGAACAAGCAACACAGCCAAACTGCTCAGACAGATCCCTTGAGATCTTTCAAGAAAGGTCTTCAAGATGAAATTCTTAGAATAAATAATCCTAAAGTCTAGATGAAATCCTTGGATCAATATGCTACCAGCAATCAAAGAAGCTAGAGAGGCCACACAGCCTCCCCTTGTTTGTAACCTTTTCTAGCATTCTTGTATTAGTGTGAAGTGGATCAACCAGACTGGCTGCAGGGCGAAGCCAGCGATATGAGTGAGTGAGATGGAAGGGCTTTCCATTTCCTTACATGCTTTGGTGCTGATCGATCAGATAGTCAGAGCGCAGGGTGCAATTCCTCATACAGAAACAGCGTCTCTAACAAGACGCAACCAAATGGAACTGTCCGGAGGGAGGGGTGCTGAAAGGCTAAGGGCTTGTTCAGCCTTCCATCACTGCCATGTAGAGCCAGCTCTCTTTTCGGAGGTGCAGTGCAGACAACGGAGGTTTTTGTCTCATTTCTTCCTATACTGTAGCTTCCCGGTTAAACCCAATAAGCATTACCATATTCCTTACTCAAAGCACTGGGTTAGAGAAACCCAAGAAAGGACAGTACACAGTTGTTTTTGTGGGTCGACAGTACATGTTAAATGGCTTTATTCTGTTGTGGCTACTGTACATTTTGCTACTTGACACAAAAGAACGGACTACATCATTCCAATCTCGATAAAGTATGTAGAAGCTTGACATTGATCCTTTTTCTAATAATATATGTAATAATTGAATAACTGCTTTATCCAATACAGGGGATTTGGAGCCTTACCTTGATGTTATGGTTAAGTATGTTCCCATTGCATCTTGCAATTTGAAATTGCCTGACAGGCCCAGGACATGTAAACCTTTCCGAGAACTGTGTTTGCATAACGAAGTAATTCATCTAAACATTCTCCAAACATTCTCCAGATCTTTGAGTCCCTAGACAAAAAACAGACTTATTGTAATCAAATTACTGAAACTGCTGCGATGAACAGCATTTTGGGCATTTGGAGGTGTGTTAGAGATTTATTATCCATCAGCAGGAAAATAAGTCTAAGTTGTTTCCAACCTCTCCTGCCTTCATCAGCACTAGTTTGTTCCGATTTGTAAGGTCCCTAACGCGGAGTGTCATTTCAAGAAAAAGCCAGAGAAAATGCACAAACAACAGATTACTTGTGTATTGTTACAGTGACTGCAAGTTCTGTGCTCAGTTTACATTTCAGCAAAGTCACTCATGGAAATCGGCCATTGTTAAAATGTGACAAGCAGAAAATTAATTCTCCCTTTGCTGATTGTTTATCTGTGCATGTGTGTGTGAAGGTAAACATAGCCCTAAAATAGCCACGTAAAGAATAAAGAGCTCAAAACATACAGTATGCAAAACACTGCAAGGGACATGGAGTAGGACACTGGAATTATCTTTCAGTCTGTTTGCAATCCCATCTTAAAAGTACATGATATTGTTAACTTCTTGCATGTAATTTTGCATGCTAATGACTTTTCCATCTGAATTTCCATTGCTAGAACAGGTCATTACTTTACATCCATAGTGTATACTGTTTTCCAGCAGATTAGAACAAAAAAAATGTGTATTTTCCCCTCTGTTTATTATTTACTGTACTTATGCATCTAGCATGTAAGGGGTGGAGATACATGCCTCACCGGGCACGAAATTTATGGAATTTCCCACCTCTTTATAGTCAGGTAAAGGTAAAGAGGGAAAGAACAGTGAAGCCACGCTAACAACATCGTACTTACTTACCCTACTGTTCTACAGTAGATGGGAAATTTGTTTTGCAGGCAGGTACTGTATAAGACATAACACAATACACATATACCATAAACCATGGTAAAAGTATGAAAATGCTACTACAATTCACCGCGGTAAACATTCAAATATAAACATTCAGTTGCCTCTGCTCTTTGTCTGGGGGCTGCTCTATCTGTCTGGGGCTGGTCTGTGTCAGAGCAGATTAATGAGATGGGGAGCCCAGCTTCCATAGGGAAACAGGTGGGGTTTAAACCACATTTTGGAAATAATTGTCTCATTTAGAGTTAGAGCATTTGGAAGTTTTGAGAAAAATGACTTGAAGGTGGGAGAGGGCACTGGTTTTAGTTTGGGGATAGAAGATGTGCTCGGGTCAAAAAGGCCAGAAAGGACTGACTCTCTACCGGAGATCTCCAATCTGAAAGTTAACATGCAAATCATCAGCAGGCCCAAAGCCTTGAGTCTGGTTCTGGTACACAGGTGATTTGATATAGGTTGTGTGGCTGACTCGTGTGGCAGATCTGAAAGCTTTCAAATTTGAGAGGAAAATGACACACGAGTGATTGAGTGCAGGACAGGACTCTTCTGTCAGAATGAGAGAAATAACTGTGTGGTTTGCGTTCTCTTTAGGACAGTCATTTTTCTCAATGAGGGAGAACTGTTCATTACGGTAGAGTGCCCTGATGTATTCAATAATGTGAATCATAGCACAGCTATAATCAGATGCAATGTCAACAACTCAATCATTGCCAGGAGGGATGAAGGGAACAAATGATTTCTGGAGTAACTGTAGCCACGCTGGGAGCAGCAGTTTCTGAGCACGTCACTAAAAAGCCAATCGTTTTCTCAGATTTCGTGCTTGCTGGTGTTTGCACCGCTATCCACAAGCAGGTCCAAAATCAGACATTAAATAGCAAAGATTTGCTTTTCAAGATCAGCAGCATATAAGATAGAATATACAGTATCAGATCAATACCCAAGCGAAATATTTCACTTGGTCATATTCCCAAATCATCTTCTCATATCCGTTGCTCATCAGAGAATCAGCAATTACGCCAGGATCACCATCAACACAGTTAATTCAGTCAATCAATTCGTTATCGTGACAACGCACTATGGAAGACAAATAGTACCACCTGATCGATTGTAACTTCCTCAATTATTTAAGACTCACATTCTCCAGCACATAATCTTAGTCCCTGGTTACTTGTCTTGACGTTCTCTAGTTTCTTACCTTCCGTGACTCAACCGCGTTTTACTGCTCCTTGCAGTGTTGCTTTCTGACTCTGACCCTGTCTTGCTGTTTCGACTTGATTCGGAATTTCCCTGTAGAACTTTTCTCCAAGTCGTCCATGATTTGACCTCAGCCCATTCCCGGCTATGACACCGGACGGCGTTTCTGCCTGCCTGCGCGCCTGCTACATCTGCGCTTGAATCCAGTCTCCAGCCTCAAACCGCTTCCCCATAACAGAGTACAGCATCATGATGTACATGTTTCTCATGTCCAATTCCCTGCCTCTGTCTTTAGTAACTGCCATGTTCTGAATGAATGGCTTTTGCCCTGAGACCCTGATATAAAGAAGTCAACTGGGTCAACTTTTGAGACATTGAACACGTGAACGTGCAACCTTTGGGTTATCCTTCCTGGAGTACAATGAAAATAAATGACTGGAGTCAAATGCAGGCAGACACATGAGACACGGTATATAAATTCCACATTATTTCCTTTTTTTAATTCAGAATTTCACACTCTGCAGCAAAGAGCTCTGTGCTTTCCCTTATCACTTTGCTGCCCCACTCGGAACATGACATTGACAAGCCAACATACACAGCTACATCATTTTCAGAAGCTGTCTCTTCAAGGGCAGTACCAGGAACACACAAATAGACATGCTTGTTACTCAAACAGATCCTATTACTCATACAGCATGTTTATTTTCTGCAAAGGATCTGCCCAGCCCTACAGCAGCCTACATCATGTTGAAATCCCTTTGCTTCTCCTGTGGCATCCTCTCACTCTGCTCCTTTTTTATTACCTGTCCATGTAACAAGCTCACTAAGCATACCATAACCCAGGCCATCAATATAGATTAAAGACAGCAAATGGGATTACTGAATCATCTCTTAGAGAGTTTGCAATTAAGTCCATGTGAAATAAATGCTGCAACTCCACCAAGTTATTGAAGGGTTTAAATTAACATTAAAAGCTCTTTCAATCTCCTGACTGCCCTCATGTCCCACAGATCACATATCGGTTTTATGAAGAGGTGCCTAAGTTTGATGAGTGCATTCTAAATCTGGTATAACGTCTATCCTTGGTTTTGATATTCTAAGGTTGCAAACACTGTGGGTTTTTCAGACAATTCAGATGCCGGCTTTAGTGTCTGGATGGCTGCAGTTCAAAAGCTCTAGTAGCTGGTATTAAGATAACTGATTTGTACCTGATCCTGTGGTATTGCTTTTACTTAAGCCTCAAAGAAGCTCTGTAAAGGAAAGTTCAACAGACAGGACAAACCCTTCAACCTTACTTGACCTGACGCCACAGCTGAAAAACAAGTAACACACACATCTCCACATCTCCTGCTCATCACATCACATCGCATCCCTCCCTCCTCTCCATCACCACCATCACCGTAGCAACACGACTTGTTCCATCTAATGGAGGAGGGGTTGGGTTCTGACACTTCCCCCCTCTCTAATAGTCCCCAGCAGGGGTCTTCTCCTTCCCATTCCCTGTATCAATCTGGTGGCCCATTAACTTACACAGCATGCGGGAGACATCCGCAGGAACTGAAATGAGAACTACGGCAGTTCTTGGTTTGGTCAGTGGAAAGAGTAACAGGCCAAGCAGAAATACACACATACTGTACTGTATATACAGATGGATTCTCTCTGCCATTTGAATTGTATAACCACAAAGCTCAGATATTGATGGCTGTGGACCTGTGACTGTTCACAGTACAGGTACATTATGTTATCCTGTACTGGAAATGTCACATTACCGTACCAGTCCACTTCTCTGCTTCATGAGTCTCGAGAGCATGAGTTCTTCTGCTTTCCCCCTTTGTGGAGTGTCCAGTCAGTAGCATCTGGCAAAAATCCTTTTCTGGGCCGTGATGCTTAAATTAAATCCACCTAATAGTAAGATTTCAATATTGATTCCATTTCTGATTGTCTTAAAAACAGCATTGACTTTCTTAAAAGGGCACGTAAGCAATTAAGAAAATTATATTCTACAACCTTGGGATCACAAGATACATTTTTCAAGACTCAGGTAATTTCAACCATAAAATATATAAATTCTAGATGTGAGCCGAGGTACTTGTATGCTTTCTTTATTTTAATAAACTGACAAGAATACTGTAATCCAATTAGACTGAACAATAAGACAATAATGTTGTTTTTTTCCTAAAAAAAAAAAACACGCTTAGTAAAATTCACAGTTTTAGATTTATACTCAAGTCCATTTTCATCGCCTTGCTGGTTCCTCTTTGACTCCACATCAAGCAGATGAAGCTGCACACCAAAACTAGACCTTGCACAGCAAACCGCTACCAGTACGGAGGAAGGAGCTTGAGATTCCACTCCAGGGCAGTAATGCACAGCTGGTGCTGCTCGGCTTCACCATCTTTCCTGTCATCATTGCTGATTTTAAACCCTCTGCCACCAGAGACATTAAAACCTGCGGTGCTGAAATCGAGTTGGTCCTGATCTGTTTGGCAAGTTCTTGGACTGGCACGAAATCAGCTTAGGTTTCAATTTAAATTTTCTGAACTTGGTTGCTCGAAATCATACAGTTCATACAGTATTTTTTTCTTTTTTTTTCCAAAGGCAATTTTCAGTACTTTTGACAGTTCACACCACAGTGTTTTTTTTTCTCTTTTTGTTCTCTTCAATTCTCTGGGCTTTCAGCCCTAAATAAAGGCAATTGGTGGAATGTCACTCACTGCAGGTAGTGGCTTCGTAACTTATGATAGCAGCTGGAAATGGAATTTAGCATGTTGCGGCTAGCAGAGAATCAGAGAATCGTAAGTGTGAATTATAGAAGTGTGCAGTGGAGTGTGATAGCATGATAGACATTATATACAGTAGATATTCCACATTGCAGATGGCATGGTGGTGCAGTGGTTATCAGTGCTGCCTGAAAGCTCTGGGGCCCAGGGTTCAATTATGCAATTCTGGACCTGGGGTGCTATCTGCGTGGAGTTTGTATGTTCCCCCTCGGTCGCAAGGTTTCATCCAGGGGCTCCAGTTTCCTCCTATAGTCCAAAAACATACTGGTAGGTTAACTGGCTTCTGGGAAAACTGGCTCTGGTGTGAGTGTGTTTGTTTGCCCTGTGATGGACTGGTGTCCTGTGCAGGGTGTATGATACCCATTACGTGCAGGGTTAGGCTCCACCCTCTCCCCCCACAGCCCTGAGCTCCTCGGTACAGAGAGCAGGATACCATTAACAGCAGGACAAGGCAGCTCTCAATGACAGTGCTACAAGCTTGAGATCCCTGATCACAGGCAGCTACTAGGACAGCATGGCCAGCCACTGTGGAGGTCAACATGCAACATGGCCAAGACTTTACTTCAGAGCCCAGGTTTCTGCTGACTGGTGTCTCAATGACACTACAAATTCCCCATTTGATCATCCTTCCCAAAGTATGGCAAGAGGGAGATCATGTGAAGTCATGATGGTGTTCATCTTCTGCGTATCCCTAAATTACAAAAACCCTACATGCTGGGAGAGAATCCTACATTCCTCTTCGTTTTGAAACAGTATCGAAAGCCTAGGCCTTAATCCAAATCTGCCCTCAAAACACACTAGGCCTTCAGATGTTTCCTTAGATCCCTTATCTTAGATCTTAGAGGATCCCTAAGAAAGAGTCTTGGAAAACAACCACAGGCAACGTCAGCTGCTTCCTCTCGAGAGATCTCATTTATTGGAAGACTGATCAATGAATTCATTAAGAAAGTAGAAAGAAGCCCAGGGGAGCTGGGATGAAATGAGCTAAATGAAGCTTCTGCATTTCCCTGCTGACCTGAAAGCTCTGGGCATTCTTGGGTCAGAAAAGATTTGAGTTCTTTAGCTGAGCACTTTAATCTTGGTGTCAGCTCCCTGTTGCTGCTGTCACTTTGGTGTTGGTTCGGCATTCTGACTAAACCGTAAGTCATTATCAATCAAAGTGTATACAAAGAATTAAGCAAACCATAGCAAATATTTTTGATTTTATAATCTCGTGAACCGAAAAAGAGGCAAGGAATGATCATGAGGTGTAAGGAAGAATTGAAATGAATCTACATCACTAGGAAAAGCTAAAGGATATTAAGACCAAGCCATATTTCACAACCACCGTAGTAATTATCGAAATTGAGATGTAGCCAGACCAGACTCAAGTAAAATAATAGCTTTGCTCCTTGGCAACTTGTGAAAAAGTTAGTCACTGCAGAGAATGTGAATTGATTGATAACCAATTAGCAGATGGTTAAAGGGACAATGATTTCTAATATTAATGATTAAAGATTATTGACAAGATCATGCATCAGGTCACAAAAACATGTTTTCATGCAAAAATCCAGCAATGATAATCAGATGTACTTGATGTATATTTTATTCAAGAAGAATCAGAATCACAGTCTATTTTACATATTTGGAGTGGCCAGTTGTTGATTGTGTCAGCTCACTGCTTAGACCCCCATACAAAGAAGGGGGGATAATGGTTTTACTTACTTTCCATTACATTATGCACTAATCAGAGCCATTCACCAGCTTACACCCTGCAGCTTCCAAATTATCCTTCAATGGAGGTAAAAATCGGCTGGAAGAGTGACTGTCCTCTCACTGATAACACAGCAGATTCACAGGTGCCCTCACAATTTCCCCGAATTACAAGCCATGGCTGTACCCAGGTTGACTCTGGCACACCCTGCCCTGCTAGTGCTCTGCCAGCTGTGCTTAGCTGCTCGGAGTGTGAAATTCAGCTCTGGCTCAAACAGGCTGACACAGGCTGGAGTACAAGGCTCAGCCAGAATAAGAGCCCTTACAAACTTAAAACCCGGAACCCTGAAGCATCATTTTTGTTTCAGCGAATATACACCGATGCTTTTCTCAGGAAAAAACAAAGGAAATTTGCTGGAATTTTAAGTTTCTGAGATTTTATTTCAAACAAACAAATACATTTAAAATTGAGTGTCAATAAAATTAAACTTTTCCATGTTCAGGGAAACATACCATGTGTGTTCTCATAACGTCCATCCATTTTCGAACCGCTTCTTCCAATTCAGGGTAGTGGTGGGAGCTGGAGCCTATCCCAGCAAGCAAAGGGGAGAGGCAGGGTACACCCTGGGTGAGACGCCCGATGCACCGTAGAGCACACACAGACACACACGCGTACAGCAGAGCCAGTTCTCCCAGAAGCCAATTAACCTACCAGCATGTATTTAGGAAACCAGAGCACCCAGAGTAAATCAGCTTGAACACAGATAGAACATAAAAATTCCAGACAGACAGCACCCCAGGTCTGGAATTGAACCCAGGGCCCCAGTACTGCGAGGTAACAATGCTAACAACTTTGCCAACGTGTCCATCTCACTTAAATTGATCATATTGGTAAACCCTCACTTTAATTGGATCGCTAATGTCTCATTTCTCTACCTGACCTGCTGTGCAGTGAAGCTGGTGATCTAGGCTGCTGTACTTCAGTGGATGAAGAGGATCTCTTCTTATGTACAAAGCACTTTGGGAGCCTCTGGGATGAAAGTCACTGTACAAGTGCAATCTGTTATTAGCATTAATTAAGCAATCACCCTGCAAAAACATGTACTTGGTTCTCACCCATTAGTATTTGTGGCAAGATGGGATGGTATTTTTTTTGTCCTTTTGAACTTACTCATATCCACACAGGAAACTGGAAAATTATTTTTCATTAAGGACCATGTATGGAACCCAACGCTGTTTTTTAAGATCATACAGCATGTGTATTTCATTCATTGCCCTCTGGCAGGGTGAAGACACGCAGCCTGCAGAAATGTGCTGTTTAATTAAGCAATCACCCTGCAAAAACATGTACTTGGTTCTCACCCATTAGTGTTTGTGGCGAGATGGGATGGTATTATTTTCTGTCCTTTTGAATCACTCTGTAATCATCAGCTAAATTTGCACCGCAACATTTAGCTGCTGTAAAAAAAAAAAAACAACAAACAAAAGGTCCATTAATAAATTAATCTCCAAAAGCTCCTCTTTCAAAGAAGCTACTTCTCTGCTCTAAACAAAGCAGGTTTTGTCTTTCCAGATAGAGGCCACAGCATATGCCTTTCCTGTTGGAGCTGTGTAGAGCAAACTCAAGCATTTTTTACTGCTCACAAGAGAAGAGCAGACATACGTGACAGATAGAAGGAAACTGCACTAATGCCTTGATGTACTTAAGTAACAACGAACCACGATACAATGCTCCCTTGTTGTATTGCCACGCTATGATATAAAACAGGTTATAAGCTGTGTTTTACTCATTTCTCGACATTTGCCGTCCCCCAAAAATATTAGTCAAAGCTCTTCCCGAAGCTGAAGTGGTTGAGCCAGAGCTTATTACAGTTACCGTGGCTCTAATTGGACTAGAGTACAAGATACCACTGCAGACAAGAGGGCAAGAGGCAAAGTAACGCTGATATTTATTTTCAAACAGGTGGGTGGAAAAGCACCCTGCTCAAGCATAAAATGTCAGTGCCTGCAGTTGAACTCACACCCACAGCCCTCTGCTGATGAATCCTCTAGGTTATTTCCACATCTAAGCCACACAGTGCCTCATTCTGGTTTCCATGGTACTAACTGGGCTAGAAAGCATGTGACTCGGCCCCAGTCCACTATAGGGCCTACCCTCAGTAATTCTGGTTCCCATTTAAACAACTGGGTCGACTGGACCAACTGCGGTAAAGTACCTCACTCAAGGAAAAACAGTGGGGACTAAAACCACAACCCACCGGTTGTGAAAGCAGAGATCTACTCACTATGGTACACTGTCCAACTGTCCCCATTAATCCATCCATCCATTTTCTAACTGCTTCATCCCATTCAGGGTCGCGGAGGAGTGGAGTCTATCCTGACAAGCAAAGAGCACAAAGCAGGATACGCCCTGGACAGGACGCCAGTCCATTGCAGGGCACACACAGCACAAACACACACTCACACCAGGACTAATTTTCCCAAAACCTAACTAACCAACCAGCATGTCTTTGGACTGTGAGAGGAAAGCAGAGCACCCAGAGGAAACCTACATGAACAAGGGGGAGAACATGCAAACTCCACACAGATAGAAACCTTGCACACAGAACCCCAGGGGCACAAGGCAGAATTACTAACCACTTCGCCACCATGCTGCCTTGCCCCCTTTAAAGGATGTAAACATAAAATAAAAAAAAAACATTTTTGTAAAAAAGTAGATGAAGTGACCTTCTCTGGTACAGTACATTACACACGTGTTTTGAAATGCATCAAAAACACAAAGCGCTGCTATCACACTGCAGTCCAAGTATGAAAGACAGGTTATACATCATACAGAATGCGAGAGTGACTGCACTCCATCACTGCCAGGAGACTACTGAAAGCCTGGCCCCATCACTATCCTTCAGAATGTCCAAAATCACAGTATTTCTGTCAAAGTTCCTTCCCTCAAGAATAATGATGATCTATCCAGTTTTATTTTAAGAACCTTTTTTGCACTAAAACTTCTTCCAGTGGATAACTTACTCGTATCCACACAGGAAACTGGAAAATTATTTTTCATTAAGGACCATGTATGGAACCTAACGCTGTTTTTTAAGATCATACAGCATTGTGTATTTCATTCATTGCCCTCTGGCAGGGTGAAGACACGCAGCCTGCAGAAATGCGCTGTTACTTACATACTCCCTGAGATACGTTTATACATATCCATCCATTTTCTAACTGTGGGCTCAAGGCAGGATACACCTTGGACAGAACGACACTCCATCACAGAACACACTGACACACACACACTCACACCGGGGCCAATAAACCTACCAGTATTCCTTTGGACTGTGGGAGGAATTCGGAGCACCCAGAGGAAACCCACACATACATAAGGAGAACATATAAATTCTATACAGACAGTACCCCAGGTCAGGAACTGAACCCAGGGCCCCAGCGCTTTGAGGCAGCGATGCTATCCATTGTACAACTGAGCAGCTCTCTCTCTCTTTTTAATAGCTTTTCATTATTTTGTGCCGATCTCTCAGGGTCTGCATTTACCAAAATTGTCTTTAAAATGTTTGATTCAGTAACTAAACTGCCCACTTTGCTGCTTGTGGTGTGCTTTGTAAAAATAAAACCAAATATTCGGAAAATAGTTACAAATGCTGTTTGTGCTCTGTCATGTGAGAAGAAGACATCTGGTGTATTTCTGCAGCAAAACAATACCGTACAATGTTCTGTCTAAATTAGCTACCAATGATGTATTTAGTCATTATGATACATACTAAGTCAAATATTTAAGTAGCTATATAGTAAATAATTAAGGATGGAGGACCACAGAAAAAAAGCAAATTGAAGCATCATTATTGCCACAGAGAGATGTATGAGACCAGCTTTGTTCAGAAACCAAATCTGCTGTTTGAGTGTGTCCACGGACACATGTTAGAGCTGGAATGCAGACCAGTGTTCAAATAATAATAATAATAATAATAATAATAATAATAATAATAAACCATAGGGATGCATCAAAGGATTAAGGCTGTTGAACTCAGGCATTGTGATAAATTTAGCAACAGGATCTTCGAGTTAAATAACATAAGCTTATTGGACATGTTTATGCAATCTGCAACATTTCCAGTAAAAAAAGAGAATCTGGGAGACAAACCAGATGCCGGTCTTTTGGAGTAAAGTCTTCCCAGGAAAACCCAGGTGAAATCTAAAAGTACTGAAGACAGTGGTTTAACAGATTATAGTCATGGAAAATCCCCACTTATGAACTGGCTCCATCACTCTGTTATACTCCTCACTGATAGCTCATGTGTGGTGAGTGTACTGGCGCCTCATTCCAGTGGGGGCTACACATTGGTGGTGGTGGAGGGGAGTCCCCATTACCTGTAAAGCTCTTCGAGTGGAGTGTCCAGAAAAGTGCTATATAATAGTGTAGTGTAATTCATTCTAATTAAAACACATTGAGGCCAAGATGTAGGCCTTTTCATAGTGAGATACGTCCATTGTGGCCAAAACAGTCACAGACACACACTCCCACCTGGGCCAATCTTCAGGATGCCTCTGGACTGTGGGAGAAAAGCAGAGCACCCAGAGCAAACCCATGCGAACATACAAACTCCACACAGGTAGCACCCCAGGACTGGAATTGAACCCGGGGCCCCAGTGCTGTGAGCCAGCGATGCTAACCGTTACGCAACTGGGTCACCCCCCAAAAACCGTATTAATTAATATTTCCTGTATAATGGGCATTTGCATCTGCATGATGTTGCTGTACTAAAAAAGACTGAGGGGCTTATATGCAAAATCCTAAGGGGTTTACTCTGAATATCTTACCAACAAATTTTCTGTCGGCCCCTTACTGTTACTTTTTTCTCCAGATCCAACAAAACACAGGCACCTCCAGCAGACTGAAATTTAAAAACCGAGATTCTCAGTCAAAGGCCTCCAGCTGTCATCTTCTAACACATGTAAAACCCACAGGCTGCTGTGAATAATTATGAAGTGAAAGTCTGGATGTGGTTGGATCTTTTTTTTTTTCCCTGTAATCCCATGTCTCTTTTTCTACCCATTTTGTTTATGTTACCATCATTAGAAACTGTGCCATTAAGACTCAAAGAGAGTCGACAGCTATTTTGCAAGCTTTGCAAATGAAAACGAAGTCGCAGCTACACGTACTGTACAGAACAGAACAGAACTGATACATATGTATTTTTCCTGCACCGAGAAGAGGGATGGCATGTCCCAGTGTTCACAGCAGGTAAAGCAAACCCATGGAGAGCCAGAGGACAAGACGCAGCAGGACAGAACCACTTTCACATCCCCACTCCGATCATAATTGATTGTCATCTTTTCTGAATGAATTATTTTAATAAAAGGGCCAGGAGCTTGTTAGCACAATGAAGGCAGAATTTGGTCGGTTGAAAAAGCGTTGCTGAGGTTAATTTGTGGTTGGATCAGCCCCCGACACCTTGAAAGCTGTGAATTGGATTACAATGACACAGAGAGCCATAGAAGGAGGAATACAGCAAAACAAAGAAAACAAAACTGAATTTAATCCATCTTACAGTAAAAAATGTGGACACATTGTAAGTATTCAATGTTGTAAAATCTTCCCTGATCAGTATAGAAAATGTGGTGTTTAAGACTCTCCTTTGCTTTTGTCTTCTAAAATACTAGAATTAATTTTCTCTCTCCAATGTTTTTTGTTCCTGCAGCGCTGTTGCCTCTAAACCAGTGGATATATCTAAATCTTCTAAAGTATCGCTGTTGGCACAAGCATTTCTCATCTCGGTTAAAGGATCTAAATCTTCCTTAAAATTACCATCTGACCCTGGTCAGGCATAAAAGCCATTTCATTTTCTGGCCCTAGATATTCTTCTTCACTAATTTAGCCAAACATTTCCTGCTACAGCTTGCTGATCTACCTGCAGTGAGCACTTGGACTTGGACTACTCCTACATGCAGGACCCTCCTCCTCCTTTCGCCAGACTTTCCATCTTTGGCATTTCTGTGTGTCTGCCAACCTGTCCAGTGTGAATCCCGCCTGATGCCCACCGCTTGCTGGGATAAGCTCCGGCTCCCCCTCCCCGCCTGCAAGCCTGGATGAAGTGGTTCGGTAACAGGATGGACGGATAAAACTAACCAAAAAATAAAAGACTTGCATGTCACATGCTCTGGTCCGAGAAAAGACTACAAAATGCAGGGTGTGTCGTCATTTTCTTCAGAGGAATGTAAGCAGCTGAATTTCATTTTGCACTGACTTTCACAATATTTATATAGATCTCATGCAAAGTCTTATCTCATGTCCCCATCTCTACCTGTGCAGCTGCCCCTCGGTCACTCCTCTCTCTGAATTGGAACAGACTATATAGCAGCCAGCTGGTAGCTATTATTACCCTAGAACTCACAGCTAGCAGCCCCACTGAAGCTCAGCAGGTATGAGCCTGGTCAGTACCTGGATGGGAGACCTCCTGGGAAAAACTTAAGGTTGCTGCTGGAAGATGTGTAAGTGGGGCCAGCAGGGGGCGCTCACCCTGCGGTCTGTGTGAGTCCTAATGCCCCACTATAGTGATGGGGACACTATACTGTAAAAGGGCGCCGTTGTTCAGATGAGACATAAAACCAAGGTCCTGACTCTCTGTGGCCTTCAAAAATCCCAGGGCATTTCCTGAAAAGAGTAGTGGTGTAACCCCGGCATCTTGGCCTAATCTCCCATTGGCCCTTACCAATCATGGCCTCCTAATAATCCCCATCTATGAACTGGCTTCATCACTCTGTTCTCCTCCCCACTGAGAGCTGATGTGTGTTTAGTATACTGGTGCACTATGGCTGCTGTTGCATCATCCAGGTGGGGCTGCACACTGGTGGTGGTGGAGGGGAGTCCCCATTACCTGTAAAGTGCTTGGAGTGGAGTGTCCAGAACAAAACACTATATAAGGGTAAGCAATCATTCATTATTATTATTATTATTATAACAGACGACTGTCCCTTTACTGAATGGGCGAAGCCAAAACGTATTACACTTACAATGGAAAATTCATACTCAGTTTGGCTCACTATTATTTTTATTGCATTAGTAATTAATAATATTCAATTTGGCTACATGGTACTGTAGCACTTACAGTCCACGACACATTCATTTCAGTTTAAAGGGTATTTAAAAAACCCTCAACTGTAATGAAACTTCACAAATTAGGAAACTAAAGACTCATAGCTTCAAACCCATACATTATGAAAAGCATTCTAAGTTCTGCTCTTTGCCCCCTCTAAGAAGTAGGAGGCGATTTGTCATTGCAGCCCATAGGATTTCTATTGTGTGCAATGCTTGTAAAACTATATTCCATGTCTCATTCAATTTCTTGCTTTTGCTTAGGCTATTGGGAAGATTTGACCTTGCCTTTAATTTATCCACTTAAAGCACACAGACCTTGGCCGAGTTATCTTTGTTGGTTTTTTTTTTCAGATCGGATAAAAAGAGGTTACGCTTCACTTGCGTGACGGAGCAGAGGTGGCTAGAGTGATGAGATCGGGTCAGACCACCGGAGGCGGTGCGTCGCCACTCCAGAGACCGCAGGAGTTTTAATGAATGAACGAACCTTTCGCACGGGGAGGGCAGAGAAATCAGTGGCACCTGTAGTTACTGTATATATTATAGAGTTAGGGTAGTCCAGAAAAATTACGGGTTTTAAAGTAAACGGGGCCTTCTAGTCACGCGGTCCCAGAGAAGGATGCGTAACGTTTGAAAGGAGTATATTCTGTCGAAAGCTATTATCCTCTGAGCTGAAAGCACGTCGCGTTATGAACCGTAACAAATAATCGCGGGCCTTTAATGCCATTTGGTTGTACAGTAAATGGCTGTAAAGGATTATGTGTGTTATTATATTATATCGCGGCGCGCCGGTGAAGTATTACGATTGCGTGTAGTCCCATTGCAGCACCGTGTTACCGAAAGAGATCCCAGCCAGATAGTGGTGGGAGCGCTCATGCTGTTCTTCATTGACCCCACACTGGTAGAGTCACCATGGCGACGCCCGATTCGTGCTTAGTAAAGATTCAATCTAAACTGGGA
Source organism: Atractosteus spatula (assembly GCF_055471065.1). Taxonomy (NCBI): domain Eukaryota; kingdom Metazoa; phylum Chordata; class Actinopteri; order Semionotiformes; family Lepisosteidae; genus Atractosteus; species Atractosteus spatula. Next base: position 66,374,183 of record NC_142708.1, on the reverse strand, counting down.
AGTATAAAAACAAACATAATGATCAATTACTTTTAAAACATAGGGGGACATAATAGTAAAAAAAAAACAACAACAGGAGATTGGAAACTAATTTTGTGTAACATTGGTTAAACAGCAATGGCTTGTGCTGACAAGAACATAGACGAAAATATTAAGCACAGTCTCATTATTCCACAGACTCCTTCCATTATCTTCATGGATATTCTGATTTAAATATGTGACTTGCAGACCTTTCATAAGTTTTACCTCTTAGACTATCTCTGAATCTGTTGCAGTAGTATTCCTATTAATGCCCCTGCGCATTAGTAAAATTTGGAAGAACTGCTACAGACAACTTTTTTTTTCCTCTCCCGTTTTTTTCCTCTCCCACCTGACGGTGCCCGCAGAGGGGGAGCACATTCAAACAGAACATAAACAGCACACACCACCCTAAAAGCTACACCCCGCTGATTAACAGACAAGATCGTTTATCTCAAGTCCGGGAGTATTGTAAGACTAACAGTAATAAGTCAGTTACAGGTATGAGGGTATGCTCCAGGGACTTTGTGTTGCCAAGAGCGAAGCGCTGTCACTCCTGCAATCTCTGCACAAGAGCTGCTGAACAAATGCAGAATTCTCTCGCCATTAGGCACCATCCAAATGCAGACAAGGGTTAGTCTTGCAGTACATCCTTGCAAACCAACAGATCTCAATGTAGTTACTATTAAACTGTGAACCCTAAGATAATCACATACTGTATGAGCTGCACTGCACTTCGAGTGTCACTTAGTTGCCACTGTGTATGAGGTTTTCCTGGCAACGCTCGATTTCAGCAGAAGGATGAGAGCTCTCATTTAGGATGAGGAGCCTGAGGAACCTTGGCTAGGTACAGTATGGCTGTAAGTCCATCCAGCCATTTTCTAATCGTTCATGGGAGCCAGAGCCTATCCCAGCAAGCAGCAAGGCACACTCACACCAGGGCCAGTTTTCCAGAAGCCAGTTAAGCTACCAGTGTGTCTCTGAACTTTGGGAAGAAACCAGAGAACCCAGAGGAAACCCATGTGAACACGGGGAGAACATACAAACTCCACACAGACAGCACCCCGGTCTGGAATTGAACCCGGGGCCCCAGCGCTGCGAGTCAGCAATGGTAACCACTGCACCTCTGTACCACTCACCTGTAAATCCTTTGACAATTAAACCTGACGTAGCTCTGGTGGTGTTCTAGCACAGAAAGAACACAAATATTGCTTCATCTAGAGAGTCACAAGTCTCCAAATTCCAGCTGTGCCAAAATTTTAACCATGCTATAGTTTATTCAGCATTAATGTAGGACATAAGCATACCTAAGTAATTGTCACTCTCTTGAATTCCTGGCTCTTAAAAACTAAGTTCTATCATCGAGTTCACCCGGGTCTGTCTGAATCTTTCACTGAAGAAACACCCAGCCCACAGACAGCATGGACACTGTATCAGTTGAAGATTATATCCTTCACCAATAAAATAAACAAGTCCATTTATTTTAACTATCAAAATACACAATTTAACCTGGACAGATTTGTATACAGTAAACACATTTCTTAAAAATGCATGTACAGTATGTTTATTATTTTGTAATTCAAGTCTATTTACTCCAGTGAAACAATTATAAAGATGAATTAAGCAACGAACACATCTGCTACAGCTAATAAGACACTTAATGGCCATTTACAGTATACAGCTGATGAACCCAAAGTTAAAAGGTCAATATTTCATATCAGAAAACAGTTTCACCAGTGTGATATACTGTAAACTTTCATTAAGAAACAGAAAATAAAGCAGAATAAAATACTCACATTTAATATGTTAGATTTATTTATATATTGAACTGTATGATCCATATAGGAAGGCCTGGTGGTGCGGGTTCAATTCTGGATCTGGGGTGCTATCTGTGTGGAGTTTGTATGTTCTTCCTGTGTTCACTGGGGTTTCTTCCGAGTGCTCACGATTCATCCTACAGACCAAACATAAGCTGGTAGGTTAACTGGCTTTTGGGGGAAAATTGGTGAGAGTGTGTCTGTGTCTGTGTGCACCCTGTTATGGACTGGCATCCCATCCAGGGTGTACACTGCCTCGTGCCCACTGCTTGCTGGGATAGGCTTCCCCACTGCCCTGTATTGGATAAAGCAGTTAGAAAATGGATGGATGGACAATCTATATAAGTTAGGACTGAATGCATTCCTAGTCCCAACACCTGTTTGAAAACAGGACCTGATCCCTCAGGGTACAGTTACTGCTATACGATTTCTTCAGTTATACTTAAATCACAAGTACTTTACATTCTCTATAGGAGACCCATATGTATAGTAACAAGTTATAGGTTTATTCCATGCTGAAAAGAGAAGAAAGAAAACACAACGTTTTGGCCGTGGAGCCTTCTTCAGGTGTTCTAACAGCAGATGACCTCTTTCTGGCCCAGAGGGAATATCACCACTTACTGGTCAACCAACATCACTTACAGCAGCATCTTAGATTTCCATGATCTCTCAACCCAGGACCAGAATTTCTCAGCTTCTGAGATAAAAACATGTAACCATATTAAAGTTATTAATGAGAGGATGCCATTCTGACCAGCTGTCTTGTTTGGTAGTTAGCAATTCAAGGATCTAATCCTGCAGGGTACTGGCTTCATTAAGCTGGGCATTTTACTCCACTGTCCCACTACTCTTTAAGGAAGAGTTTCCTGTCTTTGGTTCATACTTAAGTCTTTTTCAAAAGTTATGTCTTCAAACTCGGTTTCCCATTTTGTATTAATGGTTTATGCTTTTTCAACCTGCATGCAAAATCCTCTACTTGTCCACATGAAATGTCATCTGCCAGATGTTTATCTAGTCTTGACTTTCATTGAAATTATTTTGAATTTCACTTCTGCAATAATTGGTAATCCTCTTCATTTGGTATCATCTGCACATTTAACTAGATTACCAGCTATGGTAGAATCTAGATGATTGCTATAAATTAAGAGCAGTGGTTCTAGTACAGATCCCTGTGGTACTCCACTAAATAAACCACTCCAAAATGAGTCTTCACACCTTATTTGTACAATCAGTTTTCTATTTAATAACTAATTCTGAATCCAAACACTTTCCCGTGAATGTCTATCACGTGCAATTCTGAGAATTCTTTTCATAAGGAATTTTATCAAAAAAACCTTCTGAAAACCTAAATAACTTATGCCCTGTGTAAATGTATATCCTTTACTGATGTTGCTTGTTCAAGGCACTCTTAAGACCTTCCTTTTTCAAATCCATGTTAACTATTTCCTATATTATTTCCATATAGGTGATCTTCTAGTTTAGTTCTAATATTATATTATTGTTTTTGAGTGTATTATTGTTGTACCGGTCTATAATTATTTGATTCAGTGTTCTCACTCTTTTCATGGATTGGAATTACATTAACAATTTTCCAGAGTACTAACCATCTTGAGTGACTGTGTCAAGAGCTTCTAAATAATAACATTTGTTACTGTAAGTACAATTGGTAAGATACCACCATGCCCTGGGGATTTATTGATCTTGAGTACTTTTAGTACCCAAAACACAGAAATACAATGCACTGGTCTTCTGTTGCTAGGGGTATAGTACTGTATGCTGCTTCCCTTTTTTGTCCTGGATACATTTTTTACTTTATCCTTGATGGTTCTTTTCCTGTAGTGGTACTGAAAGTACTTTCTGTTATTTATTTTAGACTCAATTGCCACATTCTTTTTATCCTATTTCTCTCTTGGCCCATCTTCCTTTTCTCCTCTGTTAGCAATTCAATGCACTCCATTTCTATAACTGGATGATTCTGTTTTTTTAATTATTTTATAAAGGAAAACATACTGTAGTGCTTTATATTTTCCTAATGTTTTGTGGATAATTTGTGAATCCTGTTTTTTTTTTGCTTTTGGTTTACTCACATGGGGACAAATTTGTCCTGTGCTTCAAGCTAAACTATAGTCATCCATTTTCACTGATTTCATATCTACCCTCTCCTATTTCACTGCTCTTTACTGTGTCTTATTCCTTTATAGTCTGCTTTTCATGAATAATAAACTTTTGCTTTGCAATCAGCCTGTACAATTTCAAAATACTCTTCAAAGCAATTCACACTATGATCATGTTTTCATGATGATTTCCTCACCTCTGCTTGTCTCACTTTGTCAATATTGTTTAATAATGTGGACAGATTTCACTCAATTAACCATCACATGACTCACAGGAACCTCCATCCATCATCTAACCACTGTATCCAATTCAGGGGCACAGGGAAGCTGGAGCCTATCCCAGCAAGCAACGGGCACAAGGCAGGGTACACCCTGGATGAGAGGCTGGTACACTGCAGGACAGACACAAACACACACTCACACTCACACCAGAGCCAGTTAACCTACCAGTATATCTTTGGACTGTGGGAGTAAACCAGTGTGAAGAAAACAGGGAGAACATACTAACTCCCAGCAGATACAGTAGCTGCCCGGTCCGGAATTGAACCCCGGACCCCTGTGCTGCAAGGCTGCAATGATAACCACTGCGCCACCGTGCTTCCTGCAAGGAAACAATGAGGTGGAAACTCATGCTGGGCTCTGTAAAAGTATAATGGAGTCGCCCCATAACAGAGCAGCTCTTGCCATGAGTGGTCTTTGTCAGTTCACTTTTTGCGTCTGGAGAGCGGCTTTGAGATGAAGGCCTGGATGATGTTGGAGTCTGGGGCAGTGAGTGGTGGGAGGAAGGTTAGCATGGCACCCACGCCTGTCCCAGGTACAGCACAAAAGCTTTCTGAACCCGACAGCCCTTTATACAATGATATCACAAAAAAAAATAACAGTCTTCAATGAAATGTAGAAAGTGCTGTCAGTGCACAGTGTATTAATGTTTAATAAATTACACTCCATTACAGTAATGGAATCCAAATAGAATTTCCTTAAGAGGTTTAATATGTTGCACCGCTCTTAAATGTGTTGTCTGGTTACATAGTTCTGTCCGTATCTGTACAATAGCTGATAACAATATACGTATTATACGGCATTTCTGCACCACATTTGTTCCACTTTATCACGGTGGTCAACAGGAAGAGGTTGAGTCATTGCTTGAGAGGGCTTGTCTCCACGGCTGAAGCATTGCTTCAACACACTGTTTTCACAAGGACACCGTTCTCTTTAGAAGTGAAGTACACTGGCACCTTTCTTTTTTTCTTTCCTGACTCACACTTGTTCCTACTCAACTGTCCCACCAATGACGAGATTTAGTGCTTATCCAACACCCAAGTCTCTTGAATGCCTTACGGTCTGTCATGAATGTTAATCAAAGTGACACCAAACACATTTACTCACTATCCAGAAGCAGTGTACATCTATACACCCATTTCCTAACCTCTCCTTCCAATACAGAGTTGTGGGGGAGCCAGGGCCTCAAGTCAAGCAATCAGGGGTACAGTGTTTGCTGGATGGGATGCCACTCCAGATACACACACTAACATATGTGGACTTGAGTGTTTTTGGACTGTGGCAGGAAACCAGGGCACCTGGGGAGAACATACAAACTCCACACAGACAGCACCCCAGGAATTGAACCCAGGGCCCCAGCCCTGTGAGGGAGCAATGCTAACCACTGCACCACTGTGCCATCTATCGGCGTGCATTATTGTTCTAAAACCATACCGTACGTGCATAAATACTGTAAAGTGATAAATTTCTTCTGATGCTCAGTATATAGCGACAGGGATTTCAGGGTTAAATGGTTGTACATATCTAACGCCGTGTACTTATTAATCAGCAGTCAATAAGCTGTTAACACAGATTAATGTAATAATTGTTTATGGATGGTTAATTCCCTTGTTACTGTGCTGTCTTGTTGCAACTGGAGTCATTTACATGAGCGTCTAACCACCAGGCTATATGGGCTGAAAGGCCTCCTGTCATTTGTAACCTCTTATGATCTTAGGTGAAGCAGTGGAAAACAGCCATGAATAAGTTATTTTTGTTGTCTCTCTTGTGACACCATGGTGGTAATGTCTACCCTTTTTCACCCTCTTAGAGTAACTCTTCCAGAAAATTAGATAGGGCAAGTTGCTCACTCAGATGTGAGACAATCCCGTTCTGTAAGACAGACGTTTCCCAGAAAATATAGCCCCATCATGTCAAATGACTGCAAAGGAAAGCAAAGCAATTTCAATTTCCATCTTCTGTCTGCAAAGTACAGTAATTTCACCAGGACATTCAATACCGAAAATGCTAAATTTGAAAATTTCCCTCATCATTACAGGCCATGAACTGTCTGACACTCTCTGTCATGCATTATAAAGTCAACAAGGGCCAATCACTGTTACTTAAAAAAAGCAGATCTAATTATTAGAAAAATAAAATCTGTACTTCTAAAACAGAACACACTGCAATCGTTTGTTGTTTGCACAGACTCATTCTTTGTATAGGCTTTTCACAAGAACAGATTTTAAGTACTTACTTGAGTCTGGAGATGCAGATCGCTAAAAATAGACTATATACAGTAGTTGTCCACTGCCCCAGGAAATGTGACCTCGCACTGCCTAGAAAATTAACAGTGAACAACTCCTCTCTAATTGACTTCATGGATTAATTCATCTCCAAGAATGTCTCCTTTCCCGGCAAGCATTTGCTCTGCAATACAAGAATAAAATCAGGCAATGTCAGACTGAAACTCGTTATTTCTGCCTCGATTCTCATATTAAGGCATCCTGGCCATCCAATAGCTCTGCGGCTACTGATTCTGTGTTTGGCCTCTAGGGCAAATTGTCTTCTACAAAATTTGCATACTGAGCAGAGGGAAATCCTGAGTTCCTGTAACAATCAGAAGAGCTCCAACACAGCTACTGCCATGGCCATTAGTGATGTAGTGAGAGGTGACTTCGGGAAGTCACCATCTCGGCTCAAACTCCAGACCCAGTGGGGTGGCCTTGAGCCAAGATGGCTACTTGGTAATTGAAAAGAGCAGCACAATTAGACTTATGGGGTCTGAGTGAGTTTGAGCACCTGGGGTAACTATAATTCAACAGGAGGGAAAATTGCTGACAGCAGAGGCTCTTTGTGTATTCTGGTCTCTGCCAGCATTTTTTTTAGTGTTATTAGGCGACATATAAGCCCAACCAGGAAGGCAGAGATTCAGTCTGTGTTTGGACTCCAGCCAGGAAGGAGACAGAGTGGGGATTCAGGCTAGTGACGGATTGATCTAGAGTAGCTAACAAGCCTGTGAGACTCCACTTCAAGAAGACAGAGCAAGGGCTATATAGAGAAGGCAAGATATAGAGAAGGAAAGAGTGCATTCAGTCTTTCCTGGAAGGGGAGCAATGAGAAAGCTATGATCCCAGAGGAGATCCAGCCCACAGAGGTTAGGGGAAACAGGCCACTAAAAATACCAAAAGGTAATTCAACACACTAGTGATGAGCAGTAGGGTTAAATTAAAAAAAATCCTTGCTATTGGTCTTTTTCTCAAGGTTATTGAAGCACTGTCAGATAATGCGGTCTTTGCCAATAAATTAGACAAAACCAGCTAGACAGATGACGCCTATAGCAGCTCCACGCCCATGCAGGTATTCAGTTCGTAGCCTTCTGTCAAAACAGCAGGAGATTATTTCTCTCGGGGACAGGCATGGATAATGATATTTGCTATAAACTAATCTTTTTTTTTTTAAGCAGCAACTGAGTAAGGCTTTCTCAAAATGTTGTGCCTGCAAACAGTCAGTTTTGAGTTAAAATACTCCATTCTTTTGTCACCATCTTTTAATGTTTTGTTCTAGTTTCCAGTTTTGATGACGCTGAATCCTGACAGATGACGTTTGGGATTCCCTAAGAAATGACATACACAAGTAAAGTGCCATCAAGGCTTGACGGACTTAAGTCAGTCAGGGTATCATCACTTTAAATTTTACTGACCCACTACTTCATGTCATGCTCTTCATAACAACCCATTTTGACAGTGCTTCCTACTGTAGAGCTTGTCCAGTTTCTACTTCCCCTTTAATAATACCCCTTCTGCCCTACTTTCTACAGCCCCTTTATAAAAGCCCCCTCTTCCTCAGTTTCTACTGCCCCCTTTAATAATGCCCCCTCTTCCTCAGTTTCTACTGCCACCTTTAATAATGCCCCCTCTGCTTGTCACCAGCTCCCTGACATGTCTGGGACAGGCTGGTATGAGCTGGAATGATGTCACAGGCCACAAGCAGAGCAGGAAGAGAGATCTGGAAAGCTGAGCAGGAAAAAAAAAGCAACATAGAAGATATAAAGGACTAAGAGGTTGTGGCAGAAGAAGAGACAGACTGAAAAGCTTCGACTGTGCTGGAAACTTGTTGTGACATCCTTCCAACACGGTTTGATTATTTTAGTTTCACACTTCTGCTGTACTGTATGTGCCTGCAAGATCTAAAGAGTAAAAACGGAAGAGCGTGCCATTCCTGTGTGAATGTATCTCCACCGAGCTGTTGCTCTTTTCAACTCCACATCAGGAGCAAAGCGATGCTTCCTACACTTTCAACAGAAACTGTACATTCCTGGTGCCACACTCCCTGTTCTACCGTAGTTCCTCCCTGCCGATGCCTTGTGTAACAGAGAGTCAAGACATTCATTTTCGCAGCAACATGCATGACGGCTACATCACTGTACCACTCTGTTTTACTTGCAACACTATTCCAGCCCTGCGGACGTTTGCTTGCAGTCATAGGAAGATGCTTTTTAAGTGGTATGAACTACACAGAAGTCGATATGGAGTCCATCAGCTGTGTGTTGTGCACATTGCACCATACTTCTTCACAGTAAATTAGATTCCACACGGCTTGAGTGTTGTAATGTTACATGTCTGAGCAGCAGGCTATACATCAACTTCTGTACATCAAGGAATGTACCTTTTCAACTTAATCACTGACAGAAAGCAGGTGCTAAAACAGTGTCACTTCACACTGCAACTCATTCTCATTACTGTTCCAAACAAATGGCATCAGTCACTGAGATTTTTTTTTCAATCAGTGCTTCTATAACTCTGGCCTGTTTGCCACTAGTACTCAGCGCTTATTATGTGCTGTCAGCAACTTGCCAACATGTCAGAAAAGGAAACTGGCAAAACCATTCATCAAAGGGGCCAGGGTAATTCAACATTATTCTTAATGTACTGTGTAAGCAAGTTCAACAACCTAAAAAACCTGTTCACTAAAAGGAGGTAAATGACCATTTTCCCTGTGATTTTTTCTGCATTGTCTTACGGCATCCAGGAGCCTTCAAAGTTTACAAATATTATGGAACTGCAAATTATAGTATTACCTAAGCAGTTAAACATATGCAATATAACTAGCACCTACTGCTTAGATATAAACATTGTTCCATTCTCTATAACAAGCTCCTGTGTCTAAGTGTGCCAGAACTTAATTGAGGTTTCTTCATCTTGCCAGTAGACTCCAAAGTGTTACATTTTTTCATAAAATGCCATATACAATTATTTATAGCTTATACAGAACAGATCTGTACTAACTGTACAAGCAGTAACCAAACAGATGAACCATATGATTTTATTTAGACACAAAGCTGGATATTCACATGAATACAAGAGTACAGTACAGTAAGTCACTTTGTAAAGTGACAAGTTAGTTAATAATATGGTTACATTAATATAATTTAAAAATTAACTTGAGTGGCATGTTGGTGCAGTGGTGAGCATTGCTGCTTCACAGCACTGGGTACCTGGGTTCAATTCTGGACCTTGGGTGTTGCCTGTATGGAGTCCAACAGTCCAAACACATACTGGTAGGTTAAACGGCTTCTAGGAAAACTGGCCCTGGTGTCAGAGATTCTGTCCATGCGTGTCCTGCGATGGACACTGGCGTCCTGTCCAGGGTGTACCCTGCCTTGCACCCATTGCTTGCTGGGATAGGTTCCAGCTCCCCCACAGCTCTAAATTGGATGAAGTGGTTAAAAAACAGATGGATTACAATGAACCAAAACCAGTCACGTTTGTTGCAAAAGTTGAAAAAACATGGCCTGAAAATGTATACAAATATTTGGAAAGTACCATTTAAAGAACAGCTGAGGGAAGCGAGAGAGAACAGAAAGGCTGTACTCTATGCCTCCTGAGTCATTGACTGTATAGCATGATGGGTGCCACTGGTATTTGGCTGTAGAACAGAGTTTCAATTCCATTCGTTTTCACCCAAGCTTTACGAAAATAGACACGGACATCCCACCAAACACAGCAGTTTAAAGGAGCTGAACTCGTTGCCGAATGGAATGATCAGGGTTTGGAAATCCATCTCTCTTTGATTCCAATACAGGGCAAGATTCTGGCTGATTTACTGCAGTCGATTCAGAGCCCATGACTCCCACAATAAAACTCAACAGTAAATGTGCAGTGCAGCACCGTCGCAGCAGAGGCACAGTGTGCTTCGCTTCCTTTAGCTTTTCTCGCCACTACCCTTTTAATTCCTCTGTTCTTCCTGCTGGGCTAGGTGACACCGCGTTGTCGTTTTTATAGAAAAAAATGAAACCAGTGATGCATTTATGGGCTTATGAGGACAAATAAAATCATTTCATTGTACTTCTCTCTGTCCATCAAAAACACTTTCACTCGTAAAAAAAAAAAGCTGGGCCTTCCTGGGGAGTCTGGCTGCCACCTTCAACACAGATCAATTACAAAGAAAGCCTTTCTCACGGCAGGATTTTCAGCCCCAGAGAAGAGTGCAGCTTGGATGCGAATATACAGCAGCTGAAACAGGGGAGCGGGTGAGAGGAATTCAATGGGAGCATAAAATGAATAAATAATGAAATCAATCCGTATGGTATGAAGCGGTTTGGTAAACAACATGACACAATTCAATCAATCAAATCAATAAGAAATCAGATTTTGAAACCACCTTTCTTGGTCAGCTCATTAGTATTAAGTTATCAATTACACACCAAAATATTGCAAACACCAGCATCCAGTACAGTTTATTTATTGCTGCTCTGATACTCACTGAATAAAATGGACATGTAATTAAGTGTTAATACAGTAGCTGTACAGTATGTACTTTTATCCACACATGGTTAAGTTATGATCAGCGGTGATCTTTATACTGTAAATGTATGTTGTGTTAACAAAATGAACCTGCATTTCCTAAGTGGCTTGCCTTGTACTTTCTCACTTCTCTCAGTCTATATTATTAACTTTTCTTATTATTATAGTTGCATGCATGTTAATGTAGTTAAGAGATTAAAATTAAGATTTAATTGCTATTAGTTATGACACTGCAAAAGGATAAAAGGTTAAAAATTGACTTTAGACCTCTGTTTGCTGGAGGACTAAACTACAGCGATGACGATTGGTTAAGAATTAGTTACAAAAAGAAACAGGTTTCTGCAGGACCTTAAAAGAGAGGTAAAAGGTCACAAATTAGGACATTTTTGAGAACACAAATGGGTTTCCACATAAGCTCCATTATAATCATGACCCTCTGCCCTCAATAAACAGCTAAAATGTGATTCTGATGAAACCTTTAGGTCAGATATACAATAACAAATAGTAATTATGACCATAACTGCAGCCATTGTGGAGCTACAGTATAAGTTAATTGTTCATTGATCAGAAGGACAGGTCAAAGATCTTATATGGCTGCTAATGTGATGGTGAGCAGATTTTATGAAAGCTTCTCTTCCTTTCTACACTAGATACACGTATTGGAAAAAATTCAAAGATACGACTATTAAGCACACATTTAACTGTTATTTCTATAATTTGTAGAGTCTCACCCATCAACAGCGTTCTTTATCAGTGTGACAAACCAACAGAGGCAATTCTTCCAAAGTGTCTAATTCCCAGTTTATACAATTTACAGCACCACACCTTGCATTTTCAGATTGCAGCTCCATGGCTAAGAACCACCTTTTGAACCAGGTTTATATTTAAAAGATAGGACCCAAAAAGATTCTTAACCTACCGTTTAAAAAAAACAGGACCATCATAGTGGAAATGTTCTAAAAATAGAGAAGGCCTAGTAGCTTATTATCATGGTATTTAAAATTACTGTTGAAAAAATGGTTAAGCTACCCTGTTAGCATGCTATCGACAGTGGTGGCTTAAACGGTAAATGTTCAACTTTAAAATTCCTTTGTTTCCCTCTCATTCACATTGAGCTCTAGTACGTCATGACTTACAAATAAAACACTGCACACAAGACTGTGATTAACAGTCAAGATAGGGAAACTATGCGTGTGTTGTGTTTGAGTCATTGTTGAGCTAAATAACGGTGTCGCAATAAGTTTTTTTTTTTTGCTAATAAAGCATCACAACATGTGCATTCGGAAACTCTTCCTGGACATAAATCTCATAATATCCAACAAAAGAACAACACACTTAAACTGTAAGGGGTACTTCAATGAATGGGTGACTCTAAAGAAGTTCTTTGTCATATCAGTGAACCTACAGTAGATCCTATAAGTGAAGGATGAAGGCTTGCCAAATTAACAACCTGGATAGCCCCATCAGGACTGCAGGAATGTTGGAGACCTTATTAAAGTGGAAAAAAAAAAACTTTAGCTTGAGTGGTAAATCCCATCCATCCATTTCCTAACTGTTTCTTCCAATTCAGGGTTGTGGGGGAGCCAGAGTCTATCCCAGCAAGCAACGGGCATAAGGCGGGGTACACCCTGGACAGAATGCCAGACCATTGCAAGGCACCCACAGACACAAACCCTCACACCAGGGCCAATTTTCCCAGAAGCCAATTAACCTACCAGCATGCCTTTGGACTGTGGGAGGAAGCTGGAGCACCCGGAGGAAAGTGACGAGAACATGCAATCTCCACGGAGAAAGTACTCCAGGTCCAGAATTGAACCCAGGGCCCCAGACATGAGAGGCTACAGTGCTCTCCACTGCACGCCCATGCTGCCAAAGGGCAAAACTAGGAGGAATTGCATTTGAATCTTAAATTTCCCACACCAAAGGGATGTACTGACTGGCACTGAATAGTGGAAAAGAACCATAATTCCCCATTAAAAAATGTCCTGCTCCTGTTAAACACATGCAGTGCAGGCTGTGCTTGTGGCTGTCATGATTCAGCAGTCCTGGTGTCTGCTTCTTCAGATACTGAATTAATTTTGAAAAAATGCAACAGAAGTGTCACACTGAGCTCTGGCACCTCGTAATTTACAAATTAAACACTGGCTGGGACAGTGTCGTTTCTGGTATCGTGCTTGCAGCTGGCCTGTGATTTTGTGTCCAAACCCTCAGGTGAGATGTCCTTGCAGCAGCACAATTTCCTCCCCAGGCATTTTTCCTCTAATAACCTGAGAGGGAGAGGAAATCGAGGCATTTTTCACTTCAGGAGCTGTGTGACAAATGCAGAATTATGGAAGGTGCACATGGAGGAAAGATGTCTCATGAAATAAGAAGAGATACACACCTCTCATTCCCAGGTGTGCCAATCACATTAAAATATTCCTTGCTGTGTAGCACTGCATGCTTTGAATAAACTGGCATTTCTAATTCTAATTCATGGTTAAAATACAGCAATACAGAGGGATTTAAGAAGATTAAGCTGGAGGTTGTTAATGACAAAATTATTTTAAGAAATGGCTTTTTTTCCTGATGACTTCAAGTTTAATATTCTAGTGTAGTTTATGACATTCTGTCAGCACATTCTGACCTCTTGCAGAACCATTTGCTGCTGTTGCTAGGAGACGGAGGAGACTAGTCATTCAGCTTACTGCAGTGTGCCAAAAAGGAAGCAGGAAGAAGCAGTAGAACTCTGTATATTATCTTGCAAAACAGTCTTCAACCCTCATGCCCATGCCAACGGGAGCCATGCTCACTGTTTCTCTTCGTTGGTCAAAACGTCAGAACGTAATGTAGAAATTCTGGCCTCTTCTCAAATCTGAACTATTTCTTAATTTGATCAAACCAGGGCTTCACAATCCCCTGTCCTGGAGACCTCAGTGTCTCCAAATAATTCACCTTTAATCATTCTGGTATTGACTTAATTAAATTGTTTTATTTCTCAGCTCTTAAAAGTTTAAAATTGTAAACCACATCATTTCAAAGGTACTGTAGCTGAATACTGACTGACAAAACTAGTTTGAACTGGACTAAACACCTAAAAGATAAGAACATAAGAATAGTTTGCACTAAATACTTTCTATATGATGGTGACCAAATTGTATGCAATATTCTAAATGCGGTCTTACTAGTGCGCTGTACTACATCCCAATTTGAGTATTCAATCCTGTATGAGGGTGATATAATTAATGGAGTACCACAGGGATCTGTACTAGGACCACTTCTACTTAAATTGTATACTGTAAGTATAGTTAGTAAATTAGTGCCGTTTGCAGAAGATACCAAATAAGAAAGATTAGCAAACACGGTAGAAGCAGAAAATAACATTTCTAAAGTTTTAACATGCAGTTTTAAAAATCATAAACTATATATTTATGTCTATTTATGTATTAAATGAGTACGAAATGGAAAATACTGAGGTAAATGAGGCTATTGAGACTTAAAGCCTTCAACTGTTAGAAAAAGTCTAAGAAGGAAGCTGCCCAGCTACTGATAGTGAAAGACTTTTGACAAAGTCTAGTTAGTAGCTTGCAGAACAGCCTAGGCTTTTATGTTATGGTTCTGGTTAACTTCTTCTCAAACTCTATATTAAATCATTTTCTCTTGACTTTGTGGCTGTTTGGTACAGTATGTCTGTTTTACCTAGACATGCCTATCAACAATCTTGTGTATATCTCTCCTCCAGAGTACTGTAGGTCACAGGTCACCGTTCAAGAGTTGTTTTATAAAGCAAACTGACCATATTGTTAAAGCAGACTCCCTAAGATCATTTAATGGCTGTCTAGTTAAAAACCAACCTACTGTCATTAAAATGAGTTACTGTAAATGCTCTGAAAGACCTCTTCAGCTTTTCAAACTTTCTTTAATTCTCATTTAGACCAGGAAAACTAACTGAAAACTAACTAATTCATTTGTAATACACAGATGACGTTAAAGTTTTGATTAGCGTCTTCTCAGAACCCCGTACATGTTCTCAACACATATCGGCAAAAGAAAAGTCACACAGACTAAAAGTAAGACAAGGAAAGTTTTTGAAAAATGGGTCAAAGATTGTTTCCTTTTCCTGCAATAAGCTTGATGTTGACCAAAAGCCATCTCTGAAATGTGCTGAAAATCAGTATCCAAAGACACATCCCCCACAATTTCAAGGGTACAGGGTTCGCCAGCAGTGAAGGGAACGCATGCATGTCAGATACTGAAAATATACTGAGCGCATGTATTTACCCAAAGGAATGTTACTCATTACATTGAGAAAAATACCAGTCGCATACAACCTGAATAAGTGCTGAATCAATGCACTTTTCAGTTTCAACAATGACCCTCAAATCTGAGAAGAAAACAGCCCCTCAGGACAGACACACTAATGGGATGTAGACACTGTAATTGCAGTTGCTGATCATGACTTGAGTTCATGAAGCAAGGTAAATGCCCCTGAGTCATAGCTACAATGGGTGAAACTGTAATATCAAAGGCACATCTCTCATACTAATAGTGGGAAAAAAACAAACACACAGCACATATAACGGCAAAATACAGAAATGCTGTTATTCTTTAGGAGTTCATTTTTTCCTTAGATTTTCACTGATAGCTTAGAGGTCTGACATGTACTTGATGTTAGCAAAGTTGCATTTAATGATATTTATGGTATTTGGCATTTAATAGCATATATCATTTATTTTGTTTACAGAAAACTGTGGCATCAGAAACTGTAATAAATAGAGGAAGTGGTATATACAGCACGTTATCTCCTCATAGTAAAGCAGACTATCACTAGTAACATCATGCACAAGTGTACCCTTGTATCACCTCTAAAATAAAAGCAATTGGTAAGATAATTTTCTGAAAAGGGTGACAGAGAACATGTTATTGGTGTTTTGCTGCAAACATTTCTCCTGAAATTATCTAACACATTTCAACCAGCTGAACATACTCCTCCTCTTTGGGGTCATTCGACTTTACCAGCACATCTATGTCTGAGCAGTTAAGGTTAAGGTGAGGGTCAAGGTTCGGATTCCATTTAACAGTCATGACCCATCTCGTCATTTATACTGGTTAAAGTCCTCTCACTCCCTCTGAAGTCTCATAACGAACTCTGATGTGAAAATGAAAAAACTGCCTGAATCAAGCTTGACTTCATAGATTGACAGTCTGTTACTGGGACTGAGGAGCTTACTGTACAGTATGTATAGTTTGGCTAGAATTGAGGATAGCAAAGTGTGCCGTTACCCTTTTATCTCTTTCCCATACTTTGCAATCTGCTGCTTAACACTGGACATCAACTGTGCATGAGGATTTTCTTTATGCAATGTCAGTCGTTAAGAAGTGTGATTAAAAGGGCAGAATCATTGTATTTTATATTGAATAATCTGCTTCCTTTCTAATTTAGCCACGGCTCCCATTCAATGACCATGTACAGTATAGTATTTATTCTTCCTTGCCAGAATTTCAGTACGGTTTCCATAATGTATCTCCTTGGCTATAAATACAGGTTATTTTGGGATATCTGGCATTTCTTTATTCATGAAAAAAGTAAGACATTTTTATACCAATATATACCCTGCAAATGTAACTGCAGCAAATCTGCTTGATTAGTGTTTTTGCATTTTATCCCTCTGTGTTAGATAAATTTAGCACAAAATCAGGTTGTTACAGTGTCAAGTAGACTACAGTTCTGATCCTGACCTGGAAAACATTACTAAAAGAAATCAGTAATTTAAAACTATTTTACAGGGGCAGCATGAAATGGAAAATTAAGATTCTCTAGAGTAGAAGAAAATGTACTGTATAGAGAAAAACATTTTGTGAGACTGTGTGTACTCTCCAAGTTATTCAAACTTTCGGTTTGAACTTATTGATTTACCTTTATCTTAACGGCAGCTATATTCAGTATGGGTATAGAATGTGCGTCTCAAAGACAGAGGGTAACCGACAACACTTTTGATTATATGAGAATATCTTTCAACATGTCAAAACAAACACTATTGATCATTTCAATCAAGTCTCTCCACATCCCTGGCCTGGATCAAGAGCTTGTTTACCCCTCTGAGAATCTGACTCCCTGCTTTTAAAACACAACAAACAAAAAAGCTGTGGTTCTTTAACAGCTGGATGATTAATTAATGACCAAGCTAGAACGGGGCTGTACAACATGAAATTCTGAAGGGTAAAGTTTTTCAAATCATACTGGTGTCTTGAATCACATTAAGAGATGGCAGAGGAATCACCTCTTTCTTGCTGAACACGGCCTTTACTGTAAAGAACCTTACAATAGAAAACAAACCAATGGCGTCATCCCAAAAGGACTGCAAAGCACAGAAAGGCACAGAATGGCAAAGCCTAATATGCATCCATCCAGATTATAAGCACAGCTTCCATTTCAGGGTCGCAGGGGAGCCGGAGCCCATCCCAGAAAGCAAGCTGGATATCAACAATAAAAAACTGAATAAAGCGCTTTGTAGAACTGGCAGAACAGTGCAAATACAAGGCTTATTTACCATGATAAACTTTACTTGGGGTTAGAAACAGTTAAGATTTTGTGATAAGTAGCAAAGATTTAGCCTTTCACCTTGAAAACTGGCTCGACTATTAAATGAAATGACCACTTGAAACGGCCACTTCGACACCAGGAAGCAAAATGAACAGGCATCAGATTTTTTTCAAACTGGCATTGTGAACTGGTACGGTATGTACAGGCTTTTGAAAGGCCTATTTAGAGGCCGACAATCTACAGCAGTTCTCCATCTCAGCCTCCATCTCCGAGAACAGGGAGATGTTTTTCGTCGCATTTCATGACTTCGTCAGCTCCACAGTACTGTATTTTATGCCGTTCTATTCTGGCCTTTCGGCACAATACAACAAGAGGAATTAAACAATAACACTAAGTAACTAAAGCTTGCGTTTATAAAGCACGTTTCCTCCTGAAGTATCCCATAGTGCTGCACATATAAGAGAGAAACCACTTCATCCAGCCCTGAAGTGCAGCCCCCTGGGTGATGTGTGGCACTTATTATGCACCAGCAGCCCAGCTATACAGCAGACTAGCAGACTGCATAGAGAAGTGAGAAATGATTTTACCAATTCAATTAAGGAGGAAATTTATGTAAACTACAGTATGAAAAGTCCAGTGTGGATTTTTGCCAGGACATGGGATTAACACCTACTCTAAGATGCTAGTAGCTCTGTTTAAAGTCTCATCCAAAGGGTGGCACCTACTTACAGCACAATGCCCCCTGTCACAAGCTACCTTTTCTTAGTGGTCTTCCATTCTGTCCCAATAGTGACCAGGTGGAGCCTTGCTTAATTGCTAAGGTCCATTAAGATCGGGTTACAGGGTGGATATGCTGCTGAAATTTATTTTAGAACATCAGTGTCCTCTGTCACCATGCTGTGGCTTTAGTTTGGAAATTATGGTCCAGATGGAAGAGTGCCACCTACTGGTCATTCCATTTACAGCAGAATCCTGTTTACTGGGTTTCCTTGGAGATCTTCTATTCCAGGACTGTCCAAGCATGACCTTGCTTATTGTCTGTATTCTGATCTTCTTAGATCCCAAAGTGGCCATGCTGCCCTTATTTATTATACTGTAGATAAATTCAAAACCTTAATGTATGCAAGTATGGCACAATACCCCTACAGCTTATTCCAACCATCAAGGTCCGAATGTTTGGACACATCATTTAAAGATAATCGCTTTATAACTCTCCTACCACTATACAAAATACATTTATTACCTATACCTAAAAAAATACAAAATACTTTCTCTATTAACTGCTGCTAGGGAGTTACTTTGAAATGTAATCCATTCTAGTTACAGATTACTTGTGATAGGGACTACTTCTTTAAAATCAACAAAATAATTCCCCCCCAAAATCTTTAAGTCATCAGTTACAAGGGTGATGGTGCCAGTGGTGGCTGGTGGCACAGTGGTTACACCTTGCACCTGTTGCTTTTTGAGATCTCCAGCTCCATCACCCCCATGACCCTGAATTGGAAGAAGTAGTTAAAAAAAGAAAAGCACCTTAATACTACATCTTTTAAATATAACAGATTGGCCCATCTCTTCATCGATTATCATTATAAGATACATGGGTCCTTAAACTCAGATGTTCAGTGCTGATTAGTGCATAGGGTTCTTTCTTCCCTCATTCTCCTGGGAAGTCACTGTTCAGATATGGTGAGGTTTCCGGGTTTTTTTTTAATTCATAGGCTCCTCTGCTGAGTCTAATGTTGTTTTCAATACTTCAAGTGTAACACAACATCCTGACCTCTGTTCTTTGTGCTGAGGGTGTGAGGCAGTTATTTCACTCAATTGGAGCTCTGTGTTTGTTTTAATTTTGACACGGATAATTTAAATACCAGCTCACTGGGGTATGGATGCTTAACTAGATCGCCTTCCACTTGAAATAAACACCACTAAAATCAATGCCTCCAACATGCAGCGTCCCCGCAGGCTCCTGAATGGAGATCGCCTGGTATCATTTCTTCCTGTTGGGAATACTCATCTGGAGTATTCTGGGAACCTTCAAAGTAAGGGCAATTGGATTTTGGGATCAATTAGCCACTATCCATCAAACTAAAAAAGATGGGATGAATAGCCTCCTGTATAATTAATGCAAACATTCCATGTGAAGTATCTTTTATTGTTGTTATTATGAATGTACTGTATTTGGCAGACACTTTTATCCACCTAATTTTATCCACCCCTGGACATTAGCGAAGTACCCCACTCAAGGGTAAACAGTTGTGTCCCACCTCTGATTGGAAACACACACATTGAGAGATTTGCAGTGCTGTTAAAAATGCTAAAGTTATTCAATCAAACCAACCATTTTCAAGCCACTTCATTCAATTTAGGGTTGCAGGGGTGAAGTGGGAGCTGATGCCTATCCCAGCAAGCAACAGGCGCAAGGCAGGGCACCGGTCCACCGCAGGGCAGACACAGACACACCAGTGGCGTTCTACTTATAATGTCTGGAGCAGGAGGCACAGCCGATCCTGCTTAATTGATTCCCGATGTCCTGTCAAATAGCCTGTCAGATCCATGACACCCTCTGGGGCAGGGGGAAGCTTAGAAGAGAAGGATATGTAACCAAAAGAAAAGCCACGCCTCTCCAGACACATTCCTATACGGCAATTGCAATATTCACGATTTCACATTCCTCCCTCCCCCAGATCTTCACCATTGCAGCGGCGCCTTGGCTCACTCCGTCCAGCAGGGGGGGCTCTAACAGTGCGAGTCAACTGAGTGGATGTCCAATCAGTCCGAAACTGCTAACCAAGTAAATTATGTAATGGGGTTTGAGGAAAAGCATCAAACCCAACCTTCACACCTTTTGCTGTCATGGGGTAAACATTCAATTGATTCTAACCATGTCATCCTTTTAGTCTCATATTCAAACAAGGACGTATTTCAGATTGCCCCCGGATAGATTAGACAGTATACAGTAGAAAATAGGCAGATTTCAATGAGATGCATGAAGAGAATGACATTTGACTGTTGAACCAACACCATCTACTTAAGGCATTTTATTCTTTTGCGCAGTCAGAAAAATTGGATTTTTTTTAAAAAGACAAGCTTCGGGAGAACACAATTCCTTGATCTCCTAGAATCTATTGTCAGGAAGTCCAGACAGTAGGCGGGAAGAGGCCGCAGTTTGTGAGAAGCTCCGTTATAGACGTCCAGACACAGGAGTAGGCTTTCAGGTTAGGATACTTCTCGGGATCACTCTTGATGCGGGTTTCGTAAATGATTCTCGCGACACCGGTTCACCTGTTTGCCCGTAAACATCTCCTCACGGTTAACGGCCAACAGGTGAGATTCATTTACTATGATGAGAGCCGGTAGTTCAGCGAGCAGGAGTAAATACGGAGCTAACATCTCCTCAGGCAACTGACATGCTGGGTCGTCTGAGCACCCTATAAAAGGTGACTGTGGTCGGCGAGAGCTTGTTAGATTGTACAGCCCATCGAAATCCTGGCAGTGCAAACTGACAGCGCGTTAAAGTCGGGGGGGGAGAGAGAATTGGTTCTGCGTTCAAATTTACCGCGGGAAGTTTTCGTAAGAGTACCAGAAATAGTCTCCTAATACGATTTAATGGAATCCCCAAGTCTTGTACGTACAAAGCACGTACAGTAGAACTAAAATGCCGCCTGATTCCCATGGTATCTATACTAGGCGCAGCTGTTAGGGTTCGTCAAGGCACTAAATGACATTCATGAGTAATGAGCAAGCATTTGTCGGAGCAAGTCTTTCGTTTGTCATGAAGAGAACTATTCAGTAAAAAAAATGTAGCCTATTAAATAAATTGCACTACCGGGAATAGAACTGAGTGATCCCTTTTGTGTCTTAAAAACAGTACAGAGAAGTCAATTAAAAATATAGAATAGTATTTTCCCATTACGCTTCATCTTTGATCTGTAAAATGTGTTTTGTTAAGCGTAAAAGTTGGGGGCACCACAACCGAATTGCGGTGCGAGACGGGCAGAGCAGTCCAGACACAAATATACTGTATAGAGCGATATAAAATATTCCTTAGCTGGGCATGCTGTGTATATTTTTTGCAGATATATAGTATGTCCTTCTATTTATTACAAAGATCATCAAATGTAAGAAGCGTCGATGCACACACGGAAATGTGCTTTTTTATGAACAGTATAAAATAATTCCCGAATTTGGAAATCCCCAATGCCAAGAAAATTATTCCATGTCTCGACCCAACACCTGTAATTCAGACAAAAAAAAAACAGCCCAACGTTTCTCTTCACCCTACGCAAAGATCTATCAAATGCACGCAGCACAGTTCGAGACGGGAGCTGTCCACTACAGTGAAGACACCAATTACGTCGCGGGAGGCGTGTCAGAGCGCTAACATCATAACATAAGAACTCTAATAGGTACCCCTGTCTACTGGCTTCACAGTTGTATTTTAGTCCGGCAAAGACAATCTAGACGCGGTGCTTCCTGAATCACACTGCAAACCTAGGTTTTTATCTTTGACCGTTCTTCATTCAGTTATACGTCTGTTTTAAAAGTCTGCAAAGTGCGTTTAGAGCGATACAATGCTCGTGTTTTCCAGGCTACCGATTGTGCGTACTGTTTTCATTTGAGCTACCCACCCGAGGACGGTCGTGTACAACACTGCTTGCGCATAAGTGTTGATATTTGAAGATGCATGCACAATCGGAGCCGCTGTACTTCTCTCCTCTCGTCTCCAGGTATCCGGTGGATTACAGGAGATTACAGCACCCGCGATGGCAGGGGGAGTTCCATCCGTAGCGCACACTTCCACCCACACCCACCGCAATTAAAATCCAATTAAATATTGAAAACAAGAACGCTCCGGATGGGAAGGGGACAAATTAAATTTTTAAAACTGCGCGAGAGAACAGCCCGATGAGGTGACGAGACGGGGTGTTTGAAAATAACAAAAACGGGATCAAAATTGGAAAACAGGAAAGACAAACATGTCTCCGCAGTTTGGAAGCGATCTTGAAACCCACTCCGAGCCCAACTCGACGTTCCACTAAACTGATAAGATACGCGTCCACGAAAGCTTACGACATCTTCCAAATTGGGTTCACCTGTCACCGTATCACTGTACAGTGACGCTTCCAATCGACAGAGCCATCAAGCACCCGGTTTTAGGACGGATAGTTCGGACGTACAAATCACAGTTTCTGATAAAGCACACGGCTTCCTTTCAGCGGAAAGCCCGAATGCTGCTCACGGCTGGAGCAATCGCACTAACACTCGAGCAAAAAAAAGGAAAAAAAAGTCAAATAAGCATCCAAATGTTTTCAATTTCCGAAATATTCATACAAAATCTGCTTACCCTGTAAATCCCGGGACTCCGCTAGGGGCTGCAGGGATCCAGTGTTTTCGATAAAAAGGCATTCGCTTCCACCTCGGTTTCAGAATACCACCATCCCCTGTTAGAATATTCTTCACCAACGCGTCTCCATTAGCGCATCAATTCATTCTCTTCCCCCCAAAAAGCAACCCTTCTTCTTCTTCCTTGGCCGTTTCCCGACGACACCCCTCGTCTCCCTTTTTAATCAGCAATTGCCTTAAAACCTACCGGGGAAAATTCGACGTGAACACACAGAAAAAGGGAGCTACGTGGATATAGAGCTCCCTTGTTTTGTTTTCGTTTTCAGATCTCATACATATTCCTCTTGCGATCGTCCGCCTCCCTGATATTTTAAAAAAAAAATCGGAATAAAAAAAAAAGACGCCGAGTGCGAGTCTCAACAGGAGTCTGCTACCGTGATGTAGCGCTGTGATCTCTGGCTGCTGTTCTGCTTTTATAGATCCTTCGACCGCTCGCTTCGCTGGCCGTTCGCCGGCTTGTTTGCTCCCTGGATGTGCACATCAGCACCGAAATGAATCATGATGCTCGCCGGTCTGCTCTGCTCTGCTCTGCTCACTGGATGCCGTGCCTGTCCGCTCGATCTCTCAGGAATCTCCGCATCGCAGTCTGTGCTGCCGTGGTTCCTCGGTCCCGAGCGCGCTCCCCTGCCTATATTATCTGCCGTCACATTCTCCTCCGCCTGGGTGCCCGATACTGCTCCCCTGTTTTTTTTCTCTCCTCACACGCAGACCAGACCCATCTCCTCCGCTCAGACAGACAAGAATTCAGTCCTTTTTCATGAGCACTTCATCGCAGAAACCTGCAGCGGGGTGACGTCAGAGAATCTTAAAGCTGTACACAAGCCCGTTCTCACGGTGCCGGCGCACGTGCGAGTCCTTTTACGCTACACCTGCTAACGTGTTACAGAGGAGCTTTGTCAGAGGGTGGCTGAATTCGGCTTCCCTTTAAAATACTGTTTCACTGGGGACAACAACAGGAACCACAGCAGCAGCAGCAGCAGCAGCAGCAGCAGCAGCAGCAACACCCGGGGAATTAAACGCTCTGTGAATTTTTGAATTATTTGGTGGTGGGACACTGTTGTAGGTTTTGGCTTAACCCGCCTGGTAAATGGGCAGCTATCCACAGGACCAGCAGGCTTGAACCCAGTGAGGAGTGAGGAGTGTGCGAGGTAGAGATGGGGCGCAAGAGAGTATCTTGAGATTAATGCGATGGGAGGGGTTGTGTTCGATATATAGAGCACATTTCCGTAGTGATTGTGATTGGGAACAGCTGGGCGAGATTTTGACTTGTTATTCCTCCCGAACCTCCAGTTAAGAACTTACAGTACAAACCGTATAATAGGAGAAGAAAAAGTATTGTCAAATAAATCGTTTGGGCACAGCTCTAGAAGGAAAGCGTCACAAATGTTACACAATGTTTACAACAGTAACAACTGTACAGTCTATTAGCAGGAAAAAGAGGGGGTGGGAGTTTTCAGTATTGTGCACGCATGCACCTATCAAGAGTTAAATACAAAATTCTTGCTTTTACACAGCGTTATAGTTTAATACAACCTACTGTATGAAATTGAAATGAGAATAGTGAGCATTGCTGCCTAGATTTGTTTATGTATTGAACTGTACAATCCATATACAGTAGGAAGGCCTGGTGGTCTGGGTTCAGTTCTGGCCCTGGGGTGCTGTCTGTGTGGAGTTTGTATGTTCTTCCTGTGTTCACATGGGTTTCTTCAGAATGTTCTGGTTTCCTCCTACAGTTCAAAAACATGCTGGCTTCTGCATACATTAGCCCTAACGAGTGAGTGAGTGTGTGTGTGTTTGCGTCTGTCTGCTCTGTAATGGACTGGTATCCTGGCCAGGGCTTATCCTGCCCTGTGCCTGTTGCTTGCTGGGATAGGCTCCGGCTCCCCCGTGACCCTGAATTGGAAGAAGCAGTTAGAAAATCGATGGATGGATGTGGGGAAGAAATAAAAGGAAAACAGAATTTTAGCATTACTATTTAAAAGTGTAGAATTTAAATAATGGGACATCATTGTTAGAAATGTGCAATGCACCAATTATACTTCATTTGGAATATTGTATACAATTGTGGTCACCACATGACAAAAAATGTATTGATTTTTGCTCTGGAACCATTCCAGGGCTTAAAAGGATTGTCTTATTGTGACAGGCTAACAGAACTGAATATTTTTAGCCTTGAGCAGAGAAGATTATGAGGGGATCTGGCTCAAGTATTGAACAAGCTCAAAGACAATGGCATTGTCAGGCCAGTGGGCGCCAGGATCAACCGTGAAAAACGAACAAGTGGACAGAATGGAAAACTCTGGAAAATGCATTTTAAACTGAGAAAATATGTAAGGAAAAAAATGTTGACATGGAGGGTTGTGAGAGTGTATGACAAGCTACCATGTATGGAACAAGATACCTTGGCTTCTCTCCTGAATTGGCTGGTTGACGTCACTTATTGTAGCTGCTAGCAGCCAAACAAGCTTCGGAATTAGTTTGTGAAAGATGGGTAATAAATACTGTGGAAATGATAGCCATGGGAGCTGATAGAACTGTTCAATTCAGAGTCTCAGGGTCGCCCATCAAAGCAAGCAACGGGCACAAGGCAGGGTACACCCCGGACAGAACGCCAGTCGGACCACATACAGATGCTGTTCTTCCAAAATCTTGTATCATGTACAAATAATAATGTAGATGGATTGATTAGAGAAATATAAACACATCATTAAGAGATAACTTTGTTTTTTTTAATGACTTGTTGAGTTTTAGTAGTTCAGTAGGATTCTAACGAATGTGACAGAGGGGCAGAATATGTAGAGAGCAGTTGGCGTAACTTGCCTAGCTGCGGGAATGACAGTCTCGCTGTGAAGACGAGGCTCCCCAACCCCCCCTCTCTATTCTGACACACAAAGGGAAGTCCCGGGTGAGAGATTTACTACATATACTGTACTGTACACAGGCCAGCGCAAGTGTGTGAGATCAGGATCCAACCTGTCTCCCAATCTGTTATAAACTGCTTTAATGGTGTTGTTCATTATATATTAAACCCATTTGATTTTAACCCATATTGTACAGTATATTATTGGTGTGGTTCCACTGAGCCCTCAGTAGCTCCCAGTGATGACTCCTTCCTATATTTCTATCAGCCTCAAAGAACAATATCTTTTGTTTGTGGTTCTTTCTGTAGAAAAAAATCTGTTTCATGAGGCTGGGGCCCTGAGTTCAATTCCAGACCTGGGGTGCTGTCTGTGTGGAGTTTGTATTTTCTCCCTGTGTTCATGTGGGTTTCCTCCAGGTGCTATAGTTACAGTACCTCCCGCACGCTGGTATAGTACATCAATTGGTTTATGGGAAAATTAGCCCTGGTATACAGTAAGTGTGCCTGTGTTGGTGTGTGCCCAGCGATGGACTGGCGTTCAGTCCAAGGTGAACATCGTCCTACGCCCATTGCTTGATGGGATAGACTCCAGGTCCCGTGCCATCCTGAATTAGAAGACGCAGTTAAAAATGGATGGATTTAACAAGATCTTCTATATTCCATTGTGCACATCCCGTGACGACAGCATGGTGAATAATCTCTTTTGTCTTCAAATGTGTCTGATTAACGCTCGTATACATCTGTATGTATTTTTTGTATTTGCTTTATTTAATACTGTTTTCAAAAGGAACTAAAATGTTATAAATTATAAATATAATAAATAATGTAATTATGCCAACTACAGTAGTTTAGCCATCACATCAGGATATACAGTAGTTAACCTGAAATTATGCTATTTGGCAACCCACCAGATCACCATACTTATTCGGTCAGTAGTAGTTGATTGACCCACTGATCTAATGTCAGGCATTTTTTAAACAGTCACAGTCGGTCATCAGCTTCAGGAACACAGCTGCACATCTTGAGTAATACAGACACTATTGCTTTTTACATAAAGACATGTCTCATTTTCTTCATTTTAAATTCACTGCTTTTTAATTTGTCAACAGTCTGTGTTTCATTAATTTTCATGAATAAGGCCATTCATTTCTTACAAATTACCACCAGCACTGCCAAATAATTAAGTGCCTGATGGCCTATTCTGACCAAGACTGAAGAGATTCTTTTAACCTGTCAGTATTGTACATTCTTATGCAGTTAACGTATGAATATGTAAAAGTTTGTAAAATGTGGTTGCTTGTCTTTAATCTAAGCCATGATATGCTACAGTACATGCCCTGTGAATAAGGAAGAACGTAGAGAGTGTTCTTCCTCTGCACAGTGTTGTTCATTAAAGAAAAGGCTTAATGTGGTTTTTGGATACTGGCAACTAAATGAATGAGATAGGGCTGAATTGCTTTGACTCTTATGTAACTTCTGTTATGTTCTTCATAAACACATGTACAACTGCCTTATTAATTGCAGCATTTGTTGAATATGTACAGTATTAAAGGAGATAATAGGAAAAAGGAATTAAAATTTGCAGAGAAATTAAATAATAGTGGTCTGATATTGTCTCATTTTGACCTCTTCCTTTAATATTTTCTTAATTTTTGGATTCATTATATGATTAATGCCTAAAGAGTGCAATGTGTAAAGAATTAGAACAGGATTAATGTGCAGGTGATTAATTATATAAAAGAAATTTCATAGTACAAATATGGACAGATTGAGTGAATCCCCTGTCAAAGTTTGGTGACATCGCCACAGTACACGGATTCTACATTCTACTAAGTTCTTCTAGCTTTCAGACACAGCTTCTAAGAGTTATGTTATAGAGAAACAGGGCCTGTTATATTTCCACAATGCAAACATGCCTGCTCCTGCTGGACTCATTCAGCTAGGCAACAGTATTATCACCTACAGCCTGGTCTTCACAGATCTTAGAATCAAGCCAGGGTGGGTCTGGTCAGTACTAAGATGGAGAACCAACAAGTAAGAGTGTGTTGGTGGACTAGTAGGTGGCCATGTTCTCTCTGAGCTAGAATTTCCAAAATCTACTGTATATCCCAGCAGAGTTGTTGGGAACACTGTGCTGGGCCATCCTTTAAGTAAGACATTAAATGGAGTTCCTGGCTTCTTGGCAATAAAAAATACTGGGCATTTACCATAATAATACGGGTGTTAACCCTGGTATCCTAGCTAAATTCCACTCTGAGCTTCAATCGGCTACAAGTACTGTATGCTCCATTTATTAAAGGGATAACATTATAAAGTTATCCCTTTAATAAAAATAAATTCCCACATCAGCACCAGGTCCGCTGTGTAGACTCTGCTGGAATAGATTGGTTGTAGTGTGTGATCTGGCTGGTGCTGCATATGGCTGAAGTGGGTCTCCTCCTGTATGTAAAATGCTTTGGTGATGAAAAGTACAATAAAAAGAAATAAGAATAATTATTATTAATTATTAAACCAGCTTTCCTCGTCGTGTTTGGTTGATACATTCCTGTTCTCCTCTCTGTGTATCTTCACTGCAAACATGTTGATTTCCTTCTACAATACAAGGTGGAGAACTGAAAGTAAAATGAACAAATGAAAAGGACAATGACTGCAGAGCTGCTAAACTGTCCAGATTCTACACTGAGAAGAAGAAGGAGGCATCCTTTAGAATACAAATCAGGTTACCCCTAACTCCTAGGCAGCTCATTTACTGACCTCTTCTAGGGTTACACATGTAAGCTGATACCAAGTAATAAACCTACTGTATGTGTGCTAATACTCTAGCACTGAGCTCTGAGTGTGTAATGTTTAATACAGGGCAATCAAAGGTTTGATTTATTCTGGGTGATGGTCTCAGCATTTTACTTTCTGAAGATGCTGAAGGTCTATCCAGCCATACAGTATGTGAACCTATCCAATAATCCAATAATTAAGATCCTAATCCAATAACAACATACGATCTGGATAATTTCTCTGGATAATTTAAACAGAGCCCACCATTTTGATCGAGCTGATGCCCTTTCAGTTGAGTAGTGTAGGCGTGGTGGCAAAAATGACCAGCTTGCAATTGCATGTGGGCTGTCTGTGGGCGGCGGCTGTGTAAAGGCCTTTATTGTCAAAGACCTGCTCCTGACCTCCTGCTCTGAGTTTCTTAGGAAAAGTGAAGTTGTCACGAGTATAGTCCCTCCTCCTTAAGGGTGCTCCGCCCCTTTCACTTCAGACTTAATTCTGTGCACCTGACCCCTTTTCCCAGCCCACCTTAAAAGCCAGGCGCTGACGTTGATCCGGGCTCTGCATCCGGTTTCCGCACCGTGCGAGTCCAGGACCTGGAAGCGCCTGGTCCCGTTAAGGTTTTAACCTCTGTTCCTGTTCCTGTTCCTGTTCCTGTTCCTGTTCCTTGTCCGCCGGTTCCAACCCGGTTCGTGTTTTTAATTCCTTGTTTGGATGGATCACCTGGCTATGGACTTTCTTGCGTTTTTTTAGATTCCCTCTATGGATTACTTTTGGATTGTTTGCCTCGGCCACACCTCCCCCATGCACCAGCGCACTTTGGACACGCCCCCCCTGTTTTCAGCCCCGTATTCTTGCATGACTTTTTCCTAGTGTTTCCCCACTTCTTCGGATTATGTCGTCCGCATAGGGTCCAGAAAGAACTGTTCATTACAGAAGTGGTGTTGAAAGTGCAATCAAGGTAGCCTGGGCCACAGAGATGGAGCAGTGGCCACCTTTTATGAGGGATTGTGATTTAGAGGTGTTCGGTGTTATTCCCACCGATGGCAGCTTCACACTACTGGCTCCTCAGCCAAGCACAGACACCTGCGGTTCCTCTCGTACCAAGCAGGATCACTAGTGCAACAGCACATCATCCGTAGGGCGAAGCTATCCTGCCTCGTGATGGTCTAAAGCCGGCTCATGCTTCCTATTAGTGGGTGAACAGTCAATGATTGGTGGACTCTGTTTTGCGATGAGAGGAAGAGTCAACGTCAAAGGATCAAAAACCGTCTTTGCTATCGTACTCTGCATGGGATCATCTGCAAAATGACGTGACACATGCGGGTCTCTTGCCAGATTTTGCCAAAGCAAAGCTTTGAGTTCTGAGATCTGCTTCAGCTCTCTGCCAGAGGAGTCCTTTTTTCTCCAGTATGCATCCTAAAGTAGGAAAAAACATCCCCAATATAAGCACTACTACAGTATATACAGTATACTACTGTACGCACACTCTGCTGTTGCATTAACCGATTGCAATAAGAACGTATTTGCAATTCCAGTTCCTGTCGGGTTGCTTAACTGCCGATTTCAGTCTGGGTTCTTGGACAGGTTGATGTGTGGAGGGGCATCTTCATTAACGGTGACCCTATCCCTGCAGCTCGCAGCCAGTCCAATTAAAGACACTTCAGCTAGTGAAAATACAGTTTCAGTCTATTAATATTACAAGAAATAAAAAAGCCTTAAGAGTGCATATGTTGCCCAGATGTCACCTGGATTTTATCTGACTGGATTCCAAGAGGCACTGAAACTGAATGGGCTCGTGTCAAACACCCAGTCATCATCATTGTCATAATCATCCATCCAGCCATATTCTAACCACTTTATCCCATTCAGGGTCGCAGGGGGGGAGCTGGAGACTATCCCAGCAAGCAATGGGCAGAAAGTCGAATACCCAGAATAAATACGCAAGAACACAGATAGAATGTGCAAAACTTCACACAGACAGCAGAGATTTAACTTGGGCTCCAGCAATGTGAAGCACTGCCTTTCAGTGTGCCACCTTGCTTCCCCATCATAACCATCATAATAGTAAAAATGAACGTAATGACGCGTTTTATGAGTGTTTAACATAATGAATATTTTTCTTCCTGTTTTTGTGTGTGCCTCCTCAGGAGCAACAATTTTTATGTGATGCACTGCTTTTGTAGGGTGTTATATAAACAAAAGTTTTTTTTTTCTCTTCTTATGATAAAAAATTAACTTAAAAATATTAGGCAACTACTGTACTCCAAAAAAATGAATGTTTTGATTCAAATTGGGAGAAGACGATCTCTGGGATCTTTCGGCTGCTCCAGTATTACTTTACCTGCACTGAAATAACTTCAGGAAGAAACAAAAAGTTAACTTTTAAAAGTTTATTGATTTTAGTCTTACATGTCAAAGATGATCCATGTGGGACAGATGTTTTCAATAATCCTTGACACAGTTTTAAAAGTGAATGCATCCCCTTTATCTCTCCCAGTCACCTGACATGTACTGTATATGAACAGTAAAACATACCTTATACAGTACTTAGGCTACTGAATTCTTTTCAAAGTATTATTTAAATAAAGTATGTTTTTTCATTTTGAGCATTTTTTCCTCATTTGTCTTTCTCTCCCGTTTGGTTCTTCCGGTGTTCTTTCTGCGTTCTTCAAAGACACAGTTTTCTGATGATCTCCAGGTTTAAAATTCAGTGTCACCTATGATGTCATCTACTTTTGCCTTTGGGTTGGTTAGCAAAGGTGTTCAATGATCGGATTTCACAAACAGGCAAGAAGAAAGAGCAGTGCGAAGTTGCCGTGTGGGATCTGTGAGATGATTGGCTGTCTGAATGCAGACGTGCAGAGAGAGTTCATCTTTCAGTGCTGTCAGCTGGTTGAACACCTTGGATCCCAGATGTGTAGGCTTGAGAACCGGCTTGCTGACATCCACTGCCACACAGCATGGTTGCAAGACTTAATCAACACTACCTGGAGGGAGGTTGTGTGCACACTATGGGCAGACCAGAGAGAGCCTCAGGGTAGTGAGTGCACAGTGATAATACAGTGACAATACAATCCCCATGTGGTCATGCCCAGCCACTTACAGACCTTACTGGAGACAGATTCAGGCACTGATAGCCCGGAGGACACTGGGAGGGCGAAAGGACCACAGAGCACCAACGAGACCATTCTAAGGGAGGGAAAGATTGTTGGGCACTCAGTTATTAGGAAAACAATAGGCAGTCTAGTACAGTGTGCCGACTAGTTCCCAGGTCACCTTTAATCCATTCTTTTGTCATTCTGTAAAGCGCTTTGAGAAGCCACCTTTAAAGGCGCTATATAAAATCAAGTTGATTATTATTACCTTACTAAGTAAATGTGAAGGCTCTTGGCCAAAGTTGGGGTGGATCATGGGACATGACAAGGAAACATGCAGGCTGACCTGCTCTTTGCAATTTGCAAACGAAATTAAGGCTTTAGCTTTTCCACTGTGGATCAGAACTTCTTTGGTGGTCCTTTCAGGAACTCTGCTGGTGCTACAGTATATGCACGGCCAGGAAATCAAGAGGAAAGGAATCCGGCACGTGACTTAAAGATGGGAGAGAAGGGTTTGCTTTGTGGAGGACAGGGGTGGAGGATGGCTTACTCTTGGACCAAAACAGTATTCAGGAAAAGCGTTCAGTATGTGCAGAGCAGCCGAGATTGTAGAGGCTGCCAAAAGTCACAGTGCGGTTCAGTGAAGGGTTGAAATGAGTTTTCGTTCGTTACGCAAAAGCTCATTTTACAGAGAACGCCCAAGAAGATACACACAACATGTCTCCCCAGAAGTGCTCTGAATCCAAGCAGTTCTGCAGGAGGTTTTAGAGTCTGAGTACAGCTATGGTCACTCTCTTTTATGACCATGAACAGGTGTGTCACCACTGCATACTGTATGTATTGGATGTATTAGAACAATACAAAATATTTCCACACATGGCATAACGGCTATTTATTTTTTCTTGTCTTTTTATAGTACAGGACCCTCTCACAAAGAATGGATTAACAGGACTGCATCACAGATCAAATCTGAAAAGATATCATATAGTCTTCAGGGAAAAATTAATAGATATAAGCATGTATGAGGCCCATTAGAAGAAAATGTGAATAGCACCAGATGTCAATTATAATGTAGGAGATGTTTTTTTCTTCCTCACATATTTTTCCTTCATCTCCTATCCTGCCATTGACAAGATCTATTTTACCGCTGTATTTACATTTTTTTAAGGTTAATTTAACCAATAATTTTGGAATACTTTTAACACTGGACATCTTATGAAAGGAAAATAAATAAAGAGGAGAGAGGAAATTAAATAGAACAAAGGAAGTGGAAGTGATTGTAAGAGTTCTGAAAAAAGTCTATTGGAGAGTAAAAACACAAAAAGTGCAAACATTGTCCTACAAGTTGGGGGAGCAGTGGCTAATATTTATTTCCAAAATGTCAGGAATGAACCCAGGACATTCACAACAGGCCAGTTCTGGTGGAACAGGAACAGCCCTGGGCAACCCAAAGAAAAACTCATCTACAATGGCACCTTTCAGGCAGGATAGATTTAATCTGAGCCCAAGTATTGAGGAAGCACATTTAAAGAAAAATTGAGGAGTATTTAAACTAGGGGCTGGGAGGCAGGCCAATTCCGGTGAGATCAGGAGAGCTCAGGGCAACACTAAGAACAAATGTACAACTATTAAACACATCCATTTGTTAAAGCTTATACCCAGTGCTCGAAGCAGAAGGAATAAAGTGCAAGAACAAGAACAGACTACTACATTAACAAGGAATTATGACATACCCGAAGCACAGCTGAGGAAGGATGATGGGGATGAATATGAAATTAATAGTTACACTTACAATTTTTTTTTTCAGCAAGACAGAGAGGATAGAAGAAATGGTGGTGTGGGACTATATATCAAAAACAATCTACAAGTTAGAGAAAGAGGGTACAGGTCTCTTAGAATCTTCTTCATATCTATGGGCCGAACTGGAAATGAGAAACTCTAATGTTTTAAGGCTATCTGTATGCTATAGACCGGCTTAGGCTGACAAGTAAGGGCACAGGAAGTACTGTACCGTAACTTCCTGTGTAAAATTTGGGAAGGTAGTGTGACTTACCTCATTCTTCAGACCCTTGGACATTTTTCACATTTTGTTGCTTTAAATCTTGCAGTCGTGACACTATAAAATAGCAATTAATATTTGTTATATACACAGCCTGTTCCACCTTTTCGAAGAAAAAAGGAAAAAAAAACAAAAAGATAATTAATATGAAGGAAAATGAAAAGGTCATGATTGCATAAGTATTAAAAACCTTTGCAGTGACAAATCTAAATCAATTTAGATGTACATAATTACCTTAATGAGCCACACAATTAGCTGAGTGGCCTCTGTCTCCATGTGCAATAATAGTGGATCACATGTTTTCAGCATAAATACACCTATTCCTGCAAGGCCCTTCAGTCAGGTAGGGAATTTCAAAGCAAACATTCAATCAAGGAGCTTTCAGATTGACTCAGGGATAAAGTTGTATAAAGGAAAGGATCAGCAGAAGGGTATAAAAGCATTTCGAGACCCTTATTATCTTTTTAAGTCTATCATTAAGAAGTGAAAAACATCCAGACACTGCCCAGATCACAATGTCAAACTCCAGCTGAGCAGCTGACAAGGGGGAAAGTGACTACTTTAAAAGAGCTACAGAGTTCAGTGCCTGAGATGGGAGAGAATGTGCATAAGTCAATAATTGTGGTCACTTTCTAATGCAAGGAACTTGCAGGGAATTAAAGAAAAACTTCTCAAATCATGTATGGGGTTTGCAACAAAGCACTTAAGTGATATGGAAAACATATGGCAAAGGTGTGGTCTTACGAAGTCAGTCAAGTGACTTGTGGTCACACAAGACACATTTTTAATGATTCGGTCTAAATGCAAAGTGTTATCTTTCACACAACCTCAAAATAGAGCATCACTCAGTCAGCACCTTCCCTACTGTCAAGCATGGTGGGGGCGATGTTGTATTACAGCTCTGCTTCTCATCAGAAGGGACTGGGAAGCACATCTTGGGACTTCCGAAACAGACATCAGACGAGTTGCTAACTTGTCAGTGTGATTTGTTACAGTAACAGTATCATTTGATGCAAAGTTTAAGTATCTTAGTCTAAGCACGGGGTTGATCATTTCAGAAAAATAAACTATGAAGCACTGAAGCAGAACTTACAAGCAGTGAGCTGATACAGAGGTATGAGAAGAAGGATGCTTGTAATTGAAAAACATAATACTAAAGGCAATACTGAAGGAAAATAATTAATATGTAAAGTAATCATCCTGAAAATAAGACTAGGTCTAGGGAAAAGGGTGCCTAGAGGGTTTAATAGCAGGGTGGCATAGTGGTTAAAATTGCTGCTTCATAGTGCTGGGACCCTCGGTTCAATTCTGGACATGGGGTGCTGTCTGTGCGGAGTTTGTATGTTCTTCCCTCATTTGTGTGAGTTTCCTATGGGAACATTGTTGTGTATGTTTGTTTCTGCAATGCCTATTGCTTACCAGGATAGGCTCCAGCTCCTCTGCAAACCTGTATAAAGTGGTTAGAAAATGGATGGATGGCTTAATAGAGATATTAAGAGTAAAATCAGAAGGAAGAGAGAATTCGACATACTCGATAAAACAGCCCTTGATTTAAAGATAGAAACCTATCAATTACTCCAATTTACCAATTTTGAGGTCCCAGATCCCTACAGTACACAAGTCCTTACATCTGCCCAACTAGAGGTTGTTCTTCTTAAGATGACACCTTGTTTTCTGTCTGTAGCCAGTTTCTATCCATGTACTGTGAACCTTTTTGTTTCCTCTTTGTACAGTTTGATTACTGCCGGAGTGCTACAAAGCGCTCTGCATTGTTTTTGCCTCTATTGCAATATTCTTTTCTGGCACCATCGTGTCAGTTCCAATGTTGTTTTTCAGCAGAGCCCAGGAATGTCTTTTTCTGTCTTTGAGTCTTGGCCCCTTTTACACAATGTGCCAAATGGTAAATGGCTAAGATGGAGGGCTTGTTGGAGGAGTGCAGTTACTCCCCAGCCAGCATTCAGACAACCAGCCTTCTAAAAAAAACTGCTTACTCACAGGCAAGCAAACTAGTCTGCTGAGCCAAATGACCAGGCAGGTGACCCTCCAGGTACTGTATGCACTTTCATGATCCAGAGGGCGACGTCACTGCTGCCATCTCATAAACAACAGAATCGTCCCCTTAATAGGTGCAGAAAAAGAGCAATCTGTATCGAGCATGGTGCCTTTACTGCCAACCAAGCAAAAATGAATGATAATTGTTCAAACAATTTACGCAAGAACAGCTTCAGTGAAATTAATCTTTAGGGTCAACAGATGGTTTGCATCTAGAGCGAAGCTGTAATTGTTTGATACTGAACAAGCAGAGATTAATTGCGAGCTGAAAAGTAAAAAGACATAAGAGCAAAAACAATGTTTCACAACACACGTTTTTTCTCTTCCTGTTTATGTCCAATGTTTCCCATTCTTTTGTAGCTCACAAACTGATGCAACTCCCTTGTCTAATTGTTTTATGTCAGTTAAATACTATTGGTTTAAACAGTGTTTTCATACTGACAATTCAGTGTGACTTCTTACAAATATTTTGCATATACTCAAATGGAAGAGTAGAATATGACAGAATGCCTAGTCAATTCTCATTTTTGGCAGCTCATTCAGAGCGAGAGGTATCACTGCCTCTTCTTTGTTTGATTGCAGGAGAATGAGACATTTGATCTATTTTCTCTTCATTTCAACCCCTTTATTTTATTGTGAGGTCTTACTCATATTTGTGGCTTTCTTACATCTATTTTTTTACCCCTCTGTAAGTTCTAGTTTCATGCTGTCGCCACTCACAGTGATTAGTCATTGTAATTTCTATCCTGAGAATCTATGGCAAGTGTTTTCCATTTTTTTGGGACCCGTGCAGAGGCCTGGGCTGTAACAAAGCAACAGCCCCACACAAGCGAAATGATCACACCCCCCCCTCGTATTTCCTGTGTCACGCAGAGAGTGGAGGCGTCTCCCATTCTTCTCCTGGTGAATACATGCAGATCATACAGGCAGGTCGGAGCCAAGCAACACATCAGCGAGTGCACTTTTCAAGACTCTTTCCTGCGGTTGAAAACATCAACTGGAGAGTGTAATGATGTACTGTACAGTCTGCTGCAGAATCATTTTATTTGCTCTTCATTCACTGGGTTTGCCTCTTGTTTTTAATGTGGCGTGACCGCCTCTTTTTATTTTATGCCTCGTCAATTTTCAAATCCACTTTGTTCAACCACGCCAGCTCACCGCCACAACTCTTGTGGCAGCATAGCGGACCTGCAGAAGCAGAAACCAACTACTGATTGTAGTTCCTTATTACAGGCGTCCTGAAAAGGAAATAGAAAACTGGATAAACTGTCCCACAAGGTCACACAAGGTCACCTGATCTCAACACTGGGAAATTCTCATGATTATAATTAGCATTAATACTCAATACCTTCAAAATGAACTCAATATTCCTGAGACAGACAGTGTGCACACTCCCCTTCCTTATCCTGTAACAAACGCTTGTGATCATAATACAGTAGCAGCCGGGTTTGCTGTTACCTTATTTTCTCACTCTTTATTTTTTTCCTGCTCTGAGTTTGCCTGTTAATCTGCTGTTGCTAGCACAGGTTGAGTCCTGAGTATTTGCTGTGCTTTATTTAGACTCCTCTCCTTCTCAGTAATAGAACACACAGTAAGTTGCTACCTTGCTCAACGATGCCCCAGTCCTCCAGGTGCTAACACCTCCAGTAAGAGCTGGTTTAGTGGGCCACCAGTGGGCTCAGCAATGGGCTTCATCTCCATCGGGCCTGGCAAATGAACCACCATGCTGCTCTTGCATCCAGAACATGTGATGCCCCTCAGTACAGCCTCACCTGTATCTTCCTAAAGCTATCCTGCAGCGCTGAAAACTAGCTCAATCCATCACTAATGAAAACTCCCTCGCTGGTGCTCTAACTCTCTCTTTTCTTCCACGCAGGACACAAACTAGAAACCATTTCATCCCAAAGGACCTAATGAATCTCTTAATTAGCCCAGAGAAATGGCTAACTCCACACAGATTCTATCCTGAAAGCTCCTTTCCTTTCACTCCTTCTGCGTGCCAAAGATTCATTCAGACCAGCTGTGCCCTGTTCCGGAGGTTTTTCCCCAATTATAGGCAGCCATATCGGCTCAATGCCACACCAGATTCCTGTGCTTTGAGGCTAAATGGTGGCTTCCTCACAAAACCACCGCTCACTACATTACAAAGACCAGAGTGATGAAGGAAGCCATAGGGAAGAATAAGGATCTTCAATCTGACTTGAGCGCATAGGAATTTCACGACTTACATGAAAAAAAATGATCATCAAGAGAGTCCTGTGATAACTAAATGCCCGGAAATAGCCACACATTCTATTTCACCACAGTTTAATGAACAAGAGTGCTTCACTGCTCTTTTCTGTTGTACTGTAGCCACTGACCTTGTTATAGTTTATCTGTGTGATGGTATACTGGTTAGGGTTCTGGACTCAGATTCAAAAGTGCATTAGACATGCTGGTAGTTTAATTGACTTCTGGGAAAATTAGCCTTGGCATGAATGTGTACCCTATGATGGACTGGCACCCCCTCCAGAGTGTACCCTGCCTTGTGCCCATTGCTTGCTGGGATAGGCTCTGGCTCTCCCACAACTCTGTATTGGATGAAGTGGTTTGAAAATGGATGGATGGAAGTTTGCTAGCCGCCCTAATAAGGGACGTTTTCCCTTACTTATCTGAATAAGATTTACCAGTCTATGACTGTGGCAGGTGAACAAGGTTCAGCTGGCCATGAAGAATGGAACATTTGACTGGGAGGGAATTAGCTGCTTTCACAGCTAATGGAATCCCTGAACCACACAAAAGGAGATTCCTGAGGTTACAATTACACGAATGCTGCCTTTCGAGCAACACAAATATAGCAACAAAGCAACTTGAACAGCATGTCTGCAGCCCTGGGGGAGAGCACGCTGCCATTCAGAGGTGACAAGCTGGGGGAATTAGCAGCTGTTCATGTTGTACAGGATAAGGATCTCTTTCGTCATTCAATTTTCAGCTCTCTCTGCACTTCACACCCCACGTGCATATTTAGAAACTGGAGCAATCGCCTTTCTGCAACAAATCTGCACACAAGCACGTCTGATTTATTTAATTTTAGCTGGAGAAAAGAGGAAATTAGGGTGACGGCAACACTTTTATGTTATTTCCATTATCTCAGCTTTTGTAGCTTTAGCATGCATATTAATTGTCCAGTCTCTTCTAGAGTGAATACAGGCATGACACAGAAAACCATTCTTATACATTATATATACAGTATGAGAAGCTGTGAGCTGAAGGAGGTCCAACCTCCCACTTTTAATCTTTTATCACCCCTTTAATGTTCAGAATCACCATTTATTATTTCTTTCTATACAGTACTTCTCAATATGGAATTCCCAGTTGTTAGTCAGATTATTTAGGCCTTTGAACAGGATGGGAATGATTAGGACCATAGATATCAGTCCAGATCTTTGCAGAAGACACACACAATCCATCATAATTAGTGCACCACAAACCTATTACCTAATGGAAGGACAGGTATTGGGCTGAGACCACTAAAGGTTTCTCTTCTCCCACTGGGAGTTATTGTCTTCCTCTCCTTCATGGCAGCATTAATATTCTTTTTTTATTTTTGTCTGCTATAGTGTACGGAGAACTGGAAAGTGTGGCAAGGGGCACTATAGCAAATAATGGATTGGATGGATTGATGGATTAATTGGGCTTGATCTGCTCTTCAAACAAGCGCCTTTACTGGTGGAGACCCTCTAGCAGGCTTTCGATCAAGTCACCTTGCTTGCTTGCTTTTCATTTTTATCGAGACTAACCCATGTCTGGAAGGAAGTTTGATGGCTGCGATGCAGCTTTCACTGTTACCCAGACTGTATTTGACCAGACTGGATGACCTGCTGTTTGAAAGTCCCAATGAGAACAGATGAGAATGGTCTTGGCATTACTAGACCATATCTAACTGTGTGTGTATTCTATAACGCTTTCAAGCCATTGTGGACCAGTCACACAAGTAGCTCTGGGGGAAGGGTTAGGACACAAGTTCACAGCTACATACTGAAGCAAAATCTACTGTATAGTGCCAAGCTGACAACA
Organism: Atractosteus spatula; assembly: GCF_055471065.1. Lineage (NCBI taxonomy): Eukaryota > Metazoa > Chordata > Actinopteri > Semionotiformes > Lepisosteidae > Atractosteus > Atractosteus spatula. The sequence continues at coordinate 66,334,350 of NC_142708.1, read as the reverse complement.
CTGTGATCAATCCAACAGAGTGGAAAACACCTGTGGGCCACAATCAAGAGAACAATGCAGATAACATAGGGAAGCCAAGAAATCATGGTATAGAAGCACAGAGATGACACTCTCATGTTCCAGTTCACTATGATAATTCTATTGGCCATTCCCGCACCTGCAGTAATATCCTAGGAAACTACAGGATATCATGCTAGATTGTCATAGCATAAAAGAACCGAACCTTCTTCACATAAATTGTGGTGGGTGTGTAGAACCAGCTACACATTGTCCCAGATGATTCCTTATAGTCCTTTAAGAAACGGTCGCATGAGATCCTCGGACTGATAAGATACTAGCAATCAAACAAGTACGATAAGCCAAAAGCCCTTTTCATTTGTGAACTTTCCCATGTTATAATCATTCATCATTAAAATCACTGCGGTGGATTGATTGCAAGGTAGCATCGCCTCCTTTTTTGTCTCCAGATTTCCATGCAGTAATTTCCACCATTAGTCAGTACAGTGCTCTTTAGAGGACCTTATCACAACCATTCGGGACAGACCCAGAGAATTTGCTGGTAACTTTTCTATATTTATTTTTTCTATGTCCTCAATCTCTGTGCCAATAACCGCCATGTTAGCGGCGGCTAATTCTGAATGTTGCACATATTTGAGCTCACAGAATTGTTTGAGATTCTGAATAACTTAATGACATCTCTCCGCAGCCTCTGTCCGGGGCGAAGAGACTGCAATATGGAAGGATGGGTTTGTTTTGCACTGCCCCGGCTGTCTCATTTGTAAGCTACAGTATATAGATTGCTGCAGCAGGTCCCTCTGGGAGTCAGGGTTGGAAGGCCGAAGTCATTTACTTTTCCAAAAAATAAACTGATCTTTATTCATTAATTTGTTTTCTGGGTGCAGAAGGCATCTGCTCACAGATTGATGAAGGATATTTTAACTTAAAACTCCAATAATACATAAATACTATAACATCCACTGATTTGTGGAGTCAGCATTTTCAATAGAAATAGAGGGGCTGCAGACATCGTTTTTATCCCTTAAATAGAAAGAAAACATCATAAAAATTGATCATATAGCTTACTGTGCATTTAGTAGATGCCTGTGCCTCATTCTTACCAGGCAGGATAAAAATTCAGTAGTGTTCTGTTAAAAAAAGTCATTTTTAATATCTTGTGTTTGTACTGTTTCTTTTATTTCATCATTGCTATATAGGCCATAATACAAAATGAGCTTTTTCACTCTGTTCATTAACACATCAACCTCAATTCACACAGACCCTGCAAGAAGTCAGGAACACTGATCAGCTGTTCAGACCATCTGATGGCTGGAAGGCTCAGTGGACAAAAGGAGACTAAACACAAATGATTTAATTCCACTCAGTTTATGCATTAATTTGTTACGATTCAAATGAAACATGCTAGAACTGTCCATTTTTTGTATTGATCTGGTGCCATTGGGTTTACTAAGGTAAACGTTTATAAGTGAGAAGTTCAAACAAACTCAATTTATCTTTAGCAATAGTAGCCCTCGGCCAGGCACAGGCACCTTTAAGGGGACTTTTGATTATTCTACCCTTTAAATGTGTTTTAACTTGTCAGGTTTCAAATATAAAGAGTAAGATGACATTCTTTCCTCTATTTTCAGTCTATGAATTTAGTGTCACTCAAGGGAGATGCAGAAAAAAAGCCTTTTGTGAATATCAAAGGACTTGGCAGCACAGGTACACAGGCAAATGTATCTGTCATACTGTATTTCCAGTATCAGGTGCTGCCTGTCACGCTCGTAAACCCCTTCTCTTAAGGACGCTCCAGCCCTTCCTTGTTTTATACTCATCTCTCGCACCTGCCTCCGGTTCCTGCCCCCTGTCCTATAAAAGCCTGACGTTCCTGCCAATCTGGGCTCAGCTTTGGAAGATGGATGCCCCGGAAGCCCGCCTATCCACGAGTCCAGGAGCGACTCGACAGCACAGGCATCATCACGGCGTCCTGAACTTCTGAGTCCGGGATTAGGGAGCGTCTGGTCCCGTGACCCCCCTTTTATTTCCCCGTCCCTCCACCGGATCCCGCTCCGGCTTTTAACTCTGTGTGTCTGTCAGGATGGATTACCCGGGCTTGGACTTTTGCTACACCCATGGATTTGCCTCGGATTCCCTTGAACTATTTGCCTCGGCCACACCTCTCCCGGACCCCAGCGCACCATGGACACGCCCCCTGTTTTCCTTCCAGCCCCTTGCATGCCTTTTTCCCCGTGTTTTCCTCACTCCTCCCTTGATTGTGTTGTCTGCATAGGGTCCTGAAAAAAAATGCTTCGTGACACTGCCATGGAGTAAACTATCTCTTAAATAGCATAAGAATGTCATTCTGATCATAAGGTGATCATTTGCTACAAAAATTGACTGCTACTGAAAAAAGAAGTTAAGATCAGTGAACTTCACACCTTAGTCCTGAACAGGCTCCTTTACATTTGAAGTGCTGTCTGACTGGTTAGAATGTGTAAGAAGAAGGGGGTCATCAGAACTTTATTGAAAGCAGCCCATTCCCCACCTCCTGAATGTCTGGGAATGTAGAGCGGTCTATTTACCAGCAGCTACCTTGTCCGAGGGTTGACTCCAGTCATTCTTGCTGAAGCTGATACCCTGGCTTCTTTACCCTTCTTTACCCCTGGCTAGATAGCTCATTCCCTACTCTCACAACCCTGTGTGTAAAAGGTGTGACCTCTAGCTGACAAGGTGTGAGCCGGTTTGGATGAGAAGAATAGAACAGAGACACAGAGGTGGTACAATGGTAGTGCTGTTTACAGTAGGTTTTCAAGCAATATAGCACTTGTTTTCATCAGGCCACAGTTGTTCTGTTCACTTCTTCAATCCCAGCAACATCTGGCACCACTGCTGAATTCATGAGCTGAGGCCTACCATATGAGCTGCTGTGGATTTTGTTTAATTGATGGGGAATCGACAATTGTCTGTTCCCCTAAGCCAGGCTTCACTCTATGGATGACAGGGCCTTCATCTGCTATGCCCCAAAGCTCTGGAACTCTGTCCCCAAAGATATCGGAGAGTCACTTTCCCTGAGCTCTTTCAAATCTAGACTCAAAACTCTTTTAGACTCTTTTTTCAGACTGGCTTTTATTTAACTGCTTTCTTACTGTATTCAATAGCCCTATCTACTATCTCCTCTCAATGTGCTTTTTGTTGTTGTTGGTGTTGTTCAGTAAAGTGCTTTGAGAAGCCACTTTTAGAGATGCTATATAAACAATGTTTATAATAAAAACTAAGTTAATTAATTGTTATTTTTTAATACCCCCCCCAATTTGTGGGTTGATCCTCTAACATGCATATCCGCACAGCTCACTTGCACTGCATATGTAGCTATGAGCTAGTTTGGACATGCTGATGTCACCGCCTTCCCTGCACGAAGCGGGGACCTCAGCTGCCTGGGCTGAGGGAGGTCTCCTTTAGATCACGCGGCTGGTTCCCAGTTGTGTTACGCCGAAGACCCGGGATCGCACCCAGGTGTTGCAGGACGAACCGGTGGGGTGGAGTGGCGAGGGCACGAGCCCACGCGGAACCGCGACGGTCACACATAAACTCTGCAGTGGCTGACAGGAGAGTGAATTCCGTTGCAAGGCAAATGACACCTGACATTGCAAAGGGCAAGACAAAAAAATCAAGGAGCTCCCGTTCGCATAAGGTGATGTGGGAGTGTGTGAAATTGAAGGGCTATACCAAACGATTTGTCTTTCTCCTGCCCATGATTTCAGATTTCCAGCAGTCAAGGTATGTGGTTCTGTTACTTTTTTATTGTTTTCAATTATGAAGCCACCGCCATAGTTTAGAGATGGTTATGATTAATAACTGTGACCTTTATCATTCTGATAACTGTATAGCTTTCATTGAAAAATATGAATAGCTACAGTATAACGTGGTGAGGTCGTACTAGTTTGTATTTTCGCACTACCGCTCATCTTTTGATTATTTTTTTTATGGGATCGAGTTTATTTGCACACAGGTGGTGGAAGAAAAAGAGAACATCTGTTTTTTTTGCTGAAACAGATTTAAAAGGAAGACAACGCATAAATTATTGATCCATCTGAAAGAATATGAAAAATTCTTGACCTTCTCAAAATTGAACGCAAAAAACTGCTGAGCATTTTTCTGCCAACTTTCCTGCCCCCGCCCCCAGAGCATCAGAACACATGAATGTTGACAAACGAGGGGCTCTGGAGACTCCCAGCCAGTATACAAGCTCACTCGAGTGCAGAACGAAGGCTGTCTAGATCATGTCACTAGCCGACTGGGACTGGGATTGGCGAGTGCCACCAAGGATTGGGTGGTATTAGTCAGCCTGGTGGCTTGTCTCTCAGTAACTGAGTCCTAATTGGCCACTATGATAAATCTCTGGGCTCATCGTAACAGCATCTTTGTAATATATGCAGGTCCTGGCCAACAGGCACACAAAACACACAAGCGCAAGTTTCATAAACACCCTTGTGCCTTTATTTGCAGTGCAGGGAATAAAAATTACAAATCAAACCCAAAAACAAAAGCCTGCGCTCCTTCATCTCGAAGTTGCTAACTCAGCTCAGCAGCTTAACTGCTTAGCAGCCTCAAAATAGTATGGCATCTCCCCTGAAACTCTTCTTAGTCAGTCCAAAATTCACAAAACTCACAACTTCCTTTGTCTACGGTCACCAGTCAGTTCTTCTCCCTCTGACGAGGGGTTTGTTAAGGCTTCTCTACCTTTAACCCTGCAGACAGTAGCCATCCACTCAGACTGACTGACACGGGAAGCCTCTGCCTCCTCCTTTTTAAACTGTCACCTGACGAATAGACTTCCTGCAACTGGTCAGGTGACAGAGCAGCCACTCATTCCTTCAGAGGCTTCTGGGTAATGTGGTCCCTACAGGCTGCTCTCACCACCTGTTAATGCTGCTCCTCCTATTAGCAATGAACCTATGGCCTAAAAGACTGGTTCATTTTAGTAGCTCTTTGGAATTCACCAAATGGTCACATTTGTCCAAGTTACAGAATGCTCTTCTGAATGCTGTTATTTCTGGGTTTATCAAATTCTGCTATTTATCTAACCTATCATTCACCCAATAACCTACATAGTTTTTCAGTACATTATTGGACCCTTACAACTGTATTTGGCCCCAAATAATACACCCACGATAACTAGCAGATGTGATTACAATACTGTGATTCAGTTTTTTGAGAAGCGAAAGTGTGGCAAATCTTATGGATGACCAATAAATGACTCATTTGTCACATCGTTTACCAAAACCAATATAAACAATATCCTTGGATGGCTAGTTATTGTCCTGGTCAGGGTGACAGCTGCAGTGTAATGGGATGGCTTTCATAGTTCAGTGCCACCAATCTGGTGTTTCAGAGTTGAAAACATTCTGAAAGCATCAGATGGTATTGTGTCCTCAAACATCATAGCCAGTTTATAAGCAGACTCTGTTTAGCACTCCCACCAATGAAAGAAAGGGAGATTCCCAAAAATGACCTGTTTTTTATCCCAAGCATCACCCAGGGATACTCTTCTTTCACACAGGTGCTGTTTTGACACGAGGAACTGTATTAGTATAATTGCTGTTACGTCTGTTTGTTATTCATCTTCATCTTCCTCTGTCTGTGTTCCCAGGGCCCCAGCACTGCAAGGCAGCAATGCTAACAACTGCGCCACCTCGCCACCCACTTAACACTTACTGTGATGTCATATAATCCTCTGTCGTCTGTAAGACATTCATTGTTATTATTATTTTGCCTATTATGTTCACATCATATTGAGATAATCTGAATAGGACTCAGGAGAGGTTTATGCAGTTTAATACTCCACTCCAGACTGCATTATAAATCCTACAATATGCAGATAACTGCTTTGGAATCAGGCTGTGCTGCTTAGTTACTGTAGCCTGGATTCCACAGCAGACAAAGCTAAATTTGACAGGGATTGGTTGGCACAGAAGTGAATTTGCAGACTGAAAAGTACTGATCAGTGAGACTGTATTACATTCAAAGGGAATTCTAACATGCATTATCCAGTATACAGTATCCTGTATGTACTCAAAACAGTATGAAAAGGTTTATGGTGAGTATTACAAAAAGAAACTGAACGAATATGATCTGGTAAGAGACCAAACAAGATTTCTGTGACGGACCAGTACTGGTGGAGTAAGAATCTGGTGATCTGGAACCACATCTGGAAGAGTCGATTTGTATTGGACCAAACGAATCTCTGGATTGTACCTCAAGAGAAGAAGGAACCCACACAGAGAGACCACATGGAAGTGGTCCTTAGATCATCCATCCATTTCTCAACTGCTTCATGCAATTCAGGGTCGCCGGGGAGTTGGACCCTATCCTGGAAAGCAACAGGCGCAAGGCAGGATACACCCTGGACAGGACAGGGTCCTGTCTATCAATATGAATTGAGGCCCAGAGGGCACACAGACATAGACATGCATGCACTCACTTTTTCCATGAAGTTAATTGTTCAACCAGCATGACTTTGGACTGTAGGAGGAAACCAGAGCACCTGCAGGAAACTCAACTTGAACCCAAGTTCCCAGTGCTGTAAGGCATGAATGGTAACCACTGCATCACCATGCATCCTTTAATCAATCAATGAACCAATCAATGACTCAATGAATGAATCAATCAATCAGTTCTTTTATTTTTATATAGTACCTTTCTGTCACGCCCTCTGCAGCCAGAGGGCGCTCCTACTCTGTCCTGTCCCTAGTTTCCTGCTTTGCTGCTCTTCCGGTTTCCCTCTTTCCTTGGGCTATATATTTCCGGGTCACTTATTCTGCCTCGCTCGGCATTGACATTCGGATGTCCTGAGACCCGCCTAGCACCAGGTCGCCCCACATCCGCTACCTGAGGGCATAGGTTTCTATACGGCACTCCAGAACTCTTTGCACTATCGAGCCCGGGCTAACTCCCCGTTCCGCCGCCTCGCATAGGGTCTTTTTTGTGCTCCTGCCTCTCCACGGTCTGTCCTTTCCGACATCCATGACACTTTCAATCCACATCATCCTCAAGGCACTTTACATAAATAAAACATATACAAAAAGGAAGCATAGTAAACAGAAAAAAGAATACAAAAAACACGCGAAAATCTGAATGTGAAATTCAAAAACAGAAATAGCTTATGGATTGAAGGCTATTGAAAACAAGATGGGTTCTGAGGTGAGAAATCTGAGGCACTCAGCAGAAGGTGCATTTCTGAGTTTGTAACTCACTGCGATGAAAGAGTGTTTAATTAACTTGGGCTTCATTAATTGGCATCTGGGAGAATGGGCACTGGTGTGTGCCTGTGTTTGTGTGTGTGCCCTGCGATGGATTGGTGAACCCTGCCTTGTGCCAGTTGCTTGCAGGGTAAGGCTCCAGCTCTCCGGCAACCCTGAGTTGGAAGAAGCAGCTAGAAAATGGGTGGATGGGTTTAGGTACTCGTCCAGTCACTGTTCATGTGTATAACTGAATCTGAGTATTTCTCTACCTCAACAACAGGTTGGGTAGGTGATATCTACAGGTAGGCTATTTCTCTACCTCAACAACAGGTTGGGTTGGGCTGTGCAAGTTTTACTTTTTGACAAAATCTTTGTCATTGGCACATGAATAAAACAACACTTTCAAAAGAGCATCTCCAAATTGGATGTGGAAAGATTTAAATAAAATCTGAGCTATTTGTCAAAGAATGAAAGGGAAAATATCATTCTCCCTTTCGCCCAGTAGTACGTAGCATGTATGTAGTAGTAGCCAGTAAAGCACAGCAGTTATAATCTGCAACACTTGCTAGGGAGAATCAATGCCAAACCAAAGTTAAGACCAATTAGCAACAGATGCCAGGGGATTTTGATATCACTGCGATTAAAGCCTGGGACTCTGGCTGTGTGATGTGCGTAATCTGCACCCTGTTACTGATGCTGTCTGTTTGCATTATTTAACCAGCTTGTTCCAGTACAGTGTATCGGGTTTGGCCGACTCTTCCTTGGATTCTAGATGGGACGCTCAATATTTTATCCTTCACAATACAGTCAAAGAAACAGGGGTCCCATGACAGGCTGTCCCTGGACCAGACTTGTCAATGAATGAAACAGATCCAACAAAATGTCACCGCGGAGTAATTTTTGGAAAGCAGCAATGAGAGTATCTCCAGATTAATTCATCTGAAACCCACTAACCAAAAGCAACCCCCCCCTGCCTCACCCGACACACAATGGAAATGTCTCATTTCTTGTTCCGGCAAAATGTCTTTTGCTCTTATTCAGTTTGACAAGAAAAAAAAAACATTTTGTCAAGCCCTACAGAATGTTCTCTTAATTAGGAACCAATCCTTTACTCTACTGTCTTGTCGGTTTTTTGTCATCAGTTAATTACCTGTGTCCACATTAATTACCTGTAGTCTTTCAAAACATTGAAGGGGATATTTGATGATTATGGTTAGCAGTAAAGGAATCACTTGATTTTTCTTATCATTATACATCCAAAGATTTAGAAGGATCAATTCTCCTTTTCTTTTTATGACTACGCACCCAATTAGCAAACAACAATTATTTTTCAGCTTGGTTCATAGCTGTGACACAACCCAGAAAAAATGTTCTTAATCATTATATCATATGAATTTCTATTGTCAAACCATCTAATTTCTATTTTTGTTGCAACCCTGCAGCATGACTCCCTGGTCACTCTGCAGCAGCAGAGCCAGGTCATCAGAGGGAAGATAGATGCATGACTCCCTGGTCACTCTGCAGCAGCAGCAGAGCCAGGTCATCAGAGGGAAGATAGATGCATGACTCCCTGGTCACTCTGCAGCAGCAGAGCCAGGTCATCAGAGGGAAGATAGATGCATGACTCCCTGGTCACTCTGCAGCAGCAGTAGAGCCAGGTCATCAGAGGGAAGATAGATGCATGACTCCCTGGTCACTCTGCAGCAGCAGAGCCAGGTCATCAGAGGGAAGATAGATGCATGACTCCCTGGTCACTCTGCAGCAGCAGCAGAGCCAGGTCATCAGAGGGAAGATAGATTCAAGACTCCCTGGTCACTCTGCAGCAGCAGCAGAGCAAGGTCATCAGAGGGAAGATAGATGCAAGACTCCCTGGTCACTCTGCAGCAGCAGCAGAGCCAGGTCATCAGAGGGAAGATAGATGCATGACTCCCTGGTCACTCTGCAGCAGCAGCAGAGCCAGGTCATCAGAGGGAAGATAGATGCATGACTCCCTGGTCACTCTGCAGCAGCAGCAGAGCCAGGTCATCAGAGGGAAGATAGATGCATGACTCCCTGGTCACTCTGCAGCAGCAGCAGAGCCAGGTCATCAGAGGGAAGATAGATGCATGACTCCCTGGTCACTCTGCAGCAGCAGAGCCAGGTCATCAGAGGGAAGATAGATGCAAGACTCCCTGGTCACTCTGCAGCAGCAGCAGAGCCAGGTCATCAGAGGGAAGATAGATGCATGTCTCTCTGGTGTCACAGCTTCACTGAAGCAAGGGTGCCCTATTTGTTTGCTTGATGGATTTTATATGCATGAGTTGGCTTTATGACAATGTATACACCAAAAAGATTTAAAATGAAAATATTCATGGTCAGATTGATTTAATATGGAGTTCATTCTCTTGTTTAGCATCTCTAAACAGTAACATTTTGTAATAACTTGGCATAAAACGGAATACATTACTTGGTGTAATAGTAAGGTCATTTATAATTTGATTTATTAATATTTGATGCAAACTTATGAAGGATGTTTGTGCAAATCAACAAAGAACTTGTCGGAGTGAAATGTTGAAAGTAAAAAAGGAAGACCCAATTTATCTTTTATTGATTCTATGGATGTAACATTCAGCTGTCTGCTTATTTATTGTGTGAACAATATTAGGGTTGCATGCTCTTCAATAAAACTCTTAATAATTAAATACCTGAAGCTGTCTTGAAAAGTGTTGGTCTTTGTGAATACTAGGCATGTAAAATGATGCATAGCAAAGTTAAGGATGTCAGATATTGAAAATGAATAAACTGATTGTGGGGGCTGATTGCACTGTTTTGTGTGATAACCAGTAATTGTAACTGTAATATTAAGTTAATGATCTAATTTATCTACTGTTGTATTTTAATGAAAATGATTGAGCAAGACATGAAAAATGATTTAAATTTATACATAAGGAACACTTAAATAGTAAGAAAAGACAATGCCCTTGAGTCCAATTATTAGATTTAACCAATAGACCATTGACTTATTGGCAAGTATTTCTTGCATTTTGCATTATGATTAATGTATTGTATATTTACATAAACAAATGTCTTTATACAAAGGTCACCAAAGACCATAGAAGTATAATGCATAACACACACTTGTAGAGTGGTGAACACAAAAACATCCAATGCAATAATTCAAGTTAATGCAATAACTGAACCATTTTAATGCAAGAAACTGATAAATTCTATTCTTCTAAGCTGGGATCAATCACATGTGCAAAAAGCGCACTATACAACAAGTGAAACAGATCCAGCACAATATAAGGCACAGGAAATTTCAGCATATCTAGGTCAAAAAATACATCTAACCAATGAAAAGGCATCATCCAGAGGTGGGCTTCAAATCGGCAGTCATGTATGATTTGTATAAAAGTACTATTTTTAATTTATTGCAGTAATACTCAGCTGCTACTGGTATCAAACTAGAAGAAACAACAGCAAAAGCAATACACACACAGAAGCCATGTACAGATACAATTCAATCTAGCAAACATGTCTGTCTCTGGACTGTGGGATTAAGAGCACCTGGAGAAATCCTACATGAATACAGAGGGAACATGCAAACTCCACACAGATGGAACCCCAGTCTAGAACTGAGCACAAAATCCAATAGTTGTGAGGCAGGAGCATATTTCTGGTATACATTGTTTTAAATATTATTTTTTTCTTACTGTTTATGAAGCATACAAAATAGAACTTCTATGTAAGTACCAGTGGAAGACACTGGCACTGTACAAGACAATAACATGAATATTGCAGAACAATATCAGCAGTTACAAGAGCACAAAATAAGCCTTAAAGAAACATTGAGCTTTTATGTTTTTTAATGAAGATGTACTGTACAGTATATATATTTATATACGGTATACTGTATACTGTACTGTATGTCGTCACAGCTATTGATCTGTAAAGAAAACTTATGAAGAGTTACTGGAAGTCAAAGATATTGGGCAAAATACAGATGCATCCATTCATTATCTAACTGCTTCTTCTAATTCAGGATCTCCAGGGAGAGTCTACCCTGGCAAGCATCAGGCGTAAGGCAGGATACACCCTGGACGGGACTCCAGTATAGCCTATCAGCATGTCTATGTGGGAGGAAACCAGAGCACCCAGAGGAAACCCACGCAAACTTGGAGAGAACGTGCAAACTCCACACAGATATCTGTATCAACTTAATATTTATAAATACTTAACTATCAGCAGAAATACCTGTGCAAAATAATTTATTATCACTATCTGAAATCTCCATTTAAAGTAACTGTTACTCTATATTCTAAGATATTTCGGATACGTTTCAATAGGAAATGTGACAGTCTGAGAGATAGCAGACTTGCACATGGCTGGAGAAATGACATCATTATTCATATTAATAGCTATATTGATATGCTGCCATAAAGCAGAAAGATCCTGCCAGTAAGCACTTCTGTGCTTTCTCCTTACTCTCTCAAGCCCAGAACGTATAAGGAGTTTGTGCCAAGAAGCAGTTTCCTGAAGAGTTTTACATTTCCATATTTACAGAAATAGCAATGCAGTGAATCCTAGAGAAGACATCAGTTTGATTTTAACTGAAAAGTACAAGTAGTTGAAACATTAATGTCCTATTGTACTGTAATTCAAAAAGGCATGAAAGCATTAAAATGTGTTAATTCACAGTGCATCAGTAAAAGCACACCAGTAAAGAATTACCAATTGAACTGCTGAAATCGGAACCAACATTCATTTATGAACCAGAAGTGGAAACTATGGGGAAAAACATAAATGGTTGCAGGAGTCTGAAACACGCTACCCAGCTGTGTTGTTGAAGCTTGCATCTGTCAAGAAAAGGCTAGAGAGATCCTTAGATCATTTAGGTACTAGCAAAAACAAGTTGGTTTTTGGCCACAAATGTTCTCGGACTGCTGGTGCTGTATTCATCTTCATTGTAGTTCTGACACCTCAATTGTTGGATTGATCCTGCTGGTTACCAACAGATTGGAAAAGCTGCAGTTTACTGTTAGAACTCCTAATAAATGAATTACGGATAAGAGGCTGAATGGGCAGGGTCGTTCATTAGTGCTTTTGTTTATTGTTAATCTCTATGGAATGCTTGTAAAAAAGAGGAGGCCATTCAATGCATTCCAATGGTTTGGTGGTTTAACAGCTACAGTAAGCGAATCTAAAGTTGAACTCTAACCTCTGTGCTGGGATGCCTGTGTCATAAACCAACTGCATCTATCCATCCATCCATTTTCTAACTGCTTCATCCATTTTTAGGGTCACAGGGCAGCCAGAGCCTATCCTGGCAAGCAACAGGCACAAGGTGGGGTCCAGCCTGGATGGGATGTCAGTCCACTGCAGGGCACATACAGATACAGTCATACACAAACACACGCACTCACACTGTTTCCGTCCTATTCCTATCCCAGTATATTTTTTGTATTCCATTTGTTACCCTGTGTCCTTCTCTGACTTAGTCTCACGTCATCCCTTGATTGACCCCATTTACAATATTATATAGTTTGATCAAATCTCTTCTCAATCCCCTTTATTGTAGAATGATGCCTTTTAGTTCTTTTATTCAATAATCTGAGAAACAAAACAGAAATCACAAAAATGCTAAATAACTGAGCACATACTTATTTGAATTCACCATGTATACCCCAAATTTCTTTTTTTATTGCTTACCCACAATTGTCTTGATGAGAACACTGAACAATCTTTATAAACACCCAAATGCCCTACGTGCATAGATTCCTACAGCTCCAAATGCCCCTTGTGATACATTTAGTGTGCAGTATGTTCCTACTGCTTGTGTGGATCACTTTGCTCTTCCATCCATCCATTTCCTAACTGCGTCTTCCAATTCTGGATTGCTGGGGAGCCGGTATCGATCCTGGCAAGCAATGGGCACAAGGCCGGATACACCCTGGATGGGACATCAGGCCATCACAGGGTACACAACACACATCCTCTCACACCAGGGGCAATTTTCCCAGAAGCCAATTAGGCTTTGAACTATGAGAGGAATGCCCTCCAACATCCTTTTCCTTTAATTCCTGCTTGGGCGAATCAGCCAGGTCAATAAGAGCAGCCCAGAAGATCTGTGGAAAGATAATGTCTCCAAATAATATCACCTCTGCTGCATACAGGGACGTTCATGAGCTCTTCATTCACAAAGCTACTTGTGGCAATGTCTACATTAGGTAGTCTGTATTTACACCTACTGTACTATTGTACCTATTAATTGTACAGCATGTTTGTAAATGTGTACAAATGTGTACCCATTAATTTGATATAATCCTCCTAACCCTCCCTAAGCCATGTTTCAGTTATTCCTATAATGTCATAGTTCCCTGTGTTCATGCAGTAGCCTCAGGTTCAGCTTCTTGTATTTTATTCTTTAAGCTTCTAGCACTGAGGTATAAGCATTTCAAGATGGATGTGTTATTCCTTTTAAGATCTTACTTGGTGCTGCCTTGGGCTTTCCTAAATCCAAGCTTCCCGCCCACTGGCTCCCTGGTTTAAATACTGCTCAACTACTCTGTGTGTACTCTTTCCCTGTGCTTCATCACATCCTGCTACTGCCTGCCTTTGTAATGATTTTGAATCTGGGAAGCCTTGTTAAAACATATCACAAAGCATTTGATTAGACTTGAGGTCAAATGTTCCTGCTCATGACTTCAGAGAGTCTTTGTTTTTGTGGCATAGAAATCTACTTCCAGTGTAAACAAGGCCACTGATTTACAGTATAATGAATCAGTTAATGATTTTACCCAATGTTCTTTTTTTTTAAATCACCAGTTGTTTATCTGTAAACCCTCACCTCACTGGTTTGGATGGCAGGTCGTTCTGTGCCTTGGTTTTACAGCTCACTGTCCCCGTGTCAGCGTGGAACTGTGAACTTTGTTTTCTGGAAGGTGTGCTTGTCATGTTGCACTACTGGCCCACGTTCCCGCTGCAGGCGTGCTGTGCTGCCATGAGAACAGGTGTCTACGAGGAGGGGAGGTGTGTCTCTCAAACTGCAAACTAGTATCAGAAAGTCACAGGTGTATCTGGGTACTGCCTGGCTGAATCCTGGACACCTTTTTTTTAATCATAACGAAGACTTGAACGTAAGAACCTCATTTTTAGAATTGAGAAGGAGCCCTTGAGCCTGTCTGGATCATTTGGAAGTTTCCTTAAGGTCTAGTAACTGAGGTCTAGTAAAACCCCTTGAAGCGAATGGAATTTTTGCAGGGAGTAATGGCTCTTTTAGCCAAGCTTACACAATTACAGATCCTCAAAAGGGCCATCGAGCAGAGAAAGAGCCTTGAGCTGTCAAAGCCTAGACCGCAACAATGGCCACACAGAACTCCCTCCCCCCCCAGATGCCTAACTCTTCCAGTTTTAAGATTAATATTAATTTATAAGAGACAATTCACATGACCTTCATGTTTACTTGCATGGGCACTTCACTAAAAGCAAAATAGATCTTTTTTAGGTTACTTTCCAATAATAATTGAACATTTTTATTATTACAAAGGTTATGTAGCATCGCAGACATTTAGCAACAGTTCATTACAACATCATTGAAATGATATACTAGCAAGAAACAGTGGCATAACACCAAGATCTCATTGTAAAAAAAACTTCTTATCTTAGGGATAATGCAAGAGCTCTTTTTTTGATCAGAAAGGTATAGGGGGGCTATCCTTAAAACCACTGTAACAGGGAGGAAAGGTGCAGGGTCCTGACTAATACAGGCCGGACAAGTTAGAGTGGGAACCTGAGATCACGAATCAGGATGGGGAAACATGGAACAGTCACACATGCACAACATGTACATAAATCCCTGTCCTCCCCACCAAGGCCCTGGAGTTAATATCCCCGATATCTCCCCACTAACCCAGACAGGCTCCCATCTATCTCATCATGCATTCCTGAGGCTGACATCACCAGTCCCATTGCTTGTCCGCTCAGTGCCCCATCACCGCCTACTGAGGGCGCTTCGATATTATCTTAGTTGTGAGTTGTTTCAGCTAACACAAATAATGTCCAGTCTGTGTACTAGAATGATCCTTTAATGCTGGAATCTTAAAAAAAAACTCCTGTTAGGACTACTGTAAAAATGACACACGGTCCTCTTTCCTCTGTGAAAAGATGAACATACTGGTCATGAAGAAGGAAAGTTGAGGGCAGTATGTCTTTGGACTGTGGGAGGAAACCAAAGCACCCAGAGGACACCCACAAAACTTCCACACAGATAACACCCCAGGAATCGAACCCAGGGCCCCAGCAATGCAAGGCAGCAATGCTAACTACAGTGCCGCCATTCAACTTTTCAGAAACACATAGATATCAGCACAGAATGAATAGCAACACTTCAATGACATTCCACTAAAAGCACTGAATAGATGCATCCCAATGGTTTTAATATATAATCTAGAATGCAGTAGTCCAAATGGTTTGATAAGTAAATTAAGTAGAAAAAAGCAGTTCCTGAAAAGAATGAAAGAATGAAAGAAAAAGCTACAAATTGCAAGAGGAGGTAAAAAAGGATGTTACAGCGAAAGAGGGTGAGAAGAATATTGCAGTATAGACTAAAACAAACAATACAAGTTATTATCAGTTGTTACGACCACAACAGAACAGTCAAGAGTCTCAGAGATAATAATGGAAAACCTACATTTGATGAAAAGGAAATGGCAGAAGTATTAAAAGAGAATTTCGCTGTGGTGTTTATCAGGAAAGAAATCAACAACATGCCTCAGGTTAAGCAAAGACAAAGCTCTATATTAAATTATATTTTCATTGAAAAAGCAGACAAATCCCATGTACAAGAAGCTCTTAACCTGACACTTCTTTATGCAGAGGACTCTGGAAGTCAGAAACCAACTATCCAGTCATGTTAACAAAGCTGGTACCTTAATTCTTTCAAGAAACAGCTGCACAAGGTCTTTGGATCAATTAGCTACTTGCAATCAAATGAGAATGAGAGGCCAAATGGCCTCCTCTCATTTGTAACCTTTCTTAGGTGCAATAACTGTATATTCTGTAATCACATGCCGCAAACAAAGACTCTCAGCTGAACGCATGAGAACATTAAATTATTACATACCAATACCGAAAACAAGCATTCATTAACCCTAAACCACCAAATTCATTGGAATATTTAAGATGTCTGTAACGTGCTGTAAAATAATTTTCTGTATCATGCACACCTGATGGGTTTTACTATAGCCTGTCCTGAGTACTTTAGCTCTTTCTTATGAAGTGTGTGCCAATCAGTTGCTCACCAGAGGGGACTTTTCTGCACTGTGTGCCACAGGAGTGGCATTACATATTCATTTTTAAACCACCTTGAATTAATACCTTCAGTTCACTTTATTAAGTCTTCGACCTTTGTAGTTAAGATAGTCATTACAATGAATGAGTTCTGTATCAGAAAAAAAAGAGCTTGCCAATTCTTTGACACAGTTTTTAAAACTTCAGTAGCTTTGTACAGAGAAGCTACATAATTGCTTTGCTTCACGTAAATTTGAATGTTGGGAATTTGTGAGGGATGTTTAAAGTCACGTGCCTGTCCTAGAGTGTAATATGTATGGTTTTATAACCACTGTTTACCGCTCAGTAATCATTTCCTTCTGTTGAATTAATCCACTACAGTAACAATTAACTCAGAGACACTTCAACTCTGGCTCAAGTTCAAGTTCACGTTTATTTGTCATTCCAGCCATATACAAGTATACGGTGGAACAAAATATCGTCCCTCCTCCTCTATGCAGACTGAACCTTTCAGTATTTATCTCTGTTACCCCATATGCTCACAAAATTGGATTTTTAGTTTTCTTGGATTCTAAATGTCTTTGCACCTGAAACAACATTGGAGGCTCCTGCAAGTAGCCCAGGTCACTATTCAAAACATGCTGCGAATCCCTGTGGATCTGTCCTGAATGTAAATTTCATACAATTTCACAGATTATTAAACCGGCTTATCCTGTCTCTGACATACTGCTGACTGTGTTAATGAGTTTTGCAGTTTGCTGCGTTGTAAATAGAGTACAAGAATAATGTTACTAAAATACCAGTGTAAATATGGACCTGAGATTGAAGAATGACATCCCAGACTCCACTCAGTGAAAAAATAAGCAAGGTTAAACTTAATTTCTTTCAGTGCAAAATCTTACTTCCCTTATAGGACCAGATTAAATCAACACTTCAGCCCATCTGCCAGCAGTTAAATTATATAGCCAGCACTTTCAGTCATGATTTCTCTGTTAAACAACATTGGTGTTATTGTAATTTAGCACTCACAGGCAGGTTCATCTGCAGTGGACTGTTATGGACAGCATGTCATGTCCTTTTAAAGATAACGAGGATGCAAATCAATAAGTGTGATATCTTTTAAACTACAGCACTGGACAAAGATGGATGGCATTTCATAATCATGACAATAATCCGATTCACACAGAACATTCACTGGGTGATATCTGATAATATTGTAGCCTGTTAAACGCCTTTAATACTACAATATTAGGCCACATAATACAAATTTCTTTGTTTTAGATGTTGCTAAAAGGATTTGTAAAAACGTTTAACATTTAAAATACAATAAGGAATATCCACAATCTTTTATGCTCCCATGAAAATATTACAGAAATTTGCAAATCCTTACATTGGACATACTAAACAAAGACTACAAATTACAGATATTGAAAGTGGCAGTTTCTTACAGTATGTTGCTTTTTTCCCTGATGTTCTGAGGATCCTTTTTATTTGTTGGCTTTCTTCATTACATAGTAGGGTTGTAAACATCATTTCACATTTGTACTGCAAAGCAACTCCATGTCACATCTTTAAAGTCTTGTAATGCACTCTATAATGTATAGCTTATTCTGGTAATGAAACTTTATTTCTCTGAGCAGTGTCCATGGCCCATATATCAAGAGTCTGATCGTTAGTGTGGCAGCTTTGATATGTTTGCACCTAAAAAAGTCTACTCAAACCCAGGGTCCACCTTTGTGTGTTGTGCAGCTCATATCAGGATTTTTCGTAATCCATTGATTAGGACTGTTTAAGTCCTTATCAATGGATTTCGACTTTTATTCAAAACTCTAGCCACAAGTTGGTTTCTGTGAAGGCTGGGCAGAGAGTGAAATTCACCAGATAAATTAGCTTTTCCTTTTTGCAATTTTGCCTCTATTTGCTTTTCTAATATTTTTAAGGGTGCACTCTACCTGTGTTTTGGTTTTCCACTTTCATATTTCAAATATGCCTTTTTAACAAGAGTTCTAAATCAGCTAAGTATGATTTATACAGTATTTTGTACTTCTTTCTTCATGTTTTTTTTCTTCAATCCTGTCTCTCCTGTCTCGCAAACCAATGATTGTGTTTCTTAAATTATTGTTAGTTTGAAACATCAGAATTATCTGCTTTACCGTCTCCTTTCTTCTCTAAATTCTTTCAGGCATTTTTGACAGTGTTCCAGGGCCTTTCTGATACACATGATGTGCCTGCCTGATATATAATTTTTGCTTTCTTTCTGTGTGAACCCTGACCCCAATTGACTAAATATTATTTTTTTTTCATATCACTACGTATTAAATGAAATACCTGCTTTTGTTTTAAACTAAGCCTTTTGAACTGCAGGCATATTTAGGTCAATTATTCTTGATGTTAAAATAACTTTTCTTCTAGTGAGTTTTGTCAGAAGGTTCAGAGCAATTTTCATGCCTCCACCATTTTCTGCAGGTCACTCATCAGCTGAAGTGACAGGTATTCTATTTCCTAAAATCAAGGGGGAGAAATCCAAGAAGCAGCTTCTTACCATAATGTAGAGGCCACAACTGCAAAATTCCCTCAAGGACTTAGAAACCACTAGGACTCTCTGATACACAGCTCCACTCACTGAGGGATTTTGTTAGGGGTTGCCTTAGGGAATCTCTGAAAACTAATCTTTTCACTGATTATAGACCTCCCTGGGGATCACCCAGTCTCTCCTTTAGCATTTAGCACAAGGAGAGGATTGCAGCTGCTGAGTTCCCAGAAGGCCCAGGATGTCTAATGTCTTATTCGCTTGCCTGATAGTTAATTTACCAACATTCCTATTAAATAACCTCCATCTCCAGGCCACCACCTGGCCTATTGAAGTCATGTGTTTACAGAGTATTTAAGAAGGTTCCATATAATATAGGAAGAATCTTGAATCTTCATCTTTATACTTCTTCACTATACTGATCGCCAGCTTATTCTTCAGGTGGTCAGAGATATGTTTTTGCTACCTTACCATGATGGAGTTTCACTGTTGTTCTTCCTGTATCATTCTGCTCTCACAGCATAGTGTAGAACATTTTTCACTCAACAAAGGAATCTCCTCGTCAACTTTCAATTGTTATATCTGATCATGTCTCAGTTTGCACTTAACTGATGTGACTCTAGAAATCAGTCACATTAAATGGAGGTGTTTAAACTCTCTTACTTCAGAATGAGACTTTTTTTAATCTATTGCTCACAGAGTTTAAATATGCTTTTTAATGGATTAAAAATCCTTAAATAACTCTCATTCTTTATGGGTGGTTACTGTTTTTTTGTTCTTAATCTGAAAACAAAAGACACATAAATCAAATCTTTCAACTAAAAAACTTGTACATACTGGCCACTCTGAAAAATGATTTTTAAAAACCTTGTCACCATGATTACAGAATTCCCAATTGGGCCTTTCAGCTCAGGGTCTTTAGGACATTCAAGGGCATCAGCCTCATGGTACTCAGTTGAGGACAATTGTATTATACTACTTAGACTCCAGGGTCTTTTGTAATCTGCTCACAACAGCACAACTATATCCTGCTGATATAGTCATATAGGACAGCCATATATGACAATCCTATGACATATTGATGCATGGAAAAAAGTCAGCATATTTTTTGCAGCACTTCCAAATTTAAGAAGTTTTCTCTCTTACCTATTTCAGAAGTTGAGCGAGGCTTGGCCTGTTTAGTACTAGGATGGGTACTGCCTTGTGGAGTAGGGAAGTTACCCCTGGTGCCCTGGTTAAAATCCACTCTGAGCTGGAACATCATGACCTCATTAAAGTCTCCCCTTAAATCAATGGGTGAAGCTGCTACTCACTCTTCGACCTAATCCTAATCTGCTACAGTGTGTATTGAGGCTGCTGGCACAGAGTGGCAGCTGTGTGTCTCCCAATCAGTGCTGTATTTCAGGGATGGAAGAAGTGGATCACCTAATATTAAGCACTTTGGGATCCATTTGGATAAAAAGAATTATACAGATGCAATTATTACTATAAGTTTTTGTTATCCACATTGGTCTGCAATTCTGTGATAAAAAACATTCATTTTACTTCCACATTGTGACCCCCGTGTCCTTGTTTCACTACTGAGTGTGAAACAGTTCTCTGGGTTCACCCTACCTATATCCCTCAGGAAATGAAAAACCTGAATGAAATCTCTCGATCTCTTTTGTTTTAGATTGAGGGGTTATGGCTGTCTTATCCTTTCTGTATATGACAGTCTCCTTAGAGAAGGCAACATTTTTGTTCCTTTCTTTGGCTAAAATGTCTATTTAGTTGTATGGTGACCAAAATCAAAGACAGTATCCTAATTGAGGCCTTACTCGTGCATTGTTAATCTTCAAATAATTTAATGGATTATAATTCCATTCTATTCTATGGCTATAAACCCAAGGTTTCTGATATCTTTTATTGCTTCCACGCATTACCTTGATGAGGATGAAGAATCTATGAAAGCTCTGGGGCCCTGTGTTCAGAGCCAGACCCGAGGTGCCGTCTGCGTGGAGTTTATGTACTGCATATGTTCTTCCTGTGTTCATGTGGGTTTCCTCTGGGAGTTCTGGTTTCCTTCCACTGTCTAAAAACATACAGATAGATGAGCTGACGTCTGAGAAAACTAACCCTGATACGAGTGTGTGCAAATGTGTTTGTGTCCGAGTGTTTCCCTCGATGGGACTGGTGTCCCCTCCAGAATGTATCCCATCCCTTGCTGGGATAGTCTCCAGTTCCGATGTGACCCTCTTTTGGATAAAAATGTGTCACAAACCGCACGCAGGCACCGTTGCATTCCCACGAGCATCCACTAATTAACGTCACTCACCTTGTCTATTTAATCTTCCGCTCTGCAGCTTATCCTCGCTCGCTATTGAGGTTTCCTCAGCCTGAGCTACGTATCCAGTTAGCGACTTACTCCGACTTCTCGTTCGTTCTTGTGACCCCCTGGATTTCCGACCCACCGCTTCTGATCTCCGACCTCGCTCCAGCCTCACGACTTGGATTATGTTCGAAATTCAGTTTTCTCTCTCAGACTCCACACAGGGTCTTTTCCCTACCCTTTTCCCTCGGAATATGTTACAAGAGGTTAGAATATGGATGGATGGGTGTTTCTGTGGTTGCCACTACTACAATAATTTTATCATCTGTATATTTAACAAGTTTGCTCACTACTTGGGAATGCAAATAAAGCATAAGCAGAGCAACATTGCTAAAAGAGATCCCTGAGGCAGGAAGTTGAGACCTTGAAGATAATGCTCAGCTTTGCGTTCATTAGTCATTTATCAATTCACTTGCAGACCTTACCTTGGATTCCTTTAGCTTTTAATTTGAGATTTATCCCTTTATCCTTTTATGAGGGACCCCATCAGAGTCTTACTGGAAGCCTGAATATGACGTATTGTGTGCTTTAGTTTTATCTGTCAGTTGCTTTTTCTAATGTGAGGACAAAGCTGGTCCAGACAAGATGGCCGCTGCTTTGTTTATGTTTTTTTTTGTTCCCTGCACTGTAAATGAAATTGTGCTGGTGGTTTGAACCTTGCAGCTATGCATGTGTGTGTCTGTTGTCCTGTACTTGCCCATTTTAAAGATCCTTTTGCGACACGCACTGTGGGGGCAGTCACACTAAGACTTTTAACACACTGTTTGAACAGGATCATCTTTCTCTAAATTCATGCTGGCTATCTCTCAAAATGACAATGTTTTTTCTTCTAAATTACCTACAATTCTCATATGTAAAACATGTACCTCTAACACACATACTGTAGGACTAATTGGTCTATAGCCTCCTGGTTAAGTTCTGTCCCTCTTTTTGTGGACTGGGGTTACATTTGCAGCTCTCCAGCCTGTGGGTACTGCTCCCTCTCTAAGTAAGATGAAATACCCTAGCTAGGGGTTTACAAATACCATCCCTCATTCTCTTATGTATACCTGGAAAAACACCAGGACATCAGGACCACCTGATTTATTGTTGTTTTTTTTTGCTGAACAGCCCCAGCATTAGGATTCCTTAATTAGAATCTTAATTTCAGTTCTGTTTTGAATAGAAGTATGACTTCATTAAAAATAAAACCTCCTCTCATCTTCAAAACTCATTTAATTAAAATCCTTTTCCCCATTGTTTTGTGTATTTTCTTGTACTTTCTCCAATATTTTGCTGTTTACAAAAGTAAGCAGCATTACAAAAAACAGAGGTATACAGATGCAGCCATTCAAAGTGCGCGTCACAGACACGTACCGCAGGTGACGTCGCTCAGTATGACGCAAGATGACGCGTGGCACCGCAGTACGTGATTGGTTGACCGACAGGGGCACTCGTGGTCCGTTGGTCTGTCGTAGAAAGACTTACAGTAAAAACGTCTTTGCTGTGCCCGTTGTAGATATTGAATTTTACCACTGAAGGGAAATCTTAGTAGCTGAGCATAAAAAGAATAGGAGCATACTGTAACGCGTGTGAAGGCCATAAACGATATTAATTTTGGAACATAAACATACAGTATATACTGTAGCTGGTCTTGGTACTTTAAAGAAAAAAATACACACCAGTATTCCATTTCTCCCTAAACATTTTAAGCTTTGAAGTCTTTAACTAACATGATACCGGAGTCAACAAGCATACTTTTAGAATTTGATTAAAAGGGAATATAATATGGAATCGCGTATCTAAAGAATTTAATAACGGTATTCGTGTGCTGCGACAGGGCTGTGTAGGGCTTTTTCGCCTGCCTGTTCATGCGAGCTGTCTTCTAGCCGACTGGTCTAGGTGCGTGACTAGCAACTGGGAGGTTGTGTGATCGAATCCAGCTGGTGCCGGACTTTTCTTTTAACAAACATTTCTTCGAAAAAATAGAATAGCGATATTATGGACAATAAATTGACTTTTATATTTCAAAATATCGCAACATGAACGATATTTGCGATATTTTGAACATATCTTCCCTTCTGACAGCGGTTCCTCCTTCTATTGTGTGTGTGTGTGCAACAGAGTAAATTTTTATAGAGAAATGGAGGCTGGACAGTATGCGTTACAATATAAACATTTATATTGATTTAAATCGTGTTCTGATTTAAATCGCAAACGCGTGTTTAATTATGTGTTTTTTAATCATAATCAGGCTAATGCATTTCTACATTTTCTGTATGAACCAGCTTAGAGGTTCATACAGAAAGACAGCTTGTGTTTAAATTGAGTGTAAGGTAATTTATGCTTCTAAAGTCATGGTCAGCATTTATTATTGTACTGTGCTGTAAACTTTTTCTGTGCCTAGTCACATTATTTTATAGCGTTTTTATTGCGTTATTAAATCCGGTGGCGCTGTGTGTTACAGTAGTTTCCTGACTCCCATGTCACATGGTCTGTGATTGAATCCCATAGAACTATGACTTTATTTTTTAACAAACATTTCTTTGAAAAAATGAAACGTTTCCCTTGGTCAGAGATTAAATAAAACCTCACTCGCACCAAACAAATTTATATTTCTAAATATCACAAAATACGTTCATTGTCTTCCAATCGAGTCGAGTTGACATTGGAAGCCTGCCACACCCGGACTGTTAAACCAACGCATTAGCACGTCAAAGCCCATCGAGGGTATTGAGCCAGTATTGCCTTTAGTATTCCCCCCTCTCCCCTCAATTCAATTCAATTCAAGGTGTTTTATTTGCATGACAGATGGGTACAAGCAGTGTTGGGTATGTATATTGTAACGCTTACGGCAGACAGGCACTGTGTAAGAGCCGGCGCACCAGAGCAGCGCACCGAGGGAGCGTCTGCATTTCTAACTTAGTTTTTAAAATTAGTCAAGCAATATGAAGCATCTCCTTTTACTTAGTGCCTGAGCATAAAAAGAATAGGAGCATACTGCAACGCGTGTGAAGTCCATAAACGATATTAATTTTGGAACTTAAACATACAGTATATGGCTGGTCTCGGTACTTTAAAGAAAACATACACACCAGTATTCCATTTCTCCTAAACATTTTAAGCATCGAAGTCTTTAACTAACGCGATACCGGAGTCAACAAGCATACTTTTAGAATTTGATTAAAAGGGAATATAATATGGAATCGCGTATCTCAAGAAATTAATAACGATATAATTATATTCATGTTGCAAAAGAACTGCAACGGACATAAAAACTCCCTTGCTTTTAACAGAGCGTTCCATAATTTCTAACTACGAAAATGCCAGGTGAAAGGATTTGTAAACATATTTTGTTAAAGCAAGTCAGAACCCATTCAGAGCCTACATTACATTTTAGCGTTTCATTCTGAGCAGAAGACCCTCACACCTGAAGAAGGGGGAGGTGTTTTTCGCTGGAAATCTCGCCTGCTTCTACTTTACAACCGGAGTGCTGGCTGTGACGAATTAAACCGGTATTACAGGTTACAATCACAGACCATGTGACATGGGAGTCAGGAAACTAACACAGCGCCACCAGATTTGATAACGCTATGAAAACGCTATAAAATAATGTGACTAGGCACAGAACAAGTTTACAGCACAGTACAAAAATGCTGACCATGACTTTAGAAGCATAAATTGCCTTACACTCAATTTAAACACAAGCTGTCTTTAGCCCTCTAAGGTGGTTCATACAGAAATGTAGAGATCCAGGCTCAGAACACACAGCTTCATTAGCGAATACATATGCAGGACAACTAGAGAAGACGTTTTACAGAGGATGGATTTTTAGAAACATCCCATCAGTGACATCACTGAAGTCAACTCCTAGGTACTGTAACTGTCGTGTGGATAGTTTCACAAGAATCAGACAAAGGTTTAAGCATCGCTTGTTCTAGATAAAACTGCAAAAAAAAACAACAACCCATAATGTACTTCTTTGCGGCTCTGTTTGCCCAAATCATATATTCACAACGTGAAATCTAGAAAATAATATTACGTAACCAAAATCCGCAATATGGAAACAGAACCTGTGTAATTGTTGATAGATGATGTACTCGTAACATTTTTTCAAGACGAACTACAACATTTAAAAAATGACTTGTATGTACTTGATATCTCTAATCAATCCACGGGTCCCAGCACGAAACGAAAGTAAAACGCATACCGTTTCGCGCTTCTTATTAGTTGCTCAAAAGTAATTTGACCGTATGAAATGCATAATATTGTAACGCTTACGGCCGTCAGGTACTGTGTAAGAGCCGGCGTACCAGAGCAGGTGACGTCACCGCCCTTCCCTATGATAGCAGGACTACAGCTACTGGGCTGGAGAGAGATCTCTCTTTAGCTCACGGTGCTGGGTCGCTGCAGAGAGACGCGGAAGTCCCGGGTGCGAGCCTCAGTCGGGATGGGGCCGACCAGATGCGGCAAGGGCGCCCGCCTGAGCCCCCGTTGCGTTACATTGGTGTCAGAAGCGGGGTGGGATAGCCCTTCGCCGGGGACGGCGATTTAAGCGGGGGAGAGTGTAACGCTTACGGCCGTCAGGTACTGTGTAAGAGCCGGCGTACCAGAGCAGGTGACGTCACCGCCCTTCCCTATGATAGCAGGACTACAGCTACTGGGCTGGAGAGAGATCTCTCTTTAGCTCACGGTGCTGGGTCGCTGCAGAGAGACGCGGAAGTCCCGGGTTCGAGCCCCGGACGGTGTGGGGCCGACCTGATGCGGCAAGGGCGCCCGCCTGAGCCCCCGTTGCGTTACAATATAAACCTAGAAACATATACGTGAGTAGTACTTAAGCACTGTAGTATCGGTGTTAAGACATACCTCTCAAATACTGTAAATCAAGTTAAAAATATCTCAAGATTCTGGTCATAATGAAACCATGTTTCGTGTATGTTTTCTTTAAAGTACCGAGACCAGCCATATACTGTATGTTTATGTTCCAAAATTAATATCGTTTATGGCCTTCACACGCGTTGCAGTATGCTCCTATTGTTTTTATGCTCAGCTACTAAGATTTCCCTTCAGTGGTAAAATTAGATATGAATATTCAATACTTAAACGGGCACAGTTAAGACATTAAATATACATATACATACTGTATACAGTACAGTTTGCATACGGTAATATGTTTATGTCCCTAAATCAATCTCTTTTATGAGCATGTGAAAGGCATGGTGAATCACTGTACTTTGCATGATTGGAAAAAAATGCGTGATTGCGAAATGCTGTGGCGTTACTTTTACAAAGACGGTCAATGAAAAAAAGAATGTGGACCAGGGCAATACTTTGAGTTTACAGCTTGTCCAAGGTCATTTATTATTAATACTATTATTAATATCTTCGTTAAAGACTTTGATGGCTACAGCTCAAACATGAGAGGTTGAGCTTTATTAGCTCCACCTTGCGGAAATTCCGGATACTATTATTTTGCTAGCGGTATTTACCGGTAACTCGCGGTATTTACCGGTAGCTTGCGGTAGACTGCGTACAGCGTACCGGAAAATAATGCGGTATCGCCCGCGCATTTTGAATGGCTGCATCTGTAACTCGGCCTCTGCAAAAAATGCATAAATCATAAATCACAGAGGATCTGATTCAGACAAACCTTGCTCTGGGCCATGGAAATTTGTTTGATTTCTAAAGTGAGAGTAGTCATTTTTAAATAGAACATGGTGTATTGTGGTTAAACATAGAGAGATGTTAAAACGTGATAAATGGGAAAATTTATACAAGAAATCCAATTTGTTAACTTATGTTTCATGATATTGTGAAATGTTATCTCGGTAAAGTGTCCTAACAGTTAAATCACAACATTTTAATATTTTCTGAAAAATCACCACGCTGTTCAGGCTAGTAGATTATTAAATGCTTTCTGTAACAGCACACATTGCGAATCATTCTTTTTTTATTTGAGCAATTATTTTGTTTAAATTTGTTTAAATTTTTAAAGCTTTTGCTCTTGTGCATTTTGTCAGCACAGCTGAATAATTATCGCATCAAATGTTTTATTTCCTACAATTGGAAGTGATACAGTTTGCTAATTGCTGAGTCACGATGTCATGCACAAATAATGGTTTTTTTGTTGTTATGAAAGGAAACAAGTCTCAGTCAATGATGAAATTTACAATGATCATCACTGTCTTTGCTTCCTTAAAAAACTTTAGTTTCTCAGCTATTCTTACATGACAGGGCAAACCTATTCTTCGGGTTCAGTGGATAGGCTATCGCCTATGTGCCCTGAATAACGAATTCCAACTCTATCAAGCTCATCACTTTGGCTTTTCATAATATTTGGTGTTTACTACATGGTATCTTACCTTTGTGTCTTTTAATGAAATTCTAGCTCTAATATACAGTAATTCAATTTGTTTATTTTGTTTTCTTTCTTGGAACATAACCAAGTTGTGCATCCATTTCTCCTAATCACTGAATTAAGAAATGTCCAACGGGGCAATATCGTTTACCAAACAGCTGCTGGAAAGGCAGGAATGACGTTTATCAGCCAAAGGCAATTTTCTCTCTTAAATTTGCCAGCCTCTTGTGACTTATAGTATGAAGCTCCATGCAGTATTTGTAACATCACAAGGCCTGCCTGCATCTGTAGTGGCACAGCCATATTCTGGGCAGCCTGAGTTCTCTTCTGGTTTTATTTAAAAAGAACATAATAGTGAATCATTTAGTAACTGCATATAATTTACAAAATTTGGCAATTTCCCTGGGGCTATCATATTGTGGTGAATTTCTCTGATTATTAGTTTAATTAAACATTTATCATAATGTAATCCTTACTCCTTTGTTAGTTCAAACACGCATGGCGGCATTTTTTTAAACCATTTTCAGATGCAGGACTTTTCAATGAATGACCAAATTTGCCAATTAAACAGAGCATAACAATGCTAAAGAAATGCCTAAAAATCTTTCTCTGGCTTCACTGGAAAAGTGAATGAGATAAAGATCATCTCCTGTGCAAACGTTGAGCACCAGTAGCCTCCAAATAACATCCTAATCCAAAATCAATTCTCCTGTTTGATCAAAGTAATTTGGATTAATTGGAATGGCTTTTGTTAGGCAGAATTCTAAATTATCCCAAAACATTAGAGAGAAATTGGTTTTGCGTAAAAGGGTGAACAGGAGCTCTTTGTCTGCCTGCTTTTGAAAAACAGTGGATTATTGTAATGCTCATTTCTGATTCAGAAAATAGCTTATTCAAGTCTCAAATTCAAGGACCAGTCATCTATACCATTATTCAATTTCTACACTTACATTACTGTTTTCTGTGTTTTTCACGCACAGTATAAGTGTGTTTGTGTCATACAGATAACAGTCTAACGTCCAACTTTTTTGGACTCTGCTTTTGCTTTAATTATTTTATCATGAACATTTAACTTCATTCTAAATATAGAAACCTTCTGTTGATTATTGCATTTGCTGGCAACTGAAAAATTGGACTCATTCCATGAACAAACTGTATTGTTGAGTACAGTACATTATGTGCAAGAAGAAAAATGTCTGTCGGAAAGTGAAGATAATAAAATTTAAATGGTTTGTGACTTTCTTTATCTTGGAGTAAAAAAAAAAAGCACTGGCGACTGCCAGTCACAGATGGTGAAAAAACATTATCTTTGAGTTTGAGAGGCCTGATTCCATTTTTTTTCTATTACAAGTGCCAAGGATTTTGCTTTTCAAAGCGAAGCTGCACAGTGACACTCAATGTGGTTTTATCGCAACTTGTGTTCATCTGAAAAGCTGCAAAACCTAATTTCAGCTTGACCATGCTCTTTATTTCAGAAGCTGAAGGTTCTGCCTTCAACAGATCCTCTGAAAACCTACTGCGAATAAAGATCACTCCTGCTATTCATTCCCTGTAATGGATTCCAGATAAATACAGGACTGATTTTATTTTATTTTTTAGAATTTTAGCTGTAATCATCATACACTTCATGTAAACTAATGAAAGCATCTTTATGTCTCTTTAACCATCTGGCAATTAGACTAAAGAGTGCCATTCCAAATCACATTAGGTATGGTGGTAATCACAAATCTAATAATAATCCAACCATTTAACTTTTCAAGGGCACAAGAAATAGTTGTCCACTCTCTCCTCTTTTGTTTTATGCACTTATCCTTATTATTTAGGTACTTATTACCATGCCATTGGTATGAAATTGTATAATTCAAATGTATAATACAAATGCTGCTGGACACATGGTTAAACAGATGATACAACGCAAAATGTTACAAAAGGGGATTACAAAATTGTTGAAAATCGGTATTTGGCTGAGCGGTTTAGTCAATCAGTGAAATAATTATTCATAACCCCCAACTTGTACGTGATTTCTAACCATATACCCGAGTGGCTGGTGTAACCAGAGGCACGTGAGTTCTTCTTTTCTGGTACAGCTTTGTTGAGAGGAGTAATACTCCAGGCACACTTGGTTAAAACAAATATTTATTACCATAAACTATACAAAGCACAAAACATACAACACACAAAGTTACATTATATACAGACAAGGCGTTTCAGAGGCCTAACATTCTGGTCACCCAGAAAACCCCAGACTGCTACTAAGCACTAAACTCTTAATATGCCTACAGAGGCCACACAAGAGATGAGCTGCCTTCTGACTAAATAAAAAATAACCTGCAGTTAAATCTCTCTCTGCACCCTGGATGCCACACTGGATGCCCTCTGGCGATAATCCAGATTACTGCCCGCTGCGCTCCCGTCTCCTCTTTCTGCAATTTCCCTCACGGGATCAATAAAGTACGTATCTATCTATCAAAATAAATGGGAGCCTATATCCCTACCCATAAAATGCACCGTAATCAGGAAAGACGTTTCTAACTGAAGTATCTTTTATCAGGAAACCCAAGTTCCCTAAAAACACAGAAAAGCATGCTCTGTCTTTCAAGTTTAGAATACTTAGCTCCAGTCAGGTTTGATTTGGATGATCAAGAAGTACAGTAGGAGCTCTCGCCTGGCACAAGCTTCAAGTCCCAACTCCTCTGGACTCCTCTCTCTTCTTCCTGCTCTCCTTGTTTCTTCCTTCTTCCTCCCTTCCTTTCCTCCCTCTTGCCTTCTGTGCTCTCAAGGTGAACCTATACTGTGTCTGTTTCTGCCCTGCTCCTTTGCAACCATTAATTCCCAACTTGCCTACACATACTGAGATAAACTTTACTATTGTTTCTGCTCAAGGGACATCCTCTCTGCTTTGAAGTTGGAAGTGTTAACTCTTCCCAGTGAAACAAAACAAACTTTATCTAAAATCCAATGCCGGCGTCACACTACATGACTTTTCCTAGGATTTTCAGTCGCAGCCTTCATTGACATAATCATAAGAAAATCACAGCGAGTTGTTGAGTCGCATCGCACGCCCGTTACCATCAGCTGTGTAGTGTGACACCCCCAGCGACTCAGCCGTAGCGCTCTTAACAGCCCCTACGACTCTCTGCGACTCGCAGGTTTGATTTTCTCGTAGCGAGTGGCAAGTCGTAGGGGTGAGATCTTGTGTCGGCGACAGTCAACAGCCAATGAGCTCTCAACCGGAAGTACAAAGCAAGCAATTCGGCTGCAAGGAAAGAAGGAAAGCGAGTGTTTTGGACTGTGTAAATGGAGGAGAGGCTCATCGAACTTTGGAGCCAGCACAGATGTCTGTTTGACGTGTCGTGTTTGCTGTTTGTTTACTTTCGTGCTGCTCCTCTTCTTCCGGTGTGCTCCACATTGATTGGCTGCCAAAATGAGGCAACCTCGCAGTACTTTTGCGGAGATTTGGAACTTTGATAAAAAGTCATAAGGGAATTGTGTAGTCATTCCCCGCGATTCCTAGTCGTATAATTTGACACCCTCTAGGACAGAAAAGGCAACGAGATTCAGCAACTGCAGTCGTTAAATTTGACGTGCTCTCCGACTAGAGGTCATGTCGAGTCCTGTAGCGTGGCAAAGGCTTAAAAGACACTTCTCAAGTCACCCAAAGCTGTAACAACACATTAATCCAGAAAACAAACATGCATGCAGGACACATTTTTCTTCAACATCCTGACACATCAGTAATTGCATTTAATTCATTCTAAAGGATATGCAATTAACTGGACTCACAGACCGTTCCACTATACCAGTTTAAGTTCAAGATCCTCTCTGAAATGCTTCTGGAATGGAAATATCTGGGAATTATTTCATTCTTGCAGTTTAATAAATTGCATGTTAATTGGGTTTCCCTCTTAAAATGTATAACCAAAGCTAGAATAATGATAAACTTTAAAAAGTCTTTAAAGATATAATTAATTTCTTAACTCATTACACAATATTGCTGCTATCTGAATGAATGCTCGACTAAAACTAATATTCTTTAGAGTTCCTGTCTACCCCAAAACTGTAATGGCTCTGC
This sequence comes from Atractosteus spatula, assembly GCF_055471065.1. Taxonomy (NCBI): domain Eukaryota; kingdom Metazoa; phylum Chordata; class Actinopteri; order Semionotiformes; family Lepisosteidae; genus Atractosteus; species Atractosteus spatula. The sequence goes on along the minus strand of NC_142708.1, from coordinate 66,302,535 downwards.
AGCTGTAACTTTGCAATGAATAAATTGGGTAGGTAAAATAAGAAACCTAGGACTGAATTACCCACTCTTCAGGGTTGAAAAACTAAAGGTGGCTTCAAAACATTCTAGGTGGCTGCGTTAGCATGCATAAGATACAAAGGAACAAGAAAAGGTTTATTCCATGCTGAAACGAAAAGAGCCACAACATTTCGATGTGACACCTGAAGAATGCTCCACAGCCGAAACATTGTGTCTCTTTTTTTTTAGCATGGAATAAACCATTACTTGTTCCTAAAGGTGGTTTTGTTTCACCTGAGTTTTGAAATTTTCTTTGTTTTTGAGATTTGGAAAATGGTACCATATATCCAAAGTGAATTGGCTTTTGTGTACCCTGCCTTGTGCCCGTTGCCTGCTGGGATAGGCTCCAGCTCCCCTGAGACCCTGAATTGGAAGATGCAGTTAGAAGATAGATGGAAAAAATCGGTCGTTCTGCCAAAGCAGTGGCTTCAAAGCTTATAAAAACTCTCAGAATCAGGGCTACTAATGAAGACAAGCCCCAGTCACAGCACAGCAGCAACACTCACACCTCATGAGCATTAACTAGGTAGTTGTGTATGCACAAACATAGCATTAAAGCATACAGTAGCATGTCATCCCGTTACCTTCACTAGCACAAACACTAACAATGGGCTTTACGCTCTTTACAATCTTCACACTATTTTAACATTTTTTTTTCGCATTAGACAAAATACTCATTAAAGCTGACACATGACAGGGGCATAATTCTGAGACCCAGAACAAATACGTTTTGAAGTCTTTTTACTCTTGTGCGTAAAGAATGTGTACTAATTCGCCCTGATGTCTTTATTCTAAATTAAATATTTTCTTTCGAACTCCAAACATGCGATAACATGCAGCTACAAACATGCAGCTGATTGTAGCCAAATAAAATGTACAACACAAAATAAAGTAAATTTCTTTCACCTCTTTTTCCTGCCTGCACCTTTAGCTACGACTAGTTGCATAGTCTGAAGATTGGCAAAAGTTTGCCTTGTTTGCCTTGCCTTGTTTAACAGATGTTCTTACATACAGTAACAGAAGTCAGATCTCAGATCTAGTCAATACTAGTAGCATCACTGCCTTCCAATTTCCCCTCAATCTGTAATTGTTAGTACCAGTAGATGATAAACAACGTAGGCTAGACTGCTACCCAGATTTAAGTAGGTTTAAAAAGTAATAACTAGTGAACAGAAAGGTGTTTAGAAACACTAATGTAAATGAAGTTGCAGGAATATCTTTTAATTCCTCTTCTTGTGCTTAATAATGAGCAAATATAAAAACCTTCCTCCACAGGCTGATCTTCCACAAAATGAATTTACTGTCCGAATCCCTTATTAGTGTGTAATACAATAGGATTTGTAACGTGTTTCTTATTCTTTTGTTCACTTTTAATTTCCCCAAGCTCTCATGTGGAACAGGAAGGAGAGGTTTTGGGTAAATGCTGGCCTTGAAATAACTTTTGAATTGCAACAAGGTTTTAATAAAAAAAAAAAATCAAAATTAAAAAACATCACAAAAGGAATGCTGGTAAAATTGAATGTTTTCAATTTTATTAAGCCAGCTCTTTAAACCTTTTCTTGTTCCAGAGTTGTATTGTATGATAAGCAAACGGTTACCTCTGTAGTTTTTGAAGTAATACACTCTGAAAAAGCATTTGGAGAGCTGTTTTTTTTTAACTACAAGCTGCATTACTGATTTCTACTTTATATGTGAACAAAAAACAGAATATCTGAGGTCATTGCTAGCACTTGTTTAGACTTTGGCTTTCTGTGTGCAATACGTACAGTACAATTTGAAAAGCAGATTTTCTTATCAGGCATTTCAGATCCTTCATGAGTACAGTGTGTCACACTTAACTGTTTATTCCTTAAGTTTTTGTAATTACATTAAACTCCCAAAGTGAAAAAATTCAGCCCATTCAAGTACAGTATATGTTCCTGTTTTACTGTGCACCAGAGATACTGCGGTTGACGGCTTAAATGCGTTATGAACTGTCCTAATGCTTCCAAATCATCCCCTGCATTAAAGAGACTGAGTGTGCAGATTTAAGAGTGTCTGAGTGAGATGGAGGGCTCTGTCAAGGGAAAGGATAAACTGCCAATTCCTTCGAGCATGGAATCCACAAAACATTTCTTAAGCGGCCCGTACTACAGAATGGCAATAGAACAGGACTGTGTAACGTAACAGAAAATAGTACTGTCTAGTTTTCAAGTCTGTCAAAGTACTTCAGTGTGATGCATTTTGTTATGGGTAGACCTCAAAAACGATTTTATCTTTAGAAGAGGTGTCATTTGCCTATGCATATTTTGGTTGTAGCGTGTGATTAAGTGCTTTTGGAAATTTTATGTGTGTAAAATGAAAGTATCTACCTTGCTGAGCCCTTGACTACTCCTTCTCAGTGATGACTCAACAAACAAGGAGCCTTCAGGCAAGGCAACATTGGTTAGCAGGTCTCACAGAAGCTAAAACAAAATCAATCATACAGTATGAGTCTGAATTGAGATTGAAATATTACTGAATTAGACTTGGTAGAATTCATTCACAAAAAACGTTCTTATGGGATTACCATGGGATCACGATTTGTGAGGGCAAAAACTATGAAAACATGGTCACAAAAGTGTAAGGGTTTTTTATCTGTGACACAGCAGAGGATTTTGAAGTGGCAAAATCAGCTCAGACCGCTGAAGGCAGCGGGCAATCACTCCAGATACACAAGATACGTCAGTGCGCATGCTGCATGTGATAGAGAAATCAAAGGAAACCTGCAGGGAGCTCATTTCTCTCACTGTAAAGGAGGACTGAAACAGACAGAGAGTGTCTAACTTCCAGAGAGCTACGGTAGAATGGGAAAAGATAAAGTCCCAGGTGAGACAAACCAGCATTTATTGTATGAAATGACAAAATCTTGCCTATACTTAGACTTAGAGAACTACAGTAGACTGAACTGTGGTGTCTGAACTTTTGGAGATGTGTGTTTGGGCCAAACTTAGTAAACTGCCAGTTTAAAAGAGTGTGATTTAAAAGAATTTAATAGGAAAAAGAGAACATCTCAGAAGAGATATCTACTACTGAGGCTACTGAAGTGTTGTATACAAGGACAAGAAAATTACATCACCCTGCAGACTGATGTGTTCGAGAGTCTATAGGCTAAGGTGACATCTAGATTTCGGATCAAACGGGAATAGTTGGGATTTCAGTGGGAGTTCTCACCTAATCTGGGAACAAAAATAGCAAAAGGTAGTGGACTAAACTAGGGAGGCTTAGGGAATATAACATTGAGTTGGTAATACATGGGATATTGCAGTAAATGTACTTAGGTTCTCCAAAATATCATGATGTGCTACATATCTTTAAACCTAATCCATTTCATTCTTTGTTTGTTTGTTTTTCGGGAGTTCCACTTCATATGCAGTGTATTCTTTTAGGTTGGTTATGCAGTATTATTCTTCAAAAAGTGCAGTTGCTTTTCTATCTTTTTAGAAATATGAATAGTCACATTCAGACACGCCCTTCATTTATACATGACAGAATTCAACCCTCTCTACAGAGCCACGGTAAAGCAATTCAGGTTTTAGAATGAGCCTCTTGGGGGGATGTCACCCCTCTTGTGCTTCTTTGAAGGACGTTTAAAACGCCTCTTAAGTGGCGGGTTTGACACATGCTCTTTTCTCTGGAGTTTGATTCCAAATCCAAAGTGCTGTCACACAAGCCCACCTTCACACTGACTAAACCTGACTAAACAAGAGCTGTGCCTGCTATCCCAAAAGACAGGATCTGGTGGTTCCTGAAGAGCTGAGCCAGTGATTGCACTTCCTGTGAATGCAGATTTGGTCCACATGTCATCCACTCAAGCCAGGACCATGTCATTAACCCCCTGACATTCCTGACAGCGCTTGAGTGGGTGAGTACCTGGTCAATCAAATGGGCGACAGCAAGCTTAGTCACCTTGGCATTTAACACCTCCTGGGTCCTGCCAGGTGACTGCAGGTGTGATATGAGTGGGAATGAGTGTGATGACATCAGGGGGAGATGCACAAGTCCACAAGTAACTCTCCTGGAAGGAACTGTAAAAATGAAGGGTGTCAAATGCAAAAGAAAATGTGCTGGAGGTGCTTTTCTGCAGGTATTCATTGTTTCTGCTGAGCTGGTGAAATATTTGAATGTCCTTGACAGACCCAGTGAAGCGGACCATGGCACATAACAGGACCTTTGTGCACCGAAAGTCCTGTTACATGCAGTGGGCAATCATTTTGGTTATCTGATATAATTATTAGTCATTATTTGTGGATGTGTTTCTAGATTTCTTTTTCAATAATTGTGTGTAGGTGGAGATTTTGTATTTTCTTTCCAATATACAGTATCTTGCAGGTTCCAAATAATTCCAAACACTGCAAAGAAACAGTAACAGAGCGCTATCTTCTTCTGATCAGTACAGCTCTCACACACACAGACGCCCTCACTGCTGTGATTGATGAACCAATAATTAGTTCCCAAATATTGGCAAGAAAGAGAGATTGAAAGAAAACAATTACCACAGGGTACCATGGTATACAGCAGAGTGCAGACAGTACTATGGAGCAGAGATTAAGTCTCTGTACTCCTAATTTGAAGGTTGTGGGTTTAAGTCCCGAGTAGGTTACTGTTGTTGCACCCTTGAAGAAGGTTCTTGACTCAGATGGCTTTCAAATATCTAGATGTATAAACAGATGCAAATGCAAGTCACTTTGGACAGAAGTATCAGCCACACAGGTTAATGAAATGTAAACAAGAAAGTCCAGTTAAGAAGGGCCTGAACTATGGGAACTAAACTATGGGGCAAAGCCAAAGAAAGGTAAATCCATGTGTCCGTTCAAGCCTGGATCGTGTCACTCCGCACATTTCATCCAACTGTAACCAGGATAGGATAAACAATATGGTTCAACTGGCTGAGCCCTGCCCTGGACACAGCGCGTCCTGTGGCCTCCCCCAGTGGCACTGTCTGTCTGTCTGTGAGGGCATGCCTCTCCTCCAAGCAGCCCTGAAATTCCAGCATGGAGATGCGGTGCCGTGTGGCTCAACGGCGAATGGGTCAGAGCAGTCTGCTTACGTTTTCCCCATTCCCCCCGGTGTGTGGTCAAATGGCTCATGCTGGGAGTTGAAATGTGGAAAACACAACACTGGCGATTTCAAATAAGGTAACAATAATAACTGGTTCAGATCCAGACTTGGGGTGCTGTCTGCATGGAGTTTGTATGCCCGCCCTGGACTTGCGTGGGTTTCCTCCTATAGTCCAAAGACATGGCGGCAGGTTCATTGGCATCTGGGAAAATTGGCCCTGGTATGAGTGTGTGTGTCTGTGTGTGCCCCCGATGGACTGGCATCCCATCCAGGGCGTACCCCACCTTGTGCTCATTGTTTAGCACAGGTCTAGGCTCCAGGTCTCCCACCACCCTGAACTGGATGAAGAAATTCAAAAATAAATGGATGGATTCAAAACATTTTGAATAAAAAAAATGCACGTGTGGACAGCAAAATGTAATAATATGGAGTGCTTTCATTGGGGTAAACTTGAAGGGATTCCTCAAAGATTTTAATTGCAGGCTTTGCTCATGCATCTGATACTGTCAGGGCCAAATTAAAATCTGTCTCCAAATTATTAAAGCCGTATACAATGATTGGCAAATTAGCAGTCTGCAGACGAACTGTGTCTGTGAAAATAACTCAGTTTCAGAGAGTCCTTATTTACCCTTGTACAGTGGTCACAGATATGTGAAACGCACTGATCAGTGGTGACTGGTAACTCCATGGTAACTCCGTGTGAGGGAGGTTGATGATATTTGTTGTTTTCAGATCTGCAGATTCTCTTACCAGTTTTGGGATTTTCATGCCAATTTTGATACCAACTTGTTATTTTGTTTTTGTGATATTTAAATGTCAGACTGCTCTAACCTATTCAAGCTGATCCAGAGATAAATTGCTTGCTGTTCAAAATAAGTTATCCAAATCAGTGTGCAAAAAAACTGGTAGCAACTGCTGTATAACATTTGTCTAAAAAGTGGTCTTTGGTGTGTAAAGCAATATCCATTTCTTTTCTTGAAATAGCTCTTGGGATGGAACAGTGGTTAGCATTGCTAACTCACTTCTGTGTGGAGTTTGTGCAGAATGTTCTCCTTGTGTTTGCATGTGTTTCCTTCCACAGTCCAAAGACATGATGGCAGGTTAATTGGTTCTGGGAAAACTGGCCCAGGTGTGAGTGTGTGCGTGTTTATGTCTCTATTTGCCCTGCGATGGACTGGTGTCCCATCCAGGGTGTATCCTGCCTTGCGCCCTTTCCTTGCTGAGGCAGGCAAGCAACATCACTATGCTTAAAGGAATATTTATACTGTAATTTGAAATATTTTAAGTTCCTTTCAACAACTTTATCCCTGAGTGGTAATGAAAGCTTAATGGTCTTCATGGTTGAATCTTTGTTTAAATTTCACTACCCAAATGCGGGACCCTAAAGAGACAAGATGCATTCTGAAACCTACAGTATTTATTTATTGTATTATTAAATATTTATTTTGTGAAACACTATTATAGCACACAGGCAGAACCCATTCAATTAATTATTTGACTTGTCAAAGTAAGTTTGTGCACCTGAATTAATTTAACTTTGCCTAGGAAAAGGGAGTGAATTCTTATGCAATCAATATTTAAATCACTGTCAGCCTTAATGGGGGATTAGATATAAGAAAACTAGGCCCCAAGGCAGCAAAAAAGAACATCCAGAAACAGGAAGCGATGTGGCAGGAAATTGAACTATGAGTAGGTTTCCACCTTCGTAAACCAGGATTACAGAACCTTAAGGTAATTTGAGCACTAAGGAGTAAAGGAATTTAGGCCTTAAATAAGGGATCATTGCTTTTATATCTGTGGAAATACTGATTTCCTATTTGGGGAATCTACAGTACCTGTATCTAAATTAAATCTCTCATTTCTTTAGTGGTGCATTATTTTGAATAGGGAAATATGTTCCCATTGCTTATCATACAGAAAGAAAATGGCCCCGAATGGGATTTATTATTTAAAAAGACACCTTATAAGGAATTTGATCCTCCATTTCCAGGAAGAATTCCATTTTCTTATGTCTATAGACAGCAGGATTCCAAAGATCGCAGTATTGTAAATATCTCTACAAACAGTAGTCAACATATTGTGTGTATAGGTTTTGGAAAAAAAGTCCTTTTTAAGTCTGCCACCTGGTCATTATGTTGTCACCATGCGGTGCTGGAGACACAAGGAAAACATGCCGTGTCACTGCTTGGTATTCCCTGACAATGGGGGTGTATAATTGTTACTTTTCCTAAATTTGCTTGCATAGCAACCTGGTGTCGGGGCCTGATATTGACTTAATTTGATATTAAATGATTTCCTTTTTTTAGAATTGTAATATCTACATTATTTAATAATTCACACTCTCTGACCGACAAAAATATTTTTCATTTTTTTGCTGACATTAAGCAACTTAGGCCCATAGAAATGTTCTGTGTGAAACACGATTTGATGAAAAATGGTCACTTTAAAAATGTGTACGTTTTCATCCAAAGGAAATATTAAAGGTTGAGGATATGAGATATTACATAATTGTTTCTCATTTTATTATTGCCAGAGGATACCATTTTTCTTTTGTAAATGCAATTAACAATGAAGCAGGCTCCTCAGATAAGAGAAAAAATACACTGTGGTTCACATTTGCAGCAATAGTAAAATAATTAAATTTAAAGCTAAACCTAAAAGTAAATAAATGATTTTTTGTTTTCCAACACAATTTCTGTATGTCTTCATATTTAAGGATCTTGTATAAGAAATACTATGTGAGATTAATAAGAAAGGGCTACATACAATGAGAAGTTACAATAATAGTTAAACATCTTCACACAGCCCTCAAGTGTTTAAGCTGCTACAGGAGATTCATGGTTGCTTTTTCAAATCAAGTTATGGTCAAGCTTTGCTATCTGTAGTTATTTCACTATAATAAGGGTTTTTCTTTCTGTTGTGTCTCGGGATTATTCATTGACCTATAAATGTAAAAAATTAATCTGCTTCCTGATATGTGAAGCCCAAATGCTAGGATAATCACTACTAATATAAAGTTATCACGCTGTGTTTTAATAATATGTTGTTCAAGTATCCACGGATGGCATATTTATTAGTGTTGCTGCTTTACATATCTTGGGTCCTGTGCTCAATTTCAGAGTAAGATACCCTCTGTGTGGAGTCTGCATGTTCTTCCATGGCCCAAGAGGGATTTCTTGAGTGATCTAATCGCTTCCCACTTACTGACAAGCTGCTTAACTGGTCCTCATTCAAGACTCTAATTGGTCCGGTGTGCTTGTGTGTATCCTACAATGAGTGGGGTCCCACCCTTGTGTTTGGTCCCAGCTCATCTCCAATGCCTCTGGGATGGGCTCCGGGTTTTCCTGACCTTTACTAGGAATTAGCAGATTTCTGAATCCAGTATTATTCTAGGAGAACTACTGATATATGCATGTACTTTGCTATTGCTGGAGAACATCTCCAGTATTCACTATACTATACTATACTATACTGTACACGTTAGCTGTAAATTGGCTTGTGTAGTAAGTTCTATTAAGTTCTATAACTTGTGTTCTAGTTTCTCTTTGGGACTTAAAGCTACTGTATATCTACAAACCGAGTCCATAGCTCTGGCCTGCAGTTATAAGTATACTTTGTTTGGGTTATGCTACAGTGCAGAGAAAATGTTTGTGAAGCCCCAAGGTAGAATTCTAGGAATTTCAATGTCTAATCTTTCTTAGTCTTGATTACCATTGCCTTCTAACCAGAAGAAACTGAACTTAAAGTATCATTTTTCTTCTTGCTTTCGATAATTAGCAGAGAACACCTGAGGTGTTTTTTTCCCTTGAATTCACCTTGTCCGATAATGTTGTCCACATTATCCATACCTGATATTTCTAACATATGGTATTCTTATTAATAAGTGCTAATGGCTTATTCTACAAGAACGCTTAATATGAGATATAAAATAACGTCTTATATTAATTTTCAATTTATCCAAGTAAGTCTCAGGAATCAGAAAATTATGGGATTTGTGGAATGGCCTTGCAAATGATACAGAGGAAGACTACATCTGTCTACAGGGCTAGTTTATGAGGTTGACTTCTAATTCTAACACTTGCAGTATACAGTAATATCTGATTTTGATCTGATATCTCCTACTAGAGGACATACAGTAGGGCTAGAACACATCAGAATGGAGAAACTTGTCCTGACAATGTGGGGAGAAATCCCTCTTTCCCCTCTCCTGGCTGTTGTTACACTGAGCTTCTGTCTTCATCCTTTTGTAGCGATTCCTGGACTTAATTTTCCAAATGATGCCAAGCCAAGATAATCCATAAACTGTCTTTTGTTCTCCTGTGCTTTAGGTCCCCACATCTTTTCTCTGTCTCTCTCACAACTGACTGCCATGAAATAAAGTTTCTTTATGTTTTCATCAGGTCACCTTTTGAGGTTTTTCATGCACATTCACATGCACTCACTATTCAATATGATCATCATCCCAGAACACATGGAAAACGAAGAGATTATTAATCTTATTAATTGTGTTTTCCATTATTTGTTTTGACTACCTCTGGAATGTCTGATGTGATGGATGTCACCTACTCCCACCGGAGACTTAGAAATCACACATTGCTACAACCAGGGGGTCAGTCAATCAACCTGTTGCCGTGATGACATGCTCAGCTGGAAGATCGGGTCAACCTGTTCATACTGTAGTTTTGAAAATTTAAACCTGCCTCTGTGCTACTCCGACGATCAGTTATTCAGTTTCTAGTCTTGGTATTCCTTGCCTGCTTACCTTATTCACAGTGAGTCTGTTGGAAGTTGTAGTCTTGGCTATTTTATTGTTGATTCCTTTCTGAAAATGTTTTGTTGTTTTATTCAATGGATATTATTTTGCACCTTAGTTTGGGAATGTGTTAATTTTTATGACCCCTAAATTAAACACTGGGTGTTTTTTCACACCGACACAGGCTCAACACTGGAAATATTGTTTTTGTTTATTTACTTTCTGCATGCAATTAGCCTACTTGCTGCTTTGCAACCCTGTGAAGTGCTTCTCTTTAATGGAGAGTTATGTGAGATATTGGCAATCACCACAGCCGATAGCTTACTATAATAAAAAATAATTATAATAATTGCTTACACTTATATAGCACTTTTCTGGACACTCCACTCAAAGTGCTTTACAGGTAATGGGGACTCCCCTGCAACACCACCAATGTGCAGCGTCCACCGGGATGACGCAACGGCAGCCATAGTGTGCCAGAACACTCACCACACATCAGCTATCAGTGGGGAGGAGAGTAGAATAATGAAGCCAATTCATAGATGGGGATTATTAGGAGGCCATGATTGATAAGGGCTAATGGGAAATTTGGCCAGGACACTGGGATTACACCCCTACTCTTTTTGAGAAACGCCCTGGGATTTTTAATGACCACAGAGAGTCGGGACCTCAGTTTTATGTCTCATCCGAAGGACGGCGCCTGTTTACAGTATAGTGTCCCCGTCACTATACTGGGGCATTAGGACCCACATGGACCGCAGGGTGAGCGCCCCCTGCTAGCCCCACTAATACCTCTTCCAGCAGCAACTTTAGTTTTTTCCCAGGAGGTCTCCCATCCAGGTACTGACCAGGCTCACACCTGCTGAGCTTCAGTGGGTTACCAGTCGTGATATGGCTGCTGGTGCACGGTCCAGCTGCTATAAATACTACATCTCCATCTCAAAAGTCCCAAAACTGAACTGTCAGAGGGTCCATATCATGTACTTCTGTCCTGTTTAATCAAGTGTCTTTGCTGCGTCCTTGAGCAGACTGCAACAAGTGTGTTCAAGGACTGTACTTTATAAGGTAAGGGATATTTAAAACCTTCCTTGCTTTAATGAAGCAGCTACACCTGTCTTGGCTATTTATGTTGGTTTAAGCAGCTGGAGGGTGGCTTAAGGACAATTTAAAGGAAAAATAAGAGCAGGTTTTCCCGATGAACTGTACATACAACAAAGGGATCCACTAGAGCAGTGGTTAGGGTTCTGGACTTGTACCTGGAAGGTTTTGAGCTCAGATCACAGGTAAGACAGTGCTGTTTAACTCTCTAGCAAGGTGCTTCACCCAAAATGACAATAAAATACTCTGTTGAATAAATGGGTGCACATGTATGTCACTTTGGTTGAAAGCATCCACCAAACATATTAATTCCAATTAAGTTTGTCTTAAAACAGGTAGAGGACACATTCCAAAGTGTCTGACCAGAATGGGGTAAGAGCAGTTGACGATAAAGTAGGAGCTGGTGGTTCAGTGATTGTCCATGCTAAAACAAATACAGTTCTGTTGTTAAGGCATTTCACAGCAGTGAAAGAACAGTTTACTCAAACAATCCATTTTAAACATATGTTTATCTTCCACCAGGGAGCTCACTCTAAGAACAGTTTGCTCTTCTGGGAAAGGAGAAGGCAGCTCTTGGTCGGATTGAGTATCGGCAGTTGTTGGTTTGGACTGAAGGAGCCAAATTATGGGTTTGACGGAAAGAGGAAAATGGGTAGTTAAAGTCGGTTATGGTGGGAAAGATTATTTGAAAAAGATAGTGATTTCATTACATTATCTATCCATCCATTTTCTGACTGCTTTATCCCTTTCAGGGTCGCAGGGGAGCCAAAGCCTATCCCAGCAAGCAACAGGCAATAGGCAGGATAGACCCTGGATAGGACACCAGTCCATCGCAGGGCACATACAGACACAGACACACACACTAAAACCAGGGTCAATTTGAAAGTTTTCTAATGTTTTAGTTATTTTTATTTCTGGTTTAATGTTTCCTTTTCTTTTTTTCCTGCTGACTGTCAGCTTTTTCGACTTTTATGTACTGTAGTACTGTATGTTCTCTTAGCTTTTGAAGAGTACTGAAGACTGGCATAACTGGCATGTGATTCTTGTTTTTATTTAGCTGTACTATTACTTTCTCAAGAAATGCTGTAAAATCTGGTCATTTGACTGTAACATGTCTGTAACTTCTAGGTGCAGTCAAACCCCAGTTTATCTGAAATTTTAATGGACTGTGAGCTGTGATAATATCTTTTTCTGAATTTATTATGTTTGGGATAATAGCTTTAGGTATTCAAAAGTAATCCAATCTAAAATAGATTTTTATGTGCTGGCGAATAACAGATCTAATCTGACCTTTGAGAGTAGTATTCTTCATACAGTATATCTATTAATCCTAAATCCTCTGTCAACCTTAGAAAAGCTGTCTGTGCTTTTGAAGAGTGTGTATATTTAGTACCAGACCAGATCTAAAATAAGATCTGATGTTTGATTCATGTCCCTTCCTACCAAGTGTCAGAATATAGTATCTCATGCCTTCTGTTAAATGTGGTCAGTCAATATCTGGGCCACATATGTTTACCAAGAGCAGCTCTTGGTAATTTGCAAAGTAAAACCACGAAGGCTGGGACCAGAATAGCAGTGATAACATTGTTTCACATTTTTTGAATGGTAACATTGCTATTATAGTTTCAGAAAAAAAGTCTGAAGAAAAGATTGTCAAATGGGCCTCCTCCAGAAGTGCTATATCATGCTCCAGCCTTTTTAGTCGGTTTATGTATTTTGATTTATTTTATTTATTAATTTTTATTTGTATTAATTTGGTTATGTGCTCCCTTGAGAGTCAATGAAATTTCTCATTTGTAATTTTGCAGCTATTGTATAATTTATCACAATCTCTCTGCATGTGTATCATAATTTTAGATCCACAACACTAACCTGTTTGATCCCTGAGCAAGATCAACTTCACATAAAATCTGAAAATAGTCTGAAGTCTGAAAATAGGTCCTCCCTTTCCTCTCTCACTCTTCTAATTCAGATTCCTCAGTAGCCAGTTCCATTAAAACTTGTCTTGTCTTACATAGCCCACTGAAAACTTGTGTACATTCATTCTATGTACTGAATGTGTTCATTCATTCTATGTACTGATCTCTGGACCTGTGTCTTTTCTTCTTGAATCTGCAATTGAACATTATCTTAGAAGGAAAGCTCTTGTATACTACTGAAACTTGACACTTGTAATAATATGGTACCCAGCACACACAGTGCTGACTGTTAACGTGTTATCGCCATCTTTTCTTTACTGCCCGCCTCCTAACTACATCACTTCCTGTGTAGCACAGCCAATCACAGTGTGCGCCGCTTCATTAAGATAACACTCCTTGACTAAGGAGTTGCCAGGAAGGGCAAAAACAAAACAAATAACAAAAGTGAGAATAGTATGTGTGATATCTTCCCCCATTTTTATCTTTTTGATGAATGGCAGACACCGGTCTCTCCAATGTCGCCACTGCATGTAATTCCCCTCTGCTGAGGTTTGTGGCGCTAAAAAGAGGCAACGCCATAGCAATCCATTGCAGCCATGAAGAAATGCAGCAAGACATGTATTTTCCTCTTAAAAATTATGGCCTGGGAAAATCCACAATGAACAGCATTGCACTCGGTACTGCAGCACCATTTATGGAAGTAATATATTTGTCAGGTACACCATTCTGGGATAAAATATAGAAGAAGAAATTCCCTGCCCACTTATTGTATAATGAACAAGTCATACATGAGGCACTGCTGCAATTGTGCGAGATATTACTCATTAAAAATCCTGAAGAATAATTGGAGAGAGAAGACATTAATCTCTTACGAGATCTAATGCACTTAATTTGAATGAACCCTCCATCAAATAACTGGACACTGCAAACACCCACAGATAAAAGGTGTACATTGGACTAGCTTTAAACTAATGAGAAAACTTCCTTTAAGTTAAGTATTAAGTATGTTTCTGTTTTTCCAGAGGAGGCTGGGGATTAGAGTGAAGACAAATGATCAATACGTCACTCCCTGCTTCACTCCATCGACACGCCATTTGTACATCAATCATTTGACCTCTAGTGCATAAACAAAATACAATATACTGAGCATCTTGGCAAAGGTGCACAATCCAGCCTTTGCAATTTTGTTTCTCACCTGCTTTTTTTATCTCCCTGGTTTTGAGATGCTCAATTCAATGCAAAAACATGAGGGAAGGCCGTGGTGATTAATAGTCATTCTCTGATCCCTTGCAGATATAATGAATTAACATATGTTACCACTCTGTAGAGCACAGGGAGATCTTTTGTTGCTTGGGCAGCCTGTGCTGCAACTCGCTGTGCAAGTCTGCTGAGTAAATATCCTGCTGAATATCTAAGGCTAGTGCTCTTGCTAGTGCACACAGGAAAGATCAAGGCAACTGGGACTTCCCAGTGGGTACAAGCTATCACTTTACAGGAGAAAAACATTTCGGCAAGTAAGCCCATACTGCGCTGTTTACCCACTGTTTGCAAATGGTTCCCTGCCACCCACATCCAGCCTTTGATTATGCACATTAATATCTGCACTGCTGTGTACTGCACATGAAACATGCATGTACAGTACCTCTCATTTTAAAATAAAGGAGGTCAGGTTAGTGCATTGTGCACAGTTCAGCCATGCAGGTACTGAAATACAGTACTTCAGTGGGGGCTGTCTAAATAAAAACTCTGAGGTGTGTACAGTATGTGGAGGGTGTAAAGGACACTGATTTACTGCCTTTAATATATAGGAAAACTGATAACACCCCTGTCAGACTAATGAGTCTAACTGACCTCTTATTCTGTTCAAGCAACTCCGCCATTATGAAGACTTATCTAGGAAAGAAAAAAGATGAGCTTTCCATTGGTTTGAAAGAAATTCCCTGTGGTGACTTGGGGCACTGTGTTATGGGTGGTTTCTTTCAGATGAATATTAAACTGTGCACCTGACTATCTGTGGTCATTAAAAATCCCATGATCAAAGTTACAGTGGGGTACCACTGGTATCTCAGCTGACTTCCAGCTCAGGTCTTGCCGTACCTACTTCTAGTACAGCTGTCATAATAATGACATCTCTTTTGCCTCTGATCTGCAGTGCAGATGAGCTGCTGTGAACCCCAGTGATCTGCACTTCAGCAGAAAATAAACTGACCCCCAATTTACCAGGAAAGTATTATTTGATAATTAGTAGGTCACTGCCCTACTATTGTTGCTTCTGCTACTACTATTATTATTAGAATTAATATTATGAAAATTATGTTTTTTTAATGGGTGTACTACATAGAATCATATAGTCTTGTTTTATTTCTCAGTAAAACAGGTTCTAGAATTTTAAAATATCCAGATAGTGGACAAAAATATATTTTTAACTAAAGAAAAACAGACACAGCATATTAGAAAAAGGTAAAAACATTACTATACCTTTCGCTCTCTAGCTGGCCCACAGCATGAGTAACACATTCTGACCGAAAGCATTATTTTCCTGACAAAAAGACGCTTCAAGTGTGAAGATGAAATAAAATAAGCATTCCACACCAGAAGAGAGTATGTTCCGCTCCCAGAAACAAAAGAAGCACTATGCTCTAATCTGACCACTTTAATTGGACCCCGTGGCAAAACATTATCAGTTTGCTTCGATTGGCCTTGATTCCCATGCAAATGAGCTAAACGAGCAGCCAATTATCATATTTTTCTGACTAAAGTCTGATACTCCAGGAAAGTGGCCAAGTGCTAAATTGATTTCCTGGAGCAGTTATGAAAGTCCAGATACTAATAAGTTGAGGTACCAAGGATACTAAGTGCAGCGGCAGGCAACTTGCCAGTAGAGGCCACCATACACTCTTTTATTGTTGTAAATAACCACACTGGGTGTTAATTAACAATTACTGGATTATATATGATGGGTATGTATTGTACTGTATGTATTGTCCCATAGTTATAATTAGTTTTTTTTGTGATAATGGTATGTAATTCAGGGAGCTGGAATTAAATGTGTTAAAAAATGGACAGTAACCAATAATTTGAGGCATGTGAGTTCTCTTAATATTCTGTTCTGTTTTATTCTCTGTCACAGTTTTGGTAAAAAAATTAAATTAAAATCAGAGCTGAAATGATCAAAATGAACAAAAAAGAATATAACTCACCTACACAATTTATACAACATAAACCAGTTACACTATAAGACATACTGTATACAGTATATTGTTAAAGTAGGTAGCTGCATCACCATGAGTGGGCTGCAAAGGAACAAGTAAAGGTTTATTCCATGCTGAAAAGAGAAGAAAAGAAACACAACATTTCGGTTGTGGAGCCTTCGTCGGGTGTGTGGACACTTCCAAAATGTTGTGCTTCTTTTCAGCATGGAATAAACCTTTACTTGTTCCTTTGCAGCCCACTCATGTTGACGCAGCTACCTATTTTAACTATACTTATTCCTATACTGTATATATAATATGGTGAAAACTTACCACCCCCCTCCCCCTTAAGATTGTATTGTTCGACATATTTAGACATATTTAACCTTCATCTAGTCCTCACCAAGTCCTAATAGTAGATAAAACCAACCTCATTTGACAAATAATACATACAAATTCTACTTATCATTGTTTATTTTAAAAATATCTGCTAGCATTCAATATCCTTGTGTGAAAAAAGTTCTACCATCTCATTTACGAGGGTATGTAGAATCAGGTGTTTATATGGAAATTATGTGTTGATCATCAGGAAGTGATTCTACTTGTACAGTATATCAAATCAAAAACTTTATCGGTTTGGTCTTTAGTACAGGTTTGCAGTAACAAATCATACCCAGATAAAAAGAAAACCGTGACAGTCTTAGAGAAAGTATAATTTCATTCTGATTAAAACGTAGAACTACTGTCATTCTCGCTTCCTACAACCTGGATGTCCAAAAGCAAATGGGAATCAATCTCTCTATTCTATAAATTCATCACCAACTATGAGAGAACATTTGTAATCTGAGGATTCCTAACAGAGGAAACCATCCATCCATTTTCTAACTGCTTTATCCAATCCAGAGTCGCAGGGAAACTGGAGCCTAATCTTGCAGGCATCGGGCACAAGGTAGGATACAGCCTGGATGGCACGCCAGTCCGTCTCAGTGCAGACGTTAACACTCAAGGCTTCTGGAATAATTGGCAATTAATTCTCCAGCACGTCTCTCTGGACTGTGGGATGGAATCCACATGAACGTGGAAGAAACATGACAGAACATGAAACATGAAGAAACAAGAAGACTCCTCACGGATAGAACTCAAGGAATTAAACCTAGCACTGCCGCTGCATCCCTGTGTCTCCTATTCGTTTGATCACAATCCCTAAAAATGGTTGAAAAGGCAGGAATCTCAATGCACAACACTTCCTGTTGGGGTCTCATGTGGTTTACTGATTTTTATGTGTTCACTATAAAAATAAGAAATAATGTGTATTGGTTATGTTATAAATTGCATACATGTACAGTATATACTATTTATTTCTTTCTCATATGCAGTATGGGTGTGTTCTTTGGGCTCAAATATCTCATTAATAATTTACTGGACACCCCTTCTCCCCTAGTCCATGTACCGGTGAAGTGAGTGCGTACTGTACTGTCAGGTGAATCTAGCCTTTGCTTTGTTCTTGGTGTGTCCTTGAAGTTTGTGTTTCACTGCAGTAAAGGCTACTTGTGATTGATGGCTGTGAGGTACCACTGTTATTTACAGTGAAGGGCCGCCTGGCACTTGAATTTCTATTCCACAGTAATTTCTCTCCAGCAGGAAAGGGACACAGTAAATGCGCTGTACTGCGTACACTTGCAGGGTAAGTGCTCCCAAACGTCTTAGTGGGAAAAAAAATAACTCCAATCACAGCCTGACCACAAACCCTCATTGTAATTGTCCTGTCACAGCTACAGCCTGCCTTTCACTCACTGCTGTGTGGCAATAGGAATTGAGCCACTGACACCTATAAGCAAGGCTTACTTAAACAAGTAGTAGATTTGTATTTTTTAATGCACAGTTTTGCTTTTTTCACAAGACTTAGACCCATACAACATGTTTTTTTTTCTGCGGAAGCTGTTTTGACAATAAACCGCATTCCTAGGGAATAATTGCTCGCTATAATCTTTCTCCTATGGTTTGGCCTTTTTCAGATTGGTTTAGAGATGTGTATTGTTTCAGTGGCTTAATATTGCATTTACTGATCACCGGGCTAAATTGATAAGAGAATTCCAGTTTTTACAAGACAATGCCAGCCCCAGACAATTCTAGTGTCACCCCACTGAGAATTTAGAAAATCTATTGCAGTAATTTTCTTAACTGTAGCCTCCCACGTTCTCAGGCTCCCTTCTGGCTCAGCTGATGCGCAGATAATATTTTCCAAAAAGTGCTACATCCTGGGCTGTAGGAGGACTCTGAAGAAAAAAAACCACTTGAAAACCTGCTGCTGGTGTTTATGGCAACCAGCACTTTTAGAAAAGCACACACATCTTTTTATTAATAAGACCGGATTGCAATTGAGATGATGCTGATGATGATGATGATTATTGACCAGCATTACAGTCTCAGCTCTGGCTTCAGTTCCTAGGGTGCTATCTGCATGGAGTTTGTAACATACTGGAAGGTTAATTGGCTTCTGGGAAACCTGGCCCTGGAGTGACTGTGTCTGTCTTGTGATACACTGGCGTCCTGTCCAGGGTGTGCCCTGCCTCGTGTCCGTTGCTTGCTGGCACAGGCTCTGGCTCTCCCACAGTGCCGAATTGGACGAAGAGATTGGATGGATGGAAGGTCTGCTATTACATCACGCGTAGCTTGAAACAGTATATTGTTACTGGTAATCCATTGTTTAGAGCCATAAAGCATAGATGACAAATGGGATCGATATCAGCATGAATGGAAAAACTGTTTTGTATAGATGAGGATAAGTGGCAGGACTCCTGACATTGATGCACCACTCGTAATTTAATGAAGTATTCATCAGGCAAGCAGTTCTTGCTGTGCTTGAACTGAAGGTCTGCATGTGACCACTGCTTTGTTAACCATGTGCCCTTGCGTTGTGAAGTGCAAACTTCACCTGCCCTTCGCAGAAATGGCAGCAGGTGAAGGATTGTGCTGTCTTGAGGAGATACAGGGAAACCATCAGGTTTCTAATCAAGTAGGAAATAGAGGAGCACTGCATCTGTGACCCTGAAACCTTAAGGGCTGCAACTAATGCAATAAGCATAGGAAATGGAGAAGTATTATTTATTTCACTGCATCTTGTTGTTTAGAATACCTCTGTAGCATTAGCAATAAAATTTTAATTCCAGAATCACTTTTAAATTGCCTTTTGTCTCCTTGAGGACCACATGCATCTCACAAGTCATTTTTGCGCACAAATATTCTATAGTCTGTGTTACCGCCAGCAGGCGTGTCACTGAGTAATGAGGACTGAAAATACTTCTCCTGTAATCCCCTTGCTACCCTGAGGTCTGATCTTGCCCAGGACTTCCCAACTTCGGCCCCCCAGGAGACACCAGAGTGAAATGGTGCTTAACTGAAACTTCTTACTTGCACATCTTAAAGCATAATTTAACCAAAACACTCCACGGCCCGAGAAACAGAATAGGACACTCCCTCAGGTTTATCCCGAACTAGTGTCGTCCCTTGGGTTGAATTTATCAATAATCTCCGTCAACATTCAAATAAACCTTGGAATTTGCCCAACCTTTAGCTAAAACATTTGGGTCTTTCAACCTATCTGTTTATTACATTCCTTTGTTTCAAATAATTGTCCCAGTCTCTGTTCTCTTATTTTTTCTCAAGGCTTGAATGTTTTATGTGGTGAATTTGGATCACTTTGCTATAGTAAAATCTGCAGCGGTTAATGCTTTTAAGTTGTTAGGATGAAGAAATAAATTGAGCTGAGATATAGTTCTGTTAAGTCACACAGACCCTTTACTTAATTAGATTAATGGGCAAAAGTACAGTATAGGTTAAGACCCATGTTTCAGCTGAATATATAATCAATATTCGATTATATATATATCAGAGGTTTTGAAGAACACCATCATGCACAACCCTTTTCTTTGTTTTTCTTGATCTTTTCTCTCACCTGTCATTCTTATGCTTCATGTTAAGCCTCTGCCCAATACTAGGCATTTTCGTCTAGATAAGCAGACGAAAAATCAAATTTTCTGCTGCCATCATAAGATACGTAATCAATAAAAATGTGTGAGTCAGATCGAGAGATGATTATGCATTCCCATGCCATGACATTATTGTACCACCACCGCATTTCAGAACTTGCTCAGAAGTACAAATACAAGCCAGGAGAGTTTTATAGAAAGGTTTTATAGAAAGATAAGACTGAGATAAAACTTCATCACAGTGCTAGAGAGCCTAAAATGTGGTGATAAGGGGCCTGCTGATGCAGAAAAATATCACCACCTCATCTGTGAAGCACTCTGGAGATAATGCCATGGCCTGGGCATGCATGGCTTCCATACATACTGTACATATCACCAATGCAACCAAGAGGCAGGTCAATCTCTAGACTGAAATCCAATAGAGCAGCATTTTATGAGCTGAAGAAAAGGTCACAACACCCCCAAAACAGGCAAGATCTCAAAGTTGCTGCAACAAAGGCTAAGAACCATCTCAAATGATCACACAGAGAGTAGCAGACTTCACGCTGCCATTGCCTCAAAGGATATGAAACCATATACTGACCACGCTGAAATTTGCTTAAAGTGAATGTGTTAAAGTGAATGCAGTTCAGGTGGGTAGCTGTGTCAGCATGCGTCGGCTGCAAAGGAACAAGTAGTAGGTTTATTCCATGCTGAAAAGAGAAAAAAGAAAACACAACGTTTCGGCTGTGGAACCTGTGTTTTCTTTCTTCTCTTTTCAGCATGGAATAAACCTACAGTATTACTTGTTCCTTTAAAGTGAATGTGTCCAATACTTATGACCACACAGACTATGATTTTCTTCTAATATGGTCAAATGCATGCATTGAATCTAAAAATAAAACATGATGCATTATATTGTACTTATCATTCAAATCTCTAGATCTCAAATACAAACTGTTTGACAGCAAAGGAAAACTCAGTTTTACCTCTGCTTTTCTGATACTATTGTAGGGCACTGTATAACCAAATTAAGTCTATAAGGAAGGGTATAATGTATTACATTGTTTATGCAAAACGTTTCATTTTGATACACCAGTGTTTATTATAATTTGTTACCAGATGGGTTTCTCAGATCCTTTAAATCCCTTCATGTCTGCATTACAATTTGCCCTGCAGATTGCATGTGTAGGCACAGTAGGTCACTCTGCCTTTAGTGCTGACCTGCCACAGAACAAAATCTTTCTCAAAATACCTCCCCTGAGCTCATCACAAAATCCCCATGCATGGCTAAAAAAAGCCACAGTGTACTCAGAAAGGGCCTCAGCTTCCTAAACCAAAAGGGTCTGTTGTCTGACAAACAGAAATCATGTGCGCGGATAATAAAGTCTGATCCTGAATGACAAACCAGTCAACCAAGCAAAAGGGAAAAGCTACAAAGGTGTATAGAACCATTAGAAAAGAACAACAGCAGAGAGAAGTGAGGCACTTCCAGGCACTTTTTCTTGAAGTCTATTTCTTCGAAACAAGAGCAATCTTCTTCAAATGCAAATTACTCAAGTGTTTTTGCCAGTGATTAAATTATAGCAGGTGCATCCGAGAGCCTTGTTCACGAACGCCCTCTGGACAACCCAGTTACAAGGCCCTAAAGTTAAATCTGCATCACTGTAACCACTGCATTTTAATCTTTGCACAAAGTATTGAATGTGTAAGTGTCCTCCGGTATCCTCTGGATCCTGTTGTTACTGCCTATTTGGTTTCCGAGCAGCGAAACGATTTTTTTAAAACAAACATATTAATGAAACAGCACTGACCTCTACAATATGAAAATACACAGCCCTACCAGTCGTTTTCATCAATGTTTAGCTGCAAAATCAAAGATACAGCACAACAAACTATATATCATAAGAATGAAGACCACGTCTACTTCAAACTCATGTATTTTAAATCCCAGTCTTTTTATATAAGATAATTTCCCTATGGTTATATATCCACATACTGCTAATTTGCCATTTTTACAGTAAAACATAATCATAAATCTAAGATCTTGATTCAAAAGATGTGCCTAGCTATTTGTTATGAGGTCTGCTGCTCTATTAGGTGAAACTAGCTGTCACTCAGTGAAATCCAACCATTCAGAGATTTAGGGGAGGTATACAGGTTTTTTCCCTTTGATTTTCTGCCTATCAATCAAGTGAAGATCAAAGAAACTGTGACTGTACCAGTCTGTTAGCAGTCTGGCTGTTAGAGTCTGGAGATCTTATTTAAACTGTGTCAGGACCTAGCTTCATAAAACCTCGTGCTGAAATGTTTTTTGTTCTTGTTCTATCAGTTTTAGATTTTTAACCAAAGTACATATTGACATATTGGAGGAGGAAGGGGAGGAAGGGGAAAAAAAAATGTGTGTTTTCATGCTCTACAACTTGAAAAATTGATTTTTGAAGACAGACAACGAAAATCACTTGGTTTTTTTTCTGATTTTTTTTCCTCTTGAATATTCCCTCCTGTACATGCGGAATAAGACATATAACAAACCTGATGTTTCAGATTTGACACCCAAAATATTACCATGAATTCAAGCCCAGAGCCAGGCTGTACTGTCTAGACTTTCCCAGATAATGTTTAACAGCACATCCTTCCAGGAGGGCGGGGTGTTTATTGTCCCATTTAGTGAGCAGGTTTATGCATGTAGCATAGACATTGTAATATGTACTCTGCTATTAGCTAATTTATTACATTATAATATAATGGGAACTATCCACTTGGGAAGAACACAGTTGCTCATGTTGCTACTGGG
The DNA here is from genome assembly GCF_055471065.1 of Atractosteus spatula. Lineage (NCBI taxonomy): Eukaryota > Metazoa > Chordata > Actinopteri > Semionotiformes > Lepisosteidae > Atractosteus > Atractosteus spatula. The sequence goes on along the minus strand of NC_142708.1, from coordinate 66,279,673 downwards.
GTTGGGTTTCAAGTCAACGTGACCTTGGCCTGCAGCACATCGCCAACCTGTGGCCAGAGAGTGTAGTGCAGTCAGGGAAGGCTGCAGTGGTCCTCCCTGCTGTACCATGTCCCTTCCGTTTGTTGAGTTGGTTTGAAGTGCAGAAGAAGAGGAACGACAGTTACAGAAGCGCATTGCTATTTATCGCCGACTTCTGGAGAAACTGGTCTCATAGTGGAAGATGAAACTCTTACGATGACATCCCCGTCCCGGGATTCTCAAGAGTAGCCCAGCCCTGCCCCAAAGTGGGTAGGCTTTGGAGCCCAGTGTGTGGTGGTGCCCGAGATGGTAGAAGGTCAGACTGCTCTGTCTTCTCTGGGATAATTACAAGTGTTGGGTGAGGCGATGTCGAACGCATCTCGAAATCGAGGATCCGGAAAGATTAAGATTAATTTGAACAGTTCAAAACAAAAGCTTTTCTCCGACCCCAAACCTAATTTTCATGAGCTTAATGTTGTAAGGCAGGAAGCAGCAGTAGGTAGGACCCTGTGCGTGGCAAACTCGGGTGGAGTCAGGTCGGGAGGTAGACAGAGTTCCAAAACAGTATTGTACTAAATGAGAGGCGAAGTCGTGGTCAAAAGGATAGCGCTGAGTCGGTAGCCAAAAAGTAATAATCGACGAAAGGTGAGACTTGAAACTAGTTTTGGAGCTCAGGGAGGAGACCTCAATAGTGAGCGAGGTACAAGAGGAGAGTGAGGGTTTAAAGAGTGTGCGGTGTTAATTGGTGCGTGGACGCTCAGAGTGAATTGACCTTTTGGGAATGCGGGAACGCTTGCATGCTTGTGTGCGGTTCATGACACTTAATAATGTAGCGCTCTCTGGTTCACGTGGGTATGCGCCCTCGCCTCTCCTGCCTCAAGTCGGCCCCCCACCTTCAGAGACTCGAACCCAGGCCTCCGGCATCACTCAACAGGGACCCAGCCAGTTCAGCTAAAAGGAAATCTCCCATCAGCCCAACGGCTGCGGTCCCTGCTATTCACAGGGAAGGGTGGTGACGTCACTGCGCTGGCAAGCCGGCTCTCACAACCTGCAATGGTGGCCGTATGCGTTACAATAAGATTCCAGGCTTCACTAATAATGCACTTCCTGCCATCAAACACGTAAGTCGCACCACCCATCTCTAACACAAGCCTACTCTTGTCCACGCTGTAGCTTCACGTGCTGCAAGGTCCATCACATTCTGGGTTTCTTCAGACGAGGCTGTGGCATTATCAGCGCGAACATTATCTTCCCTAGCCCTGACTACAAGGCCTTGCTGCTTGAGCTCCCAGCTTGCCATCTGGAGACAAGAGAAAGGACTGATAGAGTGTGTGCCCTGAATCCTTGTAGTGGTGGTGAAGTGGTTCCTTATGAGTCAGGCTGAAAAATCTTTAGCAATTCCGAACTGACTTCTAAAATGGAGGGAAACACTAGTTATTCCTTTTTTATATAATTTATTTGATCAGAGTTTTTTTTTCTATACTATTCAAGTATGAACAGAGGATTCTGAAAAGATATCTAAATGCATTCCTAGCTACTTATGTAGTCTGTGTGAATTTCTTTCTCCAGGCTCAATGCCCAACTGGAAATTATAACTAACATTGAGCTTCAGAAGAATTGTGACTAATTTAGGCAAACTCCCACTTTATCTCCTGCAGATTAATCTTTTAAATTCTGCAGCCTAATGGACAAAAAGTGACTGTGAAAGTTGTGATATAACACTATTTTTCACATATTTAATTACAGAGGCTGTTTTTAACAACAATGGATTTCTCTCCTTTTCTCTTCATGTCTCTTCCTTGCTTTGTGTGAAACTCCTAAATCTATTGGTTTAAACAGCACTATCTCTAGTGAATCACTTACTTCACATATTAACACTTGCTGGTGCTGGCAACTCTAGCTGCCCATCTGCTTTCGCCTGACTATTTAATTTAGATGCAACAAAACATGAAAATATATAAACTTTTCACACATGATTTTTTGTGGCTTTATCATAAAGTGCAAATTCCTGTCATATGGACCTGTTAAGTATTTTTTTCAGATTTGTTTCACCTACTCACTAAATCACAGTCAGCATGGCTAATAATCCCACACAAATCCTTATTGGGGCAACATTGTGGAGCAGTGGTTAGCATTGCTGTCTTATTGCACTGGGGCCCTGGGTTCAATTCTGAGGGTGCTGCCTATGTAGAGGTTGCTTTTTCTCCCCATATTCATGGGGGTTCTTCAGGTACTCTGGTTTCCCTCCACAGTCGAAAGGCATGGACATACTGGTAGGTTGATTGTCTTCTGGGAATGTTGGCCCTGGTGTGAGTATGTGCATGTCTGTGTCTGTCCACCTTGCAATGGAGGTGGCGTTCCAACCAAGTAGTCCCTTGTCTTGGGCCGGTTGCTTGCTGGGATAGGCTCTGACCCCCCCATGACCCTGCATTAGAAGAAGCAGTTATAGGATGAACTGTATTTTAAAGTTGGAGAAACTTGAAGAAGGTGATCTATTTGTCCTCTCCAACAGTACCACAAACATTTATGCAGCAGAGAAATTTACATTAAAGTAGTGCGGGTTTTCGTTTTGGATTTTTGTCAGAATGTAGTATTCTTAATTCAAGCCCTTATAATTTCGAACATTTTTACTTTAAAAAAATACTTTTTTTTACTTTATCTTGGCAGATTTTACTTCAAGAGCTTGTTATTTAGTTTTTGTTCAAAACTCATAATTTGCATATATATAATCTCATTGGTCTCCATTTAGCAATCTACATATTTCCACAGTTATGCTAGAATAAAAGATTCAGTCTTTTATAAGGTTGAGAGGAGGAAGATGTGGTCAGGTGGCGTGATGGTGTTTAACAGTGCAGTTGTGTAAATGTGTGTCTTTGTTTTGATATATTCTTTACAGAGAGAAAATCACTCGTGCTCTCATGACTAACTATTGTATCTGTGTTTATTTTTTCTGTATATTCTTGATGATTTTGATGTTTTTAAAGAGAGAATTAAAAGAGTCCTTTAAAGGGGGGTGTTTGGGAAGAAAAAAAGCTGAGTTACACCTAAAAATATCATACTACACTCTCTTCAGGAACTGCGAAAATGTAGTGTAGGCGGTATGACAGACCACAGTGTTATTATCTTTATTACTTAAGTGACACATTTATCCAAGAGATACAATGTATTGTACTTTAATGTAGTGGTAATGTAATGCAGTCATCTAAGTTATAAACAGTAGTAGGTAGTTTACATAATGTAGTACAGGGTCTTATACAGAAAATGAAACAGTATAATAAATAAAGTGTAAATACAGCTAATTACAAAAATGACTACAATTTAAGATAATGAGTTGTTCATAAGACTGTCAAGATAGTCTTACCTGATCTGTTTTCAATGGTTGGTGTAAATTGTAGATGAGCTCAGTTGCTCTGGAGTCTAATTTGAGCAGGTGATCATCATAATCCAATACATTCTTTAAGAATTGACTGTTGAAAATCTCATGGCTGAGTCTGTCTCACTACAATCTAGAACAAGAGACACAAGCGTGATTTTGTTTCTGTTTCATACCATATTTCTATATTTAAAGACTTTCCGGTGGGAAATATGCATAATTCATTTTGAACTGCGTTCCAGGGTGTCACATGTTTTCAAAATAAAGATAACTCTGTAACACTCTATTCAATCATGTGTCACATTTTAATAAAAGATGTTTTAACACCCCAAAGTAGTCATCATGCATGTCATTATTCGGGCTATTTTGCAAATTGGTAGGAGAGGAATTTTAAAAAACTCAGGCACTCATTGGTAAGGAGAACTGTGTAACACCTCTGAAAGAATTTATTGAAAGCAGCTGTTTAATACGCCACACACACATTACATTTATTATCTGAAGCTTGCATCCTTATCCTTCAGAGGCAAAGCCTTAAAATTGCATTGGCAATTGTAAATATTTATACTCTCGCAAAATCACGGGAGAAATCCATTGTCTTTTTGCCTCTCCAGATAAAATTGCTATTCCAAGTTTTTGCTGGCTTATTTTCTCTCTCGCACATCAACATGAAAAAAAGACGTGGAGCCTGAGTTCTTTGACACTGAACATCACACACAGCTGCCTAATGCTTCTTGACACCGTTACTTGTCCAAGCACGAGTAAAATCAAAGCAAAATTCAGAAACCTCCTTTGAATTGTTCGTTGATAACTACATGCTTTCCTTCATGATCTGATTGTATCCAAGGTTTTAATTAACTGCTATTAAATAATTGAGAGTTCAGGCAGAAAGAAGACTGGGAAGATCTGGATTGCAGCCAATCCAACCAGAATGCAAACACGTTTGACTTCCAACAACACAGCAGAGGTTCCTGTTACATTAAAGTGGCTCAAACAGAGGAGCTCTCCTCCAGGGTAAGGTTTACCCATAGTCTCAAATGGCTGCAAATGTTGGAGAACATAAGAGAAGGCAGGAGATAAACAATAAACATCTGATTCTTCCTTCTTTGCTGCTGAAGCAAAACACGCCCTGGACATTGGCATCAAGGAATTCTGCTAGAACAACAGATGTTACTTGATTCATTGACCAGCCTGAACAATGTTTGTGCGCAGAAAAGCTGTTGGAGGAGAACACAGTCTGTGGCAAATGTTTGTCTGGTTCATTGAATCTCTGACGCATCAGTCCAGGAAGTGAAAGATACACGTCCCACCTTGTTAAAATAAGATCACTTTATGGGACATATTCAATTTAGTGTACTAGGAGTTTGTCTGTTCACATAACCCAACTTGCTCTCCATAAGACACAAACACACAGGGAGAGAAGCTTGGAGTCAGAGCACAGGTTCAGCCATTTATACAGCACCCCAGGAGCAGGTGGGGTTAAGGGCCTTGCTCAGGGGCCCTCTGCCAGCCACAGGATATGAACCAGCAACCTTCCAGGCAAAGGCGCAGATCCTTAGCCACAGAGCCACGGCACCATTACTGAAGTCTGCTGAGAAGTAACCGCCAGAATTCCTGGTGTCTCCCTGCACGGTGAAGCATTACACTTTGTGCATTCTTTAAAAACTATAATAACTGATAAATCAGACCTATCAATCCTAAGTAAAATATCTCTAGGTTTGCTGCCTCATAGCTCTGCAGCCCTGGGGTCAATACTGGACCTGGGGCGCTATCTGTGTGGAATTTGTAGGTTCTCCCCGTGTTCATGTGGGTTTGCCCCTCCCCCAGTCCAGAGACGTACTGGAATGTAAAATGGCTTCTGTGAGAAATGGCCGTGGTGTGAGTGTCCCCTGCGATGCACCGGTGTCCTGTCAAGGGCGTACCTTACCTTGCCCCTGTTGCTTGATGGCACAGGCTCCATATCCCCTGCCTGAAAGAAACTGTTCGAAAATGGATGGGTGGATTAATATTACGAAGACTGTATTTTCCAGCACAATAGATTATGATGGTCAGGCATGGAAATAATACCTGTACATACTGTATGGGGTGAGTTTTTAGGCTTTTTTCTCTTTTCATCTCTCATCAAGGACTTAAGGACAGTGGAGACCACTGTTTTGTACATGTTTGCTTTGCACGTGCATGTCCTCAATGTTTTCGTTCCTGGAAAACTCAAAAGCAGAGACAGAAAGTCGTGATGTTCTGACTGAAAGCTGCAGCATCCAAATCATCACAAGACCTGCTAGATTGCCTTCAGCACATTCTCAGGTGGCAGTGAGAGACCAGTGCACCAGTGCACCAGTGAGCTGGGAGTGGAAGGCTGCATGAGTAGCACAGATCAAGTGGCACAGCTTAAGAGCTCCCCCTACTGGATTTGCTATGTCAGCCATTAATTCACATTGCATTTGGCATTCAGAGTGGGCCATAGCCCAGCAACTGGGAATTCTTTTTCAAAACCTTTGAGATCGTATCTTTTCCCCATTTTTTAGCATCACAACCTTAGCAGCTGACTGTGGTTTACAAAGATAAAAGCACAGTAACGCTGAACATATTTTATTGAACTATGGAGGAAAGCGTGTACTGTATTATGTAGAGGAGTGTGGTAGAGCATAATTAAACTGTAGCAGAACATGGAAAAACATGGTGTAATGATGCAAATAAATGCAAGTAATTTAGTATAGTATTTTTTTCCACAATATTATGCTCAAGTTAATGTTTGTTTTTCCTGTTAGCCATACATCTGTGCTCTGTAGTAGGATAGAATGAACTCAAAATTAATGGGCATTTGCAGAGAAAAACAGGAATTACAATATTTGTTGAAAATTTCTAGTGCACCATTATGATTTATTCATTCATTGAGTCTTGTGTGTTTCATTATTATTTTTATTTGTTTTAATAATACACACGGGGGCGGCGCAGTGGTCAGCATTGCTGCCTCACAGCATTGGAGCTCTGGTTCAATCCCTGGGGTGCTGTCTGTGTGGAGCTCACATGTTCTGCCCATGTTCACGTAGGTTTCCTCCAGGTCCTCCAGATTGCTCCCACAGTCCAAAGACATGCTGGTAGGTTAATTGGCTTCTGGGAAAATTGTCCCTGCTGTGTGATTGTGTGCATGTCTGTGTCTGTGTGTGCCCTGTGATGGACTGGTGTTCTTGCACCTGTTGCTTACTGAAACAGTCTCTAGTTCCCCCGTGACCCTGTACTGGATAGGCAGATTAAAAATGGATGGATAGATATATAGCACACTCATTGTAAACTAGAATTTATTCTTGAAAGATTTTGCTGGAAAAATAAAGAAGTACCAATGTACACATTTTGAAGTACTAATGACTTGTTCTGATCTTTAGCTCTATCCAGACTACAGTCCTAAAGATGATAGTGTACAGACCTTAGTGAATGCTAAATACAACCGTGTTAATAATTGCTTCTATCGCTGTGGAGAAAGCAGTGATCAAAATATATTGGTGTATACATTAAACAAAGAAAATAAACTTTCCTGTTTTGCTGCAGCTTTTAATCAGAGTTTTGTAGAGTGGCTTTTTAATCAATTTTACCTTTTCCACTTCACATACTTCAGTGAGTTCACAAAGCTCATTTGTTCAGCTCCATTCACACCATAATTACAAATATAATAGCTTATGTTTCTTTCTCGATCTTTTGATTTTAGATACAGATTCTGTTTGGCTTTTATTATTTATATCTAAATAGCCTGAAGTGCCTTAGTACAGTTAACTGACTGATATAAACTGAATTGCCATATTGGTGGGTTGGCTCACAGTAACTATTTATTTTGTTTGCTGGAATAGCAGTGAACAACAGATGACCACAAAATTGTTCTTGAATTTAAAAGAATTAGGAGGCGGGGGAGTTACCTAATCATTAATTTGCATCTAAAATAGAGAAAGTGATGTTTCAAGGGGGGTGGGGGACACAAAGCTTACATACCTGTGTTCTTCATTAAAGCAATGGCTGGCCTTATCAACACATTGCTCACTGAACTCTCCTTTTCCTACTTCTCCCCGATAGGTTTCTTCTGAAAAAAAAATGATAGTGAATAAAATATCACTCCGGATTCAAGTGGCTCATGACAGATTGAGTTTGCAGGTGTGCTTACTGTATTGTGACAAGAAAACAGCAGTCTTACCGCCGCCACAGTCAGAGCAACGCATTTGTTTGCCTCATACAGTACACTGTGTCGACACACTGCTTCATTCAACTTCCTGACAACAGGAAAATGTTGGCGGAATAGGAAACTTTAAGAGATCGGCCAAGGAAAATCCACAAACAACTCAGTGTTTTTTTTTTTCTGAGGTGGATTTTTTTTTCTTTTCTTGATTTCAAGAAATAAGATGTTGGAATATTAATAATTCATTTACTCTTCTGCTATTATTTTGCCCGTTCATGAATAATGGATTGACTGCTAGATATTTTTAACATGCAAGACTAGGCTGTTCATTCTTGCAGGATTTTCATTTGCTCCAAAACAGCTGGGTCAGTCTGGTCAGTGACAGAGGCCTTGAAACAAAATCTGTTTTTGTGTGTCTCTGCTTTCCTGTTTGTCTCCTTGTCTGGCCTTCTCTGTCAAATTCATAATTTTTAGCCGTTTTTTAGGGTTGTGCTTCTGTGTTATACAGCATATTCTCCCTTCTGTATCCTAGTTCCTGTCTGTTTGGTCAGTTTCTTTTGCTTTGTAAATCAATCTTCTGCTTTTCCACTTTGTACAGTATTTCTATTTGCCAGTATCTGGGAGACACGTCCTGTTGACGACAGAAAGCCCACTTTTCATTAAAATCTTCATTGTGTCTTAATTAAAAAATGCATTCTCAGACACTTGGTGTACACCTCAAACATCTCATTCACTGAAGTGAAATGAAATGAATGTCTCATTTATACACTTTAATATGGATTTACCCATATTATTATCCTAATAATATGAAGACTTTTGCTTTATTCCCAAATGGAAGAGATATGGAAGATATCTCTTCCATTTGGAAGATATGGAAGAAGTCACATTCTAGCCTTATCCATCCTACCTTCCTGCTTATACATCACTCACTTCCTGAGCACCCCCTTCCCATCTTTTCTCCTACTTGGCATTTGCTCTTGTCGGACACAGACCTTACCTCCCACTTTTCTACAGTATCTCCACCTTTTGTCCTGTGTTGTTCCTGTGCATTCTGAAGCCTTTTTGCTTCAACTCTTCAACCTCTGCCTTGCCACACTCCATGGAAAGTAACCAGCTCAAGCTGTTATCATGATGTCTGCTCTTCTCTACAAGATCCTTTTGATGTCGTTACCCTTTCCAAGAGCTCTGGCACAACCTCACCCCTGGGGCTGCATATTGTCCCACCCTTGCCTCAATCCTGGCTTAATCCACTCTCTTCCTCCATCCACCCCCTGTTATGCCTTGATTCAGCTTTAGGCATGTTCAAACCCAGCCTGTCTCCGGTGTTTCTTTTCTATTTATTTTTTCTAAAAAAGAAGTTTCTTCCTTTCTTCCTCTCCCTGTAGAAGTCCTACCAGTTACAGAGATGTTCACTCTCCTTGTTTACAGCCCTCACCTTCCCTGGCACCTGTGCCAAGTCACAGCCTTGACTGTGGTAGAGACGGGTTCCCTCCCCTGCTGGTGTCCACAAGGTGCAGAGTTGGCCCACAACTCACATCATTGCAGCATGTTCCCTAACTAAACTCCAGTCCTGGATAACAAGCAGCAGAAATTAAACCCTAAGAAACAAATAATGGTGATATCCATCATTTTAGCAACTGTTGACATAGGAATATGAGTGTCATCCTTGCCTCTTGAATCTGCGCTTTCACTGTAGATATATGACACTGTACCTGTTCTGAGGATGTACTGTAGATTTACTGGTTGAAGTCAGGAGCCATCTTTGGCCAGCCAGACTCAAGGCTTTCACTTGCTATCCCCCCCAGTCAGAAATGCTGAATGACTAAATTAGTTTGGAATTAAACTGAAAACCTTTCTTTTATTTGACATTGGTGTAAAGGTAGATTTGTATCTGCATATATTTGTTTCTCTGTACAGAACACTGATATCCCCCGATATGAAGAATACTATATAAATATAGAATATATACATATTACACAAGCTTCCAAGATGACGTCAATTGAAAGTGAAAGGAAATGGGACATCTGTATGACTGAGTTTGGGTTTCTCAAGAGATTAGAGAGAAAAAAGCCCTGTAGTAATCTTATTAATCCAGACCAGGTAATAAGCACAGATAGTGGAGACAATCTGTAATGTATTCAGTTTTCTGCCTTGAATAAATTGTGCCAAGAAGAAAAAAAAGAATTGTTTCACTTTGAGAGGGTGAGATATCTGGCAGTGCAGATTTCTTACTCGTACCAAACCACTCATCTGGAGTTTAGAGATAAAATTTGGGAAGGACAAAAGTTAACTATTGTAAACACCTCCATTTCCTGATTAGAGTTATACAGTGCCCATCTAAAACCTACAGATTAACTAGACGTTTATCCTAGTTTCTGTAATCTCTCCTGCAATTTTTGGACCTGTTTATATTTCTGAGTGTATTAAGGCCATCAGGCCACAATATCTGACTCATGAAACCAACTGCATGTCTATTATAGGGCTCTGAAAACGCAGTCTGTTAATAACTGACTTTCCATAGCTCAAGAGTTAGAGCATTGTTCTTGGCATGTTATAAAACTGCAGACCTGACAGGGTTTCCTACTGCATCCACTTTAAGGGAATAGAAGTATGCAAAGGAGATAGAGCAAAAAGCATGTCAATGCTATACAAAGGCAACTGAATATGGTTCTGTTAAAGTCACCCCCAAAGAACTGGCTGAATAAATCCACAGGTCTCCTGGGGTTACTGTTTGAACTTTTCCCAGGCCAAAGGAATTGTAGTCACATTTCAATGGGCAACACTGCACTTGGACTTTGGTTTTAAAAGCTACTACACAGAAGAGATATGTGTCAAACGCCCATTCAGGATGTAGTGCACAGCACTTATGTTAAGCGCAGCATTGTGGAGCTGAAGACAGATCCAGTGGCAGGTGAGTAGCAAATTGCAGCACAGACAAGCAGAACAAACACAATCCGAGAGGGCCGTCAGGATATAGGCAGGGTTCAAGTCCATGAAAACATAAGCAATGGCAGCAAAGGAGGGCTGAGAACAAAAACTGGGGCACATGTGAAGGATCAAGAAACTCAAAAGACTCGAGCAAGAAGTCAAAGGGAAAATACAAAATCAAAGGGAACAATGAGCAACAATCCCAAACCAAGAACCACAGAAGGAAAACGCTAAGACGAGGTGATGACACACTAAGACTACGCTCCCTAATATGGCAGGTCTTAAATTGCCAGGTATCAAATGCGTTCTGGTCAGGTTCCAGCCCATATCTTGTTGTCATGGCAACAGCCTGTTTGGCTAGTTGGACACCGGATGTAATATTTTGATGTCGAGTAGCGATATTACAGCCCATGATACAGGAAACTACAAGCACAGATAATAATAATAACTGCTTACACTTATATAGCGCTTTTCCGGACACTCCACTCAAAGCGCTTTACAGGTAATGGGGACTCCCCTCCACCACCACCAATGTGCAGCCCCACCTGGATGATGCAACAGCAGCCATAGTGCGCCAGAACGCTCACCATGCATCAGCTATTAGTGGGGAGGAGAGCAGAATAATGAAGCCAATTCATAGATAGGGATTATTAGGAGGCCATGATTGGTAAGGGCCAATGGGAAATTTGGCCAGGACGCTGGGGTTACACCCCTACTCTTTTCAAGAAACGCCATGGGATTTTTAATGACCACAGAGAGTCAGGACCTCAGTTTTACGTCTCATCCGAAGGACGGCGCCTGTTTACTGTATAGTGTCCCCGTCACTATACTGGGGCATTAGGACCCACATGGACTGCCAGGTGAGCGCCCCCTGCTGGCCCCACCAACACCTCTTGCAGCAGCAACCTTAGTTTTTCCCAGGAGATCTCCCATGCAGGTACTGACCAGGCTCACACCTGCTTAGCTTCAGTGGGTTGCCAGTTGTGAGTTGCAGGGTGATATGGCTGCTGTCACTGTTTCCTGGACTGTGATGCAAGAAAGACGACATGCTGACATGACTTTGGGGAAAAAGCCGAGGTTGGGGCTGAGAGTGGCCAAAGACAGTCCCGGGGGAAAAAACAGCAGGGAGCTCCCTCAAGCACCTGGCTGAGGTGGCCACCAGGTGGAGCACCTGGTGTGAAGCAAAGAAGCAAAGAATCAGTGACAAGCTGGCCGGACACTGGTGGAGGAACTGGGTAATGGGTAAGTCCACCTATTCAGTGTGGGAATAGTGTTAAGGCTTTTTCCTCAAGGTATAATGAACACTTCTCCTGAAAGGAGGGCAAGACTTGCCAGTTGCATTTTTATAATCAAAGAAGTCATATCAATTCACTTTGGACTGAGGTGCTTGTCAGTGGTTGATTGAAACAGGGTCTTAAAGCTCAGATGCGCACTGCATGTGGACAAAGAGAAATATTTTGATTACATACTGCAGTCCTGGAGATTATTTTTGAACATGAAGACAGAAAGAGTGCATCTTTTTTTTTAAAAAAAAAGAGCATTATTTATTTTATCATACACAGAGAATTCAATGGCAATCAACAGCCAGGATAATTGTTCCATACGAGGAAGACCAATGTACAGTACCAGTACAATAGTCATATGGTTGTAAAGAAAAATAGTAAAAAAACAACTATAGGAAATGATGACGTATGAAGAAATTGGTAATAAAATTAAGGGTGAAAGGAGATAAGAGTTCATAAGTGCTCAAAAGATTGTCAGATATCTGACAGAGAAACGTTACTGGCTGTACACCAACAAACATTTAAAAGACGGAAATATGAAAATCCACAAGAAACCTATAACCTCGGGAAGGGCCAACATCTGTGTACAAGAGAAGGAGGGCTTGTTTATATCTGTTACATGATAGATCCACATACGGAAAAAAAGATTTTTCTTAATTTCTTTAAAAAGCAGAACACGGTTTGAAAATCGTTTTAATAGAATAGATGGAATACTGCTTGATACCCCAAAGAGCTATATTGCTGTGTTCTAAAAAACAATCATTGTAATCGTCAAACACCTTGCCTAACTAAACACACCGAAAAAAATAAAAACTTGCGAACTCGGTGTGAAACTCGGATTTTAATCATAATCTTCATCCCTGTTGTTGTCAGCTGTAAAACTGCGTTATAATGATTCGCCATGTTGGCTCCGTTTCCACTGGTTTTGCACTCAACCCGCAAGCGGCTTCGGAGCCAAAATGGCATCCGTCTGACGTCACTTCGACAGTCACGAATTTGGTGTCAGAATGAAGGCAACTTTGTTTTTCCAGAGACTGGCGGGTGTTTCGGGGGCTCTTGCAGTCAGTGCAGGTGCATACGGAGCACACGGTAGGTCTATGTTTTAATCACATATTTCAAAAAGATTACTTTCAGAAGACAGCAGGTGGGTTTGCGATCTGTATTTTAAGCAATTACACGAGGAGAGGCCGAGTCTTTCAGAGTTCAGTCGCAGGGGGAGCACTTAAAAGATTTTTAAAACACTAATGCAGAACGTTTTTTACACCACGGTTCATTCAGACGCTACATAAAGCGTTTAACTACACACAAGAACGAGATAATAGTATACAACTATTTATAAGGTTTTTGAACGGCATCGTCGCAGATTCGAAGCAGAATATGAGGTTAAAATGAATAAATAAAGCAGGACATTCAATTATGTCGATATTAACAAGCGATATGCGTAAATAATACTAAGGGTACACGTCCTCCACAAAACTGCTGTTTCACTGAGTTCAGCTGACCCCTTCGTCTTAGCGATTTCCTTCGGGAAACTTGTTGAGTAAATCATTACTCTGTGCATTTCCTGTTCGGAAATGTGTTCGTATGTTTGTTGAAATATGTTTGTAGTTTTGCTCCAATTAATGAACACAATGCAGTTGAAAGTGACAACTGTATACGTTTTGGCACCTTTAAACTTAAGAACTGAATTGTTACTGAGATTGAGGCGAAGAGTAACACTTCACAACGCAGGAGCAGCTGAAGAGAAAGTTTTAAGAAGTGTCGAGCTTTGTAGCCGACGTTAGTACAGATACAAAACAGAAATTCAGTTGTTCAGTCCAGGCCTGGATATAACTAAGTTTCGTTTTCTGAAAGCAGCCACTGGGTTGCGAAATTAAGAGTAGGATTTATTTAATGCTGTGGAGTTTGGCCTTACAGAAGGCAGCAGTGTGCTCACCCAGCACACAGAGGTCAGAAATCACTACTGTGTTGAACTGAGTTCAAACTTGTGTGGAGTTGTCCATTCATTAGCAGAGAATGGAGTTGTTGAGGGAGAGTTGGGTAGTGGGTTTGTTGACGGAGAGCAAGCAAGAACTCTTACTATGATTGCTGGGTTTAAAACCCAACCCCCAAAATGGCTAAACTGTTATCTTAGCTCAGTGCCTGAGCAGTGAGAGTCAGTTGTGTAGTAAGGGAGGTGCTGTGGTCAACACTCTGGTGGATACCTGACGGGGTGTGTTCATGAGAGGGTGGAGGTGATAAATCCACCAAGTCAGCTTCAGTTTTTCAGCAAAAAAACAAAGGAAAAATAGGGTGGCAGTACGATGGCGCACTGGTCATCATTGGGCATCTCGCAGTGCTGGGGACCTGGGTTTAATTCCTTTGTATGTTCTCTCTGGGTTCATCTAGTTTTCCTCCAGGTGATCCGGTTTCCTCCACAGTACGTATCACATACTGTACTGGTACTGGAGGTTAATTGGCTTCTTGGAAAACTAGGTGTGAGTGTGCGTGTTTGTGTCTGTGTGTGCCTTGCAATGGACTGGCGTCTCATCCAGGGTGTACCCCGCCATATGCCCATTGCTTGCTGGGATAGGCTCCGGCTTCCCTGTGACCCTGAATGGGATAATGCGGTTAGGAAATGGATGGAAAACTGGGATTCTTCCCTGAAATGTCATATAATTTTGTTTTAATATACAGTCCCTGCAAATGTTTGAAATGACAGTCTTGGCTGCTAATGCAGTCAGACTGGTGTCTACTGAAGCAGGCCTTCAGAACTGCTTGTGCCATTTAGTTTTTTTTTGTTGCACCGCTGTCTGAAAATGCTCTCTGCTAAAACCATTCAAACGTCCTTCTCCCAGTCCCACGGCAAAGAGCTTTGTTTATCGACAGCAAGAGGGCCAGGCTGCAGCAACACAAGAGGTTTGGATTAAAAGCAGTCGGTGTAGTTCATACATTTTTCATGTTCCCTCCTGTAGCTTGTGAGAGTGTTCATTTCCGGGATGTGTCTAGCTTAACTCAATATCGAGTGGCTTTTTGATCATTTCTATTTGAGTAAGAAAATGTAGTGGCTTTTAAAATTCATTGGCCGTGGAAAATAAATTCAAGGTGAGGGCTTTTCATTGCATGACAATATTGGGTTTTTTTTTTTTTGGAAGGAAATTATTATCCCCACTACATGAAAAGGCTCAGGGGAGTTTGCAGTTGTTTTGTAAACCAGAAGATGTGGGTCATTTCAGAAATGTCAGACGTATATTAAAAAAAAAAACCACGATGAGTGTGTTTTCAAAAATGAAATGTTGGACAGAGGAAGTGTGCTCTTTCATCGCTGGGTAGAACATCGATTTTGTGAACCTTCCCATAGAGAAAAGAGGAGATTGAAATCTAAGAAAACGAAACAATTAAAACGCATTGGGATGCTGTACTGGACCGTGGTGGTGACGCGGGAGCTGGGTTTTCAGACGAGCTCTCCGTTTTCCGGTCGATCTAGGGGCCTGTTCTCGCCTGTGGTCATGAGCTTTGGGTAGTGCCTGACAGAATGAGATCGGGAGTACAAGCAGCGGAAACGAGCTCTCGCCATAGCGCTGCTGGGCTTACTCTCCATGACGGACGTGCAGTCCGGGGTGAGCTTTGAGTCGAGTCGCCGCCCTTCTGGATGGAGAGGAGACTGCTCAGGTAGTTCGGGCAGCTGGTGAGGTTGTACCCTCGGTGTCTCCTGCTGGAGGGGTACCAGGCACAGCCCACTGGGAAGAGACTTCGACGCGACGGACAGACACGGGACACGCTGGAGGGATCAGATCTCTCGGCTGGCCTGGGAGCGCCTGGGAATCCCCCCAGGAGGAGCTGGAGACTGCTGATGTCTGGTGTGCCCTGCTTAGCTCTGCTCAGCCTGTTACCACCTTGACCCCTGCCAGGAGCAAGCAGTTAGAAATGGATGGATGGATGGATGGATGGGTGAATTAAAATAAGCACTAAACGATTGTGACCCACCAGCATCAGACTTTGGTTTTCTGAAATCCTAGCATTTGTGTTTACCAACATGTCTTTTAGAATTCTGTTCTGTTGTTAATTATCTGTGTCAAAACAGTCTTTGTATGATCATTGCATCTATCCTAAACCCTGGGCTCACTGAACCTAATTTGAAAAAACCAAACAGCTGAGAGTTACTTTTTTTTATCTTCCTATGAATTATAATTATGGTAAGGTTCCGTAAAATGTTTCTTTTCTTTAAGAGTTTCCTGCGCTACTGATTTTTGAAGTTTTGAAGCTGCTTCAAGTCTTCATGTGCTCTCTGTGTGTTCTTAGTGGGTAGTGTGACTGAGAAAAATAAACTCTCCAGTTGAGGGCACAAGTGGAAACCATGTGGAAGTGCATTTAAAAATAAGAACAGGGACCACTTTACACAAAGGGTTGTGGGAGTATGGCACACGCTTCTGAGCCATGCTGTTGAAGCTGATTACCCTTCTTCTTTTAAGAAACAACTGGATTCGATCCTCAAATCAATGAGCTACTAATTACCCAGCAGGCTAGGTGGACTAAATGTCCTTCTCTTGTGTGTAACCTTTCTTCTGTTCGTGTGTCCCTTGTTGTCTAGGCTTCCGGAGGAGTGATCGCGATGAATACCTGAAAGAGGTACGCTGATCTGTCAGGCCCCTGCTTCTCTGCTCTCTTCTGTATCATATGAGACTTGACACTGCCGTACGGCGTAGTTTGTCTCTTTGGTTCTGGCTCTTTTGAGAAATTCCATCGCCAATACTTGATGTCGCCATTCTGATAGGGAGACACAGGAATCTTTCAGCCACCTTAATGTAGGCATTTGGTGATTAAGCTACCAATGGATCTTAATTGTGATTTTATTCTTCACAGCACTGAGTGAGGTTCCACCCATCCATGCATTTTCTAAACTCTTTACCCAGTGCAAGGTCAAGGAGTAGCCGGAGACTATCCTGACACACAGGTGTACGCAAGGCAGGGAAAACCGTGGAAGTGATGCCAGCCCAGTGCAGGGAACACACAGACACAAATACACGCACACACTCACACCAGGACCAATTTTCCCTGAACTTAATTAACCTACTGTACCAGTGTGTCTTTGCACGGTGGGCCGAAACCCACGCAAAGCCAGGGAGGACATACAAACTTCATGCAATAACCCAAGACCCCAGCACTGCTAGGCAGCAAATACCAACCACTGCATGACTGCTCTGCCCATGATTAAAGTACATTAATTATAAATGAAGTACCCAGAGCTGACACATTACATTTTTAATTACTGTTTATGCAGGTTGATACAGTTGTCAACCTTAGTATCATCTACCTTACTAATTCCTTTCTTTTTCCAACCTGACATTTTTAATAGATCAACCTGAGTTAAAATGATTAGTGCTTTATTAAAGCTATTTAGGAGTGAAATCATGAGAACTTCACTCTTATTCTTTAACATGCATGCTCAGGTTTCACATAGGAGAGTAACTGCTAATGCCAAATCCGCTTTAAATCAACCAGGTGTGAGATATATGGTTTATGAAATACACGAGCAATATATGTTCAATTTTTTAGAATTGAAGTTTATTTTGTGATCCTCAAACAAGATTAAGAACCTCTCCCTTTATGGTTTGGAGTTACTGAGCTGCAATGTAGCCCAAAGCAAACTAAGTTACTTTCACACACATTAAAAATGACTGCCTTTTGCCTGTATTGAAGCAATATTTTCTGTGTGAATATACTTTGTTGACATTTAAGCCATAAACTTAATGGCGAAAAAAGACTGCAAAGTAGCAGTTATGATGGCCTCATAATATGTTTTGTTGTGTTAAAGGGTAATACAGTATCAAGCAGCTACTACAGCAGGACTCACTGGCTTTTGATTTGTAATGCATTATTAATATGACTACAGCGGCAAGATATTAAGGGAGTTCTTATTAATTCTAAGAATTAATGAAGGATTGTGGTTAGTAGATCCATTGTTGTGTAAACTAAATCACAGTACACAGATCTCACAATATGCGATTATAAATTAATACAGATGGGGAAGAAATCGCGATGCTTAAAGTCAAAAGTCAGTACCCAGCATTCTGTCTGAAAATGTCTCATTTGATGTAAGTTCTCTGACTGGTGGTTATCCCATGCTACTGTGTGTTGTCATCACGTGTAGAACTGCATAGCTAAAAATTGTCTCTGAGATGAAGTGCCTCACGTGTTCTGTGCTTTGGTTCCCCAGTGTGATGTGGTATTAAATAGGACAATAAGATACGAATGCTGTACTGATAGGCCAGGTGTTTCCAGTCTGAAGAGGAAACCTTTAGGTACAGTCAGGAAACAGGTCTGTCTCTCTGCAATTGAATGTTAGATTATCCTGTTGAATTATTAAGTGAAAACTGGTTAGCTACTATGAAAGTTACAATCATCATTCAGTGTTTTATTCTTTTGTTTCAATTTGCTATCTGTTTTTGTCTTTTATGCCTGCTGACTAGGAAGTTATCATCTTCAGTTTAGCCCAGCTCATTGCAAAGTTGTCGTCTTGGACAAAATGTTGAATGCTTGTATGGGGTAATTTAGTGAATAACATAGTTGGAGGTGAAAGGTACCCATATTGTGTACAGTCACTGAATGTGAAGATATAACTGGAGTCATCTGTTTGTTACAATTAAAATGTCCTTGTTTTATGCCTTTTTTTCTAGATGTTTGAAACAGCCAACAAGTACCACTTCCTTCATAGCCTGGCACTACTGGGGGCTGCGCGCTGCAGGAAGCCAGTTGTGGTAAGTTGGAGCTGAAGAAAAGGTCATGTCTGTATGTGAACCAGAGTGGCTCATCAGGAAAGAGGTCATTGTGGCTGCCATGGCGTTGGGCACGTGACTCCTCCCCCTGGATGGGACACTGGTCCATCACAGGGCTAACCCCAGCAATACTGCTGCCCCCTTATACAGCTGGGTAAAGTACCTCGCTCAAGGGGACAACAGTGGGGACCCACCCATAGCAGGGACCCACAACTTTCCCACTTTACTGTGCTTCCCCCCCCAAAAGATTTTAAAATGATATACTGCTTATTCCATGACTTCCTGTTCCTATTTGCAGAGGTCTAATAACCTTGCTTTTTCCAGTTTTTGGCATATAACTTGAAAATATTTGTCCTGTACTGGCTGAGATGGTACATGAGGATGAGTCAGTACATGTAAGACCAGATCAAGTTTGTCTATACTCATTGTGTAAGATTTTTACCTGGTGGTGATTCAATTAATCCAAGGTCCTACAGTTCACACCCATCCATTCATTTGCCAACGCGGGGTCGCAGGGCAGCCGGGGCATGTCCCGGCAATTAATACACACAAGGCAGGATACACCCTGGACAGGACACCAGTCCATCACAGGGCACACACAGACACACAAACTCACACCAGTGCCAATTTTCCCAAAAGCCGATTAACCTACCAGTATGTCTTTGGATTGTGCGAGGAAACCAGTGTACCAGGAGGGAAACTGGGGTGCATTCGGCGTTTTCTCCCCATGTCCGCATGGGGATTCCTCCTGCTGCTCCAGTTTCTTCCTATAGTGACCCTGAATTGGATGATGTGGTTAGAGGTTGGATGGATAAACACAAGGGAAGGCCTAGCATGTCTGACCAAGTAATCTGATTTGTTTCTTTCCAGGCTGGCACGTTGCTGACCTCTGGCATGGTAATGTTCTGTGGGTCCTTCTACTACCATGCAATCACAGGGGACCCCACGTTCAGCAAGGCTGCGCCCTGGGGGGGAACGCTTCTCATTGCAGGCTGGGCAGCAATTGCCCTCTGACCTCAGCCTCACATTCCAAGATCCCCTGCACTGAGGGGCAGAGTGAGACATCCCTACTCTCTACAGAGAAACAGTCTAAAAGGTATACCAGAGCAGTCTGGTTTAAAGGAGACCACATGCTAAATGAATAAAGTGTGACCTTTCAATGATAGAACTTTGTCATTTTGAGATGGGGGGGGGGTGGGAGCATTAGGTTTGTTTATTAATTCCATTAAAAAAAGTTTAATTTTATAAAGGAAAGGAAGTGGTTATTCTGGAAGGAGAGACTGCTAATAACAGTAGAGTACACACACTTGTTTGGTTTGAATTGAAATTGAATTTGAAAGCTGTGAGTTTGTGTTTCAGAGAGGAGGCATTAAGAACTCTTTTGTCTGTTGATTAAAGGCTTCAAATATAAAAAAGGAATAGGGTGTGAATAACTGGAAATGTGACGGTAAGTGTCAGGCAGATTAACATTAGCTTTGTAGTGCAGTTGCTGCTGTTTCTTATCGTGGAGCGATACATGGATGATCTCCTGAAGTATAATTATCCACAGATACAGTATTGTGCTTAAACATCACATGAAACTTGATTGGCCATGGTCCATTCAAATCTTTATACACTAATAATACAAACCTTGAAAAGCAAGTGCTGTGTTGGGTGACTGTGTTGTTAATATTGATTTTAATGTAATCTGCTCATCACACAGTTTTCTTTTCTTAAAGGCTTTGGCGAGTGTTGGTATGATGACTGTAGTGTGATTGGCCTGACTTTTAACACCTGGCTCCCAGGCAGACAGTATTGATTTCAATCCAGTCAGCAGTGATATTTAAGCATTGTACAGCTGGGTACTTATTTCCTCTATGTCTGTCTGGTTTTGGTGCACTGCTTCTTTTCCTTTGTTTTATTTGTGAGCAGATTGTAATTGAATTTACCATAATTTCAGATTAGACTCATGGCTGTAAAGAACACAAAGAACTAATCCTGAACACTCTTTTGTGAGGTTTTGTTAATCTCTGTAATAAGTTTAGACTTGCTCTTTGAAACTTCACTAAACTTGGTTGAAACACTATTACTGATCAGTGAAGTTGTTTTTGCAGGCTGCTGGTAGGATATTATTATTATGGTGATCAGTACTGTCAATGTATTATTTGTCTGCTGCCTATCCCACATCTCAATGTGAATTTAAACTCCGTCATTTTGACTTTTTAAGACCATAAATATATTTTTTAAATGCATGTTCTGGCATGTTTGGCCTTCTGATGGTGTATTTGATTTTTAAGGGGTTTTTTTTCACTCTGTTATCATCAGTGCAGCTGTGTTTCAAATAATTGAGATGCATGAATCTGCATTCATATCCTCCACTTAAGTAGACCACTTTTAATTCCATATTTTGTGATTCTTATTTTCCAGAGCTACTGTCAAATAAAGTGATTTAAACTTTGATATTTGCATATTTTTCTTGGTTGCTCATCAATAAGTAAGAAAAGTAACTGCACTGACTTTTATTTACCTTTTGGCCGTATATCTATCCATCCATTTCTAACTACATCATCCAATTCAGGATCACAGGGCAGCTAGAGTCTATCCCATCAAGCAAACGGGCGCAAGGCAGGGTACGCCCTGGGCAGGATGCCAGTCCATCGCAGGGCCCACACAGACACAAACACACACACTCCCAGATACCAATTAACCTACCAGTATCTTTTTGGCCTGTGGGAGGAAACTAAAGCACCAAGAGGGTAACCCACATGAACACAGGGAAACGTACAAACTCCATGTGGAATTCATGGGATGGAGGATGCACCCAGGAAACGCTCCAGAAGAAAGCATTGCTTTGCTTGGCTTGTCTGAAAATAGAGGTCAAACTCTAAATTTAAATTAGGAAATGCAAGCTGAGTGTGTGTATGTGTGGAAGGCCAGATGACTCCTGGGCCATAGCAGGATGGATTTAGGCTTTTTGTTGATTTCAGAATGGGGTCCTTGTTACGAAACTGGGTGACAGTACTGTATGTTTGAATGGATGCCTAGCAACAGGAAGGCTTTTGTAATACTGATTGTTAGCCCTCAGGGGAACATGAGGTGGCAGGAGTACCTCTGTCTTTACTTCTTCCCTAATTACCTGGCCTCCACAGCTGGCTCTGGCATTTTCAAAGGAAATGTTTCAATGTGACATTGTAGTTGAAGTGCCTGAGGGTGGGGCAAGTCGTGTGGTTTGAAGTGAATGTCTTTTGATCATTGCTTTTTTCTCCTGGGATGGAGTGAGGGAAGGGAAACGATTTTGTGAAACTCAAAAAACAAAGACCTGGAAAGTTATTTTAGGTCTTATAGGTATCATTCCAAGGTCAGGGATACACTTAGACAGCCTCAGATAAGGAAAGATGGCATGTGATTTGAAACCATCCAACCTTTGTCCACTACAGGGTCATGTGGGAGCCAGAGCCTATCCTGGCAAACAATGGTGGCAATGTAGGAAACACGCTAGATGGGACGCCAGTCGTAAGCTGTAGGGTACATATAGACACAAACGCGCTCGCACGAGGGAAGCCAATGTATGTTTTTGCACTGTGGGAGGATACCCAAGTGAACATGGGGAGAACAAACAAACTCCATGCTGATAACAGCTAGAAGATTGAACCCCAGTGCTGTGAGGCAGCAATACTAACTACTGTGCCACCTGCCTCACCATCCAAAACTAATAAGGCATGACTTTGAAAGAGAGTGAGCTTGAACAGCATGGCTTGGCAGCTTGTTACAGACATCCACAGCTCCTTATGAAATGGAGTGCTAATGGTTCCAGTCCCAAGTGCTCAACATTGTTTAATCTTTAAAACCCTTCAGTTAGATCCTTTCAAAATCTTTTCTGTCCAAGACCACAGGGACCCTGTTCCTTTAACATGTGACTTTCTTTAGCACCAGGAATCATTGTGTTCCGGTTTTAAACTGTTACAGGGCAGCGATCTCTTTATATGGTGGTGATCAACATTGAACACATCATTCAGAATTACAGGGTTTTTGTGTAAACCTTGATTGAAATTCTACATTTTCTTTTGCTAACAAACATTTGCCTTTTTTATGCTCAAACTTCAAGTGAATAGATCTAAAAATAATAGGGAACGACATACTGTAGATGATGAAGTAAGATTTATGAGAAGTAATCAATGTGCTGAGCCTCAAAGCAAAGTTACTCTTCTGTGCATGCATGTATATTTTATGAATAATTGGGTAGTTGAGATATTGATTGCATGATTATTGCCTTAGTTTTGATCATCATTCATGACTGGCTGTGATCTCCTCAAATGAGTGTTGCATAAGCTTTAAATCATCTCATGAATGAGAGAATTTTAGTACGTGGTGAATACTACTGTATGTGTGTGTATGAATGGTATGTGGCAACAATACATCAGATCTGGTATAACAGTGGGACCACGTACAAGTACCTGGATGCACATTTTGTGCTGCTTAGGTGTTTCTTTTGAGAGAATGTAAAGCTGGTCGATCTTCTCCTACCTGACAATGGAGACATGGTTGGAGTTGTTAGGGTTTGGGTGGTGGGGCTTGACTGTCTGCATTGTGTATTGTAAAAGTGGAACACGAACCAGAGGAAATTAAATGCAAGTGCATTTCAAACCAAGAACACTAGACACTTCCTTACCCAAAGGGTGGTGGGAGTGTGGAACAAGCTCTAACCACCATGTGGTTAAAGTCAATATTTTGGCTTCTTTAAAAAAGATGAGTGAGATCCTTGGATCAATTAGCTACTAATTACCAAACAATCTAAAAGGACCACAGGGCCCGTCACTGGAAACCTTTCTCTTGCAACATGTTAATTGCTGAAGAGAGAGAGAGACCCATCCAGGTGAAATTGTGAATTATGCTGTTGGGCACTTTGTGATACTCCAGCTGCTCAGTGATGATGCTATCTACAACACTAGAGAAAATGTTTTGTGTGCATTTCATTGTCAGAAATGCAGGTTTTAAGCATTTATATTACCTAATCATGGCTTCAATGCAGAAACCTTTAATTTATGGAAGGCTGGGACCACTGCTCTGTTTGAATGTCTGTCCTGACTATATCTGAGGTATTGCATCCTGACCTGACCTGTTTTTCATGAAACATGAAATGGGGTGATGGGCTGTCATACCCTTTACACACAAAGTCACAAGGTAGGATAGATAGGGTGCACACATGGGCTTCTGAGCAAGCAGATGATGGCTGTACAAACAGCACTCTTCCCTGTTCAAACCAGCCGGAGTAAATCAGTCTTGATTGTGAAACAGCCTCCTAAAATATAGAATGACGCATTTGGACGTTTATACTCTTGAGATCTATAAAGGCAAGATCAATTAATAAATCATTTGCTGCAGTACCCTTCAGACAGCTTGCCACAGAGGTCTTCCCAGTTTGCAGTAGTTAAGATTGCTGTCTCACCTTGGGTTCAGTTCCGGTCTTGGGGTGCTGTCTGCATGGAGGATGTTTGTTCTCCTCATGTGTGCGAGGGTTTCCTCTGGAATCTCCGGTTTTCTGCCATGGTCCCAAGACATACTGTACTGATAGGTTACTGAGCTTCTTGGAAAACTGGTCCTGGTGTGAGTGTGTGCGTCTGTGTCAATCTGCCCTGCGATGGACTGGGGTTCTGCCCAGGGTGTACCCTGCCTTGAGCCCATTGATTGCCGGGTTCATCTTTGGCTCCCCTGCTGTATTGGATAATGCAGTTGGAAAATGGATGGAATATATCAAGAGCTGACCGTATGGGCATGAAGTAGATACAGGTGGCACCGTGCTGTAATCTCATTCTCATTGGAGATGAACCCATGTGTAAGATACAGGTGACAAAACTTGAGCTTTTATGCCTGTATAGTACATATTGAGAATTTAATATTTTCAGTTAGCTTCTATATATATTGTTCAATGGAAAAACTCTGCCCCCTAGTGTTTTCAATCATTTAAAGTGACCCAGACAATGGATAGAAACGTGTTCCTATAGAAACTATAATCATAATTAAAGAAATATTATGATAAAATGTCAGAACTTGAAGATATAAACACTTTTGATAAGGTTTAGAAATCAAGACAGCAAGCAGATGTACTGGGAGCTGAAGACAGTAGAACAATGTATTTAAAATGTCCCCATCTCCTCTTAAAGGGGTGAGGAGAGGGGTACAATATGAAACAATTTACACTTCTCAGCAAAGGTGGTGCCCAGAGAAATACACATTTCCAGAGACGGTCAATAGATTCCTGAGCTTAGCACCTGTACTGCTGCCACCATTAAAAGAACTCCATCCATTCATGTTCTAACCATTTGATCCAGTACAGGGTCACAGGGGAGCTGGGGATCTTGCAAAGTAAATAGTGCATAGCAGTTTACACCCGGGACAGGACACCAGTTCATCACAGGGCAGGCAGACACAAACACACTCATGTGAGGGTCAGTCTTCTCTTAATTGGTTAAAGTTAATTGTTAATTGGCATCAATTAACTTGTAGGTTAATTAAAGCCAACTAACCTACAAGTATGTCTTTTTACTGGAGCACCTGGAGGAAACCCATGTGAACATGGGGAGAACATACAAACTCCACACAGATAGCACCCCAGGTCTGGAATTGAACCCAGGTCCCCAGAACCTTGAGGCAGCAATGCTGACCTCTGTGCCACTGCACCACCCGTGCCACATTAATCATGGTGTTCAACAGACTGGGAGCAATCATGGTTTTGGAGAGGGGAAGGCTGGTCAGGGTAGTAGATTCTGGTTGCTACAGAACTCCACTTGCAGTGACTGATGCAAGCCTGACTGTACAGCACAGGGAACAGGCCCACACTGTTCCCTGGGGCCTCTCTGGCTTCCCTTCCTGGAATCATCCTGACACTGTCATTCCAGCAGGACAATGAACATCTTCGTGCCATTCTTGCAATGACAGCTTTCTGGCACGATGAGGACGTGATGCTTACTGTATGTGGACGAGCGTCCCATCCAGGGTGTACCCTGCCTTGCTCCTGTTTCTTGCCAGGAGAGGATCTGGCTCCCCTGCAGCCCTGAATTGGAAGAAGTGGTTAGAAAATGGATGGAAAGATTTACTAATGCCATGTCTATACAATAATATGGCAGTGCACCTACTAGAAAAAAAAAGATGGACATTTTCCTAATAAAGTTGTTTCAGTTAAAAATGATGTTTCTTTGATGTTCAGTTTGTATCGCTAGAGGCACATAAGTTAGTCCCCAAGGTACGCAATATCAAGCGTAAGGAACTGTGGCATAATTATTGGCTTATTGGATCAAATAAGAATCTTATTAAGAGAGAAAGCTGTGCACATAAAAGATCTAAGAACAAAAGAAGTAAAAAAGTAAATGACGCTGTGAGCAAAAAAGGCAAAAAAGACATCAAGAGGGCTGAGACAGGGAGAGACCTAAGATTAGAGAACACTGCCAGGGGTTAAGTGCTAACACAAAAGGATTTTTACATACAAAACAGAAGAAGTGGTAGCAAAGGAAATAGGAGACTAATTGTTAATGATGGACTAATTGAAGAAGATAAAAGGGGAACAGCAAATGTTCTTGATTAATATTTTAAAGAGTATTTCACTAGATCATCTCCACACAGCACATACTGAGGAGTTACAAAGCTTAGAAGTGCTTGAAGGAACCACCTGGGCCTGATAGTATGTTTTCTGGTTGTATTCAGAGTACTAGGGAATATTAATCCATTAATTATGAGGGTGGCATTGTGGTGCAGGGGTTAGCATTGCTGCCATGCAGTGCTGCGGCCCTGGTTTCAATTCCAGACCTGGGGTACTATACTCATGGAGTTTGTATGTTCTCTCTGTGTTCATGTTGGTTTCCCTCCATAGTCCGAAGATAAAGTGGTGGGTTGATTGGCTTCTAGGAAAACTGAGTCTGTGTGTGCCCTCCAATAGACTAGTGTCTCATCCAGGGTGTACCCTGCTTTGTGCCTGTTGCTTGCTGGGATAGGCTCTGGCTTCCCTGTGACCCTGTATTAGATAACGTGGTTAAAAAATGGAAGCCCAGTGTTCTGTTAAAGCAATTCAATGCCAGCAAAAAAGTGAATTTTCACTTTATTACACATAATATCTGATAACGGAAAAAAGGGCACATTACATATCTTTTGCCTGTTTCCAATAACAATTCCCAGTAACCCATTAGTAAAGGAAAACATTAAAAATTTAGTTTTTTGATTGACTTCTCATATTACGAGAATGTTACTTTTTAAAATAGTTTGTGCATGGATCCTGTTTTCACAGGATGCCGTTATAAAACTGAGATTGTATTAATAAATGGTTTCAAATGGTACATTATCTGTTGTAGTGAAATCCCTGTGTATCACTGGATCCTTTGAAACCTACTGTAGTCTGACAGCCCTGTCAATCCCCTCTTTGCAACAGTCTGAATAGGAGATTATTGGTAGCTAAAAACGTAACACAGCAACATTACGATCACTTTTAAAGCCAGAATCCCTCAGGGAATTGTACCATGTACCAAATATGACTTTTTAATGAAGACCTGCAAAAAGGGCCTATCCCAGCAGCCCTTGGTGATCAAACAATCTCGTCAGCTAAACCTGAGACAGAGAAATTAAAGTTTAATCGACACTGCATGAGAGACCCCATAAGCACCACTACAGAGTGGCAACACAGAAACAGCAGGTAGAAACAAATAAGGCTTAGAGAATAATTGTGTGCAATTCAGTTCACCGTGTTACACAAAGGACAGTGGTGCTTAAGAATCAGTTCAAAGAAGGAAAACAAGTTTAGCTTGTTGCCTCAAGGGAATGTTTTCACCAACATGATAAATGAACAGAATCTTTTTAGTACTGAGAAGAGAAAACAACGAGGGATTTGTTACAGATCTATAATTGTGAAAGGTTATTGACAAAGTCAAACCATAGGACCACTTCAGTGCTTATAGCAAAATGGAGGGCGTGAGATTTCAAGTCGAACCTATGAGGCCACACATATACAGCTGACAATGGGGGGTACAGGCGGAGAACCCTATGCAGAGTTGGGGAGCCGAGACAGGAGAGATTGCTGACGAATCCAAAACATTAGACAGAGACGTAGTCGAGGGCGAATTCTGGGTTCGATACCAAAGGTTATCCAAATGGAGAAAGGCAGACAAATCCAAAGTGCTAGACGAGATTGAGGTCAAAAGGTAAGATCCGGGTTCGAGTATCCAATGAGGCATGAGGAATTTAATAATGTGAGGCAAGGAGTTCCGAAGAAGCTAACAATACCGTGCAGTGTTCAGCGAAATGGATTCCCCAGAATTCAATTAGCTGGACTTAAATCCAGACAATACAAAGTGATTATAGTAAGTAAAATTGTAACAACAAGCAAAAAACCTTTTATATGCTCTTATGAAACGATGAAGAAAAAACAAATAGCATGTATAGAAAACTACAGAAGACACAACTGCAAAACGTTGGTTGTTTGATCATCATAGCTGTTTCAGAAAATGGAATATACCACAATAAAACCTAAAATTGCTTGCTGGAACAGTGTGCTTGACTTTGGGGCTTTTTAACATTTTGACACAGAAGAAGAGGTGTTTTCTTTCTTGTTAGCAATTTGGATATTGTCAAAACATGAAGATGGTGTTCTAAAGAACTTACTGTAAATGTAAAGTTTAGATGTAGACAACTGCTTTTATATACTTTTAAGCAGTAAATATTGAAATAAAAAAGCATTGTTTTACCTCCTGACAATGAGCTAATGTGTTGGTGTATTAATTTTGTGTTTACGATCTGTGAGAGAGTTTTGGTAACAAGATGAAAATGAACAGAGAACCAGTTTAGTTAATGTTTAAAAAGCCATTGCAAACTTTTCTGTTGCAGAAATTACAAATCCTTCTACAGAATATGAAAACAAAGCATCGCATTTTTCAACGGTATTAATGGGAAATTCAAGCAAGATAATAATGTCCCGAGTAATTAAAAACATAACTGTTGCTCTACACCATCAGTCGACTTACAAAATCTTGATTTCTAGTTGTATTTTTTAGAAAACTTCATCTCCCGTCATGCTCTTGCTCGGCACCTGATTTCCGGAGTCATAGTTGCTAGGGGGAAGGTGTGCAGTCGGACCTGTTGGAAAGGAAAGGAGATAAGATCGGCTTTAACAACCGCAAACATATCGCCCATAGGCACACATTCCTCAAGTGCGTCGGGAATTCTGTGAGTCGTCGTTTTAGTACACTGTTCTCAGCTTTGAATCCGAAGACTCATGGACTAAAACGATCCACATCGTAGAAGAGGTGATTGTATTTTGCAGCACCTGCAACAGGCGATTGGATATCACGTTAACTCCAGGCTCTGGTTCCGAAAAGCTAATGGAGGCTCTGTTACGTTTAGATTTTTAAGACAAATTAGTAATACGAAGTGGTAAAGGGATAGAATCAAAATCTCCTTCCACATATTTTTTTCTGTTTTCTGCTTTGTTTAATCACAAGCAGATCAATCTAAATACTGCATTCCAGTCGGACTGTATTTTTGAGATCTTGGTCTGAAAAAATGTTCGATAGTGTAGAAGCTGATCCAAGACAGCCTAGACAAATCAGCTAATTACAAGCTGAACTGTCACTTTTTTAAAACAGCCCAAAATGTGTATATTAGTCAACACACCCACACATTTAGGCGTAGGTACTGTAAATGACTATGAATGACACGCTTAGTCTAGTGACTGGGGCGTTTAAAGCAGTCTTCCTAACAAATCTTAATTTTTAAATGTTAATCATAATATGAACACTATTCTTTCTGATCTTGAACAGAATGATAAAAAAATATAGTGTACATAGTTTGTTACAGTTAGCTAAGACTGACCTGGAATGGTGCTTTCTATTTTAGACAACATGAATACCCGCAGTGGTGTAAACTTATCCCACAGATAATATCGCTTGAAAGGTATAATAATGTGCTTTTAAATCTGTCCTGCTTTGGGAATTTGGAGCTAAGAGGTGGTCTCAAAAGATGCAACTAGAGACAAAGTCAGAGGATACTGCTTGATTCTCCCCTTTTTGTTAAGAACGCATCGAAGGTTTTTCATACAACAAGCTGTGTGTTGTTGCGGCTCTCCTGCTCATCGAGGAGTCTTCTGTTCATTGCGCAGGTACTGACAGGAAAGCTGTGTGCTGTGTCCGTGGGGAACCCCACTTCAAGCGGTCCCTTTCGACAGAGGAGACCCACTTCATAATTACACCAAACTTGTGTAATAGCACTGCTGGCACGAGGACAGTGTAAAAAGAGAAGTATCCACATGAAGCTCAGGCCTGAGGAAGATCTTGCACTGTAGCTGAATCTGTTTGTCTTTTGAGGAGAAGGGTCTTCTTTGAATTCAGCTGCTCAGTTAAAAATATTTGATCATTTTGTTTTCCGGTACTGTATTTTCTTTTT
Source organism: Atractosteus spatula (assembly GCF_055471065.1). Taxonomy (NCBI): domain Eukaryota; kingdom Metazoa; phylum Chordata; class Actinopteri; order Semionotiformes; family Lepisosteidae; genus Atractosteus; species Atractosteus spatula. The sequence continues at coordinate 66,249,760 of NC_142708.1, read as the reverse complement.
GGTTGCAGCTATCCCTTCGTCTTCTCTGATGTTCTTAAAGGATACAGTTCAGTTAGAACACATGGCTCTATTTTCAAAGCACTTTATCCGCTACAGGGTCGTGTGGGAGTCTGAGCCTATCCCAGCAACCAGTGGGCACTAGGTGGGGTACATCTGTCCATCTCAAGGCACACACAAATACAGACAAAAACACACGCCAGGGCCAATTTTTCCAGAAGGCAATTATCTTCCCAGTATGTCTTTGGACTGTAGAAGGAAGCTGGCTTAATTAAGACATTTCCATTAATAAGAAGATCGGACAACATTGATTTTTTTAAGAGTGAAATGTTATGCTGTATATATATTAAAAGTGCTTATAACCTTCTCCATAATTTAGTTGCTGATGTATTTCATGAAGCTACTGTTGCATTTCTAAGGTGGATGCTGAATTCTGGTGTTCTTTTCTGGACCGGGGTTGTTGTTCTGTGTTGGAGTTTGCATGTTCTCACTGCGTTCCTGTAGGTTTCCTCCGGGTGCTCTGGTTTCCTCCCACAGTCCTGAACTATTTTGGCGGGTTAGCTGGCTTCTGGTGAAATTGGCCCTGGTGTGTGTGTCTGTGTCTGTGTCTCTGTGTCTTGTGGTTGACTGGTGTTCTGTCCAGGGTGTACCCTGCCTTGTGCCCATTGCTTGCTTAGATAGACTCCGGCTCCCCCACAGCGCTGAATTGGAGCTGCATAGTCTATAAGATGTGCTACATGGTCCTAAAGAAGTTTCACATTCATTCTTCTCTTAAGCCATTTACTTCAGTGAGTGCTTACCTGAGAATTGTTTTAACACAATGCAAGGTGCCATTTTTCAGCGTGTGGAGACAGCTCGTAAAACACTACCAAAGGATTTGAAATGAAGCAGTCGCAGCAGGCTAGTGATTAGGAACACACAGGTACATGAAGGGACAAGTACCTATCAGGACCATTTATTTTCTTTGTATTGAAGGCTAATTTCAAGTTTGGCCTGACTAAGGAGAAGTCTGACCAGTTTTGCTGATTACCTTATCAAAATTGCAAGCCCAGCTGGAATACAATTCTGTTCCTTTTAACGGGAGAATAGAACATGCTGGGTCCCTTGTAATAATGTGCTCCTGGAAACTCAGATTCTCAGTATGATCTCTTTCTCTGTACCTGGACATATAAATTAAGTCAAGCATACAGAGAAAAACTGCAGTCAGAGGATTCAGCATGGTGCCTGTGCAGTGTATAATTTACTGCCAGTTAATAAAGCAAATCGTGACTCTGAAATGTTCCATATCCCTTAGTGTGGATGTACAACACAGGTCAGGTCATTTTGGCATTCTTGAGGTCAAATATTTTCCATATGGAATTTTTGATTACTGATAGCATGGTGGCACATTGGGTAGCATTGCTGCCTCACAGAACTGAGGCCCTGGGTTCAGGTCCTGTGGTGCTATCTTTGGGGAGTTTGCATGTTCATGTTCCCTAGGTTCATGTAGGTTTCCTCTGGATACTGGGTATTTCTAGTTTGTGTTGGGTACAGTGGTTAAAAATGGTGGTAGACAGTAGGGGCTGAGTGAAGTATTTGCTCATCTGCTTTGTTCTTTCCAGAGTATTTGTTTTTCAAGCATAATTCCCAGAACCAGACATTGACATATTGCCAGACTTGAAGCAGAATCAATAGTGTTGCAGAGTGTCAATATTCAGCAATCAGAGAGTTGGTTAATTTGTTAGCTGAGAGTGCTGGTTACCCTCCAGCATTCTGTGGAAATGCTTATCTTGCTGTCCCATGAGAGAGAAGAGAAAATAGTTCCTGTAAGCTTGAGACTGTGCTTGCAAACAAATGCAAATATCTGAAAGTGAAGCATCTTATGAATGAAATGTCCTATAATCTAGTCTTTCACTAGGAATACCAACACCCACGAATTGAGTGTATTGAATGTGTTAATTGACCGTTTAGTCATTGTAAGATTTGCCTTAAGCTGCCTGGCTGTGGGACGAGGAGGCTGGGACCCCCATGCAGAGTGAGGAGTGACCAGGGGCAGCGGCACAGGTGGTGATAGGGTGGAGGAGGGATGCGGAGCACACTAGGAAGAGAAATGGCTGACATATAGTATTTATAATTTTTTTAGTGTGAGAAAATGACATCAGGCATGATAACGATCTAGGACATCCACATCCATGGGCCATTGAACTCGGCTGTTGTTATTCCCTCTGTAACATTCAGACATAATTATTTTTAGTCAATAATTATTCCTGATTGTTTTAATATATACATTGTTACTATTATCATCAGAGATTAACATGCTGTTTGTCTTATTTAACACACTGTTAAATAAGAGTTAATGTTACCACACACATGTTATAATCTGAAAGGAATAGCTTAGGGTCATATATGGGCCAATAGTATTGATTTTAGTTTCTCCAGTTGTCCTGAAGAAGTTTGTTCAGGTATTATTAACAGTATTGTTAATTTTCCAGGAATTATGTCTTGGCTAATGCTTATAGTGTTTCAGATGGTATGTCCAGCCAACTGCCCAATTTTTGAAAACTTAAAAGCCATAATTAAATTTGTAGAAAAATAATTTGATCACACAGGATTGATCATACTATTGCTTAAACGGTCGCCTGCTATGGCTGAAAACTTTAGCTAGTTAACTCAGCAATTGGTAAAAATAACCATGTGGAATACGTATTTTAAATAATGTAATTTTTTTTTACATTTTTATGTTTTAGTAGTACTATAGTCATACTTGTTGTGTGGTATAGATTACTATAAGCAATACTATTTCCATGAATCTTTGCTTCCCTCTGTTGGATATTATTAAATTGAAGAGTAGAAGCCATTCTTAAGAAGAAGCAGTTTTTATTCCTTAGAGCGAAACTATTGCAAGTCAAACAAAATTTTAATTCTTATTTTTATTGTCTACTTCCAGTGTAGTTAAGGTAGCATTATACCAGCATAACACTGCAGTTTAATTTTGTAAGGGCTAAGCTAGCTGTTCAATGCACTTTTCGTCAGAAAACAAAACTATCATACAGTGCGCTCCAAATGTACTGGGATGGCGAAGTCGGAACTGCTATGTGTGTGTTATAGTTAAGCAGTTTTAATTATACAGGAACTGTATTTCAACAAATACAAAACCATATACACAATAAATGGGATGGCAGCAGGACAGAAGCAGGCAGTCCTGCTTTTAGGACTGAGGCAGGAGTGAGTAATAGGTGCAGTTTGACCAGGGAAGTGTTGTGTCTTTAATGGGGGTGATTATCATTTCTCATGTTCGCAGACAACAGGTACACCACTGCTGAGTGAGGGAGTGGAGTGGAAGAGGACAGTAGGCTAGTTGGCTGTATCATGGTGGAACAAAGCCAGGAGGGGATACAGGGAGGCTTCTAACCAAGCACATCACTCTTGTCCCACAGTGAGGGGCTATGGAGTCTCTAATGAGCGCTGTGGCGCCGAGGCCCCCGGCACCCATAAAGATGCCCCCAGAGGTGGATTTCCGCTCAGGAGCTGGCCTGGAGCAGCTGTCTGCGCTGGTGCAGGAGTTTGTTCAGCTGGAGCAGCGGGAGTTTGGGGATCAGACCGCGCTGGAGGTTCACACTGCCAAAGACTTCATCTTCAACATGCTGGGTGCGTAGGCTGCCATTCATCACATGGTTTTTATGACAGAGGTGCTATTTGTTAAATGCTTCTCTGAGCTCCTGCACCACCTGGGCTCTGGACCTCTCAAGAGCACAGCACAGCTGGGTGTTTATGATGGGATTAGAGACAAATCAAAGGAAAATGAGATTGTTGTTGGAGATAATATTTGTGAACCTTCAAGGGCACTTTTTCCTTTCAACCAGACTTTTTCCAAACCACTGATCTACAGTCCTGGTGCTGAAGAAACCTTTTTTTTTCGAAATGCTATTGTTTTATCTGTGGCGTAGATCATAGCTGATATCAGGCAGGTCGTGCCTTGTGCTCCTGGCTGGGATGGTTTGAATCTGGGCTTTGTCGCCAGCAAGCTGTGACTGGGATTTCCCAGGCAGTGGCGCACAGCTGCCTGAGTGCAACCAGGGTAGGATTTCCACCATTTTAGGTGAGCATAAGTTTTGGGCCAACTTGACTTAAAGTAAATTAAAGTAGTATAAAACATAATATTTGATTGCAAACCCTTTTCCCCATATAAGTGCATCAAGCCGGTGACCCACTGACATCACCAAGCTATTGCAAGCCCCCTCTATGCTGTGCCATCTCCCAGACCCAACAGGAGACGACGAGAAAAAGGAAGGTTAGGAAGGGAGAGAGGATGCCAGGCTCTTTAACCTTTTTTCTACAAGGGCTAGTCAGCACCAAACGTGGTTAACATGGAGGAAATGAGAATATGATTTCTCTGTTTTCTTTATAACAATTATATAAATTTTGAGCACTAAAAAATAATCACAAGAGCAGCATGGTGGAGCAGTGGTGAGCATTGTGGCCTCGCAGCACTGGGGCCCTGGGTTCAATTCCTGGGGTGCAGTCTGTGTGGAGTCTGTATGTTTTCTAAGTGTTCATGTGGTTTTCCTCCAGGTGCTCCGGTTTTCTCCCTCAGTCCAAGACAAACTGGTACATTAATTGCCTTCTGGAAAAAATAGCATGGTCTGAGTGTGTGTGTCTGTGTGTGCCCTGCGATGGACTGGTGTCCCATCCAGGGTGTATCCTGCCTTGCACCAGCAGCTTGTCGGAATAGGCTCTGGCTCCCCCTGTGACCCTGAATTGGAAGAAGCAATCTGAAAATAGATGAATAGTAATTGCCTATACCTGTATGTGTTCACACAATCGTTAAGAAAGGGACGCTACTGACTTTCATAATATTCGGGTTACATAAAGACTTGAGGAACTGAACGCTTATGTAGCCTAGGAAGTGGGTGTAATAGCATGTTATTAAAATGCCAGAAAGGTGCAGTTAGTGACAATCCGCAGAAACTGGCATGCTGATCTGATGGGTGCTAACTCTGCTGCAGAAAAGCAGCAAAAATACTGTATATTCACTTCTGGGCCATGATTGATGTCTAGCTAAATAAAGCAAATTCCATGACTGAAAGGTGATATCTTATATCTAGTCCCAAATCAGAGACAGTTTCTGATGCTATAGTTGCGAAAAACCAGCGCTAAGGGAAATAAGTCACCTTTGCCTTAGGTCTGTCAAGCACCTGATTTGTGACAGCACTCATATCTGCACCAGGAATCACATCACATCACACTCTACATCCTCCAGTAGGGATTTGGCCAGGAGATTAAAACAAATCTAGTTTGGACGTAATGGGGGTGTCTGCCACATAGTAATAATATTAAATACATATACACAGACTGTACCTTGTTGCTTTAAGAGGGCACACACAGACACACTCATACCAGGACCAGTTTTTCCAGCCAGTTAACCAACTTTAGATTGAGGGAGGAAACCGGAGCACCCAGGGGGAACCCACATGAGTACAGAGGAGAACATCCAAATTCCACACAGACAGAGCCCCAGGAATTGAACCCAGGGCCCCAGTGCTGTGAGGCAGCAATGCTCACCACTGCACCACCATTCCACCCAACAAGCAAAGCAATTGAACGCAGTTGTCAGCAATCACAATAAAAAAGACTGTTTTTGTTATTTCTACCCTCTTGAGAAGACCGCATTCTGTTACATAACCCACATAAATCTCTCTCAATCAGATCACACATGACATGGCCATTACTTTGCTGTCGTGCTGAGCTGCGAGATGATGGAAAACTCAGAACCATTGCTAATGTACCGAGATCGGTTTCCTGGATTTTTCTATATTCTGTGGATATGATACAGTGAAGCTTTGTGAAGATTAAATACTCTCTCAGAACACCATAATTGGAAAACTGATTGGGGGAAAAAGACAGTTGAAATGTTGCAGTCTCTTTGCAATTATGTCTGAGCAGGGTTTGTAAGTTTTTTAACATTTCGGTTTTAGATGTGCTTGACATATCATATTGAAACACTGACCTTTTAATCAGTTTCTGCTAAATTGCTTATGTAAACCTATCTCTCCACCACATGTGAGTGCTTAGCAATATTTAATCTGCTTTTCAGCTACTAAAAATGATGAGCACATCCTTGCTGTAAGACTTTTGTAAATTAATATAGTCACAAATCTGAGTTTGTGATCTAATGATCTGGCTTTTGTACTTATGTAACAGGGCTTACTAAAAGAATGAAAAGTTTTCTCTTTCTTTGATTAAAGTTGTAGGTTGAGGATTAAACATAATTTCATATATGAAAAGCTAATCAATAGGATAAATTGATTTTTTTAATAGAGAAGGCCCCATTTAGATCAGAAGAATGCCATTATGAGTCAGGTTTAAACAAAGAGCATTAAAATCAGCATGTTTGTATGTAAGATAGGGATTCTTCCTCTTTCTCAAAATGCTACATTAAGCTTCTATGAGTGCTGCCCTTGGTTTTGATAGATGAGCAAGCCCAAAACAATTCTTCATCAGTGATATGATTTTAATGAGGTGAGCTACAGTAATTAAGAGCATGTTCATGTTAATAAGGTGACTTGCGCCACTGCAGGAGAAAGCCAGCTAGATTCTAGAACTAAAAGCTTGTGCATGGTAAATCATTAAATGAATAACCACCTACCACTCTCCAGAAGCTCTGCATTTTCATAGGCCATGTTTGTTAGCAGGATGACCACTCTGTGACTTCAAATTCTTCGTTTTAATCCGTCACAGTGAGTTCCAGTCATTAGCTGTAGTGAACTCAAGTGATTGAGAGTCTGAAGTTGTGGAGTCCCTGGGAATAATTAAATTGATAGAGCCATTAGGTATCCATTGGTACAAGAAAGAGGCTAACTGTATTAATTTGAACAGGCTAATGATTGCTGTACACTTAAATTTACATTAGCATACTGCAGTTGCTAAGTTGAAAGTGAACATTTCACCATGATGTTTTTGGGGATGAAGTTGCATTTGTGAGTGGCACAAATACCAGATTTTGGACTGGAGTAACAGAAGAATTAAGATTTTTATTTTCTTGGTGGGGAGTATCAGCACGGTGGCACAGTGGTAAGTATTGCTGCCTCGCAGTGCTGGGGCCCTGGGTTCAATTCCAGACCTGGGGTGCTATCTGGGTGGAGTTTGGATGTTCTCCCTGTGTTGAGATGGGTTTCCTCCAGGTGCTCCAGATTTCACAGTCCACAAACTATAACAATGCCGTCCTTCCCTGCTGTGAGTGTGTGCGTGTCTGTGTGTGCCCTGAGATGGACTGGCATCCTGTCCAGAGTGTCCCTCCCTTGTGCCCATTACTTGCCAAGATAGGCTCTTGCTGCCCCGTGATCCTGAATTGGATGAAGCAATTAGAATATGGAGTCATCACTGAGAGCTAAATCACTCCTCCAATTGATGAGAACACTCCTATATGGGCACTATGGGTCTTTCTGTTGGAGGTATGGCTCCTGGTTTAGACAGGTGTATATTACTGAAGCAAAGCATGCATGCGTGCAAAATCCGTGTCTCTCCCATGCTGGTGTGCAGCAGTAAGTTGAAGATGGGCTATACATAAGAAATGGATCTGTCACCATGCAGTGAACATAAGATTTTCTTGATTTAAATATGATTTGGTCTCTACAGGCCACGATGGCAAATGATGTTCTTATGTCGAGAGCTTCTTTCTCTTTGTGGTAGTTATATGTTGGATCCTGGGTGAGATGGTGTCAGGGTTCTGAGGGTTTGGACAGGATGTTCCATACCGCCAAGACTGACAAAGCTTTGAATTTGTGAAGGAGTCTGATTGACATGCTGTAGATATGAAGATGAATGATCTCCTTTAGAATTGTATCCAGTAGAACCAGATATGGATTGTATGGCTTTATCCTTGTATTGTAAGACCCTAATTAGCATGTGGGTGCTCAAGAAATAGTTTCCTGGTACACAGTGAACTGTAGCATTAGCTGACAAGATCTGTATCAGAGAATCCCCTTGTGATGGTTTCTGTAGTTTAATAAAAAGGCTATGGTTGTCTGAAATTGCTAAAAATATACAGATGTGAAATGCCACTCATGTTACAATCATCTTTTTCTTTTTTTGTGGCATCTAATGTTTAAAAAGAAGCCACCAGTGTCCCAATTCACTTTTGTCTCTCGTCTCCAACTCTGATGTGTGCCAAGTTGCTGAGTTGTGAAAAAGCAAAAGAAATGAGGTTGCTTTCACTTTCGCAGATGATGTTAACCCTTTGGCTTTCTTTCATCATCCTTCAAGGCTTATTTTGGCAGATCGCTTTTTGTTGGCTCTATTTTCTCCCAGGATTTGTGTTTTGTGAGACGAAGAGGCTTATCAAGATCCCCGCGTGGCCAGGAGACAGCCCTTGTAATTGTATCAAAGAAATCGTGTTAAAAGAATTAAAGCACAGCCTTGCACCATGCCTAATGCATCAATCACAGCTGGAAGTTGGCTCTCCAGGGAGCCCAGCCTCTTATTGTTAGTGCTATTATCTAAGGATAGTTACACTCCACGGCCTGTCCATTAAACTGATACAATTAAAGCACCACACACGTTTCTTAGGGCAGTAACACCATCAGTCTTGTGTTAACTCCCTGGTTAGTTTGCGTGTCCGACTGTCTTGTTTTTCGGTTTTTGTGCCACTTACAGTGAATAACACGGTATTGTTTTGGGGAGGCATGGTGCCACAGTGGTTAGTAATGCTGGCTCACAGAACTGAGGCCTTTGGTTCAGTTCTGGACCTGGGATGCTATCTGTGTGGAGTTTGTACGTTCTCCCGGTGTTTATGTAGTTTTGTTCCAGGTGCTCCCACAGTTCGAATTCAGTTCAGTTGTCCCTGGCATGAGTGTGTGTGTCTGCGTGTGTACCCTGTGATGGACTGCCTGGTCCCTGCCTTGCTCCCGTTGCTTGTCGGGATAGGCTGTGGCTCCTGCGAACCCGTTTTTGGATAAAGTGGTTAGAAAATAGATGGATGGTTATGAAATGTTTGTGGTATCCTTTGGATAGTCCTGCATCTTCACAACTGGCAGCCCACAGAACCTAAGACATTGTGAGCCTGTCCAGTATCTGGATGGGAGACCCCTAGAAAAGCTAAGATTGCTCAGTCTGATAGAGACGTAAAACCAAGGTCCTCAGTCACCGCGGTCATTAAATCCCAGGGCATTTTTCAAAAAGAATAGGGTGTTAACCTGGCATCCTGGCCAAATTCCCCCCTTACCTTTACCAATCATGGCTTCCTAATAATAATAATAATATAGACAAATCATGATATAGCCAAGTAGCATAGACACAGATTATAATGTGATTCTGAAAGTGAAAAATTAAGAAACACAGAAAGGAACATATGTGTTCAACTTAACAAGAGAGCAACAACTTCATTCCAATAGTGTGTTGGAGCAGCTCCTCAGGTGGACTCATAAGCCTTAAGGACAAGTCAGCTTTAGCAGTGATACAGAGTTCTGTGTGGACCGCTCTGATGAACATACAGTAAGTGAGTGTGATATAGACAATGCAGAGCAATGCACTGCTTTTCTGGGCAGGAGAGTCCATCTGCTAACTAGATAGACCGATGGAATCCTGTCTGCTTTGCATGGTGCTACCTTGACATTCTGGGTCCATTTTGACAAGACAATGTTGTATCGGGACAACATGCACCCTCATGCTGCACACACAGCAACACTTTTTTTGCCAGATGACAATATGACAGTTATAATAAGCACCCTACTTACCTGGCCTGAGCCCCTTTGAACTTTCTGTAGGATGAACCGGTATGACATGGCATCTAGGAGTCAGAGTCCCGTGAATGGGAACGTGCTTGCCCAGAATCTGTGAGAGGAATGGTGAAACAAGACAGCATCTGCTATCTACTGCAAAGCATGTTTTTCGTAGATTGTACAGCTTGCATGTGCTTCTGGCAGTGGTCTCACGCACACACAACTGGCATGTGACTTTCACAGTAGACACCCCGCTGATAAGCTTAGTCAATAACAAATGTCAGCATAAATTCATCTATGCCATATCTGGTCAATAAAATATTAGTGCAGTTTCTACAAAAAAAGATTGTGGTTTTCCCCCGCTGTGACTTGTAGTGTTGAAGTAATGTTTCTTTGGTGTTTAGTATATTTAAAGTGTCAAGTTCAGGTTCAGCACTTAAGGTCTTGTTGCATGGAATTGGGTTTGGTTCATACAAATTAAAAGACATACAATACAAATCTACAACATAAAGCCAAACATAGACAGCATCCACCCAGCACAACTTCACATACCGTCCTAAACACACACCAGTAATAAGATAAATAACATTGAGACCTCACAGAATAACAAATGAGTCTTGCAAAAATTTCAGCATTAAAGTGCAGAGCTTCTGCATCTCACAGCCTCCGGGTACGCGCTGTTAAATAGTCCTTCCTCTGTGTTCATATTCCACATTTAACATCACTTACTGTACTCTGTTCAGGAGCCGTAGAAAGCATCAGCAAAGCCACTTTACTGAAAGTAGGCTGTGAATGAGTTGTTTTAACTCTGCTTGTCTCCTCTTTTTCCTCAATGCAGGACTCGTGCAAAAGCTTGATCAGAGGCTGCCCGTTGCCAATGAGTACCTGTTGCTGTCCGGGGGCGCCAGAGAGGGCGTGCTGGACCTGAGCCCCGAGGAGCTGGGGGACTACGTCAAGGGAGCTGATTACGACCTGGATTTCACCCTGCTGGTCCCTGCGCTCAAGCTGCACGATCGGAACCAGCCGGTCACCCTGGACATGCGGCACTCCGCGCCCTGCCACTCCTGGCTCAGCCTGCGCCTCTGCGAGCCCGCCACGTTGGCGCGCTGGCGGCACTGCTGCCAGGAGGAGAGCGAGGCCTCGGGCGAAGCCGGAGACGACGACGCTTCCCCGTCCCTGGAGGGCTGCTACTTCTCCCCGGCGCTGGTGGCGGACTGGTTCGCCGGGGCCGTGGCCACGGCGGTGAGCGAGCTGCGGTGCAACCCCAAGAGGGGCACCCCCGTGCCGGAGCGGGTGGAGCGCAACGGGCCCCTCACCACCCTCATCCTGACGGCGGGCACCAGCCGCGTCCTCTACGACCTGCTGCCTGTCGTCTCCTTCCGCGGCTGGCCGGCCGTGGCCCAGGGCTGGCTGACGGCCAACCACTTCTGGGACGGGAAGATCACGGAAGAAGAGGCCATCAGCGGCTTCTACCTGCTGCCCTGCTGCGGCCCCGGGGGCCGGCCCGACAAGGAGTGGCGCCTGGCCTTCTCCCGCAGCGAGGTGCAGCTGAAGAAGTGCATCCCCCAGCCGCTGAGCCAGGCCTTCCAGGCCGCACGCGTCATCATCGGCAAGCTCGTGGCGCGCCCGAAAGCAGCCCTGAGCCCCTACCACCTCCGCACTCTCATGTTCTGGGCTTGTGACCGCCTGCCCTCTTCGTACCTCTCCTCGCCGGAGCCCGAGACCCCTGCTCGCCTGCTGCTGGGGCTCCTGGATGACCTCTCTCACTCCGTTCTGAACAAGAGCTGCCCCAACTACTTCCTGCCCCAGTGCAACATGCTGGAGCACCTCCCGGACTCCACCGCCCTCCTCCTGGCCCGCAAGCTGTCCGGCGTCCGGGCCGACCCCGCCGAGCACCTCCGAGCGGCGGTCGAGCAAGCGCGGGAGGCCGGCCGGCTGAAACGGGAAACCAACGGCGTCCCCCCGGCCTCCGGCCCGTCCCCCCCGGCCCACCCGGCTCAGCCCGAGGACGACCGGCTGGCCCGGCGCCTCCAGCAGCTGGTAACCGAAAATCCTGGCAAGTCCATCTCGGTCTTCCTCAACCCGGAGGACGTTAGCCGACCACACTTCCGCATCGATGACAAGTTCTACTGACCGGTTACCCCTCCCGTCTCCCCCGGTGCGCTGTGGAAAACCCGCAGACTACCAGTTAGTTCACACTAAAGGCACCGAATAAAATACAGGGCTTCTGACTTAGGTTTAGAGTTGTGGTCTTCGAGCTATGACTCATGCAGCGAAAATATTTTTCAGAGTTTAAGATCCATTTAATGGGAAACAGTGATTTTTGTGCCTGCTACCAAGGTTCCAGCTCTTAAGAGTTTTTTGTAGCCTGACGGAATGCATATAAAAGTGCTTTTCAATCAATGTTGTTTCCATAAGAGACACTGCCACAGCTCTTTTAAGGAGAAGGTGCTTTGTTCTTTCAGTGCACTTCGACAGAGAAGTGGACCTCTCTTCCGTTCTCCTCTCTTACTCTTGCCGTCATTCTTTTTTCATCAGTTTCTCTGCCGAGCTCTTGACTCGTGTGACTTGTGCTTAAGTACAAGGGGGAAAAAAAAAAAACAAGGCGCCACGGGGGTTCAGAAGAAATCTCGTGGGCGCCTATCCCAGCACGGCTAATTAACCACAGCAGCTGGCGAGCTGCGTGTCGGGGGCCTGTTCCCATTTTTTTCAGCTCTGTATCGCTGGGTGAACTCCTAGGAAAAAGGCTCTCTACCCCTCGGCTGGTTGTGCGCCACGATCAAAAGTCATTACTCGGCAGTTAGCCACAGAATGCGTTCATACCCAGCCTTTAAGGAAGATGAATAGCTTTTCTGTTTTAAATGGTACACCAAAGAATCCCTGCACAGTCTCGGCTATAAAATCCTTTTTGCTGGTATAGTCCATTACGTGTTACATAAGCATCCCGTATACCATCCATCCATCTTTTAACCACTGCATCCACTGCGGGGCCGTGGGGGAGCAAGCAACGGGCGCGAGACTGGGTTCATCCAATTAATTACAGGCCACACACAGCCACAGGTACACAGACCAGGGCTAGTTTTCCCCGAGGCCAGTTAACTTACCAGCATGTCTTTGGACTGTGGCAGCAAACTCACACAATTGTGGGGACATAGAAACTCCACGTAGAGAGCACCCCAGCTCTGCAAATCAGCAAGGTTAACCACTGCACCACCGTGCCGCCCATATCCTGTACCAAACAGTTACTGCCCATTACAATGCAGTTAATTTCACTACAGACGGTTCTTTTAAAATTCCGTATTGGCCTGTATGGGTTCAGCATAGCTTTGCATTAGCAAGCGGGAGTTGGCACTGTGCCCCAGCTTGCCTATGCCCAGCACACAAAGGCAGTGCCAGCTCCAGGCACATTTCAGGAACTTACAATTGCTAACTTTGGTTTTGTACGGAGAGGGTAAGCTATTCCCAAGGCTAATAACAACCACCTCAAAAAAGGTAAACAATGAAAATACAGATGTGTGTGATCACAGAAAGATGAACTCCAGACTCCCCCAGCAGTTCAATAAGCAACAGCAATGTAAGGTTCAGATACAGTGATAACCAATGCATGATTTGTGTATTTGTGTGTGTACTGGCTGAGAAATACACATTTAGATTGTACTTATAGCAAGGGCTGTTTTGTTACAATTTTAGTATTGCTTATATGATCATGTTGGGCCTGTGTACAATGAGGTTGTTTGCTTGTCATTTTTTAAATTTTATTTAAACTTTAAAAATATTTTCAAGGATTTTCACAACAGTGTATTATGGACACGTCTTAAATTTGGGAAGGATGATGCTAAATGTGCCTGAATCAAATCACAATTTGATTTGCCCAGCTGCAAATTGTACATTACAAAACCATTGCTTTTCCTTGGGAATCTGCTGGGTTAGTGTCATAAGACACAAGAGAATGGAAAGCTATCATCCGTAGGTTCTGTTATTGGCAATGAGCTTTCAGGTGAATTGATCCAGGCCATAGTACAACCATACAATCATAATTTTTTTCCACCTCTGCAGATATCAGGAAAAGAAAGGGCTAAGTTGAAAATTCAGAATGTTACAAGTCAGGGACTTATGTGACAGTATTGTAGTTTAGAAATTCTCCCACTTTGGGTTGTTCTTCATAAAATTACAGAACGCTTCATCACCAGCTAATTCGTCTACAGCAAGCTTTAATGATGCACAAAGCTCCAGATGCCACCTTGTTTCAGCATCTTCAGTCATTTGAGCTCCTAGTATCCTGTCATCTATCAAAGCACTTTCCCTCTCCACACAAGAGTGGTTGCCTGTTGCAAATGTGCTTCCTGCATAGAAGCATAGAAGCACAGGTGATTTGTGTGGAAGAAGGACATCTCTGATCCTTACAGTGTGGACGTTAAAGGGCCTGAGGGATAAATATTAAGATTCTGAAAGGTGCTGAGAAAGGCAACACATGGTCCTCTGCCAGGATCAACAGTGAAATTCGGACAAGCAACAACAACAAGTGGAAGTTAAGAACTTTTGGACTGAAAATCAAAGGCACATCTTCTGCACCTGATTGGTTACATTTGGACTACACTCTGTAGAAGGAAAAAAGGCCCTTTGTGAAAGTCTGATCACCTATTAAGAGTTGCTCAGTCAGAAATATGAGGTTAGGTAATGAAGGTGAGACTGCTCAGGTTTTGCAAAGCAGGGCTGAGTGCAGAAACAAGTTAACAAAAAGTCCCAAGAAGCAAGCAGATGTATTAAGTGTATTGGCACTAGTAATGTAGAGCTCAGCTGGAATCAAAAACAGCAACCAGTGTTCCCCCTGGACTGGGTATGAGACTGCTGTTATAGACACAGGTACAGTACAAGAAGCTTTAAATGTCATTCCAAAGAGTTTAATGACCTTGATAGATTGTGTGTCCTTATGTATTTTTTTTTTAATTTGTGCAAATCACTTTCAGATGATATGTAGATACGAACATACTCCTCTTTAGGAGGCCTGACAAACAGTTTAGACCAGGACCGTCCTACTCAGTTACTGGACGGCCTGAGCTTTTAGTAATATACAGTAGTTGGTTAATTTTACAACATAACTGTAATACTTCAAACCAGGCTCTGAGTAGTTTTATACTGTAGCTAACAGTACCGTAAATGAAATGAATGTTTTGGGTCTTCAGAATGCAAAAAACCTAACGAAAGACCCTATCTCTAGGTTTGTCGAAGAAATAATTATTTAATAACTTACAAAGAAGACACATGTCCCTGAAGGAACTGAGTTTGAGAGCCTGGTTTAGAATATATTTGATTGCGTCCCAGACTCCAGCCCCCAGCTCTCTGGTTCCTTGGGTCTACATGCTGCAAAACGGGAATCGGAGATGTGTGGCATGGTGGCGCGGTGGTTAGTGTTGCTGCCTCACAGCACTGGTGCCCTCCTCCGGGTTCTCTGCTCTCCTGCCACAGTCCAAATTGTACTGGTAGGCTAACGGACTTGTGTGTGTCTGTGTTTGCCCTGTAATGGGCTGGCATCCAGTCCGGGGTACATCCCGCCTTGCGCCTGTTGCTTGCTGGGATAGGCTTCGGCTGCCTGTCCTCCTCCGCACCCCTGAACTGGAAGAAGCTGGATTAGAAATTGGATGGATGGGTTCAGGGATATAATCTGGCTCGTGCTACAGACTGTTTGACAGGGCCCCTGAGAGAGGTACATTTCCACATTTACAAACCGTCTGACACCAAGGCTGAAAATGTGAACCAGGTCTGCCAGAACTTTTGTTATGGCCATTTTTGGGACACGGGTTGTGCAGTCACATACCTCCTGCAGGCTGGTTGTCAGAAAACGGCAATTAATGCCATTATCTCTTCTTAGATCACTTGTTTTTTTTTTTTTGGAATGACGTAAACTTTGGGCCGGTAATTGATTCCCGCAGATGAATGTAAATGAGTATTATTTAATAGTGGCAGCATCTGTTCCTAGTCAGTCACGTTGATTGGATTACTGTCCCTATTGATAGATGTTTGATGCAGCCGGTTCTCGGTGCTCAGGGCCACAGAACTGTGCCAAGCAAGCTGCTGGCAGAACAGAGGTGCAGATAAACAATTTGGCTTTGATGCCGCTGCTTTGAGCTGGGCTCCAGAGAGGGGTCTTGAGAGAAAAAAAAACTCAAAGGATGGTGTAATTCATTAGAGGGCCTCCTGAGAGGCTCCTGAGCGCAGGCTGGGTTCCATGATCCCGGGTTCGAGCCTGGGTCGTGTCCCTAGCTCACTGTAACCTGGTACCCCCATGAGCTCAATACAGTTCTCCAGGTACCCTGACACTTGCAGGCATACAGGTGCTATCGGGGAGGGACATGCGTCTCTTCCAGTCCTTACCCAGGCTCCACTACAGGGCTGCGGTGCCTGTGATGCGTTAAGGAATGGGGGGGGGTCACGGGAGCCTGTCTGCATTTCCTCATTCTCCCTTCTGTGCAGTCAAGGGGTTGGTATCCTCAAACTCTGGTTTGATTGCCCAACATGTTCAGAAAACAGAAAGTGGAAATTGCTTGTGCATTTAAAAATCTAAGAATAGGTGGCAATCTTTTAAATAAAGGGTCGTGCTGATCTAGAATATACAGTATGACCCAGCCATGTTGTTGGAGCAAACACCTCGTTTTCTTTTAAGTAACAGATGGATGAGATCTTCATTTCAGTTAGGTACTAACTACTACATTGGCTAGATGGGTCAGATAGCCTCCTTTCAGTTGCAGCCTGTGTTATGAGTTGTAGTCTTCTGAATAGATACAGTAGGTACTGGAAAGAGTTGTTGCTGTGTATTGGTGCTTTCTGCACATCAGAATTAACAATAAAAAGTCTACTATCCATCCAGTGTCAGAATGTTTGAAGGCTTTCTGTGCTCTTAAAATGTGCTTATTTTAAGTAGCCTTAGTCTCCACAACATGAGCACATATTGACTCACATAGGGGAAAACTAATAGCACAGGCACTGAAATTGCTAATGAAATACTTTCAAGAAAATGCGTGTTTGTTTCAGAGGCCAAAAAGACCCGCTGTGACTAAAGTAACTGTAGGCAACCTTGATTTCAAAATCAGTCCACTCACACTCACAAAATAAATAGCTAATTAATCAACTGTGATTCTTTTAAATGTAAAAGCTTCTCAACCTCTGATCAGACCAAGAAAGTCAAATACCAGTGTCAACATTGGTTAAAGCAATAAAAACAGCTGAATGTTTTCGTGTTTTGTGCACAAAAAAAGTTAAATATTGAAAAGGAGGAAACAACAGGACTCTGTGCCCCTGTTGTGGTGCCTAAGGTGGTCTGTGTCTTGTTATTCACGTTCCAGCTGGGCTTAATTAAGGTCTTAACGAGCTAATAATTTGCTTAATTTGATTGTCAGCTCAGAAACAGCTGGGGGGGGGGGGGTTAAGATACCGCTTAAATTTTAAGTAATGAGAGAGATCAACAAAGCTCAAAATGTACCGTTACTGAGGAAATTATGACTTCATTGCAATTATTTAGAACAAAAAGAGACAGGGGTCTGGAAACCTGGCTGGGGGATACTCTACAGGGGTAATGAGCTTGTCTTCATTACATGAATGAGGTTGAAGTGATTTTTTATAGGTAATCCAAAACAAATATGTGCATTACTAAACTATGTGGAAGGCTATGTTCATGTCCCAGACAGAACCCCAAAAGGCCACATCACACCTTCAGCACAGCAGATAGAAATGGAACAGTTGATCTTTTAGGAAGACTGTTATAAAGACCCTCTCTTGCTTAGTCAAAATCTATTTTGTATTTTGGGGAGGCCCTCACGTTTTTGTATTGGAAGACACATTCATTGTTTCTGAAGGTAATCATGGCTACCGTGCTTTCCTTCACCAGCATATTGCAGTAAAATCTGTAGATACTGTTTATGCAGCTTTCATCTGCTTTATGACAGATATTTAGTTCACTCCTCATCAGAGACTTAACCAAGTCATGGCCTGGATATACCACATGATGACATCTTGGTATAATACTCACACATATTTGTATGCCACACCTCAACAGCTCACAACTGGCATAGAAACTGTTTTACTGTATGTGGCAAATGAATATTTCTAGTTTTAGTAACTGAAGTAATTTTAAAAGAGCACATAAGGCTGGTGTGATTTAATTGAAATAAATCACCACAAGGCTTGTGTTGTATTGGGATAACATCACCTTTTCAGTGTCGGACACAGTCTGGAGAGCTTTGTTGTTTTACTGAAACAGTAGGTATATATTCCACACGAGCCCTAGGAAAATGCACCTCTAATTTTGTTACAAAAGCCCAGATTCGGATTCCAAGCCCCTTGTTGCACATAATTAATGCTGGCATTTTAAATTGAATAAAAACACTTCTGGCAATTTCCGATGTAAAAGAATGTAATCTCCATTAATGTCTGCTGAATGTAACAATTTACCTCTGTGATTACATGTCACTTAAAAATGCAAATTGTTGCACCTGCTGCAATTTTGAATGTGTTCAATTTTTTAGTGTACATGACGATTTGATATGCCTATTTAAACTTTGTATGTATATTCAACTATTTAGGTGCTGTGGTGCTTTGATAAAAATAAAACGCATACAAAATCTGTGTTTAACAGTTTTCACTTGAAATACTTTTCCCCATTCTCTGTAGAGCAATTTTATGGAAATACATCTTTATTCCAGTAGAGGGCAGTGATTGATAGTTTTTAATATCTCTTGTGTCCTGTGTTTGACGTATAGGCAGCTTGAATTGGAGACTGAACTGGCCTGGTATCAGTATGAGTGTGAGAGACTGGAACTGAGCACAGTGCACTGTTTTTTTTTTATTGGACTGTGCTTCCTTTGAAACTACGTTAAATAAGTAGCTTGTTCTGTGCTGGACACAAAAGAGCAGAAAGACCTGTAGAGAGATGAATCCCTCTCTACAGAGGAAGAGCTTAAAAGAATCCTTTGTACACCCATGACTTCAATCTTTATTTATTAAACAAATGTATATCCATCCATCGATTTTCTAACCACTTCTTCCAATTCAGGGTGGCAGGGGAGCACGACTCTGTTCTGGCACGCAACATGCGCAAGGCAGGAGTCACCCTGGACAGGATGCCAATCCGTCAAAGGGCAGACAGACACAAACACACACTCACACCAGGGCCATTTTTCCCCAGAAGCCAATGAACCTATCACTATTTCTCAGGACTGGGGGGACAAACCAGAGCACCCAGAGGAAACCCATGCAAATGCAGGGGGAACCACAGGTCAAAAATTGAACCCTGGGGCTCCAGCACTGCAAGGCAGCAACCACTGTGCCACTGCATGTTCTCCCCATGTTCGTGTGGGTTTCTTACGAGTTCCCTGGTTTGTTCCCAAAGACTTGTACGTTAATTGACTTCTGGGAAGCCTGGCCTTGGTGTGAGTGTGTGTCCTATAATGGACTGGTGTGCTGTCCACGGTGCATCCTGCCTTGCGTGTGTTGCTTCCTGGGATAGCCTCCAGCTCTCCCCCGACTCTGAATTGGGTAAAGTGGTTAGAAAATGGATGATGTTTAATCCACTTGTGGTTCAGTTTTACACCACATTGTTCTCCTCACTATAGCCGTGTTGTTAAATAGCACCACCACTATACAGCTCGTTAATGGGTGACGCCCTCTCACCCTTGTGCCGGTGTAATGATGGAGATGTGATGTGATCTTGTGGGGGGGGGGGGGGGTTGAGGGGAGCCGTCTCAGCTAGGATTAACATTGTGGATTTGCTAGAGCAACGTGCCAGTAGTGCCTGTAAGAGGATTCATCTGTCAGATTTCCGGGAGCCTGTGTTGGTGTGAGTCCTGTCCATGAACTCTGGTGAGAGTAACTCCTCTTGTTACATAACACAGGAAGCGTGCGGAAAATGAATACCACAAGAGGAAGACTGAAAAAGAGCAAAACATATGCGAGGGGATATAGGAAATATACTGCATATACTATACACAATTGGAATAATGTTCTGAAATGTACTTGCTATGAAATGTCCTTCTTAGTATAACATTATTGATCAAAATCTATAAATGAATTGCAGGATTCTTGCAGTTATTCCATTTTTGACTTCATGTTACTTCTTCACACCTATGTTTTAACTGTAGTTTAATGCTTTGTCTGCAATCGCTATATAGTAATTAAGATGAAAAAATAATCTCCCTTTGGTTCAGGATGGTTTTGAGAAATCATTTCCTTTAAGCGCTGTGCTTACTGTACTGTACGTCATGCAAATAGCCCCAGATGGGTGTGTAACACTTAACTAATATTAGTAATGTTGTAACAGAAAGAATAAGGTTCTTGATCCCGAGATGAAGTAAAACAGATGAGTTTATTGCATGCAAGGAACAATAAAGCCGAAGTCTTGTTTCCCGCAAGAAACAATAAAACCGAAGTATTGTTCGATGTGCCGGTACAAACTTTTAGGTTATATAGTCCTTGCTTGCTGCTTCAAAAGTCATTCGGTGTTATGGTAAGGGGAGGGGGTCATGGTATTTGGCCAGTTTATGAGGTCCTGGCCAAATGGTCAGTTTAAGATTACACCCAGGGGGGTTCCTAGCTTGCATCTGGAATCCTTATCAGTTAACCCCCTTTCCTGCCATAAACCCCTGTTGCTTAGAAGTCTAATTTTCAGGCAGAACTGACTTAAGTTAACCCTTTTTACATCTTGTCTCTTACTTCAGTAATAAGATCTGTTTTTGGCTAGTGATTAAAATAAGAAAAAAAGGCTAAATTGATTAAAATTGGTCAAGTAAGAGGCAGGGTCAAACAGGTTCAGAGATTAGCGATTAGTGTCACGTGTCATCACTGTGTCTAACTTCTGAATAAGAAGAAATAATTGACATTTCAGAGAAGAAATTAAGTTAAGTGCCCCTGATCTTGTTTCTGGAACTAATTTTTGCTGTGGTTTTAATAGACTAACATAGATCAGAGTATGTTTGGAGGGGTTCTGGCAGAAAATCAAGGCAGAAAACTGGACACCTTAATTATGAGGTGCAGAATAGCAATCCAGGGATCCAAGACTTTGCAGAGCAGCTCATTAAAATTTTATAATTAATTTAATTGTGGACGGAGAGCAAATTAGGGATACAAATGTACTCTCCTGCTACGCTCTAAATAAATTCTCAAAGACCTTGTAATAATCCAATGATAAAATATACAGTATATTTAACCACAGAATGCAAAAGAGCCTGCAAACATGATATGGAACCAGTCATAGAATGTATATTCTCATGTCCAGCTGACTGAAAAAATCAGTCAGCTGAACAGCTAAAATAGTTTCAGCCAGAGTCGTATAACAGCTCTGTCTTCTTGAATTCTACAGCATGTTAGTCACCGTCAACAACACAAGTGGCTTTGAAGGATGTGAAGTCAGGAAAGACTTCAGGATCTAAACTCAAGCTCAAATTAGAACAGTTCACAGATGGTCAGTGGAGAACAACCAGCTCTTGATATTTTCATTACTTTGAAAAGGGGATCTGTTAGATAAGATAGATTTTTAAAAATAATTTTCTTACATTAATATATGTAAAGAAGAGAAGAATTAAATTATTTCTCTAAATGTTTCACTAATTTTTGCACATTTTTGCCATCACAGGCCAAGTAAAATATAGAAAGAAACACCTTAATATACTCCAATACAATCAAAAGTATCGCAGAAAACCAGTGTGTCTCACAGTGCTGCAGTATGCTTTATCTGTGCACAGCAGGTATAGAACTAAAATTGGGTTATGTCTGGGTTTTCCCAAATTAAGTTAAAAAGAATTTTACACTGAATAAGAAATGTCAAAATTACAGTTCTGACAATCTCCGTGAACTCATGTAATCTATTTATGTAGATCCAAGAAAAATGAAAACTTCACTAGCTCAAAAAGAATCAACTGTATGGAAATACATTCCATTTTAGAAGATGTCAAGATACAATTACATTACAGTCATAACAGCAGTGGTGAAGAATGCAATATTGGATTAATTTCAAAGATGAGAACTTTATGCAAATGTTTCTCCTTTTTACAATAGGAAGGCTAGGATTTTCTACTGTCCAAATCTTTAAAGTTAAATTACAAAAAAAGTGGTGCTATGATTACATTTCACAGTCAATGTCATCACCTACTAAAACTATGCACTTTTTTGTTTATTGCAAAGTTAGGCATATGAACTTTTGGCCAACCACTTGGCTATAGAGCAAGAACTTAGGACCCCAAAAGAATCTTAGCAGAACACCAAATCACCTAGCAATGAAAAATTAAATTGGGAATTATTATTATTACTTTGGACATCTTGGACTGCTTGTTCATGGAGAAAATACAATCTGTTTCTTTTTATTGTTTTTTTTATCATTTCTGTCTCGATAATATAGTTATTGAGCAGTTGGCATAACTATTGCTACAGTTCTCTGGGCTCCGTCTTGCTAAGAAAAAAAGGAAAAGAAATGGTTCACAACTTTTGATATGTGAGCTTATACAGTAATAATATAGCCTGCAATTTTATATTTTATAATACACTGATAAATACTGTAGATGACTAATTGCATGGTGCTGAAAAAATGTTTCATTCTGTTTCACCACCTGTTGTTACAACTGTTTGAACATTTGTTCTCATCCTTGCAATTTTAAATTTATTAGGCCAAGTTTGCTCAAGATCGTCTCTGTCCAGAATGCATCTGTCTGTATAACACCGCTGGTATCTGACGAAGGTAACAGTTCCTAAAGCTTATTTACCTTGTTATACAGTGACACAACAAAGTATCAGTACAGTAAAGAGCACAGTGAAGGCCAGCTGAAACTGTAAAAAGCCATATCCAAGCTTTAATAAAACCATCCTAAATGTACAAAACATGTTATATTACATTTACTAAAGAAACATTTCATTAGGGAGCTGAAATGTATCAAACGTATGGTATTCTTGGGTAAAGCAGTCTGAAGAATTCACTTTAATTTGTTACAAGATTAGAATATTTCTAGATTAGAATGCTGCAGCAGAATTTAATACACGTCAGGATTAATGTTGTGTGCCAATCATAGGCATAACACAGGTCTTCCCTTCTCTTTCTGAACTGTCACGCCATTAATTTTAAAGGGGCAAGGTACTGAAGATTGCTACGTAACTAGCTCCAAACTAAAGAATATGCTTCTGTGGAGAACTGCCAACATGAAGGTAAAAGAACAAGTCCCAGGGAGCCTAAGGCCTCTAAATAAGAATTAGCAATCACAACAATCTGTTACACCTGGGAAACACCTGCCTCAGGTACAGTACACAGGCAATTTTTAAGATCAGCGCTGGATTATGGGGCCCAAGTCAAGTTTTTTGTTCCAATCTGAAAATGTTCTTTTCTGAAACTCTCTGGGGCCTGGAAGGCGCGGTGCACCACGCAGTAACCAAACATTATAGAATCTAATACATTTGCAAGAGCATTGTTCAATGGTTCTGATTGTTTCCCACTCATACCTTTTGGTATGGGGAATATTAGAAAAACCCATGCCCAGAGAGTTTCAGATATAGATCACGGAAATGCTCAGATGACTCCCCAGCTAGGGTTAGGGTTAGCATTCACACACTACGCAGACAATTATATAGTTCGAACTTTTGATCCGACCGACTCAGTTCTGGGATACAATTACTGCGTGGTTCACTGCGCCTTCCAGGCCCCAGAGGGTTTAAAGAAAAAAAAAGTTCAAAAAGGACCTCAAAATCACTTGTCCTAAACTTGACTTGGGGCCCAAAATCCAGAGCTGAACTTAAAAATTGTCTGTGTAGTGTGTGAATGCTAACCCTAACCCTACAGTATCTACCATTTAACTTTATCCCAAAACTGAGCCAGATGAAAAGTGTGAAGAATCCTGTTCTAATGGGTAAACTCTCTTCATTTTGTAATTAAAAGCACAGCTAGAAGTGTAACTTTGGGGAAATTCTATGGTTCTTGTAACCCTAACCCTAGCCAGGCATTTAAAGCATGTTGATGTATCTACCATTTGACAGCATTTTTTACCTTAATGAAAATTTGCCTAAAGAAGACAGATTATTAAAGAAGATACATTTCCAGAGGTTTTAAAACTGTTTGGATTGTTTGAGACTCATTTTGTTTGGTTTGAGGAAAAAATTCAAATCTGATGATTGGATGGCTTCTGAGACACCCTGCAGGAATGTACATTTGAAACCCTAGCTAGGGTTAGGGTTAGCGATCCCACACTACGTAGCAGTTTTTTACTGTCAGTGCTGCATTCCGGGCCCCCAGTTATGTTTAGGATGAGTGATAATTTGCTCCTATCTGCACTTTTAGTTTTCGGACAGTTTTGGCCACCTTTCTGTATATTGCCCATTTAATTGATTTTATCCCAAAACTGAGCCAGATGAAAAGTGTGAAGAATACCTGTTCTAATGGATAAACTCTCTTCATTCTGTCATTTAAAGCGAAGCTAGAAGTGTAACTTCTTGCAAAATTCTATGGTTCTTGTAACCCTAACCCTAGCCAGGCATTTAAAGCATGCCGATGTACCTACCATTTGACAACATTTTTGAGTTGAATGAAAATTTGCCAAAAGAAGACAGATTATTAAAGAAGATACATTTCCAGAGGTTTTAAATACTGTTTGGATTGTTTGAGACTCATAGTTTTTGGTTTGAGGAAAAAATTCAAATCTGATGATTGGATGGCTTCTGAGACACCCTGCAGGAATGTACATTTGAAACCCTAGCTAGGGTTAGGGTTAGCGATCCCACACTACATAGCAGTTTTTTACTGTCAGTGCTGCATTCCGGGCCCCCAGTTATGTTTAGGATGAGTGATAATTTGCTCCTATCTGCACTTTTAGTTTTCAGACAGTTTTGGCCACCTTTCTGTATATTGCCCCATTCATTGATTTTATCCCAAAACTGAGCCAGATGAAAAGTGTTAGGAATACCTGCTCTAATGGGTAAACTCTCTTCATTTTGTCATTTAAAGTGCAGCTAGAAGTGTAACTTCTTGCAAAATTCTGTGGTTCTTGTAACCCTAACCCTAGCCAGGCATTTAAAGCATGTCGATGTACAGTGCCTTGCGAAAGTATTCGGCCCCCTTGAACTTTTCAACCTTTTGCCACATTTCAGGCTTCAAACATAAAGATATAAATTTTTTATTTTATGTGAAGAATCACCAACAAGTGGGACACAATTGTGAAGTGGAACGAAATCTATTGGATTTTTGAAACTTTTTTAACTAATAAAAAAATGAAAAGTGGGGCGTGCAAAATTAATCGGCCCCCTTGCGTTAATACTTTGTAGAGCCACCTTTTGCTGCGATTACAGCTGCAAGTCGCTTGGGGTATGTCTCTATCAGTTTTGCACATCGAGAGACTGAAATTCTTGCCCATTCTTCCTTGCAAAACAGCTCGAGCTCAGTGAGGTTGGATGGAGAGCGTTTGTGAACAGCAGTTTTCAGCTCTTTCCACAGATTCTCGATTGGATTCAGGTCTGGACTTTGACTTGGCCATTCAAACACCTGGATACGTTTATTTGTGAACCATTCCTTTGTAGATTTTGCTGTATGTTTGGGATCATTGTCTTGTTGGAAGATAAATCTCCGTCCCAGTTTCAGGTCTTTTGCAGACTCCAACAGGTTTTCATCCAGAATGGTCCTGTATTTGGCTGCATCCATCTTCCCCTCAATTTTAACCATCTTCCCTGTCCCTGCTGAAGAAAAGCAGGCCCAAACCATGATGCTGCCACCACCATGTTTGACAGTGGGGATGGTGTGTTGAGGGTGATGAGCTGTGTTGCTTTTACGCCAAACATATCGTTTTGCATTGTGGCCAAAAAGTTCGATTTTGGTTTCATCTGACCAGAGCACCTTCTTCCACATGTTTGGGGTGTCTCCCAGGTGGCTTGTGGCAAACTTTAGACGAGACTTTTTATGGATATCTTTGAGAAATGGCTTTCTTCTTGCCACTCTTCCATAAAGGCCAGATTTGTGCAGTGTAAGACTGATTGTTGTCCTATGGACAGACTCTCCCACCTCAGCTGTAGTTCTCTGCAGTTCATCCAGAGTGATCATGGGCCTCTTGGCTGCATCTCTGATCAGTCTTCTCCTTGTCTGAGCTGAAAGTTTAGAGGGACGGCCAGGTCTTGGTAGATTTGCAGTGGTCTGATACTCCTTCCATTTCAAGATGATCGCTTGCACAGTGCTCCTTGGGATGTTTGAAGCTTGGGAAATCTTTTTGTATCCAAATCCGGCTTTAAACTTCTCCACAACAGTATTACGGACCTGCCTGGTGTGTTCCTTGGTCTTCATGATGCTCTCTGCGCTTTCAACAGAACCTTGGGACTATCACAGAGCAGGTGCATTTATACAGAGACTTGATTACACACAGGTGGATTCTATTTATCACCATCAGTCATTTAGGACAACATTGGATCATTCAGAGATCCTCGCTGAACTTCTGGAGTGAGTTTGCTGCACTGAAAGTAAAGGGGCCGAATAATTTTGCACGCCCCACTTTTCATTTTTTTATTAGTTAAAAAAGTTTCAAAAATCCAATAGATTTCGTTCCACTTCACAATTGTGTCCCACTTGTTGGTGATTCTTCACATAAAATAAAAAATTTATATCTTTATGTTTGAAGCCTGAAATGTGGCAAAAGGTTGAAAAGTTCAAGGGGCCGAATACTTTCGCAAGGCACTGTATGTACCATTTTACAGCATTTTTCACCTCAATGAAAATTTGCCTAAAGAAGACAGATTATTAAAGAAGATACATTGCATGGTACCACGCGGTAATTATATCCCAAAACTGAGTCAGTCGGATCACAGTTCTAACCAAACATTATGGAATCTAATACATTTGCAAGAGCATTTTTCAATATTTCTGATTGTTTCCCACTCATACCTTTTGGTTTTGGAAACTTGACAAAATTCGATGCCCAGAGAGTTTCAGATATAGATCGCAGAATTGCTCAGTTCACTCCCCAGCTAGGGTTAGGGTTAGCATTCACACACTACGCAGAGAATTTTTAAGTTCAGCTCTGGATTTTGGGTCCCTAGTCAAGTTTAGGACGAGTGATTTTTACTGTAGGTTCTTATTGAAGTTTTTTTTCCGGAAATTCTCTGGGACCTGGAAGGCGCGGTTCACCACGCGGTAATTGAATCTCAAAACTGAGTCGGTTGGATCAAAAGTTGTAACCAAACATCATAGAATCTAGTACAGTATATAAGGGGATTCTCAAATGAATAACAAGGTGGTGAGATGAAACAATTGCGAGGAATGTTTGAGAAGAAGAGTTTTGGAGACCATAGTGGTGAAACCAGGATCACGGACTGGAACAAGGACAGAAAACTATTAGAAAAGGTAATAGTTCAGCCTTGCTCAAAGGTCTTAATACCTGAAAATACACCCTAGCCCTAAGTGTGTCCCAATGAATATATACTTTCTTTAATTACTGCCAAATGGGCTGGATAAGCTGGTTTTCCTCCTCCTAATTGTAACTTTTCTTTTATTATGTTCTTGCTGCTAGCACATGTAACAAAATAAACTCCATTGTGTGTTCTGGTTATGACATCAACATTTAAGTTCTAAGAAACTGAGCTGCTTTTCTATGAAGATGGTCTCATGCTTCCAGACTTTCTTCATTTTTTGTTCAGTTGGTGCTCACTTCTTTCCTGACATTTTCTTGATCTCCTTATTTAAACTGTCTATAAATGGGATGCCTTTAACTTTATATTGTAGATTACTTTTGGAATCCTGGACTGGTGTACAGTAAGTGTAATTACCTCAAATTCATACATACTGCAGATGCAAACCCTTAACTGTGTAAAGAGGACAGGAATGTATATAACAAAGGTGATATGATGCTAACAGGGATCATAGATATTTTACATTTCTCACAACTGCTTTACCCAGGTTAAGGCTTCTTGACTTCGCCTTGTGCGCTTCTGTAACTGGATTAAGTTTGAAACCCTGGACTCCATCAAATATGGATGAACATCTGAATGATGCATTGAATTAAAGGGTTAAATGAGCAAAATGAGCCCACATTGGTCTCTGTTTTCCAATATTTACAGCATGCTCTCCTTGACTTGGTTTTATTTAATTTAAACTAAATGTTACCTTGCAGAAAATCAACACTTTCCAACTTCCAAATTCTATTTAGGTCTCTTCGTTCCTGTAATTCTGTCTCTTTCATTCTGAGATTAATTTCCCTCATCTAACTCTCCTTCCTTAATTTTCTGCTTTCTGTTTCATTCCTGATTCCTCCCTCCTCCTCCTCAGTATCTCCAGCCTGTTTCTTTCCTCTGTTCCTAGCAGGCAGCAGGTCCAGTCTCTGGAGCAAGGCATGAATAATTCTGCCTGTGTTTGTTATTGCACTTAGTTTAATGGGAATTTCGGCTGGGGGGAAGGATTGGACAGAACATGTGATGTCATGCCTCCTCAAACATAATTGATTTGAAGAAAAGCCTTCTATCTAAATTAAAGGAAACCGGATGGGATGAAATGGGGATGAAAAATAAAAAGGCAGGAAGCTCATCAGATAAATATTACCACAGAAGTATAGAACATGGATAAAATGACATGAAAGGATACAGATCTTTTTTTTCTCATTTACGTGGCTTCCGTAGTTGATAACATTACCAGTTTTAGAAATCCTGTGATAAGTTCTGAGCTTGGATTTAGCATGTTGAGAACATAAGAATTTATACTAAGAGATTACAAATGTAAGCAAAGTGTGTGGACTCTGTCCAGCCAGTTCAAGGTATCCAGCTATGAGTTTCAGCAATGTCGTTGGGTGGTGTAGTCTAGGCTCCCACAACGCATTATATATAGAGAGAGCTTCTCATTCTGGGCTAAAATGCACAGCTTCTTCAGCCTTGAATATACTTTTGGGCCCTTGGCATCAGGATTATCACATTGTATCCAAGATTTTGGAAGCTATAAATGTTATACTCATGAGAGATCTGCAGGAAAGACCAAACTGCACATATCAGTGGTGTTGATGGCCCAGCTGTGGTGCATTTCACCTTGGACAAAACCATTCTCCCAGTAAGGTGACTGGAGATGCTATGCTATCCTTTGGATGAGGTGTTGGACTGATGTTCTTACTATCTCCTTAAAGATCCTCATGAGACTTTTCAAATGAATAGGTATGTCAACCCTAGGATCCCAGACAAATTCTACATGGAGCTTGAAAAAAATCCAGCTTTCTAAAATATTTCCTTAATTCACGAAATAAATTGGATCACTCTTGATATTGTAAGTATTCAATGTCTTAATCAAAGATAATTTGTGATCTTAATTCACAAAGTGAATTCACACACAATTAAGAACACAATTGCATTATTCTCCTTGAATTCCTCATGTTCTAAAGAAAGCTTGAAATTGAAAGGAGGCCACTTAACCGATCTTCATTGCATAGTGATTTAGTACTTAACGGCTCTAAAATAGCATTGTACCATTTTTTAAAGCAGGTGGGATTAATTTGCTGTGTACTGTTTCCACAACATCTATTTCACAAAAAGACTTATTTATGACCCACCCTATCTCTTTCATTCTGAAAAGATGTCAGTCCTAAAGGAGTTACAGTAAGTGTAAAAAAGGGAGGGTGTGACAATGAACTTGCTGACCGTGCAAGAGGGGTAGAGAAACCGTTTGCAATATTGTCTTGTTGAGTCGAAAATGAACTTATTAAAATGCTGCCAATTGCACCATCCTTCTGCTGATCAATGCCTGTGCAGCTCTGTAATACTTCAGCATGTGGCACAGAGCCACCTTGAGCCCGATTGCTGGCACTCTTCCTCTGCCAAAGGTCTCTTGATAATGGTTGTGCGCGGAGAATGCAAGAGGTGTCAGATGCGTGAAAACGAAGAAGGCCTGGTCAGCATTTGGATGAGACTGTTGTTCCCATTGTAAGAGTGGAGTGTGTTATGCCTTAAAAGCAGTGAAGTGAAATCAGGGGGGAAAAGTAGGCAGGATGTTCATTTGTACTGTTCGCTTAAATTTCTTTCTGTGTGCTTGGCTACAATTAAGTGACCAAATCAGAAAGCAGGGCTCTGGTGCAGTACACACCTGTACAGGATGGATAGGGGCCACCTTTCCTTTTCTGACTGTAGTCTTGTCTGCAATTCTGTTCAAAGAACTGCACTCCTAGTTCCTATAGGAAGAAACTGAATCACTGATGTTTTTCAAAGAAATGAAGACCGGATGCCCCTAGACAAAAAATATCATGGCCCATTCAGGCTGCTGCCCACTGTAACAGATGTTTTCTGTCACTGCTCTTTACATGCTTTCAAAAGACTCCGTATTCTAAAAAATATTTAAAAATGTAACTTGACTAGGTATATATACTGTATAGGGAGAATATCCCTGATTTGGATTTTTTAATGACTATTGTTCCGGGCTAGGCTAGTCTTTCAAGGGAAAGTTAAGGGTCTCTGTTTTTGTACAGAGTCACACTGGCTGTTGATTAATTATCAGTGAAGGATTTAGAGTTCACGTTCTCAGGTGGGAGAGGTGAATAGAATGATTTGGGGATATGAAGGGCCGCTCTAGTTGTCATTGGGGAGAGTTAAGTGTGAATTCTGTTGATTTAATTCTGTGTGAAAATGTTTTGCTCTTGAGACAACAAATTTCCTCAGGACATTCCAAAGACAGCTGTGATGGTGCCAGGAAGGAGACGATTGAACCAGGATAGGTTCAACTCATACAAGTTTGTGAGTTGGAAGAGGCATTGACCGACATAGAAAATGAGACTCTCTGCAATTTTAAAATTAGTTATGTGCTCAGTGGGGGACGTCGGGGATGGAGCTTAATGTACTGGGGCTGAGAATGACCTTGGCAATGGTATGCTCATGAAATGGGTAGGGGGAGGGGGTGGGGGTCTACTTATTTCATTCTCTGCGATTGCTTCCAAGGGCAATGGGGACTAGATTAGTATGATTGAGCCTGTTACATCACAGCCGACTACACCAGAATTAATCTCCAGATTACACACAGCACATTACATAGAGTCACTGGGCTTCTGGGCTGAAGTGGGAACAGGTGCAAAGATGTTTCAGTATCCTATAGTTTTATTTGCCTTTATTTAATTCAATAAAGTGTCTGCCTCCTATGCTGGCAAGAGTACTGTATGTCAGTAGCTTGAACAAGATGGAGGCCTCAGTACAGCAGGTGATGTACAATAGCTCTATTTGTGTATTTGTAACATGGGAGGTTGCTTTGAACAACAATGCCACTCAATGTTTCTGATGTGCAACTGACAAACTGTAGCTATGACTGTAGCTAAGATGGGAAAAATAAAGAGCAAAACTGAAGCAGAATGACCTCACAACCGCACAGCGAATACTCCTTTCATTCACCTTCATTTTGTCAAGATTTAAGTTGCATAAGGTAACTTGTATCATTTATTCACAAGGGATAATATCCAGGAAAATAAAGGCTTGAGAATGCTGAGTGCTCGGGTAGAGCGCGATGTGCTTAATCCGCTCGCCTGAGGCCGAGGCCTGGGCATAGGACAAGGGGGCTGGAACTCTTCTGTGGAGTGAGGAGTGAATCAAGGTTTAGCTGCAACCTTAGGCGGAGATGGGGGTGGAAGAAGGAAGCATCTGACAAATGTGAAAATAGAGGCTTACTTATGTTATTTGTAGCTTTTGGGAAACTGTCACGATGGATTGAGCCAGGACAATTGAGGTGGAAGTGACTGTTTGTTGAAGACTCTACTACTAATGGTCTGGAATCGAGACTAAATCTGAAGCAGCAATCGGACTCAAAAGCACAGTGTGAGTTCTGTCCTCTTACAACACTGTAACCCAGCTGTTCTCCCTTAATCAAGCTGGAGCAAATTGGAGGTGGATATTTACATAAACAGTTGAGAGTTCATACCCCCTGAATCCACAAACTTTTTTTCCTGTTGCATTAAGGTAATAGCATGAATCGAGGAGCACAATACAGTCTGTCAAAATAACACTTTCCTTTTCAGTGCTGCTCTGGCAATTTACAGTGCAATCACTGAACTACAAAAGGTTAACAAAACCTAATTTATATATGCAACACAGTGTGAATTTGTCAAGAATGTTATAAAAATTGTAAACCCATTGATAAGCACAACTCTTTCCTGATGCTGTGACAAATGGTACTGTATGTATTTAACAGACGTTTAGGAGGACATTAAAATCTAATGCTATATCTCTGCTCCCATACACACAAATACTTATTGTGTGCATCTTTTCCAGCACTTGGCTTTTTTGGTCTTATCAGAGACAGGTGTCTCTCATGCTCACTATTGCTAAGACCTTATCTTTATTGTTTGCCTCCAACTATCCAGGGCTGTTTTTCACCTCTTGAACAAGCAGCTACAAAAAAGGAGCTCTGAACAACCACAACCTTTTCTCTTCATTTGAGATTCCAACTTACCACACCAACAGCACCAGCCTATATTTATTGTTTCATATTTCATCTTTCCCATCCTTCTTTTCTCTGAAGCTTATTCCACCTCACAGGTGCAAGTGCATAACAGTCTATAGCAGGTTCGACCCTCATTCACAGCCCTGAATGCTATGGCAACAGATTCCTCCTTGGTTGGTGTCTAACCAATGTGGTGTTTGCCCTCGACTTTCCCATCCCAAAGTTTTGAACCACAAATATAGCTTATACTTTTTCTTTTTCTTCTGGGGAAAATGCATTGTTGCCAATTCAGTTCTAACAAACTGCAGCACATATACTGTAATTGGAATGATACAGAGAAGATACTACAGGTGGGTAGCTGCGTCAGTAGGTGTGAGGAGAAGGCTCCATGGCCGAAACGTTGTGTTTTTGATAAACTTAGGGTATGTTGAACTGGCTTGTCAAAGCTTCAGAACATATATTTTATAGGCAGTCGTGGTTTAAGGGCACACATTTGCACAAACAAAACAGGCAATACACCGCTGCCACTGACACTCATTAGCAGTCTTTTTATACACAGGTTGACTCAGAGATGGACTTGGTTACATAGGTGAAGAGTGCGAATTCATACAAGGAGTGAACCACCACAGGATAATTACAGTAGTTGCGAGAGCACAGTTTGACATCAGTCTCTTTATAGTACACTTGGTTAGGGGAAAAAAAGTCACCTGACTTAAAGTCTCTTGGGTTAAAGAGCTAGGAAAGATCTCCTGTCAGCAAACAAGCTGATGGTAAAGTAGAAACAATCTGGGCTGTTGTCACAGTGGTGTGGTTAAAGGTTATGTTTAGCTTCACTGCCCAGATGGGATCAGCCAAGTAGGATTTACAATGCTACTGCTGGTAGCATTTACAGTACATACTACTTTACATAGTGGTTATGTAAAAGGCTCAGGTTACTATTGGTTTAAAGTAATTACTAGTTAGAAGTAATCAGGAGTAATCGATGGATAAAAATGAGGGAGAGAGATGGGAGCTTGGTTTATGTTGATTATCATTATGTTGGACAACTGGGTGACTGAAAAAGAGAGTGTTTCTTTCTTGTAAATCAATTATTGGGCTGAAAAAGGAATTGAAACTCTAAGATATTTAAATGAAGATGGTTTGAGATTTCAAGTCATAAGTGAGGACCAAGGTTTCAACCTCCACTCTTTATTTGTCTTTATTTGCCTATTCCCTAGGTGGTGATTTTACAAACCTCAAGTATAATTACTTGGGCTACAAGAGCAAAGCAAAGTGACTGGTTAAGTGTTTTCCTGTTATGGGCTTCATGTAAACCATTGGCAAGGGTTACTTTGTGAAACGGGAACCTTAATGCTACAAAAAAAACATTTCCTGTGCTTTTTTTTCTACATTATTTGGCTTTTAAAAAAATCTTGATCTTTAAATGATCATGTGAAGCTGTTGCTCTCTGTCTTTGCGATAAAGACGTTATCCATCCATTTCCCTATCTCTGGAAGCAAAGAAGTTATCCAATTATCTGAAAAGGACTATTCCTTGCTCTCACCTAGTACACATTAAATTATGGCTCCACTCTTGGACTCTTAAAACAGCAGAAATGTACTGTAGTTAGTCTCATTGCACTTAAGACCATTGCTTAGATCTTCCACGTCCTTGCACCATGAGGTGCTGTAGGATAGCTATATGGATTTCTCTACTGCTCAGATCCACGGTGTCATTGAGGGTGGGGCAGCGCAGGCTCGTAGTGCTTTAGGAGGCAAAGTCAAATACTTATCAAACAGCTTTTTTTGATCCAAATGGTACTCTGATCACAAACTTGAAGGAGGGTACAACGGACAGTTGGGGAGAGTATTGCTGTATTGTACAGTACTTTATGTTAAACATATTTTGAAAATGTAAAACTTAAAAAACACATTAATACCTGTTTTTAAACACACAAACATTGTACATTTACTATACATGAAAAGTTTAGTCTCCTTTGAAAAAAAAGAGAAAAAGGAGTTCTTCCCCTTTTCAATCTGCTTTCTAGTAGATTTGAGAAAACTAATTAAATAAAAATGCGTTTTGCCTTTTCTATGCAAAATTGAGTGTTTTTGGATTTTTCAGCCTTAAGATTACTTTCAATGAATTGAGAGCAAAGAAAAAATTAAATCAATCCTCTTTACTCTGTCGGTATAAATCATGGTCTTTCATTACCTGTTGTGCAATGTATAAGATATTGACAAGAAATGAACTAATTTTACCAGAACAGGCCTACCCAATGTGTTTGACTTCATTATATTTTCTCATTATCTACTGTACAATCTTAAATATAGCTTCAACATTCTGTTTGCCTTTATAATTGCTGCTGCTCAAAGCCTAGATGCTGACAAAGACAAATCCACCATGACACCTGAGTCTTTTCCCTGTGGTCTCCCTTCTCT
This sequence comes from Atractosteus spatula, assembly GCF_055471065.1. Classification (NCBI taxonomy): domain Eukaryota; kingdom Metazoa; phylum Chordata; class Actinopteri; order Semionotiformes; family Lepisosteidae; genus Atractosteus; species Atractosteus spatula. The sequence goes on along the minus strand of NC_142708.1, from coordinate 66,215,261 downwards.
TTCAGAGTCTCACATTTTTATCATTCTAACCCACATGTTTCTCCCCACCTACCTGCAATACTTTGCTTTTACAGAAATTAAACTGAATTTGCCACGTGGCAGCCTGTGTTTTGTATTCCCTTTAAAGGATAGATGGTTTTTCACTGCAGCTTCAGGTGTCTGAGGTATCCCCCCCTATTTACAATTAATAGGTGAAATTTCACAAGCTTACTGCTCTGTCTTTTTTAGAGACTGAGATATGAAAATGAATCCTAAGAGTAACTGTGTGTTACTCTTATTCTGTGACACCTGGCACTTGGTGTGCCGTAGCACCTTTTGTTTTAACAGGTGAGTCTCAGGGAAACCACAGCAAACTTGGCTTTTAGGTACAAAACTAGTGCTCTTCATTTTACAGTGTGAGGGAGAAACCCCAACTCTACAAAACAAAAGCCTAAACTCATCTTTGATTCCCTCTTTATACTGTACATACTGGGCAGATAAGGGTGACTACCACCTTCCAAAACGGTCTTCCGCTGAGACTGTTTTTTGGCAAAGTTCTTTTCTCAAAATCTGATGGCTCATATAGGATCCGTCCACCATCCCACACAGGGTCCTCTGTTCCCTTCTTTCTCTCCTGCTGTTCTCTCATCCTGGACGCCTCAGCTTCCCACTTCTTAACCTATCACCCAGCCAATCATCTTCTAGCTGGTCAGGTGAGGGAGGGTGGCAGTGTGGGAGCGAGCTGTACTTCCCACCAGTGTACAGCAGGAACGGCACTGATGTGTGGATTCCTCTGGGCAGAGAAGGTCATTGAAATCTGTGTCATTCCACATGGTGTGATCCAAGGAGAGAGTCTTTAACAGTCTTATGCTAAATATAATGTTTTGTTCAGTGAGTCTCCAGAATACACGATCATGGCGTTTAAAGACTGAACTAACCTACCGTATGGAGTCAATACAATTGAATCCTTTTCTGCACAACTCTGCTCTAAGATCAGATCAGGGGTGACACTCTGGCTACTGAATCTTAGTTTTTAAAACATCTAATCTCCTCTGTAAGGAGTTTTGTGTCTAAACCTCTTAGTATTCTCCTTTGGATTTTGTGATGACAATTTTACATTAAAAAAAAAGGATTAACAAGATGGGCTAAATTAAAGTAATTTGGAGCCTTTATGTTCTAATGTAACCAAAAACATGAGTATCTCTCCCGTTAAAGAGGTAGAAATTTGATTAAAGCATGTGAAACTGGATCAAAATAATATTAACATTCTAATAAACTAATTCAGCTAAAACACATGATGTAGAGCCAGTATCCTGTTATAACAGCAGGAAACATGTTCACCTCTTATAACTTAGCTGAAAGCCATTTTGTATTTCCTAAAGCGATACTTAAGTCAAATTACAGTCTTACGTTATATATGGCTACAAGAAAATGAACTGTTATCAGTATGAATGACAGCTTCGCACTATGACGCGATGTTCTGACAGAATCTGCATGATTGTTCTGATCACACGTCTGTCCAGACTTGGACACCATGAATGTGCTGCACCAGTGTGTGCCCATTTGTCAGCATGTGAGCGCTCTGTGCCTGAAAGGTAATCAGGCTGTTCGCTCCACTTCTTGCAAGGCTGATTTGAAAATCATGAGATTTCACTTCCACGGAGGGTTCAGCTGAGCAGTCCCTCCTGAACCCAAATGGTGTATTTCTCCCTGCTGGGAATGCTATAAAAGCAGCTTTAAAGTGCCATTTTTTTCTTTCTTTGGTGAAGAAAACATTTGCTCCACACATTCACTATAGATGTAAGGAATTTCTAAGTATTAACAAGAAGTTTTGGTGGAGCAGTGGCCTGTGGCTAAGGATCTGCGCTTGTGGCTGGAAGGCTGCTGGTTCAAATCCTGTGGCTGACAGAGGAATCCTACTCTGTTGGGCCCCTGAGCAAGGCCCTTAACCCCAACTGCTCCAGGGGTGCTGTATAAATGGCTGACCCTAAGCTTCTCTCTCCCTGTCTGTGTGCCTGTGTGTCTCATGGAGTGCAAGCTGGGGTATGTGAAAAGACAAATTCCTAATACAAGAAATTGTATATGGCCAATTAAGTGATCTTAAGTACAGCTGAGTAATATTTAATAGATGTTTCTTTAGTTAAAGTGTTATTAGCCCCAAGCCAACCTAAGCCAAAAACTACAGCACTGTACAGTATATTTCAGTAAATGACCGCTTGAACAGGATGTAGGTTGTATTTCACAACAGAACCATCTTCATTTGAGGCTGTGATGAAAACAGTGGTTTGTGGAACTGAGATGAGTTGTTTTTTTTTGCCCAGGAATGATTGTCCAGCTTCTGCTCTTCAATCAAACTACGTCTTCTATGCTACTGAGAAGGTCTACTGCAGTAACTGTAGCTCTGGGTTCTGAGCATTTTGTCCACTGACCACACCTTGTGGCCTGCTTTTTACTTGAATTAAATCACCCATCGATCACAACAGATAAAAGCAGATTTGCCTCCACAACAATGTGGACATTTCAATTTCTTCCGTGATTTTCAGAGGCAAACAAGTCTTGCGTAGTCTTGCACCTCGTTACAGTAAATGCAATGAGTTAATTTATTGCTTGAACCTTCTGTGTCTCAGGATGGGGAAAAAGCAACAGAACACACATGCTCTGATGTTAGGAAGAATATTTTATTTTAGTTTGCATGATGAAAAGAAAAGCTGGGCCACTTCTTTGCCTGTTCTAATTATGGAGTCAAAGAAATTCTGAAGACCGACTGCTGCTGAAGTGATCCTTCACCTCTATATCGGTGAGCTTTTTAATAAACTGAGTTTGAAATACAGCCTGAGACAAAGCCCTTTTGTTCACCTCCACATAAAATTACAGAGAGAAAGAGCTGCAGTTTACAAAGAGCACAGTCAAAGCTTTAGAATAATTTCTACCTCGCCTTACAGTATATGGGAGGTATCAAACCATCCTAAAAGACTAACTCAAATGAATAATAAGGTAATAGTGTAATCATTTATTAATATGATCAATGACATTTGGCTGAGTTTTAGCAACTTAGAGTTAAGATAGCTGGTTATGGTGCAGATTGGTTACATTTGACCAAATTCCAGAAATCACTTCCTACCAACAGGAATCTCCTAGGATTCCTCCCATTCATGTCTGCCTTAATAAATTAACTCCCAGTGCTTCAAAGGAACTATTTTTAAGATGAGCAAATGGTTTCACTTCTAAATGGAACTGAACTCTCAACTGCATGAAGTTTGTAGGAGATTGAGGTCCTCTTGCAACCTGTTCTTCCCTAATTTAAATACAAATCAGGTGAATGATTTAGGAAGTCAAGTGGTGTTTACGAATCTGGATCAGCTCTTCATCAGGTTGCTCCTATTAAATGCTCAACTGTGCCAGTGTGTACTAATGTAAGAGGCTTGGGCTTTAACAACCAAATAAATTCATAATGAGAATAAAAATAAACAATCTGCTCTGCGATAGACTGGCATCCCATCCAGGGCGTACCTGCCTTGCACCCATGGTTTATCAGGTTAGACGCCTGCTCTTCCCAGGCCCTGAACTGGAAACATCAGTTAGAAAATGATTGGATTATTCTGGTAACCACTTGCTAGTAGACTGTAGGAAAGTAAGAGCAAGCCTGCTATGTTTTTTTCTGTGTTTGCAACATCTGCCTGCACATGAAATGTGTTTGGAGCCTGTGTATGTTACGCTCTGGATTGAGGGGGTTGTGTAACCAACATGCATTCCAAGAACTCACTATACACAAATGGCTACATACAGTATGTAAGCAAAACCCGAAATGGCACAAGAGGAATTGAAGTGCTGATCAGCCACCAGCTTTACTTGTGTAAATATGAGACAGTATTAAATCTAATGAGGGCTGGGAGAATTAGTGTTATGAGCCAGTGATTCTGTTGCTACTTTATTACATAATCCTGGGAGGATTATAGAGAATACCTCATTTAGCTTTTCCAGCCCTTGATGTGGGGGGAGGGAGAGAGAGATGTTGAGAGATGGAAAGATTCAATAAAAGACACAGAAATAAGACTATTTCCATTTTGATTGGGAGAATTGTAAAATGGGATAGAGAGACAGGGGGTTTGGAGTTTTTATCTGTGCAACTCTATTCATCTTGACACCTTTGGGAGAGTTTGGGGCAAGAGTGAAATTGTCCATCCACCAATCTTCTAACCACTTCAGGGTTGAGTGGGAACCCGAATCTATCCCGTCAAGCAACAGGTGCAAGGCAGGGTAAACCCTGGATGGGACGTCAGTCCATCAGAGAGCAGATGCACACACTCACACCAGGGCCAATTTTCCCAGAAGCCAATTAACCTGCCAGCATGTCTTTGGACTGTGGGAGGAAACCCATGCGAACATGGAGAGAACACACAAAACTCCATGCAGGTATCAGCCCAAGTCCAAAATTGAACCCATGACCCCAGTGCTGCGAGCCTGCATTTCTAGTCACTGTGCCACCCATGAGAAGAAAAGTTGCATTTCATTTAATTTACACATAGAGGATGGGATCCACTTCACCCACTACTGAAGAGCAGCACCCACTTATTGTGCAACAGCCATTATTAACAAGCAGGTTCAGTTACTTCACCATCTGAATTAAGAGGCAACTTTTGTGGGGCCAGACTGAACAATATAGCCATGATTTTGAATTTAATACCCCTACGCTTACAAACAGTGCACTGGGATCTGTAATGACCCAGCAGTCAAGACCCTGATTTAGTCTCTCGTCTGATGAATGATAACTCCTACAGCACATTGTCCCAGGTCTCCATAATGTCGCATTGCTTTAGAAATCCCAGATCAGAAAGAAGAGCACTGCATACCGTACCATTAACATCAACCATGTCAGTACTGACAAGGTCACGATTTGTTTAGCTTTTAGACATCTGTCAAGTCCCAAGGATGACTTTTGTTTGATCTGTGAGTTGTGAAATGGTAGATCAAATCTATATGATCCAGGTGAAAATGTCTTAAATACATTTTTTGGACCAATAATGGAACACCTCACTTCACTGTCAATTTAGAGAGACAGGTGGGTAGCTGCGTCAGCATGAGTAGGCTGCAAAGGAACAAGTAATAGGTTTATTCCATGCTAAAAAAAAGAAGAAAGAAAACACAACATTTCGGCCGTGGAGCCTTCTTCAGGTGTCACACCTGAAGTGTAAATGTCACACCTGAAGAAGGCTCCACGGCCGAAACGTTGCGTTTTCTTTCTTCTTTTTTTCAGCATGGAATAAACCTATTACTTGTTCCTTTAGAGAGACAATTGGCACAGCATAGAGCAGATTATCAAATCGTGATGTGGAGACAAGGATTGTAAGAAAGATAAGAAATCAGAGAAAACCATTAACCCATGAAGCTCACTAGGTTACTGGAAGTTAAACCAAAGCTGAATTCTCAGATCAATTGATAAAATCACCTTCAACAACTTATTCCAACATCTGGAAGAAAGCCTCTGTTCTCAGTTGCAGTGCTCCTTAAATTTTGTGCCTTGCTTCACAATTGATCTCGATATGGCCCGTTGGATTCTGACAGGTTCATTTTTATAACTTAGAAAATATGTTGCAAAAATATCCTTCACAACTGAGCTTTGCACTGATAAGAAACACTGAGTTTACTGAAAAATGAGAAGTTCTGCAAGATTTATTCTCATATGTTCTCAGATCTGCTTATCTGTGATATGTAAATTGAATACAGTACAATCACACAAGTGATTTTATTATTGTTATAATGCTGGAAATTCATCTTGCTGTCTCCAGTTTCTACACCAATTTACATTTGTGTATATTTTATAAAGCTGGGCATTTTGCTGGAACAATCTGAATGAATACACTATTTTAAGGATACAGCAGATGGATCCCAGGTAGGAAATAAACCCTCAACCTTCCACTTACAATATTAACATATGTTAAATATTAAATATATTATCTTCACTCTCATATTAGACTATAACTAGTTCTGTTAATTACCAAAGGACAATGTTATACTGCTACAGTTGTGATAGAATATCCATTATCATTGTATGTACAAGAGTGATCTTATGTAAAACCGTGGCAGCAAGGGAATCTGAAGTCAAATTAAATCCCTTTTGCTTTTCTATGGGATCATGAACATATTTTCAACTAATCAATTAAGGGTGCTTACTCCTCATCAGGTGTATCTGATTGTGGGAGAAATTTGATCCCTTAATGTGCATTGTCTGCATGTATACCAGCTCATGGGTACAAGCACTGTTCAATAGCAGAAAGCACTGGTGCCCTGTATCTAAAATTCTTAAATTCAACAAAGACGTGTTACACAAAATAGTCAACACTTACTGTCACGGCTGCTACAATACACCCATGAATAACAGTCAAGGATCAGTTCAGTGTTTTTTTTTTCTCTTATCCACTGATGACATGAAAACAATGGGGATATTTCTGGCAAGAATCACCTTGTTTGATCTTTTTGAAGTCCAACTTGGGGAAACAATTTTGAAACGACTTGTTTATCCAGCAGTACAGCGTTCACTCTTAAATATCCAATTTAAATATCTGCTGTAGGCTCTGGTTCGCAATACTCTTACAGTAGGAGCATGTATGCTGGTGATCTTTTTTGATGTGATTTCTGGAGAAATCTTTAGAAACAATATGCTACTCAGAATAATTCTATCAGTAATATATTGTTTCTTAAGTCAAAATCACACATTACTTGGAAATAAAATGCAGAATGTAATATTAAATTAATGATGGCATTCTAGATAAATGAACTGTTAAATGTGTTGCACTAATAATACATTATGGTAAGGAGCTATGAATAATAAGCATATGCTGGGATATACAGTACTGGAGAATTGTGAAAGGGGATAAAGATTTGACTATAGAGCTGGAACCAATGAAATCAACTGTGATCCATGAGCTGGGTACAGCTGGCTGAATACGTTAGACAGATTAATTCTATGGAATGTGTAGTGCTGGCTCCAATGAGCATAAAATTCCTGCATGTGCTGCTCACTGCACAATCCTGTTTTCCAGGAAGCATAGAACACGTCTAAATCTCATACTGTATGTGTGTTGCGGTTTCCCAATGTTGAGGCGTCAGTTATGCATCTGAGCTCATCGGAATCATTTTAAACCACCGCAGCCAGTGACGATGCAATATTCCTAGTTGAGCTAACATTGAAAACCAAGACTTTTGAGAACATTTGCCCTGGCGTGAGTGCATGTCTGTCTATGCCTGTGTGTGTCCGGCGATAGATTAGTGTCCTGTAAAGGGTGTATCCTGCCTTGCGCCTGTTGCTTGCTGGGATAGGCTCCAACTGCCCCATGACCCTGAATTGAATGAAGCTGAAAATGGATGGATGGATGAGAGCCCAGAACTGTAAGAGTCCTCTGACTAAAAATTTCTATGGTTTTTGCAGTTTGGGGGGTAACTGACCACACACAGAATAAATTCCACATTTGACATTTGCACGGTCTTCATCGGAATCTGAGAGACGGCGTTCCAGTCCCTTTCTCTGACTGAGTTCACATCTCACTGTTTCAGAGCAGGTGAGCGGGGCAGTTTCGATACTCCGAACACTATCGGAGAGAGGCGGGGGGAGGAGGGAGACAAACTGTAATTGCTCTGTATTTTTTTTTCAAGCCCTGTTTGTCCGTCACTTGTCTGAATCTATTTAACCTGAGCATTCCTGATGTGGCTTGTCCACTTGCCTGTCATTGTTCTTTCTTGCTGGTCACCAGTGCACAGTGGTGGCAGTCTGTCTTTCTTCTTTCACTCGGTGTCCTGATGCTGATGTTGGGGCAGTGGAGCGAGGGGGGGAGGGTGTGCGCAAGGAGAGAAAGGGAGCTGGAAAAGAGTGGAGGAAACGGCAGGGAAGGAGCAACAAGGAGGGATTGGGAGTGATGGAGAGAGGGAGAGAGAGAGGAAGGGGAGGGTTTAGGGAAAGAGAGAGAGTAAAGCATGCTGCAAGTGAAGCTGTAATGTACTGTGAGCAGCTGAGAGAGACACAGCCGCTTGATCCTGGCGCCTGCTGCAAAGGGGATGAGGAGCTGTACTTTGACTGTGGAGCCATGCACAGCTCAGCTCAGCTCAGTGAGCCTGAAATGAAAGGCAACTAAATCAAGCCAAGTAGGTGCCCGAGCTGCATGCTTCGAGCCTCCCTCTCCTTTCCCTGAAGGACAACTGGATGCTTCAGGCTCGGAGTTGCACATATCTTGAAGCTTTTCTGACTCTGAGGGGACCCAGTTCCACTACTGCCTCAGAATGTCACCTTCCGCCTGAGCTCTCTGGAATTTACAAAGACGGCATGACAGGGGAATCGATCTTATTACCTTTTTATTTTTGCCTCCGTCCTCGGATTCAAATTCACAGGATGAATTTGCCTTTGGAGGAGAAAATCCAAACTGCATTGGCTGTTTGCTTTTCTTTTTGTCCCGGGGAGTAGAGAACGTTTTTTTTTAAACCCTGTGGAAAACTTTAGTGTGTGGGGTTAGGCAGATTCCTATGCCAAGGGCTCGGATGTAGGGATTCATGCGTCTTTGGTGTTTTTTTCTTTTGTTTGATTTGGGGTTTTTTGTGGGTGATGTGACTTTTCAGATCTCCTTCCCCCATCTGCCAGAAAGGTCCAGCTGCCCTCTTGTCTGACCCCTCTCCCCTCCTCCTTCCCTCCCCAACGCCCGCCAGGAAAGGCCCTTGGGAGCTCTTGTCTCCCCCCCCCAACACCCTCCAAAAATGGCAGCGCTCGCCAGTTCCCTCATTCGGCAGAAACGAGAAGTCAAAGAGGCCCAGACCAATCGGCCCATCTCCACCAAGAGGAAAGCTTGCCCGCGAAGCAACAAGTCGCTGTGCCAGAAACAGATCCTCATCCTCATCTCCAAGGTGCGTTTGTGTGGAGGTCGGCGGGGGCGACTCGAGAAAAGACCAGGTAAGTCCAAAGTCTTGATGCTAAAGTAACATGGTTTTGTGGACGATAGAAAAACCACAAAGGGCTTTAAGAAGTTCATTTTGTTTGCTTAAACCTCATTTCTTTTTTGTTTTTAGAAGCTATTATATATGTTAATTGTAGCTTTGTTTCCTGTCTTTATTGAATTATGATTGTTATAGATAAAGTTTTGAAAATCTAATAAAATGGTTGTTTTTTCAAAATTACATGTGACCTGGCACAGGCCACTAGGTGGAGCTCTCCCAGTGGGGCTGTTTCTGATTGCTTTGGAGAATGATTACTTTCCTTATAGCTCTCTGTATGCTGTTGCTTAGTTAGAAAGTTTTAATTGCCTCTTACCTGAGTCTTAAAAGTCATTCAGCTAAGATGCTCACTGTCTACATCACCGATTGTGTGTTTGGTACCAATAACTGAGAGGAACTTCAGCATTTTAACAATACGGCGTCTAAATAAGATGCTAAATCAGTGTTCTGTCTTGGATTTATGAGACGATTTGATTTTCATTCAAATCAGAAAAAATCTGTGTCAAGACAAAAAGTGATACATTTTTGGATTGGCCACTGAATTTGGAGTTTTTTTGGCTCCGACAGTATGAACCTATGACAGAGGTTGTAAGAAACAACAAAGAGCATGACATACAGTAAGTCAGTTCATGCAGAAAGTGGGTAAGAACTTTTCTATCTGGAATGTTGCTTGCAGATAATTGGGCACCTTTTAAAACCATTTTAACAATAAATTAGTTTTGATCATTTCCTGCAGTTGTACCACACTTCACATCCTGAAAGGTCTCAAAGCATTTTGTACGTAGGATAAAATCTACTTTAGCCTCTGAAACTACTTCACCAATTCGGATAAAGGTGGGAATGTAGGAAGGCCAACGGTGAAATATTGTAATTTAGTGATCTTGATATAACATCCCTTCGGGAGGATAGTACCTCCTACTGCACAGTGACCTCTGCCACAACAGTGGGGCATTAGTATGTACACTCTGGACTAGAGGAAAGAGCGCCACCTACTGTTCCACTGACACCACTGGTAGAAGAAACCAGGTTTTCCTTAGAGGTCTCTCATCCCAGGCGTACAGGTCAGACCACATACTAGTGATGTTCCTGGTAAAACAGTAGGTAATGGTTCTTCCTGTTTAAGACTTCCTGTTTCTTCCTTTATTTTGTGCTCATTGAATTAAAGGTTTTGCATGTTACAAGTTGAGACCTGCTGTAGATGTTATGTAGATTATATACAGTATATTACTGTGCAGATGATAGTGATATTAAAACAGAATACAGGATTATGCTTCAGCAAATGTCTGCTTCTTTCTCCTGTTATTCATTCATTCTTGTTGATTAAGTACAGGAAGTGTGTGTGGACGTCAAAGGGTGTTTCATGTGATTTGGAAGAAGGATTTGAGTAGACTTTGAAGAAATGATATTATATACCGTAGTTTTGCACAGACTGAAAAGGAGAGATCTACTGTATATACATATTTGCAGTGAGCTTATACAGGTTGAGCTGCACTAAGAATGTTTTTCTTTGTGGATTTTGTATTTCTGATACGTCAAATAAATCTTTTTACTTTAACAGCTCAATTTCTATTAGATTGCAACAGAATCCAAACCGAAAGCTAAGAGTTATTTCTGTAGTTAATGCTACATTTTTGTAGAGCAATTGAAATGTACATATACAAATACATTGCAGTTTTTACTGACTTCCACCCATAGAAGTCTGAAGCATTCCTGTTTTAATATTTACTTTAAAAATGTGTAAACATCATCTGCTATTCAACCAAATGGAATATCCTTGGAAGGGGGTGAATACATTTGCAAAGCACTGTAAATACTGTATACTTGCAAGCTCAGTACTCAGCACTGCTGCCTAACAGAGCTGGGGCCCTGGACCTGGGGTGCTGTCTGCATGGAGTTTGCATGTTCTGTTCGTGTTCATGTGGGTTTCCTCCAGGTGCTCTGGTTTCCTCCCACAGTCCAGAGACACACAGTACTAGAAGGCTGCAATGGAATAAGTAATAGGTTTATTCCATGCTGAATGAGAAGAGAGAAAACACAACGTTTCGCCTGTTGGCTTCTGGTAAAACTGGCCCTAGTATGAATGTGCCTGTGTCTGTTTGCATCCCTGATGGACTGGCCTCCCATCCAGAATGTACCCTGCCAGAGTAGTCTCTGGCTCCTCCATGACAAAGCCTTTAGGAAATGGATGGATGGAATTTCTGATCAAAACATGGTGACTAGAACAGACAGTGTCATTCAAGCAAGGCTGGTTTGAGGAGCAGGAGATAGATGTTTATTACCTTTCCTGCCCAGCACAATCCCCACTTCCCAGACCTACTGAAAACTGTTGGAAGTAGTGGGATAAATGGAGCATGCAGCTTAGTTCCACACATCATTACTCCCATCACTACCGCCACTGAAGGTGAGCCTACTGAGAGAAGGGGAGGAGCGTGAGCTCTAAATCTTTCAAAATGCTGAGCGAAACATGTCACAACCCATCCAAGCCTGTCAATCTTACATAAGCAGATGCATTCATAGCTGTCGAATCTTGCTCCTGGAGTGCTGTAGTCCTGCAGTTTTAACAGACAGTCTTAAATGGTCAATGAGCAGAGATCTGAAAAGTAGGTTACCTTCTAATCAAGCAAGTGATTGATCCAATTAAGCAATCTGGAGATAATCTACTACAAAACAAAAACAGAGGATTCTACGGGTCTCCAGAACCAGGGTCAGACACCACTGGATATATAGTAAGCATACTGTCTGTACCATAGGAGAAAATACAGATTTTAAGTTGTATACAGTTCTTAAGTGATTTTAACAAGTAATTTGTTTCAGGGTGTTCACATCTAAAGTACTTCAGCAGTGCAGAAACTCCAGTTATTCAGTTAAGTACTTTCAGGGGTGATGTCACACACAAATGAGTTTACAAAGTACCCACTTTGAAGATCAACTCCAGTTCCTTTTGTTTGCTGGAGGCATTAGTTCTATATCATTGACTCATGCCACTGACGGGAATGGAATGTGTTCAATTGGAACTTTTTTAAATGGTCCAGGTAGCGCTCGAGTAGGAGGCATATATGTGTGTGTTGGTTGCAAGTTTTGCAGTAAACTAAAATCTTTACATGTCCAAGTTATTTTACACATGGATGGCAATTGATATGTTCAGGCTTCTGTTCTCTGTGCATGGATTAATGTATTTGCAGGTGCTACAGCTTAGTCTGTTTTTAATTATATGGATTGTCTAACCATCAACACTACATTTAATGTGGATCGATTGTTTGAATTTCAGTTCTTCCAAAATATCCCAAACTACAGTATGCATAGTACATGTGAGATGAAGAGTAATGCACAAAAGTAAAAGCAACAAAATGTCTTCCAGTTGCATTTAATATTCTTCTTTTTATGCCTAGAGATGTATTGAGTTAATTAAAATATATACAGTATACAGTACATGAACATTACGTAACTAGGATTACAGATTTCAATTTTGAAGTTATTTCTGTTCAGTATACGTACCTGAGGACACAATTGCTTTGCAGTGGTCTATTTCCAAACTAGATTAAATGATTCCTTCAGAAGAGTTTGGGTTGAATGTTACACATTTTAAAGCCCAGAGTGGGTCATTTGGTTTTTGAAATCTCCACGATGTTTGCCTCCGGCAATGCGTCGCATATTGCAAAGCCAACACACATCAGAGCCTAACCAGGCTCAGCTGGAGGGGAGAAATATTTGAACACCTTCACTTAAGGAGTGTTGTGCATATTAAGTTGTTTGTTTGGATCTTGTTCAATTATTAAAAGCAATTCTTGAAATAATAAAAATAAAATGTTGGATAATGATATAAACTGTATAGCAAACCTCTTTAAAAAGAAAAAAATGTGAATCTGTGGAACAGATATCCTAGCCACTATTCCCTTAAGGATGTTGTAACTGGGACAAAATTACCAGTTGAAGGGAAAATTGAGTTGTTGAATTGTGTTGACTTCAGTGCTCTGCTGGGTAGAGTAGAATACAGGAAAGGTTTCAATGGAAAGACAGTAGTTGCTGTAAAGACCTTGTCCACAAACAATAGAGGATTTCCATCCCTTCATTTCCTAACTACCTCATTTAATTCAGGTGGCAGGAAAGTCGGAGCTCATCACAGTGAGCAACGGGTGCAAGGCAAGGTACACCCTGGATGGGACACCTGTCCATCACAGGGCACACACATGGACACAAATGCACACTCACAGCAGGGCCAGTTTTCCTAGAAATCAGTTAACTACCAGCATGTCTTTGGACTGCAGGGAGAAACTGAAGCAGTCAGAGGAAACCCACATGAACATCCAAAGTCCACGCAGATAGCACCCCTGGTCTGGAATTGAACCCAGGGCACCAGCACTGTTGGGCAGCAATGCTGTGCTACCATCAACAAGGGATTTCTTCATTTTAATAATGCCGTAAGCATACTGTCACATAAAACACAGAATGGTAATGGGGAAAAGAGACTGTAGATACAGACTTCCCCTGCATCCTCCCTCAGTGCTACCCCTGTCCAAGATACAGGCCAATTTTAGCTAAGTAATCTAAGGAAACTTGGATTATTGTCTGGGTTCTAATTACCTAAAACAATGTGTTTAAAACAATGAAAATAATTATCAACTATCAATGTAGAAATAAGGGAATAACAAAAAATATGTCTTTAGTACTGTTGGATTAATCGTAAGCAAAGCTGTTTTTGAGTGTTAATTTACAGCTCATCAATGAAAGATCTGGCGACTGTGTACACAACAGGCAAGAAAATCGCTCCTTTTCACTTTCAAGAAAAATCAATTCCAAATTGATGCATGAAACAAGACTCTTCCTGAAGCATCCTTATACATGAAAATCTATTTTTGCTACTGCAAAGCTTGATGTTTGCCTCATTCCACCAGTTTTTGATGTTCATTGTGTTCTAATTGAGTCATGTGTGGTAGTTACATTGTTGTTGGTGTAATCCCACATAAATCCACAAGAGGGCACTAAAAACTTCCTATCTAGACTGCTATGCAGCCTGAAGGTTAGCAAATGATGAAATAAAGGAAGATTTCTGTAAGGGTAGTAGGTTTTGATTGATAAGAAGAGTCCCATGTGATGAGAGTTTGGTCTGTTTTATGCCCAGGATATCCTTATTGTAACGGTTTACTATTAGACAAAGTAAGAGTGGCCTTGTGGTGCAGTGATTAGCATTGCTGTGTTGCAGCACTGGAGCACTGGGTTCAATTTCACACCTGGAGCACAGTGTGTGTGGAGTTTGCATGTTCTCTCTGTGTTTGAGTTTCCTCTAGGTGCTTTGGTTTCCTCCCACATTTCAGAGACATGCTGGTAGGTTAACTGGTTTCTGAGAAAAGTGGTGTGAGTGTGTATCTGCCCTATGATGGACTGGTGACTCATCCAGGGTGTATCCTACCTTGTGCCTGTTTGCTGGGATACTCTCTGGCTTTCCTGTAATCCTGAATTGGAAGAAGTGTTTAGAAAATGGATGGATTAGAAGAGGTTTAAAATCTAAGATTAGTGTTTTAGGCTTCTAACTAAAACAAGGAGGTTTACAGGGTGTTAAAAAATAAGAGATTTCAAACTCAAAGGGAGAAACATTTCAGGGACCAATGAAAAGAAGCAGATAAGACACATGGAATGTGTCCCAAAGATGGTGTCTCCCACGCAGAGTGGCAGGGTGGGTTATTCCTCTTACACATAGATTGCAAAGGGCAGAGGAGAATAGTATTATGGAGGAAGTGGTGATTGCTTTGATGTACGACACGAGCATCCAAGAGAAGCCTGATTAAAGGTTGGAAGAGGGTAACAAGGTCTAAATACAGCAGAGCTGCAGAAGGGAGCTGTCCAGAATCAGCAAGGGCACCAGAGGAAAGCTTTTCCAACCATGATGTTACTGTTAGATGGGGAACTGGCTCAGGGAAGGGACCTCAAATAAAGAGAATGGCTGGTAATCTGGCCTAACCCTTATGTATGCTACAAAAGATCACCCCTGAAGGGGGACTAGAGATTTACATTTACAGTAATATGTCCCTGCTGAGAACCTCTGATGGCCAGTAAGCGAGGATTGCTACTGTACACTGTTTTTGATGGGAAAAGCAAAAAGAGCCTTTGTAGATCTTGAATTAGTTGATGCCCATACATATGAAGGGATAAAAAGCAAATATTAGCCTAAGTCTAGTGTAGGTCACTGCTCATGTCCATGCTCAGCAGATTTGTAGCTGGAGATATAGACCCGGCACCACCTTGTACCAATGCACTCAGATGACAGACTTCATGTATCCTGGTTATTGCATCTAGAAGCTTAATGCTGGACAATTACAAACAGAGTAACTGAGTTACAGAGTGTTTGTCCCTTTATGTCTGTGTGTGTGCCCTGCAATGGACTTGTGTCCCATCCAGAGTGTACCCTGCCTTGTGCCCATTGCCTGCTGGGATGGGGTTCAGCTCCCCTGTGACCCTGAATCGGAAGAGTCAGTTAGAGAATGGATTAATGTACTGGGCGACGCCACAGGTGGCCTGCAAGGCCAATTCATCTGCCAGGCTTGGCGAGTGGCTTTCTCTTAAAGCTGTTTTTCACTACCTCACAGAAACACATTGACAAAGTGTCCCCAAAGGATGAGTGAGTGCTGAGCCAATGGATTGTAAGGCACTTATGGTTTTAACAGAAGCTAGTGTTCAGCGTGTATCCTGCCTAGTGCCTGTTGTTTGCTGGGATAGGTTCCCTGCGACTCTGAATTGGTCAGAAAATGTATGGAGGAATACCTATATAAGATATACAGTAGTATATAACAGGAAAGAAAAGCTTAAAAGTGTGAACTGGTTTTCACAATTTTTACCTTCCCCAGGGAAGTTTTCTGTATGAAGGGAAGCCAACAGTCTAAAATTATCTCCATTCCTAGTAACTCATCACTGTTCGGCAGTACTCTAACTCACTGGGTGGAAAATGAGGTGATCCTGCACTGAGTACACTGCACGGGGGATCAGTGTATTTGTCAGGCAATTGACAAGTCCATCACTGTGCATACATTCTGGGCATGGCTATAAAAGAGGAGAGCGTGTCAGGCAATGGGCCATTTCGAGATTTCAGTTTTGTCTCTTTGGGAGAGGTTGTAGGACATAATAAACACCGGGAAGTAGGCACGTGAGGCTGAAAGAACTTTCAAGCTTCACAGATAAAAGGAACTGGCAAGAGCTATAACTGAGACCAGAGGCCTATTACCTCCAGACAGGAATGATATCTTATAACAAGCCCAGGGTTGGGTCTGAGGGTGTACAGTGTAACATCTACTGTAAGTCTCTGTATTCCCAAGATAATGATTGTGTGTGAGGTATGGTGGCGCAGTGATTAATATTAATGCTTCAAAAGTGCTGAGGATCTGAGTTAAATTCCTGGGGGGCTACCTGTATGTTTTTCCTGTGGTCACGTATGTTTTCTCTGGATGCTTTGGTTTTCTCCCACAGTGCAAAACCACACTGGCATGTTAATTGGCTTCTGGGAAAATTGGCCTTGGTGTGAGTGTGTGTGTCTGTGTGCATCCAGGGTGTACCTTGCCTTGCACCCATTGCTTGCTGAGTTAGCAAGCCAGTTAGCTCTGGCTCTACTGCAGCCACGTAGTGGATAAAATGTTTCAAATTTGGATAGATGGATTATTGTGTGTTAAAAGCCCCGCTACAGATGTTGCTGTTGCATCATTGAGCAATATCTTTTACCCTGATTGCTGTGATCTGCCTAGCTGTAGAAAGAGTGGCAGCACTGCTAGAGGTACCTCTGATTCTGGTGATGTATATTCAGTGGGGAGTGTTGTCGTCTAATAAATATTGCAGAAACTCTTTTACATACTGCACACTCAAGATGTATACATCACCTGCCAGGAGGAGAAGGGGGTTGTGTCTGATGGTCAAGCCCACACTGCTGGTGTATTAATGAAATTGTGGAGCTTGTAGGTCACATTTAACAAACTGCCTGTTACACACTGAGGATCAGTGTTAATGAGAAGGTGCTTGATTTCCTAAGTGGTGTTGAAATGATACCAAAAATCACCTGCCCACACCCCCCACCACCACCACCCCAATGGATTTGTCTTTTTAATCCTTGATATAGAGTCTCCTGGTTATATCTGCATCACAGCAAAAAAGGCAATTTTTCAGACTGAATTGAGGCAACTGGCTATTCGTATTTGTACAGATCATTTATCTGTTTGCTTTTACTCTTATTGTTGAATGAACATGCTGCCTACTGTCTGCCACAGTTACACATCACCATTGCATTGTACAGTAATTACTGTCTAATCTGAAAAATGTGTTAGTAAATTTCCTTTTAAGGGACACATTTTAAGGCAATTAGCTGAGGTTAATTTAAAAGAATCAATAATGAATGAACTGATCCCCTCTCATTTGTGTCTGTTGTTATAAACAGTAAGCTGAGTTACTATAGGTTGATATAAGATACATACAGTAATATTGGCTGTTTTGACTGAAAAAGTGCAGAGACCTATGCAGGCTACAATGTGCCAGCTGGGTGTACAATAACTGCTGAAACCCTCCCCAGGACAAAAAGGATGGGTGGGTTGAATGCTAAATATTAACATTCGCTCTTTTCTCCATGCACACGCACATACCCCACCTCTGCCCCTTCTGGGTGTGGAATGTCTCTGTACAAGCGGTAGGTCTGTCCTTTCCTGCATCGCTGGACCGCAGCTGTTTCTGGGAAGGCACGTCAGTGGGCAGCGTGGCCCGTTTATAACTCTTATAATGATGCTGGGAGAGGGTTGGCGCTTGCCTGCCCCTGCCAGGGTATCTGCACTTGCCACTGTGAAGTGTCTCTTCAGTGGCAGCAGGTGGGAAAAGCCAGCACAGTAGTTTTCCAGTCTCCAGTGAGAGTGTGGAATACAGTGAAAGCAGCACTCATCCCAGGATTAAGAAGTGTTCAATTCTTCCTCTAGGATTAAAATCAAAGCCATACGAGTAACACCGCCCCCCAGCCAACCCAAACTCATTGAGCATAGTTTGAAAGATCACAGCTTCTCCCTGGCTCTGTGAGTGTTTTTATTACTGTAGTAATTTTTAACTACTTTTTGAAGTCATTGCCAAACCTTTCCTTTTAAAAAAAACTGCCAAGTCTTTGAAACTAAATATTTATGAAGTGTAAGTGTAATTTTTAGCCATTTTCAATGTTGGTTTGTGAGGCCAAATTGCATCTTTGCATTGCTCTTGCAGACGTGAGGGACTCATTCATAATAATTTAGTAACTCCTGATGGAGCAAAATCCCAGTCAAAACTAAATATCTTTTTATTAATACTTAAATTAGTATCTTAGCTGCTTTTTTTAATCAAATGGGTGATTCAGGGCTGCACATGAAAGGGATCTGGACTTTTTATGTAGATACGTCAAAATCCTCATCAAGGCAATGAGGGAAAGCATCTTTACACATAGAGTTGTGGGTGACTGGAACGGGATTCTGAGGCAGGGAGGTTGAGAATCTAATGCTGGCATTTTCAAAAAAGCAAAAGGATGTTAAATTACCTTTCATAGTTTGACGCTGTAGGGTAAATTTAAATATTTACCCAATAAACAATTCTTCTGATACAGTGCTTTGTTTGCAAATTATTTTTTTGAAAAAAATATTGAGTGCATACAGTATCTGGCATTTATAGAATGCATCCTTTGACTCCAGAAAATTGAAAAGACTATTTTTTTATTCCTCTCTAAACAGATCTGTGCAATCTTTTGAAGGTGGCTTCAAAAAGTGAGTGTTTTCTGGGTGGATGATGTCTCCCTACACTTCCTTATTCTCCCCTGTGTGGGATTGAGGGGAGTTGTAGTTGTGAAATCCCATCTGTTGAATTCTCAATGTGTTTAAACTCTGGAAACAGGTGTGACAGACACGCACACCTGTTGTAGAGTATGTTTAGAGAGAGTATATGGTATTGGAACTGGAAGGCAGAGATAAGTGTTGTCAAAAATTCTATGGTGCTCTATGAGGTAATCTGTATGTTGAACCATCTTTAGTCCTCAATACATACTGGTCCTGAATTTATGGAGAGAGAATTGTACAGTATGTGTCTGTTTTCTGAGGACACTTTTTCATAACAAATTAAAACTCATGTCAAAACTTCACTGAACTGCACTGGGACTTTTTGCAACCCTACACATCGGAAACAGGGGTTTGCAGTTGTAAAATATTGTAAGATCTGATTCTTTGTTCTCTCTACTGCTTCACTGTTCATGGGGTTTTCTTGTCTTGTCTAGCTCATCTATAGTGTGTAACAATTTGCCTTATTCTGCCACAGTGTTTGTTATTGGTTATTAACTTATTAGCTGCACCAGCCCCTGTTGGCTTTAGAACTTCTCTCCAAGCTACTGTACATGTGTTCCAGTCAAATCCCTAAAGATTTTCCAAGGGGCCGTTGATTTAGATTCTCAAGAGTGGCTTTTAAATTTTGATTGTGACCTTTTCTTTCTTCAGCTAACTGCATTAGAGGCTTTGCTGAATCAATTGGTTTTCCTGGAACAGTTAGTACTACACAGAAAACAGCAGAACAGAGTACGCAGAACAGATGAAAGGACATACAAACTATGAGCACATGCAGACTTCAAGCCCACATGTTATGTTAATTAACCAATTAGCAGGTACTTTACTCAAAAGCTATCTAGAGAGAGTATGATGTGTAACTGTGACATCAACCCCTTCAGCATCACTGACAACAGGGGTTTGATATCACATCTAAAAAGGTTGATAGAGGTTTGGTCAATTGCTGGAGTGTACATACAGAGATAAAGACTGTGTCTCAGGACCGACCTGAGCTGGTAAACTCTGGGTTCCAATACTTTTATTTCTTAGCCACTAGACCACCTAGCTTTCAAATGCTTTTGTTGAACTCTGAACTACACACAAAAAACACTAAGGCAAAAGGAAAAAAATACATCCAGAATGTACACAAATACTGTATGAAATCAAGCCCATTGCTTCGTTTCGATTGCTTTATTCTGCAAACATTGAGGAACTACCTTGCACAAAGTATCTCTACAGTTTATTTTGACATGGACATTTTCCATACACAGGAAAAGCTGGTATTTGCGAGTTTGTATATTTGTCTATTAAGCCCCGCATTCTTTTTCATATCAAAGCTTAACCGGACATTTCAAGCCAAAACTTAGTCCTTTTTACAGTCTTCCGCTCCAGTTTAAAGCATTACCGTGCCACCATGGGTTAAAAAAAAGAATTGTTAGGGCACCTTGCTGTTTGCAGCGCACGGGCTATAGTGTTGCATAATGCAGTGTAAAAACCTTAGGTGCGTGACATGTCCTTTATTTTTAATACAAGCAAATCAATTTCAACTCCACGCCGAGAGGCGCAGGCCTGGCGCTCTGCCAGCACGGCCTGCTCAGCTGCAAAACTGGTGTAGAAAGGCAAGATCTCTACGCTGTTCTTAATGCAGCTTTACGACTCAGCAAATGAATCGCTGGATAAACGTTTAGACGGCGATCATCTGTCCCGAAATCCCTCGGCTATCACTCATACACTAAACCAAACAGTTTAAGAAAGAGGCCCTGCAATTACAATCTTGCCTTTTGTATGGCTGTTATCTCACTTTAACAATTACTTCATTTATTTTAAACCCCGACCTCAAAGGTGAGATAAAACAGGAGCAATTGCTGACAAAACTACATTACAGTACATTCACTCATTCGGTCTTCCACTAAAACATTACAGTTATTTCCAAAGCACAATACTTGTTGTCGGAATTGCATAATCCTTAACATGGAACTGACAGGAAGAAACGGCTGATAACCTCATCTGGATCTGAACTCTCTCCCAAGTAGTATGGTACCCGTGAATAAACTTGAAATTGAAAAGCTTATTTTATTTAGAAATTTTGAACTGAAACTTAAACGCTGCGTTTTTGTTATCCAGAGGAAACTACTGGGAGTTCCGTTTTGTAAGCATAGCAGTTTGGGAATGGTTGTGCAGTGTCACTAAATGGTATATAACAAAGTTGTTTTTTTTCCAGGTACACATTTCACTTTTACTGGGTGGGAATTTGCAGGGATCGCCTTAAGAAATCAATAAAGAACTTGTCGCATCGGCGCAAAACCTGCTCTAAAACGTCCGATAAAATTAAATTAAATTAAACAAACTAGTTCCTTATCTGTAAAAAAATCTGTTTCCTTAACGATTTAGGAAACGCGAAGTTGCTTTAGAAGATACAGTAGTTTTTCTGAGATCGTGCTTGTGACTATAAAATTTACTGGGCTAAAGATGTCTGAAATTAAATATCCTGAGAAAACTTAATTATCACATTATGCAACATAAACATTTCTAAATGTTTAATAAGATAAATGCATTGTCTTCTGAAAGCTTTTTGAAACACTATCTTTCAGACCCACCAGCCCTTGGACTGAGATCTTGGCAAAAACAATTAGCTTAAAAAGTGTGTATACAGTATTCTATTTTTAGATCCCGCACAAACTTGTTGTCTTGTCCCCAAAAAGCAGAAGTAAAATTCCAATTTTGGAGTCTAAACTGCACCATCCAGGAAAAGGATTGCAAGGGTATATAAATGAGGAATTTGTGTCTAAGCAGGTCACACTAATGGAAATAAGTCTCTGCCTATCACATCGAGCAATTCACATTACACGAGTTACTGTCTGATTCACACACATACAGTATCCAGTACAACAATGCCTTCTTTACAAAGTAGAGATCTGTCCCTGTTTTCTGCAGAACTGCATTTATCTTAGGATGCATTTCTCCTAACAACCCCAGAATGATTTTTTTTTAAACTAAGATTTGTTCTGATTTTCTGAGACACTGTCCTAATTTTGTCCTGGTACTAGGTTAAACATACCAACCACTGCATAGTCCTTCTGGCATGAAAACTCCCACTGAGATACTGTACATTCATCCTTCCCATCTTTTAAGGTTACTGAAGGGGGGCCACAGCCTTGCTATCACTTCATAGTGCCCCTTCCCAGATTTGGGTTTTAAGGTTGGTTTCCTTAATTTTTGGTTTTCCCTTGCCACCAAACTGTCAATAGTATTCACAGTGACATGATCATGAGCCGTGCCCTAACTTGAATTTGTAGATGCAGTGACTAAATCCTGAAGAGGTTAAATTGAATGTGACCTTTGTGGCGCTCGGTCCGGAGAGCTGAGAGTCCTGGGTCAGGCGCAGTCTGTGGTGAACGCTTGTGAAGGCCCAATGGTAACGCAAGGTCATCCAGAGTCTCTGTAGCAACTGTGGTCCTGCCTGCTCAACCCCCTCCCCCAAACCACTTTCTTTTCCATCATTCCCCTCTCTGTTTCCAATTTGGCCACCTTCTCCTTGTTGCTGTTTCGTGCTTCCCTTCTCTCGGTCTTGCCCTGAATGTACCACCTCTTTCCCCGGTCATTTTCCCCTCCCAGTGAGCAGAGGGAGCAGTGAGATTTCTCAGGCTTGAAGTATTGAATTAACGTCAGCTCTCCTTAGCTCCAGTAGCCCTACGACTGAAAAACTGCGGTCCCAGCAGCACAGTAGGAGCCCCAGGCAGGCAAGGACATCCCTTAACTCTAATATCGCCACCTACTCAGGACTGACCTTTATTTGTTAATCAAATTAACAATTAGCGTAGATTAAAAAAATAAGAGCATTTCTACACCTGGCAATAAAACAGAAGCTACAGAAGTTAGGGAAGAAGACTCCGCAAGAACTGCTTGCTGTTCTACGAAGGATTCCTTCTTCAAATATCAATATTCTTTTTTAATGTGGAGATCCAAATTGCAATGAATAAAGACATTCCAACATAGATCAGAATTATTCAGTCTTATTGGCCTGAGGTTGTTTTCACATTACTTCACTTGATCTGCAGATAGAGGGATTGCAGGCTCAGAATAGCTACCTCGAGTTGCCCAGGTAGGGGCCGCTTTCAATGGATCCCTTCCATAACGTACAGTACATGTGAAACACATTCAATTGATTAGACTCATTGAGGTTAGCATAAAAGGCAGGTCACCTTGATCTCTTGAGCCGAAGGACATAGATGTAGTGTAAAACTGCAATGATTAGCAAACTCCTGCTTGCAGAAGTTTTCCTTTGGAATCTTCCTGGGATACAAATGCTACAATAAAATGCAAGGAATTATTCTTACGTTATTATTATGCTGTGGCACTGGAGAGATTGCAGCAGTCTCCTGGAGAGTAGAATACTGTACTGTATATTTGACTTTCATTGGTGAGGACACAAGCTACAGATCTGTAGTTTGTTGTGTGTTAGTGCGTACTGCATCTCTGCTTAGTTTGGAACCCAGTTTTTTGCTGTATTACTAAGATCGCCATATTCTCACTACATTATTGTATTAAGACTGTTTCATGGCAATCTTAATCAACATCAGTTACGAAACACAGAAATTTGACACTCTACTGTATATAGTTTCTATGTAGTGTTGATCTTATGTAATTACAGAGGCGCATTAAAATGTCATGATAAATGTATTGCCAATATTTTGAAAGATATTGTTATACATTACACTGGAGTCTGTGCCTGGTTGTGTTTTCTAATCGTAAAAAGGTAAAACTCCTGTGACTGTAAGTTAAAACTGCAGATAAAATGCCCCTTATCAGAAACTAAACCCAACCAAGCTTATCTTGTAGTCGCCTTTTTTGTTTCCCCAGCACAGTATGATAAATAGTGTAAATTTCTATTTACAAGCATATACAGTAAATAGCAGTCTGTGTATTTATAAAGACTGCAAGTCAAAGAGTCTATGCCTTCTATAGCCCAAAGCCACTGTTACCCAACCCTTGAATGTTTAACTGATCTTACTTATACAAGCAGTTTGAGTAATGGTGATTTTAATAACAACAAAATACATTCCCATGGCAACCTGACCTCTTACGTCATCTCATGTTCAAGTTATGCTACAGTAGCCGACTTGTGATTGGAGCAGATCTTTTCCTGGGGTCACATGGTTTAAGAGGACCTCCTAACGAATACCCAGTTGGCCAGGCATACAATCAGCTTTGGTAGGATCAGTTTCTCCCTTAGGATTCTACTGTACCCAGTGCTGGATAGTAACCATTCCTCAAACCTAAAAGGTTTTCGTTTTAGAACCTGAACGTTAACTGGAAAGTAGTTCAGCAACTATCGTTTCCTTAAGGGATGGGAATATAAAAGATAACTACTTTCTCCAATAATCTGACACAATAACTGTCGACTCCAGCTTCTGAGAGTCCCCTTCCTACTGAGATGGATTCTCTTTAAGCTTTATCACACCTGCAACTTTACTGGTCTTCAGTCTAATGTCTGTGACCACCCTTCACCGGCATTACTCAGTTACAGTATCTACTCAGTTCTTCACTGGTGCTTCTGACTTCCCTGGTTCCTGGTGCGGAATACCGACACTGCTCATTCAGTTGCTGGAGTGATGACACTCTTTTCTCAGCTCCATGTTCTAACTTCATCACCCCAGCCCCTTTTGTTTTGTTACAGTAGTTAAAACATACTGTACCCACCAGATAACCCTCCAGCCTGACCCAGAGCTCTTTGCTACCTGTTTAGCCTGGGTTATTGGGTAAATAAAACAGAATGTTCAATGGCTATCGTCCTTATTGATATAATTGGTATCCCTGTTTGCACATGATAATATAATTGGGGATTCCTAGCTTGTACCACTATAAAGGCATTGAAATCAAACAATAAGCTTGTGTTGCAGTTCGAGAAAAAAAAAGCCCAAGGATAAAAGACGTCTCAGCTCCTGACTTTTACCTGCTTCACAAGAGCAGAGCTGGACGAGTGGTGAAGTATTTCTATCCCCTGTCAGTGATTAATTCTGCATCACCACCTTCAGATTAATCATGAGAGCTGAGAATCATTTTACCATTGGGAATGTACAAAGCTTCTACTCTGCCCACAAGGCTGCCCCAGAATATCTGTGTTTGTCTTCCCTCCAACAATCTTATTTTATGAGTTTGCTTTTCTGAAAGTGATATACGGTACAGTACATATTGTTGGCAAAGAGGAGGAGAAATTACTTTTTCACTTCGCATTTAATCTACTGGTTTTGAAAGTGTCACTCAGTGCAAAAAAGGAAACTATAGTCAAGTCAAAAACGCTTAACCTGCAGATGCTTCTTACTCTGCAGCAGATTAAGAACTATCCAAGGGCAGTCAGCTCAGCTGAAGCATACACCCTGTATATCATGAGCTAATAAAGTTTTTTTGCATTTTTATACAGGTGCAATGTTATTAAAAGAAGTCTGACATTACACAGGGTGATTCATTCTTTTTTTTTGTGGGTACACTCACCAGTCAACAGGTAGAAACACAATTCAGCTGTACGACAAACAAGGTGTGTTATGTTTTCAGCTCTCAAATTCAGTGGACTCAAGTCTTGATGGAGCTGTGGCTATTTCAATTCATCTTGGAGCTCCATTCAATACCCCCACGTTATTTTAAACCGACATCAAATGGGGATTTTGAGTGTGTTAAAAGACCCTTACGTAATCTGTCGGTAATTAGATTGAATTACAGTATGTGTAAATAGCACTGCTCTCCCTACCTCTTCCAAGATTCAATCCCAGTCATTTTTTCAAACACAACAGTATAATTAGCATTTGCTTTGTCTCAGTAACTTTGATCTTGGGAATGAAAAGAAGAAAGAGTGGTACAAGTATTTGGTGTTGAAGTAAGGAAACAGATTACAATTTTTGTAAGTTTCTGTTCCCAAATACACAGCCAAAAGATTTCTTATTCTAACAAGCCTTTACTTTAAATGCAATGCTTTGCTGCAATGCTCTTGTTCAGAGTTGTAGGGTTAATTTACTTGACTCTTGTTACCTCTAAAGCCATTGACATGCAGCTGGCATGGCTCTCTCTACTATTCACGGCAGAGCAAATTGCATTTTGCTGTTGCTTTGACAAACAGGGCAGTGGATTAAGTCTTGCTCTACTGCTTTATCTCTCATGGTAGTGTAAATTAGAAATGGCAATCTCTATGAACTGCGCTTTCCAGTCAAAGCTGATTTGCATGGCAGTATGAATATGAGATTAATAGTTAATCTCTCCATATACGAGACCGATCTTTTCAACATGAAACAAAAACTCTGGGGAGGTTTGACGTATGCCTTTACTAATGGTGTTGTACTGATTGTATTGTAAAGGAAATGAGGAATGTTATTTATAGACTACTGACAAAAGGCTTTCAACAGATAGTGTTGACAACAAAATTGCTAAGATCGCAATTATAAATACCCATCCATGAAAAGGGTAAAAAGTAAGTACATGCCAATAAATCTCATTTCTATTACATATAAGGTTACAGAGTCTGGAATTTGAACTATCACCTGTAACTTAAAGCGGAAAGAGTCTACTGTCTCAGAGTAAGAATCTTGGGAATAGTCAGCATTAATTTAGAAAAAGTAGAACTTGTTAGAGTTCTTTGAACAAGCAACAGCAAATAAATATTTGCAAATTGAATATGCAAATGGTATAGTCAGATTTGTGTATAAAGAAATGTGTAAAAAGATTCTTAAATTCGGGGCCTTAGACATGCAAAGTAATATATTTTTTGATTGAGAAGTGAAAGTTTTTGATGCTCAGACTGGGGTGAAGTAATTAATGGAGCACCACAGGGATCCATACTACTGTAGGTCCATTTGCCCTTCTTAATTTAAATCAATAGACTAAATTGTTCGAGTCAGTAAACTAGTCATGTTCATAGAGCATAATACAGATGTTTGCATTAGCAGTAAAATAAATACAAAATGATAAAATTGATTACTGAGCAGAACCCTAACATTTAATGTCAAGTGCAAAATGTTACATGTATTGTAAGCAGCAAAACCATGAGATATAAAATGGGAAATGCAGAGCTTGAAGAGGCTACCTGTAAGAAGATGCAGGTGTTCTGTTGACACATTTACATCTTCTACAATGAGGGGAAGAAATAGTAAAGGTCTTCAAGTAAAGTGAGGATTCTATAAAGATGGTAAATTTTGCTTAGAACACCATTGTTGTGGGTCTGATAAAATGTACAAATGAATTTCAGTTGGAGATGAATATGCAAAGAGCAAAAGTACAGTAGTTCATGTTACGACAATGAAAAACAACAGTGGACATACAGTGAGACAGCAGTGTGAATACCACAGTGAGAAAAGCACAACAGTGGAAAGTAGTTAGAAATAGTTTTATAACCCGGTGCAATGATAGGATATCAAAACCGATGATCTGAAAACTACACCAGAATCTAATATCATAAGCCATCTCTCACCACACTTCATACTGACCTGATCACCAGTGAGTGATCTCCATGTCACTCAGCCTGCCATGTTTTGTTTTAATTTCCCCCATCTGCTAGATGTTACAAATGTATTAACCTGGTTACTGGCCATTTCAGGAGAAGTCTTTATCCTAGAGCCATACAAATGTTGTTATGCGAAAGGCAAAGCAATTTTGTATGCAACACTGTGAGACCACACAGTATGTTTGGGTATGGGTGGAAAACTGAATTGCTTCATTTGGGCAAACTCCTGATGTGCGCTGTGTAACGTGGCATTTCAGTATCTGTAATGTCAGTAACAGTGGAGGACTTAAAATGAACAGTTCTTTACTGAAGGTTCTATACATTAATGTTATAATATTAATTTATAATACTGCATTTTCTGTATAAATGATGCAAAAAAAGCTCTTAGCACGTTCTCATTTTAATCAGGCATTTATAAATGAAAACAATTTTAATAATAAGCAGATACAGTGCGGTCGGTTCCTTCCAGGCCAACGGGGGGTGGGGGGTTACAGAGAATAATAATGTAACAGTAAATCAATCCGGTTTTCTCAATGCCTCCATTCTCCCTCCACACTCCCCAAAAATCCCTACAATCTGGCATTTTAGAACACAAAAATGCACAAAATAAAATTCCATACCCTATATACTGTAAGTGTTGTCCTTTGTTTCGCAGAACTACCATAAAATGTAAAAGCAAAATTGACATTATACAAGCTACTAGTATATTAACATCTATCCATTTTCTAACTGCTTAATTGAATACAGCATAATGAGGGAGCTAGAGCCTATCCCAGCAAGCAACAGGCATGAGGCAGGAGATGTCCTGGGTGGGATGCCAGTCCATCACAGGGCACACACATCAGAGCCAGTGTTTCCGGAAGCCAATTCACATACTTTTTGGACTGTGGGAGGAATGGGGAGCACCCAGAGGAAATCCACATGAGCATTGGGAGCACATACAAGCTCTGCACAGATAGCACCCCAGGAATTGAACCCAGGGCCCCAGGGCTGAGAGGCAGCAATGCTAACCTGTCTACCACTGTGTCACCCATAGTTGCCTAGTTTACTACAGTATATCTATATTAAAACTTTGCACTCTCAGTATTGTGAAAAATTCAGAATATTTATTTGGTTCCTCCTGTATCTATTGAATGTGATAAAACTACTGTATATATTGTGAATGTTACACTGATTGTAGTGTGATGTGATAGAACACAACATATACAGTACTGTAGCAATAAATCATAGAGTAAAAGAAACAAAGGCAAATACAGCAATTGCAGGAAACTGAAGGATTCCATTATAATACAGTTGAAAAGCAGAGGAAGACTTACCAGAGTAGACTATTTCATTCTCTGAAGAAGAAAGTTAATATGATAATAGTTTTAAGGCTGCACTCTTAAAACGTTAGGCTTAATAACACGTTACAGTGTAATCCTTATTATCCAGAAAAAAAAACATCAAATTGTCTTAATATCAGAAAACTAGCGCTTCTGCGGTGGTAATGGAAGTCATCTCTGTAAATTGCAGTAGGCACTGTTATGGCTAAAAAAACACTTTTATATATTATGGTATGATAATATTTCTCTGGAGACAGACAATGAGAAAGAGCTACGACAATGACATGAGACAGTCAAGATCCCAAAGTGATATTGGCCCCCGTGAAAAATACCTTAATGTTTGAAAACGTACAGTAAATTCCAAATAAGGAGCAGGCAACATCTGCACAAAAGCTTTAAATTTGGCTTGAGGTGTGAAGGTTTATAAGATCATAATCACTTGGCCCCCGTGGGTGAAATTTCCAGAGGAGGAAACTGTCGTCCTCCGTTTGTCATGTTACCCATAATTACTCTACCTGTTAGCAACGTCCCAGATCTTATTGCAGCATTATTACTGTCTGTCCAGCGTCGTCCCTACTTCAGTGTATCATGTCTACTCTCTTCATTCCGGCACTCTGCAATACTTTCAGACACGGTTATCTATAACAGGTAGTCGAGGCTCTGTTATAAATAAGATCTCAAATTTAACTTGGAACACATCCTGATTATTAAAAAAAAATTTACTCGAATACGTAGGTGACTGTAAAGTATTGTAACGCTTACGGCCGACAGACACTGTGTAAGAGCCGGCGTACCAGAGCAGGTGACGTCACCGCCCTTCCCTGTGATAGCAGGACTACAGCTACTGGGCTGTAGGGAGATCTCTCTTTAGCTCACGGGGTTGGGTCGCTGCAGAGAGACGCGGAAGTCCCGGGTTCGAGCCACCTATACTTTGGGCCGACCAGATGCGGCAAGGGCGCCCGCGGAGCCCCCGTTGCGTTACATTGGTGTCAGAAGTGGGATGGGATAGCCCTTCGCCGGGGACGGCGATTTAAGCGGGGGAGAGTGTAACGCTTACGGCCGACAGGTACTGTGTAAGAGCCGGCGTACCAGAGCAGGTGACGTCACCGCCCTTCCCTGTGATAGCAGGACTACAGCTACTGGGCTGTAGAGAGATCTCTCTTTAGCTCACGGGGCTAGGTCGCTGCAGAGAGACGCGGAAGTCCCGGGTTCGAGCCACCTATACTTTGGGCCGACCAGATGCGGCAAGGGCGCCCGCGGAGCCCCCGTTGCGTTACAGTATGCTATTTGTCCAACCTGACGTGTACAGTACAGTATAGTATATACTGTACAGTAATGGACACATGGTTAAGCAGACTTTGAATTTAACGGTAAAAATCTGCTACAGGAGAATCTTGTCTGCAAATTCAGAAATATCGGGCTTTCCCTGCAATAACGATGAAATGCACAAATAATAAACAAGAAAAAAATAAATACTACAGTACAAAGGTTTAAATTAATCAAAACCAATGGTGCCCTGTGAGGGTAGGTCAATTGCTTTTGATATGTGTTCCTTGTATTTCATATGCTTTCGGGATTTTTATAATAGTGCATTTACAATTTATGAAACATCGTATCGTAAATGCATTTCACATTTTACATTTGGTCTATTTATGATAAAAAGGCACAGGAACAATTGTCATTGCAGTTGTTAAAAGAAAAAATCAAAAGATTCAGAAAACATAAATATACAGTATACTGTAGTACTGTATATGTATATTTTTTCTTGTGTAATAGTCTGTTTCTGGTTGGAAAAAAAACACCATCTGTGATTTAACGGGCATTCGGCAATAACAGACATTCTTCCACCTGTTAGTCCACTAAACCGAGGGATTACAGTAGTTACAAACCAGAGAAAGCAGTCTGGCCCCATTAAAGCATAATCTAAATCTTTCCTATTAAAGTGTGACTTTAAACTTTTATTTTAAAGCTCTGCTAGGTACAGTAGCTAGTTCAAAACTCTGGAAATCTGTATGGAAAACTGCTGCTTGTTTTCAGTCCTGTGTCTCTTGGTTGAAACTGCGTTCGGGTAGCTCGTTCATGACCTTGCTTGGCGACAGGGAATTCATCTGCGTGCTTTTCTTTGAATCAGAGTAACCAAGCAGAACTTCTCTGCTTTCCTTATTTTTTTACAAAGGTACTAGGTTAAGCAGGAAAAAACGTGCAAGTGGTATGTTATTAAGCGGACTGAGATAATCAAAGGCAGGGTTGATATCTCTTGCACACGTGGTACAGCAGAAATAACATCATCTTCCCAAATTTGATGAGTTGCAGGGAATGGCTGTCTCATACCGGGCACACAGGGCTCTGCTCAGCCTATCAGTTCTTGTTTTTTCAGATTGAAAAAGATCCGCCCCTCTACCCCCTCCCCACGACCACCTCACCTTAAAGCTTTAAGATCCCAATGAATTACTGTTGAGTTAACTGTCTTATAAATCAAAAGTTTTCATGTTAAACTACAAAGTGTTTATATTTAGGGTCTGTTACTATATAACAGTTGGTATTTGTTTGGTATAAGTTAAAAAAAGACTTTAGATGAAAATAAAATTATAAACTGAGAGGTCTTTTAACACATTTGCTTGGGTTTAGTTACATTTCTCCAGGAGAGAGCAAAGAAAAAAATGGAAATTAGATTAATTAAAGATTATTGATGCGTGAGATTAGATTGGGAGCCTATGGTGAAATTATATTATAAGATTGCCTGTTAGGAACCCAGGGACTGTTGATAAATTCAAAAGATACTTTTAAAATCTTAATTTTAGTGAGGGGCAGGACATAGCTATTTCAAGGATCTGCAGTATATGAAAAGTCTATAGTTGCAGGATAGGTCTTACTGTTTTTTGGGGGGGAATTTTTTATTAGACCTGTAATATGCAATCAAAATGTATCTTTGTTTTATACTCAAGGTATTTGTACAAGTGATCATGAAATTAAAGTGAATGATAAGTACAATACATATTATTTTGGGGGAATTCTAGACCTTGATCATACTAGAACAAAATCAGAGTTTACATGTACAGTATATTCAACCCAGCGATTTCAGGTGATCAGAAGGGATTTATACTGTATGTTGTGGTGCAGACTGGAACTGGAACAAACTGGAACATTTATATTGACTACTGGTGCAACTTTCAGAAACTGGGGATTTTGAGAACCTTCAGAGTGGAGGGGGAATGTGTTGGCAATTTCACTCACCATTATCTTAGGGGTTTTCTCAAGAGCTCTGATTTTTATGTCAACAGCTTCAGAAGTTTTTAATTGGCCGACTTGGCTAATTGGTATTTATAAATCTGGTTTTCATGTTCAGTATTTTCCTATTGATTGATTTTGGTTGCCTAATTTCTTTGCTAAGGTCATGTTTCCTTCACAATAACCTGCTTTTGTTTAATAGGAAGTTTTTTGGTTTCCTTTTGGACTATAGACAAATTTGCAAAAAATATGTTACTGCATCTCGCAATCTCCCATTTACACACAGCTGAAACCAGACATCAAAACTCTTTATCCAGGTCTTCATGCACCTCAATGTACAGTCTCAATCTAGAACTCTTTTCAGTTTATAGCCCCAGACTGTCCTACTGAATTTGACTCCCAAACTTTTAATAAAAGTAATGTTGACATTCAAACCATAATCAGACCCACTCTCACATTTTCCATAATCCATCATGTCACACTTTTCTCAGTTCAGTTGGGAGCCTAATGGCCAAGGATTAATTACTTCCTCCAAAGCGACACTGTCAGAACAAACAAGGTTGACATCATCCATATACAAACACATTTTAACTCCAAGCCTCCACTCCCTGGCACATGGTGGCACAGTGGTTAGCACTGCTGTCTTAGAGTGCTGGGCCCCTGGGTTAAAATCTGCACTTGGGTTTCTATCTGCATGGGATTTGTATGTTCTCCCTCTATTTGTGTGGATTTCCTTCCCCCAGTCCAAAGACAAACAGTACTGGTAGGTTAATTGGCTTCTGGGAAAGGTGTGTGCTGTGTGATGGACTGGTGTCCCCTCCAGGGTGTACCCTGCCCTGCAGCCTCCAGGCTCCTGCTCCCCTGTGACCATGAATTGGAAAAAGTGGTGGGCATATGGATGGATGGAAGTTCAGTGCAATTCCCAGTTTAGACTGCACTGTCAATAATACTTTTGGAGGGTGTTGTATTTTAGTTCCACTCACCCAGCATCGAATCAGTAAATGTTTTAAAAGGTGGGGCACACAATACCTTGCAGAGGCACTTCTCATTTAATACGATTCAATCTCTGCACCTGATAGGCAGCGCCAACTGGAGGAGTGGCACAACTCTACGAGCTGTTGTTGCCATTACAAGGTTTCTGGAAAGTGGCAGGAGTCGCTGTTTGTAGGAACAGAAACAGGTTCTCTCCCAAAGGGGCTCCTCCTCTTAGGGCAACCTAGTTACTGTCAGGTACTGGCATGGCTCAGGCTGAAACTCGTGAGTCATAATTCAAGCTGCAGTAAGCACCTGTAGAGGTTAAATCAAATCAAGATACATTGAGATTCATTAGCAAATTTATATAGAGCAGACACAGGTGTTGTAGAGGTTAGTGCTCCTTCCTCGTAGCTCTGGGGTCCTGAGATTGTATTGGGCTGAGATATTTCTCTGGATAATGTTCTCCTAATATAATCACCTTTTTGAATAAACTGTTTTGCCCTTACTGGAGTAGTTCTGCTACAGTGACCACCAACATTTTACAATGCCAGCAAAACATTCAGAATCATGTTTTTCTACATGTAAGGTCTCCCGCCTCATTAATACGACAAGAAAATACATTGAGGTGTGAATTGGGCTTTGATAAACAAATGTCACAATGCTTGAACAAATTATTGTTAATCAGGAGTTAATATGTATGGGCTGAGGCTGTTTTTTAGGCTTGGGAAAATGATTTTTTCCACAAAGCAGTAGTCACCGAAGCAGTTTGGAGCGACAGCCAAAAGACATGGCGAGACTTTCCTCCAAAGTGTCCCTTTGGCTGGACGAACAAAACCGATAAGAACTGAGCAGGTCTCACTGAGAGACAGAATATAAGAGCACAGGAGAGCTTACAAACAACACACTCAACTTGCATGTTGGTGAACGTTACTGTGGTACTGATCAGAGGATCACATCCAGATATTTCTTAGAGTATCAAATGGAACAGACTTCAAGAACATGTCCCAGACAGCCACAAGTGTTTGTGTTAGCAGCTGCCTCCTGTTTTGAGTCTAATAGACATCTTAATTGTGCCTTCAAAACCTTTTCTCATTGCAACACAAAGTAGTCTATTGGATTAGCAAAAGCAATACAGTTTGAACCAGTTTAAATACTGAAAAAAGACTTGATTTTATTTGACACTAAAGAGATTAAATTATTTTAATGTGTCCATGTATCGTATAACATTCCTAGAATAACGCCAGTCTTTAAAAGAAAAAAAACATGTTCTTTTTGTAACGGAGTGACCAGACAATCTTGTCATTTTAAGCTCATACCGCAAAACACTGGGCAAAATCTAGTAAATGCACAGTCTAACAGAAGCATCAGCCTAAGTCTGATTTATCACAGTCTAAGATCTAGAAACCAAGCAGGCACAAACTCGGGAAACCCAGCTTTTACAGAGTCATAGGCTCACATTAACATGTACAGGAGCTTTATTTCATTTATATTGACTACTCATATTAACCTAATGTTTCAAAGCTGAAAAGATAAAACAAATCGCATTTTTTAATTTTGTGTTGACAAAAAAGAAACTGATGGTTAAACGACACAAACGATTCTGTGTGTACACCAAAGCTAATGAATAATATTTAATGATATTAAAGAGAACATTTCAAGAAAAATCAAAGCACTCTTCAGTGACACATCAAAGAAGTAAAAAGAAAGAGAAAAATAAAAGTGGCCTAATGAAACCAGGAATAAAACTGAATTATACATTAAAAGCTTAAGTGAATGGATGGATATTTAAGCAGTTTTTGGAGATGTTGGCAGTCGCAGAGTCTCTAATGGATTGAGGCAACAAGATGTACTGCCGTTGTAGTGACATACTGTATGAGAAGGTTCTATTGCCTGCTATATGGATCCTGGGAAGGTTCAATTCCTGAGCTGCTATCTGCATGGAGTTTGTATGTTCTCCATGTGTTTGTGTGGACTTACTCTGGGTGGTCCGGTTTCCTCCTACAGTCCTAAGACATACTGGTAGGGTAAAAGTGGCCCTGGTGTAAGTGTGTGCGTGTTTGTGTCTCTCTGCCCTGTGATGGACTGGTGTCCTGTCCAGGGTGCATCCTGCCTTGTGCCCATTGCTTGCTGGGATAGGTTTCCAACTTGACCCTTCTTTGTACGAAGCAATTAGAAAAGCTGCAAGTTTTTTACCATAATTTTTATACACTTTTACATCTCTACTGTATCTGTCAGACAGTGGCATAACATGGTTATGAAGACAATAATGGTTTCGAACCAAAAAGGTAGCTTCTGGGACTTGTTGCGATTTATTTTTGCTTGAGAAAGTCTGTTTAGCATTTCATATTTTTTCATCCGCCTAAAATGGTGGTCCAGCAAATTGTTCATTTATAATCCACCTTAGACTGTGCTTTGTGATTGATAGAATGCAAAACAGTTTTATTTTCTTGTTAGATACACAGTAATGCAGTGTAATGCAGGGGTCTGAAGGCACTTGTTTGAATTCATCAGGTTGGGACACAGCAACACAAACTCCATGTGTTTCATTACTGCTGATGCAAATGAAACATCAATACGAAGATGTCCAGGACAGCTTTAGCCATGTTTTCGAAGCAACTAGCATAAAAATTGTGGACCATGCAGAGAGCAATTTGATCTGATCTACTTGTTGTGGTAAGATGACAGATGGCTTAGTCTTTGATCTTGTGATTTTTGGAACAAAGCACTACTGAGATTCACAACTGTGGCTTGTGCCCTGGTGTTCGCTTCAGTCTGATACTGTCATCTGCAATAGTTTCATTTTTAATGAGATGAAAATCTTAGCAGATAATCATATGAGAAGAGAAGAATAGTCACATGCAAGTCCTTCTGGCTATGAGATTGGGAGAGATTTTTAAAAAAAATTTCAGTCTTAATTTAACCATGAAGTCTCATTGAAAGAGTAAGCTTTACCACCTCTTCTCTTAAAAATGATACCCCAAAATTGAGAAGTGCCTTTTATACTGATTTAGCAAGCTCCTGCTTTAGTACACTGAGAGATTTATGTGACACTTTTTAAATCCTTTGATCTTTTCTCACTAGGGAAAACAACAGGTGGCAATTCACCATGGTGGCAAACGTTTTCTGACCTTTAACCCTGACTGGGGAGTGAAGGATGTCAGCCAAGCCTGGGTTTCTGATCTGTTTTTAGACTTAGTCCCTGGAGATTGAAGGAGCTTCAGTCGTGGGGACTACGTCACTTTAACAGTCTCATCATGAACTATGAGGATGTGCGTGCCTGACGTTTGTGTCTCTGTGTGTGTTTGTGTCTCAAATTCGTGTTTCCAAATTGCAAAAACTCAATTAATATTTAGAAAAATAATTCAGGTCCAAAAGGGTACAAGTTGACAAGTTAGTTAAGAAAAATCTACCTTTCCTTAACCAGAGTTCTTAGATACACCTATTTGCAGCAGTAAATCACATTTGCAAATATGATATGGTTTATTTACAGCAGATTTTCTGAAAGCTTGTGATAAACTTCCTCCTAAAAGATTAATTTTGCAATTACAGGCAATAGGCATTCAAGGTAAAGCAAGTGGTTGGACCGAGAAGTGTTTAATTGATTGACAACAGAGTACAGATAAGGAGTTAATGCTCTGATTGGGGTGATGTAATTAGTGGAGTACCACAAGGATCTGTACTAGGTCAAATCTTCTTCCTAACCAACAGTATATAAATGATCCAGAGTGAGAAAGCTCCTGACAGATTAAATTTGATGTAGGCTAGAGAGGTGCAGAATATTATATGCAGGTAGAAAAAACAGAAGCTATAGTTTTAAAATGGGAAAATTGGAAGCACCTCAAGCTGCTAAAAAAACTTGTATTTATGATGACACAATTATATCTTTTAGACAATGTGAAGAAGCACTAATAACAAAAAAAAACATTAGGATACATAGTTAAAAGCTTAGAATTTAACTCAAGGGATTTTATGTTAAGATTGTACAATGCACATGTTAGAGCTCATTAAAAATTTAGATAAAATTGTACAATGGCACAGTAGTTCACATTGCTGCCTTGCAACACTGAGGCCTGGGTTCAATTCCTGGGGTGCTATCTGTGTGGTGTTTGTTTGTCTTCACCATGTTCACATGGGTTTCCGCTGGGGGTTCCTCCCCAAAGTCTGAAGATAAACAGTACTGGTATGTTAATTGGCTTCTGGGAAATGTGCTGTGACATGAGTGCGTGTGTCTGTGCGTGCCCTCCGATGGACTGGCTGATGGATTTGCCCAGTTATTAATGACACAGTCCATCTCTGACTAGGATTACAAACCATCGTGACCATTGTCCAGTGCACTGTGAAGTGTTATACACCTCCTGGAGTGGAATCAATACCTCTCTCTTTCCTTCAGGCTCTGGCCCTTGTCCCACCATGGTGCGATTGTTCAGCGGATCATTAACGTATTTAACATCTGAAGGAGCTGGGATTAAAAGCCTGCTTGGCCAGTGTTTTTTCCTTTGAATTGGGCCCAAGGGAAGCATCACTTTTCCTGAATTTGCTCTAAATTATGTCAGCAGCAGATTGAAAGTGTGGTCAAAGCTTTCCTTTTCTGGTCACTCCCCCTTCATGCTTCATCCTTTAGTGTTTGGTTCTTAACCTGGGGTGCACACACATCTTGGGGGTGCGAGATGCCCTTTCTTGGGATGCCAGATTTTTTTGGAGGAAATGAAATGAAAGGAAAACCCAAATCAAGCACAGACACACAAGTACAACTACTGTGTTACATCAAAGCTGGGTATTTTAAGGGAAACGTCAGCGAGTCATTTTTCATGCATTCTTAATCTTACTGCAAAATAAAAATAAATGCATAATTCTAACTCTTTTATTCTGGAGCTGTGCCATATCTTCAGTTGAAGAACTGAACTACTTTAACAATTGTAAGGGGTGCGAGTGCAGATTTGGAGAAATCAAGGGCTGTGGACTGCAGTAAATGGTCAAATCCACTGCTTTAGTGTGTCGATAATGAGTACTATAATTTCAGTACCCCTCAGCAGCACTGGGGGGCCTTTTACTCCCAGAATGAACTGGGCTGTGCCAGGATACTCCTTGTGAACTGATGATTTTTTTTAACTGACTGACCGGTCCTGGCCTTGAAATCAAATACTGAGTGTGAAGAGGCTAGACGCCTCAGGGAACAGTTAGTCCAAATTCCCATCTGTGTGTCTGCCTGACCATTACATCTGTGAACCCTGCTTTGCTTCAAAGCTTTATTTAATAATCCAGACCAGTGCCTATTATTCCAGCCCCTGTGATAGGTGCCGAGTTTAAAAGACCTCCCTCCAAACTTACAATATGTATTGTATGTTGCTTTGAATAAATTGTAAACTCTTATCTTCCCCTTGTATTTACAAGAGGCTTCTTGCATTAGCACAGTCAGGTAACCACTTCGCTTAATCACGTCCAGTTACAAAGGGCTACGGTTTTAAAAATGCTCTTCAATTCTCCTCTTCAAAACTTTTGGTTTTGGTTATTTACCTGATAAGGTGATGCCAGCATCAGCATGATGAGCCCTGCCAAGTGTCCCTGCAGTTGTACAAAGGCAGCTAATGTCTGCTGCTGTGCTCTTTGCACCATGGGAACTGACAAGGCTGATAGATTGGAGAGTGCACAGAGCCCCAGACGTGTGCTTCCCAAAGCTCAGAACATATCAATGCCTGAGGAGTAGATGTCAAGAAAAGGAAAAGACAGCCTGCTCTAGTTTTCAGTGTATTGGGCTTGTGTAACAAATTGAAAGTATTTGAAAATATCACACATTTTCGAGATGTGGAATACTCAAACAAAACTACATAAATTGAATCCGTTCATCCTACATTAGAACACTGGCAGTTTATTAAAAAGCAACAACGGTACCTATATCAGTAGCAGCTCTCTAAAGCTGAGAGTTCATAGCAGAGACATTAACAGTAATGGCAATAGGAGGAGTAGTTGTAATGTGCTTTTGCATAGCAAAGGTATTATTTCCCTCATTTTTGTGCTTACCTCATCGTATACATATTTTATTATACTGTACTTACCTATAATGTGTATTATTTGTACACATCCTTAATATTAAACTTAGAGCACGGGCTGAGAGTGGTTGCTAAGCAAACAATGCTAAAATATTAAGGGAGTGATCGCAACAGTGCCGGTAGTATCCGTAGGAATGCCGATTGATTTGGAACTGCGGTTTTAGCCATACTTTAAGGAACAAAAATGAATTCTTCAAGGACATAAATCACCAAGACGTTATCGGTGAGGGAGGTTTCCTCTCTGCCTCAGTGTGTATTGTACTAGGTGCATTCTGTAACTGGCTCCTAAAAACAGTACATCACAGCTGTAGAGGCCATTGCAGGCTCATGCAAGTGAATCAGGGTGGAATATTACCTTTTTAATGAAATAACCATGCCATCTTTTAGTCTAGGGGGAAAATAATGACTTAGCTTGCTTATAGTTTGGGTGATGTATGTCGTTATTCTGTTGACTATAAACCTTCATAACTCATCCTGTAGAGTTGGGAAGAAGTCTCTAACTCACAAGTGTAACCATCTGTACTTCCGTCAAGCCTTACTGATTGCTCAGATCCTGGCAGGGAAGAGCTACAGCACTGCAGTGTCTTTTGGAGGGGAAAAGCTGCTGAGAATTCAAATGGTTTCACAATCTGGAAACATTTATTCTTATCACGGGGCAAACAAAGAGTATGAAATATGTGAAACCGAGGAAGACTGAGGTTGTGCTCAGAGGCTCCCATTAGAAAAGTTTATTTTTTTAATCATCACATGTATAGTCTTTTCTCGGCCTGAAACTAAAATATCTATACAAACCTCCATCCCATCAAGACTACAGTATATAAATACAATATCTTACCTTACTGGAGTGTCTTCTAAGGTGCTAAATAGGCATTTTTTTCAGAATTCAGCAGTTCACTGTACTAACAGTATTCTAGATCACTAATCTGTAATCAGTAGTCTGTAATCTGCACTGGTACCAGTGAAAGTTAGAAAGTTAGAATAGCCTTCCCCTGTTCACATACAGTACAGTATAAGGGACTGAATAGTCTGACTGCAGCTTGTCTTGAGGTCAAGCTAAAGGCAATGAACTAAATTGATTAGATCAGTATAGTCTGACTCAATCATGTAGTCTGTTGATGTAGACCTTCTTATTCATCTGAAGACAGTGGGTGACAGAGGCCTCTGGATTGCAGCTTGATGTCTATAGAACAGCTTATTGCCCAGATCCATAAGGAACTCTGTGACTATCAACGCTTTCCAAACTCGCCTAAAGTCTTGTCTTTTCACTCCAGAAGCTACTTGTACTTACAGCCACTTTTTTGTTTGCTGTGTATTCTGTGCCATTTCACGGTGATTTGAATTTTGTTGGAATACACTCAGCAACCTCATTATGCTAGGAAAGTATCGTAGTATACATTTTTTGAGCAAATATACAGAATGCCCACCAGTTGTGTAGACCCTGTTAGAGATGACACACCTCTGAGTTTATATCATTGTATCCTGGATCAAATAGGAATGTCCAGTCTGGTTATGTTTTTTTTACTAATCCCATTGATCCACCCTGGCTGCTGAGTGCCAGTATATGCTGTAGGATGAGGTGTCCGGACAGCTGAGGCATCTGATTAGATCAGCCGCCCATAAACACAGGGAGATCTAGGGTAGGTGGACTCCAACCCCAGCTGAATGGAGACCAGGCGGCTCCACAACTTATCAGGCTAGAAATTCCAGATGACCAGCATGTCATGTGCAGACTGTATATGATCTACTCGAGGCAGAAAACAGCAAGTTAAACTAAAAGAAATGTGCAAAAAAGTGCAAAACTACAACAGGAATTGGCACGCAACTGTCACGATCGTTACTCCTCCTCTAAAGGGCGCTCCAACCCTTCCTCGTTCTGTCCCATTCCCCACACCTGTTTCTTATTCCAGCCCCTCTTCAGTTCCACCTTTAAAGCCAGACGCAGGCGTTTGCCCGAGGCTTCTCATTGAATCCCGTTTCGTGAGAGCCCGGGGTCCTGCCGCGTCTGGCTCCGTCATGGTTTTAGTTTCCTGTTCCTGATTCCCTGCCCCGCCGGTCCCGACCCGGTTCTGGTTTTTAGTTACTTTGGATGGATCCCCTGGTCTTGGACTCTGCCTCCCGTATTGGATTTCCCTTTGGGATTTATGCTTGGATCGTTCGCCCCGGACTCACTTCCCCTGGACACCTGCTCACCTCGGACATGCCCCCCTGTCTCCTGACCCACTCCTGCAGGATATTTTTCCCTATTGTTTCTTCACCTTCCGGATCGTGTCGTCCGCATAGGGCCCGGAAAGAACTGTTCCTGACAGCAACAAAATGTCAGATTTTTAACCTCTTTTCACCAACAGATTCCTTCTGATGAAAGTGAACCAAAACCTGTCAGATACTGGGACCAGAAAGGATTACATTTTGGGGAAAGAACCTTGTTTTACACATTCATGAAACTTTTTAACTTTTCCTTTTAAATCTACTGGGCAGAAGCCATGCCTTTTGATTGTGTGAATGCACTATTTCATCAGAGAATAAAGGTCATTTCCTTCCAAGCAGAAACTTAGAGGGCAGTAGGCTCGCCTGTGAATGTTTATTTATCTTTGAAAAGCAGTCTTACTTACTTTACCTTCTACACATTTCTGTCTGCTTCTGAGTGCATTAGGGGCCAATGTTAGAGAAACACAGATGTCAAATGCTGGAGACTAACAATTCCATCCCCGTGTAAATTTTAGCATATTTAAGTTTGTGTAATAAATCCATTAAAGAATTAAGCCACATTATCTTGCCCAGTTAGACAAAATGTTACTAATAATAATTCATTTAATGAATATCATAATTCATAACTACTTCTCTTAACTCCCCCCTGCACAAACAAAAGGTGTGAAGACACTGTTCATGGTAAGAAATGAATGTGCAGATAAGCACTAAGCAGAATACTGTAGTTCAGGGTTTCACTTTCAGATGCACCTGTATTCCAAGATCCATAACTCTTCCGTAATGTCTTGCAGAGATCGAGACCCTCTGCAGTATTTTGCATACAGAGCAGTTGTTGCTTTGACAGCAGTGTCTCTGCACGACAATCGAAGCTGGGCGCTTACTTTGGCCTGTCCTCCTGCCTGTGTTTCCACCCTGCCAAATCGGATACACTGCAGTACAATTTGCAGATTTAACCTTGACAACATGAGGTTTTTTGTCTACTTTAGAAAACTTACATATAGAGTCAAACATATTGTTGAACATCTAATGTATGCAATAGATTTCAGGGTTTTTTATGTGACACTTAGCTTATAAAGTGTGTGAAACCGCAGAAAGACAAATGTTTACATTTTTATTTTTTTTGTTCTAGGTAAATATACAAACATTTGTCTTTCTGCGGTTTCACACACTTTATAAGCTAAATGTTCTACGTACATTTGCCTGAATGCTTAATAATTAAAAATACTGTACCTGCATATATTTAAATCAATTTGAAAAGGCTTCATATTTTGTTTCTAGGTGCTCAAAAAAACATTAATAAATGATATCTGGACCAATTTCCAACTCTTCAAAAATAATTTCCAGACTCTTAGAAATTAACATTATTATTGTACAATTGTACTAAGTGGAGCACACATAATACCATTTCTGTTTATAAAGTGTATTTTTGTTACATACGCAACAGTGACTCTTGTTTTTAGTAAGTCTTTAGGGAGACTTGAGGCCTGAATGTTTTAGAATAGAGTACATTTATAACTGCATTATACTGTGGGAGGTGGGGGAAACCTCTCTCAGCCATCAGCTCCTGCTGCTGCTGAGCCATAACGGGCTCTTTCTCCCACAACCCTAGTGGAGGGCGCCTGGAAAGCAG
The DNA here is from genome assembly GCF_055471065.1 of Atractosteus spatula. Classification (NCBI taxonomy): domain Eukaryota; kingdom Metazoa; phylum Chordata; class Actinopteri; order Semionotiformes; family Lepisosteidae; genus Atractosteus; species Atractosteus spatula. The sequence goes on along the minus strand of NC_142708.1, from coordinate 66,172,629 downwards.
ACCTGCTCACCTGCTGCATTAAATTGGACAGTGGTGCAGCGGTTAGCCTTGCTGGGAGTGCTGGGGCCCTGGGTTCAATTCCAGCGAGTTAACTGTATGTTCCCCCCTTGTTCATGTGGGTTCTCCAGTTTCTAGAAGATCCAATCCAGTCCAAATCTGTTGGTGTTCATAAATTGCCTATCAACTATTCCAATAAAAACAAAGAAGAAAAGGCTTTCTTGCAAAAACAGCTTCTAATTAAAAAAAAGTTACCTTGAGGCACTTGAGAAAGGCCTCAAAGTGACTGCCTTCATTTTAAAAGCTGTGCCAACTCAAGCCAATTCTCATGAATATTTAACTCTCTCATTAAAACTTCATTGTAGTGCTTTGATTAAGTATACACCGAGGCCTCCCAATCCTTTCTTATAAGGAGCTGAATAAATGTTTCTGGAGCACTCACAACAAATACAGCCTCTATAACCATTTATCAGACAGTTCTGCTTTATTTTCTGCAATCTTTCATAGAGACTGTAAATACTGTGAAGAAAATCATTTGTATTTCTGTAACGTGTATGCTTAAGCTAATTGGGGGGAAAACAAAAGCTGTTCCGGCAGATTACTTTTATCACTTAGTATTTTTTGGTACATGTATAAACGCCATTGTCCAGGTAGGAACAGTTTGGTTTTCTGAGATCAGAAAGTTTTTAATCTCCCAGCTGGTCTCTTTGGATCTCCCTTTTTCAAATTCAAATGTTGTGTTATTCATGCTGCCTTCTGTCAGTAGTTTCCCACTTTTTCTCTCCTCTGCTCCTAACACGTGTTCTCTCTGTTCTGATGATGTACTGATTAATGACTATGAAAGCCCAATGTGGTACTTGGTAGAAAAACAAATTAAAAGGATTTGAATCTGAAATTCTGAAATTGTGGTGATGCAGTGCTTAGTCTTGCTTCCTTCCCCTGTGGCCCTGAATTAAACACCTGGGGTGCTGTCTGTGTGGAGTTTGCATGTTCTTTCCTCTAGGTGCTCCAGTTTCTTCCCATGGTCCAAAGATATGCTGGTAGGTTAATTGGCTTCTAGGAAAATTGGCCCTAAGTGTGAGAGTGTGTCTGTGTTACTGTGTCTGTGTTAGTGTTTATGTGTGCTTTGTGATGGACTGTTGTCTTCTCCAGTGTACCAAGCCTGTGCCTGTTGCTTCCTTGCTTGGGTGGGTTTTGGCTACTTCTGTGACATTATACTGGATTACTGGACATTATACCACACATCCTATAAACCCACTGTGTGAGATTTCACATTCACTGGATTACTAATTTTCAGTGGGTTACTGGGATTCACTTTTTTGGCTTATTAATACCATGTCTTAAATAGGCATGAATCTCTGCACCACTTAAGCATAGTACCATGCTAGTTCATAGGGTTTTAATAAGTTACATTAATGAAGTTGTAGGCAGAAGCATAAATGCCCAAATATGAAGTTATTTAACTAATGTCTGACTAAAAGGATTATAGTAATGCATGACTATTTTGCTTCCCTCATTATGATTTTGCTGATACTTTAATATTATATTCTTTAACTAGCTCCCTCATAACAGCTGCATACACAGTATTAGAGACGTTTTTTTATAACAATCCTTAAAATGAAGGGTCTTCTATTCAATTTCATAATAAAAGACAACCTTATAATGTGCCGTTGTCTAATAAATTGCTGTTAAAACACTTTGCCAACATACTAACTTTACAACATTTTTATTCTAATAAGAAAATAACTAAATGAAGTGTCCCATAAATATTTCAAGGCAATGATTCAAGACTCTAACAGGCAGTTTAAATGTTTGGTTTGGTAACATTATTAATTTGTCTGCATTTTAAATGGGTTCTAAGTATAGCATACAGAATATATATTATGAATTAGTAGTCTTGCTTTCCTCTGCAGTCATTAATCCACTTCACCTCTCCACAGAATGGCTTTCTATATAATTCTTACCAATGTCAGTTATTAACTCTCCAGAATAAGATCAGTCATTCTCAGTGCAATAACTCACTAGCTCCCACTGCTGAGGTGCTTTTACTGTTTGGTTCAGACAGTAAAAGCATTTGATCTTTGAAATTTTGATCACTTGGTTGTTTTATTGAAAGCGTTTGAACTTATTGCCTCACTTGTTGGTTTGGCAGTGTCAGTACTGTTAGTTGTAGTAGGTGGGGAAAATTTGTGAAAATATGTAGCAAAATAAGTGGGGAAGGTCAAATCAAAGCTATTCTCAACAAATAGAGAGTTGTAAAGAAGGCAAAGAGCATTATGGAATGTGTGTCTCAGTCCCTCCATTGCAAATTTGCGCTTCTCCCATCTGGGAGACCCCACTGTGTCCCCAGGTGAAGTAGGAGACCCAGGGAATCTCTCCCCCCTGCTGCAATGTCCCTCTCCAACAATGTCAAGTAACTCTGGTATCTCCTGTAACACTATTTTACCGTATTCTCTGTGGGTAATATTTGTCTTCCTTATTGTCTCTATTCTCCACTCTCAGGTGCCGAACACCTGAAGAAGGCTCCACACCTGAAATATTGAGTTTCTTTTCCTTTCCTTTCAGCGTGGAATACGCCTTTACCTGTTCCTTTGCAGCCTATGCAGGCCGAGGTAGCTACCTACTGTACTTGATCTTCCTTGTTGTCTTCCTTGTTGTATTGAGGTGTGCCGTAAGACACATTTCCCCCAGAGGGAAGCTGGAACAGAGCTGATCAGAGATATTGCCAATTCTTGGCTGAGCTCCTTTTGCCAGCCGTGTCCTAGATTCCTCAGGTAGTGGGGAACCACTCACTGGGAGACACAAGGGTGAGGTGAGCTGTGCCCGGCCAAGGTTTCCTAACCTTTCCTACCCCAGGCCTGTGCTTGCTCACTCTCCTGCAGAGCCTCACTGAACTCAATGCACATTATTGAGGACTGGGACTGACAGGCACGTGTGTTGGAGAAGCGATCATGCACATCCACTCTCTCCCTGTACGGTCCAGGGATTGGTGCCGACAGCTAAGCTAACAATTGGACTGTAAAATATAGAACTACTGGTGTTTTTTTTTAAAAAGACCAGATCTAACCAGTTTATGATGAAACGAATGAAGTGACTCTAAAAGTGTGAAGAGTGCAGTAACTATGTGCGTGAAAGGTTGAGTACACAGCACAGGAGACAAAGAAAAAGATCCTTTCGTTTCGCAAATGAGACAGATCCGCCTTGATGAGAGATCGGTTTAAATGAGATCAATGCTGATGTTTCAGAACCGGAGGGAAGAGCAGCCCAGGTTACGCCAACCCATCGAAATCCACAATGCTTGTGACAGGCTTATTTCTCTCTGTGTCACACAACTGCAAGAGCTCAAATACACCAAGGCGACTCCGTGGCCTCCAGACGTATTCTATCCTGTGTCTTAGCTGTTAAAACAGGAGCCACTGACATTTCAACACAGGTGCCCTCAGGGCAAGTGTCACCTGCGAACTGTTTGGAGATCCAGTAACAGGCACCATTCAATGCTTTGGCAATGTTTGTACATTTATGGTCAGGACAGAACTGATTTTTGATTCATCCATCAAAAATATAATGAGTTTTGTTTTTCTTACTTGTATCTTGCTGGAACAAGATTGCATAATAACATTTGGAGTGGCTTTATTAGTTGTTCAGCACTGCTCTTGGTCAGGTTGTGGATGACTACAAAAGTATGAGCTTATTAATTTGGCTCCAGGACACCTGGAGTTCTTGTAAATTGTAAAATAAATTATGGAAAACAATACACGTAAAAATAAGGAATGTTTCAATTTGTGTTGATTCCAGCTCTGCTAGAGCTTGAGTCTGCAGTTTGTTAAATTATCAGGCTGCAGTACAGAGAAAGGTATACTGTATTAGTGCAGGAAGGGATCTGCAGTGCAGAGGGTTTATTAGTTTCATTTTAGCCAGGCTCCATATGTCTTAACTTAGCAGTTACCTGCTTCATAACTGATCCATTTACAAAAGGTCAACTGAAGTAGAGAACGCAGTGTCAATAATAGTCAAACAAACAGATTGAACACTCTAAAACAATAAAAAAATGGGATAATAATTCCTTTAAAGTTCAAGAAAAGGAATAAAACAACAACAAATATGGGAGACAAAATGTAAAACGATCGGACACTGGACCTTGTTAAAGGAGTTTTAAATTTAGATTCAGTCAAAAAGTCAATTGAGTGTACTGTATAAGGAATTGTGAGCACACATGAAAAGGGGTATTAAATGTAAATTTAGAAAAGGATATTAAAGAATGCCAAAAGAGAAAATATGAAAAATATGGTAATGGAAGGTAAAAAATATTTTTCACTATTCCATTTTTCTGTACTTTTCTGATGTTTTTGGTGCAGTAAAGCAAAGGTCTAGATTAATATTGCACTCATGTGAATACTAAGAAAAATTCTAAGAAAAAAGTGTTTCTGGCTGAGGAATTTAGAAGAGGCAGAAATGCTTCAGGTACAGGAATAACTTGAGAGCAATGCAACTCACGAACCTTATATCTACGAGTGTACCTAAGGAAATGGGATACTATTCACAGGCTGTTAACAAAACAAGACAGGGGTCACATCTTGTGACAAGCCGCCAGTAGTGAGGACAGTGGCTTCAGCTGACCAGCAACTAGAAGTCACTGCGGTCTCTGTTGTTTGTAAATAGGTTCACTTGCGGTGCATTATTAATAATTGCTTACATTTATATAGTGCTTTTCTGGACACTCCACTCAAAGTGCTTTACAGGTAATGGGGACTCCCCTGCAACACCACCAATGTGCAGCCCCACCTGGATGATGCAACGGCAGCCATAGTGCACCAGAACGCTCACCACACATCAGCTCTCAGTGGGGAGGAGAGCAGAATAATGAAGCCAATTCATAGATGGGGATTATTAGGAGGCCATGATTGGTAAGGGCCAATGGGAAATTTGGCCAGGACGCCGGGGTTACACCCCTACTCTTTCGAGAAACGCCCTGGGATTTTTAATGACCACAGAGAGTCAGGACCTCAGTTTTACGTCTCATCCGAAGGACGGCACCTGTTTACAGTATAGTGTCCCCGTCACTATACTGGGGCATTAGGACCCACATGGACTGCCAGGTGAGCGCCCCCTGCTGGCCCCACCAACACCTCTTGCAGCAGCAACCTTAGTTTTTCCCAGGAGGTTTCCCATCCAGGTACTGACCAGGCTCACACCTGCTTAAGTTCAGTGGGTTCCCAGTTTTGAGTTGCAGAGTGATATGGCTGCTGGCACAGGGAGGCACTGTGGCACAGTGGTTATGAGTGCACCTTTCAGCACTGGGGCTCTAGGTTCACTTCTGAATCTGGGATGCTATCTCTGTGGAGTTTGTATAGTCTCCCCTGTGTAGTATATTGTGTGGTTTTCCTCAAGGTCCTCTGGTTTCCTCCCATGGACCAAAAACAAATTGTTGTTTCGTTGGCTTCTGGGAAAACTGGCCCTGGCGTGAGTGTGTGCGTGTTTGTGACAGTGTGTGCCCTGTGATGGACTGGTACACTGTGCAGGGTGTACCCTGCCTTGCACCCGCTTCCTGCTGGGATAGGCTCTAGCTCCCCCACCACCCTGACCTGGATAAAGTGGTTAGAGAAATGGATAGGTGATATAAAAATTGCCCATAAAATAAACAACGGTATAACCTTTTCTACTGAAATTAGATAAGCAGACTACTGTATAAAGACTCCTGGGATTAAACTTGTAAGTGTTTTCTGATGGAACTTTGAAGTTCACAAACAACATTGTCCTCCATGACAATGACCTTTATGTTCTCAACACATTGTCAAGAGCTGCAGCTGCTCCACAGGAGCAGGGAAGCTGATTCCTGCTTTAAAGTATTCATCATCTTACTATTGCAGACAGAAGCTAATTTCTACTCTTCCTCTGATGCAGAATTGTTGCCATCAGGCTGCCTCTGGCCCATCTGGTGATTTTTGTTTGTTTTTTTTTTCCATTTCTTTTGCAGAGCCCCAGCTGAAAGGCATTGTCAGTCGCTTGTACTGCAGACACGGCTTCTACCTCCAGTTGCAGCCTGATGGGACAATAGATGGTACCAAGGATGAAGCCAGCTCCTTCTGTGAGTCCATCGTGACTGGCATATCCCCCCCACACCATCTGCCACTTTCCTGTCCAGCAGGGTGAATCCCAGACGGATAACCTTGGTTTTGCTGTCCGAGGGCATATTTGGTGACATCTTGGAGTTCAGAGAGAAATCCCACTGGTCTGTTCAAACACTGGTGCATCAGGGCCACGACGTACAGTAGCATGGTTTCTCAACGCACAATGCTCACACAGTTTCACACAGGTCAGCCAATAATCTTCTCGTCAAAGGGTTCGTTTTCTCAAGATCCACCTTTGCCCTTTGTTCAAGGGTTGGAAAGTTTAAACAAGAGCAGATGTCTTCTGAGAGCTGGGAATTCCAATGCTGTGAACTCTGCACTCACAAAGTAGAGCTTACAGAGCTTGTGCATCCCTTAAATTCCACTGAGGATTCAATCAGACAATTGATTACAATACATTCCAGCTGGGTGGCTTGAGTTATGATTATGGGGCTGTTTCCATCTTTACAGCTCTGCAATGCAGAAGGCTTTCTGCACACATGGTTTTCCAAACAAGTTCCATACAAAGGCAAGATGATACACAACATTCAGATACACAACTTTCATCTTTTCTGACCTACAATTCTTTGGATAAAACTTTAGCCAAAAGTAGAGATGAATATCATGACAATTACAGAGGGACATTTTTTGGATATATTATTTTATTAAATTGTATTTTTCATTTTCTATTCTTCAGCCAATGATTGTATATTGAACTTTGGCCTCTACAATTATTATCGAATTGTTTTGTGCTACTGTATATCTTTATAAGGTTTTAACATGGCAACGCTGCTTATATGTGAAAATCCCTCAGATATTATGAAAATCAACATTTTCATAGAACTTGTCATAGAAAAGCTATGCAGATGTTTTCTATATTGTAATGCATTTAAAAGTCTTTTCTTGGAAGTTATCTAGGTGACGTGTGTAAAAATATAGTCCTTGCACATTGTTACAGTGGAACCTTATGAAACAGTTCATAGACTTCTAAAGTTATTTTAGTTGTTGTTGATCCAAATGAAACTATGTGGAGGTAAGCTTTGTTTACGAGAGACATTTTATTTTTCAGATTTTGTGGAAACTGTATAAACTTGACCACTGTCTTTAATTTTCCCATAATGCTGTGCGCATCCCCATCCGGTTGTCATGGAAAACATTTTGACTGAAAATCTCTCAGAAATAAACCTAAACAAAAAATCTTAACATTTATTCTAGTTCACTTTAGAAATTTACTTTACAATGCTGATTTGTGGAGCACTAAGAACATTAGAAATCTGAACTTAGAAACAAGCACATTAAGACATGTGACATGGTGTACTATATTTAGATTCCAGAAATCATTTGATGAAGCCTTATAAAAGGTGATCAAATGAAAATGAAGGAATATGAGGTAATGCAGAGCTCAATTTGATGTTACTGTTTCATGAATTAAAATGGTTTACGATTTGACAAGTGTACATAAAGATCTGGCAATTAAAATGAATTTGATTTACAATCTTCTCAGAAACTGAATTGCAAATAGCTTAGCTGACTACAAATCTATAAGAACATTTTATGTTGAGCACAGGCTCTTTAGACCATCATAGCATTTTTTCTTTCATGACAACTCATTCTGACCCAGTATCTCTCTGGACAGATCCCAGAATGTATTAGAAGCCACAAAATATGGTACTGTAAGCTTATTTATAGGATGCTTTTGTATTTTTTTCCCCAAACCAAGTAGTACCAGTAACTATTATACATTTTTATATACTGTTATTTACACTTTTCAGTTTAGAAAACTGCTATCACTGTACTTGACAGTTTTCACTTGAGTTTTCAGAAGCCATTATTTGTCTGCCAGTAGACTGGTTTACTGGATTCTGCGATTTGGTTTGGCACCAGCCACACTCAGACTTAGCATTCTGTATACTCACCGGCTTCGTTCTTAACTGCCCCTTGGTATCTATTCCTCCGGTTTTTGACAAAAAGTGCTTTGACCGTCGAAGTTGGGAAGGACACTGACACAGCTCCTCTCCCACACAATTAAATAGAAAGCCTTCCTTTGGCAGGGGACCAAGGGCTGGAGCCCAGCCAGGCATGTTGAACAGTGCGCAGAATTGCGATGCCAGTTAATATCTCATTTTAATAAAGCCATCCTGTAGTATTGATCCCTGTGGCTGACGGCAATATGTTTACACCAGGAGGTGATAGACAGCTGGCAAGTCCACAAGTGACAGATACTTCCATAATTCCTTGTTCTGTAGAAACCCCATGGTTTGGGGTGTCAGCAGCTCTTTCTCTCTCTCCTGAAGAACTGAGAGTTATCCCAAGAGTCCATTAATAGGGCTCTGCAGGGAATCACACATCAGTCAGTGTCTGGTACAGGTATAGCACAATCAGATGAAAGCAACCACAGCAAACTTTTCAGAAGGGGACTGCGGTTTATGGTTCTTCAGAACCTGCATGAACTTTGTGCACAGTGCCTTAATACTTGTAGAAACGAATGTCTTTATCTTGCAAGTAAATCTCTCCCATGTCCTTGAAATTGTAAAAAGTCAGACTGGGCCCAAGCAAATTACAGAAAATGCCTCGTTTAGCTATTCACATAAAAATCAATCCCATCGTCCTCTCAGTTCTTTTCAGAGAGCGGGCGGAAAGCTTCCTGCAGTGCTGGGCCAGCTGGAACTGCCAGTCTGCTTTGCAGGAATAAACACGACGGGGCTGTCAATGGATTTGGCCTTTTCCTTGTTTTTCTTCCAGAATGAAAATTGACTTTTCATTTCAATGTAACAGCATTGGAAAGCAATAAAGGCTGTCAGCTTTATTTCCTGAACTTTATCCCCCCGTAATTATACAGCTCGTTGAAGTGAAAGTTTATTAGCCTCCTTCAGCTAGAAAATAAAACATGCCCTCCGAGTTTATTCTCTTTCCTGTAAAGCCACCTTCCAGTACCGTCGTTAGGATTCTGCTCTTCAAAAGTTATTGCACATTTGTGTAGGGAGGGTATTAAAGTGGTATATCAAGTCCGACTGCGTCCAGCCTGTCAGTGCATTAAGTATAGACTCTGAGTATCGCTGTAGCTGCAGACTGGAGGATCACCACCCTGCATGTTAAATGAGTTCATTCACTAGAGTGAGGATTTCATATTGAGGTCCTGGGATCCCTTTATGGACCTCCAATACACACTTATCCTCGCAGTAATTTGTTTTTCATTGATTAAGGGAAATGCCTTGACTGGAAGAATAAGGATTTTATTGTCCTGTAGTAGTTTTGATGGGAGAGAGGTGATCATTTGATGAGGTGATTGTTGCTGGGGCTTTGGAGAATTTGGTATCCTAACAACTACAATACAGTAAAGTGCAGATCACTGTCATTAGTGAATTACACCAACAATACAGTAAAGTGCACATCACCTGTCATTACTGAATTACACCTATAATACAGTAAAGTGCAAATTACCTGTCATTACTGAATTACACCAATGATACAGTAAAGTGCACATTACCTGTCATTACTGAATTACACCCACGTTACAGTAAAGTGCACAGCACCTGTCATTATTGAATTACAAATACAGAACAGTCACAAGTCAATATGTCATATTTAATTATTGGTATCAATTTTATAAGCATAACTTTTCAATTTTATCTTACAAGTGAGTGTCTTTGATGAACATGATGGCTTGAGAAGAGATCCCAAGGCCTAATGAATAGGGAAAACTCCTGAGTTGCACTGACACCTGCAGGACAAATGCTGCTGGAGCTTTTTGTGGACCAGCAGGTGATGTTCTCTTCCTTCTGAACCCTGAATTCCATGTCTACACTGTCCTTTGAAAAGCTCAAATACAAACTGAAAGTCCGATCACGCAGAATTGTTTGTACTGTACGTGTAGGGGTATCATCTCCAGTGCTCTAGCGAACTTTCACTCACATTTTCTTGTCCAAGTACCAAAAAATAGACACGGTTGTTCTTGAGTTTCAACGCTATTAATATTGTACAGATGTTTATAATCCATAATTATAACACTAGTAGAGTAACATGTATGGCATATGTATGACACCTAAGACGTAAGCAGCAAATACCTAGGTCTTCAAACTAGAAATAAAAACACAAAATTCTCTCCATGTTCCATGAATGTACTGTACCATACCATTTATGCTTATTAACCCTAGTTAGCAATGTCCCTGCAAGTTGTTCAGTTGCCAGAACTGCAGAGTTGCTCTGCAGGCCTAAGATTGTCCATCAGGAATTTCTAAACCCCTTCTTATACTATGTATACTATGTATTGTCCGTATCATTCATTACTCAGCCTAGCATTTGGCAAATAAATGCTGTTCAGGCATTAAACTATATCTGGAGACTAAGAGACAGAACAATCTTTGGTGTGCCAATCAAAACAGATCTAACATGGGTCTACCTACCTTTATGTATTTTTTCGATAGGTGAAATACTTTTTTTTGTCATTATTAGCACCTACTATCAAGAGTGTGCACATGGTCTTTGAAATATAGCAGGTTACGGAAACAAAGTGTCTTGATTCTTATGTACTGTACTGATCTGCTATATTGTGCCATTAAAGAGGAGAAGTTCATCAGTGAGGGTTTTGGAAGCAAAGTGAATCCAGACAGTGTGTTCTGTCCTGTGTGCTTCATTAGTGAGTCTCACATAGGGAAAAGGTGATCAAAAGGTGAATGGCCCGTTAGCAGTCAAGAGCAAGCAAATGCAACTCTGCTAAAGTGTGCGTCTTCACACAAATGGCACTGAAAATAAAAGCAACCTTTGGGTTTCTCTGTCATTTCTTTCAGTTCCTACAATGGGCTGTTCTCAGTGCTTACCAGAGCAATTCCAAGTTAATTTAAACGAATAGCTTGTGTAGATGGACAGCTTTGTGGAAAAATACACTGTGATGAATGGATTGAATATGAAGAGATGATTTAAAATAATTCTTTGTCTGTGAATAGTGAGCTTGGTTGCATTTAAAGTCTGCAAACAGTGAATCTTGTGAGGTGTACAGTTTTGTGAATATAAAGTAGGATCAGATTTAAATGGATGGTTAAAGTGGATGAAAAAGTGTGATTAGTTTGCCTAATTTAATGTGGGTAGAGAAAAATAAATTAGTGGGCCCAGAAAGGACTACAAAAGGGCTGTAAAATCAGCCTGAACTCAATTTATTCACAGCCAATCTATAGGGTGAGGTGGTTATTGCCTGCTCAGCACAATTAGAGTCTTTCTACTTTGACTGAAGCCTGTTACTGTTTTCAAACTCTGTTTCCTATAATTGATGAATGATTAAAGTCCCTGAAACATGCATAGTGTCATTGAGAAATGGCAAATGTCCCAGGGGCCTTGTTGCTTCAATAATGTCTTCATGGCCTGTATACCATTACAGAAGATACGTGTTCTTTTGGTTATCAAACACATTTTCTAAATCCATAATTTTGCTGCAGTCTGAGACATTACATTATACTAAATAAAAATAATTACTTCCCAAGGCATTACATATAGAGAAACAATAAAAACATAAAATAGTTACAAACAGTATGGTTTGTAATTTTCTGACAAAAAGTGTACACAATATTTCAAACGAGGTCTTACTAGTGTGTCATATAATTTTAACATAACATTCCTTGATTTGAAATCTACACCTTTGGCTACATATTCGAGCATTTTGCCTTTTTAATTGCTTCCTCACATTGTCTTGAAGGTGCAAATGTATCAGCAGAAACAGCTAAGTTTTTTTTCATAAATAGCATCTTCCTTCTCAGTATTTCCTATTTTGTATTTCTAGTTTGTTTTTGCTACTTGTACACAATCCCCTGCCCTTAATCTCAAAACTTGCGTAATAACATGAAGCATGATTTAGATATACAAAAAGGCTCTCGGAAAGAGGATTCATGTACTGTAGCTGAACAAAAGAAGACTTTTCAGAATCCTGCTCTTAGCTCAACTCTTATTGAGGAGATATACAAATGCACTTTGCATGACTCTTTGGATTCAGATTGATGTCTTTCTCTATGCGCTGTGAGTTCAGCACAGGCACTCTTCCATTTTAAGCCCAGCCATCAAGAATTCAAAACTGAATGATTCATCCTGTAATCTTGAGAGAAAGCTTATACTATGGCATTTTAAAACTTTAATGCAGTACAATCTGAGTTCTTGCATGAATTCTCCAAAACAAGAAATGAATTGAGCATGTCCAACAGGTTTCATAGAGTAAGTTGTTGTTGCTATGGTGATGCCACTTTCCTGGACTGGTAAGAAACAAACACAAGAAAGGCTGCAAATGAAAGGCAGTAATTCACCTTTACTTTCTCTGCTGTCAGGAGATTCTTTATCCAATCATTTTATTCAGTCATCTGTTGAAGCATCCCAGGGCACTGGTTTTGACAGCTTGTTGTGAAAAAGGTGCCTAATGTTCTGTCCTAAATGTGTTTCCTCTGAATTTCTTCCTTCCGTACAGTATTTGGGCCATGGCTAGGTCCACTGAGTTTACCTTTTGTAATTCTCTTCCCTTAATCAAAAATTGATTCTAACAGTTCATTTGACACATGGGGACAAGCATTAACACACCACAAGTTCAGTTTCTGTTATTTTTTCTGTTATGTTTCTTAATTTGGCAATTAGTTCTCTAATTAGCAGTTTGTGTCAAAGATTCTGCATCGTTATATACCTGTTACTAGTAGGGGTTAAGTTCAAGTTCAAGTGTTTTCTCCAGGTCTACTGTGCAAATACAGACAATCATGTTGTTTCAGCATTTTCTTTTAAATTGTGTGTACAAGATTTTCCATAACTTTCATTCCACTTTGTCATTGTCTGGTAATTTTTGTAGATCGGTGACAAGAAGTCCCATATAAATGTAGTTCTGTTCGAGTTTTCAACATAATAAATTGTGAAGGAATCCAAGGGGGGCAAATATTTTGTGAAGGTTGTCTATTTGTCAATTACAAGAAACCACACACTCCAGTGCGTCCCAACACACTACTACAGTAAGATATTTAAAAAGAAAATAGGTTTTAAATGAAAGTGTAACAGAAAAGCCAGCTGTGAGAGTGTATTGTGCTTTATAGCACAACAGGGGCTAATTTCAGATTCAATACGGTTTATTTGGCAGCAGTACTGCAGCAAATGTGAATTAGACATTAGAAAAGCTCTGCATATTCTGCACTGGCCTTGTTAAAAACGCCAATCCCGTTGCTCTTAAAGGGCAGTGCAGCACAGCAGCTCAAAACATTATTCATTTTTAGAATGGTCCAGATTTGAATTACTTTCAGAATTGATTCCTCATCCTTGTGCCCAACACGGGCGCTTTAATTAATCTCCTAGCTTGGGTATGTTTGGAATGAGTAAATCTGAAGACTGAAGAGGGAATCAAATTGGACTCTGTGCTATTACAAGGAGCGTTTTGAACCCCGAGTTTGCCAAGTGGGGAAGCTCCTTTTAATGGGATTTCCTAACCCTCCCCCCCAGCTTGAAGACGTCTGTTGACAAGAACAGAAAAACCATGAAAAATGGGTTAAATTCCAGAGATTTCCTGCATTTAACTCCGTTAGTTTTTTTTGCTTTTTTTCCAGTATGGCACCACTCATTGCTACTGTAATTAACAAAGTGCCTTCTGGCAGTTGCAAAGCTAGTACCTGTCTGTCTTTCCAAGAACTCCTGCTTACTGTATAGGCAAATAATGGGTCAAGCTACAATGCCACCAAACAATATAAATTAGTAATTGTTTTGAGTACATGATTGTACGGATGGAATCCTCAGTATAACATGATACCCAGGGGGTATATTATGAGGCAATGGTGTTTTTTTCAGTTTGGGCCCATTGGACTTTACACTACGAGGTGTAAATCCTGTGTAACCTTGATCACTTGATATTGTAATTCTGTTGGCTGGGCAGCTCTAAATACGAATTCCACAAGAGCTTTGGGTTTGCAAATGGACATATACTGTACTGTAAGAGCATTATAACAACTGTTTGTCATCATATTGAGGTATAAAGAATTTTAAGCTCCCAGGTAATATTGATGAGCCAGAGCTCTTCAATCATGCAGCCACCACTTTGCCAGGTCTGAATGCTGTTACCCACCTGTCCTGTGATGTCCTATACAGTGGCGTATAAGTAGCTTATTTCAGATCCATTTTATTGTGAAGCAAGATTTTACAGATTCAAAGTATAACCATTCAGTCAGTTCAATTTTCTGGAACACAAGGTAAAACAAAATGATCATTGAACAAAAACACATGCAAATAAGCAATTATTGTAATGGAGACAGATTAGAATTCACCTACTGTACATTGGAGGTATAGAAAAAGTTATCAGTACATACAGAAAACACCCTAACCTAATCCCAACCATTTTAGATCCCCCCAAAAGTGCTGCCTAGTGGTTTAAATAAAATTTTTGCATACATTTCAGTTGTATTATCTTTTGACGTCTGAAATTAAAGGGTCCCATATCTTCTCAGACTCATGAGAATATATTGTCCTTCACAACAAATCTGATCCTCTGTATGTGCACAGTGTTAGTCAGCTCAGTGGCCAAAAGCTTCAGTGAGGGCACCTTTTTCATAAGAATAGTTTCTTTGCAATGATTAGACCGTAGGCTAAGAGGCATTGCTGGGCTACTTATTAGCATCCAGGACAATCTGAACTTTCAGCACCTCAAATACATTTCTGAAAAGATCCATCCAATATTCTTGTACGCTATGGGTTTGAATTTGTTATGGTGTCCTAGATAGTAATTCCTGTTACTTTCTGAAGTTCTCGCAGTGATCACCAGTAAGAGCTGCATCGCTCCACTATCCAATACTAACCCTGCTGTAGGTGCAGCGGAGCTCAGAATATGACAAATGGAAGCTGACCCTTCTGACGGCGCTTTTTCTTGGGAGGATCATTCAGGTGTCATCTCTCCCTTGCAGGAAGGGGAATTGTAATAGTCAGGATTATGATCAGTGATAATTCTGCAATTTTAGGTTAAAGAGAGACAATAACCGAACCAATGACTTTGTGCTGTCACTGCTCTGTTTTGCCTTCCTGTCATTATTTGCCTCATTTTGAATTCCTACCTTTTTTTATTTCTCTGCAGCACAAAAACAGTGATGTCTTCCATGGTTCAAGACTTACTATAGGCCTTTTGCACAACTCTCTTGGCCTCAACAAATGGCATCTCTGCTTTGTGTAAAGTGACAGACTGTAACTCTGTAACTCTTATGTCTCTGAAGGCTTGCTCTCTCAATTCCACAGCTTTGTTCAACCTGATTCCAGTGGGGCTTCGCATTGTGGCCATCCAGGGAACAAAAACGGGCTTCTACATTGGCATGAACAGTGAAGGCTACCTCTACACCTCTGTAAGTTGGCATCAATATAATGCAACTATTTTTTCCATTGCATTTGTGTTACTAGTCTTTGGCGTAACAATGTTATCTCCACACCTTCACAATCTTAATATGCAGAAAACGAATTATTGGAGAACTATTATATTACACATTTGAGCCAAATGAGGCCTGTAAACCCCACAGTGCCCTCATACATAGCCAGTTATCTTAAGTGGCATATTGGCAATTATCCTTTTTATTGCCTTTTACCATTAAGGATTTGCCCAGATGTTAGTTACTTCAGTGCAATTACAGTAAAAGGATACAAGGATTTATTTCAGTGCCC
This sequence comes from Atractosteus spatula, assembly GCF_055471065.1. Taxonomy (NCBI): domain Eukaryota; kingdom Metazoa; phylum Chordata; class Actinopteri; order Semionotiformes; family Lepisosteidae; genus Atractosteus; species Atractosteus spatula. The sequence continues at coordinate 66,156,886 of NC_142708.1, read as the reverse complement.
ATGTACTGTACACCATAGAGTGTAGGCTTTTGCAAATTGCTCTCACTCTTCTTCCTTCAATGCTGGAACCTAGAAGGTAAAAGCCTTTTCCTCCTGGATGGTCTGATATACCTGCCTATTGTTCCTGAGGAGTTGCCAGTTCCACTCAGAGCCTGTTCTATCTGCTCCTTCACTTGTGTAGTATCTCACTGCCCCTGGGTGCCAATTACTGTATTCAGGCTACCCAGGTGTCTCTCATCATGATTTGGTTTTCACCTTAATAGTTGGCTTTCTCATAAAGCCACCTCTTGCAACCTCACCACAAAAATGATTTAATCTATCGCTTTTTATATTAAAATAAGAACTGACACCTTTACTCAAGCTCTGGAGTTATTGTGTATAGTGAGGATTTAAATAATCGAAGGCTAAAATAGATGAGGGGTGTTCGGGGTAAAGTGTTTCAGAGATTTAAAATACAGACAATTCTGTAACCTAAAAGTAATAAGCTTGCTTTTTAACCTTTTTCTTTAATATAAAATACTTTAATACACTGCTACAGCTGTAATAAAACTGTATACCTAAGCTATTGATTTTCCCATTCATACTTGCTCCAATGATTGATCTGCAGGAGTCATGAATTTTTTAAGCTTTCTGCCTGAATAAATCATTATTTAAAGGTTTGCCAAAATCCATAATTGTGTAAACAGTAACAGAAACTCTGAGAGCCAACACAGAATAATTTATTTGGATGTCAATTCAATAATTGATACCAATATGAGAATAAACCACAACTGATCTATGATGATTTGGATTAATTGGCCATATATATTTTTTCTATAATTGTAATGGCTATGTTGGAAAGGCAGAATTTGGGTGCTGATATCGATTCATTCATTTCTTTAGCAAGAGTGCTGAAAGTGGTTTTGGAATCATCAGGAATACAGTGAAATGAGTAGAAATTAAACTGAAGGACATCATGCTAAAATTGTCCAAAGCACTTGCTTGATCTCATTTGGTAACTTATGTTTAACACTTTGGGCACCTCGCTGCACAAGGACCAGAAAGAGATCCAAGCTGAGCAGTTCAAAAACATCTTGGTCTTGAAGGAATGAAACAGAAAAATGTTAAAGGACTCTGATAAGATATGGATTGACCATAGGGCTCCAACAAAGAGAAGATCACATTCTAATCTCACCCCTTTCTGCTCTGCTAAGCAAAAAGATCGCGCCTCCTGAGCACTCTCTTTGCTCATCTTTTCTCACACTCCTTGTTTGCTCCTGCAAGGGACAGATTTTACCTCTCAATTTTTCCACTTTCATCCTCCATCATTCCTGCACATCCCACTGCCCCACGGTGGGGAGCAACCTTTTTGCTGCGCCTTTGAACCAGCTGCTTTTCGACCTCTGCCTTGAATCCCCTCGGTCACAGTAGAGCCTGCTGTTCTCTTCCAGCTCCTTCTGATGTCACCTCCAATGTCAAACCCCCAAGGGGGTGTTTCCTGTTGCTCTCCCTCCTTCTCTCTCCTGCACCCTGTCATTATCAGGCGTCCAACCCAACACCCTTTCAGCTCCAGTCTTTCTGTGGCTATTTCTCTCTCTCCCTATCTAACCCTCCTTTCCTGACATCCCTCTAGGAGGTTTCCCAGCCTTAGTGCTTACTCCGGGCTTTTGGTTTGTAGCCCTTGCCCTGGTTTCAGCCCACACAGCAGAGGTGACAATGCTTCCCTGCCTCCTGTTGGCATCCAATCGGGTGCAGTGTTGACTCTCTCTCCCCCCCTCCCACTATGCTCACACCTGGGGACCAAGGGGAGATCCTCTCAAGCGTACTAGACTCCAGCTGACCCTCAGAGACCATCACTATAGCTGCTGTTTTAGGGGGTTCCACTGGAAGCCATTTGCATTTTCATGCCGAGACTAGCAAATGGACCAGACCCTCCAGGGTGCGTACTTTCAGTACATTAAACTCAATTTCACTATAAGCCCCACAAGTCTTGTGAATCTTATTACTTGCTTCCTATTGCCCAGTCAGCCCTTTTAGTTGATAAAAACAATAGCTTTGAGTTTCTCCTCATGGGTCGGCATGGTCATCTCTTACCGTGCTTTTCTGGAATCCTAATCTTTTCCGGTCAAACCTGATACCAGTGTTCCTCTAAAGCCTTTACATACACAGTATCTCAACTAACCCAATCACCCTAACCTCAAGTACCACAAGCTCTGTCATTGATGACCTCTGCGACAGAGTTGTGGAGCTCCTTTCATCTCATGTCAGCTTTGTCACATTATTATGATTTGACCAAACTTCTGAAACTTCATGTACTGTACGTCTACCTGTTTTCTGTGGTAATCCTTATGTTCTATCAAACTTCCATTTGAATAAATAACTTCACATAAAATTGTAATGCCAAACAGATGTGGTTTTAGATGCATCTATGTGGTTAATGATATTCCCTTAAAAATACAAGTCCAGATAACTTCTCAAAAATCGCAGCAACCCTAGTGACCTTAGGTTGTCATTGAAATCCATCCATCCATTCTCTGAGAGCTTCTTCCAATTCCGGGTTGTAGGAAGGAGGGGGCTAAAGCCTATCCCAACAAGCAACAGGTGCAAGGTGGGGTACACACTGGACAGGACACCGGTCCGTCAGCCCATCACAGGGCAGGCACACACTCACACCTTTTCCCAGAAGCCAATTAACCTACCAGTATGTTTTTGGATGGTGGGAGGAAACCCATGCGGACACAAAGAGAAGATGCAAACTCCACACAGATAGCACGTACGTTCTGAAATTGAACCCAGGGACCCAGTGCTGTGAGGCAACAATGCTAAACACTGTGCCACCTTCTTGCTAATCATTTGCTTTTCGTAATCCACAACATCAGATTTCTAAAGTCTGTTGGGTGTGCATGGGAAAACTTAGTTCTTTACAAGAAACAGGTCACTTTCTGTGAGACTGCATGCTGTGGGTATCACTGGCCGAAGGAAATCTCTCAGTGTCTCCAAGTTATTTCTTTAAAATGCCGTAGTGCATTGCTTGGAGGCACTGGCCCTTTGGGAGCTACTGGGAAAGGTTAATGGTAGGGAACTCCGTCTCATTTATCTATTGTCTGAGGTGCTTGCTACCTGTGGGCACTCCTGAAATTGCTTTTTTAAAAATAGGTTTGTTCCTGTCCTGACCCAGTTTATTGTTCCTCTGGAAACCCCCCTGGGCAGAGAGGGAGAGCGAGGCTGGCGATAAAACACAATAAGAATGGAACTTGTCCTCGCAGTACAGACAGAATCAGGTCGGCACCAGGCAGGCATCAGAACAGGGCAACTGAAGGATCCTCTAAACTAGCAGGACCACTGAGGAAGAGAACAATGTGAGGGAAATACTAACAATGACTTTTGAAATTTCAGATCTGCTTTATATGCTGCTCTGCTAGGATACTAGAAATGGCATGTTCCACAGCAGTGACCCACCCACTCCAGAGTAACATGGATGTCCCAGCAAATGATATGTCCCCTGATTAAAAGTAAAGTAGTGTCAGACCAGGCCTTTTCCACACAGAGTTATGCTAAGGGAAAGAAAGCAGAAAGAATTCCCAAGATAGGGGGATGAATGTAATTGCAATCAGCTAGAGTATGAATCTACAGTATAAACACACCCCATTGGTCAGCGGTTTCTTGCAGCAAGTATTCTGTTTCCTAACATTTTTTTTTCTTTATTCTACCAAGGATTGCTCGCATCTCCTTGTGGTTGTCTGATTTTACAGATTATCTTTAATATCTAGACTTTATAGACTAGTCTAGAGTGTCTTTTTCTAGAAGACACTGTTTCTATTTATTTCTGGAAAAAAGGTACAGGGATATTGAATACACCAACAAGGATGGGTAGCTTGTTATATACTCCCGCAACTCTTTGCATAAAGACATGCTTCCTGTTTTTGGTTTTAAATGCACTTCTGTGTATTTTTCTCTGGTGTCCTTTGTTTCATGTTTCACTGTCAATTCTGAAGAGGTCTGGCGGGTTTAAGTTTGAGTTCTTTCAGGCTGTCAGTGTAGGACAAGTGTAAGTTACTTGAATCTTTTTTAAACATTTGTGAATTTGTAGAATAATACCAGGGCAGGAACAACGACTTAATGACAGCGGTACCTGAAGTTCAATGTACTCCACTGAATGAGGAGTGATGCAACATTTCTGCAGAGACACTCTCTCAGTTAGCCAGCTAATCTCCCTCTGCCATGCCTGCCTCAGTTCCTCAATGTGCACAGCATCGACCTCACCAGTGCATAACACGCAATGCATCTTTATGTCAACAGACATCCAATCTGCAGCAAGGAGACAGTCCTGCACAGTTTGTCTGCAGCAGAGAAGCAGTGCATTCCCACTGGCACAAAGAGAGGACACACCACAGGGTTGTATAGCATCCAAGCACTCCTGTAATCCACGTGATTGCCCTATAACAAATACATTTTAACTGTTAATTATCTGCCGTGGGATAATATAAGTACATAAGCAGAAGATCTTATTAACAGTTCAATCCCTCACATGTTAGCACTGAAAAGGCATTATTCAAATTAAGACTCCTGACAGAGAACACTTAATTTCTAACCTAGATGTTCTAACATTTCTATGGATTAACCCTAACCCAGACCAATTCAGGCCTTACTCTTTAACTAAGACACGGGAAAAGCTGGATTGTTAGTAGGTTATATCCAAACATCTCACCCAGCAAATTTGAGCTATATTAAGGGCTTTGAGAAGCAACTTTTGAAGGCACTATATAGAATAAAGTGTATTATTATTATTATTATTATTATTATTGAAGAATCCTTGAGATTCTAGTACATGCTCATTCTAGGCATCTATAATTTTTTGTTCCCCCTCTTTTCAGTTGCCTTAGTTTCCACTCCGTCTTGAGTCACTTCAGTGGGTTGACATTTCAAGCATTTAAGGCCTAATGTGAGTCCTGGTCTTATACTGTTTACCATTTGCACACAATGACCTGAATCACCCCCCCTTGGTTTTCCCCTAAGTGTTCCAGACTATAAGGAGTTGAACATACAGTACAGAGCTTAATATCAAAATAAAGAGAAAACAGGTTCATACTTGCAGCTTTGCACACCTGAGAGGTATTTTATGCAACTGAATTTCTCAATTTGGGGGTTTCTTAGTGTCTAATGTCTTGGCAAATCCAAAGCATCTACATTACTGCCAAACCTTATCACTACCACATCTGAAATACTATTGCAGTACTGGAGAGGTTATTAAATTAAGTTTTCCTTAATTTTCCTCTAAGGATTTTTTTTGTGTAAAGTCACCCTTTCCTGGTATTTCGTGAAGCCTGGTGTTGATTTGGCCTTGTCTCTTGACAGCCCAACCTGTGAGTGCCTGTACGGGAGTTTCAGCAGGACTTGTTTCTGCTCGGTGATGAATGGCTCCATTTCCTGTGCTCCCCGTAGGGCCTCATAACAATGCTTTACCTCAGCATTCTGCCTGTCCATGAGCTTATTAAGATGCAGGACAGCAGAACAGCAAGATGGAGGGAGCACTCGAGGTCGAGTCAGATCTGATATGACTTCCAGGATTCCTCTTCAAGCAAGGTTGCACCATTTGCCACTGCAGCCTTCCAGCCTCCTTCCTGCTTGTTTTTCATGAAATGTTGAATTGCCAACAGTGCTCTAGTGTATAACCACCTGATTCTTAAACACTTTGGCTTACAGTTGTCAGCCCTGTAGCACACAGGGAGATTGGAGATATGCGTGTGCTCTCTTCTCACCTAGCAATTCACCCTTTGAGACACCTGTAATACCAGCTCTATAGTGCCTAACATGAGAGTTAGCTGTGATTGGACGTTCAGCATGCCTCATACTGATGATGTCACTGAGAGTTAGCTGTGATTGGACATTCAGCATGTCTCACACTAGTGTCACTGAGAGTTATCTGGAACTAACTTACTGGACCCTGGACTGCGAGAGGAAACTGGAGCACTCAGAACATGAACATGGAGAGAGCATTCAAACTCCACACAGATAGCACCTCAGGTCTGGAATTGACCCCAGGAGCCCAGCACAGATGTTAACCACTGCACCACCGTTTAACCAGTAAACTATCAAACAAGCAACACGGGCTGAATGGCTTCCTCTCATTTTCAATGACCATTGATAGCTTACATTTGCTCATATACAGCACAACATGATGACCGTCATTGACAAGATCCTATTTTGTCCATAGTGTGTCTCATAAAAGGACAGAGGACACATCGAACAGCTGAGCATTGTTGTTTTTTGTTATGAAAATGGTTATGTTTCTAAGCCTGTGAAGGGGTAATTGCCAATATCACGGGAAATCATATCTGCAATGATAATGAACAGATGAGATAGAACAGTTTTAAAATCATTTAAAGAAGCCAAATAAATAAAATACCAGTTACTTTTCCTTCATGTCTCCTCCTTCCTGCCTCGTGTCTTTGGAAGTCTGCCGAAAAATGAACAGCTCACTGTGGATTTGAGAACGCTTGTGTTTTCCCTCTCAGCAATTTTTCGATTATTTATTTCCAAAAGTCCAAGAAAGGTTATAACCTCATGAGAGAGTGGTTTTAAAATTAATATCTATATTAAATACACAGTGTATTTGCCCCAAAGTTCAGCTCTCATTCTCCCAGCCCTCTCTTGGCTGCAGTCTCGGTTCATGACCCATTGCAGTTTCCAAAGACAGGTGTGCTTTGTTGTCTCTTTTGTCTTTTTGTTGAGTTTGGAGACTCACAAGCACAGATGCTTTAACCTGGCCTGGGTTGTTTTGAACCTGTCTGCGGTTCACCATGAGCTTTTCCACTGCAAAGCAAGCACTGGCATGCTTTGTGAAACGAGCGCACCTGGATTTTTTGTTTGAGTCTGTATTACAACTGAAAGAAGTATACTCAGGGTAAGCTCAAGCAAATTAAGGTTAGTAAACTAAAAAAAAACAGAAGATAATAAAAAATTGACAGTGTTTGCATTTCACAAGAAAATAATGTTTCCCTTTCCCTTTGGTTGAGCTTAGCTGAGCTTCAACAGTTTATAGTCTGTAGTTGCAGCACAAATAAAGGAAGAACAAACTTTTACAAGTATTTCTTCAACTGCAATCCATCAAATATCATCGATCTAAGTGTGCTTACAAAAGACAAACCTCTCTGATCAGGATTACATTTTAATCCACAGAGTTGTAGAAGAAAGTTAAGCAACAAACGAGGTCTTTATTAGCAGCTCTGCTTGATGTAACAACCATTAGGGCGATAATTATTCTTCCAAGTGTGGATTTCCTTTTACCAGCAAGAAAAGCCCAGGTACTGCTCATACTTTCTTGTGAGAGCCCTGATGAGCTAATTACAAGCCCTTGTGTAGATTTGTATATACAGTATGTGGCAACTAGGGTACCCAATTAATTAGGAAACAGTGCACCTCAGATGACTTGAGCTAACTGATTAAAAGAAACCTTGATCCCCTGGGGCAGACAGACAAACTGACCCCTCTAATAATGCTTGTGGAACTGCTGTTACACCCTTTCACAGGCCAGGCCGTGGGCTCTGGCTAAACCCCACCTGGGCTTTTGGGGTTGTGTGTTTTTCATCTTTTGACTCGTCTCTCTGCTTCCATTGTTCACCCTGACGTGAGTGATGGATGCAGGGACACACACCTGAGCTGCCATCCACTAAAATTGGAAACGTCGCAGTTGGGCGTCATTCGACCTAGATCTCTGAGGGAGGGAATCAATCTTCTTGTTTGTTGAGCAGCTGCCCAGCGAGTTCAGTTTTCATTTATTCACCTATTTGTCTGCCGTAGCTGCCCAACTCCCCGCCAACTGTCTGTCTCTCTCGCTTTCTGTCAATGGTGACGGAAAGCAGTCTGCAGGACTTTTCACAATGATCAGAATGAAAAACGTTGCGGGTTGTTTTCTTTTCCAATATCAAGCATGCATTCCAGAAACCTGTCTATTTTCTAATCGCTTGTTCCAGTTCCAGGTCACAGAGGAGCCAGAGCCTTTTCAGAAAAGCGAACCTACCAGCATGTCTTTGGACTGTGGGAGGAAACCCATGTGAACATAGGGAGAACATGCAAACTCCACACAGATAGCACCCCAGTTCCAGAACTGAACCCAGAGCTCAAGTCTTGAGCCAGGAATGCTAACAACTGTTCCGCCTATTTAAACATGCATTGGTAAACACAAATGTGGAAGAAATTGTTCATTATTTTAGCAAAGCCATAGAAATCAATTGTGCATCTGCTTGTGGCTTCATAAGAACAGAAGGATAAACACAATGTTCTTTTCAGATGCTTTGGAAATAACTGCAAGACACTCTCTGCTTCTAATTAATTTACACAGCCTTGATATTGCAATACATGCAGATCTACATACAGAGAGAAGCACATATTATTTTTCTGTGTCCCATCACTGTGCAACTGCTGTGACTTTTTGACACTTGATAAACCTGCAAGCACCTCTGCTTCTAGGCTGCTATTATATCAAGAATCTGTGTTGTGACTGGTGCTGTACTAATTGATTAAGCTGGAGATAGCTATTACATAATGTAATTGTCTGGTTTTGTAGACATGTTGTGTATATGTTTTGTAAAACTGTTGTGTACTTGTACCTCTTTTGGGTCATTTTGATTTGATTGGAAATTCCACTGAACAGTGTGGTGGTACAGTAGTTATTGTTGAAGCCTTGCAGCACTGGGACACTGGGCTCAATTCCAGGGCTGGTGTGCTTTCTGCATGGAGTTTGCATGTTCTCCCTATGTTCACATGGGCTTGCTCTCACAGTCCAAAGACGTACTGGTGGGTGAATTGGCTTCTGGGAAAACTGGGCCCTGGTGTGAGCCTCTGCGTGTGTCCTGTGATGTACTGGTATCCTGTCCAGAGTGTCCTGCCTTTTTCCTGTTGCTTGTTGGAATAGGTTCTGGCTCTTGTTTATGGCATAAAGCAGTTTGAGAATTGATGGATAGTTCCTTTAACCTGTTCGTGGATTACAAATGTCCGCTAAGCAGTAACTCTCGTAGCTCTCTTTTGCTCATGTGCATTTGCAGGCGGGATTGGTCCGACAGAAAAGGAAAATCAGAGCAGCATTCTTAATTTCAAAACTAGGTGTGATTTTGAAAAAGGAAGCTATCGTTTTGAGAGCCCTGAAAATAATTACAGTCTGCCTGGGCTCTGTACATGTACCAACATGACACCTAGTGTTGAAACGGTGAATTGCTTGAGAGAAAAATGAAACTTTGCTTGATATGTCTAGGTTCAGTGTATCTCTTCAAAGTCTAATATACAGTAGGCATGTGTGAGCACTTAATTAATTCGTTTTTAAAGTGTAAATATGCCAATAAAGGACTAAAGAGATGTTCTTCTCCTTCTGCCCTCCTACTAAGCTGTCATTCAAGTCTGTGGGGAACACATGTCATTACTTAATTCTGTGTCCATTTATTCTCTTGAAGGAAGTTCCTGGGCTCCTGGTTGTACATGCTTTGTCATATTGTGTTGAAAGGATTCCTGAGGGCCAGGTGGTCTGGTTAGCAGGACAGTTTGAGAGTTTGACGAGACCTGAGGCAGCAGACAAGCTTCCCGCTGTGGGACTCTGCTGTCTGCAGGGACAGGCCCATCTGCTCTAGAAAGGAGGGAACTTTCTCCTGGCCCAGTTCCAGACACAAGTATGGCTACATAACGTTAACAATGGGTACTTCCTCATTCCTTTAGCTGTAACAGCCCCTTCAACTTGCCGACGCAAAAGGATTTTAAAAAATGTGTTCAAATGTTTGTATAGAGGTATCCCTTGATTTAAAAAAATAATTTTACAGGTTTTCCCACAACACAGTTTGCAAATTTAGATATCTTATATGAAATATGCTGCTAAGTGCTATGATGATGCAGTGGTTAGGATTGCTGTCTCTCAGAGCTGGAGCCCTGGGTTCAATTACTGGGGTGCTGTCTGTGTGGAGTTTGTATGTTCTCCCCGTGTTCACATGGGTGTACTCCAGGTGCTCTGGTTTCCTCCCACAGTCCAAATACACGCTGGTAGATTCTTTGGCTTCAGGGAAAAATGGCCCAGGTGTGAGTGAGTGCATGTTTGTATCTGGCTGTCCTGAGATGGACTGGCATCCCAACCAGGCTATATCCCGCCTTGCACCCGTTGCTTGCTGAGAAAGGCTCCAGCTCCTCCTCAACCCTGTAATGAATAAAGCTCTTAGAAAATGGATGGATGCATGTATTGTGTCCTTGAAAAATTCAAAAATGCTGAAATTGTAAGGCACCCCCGCACAGTGCCATCTTGTGGTCAGTCTTGAAAGAGGAGACCTACAGTATAAGGAAAACCAAGCTGTTGCTGGAAGTGATGTTGCTCAATCAGCAGGTGGAGCTCTTCCCTCTTGTCCAGAAAGTCCAATCCACTGCCACCGTACTGTAAGAGGCGCAGTCTTTCATGATATGTCAGACTATGGTCATGGCTACTTGTGGTCGTTCAACTTTCCTTCGGATTTTAAGTAGAGTAGCCTGGAAGCCTGGCAAAATTTTACTTCAGGCTTGCTCAACCTAGTCTACCTAAAATGTCAAAGGAACAAGTAATAGGTTTATTCCATGCTGAAAAAAAGAAGAAAGAGAACACAACGTTTCGGCCGTGGAGCCTTCTTCAGGTGTGAGAGAGACAGGGCAGTAGGCAAAGGTAAAGTAGCGGGAGAACAAAGGTTGGGAGGGAGGAGGAGTGAGAGGCGGGAGCAGGGGACAGAAAGAGAGGCCAATCAAGAGGTGTTAAGTCAGAATGGGTGCAGAGAGGTGTGAAATGAAACTTCCAATGAATGGAGAAAATTTAAAAGAACAGTAGTCTGTCGTTAAGGGAAGGGAGAAGGTGTGATCCTAGCTGCAGAATAATTTTAGTTTCGGTGGTCTTTCTGATGTATGAGTTTGGAAAACCGTCTTTGAGAACACAGACGGAGAGATTAGAGTGGTCGTGGCCGTCAGAGGTGAAATGAGAAACAATGGGCTTGGAGAGATCTTTAATCTTTACAGCCCTGACGTGTTCTCTGAAACGGTCTCCGAGTCTCCTTCCTGTTTCTCCAATGTAGATGGCTGGGCATTTACTGCAAGAGATACAGTAAATAAGGTTGCTGGAGGTACAAGATGCTGTCTGGGTGATCCGGAATTGTCCTGAGGGGCCTTGAATGAGTGTGGTGGTGGCTGTGTATTTGCAGGTGATACAGAGAGATCTGTTGCAATGGAAAGTGCCTGGTGTGGATGGTTGTTGAGGGCGGTCAAGGGAGCTGTGAACAAGGAGGTTACGCAGATTAGGTGGTCGGCGATATGAGATGATAGGGCGATCAGAAAAGAGGGCCCCAATGGAGGGATCATCCTGTAGGATGGAAAAGTTGTGGTTAATGGTCCTGGGGATAGGAAGTGTTTTAGGGTGGTAAGGAAGCACCAGAGGAATGCAGTTGTTACGGCGGGAGTTCCTGATCAGGTTGATGGTCCGGGGGGTGTTTTTGGCTCGGGCAAGGGCCCTGTCAATGGCTCCACGGCCGAAACGTTGTGTTCTCTTTCTTCTTTTTTTCAGCATGGAATAAACCTATTACTTGTTCCTTTGCAGCCTACGCATGCTGACGCAGCTACCCACCTGAACTACTACCTAAAATGTCCTCTAAAATTCCACTTGTGAAGCAGTTCCTCATGTCTGCACCTGACCTGCAGTGTAGTTGGGCTGCCAGGTGTCACTCAGGCGGGGCTGCACTTCAGTGCTGAGTAAGCGTGTCCCCTCTACGTGTGAAGTACTTTGGAAGCACAGTGAACACTACAAAAACTAAAAAACACAGACACTAGTTAATAATTCTTAAGTGTGCATGGATTGATTTTCATGAAATTCACACCTGCAATTCCAGGGTTTTCTGCTTAACCTTACTCAGGGTTTTAACTATGATTTATTCCAGGATTATTGTGAGTATAAATAATTCAGTTTGTTTTCCTGGGAACAAAATTTCCCATAATACCTGCTCATCTTGCATACCTCTTTACCGTCATTCCCAGTGTCATCATGCATAGGTACCAAAGCAGAGAATATTGAGCTTGATGGACCGTGAAGCAGTCAATACCTGTCTGAATGCAGGTCTGAACCAGAAACCTAAAATGACAAAGCTTGTATTTTTTATGTTTTTGCCAAAAGGCTCATCTAAACTGAGCAATGTTTGTCCTAATTAAAGGTGCTTATGCTGTTAAAGCACTTTGCCATTGGAGTCTATTTGAATAGATCCTTGTGTAAGGGGGAGAGCTCTTCTGAGTGGTAAGCAGTCCTGTGAGTGGAGCAAGTCTCTTCCTCACTGAAGCTGAATTGGCTTGGCTGTAGCAGAGGCTGGGTGCTCAGCAGGCCCAGGAGGGAGAGCTGAGGAATGAAAGACAGCAGTTCCCCTAGGGAGAGGGGAACCTGGTACATTGCTTCTGCCCAGCTTCTCTTGTCACTTTCAGCTAACCTTCCTGTCCATTTTCTTTTTTTATTGCATTTGTTTCTTTAGATCTCCATCTGCCCGTACTGTAAGCTGACATAAGGAGGGTGAATACTGTCCTTCTGCAATAAACATAATTTTACTTTCTGATTTTGCTTTGCATTTATTGCTGGCATTTACCTTCCTGCATGCATAAAAGTGACCAGAAGGTGCAATCAAATTTTGAAATAAAAAAAAATTAAAGATGCACACATCGGTGGGTGACACGGTAGTTAGCACTGCTGCCATGCTGCTCTGGGACCCTGGATTCAATTCCAGAGCTGGGTTGCTAAGTGCATGGAGTTTGTTCTGTACGTTCTTCCTGTGTTCATGTACTGTAGGTTTCCTGAGCGCCAGTGCTCCAGTGTTCTCCCACAGTCCAAAGACATGCTGGTAGGTTAATTGGCTTCTTAATTGGAAAATAAGTCCTAGTGTGAGTGTGTGCGTGTTTGTATCTGTCTATCCTGTGATGGTCTGGTGTCCTGTTCCGGGTTTGTCCTGCCTTATGCCCAATGCTTCCTGGGATAGGTTCTGGGCCACTGTGACCCTTAATTGCATAGGGAACGGTGACTGAAAGTGATAGCGATGGTTTAACTCTGATACTAACCCCTCACAGAAAATGCCATGCAATGAACTGCCAATTGGTGTCTGTTCTCCCAGCCAGCCTCGCAACAGGCAGAGTTAAAGGAATCCCTTTCTGTAAGACGCTACTGCATGAGTCATCTTTGCAGTTACCTGAGCACTACGAGTCAGTGATGTGATGCCTGAGAACTGATTGTTAAGGTGATATGGATTTTTTCTCACTTTGAGGTGTGGGAAATGCATCAGAGCACAGGCGAAGGTGAGAGGTAGGAAGTCGTTCAGTCTGCTTTGCTCATCTGCTTGTTAGTTTATTGATCTGTGAACTTCGTCAAGCTGTTTCTTCAAGGATTCCGCAGAATCGATGTGTAAATTCTACTCTAAGACTCTCCTCCCTCAGGAGTATTTGCTCTCAGTGTTGCTTCCATTTGCTTGTTTTTTTCAGTTCCCGCATCAACATTGACTCTGTGGATCCTCAGTCAAATCTCGCTGATGTGCCTTTCATTCTCCTCAAGAAAAACGTACATCTTTTAAACCTTTCTTTATAGTTAATTCAATCTTGCTCTCAGAACATTTTGCTTATTTCAGGACTCAACAATGCCTTACTTTCAAATATAGTCACACTCGACTAAAATGCAGGACTTATTAAATCTGCTGGTATTACTTGTTGGAGAAATGTTTCTGCTTCTCCTTAAAAGGCAGTCAGGAGTCTGTTTCAGAAGTTAAAGTTTTTATTTCATGCGCATGGGAGTGAAACACACAGAGATGCTTGGTGTATTTTTCTCAAAGTTTTCTAAACTGTCGTTTAATATTTTTCTGTTATCGATCACACTTCCCTGTGCTTATCAAATTGGCAGCTTTCCAGGATAATGTTCATCTTCCTCTTCCTTATTTGCCAAAGATAACTTATTTTAATACAATTGGTTACTTAGTTTGGTAGCACGCGTTCCTTTATAACACAGTATAGAATTACTTTGCAGCCCTTTTGTCCAGCATTCTTCCGTTCCAGTTCAAACCCGTTCTGAATGTCCACCTTATAAAATACTGTAGCTTCAGCAGAAACAGTATGTACAAAGTTCACAGGGACCCTCTCAACATGCTTTTTTGTTAACAGTTTTGGTACCCCTAATTGCTTTTCTTGGTATGCTTCCCAGCAGCACTGACAGTTGTGAATCAACTCAATTCACTGCTGTGGACCCAGAACCAAGTCCTACAGTGCACCCACAGCAGAATGGAGAACTGATCGAAGGAGTAACTCAGCTCCCACCGACAGCGATGGAAGCTCAGCCGCACTCACTGTGCTCTTGTACAGAAAATCAGATAACCTGACCAACCCAACTAAAGTGCACTCAGTTTTCACTGCACACGGTCAAGTTTGCGTCATTGCTCAGGGACTTTGTGCTATAGGTGGCCAATAATAAAGAGCAAGACGTGGACCAGTGATGTCAGGACAAGAGAACTCAGTGTCCAGTTCTGTATGAGTGCCTTTACCAAATTCTGCTAATAAGAAAAAAAGTGCCCATATTTTTTTTGTGTGTCTTATTTCTTGTCCCTTTTTGTGAGACTTCTGTCAATTGACAGTAGCCATCCAAGCTTCTTTTCATGAGCACCTAATATAAGAAAAGTTACAAATGAGAAGAGACTATTTGGCCCATCTTAGCTGCTGGTTTCTAGTGGGGAAAAATCCAAGGTTCAGATAGAGCTGTTCTTAAAGGATACTATACTGCCTGCTTCAACCACATGGTTAGACAGTTTGTTCCAGACTTACACAACTCTTCAGTCCCGAATGTACCAAAACCTAATTTCTCCTTGCCCCTGGACTGACTTTGTCAAGGCTTTTTGGTGCTTGCAAATCTAAATCACTTCGTTATGCTATCTGTTTCAGGGCAAAGTGATTCAGTTTATTTAGTCTATCTGTGTGTGCAGCTCGTCTCAGATTAGGATGAGTCTGGTTGTTCTCCTTTGTGCTACATGTACCTCTAGAGCAGAAATATGAAACATTTCTAATTCTAACACCTTAAAATACACTTTATTTGTCAGGTGCTGCTTTCTACACTTACCACTTTCTGTTTAAACTACTTTTTTATGTGTCCTCTGTAGCCAGTTCATTAATTATTTGCTTTAGTAAGGCACAGCCATTCTTGCCACAGCTTTGATCTTCAATATTTCACTCTGGGGGAGTGGTGTCATGAGGCAGGTGATAAACAAGCGCCGCTGGCAGCTTCCAATTTGGAGCCTCATCAAGGAACAGCCTGAAACAGGCCTTTGCATTTCATTGTGACTCTGAGCAATGAAGAAACTGCTACATCTGAAAACATAAAATATGGACGAGGCAGAGAAGAAAGCAATTGCAATATCAGGGGCATACTAACCTCTCACTGGGATGTATGTATCCAGCCCAGCCCTCTGTAAACCTCTGTCACTTCTTCGTGTTGTCAGAAGCAAACCAATTTTGCAAATTGATACAGATAGCCTCTGAGGATATGCTGGCTTCGTCATTTTTATATTTAGCCCAGGAGTTAATGATGAGGCTCTGTTTGTGGTAATTCACAATGGAAGACAATTCTGAACTGAGTTTTACCAGAGTAAAGATCACCTTATAATAGTGCACATACAGTACGCAGACTGATAATTAGAAATGTATTATATACAGGGAATTGCAAAACTATTCACTATATTCCCATCCATCCATTTTCTAACCCTTTATTTGCAGGGGAGGCGGAGCCTATCCTGGTAAGCAAATGGAGCAAGGCAGGGTACACCCTGGATGGGACGCTAGTCCATCACAGGGCAGACAGACACAAACACGCACACCAGGTTAGTTATTCCTAGAAATCAATTTACCTACCTGGAGGAAACACATGTGAACATGGGGAGAACACACAAACTCCACGTAGACAGCACCCCAGGAATTGAACCCAGGACCGCATCACTGCAAGGCAGCAATGCCGACCCCTGCAGCAGCCAGGACACTTATATATATGCTATGTAAGTTCCCATAGTTAATGTGTATTGTATGCCAGTTCCTTTATAAAAGCTGACCTTTCCTATACTACTGTATAAACAGCAAGTGTAGTAAAGCATTGAGCTTTAAGGCCATGGGCAACTCATGACAAATTAAATTAAAACTACAAAAAATGCACATTTTAATAAGGGATAATTTAAACAGTTTGGTATTCTTTTACCACACGTTCCTGTGACTTACAGCTCCATTCTTTTTAGATTCCCATCTCGCATTCTTCAACTGTCTGAGATTGTAGCAGTGATCCAGCTGTCTTAGTGTAACGAAAGCGTTCTTTCCGGACCCTATGCAGACGACACAATCCGGGGACGAGTGAGGAAAACATGGGGAATAAGGCATGCAGGAGTCGGGAATGAAAACAGGGGGCGTGTCCACGGTGCGCTGGTGTTCGGGGGAGGTGTGGCCGAGGCAAACAATCCAGGGCTGAGTCCAAAAGGGGAATCCTAGACGGGGCAAAAGTCCAAAGCCAGGCGGTCCATCCAAGACAGACAAGATAAAAACAAGAACCGGGTCGGGACCGGGACCGGGAACTAAGACCTTGACGGGGCCAGGCGCTTCCAGGTCCTGGACTCACCTGGTACGGGAACCAATGCGGAGCCCGGAAGAAAGTGAGCGCCCGGCTTTTATAGGGCGAGGGGCAGGAACCGGAGGCAGGTGCAGCGAATGAGTTCTGAACAAGGAAGGGCTGGAGCGTCCTTAAGAGGAGGGGTTTACGAGCGTGACACTTACCTGGTTCAATTTTAGAGCCCCTTTTCCTGCAATATACAGGTCCAAAGCTTGACATTGGTTTTTCAAAGGTTTCATAGCTGACAGTGTTATGCTTGTGATTTGTCACAGTACATATGCTGTACACTTTCATTACTGCATATTGTGCCTACTTTCATTGAAAAGACCTTGTTTCAGATTTCATAATTACAAACACAACATGTTGAAATGAGCAGGAAAAGTAGAGAAGAAACTTATATTTCTAACCTAATTACATGCAGAATTGGTGCTTCTCTGGCAGACCACCAAACAAATGAAAGGAAACCCATCTAGCTTATGTTGAATGTTTCTAGATGACTGACTGGAGGATCCAATATCTTGGTTCTCCCCCACCTGATACAGATTACAGTCACAATTATGTCACATTTCACATTTCAAGACAAAAACAAAGGAGAGTAATTTGAGTACTGTGAGCTGTTTGGGGAAGATGAACACATAACTTGAAGGTGGAGGTACAGTCTCCTTTTTTAATTCAAGTGCAGGTGAATTTCATGTTTTGTTGTTATGTTGGCAAGACAGTTGTACTTCCTGTTTTAAGTTCTATTTCCTGTTTTGGGGAAGATGGGAAGGACTCTAGGCCTCAGTACGCAATATGAGTGGCTGCCATTTCACCTACCTTTTACATTAATGGCCAATATCAGTGATATAATCGAAGATGTGATCAAACAATCATAAAAAAAATGTCAAATCCTTCACATTCACATAAAGGGCCTTTTTCGTAGTCTCAAGTCGTAATCATTTCTTTTGCTGACTCTTGTTACAGGAGCAGTTCACTCCGGAATGCAAGTTCAAGGAGTCTGTGTTTGAGAACTACTACGTCACCTACTCCTCCATATTGTACAGGCAGAGAGAGTCGGGCCGGGCCTGGTACATCGGCATCAACCGTGACGGTCAGGTCATGAAGGGCAATCGGGTCAAAAAGACTAAGGGCGCGGCTCACTTCCTGCCCAAACTAATCGAAGGTACTCTAGAAGCCTCTTGCTCTCTTCCTCTCTTATCTTTGTGTACTAGAAGCCATGAACACAATCTTGTTTAAAGAATCGCCCCACTGGCACAAACGCTTGTTTGAAACATTTTCTGCTGCTCACAATTACCTTGTGACAATTTTATGATTAATAAAATATTAAGATAAATGGAGTACATTTTCAAGAATGCGTAAGCAATGTTTTTCTTCATATTATGTGGTTATAAAGGCAGAAGTACAAATAACTTTTCCCTTTTTCCCTGTAGCACAAAGTTAATGCCGCTCAAGTATTATTTGTTTAAATTATTCATCATGTTGTACTTTTTTAGAAGCTGAGAGCAGACAGAAATTATACAGTGTTCAGCTCTGATAACTTTCCAGCCATGCAGAAGTACAATTTTCACTTTCATTTCCTCCCTGAATTAGATTTCAGCACAAAAAAAAACACATTCTCCTGCAACAGCTTAACAAATGTAAAGAATACACAGCATTTTGTCATCTTGGGTACATTGACAAATGTCATTAAGCTTTCTCCAGTGAACCATTTTAATGCACTTTTAACATTGTGTACAGTACAGGAAGCAAACAAATTTTTAATTATTTTAATTATCTTTTTAATTAGTACTTACCTGACAGGTATATTATGAAATAGAATATTTATGAAATAAAACTCTAAATCAGTGAAGGAACTGTAGAAGGTCTGAAGGAACACTATGTCTTTTTCAGCTGAACTCAGCTGGTTTTTACTCCAGCTGAGTTCAGCTGAGTTCTAATTGACCTTTGAATTTTCTCCTTGAATCTCATTTTGCAAATCTGTTTTCAGCCCTTAAAATATAGAATGGGATTTATAATTGGTATCAACACTGTATCAGTTTCTAATTTTCACAACTGTTCTCATTTAGGTGGGTTGCCTGAAATGTGTGGGTTGGACATGTAGAAGGAAAAATACTAATTTGAGAATATCCACTGCAGTGTTCGGCAGCTTGAGGGTGCAGTAGTTAACGTCGCTGCTGTGTAGTGCTAGTGTCCCGGGTTCAAGTCCAGACTGTGTTATCCGTGTGGAGTTTGTATGTTTTCCCCCTTCTGGGAAAATTGGCCCAAGTGTGAATGTGTGCAATTTTGTCTGTCTGTAACAAAGGTTCCATCTCCCCTGTGACCCTGTAATTGTTCAGGAAGTGGATGGATGTTAATGATTGCTTCTTAAGACAACTTTTAAGGGCATTTAAAATCTTCTTTTCAAGCAATCAGGATAGAATCCTGATGTGATAGAACCAATAGCCACCACTGTTTGTATCTACATTAAGGTCATTTTTGAATATCTTAAATCTTTAAAATTAGGGATTAGAGTTTAAGAAAAGCAGACTGTGAAGAATTGAGGCAGAACCTGGAAATGGTGAAAAAGGATTGATTAGGAATCAGTTAGACAGGGATATCATTAAAAAAAACTAACAAAACGTTCGATGAGCTCAATGGGTCACCAACTTCACACAGGTATTGGTTCAAAGGAATATGTAACCAAATACTGAGTTTTATACTCTGTAAAGTGAATGTGTCCCAGTACTTACTGTCATTTTTTGTTTAAAACGTTCAAAAGGATTGCAACACATAGGGTTGTGTACATATTAAAAAGAAGCTTTTCTTTCACTTAAATGCCACAGGATTGAAGGAAAACAAGGGGTTGCTGCATCATCGTAGGAGAGTGGTAACCATGAAATGTCATTACAGGGAACTAAAAACTGGGCTTAGGGATGAGCAGACTCCCAGACTAAGTCTGAGCTCAGCAGATCAATCCCTCAGAAGAGAAAGATTTAATCTAGATACGTTGTTGCATGGGTATTGCTCCTTTTTAGACCAGGTTAGCACTCAAACCACGTTCTCTCCATTGGGCCTGTCAGTCTGATGGATGGGAAGCACTCCGAATGCTGGGCACAAAACTAATCAAATTCTGGCCTCCATAAAAACCAAGTTCCCATGCAGGTTTTCACAGATGTCATTTCCTCTCCATACAATTTAAACCACAAGCATCTAGCCTGACAAAGACAAACTATAATCACTTCATGTAATAATTAAAATCCATAATAATTTAATTAAAGCCGAAACAAACCAGACAGAGTAGGTTACTGTCCTGTTGGATAGTGTTACCATCTCTTTTCATTATCATACAGGAGGTATCATACATTTCACTCTTTGGCTTAACTATATGGTAATTCTGGTTTCTACTACAGTATATACATCTTCCTTCTTTTCTTCTTCTGGTTGTAATGAGCTATGCATGTTATAATAGCTGTGATGTGCAATATTTTGTAATGTATCCAGATGTGCATTGTTTCCCCTAGGAGACACTAAAGTTTATCTTATCATGTGTCTTATCCTCTGCATCATTAGCTTTTTGGGAACTACTAAATGGAGCAGCTGGGACTTTAAAAGTGACAGATTGTGAACTCTATCAATACTGATGTGCTGTTGCGATCAACACTGAAGAATTAGTTTCACTGCAACACTGTTTCCTACTGTCAGTAGGTTTGCACTAATTCTAGTTGTCGTTTCTGGTAATCTGTGGTCCTTTGCCTCCTTGTCTCCCTTGCTGTCTCTCAGAAAAAGCTCCTTTGCCACGAGATGTTATTGACTGTCCCCATTTCTGCTACCACTGAAAGATGCCAGGGTGTAACTTCTAATTGAATTGGTCCATCTTGTACACAGTTCCACTCTTAAAGCTTTCCAATTGCTCACGGTCTTCCTTTGTTTTGTGTTTATTTTTTAATGTATCTGTTTTAGAATGCATAATGTCTATCTCATACACTGACAGTTTTTTCTTAATTTGGAATCGTAGAGTCACCATCCCGCCATAGAACCCTAAACTTTTCTTCACTCCTGAATGAAACAAAATGCTACTACTAACCCAGTAAAACCATGCTCATCCCTACCGTCTCTCATCTGTCTCAACAGTGGCCATGTACCGGGAGCCCTCTCTACATGATGTGGCAGAGCAGAGCCCACCACGGAAGACCGCCAAAACGTCAAACTCTCCTGTGCTGCAGAACGGCAGGAAAGACCTGCCCAAGAAAGAAATGTTGTAGCCCCAAGAGGGGGGCTGGGCAGTCTTCCTGAGGAACAAGGGGCTATAACCCGCGCTCGACTGGTGTAGTGATCAGAACCACCCAGTCCCAGTCCACTCTCTGCATTAGGTACATCAGTGAAAGTCCAAGGAACCTGAAACAGGGAGTGTTGGCCAGGCGCTAAAACTGAATCTCTGGGTCATCAATAATGGTGGCTGTTCCAGTGGAGCAGCCCAGTGGACAATTCCAACCTTTCTCCAAGCTTTTGAGGAAAAGTCATTTTGCTAGGACTAAACTATCCTCACTAACATCACAAAACAGACACGGCCAAGAGGAAATCCACCAAAGATCTTTTATTTTCCTAACCGATTAGGGCCACTCATGTTATTCGATGGTCTTTAAATGTCTCACGTGCTGCTGTTTTTGAAAGAAAACACCTTCCTTTCAGGGATGTGGAACGTTTTATTGTCTGTGGGCCCACATTCCTGGGGAGACCACATTCCTGTGGTTCAATGGATTAATAAAATGGGATTGTTTTGGATGCTCCAGAGGATGACTCAGTGTAAGCGAGATGGCATTTTTAATATGAATTTCACTTCCCTCATTCTTTTTTTCTTAAGATTAAAAGCCCGCTCCAGCATTTTGAGAGGACAGATTCGTTTAAATGAAATCAATTAAAATTATCCAAATTTGAATTTTCTGAAAACCGGGAAGAAAATTGTCACACTCACCTGTGGTCACTAAGATCTTGTGGTAGGCAAAGGAAAACAGGAATGCTGATGTAGGTGGCTTTAAGTTCATGGATGTGCAGTAGGGAACAGACCAGATATAATCAGGAAATCTGGCTGCATATTAATGGGGAGCAGAGACTGTGATATCTTGTAAGACTGTCTTACTCTAAAGAGTACAATACATTCAAATGCAGGTATTTACACCTGATTTAAAAAGTGCAACAATGCTGCATTTTGCATTGCAGTTTACCTTTTGACACCCATTCCTTATTAACAAGTGTTTTTGCAAAATCATTTCACACAGCTAAAGCTGTTGACTTGGAACCACCACTTAACAGCTATTTAACATTAACAACAACAAGGAACATCTGCGATTACACATTTTTATATACAGTATAGGTCAATATGCAATTTTAACTATGAAGTATCAATTCTACAAAGTGAGCCAGCAAAAAGTAGCCCTCTGAGGAATGAAAGAGCAATCATCCACACATCACTACACATGTGAATAATGGTGTAGGTTTAGTGTAGAAATTCTTGCTTCAAATTAATTTTGAAAGAGTATCCACAATAGAATAGCTCTGTATAGCTGTGGTACTCACTATGCACTCCAGTTCTCTCTGTGGTCGACATTTCTGTTTCTTTAATTTGATTGAAATGGCTACTTTTTCTGACACAGCCTCTGTGAATTACTGCTACTGCTAACATCTGTCATTATGATGCTTTTTATGCCACTTATGTCCAGTTTTACTTGTTTGCTCCTGTTCTGTGTCACTTCCATATATATGACTGATTCTAAAATGCTTTGTGTTCTACTATAAAGACAAAAATATTTTTGTGGAAAATAGTGGAATAGTGGAAAACATTATTTTTTTTCACTTGAACTACTACTGTCACATAACAATTTTACATTATTTTCTGTTTAGAACTGCACTCTTTAATAATGTTGAAGAAGTTTGAAAATACTGCTTCATTTTTTGGGGTGGGCAACTCATATCTAAAGTAAATTGTGTTTGATAGTCATTTTCCCTTGGAACAGAAGATTGCTCGTTATTCTTCATACTAACGATAACATGAGTAGGAGCTTGTTTCTGTGGTAACCATGTGTCCTTTTCTGAAAAGGATTTACAGTAATTACAGAATCTCAGTGATCTCAATCTCTCTGTTCATCTCATTGATTTAGATTTTCAAGTCTTTCACTTTTATTCTAAAGTGTAAACCTGTAGATGGAGAGTTTGGTCCTTCTAACTTTAAAGATATTTAACTGACCTTCCAACAGGCCTTTCATGTATTAACATGTGGTGGAAAAAAAAAGATTTATTATGACCACAAAATTTAAATTTTAATTAACTTCTGTTATTCTTACACTAAAAGCCAATAATCCATACTGCTGCTCCTAAAAGAACATGGTGTCTTCTGTTTTTGATCCAGACAATTTCTTAGTCCTAGGCTATATTGAATTAACTTTTCTGTCTGGGATATACACTATTTTCAAACTGGGCTTTTAAAAAATTGAAAGCAACTTGTAATCGGTATCAACACTGTACCAATTTTGGGGTTTCTAAATTGCCCATGTTCTTATGAGTTAATTAAATTTAAACCAATTGGATGTTTAGGACAATAAAAAGGCCCTTATTGTGGGAATATTATATGTCTTGTCATTCTGCTTAGTAAATTTAATATAGGTTGGTTAACTATTAAGATCTTGTTGAGACAGAAATAAGGGTGTGAACTCTGAGATTGCCTAAAATGTTGCATGTTGATTAAAAATATGCTTGAAATGGGCAGACATAAATCTCAACGAGCAAGCAGATCGATTAAAAGCCTTCTGTCATCACATTAACAGACATTGACAGAAACGTCGCACAAAATCCAGCAAACGTGCGAGTTACACAGGACCAGTGCTGGAGATAGTGCACTGAGCTTTCGTGAAACAGAGAGGCCACTCCTGTTCCAAGAGTGATGTTCTGTTAATTATTTTTGTAAGCTTAGTACGTGTTTTATCAAAGGTTAGAACTCTCCAATATATCCCACTTCAGATTTTATCTATCTTAATTGTATTAGTGGAATGAGCTGGCTACTGTAAGAAGACTATATAAGCAACTTCAAGAATACTGCTAACTACTCCTGGTTGAGGTGAGATTCTCTGTTCAAGAAACCAAAATGTTAGCTAACCTCATGTTCAGAGTCTTAGATTTGGAGTTAAAATATATGTTTCGTTTTTGGAAACATTGTACTGTATGTTGTTCTTTAATGCTTTTAGAATCACTTTCATCAGTAACATCTCAGCTACCAAGCAAGATTAACTCTGAACTCCTAATTTTTAATGACTTGCCATAGGCTTGGCCCAGTGTGATCTGGCAGGATCTGACTATTGAAGATAAAACCGACCAGAGATAGTTCATGTACTCGAGCACAGTAAATACTAGCTTTCCTGTAGAAAGAAAATTTTAAAATTAGAACTTAGAGTCTTATTTTTCATTCTGTAATTACACTGTGAATGTGGAAGTCTGGAAACTGTGAAAACTAAAGTAACACATAAAGTGCAAGAGGTGAAAGTGGCATGTCATGAAATACATACTGTCCATAATGCATGTGGAGGCTCTTTGCATTTATACTGTATTTAAAATAAGTCTTGGATTATTTTGCCTAGTTTTGGCAATCTGTTTCTATCAATTTACATGTTACAGACACACCATATATTGAAGGATAATCCTAGGAAAATACTTTATATTAAGAAAGGAGCCCAGAGCTTTTGTTATTAAAAGTAGCTGGTTAGACAGCAGGATGACTACATCTCTTTCAATAGCAATTTCTGTGCCATCTTAGGAATTTTGTACCAATCTTCTTAATGTTTCAGTTTGCATCTGGGTCTAAAGTCTGGACTGATCTGATCATGACCACGTCTCCCTCACATGCATGGACTCCACCACACCTTTGTACTCAGGTGTGTCCTAGTTGAGTAAAGTTAGAAATCTATCTGCTTTTCCTTTTAATGTCCTTTCAAGACTCCATCAAGGGGTCCTCTTCATCAAAGCAAAGTGAGTTTAGGGAATGAAATTAAAGGGCTATCATTATAAGGGCAGCATATACACTGTATATGAATGTGTAACAGTGAGTTCTTTTTGTGTTTTGTGAAAAAAATGTGGTAGCTTGTTGCTTGAGTGCATATTTGATTCCTTCCAGGCCAAAGTATCAGTTAAAGCCATTAGTCAGGTTTGAAGCCATTGAATATTAAACAGGCACAATACAGAAGACTGAACAATAGGAATGTGTCCTGTTTGTGGAAAGCTAGGAACATTCCCTTTGGTGCTTCGTAAATTGGAACTTCAGATGAACAGATTTTTTTTCCAGCACTGCTGACAATAATGGCTTCACCTCTGTATCCTTTTCTTGTAAATTTAGTTGAAGAGTCTGTTTTGAATTAATGGCTATCTATGTGTCAGGCGACACACAGTAAATGAGGCATTCTGTTATACCTATATACTGTATGTCCAAAGGGAATGTGTATATACTGTATTAGATGTAAAGTGGCCTTGCGGGCATTGTGACGCATTCAGGTGCTTTGGAATAACAAAAGCAAAAGTCAATTATTAGTTCTTTCTTGGTTTACTTTTTCAGAACTTCCAGAGCTCTTCTTGGTAACTGTAACTCTAAACAGCATTGAAGATGAGCTTGTTCAAGGGTCTTTCAAAGCTGGCAGGCTTCACTCAGCCTGTTACATTTTGTTTCTTGTTTCAGTAAAAACACGTGGAGGACACCTGAGGAGTCGCACACTGCAGGGTCGCATCGACACTCAGATAAGAAGCGTTGGGACGGGTTGTGACAGCCTTGATAATGCCCTGCCATTTCTTAAGATAGTGCTAATAAAGGCTGAAAATGTAATGCCAGTTCTTATTTCGATAAGGGAAAAACAAGAAGCTTCAACTGTGCATGATGTTCTAGAAACACTGAAAATTATGCTTCAACAATAATAATTATACAGTAGAAAAAATGTAAATTGAACTTTTTATTGTTGAAGGCACACATTTCCATAGGATGTGTTTTGTGTTTGACCTCTGGAAGGAACTGTTATAATTTCATTTGTACCATACACTTTGATTATTATAGCAGAAAAGCTTTTAACCAATTTTATAAAGAGTGAGGCTGTAGATCTTGAATCAAATACATGTCAGGATGATAGGATGCAGAAAACCAACATTATGGCACATGCAGAAACATCTGGATTCCCATCACATTAGAAATTGCTCAAAGGCCTCACTGACCTACAGTAACAGTTTTAAGTAGACAATCATGTTTAGAGTTACATTCACCATTATTGTTTCAAGTTCTAAAAAAAATTGAAAAAATAAGAGCTTAAAGTTTTGATAGTTTTACTAGTGTAACATGATCCTCTTAAATCCCAGATTTTCTGTCTTACAGTAGCAGTATTTTGTTTTCTTACGTATGCACAAAGTCCCAGGAGGGTGTCTGTCCATACTCAAGTGCAGACTTCCCTGCCACCTCTCAAGTCAAACCATGCCCCAGGACATCCACATCACCATTTATGAGACTGTCTCTCGGTTGTTAACATTCAGCTAAAGTGCAGATGTTTTGAAGTGTTAGATGGGTTTGCAATGTTCTGATGAATGTCGTGGTGGAGCTGCAGGTGGTTTATTGTGTGCTCTAGAAGTCATGTGAAGAAGATTGACTGTGGGGCACTTTGAGAACTGGCCCCAATTTAACTGGGCTCACATCCATCACCAGTGAATTTTCCCCGGAATGAACCTCTGTAGCTGGTGAAGGCTTGGTCAGATAATTATCCATGTTCTTCCCTTCTGTTGCACAGTTTTGACTACCATTTGTTCATCTTTCATACTTTCCAAATGAATGATGAGAAAACAATTGCATTCCTGGAATTTCTATTAGGTCCATACTGTATGTGGCTGATTCATATTTGAACCTCTGAGTGCCCAATCTGCCCAAATGGACATTATTTTAATATGCCAGTGACAAGGTGCATCAAACCCCTTAACTTTTTCTCGGGAGTACTTTTTGATTTCAAGGGTGTTGCAGAATGCAGAAGAACATCCATCCATTTTCTAACCGGTTTTTCCAATAAAAAGGCAGGACACACACAGACACAAATGCACACTCACGTCAGGGCCAATGTTCCCAGAAGCCAGTTAACCTCCCAGTACGTAGGTTAATTACATCGAGAATTCATATCGAGAGCACCCCAGGTTCCTATTTTATATATTTTAAAATAAGAAAAAAAATTAATTTTGGGCAACTCAATAATTTAAAGAACTGAATTTGACCTGGAGGCTTAAAGAGATTCTGTTAAGTGAACTGATTATATATACCCATATCGTTTAGATATAGAATATGTCCATAAAACACCAAAGAAAGATTACTCTTACACAACACAGTCCTCTCTTGGGAATCTGTATTTTCTGCAATGTCTACAAAGAAAACATGATTATACCAATAGCTAATTTGACCGTTTTATATAAGTGTTACTAATGGCAAAACTCCATTGAAATACAGTAGTTTCAATAAATGCTGCTTTTAAGGTCTGGGTATGGTTTTATATAGATTAACATACATATTTAGATAATGGAAATCCACATACATGTACATACAGTATCTGGCTTACTATTAAATAATAACTCTAGGTTCTGAAAACTGATGCTGACAATATAATATAACTGCAGTCGACTTCTGCTGAAGGCTTAAGGCAGTAATAATATTTTAGATGCCAGGAAGGAATGAAAAGGGAAATCACAGCAGTTACACTCCATACTGCATAATTTCCTCCAGCTACTGTACATGTTACTGGTTTAACCTGACATGTCCATAGTTCCAGATAGACAAGTGGGACCTAAAATATCAGAGCACCAAACAATTTAGATTATGTTTGCCCCTTGTTCAAAGCTTATCATCTGCCGGCAATGCATTAAGATTTTCACTATATATATATGAAAATGTCAGCACTCACTTTAATTATATTGTTTTTACTAATATAACATAATGTATCTGACATCCACACTAAAAGTTTTCCCCTCCTGATTTAACTATTTAAGTTATATGAGGTAATTTTAGGATTTTAGAGGCAAATTTAGAAACCATGTAATGCAGAAAAAAGTTATATTGTATCTTACTGATAAAAAGTATAAACACATGAACTACCCTCAACACAGAGAGACATCCCCACCTCCCAAAACTAGGAATGCAATTAAGTATTGTCATTGCTGGAGGAAATAGCAAGATATTTGTTTTGTTTTGGTAATCTTGTGTGCTTCTAAAAAAAACTAAACACGAGCAAGGCTAGCAATAATTTAAATAAGTTCAGTTTTTGTTTATGTATTTAACAACAGCTAAATTGCAATGAGCAACAGAGGAGGCCTTGAAGCTGTATGTTTATGTAGAAATAGCACAGAACCTATGTTCTTCTGTTCTTCAACGAAACAAACCTCCCTGCCTGTACTTCAGTATGAGGGTCTTGAATATGTTTTTAAAGACCTTTCATACTCGTTCAGGTGACACTGTGCCAGAAGGGGTTGCGAGATGGATGAGAGACACAGAAAACTCAGATGGACTTTACATATCCATTATTTCTACAAAGTGAAAGCCTGTTTTAAAATGTTTGGAACAGCTGTTGAGTGAGTTTGGATGTCTTGTTGAGCAGTAAAAGCTTCGAGAAACGTGCTATTTTCAGCATTTAAGGCTGTATCGTTTTGGCAGTGCAGTAAGACACTCTGAGGTTCAAGCAAAGATCGTAGGCCACAAAAATCAATTCAATGTGGTGGCAATTAATGGAGAAACGAATTGAATTCAAAATAATTTCATTTGGGTTCTAATGCTAGTGCTATTTTTCCCCAATGGATACTTTGTAGGATTGTAGGACACAGTGAAGAAGACCTGCAAGTCATGTCTTGAAAGTTCAGCATTCGATTATTGTTTATGGGATGAAAAAACTACTGTAGGACGAACTTGGATGTAAGTCTGAGCTCACATATACTCAATTGCCTGAGTGATGAGATAATCTATATATTGTATCTTCTATATAAATATAATTTGATCTTTTCCTACTGTCGCAGAGGTGGCTGCACACATTTTAAATCAATAACAAGATTGTTTGTATGCACAGGGGCTGATCCGTTATAAATAGCAGGCATCTTCAACTATGAGTCCTGGGACTGACCAGACTAGACAGGCATGCGGTCCCTAATATACACAAATGATTTCGAGGATCAGTTGGTTGAAAGTACTGTAACTGATATTGGGTGGTTTGTTTGTTTGTTTTGATTTTGAGCATGAACAGGAACTATCTGCAATCTCCTCTTTGTACCTTAATCACCAGAATGGCTTTGACTGCAGTGAGGACGTCTTGATTACCAGCAAACAGGAATAAATGGGGTTCAGTTTTTCTCTGGATTCCACAACCCCAGAACTTCCAGCCAGCCCCTACTTACTCCCACAGTCAGAATCTACTATGCTGCACTCATCAATCCAGGTTACTGCTATCAAGTCTTCCAAACTCTGAGGTCTTCCAAACAGTATACCAGTCTCCTATTGGAGGCACAAACTAAGGGACAGGATCTCTCCGAACGCGTGTGCGCAAAGGATGTTCTGTGTTTTGACTTGAATGCAGATCGTTCTGCAAAACCACACAGAGGCTGACAGATTTGTCATTGACTTAGTGACTATCCTATGAACAAAGAACATTTTTTTCAGAGGAATAAAAGAATGAACAAAACAATCTATATGATCTTGAGATGCGTGCATGCACTGACATTACAGAAAACAAGAGAAACCAGTCCAAGGTAATGATTGAACCCAATCTCCTTCCCCTGACTGCATTTGATCTCTGATCTGTATTTATTTCTAAATAATGTTACACAAATCAATGCGATGTCACATTGGATATTATTGAATAAAAATATATTTGTATGATTGTATATATGCTTGTTGATTTTTCTGTAGTAAACTAAATTTACCACCATTTCAATCATTCTGGTCTGACCAAAAACCAGGACAAGAAAACTTTATACTGTCATCCTGCATTGGTTTAACCAAATAGCTTTGTACATCCTAACTACCACTTCCATTGACCAGTATAGTTTCACAACAGTATTTATTATGTTAAATGTTTTTTTCTATACAGGCAACAATCACCCTCAGCTTTGTATACAGAGGTTGTAATTAAAGTAAGTTGGGCTATTAAAAAATTACATTGTGAAAATTGGTTCACTTAAACACTGAACCATAGGGAAAATTTCACATTCCTGGCATATCATGCAAATTATTTTTTTTTTAGCAATGCACCAGAGACATGTGCACCAAGATTCATTCCTCATAAGTATCCATATGTTGCCTTTGAAAATTCTCCACCCCTTTGCTAAAAAGAGTGAAAGAGTGTAGTACTGTATATACAGTACTACATCTGCAAGCATCTGTTTGATATGTGTGTCCAAGTAGTTGTACAAATATCCATTATCTATACATATACAATATATACACTGTTGTAGTAACCAATATCTGTAGTGATGCTGTTTATTTTTATGTTTGATGCATTTCCATTGCTTTATTATCATACAGATCTTATCAAGCAAGTATATCACTGCGGAGCTGCTTGTTCAGAAGGATTTGTCATTAAAGAACCTGGGGTGATCTGGATTTGACTTTTAGTCTAGGTCTCACAGTTCTGGACATAAGAGTGGCTCAGTGTCCTGATAAAATTTGTGATCTCCAATTGTTCATACAGTGACCAATGGCAATATCTTTTCAGGAGAGCTCCAGGCTGAACCGCTCCACAGTGAGGACAAAATGCGGGTTAGAGAAGTTGCTGCCATGCCTGATTACCCTCTTAGATAATTAAAACGGTTTCCATCACCACAATAAAGACATCAGATCGTAAATTAACAGCCTGGCCCAGCAGGGGACCCAGCGGGCAGGTGGCATCTGCTATCTTCTCCCTCAGGCTCTGTTCCGGCCAGCCTGGCTCCTGACAGCTGTCTGCCGTGTGCGCCATGTCATCCTTCGTTAAAGAGCGCGCGGAGCCGAAGACGGGACCTCATCGCCCCATCATTCCTCCCACTTTCTGTTTGCTTGCTGTATGCCCCTTGTGTGCTCTTTTCAAGACTTTTCATTGTGCAAAAGTGAATAACTGACATTTCCCCCCTGCATCAGATCACATTCAGCGTGAAGTCTGACTTAATTTCTGTCGCTACGTCACTGCTGTGCTGCTGCTTTTCAGGGGCAATAATACTGTATACATATACTAGTCTCAAATCTCTCAGGTCCGAGAAAGAGCTGCCATTTTTGAAGCCAATGGTTGTAAGGCAATGTCAAATGTATTTGCTTTTCTTTCAGCATAACTTTGTCCATACCAATTGAAAATACCAGAATCAGTGTTAAATAGCAACAGTTGCTATTGTTTTAAACATCTCCTTCCAAGACCATATACCTATAAATGTGACAGCTCTGTAAAACAGCTCCTACTCATGAAGAAAAGGTTTGGTCTAGGCTTTTATACATGTACACTGCCAAACACTCAAACATTAAATAATTGCACTGGCAGGGCTACTCGAGGTCTGCAACCCAGCCCCAACACCGTGAGTCAAAAATGGTAACCACTATACCACAGTAACATTTTGCCTGTAAAAGTGCTATTTACTCAATATTGTGCAATTTGCTAAAACCTACATTCAATTACAAGACTCAGACACCAGTCACGAATTTGAGATGTTTCACTTGAAGGAGTCTTACTTCTGTTTTTTTCACTGTTCCACTCTCATGGAAAGACATTGAGATTTGCATTTGGCAAGTAGGGTGATCTTAGCGATAAGCCTAGTTACACCATGTGTCTCCTTATATTTAATGACTCCCCTACATCACATTTCCTGTAACAGCTAATCTAACAAGCGGTTATTTGTATTTATAATCCATATTAATGGCATAAACCACAGCACATTAACTTGAGTAATTGTGTGCCAAACACTCAAACATTAAATAATTGCATGTGCAGGACTACAGAGATTTCAGATACTGTACTCAAGACTAAATCCAGTATATGTAGTTTTTCCCTTACTGTGTCAAATTTTAATTTTCAGTTTTACCTTTTTATTCATGTTACTGATTCCCACTGTTTAAGTTTGCCAGCTGGTTTTGACAGAACACTTTTGTAAATAGAAAACATGTGCCTTACAAAACTGCAGGGGCCAAGTTTTTTTTTAACCTGTTTCCTGGAAATTCAAATGGACAATTCAGCACAAGAACTAAACTTTCAGACAGTGATGATGTCAAGGGGCTATTGTTATTGAGATTTCTGTGAAACACAGCTCTTTTCTATGGAAGCCACTGACATTGACACTGTTGTTTTACTGAAAAAAGTAATCAATTGGCTTACTTTCAGCATTGTTTGTAACCTGATGCAGCGTCCTTTGCCTAGATTATCCTATATCCTAAATCATAATTGGTGCATTAACCAAGTCCATCATTGTTTTCAGTAATGCACCAGTGACGTGCACCAAGATTCATTCCTTGTATGTATCCATATGTTGCCTTTGAAAATTCTCTACCCCTTTGCTAGCACTGCTGGGAGCTTTTTAAGGCAAACTGTCCCTCTATATGATGGCTACAGCAAACACTACCAGATACACAAAATATCACCCATTATCAACATTCAACATTCTGGGGGTCACATGATGCTATATCTCTATATGAAAAGGTGCTATATGTCAGGAATGAAAGCAGCACAAACACTACTTTCAACAGCACAAACCAACACAAAAAGAGCACAAAAGGTGGGTTTTGTTGCTGGCACTGTTCTATTTGTAGGGAGACCAACTTCAGGGAGCTGCATAACTGCCATATCTCACCCAGCAAGAGTTTCACTACTGGACCTATTAGTAAAGCACATTAGAATCCTTCATCAACTAAAACATTTTAAATGTGGTATTAATAAATTGTCAGAAATCATAAACATTATTAATTTGATTTATTTATCTCTATTCTTATTCCACAAATCGGATGTACTCTATGACTGGAGAAAATAATATTGTAGCATGTGTTAGACCAATATTAGAGGTAGCATCTTTTCTTAAATCAAGCTCTTAACTGTACAGAATGTGTTTTTTTAAAACAAATGGATGGTGAAAAGGATATCTGAATAACTGGAATCTATCCATCCATTTTCTAACTGCTTCATCCAATACGGGGCTGCAGGGGAGCCAGAGCCTATCCTGGCAAGAAACAAGGACACCAGTCCATCATAGAGCACATAGTCTGGCTACTATGGGAGGAAAGCAGCACACCCAGAGGAAACCCACATTACCATGGGGAGAGCATTTACACCCCTTTAGATAGCACCCCAGAAACTGAACCCAGGGCTTCAGCACTGTGAGGCTGCAATGTTAACACCTGCACCATTATGCCACCCATACTGTAACTTCACTCATGCAGAGATAATTATTTTCTGTTGGGTATGTTGGCCAATATAAAGCACTTTTAATTAATCATAATTATAATTGAATTATATTGTGCATCTAATGATGGTTTTAAATCTCCCTTGAGGCACAGTGTAATGGATTCTTTGTCAGATGGCTCTGTGAGGGAATCTATATTTCTGACTGGAGGGTTCAGCTGAGGTGTCACTGCTGTAGAGAGAAGCGATTCCAGAGCTTGATAAGAATCAGGTGTGGTCAGTCAGTGAAACTGACATTGAAAGACTGCAATTATTGCAAGTACCCCTGTTGACAAAGCTGATGGGAGGCAGCTGTGATAAACCAGGAGGAACAGAAGAGCTGGGGGCTCTTTGAGGAGAGGAGACTGGTGGAGAGAGAGAGAGAGAGAGAGAGAGAGAGGGGTAAGTAAGTAAGTAAATCATTATAATTCTGTAGAGATTGGGAGTTGGTTCATTGAATTGCTTCTATACAATTATAATGAATCACAGAAAATTTGAGTGTTAATTGCAAAGTCCAAGCTGTGATAACTATAGCTATAAACTACTATAGCTGCTATAACTATAGCTATGCTACAAGTATCAACAAGAAAAGTGGTCTGACAGTACAGTATGTGGATGAAAAATACATATCCAATTGAAAAGAGAGGGCTTTTGGGCCCTGGACAGTCCAAATCTCTTTTTAAACCTTCCAGTTTCCATAAATGATCCATAAAGAGTATGCACAGTTGACTTTGTAAGCTCCCTTCTAGATTTCAAATACTTGACTGAAGTCAGCGGTCAGTCTTCACCATGCTCAGATTACAAAGGTTCAATTTTCACCTTGTATGTGTAATGCATTCATTTAAGGCCAGATTTTATCCTTGTCATCACACAAGGACTGAGTTGTTTGAATGTTCCTTTTTTGAGCTGTGCTTTGGGACATTCCATAAAACATACAGATTTAAATAAAATGC
Source organism: Atractosteus spatula (assembly GCF_055471065.1). Lineage (NCBI taxonomy): Eukaryota > Metazoa > Chordata > Actinopteri > Semionotiformes > Lepisosteidae > Atractosteus > Atractosteus spatula. The sequence goes on along the minus strand of NC_142708.1, from coordinate 66,122,918 downwards.
TACAGTAAGTGTAGATCTGAGTTAAAAACTGTTGCAGGAATTTAGATGTGTAGTTGTATTTGGACAGAAAGTTTTTTTTTAAGCAAGCGTGTTTAAAAAATGTATTAAGACACTTCTTCATTTCTTGACAGGTCTAAAGAAGCTTTAGAAGCCTTCCTAGACGTTGCTGATTCATGGTAAGTGGGGAATCAGAGTACTCATTTTCTTCTCTTAATAGCTAGCTAACTGATGTAAAACATTTATAATGTATTGTTTAAGGACGATTTCAATTATATGAAACCAAATTTGTCAATAGTTGTTAGAAAAGCTCAGAGAATGGCTTTTTCATGCCAGGTTCCAAAAATATATGAAGTCAAGTAGCGGACACAGATTCACCCCAGCACAGCTGTCTGCAGTGATGTCTTCACTTGTAATGCTAATGAAGACAGATGCTGTTGCATTTACCCCTGCAGTGATGCGTTGGCTCTAAAATATGTTACGATGCCGAATAATGGCATTGGTCTGTCTCAGCCTGTGAGGAGTTTGTTTGTCGAAGTGTGCTCTGTGGGGAAAAAAGGACTCAGTCAGCTCAGTTGTTTAAAGCTGAGAGCTGTGCTTGAAATCTAAAAAGTATTATCTTACTGTTAAGGAGTTCAGGTGGAGACAGTGCAGCAAAATGAGAAAGGGGGAAGTATCGTATTTTATTTTGTCTGTAGATAACAGTAAGTAGAGATTTTGTTATGGTGGCCTTCTGTTCAGAACAGAAAACATCAAAGATGTCCCCCATGACATGATAAATGCACCCCTCTCCGTTCACTTCAATATTAATTTCAGCGGTGGCGTAGTGGTTAGCATTGCTGCCTCACAGCTCTGGGGCCCTAGGTTCAGTTCCTGGGGTGCTACTGTGTTGAGTTTGTATGGTCTCCCCATGTTTGTGTGAGTGTTCACTCACAGTCCAAAGATACAATGGTAGGTTAATTGGCATCTGGAAAAACTAGCCCTGGTTTGAGTGTGTGCCCTGCGATGCACTGGCATCCTGTCCTGGGTATACCCTGTCTTGCACCCGTTGCTTGCTGGGACAGACTCCAATTCAGTTCCCTACCCCAATCCAGTATTGGATAAAGCAGTTAGCAAATTAATGGGTGGATCAATCTGAGAACTTTTCAGATCATTTGGCTTCAGTTTTCCTCATGTGGCAGTGCACACTTACAGTAGCTCAATGATGCTGTTGAAATGGTTAGAGGGAATTAGAGGGTCAGGTCTCTCGGCTCCCTGCAAGTGAAACCCCCAAACCCCATTAGCATGAGGAACGAGCCCCTCCTGCAGCTCAGTTTTCAAATTGTAAACCACTTCCTTTGCACTTGTGATGTAACCTGTCAAAATAGCAGTGGCTCAATGGGTGGGTGGGTCAGAGTAGCTTGTGTGTGCTATCGCATTCTCCCTGTGAGGGTGATGGTTCATTGCCATGACCTATGAGGCACGTAATTAAAAAAAATATTTCAGTATAAAGCTTCTAACTGCAAGTGAGGGTTATGATAAGCAGGAGTCCAACCCAGAAATGTAGAATGCAGGATAAACCTAGACCCTGGGTGGAATGACTGTCCATCACTGGATACACATACAGGAGAAGTTCAGTGATGCTGATTAGCTTGTCTTTGGGAAGTGTGAGTTTTGCCCCCAGCTTCATAGGCTTCTGAAGGACAATATTATTGAACTCCGTAAGAAATGTTTTATAAAGGACATGGTTAAGATAATTGGAGTGGAAAAGCAGGATTTGGAAAATGGATTTGGTGTGGAAAGCTGAGCCACTAACTACATCATTCTATATGCAGACTTCCATAGGTGGCTTTGCAAACTACACACATATAGAGGATGTCCCGTCACGTTACCTGGGACCCAAGAGCTGTTATAGAATGTGTCTGGATACTAACATCACAGTTATCTGTGTATTATTGGGAAGGATACAGTTGGATACAGTTGTATCTGAATGTCTACATTTTCTGCCATCTGTTAAATCAGAAAGATGGTCTTGGACAGGTTTATTTTCTTTACAGAAGATTTCAGGAGAAGTGTCTACTGGGCTCACTGTTTTCTCTTTAATGGATTTCAAAACCAGAAATGAAGAAACTGAGAGATTTAAATAAATGGGAACAGGTGGCATTGGGGCCAAAAAGCCTTGTTCCCCCTCTCTCACATTTCAGCACAGCAGGGGTGAGTGGGAGAAATCTGATCCTGGGCGGCAGTGAGTGACAAGAGCAGGCTTCACTAGGTAGGCCCACACCAGTGGGGTTAGAGATACTGTACTTCCTGCTTTTCACTGAGCTCACAGGCCGAGACACAAGCCGGAGAGATTCGGACCCATTTGGACTTTAAACAAAGGATGAAAGGCCTGGGGATTGTGCTGCTGATGTGCTCCGTTTGTGCTGTGGCTGGTAAGGATGTCTAATAAGTAATAAACTAAGGAAACGTGAAAGTGAGGGATGCAGACATGGTGGTGCAGAAGTAGAGCTTTCAGACATAAACATGAAAACTGACTAGGGGTTATATCGCTTTCCACACTTCGTTCAAGTTTCCGTTAAGTTATATTGTTGGGAGATTACTTGCTACAGCAATACGTATCAATGCAATGGGTCGTATAATAATCATTCTTGAAGCTGTTGCGCAGTTCACAAAAGCTCAGTCTTTGACTCTGGGAGGAACAAATATGAGTTTGTTAGCTTTTAACAAGGGGTGTAACTGCTATACTGTAGGTGCTTCCCACATTAACAACTAATTCCCTACTCCCTACACAGCTGATATTAGTTTATCAATCTTGACATCAAAAAGGCAGTGATCAGGCATTATTGGAAGAGGATGAATATTCACCATGCTTATAATCTTGTTGACAATCGATCTGCACTATTCAAGGTCACTGCACCACAAAAATGCATTTTACACCACTCTTGTGCATGTCCAAGACATTAAAAACCCACTTAACATTAAACATCTAGTATTCAGAAAAGCCGGCCAGTTGATTTAAGAAATGCTCATTTTATCAGATGAGTATAATATCCTGGAAAGCAGACAAAATCCAGTTTTACTGATGATCATCAAAGAGCCGGTAAACCAAATAATGATCTCCTTTTGCAGGAGGTGTGCAATTTTCCTCCCGATCACAGCTCTTATATCCCACCTGCCTGTCCTCCTCCTGACATTCCTGTGGGTATTTATTTTGGTTTTGTTTAAATGCATATTCCATGCATTACTGTGTAATCCCTGACTCTGCTCCAGGTGTATCAACACTCAGAATGTAGTTGGAATGTTGTAGATCTTCCTGCTCACAAAGGAGAGCTCTTATTTTTTTTAAAACCACATTATAATGTGGGGAAGGCTTCTTACACCGGACCCTAGCAGCATATCACTTCTACTCAATAATCTGAATGATCTCAGCGGGCTCTGAATAATCTGGCTCCACCACACGCATTATCTCTGAGATCCTTCATGTTTACACTCCTCCCATAGGCTATGTTTAGTTTGGCCTGGTCCAGGCTCACTGTACCTAGAACTAAATATCAGACTTTTGGTGATGGTGCTCCATTGATGTCTCTGCTCCATTGTGATGGAGTGTCCTTCCTCTGACTTTCTGAGGCAGAGTCTTTGACTGCTTTTAAATGTAAACTTAAAATGCATCTTTTCTGATCGGGATCTATGTCTGATTGTCTTACAGTTTGTCTCATATGTTTTTGTTTTATTTTATTTGGGTTTTTTTACCAGACTTGTCCTCCTCCCTCCCCTCCCTGTTATCACATTCAACATCTCTTCATTTGCAAACTAGAAAGTCCTTGGGTGTGTTGTGTAGCTCACAGGATAAAACCGGCACTCAATCTATTAAAAGGCTTATTTCATTGCAGTCTTTTGTACACATCCAAAATAAAGTATTCATAAGCTTCTTCAAGAAACAGCTTTCAAACAAAGTGTAAGATTTATCATCTACGTTTAAAACATTTGTCATTCTCCAATTTCTTGGAGATTTCTTGATTACCCAGGGTTTAAAAATACCTGAAAACTACTCATCTGGTAGCTAAAGGGTTATATTTTCAAGCAGGGGTGAGGAGGAAAATAGGGCTGATACATTTTTCAAAAAGCCATATTCTAAAATTTGCACAACTGCAGCACCTTTCCAGGGTCTTTAGGCATTTTAGATTTACATTTCCAGTTTTCGTTACTGAGCACTCCTGGGAGCAATTCCTGAAAGATATAATTAATTCATGGAATATTCATTATTCATATCCAGGACGGAAAATGTCTGTGTCAGCGGCTGTTCCTGCAACTCCTGTCTCTCAAGCTGTTGCTCAGCTAACTGCATCTGGAGGGTGTTTTTTTGTCCGAAAACCTTGGGTTTTTTTGGTCCGAAAAACTTGATTATTAGCAGAAACTGCAGCTTCAGCTTTTGGATTTACAATATTAAACCACAAGCTTGCAGATGCTCATAGTAATTCCTTTCCACCACTGTCCTTTTGAAACCTCAGTTCCTGTAAGTACCAGAAAAAGAATTTCCATTTACGTAATTTATGTGTACATAAGTCTGAAGGGTGAATGTAGAGGAAGGGGCGTAAGTGGTTTCTCTATGGATAGATCCAATATACTGCCCTACCGACACATGACAGCATACCTTAATGGCATACCAGTCTATCTTCAACAGCAATTATAGATGCAAAATGTCATGTTATTGATCCCACCCCTCATAGATGTGCATGGAGATACAGGTTCAGTCATACAGTATGACAACAGATTAAAGCAGATCTACATGAGCTATGGATAGTTGTTCATTCACTTCTTAAAACCTGCATCCTGCTTATTTTAATGGCTGTGTTTTTAACCACCAGCATCTGACAGTACCTGACAATACGGTTATGTGAACTGATGCATTAGCCAGTTTTGCTGTTGCCTTCAGCAGTGCCACAAAAGGCAAGTTCATAGTTATACCTTTTGTCTGTTCAATGGGACCTCTTTTCCTACAGAATAGTGAATAGAAGGGCTTGGCCTGGTCTGCTACTACTTTACAGGGCTCAGATCTCATAGGACATATCATGTACTAGTCTAATACATTCTTGGGCTTTTAACTGATCTGCTGTCAGTTAAAAGCCTAAGAATGTATTAGACTAACAGGCTAAAAGAATTGAATTTAAGACCCTAGTCTTGAATATAAATGATTATAAAGTACTTAAAATCCACAAAGGCATTGACAAAGTCCAACCCAATGGAGTTGTTTGGATTGGACATTGAAACGCAAGTAGAAAAGTATATTTAAAACTAAAGGACATCAGGAACCAACTGCCCAGCCAAGTTGCTGAAGTTGATACCCTGGTTTCTTTCAAGAAATGGATGAGATCCTGGGATTAAATATGATCTAGATGGGCTAGTCACCTTGCTCTGTGGCACCCTAATATTATTGCACAGGTTGGGCACTTTTTTCTAGAGACTTGCAGTTGCAAGTCTGTGAATAGAAGTGCTTCCTTTTTCCACCCTAGTGGAGACAATTCTCTACTATCCCGATGAGTCAAGTAGTTGACATCTGGATTGTCTTTTTCTTTACATATTTCATATTTTAAATACTCAGAATTCCCTTATGTTCTACTGTTAAAAGCAGAAAAGTCCAGTTTAATAGTTCCTTGCAATTTTCTACCTTCGTATTTTTTTATAGCAATCCATTCACCCTGTGGTCTGATAGTGCTGATGTTATCAGTGTTCAATAGTGCACTTTGGCAGGAGAATCGTAAATCAAAATCTTGATTTTTCTTCCCCCTGTCAGATGCTTCTGAAGCTGAGAAAAACCTGATAGCCAAGCTGTTCACCAACTACAACTTGAAAGTGCTACCGGTGAAGAACGTGGGGGAGAGGCTGGTCATCAGGGTGGGGATGAAATTGGCCTCACTCATCGATCTGGTAAGACCACAGACCCCTTTACAAAAATGCCTGCAATGATGGCAAAGTGCAGTAAAGCACAGCCTATACAGAGCATGGCAAACTGGATGTACCCAAGGCATATGCAAAGAATGGAAAACTGTGCAATACCACTTGCAAAATTACTATAGTAAACATTCTCTTGGGATTGTGGCTAAGGATCTGTGCCTGTGGCTGGAAGGTTGCCAGTTCGTATCCCGCAGCCGGCAGAGGAATCCTACTCTGTTGGGCCCCTGAGCAAGGCCCTTAACCCCAACTGCTCCAGGGGCGCCGTATAAATGGCTGACCCTGCGCTCTGACTCCCTGTCTGTGTCTCATAGAGAGCAAGTTGGGGTATGCGAAAAAATGCCAGTACAGTATGTGGAATATAAAATTTCTGTTGTCAGAAATCAGTGTCTGTTGTGGATGCTGGATTTGTTAATGCCCCCTACTCTGTACTGTCATCATCCATCCATCCATTTTCTAACTGCTTCTTCCAATTCACGGCCTCAGCAAGCAACAGGCACAACCCAGGCATAGGGTACAACCTGGACAGAACACCCATCCATCTTAAGGCACAGGCAGACTGTGGGAGGAAACGGTTGCACATGAACAGAGGAAGAACATATAAGCTCCAGGCAGATAGCAGCCCAAGTCTATCATCTATAGGGGAAATATTCACTGTAGTCCCATTGCTATAGAGCAGGCATCCGCTACTAGAGAGTCCCAATCCAGTTACTATTACAGGTCACCTATTTTTAAACATTGGCATCACCTGTAAACTATTGATGAAACAAACAAGTAATCTGTGCTATTAGCGGAGCTCTGGTCCCTTAGGCTTGAAGATGTACTGTAGATTTTAGTCCAAAATAATATGTCAACACATCACCTATTTATTTGGAGATTAAATTTGAATTTTATTTGAAATTTAGAAAGAAATTCAACAATATTTGGATGCAGAGCATATTAGTGATTCCCCTAGTAACTCCAAACTGCTGAATTCAAAGTTGCTGGCTTTGTTGCAATTCCTTAAATTATATTCCTCTCACAATCTAGTATTTCTGAATTGATGTCATATTTCTTAACAAAACAGTTATGGCACATTCTAAGTGCACTGCAGACGTTTCTCAATCCGTTGTGCATCGAACATGTTTAAAGTGGAATGAGAAATGTGCATAAATTATGATTGAAAGTGTCAATTACAAAAATTACAATAAAGGTCCTAGAGATTTATTGCTTGCATAAAGGATTTCCAATACACAGTGCCAGGACCAACAAAGCAAAATCCTTAATAAAATGCAGCATATTCTTAATAATAAAATATACAGACAGATACAGCAAGCTGCCCCCCAATATACAGTTTCCAGTGACACTGTGCCTCACATCCAGCCTGATGCACCTTCTGTTCTGATCAGCACGAGACACTCTCTGCCACTGAGAGGCATGGCTGATGTCAGGTGTCTTGGGTGAGAAATCATGCCGGGGCAGGAAAGCGGATAAAGGCTTTTTAACTCTCTGGCACATTAACACTGCAAGTTCACCTTCAACAGAGCCTGGATTTCCTGGCTTTCTGTTGCACTTGGTTATTGTACTTCATCTCGTACGAGTCACCACTATTAATTTATTCTGATCACAATACTTTCCCTTTTTACCATTTGCTGTTGAAGTGCACTTTTTCAGCCCTGCTGGAGTTCTATGTCCATGTCTATTGCAAACACTGAGAGCTGGAAGCCATAATATGATGTTAATATTCAAGTTCTTATAGAGCCATGAATGACACCATTATATACTGTACTGTATGTGACAGCAGTTAACACATTCTTATGATTTACCTGAAACAATGATTGACTTACGTGGTCTAAACGCCTTGCGTTTCAAAGTCTGAACTTTAAATACTGTAAAAACCTTCAGAACTGTGGTTCTTGGGGACCAGTAGGACAGCATAGAAGCAGTTCAGAGTGCTATAGGACAAGTTGATGGCAGAAAATATTCTGATTGCATTTTTTTTAAATGGCATACTAATAGATTTTCTTAACACAGGTGATTTTGTTTCTGTCATTTTTGTCAGATTTTTCAGTTTTTCTGCATGGAATAAATTAAGATGTTATTGCAAATCTGGCTAATATTTAATGATTCTTTGTTACTACCAATTAATGTTCAGCAAATGCTATGATTTGTAGGACTACAGCAAAAATTGCAATTTCCTAACTGAACTCATTTTTCATTAGTCTGAGAAAATAAATACTGTTGAGGTTGTAATTTCAATAGAAGGGGATGAATCACATTCTGCTATCAGAACGTTGCTTGTCCTGTTAGGGGTCATGGCTAAAGACCATCCCTAAGCACAGTGTGCAAGGTAGGACTAAGGGCAACTGCTTCACCCTGAATAGGATTCCAGTCCAACTCATCATGATCAAAACCCATGCAGATGCACGGAGTCCATGCAAACTCCACACAGATGGATGTCCAAGGATTGAGAGGATTTATTTCAGAGCTACTTTCCACTGTGCCCTCCAATATAGACATTCCTAAAATAATGTAAGCTTAATGTTCTTTACATGTCATAACACAATGACTTTACATAAACATGGAAAGGACTTAGGCATCACTGCAATTAGGTATTAAGTATGAATCGTTCAAAAGTATTTGTATTATTTTTAATCAGGCTCAATAAAATGTTCTGCTTACTTGTTGTGAGAAATGCACAGAATCACGTTATAACATTATCTTGCTAAATAACATACAACAGCTTACCACCTATTGCCATCTTTGTCAAAACTCCTAACTTCATAGTTAGACTCCTAACTTTCATAGTTTGCCTAGTAGTGCTACAAATAATTGACATTGATTATGTTTATAAAAAGCTTAGGGTTCCAGGAGGATCACAAAGCACTTTTCAAAATCATGAGAACCCATTTTGTCCACCAGCGAAGTACAGCCCCCCCCCCCCCAACCTGCACCAGCAGCCCCACTGCACAGCTGATCATGTAGAGAAGAGAGGAATGCCATCACCATTTAAACTGGCATTTGTGCTCCATGAGGTGCCAGCTGTACCCTTTGCAGTTGGGGAAAAGGGGAGAGAGCTTTGCTTAGCTAAGAGCAGGAAATGACTCTCAGAAGGCATTCTTTGTTAGCATTACTGAGCTTGGCTTTCCTATCAGCCTGTGCACAAAAATCGGACTTGAGTGAGATGAGTGGAGATCGCTTAGTTCATCCAGTGATATAGTACTATTACTGCTCCAAAATGATAGCTTTCAACAACAAAGGTCCGACTGCATTAATTCTGTTGATCAGATGAAACATGTAACTGGCTAGCCAATCACAAGAATTGTGTGGACAGAATCTTGGGCTGAATTCTGGCTACATGTGGACTCTCTCTCCCCCTCTCTTTGCTTGGCATCTTAGATTAAAGTTTATTTTTCAGACCGACAAAGGTGGTCACAATCACACAGTTAATTTTGTTTTCAGATAGGTTTCACCTGAGAGCCATTCTGACTTCTGAAGTCCAGAGCTTTAAAAGATCAGATCAGAGCTGGTGAATGGTTGTGTTTCCGGGGAGCGCAGTGTCCTTCTCCGCCCTGCAGTTCCTTATTGGTTGGTCATCTTTTGAATGATTGATTGCGACCCGCAGCAAGGATCCTGTTCCAGCTGTGACGGTCTGCAGAAAAAGAAATGCCGACAACTGGCCATCTGTTATTTAAAGTACTAAAATGGACTCCCTTCCCTAGTCCTTAACACAAAAGCCTAAAGTATTGGATTTATTGTTTGTTGCCTTGACCACACATTAGTAGAAATCTTTAATAGCACTTCATGCTTAATGTAATTATATTCCTTGCTGCTCCATCCCCATGCTCCTAAAAGGATACAACCACCACGGAAAGAGTTCAAAGAGTTACAAGCTAATTCTTAGTCTGAAATACACCTCATCTGGACAGTCCAAGGAACACACATTTATCTTGTCTTCCAGTAAGGAAACTGTAAGCAGGATCACTGAGGCTTGAAAACAGGAGGTACATCTTTCCAATGTCAGCCAAGGAGAGCTGAGCATCTGGAACAAATGACCTACCAGTGCCGTTCAGTGTGGAGGCAGAATCCAAAGTCACAAAGATGCAAGCGAGAGAGATGCAGATGTCTGTAAAGCAATTACAAAGAGTATAGAATGCAGTGTTGCTCTGCAAGCTTTATGTTGGATTAACAGTACTTTTTCCTTCTCTACGTACAGTATGGCATATTTTAATTACTGCCTAGATTTAAAAAAACATTTCATAATGAATTAAAACCAGTACTCATTAAAAGCATAATGCTAAAAGTTTAAAAGCTTAAAGTATGTAATAAAAAATCATTTCTAAAATATGACTGACACATGGGATTCCAATGTAGTAGTAATGGAAAATAAATGCAATGAAATAGGTATATATTGGAATAGTATTGGAACCTACACAAACATGCATGTGGTGAAGAAAGTATTTTTTATCCTTCTTTGGGTAAGAGCTGTGGCAGACACAAAATAATGTTAGCTGCTTCAACTGTGTGCAAAGCACCTTCTCCTTTCAGCCTTTGATTTTGTTCTCTGAGATTCAGGCTCTAAACTGGGAACATGTTAAAGTAAAACCACATGAACATATAAATCATGATGATGTTGAAACGGGTAATATTAACAGTAAGAGCTGATGCTTTTGAAATCAAAGGCCTCTTCTGGCTTCGCATCCTTCTCTCTGCTCTTAAAGGAGTTACTGAACCTCTACAAATTTTGAAAAAGCCACTTACAGCTCTCTTAACCACAGGCTAGCAGATCCCACTTACACATAGAGCAGAACCTGCCCATGTGCTTTTCAGGGTTGAAACTGAAGCAACAGATGACTAGTCACTGTCCCACCCCTGTTTCCTGCAGCTGTCAAGAAGCATTAATCCACAGTTTTAAACAGACGTCCAAGAATGTACCGTAGACCAGTGGTAGCCTGGTGACAAACAATGCCTGTGATTTTTCTTCTAAATATGCCGCAATAAGCATCCGAGAGTTTACAGTTGTCATCACAAGCCAGTTCAAAGACATATTCCCCCCCCCCCCCCCATCTGGCCATCTGAGACATGTCATGAACTCCTGCAAGAACCCAACAAGTTTCTGGAGAAGCTGTTCTGCAGAAAGCCGGGAAGTAGCCTGGCCTGCCCTGGCAGGGCTCCGATAGTTGTTTTACTAGCCAGGAAATCCCAGTTAGAGGTTGCTAGTGGCCTCCAGCTGGGTCGGCCTGACAGTGAATGGGTTCTAGAGTTCAACCTCTGCTCTGAGAAAGACCTCCTTGACCTCCTAGGTAACCTCTTGATGCTATCCACAGTGCAGCCAGCATTATAAACCTGACAAGAAGAACAGGTGCCTTTGCATTGGCCCTACTTAGGGGATTATGTAGTAAAAGAAAATCTCCTGGTCAAACAGAACAGCAAAAGTTTGGTTTAGTAAGGGGTGTGCTTGCCTATGGGCTCTATGGACAGCTTGTCCCATAGAATCATGTACTTACTGTTTCTCATGGCACTAGAGCTGTGTCTACATACTTGGACAATATAGAGAGTTTTATAAGAAACTCTCATGACTGTTTTCCATTTCTATCTGAAATCATTCTCTCCTAACACTGTTTTCTAAGAGTGCCAAAAGCACCTGCTTATTGGGCCACTCCTAGTTGTTTTTCTATTTTAAGGTAAAACCAAAAATGTTTTAATGCTTTTTTTTTTAGGTTTTAATGGATCGTGAGAGTTAAATAAGGCTGAGACTATCTGCACTGGGTTATGGTGGTGATGTTTGTGGCCCAACACGTCCTGCTCATAAAGAAAGAACAGAAGGCCAGCCTCTTGTTCTCTAGAAGTAAATCATCTGTGCTACAACAGCTCAGATCAGGCAATAACAAGAGCCAGTCTGAAGTGCATTAAGGAATGAAAAACATGAAGGAGTACATTGATAGACTGCACACAGGGACATCGTAAGATTATTTGATGAGATTCAATCTGAGGTAAGCATTGAAAGGCTTCAGCGGTCATGTGGAAAGCTAGTGGCAATGTTTTAGGAATGTAAGAAAGATAACCACAATATGAAAAAGTGAAGAAATAAGTTAATAGCAGTTCTTAATTCTGGTGTTCCCAGGTTGAGTTTTTGTGGCCCCAACATCTGTTCATCTGTGTTATGACTAATCGAATTGTTATACTATTATACAATTATACTATTATACAACTGAACTGAATTATTATATAGCTGAACGCTTAGCTCTTGGACCATTTTGCTCAATATGGTGCTAGTTGAGCAATTCTGAAGCTGGTATTTCGGCCTCCTCTCTTAAGTGTGAAGACGTCCTTTATTATTTTCAAAACAAAACAGTTACACCCAGGGATCAGAAAGAAGAAATTATTCTGATTTGACTTTGCACCTAATTGGGCCAGTTTAGCTTGTTGGTTAAAGGCACTTGCATGTTTCAAACGATGCTGAATTTCATTATCATTATCTGCTTTCTTTGGCAGATATTGCTCAAAGCATTGGAGCATTGGTGTTCTGCATTCTACAGTTATGAACCTCAATCAAATTTTGGTCTTCTGAATCGTAAATCCAATTGTCTCACACATCTCCGCAAATATGTTTACAATTGTGTGGAGATGCCATTCTGTCCAGGTACATATTGCAGCATCTTCAATGTACTGGATTTTGGTGACAGAAGCCAGGGTGATTTTAAGTTTGGACTGGAAGTTATTAGAGATAATTAATAATTTACTGTACAGTATGTTCAGTCAGTCAGCTTCATCCCAGCAAGGAGGCAGTTAAATAGACTGTGACATTCAGAAATATTAAAAATAGAACTGGAGTGATGGCATACAACCTTTTTGTTTGACTCCTATCTGAACTTCTGGACTTCAAATGACTGTAATTGGTCCACGGGTGTTACTGCACACATCAACATTCTTCAGCTTTCTTCATGATGGAGTTAATCCACAATTCAGGGGGGTCTTTAAAGAAGTGCTTTATAATTGGCAAACACCTTTGTCAGATCAAAGTAAAGAGCTTGCTGCCTGTCTCAGCAATTTTCCTGTAATGTACGAACTGCAAGAGGGTTTGAAACCACATGGGAATTCTGGCTGATGATTTTTATGAAATTGGTGCAGAATAATTCTTGTAATGATTTTCCCATGATGGACTGCAGAGAGATTGCTCTGTAATTTTGGATTTGTTTCTGAAGATCAGATGATCATTTTCATCACACCAATCCTGCTATAAAGTCTAAGACACAGGCACTGGAGACTTTTCTTCATGTCTTCTCTAGTGATATGAACACTATTCTTCAGTTTTTGGTTAAGGCTTGAGAGTTTTTCCCTGATATACTCTTAATTTTTTTTCCTTTGCTGAGTCTTTGGGAGCCTGTTTTAGTAATCATAATGGAACAGTGACGGATTATTAGTTACTTCTGTGCTTTGTGTATTCTTATTACAATTCGCTAGAAATTGAAGAAATAATAGGATTCATATACGTCAAGGTGGTGCAATTGAGATCCTAGGTTCAATTCCAGACCTAGGGTGCTGTCTGCATGGAGTTTGTATGTTCTCCTCGTGTTCACATGGGTTTCCTCTGGGTGCTTCAATTTCCTCCCATAGTCCAAAAACATACTGGAAGGTTAATTGGGTTGTGTGAAAACTGTCCCTAGTGGGAGTATGTGTCTGCCTAGGGATGGACTGGTGTCCTGTCCAGGGTGTACCCCGTCTTGTGCCCCTTTCTTGCTGAAAAGCTCTGACTCCCCCTGACCCTGATTTGGATGAAGTGGTTAGAAAATGTATGTATGGAATATGACTCATTTTTGCCTCATAAACACGTCGGAGGCGTCTATTTTTAATCATTACAATTTATAATTACTTTGCAATCCACAATTTTTGAGTAGACAGAAACCTTGAAAAGATTCCAAGTAAGCTTTGTTTTGGTTATTGAAGGATTTGGTTAAGTACTGTAAGTGGATATTTGACTAGACAGCAAACCAGCTGATATGGGTGTCCTGACCACCATAATTGAGAACTAAATTTATCCTTTTTAAATGCCCATAATCGAGCAGAGGTACCATTACAAAGAGATCATAAGGTCCCCCTTATAGGGTAATAATGACTTAATAAAACATCCCTTTCGTCATCTAGGCAGTGTGAGGAAGCAATAAGCCAGACTAACAGAATGTTCAGTTACTGTATGCACTACAGTTACAAGCACAGAATTTAAACTGATAGAATTGAATTCCCAAATGCACAGACATACTGTAACCTTTCTTGTCACCATACACTGAAAGCACTATGAGCACCATCCCCCAGGCCAGGCTGACCATCACAGCTGACCAGGTGAAGAAGGAGCTGAAGAGGCTGCACGAGGGTAAGGCCACAGGACCAGATAACATCTGCCCCAGAGTTCTGAGGGCCTGTGCTGATCAGCTGAGCGGAGTGCTCCAGCAACTGTTCAACCTGAGCCTGCGCTTGGAAAGAGTCCCGGTGCTCTGGAAGACATCATGCCTGGTCCCGGTACCAAAGAAAGGGTGCCCCTCTGTCCTCAACGACTACAGACCAGTTGCACTGACTTCTCACATCATGAAGACACTGGAGAGGCTGGTCTTATCCCACCTGAGACCCCTGGTCAGCTCATCACTGGACACCCTACAGTTTGCCTACCAGCCCAGTGTTGGTGTGGAGGATGCGATCATCTACATGCTGCAAAGGGCCTACTCACACCTGGACAGGGCTGGCAACACTGTAAGGATCATGTTTTTCGACTTCTCCAGTGCCTTCAATACCATCCAGCCCTTACTTCTAAGGAGGAAGCTGGAGGAGATGCAAGTCGATGCCTCCACGACCTCGTGGATCACTGACTACCTGACAGGCAGACCACAGTCTGTGAGACTTCAGAACTGTGTGTCTGAACAGGTAGTGAGTAACACAGGGGCACCTCAAGGGACAGTTCTTTCTCCATTCCTCTTCACCCTCTATACTTCGGACTTTAAGTACAACTCAAAGTCATGCCACCTGCAGAAGTTCTCAGATGACTCTGCAATTGTGGGATGTATCAAGGGTGAACAGGAGGAGGAGTACAGAGGACTGGTCAGCAGCTTTGTGGAGTGGTGTCGGGTGAACCACTTGGAACTGAATGTTACAAAGACAAAGGAACTGGTGGTAGATTTCAGGAGGAAAAAGGTCAAACCTACTCCTGTCTACATCCATGGGAGTGGCGTGGAGATGGTGGACTCGTACAAGTACCTGGGAGTGCACATCGACGATAGACTGGAATGGTCTAAGAACATCGAGGCCATCTATAAGAAGGGACAGAGCCGACTCTACTTCTTGAGGAGGCTCAGGTCCTTCAATGTGTGTAGTAAGATGCTACACATGTTCTATCAGTCGGTGGTAGCGAGTGCCATTTTCTACGCAGTGGTGTGCTGGGGCTCTGGGATTAGAGCAGTAGATTCCAAAAGGCTGAACAAGCTCATCAGGAGAGCAAGCTCTGTCATTGGGTTTGACCTGGACTCCTTGGAGGTAGTGGCTGAGAGGAGAATGATGTCCAAACTAGAGGCCATCATGGACAACTTCTCCCATCCCCTCTATGACAGGCTTGCAGGAATGAAGAGCACGTTCAGCAATAGACTGATTCATCCACGGTGCGACAGGGAGCGCTACAGAAGGTCATTCTTGCCGTCTGCCATAAGACTGTACAATGCATCCACCTTGCGTCTTGGCAGAGGCAACATCGACAGTGACCTGTTTCTGGACTAAACGCATCTACACATCTACTGCTACATCTGTTCTCTTTCTTTTTCTTTTTCTTTTTCCCGTTTACAACCACTTTTTGTGCAATATATGCCAGGGACCTGTGCAATACATTTATATTTATATCTATAGTTACTCTGTGTTCTGTGTACTGTTCTGTTCTAGTTTGTTCTTGTGCATCCGGACTGTGAGTAACTCTTGTATTGTATTGTATGTATTGTACCATTATTATATAATTCGTTACACTGTGGCTGTGTTGTGTGTGTTAAGCTGCTGTTGCACTGCAATTTCCCTCACGGGATCAATAAAGTATCTATCTATCTATCTATCTATCTATCTATCTATCTATCTATCCATCTATCTATCTATCTATACCATAGAAAGAACATTTGTGTTCTTGAAATAAGGAGTGCAATTAAATGAGTTCCTGGTCTGAGAGGGATGTCATGTACTGGCATATTAAGGTAACTGAATCTTTTCTACTCAAAACAGAGCAGGCTGTGTGCGGATTTGATTCAAGTGATCAAAATCAATCAAAACATTGATGTAGCGGATGTCTTCAACATCAAAAATGAAAGGAACCAAGCACACAACTGGTTCCTGAAACAGAGGACATTTACACAAAGAGTTGTGGAGGTCTGGAACTAAGACTTTAGCCAATTCAACACTTTAACACTTTAGCTTTTAAAGTTGACTCCATTAGGCCATTTCTGTCTGCACCATTCCAGAAAGTTGCTGCATCCAGCTCCTTAATTATTTTGATCATCAGTATCTGGTTGTAGAAACATTCTGGAAAGGAGTGGATTGAAGAGTCACAGTGTGAGCAGCCTTGCATTAAGATATGTCTTGATGGGATTCTAATTAGCCGGTTTGTGTAAATGTTTCTGCATAATTGCTCAACTGCACTTCAAAGCTGTACTTTGACCACTGATCTTCTCTGCTTTAGGGTCTCAACACATTTCTAGCCATTACGAATGCATACTACAGCTAACTGGATGACTAATGGGAGTTGTGAGCATAGAGCATTTTTATTTTAGTCTATTAGATGACAGCCATATCCAAATATATTTAATAAAAAACTCTGGGAGATCAAGACTTTGAATGCATAGCATTGGAGTTGCACAGGAGTTCCCTGTGAGGAAGTCAAACTCCCAGCAGAAACCAAAAAAGAAAAAAAGTCCTTAGGGCCTCTTCTCATGAGTAACCTTTCTTATGTTCTTGGGTTCTTAGAAGGTGTGCTCAAACTTTAAGAAGAAAAGTAGGAATGTTGATACAAGTGTAAGGGTGGCAAGGTGCCAGAGTATTTAACATTCCTGCCTCTCCATGCTGAGGCCCTGGGTTCAGTTCCTTGGGTGCTATCTGTATGGAGTTTGTATGTTCTCCCTGTGTTTATGGGTTTTTCCCTCAGTCTCCACAGTCTAGAATCATACTGGAAGCTTAATTGGATCCTGGTAAAATTGGTGCTAGTGTGAATGTGTGTGTGTCTGTGTCTGTCTGCCCTGTGATGAAGTAGTGTCCAGTCCATGGCGTATCCTGCCTTGTACCCATTGCTTGCCACAATAGGGTCCAGCTCCCCTGGAAAATGGATGGATATAGCTGGACACAATCACTGTCCAGAACAGTAAAGGACCCAAGCCATCAGTTCACAAATCGTAATTCAGACAGTACCTGTGTAATATATATCGTTTTCAACCAGTTCATTAATTACTTTTGCTTTTGCTTTTGTTAGAATGAAAAGGAAGAGGAAATGAGTACCAATGTGTACATGGACTTGGTAAGTTAAATTTACAATACTATATTCCCAACTTGAGTGTTTGCCCGTGTAATGCTGTGTAGCCTCTCAATCTGTTCAGAAATGTATATTTTCTGCCCCCTTAAACAACTGTATCTGAAAGATAATGTAACATGAAAATCCAGTTGTACTGTACATTCAGTATTTTCTGATAGAAGCAGATCAAAAACCTGTCTGACATTCAGTCAGAAATTCAAACATTGATTTTGCAAATATACTGTGCATATTGTAAAATATGTACGATAGAACTTGTTACACCATAACTTATACTTATATAGTTCTAAAATGTATAATTATTCAAGATTCAAAGATTTATGAATAAGCCTTAATTAAAGGGAGAATTTTACCTGGCCATCCATAGTATGGGGCATTTTTAAGGAGATAGATTGTGGTTTTGTGAAAGACGAAGGGCAGGATTAACTCTGTCATCACAGAAATGGGAACACTGTTGAATATATACCCAGGTCCAGCATGCTGCAGGATTATCTCCTGTTCTATTACAGTTTAGTTTTAAATCTGTACTTTAAGAGATTTTAAACCATCCTTAAATGCAAGGAAATCTCTTTAGCAATAAAACTACACTTGATGCTGCTGCTATACTATTAATAATATAGTAGATCTCAAAAGACTATTGTCCATGCACAGTTGTCTAGACGTCTTAGTTTTGTGTTTAATCTTGTCTTTAATAGACATGTCATTCCATCAAATTAAGCTAAAAACCTGTAGATTTAAAAATGAACTTGATTTCTGTTGTAAGAGCTGAAGTCTTGGTCCACTTGCATGAAATACCATGTCTTAAAGTTCACTATATTTTTCTACTCTTGATCCTTGAGTTCACAGGTGAGCTCATTCCAGTTACTCTTCTCCAGTAGTTTCATAGGAAGGTCTCAGAATCAAACACCTAGAAAGCAGCAATCTATTAATTAATTGTAAGCAGATGATTCTGATCACATTCATTTTTAATAAGTAAGATAATTGAATAACATAATTGAGAACTGAGTTAAAATGAAGACAGGAATACCATAGGACCAATGTTAGGGTTTAGTCTTATCAGAGGTTAAGGTTGATTATACTTTGTGCTCCATGCTCTTAAAAACTGACTGTAACAAATGCCTCAATCCTGTGTAGAAACATTAACCTGAAATAAACTGAAACCCCTGACCGAATGGCAAAATCTAAGCCCAATATTTGTGTTGGCATTTTGCTTGGCTGGTTCCTAGCCAGCTGAGAAACCACCATCTTGTTCTGCGCCGGGAATGTGCAGTTGTTGAGTGAGCTGGAGTTCGCAAACAATCCAGGCCTTTTGTTGTCTTTTCCTCCTGCTCTTGAAAGACCTGGAGTGACTACAGGCTGTCTTGGAATCCGGCGGAGCACGACAATATCCAGGTCCTGAGGCTGCCACCAGGGAAGGTGTGGCTTCCAGACATTGTGCTCATTAACAAGTGAGTTAACGATTCAACCCCCCCCCCCCCATCACCCGGGTTTTCTAATTATCCTTTAAGAGCGTCTATCTATCTGAACATTAAGGTTAAGGTTTTTCAGCCCAAATGGAGCATGTAACTGTAAGTATTCCACAGGCAGGAAAAATAAACAAATGGATTTATTTATGCAGACTGAGCTCAAGATTTTACTGCCATCTGCCGCAGTACTGAACTGAACCACAAATAATTGTGAAAAATGTTTGGAATTTCACAGAGCTCTTTGGAGGAAAGATTACACTTCAACCTCACCTATTGATATCGACCCCATATCGTTCATTTTTTCTACATTGCTGTAAATATCAGTAAAACAGAAAATGTTTTTAAATGTTATTAAACTAAGCAGGAGACTAATTGGTAATGAATGGATCTGTGTTTTGTCAGAAAAGGTTGTATAATCTGAAATAATAAGTAAAACTGTACACATTCGTTTTCACCTCGTCAAAAACACAAATCAATAATTCAAATTTATCCCCAGTGCGACACACCCGGGGGCAAAGTACTGTAACAGGGTGCTCTAAAATAGGTGGAACCCAGAAAAAAAGATACACAAACATGGCTGCAAAGGTAAAATACCGCACCATATTTACAGCGAGGTATAATATTCAAAACACACAACAAAAGCCTAAGCAGCTTTTTGAGCTGAGTTCTAACTATGCGTCCTTCACTTGGTCAGGTGACTGAGGGTGGCAGGTCATAACCCACAGCTTTCTGGGAAATGTAGTTCAGACAAGAGCTGCCATCTAGTCTGAGCTCGCATTCATACCACACAAGCCAATATAAGAATGGGTTCCCTTCTCAGCTTGGCTTTACTGCTAGAACTCTCGTAGCAGATGAGAAACTGTACATTCAGACCTCCAACATGTCCTTCATGCCTTCTTCCATGCTGTGAGTTCCACAGTGCCTTTCAGGAAAGCAGCGCCAACTGGAGGGATGTTGAATCTCTCCCTGCGAGTTCCCAGATGCCCGGCAGGTTCCAGGAATTGTTGTGGTCCTCAAAACGGAAAGAACTCATGTGCTTTTCCAAGGATTGTCATGATCTGGAATGCATGGTTTCCTCTGGTATACTGTATGTTCCAACTAGGCTACGAATTTCTGAATTATTTCCATAACTGTTTCTGGTTCAATTCTACAAGTTGTGTGAAAGTCACGATTTTAAAAGAATCCTTGGTTCTTCTGAGAAAATTAATGTCCACCTGTCTTGAAACGTGGCTTTGGAAAACTTGGTATATGGTTATTAAGATATCTGCTTTCCATAAAATCTCCAGATATACCTGCATATTCCTAAATTGATTATATGGTCTTATAATTTACTGTTAAAACCCTTGAACTGCCTTGTCTTGAACAGAGACAATATTGAGGAGAGCAAATACAAAATTTCTAAATCTTGAACAGTATTGATAAAAGCTAGCCAAGGGGACTTCAAGCACAGTGAACCCCAAACCAGTGGGCATTAGTCCATGGAAGTGCATATAACACTGAGAACAGGAAGCACTTCTTTATAGAAAGGGCTACGGGAGTGTAGAACAAGCTACCCAGCAATGTTGTTGAAGCTGATACTCTTACTTCTTTCAAGAAATGGTTGGATGAGATCCTGGGATCAAATAACTAACCAAATGGGACAGATCGGCTGAAAGGTGTCCTCTTATTTAATTAATATCTCCCAGCTGTTGAACCCATCTTCTCCAGGGTACTGCGTCATTCACTTACAGGTAAAACAACCCACTGTGTAAGAGTTTTTTTAGTTTTGTTTGCTAATGGGAGAAGAGAGAAATCTTTCAAACCCACTGAGGATAGGTTTGGCTCTGTGAGCTGTTCAGTACACTCTGTTTTTGTAATGTCGGTGTCATTACTGTTCAAGGCCCCAGTCATAATGCTATTTACACAATTGACTTTCAGTAAGCTGAAATAGATTCAGCACAACTGAGGAAATTGATCTGCAGGAATCTGGAAAATTTCCCAGTAGAATGGATCATTTCTAATTACATTGGTCACTATCAAATGAAGTTACAGATTGTCTATTATGCAACGGCATGTGGGATAAATAAGTTTGTGTTTCTGTTACAGTAACATGCATTGATTACATTTTTTAAGTTTTTATTGTCAGGGGAAGTTGCTGTGAATTATTTAACTGCAGAAAAACATTGTTTCAGCTAGTTCTCATTTTGAATTGGACTACAGTATCTTGTTTGTTTTCAATGTGGTGGTTGTCAAGTGCTCAAAATGAAGAGGAAGTTTTTCCTTGTACCTGGAACCCCCCTGTTTTGTAAATAGATGTTCCTTTTGTTGAGAGAACGATGAAGATATCCTTTTAAAAAACCCTATACCAGTCTCCAGAACAATGACCAATGATTACTTTCTAGAACAGTGTTTCTAAGCTATTTTTGTATCAGGAACCAGCTTCTTAAGGATCTGGTCATTCATTGCAAGGCTGTAATGATGATCATTTCGATTTATCTGCACAATTCCTTCTAGAATTTCTTTAGAAAAAGTACTGAAATAACTTGGATAAGAGTCTATTCCTATCCCCTCGTCATAATAAAAATCCTAAATTAGTTCAGGTGTAACCAATCACCTTTAAACATAGCACACCAAGTTAATTGGTCTCCACCTGTGGTCAATTGTAGTGATTTACATGAATTCAGGAAAAAGTCAGCAGTTCCTCTAGGTTGGGAGGTGCAGTTAAAAGCAAATGAATCAACAAATGAGCATCAAGGAGCTTTCAAAAGAGCTCTGGGACAAAGTTGCAGAAAGGCACAGGTCAGGTAATGGGTATGAAAAATACTTAAATGCCTTGAATATGAATTGGAGTATGGTCAAGATAATAATTAAGGAGAGGAAGGTGGGTTGCACCTCCCAGGATATTGCCTAAATCGATGCTGAATAACCAAACAAGAAGGACACTCATCAGAAAGGCTACCAAGAGGCCAATTGCAACTTTGAAAGAGTTGCAGGCTTATATGACCAAGATTTGTCAAGCTGTGTATGTTACAATATCCCAAGCACTCCACAGATTTGGCCTGTATTCAGGCTAGGCAAAAAGAAAAGTAAAAGTCAATTTAAAAACGCAAAAAAACTTTTAATGAAACAGTTCATGGTAATAAAGTATGGGAACAACATACTGCAGAGTGTATGATGGACTGGGATGAGGTCACATCACTTGGACGGCATCCATGTGTCCAACCACGCCAAGTTTGACGTTATCCCAGAATCCCCCCATCACTCTGCACATCAACCACATGCTAATGAAAACAACGAGGCTAATGATTTTAAAACTGATCCATTTAAAGACCAAGCTTTTTCCCAAGTCATATATTCAGGAAAACATCCTTTTCCAGTTGATATCTGTCATGACAGCCCCTGTTGATATTCTTCTCATTTCTGCAGCAATGATGGTGTCTTTGACGTGTCTCTGAAAGTGCACGTTCAGGCGTACAGTGATGGCAGAGTAACCTGGAGCCCCCCTGCTCTGTATAAAAGCTCCTGTGGAATCAAGGTGAGCACTGATGTCTTACTCACGAATCCTTGCTTTGTAATGAAACGTTTTTCCATCCATCCTTGTTCTAACCGCTTCCTCCAATCCAGGGCCGTGGGGGAGCCAGAGTCTTTCCCCCCAAGCAATGAGTGCAAGACAGGACACACCCTGGACAGAGTGCTAATCCATTACAGGGCACACACACGCACACCAGGGCCAGTTTTCTCAGAAGTCAGTTAACCCAGTAGCATGTCATGGGATTGAGAGAGGAAACCTGAGCTCCTGGAGGAAACCCCCATAACCCTGGACATAGATAGCACCCCACTTTGAAAATTCAGTCCAGGGTTCCAGTACTGTGAGGCAGCGATATTAATCACTGAGCCATCTTTAAATGTTATTAATCATTGGTAATATTTTGTTTCAAGTGTTATTGTCTATTGAATGTCCACTTAATTCTGACTTATGAGCTCTTTTAATACTCTGCTCTCCTGTCAATGCCGTATATCACCTGATAATACTGTCAGATGGCCAATTAATAAAAGTCTGTCCTGTGGGGGGATAAAATCTGTGGTCTGTTTTCCTGCCTGGTCTAACAAATCCTTTCCATTCCAAAACAAGACAACAAAAACAAAACCTAACTGTATTGTAGAGTCCTCATTATACTTTTAGAAAACTTTCTCCTAACTATAAATAGGGCAAAACTAATTCCAAACCTCCCCCCCCCCCCCCCCAATAATAATAACTGTTTAAATAGAACTTTTTAAGTCCCCTATCTTTGTGTCTTTCTTGCCAGATCTTTTGTTTATTATGTGGCTGTCAATCTACAATCTCTACTAAAAGACCACCCTTGTTTCACCCATCACTATTGCCCTGACAGCTCAAAGAAACCTGGCCAATAAAAACCCACACAAACCCACAGCATCCACCCAATTACTTTGCCTTGCAAATATATCCAAACTCTTGTATAGTTTTTACATATTGTAAAAGGCAACAGCCTTACAACATGCAGTCTTGACACGATGTTGTACAGTAGCTACTGTATGTTAATAGCTAAGATCAAAGGAAAATGGAAATTTATAAAGTTATACGTATTCTAACATTTGCCGTGGTAAACCTGAAGTATTTTAGACACACAAAATTACTTAAATGAGTCACACGATTAATTGAATCTGCCTGTGTACAGTAATAGTGGTTCTCTTGATGTCAGAATAAATGTAACTACTGTACTTCTGTTAGGTTCCTCTTTTAGGTAGATCATTAAGCCAAGATTCAAGGATGAAGACCAAGGAGCTTTCAAAACAACTTGGGGATAATGCTGTATAAAGCACTGATGTTTAATTAAATTAATAAGTGGAAGGCTCCCAGACGCTGCATAGACCTACTGTCCCTCCAAACTGAGCAGACAGACAAGGACGGAAGCTGATTAGAGACACCGCCTACCGTGACGTTACGGAGTTCAGTGGCCAAGAAAGGCGGAAATGTCCTATGAGTCAACAATATCCTTGTTAACCCACAAGGGGCTTTGCGAAACTAATAACAAATACTCAAGTGGGGTTTGTAACAAAGTCTTTAAGTGATTTTGCAAACATGTGGCAATAGGTTTTCACATCGTCAGACAAGACAAAAGGGGCGATTTGTTGTCTTAATGCAAACTGTTACATCTGACACAAACTCTGGTTTAGTCACCTCACTCTTTCTCCTTCACTTTTCCCCTGTTTGATGGTACCAACTACTGTACTGTATCTCCAAACATCAGGACCTCACTGTTCCTCATTACCTGTCTACCATGCAGAGTTTGTTTGTGAATTGAGGAATCCCAATTATCTTCAATGAATGACATGGCTCAGACTGCAGCTCTTATCTGCTATATAATTCTGGGAATGTACAGTACTTTTCTGTGCATTTTGTACAACCTAGGAGAATTCACTGCCGAATCACATGTAATAAAAACACATCATGGTACTCTATAGAAAACCAGAACAAAGCATTACTACTGGAGGAATAAACAATGGGCAAAGACCAGATCGTCCAACAGCACTGCTCGATTAATACTACATACTCCAAATAACAAAACAGCCCATTCTCTTTTACTCTTGTACTCTACTACCGGTCCACTATTAGAAGATAATGTGTCACAGTCTTGCACCCTGTTTGCTTATGTGTGTCATGGCCCAGTGCTGTATTTGCATCAGTGGTGACTCTTTCCCACGGCAGGTGACGTTCTTCCCCTTTGACTGGCAGAACTGCACCATGGTGTTTCGCTCCTACACCTACGACGCCTCCGAGGTCGACCTGCAGTACGCGCTGGACAAGGAGGGCAAAGAGATTCATGAGATCATCATGGACGAGAGTTTCAGCGGTGGGGGACCACTCCATATGCCTCCAAACCTTTTCAGTCTGAATTGTTCCTTTTTAATCCTTAGGACTTTCATATGAGTAACGTCTGCAGTATTTAGACTCATCCATTAACTACAGCATAGTCAAAAGGCTCACCTGGCTCAGATGATGATAACATGTACTCATGAGTGTTTGAGACTTATGAAATGAACTGGTTAAATATTTATTCGGGTTCAGTGCATTAATATGGACTTTGAGTTAAAGAATCCCAGAGCAGTGAAGCACCAGGACAGTAGACGCAAAAAGCAACCGCAAGTCAGCTAAAATAGCACATGTTAAATTTGTATAACATAGCTGGAAGAGTGGGATTTGTGGACTGAGTGGCTAGTGAAAGGTGCCGCTGTGCTCATGTAAGAGATGAGTGGGGGTCTTGTTTACAACCCCAAATCATGTTTTTTCTAACTCTGTCCTTAAGAAAGGTTTACTGAAGTACACCTTGAAATGATTATGAATATTTTTGAAAAACATGACATAAAACTCAATCCATGTTATACCCATGGGAAAATTAGATGAATACTGTGAACATTTTGTGCAACCATGGCAAAATATACATGGCAGTTTTATGTGTTTTCCCCATAGCCACCTGAAGCCACCCCCTTTCATTCTCCATCCTCATGTCTTCCTTCTTCTTGGTCTTAGAGAACGGAGAGTGGCAGATCCGTTACAAGCCTTCCCGAAAGAACGTGGGGCCTGATCTCTACGAAGACATCACCTTCTACCTCATCATCGAGAGGAAGCCCCTCATCTACGTCCTCAACATCGTCATTCCTTGCATCCTCATCACCATCATCGCCATTTTCAACTTCTACCTCCCTCCCGACGCAGGTACTCTCTCGCACTCCTACCACCTGCGTCTGAAAGAGAGAACTTGCAAAAAGCAGGTTCGTACAACCCTGAGATAAAGAGCCTTCTTTTTCCGGGGAATCGTGTGACTCTTGTCCCTGATGCAGGGCATCCTAAGGAAAATGAAAATCTTTTCCCAATGGACAGACACTTTTAGCTTGTTTAGCTTGTCTAGATGATGCTTTAGAGACCAAATGTTAGATTTTGAGGAAAAGATTTATTTCAGGAAGAAGTGAAAGAAGGTTCTGGCACCAGAGCTCTATTTGTATTATTCTGGCTTTGGGAACCTTCATACAGGAATCTACTATATAAACCGTTTGTCACAGGTGAAATTCAGGATTGCTTCTTGGCTTCATTGTGCTGTTTCATACAAAAAAAAGGCTGCTCAAAACCAAAAGAAAACTTCCTTATCTTTGTTCCTTTCGCTAAACACTACAAACAGAAGCCCATCTAAACTCATTAAAAGCACTTGTAAAGACTTCCACTCTGTAGCAACCACAAACAGTCTGTTTATCATTGTCTGCTGACCATTAGCAAAGAAAAACATATCTTTTACATTTGGGATCAGGTTGCTGTTCACACAGATGACAGTACTTTCCAACTGACAAGCACCCATGCTGAAACTTAGACATTTCATCCCATGCTATGAACAAAACCAGGTCTCTCCTGGCAGGGGCAAGAACTGTGCACCTTAAACTATACAGCAAAAAAGCAAATGAAAGACCCAATAAGCTAAAACAAAGCAGGGGGCTTACATGTGTGCTGTTTCTGTGTAGTCTCAAGCCCAGCCCCTTGTCAGATGTTCCTTTAACATTTTGAGAGGCCAGAGCTGACAAGCTGGTTGTCCCAGCGATTGGAACAAAGCAGCAGCAGCCAGAATTATTTGTCAGACCCCCACTGCAGGCTGCCTTCCAACATAACTAACTGCATGTGGGACTTGCCAGCACCGCCTCTTGCGCAAAGCAGGGCATAAAATGATCACTACCTGTATTTTGTATGTGCAGATATTGCTTTGTTTTAATATGGATTTTACAAGCTCCCACTGTTAGGTAACCTTTATAATAATATATTATTTGAAAGAATCACATTAACAGAAGATGATTTCTATATCTCCGAGAGCAGTGATTCACTACCAGTGTCTTGAGAGGGCTAGGGGACCTCAGAGTAAGTGCAGGGGATCCCCAAAACTGAAATGCACTTTATTCTTCCAGTCCAGCAAACAACGCAATGGTTGGTAAAATCAGCACTCTTACTGTACATAGTAGATTGTTCTTAAAATAGATCTGTTGACATGCAGCATTGCTTGTAATGGACTATAAATAGGGTCAGGGCTTTCTGTACACCTTTTTTTTCCACTGTACTTCAGCCATCGAGCACCAAGAGGTCAATAAAGCCTGATCTAAAGCCACTAATTAAACAATCATTTCATTGTGATACCTTAATCAATTAGTCATTTAATTTGAACAGTTAAAATTAAAGGGCACAGTGGCTTAGTGGTTAGCACTGCAGCCTCATAGCCTGAGGTTCAGTTTCTGAACTGCTTTATCCAATTCAGGGTCACCGGGGAGCTGGAGCCTATCTCCCAGCAAGCAATGGGTGCAAGGCAGCGGACACAATGAACAGGATGCCAGTCCATCACTGGACACACACGGACACAAACACACACACACACACACACACACACACACACACACACACACTCACACCAGGGCCAGATTTCCCAGAAGCCAATTAACCTACCAGTATGTCTTTGGATTGTGGGAGGAAACTAAGTATCTGGAAGAAACCGATGTGAACTCGGGGAGAACATACAACACTCCACTCAGGTCAGGAACTAACCCAAGGCCCCAGCACTGTAAGGCAGCAATGCCCACCACTGTGCCACCATGCTCTGATGCAGGTGAGAGATACGGTGGCTGAAATGGTTATAACAGTGAAAAAAGGAACTTAGAGCACCAGTAGAAATGAATGGGTACAATTAGGACTGAAAACAGCAGGAACTTATTTACACTCTTTGTCAGGGACTAGAACGAACTGTCCTGCCTTGTTTTTTCATCCCCTGAAATCCCTCAAGAAACAGCTGAATGAGATCCTCACAACATTAAGCTATCAGAAACCAAGCAAACAAAATTGAATGATTATCATCTCTGAAGTCAGAATGAGTCATAATGCATCACTTTTGGGACACAGGGGGATTGCAGTGCCATCTTTCTTGCCATCTCTTTTAGTATCAACGACTTGATGTAAAATACTAAACAATCAGTGTGAATCCAGAAACAAAGTAACCTGTTGTTGAGTGTCCTTTTTATAAATATCTAGACACAAAAGGGACAGAAAATTATGGCACACGGTGGTACAGTACATGAAAGTACACGGTACCCTTTTTGAAAAGCATATTCTTTGGTGTGTTGCTTTCCGTCTGTCCCCAGGGGAGAAGATGGGTCTGTCCATCAACGTGCTGCTGACTCTTACGGTCTTCTTGCTCCTGCTGGCGGACAAGGTGCCCGAGACCTCTTTGGGGGTGCCCATCATCGTCAACTACCTGATGTTCACCATGATCCTGGTGACCTTCTCAGTCATCCTCAGCGTTGTGGTGCTCAACCTGCACCACCGCTCCCCCAACACCCACGTCATGCCCCTGTGGGTCCGCAAGGTGAGCCAGTAATAGATTAGAATTAGAGGAGGCAGGAGTTCAGACAGGGGGTGCCCTCTTCCCAGGCTGTAGGGTATGGTGTGTTTCCCTCAGTAGACCCCCGTTTGACATCCTCAGATTGATTAGACAATCCGATGTCATTTGCATGTGTGAAAAGGTGTAGAAAGTCCAGGGTTTCCATGGTCTGATGGGATACTGTAAAGACAGTAGTCTCTAGTTTTCCAGCTTATATTAATGACTCAGATCTCAGCATGGCATATTGATTGAAGAATGGATGTGTTTTGATCCCCTTTGTATCCTGGGTCCCTACATTTCCAACACACTTTGATTCCCTCTTGTTTCCACTGTTGCCTTCATCAAATGTTCCAGCAGACCCATACTGCGGGTAGAATTCTAAACTATATAAATGCAGACAAAACACAGCAGCTTATAAACTCATTATTACTCACATCTTAACTCTAATCTAATTTACCTGTTGATTCCAGTCTTTAGTGTAAGCTCTAAGCTACAAATGTTTATATACAGTATGTGAAATAACCTGAATGTAAATGGTATTTTTCTTCTTGCAATTTGTTTTACATTGTTCTATGCAAGTTTTCTTTACCAGGTAGAAATGCCTCTAATTGCTAGTATCTCTAAGTCTCTTGGCAGTTGATTTACATTGAAATGATGATTATACTCACTGATATTTCTGGTCCTGCTTTGCGTTGTGGAATATTCAATTGCACAGTGTATGGAATAATTGGGTAATAGACTATCCAATCTGATACATTAATTTAGAAGGCTAAGGTTTCAATAGCCAGATAAGTTTTGTTTTTAGTTTTTAGTGTTCTATTTGAAAAAAATTAAATGACCCCTCAAAAGAATTAATAACATGTCTTTGCTGAAGAGGTAAAGGGTATTTTATTAACCATTTGCCCTTTTGATAGGCAAATTGAGTTCTGGCTTTGCAATTTCAACATGCAACATCTTTTAACAACACATTTTTTGTTTTTAAAGCTTTCTAATTCTGATCTTCATACATCCAATACCCTCAACTTTAAAAAAATAACCATTCAGCATTATCTATTCTATTACACTGACATTGGTATTGTGTGGACTCAGGGCTAAGTAAAATATCTAGTTAATATCCATTGAAAGTGGAAATGAATGAGCAAACATAACAAAATGAACCTTGAGGAATTGGTTTGCACTTTATTTTACTCAAACTAAATTGCCATTTGGTTTGGAAATATATAACATTCAGTTTTTAGGAGTTGCAAAGCACCTTGTAAATTGAAATGAAATTTTCTGTATTAAGGACAATAAAATAGCATTTATTTCCTCTATGGTTTAATTTAAACTATAAAATGGTAAACCGACTTCATCATATAACTTAAAATGAACCTCCTCATCAAATTAATGTCAGACATGAGTGTAATAAAACAGTAAATGCCATTTCTGTATAAAAATCTCTTTTGTGGCATGCAGTAGGTACCGACATGACATGTGGAATTTCATTATGCTGATTAACATTTGTCATTGACGGGCTACTGTGAAAAACAAGATAGCAAGTGAGGTCCCAGGACTTGATCATTCCAGCTCTGCGCAGACGAGTTGAGATCACTCAGTACAGGTGGAGTGACTGTAGCGACTAGACATTTCTGCTCAGACTGCCTCGCTTGGACTTTTGAATCGATTGGTCTGTTATCTCCCTGTGAAGCTGCCCACGGCACTCTGCGAAGCATTCTGTCTCTTTCAACGGTGAGATAAGAGGATTGCAGCTACCTTTGTCTTCTTCTTTTTTGTGATTAACACAACTAACAACACAGATAAAAGCCTCTGCAACACAAACAGAGTCAAGTTCAAGCACTGCTCTGGAACTGAGATACTGTAGCATCAGGGAGTCCAAGAAGGAGATGTCTCTGGTTAAAATGTGTCAGGGTGAATTGGTGGGTAGATATCCGTTTTCCAACCACTTCATCCCATTCGGGGTCGTGGGGGAGCTATCTTGGCAAACAAAGTGCTTGAGGTGGGGGACACAACGTAGACGGGATACAAACACAGGGAGAACATACAAACTCCATGCAGGTAAAGATTGAAATATCATCAAATCACACCTCAATGAAAGTAGCACAGGACTGACATGTGATCAAAACTAAACCCTAACTGTTTTCCACTGAGCTCTTAGCAGACTCCTTTTCTTTGTCAGATTTTCATCCACCTCCTGCCTCAGTACCTTGGACTGCTGCGCCCCAAAACTGAGACCCCACTGTCACTGGAGTTGTCCCCCAAGAGGGAGGTGCCGGTGTCTGTAAGCCGAGCAGCGGACGAGTACTTCATTCGGAAGCCCACCTCCAACTTCCTTTTCCCCAAGCCCAACCGGTGAGTGCTCAGCCGGGTTTGGACAAGCACAAAGGGCACAACCAAGAATTGCACTGTGGGAAATCTCACCTGTAGAAAGGAGGAAAAATAAAAACGAAGAGAAAGGGTTGTGTATGTTCTCCCCATGTGGGTGTGGATTTCTTCTGAG
Organism: Atractosteus spatula; assembly: GCF_055471065.1. Lineage (NCBI taxonomy): Eukaryota > Metazoa > Chordata > Actinopteri > Semionotiformes > Lepisosteidae > Atractosteus > Atractosteus spatula. Next base: position 66,092,108 of record NC_142708.1, on the reverse strand, counting down.
TGCTCTGGTTTGCTCCCACAGTCCAGAGTCATGCTAACAGGTTATTTGGCTCCTGGGAAAACTGGCCCTGGTTCATGTGCATGTGCGTCTGTCTGTGTCTGCGTCTGCATTGGTGTCCCACCCAGAGTGTACCCTGCCTTATGCCTGTTGCATGTCAGAACAGGCTCTGGCTCCCCCACAACCTTGAATTGGAAGAAGCAGTTAGAAAATTGATGGATATAAAAGCCTGCTCAACCAATTCAGATGAATATGAGAGAAATAAGCTCAATGGAGTGTCCCACTCCCATTTTAACACCTTTGATCTAAACGTAAAGAGACCTAATCACTGCCTCAAAGGGATCTTCTGAAATATAAAAATAACAACAAGGAAATAATATACATAAAATAACATTACTATCATCATTATTAACATTACAGTGGCATGGTGGCGCAGTGGTTGGCATTGCTGTCTTGCAGTGCTGGGGCTCTGGTTTCAGTTCCCTGGGTGCTGTCAGTGTGGAGTTTCATCCTTATGATGTCAGATGTTTGGAACATTTTGAGATGCACATGGACAATTTGCTGATATATTGGCCTTACTTATGTCGCACACATCAAACTATTTTGACTTTCCATTCCTTTTACCTTAAGAAAAACAGAAGATTAGATGTAAACAGACATTACTGGATGCCAGTCTTATCATATATATATTTTTTTATTGATCATCTTATGTTGGTGAAATAATAATTATTTGTCACAAAAAATCAAATTGAACATATAATCTTATCTAGTGTGGTGCCAAGACTTTGGAAGTTAAAAGAAAGCCAATAATATTACAATATTTTCTTCCATCTGATTAATTTAAGCATGGGTTTTTCCCATTCTGCTGAAGCATCTTAGTAGGATTAACTAGGAAAAATCTCAGATCGATCATTAACTTCAAAATCTAGCACTGAAACAGCAGCTGAGGTGTTCACGAGTCAGAAAGACCCAGAACTCGAACTATTTGAGGCAGACTGATGTGAATGATTGGGCTACAGTCATTTCATTTACTGCACAGGTTTCTAATTTAAAATGCAGGAACGTTGTTCATAAATATTTAAAGAACGGCAAAGGAAAACACAGCTTGAGACTGCAGAAGTTACTTTAAATAATTTCCTTTTTCTAACAATTTACAAGGACAATTCATCAACGAAAAAATGACAGTGACCATTTGCCTAAAGAAGATTTATTATTGAAGTAGATTGTGTTTATTATGGAATGCAGCTTGAAATAAGCATGATTGTGGCATATCGGGGTCAGCATCACAATTCCCGCTAAAGTTTGGCTAAAAGTATCAATTTATTTGGATTCCAATACAAAAAACGAAAGAGTTTAGCATGTAGAAAGTGTGTTTGAAAAACTTTGCATTTTTAGCCATTTTTGAGCGACAGCTTAGCAAAAATCGCAAATGTGGGCCAAAAGTTGTCGTCAAGGAAACAACAAAACAACACTTTTCCTGCATTTCAACTGCCTCCAAAAGCCCAGCAAAGGCATCAGTAAATGTCTACTTCTCATTCAAACCCTAACCCTAACCCTAGCTCGGGCACTTGTATTACACCAATCGAACACCTTGCCCTCACATCCTGTGATCAAAAAGTTACCCAAATGACTCCAACCTCATCAGAAACATTTACTGCAATGCTTTAAAGCACCTTCATTGTATCTGCACTGAATCTGTTTTACAATTCCAGTATTTTTGGTTTGGTCACCCGCTGCTGGAATGCAGCTTGAAATAAGCATGATTTGTGCCAGATCGGGGTCAGCATCACAAATCCCACTAAAGTTTGGCTAAAAGATTTAAAACAGCCTCTCTTCAAACAGAGCAGCATTCACTATCAGAAACAAAACAGATGAGAGGATACCAGGTGACCCATCATGTTGTTTGCTAAAACCTTGAATGAGTAGCAGCAAGCTACCAATTAGGAGTTAAATGGCTTTTTCTTTTTTGATACCTCATGTCAAAAGAAAAAGATAAATAAGGGAGGTTCTTATGCCTTCAAATAAATTATTCTTGTCTCTAGAGGAGTCTCATAAGATGAGGCAGACTTTAATTTGAGAGGATTTCTAATAATCCTTTTAATTCACATCAGGTGTCAGATATCATTTACAACAACATGGAGCCTTCTTAAGAACTTGGTAATCCCAAGATAACGCTTCAAACAGTATTAATCACTGCCAGTGGGGAAAATTCTTTCAGATAATTAGAATGATAGTCTGGCAGTGTGTTCTTGTAGGTTAAGGCCTGTGCTGGTTTTTCAAGTGTGGTGATTTGCCCAATTGATTTTGCCATAGTCAGAACTGTGGCACAGTGGATAGCATTTCTCCTCACAGCACTGGCCCCTGGGTTCAAGCTCTGGACCTGGGGTGCTGTCTGCGTGGAGTTTGCATGTTCTTCCCAGGTTGGTGTGGGTTTCCTCCAGTTGCTCCAGTTTCCTTCCACAGTCCAAAACATGCTGGTTAATTGGCTTCTGGTTAAGTTGGCCCTGGCGTGAGTGTGCGAGCCTGTCTCTGCGAGCTTGCCCTGAGATGGACTGGCGTCCCATCCAGGGTGAACTCTTCCTCACTCCCGTTAATTGTAGGAATAGGTTCCAGCCCCCCTGCGACCCTGAACTTGACAACTGTCAAGTTACCCTGAAAGTGTCTACTTTTACTTGTCCTGTAGCTACGTTTGCATTGAGCAGATGTTTTTACGCCTGTGGAACACACAAGCTATTATCAGGCACTGGATTCTAATTTTGTAATTAACAGTGGGGGGGGTTAATTTCATCCCAGCTTGAACTCAAATTACCCAGAAGTGTGAACTCTCACATTCTTTACAGAATAAAAACATGATAAAGTGGTATATGAAGCATTATGGGTTAGAGTCTGTGTTGCTATTAGCTTAGGAAGGTTTTATCCTTTCTTTGCATTTGGATAAATCCCTTAGATTCCAAACCAAGTGAAAAGCAGTGACATGCTTCCCCCTGGTGGTAGCAATGAAACCAGAATAAATCCAGGAGGCAGCACAGCAGAACTCCACTGTCATTTAAGTAAACCTATAGTCTTCTTCTGCTACTACTTACATGTCACCTACATGTTATCCCATTCCTGTCTCCATTACCTTCTCTATTTAGGAGTCAGTTCATATGTATTTAAGTTACATTTTATTTAAACACCCCATTTATTCAAAATGGGTACTATAGTGACTTTGTGTTTGCTGGGTCACAGGTCTTTGTTCCTGGGTTTGTTTCCAGACCGAAACAAAACACCTTCTGTGTGGAGTTTGCATGTTCCCCGCAGGGTGTCCCATCCAGTGTAGTCCTGCTTTGAACTCTGTTCTACCTAGATAGGCTCTTAGCTTTCGCAACTCTTTCCAGGAATAAGAAACATTCTGAAAATGCATGGATTTATTCAATTGTATTTTCTTTCAGCATATTTTCTCGGTTATTTATTGTGTGTAACCTCTGTTCTGCTATTCATTGTAGAGGTTGTTGCAGATGCTGTTTCCATTTGGTGCTATTTTATTGTAATTTGCTATCCTCACCCTGGTTAATAAATGAAAGATTCTCTGTTGGTTTCATTCTTGAGATTATACTTCTTTGATTAAAAAGACAAATCGTTTTGAAAAGTTAAAAAAAAATTCCCAAACACTCTGCAAGTGCACTTCAGCTTGAATTACCACAGAACACTACACTGTAAATTGCACTCATCTGTAACTCAAAGTTATTCTAAAACACAGGGCTTGACCACTTTCCCTCACTGGATATTAAAGCTGTTTATCAAACCACACTCAGTCCCAAATTCCCAAATTACAATCATGTCCCAATGCTTTCCATGATTAAGCTCTTTATTTCCCACCTGTCTCTTCTCTCAGATTCCAGCCAGAGAGCTTGACTGTGGATTTGCGGAAATTCATCAATGGACCCAGCCACTACCTCACTCTGCCCCCAGACCTGAAGTCAGCCATTGATGCCGTCGCCTACATTGCAGAGACTCTCCAGGCTGAGAAAGACTACGAGGCGGTAAGGAATACCATCCCCCAGACTCCCTGGCAGAGCTGGCAAGCTTGGCCTGTCCAAAGGGGATCTCATTGTCTTTTCTCATTGTATCTCCTCCCTAAGTATGTACAACTGCAGTCAATGTTCAGCCAAAATAAATGTGTACATCTTGTAATTCTGGACTTTCATTTTGTTAGCCTTCTTTTTTTCATTTGTTGGATTGGCATTTCCTTTTGTTTCTGTAAATGCTTGCTGTGCAACAGTTGCATGACTGATGTGGAAAATGCATGTGCTCAAAATTTAGGGGCCATCACCTCATGTTTATAGTTGTGTTTCCTGGGCCACTACCTGACTCTAACCCCTACTCTGTTTCTGTTTTTCCCCTCTATCCTTTTTCTTCTGTTCCACCACCTTTAAATCTCCTGGCTTCTCTCTCTCTCCTGATCTCATTCTCTTTCTTGCTTTCCCTGATGTTTATCTCTGTGATTATGTTTTCTTTCTCATTTACTGCCCTCTGCCATTCATTCACTGTCCTTCTCTTTCTCCCTGTATGTCCTTTCCTGTCTCTGTATGCCTCCTCGGCTCTGTTCCCTTCTGCTCCTCTGTGTCTCTGTATTCCTCTACCCCCTCTGCTCCCCTCTCTCTGCGTCTCTGTATTCCTCTATTCCCCTCTGCTCCTCTCTCTCTGTGTCTTTGTATTGTTCTATTCCCCTCTGCTCCTCTCTCTCTGTGTCTCCGTTTTCCTCTCTTCCCATACACTCCTTTCTCTCTGTCTTTTCTTTGACCTGGCTGTGCTCTAGCTGAAAGAGGACTGGCAGTACGTGGCAATGGTGGTAGACCGCCTCTTCCTATGGATCTTCGTCATCTTCACCACCGTGGGCACCCTGGCCATCTTCATGGATGCCAGTTTCAATGACACACCTCAGGATCCCTTTATGAATCCCTATCCTTGAGCGCCTGAAACTCCATCAAAGACTCCTGAGAACCAGACATCCCCCAGAGACATAGAGTCTGAATCACCTCTGGACTGCTGTATCATCACACTTTCCTGAAGAGTTCTTAAATCACACAGATGTATACGCCTCAGTAATCTTCGACACTGTGCCTGTGTGTAAAACACAGAATTGCCTTGTAGTGGGGAAGATAACCCTCAAGACACAGGAGAAAGGAAACACTTTATTAACTGCAGCTATTGTAGAGGTGGCTTAATGGTCTTTCACCCTCAAGTCTTCACTTTGAGACACTAGTACCCAACAAATTGCATCCAAACCTGAAAGCTTTACAATTAATTGGAGCTACCACAGCACAATAGCTACAACATACACTTTTCTCCAGCTTGTATGCATTTTTTTATACCTGAATTACTGTTAAGGCTGTATTTCCTAAGGTGGGTAAAGGAATGAGGCCTATATTTTATAATGTACTTATCCTCTCTACCTAATGTTTTGACCCCAGAGCTGCTCATTTCTCCTACTTGTTTCACTTGTACCATGTGGTGCAATATAGTCCTCAACTTCCTACGCCTACAAGTGGTGGGTTTTGTGCTATGAGAAAGCAGCCACGTTCTCTCCTGAAAACGTTTTCTGGCTCTTCCAAATCTCTAAACAGCCCAGCGTCCTCTGCAGCTAGAGACAGGTCTCAATTTACCCTTACCATCTACTCATTCAAAACTAGGCCTGTGTTTCTGAGAAGTGTTATATCGTTCTTAAGGAAAGACATCAGTGCATTTGAGAAAACTGATTATGGTTGTTGAAAAGTATTCAATTTAACAACTCTATAAACCTAAATGATTAGGACTCAATAAAGATAGAATTCTATGCACCAATATACACCATGAATGAACAGTACTAAGTGGTGAAACTGGGACACATTGCTAACCATGGTACCATATGGCCACTCTAAATAGTTATATAATGGCTCTTAGGAAATGCTTTAATAAGTCCAGATGGTGGATTTCAATTAATTTCTCCAACTGTGTCTTGTCTCAGCTCTCGGCGTTTCCTGACTCTTCTCTTGACCTCCATTAGCTCTGTTCCAGTGGGTCCAAAATACAGTTTTAATTGGAGCTTATGTATCATGTACTGTGAGTAGAGTACAAACCCTGTCAGGAGAACAGTAATCATAAAATCTTCAATTAGACCAGCTCAAGGCTTCCAGGCTGAAGAGCAGTTTGTATTGTCGTCAGTTTTCAAGCTCACAAACACGTCTCTGGTCCCAAAACAATGCAGTGATCTGAGAGGGGCTTAAAATGGTTCGGTCCCATCATAGACTGCAATAGAGCTGTGAGTGCAAGATCTTTTATTGAAAAGGTCTTTTTGAGAACTCTCCTCTGGCATGTCAGAGAATCCACCCTGTTTTTATATTCCAGCTTGTGACTTTTCTTATAGCACTTTGCATAAGGGCTTGAAGTTAGTTGCTATCAAAAGGTGCTCTAGAAATATATGTTGGTACTACAATATTCACACTTCTGGCTATCAGCACTTCTGATGTGTTCTCCAGACTGCCCCTGTGTGGTAGCAATTGAGAGCAATTCTAACAAGGTTTTGGTATAAGATGCTGTTAGGCCTGGGATCCTCTCCAAACCTTTTGGTCTAGTGGGCTTTTGGTGAAGGATATTGGTATATGTGAAGCTTCATAGGACCCACCTTCCTTTGCTTGTTTGTCGCTAAATAGTCCAGAGTATATCGTTCAGATGTTTCTTGAAGGATCCCAAAGAGTCGATTGATCTTTTAAGTAATTAATTGTACAAACAGATCATTTTTCATCCCAAAGTGCTCTAAATATAGTATGGGAACCATTTCATCCACTTCTAACCTGGGTGGCATGCGGATACTATTCTGCTCCAGCAGCCCCACTACACAGCAGACCAGAAAGCGAAGGAGAAGTTACTTTACAAGTTGAAACAAGGAGGAAATTATAGGAGGGCAGACGGCACAAGTCCATTTGAACCTATAGCGAGGACAGCAAGGTTAATCCCTTACTCCTCCACTCTGCAGAATGGGATCTTTTATAACCAATAAAATATGGAAATACTGGTCTACAGGGTTGAGCAACACCTACGGGTGCACAATAGTACAGTGGCAGCTTGTTTTCCTTCGAGGTCTCCCATTCTCGTACAGACCAGGCACAGCCATGTTCAGGGCAGTGACACTGTTCTTCCTAATTTGCTCTAGACATCAGTTACTTTGTCTAAGGATGAGTTTAGTGTTTTCAATTCCAAATGCCCTTTATTTTCACTTGTGTCCATGGAGTTATTGCATAGTTTATATAAGACAAAATGATATTTACATATCCGTAAATCATCAAAACTCAAGCGCCAGGAATGCAACATTTGGAAATGTGGCGATAAAAGCTACTGCTGGAGAGCCATACCAGGAAATATTTCATATAGGAGTTTCCAGCAAGCCTTAAGCAGTGTTTTCTAATGTACTGTATATAGCCAGCATGCGAAATACCAAGCACAGTAACTATCAGAGTTAATAAGCAGAATGGGTAATGTGTGTTGTAGTTATTTTTAAACCTATAAATTGGTTTCTTAGGTTGTATTTTTTTTTTTACTTTTAGGCATCACGTGTGAGATCATTGTTTTTGTTTTTATAACTTTTTATGTGCATGGCCCTAATCTGCATGCTGTACTTATTGACCCTGAGAGGGGGGAAAGGGACACAGTCTTGAAACTGCCCTGAAGCAGAAAGAAATTAATGTGCAACTTGTTACACTTTTGCTCTGTAAAGCAGTGGTGCTTTCATTTGCAACATGTGCAATAATAATAATAAAATGTTTCTCATGCATTTTTTATTTCTTAATTGTTTTCAATGTTTCTTTGACTGTTATTTAGATGTTCAAAATTGGTGTTTATCTTCTGTTAATCTCTAGAACTGCAGCTTTGTGCCCAATTTAGTTAGTAGGAGGACTACTGAACGCCTGATCAGCATTTCCTGTTTCGTGGGCTCAGAGATGAAGCAGTGACATTCAGTTCAATGACATTAGCGAAGGTGCAAGCCTTCATTGGTTTCCTTTATAGGAGTTCTTTACAATCCTAATGTTTCATGGTGCGTGACTATTACTGAACCATGTCATTAAGTTTTATTTATGGGAAACTTCACAGTATTTCCACTTAGGCTTTAATACAGTATAGCAAGTCTGCACAGTATTTATCTTTAGCTTTCTTTTACAAGGTGTCAGGCTGTCCATTCCAAAGTGATATAGCTGTGCTTTTTACCATGACATGCCATGCTAAACATTTATAAAAGAGGTTAATTTACTTCTTTATCCTAGAAATCCTCAATCTTGGTCCTAGAGGCCAGTGTCTCTACAGGTTTTCAGTCCAGCTGGGCTCATGAAGACCCGAATCGGCTTTCAGCTGGGCTTACAATGATTTGAAGCAAATCATTATTGGCTTAGTTGGACCAGGACAATAGTCTAAATAACTCCAAAACCTTTCAATTGGTAGCCAATGGACCTTAAAAAATCCCTTTCCTCAGTCCAATATAAAGAGTGATGTAACATTTTTTCTTTTTATACCACCTGTCATATTCATTTCAATAAAGGTGATTGCAGTTTTCTGACACAGTTAAAATCCTGTGGTCCTGATCACTGGTTCTTATCTGGGACTTTATTTCTACAACAGGGCCTCTGACCCGAGGCATTAAGTTATATTATATACAATTGTATTTTAAAGTGAACAATATCTCTCTTCACACTTTTCGTAAGGAAGACAGCCATGCAAGTGCTGAAGCTAGTCACTTCCAAAATTTTAAAAGGCAAGTGTACATTATGTGTCATAATGATGTGTTTATGCATGTGTTTAATTATGTGGATTGCAGTATGTGTTTTAATATTCAAAAACGGATGGAATGCGTACCAACTAGGGGTGGAACAGTAGTGCAACTGGGACCCTGAGTTGAATTCCAAACCTGGGGTGCTGTCTGTGTGGAGTTTGTATGTTCCCTGTGTTTACATGGGTTTCATTCAGATCCTCCTGTTGCCTCCCAGGGTTGCCTCCCTGTTACGTCCCAGTGTGTGTTCTGTGTGTGTTTTTTCTGTTATGTCCATACTGCTGACCCTTGATTGTTCTCCCTTCCCCATTGGCCCACCATTACACCACACTTTCAGTATGACATCATCATCAATCAGCCCTCAGCCAATCAGAACTCATTTTATTCACTATATAACATGGAGGTTTTCAGCAAGAAGAGGCCTTTTGTTTGACTTTGGTCCCGTTTGGTTTTGGTTATTGCTTCGCTTCGCTTCGCTTCGCTTCGCTTCGCTTCGCTTCTGGTTATTGCTTCGGCTTCGTTTGTTGGTTTGTTTTGCTTTGTGTGTGTGTATTTTCGTATAGCTTCGGCTTTGTTGTTTTGTTGGTTTTTTTGTTAGTTTCTTTGTATTTTCGTTTGTTTGTGTGTTCATCCTTGTTTTGCCATTACCTTGCTCCAGTGTTACATGTTCAACTTTTGTGTTCTTTTGTACCCTGATCCTGTTGATTACTCTTGTTTTCCCTTATTTGTATTCCTGGTTCACTTGTGTTTTTGTGTGAATTTTTGTATATAAGGTTAGTTTAGGTTGTTGGGTACACTTTACACACTTAGTTGATTTTGTATTAGTACACTAGTTAGTACGGGTGAGTGCCATTTGTCTTGTATGGTTTTGGGTAGTCAGTGCAGGTTAGCTAGGGTGTTGAAGACGCCGAAGACCGTGTGTTTCGGGTTTTCTTTTGTAGTCAGATTGGCTTTCCCTCACTGTCCTAGCAAGCTCCATTTTGTTTGTTATTTTCTTTTCTTTGGCACCACTCTAGTTCCTTACCCTTGTTATCACGCTTCCTAGTCCCTCACCAAAACCCACCTGCTTCCAAAAGAATTATCCTAAATGTTACACCCCTTTACCCCTAGACACTTGGGGTCGTAACAGTGTTTAATTATGTGGATTGCAGTATGTGTTTTAATATTCAAAAACGGATGGAATGCGTGCCGACTAGGGGTGGAACAGTAGTGCAACTGGGACCCTGAGTTGAATTCCAAACCTGGGGTGCTGTCTGTGTGGAGTTTGTATGTTCCCCTGTGTTTACATGGGTTTCATTCAGATCCTCCTGTTGCCTCCCACAGTCCAAAAACAACCTGGTGGGTTAATATGGTTCTGGTATATTGGCCCTGGTGTGAGTGCGTGTGTGTCTGAGTGCCCTGTGATGGACTGGCATCCTGTGTATCCTGCCTTGAGCCTGTTGCTTGTTGAGATACACTCCAGCTCCCCTGCAACCCTGAATCATATAAAGAGGTTAGAAAATGGATGGATGGATGGAAGCAAATTATGCATGGCGTTAATATTAATAAAAAATATGGAGTGGTTAGTGATTAAGTTCTTAGTCCTGGCCACAATGAATTGAAAGCGTTTAAGAGGAGTTCCAGTGGTCTGAGCTGGGTTACAAGGGGGGTCATTGCAGCACAATAGGGTATAATGTTTGGATGATCCTTTGATGCTTATGTGAGCCAGGGAACAGGATTGTGCAGCAAATTGGATACATACACTCACATGCCAGCCCCTTTAATCTGAGCATCTGCTGGGATCAGCAGGCACATAGTGGAGATGCCAGCCCATCAGAGTCACATGCGGGAGGATTGCTGCTGGGAGACTGGGTGGCAGCACTAGTCTGGGGCGATGGGCTTGGCGTCTCCGCTACTCTGTGTGCCCTGTCTCGGCTCCGGAGGAACTGTCCTGTGGTCCATAGCTCGCTGATGTTCTGTCGCCTGCCATTGGCCCAAAGCTGCTTTGATATACAAGTGCCAACCGCGCAAATTGATAACAATACAACTTCCACATTATGTAATGCAATGACACTAAAACAAAAAACCCCAAAATGACGTGCAGAGAAGTGAGGAAAAACAGCGCTGCTTTGGAGAGAGCAAATCCTTGCATTCCACCTGTTGCAGGAATATATTCAAAATCCACCAGAAAAACTGTATACCTTTAAAAAACCAAGGAGAGTCAACTGAAAACCTCCGACCAAATGCAAATTAAATGTGCAAAACAATGACGGGGAAAGTTACAGGCCTCCACATTTCAGAACACTGGAATGATCGCGCTGTTGGCCAGCATGACAGGCAGGTGTCTGAGGTTCCCTCTGTGCCGGGGTGTCCAGTCCTGATCTTGAGAGTCAGTGTATCTAAAGGATTTTAAGGAATCTTTACAGCAGCTGGGAGAAGCTGTTAAACCCGGACCAGTGAAGACTGGTTTAGTTAAGTCTGGTTTAGACTGGTTTAGTTCATTCAGAGTCAGGTTTAAATGACAGCCCTCAGACACGCAGGCCCGTCTTGCTCTAAGTGGATGAGAAAATGAAACTAAATAAGTAGCAGTAAATTCTTGTCAAATCACCAGTAGAAAGGAGGCTGAGAATCTTTTCTTAAATTGAAAGCCAAGGGTTTTGGTCAAAAAGTAAAAATCTGTGGTGGAGAAAAATATTCAGAAGGAACCTGTTTGATCCTGAAAATTGTACAAAAGAGTGTGAAATGTATTCCACCATCTCTATTGGGCTTCCTTTGCAGAGAAGATGATGTTGAGACTTCATTTAGCTGTTAAAAAGCATGAGAAGCCTTGAGCAAGTTAACTCAGGGGACCTCTTCAAGATCATCTGTGAGGTAAGGACCCCGGGCACAAATGTTGGGGCTGAAGAGAGACTGTATTTTACCCAGAGGAGTCTGGAGCCAGCTCCTTGGGGATGCTTAAAGAAATAAATTCTTACATTATTAAGATCATAGCAATCAATTGAGTGATAGATTCTGATTGAAACCAGGGGTCATAAGTGTATATTTTAGGTGAAACATTTTAAAGCAAAAAAAAGATCTTGATAGTTTATGCTGACACCAGATGAGTGTGGAACTGCAATCAATGTTCAGTAACGGATGTTAGTTCTCGCTCTGATGCAGTGTGAAAAGGCTCATGTGCCTCAGTGTTTGTAATGGGATTAATCCAGGGTCCAGTTGGCCACCCTATTCCCAGCTGCAGGAATTTCGTTCTGAAGTCCCTGATCTTTCCGAGTGTGACATTTCAGATGAACATCACGCAGTCACCAGTCAATAGCAGCTTCAAAATTAAAAAAAGATTGGATCTGTAAAGACTCAAGGGCTTTCAGACACTTTAATCTTTTGTCACGGTGTTGAGGAATGTGACACGTTTGTTTTTATGTTTTATAGCATTCCCCCATGTGTGCTTGTGACGTAGTAGGAGCAGCCACTGCACTTGCCTCATTGTAGTCTCTGTGGAAAGTTCAGACAAGAGTCCAGGCCTGACTCACTGAGTAGTTGATCTTTCTTGGATCTAAAAGCATGTCAAGTCATGAAGAACAACTTCTCAGTCCTGGCTCCTGAGATTCCAGGGTCTGATAGTTCTTATTCATTTCTGATCCCATCTGCTATTACATTAATACAGAGTAAGTTAATACAAAACTCCAAAATACAATGTTTTGCTGCATAAACTGCTATGCGTGGACAAAGAACAGTATTTGACTCATGTTTCTTGGTGTGTCTGTCTATTACAGCCCACAGACCCTGCTTACAAGCTCTGCGCAGGCTGCCCCCTGAAATCTTACCCCTCTGCGTTCCAGCTGGCAGATTTCCCAGAGGTGACTCTGGTCCTTTCCCATCCACCTGCAAGGCTGCAGCAGGATTCTGGGTAGGGGAATTTCGCCATGTGCCACCAACCGCTTTGATCCCGTTCCCCTGTAGAAATGTCATCTTGGACTTGGCTTCCCGCTCCTGATATTTCCCCCAGCTGAAATGTGACGCTACATCCGATGAGCCTGTGATTACTGGATGTCATTTCAGTCGAGGGTCTTTTCAGGGACTTCAAATTTAAATTTCTTTCTATTGGCTTTCCTGTCCATAAAGTGCTCAAGCAGCATGACAGCCTAATGAAGCTGCCAGCACACAATTAACTTTTAAATCTAGGATATTCCTTTCATCTGCCTCTAGGCTCTGGTCTCTCCCTTACTCAAGTTCACCACTATGAATTAGCATGATATTTTTAAAGATTTGTCTTCCTTGCTTTTAAAATCCCATTGCCACATTTTTCCACCTTTCATGCCACGTGTTTACATATTTTCTAAGCTTTACAGACTTCTTGCCATAACTATACTTTTATTGCACTTCACCCTGCTTTTCCTATAGTTTCCATCCATTTTCTAAACCAGTTTACCCAATTGTGGGTCACAGGGGAGCCAAAGCCCGTCCTGGCAAGCAATGAGGGCAAGGCAGGGCACACTCTGGACAGGACGCCAGGGTATTAAAGGCCAACAGCCACACACACTCCCACCACGGCCACTTTTCCCAGAAGCCAATTAACTGGATCGCCCAGAGGAAACCCACACAAACACAGGAAGGACATACAAACTCCACAGACAGCACCCCAGGAATTGAACCCAGGACCCCAGCACTGCAAGGCAGCAATGCTCATCACTGGTGCCACCGTGCCACCTGCCAGCTGTATCGACCTCCTTTAATTCCTGACGCTGCCTGGCAGAGGAAACCCTGTGTTTCCCCTTCAAGGAATTTGAATTCTGCTGTAGTTAGGAAGTGGGCGCGTGTTTTCTGGGATGAGGAGGATGACATTCACTGCCACCCCTGCCTTTGTTGCCAGCTCTAGTTATAGCCTCATAATGCTTCCTGAAAAGAACGGCAGAGCTCTGGAATTACAGACGAGTCCGATGGGAGCAGAAGGAGTCATCTGTTGGCTCCTGAGCCGATCTGGAGCCCCTGGTCTGGACTTATTGGGAAGGCAGAAGGCCCAGCTCTGGGAAGGATGAGGTGGTCAGGTTGAGTGCGTGTCTGTGTGTAAATGAGGGGTAGAGACAGAGAGCTAAGCTGGGGCGCCTGGGCACTACAGCTCTGTCTCTCCGAGGCTGAAGCTGAGCTCACCGCTTGGAATTCACCGGCACCCCTTTGGTGAACTCAGCTCTTTGTTCTCGTCCCAAAATAGTTCATTCTCTCCTGGTTCAATCCATCCTGAACAGGTGGAGGGGTGCCTAATGTAAGCAAGGCAATAACAAACCACATTTCAGCCCTCCTACCCTGCTTGACCTGCCAGTCACAGCCCGGGGGGTCCCCTAGGGTAGCCAATCCACATGGGGCACTCCAGCAAGGTCACACCCACCAACCCTCCCCTTGGGCACAGCTTTAATGTGGTAAAGTGCGACCAGTGCAGTTTGCCATTGAGGGGCACAAATGCACATTGTAATACAGTTCTCATATTATAAATTCATTATCGATTACACTTTTCTTTAAGATTTTTAGTTTAAGCTTTTCACCATGTTCTTGGTACAAACAAAAGGCATGCTTTTTCTGCTTTCAAGCTTGTGTCTCGTAATGCTGTCAGGTGAGTTGCAGTTTTATTTGATTTATTTTGGTGGAACCCACAGCATACAGTAGTATTTTTGTCCTCCATTGTTAACACAGTTGACAAAAATATGGCACCAAGGGCAAACTAATTGAAGGTTGTCTTTTTTTCTTTTTCTGATTAGAGAAAGTGTATTTTAACAACAAAATAAAAATTTGAATTTCTTTACAAAAAAAATGAAACACAAGGTTAAATTTCAATGTTATGTATTTACAGACACATTTTGGGCCTCTTTCTGAAATACGTTGTCATAGCGAATACATACTAGGACTATTAAGTGTTAACATTTATTAAGCAATTTAATTAATTTAATTTAATTGGTTTACGTTATTTCCATATACATCAACACTATTGTAGGCTTGCATTGTTTCATTACAAATGTTTAATTATAAGACACAGCTCAAACTTAACATATTTCATATTTAAAATTTTTGTATAATGTGTTTGAACACCAAAAAAGGCATTTTACTGCAAACTACTGTTTAAAACAGAACCAGTTAATCTTTTAGACATTTCATAGCCGAAAAAGGAAATTATGAAATTAATGTTATAAAAATAACCAAATTCCCAACAAAATTCCTCCTTCAGTCCTTGAAATCTCACTAGAATGCAGAATGTATTTCTCTGCTCTTTTCCTTAGAATGTTCTATTACTGAATATAATTTGTCTTGTATTGTTAATAAAAAAATGTAATTCTGTTTAATTGAAATACAGTAATTTTAAAGAGTAGTGACATTTAGTGTTTCAGTATTATGGTTTTCATGTGCAGCTCTCTGTCAAATGTTTTTTTTCCCATAAAACATGCTATTTAAAATAGAGTTTTAACAGATCTAATAATTCGTTTCCTAACCATTGACCAGGGGTAAACAGCTCAATTCCTGGGGTGCTATCTGCATGGAGTTTGTATGATTTCCCCATGTTCATGTGTATTTTCTCCAGATGCCCCGGTTTCCTCCTATAGTCCAAAGACATACTGGTGGGTTAATTGACTTCTGGAAGATTTGACCCTGGTGTGAGTGTGTGTGCGTGTATCTATCCCTCTGCTCTGCTATGGACTGACGTCCCTTCTAGGGTGTATCCTGCCCTGTGTCCATTGCTTGCCAGGTTAGGCTTCGGATACCCGCAAGTATGTATTATATATACAGTACATTGCTATAGACTGAATTACGGAGTTCTGTCTTTTCAAAACTGAGAACACAGGATCCTTCGGAACATAATTATATCAGATTCTAGGTGGAAAACTGAAATAACCACATACATTGAAATCATTCCAGTCACTAGACAAGGACATGGTTGTTAGTTATACGAACACAGGTATAGGCCAGAGCTGTGTATGAAGACAGTCATGTCAGGAATGGGGTGGCTATAAAAAGTAACCAGAGTGTATAACTGGCAAATGGAGTAGTGGAAGCCAGCAGGAAATTTTTAAGGTCCAGCGTAATCCATTGTCGACTTTTAAACACTGCTATTGTAACTCTGCGACCAAAGCCACAGAATAATAATTTCTGCTTGTCGTGGACACTCAAAGCCAGAGGAACAGGAAAGAAGAATTACGATAGAGCCTTACAACTATTTTCTGTGGGTGCACCCCTCTTAATCCAACAATACATCCACTAGTAAACGTAAAGAACAACAGCTCACAGCAGGAGGAGGTTCCCTGTGCTCCTACCAGGAAGTGGTCACACATGATAGGTAAACTTCCCTGTACAGTATCTGCTTCTGTAGAGTTGGGTTGAAATTCAAGCTACTGGCTGTTAACATCTGAAAATGTAACTTCTTCCCAATATTCCCTGTTTTTTACAAGACTAGGGCTGAGCACATCTGCACTAAAGAAAAGATTCACATATATATTCATTTACATTCTGTCTAGTTGGTCCAGTGGTTAGCCTAATGCCTTATCAAAGGGTTCCTTGCTCAAGGTTTCAGCTTTCTCAATGATTAAGCCTACAACAGGCCAATATTGCTGCTTTTTGAAGACAACACCAAATATATTACGTACATGATGAGGTATGCTGAACAGTTGGCTTTTGTTAAAAAATGCAGGGACTTTTCAGTGGTTAATGTTGCTGCCTCTCTGCCTGAGTTTAATTCCAGTTTCCTCCCACAGTGCAAAAACATACTAGGAGGTTGATTGAGTTCTGGGAAATTGGCCCTAGTGTGAGTGTGTTTACGTGACTGTGTCTGTGTGCACATTACGATGGTGTCCAGTCCAGGGTGTACCCTGCCTTACGCTGATTGTTTGCTGGGATAGGCTATAGCACCCCTGCGACCCAGAATGGAATGAAGCTGACAGAAAATGGCTGGATGGCTTTCTTGACTCCTTGAAAACATTTCTGTAATAGGGTTACAGTACATGGTGTTTAGTTATCATAGGCCTGCCCAGACAGCACAGCAAATCAGATGCTGAGCCCTAAACTAGACACTTTCAGGAGTGCCAGCGCTGATGGGTAGAGAATGGAAATTAACAGACATCACATGTGCAGGGTAGTCGGGTCTGTGTGCCAGCCATTCTCTGACAACGAAAGGAAATGGAATCAAACGGCACAGCAAGCTTTGCCAAAAAAGGGAAGAGATTTGAAAGGGATTATGGTCTTTGGTGAAGAAAAACATGTTATCAGACTGGGTAACCAGACCTTTCCAAGGAAAACACTGATGATAGGAGAAATAATAGACACCCAATATTAGAAATGAAGCCTGTGAGAAAAGGGAGTAGAAGTGACATAGGAGTTCATATCAGGACACCTAACGCAGGGAAAACTTTGTAACACAAACTCTATAAAGAATCATGGAGCAAAGCAGTTTTTTCCCAGCTATAAAACTATATGAAAATGGGACACACTTTTTGAACTAGTTTTTAAGATGCAATTTCTAATCTTCTAGCCCTGTAGATCAATGGGAATCCCAGAATCCAATTAATCTCCCAGCATGTTTTTGGACTGTGGGAGTACACCGCAGCACCTGGAGGAAGCCTATGTGAACATGAGGAGAACATACAAACTCCATACAGACAGCACTCTATTTCTAGAACTGAACTCAAGGCCCTAGTGCTGCAAGGCAGGAATGCTAACCACTACACCACCGTGGTGCCCTGTCAAAACAAATTCACAATTCTGTATTTTGTAAAAGCAGAAAAGAGGAACTTTTAATCTACAGCAACTTTTCAAGGCTTTTGTGTTCTTTCTTAGCAACAGTCCAGCCTCATACATATTTCTCCTGGCCGCTACAGGCGCTTCACAGACTGAGAGACATCTGCTTGAGAAGCTGTTTAAAAACTACAACCTGAAGGTCCGCCCAGCCCAAACAGTGCAGGAGAGGGTCCAGGTGCGAGTAGGCATGACTCTGTCCCAACTCATCGGCCTGGTGAGGAGACCTTAGCATCCAGGATTTTGGTTTTTGTCTGTTCAGTTCAGTACTCTGTGCTTGTTCGATGTTTTTTAAGGAATAATAATTCCTCACATTTACGAAGCAGGTATCATCCCAACCTATCATGTATGTGTGGCTTTCTGGAAAAGCCCATAAGACTTCCATAACACAGTATGCAGCATCAATTTGAAAGTGTTTGTGCCCTCTTTAACATATCTTGATAAAGAAATTTTCCAAGTAAAAATGCACCTATTATGCTAATAAAATGGATTTTCTCAATGCTATCAATCCTTTGTCTCCACAAAAAATGTACAATATAAAATAAGAAATATAGTTATCGCCCATGTACTAAGAAGCTGAAATTCTTGAAATTCTTGTCACAGTGAAGTCCAATTTTCTCAGCCCCATATGAAAACCTAGATTTATTTTCTTGTGTAGAAGCAACACAAAAACAGGGGGAAAGCCATTTCTCTTGCTGGGAGAAAAAAAAAGGGTTTTCCTCCGAGAATTACAGGCAATGACTGTGAATACTGTCTGGACCACTGAGCAAATTATGAGGTCAATTAAGGAACTGAAAAGCTTCAGCTGAAACAAGTGCCCTATCGCCCCACTGGATGTTCAGAATGGCAGCTTGACACTCCAGCAATGAAGAGTAGTCCATTGCCAAGAATAGGATTGTTTTCCTGTTCCAAATATTTCTATGTCTCAGAATTAGGCTCTGGCATGCCTTGAAGTTGCCAGTGCTAACTGAATTATAATCTCTGTAATATACTGAAATAAACAGTACTGTCAGCTTTCTTGACAGGGTTTGTCTTTAGAGATTTGTCCAGTGCAGGCATTTTTCAATTATTTAACTAAGACCTCATCAATATGACTTAATATTAATATAGTTAAGTTAAAGAATGATGGTTCCAGTATCGGCTATATTATTTGCCACATGCGACCGGGACTTTCCAAGTGGTGCTGTATGTTTGCCCGTCTATGGCAAAGCTTTCATGGGCAGAGAGCTGGCCTACAGCCTCGGCGTGTGCTGTGGAGCTGTGACTCTTTCAGGCAAGGCAGCTGAGGGCTGGCAAGGCGAAGAGCTGCAGCAGTCCTCCAGTCAGATGCTGGGCTCTGCTGATGGCGCTGCAGGCTCACACTAGCGTGATAAAGAAGCTGACTGCCCGATAGCAACCTCCTCCTGTGTGGTAACTCTTCCCAGCTGTCCACTCCAGATCAAGGAGAATCCACAAGATGGGTTATTCGACATTTTAAAATTCACGGCAAAAAACAGATTCTATTTCCTTGGTGAAATGAACTTTTCTCTTTGTAAATCCAGCTCTTTCAAATGGTTGGGTTCAACCGAAATGTACACATAACTTTTATCCTTTCCAGGGAAATTCATGGCTGACACAGACTCAATGGATTCTAATGTTTTGACATTTCTAGAATAATTAGTGTATTTCACTCTACTCTCTAGATAATATTAAGGTGGCCTATGATGTGTCCTGTTACCTTTAGGGGTGTTCTCTGTCAAAGTAACTGTTGTCATGGACAGACGGACACACACACACACTTTATTGATCCCATGAGGGAAATTGCCGAATTTCATCACTTTATTAGAGTGAATGGAACTTAAATTTTCAAGGCTTGTTGATACAATGCCTTAAAGAAACTTTACACATTTTAAATTATTTTCTTTCTACTATATGGTGTATAAATCTGTGGGTGACATGGAAGTCAGTGCTGCAGCCTCATGGTTTCAGACTCCTGGGTTTAATTCTGGACTGGGGTGCCTTCTGTGTGGAGTGTGCATGTTCTCTCTGATTATAATATGGTCTGATGTGATATATTTAACAGAAGGAAAAGAGATTTTGAAGGTGAATAATAAAATCTATAGGAAATGAATGAAAATATCTTTAAAATGTTCTGCTTAAACAACAATATAGATTCATCCTAAGAATCAGCATATTAAAATTTGAAAACAACCCTGTTTCAGGTGCTGTGGACCATAACATATATCAACAGCTATATCTGCATTTGCTTGACTGGGTACATCTCTCTTCTAATCCACAGAATGAAAAGAATGAGGAGATGACAACAAATGTGTTCATGAATTTGGTGAGTACAGAACATTACTCAGTCCTGACCACAACAACACAGAGCACCTGTAGAGGGAGCTGGAGTGGTTAATTACAAAAAGACCTCATAAAGCAAGAATTCAAGTACCGAAACCCGCACTACAAGAGGAGTGGCACAATATTTCTCTGGTCAGGGTTTTAATGGGTGCTATTGAATGTTGGACAGTACTGTCAATTCACGGCTTCTTTTAAATTCTCCTTGCTGTCACTCTGTTGTATCCTTCTTCAAGAAGCCTTAGCCAGCTTTGTAAATATGTACTAACATTTCTGGGTGTCAGTGTCCACTCCCACAGGGATGAGTGCATTCTCAGTCTTCGTAACACTATACAAATCAGGATGGGTCTATACTACTGATGTAATACCTCAGTATCATAGTTGTACTGGTGATCTTCATCAATCCTTGACTTTTCAAATGCTGTCCAGTCATTCAATACATCTCAGATAATTGTATATAGAGTGAAATGAGCATCAGACCTCAAAAGAAATAATGATATTATTGAACAATGAACAAGTAAGGTCTTGTGTGAATTCGTGTACGATGTTGGTTATCTCTCCTTGGAAAAGGCCTAAATGATTCCTGGACTGAAAGGAACACACTAACTTTTTAATCACAGACTACAGGAACTGATTCTCTTTAGTTTATAAAGAGATTTTGTTTGGAGATTTGATTCAGGTTTTCAACCTCCTCAACGTCACTTAAGTCCCACTTAATGTTTAAATTTGTAAATTAAAAGCAGGTGAATTTAGAACGGAAAGCAGTTGAGTTGAAGTTTTTTTTATTTCTGAGGTGAATTATCAGTCATGTGGGTGACGAACAACCATCTCCTTGTCAGATCTGCAGTGAAAACACACTTTTTAATTGTCTTGTGAAAATGCTGTCAGATGCAGAAACTGTCATTTTTGGTTTTATTGGTATGTAAAAAGTTTGTTTAAAATGTAAAATTCTAGTTACTGTTGTATAAAAAAAATATTTGCAACAGTAGCACAACTCTGCAACAATAATAAGCCAGAACATTTGAATGAATTCAGAATTGACACAGATCTAACAACTATTTGGTACGTTATAAAAGAATCATTTTGCTTTTTAAACAATGTGCAAGAGAATCTGCCATATTTGTTTTACATTTTTGTAGAGGATGAAAGTAGTCGCAAAGACTCACTGGCAGGTTGATTGGTTTCTGTGAAAACTGGCCCTGGTGTGAGTGTGTAAGTGTGTGTATGTCTGTGCGTGTCCTGCAATGGGATGGCATTCTATCCAGGGTGTACCCTGCTTTCCTGCAACCCTGAATTGGACAAAGCGCTTATAAAATGGATGGATGGGTGGCACAATGGCTACCTCTGATAATGGTCCCTACTCTTTTTAGTTATTACCGAAATTTCACATGCTAGAACCGGGTCAGGAATGAACCCCGGTCAGGTCCCTCAGTTTCCTGTTTCCAGTTTCCTCCTGTCAGTACTGTCTCTCTCTCTCTCTGCCTGCCCCTCCTTCGGCACTGTAGGCCTGGAATGATTACCGGCTGTCCTGGGATCCGGAGGAGCACGACAACATCCTGGTCCTCAGAGTCCCTTCAGTCAAAGTGTGGCGTCCTGACATCTACCTCATTAACAAGTAAGTGGAGCCACGCTCCCTATGTACTTCTCAGCAGCCAGCTCTAGGCTGTGAACAGGCTGTTCCGCTGGGAATTAGTAGACTTAAAAAAAATAATTTCAGTTTTTCTGCAACATGGTCTTCTAGGCAGGTTTCTTTTAAAAAGAACAGAAACAGAAGGACGTTTTTAACTGAAGTTCGAGGAGGGCGGCAACAACCAAGCCTTTTCCCCCGAGGTGTTCTAAACTGTTATCATTCCCATTGCCATTTCTCAAAGCTATAGGAACAAAGCTACAGGTAAAGGTAAGATCTATCTATCTAAGATGTTACCTCCTGCATCCCTCTTCCACCCCATCAATGACTGTGCACCCCCCCCTCCACACTCCACACTGCACAGGAGAGTCCCAGCCTCCTCATCCTACAGCCAGGGACTGACCCTCAGCCAGGATGTTTAAGCCAAATCTCACTGCACCTAAATACTTAATAAACTTATCTAACTGTTGGGTGTCCTTATTCCTGGCATGTGAGTAATTGCAAGAAGAAATACGTTTACTTCTATTAGAGATCTGCATTCCCCTGTTATTGTTCTCAACAAAACTGTTTCTGGGTTTTGTAGCGACAGTTCTGAGAGAGGTCTTATTACATGCAGGTGTTACAACAGGTGCCCTAGATTATTAAAAAGACTAATATCCATAATGCTGTTTGAGAGGGAAGCTGCGGCAGCATGCTTTGGCTGCAAAGGAGCATGTAAAGGTTACTCTCACACTGCAAAATAGGAAAGTGAAACACTTAAACACGAGTGTTTCTTTCTTTCTACTTTTCATCAACTTGGAAAATTACCGGTACTTGTTCCTGATATTCAGAATGTTTTGTTCTGTTACTGAAGCATTGCTCATAAATTCAGACGATGTCACAGAATAACATGTGCTCTAGTTCTGCAGAACCTGTTCAAACACTGACAGAATTTAGTTAAAAAAGGTGAGAAGCTCTAACAAACAGGCAGAAGAGAAGTGAGTGACAAATTTAGTGCTACATAGTCTTCATCTCCTCAGGTCTCCTGTTTGTAATCTTCTGGGGTAACCTGGAGACTCTGGTGGGACTTGGTGTCAGTTGTGCTCACAGGATCCAACAGTCCCCACTGCTCAGAAGACAGTCAGTCCCCACCCCCTCCCATTTCGCATTTTAACATTTTAACATCCGTCCCATTTGCCACCTGAAACCTAATGAAGTAGAAAAGTTATTTTAATGATTAAGTTTTTAAGTTTCCTAAAAAGTCAATATACCAAAATAAAAACTTTATCCGAGGGGGACAGGTATTAAAATATTTGTGCACAGTGGTGCAGTGGTTAGTATTGTGCCTCACAGCACTGGGGCCCTGGGCTCAATTACTGGGGTGCTATCTGCATGGAGTTTGTATGTTCTCCCCACGTTCACGTGGGTTTCTTCCTGGTTCCACGGCTTCCTCCCATAGTCCAAAGCCTTGCTTGGAAGTTAATAGGTTTCTGGGAAAAGCAGGGTGAGTGTGTCAGTGTTTGTGTCTGATTGGTGTCCCATTATGGGTGTACCCTGGCTTGTGCCCATTGCCTGCTGGGATACGCTCCGGCACCCCCTAGACCACGAATGGGATGAAGCGAATAGAAAATGGATCGATGACAACAAAAATCATTGTGTCATACTCTGCGTGTCTGACCTGCTACATACTGTATGTGACTTATGTTTTGCAGTAATGATGGTCAGTTTGATGTGGCTCTGAATGTCAATGTGCTGGTTTACAGCAATGGCACAGTGAACTGGCTCCCCCCTGCCATCTACCGCAGTTCCTGCTCAATCAAGGTGAGATGGCCTGTGAATTTCCTTTAGCTTTTATGGTGGTTTGGAACTGACAGTGGTTTGGGATTAACAGGAATACGGGACTGACAGTGTTGCATTTGGGGATTGACAGTGAAATGGAATCGATAGTGTTTGGGGATTGAGAATGGTTGGGGACTGATGGGGGCTTGTGATTGACAGTGATTAGGTATTGACAGTGGCTTGGTATTATAAGGACAGTGTTGCATTTGGGGATTGACAGTAATACGGGATTGACAGTGGCTGGGGATTGACAGCATGGTGGTTTGTGATTGACAGTGATTAGGGATTGACAATGGTTAGGAATTAATAGCAATACGGGATTGACAGAGGTTTGTGATTAACTGTAATATGGGATTGATGTGTTTGGGGATTGAAATTCAACAGATGTGTTTGAATTTCTTTGATGTTTATGTGTATGAACACTATGATCGCTTTTTAGAGTGGGACAAATGTTTGGATTTCACAGAAGCTAAGAATTGACCACCATTCAGGACTGCAATCAGTTATTATTAATTATAGGATTTTATCATGGTCTCAAACAGCACAGATGAGCTAACAAAGATTAAAGCCAGGAAAGATAATCTCAGTTTACCAGATTCCCTAGACAAGCACCAGCGTGTTCAGGCAATGACTGCACACAATTGTTTCTAGCTGAGTGACAGCTGTGGTGATGGTGGCTGACTGGTTTGCATCTTCAGCTTCCTGGAATCACACCTACATACAGTTCCAGACCTTAGAGAAAATGGCCATAATGAGCTCATCAGAACTGCATCCTAGTTATTCCTCAGCACACAGACTAGTTACAGTTTAACATGTCTAAAAGAAAGTCTTAGAATTGCTGTTCCCATGTTTATAATTCACCCAACTCTACACTGCTGTGTTTTAATAAGGTGAAAGGACAATCTCAGTACTATAAAGAATCCTTTCTCAAACAATGTATAGTGATTTTTTGTTTTAGAAATCATGATTCATTTTAATAGGTTCAGTGAAAATAATCACTTTATATTGACCTCCAGTGATATGTTTGTCACTTAAGATGGTTAAAGGTTTAAAGGGGAACTGAAAAGTTTTATATTTTGGGGTTAGAAAGAATCAGCATTGATGTGTCCATTTCAATTTACAATATAAATAAAATGTACTTAGTAATTTGTAAAACCTTTCCATGACAAAATAGACAAAATTTCCAGGTATGCGCAATGCCATATTCTGTGATTCAGAACAAGGCAACAAAGCTTTTGGTGAGGTGAAGCAATCTTATTACATTATAAAGAAGCAGGCCTGTGAATACATCTCTTTTAGTCCAATAGAAATAATTATTTTGAATTTGAGACGGTTTTGCCTGCAGATCCTATTGGAACATTTCTGCTGTCTGACCTGTACGTATTTCCTCGTACATCCCATTACATTAGTCTTTAAAGTGACTAGCGAGCAGGAAAGGCCGCATCCCGTCACAATTCGTGGGAACACCCACTCTCACCCGTATCGAGACCAGGAGTTTGCGACAACATGGCGACACAATACTTTCAGAAAGTTCGCAATTTTGTGCTTAATTGAATTTTGTAAAATGTTTCCATACCGTCAATGAGTTTATTTTGTTACCGAGATTTAGTAACTGGTCTGAGAAATGGGGACTGCAGTTAATTAACCAACTCTCTCAGCATGGTAGAGCAGGTCGTGTTTCTTCCTGAGGTCATCTGTGTTCTTATTATTCCTCAGCTCAGTTTGATTTAAGAAGTAAAATCCTTGTAAATCTCCTTGGTTGTATGTTGGCGATAGAGAAGAAACTACACAACTCTAAGAAAGTCTTGTAACAAGAGGTTACCACAAGGACTTTGGGACACCAGTGCAAGGAGAACCGAACTTTTATGTCCTTAATTACATGGGGGCTTGGCCCAGACAGAAAGACAAGTCAAGTGCAGGTCTGAATGACTCAGAGTCCAGAGGAATGCTGACAAGGCCTGCTATTCGACACTCACTGTTCAAGGTCCCGCCCCCAGGGGCACAATGCTCAGGTTACCAGGGGAACGAGCAGTTCCAACCACCTCTGGAACCATCGGTCGGCCATTCATGTCCCAGGGTGTCTCTCTGCTGAAAGTCAAGTTGGGAAACAGTGTCCCCTACAGTGCCTAGATTTAAATTCCATCCATCTGTCCATTGTCTAACAACTTCTCCCAATTCAGGGTCACAAGGCACAAAACAACATACACCCTGGACAGAGTGCTGATCCATCACAGGGCACGAACAGGCACAGACACACACACTCATACCAGAGCCAGTTTTCCCAGAATCTAGTCAACCTACCAGTATGTCTTTGGGAGGAAACCGGAGAAAACACAGGGAGACCAAAAATACTCTATCGGGAATTCAACCCAGGACCCCAGCAATGCTAACCACGGCACAACCATGCTGCCCTAAAATGTAATTAATATACCAAACTGGAAAATGATTTATTAGATTAATGTTTTGGAAAACACTGAGTTTTCCAAAAAAATGTATTACAATTTTTCCTATCATAATTTTTCATGGAATCCCAGTGTTTTTGCTGGTCTTTGAAGGTCTGGCCACACAACCTTTAAATGTGTTTTCCTCACCCTTCTGTATCCCCTGTTCTGCAGGTAACCTACTTTCCCTTCGACTGGCAGAACTGCACCATGGTCTTCCGTTCCTACACCTATGATGCCTCAGAGGTCGACCTACAGTACGCACTGGACGATAGCGGGCAGGAAATCAAGGAGATCATCATCGACGAAAACGCATTCACAGGTGGGCGGGAAAAAGAATCCTTTACCACACCTGTGGTAAAGTTCAGGCCACTACCTCAAGCTAAGATCCTCCCTCAGTTCATTCTTCAAAAAAAGTCAGTTTTATTCTTACACAGGGCCTTTCAATGCCAAGCATTCTAAAAGTGCTTTACATTAATTATACGTATGAAAAAGACAGTACACAAAAAGTCACAATAAAACCATGTATAGATGTGAAATTAGAAGAAAGAAATAGATTATTAATTGGAGGCCATCAGAAACAAGTACTTTCTGAGGCGAGATTTAAAAACACCAGCATGCTCAAAGGTTTTGGAATGCTCAGAAGCTCAGACCCAGCCGAACTTGGACGTGTAGGGATAGTAGCTCTCGAAGGTACACAGGAGATAGATTGTGTACTCCCTCTCAGGTCAACAAGAGGATATTAAAAACGATCCTGTAAGAGACTGGTAGCCAGAGCAAGTAGCTACAAGAAGAAACAAGAAGAAAGGATGTCTCATGTTCAGATGATGCTCTCCTGTGAACAGGATGCCAGTGCATCAAGAGGCCAGAAGTAAAGATCTTGTTCCCTGAGATGAAAAGGTCTTTCAGGCACAAAGAAGCTTGATTTTTCATTCTGAGCTTGAAGTCAGTTTCTTAACTGGGTTAAGGTGAACATTCTGTCTTGCGAATATCCATTACACGCAAATTCCTTAAAAGTTCAGTTTTAGAGGTTTTCATTTGAAAAGTGAAACACAGAGAAAAGACGTTGAAGAGAATGGCTTTGGAAGAGTGGATTACATGTGTCTAATCAGGCTTAAATGAGTAAACAATACAGAAATGAACTTATCTTGGCAAAACAGGGTCATTTATAATAATTATAGATTCTAATGTATCTATAATACTTAAAATTAATACTTGTAATAATTATAGATATACAGTATAGATATTTATTTCTAAAATTATCCTATGTACCATAGGTGTCTGTCTAATAGGTCATCAGGGGAGGTTAAATTAGCCTATACTTTATACTTTTATACTTTTCTCTGCATTTGTCTTCGCAGAGAACGGAGAGTGGCAGATTTGTCACAAGCCATCTCGGAAAAACACTGGAGAGGGCCTCTATGAAGACATCACCTTCTACCTCATCATCGAGAGGAAGCCCCTCTTTTACATCATCAACATCATTGTGCCATGTATCCTCACCAGTATTCTTGCTATATTCGTCTTCTACCTTCCGCCAGATGCAGGTAAATGCCCACAAAATGTCTCCTCATCCAGTGCTTGGCAGCAAACAGCATCGTCAGGTCTCTTTCCTCCTGAAATCTTAGTACCTGCTGATTGCAATTAAGACACCTTTGAAAGTTGTTGAATTCTGGTCTTTCACCACGGGGGTCGTGCTCCTGTTTTCTATGAAAAGGTCCAGTGTTGATGACGATGTGGGTCTCTCAGGTGCTCTCAAGTGGCCAGTCCAGACGTACAGTGCACAAACCCCCTGCGCCAAAGGACCCAGCCCCTCACCACAGGAGGCTAGAGAGTCCTGGAGAATGAAATCACTGCACTGCGTCATCTTACACTAGCTGAGATGTCACTTAGCTAGTAGTTAAGAAAAAGGATTTGTCTCAGAGAGGTTCTTGGTTCAAGGTCTGGCCCTGCCTTGACACCAGAGCTCACAAATCTCTGGAACTTGCTTTGAACAGACAAATGTTGCATGAATGTTCATTAAAGGTTAGTATTGGCATTATATAGAAACTGAAATGGTTGCAAAGTTTAACTTTCGATGGCTGTCTGCTGCCCCAGGGGAGAAGATGACGCTGTCGATTTCTGTCCTGCTGGCACTCACTGTGTTCCTGCTCCTGCTGGCTGACAAGGTTCCCGAAACCTCCCTGGGCATCCCCATCATTGTCAACTACCTGATGTTCACCATGATCCTGGTGACCTTCTCAGTCATCCTCAGCGTTGTGGTGCTCAACCTGCACCACCGCTCCTCCAGCACCCACGACATGCCCCTGTGGGTCCGCAAGGTGAGCCATCGTGCTCAGAGCCCATGCACCAGGGAGTGCCACGAGCTTGGCAGGAAATGATTTGGTGACTGGCTTACCGACAGGTCTGGACTGAATTAGAAGTCATCTTGACTTTCTTCACATCGTCCTAGTCCTAGTCGATAGTCCTTATACCAGTATGGTTGGGTAAGGATCATAACACTTCTTAAGCCTCCTACATTTTTTTGCCAAGCACAAAATCTTCACAGCACAGAAGCTTTGAATGGAGAGATAATGTTTAACAACGCTGCATGTTCCCTGACATCTGGCAAGCCAAATGAGGGTTTGCATTTTCCTAATGCCTGCGTCATGAGAGTAAGGATTGCATTGCTCTGTACTGCCAAGCTGACATGGATTGCTCAATAATGGCGACATTCAATCCCCTGATTACAGAACCTGACCTTGGATGTGTTGCAGGTATTCATCCACATTCTTCCTCGGTATCTGGGAATTCAGCGACCCAGGCCAGAGGAGCCACTAGAGGAGACCACTAAGAAAGACGCCCCATCTCAATCCATGGATGGTCGCCCAACTGATCAGTACTTTATCCGCAAGATCAACCCAGAGCTCATTATTCCTTGGAACGGCAGGTGATCAGTGCTCCACGGCCTCTTTAATCCATTTCACCTGTTTTCATGCCTCCTTTTTTGTTTTCTGATCACCAACACAGCCCTGATACATCCACTGGAGCACTAGGATTTTTAAGAATGATTTACAGATTTTTAGCTTGTGAATGTAATGGCGTTCTTCATCTGAATCATTGTATTCTGGCTTTAATCTAGTAACATTCTGTATCTGTTCACAGTGAAAAGCAGACTTAGAGTATAAAGGTAGTGTATATGAGTAAGCACCCTGTATGTTGCATGATTCTGTGACATTTTACTGATCAGTTCAACCTTGTGTCAAACAGACACAAACACGCACACACTCTCAACTGGGACAATTTTCCCAGAGCCATATCAGTCTCAGCAACCACTTTCATCCTCTGGTTTGTGTTTCACTGTTAAGCAGAAAATGAAGATTCTGAAGAGGTCCATTGGAAAGACTTTGTCAATGCCTTTGCTCTGCTAAGTTATCTAGGCCAAAGACATCAAGTGGATACTGCTGATAGTCTGATATGCTCTCTTTCTAAGCTCGATAACTGCACATTTCTCAGAAATGACCTGAAACTATGCTTTGCTATGACCAGAAGTACACAAAGACTGAAGCTTAATTCACATTAAATAGTGGATGTGTAAGTAATAACATCTAATCTTTTGGGGGAAATATTTTCTCATTTAATGCCTAAGCTGTAAGAATTTGTCTCTAGTTTCTTGTAGTTTCTGGTTGCTCAGCCTTACTTTGAAAATGTCTGACAACATCATAGTATTGGTTTAAAGGAGTCATGCGAATTCTGTTTCTTTTTTAGCCCAAAGTAAACTAAACATAGGCTGATAATGTTTTAGTGCATTAACTAAATGCACTGCATAACGTTCTCTGAGTGAAACTTGCTTTATGCACAAGGTGTTCTGTACCAAAGAGAACTCCAGTTCACAGTAACCTGAGCTCTCTGGACCAGTCTTACTGTAGTAGCCCCCTCCTTTCACCCACACCATGGGCAACAGCAGTGGCCTCATTTAGGAGGAAGTGCAGTGAGTTCCTAGCCTGCCTGTATTTATTTCTGTTCCCTCTTGGAAACGGCAGACAGCTGCCATGCAGTCAGTGTGTCCTCACTGTAGCATTCCAGTCATTATGCATACCGGTAGTTCTGTTCATTGTAGCAGTGCGAGATAGAGGGGCACATGCCAACACACTGAAGGGCAAAGGATCACTACTAACAAGGTTTGTGACAATGGACTTAACACAAGAGTTATCATCTGCAATCCCCCATCCCTGAATCAGAGCCAGCCCTGGCCATCCCTTCCTGAATTGGTCTAGTGCCAAACAAAACATTGTCCAGCCCAGGACAATGAAAGCTGCTAAGAATGGAACAGGCCTTTATTGGATTGACAGACACCTTTGCAATAACAATACTCCTGGTATAGGTTTATTACACATCACCATTTTACAAAAGAACATGGCTGCAAACAAGCTGAATTCCTGGCCCTGAAGGAATTTCACACACAGACTGGTTAAAGGAATCGAGTCACTTTAGTCCTGACTTGACAGTACTTGACTTGACAGGGCTTGACTGCAGTACTGATAATCCCAAAAGGTATTGGCAAAGTCTTCCAACAGGACTACTTCCAGCTTTGAGACAAGAACCCAAATCCCAAGAGTGAGTAAAGAGTCAAAGCTTGAAAACAGGCATCTCTCTTGTAGAGATCTTCCAGTCAAAATGTTCAAGCAGATACACTGAGAGCATGTCACAATTGTAATCCCTCATCTTAAGGGTGGTCCGGGTCTTTCTTATTTTGTTGATTACATGCACCTGCCCCCTATCCTGCCCCTCCTTATTTAAGCCTGGCGCTCTCGCTATTCTGGGCTCAACATTGGGAGATAGACTCCCGGAAGTCCACCTACTAGCAGGTCCAGGAGTGACCCGATGGCATAGGCTTCACCATGGCGTCCTGACCATCTGAGTCCGGGGCTCGGAGTGCCTGGCCTTGTCATCCTGTTTTTATTCCCTGTCCCTGTAATGGATCTCGTTCCGGTTTTTAACTTTGTCTTGTTTCATCTCGGATGGATCATTGGACATTGGACTTCGCACCAGATTTCCCCCCTGGACTCCTTGGACTTGTCTGCCTTGGCCACTCCCCCCGAGCACTGGTTCACTGTTGTCACGGCCCCCTGTTTGTCAACCTGCCCTGATCCTCGTCCTCTCCTCCCCGTTGTCCTCCTCCACTTACTTCCGGATTATACCGTCTGCATAGGGTCCTGAACTACGCTTCGACGGAGCCTGGACCGGTTCCTGTTACAGAGCATTCATAAAATACATGCATAACAATCTTGGATCAATACGCTTTTAGTAACATGACCAGAAAGATGAGCTATTGACCTCTTGTTTTTAATATGTGCTCAAATTATATGTTCTTGTTTTGTCATCTCGGGCTGAAATTGTCATTGTTTTTCACTTCTGAGTGTTTGAGGAAGAATATTGATGGTGTTTCAAACTTATTTTCACAAAAGCAGAAACATTTGCACCTGTACAGAAGCACCGGAGAGGGACATTTGTTACTGAACTGACTGTGTAATGATTTCTAAATGCAAATTGCAAATTTCAAGATCACCCCGCACGATTTAGAATTATTTGATCTTGTGCATTAGCTATTTAGTTATGCAGAAAGCAGATCCTTTTGAAGACGATCACTTTGTTGTATGAAATGAAAAAACATAGTTTACTCAATGATATCTCAAATAGGTTTTGATTAAGAAAATCCATAAATAGACAAAATACTCTTAAATCTCAAATTCTAGCCATTTCTGATTCAATGAAACAGAATTTGAGATGTTAATCCAAAATACAGGGAAACATTCACATTCACAAAAGCAACATGAAACAGGCTGGTGACAGGCAGTTATTCTGCTCTCTGTTTCAAACAGCAGGACCTCAACTGATCAGGGCAAAATTAGGAAGAAGGGGGTGTATGCTATGATTGCTTTGACTATAATAATACACTTTATTTTATATAGCGCCTTTAAAAGTATCTTATCCAAACGCTTTACAGAAAAATGTTTAAAAAAACATTTGAAACAACAAAAACAGTAACGCTAAGTAATTATTGTTAAATACTATTATAAAACTGGCCCTGGTGTGAGTGTTTGGGTATCCGAGATTGTGTCTGCATCTGCCCTGTGATGGACTGGTGTTCCATCCAGAGTGTACCCCACCTTGTGCCCGTTGCTTGCTGGGATATGCTTCAGAATTCCCACAACACTGTATTGAATAAAGCTGTTAAAAAGTGGATGGATGGATGGAAGCAGTGGGAGGTGGACTAGCTTGTGATTTAATCCAGACCTTTGTCCTTCTTTCTTTTTGCTGCCCACTTAGGAGCGACAGTCCAGTACGACTCCAGAAATACTTGGATGGACAGAATTACTGTCTCATTCTTCCACCTGACCTCAAATCGGCAGTCTCTGCTGTAACCTACATGGCGGACCAGCTCAAGAGCCAGGAAGAGCACGACACGGTTAGTTCTTGGGGCCCAGTTGCACAAGTTTAAGATTAAATTCCCCCTCAAGTATTTCTCAGGTGTAAGAGTAGTAGGTGAGCACAATAAAGTCAGTTTTATGCAAACAGAAAATGTGGATTCCTATCAGTAGTCCTGTCCTTCTT
Source organism: Atractosteus spatula (assembly GCF_055471065.1). Taxonomy (NCBI): domain Eukaryota; kingdom Metazoa; phylum Chordata; class Actinopteri; order Semionotiformes; family Lepisosteidae; genus Atractosteus; species Atractosteus spatula. The sequence goes on along the minus strand of NC_142708.1, from coordinate 66,059,773 downwards.
ATCTTGTTTAGTTTATTCACAATAGCCAAGGTGCAAGCTTTTCATTCGCTGGATTTACCCACCTTTTTGGTACGCACCTTTTCTGTCCCTTGAAAGCAACCAGAGCTGAAATCATGAGAACATTTCTGAGGCTCTTCCTTCTACAAAAACTTGGAGGTAAAAAAAATGTTCTATGTTGCGACTGGCTGGCTCTCACCGAGAAGGAGCTTGATGAGCTTCCTGGTTGTCCTCTCAAGTTCAGTATATATCTGCTATAATGGTACCGTTGCACAGGCTGTGGCTCACCAGCGTCCCCTGTACTGGATAAGGCGGTTAGAAACTGGACGGATGGTACTGTTGACATGTGAACGCATACTGCAGTTTAGTATGGCTGATTCTCTCAATCTTTCCCTGCCTGTTAGATCATTTTAACTGTCTATTACGGCATAAATGGTCTCTTAAATGCCTATCAACAACACAGGAAAAATACTGTAAATTCTCTTTTGTTGTGTATGTAATTTTCGATCCATTCCATCCAGTTTTGGAAACTTGGCACTACTTGTCCCATCCAGGGTGTACCCCCCCCCCCCTAGGCTCCAGCTCCCCTGCGACCCTGAGTCGGAAAAAGCAGTTAGAAAATGGATGGATGGATTTCTCTGAATAATACACTGTGGGGGAGGCAAGCAACATAACTGCAAACACTAGACTGAACAGCAGCAGAGCAGCAAAGCAGCTTCCTAGTGCAGTGAGACACTACCAGATAATGTGTACTCACAGTTGACTCATTTCCTCCAGGAGATGAATTCTGCCTGGGGCTTCTATGTCAGATCCTGGAGCCTTTGTTGTCTTCGTCTTCAGGTGCAATTCAATCCGACCAAACATTTTTATAGTTAATTAAGAGACAGTTACAGTAAATGTCTCAGCTGTACCATCACCCAAACAGTTCTTCATAAGAAAGCACTCACTAAGATGTCATCTAAGATGTTTCTAATAAAAATAAAGCTTCCCTTCCAAATGCAGTAAATCTGATTTTGATAGTATAGTTACAGCATCTCCCTTTCTAAATGTTCAGTCATTCCATTTCATTAGAATCCAGCATTTAGCAGCTGTTAGCAAAATAACTAAATGATTCTTTCCTGCAGTTGTTTTAAAGATCCAGATGGAAGTTCTTCCAAGTCTGTGTAGTTTTCTTCTTGCCCGAGCTCCCAGTACATACTGAGCCAGATATTTTCATTATTATTTTCCAAGTGGAAACAATTATAGGACACCTTTAGGAGATCATTTGGATCAAGCACAATTTGATACTGGGACAGCTCCAAGATCATGGCTGAAAAATGTTGGATCATGTATATCAAATCACTCTGAGGTGCTTTGCTTTGTGCTGGAATGTACTGTGCATCTCTTCTTTGTAAATCACGTACTGGGTAGGGCTTAATTTGGCCACTAGAGGGAGACAGTGTACTTGTTCTAGAAGGATGCTATGTTTTAATTTTTCCGTCACATTCCGACGCAGCTCAGACACTGTAACTGTAAAGAAAATCCCATTTTGTAATAAGATTTATTCAGAAGGCTTCCTTCATAATCACAGGATGTTGTACAGAACAATAACGAGAAAGGAAAAACATACAACAAGACAAAACTAGTTTTTAGAACTGGGGCAGGAGCAGTGCTTAGCTGGGGGGTTAGATTCAAATTCTGTATTCACATGGGTTTCCTCCTGGTGTTCCGGTTTCCTCTCACAGTCCAAAGACATGCTGGTAGGTTAACTGGGTTCTGGGAAAACGGTGTCTGTGTTTCTGTCTGTGTGTGCCCTTCAGTGGACTGGCATCCCATCCAGGGTGTACCCTGCTTGGTGCCCATTGCTTACTGGGATAGACGTAAGCTGTCCTGCAACCCTGTACTGGGTAATGCAGTTAAAGGAAGGATGGACGTATATGAACACAAGCAGAGGAAAGGAAACCGATTCAAATTTCAAGCTGAGTAGCTGATGGTCAACTCTCATTTCAGACAACGGCAGACTGGCAGTACATCGCTATGGTGGTGGATCGCCTCTTCCTCTGGCTCTTCGTGGTCTTCACCTCCCTGGGCACCTTGACCATATTCCTGGATGCCAGCTTCAACTACACCCCCGAGGAGCCTTTCTCCTGAGGTGACCTCCCATCATCTTCAACATATCCAGGGAGGGGACAAAGGACAGAAGTAATCCCCATCTCTCCTACCCATCTGTCCAGATGGACACAAAGTGCCTAGACACTCCTTTTCCCAACCGAATACTGTGTGTCTGCCTAAACTCCACTCTGTCCCTAATTTAAAATGCACATGAACAATGTAGATACTGCTAACTTGTCCTGTTGTCTCCTGAGCTAAAGAGCTCGGCTCATGGGTGTTGGAAGTAAATGAGCAAAGTTCTCCCATGCAGCACTAGATAGCTGGACACTATATGTACCTCAGTGTCCTATTTACACAGTGCCAGATACCAGAAATGCCTATAAAATAATGGGTCAGGCCTCTGAAGACAGAACACCTTGGGAAGGAAGCAGAAGGTGTCCTGTGAAGATCTGAAATTTTCTAAACCCATTCTTCTAGCCTTCAGCTGAGGTGGTGATAAGGGGAATGTGTTGGACTGAACGGCACATTCTACTGGTTCCACAGGTTTGCTGTAGATATCAGATCTTGGGATGCTTGCCCAAAGAAGGTGTTCTCATTGCCCTTCAGAGAGACCAGACATTCCCTTCACACAAGAGAGCATATTCATTTGTGCTTGTGTTTCTAATATTGTGGCCACATGGTGTACTCCTTACACTTTAATTAGAGTTTAGCAGCAGTACAGCTGTCCATTTTTTCCAACTGCTTTTGGTAGCTTTATGGATGGCTCTTTTAAAGTTTGAAATCACCCCCAGATTCCATTTTGATAGTATCCAGCTGTTGCCTGACACAAATGCCCGTCACATGTTTTTCTGTTGCAGTGCTTTGCAAACATTCTCTGAATGCTTTGCACTCAGGGTCCACTAGAGCTAAACATTTTTTTAGCTTTCTGTCTCTGCCCCAGTCCTGAGGATGTCTCTCTGTTCTCTGTGTTCTGATGACTTGCATGCAACTTTTTAAACTTGATACCATTAAATTGTAACCTGGCATTTCCAGCCCAGAGTGCGTCTAATGCTTTTACACTCAAGAGTATGTTTATTGCAGCTGTTTCTCAAAGACTTCTCTCAAAACAGACATCATTCACTAACATTCAGCTTCAATAAAACTAATTTGGATGGATCAGTGTTTATTTTATTAAACACCGCAGGCGCTCCACCACACATGAGATTTAAACTGCCTTTTTCTTACAGCAAAAACAAAACAACAGAGATTTAATTCATTTGTATATAGTAGTAGTATAGTACATACCAAGTGTATAAAGTCAGAAGGCCAATGAATCCTTTGGTTTTAAAAAATAGAAGACAAGGATCGTTTTAAACTAAAGTTTTGGTTGTCTGTGAGGCTTGATCGCAAGTGTTGTGTGGTTTGTTTTTTCTGGTATAGATACAAAGCAAACAGCTCATGGAGATAATTTGGTAACCCCATTCTTTTCCCTCCCTTATCTGTTCCTGTCTACAGTTCCAGACTTCCTGAAAGGAATTATGGGTAAATCTAGTCAACAACAGTGCCCATGGGACAGGTCAGCTGACACAGTTTGTGACTGAGTCCTACTGGCTGGAACTGCAACTTTTTTGCATACAGCATGTCAGAATTTGCAGGTTATGTGACAGTGGGTGTTACCTGATTATACACCTGCTACTGCCTGAGGCACTCTGTCAAACTCTCTGGCTTCTATGCATTTCAGTCATTATGAGTCACAGACCCACAGATAACAATGAGACAAAGAGCCTGAGACACAAGTACAGTCCTAAAAGAACCTGAAACCAAAACAGAGACAGAAAAAGATATAATACAAAAACAAAATAGTGTCTGGCAAAGTTTAATCATTTGCGTTAATTCTAGAGTCACATAACATAATGTAGTTTTAATCACAAATTTCTCTCCTCTGTCCAATATGCTGTATATACAGTGGTGTGAAAAAGTGTTTGCCCCCTTCCTGATTTCTTATTTTTTTGCATGTTTGTCACACTGAAATGTTTCAGATCATCAAACAAATTGAAATATTAGACAAAGATAACACAAGTAAACACAAAATGCAGTTTTTAAATTAAGGTTTTTATTATTAAGGGAAAAAAAATCCAAACCTACATGGCCCTGTGTGAAAAAATGATTGCCCCCCCTGTTAAAACATAAATCAACTGTGGTTTATCGCATCTTTGGAAAAACTGAGTTCAATTTCTCTAGCCACACCCAGGCCTGATTACTGCCACACCTGTTCTCAATCAAGAAATCACTTAAATAGGACCTGCCTGACAAAGTGAAGTAGACCAAAAGATCCTCAAAAGCTAGACATCATGCTAGATGTCAGAGTAATTGAGATTTATCAGTCTGGAAAAGGTTATAAAGCCATTTCCAAAGCTTTGGGACTCCAGCGAACCACAGTGAGAGCCATTATCCACAAATGGCGAAAACATGGAACAGTGGTGAACCTTCCCAGGAGTGGCCGGCCGACCAAAATTACCCCAAGAGCGCAGCGACGACTCATCCAAGAGGTCAGAAAAAAACCCACAATAACATCCAAAGAACTGCAGGCTTCACTTGCCTCAGTTAAGGTCAATGTTCATGACTCCACCATAAGAAAGAGACTGGGCAAAAATGGCCTGCATGGCAGAGTTCCAAGACGAAAACCACTGCTGAGCAAAAAGAACATAAAGGCTCATCTCAGTTTTGCCAGAAAACATCTTGATGATCCCCAAGACTTTTGGGAAAATACTCTTTGGACTGACGAGACAAAAGTTGAACTTTTTGGAAGGTGTGTGTCCCATTACATCTGGCGTAAAAGTAACACAGCATTTCAGAAAAGGAACATCATACCAACAGTAAAATATAGTGGTGGTAGTGTGATGGTCTTGGGCTGTTTTGCTGCTTCAGGACCTGGAAGACTTGCTGTGGTAAATGGAACCATGAATTCTGCTGTCTACCAAAAAATCCTGAAGGAGAATGTCCGGCCATCTGTTCGTGACCTCAAGCTGAAGCGCACTTGGGTTCTGCAGCAGGACAATGATCCAAAACACACCAGCAAGTCCACCTCTGAATGGCTTAAGAAAAACAAAATGAAGACTTTGGAGTGACCTAGTCAAAGTCCTGACCTGAATCCGATTGAGATGTTGTGGCATGACCTTAAAATAGCGGTTAAGGCTCGAAAACCCTCCAATGTGGCTGAATTACAACAATTCTGCAAAGATGAGTGGGCCAAAATTCCTCCACAGCGCTGTAAAAGACTCATTGCCAGTTATTGCAAACGCTTGATTGCAGTTGTTGCTGCTAAGGGTGGCCCAACCAGTTATTAGGTTTAGGGGGCAATCACTTTTTCACACAGGGCCATGTAGGTTTGGATTTTTTTTCCCTTAATAATAAAAACCTTAATTTAAAAACTGCATTTTGTGTTTACTTGGGTTATCTTTGTCTAATATTTCAATTTGTTTGATGATCTGAAACATTTCAGTGTGACAAACATGCAAAAAAATAAGAAATCAGGAAGGGGGCAAACACTTTTTCACACCACTGTAGTATGCTTTCCAGAACTCTTTCCAGTGGTGTTTCAATTATAATTTCCCTGGATATGCTATAAAGAATAGGTGGCACACTGGCGCAGTGGTTAGCTTTGCTGCCTTGCAGTGCTGAGGCTCTGGGATCAATTCCTGGGGTGCTGTCTATGTGGAGTTTGGATGTTTTCCCTGGGTTCACATGGGTTTCCTTCCACAGTCCATTGACATGCTGGTAGGTTAATTGAATTCTGGGGAAATTAGACCTGGTGTGTGTATTTCTGTCTGTGTCTGTGCATGCCCTGAGATGGACTGGTGTCCCATCTAGGGTTTATCCTGCCTTGTGCCTGTTGCTTGCCAGGATATGCTCCAGCTCCCCCACAAACCCTGACTTGGATAAAGCAGTTAAAAAATGGATGGATGTTATAAAGACCCACCTGAGTTGGTGGTACTTTTCTCTGACATGGTTATCTCATCTTCTTTAGTCTCTCAGAAACTGAGAATGGGCATTTTCAAAATGTCCTCTAACAACGTTGAAGGTTTTCTCAAAATTATTTCAGGTTGTATCAGTGAATAAGGAACCCCCTGATGGTTTATTAGGGCCACAAAAACTAGAGAGTTGTTATTCCAAGATATTGAGGCTCAGTGAGTGTGGCTTTGTGTCTGGTACTGGTCTATGCCAGTACATTCGAGATCATTCACAGTTCCCAGGGGTAACCATGCTGGGCTGAGACAATTTTGCATGCTTAGCAAAGAGAGTGATTTACTCATGTTAATGGCTCTGGTTGCTCGAGGCCTGACTGGGGGATTTTGTCTCCACCGACAAACCATTGGCAACAACAAGTGTTTCTGAATTTATCGTTGTTCAAGGAGTGGTGAGTGCGAAGAAGAATCTGTGACACTGGCCGAATGCTGTTTTAAGCTTGAAAGTGTGAAAGGGTCCCGTTCCTCTGCATGTTGTTCAAACTGGCTAGATCTGGAATGTGCTTCTGGATTAAAACCTCAACTGTGTACCACTCTTCATCGACTATGTATAACTTCTCTACTTAAATGAGGTAGGGTCCAATCATTAGTTGGTTTAATAAGAAACTTATTCAATAAGACACATGTTTGAGCCTCTCAAATAATGTATCGGTAGGTATAATTTGAAGTTCATTTCCAGTGTCTGAGACAAACATAACAGACAAAAACACAAACTTCATTTCCTGTCTCATAGTGCCTCACACTTGACTGCATCCTTTATTATAACATTCATGGATGTGTTGTTTCAATGATACTACGTGATTGTCTCTCCAGGCAGCCTACCCTAACAGAAACTTGAGCTGACGTAGACTCTCTCCCCCATATTCTGTGGGCCCCACCCACAGTGGGCACTTGTAACCAATCAGAGGCGAGATGATGGGTGAGGGGCAAGTCAGTCTAGTCTCAAGTGCTGTTACCAAGGAAATGGTTTCGGCTATCCGATTGGTGGTTTCACTTCTGCCAGGAGATGAGCCTGGTTTCTACCTGAGAGTTTCATTCACAGGTATGACATCATACCTTTAGAAGAAGAGCTGGGCTTCTTTCCTCTAGCCTCTCTTGCTATGACAAAGATTTGAGACAGCACTGCTGTAAATAGACTTTTTCCATGAACCCCACTGGCTCTCATTTACAATGTCTTTCTTTCCTCAGGTTGCTGTTGTCAACACATTTGTCACTGCGTCTATCTATAAGCCAGAATCTGCTGATCTGATGCTCCCCTTTCAAATGGTAATTATCTTTTTAGAACTAATTTAGTCATTTGGCTGGAAACAAATGGAGAGTCACAGTTACTGTGGTGCCAGTGCAAAGCGGGGAAGGAACAGCAGATCAGAGCTATGTGACAAGATGAGGCTTAGGGATTCAGAATCCCAATTCGGGTCTGATCAGAATAGCCATGGTCAACACCAAGAACAAATTCCAAACAAATAAGATCCGTTTTTACATGCTCATACCTAATGCCTAAAGCATAAGGAATACAATGCAAGAACCTGAAGCTACTACAGGAACTAGGACTATGAAGTTATAGGAGAAATTAAGGTTTAATAATACATAATAAGAAATCATTGCATGTTTTTAGCACTTTTACTTCTAAAAGATCCCAAATCCCTTCACTAGGATTTTTAATAAACAATAATTGATCCCAGGGAATGGGGGATGTTATTCATAGACCCCCTAATTAGGACATGTCATCCTAACTAGGAGGGAGCAGTACCCACAGATTGGAGAGCTGCAAATGTAACACCAGTCTCCAAAAAGACGGACGGAACTGAACCAGGAAACTATCAACCAGTGTTACTTCTCTAACTGGTGCATTTAAAAAAAAGACAGAAGTATATTGGGAGAGCTATTACAAAAACAGATGGTATGGCCAGCCTGGATTCAGAAAGGGAAGGGATGTTGAACTGAACATCCACAATTGTCAAACCCCTATAAGCCAGAAACAAATTGTAGAACTATAGAATAACAGAAAGGGGAAATTCATTAAAATACAACGTCAAAAACGGCACATCAGAATCAAAGGGAACAGAGAAAGGATGTTAGATATGGTCTTAAACAACATGAAGTCACCAACATTCTAGATGATTCCTAATAAGCTGAACTCTGATGGCAACTGTTTTTTAGTTGATAGATTTTTTTTAATATTATGCAGGGAGCTTTGTGAAACAGAGCATAGTTGTGTTGTGTTTGCTATATAGAACAGAATGTCAGTAAGATGTAGAAAACCTTTATGTCCTCCAGTTCTTTCCTGAGCCTAGACCCCTAAAAACACATTTAATTTTCCAGACCTTTATGGAAATTTGTGGAAATAAAATGAAGAGCCAATATCGTTAGTAAGTGTCATTCTTTAGAAACTAGCAGTGGCAGAATGGGAGGGACAGGATGGTGGTACTGGACCAGAGATGCCAAAGCATAGCTCCACCATGTGAGCTGGAGATGCTGTGCTGCAGAAAGCAATCCACACTAAGGGCAGGGACACACCCACAAGCAAGTAGGTGGGTTATTGGTTCTAGAGGAAATCAAACTGTAAGACTCTTGAGAAAACTACTTCAGAAAAAACGAAAATCATATATATTATCTCTAAAATCATTCCCATTGACTCAATGATCTGCTCATAACTGTGCATAGCATAGACTACAACACAGGTTGCTCAGTACTTCTGGCATGCTATATTCTGGATATAAAAGTACCAAACTTCACCTGCAAAACTCAGTGTTTTGAAACTCTAAAATCTACATAGTAGAGTGTCTGATTGTACAATTTATTGATTTAATGTCATAAAATGCACAGTAATGGAAGACACTCTGTTGCCAGTATTGAAAGTGATTAAAAGTGTACACCGGAGGATGTGTGTGTCTCTCTGTGTCTCCCTCTCTATCCTTTACTTTGCATTTCTCTTTCTCACAGCAGGAAGTAAAACTGGTTTTTGGTGAACCTGTGTGCCTTCAGGCGTCAGTCTTTGTCTGTGCCTCAGTCAGGCTGAGGTGACCCCTTTTGTCACTTTGTTGCACAATGTGAGAATGGCTAATATTTGTACTGCTTTACTTTAGGGATGGGCACAAGTCTCTGCTTTGGCTCTTGATAAATTGTGGTCTCTGAAGACAGCGGCTGCTAAAGTTCCACAACTGAATTTTGGTTTCGATTCTAGCTTCAACGATCATAATTTCAGTTTACATACAAGGACTTAAAGTGATACAAGGACTTGTTTCAATTTAGATACAACGACTTTGTTTTTAAGTGAACCAGGACTTAAAAACAAAGCAGGCCAATGGTTCCGAAACGTAGCAGAGCAGCTTGGAGCAGGCATACTCCAGACTTTCAAAATTTTAAGGGATTTTTCTTTTTTTTTGGTTCCTTTAGCTGAAGTGCATTGAGACGTTATGAAAAACTGTTTTCGGACTCAACATAGAAAATGCTACTATATACAGAGTTGTACACACGTATCAACCTTGTTTCGGTAGCCTAGTTTTACTGAGGCTGGCAAAATAGCAGCGTGAAAAAGGTCAATAAAATAGTCAATAGACAATAAACTAGTATTAACTTAGGAAGAAAGATATGCAGAAATCTCTCTGTCCCAGATGTAAATCTGAAACATTATATATAATGCTAAGTACACTAATAAAACATTAACATATGCACAGCGGGTGACAGACTAATAATTGATCAACAGCTTCAAGGCTTGTATCCTTGTATCCTCTTTGAAAACCATTTGCTTATTATGATCAGCTTTCATCAAGATCTCCTTGCGTTGGCTGCTGTTCATATTAAATGAGCTTCTCTGTTGTCTTTTTATCAACATTCCAAAGAAGTGAAATGTCTCGCACAGTGAAGAAGTGCATCACACGGGTTGTGGTGTGTTAAAATGCAAGGTGAGGAGGTTGCAGTGCCATATGTTATCTAGTGTGAAGCTCCCACATGGCTCAGGAAGAAATGGTGATGTCATTACCTGTGCTGGCGTATTGCTGTCAAGCTTGGGTGAGCTAAAGTTGGCCAAGTGTGCCAAGACATTCCTCTGGGCACGGCATCTTCATCTTCCCCTTGCTTGTAGGAAGGTGCAATGGACAATGAGCCGTAACTGTTAAAAAGTAGTGATTCTAAATTGGGGGGGGTCTACCAAAAATGAATAATTTCCTATCTCTCTTTCTCGATTTTAAGCAACTGGACAACATGTTGGGGCAGATAGGGAGGGTGAAAGTGGTTCTGAAACGTTTCAGTCTATTGCAGATACCTTCCAAAAAACAGATGTTGACTGGATTATATGAACTTGGTTATATGAAATGGTTTGAGGAAATCCTATGTTCGAACGCTTTACTAAGCCTGCAATTCTGGGTGGCTGTGAAACACTTGTAACGTCATGTGCAATAAGAAAAAATAGAAATATCAGGAAATTGATCAAAAGAGTGCCTTGAATGTGTATTAGCAAAATAGTCAGGTCTATAATAATTTGAAGCCAAGCTGTTTATGTGATAACAGCACTGTGCCTGGGTCAAATACATGTACCAGCATACAACTGGTAATGTAAAACAAAACTGAGTTGTACTGTACCAAAATTCATTATACTGATGGCTTAAAGTCATTTTGTCAAATGAGCTTCTGAAACAAAAAAAGGAGCAAAATAAACATTAACCAAAACCTCGAGAGTCCCTGCTCTCCGACTGGCACTTGATGAAATTGGAGGTGCTTACTGCAAAGTGTCTGAAAATACTTAACCGGTTTTTGGTTAAGAGGTGACTGAGCCTTGTTTTTTTATGAAATACCACTTCCAGCTGTAAAGGGGGAAACTCCCAGTTACTATGAAAGCGTTTTTTACATTAAAAACTGAAAAGGCCATTTAAAATGTGTGAAATAGGCACCTGCAATTTTCAATGCTTGTCTCCTTAAATGCAGATTTAGTCAGTAGTCAGTAGAAGTGCAAGCGTTTAGAGTATGAGCAAACAAAAAGAGTTTCACAGGGGTCAGAAAAGTTCTTGAAGCTCTTTCCACGGCAAGACTACAAAATAACAAAATATGCCCTCTCAGAACCTGTTTGGTTACCTTTTGTGTGACACACCCTGTTAACAAACCGCCTTTCCCTTCCAGGACAAAGACACTGCCTTTCAAGGAGCTCGTGGGGACAGCAGCTAACCACACACCTTGAGATCAGTCTGTATTTCCTCACATTACACAGGAACAGTTTATTTTTAATTTACAAAGCTAAAAAACAGGTGTTTCACCAATGACATTTCTGGGACTTACAAATGCCAGCTCTTTAAAAAGCAGAAAGAAAAGTACACAGTTCAGTAAAAGAAGAGTCAAAACCTAGAAATCATCATGAGTCCTAAATGTTCCTGAGAGCCTTCTTTTTGGACTCAGCATTGCTTAGAAAGAGGTGTACTAAAGATCTCATTAATAGTTCATAATTGCAGCACGCCTCGAGAGATTTAATTAACTACTGGGTAACTAATATGATGGTATTGCGGGCTGGAGAATATTTTAATGGAACAGTAAAACATTAATCAAATAAAAGTCATCAAGTATTACTGTAAAAAGCACAAACTGTGTCCAAGTATGAAGGCTCTTTCAGCAGATGTATGTTTTACTCGAAAAGCTGTCAGCAAGTGTGTAGAGCGCTGTGAGAAGGTTTCCTATGGTGCAACACAAAATGGACACACCTAGAGCCCTGCTGTCACTGAGACAGGAATTTCTCATGACTCACAGCCTCCACAACCCACTGGACTGGAGATTATTTCTGTTGGTTGAGACGATACTGATATGACTCTTGTATCACAGAAAAATAAAAAATATATTTTTTAAAGAATTTCCACATTCTGCACCTGTGACCAGGATTTCCCCCCAAAAAACAGCGTCATGAAATGTTGGGAGTACGGAGGACTGTCAGGGTGGATGAGCTAGAAGGCTTTTTAATGGGGACATTTATACTCAGCTGTGTATATGGACATAGGCTCAACATAAATACAGAGCACCAAGAGCTAACTAACACAGCTGTTGCTATATCTAAGTCTAGGACTTGTATTTTTTTGCCATAACTGTGCTTTTTAATGCTTGACAGACACACACAGCTGCAAAGTTGTTATTAAACTATATGATGATGATATGTACAAATATATTGTATCAATCCTCTCCTCCTCAGAATAGACTGTTAGACAGCTCCTGTGCCTTTTCCGTTTTCCTCTCTGGCTCACCTTTACTTACTTTTTCCCCCTACATAAGGTTTGAAAGACCCCTCCATTTTGTGAAGAGCAGAACCTACAGTATCTCTCTGCTCTCCTCCCCTGCTTTTACTCTCTCTCTCTCTCTCTCTGATTTGTACACCCCACTGTAAATAACAGTAAAATAAACCTTCCCTGTGAGCCAGGGGAACTGTCTCCTCATCTCCTTGCTTTCACAAGCTGCCTCCAAAACACCGACCTTCACAATATTGGTGCTCTGAGTCTGGCCACGCTCCCAGTGACCCCCCACTGGACCTCTGGTGAAAAGTACCAGCTGTGCGTGGCATTCCTATTGTAGATCTGATTTTTTTTACAGCTCTCAATTTCCATCTCTGTAATTACACACAAGGCAATAGGGGCTAACGATCCCTTATTTGAATGGGGTGTTCATTTTAATCTGGCGATAAGAGTCATGCACTCACTTAGAATTGTTTTCACCTGCTAAGAACTTAGAAACTCTTAACAGCTAACTTGTCTTTGTAAAGTTTTAGAGATGATAACATTCTAACAGATCAAATTGAGGAATTCACTATTTCAATTAAACCTTTCAAGGTGGATCAGCAGTGCAGTGGTTAACATCGCTACCTTATAGGCCTGGGGTCCTGGGTTTGATTCCAAACCTGGGGTGCTATGTGTGTGCAGTTTGTATGTTCTCCCCATGTTCATGTGGGTTTCCTTTCACAGTCCAAAGACCCTGGTGTGAGTGTGTCTGTGTCAGTGTGTCTGCTCTGCAGTGGGCTGGCATCCCCTTCAAGGTGTACCCTGCCTTGTGCCTGTTGCTTGTTGGAATAGGTTCTGACTCCCCTGAAAGTGGAAGAAGTGGTTATAAAATGGATGGATGGGTTACTGAAAGAAATTGGAATAACCAGAAATGCTGGAAAATCTGAGATGAAGACTGGAGCACTGACTCCAACCCATAGATTACACACAGGGCTTGGGATCATTTTTATATTTAGATATCGTTCCCAGATCTCAGAGTTGCCATTTTACCACCCTTTTTTTTGGTTGCCTGACCTGTAATGAAAAGAAAAAAGCCTCCTTTGAAATCAGTGTGACATTTGTGACTTGGTCCTCCCAGTTCTTGGTGGTCGCATCCCCGAAGAGATTGTGTCTCTTTGCCCATCTGGTTAATGAGACAGTTTGGCCTCTGCCTCCTCTTCAACCCTGACAGACACATAAATTTCGTAACCAAGAGCTACTCGCAGACTGCGAGAGCATTCGGACAACATGTTGGCTTCATTGTGTTCCTTGAATTCCCTCTGTTTCACTGAAGCTGTTCCTCACAATTGGATCATTGTGGCTGACTCTGTGCATCTCAGAGCCTGTTTCTTTACTGTCCATTGGATAAAAGAGATGGGACTGAGGAACATTCAGTTCTACCAAAGATACACAATATTCACTCTATCTGATTTTTTTTTTCACATCGAATGTTGGTTTTGTGCACGTTTTTGCCACTATGCTTGTTTTTTGCATTCATGGAATTCAAAATATTTCTCATCTGACATGATTCTAAGAGTAAAAGAGTGATTCACTATAGTTTCTATATGTTTTGACTAGAACTACCATTTTCCTCAGGTACAGTTTGATTATGGAAACTAATGTTTTCTGATGGATCTAATACAGTGCAATGAGCCTATGTGTTTTTCCACTTTTAAAAGTGACAACGCTTATGAAATGTATGCATTTTTCAATCAAACAAGAAGACAGGTTGAGAACTCCTTCATTCCAATGCAAATTTGCACATTTCGTGGAAAGCATTTTGTGGACATTGGCTACCTGTTAAGAAAAAATAACTGAACTGATAACTGCAGTTCACAGCTTACTGTACATGATAATACAGGCAGTCTTGGGCTTTTTGAAAAGCATGATTAGGGCTTGAATTGTTGAGGTTTCAATTTCTGTCAATATTCTTCTCTTTAATCACTAATCAAGTGCTCACCAAGAGGTATCAAGTCCTAATTTTGTCCTGATTACTTCTTAACTCAAACCGCTTTGTTCGGAAGGGATTTCAGCTTTATGCTTTTTTAAGATAACAGTGAAATTACTTGATATTGCACTGTGTTCATGGCTGGTTTATGGGGGAATAAACCTATTACTTGTTCCTTTGTATCTAAACAACTCTTTTTATTTCACTGGGAAAATGATAACCATGTAATTGTAACCTGTCCCACAGGGGGGTTAGTGAGACAGTTGTAAGGTTGACCTGTGTGTGGGTGACTAACAAGGATCTGTAACCTGTGGACCTGAATGGAAAATAAGGCTAAACAGACCCTGAAGATAAAAATGTTAAAAGTTTAAAAAAAAAACTTGCACTGGGATTTACAGTCTGTTATAGTTCAATTAAGAAAAGGACCAGGCCAAAATAAGTTTAAATTCATTGAACGATCAGAAACAGAACCCAGTATGTTCAAGCCCAAAGAAAAGAGATGTACTGTAATTACTTCACAAATCATGACAATACACCTGGTATTCAGGAAATGGTTTACACTTTAAATTCTGTATAAGGTTGTTCCTAGTCATCATTGCTCATTATTACTAGCCTGCTTTATTATTATTGTTAGCGATAACACGTTACAGAGTAATATTATACTTTTTGTTAAAGAAATAGAATCCATAATTACTTATGTGGGTGCATCATGGTACAAGTGGTTAGTATTGCTGCCTTGGAGCACTGGAGCACTTGTGCCCTGGGTTCAACTCCTGGAATACTATCTGTGTGGAGTTTGTATGTTCTCCCCATGTTCACATGAGTTTCCATTTGATGCTCTGGATTCCTTCCACAGTGCAAAGACATACTCACAGGTTATTTGGCTTCTGGTAAAAAAATGCCTCTGGTGTGGCTGTTTGTGTCTGTATGTCTGCCATGTTATGGACTGACATCCCGTCCAGCGTGTACCCCACCTTGTGACAATTGCTTGCCAGGACAGGCTCCCTGTATTGAAGAAAGTGGATGGATAGAATTGTTAATGTCCCACCCAGTGTGAAGCCACCAATTGTCTTGTCTGACAGTAATGTCCCCTTTTCCAGTGAAGAGAGAATAATAAACTGCAGACACTGACACGTTCTGATTGCAGGAGAGATAAGTCACACACACCTCCCCACAAACCTGTGGAAGCCCAGGAAGTTTCAGTTTCACCAGGAACCAAGGGAATCCTGACATGTCGATGTGACACAACCAAGGCACAAACCAACTGAGTCAGCCAGGATGACTCACATGTAATGTGCGTTTGTTATTCTCTTTATGTTTAGAATATCTGTCTGTACATAAATTACATTGTATTTCATTGTATATTCAATTGGCTCGGGATGCTCTGTGTGGTGAAACGCGCTATATTTTTTGTGTGTGCATTATCCCAGTGAATCACAATGGCCTCCGTGTGTGGAGAGTGGGTCAGTTATCCGACTGTGTGGAACTGTTTGTGCTCGTGAGCGGAAGGCTGGCTGTGAAACGGAAGAGAGGAAAACAAAGAGCTTTCTGAGGGATGTGTTTAATTATTTATCTGTTTTTTTTTTAAATGCCAAGTGTGTTCGGCTTTGGAAAGTTCTGTTTGTCAGACTTCAAGGCAGGCAGATGGATAGTTAGACCAATGATATTCTTTCTGCGCAACACACAAACTTCCTTTTCTTTGTCTTTATGTGAACACTGCAGTTCAGTGTGCTATAAATATTAAGATACAGAGAACTACATGAGTCAGATAGGTATAAGGTTAGACAGCAAGAACCACAGATCATTCTTCTCATCTATGGTCCTGTGCTCAGCCATTGTCGTGACTAAAAGGTTCATTAGACTTAATTTAAAAAAATATTCCACAAGGTCGTCCCATTGAGATCCTGATCTTTTGTTTCTAGACCTGGGTCTGGAGGTGGGCAGGAATAAAATTCGTCCTGATTAAAGCTGAGGAGTTCAAGGGAGATGTACTGTAGTTGTTAACACACCAAGAAATGGCTGGGTGAGATCCTGGGGTGAAATAGCTAGTACAAGCAAAAACACCAGAATGGCCAAACAGATTCTCATTTTTAACCATTCTCTTCTTATGAATATTTATTATCTATTTGTATGCGTCAGATCGGTTGGATCTTACAGTTTATATTAATGCATTCTGAACTAGACGGGGTGTTGTGTGCCGTAGACCTGTAATGTCATGTGAGAGCAAGGCGCTTTTCCTCAAACAACAGGTCTAAGGAATCCCTCGGCTACTAACCAAAGATCTAATAAACACATACACGGTTCCGGATAATTACAAACCTCGGCATATTCTTAAATCTGGATATTATTAGATTGTGTTACAACAAACTCCACACAGAAATAAACCCAGGCAGTTGTAGTGGGAAGGAATTTGCGCTTCCTTGGCAGTAAACATGACATTCCGGTTGTTTGGGAAAATCAAAACAGCTCATTTTCACGGTTCGAAAATAAATTCTAACCCAATCGGAACAACGGGGCAGGTACGACCTGTGGCTCCCTAAGCGTAACAGGCAAGAAACTGACGATCTCCCTCATACTCCAGAAGCCAGCGTTGCCGCAGTGACATCACGAAACTGCGTGTTTGTGTGTGGAGGAAAAGAGAAGAGCAAGAGGCAGCCGAAACTCCTGCGCTCGCCCCCCTCCCCCTCCCCGCCGGATAAAACGCGCGTCCCCGACGCATCATTATAAATTCAAGGTGCGGCTTTGCCAACAGGTGTAAGACAGAGGAATTAGCAGGAAGGTCTGTGGTTATTAGCTCGGGTGAGGAGTTTCTTTTCATTCGCTACCGGGGAGGAAGGAGATACCTGTTTATTGCTCCCCCTGAACTTTAAAGAAAGTGCACGTTGTGGGTGATTTTTGTCAAAAGAAGTGATTGTAGTCCGCTTTTTGGAAGGAGAAAGCGTTTGGAGATCGACGAAGGATATCAAGGAAGGGGCCTTCGAGAAGCACAAAGCCGCTTGTTATTTCCACATCAGAAGCGCTTTCTTTTCTCTCGCTTTCCAGCCGGTGCGACTTTTAAGTTTGCGTCAGGATGGCTAATTCGGGTCTGCAGATTCTGGGCTTCGCCCTGGCACTCATCGGCCTGATCGGACTGATTATCGGCACCATTCTGCCCCAGTGGAAGATGTCGGCTTACGTGGGGGACAATATCATCACGGCGGTGGCGATGTATCAGGGACTCTGGATGTCCTGTGCCTTCCAGAGTACCGGCCAAATGCAGTGCAAGGTGTACGACTCCATCCTGCAGCTGGACTGTAAGTCTGAACCGCTCTTTGTCTGTTTTAAAGCCTTCAGGTAAGGGAAGGAAAGTGTCGATACGGACAGAGCATGTGGTAATAAGTCAGAATAGACTCTCCTCACTAGGAATCGCTTGTTTCGTTCCGGATTTAATTTACGAAGTTTGATCGAAGAGGAAACGACGGCATTTTAACCACTGTCGTTTTCTTGCGCAAGGTCACCTTTGGGTGCGTCGGACTCGTAGCCCATTTTTGGCGTTGCCTTTTCTTATCCTTGAAAGACGCGGGGTTCTTGATTCTAAAGCCCGAATCTGAACCCACAGTCGTCGAAAAGCACCACTGCCCTGTTCTCTAGATACCAGTCTCTTTCGAGGTGAACTCTGTGTGTAGATGGGTTCGAGTTTTTCGTTTCGATTGTCTCCGCTGCGGTGAGAGACAAACCAAGCGTTTGACCCTAAAGCCAATCTCTTAATATTTACATTGCAAAGCCCGGCACAACAGTTTATCCACCCCGTCTTCGTCGTCGCTCTAGAAGTAGGAATACATAGGAAAATCTCAAGTTTTTTTTTAATTTTGATTTTGAAACGTAGAGAAAGAGAAAAAGCGTACTAGAGACTACTTTCCCCAAGAGGGGGGTCGGACCTGTGGTTTTCTATCGGCTCTTAATGCTATTAGAATCCGGAGTTCTACGTTTATAACCCGTGTAGGTGGATGTTTGGGTGTGCGTGGGTGTTTACCCCTTGGTTACTGAGTTGGTATGGGGGGTGGCATTGGTACACTGTTTAATCGGCATTTTAAAATAGCTCTTCCATTAACCTTAAACGATTTTCAAGAAATCCGAAGTGGTTCCTCCCCCATTTCTGTCCCTTCTTTTCCCAGTTTATCGGATCTTTCAATCGCACCGTGGCGCCAGGTGTTGGGGGGGGGGGGGGGGGGGAGTGCAATTGACTGTGTGCTCTGTGTGACGCGGGAAAACTCTGAAGAGCTCAGATTTTTTTTTCTACCGTGTTTTTTTTCCTGTGGGGAGAGTGGGCTAAGCGAAGTTGCGACGACTCCTCCTCCAGCCGTTCGTGCTTTCGCGACTTCCGCGACCTCGCCCAGCCACCTGTCTTCGACGCCAGGACCGGTTTGGGGGCCGATCGAGGAATGTTAATGCGAGACCAAGCACCGATTGATGTGGTACAAGAAATGGTTTAATAGCGATAGTTTCTAGTCCGTGGGTTAGCCTGCTGTGCTTATTTCACAGATTATCCAGTTTATACACTGTGAGGCCGCACGTACCGGTTCGGTGCGCTTCCGTGTTAACGAGCGAGCTGGAATACAAAAGGCGGGTTTGTCACCGTGGCTTTGACATGTCACATCTTCGAATGCGCTCTTGCGCAGTGCTGGAACACACCCCTATAACTCTACCTGTTAAGGCAAAATAAGGGTGTAGTATAGAATATCTGTAACTTGTACCAACAACTTCTTCACACGCTTCTAGTTAACCGTTACCTGAAGCAGGTGAGAGATATTGGCATAAACATTTATTCTCAATATTTTCTCGGAATAATTTCAATGGGAACGTGAGTTTCAGGTTGGTCAACAATCTAAGGATGTCCTAGATGGTGGTTTATTCAATTGAATTCAAATTGTTATTCATCCCATTTTGGCTGGGGGCGGGGCGGCTACAGCAGTGCCACAGCTTTGGAGGGTTGATTGTGTGGAGTTTGCATGTTCTCCTTGTGTACACGCATGGATTTTCTCTGGGTGCTCCAGGCTCCTGCCTCCCATTCATGCTGGTTAGGGTCACTGCCTACGTGTCCATGTGCACCATCTGTCGTGTGGTCTTGCACAACTCTGTGCTTCCAGACTGGGATCCGGATTGCTGCAATCCTTGCCAGCAACAAGCAGGAAATTGCAGAATTGTACAACAAATTCATTACATTTAGTACATTTTTATATCCATGGTTTCCCAGTCCTGGTACTTGTGACCCACACAGCTGTTGGTTTTTGTTTCCAACTGAGCCCTCATTTACACAAACCTTCACTGATTTAAGATTAAGTTTGTTCACAGCTCTTAATCATGTTGGAGCTTTAATTTTTGTATTTTCTAAATGCCTTAAAAACCCAAACATCTGACTAGAAAACAACTGCAAATATTCAATTGAAGCAATGTCTTAGATCAAAAAAGGCTTCAGGTATCGAATGGAGGTGGGCTGGAATGAAAACCAGCAGGTGTGTGGGTCACCAGACCAAGACTGGGAACCACTGCTTCATATAATCAATGTGACAGTAAAGCAACAGAGTTCTCATTCTGGATTACCGGGATCTAGTCTTGATCCAATGGCTCTGGAGAAATGAGAGTCTGTCTTGGTGATAAAGATGCTGAAAAAAGAAACTTGTTAGAGGTTTTCATTTTGTAAGAAAACAAACACTGGCACGCTCTGACTCTAAACCTTGTAAATCTTACAGGGGTTCTTCTGGTCATGTACATTAAACAAGATTTAGATGTTTTATAGTATGTGTTTTTAAATGTCCTGTGCAAAATGTATTATACACCATAATATTAGGAAATCAGATGGACTATATTTAAAGTTTAAAAAGTGCTGGCTCATTATAAACACCATTTCTTGGGTGATCTTTTAAACTCGGTCATAAGTCTGTTAAAACTGTACCTTAGTTACCAATGTAGCAGTATGGTTTCTGAACTATGCTACAGAAGAATGTAGACCAGGGAGGGTTGGAATATTTAGAATGCCTTTGCATTAAAAATTAAGGTGGACTGTGTCTGTAGATTTTTCTTAAATCTACAATGTTTTCTCTTTTCTGAGGAGCAAAGGCAATCCACTACTCTTGGGGAGATTTATGCTGTATGTGTAAGGATAAGTTATAGGCATTATATGACTGCAATTCTCAGTGTCTGGTGTGTATTTGGCACAGTCTACACTTCAATAAAATGATTAGCCTGTTTAAAAGCCCACTGAAAGCTTATCGGAGTTTACCTTCTTATCTCGAGTTATGATAAAGTACTGTAAAACAATGAACACTATCTTAGTGTAAAAACATTCTTCATAATTGTGAATAAATAAACTGTGATAAACCAGCAAATGAAAGAGGGTGAGGTTTCTAGTTCGTTTGGCCCTGACTTTTTTTTCTCTAGCGTGGATGTTTTGGTATGTAACCTGACTGGTTAGGAAAGAGAAAGTAAGGTGAATTATTCTTCCACCCCTCTTTTTGTCCTGCGAATTTTCCTAAGCACTACTATCCATATTTGCTCATTTTGGTTGATACTTTTAAACATCCATTTGTACAGTCGGGTGTTGTACCGAAGAAACGAGGGCGAAGAGCCTTATTGCCTGAGATTTGAACTTTGAGATTTAAGTGGAGAGCTGCGCCATTGGTTGCGAAGGAACAAGTAAAGGTTAATTCTACTCCGAAAAGATGTTTCGGTATCAAAACGAGAGCCACCTGAAGTTTGCGCGTTTATTTTTGTGGCTTTCAGTCATTAAGCTGGAGAGGAGTGACGTAACTTGTGATCTGACCGTGTTCATAAAAACGGGTTTGAAAATCATGAGGAATAGGTACTCCCCTCACCCGTGGTCTTAGCTTTTAGGATCAGTTTATTTACGCTGCACAACGCTTTTCGGTTTATTTTACATCTACGAAAGCAAGCGACGTGGACTATGCTTTGTTTAGCAAATAGTGGCTTTCAGAATAAAACTACTCGGGTATTGCATTGGAACATGTAACCATAGTGCAGATATGGGAGGGTTATCTGTTAGCTCTTTTATCAGCGAGAGAATTCCTGTGCTTTTTTTTCCTGTGAATTCCTGTAAATTACTGTGGCGGATCGCGCATTGAAACCCGACCCTGCTGCTCTCCTGGTTACCTGCCCGGCCAGTTGTTTCAGTGAGTGTTGCTGAGATGGGGGGGTGCTGACGTCACACACAGATTCCCCGAAGCGCATTTCTTGTTAGAACTGGTTTGGGCTGCACCTGATACACCTGGTAACGGGTACAGCCGCGGCCTCTTTCAGTTCAATGGTAACTGGTGTTGGGGGAGGAGGGTTTTGAAGCTGTATTTGTCCCCCACATGTCCTTTGTAGACAAGCTGTGTGCGGAATATTTCTTTCTGGGGGGAAAAAAAAATTAACTTCAATGTGGTACAGTATCGAAGGAAATGTTTCCGAACTTAACCTGCAGGCGCAGTGGATTTCTGAACGCACAAATGGTCCCTCCTGTAAAATTGCTGTGAAACGCAAATTGTTTTACTTGATGTCCCCAACGGACACGACTGATTAACTTTTTGATTTTCATATTTTAATTTGCGATAAAGAGCAGGATCAATACACGGATCTAGTTATGTATAGGATACTTCGGAGTAGGCCCGTTTATGTGCGTGGTGACCCGGAGTTCTATTGTCCTGAGAGGAAAACCTTCTAGGATTAGCTAATAAACTCCTACGATACTGTTTAAAAAACGCCCGAAACACAGGCCGGTATTTTTCTCTTTTAACCTAATTAAACTGTGACACGAATATTCAAGTTAATAGTTCACATGGATAATATTGAAATTAAAACCAACGTTTTACCCTTTTAAAATTTAACGTTGCCTGCCTTACCATTCAAAGGTAAAATCGACTAAAACGATATCAAAGGCAGTATTTAATTTTACTTTGAGCTAAAGTTAATGTCGGTTACGTATTCGTTTATGGCGGGTTGTTAACTGTATTATGACCCGGGGGGGTAATTCAGGGAGGAGGCGCGTTTTAAAATATTTTGGCAAAGCAAGAATTGGAACAAAGTTTTACTATCGTCATGAGCGTGTCCGTCACAGCTGTTAATATATAAAAACACCTGAAAATATATTTTGTGCGAGTCCTTCCGTTAGAAGCTGTTTCAGCCAGACCCGCAAATCGCACAATGCACAACACCTGAAGTAAAAGGAAATAATTCGTTAGTATATGTAGCAGGGCTAATAGGCGTGGGAACTGACGTGAAATGGCGCCAGTGTGTTCTTTGTTGGTTTCAAGTACAGTATGCTTAAACTATTCACCTTCTTTTAATCCACTTCGATTATTAATCTGGTATAATGATATCTAAAACAATTGATCCCGATAAAAGCATGGTATCGGGCATTTAAAAGTAGCTCGAACTACAGCCATACACCCCGAATCCAATACTAGAAACTAAGCGTCAACAAATGCTGCAGCGAGAACAGTAAAGCGATCCTTTTTCCATATGTCCCAATAATTCCAAACATCACTCGGCATACAGAAACTAATTCTTGGTTAATAAATAGCTCTAGTGCAAGTTTATTTTACTAATCTGCCTTGAAATCATATTTGTTGACTGCACCACATGCAAAATTAAATATAGTGTAAACAGGCCGGTTCTGTGCCTACAGTCTATAACGAGAATTACTTTTTTCCCCTAGTTTGAGAAAATCTACTGAGTCGCGCATCTGGACGCCACTCTGCCGCTGAAATGTTTTTCCTTCAGTTACTTTTTCCATTACTGCTTGTACCTTTTGGACTGGCATTTGTTATATTACAATTTCTACCTTGAGCACCTTCTCTCAGTATGTCTAAAGATAGATATAAAGACAAGACAGCGTTTTTAGCGCTTTTTTGTACCACAGTTTGGTTCCGGCGTCCTATCCTATTCAGTCCCCCCCCCATGTCGTCATGCGCATGTGCCGCACAAAACGTTATAGGATGCTAAACGGTACAGACTGCTGTGCACGTTTGTGTCTTTGCATATTGCGAGATGGGTTAAATAGGTGCCCGTTAGAGTGCATTTATATTGCTTTTTCGGTATATTTAATGCGTTTGCTAGGGTTTCGAGCCATGTAAAATCATGTATTTTTTTCTATCAAACATTTCACAATAAGTATTATTATCCAACTCACATTAAATAACTTTCTAAATCGGGTGATGGGGCCAGATTTGCACACTGAAATGTAAAATCATTTCACAAGAATGAAAGCTGAAGTTATCTCCACACACGTGGGGAACACAAAAGAAAATGTACAGAAGCTATGCGCATCTTTTGTAATGTATAAAATGTACACATGGAGGATAAGAAAAATCGGGCATCCCTGCCAATGGCACGTTTCCAGAGGACACTGAATAGGATATGTAACTGGTCTTTTGCTATTAACGTATCTTCCATCTGTGATCATTGGTTCTAGTCTAGTCAGCCATATAGTCAAACTTGCATATAGTTGGCAAACTCTAGGAGCAGCTGAGGGGAGACAAAGCTCTCAGGTTTGTCTCTGAAGGCATCCCATAACTGGGGGCCGCTGTAGGAAGGGCTAAGGGCAGGGGACAGCTGTCTTACAGCAGTTATCAGAGTCGGTTTAAAAAGTCTCCTCCTCCCCCTCTGCTGGTTGGCCTTGTCAGGCTCTGTGGGCTAAACTCTTCCCTTCCTCTCTGTGTCCAGCGGCCCTGCAGGCCACCCGCGCCCTCATGATTGTCGGCATCGTCGTCTCCGTGGTCGGCCTGGGGGTGTCCACCATGGGCATGAAGTGCACCAACTGTGGGGGCGATGACAAGACGCGCAAGTCTCGGATCGCCATGGCGGGGGGCATCATCCTTCTGGTCGGGGGTGAGTCCGATACATCTGTGGACATCCTGCGTGTCCCGATCCGTGATAGCGTGGCGCTCAGAAAGTTTAAAGGACACTGAAGAATTGCTGTAAGATTTTAAAAAAAAAACTTTCTTTTGTAGGCTTGTGCGCGATTGTGGCCTGCTCCTGGTTTGCAAACAGAATCATCCGAGCCTTCTATGACCCCTTCACTCCTGTGAACACCAAGTAGGTGGTGCTTGTGTCTCGTGCTCGGAATCTTGCTTGCTCCTGCTTTTTTTATTAAAAAGTACTTGGAAGTTAATTCTTCACTTAGTTTTACGAATGTGAACAACTTCTCATTTGTTGCCCTGCATTGGAAAATGCTTAGAACAGTGGACATTTTGCTTGAATAAAGTTTTTTTTTTTGGCTTCAGCTTGGATTTTGTCTTTTTACAGGTATGAGTTTGGAGCTGCCATCTTCATTGCCTGGGCAGGGTCTTTCCTGGTTCTCCTGGGCGGTGGCATGCTGTCGGCTTCCTGTCCCGGTGGAAAACAGGGGAAAATGGGAAAATACCCTGTTCCTAGCTCTCGGCCACCCAGCAACACCAAGGAGTATGTGTGAGCGTCCCCTGTCCTCCTTGATCCAGTACTACACGAGGAAGGAGAGTTGCATTGCTCCACACAGTGGGGTGCAACACCAATTAGAGACTTTTTAGTGTTTTTTTTTTTAAATTTAAATATTTTTAAACCATTGTGCCCTCCTGCTGTATATTCAAGTGTGAAGATTTCCAATCTGGTACATGTGCGGCAAGTGATAAAATCTATCTGGTACCCCTGTCCCTGTTCTTTCAATTATAGAACTGAGTTGGTATTTATTGCAAAATTAATACCTTTTCAGGTATGAGCACAGCTTTAGTCTGGTTAAAGGTGTTTATCTGCCCCCAAAAGGTTAGAAAAGGCCTTTGGATTTGTTAAGAGAAAGAGAGCACTTTGTGAGCTGTGCTGTACTAGAGCCTTGTTCTTAATCTGCTACCCTAGTGTGCTTATGTCCTCTGAAATTGCACTGTGCTTGGAGTCCTCATTGAAAACTGGCAAGAAAGAAAAGGATAATTAATTATTCATTTTGTAGAAGGTAGTTCTTTAAGAATACATTGTACTAAAATGTGGATTTATCATTTTAGCTTGACATCTGAAGACCCATTTTTTTTCTTTGTATTGCAAAGTTGTAACTAGAAATGGATTTGTATAAAATTATAGCCTCCCCACCACTGTGCTTTTACAAATGGATCCTAAAATCTGAGTTTGAAATGTTTCTTTTCCACTTCTGTTCCTGCAGTGCTGGTGTCTCTGTGGGTTTTCTAGGTCTCTTTAAGGCAGGTGTGAGGTTTAAGCAGCTGCATCTGAAGATCTTGGCGAAGCCGTCTAGTTGGTCCAGTTAATGGCCTTTACTAGCTGGCTTAGCTCTATAAGAGCTGGAAAATAAAAAAAAAAACAGCGTCAACCCTCCAGGACTAGGATGGGAAAGCCCTGAAATGTATATTGTGCCACAAACGTTCTTTTCATTTACTTTCTGGAGAACGTGGCTGAAGTTTCATTTCCTTCCAATTTCATGTTGCCAATATATAGTCCTGAGTTTTGGCTGAAGTTATTTTGATATAATTTTACATAATAGATATTCTCCATTTTCTGAAATGTAGTGCTTTGGAACCTGCCCTCTCTTCAGAATCTACTCTATTAGATCTAGTACACCTACATCTGCCATCTTTAAAGGCAAAACCTTCAGGATTGGCAGCTATGTATTTTTGCTTTGTCTTTAATCTTGGAAACCTGCTCATTGTGTTAGAATACATTTTATTAAACTGGAATTGAAACCTTCAGTATCCCTTTCCTGAGGGGGGGAGTATTCAGTCTTCTTATTAAATGCTCCCTTTCGGGCACAAAATCTGTTTTTCCCCCACACTTAGCCTTTAAAATATGCAGTGCTGTGAAATTCCATTTGGTGTGGTCTGGAAGATGACTTATGTGCTGTTTTTTGTGCAACACCTATTCCAAATGGAAAGGAACATTTATTCTCTGAGCACCATGAGCTATTTATACAGCAGTAGTATGTGGTCTTTGCTGGGGTATCCTGAAAAATATCTGTAGCTCTGAAATTGTTTGTATCCTGTTAAATGGGTGTCTTCTAAAGGGGTCTGGATAAATTCCAGGGGGTGTTTTTCTTTTTTTAAGAAAATAACTCTTCAGTCCATTTATTTAACTTTTTTAAAGTTTATATTTTTAGATGATGGATTGTGAAAACTTCATTGTGTAAATAAAGCCTAAAAGCCATTTCTCTTGTTCTGTGTGTCTCGTGCTGTCTTCTCGGATAGTGAAAGGCTTTGCGTTTGTGTGCAGCTGGAACCATGAAATAAAGAGTCTGCTGGCTTCTATTGTGGAGGCAAGGAGGCTTTCTACGATTTAAAAAAAAAAAAAAGACTCAGACTGGACTTAAACTGTTTTAAATGGTAAAATGTTTAATATTGGGATGTTCAAGAGAAATTGAACTATGGATATTTTCCCTTTTCTTCGTTAGAACACAAGTTGCAAATAAGAGGAGGCCATTTGGTAGTTAATTGATCCCAGCTTTTGAACAAAGCCAGGGTGTCTGCTTCTTTGGCATAGCTGTTCCACACTCCCACCCCTCTTAATAGTCATTTGCTCAATACACTGAACTATATTTCCTCTTGATCTTCAGATCTCCATTAGAGCTGGAGGAGTGCCTCCACCAGCAGCTTTTCTCTCAGCAGCTGGGCCAGTGCCACCCTAGTCTTGATCCAGTTTCATGCCTTCTCGGTATTTCCTGCCCACTTAACACAGCTGCTGGGCAGTTAGCATACTCGTGGGTTTGACTGGACCGGTGATCAAGAGGGGGACCTAAGAGCAGGACATAGTGGAACAATGCGTTGTAACACCTGGCCATTTTCCTGAATGAGCCCCGGGCTGCTGGCTCCGCCCATGCAAAGCATGAGAGAGACGTTTTCATCCCGATGGGGAGAAGTCAGGAGCCTGTGCTGAAGTGAAGAGAATGGAGGACTGGAGGAAGTAAGGTTTGCAGGACCTAGGAGGTGGCTTGGAGCAGGGAGCAGCTGAGGAAGACTCTAGCATCGTCTTCCCCTTCCTGACATTAGGCTGGGAGAAATCAAGCATGAGGGAACCATATTGTTCAGAACAGCCAGATCCGGAGACGATGCCCAGGAGCCACCAATGGAACTACAGAGGACAGAACTGCTGGGCTGCAGACTTTTGGGACATTGGGAAGTGGGGTCCAGTGGCGGGCTTGTGGCTGGTCTGATGTGTCTTTTGGGTTGGTTTTGGATAATGTGCCCCAGGTGCTGGGTAGACGGTTACCTGTTGTGATCACTAGATGATGAAAGGGGCACCTCATCCATACCAGTGTCTCCTGCAGGTATATATATGCGCCGGTGATTCTGGGAGATGCAGAGGAAAGGACGAAGGGGTCTAGAACCCTGTGTGATTGGCGTAGTTGTCTATCGAGCACGTGTAGTTCCTTCATTTAGGGGTCACGCGATCCGTGACACTGCCTTACTTGACATTTCCGCAATTTATCTAAACGCGGACGGAACACTCCAGAGCACTGAAACCCCACCAGAAAAGGTCCAGAGCATATAAAAATGGCACATTTTTTATGTCTTTGAGACCTAATGTCCTCTGAATGTAAAGCACCCTAAGAAGAGAAACGTCGAAATACACAAGCAGACTACATCGATAGATCAATTAAGTAATATTACTCTATACTGTATTAGCAGTCCTTATGTGTTGTCAGTACAGTATTTAGCGTAACTTTATGGAGTATTTTACTTATTTAAGTTTTATTAAAAAGTTTTTTCTGTTGCTTTCATGTTCGTTGGTACGTACATCATACACTCCTCATTCAAAAGACTCAGAGTGTAAAACTATAAGTATAATATTTAAATTTGTGTAAAGTTTAAAACTGTTCTTCACTCTCACACAACCAAGGTTATGAAGGATATCTGATAATTATCAAAAAGAAATGAAAATGTGTTTTTTTCACCATTGAGGTCGCAATTCCTCTAACAGAACTGGTCACTGGAGTGTGGCCTTAATACACATAATATAATAATACACATGAGTCGGACTGGGGTGGGGCTCTGGGGGTATCCATGGCTATTCTGGGGTGTTTGCGCGTGTCTGAGTGTTTAAGAGGGTATCTGGCACCATCTTGGTTTTTTTTTTTGGGGGGGGGGGATTCTTAGGATGACTGTGAATATTTTAGTGTCCAGCTCTATTTGTGGGTCACAGGTAGATTTGAGAGGTTTCTAGGGGTGTCCGAGACTATTTGAGGCAGTTGGGTAGATTCTGAGGCTCTCGGGGTATCTGTAAATTTCAGGATATCTGAGAGTTCCTCAAGAGGGATTGGCATATTTGAGGGACTGGTTCTGTGTGGGTCTGGGCACCTAACGTTTTCTATTAGTACATAATTGTGCATTCCACACTGTGTGTAGAAAACACTTTTCAATCCGAATTTAAAATAGACAAGACCCTCAAAATACTGCAGTGTTTGTTCTACTCCGTTTTGTGCTTGGTATTGTGTCACGTACACATCTCTTTGTTTCACAACGCTTTTATTTAGTGTGACAGTGCTTCGGGTACGTGTTCTGTCTACAGTGTGTTTTCTGTTTTACGTTTAACAGTAGTGTCTTCTGTAGCATCTAAGAAATTATAACGACAAGAACAGTTAATTGACTCTATATAAGCCGCAGCTGGAGTTACAGTAGCAGCTTCTGTGTTCCATTAGTACAATTTGTGCGAAATTCGCCCATCGTAAACAAAACAAAACGAAACGAGCTGCTGAAGGATTGTTTTTCTAGCTCTGGGCCACATCAATCGCACTATATTGCGTAAAAGCATTTAAATGAGGCCGGTAGTAACGTTTGTAGCCACAAGAGGGTGCAAACGCCCTCTGGATCGACGGGTCTGATTGCTTCCGCGTGAGACTGCGAAAAAAGATGGCTCTCGCGGGATGGAGAGGCGTTCCTCATCGAGAAAAGCAAAATAAAAGTGCAGGGCAGAGGTCGCATGTTAGTTTGCGTTCAGTGGAAGAAAAAATAGTTTTTCCGAGCTGTTCTGCTGTCCAGTTCTGCCTGCGGTTTGTGTTCAGCTGCGCAATCTTTTCAAGGCTAGAGAAGAAAAACTTAACTCGGACCAGTTCTCTGTTTTTCATGCGCTTTCTGTTGCCGAGGGTGACTTTACTGAGAGACTCTGATATAGAAATCTGCCTACAGACGAACTTCTCATGTTGAGATACTGTAAGAGCGGTTAATCCAGAGATGGCTGATACTGGGGTTAAAACGCTGAAGTCGAAGGTTCTTGCAATGATGCTTAATCCATGTCTGCCTTATAAAGCTAGCTTCTCTCTGAAAGGATTAGTAATGGAAGGAGTTTGCTATTCAGTTCAGTACAGCCTTTTGCCAAAATTTCTCATGTTTGATCTTCACTTCAGTAAAATGGAGACGGATCAAACCCCGAGCATGAAAGGGAGCATATTAGGGCCTCAATACTGGCCTGCTTCTGCAGTGGCCTGGGGCCTGGCTTAGCTGTGTCCTGGTTTTGCTGGATGTGCTGTGCTTGTCAGCCTCCGCTCTTTTTTCTGTTGTCTTTCTACTGCCTATAGGGGACAGTACAGGCATCACAGCAGAACTGAGGGACCCCTCCAGTCCTTTCTCACTCCTTGCAGGTGGGGGTGGGTGTGTGGAGCTGCTGGGCACCAGACCTGGGGCAGAGGAGGGAGAGGCTGACCAGAGACGTCTGGACATCTGCAGGCAATACAGCAATATAGACAAAGTATTGGACTGTCTGCATAGTGGGGTGTTGTCTGTTGTACTGGATGTGTCCTGAAAGATTTGTGTGCAAAGGAATTCCAATGTATTCCTCTAGTCAACTTGCAAGCAGCCCCTGGGTTGTGAGCCTCTGCTCTCCTCTTTGATACATGATACCCAGATGTTACCAGCCTTGTCCTAGCTAGAGAGGGAGCTCTCCTCCTCTGATCTGCTTCACTGTGCATGGCCTGGGCAGGATAAATAGACTCTGTCTCTCAGAACTGAAGAGGAGGCTTGAGAAGCTCTGTGTAGAGTCTCTTCCCTCAGTATAGTAGAGGCAGCAGCAGGAGCCCCTGGATGGCCGGACTGTGCGCTGCGCTGATTGAGGAAGGTGGGTGGTTATGGATTAGTGTGCAGGTTGATCGAAGATCCTGAAGAGTGCTTGATCTGGTATCGCTCTAGGTTGAGCCTAGGGGGTTAAGCCAAGCAGCAGCAGCTGAGCTGGGTGGGATCCGGCAGCAACGTTCTCTCTCTCTGCTCTCTCCTCTCCTCTCCCCTCCCCCTTTCTCTTGCTCCGCCTCCTTGGCATCTTGGCTGGGAGTAGGTACATGTGGCCTGCCCGCGGTGCTTGCTTTCCACCTCGAGACTCGGAAGCACTTTCCACTCTCCTCTCTCTCTCTCTCCTCCTGCACCTGCACCTAGCTGGGCTCTGCCCACAAGGACAAAGGCCAGGGCTCCCTCGCTGCTCCTTTAGCTCCCTTTGCTCTCTCTCTTTCCCTCCTTTTTTTTCCCCTTTTTCTCCTTTCCAGATGGCAGACAAGAGGACACTGATCCGGTTCCACTGGACCAAGAAAACGGAGACGATGCCGACTGCAAAATCCTTTTTTATGACCTTCCTGCGAGGGATCCTGCAGTTGGTGGCTGGAGATCTCTACTGCCTCCAGGACAACAAGGCAGAGAGATACATGGAGGCCTACATGGCCACGGACGCCTCGTATGAAAAGGCAACGAGACTGATCAGAGAAAAGGGTAAGCACCCCGGTTTCTCTGATTTCAGGCCGGAGCCTATGAGGAAGACGAATCAGAGGACCATCGCAGTCCACACATACAACCCGTACGTACCAACGGAACTGGTAACAGCGTACCTAGGGAGATATGTAACTGTGGTGGGAAAACCGACAGAGTTCAGGGACGAAGGCGTCTGGTATGGCAAACGCCAGTACCGAGTCCTCCTGAAAGAGGACCCAGAGGGCATCGACAGTTTCCAGCACCCCCCCGGCTCGCTTCAACATCGGAGCCGACAGGGGGTACCTTTACTACCCCAGGATGCCGGATTTCTGCAAGAAGTGCAGACAGTCCGGCCACAAGGCAAACACGTGTGACATCGTCAGATATCACAACTGCAACGAAGAGGGGCACCTGGCAAAAACCTGCCGGGCAGCCAAAAAGTGCGACGGATGCGGTGCCGAGGGACACCTCCTTCGCCAATGCAAGGTAAGCAAACCTTCGTTTGCACAGGTGGTGGAAGCCGGCCGGCAGAAACCGGTCTCAAGACAAAGGGAGAGAGGTGAGAACAAAGAACCCGCACCTCCCCCGCAGAGAACCGAAACTGCCGAGGCCACACCCCCAGCCGCACCGGTGCCACAAGATGGCCGCCAGGAAGATGGACAAAATGGCCGACCGGAGGAAGGGCCCTGTATAACTCCCAGCAAGAAGGGAAAGCGAAAGCGGGAGAAGAGAGGCAGGGCGGATCCACCTTCGGAAGGACAGAAAAAAAGAGTGGTAAGGGAGAACCGTTTCCTCGTCCTAGAGGAAACGGAACTTTCTTCCCTCGAGGCCCAGGAACAACCGGAGGAGACGGCCCAGGAAATGGAAACCCTCCCCCCCGAGGCCCAAGGACGACAGGAAGTAACAACCCAGGAAACGGAACCCCCCTCCCCCAAGTCCCACGGACAACAGGAGGAGGCAGCCCAGGAAGAGGTGCCCCCCTCCCCCGAGGCCCAGGAGCAACTGGAGGTCCCCGAAACTCCTGGAAAAAGGGAAGAAAAGAGCCTTCCCGAAGCGGTGGCGGAGAGTATCCTCGAGGAAGACGAGGATTACTTCGAAGCTGCCCTGGAGCCGGGACTGATGGTAGGGCTGGACCTGTCCAGCATGTTTACCTTTCAGTCCCCAGCGAGACCTGGAGGGAGCCCAGCATATTTCCCCCCCCCCCCCCAGGACCCGAACGAGAGGAGTTACATCTAGGCTAAACAGTGCCCAGATGTAGACTCCCAAGTTTCTACTGTAAGCACAGAGAGGAGGTTTAACTTTCACTTGTTCAGTCATGACTGTGAAACTTACCTTTCTAACAACTAACGTGAGAGGGCTGAGAGACCCGGTGAAAAGACGGGGAGTCTTTCATGATCTGGCCTCAAAGTCTTTCTCAGTTTGTTTCTTACAGGAGGTCCACCTGAAGGATGAAAGCGACAAGCTGACATTCACCAGGGAATGGACGAAGGGAGAATCATGCTGGAGCGTAGGAGGGGTCCACTCTTCCGGAGTGGGAATCCTCCTCGGAAACCCAGAGATGACGCTGGTTTGCTCCTTCTCGGTGGTGCAGGGCCGGATCCTGGTCGCAGACATCGACTGGAGGGGGCAGAAGTTGAGAGCAATTAACGTCTATGCTCCGACGGAACCCTCTATCCGGAAGGAAGTGTTTGCTGACCTGGCCAGCTGCTGCACCACCAACAGATAGGTGGTGCTCGGCGGGGACTTCAACGTCGACCGGGAGAAGGGGAGCGACGCTAGCTCGGCAGAGCTGGAGTCGCTACTCAAGCAGTTCTCCCTAGTAGACGGCTTCAGACGGTGCCGCCCTAACGACGCCGGAACGACTTGGAAAAACTCCCGGGGAGTGTGCAGCCACCTGGACTACATCTTCCTGCACACGACCTGCTCCCTGGAGTCGGCGACGGTGTCCCCGGCGTGGTATTCTGACCACGAGCGCTTGACGGTGGTGGCTAACACCAGCCTGCTGGCATTCGGTCGTGGGTACTGGAAGCTGAACCGGGAGATACTGGAGGAAGACGACTTCGGGGCACTGTTCTGGAAAGACTACACGAGCTGGGTCGATCTGAGGGACGGCTACAGCTCTGTGGTGGAATGGTGGGAGTCGGTGAAGGACAGGACCCGAACCCTGGCGCAGATGTACTGCAGACGGAAGGCGGCCAGGGAGAGGAAGGAAGCTGCACGACTCCAGAGACAACTCGAGGAGGAGTACAGCTCGGCTAACGGGGGAGGAGCCTTCAATTCAGCCCGGGCACGGGACCTGAAGGAGAGGCTCTGCAAACTGCACACCGAGAAAGCCAAGGCTTTCCTGGTCAAGGCACAAAGGGAGCATTATGAAAATAATGAAACCTGTTCCTCCTATTTCTTCAATCAGGTCCGAGGAGCCCAGAAAAAGAGGGTGATCCACAGCCTGAGACGGGGAGATGGAGAGGAAGTGCTGGACGAGAGCGACAAAGTAGAAGCGGCCACCGCTTTCTACACGGAGCTCTTTTCATAAAAGCAGACGGAGGTGGAGGCAGGCGATGCTTTTCTGGAGCGGCTGAAGGCACGAGTACCGGAGGAGGTGAGGGAGGACTTGGAGGGTCTGATCACGGCCGAGGAGCT
The DNA here is from genome assembly GCF_055471065.1 of Atractosteus spatula. Taxonomy (NCBI): domain Eukaryota; kingdom Metazoa; phylum Chordata; class Actinopteri; order Semionotiformes; family Lepisosteidae; genus Atractosteus; species Atractosteus spatula. The sequence goes on along the minus strand of NC_142708.1, from coordinate 66,026,199 downwards.
GAAGGCGGCACTCTTGTCCATGGAGAATGGCAAGGTGCCGGGGCCGGACGGACTCCCCAAGGAATTCTACACCTGCTTCTGGGACACCCTGGCGGCAGATCTGGTGGAAGTGGCGCAGGAGATCTTCCGCCGGGGGAAACTCGGAGACACCATGAGGGAGGGCGTCATCTCCCTGCTCTTCAAGGGAGGCGACGCCGCCGACCTCAAAAACTGGAGGCCGATCACGATGCTCTGCGTGGACGTAAAGATCCTGTCCAAGCTCCTGACCGGCAGACTGAGAACCACCCTCCCCCACATCATCCACAGCGACCAGACGTGCGGGGTGGAGGGGCGATCCGTCAGCTGGAACCTCCAGCTGACCAGAGATGCCATCGCCTGGGCCGAGGACCGGAACGTGCCCATGATGGTGGTCAGCCTGGACCAGGAGAAAGCCTTCGACAGAGTGAACCACAGCTATCTGTTCAGGGTGCTGGAACGCTTCGGTTTCGGAGAGAGTTTCAGCCGCTGGATTCAGATTCTGTACTCTGATGTGGGCAGCGGAGTGAACGTGAACGGAAACCTGGGGGATTTCATTCCCCAGGAATCCGGAGTACAACAGGGCTGCCCCCTTTCACCCCTTCTCTATGTTCTCTTCACGGAGCCCTTAGCAGAGGCGGTGAGACGGGACCCTGTCATTGACGGCCCGGCGATACCGGGAGGCGCGGGGAAACCCTGAAGATCTCCCAGTACGCAGACGACACGACGCTGTTCCTGAGGTCGGACAGGGGGTTGAGTAGGAGCAATACTCCAGAGCCTCGGGGTCGAAGCTCAACCGCCGAAAGAGCAAACTGAAGTTCTTCGGGCCCTGGAAGCACAGGACGACGGCGCCGGAGGGTCTCGATCTCTACACGGAGCCCCTCAGAATACTGGGGGTTTCCTTCCAGAGCCAGGACAACGAGACCAACAACTGGACCGAGAGGATCGCCAAGGTGAACGCGAAGCTGGGTCTGTAGAAAACGGGGTCGCTGTCCTACACAGGGAAAGTGATGGTGTTGAAAGCAGACGTCCTGCCGGCTTTGGTTTACCTGGCGGTGGTGTACCCGCCGCCGGCCAGACTCAGACGAGCACTGCAAGGGATGATCTTCGGCTTCGTCTGGGGCAGCAGGTACGAGTGCATCACAAGGAACTGGATGTGTCAGCCGGTCGAGGAAGGGGGTCGAGATGTCCCACATTTCCCCCTGGAACTCGACTGCATCTTCTTCTGTAACCTCTGTCGGGCGCTGCGGGAGCCCATCGGCCACAAGTACCAGTACTTTGTCAGGCTGTGGCTCTCCATCCCGATGAGGCACTTGGTCCAGTGGTCAAACACTGGGCCCAAGGCAGAGAGGCGACCGGAGTTCTACACCCACGCTGTCAAGTGGAGCAGGAGGTACGAGGCCACGAGACAGCCAGAGCCCTGCACCAACCACAGAGCTCTGTACAAAGAGGTGAGAGGGCACCTGGTCGCCAACGAAAGGCTGCGAGTTCCCAGACAAGTCTGGGAAAGAACACAGCCGAAAGAACTGAACAACGAACTGAAGGACCTCAACTGGATGGCCGTACACAAGAGACTGGCTACCAGAGAGGTCCTCTACAGACACTCGATCTCCAGGAATCCGCATTGCCCCCGGGACACGCGTTTCGTCGAGGAGACTCAGGAGCACGTTTTCTGGAGCTGCCCCTTTGCCAAGGCGGTGTGGGGCAGAATGGACAACATCATGCAACTCCTGGGAACGGGTGCGGTGCTCAGTTACCTGTACATTCTGCTGGGGCTGGCACCTACCGGATTGGACAAGGGGACACAGTTCCTGATGTGGCTGCTGCTGTCCCTCACAAAGAAAGGCCTGTGGGACGCGAGGAACAACCTCATCCGGCACAACATCAAGTGGGGAGCGAGGGAGCTGGAGGAGAGGATCCTGGCGGACCTCAGGAGGAGGATGAAGCGCGACGTTGCCAAATGGGGTTTCCCCACGGCAAAGGAGCGCTGGAAAGGACTATGGACCCTGTACAGGGATTAATGGTTAACGGCAAGTGGTAGGGTTTGGAGGGACTCTCATAATAGCGCAAATCCGCCCACACTTGCAATGATTGATAACGGACAATCGCCGCCGTTGTTTTTACTACATGGAGTGTTAATGAGTGAGATGTTTACTTTTGAGATGTTTTTTTTTCTGATTAAAGTATATTTTATAAGGAAAAAAAATCTCTGGGTGCTTGTAGATGCAAATAACATGGAATTAAACCCCAATGTCTGCTAGTCTTGTGCAGGTCTGTGGTGCTCTGGGGTTCTAGCTCCTTTCAGGCAATTCTAGATGTTGTGGCCGACTTAAGTTCATGTCTTCCGTGTACTTGAACGATTTCTACTGTTGCTAACCGAGTGATTCTGGTTTTCATCTAGATGAGCTGTTTTACAGGATACCAGTGCTGCCACCTAGTGGGGAAGGAGAGGACTGACATTGTAATACAGGTAGGCGTATCTTTGCTGTCCCACCACTGCCCTGTACCAACACGGTCCCGTCTCTTCTTCAACCCCCTGATCTCCTCACGTGTGAACAAGAAGCAGGCCTGAGCACAACAGACAGACACCAGAGTTCTTCCCAGGCAGAAGCAGCCTGTTCTTTGCTGGTCACACTGTTCTTGGCAAGAGGGATAGTGATGCTGGCTGATTCTTTTTTTGCCAATAAAGAAAAGGTCCTGCTGTTCAGATTGGTCTGGATTGTATTCATACTGATTGGCAAGTAAGAGTTAGTGCTGACTCTTCAAATAGGCCAATGAAATACACCTGCATGAAACGAGGGCAGGCCTGGTAGCACTCTTGCTCCTGTGACCACTAGCTAGCAGCATGTGCCTGAGGATTGTTTATACTAAAGAGCAAGGCACAATCAGACCTGCATGTAAATTGAAAAGGAGGAAACTTCTAAAAGTTAGGTAAGTAAAAGCTCTCAAAGGAACATGAAAAACATAGGATACCTTTCGCAAGTTTTCACTCTCCCAAAGGTAAATGAATGATGGACTTGACGGCAGAAGAAAGTGACACAATTCAGTAATTATTGGTCTTTTTCTAGTGTGCACTGCAGTTTAGGGACACTGTACTTACGGCATTATTCAAAACAAACATTAGGAATCCTAACTGAAAATGGCAGAATATTTTCAGTATCAAGATTCCTGCATCTTTTGAGACACCCTTAGCATTTTGTAAAGTTCTGGAAGGTCAGGCCTGTCTGTAATTGATTATATATTATAATCAATTTATATAATGTATAATTGGTTAATACTGGATTATGTAGACAGCAGCGAGGTGGCAGCATTCAGCAAATTTCCAATAAACTCAAGTTCTCACACTTATCAAGCCAAGCTTGAACACATCAGTCATGGTGAGTTGGGTATAAAAGTTGGCTATGATCACCCACAGATGTTGCTTTGGCTTTAAGAACTACAACTCCCATAAAACCACAGAGTGACTTCCTGGCTGCAGCTATGTCACAAGTCCCTATACTGCCTGGGTGTGGTGATTGCCTACTGGTCCCTTCCTGTACTGACAGCTTCTCCAGTAGTAGTCACGAGTGCATGTGATGGAGGAACTCACACAGAATCCCTTTTTTAAATGTTTATTTTCTACAAAAATAGAAAACAAAGCACGGGAGGGTTTCTTGAGGTGTTTGCCAGAGGGGGGTTCTACAAGCCCGTAATGAGGACTTAATTACCGGCCTTTGAGAGGGCTCTATTCCCCGCACCTGTGCCCCCCTCTTCACCTGGTTAAACTATCGAGACAATATACTGTAGGCACAGATTGCAAAAGGCTTTACAAAGAAGAAACACCTTTTCAGTTCCCAAAGCTTATTTTATACTGAGAAAATATCTAAAAGGCTCTGAAATGAAAAGCCAACAAAGTACTGAAATTAAGGCCTCTCCCTGTTTCCTAGCAATAACCAGTACTGCAAATGTAGTTAAAAGTGCTTAAAGTACATGAATAAATAGAACAGTTCCTGTCCTGAGGAAATTATAAATATAACATTGTTTACATAGATGATATTTTTATATAATTTTCCATTCAGAGATAAAAAGAAACAGTTAAAAGTTAAAAAGAAAGTCTCGCAGTTTGGCTCATCAAGGCCTTGGCACAGTAGGTATTGTAAGGTTGCTAGGCAATAGGCGTCAGGTCAAGGGTCAAAGGCCATTATTGTTCATGATGTCATCCAAGTCTTCATCCTCAATTACAACTGTAATGAAAGGGAAAAAGGATTTAAATCATTTAAAACATATGGTAGCGGTCTGAAGGCCTAAAGTCTGTGCCTTCTGTACAGGCTGTAGTATAAGTAAACAGGAATTTTCAGAAGCAAAAGGAGTCTCTTCTACCCTTCGTGATTGATCTGCCTGCCACCAGCTTAATCAATATAAGATCTCACCCGGCCATTTCTTGCTGGATTCTAAAGAATCTGTTTCAGAAGTTTGGATCAGGAGCGAGTTCCACACACCCACCACCCCTTACACAAAGCTAAAAACCAAAAACAAGTGGGTGCGTGGAACAAGCCACCCAGCCATCTTGTGAAAGGCCGATACTATTGCATTTTTCAAGAAAGGGCAAGATGACATTCTCTGATTTATGAGCTACTAATTCCCAAATGGGACTAGAATGACCTTCTCTTATTTGAAATATTTCTCCATTCTGTGCCCTGGGGTCCCAGTTTCAGTATAGTCCCCCAGTTGAAACATTACAACAGAATTAAAGAGGTACTGACTGCTCCGATTACATTTTCTCTGTAGCCTCAAATTAGCTGGACTGAAGGCACTAGTAATAGTAATGGGAGTCTAAATTAGAACACAATAAATTATAAGACACATGACACAAATGTCGAAGTGCCTGTGTCATACTCGATTGGATACAAGCAAGATGACGTTTCTAAAAATAATTAAAATGTAAAAGAAAAAAAATTGACATTTGAAAAATTGCCCCAGGTAGAGAGAGTAACAAGATCGTCAACCCATCACAATTATGCTTTCAGTGAGGGATTAGAAAAGTAATGACATTTCAGCCCGATACCGACTCCTATTCCACCGCACCCCGAAACTATGTGACCAGGATTGAGGCTTCACAGAGTAGGTATGTTTGCTAAAAAGTAAAGTGTGAATAAGGAAGACCCGGGTTAATGAAAAAGGGAGATTTAAGGTGCCGAACTCCATAGGAATGCGGCAGCTCGCAATAAACCGCGGCACGGGGATCCGGGGATCCGGGGATCCGACGGGCTCACCTCTGCGCGAGCGGCCGATCTCCCCCAGCTTGGGCGCGCGCCTCCCGAGCCGCCGCTGCGGGGAGTCGCAGCTCAGCCGGTCCGGGTTGAACTGCGCCGCCGCGGCCACGGCTGGTCCCGGGTTCAACTGGGCCGCCCCGGGCTGAAACTGGGCAGCCTGTGGCTGCTGCGGGAGCCCAGCCATTCCGTACATCTCCGGTCCGGGTCGCTCAATTCTTCTCTGTACACGGCACAAAAAAAGGCAATAAAAATTAAATAAATGGGTATTTAATACTCCCTAAGCAGTCTGCTGTTTGTACACTAGGTTTGTAGAGTAAACAGCGAAGACGAGAAGGAAAGTTGCGGAAGGTACAATCCGCTTAGTTCTGGGATTACTGTACTTAGCGATTCCAATTTAACTTCACACACAGTCTAGTTTCACAAACAGTACGATGAAGAAAGAGAAGACGTGAATCTGGTAAAGAATTTCTGAGTCTTTATCACAACAAAGACTCCTTTTCTTGGACTGGATTTGGAACTGTGACGAATCGTAATTTTATACTTACATACGTGTTGTTTTTTTTTAAAGAGGTCAATCGCCCACGTCTGTGGAAATTATCCTCGCGTTTTGCTTCTTCCGAGTTTGTTTTGAAGTTCCTGGTTCTTGCGCCGAGTTCCCCTCCCCTCTACCCCAGCGATCACTGTTAAAGGTACGATTTTTCCATCATGCTGCTGTAACCAGGTCTATTTAAATCCGACACGCTTGAGCTCCGGCCAGGTCCCTGCCTCTTAAAGGCGACGGGATTTTCTACCTCACAGGCGGACTCGGACAGGGGGGTTTCCCGGCAGCACATGTTGATGTCACAGTTCACCAACATGCAAAACAAAAACAGTGTGGGAGGAGGCTAAGCGCCCCCTCACTCCTCCAAAGACACACAAACCAAACCACCGCCTGTATGACGCTCCTCTTACTTCACGAACTTGCATTCCAGGGGACTTGAAAGGCGAGAACAGCGAAAACAACCTGCCCGTTTTAATTTTCCTGCGGGCACGGTAAGCTGCCAATCACTTGCGACTCAAGGAGATGTATTAGTCCGTAGATAATGTAGAACAAAACAGTAGAAAAAAATCCTCAATAGTTAATCAAGCAATTGTGATTATATAGCATTTTTCATCACAAAGTAAAACAAATGCTTCCCGTTTAGCAGCCTCAATTAAGAGCAAGTCAACCAGGGAAACTTCGGGAAGGTCAAATCGCCAGAAGCAGTGTGGATTCCGCAACGCCCCTATATCATGACCGGAGTAATCAAGACTGTTTTAGCGTCTCATCTAAACTCCAATCAAACCAAGTCTCTTAAAAACAGATAGAGCAGACTCTAATTTTATAACCCCCTTAATTGGTTTGGGCTGAAGCGTTTGTAAAAAGGAATTTAAAGGGTGTAATAAAAAGAACGCACTGCATTGCAAATAAAATTTTAAATCAGAAAACCCATCCATCCATTTCCTACCGCCTTTCCAATTCAGGGGGAGCCCAGTTCGCGGGGGAGCCGGATCCTATCCGAGAAAGCAACGGACACAAGGCAGGATACACCCTAGACGGGACGCCAGCCCGTCACAGAGCACACACAGACACAAACACAGATGTGCACCCATTTACAGCTAGGGCCAATTGGAGAACTTTTAAGTATACAAAGCAGTGGAGATATCCGTGGGGAGAATGTGTTCTAAATTTTAGTCTAAAACCTTCATTTTTGGACCAGGGGGGCTTACCAATGTTCTAGACACGGTACAAAAAAAGCGACACGGGTTCGTGAGAATACCCACAGGAACAACACCGCTGACATGGGTAATTGAAGCAGCAGTATCAACGTGGCCCAGTAAGCAGAGACACACTGTACATACACTTTGAATCAATAAGCTGAGGATACGAAAGCAGTCATAAAATGAGTAACAAGGGACCCAGCTGACTCAAGGAAATCTACAGCACACTTCAGTAAGGGCATGGTTAACTGGCAGCCACTGTGGGAAAACCCTGGTAGGTAAATTAAACTCTGTACCTGATGTGATCAGTACTATCGTCATGCAGAAATGAAAGAAACACAGCTACACATCTTCAGCCATGCTACGTGGCTGAACGTACAGTAAATGAAATCTTTAAATCAAGTCAAGTTAACCTGTTGGAGTTATCAGGGTTACCCAATGAGTCACATTTTCAATTGACTTCTCGGATGCCGGAAGGGCTCTCTTGTCATCTGCTGAGGTTGAAAAAATGTGCTCATCCACAGTAATAAAGAAATAAAAAAAGAGTTGAACCCTGTTAAGTCATCCCTCAGATTACTCCACAACACTACTTAATATTGTAGAGCCTGGGTTTTCTAATACATTATAACCTTTTGTTTAACAAGCCTATAGTTTGTTAAATGGGGTTGGCGTCACTGATCCAGAGTTTGAAAGGGTTCAAGATCCCAATGGCAGATGGCTTCTTCATCACTGAACCTGAGAAATAAAGAAAGATGGATACTTCTACAGCCCCCGTGTGTCAGAGCTGCCTTCTTCTCTCTATCAGAGAGAGAATCTTCTCTTTGACATTGTAATAAGTGACAATACAGAGCCCAGGACGTCTAGAACTCCCTTGGTGAGTGCTGCTGCCTGCTGTGTGTCTAGTCCTTGAACCTTGATCTTGAGCTGTGATATGGCAGAAGAACAGCTGATTAAGACACTCTTTCTCAGTCACGCAGACAGCCTGAAGAGGAACATGTGACACGGATCTGGGATTATTTGACAATGCCAATTCAACACACATCATAAACACATAAAAATTACAAGTGAGAGGAGGTCACCAAGCCTGTTCAGAAGTTTGTAGTTAATTGATCAAGGATCTTATCGAGACCAAAAAACAACATGTCTCAGCAGCTTGTTCCATACTCCAGCAACCCTTTGGGTACAGAGGTGCCTCCTGTTCTGAGTCTTACCACACACACTGTTTAATGTTTATCATTATAAAGAAGCAGCATAACAACATGTGCAAGGCAGGGTACACCCTGAAGTAGTTCAAGTAGGTAGTTGTGCCAGCTGCAAAGGAACAAGTAAAGGTTTATTCCATGCTGAACAGAGAAGAAAAGAAACATAACGTTTCGTCCGTGGAGCCTTCTTTGGGTGTGACACAGCCGAAATGTGCTTCTTTTCTTCTCTTTTCAGCATGGAGTAAACCTTTACTTGTTCCTTTGCAGGGTGCATCCTGGACAACAATCCATCACATGACCCACACAGACGCACACACTCACACTAGGGTCAATTTTGACAGAAGCCAATTACTGAGTCTACCAGTATGTTTTTGGACTGTGGGAGGAAACTGGAGCACCTGCAGGAAAATAACATACTATTTAAAAAAAAAGATAATGAGGGGGGAGTGGTGCTGTCATCACACACAGATCCCCCAAAGCGCATTTCTTGTTAGAACTGGTTTGGGCTGCACCTGATACACCTGGTAACGGGTACAGCCGCGGCCTCTTTCAGTTCAATATTATATAGCTGGTCTTGGGGAAGCAGAGTTTTGTAGCTGTCATTCACTTCTGTGTTTGAAGAGATTTTGTGCCCTGGTGGATATTTTTTTCATCTCATCTCCAAAAGAATTAGAAAAAGCAATTTGGTGCAAAAGGTGAAGGTGCAAAGGAACAAGGTTTATTCTCTGCTGAAAAAAGGAGAAAAGAAACACAACACACAATAAGCCGAAACGTTGCGTTGAGTTTCTTTTCTTCTCTTTTCAGCATGGGATAAACCTTTACTGGTTTCTTTGAAGCCTACGCATGCTGACACAGCTACAGTACCTACTTGAACTACTGCTGAAGGTGGTCTTGATCCTTGAATCAACTATTTGCAGTATTGCTTAAAATGACTACTTATGAGTAGTACTATTTTGTGAAAGAAAAGGGAAGGGTTATCTCGTGCACTGCTGCCTTACAGCACTGGGGCCCTGTGTTCAATTCCTGGATTGCTATCTGTGTGGAGTCTGTATGTGCTCCCCGTGTTTGTATGGGTTTCCTCTGGTTACTCCGGTTTCCACCAAAGACATGCCGTTTAACTGGTTTCTGGGAACTTTGGCTCTGGTGTGAGTGTGTGTCTGACTTCCCTGTGATGGTCTGGAGTCCCATTCAGGGTGTACTCCACCTTGTGCACATTGCTTGCAATTTGCATGTCTGAGCTCTGATCATATCTTCTGCTCTCTGGAATATACTGTTCCCTTCCAGGAAACTGAGGGCGAGACAGTTTTTCTTTACTGGAAAAACAATCTGCGAGAAACAGGAAACAACATTTTACAGTTGTCCTGGGTGTGGCTGTTTTCAATCATTATGGGAGATGTATATGTCTTTGTTTTGAAGATAATTGCCTTTACTTTTTTTTAGGTGAATCCAAATTCATGTAAACAGCAACAAACATATTTTCCCTCTCTGCCATCTCTGAATTCCTTTTCAAGTCTTAATGGCAGGTGTTCTTAAATGACAAAAGAATAACAAGAGAAGAGACAAGAGAAGCCGTCAGCTTTATCACCCTGCAACTCACAACTGGCAGCCCACTGAATGTCAGCAGGTGTGAGTCTTACCAGTACCTAGATGTGAGAGCTGCTGGGTAGCTAAGATTGCTGCTGGAAGAGGTATTAGAGGACCTACTAAGGGGTGCCCACCCTCATGTCTATCTCGGTCCAAATGCCCCAGTATAGTGACGGGGACACTATACTGTAAAAAGGCACTGCCCCTTGGATGAGACGTAAAACTGAGGTCCTGACTCTTTATGGTCACTAAAAAATCCCAGGGTGTTACCCCAGTGTCCTGGCCAATTTTACCCCTGGCCTTTACCAATCATGGCTTCCTAATAATCTCCATATATGAATTGGCTTCACCTCTGTTCTCGTCCTCACTGATAGCTGATGTGTGGGGATCGTACTAGTGCATCATTCAGGTGGGGGCTCCACATTTTCCTCCGTCTCACTACTACATATTTATTGTTCCTGTTTGTCTACATTGTGTAGTGTTGTACTGTGTATATCCCAAGAGATCGGCACGATTAAGAATTCCAATGTACGTGTACATATGGCAATAAACTACTCTACACTGTGATGGGAGGGAGTCTCCATAACCTGCAAAGACCTTTGAGTTGCGTTTCCAGAAAAGCGTTATATAAGTGTAAGGAATTATTATTAAAATCAATTTACAACCTAAGATCTGACGTAACAGGACCAAAAAAACAATAAAGAAGAAATAATACATTGGAAAATGATTGATTGAATGTGATCAATTTCCAAATAGAATGGCATCTCATATGCTCTTATGTAACTGAAAATAGTTTTCTGTTCTGAATTGTCAATTTCCCCACAGAACCGACATACAGCATATCTATGTACAGGCATGCAAATGTAAGTACCTTCAGGAAAAACAAGCCGTGGTGTCCAATGAATTATAACTTTCAAAGTCCCAACACAGAGCCTTCCTAATGTTTTTTGAATGTGATTTACTGTCAGCAATATTTTTTGCAAAGGTGTTCCAATCCTATTCTTATATTATTTCCTTACCAGATACAAAAACTAAGATCATGAAATCGATCGATCCATCAATTTTCTAACTGCTTTATCTAATCGAGTTGCTGGATCCTATCCCAGCAAGCAATGGGCACAAGGCAGGACAGACCCTGGACAGGACACTAGTCCAACGCAGGGCCCACACACTCACACGAGGGCCAAGTCTCTCAGAAGCCAGCTAATCTCCCAATATGTCTTTGGACTGTGGGAGGAAACCAGAGCTCCCAGGCAAACACGGGGAGAACATACAGACTCCACACAGATAGTACCCCAGAAAGTGAACCCAGGGCCCCAGCACCACGAGCCAAAAACACTGTGCTAATGTACTCTCTGTTTTAAACCTTCACCGATGTTATTTAGACTAAGAGGGCTATTCATGGTCTGATAAGAAGTAGGAAACGGATGGATGGACATTCTGTGTAGGAACCACAAGAGGGCAACAACACCTCCCCAAAGAGCAGGATGCACAGGCAGTTTGTGCAGGAATGTCATTCATTGCAGAAGGCTCACGTGGAATTAGGCCCTTTGAACAGGGAAGACAAGACAAATGTGCTCGGAAGCTGTCCTGACAGAGAAGAAGGAGCAAGCTAGCCCTGAAACAGCACTGAAGAAACAAAGAGCCCCAGGTTACCCCTCTCTTATCATGTCCCAACTCCCATAGCGACCAGGAGGAGGTGCTCACTCTCCAGGATAGGGATTTGCACACCTAAAAAACCAAGTATATAGAGTTATAAAACACTTTAGAGACGAACTTAATTAGCCACTACTATAACCAAAAATGGGTGGCGCAGTGGCACACTAGTTAGAATTGCTGCCTCACAGCGATGGGGCCCTGGATTCTATTCCTAGGATGCTGTCTCTGTGGAGTCTGTATGTTCTCTGAGCATTTTGCATGGGTTTCCACCCACAGTCCAAAGACAGACTGGTAGGTTAATTGGCTTCTGTGAACACTGGCCTGCTGTGCGTGTGTGTCTGTTTATGCCTTGCAATCGCCTGACATCCTATTCAGGGTATACCCTACCTTGTGCCCATTGCTTGCTGGGATGGGGTCCAGCTCCCCCACAAGATTGAATTGGATGAAGCAGTTAGAAAATGGATAGATAGTTTATTTTGATGAAGAATAATACACTGCAGGTTTTACCATTTATTTATGGAGTCCACATGGGCCCTTCAGGCAGAAGAACAATAGGAAAACAGAACTGAAAGAATCAGTTATATGTTCAAGAGAAAGGCAAGTTGATGACAGTAAAATGTATACAGAAATCTGTATATATGCTTGTACAATCAGACGCATGCTGGTAGGATCTGGTGTTAACACAGATCAGCACACACTTTTTACAACCATGCTCTGCTAGCATAACTAGAAAACTGGATAATAATAAAATAGCAGCACAATTATAAGAAAGATCACATTCCAAAATATTCTAAGCCATGTCATATACAGTGAACATGCCTTTAGAAATCTTCTTCAGTCAATACAGTAAAAAATAATTTTTAAATACACGACTATCTCTCCCAGGCAAGCCTAAGCTTTTAGCTCAGGTATCTGCTTTTGAAAATATTCAGACCTCATTAGGTCACATCTAGAGAAGCAATAACATTAAAAATATTGTCTATATTCTTTGTAAGCACTTATAAACTTTGCCATGAGATTAAAAATAACTTTGGGAATTAAGCTTTGAGTGAGCAGTGATTGTTTTAACTGCACCACATTCATAATTATCGAGTGTCAGTTTTCAAGCAAGAAACATAAATTATTTGTGTCAAACAAACAAGAAACAAGAAAGATAATTATTTATTTCCATTAAAGAAGGCTAACTCTAACATACCAGGTTGTTAAAGGTAACCTGGAAAAATATTAAGCAAAAACGGTGCTGCAGAGTGGAACAGCTTTTACAAAACACAAAGCTGGCTTTTGGGCAATTTAAACCTTTCTGAATTTCAGACATTAAAAATTATTTGACATGCTTAAAAAGGGGTGGTACAACAGTGAAGCAGTTGTAGCTCTTGCATCCTGTATTCAGTTTCAGCCTCGCATGCTTTAGATTGTTATGTGTGGAGCTTGCATGTTCCCCCCAAGTGCATGTGGGTTTTTGTCAGGTGCTTAAAGACCTGTTGGCTAGGTTAACTGATGCCTGTATCTTGTTAAAGCAACTGTAATTTCCTGTGCCTTTTGAGACATCGTGATAAGCATTTTTTAAAGTCCTGGAATGTCAAGCCTGTCTATTTACAAATTGGTTTCAGTGATTTAGATAAGGAATATTAAAACGGATAATATAAGATTATGTGGACAGCAGAGAGGAGAAATGTTTTGAGCCTACATTCACACAGTGCACACTCACAAAATATACAATAAACTCACCTTTACCAAGCCAAGCTTGAACACTCCTTTTTAAGGGTCAAACTGTCTTTTGGCATTTAAAACATTCCAGACCTTCCCCTCTCCCTACTTTACTGGTCTGCTTTGTTCCTTTTCAGATTCAGGCCTAAGCCATTTTCTTCAGTTTATGGGTATGCTGTCATGACAAGATTGGCACCGACTGCAAAGGCTTTTACAAAAAAAACATTGTTTCATGTTCAAAAGCTCAGAATATAAAGTTAATTTAAGTTCATTCAATTAAAGGCTCTGAAATGAAAAGGCAGCAAAGTCCTGAAATGAGCAAAGTCCTCTCCCTGTTTCCTAGCAACAACAAGTACTGCAAAGTACCACACATTTATTTAAAGTGCATGAATAAATAGAACAAACCCTATCCTGAGGAATATTTTAACATTTGTATATAATTTCCATTCAGAGAGGAAAAGGAACAGTCTTGCATTTTGGCTTCTCATGGCCTTGGCACAGAAGGTATTATAGGGTTGCTAGGCAACAGGTGTTAGGTCAAGGGTCAAAGGGAAAAGGCTGTTATTGTTCATGATGTCATCCAAGTCTTCATCTTCAATTACAACTGTTAAGAGGAAAAACAGCATATAAGTCATTTAAATAATGTCATAGGTGTCTATGAGCACAGTTAGGACATACGATAAACAAACATTTCAGAAGTCAGAGTCATCTGCAATGAGCACCACAATCTAGATGGAGATACAGAAGACTTCCATATGTATTATTTAATCAAATAGTATTTTCTGTTTTACTTGTTTTACAAACGCTTACGAGAACAAACATGTTTTGAAGCAAGAAGAGAAACTTCCCACAACTGTGTGGTCAATTGTTTACTTTCAGTTTAATCAGAGAATATACTGTATCATAGAATATCGACCAACCATATTCTCTTCTGCTTCAGCAATAACATTTTAAGTGTTTGCAGCCCATATAACCGGGAGTGACTCAAAGTAAAACGCAACGGGAGCCTAAATAATAATATATATATTAAAAAAACTAAACCACGTGACACAATTGTAGCTATTTCTATGTTACGTTTGCTCCACTGCATACAAGGAAGCTAACAATTCTTACAGTTGTGGAACCAAAACTAAAACACTTTTAAAAAAAATCAAATTTAAAATAGTACATGTCGAGAGAGACTGCCAAAATCAGTGAACCATCACAATCATCCTGGGACAGTCCACCGATGATGACAAAACCTGGCCGCAGTTTTGTCCTGCTGTGAAATCCGTGCCGTGTCTTATTTCTTCTCCGGTTTAATAACAACAACAATAATACAACGGGGGTAACTAAGCAGAGGTGTAAAGTTCGCAATAAACCGCGGCACGGGGATCCGGGGATCCGGGGATCCGACGGGCTCACCTCTGCGCGAGCGGCCGATCTCCCCCAGCTTGGGCGCGCGCCTCCCGAGCCGCCGCTGCGGGGAGTCGCAGCTCAGCCGGTCCGGGTTGAACTGCGCCGCCGCGGCCACGGCTGGACCCGGGTTCAACTGGGCCGCCCCGGGCTGAAACTGGGCAGCCTGTGGCTGCTGCGGGAGCCCAGCCATTCCGTACATCTCCGGTCCGGGTCGCTCAGTTGTTCTCTGCCCGCGTTTCTCCCCCCCGGTCTCTGTTTTCATCAATTCGCCTTCGCAGCTGCCGTCCTTATCCTCTGTACTTCCGCAGCAGTAAATCATGCAGCTGGTTATTTACAGGGAGAAGGGACACAGAAACGGCAAAATAAACAAAACGCTGGACCTGTTTATAAATTTAATACTTCTATGCGGTAGTCTCCTTTTTTGTAGGTTTGTGGAGTAATACGAAACACGAATTCGAAAATGAAAGTTTAGCCTGATGGGACAGTGCAATCTAACCACTTCCGGGATTATTTAACGATTTCGGTTTAACTCGTATCGTTACACATAGAAAGATGACACCAAAGACTAATTTTCTGATTGGATTTGGAAGTGACGAATCATAATTTTATACTTACACGTTTTAGTCTTCACTTCTTAAAGAAGAGCTCACTCGCCCACGTCTGTGGAAATTATCCTCGCGTTTTGCTTGTTCCGAGTTTGTTTTTAAGTTCCCCTCCCCTCTACCCCCAGCGATCACTGTTAAAGGTACGATTTTTCCATCATGCTGCTGTAACCAGGTCTATTTAAATCCGACACGCTTGAGCCCCGGCCAGGTCCCTGCCTCTTAAAGGCGACGGGATTTTCTATCTCACAGGCGGACCCGGACAGGGGGGTTTCCCGGCAGCACATGTTGATGTCACAGTTCACCAACATGCAACACAAAACCATTGTGCGAGGAAATCAGCCCCCCGTTCAGCTGGTGATGTAATTTCTCACTTCTCTACCAGCTGGGCAGTGGGGCTGCCCTTCAACAGTGGATGCACCGTTTCCCTTCCTGTATTCACTCCAGGATCCTTTGGGATAAAAATGCTAAACAGGATCAGGATCGTCATTTTATAATTTGCTGCATCTGTCATCTGTCATTCTGTAGCTTTGTTGGATGGAAGTGTTAGCCTGATTTCTATTACAGTTGTTCACAAAACAATAATATAATCAGGTCATTTACATATCATTTAGTGGTGACGTGGTGGCGCAGTGTTAGCATTGTTGCCTCACAGTGTTGGGGCCCTGGGTTCAGTTCCTGTGGTGCTGTCTGTATGGAGCTTGTATGTTCTCCCTGTGTTCGTTGTGGGTTTCCTCCCCCAGTACAAAAACATTAACTGGGAAATTTGGTGCTGGTGTGAGTGTGTCTGTGTGTCCCCTGTGATCAACTGGCATCCATTCCAGGGTGTACCCTGCCTTGTGCCCATTGCTTGCTGGGATAGACTGGCTCCCCTGTGACCCTGAATTGGAAGAAGCAGTTAGAAAATGTGTATATTACTAAAAACGATGATATTTCTGGCAGATCTCATCTGAATGGTGCAGTCCCTTTCAGTCAGAAGCTTGATCTGTTAATTGAATCTAAAAATTCCATGGTAATTGCGCAGTAATCAGGATGTTTAGATAATCTACAACATAAAAAAAATGGCAAAGAATTGTAATCCCTCGAATTATGTCAGATTGTTCAAATCTGAGTCTCTTTTACGAAGTCATTCCAGTCAATCATATGTGCATTATTTGCCTTAAACATTCACACAATTCTGAGAGAAACAATGTTAAGTTTACTGAACTCTGACTACCGCTAAAACTACTGTATGCTGACAGATTTAGCAATAAGCATGCAAGTTCTATCCTATCCTACATACATAAGAACGTACAGTTAATTACAAATTCTAATAGCCACAGCTGATGGTAGACTCACGTCCTTTGGATGTGTTCTGCTTTTTTCCCCTTGCACAGAGTTTCCATGGAAAAAGATACTGAAGTTTCAGAGCTTTCTGATCCACTCGGGAGAGGTTCCGCTTTGAAGGAACTGGATTTATGAGGCTTCAGGAATGAATCCTGCTGCTCTGATCCCATTTCCACTCAGCGGATCAAATGAACCGCCCCCAATATCGCTTTCAAATCCATTTGTCTCCACTCTCCCCTGAAGCAGATCAGAGGCAGTTTTTAATTCAGTTAGGCTGGTTTTATTTGATTGCTTTCTTGCTGTTTTCTCCCGGGCTGTACTATGCGAAAGACTACGTAACTTTCCCCTGTCAAGAAATAGTCTTTTATTTTAGGTCACTCAGTATAAACAGCTCTCTCGAACAGTTAACAGTCTTCTTGCTTCTTTGCAGACAAGGGAAATCCTGTCCTGTTTACTTAAAATGCACTGGTGGAACAAGCAGAGGGCTTCAAATCAAACCGAGCATACCCGGTCTGGTATGCTCACAGGAATGGAGAAGAGTAAATTAGGGGTATCAGTTTGCAGCAAACAAGTTGTGCCTCACAAGACAGCTTGTTCTGCCAAAATTCAAGCATACAGCCTGCAAACCTCCTTTGTATCCTAGCAACCACGAGGGGAGACTTAATGCCATCCATTTAGGCTGCCAAGTGGCTGTACCCATAATCCCCTCCTGTAATAGCAGGCCCTGGCTGAACACGTTTAAAGGCCTTGGGGTGCTGTCCTCCCTCATCCACTAAAAAGAGTCTTGTGTTGCTCATTAAAATTAGGGCGACACCTGTCGCTCCTGCAATTTCTTTGTCTTTATCCTGTGAAAGCTGTTCAAAACAAAACACTTAATAAACTGTTAAGTAGAGATCTGGTACTAGAGATGCAGAGAACATGTAGGGTTTGGGTCCATGATGGTTGTGAATTCCTGTGAGTATCCTGGGGTCCTTTATTTAGCTGGAGAAGGAGTTCCTTCAGGACCCGTGGGAGGGCAATCCTAAATGAATATCCCATAAGAGGGATGGTTTATGGAATTTGTCATGAGAAATCCAAAGAAATCAAATGTTGAGAAAAAAATTGATTTTACTCCTAATGTATTTTAATGTGTTCTAAGCAGGTTTATGTAGAAAGTAGAGAGAAAGAAAGAGCCCAGGGGATTCGTTCTCCACTTCTACAACCCTGTGTGTAAAGGGTTACCTTTTGATGACGTTCCATTGTGCTTTGCAGCAGACGTAAAAAAAGGTCTGCAATTTTATTATCCCTCCTTTTGTTAACAAACCCACAATAAATTTATGAAAGCAATAGGTTGACATTTACTTCAGACTAGAATCACACTCAGCTAGCAGCCTTTGGACTCGCAGCCTGTGTTGTGAATGGGGCCTGTCCCTTTTGAGCCACTTGGAAAGCCCTTTGCATGACATGTCTTTGAGATTAGAGAACAGTCTGAACATTCCTATGCACACTAGTTCTCAGGCACAAATACCCTTTTACAATGTGTGCTTTAGTGGTGTTTTAGACACAGATCAATCAGTGGTATATCACCCTGCAGCTCACAACTGGCAGCCCACTGAAGCTCAGCAGCTGTGAGCCTGGCCAGTACCTAGATGGGAGATCTCCTGAGTAGCTAAGGTTGCTGCTGGAAGAGGTGTCAGTGGGGGGCGCTCCTCCTGCAGTCTTTCTGGATCCTAATGCCCTGGTATAGTGATGGGGACACTGTACTGTAAAAAAAATATCCTTTGGATGAGACATAAAACTGAGGTCCTGGTCATACTGCATTCCAAAAAGTGTTTCTTGAAAAAAGTAAGGGTTTTACCCCGGAGTCCTGGCCAAATTTCCCCCTGGCCTTTACCAATCATGGCCTCCTAGTAATCCCATCTATTAACTGGCTTCATCACTCTGTTCTCCTCCCCACTGAGAGCTGATGTGTGGTAAGTATACTGGCTCACTATGGCCATCCAAGTGGGGGCTGCAAGTGGTGGTGGTGGAGGGGAGTCCCCATTCCCCGTAAAGTGCTTTGAGTGGAGTGTCCAGAAAACCACTATATAGGTGTAAGGAATTACTAATAATTACTATAAAATGCAATGTAATGTTTCATAAATTGTAATTTTACTGTTTGTCCAGAAGATGTCGCACTGTACCCTCTGACAGAGCCTTTCTCCTCAGGCGAACATCGAGAAAACTCCCTGTTTTGTAGACTGGCCAAGGTGGGATATTAACCACTGTGCCACCATGTCATGTAAGGAGCAGAGCTCACGGTTGTCTTGATTCTAAGATTATAAGCATCCAAAACGATTTCCTGCATGGAAGAGGAAAGTGGGGGGTTTTCCTGGCTCAGGTCTACTGAGGGAGACGTATTCCTAAAACAGTGCACGCCTCCATCAGCCACACCTTCAAGTTCAAGTCATGGTTCCTGTTATTGCACATGGGAGAAGTCACAAAGCCCACATTCACAGGGGTACTGCTTCTGTGTGTCAATGGAGGCTTCAGTTGCTAGGCAGAGCACTGGTTGTTGCAACTGGCTATCGGCAGGCATTGATGGAGTTGTGTGACTCTGATCCATCTGCCCTGTGCTAACATTCCAGAAGAGCACTTACAGTAGGGGCTTTCTGTGACATCAGAGCCAGTTTGCAAAGGCTTGCTGGGACATTCCAGGTTGACGCACATCCAGCACTTCATTGTGCTCATCATTGCATGACTGTGGCATTGCCGCTTGTGATTGCTTGACAAGTTTTCTTAAAAGCATCACTGTTACTGCTTGTGTCCCCATATTAAAATCTGTACTTTGTACATACACGCGTGATTCAAGTAATCCGTGATGTACCGTGCTTTTGTGTTTTGCTTTATCCCTAGTTTTCATGTAAAAGATTATTTTGAGTGCCTTATATACAATGTGTAAAGCTGCTGGCTGACGTGCATTGAGACCCAATAGTCCATGCATTTTCAATTGTAGGTCTGTGAGATCTTTGCACTCATTAAGAGCACTCAACTGGGTCTGGTCTGAGCTGGCCAGGTTTTCCTGTACAGTATGTGCTATGCAACAGTGCCCTCTACAGCTTACTGAAGATCTTGAGCGACGTCTACAGATACTGTGGGGCTCCGACTCAGAATTGCCTGGGAAGTCTGCCACATTAAGAGGCCTGGCCCTTTGGCATAGTGTAATTGCCTCCTGCATATGGCCTGTGCAACTCTGCCACTGGGAGGAGCCCAGTGAATTCCATATCTAAACACATGCATGACATTAGTGGGGTGACTTGTATAACTAAGACCAACGTCTGTCAGGCAATGTTGCTACAGTGTTTTAGTGGGGATTTCCGAGGGGAGAGTGTAAAAGGTCTCTAAGAAATGTTTGTTACATCCCACATTTTTCCTATTTCCTCACTCCACGTTGTGTACTGATTAGCAACTGATTGTTGCTTATTTAAAATAAATCAAATGCTGGTGTCTACATTTGCACTTTTGAACTTTAAACTAGAGATAGACTGTAGAGGGTCGGTGCCTTGTCTTGCCTTTTTATTTGTTTATATATATAATCTAAAGTTTGGGAAAGCTTTACGCTTTCCAAATTGCTCTCTACAAAAAACAACTAAAAACATATCTTTAGTAAGATTTGGACTGAACTATTTTTTATATGTTTGTCCAGGAATGTGGAATTTTGAAGAATCATTTATCTGTGTTACTTTCCATTAACCTTTCGCTTTGTTTATCCAGTTGATATCCATACTTTCCCAGCACGCTGAGTAATCAGATTCATCTTGGATGCACTGATACTGATTTCAAAATACGAAAGGGGAATGTTATCTAGCTTCCCTGTGTTATCTCCAGGAGGAATGCCAGTTGATAAGACGCAGTCTCACAAGTGAAGGCAATTCAAAACAGGCTTCTGTTGAGTCTAAGTATGTCAGACGTCCTTACGATAACATGATCTCGCAGAAAGAATAAACTTTAGCCAGTTGTTTCTGTCAACATACTGTACATGTTCTAGATGGAAAATATATCCAAAGAATTTTTTTTTTTCGGTTGTAAATATTGAGATTTAAAAAGGTCTTCATGGGCCTTTAATACACTATCTTGACTCGCTGTTAATGAACTTCCTGTGTCATTTACCTGCTGTACCCAGAATTCACCAAACAGTAGCACGTGGTCTGGCTTGATCTCATTTCTCGACAGCCATTTCTCGATAGTAACTAGGGCTTCGGCTTCAACAACATTCCCAGGTAGCTTGTTCCACACTCCCACAACGCTTTTTGTAAAATAGTGCCTCCAGTCCTGATAGGAGGATCTGATCCAGCTTTTTCTTGAAAGAAACTAGGCTATTGGATTTAACAACATGGCTGGACAGCTTGGTCCAGACTCCCACAGTGAACGGGTTGGCTTCATGGAGAAATAATTATTGATTGTTGATGTGGATTACCTACTATTCGTGACAAGTTAAGGATTGTGGTGCTGTATACTATGAATTGTTATATGTGAATATCTGTTTAATTATTGGTATATTATATCTAGTACTTATTATGTGTTCTGATCATATGACAGTAATCAGAATTAAGTATAATACAATTAGAATTCTTGCAATAGTACAGTGAATTGTAAATACTGTACGTGGGCTCAATTAAGATAAGTTTGCAATGCAGGTCTGAGGGATGCAGGTCTTTGTCACCATGTAAGAGTTTACAGAGATTTTGGTATATGTGCCATAAGAAATTGCTTTTACCTTTCAAAGGTATGCCAAGTCTGTATATCACACTTTTGATCCAGAGATTTCATTCTGGCCTGAGCTCTCCTGATGAGTCTATATTTTATCATTTTTCACAAGCAGTGAGTATGTGAAAAGTTTATTCTTAGGCTACAGCATGGACTAATCATAGTTCACACTTCACAGTTGCATGTCTAAATTGACCAGCTCTACAGCTCAAAAACTAAACAAGTATGACTTCTAACCAACAGAAGGACAATTCTGTTAATATTTCACTGACAATTACATCACTGGGTAAGAATGCACAGTAAATGGGTTATAGAGATACAGTAGCACCAGAAATACAATATTTAATCCCTCTTAATATTCTTTCTGTAGGGGCTGGCAGGGGGCACTCACCCACGGTCTGTGTGGGTCCTAATGCTCCAGTATAGAGATAGGGACACTATATTGTAAAAAGGCACCGTCCTTTGGATGAGATGTAAAACCGAGGTCCTGACTCTCTGTGGTCATTAAAAATCCCAGGACATTTCTCGAAAAGAGTAGGGGTGTAACCCCGGCGTGCTGGCCAAATTTCCTGTTGGCCTTTATCAATCATGGCCTCCTAATAATCCCCCTCTATGAACTGGCTTAATTACTCTGCTCTCTTCCCCACTAATAGCCGATGTGTGGTGAATGTTCTGGTGCACTATGGCTGCCATCGCATCATCGAGGTGGGGCTGCACACTGGTGGTGGTGGAGGGGAGTCCCCATTACCTTTAAAGTGCTTTGAGTGGAATGTCCAGAAAAAAGTGCTATATAAGTATAAGCAATTACTATAATTATAATAAATTTGTCCACTGGCTGCAGTACATGTCAGTGCTTCATCAGACTTGCCCAAGGTCAGATGTTTTTGGAGGGGAAACCTGTGATGCAGTGGTTGGTATTGCTGCCTCTCAGCACTAGAGCTCTGGGTTCAATCCCTGGGGTGCTGTCTGTATGGAGTTTGTATGTTCTTCCTTGTGTTCACATGGATTTTGTCCAGGTGCTGTGGTTTCCTCCCACAGCCCTAAAACATACTTGTGGGTTAATTGTGTGTGTTTCTGTGTGTGCCTAGGGTGTCCAGGGCGTACCAAGACTGGCACCAGAACGCTTACCGAGAGACGTTCCACATCCCCTGTGACCCTCTAATACAAAGGCCAATTTTCCCAGAAGCCAATTAACCTAACAGTGTGTTCTTGGTCTGTGAGATGAAACCCACAGAGACACAGGGAGAACATATAAACTCCACATAGATAGCAACCCAGGGCCGAAGGGCTGCAAGGCAGCAATGCTAACTACTGCTCAATTCGCTAGTGACTAACTACAGGAAAATTAGACTTCCAGGGGAGATTTCAGATTCACATAATAATTCTCACCCAAACTGCACACCAAAGACTGAGGATCAGAAAAGACATCAAAGAGAGGAGGTCCTCAAAATATGGCTACCTAGCAGCTTCCTGTGGTATTTTCCACAGGCTTCTGGAATAAGTTGTCGGGAAAACATAACACTTTGTTTAAAGAAATCTCTTCGACCTTGAGGTGAAAAAAAATGCTTAAATCAAATAAATGCTTGTGGTGCGTGCGACTACTCAAATAGTCTAAAGACTGAAAAATGCCCTATAAAAAAATGCTGGAAGCACATTTTTATTTACTTAGATTTCAAATCAGCCCCCATTATTTCTTCTTGTCTGTTAACATCTCAGAAATCAGACACCTCTATAAGATCAAAACACAAAAGCTGTATTGTACAGTCCCTGCTGCACGGGGGGGGGGATAAATTGCAGGATTATTACATAAACCAAAGCAATTTTGAAATAACCCAGTTCCAAACCCTCTTTACTAAAACAACCAACTATATAAAATCCACCTGCATAACTAAGGATCTCTAGAAGTAAATATATCTTTACATTCACTTTAGATTCACATACTGACTTCCAGAAATCCTGATTGATATTTAAAACATTCTCTTTGACATTGTACTAATGACCCTTTAAAATGCATGTGCATAGTTAGATCAGACACTACTAAATTCACTATCCTAAATTTATTATCCTGCGATATTAAAGGTAAATAATTGAATAAACAGACAACAATATAAAAAGTTAATGGCTGGATAAACAGATACCCATACAGAGAGTTAGCTCTTTTGACAGAGCAGCCAAATTCACACATTGCATGTGAAATAATCAACTGAGCAAATAGTAAAAGGAGCACAGCTCTTTAGAAAATGAAATGGCGCATATTTTCAATATTTCCATTTCCAAGCTAAGCTTAAAGTAGTCCCTGATGGTTGAATTTGTCAAAAATTATCTCTGTTTTAAATGTGTAGCGAATTCTGTCATTCAGTGTGTGTCTGTCCTGTGATGGACTGGTGTCCCATCCAGAGTGTATCCTGCCTTATGCCCATTGCTTGCTGGGATAGCTTCTGGCTGCCCCACAACTCTGAATTGGAAAAGCAGATAGAAAATGGATGGATGAAATTTCTGTAAAAAAATTCCATAGTCCATCATAGGGCACATGTCATATTTACCTCTGAGGAAGACAAAAGAGATGCAGTTCGTTTCACATCTCCTATCACTGAAGTGTGGGAGTTTCTGAGAGGAGAACACCACCATATATCTACCAGATCCTTCCATTTTCAAACTGCTTTACCCAGTTCAGGGTCACGGGGGAGCTGGAGCCCATACCAGCAAGTAATGGGTGCAAGAAAGGATACATCCTGGACAGGACACTAGTCCATCACAGGGCACACCAGGACCAATCTTCCCAGAAGTCAATCAATGCCAGACTGTGGGAGGAAACTGGAGCACCTGGAGGAAGCCCACACAAACATAGGGAGAACATACAAACTCCATGCAGAAAGCACCACTGGAACTGAACCCAGAGCCAATGTTAACCTCTGCGCCACCAAGCCACCCCCTTAGTGAACAAATGCTTTGCTTTTGTCTTCAAATTGGCACGTAGCACATCCAATTACTTTCAAAATAGAAACAAAAGCATTGTGTGTTTGTGTCTGCAGAGTGCAGAGTGCAGAGTTTTTATCTCCTTAATCGCAGCATACTCATGGCCGTTGTCCCCAAAACATACGGATGATTATCTTACACTGCATGGGAAAATCATTACCTGAGCAGAGAAGCATGTAAACAAGGACCAGATAAAGCAAACACAGCAGCCAGTTTAGATGTAGCCAAAGAGTGCGTTAATTACCAAGGCCTCCCATTGGCTATATGAACCCAGGACCTGGATCATCCTCTCCTGCAGAGGTGATTTAAGGAGAGACTCAGTGTACAACATTTGAAACAGCTTGTCAGTTCCTCTGAGGTCAAGACATCCTTGGACACACAAGCCACTATGGCCAAGCTGGTGTGTCTGATGTTGGCCATTCTTATTCTAGTAGCAATCTGCAGTGAGCACACAGGTAAGGCAAGTCTTTGACTTCTACAACACTGGGAGCATTGTGGGTGATTTCAGATGCATAAAGACGTAAAGAGCAGTCTGAGAGATATTCAGTACAGTTCAATTAAAAATACCTTTTATTCATTCCCAAAGGGATCAGCTTAGCAGCAAGCAGCATGGCACACAACTTTTATAAAAAAAAAACAAACAGCAGGCAGATAATAAATTTATTATGAAAGTAACAGTGTGCATTGTTATGACTCTGTCCTATACTACTAATTAAATAATAATTGGATTATTAGATATTTAAGAAAGTAGTAAAGTACATTTGAAGAGGGGGTTCTATCCAATAGAGATAGTGATAGTGATAAAACTTTTTTTACGTTCATTTGTTGCAAGTCTAATGGCCTCTGGAACAAAACTAGAGTTTCTTCTATTTGTCTTGCACTGTGGACACCGAAAGCAGCTTCCTGAAAGCAAAAATTCAAAAGAACAATGAAGGATAAGGTGATGGGTCACAAAAGATGCCATAGGCCTTTCCTCAGGAATTGCTGGACATTAATCTGGGCTTACCAGTTTGAAGGTGGTTTTTGTCTTTTTGACTGAGTGACATAGCACACCTGGGCTCACTGAAGGGGGAAAGTCAGGCTTCTTCCCTTTCTAGGGCCCTAGAATAAAAAAAAACACTGACGTTTACTTGTATATCACCTGGCTGCGCTTTCCCCCATATTGCATACTGCTGTGCATTTTCGGGAGGGTTCCGATTTAGAGGCATTCAGTCGTAAAGCCAAAGATGGCTGCTTCAGCAACTCAGCCAAGTACAGACACCAGATATTTGAACATGCAGCTCCTCTCCTACTGAGCATCATCAGTAGGGCTGAACTAAACCGGCTGATGATGGTCTAAGCTCGGCTCATGCCCCCTATCAGTGGGTGAGTTTGACTTTATGGAGCACGATGCTTTGAACAAGGCATCACATCATTGTTAGTTACTGTAGTTTTATAGGGAAAAACAATTAGAGATTCCAAATCTACATCACAAAATTTCTGTCTTACTCAACCATTCACTCTCTCTGTGTTCTTCTGTAAAGTCTGTGAGGGTTTTTACATGGAGAACTGAGTCACTTCTTACATTTTCCCTTTTCCTAGTCTATTCTGAAGGAAGACATCTCAAGAACAAGTGTGGCTGCTTTGGTGAGTGTCCACCCCATTCTCCCAAGAGGAGGAGCTTCTTTACACAAAGGGTGGTGGGAGTGTGGAGCAAGCTGTCCAGCCATGTTGCTGAAGCCAAAACTCTGGTACCTTTCAAAAAGAAGCTGGATGAGATTCTTGGATGAAATAGCTACTAACTACCAAATAGTGTAGATTGGCAGAATGGCTGCCAGTCCTTTTTAACCCTTCATATGGTTTTATAAGAGATTCCAGATCTGAACCCTTTTCTCATGCCTTGTTCCCAGGTATGCACTTTTAAAAAATGTTTCTTATGTGCCTTTTGTGTTCTTTTCTGACAGTTACAACAGTTAACAGTGTGGTCTGCCCAAGCAGATTCCTTCCACGCACCGAACAAGAGCTGCAATGGGTTTTACGCTGCCTTTGCTCAAAGCATAAGCATGGTACGTGATAGCGCCACCTTCTGTCACCCAAGCCAACAGTTAAAGGAAATGCCTGCCAAAAGTATGGCTGTTTAAACATCAGACTTTATCAGAAAAAAATGTCACATGAAACAGCCTTGTGGGGAGTGAAAATAATTCATTATTGTCTATTTGATAGCCTGCAACAAATTTTGCAGATGCTTATTGCATTTGCTTTAGCATTTGGAAAATATGGCCTTTTAACATTTTTTTATTTAGTTCATGTGGGTAGCTGCGTCAGCATGCGTAGGCTGCAAAGGAACAAGTAAGAGGTTAATTCCATGCTGAAAAGAGAAGAGAGAAAACCCAACGTTTCGGCTGTGGAGCCTTCTTCAGGTGTTAGAAGAAGAACACCTGAAGAAGGCTCCACGGCCGAAACGTTGGGTTTTCTCTCTTCTCTTTTCAGCATGGAATAAACCTATTACTTATTTTTTTATTTATGCGTACTTAATCTGCATATACATTTTCAGTTTTTTACACACTAACAGACTAGCAAAAGAAGGTTAAGACATAACTCCTGACCCACAAAGAGTCACATCAATAAAGCTTCATTGTTTTCCTTCCTGTGACATGTGAATGATAAGGCTAAAATGCTCACTTTTATCTATTTACACAGTGACGTCAACTCTGATTTCTAATTTTCTTCTGCACAGTCTTGTTATTAATTTAGTCTGAATATTGTACACGCTAGAATCCACATCCACAAAAGGCAACACTGTAGGTGTTGGTGCTAAATTAAATATAGGGACTTGTCAATCTTCACAGTGCTTACTCCTTGTCTCGAACAGGTGTAATTTGCCCTAGAGTAAATTCCCCTCTTTTGTCCTTTGTTCAAACACAGATCGCAAGGTGTTGCAGAATGAAGTACTGCAGAAGTCATGCAAGAGAAAACCCATACCTATATCTATTCCCTAGACCTGAGAAGAAGCAAGGAGTTCATCCCAGACAGTGTTTTGAAAGCCCAGATGAACCTATGATAGATACTTGTGCTTCAAATTTAAAAGGGATATACCTAGTGACGTTTTCCACTTTCAGCACTGTCATGCGAAACATTTGTACATAACGTTAAACTTCTCATAGTACAGGCAAAGCAAAGCAGCATAAGTGCAATAACATTTAATCTTTCAAACCAAAGGCTTCAGTTAGGACAGTTTCTCAGTCTTAGTATTTAAGACTAAGATTGATGTGTTGGGTTCTTAATATTCTTAATATATATTTATTAAGAACCCAACAAATCTGATTTCCCTCTGCCTTGCTTTACAACAGAGGTCTCCAACCCAATACTGAATCAACAATTTTGAAAGACTTGAGCAATTTCACTGTAGCTAATGAATGTAACTGCTTAATATAGTAATCTCTACTTTAATTTAGAGATCAGACTGAAAGATGACATTGTCACAGCTCTATAGATCTTATATGCTTCAAGCCCAATGCTATGCCAGCTAAGATTCCTTGAGTTTAAAAAGCCTAAACAGATTTTTGCTCTTGGCTTTCCTTTAATTTTACTGTATTTTTTAACTGTTCAATAACCTGCAAATGGTGACTCAAATAGCCACA
Source organism: Atractosteus spatula (assembly GCF_055471065.1). Taxonomy (NCBI): domain Eukaryota; kingdom Metazoa; phylum Chordata; class Actinopteri; order Semionotiformes; family Lepisosteidae; genus Atractosteus; species Atractosteus spatula. Next base: position 65,998,393 of record NC_142708.1, on the reverse strand, counting down.
GGATTAGCACAGTCTTTTGATAATGAGTTATACCCCTATGCCTAGGTATGTTATATTTGAAGTTATAGGCAAGTGTAGAAAGTGTCAAGAGGAATACTACAATTATTTTTCATTTTAAAGATCTTTCATGTTTTCTGAGATGTTATCATTTAATCATATATTGTTTTACTTGTGCTATAGGTACATGTTAAAATAAAGCTCTTTACTCTGAGTAGCTGCTTGAATTTCTGCAGCATTTCCTATTTCCTCATTACAGAGCCAAACTCGAGCGAAGGAACCCTGGCTTTTTGGCTTTAAACATATTCGTCTGCCTTAGGTGTCTTGTGCACACTGCTTTTGTCTCTTATCATGAGCAGACGTCTCCAGTGGCTATGCAGATGTTATATCTCAAATGTTTATGGTGAATGGTGCCCTGTGTGTAGCCCCAGTGGACTCAAAATCCTAATGTAATGCTGGAATAACTTGTGTGACAACTCCATCTCACATCTTTTTTGTATGGCTTTTTGCGAACAGCTTATCGTAACAAAGAATGAAACTTGATTTCTGTGCAATGTCTATTAGGATGTCAATAAAATTGATGGTCCCAGGAATCTGTTGTGCTTACCAGTATTATTTTCATCACAATCCTGAGATACAAAATAAATCATGTTCTTCATTTGTTTAATGAGACGTTACTGTAAAATAAGTCTTCTTACTAGTTTTTTTCCATACCGCAGGCAAGCACATGATAGTTCTTGAAAAACACATGGATATTCTGTACTGGATAAGTACCCTGCTGATATCAACAATGCCAAATGTTCTGTTGTTCCATTTAAATATGAGCAAGATCACATGAATACACAAAGCGACACAGTCTGAAACTGCTAATTCTTTTTGAAATCGACAGTGAGGGGTTGTTTCAGTTTAGGCCTGATTAAGGGATAAGATTAGGAGGTGAGATGGAGTTGTGTGAGCAGACATGTGGATGCATCAGATCACAGGAATCTACAACAGCCTTAAAACAGATGAAACAGTAAGGCCTGTCCCTCAGTGGAACAGCATCCAGTTTCATAGCTTCTGATAAAAACATTTTGGAATGAATCAATTTTATCATAAAATAAACAATAATAATCTTCTCTGCCCTATGCATAGACACCTGTGTGACAACCCCCTAAAGTTCAGTTTTGTCATTGTTAGACAATGTATTTCATGTGCAAGGACTCTCCAGTATCCTCTGGATAAATTTCTTTTCACAGCAGTGAAACCAGTATTTAAAAAAGAAACACATAAATGAGACAGCACTAACTACAAGAATGTGAAAATATACAACACTACCCGTTGTTTTCATCAAGTTTTAGCAACAAAATCAAAATGCAGCACAAAAACTATATCTCGTAAGAAATAAGACCACCTCTACTTCAAGACGGTGTAATAATAATGAAACAGAAATTTACCAGCAAAGGTAAAGTCGATATTATCTAGAACATACCGTGAAGAAAGTCAGTATCCCACACTCCCAACTCTGTCAGGCAGAGTTTCATCATTATAATAATCTAAATAATAAGACCAAAACAGGTCTAAAATAACTTTCTTTTTCCTTTAAGAAATGATCGTATGATGTGAAATAAAAGTTTACTTCTGTGTAAAGAGATAAATTAATGACAATTGGGCTTGATTAGATATTGCTTATACATTTAGAAATACTGTATACCAAAATATTGTTAGGTTATCTGAAAATGTTTTTTTGATGTGTTTGATTGATTTGCTTAATTTCACTTTGAACATCTTCAAAGTGAACCAAAATAGATTTTTGAGTTATTAACATTCCTCCTCTGTATTACACAAATAGCTATATAAATGATGCAGAGGTCATCTGAAATATTGAAAGGCATTCTGGAATGCATTTGTAGACATATTTAAATATGCAGTTTAACTTTTAGTGGATATTTTACAGGGTGAGACTTATACTTAAACTTAGACTTAAACTTAGACTTATACTTAAACTGATTGAAATTTTGTGAGACGCTATCTCACAAAATCTCACACTCACACCAGAGCAAATTTTCCCAGAAGCCAATTAACCTATCTGTATATGGACTGTGGGAGGAAACCAAAGCATGCAAAGGAAACCCATTCGAACGTGAGAACATACAAACTCCACACAGACAGCACCCCTGGTCCAGAATTGAATTCAGGGCCCCAGCACTGCAAGGCAGCAATACTAACCACTGCACCACCATGCCTCCTTGATTTAATGCTAGTGCTCATTTAAACCAATGGACAACAACAGACTCAGGGAAAATGACTTTGATCAAACATTGATCAAGTCCTGGGTAACGTATACATGAACCAGCATCCTACTTAAACTCTTATCTGAAAATCACAGAATCACAGCAGAATGCAAACATGAAACCAGCAAGGCATAAAGAAGAAATGTAATAACTTGTTTAGACTTGGCCAACAGGCTTTCCTAATCCTATATAAATCCTGCTTACCAGCAAAATTTCAGAACCTCCAGTTTCTTCACCAGAAGAGGTTATGTAATTGAGATTGAGATTATTACTACATTTGAATTCAAGACAGAGCACAAAAACCATTATGGCGAAGCTGGTGTGTCTGATGCTGGTGATTCTTGTTTTAGCAGCAATCTGCAGCAACTATATGGGTAAGACAACTACAAAACTTGTTAAGTTGCAACAGGTAATGTCAAGAGACCTACATTTCCTTTGTTGCTTTAAAGGCTTATTTTACTTAAATTAAAACAGACCTCTTTTTTTCTGCATGTGCTCATCTGTTGCTCCATGCTGTGTTAAAATCCTTAACTGATAGAAAAGGAAAAATTACTAATTGATGACAACTAAGTTCTACAAGAGTAGCAGCAGTTCTTTCAACCTTATTCTGAAACCCACAGGGATCGCGTGCCAGTAAGCTATGATAAGTGATATAGTATATGGTCTTGCATTTTAGTTTTGTTTAAAATCTGAGTAGCAGAGCTTTGAACCTGCTGCAACTAGTGAAGAACACGTTTGGATGAACCAGCCAGCACTGTGTAACAAGAATGAGCTCGGAAAAAACAAAACGGAGGCTTTAACAAATTTCCGGAGCTTAATCAATTAACGTAATTCTGGTCTGGTCAGAGTTCAGATGTAAAAGGTTTTGTTGCCTCCTTTCTGTAACATCTAAGAGTGAAGAATCAGACAATGTTTGATTAATGGCATGTTTCATGCTTTAGGTATATCTGTAAAATCTTTATAAATATCTCTATATAACCAGCCAAATTATTCAAAATTGTTGTTTGTATGAATTCTGTACTTTACAATAACATTTTGTTAAGGCTTTATTGTGTTTCACCTAAATGCAATTTTGTGGTTGACAATATGTATGCATGTTCTGCAGAATAATTATTAAAACTGTATCATGCTAGAATTAAGGAAATTCTAGATACAAGGTAGTTTGTGGAAAAGTACTGGTGCGTTGGAACTACTATAGTTTACTGGTTTATCATAATAGAAGATGCTAAATCACTCAATATATTTTGTCAAGTGAAACCACAGTATATGCCACATGTTAAAAAACAATCCTTCCCCCCCAAGAACTGCATTTTGAGAATCACTACTTAGTTATTGTGAGCCAGTTTATATTTTGCAAAAACAACCAAGCGCAGCATTACTCACAAAAACCTACAGCAGCACCTTTATTGCTACCCAGTTTCTTTCATAATCAAATATTTCAAGGCACTAAAACCAAAAAGAAAAAGAAATGACATGGACAATCCCTCTTTGATAATGAATCATTTACAAATGACTAACAAAGTAATGTAATGGTTACATTATGTTTTCAAACTGCAGACTCTGGATTGTGAGAAGTTCAGTACCCAGTTCTGTTTCCCTGTACAGAGCTATATTCCCTTGTTACTGGTTTCAAAATGGCTTCAGGGCCAGTGATGAGCCTAAATCTCAAACAGACCAGAATTAGTCAAATCCTTTCCAACTCCAAAGTTAATTTATTTGTAGTCATCTATGGAGCAGCACAAGGTCAATTGGATAAATAGAAACATTCCTCCTCTTGCACTCTGGCAGTGTACAATAGACTCAAGCAATGATTTCCATTTATGAAAGACAGTAAGGAGATACAGAACTGGTTACTTACTAACGCAGATAATGATAAAAAACCCAGTAAATTTAGTAATACTTGGGACAATTAATTGCTGAAATAAAATATCTTTTGTTGATGTAATGCATGTCATGGCATGTACTGTATATGTATTCGTTATGTTTATATATTCTGGAGTAATTACATGACTAGAGTATGTAATCATGCCATAGGTTTTGTTGACCTGTTTTTATCATTGACCAAAAATGAACTCTGGGAAAGGTCAGATTTACTCAGCTGACCTTTCACAGACTCTTCCCATTGGTTTCCTGGAAGAGTTCTGAAGGATTTGGTGTAGAATTAAAATTCCAATTTATGTCTTTCTTTTTTCCATGTCAGTTGACTCTCAGAGACGACCATATCTGTTAAAAAATGACTGCGGTTGCAAAGGTGAGTCTTTATTTTACTTGCCAAATGGAATTTAGAATCAATAGTTCAAGAACAAAGGATATTTATTCTTAAAATATAACTTCCTGCTTGGGTCTAAACATTTTATTTACTATTTTCTGTTTTCCTTAAAGATATGTATATCTTTATATACATTTTGTTCTGATACACCTTGGTTGGTCTTTTCCCATAGTGATGAAGAATAAGAAGGTGAGCTGTCAAAGAATTCCAAAATCAAATGGGGAGAAGCTTCAAATGATCAAGTGCCTCTGCAAGAAGCATCACCCAGGTGAGTGCAGAAGACAGCAGTAGGACAGGAGTTGGTACTGCACCGATGTAAAACAGTGAGAGGGCTGCCACAAAATTACTTTAAGTTCAGTGTGAGAGGTAACAGAATGCATGGTTTAAAAAAAACTACATTGTCTGGATTTTGAAAATGTTCCATTCTTTGCATTTAATATCTTAGAGTATGATTATAAAGCCCTGGAGAATGCTCTTACTCTACCACTAAAAAATGATAACCCTTGTTATCCATGCATTCATTTTTTAACTGCTTATTCTAATTCAGGATCCCGATGGGTGCTGGAGCCCGTCCCAGCAAGCAATGGGCACAAGGTTGGATAGACCCTGAATGGGACACCAGTCCATTGGAGGGCACACACACAGACACTCACACACTCATAACAGAGCCTATTTTCCCAAAAACAAATTAGCATGTTGGACCGTGGGATGAAGCCCACGCCAATATGAAGGAGAACATTCTGGTAGGTTAATTGGCCCTGCTGTGAGTGTGTGTCTGTGTGTCTGCCCTGCAACGGACTGGTGTCCTGTTCACGGTGTATCCTGCCCTGAGCCTGTTGCTTGCTGGGATAGGCTCTGGCTCCCCCGTGACTCCGAACTGGACAAAGTGGTTAGAAAACGAATGGATGGATGATGTGATATGTGCACTGAATAGGTTACGTTTTGTCCTGAATATGTGAGATTGGCCTTTACAGAATGAAATCTCATGTTTTGTCCTCTGACTCTCTCGTTGCACAGTCCTCAACAAGAAGCTGAGCACTGACTTTCAAAATGCATGCAAGAAACTGCAAGATAATTTCTTCAACTCACTTCTCCCCCTACCCCTGTCCTGAGAAGATTTCCCCCTGGACAGCATTTACAGTAGAAATACAACACCAGCTAATGCACTATATAGGGCTGCTCCTCGAGATTTTTACACTTTGGGCACTGCGATGGGAAACAGCTTCACATACAATCTTCAGTCCATTAGAGTTGAAAAATGACATTTTTGTACTAGTGCAACATTTAATCTTGTGCATAATTCAAACCAAATGCTGTAGTTTAGGATAGTTTACATTGAGATTATTATTCAAGAGCACAAAACATCTCTCTACTTTGCTTTACAATTTGTTTGTAATTGCTAAATGACTTTGGTGTTGACTGGGCCTTCTGTAATTACCAGTGGAAAAGCAATATATCTTTTATAATGAATAACTTATTAAACCATGCAACTACATAGAGTTAAGACAAAGGGAAGAAACTACGTACTCAAACATCGATCACTATTAGGTTCTTGAGGGAGCACATACAGTTGTATATTAGTATATAAATCCAATGTTGAGTTAGACACATTATTGGTCTTTATGTTACATTTCATTTCTTTTTTATGTGGTTTCTAGTTTTAATGTGAAAATCGATGTGCAATTTAATATTTCCCTATTGTAGAGCCAGACTAAAGTGAACAAACCCTCACGTCCTCCTCAGGTTGAAGTTAGCTTGCTTGGGTGTGTACATTTGTCTAATTCCTACAGAGTTTCACTAGAATAATCAGGAGAGAGTAACCCTCAGCCTCATGAAGCCACCACAGATACTGTTATATTGTATTTTCTGTATAATGCACAGGTTATGTGTTGATAAGTTGTGATATTATGAGACAATAAAATATTACTCTATGTAATGTAGAATGTGCAATGAAAATGGAAAGTCTAAAACAATGTTGTATTCATGCTCAAAAAACAAATAAAGAATTCACTATACACCTGAAGAAGGCTCCACAGCTGAAACGTTGTGTTTCCTTTCTTCTCTTTTCAGCATGGAATAAACCTTTTCTTATTCCTTTGAAGAATACACTATGTTTAACTTTATAAATTAATGTCTTTTGCATGACTATTGTGCTTGTAGTAAGATTACTGAAGATTTAGTTTGCGCAAGTATGAATCCACATGTTCTGTTATTGGATGTAAAAAAGTTTTTTATGTTCTATTATAGGATAGGATAATAATAATAAAAATACTTTATAAAGCTCTTTTCCAAAGCCTAGGACACTTGTGTGTAACAATAACACACTAAGAATCTGCCTTTCAGAAAGCTGGTGGAAGGGCACCCAATAACAAAGTAGCAGTGACAGAAAAAGATTGATCCCCCAAAGTCAGAGGTTTAGTCCTGGGTACAGAGAGCAACAGAACAGAGTCTACAGAAGGGAGTGCAAACGTAAAGAAGTTCAGACATGTATGATGGAGCCAGATTATTTAGTATTGTTAAGGCTTCGATTAATTTATGTTCCAGCTCAACTGGAACGAAAACCAAGAAGGCTTGTGGGCCTGAAGGAGAATCTGAATAAGCCTATTAAAACTTACACTATATGTAAAACATCCATCCATTTTCTAACCATATTAATCTTGACAGGATAATGGAGGCATACTGTCCATACCAGTCCATAGCAGGGCATACACAGACACACACACTCACACAAGGGCCAATTTTCCCACAACCCCATTGTCCTGTTAGTACATGTTAGGACTGTGCGAGGAATCTGGAGCACATGGAGGAAATCCATGAACACTGGGAGAACATACAAACTCCACACAAACAACACTCCAGGATTTGAACCCAGGATCCCAGCGCTTTAAGGTAGCAATGCTAACCACTGTGGCACCTGTGTAAAACATCCCTTCTGAAAATTTGTAGAAAGGGTAAAAAGAGGAAGGTAAGAATGATAGTTACCTGTTAACTGCTTTTTTTTACCCATTCTTTGACCAAACTGGCATTTACTGCTCAGCCTCTCGATTAAAATTCTGCTTTAGCTAGACTTCTTGGTCTCAACACAAACACGTTTATGGCAGCAATATAAGCGACCACATGGCTTAAAAAACAGAGCCATGTAGAACCAAACAGCACAGAAGGAAATCACAGTACCTAGAAGTGAAAAAGAGATGATGCAACAAAATGGTGCCCTGGTGTTTTAAAGAAGTAGAATGACATCTAGCCATGAAACAAAATTGAACTTGCAAACTACCAATAGGCGTCTGACCAAGAAATAACACAGAATCCTCTCCAGGTGAAGCAAACAACAAATCTATTTTTGTTTTAACAAGTTTCCACAAAAAAAGATGTTCAAGGGTTACAGGAAAGTTAGTCATGTCATGTCAGGTTGCTGCCAGATCCCAGACAATACAGTTGAGGTCCCAGAAATGTTCAACGAGCACCTGGACAATCTCCACTGCATCCTTTCAGTGTTCTGTGATATCCCTGTGGCGTGTGGTCTGTCTTTCCACTCTTAAACTCTGCAGGACTCATTTGAATGCGCAACCTGTATAGGTTATATTCATCTATACCTATACCATTTCAGTTTGTGAAGTAGGATAAGGGCCTGAGACATGTGAGTAAGAAACAGGGCTTGGGGTACATGTTTCAAGTTTGGGGTTATGGGTACAAACTCTGCATAGAGATACAGCATGTGGGACCTCCTAAAGAATTCAGAATTCAGTGCAGATACAATGAAGGTGCATTTTTTTTCCAATTCTGTTTATTAAATATCACAGCAGAGAAATCAATATTTAAACTTTTACATTTTTTTAAGAGAATAAGAATGAATGTAAGAAAAAGAAATAAGGTATGGAGTTAAGGAAAAAAAATAAGAGTGAAAGAGGAAAGAAGAAAAAAGACAGGAAAAAAAACAAACTAAAAACAAAAAAAAGTACAGTTGCAGCTATATCAGAGTTTACCATTTAAAGGCATAAAGGTCATAGCATAGTTATATATAACGGATTAGGAATATATATTGAGCTCCTCTTTTAAACCTAATGCTCTCAAAGGCTTATCCCACAGATCTTTAAAACGGTCAAGCTCACCTTTTAGGATGAATCTTAACTTTTCCAAAGAGATCAAGTCTCTTATTAGTAATTCCCAGAGATCTAGAGAGGGAGGCTTGTCACCCACCCACCTGGTCATGATTGCCTTTCCTGCCAGCATGAGGGCAGGCTGCACTAATAAAGGCGCTTTAAAGCATTGCATTCAATGTTTCTGATGAGTTTGGAGTCATTTGGGTAACTTCTTGAACACAGGATGTGAGGGCAAGGTGTTCAATTGGTGTAATACAAGTGCCCGAGCTAGGGTTAGGGTTAGGGTTTGAATGAGAAGTAGACATTTACTGATGCCTTTGCTGGGCTTTTGGAGGCAGTTGAAATGCAGGAAAAGTGTTGTTTTGTTGTTTCCTTGACGACAACTTTTGGCCCACATTTGCGATTTTTGCTAAGCCCCACGGCTGTCGCTCAAAAATGGTAAAAAATGCAAAGTTTTTCAAACACCCTTTCTACATGCTAAACTCTTTCGTTTTTTGTATTGGAATCCAAATAAAATGATACTTTTAGCCAAACTTTAGTGGGAATTGTGATGCTGACCCCGATCTGCGACAAATCATGCTTATTTCCAGCTGCATTCCAGCAGGAGGTGACCAAACAAAGAAGTACTGGAATTTAAACCAGATTAAATGCAGATACAATGAAGGTGCTTTTATGCATTGCATTCAATGTTTCTGATGAGTTTGGAGTCATTTGGGTAACTTTTTGAACACAGGATGTGAGGGCAAGGTGTTCGATTGGTGTAATACAAGTGCCCGAGCTAGAGTTAGGGTTAGGGTTTGAATGAGAAGTAGACATTTACTGATGCCTTTGCTGGGATTTTGGAGGCAGTTGAAATCCAGGAAAAGTGTTGTTTTGTTGTTTCCTTGATGACAACTTTTGGCCCACATTTGCGATTATTGCTAAGCCGCGCGGCTGTCGCTCAAAAATGGGTAAAAATGCAAAGTTTTTCAAATACACTTTCAACATGCTAAACTCTTTCATTTTTTCTATTGGAATCCAAATAAAATGATACTTTTAACCAAACTTTAGTGGGATTTATGATGCTGGAACTGATCTGCCACAAATCATGCTTATTTCAAGCTACATTCCAGCAGGAGGTGACCAATCAAGAAAGTACTGGAATTTAAACCAGAATCAGTGCAGATACAATGAAGGTGCTTTTAAGTATTGCATTCAATGTTTCTGATGAGTTTGGAGTCATTTGGGTAACTTATTGAACACAGGATGTGAGGGCAAGGTGTTCGATTGGTGTAATACAAGTGCCCGAGCTAGGGTTAGGGTTAGGGTTTGAATGAGAAGGTGACATTTACTGATGCCTTTGCTGGGCTTTTGGAGGCAGTTGAAATCCAGGAAAAGTGTTGTTTTGTTGTTTCCTTGACGACAACTTTTGGCCCATATTTGCGATTTTTACTAAGCCGCGCGGCAGTTGCTCAAAAATGGGTAAAAATACAAAGTTTTTCAATCACACTTTCTACATGCTAAACTCTTTCGCTTTTTGTATTGGAATCGAAATAAAATGATACTTGTAGCCAAACTTCAGTGGGAATTGTGATGCTGACCCCGATAAGCCACAAATCATGCTTATTTCCAGCTGCATTCCAGCAGGAGGTGACCAAACAAAGAAGTACTGGAATTTAAACCAGATTCAGTGCAGACACAATGAAGGTGCTTTTAAGTATTGCATTCAATGTTTCTGATGAGTTTGGAGTCATTTGGGTAACTTTTTGAACACAGGATGTGAGGGCAAGGTATTTGATTGGTGTAATACAAGTGCCCGAGCTAGAGTTAGGGTTAGGGTTTGAATGAGAAGTAGACATTTACTGATGCCTTTGCTGGACTTTTGGAGGCAGTTGAAATGCAGGAAAAGTGTTGTTTTGTTGTTTCCTTGATGACAACTTTTGGCCCACATTTGCGATTTTTGCTAAGCCGCGCGGCTGTCGCTCAAAAATGTTAAAAAATGCAATGTTTTTCAAAAACACTTTCTACATGCTAAACTCTTTAGTTTTTTGTATTGGAATCCAAATAAAATGATAATTTTAGCCAAACTTTAGTGGGATTTGTGATGCTGGCCCAATCTGCCACAATTCAAGCTTATTTCAAGCTGCATTCCAGCCGCAGGTGACCAAACAAAAAAGTACTGGAATTTAAACCAGATTCAGTGCAGATACAATGAAGGTGCTTTTAAGCATTGCATTCAATGTTTCTGATGAGTTTGGAGTCATTTGGGTAACTTTTTGAACACAGGATGTGAGGGCAAGGTGTTCGATTGGTGTAATACAAGTGCCCGAGCTAGGGTTAGGGTTAGGGTTTGAATGAGAAGTAGACATTTACTGATGCCTTTGCTGGGCGTTTGGAGGCAGTTGAAATGCAGGAAAAGTGTTGTTTTGTTGTTTCCTTGATGACACCTTTTGGCCCACATTTGCGATTTTTGCTAAGCCGCGCAGCTGTCGCTCAAAAATGTTAAAAAATGCAAAGTTTTTCAAACAAACTTTCTACATGCTAAACTCTTTCTTTTTTCTTTTAGAATCCAAATAAAATGATACTTTTAGCCAAACTTTAGTGGGAATTGTGATGCTGACCCTGATATGCCACAAATCATGTTTATTTCCAGCTGCATTCCAGCAGGAGGTGACCCAAAAAAAATGTACTGGAATTTAAACCAGATTCAGTGCAGATACAATGAAGGTGCTTTAAAGCATTGCATTCAATGTTTCTGATGAGTTTGGAGTCATTTGGGTAAATTTTTGAACACAGGATGTGAGGGCAAGGTGTTCGATTGGTGTAATACAAGTGCCCGAGCTAGGGTTAGGGTTAGGGTTTGAATGAGAAGTAGACATTTACTAATGCCTTTGCTGGGCTTTTGGAGGCAGTTGAAATCCAGGAAAAGTGTTGTTTTGTTGTTTTCTTGACGACAGCTTTTGGCCCACATTTGCGATTTGTGCTAATCCGCGCGGCTGTCGCTCAAAAATGGTTAAAAATGCAATGTTTTTCAAACACACTTTCTACATGCTAAACTCTTTCGTTTTTTGTATTGGAATCCAAATAAAATGATACTTTTAACCAAACTTTAGTGGGAATTGTGATGCTGACCCCGATAAGCCACAAATCATGCTTATTTCCAGTTGCATTCCATCAGGAGGTGACCAAACAAAGAAGTACTGGAATTTAAACCAGATTCAGTGCAGATACAATGAAGGTGCTTTTAAGTATTGCATTCAATGTTTCTGATGAGTTTGGAGTCATTTGGGTAACTTTTTGAACACAGGATGTGAGGACAAGGTGTTCGATTGGTGTAATACAAGTGCCCGAGCTAGGGTTAGGGTTAGGGTTTGAATGAGAAGTAGACATTTACTTATGCCATTGCTGGGCTTTTGGAGGCAGTTGAAATGCAGGAAAAGTGTTGTTTTTTTGTTTCCTTGACGACAACTTTTGGCCCACATTATTGGCCACATTTGCGATTTTTGCTAAGCCGCGCGGCTGTCGCTCAAAAATGGGTAAAAATGCAAAGTTTTTCAATCACACTTTCTACATGCTAAACTCTTTCGCTTTTTGTATTGGAATCGAAATAAAATGATACTTGTAGCCAAACTTCAGTGGGATTTGTGATGCTGGCCCTGATATGCCACAAATCATGCTTATTTCCAGCTGCAATCCAGCAGGAGCTGACCAAACAAAGAAGTACTGGAATTTAAACCAGATTCACTGCAGATACAATGAAGGTGCTTTTAAGTATTGCATTCAATGTTTCTGATGAGTTTGGAGTCATTTGGGTAACTTTTTGAACACAGGATGTGAGGGCAAGGTATTTGATTGGTGTAATACAAGTGCCCGAGCTAGAGTTAGGGTTAGGGTTTGAATGAGAAGTAGACATTTACTGATGCCTTTGCTGGGCTTTTGGAGGCAGTTGAAATGCAGGAAAAGCGTTGTTTTGTTGTTTCCTTGATGACACCTTTTGGCCCACATTTGCGATTTTTGCTAAGCCGCGCAGCTGTCGCTCAAAAATGTTAAAAAATGCAAAGTTTTTCAAACAAACTTTCTACATGCTAAACTCTTTCTTTTTTCTTTTGGAATCCAAATAAAATGATACTTTTAGCCAAACTTTAGTGGGAATTGTGATGCTGACCCTGATATGCCACAAATCATGTTTATTTCCAGCTGCATTCCAGCAGGAGGTGACCCAAAAAAAATGTACTGGAATTTAAACCAGATTCAGTGCAGATACAATGAAGGTGCTTTAAAGCATTGCATTCAATGTTTCTGATGAGTTTGGAGTCATTTGGGTAACGTTTTGAACACAGGATGTGAGGGCAAGGTGTTCGATTGGTGTAATACAAGTGCCCGAGCTAGGGTTAGGGTTAAGGTTTGAATGAGAAATAGACATTTACTGATGCCTTTGCTGGGCTTTTGGAGGCAGTTGAAATCCAGGAAAAGTGTTGTTTTGTTGTTTTCTTGACGACAGCTTTTGGCCCACATTTGCGATTTTTGCTAAGCCGCGCGGCTGTCTCTCAAAAATGGTTAAAAATGCAATGTTTTTCAAACACACTTTCTACATGCTAAACTCTTTCTTTTTTCTATTGGAATCCAAATAAAATGATACTTTTAGCCAAATTTTAGTGGGAATTGTGATGCTGACCCTGATACTGTATGCCACAAATCATGCTTATTTCCAGCTGCATTCCAGCAGGAGGTGACCAAACAAAGAAGTACTGGAATTTAAACCAGATTCAGTGCAGATACAATGAAGGTGCTTTTAAGTATTGCATTCAATGTTTCTGATGAGTTTGGAGTCATTTGGGTAACTTTTTGAACACAGGATGTGAGGACAAGGTGTTCGATTGGTGTAATACAAGTGCCCGAGCTAGGGTTAGGGTTAGGGTTTGAATGAGAAGTAGACATTTACTTATGCCATTGCTGGGCTTTTTGAGGCAGTTGAAATGCAGGAAAAGTGTTGTTTTCTTGTTTCCTTGACGACAACTTTTGGCCCACATTTTTGGCCACATTTGCGATTTTTGATAAGCCGCGCGGCTGTCGCTCAAAAATGGGTAAAAATGCAAAGTTTTTCAATCACACTTTCTACATGCTAAACTCTTTCGCTTTTTGTATTGGAATCGAAATAAAATGATACTTGTAGCCAAACTTCAGTGGGATTTGTGATGCTCTCCCTGATATGCCACAAATCATGCTTATTTCCAGCTGCAATCCAGCAGGAGGTGACCAAACAAAGAAGTACTGGAATTTAAACCAGATTCAGTGCAGATACAATGAAGGTGCTTTTAAGTATTGCATTCAATGTTTCTGATGAGTTTGGAGTCATTTGGGTAACTTTTTGAACACAGGATGTGAGGGCAAGGTATTTGATTGGTGTAATACAAGTGCCCGAGCTAGAGTTAGGGTTAGGGTTTGAATGAGAAGTAGACATTTACTGATGCCTTTGCTGGACTTTTGGAGGCAGTTGAAATGCAGGAAAAGTGTTGTTTTGTTGTTTCCTTGATGACAACTTTTGGCCCACATTTGCGATTTTTGCTAAGCCGCGCGGCTGTCGCTCAAAAATGTTAAAAAATGCAATGTTTTTCAAAAACACTTTCTACATGCTAAACTCTTTCGTTTTTTGTATTGGAATCCAAATAAAATGATACTTTTAACCAAACTTTAGTGGGAATTGTGATGCTGACCCCGATAAGCCACAAATCATGCTTATTTCCAGTTGCATTCCATCAGGAGGTGACCAAACAAAGAAGTACTGGAATTTAAACCAGATTCAGTGCAGATACAATGAAGGTGCTTTAAAGCATTGCATTCAATGTTTCTGATGAGTTTGGAGTCATTTGGGTAACTTTTTGAACACAGGATGTGAGGGCAAGGTGTTCGATTGCTGTATTACAAGTGCCCGAGCTAGGGTTAGGGTTAGGGTTTGAATGAGAAGTAGACATTTACTGATCCCTTTGCTGGGCTTTTGGAGGCAGTTGAAATGCAGGAAAAGCGTTGTTTTGTTGTTTCCTTGACGACAGCTTTTGGCCCACATTTGCGATTTGTGCTAATCCGCGCGGCTGTCGCTCAAAAGTGGTTAAAAATGCAATGTTTTTCAAACACACTTTCTACATGCTAAACTCTTTTGTTTTTTGTATTGGAATCCAAATAAAATGATATTTTTAACCAAACTTTAGTGGGAATTGTGATGCTGACCCCGATAAGCCACAAATCATGCTTATTTCCAGTTGCATTTCATCAGGAGGTGACCAAACAAAGAAGTACTGGAATTTAAACCAGATTCAGTGCAGATACAATGAAGGTGCTTTTAAGTATTGCATTTAATGTTTCTGATGAGTTTGGAGTCATTTGGGTAACTTTTTGAACACAGGATGTGAGGGCAAGGTGTTCGATTGCTGTAATACAAGTGCCCGAGCTAGGGTTAGGGTTAGGGTTTGAATGAGAAGTAGACATTTACTGATGCCTTTGCTGGGCTTTTGGAGGCATTTGAAATGCAGGAAATGTGTAGTTTTGTTGTTTCCTTGACGACAACTTTTGGCCCACATTTGCGATCTTTGCTAAGCCGCGCGGCTGTCGCTCAAAAATGGTTAAAAATGCAAAGTTTTTCAAATACACTTTCAACATGCTAAACTCTTTCTTTTTTCTTTTGGAATCCAAATAAAATGATACTTTTAGCCAAACTTTAGTGGGAATTGTGATGCTGACCCTGATATGCCACAAATCATGCTTATTTCCAGCTGCATTCCAGCAGGAGGTGACCAAACAAAGAAGTACTGGAATTTAAACCAGATTCAGTGCAGATACAATGAAGGTGCTTTAAAGCATTGCATTCAATGTTTCTGATGAGTTTGAAGTCATTTGGGTAAATTTTTGAACACAGGATGTGAGGGCAAGGTGTTCGATTGGTGTAATACAAGTGCCCGAGCTAGGGTTAGGGTTAGGGTTTGAATGAGAAGTAGACATTTACTAATGCCTTTGCTGGGCTTTTGGAGGCAGTTGAAATCCAGGAAAAGTGTTGTTTTGTTGTTTCCTTGACGACAGCTTTTGGCCCACATTTGCGATTTGTGCTAATCCGCGCGGCTGTCGGTCAAAAATGGTTAAAAATGCAATGTTTTTCAAACACACTTTCTACATGCTAAACTCTTTCGTTTTTTGTATTGGAATCCAAATAAAATGATACTTTTAACCAAACTTTAGTGGGAATTGTGATGCTGACCCCGATAAGCCACAAATCATGCTTATTTCCAGTTGCATTCCATCAGGAGGTGACCAAACAAAGAAGTACTGGAATTTAAACCAGATTCAGTGCAGATACAATGAAGGTGCTTTTAAGTATTGCATTCAATGTTTCTGATGAGTTTGGAGTCATTTGGGTAACTTTTTGAACACAGGATGTGAGGACAAGGTGTTCGATTGGTGTAATACAAGTGCCCGAGCTAGGGTTAGGGTTAGGGTTTGAATGAGAAGTAGACATTTACTTATGCCATTGCTGGGCTTTTGGAGGCAGATGAAATGCAGGAAAAGTGTTGTTTTGTTGTTTCCTTGACGACAGCTTTTGGCCCACATTATTGGCCACATTTGCGATTTTTGCTAATCCGCGCGGCTGTCGCTCAAAAGTGGTTAAAAATGCAATGTTTTTCAAACACACTTTCTACATGCTAAACTCTTTTGTTTTTTGTATTGGAATCCAAATAAAATGATACTTTTAACCAAACTTTAGTGGGAATTGTGATGCTGACCCCGATAAGCCACAAATCATGCTTATTTCCAGTTGCATTCCATCAGGAGGTGACCAAACAAAGAAGTACTGGAATTTAAACCAGATTCACTGCAGATACAATGAAGGTGCTTTTAAGTATTGCATTTAATGTTTCTGATGAGTTTGGAGTCATTTGGGTAACTTTTTGAACACAGGATGTGAGGGCAAGGTGTTCGATTGCTGTAATACAAGTGCCCGAGCTAGGGTTAGGGTTAGGGTTTGAATGAGAAGTAGACATTTACTGATGCCATTGCTGGGCTTTTGGAGGCATTTGAAATGCAGGAAAAGTGTTGTTTTTTTGTTTCCTTGATGACAACTTTTGGCCACATTTTTGGCCACATTTGCGATTTTTGCTAATCTGCGCGGCTGTCGCTGAAAAATGGTTAAAAATGCAATGTTTTTCATACAAACTTTCTACATGATAAACTCATTCTTTTTTCTTTTGGAATCCAAATAAAATGATACTTTTAGCCAAACTTTAGTGGGAATTGTGATGCTGACCCTGATATGCCACAAATCATGCTTATTTCCAGCTGCATTCCAGCAGGAGGTGACCAAACAAAGAAGTACTGGAATTTAAACCAGATTCAGTGCAGATACAATGAAGGTGCTTTAAAGCATTGCATTCAATGTTTCTGATGAGTTTGGAGTCATTTGGGTAAATTTTTGAACACAGGATGTGAGGGCAAGGTGTTCGATTGGTGTAATACAAGTGCCCGAGCTAGGGTTAGGGTTAGGGTTTGAATGAGAAGTAGACATTTACTAATGCCTTTGCTGGGCTTTTGGAGGCAGTTGAAATCCAGGAAAAGTGTTGTTTTGTTGTTTCCTTGACGACAGCTTTTGGCCCACATTTGCGATTTGTGCTAATCCGCGCGGCTGTCGGTCAAAAATGGTTAAAAATGCAATGTTTTTCAAACACACTTTCTACATGCTAAACTCTTTCGTTTTTTGTATTGGAATCCAAATAAAATGATACTTTTAACCAAACTTTAGTGGGAATTGTGATGCTGACCCCGATAAGCCACAAATCATGCTTATTTCCAGTTGCATTCCATCAGGAGGTGACCAAACAAAGAAGTACTGGAATTTAAACCAGATTCAGTGCAGATACAATGAAGGTGCTTTTAAGTATTGCATTCAATGTTTCTGATGAGTTTGGAGTCATTTGGGTAACTTTTTGAACACAGGATGTGAGGACAAGGTGTTCGATTGGTGTAATACAAGTGCCCGAGCTAGGGTTAGGGTTAGGGTTTGAATGAGAAGTAGACATTTACTTATGCCATTGCTGGGCTTTTGGAGGCAGTTGAAATGCAGGAAAAGTGTTGTTTTTTTGTTTCCTTGACGACAACTTTTGGCCCACATTATTGGCCACATTTGCGATTTTTGCTAAGCCGCGCGGCTGTCGCTCAAAAATGGGTAAAAATGCAGAGTTTTTCAATCACACTTTCTACATGCTAAACTCTTTCGCTTTTTGTATTGGAATCGAAATAAAACGATACTTGTAGCCAAACTTCAGTGGGATTTGTGATGCTGGCCCTGATATGCCACAAATCATGCTTATTTCCAGCTGCAATCCAGCAGGAGGTGACCAAACAAAGAAGTACTGGAATTTAAACCAGATTCACTGCAGATACAATGAAGGTGCTTTTAAGTATTGCATTCAATGTTTCTGATGAGTTTGGAGTCATTTGGGTAACTTTTTGAACACAGGATGTGAGGGCAAGGTATTTGATTGGTGTAATACAAGTGCCCGAGCTAGAGTTAGAGTTAGGGTTTGAATGAGAAGTAGACATTTACTGATGCCTTTGCTGGGCTTTTGGAGGCAGTTGAAATGCAGGAAAAGCGTTGTTTTGTTGTTTCCTTGACGACAGCTTTTGGCCCACATTTGCGATTTGTGCTAATCCGCGCGGCTGTCGCTCAAAAGTGGTTAAAAATGCAATGTTTTTCAAACACACTTTCTACATGCTAAACTCTTTTGTTTTTTGTATTGGAATCCAAATAAAATGATACTTTTAACCAAACTTTAGTGGGAATTGTGATGCTGACCCCGATAAGCCACAAATCATGCTTATTTCCAGTTGCATTCCATCAGGAGGTGACCAAACAAAGAAGTACTGGAATTTAAACCAGATTCAGTGCAGATACAATGAAGGTGCTTTTAAGTATTGCATTTAATGTTTCTGATGAGTTTGGAGTCATTTGGGTAACTTTTTGAACACAGGATGTGAGGGCAAGGTGTTCGATTGCTGTAATACAAGTGCCCGAGCTAGGGTTAGGGTTAGGGTTTGAATGAGAAGTAGACATTTACTGATGCCATTGCTGGGCTTTTGGAGGCAGTTGAAATGCAGGAAAAGTGTTGTTTTTTTGTTTCCTTGATGACAACTTTTGGCCCACATTTTTGGCCACATTTGCGATTTTTGCTAATCCGCGCGGCTGTCGCTCAAAAATGGTTAAAAATGCAATGTTTTTCATACAAACTTTCTACATGATAAACTCTTTCTTTTTTCTTTTGGAATCCAAATAAAATGATACTTTTAGCCAAACTTTAGTGGGAATTGTGATGCTGACCCTGATATGCCACAAATCATGCTTATTTCCAGCTGCATTCCAGCAGGAGGTGACCAAACAAAGAAGTACTGGAATTTAAACCAGATTCAGTGCAGATACAATGAAGGTGCTTTAAAGCATTGCATTCAATGTTTCTGATGAGTTTGGAGTCATTTGGGTAAATTTTTGAACACAGGATGTGAGGGCAAGGTGTTCGATTGGTGTAATACAAGTGCCCGAGCTAGGGTTAGGGTTAGGGTTTGAATGAGAAGTAGACATTTACTAATGCCTTTGCTGGGCTTTTGGAGGCAGTTGAAATCCAGGAAAAGTGTTGTTTTGTTGTTTCCTTGACGACAGCTTTTGGCCCACATTTGCGATTTGTGCTAATCCGCGCGGCTGTCGGTCAAAAATGGTTAAAAATGCAATGTTTTTCAAACACACTTTCTACATGCTAAACTCTTTCGTTTTTTGTATTGGAATCCAAATAAAATGATACTTTTAACCAAACTTTAGTGGGAATTGTGATGCTGACCCCGATAAGCCACAAATCATGCTTATTTCCAGTTGCATTCCATCAGGAGGTGACCAAACAAAGAAGTACTGGAATTTAAACCAGATTCAGTGCAGATACAATGAAGGTGCTTTTAAGTATTGCATTCAATGTTTCTGATGATTTTGGAGTCCTTTGGGTAACTTTTTGAACACAGGATGTGAGGACAAGGTGTTCGATTGGTGTAATACAAGTGCCCGAGCTAGGGTTAGGGTTAGGGTTTGAATGAGAAGTAGACATTTACTGATGCCATTGCTGGGCTTTTGGAGGCAGTTGAAATGCAGGAAAAGTGTTGTTTTTTTGTTTCCTTGACGACAACTTTTGGCCCACATTTTTGGCCACATTTGCGATTTTTGCTAAGCCGCGCGGCTGTCGCTCAAAAATGGGTAAAAATGCAAAGTTTTTCAATCACACTTTCTACATGCTAAACTCTTTCGCTTTTTGTATTGGAATCGAAATAAAATGATACTTGTAGCCAAACTTTAGTGGGAATTGTGATGCTGACCCCGATAAGCCACAAATCAGGCTTATTTCCAGTTGCATTCCATCAGGAGGTGACCAAACAAAGAAGTACTGGAATTTAAACCAGATTCAGTGCAGATACAATGAAGGTGCTTTTAAGTATTGCATTTAATGTTTCTGATGAGTTTGGAGTCATTTGGGTAACTTTTTGAACACAGGATGTGAGGGCAAGGTGTTCGATTGCTGTAATACAAGTGCCCGAGCTAGGGTTAGGGTTAGGGTTTGAATGAGAAGTAGACATTTACTGATGCCATTGCTGGGCTTTTGGAGGCAGTTGAAATGCAGGAAAAGTGTTGTTTTTTTGTTTCCTTGATGACAACTTTTGGCCCACATTTTTGGCCACATTTGCGATTTTTGCTAATCCGCGCGGCTGTCGCTCAAAAATGGTTAAAAATGCAATGTTTTTCATACAAACTTTCTACATGATAAACTCTTTCTTTTTTCTTTTGGAATCCAAATAAAATGATACTTTTAGCCAAACTTTAGTGGGAATTGTGATGCTGACCCTGATATGCCACAAATCATGCTTATTTCCAGCTGCATTCCAGCAGGAGGTGACCAAACAAAGAAGTACTGGAATTTAAACCAGATTCAGTGCAGATACAATGAAGGTGCTTTAAAGCATTGCATTCAATGTTTCTGATGAGTTTGGAGTCATTTGGGTAAATTTTTGAACACAGGATGTGAGGGCAAGGTGTTCGATTGGTGTAATACAAGTGCCCGAGCTAGGGTTAGGGTTAGGGTTTGAATGAGAAGTAGACATTTATTAATGCCTTTGCTGGGCTTTTGGAGGCAGTTGAAATCCAGGAAAAGTGTTGTTTTGTTGTTTCCTTGACGACAGCTTTTGGCCCACATTTGCGATTTGTGCTAATCCGCGCGGCTGTCGGTCAAAAATGGTTAAAAATGCAATGTTTTTCAAACACACTTTCTACATGCTAAACTCTTTCGTTTTTTGTATTGGAATCCAAATAAAATGATACTTTTAACCAAACTTTAGTGGGAATTGTGATGCTGACCCCGATAAGCCACAAATCATGCTTATTTCCAGTTGCATTCCATCAGGAGGTGACCAAACAAAGAAGTACTGGAATTTAAACCAGATTCAGTGCAGATACAATGAAGGTGCTTTAAAGCATTGCATTCAATGTTTCTGATGAGTTTGGAGTCATTTGGGTAACTTTTTGAACACAGGATGTGAGGGCAAGGTGTTCGATTGCTGTATTACAAGTGCCCGAGCTAGGGTTAGGGTTAGGGTTTGAATGAGAAGTAGACATTTACTGATCCCTTTGCTGGGCTTTTGGAGGCAGTTGAAATGCAGGAAAAGCGTTGTTTTGTTGTTTCCTTGACGACAGCTTTTGGCCCACATTTGCGATTTGTGCTAATCCGCGCGGCTGTCGCTCAAAAGTGGTTAAAAATGCAATGTTTTTCAAACACACTTTCTACATGCTAAACTCTTTTGTTTTTTGTATTGGAATCCAAATAAAATGATATTTTTAACCAAACTTTAGTGGGAATTGTGATGCTGACCCCGATAAGCCACAAATCATGCTTATTTCCAGTTGCATTTCATCAGGAGGTGACCAAACAAAGAAGTACTGGAATTTAAACCAGATTCAGTGCAGATACAATGAAGGTGCTTTTAAGTATTGCATTTAATGTTTCTGATGAGTTTGGAGTCATTTGGGTAACTTTTTGAACACAGGATGTGAGGGCAAGGTGTTCGATTGCTGTAATACAAGTGCCCGAGCTAGGGTTAGGGTTAGGGTTTGAATGAGAAGTAGACATTTACTGATGCCTTTGCTGGGCTTTTGGAGGCATTTGAAATGCAGGAAATGTGTAGTTTTGTTGTTTCCTTGACGACAACTTTTGGCCCACATTTGCGATCTTTGCTAAGCCGCGCGGCTGTCGCTCAAAAATGGTTAAAAATGCAATGTTTTTCATACAAACTTTCTACATGATAAACTCATTCTTTTTTCTTTTGGAATCCAAATAAAATGATACTTTTAGCCAAACTTTAGTGGGAATTGTGATGCTGACCCTGATATGCCACAAATCATGCTTATTTCCAGCTGCATTCCAGCAGGAGGTGACCAAACAAAGAAGTACTGGAATTTAAACCAGATTCAGTGCAGATACAATGAAGGTGCTTTAAAGCATTGCATTCAATGTTTCTGATGAGTTTGGAGTCATTTGGGTAAATTTTTGAACACAGGATGTGAGGGCAAGGTGTTCGATTGGTGTAATACAAGTGCCCGAGCTAGGGTTAGGGTTAGGGTTTGAATGAGAAGTAGACATTTACTAATGCCTTTGCTGGGCTTTTGGAGGCAGTTGAAATCCAGGAAAAGTGTTGTTTTGTTGTTTCCTTGACGACAGCTTTTGGCCCACATTTGCGATTTGTGCTAATCCGCGCGGCTGTCGGTCAAAAATGGTTAAAAATGCAATGTTTTTCAAACACACTTTCTACATGCTAAACTCTTTCGTTTTTTGTATTGGAATCCAAATAAAATGATACTTTTAACCAAACTTTAGTGGGAATTGTGATGCTGACCCCGATAAGCCACAAATCATGCTTATTTCCAGTTGCATTCCATCAGGAGGTGACCAAACAAAGAAGTACTGGAATTTAAACCAGATTCAGTGCAGATACAATGAAGGTGCTTTTAAGTATTGCATTCAATGTTTCTGATGAGTTTGGAGTCATTTGGGTAACTTTTTGAACACAGGATGTGAGGACAAGGTGTTCGATTGGTGTAATACAAGTGCCCGAGCTAGGGTTAGGGTTAGGGTTTGAATGAGAAGTAGACATTTACTTATGCCATTGCTGGGCTTTTGGAGGCAGTTGAAATGCAGGAAAAGTGTTGTTTTTTTGTTTCCTTGACGACAACTTTTGGCCCACATTATTGGCCACATTTGCGATTTTTGCTAAGCCGCGCGGCTGTCGCTCAAAAATGGGTAAAAATGCAGAGTTTTTCAATCACACTTTCTACATGCTAAACTCTTTCGCTTTTTGTATTGGAATCGAAATAAAACGATACTTGTAGCCAAACTTCAGTGGGATTTGTGATGCTGGCCCTGATATGCCACAAATCATGCTTATTTCCAGCTGCAATCCAGCAGGAGGTGACCAAACAAAGAAGTACTGGAATTTAAACCAGATTCACTGCAGATACAATGAAGGTGCTTTTAAGTATTGCATTCAATGTTTCTGATGAGTTTGGAGTCATTTGGGTAACTTTTTGAACACAGGATGTGAGGGCAAGGTATTTGATTGGTGTAATACAAGTGCCCGAGCTAGAGTTAGAGTTAGGGTTTGAATGAGAAGTAGACATTTACTGATGCCTTTGCTGGGCTTTTGGAGGCAGTTGAAATGCAGGAAAAGCGTTGTTTTGTTGTTTCCTTGACGACAGCTTTTGGCCCACATTTGCGATTTGTGCTAATCCGCGCGGCTGTCGCTCAAAAGTGGTTAAAAATGCAATGTTTTTCAAACACACTTTCTACATGCTAAACTCTTTTGTTTTTTGTATTGGAATCCAAATAAAATGATACTTTTAACCAAACTTTAGTGGGAATTGTGATGCTGACCCCGATAAGCCACAAATCATGCTTATTTCCAGTTGCATTCCATCAGGAGGTGACCAAACAAAGAAGTACTGGAATTTAAACCAGATTCAGTGCAGATACAATGAAGGTGCTTTTAAGTATTGCATTTAATGTTTCTGATGAGTTTGGAGTCATTTGGGTAACTTTTTGAACACAGGATGTGAGGGCAAGGTGTTCGATTGCTGTAATACAAGTGCCCGAGCTAGGGTTAGGGTTAGGGTTTGAATGAGAAGTAGACATTTACTGATGCCATTGCTGGGCTTTTGGAGGCAGTTGAAATGCAGGAAAAGTGTTGTTTTTTTGTTTCCTTGATGACAACTTTTGGCCCACATTTGCGATCTTTGCTAAGCCGCGCGGCTGTCGCTCAAAAATGGTTAAAAATGCAAAGTTTTTCAAATACACTTTCAACATGCTAAACTCTTTCTTTTTTCTTTTGGAATCCAAATAAAATGATACTTTTAGCCAAACTTTAGTGGGAATTGTGATGCTGACCCTGATATGCCACAAATCATGCTTATTTCCAGCTGCATTCCAGCAGGAGGTGACCAAACAAAGAAGTACTGGAATTTAAACCAGATTCAGTGCAGATACAATGAAGGTGCTTTAAAGCATTGCATTCAATGTTTCTGATGAGTTTGAAGTCATTTGGGTAAATTTTTGAACACAGGATGTGAGGGCAAGGTGTTCGATTGGTGTAATACAAGTGCCCGAGCTAGGGTTAGGGTTAGGGTTTGAATGAGAAGTAGACATTTACTAATGCCTTTGCTGGGCTTTTGGAGGCAGTTGAAATCCAGGAAAAGTGTTGTTTTGTTGTTTCCTTGACGACAGCTTTTGGCCCACATTTGCGATTTGTGCTAATCCGCGCGGCTGTCGGTCAAAAATGGTTAAAAATGCAATGTTTTTCAAACACACTTTCTACATGCTAAACTCTTTCGTTTTTTGTATTGGAATCCAAATAAAATGATACTTTTAACCAAACTTTAGTGGGAATTGTGATGCTGACCCCGATAAGCCACAAATCATGCTTATTTCCAGTTGCATTCCATCAGGAGGTGACCAAACAAAGAAGTACTGGAATTTAAACCAGATTCAGTGCAGATACAATGAAGGTGCTTTTAAGTATTGCATTCAATGTTTCTGATGAGTTTGGAGTCATTTGGGTAACTTTTTGAACACAGGATGTGAGGACAAGGTGTTCGATTGGTGTAATACAAGTGCCCGAGCTAGGGTTAGGGTTAGGGTTTGAATGAGAAGTAGACATTTACTTATGCCATTGCTGGGCTTTTGGAGGCAGTTGAAATCCAGGAAAAGTGTTGTTTTGTTGTTTCCTTGACGACAGCTTTTGGCCCACATTTGCGATTTGTGCTAATCCGCGCGGCTGTCGGTCAAAAATGGTTAAAAATGCAATGTTTTTCAAACACACTTTCTACATGCTAAACTCTTTCGTTTTTTGTATTGGAATCCAAATAAAATGATACTTTTAACCAAACTTTAGTGGGAATTGTGATGCTGACCCCGATAAGCCACAAATCATGCTTATTTCCAGTTGCATTCCATCAGGAGGTGACCAAACAAAGAAGTACTGGAATTTAAACCAGATTCAGTGCAGATACAATGAAGGTGCTTTTAAGTATTGCATTTAATGTTTCTGATGAGTTTGGAGTCATTTGGGTAACTTTTTGAACACAGGATGTGAGGGCAAGGTGTTCGATTGCTGTAATACAAGTGCCCGAGCTAGGGTTAGGGTTAGGGTTTGAATGAGAAGTAGACATTTACTGATGCCATTGCTGGGCTTTTGGAGGCAGTTGAAATGCAGGAAAAGTGTTGTTTTTTTGTTTCCTTGATGACAACTTTTGGCCCACATTTTTGGCCACATTTGCGATTTTTGCTAATCCGCGCGGCTGTCGCTCAAAAATGGGTAAAAATGCAATGTTTTTCATACAAACTTTCTACATGATAAACTCTTTCTTTTTTCTTTTGGAATCCAAATAAAATGATACTTTTAGCCAAACTTTAGTGGGAATTGTGATGCTGACCCTGATATGCCACAAATCATGCTTATTTCCAGGTGCATTCCAGCAGGAGGTGACCAAACAAAGAAGTACTGGAATTTAAACCAGATTCAGTGCAGATACAATGAAGGTGCTTTTAAGCATTGCATTCAATGTTTCTGATGAGTTTGGAGTCATTTGGGTAACTTTTTGAACACAGGATGTGAGGGCAAGGTGTTCGATTGGTGTAATACAAGTGCCCGAGCTAGGGTTAGGGTTAGGGTTTGAATGAGAAGTAGACATTTACTGATGCCTTTGCTGGGCTTTTGGAGGCAGTTGAAATGCAGGAAAAGTGTTGTTTTGTTGTTTCCTTGATGACAACTTTTGGCCCACATTTTTGGCCACATTTGCGATTTTTGCTAAGCCGCGCGGCTGTCGCTCAAAAATGGGTAAAAATGCAAAGTTTTTCAATCACACTTTCTACATGCTAAACTCTTTCGCTTTTTGTATTGGAATCGAAATAAAATGATACTTGTAGCCAAACTTTAGTGGGAATTGTGATGCTGACCCCGATAAGCCACAAATCATGCTTTTTTCCAGCTGCAATCCAGCAGGAGGTGACCAAACAAAAAAGTACTGGAATTTAAACCAGATTCAGTGCAGATACAATAAAGGTGCTTTTAAGCATTGCATTCAATGTTTCTGATGAGTTTGGAGTCATTTGGGTAACTTTTTGAACACAGGATGTGAGGGCAAGGTGTTCGATTGGTGTAATACAAGTGCCCGAGCTAGGGTTAGGGTTAGGGTTTGAATGAGAAGTAGACATTTACTGATGCCTTTGCTGGGCTTTTGGAGGCAGTTGAAATGCAGGAAAAGTGTTGTTTTGTTGTTTCCTTGACGACAGCTTTTGGCCACATTTGCGATTTTTGCTAAGCCGCGCGGCTGTCGCTCAAAAATGGTTAAAAATGCAAAGTTTTTCAAACACCCTTTCTACATGCTAAACTCTTTCGTTTTTTGTTTTGGAATCCAAATAAAATGATACTTTTAACCAAACTTTAGTGGGAATTGTGATGCTGACCCCGATAAGCCACAAATCATGCTTTTTTCCAGCTGCAATCCAGCAGGAGGTGACCAAACAAAGAAGTACTGGAATTTAAACCAGATTCAGTGCAGACACAATGAAGGTGCTTTAAAGCATTGCATTCAATGCTTCTGATGAGTTTGGAGTCATTTGGGTAACTTTTTGAACACAGGATGTGAGGGCAAGGTGTTCGATTGGTGTAATACAAGTGCCCGAGCTAGGGTTAGGGTTAGGGTTTGAATGAGAAGTAGACATTTACTGATGCCTTTGCTGGGCTTTTGGAGGCATTTGAAATGCAGGAAATGTGTAGTTTTGTTGTTTCCTTGACGACAACTTTTGGCCCACATTTGCGATCTTTGCTAAGCCGCGCGGCTGTCGCTCAAAAATGGTTAAAAATGCAAAGTTTTTCAAATACACTTTCAACATGCTAAACTCTTTCGCTTTTTGTATTGGAATCGAAATAAAATGATACTTGTAGCCAAACTTCAGTGGGATTTGTGATGCTGGCCCTGATATGCCACAAATCATGCTTATTTCCAGCTGCAATCCAGCAGGAGGTGACCAAACAAAGAAGTACTGGAATTTAAACCAGATTCAGTGCAGATACAATGAAGGTGCTTTAAAGCATTGCATTCAATGTTTCTGATGAGTTTGGAGTCATTTGGGTAACTTTTTGAACACAGGATGTGAGGGCAAGGTGTTCGATTGGTGTAATACAAGTGCCCGAGCTAGGGTCAGGGTTAGGGTTTGAATGAGAAGTAGACATTTACTGATGCCTTTGCTGGGCTTTTGGAGGCAGTTGAAATGCAGGAAAAGTGTTGTTTTGTTGTTTCCTTGACGACAGCTTTTGGCCACATTTGCGATTTTTGCTAATCCGCGCGGCTGTCGCTCAAAAATGGTTAAAAATGCAATGTTTTTCAAACACACTTTCTACATGCTAAACTCTTTCGTTTTTTGTATTGGAATCCAAATAAAATGATACTTTTAACCAAACTTTAGTGGGAATTGTGATGCTGACCCCGATAAGCCACAAATCATGCTTATTTCCAGTTGCATTCCATCAGGAGGTGACCAAACAAAGAAGTACTGGAATTTAAACCAGATTCAGTGCAGATACAATGAAGGTGCTTTTAAGTATTGCATTCAATGTTTCTGATGAGTTTGGAGTCATTTGGGTAACTTTTTGAACACAGGATGTGAGGACAAGGTGTTCGATTGGTGTAATACAAGTGCCCGAGCTAGGGTTAGGGTTAGGGTTTGAATGAGAAGTAGACATTTACTTATGCCATTGCTGGGCTTTTGGAGGCAGTTGAAATGCAGGAAAAGTGTTGTTTTTTTGTTTCCTTGACGACAACTTTTGGCCCACATTTGCGATCTTTGCTAAGCCGCGCGGCTGTCGCTCAAAAATGGTTAAAAATGCAAAGTTTTTCAAATACACTTTCAACATGCTAAACTATTTAGTTTTTTGTATTGGAATCCAAATAAAATGATACTTTTAGCCAAACTTTAGAGGGATTTGTGATGCTGGCCCGATCTGCCACAATTCAAGCTTATTTCAAGCTGCATTCCAGCCGCAGGTGACCAAACAAAAAAGTACTGGAATTTAAACCAGATTCAGTGCAGATACAATGAAGGTGCTTTTAAGTATTGCATTCAATGTTTCTGATGAGTTTGGAGTCATATGGGTAACTTTTTGAACACAGGATGTGAGGGCAAGGTATTTGATTGGTGTAATACAAGTGCCCGAGCTAGAGTTAGGGTTAGGGTTTGAATGAGAAGTAGACATTTACTGATGCCTTTGCTGGGCTTTTGGAGGCAGTTGAAATGCAGGAAAAGCGTTGTTTTGTTGTGTCCTTGACGACAGCTTTTGGCCCACATTTGCGATTTGTACTAATCCGCGCGGCTGTCGCTCAAAAGTGGTTAAAAATGCAATGTTATTCAAACACACTTTCTACATGCTAAACTCTTTTGTTTTTTGTATTGGAATCCAAATAAAATGATACTTTTAACCAAACTTTAGTGGGAATTGTGATGCTGACCCCGATAAGCCACAAATCATGCTTATTTCCAGTTGCATTCCATCAGGAGGTGACCAAACAAAGAAGTACTGGAATTTAAACCAGATTCAGTGCAGATACAATGAAGGTGCTTTAAAGCATTGCATTCAATGTTTCTGATGAGTTTGGAGTCATTTGGGTAAATTTTTGAACACAGGATGTGAGGGCAAGGTGTTCGATTGGTGTAATACAAGTGCCCGAGCTAGGGTTAGGGTTAGGGTTTGAATGAGAAGTAGACATTTATTAATGCCTTTGCTGGGCTTTTGGAGGCAGTTGAAATCCAGGAAAAGTGTTGTTTTGTTGTTTCCTTGACGACAGCTTTTGGGCCACATTTGCGATATGTGCTAATCCGCGCGGCTGTCGGTCAAAAATGGTTAAAAATGCAATGTTTTTCAAACACACTTTCTACATGCTAAACTCTTTCGTTTTTTGTATTGGAATCCAAATAAAATGATACTTTTAACCAAACTTTAGTGGGAATTGTGATGCTGACCCCGATAAGCCACAAATCATGCTTATTTCCAGTTGCATTCCATCAGGAGGTGACCAAACAAAGAAGTACTGGAATTTAAACCAGATTCAGTGCAGATACAATGAAGGTGCTTTTAAGTATTGCATTTAATGTTTCTGATGAGTTTGGAGTCATTTGGGTAACTTTTTGAACACAGGATGTGAGGGCAAGGTGTTCGATTGCTGTAATACAAGTGCCCGAGCTAGGGTTAGGGTTAGGGTTAGGGTTTGAATGAGAAGTAGACATTTACTGATGCCATTGCTGGGCTTTTGGAGGCATTTGAAATGCAGGAAAAGTGTTGTTTTTTTGTTTCCTTGATGACAACTTTTGGCCCACATTTTTGGCCACATTTGCGATTTTTGCTAAGCCGCGCGGCTGTCGCTCAAATATGGGTAAAAATGCAAAGTTTTTCAATCACACATTCTACATGCTAAACTCTTTCGCTTTTTGTATTGGAATCGAAATAAAATGATACTTGTAGCCAAACTTCAGTGGGATTTGTGATGCTGGCCCTGATATGCCACAAATCATGCTTATTTCCAGCTGCAATCCAGCAGGAGGTGACCAAACAAAGAAGTACTGGAATTTAAACCAGATTCAGTGCAGATACAATGAAGGTGCTTTAAAGCATTGCATTCAATGTTTCTGATGAGTTTGGAGTCATTTGGGTAACTTTTTGAACACAGGATGTGAGGGCAAGGTGTTCGATTGGTGTAATACAAGTGCCCGAGCTAGGGTTAGGGTTAGGGTTTGAATGAGAAGTAGACATTTACTGATGCCTTTGCTGGGCTTTTGGAGGCAGTTGAAATGCAGGAAAAGTGTTGTTTTGTTGTTTCCTTGACGACAGCTTTTGGCCACATTTGCGATTTTTGCTAATCCGCGCGGCTGTCGCTCAAAAATGGGTAAAAATGCAATGTTTTTCATACAAACTTTCTACATGATAAACTCTTTCTTTTTTCTTTTGGAATCCAAATAAAATGATACTTTTAGCCAAACTTTAGTGGGAATTGTGATGCTGACCCTGATATGCCACAAATCATGCTTATTTCCAGGTGCATTCCAGCAGGAGGTGACCAAACAAAGAAGTACTGGAATTTAAACCAGATTCAGTGCAGATACAATGAAGGTGCTTTAAAGCATTGCATTCAATGTTTCTGATGAGTTTGGAGTCATTTGGGTAAATTTTTGAACACAGGATGTGAGGGCAAGGTGTTCGATTGGTGTAATACAAGTGCCCGAGCTAGGGTTAGGGTTAGGGTTTGAATGAGAAGTAGTCATTTACTAATGCCTTTGCTGGGCTTTTGGAGGCAGTTGAAATGCAGGAAAAGTGTTGTTTTTTTGTTTCCTTGACAACAACTTTTGGCCCACATTTTTGGCCACATTTGCGATTTTTGCTAAGCCGCGCGGCTGTCGCTCAAAAATGGGTAAAAATGCAAAGTTTTTCAATCACACTTTCTACATGCTAAACTCTTTCGCTTTTTGTATTGGAATCGAAATAAAATGATACTTGTAGCCAAACTTTAGTGGGAATTGTGATGCTGACCCCGATAAGCCACAAATCATGCTTTTTTCCAGCTGCAATCCAGCAGGAGGTGACCAAACAAGAAAGTACTGGAATTTAAACCAGATTCAGTGCAGATACAATAAAGGTGCTTTTAAGCATTGCATTCAATGTTTCTGATGAGTTTGGAGTCATTTGGGTAACTTTTTGAACACAGGATGTGAGGGCAAGGTGTTCGATTGGTGTAATACAAGTGCCCGAGCTAGGGTTAGGGTTAGGGTTTGAATGAGAAGTAGACATTTACTGATGCCTTTGCTGGGCTTTTGGAGGCAGTTGAAATGCAGGAAAAGTGTTGTTTTGTTGTTTCCTTGACGACAGCTTTTGGCCACATTTGCGATTTTTGCTAAGCCGCGCGGCTGTCGCTCAAAAATGGTTAAAAATGCAAAGTTTTTCAAACACCCTTTCTACATGCTAAACTCTTTCGTTTTTTGTTTTGGAATCCAAATAAAATGATACTTTTAACCAAACTTTAGTGGGAATTGTGATGCTGGCCCTGATATGCCACAAATCATGCTTTTTTCCAGCTGCATTCCAGCAGGAGGTGACCAAACAAAGAAGTACTGGAATTTAAACCAGATTCAGTGCAGATACAATGAAGGTGCTTTTAAGTATTGCATTCAATGTTTCTGATGAGTTTGGAGTCATTTGGGTAACTTTTTGAACACAGGATGTGAGGACAAGGTGTTCGATTGGTGTAATACAAGTGCCCGAGCTAGGGTTAGGGTTAGGGTTTGAATGAGAAGTAGACATTTACTTATGCCATTGCTGGGCTTTTGGAGGCAGTTGAAATGCAGGAAAAGTGTTGTTTTTTTGTTTCCTTGACGACAACTTTGGGCCCACATTTGCGATCTTTGCTAAGCCGCGCGGCTGTCGCTCAAAAATGGTTAAAAATGCAAAGTTTTTCAAATACACTTTCAACATGCTAAACTATTTAGTTTTTTGTATTGGAATCCAAATAAAATGATACTTTTAGCCAAACTTTAGAGGGATTTGTGATGCTGGCCCGATCTGCCACAATTCAAGCTTATTTCAAGCTGCATTCCAGCCGCAGGTGACCAAACAAAAAAGTACTGGAATTTAAACCAGATTCAGTGCAGATACAATGAAGGTGCTTTTAAGTATTGCATTCAATGTTTCTGATGAGTTTGGAGTCATATGGGTAACTTTTTGAACACAGGATGTGAGGGCAAGGTATTTGATTGGTGTAATACAAGTGCCCGAGCTAGAGTTAGGGTTAGGGTTTGAATGAGAAGTAGACATTTACTGATGCCTTTGCTGGGCTTTTGGAGGCAGTTGAAATGCAGGAAAAGCGTTGTTTTGTTGTTTCCTTGACGACAACTTTTGGCCCACATTTGCGATTTTTGCTAAGCCGCGCGGCTGTCGCTCAAAAATGGGTAAAAATGCAAAGTTTTTCAAATACCCTTTCTACATGCTAAACTCTTTCATTTTTTCTATTGGAATCCAAATAAAATGATACTTTTAACCAAACTTTAGTGGGATTTATGATGCTGGAACCGATCTGCCACAAATCATGCTTATTTCAAGCTACATTCCAGCAGGAGGTGACCAATCAAGAAAGTACTGGAATTTAAACCAGAATCAGTGCAGATACAATGAAGGTGCTTTTAAGTATTGCATTCAATGTTTCTGATGAGTTTGGAGTCATTTGGGTAACTTTTTGAACACAGGATGTGAGGGCAAGGTGTTCGATTGGTGTAATACAAGTGCCCGAGCTAGGGTTAGGGTTAGGGTTTGAATGAGAAGGTGACATTTACTGATGCCTTTGCTGGGCTTTTGGAGGCAGTTGAAATCCAGGAAAAGTGTTGTTTTGTTGTTTTCTTGACGTCAACATTTGGCCCACATTTGCGATTTTTGCTAATCCGCGTGGCTGTCACTCAAAAATGGTTAAAAATGCAAAGTTTTTCAAATACACTTTCAACATGCTAAACTCTTTCGTTTTTTGTATTGGAATCCAAATAAAATGATACTTTTAGCCAAACTTTAGTGGGAATTGTGATGCTGGCCCTGATATGCCACAAATCATGCTTATTTCCAGCTGCATTCCATCAGGAGGTAACCAAACAAAGAAGTACTGGAATTTAAACCAGATTCAGTGCAGATACAATGAAGGTGCTTTAAAGCATTGCATTCAATGTTTCTGATGAGTTTGGAGTCATTTGGGTAACTTTTTGAACACAGGATGTGAGGGCAAAGTGTTCGATTGGTGTAATTCAAGTGCCCGAGCTAGGGTTAGGGTTAGGGTTTGAATGAGAAGTAGACATTTACTGATGCCTTTGCTGGGCTTTTGGAGGCATTTGAAATGCAGGAAAAGTGTTGTTTTGTTGTTTCCTTGATGACAACTTTTGGCCCACATTTGCGATTTTTGCTAAGCCGCGCGGCTGTCGCTCAAAAATGGTAAAAAATGCAAAGTTTTTCAAACACACTTTCTACATGCTAAACTCTTTCTTTTTTCTATTGGAATCCAAATAAAATGATACTTTTAGCCAAACTTTAGTGGGAATTGTGATGCTGACCCCGATCTGCGACAAATCATGCTTATTTCCAGCTGCATTCCAGCAGGAGGTGACCAAACAAAGAAGTACTGGAATTTAAACCAGATTCAATGCAGATACAATGAAGGTGCTTTTATGCATTGAATTCAATGTTTCTGATGAGTTTGGAGTCATTTGGGTAACTTTTTGAACACAGGATGTGAGGGCAAGGTGTTCGATTGGTGTAATACAAGTGCCCGAGCTAGAGTTAGGGTTAGGGTTTGAATGAGAAGTAGACATTTACTGATGCCTTTGCTGGGCTTTTGGAGGCATTTGAAATGCAGGAAAAGTGTTGTTTTGTTGTTTCCTTGATGACAACTTTTGGCCCACATTTGCGATTTTTGCTAAGCCGCGCGGCTGTCGCTCAAAAATGGTAAAAAATGCAAAGTTTTTCAAACACACTTTCTACATGCTAAACTCTTTCTTTTTTCTATTGGAATCCAAATAAAATGATACTTTTAGCCAAACCTTAGTGGGAATTGTGATGCTGACCCCGATCTGCGACAAATCATGCTTATTTCCAGCTGCATTCCAGCAGGAGGTGACCAAACAAAGAAGTACTGGAATTTAAACCAGATTCAATGCAGATACAATGAAGGTGCTTTTATGCATTGCATTCAATGTTTCTGATGAGTTTGGAGTCATTTGGGTAACTTTTTGAAGACAGGATGTGAGGGCAAGGTGTTCGATTGGTGTAATACAAGTGCCCGAGCTAAAGTTAGGGTTAGGGTTTGAATGAGAAGTAGACATTTACTGATGCCTTTGCTGGGATTTTGGAGGCAGTTGAAATCCAGGAAAAGTGTTGTTTTGTTGTTTCCTTGATGACAACTTTTGGCCCACATTTGCGATTTTTGCTAAGCCGCGCGGCTGTCGCTCAAAAATGGGTAAAAATGCAAAGTTTTTCAAATACACTTTCAAAATGCTAAACTCTTTCATTTTTTCTATTGGAATCCAAATAAAATGATACTTTTAACCAAACTTTAGTGGGATTTATGATGCTGGAACCGATCTGCCACAAATCATGCTTATTTCAAGCTACATTCCAGCAGGAGGTGACCAATCAAGAAAGTACTGGAATTTAAACCAGAATCAGTGCAGATACAATGAAGGTGCTTTTAAGTATTGCATTCAATGTTTCTGATGAGTTTGGAGTCATTTGGGTAACTTTTTGAACACAGGATGTGAGGGCAAGGTGTTCGATTGGTGTAATACAAGTGCCCGAGCTAGGGTTAGGGTTAGGGTTTGAATGAGAAGGTGACATTTACTGATGCCTTTGCTGGGCTTTTGGAGGCAGTTGAAATCCAGGAAAAGTGTTGTTTTGTTGTTTTCTTGACGTCAACATTTGGCCCACATTTGCGATTTTTGCTAATCCGCGTGGCTGTCACTCAAAAATGGTTAAAAATGCAAAGTTTTTCAAATACACTTTCAACATGCTAAACTCTTTCGTTTTTTGTATTGGAATCCAAATAAAATGATACTTTTAGCCAAACTTTAGTGGGAATTGTGATGCTGGCCCTGATATGCCACAAATCATGCTTATTTCCAGCTGCATTCCATCAGGAGGTAACCAAACAAAGAAGTACTGGAATTTAAACCAGATTCAGTGCAGATACAATGAAGGTGCTTTAAAGCATTGCATTCAATGTTTCTGATGAGTTTGGAGTCATTTGGGTAACTTTTTGAACACAGGATGTGAGGGCAAAGTGTTCGATTGGTGTAATTCAAGTGCCCGAGCTAGGGTTAGGGTTAGGGTTTGAATGAGAAGTAGACATTTACTGATGCCTTTGCTGGGCTTTTGGAGGCATTTGAAATGCAGGAAAAGTGTTGTTTTGTTGTTTCCTTGATGACAACTTTTGGCCCACATTTGCGATTTTTGCTAAGCCGCGCGGCTGTCGCTCAAAAATGGGTAAAAATGCAAAGTTTTTCAAATACACTTTCAACATGCTAAACTCTTTCATTTTTTCTATTGGAATCCAAATAAAATGATACTTTTAACCAAACTTTAGTGGGATTTATGATGCTGGAACCGATCTGCCACAAATCATGCTTATTTCAAGCTACATTCCAGCAGGAGGTGACCAATCAAGAAAGTACTGGAATTTAAACCAGAATCAGTGCAGATACAATGAAGGTGCTTTTAAGTATTGCATTCAATGTTTCTGATGAGTTTGGAGTCATTTGGGTAACTTTTTGAACACAGGATGTGAGGGCAAGGTGTTCGATTGGTGTAATACAAGTGCCCGAGCTAGGGTTAGGGTTAGGGTTTGAATGAGAAGGTGACATTTACTGATGCCTTTGCTGGGCTTTTGGAGGCAGTTGAAATCCAGGAAAAGTGTTGTTTTGTTGTTTTCTTGACGTCAACATTTGGCCCACATTTGCGATTTTTGCTAATCCGCGTGGCTGTCACTCAAAAATGGTTAAAAATGCAAAGTTTTTCAAATACACTTTCAACATGCTAAACTCTTTCGTTTTTTGTATTGGAATCCAAATAAAATGATACTTTTAGCCAAACTTTAGTGGGAATTGTGATGCTGGCCTTGATATGCCACAAATCATGCTTATTTCCAGCTGCATTCCATCAGGAGGTAACCAAACAAAGAAGTACTGGAATTTAAACCAGATTCAGTGCAGATACAATGAAGGTGCTTTAAAGCATTGCATTCAATGTTTCTGATGAGTTTGGAGTCATTTGGGTAACTTTTTGAACACAGGATGTGAGGGCAAGGTGTTCGATTGGTGTAATTCAAGTGCCCGAGCTAGGGTTAGGGTTAGGGTTTGAATGAGAAGTAGACATTTACTGATGCCTTTGCTGGGCTTTTGGAGGCATTTGAAATGCAGGAAAAGTGTTGTTTTGTTGTTTCCTTGATGACAACTTTTGGCCCACATTTGCGATTTTTGCTAAGAAGCGCGGCTGTCGCTCAAAAATGGTAAAAAATGCAAAGTTTTTCAAACACACTTTCTACATGCTAAACTCTTTCTTTTTTCTATTGGAATCCAAATAAAATGATACTTTTAGCCAAACTGTAGTGGGAATTGTGATGCTGACCCCGATCTGCGACAAATCATGCTTATTTCCAGCTGCATTCCAGCAGGAGGTGACCAAACAAAGAAGTACTGGAATTTAAACCAGATTCAATGCAGATACAATGAAGGTGCTTTTATGCATTGCATTCAATGTTTCTGATGAGTTTGGAGTCATTTGGGTAACTTTTTGAACACAGGATGTGAGGGCAAGGTGTTCGATTGGTGTAATTCAAGTGCCCGAGCTAGAGTTAGGGTTAGGGTTTGAATGAGAAGTAGACATTTACTGATGCCTTTGCTGGGATTTTGGAGGCAGTTGAAATCCAGGAAAAGTGTTGTTTTGTTGTTTCCTTGATGACAACTTTTGGCCCACATTTGCGATTTTTGCTAAGCCGCGCGGCTGTCGCTCAAAAATGGGTAAAAATGCAAAGTTTTTCAAATACACTTTCAACATGCTAAACTCTTTCGTTTTTTGTATTGGAATCCAAATAAAATGATACTTTTAGCCAAACTTTAGTGGGAATTGTGATGCTGGCCCTGATATGCCACAAATCATGCTTATTTCCAGCTGCATTCCATCAGGAGGTGACCAAACAAAGAAGTACTGGAATTTAAACCAGATTCAGTGCAGATACAATGAAGGTGCTTTAAAGCATTGCATTCAATGTTTCTGATGAGTTTGGAGTCATTTGGGTAACTTTTTGAACACAGGATGTGAGGGCAAGGTGTTCGATTGGTGTAATTCAAGTGCCCGAGCTAGGGTTAGGGTTAGGGTTTGAATGAGAAGTAGACATTTACTGATGCCTTTGCTGGGCTTTTGGAGGCATTTGAAATGCAGGAAAAGTGTTGTTTTGTTGTTTCCTTGATGACAACTTTTGGCCCACATTTGCGATTTTTGCTAAGAAGCGCGGCTGTCGCTCA
Organism: Atractosteus spatula; assembly: GCF_055471065.1. Lineage (NCBI taxonomy): Eukaryota > Metazoa > Chordata > Actinopteri > Semionotiformes > Lepisosteidae > Atractosteus > Atractosteus spatula. The sequence goes on along the minus strand of NC_142708.1, from coordinate 65,961,072 downwards.
AAAATGGTAAAAAATGCAAAGTTTTTCAAACACACTTTCTACATGCTAAACTCTTTCTTTTTTCTATTAGAATCCAAATAAAATGATACTTTTAGCCAAACTTTAGTGGGAATTGTGATGCTGACCCCGATCTGCGACAAATCATGCTTATTTCCAGCTGCATTCCAGCAGGAGGTGACCAAACAAAGAAGTACTGGAATTTAAACCAGATTCAATGCAGATACAATGAAGGTGCTTTTATGCATTGCATTCAATGTTTCTGATGAGTTTGGAGTCATTTGGGTAACTTTTTGAACACAGGATGTGAGGGCAAGGTGTTCGATTGGTGTAATACAAGTGCCCGAGCTAGGGTTAGGGTTAGGGTTTGAATGAGAAGGTGACATTTACTGATGCCTTTGCTGGGCTTTTGGAGGCAGTTGAAATCCAGGAAAAGTGTTGTTTTGTTGTTTTCTTGACGTCAACATTTGGCCCACATTTGCGATTTTTGCTAATCCGCGTGGCTGTCACTCAAAAATGGTTAAAAATGCAAAGTTTTTCAAATACACTTTCAACATGCTAAACTCTTTCGTTTTTTGTATTGGAATCCAAATAAAATGATACTTTTAGCCAAACTTTAGTGGGAATTGTGATGCTGGCCCTGATATGCCACAAATCATGCTTATTTCCAGTTGCATTCTATCAGGAGGTGACCAAACAAAGAAGTACTGGAATTTAAACCAGATTCAGTGCAGATACAATGAAGGTGCTTTTAAGCATTGCATTCAATGTTTCTGATGAGTTTGGAGTCATTTGGGTAACTTTTTGAACACAGGATGTGAGGGCAAGGTGTTCGATTGGTGTAATACAAGTGCCCGAGCTAGGGTTAGGGTTAGGGTTTGAATGAGAAGTAGACATTTACTGATGCCTTTGCTGGGCTTTTGGAGGCAGTTGAAATGCAGGAAAAGTGTTGTTTTGTTGTTTCCTTGACGACAACTTTTTGCCCACATTTGCGATTTTTGCTAAGCCGCGCGGCTGTCGCTCAAAAATGGTTAAAAATGCAAAGTTTTTCAAACACACTTTCTACATGCTAAACTCTTTCTTTTTTCTATTGGAATCCAAATAAAATGATACTTTTAGCCAAACTTTAGTGGGAATTGTGATGCTGACCCCGATCTGCGACAAATCATGCTTATTTCCAGCTGCATTCCAGCAGGAGGTGACCAAACAAAGAAGTACTGGAATTTAAACCAGATTCAATGCAGATACAATGAAGGTGCTTTTATGCATTGCTTTCAATGTTTCTGATGAGTTTGGAGTCATTTGGGTAACTTTTTGAACACAGGATGTGAGGGCAAGGTGTTCGATTGGTGTAATACAAGTGCCCGAGCTAGAGTTAGGGTTAGGGTTTGAATGAGAAGTAGACATTTACTGATGCCTTTGCTGGGATTTTGGAGGCAGTTGAAATCCAGGAAAAGTGTTGTTTTGTTGTTTCCTTGATGACAACTTTTGGCCCACATTTGCGATTTTTGCTAAGCCGCGCGGCTGTCGCTCAAAAATGGGTAAAAATGCAAAGTTTTTCAAATACACTTTCAACATGCTAAACTCTTTCATTTTTTCTATTGGAATCCAAATAAAATGATACTTTTAACCAAACTTTAGTGGGATTTATGATGCTGGAACCGATCTGCCACAAATCATGCTTATTTCAAGCTACATTCCAGCAGGAGGTGACCAATCAAGAAAGTACTGGAATTTAAACCAGAATCAGTGCAGATACAATGAAGGTGCTTTTAAGTATTGCATTCAATGTTTCTGATGAGTTTGGAGTCATTTGGGTAACTTTTTGAACACAGGATGTGAGGGCAAGGTGTTCGATTGGTGTAATACAAGTGCCCGAGCTAGGGTTAGGGTTAGGGTTTGAATGAGAAGGTGACATTTACTGATGCCTTTGCTGGGCTTTTGGAGGCAGTTGAAATCCAGGAAAAGTGTTGTTTTGTTGTTTTCTTGACGTCAACATTTGGCCCACATTTGCGATTTTTGCTAATCCGCGTGGCTGTCACTCAAAAATGGTTAAAAATGCAAAGTTTTTCAAATACACTTTCAACATGCTAAACTCTTTCGTTTTTTGTATTGGAATCCAAATAAAATGATACTTTTAGCCAAACTTTAGTGGGAATTGTGATGCTGACCCCGATATGCCACAAATCATGCTTATTTCCAGTTGCATTCTATCAGGAGGTGACCAAACAAAGAAGTACTGGAATTTAAACCAGATTCAGTGCAGATACAATGAAGGTGCTTTTAAGCATTGCATTCAATGTTTCTGATGAGTTTGGAGTCATTTGGGTAACTTTTTGAACACAGGATGTGAGGGCAAGGTGTTCGATTGGTGTAATACAAGTGCCCGAGCTAGGGTTAGGGTTAGGGTTTGAATGAGAAGTAGACATTTACTGATGCCTTTGCTGGGCTTTTGGAGGCAGTTGAAATGCAGGAAAAGTGTTGTTTTGTTGTTTCCTTGATGACAACTTTTTGCCCACATTTGCGATTTTTGCTAAGCCGCGCGGCTGTCGCTCAAAAATGGTTAAAAATGCAAAGTTTTTCAAGCACAATTTCTACATGCTAAACTCTTTCGTTTTTTGTATAGGAATTCAAATAAAATGATACTTTTAGCCAAACTTTAGAGGGAATTGTGATGCTGACCCCGATATGCCACAAATCATGCTTATTTCAAGCTGCATTCCAATCAATAGAATCAATAGTTCAAGAACAGAGGATATTTACTCTTAAAATATTCCTGCTTGGGTCTAAACATTTTATTTACTATTTTCTGTTTTCCTTAAAGATATGTATATCTTTATATACATTTTGTTCTGATACACCTTGGTTGGTCTTTTCCCATAGTGATGAGGAATAAGAAGGTGAGCTGTCAAAGAATTCCAAAATCAAATGAGGAGAAGCTTCAAATGATCAAGTGCCTCTGCAAAAAGCATCACCCAGGTGAGTGTAGAAGACAGCAGTAGGACAGGAGTTGGTACTGCACCGATGTAAAACAGTGAGAGGGCTGCCACAAAATTACTTTAAGTTCAGTGTGAGAGGTAACAGAATGCATGGTTTAAAAAAAACTACATTGTCTGGATTTTGAAAATGTTCCATTCTTTGCATTTAATATCTTAGAATATGATTATAAAGCCCTGGAGAATGCTCTTACTCTACCACTAAAAAATGATAACCCTTGTTATCCATGCATTCATTTTTTAACTGCTTATTCTAATTCAGGATCCCGATGGGTGCTGGAGCCCGTCCCAGCAAGCAATGGGCACAAGGTAGGATAGACCCTGAATGGGACACCAGTCCATTGGAGGGCACACACACAGACACTCACACACTCATAACAGAGTCTATTTTCCCAAAAACAAATTAGCATGTTGGACCGTGGGATGAAGCCCACGCCAATATGAAGGAGAACATTCTGGTAGGTTAATTGGCCCTGCTGTGAGTGTGTGTCTGTGTGTCTGCCCTGCAATGGACTGGTGTCCTATCCACGGTGTATCCTGCCCTGCACCGCTTTCTTGCTGGGATAGGCTCTGGCTCCCCCGTGACTCCGAACTGGATAAAGTGGTTAAAAAAGGAATGGATGGATGATGTGATATGTGCACTGAATAGGTTACGTTTTGTCCTGAATATGTGAGATTGGCCTTTACAGAATGAAATCTCATGTTTTGTCCTCTGACTCTCTCGTTGCACAGTCCTCAACAAGAAGCTGAGCACTGACTTTCAAAATGCATGCAAGAAACTGCAAGATGAGTTGAAGAAATTACTTCTCCCACTACCCCTGTACTGAGATTTCCCCCTGGACGGCATTTACAGTAGAAAGCCGGCACCAGCTAATGCACTATATAGGGCTGCTCCTCGAGATTTTTACACTTTGGGCACTGCGATGGGAAACAGCTTCACGTACAATCTGCAGTCCATTAGAGTTGAAAAATGACATTTTTGTACAAGTGCAACATTTAATTTTGTGCATAATTCAAACCAGATGCTGTAGTTTAGGATTGTTTACATTGAGATTATTATTCAAGAGCACAAAACATAAATATTTCCTCTCTGCTTTGCTTTACAATTTGTTTGTAATTGCTAAATGACTTTGGTGTTGACTGGGCCTTCTGTAATTACCAGTGGAAAAGCAATATATCTTTTATAATGAATAACTTATTAAACCATGCAACTACATAGAGTTAAGACAAAGGGAAGAAACTACGTACTCAAACATCGATCACTATTAGGTTCTTGAGGGAGCACATACAGTTGTATATTAGTATATAAATCCAATGTTGAGTTAGACACATTATTGGTCTTTATGTTACATTTCATTTCTTTTTTATGTGGTTTCTAGTTTTAATGTGAAAATCGATGTGCAATTTAATATTTCCCTATTGTAGAGCCAGACTAAAGTGAACAAACCCTCACGTCCTCCTCAGGTTGAAGTTAGCTTGCTTGGGTGTGTACATTTGTCTAATTCCTACAGAGTTTCACTAGAATAATCAGGAGAGAGTAACCCTCAGCCTCATGAAGCCACCACAGATACTGTAATATTGTATTTTCTGTATAATGCACAGGTTATGTGTTGATAAGTTGTGATATTATGAGACAATAAAATATTACTCTATGTAATGTAGAATGTGCAATGAAAATGGAAAGTCTAAAACAATGTTGTATTCATGCTCAAAAAACAAATAAAGAATTCACTATACACCTGAAGAAGGCTCCACAGCTGAAACGTTGTGTTTCCTTTCTTCTCTTTTCAGCATGGAATAAACCTTTACTTATTTCTTTAAAGAATACACTATGTTTAACTTTATAAATGTCTTTTGCATGACTGTTGTGCTTGTAGTAAGATTACTGAAGATTTAGTTTGTGCAAGTATGAATCCACATGTTCTGTTATTGGATGTGAAAAAGTTTTTTATGTTCTATTACAGGATAGGATAATAATAACAAAAATACTTTATAAAGCTCTTTTCCAAACCCTAGGACACTTGTGTGTAACACACAAAGAATCTGCCTTTCAGAAAGCTGGAGGGAGGGCATCCAATAACAAAGTAGCAGTGACAGAAAAAGATTGATCCCCAAAAGTCAGAGGTTTAGTCCTGGGTACAGAGAGCAACAGAACAGAGTCTACAGAAGGGAGTGCAAACGTAAAGAAGTTCAGACATGTATGATGGAGCCAGATTATTTAGTGTTGTTAAGGCCTCGATTATGTTATGTTCCAGCTCAACTGGAATGAAAACCAAGAAGGTTTGTGGGCCTGAAGGAGAATTTGAATAAGCCTATTACGATATCGTTTTACGATATGTAAAACATCCATCCATTTTCTAACCATATTAATCTTGACAGGATAATGGAGGAGCCAGAGCCTATCCCAGCAAGCAAACCAGTCCATGCCAGTCCATAGCAGGGCATACACAGACACACACACTCACACCAAGGCCAATTTTCCCACAACCCCATTGTCCTGTTAGTACATGTTAGGACTGTGCGAGGAATCTGGAGCACATGGAGGAAATCCATGAACACTGGGAGAACATACAAACTCCACACAAACAACACTCCAGGATTTGAACCCAGGATCCCAGCGCTTTAAGGTAGCAATGATAACCACTGTGGCACCTGTGTAAAACATCCCTTCTGAAAATTTGTAGAAAGGGTAAAAAGGGGAAGGTAAGAAGGATAGTTACCTGTTAACTGCTTTTTTTACCCATTCTTTGACCAAACTGGCATTTACTGCTCAGCCTCTCGATTAAAATTCTGCTTTAGCCAGACTTCTTGGTCTCAACACAAACACGTTTATAGCAGCAATATAAGCGACCATATGGCTTAAAAAACCAAACAGCACAGAAGGAAATCACAGTACCTAGAAGTGAAAAAGAGATGATGCAACAAAATGGTGCCCTGGTGTTTTAAAGAAGTAGAATGACATCTAGCCATGAAACAAAATTGAACTTGCAAACTACCAATAGGCGTCTAACCAAGAAATAACACAGAATCCTCTCCAGGTGAAGCAAACAACAAATCTTTTTTGTTTTAATAAGTTTCCACACAAATGTTCTAGGGTTACAGGAAAGTTAGTCACGTCAGGTCACGTTGCTGCCAGATCCCAGACAATACAGTCGAGGTCCCAGAAATGTTCAACGAGCACCTGGACAATCTCCACTACATCCTTTCAGTGTTCTGTGATATCCCTGTGGCGTGTGGTCTGTCTTTCCACTCTTAAACTCTGCAGGACTCATTTGAATGCGCAACCTGTATAGGTTATACTCATCTATACCTATACCATTACAGTTTGTGAAGTAGGATAAGGGCCTGAGACATGTGAGTAAGAAACAGGGTTTGGGGTACACATTTCAGTTTGGGGTTATGGGTACAAACTCTGCATAGAGATACAGTATGTGGGACCTCCTACAGAATCTTGGAAAGGAAAAATCCTTCCTCAGGCTCCACATCCTTTCAAACATTACTCCTCCACGCATCCGACAACTCGACATTAAAACAAAATGTTCAAAAAGGTCCAAAATGCTCCTCACCTGTCACTACATGAGGACATATTTAATCCAACAAAGACACTCATGCTTTCATGAAAGCCAGTCTGGAAAAACCCTCCCCAGGAAGACTCCACCTGGCTTTAAGAATGGGAATCACTGGACTTAACTAACAAGTGCCTAATTACATCACTGCTAGGTTAATTGACTTCTGGGAAAAATGGCTCTGGTGTGAGAGTGTGCGTGTTTGTGGCTATCTACCTGTATCCTGCCTTGTACACGTTGGTTACCCGAATAGGTTGAATGGAGGACTGCAATAGAAAATGCCAGATACTCAGATGTTGTAGGTAACGGTACAGGGCCATCAAAGGGAAAAGTTTGTTGACGTTCTGTTCCATTATCACGTGACTGATGTGACAGTGTCTGACATTCTAATTTTGGTACTTTAATGCATATATATATTTGATATATTAAATGTATTTTATTGTACAGTGCTATGAGATTCTTAAATAGTAATTATACTGTAAGTAAAATTATTTTATTTTGAAAGCCTTTGAAATGTATTGGAACGACAACACATAAAATAAAGAATTATCATTCCTTAAGCAAGTGTCATAAAATGTAGACAGTAATAGCAAATACATTTGTTTGGTCCTCTTTTTAGGTACTTCGGAGGTATCTGAAAATCGGAAAAGGTATTGGAACTCTTCATTGCACTCTAACTGCCTAAGTGCCTGAAGATATTGTCCTGTACTATGCACAGGTATCCCTCTTTTCAATCACGATAACTGCCGTAAAAAAGTTTTGTGTGGAAAGAACAGACAATTTCAACACTTTCCTTCACGACAGGGTCAGGGTGCGGCATGTGAAAATGGAAAAAAAGATCACTCAGCATTAAACGACCTTCATGGGTGCCTGCACTTTCAAAACGTCATTGTTTGTCAAAAAGCGGCTTCTCAGAGATTTCCACCTTGTGTCCACTTAAACATAAACATTTGTACGTCAGACTTGATGGGGCAGTTATTTTGGCTGCATTCAAAACCAAGCCTTCACATTGGAATTGGACTTCACCCTGTTTCTATTGCTGCGAATATAAAAACAGCTCCTCCTTCAGACCGCGCTCTCTCAGTTTTCCATTCCACTGACTGCAAGGAGGTAAGACCAATATTAAATTGTCAGATATAACGTGTACGATTTTCTTGCTTCCATTTTAAAAAGATGGTGATCGGATATTGATTGATATGGATTTCTAAATGTGTAGAAATGGTCATACTTTTTCCAGGATATTGTATTTTCTTTTGAAATTACAGAAAAAAAACTGACAAAATAATCATATGGCAGCACGCAACACTTCTGCTGAAAAAACGGTTAATAGATTTTTACTCCAAAGAAACTGGCAGAAATAATTTCTTATTGCTAACTTGACAAACTATATATCAGTGTACTGCAGTTTAATTATATAGGCATCAAACCAGTACTAGCAAATTACTTTTAACAATCTAATTTGTTATTAAGAATAGTGACAAATTAGAGGTTGGATCTGCAGTGAAAATGAAAAAAAGTAAGGTGCTGTCCTTGTCTTGTGTGCTGTTGAAACAGTTTTATGACTCATAAATAAGATCTGCTGTTTCCTTGAAGTACACTGAAAGAATACCATCCAGCTCAGGGCTTTTCTTTACCTTAATGTGTTGTTTCACATTCTTGGTTCCTTCCATCAGCTCCGCCTGTGACCATTTTCTCCAGAGCCCTTCTCGTTTTGCGGACAGGAGATCAAGACCCAACTCTTAGCTATTGACAAGCTCGGTGCCCTATATATATATTTCACAACAGACGTTTATGAGGCAGGTCAGGCCCTTGCTGTGGCTCTCCAGCTGATTCCTCACAATGGGTGAAGGGGTGAGGGCAGCTCATCCTCACAGCTAGGCTGTTAGGAACGTTATGCCAAATACCCTCTGTTGCATTCATTAGGATCTTGGCCATTAACTGAAATGACCCTTGTTACTCCCACCTTGAACTCTCAAGGACATTTCATGTACTGAATGCTTTATAGTCAGGGAGTGGGGAGGGAGTGGTGTGAACTTCAAGGTCATCAGCAGGGGGTGAAATCATAGGTGATCTAGGTTAGGAGCTACCAGTTCTGGTCCTGGAGGCCTATATGCATCCTGGGTTTCATTCCAGCTGATCTTAATTTACCCAAATAAAGCCTTCATTGACCACACAGGTTGCTGGACTGGAACATGCATCCCACATTTTCTAACAGCTTTATCCAATACAAGGTTGGGGAGTGGGAGCCAGAGCCTGTCCCGGCAAAGTTTTTTTTTCTATGTAAAAGTTTGGGATTTTATTTTACTTATCAAATGCAAGAGTTAAAAGGCAGCCTTCAATATGTTTAACAGCTGAAAACAGTCAAACAGCTCAACTCAGACCCCTTTCCTAAGTCAAAGGTTCAGTTGCGTAACTGTGAGCTCCTCTGAAACAAAGACCAACAAGTTTGTATGTGGGTCCCCAAAACCAGGGCTGAGAACCCCTGCATACTGTAATGTGTTAAACAATCAAGGTGGGTTTGAAGTCCTTATGCAATTTTATTATAGTTTTTCTTTGATTTTCTGTGATTTTAACATGCTTAAATTCTACTTTCTGCATAGTGTGCTGTTGTAAAAAATTTTTTTTTAACTTTCATACAGGCAAGAACGGACTTCTCTGGCTTTACCTTTTGCTTGGGCTAAAATGTGGTAGTCTGGTATTAATCTATCTTGACTGGATTTTGTTTAGCAATAAACTGATAATACTGCTTGCTGGTTCTTTGTGTGCTTCAGTTTAGTTCTGTTTCCAAGCAATGCGTTTCTAGTGGGTCAAAGTGGGAAATGTGTTTGGTTGAGCCAGTTTTAAAACAGCACAATCAACAAAACTGTTTACTCCATAACAGTTTATAAAGATCTCACATGCTCACTTGTGCAAGGTTAGGATTTTTTTTTCAGTGTGAGAGTGTTCTTCCTTTTAAAAGCACACTTATTCCCTCAGGACTGAAAGGCAAAAATGCTTCAACTGTATACCACAGAAGGATAAGGCATAAAATTGATTTCTACTTGGGGGAAAAAAAATAAAATTCCCTCTGGGTGCTCCTGTTTCCTCCCAGAGTCCAAGGACATACTGGTAGGTTAATTGGCTTCTGGGGAATTTTGCCCTGGAGTGTGTGTGTCTGTCTACCCTGCAATGGCCTGGTGTCCCATCCAGGGTGTACCCTGCCTTGTGCCTGTTGTTTGCTGGGACAGGCTCCAGCATCCCTGGGGAGACCCTGATTTGGAATATGCAGTAGATGAATGGATGGCTGATGACTTGAAATCTATGGGTTCAACACAAAGAAGGTTTGTGTTCTAAATGATCAAATTTATGCATGGAATTACTCAAATTAAAACCTACCTAATATTGCACATTCCAATAAAACTCATGATCACAGATACAAATTGCTTGAATTAATTAAAATGTGTTCAAAATTGAATGAATTGCAAATGAAAAAACAGTTTTTAGTCTGTTGACAACACTTTTGGGGGGCAAAAATTCGATTTGAGCGTTAATGTTTTTCAAAATCTGTGTCAGATTGACAATTTAATTAAGAACTAGTCACCCTGCTGCCATGGGCATTGTTGCTATCATAAAATCCTTTTTTTGTGCATTTCTGTAAAGAGTACAATTGTGATCAACTGAAATATTTTTGTACAGTATGTTTGGTTTTCTGCTCAGAGTTTCAGACAGTCAGACCAACACATCTGGACAACAGAAACCCTATTGTTAGACCTAACAACAGCTTTACAAATATTTTATCAATGGGCATTTTGTTATTAACGTTGTTGTTAACGTTATTCTATTTTGCAGTCAAAAAATCTGATTTTCATTGAGGAGCACTATTAGGAAGCTCCAAAGGAAAGCAAAAAGCGATGCACTTTTCTTATTTTTGCATTCACTTACAGGTCAGAGGTCAGAATGGAGACATACGCTATTACCCAGCAGCCTCTGACAGCTGTCACATCAGACATAAGCCCAGCCTGGTCAGGCCAATGGAGCACTGGACTATGTGACTGCTGTGAAGACATGGGTGTCTGTGAGTTCGGCTGTCTGTCTGCCATAAATCTTAAGAAAATTATCTTTGTGTCTTACAGTGATGAATACCTGTCTTTACCTAAATCAGCATCCAAATCAAGGATTAAATCAAAACATCAACCCAGGGCAACACACCTTGGTTCAATAACTCTGTCAATGCCTCCTTGATTTAAATCAATGAAATCCACTATTTTAACAAAAACATTGTACATGACATTCACATGACATCAGCATGTGTTCTGCAAAGGAACAAGCAGAGGTTAATTCCATACTGAACAGCAGAGAGAAGAAACCCAGTGTTTTTAGCCTCTTCAGGTGTGTCAGCTGAAGGTTATAAAATAGCTATTCTGTGTTTGCTTTGAATTGCTTAAATATAAATAAATTACAATTAATGATTTAATTCTTTTCTGATCCCTATACAGAATAAGAGCCAAGACAGGTATTTCTTAACTTCCTTGGCTAGACTTGAATAGATTGACTGAATTTAGATCAATGACTGACTGTATTTGTATCGGTGAAATTTACATCTCCCCTGTTAGGTTACATCTGGCAAACTAATTCTGGACACCACGATTAATATGACAGCAGCTGTGAGCTGTAGAGAACTGGATGCATGCTGACATACTGAATTGCACAAACATTGTAACTAGAATGATTAATGGCTTGCCAGGATTTGAACAATAAGTGACAGACCGAGTAGCATGTTACTGTATGTAAGCAGTCGGTGAAACGTGGTTCCGTTTAGCCCTGTTTTCTCTTTCAGGCTGTTGTGCCTTCTGGTGTTTCCCCTGCTTTGCCTGCAAGACCACCAGTGAATTTGGGGAGTGCCTGTGTCTGCCAGTCCTGGATGGCATAGGCTGTGTGCCACCTGTCTCCCTGGCCATGCGTGCTGCTGTTCGAGAGCGCTATGGCATCCAGGTATCTGTTATTCTACGTCCTTCTCCGATATAAATCCAGTTTCCAGTGCAGCAGAAGGTGGTGTATGCAATCCGACCTTTTGGCCTTACTTTTAATTAGCTCACGGAAAGTTTGGGTGGTCAGAATTTCGAAGGTAGTTCTCAGAGGTGGTCCCTGACATCAGGGCTGACAGTCCTACTCTTCTCACGACATCCGTGGAGTGGACAACAGGGTCTCAAGAACATCCACAATGGCTGGACAGAGCCATCAGCCGGACACTGCAATGTCCACAGACTGCCAGTTTCAGTAATTTTCTTTCTTCAATCCTGGTCCTGGAGGGCTGTGTCTCCGGGTTTTCTTTCCAGCTCGGGTCCTAACAGGTTTAAAGGGGATGGGGTGGCAGGGTGGTGCAGTGGTTACCATTGCTGCACAACACTAGGGCCCTGGGTTCAATTCCTGAGGTGCTGTCTGTGGGGAGTTTGTATGTTCGCCTGCATTTGCATGGGTTTCCTTCAGGTGCTCCAGTTTTCTCCCACAGTCCAAAAACACGTTGGTAGTTTCATTGGCTTCTGGGAAAATTGGCCCTGGTGTGAGTGTGCGTGGCGGTGTCTGTTCTGCAATGGACTGGCATCCTGTCCAGAAGTGGTTTAAAAATGGATGGAAGGATTAAAATGGGGGAAAGTATTTCACATCCTGCAGCTTTATACCGTACAAATCCATCAGCAGCCCATCTGACCTGCTCCCTGGCATCTCACACAGTTCCCAGGATTAGCAGATCCGTACTTTGATGCTTTCTCGTATGTCTGGAGCCATACCTCTTTGTGCTGAGACACGTTCAAAACCTTGGCCTCAGAGAGAACTTTGCTATCTGCGTGCATCTCAACGGTTTCTCTGCAATCCGATCCTCACAGGACGTCATCACCACCAGACTCGTGTCTTTCTCCCTTCCTCTCTCACTTCCACCTGTTCACCCAGCCCTTCAGGTACAGCACTGTACCGTGACTGTATCCTGGGACAGGACAGGCAGCCCTGGTTTCCCCTGTTAGGGAAACTATAGCCTCTAGCTGAGGAATAATTCAGCATGTGAAGCAAATGTGAGCTGTGTCTTTAAACTGACTGGGGTTGATTAAATAAGATAAGATCACTTTATTGGCCATATACAACTTCTTGCATTAAGGATTTGTCTTTTCACATACCCCAGCTTGCTCTCCATGAGTCACACAGGCAGGGAGAGAGAAGCCTGGGGTCAGAGCACAGGGTCAGCCATTTATATAGTGTAGCACCCCTGGAGCAGCTGGGGTTAAGGGCCTTGCTCAGGGGCCCAACAACCAGCAATAGGATTCCTCTGCCAGTTGCAGGATTTGAACCGGCAACCGGTTCAAGTTCAAAGAAGGGAGAGCAGAGTAAAACCTGGTCAAAAAGTAATACCATACACAGAATAATTGAAGGAACTGAAAACCTTTGAGCTTTGAATCAGATTCCCTGGTGTGTTCAGATAACCTAAATCGATTATTAAACTGCTATTGACACTGAATCAAAGATGGGTTAAAATGCCTCTTCTCTTTTATAACTTTTCTGATGTTCTTTTGTCGTACATTTAGACCTAATTACTGGCCAGAGTTTTTTTTCTGGTTGCTATGTCTGTATCAGGATTGTACAACTATTCGTAGCAGATATCTGTATAGAGCACATATTTGCAAACAGATAATGCAAATTAATTTGAAGAATCCTACGCAGTTAGAATTCTGCCCTTTTAAAAACAAATAGGGTAGACTGTATCCTACCAGATTCTCCTTTTGGAATTTTGTTTTTCTTCAGAAAGTTTTCACACTCATAACCATCTGATGCCAATGTTTCAGCCACAGAAAATACTTTTCTGCAGTGTTCAATGTCCCATGAGTAAATATGGGCTACAAAAAAAACTTTTAAGATAAGATCTTGCTTATTCTGGGATTGCGCAACAGGGCAATAAACAGCTAAAGACTAAGGAAAGCAAAAAACCTGGTGCATAAAGTGGCCATGTGGTTTTTTTGGGGGTGGTGTGTTGCTTTACTGATGGAAGACTGGAGCTGGGCCTCTTGTGATCCTGTCAGTTGTTTACTGCATTTAACAGTCATCCATCCAACCTTTTTCAAACCACATCTTCCATTGTCAGGGTCTTGGGGTCTATCTAGAGTCTATCCCAGCAAGCAACAGGCCCAAGGCAGGGTGTCACGATCGTTACTCCTCCTCTTAAGGGTGCTCCAGCCCTTCCTCGTTCTGTCCCATTACCCACACCTGTTCTTTATTCCAGCCCCTCTTCTGTTCCACCTTATAAGCCAGATGCAGACGTCATCCGGGGCTTCTCATTGATTTCTGCATCGTGAGAGCCCGGGTCCTGCTGCATCTGGCTCCGTTATGTTTTTAACCTTCAGTTCCTGATTCCCCTCCCTTCGCCGGTCCCAACCCGGTTCATGGTTTTAACCCCGGATGGATTGCCTTGTTAAGGACTCTTGCTTTTGTGTTGGATTCCCCATTTGGACTTTACATGGATTGTTTGCCTCAGCCACACCTCCCCGGATCACCAGCACTCCCCGGACACGCCCCCCGTCTCCAGACCCTTTTCCTGCATGACTATTTTTCCCCTTGTGTCTTCACAATTCTGGATCGTGTCGTCCGCATAGGGCTCGGAAAGAACCGGATCGTGACACAGGGTATACCCTGGTTGGGACACTGGTCCATTACAGGGAAGATAAACACAAAGGCCAATTTTCCCAGAAGCCAGTTAACCTCCCTTATGTCATTGAACTGTGGGAGGAAACCGGAGCACCTGGGGAAAACCCAAGCGAACACGGGGAGGACATACAAGCTCCACACAGATAGCATCTCAGGTCTGGAATTGAGCCCAGGGCCCCAACCACTGCACCACCAGTAAGCCAATCAAATAATATTCAAGATCTTAGAAAAATATTAAACACAAGGGGTAACTAATAAGTGCAGTACTGTACCCTTCAATCACCCTATAATAATGTGCACCTAGCACTGTGCATTAGCCAATAAATATGTACATACACTAGCTGTATCTATTACACACAGACCATCACAACCCTAATAAATTACTTGTTAAGTGTGGAAGAGTTCAGTTAAATGTTTAAATGTATAGGTTCAGCTCCCAGGCTACAATTGTAAAAGTGGGTAAAGCTGTGTATGCTGGAAATATCAGAAACAATACCCTTAAAGTAGGTCATTTAGGAACTCAGGACCGAACAATGAAACAAATCTAAACAGTCAAGCAGATTAAGTCATTGTTTAGCACTGGAGAAAGAGTTTAACTGGAATGAAATCCAGCTGATACAGTGTCCAGAACCTCGATTAGTAACCCCTGCCCTAAATTAACGCATAAGATGGAAGCCCTGTATTTACGTTGTCTTGGGGACAGTTTACAGTATAGACGAAGGCAAACAGTCACTACCTTTGTATTTTTAGGCTCTGTGTTGTCACCTGTGTATGTCAGCTCATTGGCAGTTTGTTTATGAAATAGGCAAGGAATCCTAACAGATATTTGTGTTGTGCCATCCTCGTGGGCAGTACCTATTTCTTTATTGGCATCTCTGTGATTGATCATTAACATATACAGGTAGTAGCATAGGCTTTATTAAATGAAGCATAGTTTAGACCTTATCTACCTGCTTCTCTCTATGCTGTGAGTTGAGGAACTCTTCCCCTATTCTCCTGCTTAGTGTCTGTGCCAAAACCATTGGTTTTTGAAGCCTGGTTTAGGAATATGATTCTTTGGTGACAACAAGTGGTAAACGTCTGCCAATACACTACACACTAATGATTCACCATCCATAACAGTATGGCAAAAGGATATTACTACTTATTATAATAAAGACTGGTTTGGGATTCATGAAGGTTCTTTTCTGCAAACTTCACTTTTTGTATGAAATTTAAATCTACTCAATAAAGAGTAGGTTGACCAAACAAAGAGCAGGATTCTAAAGTGCTGATATGGTTTAGAGTTCCGTGCTCTGTGTTGGCATGCACAGGCCAGTACAAACACAGCTGAAACCTTTTCACACATTTTTCTGGAACTCTTTGGAACAGTGTGTTGAAATCACCCTCTGTTTCAAAGCAGGCACAATAAAAACATTACAGCATATATTTTTTCCCACTTCCACAATAAACTTTTTTTTTACCTTGAAACCTGTTTTTGTAAAGGAAAAAAACCTATTACAGATATTTACTAATGTAGAACCTGGATGGTTCTACAAATCAGCTTTTGAAGAAAGATATGTCATTATGTTGGTTTTCTTTAGGAACAGCTGTGAAAAAAATGCAGTAATTCATGTTAACTTAGAAGAATGCACCCAATGTAAAAAACTGTGAACCCTTTCACTCTGACAGGGAAATATCTACAGCGACTGCTTCTATGGCTGCTGCTGCTACCCCTTATCCTGGTGTCAGATCTCCCGGGAAATCAAGAGACGCAACCAGTCGCTGACCTTCACCAACTCCCATGCCTCCACCCTCACCGCGGGCTTCCTCCCGCTCTCCAACGAAAAGAGCGAGCACGTCTCTTAATCCATCCAACAGTAGCCCTTCACTTCTCCGCTCCAGCGCCACAGCTTCACACACCCGGAAGACAGATGCACACAGCCTATAGCTCTCTCTGGGGAAAAGGAGAGGTGCAGGAAAACGCTATGGAAAAAGACACTTCTGTAAATGATAAAAGAAGATGAATCTTTTATGTACACTATCTAAAGATGTTTCTCCACTTTATATGGAATATAGCACACCCTGTATACCGATAGCGTATGGCTAGGATTGCTCTGAGGGTAGAGGAATTCAGTTAAATTCAAGCTTCATTATCCTTTGGGGAAATTTGTTTTACAACACAATCCAGTACAACAATACAACACGGAAGATGCACATTACCAACAGAGAAGACAGTACAGTAGTATTACAGGAGATAAGGCCGTTATTTTACAGAGTTTTGAGGGTGATATTGCATGGGAGGATGAATGATTTCTTAAGTCTGTGGGGACACAGAGATGTCCCCAAGATGGGAGCAGTGAAAATTCGCAATGGGGGGGCTAGACACACAGCCCACAATTCTCTTGCCCGTCTTTATAATCCACTGTTTGCTGAGGATATTTAAGTTGATTTGATTTTCCTGAATTAGTTTGCTATTTATTTTCACTAATTTTCATCACCTATTACAATTACTGATGTTGTCAAGCCAACAAGTGAGACACTATGTTCAGACACTTTCAATAAACAAGTTATTGAAATGGCTTTCCATTTAATTCATGGAGCAGGTCTTAAACAACAGTTGTGCTGTCATTGTCATGATTTGTGTAGAGCTATGTACAGTATATTCTTAATTGGCTACAACTTTTCGGTAGTCACATTCTTTGTGGATCACAATAGAATTTAGGCAAATAAAGTAGCCTTAAATGTCTGTTTTATAGGATATGAAATGAAAACTGTTAGTGTGCTTTACTCCACTTAATCTGTAGCGTATCGTATGGGGCAGATGTGTTTCTTTGTGGTGACATGTGGAGGTAAAGTCTTCTTGATTACATATTACATTTTAGGATTTTTATTATGACTTAATGTGGACCTAATTGCATCTTTGAGTGAATCTGCTTCCTTAAAGTACCCTTTTAATCAAGAGAGCATGTCGGAGAAAGCGAACTGAAGGCCATGTGAGTACTTTCACAGTGAATACAACTGTAAAGAATACCACTGAGGAGATTTCCTTCTTGAAATCTGTAATAACCAATCTCCTACCTCCATATTTCACAGTGGGCACAAGCGTAGCATGAGCTTCACCATCTGTACAACACACCTCTCCCCAGTGAGTAAGTCCAATGGCTCCACCTGTCATTCGGATGTAGTAGTACAAATTCAAGTCAACACCTTTTGTGGTTTGCCCTGAGAAGAAACATCTTGCTTGCAACCCTGTCATGAATATCACATTCCTGCAGTCTTTGTTTTCAACAATGTGTACCAACTCGACTCATAATCACTGGTAGTTAGACTTGCTTGTAGCCACTACCTGGCAGGTGTGACAATATTCTAGTAGTCTTACTTTCTAAAAGTGTGTTTTTGTAACATAGGGAAAAAAATTACGGGCCTCTATATAGAGTAGTTCTGTAGATTTCCATTGTACTTCCAAAGTGCACAGTGTAAATGTACTGTAGATATGTTTTTGGTGAATATTTTAAAGAACCACTTAAGGAAACAGAGTCCTGCCGCACTGCTAATAAAGGTTGCTGCACAACAACAGCAGTAGAGGCAGAAGCTCGCAAGGGAACTGAATTTGTCCCTGAACCAGAATTTACCCCTGAATCCTGAACTGTATTAGTGAGAACCGGTAGGAAGGTTTTAACTTAGGCTGGAATAGAAGGGAAACAGAGTAAGAATCATTTAGAATAAACACTGCAGCACAACCCAGAGGACATAGTGAAAACTACGCTGAAGTGCATTTCAAACTGAGAACTGGAAACATTACTTTACACAAAGGTGTGTGGGAGTGGGGAACATTCTCTTCACACAGCCGTGCTGTTCATGCCGATACCTTGGCTTTCTCTGAGATATGGCTGGATGAGATTCTTGAATCAACAGGATACTAACAAAATGAACTAGATGTACAGAATGGCCTCCTTTTGGTTTGTAACCTTCCTTATGGACTTAATTATTCCACAGATCAGAAGCAACTATAAGACGTGTCGACAGTACCCTGGTTGACCAAGGCAAACAAGTCCAAAGGGAGTCCGTAGGGTAATCCATAATTGATCAAAAGTCCAGAGCCGGGTAATTCATTCTAGACAGACATGACAGAGTTTAAAAACCGGAGCAGGATCCGGTGCAGGGAGGAGGAATAAAAAGGGGAAACGGGGCCAGGCGCTCCAAACCCCGGACCCAGATAGCCTATGCTGTCGAGCCCCTCCTGGACTCACTGGTAGGCGGACATCCGGGTGTCCATCTTCCAAAGCGGAGCCTGGAATGGTGGGAGCGTCTGGCTTTTGAAAGGAGGGGCTGGAACAGGAGGCAGGTGCAAAAAATCAGGACAAACAAGGAAGAGCCGGAGCGTCCTTAAGAGGAGGGGCTTACAATCATGACAGATCCAGATGTCTTCAAGAGCCTATTTGGATGTAATCTTAGGGTGTGCGAAGGGGAAACAAAATGCTGCTTCTTTCCCCAGCTGAAAAAGTAAAAACCCTTAAAGCCTCTTCTCACATCAGGCAGACACACCCTTCACTCCATGTAGCTATCAGTTCCATCTGAATTCTGTCAATGAGCACATTGCATTGTGATGTTAAACTGTGTTCTTCTATTGATCTAGTCACTAAACCTATCTGTCACAAGCACTTCAAAATCCTTTTGTAGAACATGGCATATTTCATTCTTTTCAAAGACTGAAGAAAACATTGTGCAAGATATCCAGTTTGACATGTACTGTTTACACGTGTATTGCCCAACAGCTATTCTTTCCACTTGAGTCATTACTTCTTAATCTGGGCAGGACAGTGCCGGGAACGTGTTTTTTTTTAACCCTTTATCAAGCAGATGAGTCAATTCAGAGTGACCATTATACTTTATGTAACGTAACAACAGGTGTGTTCCCACCCAGAATCCAAATCCACCCAGTCCTTTTTTGTGGGTTTAATGCTTTGCAGTTTCAAGGATTTAATGGTGGTATTTTTTACATTTTCATCTAACCCATAATCACAAAATATAAGCATTTGATTAATTAATTAGTCATACCCATTTTACTATTCCTCAAGTTGTAGGGCATTAATCTCCTGGGGAAATGAAGGCTGAAACACATCAAAGTATCGCTCCAACAGATGTTCACAGATGTCTGGATTTTCATACATTTGTTGGTTCATTAAATCATCATGCACCTTTGATGCTCAAGCATTCATGTGCTTAATAGAGAAATAGAACTATAACCAAGCATGATAAAATTATAATTACATTTATAAATAGAAGTCATAACAATTAGAAGTGTGAGATAATAGAATACATTATAATTAGATGTAGAATTAGAAATTACATTTAAAAAACATCTAATGTGTAAAATCTCAAGATAAAGTTAAAGGTAGACATTAATAGCTGAGAATAAGAAGCTAACTTGTAAATGAGGGTCTTAACCAAAAATTGAAAATGGCCAGAGAAAGCACACATTTATATAGAAAGGTAGAAGGTTTCAGAATAATGAACCCCAAATACACAAGGCAGCTTCTACATTTCTCTTTCACCTAAACTACAGCAGGCAGAGAAAGGCGCATCTGATTGTCTGTCTAGTGTAGGATGGCGGCGCTGTGGTTAGCACTGCTGCCTCACAGCAATGGGGACCTGGGTGCAATTCTGGACCTGGAGTGCTCTCTGTGTGGAGTTTGAATGTTCATGTGGGTTTCCTTCCACAATCCAAAGATATATTGGTAGGTTAATTGGCATCTGGGAAAATTATCCCCGATGTGTCTGAGTATGTCTGTGTCTGCCCTGCAAGGGGCAGAAGATGCCCTGCGAAGAGACAAAACACGTCTGGGTTCTTAGAAAGACAGCATCTCTATAATATACACTAGGCCAATACTCAGGCTGATTTCTGCCTGGAAGGCAAAGTGAACGAGAGTAAAGGAGAAAGCAATAGCAAAGTAAGCAGAGAACGCTATGAAATACAGTAAGGAGCAATTAATTATTTAAACAACTGTATACAGACTACAGTACCAGGAGACGTATCTAAGCAATTCTCACAGTAGCTCTTGCATACCATTCTGATGGAGAACAGAAAACAAACCACACACGAACCAAGCTGGACAGTCTTGTCAAAGACTATTCAGTGGTGCTGTGTAGACCAGCTTTGTTCAGGTATATTTGAAATGTACTTCATACAATTACATACGCCACACAGTCCTAAGTTTTGTCCGCTACGTCTTGAGAGCCTAAGAGAACCAAGGTTTAACAGACGTTAACAGACGTGAACCAAGGTTTCACGCGTCATAAAAATCCTGCTGCACTCAGCAGAAGTGAAAACTACATCCTAAATAAGTAGACAGTTGTAATTAATTACCAAATCCTCCCTGCGATATAGATACTGAAATTCTCCTTCCTGCTTATTGGATGAATTTTCACAGTGGCCTGTGTCAGAATGACATGCTCACACTATCAGGTCTGCATACCGATGATTCCAGCTACAGTATATTATGTTGTTTCTGTTCTTTCTACTGTCACTGTTTTTATGGCAATAAAAAGTAGAATACAAAATGTTACATATATAAATGAAGGATTATATACTTTGTAGCTAGATACATTAAAATGTAAATTTATATATATATTATTTAAATTCCATTTAAAGTTAAATTTGCCATCTTTCTGGTCACTGTTAAAAGCAGCACATTCACCAGGCTCACAATTCTATCAGGTAGATGAGTTGCTCTGTTTAAGCTGAGACCTAGAAAAGTCCAGAGGTTGCTGCTTCGAGTCTGGGATTGCTTCTGGCTTTCCTCGAGGAGCTGTGTGTAAAACACAGGGCCTTACAGGGAATGTGAAGGTCTACCAGCGACACCCGTGCACCCAAGTTGTCAGACATCCTGCCTACGGCACATGTTTTTTCACCTGTAAAAACTCTAGGGCTTACAAGTGTTTGCTAGAATGCTTTCTTTCAATCCATTCAAATCCTCTAGTCATTACAAATGAACTGTCCTATTGGTTTATATGTTTGATTGATTATATTGGTTGAAATGATCGATTCTATTGGAGTGAAAACTTTAAATAAACCTGTCTCATCTGTAAATAAAACAGAAACTTATGTTGCACTTACTTCCTCACAATGATTTGTTTCTATTGTGTAACATACTGTAGATCTCAGCTGATCGGGAGGAAAGTAACTTGAAGATACTGTATGTTTCTGGAGTGTTCGAGAGAACCATCATTTCAGAGGTTGATTTCAAACCAAATCCTCTGTCCTATCTCTTTCTTAATGCCCTTATGCCCTGAAAGGAATCCAGACATTTTTTGACAATTAACAAGTTCTGCTTTAAATAGAGACAGTCAGGTTAAACTCGATTGACCAGCTGTGTGACGTTATCCTTGGAACAAAGTTGCACATCAGGGTTACTTTTGTCTCCAGTTCCGTCAGACAAGTAAGGAAGCGCATTTGATTTGTTGTCTGGCAGACTACAGTGCACTGCTTCTCACACAATACGCTCCTGAGACCCCACAACTGCAACTAAACAGCTCTTGGTAAAGGTGAGTGCTGGCATTTTCTTAATATACAGCCAGAAAGGCAGATAAGTTTGCTACTAAGTGACAAAGCTGCTAACATTTCAGTTTTCCCTCATTTGAATGTAAAATGTTTGTAGGTTAACTACCTTTTTCTCTGGCTGTTGTTAATGTTGTTCACAATTTCATAAAATATTATGCGGCAAAACTTCATGAAAAAGCAAAGCACACCTTGATTATGTTACACTGGAATTTTTTTGGAAGGGCAAAATCTTTGTTTTCCTGCCTCCATCTATACCCTGGCTACCTGTCCCATATTTTACTTTCCGTTGGGTTTACCTGATTAACCATGTGACACTTCCTAGGATGTTGTTCAATGTTGATTTGTATTATGGTATTGAACTCGTTGTGTTGTGTTATTGTTGTAAATGTTATGTTTATGAGCTCTTTATGTGCAAGACCAGTTCCCTTAGGGGTGCATTTAAATTCAAATTCAGATGTTCTGTGTTAAAACAAAACCAAACGCAACAAGCCATCTAAACATGAATTTAGATTTTATACTTCTTTTGCACATGAAGTTTGACATCCAGGGTACAGAACAGGGAAATTAAACAATGCAAACTAAACACAGAAGGTGTGAAAGGTTTTCAAGATACAACATTATGAACATAGCAGTTATAAAAGGAGGCAGGACAAGAGAGCACTTTGTCTTAAAAATAAAAATGAAAAGGAAGAGCCTCACATCGTGATCGCCATCACTTTCAGAAAATACCTTGTTTACCGAGAAACGTGAAACCTTTGAGGAAGGGCTATACTGTGTATCTTCACCTCAAATGCTCAAGAAGGGATGTGCAGTTAGGTGCTGTCCAGTTTCTAGACTCAAGAATAAAGCCTAGGAATTTCCAAACCCAGAAGTGTTAAGCTGTTATGTTCTATTGCCATTTTTGGTTTGTTATTGTTGATAAAGCACAAAAAAAGGAACTTGTCCAAACATTCGTGGACAGATAGTTGAATCATGGCCAAGCAAACCTTAACATAGGTGGTGCAAACATTAGCACAGGTTTCAGATGTACAGGATCAAATGACCATTATTTAAATTTCTAAGAATACCAGATTTACAGATGTAAATTTGTGCTTATCCATTATGTGACCAAACAGATAATGGCATATGTTCCAGTATATTTTAAACTTTTTTTTTTGTGGCAGGGACTAAGTGAATCCATATATGTAAAGTGCAGAAGGTATATCCCATACACTATTACCCAGAAACTGTTTTTCCTTGTAAGATACGTACTGCATGTACATGCATATGTTTAACTGGTCTAAGTTGGTTATGTTGATGAGCTATAATAAGATTAGAAACAGTTGTCTGGCAGGGCACACCCTGGGGGACACCAGTCCATCACAGGGCACACACCAACAAAAACAAACACTCACACCTGGTCAAGTAGCAGTTTGTCTTTGGATTGTGGGAGGAATACAGAGCAGCCAGAAGATTTCCAAACAAAGAGAACATACAAACCACACATACCTGTATAGCACCCCAGGAATGGAACCCAAGGTCTCAGAGCTGTAAAGCAGTCATGCTAACCACTGTGCCAGAGAACAACAAACAGTAACAAGACATATTAATTTTCCAGTGTGAGCACCTAATTTTGCTTCATGGGATTCTATCTTGGCGACAATTTTCTTCCCAAAGAAATATGACATTCCTTTTTCCCCACAAAGGAGAGCAGAGTGTCTGATAGCCTGTCTCTTTCCTGATAGGTCAGAGGCAAGGATGTCAAACATAGTGGTTATCCAGCAGCCCCAGAAGATGTATGGTGTGAATCAGTCCAACCAGTGGACCACAGGCATCTGCGACTGCTGTGAAGACCTTCCTAGCTGTAAGTGCCCCTGTGTGCGGTCATGACATGAACTGTCCAGTATTCTCAAACAGGAGCCTAGGCCCTGCTGTCTGCTTACAAGAGTTTTTGAGCTTTTCTGACTGAGGGTATTCCTTCTAAAAGTCCACGTTGCTGTGCACTGGGTTGTGAGTTTGCCCATATGACATGTCCCACACAAGCTGGACAGTTTTGGATGTTCTACGTTACATGCCTTGGGGGCAAGGTTAAATCACAAACTTCAGCAAACACCCAAGTTCCTTTGAATACAAAATTACTGCACACATGCAGGTTTTTGTCTTAAATGGAACATACACCCCTCTGCCAGGAGAGTGGAACTACAGTAGTGACAGTGGACTCGATAAACAGTTCTTCACATTCATGAAGAACTTCACCATAGCAATGACTACATCTTGGACTTTACAATATTACGTTTAGTACAGGCTGAAACGGAGGTGTCAAAAAACAAGTTCCTGGAAGGCACAAGGATGTTTCTTGTAGTCTTTGACTTCATTAAGAGCATTCAGTTATTAGGAATTTTACACTTCTGGGCTAAAATAAGATAAAGGTATTGTGTGGTGCCAGACATAGTGACGTAATATCATATTCATACAGTATACATCGTATTGTATAAAAAATCCTATATGCCTCAGCCCAAACAAACTAAGCAGTCAATTGTGTGTTGCTGGGTAGGCCCAGGCATACTGCCCATCCTGGATATAGATATCACCCAGTGCCATGAGCTAGCAGCTTTACTCATTGAACCACTAGAGGTAACCTCTATGACAAAATCCAGACGTTTTCACAGTACTGTTTAGGGCAATACAGGATTGGAGTGATCCAGTGCCCATGTCCAGCAGACAATGGATGTAAGGCAGGGTATACCTGTCTGAAATTACGCCTGTCTGTTGCAGGGCATGCTCACACACACATAAGAGACAGTAAACAACACGTCTTGGACTGTGGAAGGATACTTGAGCAACCAGCTGAAACCTTCATGGTCACGGGGTGAACATATGGTCTCCATCCCAGTCACCCCAGGATACACAACACCAAACATCCATTAATCCTGCTGCATGATTCTAAAAACAATAGTGTTTTTAGTTCTTGACAAGAAGACAAAAACAAGTTTATTTTTCCAGGCTGCTTTGCATTCTGGTGTTTCCCCTGTTTTGCCTGCAAGACCGCCAAAGACTTCGGGGAATGTCTCTGCCTGCCACTGCTGGATTTTAGTGGCATTGTCCCACCCATAACTATGGCTATGAGGGTAGGAGCGCGACATCGTTACGGTATTGAGGTACGAACCTATTAAATCACTTAGATCTCATGTTTTGTAACTACATGTTCCTGCATTTTCATGTCAAAAATATGCTGAGTGCTGAAGAGCACATCTAACTCAGGAAAGCTTCCATTAATGTTAGTATGTTCAAGATACCAGCATCAGAGCTACTTGCCTCCACAACTGAAGGTCAGAAATACTGTTCTATAGGTCTCCTTAAATTAACTTCAACTTTCAGGTCTATTTCGGAAGCTTAAAGTGGTGCAATTAAGCCTCATTTTGCTGACTGCTAAGCAATTTGTAGTGGGGCTTTGCTGCTGGAGTATATAAAGTACTGTATGTCCCCTGTGTGTTGCTAGGACAAACCCAAATGCACTAGTGCTCGGAAGAAACGAACCTTTCTCCCTGCCTTCTTCCCTTGTTTGCAGGGTACCATGTGCAAGGACTGTTTATACGCCACCTTCTGCCCGTGGTGCTCCTGGTGTCAGATTTCCAGAGAGATGAAGATGCGCAATGAACAGATCATTTTAGTCAATGCCAACTCTGGCCCTGTCCCTACGAGACGCATGTGACCAGCCAATATTGTCCGTGCTCCATTCAGCCAGCTCCCTTGACCTGGAGCAATATTGCTCCAGGCACTGATTGCTGTGCATGGTAATGTAACTGATGTGTATTTCTGTACTCCATCCTGTTGTATATCATACTGTTTTATTATCAAATTGTTAATGCTATATTGTACGGAGGTCTCACAACCCACAGAACCCACTTGTAAACACAGCCTAAGTGGACCAGCGGCCTTATATTTATAATTCGGTTTCTAGTTTTAATGCTTTTATTCTGTACACTGTGCATTTATTGTAAAGGAACTTGAATACCTGGTTTCCAGTCATGTTTTTTTTCCAATGTAATTGCAGACTGTTGTTTTGTTTTAGAAAGAAAAATGGAAGGACAGATTGTTTGTAAAAACGTATTGAAACAGGAGTGGATCATCTTCCATCCATCATCACAATGCTGCATTATAAGGGCTGGTCTATATATCTCAGAACTATAGGGCACAAAACAGGACTTGTGCCCTATGGAGACACCTCTTTCTACAGATTGGTAGAAAGTTTTGATGGAATTTTAAATGTATCTGCCAGCAAATTAATAATTGCTTGTTTCAGCCTTTTGAGTATTTGTATGTAATTTTCATACTAATAAACAAACTCCATTGATGGATTTATTTATTGGCATTTTTTGTTATCTGTCAGTGATGTATTATACAGACTGTATGTGGTGCATTGCCATGCTGAACAGAGATCATAAAGAAGGTTCAAGAGGGATGACAACAAACAAGTTCAATCAGCCTCAGCTGTCAGTAATTCATAATCAGTACAGACATAATCTCCTCACTTAAACAATATAAATACTACACATGACCCACTTCTCTCCCTCACATTTGTCTCTTCGCATCCCTCCTCTACCTTATCGCCACCTGTGCGGCTGCCCCTTGGTCACTCCTCACTCTGCCTGGGGGTCCCAGCCTCCTCGTCCTGTGGCCAGGAGGTTAGCCCTCAGCCTAGCAGGTTAACATTTTCAAACCATGTGATTGTATTTGGACAAAAATCAATATTTACAAGGTAACTAAGAGACAATGTTGATGTCCTGCTAAGAAATAGAACTTCAGGAAAAAGATATGCACGGACTACTCCTGTGCCAAGAAGTGGATTTATTGCAACACTTGTTTCCAACAGCTATCAGTTCAGAACACAGACGCATGTGACAGTGACCACTAGGGGGAGTCACACTGCCATATATCCACGGAGGAAACGTTGACCATTCAAACATTCACGCACAGTGTACTTTTAAATAGTATGGACGCAATTGTATAGAGAGCACAGAGAAGCAAGGCGCACTCCAGAATTTTATAAAGGGGTACACTAGCTCGTACTGAACAACAGATAGGAAATGCTGATGCCAAACAAAGATACATGCCTACAGAAATTGCTCGGAGTTCATTAAACTTCACCAATACATTTAGAAATTACCTTAAGTAGTTATTAAAACAAACAGCAGTTAGCCAGGCACTGATAAAAAATGAGTAGTAATAACTCTGCTTAGAATCTTTTGTCCAGCACTGTAAAAAAATAACGTGTTTAACAAAGTGTGATAACATTTTGAAAAAAGAAGAGAAATCATTCTAAAAAAAATTCAGAACCTTTTCATTCACTCTGATTCTAGACATATAACAGGTATCATCGAGTTGTTTCAAGATGCTACAAACTTTGGAAACATCAGACTGGCTCAAATAAGACAAGAGCTATTTTACTAGCTGGAATGAACTTACTCAAAGATCAAAACAACTTAAAGCCATTGTGTCTTGGGTTGGATTTCATGTTAGGGTGTCTTCATGTTCATGAAGTGCTCAACAGATGATCCCATGTCCTAACCAGTGTCCAGAGACAGGCTGTCTAGGTTAACAGGTGTCTTCAGATTGTCTCCATGTAGGTCTGCTTTGTATTGGACAGGTGGTCTGTCCTCCAGGCAGACATTACCCCTTGAGCCCAGTGCTGCCAGACACACACTTGTTGTATAGTTAAACAACTATATGTAATATAAAGTCACATACTGTATGCAGTAGTTCACATAGGTAGCTGCGTCAGCATGCGTAGGCTGTAAAGGAACAAGTAAAGGTTTATTCCATGTTGGAAAGAGAAAAAAAGAAACACAATGTTTTGGCTGTGGAGCCTTCCCTAATGTGAATAAGGCTCCACAGCCAAAATGTTGTGTTTCTTTTCAGCATGGAATAAACCTTTTACTTGTTCCTTTTCTGTATACACTATACATTGTATAATAGATGCTATCATAGAGGACATCTCTTTAACAATCATCTGTTTGAAAGTAATTTTGTGTTTCTTTTTTTGTACACACCTACGTCAGGCTGTATGATTTTTTCAATACAGAAGTTGCTTGTGTTTAAAATTTGCATAAGAACTCCTTTGAAACCAGTTGTGCAATATTGAAACTCAGGCTCATTCTTCAGTCATGATGACATGCTTTAGGTATGATCTCAGAAAACCCAAAGAACTGGTCAACCCTGTCCTTAAAACCCACATTCAGAGACAAAATATTCTAGTTCCCTGAAGTTTGTCATCTTAGCTAGAATACAGACTTCATCAAATCTACTTTGGATAAATCTTTTATAAATCTTATCATAAGGGTGCTGACTGGGATTGCCAGTGGGTGAGTGGAATTTAAACCCAGAAAAGTCTCACAAAACACTAATAAGACCCAATTTCATCCTAACTTAATACAGCAAAAACGATATTATAGCTTTAGAACAAACTCAAAGAAGAACACAAGCAATGGCTCCAGGTCTGAGAAGGTTGACATACACTACATTGAAGGAGCTAGAATTAGGCCGACAAAGAAATTGTTTTTAAGGGCCCATTCATGGATGTGGTTCTTAGAATATGAAATACAGGCCAGGGGATTCACTTAAAGCAAGCAGACAGATTTCAGTGAACATGTAAATGAATTGATCCAGACAATGCCATATCAAGACCGAACAGTAATTATCGGACTGGCCGTGGGTCTCTAAAGTTCGTGGGCGTCAATTCCTTTTCCCTGCGATTCCACCCAGTGCCGGATTTCCCCATTAGGCACTGATTCCACTTCAAGACAAAATCAGTTTATTTTACTTATGAAAACGTAAAATTAATCAAGAGTACGAATTTTACGAAAGTTTGCGGCTGGAGAAAAATAATACTTCTGTTGATATTGTAGAACACGGTTCAGAAAAGTTATAGTGTGTGTTGTTTAACAAAACAATACCGAAAAGCAAACTAGAAAAATAATGACTAATTTAGGAAAACACCAACCAATCTGTATCGTCTACATTCAGACGCTCCGGATTTAACGAGTGTCCTTTAAACGCTTATTAACTGCTTCTTGGAACTCGCGGAACAAATCTTCCTCACTAAATCGATTTCACGGTTGGTTTTCTTTTCAAGTACGATGCCTGATCACCGTAATCGATCTATCCTCTCTTCCCGAGAGCGACACTTTTATACTGCACCACTCGATGCAAGACACCTGTGTTTAGTGAAATACCCGCGCGAGTATTTTAGTTCCTGTTTCGCACGGGGATTCCAGGAGAACAATATTGTTGATGTAAGCTACTATGTGAATAAAATCGTATTTTTATTTTTAATAAAAGATTCCATACAAACAATTTTGAATGTCATTAAATCTCACGACCGCCAACATCGAGATCTTTAACATTAAAAATATAATTAAATAAAACAGTCTGACATTCGATATAACCGTTATTTAATAAGCTTAATACGGAAAAAAAATACCGCTCACAAAACTTAGAAATAACTGGCATTTAAAAGGTGTCACTGGGAGTTAAAGGACCGAAGATTGTGCAATCTGGAAGCATCGATTTCCGCACTGCCACTTAGAACTGTCAAACCTGCGCATTTAGTTGAAATTGATAAACATTAGCAATTTGTTTTAAAAAAAAATTCAGTAAAAACTGTGTACTCATCTTACATAAATAAATATGAGGAATTGTTGTTTTTTTTTGGGGGGGGGAATTACACGCTGTGGTTGGTAGTAGACCCAGAACGCACTGTATTTACATGCTTTCTTGCTGCTATCCTGTTTTCCTGTTTTGTCCAGCACTTGGGTTCAATCCATGACTCACGGACCACTGCCTATTTCATCACAAGCAGAGGACTGAACAGTAATGAATACTATCTTGCCTTTGTGAAGTGTAATAGAAGACCCCGTGGAGATGTCACAGTCACCATTTTGCTGCCGATTGCAGAAACCAAGCCAACCAGTAGGATGGTGGAAGTGCGTTGACATAGGGAGGAATCTCCTTTCCCACAAGAATGACTTGGTTGAGGTTGAGGGACAACGTACTGTGCAACAATCCATTGGCAAAGCCCTCGGACCTACTGCAACAGTTTGTTCCTGTAAGCAGATC
The DNA here is from genome assembly GCF_055471065.1 of Atractosteus spatula. Lineage (NCBI taxonomy): Eukaryota > Metazoa > Chordata > Actinopteri > Semionotiformes > Lepisosteidae > Atractosteus > Atractosteus spatula. The sequence continues at coordinate 65,931,211 of NC_142708.1, read as the reverse complement.
AAGAAAAGTGGATTTTTTAGGAGCACATACAGCAGTACCAGGACTGGCTATTTATATCATTTATATAATTTATATCAGGGATTGGCTGATTTAATTCTCAATTGCTGGAACCCTACAGGATTTATAGACAGTTTTTCCTTAACAAGCGAATGAAACATGAAAACAGATTATTTGGCTCTTGTGTAAATTAGGACGTTATGAAGATCAGAGGTGCATCAAACCAGGAGAAATGTCAATTCCTTGACGTTTGGTGGTTATACCTAATTTACAGAATCTTCTGGTTTCTTGAAACTACACCTTTCAGTTAATTAATATGACAAATTATGAGCTCATTAGTCAAGATTAATGTTATCTTTAAGCATGATTGAAGCCACCTAGAGTAGTTGGACTATAGATCACTGCTGTACAAAAGGGCTTTTCATCCCTGTTATTGGCCACCTGAGGTTTTGCAGAGTGTAATCAAGATGATAATTCATCTATGAAAGCTGAGAATAAATCTGAGCCTACAGTCACAGTGTTTGCGCACACCACGCCCGCAGGGCAGTATGAAGAAGGAACAAGAAAACTTCCTTCCTCGTCAGGTGGATTATGAGTCCGTTTTTTATTTAATCTTAGTCCAAGTTCCTCATTTGTCGACACTGCAGTTATATAAAAAAAAATTGTGCATCTCACAATTTTTCCCTCCTGGCCTTTACTAGTCATGGCCTCCTACTATTCCCCATCAGTGGATTAACTTCAACACTCTGTTCTTCTCCCCACTGATAGCTGGTGTGTGGTGAGCGTCTTGGTGCACTATGACCTCTGTCATATCATCCAGGTGGAGCTACTGTACCATTGGTGTTGGTGAAGGGGAGCCCCCATTACTTGTAATTTATTATTAATAGTAGCACTATTACTACTAGTAGTATCAGTAATATTATGATAACTATTAGTAGTACTATTAGTAGTAGTATTGTTGAGGGTAGTATTGAGAAGTGAGAAATACTTTTAAAAAGTTGGTTATTCTCAATGGATGTGTTCAGTCTCAAAAGTAGTTGAAAGGCATTTTTTCAAAAATGCAGAAAAGCCACCAAATAAGTAGCAGTATTTATTGTTCAAACACACACTAAAACACTATTTATATCACTTCAAACAATTCAGAATAAATCAAACAGAAACAATATCGCTGGAGTAGAGTTTTTTATTGACCAAATATGGATATAGTTCACATTTGTTTAGTTTATATTCAAATACAGTCTTCATTCTTAAATTGATGAGTTTCTAGAAAATAAATTCTGTTTCTAAAAGGTAACATAACAAGTGAAAGTAGCTAGGAGTATCACATACATGGGCATTTTGAGAAAATAAAATTGAGAATTTTAGGAACAATTCTTTACTTAATAAGCTACAGAATTTGAAGACATGTCTGCCAAATAAAAACAAGTCAGCAAGAAAGATTGGAGAAAGTGTAATTTCATACAAAATTATTAATATGTAATAGTTGTAATGGTTGCTCTTAAAAACAGCATAACCATGAAAGTTATGAACATATGATTAAAGTGCAGTGAACATCAATTGTGCAGAAAGAGGTACAATTTCTCTGCATGTGGTCTATTTATGGGTATTGGGCTCTTTCTTCAATTCTATACGCCACAATCTGCAATGATGAGAAAATTATACTTGGATCTTGAGATTCATAGAGCTGACACATGCATAGCTGTATTCTTATGCTTTAGTTCTTGTAAAGAATCCCTATTATGTGTGTGGTCACATCAAATATAATCATAAAGATCTCAACTTTCCTGTTGCTGTTGAATGGTACTGAAACTATGTGAAAGTTGCATTAAGTCATTTGGTCAGGTGACAGAGCACAGATAGCATGACACAAATGAAATAATACTTAACAAACTGAGCACAAAAGTTCAAACTTGGACATCTGTAGTTGTTAATTCATTTTATTATTTATTTTTTGCAGTTTCCATTTGGATAATGTGTTGTTATAGTATTGTTATAATACTTTGTATTATTTCAATACAAACAGTTTTAATTGTTCCATTTTAGAGAAATAAGGCTTACAATCAAAAAGAGAACAATCCAAGCATTATAATTAAACTAAATTACTGAACTGAGTTTATGAATCAAAAAGTCTCCTTGTCCACTCAGTCCTAGAATGGCATAAATCTTTTCTTCTTTCATCCATCTTCCAATTCAGAATTGTGGGGGTGCTGGAATCTATCCCAGAAAGCAATGGGTGTGAGATAGGATACATCCTGGACAGGACACCAGTCCATCGCAGGGCACTCACAGACACAGACACACACCTACTCCAGGGCCAGTTTTTCCCAGAAGCCAATTAACCTTCCAGTATGCCTTTGGGCTGTGGGAGGAAACCCACATGAACTTCTTCGTTTTGAATACCATTTTCAAACAGTAACATACATTTGGGTACCCAATAACAATTAGGCTCTTTCGCAAAACCTACAGCTATCTTTAGCACTATAAAAAAGTCTTCTAAGAACTCTGTTGAACCTTCACCTTCCCCCTTCAGTGATGAATAACAAAAGACATGCTGTCAGTGGCTATCAGAATGTCGTGAGAGAAAATCAGGTTAAGCTTGCATGACTGGTTATAAGAATGCATTGCTGGACCAAAGATGAGCTTCCATTTATATTCCAGACAATTTCCTTGTCGGTCTTAAAACAGCTGGATTAATCATCTGAGCACACTACTGCCGAGATCTTGCTAGGATCAGTAAACAGGTAAGATAGCATGGAACCACTATCTTTTAAAGATCATTTATTTTTCTCCAGAGAGTATATGTATTCATGTGACATTTCTTGTTTTTGAAGAAAAACGAACCTGTATTCGTATCATTTAATAATTAATACACTATTGTGCTGTCTTGGACTTTTAGCACTATTCTACTAATTTTTGTCAGTGTTTTTTTTTTTCCTTTCTTACACAAAACACATCTAATGGTGATGTGCTCCTGAAATTTTCTTTCATTTTGTTTTAAACTAAGTTACATGTATTTTTTACTTTTAAACTAAGTGAATCCTGATAGATCTGAGGACCTTTATAATAAAAGCTTCAAGAATATGTCAAGAGGAAAATCTGGAAATGAATAAGATCTGATTAGTGGGTGTTATGGATTAGCCAGTACAACACTTGAGCTGTTATGATAATGAAATTCTGATCAATGAGAATTAGAGGTGCTACAGTATATGAGAATCTGAGCTGTATTAAGAGCAGTCATAATTATTTTTTAGTAGCAAACACTATAGGAGACTTTGAGTACATTGTTATTACTGTTGATATACATATATTGTAAGTCTGTGGGTTTAAGATGTCTACACGTATGAGTCTATGGATTTCAATGTATTAGGAGAAAGAGAAGCCACTAAGTTCAAATGGAAAGGTAAAGTGTAGAAACAGAAATATTGAATATGTGTATAACAATGATGGGGGATTTGATCTACTTGAGTTAAAATTGCCATTCTTTTATCAGGTAACAGACCTCAAATGTTCCATTTTACCATCTTTTTGTTTAATGTTTCAGCACTGTTTAGTTTAAATAAGTTAAATTAAGTAAGTTAATGTTATTCAAATATTGTGTTCAAAACTAGATATTACTGGGTGACATCACATTACATCGCTGCCTTGCATGTCTTGGGCACTGCATTTGGTGCATGCCTGGGGCACCTTCTGTGTGGAGTTTAACATATGTTTTTCCATAGTTATATGGGTCTTATGGTCTCTAATACCCTATGTGTGTGCTGGAGTCCTGTCATGGACTGGCATCCAACAAAGGATTGTATCCTGTCTTGCATCCTTTGTCTGCTGTTTTTTGCAACAGTACTGTAGGTGTTTGTTGCAGTAGATGGATGGATATTATTTGGGATTACATGACCTGCATGTTGTGATGAGATTAGATGTATAGGGACCAAACCCCTTTTTATTGCTTGTTTGGCAAATCAGACTGATTGGATATGGAATTCTGAGTTTGCCCACAAGGAGACACTGGATCACTATAATAGTACTTTTTACTTCAGGATTTCCGTATAGGAAAGCACAGAAAACTGCTATACTAGAATTTCACTAAAACTTACAGGTGCTTATTCCCTTTGCCTGTAACCAATACTCAGTTGTGCACTTATGATCCACAATGCTGAAGATTTGTTAGAAGAGAAAAGAGACAAGGAACTGTGCTGACAGGTTGCCTAAACAGCATTGACTCTCCGCAGAACTTGACATATCTAGCCTTGAATTCAGACTTCAAGTCAGAGCTAATGAACAATGTTGACAACTAAATGGCAAAAGTGCTGTTTACTGTAGCTGGCCAGCAAAAACCAAGAAAATAGAGGCACTTCTTTACTCAAAGGGTTTTGAGAGTATGAAATAAGATGCTCAGCCATATTTTTTAATTCGATATCCTAATTTCCTGCCTACTGTTTTGTTTTTGTTTTGTAGCATACCTTAACTTTGTGCTTGGTTTAAGCCCCAGGTTTATGTGAGGTAGCAGGGACAAGAACTGAGTTAGCCTTTTCTCCAGCTTCTTCCCCAGCTAAGAAAAAGCTTAATAAGGCTGATTCTGGACTGGCAAAGATGGCCGCTTTGCTAGAGAAGGCGGTGGTCAGCAGGCGTGGCTTGTGAAAACTGAGATCGTGGAGCTGACCAGCCGGAATGCTGAGAAATTTCCACACTCAGATAATAGGTAGCCATTGGGTAGTCTTTACTGCATGATGTCTCAGGAGAATTCCAGGCACAAAATAAAATTCTGAACACTCATGCAGAGAAGCTGGTATGTCTTGAATGTTAAGAGGCCAAGAGAACCCAACATGATATGTGAAGATGACTCTTCTGGAGGTCCAGACAAGCGCAGGGTGTTTATTTTTAGATTCTCTTCCAAACAATCTGGCCCTCTTCACTCAACTGAGTGATCTGCTACAGTATGTGATCTGATGAGAATACAATCCAGAGATGGATCTTGTCAGGAGTGAGGAGATCACTAAAGAAGGCTGATGTCTAGGTTTTTCTGCTGTACCGTCTGTTCTCAACGCAGCAGAACAGCATCTGCTCATTAGAACTGAAGCAATAGCTAATTCCGGTTCTGCAGAAATAAGGATAACTTCAATTTATTCCTCTTTCCCTTTTAAGGAGACTGTATGTGACTTTTAATGCATGGATTGTGCGAGTCTGAAAATTTGGTATTGTGGTAGTTGTTGAAAACAAAACTCTAATTGATTTTAACTTCTGTTCATTTATTTCTTTACCTATGGAGTGATGCTTCTTGGATTGTTGGATTTTCTTTTTCTGTTTTCTGTTACTGATCTGGTCTGTGATTTACAAAAAAGACAATGAATAAAACTTGGTACTCAAAAATGTACCTATTATTTAATTTGTATATTCACATGGGTTTCTGTTGGGTGCCTTGGAATCCTCTGGCAAAGTTAATTAGTGTCTCTAAATTGTCTCTTTGTCATAGTGTGTGTCCTAAGCTATGCTATCTAAAATGTAATTTAGTTACTATGCTTCCAGAACACTTGTCATCATTAACTGACTTTCTGATAATGGTTCGGAAAGGAATGGATAATTATTCATTTGGGTGACACATTTATCCACAGTGCCTTACATTTGTACCCCTTTGAGTATAAAGGGCATTTTATGGGGTGAACTGAATTCATACGTGCAGGTCATAACAGCACTGTCTGGCTTCAGAATCCAACCATGGAAAACTCCATGGAAACATGGAGTATTCTGAAAGGGGTAAATAAAGTCTAAAAATTTGCTTCAAAATCTAGTAGGTGGAGCTGATTTTTGATAACAGCTTATTAAAATTATAGCTTAATAGGAATTATTGATGATTACAGTAACAAAAGACTAATCCTGGTGACTCTTCAGAACACTCTGTTTAATGTTTTGGGATAGATTCACCAAAGAAAAGGATGAAAAAAACATTTAAAACAAAAGACTTTGATTAACAGAGGAGGAGGTCAAAGTCTAATGTCATACTTTCTCTCTCACGTTTAAAGACTTCCTTTTTAAATCTTTTCTAGCTCACCTCCCTCCACCCCAGATTCACCATTGCAGCTGCCTCCTTGGTTCATTCCTTATAAGTGATCTTCAGCCAGTGCTGTCATTTTCTCAATTAGGAGAGTTAACACTAAAGTACTAAGTACATTATTACTTTATATTCATTACGTCATTTTGTCATTGTTAAAATTTGAACAAACTACTGAAATTTGTTATGGTGGGAACTGCTAATTCCTTCCCTTTTCCCCCAAGGTTAGAATGGCAACAAAGCTTGTTATCCAGCAGCCCCAGCCAGTGAAGTCTGCCATTGAGTCAGACCAGTGGAGCACAGGGATCTGCGACTGCTGTGAGGACTTGGGCGAGTGTGAGTGCCTCCCTCCTGCCTGACTAATGTCATGTCATGTCATGAGCATCTGCCCATCTGCTGTAATCTAAGCAGTTGTTGTCAGAGAAGATTGCATAGTTGAGATGTCTAGAAGACTATACAACAGGGTCTCGACATTCACAAGGTTTCAGTGCAGAACAGTCAAATTCACATCCCTTTACCGTCACATAATATACATGGGCTTTAAATAAAATACTAAAGCATGGGCTTCATTAAAATAACAATGATAAGCTAATCAGTAATCACAAAGTTATAGTGATCAGCTACAATAAACAACATGAATCCCTCCTCTGTGTCCAGGGGATGCCCACACTTTCTCTTTCTGCCTTTAAAGCTAATACCCTGCTCTGTGATTAGCACACCCCGCTCTATTGAAAAGGGCAATAAAACAGTGAGCCTGTAAATCCAGCTTTTGTCTCAGTTTTATCCCGCTCTGCTCTTCTTCCATACAAAATCCCGTCAGCCAGACCAAATTGCAACTAAGCAAATTTATGATAAATTAGCAAGTGTCCAGACCACCCTCCTGTGTATACAAGGGATCATGGGTTAATAAGGTAATTAGAGAGATCAGGGCAAATCTGTGCACTTATCCTGTATGATCTATCTAATAACAATATTAACCCACAACCCACTGATGTACTGTATACTTTTCTAGATGCCCCAATGTCTCTCACAATGACTGCTGTCTTGTCATGCCATCTTTTCTCTAAGTGTCTGACCATTTCTAACAGTGAAGAGACCCAGTTTAGATGCATAAAAAAGCTGAATCCTCCCTTAATTTCCTTTCAAGCTTCTGTTTCGATCAAGTGTGCTGCTCAAACATCTTAACATATCTGAATCAGTAACCTGACTAATGGAGAAGCGTGTCCTTATTTAATTCCTAAATTGTGTACACACACTCTTCATAGTAGGCTGTTAGACTCACCAAATGAAAAAAATAACTTCTTGTTATATCTAAGTGACTCCTGTGCACAGACATATAAAAAGTATCAAAGGAAATCACCTCCTCCTGCACAATTAGTTCCACTATTAGCAACAACTATTAGAACACATTATTAGCAACAACTATTAGAACACATTATTAAAACATCCATTCAAACATTTTCTAACCGCTTCTTCCAATTCAGGATCGCAGAGGGGCCCAAGTGTATCCCAGCAAGTGACAGGCACAAGGTGGGGTACACCCTGGACTGGATGCCATTCCTTCGCACAGCAGACACACAGACACTTACACACACCAGGGTCAATTTTCCCAGAAGCCAATTAAATTACGTACCAGTATGTTTGTGGACTGTGGGAGGAAATCTGAGCACCCTGAGTAAACCGAGCAAACATATACAAACTCCATGCAGATAGCACCCCAGAATTGTTCCAGAATTGGACCCAGGGCCTCAATGCTGCAAGGCAGCACTTCTAGCCACTGTGCCAATGTGCCACCCCTAATTTAACCTTTTCCATCCACTTACATCTTAGAAGATTAGCAATATCTGGGACAAAACTTAGCTTTAATGCATCTAATTGTGGCAGGTCTTTTTAACTGTCCTACCTAGACTGAAGTGATTGGTTCAATTTACTCCCCTGTGTCAGGAATAATCTTGGGGCACCAGCTGAAGTCTACTGCAATTAGTTTAATAGTTTTAGTTGGCACCTCAGCACAGTCTTGTAGATGGTGATTTGGAGTAATTGGGACTAACTAGCAAACTAAAGGATCGCCCTCACACAGTCTGAGACATTTTTCTTGTTCAAGGTGAGCCATTCATTCCAGGAAACATTGTCACAGCTCTGCAAACTTTATTTTTACACCACCATATTCCACTTGAAATGATAAGATAAAATGATAAAAATAGACAGGCGCTGTAAATTTAAAGAATGCGGTCAAACATAACATTCCATTGTACGTCATTGTTAGATAAAGTCTTCCTGCTTCAAACACTGGCGCTTAGGAGTGGGATAGCTACAGAAAGTTGAAAAAAGATTTTCTGTCTTTCTGCTGCTAGCTGTTAACTTTTAAAATGTTCCTTTTATTGAGTTAGGTGAGAGAGCATTTTGTGTGATCATATTATCAGACTATACTTAAACACTTCAAAAAGAAATACTTAATAGAGAAATCAGTATCCAGACCTGGGGTGATACTTGTGTGGAATTTGTATGTTCTCCCTATGTTCACATGGTTTCCTCTGGGTGCTCCAGTTTCATCACGTAGTCCAAAGAAATACTGGTAGGCTAATTGGCTTCGGTGAAGACCAACCATGGTGTGAGTGTGTGTGTGCCCTGTGATGGACTAGTGTCCTGTCCAGGGTGTCTCCTGCCTTATGCCTGTTACTGTTGCTTGCTGGAATAGGCTCTGGCTCCCCTATGCTTCCAACTCTGAACTGGAAGAAGTAGTTTAGAAAATGGATGGATGATTAATTATAATTGTGCTCTCACTAGCAGTGGCCACTCCCTGGTTCTCGTTTATATGGCTGCTCCTTTTTTTCAAAACAACTTATATTCTGTACTGTACCCATGTACAGTGTAGAGGTGGTCTAGCTGGTGACCCAGGGCTTCTCAAGAATCAGTAATAAAAGTTGCCTCAAAAGCATTTCTCTTGCTTCAGGCTGCTGTGGCTTCTGGTGTTTCCCCTGTTATGCCTGTAAGACAGCCAGGGACTTCGGAGAATGCCTGTGTCTGCCTCTGCTGGATGCCTTCAATGGCGTAATTCCGGCAGTATCTCTATCCATGCGGGTCGCGGTCCGGGAACGCTACGGAATTAAGGTAAGGGCACTTCAGCTTCAGATGGATGGGGCTGACCTTGAGGAAGAGTTAGTGTAGTCTTCATGGAGATGAAGTGACTTGGAAGGAACACTCTTGACATAGGCACAGAGAGGTGAGAGGAAAGTGTAGGCCTCACGGAGGAAATTATTGCCAACCCTCCATACCTGAGAGAGCACCAAGCAGAAAAAGTAAGAGTTGTAAGTGAAGAGAAAATGGGACTGTGACAGGAAAATATAAGGCACCACATCGGTATTTTTGTGGACAAAAGTCAAAGAGAGGCACTGCTTTTTTTATTCCTTGAACATCGAATCTCATGAAAAGACTTTTGTTGGCTCTTTGTCTTTGGACTGTCCATCGATTCTCTTTTGTGTTTGGCTCTGTCTGTCTCTCCGTGCACTCTCACCTGATGAGAAGGAGCACACATTTGAATAATCAGGAGCTGTTGAAGAGCAATAGCTTACTCCCGACAGGTGACTGGCCCAGCTGACTGTCTGTACAGGGACAATCTGCAAAACAATCATTTCAGGCTGCTTTGAAAAATGTTGGTGCCTGCCTGTTCTTTGATGGACTCAAATCAAAGGGAACTCTGCTGATCTGATGAAAATCCTTGTTTTGAGGTATCTCTGTGGGAATTAATAGGGCTCCTACAAGTTATCTAGCATGTCTGTAACAGGCTGGACTAACAGCAAGACCATAAGTAGGAAGAAAGATGTTGAGTCTTTACAGTGCTGCCTTCTTTGAACACTGCTATTTAAAAGGTATCAAGTATCAACACACCCTGCCACTGAAGTTGAATGGAAGATGATTCTCCTTTCAGAAAGCTGTCAGCTTTATGCTGATCACTAGATCGAGGGCAACCTGTGGTTTACTGAATTTCCCACATGATTCTCTTTTGCTCCTCACATGGGCTAGGGAACAATTCTGTTGTAAAGTCTTATTTAGCAAGAAGAGTTTTGGAGGCCCTCTGGTGCCTTTAGGTAGAATTACATCCTAAACCTTATCTCGTCCCAAGAGCTACAGAAGGAGTTGAAGCAAAACAATAATGTAAAGGATTTCTTCAGTACTGGCAATTTCAAATATAATATATGATTATTAATAGATGGTTTTAAAGAAATAGTAAACATTACATTATAATTTCACACAGGACTTTGTGTAAGATACTGTACACTGTACAGTTATTTTCAAGGCAAGATTGGAGCACTTCAAATGTAATAGCAATTTATCAAATAAAAAGGGTTAATTTTAGACCCATTGTTTTGATTTAGCATTGCATGTTTGTGTGGGTCTTCTGCTTTTTGTTTCTTAATGGCAATTGATTTATGGATTTTATCTAATTTTCGAGTCGAGGTCAATCTTTCTAAAATGTTAATAACGCTAAAAAAATTCAAAGAGATTTAGAACTGATATCAACCCTGTACCAATTTCATAATTTGACTCATTCAAGTTCATTGACTAAAACCAATTGGACATACTGTGGGTCTAGGACGTGACATAGTCTCTACACTGTGTAGCTGTGTCCATTTTGTGTTGGAAGGAGTTGGAACTACATTTCTCAATGGGCCATGGAAAAATTAAGGCAAATTGTAGGGTTTTCCTGCATTCATGGAGCTATGTGAATATTATTCTGAACAGTAAAGACAGGAAAATGTTTTAAGTTTTACTTGGATTAATTAGGGTTTGGGGAAAATGTGTACTTAGTCCTCCAAAAGAAGGAGTATTTTATGTTCCCTTATTTCTTATTTTCCTTTATTCTTTATTTTTCTTTCCTAATGTCTCCACAATCTCCATTGTGCACAAAAAGCCCAGCTGTGGTGACCAGTTCACCCAAGGTGTCACTCAGTTGACCATCTAGTAAAAATTCTTTATTCTGATCAAACTTTTTTATTCAGAGTTGAGGAGAGACTGCACACATTTTTGTATGCTGAAACCATTGAAGCAATACACTAGATTTAGTATATTTTGAAACGTAAGACTGGGTGCAGGAACAGGTTCACAAAACCAATTAAAGATGTCATTTAGCACCTGTGATTAACTGCTCAGCTGGAATGGACGCCATGAGACACACAAATCCCCAAGGACAGGGGCTGGGAACCCTTAATCTAGGAGGTTTTGAAATGTTGCACTCTTAAAAAGAATGATGGGTTGATAGGCTGAACCTCAGTGCAATATAAAATGTACACAATCAGAAATGTACTGTGTGTAATGCCCACACATTGCCCATGAATTTCAGTGATTTGGTGGCATGTGAATAAAATAAGATCCCTGATATGGAGGTCCCAGAGACAGCTGCAAGAAAATGCTCCATTTACATGATCTGTAATTTTTTTAAACAAAAATCCAATTTATCGACAGTAAAATATCAGACGCAAACCAACTTTCATGCGCAAACATCTATGATTTTACCAGGGGTTAAAGCACTGTTGAAAATACATTTACTGTAACCATCTTTTCATTCTTTCTTTGCAGGGTAGCATTTGCAAGGATTGTCTATACTCCTCGTTCTGCATCTGCTGTTCCTGGTGCCAGATAGCCAGAGAGATGAAAGCACGAACCCAAAATGTCACTTTAATTAATGCTAAGCCGGTCTCTCTTGTCACATCCCACTTGGCATGACCAGAAGACCATGCCAGCCTTCATCTTGACCAGGACAGTCTTCATCTTCTCCTTCTGTTGCACAGAAAACTGGAAGACCAGAAAAGGTTGAAAGTTTTTTTTTGTCAACTTCTGAACACGTATGAAACAGTAATGTCCCCGAAGAAGGACTTGGGAGCGCAACAGACAAATCACACAATCTTGTAAATGAAAGAAAAAGTGATGATTTAATTTGTGCTGCAAAGGAAAAACAAACCTGAGCTTGTCAAATAACCTTATTAACAATTGGAATTAACTTGACCACAATCCCTTTTCGATTTTCCCTGGAAACAGGAATTCTGGATACACAGACCTATTTAGTAAGAATGTAAAAGAACCTTTTTAAAGCTCTTGCTTCATATCTCAGAAAAGCATAATAGCCAGTTATGTTTTTATATTAACAAGTACAATGTGAAGAAATGCATTATCAGATGTTTTGGGGGTAAATGTGAAACAAATTGCCATTGGATTGCAGTCTGATTTACTAACTACTTCAGTTTGTACTATGCTGCTGTTAAAACTGTATTAAAAAAGTACTCTTAACTATTGCCTAGTTTATCTAAAGACTGATTTCTTCCATCAGCCTTGATTGTCACACATTATTTTTATATGAGACAGAATAACGTTGGCCTAAATGGTTTGAAATATACTGCAAGAGAAAAAGTAGAAGTTCTTGCTTTTGAAGTAGAAAGCTCATTGTTATTTTTTCCTGTAATTTCCAAAAGAGAACTTAAAGACATGGTCCCACAGAGGTTAGCATTGATGTCTCACGCTGTTAGGGTCCTGGTTTCAATACCAGACCTGGATGTGCTATCAGTGTGAAGTCTGTAAAGAAAACTGGCCTCTGGGAAAACTGACCTAGGTATGAATGCCTGCATGTTTATGTCTGAGTTTGTGTGTACGCCCTACAATGGACTGGTGTCCTGACCAGGGTGAACCCCCTTCCAAATGTGCTTGTTGGTTCCCAGGATAGGCTCCAGGTATTGGACAAAGCACCAAGAAAATGGAAGAATGGTGAAATTCTAAGAATGACGAAATGACCTAATGAATCTAAAGGGAAAGAATACTTCATACTTTGCTGAAAATGCACGGATTCTAAAGCAGTCTAAGATCCAAAACTAGGTTTAATATTGTGACTGAAAAAAGCTCCCATAATTTTAAATGATTTTAAATATCAAATTATCTGACAATGCTGTCTTTTGACTGGGTTTCAGGAAACGTGCAACGCTAAAGCATCCAACATTCACAAACGCATGCAAATCTGATTCCCTACCATAACATCTTTGCATAAACCTTTGGCAGTTCCTTGCAACATCACACACTTTATTTACATGCAGTATGTGGATGCTGCACATTGGTGGTGGTGGAGGGGAGTCCCCATTACCTGTAAAGCGCTTTGAGTGGAATGTCCGCTATATAAGTGTAAGCAATTATTAATAATTATAATTAATAAACCCAAAGTTGGTAAAAGCTGAGACAGTTGTAACATACAAATAGCCATTCTCTTTCCAAGTGCCAGGAATCATGAGGTAAGTCAGATTCCTATTTTATTGCAAGAAGCTGGAGGTTTTAATAAATGACTCCTTGTTACCTCCTTTCCTTTGATATGAAACGATGTGGAGAACGACAATTCACCAAGCAAATGAAGCATACAGGCACAGCTGACACCTAATTGTTGTGTGCAAAACATTTCATCACCAGGAAAACAATTCCACACTGCTTAAATACCACACTGTTTTTCCTTTTAAATATTTAGTGACTAAATATTTAAAATGATAAAAAAACAATCTGGCCTATTTAGTTTCATTTTTAATTTCTGAAATGAATGCATGACCCAAGCACCGTGCCATAATTTCCTATTCAAATGAACAGATATCAAAATGTCTTTCCGAGTACCACATCTTAGTGAATGGCTTCTCTGTGTAGATTACTTTGAAAGAGAAAAAATAGAATATTGTCTATCTCAGATGTAGATTGGCATTTGTTATTTTTAAACCCTGCTGTCTGGCTACTAGCCTAGGGCAAAGATAAAGCCTGGGTATCTCTATTACTCTCAGGGCACCGAAGCTGAATGTGATGAGTACCCTGTTGTATGTCCCCAATTTGGAGTTTGTAAATTGCAATTTAGTTCAATAGATAGCTCCTAGCGACCAGCTTTGCAGTTTAAAGAATGAAGATAGTATTGCCCAGCAATAAGAAGATACTGTAGTTGTAATAAAGACTTCAGTGTTAGTACTTCACTTACATCTTCCATACCATATGGGGTAAGAAAAGAAAAGTCTAAAAGAATGTTTGATTGTATAGTTAAAAGCATAGAATTCAAATAAAAGGATTTTCTTTTACACTAATGCACTACTAATATCGATTTTAGGATATTGTGTACAATAATAGTCCCCATGTTGCATGAAGATATTACAGCACTTGACTCCAAATTTCCAAACCGTGGGATCGAAAGACATTTTGTACGCTGAAATCTTAAAATACCTGAACCCTTATTGTCCTGAACAGAGAAGGCTATGAAGGGACCTGATTCAAGTATTCAAAATCTTCAGTGGCACCGATAAATTCAACCCAGCAGACTTCTGCAGAGTCAAGTATGAACCAAGGGACACTAATATACTGTATGATAGTGTATTGAATTCTCTTAGTATTCAACCAAGTATTAGTTATTTGGAAACCTGAATCCTTCAAATTTTAATTTCATTCATATAAAGCTTCCCCAATTTAACAGAAAAACATACTGTATTAAATGGAGATAAGAGCAAACCATACTCTCCTTTAATGTGATTGGACAGGCACTACAAATACAGGTGGCCAAAACAGTTTCCTTGTACCTCTTCAAGTAAAAGGGCTCTGCTTCTGTTAGTCAGTGTCAGTTTTCTCTTCCCTTTATTTCTATCCAATCAACTCCACTTTCAAATTGGACCAGCAGCAGGTAAGACAAAACAGCTTTAGTGAGCTCAGTTTTTATAAACATCCTTTTGTTAAAAATTCAAATTAATCAATTTTTTTCTTTTTCATTTTAGTTGCTGCTTTTAAAAAATCTAAATATTTGAATTATTCGTGAATCATATTATTGAGGGTTAGCAAATACAAGGCAACAGGAATGCAACACTAAATAATAAATTAAAACATTGTGTAGTAAATAAAATTTGTATTCCATCATTCCATTCCAGGTGTATTTTGGGCACTTCAGTATAAGACATAAATAACATAAATCAGTAAAAAAACAGTACCAATATTATAGGAAATTCTAAATAGTCTGAAACACTTTGCTACTATAAAACACAAACACATTTTGTTTAATTATGGTAAGTAATAACAATAAAACATTTAGTTAAAAGGTCAGACACAGGTGTTTCAGAGACACATTACGTGCTTACAAAAACGCAGCCTTGTGCTGTTTATGTTAGACATCTACTAACATATACTGTAGCTTAGAAATAGGACATAGAAATGCAGTTTCTATCACATTTTTATTTCAAACTTTTCAACTGCTTCACTAGCAATTTCCTCCTTTGAGTAAAACAGAATGTTTTCATTGAAGTGTATGATCAATGAACTTTGTGTAATTCAGAATTATCACGCATCAGGGTGTGGTCATGGTGTTGACATGTCAGTGGTATTCGGTTTTGTTTATGGGATTCTGTCCTTTAAAACTGAGTAGCGGGTAAAACATGGACAGTTAGTGCTGCTGTCTCACAGCTCTCAGGGGCTGAGTTCGATACTGACGTGGAGATCCCATGGTCTCCTTAATGTTCCCATCATCCAGGACTTGCTTCTTAGGTTAATTGGTGTCTACTGCTGTGCTTCTTGGGCAGGCTCTGTGTTGCTACTGTACAACCCTTATCAGCTCTAAAGGGCTTTATGATAATGGATAAATATAGCTTATTGATATGCAAGCTGGCCAAACAGGAATGTCCTGTACGCATTTATCTCAAAAGTGTGTTGAAAAAACAATTGTGTTTTTGCTGTTGTTGTCCCAAATTGCCCTCTATCTTAAAGCATTTTACAGAAAGTGGTGCAGGATTGTACCACTCCTGGGCTAACCTGCTGATGATGTTTTAATAGTAGAAATGCAAGAGAAGCTGAAGAAAGAGAGAGCAGGCAGAAAAGTACTGTTCCTTCACAGGAATGCAAGGGCTTCTGCTCCAGAAATAGAAGCCAAAATGAATATGCTGTAACAGAGCAAAGGGATCTGTGGTGTAGTTACAGGAGTAGAACACTAGAGGGCAGCCAAAGAACGCTCCACGGGCTGAGCCTATTAGAGAAATCACATTCATATAATTTTTTGCCTACACTTATATTGTGCTTTCCTGGACACTCCAATCAAAGTGCTTTTTACAGTTAATGGGGACTCCCCTTCACCACTACTAACGTGCAGCATCCACCTGGATGATGCGACGGCAGGCATAGTGCACCAGAACACTCACTACACATCAGCTATTAGTTTGGTGGAGAACAGAGTAATGGAGCTAGTTCATAGATGGGCATTATTAGGAGCCATGATTGGTAAGGTGCAATTGGAAATTTGGCCAGGACACCGGGGTTACACTCCTACTCTTTTCAAGAAACGTCCTGGGATTTTTAATGACCACAGAGAGTCAGGACGTCGCTTTTACGTCTCATCTGAAGGACGGCGCCTTTTTACAGTATAGTGGCCCTGTCACTATACTGGGGCATTAGGACCTACATAGACCACAGGGTGAGCGCCCCCTGTTGGCCCCACTAACACCTCTTCCAGCAGCAACCTTAGGTTTTCCCAGGAGGTCTCCCATCCAGGTACTGACCAGGCTCACACCTGCTGAGCTTCAGTGGGTTGCCAGATATGAGTTGCAGGGTGGTATGATCTTCAGCTGTCAGTGAGCTCATTTCACAATGTAAACCATCTCAGAGAGAAAGGGGTGTAATCCAGCATCTGGGTTATACTGGGTTATACTGGTGAAGTGTCATGCATGAGATCTCAAGTGGTGTTCTCTGTACATTATAGGTTCAGAGGTGAAACTAACAAACTGACAAGTTTGTCAGACTTCTGAATATAAGTGGTCTACAGGGATGGAGATGGAAATATGATGTTTTCTCAAAAGTTAAATAAACTTTCTTGACCCACTTTTGCTGTAGCAGGGGCAGTAGTACTACAGGCATCATACCTGTCCCTGGCCAAACAGGACTAGCCAGTTCTAATAGGGTTGTAGCCACACCGAAAGTAGAATGCCTGTAGATTTGAGGACCAAACCAGGGAAAGAAGTCTTGAAACAAAGAGCAGGGGTGCTTTGGCCTCAGCTTTTCTGATTGTAGAAATATGTTTTTAGGTCCTCCAGACCAAGCTACCTTTGTAGGAGCCTCTGCTGTAAGACATATCACAAGAGTGATTCAGCACTACAGATAGTCAAGTTTGAAAGGGATCTGGGCCTAGGTTCTTAAATCTCTTCATCAAGTTGATGTGGGAAAGCAATAAAAAGCAAACAGAAAGTTTGAATATATAGCAGAAAAGTGTACAATTCAAATGCATGTTATGCATAAGCTACGCTATACTCTACTGAGACCTAATTTGGAACATTGTGCTCAGTTTGGTTACACATACCACAAAAGAGACAAAGTAGCTTTAGAAAGAGTTTAATATGCGCAACAAGAATGATTCCTGGTCTTTGAGGACTGTCATATACATACAATATAGGATAAAATAGTTAAATTCTCACAATCTAGAACAGAGGAAATATTAGAGTGAACTCAGATGACTATTTTCCACTCAATAGTGTAACAAAACTTGGGATTCTAATTGGAACGTAATTTAACATGGCTCAGGTTTGACGTGTTTAATCACACAGCAGTTTTAGACAACTTCCAAATCTATGTTATCATTTTTGCTTTAAAAGGGTCATTGTCCATATTCTTAGATGTGACACATTGGCTCAATTGGTCATTTGGACCAATATAAATCAATAATGACACTGGGAGTCTCGAATGTGGGAGGCAGTACCAAATGAGATGGTCAATAAATGATGTAGTATAGATAATTGGATGTATTTATGTATGAGGGCTGGAGTGTTATTTTTTGAAACTGCAATTTCACAACATAAACCAACCCACCCTCCCTGAAAGTGGACCATCCCATCTGGCATTTGGCTGAACTACGTGACAACCATAGTCCAGCCATGGTTACCATTCCATGGGAATTGTATTAATGGACAGATGAAAGGAGATACATTCTTCTAACAAAACAAATGACCATTAAGTATAGAAAATCCTAAAGGGTACACACTGTCAGAAATAATGAGGGGGGATGGATGGGAAATCAATAAACTCCTTGTTTATTTGAAATTATGCCGCAAAGTTTGTTTTCTCAGGAATTCTTTTCTGTACAAGAAAATAACCAAAACAAAATCTAACCACTATTGAACTTCTAACTATACTTTGATAAGAAGTTTTTCCCCAACTATACTAGAGGTCGAGTTTATTCCAAACCACTAAAAAATAATGTTTTAACTAGAACTATTTTACTTACTTCACTCTCGCTCTTTCTCTCTGTTCACCAGTCTCCTCTGTTCCCCTGGTTTATCACAGCTGACTCATCAGCTTTGTCAACAGGTGTACTTTCAGTAATGGAGGCCTTAGTCTCAGTTTCACTGACTGACCACACCTGATTCTTTTCCAGCTCTGAAATGGCTTCTATCTACAGAAGCCTCCCAGTGACACCTCAGCGGAACCCTCCAGTCAGAAATATCGATTCCTTCTTAGGGGACATTTTTTTAAATTTTGCAGATGTTACAGGAATATTCCATAAATGGTGTCTTTCAACCATTATCAACGCAAATGGAATTTTAACTTTAATACATTTCACTTCCTCCCAAAATTCAGTTAACCATTGTCACAGGGTCTAGAGTGGATATGTTTTTGTGATAGAATGTTTTTCTGATTTTGTGACAGAAAAAACTGACCATTGTATCAAAAGATAAACAGGAGCAAGACAGGGTGTACCCATAATTCCTCTCATCTGTGGCACTGATTGGACTAGTGCCATCCCAACTTCTCATGTTTCTTCCATATATTTTCAGGGATACCTGCTGTATTAATAGGGGAAGAGGAAATTTTGTTTCTTAAACAATATAAGTTACTTATAAGAAAAACACAACGATATTCAAAGCTGCATACTGTATCTGTTTTCAGACACGAAGTTGGGATGGCAACACACATCACCTTCCAGCAGCCCCAGGCAGTCATGACGCAGCAAGTAATTCAGGTCCAGTCGAATCAGTGGAGCACAGGCATTACCGACTGCTGCTCTGACATGAGTATCTGTAAGTCCAACTCTCTGTTTTGTACTTGAGATAGTGTTGGTGGACCATCTCCTCATTCTTTTGTACAACATGAAAAGGTCACTTCTTCCCAATTTCTTTATTGGTGTATATGTGCTTGTGTACAGAGAGACATATAGATGCAGCATCATGAAACAGTTTCAGCTCATTAGTGTATTTTAGAAATTGCACGATTTCTGTTTGGGGTAGGTTTTTATTTAAAGGGAACTGCAACACTATTTTTACATTTTGGGGTTATGATGAATCAGCAATGATGAGTGATTTCAAACCACAATAAAACTACCACGTACACAGTAAGGTGTACATTCTTCAAATTACAAAGTTTCAATGCATGCATAGCGCCATATTGCCTTCATTGTATGCGATTCAAAACCCAGTGACATGAAGGTGCCTCTATTACATTGTAAACATGCTTTAGACCAACTGAATTTTGCTATTATATAAATTTTAAATATTTTCACGAAACCCACACATACAAGGTGGCATGTTTCATAGATATTTTATCTATGCAAAAAATATTTTTGGTTGCAAAAAAAAGAGCAACCAGCCAACCAACTAAAATACTCACATATTCATTTTCAAGTTTGAAACAGCTGTGTTTCAAACCTGAACAGTTGATTTGAATGAGTGAAACTGAATTGAATTCAACATAGCAATTTTGAGATGGTTTAGTCAACAAATACTATGTGTTAACTCAGCATACAGATAAATTTGGGTTGAAATGTCTGCTGCACAACCTGTGCCTATTTGAACGTACATCACGCTGAATCTTGTCAAGAAAGTTGAAGGGACCAGCATTAGTGCCCATGTCTATTACCCGTCTCTTCATTAGGTGACAATCCCTTGGAAAAGGAAATAGTTTGACTTCCTACTAATCCAATCCACTGCTTTGTGTGTGACGACAATGTTCTGAACAGCCAAATGCTCAACAGTGAGGCATTGTTTGAGATACATGTATGTATGTGAGTTCAGAAAGACAAAATAAAGGATTCCTGTTAGGAGAACAAGTTTCCCATTCCTTTACAGCGAAGGGACATTTTTACGTTTCGTGCAAGCTCTCGCTCTTGCCCGTGGCGAGAGCAGCGGTTTGTTGTCTGCCTGTGACAACATGGCAACATGAAGTACTTTCAGAAAGTTCACGATTTTACCCTTCACTCACAATTTGTAAAAGTTTGCAATACCGTAAATTAATTTATTTTGTGACCCAGATTTAATACCCAGTCTGAGAAACTGGGACAGCACTTCGCCTTTAACAATTTTTTTTTTACCAAACATGATTAGAATCTGGGCATTAAAACAATAGAAAAATCTACTCACGTGTGTTGCAAGAGGGCCTTAGGTTCAGACAAGATATAGGATCTTTTCTGAAGTACATAATGCCACCTTTTGTCACCAGACCATTATTTGGAGGATGATGAATTCTCAGGATGATGACAAAGGGCAGCAGGTTCATTCCCCCACAGAATTCTGGGAAATGAAGATCCGCCATCTTGTCTGAGAAGCTGAGGAGGAGGTCAAATTCTAATTTCACCCACTTGTACTCCCCTACTTATAAATATCTCTTCTCCTGAACACACACTTTCCTCTCACCCCTCCCTCCACTCCGTCTTCACCCATACAGCAGCTCCCTGACTCATTCCAGCTTCATTCTCATGGGCGGGTTGCCATTTCCTCAGCCAGGCGAGTCATGCCAAATAGACTTTCAACTTGTTGCCTCTGAGGTGCATTAATTAGGGTGTCACCAAACTACAGAAATATTGTTGGAGTTAACAAGGAAAAATGTCTATGTTGTTTTTGAAGGTTGTTGTGCTATCTGGTGTTTCCACTGTTTCGCCTGCAAGACCAGCAGTGATTTCGGAGAGTGCTTCTGTCTGCCGTTACTCCAGTTTTCTGGGTCACTGGCCTTGCGAGTTGCAGTCCGGGAGCGTTATCATATCCAGGTACCGGTCTCCCTCAGAAGCCCAACAGATTCGGCAGGTTTCAGTCACTGTGAGAAGTTCTTGTCCTTTGGGTTGTGCTCAATTTCAAATAATTTCAAATACTTCATATTGCTATGGTCCACTTTTCCCCAGTACAAAACTACTTCACTAATACGTTTTCCTATGAAAACTTTGTGAAAATAATTAATTTGGGACAACTCAAGCCCAGATCACTGGCTGTTTTATCCAAAGTAATTGTGAGGAAAGTTCAAAAATTAGGTTCCCACCATAAATGTCTTTATCTTAAGGAATTTAGACAAAATTGTGCACAAAACTAAACCAAAACCATTAACCAAAATGCAGCTTAATCAATTAATATTATAAAAGAGATCATGGATACATGCTTTCTCTAATAATAGAAAATTATTTTTCTCATAGCCAGAGGTGCAGTCTCCTGTCAGTCCTTGTGATGTTACAACTTAATAATGTATGTTTTTTTAATCATGTTTCAATGTGCATTCGTTTGAATATATTTAACCCCAGTCTGATTAACTGATTTTAGGAAAGATTTGTTCTCTCCTTTTAAAGGCATCAGGACAATTTCCTTTGCCAGCCTGGTTTATGATTTTCAAAGCCCAGAAGTATCCCGTTTTCTCTCCATTTTGCTGTGCTTTTATTGTTTTCTTCGCTAGGAAAAGGCTGTATCAGGGCTCATGGAAAACAGTGAAATCATTATAGACATAATTCCCCTAATCTCTCAGAAGCATTCCAATGTCCCTTGCAATTCCCTTTTGGCATAACAGACCGTGACAGATCCCCCTATTTGGTAGCCAAGTATAGGGAATCTGCACACACTGCCCCCCTTCTATAACCTTAATTAGGCTGTGACAGGACCAGCTTTTTTGTATCTAACCTTTTAAAGTGAAACTGGTCCATGACATGCACACATCACATTCTCATCCCTTACGAGTAGAACTTGTCTTTGACCTGGTCGATCCTGTATGGCCGGATCCACTCTGCCTTAATCAATACCTTCCTGTTTGGTGGACACAGCATAAACACGGGATAAAAGTATACTACAGAGCTAAGTTTAAACATAGGAAACCAATGCACAACAATGGTACACATAAGGAAAACATGCAGAAGGGTTCAGGGATGTTTGAATAACTGCTGTTCTGTGTTGACAGGGCAGTATCTGCTGCGACTGCATGTATGTGACCTTCTGCGACATCTGTTCCTGGTGCCAGATTGCCCGGGAGATTAAGAAACGCAAGGCGGGAATGACTTTAATTAACGTCCAGGCCACCAGCTTTCCTCCAGTAGTCCGTTATTAACCAGAGAGAAGAAAGCGCCCCCAGTTCTGCTGGCTCTTTAGAAGGCAAATACCGTGCCATCGTTCTTTCCAATGTGTTCATATTTCTTTTTTCTTTATAGTGCATACGACTGCATTGCAATCTGTGTTCATGCCTTCAACGACTGTGTAAGAAATCCAGTACCACGTGGATTTCTCACCATTTGTTGAAAAAACTCAACTCCGCTGTAGTATATTTAACCTCTGATAACATGGAAGCCATTTAAGTAACACCCCAAACCTGGGTAAAAGAAACTATACTTTTGTGTTGTTACATCAGAACTTCCATTATTTTCCTTTTTTATTTCAATATTTATTTGCAGCAATATGAAGCCTGAGATTTCATGGTTTGTCAGATTAATTTGACATGGGAAAGACAAGATTTGAAAAGTCTTGGGCAAAGGAAGGGCACCCACCCCTAAGATATTGCAAATATACAGCATTTCTTGAAGCAGTAACAGAATGTTTCCAATGGGCAATATCAATCCATCCTATTTTCTATACCTCTTTAACCAGGACAGGGAAATGGGGGATGCTGGAGCCCAACCTGGCAAGCTATGGGTGCAAGGCAGGATACAACCTAAGTGGGACACCAGTACTTCACAGGGCACACACAGACACAAACATAGACATGCACACACTCACACCAGTGCCAATTTTACTGATGCAAATTAACCTTCTACTATGTCTTTTGACTGTAGGAGGAAACCAGAGCACCTTCTGGAAACCTACACGAACACAGAGAAAACACAGAAGCTCCACACAGATAACACCTCAGGTCTAGGAATGGCCAATTAACTTGTGAGATATCAATGCTTATTGGGCTATAGGACCAAAGCCTGATTTGATCAGATGGGATCCAGAATTAATTCACCTATTTCTAACACCTCAGATATATAGATGTTGTTGACTGTCTCAGTAAAGACCAAAAATTTATATCAGTAAAGCAAATAATACAGATTTTTTGTATGCTAGCTATGCTATATTATGTTATTTTAAATTACTATCTGGGAATAGAATATAGTTGTACACAGCAGTCTAATAAAGGGAAATGGGTTTGTCTTCCAATATCTAAGTTTGAATCTTGCAAGAGTATTTTAATGTCTTACTAATGCCAAATGAGTCAGTTAAATGCCGAACTTTAAGGAAAGTGAGTACTTGTCTGAATAGGTTGGTTCAGAAATGTCTGGTTACAGTACCTGTAAGAAAAGATATGTATCTAAAGTACCACCAAAGCTACTCATATTGCAACTTCCTTTCTGAAACTGATTTATTTTGAAGCAAGTGGCTATATTTAGATGGCTTCCTATTCATATATATAAATAACTATTTTCACAAGTTTTTTTAAAGCTTTCTGATTGATCACTGCCAAAATGGCATTAAAATGCAATGGGACCTTGGATAAACTTTAAGAACTTAACATAACTGTGGTTAAAAGTATACAAATGAAAAATGTGTGTGTTTTCCTGGATTATGTGCATTTTGTGTTACATGATGTTAGTTTTAGTTTGTTGTGAATTATGCAACTATAACCTCTAATTGTGTGGCCTGTAGCTAAACTGTTTCCTGTGAAAGACTGCACCGATTGTAATTGCTGTGCAGAAATTTACTATCATTACAGACACTACAATACCTCCTGCTCTTGATCTGTTTATTTCATATTAACCAGTACATGGAGCTGTGCCTTACATCTTACAGTGCTTGCTTTAGAAAACTTAAAAGTGATTTAAATAAAAAATAAATTTCCTAAAAAAAAATTAAAACCTCCCCTTCAAAGCCTGTACTGAAGGACTACACAGGCAGACAGCTATGCAGAAAGTACCAAGCAATGAGGGTTTGACAGTGCCAGCAGCAGAACCCCAAGATTCCTCTGTCCTCCATAACGGCACCATGAATCCAAGTAGCGAAGTTCTCCATTTGAGTCATGCTGCAATAGGACAGGATTGAATGATGTATGGGGAAGGAATGTGATGGATTTCAATGTAGAGCCAACATCTTTCTACCATAGTAAGATCAACTGACCAGGCCCATTGCTACTGCTGTATGAGGCCAGGTGAGGAAAAGGAATATTCTTGTTTAGAATACTGGACTAAGATAAAAAAAAACATTTCCACAATCTAACCACATCTAAACGCTGGGGAAATGGGAATAACCTTAAGACTCTGGAAAATAGGAGAGAAGCAGAGACATTTCATGGACCTCTTCACTAGATGTCAAGTTACAACCAGTTTGTAATTTTGGGACCCAAATGTAATCTGCAGTGTTTAAGGTTGTGGTTTCAGCACCAATCTTGAGGAAACACTGTGACTTCTGGATTTTCCTTGAGTTCTTAACCACAGGCTAATCGATTTCACATTTTCGTATTAATGCTTAATGCCACTTGGGAACAAGTTAAGCCTGACATGCGTTGCCAGACTTGGGCAAAGGAGTCTGATGTTGAAACACCTGAAATTTCAGTAGGCCTCTGGATACATAACTGTTGATATGCTCAATAGCAGTGAGAAATGCACATCATCATGAGCATAGTTGTCTTCTCTGTGACAAGGAAATCCAACTAATACAGTTCCACCTGAACACCAATACAAAAGCACCTGAAATCATCTTCACTTACCTGATGAAATGCAACAGCCTTAAGACAGGAAGCCGAATCAGAGGCTGAGTAGGCAACATGCAGGCAGGTGAAAACGAAACACAACTGACAGGAATCATAGTCAATCGGCCAGGGGTCTAGGCAGAGAACACAGAAAGCAAAGCCAAGTAAGCAAGGGTTCAAGCAAAGTCATCACAAGGAGAAAGTACCCAGGGTTATCCACAAGAGAAGCCTGATAAAGTGAGCGGAGTACAAACACAAGATTGTCCAGAGTGGTCAAAAATGAGAAAGCAATACTAAGCAGTGAGGGGAATCCAGAGGCAAGGTCAAACAATTGAGTCACAAGACAGAGAACTATCTACCAGAGAACACAGTGCCAGGAAAGGCTGAGACAAGAAATAACTCTATAGCTGAGCAGGGAGCACTGTCATCACTGCTCTTAAATATCAATTTAAGTAGCAGTTAATTGCAAACAGGTGGAATAGATCTTCACCCAGATTTAGCTGTCAGGGTAACTGATGAGTTAACAAGCTGAGTGGAAACTTGTCTGGTAGCAGAGGTATTTCGGGTGAGCAAACCAGCATTTCCACTAGAGCAGGTATAACACCTATTTAGAATCTCAGCTGCATACAATGTTGCACAACTTAGAGCTTAACTTATTGATTTAGTGAGCCAATTCCTGAATTACATTTCATATCCATGACAGCATATTGGACTCTATAGCCTAGATACTCCCACACTGACTACCTGTACCCCTATTCAGAGCTCCAATTTGTTACTTTTGAGACAACACAAATGAGACTCCTTCTGAAACTCAGAAATTGACATAGAGCTGGTAGTAATTGTATATCACATTGTCTTTTTTTAAAAGCTGAAACAGATGTGAAAATCTGTCTCCAAGAGAAAATGAAATTCAGCCTGTGATTAAAAAGTCCACTGGAACAAAAGAAAGAAGGCACAGAGGTCTTCCAGGAACAGGGCTGGGAACCACTGCACTATTGCATTTTTTATTGACCTTTAGAGTGCATAGAACACTTTATGTCTTTTCTCAGCTCAGATTGTAAGCATGTTGACTAAAGTAGTGTCATGAACCACATGCAAACGCTCTTGGATTCTCACGAGCACTCTTCACCGAAAATGTCCACGCACCAATTAACACTGCACACTTTCCTATTTAAACCCTCACTCTCCACTTGGCCCTCGCTCACTATTGAGGTCTCCTCGCTGAGCTACACTATAACTTCCAATTCCTAAAGACTTGGATTTTCTCTTCTGTTCCTACTGGCCTTCGACTCCAAGTTACCGTTCTCGACCACGATTTTGCCTCTCGTTTTGGATTTGTGCTGAAGACTGAATCTTAACAACATCCTGACCAGACGAGACTGGAGACAGCTACGCATAGGGTCCTACCTGCTCCTGCCTGCGTCACCTGACAAGTGGCAGAGGTAAGGTTTCCACAACTTTGTCAAAAAGGAGATGTCATATTCTAATAAATCGAGGGAATTTTTTGATTAAGTACAAAAATAGCTTTATTGTGTGGATTTTGGAGCATAGCTATCAAATAAAGACCAATAGTAGCCTGCACAAATATTCTCAATGCAAAGTGAGTCAACGTACTATTAACGACAATACAGAGGAACATAAACAGCGTTTATGGTTAGCTAGTATGAAAAACAGAAGCACTAAAATGTACAAGGGAAACCCCAAGAGCAAAGAAACACAAAGTGGTAACAGTGGTATATCTATCCACAAAAAAAAAAGTAAAACCACACCTGTCCAAAGCAAATCACCTATGCAGTTTTGGATACAACATGCACTACCTTCAGTAAATAGGTTAATACTCCGCTGGTGTTATCTGTGGAAACATTATTATCAAAAAGTGTGAGATGTTTTTCAGAATGTGGGGTGGACCTTATGTGGCATGGTTATTTTGTGCAGCATTTTAAAATTCACTTAATGAAGTTAAGTTCTCAAAATATCTCAAAATAATACACTCCCAAAAACTGGGTGTACAAAAGAATAGATCATAGTTTATTTTTCCAAGGAGAAATATATGAAGTGTTATCCTAAGGTCATAAGGTATTATTTCTCCAAAAGTCTGATGATTCTGATGGTGTTTCAGGAGTGTCATTCCATTACTTCCCTAAAGTTAATGTCCCCTTTTAACACTGCATGGCAGACTGGAGCTTAAAATATTGAATTGTTCATGTGCATGCATCAAGTGGCTTAAAAATACATTGTATATCATACACTTTGTCTCAGTCTGGTTTGGAAAATATTTAACCCCTTCATCAGTCCTCTAAAGATACAGTACTTATTGGGAAGTAACCAACAGAGAAACAGTGGTTAACTGGGCAAATCTTTCTCTGTCTTCATATGTCTCCTTCCATCTCTGTAAAGAGATACCTTAACCACCTGAGTTGCATACACTGATGTCTCTTTAAATAAGCCTCAAAACCATGACCTTGATAAACCTAAAACCCCTTTCTAGATGTTAAAATCATTTCACTAGTGTCACGACCGCTACTCCCCCTCTTAAGGGCGCTCCAGCCCTTCCTTGTTCTGCCCCATTACCTGCACCTGTTTTAGTTCTCGCCCCACCTTTAAAGCCAGACGCAGGCGTTTGCCCGAGGCTTCTCATTGAATCCCGTTTCGTGAGAGCCCGGGGTCCTGCCGTGTCTGGATCCGTCATGGTTTTAGTTTCCTGTTCCTGATTCCCTGCCCCGCCGGTCCCGACCCGGTTCTGGTTTTTAGTTACTTTGGATGGATCCCCTGGTCTTGGACTCTGCCTCCAGTATTGGATTTCCCTTTGGGATTTATGCTTGGATTGTTCGCCCCGGACTCACTTCCCCTGGACACCTGCTCACCTCGGACATGCCCCCCTGTCTCCTGACCCACTCCTGCAGGATATTTTTCCCTATTGTTTCTTCACCTTCCGGATCGTGTCGTCCGCATAGGGCCCGGAAAGAACTGTTCCTGACAACTAGAGGCAGAGGCTTTCTTTTTAAAATGACTTTCCTTTTTGCTATACAGTATATAGCAATAACAATAATACTCATTTTAAGATGTATGCCAATACAGTTATATATATACATTTCAATGAGGAGAAATTTCTTGATAGTATTTCAGATGGGACATGACAGCACATGGAGAAGGAAGGTGCAGTGTGTCAATATATGTCAAGGTGTGCTGCTCAATTCTTTTTAATGTGCAGGATGATTAATTCAGTTTAAAACAATGCATACATTTTACTCTGCAGGTGAGACTTTACACAACTCTACAGTTGGACAGGCAATATTGTCTGTCCCTCTGTCTAAATGGAGAAGGCAGTGGACTGATACTTATTTTTCAGAAATACAACTGACTAGTTGTGGTTTTTGTATATTTCTTTTTTTGTCTAAAGATTATGGAAGCACATTAGTGGTCTAAATGTTTAATGTCTCAGAAACAGAGATGAATACCATTGAACTTTTGCCATTTGTAATTCTTTACATGTGAGGGGAGGTCCAGTGAGGCAGGTGAAAAGGCCCAGACTCTCGTTTTATATCATAAAACGTGTTCAGATAGTGAAGATATCAGTGTTTTACCAATATGAGAAAGTAATGCTTCGCCTGCCTTTAAAAGTGACATCTCAAAGCACTTTACAGTAGGTGTAAAAACTGTTAAAACAAACAAAAAAACAATTATATGAATAGCAAATTACAAAATGAGCACATACTGTATAAGAAAGACAAGCAGTTAGAACTGCAGCACAAATTATATGGTCATTAGAACATGGAGCAGACACAGACACTAAGTAAAATTCTTTCTGAATAGAAAGGTTTGGAGTTTAGATCTGAATGTACTTAGGGTAGGTGACTTTCTAATATCCTTGGGGACAGAATGTCAGAGCTTTGGGAAGTAGCAAGAGAAGGTCTTGTCACCCATAGAGTGTACACAAGCTTGAGGGACATCTAGGGGACCAAAGACAGACGAACAAAGGTTTCAAGGTGGAGAATTGACAGATAATAAGTCAGATAGGTATTGAGGTACCAAGCCATGTAGAGTCTTATACTCAAGGTGAGCATGAGAATTTTGAAGGTTACTCAAAACCTCATAGGAAACCAATGTAAAGACTGGCTGCCGAGTTCTGAACGTATTGGAATTTGTTCAGTGTGGATTTGGATACTTAGATAGGGTGTTACAGTAGTCAATCCTAGAAAAGCCAAATGCATTGATCAGCTTTTCTCCAAGACTCAAAGACAACATAGGATGGAATCAATAGCTAATAGCAATATTTAATCAGGGAATCAGCTTCAAAAACATGGCCTCAAAGTTCAGTCCAGACTCCCGCAAACATTTGCAGAAACAAATGTTTTGTGATTTCAGTCTGTAACAGATTCCATTTTTGTTGTAATTAATTCATATCTATTCTCTACCATTAGTCCTGAAGTAGGAGCCTCAATTAAATGTGCCTTTCAGGATGTTGAACACTTCCACTCAGTCGAAGTCTGAAGGGGTTTGCTTCCTTTAGCTTGTCTGTACAAGACATTCCTTTACAGTCTGGAGTTAACACAGCTGCCTTCCGCTTTACTGATTCCAGTGCAGCAATATCCTTTTTGTAACATGTCAAACTAAACAACCTACAGAAATCTTAATGAAGGCCTGCCATTTTGTTGCATAACTTTAAATGGAACTTTCCTTAACTAATTCTATGCTTTTCACAAGATTTAAATGTTTTGTTAACCATTTTTTTATTTCTTCACCCTGTGATATACAAATACAAGCGTTCCAACAAAAGCGTCTCAGTGTGTAGGGATCCCAGCTGACAGCTTTTATATCCTTTGCTTGTACAGTAAGTGTCACAGTTAGTTTCTTCCTTTTCTAATATTCATATGTGTCAGAAAAAAGAAGTGTACTACATGTGACATGTGAGTCACAGTTCTAAAAATTGCTGTGTATGGTGTGACAGTTTTATATACCGTCTGGAGCTAGCTGGTTTCCTTCCGAGCACATGATTATATACTGCTACAAAGAGGGGCATGTTGGTTAAATAGAAAGTGGGAAATGATTAAATAAATAACTGTTTAAAATGAACAATGATAATTCAATTAAAAAAGTCCTAAATAGGTCCTAAATAAAAGAATACAACCTAGTTCAAAATTTCCCTTCCCATAACATGGATGCCCAAAAGTGAATGGGAATCTATCTCCCTATTCTAAAAATACTGTACTAGATGCCTGTTGCGTCACTAACTAGGAGAGAACATTTTTAGCCTGGGGACTCCAAAATCAAGGACATCAGAGTTTCCTGACATAATTAGGACAGTAAGCTGTCAATAATAAGATTCAAATTCCTTAGCCAAAATCTGGTCTTCAAGACTGAACAGAACAATGTCCCCTGCCTGCCCCAAATGTGGCACAGACTTGGGTGATTGTGTTTCTTCTCTCTTTATCCTCCTTCTCTTTCTTCCCCCTGCACTTGTCCTCTCTCCCGATGTTAATGATTTACCAAGAAGTTGATTAACATTCCTTTTGATCCTCTACAGTAACCCGTCTGTTAGTTGAGCTGTGACTGGGTAAACTCCTTTTTTAAAAACTTTAGGACACCTCTCCAGCCCGAAAATAGGGAACATTCACAACGTTCATAGAATACACAGTTGGGTCCATCTAGCCCAATTTGGTAGTTAGTAGTTAATTAATCTGATGTATTCAACTGGACAGCTCTCGAAAGAGGTCAAGTCATGAACTTTGACAAGATTGCTGGGTAGCTTGTTGCATATTCCTACAACTCTTTATGTTCTCTTTGCTTAATCTGAATCAAGCCTCAGCCTTGCAATGAATTCGGACAACTACTTGAGCCCTAGTTTTTCCAGTGACTTTCCCCCTGTACCAGATTTTTCTAACTCCTATCATCTTACAAAAATTATAGACCACCTGTAAAACAACTTCCTGATGCCTAGATACCATCCCTACCTCTTTATTGAAAGTTTACTGTACCTCCCAGACATCTGCCCATTAATTGTCAACATTATCAACAGTTCCCTTTCCCTGGGTGTGGTCCCTACTGCCTTAAAGACTGCATTTATCACTCCTATACTGAAGAAACCTGGCTTGGACTCTGATATAATGATGAACTCCAGACCAATCTCTAATTTACCATTTCTATTGAAAGTTTTATAGCATGTGGTTGCACATCAACTACAGACATATACTGTACAGTGCCTTGCGAAAGTATTCGGCCCCCTTGAACTTTTCAACCTTTTGCCACATTTCAGGCTTCAAACATAAAGATATAAATTTTTTATTTTATGTGAAGAATCACCAACAAGTGGGACACAATTGTGAAGTGGAACGAAATCTATTGGATTTTTGAAACTTTTTTAACTAATAAAAAAATGAAAAGTGGGGCGTGCAAAATTATTCGGCCCCTTTACTTTCAGTGCAGCAAACTCACTCCAGAAGTTCAGCGAGGATCTCTGAATGATCCAATGTTGTCCTAAATGACTGATGGTGATAAATAGAATCCACCTGTGTGTAATCAAGTCTCTGTATAAATGCACCTGCTCTGTGATAGTCTCAAGGTTCTGTTGAAAGCGCAGAGAGCATCATGAAGACCAAGGAACACACCAGGCAGGTCCGTAATACTGTTGTGGAGACGTTTAAAGCCGGATTTGGATACAAAAAGATTTCCCAAGCTTCAAACATCCCAAGGAGCACTGTGCAAGCGATCATCTTGAAATGGAAGGAGTATCAGACCACTGCAAATCTACCAAGACCTGGCCGTCCCTCTAAACTTTCAGCTCAGACAAGGAGAAGACTGATCAGAGATGCAGCCAAGAGGCCCATGATCACTCTGGATGAACTGCAGAGAACTACAGCTGAGGTGGGAGAGTCTGTCCATAGGACAACAATCAGTCTTACACTGCACAAATCTGGCCTTTATGGAAGAGTGGCAAGAAGAAAGCCATTTCTCAAAGATATCCATAAAAAGTCTCGTCTAAAGTTTGCCACAAGCCACCTGGGAGACACCCCAAACATGTGGAAGAAGGTGCTCTGGTCAGATGAAACCAAAATCGAACTTTTTGGCCACAATGCAAAACGATATGTTTGGCGTAAAAGCAACACAGCTCATCACCCTCAACACACCATCCCCACTGTCAAACATGGTGGTGGCAGCATCATGGTTTGGGCCTGCTTTTCTTCAGCAGGGACAGGGAAGATGGTTAAAATTGAGGGGAAGATGGATGCAGCCAAATACAGGACCATTCTGGATGAAAACCTGTTGGAGTCTGCAAAAGACCTGAAACTGGGACGGAGATTTATCTTCCAACAAGACAATGATCCCAAACATACAGCAAAATCTACAAAGGAATGGTTCACAAATAAACGTATCCAGGTGTTTGAATGGCCAAGTCAAAGTCCAG
Organism: Atractosteus spatula; assembly: GCF_055471065.1. Taxonomy (NCBI): domain Eukaryota; kingdom Metazoa; phylum Chordata; class Actinopteri; order Semionotiformes; family Lepisosteidae; genus Atractosteus; species Atractosteus spatula. The sequence goes on along the minus strand of NC_142708.1, from coordinate 65,898,848 downwards.
ACCTGAATCCAATCGAGAATCTGTGGAAAGAGCTGAAAACTGCTGTTCACAAACGCTCTCCATCCAACCTCACTGAGCTCGAGCTGTTTTGCAAGGAAGAATGGGCAAGAATTTCAGTCTCTCGATGTGCAAAACTGATAGAGACATACCCCAAGCGACTTGCAGCTGTAATCGCAGCAAAAGGTGGCTCTACAAAGTATTAACGCAAGGGGGCCGAATAATTTTGCACGCCCCACTTTTCATTTTTTTATTAGTTAAAAAAGTTTCAAAAATCCAATAGATTTCGTTCCACTTCACAATTGTGTCCCACTTGTTGGTGATTCTTCACATAAAATAAAAAATTTATATCTTTATGTTTGAAGCCTGAAATGTGGCAAAAGGTTGAAAAGTTCAAGGGGGCCGAATACTTTCGCAAGGCACTGTATGATGGCTAATGAGTTGTCTGAGCCATTTCAGTCTGGCTTCTGCTCAAATCAAACCACTGAGACTACCCTTGCCAGGATTGTGAAAGATTTACTTATTGCCTCTGACTCGGGGGCTATAAGTATCATTTTGCTTCTCGATTTTAGTGCTGCTTTTGGTAAAGTACATCATTCAGTGTTGCTTAGTCGCGTGCAGACATTCTTGTCTATCAGTGGTACTGTCTTTAACTGGTTTTGCTCTTATCTGACTGGCAGGCAGCATTTTTTCTTCTCCTTTGGTCCTCATGAATCCCCCATGGCCCCAGTCAATCATGGGGTGCCTCAGAGTTCAGTCTTGGGCCCTTTGGTTTTTATTATTTATATGCTACTTCTCGGCCAAATTAAACACAAACATGGTCTTCAGTTTCACTGCTATGCGGATGATACTCAGGTTTATGTTAAAACTTCTTCCCCCTCCGTCACCTATCTCTTGTTTGTGTGACATCAGACTCTGGTTGACATCAAATCCCCTGAAGCTAAATAGTGACAACACAGAAATGTTGCTGGTGGGCAGCAAATTTCAGCTGGATAAACTTAAGGGTTTCACAGTAATCATGGATGGCTTCCCCACATATGTGTCAGCCATAGTCAGGAATCTGGGAGGCAAACTTGACCCCCTCCTGTCTTTTGAGCCATATGTGAAAAATTTGATTTAGACTTTCTTTCACATTAGAAATATTGCCTGTATTATGATCTTGTTACTGACTTTCAAGGCTCTAAACAAATTTGTTTCGAAAAGTATAATTTCTCCACTCAACTAAATGATGTCCAACAGCTACTTACTCCTGGAAAAACACTGCAAATATCAACTTGTACTGCCACTGTTTGCTGTTATACTGCACCTATGTATACTTTTTCTGAACGTTTTTTTTTTGTTTGTCTTGGTTTTTGTCTTGTGTTGTGTGTTGCATCGCTTGCTGCTTAAATTGCCCTCCTGGGATGAATAAAGTATTTTGAATTGAACTGAATTGGATTGGGGTGGATTGGATCAGATCGAATTTGTGGAAGTGTCTTCTGTAATTTCAATACATAGGCAATGGTTACTCATAAACTCCCATTTCATGGTAATAACAGGGTGACCATGGCTGTACAGAGATTTTAAAACCGGCTGTAATACTGCTAGAATTCATGATCAGTGGTGAATACTCCTTGTGTCTGTCTCCTTCAGTGTTCTACAGAAATGGCCGTTTTTTGTCATAAATGGCTGTTTTCACCTTCAGTGAACTACACTGTGACATCTCTAGCAGCTCTACATTAACTTGCAATTTTTGCAGTTTTTTTTTAATTTATTCAGCCTCTTGTGAGGCGTACCAGCTTTTCAGCTGTAGACAATCTGCGAGGGGTACTGTTGTAAATTTACCGGGGGTCTACAGAACCCTGATTGCCCACAGAAACATAGCTGTGTCACGGCTATTCTGAAATTCTAAAATAAAGTTTGGGCGGGTGTCACATAGCTCCTAGACCCATGCAATGTGTTATTACCAAGGACTGGCCTTTCGTGGAGGAGTGAGGAGAGTAGCCTGCAGTCTGGTTGCTTGTGGGCAGGGGTGTGTGAGGTGGTGTAATGTGACCTGCACACACTCTGATAGGACACGCAGGAGGAGCAAAGTGTTTATGTTTCACAACTTCCCCAGTCAATAATATGAAGCAATGGAAATGTGAGCAGAGATGGTCGCTGGAGATACTGTACAGTGCTGTGAATAATTCTGAAATCTTCAGTATTAGCTCTGTAAATATACGTCCATCCAATTCAAGGTCACAAGGGGAGTCGGAGTCTGTCCCAGCAAGCCACACGTGCCAAGGTGGGATACACTCTGGATGGCACACAGTGCTAGAGCCCTGGGTTCAGTTCTGGATCTGGGATGTTCTCTGTGTGGAGTTTGTATGTTCTCCTCATGTTCGCATGGGTTTCCTCCTGGTGCTCTGGTTTCCTCCCACAGTCCAAAGACATGCTGGGGGTTACTTGGCTCCTGGGAAAACTGGCCCTGGTGTGAGTGTGTGTGTGTCTATATCTGTGTGTGGACTGGCGTCCAGTACAGGGTGTACCTTGATTTGAGCTTGTTGATCCCCAGGATAAGCTACATCTTCCTCATGGCCCTGAAACGGAAAAAACGGTCAGAAAATGGTTGGATGTATATACAACATAAACTAAAAAAAGGAGAATAATGGAGTTTGTCAGGAAGCTTCAGGAGCAAAGACCGCATGCAAATTCCCCTTCTATCACATCTTATCTCAAAATGCTATAAAAAATCACACTAAATCCCTCAATTCCTCACATTTTTCTTTTGCATCCCTTCTGCCCATCTTTACCTGTTCAGATGCACTTTAGTTTTTACTTCTCTGTATGAGGGTCCTACCTGCCTCATCCTACAGCCAGATGGATAGTTTTCAGCTAAGTTAAGTGAGAACTCTTCATATCTAAATTTTTCAAATAAACATTCATAATTTATATTCTGATCGGATGTCGTTATTCCTCATGAAAAAAGAATAATGCCTAATAGTCCGACTCAGTTTACAATTATCTTCCCCATTTTGGTTACAGTGCTATAAGATAAGGAAGTAGCTGTTCTGCCGAGAGTTTAAAGAGTAGGAAGAGTCTATATAATCTTACAAGGATTTTTTTTTTGTTGAGAAGAAAGAATAAATTAAAGAAACTTCAATTTTGAAACACAAATGAACTCACACAGACAAATTATAAAACAAGAGCCCTGAAATGTAACATATTCTAAATTCTTGCAAAAGTGTGCTTTGTTGTTTTGCAAGGCAGCCCAGCTGTAATTGCAAAAGTGAAAATGAACAAAATTCACAGTAGTTGCAAAGAAATAAATGACTTTGCTAAAACAGACACTTTTTTTTGTTCCAGTGCGTGAACTGTTATATGCTCTCCTTCGTGTTGACAAAATGACAAACTGTGCATTTCTATAAATCTCTCAATTTGACACCACAGTGAAAACATATGATATTTACAGTATGATTTAAAACTCACTCAAGCAATACAATTACCTAATTCAGTTTCAAAACGTTTTGCACAACTGCACAGGAACTGGTTCTGGCTAAAGAGTCAATGTAAATGAAATCAATCTCAATAGACCTGACAAGCAAGACACACAGGAAATTGCCTAAAACAACTGAATGCAGGAAACTCACAACCAAGTTCCAAATCAGCAGTCGGTGTTTCAAATACACTGTATTGTGACTAAAGAATGTGAGAAATATTTGACATCATGAAGAAGCAACTGCCAGGTATGGAAAGACAGGTACTTCAGAAGCTGGACAATAGTGTTTTGTTTTATTTACTTCAATATCAATTTACAGATCAAACCAGTTCTGGGTCTCAGGATAAATACGATATAGGAAAAAAGAAGAATCAATTTAATTGTGGTATTTAAAATCAGGATATAAATCATTATATGCCCCGTCTGGAGAAATAGTTATTTGGGGCTTTCAAGTGGCTCTGGTAGTAAAGGCACATCCACTGAGTGCAGGTTGGCCTCATGAGTTTGATCGTGGGTCATGTCACAAGCTGACAGTGACCAAGATGCTCCTGTCACGGTCATAAACCCCTTCTCTTAAGGACGCTCCAGGACGCTTTACCTGATCTCCTGCACCTGCCTCCTGTTCCAGTCTCCCCTTTAAAAGCCAGACGCTCCCACCATTCCAGGCTCAGCTTTGGAAGATGGACGCCCGGAAGCCCGCCTACCAGTGAGTCCAGGAGGGGCTCGACGGCATAGGCTTCGCAACGGCGTCCTGACCATCTGGGTCTGGGGCTGGGAGCGCCTGGCCCCGTAACCCCCTTTTATTCCCCCGATCCTTCGCCGGATCCCGCTCCGGCTTTTAACTCCTGTCTTGTTCGTCTTGGATGGATTACCCGGCTCTGGACTTTTGCTCACTCTTGGATATTCTTAAGGAAGCACCTTCAAACTTGTTTGCCTGGAGCACGCCCTCCTGTGCACCGGCGCACCTTGGACACGCCCCCCTGTTCTTCCAGCCCCAATCCTAGTCTTTTTCCCCCGTGTTGTCTCACTCCCCTCCGGATTCTGCTGCCTGCATAGGGTCCTGAAAACCGTTTCGTGACAGCTCCCAACAGTGGTGCACAACTGACCGAGCATTCCTGGGTTTAGTGTTGGGATTTGTTGTCCAGAGCACTTGTTGTCCATCCCGCGGCCAGCAGAGGATTCCTACTCCGCTGGGCCCCTGAACAAGGCCCTTTAACCCCAGCTGCTCCAGGGGTGCCGTATAAATGGCTGACCCTGCACTCTGACCCCAAGCTCCTCTCTCCCCGTCTGTCAGTCTCATGGAGAGCAAGGTGGGGTATGCAAAAAAACAAATTCCTAACACAAGAAATTGTATACGGCCAATAAAGTGATCTTATATTATCACAATTGGCTTTCAGCAAAACAGTGGCTGTGTTGTGCATGCTAGTAATTAAGATAAATATTATAGTTATTTGCAAATTATGTATCCAGTCCATGATTTGGTCCAAGTAGGTGTGTAAGTTTCTTGTCACTGTTTCTGTGTTTGCTGTTTGCCATTGCCACTGCATTTGTGTCATGTGCAAAATTAACTAGTTGCCAACTCAAACAGAGTCTAGACCTGGAAAAGCAGTGGGCCTGAAACTTTATTGTCCCATGGCCATTTCTTTGGATTCCCATATTATTCATTTGAATCATCTTTGATGGAGCTCTTCAGAAGCTTTGCGGAAATATGCTTAAATACTCTATAGAAAAATATGTGGCATATGCTTAAGTGTTTTCTAATGACCTCGTTTGTTTGAACAATTTAAACAAAAGGTTTTCACACAAGACCTTCTCAAATCTATGGATGTCACTTAAAATTCTGATAATTAATATTATCCTGATGAGCTCTATCCATTCTAAAGTTAAAAATACATGAAGGAGAAAGAGATAAAACTATATAAAATATAGGACATATGCGTTTGAAGTAATAATCCTCTTTAAAATCATAGTGTCAAAATCATGTTAAAATGAAGACTTTATGACTAACTAAGGAAAAAGAATCAGCACTGATAACTGGAATGGTTGTGGCCAAAGAATACTTTCAAAAATTAATATGTGATTGTATCCTGTTTCAAGAGCTGGTTGAATGAGATTCTCCTCAATTACAATGGAGTAATTTGTGACTACTTCTATAATACATTTTGACTCTATTCTTATCTCAACAAGAAAACTATAAAATACATAAACAAGTTTGATCTTTTTATTCATTATCTGGCTCTTTTTCTGGTGTTTCTTAGTTTTTTGGTTCAGCTAGAATACTTAGAACAAGCAGACTTTATCACTGACATCACAGGATGTGGTGCAACAGTTGACAACCCTCCTTCTTGCTAAAGATTAAAAATAGGCACCTGAGACTGCTGAGGCAGAAAAAAAGCTACATCCAGCTACATTTAAAGAAAACAGAAATGTGGTGAATTGACAGCCACTACAGAATTTAGCAACAAAGAGATACTGATAAAAGTAAGTATTTAAGACTTTTTGCTTGGTTTTAATGGTGTACCACTATGCGTAACATAGCTTTTGTTTCCTCTGCAGTGATCCATGTTTTTACACTTTCTATTCACTTTTCAAACATCAGGGAGTCAGCGAGGCATGCAGCAGTCACCACTAACAGCATGATGCAGATTGCACAGGATATTGGTTTTCTGTTGGGTTTTTTTTCTATGTTTGAACAATATTTAAAATTCAGCGCTGCCCGAGAGGAAATAAGAATAGTCTAGAATATTGCTATTAATATCTAGGTAATTATTTAATGTCAACGCAGAAATATCCATCTTGCTTCTGAGACAATATATATTTATAGGAAAACATGGCGCAATCCTTTTCTTAAAATGAATTAAACATTTATTTCCAAATGAGAAGGGTTGAAGAAAATGAAAAAAAAACACGAATGTGATAAGTGCCTCACCTCAGCTTATGCTTATTTTAGGTTTTAGGAAAAATCATTAGATAATTGCTACATACATAAACTGTACATAGATGTGTATAGGAAAAGAATATGTGCTGGAGATCATAATTATTATCGAAACAATTTGGAAAACAGTTATGAGCCTTTAGGAAATTCTAAGATCTTCTACAGCACCAGGATTTCCAGGATTCTATTTCCAACTGATCTGCTCTTGCTATCTACAGTTAGAAAATATGGACCTAAAGACTACTACTTAGATACCAGGGCTATGAATACAGCACCATACTGGGAATTTGAAAATACTGTACATACACCATAGTGAAAAAAACTGTAGTAATAGGAAAATAACATAATGATATAACACTATATTTTAATTGTGTGGCCTGCTTTAGGTGAGACAGGCTTGGAAATGATTTGACATGTTTCTTCAAATAAAAATGCTCAGGAATTAGAAATATCAGTTGTGGGAGTGTGGAACAAGCTACTCATCCATGTTGTTGAAGTTTATACTCTGGATTCCTTTAAAAACTGCTAGATGAGATCCTGGGATCAATCAGGTACTAAATAACAAACAGGCTATTTGGGCCCAATGACATTCTCTTGTGTGTTCTTTAGGAAAAGTCACAATAAAGGCAATATGTTAACCTAATCTCAAGAGGTTCTATGCATACTCATAACCTAAACAATCTAATTAGCTATAATCTGTTTAGTCTGAAAATTGAACAATCTAAGCAATTGTCTAATCAATCAATTAACCTGTCCCACTAGAAAATATTTCCCAAATTACAATAAACAGTTATGGCCATGGAATAAAATTTTGATCCTCTGGAGTTAAACTAGCAGAAGTTGGTTCATCTCCAGATAAACACAGAAAAAAAGATACGTTTCACATTTCACAGGGACCCAGTGTAATTTACATACTGTATCAGCAACAGAATCACCAACTTTGCAAAGCTGATGTTGGGAACCTGTGAGTTTTTCTAGTAGCAGTTTGCTTTATGAAAGTTATATTTAATCCATATCTTTATGTCAAGCAGGGACTTGTAAAGTGCAGAGACCACAGCATCTGATGTGGCCCATCAGTCAACTTGTCAAGAGTGTTGAAGTGAAACCCAGTTGGCTTCTTAGTCAATTAGTAGCTGAGTGCCAGTGATCCCCAAATGGTACTTCCGTATAGATTCTCAATACTGGAGGATTATTAGGTACTAAGTATCATTTCATCTACCAACTTAATCACATGAGCATCTTCAGATAATATACTGTAGGTGTCATTACTGCAGGAGATGAGATCAGCACCTGGTTATGATTTTGTTGTGCACGAATTCCATGAATGTGTTGTGCTGTTTTGTAGTGGGGGAGATCAATTATTTGGAACATTTTATTAATGTCAGAAGAAGGGATTACTGCAGCCATCCTATCTCAGTAGCACAGGTATAATTATCATCATTAACGAATCATAAACTCATTGTCTAGAGTGAGGACAGCCATCAGTCCTGGGACCTCCTGGGTTTTCCTTTCTCTCCTCCAGTGGGCATTTTTTTTTCACTCCTCCATGCCCACATTTGTTCCCACAACTGTTGTTACATTGTTGAACACAATACTATTCTGTAACCTGCTCTGTGGTGTAAAGAACAAGATTGATTGATTGATTGATTCATTCATTCATTCATTGGATGGCATTCTGTTTACATACTACCCTACGTAAACAGAATAAGAATACAGAATCTGTATTTTGTCCAATTCCTTCCTAATCCCCTTTACTGGCAAATTGTCTTTTATTCCACCCAGCTAAAAGTACTGCACAATTCCTACAGATAACAAAATCTAGAGGTATTAAGATCAGAAGCTATAATAAAATATTCAATTTGAGTAAAAAAGCTGCATAAAAGTCAGTATGTATCAAAAGCATTAAAAAATCCAAGGATAAGTCTTTCTGCTGTGCATGTTCTATCTGTACGTAAATAAAGGTTACATACACAAGAAGGAAATGAACCCTGAAGATTTATTCTCATTTATTTTAGGATCTGCATTATCTGATTCCAGCTTCACGTGGACTGAATGTCACCCTGCCTGCTAACTTGGAGAAACAGACCATGATGCTTTATTGTGGACTGTGATCATCTATAGAACCGAAGGGCTGTTCACTGATAAGCTCAGCTGAAAACACAACATGGACATGTGCGAACACCAGCATCATCATGTGGTTTTCCTGGCGCGCTTCCCTTCCTCTTTGTGTACTTTGGTTTGATGTCTTTTCTCATTTGCATAATAGATGGTTAGAAATAGAACACCACGCTGCAAAGTGTCAGAACCTGTGGAATGCACGAAATAAAACTGTTGTTCAGATACAGCTCTCTGTTGAACTGAAATAACAAGTCCTTGCTTGGCACTGGCCATTGGGCTTTTTAATTTACTTAATGCCAATGTGAAGGAACGCAAGATTTCCTTATAACTCTGTTTTTTGTCCACAAGAATCTGTTTATCATTATTGTCCTAGTGCTGCAGTATAAATTTGTAAGCTGTGTGCGGCAGAGATGGCGGAGGACAGTTGTAATATTACTTTAGCTGTTGACAGTGTAGGACTGATATCCATCTACAGCTTGGTGTTCGCACTGGCATTGCCTTGCAATCTGCTATCACTGTGGGGACTCTACCGGCTTCTCCGTTCCGGCAACGTAATGCCCATCTTCATCCTTAATCTGCTGGTGTCTGATCTTCTCCAGGTTCTCACCTTCCCCATGTGGATCATCTACTTGAAAAACGGGCACAAGTGGACCTTTCAGGCTGGTGCCTGTAACTTTGTGGGTTTCCTCTTCTACATTAACCTCTATGCCAGTGTGGCATTCTTAAGTCTGGTGGCACTGGACCGCTATCTTGCCATCGTTCACCCCCTCAGGAGCAGAGGGTTCCGGACAGTCAAGGTGGCACTGGTCACCAGTGTGATTGTGTGGGTGGTCACTTTCCTGTTTTGCCTCATTGGGCTTTACCCCACTGTGTACGACGAGAAAAACCAACTTTGCCTGGAAAAATATCCTGTTGCCAAGCGGTATGCCATGTTCAAGATAGGAACCATTATCCTGGGATTCCTGGTGCCTTGTTGCATTCTAGGGTATGTAAGACTGCTGTCTGATTTTCTCTTTCTTCAACACATCAAATCAGGATACTTATAATCAATTTGTGTGGGTGGTGCCTTTGGAGCAGCACGGTGGTGCAGTGGTTAGCATTGCTGCCTTCAGGGAGCTAAGGCCCCAGGTTAAATTCAGGACTTGGGGTGCTACCTGCATGGAGTTTGCGTGGGCTTCCTTTGGGTGCTCAGGTTTACTCCCAGAGTGAAAAGACATGCTGGTGGGTTAATTGCCTTCTGGGAAAATTGCCCCTGGTATGAGTGTGAATGTGTGTCTCCCGCAATGGCCTGCCGCCCTGTCCAGGGTGTACTGTGCCTTGCAGACCCTGAATTCAAAGAAGCAGTTAGAAAATGGATGGACGGGTATAATGTCTAATGTCCCTTTAAGTGTGAGGCAGTGATAGAGGAATTGCACAAATGCTGAGAGCTGTTTAATGAAGTATGCTGCACCTAATGTCTTTTCCCCCCCTGTCCTCCATAGGTACACATCTGTCCGAATCCGCTGGGAACTACGTTCCTCCCCATCTGTGACCCAAGAAGAGAGGAGGAAGATTGTCGGAATTCTGTGCATCATCACAATCATCTTCATTGTGGTTTTTGGCCCTTACCATTTAGTAGGAAGCTACAAGTTTGTGTACTATTTCATCACCGACAGCAAGTGTGACATGGAAAGGACTCTCTTCCTCTGCTACCGCTTGTGTTACGGGCTCACCAGCCTCAACAGCTTGCTGGATCCCCTCCTCTACATCTTCGTTTGCGATAACATCAGGCAGGAGCTTAAGAAGTCCCTGCCATGCCTGAGGGCATACCAGATGAGAAAGGAAAGCCAAGTCCAACTCAACAGCAATGTTGAAATTGCATCACTGTAAGAAAACAGGCTGTTCTGCAGCAGCCACTGTGGACAAATTCAAAACCTCTGTATTTAAATTCAAAACCATCCATCCTTCCATTTTCTAAACGTCTTTACAAAGTGCAGGGTCACAGGGGGGATGCTGGAGCTATCCTGGCAAGCCATAGGTGGACACATTTACACCAGGGCCAATTTTCCAAGAAGCCAATTGACCAGAAACCAGTAAACCAGAGAACCGGGAGGCAAAAGGCAGGAAACACTCTGGACAGGATGCCAATCCATTGCAGGGCAAACAGACATGGACACAAACATACACCAGGGCCAGTTTTCCCAGAAGTCAATTAACCTATCTTTGGTCTGTGGGAAAAAAACTGAAGGAAACCCACGACCCTGAACTGGAAGAAGCACTCAGAAAATGGATGGATGGATATCAAAAATATATCAATATTTAGTTTCTGGGTGCCTCCAATAGTCAAGATAATCCAAGATAATAGATTTAAGACAATTCTGAGTGTGATAGAAATACCTCCTGTTTTCAGTCCTAAATGCGTATCTTTTTTAGTTCCCTCAGTGCCATCACTGAGCTGACACGATCATTTCCTTTCAGGAATTTAAATGCCTTTATTGCTCGTGCTGTCTTGAAGTTACCTTTTCCTCAGTTCAGAACTAAAGATGTTCAGTTTCTTTAGACTGTGGGTGGTGTTAAATAAAGGATTAGCCTTGTTGCTGTCTTTTGAACGCTTTGAAACTCTACAGGAGCGTCTTAATAACGCTGGTTCATGAAGCCCACAGACACCATAAGTTACAAAGTGTGATTTCTGGCTAACATAAGGGCTAAGGAAAGGAGTCTTCCAGGTCCTCTGGGTTTATTGTGGGCCAAAATATCATGAATGTGATATCCAGATCATATTAAAATACTGTGTACCAGTATAATTACATTCCCTTGTGTAACAGTATTGCACAGGAGCTGGAGCCTATCCCAGCAAGCAAAGGATTCAAGGTAGGATATAGCCTGGACAAGATGCCAGTCCAGCTCAGCGCACACAGGCACACACTCACATATTCCCAGAAGCCACTTAACCTGCCAGAAACTCTTTGGAGGAAACTAGGGCACCAGAGAAAACCAACACAAACATGGGGAGACCATTTAAATTCCACACATGTAGCACCAAAAGAGTAGTGAATCCAGGGCCTCAACACTGTGAGACAGCAATCATAAGCTGCACTGTCCAGTCCCTAGTTTAATAATTTTTCTACATCTTGTTCTGTTGCATTTTGAATAAGGACATTAAAAGTATGTTGGGAAATGACTGATTGCAAGAAACAACAGAGAATATCAGTGCTGTCAAATGTCTCCTGTCCATGTTTCTTTTCTGTCAACTGGAACAGGCATGACAAAAGTAAATGCTGTTTCTTGACTTGTCTACTCTAATTCTATGCCTTGTCACATTTTTCTCTTTTAAAGTAATGCAAAGTGTGATTTATTGTTGGCTAATGCATTGCAGCAGTAATATTTCACCATTTCTTAAGGTGCTTTTTGCTATTGCTTTTCAGCCTATGCAGCTCACTGTGTTTTGTTTTAATTAGTATGTGCAGTAAGATATTTATTCCATTGTGGCCGATATTATTCTGCCCTGGGTCATAAATAATAGTCATTGCTAATGCCTTTCAGCTGCATTTGAACTCATTACTATTCACAGTGTTCCTTCCTACTGTCTCACTCAACTGTAATCAACAGTTTCTGCACTTAACCAAGATTAAAGAGCAAAGAAAATTGCTCCACCCAGGAGCTCCAAAGAACTCTTTTTTTCTGTTAGGCACAGAACAGGGTTTCTCAACATTAGTCTTTGCTGACATCAAGTGTTCAGAAAGGAAATTTGTTTCCTTTAATCAATTCATTGTGCAGTTAGTTCTCTACATAATGAAATATTTGATATTACTGGTATTCCTTTATTTACTTTCTTTTGTAAAAATAAAAAATAAACAAATACAAATATGGTGCATTGTGCTATGATAGCATCATTCCTGGATGGTAATGTATTGTCTATCCATCCATTGTTTCACCTCTGCATCCAATTCAGGGTCGCAGGGGAGCCAGAGCCTGTCCCATCAAGCAAAGGCAAGGCAGGACACACCCTGAATGAGAAACCAGTCCATTGCAGGGTAGACACACAGACACTAACACGTGCACACTCACACCAGGCACACCTTTCCCAGAGGCCAATTAACCTACCAGCATGTCTTTGGACTGTGGGAAGAAGCTCCCAGAGCAACCCCACTCGAACATAAGGAGAACTTGCAAACTCCACACAGATAGTACCCCAGCTCTGGAAATCCACCCAGGGCTCCAGCACTGGGAGGTAGCAATGCAAATCATTGTGCCACCATGCCATTCATTATGAATTATTATTAATAAAGTTTAATTGATTATTAATATTATTATTATTCACTTTTTTAACACAAAACCTTCTTAGGCTTACTTAGAAAACTTTTCCTCTCTACTGTATTTCCTATTCCTTGTAAGTACTAATATCATGTGTCATTTTCTTTCACATTTTTAATGATAAAGAAAAGCAGAAAGGCACTCAATGTTCCTACACTGAGTGCTGCTTCTTCCTAAGAGACATCACTCTCAGGATATGTGGGGAGCATTTTAACCTCCAGAGACACACATTCACATGCATAGCGAAGTTGGGGTACCCCGACACATTTTGGACATTTTTTATGTTTTAAATCATTAAAAAATGAACACTAGAGCACAATAAAGCAGAGGCATGGTACAGAATACAAATATTAATAACCTAAGGAAATAAGGAAAGAGGTTATTGTCAATATTTAAAGTTGAAAGATCCAGAGCTCAGTAGTTCTACATCAGTTAGCATTTAATTACAAGAAATAACTGCCCGCCAATTAGTGTTAATGCTTCCCATTTCCCATTCACTGTGAGCTGCACTTAATTTATGCTCATTGTCTTGGTCATCTGAAATTATGCCAGTAGCAGTTTGTTTCCATATACCCCAGTTCTTGCTGCAGAAAAAAAATCATCTACAAGTTTGGAATGTAGGTTTTATTTAAAAAAAAAACTCAAAAACAAAGATTTTAAACAAAAATAAAATGAAATACTTAACAAAATGGTGAATGTGTCCTTCACAAATACAGTACCATTTTAAAATTAGCTTTTTCAAACTTCTTTTTTCTGTTGTGCAACAAAAGACTAGCAGACGGTTAAACACCAGACATTGTTAAATGACTTAGAATTTGACTTAGAATTTGAACTTCTCCTGGGAGAAGCATGCATTTTGTCTGCATCCAGCAAGAGGTAAAATCTTCTCCCATTACCTTTCTCTAAAGGGAAAATTCTTATTCTTATTTCCCTACCCTACCCAAATGAAACAAATAACACCCTATAATAACTCTCTATAGCTTTGGGCTTCAAAGAGAAGAAAGGGATAATTTTCACTGAATAATGACACTAGACTACAGAGTTCATTTGGACACTCTTCAAAGATCTTTCCCCAAAGAGCTAGATATCAATATTGGCCTACAATATACTGTATGAGCAATTCTTATTTTTTTTACAAACAAAACAGAAAATGATGCAGTAAAGGGTTCAGATTCTAGAGAAACTCAATCTATAGTAATCTGACCATGAATAAAGTTTCTACTCTACCCTTCTAAATACAACTTAATCCAAGGCATTACAAATAATATGTATATACAATTTATTCTGAAAAACAACACACAAAAAGGCTCTATACTGGTATAAGTGCCTACATCTTAATAAAATATAAAATTGTAATTTAAACCAGCCCTTGCAACATCTTCTAAATTTGCAAAGAAATTAACCCAGTATTTTTGCTAAACAGTTCTAATTCCACAAGAGTTCTTTAATCAATCAGTTTTTTTTCTGAAAACCAACTATTTAATGGTTAATAAAGAAGTATATTTTCAGCAATCATCTTTCTAATAGACATGCATAAATCCTTTCCAGAAAGCATATAAAAGTACAGCTTCTGACCCTTTGTGTTAGTCAGGTGAGCCTCAGTCCATCAGTTCTGGAAAATGTTGCAGGACACAGCGTCTTGAGTCTCAAAGACAAAGGACAAAAATAACATAGCTGCACATAATTTTCTTTTGGTCAAAGAATGTAAAATACAACACAAATTAGCTGACAAAGGCTGTCTGTTGATTGGAATGACAGGGAGGGATGTCCATTGGTGTCTTGTGACGTTTTGAGCTATTGGAACTCCCCACAGTACAGAATGAACAAAAACAAATGCAGACTGTGCACTAAGACACAGAGTATCTGAGAAAATAAACAGGTTCAGCAACTTTTTAAGGTACATATTACAGTTTACATAGCACAATCTTTAGGAAAAGTAAATGAGACACTTTTTCAAAAACAAAGGAATATGTAAATCCAAAAGCTATCAGAAAAACAAATTAAGAATTTGATTTACGCCTTACTGGGTGGCACGGTGGCACAGTGGTTAGCATTGCTGCCTGAATTTCTGTGGGTTTCCTCCAGCTGGTCTGGTTTCCTCCTACATACAGTATGGACAGCTTATGTGGCTTCTGGGAAAATTGTGCCTGGTGTGAGTGTGTCTTCCCTGCAACAGACTGGTGTCCTGTCCAAGGTGTATCCTGCCATGCTCCCATGAAAAAAAACCCTCAAGCATTTTTGCTAATAAATTGGACTTATCAGGATGCTGGGCTACAAAACCATCCAGAAACTGATTTTATTCTGTTCAGCTGCAGCATCTCATGCAAATTGCAAAGTAATATTTAATTAGCCCGGTAGGGTGTTAGCTTTCCTCAATGTCTCTGGCTTTTGTTTTATTTAAGCTCTCACCTTCTTTGTCTAGTTAACGGAGTTTCATTTAAATATTATTCATCAGGTTCTTCATTCATTCATTCTTTTGACTCAACACTTTCAAGTGTTGAACATTTGCAAAAAAAACACAAAACAAATGACTAAAATAGATTAATAAAGCATAGAATAAAAAACATAAATAGGTATGGAGGTTAGCATTGCTGTTTCAAATCTCTTAGGACCTGGGTGGAATTAGAGTCTAGAACACATTTTGTGTGGAGTTTATATGTTCTCTGCACTTTTTCTTTCTCTGGGGGCTCTGTTCCCTCTTATAGCTCAAAATCATGCTGGATGATCCCGTTTCTCTGCCCATTTCAGTCATGTTTATCTAGAAATAGCTGGATGTAGTAGCAACACTTCCCACCAGTAATAATTAGAAGATTATTTGGGCAGGTACAGTATGTAGGGGAACATGTTTAAAGTAGGCGCAACACCTTTACAATTCACAATTTGTTACATCCTCTTAACACTACTCTTTAAACAGCATAAATTCAGCAAGACGTCGTCAGACACAGCATACAGTACGTTTTTAAGTTTATCCCACTCCTATGCAAAAACAGAAGAACTTGATGCACGGAAAAAAATGGTTTTTAGACTTCGCTTTTCTTTCATTTGCATAATGTGAGGCTCACAGCGTCTGCTGAAGCACAATGAACAGTTCACAGGGAAACGCGACAGGGTGTGGTTAGCTTTTTTTTTGGTTCAGTGTAGCAACCGTTTTCACGCAATATTAGAACCCACATAGGGATTTAGCGATTTGAGCTTCTTATACCACAGTTAATGAATGCAGCGTTCAGTTTAGCCACTAGGGGGAAACAAACTCCATTCAGATTCGGGCGCTGACAGGAGAAATGCCCAGTCCAATATTACTGTATATAAGAAATAAGGAAAGGTGCAATACACACTACATAGACATGATAGAAATAAAGCACTCAGACTTTTCACAAGGCAATTTATTTCAAACAGCCGGTGGTTCTAGAAATGCAGAATAAAAGAGTACTATCTTGTCTTATTTTACAGGGATGAAGTCGTACAGCTGCTTAGGTGGTGTCATAGCAATAACCTGGACTTGAACGTAAAGAAAACGAAAGAGCTAATAGTGGGCTTTCGGAGACACAGGCCACGCACTCACAGCCCACTCAGTATTGATGGAACGGAAGTGGAAACAGTCACCAGCTTTAGGTTTTTGGGAATTCACATCTCTAAATATCTAACCTGGACTGTGAACACTGACTCTATCATGAAGAAGGCTCAGCAGCGCCTTTATTTCTTGAGGTGCCTCAAGCGATGAAGGATGCCAATACATGTGTTGGTGAACTTCTACCGCTGCACCATCGAGAGCATCACCACCAACGGGATCACTGTGTGGTATGGCAACACCTCTTCGCAAGAAAGAAAGGCACTGCAGAGAATGGTCAATATGGCCCAGAAGATCATCGGCTGCGGACTCACCGAGATTAAACAGCTCTATGAGGACCGCTGCCGTGGTAGAATTCTGGCCATCACAGAGGACAGTCAGCACCCCGGGCATGAGCTCTTCACCCCACTGCCCTCAGGCAAGAGATATAAGAGCATACGGACAATTACCACTAGATTCTTCAATAGCTTCTATCCACAGGCAATGAGATTGGCTAACACATTTAGCCATCCCCCTCGGACCACACCTACACCATCACCATCTACCTCATTATGATTTCTTATCTATTGCACATCTAAAGTCATTGTTTACACGTCTGTATTGTTTACATTCAAACTGTCTACATGTTTACTTGTACATTGTCTACTGTTTGTTTGTATATTGTCTTGATGCACTGTTTGCACTTTGTTTTGTTTTTTACACTTGTTTTACAATCAAGAGACTTTCTGTAAGTAAGAATTCCATTGTACCAGTACCGGTTACATATGGCAATAAAGTTCAAGTTCAAGTTCAAGTTATTTCTTTAACCTGTGTAGATATAAGGCCTCTTTTTACGTTGTTTGGTCCTATAAATATGCAAGTAAAAATTCTATGCATCAAGTCAGTGATAAAGAAGATCTGAAAATCTTCACATGTGCTGACAATAAGAGCTCTTCTCAATTTCATGAAGTATATTTGGGGTCGTCCTTCTATAGAAATTATATTGCTGCTCTATAACCAATCCAAAGGGTGACCAGATACAACTCCAGGTTTAAAGGAATGTCCCACCCTGACAAACAACCTGTCTTTCTGTGGTCTTGAGCACAGAATAATTCAGGGGGACGGGATCCAGATATTGAAAATACAAATTCCTTGAGGGCTTCTGGCCAGGGTGGGTGAAGGTGGGTCTGGACTGTGGGATGATGGAGGATGAGAAGAAGCAGAAAGCAGAGGCAGGGTTGTGAGGTCATTCCTGTGGGCAGACAGACCAACATTATTCTCGGAGGAGAGTATGTTATTAAAATCAGGCAGGTTCTTGTTTCCCACAAATTATACAAACACCAAGAGGTCAGGGTACAGCCAGGTATCCAGTCCTGGAATGCATGTTCTCTGGGAAAAGGTTAGAGACATTAGAAAATAGTCTCACCAGAGCTGCATAGCAACAGGACCATCGAATTAAAACCTGGTCACAGGCCACAGAAACACCACAGTCCTATAATAATTCACAACTTGGCAGACAACTTCCGCCCGGAGACAAGCTGCCACTCCATTACAATATATACAGTACCTTAAGGAGTAGAATAAAAGTGATGGATGATAGGTTAAGTTGTAGGTTGCAGGTTTACTCAATATGAACTAGTAAGACATTTCCAATATTGTGCATGACTGGGGTCAGCAAGTCACAGAAAAAACATAGCTGCTCTCGAATCAATCCAGAGAAGAGCAGCCAGATACACTCCAAGACTTAAAAGGAATGCTGCCCAGGCTAAAAGAGAATTTTAAAAATATATCGGAGGACACATGTGCAAACTATCCGAACATGCTTTTAAAACTGAAGAAAACATCCCTTTTACACAAGGGGTCCAAGAGGTCCATTTTTCTGAGGGATTTACAGGTCTCCTATATCTCCTATAGCTGCTACAGACTGGGGTGAAATGCCAACAGCGACTAAGTAAATGATTAGTTCAATTACAAACTCATGAACTTAGGCTGGAAAGAAATCCATTAGCATTTCATTCCTCGAGAACTGGTTTAACCCAATTTATTCTGTTCAGTGCTTGGTTTTAAAGAGAGTTAATAAGAAATGCAGCACACAGACCTATTCACTTCCTCTTTACCTTGCCTCTTAAAGCACCACTCCCACATTCCTGTCTAAACAGATCTTGCAATGTGACCAGTTCATGGACCAACACAAGTGGGAATGACTCTGCATCAAAGTATATACGTGTTGCTCTGCATGGAGCTGTTTCAAAATCCAGACACCCGAATAATTTCTGAAATACAGAAATAAGGTAGTTTGGGAGTTTTTAAACCATCTTGCAAGTTTTCAGCAGCTGGAGACACTTTCAAGAAAAGATTAATTGAAGATTCAGTTCAATTAAAAGGCTGCAGAAAACAAAAGAAGCAGGATTGAGAGTTCCTGGCCACTGTTAACTATTCAATTAGCTCACAGGAATGGTCTTTATTCAGTCTAGACTTGTATCCTTCTAGCATTGACACTGGCATTCTCTACACAGGTCAAAACTACATTCAATTTTATTCTCTGTTAAAATGAACTGTTAGGAGCCATGAGCAGGTTACACTATTTAACAGACTTATCCACACATTAACATATCATTGAATTTCACTCCTTGTAGACCTACAGTATATGGACTCACCTCAGTCATTTTGTAGAATGCTAGCTTCCACTTTCTTTTTCAAATCCCATTCCAGTCAAGTTACGTCAAAATATATCAAATTTAATAATAGGTGTGAATGTAGTTAGTACTGTTATTTCATAGCTCTTTTTTCTGGATTTGACCCTGAACTGGTGTGTCTTCTGTGTGGAGTTTCAGTGTTCTCCCAAGCCCTTGTTTCCTCTCATCAACCCCAGTCGTGGGTGCCCCCAGTGACTGACAGGTCTTCCCCCCCACTTGTAGCTCTGCCTGGAACCCTGTTCTTCCAGGAATAAGTGGCTTTCTGATACTAGATCCAGGGATAGAAAAGGGAAACCCAGTACGTTAAAGTCGATTCACTGAAACAGCTCCCACTATTGAGCGTGAAAGAGTGGCTGATACATGCAGAAGAGCTTAAATGTTTGTTGCTAAATTTTGTGACTACATTTTGTGACTCAGATGCAGCTTTCCAATACTTATGCTCAAAATCCTACAAGCACAAAAAATACACAAAAGTGAATTTACTGATAATGCACATATTTCCTATTAATACATTAGTTTACACATGTATATGTATGTACAAATTAAGCTGGTGGGCTGCATGGTGTTGAGTTTATCCCCAAAAAAAGAAAAAAAAACATTAGTCTCATTCACATAATGAATGGCTCACGCTAGTCTGAGTTTGGTTAAATGGTAAGGCAGCATATTCTCTGAAAAATAAAAGCAGTTTTTATTCTTGAACTCCAGGACAAAGGAACTGTGCTCCCGTTTGGCCCGTGAATGTTTCAGCAGTGCACAATCACTGTTAGTTTGTTAATTTTGTTAAAAACAAGGGATCGGACAAAGTCCACAGCATTCCACTTGTGCAGTCACAATTTCATAAAAAAATAATTAGTTATACTTAGGAGCTGAAAAACATGGCCTAAGAATTTCTATACAGGAATTCATGACAGGCAAGTCATTTTCCATCATTCCCTCCCATGGAGCGCAGATTCACCATTCTAACTTGCAGACATCCTACAGTTATATAACACCCATCACCCCAGAGGACATCAGTCATCATTGCCTTTCCTGTTGACAGACTCTATCGGCATGAGCCAAGGTCAAAGGTCAAAACACAGTCGGCAGGTCCTCCTCCTTCTCCGTGCTGCTCAGCTTGTCGCGCTGCCACCGGAACTTGTACCCGCGGCTCAACAGCTCGCTGGTGCTGACAGAGGAGCGCGTGGTGCTGCGGCGGTGCTGGAAGTCTGTGTCCTCCATCAGCACGCTCTCCATCACCGCGCTCAGCGACTGCCGGATCTTGGCCAAGAAGTCAGGGCAGCTGAACACGTACAGGAAGGGGTTGACGACGCTGTTGATGAAGGCCAGGCTGCTGACCAGCGGCAGAGCCATGAAGACCGTGTGACTGAGACTGGGGTAATAACGAGTGGCCGCCTCCAGCAAGCTGAAGATGTGATAAGGGATCCAGCAGAGGATGAAAGTGATGATGACAGCCACCACCAGGCGGAAGAACCGATAGGTACGCTTCCGGCCGCGTCTCGTGATGCTGGAGCTCACGGCCATGTAGCTGCCAATGATCACAAGCAGTGGAATGAAGAACGACAACAGGAACTTGCTGATGGCCAAGACATCCTGTCTCATCCCACACAGGCTGTCCACCTCTTGCTCGGGGGACCTGTATTGTGCATAGTTATAATAGCACATGATCCTCCCATCGTTTCTCTCGATGGTGTCCCGAAAGACATAATAAGGGATCGTGTTGATAACGGCCAGGATCCAGATCCCGATGCACACCTGCGTGGCCAGACGGACATCTCGGTGGTTCTGGGACCACACAGGGTATATGACCACCACGCAGCGGTCCAGGCTGATCACACTAAGCAGGAAGCCACTCACAAACATGTTGAGGAAAAACATGGAGGAGTGGATCTTGCAGAAGGTGGTCCCCAGGGTCCAGGTGCCACCACTTGCCAGGAAGTGGGTGAAGAATGGCAGAGAGATAGTGGCCAGGAGGTCGGAGGCTGCTAGGTTAATGATCCAGACACTGATCACTGTCCGACGCACCCGGAATCCAATCACCCACAGGATCAGGAGGTTCTCCAGGATCCCAAAAATGGACACAATACCATGCAAGCAGACGACTGCATAGCTGAAGGATCTGTCCGAACTGTTGGAATGCTTGGAGGTGTTTATCATGGTCCTAATGAGAGGGCAGTACACAGTATTCTCTGCCATTTCACTTTGGATCCTGGGAGCAGCTTCTTTCTGTGTCCTTTTGTTCCTCGAAACAAAAAAACAACAAGTATTTAGAAGAAACAAAGAACAGACGGAACTGTCAGTTCCACAGAGGAACAAGGAGTTCATTCCACGCTGAAGGTGTATAGAAGCGAAAGAGGGAGAGAGGTGAGACATGGAAAAAGTGGGACAGGCAGGGGGTGGATGTAAAGGGCTGTGAGACAATTCTCTGAATTAATAGCGCTAAATATTCAGTCAGTCTTCTTTCAGTTTCCCCAAGGTAAATGGTAGAACATGTTCTCCAAGAAATTCCATTGACATTACATGTATTACTTTGGCTAATGTATTTATCCACAGACTTACAATTGATCCAGTCAAGATGCAAAGGGTGTCTATAAAGACAGCACAGAACAACAATAAAACCACAAGAAACACTATGTGCAGTGTCAGCTAAGGACTCAGATAGTCAGTATGAGAGGGGATATCACAGCCTTTAGGGAAATGCAAACAGATTGTTAGATGAGAAAGAGGCCCTCTGGATTGTCACAACGTTTCTAGAGCACCATGTATGTGTGTGCTGTAGGATATGCCTTTACAGGTTATACAGCAGCTCTGGGCTATACTGCAACTGTGGACAAGAATGTTGTGGAGATCACATGGTCAGCAGTATGAGATGTTGGTGGCTGTGGACAGTTAAGGGAACTGTGGAGAAGAAGGTTCTGTAGATCAGGTGGTCAGCAGTGTGAGATGGTGGTGGTTGTAGATCAGGTGGTCAGCAGTGTGAGATGATGGTAGTTGTAGATCAGGTGGTCAGCAGTGTGAGATGGTGGTAGTTGTAGATCAGGTGGTCAGCAGTGTGAGATGGTGGTGGTTGTAGATCAGGTGGTCAGCAGTGTGAGATGGTGGTGGTTGTAGATCAGGTGGTCAGCAGTGTGAGATGGTGGTGGTTGTAGATCAGGTGGTCAGCAGTGTGAGATGATGGTGGTTGTAGATCAGGTGGCTAGCAGTGTGAGATGATCAATGGGACAAGAATCAATGGGCCTGAACAATTGGTCCGGTTTCATAAAATAGAGAAGGGCTGTTCATTTGGCAATGGACAGGGGGTTAGGATAGATTAAGTTTGTGGAAATTAGCCAGGACCCCTACTCCCTAGCCCTACCAACTATATGGATAACAAAAAATCAGGAAAGCCCAGAGAAACGTAAGGTGTTTCCAGTGCAAAGTTCATTCAAAAAAGCAAAAAAAATATTCTTAAGCTCAACATTTTGTAGCTATAAAATCAAGCAGCAACATTATCTAATCCAAAACTGCAGATGTTTTATCTTTTTTTATTCAAGATTTTTTAAAATAAAAAGATTCACTAAAAAATTAATCAGGCAACAATGAATCTCATATGAGCTTTGTGTTCAAAGTCCAGATAAGGCTAATGATGTATGGTTAAAACACAGCCATCCTTGTTCTGTAAGCAACAGGTTTTTGTGGTCTTATTTCACAAATCATCTCAAGATGAGGTTTAAATTAAATACCACATGATCAAATCAAAAAAGCAATTAGAAAAGATTTGTTTTTGGAGCACTTATTAGAAGTACAACAGTGGAAAGAACAAAGATTAGAGGAGATGTAGTCATGTGAGAAATACACAGAAATCTAACCAATAAATATGGCTTATTCCCACGTTTCTTCACAGAAACAGGTCTTCACAGGTTTTACTGATGCAAATGAACATTTACATCTATTAGTAAAGTTTAAAATGTTAAAATAAACCCAAATAATACTCAACAGCTTCAATCAGTCACATCATACGTTAATGTTATTGTTACACACATTATACATAGTAAAACAAATTCTTTAAACATACTTCAGAATTCTACTGATAGGAAAATGTGTCCGAATTCTTTTTGGAAAATATCTAAGCAAAGCTTCCAGCAAAGATGTACATGTACTGTATTTCCAATCCCACAAATAGCACTGGAAAAATCTAACATATAGAATGACTTGAAATAACCCAATCTATTCCCACCAAGAAAGCATGGGCTTTTGTAATATACAAGCAGAATTTTGAGTTTTTTGTGGATTTTGTGTATTTGTGCTTGATTGTTTTATTATCCACATTCTCATGTGAATGGTTATCTGGTTTCTCTGTTAATTATTTTATTTTTGGTATTACTGGTGTTTAGGATGATATGTGAAGTTGAGCTGGGTGGATGCTGTGTATTATCAGTTTCATGTTGTATATTTGTATTGTACTGTATGTCTTTTAATTGTATGAGCTTATCAAACCGATTTTATGCAACTAGTTGTTATTACGAAAGCTTATTAGCGCCATAGAGAAAGAAAATTACTCGTTTATACGAGAAAATAATTCTAAGCACAACAGTTAATTTGTGAACAATGTTGCGTACTATATAAATATTGTAAATTCCATGGCACTGTATAATATATGCAATAACATCGTCCTATGCAAAGAAGCATTGACTTTAACAACCGGGGTAAAGTTAGCTTGAAGTTCGAAAACGATTTTGGCACGCTTGTAGCGTTTACACGAAACCTCTTAGAGTTGCGAGAACACTTGCTTTGTGTATAAAATACATTGTGAATGCTTTCTCGGCCTTTACTTTTTCGTTATTATGACATTTTTTTGACCAAGCACAAATATTCTTTTGTCCATATCTTCGCAATGGAAGCATAGAACGCCTTCAAACCAAATGCATTTTAAAGACCATGACTTGTGGAAATTTCCACAGTCTCTACATCAAACTATCAGTGAGCTAATTATCTTTTTTTAAACCTCCGGTTTTTCGATGCGTAATTACGCACTAACTGGAACCCGGGGGACCGCTGTGTACACACGTTCACAACGCGAGAAATACTGTTCAATACGGCTTCGTGCGAAAAACCCGTATATGACCATAGGAAACAGAACAGCGCAGTCTCCAATTACCTAGACTATAAGCACAGGAATAAAGCTTTGTTTGATTTCTGAAACCCTTCCTTTACGTCCTGTTTTCATTTAGGAAAAGTGTATTTCGAAGGGAGAAGAAGCAGTGTTTGTGTGTCCGGTTGCAAAGAAGTCAATGTAAAGAGATGGGGTAATGCAGAACAAAAAGTAGAATTCCAGGACGGCATACAACCCGTTATACAGTTTGTACGTTGTTGGCTTACCGTTTACTGTTACAAACAGTAACAATTGGTAAATAAGTCTTGCCATCAAGTCATCGTGAATGCGTTCCGTTCAATTTTTAAAGAGTACGCAAAAACCTATGTACATGTTTCTGCAGCTTTACATCCAGAAGAACATACGTTTGGAAAGCCGTGTCATTTCTACTTGACAGAAACAGCGAAAATAATACGTGTTTAACCTGGGGATGATTACCGACACGGTATTGTACATCATGTATACAAAAGACAGAACACGTGCTCCTTTAGATTATTTTTTTCTTTATATTCTGCTGTTGTTAAAGTCAATGCTACTTTGCACGGGGCAATATCATTGCATATAAAGCATAAAGCAATTTACAGTATTAATATAGTTCGCAACACGTGTTTAATAATTTTCTTGTTTAAACAAGATACTATCTCCTATAAACGAGTTTTTTTTTTCCCGTGGCGCTAATAAGCTTCCGTATGTTATGGCAATAAAACTTGAATTTGATTTGAAACACAGTTAAGAAATATTAACACTTCTAAATTCCCAGTGCAGCATCAGAGACACCAAGAGGATTAATTCAATGTAAGGAGCATAGGTTTTCATAATGAGCTGGAGAGATATTACAAGAGCTCAGCATGGAAGGAAATACCTACAACCTGTCCCAGCCGCACGTTCGTGGCGATAGTGATTTTTAGAACAAAGCAGTGGATAAAAAAGGAAGGATGTTTCTGGCCTGATCTTCCACAACAGCCAGGTAACCTGTGGTCGGACTATGCCGATATGGTGACCAGTTGGACCAGCTGGTCCTTCGAGCCGCAACCTGTTATATTCCAAAGCAAAGGTCTCCCATCCCAGAGCTGACCGCACCCAGGCTTCTGAAGTCTGACAAGATAAGGCTTCAGGGTGATACAGCCATTACACAACCTCCTCACTTCTCCACCCTTCCTCATCAGAAATCAGAGCAGCTCGGTCCCTGACCACATTTCAGCAGTGCTCGAGGCTCTCTAGTTTAGATAGCACCTGCAATGCGCCCGTTTCCAACTCAGTCCTTCAATAACTCTTACACAGTGCTGCACAAACAATTTTAATGATCAAACTGGTAACGTGGGTTGCTAATCTTTTGCTGGTGACTGCAAATCTGCAATCCACACCAACGTCTCTGCTCTGTATCTCCCCCTTTCTGTACACTGTCTTCTTCTTACTGTTTTATTTCATCTGTGTAATTGCATTATTCTTCAGGTTAGTGCGTAAATTTCATTTTCTGGTATTTTAGTCATTTAAACGTACTGTATTTGTGTCATTGTTCCTTCAACTAACATTCAGGTTTTTGTTTTAGTTTGCAGGTTGTGCAGGTTGTGTACAGACACAAAGTACACTGTTGTAGAGTAAAGTGCTGCCAGGAACTTCTTGATATAAGACCAGTAAAGCTGGTAGAGGAGGGATGTACAATCCTGACCCTGGAAGTGAGCCCTGGGTTTTCAATGCGAAAAAAGCGACACTTTAAAGAGACCTAGAAAACCTACAGACACTCCAGCCCTGCAGAACTAGGACTGGACAGCCCTGATGTAGAGATAAACACATAAATGCACAGTAAAACCTATAGGAAGCTGCAAACTTACTGGAGCACATCTTAAGAAGTGATCTGCCAGAGGTTCAAAAATTAAGATCTTTAATAAAGAAAGAATATTTAACAACCCAGAGGGTCAGTTTATCTGCAATCTCCTAAGCTCTCTTTAATGCACATAACTTTTTCCATACTATAGAAAGATTATTTTATAATGAATCTGTTCTTTTTCTAATTGCTTTATCCAGATCAGGGTTGCAGGGGAGCCAGATTTCTACCACAAGCCATTAAACTTACCAGTATGGCTTTGTACTGTGGGAGGAAACTGGAGCACCCAGAGGAAACACAAGCAAACACGGGGAGACCATGCAAACTCCACACACACAGCACCCCAGATCCGGAATGAAACCCAGGGTCCCAGCACTCTGAGGCTGCAATGCTAACCACTGCGCCACCTTGCCACCCTAATAAGAGTTTTATCATGCACATCAGTCAAACATTCTTTTCAGAGTGAGGCTGAAGTGCTCATGAACGATGGGAAAAAAAATCTGCTTAGTAAATGGAGAAAATCCCTTCTGTTCAGGACTTTTGAAAGACATGATGTATCGGGAGACAACTGAAGTGACAAAGGTCATCTTCAGCAGATAAGATTTCTACAACGCTGAAATAATGAGTTTTTTCAAAGAAACATTGTCAGCATCTGGTGTTCATAGGCTATTTTAGAAAGTCGAAGTCTGACTCTTGGTTAACAATCTGATCATCAGTCAGCATCACCATTGGGCTGTAGTCTGTCTCTCAGTATTTTCAAAAGATTTCCTCAAATTCAGCATGCTGTGGTCTGACCTTCTGCAACTTATTTTAATGAAACAATATAGAACATGAGAAATAAACACTACTAGAGCTAATAAAAGTTTTCCTGTTCTTTGAAGTCAAAGCTAAGTCATCTCAGGTCATTTACAAGTCTTGTTATGTGTCAGTAACCTGCTCACAGTACTTGTGAGTTTCTCTGTTTCTCCTGATATTGTCTTGCGAGACTTATTTTAGGGGTTTTGTGTAACTAATGTTTAGTCCTTTGTTACTGAAGCACAGCTTGAGGAAGATTAGTGAAATGCATGCTCAGTGCAGGCCTTGTTAGTGAAACATTCATCCATTTTCATTTTCTAAACAGATGTACAGGGTTGTGGGGGAGCCAGAGCCTGTCTTGGTAACCAACACGCTGGATGTGACGCTAGCCCACCACATGGCAGACAGACACACTCACACCAGGGTCACCTTCTTCAGAAGCCAATTAACCTACTAGCATGTTTTTTGACTTTGGGAGGAAACCAGCGTACCTGGAGGAAACCCACATGAACACAGGAAGAACATGCAGATAGCAACCCAGGTCCAGAAATGAACCCATTTCAACTGAACTGATTAGAGGCAGTCCTGAAAGTCCCCAATTAGAACAGGGTTCATACCGATTACAAATGTCACTCAGATTTTTAAGAACTGAAAGCATTTTCTTTAAAAAATAGGCCTCAAAATGAACATCTAAGTCAATTAGCTTGTAATTAAGAGCTGAGCTGGAGCACAGCCCAGAAAAATAAAGAGTTGCCCAGGACCCAGACAGAGAACCACTGAGGTAACATTTGATTTACTTATTTACTGTATTAATGTCAACAGGTAACACATATCTATACATTCTTTATAAAGGAGTTGAATATTATTGCTCAGTGCTATTGTGACTTTCACAGGGAACTACTACATGTCTTACAGATAAGTGTTCATCGTTGTTTCTCAGTTCAGGGGAGAGGTAACATTTAGCTGTTAGCCTTCTTTAGAGTGCTGTCCTATTTTCATTGCTATAAAAGCTCTTTTTCTTCATTATCTGTAAGACATACTGTCTTACATATCCTGTTTTTGAAAAAGCAAAAAAATACTGAGCTGTTGTGTTATCTGTTGTCTTTTTCCACATCCTTGATGGCTAGATTCTTCACACTTCCTATTTGTCTTTGAAATCTACTTCACTCCTCATTGCCATGAGGTTCAAAGAAGTGCTTCAAGCGGCAGAAACGAGTCTTGGCAATGTACAAGTGTGTCCTGTTTTTGTGTCCGGAAACACATTTATGTTGTCTGAAGGCGTTAGCTCATATCTTTACAGACATCATTGTGCTTTTTACGAGTTGCTTCCTACTAATAAAAGTTACATCTGGGGTAAAAAAGGACTTTCCTAGAACATTAAGTCTAAAGGTCTGCCTAACAGCACTCTCTCCATCATGACCAGAGTCTTATAATTAACACGGGGAATGCAAACTTCACACCTGGTAACGGCAAACGTAATCAGGCTTCATTCAAAATTGCTTTCATTAAAAAAAAATTGAATTTTAAAAAGTAAAGTACATCAAACAAGCTTCCTGCAGCAGGGTTCTGGACAGGAGTCAAGTACATTAGCTAAGGAATATTTTCTTTCACTGCAGTGCCACTGATTGCTACTAAACGATCTCTAAAAGGCTAATTGTTTAATACCTTGGAGAAAAAGAAAAGCCCATTTCAGGACTAGGGCAAAACATATAACCAAAGTTATTTCAACAAAAGCATAAAGGCATAAGTAGAAAACTAACACTGGATTATGTATACTATTGTGAGGCTGTCACACCTTAATCTTGCTGGAAAGAGAAAGTCTATAGTCTGTGGCCAATTGCACAAAAAAAAGTTAAACTTCCCCTTTTCATTTGGGTTTGTTGCTGAACAAAGTAACTAAGTCACTGAACACAATGAGAACCTGAGCCACAATCAAAAAACATATATTCTTGCCAAATGTTGTAAGCAGTCTGTCAAAATATGGGGTAAGATTGTGGAGGAGGTCTATTATGGGCCTGGGCTCCTGCCCCATTTTTATAGATTTTCTGAGCTTCTAGCTCAGCTTGAGCTGATGACTGAAGTTAACTGAGGTGGATCACAGGTGGCTAATTGAGCCCAGGTTCTGCCCATTGCAATCTAAAGTCTATAAGGGTGGGGCTGCGATGTTTTTTAAAAATATATATTTTGGATGACTAAGGCGTGCTGGTACAGATTCAGTAAATATTCTGTAATTTTCTTGTGTTTATTGGTTGCGGGTTAGCAGTTAAGAGACCCAGAGTTTATTATAAAGTCAAGGGGAGCTAAGACCCCAGTATTAGGAATAGTATTCGCCCTGTGGTTAAAGGCATTCAAGTTTATGAGGGAGTGATTAGGATTCTGGAACTTTCTCTGCTATGTTGTCAGTACTTACAAAACCATCTATAACTAGAAGAGAAGGCCATAAGAGCCTGGCTGTGGTGACCAGGCCACCCTATGTGTCACAGGAGCTTTAAATTGTCAGTTTGCACAGCCCTGAAAAACACGTTCAAGAGTTCCAATTTAGGAATTCTTCCAAGTAACTTATGCACTTGGAAGAAAAACAGAACACATTCTATTTCTCCAGGAGAAGGGTTGCGGTGTGCAGCACAGTTACAGAGGCATGGTGCCACATTCGACTCGGCTAAGAGTGTTACAATTGGAATTGACAACAAATCCAAATCATGATCCCTCCTTGTGTTTCCTTCCTGTTCTGGCACTTTGTACAGGGCTCCAACCCTCGATTGTAAGAGTTCCAAGGAACTATCTCGGCATGAGATAGAAATCTAGATTACTGACTGCCAATTCTTCAGACGTTGTTTTCCATGAAACACAGCCTGACTCACGCAGCAGTGTAGGTTTAATACCCTCACCACAGAACTCCAACATGGACATGCCAAAATTGGCAAAAATGGTAATTTGGGGGCAAAATATGTCTCTTGCACTGCATGCTGTTTTGAGGGGAACAGTGGAGACAAGATCGTTATGGACAAAACACCTGAAGATGACGTTTAATGGACACAAGTGCAGGGTACTACATGTAGATAATAGGAAAATTATAGATATAAAATGGGAAACATAGGTCTTCATGCTGATCCATTCACATCTGCCATCAATGTGGGGAAGCAATAATGGCAAGCAAAATTCTAGGATACAGACTTAGAATTTAAATCAAGCATTTACATCTGGTTATTGTGCTAAAATACTATAACACATTAGTAAGCCCTCAGAATACTATGCACAATTTTGGTTACCACTTTATGGAAAAGTTATTACTGCTCTGGAATTTGTCCTGGGAAGAACACCCAGATACTGTACGTGATAGGGCTTACGAGCATGTACTGAAAGAACTGAATATTTTAGTGTTGAACTGTGACTACAGTGGGCCTTGAACAAACGTGCAATATCCTGAAAAGTAAAGAGTCAACCCTGTGGATTGCTTTCACATGAAGAGTGAAACATGAACCACAGGAAACAAGTGGAAGCTATGTGGATTTGCTGTAAACTGTGAAGCTGTGTGTGCATTTAAACCCAAGAACAGGAGGCACTACTTTTCCACAAAGAGTTGTGGGAGTGTGGAACAATCTACCCTACTGTGTTGCTGAAGCAGATGTTTTCGAGAAACAGCAGGAAGAGATCCTGGGATCGATTAACTATTAACTAACAACTGGGCTACTTGGGTTGGATGGGCTTGTATCCAACTGCTCTTATGTTTCAGAAAATGGAGCATTTAAGTTAATTCATGATGATCAGTTCAATTTTCATAGGCAAGTAGGATGACAGGCCAGTTAGCAAGAAAATGGGAACCAGTTGATGACATGAGCTGCCCCACATGAAAAGCACAAATTTTACTTTTAGCTAGAAAAGGCAGAACTCAGCAGCAGGTTGAGCCCCCTGCCCACATGAGTGAGGAGTGATTTCAGCATGCAGCCTATGTCAGACGTCACTGCAGATTGGCTCAGCGTGCACTGTGTGTGGTGCCGAAGGGCAGGGCTGTCTTGCCATCAATGAAATCAGTAAAGTAAATTCCAGTATCTTCCTGGAGCGGTTTCATTGGCTCTGTGACAGACACGAGAAAGCAAAACCACACACTTCACTCTCAATTCAGGGGTGGTTAGCCAATCAGATTCCAGCTACAAAGGACTTAATTAGAGAGGGAGGGTGCTATCTGACTTGACTAACATGACTAGCAACTGTATTAGGACACAGGCCTCATTCTTTTGGCCAATCAAAAGCAATTCCATTAGGTCAGAGTCTGCCCAGTCCACTTTGTAAGTCCTTTACCTCTCTTTCTATGGAACCTTCATACTAATTAGTTTAGCAGATCCATCCATTTTCTAACTGCTTCTTCCTATTCAGGGATCCCAGCAACACACACACCAGGGCCAATTTTCCTAGAAGACAATTTACCTACAGTACCAGTATGTTGTTGGACTGGGGGAGGAAACCACATGTGACCGCTGCAGTTCCGCGCGGGCTCGTGCCCTCGCCGCTCCGCCCTGCCGGTTCGTCCCTCACTACCTGGGCAGGAACCCGGGACCCAGCCGGCCAAGCTAAAGGAGACCTCCGCCAGCCCGGGCGGCTGAGTTCCCTGCTACGTGCAGGGAAGGCGGTGACGTCACCGTGCTGCAAACAGCTCCGCTACACAGAGCACCCGGACAAAACCCACACAATCATGGGGAGACCATGCACACTCTACACAGACAGCACCAAAAGTCTGGAATTGAATGCAGGGCTCACTGTGCCACCTTTCAGCCCTCTGTGTTATTTATGATATTTATGATCGTAAACATTAGCACAAAAATATTTTTCTGTTCTCCCTCTCGATACTGAAAAGGTGTTTGGTTGCAGTGAATGGTTAGATGTGGAAGTATTTGGATTTGGTCTAGGTTTTATATATATGGTGCAAGTTTGATATATCAATTCATCTATACTGACTCCCTCTTTGGAGCTGCTGTCTCAAGTTTAATAATAATAATCATCATCATTGTTCTTACACTTATATACTGCTTTTCTGGACTATTCACTCAAAGCTCTTTGTGTGAACACATGTACTCTTGTTCTTTCATAATTTGTGATTTCAGTTCCTTATTGTTTAAACTTGCCGACAGAATTAACTGGGCACCATCAATGCTCATGACACTCAATTTAGATGTAAAGGTAGATGGAATCAACAATTCCAGATGATTTAAAATTTTCTTGGTTTCTTCTTTCACTGCAGTTTATAAAGTTAATTACATCCCCATCTTTAATCAGATTTAATGTGATTTGCAATGACGGTTTCCTTAATACAGTATATGCCCTGGCAATGCAAAACAGCTACAACAGAAGACAAATGTTTTATTGTGATTAAATATTTTGTTCCTTGTTACCTTTATCCCTTTACCTTGATATTTTTAAGGGAAGCCAATTTTGATTTTCTAAACTCCAAACATAACAAACATAATAAACGTCCTTGTATTCCTTCGACAATGGACCACAATTAATGCTGTTTTACAGTATCTCTTAGCACTTTTTATGATCTGGAAAAACCCATGGCCCAAATCATTTAAACCGTTTCCTATTTGGAATGACAATAATTTATTAATGGTATGTAAATCTTTATTTATCCTCCTTAATTGGATAATAGTATATTTACTTTAAATATATTTTCACATGTAAAGGGCTTGCATGAACTCAACAAAGACTTCCCCGTCCCTTGTAATCTCTGTTTTTTAAACTTAAGACTCAGAGCTGTCCTGAATACCTATGTACTCACGTGGTATTTAATATGTGACCCCCCCTGACAAAATAGTCAACTATAGGATGTGGTTCAAGAAGGTGACCATAAATCAACTATTATTTCAAAAACCTGTTGAGAGTAGTATGTAATACTCTACAAGTTCCAAAAAGGGTGTGAGCTATTAAAGTAGGGCTGGCACCATGGCCAGTGGTCAGCATTGCTGCCTCCCAGCACTGTCTGTGTGGGGCTTGCATGTTCTACCCGTGTTTGCATGGGTTTCCACTTAGTGCTCTGGTTTTCATCTGACAGTACAAAGACACACTGACAGGTTTATTGGCTTCTGGCAAATTTGGCCCTGGCATAAGTGTTTGAGCGTGTGTGTGTCTGTGTGCCCTGTCATGGACTGGTGTCCCATACAGGGTGTATCCCGCCCTGTGCCCGTTGCCTGCCAGGAAAGTCTCCAGCTCTCCCGCAACACTGTACTGAATGATGCAGTTAGAAAATGGATGGATGGAAATGTGACAGCCACTCAGCTCTGATGACCATCTGCACATCCAGATCTCTAATGGCTGAGTTCCTGGCTATTTTTAAACTGTGTGCTCCATCTTGTGAGGCGTGAGAGATGAAGGCACAGATATTGCACACCAGGGTTGGGCAACAGAGCCACAGTCAGAGAAACTGAACTGCCAGTGCATCAAGAGACAACACGCCGCAGAAAATTTAGTTTTGTTTTTCTTCTGTTTGATGCACAAGAATAAAACAGCACAGACTCTACCCTCAGTCCCCTGTCTTTTCTCTACCAGCCCGTAACAGCCCCAGGACATTGTACTCATTTTCAGCTCCCAAAACTCCCTCCTGTCTGTTAATTGATTTTAAACTCGTACCAGAAATATATGCCTTGCTTACATACTTCATAGAATTATTTGACTATTTTTTACGGGACTCTCAAATCCACAAAGTCAAGGGTTTGTCTTTCTGAAGGAAGTTTTAAATTTGGATTTCTGTGCCATGTGCTACAGGGACACAATGACCCCGAGCAAGTCGAGCAGCTTATCCTAGTCAGGTACTGATGTTGGCGTGGAGTTTAGAGTGAACAGTGTGACAGGGACTCAGGGAATGTATTTCAATATGGGGGCTGCACATTTGTATATAAATCACTTATAACCTGTAAGACAGGAAGATACAATTAACACAGTGTTTCTAACCTGGTAATAAGTGACTCTTCCTCTTGATTAATTTCTGTAACACCTGCTGGATAGGAGCTTTTCATGACCAGGGTTAGAGAGTCCTGACTTAAGGGAACTCAGTTTTGTGAAAAAAAAATACCTACTGTATGTCCTGGAAAAGATAAGTTATGAATTACTCTTTCAGCTCCTAAGACATACCATCTATCCATCTTCTAACCGTTTCTTCCAATTCAGGAGCATGGGGGAGCCGGAGTCTATCCCGGCTACACACTCATACCAGGGCCAATTTTCCTAGAATGCAATTTACCAACCAGTATGTTGTTGGACTGTGGGAGGAAACCAGAGCACCAGAGCACCTGAACGGGAGAAATGAGCACAAAGTAGGAAGGGACACCAGTCCATCACATGGCATGAACACAAACACTCACACACTCACACCAGGGCCAATGTTTCCAGAAGCCAATAAACCTACCAACACGTCTTTGGACTGTATAAGGAACCCCACTCAAACACAGGGGGAACATACAAACTCCACACAGATAGCACCCCAGGTCAGTTATTGAACCCAGGACCCCAGCGCAGTGAGTCAGCGAAGCTAACCAATGTGTCCCCTGTGCCACACCCTAACACAGCTCATTTCTGTGAAATCCCACTTTAGATGTGATCCTGGGACGATTTGCAAAAAAGAGAAGGTTCTGGCTCCAGGTTAATCACATTCTTCTCTTGACTTGTTACATGGGACTTCTCAATTGCTAAAGACTTGGACTCAGGTGCAGTGAATATCAATCAAGAATTAAGTAATTTGTTCAACTAACTCCTTACGTACCAAGAGTTTGAAGCACTGGACTGGACCGCTTTTTTATGAGTTTATTTGTTGGTTTTTCCTTAATGTATAATGAGAATTTTCTATGACAATTTATGTTTTGCCATGGGTTAACTGAAGAAAATTGGAACCATGACACTTCCTTATGTTAAAATTCCCAGTTTTTCATTCACCCTGAGTTGAGCTATCTTGTTATTCCTTTAATTGAATTCCATTTTCTTCTTTGAATTCAAAATAAAGGAGCCCAGAAACTGAGGACTGAAGTTGTCCCCTCATATTTTGTACAACAAATGTATATTCTGTATCTGAACACCTAACCCACATCGTCTGATAGCATCACACAGGTAGCTAGGTCCACTCTCACAGAGCTACTCGTGACTTCAAAAGCAAGCACAGCACAATCTGACAACAAGGAGGACTGAGACAAAATCACACTTACTTCTTCAGCAGGATCTAAATCTAAACACTTGCATGCTGTCCTCAACAGTGCAATCTTGTAATCGTGATTGAAAAATAATGCAAATCGCATGCATGCACAGATTGAAAATGCTAGCAACAAAGAATCAAAAGACCAGAGCAGTGGTGAGCCAGAAACTGGTTATTGTGCTGATGGCCAGGTCCCAGATTTGCACTGAATTTGTAATGGTTTCAGTAATTGTGGGACAAGTGAGCTTTCTTTCACTGATCTGCTTGATAGGAGCATTTTGATTTCAATACAATTTCAGCCCCTTCCAATCTGAGTTCACTGTGGTGTGCTGTGCTCTTCCTGGAGTATATCGTACAGCCAACACAATGGTTACACAATCCATCCTGCTTAACACTTTGCACCACTGACAAATTCTTAAAGCTGTTGACATCTTCAGATCTGAGGCGTGTCAAGGTTGTGCCCACATATCAGAACATACTGTGGCACACAGCTGTATCTTGGAAATTAATTTCTGGCTCAGTGCATACCCTATCCACTGTCACAAGAGATGGAGTAGATCATTTTTTATTGGACTAGAAATCTGCACAGATGTAAACAAAGAACAAGGTTTGTTATTTTATGGGCTTCAGATCAAACCAAGCTTTTCCTGTATTCTGGGTGAAGAAGAGTATTTTACATCAAGATTAAGAAAGGTGTAGATTCACCCATGAGCTGATCTGTTGGCAGTTACACTACACAAGAAGCAGAGATGCAGAATATCCAGTTAATTTGGCATTACTCTAAGAGTCTTAGAGAGAATGACAAGGATGTTTCTGGGTGGTGCTTATTATTACTATAAGTGGTGGTCTATGACCAAATCTTTACACACATTTTCAGATAGGACAATACGTCATTTTTAGTAGTAGGGCGGTTCATCAAAATAATGATAACAAATCTGTAGTGCATTGTACTACAGAGAATGCATTTTTAGAGAAATGTAAACTGCAAAACAAACTTTAGGTATATACAACATTAGTCATATTTCACAATTCCGTGGTTCAGATAAGATCAACATTTTGCGGAATCATTTGTTTCTGAATAGGATGGCAGTGTGGAAATGCATGTGTTAAGAACTGCCTAGAGCAAAGATCACTACCATAAATTGCTCAAAGTGAACACCATCGCATAGGGTTCGGAACACAGCTGTGTTCACATTTTATCTTTAATAGGAAGTCATTTAGCAAGTCTTAACTCGCATTAACTTACGGTAACTTTCTCGCATTTTAGTATAGTGCAATGCGTAAGGAAAGCGTGACGGAAGTGCCCCTGCAATGTAAAGAGAGGCAAATAAAAATACATCCTATCATGTATTCCAGTCAGTATTTTATTTATTGCACAAAAAAGGGACTGCCCTTTAATGAACTATGGCCATTTCAAATAGCATCATCGTTAGGCTGTGCCGTATAGTGGGAAATTTTTCAATCAGCAAACAATGGACGTAGTGAAATACGTTTGATTAAAATGATAGGCTTGAGCAGTTTTATTGTTATGCTTTAACCTTTTCCTTTAACCATTACTCTGAATTTAAATAGTTCCGCTGGGTAGCTGCGTCAGCATGCGTAGGCTGCAAAGGAGCAAGTAAGAGGTTTATTCCATGCTGAAAAAAAGAAGAAAGAAAATACAACGATTCGGCCGTGGAGCCTTCTTCAGGTGTCAACTTCTCCACACCTGAAGAAGGCTCCACGGCCGAAACGTTGTGTTTCCTTTCTTCTTTTTTCAGCATGGAATAAACCTATTACTTGTTCCTCTAAATTTAAATGTCTGCTAACTCTAACTTTCATACAAGGGCGTCTCCAAAGTCGCTCTCCAAACCAGAGTTTTCTCTGCAGTCACAACAATCTCTGTAGCGAACACTACGAACAAGGCACATTTTAAAATTATCTTACCTCTATAACTGCATATCAGAGGTTAAGCGAACGAATTTGTCTTCGGCTCAGAAATTCCACCAGTGCTTGTTTTAGCTAAGGAAAAAAAAGTAGATATCTGAGCAAACACATATGCATCAGTCGATTTGCAAACGTATATATATAAACGTTTTTGCTCCAAAATTACAAATTTGCTATTGCTTTTCCAGTTCAAGGTCTAAATACTTTTAAAAGGAGACAAAATAAGCACCAGGTATTAAATGTTTTCATTTAAAAAATATTTTCACTGACGCTGGCGTTTCAACACAATTTTCGAAAATTTTGATCTTAATAAAAATATATTTAATGTCCAATTGCTCTTTAATGACGCTCCCTCCTGATCTAGCGCACACATTCAAAAATACACACATTCACAAATATGCTGTTCCTCCGGAGTTCGTGGCTGTCGGTAAGTTACCCAGTGTGCTAAGATAAGCGTCTCTCCTGTCGGGGTGAAAAAGCAGGGGGAGATCTCTAAGGGTGTCGCTTCGCGGAGCAGCTCATCTCCCTGACGCTCCTATGGTCGCTGTGGGGAGGAAAAGACGTTTCTCTTTTTAAAACGCCGCTGTCGATGCCAGCCAAACGAGAAGTTTTCACCCAGAGTGAAGTAGAAACCACAAATAGAATCACAGATAGCTCTTTAATTTGCTAAGGTTTTTCGTCCACTTTTTTTTTCCGGAGGCTGAAGCGACAGAGCTATCATCTTAAGAAAGAGCGGCAGAAACTAAGCAAGTGTTCACACCAAATCTTCAAAGGTACTGTATCTTGTGTCAGACATGGGCGTTGCGTAACAGACTGCCTTTCCGAATTGTAGCGGATTTTTTCTGCTTTGTAAAGTTCAAACGATATCGTTTTTCTCTTATTGTATTCTTTTTCGCTATTGAAAACACGCTTTCTCTCTGTTGTTTCTGCTTTGTTAGGTGTCCAGTGCTATTTTAAAAGTCACTCTCGGCTTTTGTCCACTACTGTGCGGGGCGAGTCCTCTCAATCCCACTGTTATCCAGGCCGCGCCTCTTCAAAGGAATGCCATTTAAATTTTAGATACGAAAACCAAACAAGCAAAAATCGATTTCATTTTAAGGGTGACATTGTTACCGGAGGTGACTCCTCCAGTCCGATAGCTATGTTTAAGCTTGGCTTATTCGCACGGTTTAAATTCAGTATCGCTGTGCTTTATTACACTAAAATAGTTTCCAGCAACATTCACAAAGTTGTGTTGTTACATTCAGGCCTGCTTTTAGTACAGTCTGAACCTGGACAGTAAACCAATATGTCTCCTGGTCTGCAGAGCACTTGGTGTTTTGAATTTATCAAAGCCATCTTGCTTCACTTAGAAGCACAGCTACCGAAGTGAGAGTAATCATTAATATCCTGTTTGCAGAAACTGACAAGAGACAGGGTGTAACTTGAAATTTCTCTTCAGACTAAATCCAGCTGCACTTATCCATTCCTGGGCTTGCACCGCACAGCCCATGACAAGAAACAGTGCTAGAAAATTAAACTAATTTACAGATTGGATTACTTGACTCTTCTGTTCAACTCATGATTTTTGCTTCTTTCTAAGATTGGAAGCTAGTAAAAAGCTTGTTTTCAGCATTGCCTATTTCTCTGGGCATGAATTTTAAAAAGAAATCTTTCAAATGTTATCTTCCATCCAGCCATCCACCCAGACACAGACACGCACACACTCACATTAACCTGCCAATATGTCTTTGGACTGTGGGAGGAAACCGGAGCACTTGAAGGAAATGCACATACTGTACAAATCTGAGGAAAACAGAAAACTCCATGTAGATAACACCCCAGGAATGGAATTGAACCCTTGTCTGTAATGCTAATCACTGTGCCACCGCTGTGCCGAAACATGTTTGCCCAGTTTTTAATTTTATCTAAATTTTATTTAATTGCATTTGCCGTTTCTACAGTTTGATGATCCCAATCCCAATCCTTTATCTGTCCTAGTACAGATCCTTGTGGTACTCCACTAATTCCATCATCCCAATTCAAGTATTCATTCCTTATCTGTGCATTCTAGTTTCTATTTATTTGCCAATTCTCATACCAAACACTCTTTCTTCCCTGAATACCTACCTCCAGTAATTGGGAATTAATTTTTAATGTAGAACTATGTTAATTAAAGGCTTCTGAATCTCTAAATACACCATACTGTGTCATAAGCCCTATGTTGTTACTGTTGTTACTTGTTCAAATAACACTAACAAATTGGTTAGGCAAACTCTAGCTTTAGATCGAGCTTTTCTAAACCTAAATGCATTAATAAAATCAGCTTGTATTTACACCCATTTATGCAGCCGGGTATTTCACTGGAGAAATTTGGATCAAGTGCCTGGCTCAAGAGTTCAAAAGTAACATTTCATCCAGAATTTGGTCCCACAACCTTTCAGTTATACATCCAGAACCAGAACCAGTACACCTCTGTACTTTTTCACCAGTGTTCTACATTCACCCTTTAAACTCTACAGGAACCTCAGAAACTGAAATTTACTGAATCTGAGTCACAGCACCACTGAAGCTTATGCAATGTGTTCAAACTGTTGTTACCAGGACACCTCTGAGTTCTTTTGCTGCACAGCCCTAAATCCAGTGCCAAACATGTTGTTTCTCAAGATTAGTCTTGTATGGCTGAGCATCTTGAGTATTCTTCACAAGCTTTAGGTGTAATGTTAATGCACCAGGTTCGTGATATGTCCTAGTACTGTTGCATATGGGACTGAGTTTAAAGTTAGTTTTCCTTTCCTACTTAAAAAAAAGCCCCTTTATCTCTCTATCTCATTGGGCATTCTGCTGCGATCTCACCCTCTGAGTGTTCTGAACACTTTCTAATTATTCATCACAATTGATTTTGTATAGAAGGAAAGAGGGCTGTCTTCAGTTGTGTTTGTGTATTTGGGCACATGTTTCCAGAAGGTGCTGTGTGCCCATTTTTAAGAGTGATGCCTCCACTTTTAGTGTTCCACATGACATAAAATGACATTTTTCTATATTGTACCGTGTATCTGCTAACATTTTAGAATGCTTACAAAAAGAGCAAAGAGGATTTTATTGCTTTTTTGGAGTATTCATGCGACTGGAATGTGCATTCTCTTCCTTTTCAATCGTTACAGTAATGGAAAAGAAGGCCATTAGACCCATTTAAAGCGAACCTGTTCTGGTTCCCTTGTTAGACCAATATTAAAGAATACCAGTGTAATGCAAATCCCACAGCTGTAAATTAATCCATAAAATGTACTTATTTGGGAAAGTTATAAAGAGGCTTTTTTAAAGCAGATGCTTTTATGATTTCCTTTTTTCTCAGAAGAAAAAGTATTAGTTATCACATTTATCTTAGAATCAGTTATAATTTACTCTTGTTGCTTTGAAACCTGCTTTCCGGACACATCTCATGTTTTTAAAGAACCGCAAAAACTCACAATCAGATAGCGTCTAAATAAACACCTGCTCTGCTCTCTTTCATTTCAGCACGCCTAAATTTAGGTTAAACTCTAGTACCAGTAAAAAATCCAAACTGCTAAGAATGAGAGAGGGGCTACAGGTTGGCTGGAAAGTTTAGGGACCTTTGTCCAATTATCCATCTCTTCTTAGGAAATCCCAGTCCCAATCAAGGCACTGAAAAAAAATCCTTTACTGGTTTGTGAGGGAGTAAGAAGTGGCTTTCTGAGAAAGCCACCATGTTGGCTCAAAATTCATGCCTAGCAGTGGTCTTGAGCCAATATGGCCACCTGTTGACTGGGGAGAAACTGCAGAATGAAAAGTGGCCCTCAGTTAATTGCGAGGGAGTGAAATCTGTCAGGATAGGCTGTGCGTGGAATAAGGCAGAATCGCCACTGAAAAGTTTTATAAGACCTCTTATAAAATCAATTATATGAAAAGTGCAGGTCCAGATAATGTGTGGTAGGGTCCTACATTCTTGTGCAGATCAGCTTTGCAATATTTTTAGTTTTCTCTTCCAGATGTCCCTAAACTTACAGATCATTCCCTCTCTGTGGAAGAAATCCATCATTATTCCTATTCCTAAAACTGCCAAGCCTAGTGGCCTTAACAGCTACAGGCCCGTAGCCCTCACATCTCTCCAAATGAAAACTCTTGAGAGAATAGTGAAGCAACACATCACAAATAACACAGACGCCCTCATTGACCCCCTGCGGTTTGCACACAGGGAAAGGAGAGGAGTAGACGACGCAATACACATATTGTTAAATCTGGTCTATCAACATTTGGACCAACCAGGGACCTTTGTAAGGATTTTATTTGCTGACTTCTCCTCTGCTTTCAACACAATACAACCACTGTTGCTTGCAAAGAAACTCTCAAAGCACTTCAGTCTGAATGTGAACTTAATAAGGTGGGTGCTAGACTTGCGAACTAACAGCTCTCAACAGGTCAAATTGAGGAAGTGCTTATCTGACTTCACAACACATCAACTGGATCACCGCAGGGCTGTGTCTTGTCTCCTCTGCTGTACATTTTGTACACCAATGATTGCATAACCAAACTAACAGATGGACATCTCATTAAGTTTGCTGATGACACAGCCCTGGTCAATTTATTAAAGAACACAGATTACCATCATAGGTCCACTAAATGATTTTACAAACTGGTGCAACAAGTTCTCTCTAAAGTTAAATGTTTCAAAAACAAAGGAACTGGTTATTGATTTTAGGAAAAATGCCACACCCCCTCAACCCACTACAATTGATGGTCAGCCTGTTGAAATTGTCGATGACTATAAGTACTTGGGACTTGTCACTGACAAAAACCTAAAATGGGACAAATGTTGTAATACTATCTATAAAAAAGGCCAACAGAGACTCTTCTTTCTTAGAAAACTCAGGTACTTTAAGGTAGATAAAACTATCCTTACACTTTTCTACAAATCATTCATTGAAAGTGTCTTAACATACTGCTTCACTTGTTGGTTTGGCAACATAAGTGCCGGTAATTGTAACAGGCTGGGGCTGGGTAAATTAGTGAATATAAGTGGCAAAATAATTGGGAATAATCAAATCAGCTTAAGCATCCTTTACAAACAGAGGGTGACTAAGCCAAAAGCATCAGGGAGTGTGTGTCTCACCCCCTCCATTGTGAATTTACACTTCTCCCATCTGGGAGATGCCTCTGTACACCCAGGTGTAAAACCAACAGACTCAGGAAATCTTTCATTCCCACTGCATTTACACTCTTAAACAATGCAAAGTAACTACCTTGTCTCTTGTTTCTTTTCTCCTGTAACACTTCTGTTTTCCCGATTGTAATCCCTCCTCTTAAGGGTGCTCCGGCTCTTTCACATTTTAGTTGATTATGTGCACCTGCCTCCAATCCTGCCCCTGCTTATTTAAGGCGGGGGCTCTCACTACTCCCGGAAGACGGACGCCCGGAGGCCCACCTACCATCAAGTCGCCCTATGCCCACGGCTTGAGGGCACAGGCCTCCTATCGGCGTCCTGATCCAGCTCACTCCGGGGCTCAGAGCGCCTGTCCCCATAATCCCATCTTTATTCCCTCTCCCTGCACCGGATCCCATTCCAGTTTTTAACTGTGTCTTGTTTTCGTCTCGTCTGGATTTCCCGGTTTTGGACTCTTGGACTTCGCCCCAGATGTCCCCCCTGGACTCCCTCGGACTTGTTTGCCATGGTCACGCCCCCCGAGCACCAGTTCAACGTCGTCATGCCCCCCTGTTCGTCAGCCTGCCCAGTTCCTTGTTGTCTCCTCCCCATGTCTGTTTCACTCCCTTCCGGATTCTGCCGTCTGCATAGGGTCCTGATCTATGCATCCGTGACATCTGTATTCTCTTCCCTTTTGATGATGTGTATTGTCATTGAGTTGTGTTTGACTGTGCCGTAAAAAAACAGATTTCTCCTAGGGGACAATAAAGCTTGAATTGAAATTGAATACACTCCGCTTGGGAGGACAGTGAGTGGGACCTTCAGAGAGGAGTTCTCTCTA
Source organism: Atractosteus spatula (assembly GCF_055471065.1). Classification (NCBI taxonomy): domain Eukaryota; kingdom Metazoa; phylum Chordata; class Actinopteri; order Semionotiformes; family Lepisosteidae; genus Atractosteus; species Atractosteus spatula. Next base: position 65,855,974 of record NC_142708.1, on the reverse strand, counting down.
GGGACTGATTGGTTTGGTTTGCAGGCCTGTGGGACTCACTGAGCTAGAGAGGCATGAGAAAATACAGCTTAAGCTGCTCTGAGGGACGTCACAGGTTCTAGACAGATGGGCTGTGTGGAACTGGGTTTCCCAGGCTCAATGGTGATGGTTACTTTAGAGCTACATACCGCTATCAGTGTAAAGGGTGTGTTATTTGTTCTAGAAATTCATCCTGTTCAAGCCTGCATAAAGTAGTTTCTACCCTGAGTCTAGAATCAGCGTCATGATGAAAAAAATCCCCAGATTCTGGCCTCCCTTTCCCACAGTTTCAAAAGCACCTGCGAGGTAGTCATTTCACAAACAGGTGTCTGCCATAGCAAAATCAATTAGTCAAGGAAATTTAACAATCCAGTGAGACTGGAAAGAAGCACTCCTGATCTCACCAAAATAAGACAATTACACAAAGGTTGAGAAAGCATAATGGATTTGGAAGACACACAACCAGTGAAATTAAACTAAGTGCAAAATGATCCTGGAAGTAGGAATACACATTACAGCATGTGAGAGCGCTTCCCATTAGAGAACATATTCTCTGTCGTAGTTGGTTTCCCACAACTGGTCAGGTGACTGATCAGCAGCTCCTTCTCCCAGAGGAATCTTTTTGTCTCTACAGGGGGCTGGGCTCTCACAAGCCAAACAGCAAACAGAATATTTGGGTGCACAGTTAAAAGAGTGTGGAGTTAAAATCAAGTTCAAGATTTTCATCACACCATTGAGAATTTAGAATATTGTGTTCAGTTTTTGGCACCATACAACAAAAAGGACAGAGCTCAGAGTTTAGAAAGAGCTCACAGAAGAGTAACAAAAACAATTTCCTTGTTTCAGGGGATTGTTATAAATAGATAGTATAGATTAAAGGAGCTAAATCTCTTTAGTATAGAACACAGGAGACCAAGTACATAAATCTTAAGGGGTGTATAAGGGGTTAAGGGGTGTATTTACAGTATACAGGGTCAACACAAGTGATTATTTTAAACTTAGTAGTGACACACTGACAAGGGTTTCAAAACTGGGAATGAAAAGTGAAATGAACTGAGGAAAGAGAATAGGAAGCAGTGCTTTTGCACAAAGAGCCGTGGGTGTCTGGAAATGAATTCCCTTCATTTCCTTGTTATGTTCAGACGTCCCAGTTTTACAATTGTGAGATCACAGCCCTGTCAGGACTACATTTCCCAGAAGCCTCTGGGGGAAGGGGTTGCTGCTCTCAGTTACTTGACCATTTGCGGGAAGACAATTGGTCACAAGGTGGTTTCCTGCGTAGGTCAGTTGGAGTGACATTGACCATCTGGAGGACAGATAGTGGAACCTCTATGTGTGCGATTCACCAAAGGGAGAATGACCTACTGAGGACCGAAGGAATCCGTGAGTTTTGGTGAAAATCAACTGTGAATTTGAGATTTATGGAAGACTGAAGAGACCCAGAGGGTGAATTATTTGTTTTGAAGCTGGTCAGCAGTTTAGCTACCCCGTATGCTAGATTGGGCCTTGAAGAAGTTTAGTCAGCAGCTCAAAAGGAGCTTAAAGTTTTGTTTGGTGTTTATTTTGGTTGTGTATTTTGAATATTTTTTCTGTACTGTAAAAATAAAGAGCACTTTTTTTATAAGCTTACAGCTGTGTTTGGCCTTTGTACTGGACCCGCCTATTTTAAATATACCATTACGACATGCCCAAGTGGGTTGTCAGGCGTTTAGAAACAGCTGTAAACGATATCTTTTATTGTCTGTTTTCTTTTCACTGCAACATCATTATTTGGCAAGACCACACCTTACTGGATCTTACTGGATCTTGCTGTGTTGGATTGGACTGTAATATTGACAGGCACATGCACTGTCCAATCAGAACAATCTGTGACCTGTGACCCCGCCATAAATTACCGCAATCTGCCCAATCACAAAGAATTGTGTCTAAAATGCTGGCTAGCAATTCATCCATGAAAGGCTTATACAATCCGGGAATGGAGTGTCACAATGTTCAACTCCATAACGAAATTTCATGGGGTCTGGAAAAAATCCCATCCTGGCCACACCCCTAATTCCAGGGCTAAAGAGAATGCCCCAGCATCCATCCTGGTATTTTACATTATTTATTTAGCTCCTTGGTGCATGTTTGCAGGAATAGTAATAAATGTCTGCTAAGTGATTTATCTTTGGCATTACAGCACAGAAAAGGAAAAGATCCGAATAAAAGGAAGGCTCCTGTTTTGTTCCCATTAAAAGCATTGTGAACCTTTCCCAGAGTTGGTGCTGCTGTGTTTCTATCACTCACCAACTCATGGTCACTCAAAGGTGACCTCATGTTCCCCTGAAGTAATTTACATCTGGCGTGGCACAAAGAAACTGTGCTTTTATCCACAGAGTTGCGACTGTCTGGAATGTATTTCCCTGGTCAGATGGGAAGGCTCTGGGCCTGTCGTAAATGGCAGTATTCTGAACCTTAATATGAATCTTAAAGCCCATGGATCGTAGTGCTTTCTCTCCCTGGACAGGAAATGACACATCAAAAGTGTACAAGATAAAGTATTTGGTCACAAATGAAGAAGGTGTCGAGGAGCTGTAGGTGCAGTTTTAAGTGATAGACTGCACAACCTGATAAAAACATGACTTACTCACATTCTTAAATAGTCTGATATTGATCACACTTTTTGTTACATAATCCTGAATTGCCCTTTTAAAGATTGATTTTTGCTTGGTCCAATGCACTGGCTTCCTCTCCTTCAATATTCTGATTCCTCGGCTCACTTGCCTTTTTAAGCCATTTGAAATTACAGTGCAACACTACATTTACTTTTCGTGGATGCTGAATGACATTGCAAAATATCTACCGAACATAAACACTGCTTGCATTTTTTCTGATCAAGTGCAGATTACCATCGTTCTTTCACAACGTCTTAGGCACCCTGTGTGGTACATTAGCATCAAGTCCAGACGAGTAACTTCCTGTTCAACTTCTTTTCTACAGAAAAGGGGTTGGCAGAGCAGGAAGGAGGGGTGTAACTTTTAAAATTCACAAAAAAATGTTAAAACATTATTCTAATGTTATGCACACACTGTTTAGGGAATATTGCCCATACCTTTGAATGATTTCAGAAATCTTATTTGTGGCATAAGCTCTTGTCCCAAAGGAATTCATTATCAATCACAGTATCAATTATAAATAGAACAATTATTCTATGTTTGCAGTAAAAGATGTGTTCAGATGTCAGATCATATGGAATTCCTTGGTTTGAAAGATTAATTGAAATGTACAATTCCTGTACCAAGTGTGCTTTTTGAGGGGGTTATTTTGTCTTGTTAATGTTTTGGCAGCACCTAGATTTAGACTAGATTTTTTATTAGCACTGCAGTGGAAGTGATATATCTTTAATGAATAAGCATTTATAACAAGAATAAGAGTCATAACTAATTAATAATAATAATAATAATAATAATAATTGCTTACACTAATATAGCGCTTTTCTGGACACTCCACTCAAAGCGCTTTACAGGTAATGGGGACTCCCCTCCACCACCACCAATGTGCAGCTCCACCTGGATGATGCGACGGCAGCCATAGCGCGCCAGAACGCTCACCACACATCAGCTCTAACAAGTTGTGGGTCCGAGGTATTGCTGCAGACCTTAATGTTGTACCTTGAAAGAGGTTCTTTACCCCAGTTGCTCCAGTCCACACAGCTGGGCAGTATTCTGACAGACTGGCCACCAGTCTGGGAGGGTTGGGGGGGGGGGTGGTTCCATGCTCTCTAGTCCATGACATAGCACCATGAAAACAAAGATGAACATTATCCCGATGAGCCACTATAACTCTGGTCTTCATTGCACTACAGTAGGGTTAAATGCTTAACACAAGCTTTTCAGGCACAACACATTCATTTAAAACTCCCAATCACTATGCTGAGCTTTCAATGAAGATCCAGGAGGGATAAAAGAATACCTGATGTCATTTCCTGGGTTAAAAAACTATAAATAATATGGGGGTGGCACGGTGGCTATCTGCCTGGGTTGCTATCTGTATGGAGTTCAAATATTCTCCCCAGTTTCGTGTGGGTTACCTCTGGGTGCTCTGGAAAATGAAGATGCTTACTTTGTGAAGTGGGATGGAGGTTTGCAGATGGTCAGAGGTGAGGTTAGATGTAAGGCAGCATCTCTCTAGGAAAGCCACTTAAATTGATGGAAACCATTGTGTTTTAACAACAGTAGAGGACAAAACTACAGATCTATCCAAAATAATGCTTTGGAAGACTGCCAAACAAGTACAGAATCTTGGCTCCTCCAAGGAAACATCTGTTGCTTTTGCTTTGGATGGAGGTCTGCACTACTTAAATTAAGCCACACAAACAGGAATACGTCCAACATAATCTACAGGAATGGAAGCGATCTGCTCGCTGCTGATATTCTGAGGTACTCGCTTCTTCACGTCCTCTTCTTCATGTCAGTACTGAAGGCAGTCATGGCATCTGGGCTCAGGTCCTACATAGCCGAGTGAGGTGTGGTACTTCTTTCTCAGCTCCAGCTCCTGACAGATTGAGTGGCTTGACTACTATGCAAATACTCACCCTCTTTCTCTTTATGGGTAATGAAGTCAAAAGGGAATTGTGGGAGCTCACTGATTGACAGGCACAGTCAAAGGACAGCACCACACTAATTTGCACCTGTTGCTTGTGCTTTTTTTGTGCTGTTACCTTTATTATTCTGTTAGACCACGGGTGTCTGGTAGTCAAATTTTGCCTTGGAAGATCTCAAGCTGCACCCTCTTGGTAGTGTGCCTCAACCACAAAGACAGAACAAACCAGTAGATTACAAAAACATCACAAACAAGCACACTCTCATTACCACATTTACAACTTTCTGGCACAACCTGAACATGACAGAATTTACAGTTTAAAAGGACTGGCATTAACTACTGATGTTTTTTTTTCTTTCCAGAAAGATCAAATAACAGAAACCGCATTTAAATGACCTTTTACTGTACATTTTTCTCATCAAGACATCCTTTTTGTTTGCATTCTGAGCAGTTTGTATTCAGAAGTAAGGCTGCTGCATTGGACATGCCCAAGAGAAATCTCAATTGAAGAAATGGAACAAGTTGCCCTTGATACAAGGATCCATAACTTTCCAATGCAATTCCACCAAGACTGGGTGTGATGTCACCCCCATAAAAGATTCAGTGTGTTTTGTGAACACCATGTTTGCCTCTCGAGTCCCACACTACCACTGATTCCCTTTCACTGGGAGCACTGGGCTCTAGGGTGCTACGAGAGAGCAGTAGGTTTACACAATACTGTATGTAGATTCTTGTCCACACCATAATCGTGAGGAATGAGCTGCTTCCCTCAGTCAGCTGACCAGTTGGTGTAAGACAATTGGTCGGGTTACTGAGGGCAGCAGCTCATTTCCCAAAGCATTCTGGGATTTGTGGTCCACACAAGAATCTCCATCTTTTTTGAACCTCCATCTTTGTTTGCCTTCTCACAGGTGCCCTAATGTTTCCTCCACAACTTGACTCTCCAGATCCATCTCCACTAAAGACAAGAAAAAGCTGAACGTAGAAACCTGCCTGTGGAGATGCCCTTCCTGCACGGCAGACCTGTGACCCAAGGCCTTCTGCCTTCCAGCCTGTGCTGAGCACACAATCTCCCTAAAACTAGATCATCCTAGCTAGCATGTGTTACAGCAGAGGTCAACAAAAAAGAGCAAGAAATCTTTGACTCGAGGTCCACAGTCCACACCCAGCTGGATACCTTCATCCAGAAAGTCAATTATCTGTCACAAAACACTCCCCTGGCCTAATACCAATATTCCCTTTTCCACATTTATCAGTCTTTTCAATCCTTCCCAAGATTCTAAAATACAAATTACTTATTTAATTTGCAGTGCCTTTATTTTTTTTCGACATTGAAGTTTTACATACAGCCAGAGGACTGAAAGATTGTTTTCTTTACAAATAATGAGTATTTAAGGAATGTAGAAAGAGACACATGTATTTAAGGGAAGCCTTAAGGGAGAAAAGATCAAGGATTTAGAAAGCCCACTTTTAAAAGATTCTGAAGATGTTTCATTTTAACTACTGTTTTCTCAGCTAAACTACACAAAGGATTTGACTGCGGTTATTTAAGCCATGCCATAGTGAGGGAGTAAAGGACAGTAAAGCACTGTCCTTCAGACAGAAAACTGGAAGGCAGTATAAACCAGGAACTATCTGGGAAAAAATCAATTTTCCTTGGCCCCCTGCAGAAGACCAATAATACGTTCCAGAAGCCATAATCCAATTCAGTCCTTGTTTTATGCTGAGCCTGGCTATGCCTGTGTCTCCAGAAATAAAATGTTGACTTTAACCACAAAAAGAATTACATGTGGAATGCATCACGATTTGTGCCATGACAGTGGTCTCAAGAGTTTATGCTGCCACCAGGCCTCTTCTCTTTGGCTTCCACATCAGCGCATGTAATAATATAAACCAGGAGACAGATTTCTGGGTGCAAGGAAATAAAATTGTTCATCCTCAGCCAGACTGTTTTCAAACATGTGAACGCTACAAAGCTTGAGAGGAATTTTTGCGGTACATTGTACAGTTTTATCTAAATTGGAGAAATAAAGATGTTTGGCAAAACTTGTACACCTCCACTGCTTTACATCCAAATGAAATCATATTTGCTGCAGATCCGTAGCTATCTTTGACTGAGTGAACATCTTTTAGTGTTACAAACGTCTTGATCATTTTCAGACCCATGTGAACAGAAAATTGCTTTCCTTTGCGATATGTATTTCTTTCATTTTGATCCAGTTTTTATCAAACGATGCATTAGTATTGCATGTTAGCTAAGAGCTTTTAAGCAAACCGTTACAAGAAACTATTCTCAAGTTGGGAACCTTTTCACTTCCTTCACTTTTGCACAGAACATTGTGGTTGCACCTAGAAACACGATCATCATGATTTTTCAAAAAAGGAGGTTGCAAAATAATTCCTCTTCTGAAACAGTAATAGTAGTTGTAGTCCCACTTGTTAAAAACATCATTGAGAAGATTGTCTGACAACTGCTTGGCATTTCCTGGAGCAGTGACCACAAATTCACTTTGTCTCCGCTGGAGAGATTTCCACAGAACTTTGGGTATTTTTTTTAGCATTTAATTTTTGGAACAATAATGATTTAACTTGATTTCTCAATTGCATGACAAACCTTCTTTCTTAAATCTGGGTAAGTTTTAATGCAGTGCCAATTTTTGTGGGTTGGACACAGAGAGAGATCTGTGGCTGAAACCACACTGACATCTCACGATGTCTCACTGCCTTGTGTTTTGTTTTTCAAAGATAAGCACGATCATGTCTGCGATTGAGGGGCAGAACCTTTAGATATGGGCCAATTACCAGTTAATTATAGCAAAAAAGAAGAGCAAAAGGCAGATTGTTCTCCTGATATGCTTTATCTGCAAGACTGTTTTGTGCACACCTCGAGCGAAACAAAATACCTGACTGGTAACCGAATGTCTGCTGACACAAATGTCACCTTTACTACCAGCAACCTGAGAGCAGGAGATCAAGATGAAAGCAAAACAAGGGACTTAATGCTTCTATACTTCATAATCTGAACACCTTCTTTGTGTACACAACCACTTTATTCTCAAACTCCTTTCTGGAGAGGAGACTCTTTAGAATGCTTCGAAAAACAGCTGGATGAGCCCCTTAGATCAGAACGCCACCAACAACAAAATGAACGAGTCATGCTGATGACCTCCTTGTCTAAGATCAGGAGAGCAGAGGTACTAAAGGCCTGAAAACAGTACTTCTAGTTTGCACAGTGTCATGCGGATCTTGAACAACTGGCCAGAGCAGAAATGTTCAATACTACACACCAGGAAGCATCTGGGTGCTGCAGTAGGACTGATGTGATCCTTGCACACACATGTGCTACAGGAGCAGCGAGAAAGGCAGAATGCAGCTCCTGTTGTATGCTTCTTGTGCCTTTCTCCAGTTTAAGTTTACTATAGTTCACTTTTTACAATGTTATTTTGCACTTTTACCATGGTTTGACATCCTCTGCTCATGCCGTCAATCTTCTAACCATTTTAGCCATTACAGGGTCACAGGGGAGCCAGAGCCTATGCTGGCAAGCAATGGGCAAAAGGCAGGGTACACCCTGGACAGGTCGCCAGTCCATCACAGGGCACACACACTCCTACCAGGGCCAATTTTCCTAGAAGCCGATTAACCTTCTAGCATGCTTTTGGACTGTGGGAGGAAACCGGAGCACCCAAACCTATGAGAACACTGGGAGAACATGCAAACTCCATGCAGATAGCACCCAGGAATTGAACCCATGGCCCCAGTACGGAGAGGCAGCAATGCTAAACACTGCGCTCCCGAGCTGCCCTCTTTGCATGATGTCCTACGATTCTAATATGCCTTCACTGAGCTTCTCTGCCTCGGCCTGTGAGAGTACTGTGAGAGACCATGCAGCTTAGTTTCTAAACTGTATTTATAACGTCTGCAAGCTGTTAGTTTGTGCTTCGTGATTTAATTTGGCTTATACTGATTTAAATTCCAATGTTAAATTCTTCTGCACTACTATTACAGATGGCATGAGTCACTTTCATTGTAAATACGATACAGTCACACAGAGTCTTAAAGTGTAAACAAGCTCTTCTTTAAATATTATTTGGGATTGATTTACTTTCCCACAATATGAACAAAAATAAAAATGGTGCCAACTTTATTTAAAAAACTGGTGGTTAAATGTTACATCACATTTACTTCCTTATTTATATCAGGAGTAGGTGTGTCGTGTTTGAGCTGCTCCCTGTATCTGTGTAACTTGTTTGTGTTCCCAGCAGTATTTGCATCTCCATGATTCCACCGGTGTTCAAACAAATTAGATAAGCAGAGCAAAGATGTTATTCAAGACAGGAACTTTATATCCAACTCAAAATGAATTGCATTAGAATAATTAAAGATGAAAATATAAAAATTAGGTGGAGTGGTGGTATAGTGGTTAGTGGTTAGCATTGCTGCCTTGCAGCAGTGGGGGCTTGGGTTCAATTCTAGACCTGGAGTACTATCTGGATGGAGTTTGCATGTTGTCCCTATATTCAGGTGGGTTTCCACTGGGTGCTCCTGTTTCCTCTCACAGTCCAAAGATATACTGGTAGGTCAACTTGGCCTGATGTGTTTGTGCTTGTGTCTGCCCTGCAATAGACTGGTGTCCCATCTAGGGTGTATCCTGCTTTGTGCCTGTTGCTAACTGGGATAGTCTATATCCTCAGGGTTTTATATACTTATTAATTAGAATTGACCTAGTTTCTTCCAGACTGAAGAGACTTAGCACCCTCAATATCTCTGTATAGGACAATCTACTGATTTGTGACCAGGACCACTGATTTGTGATCATTCCTGTTGCTCTACTTTGTACTATTTCTTAGGCTATACAACCTATATTTTTGACTGGAGGGTTCAGATGAGGTGTTCCTCTGAGAGGCTTCTGTAGGGAGAAGCTGGAAAAGAGCCAGGTGTGGTCAGTCAGTGAAACTGAGACTGAGGCCTCCATTAATGCAAGTACACCTGTTGACAAAGCTGATGAGTCAGCTGTGATAAACCAGGAGGAACAGAGGAGCTGGGGGCTCTTTGGGTAGAGGAGACTGGTGAACAGAGAGAAGTGAGTAATAAACTGTTATCATTCTTTAGAGGTTTGGAATTGATTCAACCTTTATAGTTAGAGAAAAGTTTCTATAAAAGTATAGTTAGTACTCTGATATGATTTAGAGAAAATAATTCCTGAGATAAAAGACTTTATGACATAGTTTGAAAAAAATAACAGTTTATTGATCGGCCATCCAACAGTCACCGAAACCGAATGCTACAGTATATACTAAATGAGGTCTTACAAACCACCTGCAGAGCTTCAGCACAACTCGATTGGATTACAGGCATGACTACCCAGAACTACATCATGCCTGTGTCTTTTATGACTCCAGTTGAGCGGATGCTTGTGATACTGTAAACTGTATACTGTAGAAGGGGGTACAGTTTTACCACAAGTTCAACATGCTTCATGTGGTAATGGTCACAATCATTGTTTCTTGCCCTTTTGACTACTCTTCAGCCACCAATGAAGACTGGAAGTATGGAACAGTACAACAGACATCAGTCTTTAATCCAGTCTAAAGGTGGATTATCAGTCTGTTTGAAAGGTGTAACATACAGCAAAGAAGTGCACTTGGTTGGTGCTGAGCACCACCAGTTACAGTGTCTGGCTGGAGGAGAAATGCATTTTTCTCAGTCATTCCAAGAGAAGAAGGTTTTATGTTTCCAGCTCAACGTGTCAAAGCAAGTATCCAGGAGCAACGCATCCCAACGCAGCTCACAGGTGTTGCATTTTGTTTCCTAGGAGGTCGATATCAATATTGACCTATTATGGGCCTGTTAAAACCGAGCTACCAATTCTATTGAACTGCTGTGCTCTCAGGCTTTTGTAGAAGGGGTTCTCGGGGCTGTTACTTAATTTAAAAAGACCTGCACCTAAACGCTGTTTTTAAAGAGGCGTGAACTTTCTCTTCCCTATTTTTGCTGGAATTTACAAAATGAAAATGTATGAATGTATGAGGTACAAAAAAAAACAAAGTTTCCAAATATCCAGCAAATTTTTAACTTCACACACCCTTTGAGACTAACAACACATGTTCTATTTGTAAATGACAGACTCATGTTAATGTGAGACTTCAGAGAAATCAGCACGTTCTAGCCCCGGTTAGAACACAAATACAGCCGTGTTATAGAGAACCATTTGAGAAAGAACTACTGTATAATGAGAAAATGGCCCAGGAGATTGATTAATCATATTTTTTTTATCTGTATAGTCTGAGATGTTCAAGATGAAGCCACTTATGAGATTAAATATCTTTATTTGATCTCCTATTTAAATGTTTAATTAATTTTTTATTCTGTGCTGCTTTGGCAGGTAGGAAAGTGAGAAGGCAAGAAGTGGCTTTTCTGAAAAAACAATTACAGGGGATTAGCAAGCACAGAAAGGAAATGAAGATAATGGCCTATATCCCTTCCAAGGTGGAGCCCTGCTTTGCACCTCCTGATTTTGGAAAGCCCTGCTTATTGCATCTACTCTTGCAAGAAATAAGTATTTAAATACGGTTCCTTGTAATTTTCTCTTGATTCTACACTATAAGGTGTATTGTAAAGGCTATGGTGGCAGCAGTGGCACAGTGGTTAGTACTACTGCCTCATAGCGCTGGGATCAAGGATTCAGAACCTGTGTGGAGTTTGTATGTTCTCCCTGTGTTTGTGTGGGTTTCCTCTGGGTGCTCTGGTTTCCTCCCATAATCCAAAGACATACTGGTAGGTTAATGGGAAAATTATCCCTGAAGTACGTGTATGTGTGTGAGTGTGTATTGCATCAGACAGCAATAGACTGGTGTCCCTTCTAGGGTGTACTGTATCCTGCCTTGCCAACATTGTTTGCTGGGATAGGCTCCAGCTCCCCTGCAACCACTCCAAAGTGGTTAGAAAATGGATGAATAAAAGAAAGCCACTTGATCATTTTCATGACAGAACTGTTCCTATGTTTTCCTATTTTCTTGTACCTATTTGTAGCAGTGCACCTTGCACATTTATCACAAGCACCAGTCTATGCTTGGAGGATTCACCATGTGGCTTAAACAATAACACACCTAAAGACTGATGATCATGCTTACAAGTTAAGATTAAACTCCTTCAGTGGTGTACTGGTGTACTGGTGTACTGGAGGCAGGATGTTTAGTACTTGGATGAAGACTAAAACCGAAGCATTTTCACTGGAAATGTGAACATACTGCATAGCCATATGACAATGAATCTGAACGTCCAATCACTGCACACCAGCACCCCCTGCCAATACCTGGGTGTACACTTTGAACCACCTGTCTAGCTCAACTTTCAAGTTTTAGAATTGTCGTTAAGCTTCTGCTGCGTGTTAACAAGACGCGGAAATGATCATTTGAAATCAAGCGCCAATTTTTAACTTGCATTTGGTAGGTGTTTAATCTTGGTCTACGTGTGCAAATAGACAAAACTGGGTTATTCCTTACCAGCTCAATTACAGACATACAGCAGGGGATCAGTCAGACACTCATCTTATGAAAAAAATCGATTTCATTATTGCACAGCTGAAGACAGATATCTCATTTTTTGTTTGCACAGGAGGGAAAGAAAGTCTTTGCTAGAACTTGCACTCCAGCTTTGATTATTATTTTTAATAACGTGCTTAGCGCTCTGTCCTTTCTTGGCCCATCCCATTACTTGCATCTCTGAGATAATTCCGTGACATGTATGCTGTGACATGTTGTATTTAACTTTGAACTCATTTATTGAATTGAAAAAAATCTTTTAAGTTTTATTTTACTCATAAACTTTAACTCTAACTTTTATTCAGCTCATTTGAACTTTATGTCATTTAGAAGGTCTTAATAACCGCAAACCAGTTTTCATGATTTTCTGAAAATCCTCTTTAACCATGAGCAGGCAATAAAACAGAGGAACAAAAGATTAGTAAAACCCAGATAGTGGCCATTGTTACATTGTTACTATTTGATGCATTTCAATCATAAGTACATAAAATGAAGGAAGATCCCGTGAGAATCCTATGAATGAGCAAACACTGGGAATTCTCGTTGTCAATCTGCAATACTCTCCTCTGCAGCAAAATGTTCTCTGATTTTTTTTTTAAATTCCAGTAAGTCAGCTAACAAGGTCTTTCATACATACAGATACGCCAGTGGAGTTGAATTGGTAGAACAGATTACATCATAATCTACAGGCCGGCACAGTGTTGGCGGTTAGCATAGACACAAACATGCACACTCATACCAGGGCCAATTTTCCCAGAAGCTACTCAAGAAAATGAGAGATTCTATTCGGAAATCACTGACAAAACCCAGCAAATGTCTTCAGAATGACTAGGGAAACATGGACCAGAGGTCACAAGGAGAAACTATATGGAAGTGCATATAAATCTAAGAACAGGAGGTCTTTCTTTATAGAAAGGGTGGTGGGAGTGTGGAACAAGCTGCCCAGTCACGTTGTTGAAACTGATACCCAGCTTCTTTCAAAAATGTGTTTTATCAGTTAACTTCTAACCACCAAAATGCCTCCTTTCCTTTGTAACTTTTATTATGTTCTATTGATACCTACTCCTGTAATAGTGTACAAAAACTTGCATTACTGTAAGTGCATTTGTTACATTATTTATTAAAACGGCCTTATAAGCAACACCCTTATAAGCAACTCAGTTGGCCAGTTTAGAAATCCATCGGTTTAAAAAGGATCTTCAAGTCAGTGGGGAAACGGACTCATGTTCCAGTTTATATGAGGCGACATATAACCAGTTATATATCACCTGCACTATATATCACTACATTGTTCAGCATTGATACAGTTTTACGAAGTCTCTTATCAAAGGGGCCTCTTTTGTAACATCCTTCTGCATTTATGGAGAGGCACCAGGCTGCTTGGTCAAGGCACACAAATCTTTAATAACACATAATTCTTAGTGAAATAATAGGCCATGACCAATGTATAACATTCAGACTGACAGTATGTGTGCACCCTTGCTTAAATAAACTTGCAATATTATCACAGGCAGCTTGTGACTAGACAGCTACAATGGTGCACACTTCTATAGTTCAGGGTTTTGACTTCTGGATATTTGCAGATATTTCGATAAGGCCTGCCAAAACCACACTTCACTTCAGCTAAAGATGCAGCTTACATGCCACTAAACCTTCATTTAGCGTATCACAGATAACTTGAAAAAAGGCAACTGAAACCAAATGCACAGGTTTGCACAGCTAGACACACACTTTCGGTAAAATTTTATATCAAAGATCACCAAAAACAAGAACAAATATCTTATTGTTCAGTCCTTCTCTTGTTTCTAGCTGATAACATTTTATACCAGAATGGTTCTGCATACTTATAGGATGTAATTTTCTTGGAATCACCTATCCATCCATTTTCTAATCGCTTCATCTAATCCAGGGTCATGGGTCTCAGCAAGCAACGGGCGTGAGGCAGACACACAGACACAGACACACATACTCATACCAGAGACAATTATTCCAGAAGGCAATTAACCAACCAATTAATGTCGTTGGACTATGGGAAGAAACCAGATCACTCAGTGAAAGCCCAGACAAATATGAGGAGAACCTGCAAACTCCACACAGATAGCAGCCCATGTCCAGAAGAGAACCCAGGACTCCAGCACTGCGAGGCAACAAAGCTATCCAGTTCTGCAAACCTTCTTAAAATCAGATGTGATTAAAACACAATAACTGAGTGATTGAACATGAATGCAAGCATCTTACTCTTACCTTGCGATATTCCCTGAGGTGGCTCAAAGGCAAAAGACCTGCGCTTTCACCAGAAAACAGTTATTGCAGGACAAGGCTTCCTCCACCTGTATAATACAGGCCTTCAGTCTATTTTTTGTGCAATCACTGATCATGCGCAGGCTTCTTCTTAATCTGTGAGGTACTTATCAAAAACTAACATTTGAGCCATGCAAGTGAAAGTACATCGTATGCAAATTTTATTGCATTTACAGTTTAACCCATTTATTGATCATATTAATCCAGAAAACTACTTCTAAGAAACCAATAAAGCAATTGCGATTAAACAAAGTCATAATTAAAATCACACTTGAACAAATTATGATTGATATCACGTAGTACACATACTGTACCTACTGCTTTAGTAATTACACTGATTATCAGTCATGGTCAATTCATGGCCAATTTAATGATATTCTATTTGGCTAGATTTTGCATGCCTAGATAAGTTTCCAGGGCTGCAAGTGACTCTATCACGCACTTTAGATACACAACAGCTCCTGATATTCAAGCTATATAATGTGAGCCAGCACATTTTTGAAGATTAAATTTTCAGTGTTAATTTCTTGGAGACTTAAATCGCTGTAATGCAATTACTTTCAGAAGGTTACTGTCAGAAACTGTCAGAAGCAAATAGACTAGAGAAACAAAATCTTGCCTGTTATTAGACAACTGAGATAAGTCTATTTTATAGCTACACTGCTTTAACACAACAACTCAACACAACAGTGAGTGGGTCCCACTCCAGTCAATTCCACAGACGCATGAGATCACTAGTAACATTTCAGTAGCTACTTTTGTCCGGAATTGCTGCCAACAGCAACCTTGTTAACCCTTGAGGCTGTCCCCACAGACACATTTGCCGGGTCTGCTGCTGTCTTCAGTAGTTAAAGAGAGAAATGCATTCCAACACTCATACTGCACAGGGACATTTGCATTAGTCTTCTTTAATATTAGCACCGCATACAGGGAGCAATGACTCAGACTGCAGGTTGCTGCTACTTTACTGTCTTCAGGGGTCCTGAGTCTTCCTACCACTTTATCCAATTTAGGGTCATGGGGGACCTGTAGCCTATCCCTGCAAGCAATGAGTTCAAGGCAGGATGGACCCTGGATGGCACGACAGTAGCGCACATATAAACAGACAAGCACACACTCACACCAGGGCCAATTTTACAGAAGCCAATTAACCTGCCAGCACATGTTTAGACTACAGGAGAAAACCAGAGCCCCTGGAGGTAGTCACTATCATACTCTCATTCCCTTGACATTTGATTCTCTGGAGATATCTGCAAGTAAAGAACTGTGCCCACCTGCTTAGCATAATGGCAGTATACAGTAGCTAAAGAAGCAAAAGTAGATGAGGGTAAAAATCAGCAGTAGTCACCAAACAACTTGACCGATGTCCTCTGGTTTCTAGGAGATGAACAAAATGATTCCCTCGCAGAATCTATCTGTTACATTTTTTTTAATTTATTGAGGAGAAACGATTAGTCTGCCGTATTGGTGAAAGTCAAATCCCCATGCCCATTTTGTTGAGAGTGTGAAGAACAAGAACTTTAAGTATCATGCTCTCTCTCCATGTCTTCTCTCTTCTCTGTTTCTGATATTTCTCCTTCTCTGTGGTCTTTTTGGCCTCATCCTCTCTCCTGTGCCTCTTGCACAAAAATATTGCCAAACCTTTGAACATTAAAATAAACTACATAAAGTAAAAAAAAAAGAATCCATTGCTATCTATTTCCATCCTCTCCAGAGACATCTTTTGATGTCTGAACAGAGCGCAATGCTTTCCTAATGATCCTCTCTCAGAACTTGAAAAGGCTCTGAAATGTCGCCAGACAAAAAGTTCAATAAAATATCCTCTTTACTGAACTGGAAAGCAATCACTGTGAAGAGCTGGATGTCATATCATTGCTCTTATATGGCCTGTGTGCATTATGAAAACACCTGTTATCAGATTAGTAGAACACAAATGTTTTAAAGTGTCTTTGCATGAAACAGATGAGAACCTGGGTGCTTACAGTAAATCCAACACCTGGTGTTTAGTTCTTGATGATACTTGATAAAACTTTTCTTTATTAAAATAGCCTGCCTCAATTATTGCAAAATTTAAAAAGCTTAATATTGCATTTACAGTTTACATTGACATATACAATTAATTAAATGTGTAACTTAGACAGAAGTATAGTTCTTTTGATTTAATGCAGTAAACGTTCCACTTTTTTCACTGGTTAATAATTAGCTTTTAAGGTACAGGCAGTGACCTTTACCTGTCCATAATTTAAATGTGAAATTTCCCTCTTCTGATAGTTTGGACAAACAGTAAATAGCTTTCATATTAATGTTGTTACTCCCTCTGTTCATGTGGGTTTGTTCCAGGTGACACGCTGGTAGGTTAATTGGCTTCTGGGAAACTGGCCCTGGTGTGAGTGTGTGTCTGTGTCTGTATGTCCAGCGGTGGACTGATGTCCTGCCCAAGGTGTGCCCTCCCTTGTGCCTGTTTCTTGTCACGACAGGCTTAAGCTCCCTCGCGACACTGAGCTGGAAGTGGTGAGACAGTGGATGGATGGCTTTATTACATTGTTACAAAAGACTGACATCAGAAACAGGCAAACAGAAAGAAATGGTGAAGGCTGTGAAGGGCTGTATGTTGTACCCTAGTAGAATTATGGTGACTAAATCGTACACAATATTCTAAATAAGCTGATACTAGTGCATTGAAAAATGTTATTAAAACATACCTGTAAATGTGACCTTTTGAACTATAGATCCTAACATCCCGTTTGACTTTTTTTTGCTTCCTCATAACTGTGAATGTGAACTCATTTTTACAAGCAGCTTCTTCAACTGTTTCCCATTTTGTATCTGTAGTCCACATTTTTACTATCTGCACCTAATACTCTGCACTTGTCTACATTTAACATAATCTGTCATTTATCCAGTCGTAAATTTTACCTATTTATTGCCTTTGTAGCCTCTACTAAGATTGCTAATTCTCCTAATTTTCTGTATACCTGAATAGTTTACTAAGCATTGTGGAGACTACATCACTGATATAAAATATATCAACATAAGCTTCTACAGATCATTTATATACTGTAAAACGATAAACAGTGTTCCTAGTACTCCACTAATTACATGACCCCAATTAAAACATTAGCCACTTTTTTGTATACTTTGTTTTCTACAATTTAACCATGTCTCTATCCAAACACATGTACTGCCTTGAAAGACGACTGTCTGTAATTGGGGAATAAATATTTTATAAGTGTATTAAAAACCTTTTGTAAATTTCAATATACCATGCATGAATATTGACTCTGTGTGGATCCTTTACTGTTGTTGCTCAAAAGTAAAGTTAGTTAAGCAAAACCAATATTTAAAATAATGCTGATTATCCTAAAGAACCTACAGTATTTCTAAAAAAAATCAAATTATCCTGTATTAGCTAAGTTCTAATTGTCATATCTTATTTTACCCCAGTTTGCAGTAATCATGCGTGCCATGACTACACAGTGGTTAGCATTGCTGCCTTGCAATGCTGGGGCCCTGGGTCCAATTCTGGATCTGGGGTGCTGTCTGTGTGGAGTTTGTAGGTTCTCCCTGTATTCACATGGGTTTCCTCTGGGTGCTCCAGTTTCCTCCCACAGTCCAAAGTCATGCTGGTAGGTTAATTAGCTTTGGTTAAATTGTCGTGAGTATGCAGGTGTCTGTGTGTGTATGTACCCTCTGTACCCTGGCATCCCATCTAAACTATACCCCCGTCTTGCGTCCATTGCGTGCCATTATAGACCCCCGTACTGGATAAACAGGTTTGGAATATGGAAGGACGAATGCCATTATTCACGACTATATTACTAGGAATAACAATCAATTGATCAAAAGATACCTGCAGTGATACAGGTGAAGGTTCATGTAGAAGTTCACTGCAGAATGAGGTCAGGATGGTAGGAGATGGTAGATTCAAACAGACATGTCTGGATTGAGAAACAAAAAACGTGAGGGGTCATTGATCATAGATGCACACTGAATTAAGTCATCAGATTAGCAGTAAATGGAGCGCTGCTTAGGCAATTATTAACCCATGATTTCCCAGTTTTCTACTTCCCTCTTTGTTTTACAGTCCCTAATGTTTGCATAGTCTGCAGTGTTTCTGTATCTCTTTATTGTAGGACATAATAAACTTTCTTTCAGTCCCTTCTGAATGTCATGCGAAATTATCTCTGGCACAGCAAGGTTTTCCACCTGATTTCACAGTCCAGCAACCCATACAAGCTGCACAAGGTGAGACTCCAATGAGAAGAGTGTATTAGGTTTAAGTGCTTCAGAGGATATAAATCTGTCCTGGTTAAATGTATTCACTACAACTTTATATAATCCAGTGATCTTTCACACTGGATAATACACTGTGAATTGAGTCATGGATACTTATTTTTTATTTCCTTCCTTGGAGTCTTGGAAATAATGAGGAGGTCTACACCCTCTGCCTCTCTCAAAATTGTCTAGATATACATAGCGTCCTTATGTCTCTTTTATTTCTGGTTTTGACAGCTATCTGTACAATTCTGCCCAAAAGATGAATACACCCTCCATCCCAAGATAATCCAAGGTAAACATTTCATGGGTTTTATAGGAAAAGGGGCTGATGAAATGTATTCACTGCAATAAATATGTTTAAGAATGAATGACAACCTTAAAGGTGTAACTACAACAACTAATAAAATAAAAACTCATTAGTCATAATTAGACAGACAATAATGTGCTAAACAAATATACCATTAGAATAAATACAACATAAAACTCAACTAAAGGGCATTTGAACGGGAATAGGTGTCACAGAAGTGTATTATTGAAAACATTTTACAAGAGATAAGGCAGTGTGATCTATTGTAACCTTGCAGCCTTCTTGCCATCTTCAAAAAAGAGTTCAAGCCATTTTGTTTTTCTTTTATTCTGTAGAAAAATGTGTCTTATGGCCAACAGAAGCTGGTAATACTTAATCACCCCAAGTCTAGTGTTGTTTATTCTGCAGTAGAAAATGAGCTTAGCCAGAGCTTACAAGAAAAAAAATAAATGGGTTTTTCTGTTTTTCACAGTAGGAGGAAGTGGAAAGACTTCTTCTATCAATTTACACTTTTATCTTGATATTATCTGTAGCTCTGAATTGTGTGTAGGCAGGGCAGTAGCAAACCAGTCTGCTTGCTACATTCTCTTCTCTGTCTACAATAAATGAACAAAAATTTATGGAATGAAGCTGTTCATGTAGCAGTCAGAAACTTGTAAAAACTAAAGTCTATATAAAGAAACATAAGTGTGAAATATAAGCATACTTAATAAGGATACATCATAGCACACTAACTCTAAATTCAATTTCATTCAGCATTTCATTGAAATTGAAAACTTGGAAAACCAGTCGTGAATGTTTGTTCAAAGGCTGATGTCATTCTTCTAA
This sequence comes from Atractosteus spatula, assembly GCF_055471065.1. Classification (NCBI taxonomy): domain Eukaryota; kingdom Metazoa; phylum Chordata; class Actinopteri; order Semionotiformes; family Lepisosteidae; genus Atractosteus; species Atractosteus spatula. The sequence goes on along the minus strand of NC_142708.1, from coordinate 65,836,117 downwards.
ATGGATAATTAAAAGTAGGCCTGGTCTGATCCACTAAAAAAAATAGTTAAACAATTTTAAGGTAACAAAGATCTAGAAACAAGGACATCTAAAGTGATGGATCAAACAATAAATCAGTCCTGTTTTTCACAACTTATCAGCTTGATGGTGTATGATTTGTTTCAAATGCATAGAGTAACTAGTGATGTTCTCCTGATGACTATTACAGTAACTGGGGTGTGAATAAGTGTGACTGGCTCAGGTGGTCCATGCACCCGACAGCGACTTGCTTTTTATACAAGCCTACAGAATCCCAGATCTGTACAGATTCCAGAAGCCTACAGCTGGCACCCAGGAGAGTCTGGGAGATACAACTGATCTCAAGAAGGATAAGATTCAGTCAAGACAGAAGTATAATATTTTGGAACAGTGCCTTGCTGTCTAGCCACTGAGCCCCGTGGCCTGATTATTGTGATAAAGAGATATGCGCAACCTCACACCTTTATGATAAAGTCACACGATGTGTCCTGTGTCTCACCAGCACAATGAAGACCTGTAGATGTGCTCAATAGGGCCATTAGGTTCAACCACTCCATTGACAGCATGCATTAACTAGTTCAGCCAAGTGATGCCGTAAAAATAATGTTAATTTACATCCTTGGAGAACAACAGCATTGAACAAAACTGCTCTCACTCCAAGTAACAGCATGGCTCACTCTGCATTGGGATTTTGTTTTTAATGTGCAAGTAAGACATACAGTGACAATCATGCAAAACAACAAAAAAGGCATTCATGATAAAGACATAATAAAAAATTAAACAGTGAACAGGTTGTTTGTTGCGCTATCAGCAATACAGGGCAAGATGTAATATAAGATGTAATACCCTTGCAGTACAGCTTTTATCTGGGCAATCAAAGATCTAGGGCTCTCCATGAACAAGCAAAGGTCTAACAATCCCAAATCCCACTACATGCCTTATTATGTACATCTACAGTAGTTTATAGAATTGCTTTGCTCCAATAAGAAGGTAGCTACTGTTATTTAGACATGCAAAAGGCTTTATTTTGTTATGGTGTTAACAAAGCTCATTGGCAAAAAGTTGGAAACCACATTTTAACAAAATGATGCAACTGACTTAACTAGATACCAGACCAGTATGGAAGACTAGTCTGGGTTCTGGATGTGTCATTAGAATGTTGTGGGTTTGAATTGAGAGTGAGGCACAGCAGCGCCAGTAAAATATCAATTTTAAATTGCTTTAGATATAGCATCTTATTAACAAATGAGTCATTATACGCTGAGGTCCCCAAATTCTAGTATAGATGAAGAATTCAGTGCTTGCAAAAATTATATAGAACACAAGAAACAAAGTAGGAGCAAAACACAGAACAGAACAAAATAATATGCAAATATTTAAACGTGGTAATAAGTTTTATGGCAGAAACTAGGCATATCCAAAGACACTGTAATATAACACCTATACCACTGTTTTCCTTCTATGAATGATGAATAACAGGTTCTTAGAGTGAAATGAAAAAAAAAGGAATTCAAATGTTCTTTTGCCTTTTACAAAGGTCCAATTGTTTTAAATCTACTAACTACACAACTACAGAACTGCACATCCTAATCAACTGCCCTAATCCACATCGCACTGAAACAAAAGATGAATATATTCACTGTGGGACCTCTAAGGGGTTACAAGGACTTCTGAATAAGAAACATCTTATCCATGTCCATCCCAAGCAAAATAGAAGGATGATCCGAATATAGTTATAAAATAATTGTGAAGAAGGGAAAGCTGTGCATTGTTGTACACAAAGGAGTGAGGAAAGGGTAAAGAGATATTTGAGGATCTAACTGCTTGACTGTGGAATTCACTCCCAGACCTACAAGAGCACAGAATCCCTCCTGCCTGTGTGTCTTAACATCACTAAAAAAGTCTGTTTTCCAGATGAGCATTTTATAGCCTGTAGAAGCACATATTTTGCATATATGCATTTTTGTGAATGATTGAAACAGATGGATATTAACATCTTAAAGATCACAGCCTTTCATGTTTAGAATGTCTGTGAAAACAGTCACATTTCCAAATATTTATTTCAATGCATATGTATTATTTTCACTCTCCTTCCATAATTTGTTGGAATGCACTTTTCGGCACATTTCCAATGAAAACAATCACTTCCTTTCTAAGACTCAAGGGTATTTAATGGAGAATGTTGTCAAATATTTTTTATTTACCCAAAAATAAGTATTTGCTAACAATACCGGGGCCCAAAGTTAAATTCCTGGGGTGCTATCTGTGTGGAGTTTGTATGTTCTCCCCATTTTCGAGTGGGTTTCCTCTGGGTGCTCTGCTTTCCTCATACAGTCCGAGGCCATACTGGTAGGTTAATTGGCTTCTGGAAAAATTGGGCCTGGTGTGAGTGTGTATGTCTGTGTTTATGTCTGTGTGTGCCCTGGATGGACTGGTGTGCCCTGCCTTGTGCCCATTACTTGCCAGGATAGGCTCCAGCTCCACAGAAACCCTAAATTGGAAGAAGCAATTAGAAAATGGATGGATGGATAGATAGATGATATTACCAAGATCATGACCTGGAGAGGGTCACTCATTCCTGCCTCATGCTCAGCTACAGTATATTCAGGATGGTCATTAAGTCTTCCCATCAGAATCTCTAACTGTCCTTTATATCTCTGGATTTTGTGACATTGTTTATCCATCCATGTGTCCAAGGTCCCCTCTGTGTATTCTGTGAAGGTCGAGTGAATTGAAAAGTTGATCAAGTGAGGGATAGATCTTGTACTGTAGGTTGCCTATTAATGTGTAAAATTTCTGAACAATCAATCGCCCTTTACCAATTTATTGGCTCAAGTAATTTGGGACTGACCAGACGCAGTCCTGGAGCTCTACAAGATGTTGGGATTTCTGTTTCTGAAAATCTCTAAACTCAAATTGTCTGTTCAGAAATGGTTGATTTAAGGCTGTATTGTGGCTCTGCAGGGCCAGATGTGGCCACCCTGGGGTGAGAGAGTTAACTGTTTCACAGCCCCCAGAGAGATGTTAGGGTTAAAGTAATCATTCCCACTTTGGATAAATGTAATGGAAGACAATAAATCAATGATACAAAGAGAATTTAGCCTAAAATGATGTGACTATTTGTCCATAGACATGGTAGCTGATAGGTGAATATGTCCTGTACACTTGGATTAAGAAAAATACTCTAAAGGACTAAATGAATTCTGAAATGCTGACAATGTTAAAGGGATCGAAATTGTGGTTTAAGCAGCAATTTAACTACCCAGAATATAAACGATCTAAGTAAAGATCACATGGTCATTGCTGGTTTAAGTTATATCCTTCCATCCCTCTATGTTCAATCTTCACAAGAGCTTCCAAAGCTACGCTGCTGACGCAGGCTGCTTTAGTACGTCAAGGACCATAGAAAAGACCAATAAGATACCGAACTGAAGTCCTACTCCTGTTGAAGATCTTTAAAGTTTTAATGATCATTGAAGTTAATTAAAGATCCTAGAGTGTTTTACACAAGAGTAGGGGTTTTATCTGAAGGGAAAAGGCCAAACCCAAAACAGAAGGCCTTGAGGTAGGCCAGGATATCTCTCAGTTTGTTAAGACAAGCTTTCAGTCTTGTCAGAGAGAGTCACTTACAACCATGATAGGTGTGGCTGTAAGCAAGATTGGGGAGACATACAAAGAAATGTAACAGTTCCAAACTGGGCTAGATGGGCAGAATGGCTTCCTATGAAGGGCAGGTTAAGTCATACTGTACAGACATCAGCGGTTTATGCCTGGTCCATGCCAGGATCAGGGTTCCTTTGGTTTGCCATGCAGCAGAAACTGCTGAGACTTGTCAGAGACGCATCACATATTACTCACAGCCATTACTCAGACTGCAACAAAGAAGGAGTGATCTGACAGCAGGCGTGTCAAGAGTGGATTGTGCACAGCGCACAGATTCCAAATAGGAAAGGCATTAAGTAAACGGGCAGATCCAAAAATACAGTAAGAACCACTGGCCATTCCTCTATAAAAAAACAAATATTTACCCACGTATAAATGTTCAGGCCTAAGATGCAGTTGGAGCTTAATGCTCCACCATTGTAGTAGAATTCAAGACGCATTGCAAAAGATATGAAAATAAAATTGAATGGGTTCGGGGTTAAGTCTGTCCCCCGTCAGCCAACGCTGTGGCTGAAATACGAGAATCCGCTCTAATTTGCATCAGCCGTCTTCTGATGCGCCCCAGAAATCTCTTCTTGGGGATGAAACAGCGATTGCTGAGATTGCTCAACTGCATGCACGCAAGGAGACAGCTGGTCTGAAATTGCTACATTCCTTCGTGTAGAAAGGGTGGCATGGAGGCACAGTGGTTGGAATTGCTGCCTCACAGCACTAGAGCTCTGGGTTCAAATCCATCTGTGTGGAGTTTGTATGTTCACCCTGAGTTTCTGTGGGTTTCCTCCCAGCGTTCAAAGATGTACTGGTAGATTAACTGGCTTATGGGGAAAACTGGTCCTGGTGTGAGTGTGTCTGTGTCTCTGCCCTGCAATGGTACAACTGGCATTAGTTACCATCCTGTGGGGGACTGGCACAGTGGTGTGGCAGGTTAGGTTCTGGGATGGGATTGTCATTTGTAAGGCGTTTGAATTTTCTCCCTGGGTCATTGTGGGTTATCTCTGGGCGCCCCAGTTTCCTGCAACCTCCCAAATTTGTACTGGTGAGGTGAACTGGTGTCTCTGTGTGTGTGCACTGTGATGGACTGGTGTCTAACCCAGGCTCTGGGCTGCTACCAGGAAAAGGATAATGGACATGATAATTGAAGGATGGATGGACGACCTTGGAACCTCATTTTCTCATTAGCATTCCTGGACTAATACACAGAGTTGCCAGGAGGCAGTTAATTTACATTTACTGGCAGCATGATTGTAAATGTCCTGCACTGCATGTGCAGAACGTGATAATGTTAATGATGTTAAAATTACTGGTTCATGTTCTTTGTTTAAAATCCTTGCATCACAAACCAGTACTTAAATCAATAACAGTACTAAACATCAAACATCTGTGCTTAATTATCTCATAATGTGGCCATTTGCCTATATTTTCTACATTAAAAATTAATTAATTTCCCTGAAAGGGGTAATTTGCTAAACGTGTAATATTAGCAATCTCGTCAGTGAAAAGGTTATCTTTTTTTAGGTTGGCCTAAAGTTACAAATTTCAGTGGGTTTTCAGCCGAAGGAAAAGATCTTGAAACGTGATCCCAGAACACTGAGATTGACAGCCCTGCAATGATTTTAGTTGCTTTGTCATTTACAAATTTGACAAAGACTGTGCACATCTGCAATTAACTCTTCACAATTTTCCTCATATATGCCAAAATGTCATTTACACTAGAAGGTGGAGTAGACAGTTTTAATTTCTGGTTGTATAGTGAAATATTTAATCAATTACAACCTAAAAGCCTGACAGGTGATGTTCAGTAACTAAGTGTGAGGTAAGAGAGATGGCTTTGTGGGAGAGGTATCTGTTAATGAACAATACCTATGGAATGAGGCAGAGCTGGTCTCATTGAGTAATTGGCGGTTGGGTATAGGCTCTGTGTGGCTCTGTTCTAATCTAAGCTCATTAAGAGGTGTGTCGCAGGCTCTGAACAAGTGGGCTGCATGGCAGTTTGCCAGGCCTGAGTGGGTGGGCTGGCTGAACCAGGGTTGAGGTGGAGGTGTTGAGACCTGGGGGAGTGTGGTAACAGCCAGGTTGCGTGGAGTCTAGATGGCACGGGCACTGAGTTCTGAGTACTCCCTGGTGACACATAATCTTGGAGAGAGTAAAGGACAGCCGCAAACCAGTTTGCAGTTTGTATCGGGGGCGCAAGCTTTGGTTAAAGAGCAAGGTCCCTGGACAAACAGGATCAGCCAGGGTCGTCAGTGTGGAGAGTTTAGTGGTTGTTCGAGAAGTTCTTGTTCTTGTTGAAAGATTACTTAAAGCACCAAAGCTAAGGAGACATGCTGGTAGGGATGAACTTGCTGTGGTGAGTGTGGTTGTCATACTAACGTAAGGATGTCTTGCAGTGCTGTCTTCCCACTTCTCAGTACATTACTTATGCAGCAACCTGGACACGCACTTATACAGCAGGATGTTTACTGGACCGCTCCAAGTGAAGCACCTTAGTTGGAGAATAGGGACGACAGCTGTGTCCCGCCTAGGATTTGAACCTGTAAACCTCTGGTCCACAGTCCTAACAGCTACTCCAGGTTGCTGCAATTTCATGCTTGACTAAGTTTCACCAGCACCCATTTACAGTTCAGTCCTCAACCGAGCTGTGAAGTTATTCTCTCATCTCGTACAACAGCCTGCTCCTGCTATGTTGCTGTGTTGTGGGTTGCTATCCGTACGCCTGTTACCATTTGGATTGATTGTGGGTTTGGGTGCGGCTCCTCACCCCTGGGCCTCCTTTGTCCTGTATGTTCTGTATGGTCAAATCTAATCTTTTTGCCACAGATATGAGAGACATACAGCTGTCTGTTTATGCAAGCTTCTGATTCATCGGTGTAGACCGAGTAAGACTAAAGTTTATTGTTCCGTCTGACTTCCTCTATGACTGTTTGGTTTGGCAACAGATCTGCCTGCTCCTCTTGTTCATACTGCAGAGAGGGTCATGGGCTGTCATCAGCCCTCTATTGAAGACTTGTACAATTCCAGTGTAAAGACGTGGACAGAAAGGACTGCTGATGACCCCTCCCAACCAGGCTACTACCTGTTTTAGAAATGTTCCTCAGGAAGACTCTACTGGTCTCATAAAACCAGAACCACCCAGTGTCTGAGCAGGCTCTTTCCAAGGGCTGTCTTTTGGCCTAACTTGAATTCCTAGTTACATGTACACTGCTTTAATGATTCCTATTGTCTTGCTTGTGGATGGTACATGGAGAATTGCTTTTCAGTACCAGGTACACCAGTAAATTCCTTGTACATAAAATGTACTTAGCGAATAAAGGTGATGCTCATTCTGAAGTAGGAGCTTTCATAACTTCTCTTTTCTTTGTGATGCAATAAGAATAATTTCTTCATTTCTCTAAGTCTCATTTGTCACTTTTCACTTTAGGGTTGTCAAATATAATTCACTGTATTGTGTATAACATCTCAAAAGATCGCAAGGCATTTTATCGATCCAGCATAGGAGAGAAGCCATTTCATCCAACACTGCAGTGCTGCCCCCTTCTGGCACAGACAGCAGCTATTCTGCGCCAGCAGCCCCACTGCACAGGAAATCGGACAGAAAAGAGAGAAATTGCTTCACATGAATTATGTAGAACCTTTAGAAAAGCCACATAATATAAGCAGAGAGGGGAATTTAGTCAGAATATTTACTCTTACGAGCCTACACGGTTAATTATACTGATTTCTCCAGATATTGCCACATATGTTGCATATGATAAGAAAGTCATATTTGCATGAGGTAACAATAGGTGTTTGCCAAACTCTCATTATTTCAATAGGGTTATTTGTCAAAAAATTACAGGTGCTCTGTCATCCCCTTTTTTACATCCCTCTTTTTAGGAACATAAATTCCCTCACTCACTCATTCACTGTAAGCGCGTTGTCTGTCACTGTTTGATTCCCAGGGGTCTGGGCACACATTGCACAGACATGTGTGATCTATGCATCCACCCATTTTTTAACCATAGTTCAGTATCGTTGGGGAGCTGGAGCCTATCCCTACAAGCAACAGGCAAAAGGCAGGGTACAACCTGGACAGCACACCAGTTCATCACAGGGTTGACAGACACCAACATGCTCACACCTCAGACCAATTTTCCCAGAAGGCAATTAACCTACTAGTATGTTTTTAGACTGTGGGACAAAGACAGAAGAATCCCATGCAAACATGCGGAGAACATACAAACTCCACACAGATAGCACCCCAGGAATTTAACCCAGGTCCCCAGCACTGTAGGGCAGCAATGCTAACCACTGTGCTACCATGCTGCCCATGTACAGTCTGCTTGTATAATTGTAATACTCACATTTGGACTTGTATACTTTATGTAGTAATCTTACGTTTAACCTAAAGAACATGTAACCAGTTTCAGAAGAGCACAGTCATTGATCAGCCGTTTTCAAAGGAATCCTAGTTATCCTTCTGTATTAATCCCAGCTACATTAGATTTCTTACCGTTAAACAACTTATCCTGTATTTTTTCAGTAGGGAGGTTAGTAGATCAATTTCCATACCTGTTATTCATTCTGTGGTTTCTGGGAATATTGTCCCTGGTGTGAGTCTGTGTTTGCCCAGTTATGGACTGGAGTGTATTCTACCTTGCACCTGTTGCTTGCTGGGATAGGATCAGGCTCCCCTGTGACTCTGAATTGGAGCAAGAAAATGGATGGACAGTTTTAGTAATTATTTAGATTCAGTCTTGCACATTTAGGGTAATTATCATGATGGGCCCAGGTATGATGGAAGAAGATGTAGCTCTCAGTGAATTGATCAGAAATACCTACAACAGCCTGTCACACAAGATTTGTCAAAGCTTACTGCCAAATATTTGTGAAACAATAGTGAGAATAAAACAGAGTATTTACTGTGCCAACAGGAAGGAATTAACAGGAATGATAAAGACGAGAATGTTCTGCAATACATTACTTGGAATTTTGAGTTTCCTTTGATGGTGCAGAAACAGGAAATGTTTAAATTTCCAGAATGTAAGGGTAATCTGTATGACCATTACTTCTATTTTCTATATCATTCATTAAGAAGTGCATCTACTGTATGAACTGTGGTGTTATTACAATTAAACCACCCACCAGTAACACACTAACAACAAGTACAGTGTGTTGCAATTTATTTTCTGGGAAAAGTTTTGAGAGACTTCAATCATTATGCTCTTAAATTACTTGTATTTCAGTAAAATGCCGATTTTTGTGACTTTCAATACACAAGTATATCTGCATTAGAAATATTACAAGTTGAGGCCATTGAGTCTAATTAACCCATGAGTTAATTGCAAGTAGGTAATTGAGCTGACAATCTGTTTTCTTATCATGATAGTCAAAATGTCACATCGTCAAAAAAATGCATTTCTAGCAGATTGTGTCATTCTAATATAATTCTAAGTAATTTTAACAGATCAACCATTAATTTAAACCTTATAATTAAGATGTTTGTAAATGAATGCCTGTTTTTTGCTTCCCCCACAATTCCTAGATAAAAGATTTAAATTGTGTGTCATCATAAACACCTTACTCTCTCTCTCAAGAGAAGAGTCTCAGGCCCTGGTCCAGGAGAGGATCATTTTGGTTACTCATAAGGATCACAATTTTTTATAGATTGGTAACAACAGTAAGTAAGCTATTGATAAATCAAGATAGTCATCTGAAGATATCTTTTTATTTTAGTCCTGAATTTCTGAATTACTTAATTTAACAAATCCTCGGTTTAATTGATCACAGTGGGACTGTCCCAGATCTATAGAAACTGGTGATTTTATTGTTATCTATAAACATGCTAGACTAGGGCTGGCTGTCCATGAGCTTGGAAGGTGATTTCTGCTCGAAGGATATTTTAAAAGCCTGGTCTTCTGAGTGACTCCGATGGAGCATTTTCAAAGCCTTTGTATGTTTCTTTTTGAATTCCGACTTTTGTTTTTTAAAGCTATTTATATTCCGATTTAATTCAGAACACGTTGTAAATTAAAAAAAAACTGTGAAACGCTGGCTTCTGTACAGACATCTGGTTCTTTTTAGCGTGTGCTAAAGTAATAAAATCTATTACTTTTTAATACACCACACTTGTAATGGTGGAGCATAAAGGATTTGTGAGAAAAACAAATATTTAAGTGAACAAAAGCTTACCTTGCGGTAACAGAACTGTTTGGCTCCTAAGACCTGCGGGTCTGTTATTGTGGCGCACTTTTGAGCGTTCCCAGATTGTAGATGCTTTTGCGGCACTTGCCTCCTTAAGGAGAAACCGCCGGTCTTCTGTGCCGACTTGTTAGTGCGAGTTAGGAAATACGGCAGCAGATCAGATATCTGAAGCAATGCAAATTTGTATTTCCCTGTTGCCGCGTGCTTGGTGTTTGAACTGGATACGAGCCCAGTCTGGTCCCTTTTGTTTTCGTTATTCCCGAGGGGCATAAAGCAGAAACTTTCCAACCAGGACTTCGTGCAGAAGTTCTAAATCTTTCTTAAAGCGGCAGAGCTGTTGTAAAATGCTAGGACGTGCTATAGATCGCGTACCTGGAAAGAAAATCGTAAAGGCGTTTCAAAGCTGCGATGTGCAGTTTCAGGTACGTGTTCGCCAACATCAGATGTTCTGGTTTTGAAATGATCAGTTCGTCTGCCTCGCGTCTTTCTGTAGATGACTGCTGTCTGTAGTCCTTGCGCGGTTTCGAATACAAAGTAGGTACTAAGCAAGCAAAAGGAATTCATTGTAAATGGCTTTCGCTTTAGGGCCGCACAGTGGCGAACTGATTAGCATCGCTACCTCACTGGAGCCCTAGGATCAATTCCGGATCTGTGGTACTGTCTGCATGGAGTTTGTATGTTCTCACCATGCTGTGTGGGTTTCTTCCAACAATCTAAAGACATACTGGTAGGTTAACTGGTTCTGTGAAAGTCTGGCCCTGGTGTGTGTGTCTGTGTGTGCCCTGTAATGGACTGGCATACTGTACCTCAGTCTCCACTGGCAACCCCAGTGCCTGTTGCTTGCTGGGATAGGCTCCAGCTCTACCAATGACCCTGAATTAGAAGAAGTGGTTAAAAAATTGATGTTTTTTTTTTTTTTGGGGGGGGGGGGTACAGTAACTATAATTCTTGTGACTGAAATTTAAACCTTTATTAGAAATATCAGTAGTTTTTTTCCCCCTCTGTGAATTGTACCTCCTCTACGATCTTCATTGCCTACATCAGGTGCAGAGAAATAGATACCTCTGGCTGCCAGTGAAGTTTAGAGTTTAGTCTATGGTCCCGTATGCAATCCACAATCTGATAATGGTGGAGCTTTTTATGCCCAATTTGGTTATGAGAGACCATACATTCCACTCATTTGACCTCTTGTTTGCATTTCTGTACAAAAACCAGGATGTGGAAGTCTGTTCTATTTACAACTCGGAACAAAATTCATTTAAAACATTTTTTCCAATTTTTATCAGTGTTCATAGGGCAGCACTCAATCTTGACCGTGCCTGGATGAGATTTTTGAATCAGACGCTAGAAATGAAGAGACTGTGACAGGATGAACGGCCTCAGTTTGTTTTGTCATTCCCAGTTTCCATCTCTTTGCTTGGCTTTGTTCCAGGAAATTGTTTTTGTTGTCAAGGTAAACAGTCATTAAAAGCCACCACGTCAATAGATGGGGTTGGATAGGACAAACTCCCTTCAACATTATTGAGCTGAAGGGCTGAACACGCCCTTTGATCTATCCTGGCCACTATCGAGGATGCAGAAAAGACAGCGTTTCTGTGATTGATTCATCCTATTGAAAGAAATGTTTGACATCCTAACAAAAACTGCAGTAGTTTTTCTTTGTCATCTGTTTCTCGAACTTCTATGCCCTTTATCTCTGGGCCTAAGGATACTTATTGTACTTAAGGATACTTGAGGATACTTATATGTAACAGTCAAGTGTAGACATCTGGGCCTAAAAGCACAGTATATCCATCCGTCCATTTCCTGACTGCTTTATCCGATTCAGGGTTGCAGCAGAGCTGGTGAGTATCCCAGAAAGTAACTGGTGCCAGGCATGGTACAGTCCATTGGAGGGCACAGAGAGACACAAACACACACACTCAGTTTTCCCAGAAGCCAGTTAACCTTCCAGTATGTCTTTGGTCTGTGGGAGGAAACCAGAGCACCCAGGGGAAACCCACATGAATATGGGGAGAACATGCAAACTCAGTAAAACTCCATTACTTAATTTAATAGATCACTGGTTTAATTGATCACACTGGAACTGTCTCCGATCTTTAGAAATGGGTGATATAATAGTAAACTATAAACTATGCTAGACCGGGGCTCCCCAGGAGTTGGGAAGGTGATTTCTGTCTTAAGAACATTTAAAAAACCTAGTCATCTGAGTTACACTGATGGAACATTTTCAGACTCCTTTGCATGTTTCTGCTTTGTTTAGAAGCACATTGCTTCTTGAATTCCAACTTCGACTTTTTAAAGCTATTCATATTCCAGTGTAGCATCCCAGATGTGAAGTTAAACCCAGGGCCCCAGCACTTTAAGATGATGATACCAACCACTGCACCACCATGCTGCTCATTTATAATATCCAATTAAACTGCTTTGAAGTATTTTTTTTAAGAAAAAGAGAGCCACCATCCAGTGATTGTAGGCACGTTTAGAGTCCAGCTGTGACCGGTGAACCTCATACAAGACCGCGCCGCTGTGCAGAGCCATGTGACCTCGTCACGGGTCAGAAATCACCGCTCTCCCTCACCGTCCGCTCCCAAACGTCGGAAGCAAGAGACGAAAACTTTTCTTTGAATTGGTTCCGTCTCTCTTTCCTGCCCGAACCCGGCAGGAACCGAGACAAGCCTGATGAACGCCACTGAAGGGACCGAGCGTGGGAAGATGTTAAAACAGAGAGCAGAAGGCTCGCACAGCAGGAAGCGCAACAACTCGCCTCCTAAGTCAGGAAAGGAAGCAGCTCTGGATGAGTAGCCTCGGGACATAGCCGAACCACAACAAACACACCCTGGGAGCGATCAGGTTATAAATAGCAAAGCACGAGCGATGGGAGACATGGTCTCACGGAACAGTGCGGGGGAGTGTGAATGATAGTTACCCCCATTTGTTGACTTGTAAACAGGATATATCCTCGTGGTTTCATAGCTCTTAAACATTTATGTTTGCAGTGCATCTGCTATCTCTCCATTCTCAGAGAAAAGCGTTTGTGCTAAAAGCCTGGATGAGTGCAAGCTGAGAGAAAAAACGGTTTGAACGGGAGTAGTGTGCAGTGAACTATAATTTACCGCAGTAAAGAAATTGTCATCCATTTCACGAATCACCACTGTGTGGTTAGTGGAACGGTTCTTGGGGTTTCCGCCCTTGCCCGCTCCTGCCCTGCCAGTTAGTCCCTCACTTCTTGGGCGCGAACCCGGGTCTCCGGCGTCACGCAACAGAGAACTTGTCGGCTGAGCTAAAGGAGAACACCCTCCAGCCCACCCTGCTGAGATCCCTGTGATGCGCAGGGACGTATTCGTTACATTAGTGACGGGTGTGATGTAATTCTCTGTCCCCTACAAGCACCGTTACCAGAATGTTAACTCCGGAATGAAAAATGACAATTGTATTGCTCAGGCAACAAGTGGTAATAATCTTAAGTGTTAAATACGTTACCTTCCCGTTAGTTAAGAAAGTAGTTCTCTTTAGCTTTTGGTTAAATATAGCTACATAGCAAAAAAATAATAAGGCTCCATGGGTTTGGCATTGAGATATCCATGACTTCAAGGTAGGGCACACTTACCCTACTTGTCTGGTCAATCCAGACAAGTGTTTGGTAAACATGGTGCAATGGAGCGTGGTCCACATACAGTCGAGCACAGATCATGTACAGTACACAACACGGACAGGCGTGCTGATGACGTCCTTCTAATGTAGTGCTCCCTCTGGTGGGCAGGGACGGTAAACGAGTTTCACAGTGAAATTGTCTGCTTTGGCCGAAATACAGTACGTATCCCTGGTGAAAATGTGCGCAGGATTCGCAAAACTTTAGAAGTCAGATTAAAATAAACCCTTCAAAAGGACTCAAAACCTTCTTCTTTAGAAGAGCTTTAATTAACTGGTTCTGTTCTTTACCTCTGTCCGACTGTATTCAGTACCCCATAATTATAAAAAGCAACGCCTCATCATAATAAGACAAAAAGAGGCTGCAATATCACAGAATGTCCACAGGGGGGCAATAGAATAATAAATTGTGTGTTTATAAGTGTTAATAAGCAAACGAGGTCCGGTTTTGCCAGAGCGAATGTGCATCGTACCACAGTTTTAAATTAATTAGTAGGTATTGTAAAACTCCTGCCCATCATAATTTTAAAACGGAACAGTGGTTTTTATTCCCTCCTATTATTTACTATTGGCTGATTGCTTTATTGTCGGAGACCCGAGTAAGTTGCAGTAAAAGCAGTGCAATCAATTTCATTTATGAAGAGTGCAATTTGAACGACAAAGGGTTGCTAAATTACACTCACCAAAAAAGCCGCAGTTTTCAGCCACATTACAGTTAACTTTGAGGGGGATACAATGTGGAAGTTACCTCAATTTGCAGGGCTTACTGTGGTAGTTTAGGGCCACCATCCATTCACTCTTTTTTCTAATCCCAGGGGAGCCAGAACCTATCCTAGGAAGCATTAGGGTTACTAGAAGAACCTAAATATTAATAATCAATGAGGGAGAGTTTATCCATTGAGATTCCAGTTTATATATTGTTATTTTTGGCAATTATGCTTTAAAATGAAAACAGTGTTTTAAAAAGTGAACAATTCTAAGAAAATGACTATTATATATTTGTTTACATTAGCAAAGATATCACTTTTCACTTTATATTCACTTTTCTATGCTACGGTGTGTTTGGTCATGTTTTACAATGCCTGGATTGATTAGAACACATTTATCACAGACACCTGCGTAGCATTGTTCACTACACTTTTCTCTGATTTTACCATGATTTACTGCATCTTTTTGATGAGTTTTGTATACTAGTCCCATGGATGAAACCTAGATACACTGATTAGTGGAAAAAGTTCTTCCTTTCCCACTGGGACGCCATTTCTCTTCTGCCATCGCTTCTATTTTAAAAAGTATTCACCTTGGCACCATTTATACTCCAACTTGAAATCACGTTCTCAATAATAATTTCATGGAGTGCTGGAACAGAGGTTTTCAGTTCTGTAAGGAACACTGTACCTGCTGGCTTTCATCCTAGCCACGTTTTACACCACCAGCACAACTTTATGACTTAACTGATCTGCTTGCCTGTTTGGACTTTTAGTTATCTTGTTTCCTCTGACAGTCCTGAGTGTCAAAAATACTGAAGTTCAGGTTGACTGGACCCAAAATCCAACTATGTGGAAGTGCTCTTAAGACCTAGAGCAGCTGACAGATCTTTACACAAGGAGTGGTGGGAGTGGGGAACAAGCTATGTTGTTGACGCTGAAACTCTGGCTTTTCTCAAGAAAGGATAGGATGAGATCCTGGGATCTGTTAGCTACCAGACAGGCTAGATGAGCCTCTTTTCCTTTGTAATCGCTCTTATGTGCTCAGAGAACACAGATCAGGAAAAGGTGGTTGCAAAACAGAACCTGTGAAGAAATAAATGTGCAGACTAGGGCAGATTGTGGGATAAAGTGTGGAGGAGGAGCTGGAATGCACTGAAGTCCCTGTGGGTGCTGGTAGCTGCCCTTAAGAGTTGCAGAATTCCACAATTAAGTGACAATTAATCCTGAAGTGCTAACATGATGCATAGCCATGAAAATCAAGGCATGGCACAGATTTTTATAAACAGGAAACTGGCTGCCACAACTGTGAGAGGGATCTCAGGCAGAGGAGGACAAGAAGGGATAGAGGTGAAAGTCAGGAGGTCAGAGAGTGGAAAAGCAAAGCAAGATTCCTGGGCTGACACAACCACCCGCCTTTGAGGAGTCTTCTTTATTCCATGCAATAGTGGTTCCATCAACTTGTGGAGGCACCTGGTGAAGTCTGTCCCACCATGGAGACAATGCACAGCTGGTCACTAATGGCACCCAGATAGGAAATACAGTTGGAGCCATATAGTTCAGTCTGCGCTTGAACAAGGCACCTTAGGTTCCTCAAGGTAGCCACTTATTAATTTTCTAACCACTTTATCCAATTCAGGGGTGCAGGAGAGCTGGAGCCTATCCTGGCAAATAATGGGCTCAAGGCGAGATACA
This sequence comes from Atractosteus spatula, assembly GCF_055471065.1. NCBI lineage: Eukaryota > Metazoa > Chordata > Actinopteri > Semionotiformes > Lepisosteidae > Atractosteus > Atractosteus spatula. The sequence goes on along the minus strand of NC_142708.1, from coordinate 65,820,203 downwards.
CCCTGGATGGGACACCAGTCCATCACAGGACACACACAGACACACACACTCACACACCCTGGATAGGACACCAGTCAATCACAAAGCACACACAGCCACAGACACACACTCACACTAGGACCAGTTTTCCCAGAAGCCAATTCACCTACAAGTATGTCTTTGGACTTTGAATAGGAGTGCCTGGAGGAAACCCACATGAAGAGCAGAAATTGAACCCAGGGCCCCAGCGCTGCAAGGCAGCAGTACTAACCCCTGTGCTACTGTGGCATCCCCCCAAAATAGACTTTTACCCAACTACCTTAATTAACCAAAAAATTCAATTCCATCTTCTTCTGCAGTCCTTCTGTCCATCTGCCCCTCACACCTAGAGTCTAATATCTCCAAGTGAAATATTCCAGAAGAAAATACTGGCTCAGAGGTTCTTATCAGTTTGAAGTGATGAAGGCTGAGCAGCAAATTATCCTTAGTTACAAAATGCTCTGAACCCAGCTGGAGAGACACTACACACCTGAGGATGCACAAGACTGGTACACTCACCTTCTTTCCTCCCTCCTCTCCACGAAGCTGTTTTCTTTAGCTGTTCTTGCTGGGGTAGCTCTTAAGGAAATATGCAGAAATAGGGAACAGCATAGAAACAGACAAATCGGACAACAAAAGCATCCCATTTAATTAAAAACAACCCATTAACGACTAAACCCAGCCTTGAATAGCTGCTGTTCATTTTATAGGGATTAGTGAAGCAGGAAACTAGCTGGGATTTATCCGAAACAGACCCCTGGTTTCATTAACAGTCAGATTACTGCTGCAAAGTGCAGATAATTGGTGTGAGCCTTTTCTCTTGTATAATTACTGGAGATACTTGTAACCAAGGTGAACCTGTGAGCAGACAGAGAGGAGCTGAGCTTCTGTGAGCTGTCAGTCCACCTATCAATTCTCACTTTGCTGTCAGTGCTAGATGGCTCTTACTCTTGTTCTAATAGGAGACAAAAAGGGGAAAATGGACAGAGGCATAACGAAACTTTGGGTTGTGGCTCTTCCTAAATCCATCTATTTTCTAACCGCTTTATTCAGTACAGGGCTGCAGGGGGTCTAGAGCCCATCGCAGCAAACAATAGGCACAAGGCAGGGTACACCCTGGATAGGATGCTTGTGTATCACAGGGAACACACAGATCCACACACACTCACACCAGGGTCAGACTGGACTGTGAGAGGAATCCAGGTCACCTGGAGGAAAATGGAGAGAACATACAAAACTCCACACAAATGTGTGTGCCACCCCCTTCCTAAAACATAAGAAATTCACAAATATAAGTGTAATACTGTGGTAGCTGTATTCACTGACTCCATGGATTAAAAGAGCTGACACTCTTTACTCTAGTTTTTTTTAAGCGAGTTACTAAGCAGAGAGGTACTGTCTAGATTTGCTTGGTCTCTCAGACTTTCATCTCCATTTCAGTGATATAGATCGTTAACTTGCTGTACTCGTAGCACAAGCCAGTGATGGCCCGATTACTGATCAATAACAAGACATCCCAGTCCTGTTCAAGGCCCAGAGAGCAGCCCAAGAGTGATGCAGGAAAGGCAGTGAGATGTGAGTGACAAACACCATGTTCATACACAAGTGCGAGTAAATCGTCTGAAACAAATAGGTGTGTCAGCCCAGAGCGGATGTCTCAGCAATGGACTGGGAACTGATAACAGCAGCCTGAACAACACCAAGCCTGCAAGGTGTGTCATTAGGGTCAGATGGGAAAGATCTTGGCTTACATTTTGAATAATCATCCTGAAGAATCCCAAATACAGGAGAGGAGCAGCTTCATCAAGCACTGAAGAGCAGTGCCCACTCAAGAGCTGCATGACAGCAGTTCTGCACTAGCAGCCCCACTGCATCACAGATCAGAGAAGCCAGGAATTACTTCAAAAGCTGAATTAGTTCGGTTCAGTTTATTGTCATATGCACAAGTGCAATGGAATGCTGAATTAACAGGGACCATTTAGGATGGCCAGTATGCAGAATTTGACCAGAAAACAGTGCCACCCCACCTCTTACGAGCGGTACTATGGGATCCATGATGACCAGAAACTCAGGACCTTGATTTAAAGTAATCTGAAGGATGGCACCTCCTACAGCACGGTGTCGACATTCAATCGATTGGACCATTGGCAACGCCTCAGCCCAGAACACTAGAATTCGTTAAGGCTTCAATTTCTAGTACTGTACATAGGTTCATATGGGGTGGATTAATTGATTAATGACATAATTGGTGAAGGAGTGTCTTGGACTAGTCTGGTATATAGAAAGACTCTTGGTTGTAGCTGGTGTTCGGTTGGTATTGGGTTAAGTCTTTCTTGCTGTGTTTAGAGGAGTTTGGGTGAATAAAGTCTCCTAGCACAAATATTTTTGCTGTCTACTGGGAGTTTTGTGTGCTCGGGTCTCACAAGCCACCAGTGGAGAAGTAGGCATTTCAAATCTTGTTTAAAAATTCTGAAACTCACATCCGTTTTAAAGAGGGTTAACTGCCCTGGAACACTGTAGCCCTTTTCTGAGACTTATTCGTGACATTTTCTCTCTGTTAATCATGGTTTTAAGCCACAGTTTGTGTTAAGGTTAATAATGCCACTCCTTCCTTTACCAGTGTCATTATGATTTAACCCTCTTTAGTTTTACTACACACAGTAATATCACAGTAAACTCTTATAAGGGCATGAACAGAGGCCAGACAGCTGTGCTTCATCCATCTAAATTTAGGCACACTACAGATTGTGGAAGAAACTGCTGACTCATGTGATGAGTCACTGAGGATCATCCGGAAGAGGGGATCCTGGGTTATGAGGTTGCTGGAAGCTGGGTGAGCCACACAAAGCTGAACTATTCTTAAAGCCATTGGTGCTGGAGAGCCCTCAGCTCAGACGACCTCAGCCTGGGAGCCCCCTGTCAGGCGAATGGATAAGAATCAGAGAGACTCTGCAAGAAAGAGGAGCTGATTAAGAGCCATGCACCACTGCATCAGGGTATTAAATAGGCAGCTAATTCATTACTGTATCAAATTAAAACCTAATGAGCTATTTACTTGTCTTACTATGCATATTGTTCAGAAATTGAATGCAATTTTAAAGTGCATTCATGATGTGTTGCATTTTTTTAAAATTGTTACAAGTTGTTTTGGATAAACCAATTTTATTATAATAATTGCACATGCAGGCTTCTTATTATATTCTTTATGCATTGTGTTTTTCATAATGTTATTGTATTAAGCTGTTCTGAATAAAGATATCAACCAAATTACTACTGCAACATTTTAGTAATAGGAAGAATATAAGTAAAGCTATAAGTAAGAGGAGGCCATGTCGCCCATCCTCCCTGTTGGGTTGTTGGTAGTACTGTATATTGTTCCAAACATCTCATCCAGTCATTTCTTGACTGCTTCAACAACATGGCTGGGCTGGGCTCACTCCCATAACGCTTTGTGTAAAGAAATACCTCCTCCTCTTGGTTTTAAATACACTACCAAACTAAAATGTTCAAACTGAAAAGTTTTTAGAGTCACGTGTTTGATATTTGTATTAACCAAGATTAATCAACTGTAAAATGCAAAATCCATCTAAAATAATATCATAAAAAGTACAACTAAATAGGTATGATTGTGTGGATCTACAGTACAATGATTTAAAAATCTATGTGAAACGCATTTGGAGGGACTAAAATTTTTCTGTGAAAATGCTGAAATCTTTAATATTTGTGAGCGTAGGCTGGACAGCAGAGGTCCCTACAGGTCATTTTATAACGTTAAAGAATTTTAGTGGATGCTTTGCATACTGTTTAAGGGGGTGAATGCACATGGACCTAGACTTGGTTTTAAAATGGTTTTAGAGTTGGTTTTAAAATAATGCTCCCCTGCAAAACTGGATTTTTGCCTGGAGAAATGTTTAAGCTGTGCTGCCCCCGAGGAGTGACACATATGCAGCTTGAAAAAACGCTGAAACTGCTGTCCAAACACACCATTTGTAACAGAAGACGTCCATGATAAAGATGGCCCACCAATTGTGCAGTCAGGGCAGGTGGTAAAAATAGCTCTCCCTTGTGACAGCTGAACATGTCACTTTGGGGTCCTCGGTGCCACACAGCTGTCCTGTCACCTGCCTGACGTCAATCACTGGGCGAGACGCATTCTGTGTTGCAGGACAAGTGAGAGGGACCTTCCCACGGGAGAAAATAAGCTTGAGGGGACTGCGTTTTCACTTTCCTGCACGTTTTCACCTGGTGCCCTTTATCTTCCTGGAAAATTAGCAAATCCACTCTAAAACTGTTTAATGGATTTAAGTGTCAAATATACACGACACATTTTGTATATATATATGCAGCTTCAGATCAAATACTCGGCAGACTGTATCAGACTCCAGTTAGCCCACTGAAATGTCTCAACTATTGGTTGGTATTACTTGCTAGCACTGATTGTGAGTGTTCCATAAATTAAGACGAGGCTCCTGTGAGAGATATGTATATTTTAATAATCAATTAATACTTTTTTTAATTAATGATAAACCTTGTTTCCAACATGGGGTGGCAATAATTGTGGTAGTAAAGGTATATGTTATATAAAACCCTAACTTTTTAGGAAATATTCAGCGTCAGTTTTCACTAGGAAATTTAAATATTATGAATGTACCACAGATGGGGTTTTTAAATAATAAATGTTTTTTAAATACATTGATCTTAATGTATATCCTCTTTGAAATAATAATAATATATAAAAATCTGATTTTGCAGTGTTTGGACAGTTATATCCCACCAAGATGTGCTCACAAAGAAACCTGGTCACTAGTCAGGCTCACTGTCTCTCTTCAGTAAAAGGCTATTAAAACAGCAACTACAAAAGGCAAAATGAACATCAAAAATACTACTAATAATACTAAAAATACTATTTGGACAGTAGGACTTTGCAGAGACAGGTAATTATTTAGTTGGACTCAGCAGTGCTTTCCAGCAGCACAAACTACACCTTACACTAGGGACAGGTGTGTTACAAGTCAACCATAGCCTTGTCTGTGACCACAAATCAATAAAGAGCAATCAAGACTGGCACACCTCAATTCAAAGACTAAATTATCGGTATCCATTTCTTCGGACATTGCCCATATCCAGGCTGACACACATATAAAGGGATTTCATCTTGAAGTAGATGTGGGCTATGTGTGACACAAAGACTTGACAAGTGCTGACTGATGCTTTGTTTTTGGAAAGCACACCTGTTTATTCCAGACACAGTGCACAAAGAGACAATCCTTCAAGTCAGCTAAGAGTTGCAGACAGAGGGTGGCCACATGGTCATTCTTGTTTGACCTTTGGGATTGGAAGGGGATGCTGAGGTCTCCAAATCCTGCAGAGATCCGGTCACAAATTGACTGTCCGGTCCTGTTGTTTGGGATTTTATGAGCATTCAGTAAGTGGATCTACTGGGATATCTATGGAGAAGCCAGATTATAAGAATCCACACATGTGCAGGGTTTATATCCAATAGTTGGCAGGAACTGTAATGGCAGTGGTCTCTTTCTTTATGTAGCACAGGTGTCATGTGCTAGGGCACCCCCTCCTGTAACCAACAGCCATCTCTGGACAGCTGACCATAGCAGTCAGGCTGAAGGAACTCAACCTCTTTAGTCTTGAACCGAGATGGATCCGAGTATTAGATGGATCCAAGGAACAGTGGAACTCAAACCGGAGGGCACGATTGGAAGTGCTGTTAAAACCAAGAACAAAAGGCACTTCTTTACACAAACAGTGGTGGGAGTGTGGTACAAGCTGCTCCAGCCATGTTGTTGAGGCTGATACCCTTTTTTTTCCAAACACAGGTGGTTGAGATCCTCCAATCAGAACTGGAGGCATGTCTTCAAAGGGTGGTGGGAGTGTGGAACAAGCCATCTAGCCATGTTGTTGAAGCCAATACCCTGGTTTCTTTCCAGAAGAGGATGAAATCCTGGGATCATATAACTACAAACTACCAGAAGTGCCGACTGGGCTCCTCTCTGGCATTGTAACCGTTTCCATGTTCACTAGTCCACACAGACAGATGGAGAACTATAATACAGTTCAAGTAGGTACTGTAGCTGTGTCAGCATGCGTCGGCTGCAAAGGAACAAATAAAGGTTTATTCCATGTAGAAAAGAGAAGAAAAGAAACACAACGTTTTGGTGACACCCAAAGAAGGCTCCACGGTTGAAACGGTGTGTTTCTTTACTTCTCTTTTCAACATGGAATAAACCTTTACTTGTTCCTTTGAAAACTATGATACAGGATGTGCGGATTTTTTACTCTCAATAAAGTCTTCCGCTGTGGTCTACAAAACCCCGGCATTTTACACTCATATTGTGTTGTAATTCTGAATGGGAAGATGGCACCTTTGTTACACCTCACACGATGAGATACTGCTCTGCGCTCTCTGACAGCCCGCAGTGAGACCTTAGAAATATTTCTTAGCTTTTTCATAGGGCTCTGTTTGTTCGAGAGTAAAATAATTACAACGGTCTATCAGAGGCAATGTCCAGAAATAAGAGTGAGCATACTTCATTCTTACCAAAGTCGCGACCTTTTTTATCGTTCACATAAAAAACACAGCAATTCGTTTCTGGAACACTTCCAATATGTGATTGAGAACTGCTGTTTTAAAACGCTTCAAGTGCCTTTAAAAAAGACGCCCGTCTTTCCGGTAGAATGTGTTTTTAAAGATGAGTCCTAGTGTTTTCTTATTTTCTTGAGTCTACTTATAACAAAAAATATCAAAGCAGAAAGACGGGAAACAATATTCGTTATATGAACGCCATAAAACGATGTATATTTAACCTGATAATAAATATGATAAATTTTCATAAGCAGAATTTAAAAATATTAAATAATTACGTTATTTACACATATATTTTTACATTAAAAGTGTTAAGCTTATTGTTTTATTTTTTTAACTCAAAAGGGTAAATGTTTTCGAACCCTAAAAGTTTCTTAAGCACACAACGGATACACACTTACAAAAGATGTATATCCTGTGAAATAAATATAGATCATTATAATTACTCTTAAGAAGTATTGTATTACTTCATGAGATTGCGCTTATTGTCTGAGAATTACGGTAATCAAACACTCGAACATCTCTAGCGTCAAAGAAATCAAAGGATGTACATGGAGTAACCCAATCACATCGAGAATACGCGCTGATTGACAACCAACATATCCAATAAAGAGAGTTGCAGAGTCGATTACCGAGGAGGGCAGGAGGGAGGGATGTGTAAGGAAGTTAGTGTGAAAAGGGAATTCTGTTGAAAGGCGTGGATCTGAGCCAATAGGAGAGGAAGGTGAGTGGAATGGGCGGGCCGTGTGTGACGGAGAGGAGGGATTTGGGGGTCATTCAGGGCCTCACGGGCTCACTCTGTCGGCGTGCGGTTTGGGGGACGGGCTGTGGCGCTCACCTGCGGTAGCGCAGCCAGCTTCTGGGGAGGAGGCTAAACTACACTAAATACATTACAATCACCCCACTGTTGCCACCCATGAAAAGCTGAAGAGCACAAACGGACAGCGTTGCTTGCGTCGCCGTGAGCCAGCAGTGTGGACCCCGAGCTCATCAGGAGCGCAGGCGGATTGCATGAGTTTCTCGTCCCCGGAGTGTGACTGCATCCGACCAGCACTTCGGCAGCGTCTTTAGCAGCGCTCAGATCCGGCGTCACCCAGAACACTCTCTCCCCCCCACCCCCCCCTCCCCTCACTTATCCCGTCCCTCTCTCCATCTAAACCCCGGGACACTGGAAATCCACAAGCGGCCGGGAAGCGGCGGCGGCGGCGGTGGTGGCAGGCCGGGGCAGCGAGGGGGTCTTCCGGAGTCACAGGGAGCCGGCGAGCGGGAGGAGCACCGGGGGTTCCGTGAGGCGGCGAGGATGGACGGCCTGGCTGTGGAGGTCCGTGGCTCCAACGGGGCCTTTTACAAGGTAACGATCGGAAACGCCGGGGGGACGATCTGAAAAAGGAAGCCCAAGGCTTCTGTTTGTGTCGGGTTGGGCGGTGATTTGCGTCCAGGCCCGCACGGCTCTTTGTATCTTTCTGAGGTCCTGGTGACTGGGGAAGACTGAGGAAGGCTGGGGGGGGGGTGACCGCTCTTTCTGCGGGCGAGGTTCCGTCCTGGCCTCCTTATCCCGTGCAACATGAAATCGGTAGCTCAAATCTTTTCCATCTTCATTGCGTTGGTTTTAGGTGACAGATCCTCGTCATGGGAACGCGCTAGACCTGCAGTAGTTCATCACCCGTGTTACTACCGGCGATCTCGGCTTCACACCTGCGTGCTGCGAAAAACACAATCCACATGGCTTCACTTTGCTGTCCGCTCGTAGCGGTGCGTTTCTTTTATATTTCGCCATGATATAAACAAAGCTTCGCCAAGGTGCGGTGGTTTCGCTTTGTTCTGCATTTACACCCGCAGATCAGCGCATCTTCGTGTCGGAGAAGTCGGTCGCTCCAGGTTAGGTGTTCAAGACCTGGTCCTCTGGGGGAACGCCACTGGTTTGCTCCCTTAACTGCAGCTGTAGTCCTGGCGTCGGACTAGTTTTCTCCTGTTTATACTTGGAAATACTGCTTTCAGCTCGTGTTTGGTCACCCCACTAGTTATCCAACTGCAAGAACTAAACCACAGACACTGAAAGCCTACTGCGAGACGCCAGTAGGGACAGAAGTTGCAACCTTTCACACTTCGTGTTGAGAGCCCCTGCTTCATACTGCAGTCTCAGCCACATGTAACACAGCGTCCTGAAACCACGTACTGGCACACCGCTGTAGGTATCGATAACTTGCGATTCATACTGAAGTAACAGGCGGCGTCACATTGTGAAACATTCCCGTTTCTTGAGTGAAACTCGTTCAAGCAGATTGATATAGACATTTTCTACCACCCCATGGTTTTCGGAGCTGAGAGGCACAGGAGATGATTTCAGTATCCAGTATTTTTGCTGTGAGGTGCCAGTATTCCACCATGTAGTGGGGAGTAAATGGCTTTAGAATTTGGATTTTAAATTAAGATTTTGTCTCTGGTTTTGCCTCGCAGCTCCCAGACCATACTCCGACCTTGTGCCTTTGTTAACCCAGGCTCTTGTTCATTATTTCGGACCATTTAGCCCCCCGGTGTGGAGCAGTTTGATCTGTGGCGGGTTTTGCCACCTGCCAGTTCTTGCACATGCCTGCGCTGGTCACAGAACTGCTTACACCAAAGTTTCCTCCAAATATGGGTGGCAGGCATGAACCATGGCCTGGGGTTGGATGACAGGAGCTCGGGGTAAATCCTGGGAGTGGATTGCATCGCCCAGGAGCGGGACTCTCCGTGTCTTCCCTACTGCCTACCTCGTGTCATCTTAGCAGTTTGAGCTAATAAGCAGTGATGCTTAACGTCCTAAGGAAAAAAGCCTTTGAATGAGAAGGCTGAGCTTTTCTAACACTTTCTACACAATCAGCACTGGATGTTTCTTGCCAATTTAAAATTCCACAATAGGAAATAAGGCCTGCGTTTCACTTCAGGTTCCGACTTTATACCAATTGGACTGATTAATCGGAAGCCAGTGCTCATCTTTCAGGCTGGTGTGAGCCTATGTGATGAATCCAGTAAGAATGGTATCTGCTGGATCTTTCCGGCTCGGAATTTGGCAGTCCTGCAGTGGGGTGGAGAGCTTTATCCCCATTACCCTGTTGCCCTTAAACAGAATCTAGTGCCGAGTGAGTCCTGAGTTTTCAGGCCTGGAATAAAAAGGCAAGTGTCTGTTTGCAGGAGTACTTCTGTGATATCCTACAGAGAGCTTCAGAAGACTAACTTTCTCACTAAACAGTGTGTTTGATCAAGTGCTGCCATAATTCTGCATTAAAAACTCCTTAAGTCTAGAAATGTACTTTTGTGGCGATGTTACTCTTGCTACTATTGTTGGTGTTAGAAATGGCAGTGAATTTCCCTGTTGGAAAATGGCTTGCTGCTGAACGTTTTATGCTCAGACTGTTCTGATCGTGCCATCGCAGAAATGAGTTTGCTGAAACTGCTTTGGGGAATTTGCCCAATCTGCTCCGTTTTGCGCTCCGGTATCCCTTTTGCTTTCCTCCTCCTGCTCCGTCACTCTGTTCAATTGACGGATTTTGCCTCTTGCAGTCTGCTCCCCTTGGTTTGGAAAGTGGGCCTTGTGCCCTGCAGGAAAGATTAAGCCATGGGTGGGGTGGATCTCAGTGCCTGTCTGCCCTGCAGTCACCGGTCTGTGCAGTTCTGGGGCGTTAATGCCCAGCCAGACCAGTCACTGTGGGTATTGATGTGGAATTGGAATTGAAAAATCAATGTCGGGTCATTTTAAAGCGATCGCAGTGTCTCTTAGTGCTTCCCCTGTTACATTCTTGTTCTGGGCAGCTAACTCGTTCATTGTAAATGCTCAGCGATGGTTTTGAATGTACGTTAAGGCAGAAGAGATTGCTTGATGCTCACCACCACCACTGTTACAGCTGTACCTAAGTATAACTGTGTCCATGTGTGTTTGGTTGCGAAGGAATAAGTAAAGGTTAGAGCTTTGTAGTGTTGGCGCACAAGTGAAGCCTCAACAGCCGAAATGTTTCTTCTTCTTGCCAGTGTGGAATTAACCTTTAACTTGCTAGGTCAGGACAGTCCGGCCTTGATTCTGTTAGCCCAGTGGGTCTCGGTTGTTTGTCAGTCCAGAGTGAAGTCACACTTCAGTTCTAAATGGGTTAAATCAATTGGTGTGAACAGTGCAGCAGATTTAAAGAGACTTAGAAACCCTGCAGACCCACTGAGTAAACCCTCAAAGGGCTCAGTCGCTTTCTAGTACTCGAATCGGGACAGCAGTGAAAATGACAGTTGATTGAAACAAGTCTTTTACAAGGGAGCAGCCCTGAGTCACGTTGTGCAGTCTGACCAAAGCAAGAAATGAAGGGATCCATAGGAATGCATGCATAGGTGAGATTGTGTGATGAATTATTACTTCTGTACTGTTACTGCAACACGACTGTGATGCACACTGATGGGTATGCAAGAAGGGGCTGAAGGGATTACTGTGTGCGGCTCGTGGAGGTATGCAATGTATGTCCTACAGGTTTGGGTACATTAAATCACAATGCATCAGGTGCAGTAGTAACTGCATTTTAACACAAAGATTTGTAATTTCACCATTGTCAGCGTTTTATACTTCCGAATGTCATTGGAAGAACTCGATACGATCTCGGATCAAAACGTTGGCTTATTGTGTAGCTCATCACTCTGTGCAGTGCTGTCTTCACTGATTAAGGTCTTGATTTCAGTTTGGGGTCCTGTGTAGTGTAATTCTGAGTTTTACAGCTCTCGGTTATCTGCTGTGTTAAAAAGTGCAGGACAGCTCTCTGCATCTTTTAACTCGGGCTTTAAATGGGCAAAGTGGCATTGGATTCCTTTTTTGACGGCTGTGTTGCGGACTGGCCAGAGCTAGCTAATATTCACTTCTCTTTCAATCGATTCAAATTGATCATTAAAAAGAAATGGTAGCGGTTAAAATGTGTGCCATCAGCAGAAAGGATCAAACATTCTGAACTTTCTTTGCTAACCAGCCCTGAGGTTTGTCTTATTTATTTTATGGCCTTTGTATCCCATTGTCTAGTAGGGTTGACGGGGAGGTCTGGAAAATTAAGCTGCCGATTTTCCGGGTCATTCAGAGTTCATCTGGAAGGAAAATGAGAAGATACTGTGACTTTACCCAAAGGGTTGTTGGAGTGTGGAACAAGTTAACCAGCCATGTTGTTGAAGCTGCTACTTTGGCTTTGTTCATGAAATAGCTGGATGAGATTGTGGGATCGATTAACTCATAACTCCCACAAAGCCTAGATGGGCCGAATGTAACCTTTCTTCTGCTCTTAAGATACTGCGGCTTGCCAAGACCAGGAGCTGGATCCATTACATCGTCTCGCTGGTACTGACTGGACTGGGAGAGGTTATGCCTCAGTGATAAATTGGTGTTTTTGTCATTGTCTAACAAAATCCAACATCCCTGAAGTTGAGTTAGAAATGAATGCAAGCGGGTGGCGCAGTGGTTGGCGTTGTTGACACTCAGAGGTGTGGCCCTGGGTTCAGTTCCTGGGGTGCCACCTGTGTGGAGATTGTATGTTCTCCCTGTGCTCATGTAGGTTTCTTCTGGGTGCTCCAGTTTATTCCCACAGTCCAAAGACATGCTGGGAGGTTAATTGGCTTTTGGGAAAACTGGCCCTGGTGTGAGTGTGTCTGTCTGCCTTGTGAAGGACTGGCGTCCTGTGCAGGGTGTACACTGCCTTGTGTCTATTGCTTGTTGGAATGTGCTCGGGGTAAAACATCCAAACATGTAGAAAGCAGAGGACCAGGTTAGAGTGGGGCGTCTGAATGCTTTTTTTAATGCAGATTTGCCCTGAGGGGCTGTGCAGTTCCAGTATCTCGTTCGGCCATTGCAGTTGGATTTTAAGCAGCAGGCATTCACACCTGGGGAGGAAGAAGGCTTGGCACCTTCAAGACTATTAAACGTAATAACTTAGATAAACATGTCTGGGATGCAGTGTGAGTTGAGAGCCAGTTGGAATATGTTTCAGTAATATAATTCGTATCATTGCAGATGTAATGTTCCAGTAAGTGTAAGTAGGTAATAATGTGGTATTCTGCATCCTAGCCAAGGTAAAAATGTAATATCATCACCAGATTTCTATTTGGGTTTGTGAATTAATCAAATTTCGAGCCGTGCCTTGAAATCACGAAACTAGGTTTGGTACAATATCCTCAAAAAGAGGAGAAGATGCTCATCATTTGAGCTGTTTCTGAATCCTGCCTCCTCTGCTTTTATTTCCAGCTCTTATTTTAAGGGCCACGATGTAACCTTTTAATTGAGCCATTTGCGTAATTAGACCTTTTAATATTAAACTATTTCCACTCGAGGATTACTGCATAAACTGGTACTGACGGTGTACGGACTGCTCACCTTCTAAGAGCAGAGAATTTCAGTGGCTGGGTGTCTGGAATTGAATTGGGCCCTTGGCAGAGCTTTGAGTGTCTGTCATGAGGGTGTTTGATCTGTGCTTATCTTTTCATGTGAAGAAGAGCTGCAGTTAAAGTCAGGGACAGCGCTGTTAGCTATGTTTCTTGGCCACAGTGTAGGCTTATCTATGGCATCTCTCCATACTTTCTGTAACTGCTTCACCAAGTTCAGGGTCGTGAGGGAGCCAGAGCCTATCCCAGCAAGCAGCGGTTGCAAGGAGGGGGAACACCCAGGACAGGACACCAGGCCATCGCAGGGCAGACACTGCAACCCATGCAAACGCAAGGAGAACTTTCAAACTCCACACAGATATAAGACCAGGTCAAGCATTCAGGACGTCTCCAATAACAGGGTCTGCAGCGCAGAAAGCTATTAAAGTCAATGTAGCTTTTAAAAGTCAGAGGTCAGTTAAGCTTTCACTTAATGTTTGGAATTAAGAGCTCAAGCAGAATGAAACCCAGATGAGATGGAAACAAAAGGGGTGTTTCTCTGGACGGATTGTTGAAGCAGAAAATAATTCTCCAGGTACTGTCCTTCCCTGAAAGTTGTCTTCAATCATGCCCTTAGCAACCTGGTGGTCCTTGTCTCTGAGCAGGATGTGGTCTTTGGCCTGGGTAATAGTACTGCCTTTTAAGTAGTTTTGGCAATTGTAATTTAGTTGCCTGACACTGAGCACCTGTTGTTTATATGAAATCACATGACTTGAGCTATTTTATCCTGAGGAGCAATGTCGCTCCAATGACAAACATGTCTGCTCAGTTCTGAAAACATAAAAACATTGTGCCCAGGGTGCTGTTGATGAAACACTTCCATGCTATGTCAGTATACAGTACATGTGTATAAGATGCATACGAATTTAGGCCAAATGTTCAGGTGCCCTCAAGAACAGAGGATGATCAGAGTTTCCTTTGTGGAAAGACCTGCCTCCTGTCAACAGGAGTAAAGGCATGTTTAGTGATGGGTAGCGGGGTTTGTAATTCCTGGCTGGGTCATTCAGCTGTTACACTTCTTAAGGTTCATAGCTTTGAGCAGCTGAGACCACGAGCATCTAGTGAGCTGATGGGCTTTGCAAGGTCTTGATTTACTCAAAGAAAAATTTGGGCTCTCAATCTTGGGGAGCAAGCTGTTAATTACAGGACAAGATCTCCAAGAGTTATTTTCACTGGTCAAGAATGGTTTTAGTCCAAACACTCTTAGGCCCAGAGTGCTGGTTTAGCTTGTTAAGACAAGTATCTCTAGTAGTGTGAGGAACAGAAAGGTATTCTCTCACTGCTTTTACTTTATTACATACCACTGACCTTGTTCCCATAGTTCCTTTTAACACCTATCCCCTGTACAAATACCCATCATGCCTTACAGGGGCAGCACCTCAAACAAGACCTGCAGGTTCAGTCATTTAACAAACCACATTTGGCAGTTACAATGAGTGTTTCCTTGATACCAAGATACCTTGATACAGAGGGGAGGGTGGAATAAGCCAGACGGGGCTTTTGTAAGTATGTAGTTGCGAATGAGCACTAACTGTCCTATACAGGGTGGGTCTGCCTTTGACATGTGAAGAGGTGAATGGCTCGAATGTGGCTGGAGCTTGTGGTGATGGACGCTCCTCTCCTCCAATTAGCACTCTCCCTCCGGAGCAGGGGCAGACCTGCCTGTGACTTTGGAAGAGAGTGGCTGGAAGGTGGGCGGGGTTGAGGGCTTTGCCCTCACTTCCTTATTCTCCCGTCTGCAGTTATGAGGCTCACAGCTGTTAGCCAACACATGCAAGACACACAGATAGTTTCCGAAAACCAGAGGATGCAGCAAAGAAATGGCAATTCTCAATTTTCAACAAAGAAAAGGCAGTTTGAAGTCCATGAGCACAGGAAAGCACAGAGAGGGGAATCCAAAATATGTTGCATATCTAGTAGTTGTCATTACTAATTCAATTTTTTCCCAGCAGATGTTTTAAAAGAACTTGTTCAGTTTAAGACTTGGTCCTCAGCTCTGATTTTCAAATATTCATAAAATGGATCTGCTGTTAGTATTATTACAGCCGTCTCACCTGTCTGACACCCAGTGATTCTTCTCCAAATGTGCTCACCGTGTGTTTTCCTCTGGAATGTGGAGAATGGGGGGAATCCTGCCTTCTGCTGTTGTTGCTTCAGTCTGTCGCGCATCACTCAGCTCCTCATGTCTGTCTCACTCGTGCCGCCTGCGTTGGCGATCTGAGACCCCCCTCAGGCTGTGGGTGTTTGTCGGCCTGTGATGATTGCAGTGTTCCAGCAGGGCAGGTGGGTGTAGAGGGACAGCCCTCGTTTCTGAGCACAGCCAGTGTTGTGCTCTCTTCCTGGCAGTTGTGGAGATCTTTCCCTGCTTAATATTTTTGAAAGCACTGCAGAAAAAGCATGCCAGATTTAGGAGTCTGAGCAGGCAAGACTGTTTGAATGATTCCAATCTGAGATCTCCTTTAGATACAATTATTTTTTTATTGTGTTAGTGAAATCTTTGTTTTGTTGTGACCCGCTTTAAGCTGGGACAGGTGGTGTATGGAATCTGTTTCTTCAGTGTAGACTGACCTGGTGTTACTTTTAGTTTGGTTAACACTCTACCCTTTGAAGCAGAATTTCCAGTCCAGTGTCCCAGGACATTAAACCTGGTCGAGACACTAAACCACTGTCCTGACTACTTGATTATTAAGGATCCCAGGGAACTTCTCCAAAGTACAGATGTGTGAATTCTACTGTTCTGGCAAAATTCCTCTCTGGACTTGTACCGTTTGGAAGTTGAAGTTTCTCTGGCAGTTCAGCACTCCTGCATCTGATCTGCTGACCAGTGGGACTGTTGATGCCAAAAGGCAACCCGGTATCACCCAGCTGGGCCTGCACTTGCTTTTCAATCCTCTTGGGGTGAACAATACTTTACAAGTGTTGCTTAATATTGCCGGTTTTATTTTGTGTTGAAAGTGCCCCACTGTGGCCTGTGCTTCCTCTTAGTCTCTCAGGCGTCATGTCTGTCCCCAGTAAGGCTCTGTCACAATGTCTGCAGCTGTTGTGGGTGTTGCTCCACAAACGTTAAGCAGAGTGATGGCTGAGATGAGGCCCAGTCCTCCAACAAAGCCCACATCCATTTTCTCACCGATTCATACAGTTCAGCAGGTCATGGGGGAGCCAGAGCCTAGCAACGGGTGCAAGGTAGGGTACACCCTGGAAAGGACGCCAGCCCATTGCAGGGCCGACAGGGATATACACTCACACCAGGGCCAGTTTTCCCAGAAACCAATTAATATACCATTGTCTTTGGACTGTGGGGAGAAAGGGGAGCACCCAGACAAAACCAACCATCGGGCATGGGGAGAACTTGCAAACTCCACACAGATAGCACTCCAGGACTTGAACCCAGGACCTCAGCACTGTGAGGCAGCAATGCTGACCACTGTGCCACCCTGCTGCCTGCTAGCCTCGCATGTTCTGCTACAAAGAAGATGGGAGCTCTTTCCCTCAGACTTGTCCTCTTTCCCAGACTCTATGAAGAGCCGAAGCGTCTTGATCTTTAAGTCCTGCCATTTTTCTCTTTTTAAAATACTTAACCTTTACACAATCTAAAACAGACTATCTTGCAGTGCTTAATCTTAATTTTAATACAGGGCAGACATTATGTAAAATATTTTGAGTACGTTTTTTAGTGGATGGAAATGCATTTCATAAATCTTTTTAAGACTGTTTGGCACAAAGCAACTAATAGAAATAGCTTAATTTTTTTCCAAAGAAGACATTTTTTTGGAGTTTAATTTGTTATACTTGATTGTTTCACATTCCCCATTACCACTCACAGATGGTGCGTTTGAAGTTTCTTAATGAGGACGGAAGTGTTTTCTGCCAGTAATTTCATGCGGCAGGCGAAGAAAGGTTGCCTTCTTATCTTGCCCCAGAGCTGTTATTGCACATGGTTAATGTCAAACGTCTATATGTGAGAATATAAAAAACTGTGATAAGTCACTGTGATAACAGTATTTTTAAAATGTTATATTAAACAACCTACTGTTATTCAGGACAAAATGTTTTTCAGTAAATACCATTTTTTCAAAAATAATTGAAAAAGGTCATGCAGCAGTATGAAAAGTGTTTTTTATTATTCTTAGTTTTGTGTTGCATACCATTTCTTTCCTTGAGTGGGAGTGAGCATGTGTGAATATAGGCTAATTCAGCTGATTAGAGCATAGCTTTTTTGATGCTTTTGATTGTGTAGCAGGTATGAGGTATCTTAAAACAAAATGATTTGGTTAGATTTTAAGCACCAAACTGTATTTGTCCAAATGTACTCTTTGCTCCCTGTTATCTCTCTACAAAGAAGAGCTTTTAACACTGCAGGAGTGACTGGAGTGATCTCTCTGTGTGGATCCTATATCACTGTTTCTATCGGACAGATATTTTAAGTTCAGCTGCAACTAGATTCCTTTCCCGAAAAGTGTTCTGGCATCATCTTTTGTTGTTTCTCAGCAGAGGCCCCTGCTGTTTCACGATGCTGTCGTTCAGCCTGCAGGGACGTCTGCATCAGAGCCCCTCTGCCTGATTGGGGGCCTTGACTTTAATATTTTCTCCTCCGGTTCTGATAATCCCTCCTCTTTGCGGGCCCAAGCATAGAACGTGTGTTTACAGCCACATACAAGACGTCATTGGGACTAGGCCATCAATCCCGAGCAGCTGTACTTCTGCGTCATAGCTCTTGGGTTTGAGTCTGAAGTAGTGTACCTTCTGCCAGGTGCTCTCGTTTCCCCCTATAGGAATACATGGGTTGTGATGGTTCCGTCTATCCGGTTTCTAACTGCATTTTACAATTCAGCGTCCCAGGGTAGCCTGAGCCTGCACTGGCAAGCAGTGGGCAAAAGGCAGGATACACCCTGGATGGGATGCCAGTCCATCGCAGGGCACACACGAACAAACATGGACGCGCTTACTCCAGGGATGATTTTCCCAGAAGCCTCCCAGTATGTCTGTGGCCTGGGGGAGAAAACCGGAGAACCTGGGAGAATCCCATGTAAACCCAGGGAGAACATACAAACTCCACGCAGGTAGAATCCTGGGATTTATTGATGGATCAAAGTCTGTGATGGGTAATGAGCTTCACCGTCCAGGGATTATTCTACTTGTCTTTAAAGTCTCAATGCTTAAATACCCAGAAAACAGCTTAGTTCCCCCAGTGACTCTTGAGGGATGGGATTTGGCAGGACCTAGCTGAGCAGCAGAGCCCATGTGTCCCCAAGAGCCGCAGTGGGCTTGTGCTTTTTAGCTCACCTTGCTGTTAAAGCAAGGACAGGGCGCAGTGTGGTCTGCAGTTACACAATGGGCTTTAATGTTTGGAATCCAGAGGACAAGAGCAGCGCCAACCACTGAATGAAGATAATTACGATTTTGTGGAACTGAAGGATAATCAGGGATATAATATTATATAATTAAATTGTGAAGGACCCAAAGTTATTTAAAAATAAAAGGCTATCCACTTCATCCAACTCTGAAGTGCAGTACTGTTATGTAGTGACTTGTAGCACTAATTCGATTTGCACAGCATTTCCATCCATCCATTTCTAACTGCTTCTTCCAATTCCAGAGCGTGAGGGATCTGGAGCTTATCCCAGCAAGCAACATGCACAAGGCAGGATCCACCCTGAATGGGTCTCCAGTCCAACAAAAGACACAGAGATACACACCAGGGCCAATTTTCCCCCGAAGCCAAATTTACTGTGAGGAAACCAGAGCCCCTGGTTTCCCACAAGAACTCAGGGAGAACATACAAACTCCACGTAGATAGCACCCCGGGAGTTGAACCCAGGGCCCTAAGGCAGCAATGCTAATCACAGCAACACATTTAATATTAGGTAGGAAAATGATTGCTTAAAAAAAAATAATAACTTGGTAACTTTCAGGCAAAGCCAAATTGTGGGAGGCCATAGTGGAGTTTGGATACTTCCTGAAGCATGAAGTTCCTGGTCATCGAACTGGAGATTCTGATCCAAAGCAATGAGCGCCACCTACTGGTCCACCTTACTTTCAAAGCAGCAGCCTGCTTTTCCTTAGAGGTTCCACAGTCCAGTACTGACTA
This sequence comes from Atractosteus spatula, assembly GCF_055471065.1. Taxonomy (NCBI): domain Eukaryota; kingdom Metazoa; phylum Chordata; class Actinopteri; order Semionotiformes; family Lepisosteidae; genus Atractosteus; species Atractosteus spatula. The sequence goes on along the minus strand of NC_142708.1, from coordinate 65,801,088 downwards.
GACTCAGCCTTGCTTGTCTTTTGAGAGTTGCCGGCACTAAATGAATTCTAAAATGGGATTGTTGGTTTGTCTCGTCTGGTAACTGTGGAAATGTTCATGTTGGGGGTTTTCCTTCCCATTTGTGTAAATTGGCTGTCAAACAGAGGAAGTTCTGTATGCGTTGCCTTCCAGCGTGTGTGATCGTTCCGTCTTCATCAGATGCTGCTTGTGGAGATTCCCTTTGTGAAAGGGAGCTAGGAGGAGGGTGTTGGAGCGAGGCAGGTGGATGGCTTCACTTGGGTGCGGTGTGATGGCTCTGTATGCACTGTACGGGCATGATAATACACAGCTCAACGCCACTATCCCCATTAAGGTCATGACCTCTAGTATCAGTTACCCTCAACAGTTTTAGACTAATACCAGACTGGGGACACGATAAAAGGCTTGAGACGTTGAGGGCTCCAGATTTAAAAATGTTGCATCTTTTTTTTTTGTCTTTTGTCATAACCTATGCTATTTCTTCTGGCCAGATCCTTCATCCTGTAGTGTAGCACTAGCTTCAGCCTGCTTCTGTAATCTGTTATGAAGTGATTGCAGGATGTGAGTGGAATAAAGGTTCTGTGAGAGATGGCAGCTCGTGAAGTGGATATCGCTAGCATGAGGCCTGTTGAGTGCAGTTGTTGTTGCTACCCCCTTTTCTGATGGGGTCAGAATTTGTTTCACTGGCTTACTGGACAGATCCTGCCAGTTGTCCCCCGTCCCCTTGTTCACTTGTGCACTTCCGTGTTTAGTAATGAGGTTTTCATGAAGATAAATCGGCATGTCTTCTTGGTATCGGGCCTCTGTTTTGATTCATGCTATTTTTGGCTGGTCTGTACTGAAGATGGTGACTGAATTTACCACACAAACATAATTTCTGTTTTTTTTTTCTCCAGGGGTTCATTAAGGATGTACACGAAGATTCTCTAACAATAGTCTTTGAGAACAAGTAAGTCCTATTTTTAATTACCCTTTTATGTCCATAAAATCTTGTTGTTCTATTTGAATTCTGGGTTCTGGAAAATGTCCTACAGTCATTACATAAGAGGTTTCTGATGAGGGAAGCAGCTCAGCCCAACTAGCTAGTTTGGAAAAGGGAGATTGCTGTGTCCACTGGGGATCGAACCCAGGACCTTCTGGGTGTAATGCTGGCTGATACCCTTGGGTTTGAAATCGCTTTGCAGCATTAGAGGTATTGGATGCTAGTAAACCTTCATGTGAAAGTACTTCCAGGACTGAGCCACGCATACTTTAATGGGTTGTATTTCTTGATCTACTTACAGGTTAATTTATCCTAGTGAAAAGGACATGAAAGTGCTTGTAAAATTGAGAACATAAGTAAAACTTTTTGCCCAAAGGGTTATGGAACAAGCTACCTAACTATGGTTTTGAAGTCCATTCCTTCAGAAAACACCTCAATCAGGAAAGGGGGGTACTTTACACGAAGAGTGGTGGGGGTGTGGAACAGGGATTTGAATAAGCTCCTTGGGTCAGTTAACTAGACATACTAAATGGGCTGCATGATACACTGTGGGACAATAATGCAATGGTAAGGTGACCTCTACTAGATGAGAATTTGTAGACACAAGAACAGGAGTTTCTAGGACAGGCGTGAGGTGTGAATAAAAGGCGATCCAGTTGGAGACAAAGCTCAGCCTCCCTCTGTCTGCTGAGGGGACCTGTTTGAGAGACTTTATGGGTTAAACATTCAATAGCAGCAGTCATGTTCCTGTGCACAGATGTTCCGATTAATCTAATTAATGGAAAATTAAGAAAAGAGACTATTTTGCATAATTTTAGGACAGGTTAATGAAATAAAAAAATGGTTATGCAGAAAGTCTTTACTGTCAGATGTTTGATTCAGAAGCATGTTATTTTAACATTTCTTATCGCCAAATGCTGACCAATTAATACAGAGTCCTGTGTTAAAGGAGTACGTGTTTGTGTCAATGTATTTGAGTAGTTGATTAAATGTTGGATATAGCAATTCCTCATTTTATATCTGCATTGAGGGGCTCTGAAATGCTCGTTTAAAGGTGTCAGATGGTACAGTATATGTCATGTAGAACATGTAAGGGATCAGAGGAGATCAAACCGCTAGTGTCGGCACACGCTTACCATAAGCAGTTTGAAAGCTCTGCTAAAGTGGCTGCCTACTTTTTTTTTTTAAAACCCGCTCGACAAGAAAACACCATTCAATAAACATCTCATTGCAGGGGGTGTAGCATACACTCGTCTCTCCTTCGTCTTGCAATTGCGTTTTCACTGGAAAGCTACAAGTCAGCGATAGGGCTGCTCAGGACCTGGAGCTTGAAAGGAGAGCTGTGGTCTGATTGTCCGAGATGAATTGTTTCATCAGAGTGTCTTTTGGCAAAAAGCCTAGGTGTTCAGGTAGGATTCCTGTGCTTGCGCAGAGTATTATTACCTCAGGGCTCATAGCTCATCCTGTGGTGTTAACTGGAATCCGACAGACTGAAAGCCAGAGAATCCCAGAACCTGACAAAACTTGTCGCACACCCATCTCCCAGCGTCCTTCACTCCACAACCCTCCCTTATTCCCCATTGCCACCATTGGCTGCACCTCCATGACCTGTTTCACCCAGTCCCGGGTTGAGGGTCATAGTGTTTCCCAGTCAACCTCACTGTTGTGTCCTCAGCTGAGCCAGTTTCTGACGAGCCTGTCTCTCGGACTGCTGTGCTGCTCAATCGCCAAACGCCGGGGTTTTTCTTCCTCTGAAGCAGGTGAACATTGTGTCCGCCCAAATCGGAAAGAGATGCCAAAGAAGAATTCTCGACGAAGTTTGAGGGGAAAAAAGCCTCCTACATCTCAGTAAATATCAGTTTATACCAGTGTCTTCCTGATAAGTTGATTGCTAATGTCTGTCAATTTTTATATTTCTAAAAGTTTTTTTTTTACTTTCTTGGAATGCTTTGCTGACACTTCCTTGGAAGCTGCTAGCATTCGTATTCAATTTCAAGTTTCCTTCTTGAACAGCTCTGTGCGTGTTAAAACGGTCCTGAATTTCATTTGGAGCTAAAACGGATCACAGCTGAAGGCGCTCTTCATCAAACTGCCTTTCGGATTCCAATATTAATGTTTTGACTTGCATGCTAAAAGTCAAAGCTTCTGAAACTGGGAATCTGAATGACAAATTTCCATCTTTGATTTCAGTATGGAATCGACGTGCCAATTAATTTTGCATTAATTCTGAAGGGCGACAGCGTGATTCTGATGTTGAATCAGGGAACTGATTCTGGTGTTGAATAGGGGCGACTGAGGAAATGTGAATAAAGTATTTAAGATCTTGAAGGCTTCCAACATGGTTAATTCAGAGAACTACTCCGGGACCAAGCGTATCCTGAGAGCCCAGGGACATGGGTAAATGAAGGCGAAAGGATTTTAGGACTAAGGGAACATAAGGGGACTCCCCACACAGGGCAGTAGGGATCTGGAACTTCAAGGCCAGCCCTTCAAACAGATTCCCAAAAGGATTTTTTTTTCTTCACGAAATTCCTGGAGCGGATGTGTGCCGAGGGTGCCGGTTCAATTCAGGATCCAGCCACGCTTTCTTCGGCAGCTCTTTGGTTTGCCTGAGTTGCCCCTGCTGTTTTGGCTTCACCTCCTTCTGCCATCCCTCCTGCTCCGTGAAGAGGTTTTTGTTAAGTGTGGAGTAACTGACCTCCACCAGTATAGTTCTGATGAAACCCAGGCAATTCAAATCCCCTCCAGACCCCCCAAAAGTTGTGCATTGGCCCTTATTTTCCCCACCCCCCACCATGTTGCCCAGCCCCGTTCTCCGTTTATCTGCTCAGCTTCAAGTTTCGTAGAGCACTGCCCAAAAATAGTCCCCCGAGGTATTTCAGGAGGGGGAGGGGGAAGAGAGCTTTGAGTGCACCCCAGCATTCCCTGGATAGCACTGCTGATGCGCCCCCCTCCTCTGTGGCTTTCACTTTGGGGGATGCCCCACCACCCCTCGATTCCTTACTCCCCCGACACGCCACAGGCTTGTTAGCCACCCACTCTCGGCGGCAGGAAGGGTCACAAAGAAGGCCAGCCTTCAAAGTAAACTAGTCTGTGGGGCGAGGTGGGGCTGGGGGGGGGGGGGTCTTTCAGCTGTCCAGGGTGTTGATTCATCGCCAGCCCGCAGCAGGTTGACCTTCGGTGGAACTGCAGTGGCTCCGTCCCATAATTCCTTCTGCCCGGCTGCTTGCGCAGATGCCAGGAGCTCAGCGGTGGCTCTAAATGAATGGGCACCCACCCACCCCCAGATAAAAATGGGAATCCCAGATGCCCTCTGTGCTGCACTCACAATTAGGAAAATACATTGGTGGGGTGATATTTCTGATCGTTTGGCACCACGCAAAATCTGACAGCCATTTAGCTGGGGGGGGGGGAACCATGTGGTGTAAGATGGGATAGTTTAGCGCTTTTGAAATGAAGTTGTTAACATTGGTTTATTGTTGATTACCGAGCATTGCTGGAAAGCGTGTAAAAATGTGAGGCCTGCGGCTGGCTTGTAGTCGTTCTCCGCTGGCTTGCAAATATCAAGCTGTGCCCCCTTCCCCCTTTCTGCTGGGGAGAAACGGCTAAAAAAAGCCCTTCGGAGCGTGTTCACATGAATTGAGCGTGGCTTGGATTTCTGCTGCAGTCCGTGGCCGCTCTCCCCATGAAGGTCAGGCACCTCGTTTTATCGGCCCTCTCTGTCGGTGGAGAGATGCGGCCCTGTGCCCCGTGCCGACAGGTTTGAGTGTGGAGGTGCCAGTGACTCGGTGCCACTGTGTGTGTGCTCTTCTGGTATGGCACTGGCACGCAGCTCCTGCAGCCCGGGCGCTCTCACGCCACTCATCTTCATTTTTTTTTTGTTATTGGCGCTGAACACCGGAGTAAGATGGATGTGTGGGAAACAGTTGAGTTAGAATTTGTCAGCCCTGTTTCTTCTTTGTTCATTCGTTAATTTTCTAACCACTTCTCCCAATGCAGGGTGCCCATCGCAGGGCACACACAGACTCAAACACTAGGGCTAATTTTCCCAGAAGCCAGTTAACCTACTGGTATGTCTTTGAAAACAGAGCACCTGGAGGAAATTTGTGCCAACATGGGGGGAACATGCTTACTCCACATACATAGCAGCCCAGGTCTGGAATTGAACCCAGTGCTAACCACTGTGCTACCATGCCACCACTTGTTGATTTATTCTCATGTAAATTCCAGTGAGCACATGTTCTTGATGCATCTCTCTGCCCTGCTTTGGAGTGGTATTGACAAAGCCAACCCAAACCATTGCTTTCTGCTCAGCAGCCAGACAAGAACACAAGGGCACAAGGATCACTGAGAGAGGCGAAACGCCTTTACACAAAGAGTGGTGGGTGTCTGGAATGAGCTGCCATGCAGTGGTGTTCCAGATGATTTTCCTGAGCGTGTCTAAGCAAGAAGGCTGGATTAGATGACCAGATCAACATGCTACTGGCAGGCTAGCAGAAGAGCGTATGTGCAGTGCTGTGAAACCCTTTGGACTCTTGCCAGTTTGATGACTTGAAATTGATGTTTCCCAGTAAGACCATGATCCATATTATACCTCTAAAGAAGTATTGACGTATTTAGAAAAGACGGTAGAAGCCTGGCTCTGGAAAGGTGTCTGAGTGGCCACCTCAGTCTTGACATGAATGTGAATGAGGCCAGATGGGATTACCTCGAGTCAGAGCCCAGGAATCTCTAGAGGAGCAGGCATTCGGTATGAAATTTCAGCAGCAGCAGCTCTCCAGTGGCATGCTGGGAAAACTCTGAAATACAGAGGCACAGGAAATACACAATATTAAAGAAGCTATTTTAAGGCTTCTGATCATGGCAATTTCTAGTAAAACTTGTTAAATAGTTCCCCATTGTTTGCTAAAGAATGTTATTGGAACTGTAACGGTTACCTAGTGAAGATGGTCTCTGAAGGATTCTCCCCAGATAAGCACAGAGCAGCTGTCTTTCTCTGGAATTTCTATCACCACTTTCTTCAGTATTTAGAGAACAATGGTATCTCCTGAAATGTCCTGTCCAGCAGTGCTAGCAATAAGTGTTCCTGTCATTTCCACTCGGTTTTCCACATGCTGCGCTAAAAGCCAGGCCTGAATTAAGTGTACCATTTGCTAGACAAGTATGCAACTCTTGCTTATCCCACAGATTAATATCCAACAGTACATCTTGGTCTTATCCTCTAGATGGTGCCAGAAGTCCTCATTTTGAAAAGCTCTTTTTTTACTTTATATAAACTACTCCACATTGCTGTTGGTACTGTAGTATACTGGTGTGTTGTGCCACCTTAGCATTCAGTATGTCCTGCTACCAGCTATTTTCTGTGAGAACCGCCGCAGTTATCCATCCATTTTCTAACTGCTTCTTCCACTTCAGGGTGGCAGGGCAGCCGCAGCATATCCTGGCAAGTTCATGGGTGCCAGGTGGGGTACCCCTCGGAAGGGGAGCCCGTCCACTGCAAGGCACACGGACACAAAAACACACACAAGCCAATTAAGTTACCAGAATGCCTTCGGACCGTGGAAGGAGACAGTAGCTAGCACCTGGACGAAACCTACACGAGTACAGGAAGAACATACAAACTCCATGCAGATAGCATCTTGGTTCTGGATTGAAACTGCTACAACCATAAATAAAGAATATATCTTGTTATAGTATCACTGCATTGTCATTTACTTACAGTGCCAGCAGTTTACAATACTTAGGAAGCTGCCACCAAAGAAAATGTAAGTACTTTGCATACAGGAGGGCATGGTTTACTGTTGACGTGCTGCCCCCTCTTTGGGGACACACTGCAGCCATTCTACACCAGCAGCCCACCTACAGAAAAGTGAGAACTTGCTTGGAACGTTGGGGAGACCGGATTGTGCAAAGCTCTGAGTGTGATTTAGCTGGGGCACCTTGATATTAGTGTTTCAGCTCTTGCAAAAAGTCGAATCTGTAATGGCCATGTTGTCAGGACATCAGTTTAGTGTCTCGCCTGAATGATGGCACTGCAGCACTGTGTCCCCAGTTACCATACTGGTGTGGAAATTCTGGTCTAGAGGGATACAGCGCCATCTACTGGTCCACCATTTCTGCTCGGCCTGGTCTCTGCTGAGTAAAGGCCCATCTCTGTCCTGTCTGCGTGCATAACTCGGTTTTCGAGCAGTCGCCGGTTCTGCAGTTACCTCTGGGGTTGGGAAGGCTATTTTACATTTTCAGTGTAGTGTTTTCTTGTCTTGTTCACAACTTTCTTAGAGGTCCTAAACATTTTTGCATATTTTGTTGTCTACATCACTTTTCAGTAAAGTTGTTTTCCATTCAACCCATTGACCACATTTTCTGGAGAAGTGGAATGTAATAGAGGTGTTTAATGATATGGTGTGGTAAGTAGTACTGCTCTCTTTATCCCTCTGACAGCTCTGGCTGAGGTCATGTGATCTGTGAGGGGTGCTGCCTTAAGCAGCTGGTTTTGAGTGGTCCTTCCATGTGTTTCATTAAATTATCTGTGTAGCAAAGACAGGAGATGTGCCATCATTTCGGTTTGAGAAACATGTATAAGGATGGTCGGCCCACTGATGACCCTCTTCTCTCGTTAACAGCTGGCAGCCCGAGAGACAACTGCCTTTCAGCGACGTGAGACTGCCTCCCCCTGCTGACTACCACAAGGACATCACGGAGGGAGAGGAAGTGGAGGTAGGACATCCCAGCCCTGCCTACACTGTCTGGCTGCTCGGTTCTGCTCCTTTATTGAATGGGTGCACAAGCAGGGCCTCGCAGCCATACAGTAGTATTCGAGGTTCACTGCCTCTGTCCTGCGCTGCCAGATCAGACTCGATCCCAGCTCAGACTTGGGCTGGGGGGGGTTGCGTTTTAAATGTCAAAAATAACCCCTCAAGGCAAGCGTCCCATAGGGATTCCAAATAAAACCCTAGCTCGTCGAAAACGTCACTGCTGTGCAATGTAGTGAATTCAGACAGAATTCGCAGAGAAATGGGGAGGTAAACCGGTTTCATCAGGGAAACAGCCTGAGATTAACGAAGAATCAATTAACAGATGAGTGCTAGAATGCCAGGATTCCCAGTCACACGGTCAGGTTCTGCAGTCACACTTTGCCAAACCCCTCCAAAAAGATCTGCAGTTTAAACGTTAACTTTTTTATTTTCAGTTCTTAATTCTTTGAATGCTTTTCAGCTGCCTAAAATTCAGACTCCCATGTCAAATGTCAGGTAATTTGTCAGGACTGCAAAAGGTCGATGAGATGTTGTCCGAGTCAAAATGATGGCAGGGACCACTTTGGGGTTTTGTGAACAGTTCTCCGATACTGAACATCTTGGAGGTTTGAAACCTAGCAGGCCGTGTCGCGTCATGTTTGTGATCAAAACGCGTCAAAATGACTGCTCACTTGCTTTGGCTGTCATATTGAAATTGGCTCAAAAGCCTTAGAACTGCTTCACCCACTAAACTGTAAGAGCAAGCAACTTGGAGCTCTTCGTACCTAAATTAGATTGTGTTACTCGGTTTGGTTCGTAGCGAAGATCTTGAGAAGTTGTTCTTCAGTCCTCCAGCTCCAAGAGTCTTCTATAGCTCCCTTATTAACCAGTCATTCTGGTGCTGTGCCTTAATGAGTTTCTGCAAATCCCACACAGGCTGATTCACAGCCTGAGAATGAGTTAAGTGACACTTCATGCATCCATTTTTATTCAGTGCTTTCACAGTGTGATTATTTAAAATGAGTAACGTGTACAGATGGTCCCTGATTTTATTTAATTAAATGATTCAGAATCGGTAAGTTCTTAGGTGGTTGCTACACAATGTCACCTAAGCTTGAAATCTGGGATATACTGTATATATTCTTCCAATATTCCTAAATTATAATATGTTGTAATGTTTATTATGGGAGAATGTTCTTGTCTAATCACAGTTAATCAGCAGTGATCAGCTAAATTAATGATTAGGGACATTACTGACACAGGGTCAGTTAGAGGATATTGTTTGAGCTATAAGGCACACGATTATGAAGAACCCCAGGCCTTATTGATAGCAAGTTGCTATTTTAAGAAACTTGGCTGTCATCAGCCAATTAACTTTTAAGCTCTCGGTAGTCTGTATTGCATTTTATCTTGCCGTTACAGTGTAACAGTCATGAAATGTAATAGTCTTAGAACTTTGATGGGTCTACAATGCTTGTAGATAACAAAGCCAAGGAGTTTATAGCCATTTTTGGAAATCCTTTGAAACCTGTAACAGTATAGACCTGAAAGCTCCAAGATTTAGACTGTCAGAATGGGTGGATTGGTCGCCATGGTTTGGCTGTCATATGATTTGTCAAAAAGCAACCAGATGACATTTTCCTTGGATGTGTTTTGACATATCTAGATTAAACATTGTAGGGCTTGTTAATAACCAGTGGGATGCCAGCTTTGTGGGTGTTCTAGACTGCCATTGAATATGTTCAAGTACAGTAGGTGGCTGCATCAGCATGCGTAGGCTGCAAAGGAGCAAGTAAAGGTTTATTCCATGCTGAAAAGAAAAGAGACGTAATGTTTTTGGCTGTGGAGCCTTCTTCAGCTGTGGAATGGACCATCCTTCAGGTGTGGATCATTGACATTTGAAGAAGGCTCCACAGCCGGAACATTCTTTTTTTTTACGCATGGACTAAACCTTTTCTTGTTCCTTTACAATTGAATACAGATGCCTGATTACTTTAATTGCTAATCATATATAGTTTGTAAATGGACTACAATTCTCAGCCAGTACCCCACATTTTTAAACTGCAAACATGAGAAAATGCCAGAAGGTGGCACTGTGGAGCTTTCATTTGTCAAATTATAATGTAACTAAATTGCTTCTCCTCTTTAGCTACATCAGATGACTAATTAGTGATGTACAACCACAGGTAGGAATGATAATATCAAGCGAACACTTCCAGAGCTCTGAAAGGAGTCTATACACCTGGAAGCTGTTTAACAAAAGCGGTTTGTGACTGCTAGAAGAGCTGTGGGGAAACTGGAGACTATCTTGGAAACCAATGAGCCAGGATACGCTTTGGATGGAACACCAGTCCATTGTGAGACAAACACAAACTGGCAACAGGACCAATTTTCCCATACAAACTCCACACAGATAACACCTCAGACCAAGGACCCCCAGCGCTGTGAGGCAGCACTGCTACCACTGTGCCACCATGCCACCTGACCTATAACTCCTAAGCTGAGTTAATGTTTTTGAGCAATACCCAGGCAATTGAGCTCACACTCTCCAGATCTGCAAGAGGTATTTGCATTTATGGAGCAATGAGTTGTCCGTTTGATTCAAAATGTGCCAACGGTGAATTCTGTGGAGCACTGCAGTGTGGGCGAACGATGCATGACGTCATTGGCTACCCATGATGCTCTCTGGTGATCTTGTGGCCAGCGGGGCTTTGTATGTGCCAGAGGCTCGCGTTGCAGCAGAAGGAGTCAGGTGGACAGTGGCTGTGGGTGTTGAAGGGACTTGTGGACTTGGGGGGGACATGGGGTGGGGGGGGGGGGAAGGCTCCATCTGAGGGGTTATCCTGTAAAATGGGAAACATGCGCTCGATGACCTTGGAATAGACGATGTGAGGGGGCTGGCTTTGGCACAGGAGAGGTCCTGATCGGTGAGAAAAAGAGCACTGGCTCCTTATTCCAAAAAGCAATATTTTAATCCAGTGGTTCTTAACCTGGGGTACCCATACCCCCGGGGGGTGCGAGATGCCCTTTCTTTGGGCGCAAGACACACCAGAGTGTTTTTAGAAGTCAAATCCATCTAAATGGCAAATTATTTCATTTTTTTTTATAAGGGGTGCAGGACCATATTTTGAAAACCAAAGGAGTACAGGCTGCAATACAGGTTATAATTCCTGCTTTCGTTTTTTTGGCTGTCCTGGTTAGATCTGTGTGGGTATCCAGATGGGTTAACGTGACAGTGCAAAACCATCCTATGATTAATTAGGCTTGCGCTGTTCAGTCCCTGTTCACGCAGCAACAGAGCTGCTGCCTTCCCTGGGGATGTCTTTTCTAGTGAAACCGTTTACTCTAGAGACGGACTGCTCCAGCACAGTTGAGGCATTTTCGGTGTGTTGGTAACTGTCTGGGTAACGAGCACCAAGCACTTCTCCCACCCCTGCGTTTATCACTCACATGCCTCTTTCCTCTCATCTCCACTGCAGGTTTACTCCAGAGCCAATGAGCATGAGCCCTGCGGCTGGTGGCTGGCCCGGGTTCGAATGATGAAGGGAGAGGTAAGCTCTTGTGTCTTTTCATTAATAAACGAAAATTAAATGCAGTTCTTCTCTCTCATGAGTATTCCTGTAAGGCATTTATTATTTAATGCTGATCTTCCGAATTTCATGTTTAAACATCTGGAATCTTTTTTATCCCCCCTTTTGGTCTTGATCTTGCTTATAACATCTGCACTTAAATCATTTTAATGAGTATCTGATGTTTCATTACCTGAGAAATCAAGGGCTTGTGCTATGTACTTTCCAACTGTGCAGTTAAGTGTTATTTTCAGTAGGTTCTGTTTCTCTTCTGTCTGCCTTTAGATGTCTGAATTTATGAGAATCTTTCTAAACAGGATAGGATCTTGTTTTTAATATTCTGATCATAGATGGATTTGCACCTTTATCTATTTCAGGATGGGCAGCCTTCCTGAATTGCATAGCAAGCATTTTGGAAGGCTTTGCTGGTGCTAGCTCTGCTGACACTGGTTTTGAACGTAGAGGGTTTGGCATATTTTCAAGGGTGTGTCATTGCTTTGAAAAGGCTCTGGATATTTCCTAACAGTCATTTAGCAGAGAAAGGGGCTATGATGCAAACACTGCCATTCACACCTTTGTCGTCTGTGATTTAACACAATGAAGGAATAAAAACACTGCCAAACCCTGCAGCAGGAAGCTGGGAAGAGATCCAGGTAGCCTGGGCGAGATATCATGTGAGGCCTGCCTGCCGATCGCAAACAAGCCCTGCGCTTGACGGCGGAGGTCCACCGGGCAGGCGCGTCGTTGACATCTGACGCCATGCGGTGCCCAAGCCACACTGACACGTTTGTGCTCTGTGTGCCTCTTCTCCCGCGCAGTTCTACGTGATCGAATACGCCGCCTGCGACGCCACCTACAACGAGATCGTGACGCTGGAGCGCATCCGGCCGGTCAACCCCAACAGCCCCGCCAGCCAGAACACCTTCCACAAGACCCAGATCGCCGTGCCCGAGGACCTGCGAGAGACGTGAGTACCCACCTCCGCTCGCTGTGAAGGCGTCACTGCCGGACTCTCGGGGCCAAAACAATGTAATCCTAGTATCGGTTAGCTACCAGCTACCGAACAGGCTGGAAGGGCTAAAGAATGTTGATTATGGCTCTTTAAATGAACCAAAATGTAAAATATTTGCCTGGCTGTGAAAACATGCAACAGTTATATTTGTAAAACTGTCCATTCTGTGTTTTTTCAGGCATTTAAAAATATGCATCTTGTCCTTAACATTTAATTTTTTTTGCTCTGAAAAGTAATTGTTTTCTTATTTCTGACCGTTTTAGTCTGTCATTACATTAAGATTGAAAAACCTTCAAAACTGGAATTTCCTGAAATAAGCATCTAAAATTTTTACTTACTGCTGTAAGCAATGATTAAGTTGGACTGTGAAGGTTGGGAATTTTCTTCGGATGTGTCTGGAAACTGAAATTGGATGCTTGAATTATTGGCATTCAGTTAAGTTAAGTTTTGGTTTTTGTCTGCTTCAACATGACTAGAGGACATTAGTGTAAGGAATTAAAGCAGTGTGTAAGGGCACGGTCTTCAGACAAGATGGCAGTTTTGTCTGAGCTGACAGTGGTTTTACAAATGATGCGTAGGTAAATTTGTTGTTGCTCTCATATAAACTTTTAATTTCCTTCCTCTTTCAGCTGCGCCAATGATTCCATCCACAAAGATTTTAGGAAAGCTATCGGAGCGAATTGCATTTTCTACAGCTCTGCCACCCATGAGCTGATAGTTCTGGTAAGTACTAGGGTACTGTGCTGAAGAGCACCTTGTCAAATAAGGGTTAGAAATGACATTCGCCCAGCATTGTTCACATCCCTAGAAAATACATGATGAGAAAGTACCTTAGTAGCCACGAAAGGTGAGGAAAATGCTTATGTACAGAATAGCGTTGTTTACTGTGAGGGGGGTATCAAGCTAACTACACCTAGCAATGAGCTCTGTCCATTTACAGGTGTATGTAAGGTCTTTTTTTATTTTGCAAGAAACAAGTTTTACATATCCTTTCTATTATGTGGTATTTGAACCTCATAAGTGGGTTCTTGGGCAGCATGGTGGTACACTGGTTAGCATTGCCAATTCCAGACCTGGGGTGCCCTCTGTGTGGAGTTTGTACGTTCTCCCCGTGTTCGTGTGGGTTTTCTCTCGGTGCTCCTGTTTCTTCCCATAATCCAAAGACGTGCTGGTAGGTTCCCAGGTTTGGCTTCTGGGAAAGTTCGGCCTGGTGTGAGGCAGTGAGCTTTCGGAACTGTCAGTGCCATTTGCTCATTGCCCCTCTTGTCTCTGCCAGTCAACAAACGAGTCGACGGTGAAGCGGGCGTCCCTGCTGAGCGACATGCACTTCCGCAGTATCCGCACCAAGCTCATGCTCATGAGCCGCAACGAAGAGGCAACCAAACACCTAGAGGTACGCAGGCCGATGGCCGTGGGAGGGGGTCTGGTTTTCTCAAACAGCACGTGCGAGTGCATGGAAAAATCCCACCCTTTCGAAATTCATCGAAAGGCGTTTGAATGCCCAGGTGTCCTGCCAAGACAACAGAATAAATGTACTTCACAAACCGAAGTCTGTTCTATAACTTTTACCATGCTGTATAGCAATTGGGTCATGGGTTCAATTCCAGACTTGGGGTGCTGTCTGGGTGGAGTTTGTTTGTGGAGCCCAGAATTCCCACGAGCGGTGACCACGGAGCTCCAGTTGACTCATGAAGCAGACCCTTCTTCACTGCCGGCACTTGACGTCTCCCCGTGCACACTGTATTAATTTCGGTTCTCCCCCCCCTTCCCCTCAGACCACCAAGCAGCTGGCATCGGCGTTCCAGGAGGAGGTGCGGGTGAGGGAAGACCTAATGGGTCTGGCCATCGGCACGCACGGTGCCAACATCCAGCAGGCCAGGAAGGTCCCTGGGGTGACCGCCATCGAGCTGGAGGAGGAGAGCTGCACCTTCAGGATCTACGGAGAGGTGAGAGGTCGCTGGCACAGGCCATGGGCACAGTCCCAGGGGAACACAAGGCAGGTCACAAATAAGAGGATGCCTTTTGGCCTGATCAGCTTGTTTAGTAGTAAGTAGATAATTGGTCCAATGATGTCATCCAGCAGTTCTTAAAAGAAACCAAGGCATCAGCTTCAACAGTGTGGCTGTGTAGATTGTCCACACTCCCACCACTGTTTGTGCAACAATGTTTCTCCTGTCCTGAAGAGAGAATGTAATCTAGCTGTTTCTTGAAAGAAGCCAGGATATCAGCTTCAAGAATGTGACTAGGCAGTTAATTTTTGGTTCCTTCCCATTTTGATTGTGTGTAAAGGTAATATAATGAACTTCTACCTTTTAATTACCAATTGAGTTCTTTCAAATTAGTGCTGTGTTGCAGATTTTAATTGGGTCATTCAAAAAGACAGCATTTACAAGTTATAGGGAGTTTCCCAGAGGTCTTACAGCGAGGTTGTGTGCGAAACAGCACCATCTCGTTGTATGGTCGCCACCATGTGAGCTGTCTCCCTAGGTATCCATGTTTTTATCTCGCCTCTTCACCTTCTGCAGACAAATGTACCGTCTTTCCTGGTGATAAAATCGTGTTGTTTCTGTTTCAGACCCCAGAGGCCGTGAAACAAGCCAGAGTCTACCTTGAGTTCAAAGAGGACTATGTTCAGGTGCCCCGCAGCCTCGTAGGTAGGTGTATGAAAGAACAGGAATGGTGGCACCCTTTAACCTTCTATTCCTTTGTGCTAGAAGTGAACACGGTAAACCCCTTGTTCAGCTCAGGGGTTTACTTTCCTCAAAGGCAATACACAGCTTCTTGTGTAAAACTTAGGGATACTGAGCGAAGTCACCCATTAATACGTACGTTACACAAAAAGCATGGCTCTACCTATACTGAGCTGTGCATAAGCTGAAATTACAATAAAACTAAAACCAGCACTACAATATAATCACAAAACATTCCTGTACAGTAAATTAAAATGATTAAACTTTGACCTTTGAAAGGTGATGTTGAGGGGTGTTGATGACAGCGCAGGCAGGTAGCTGCAGACTTGTTGGAAGCCACCTGACGTGACATTTTTCCACTCTCGTGAAAAGCAAACACTTGTCCCGTCTTTCTCCTCTTCAGGCAAAGTCATAGGCAAAAACGGGAAAGTGATCCAGGAGATCGTGGACAAGTCCGGTGTGGTGCGGGTTCGAATCGAAGGAGATAATGACAAGAAACTGCCCCGAGAGGAGGTAGGCAGGGAAACCACTGACGGGGCTGAAGAGGTGAATGAATTGTTAGCTAACGCCCTGCTCTTGTGGTTCCTGCTGTAAACCTTCTGTTGTAAACATGGTACCTTCACAGTTTAAAAACTAAAGTTCATTTTACACTTACACAACATTTTAAAGGGTTCCCTGGCAGATGTTTCTAATTAGGTTAGACTTTTTAATTACCCATTGCCTTCTTGCATAGTAGTGCTATGTCACAGCCTTTAATTAGGTTACTATTCAAAAATTGTCCTTTACAAGTTCTAGGTAGTTCAACCAAATTCACAGCAGGAAACAGAGCTATTGAGTTACCTCCCTGGACTTAGTTTGACTTATTTACTCTGAAATCCTGCTGTGAGGACCTCTCTCATCTTTTTGGGGGTGGGGGGAAGCTTTTTTTTAATCTCATCTATGGGCTGTTAGCTGCTCAACCTAGAGCTTCTCGTAATAAAAACTCTGCCGGGTTGCACCTTTTTCAAGTCCCCTCTGGTTTCTAAAGCATTTGGTTTGGGCTGATGGAGATTTGTATCGCTGGCCTGCGGTTTGCAGCACAGGCACACACTTCCCAGCTGAAACAGAGCTCTAGTTTTCCCGTCAGCTGCGTCTTTCATCCGCCTTTTCCAGAAGCATCCCTAGAGGAGCCTTTGAGAAAGGCAAGAGGCACTTTTCACAGCACTAAGTAGCAGTAAACTTTCAGAATATGACGTTAAGCTGGTCTCTTAGAGAATGGAAATAAGACATTGTATAATAAGGTATCCTTCAGACTTGAACCCTTTCAAAGATCTGTTTATCATTCTTTAGGGTTAAGGGTGATGAAAGAAAGGATTATAAACTGCTTATTTTTATTTTCTCTGGCCCGGTTAGTTGGCCTACGCCGGATAAATGAGACATTTAGGCCTTAGGTCTTCCTGTGAACAGTGAAAGAAGACTGTTCAGATGGGCTGACTTTGAAGCCCAGCCAGACAAGCTCTCGAGAGGCAGCAGCGATCTCTCATGGGTGCCAGATGTCATCTCCGTTTTTATCTAAAAGCCACAAAACAAGGGTGTAGAATTCACGATGGAATGTATGGAGATAAATGTACATTTGGAACCTGCAAAATGGCATTGCTTGTATATAGGTCTAGTATAGTCCATCAGATTTCCATACATCAGTTTATAGATTGTGGCCTTTCTGAAGATGGAATTCCAAGCCCTGGGGCCCTGGGTTCAGTTCTGGACCTGGGATGCCAGCTGTGTAGAGTTTGTGTTCACATGCTCTTGTTTCCTCCCACAGTCCGAAGACATGCTCTTAGGTTAATGGGCTTAAATGGGTCCCGGTGCGATAGTGTGCTTGTCTGTGGTGGACTGGTGTCCTGTGCAAGGTGTACCCCGTTTTGCACCCGCTGCTTGCTAGGATAGACTCCGGCTTCCCCGTGACCCTGTACTTGATAAAGCTGTTAGTAAAGCAATGGATGCGTGTTTTGGATCTGGATGTGAATCTCTTCTCCCTTTCTCTCCTCCCAGGGTATGGTCCCATTTGTGTTTGTGGGCACGAAGGAGAACATCAGCAATGCCCAAGCCCTGCTGGAGTACCACCTGGCTTACCTACAGGTGAGGAAGACTATGGGCCCGTCCCCTGCTGGTCTCAGATGAATAACCCCATCATGAACTTCATTTTCTACATTTACCCTTCAACCTGCAGCACCTTTAGAGAACATTTTACGTTACATAGAGGAAGGATGACAATATACAGCATAAAGTCAACAGACACAGCAATCAGTATAATGTAAATGCCTAAAATCCACATTTTGATAAGAGGTCTAAGACTCTCCTTTCTTCAAACTGCTGTTTAAGACTGCATTGAAAGTTAGGTCTTTGCTTCTGAGATTTGATCCTTCTGTGCAGTGCTGCCGCTGGCTCCGAAGGTGTGGACACACACTGACTAGATTTAGTGGGAAGTTAAAGATGTCAGCAGTTGCTCAGCAGTAGTTTCAGGAGCTCTGAAGCAGCACCTTGCTGTGTTTATATGAGTGATGTGCGTCTGTCACTGACGTCCGGTCATCTGCACGTAATTGGACCCTGGTTTGAAGTATGTGTTCATCTGGCTCCCACTCGTTCTAAAACACAAATTAAAAAATTAATGCCAAAAATTAAAAAGTTTTTAATTAGTTAATTTGGAGTTGTAATTTGTCTTGTCACCTCCGTGTCAGGCAAATACAGTACACATTTTGTATGAATATACACAATGCAAGTTCTAGCAGTGGAAATATTGTAAAGATGTAGGAGGGTTTAGAGTCAAGTTACATCTTTGTGAAATAGTTTTTTTTCTGAAATCTCTTTGAACAGTGTTTAAAATCTCCTGTCTTTTATGAAGCACACCAGGCTGTACCCTACCATCCACCTGTTGGAGGGCTTTGCATCACATTTAAGATCAGTGTCAGATTGTTCCTGAGACTGTGTACTTGTCTGAAATGGAATCGGTGTGTCATTTGCTTTAAATGGTTTTGTGGAGTTGTGCAACTGGTCGTTTTTGTCCTCTCAGTGGATGAGAGGGGGGCCCAGACTGCTAGAGGGGATGAAGTGATTAATGTGACCTCCTGTCTACCTGCCCCTTCCACCTGTTCTCCAATGTGCTGAGGAGGCCTCATTTAAACCTCGGCCCCGGAGTTTTTATAATTAGCTCCCCGCCTGCAGGCATGAATGAAGGAGTCGTGTGGATTACAGAAACACGGGCTCCTAAAAATACTCTCCCCTTCCTCTCGCAGCTGTTGGGGCGAGCAGCTGTCACATAGCACACGGGAGAAGTCATTCCCCCCACCTTGCGTTCTGGCTCAGTCTGGCTTCCCTAAAAATCAGGAAACCTCTGAGCGAAAGCTGTAGCACAGTCCAAACACCGTTTCAGCCTGGATCTGCCATCTCCCTGTTTGTTGTTCTTTATCAAGCATAATGCCTGTTCTTTTTGGTGAGGGGGAAAGGCAATTGTCTTTTTAAGGGCTGCTTTTCTCATTGTCAGTTGTCACGGCTCCATTCAGATTCTGGAAGCACGTGCTAATGACACCTGGGTGTGTACTGCACCTGATCACAGAGGGGTCACTGCAGAACCATGTCTCCATCTCACACCCCGCCACAGGAAGATTCTTATCTTGATCAGTATTGTCTGGTTTGCTGGCTGCCATTTTGATCCAGTACACCAGGGTCCTCCTTTGAGGACCCCCAGAGTGGAACATTTTGCACATTTTGATCAAATTGCATGTTCATTCTAAACAAATAACCCCTAGCAAAAGCTAAATTAAAGAGACGTTTCAGTTGTGTAACATTTAAAAACTAGTTAAATAGGTTTGAATGAATAAAATGACAAATTGACTTTTTATTCCAAAATCAGGGATGCTGTACTAAACGCTAAAAAATCTACATCAAGTCTATATATCAAAATATCAAGATTGTACAGGATAAACTGTAAGGTGGTCTGATGTAGGTCCTAGAAAAAATGTTAGCTTCAAGTTTAGATTTAAGCAGTCAAGGAATCTGCCTCTCCAGGGCATTCCATAAATACAGATGCATGACAGAAAAAGCATGGTCACCTAAAAATCCAAGGTTTAGTCCTGCATATAGTGAGCAAAGGACCAGCCTGAACTCCCTGGAGCCTATGGGAGGGAGTGTAAACATGGAGGAGCCAGATTATTCAGAGCCTTTAAGTGACGAGATCCTATATTGAATAGGAGACGTCATCAGCAACCAGTATGGGGATTACAGTGTAGGAGTGACGTGCTGCCAGGGTCTGGTGTGATTTAGAAGGTTTTGGACATACTGCAGTTTACTGAGGAGAGTGTTGGGGAGCCCATAGAGCCATGACTTGAGGAAATCAAGTTTTGAAGTTCTAAATGTACGAATCAAGCTCCTGGGCATTCGGGCACTGTGAGAACTTTATGGACCTGAGCTGGTTTTTCCATGTTGAGGGCTTCGAAGTTTCGATTGTGTTAGTGGCATCAAGGAGGGGGGCATCGATGGGAAGAGGTGGAGGCTGGCCCTCCCTCCAGGAGGCACTGCTGCTCTCAGGCTGACGGAGCCCGCTTGTCCCCCCCCCCCGCGTGTCTAGGAAGTGGAACAGCTGCGCCTGGAGCGCCTGCAGATCGATGAGCAGCTGCGGCAGATCGGCGTGGGCTTCCGGGCCGCCCCCAGCCGGGGTGGGGGGGGCGGGGGCGGGGGCGGCGGTGGCAGCGGCGGCGGCGGCGGCGACCGCGAGAGGGGATACCTGACGGACGAGAGCAACTCGTCCCTCCATGGCTCGCGCACCTACGGGGGCCGGGGGCGGGGCCGGCGCACCTCCAACAGCCACCACTCCGGATACGGTGAGAACCGGGACCCCACTCGGCCAGCTTTGTGGGGGGGGTCATGTCTTCTTCTGAAGGGGTTCCTGTTTGTGGGAGCCAGGCTGTCGCCGCGTGCCGCTTTGAGCCCCGTTTTTTGCAGGCTGTGGTGGAGGAGCAGAGCGAGAAAACGACATGGCTGTAGTAATAGTTCTACCGTGTTAGTGTGGTAAATGTAGTAAATCCGCTTGAGAAAAGATTCCTTACACTTATTTTCTGGACATTCCATTCGAAGCGCTGTACAGGTAATGTGGACTCTCCTCCATCACCACCAATGTGCAGCCCTGACTTGGGCAGTGCCTTTTTTGGGGGGATTTTTAATGACCACAGAGAGTCAGGACCTCGTTTTACGTCCCATCCGAAGGACGGTGCCTTTTTACAGTATACTGTCCCCGTCACTATACTGGGGCATTAGGACCCACACAGACTGCAGGGTGAGCGCTCCCTGCTGGTCCCTCTCACACCTCTTCCAGCAGCAGCCGTCTGGTAATGTCCAAGAAGAGTACTGAGCTGACCCCGTTGAGGATGGGACTGATGGCTTATGTTAAAAAAAAGTGAGGCTGTGTGTTCTCCGAGAGCTGCTCTTTGCTGACAGCTCCCTTTTCTAAACTCTGTCCGTTTCAGGCACCAACTCGGAGCTGTCCAACGCCTCGGAGTCGGAGGAGGTGAGCGAGAGGGAGCAGCGCCCCCGCGCGGTGGCGGATGAGAGGCCCCGCCGCGGAGGCAGGGGCCGAGGGGGGCCCCTGCCCTCCAGCCGGGGCAGAGGGGGCCCCGGGGGTCGCCCAGCCAGCAGCACCATCAGCTCAGGTGAGTCTCGCAGGCACGTGGCCTCACCTGGATTGGAACTCACAGCTGGGGAGACACAGCTGGCAGTTTGAAGAGCAGCGACAAGGACAGGCTGGTGACGGGCGAGGAGGAAAGCGGGGCCGTGTAGGAAGAGCTTTTTAACCCTGCAGCTCCGCTGTGCATTTAGATGTCTTAATCTAAGATGCTTGTTCATGTCTTGAAAGACTAGAATCGCAACCGATCTCAGAGCTGTCAGTGCACTAGAGACTCCTGTAATGGGTCTCGGAAGGGCCAGCACAGCAGCCCACCCCAGCGGAAGTGGGGAGGAGACCACAGCTGTGCTGTTTTTACACTCCACCTCTGGAGAGAATATGAACTGAATTGGATCTTCCCTAAGACATAGGAGTGAGCCTCCCTCATTTCCTCTTATCAGGCTCTCTGTTTAAGATCTTGGCCAAAATACAGCACCTCCTACAGATGAAGGCCTCCATTCTGCCTCCATTCCTGGGGTGTGTGTGATAGACAAGACTCTTGTGCTGTGGAGCTCTGGGACTATATTTAGCTGTGGGGAGCTGCCAGATCTTCGCAAACGGGGGGTAGAAAGGAAGGCAAAAGGGCATCTGTTACGGTCTTTATGGAAGTCCTCATGTAGAACATCAGTCCACAGCTCAGTTGGATTAAATCGGTCAAGGGACTTTTAGCCAGACCCAGGTGTTAATAAAATATTATTAAAATACTCAATACATTTGGTATATTGAATAATAAGTCAGCCCCCTGGTTGTGTCTGACTTGACTGGCTTCTGTTCTGTTCAGTATTGTAATAGTGATAAACTTTCCTGATACTCATCTCATTCCTAGGAATCTCGCTCTCAGATTTGTCTTTACCAGTGTCTGTCCTTACAGCATTTCAGGCCTCTTTGCTCCTGGTTTGGCTTCTGGACAGTTTTGAGAAATCAAGGCTTTGACTTACCAAGCTTTCACTCCCTGGTCTTTTTGAACATGTTTATACCATCCAGTCCTTGGTTTCAATAATAGTGTTGAAATCTGTCCTTATCTTGCCATCGTTGTTTACTTGATGCTGTAATAGACGTCACAGAATCCACCAGAGGGCATATTTTGATCAGTGGCCCAGTAAGTCTAAACTGCATTTAGACCACAGACTTGAACAGATCAGAATTTTTTTTTCCCCACCAAGTATATTTGTCTATAGTTGGTAATGTTTGTGACAAAAGAACATGACTGTTTCTAGACCTGATTCAGTTTTAAGTTTAAAAGCTCTCATAAGATTCAGTTGTAAGTTTTTTCAAATTCCTACGGGATAGATCTTTGGGGAAAAAATAGCAAATGAGTGACAGAAAGTCTACTGGCCTCAGTCTCAGGTGTGATATTTGCACCATCTGTAGTTTCCTGTGCCCCCTTGTGGGCAGCCCTGGTAACTGAAGGTCCTGTGTGCCTCCTGTCTCAGTGCTGCGGGACCCCGACAGCAACCCCTTCTCCCTGCTGGACCGAGCGGGCGAGCTTGATCAGGCCGGCGACACGGACGCCAGCGAGAGCCAGGCCAGCGGGGACAGGAGGCGGCGTTCCCGGCGCCGCCGCACCGACCAGGAGCCCAGCGTGATGGACGGGGCGGCCGAGTCCGATGGCCCGTCAGTGAGCGAGAACGGACTGGGTGAGAGATTCCCGCTAGGAACCGGTCACATCCATTCGGCCTGTCCAGCCTGTTTGGTACCAACTGAAACAAGGATCTCATCCAGCCAGGTTATTGGCTTCAACAACATGGCATTGTTGCTTGTGCCACGCTCCCACCATCCTTTGTGTAAAGTAATCTCTCCTTTTCATTCTGAAGAAATCTGTTGGGTTGGCCATGATGTTACCTTTGAGGGTTTGAAATATTTGTTACAGCCCCCAGTTTGTTCTTTTGCTTTTTCGTACTGCACCTGCCTTTATACTCTCTTCAACTCTTCAGCATTTAAGAGATAATTAAAATGCTAAAGCTGTAGTAGAGATGTGAAGAATTGTTTGTCTGCATGTCTGCTATCCAATTAGTGGCAAAACTGAGGCTAAATTATATACATGGAGTAATGGAGGGTCTTCCCTGTTTGACTTTTGATTAAGACATGAGGTTAAGACAAACTAGTCTCTATCAAAATAAGTTTAAAGACATTGCTGCCTCACAGCACTGGGGCCTTGGGTTCAATCCCTGAGGTGCTGTCTGTGTGGAGTTCATATGTTCTCTCCATATTTGCATGGGTTTCTTCCCACAGTCCAAAGACAGGCTGATGGGTTAATTGGCTTGTGAGAAAGTTGGCCCTGGTGTGAGTGTGTATTTCTGCCCTGTGATGAACTTGCCCCGTCCAGGTGTATCCTGCCTTTCGCCCATTGCTTGCTGGGATAGGCTCAGCCTTCCCTGCAACCCTGCATGACAGATGCGGTTAGAAAATTGAGGGATAAAAGGGAGATGGAAGTAAAATCTTGGCGAGAAGGAGAACTGGGTAGCGTTTTGAAAACCACAGACTCGCTGAAAAGAGAATCTACTAGCTTGCCGGATGCTGCACTGCTCGTCTCGAGCAACAAATTCTGCTGGTTCTGTAGCCGTTTTGCGTGCGACTGTCTCGCCTGACCTGCCTCTCCGTTCCCTCGCCAGAAGACGACAGCAAACCCCAGCGCAGGAACCGCAGCCGCCGCCGCCGGAACCGCGGCAACCGCCCAGAGGGGGGCTCCGCCAGCCGGGACCGGCAGCACGGTGAGTCGGGCCGACCTCCTCTCCTCTTCCCTCTACATGGCCCGGTCCAGACAACGCGTCGAGGCACCCCTCCTGTACCTCTTTGTTTCATGGGATGCTCCATAGCGCCACCTCCAGGGCGGCCTGGGCTAGCACCGATTGGCGGAGTAGTGGCCTTTGCCATCCCTTGCCAGTCTGGCTTTGTCTTTTGTCGGTTCCTGGTCATTGTTGGCAGCAGCCAGCAGCTATATCACCCTGCAACTCACAGCTGCCAGCCCACTGAAGCTCAGCAGGTTTGAGCCTGGTCAGTACCTGGATTGGAGAGCTCCTGGGAACAACTAAGGTTGCAGCTGGAAGAGGAGTTAGTGGGGCCAGCAGGGGGTGCTCACCCTGCAGTCCATGTGGGTCCTAATGCCCCAGTACAGTGACAGGGACACTATACTGTAAAAAGACACCGTCCTTCGGATGAGATGTAAAACCGAGGTCCCGACTCTCTGTAGTCATTAAAAATCCCAGGGTGTTTCTCGACAAGAGTAGGGGTGTAACCCCGGTGTCCTAGCCAGCTTTCCCATTGGCCCTTACCAATCATGGCCTCCTAATAATCCCCATCTATGAATTGGCTTCATTACTCTGCTCTCCTCCCCACTGATAGCTGATGTGTGGTGAGCGTTCTGGTGCACTATGGCTGCCATCGTCCAGGTGGATGCTGCACATTGGTGGTGGTGGAGGGGAGTCCCCATTACCTTTACAGTGCTTTGAGTGGAGTATCCAGAAAGTGTAAGCCCCGTCCAAACTAGCAACACCAGGGCCAGAGAACGTCATAATCCTCTTATTTCCCGCTGCTGTGAATTTATTGCCATCGCCAGGCAGCTGTTATTGACTCACCGAAGCTGTTTTGATGGGTGCGTCAGTCTAAAAGTGTCTCGTCAGGCTGGCTGTAGAGCATCAGTGCTCTGGGTTCCAGGTTCTTAGTGGAGTAACGGAACAAGACCCCATTCAAGAGACGTGTCCTGGCTTCCTCTCGACTGCAAGACAAATTTAGACTGAGCTCTGGCTGAATCCACTATTCCTTAATGTATAGGATATCCACATTTAAGGTTCACAAAACTGATATGAACTACTGAATGATGTAGTTGCAATCATCCAGTTGTGAAGCGGAGTGATTGAGCCCTAATAGTTTTCTTTCAATACATATAACATTTGAATGTGTGCTTTGGTGTTGCATGTAGCTGCTAAACCAGTTGTAGCTCAAAGGACGGCTTGGTTTTTCAGTTTATAGCACATTTCCTTTGTATTGATGTTAGTTGAAGGCAGTATCCACATGAATATCATGCAGAAAAAAAGATTTGTTGAAGGAAGAAAGGACATGGCTCAAAACAAGAGCCGGGAAGTTCTGAACCCTCTTTGTCTCGCCCGCAGTGACGGTGGCGGACTACATTTCCCGCGCAGAGTCGCAGAGCAGACAGAATCCGCCTCAGAAAGACAACGTGGACCCCACACCTGCTTCCTCCGAGCCCAAGGTGACTATTATTCCTTTTCCTCTGGTGCTGTCCGATCCAATTCTCTTAATCGAACACTGCCCAACACGTAGTGGATCACAAGGCTGGCACAGTAAGTGGCAGCACAGGTGAAAAAATGCTCAAATAAAGTGCATTTTAACTGTTTGAGTTGGTTGAAAACAGCTCTTGGATCTCAAAGTTCTTCTGCTCCAGATCCCTTATTACTTCCTGCTTCTGCCCGTGATGTAAGGAATCACATTCACTGGTAAAAAGGTGACCTCTAGTGTTCAGACCTCATATAACAGTGAAGAGTTTTATTAAACTGGGATAAATGTGTGACCTCCTAGGCTGGGATCTATTTAATCATCCCCACCAGTGTCAGTCATCTATTTTATACAAGAGAGCCTCCCATGAAACCCACATTGAAGGACACATTCTCGGTTGTACTTTCTTAGGGACATAAATACAGCCAGCCCGATAGACCTTTTCATGCATTCATGCATATAATAATATTGCACACACCCCAAGCCAATTAACAATGCCAGTGTATTTTGCTGGAGCCGCCCAGGATATAACAGCAATAAGCAGTATTTGATCTGTTGTGCAGTGGGGCTGCTGGTGCAGAAGGGATCTTGTTACCCCAGTTGGGCTACACTTAATCACTGGTTGAACTTTATGTGCTTTGACATATAAAAAGGACTAGTTCTTTGAGGTGTAAGGGGCTGTACAAGTACAGAGACCTCATTGATTTTCAAACGGACTATCTAAACCTTGACTGTTAATTTGGTTGCAAAGTTAACTGATCTCTGTCATTTTTAGCCAGGATCCTTGTACTTCTCACTTCACTTAATAAATCCATCCTTTTTCTAACCACTTTATCCAATCCAGAGTCACAGGGGACCTGAAGCCTTTTCAAGGCAGGCCACGCTCTGGACAGGACACCAGTCCATCGCTGGGCTGACTGACACACGTTCACACCAGGGGCAGTTTTCCCCCAGAAGATCATTAACCTCTCAAGGCTAACCACTGTGCCACCCGCTTAACTCAGTTTTTTCATTTAGGAATTTTCTTTGTAAGCCACAACTCAGTTTCATATAGACCACAGAAAGAAAAGAAAAACATAAACATCATTCTTCACTCAGATGAAGATCGAGCTAAAGAAATTCCTTCCTTTTTGAGGAGGATTTAAGCTGGAAAGGTGTTTCTTTTCCCAGGAATGCTGAGCAGGAGTTGGCAGATCCCTGGACGTGATCTTTCACGTGGATCTCTAACCCCCAAAAAAAACTCTTTTGTTAAAAAAAACAAAAGAGCAAAGATTTGGATTTCTTTGTCAGTCTGGACCTAATCCATTTTTTGTTTGCAGAAAGGGAAGCTAACCAGGGAGCACGGTCATTGTCTTCTGCCCTGACCAGAGCTTGCCTTGTTTTTTGTTTCCCCCCAGGAAAACGGGAACGCCAGAGCAGATCACAAGCCGGCAAAACGTTCCCCCAGCGGCGACGGCGTTGCCCCGACAAGCGAGCCCCCGGCTTTGGTCAACGGGGTCTCCTAAAAACAGCAACAACAAGAAAAAAAATTAAAAGTTTAAAAAAATAGTCTCCATGGCAACACAACGTCCCTGCTTGCATTTACGTGAAACGGATGAGCAAAGGAAACCCGAATTTCTACAAAAGAGAAAAAAAAACGCATCTACTTAACACGAACCACATGCCGTGTGTATCTCTTTATCTATCAGTACTAGTGCTTATTTAACTAGCTTGCCAAAAAGAGCTGATGGATATGGCTTGTTTTTCAGAAACAAACCTGTAACAGGACGTGACACTTGAGTTTGTTAGTTTCTTTTCTTTTTACCGGACTAGACTCTCAGCCGCGCTCCCTGAAAAGCCTGTTCTGTCCGGTGTGACATGGAGAGGAGGGCAGGGAGGACAGGTTTACAGGAGAGAGATGGGGAAGGGGCGAAGGCTACCTTAACTGACAGGCGTCTTTACCTTGTTGGGAGTTGAGAAAAAAAAACACTGACAATAATGAATATATAATGAAAAGAGACATTGTGCCTTGAATTTGCAAACCTTTTTTTTCCTTTCTTTTCAAGGGAAGGTGGAGGGTATTTTTTTTCTGGTGGTGACGAAGTACAAAAATAAAGAAACAGGGGAAGGTGGGGGGTAAGGGAGACGGAGAGAGGTGCATAGAGAGAGAAGAGGCAGATGGAACGTGGTGAAAATTGGCTAAAAATAAAAAAAAATGTTTTGTGCCAAAATTTACCGGGCACTTGTTCTCAGGAAGGAGTCGATGAGCTGTGCGTGTCTGGCTGTTTGCGTGTGTGTGTGTTTGGCATGTCTGCGTTCGGCAGAGAGGAGTGTGGTTAACTGGATAGACAGAGGAGGATCTAGATTTGAACTGTTTAGACTCAAAGACCGCTTGACCATTTTTTTCTTCTTGTTTCTGTTCTGAAATGAAACCGAAAAGGATTGTGGGCCGAAAAAAGCATTCAGACCCTAAATACTGGTGCATAATTCTGAAGTACTTGAAGGTCTAGTCAAACAGTGTCTCCCCAGGTAGCCTCCTTTAACCTGGGGCCTGCAGTACAGTGAAGGAGCTTGTGAACCGAATCACTACACCGTTGCCTTGGAAACCACTGCAGCTGAAAAAGGCCACCTGCAATTTTGGCCAAAAGTGCTCGGGGGTGGGTTAATAGGAGGCAACGTAGAAGCTGGCCAGGTGTTGATTTGACTGCAAAAGAGGACTGCGTTGGTGGTTATGCTGTTTGTAGGCTTTGAATGTGCTCTCTATTTAGGATTCTGAAAACTTATTTTAACCCCTTTTTAAAAGTGTGACCCAAAGCCTGCTGTGGAGCACAAAATACTGTCTGCAAACCAAGTTATATGGGTCCCAGGAGTCTTGCTGCCAAGACAACAAAAACGAGCCCAAAACCTTATCAAAAATGCTGCACAAGATTCTGTATTTAGAATGAAAGTGATCTGATTTAGAGAAGTTGCTTTTTTCCATCTTCTTTCTAGTGTCTTGGAAATGGACACCAAAGAAATCTTGAGTCTTTCCTGACTTAATTGCTGAACAGTCATGTCAGGTGAGGATGTTAGGCTGCTAATCCTCATAATACAATAAATCCTGGCTTCTAAAACAAAACCTGCAGAGCTGCAGAATTTTGCAGAATGTCCGATTCTCTTAGTTTTTGCAAGATTATTTTTTTTATTCCAAATCGCAATCGGGGGATTTGTCCCTGGAACTTAAAAACCGCCAAGGAACCATACCGAACAAAAAAATGAACTGGAAGAAGACAGCAGAGACTGTAGTGCAGTTCACTCCAGAATTGCTTCTTAGCAGCGATCTGGGTTTTGTTGCAGGGTGAAGTTGGCCAGTCTTCAGATCATAATTATGAAATGACACTTCCTGTGAAGGGCATACACGTTATCCTGAACAGCTGAGCCCAGGTATTTCACTTTGCTCCAGCTGGTCGATATGAAACATTCTGAATGGGAGTTATTGGATGGGTTTCAGATATACCCCTGAGACTAGGATAGAACTACAATAGAACCAAAATTGTATTCTAGAATAGCTTTATTTTTGTAGGATGAGAATAGCAATTGTTCATCTGAGTATAACTTGCCAAGCCCTTCCTGTATTACCGATCCCCAGTTAATAAACACTCCGTTTCTGGTGCTCAGCCCTGAACTCTTTGGCATTCATCCCAAAAGCTGCGCACACTCGTTTCTGGCTGTCTAAGAATCCACCTAATATAGGGTGTCTGCTGGCATTTGTAAAACATCACCCAATGGAAAAGGATCAGCTGTTGGGGAGAAATTGCAGTTTCGTCTGAAAGGCCGTATTTGCTGCAGGCGAGCTGTTGAAAACAAACGTTGTGTTTCGAGGCGGAGGGTGAAAGTATTTTAAGTGCTCGAATTGGTACGTTGTGTTGCTTCCAAAAAGCAGCGCTGCGAATTGGTTTTTGACAGGAAACAACTCCCAGCGAGAAGGACTGAAGGGGTTAAAATAAGTTTCTATGAGTTGGTTATCAGTCAAATGCTGCCTGTTACCAGATAGGGAAGGAAGGTATTAGTTACTGAAAACAAATTAGAGGTTGGGGAAGGGGGTGGGAGGGAGAGGTCTGTAGTGTTGTTTTGATCCAAATGACTATTTATTCACTGTACAGTATTTAAAGAGGAAGCCTTACTACTGATTAGCTCATTATGGTTTACTACAGTGAAGGAATTTCAGATGGCTGGAGTGAGCACCAGGCATTCAGGCTTTGACATATAAGATGTAGCTCTTGGCACAGAAACCGTCATCCATCCCAGAATTCCTTTGCTTTTGCAATCTTGAGCTTCCAAATGGACACAGCCTTGCTTTTTCCATCAGCCGTGTTAAACCAGAGCTAAATTCATCGTCTTTGGGCTTACCTCTAATGTATTAGTGTAGCGCCATGAGTCACCTAATTTGTTTGAAACGGGAAAAAGTTGGTCCCTTTTGATTTGTTTTTTTTGCTCCTCTTCCTTCACAACCACAGGTTTTGATTCTCAACAACACCCTGTTATTACACCAGATCTGTCGGAGACAATGGTTTAGAAATTAATGTAACCTCTCCCAGACTTTGTCACTCAGTTTTGTGACTCAAATATGGAAGAAGACTCTAAAAGAAACATACGATGTATCTGAATGTCTTAGATTGTTGTGGTTTCCTAGAAAGATGTATTTTGATCTCCTTCAGTGAAGGAACTGTAAGATACTGTAATCGGAGGAAATAACACAGCGGTACCTTCTGATTCAATTGATGCCTGCCGGTACAGTTTGCAGTGTTTTAAGTGAAGAACAGTGAATTTTTTAAACGGAGCCATTCTGAATTTCTTTTGTAGCGTCTAAATTGTTTTAGGTAATGAGGGGACCAACTTTTGGGGCATATTTGTAGATTTCACTTTTGTCCACTTTTTATGCAGAAATAGCCTATTTCAAAAAGCAAAATACGTGATTTGAAACCCGTGCCTGTTTGCAGAGAATTGGTCATGACGAAACGGGCCTTGTCAACTATGGAATGGATCCCTCTGTGGGGTAGACAATTCTTTTCTTGCATTTCTGGAACAGGGCTAGATTGGCAAATTCATATTTGTATTAAAGAAAAATCGAAACCCCTTTTTCTTGAAGGTTTACCTCCTGATAACGATGGACATCAGGACCGTGTGCCAGTCTGCAGAGCTTTAGGTATTTGGTTGCATGTCCCTCTCCCGAACACTAGGCAGTTATTAGACTCCAACCTGATTTGAACGCGGAAGGCTCCCTCTTTTCCACTCAAGATGGCTAATTATCTCAGTACTTGGGTCAGTGTGGCCTGGATGTGGCGTGCTCACTCTCTGTGCATCGAGCTCATGTGTTGTACAGTGTCTAATAACTGGTGTTCTTCAAATGTCAATGGCAATAACATGACACTCAATGCAAACTCAATAAAAAGGCTGTTTCTCGACCTTGCAACTGCTGTGTCTGGTTTATTATCGATATCTGTGGAGTTCTGCTCCATGTCCTGGAGAAGTGTCCAGTCATGGCCTTAGGGACCATGACGAGGAGCTGGTAAAAATAGTTTTCAACTTGTCTGATGAAGCCAGCAGGAAATGGAACTGGGTTTTCAAGAGGTGAGCTGTAGCAAAAACTGGCAGCAATGAATGGGACAAGGCATGCGATTATCCATTTTCTAAATGGATCAGGAGCACAGTTCTATTTTTTTTCTTTTAGTAGCTGATTACCCATTTTCTAAATGTTTTATCTAATACAGGGGTGTGGGGGAACCAGAGCCCATCCTGGCAAACCAAAGGCACAAGGTGTGATTCATCCTGGACGGGACACCACTCCATCTCTGGGCGCACACACAAACACACTGGCCTCACACCAGGGATGGTTTTTCCAAAAGTCAGTGAACCTACCAGTGTATCGTTGGACTGATGGAGGAAAACCCCAGCAACCGGAGGAGAACATACAGACTCCATGCAGATAGCAGTCCAGGGCGAGCATTGAACCCAGGGCTCCAGCTTTGCAAACAGCAATGCTAACCACTCTGCCAGCCCGTAGTTCATTGTCCTCATTTTTAGAGCTTCCCTCCCCCTCTGCCTTCACATTTGCAGCTGCCATTTCAAACAGTCTTTTGGAATTCTGTTAGCTGACAAACTGAAAGAGGGGAGTTTATCAACCAAAGACAATGAGAAGTGCTGTCTATTGTCGGCATTTCAGAAGGGCTGTTGACAATTGTGGTCAGTTTAATTGAGCTTGAAGTGTTTGTTGCTGTAGCTGTGTTCTGCAGTTGTGATACCCGGTGGCAATTCTTTGGGTATGATTCTTCTCAAGGACCAGGGTTCTATAGGTTTACAGGTACTTTATAATATTGTAAATGGCAGTTATGATTTTTCAATGCAGGTAAAGTGACTCGTAATCCAAATTGTTCAACTGAGTGAAAATGAAAAGTGCCACATCTATTACTGTGCCATATGTAATCGTAGTCCATCGTTATGTCCGAATTATAATTAGGCAGTAGCGATCCCACCTTGTGACTTGATCTTGTCAGATCTGAGTTTCTGAAGTGTTGGGTCTGGTCAGTACTGGGAATGGGAGACCTTAAGAACAGCAGGGGAGGCTAGCCGAGTGGAAAGAGGCTACATGAGTTCATCTAGTGTAAGATTTTCCAGCTCTGTGTCCTGTGACATGAGGTCACTCTCTTAGACACTGGTTCCCTAGAGCCGTGTTGTTAAGGTAACCAGATAAGGGTTCAGACCCATTCTTTTCCTGCTAGGAGCCAGGGAGCATCATGAGAAAGCTGCTGAGGATCGTTTTCTCAAAACGGTATACAAATTAATTTTTCCATCTGGTGCTCCCATTTGAGTGTGCTAGTACAGCAGGCCTTCTTTCTTTGTCTGGGTGGGCTTTTGTCCCGGCAACCTATCACAGCATTTAACTAAGATTGTGCTGCTTTGTCGTATCCATAACCATGTAGGACAAATTTTCTTCACTATTTGTCCCATACTGGGTCAATTCCCATATCGCCTCCATGATCAGATGAAGGTAACTGGTCCGACATTGCGGTTTGAAACCTGAAATCATACAGTCATTTACAAAGAACGTAAGAACAGTTAAAGATAAGAAGAGGTCGTTTGGGGGTCAGTAGTTAATTGATCCCGGGATCTCATCCAGCTATTTCCTGAAAGAAACTATTGTATTGTCTTCAGCAATATGGCTTGACAATCTGTTCTACACTCCTTCCACCCTTTGTGTGAAGAGGTGCTTCTTGTCCACCACCTCCACATAGTTTCCACGTGTGCTCTGAAACTCCGTGCTTCTCTGTTCAATCTGGAGAAATCTACTGTGTTGACTTTGAATGAGGAGCTTCAATACTTGTACAAGGTCCCCTCGTAGTCTTCTCTGTTAAAGACTTAAAAGTTTCAGGTCCCTTCAGTGTGTCAGTGTAGAACATTCCTTTAATTTCCAGAATAGATTTGCTTGTTTTTCTCTGGACAGATTCCAGAACAGCAATATCCTTTCTATAACATGGTTTCAAAAGCTTGACTAATTTATTATTCTGGAATCCATATAAATACAAAAAAAAGTAGAGCAGTGGTCCTAGTATAGATCCCTGTGGTACCCTGCCAATTATATCACCCCAATCAGCTCATTAAACCTTATATTTACTCTTTGCTTTATATTTAATAGCCAATTTTTAGTCCAAATACTTGTTTCCCTGAATTATCAGTTGTGTTTTATCTGGGAAAGTGAAAAACAGAGCAAATGTTCAGTGCCTAAACAAAACAATTACAATAAATTTGTCATAAGCACAGTATCACTTAGCACCAAAAGTAGGCAATCTAGACAAAACAGACATTTTTTGTTTAGTTTCTTGGCAAACAGCTGACGATTAAGTGTTAGTTCATTTTCAAAACCTAGCTGTTTCCCGTTTTTTATCACATACTATAGATACTATGACACCATAAACTCGTGTAACTTGAGATACTGGTTTTTGAACTCGGAGGCAAGAAGTCCTAATAAAGTCAACAGTAGTGTCTTTTCTGGGCTTTGTTTACTGGTTCAACCTTTTTGTGTAGGTATTGTTGCTAGGAGCTGTATACTCTTTCTGAAAAGAATAAAGGGCACTGAAACAGTAACTTTAAACTTGACTCTGCACCTATGTCACGAATGAAACATTCTCAGTCAGAGGCACCTGCTGTTCTTTGATGTGATCTGGGTAACCTGAGAATTTATTTATTTTTTTGCTTTCAACATCTAATGTTCACACACTGTTGGTTTCTTATTTTCTTGAAAAGCATCACGTTGCACTATACTCAGAGGAGTGAACACTGGCTATCATTATAAATATGATGTATGCTGTTAGGTTTTGACTAAAGGCAGGTCTCTATATCTGTAAACATCTACCTATAGTACCTACCTTCCACAGTTAATGATTAACCTTAAGAAATGAGACAACCTAAAGCTAAAGTTTTAAGAGGAGACAGTCTGCTGTTTTTACATTGGAATAATGTGACGTTTCCAGTCCTACTTTTATAAAGTGCAGTAATGACTCAAATGATACGGATTAGACACAAGCAAAGGCAGGACACTAGAGTTATGGGCACACAGAGGGATGAGAGTTGAAGAGCTAGTGTGCAGATTACAGATGTGAAGCAGAAAGTGTTACTTCTTGAGATGAATATATCTACATGATACCATAGGTCTATATCTGTTTTGCTATCTTTATCTTTATCTTTATCCAGTTCAGAGTCACAGGGGAGCCAGAGCCTATCCCGGTAAGCATCGACAGGATACACCCTGGACAGGATGCCAGCCCATCACAGGGCACACACACTCACATGAGGGCCAAATTTCCCGGAAGCCAATTAACCTGCCAGTGTACCTTTGGACTGTGGGAGGAAACCAGAGCACCTTGAGGAACCCCACATAAACACAGGGAGAACGTACTTACTAAGCAATACTAAGCACTGTGACACTGTTCTCTTGATGCAATTAACTCTGGACTAAATCTGCTGTATTAGCAGTAATTTCTGACAGTTCATTACAGATGTTTGCCAAGTGGTTCCAATTAAGTTGTACTTTTAATTTGTATTGAAGTAACTGATTGCTAATTACCCTTGTTAGAGTTCATTCTTGACCTGCATTATCGCAGTGTTACTCTAATAGTAAGTTTATTGGAGTGCTTTTTGCTAGCATGTCTCAAATGTTTTTCTTTGCATGCGGAAGAAAATTGTGTTGGGGAAAAGTTGACATATTACCTTCTTGAACTAACCATTAATTTTGTTCATGGGATTAGTAACTCATGAATGTATTTATGTGGCTTTCAGACAGTGTGATATAAGCAGGAAAAAGGGTTGTTTCTAAAATCAACAAGTGTAAGTAAGTCATTAATACAGACACCTCAGGTTTGAGGTGGGATCTTGTTGACCCTATATATTTTAGCAGAATGAAACAGACCAAGCACGTAAAATCCCTTATTTCTCAATGACAAAATCCATGTTGTATTATAATCTATCCAACCCTAAACTAAGAATGACTCTTTTGATTTTTATTTAGCCCCAGGAACTTTTGTAGTTATTTTTTCACATGTGACAAACAGAGTCTTATTCTGTTAGCAGAACAAGCCAAACACGAAATCGCATAAAGCAATGTCTTGAAACTGGTGCAAGGTGGACATTTCAAACAATGCTGCAGATGTTTGAATTCACTAGAAGTGATCAACAGAGGGGAAAAAATGAATTGATCATTCTGGCGGAACAGAAGTTGGCATAATATATCATACTGTGCACACTCTACTTCCCCAGAATTTCCATTTGTGTTCTTCGGTTCTTTATTTAATGAAAAGCATGACGCACATCATTGTGTTCACTTTATCACAAAATGGCAGTGTCTTGAACACCCACATCAAGTCCTCCTTCCATGTAGCACCTTTTCAAGCATACAGAGGAGTTTCCACTTGCTTATATAAAGTAGATGTTAGTCACAGAGAGCTGCATTGCTCTTATGGGGCTTGGAAAAATCATGACCATTTTCAAAGTATAAGGAGGTCAGGCTAGGCAAGGTTGTCTTGGAAAAAAAAGATGCAGGACTGGAGAAGACTGATGAGAACAGGGGCAGACTGGCGCAGACTTGATTAGAGTAGTGAAGACTGTTGTGACCGGATAGGGAGAGATGGAGGGTGGTGTGGCAAGACCATTATCTGGGAAACTTATGATAAGGTTATTTTTCATAACTTGGTTTTATTTCCAGTTTCGTTTTCTCCTTCACATCAGCTGCATTTTGTGACGTGCTGAGTCTGGAAATTCTGGAGGTTTTTTTTTTGTTTTGTTCAAGGAGGTGGAGGAAAAATAGGAGTCATGGAATGTGAGTAAGGAGTGTGATGGTTAGACAGAG
Source organism: Atractosteus spatula (assembly GCF_055471065.1). Classification (NCBI taxonomy): domain Eukaryota; kingdom Metazoa; phylum Chordata; class Actinopteri; order Semionotiformes; family Lepisosteidae; genus Atractosteus; species Atractosteus spatula. The sequence continues at coordinate 65,765,801 of NC_142708.1, read as the reverse complement.
AAGGTTTGGGAATCCTCAACATAATTACGGGAATCACAATTTCTTACTGTGTTGCCCTGGTTATTTGAAATGTATCTTTTCTTAAAAAAATGTTTTATATTTAACAATTCAAAGGTTTTGTGAGATGCAATGGTGTATGGAAAAAATGGATCAGTGTATGTGAAATAATGACTTAACATAATTAAGGGGGTAGTTAGAATAAGGTAGTTATTGGGTGTTTCGGCAATAAGTACACAAGGACTGAGTTTGGGTAGTGCTGTCTACATAATGGTCATAAACATTGTGAGTTTGAACTTCACTGTACAGAGTAGTGGAAACACATTATGCCACGATCTACAGATATTTTAGAGGACTTCAGAAAAAGAGTTCATGCTCATCAGTCTGGAAAGGGTTACAAACGGTTACAAAATGAAACCTTTTGGCAGAACTTGAAGCAAACCGCTCATGCAAGGATTCCTTCAACTGTCACTGACTTGACGTCATTCTGTAAGAAAGAATGGGTCAGAGGCTCAACAGTTACAGGATGCATCTAGTTGAAATCATTGTTCCTCACAGAGGTGTCTTAAGTTACTGAATCTAAGGTTTCATATAATTATTCACAGACAAATATTTATTGCTGGATCATTTTGTTAATCTAAGTTTATCTAAGGTCTCGTGTTATAAGTAGAGTCAATAACCACCTTTTAAGACTTTCATGAATATCTAATGACATTGTACTTCTAAAGCATGTAAAAACACAGACCAAACTAAGGGGTCCACAAACGTTTTCCTCAGCACCGTAGGGTGGCAGAAGTCGGCAAAATTAGAGTTTGACTTCTTTCTGAGCTTTCATTGTCTTCATAAACAGGAGGACGTTTGAAATAGCATTTTTTGCATCTGTGTCCTGAGAGGCCGCAGATAAACAGAGTTGGAGGAGCTATCAATAACTAAACCCTATTTTACCATCTTCTAAATGTATGAATATCTAAACTCATAATGTCAATCAAGTGGGAGAAGTCATGAACGCAGAAGCTCATCCATTCTCAGCAGTGCAGTCCCAGCATGCTCCATGTTACGTAGATTGGGTGAGTTCTGGGTTGTGAGGCTTTGTTTCCTAAGCTTTATTACTGAAGTGCTCTGCTGATTGCATGGAAGTCCAGATGTGTGTTAAGAACACTTTTTGGGACAGCTCCAGAGTCACACAACTAGCAAAGTTTGAGCCCTACAGTCAGCTTGGCTGAACACTGGCAGGGCTGGTGGAACCTGAGTCTTGTTCTTGCATTTAGAGCTCAGATTTTCACATCCCTGATGTCAGATCTACAGTCGGATCCATAATCTGTGCTTCCTTTTCACTGTTATGCAGTTTTCGCAATAACCTTCAGAACCTCTGGAGTTATTGATAGAATTACAGTGGTGTGGTTCATTTCTCACATATGCGGATCGACAATGCAGTAATAATAATGGGAATGATTGTAGGGGACATAGACACAGATGTATTGTAGCATACTATACAGCATCTACAGGTGACCATGGAAACTGGCTGACCTGACAGCCATGAAGTCATTACTATTCAGAGCAGTCAAGTACGCAAGGAGAGGGAGGCACTCTTCAGTAAATATTACCAGAGGGAATTTGGTTTTAGCTTAGTTCCTTTTGTCAGGGAGTCAGATTACCTGCTGTTGCCAAGCATTGTCCTTCCCCTTAACAACTAACGTACACGTCTGCAGCAAAATTCCCTACACAGGGCTCCCCTGCCAGTACACCCTCAGCCACTGCAGGTAAGTACCAGCATGACTCTACTGGCATCTACTTACTAATTTATTGGATTTTTTTGTTTGATTACTCTTCTAGTTGTTTGACATTATTCTCTTTAACTGTGGGAAAATTAAGGTCTGTGCATGTTACGGTATGTATTTTACGTGATAGAAAGTCAACATCAATTATGCGCGGGAGTTCTCGTTGTAGACTGTTGGAGAGCAATCCACGTCCTGTCAGTACTGACAGCGATTTTCATTTTAATGGTGCTGTCACTATTCCAAAACCAACTCTCTTGGCCTGTAGCTCTGATCCCATAGTGCACGTTTGCATCTATCATTCAACAATCAATGATATCATGTTGCTTGCAGTTTTCCAGTTTCTCAACTGCTTGAGCACGTTTCAGTTGCGTGTCACCCTTTGAGCATTTTTATCGGCACTTTTGTACTCCTGACACCAACCATTAAGACTGAGAAATGTAGAGTTAGCCAAAGGAAATTGTGTCTTGTAAATGTTGCTGTAGAGATGCAGTGCAATAGCCAGGTGGACCTTTTCCTTCTAATCTGTTAAAGCATGCAAAGTGTGGTCTCTCTGCTTCAAAAAGCTTTCAATACAAGGCGTATAAGAAAAGCCTTTCAATGTGTATAGTGTGAGGTTAGACCGCAGTTCATGAATTCTTTAATTCCATCCGTGACGTTCCATAGAGTTCTTCTCATCTCAAAGGATTCTGGTTTACCTTGTGGGCACAACACAGGAGACAAAGGTGAGAAGGTAAATGGGAAAAGAATCTGTTTGTCCCAATTCTAAACAGCAAACCGTGTCAGCATGTCTGAACACCTAATTTCTCATCTTTCATAAAGACTTAGTCATTGGAGATATAGAGATCTGTGGATTGAAAAGGTGTTTTGTAATAAGAAATGCCAGGTTACAGTATCTATTAAGGTTATGAACTTATTAAGCATCAGTGCTTTTAATCAAACCTTTGTCTAACAAGTAACAGGATGGATTATCCAAATGTTTTGAATTTTGGAACACACAATGACATTTCAAACTGTGAATGATAACACACTAAAAATGTTTATTGCAATCAATTTTTAACTAAAAAGAAAAGTCATAGACATCGTTGTGGACAACCAGAGAAGTTTGAATCATGTTATACAGACATCATTACTGGTTCATGAACTTCAGCCCACTGGAACCAGGATGTAGCAGATTAGTTTTTCAAGTGGTGTAGAGGTCTGGTGGAGTGGGTCCTTTAACACACCTGTGATTTTGACGTTTGGTTAGGTAGAGCCGTATCCTTCTTACAGCCAATGTTAACTATCCTCTGAGGGATATGTGGAACAAATAATCAGAGCAGAGATCAGACTGCTGAATCTGTTGAATTTAATCCAATCAACCACTGACAGTTCCCAACTTAACGAGTACCAGCATCAAAAAAGAAATCAATTTTAAAACATCCATCCCATCCATTGCTGATGACATCACAAGCATACTTCAGCATACTTAATGTCAGTGAGCATTTTTATAAATGTCTTTGGATCTTTGCATATTTGTTTTTTCTTCAGGGCTGACATAAGAACAGGTTCGATTCATTCCTGAGTTATTTCAGTGTATCTTGCAGGAACATTTGTTTAGTTAAAGAATACAATGGGCTTTCATAAACATTCAGCTTCAGCTATATCCGTGGAAAACAAATTTGGCATAAATAATATTTACATAGGAAAAAGTATACCCATTAGTCTTAATACCTAATAGGTACATTTTTTCCTGTGTAAATATTAAACAAAGTTAACATTTGCTGGGAAAAGCCTCGTGATGCATTCAATTTTGTTTTATATTTGAATTTTAAAGGAGTTTTGTGAACAAATTTGACATAAATCTTACAGACAGCTCACTGACCCTCTGCTGTCACAGTTCTTTAGTTATGACTTGCCTGTACATTCTCTGGGAAGTCTGCTAGCAGAACTAGTATCACAATGTGCTCATCCTTCGCCTACTGTGATGGTGCTGTAACTCTGTAACTCCAGAGGTTACACCCCAGCAGCACTATACAGCGGAGGAGGCACAAGTCCTTTTTACAAACAGTATCAAAATTCAATATTTCAAGTTGTCTTATAATGATCACGCATGTCTTCACATGATCTCCCACGTGTATCTTTTTACATTTCTATTTTCTTTAGTTTTTTATTGCTCATGTAAAGGCATTTTCATCACTGTTGTGTGATCTAGGGTGGCACAGAGATGATTAAACCTTTCCAACGACAAATGTTGAATTCTCTTCTCTCTGGGTGGTTCATTATTGAGCGAGGTGCAGTCTTTTAGAAAACGAGCTACAGTTAGAATTTAGTTTGGAGACTTTCATTTTCATTTCATTAGTAGAACTAATGCAATGGGGGCATATTTTAAGTAAACAAAAAGTTTGCTTCTTTACAAACTACTTTGTGACAGTGCGTGGTTTCATTTCCAATTAATCTGCACCTTGCATACAAACAGAAAAGGAAGGTTTTGTTCCTAAAGGACCAGTTTAGTGTTTTAATGTATCTATCAGCAGTGCTGCAAAGCTCACAGGGGGATACACGCAGTGTCTTGGTGACATGATAATTGCAGTGCTCACCCATGACATTGAGTTCCAAACAATTATCCAGCTCACTGAAGCTGAAAGGAGACAGACGTCTTCTGTCATCCTGGCCTGGTGGCTTGTGAATAGAAGGCAGACACCTGTTCATCGAAATACAGGGTCTGGAGGTTTTGGATGGTCTGTTGAACCAGTGGTGGTACAGTATGAAGCAGAGCATGTGCATAGTGTGCAGTGAGAGCAAGCCTGAACTGGCCCAATGAGACAAATAATGAGTTCAGTCTTGTAACTGAGAAACGTGATGGGATGATGAACACGCGGTACTTTGACCAACAGAGATCAGAGCTGTTGATCTTTTTGTTCTTTGTGCTTGTTTGTGTTCTTGATCATATCCGTGTTCTTGATTGTGTTCTTGTTCTCCTCCTTTTTCTCATATATGCATATTTAAAACAAAAATAGTGTCACGCATTTTAACACACATCTGACGATTTTGGGGGCGTTTCCATGTTCAGATTTTGTCTTCTTTTTTTCTCTCTCTCTGACACATTTCCCTGTGGTGAATGAGGCTGTGCAGGGTGTGTTTGCATGTTTTGTGTATTCAAAACCAGAAAGAAATGGGTTAGTAAGACTCTCTGGCACTCCCAATATGGATAACATTCAAAGGATTTTTATTCTGAGAGTCATTAACACCTTGAAGATTGCTCTTTGTTGAAGCCGCTGTTTTCTGTAGAGCAGTGGTACCACCTCTAAATCACTTTCTCATAGGAACCACAGAACACACACTCACACACACACACATACAGTGGTGTGAAAAAGTGTTTGCCCCCTTCCTGATTTCTTATTTTTTTGCATGTTTGTCACACTGAAATGTTTCAGATCATCAAACAAATTGAAATATTAGACAAAGATAACACAAGTAAACACAAAATGCAGTTTTTAAATGAAGGTTTTTATTATTAAGGGAAAAAAAAATCCAAACCTACATGGCCCTGTGTGAAAAAGTGATTGCCCCCCCTGTTAAAACATAAATCAACTGTGGTTTATCACATCTTTGGAAAAACTGAGTTCAATTTCTCTAGCCTAACCCAGGCCTGATTACTGCCACACCTGTTCTCAATCAAGAAATCACTTAAATAGGACCTGCCTGACAAAGTGAAGTAGACCAAAAGATCCTCAAAAGCTAGACATCATGCTGCGATCCAAAGAAATTCAGGAACAAACGAGAAACAGAGTAATTGAGATTTATCAGTCTGGAAAAGGTTATAAAGCCATTTCTAAAGCTTTGGGACTCCAGCGAACCACAGTGAGAGCCATTATCCACAAATGGCGAAAACATGGAACAGTGGTGAACCTTCCCAGGAGTGGCCGGCCGACCAAAATTACCCCAAGAGCGCAGCGACGACTCATCCAAGATGTCACAAAAAAACCCCACAACAACATCCAAAGAACTGCAGGCTTCACTTGCCTCAGTTAAGGTCAGTGTTCATGACTCCACCATAAGAAAGAGACTGGGCAAAAATGGCCTGCATGGCACAATTCCAAGACAAAAACCACTGCTGAGCAAAAAGAACATAAAGGCTTGTCTCAGTTTCGCCAGAATACATCTTGATGATTCCCAAGACTTTTGGGAAAATACTCTGCGGACTGACGAGACAAAAGTTGAACTTTTTGGAAGGTGTGTGTCCCATTACATCTGGCGTAAAAGTAACACAGCATTTCAGAAAAGGAACATCATACCAACAGTAAAATATGGTGGTGGTAGTGTGATGGTCTGGGGCTGTTTTGCTGCTTCAGGACCTGGAAGACTTGCTGTGGTAAATGGAACCATGAATTCTGCTGTCTACCAAAAAATCCTGAAGGAAAATGTCCGGCCATCTGTTCGTGACCTCAAGATGAAGCGCACTTGGGTTCTGCAGCAGGACAATGATCCAAAACACACCAGCAAGTCCACCTCTGAATGGCTTAAGAAAAACAAAATGAAGACTTTGGAGTGGCCTAATCAAAGTCCTGACCTGAATCCGATTGAGATGTTGTGGCATGACCTTAAAAAAGCGGTTAAGGCTCGAAAACCCTCCAATGTGGCTGAATTACAACAATTCTGCAAAGATGAGTGGGCCAAAATTCCTCCACAGCACTGTAAAAGACTCATTGCCAGTTATCGCAAACGCTTGATTGCAGTTGTTGCCGCTAAGGGTGGCCCAACCAGTTATTAGGTTTAGGGGGCAATCACTTTTTCACACAGGGCCATGTAGGTTTGGATTTTTTTTCCCCTTAATAATAAAAACCTTCATTTAAAAACTGCATTTTGTGTTTACTTGTGTTATCTTTGTCTAATATTTCAATTTGTTTGATGATCTGAAACATTTCAGTGTGACAAACATGCAAAAAAATAAATCAGGAAGGGGGCAAACACTTTTTCACACCACTGTATAATAAAATAGCACTGAGCATTAATTTGGATCGTACCGCCTTGTAGCCGTTTTCTGACGCTTGCTGACATTAGCAGTGCTGTGTCATTTTCAGCAGCAGAGCTAGTGTCGGTGGCCGATGTACTGTATAATCCTCTTCAACAGGTTCTCAACAGGTGTGTGTGATCTAGCGTCAGTACTCTCAGCGTCTCTTCCTTTCAGCCATGAGATAATACTTGATTTTTGCGAGGTAATCGTTTTCGATCAATTGTTCTGTTGGCGAATGTGGCGCTGTTGGAGAAGTCAGGAGTCCGTCTTGGAAGTTAAAAGTTTTTATTTCATGTGCATGGGAACGAAACATACAGAGATGCGCAGTGTATTTTTCTCAAAGTATTTATTTTTCTGTTATCGATCAAACTTCCCTGTGTGTTCCAAAATCACGCACATTCTCCTACCTCCCTATTTGCTTAAAATAACTTATTTTAATACAATTGGTCACTTAGGTTCCTAGCACGCATTCCTATACAATGGTATATACTGTACAGTACATAGTAGCCCTTGTGTCCGCTCAAGTATTACGCGCACGCTGTATCGAAGTACGTAGGCTGCATATTTGACACATAAACTAATTTTATTAAAATAGAAAATATAAAAACCCGTCTCAAGTAAATTATGGATGAAAAATGTACACATTTTGTAATTATTCAATTTTTAATTCCCAATTTTTCAGTGCACACAACAAATTTCCAGGGTCATCTTACGTACGACAGTTTGAGAACCACTGCTGAGTATTCAGTGCCCTTTTAAAAAGAGCTAATGGCTGACTCTGTTCTAGATACTAGAACTCATAAAACGTATTTTTTTAAACAAGCCCCTTCAGAGAGATTGTTTTTCCAAAGTCCCAAACAGAGCTGTGACTGAATTCAGCCAGAGTGTACAGGGCGAATACTCAAAGTTATTAAAAACGTAATGTTAGGACCATGTTGGTTTTAGTTTCTTCAAGATTGAAAAAAGAATTGTAGAGATTTATAGGGAAAGTAGCTTATGTTCATAGAGACTTAAAGATTGATTAGATTGTATAGCTCAATAACAAAAATCAAAGCAATTAAAATAATTCACATAAGGAGCATGTTGGTTTTTGTTTCTTCAAGATAGAAAATTTAAGTAGGACAGATAGTGGCATAGAGGTTAGAATTGTTGCCTTGCAGTGCTGGGGCCCCTGGGTCAGTTCTGATCTGGGGTGTTGTCATTGTTTGTCTGTGTTGGTGTGGGTTGCAATCCTACAAGGCAGACTGGTAGGTTAATTGGCTTCTGGGAAAATTGTCTCTAGTTTGTGTCTGTGTGTGCCCTGCAAGGGGCTAGTATCCTGCCCAAGGCGTACCCTCCATTATGTCCATTGCTTGCTGAGCAGCTCTTGCTCCCCTGCCTCCCTGAATTAGAAGAAGGGATTAGGAAATGGATGGATTTACAGATAATGTGGTTCATATTTATATAGAGGTAAACACTGAATGGATTTCAGTGCTCACTCTGCAGCCTGTGTGGGTCCTAATGCCCCAGTATAATGATGGGGACACTATACTGTAAAAAGGTGCCTTCCTTCAAATGAGACGTAAAACCGAGGTCCTGACTCTCTGTGGTCATTAAAAATCCTAGGGTGTTATCCTGGAGTCCTTGAATTTCCTATTGGCCTTTACCAATCATGGCCCCCTAATAATCCCCATCCATGAACTGGCTTCTTCAGTCTGTTCTGAGGTCGAGGGCATGTCATCCTTCTCCAGTTACCTTGGGTGAGGGCCTGTCTCTGACTGTGTTGTGCTCGGGGCAGGCCCTGGCCTGTCATATAGCCTGGACAAGGGCCAACTGACGTCACACAGAGAAACTGCCTGAAACAGGGCCGGGACCTGACCACACCTCTAGTGGAGTGTGCGATCACCTGCTCTGTTGTGGGCTGTGGATGCTGGATCGGTGATCTAGTGGGAAAGGTACTTTTTTTACATGACTTCCCTCAGCACCCTATAGCCATGACAGGTGGGAGGCCAGCATGGTCTATCTCCTGCGTCCAGTCTAAATGTTCCATTCTGGGCCCTGCGGGTGACGCTATACCATCCATTGGTAACTACACTGCAGAAGCATAATGGCAAAAAAGACCAAAGACCTACACCCTACAAGAAATGTGGCAGAAACCAGAAGCAATGCAGAAAGCAAGACCACCTGCAACAAACTTGGAATAACAGATCTGCATGAACATGAAAGCACAGAGCATCGTTTCTGTTTCATAAATATTACCAAAAAAGTGTTAAATATAGGAACGCACAACTGTTGTGAATCAGATCCCTGTCTGTATGTGAAGTTTTGTTTCTACGTCTGCCAATGCAACACAATAGGGATCTTGTAACGTGGGCACAGCGTTCAGAGTAACTCTGCTAGTGGCACAGAATTCGCCTGGTTAGACTACATTTGCTCAATGATCTGTACTGCAGTCTCAAATCCAATTTGTAAACCCACAACTACTAACACCAGCACCTGAGCTTAACGGGTTATGTCATTTGGTTGGTGGAGGCAGAACTGATCCTCCAGTCTCTGCCTGTTGTGTTATTACGTCACGTGTCTCCATAGTACACCACCCACATACTGTACACACACATGCACCGTGTGTCTCTCCTCAGCTCCTCTCTTCTCCCTGCAGGCGTGGAGATGGCTGTCCAACCGGTAGTGACCATTCAGCCAGGTATGGTGCTGGCCCCTGTGGACATGAAGGTCAACAGCTGGAGCTCAGGGATCTGTGACTGCTGTGAAGACATGGGCATCTGTGAGTATTCAATTTCAATTTATTTCTATATAGCACCTTTCACAACAAGGTTGCCCCAAGGCACTTTGCCCATGTGTGTGTGATCACAAGACAAGACACGTGACTGATGGTTCTCTGTGCACCGGTTTGTTTGTGTATTTGACTGTCTTGAATAAGAACACATTTTTCCCTGAAGGGTCTGACATCAGGGAGGCATGATGGCACAGTGCTGCCTCCCAATGCTGAGTTATTATTATTTATTATTATTTGCTACTCCTTTCTCCACCACAATTTGGACTTAACAGTGCTCCATAATTAGCAGAGCACTCCTCACACTTTCAGAGGAGAGATAAAGACTGCAAGTCTGCCTTCTTAAATGTGCACCTTAGCCATTCAGAGACACCACGTGGGAGGGGAAAACAGCTCACCGGTGTGAACATGGGGACTGTGAGAGGGCAGCAGGTTCTCCACAAGATGCAGATCCTTGTTTGAACCACATTCCCCTGACTGATGTGGGGAATGATCTGCTGCCCTCAGTCACCTAACTGGCTGGTTGGGTGATAATTTAATACCCAGGAAGTAGAGGTTTCTGGGATCGTTCTACAGTATGTACTGTCCAGGAACAGAAAGCAAATGATATGTTCGTTCTGCACCAGAGGGAGAAAAGAATATTCCTACTGACAACCAAGCGACAGGTGGGACTTGGAACTTCCAGAAGAGTAACGGTCTGTGGAAGAGTCTCAGAGTGATGTCATGATAAGCAGCTCAGCCGCCTGGCTAGTGATAGAGGAAGTCAGTAGCTCAAAGAGGAACCCAGGCCTTTGTTTTTGTGTGGTTCAGTTTTCAAGTTTATCTTGTCCTGCGAATAAAAGAGCACTGTTCTCTACTTTTCAGCTGCTTTGTGTGTTCGGTTTACCCTGACCTGCCTATTGCGCTCCTCTTTACCACACCCCTCTCCAGGGTGAGTCACAGGGACCTGAAACAAGTGTTCAGAATCCTCAGAGGCACTGAGGATTTTCAACCCAGTGGACTCTTTTTGGAATAAACAGTGAAACACAAACCAGAGGACACAAGGGAAAAAAAACTACCTGGAAGTGGATTTAAAACTAGGAACAGGAGGCACTTCTTTACACAAAGGGTGATAGGAATGAGGAACAAGCTAACCAGTAATGCTAATAAACTGCCTTCTTTCAAGAACTGGCTAGATGAGATCCTGGGATCAATTAACTCCTAACTAGCAAATGTGCTAGATGGGCCACATGGTCTTTTTATTGTAACTATTCTCATCCACCCATCTATTTGCTAACTGCTTTATCCAGTACAGGCTTGTGGGAGGGTCAGACACACGACACTGGCAGCATTGCTGCCTCACAGTGCTGTGGCCCTGGTTTCAATTCTGGGCGGCTGTCTACGTGGAATTTGTATGTTCTCCCCATCTTTATGTGGGTTTTTCCAGGTGCTCTGGTTTCCTCTCACAGCCCCAAAACATAACCGATTTCAAGGTTGTAGTGACGGGGATTGCTCTCCACTTCCGTACCCCCCCCTGTTGGAGTGCTGTTGCCACTTTGTTAAGGGTTGCTGGGGCTGTGTGCCGCTGGTGATCAGAGGTTGTGTCTATGACATGGTGCAGCACCCTGGGTCTTGTGATCATGATTGGACATAACCTTGTGGGTTAATTGGCTTCTGGGAAAGCTGGCCCTAGGTGTGAGTGTGTCCGTGTCGGTGTGTGCCCTACGAGGAGCTGGTGTCCCATCCAGGGTGTACCCTGGGTTGTGCCTGTTGCTTGCTGGGATAGGCTCTGGCTCTCCCACGACACTGAATTAGATAAAGCAACTGGAAAATGGATGGATGGATTCATCTGCGTGTTGAGGAATGGCAAGAGTGACTGTCAGTCTGTGCATGTCCGGGAAAACATGGATCTGTGTGAGGTGAGGACTTCTCAGATGGGTTTGAGAGATTTCAGCCCTTAAGATTCTGTGTTCTTTAGAACTATGTCCGCTCTATGTGGCTTATAAATGTGTGATTAGGTGTCTTGATCGGAGAGGCTAGCAGCTCAGTCTTGGAAACTGTGACTCTGTCAAGTGTTTGGTTGCCATTAAGCCTGAAAGTGTTTGATCCTGTGTAAAAACAGTCATCTTTTCCTGGGGAGATGGACATCAATCTTTTAAGACTGCCTCAATTGGCTCTTGGTCCTGATTTAATTAGAGTGCAGAATTGTGAATCTGCAATCTCTGTGTGACCTTTCCCTGTCAGTGGCCTGATCTGTGTTTTTTCCTTTAAGGCTGCTGTGCCTTCTGGTGTTTCCCCTGCTTCATGTGCAAGACGGCCAGTGAGTTTGGGGAATGCCTCTGTCTCCCCCTGCTGGATCCCTGTTCTCCAGTCCCTCCCGTCTCCCTGGCTGTGCGCAGTTCCATACGGGAGAGGTACCGGATTAAGGTAGGGATGAGGGGAGCTGGAAGTCACATAGAGGAAACAGCTAAACCCATTGGTTGTATAAGCAGTGTTCCTCATCAATGCAGCCAAGTGTGTGTATGTGAACACACTCTTTCGGGACAAAAACACACTCTTTTCCAGACAATCAGGGTAGCGGGAATGATTTTCGACTGTAGGCTCCTTCATATAGTCGGGTCCCATTACAGGAAGTAGGAATAAGACACAGAGACAGACAGCTTACAACATGTTGAAAGAGAGAGATAGGCAGATCTGAGAAGCAGGACTGACGTTCCCTTTTCCTGTGTAAACTAGGAGTCTTCATGTAGACTAAAATATAAAGAAACAATTAGCAATTCCATACCGAATAGGTGTAAAATGAAAAACTACAGAACTCTGCTAGATAAAACAAGAACAAAGCATCAACAGAGATGACAAAAATGTGTAAGTAGCAGACAACGAACTGTCAATGAAGAGTCTAATGAAACAAAGAATAAAGATGACACAGATGGCAATGGCAGTGTCTTAAAATGACATTAAGCTTTTAATGTGAAAACAATGAGTAAAGAAGTATGATACTTAAAGAGTTTCCTTTTCAGTGGCTGTCTGGATTAGGAAATATGTGCTTGACAAATGTAGAATAAGAAACAAGCAAGATAATTCTGAACTAAAACATACTATAAAAGATTTGGGTCTCCCAGGTAGAATCAGCAAAGACAACCATTCAAATTACTGGCTGAGCCCTGTAGTCCATAGAACACTGGTCCAGATCTGGGCTTAATTGTCACACAGAGATTCACAGAATTAGTTGATCATTTGAGAATGTGTGAATGCGGCTGCAATATTCTCACATACTCACAATAAGTGTCGCTAATGGGACCCTCTCTGTTCGGCTTGGAGCTGGAGAGCTTGCCATGTTTTCAGTGAGAGCTGCATCAGTCCTCCCTCTGATGCCCGAGTGCTCTGTTGGTGCCGCAGGACTCTTTTGAAAAAGGAGTGTGTCGCATGACAAAGGAGCATGCTTTGGAAAACATGTTTGTGTTTGCTTCATTTTTTTTTTGCTGGTGCAAAAGTTATATCAGGGCAACAAACTGAAGAAGTGTTGGTTTTCAGGGGCCAGCAAGCTCAGTCTCCTGCCCCTGGTAACTGTCCCTCTTGGTGTCCTGCAGGGCTCCATCTGCGGAGACTGCTGCATGGTCACCTGCTGTAACGCCTGCGCCTGGTGCCAGATGGCCCGCGAGATGAAACGTCACAAGCAGCCTCTGATCCTCACCGCCCCCACCACGATGCCATCGGTGCAGCCCATGGGAAATTACCCATCTGCCCCACCCAGTGGACTCTATCCCCCCATGCCCTAGTGCACTGCCACTGACCCACTTTGGATAGGATGTCCCATTCTGACACTAGATCAATAGAGGTCAATAGATCTTAATTAGTTTTAAGCTAGAAGCAAATAAAAAAAAATAGGATGTGGAGCAATACTTTTGAATAGCAGAGATTTAGACAGAATAAAGTGTAATTTACCGTGGTTTTTACAGATTTTTATCATTTCGTTAGCTATGGGTACTAATGATTTGAACATTTTGCACTGCTTTTCTACACCACGACCATGAGCAAACCTTGGTTACCACAGGAAATGTTCCTCAGAATGCTGTTTTGCGGTACGCCATGGTATGCCCATGATGCAGTGCAGTGCTAGGTCTCGCTCAGAGTTGGCCTTAACTGAGATATTTATGGTATTGGGCTTTTGAAAAATAAGAACGAATTTTGAAAAGTGGCACTTCTAAAAACTGTGAATGTGATGGCAGCGCCTGGAAATGTTCTTGAATCCCACCCTTCTAAGGAAACGTCACGTTCTGATAAGTATAAAAACATTTAGAATAATGCTAGTATTATTCCATAATAGCTCTATTATAATAATTTAAATTAATGGAATGTATATAAATCTGTCTGGCATGATGACAGAGTGGTTAGTATTGCTGCCTCACAGTGCTAGGGCCCTGGGCTCAATTCCGGACCTGGGATGCTATCTGGGTGCTTTGTGTTTTCCCTGTGTTTGTGTGGGTTTCCTCTGGGAGCTCCAGTTTTCCTTCACAGTCCAGAGACAGACTGGTAGGTTAATTGTCTTCTGGGAAAATCGGCCCTGGTATGAGTGCGTGTCTGTGTGTGTCCTGGTGTCCTGTCCAGAGTGTACCCCGCCTTTCCCACTGGTGCTTGCTGGGATAGGCTCTAGCTCCCCCGCAGTCCTGAACTGGATGAGTTAGCATTATCAGAAAGGTATACCTGGTGAGCATCACAGCAAGCTGGAGCTCATGGCAAAACTGAGTCTATGGACAAAGGGACAATTTAACAGAAGCCTTCAGACATAGCTGCCATGTCTTGGAAATTAAGAGCCCATGCATACTCCCTACAGAACATACCCCAGGCCCAGAATTGAACCCAGGACCCAAGTCCCATGAGGCTGAAAGTAATATATATCAAATTAAATTTTAAGTCATTGTTTAAAATAAAATTGCACATTACAAAATTATATGCTGATTTTTCTTTTAATTGACTAATAAAGATCAACAACAAAGTTATTTTTACAAGCCCTATCATTAACAATATATTTTTGTACAATTGCTAATTTCATTGTATCTGTTTGCATGTTTAAATGAGATTCAGAAATATAATCTATGATATGCTAAATGGTCTCCTCTCATTTGTAACATTCAAAATCCAGAATATCCTATTAGGAAATAGTCCCAAACGTTGTGGTACAGGGTGTGATGTTGTCCAGTAGGTACAAACAAGACGGAGGTTCTTGTCTGGACTACATTTCCCACAATGCTGTGCGGCGGCGGGGAGGGGGGTGAGCAGCTGCCAGTCACCTGATCAATTATCTTGCACAATTGCAAGGTCTATTGGGTCAGTTGCAAAGAACTCTCATATTTAGCACGCAGGTGCGTACTAAATTGTGGACTAGTTAATATTGTACTATCTGGAGATCATCTGCAGCTCTGAGCTCAATTGCGTGCGCATCAAACTGGAGACCAGCTGAACTTGTGTTTAGGACGGTGCTAAGGGCGCAACATTGTCGATGTTCTAATTAGCACGAATTGCAGGCGTGCCTGAATCAGAACATTGCGATTAATCTGATCAGTAAATTAATATATAGGCCATTTTTTAAAAGAAAATTCTGTCTCATGTTAGAATCTAACTGAATGTCCCTGGCAATTTAATGTTACTTTTTAACTTAAGAATGGCATTTAGATTAAAATATAACATAAGGAAACGTAACTACTAATGCGACATACAGGTACAGTATGTTGAGCAATGACTGGCAAAGTCATGTACTGTATATTTCTTACAACAGAGTAGCGTTAATGTAAAATGCTGGTACATGAGAGTGGATTCAATCTGCAAGTAAAAACAAATTATATTTGCAGCTCTAAAAAGCTAAACTTAAGAGACTTCTGTAACAGATTTTTTTTCAGGTCTTCTGACCTTCACAGCCTTTGAAAAATTAAAAACAGCGTTTTGCTAGCTTTCATTTGGACGGTTTACCGATCCATTAAAAGCCAGCGCCGTTACTGTGGGATATTCAGTCCTACACAACCTTATCGACTGGACGAGCCTCCTGTTCCGGGACACTATTCTTAACAACTGTCTCATTCAATTCGTAGCAATTGACAGGTACCAGTGCAGTGCCTTGCACAAATTTTCCAAAGTTGATTACAAATGATACACATCTTTTTCCAATCAGTCATTTTATTGCAAACACACATGCTCAAACAGATTTATTAGAAGTGTCAGCAGATATCTTGAAGAAAATTTTAAAATAACTTAAATATGCTGCTTGCGTCAGTATTTGGACCCCCGTGCAATATGTTTACATGAGTGACGGAAATTGCCGTAACGAGGATATAATTGTCTTACCATTGGCCTCTGCCTGACCCACAGGACATGAACAGTAGAAAAAACTGTGCGTCTGATACAGTGTTAGTGACCGCATGAGAGACAGAACTCTCATCTAGCTTTCGTCGAGAGCATTTGCTGAGGTTAGCGGAAATGTACACCACTTGGTTTCAAAATGCTTTATTTTAAGTACTGCGCGCACAGTGTAAGCACAGGGGAGCGAGAGGCCAGTCAGAAGAAACAGTAAAGGAAGAAGAGCGTTGAGAGACTGGTTTAATAGATTTGCTTTTTTCCTTTTCCCATATAGCGCATTGAGAAGATACTTTTAACGGGTTTTATATAAAATAAAGATGACTTATGAATGAAGAGTATATTCTTCTTCTTCTTCTTTTTCTTCTTCTTCTTATTACAGATTGAGAATCCCTTATCCGAAATTCCTGGGACCGAAAGTGTTGCGGATTTAGCATTTTTTCGGATTTCGGAATATTTTTATATTTGCATCTATAAAATGGGACAGCTTGGGGATGGGACCCAAGTCTAAACACGACATCTATTTACATTTCATAATATAGCTTATACATATACCCTAAATGTAGTTTTATATAAATTTTTAATAATTTTTTAAACATAATACCAACAGAAAGATATTATAGAAGATATCAGTCTCCACCTACGATGTCATGTTTTGATTAAAAGGTTACAGTACACGTACGCCATTTGTATTTTATGTTTTACTATACAGGTATTAAGTTTTATGTAAGGTATAAAAACAAGGCATTGAATATGATTACAGGTAAATAAAATGAAAACTGAAAAAAGTCAGCATTTTATTTTTAAAGTAATGTACAAATAATGACGCTAGTCAAGTTACACTCATACATGGAGGTGAAATTCAGATATTACGTAAAAATAGCGTTTTGTACTTACTGTACAAAAAAACAAAACATAACAAAACATGATGATCACTGCTTACAAACTCTTGCAAAATCGATTACATCACTGTGACCTGGAAAGTTCGGTAAGTTATCAGTATCCACCTACGAAGTCGTGTTTTGATTAAAAGGTTACAGTACATAAAGATTTTTTTGTATAAAACAAAACATGAAATTTGATTACAGGTAAATGTAATGAAAACGGAAAACGTCAGCATTATATTTGTAACGCAACAATTACGCTAGTCATGTTACACTCATACATAGCGTTTTACGTGGAGGTGAAAGCGGCACACAACAGCTCTACGTGGTGGAACCATCCCGCACTTTGTGGAATTTTCCATTAGTGGCGTGTCATGTCAGCATTCAAAAAACTTTCGGATTTTGGAATTTCGGATAAAGGATTTTCTACTTGTATTATAGAAGCATGTGTTGAATTTCTTTAGTATTGTAACGCTTACGGCCGACAGGCACTGTGTAAGAGCCGGCGTACCAGAGCAGGTGATGTCACCGCCCTTCCCTGTGATAGCAGGACTACAGCTACTGGGCTGTAGAGAGATCTCTCTTTAGCTCACGGGGCTAGGTCGCTGCAGAGAGACGCGGAAGTCCCGGGTTCGAGTCCCGGACGGTGTGGGGCCGACCTAATGCGGCAAGGGCGCCCGCCTGAGCCCCCGTTGCGTTACAGTATCCTCTGGAACTCTGGCTCTGGAACATCGCAATTCTCTGTATTTAGTTTGCCGTTATGGCGACATGCAACTTATTCCTTGCATCCTCAGGGGTCTCGTCTTTTTCCAGGAGATGCATCCTCTACCTTGCTGCTTCCTCACGTTTGATTTCTCCTATCTGATGGGAGAGGCGGAAGGGATCTCTTTCAGCCCTGAACGGGAATGAGTTTGTCTTCCCTGTGGATTGATGCAGTGTGCTCCAGAGAGCCAGAGGCTCATGAACAATGGTGTGACTTTTGTAGCCTGTGTCTGTCACCAGCCAAGCGACTAGGTTTGGTAACACTCCCAAAACAGCAGTCTTCAAATGCCAACAAAATTGGATTGATTGCCTTCAAACAGTGATCATCAAAAAAAAACAAACTCACAGGAGCTCCTCTCAGCCCACCGTCCCTTCAAGACACCATCTCCCTACTGAGCTCTCCCAGTGCCTTTTATAACTCCTCCTGCCTCAGGGCCATATTCCTTAAAGGGACTGGCTCATATCTTTTAAAAGAGGCGGACAATTTCTAAACAAAGTAACTTAATACAAATCCAGAATAACTTATAAATGTTAACAAAGCCATGTTAGGGTTTTTATACATTTCAACAAAACAAAAATAATCATACATCAGTTATTTATGGATGGCCTACCAGTAACCTTTCCCTTTAAGATCAGGGACAGGTTACAGTGTTTTAGTACTGCTGCTGTGACCCCGTGGGAAACTACAAACAGAAAGGAGACTGGTGGCCATCTTGCCCGACACAATATCGTACTCCAACGGGGAATACTGCAGTGATTTTGGGGGAAAAAAATGTATCATTCACACTTCATATGTATCACATACAAACTCACACACCTATTGGGAGGGTACAGGAAAGTATTGGAGTATTTAACATTCATTTGGGGAAGAAAATAGACACGGGCACCCTGTCACAGTCTGATTTAGCTACATAAAGTGGGAACAGGGAATTTGGCTGACTGCCCAAGGATGACCACAGTTAAGCCACCTAAACTGTCTGATTTTGTACCATATATGGCAACAAACTATTACTAACCAATCATAAAAACGTGTGTGTTTGAATAGAACTTTTGCTCATCTCCAAAAATAAAAGCCTGTTGCTATCCTTGAGGAAGTGAGTGAGAGCCCAGCTGCTAGCTGTGTCTGTCCTTTCCTTATTGCAGTCAAGAAATCTCCAGCTTGATTTACCAATGTTGTGTGGCTTTGAGAAGGGTCTGATAGGATGTACTCCAAAACAGTTTCCGGAGTCCTTAGCTCAGTCAATGGCTCCTCCAGTGTCCGACGCTCTTTGCAGCTGTTTTTGGACATCCACAGCCAGGCCTCCTTCCTTTGCCAGCTCCAGTTCCGCCTTTTTCCACATCCTGCCATTCCAGCCCTCCCCTCATTTTTGGCCTATGACAGGTGACTATGGAAGTGTCTCAAAGAATGTAAATACAATGGGTAACACCTAACTAGTGTCAACATTTCCACTTCCTAGAGTTTCAAACCAGGGTGTGTTTACTTAGTTGAGCTTGGAGTCACACACATGGATCAAAAAAATCTTCTGGTTTACCTTAGTTCCGTGGTTCTCAAACTGTGGTACGTGTACCACTGCTGGTACACAGAGCACCCCCAGGTGGTACACCAGATGACCCTGGAAACGTGTTGTGTGCACTGAAAAATTGGGGTTCATATTTTCTATTTGAATAAATTTCAGCTTCTGGATGAATTTATTGAAGAGAATGGCATTGACTGGAAAAAATGCGTTTTAGTTTGTACAGACGGTGCTAGAGCGATAACAGGCAGACACAGCGGTGTAGTTGCACGGATCAGAGAGGTTGCTCCAGATATGAAGTGGACGCACTGCAGCATCCACCGCGAGGCCTTGGCGGTCAAGAAAATGCCTGAGGATTTAAAATCTGTTAGACTCTGCTGTCAAAGTTGTGAATTGTATCAAGGCTCAACCAATTAATTCAAATCTGCTTTGCTCGACTAAACAGGCTCACCCCTCACACTGAAATGGTAAGTGCTCCGTGATATTTTTATTATATGTGTATGTGAGTGTGCACGTGCGCGCTCATGTTGGTTGAGAATTTCTGGGGTTCCTATGAGAAGATGACTTGTAGGTGGTACTTGGATGCTTTGGTTTGATTAGGGGTGGTACTTGGTCCAAAAAGTTTGAGAACCACTGCCTAAGTTAATTGAGTTCTGGGTAAATGATTAAGTGTCAAAAGTGTAGGATAAAAGACAGAGATCAGCACAGAACATGAAGAGAGAGGGGAGACAGGAGGACAGAACATAAAATGTGTGCCAGGCGAAAGGTCCTTATCCACATTATCCAAAAAGATCAGTCTGAAGCTAAATATCTGAGCTTTGTTAAGCCTGCTATTCTGTGTTGTTAGGGAACTCTGATTTCCTTAGTGAAGAATCCCTCAGTTAAAAACGTCCTCCTGGTTAGTGGGAGCATTTTTACAATAGGGAGATAGGTTCCCATTTTTGTGACATCTGGGTTTGCACAGGGAGACAGATGAAGATTTAGCTACAGGTTGAATTCTATTTAGTTTAGACTGCAGCTTTACTTTATTCTGGTCTATATAGACATTAAGAGTTGAATACTTGGCAATAGTCCGGGATTTTTCTGTTTGGTTAGGACATTTTGCCTATGGGATTCCTTGTCTATAAACTTGTACGATCTATAGAGAAACTTGTATGCTGTATGTTTGTTGTGTGTAGTGTAGTGGGTTTCATTGTCATTGTTAATAAATATTTGTTTAACCAAGTGTGCCTGAATTATTATTCTTTTCACCAAAACTGTGCCAGAGAACAAATATTGCATGTGCCTCTGCCTCTAATTAAACCAACAGATTGGGTGTATTGGCAAACTTTTTACATGTTGTGTGTTATGATTATTTTACTTATTGATGGACTCACTTGGTCAATTTCCTGATTTTCTCTAGTTTTGTAAAGCCCCATCTAGAACAATACTTTTGTGTGAAAAAAAATGAAAATAAATTCCTTATACAATTTGTGTGATATTGATACTTGTGTTTGTGCATGTCCTTAGATGGTTTACAGCATCCACGTATTGTTAAGCACTTGAATTATTCTATTTTTCAGTCAATCCCATACGGAACCTACTTTTACTGTCTTACCTGAAATTCTCCCAAACTATTCTTTACATTTGCTTCTGTAATATACTGTACCAGTGTTTCTCACATTCACTTGATCCTAAAAAGGATTGTAGCAGCAGATGCTCCTCAATCTGCCAGTAGGCTAATGAACATTCTGGCCCTGCCTCTGTACTTACAATCTACTGTATAAGTGGAAAATATTTCAACACTTCCTCTTTTATACATTTTTTTACCCTGAGCCCACAACTCTTTTTGACAATGGAGATGGACAATATTTACATGAACACAGAAGACTGCACTCAATTCAAGACCCATTATAAAACTTCAAGAGATCCACACCAACCAAACCCTGTACTCCAAAATACAGGTAAGCTGTCAACTAGAACTCCAAAATGACTCAACATACGGTAACATTTTGTATTTGTATTACTGCATACATCTTAGATCATGAAATTCACATTCAATTCAACTGCTGCTCCAGTTAACAGATAACTTGCAAAGATGAATTAATTTATCACAGATTGTTGATTAGTGTTTTAACAGTTTCATCAGGGAGATATACAGTAAGGTGCTGTAGTTTATACATGGCAAACAGTGTTCATTGCTGTCATTTTCAGCATACGGTGGATTGTGAGAGAAGAGCATAAAAACTATTTGATAGTGGAAAGATTTTCTATGTTACTACTATTGGCATGTTCAAATAAAATCATAGGTGTTGATTTTGTGCTCTCCGATGAGCACTCATCATACTCTGTAGGGTGTACTGTATATATATAGAGGGGTAAATGCTTTATATAGGCGCAACATGACATTTGTGTTTGTATAGTTTCTTTTCCATTGTACAGAAATGCAGTTTTGAGAGCAAACTGGATTATTGTGATTCAGAGAAGTGAGTTGTAAAGCAATCAAAGAGAGGTTAATTCCACAAAGAAATTTACTGTAGTTAAAGCAAATAATTCAGGTGGGTAGCTGCGTCAGCATGAGTGGGCTGCAAAGGAACAAGGAAAAGGTTTATTCCTTCTTCAGGATCAACACTGAAACACAGGCTTGATGCAAGTGGAAACTATGCAGAAGCGCATTAAAAATGCATTTATTTTATTTTTAAAGGGTTCTGGGTGTCTGAACAGTAAAACACAAACCGGCTGGAAAAGGCTGGATGAGATCCTGGGATAAATTAACTATCATTACCTTCCTAATGGGTTAAATGGGACAAAGGGCCTCTGCTCATTTAAGTTAAAAAAAGAAAAATCTAAAAGTCAGCAAAAGATGAAAATCATAGTGAACTTCCCTTTTTTGTGTTCTATGGGTGGCCCCCTAACATCATGTGATTAATGTTGCTATTTTCAGGGGAAGTCACTGTTTGCCAAAGGTCACAAAATATCCATCCTTCCATTTCTAACTGCTTTATCCAATTCAGTTCTGTGGGGGAGCTGGAGCCTATCTTGGCAAGCAACTGGTGCAAGGCAGGGTACACCCTGGACAGGACGCCAGTCAATCAGAGGGCAGACTTAATACACACACAGAGAAGAAGAACACACTCACACCAGGGCCACTTTTCACAGAAGCCAATTAATCTACCAGTATGTCTTTGGACTGTGGCAGCAAACAGTGCACCTGGAGGAAGCCCACATGAACATGGAGCGAACACACAAACTCCACGCAGCAGCCCAGGAGTTGACACCAGAGCCCCTGTGCTGCAAGGCAGCAGTGCTAACTACTATACCACCATGTTGCCCTGAAATCAGTTGAGCCCAAAAGGATCATATTGAAATGTTTCCTAACAAACTTTCACCTTGAAACTTCCAGAGGACGTCTCCTCAGCTACCTCCAAAATAAGATGTCATCGGCAGGCTTGTGTGTGCCTCAGTGTTCTCTGCTGCCTCCTGCTGGCTGGATACACAATCTTCAGTGTTTTCTGTGAGTATTGCAGGTGTGCCAGCTAGTCAGGCCAGTACAGCAGTATAAACTGTGAAAATGCTCTGAAGTTTATTTAGGAGGAGATCCTAAATTTTCCTTGGATAGTTTCCTATTGGGTTCCATGTTATGGGAAATGATAAGAAACAGGGAAATCTACCTGTTCATTTTATGCATAGAGCCCTAGAAGTAAAGCAAAAGTTTGTCTGAGAAACATGCACTTGAAAAGCCTGTGCCTGTCTTTTTACATTCAGACTCTCAGCTGCATCATCACTGTTTTGCAGTCAAAGGCAGCTTTCATTCAAAATGGGTGCTTGGATCACTTTCTACAATTCTTTTTTATTTGTTCACAGTTTACCAAATGACCCAGGAAAAAGACACGAGACATGCAGCTATCCTACTGAATCTCTCCTCTGTGGAAACAGATTTTGCTGATCTTAAGGACAACTATACTGTTGTTTTGTCAGCCCTCCTGATGTTACAGAAGAACTACAGTGACCTTCTAAATAAAACTAGTAAAGTGGAAGGTGAGGATTGGGCACTGGTCAGTCTTATTCAGCAGAGTAACACATTCCAGCCAGATCTCGCCAGATATCAGAAGCTAATCCAGACTGGGTCTCGTCAGTACTGGAAAAGGGAGACCTCTAAAATGCGGTTGCTGCTGTAAATGGTGTTGGTGGACCTGTAGGTGGAGCTCTTCCCCACCTAGACTAGAGGTTCTTCCAATTTACTGCTCCAGAATGTTGGTTGGGTACACTGGCTAAACTCACTCTGGGTTTGTACTCTGGCCTCCCTAAATCTCACCCTTAATTCCACTGGTAAAACAATTTCACACCTTTCTTTTCCAATGCTGTGAAGCAGAACTTGTATCTAAACCTGATTTTCCTTAGAGATTAGTTACATTTAGCCAGGGCAATGCAATTCACACCCTTGCTCCTTTTCTTTTCTTGATCCGTTACGACCAAGTTGTCAGGACCTCTGTTTAATCCTGTCCTAAATCCACAAATGCAAATGACAGTGTCTCCTACAGCACAGTGTTCCCTGTCATTGATCTGGCAACTGTGGCCCTTCTGTTAGAAATCAATTTTTCTTTTCATTCAGAGTATTATTTTGCAGACATGTTAGGCCATGTTAGAACCATGTCATGTGTCGTGTCCGGTGGAAACACATTTCAGGTGAAGAGACCTGAAATCTCTTTCCCAATACTTATGCTGTTCATGGTGTCTTGACAAAACAAGAGCTTGATCCAAAGTTGATTAGAGACCAAGAGACCAAGTTGGTTAGAAGCCTCATTCTGCTGCTGTCTGGAAGGACGACCTTTGAGTTATTCCTGGTCTTTCTTCCACCTCTCCTGCTTGAGAACTTGCTAGACCCCAGATGTTGAGCATGGAAGAAGCAGGAATCCATGTCCACAGTAACTAGTCTTTAACCACATGGAGAAGATGGAACTCTGCTGAATTGTTCTGAGGTCAGTTATACTGTAGGTTGGCATTAAGTATCATGATTTTTTTTGCTTTCAGTCCAGGAATGTTCCTGTGGTTTGTTGGGATGGCAGCCCTTCATGTCATCCTGCTATTTCCTCTCCAGTGATAAAATGACTTGGGAGGAGAGCAGTACAAACTGCTCCAGGATGGGAGGTCACCTAGTGATGATCGAGACTCAGACGGAGCAGGTAGGACAGACTGCCGCATGTCAAAGCCCATGTCTGCTTTCTTTCATTTTCATCCTTGAAGCAAGCATCTGTCAGCTGAGCCAATCTGGAGGTACTTAATAATACTTTTAAGTGCTAAAATTCAAACAGGTAAAAAAACAGGGTGCTTTGTTTTCCTTGTTGAAACTTGGTTTCTGAGTCATGTTGGCTTTCTAACACTGACAGACAAAAGTTCTATCCAACTTTACAGAACTCATTTAGTATGATGGATCCAACTGCTGTCATTGATTTAGCTCTTGATATTTTCCTTGTCGCGCTTCAATTCAAATCAATTAAGCTTTTATCATGCTGTGAATGGTTCTGAGAAAAGCTGTGTAGTAGAATACTATTGCTATAAAAAAGGGGGGTGTGCAGTTTACTTTCAGAAGATTATCTACTTCAGATTTATGCTGCTCATGCCCGACAGCTGTGTGCAGATGTGCACTAGAAAATCATTTGAAATACAAGTTTAGATTGTCTCTAGATTGAGTGGCAGAATCGTCACCACTGTCACCAGAATTAAGAGATGACAACTATGTTTAATTTCTAATTTCTTTAAAATTCTAATTGCCTGCTGTCAATTCCCAGTGCATGTGCCATTTGACAGATATACAGTACACGGCATTATATTCTTTGACTTCAGGAGTTTCTAACAAAGTCTTCTGGCAGCAGTTATACTGCGTGGATTGGCCTTAGTGACCTAGCTGTAGAAGGAGACTGGCACTGGATCAATGGGCTGCACCCTACACAAAGGTAAGGACATCCATTTTAAATAGGAATTTCCTGACACAAACAAGGAAAGAGTAATATTTGAAGTAATGCTGAGTATCCCAAAGGAGAAATACATTGTATGCAAATGTTTGGGCAGCCTCTGGGCAAACTTGTACACATTACACTTTCACCGTTTTGTCTTTTTCAATCTGTTAAATTAACCAATAAATAATAATTATGCTTTAAAATGTGTAGAAATCTGTCATGTTTAAGTTTGTACCCCGCAGAAGTTGTTTGAACTTCATTTCACTAAGAGATTTAGTGAAAAATGCAATCTGACCAGGGGTGCCCAGATGTTTGCATACAACTGTACAGTGATACCTCATTGTACAAGCTTAATTTAATCCTTGCTCCTAAAGTGTGAATTACATTCCGATTACTTCCTGTGTTATAATCTCTGATTGCTTCTAGAACTCAAAAATGTTTCCTCAGCCACCCAGACTTGACCTTAATATGGCACAGAACAGTACCGAAGTACGTTAGGCACAATGAGTAATTCTGTGTGGAAAAGATTTTGATGAGAATACTCACGTCGTTGTCCATATATGAATGTGGGAAAGGAGTGATTACTGTCCAGTGTGTTCTGAGTTTTATCCCACAGAAAATCTTGTAAATTATTTCATATACTGTACAAGTTAATGGGCATCACATATTGGATGAGATAATGGATGAGAAACCCAACTGTAATCAAGCACTGGCTTCCATTTAGAAACCTGGGTTTCTTGTTCAGGTTTGTACCTGGAATTTGTTTCAAGGGGAATGCTGATGACTTTTCTCAAGAAGGCTTTTGCAACTCAATTCAGGGTGACAGACCTCACCCTGATTCACAAGGACCATAGTTCAAAGTGCAGGAGGCTTTATTACTAGGTTTTTACAGGTCTTCTAAACAAAAAAATGTGTCAGAGAATCTTGCTCCTCTACTTCAGAAACTCTGTACAATCACCCCTGACTGCTTATTATCTCACTAACCACCCCTGACACCAAGTGGGCAGGCCCCTTTTAACACTTTGACATGACATTTATTTATCTTCATGTTTACATGTGCATTCCAAACCTTAACCAACAATACAGCATCTAATGCACTCCCAGTGATAATTATTTTCAAGAGATAGAGGCCTTTAGCAGCCTCTAGTGTCAGATTCACTATTATTACAGTTCCTCACTACTCCAGCCTGCCACAACATGTGTTTTTAATTGTGTTTTAATTTAAATTTGTTACTAGTTCCTGCCATGGTGACTCTGTAACTCATTAGTCATGCAAGTAAGGCTCTCTGAATCTGAGTTTGGTGATCTGATCTATGGCCTAGTCCAGTATTCAGGATAAAAGACTGACCTAAACAAATTTAGTGACACTACATAAACTTAATTTCATCAGTGCTGAATGATAAATTTAAATTGACATGTTGCCAATGTTAACAGTGTTGGCGCATTGAAGGGGATGCACAGTACTGAAAGACAAAGTCTGTGTCCCCTATTTCAATCTGTTCCTAGCGTACTGTGTGCAGTGAGATCACTTGTGTCCTGGCCTGAAAAGAAGTGATTCCTGCAGATTTAAAATACTGTACAGCAAAGACCATCATCATAGACTGGCAGGAATTACTCTTCATTGATTACTTCCATCTGAACAGCACTGTCAGGGGGAGGTTTTATGCACAAGCAATTAAAGAATATGTGAGGTTTACAGCATGCAGGCATCATTCCCCTTCAGGATAACACTCAACAACACAGTGGAGCCCGATGTCTTTGGGGTGCCTGCCTATGCCTCTTACAGTCTGGACATAGATCTGAGAATCAGATTCTTATAGAGTGAGGCAGGCTTCTGGTGTGGAACATTCAGCAGTCAGGAGGAGCCAAAACATCTCAACGCATTTTACAAAATGCGTCAATGGCCCAAAAAAGTTATGGAAACTGTTTGTAAAGTCAGAGGAATCGCAGTGGAAGTTTTGTTAAACATCTTTCACAATAGAACTGCAGGGGAAATGAAACTGGTTATTCTACAAGGAGAACACACTCCAAGCAGTGACTGAAATTCTTGCCATTTTCATGCTTCAAAGTCATTACTGTGTTGAAATATGGTAATGATAATATACTAGTATGGTATAAAGCCTAAACATGTCCTGGTTTCCAGCCATTCATTTTCTATCTGCTTTATCCAATTGAGGGTCGCAGGGCAGCTGGAGTCTGACTGCAAACACCGGTCACAAGGCAGGATACACTGTGGTTGGGAAGCCAGTCCATCACAGGGCAGCCACACAGACACAAACACACACTCTCATAACAGGGCCAGTTTTCCCAGAAGCCAATTAACCATCCAGCATGTCTATGGACCGTGAAACCAGAAACCAGAGCACCTAGAGGACACCCACACAAACAGGGCAAGAACATACAGGGCAGGTCCAGAACTGAACCACAGCGCTGTGAGGCAGCAATACTAGCTACTGTGTCACCATGCTATCCCTGCAGTGCGGCTAGATTCAGGAACTGCATCAGCGTGCAAATTGTATAATAATAATTAATCACCGTTAAAAATGGCTTCTCAAAGCGCTTCACAGTAAAAATACTACATATGAGGAAGCTGTATCCCTTCTTGATTTCCTTTTTTTGTACGTTCAAATGTTTTCCCTTTCATAAACTCCCCTTTCAATAAGCTTATCAGAAACAGCTGTTATTCTCATCATCAGTCATTGTGCAAAGAGTTTCCCATTTTTCAAGTCAAGTCCTTCTTGCTGTCTCTTTTTCAGATTCTGGTTTTCTCATGAGCCTGATGACTGGAAAGGTGAAGATCGCAAAGGAGAGGACTGTGCTCACCTCAACCCTCCAACTCACCCCCTCAACAACTGGCACGATGCCCCCTGCACCAAGAAATATCACAGAATCTGTGAGAGGAAGAGATGTTAACAAGTTTTTTTTGTTTTTAAGAACAATAAATCTCTAAATACACAATTGGTTTTAAGAGATGTTTAAGGGTGAATAAGGGAACAAAGATGGTGTATGATCTGGTAATTTTGTAATACTACCTGTACATATTTTTTATTTTTGTATAACCCCTTTTAAGACAAATCAATTTTTTTGTGAGATCTGTAATTTTGGAACCACCACTGTGCAGCTAAACTGTCCACAGTAGTTCATTATTAGTGTACTTTTATTAACATGCCACTAATTAAGAAGGTTTTGATTGAATTGAAAACACTCTCTTATAACTATGCTGAAAATGAAGCTTTTCTTTGAAATATAATTTGTTTGCAGTTCAGTGTTTTTTATCCATGCATAGTAAATGGCATTCTGTTCTCATATGTGGTGAACCAGGTCCTGGTGCTCTCCTGTCTGTGCTACTGCAGCCTCTTCCTGGCTGACCTCAGAATTGCCTTGTTACTCTCATGTCACATCATCACACCTGTCCCCCTGCCTGCTTCTTACACCCACACACATCTGTTTCAGAACATTTATTCTCACCTTCACCAGTCTGCCCCAGTCTATACTAACTCCAGTGTCTTCACCACTCTGCCCCAGTCTATACTAACTCCAGTGTCTTCACCACTCTGCCCCAGTCTATACTAACTCCAGTGTCTTCACCACTCTGCCCCAGTCTATAGTAACTCCAGTGTCTTCACCACTCTGCCCCAGTCTATACTAACTCCAGTGTCTTCACCACTCTGCCCCAGTCTATACTAACTCCAGTGTCTTCACCACTCTGCCCCAGTCTATAGTAACTCCAGTGTCTTCACCACTCTGCCTCAGTCTATAGTAACTCCAGTGTCTTCACCACTCTGCCTCAGTCTATAGTAACTCCAGTGTCTTCACCACTCTGCCCCAGTCTATAGTAACTCCAGAGTCTTCACCACTCTGCCTCAGTCTATAGTTTCTTAGCTTACTGCTTCAAAGGTTTCTTAGCTCACTGCTTGATGGAAACTGTTTTTAGTGTTTCCTAGCTGCACGGGTACTGTGATTTTTACCAGTTTCCTCCAGGTACTCTGGTTTTCAGCCACAGTCCAATGACAGACTGGTAGGTTATTTGGCTTCTGAGAAAGCTTGCCCTGGTGTGAGTGTGTGTCTGTGTGTGCCCTGCCATGAACTGGCATTCCATCTGGAGCGTATCCTGCTTTGCACCTGTTGCTTTTTGGGATTGGCTCCCCTGCAATCCTGAATAGGAAGAAGCAGTTAGAAAATGGATGGATGGATAATAGTTACACAGTAGGGTTTGTAAATTTAATATGTATTTTTGTTGCCAAAGCATTTTTATGAGTCTTTCCTGTTCCCACCAGTTCCCAGCAGTAAGAGTTTAAAGATGATTAATACTGATGACTGTCAATGCTCCTCTTTATTTTTCTATTTGTTGGCAATGAGAGTGAGGGATTAAGACAGAGAGATCTGGGTCTGATTTTTTGCGTGCAAAGATGTGCATGCCTGTTTCTGAGAAATACTTGAGGAAATTAGGAGTCTTGGGGATTCTAGGGAAATTCTGTGAGACCTGGGCAAATGGACCTTTTCTAAGACAGAAACTGGAATGAGATCATGTGTTTCTGATTTCTATACTGTAACTCATCTCTCCACTGTTTTAGCTGTGCTGATCTGCAGCGTCCAAGCTGAAATAATAATCAAGTATTTCTTAACTGTTTAATTCAGGCAACAAGCACAAGGCAGGACACACCCTGGCCGAGACACCACTCAATTTCGGGGCACATACAGACACAAATACTAACATTCACCCAGCGCCATTTTTTCCAGAACCCAATTATCCTCCCAGCATGTCTTTGGTCTGTGGGAGGAAACATGAGCACCTGGAGAAAACCCACAAGATCACGGGGAGAACATACAAACTCCACATAAATAGTACCCTAGGCCTGGAATTGAACCCAGGGTGCCAGTGCTGGTTCAATAATAATAATAATAATAATAATAATAATAATAATAATAATAATAATAATAATAATAATAATAATAGAGTATTCTTACTCTTCTTCTTGTTATCACTGAGGACTTCATTACAAAACCACAGCTTCTGCTAAAACAGCAAACATATTGATCGCCATGGAAGCATAAACAGAAAAGAGTCCTTGTGTAATGGGCCATTGGGGAAATAGAAACTTACATGTATCTGGATATTAATACTACCTCTATTTGTGTAAAAAAATACAATCAGGCCCAATGGGATTTAAAGGAGTCAATTATTACTCAAATGAGTTTATTTTTAATAAGGTCTTAAGAAAACTGTGACTGAATTTTGGATGTTATTACATTTCATGACAAGTCTATTTCATTTTATTTAGTAAGTAAAAATGTTGTGCAGATAAAAATAATTCTTGAACAATCCAGCCTGCAGGTTAGACTTTCAGCTTGCTGTAACTACGTTTGATACAGAAAATGTCTCATGATTCATTATATATCAATTTAGCTTTTTTTAGTATTTTAGTTTGATATTTATATGTTTAAAATATCTGATTTTTAAAACCATTCAATCATACTGTCATATTTCATACATCTGTAATGAGTGCAGCTCTGCTCTGCTCTGCTCCTCCTGGGAGTAGGAAGTATGTTTTTAATAAAAAAGGATGAGAAAGAATGACTTAGCAGACAGTGAGTAACACAATCAGGCCAGCCTGGTGGAGGAGAGTACTCATATAGTAAAGTAAGGATGTGATATCCAAAGTGTAGGGGTCTCATTAGCACTATTCTCTCTCCCTTCTGGTATTCATTCATAGTCACGTGTGGGCTCAGAGCACATACAGAGCCACTCTCTGGACAGCAGCAAACTCCACTACATCTGAAGACCAGGTCTTCTCATTTCTACATATTCTAGATCTCAAGAGGGATATCATCACTTCTGCCATTGAGACCTGTTGTACTGTACATTAGTTGGTACAACCCTGCAGTTAGTAGTTCTATCTTCCTAATCAGTAGGGGCTATCTGCGTGGAGTTTGTATGTTCCCTCTGTGTTTGTGTGAGCTTCCTCTGGGTGCTTCGCTTTCCTCTCACAGTCCAGAGACATACAATTCAGTGAAACAGCGGTTGGAAAATATGGGCCTGGTGGAAGTGAGTGCATGTCCGTGTCTGTGTCTCTGTCCCTAAATGGAATGGTGTCCCATCCAGGGTCTATCCTGCTTTGTGCCCGTTTCTTCCTGGGATAGGCTCTGGCTCCCCTGCGAGCCAGAATTGGATAAAGGCATAAGAAAAAGGATGGATTTACCAAAACAATTGTCAGAATCTGAAGAATCAATGAAGGTAATCACAGAATAATTTATTTTGTTTTTTTGTCCGATTTTGTAGATTACATGTTGACTCAAGAAGACCTTCAGTACAATACCTTATTGATTTCAATGGTAGAGGAGCAATAGTATTTAAGCAGACTGCTGTTAAAAATGTTCGAGATGCATTGGAGTTAATCCAAAGGATATACTGTATATATATATACAGTATGTATATATACTGTATACTCAGGCACTGGAATATAATCTGGGCAGCATGACAAAACAAAGCACTGAAACCAACTGCCAGTCGGTTTCAGTTGGTTTCATTTTCTCGAATCTCGGATCTCCTCTGAACTTTCAAAGAGGCCATTGAGATCATAGTCACTGAAATCATGTATATGACTCATTGCACTCAAGGCAGAAACCACTCAACTATCTGTGTGGCTTGTTAACATGCTTTTCTGCACCTAAATTAATTTAGTTTTACCACACAGCATTTGAAAACAAAGGTGACTTTTCCATTTTTCTTTCATAATAATTATCTATTTACTTCTTTCTTTGAATGTGTGCTGTAGGTTGTGTTAATAACAAATATTAATTGCTACTTCAAAGTGTCATGACTGCAAGATTTAAAGCTCTAAAATGTGAAAACTGCAGGGTCCTTAATACTTTTGCATAGAACTGGAAGAACTAGGTTAATGACATTTATTTAATTTTCTTTCTTCTCAGTTTGACATTTATGACTGAAGTTAGGAGCTGCACTGATTTACTCTTACTGTGAATGTTAACCCTGCCCATCTCTTTATTATCTATTTCAACACTTCCTCCTCCGTGCATTTGTGCTTCTGAGCTCCCAACTGAGCAGGACAATGTGCACAGAGATGGCCAACGTGTATATGAATTTTGATGACTCCTCAGTGTTGATGGTGAATTCCTCTAAATTATCAGATCAAGCCCCACAGAAACACACATCTCAGAAACCAGGTAAGCTCTTTTTGGTTTTTTAACATGATTAAAATGTCTTTAAACTTCCTTGTAGTTCATTTCTAATATATTATAACTTTCTTCTATATTTCTCTAGAACCGAAAATGAAAAGGATCAATATTGTTAAATAAGTGTGACCTGTACTATAACAGTGGATTTGAAGGGATGCACGTTGAGTAGCTCTGGACTAATTGGTATGGGGTGTGCTATTCTGTTTCCTAACAGCACAAGACAAAGAACTCGTCAAAGCCTGGGCCTCTGCTTATTGCATTTTTCTATTTATCATAGAGTACCCAGTTAATGTCTTCCAAGAGTCAGTGTCACCAAGATGCTCTCCCAACACAAACATGACTTGAACAAACTGCTTGGTAGTGAATGATCTCAGACTCCACTACATGTTTACAGTTGATTTCATTGCTGCTGTATTCCACTCTATGTTATTCAATGTAGTTCTACATGCTCACTATCCTCCTGTGTCGAGTCAGTACAGTCTATTTTTCTATTTGCAATCACCCAAATCGATAGGAGTTATAATAAAAGTGTGGTAGATTTTAAAAATTATTTTTAATCCAGTTGAATAAATATTAGGGCAGCATGGTGGTGCAGTAGTTAGCATCGATGCCTCACAGCACTGTGGCCCGGGGTTCAATTCTGGGCCTGGGGTGCTGTCTGTGTGGAGTTTGTATCTTCTCTCCATGTGTGTGTGTGTGGTTTTCCAAAGGGGGCAGTCCAAAGACATGGTTTATTGGCCTCTGAGAAAATTAGCCCCGGTGTGGATGTGTGCATGTTTGTATCTCTGCAGTGGACTGGTGTCCTGTCCAGGGTGTATCCCGCCCTGCGCCCATTGCTTGCTGAGATAGGCTCTGTCTCCTCTGTGACCCTGAATTGGAAGAAGTTGTTGAAAGATGGATGGATGAATAAACGTTACAGATCTGGCACACAAACTTATTTTGGGCCTGCATTACCAGGACTATAGTGAGCCATTAATATTTCAGTAAAATTGAGCTAATAAAATATGGAGGCTTGACAATCATGTGGGTTTCCTCCAGGTGCTTCCTACAGCCCTAGGATGGGCTGGTGTCCCATCGAGGGTGTATCCTGTCTTGTGCCCATATGTACCCAGGATAGGCTCCAGCTCCCCTGTGAGCCTGATCTGGAAAAGTTAGAAAATGGATGGACAGCTCTACAAAGCAGCTGCCTCTACTTTAACATGCAGCTGACAGGACCACCACTCAGTTACCACTGAAACTAAACATTTCCTATGAGGCGCAGAACAGAACAAGTTTCAGAGAATTGGCAAAGGACACAGCCATGCTTAAATCAAATCAGGTCGAGTTATAGGAGAGCCACCAATCTTTCCCGCATTCCAGATTACACTGGTTTAAATGCTCCTATCATTTTTTTGTTTTAAAATCTTATTATATTTGCCACCATCAGGTCCAATGACTTGAAGAGAGCTCATAGAATTTATAATGGTCCTGGTACTTGGAAGGACAGAGACTTAATTAGTTCATTAACCCTGTAGTGTGCTCTCTGAAGGCACCAGTTCTGTAGGGTTTGGGCATTTACTGGGACAATTATTAATTGTAGCAGTAAATCACAAAATTGATTCTTTTTGATGGCTTTAGAATCCAACCATGCGATATAACTCAAACAACGCACACACACAGGTACTAATACACGAGGATACATTTATTAATACATAGAATATGCATGTAAACCTAACAGATCTTATCGTGAGGGTTATCAGAATACAAAAGATATATATTCAATCAGTTACGAAGAGTTACATATATCAAGAGGACATATGTTCGGTATATCATTCATTTAGACCATTTTATAAATGAACTTGGTTATAACTTCTACATTAGATACTCAAAACAAGTACCTAACTCTTAGGAATTAAATTGATATCAACTGGTTGGGATAACAATTGAATTCTCGAGCTGTAATGCATTGAAGTTGAATACTCATCCAATCTCTGGGGATTCAGATCTCCTGCGGGCTCTCTGGCTCCGTGCCAGGCTGTGCTGTGCGGCTTGCGACGGTGCGCTGCTGATGCTAACTGACCGGCTAGTTAGTGTTGGCTTTAACTAGCAAAGCTGTGCTCAGGAGAAACGTTACTGTGGGTCCCAGCAAGTCAGGAAGAGGACCGGTTCGTTCCTGATGAAGCGCTAGTTCTGAATAGTGATTCAGCTGTCCACAGTTCCAACCTGTTCACTAGTCTTGCTGCTGATGCTAACCTCAGGTGGATCCTCTGGTTACTCTCTGGCAACCTCCCCTCTAGACTCTTAGAACAAAGCAAAGTTCTGGCACTCGGACACACTGGCCGTTCCGTGGTTGTCTGGGCTGAGTCTCAGGATGGTCAGGAGGCGCGCTGCGAGAATGTCCTGCCCTTGGGAGCCTTCTGCTCCTGGGCTGTCCTGCCCTGGAATTCTCCTTTAGAATTCAATTCGAAAAAGTTCACAGAATTCTCACAGGCCCTCTGTGTTGCCTGTTTTTACCTGGAGGAACTTCAGCTCATTCATTGGCTGAAAGTTCCATGGGCATCAGAGTCCCACGTGAGTTACTCGGCCCTACCAGTCCCTGATTGGTTGATCAAGGTGAGATATGAGTCATTTACTCCTGACACCTAGGAATGCAGTCCAGATGTCCATCTGGCACTCCCTAGACAGATAGGCGCCAATGGATGACCATTGATCATGATAGCCAGGCTTAGCTAAGTGGGAGCTTGTTCCTTATCAAAAGAAAACATCTTAAATCATCCTGCATGAATACTTTCTCTGTGGCTGCACCACAGAGATGGAGGGTGAGATGGGGCCTCCTTTAGGACAGCATACCAACGCTTAATTCTGTCTTATTAACAAGCATTGCCGCTACAACCCCAATTAAGCATTGCCATTTGAAATAGTTTTTGTCATGCATTTTTATTTTATTATTACTTATTGTATTTGTTATTTTAGACATTGGCTGGCATGGTGGCTTGAAGGTAAGCATTGCTGCCTTGTAGCACGCGGGTCCTGGATTCAGTTCCAGACTGGGGTTGCTATCTGTGTGGAGTACGTACTGTACGTGTTCCCTGTGCTACTGGGTTTCAGCCAGGGGCTCTGACTTCCTCCCACAAAGGCATACGGTACTGGTAGGGTAATTGGTACTGGTAAGTAGGGTACTGGTAGTGTGTTTTGGCAGCAGCTTGTTGTCTGACCGGAAGGCGTCACAGGGGGGTGATCAGGTCAGCCCTGTCAATCACTGGAGTACAGCTCCCCTCTGTTTCAGGCATTTTTACAACTTGCTGTCTCAGGAAGGCTGGAAGTATCACTACGAATACCAGTCATCCTGGTTTCTCATTTTTCTTCCTCCTTCCCTCTGGTAAGTGTTATAGGAGCATAAAGGCACAAACTTCCAGATTCAGAGACACAAACTGTCAGATTACTGAACTCTACCCCCACCACTGGCTCATACTGATGTTTTTTTTAAGTTGTATGTTATTTAACTTGTTGTTGCTGCTGCGGATGCTCTATGTTTATGTTTTTGGTGATTCCTTTAATGTCTTTGTATTGCAGCATACATGCAAATAATCATTCCATTGCACTTGTGCAGATGACAATAAACTGAACTGAAATGATTGGCTCCCCTTAAGCCCTGTATTGGATAAAGCAGTTAGAAAATGAATGGATTTTAACCATTTTAACATTTTAAACACTGTCAAATGATAAACCCTGTTCTTATGCCTGAAAATGTATGACACCAAAATGTATTCTTCTTTAACACTGTTACTTTAGTTTCCTTTCTTCACTAAGCTGTGGTTTCATTTCCTCAAATGCCTTGCGGTTATATGAATAGGACTAAATTTATGATGAATTATCAAGAACATATTCACCAAGCCTTGTCTTAACTTCCCCTCTCTGTTTCCCAAATCAGTAGTAAGTGCCAGCATCATTCCTGTTTCAAAATGTGCAGAGCATGCATGATTAGGGTATCTGAGGCATTGGCTATTTCTGTGGGTTATTAATTTTAAAAGGCCTTTAATGACCGTCAGCATGTCAGCCTATACAAGTGCCTTATCCATCCATCATCTAACCACTTTATCCAGCACAGAGCCATGGGGGAGCCAGTGTCTTTCCTATCCAGCAACAGGCACAAGGCTGGGTACACAGTGGACAGGACACCAGACTATCTCGGAGCACACACTCACACCAGGGCCAGTTTTCCCAGATGTCAATTAACCTACCAGTATATCTTCAGACTGTGGGAAGAAACCTGGGCACCCAGAGGAAACCCATACCAAGATGGGAAGAGCATACAATCTCCACACATATAGCACCCCAAGCCCAGAATTGAACCCAGGGCCCAAGCGCTATGAGGCAGAAACGCTACCAGGGCTTATACTTTACATCAAACGAACATTCTTCCTGTCTGTGAGGTATTGCTATTGCACCTTGTATCCTGTTTCTTGTTACTTTCTTGTTACTTCCCAATCCAGGAGAATGAAGGTCAGACAAGTTTTTTACTTTACAGGAAACCTCAAAGGATCCACTTTAATCACTCATATATTCCAGTTTAGGAGATGGGTGTAGCATTTTTTTAATGAAGTCAGACAAAAACACTACTTAAAGGCTCTTTACATGGTGAAGTCTGAAATCGTCCCCCCAAAAAAGCTACATTCATACATTTTTGTGATCAGGTAACCAAAGTGTCTCCAGCTGGCATCCATCGACACTATGAACAGATGATGTTATGATATTCTGACACATCTCTTCAGTTTGAAACCTGCCTCATCTAACCTTCACTTTTCTGGGCTTCTGAAACTTTCTCTCCACGGTCATGAGTTCTAGCACACATGGGTATCGGAGCTCCTACCAATGTGATGAGAAGACACTTGCAATTTCCAGGAGTGCAGGTGTTGTAAAAGAAATGGGTGATTTACAAAGAATTGCCTTCACTTTTTGAAACAACCCACTACGTGAGCACTGGCAGCCATCTGTTGTCCAAAATACTTCAGATCAAAATTTCTCTTTAAAATTTTCAGGGAGTGCTTTTTCTGTGTACCCCAAAACGAGAGTTCCTCAGCAGGCCTGTATGTGCGTGACAGTTCTCTGCTGCCTCCTGCTGATCGGATACATAATCTTTGGCGTTTTCTGTAAGTATAACAGATGTACCAGTTAACCCAGTTCAGTGCATGTTACCTTTGAGCTTCAGCCTTCAACTATGTGTAGGTGACCTTTGACCTTTGAAAATACAGAATTCATTTGTATGCATGGAACTACATTCTTTGAATAAATCACCAATTTAATAAAGAGATTAAAAAGTAATTTGGAATCTGAACCTCTACTTTGTTCTGATGTCTCCTTCTTAAATTAATTTCAAGAGGAAAGAGTCTCTGCAAAGTGTGTGGGAAACAGGAGGATTGATACATTTCTCGATTTTTAATCACCACACAGATGAAAAGGTGATTTAGCAGCACCTATACAGTAGGTCCTTATATGCTCTGTTTTACATTTGCAGTGGTGTAAATCTTTGTGTGCTAGATATATAATTGTGACTGTGCTTCTACTCAAATTGGTGTCTTGGAAAACTAGCATTAGCCTGGTGCAGTGAGGAGGTGTTTGTGAGTCGGAGGGATTTACTCAATAACTGAACTAACTGTGAGCGGGCAGGTGTGGGAACACAGAGAAAGCACAGGGAAAGTGAAGTGTTGCTTATTTAGATTGTTCAGAACTTTCTCTACCCCTGTGATGACAAGGTTTTTACATCATATATTCAAATAGCCCCCTTCACTTCTTGTTCTTATTTCACTGCATTTTGCTTTCCTTGTCTTTTTGTTTCATTCCCAGTTTACCGAATGTCCCGGGAGAAAGACGAGCGATACGCAGCTCTCCAGCAGAATCTCTCCTCTGAAGAACCCGACTTCAGAACCACCTCTAACTTAGAATCGGAGCTAAAGAACAACCTCACAGTGGCTGTGTCAGCCTTCCTGGAACTGAGGAAGCGCCACAATGATCTGGAGGAGAAACTGAGAGATATGGAATGTAAGAATCCCTTGTTCTTTTTAGACAGTGTATTGACTTTTATTAGAAAGTGCGGATTGTGGAGCTGTTGTAGTGAGAAAATTACAGGTGTAGTAACTGGCTTGCTTAAATTGGAGTTTTTAGATTATGTTATCACTGTTTTAAATTAAGACAATTTAATTGCATATAACAGAGCACTTCATCCACATTGGATGTCCCATCATTTGGCATTACTTTTCACTCTGAACATCTGACTTTCTAGACTGATCACACAGGGCTATTCAATTTACTGTAAATTCAATCTTTTAAGGCATTCACAGGACAAGATTGACTATACAGAGCTTTTTTTGTAATAAGGAAGACATAACACAAGAATCTAAGAAAGGTTTCAAAGGATTGTGTAGTTTGTTCCATACTCCCACAACTCTTTGTGTAAAGACACGTCTCCTGTCCTTATTGGAGAATCTAATCTTGCTGCTTCGTGAAGGAAGCCAGGGTGGCGACTTCAACAACATGATTGGGTAGCTTGTTCCACACTCCCACAACTCTTTGTGTAAAGAGCTTTAATAAAGCTATTTCTTGAGAGAAGACAGGGTATCATCTTAAATATCATACCTGGGTAGCTTGTACCAGACTCCCACAATCGTAGTGACAGAGTACTGAGAACCTAACTGTTCTGTTTCATTCCTTTTCAGCCCAGTTATGCCGTTGTTGTCCGAAAGGATGGACATCCTTCATGAATTCCTGCTACTTCTTTTCCACTGCCGAGGATACAATGACCTGGCCAGAAAGCAGGATCAACTGCTCCAGGATGGGAAGCCAGCTAGTGATTATAGAGACTCAGTTACAGCAGGTAGGACAGAGTGTCACACCATCAGCGGCCTTCCTCAGTCTTGCTTCTTTTACTTGCATTGCAGTGTTCCAAAGGGAACAACTGAGCAAAGGGCAAGCAGCTCATCTGCCTTGTATGGTTTCCAGGAGCCAATTGATCAGAGAATCTCATACAGCCTTCTCTTGAAAACCCCAAACAGGCCATCAGCTTCAACCGCTCAGCTGGGCCATTCCAGACTCCCACAATCCTTTGTGTAAAGAAGTGCCTCCTATTTTCAGTTTTAAAAACACACCTTCTTAGTTTCCATTAGTTTCCATCCCCTGGTTCACATTTCACTCTTGACTCTGAAGGTGACTTTGTCTGTGCCCTTGTGCTTTTAGAGTACTTGAGTCAATTACCCTAGAAGTCTTCTGTGCTGAAGACAGACCACATTTTGTCCTTTTAGCCCATCAGTGTGGGCTAAACTGTACATCAGTCACTGTACATCCTCATAAGAGTAGTTGACCCACTGTGGGACTGTTGCTCGTGATGGCCAGTCCACTGAGACTTTCTTGTGCCATGGCTGACCTCAGGCATGTTTTAAGCTCTGAAATATTCTGCTCTGCTCCTGCTGCCATCACTGGGAGAGACATTGCAATCCGATGGGCTACAGGGAAGCTCACACCCACATTTAATGTAAAACTGGAGAAACCGCAGGGAAAACAATGTGTTTTATGTTGATTGCACATAATGGCGATAGGTCTTTTGCACTGTTAAACCAGGCCTGTAGCAAAAGAGTGTGTTAGTATAAGTCAGGAAGATGGGAAATGACAATATAATGGAAATATGGGAATTGTTTTTTTTAATTCAATTTTTATTGGAAATTGAGAATGTATTGTAAATTGTATTTCCTTTTATAAACAAAATTTCCATCAAGAATCATCTCAATCAATATCACACAACATGTTGCCATACTAGGCACCTGATGCTACATTTGTGCAGACACTGTGGCAATGTGTAGTTTAGATGCTAGAGACAGGTGGGCACAACCTTTAATCCTCTCGTAGTGAGGCAGATCTACGCATTTTAACATCTAACACTTCCTAACACTTCCAATGTCTGAACGGTTAGAGTAGAAACATCATCTGTGGTTCCAGTTTTTCAATACATAAATCAAGTGTCCTGTCTGCCTTCAGGAATTTCTGACCAAGCGTTTTGCCAATGGTTATTCCTGGATTGGACTTACTGACCAGACGGTAGAAGGAGACTGGCGCTGGGAGGATGGGTCACCGCTGACACAAAGGTAAAGACGTCTTAGTTTGGTCCGGGAGTTAATGTTGCTTAGAAGTGGTCTGTAGTGTCATCGCTTGCTACTACATATCCCTCCATCCAACTTTTAACTGCTTTATCCCAAACGGGTTTGCGGGGGAGCCAGAGCCTATCCGGCAAGCAATGTGTGCAAAATGGTGTACACCAGTCCATCACAGGGCACACACAGACACAGACACTAACACACTCATTCCTGGGACAATTCTTCCAGAATCCAGTTACAACAACCAGCATGTGTTTGGACTGTGTGAGAAAACTGAAACACATGGGGGAAACCCACACAAACACAGGGAGAACATACAAACTCCACACAGACAGCACCCCGGGTCAGGAATTGAACCCAGGGCCCCAGCACGATGAGTCAGCAATGCTGACCTCTTTGCCACCACGTCACACTGCTACTCTAAGCTATAACTTATACTGTATAATAATTGCTTACACTTATATAGTGCCTTTCTGGACACTCCAGTCAAAGCGCTTTACAGGTAATGGGGACTCCCCTCCACCACCACCAATGTGCAGCCCCACCTGAATGATGCGACGGCAGCCATAGTGCACCAGAACACTCACCA
The DNA here is from genome assembly GCF_055471065.1 of Atractosteus spatula. Taxonomy (NCBI): domain Eukaryota; kingdom Metazoa; phylum Chordata; class Actinopteri; order Semionotiformes; family Lepisosteidae; genus Atractosteus; species Atractosteus spatula. The sequence continues at coordinate 65,724,934 of NC_142708.1, read as the reverse complement.
CACACCAGCTCTCAGTGGGGAGGAGAGCAGAGTAATGAAGCCAATTCATAGATGGGGATTATTAGGAGGCCATGATTGGTAAAGGCCAGGGGGAATCTTGGCCAGGATGCCAGGGTAACACCTCTACTCTTTTCGAGAAACGCCCTGGGATTTTTAATGACCACAGAGAGTCAGGACCTCGGTTTTACGTCTCATCCGAAGGATGGCGCCTGTTTACTCTAAAGTGTCCCCATCACTATACTGGGGCATTAGGACCCACATAGACCGTAGGGTGAGGAGTACAGTATATTGACATATGTTAGAAATCCAATCACAGGTTCAAAATAACTGTTAGAAATGAGGTATTCTGAGAGTATTCTGAAAAGTTTTATAAAGAGATTTGTGAACCTTTAACGTGTTATACATATTCTAGCTGATCAGACATCACATAAGATAGGTATATACTGTACCTGTTGAAAAATTGCAAGATCACATTGTATACCTTGACCAGTTTCTTCTTCAATCTATGATATTTGACTTTGTAGTTCTTGAAATTGGGAACGATATCCCCTGACAATCTGAAATAAAAACATCCATTTTAATGTGCTACTTACTCATAACGCAGATTTGTCGGAAGAAGATAAATGTAGCCGGTTAATGGGACTTGCGAGGTGCGCGCCGTGATGACGGAAGAAAGATGAAGATGAGTACAAGCGCAGAGCGACCACACATGAACTCACGTGTGAGTCGAACAAGTGGGTCACATTAAGAAACTGCGCGTACAGAGAGAGTGGGAGAGTCTGTGTGATCAGAAGACGAGCACACGTTCCTCCCGTAAATCCATGCAATGCGCAAGCGTACAGCGATCGGCGTATTACAAGCAATTCCGAGTAAAAAGTTTGTTAGGCAGAGGCGAGAAATGGGTGTGAGTAAAGCTCTGAACGCGCTTTTCTCCTGTGAAAGTAGACAGCGCTGCAGCTGTAATTTAATTAATTCACCACATGAAAGAAAGATGTGTGAATCGGAGCGAGAACACACGATTCCTACAGCTGATGGCTGCCTGATTCGATAATCATAGGGTTAAAGAGACGGCAGCGCTGTAAGAGAGGTCGTTCTAACGCCCCCGGCTTAGGCGCTAGACTTTATAGTGGACTGAGACCTTGAGAAGAAAAGTAGTTGTTGTCAGGCCGCTGGTAAGGTAAAGAAGAGGTACTAAGAGTGGGGCTGCCCAAATGGGATCAACTTAAGGTTTAGACTGCTACTTCCAGTCAGGATAAAGTTCTGTCTCCCTGCTCCCTACCTTGGAAGGGGGAAAGAACCAACTGTAATGTTGGCTGGTTATAAAGCCCAGAGGAGGCTGGAAATCTCTAGGCAGACGATGCGAATACTGGCTCGGAGACGAGCAATCACTCCGTCATGATCGAGCCATGTCGTTATAAGAAGAGGGAATTACTTCTTTTCGATTCAGATCACACGGAAAAACTAGTCATTCTTTACACGTGCCTATCCTTATCTAAGATTTACCTAAAATAATCTCAAGTACAGAATATTGTCATCTATTTTCTGAAGTAATATGAACTAACTGAAAACAGTTTGTATTTATTGTATTTTTTTTTCTTTTTACTTTACAATGTGGAATTGACTTCTGCTTCAAAATATACTGTATATTAAATAGAAGTCCTTCATTTCTGGGTGTTGTATCATCACAGTGATCTCTGAATTTTGTGATGTCATTGATATTGTGCATTTCTTTTAGCTTTTTAAATACAGACTTCAATTTATTCCTCCCTTGTATCGCAGAAAGTCCCTTTATATCTTTGATTTCAGATTGTCTTGCTTGTACTCTATGGTACCAAAACCTTGCGTACTGTGCAGTAAATCAAATCTTACATACCCCAGAGGCTGCAGATTCACAGTGATGTGAGTCGATGCAGTTAATGAGGAGGAAGTCGAAAATTGGACAGCGAAAGTCCAAGGAAAACCCCATCACTGCTGACCATCACAAAATAAGTGATGACAAAAAACCAAGCCTGGCTGATTGCTTTCAAGGCTGGGGGTCTTGACCCCTCCGGCTGGGAAACACGGGTTCAGGTCATGGGAAAAATGATCTAATATCCTGCTTCTTGCCCCAGCACATACTTTCTAATCCTGCAATCTGATAAAAATGGCAAAATAGAACAATTTTGATTTTACTGGAATGTTGGCTGCCCTTTGCCCTTAGTTCATAAGGGTTTGGGTTTAACTCTATCCAAGTGTCTGTGATTAAGTGGGGTTGATCTAGGAAAATGTGCTCTTTTTCAGTTTCTGGTTCACTCACGAGCCTGATGACTGGAAAGTTCAAGATCCTAAAGGAGAGGACTGTGCTCACCTCAAACCTCACACTGACCCCCTCAACAACTGGCACGATGCCCCCTGCACCATGAAATATCCCAGAATCTGTGAGAGGAAGCAGCTTCGATGAATGTTTGACACTACAACAGCTGTATAAATATTCTTTGACATAATATCCAGTTACTTTCAGCTGATTCTGTTTTTGAGCAACAGTGGTTATAAGTTGGAACAGAGAGAGAACATCAATGTCTGATTCATTCTGTAGTTTAACAAAACTCCCACATAACTTGAGACTTGCAGCAGTTTGCCTTATTGTTAGAGGTTCTCCTCCTGAATGGTGTTTTCTTTGTTGTTTATACAGTGAAATTAATGTACCCTTTCTTCTGTTCCAGGAATTAAATAAATAAAGATGGGGGTAATTATTGTCTTCATTTGATTCCTTAAAAGTAGCAGTTGGACAGTTAGGGTTAATTCTGTATGCTTTTTTCAATAAAATGTTAGTCCATTTCCCTAGAAAAGTATAACTTTTTAGTTAAACTAGTGCCAAGTTCAGGTATTCTGTTAATAATGTTTTATAACTTGTTTCTTATTTATTACTTTGTTTTTATTAATTTTATATGTCTTATATAATTAGAAGCAATTTGGCTCATTTGAAGGCAGTTGATCCAGACAGATCCTTCAAACTTTCTGATCAAAAGAAGAATCTAACCCAGTGTCACGACTGTCAAAAAGATGCAGAAAACGGAAGGTTTCAGACAGACAAATTATATTTGTATCTGTCCATCCATTTTCTAAATGCTCCGTACAATTCAGGGTTGCTGGGGAGCTGGAGACTATCCTGACAAACAACAGGCACAAGGCAGGGGTACACCCTGGATGGGATGTGGAATGGGATGCCAGTCCAACGCAGGGCAGACACACAGATACGCACTCACACCAGGGCCAGCTTTCCCAGAAGCAGCCAATTCATCTACCAGTATGTCTCTGGACTGTGGCAGGAAACCCATGTGAACACAGGGAGAACACACACAACTTAAAATAGCAAATACCACCACACAAATCTTACCCATGGTCTGGAATTGAACCCAGGGCCCTGGTGCGAACAAGGGTGTGCCACTCTACTTAGCAGATATCTCATCAGGGCCCATTAAGACAGGAAATGCGGTGTGGCTCTCCCCTCCTTGACAACTGGGTGGGCCTGCAATAATAACAGCAGAGCCGGCAGCTGCTTCTCTTAAGAGAATCAGTTACTGTATATGAGATGTTCACTTGGATAGAGCTGAGTGAGGCCCCCCATGTTCATCCCAGAACCTCTCTAAGGCACAACTTTCTTCTCAAAAAGTATTTGGATATTTTATATTTTTATTCAAGTATGCCCATACCCCTCTAGTTTGTCATAGAACACCCTGGCATTGTGGTGACGTGCTGGAACGTCTTCTCTGATTCTTACACAAGATGAATAAACCCACTTCACTTGAGAACATTTGACAATATATTTCTTTGAAAGTGCTCAATTTATTTTTGAATAATGCAGTACACAGAACCAGTCGTTACGAACAGTAGATGCTGTATGCTTTCTTTCATGCAACAGTTATGTTTACATCTTTTTGTCATCAATACAGATTTTAATTGATCTCATTCTTGATGCGTGAGATAAGCTGAAGACCCTGGTCATTAAGCATTAACTGACTAATTCAAGAATTATTTTAAACTCTGATTTTTGCCCAAAACATGGTGACTTTTACTTGTTGCTTTTCTTCATATTAGCTTCTGCATAACTTTTAACTTAAATATCTACAAACTATCAGTAAAAAGTAATATTGCAACATTACACTTCCTAGCAGTCCACGAAGACCTCAGTGACTGATAGTCACCCATCTCATTGATCTGAGTCATCACAGCAAGGTTGAATGTGCTTTTAGATCAGTGACATCCAATCCTGGTCCTGGAGGACTACCGTCTCTGTAGGTTTTGTAGATCTCTTCAAAGCGCTTAAATACTAGGAGAAGGCATTAAAATAGTTCCGGCAAGCCAACAATGAGCTGGTTTAAGCTGTTAAGAGTTAAAATGGGTGAAAACCTGCAGACACTGCTGGAAGTGTAGCACGTCCGATGAGAGAATAAGATGAGAATCCCTAGACTTCCCCGGAGTAAGTCACGTCTCTTGTGATGGGCTGATCAGATGTTTAGAGATAAAGGAAAATGTATTCTGAAACTTTTCTAGAAAGAAAGAGGATTGGGGATAGAGGAACCACATCCTTATTTATGTGGCTGATACTGAATCTGAAGGAACTTTCAATAAATAAACGGAAATGTCAGATACTGTACATCGCCTTGCAAAAGTATTCAGAATCTTAGACAGATTTCACGTTTCGTTGCTTTGAAGTTTGCAGTCATGGCCTTCTGAAGTAGCAAGTGATATTTATACATGCATAACCTACTGCAAACATCCTACGCAAGAACAAACATAATTAAATATTCTTTAAAAAATAGAGATGACATGATTATGTGATTATTCAAACCATTTGTTGTGGCAAACCTAAATAAATTTTGGAGGGCAAAGTCACCTTAATGATCCACCCATTTAATTGACTGGCCTCTGTCTGTGTTGTTAACAAGTGTATTTATTCCAAGATCAAGTGAACCTCTTTCAGTCAAGTATTGAATGTCAAGCCAGGATTCAAACTGCATTCAAAACAACTCAAGAGTTAAAGTTGTACCTAGCTGTAGCTGGCTGTTCCCTTGCTAAACAAGCAGGAAACTGGTAAGGGATGCAACTGTGGGTCCAATGGTGACTTTGAAACACATTTACTGTAAGTGGCACTAAAAACATTTGACAAAAGGTTTTGTTGTCACACATGACAAAAATGGAGCATGAAAAGCATTATATAAGATCACTTTAGGGGCCATATACAATTTCTTGTATTAGGAATTTGTCTATTTGCATACTCCAACTTGCTCTCCACAAGACACACAGACAGGGAGAGAAGTTTGAGGTCAGCCATTTATACAGCACCTCTGGAGCAATTGGGGTTAAGGGTCTTGCTCAGGGACCCAAAGGAGTAGGATTCCTCTGCCAACAACAGGATATGAACCAGCAACCTTCTAGCCACAGGCACAGATCCTTAGCCACAGAGCTACCATTACTTCAAGATGCCCATACTGAATGTGTCACTCCATCACCATCTCTACGATGAAGCATGGTGATCACAGCACTATGATATAATGCTATTTCTCACCAGCAGAGACTGAGAATCCTGACAACACTGGTGGGAACATAGAACACAGCAAATTGCTGTCAAATGTTAATGTAAATCAACTTAAAACCTCAAGTTGGGACAAAAATTAAACTTTCAGCAGGACAATGACCCAAAGCACAGGGCTAATGCTACACTGGAGTGGCTTAAGAATAAAGTGAATGTCCATGAATGGCCTGGTCAAAGTCCAGCCTTGAATCCTACGGAGAATCTGTGGAACGACATGAAAACTGCTCTCTGTAAGCCTTCTCTAAAAGGTCTTGCGGCTGTAATAGCTGCCAAAAGCAATTCCACCAAATATTGAGTTCACGGGTCTGAATATTTATACAATTGATGTTTCATTTGTTTCTGTTATTTACTGTAACTTATATTACCCTTAGAGGTCTTCAGTTTTTTTAAGTTTTTTTAAAAAATATGCATAATTCTGTAATTTCTCAAAATGAGTCATCATAGCAAGGATCTGAATACATTTGCAAGGCGGCGTATTTACGGTGAGGAATTAGTAACCGAGAGAGCAAGACAGGCCCTCTTACTCGTGTGATAATACAGGCAGTGTAGGCCAGGTGTTTGGAGATGCCTGAGAGACAGTGGACTGAATCCTGGGTCCAACACAGCAGTGCGGTCCGGTGTATAACATCTGGGGTCAGTGTGGGAAATCTTGAGTTGCGTCAGGTGTAGCATGATGAGTTTGCTATGGAGCGTCCAGCGCGTAGCTGGTCCAGCAGGCCTTGAGACATGGACACTGCATTCCTGGATGCAAATGTCTTGGCCAGAGTGGGGCTCATGGGAGACGGGATGTATTCTGTGCATGTTGTGCCGCCTAAGCCCGGGGCACACTCAACAGTGTAAGAGAAGTACAGAGTGCCGTGGTTGAGGGTGCACATGTCTGAGCGGGAGCCTTTTTGAAGTTTTATAGAGCACTTCCCGAGAAGATCATTCCACCACTTGTACCACATTTTATCTTCATCCCACACTTCAATGTTTACTGTGGAATCCAGGGTCAGCTTGACAGTCCCAAAATAAAGGCTCTCTTGCCAGACAGGGTTGTTCTGGTCATAAATCACTTTGGTCTGCGGGTTTGTATTCTTATAAGAGAGCTTGACGTAGGCGTCCGTCTGGCTTAAATGATCCCCCCACAGCCCAGTAGCCTTCTCTACTTTAACCGTGAGCTTGGCCAAGCCTCGCTCCATGGGGCAGCACTTGCTGTTGACTTCGCTGTTGGCCTCGCACACACAGTTGCAGGAATCCCTCATGCTGGGCGTGGAGCCCGAGGCGCACTTGCTGGAACAGTTCTTGTACAGGGCTTGCTCCAGGATGTATTCCTCTATGGCTTTCTTCAGGTTTGGCTTTTTTGAGCCTTGTTTCAGGTGGACCAGGTTATGCATGGGTTCCAAGGAGTAGGAGACAATGTCTGGGTTGATCTTCAGGCTCGTCACCCAGTCTTGAAATGCTTTGGGGTCTGAATCTCCAGAAAAGAGGATGTCCACCCCTTCTACCTGCCCGCCTGTTACCTCTGACAGCCTCTCGCTAAACGTGCTGTGGAAGCTCTCTTTAGTTCCTCGTGTCTTCAGGTCATTCTTGCAGTGATGATATTCTGTTTTCACAGAGGCACGTTGTCCGGCGGTAAGCGAGGCTTCCACATCTAGGCAGTCCTTCACCTCAGTTTCGGAAAATCCATCCAAGGCCATCTCGCAGCTTTTAACAGATGTTGTCGTTCTGACTTTCCCTCCCAGCTTCACTCTCCTGATGAAATGGGTGCCGTAGGTGTCAATCAGCTTGCGGTACTGCGCCTTTGTGTTGTGGTTATACACTTTAGGGAGTCGCTTCAGGGAACCGAAAAATTCTTTGGAAAGCTGAGGGTAATCTACCACTCTGTAACTGAAAAGATAAGATAAGAGATAAGACTTTATTAATCCCGAAGGGAAATTGAGGTGTTACAGCAGCCCAGTACAAGAAAAACAGGACAGACATCGAACAAGACAGACATCGAGATAGGCTAAAATTAAAAATAAACCACAACATTAGAGTAATTAAATATGTATATAAAATACAATATAAAATAAATAGAGTTGGCAAAATAGATATGTGCAAAATATGCTAATAGTCACTGCAAAACAATAAAAGATGTGCAAAATGTGCATAGGTATGTACAAATTGAAAATACCACAGTAAAAACAGTATATCAATGCAATGTCCAAAATTACATGAGAGCAACATTCTGTCCATAGATGAGCAGATGAAGGGCTAACAGTCCTAGCCTAGGCCACTGTTATACAGCCTGACAGCCGCTGGGAGGAAGGACCTGCGGAAACGTTCCTTGAACACCGTAGCTGGAGCAGTCTGTTACTGAAAGTGCTCCGCTGTCTAATAACAGTCCCATGTAGTGGATGAGAGGAGTTGTTGATGATGGCTGTGAGCTTGGCTAGCAGTCTCCTCTCCGCCACCACCTTCAAGGGGTCAAGGCTCAGCCCCAACACAGTGCCAACCTTCTTGATGAGTTTATTGAGCCTATTTACATGTCTTGCCATGATGCTGCTGCCCCAGCGCACAACAGCGTAGACGATGGCTGCTGCCACCACTGATTCATAAAATATGTATACACCAAAGGACCCAAGCCTTCTAAGAAAATAGAGTCTGCTCTGATCTTTTAGCCCAACACTTTGCTCCGGATCTACAGCCTCTACTCTGTTGTATTAGTTCTCTGGGGATCTCCAGTCGCTCACCCGAGAACACTGCCAACTTCCGTTACATGAAGAGCTGGCCTCTGGTATAAACGAAAGAGCCCGGCTTGCCCATTGTACAGTACATGCTGGTTCAAAAAGTTGCTCATAAAAAGACCGTCATAAAAAAAAATAACCCAATGAAAGTAAACAGTATTTAAACTAAATACTAGAACCTAATATAATACTATAGTAGAAAACAAAAAGACATAACAATCACAAAATAACCGGAGCTGCTGCAGCAGGCTGCCGCATGCACGGCGCCATCTTGTAAAAGATGAAGCAAGAAAAAAGAAAATGACTTCTTTAATTTCTTACAAAGGCACATCGAACACCCAGCTTATATATTTCTGAATCAAAGTGAAACTTATATTCCTATATTCCATTTCCTATTTTTCCTGCATATTTTGATGTTGCCTACTCTTCTTGTTTCATCTCACAGCAATGTCTCTGAGGCTTCCCTACGCCTCTAATGGTCCCCACACCTACTGTATAATGGTTTGACCTACTGCGAACTCCACTGTGGCCTCTAGAGCAGTGGTTCTCAAAGTTCTCTATGGTCCACGGACCACTTACACCAAGTCAAAGATGCGGTGGACCACCTACTGTATGCCTATGTCCACTTCTTACCCAGTACAAATCATCACCTATTAATGTACTAAAAATAACTAATATAGAAATAAATTTAATGAAAAGTATTAATATTTTTACAGACAAAGCTGCATATTTTGCATATTTTATTATTTAAACAAGTTAATGTGAAGAATGGAGCTGCTTTTGTTGAGCAATCAGAGAAGTGATATCTGGATCCAAGCTGGACAACTTTAGTCTCATGTCTGGCTCCACGTTCAGCTGATATCTCTTCTTTGTTTTCAGTCCAACAAGTGTCTAAAATCCAAGCTCACAATTGTAGGTTGTTGGGAACAGAAATAAATGCTTCAGCGCTATGTCACTAAGTCCAGCATACTTGGATCGTACATGGAGCAGAAAACCGATCATTTGTATCTTAAATGAAAGTAAATTTAAGGTTTTAAACTAACGTTTTACCATATTTAAGACCCAATTGGTTATTTCACAAGGCAAAGCGGGATAAAACATAAGCAAACAGACAACAGTGTATTACAAAGAAAAAAACAAAAAGGGAACCTCGTTAGAGCAGATCAGGACACAACTCCAGGACAGTGAGATACAAATAAAGAAGAGAGAGGCACAAAAGAGCCAGGTGAGAGAAGTTTGGCGAGCTTGTCAGCGCAACAGAAGGAAAAAGCACAGGTTATCTGCATCGATTGTGAAGCACTTTCCAAAAATGACATTCACAAGACTGGGCTACTTTAGTCTTTTTAAAACAAGGAATATGGACATGCTGTTTTAATAAATGTTGATCAAATGAATGTTCGAATACTGTTCGGTGTAATTTCTAAAGGAGCAGGATCGGACCGGCTTCGGGTCAGTACTTGTATCATTTTAAATCAGGTTGGGCGGGTGCGGGTAAAAAAAAAGCCGACCCGTGTATCACTAACCACAGTAGACTGCTGCAGGGCGGCAGGGACATCACCGCCAAACTGACGGTCTCGTTTTCAGTGTGTGACATCGTTTCATTCGTGGTGCAGAAAAGAAAAACACTGAAGCGATAGGCGCTGTTGGGGAGAATGAAGAGGCGAGGTGGTCCGCCATAACTCAAGCTTCATTAAAACACCAAGGCAACAGAAGGGTATAGTCAAGAAGAATGAATGGAAACTTTGCCCTTTCGGCAGACCCTCAGGCCAGCCAAGCCTACCTGGCTGGTGCCGCCCCATTACTGACACACACAGTCCCCTTAACGGCTCGTGAAACCCCGATACCTAGAATCAACACACAAGTCCCTCCTTCTACTTTTTACAGCTTGCAGTTCTTAACAGTGCTGCTATGGGGAGTCCCTTCATAGCGGACGCTACAATATTCTTTCCTCTGACTTAAACAACGTAGACTTCCTTTAAGAAAAATGATTAGTTCAGCCCGTGATACACCTAGCGCACGCTCCTGGACCACCAGTGGTCTGCGGACCACACTTTGAGAACCAGCGCTCTAGAGGGGTGAGCCCAATTGCAAAGACATAGGGGCCTTTATATCACTTTCCTTCCCCTACAGCACAATCCTGCTAAAATAAGTTCCTGTGTCCGGGGCTGTGGGGAGGTGGGGGGTTTGGTACTATTTGAGGGAACCAACTAGTGTTTGAAGTCCCTTTGTTTCTTTGGTGTCCTCAGCCTCTCACAGTGAAATAAAATTAAAACAGTTGGCAAATTTCAAGATCTTTAGCCTGTCAGGTTCATTTAAACCTGAAAATACATCTGATTACTCATCTGGACAGATTCCAGAATGGCAAGATCTGCCTTACAATGTGGTGACCTAAACCATACACTTTAATCTCAACTGAGTCATAAGACACTAGCACACTAATTTTAATTGCTGGGCTATATTTTCTGTGTTTTTATGGGTGTTTTTATGGGAAACCCTCCTTTGAATGTGTAAGTAAGACAACTCATCAGAGCGGTTTTGCACATTGATTTCTTTGCTCATTGTTTCCGTTCGTTTTTTTTATTACATGCTACTGTGAAACACAGACATTGCCTCTGTGTATTAAATACAGTGACTCAACTCGAACCCGAGGCTTCCCTGCTGCACTCATCTACATTAACGGAAATAAACAGGACCAAGCCTTCCTTGTCATGGATTCAGTGTCTGATGACAAGGCACATTTCTGCCATTAGTGATTACCGCTGAAAATCACATGTGCATGGCTAATGATAACAGTCAGGAGCTTACTCTTGTAATTATTCTCTGGAAGGACCATCTCCATTTAACCCATATGTTTTCTAAGCACTTCTTCCAATTCAGGGTTGGGGGGGAGCCAGAGTCTATCCCAGCAGGCAACGGGCACAGGCAGGATATGCCTTGGATGGGACGCCCGTGCATAACCAACACACAGACACAGATACAGACACGCACACCCTCACACCGAGGTCAGTTTACCCAGAAACCAATTAGTCTACCACTACTTTGCACTGTGGGAGGAAACCCACATGAACACAGGGAGAACATGCCAACTCCACACAGGTAGCACCCCAAATATCTTTAGAAGAGCCCATTTCTGAACCTTAAAATTGTATATTAAGATGAAGCGAGAGCTGACCTCGAAAATGACGGACGCTGCTTATTACCTGTAAAATACACACTCCACTTCGTGGGTGAGGAAGGTGTACTTGTCTGATTTGGACTTCTCCATGGTGTACTTTGCAGCTGTGGAGTGGGTGCCACCAATCATGAGCGAACCTCCCGGCTTAGTGCCGAACGAGAGATCCAAATCGGCTTTCCAGTTGTTCTCCACCGCCGAAAGGCTGCTGTTGACGAAGGATTCGCTGGAGTCGTACATCTTGCTGGTCACCTGCATCTTGCAGTGAGGAAGAGTGCGCCAGTCCACCACGGCCAAGGGAAGCTTCTGGGCCTTGTTCTCCAAGTAGGAGTTGGGGCAAAGAGTGCAGGTCTTGTCCTTCTTCCTCCAGCTGTTGACGTTGATGACGTAGGCCCCCTTCCGCTCCATCTTGACGATGTCGAACCCTTCCCCTGCGAAGTTGTACCCGGGCACATAATCAGCTTCTTTGCATTCATTGATGGTGCCAGTGGTGCAGGCTTTAATGACTGTGGGGGAGAGCAGGAGATGTAGAGTCCCGAGGACACAAACAAGCCCCTTCATCTCAGAAGGAAAACCTGGCCTGGAGCTGCAGAAAGAAGATATTGTCTGTAAGTTTCCTCTGCTTGTCACTTCTCAACACCAACCTCCCTTTCAGCGTGATTGGGCTTTTCCAATATTTGATGTGCTGGAAAAGCTGACATCAAGGATTTCAAAACACAAAGACTGGAAAGATGTTTTTAAACAATGCTCTTTCTTTTTAAACAATTATATCACTTAAATTTTTGATAATTGTTAATTATTAGTACAATGTTGCTCCCATTGTGCAGGAGAACATCAATTTAAGTGTTTAATTTTTCTCCATTTCTCTTTCAAAATATTTAGACAATGTGGGCAGGTTAAACTGAATCATGCATGACAATAAGATGGAATTTGTACCAAAACAAATTAAGGACAAGAAAAGATTTTATCATATTGAAGAAAACGGAATCTTAGGAGCTGTTTTTTGCGATCAAACTTCCTATTTTGATTCCCACAGACCTGCAAAAAGGCGGCAGTGGTCAGCACTGTTGTCTCACAGTGCTGGAGCCCCGATTTCAATTCTGGACCTTTCCTCTCACGATAGAAAAAACATAAGTAACTCTGCCTCGTATGATAATTAAAGTACTAATTCATTGGTTTTAAAGTAATATAACTAACATCGATCAACTAAAAGAAACAACAGTAATCACAAACGTATAGAAATCAGTTAAATTAAACAACATGAATCCCTCCTCTGTGGCCAGCAGGTTCCTACACTTTCTCTCTCTGCTTCGTGATCATCACACTCCACTGTGATGAAACGGACAATAAAACTGGCAGTGAGCCTGTAAGCTCCTCTCCAGGCTGTGATTCCCCACACTGCTGACACGGAACCTGGAGCGTCTGTTACCCTGTGAACACAAGACCTCGCTGAGATGCGGAGGCAGGGACTTGGGCAAACGGCAGAGAGAGGCTAATTTACTGGCAAGATTTGTCTCACCATCCTAGTCTATTGCTCCGGTAATTTGAAAGTTTAACAACCTTCAGCTTGGTTTCACCACACTCTGCTATTTTTTCACCCAAAACCAAACCACAAAAAAGCAAATTAGCGAATGTTAAATTTGCAGATGTCGCGAACCTACTGTCTTACATTTGGGTTTTTTTCTCTTTAATTTTTGCTGAAATTTACTGTGACGTATCTGACGTATTTATCGTATTCAGATTGAGCATTCATATTTCCAATAAAATATTACATTTTAATAGCTGTTTTCGCAGCATGAGTCACCACAGGAAGGATCTGAGTCCTTTTGCCACTCTCTGTATGTTTCCATCAGTATAAGAAACCAGCCCCGTTCGTTCTGACCTTTGAAAGATAGATCGCACTCCCCCTGTGATGTTGCTTTCGTTGTTGTGGGCAGAGAGTGAGTGGTAGATGGCTAATGATTTCTTATTAATCTCCTGGTCTGGTGATTTGCCACCTGGTTGTTGAGTTATTACCATAGTAGGACATCTTTCAAACAGGTCTCCACCTATTCAATCCTCCTACTCGAAGAGGGGTTTAGAGTATGTGGTCAGTTCCCTCTCGCCCCTAGCTCTCTTTTTTCTAAGCCTGACTAAAACAGTCTGTACTGAATCTGAATCGAGTTGTCATAAAAATGCCAATGACTATATCTATATATTGTATCTATATATCTCTATATTGTACAGTAGGTATCCTTCTAGCATATAGCATTATTAAACTCCAAGCTTAAGACTATTTACTAGCGTAGCTTTTCAAAAGTTTTAATAAATGGAATGGTGGGTTATATGGATGGTGGGATATTTGCTTGTGCTTGTTTTTTAAATCTCCAAATAGCATGTCAGCAGCCTCAGCAAACGCTTTTTTAAATTACTTCTCGATCCCTGAATGACTTTTTGTGTTGAGCCAGGACGTGGCTCACACGGAACGATGCGATAATTGCCGCTTTCCCTCTTGTATTAGGCCTCGTGAAAACCGACTGCTGCTAGTTCAGATTTTAATTTTTCCACTTTTCGTTTCCGTAACTCACTTTTACCACATCATACGTTTTGTGTGCCGTTTTGAAATGTTCTATATTTCTCTTTTACGCGTAGACGCTAGCATTGCAGATTTGAATGCGAAAGTACAAAAACAAATCATGCTCCTATTCCTTGTGGTAACGTTAAGTTTTCGGTCTCTTTGCTTCATCATTTTCGCTCAAACACTACAACTATCAAACAGGCAATCAAACTGTTGGTGAATTTGTCACGGCCAGTCTGTTTCGCTCCACTATGCACTGTAGCGAATGTGGGGTTCGTGCGGCAATAACCAAGAGAACGTTCTTGGATAGCACATACAACACTCTCTATTTACGGAGCTCCTGTAGCCTTTTTTTTAGTGTCAGCCAGCACTCAGGGAAGAGACTTTCACAACCCATTCGACAAGGGTTAAACACACACAAAAGTAAATAGTCAAATAGCCCATTTACAGTATTTTTTGCCAAACATTCTTGCGATCGATCGACTGGTTGCTCATCCCTGATCTAAATATTTCTTTCAGGTGAGTGTGATTGTGTAAAAACGGAAAAGCTAACACTACTGTAGCTACCCATAATAACCTTAGGAGCTGTTTGGAATTGTTGTACAAGAAGCCTGGGGTTCTGGGATAGTACTTTTAGGGGCTATATTGGTGGAAAGCAATATGAACAGAATCCAATCCAGACACCAAGAGATGATGTAGAAGAAGGAAAATCTGGTGAAATAAGAGAATTTGGGAAGTCAAGTTGAAAGTCATGGAGAGAGGCTCAGTAGAGATGACTGGAGGAACTGAAGAATTTGTCATTTGTCTGAGCAGAGAATCATTGTGTTCTGATTCTAAACTCCCTGAAGTAGCTTATCAGAGATTTCATAAAAGCACTCTTTTAGAGATCCACACTGTCATTAACATTTCAAGGCTAAGATGACTGGACCTGGAATTAGGACATTTTCCTGTGGCTACACTTAAAAACCAATAAAACAATCTGATTACACTGTGTCCACAAAGTCCTAGTATACTGTAGCAACGATTTTCTTGCATGGACTTAGAAATGTGTTTATATATATTTCACCTAAATATCAGCCAGGCAAATGGAGAAATGCTCAATTTAAAAATGGAAGGAAACATGTTGTTCGGAATGCTTTTTATATGTGAAATACTTGATACTGATTTTTTTTATAAAAAAGCTAAAATGAGTGAATTTTTCGTTCACCTTTCCATTTATCAAACATTCGGTTGAATTTGAAAAAAAACATAGCCGATCTTAAAATTGTTTCCCTACCCGGTGTTTCCATATTCTGAATATTTAACACATAACGTTCATATGAGGATTCAGGGGACAGCGTGAATCATCAAAATTATTTTTTTCTTCTAAATGATCCATGTTCACAAACAGTGGTTTTCTGTAACATCTATCAATTTTCTAGTCACTTCTTCCAATCCTGGATTGCTGGGGAGCTAGAGTCTACCCCGGCAAGCGATGGGTACAAGGCAGGATACACCTGGATGGGATGCCAGCCCATCGCAGAGCACACACAGGCACAAACACACCCTCACAGCAGGGCTGATTTGCAGTATCTTTGGACTGCGGGAGGAAACCAGGGCACCTGGAGGAAAAACCACTTGAACACGGGGAGAACATGCAAACTCCACAAAGACAGCACTCCAGGTCTGAAATTGACACCAGAGCCCCAGTGCTACTAAGCAGCAATGCTATGCCGCTATATTTTGTAACAGTATAATTCGAAACCTGCATCAGAGTTGTAAATGTACACAGAGGCTGTGTGAGTAACACTGATATATTCTTAATGTCAACTTTACCTCCAAATACAGACCGGGACCCTGAATGCATATTCTTATTTTTTTAGCTTGAAACTTTTTTACCGTATCTAACGTACATTCTCTTTAAAATGACAGGAGACCAAAAGAAAGTTTGCTTTCAACTCTACATCTACATGGATTATTACTTGTATCAATCAAGATCAGAATTACAAAATAAATTGCCTTTTTAATCTGACAGGTATTCTTACACCGTTCTAGAATTTCCTCAGAGACACATAATAGAAGAATCCCATAAAATGTGACATCATCTAAAAGTAATCTCCATTCCAAAAAAAATCTGAAGAAAAAAAAAGAATATCAGGAAACACATGTTCCTCTTTCTCCATCTCCATCACTATAAGGGCAGATTTATACTTCAGCAGAGGAAGGTATAGGTTTGTACTTAAATAATTTGACTGTTGTTTCACCCTATAAAGATCCTTTACTCTCTGTTTAGTTCTTGTAACCAAATCTCACTTCTCTAAGTTCTATGAGACAGTTTTTCTTTCTTTCTTGCATTTTTTCTGCAGTTTAAGAAAACCAATCACTGCTTACTATTGCATATTTTTCCAATTCAGATACAGCTCATTCTTCGGCTTTCCTTTGACAGCCATATGACCTCTGACACTTGCAGAGTTCTGTTTCGGCACATACATTTTTTGCTGCCCCTGATACTACCTTTACATTCATGGATATGTCATGTCATGTCCAGTATTTCAGAAAAAGAGGATTTTGAGACCAGATGTATACATCACAGAGAGGGGCACCCAACAGAGCTAAACAGTCACTCTCTCTATGAACACCTGCAGGACTCTGTCCACAAAGGTTCTGTGAAAATTGCCTGAAACTCCATGGAAAAGCTGGACAAGAAGACTTGAATCCAGACTCAGAGTAAAGAGATACAAGACGTATTAATTACAGTACATTCCCTGCATGATGATGTCTATTTTGTATTAATAAATGGAATTTGTGTTGATTCTGACCTGGATTGCAATTCTCTGCCTCGCTGAGTACACGTAAGAGGACATTTATACTTAATCGTCATTTTTCCTTCAGAAATCTCTAACTTCTCTTACCTGACTTCTTTCCTTTGAGATGTTCGAGAAACTCTGACGCAGACAGAGAAGTGAGAAGGTCTTCCGTTTGACAAGTACTGACGCCGTTTAAGACATCAGGGTGCCTGCAGTAGCTCAGCATTAGTCACATCTTCCTGTGTGACTGTGGTAAACCTCAACTACATATCATTTGTTTTATGATTTAAAAGTTATGTTTAGGACTTGTTTGTTACTGTGTATTGGGTAATAGAATACCCATAGTTCATGGCATAACCCAACAGTCTGTAGATTCTGTGTCTCTGTGCCCTTTCTAACCCAAGTGCAGACAATTATACTTCTCAGTGGTCCAGCAGTGGGTGTAAAGTCTACCTACACGGGTCAACAAAGGAGAGACACTGAAAATCTCTACCTCTCAGACACAGAATATAA
Source organism: Atractosteus spatula (assembly GCF_055471065.1). Taxonomy (NCBI): domain Eukaryota; kingdom Metazoa; phylum Chordata; class Actinopteri; order Semionotiformes; family Lepisosteidae; genus Atractosteus; species Atractosteus spatula. The sequence goes on along the minus strand of NC_142708.1, from coordinate 65,707,623 downwards.
AAGGAAGTAACAAGCAAAGATTTTATAGTTTTCAGCCAGGTGAGTGAGATCCGGGAAGGGACTGCGTTGACGGGGAACAAGATGATTTCTGGACAAGAAAGCGATTGAGCAGGACAGAAAATGAACCCTAAGGAATTCACATGCATGACAAAGAGGAAACCTGTGTCACAGAGCAGCCAGCCAGTGTGCAGAGAACCGAAAGGGAAAATAGATGCAAGAGCTTCTCGTGGCTAACCTGGGAAATGACTCAGCCACGGCCCCTCAGTCGATCTGACATGTTCAGCCATGTACAAAATGAGAAAAGGATACACCTCCATCAGCTCGAGGTTTTCCTTGCGTTGTTTTTCTGCTTTTATCGAATGTCAGACTTGTATTGTGTGAACAAGTAATATTAACCATTTTTCCAAAATGTTTATCCCCATGATCATTATTAACAACTACTCCATTTTACAGGGCGATCCCTCCATCGGTACCCTTTTTTCTGACCGCCCAATCATCTCATACCGCCGACCACCCAATCTACGTAAACTTCTGATTCACAGCTCCCTTGACCGCACTCGGCAATCATCCCCACCAGGCACCTTCCCCTGCAACAGAACTCGCTGCGTCACCTGCAAATACATATCTAACAACAGGCTCATTCAGGACCCCTCAGGTCAATTCCAGATCACTCATCGACATCCTGTACCTCCAGCAACCTCATTTACTGTATCTCCTGCAGAAAATGCCCAGCTATCTATGTTGGGGAAACCAGAAGGAGACTAGGGGACTGCTTCAGAGGACATGTTAGGGCTGTGAAGATTAAAGATTTTTCCAAGCCCACAGTTTCTCATTTCACCTTAGACGGCCGTGATCACACTGATCTCTCTGTCTCTGTTCTCAAAGAAGGGTTTCTCAACTCCCATAGCAGAAAAACAACAGAAACGAAACTCATCCTGAAACTAGGTGCACACCACCCCCCTACTCTCAATGACCGACCTATTTTCGTGTAATCTGTCTATTCTCACGCAGGTTTTGACTTCACACCTTTCTTCACCCTTCTGCACTTCGCATTTCCTGAGTGGCCTCTCTGCCCCTCATGCCTCCTCCCCTCTCCCAGCTTTTGTTCTTCTGTGCTATTTAATCTTTGCTGTCTGCCCTGTCTCTCTCACACCTGAAGAAGTGCGTTTTCTCCCTTCTCTTTTCAGCATGGAATAAACCTATTACTTGTTCCTTTGCAGCTACCCACCTGAAACGTTTTTCCAAAATGCCTTTGTTAATGTTGACAGATTGCTTTCTTCGTTCTGTTTTTTTTTAATTTTCTCCGTCTCCGCTGTTGGCTGCCTTGTGACGAAATCTCTCGTTTCTTTTCTGATAGCATCCTACTGCTTCTTTTGAGAACTTAAATCATTTTGACAGCAGCATTCAAAGCAATAGGCTTTTTTTATTTAAATGTGCAGATATGTCCCTGCACCAAGGAGTCTTTAGTCAGTAAGGAGACATCCAACTTACATGCAGTTACAAATGTGGAGTTTATTTCTAAATTTAATTCCACTTACCCACCCATTTTCTAAGCACTTCTTCAAATTCAGGCTCTCGGGGGAGTTGGGGTATATTTCAACAAGCAACAGGCGCAAGGCAAAGTTGCACCCTGGACAAGAAGTCAGTCCATTGTAGGACACGCACAGACACAAACAGACATTCACACACTTACACCAGGGCCAGTTTTCCTCTGTAGCCACCTCCAAAAGCTGTGCCATTTCATTTTCCAAGTTTTATCTTCTAACACCAGTGGATTACCTAGCAAAAAACACAACAAAATAAACTTTGCACATGGTATTTTATTCAAAACGTATTCAAAAATGCAACACCGCACAAAATGTAATCATATTTAATACTGTAAATGCATTAACATGCAGTCATGTCCACCCCCACATACTGTAGGTAGAAAAAAGGTCCCCACTGCCTATGTAATCCATTGTCATTTCATTCACAGTGTTAAAATTTTGTCTCTTTACTTCTTTTTTTCTCCCATGGGAGCAAGCGATGTAAGTGAAATTATTCGGGAAAGTTTTTCTTGCGTGCGTTTGTTTGTGTGTTTGTGCTGTGCCACAGCCACAAACATGCCATAAAGAGACATGTCTTGAATGTGGTCCCCTGTCAGACAACGACAGCTCTGCCCACTGGCTGAGCTCAGTGCCTGCTGTTTCAGTATCTGGGCTGCACACAAGCTGCAGGTGTGAAACCAAGACAAAGATCACACTTAACAATAACGTCAAAGAGTCTTGTTTGTGCTCCCACCCTTTTTTCCTATCTTGTTATAGGAAGCATGCATTTCTCTGTCATGTTTGTATTCACATTTATATGTTAACACAGGCAACACACACTGTACAGTATTTGATTAAAACACGCTTTCAAGGTGAAATCATCATTTCTGTGACTTTTAAGTTTCTAAAACTAACATGATTTACTGACTGTTCTATTTTATTTTTTCTTAATAAATTTGCAGTTTCACTATTAAGTATGTACTGTAATAGGAGATCAGTGTGATGTTGGTATGTTTCCACGTACTTCCAGTACTGTAATTGATTGGACTCTATTAAGCTTTGAATTACTTCTCTGTGGTCAGGCCTTTGTTTGTTGAAGGTTGCTGTTTTTCACTGAACAAACCACAGTGTCCAGTGTATTTTATCGGAAGAGCAGACAGCGATGTGGCAGCTTTGTAGTTGCTTGACCTCAAATAAAAAACTGCACAGAAGAAACCACTTAAAAAACCTCAGCTTCTGAAGAATTTCTCATGCCTTCTCACACATCGCTTTCTAAATGCAAGAACCCACCACCACGTATGAGATGTGACCTTGGTGTTTTGGGTGGGTTACTCCCCCCGCCCAAAATTGTTTTTTTTTCCATAATTGTTGGAGGGGAGGATTTATAAATAGGGGTGGGTGGAAATTATTTATTGTTTGCTGTTTCTTTATCATTTATCAGTGAAGTCTAGTTAGAAACTCATATGTGGTGGCAGTGGTGAGCTAGCACCCTCTAGTGGTGTCACAATAGATCTTTAAAAAAAGTCATGGATGACCATGACTATCATAGCGCAAGTTCTGATGCTCGGCAGGAGGCTGACAGAATGCAGGCGAACCATGCTAGAGGATGCTTAAATCCAGCAGCTGGTGACAAAAGCCCAGAGCCAATATCTTCAAACACAAACTGAGATGTTGCAGGTCTTTGGTGGAATATTTGAACCAAAGCTGGGCAGTTGAGCACTTTGGGGGGGGTGTCGCTGGTCAGCAGCCTCTACAGTACATGTGCTACAAACAACGGCACTTTGAGACATATGGAGCAGAGAGCAGAGAGTCTATTCTCTGGCACCCCCCAGCTCTGGGTCTCTCTTTTTGATTGGGCAGATCCAAAAAACATGACTTTTTTCACTGTCATTGCGGTTGACTCTAACCATGCAGAATTGCATGGTTCTTTAACATATTCATTTCTTTACCGCTTTGTCCAATTCAGGGTCATGGAGGCGCTAATCCTGGCAAGGAACAAGTGCAAGGCAGGGCACACCCTGGGCGGGATCCCAGGCCATCACAGGGCGCACACTGGCACCGACACACTCGCACCGGGGCAAATTGTCCCAGAAACCAATTAACTTACCAGCATGTCTTTGGACTGTGGGATGAAACACGAGGAGGAAACCCACATGAACACAGGGAGAACGTGCAAACTCTACAGAGACAGCACATTGAAGCCAGGGCCCCAGCGCTGTGAGGCAGCAACGCTCAGCTGTGCACCACTGTGCCGCCTGGTTCATTAACACACTGCTAACTAAATGAGCAGGCTGGGACAAATGATTACAAAATCCTTTTGTTGTGTTATAAATTTATACGAATGTATGTTGATGTGTGATTGACTTCACATGCCTATATTAACTTCTCATGCCTTCTCTAGCATTCAGTGTGTGAAACACATGTGACAGTAGACATCTGTTGGGACAGAACACAAGCTTCTCCAAGGCACTGTGCACAATGTTACTCTGAAGGTGGCAGTAAAGTACTGCAAAACTGACATTTACCTTCCATGGAACAAGTAATAGGTTTATTCCATGCTGAAAAAAAGAAGAAAGAGAACACAACGTTTTGGCCATGGAGCCTTCTTCAGGTGTGAGCTCACACCTGAAGAAGGCTCCACGGGCGAAACGTTGTGTTCTCTTTCTTCTTTTTTTCAGCATGGAATAAACCTATTACTTGTTCCTTTGCAGCCTACGCATGCTGACGCAGCTACCCACCTGCATTATTTACCTTCCATTGTGTGATACTGTGTGAATGTTCTAACATTTTGCCCTGTGGCAGGCTATAGACTTTGGTTTTTAAGAAAGATTATTTTTCAGAAATATTAGAAAATACTTTTTTTTCACAGATAGTTTAATAATGCATTGAGTGCCTGGAAGTGCAATTAAATCCAAGAGTAGGAGAAACATGTTTACACAAAGGGTGCTGGGAGTGTGGAACAAAATATGCAGCTTGTTGAAGCCCTGGCTTCTTTCAAGACATATTGTATCAATTAACTACTGACTGTGAATGGGCTGCTAGATGGGCTGTTTTTTTTGTTATGAGGACATTATTAGGACATGTAGTGGAGACAGGTCAAGTCTAGCCTAGATAGACTGATAGGATTACCCTGTGTATCGTCAAATATCGAGCACTCGTGGGCTAAATGACCCGTTTTTTTTCATCAGTTTTTCCCAAGTTTTTAAAAATGACTAATATACGCTCAACAACTCCAGTGTCCTGGATTAGAGATAAGAAAGTGAAAGACAGATATTCCACAATGTTTATCATCAGATGCTGTTAATAATCAATCTTTCAACCACAGAGATCATATTCCAATGAAATGTGATTTAAAGGTTTGATCACAGGAGCTCCTTTGAAATCGATGAAAGACTATCTCTTTGGTTTCCGCAAATGATATGAATTTAAATCTCTCAGCTATTAACGAAGCCACTATTGCAGGATAGAGGTAGATATCGAGGTAATGCTTCCTTATGTCAGAGAGGCTACTTTGCATACAGAAAATAGCCTGACTACAATGTCTTCTTTATTCTGAATGTTTCTGCAGCGGCGGGCTCTGTTCACAGCGGTGCCGCGTCCGCTTCAACATGAATGTCTTCCCCGCCTCCGTCTTCCTCCTTTTCGCGTTTGACTCGGCCCTGGTGGTCTGGGCCAGCGTGGGGGACAACTTTAAAGACTGTAAGCAGTTTTTGTACATGAAGACGCCGCCGGTGGGAATCGCGGACAGGAACCTGAAGAAGATCTGCCAGAGGTACAACAACAAGCCGCGGTTCGCGACGCTGTACGACGCGGCGAAACGCGTCCCGGTGTACTCTGCCTACACCTTCAAGAAATCCGACGGGCAGAAGCGGGTGGACGTCCCTTGGATGTATGAGCCTCAGGTATTGCCCTGATATATTTCACACTCCGTTTCAGTTCTCCTCGGCTGTCCAGATTGCAAGTCCCTAAAAACCCTTACCAGTTCGCTAAATTAGGACCTCATTTTAAGTCCCGAAAAAGCGCGACGATACGAAATCAATCTTTTAGGGTGTGTATAGTTTACTAAAGATGAAGGGATTACTAAAAGGCACATTAACTGCCGTCTTTATTTTGTTACCGGAAATTGTATTCTCTTCTGCAGTGGTTCTTAAGCCTGTTGTGTGGGGAGGGGCGGGTACAAGACACGACAGATATTTTAGAATACAACTGCAAGTAAACTTTAAAAAAAGTATGCATTTTTTCACGTATTCCTAATATTACTGCGAAATAAAAATACACAAATTATCTCTCTTTGATTATATAGATATGATATATTGATAAGTCTGAGATTTAAAGATCTGACCTACAGTACCTCAAAGATTTTTGATAAGGTGTAGTGAGAACATACTGTACACTATCTTGTTGAATCAAAGGGTTTCAGACTGCAGTAAAGGCTCCTGTTACTTCATATTAAGATACAGAGTATGAGTGTCTTTACATGTCTGATAGACGGTTAATACAGACATTCTAAAATGTTGATAAAGTATTAAGTTAAATTTTAACTATTAAAACATAAAGTTTTTGCGATGGAGCACTGCACTACTAGAAAAAAAACTTAAGTGGCAGTATTAATGAGACACGGACATTTTCGGAATTTTTTTCTTTACACAAATACACTGACAACTAATTGCCACTGCGAAAGTTTGTCTCATGTATTAGTGCTGTTTATATTATTTCTATATTATTATTCATATATTACTGCCGTAATATTCTAGTAGTGTAGTGGTTCATTTTGTGCTTTTAATACTTAACATAGTATTAGAATCCTAGCTTATAATTTACATGGTATTGCCATATATTGTATATTATTCTAGTATTATAGTAGCTTATTTTGTGCTTTTAATGCTGTAGTTGCCACATACTGTAGGCTCAAGGGATCCTCAAACTCTTATTTCAATGCTATTATAACTTCACACTGAAATGAATTATATGCAGGTAAATGAACTTTCTTGCTTTGCATCCAGATCCTCTTGTCTTCATATTTTGCCTGTTCTTTTCTAAAGAGTGAGGAGTACTCTCACTCTGTAAATTTAAATATCAGATCAGAGTTTTTGTTCCCTAACACTTCATATTAAGAAAAGGAGTATGAATGTTTTTACATGTCTGATAGACGGTTAATCCCAAAATTCTAAAATATTAATAAAGTATTCAGTTAGACTATTAAAATATAGAAATTATACTTTGCAAAGACCTCTTACAACAATTAAAAATACCTTCATAGAAAGGTTAAATTCAGTTCAACCCAGCCACATAGCTGAAGCCGATACCCTGGCTTCTTTCAGGAAACAGCTGGATGAGTTCCCTGGACCAACTGCCTTCTAGCTACCAAACAGGCTACCAGATAGGCCTCCTATTCTTAATTGTTATTACAACCCATGCATCTAATCTCATTTACTTTTAACACACTGCTTAATCTTTATCAAGTGAACATGCTCTTTTCTTTGCAACATCTTGGTTACTGTCACTAAACTAAAAGCTGACTCATATCCCCTTAATCATAGTTCTGCTTTGTGAAAAGACAGATTTTTAATCAGAAAGTCTCGTTTTCCCTCATTTGGCTGAATGAGATGCTTTTTATCCTGCCATTTGCTTTTGTTTTTCTCCTTCTGTTTAGCAGAAACTATTTGTCTCTTAATTTACCACCAGCTTGAATCTTTATCAGCTATTGGGCTGGATGATTCAATGATCCGAGATATTTCAGACTCGGCTTAACACCAAGTCAAGCTTTCAGATGTCTATGGACAAGGGTCAGGGGAGTGTTTTCTGTTTGGCCTGCATGTAAAACATGTCAGAACAATCGAGTGGACCATGTAGTCAGAAGAGAAAAGCTGCCTAACCGAATATTTTCGGCTGCCGTTTCAGCTCGGCTCTCCCGACGAAGGCGGGAACATGCAGGCCCTGCCCCAGGGCGAGATCGACCAGCTGATCGAGGACAGCCAGGCCGTCCTGCAGGACTACGCCGACGCCGTCCTCTACGAAAGGGGCCCCCTGAACCCCGATGAGCACCAGGCCGATAACGACGACAAGGCCGCCACTTACACCCTGACCAACATCGTGCCTCAGATCACGACCTTCTTCGAGGAATCCTGGTCCGTCTACCTGGACAGGATCAGGAAAAGGCTCAACAACTTCTGTCGGGGCAAATCGTACATCGTCACGGGAATAACCACTTCCGGCAGCATGATCCGAAGGGATCACGAAGACCGCTTGGCCGTACCCAAATACCTTTGGTCGGCCTACTGTTGCCCCAGGTTCGACAGAAACTCCCCCTATGACGTACGGTACATGTTTCCGACGTACGCCGCTTATGGGCAGAACGATCAAGTGGACAACAGCATCATCGAAGTGCCACTCAAGACTCTCGAAAGCTTCCTAAAGAACGAAACCGATTTTGACCGGGATTTCAACATTTTCTACAAAGACTGCATTTCCTGAAGCGCCGGGGAAACCCTCCTTTCCCACCGCACTGCCTTGTCTTGACCATAAGACTTTACAAACTGGACTGCGAAATAAATCAGATTCCACTCCAGAAAGATTTGGCCATTTTGTCCTGTCGCCCACCTTCACTGCTGTCACTGGATTTTGATTTGGAGAACTTTAACAAATCTCTTATCCAATTATTCTGTAACAGTTTGGTTTTGCTCATAAGAAAGAACACGATATAAAACAGTGTTCTGCTAAACATGGCCCCAAAATTGAGTTCGGGTTGGCAGCTATAGTGATATTTGTCTTTGTTAAGAAGCTGCAGGCTGAGCTTTTGGATTTTCTAGTTACTGAACTACCAAATTAATCAGGTGGGCTCATATACTGAAAGATCTTATTGCTGAAAAAGTAAAAGGGCCTTTATGAGTGATTGTAATCCAGGATACACATTTAAATAAAAGGTAAATGAACTCAACACTGGTCTTGTCCATTTTAAAAAAAACATGTCCCACTGTGCATGCACACAATTTAATTTAAAATGAGAATAAATCCAGCATTTCTAATGTTACAATGTAATGCATATTTTTGAGGCTGTTCAATGTAATATTATGTCAGTTTGATACAGGTAGTGGAAAGAGCACCATGACCCTTAATACATTTGTTATTTTATCAGAACAGATGTCCTGTTAAAAGATGAAGACATACTGCAGCTCAAATTTGAAAAAGAACTCCATAAATTAAAGCAGTGGAAAGAAGTCCATGTCTTCAGACTTCCAAAAACCGTCAAACATTATTTAAATGATAATAAGAACAATAGTTATTATCCATAGGTGTTATTAATTATTTCTTTAATCAATGCAGGCTCACAGGGGATTTAAAGCCTATCCCAACGGCAGCCTGTCACAGGACACACATGGGCACACTCACTCCCACGTCAGGGCCAGTTTCCCCAGCAGCCAAATAACCTACTAGAAGGCCTTTGGACTGTGGCTCCCCAGGAATCGAACCCAGGGCCCCAGCTGTGCGAGTCGCTGCACTGCCATACTGCCTGCTCTGTAAATTGCACACTCAGAATGAAACCTGTGGTGTTAACCATTGTACTGCTGGGGGGAGGTGCGGGTGTTAGTCTCCTGTTGGATGTCGGAAGCTGTGACAATGTGTTAAAAAAAACAGACTCGCATCAGGCAACGGAAAGCAAGAGCTTACAAGTCACTTTTGAAGTGTTTTCCCTACTTGTATTTTTTTGGCACTAAATTAAAACAACTGGAAGGCAAGGTGGCTGGGGCAGCTTGTCTTTCCTGAAGCTGAGAGAAATGGCCATGGTTTCACAGACGGCAGGTCCACCTCTGATTCTCTTCTACGCTCACACAAAAGGGAAAGCGACACGTCGACACGTTTTGAAATGGATACTGCCTTTCATTATTGATTTTGTTTAATGTTTTGTCAACGCAAAAGCCAATAATAAAAAATACGAGTATCACTCATCCCATATAAATGCTTGGGCACCTCTCACTAAGTGGTGAATAATTTCAGAATTCACTCACATGTATTTTTAATTCCCTTTGATAACCTAGGGTGTGAAATATTCTTATCTTGCTGAGCTCCCTGACCTTCTGGCCACAGGACAAGAAGACTAAGACCCCCATGCGAAGTGTGAAAGGCAGATTGAACTTGGTGCTGTCATTCTTCCTAAACTTTTAATATAAACATCATTAAGCACACCCATTTGCCCAAACTGATCTCATCCCATATAAGAAAGCAGTACCAGTTAAAACCCAATTTATTCTCAGTACTGATCAATTTAATTTAGTTAATTTGTTCCCTGGTCACTGAAAGTTACCGAATAAGACTTTTCTGCTTTGAAGTGTACTTTTTTGTTTAATATCTTTTCTAGGTTTCTAGCTTGTGTTACTTATTCAAATACAGATTTAAGATTGTCATGGGAGTCAGGAGAACTTTTGTTCTTGTATTGAACAGTATGAAAACCTAATTTGATTGTGGTTAGTTTTGCCTAGGTGCTCACAGTGTGGACACATCCTCGAAATTCTAGGTTGGAGATCATGTGTGATCCTCCAATATTGTCTAAATTAATTTTTATTACTTTGTTTAACCATGGGTGGCATGGTGGATAGAACAGCATCGGGGTCCTGGGTTCAGTTCTGGACCTGAGGTGCTGTCTGTGTAGAGTTTGTATGTTCTCACCATGTTCATATACATTTCCTGTGTGTCCTCCTGTTTCCTCCCACAGTTCCAAAGACATACTGGTAGGTCAATTGGAATCTAATGAAAACTGACCCTAGTGTGAATGTGTGCGTGTTTATGTCTGAGTCAATGTGTGCCCTGCGATGGACTGGCATCCCACCCAGGGTGTACCCTGCCTTGTGCCTGTTGATTGCAGTGACAGCCTCTGTCTCCCCTGTAACCCTGAATTGGAAGAAGTGGTTAGAAAATGGATGGATGGATTTATTAATTATACCAGAGACATCTCAAGCAAAAGCAGCAGAAAATGTTTATAGTGAGATATTAATTGCACTAAATAATTTTTGGTGGTCGGCAGAAACTTTTTTTTTCACAGCTAAACCTGTTATAACAGTCATTCATTTCTAGCAGTTCTCACATTTTTTTTTTGCTTTTCCAACACACTTGAACTCAAGAGATATGTTCGTACTGCACAGTGTTATTTAACAGATGTTCATCAGGAGGTCGAATCTTGCACTTCCGCTACATATAAATACTCCCTGGCTGCCCACAGCTCTGCAGGCATCTTTATTAACACCCCTTCCTCCAGCCCAGCTTACTGTTGCAGCTGCCTCCTTAGTTCATTCCTCTGATCTTCAGCTAGCACTGTTTGTTCCTCAACTTGTCAAGAGAACATCAAAGTATTAAGTATGCCAGCCCTTTGTATTCATCATCTCAATTCATTGTTGTTAGAACAACTGAATGATTTACTCGAATAAATTAGGTGAAGTATCTAGCTCGAGGGGACACCAGTAGTGTCTCATTGGAGATTTGGACCCACAATCTCCAAGTTATGAGTCCAGAAGCCTGACCACTGCTCCTTGTTAGTATGACTTATAAAGGAGCCAGGTGTAATGAAAGAGATTAAAAAGAGCCTTTGTGACATCTGCTGAGTTATTTGCATACATGAAAACCACATGAATGAAGCTGTTATCCCTCGGTTTGGCTTTCTAGGAGCGCAGGCTTTGTCTTACTTTGTAGAAGAAATCAGTCTGCAAGGAAAAAGAAAAAGAAAAATATCCCACAAGACAAGGACGCAATTAGAATTCCAAAAGACACACAAAGGGATTCTGTAAGTCAATTGGAAGGCTGTTCCTCAATTAGAATGTGCAGCCCTTAATAAAATGCTTTATTTCAATACACAAATTACAATGAAAGATTTGTAATATAGAGATATAGTGAGAAGTATAGAAAAAAAGGACTCAATTCTTATGAACAAGCGATGCGGTGAACAAAAGGAAAATAAATAAAGGTTGATTGGAAATGTTGGAATCCCAGGCCAGCTGTGGCAATATTGTTTAGAAAATCAGCAGGAGTAGTCTTTGCAGCTTTGCAGCTTTGCAGTTTGCGTGGGGAGCTGTGTCAAGTGTGTGTTCTCTGCAAGGGAAGAAGAAAAGGCGAATTCCTCACTGAAAAGGACAAAGGAAGAAACAAAATTATGGCTGCTGAGCCTTGAAGTGTTCACACTGCAGTAGAGGCTCAACAGCTTCTTCTTTCTCCTTTTCAGAGTGGAATCAACTTTTACTTGTTCCTTTAAAGATAAGACGTACCCTACTTCAGGCATGAAGACAAAAAAATTAATATTCCACTGAAGAGAAATCAGACTCACATGTTAGGTTTGGGCACAAATAAGTGGGGGTTAAGTCAGAAGACTGTGTCTCTCATAACAATTCAGTTCAATGCTGGGACCCAGCACACTTTCTGCTTTCTTCCAGAGGTTGATATCGGCTGTGGTATAGGCCTACCAACATTGCCGATTTTCCAGATCAGTAATTCATCATAATGAAATAATAAAACACTGCTTGGTTAAGTCATGGGTCTGTTATATCAGAAGTTACAGCCAATGGCTCACAGGGCTAGTTTGCATACACCACAGTAATCATGGGTACTGCTGGTGTGCTTCTGCCCTTTAAGTAGGCTGGCCTCTTCTTTCTCTATCCATAACGGCGCGGCTCTCAGCATGGATCTCTCCCACTCTGGCATCTCCCTGCTGCTCGTGTTCATCGCCGCCTCCGTGTCCGTGGTGCGGGCGAGCGTAGGGGAGACGTTTAGGGAATGCAAGCAGTTTATGTACAAGGGAACGCCCCCTGCTGGCCTGACCGATGAATCCCTCCTGAAAATATGCCAGCACTACAACAACCGTCCCCGCTTCGCGACTCTGTATGATGCCAAAAAACGCATTCCTGTCTACTCTGCCTACACCTTTAAAAAGTCTGACGGCGAGAAGCGGGTGAATTTTCCATGGATGTACGAACCCCAGGTACATTTTTTCATTCTTTATAAAAGCCTGAAATTGGTACAACTTTTATTAAAGTCGCTTTCCCTTCTCTTGGTGGAAAGATCAATATGTATCATCATGATGAACTATAGCTAGTAAACCATTTACAGGAATATCACACCGGTTTTTAGTGTATTTTATAAAAATTTATAATTATAATTAAAATGTATGTAAATTATAATTATTATTTACAATGGTTAACATGTATAATCAATAATGCCGTGGAATGAGACTCAGTATGGTATTTTAAAAATAAAACGGGCAAGTATTCCTTTTTGACTACCTCGTAGAGTTTCGTCCACAATTATTTCTTCATACCACATGAAGACTTAAAACAGTTGATAAAATTGCCCTTAAATGTAGCATGAATCATTATTAATTACAATGGGTAATTATTCTTTTTGCTCTCCTCGGTACTTGTTGTACTTGCCTGTAACACACACGTCACAATGAAATTCACTAATCTAAAAGGTAGTTTTTTTAAAAGGTACAATTTAATTATTTCCACTTCAATAGCTAATTAGTTAATAGTACTAGGAAGAGGAGAGAAAATAATTGTTTAAATTGAATGCATTTAGGTTTCAGCACTGAATTGAAAACACTGAACTTCAAAGCCACTGATCTGAACATTATGAATTTGCAATGTATGAGCTCCTTTTACATACTGTAGCTCCTACAGTATCTTATGTTTTCATATTTTCTTTTCCATTTTTAATAACTGTTAATAACACATAAAGAAATATATAGAATATAATTCCTCAAGGACCGTGTAATGGTTAACATTGCAACCTTGCAGCTCTAGGGCCCTGGGTTCAATTCTGGACCAGGGGTGCTATCTGTGTGGAGTTTGTATGTTATCCCCTAGTTTGCGTGGGTTTCCTCTAGGTCCTCTAGGTGACCTCCTGCTTCCTCCCACAGTCCAAAGATATCCCGGTAGGTTAACTGGCTTCTGGGAAAAATGACCCCGGTGTGAGTGACTGTGTTTTTGTTCATGTCTGTTCTGCTTTGTGATAGACTGGAGCCCTGCCCAGGATGTACCCTGCTTTGCTCCTGTTGTCTGCCAGGATAGACTCCGGCTCCCTTGCAACCATGTATTGGATAAAGCAGTTAGAAAATGAATGGATGGCCAATTTCTCAGAGCAGCACACCCTCAAGTGTGTAAATACCCTGTACTTTCTCTCACAGGCTGTGTTGGTTTGGCACCATCTAGTAAAAAAGTGAAAAATCTCATCCTTTTAACAGCACTTCCGAAACTACGCATCAAACGTTCACCACAGTAGGCTGTACTGAAATCTATCTGTCCAATTCCTAATCTCATTATCCAATACCAGGTTGCAGAGGAGCCTGAGCCCCTCCTGGAAAAGCAACGGGCGCAAGGTGTGGTACACCCTGGACAGGATGCTATTCAATCACAGGGCACACACAGACACAGACACACACTCATATAGGGCCAACTTCTGCACAGGCCTATTAATTTACTTTAGACAGTGGGAGAAAACCAGAAAACCCATACGAACACAGGGAGAACACACAGACAACACCCAGATAGAACATCCACTAACAAATATTTGTGGTTTCAGCTTTCAAGTATGACCGGAACCAACAACATGCAGCCTTTTCCACGAGGAGGCAGCGAGGTCCGCATTGAAGAGAGCCAAGCCATTCTGCAAGATTACTCTGATGCCATACTGTACGAACGAGGTCCCCTGAACCCTGATCAGCATCAGGCTTCTCCCAGTGATAAAGCCGCCACGTACACCCTCACTAACATCGTACCTCAGGTTAAGGAGTTCTATAATCGCCACTGGTCCGCTTACATAGACAGCGTGAGGAAAAGATTTAACAACTACTGTAACGGTAAAGCCTACGTCGTGACAGGCGTGACCACGTCTGGAAACATGATTCGCAGAGAGAACACGGACAGGGTGGGTATTCCGAAGTACATCTGGTCCGCTTACTGCTGCCCAAACTACGACCTCAACGCCCCGTATGATGTCAGATACAAGTTTCCCACTTTCGCCGCATACGGGCTGAACGAAATGGTCAACAACTTTGTCACCGAAGTCTCGCCCAGAAAACTCGAAACCCTGCTGAAAAGAGAAATGAACGTCGACCAAGATTTCCAGCTGTTCTACAGGGACTGTGTCGCTGACTGAACGCCGGATCACAGCGGGTTTTCCGGCTCTGGAATGTCATTTTAGATTTTCGCAATTCAAACCCCCGAAAGTTTAATTGGTACAATAATGAAAAAGAAGGGAGGAAAAATCCATAGGTCCAGTATTTCTGTTTAGTCTTAAACTCATTTTAGAACATGTAGAGAACTGTGGAGTCTTTCACATTAATGTAAACTTCATCATTGGTACTTTACTTGTCTACCACCTTACTTCTGCTGCCCTGATACTAAATCTATTGGCCATCTACTGTGATATTCGAAGATGTGATCTTTTGCCCACAGAGAGGGCCAAAAGACTGTCTCTACTTTTGCGTGTACTGTAGTAAGGCAAATTTAACATTTTAATTTTGGAAAGTATTTTTTAATCAAATAGTAGGTAGAAAGAGAATCAAACGCGAGCTATGCACATGGGTGGCTGTTTGGGAAACAATCCTGAAGTTAAATTGCACAGTTGAGATTAAGGCTGACTGCTTCCTTTCAGAACTGTCCCCATATCTAATAAATCCAGACTAGGACACTCCTGAAGAAGCTGATTTAAGAAATCTGCTTATGCACAACATGAGTTTTTTTTTTCTTTCAAGTATTCATATGTAATACTTGCAGTTTGTAACTACGCGGAATGTAAACGTCTTCATCTTAATCTTGCATCTGTGAATTAAAAGGCAATCTGATGGAAGCAAGGGAATATTTGCTTTAAGAAATAAAAACTCTTGAATGAAAGAAGACAAAGCCTGTTTCTTTGCATGGATTTAGATTCAAAAGATTTCTTTATTAGAATATGGCAGCAAAGTGTACTTTTCAGTATTTCTGATCCTAATTAAGAGCCGACAGGCAGAAACTTTCACACACGTCTGGAACGTTGAATTTTTACAGTATGGATGGGCAGTCGTGGTTAAAGGTGTCAACCAGGTTTCATAGGTAATAAATTTGTTCCTAAATTAATGAGAATGTTGAATGTTTAAGAAAGTTAAAGTCTAAAGTGCTATGTACTCACTGGCCAAACTATTAGGAAGTACAGTACCATATTACTGTGGTTCTGTGAAAAAGCAGTTCAATTGCCTCGCATTCTCCTTCTCTGCCAGTTGTGAAGAGCTCTGATTTTATAGGCGTCATAACCTGGGATCCCTACAGTGCTGAGAAAAGGTTTGTGAACCCCCTAGTTTGGTCCACATTCCCTTTTATCCATCCATCCATTTTCTAACTGTGGGGAGCCAGAGCCTATCCCACCAAGCAATGGGCGTGAGGCAGGATAGACCCTGGACAGGAGAGCACTCCATCACAGGGCACACACAGACACAGACATGTGCTCACTCACACCCAGGCTAGTTTCTTCCAGAAGCCAGTTTACCTACCAGTAGGTCTTTCGACTGTGGGAGGACAACACAGTGCCAGGAGGAAACCCACACAGATAAACTCCACACAGACAGAACCCCACATCTGCAATTGAACCCAAGGCCCCAGCGCTGCAAGGCGGCGATGTTTACCACTGTTCCACTCTGCTACCCTGTTCCTTTTTATGTTAGGCCTAAAACATTATTAGTTCTTCATGGAAATAAGATTAATACCAGATGAAGATTACCGACAGTAATTAATAGTGGAACACAAAGATATAACATACATTTGCATTATATGAACAAACTGATCCTCGTGTGAATAAGCACAGTACGTGAAACTTAACATTCAGTAGCTGGTGGCACCTCTTGGAGCAGAATTGACTTTGGGTACCTGGAGACTCGACAGCTGAAACCTTGTTCTTCCTATGTCTTCCTACGCGCAGAATAAATCTTTACTTATTCCTGCTAATTTGTTTATAGCTTCCTGGTTCACCTCTGTTCATCTTTTCATATATTGATGTTAATATTTTTGCCATGTTTGTCTGCCTGAAGAGAGGAAGGTACAGTATTAAGATAAGAAACTCCGCCTGTTGGGTCTTCTCACAGAGACTGAGAGGCTGTCCGCAGGAGTCATCACTACGTCTTACTGTACAATGTTGAGCCATGGAGGACCTCATTCAGACCCGCTCTGTGACCCCCAACAGCAATTAGCTGTTCTACTGTAATCTAATACTAATACCAATCCAATACTTTAATAGCAACTCTAATCTGTGGGTCCTTCTTTTGTTCTCAGACTTGAAATTTCAGCTCAGCTGAAATATGAAATCAGCTAGGGGGCTATCACTAACATCACTCATCTTTTCATGTGTAAGTAGGAAATTCCCTTCAGTACCTTACAGTCTATTAAGTTTTCAGTTGTGCTATATCCTTTACCTCAATGTAGGCTGTGCTAAAGTTACCCAGTACAGCTAGGGTCATGACTGCAATATGAGTTATCATGATATATCGGTGAGTCCCTCTCCCCAGGCTGCATATTAGTAATGATTTTACCAATAAGGTTTTCATTTTGTGAAATTAAGCCACAGAAATTCAGTTGAGTTCCTGCCATAGAGTCCCATGAAAGAGATAGTTAAAAAAGGTTAACCACATGCAAATTTCCCTTGCTACTTATGACTACACTATTTTCCGCACTTTGCTATGGTTTCTCATACCTGCTACTTGGAATGAGACCATGAAACGGGCCTTGATCAGGCCGAGGTGGATTAATTGGAATGATGCAGATGATAACTGCTGCACCTCCCAGGTGATTGAAAGACTCAGTTGGTACCATGCAGCAGGTACTGTACATCCGGCCCATTTGTTGTCATTCTATGTGGAGTAGGCACCACCCTCCCCCACTCCATGGGCTGATCACACACAGATCTGGTAACCATTTCATCCACTGCTTAACCATGATCTCATTGTGCTTTGCTGCATTGTGCTTTGAACTGAATAAGAACTCAAGACCTTTCTGAAGTTTAACTTTATGCAATGCCTTGTCACATATTTCTCACTTTGACTATTGCTTTCGAAATAGAATAACACCTGAAGAACACATTACTTTTAATAAGCTTTAAAAAGTTCAGTCCCAGGTTGCATGGTGCTATCTGTGTGGAGTTTGTATGCTCACCCATTGATCACGTGGGTGTTCCTCTGGGTGCTCTGGTTTCCTCCCACAGTCCAAAGATATACTGGCAGGTTTTAAATGGGGTCTGTAAACTAGATCTGGAGTGAGTGTGTGTACCTAAATCTGCCCTGTGATGGATTGGCATCCCACCCAAGGTGCATGCTGCCTTGCGCTCGTTGCTTGATGGGATAGACTGCAGCTCTCCTTCAACCCTGTATTGGATATAACTGTTAGGAAATGGATGGACTGATGGAAGTCCAGTCCCAAAACCTCACATCTTTGCAGTAACCAAAAATGTTGCTGTGTTGCTTCACATATGCCAGACATTGCGTTACTCCTCTCATTTCTATTTGAACTTTAGACGGCAGGTTTAGTTCCAAAAATGTGCGCCCATCAGATCACTCTGTGGTCTTCTGCCATCTGAAACCTTTAACAGTTCCTTGCTTAGATTCAGCTTTTTTCCCTGCTATTATAATGGATGAATACCAAAAGTTACCGCTCTTCCTCACCGTGGATACTAGGCAATGAGTAATGTAGGGTCTGCATTTACAGGGGGGTATACAGTATGGCAGGACTCCTTCTGTCCTGAACAGAACAGGACAGAGAGTATAACAATCTGGGAACAGGAACATTAGAACCCATCAGACGATCACTGTCCAGAACTCTGAACTGCATTCATGGACCGAGAACTATGTCATGAATGTCACTGCTATGAGAGAAACACAATAAACAAGAGATGGACGACTCAAGGAACAGGAAGGTCACTGCACTTTCATCTGGAAGGGAAGACCAGGGGAGGAACACCAGATTCATGGAATTCTGTTTGCTATCAAGAATTAAATCATCAACCAAGTTCAGGAGGGTTCTGTTGGAATCAGCGTCAAAACCAGGGGAGATTTCAATACCAAGTTTGACTAGACTCTTAATATAATCCCAAAGGATGACAGATTTAATCTTCTTGGAGACCTCAATGCCTGAGGTGAAAGAAATGGCAATCTCCGCTATGGAAGTCTAGGCAAGTCCAAATTCAAGGAGAAGCATTCCTGTCTTTACCAAATATGCAGACCATGGACTGTCAGACACATTGCTTCACCCAGAGCTGACAAAAGCCCTGGTCCAAGCAATGACACCTGACTGAGTTTGTCATTAATGGTCTCAGATTCACAAAGATGTCCCCATTATCAGTGACAGGAGATCAAGACTACTGCACTTATCAATTAAATTCAAAATCCAATAATTATATGATATATATTTATCTCCCAAAATTTGCCAGCATCCATTGTCTATTTCATGATGACACTCATGCAGTAACCCTCACTCATCAATCATTTTCAGAGCCCAGAGGTGAACTGGAGCAAAATGGCTGATATAACTCAGTGAAGTAGGCACCACTACAGACAGCACAATAATGTATGGATAAAAAAAGACAATATATTTCACAAAAATAGCGTTGCCTATACTTAACAATGGCTACACGCTAAGTTACAGAAAAGCTGTTAAATGGTACACCTGCCATTGTAGGACATCACACATAGCAAAATAATATTTTTAACTGAATATTCTTTACATTCCATTATTGCTTCATAAATGAGAAATCTACAGTATATAGTGACATATAGTAACTTATGTTAACAGTTCAATGTGTTGTGTTCAGTGATATTAATGTGATAATAACAATTTGTAGGTTTATTGAGAACTAGTAACAAAAAATGTCCCGATAGCATTATTAATAAACGTTAGTAGACATTTTTAATAGAGACTTAAACTCATGTAAAACCGACCTGGCATTTTATCGTGTGTATTAACCTGTATTTCAATGCAGAATGAAAGACAACCCATTCAGTCAATACTTTCGGCCGCTGGGAGCTACTTTGCATATAGAAGAATGATTAGGGCAAGCAAACAGTACCCACAATGCCGCTTAAAAGTTTAAGTAGTTCTGTATCTGCCCCAGGCGCTCAAGTGAGAGGTGACCTGCCCTGTTTCTCGACATGAAGCTCCCTGGCACCGTCGTCTGCCTGCTTGTGCTTCTCCGTTCTCCTTCAGCGGTCAGGGCCAGCGTGGGAGAAACGTTTGGGGAGTGCAAGGTGTTCCTGTACAAGGGGACCCCGCCGATCGGACTCGAGGACCACTCGCTAAAAAAGATCTGCCAGCGTTACGCCAGCAAACCTCGCTACGCCACCCTATACGACACGGTGGATCACATCCCCGTGTACTCCGCGTACACCTTCAAAAGATCGGACGGGGAGAAGAGAGTCGACGTGCCCTGGATGTACGAGCCCCAGGTACAGCGTTTTTATCCTCAAATCTTCCTTTGCATCCAAAACTAAGCATAAAACAACTTGCACTGTATATACCTTTTATATAAATTCTAAAAGGCATTAAAACATCACAACTGAAAAAACACCAATAAATGTTTAACTGTTTTCAGTTTTAGTGCTTCTTTCAGATTTATGGTGCTTTTAAAATTGCTTTTCTCCAAATAAATGCATGTTCAAATATTTTTTGTAAGCATTTAAAGGTGAAAAAAGAAATAAGTATATATATATATCCAATATATTTTGGATTTAAGACAATTTAGACTTTTAGCCTTAATTTCAGCTGAGGAAAGAAAAATTGTGCCACCACCAAAATCTTGGATTACTTGAACACACAGTCAGAGCTTATTTATTATTTATATTTAAAAAAATATTTAAAAATGACTAATTTCTACAAAAACAGATTATTTTCTTTTTTAATCCAAGAAATGTTTTTTTTTACTCAAATAAAAAAGGTACATGTCTGCCTCCTATGATGGACAGTGTCCTGTCTAGGGTGTATCCTGCCCTGTGCCCATAGCTTTCAGGAATCCCCCATGACCCTGAATTAGAAGAAACGGCTAGAAAATGGATGGAAAGGGTTTAATGATTGATTTCTGTTTAACTCTCCATCCTATTATGTTTAGACTTGACCATGTGCCCTTTCACTTACTGTAGAAAGCCACACATTTCCTATTTCAGTAGTGTGGTTAGGTGCAGAAGAGAACAGCAGCCTTGTGAGGATGAGTCTGACTGACCCTCCCCTCCCTTCCGTGAGGAATGAGCCAGGGAGCTGCTTCAAGGAGGAAGATGGGATGGTGGAAGGGGTGTGAGAGAAATGAGTGGGAGTAAGTCTCAGGTGTGAGATACATACATATGTTCGTGGGAGAGTGGAATCAGGTGAGATGAGGATTGAACCTTCCTCCCGAACTCCAGACCTGTAACTTCTCATTTCAGCTGGCCTCCTCCGCGGGGAAAGATGAAATGCAGCCCTTCCCCCGTGGAAATGTGCACCAGAACTTCGAAGACACCCAGGCGGTCCTGGAGGACTATGGCTACGCGGTCTCCTATGAAAGAGGTCACCTGAACCCGGACCAACATCAGGCTGAACCTGCTGACAAGGCTGCCACCTACTCCCTCACTAACGTTGTACCACAATTCAGAGAGTTCAATATTGGGCATTGGGCTCAGCATGAGGACACCATCAGAAAGAGGCTCAATAACTACTGCAGAGGCACGGCCTACGTTATAACGGGTGTGACCACATCAGGAAACATGATACGTAGGAATAATGTCGATAGGGTTGCCATTCCAACCTATATGTGGTCTGCCTACTGTTGCATTATGTATGACAGAAATGCCCCCTACAGTGAGAGATATAAGTTCCCTGCTTTTGCAGCGTATGGCCTAAATGACAAGGAGAATAATAACGTAGTTGAGCTGTCGGTCAAAAAACTAGAGAATTTCCTGAAAAGCATAACCTTTGTTGACAAAAACTTCCAGATTTTCTATCGAGATTGCATCCCTTAAAGACTTTGGCGATGCGCTTGAGTTTCTCAGTCCTTTTTGTCTTGACCATGGCAGATGACACAAGCTGCTTTTACTGGTATTATCTGGGCACCCTCTGCCTCCTAAATTCCTCAACGCCCATTCAAAACGAAAGAGAAATATTTAGTTGGGATATAGAAAATGTATTATCCTAACAGTAGAAATATTCAGATTTATCTCACTTTTGATCATTATCTTAAGTTACTATAAATCACTGTTGATTAATACTGAGCTACATTAAAGGATAATACTTTTGTTTGTGTCTGTTTTTGAAGTGCCCAGAGAGATTTGAGAATGAATTTGAAATATTTATAGAAATATTGAAAAGTCACAAAACAGTGTAAAACATCTAAAACTTTAAAAATTCAAACGTTTTTATTTCATGGGGATACACGAGTATGTATTTTGAGTGTTGAGAGTACAGTAATATCTTCCATAATATATTTCTACACTGTTTTGATGTCTCTGGTTTCTACTCAGTAATACACTTGTTTCAAATCCATTTTTCCACGAAATGTAACCCGAGAAGATCCTTGATTGCATTTGTCAAAATACGTTTATTTTTAACAATTTTTGTTGTGTAATCTAAGACTTTAATAAAAGTGCTGTTTACAACCACAGTTATGGTTCACTCTTTTGTGCAAGTTCCTCTTTATGTAAAAGTTTGTAAGCGCCAACAAAAGATTAATATGCTAAAAGACCCCTACTATTGCTGTTCCAAATTCAATAGGATTTCTTTCAGCAAGCCACTAGTGCAGTAGATAATGTCAGGGAATGTGATATGATATATGTGCACTTCCAGAAAGCTTTTGATGAAGCACATATGAAAGACTAATCCTCAGGCATAAAGCTGCAGCAATCCAAGGCAGTGTGCAACATTATAAAGATTTACACACAAATATAGGAAATAAAGGGTACCAGAGAATAAGCTAAATGGAGTTGGCTTAGGTGGGATCCACAAGGACCTGAAGACACAGATTGGAAATGATTGAAAACAGGAGACATTTTTTTTACAAGAGTTAAGCCATTCTAATGCAATCTCATCCATCCCACTCTTAAGCCTAGAAATTCCTAGTGCATTAACCTTCTGAACTAATACGTAAAGGATACAAAGGGCATATTTGAAATAGATATATTCACGACATTGAGATGGAACTGGCTAAACCACATCTATACTAGGGGTGTTTACAGGAAAGAAGTGTTAATAGTAAATGATACCTCACATCTACTAAACTCACAATTTGAAAACTTCCTATTTGAATGACATTTCAGAGTACCAGAGGTTACAAAGAACATTTTTAAGAAGTCATTTATCTCGAGTGCCATTTCTTCTTTTAAACTCTGATGTATTTGTTCTGTATTGTGTTATTCATATTAGATTGATTGCATACATCTGTGAAATCCACTGGATGCTTTGTGGAATTTGTGTATACAGTATATACAGTGGTGTGAAAAAGTGTTTGCCCCCTTCCTCATTTCTTATTTCTTTGCATGTTTGTCACACTGAAATGTTTCAGATCATCAAACAAATTGAAATATTAGACAAAGATAACACAAGTAAACACAAAATGCAGTTTTTAAATGAAGGTTTTTATTATTAAGGGAAAAAAAATCCAAACCTACATGGCCCTGTGTGAAAAAGTGATTCCCCCCCTGTTAAAACATAAATCAACTGTGGTTTAACACATCTTTGGAAAGCTGAGTTCAATTTCTCTAGCCACACCCAGGCCTGATTACTGCCACACTTGTTCTCAATCAAGAAATCACTTAAATAGGACCTGCCTGACAAAGTGAAGTAGACAAAAAGATCCTCAAAAGCTAGACATCATGCTGCGATCCAAAGAAATTCAGGAACACATGAGAAACAGAGTAATTGAGATTTATCAGTCTGGAAAAGGTTATAAAGCCATTTCTAAAGCTTTGGTACTCCAGCGAACCACAGTGAGAGCCATTATCCACAAATGGCGAAAACATGGAACAGTGGTGAACCTTCCCAGGAGTGGCTGGCTGACCAAAATTACCCCAAGAGTGCAGCGACGACTCATCCAAGAGGTCAGAAAAAGCCCCACAACAACATCCAAAGAACTGCAGGCTTCACTTGCCTCAGTTAAGGTCAGTGTTCATGACTCCACCATAAGAAAGAGACTGGGCAAAAATGGCCTGCATGGCAGAGTTCCAAGACGAAAACCACTGCTGAGCAAAAAGAACATAAAGGCTCGTCTCAGTTTTGCCAGAAAACATCTTCATGATCCCCAAGACTTTTGGGAAAATACTCTGTGGACTGACGAGACAAAAGTTGAACTTTTTGGGAGGTGTGTGTCCCATTACATCTGGCGTAAAAGTAACACAGCATTTCAGAAAAGGAACATCATACCAACAGTAAAATATGGTGGTGGTAGTGTGATGGTCTGGGGCTGTTTTGCGGCTTCAAGACCTGGAAGACTTGCTGTGGTAAATGGAACCATGAATTCTGCTGTCTACCCAAAAATCCTGAAGGAAAATGTCCGGCCATCTGTTCGTGACCTCAAGCTGAAGCGCACTTGGGTTCTGCAGCAGGACAATGATCCAAAACACACCAGCAAGTCCACCTCTGAATGGCTTAAGAAAAACAAAATGAAGACTTTGGAGTGGCCTAGTCAAAGTCCTGACCTGAATCCGATTGAGATGTTGTGGCATGACCTTAAAAAAGCCTTTAAGGCTCGAAAACCCTCCAATGTGGCTGAATTACAACAATTCTGCAAAGATGAGTGGGCCAAAATTCCTCCACAGCGCTGTAAAAGACTCATTGCCAGTTATCGCAAACGCTTGATTGCAGTTGTTGCTGCTAAGGGTGGCCCAACCAGTTATTAGGTTTAGGGGGCAATCACTTTTTCACACAGGGCCATGTAGGTTTGGATTTTTTTTTCCCTTAATAATAAAAACCTTCATTTAAAAACTGCATTTTATTTTACTTGTGTTATCTTTGTCTAATATTTCAATTTGTTTGATGATCTGAAACATTTCAGTGTGACAAACATGCAAAAAAATAAGAAATGAGGAAGGGGGCAAACACTTTTTCACACCACTGTATATAAATTTTATTATTGTTTCAGTGAGGTCAAAGGAAAATTTCCACCATATGTCAACAAAAAGGGAGATTCTGATTCTGAAATAAAAGCTACCAAAATCTCCCAATCTGCTCAAACTGTTAGACATTGCTCAGGAACTTTGATCAGCTAAATAAAGATCCCAAAGCAAGAGTTTTACTTTTTAAATGTGTAAATACAAATTAATTCTCGTTAAACCCTACTGATCCTCAGCCCAGTTATACAGTAGGTTGTGTGAGGCTAGCCTGTGTCCTGAGCACCTGAGGCCTGTGTCCTGAACACCTGAGGCCTGTGTCCCAAGCATATTGGATTTAGAGAGTTGTTTTATTAAAGTAAGAGGAGCCACTGCAAATGACAAAGATGCAAAGTTTAACAGGATTAATTCATACACACACACACAGATAATAACAGCTAATAATTTTTCTTTTTTGCAATGCTGTCATACAGTAAGTGCAAACCACAGTTTCTGCATACTGTCTATCATAAGATAAAGCTAATAACTCCTGACTGTCAGTTGTCAAAGGATCCCATAAAAACGTACTCAATGAACAACCTGAGAGCACATATCATTCCACACAGTCCCGACCTTCGTTCTGAGAATGGTTTATCAGGGGATTTAATATTTCCTTAGCTGGCCTTGATAAAAAAATGACAGTGGCTTCAGAACTATCTTCATAACTCGCCTACATAGATAAATCTTGCACCCAGGTCTATGCTTCATGCATCTCTGTCGCACCCTTCCTCCTCCCCATCTATACCCTTGTAGCAGCTCATATTACAGATTACATACAGATTTCATTCCTCTATCCCATTCGTTAGAATCTAATGAACTTACTTAATTATTTAACATCATATATTATTTTAATATTCTTCCATCTGTCCATGTTCACACCTGTTAATCACAGTTCAGACTCAAACATAATACTTCATAATTAAGGTAATTATGAAGACTGTGTGATCAACGAAGCTGAGGGCTTAAAGTTGTAGCCAAGCCAAATGGTCTCTTGTGGAAAACTGGCATCGAATTGCTGTGAAATCCAGAGACCCCAGTTTCTAATCCAGAAAGAAATTACATGATGTTACATCAGACATGAGTGTAAATTCCACTAGGGCCAATAAAAAATCAGATGTGAAGACAAAAGCTGTGCTTTCTTTTTTATGCAAAATGACTTTCATGAAATTAATGACAAATAGGTACGAGGTTTCCTCCATGTGCTCCAGTTTTCTCCCATTGTCCAGAGACAAACTGGTAGGTGAATTGGCTTCTGGGAAAATTGGCCCTACTGTGAGCATGAGTGCGTATGTGTCTGTGTGTGTCTTGTGATGGACTGGTGTCCCATCCAGGGAGTACCCTGCCTTGCACCCATTGCTTGCTGGAATAGGCTGCAGCTACCCCTGTGACCCAGTGTTGGATAAAGACGTTAGAAAATAGGAGGAAGGACAGTTCATTCAGTCAAATTCAGTCAAGGCCACTCTACCTATTACCTCAGTAGAGCACATGGTATTACATCTTTGACTTACTTATACTGTATGTAGAGTAAAAAGTTATTAAAGCTCATCTACTTGAGGTCTGCTGAAAAAAACGTCTGTTACTTTTTTACTTATGGACACAATATGGCCCTTCATGTAACTACATTGGGCAGTGGTAGAGTGCAACAAGCGACCAGCCAAGTTGTTGAAAATGATAAACTGGCTCCTTTCAAAAAACAGCTAGATGAGATCCTCTAATCAGGACAGAAGACACGTCTTTACACAAAGGTTTTGGGATTACATTAACACTGCACTGAGAGAGGGTTTCATACAGACACACTGGACACTCCAGTATATTAACATTGCACTGAGAGAGAGGGGTTAATACAGACACACTGGACACTCCAGTACATTAACACTGCACTGAGAGAGAGGGGTTAGTACAGACACACTGGACGCTACAGTCCATTAACACTGCACTGAGAGAGAGGGGTTAATACAGACACACTGGACACTACAGTCCATTAACACTGCACTGAGAGAGAGGTTAATACACACTCTGGACAGTACAGTACAAACCTAGAAAGTCACATTTTCTATGATAGCATGCAAAATCCTAGATACCAAGATAAAGAGGTCAGGTCACATTTTCATTCAATACAAAAGCCTTTTTTACTGTGGTACTCAAATTCCACCCACATTTTCATAGATATCATATAAGGTGCAGTTTCTGCAATTGTACTGAAGGGTAATTAAAGGCCAATGTAAAACAGTAAGATTTTCCTACAGAAAAAAGGGTCAATTGAGTTACTGGAAAATACAATTGATTTTTGTATGACTACAATTCACCTGATGCAATATGATTTTTAGACCGAACATCAAAAATGGTTGTTAATTAAAAACAAGTAAGCTTCTTTTCTTAAACTTCACCTCTTCCTTGTTGGTACAAGTACTGTATAGTTCTGCTAGACAGTAGCAGCTTTGCGATTTAAAAAAAAAAGCAAAAACAATGCATTTGTTTCCACAGGTATAACAAATGGAACTCATTCATTTTTTTAGTAATAGTAAATGTCATACATGAGAATTCAGGAAAGGTTAGAAGTGAGTACTTTAACTTGCAATGCAATGGTGCAGAATATATTATCAGTACAGTATACTTCATGCAATTACATTATTTTTATTTCTTTTAAACTCCTGTCTACTGTCTGCAGAGCATTAAAACATTAATTTCATTTGGGCTAGCTGTTTGTCTTTTTCTTAAACATGGGTTTTGGCAGATTACAAAGAAAGTCCATGTGTTTTATTTGACATTTTGCTATCTTTTCATCAGTAAATCACTTTGCCTTTCCTTCCATGCAATTATTGTAAAAAGATGTCATTGATATTAGGTGGAATTAACAGATTCCACTGCTATGGGCAAAGGAGGTGGGGGGAGTAAATTCTTGTAACCTTAAAGGGAGCACAGTGGTGTCCCTTCACAGCTCCAAGGCTCTGAGCTTGAATCTTGCTTTGCCTGTGTGGACTTTGCACATTGTTCTCACATTTGAGTGTGTGTTTTTTTGTGGTGTTCAGGTTCCTCCCAAAGTCCAAAGACATCCTGTCCAGGTTAACTGGCTTTTCTGTGTAGTCAAAATTTTCTTTGAGTGAATGTGGGGGTGTATATGCCCTGCGATGGACTGCTGTCCTATCTTTGGAGTTTGAAAAGTGTTCTGTTTGCCTGCTATGTCACAACCCTCTAAAGACAAAGCACTACCTGCAAGAAAGGAGAGATGGGTTCATCCCATGGAAACATTTGAGAAACTGGCCTCTGCATGCAGAATATGATTGGTACAGTGGACAGCCAATCAGGAAGAAAGGTGGGCCAGTTACTTTACATAGCAGGAAGCAAATATTTAATATCAGCTCCTGGAACACTGACTCACACTTTAATTAGCTTCATTCTCTTGGTTGCCCTGTCCATAAGAAGAGAGACGCCTGGAGTTCGCTCACCATGAAAATCACGGGCGCGTTCCTGCTGCTGGTGTTGTACAGTGCACTAGTAGCACGAGCTAGTGTGGTCGAGAACTTCAGGGAATGCAAGCACTTCTTATACAAGGGCACACCACCTTTGGGTATTCTGGGAGACCAACTGAAGAAGATATGCCAGCGATACGCCAGCGAGCCCCGCTACGTGACCCTGTACGATCCTGCTAAGCACATCCCTGTGTACTCCGCCTACACCTTCAAGAAATCGGATGGGGAGAAGCGCGTGGATTACCCCTGGATGTATGAGCCTCAGGTACGACTATTTATCCATTTCTCTCTTATGTTTTCCAGCAGCTGCCTATAGTAGACCAGTCTTAGAAGGCTGTTAGAAGCCCCAATATAATCTTATCCACTCATTGCTGAAAAATAATACAACATGATAATAGTTGAGTTGTTTAAATAACAAGCTATGACAGTGTCTGTTTGTTTTACTTGTAATATCACTACATGTGCTGGAGTGAAGCAGAGGTCTGAGTTCATTAGGCGAACCCAATAGCAGGTGAGGGAAACACAGGCAAACACTGCAGAGTCAGGGTTCAGTTCCAGTCCAGATCAACACTGTAGCAAAGCACAGGGAGAATCCTAAGACAAGGTTGAAACAAACATGCAAAATTCATTAGCATTAAACGGTGAAGCAAGCACAGGGAAAATCTAAAGGCAAGGCTGAGACAAAGCTAGGACAGGAATCCAAAGAGTAAAGCAAAGCCTTGGGACTCAGCTGACACTCAGGGCAAAACTCTATAGCAGAGTCCCAAATAAAGCGCAGGCTGATCTTAAATAGCCTGCTCCACCTGAGACAGGTATGGTCATAATTAGGGCACAGGTGGAACAGGCTTCCTGTCTGATCTGTCTGATCGCATAACCATGGACTCCACCAACTGCCGTGTTCATGCTAGCTTATTCTGAGGCGCTCCAGCAGGGGCGAACATCACAAACTGCTTTTGATTAACCAATCTTCTTATGCATTTATAATTAAAAATGATATATTATATATATTATTATATATTATAAAATTATACTATGTTACCCTTTTACCAATTAACCCATGTGGAAATGAATATTATTTTCTGATAGGGTTTTACAAAATTAGTTTTTAGACATACTGAATGTGGAAACCCTAACAGTCCCTCAATTGTCTTCACACCCCATTAGAGAGGAAACTTTCTCCCTTGTTCCATCTTCCAAAACAAGCCCCTCCCCCACAAGAAGTGTCACCGAACTGCTTTTATTCTCTTTCAGTTGGCAACATCAAAGGGGAGTGGGAACATGGAGCCTTTCCCGCGCAGCAACATGCACCAAAATTTCGAGGACACGCAGGCCGTGCTGCAAGACTATGCTGACGTGGTGCTGTACGAGAGAGGCCACCTCAACCCCGACCAGCACCAGTCAGAGCCCAATGACAAAGCCGCCACCTACACCCTCACGAACGTCGTGCCACAGGTGAGAGAGTTCAACATCGGGCCGTGGTTCCAGCACGAGGACAGAATCCGTCGGCGCCTCAACAACTACTGCAGGGGCCAAGCGTACGTCATCACCGGGGTAACCACCTCGGGGAACATGATTCGGCGAGATAACATCGACAGAGTAGCCATCCCAGAGTACATGTGGACAGCCTACTGCTGTACCGAATACGACAGAAACGCCCCCTTCTACGTGAGGTATAAATTCCCCTCCTTTGCCGCCTATGGCCTCAACGACAGGGTGAATAATCATGTGGTAGAACTGCCCATAAAAAGGCTAGAAACCTTCCTGAAAAACAAGATGGATGTTGATAAAGATTTCCAGCTGTTTTACAGAGATTGCGTTCCATAAATTTGCAAGAGGTCACACTGCTGTATTTGATAAAGAGTTCTTTCAATATCTGTTACAGAATTTAACTCCTGAACCACTTTTTAACAGTACAAGAAAGAAATCATTGGCTGTCTTGATTAAACCTGAATCTCATTCAAAGATTTATGAAATATTAACCCATATCAATTTTCTCTTGACATACACTCATGTACTTGGCACATTATTAAAGCTGTGGTATACAACAAGAGTGTGGTAGCAAAATAACTAAAAAACTGTTCCAGAAGGAAAAAAAGTACAGTAGGAGAAATCCCAAAGTATTAATTAATTCTTCTAAGCATGCTACACCACAGATACAGATTTAAAACTTAAATATAATAAGTATATATAGCATATAATAACCTTTATATATTCTTCCCATCGAATAAAGAGGCCTTTTATTCATCTTGAACTTTGTCAAGAACCAACAGAAACAGAAAACGTTTCCTGTTACTTGTGGGTGTAATCTTTTATATATTATATTCATCAAGTTTTAAAAGATCAGGATAACAATTTTCTTGTGCAATTTTCTTCTGTCATGTTTCTCATATTCATCATGTAACTCATTTGGTTTCGGTAGTGAATGACAAAGTGTAACTCTCCTTTAATAAAAATCACATCCAACAAACTAAATGTACTGTTTTATTACCATACCTTTTACTGAAGCAATGCTGCTGTTGTGTGAATCTTTATCTTGCGTCTATGCTTAGTATTCCCTGGAGAACTACACTTAAAGACTCATCCAACACTGTAAATAATACAGGTATGAAAATCTTGAATCAAACTGAAATCTTCTTGCTCCCCATTACTATAGAAGAAGTCCAACAGAATTGCACAAATACACGCAACTTCTTTTAACGAATGACCAATGTACGGTTTGAAGTGTCCTAGTGAAAATATGCAGACATTGCAGCTGCAATAATCTACGCACAGCTGGGAGGTTGAAAACCACTTCACTGATGCGTGATCTTGTGCAAAGAGTGAGATATGCAAATGGTTTCTTAATAACTATCTCTGATGTTCCATTGTGTTTTCTAACCTTTGCTTTAAAACCTGAGTGGAATGATAAAGACCCAGATCTTACTATAGAGTTTCACAGGGAAGTGATTAACTGAAGTTCCGGGAAGAATAACAACTGCAAGTCAACAATTTTTGTGCCAAGCCATAATCAACACAGAAATTAATTTTATATTGAGCACAAACACCTGCCTTAGCATTTTGTCTCAGGCATCCTTCCTCCACCCAGTCCGCCCACATCCTCAATCCTCCCAGTACTTTCTCATTTTTCTTAAAAGTGTCTGATCCTCTGTAATAAAGCTGAACCCCTGTTGAAGCTTCTGTCTCGTCATCATGACTTTCACCGGTTCTCTGGGCCTGGGGATTCTGCAGTAGCGGGTCCAAAGGGCTTCTCATCTTCTCCAGGGGCTTCAAGACAGTAGTGCCACATGCACAGGGATGTGGGGGAAGGGGGTAGTTAAATGACTGACTAAAACTGTGATCTTACTGGGCAAGGGTCCCCAAAAACACAACGCCTGCTCACTCCCCCCTTCCCCCAGATCTCTAAGCATCTAGTAATACAGACTGGCAGCAAATCTTCCCCAACAAGATCACATAACTTTAGGAAGTGAACTGCTGTGTTCATTCTAGGGGTAAGACAGCCCCCAAAAGTGCTCTTTGCCTCTACTCCCCTCCAAATAATGTGTTGTGACAATGGCAATCCCA
The DNA here is from genome assembly GCF_055471065.1 of Atractosteus spatula. NCBI lineage: Eukaryota > Metazoa > Chordata > Actinopteri > Semionotiformes > Lepisosteidae > Atractosteus > Atractosteus spatula. The sequence goes on along the minus strand of NC_142708.1, from coordinate 65,675,971 downwards.
CAATGCCACAAAATCTTGTCTGGCACCCTCACATTATATAAAAGTCGAGCAACTGGCTTAGAAAAAAGGTAAAGCCTAGCCTGACCTCATCATTTTTGAGTCTGTGTCACTGTGCTCCCTGCTCAGTGTCAGTGATTGAGTGTGCAAGAAGCACCCGTATGGGCACAGCGGGGAGCAGGAAATTCTTGTTCCCCTGCAGCGTGATGGTCTGCTTGAGAACACACAGCAGAGATGCGCCTTACAGCTGCGCCCACTGCATCAAGAGCTCCAGCCACCTGGCAACGTCAAGGAGCCCCAGGAGATGCATGGTGGGAAGACACCCTTTCGTCGCCCTGAATGCGGGTGCCATTTCAGCCAGCTGGACAGCCTCAGCCACCACACCAAGGCCCATGTAAGAGTGGCACCTATGCGCTGCCAGGACTCTGCAGGCACATCAACAGGTACACAAGGCTTGTTTGGGCTTCATAATCTTCTCTATGTGTGCATATAGTTAAAAATAAGCCTTGTGGCTCAGATAGAAACATCATGGTGTGGGTGGATATCACGTCTACATTGATGGATTTTATACACCTCTTTCCTGAAGAAATGAAAATAAAGAAGGAAGTAAGGACCAGATCCAAGATTTACTATCACTCACTGAAATATACTGTTCTTGCCAAACAATTAAAAAACTAAACAAAATGGAATTGTTACTTATTACCAACAAATCATACATTAGCAGAGTATTTTGCCCTTGTTCCCTTAGGAAAAGGTAACATAATTTTCTATAAAAGGTTTCTTGTTCCCAGATCTGTTTTGATGAATTTTCTTCACATCATGTCTGAAGCTTTCCCAGCCTTCAAAGTCCACAGTAAAAACTTTTAAGCTGTACAACAAATAGCAACATCCATCCATTTTCTAACTGTTTCACCCAATTTCCCAGCAAGCAATGGGCACAAGGAAGGGTACACCCCGGACGGGACGTCAGTCCATCACATGGCAGACACAGACCGGTATGTCTTTGGACTGTGGGGGGGGAACCCTCATGAACATTGGAAGAAACATACAAACTCCATGCAGATAGCACCTTGCGTATGAAATTGAACCCAAAGCCCCAGTGCTGTGAGTCAGCAATGCTAATCGCTGTGCCTCCTGTGTAATAATATATCATTCTATAATATATAAACTCCACACAGATAACACCCCAGGTCCAGAATTGAACCCAGTGCACTAGCACTGCAAGGCACCCATGCTAACCACTGTACCACCAGACCACACAGAGTAGGCTTATACTAATACTCATTTCATAATACCCCTAGATGGTGATTAGCAGCATTTTTAGTTTAACAATATTCGGGATTCCAGCTCATGTACTGCGTTCTGAAATCAAATAATCTCTTTTCAAGGACGCAAAACGAAAGCACCATGGTTATCCAACTGCACTGTGGGTAATCTGAGCAAAGACAACGTCAGCATCTGTTTTTCTGTCTTTCCTGCTAGCCCCTCAGTGGTGGCTGCTCTTCAGCATCTTGGGTGTCAGCTGAAGGCTGTCCGTCTGTTGGAATTCAGCCGTGATGTCGTTGAAGACTCTTCCTCTAGTCTCTGGGACCCAAGCAAGTGTGAAGAAGAAGGCGATGAGAGCAAAGACCATGAAGACCAAGTAGGTGTAAGGCCCAGCTGCACCCTGAAGAGACCAGAGCACAGAATCACCTCCTGAAATCCACTGGAACAGCCGGTTGAGCTCCTATCATCTCATTGCAGATGTCTAGGCCAGTGAGAGCTTGGTTCTGGAACTCACTCCTCCCATATGCTGACTCTTTCAAGTGCTTTGCCATGTCAACATTTTGGGCTTGCAGAAACATGCTATAGACACCTCAGAATGTGTAAAGGCAGTGTCAGCAATAATCAGTTTAGCCAGTGTCCTGTTTCTGAGAAATCCTAATTTAGAGTTAGTAATGAAATTTACAGTACATTCCGAGAACTGATATGTCAGCGGTCTTTGTCTTTCAGCTTTGTACATAGGAAGCCAAAATTACTTTTCCTTTTCGTCTAAGTCTACTACTTTTTGATTCTCTGGATGTCTGCTCACATTTTCGTACATATCATGCAATTTCAAAAGGTTTAGTCAAATTCTAATAACTACAAAATGCGCTGACAGATACAAAGAGGTTGCATGGTTAATACTTTGATGCCAGCTTTGTTTAATAAATACTAGTAAGAAATAAAAAGGTTTACTCTCTTTTGTAAACTATCCTGTTGCTCTTCATTTTCCACAATGTAATTTAGTGCTGGCTAAAGATCAACTTTGTCACAGCCCCCCTCACTTAAGAGGAATAAACTAGGGAGGCAGCTTCAAGGGTGAAGTTGGAATGGAAGGACTAAACTAAGCACTATGATTAAATTATTACACTGTGGAAATAAAAAGCAACAAGATGGGCCAAATAGCTTCCTCTCATTTCTAACCTTTCTGGTAGCATGAGTGGACTGCACAAAGGACTGAGCTACACAAGAAAAACTGATCCTGCAGGATCTTCCCATTTACAAAAGAACTTAGTTTAAAGTATCTCTAAGGTGCTTTCAACCAGAGCTGACCAGGGGGTCTTCTTTTGTCTCTGACTTTTCTGGGGTTATATTCTTATACCTTTACATTTAGGATCAGTAACTCAGACAGAGCCATCCCATTATCATTTAAAAAGCAAATAAATGGCCCAGGTAAAGGCAGCAGAGGATAAATTAAAAGGTGTTTACCATTAGGTGTGGAAATATGAAAGCCAAAAGACACTTGGAGCCCCAGTTAAGAATGCTGCTGAAAGACATGGCCACAGGCCGTGCTGACTGGTTGAACAATTCGGCGCCAATGAACCAACTGATTGGACCGGGTCCAGATTCATATGCTGCGATTAGACCAAACACCAGGAGAGCATGCAGGTGGGCCATCTGAGGAAAAATGTTCTAAGAGAAGCAGGGACAGCTGTTAATTGTCAGTCCCATTTTCTTGTGTGAATTTCATGCATCTCTGCTGCTGGGATTTATGTTTTACATAATTCATCCATCCAGTCATCCATTCATTCTCAATTCAGGGTGGGGGGAGCTGGAGCCTATCCCAAAAAGCAACAGGGACAAGGCCAGATACATCCTGCACAGGACGCCAGTCCATCACAGGACACACACAGACACAGACATGCACACACTCACACCAGGGTTAATCTTCCCAGAAGCTCATTAACCTACCAGTATGCTTTTGGACTGTGGGACAAAACTGGAGCACCTGGAGGAACCCACACAAAACACAGAGAACATACAAACTCCACACAGGTAGTACCCCAGGAAATGAATCCAGAGCCCCAGTGCTGTAAGGCAGCAATACTTTACTAATCACTGCACCACTGTGCCGCTTATGTTATACAGGAATGAAACCATATTAAATCATGAATGATGGACTGATTGCAGGACAAGTCTACTGGTGGACTAAAGCCTTCAGGATCACCCCTGGAGTGTCATTGATCCCCTTCCCTGATGCATGTAAGAACCCTTCAAAATTCAAGAGACGCCGCTCAGTGTTGATTCATGAAAATGGGAAAATATCTTCCCATGAGGTCAGTGCTCCTTTCAGAAGGTTGGAAACCCCTCCCATCGTAAAATATTTTGGGGGTTTCCCCCTTCCACCCCAGGAACAAAGACTGGAAAACAGGCTTGGCTCATCCACGTGAGCCACATCCTCATCTCTTCTAATAGAAAACAACCTCAGCACGTCAGCTAGACACATTGAAGACAAAGAGCACAGACCCCTGCAGGACCTAAGGTCTGGAGTCCTCATGTCAATTCGGGAGTGGGGTATATTAAAATTCTCCATGATTTAACTGAAGAACATGCAAGACTCACCAGAAGAGCACTTGAGATGCTCATCAGGAGGTTACACACTCCTAAAGCCAGGAACCCCACAAGTAAGAGCTTTCTGCGCCCCGCTGTCTCCACCAAGAAAAACTAGGAAATACAAACACAGGAGGGGGTCAATGGATCTCATGGCACAGACAAGAGGGAGCTCACTTCATCCACAACATGGTGCAGCCCCACTTGGGTAGCACGGGCTGCCATTCTGTGCTGTGTGAGCGAAGGGGGAACTCTAGGAGGACAGGTTGTCAGGGCCCAGGGAGGAATTCAGCTGGGACACCTGGGTTAACACCCATGAATGCTCTTTGTTCATCTGATGTGTTGAAAAAACAATAACTGAACAAAAACATTGTTCAGCTGTTTGACGCCGTCTTGGCAAATATGATTTTGTATCGTTGTATGATATCAAGCTGTGTGAGTCATTGTTCCCAAAGAGTAAGGCATATACTATAAATAGTATAGTAACATCCATCCATCTTCTAACTCAGGGTCACAGGTGCAAGGTAGGATACACCCTGGACAGTACACCAGTCCATTGCAGGGCTCATAATGACACAAAAACATGCATAGTCACTTGATTTGCCCATACCAATTAACCTACCTGTATACCTTTGGGAAGAACTGACAAACTCCATGCAGACAGCACCCCAGGTCTAGAATTGAACCCAGGACCCCAGCACTGCAAAGCAGCAATGCCAACCACTGTGCGACCCCTATGAGTAAATTCTCTATAAAAATAATAGTATCTGAAATAATATATAGGCCATACAATGTAAATATAAATACAAATGTAAATATATGTACTATCCTGTACTGTATTATTATTATTATTATTATATTATTATTATTATATAACACTATGCTAAAGCACAGTGTCTTGAACTCACCGAAACAACAGAGAAAAGCACATTGACAGATCCAACCCCGAGAGTCAGATACTCAGCCTCTTCAAACCCCACCCTAAAAAATACATCCGTCGAGTAATTGATCATCTGAAAAAAACACATATGTGATAGTTAAGGAATAAAATGTAAATCTGTTTCAGTGGCAGAATTCAATTTTGGTAGCATGTTGCCTGCTGGTTTAAAACACTATCTAGCCCCAACCTCCAGCTCTGATATGAATTAAGTTAGAAAATAGCTGGACTCGAACAATGCAGCCTCCGACTACCCCAATTAAAAAAGGAAAAGGTAGGGGGCAGAGAAGAGAGAGGAGGCAGGGGGATTATTATATGTGTTAACAGATAGAAAATACTGTGTGCTAATCCAGACAATTTATCCTAAAGTATTAGAATGAGTGATAAAAGTGATTTTGCATGACTTTCTGAGTGACTGCTCCACTGTGTTGTACATGAAATCAATTGAAAATTGTTTGCTATGTTTAAGGATCATAGGAGTCTTTTCTACTTTTGGTAACTGGGTTTACTCAGTTGATTGACCAAGAAGACCAGGGTATTATTAGGTAATGAGAAGTAACGATAACTTTTTACCGTCTCAAAAAATACAAAAGAAACATTGATCGGTACATGTAAATAAAGAGGTATTTTTATCCTTTATACAGTACCACTTTAGAATTTTTCCTCTGGCACACCTGATATGTTTTGTTTAGAATCACGCCTATTTCTTGCATAAAGAAGTCAGTGTTAGCCAGGGTTTTGTAATACACTTCAGAACAGAAAAGGGTGGGAATTTTTTTAAGCAGGTGAGACCAGAGCCAGAACAAAAAGAGAAGGATTGAATGAAGCCCTTTGGGGAATATGTCTTGGCGCGGGCAGAGAAGACTCACCGCGTTGAAGCCAGAGAAGTTCGCTCCGAGGCAGATGACAGTCAGGATCATGATGGGTTCCCGGTAGCTCTGCCTCTGAACAAACTCTCTGACCGTGATGCACTTTGGGCTGAAGGAGGACTCCTGCTTCATCTCCATCATCTCAGCGAGGATGTCACCTGAGTTCCCTCGTAACCTGCGCAGAGCTAAAAGCAAACCCATCGCACATATCATATCAGAACAGATCATATCATATAGGGCAGCACAGTGGTTAGCATTCCCGCTACACCCTGAGTTCAGTTCCTGGGGTGCTGTCTGCATGGAGTTTGGATGTTCTCCCTGTGTTTGCTTGGGTTTCCTCCAGGTGCTCTGGTTTCCTCTCACAATCCAAAGACATACATGTAGGTTATTTGGCTTTTGGTAAAAATTGGCTCTTGTTGAGTGTGTGTATGTTTTTGTATGCCTTGCAATGGATTAGCATCCCATCCAGGGTGTACGCTGCCTTGTGCCCATTCCTTTCCAGGATAGGCTCCAGCCCCCTGCAATTGGATAAAGCTGATAGAAAACGGCTGTGCAATAATGGGAAAAAGCCAAACCAGTGTGTATGTGTGCTATCCCAGTGCAGCTGTGAGCATTGGGCAGAGAGGAGCGAGTGGTACTTTTGAGTGGATAGGCTAATGAGGTAGGGTACCTCTCTCCCTTCCTCTAGGGGACCAGGGATTCAACCCTTTGAGTCTAGTTTAAAGCAACCAATCAAATCTGTTATTCTGTAAGGGGATAAGCAAACAGGTTGTCTGGAGGAAATCCACTTGGACACAAGAAGAACATGCACCCTCCAACCAGATGGGTTCCCAAAAGCAGAATCGAACCCAGGATCTGGGTTCCAGGAGGCACCATCACACTAAAGGCACCTGTGCTCCCTCTGTACATTGACATAGCCCTACCTGTCTCTGCCTCCACCTCCTCTCCCAGGTTGATGAGGAGGTACCGTGGGCTTTCCGGACAGAAGGCCAGGGTGAAGTACTGCATGGTGGCAGGGACCAGGGAGAGCTGCAGCATCAGCCCCCACAAGCTCTCCGATCCCATCACTACATTCAGGCTCATCACCTGCAGCCCAAGCACAGAGACCCCGCTGCAAACCAGTCCCGTCCAAGTGCTGTTTGTGTGTGCAACTGGAACCCATTACCAAATAACAGCAAGTGTGACTCAATCCAAACTAATAGTCATTAGTGCCTGTGATCCTTTTTATAATCTGCCACTCCTCAAAGGGGCCCATGTACTGGAACCTGGCCAATTTGCATTATTACAAATAACAAGGACAATCCACACAACATGCAAAAATGAGCTTCACCTGTATACACTAAGTAAAAGGTGTCATTTAGAGAGTAAAGGCATCATTAACATGTTGTCACTATGTGGGAACAGCATGGAAATTGCTGACAGCTCATGACCACAACAGCATTAGCACAGAGAAGGCAGAAGAGCTACACATCTCTGCTCTGTCTCATTCTTATCCATTGCACTTGAAGAAACAAGAACTATTTTCCATAGGCCATAGCAAAACTCTCCCAACAGTTTCTCAAGGTGAGACAAGATGGGTAATACTCATTGGCTTGAAAATCACTTATGCAGCTCCCCTCTATAAAAAGAGCAACAAGACCAAACCATGTATTTGGAGGGTAGAGAAGTAACTGGGGTGTATCACTAGATGGCGCTGTGTGTTAACGATGGTAAAATGCAAGATTACCACCTCTGTCTCTCATCAAAACATAATAAATGTCACAAGCACAATGGTCCCATCTTTTTTTGTTTTCCACCTGCTTTCATGAATGGCCACGACACATAGTAAATAGTATATTCGGCACCTATAACACTATTTGTGTGGGGAGGATATTTGGTGAGGACATTTGCTTAAATTCACGTGTTATTTATAAATGCATCATTCAAACATGAGGGAAACCTTGTGATGTAGTGGTTAACATTGCCTCACACCACTGGGCCCTGGGTTCTTCCCTGTGTTTGTATGGATTTCCTCCAGATGTCCCTGTTTCCTTCGAATGTCCAAAGACATGCTGGGAGATTAATTGTCAGCAGGTTAATGGTATGCTTCAGAGAAAATGTATCCCTGGTATAAGTGTGACTGTATCTGCCCTGTAATGGTGTCCTATCCAGGGTGTACCCTGCCTTACACCCATTGCTTGCTGGGATGGACTTTGGTTCCCTTGCAACACTGAATTGGATGAAGAAGTTAGAAAATGGATGGATGAAATAGTAGAATAAGACAAGATGGCAGCCCTTATCTGGACTACATTTCCCAGAAAGCTGTGGGGGGTGGGGGGAGTGGGGGTGGTAAGCTGCTTAGTCACCTGACAAATTGCTAAAAGGTGACAGTTTAAAAAACAGACATCAGAGACTACCCTGGTTGGTCTGATCTGACAAGAACTCTGTGTGCACCTTCACCAGAGGGAGAAGGAATAACCAATTGGTGGAACTGTAAGCGTCGTGAAGAATCTCAGAGAGAGAGGCTGAGTTAACTTTGTGAAGAGCATCAGAGAGAGACACTAGGCCAGTAGGCAGCTTAGCAGCCTAGTATGTTAATTAAGTTCTTGAGGAAGGAGCTAGGTTTTTGTTTAGCTTGTTTTAGCTTGAAACAAGCAAGTTACTAGCACAGTATCTTGAAAGAGAAACAAACAAGAAAAACAAAGACGATCTCATTGACTTTCACCGGCAGCCCTGATGACCTTCAACAGAGAAAGTAAAACATCTAAGCTGAGGAAGCAAAGATTCCCCTGTGCCCTCTGCACTCACCATTCCCAGGAGAATTCCTGTCGTGAAGGAGATTTGGTTGAGGGTGGAGAATGCGCCGCGGAGAGCTGTAGGTGAGATTTCTTGGATGTAGAGTGGGTTCAGACTCATGGCCAGGCCACAAAACATCCCAAAAATCAACCGGCCCAAGATGAGCGCTTCAAACCACAAGCAGAACTGGGCAATGCTCATCAGCAGGGAGGCCGCTATGGACAAGGCGTTGGCGATCAGAATGGAGTTCCTCCTGCACACAGAGTGTGAACTGATGAGCTAGAATAGTGCGCAGTACTTCAGCAGCTTGTGAACTACACAGTGATACCTCAGGAAACAAACAAATGTCCCCCGTTTTACCATTTCGATGGGTTCCTCACCGGCCAAAGGAGTCGGCCAGCCACTTGACCCCGGCTGCCCCCAGAACAGCCCCAAAATCCTTTCCGCTGACCGAGAGGGACCAGAGAAACGCAAGTCTCTTCTCTGAGATTGACGTGTTGTAATGAGACTGCCAGGAGGAGTTAAAGACCTTTATAATGACCTGATAGGGAAAAAACAGACAGTAAGGGGCAGATTATTAGTTTTACACTTAATAAAAAGGAAGGCATACAGTTTCAAGAAACCATCTGTGAATACCCCTATGTCGAGCCATGTTTTTGTATATTTTGTACCCAAAACTTAAAATGTGTAACACTAAGACAAGTCTTTGTCAATCAGCAGACTAGATCAAATGAAGCAGGATACCTGCTACATGAGGGACAGATCATATCCTGAAAGTAATGTAGAGAGTCGCTACATCAGCCCAGGACTCTCACTTCTGTCATACCAATTTGCATGATACTTTCAGACTGTAATGACTACATGAAGAGAAGGTGCAGGAAAAAATAATATTGTGTGCATCTGCAGGTAAAAACTGTAGTGAGTGGTAATTTGCCAGGCTCATGAGTTCATATCCATCCATCCAATTTATAACCTGCTTATCCAGTAAGGCTGTGGGGGAGCAATATACACCCTGTCTGATACACACAAGCACCAGGGATAAGTTTTTTCCAGGATTAACCTACTCGTGTATCTTTCAACTGTGGGAAGAAACCTGAGCACCTGGAGGAAATCCATATAAACTCAGGAGAACATACAATCTCCACACAGATAGCACCCCAGGTCCAGAATTGAACCCAGGCCCCCAGTGCTACAAAGCAGCAATGCTGACCACTGCACCATCATCCTTCAAATCCATAATGTGAAATTACTGTTCTATCCTTTTAGAAGGTGTTCTCCTCAGAGTATTCCAATAAATGTTAAGTGGTATAAAAAACATCATTGGAAATGTTCTCACTTGATTTATTTGGCTCATATAAAGGTTTCTATGATCTGTATATTTGTAGGCCAGTCTGTGGTAAGAAGACCACAGCAATGAGGTGGAATTGCTGTCTTCTGTCAGCCTTGAGAAGTGACAGTGTTGTAGTGTTATTCACACTGATGCTATTTTTCCATTGACTGACCTGAAGGAAGACCTTGTATTGGGAGGAAATGTGGTTTCTGCTATTTGTTGCAGTGCTCAAGCCTGTCAGTAGGGTGGTGGGAGTGTGTCCTTTAACACAAGAGTAGCTTTGGTGTAGATTGAGCTGGTGTACTGTAGATCACCTTACTGATCCAGGTGAAGGAGTTCTCTCGCTTACCCTTTCAGGCGCATTGATGTTTCCTGTATGATATCCTATCTGCAGGGAGCCCAGCACAGCGGAAAATATGGAGGTCAGGAGGAGGCCAGTTAGTGGGCTCTAGAAGTAAACAAAAACTTCAGATTTTCATTTCAGAATTCATCCCACTGAGCTGAAGGACAAGGTTGACCACTGCCATACTGGACCCAAGGACCACCCTGGTTTTTCTTTCGGAAATATGGAAAAATTTAAATTTTGATCACACTGCTACGGCTGGATTCCATTCTTGTTGGTTCCTTAAATTTGAAAACTTTGCCAAAGCTCACATTGGGCACCTTCAAAACTGAAAAGATCTGAGACAAACAGGGCTTCTATTCCCACCAAATTCTGCGTAGGCCACTGAGATTACTTTTTATTTCTTCTTTTGGTCTAAAGGTTTTTAGTTTAGCTGCTCAATGTGGTAAATAGGCACTGAATAGGTTAGTTAACAGCTAGCTTAAAGAAGAGCTAGGCTCTAATTTGGTGTTTTTGGTTGTGGAATTTTCTTTTTCTGTCACTATAAATGAAGAGCACTGTTTTTTTTAAACTAACAGTTGTTTGCTGGTATATGTTGTCCTGGTAGATTTCATAAAGACACACTCCCAGAGGGGCATCACACTAAGTATTTGAACGATAACTTTTATTTGAATATTAGAATACTTAATTCAGATTCACCCTAGTAAAAATGTATAAAGAAAGTCATAAGTAAACAACGGATAAAGAAGCATTTAACAGAAGGAAGAAATCACTTTATAATGCCTTCATGTATAAAAGTTGAACAATGGCAATGCTTACACTTTCTGACTCCATTTTAGCCAACTTCTAATTCTCTGCCCTGTAGAAAACAAAAGAGAAATTAATAAGTTATTACTAATATATTTACCATGTTCCGTGTGGTTTTACTTATACTAAAGAAAAAAAAACATATACTGTACATATGTACAAACAAAATGTAAGAACGTTCTCTTGAGTGTATCACACCTACCTCACACCACATTACTATATCATTTTTTCACCACTTCATCCAGTTCCGGTTCATGTGGGAACTAGAGCCTATTGCAACAAGCAACGGGTGTAAGGCAGGATAGACCCTGGACAAAATGCCAGTCCATTGTAGAGCAGGCACACAGGCACAAACACACACTCACACAAGGGCCAACTTTCCCAGGAGCCAATTAACCTGCCAGCATGTCTTTGGACTGTGGCAGGAATCTGGAGCACCTGGAGAAAACCAGACTAACACGTGGGGAACATACAAACTCCTCACAGATAGCACCCCAAGAATGGTAATGGCTGTGCCACCGTGACATTCTAGTATTATACTGTACATGATACTTTCTAAATAATATACAACTAAATTTAAGTAGAAAAAACTTAATTTCTTAATTACTTAATTTTTTAGTAAGAAAAGTAGCGATTGTCTTAATGTCATTATTCTTACCCCCTATCTGCAGAATATAACCAGTGCCAAAGGAGAATCCTACCTTAATTCCTGACTGATGCAGGATGGAAAACAGGATTACAGAAATGAAATGGAATTTAGCTTTGAATTGACAGACATTAGCTGGCATGATACAGGTATGAAAAACTACAGTATATTTGCATTTTGGACGAGGGGTGGCTTTTCCAAGGGCTGATTTAGAATTATTCAGAAACTAATAAAAGTGGAATCCCCATGTTGTACATATGAAATATTTTCTCAGGAGATCTGATGTTTATCCCAGACTTTGCCCCCAAATCTTTAATGCTAAATGTAGATGTTTCTGATTTTATTTTTAGGTCACTCAACGGACTTTTTGTCACTTCTTCCAATACTGCTATTCAAAATCACTTTATTTTCCAACAGAATTCTACATGATGTTCATTTTACCACCTTGTTAGGTTCATCTGTTTTCTTCCACTTCCATACCGTATAGGAAAGAAGGTGACTGAAACGGTTTGAGAGTCCTCTATTGTGGATTGTGCCAGCTGTTTAATAAGTATTAACCTGTGGATGTAGCTCCACACCTGCTCAGTAGGAGGCACTGTTCTGCAATGAGAGGATCCAGTATTCACTCAGGATCTTGTAACCTACAACAGGCAACCAGCAATGAGGAGTAATAGGTGTAAGACCAACACTAGCTGAATAATTGGGTCATGTTGTGCTCCTTGTGTGTCTCACAAAATTATGACACAAAAAATGTATCACTTCTTGACTTTGGGAGTTAGACACTTTTAAAGGTAGACACACAATGAAAAGAATTACTGTGTCACGAGAAGCTGAAAAAATCTGATATTGCAGTCTTTGTCATCTTGCATGGCAATTTCTTCAAATTTAAAGGCAATTTAAAATTCCTTTTCTGTCTAAATGTTTCTGGATATTATTATTATGAGAAAAGAGAATTAATAGCCCTTAAAACAAAACAGATTAAGTATGAAAACATAATGACTTAGGTCATCATTATCTGAAAATGAAATGGTTTGTTGACATGAAATTGGTGACTCATGTCTTGGCAAGCTACCAGATGATATCATTGCAAAGTGACTTCACCTGGTGTGATTCCACATACTACAGTATGTTGTAATTATAATGAAGATGTGTGTGCAAGAATCCATGTCTTGTAGCAAATGTACTGAATCTAAAATTGTCCCAATTTGCTTTAGACTCAAGAGCATGTACCCCAGAATTTCATAAAAGGAATATTCCAGTTTCCCTAATGATTGCTAAGACATGCTGTGTTTTTATTTTCAGCCCTTTAACATTATCAGTTAAGAATATTAATGCAATGTAATGAATGCAAAAAATGTGCAATGTGATTAATACATAAGAGGTTCTAATGCATTCAGATCTAAAATTAAAATAGCATTTATCAGCACTTGTCTTTACAAACTTCCCTTTAAATACTAAGCTGCAATACAAATAATAACACTTCATATACTGTATAGGAAAATAAAAATGTATCCAAATACTTACACAAGGATGCCCTTGTCTGGAATCTTAACGAAGGTTTCAGAGAGAAATCAGTGGCCAGAGAGCACTGTCTGTGTTCGGAGATAAGATCCACTGTTTGTCTTTCAACAGTGTTTGATAGTGTCTGTTTGAGCGTTTATGGCTTTTATATGGGCTGACAGATGTGTGCTAGACTCTGGTTGTTTTTTCATGTTACGCAGAATCAAGAAAAGAACAGAAAACGGGTTTACTTCATGTATTTGCATGCTGTGTTCACAGCATTCAAATGTTTTCACACAAGACTCATCTGAGTCACCTCACACATTCTGATGATCTGACATCACCTTGCTGAAGGAACTGGGGGAACTGGGGTTCATGAAAACAGCAATCCAGGAAGAGCTGTTATCCAGTCCCGCCTGGTTTAGAGAGACCCTTCCCTTATTTTTTTTGTCTTAAAGGGCAAGGATTGTCATTTTTTATGTTGATTTTTATTACTTGTAGATATATACATACAGTATATAGAAAGTGGAAAATTTAAATGATGATTATGAAATCTGAAAGAAATGATAAAGATGATGATAAGTGACTGTTTTGTCACGTCATCACATTTCAAAACAGCACTTTTTCCAGATGAGGATCCCTGGAAGCATCAGACACAAGCCAGGATCCCCCCTGGCTGGAATGCCAGTCCATACAGTAGCAGGACACAATTGCAAATGAAAATTGAGAGTGCAACTGGATACAAACCCTAAATGAACATCGGATGCGTTTTCATTTTGTCCCTTATTGATGCTGCTTTGCCTACTTCCTATGAAAAATCAAGGAATTAATTTGGACACTATAGGTGATAACAATAATGAACAAATAAGAATGGAATTTTATTTAAGAGAGCTTGTCGAGAACCTCAAAGCATTGCGATACCCGCAAAACTTGTCTTTCCTTGGAAAGGCAGGCTTTCACACATCAGGACAGTTTTCCTTAGGGAAAAATACTGGTGAGCTTTCCAAATAAATTGAAATCTGCTCAGAAAATCTCTGAACTGGAAAAAAGGGTAAGAACTAGAATTAACCAGAATATTGCTAGTCTGTTTGTCAAAAAGGTAGCCAAATTTCAAATAATAACAGAACAACCTGTTGTTTTGCTCACAGGGTCAAACATTGTTTGTCTCTTCCAAAAGAATTTCTATTTTTGACAAGTTTATGTGCAATTTACAGTATGGTCATGAATAGTAAAATATGCCTTTGTACAACTGCTGGTCTCGTGACAAGTTGGAGAAAATAAGGTAACTGTGCCGAGAGGTAAATTAAAACAGTTGAAAAGAAATGAAGTCTATTTGATGCTTTGTGGCGTGACAGGGCTTTGATATTCAAAGGCGTGTGAAGTTGTTGGATCCGATTCAACTACAAAGTTAAACTTTGTGTATTCTTCAAGCAGAATGTCTGCTCCCATTTTTCATTCTTTTCTGTTTTAACTATCAGATTTTTACCTCCTTTTACCTTTCACATCCCAAACACTAATAACTTGGTGGTTTTCTGAGCTACAAATAAGAATAAAAATAAGGTGCTCTTATGAAATCACATGACTTGAGCACAGTATTTTGTCTCCGGAAATAAAGCTTGTCAATCAGCATACAGTACATCACACATCTCATCACTTTCAATAACCTCTTTCCCAATTCATGATTGCAGGGAGCCAGAGACTATCCTGAAAAGCGCTGGACACCTGTCCAGCACAGTGACAAACAGACACACACACACATATCACTCTGCAACCCACAGCTGGCAGCCCACTGAAGCTCAGCACGTGTGAGCCTGGTCAGTACCTGGATGGGAGACCTCCTGGGAAAAACTAAGGTTGCTGCTGGAAGAGGTGTTAGTGAGGCCAGCAGGGGGTGCTAACCCTGTGGTACATGTGGGTCCTAATGCCCCAGTATAGTGACCGGGACACTAGACTGTAAACAGGCGCCATCCTTCGGATGAGATGTAAAACTGAGGTCCTGACTCTCTGTGGTCATTAAAAATCCCAGGGCGTTTCTCGAAAAGAGTAGGGGTGTAACCCCGGAGTCCTGGCCAAAATTCCCCCTGGCCTTTACCAATCATGGCCTACTAATAATCCCCATCTATGAATTGGCTTCATTCTCTGTTTGCCTCCCCACTGATAGCTGATGTGGGGTGAGCGTTCTGCCGCACTATGGTCCCCGTTACCTATAAAGCGCTTTGAGCGGAATGTCCAGAAAAGCGCTATATAAGTGTAAGAGATTATTAATTATTATTATTTCCCAGAAGTGGTAATTAACCAGCAAGTTTTTGGACTGTGGGAGGAAACCAGAGCACCCAGAGGAAACCCACGCTAACATGGGGAGAACATACAAACTCCAAGCAGATGGCCCTGGTTATCTGGTTTAACCACTGTTACTGTGGTTTTGTATCTAATCTAAAAAAAAATACAAAGCAAGTTAATTTCTACATTAACACTTGCAATTTTTAGAAGCAAATAGTCCTGTGAACATTAAAGGACACTCAATAAAGTTCTGTGATATGCTGTGAACATATTAAACATCCTGGAAGATTACTTTCACTAATCCTAAAAACAAAAAGACAATTTAACTTTCAAAAGGACCAAGTGCAATAATGACATTATTCCTCTGAAAACAGAGAATGCTTCTAATGTGAATAAATTTTTTTCTTTTAAAACTATTAACATCTCGACATACTGTATCAAAAACTAGTACAGATGTGATAAAGATCAAGGAATATGTAACGCCCTAATATCACTTAAGTTATTTCCTGAACTGAGTGCTTTAACCACAGAGCTGTAGCTTTTGTAAATAAGGCACTATATTTTACCTGAGCTATAAATACGGAAGAGGGATCTGCTACGCCTATACCAAAATATAAAGCTTCTGCCTTTTAATGGTACTTCATCTGAATTGTTACTGGTAGTATGCTTTCACACCAGCTCTCTCTTAAATTCTCTATTATGTCCTTCACAAATTGGTACCTTCATTTGTTACTACTAATACAGTGAGAACTTTGGAAAATCTTTTAGAGCTTGTCAGGGCTGACACATAAGAGGAGAACAGGATACAGCTATCAGACAGTGTACATTTCCTAACACCGAAAATATACTCTTTTTTTATATGAGGACATCCCATAATGACATTGATCATCCTTTCATTTAAAGACAAAGTGACATCTTTCAGGATGCTAAAGAAGGAGTTACTTAAAGACTTCAAAATGTTCTTAACTTCTATTTTGTAATATTAGGAATCTGCATTTCCTACAACAAAAACGATGGGGTAACATTAATGCAACAAATCTTTGTGACTTGTCACAAGTCTCCTTCACAAAGCCGTGGTAAAGTAATTAAAGAATCCAATTAAGATTTTTAACCATTTTTGCCACTTATGAGATAGTCATCAAAGACTAATGTAAAAATAGCTTCAGATCTTAAGCAATCCAAGTTAAAGAGTGACTTGATTTGGAAACATTCACCACAACAAATTCAAGGAATAATGTGATTTAAATGTCACATGTTTTCTTGAATTTCAATTTATTTATGACCAATACAACTTTGCTCTGTGCAAATAACAGTATAACATTTCTAGACTTTTTTAAATGAGGCTCATTATCCAATCCGTAACTCATTCTGCTATGTATTTTATTATTTAGGAGGCTAATTGTACTTCTTTCTTTAGAGGAAATAATAAATCTTAGGACACTTTATCTGTCAGAAAAAAGGCTTATAACAAAAATGATTTCCTGTTCCAGGGAAATGAAGAAACTTACAGATCATATAATATTTTTTCATGGATTTTGGTTTATTCAGGCAAACATCAAAACTCAGATAAGTAATTTGCTCAAAGCTGGCATTTCTGAGAGACTATTCCTTTAAGAGGAAGAAGGGGATGTGAGATACAATGAACTGCTTGGTACTCCAGTCCCTGGATTATATATATATCAGAAACTTCCTGTGCCCAAGTGTCTCTGCTGCATCAGCTCATTAAAGTGCACTTTAATTTAATCTAGACCTTTCTTTCCACCCCAATGGCTTTCTTCTGGATTATTGTGGCATTCCACATTTGTGAGTACAACATTTTGTTTTAACAAACTGCTTTTTCAGTTTGTTAAAGGTGTCTTTTTACTTCAGATTTTGGAATTGGAAATAAGAAATGAGGATGTTCTGCCATAGTAAAAGCAACTCTGAGGTATTTGCTGTTTTCAGGTTAAAACCCAGGAAGACTTTACTCCAGAGTACTGCTCTCCATTTCAAATTTCAGCATTCTTCTTCCCATTATAGTTTAATAACAATGGTTTCAATAAATCCTACAAGATACTAGACTGTTATTATTAAATTTTTAATTGAAGAATTTCGAACTAATTTCTCAAAGGTTTAGTATTAAGTTACTGTATTTAAAAATTCTTAAGAGCCCATTTTTTTTACATTTTAAAGGTTGTTCTCTCTTTCTGTCTGACAGGTATCAGTGAAACGGGCTCACAGTTCGTAGTTCCCGGTGAGTAAATACATTGTGATGTACTGGCATGCCATCCAGGGTGTACCTTGCCTTGCACCTGTTGCTTGCTGGAAACTGGAAAAGGTTCCCACTCCCTTGAAATCCTGAATTGGGTGAAGCGGTTAGAAGGTGGATTGATGTTAGGAATTAAGTGTGGCTTGGTTATTAATGAAGTGTGCTCATCACATCTCCAGCCTGGCGTCCCATCCAGGGTGTACCTTGCCTTGCACCTGTGGCTTGCTGGGATAGGCTCTGACTCCCCCTTGGAAGAAGCAGTTAGAAAATGGATGGATGTGCTTCACCTTGGCTCGCTCAGGAATACTGCGGTTACATTCTCAGATTTTGGATCTGCTCACCAAGTGCAATAGTTGTGGGTCCAAATCCTAAGAACACTGTCTTGAGATTTGGGCTACATCATTCCACCTTCACCATCTTTAGCTTTAGTTGGTGACCTCTCACCCTACCAATTAAAAAACAGAAATCGTTTCTATTACCCCTTATCATAGCAAAGAAAGTAACAGTCAAAGAATTGGAAGATCAGACAAACAGCATGACGTGATGAAGGGTCCAGTTAATTGACACAGTGTGGTCACCTTGAAAGGCTTACCCATTCTAACAAACAGAACTAATGAATTTCAGAGTGATCGGAAACAATTTTTTACTGTGTCGAGGGTGTTTATCCTCTACTACCTACATTATGGATGTCACAGGAAGTGGTTTATGATTTACACTTAGTAATCCACTCATTCTTTATAAATACATATTTTCTACTCTATGAAATCCTACGTGTACGCCGTTTTTCAGTGTGACACAGCGGTGCAGTGGTTAACACTGCTGCCTCAAAACTCTGGGAACTGGTTTCCTTTCCTGGGGTTATATCTGTGTGGAGTTTGTATGTTCCTCTTGAGTTCAGGTAGGTTTCCTCACACAGCGCAAAGACATACTGGCAAAATTGTTGTCTTCTGTGAAAATTTGCCCTGGTGTGAGTGTGCGTGAGTGTTTGTGTCTTATTTCCTAAACTATCACTAACTCACAAAGAAGTGCAGTATCACGCAAAGGAACAAATTGCAAAAACCAGATGTCAAGAAATATTTGTAAAGGAAAGATACTCTTATTTTCTCCTCGTGCATTTTTATGAAACTGGGTCTCTCAATAGTACATTTTAGATTCTGCAGGTAGAGAGGTTGCTGGTGTTGCTTCTGTGCTTGAAAATAAGCTTGTCTTTCAATTCAGGTTATCAACCCACACTGATGGTGACGCCAAGAGTTGTGAGCTTGTGGGAAGAAGTCCAGATGAGCTGTGGAACTTGGACTCCTTTCATAATGGAGTGCTATTTTTTAGTAGATGGTGTCCTACCATTTGGACAGTTCCCACATTGTAGAGTTTCTGTGACAGGGGAACAGCTTCTTGGAGGACGAGAATCTCTGGCTGTAAACACGGTTCTTCTCACATGTTATTACTATTGGATTGGGGTCCTCCCAGCATATAGTAACAGTGTGACCGTGCTAGTAAAAGGTAGGACCTTAAGAAGGCTATGTTGCCAAAGAACATTGTTAAATACTCTATTGTGACATGCCAGACAGAACACAAGCAACACTCCTCTGTCTGTCTGCCCCATGATGGACTGGTGTCTTGTCTAGGGCGTACTCTGCCTTCCACCTGTTGCATGCTAGGAAAGGCTCTGTATCCTCCGCTACCCTGAATTGGAAAGCGGTTAGATAGTAGATGGATGTTACAAGAGTTCAGATTGTAATGAGCCGTGATGTGCAACTAATTTTTATCAATCAGGTTTTATTGCATTCTTTGATTTCATGTTGATCAGATTATATTTGAACATCTTCCTTTCATTATTAACTCCACAAAGAATGAACAAAACAGTTCAGGATCACACTGCGGGCCAGTACAAACTCTGATACCAAGAAAATGATCAGCTGTGGCTCTTCAAAGCTCTTCTACAAAGGCTCACAGTGGAAAAATCAACATAAAGGTTTCCTTACACATTACTATGGCCAAAGGTCCCCATGGCAGTGCATTAATTAATACGTTTTGTAGTAGAACACTAGGCCTAAGATGTCTTTTCACCAGAAAATATACTGAATATTTGTTCTGTTTCTGCGACTTTTTATTGTATTCTGAAACAAAAGTTCTTCTGGTGGTCGTGATTTAGAAACATGAAGTAATAAGAACTCGTCTTATAATTTAGCTGAGTTAATGAGTTTTAATATGGTTGTTATTCTGTTTTGGTCCAGGAGACGTGCCTAAGCCTAGTGTGACTGTGAAACCTGCAGTGGTCACTCTTCAGGACCTGCTGACCCTGACCTGTAACCTGCCTCTGCATTATTCTGATGTTAAGTGCACATTTTATGAACAAAGCAGATCGACACCAGTCGCTACCAAGCGTCCATCTGTAGGAAAGCGATTCTGTGAAGTCCAGCTCCTGGGGCAGCAGATAACTGGAGACAGATTCTCGTCCCTCTTCAAGGAGACTGTGGTCAGCTGTGCTTATAATGTGCAGGACAGCAGATTGACCCTCCCGAGTCCTCGCAGTGACAGCAAGAAAGTACGCGTGTGGGGTGAGCACTGCTACCCGGGTTGGGTGACTTATGACACTGGTATTCCTCTTCTAAACCACAGCATCAATGTGACAGGGTGCCAGCTATCATCTACCTGAGAGACTCACAGCTGCTGCTAGTTAATGTCTTCACAGGCAACAGCTGTAATTCTCCCTATATAAAGTATGCACAGGTTCTCTGCAGGAGGGTGTGGAAGCTAAGCTGGACTAAATGAAACCAACAGAGTTTTGTAGGGCAGCCAGGGACACCAACAAAAAACCCATCAAAACTGCTTGTGTAGCTGCTAGTAGCTTATTTTTCCAGGGATCTCATGAGCCTGAGAACAGGCTTCAACATCACGGCCGAGGTCATCTTGTCTAGTCTTCCAGCACTCTTTCTATAAAAGGTGTGCCCCTTGTTCTCAATTTTAAATGAGCTTAACCCACTTTATTTTCCACGCATGTCCTTGATTTATTAATGACTATAAAGTAATCCATATTAACCTGTGGTAGCATCAAGTCATTTTGTTCCCTCTAAACTCATCATCTTGCATTTTGAATACCTATATCACGTCTTCTTTTTATTTCCCGAATCCAGGACTATAGACCTACAGTTTCTTCAATCTCTTGGTATCAGGCTTCCCTATTAGACTCCAAATTGTTCTGGATTTTCTTATTTAAAATGCAGATAAAAAACACTTTTTTTATTTCCAGACAGAGAATGAATTTATCCTCTTTATCATATTGAATTTTGTGACATAAACAGCAGGTCAGTGTTAACTGTACACTGACACTGTTTTCACGTATTACAAGCTAATTGTACAATCGTGTCATCCAGAAATGACAAACAATATCAACAGTGTACATAACCTGCACCCTGGGTTCACATCAGAGCATCAAAAACAGCTCAGAGAAAGAAAATGAATGTCTCTGTATCTCATATTCCTAAAAAATAATAATGAGTCAAGACGTTGAACAAAGACTAATGAACAAAACTCATTGGTGTGAAAATGAAGCAATGTTTTATGGACTACATTGGTCATACTTGGTTAAAATGGGTTAAAAATATAATTTATACTTTAATGTTGAATATTATAAGAATCCTAAACCTTTTCCCTCTCCAAACAAAGTCAACCAAAAAAGTCCAAAAGAGTTTTACAACATGAACTTACATTTCTTCAAGATGTCCCTACTTTAGTTGTTCTTTTCAAAATTTCAAAATAACTTCCAACAAATTAGGAATAAATTCCACAAGAAAAACATTACAAAATATTATTGAGAGTTACCAGGAGGGTGGTTAATAAATGTAAAGTATTACTATTTCTTACAATTTCCTGGTGCAGTTTGAAGATCACTATGACTCTTCTGTTTATCTCCAGGAGATGTACCTCAGCCTACAGTGACCGTGAGACCTGCAGTGGTCACTCGTCAGGACCTGGTCACCCTGACATGTAACCTGCCTCAGCCTTATTCTGATGTTGAGTGCACATTTAATGAAAAAAGCAGATCGACACCAGTCACTACCAAGCGTCCATCTGTAGGGGAGCAATTCTGTGAAGTCCAGCTCCTGGGGCAGCAGATAACTGGAGACAGATTCTCGTCCCTCTTCAAGGAGACTGTGGTCAGCTGTGCTTATAATGTGCAGGACAGCAGATTGACCCTCCCGAGTCCTCGCAGTGACAGCAAGAAAGTACGCGTGTGGGGTGAGCACTGCTACCCGGGTTGGGTGACTTATGACACTGGTATTCCTCTTCTAAACCACAGCATCAATGTGACAGGGTGCCAGCTATCATCTACCTGAGAGACTCACAGCTGCTGCTAGTTAATGTCTTCACAGGCAACAGCTGTGGTTCTCCCTATAAATGCACAGGTTCTCTGCAGGAGGGTGTGGAAGCTAAGCTGGACTAAATGAAACCAACAGAGTTTTGTAGGACAGCCAGGGACACCAACAAAAAACCCATCAAAACTGCTTGTGTAGCTGCTAGTAGCTTATTTTTCCAGGGATCTCATGAGCCTGAGAACTAGCTTCAACATCACGGCCGAGGTAATCTTGTCTAGTCTTCCAGCACTCTTTCTATAAAAGGTGTGCCCCTTGTTCTCAATTTTAAATGAGCTTAACCCACTTTATTTTCCACGCATGTCCTTGATTTATTAATGACTATAAAGTAATCCATATTAACCTGTGGTAGCATCAAGTCATTTTGTTCCCTCTAAACTCATCATCTTGCATTTTGAATACCTATATCACGTCTTCTTTTTATTTCCCGAATCCAGGACTATAGACCTACAGTTTCTTCAATCTCTTGGTATCAGGCTTCCCTATTAGACTCCAAATTGTTCTGGATTTTCTTATTTAAAATGCAGATAAAAAACACTTTTTTTATTTCCAGACAGAGAATGAATTTATCCTCTTTATCATATTGAATTTTGTGACATAAACAGCAGGTCAGTGTTAACTGTACACTGACACTGTTTTCACGTATTACAAGCTAATTGTACAATCGTGTCATCCAGAAATGACAAAAAATATCAACAGTGTACATAACCTGCACCCTGGGTTCACATCAGAGCATCAAAAACAGCTCAGAGAAAGAAAATGAATGTCTCTGTATCTCATATTCCTACAAAATAATAATGAGTCAAGACGTTGAACAAAGACCAATGAACAAAACTCATTGGTGTGAAAATGAAGCAATGTTTAATGGACCAATTGGTCACACTTGGTTAAAATAGGTTAAAAATACAATTTATACTTTAATGTTGAATATTATAAGAATCCTAAACCTTTTCCCTCTCCAAACAAAGTCAACCAAAAAAGTCCAAAAGAGTTTTACAACATGAACTTACATTTCCTCAAGATGTCCCTACTTTAAATGTTCTTTTCAAAATTTAACAATAACTTCCAACAAATTAGGAATAAATTCCACAAGAAAAACATTACAAAATATTATTGAGAGTTACCAGGAGGGTGGTTAATAAATGTAAAGTATTACTATTTCTTACAATTTCCTGGTGCAGTTTGAAGATCACTATGACTCTTCTGTTTATCTCCAGGAGATGTACCTCAGCCTACAGTGACCGTGAGACCTGCAGTGGTCACTCGTCAGGACCTGGTCACCCTGACATGTAACCTGCCTCAGCCTTATTCTGATGTTGAGTGCACATTTAATGAAAAAAGCAGATCGACACCAGTCACTACCAAGCGTCCATCTGTAGGGGAGCAATTCTGTGAAGTCCAGCTCCTGGGGCAGCAGATAACTGGAGACAGATTCTCGTCCCTCTTCAAGGAGACTGTGGTCAGCTGTGCTTATAATGTGCAGGACAGCAGATTGACCCTCCCGAGTCCTCGCAGTGACAGCAAGAAAGTACGCGTGTGGGGTGAGCACTGCTACCCGGGTTGGGTGACTTATGACACTGGTATTCCTCTTCTAAACCACAGCATCAATGTGACAGGGTGCCAGCTATCATCTACCTGAGAGACTCACAGCTGCTGCTAGTTAATGTCTTCACAGGCAACAGCTGTGGTTCTCCCTATAAATGCACAGGTTCTCTGCAGGAGGGTGTGGAAGCTAAGCTGGACTAAATGAAACCAACAGAGTTTTGTAGGACAGCCAGGGACACCAACAAAAAACCCATCAAAACTGCTTGTGTAGCTGCTAGTAGCTTATTTTTCCAGGGATCTCATGAGCCTGAGAACTAGCTTCAACATCACGGCCGAGGTCATCTTGTCTAGTCTTCCAGCACTCTTTCTATAAAAGGTGTGCCCCTTGTTCTCAATTTTAAATGAGCTTAACCCACTTTATTTTCCACGCATGTCCTTGATTTATTAATGACTATAAAGTAATCCATATTAACCTGTGGTAGCATCAAGTCATTTTGTTCCCTCTAAACTCATCATCTTGCATTTTGAATACCTATATCACGTCTTCTTTTTATTTCCCGAATCCAGGACTATAGACCTACAGTTTCTTCAATCTCTTGGTATCAGGCTTCCCTATTAGACTCCAAATTGTTCTGGATTTTCTTATTTAAAATGCAGATAAAAAACACTTTTTTTATTTCCAGACAGAGAATGAATTTATCCTCTTTATCATATTGAATTTTGTGACATAAACAGCAGGTCAGTGTTAACTGTACACTGACACTGTTTTCACGTATTACAAGCTAATTGTACAATCGTGTCATCCAGAAATGACAAACAATATCAACAGTGTACATAACCTGCACCCTGGGTTCACATCAGAGCATCAAAAACAGCTCAGAGAAAGAAAATGAATGTCTCTGTATCTCATATTCCTAAAAAATAATAATGAGTCAAGACGTTGAACAAAGACTAATGAACAAAACTCATTGGTGTGAAAATGAAGCAATGTTTTATGGACTACATTGGTCATACTTGGTTAAAATGGGTTAAAAATATAATTTATACTTTAATGTTGAATATTATAAGAATCCTAAACCTTTTCCCTCTCCAAACAAAGTCAACCAAAAAAGTCCAAAAGAGTTTTACAACATGAACTTACATTTCTTCAAGATGTCCCTACTTTAGTTGTTCTTTTCAAAATTTCAAAATAACTTCCAACAAATTAGGAATAAATTCCAAGAGAAAAGCTTTACAAAATATTATTGAGAGTTGCCAGGAAGGTGGTTTATAAATGTAAAGTATTACTATTTCTTACAATTTCCTGGTCCAGTTTGAAGATCACTATGACTCTTCTGTTTATCTCCAGGAGATGTACCTCAGCCTACAGTGACCGTGAGACCTGCAGTGGTCACTCTTCAGGACCTGCTGACCCTGACATGTAACCTGCCTCAGCCTTATTCTGATGTTGAGTGCACATTTAATGAACAAAGCAGATCGACACCAGTCGCTACCAAGCGTCCATCTGTAGGGGAGCAATTCTGTGAAGTCCAGCTCCTGGGGCAGCAGATAACTGGAGACAGATTCTCGTCCCTCTTCAAGGAGACTGTGGTCAGCTGTGCTTATAATGTGCAGGACAGCAGATTGACCCTCCCGAGTCCTCGCAGTGACAGCAAGAAAGTACACGTGTGGGGTGAGCACTGCTACCCGGGTTGGGTGACTTATGACACTGGTATTCCTCTTCTAAACCACAGCATCAATGTGACAGGGTGCCAGCTATCATCTACCTGAGAGACTCACAGCTGCTGCTAGTTAATGTCTTCACAGGCAACAGCTGTGGTTCTCCCTATAAATGCACAGGTTCTCTGCAGGAGGGTGTGGAAGCTAAGCTGGACTAAATGAAACCAACAGAGTTTTGTAGGGCAGCCAGGGACACCAACAAAAAACCCATCAAAACTGCTCGTGTAGCTGCTAGTAGCTTATTTTTCCAGGGATCTCATGAGCCTGAGAACTAGCTTCAACATCACGGCCGAGGTCATCTTCTCTAGTCTTCCAGCACTCTTTCTATAAAAGGTGTGCCCCTTGTTCTCAATTTAAATGAGCTTAACCCACTTTATTTTCCACGCATGTCCTTGATTTATTAATGACTATAAAGTAATCCATATTAACCTGTGGTAGCATCAAGTCATTTTGTTCCCTCTAAACTCATCATCTTGCATTTTGAATACCTATATCACGTCTTCTTTTTATTTCCCGAATCCAGGACTATAGACCTACAGTTTCTTCAATCTCTTGGTATCAGGCTTCCCTATTAGACTCCAAATTGTTCTGGATTTTCTTATTTAAAATGCAGATAAAAAACACTTTTTTTATTTCCAGACAGAGAATGAATTTATCCTCTTTATCATATTGAATTTTGTGACATAAACAGCAGGTCAGTGTTAACTGTACACTGACACTGTTTTCACGTATTACAAGCTAATTGTACAATCGTGTCATCCAGAAATGACAAACAATATCAACAGTGTACATAACCTGCACCCTGGGTTCACATCAGAGCATCAAAAACAGCTCAGAGAAAGAAAATGAATGTCTCTGTATCTCATATTCCTACAAAATAATAATGAGTCAAGACGTTGAACAAAGACCAATGAACAAAACTCATTGGTGTGAAAATGAAGCAATGTTTTATGGACTACATTGGTCATACTTGGTTAAAATGGGTTAAAAATATAATTTATACTTTAATGTTGAATATTATAAGAATCCTCCACCTTTTCCCTCTCCAAATAAAGTCAACCAAAAAGTCCAAAACAGTTTTACAACATGAACTTACATTTCTTCAAGATGTCCCTACTTTAAATGTTCTTTTCAAAATTTAAAAATAACTTCCAACAAATTAGGAATAAATTCCAAGAGAAAAACATTACAAAATATTATTGAGAGTTACCAGGAGGGTGGTTTATAAATGTAAAGTATTACTATTTCTTACAATTTCCTGGTGCAGTTTGAAGATCACTACGACTCTTCTGTTTATCTCCAGGAGATGTACCTCAGCCTACAGTGACCGTGAGACCTGCAGTGGTCACTCGTCAGGACCTGGTCACCCTGACATGTAACCTGCCTCAGCCTTATTCTGATGTTGAGTGCACATTTAATGAACAAAGCAGATCGACACCAGTCGCTACCAAGCGTCCATCTGTAGGGGAGCAATTCTGTGAAGTCCAGCTCCTGGGGCAGCAGATAACTGGAGACAGATTCTCGTCCCTCTTCAAGGAGACTGTGGTCAGCTGTGCTTATAATGTGCAGGACAGCAGATTGACCCTCCCGAGTCTGCGCAGTGACAGCAAGAAAGTACACGTGTGGGGTGAGCACTGCTACCCGGGTTGGGTGACTTATGACACTGGTATTCCTCTTCTAAACCACAGCATCAATGTGACAGGGTGCCAGCTATCATCTACCTGAGAGACTCACAGCTGCTGCTAGTTAATGTCTTCACAGGCAACAGCTGTGGTTCTCCCTATAAATGCACAGGTTCTCTGCAGGAGGGTGTGGAAGCTAAGCTGGACTAAATGAAACCAACAGAGTTTTGTAGGGCAGCCAGGGACACCAACAAAAAACCCATCAAAACTGCTCGTGTAGCTGCTAGTAGCTTATTTTTCCAGGGATCTCATGAGCCTGAGAACTAGCTTCAACATCACGGCCGAGGTCATCTTGTCTAGTCTTCCAGCACTCTTTCTATAAAAGGTGTGCCCCTTGTTCTCAATTTAAATGAGCTTAACCCACTTTATTTTCCACGCATGTCCTTGATTTATTAATGACTATAAAGTAATCCATATTAACCTGTGGTAGCATCAAGTCATTTTGTTCCCTCTAAACTCATCATCTTGCATTTTGAATACCTATATCACGTCTTCTTTTTATTTCCCGAATCCAGGACTATAGACCTACAGTTTCTTCAATCTCTTGGTATCAGGCTTCCCTATTAGACTCCAAATTGTTCTGGATTTTCTTATTTAAAATGCAGATAAAAAACACTTTTTTTATTTCCAGCCAGAGAATGAATTTATCCTCTTTATCATATTGAATTTTGTGACATAAACAGCAGGTCAGTGTTAACTGTACACTGACACTGTTTTCACGTATTACAAGCTAATTGTACAATCGTGTCATCCAGAAATGACAAACAATATCAACAGTGTACATAACCTGAACCCTGGGTTCACATCAGAGCATCAAAAACAGCTCAGAGAAAGAAAATGAATGTCTCTGTATCTCATATTCCTACAAAATAATAATGAGTCAAGACGTTGAACAAAGACTAATGAACAAAACTCATTGGTGTGAAAATGAAGCAATGTTTTATGGACTACATTGGTCATACTTGGTTAAAATGGGTTAAAAATATAATTTATACTTTAATGTTGAACATTATAAGAATCCTAAACCTTTTCCCTCTCCAAACAAAGTCAACCAAAAAAGTCCAAAAGAGTTTTACAACATGAACTTACATTTCTTCAAGATGTCCCTACTTTAGTTGTTCTTTTCAAAATTTCAAAATAACTTCCAACAAATTAGGAATAAATTCCAAGAGAAAAGCTTTACAAAATATTATTGAGAGTTACCAGGAGGGTGGTTTATAAATGTCAAGTATTACTATTTCTTACAATTTCCTGGTGCAGTTTGAAGATCACTATGACTCTTCTGTTTATCTCCAGGAGATGTACCTCAGCCTACAGTGACCGTGAGACCTGCAGTGGTCACTCTTCAGGACCTGCTGACCCTGACATGTAACCTGCCTCAGCCTTATTCTGATGTTGAGTGCACATTTAATGAACAAAGCAGATCGACACCAGTCGCTACCAAGCGTCCATCTGTAGGGGAGCAATTCTGTGAAGTCCAGCTCCTGGGGCAGCAGATAACTGGAGACAGATTCTCGTCCCTCTTCAAGGAGACTGTGGTCAGCTGTGCTTATAATGTGCAGGACAGCAGATTGACCCTCCCGAGTCCTCGCAGTGACAGCAAGAAAGTACACGTGTGGGGTGAGCACTGCTACCCGGGTTGGGTGACTTATGACACTGGTATTCCTCTTCTAAACCACAGCATCAATGTGACAGGGTGCCAGCTATCATCTACCTGAGAGACTCACAGCTGCTGCTAGTTAATGTCTTCACAGGCAACAGCTGTGGTTCTCCCTATAAATGCACAGGTTCTCTGCAGGAGGGTGTGGAAGCTAAGCTGGACTAAATGAAACCAACAGAGTTTTGTAGGGCAGCCAGGGACACCAACAAAAAACCCATCAAAACTGCTCGTGTAGCTGCTAGTAGCTTATTTTTCCAGGGATCTCATGAGCCTGAGAACTAGCTTCAACATCACGGCCGAGGTCATCTTGTCTAGTCTTCCAGCACTCTTTCTATAAAAGGTGTGCCCCTTGTTCTCAATTTAAATGAGCTTAACCCACTTTATTTTCCACGCATGTCCTTGATTTATTAATGACTATAAAGTAATCCATATTAACCTGTGGTAGCATCAAGTCATTTTGTTCCCTCTAAACTCATCATCTTGCATTTTGAATACCTATATCACGTCTTTTTTTATTTCCCAAATCTAAGAATATAGACCTACAGTTTCTTAAATGTCTTGGCATCAGGCATCCCTTTTAGACTCCTAATTGTTCTGGATTTAATTATTTGAAATGCAGATAAAATAAGTTTTTTATTTCCAGCCAGAAGCTGAAGTTATCCTCTTTATGACATTGAATTTTGTGACATAAACAGCAGGTCAGTGTTAACTGTACATTGACACTGTTTTCACATATTACAAGCTAATTGAACAATCCTGTCATCCAGAAGTGACAAACAATATCAACAGTGTATGTAACCTGCACCCTGTGTTCACATCAGAGGGTCACATACAGCTCAGGGAAAAAAAATGTATGTCTCTGTATCTCATATTCATACAAAATAATAATGAGTCAAGACGTTGGGAGTCTGTCTGCGACTCCTAACTTATTGGTGTGAAAATGAAGCAATGTTTTATGGACTACATTGATCACACTTGGTTAAAATAGGTTAAAAATACAATTTATACTTTGATGTTGAATATTATAAGAATCCTCCACTTTTTCCCTCTCCAAATAAAGTCAACCAAGAAGACCAAAAGAGTTTTACAACATGAATTTACATTTCTTCAAGATGTCCCTACTTTAATTGTTATTTTCATAATTTAAAAATAACTTCCAACAAATTAGGAATACATTTTAAGAGAAAAGCTTTACAAAATATTATTGAGAGTTACCAGGAGGGTGGTTTATAAATGTCAAGTATTACCATTTCTTACAATTTCCTGGTGCAGTTTGAAGATCACTATGACTCTTCTGTTTATCTCCAGGAGATGTACCTCAGCCTACAGTGACCGTGAGACCTGCAGTGGTCACTCGACAGGACCTGCTGACCCTGACATGTAACCTGCCTCAATTTTAAATGAGCTTAACCCACTTCATTTTCCACTCTTGTCCTTGATTTATTACTGAGTATAAAGTAATCCACATTAATCCGTGGTAGCATAAAGTCATTTTGTGCCCTCTAAATGCATCATTTTGGATTATGCTCTTTATTTTCTTAAGAAAAACTGTGCTTTTTTAATTTAAAATTTAATTTGATTAATTTCCCCAGCTTCAAACAGTCAATGTTTGTGATTTTAAATAAGCCTCATTAGAACATAACATTCAACACATGACTTTGTTTTCCATTGTTTTGATATCTCAATAGGGGATCTGTAATTTTTTCAAGTAATGCACCTTTGATGATGAGTTGATAGAGAAAAATTAATCTAAATAAATTATAATACAATGAAAATACTAAGTTAAATGACTTTAACTATTTCTAATATTTCTAATATCTATTTTTCATATTTCTAAAATTTCTACTTGCTTTCACAGCAGATAATGTGCCAAAACCTACAGTTAAAGTGACTCCTACAGCGATCAATCCAATAACTCTCAGTGCCAGTACAGAGGTACAGCCCAGAAGTGAGTATGGATGTTATTGCCCCACATTTCTCTCTGGAAAGCCTAGATCTGTCATTTCTTTATTTCTGTCACACACGGCTAATTAGCAGTAACCATGGCCCTTAACCAGCTCCTCCTATGACCACATCCTGTATTCAAAGCTAACCAGACGTTTACACTTGACTCAGCTTCATATGAAGCTAATTTTTAATTTTTCAGTACTGGGACTACAAATATATTCTCTGTATACAGTAAATTTACTCCATTTAACCACTTCCTTCCAAACTGGACACCAAAGAACTAAAATCAGCAATGAAACAGTCTCTAGTATGCACATCATATGCATGAAACATTAATTATAAAAATTACTGGGACAAAATACAAACGTATGTGAGAGAAATCCGAAGAGCAGGGTGGTCCTGCTTTGAAAACATGTAACTTTAAGAATTTAACACATAGCAGAATGTGATCCTTTGGCTTTTGGTGTTAGAAAGAATTAAATGGAAGAAATAATGCAAATATAAAATCTTTCACATACAGTAGCTCTTTCACATATTGCAATTTGATGTTGCCCAGTGATAATTAGACAACAGTGTTTATGTAAGAGAGAGATAAAGCTCATCTTAAATGCTAATAATTCAATTCAGAAATACAATGAAGATCCAATTCTGTCAGGTTAATGCAGAATCTTATGAAAGATCCGGCCAGATATCTCCAAGAAAAACTCTTGATAAATCTTTGGTTATAAAACTACCCATAAGTCAAACATACAGAAGCTAGAGACTTTGACTAAATTATTTGCTTGAAAAGGTCGTGTTTTATCCATTTTTTAATTCTGAAAGCAATTTGGCATCAACTTTGTACCAAATTCTGGGTTTCTAAACAAGCCTTGCTCGTGCAGCTTGCTGTAAGGACCACAAAATCCAAAATGTTAACATTATAATCCATGGAGAATTAAGGCATCTTAAGGAAGTGCTTGCCCCAATATCATTTCCAGTGGGCCTGCACATCACCGACAGGGAACTTGCAAAGACTTGTTTAGTCTTCACAGATTGCCAAGCTAATGTCAAGAAAATGCTGAGGAGGGAAGAGAATGTTAAAAAAAGAGGAAGATACACATAAACCTCAGGGATTTAAGGCTCTGCTGGAACAAAAATCAGAAGACAAAAGGGATTTGTGAACATGGAGACAGCCATTTTGAAGAGGTGGAAGTAGAGAGCACTAAAGTAGATGTGTTTCTTTCAGGGCCTCTGCCCCAGAGCTTTCTGTGGCGATACATCGTCAGTGGTCTGCTCTGCCTTGCCATTGTGGGATTGCTCCTGCAACGCTTGAAACGGCAGAGGAGGACATTTTGGTGAGTTCTAAGCCTATTCAGCTCTATTTAATGCTATTTCACATTTTGATAAACTATCACAGGAGGAAATCCTTCCACTCATCAGTGTGCGGTTTGAGTATTCAGGTTTTGATTACATCACTTGTAATTTGACAAAATAGAGTCTCGGTGGAAGGAGGTGAATACTTCTGCATTCTGCAAGTCAGAGAGCAGGACTCAATGTCTGACGAGTTTGACAAGACTGTGCTAATTTATGTGGCATTTTGAAAATAAGTATTTCAGTTGTGTCCCATAATCTTTTATAAGGAGCCAATTCATTCAAGGATATCTATCAGATTTTTGTTATGGGTATGTCACTATGTATATCGGCTGTTATGGATATGTGGATTAATCAAGAAGCAAGATTTGTCGATAAGGATTTGTTCTATTGATTCAACATGGAAACTGTGGTTGCTGTCTTTTTAAAAGTACACTTCTTGTAAAACTACACTTCTTTTAAAAGTACACTCTGCATTTGTGGCTATTCATGTTTATTTCTTCCTTTCCTGTACCAGGTGTGAAGAGGATGTGTACAGGGCTCAGCGCACCATGCGAGTTATAGAAGTGATGTCACCCTCTGCTGAAATCTCTACAGTGTAAGACAGGCACGGCAGAAGACCCAGTCTTTCGACATGGCACATATGTCCACTGTGTAGGGAGTGGCACTGCTTGTATTATATATTTATCGAATATAAAAATGTATACTATTATATTCAATGTAACTGAATGCAATTGATCCAAAACTTCATGCTCACTGTTGGGATGCTTCTGCAACCGAGCTATTATTGATGCTGATGCTAAATTCCTTTCTGTTCCTTAAGACTTTGACATCTAGTGGTGTATAACTGAAGCATAGTTTGTCTTGGACCAAAATGTGTAACTTTTCAAAACACAACTTATCTCTTCCCAGCTGCTATATGAAGACAAAAAGCCTCATCTCTTTCTTTATGTAAATCCATCCATCCATCTTCTAACTGCTTCATCCAATTCAGGGTCATGGAGGAGCTGGAGTCTATCCCAGCAAGCAACAGGCGCAAGACAGGGTACATCCTGGACAGGATGCCAGTCCATCACAGGGCGCACACAGACACATGCCCACTCACAACAGGGCCAATTCACTAAAAAGCCAATTAACTTTCCAGTTTATCTTTGGGCTGTGGGAGGAAACCTACAAGAACACAAGGAAAACTACAATGGGAAAACACAATCTCGCAGGGCTCCTGATGTGTGAGGCAGTAGTGTTAACCACTGTGCCACTGTACAGCCCTGTTTTAGTGAATATTGCAGGGTTAATTGAGTTGAATTCTTCAATGCCTACTACTACTAAAGAAAAGGTCAAACTGAAGAGTTCAAACAAATATAAAAGTACTGGTGTTAGTAGAACTGAACAAAAACTGAGGAAGAAGATGGACTGTGCGCTACTTCCCGAGTGGGTATGGAAGAGGGCAGGCCTCTTGAAACACAAAAAAGAAAGGGATTCGCTGGCAAAGTTGGATTTTAGTGCTGTGTGTGCCAGCGTCATCACATACCACTGGCACTGTGCTTGCGCTTCCAGGGACAAAGATAGAGTAAAAATGTTTCTGAAATGTGTTCTGAAAACCCCAAACATGGTGCAAGTTCGAAAAATGGCTTTTTATATGAAGCAAGTACAAGTATATTAGAAAGCAAAGACCGCATTGAATAGTGTGAGTCCATGTCACAATATGATGTGTATATGATAAAATAAAGAGTAAGTAATTGTGGGCCAGGTGTGCAGTGAGGTTTCACCCTCTGCAATCTAGTCAATTCAATACTGTCTTTATAGGTCGTGTGACCCCTGCTGTGTCCAGTACTACTGTCAGGGGTGGCATGAACTAGGTTTCCCAGTAGAAAAAAGTCACAGGCCGTTTCAATGAAAACCTGCATCCAGAATCTGTCAGGGTCTTTTTGTTTTGCGTGTGCAGAAGCTGAAGGTTGGGTTGCGCTATTCTCGTAGAAGATTACTTTTGATGAGAAACTGCAAAACTAGAAAGAAACTTGATCCATTTGCTTTCCTCTACTAACACTGAGTGTACCAAAGGAGGAGGAAGGATCCATTTTGAGATCTTATTGTGCTCTTAGAATATGCTCCTTCACTCTTGTAAATAAACACTCCCCATGCATGTCAGAGTAAGAAAACCAGGGATTTTTCACATTTTAATATTTATTAATATAATATTTATCACAACTTTCACATTGTTAACTGCCAATGTACTGGTGATGTAATAATTTCTTCACGTATCATCATAAAGCTGTTTACAACTGAGAAGGGTCACAGGAACTCAGAATCCATCCCAGAAGCAGAGGATGCAAAGCTGGACTACATTCTGGATGGGGGTGTCCATTCATAGTATGACACACACCCTCACAACCCCCAGAGGAACAAGTTAGAAATACTGATTGATGTAAACCATGTGTCTTTAGAAAGTGGGAGTAAAGCAGGGCAGCTGGAGAGAAAAAAAACTTGTACAGAGGAAGAACATGCAAACTGCACACAGGTGCTACCCCAGTCCAAAATCAAACCCAGGACCTCAAGAACTATGGTACTGTGTAAAGCCACCATGCCCCAGCCCTAGTCAACTGAAAATGAACGAGGGACTAAACTTTCATGCAAATAACACAGCAACACCTGCGCTGACAGTTTTTTCCATGACTAAGAAATACTTCTCCTTTCTAGTCATTGAATCATTCAACTGTGTTAATCTATATGTTGCTCCTAAAAAGGCTAGATGTGCTTTTAATCATGGTAAACTACGTATGTTTTTCAGATTGTGAAGGGAGTAAAAATAAGAGAAAGTGTATCAAGATCAGCAAATAGGGAAACAGAAACATGATTTGTGGAACCCGGGTGGCGATAGCTTTAATGGAACCATGACCTTTACACTTTTAATTTTTTGGTAGTCTCTGCTTCTTTTGCCCCATACGAGTTACCTTCATCAGTGAATTGCTGCGCAGAACCTAACAGCATGTTGTTAGACTGTGGGAGGAAACTGAAGCATCCAGTGGCACAGAGGTTAGCTTTGCTGCCTTACAGCACTGGGGCCCTCGGTTCAATTCCTGGGGTGCCATGTGTGCAAAGCTTGTACATTCTCCCTGTGTTTGTGTGGGTTTCCACCCACAGTACAAAGACTGACTGGTGTGATAACTAGCTTCTGGGAAAATTGGTCCTGGTGTGTGTGTGTGTATCCTGGTCGGGTTTCCCATCCAGGGTGTATCCCGCCTTGAGTCCATTGCTTGCTGGGATAGGCTCCAGCTCCCCGTGACCCTGAATCGGACGAAGTACTTAGAAAATAGATGGAAAAGCTAATCAGAATCAAGAGTCGTCCCAAGTTACTTAAAGGTGAACTGCAGTCCCAGTTTCTCAGTCCGGTTATTAAATTTCGGTCACAAAATAAATTCACTGACTGTATAGAAAAAGATCACAAATTTCAAATCAAGCACAGTATCGTGACCTTTCCAAAAGCACCGTTAAGTCGCCATGTTGTGGAAAAACCCCTGGACTCTCCAAAGGTGAGAGTAGGAATTCCTATGAATTGTGACATGATGTGGCCCTTCCTGCTCACTAGTCACTGTAATGACTAATGTAATGAGATGTACGAGCAAATAAGTACAGATTGCACAGCAGATATTTCACTGCAGAAATGTTCCCATGTGATCTGCATGCAGAGTTTGCAAGTAAGCAGTGTTTGTCACCAAAACCATCTCAATATCGAGAGCAATATTTCTATTGGATTACAAAAGATGCATTCACGTCACATGCTTCTTTAAAATGCAATACGGCCACTTCACGTCACCAGATGTTTTGTTGCCTTGTTCTGAATTGCAGAATATAGCACTGTGCCTACATGGGAAAACCATCTATTTTGTGATGTAAACTGGAAATTTCACAAGTTACTGTGCACATTTTACTTTTATTATGGTTTGAAATGCACTAATACATGATGATTCTTTCTAACCTCAGAATATAAATATTGTGTTGCAGTTCCCCTTCATGCATCTCTGTGATTAATGGAAAGCCTGTGCTCAGGGTAAATAAGGGTGTTACAGACTGGAGTGACCTCTGATGTGAGACCAAGTATTTGTGCTGAAAACTTAAAAGAGATCAGCTAACAAGCAGTTTTTTTGGTTTTGGATGAAAATATTACTTTGGAGAACCAAAACGTAATGGTGTTTTTTTTCCCTTTTTGTGAAAGTTCATGAAAAAGTAAAAATGAAGTTTCCAAATCAAGAAGTAGTTTGTTTTTGGTTTCAAGGAGGAGTGAGGACCTCCATTCTGTATCAAAACAAGCCAGGAAAACTCAAGGTGTTGACAGGATACATGAGAGACCTGCAATCTAAATTCATTCTACCAGATTCAAGTTTTAATGGGGAGCCAACAGCAATATCAGTGTCCACCGAGAAAGAAATTGCATGGTCTGCTCATTCTTCTTACCTACAATTGTGCTTCCATTTCGCCTCTTCTGTAATTCCTGCATGTTTTGTACTTCTGATCTAGGCTGTGAGGCATTCTCTCTGCTGTTTCTCCTCTCGGGCCTGTTCTGAGCACAACAAACCCCAGGCAAAAGATCCTCGTTCAGCCCTCTTCACTGTAGAAAACAAACTCTAAATAACAGGGACAGGAACAAAGAGGAAGGACAAACCAGTAGCTTTCTGCATTTATTTCACCATTCTACAAAAGCAGAAATGAGCACAATTCAATCTGCGATTAATCAGTTCAAAAGGTCCAAGCATCTGGAGGGCAAATAAAGACTTTTAAGGCTACTGAAGCACTGTCCGGTTTTTCTTCTGTGCACTTACATACCTTACATAGAAGATTTGCTTAAATTTGCCAAGGCCCTGAGACAGGGAGCTTGTGAGGATCTTGTACCTACCTCAAGCCATGAATTCCCTGTATCCTCAAACAAGTCCACTGCATACAGGATTTCATATTACATCAATGAAAATGACACGCCATCTACTTTGAAACTCGTTTTACATCTAGGCAGTTTAAGACCATTAGTGCAATAAATAATTCAAGATCCACGTGCCAATGCTTACTTACAACTCTCACATATATCCTGCTGGGATGCAGTCCTTAAGAAACAGAAACACCCCCTGTCCATCTTCACCCCCATCATGGCCTATAGATACAGGGCCATTCCATTTAATTCCCCACACAACATTGATTCACTTAACAACCCTGTTTTATGGTCCCCATTGAGGTCGTTAAATCTGGACACCCTGTACTCCTCTAGGTGCAGCTGCTGGTGGGACCTGGGAAACAGACACACCCTCATCTCCTACCCCTGGTGCAGCTGCTGGTGAGTGAGAAACAGACACACCCTCATCTCCCCACTCCAGGTCTACAGATACTCCCCCAGGTGCAGCTGCTGGTGGGCCCTGGGAAACAGACACACCTTCATCTCCCCCCTCATGGTCTATAGATACTCCTCCAGGTGTAACTGCTGGTGGGCCTTGAGACTATTGGAGTAGCGGAAGCGCTTGCCGCACACAGAGCAGCCGTAGGGCCGCTCGCCAGTGTGGATGCGCAGGTGAGTCCTCAGCGCCCCGGCCTCCTTGAAGCTCTTCCCGCACTGCGGGCAGTGGTAGGGCTTCTCCCCAGTGTGGATGAGCTGGTGCTTCTTGAGGTGGCCCAGCTCGCGGAAGCAGTTCCCGCACTGCGGGCAGCGGTAGGGCCGCTCCCCCGTGTGGATGCGCTGGTGCTTCTTCAGGCTGTCGAAGTGGCGGAAGGTCTTGCCGCAGTCGCCGCAGGGGTACGGCTTCTCGCCCGTGTGGATCCGCGTGTGCGTCTTCAGGCTGTAGATGCGCCGGAAGCCCCGCCCGCACACGGCGCAGCAGTGCACTTTGCCCGCGTCCTCGGGGTCCCCCTGCACGCTGGTGAAGCCCGTGTCCTCGGTGTAGGGAAAAGACCCGGAAGAGGCCGTTTCCCCAGGGTTGAGGGCAGCGTGCGGGACTGGCGTGGGCTCCAGCTCCGAGTCCTCGTTCTTCACCCGGATTGTATCCAGCTGGTTGTCTTCGATGACCTGGATGTGGCCCAGCTCACTGACGTTGCCGGCAGGCAGAGTGAATTCCACCTCATCCCTGCAGGGCTCCGCCTCCCAGCCGAGTTTCGGCCTTCCTGAATAATCCGATTTCTCCAAGGGGTCGGTCTCTTAAGGGGAAAGAGACAGGAGACAATCTGGCTAAGTTTCATTCCCGATTGGCACCGAAAGGCCTGTGACATCTGCAAGCCGGATCTAAAATATAGCATGTTTTTCCACAAAATAACAGTGTAACATGCAGACATTTTCATTCCAAGATGTGCAGATATTTAAGAATTAGATGTATTAATATTGAGCGGGACAGTGGTTAGCATTGCTGTCTCACAGTGCTGAGGTCCTGGGTCCAGTTCCTTTGGTGCTATCTGCATGGAGTTTGTATGTTCTGCATACGTTTGTGTGGCTTCCTCCTACAGCCTACTCTCCTGCCTCACAGCAAACCGCTTTTTATATACAGTTTATGATTATAGTTTTCCAGATGCATTCATACCTGTTTGTGCTTCTTATTGAGTCGAACATACAAATTCTAACAGACCCAAAACAACAAACACAGTTTATACATTTATACATTTTAGTAAACTGAAGATCTCACGTGATCAACTATTTCTCCAAAGGTCCTTCCTTAAAAACTCTCATCTCTAAAGAAACCCTTAGTCTCTTGAGATGTTGCCCACGAGTGGCTTCAGCTTTTCAAAGCTGAGTTCATTTTTGTTACTTTAAACCTGAAGCCTTTACGTGAGGCCTCTAAACCAGACAGTAAAGTGGAATGTACAGAGCTGTGCACCGAGAGGGAGTTACATTGTGAGCAGGCCTCAGAATTTAATTACAGTTTGCATTTGAATCTCATTTTTCATCTCGGTGTGCTTTGCATACACGGTTTTACATATTACATTCATTCCCCACTGGTAAGTCAGCAGCCATCCTGCCCTGTGCAGCTGCACAGAGAGTGACAAGGTGTCGCTCAAATTGAATTAAGTAGGAACTTTAAGGAGGCCAATTGTTCAAGTGGGCAACATAGTGCCGCAGTGGGTGGCATTGCTGTGCTGGGGCCCTGGGTTCAATTCTGGGCCTGGGGTATCTCTGTGGAGTTTGTATGTTCTCCCCATGCTTATGTACCTCTGGGTGCTCTGATTTCCTTCAACATTGCAAATATGGGCGCGCGAGGTCTGAGGGGTCCGGGGTAGATTAATTGATTTCTGGGAAAACCGACTCTGCTGTGAGTGTCTGTGTGTGCCCTGTGATAGACTGGTGTCCTGTCCGGGGTGTATCCTGCCTTGTGCCTGTTGCACGCTGGGATAAACCCTGGCTCCCCAGCGACCCTGAATAGAATATAGCAATTGGAAAATGGAGGGATTAAGCTCTTGCCAAAGGATGTGCACCCATTAACACTGAAATAGATGGGCAAAGCTGGGCTCCCCACCTCACAGCCTTCGCTCTTCTAATTCTGGTCTCCTAACTGTCCCCCAAGCCTGTCTACAGTGTATGGGTGACAGGGCCTTCTCCTGTGATGCCCCCAAGCTCTGGAACTCTCTCCCCAAGGATATCAGAGAGTCACCTTCTCTAAACTCCTCCAAGTCCAGACTCAAAACCTTCTTCTTTAGAAGAGCCTTTACTTGACTGGTTCCATTCTTTACCCCTCTGCTCCTACTATACTTAGTACCACCATCCACGGTCTCCTCTGTGTATTGTAATTGTGTTTTATCTTGTGTACTGGTTTTATATATTGTTGGCATTCTGTAAAGCACTTTGAGAAGCCACCTTTAAAAGGCGCTATATCAAATAAAGTTTATTATTATTACCCTTGTCCCGGTTGAAGTTGCCGAAAGTAAAAAAGAAATGAACAAGTAAAGATTTATTCCATGCTGAAAAGAAACTCAAAAGTTTGGGCTGTGGAGTCTTCTTTGGGGGTGTACATAAGAAAGAAATGACGTGACCACGCCAACACCAAGTGGACTTACCGGCTTCTTTCGCGTCACCCTCCGCCGTGCTTAATGGAGGAGTCCCGGATTTTTCAGGAACTCGGAACACAACTTGGTCGTCTTCGAAACCCTGCTCCGCCGCCCCGTCTTCGTGTGCGCTAGCTGCCGTGGGGTTTAGGTCGTGAGCCCAGTCCCTGTGCACGGCGGGAAGACAGAGAGCCACGCAGGGGCTGGACGTCTGCGTGGGGTGGGCGCGCGAGGCCTGAGGGGTCCGGGGCTTGAAGAGCAGGAGCTGGCCGTGCTCGAGCTCGGGGTCGCCCTCGCTCTCCGGCGGCTCGGAGGAGGACAGCCTCTGCA
Source organism: Atractosteus spatula (assembly GCF_055471065.1). Lineage (NCBI taxonomy): Eukaryota > Metazoa > Chordata > Actinopteri > Semionotiformes > Lepisosteidae > Atractosteus > Atractosteus spatula. The sequence continues at coordinate 65,635,777 of NC_142708.1, read as the reverse complement.
GGCGCTTCTCGTTGGAGCTGGCGTTCAGGAGACACTGCTTGATGTTCATCTCCGCCGCGTTCATGTAGTAGCGAACCGCCTTCAGCTCGTTCTCGGAGATCTCCAGCCTCAGCTTCAGGTTCTCGTTCTCTTTCTCCTTTTCCGCGGCGGCGGCTTGCACGTCCGTGAACTTGCTACCGATGACCCTGGCCGTCTCCTGCAGCACCGTCTCCACCGCACCCTTCACCACCTGCTCTATGGTGGAGGCGAGCTCGTATTTTAGGAACGAAACGGAGATGCTGACGTCCATGATCTCTTGGTTTTTTAGGGATCTGGTGTTAATATCGGATTCAGATCTCTGCGAGACGCCTGCCGAATTGGACTGATATAGCGTCGCCCGATCTCCGTACCATGAACTAAGCTGAATATCTTATAGAAACAGACTTTTTTTTTACCGAAGAGACGTTTAAAAACAGCTTTAAAATGAATGTTTGAATAATCACTGTAACTCACCGTTGTGGGAATATATGTATTTGACAAAGCAGTGTAAACTTACGCCCAAATTCTCCGTCGATATAATTTCTGCTGGCGGTATTCCTGGCATTTGGTCTAGAATTAATGATTCCGTTTCAGTAAACCCGTTGCGTTCTAAAATGTTTATTTCATGTCCTTGACAATTCCTTGTTTCCTTGAAAAAAAATCTGTACCTTCGTAAAGGCTTTAACATCACATTTAACCCCGTCTTCAGGACATAAACACTCGAAACCAAATTCTTCCTTCTCCACGAGCAGCTTCCTACGTCGCATGTTGTGACGTAACCGGCTGCTTTTGCTCCGGGGGATTGTAGTTTACACCGATTCGAGGGCTCGACCGTGTGAAGTTTAAAACGCATTGTTATTCCTAAAGACGACCACTTTTTTCCGATGTTTTTATTTCCTTAAATTCACAAACAAATATAAAATAATTGTCCTACCGTGTAACAAAATAGGCTACATTAGCAATGGGAGATCGCTGTCGTACAAAAATGGCCTTTTCTCTTGGATAAAGCTTTAATATTAATACACAAGGGAATCTCATGAAGCACTTCTCGCTCTTTATCAAGTACTAGTGACAAATCCCTGCGGTCAAAATGAAGCTATTGTGCTTAGCCTAGTCCTTAGCGTACTCTGAATTGGAAGTACAGTATGTGTATTTGCGGTGGAAAGTAGGGAGTCTGCCAAGGCCAACAAGAGTAGGAATTGATCCTCTACATCAAGAGTGGAATCAGAAATAGTTATATGCTTGATATTTTCCCGGGATAGGCTGCCTGAATCATATAATTCATTAAATGTAATGTAATTAACTGAGACATGAAAGACATCAACACCATAATTGTCTAACCGCTTTATCATGAGGGTCATTTTCCTTTCCCCCCAGCAACAGTCTTAAACCGCTCCTGGGGGATTTCCGGGCCAGCCGAGAGATATAATCCCTCCTGATATAATCAGGGCACCATCACCCACAGATAACAACAGAGTCGCAACTCCAAACTGGATCCACTCCAAACCTCGGCGGCGCGTTGATCTTTATTATCCTGTCCACGAAGATCACGAACAGGAGAGGAGACAAGACGCAACCTTGGTAGAGCCCGACGCCCATCTTGAACAGGCTCGTTTTAACGCCGGGAATACGGACACAACCACAGCTCCTCGCTTCGGAAATACAGAGAATACAGCCCCATACCCCCCGCAGCACCTCTCACAAAATACCGCAGGCTACACGGTCCAAGCCTTCTCCAAGCACACAAAGGTAGCAAACTCCCATGCCCCCTCAAATATCTGTACGAGGACAAAGAGTTGGTCTACTGCTCCACGCCCAGGACGGCATTCGAGACCCGGCTGTCGAGGAACAGGAGCCTGGTATAGGCTGAGGAGTGTATTCCCTCTGGAGTTAGGACCCACCCTGTGATCCCCCGTTTTAAAGAGTGGAACGCCATACAAGACATGTCGTTCCTAAAATCTGACCCCGCTCCTCCCCCCGGGTGAAAGAAGTTTTACGCTGTAACAGTGTATCTGGACATAAACAGCAGGCGGGTTTGGCGATGGCAACACTAGGTGTCACCGTTGTGTTTGCAAGGTTTTGGCGATTCAATTGGTAACTCTGCAGCAACCCTGTTTCGTTTTAAAAGATATACTGTATTTGGGCTTAAATTAATCAATACAGGACGACATATTGTATTTGCGTTCTTAAAAACGTATTTTTTTGTTGGGGAAGATCTATGTACTCAAGACTACGTTAATTTGATCTATTTGAACCAAAACAGGACAAAACTTTCTTCCCAGAGTATTTTTGCAGGACCTACTTAAAATGTGTTTTTTTTTTCCTGTTGAAATTTGTATTCGAGTGATTTGAACATTTTCTCCTTCCTATCGTTAATGTTTTTATGACGGTTTCTAGTGCACTTTGGATGGGTGTATGCCCGTTCCAGGTGATGGTATTTGATTTGCTTAATGGAGTCATCAAGGACTCTAAAGGGTGTTCCGTGGGCTCACAGATAAAAGATTTTTGTTATGTTGGGTTCTCTGGTTTAATCACTGCCTCTAAATCAGGGTTTGGCCATCCTGGTCCTGGAGGGAATCTGTCTACAGGTTGTTATTCTAACTCACCTCTGAACAGCCTAACTAAACTCTTTACTGGTTTAATAGGACCAATTGAGCACGTATGGGCGGGATTCTGACTTAGAGGCGTTCAGTCATAATCCCACAGATGGTAGCTTCGCACCATTGGCTCCTCAGCCAAGCACTTAGAAAAAGGAGCAAGATAATTTCTCTTTATGTGATTTTCAAAATAAAAATATCTTACTCTATCCATTTTCCACCGCAGGCCACACTTCGACACAAGCACACACCAGAGTTAATTTTCACACAAACCAATTAACCTACACGTATGTCTTTGGATTGTTAGGGTGTGCCAGAGCACCCAGAAGAAACCCACACAACCTCCACACAGATAGCACCCCGCGTCTGAAATTGAACCCAGGGTTCCAGCCCCTGCAAGGCAACGATGTTAACCATTGCACTGCTGTGGCACCCGAGATACATTCTTTTTTCTTACATATACCACACCCTACTCTATAACGGTGGTCTCAATTTTTAGATCTATTTATGAGCCGCTAGCGAACGCTTAGTAAGCAAACCACAGAAGCTGTTGAAGGAGCACTCTGATATCAAAGGTGTTGCGTCCTCTGTCCTCTTGCACATATGTGTTTGTTCTGTCATCGTGTTCAGGGTTTGAAGAGTTAATCTGAAAGTTCTTGTCATTTTTTTAATCCCTTCTTCTGGAGATCACAGTTTATTGCCATTCTGTTGTGTTTAGGTCTGCACAGAAAACAATTCTCTTTCGGGCGCCAGCACTTCCTCATTCTTTATTTTCAGCCGTGCGAGAGGAAAGCACAGAGGGAAGCAGATCTCAGAAAATATAGGTGCTAGGGTCCTGCCATGTGAAAAGCAAATGTTATTAATATTTCATCCCCTCGGCGAATTTTAGGAGTCAAATTGGGCGAGCGCAGGGATTCTCGCTTCGGAACAGCGACAGGGGATGTTTACCGACTAAATAGTCAGAACCTCGGTTAAATGTCTCATCCAAAGTTAACATACGGGGAGCGGAGGTTAGGAAAATCCAGTCCGGGGAAGGAGCGCCACCAGCTGGCTGCTGAAACACCACTAGAAACAGCAACCTTGTTTTCTTTCGATTTGTTTCTGCTCCTGTACTGACCAGGCCCAACCCTGCTTACTTTCTGAGATCTGATGCGATCGCGTTGCAAGGTGGTAATACTGCCACTTGTGTCTCCTCTGAGCAAAGGAGCATTCAAATGCAGGACTCCAGAAACATAAAGCTGGGAAACCTGTTGAATTTGTTCTGTAGTTCAGTAGTTTCGCTTATTTATTTATTAAATGCAGTTATTTCTTATATCCTGAGCCAATCAGTGTGTAGTCCCCCACTGAGCCTGTGCATTGGGCAGTCCTCTAGAATGTGATGCATAGTTTGTTCTATCCCACAGGAACACACAGGGGCTGCGAAGACATGGACCATGGACCATGAGCAGTCCTAAAGTGCTTCAGACTGCTCTTTTCTCAGAAGGTGAAAGCTGGGAGGTAGCTGGTGGGACATGTGCTTGTGTGCTTGTTAGTTAAGTCCAGTGATTCCCATTCTTGAGTCCAGGTGGAGTCTGCGATGACGTCTTGCTGGAGAGGGTTTCTTCACTTTGGCTTTCTTAAAGACAGATGTGCCTTTGGGTGATTAAATATGTCTTTGTGTAGTGGCAGGTGAGCATTGTGGACCTTTTTGAGCATTTTGTGGGAGACGATGAGTCATCAGATGTGTGGAGGAGTGATGTATTATAGGACAGGGAGCCAGGAGAGTGGAGTGTAGGGTCCCAGTGCTGACCTGCGTGGTTACATTCAGCTGGGTGTCTACACAGTGAGCACAGCACGTGATCATGACCAGACAGGGGCACAGTAACCTGTTGCTGAGAAGGACAGTGAGGTGGCAGAAATCCAGAGGGTGGTAGTGGCAGTGCCCCATGCTGTACCAGCAAGATAGGAGATCAGATTGTTAGTTCAGTGGGTTAATTATAATGTACATACAGCACAGCTCTGGGTCTACACAGCTAGGCAAAGCACAGCAGGTAGGGCCGTCACATGCTCCCAGATACAACGTTTGGGCAATGAGCCCCAGAAAATTGAGCAACTCTGCTCTACTTCCTCATTAGTTCTGGGAAGAGGATTTTGTGCCAATAGTAGATGTAGCAAGTGCTTTGCTGAATAAATCAGAGCAAATGACAAGATATTAGCACAAGGAGCACCAGCAAAGCGTTTATATAGCCCAACTGATGTGAGAGTGACAACAGATCTATGCAAGCTCTAAAACAGTCCGATATATTTTCACTGTGCGCCAAGCAAGGCCTGCATTGAAGTAAAGGAACAAGTAAAGGTTTATTTCATGCTGAAAAGAGAAGAAAAGAAACACAATGTTTTGGCTGTGGAGCCTTCTTCGGGTGAATTGAAGTAACCTGGATAAGTAGTCACATGAAAGACTTACTGTAGGTTGCCTGGTTAATTCAAATGTACAGAACTGATTTTTTGTTTTCGCTTTCAACAAAAAAGAAAAACAACAGTATTTAGGAGAAACGTGGCTAGCAACCCATCCTTGAAAAACCGGCTTTCAAATGACATTGTTTTTTAAACCCCGTGGACGTTTCTGGATGGGAGCTGCCCTGTTGAACCACCTGACTCTTTGTGTCTGTATGTGGGGTGGGAAGGGTGATTTCCTGTTTCCAGTCACGTGGGTACCACAGATGTCCACATTCTCTCGCTGCTTCTCCTTTGCAGGGAGATATTTTCTTATCCAAGAGTGAGTTTTTGGTAAGGGAATAAGAAAAATAAAAACTCAGATATGAATTGTCCTCAAGCATGACAAATATTCCTTTTGTCTCATCTGTAGAAATGGATGCGCTCAGAGTGTTCTGCAGGTTAATGTGCTGTTAAGAGAAAGCTAACAATTCTATTTCCAACACAGCTTTGGCTCAGCACAAGTAAAATCAACACAACAGACTAAGTCTTTTTAGGCTGATTCCTGCTTGTAGTCTACAACAGTGCTTTTTAAATCATGCTGGCTCTAAAACAATAAAGCACTGTGAATAAAAGTGGGATTTTGCGATAGAAACATGCATGAAGCACTTCATAAACAGTTTTCAAAATATTTGTTTGACCTGTTCTTGTCAGTTCCTAAAATATCTGCAAATTCCATAAATGCTTTTGTTACATTCTGCGCATGGTACATCTCACAAGAATTTGCTTTGTGTAAAAAAAAATGTTTGCAAAAGTTCATGCTTTCGACTGTGACCATACTTCCTGTTCAGCAAAATGGATTCAGATGAACTGACAAGAAAATCCACTTGCTGAGCAGAAGTGGATGGTGATTTCTCAGCTATGATAAAAGAGCAGTACTTTATTTTAACAAGTGTCAGTGGCTAACAACTCCAGCCGTCAACCAGGAATACACTGTTAATCAGTGTCGTCCTGAAAAGACATTTACTTTCAAAATCGTCTTGTGTATCTCTGGTCACAGCGTGGCTCTGAAAGTCTACGCCAAGCAGATTATTCAGGGCACACTGTATATGCACACTTGAACTCTTCATCCATGGCTCCCTGCAAATTGTACGAGGGGAAATGCGACCCTGTTCCGTTTCTCCACAATGAAGGGCAGCTTTGATTCAAACTGTTAGGAATATGGGTGGCACGCTGGTGCGGTGGTTAGCATTTATGCCTCACAGTGCTGGGATCCTGGGTTCAGTTCTGAACCTGGGGTGATGTCTGGGTGGAGTTTGTATGTTCTCTACGTGTTTGTTTGGGTTTCCACCAGGGGCTCTGGGTTTCCTCCCACAGTCCAACGACAAGCTGGTAGGTTAATTGGTTCCTGGGAAAACTGACCCTGGTGTGAGTGTGCCTGTGTCTGTGTGTGCCCTGAGACAAACTGGTGTCCTGTCTAAGATAAATCCTGCCTTGCGCCTGTTGCAGGCTGGGATAGGCTCCGGCTCACCAGAGACTCTGACTCGGTGTGGCTTGGTTATTAATGAACTCTGCTCATCCCATCTCCAGTCCTGTCCTGCTTATCTTCTCCTCATCCTGCTGTTTGAGCTTCTTCTTCTCTTCTTTTGCATCAAAGAACAAGGAAGCCCAGAAGCAACAGGAGCACACTGTCTCTACACACAATGTCTCTTCCTGGCCCACACCTCTTCCTGGCCAGCTCTGCTAATTCTACAGCTTCGAGCTCATCCCAGTATTACAATGTCTGCACTTTGTGTTGTGTCATAGTCATGACCATCCTGTACATTTCTTTAAGAAACTGATGTGCCATTAGAGTTCATCCCCACCGACTCTGCTTGTTCCAGTCGAGAAGACTTCTGAAACCTCTGTTGGACCCAGTGTGATGTACAGTAGCTGCCATAACATTTCTTTTCTGATCTGCACAGACGTGCACTTCTGCTAAGACATTCTGATTTTAATTTCCTTTTGATTGAAGTCTTGGGTAATATGAATCTTTTCTGAGTATTGAAAATTTTGAACTTCTTTGACGCTCACCCATACAGTTCCCAACCTCATACGCAGCACAGGGTCATGGGGGAGCTTGAATCTACCCAGGCAAGCAACAGCCACAGGGCACGATACTCCGTCGCAGCACACTCACGCCAGGGCCAGTTTCCCCTGAAGCCAATTACCCATCGTTTGGAAGTGTCTCCAATTCTTTACACAATCCACGCAGAAACTCTTAAAAAAATAGACAAAGCTAAACTACACTCACAGCAGAATATGGTGTAAACTCAAGAGCAGCTTTAAAAATATTTGAATTCTTAAGTAAACAGGAAGCACAAGCCACATGCTAATACAGATAAAGTGCTTAGACATTGCACACAAATGCCTATTACTGTGCTCACCAGAGATTCTTAACTCTGTAAAATTTTCATCAGTGGAAGCTCAGTAATACCACATATAAAGCGTTTTAAGTCTCATGCTTGGAGGGTGACAGGTGGCATAGATTTGAGCTGTTGACAGTTGTCTCAGAAAGTGCTCTCCTGATTCTCTGGCATATTTCTCCAGCCGAAAGGATATCGTCTTCACTGACTATTGCTTTGTGGATTTCCTGTCTTTCATGAGTTGAGTGGCTGAGTGATGTTGAGATGAGCCCTGAAATAGCCTCATCCAACCACTTCCTGCAACTGAACCGGATCTGTGATTTCATGTGATTTCAGTCTACGTGGGTATTCGGACATTGCCGACTCATCCTAGGCTTGCAGTTGATTCTCTTCAAGAAAAGGTCGGATGAGGATCTGGGGAAAAAAAATTCTAGTAACTGCCTATTGGGTTCAATGGGCCAAACGATCTCTTCTGATATGTAATCATTCTTAATGTTACTTATAGTTCAAAAAGTAATGCTTGTATCTTACACATACATGTCTGGTGCAGGGAGAACACACGGTACCAACTCTGTACAAATAGAAGCTCAGGTCCAGAACAGAACCCAGGGACCCAGCGCAGGAGCTAACTCCTGTGCAGCCATGCTGCCCTTGCATGAATACACATAAGTGCACCAGGATGACCGTTACTGTGCTGCATCTGCAGAAAATCCTTCATGACCTCTTCCATCATTTCACTTCTCTCTGCCTGGGGTTCTGCTCTTAGCTTCTGGTTGGAACTGTCTTTCTACCAGCCATTATGAATAACCACACATCTGTAATCTCATTTGCACAAACATCTGAAAAGGACTGTGTGTCATATTGTGACATGCAGTGTTTAAGGAGTTATGACAGTAATTTTTAATCTTATTTAATTAAATTTGTATCCCTATAAGAGTGTTTACCTTGGTAAATTTCCCTTAGAGTTCTTTTTTAGAATATAGATTATTTAGATTATAGTTTTGGCATAGATTACTATTGTTTTTTAATGTGTTCAGTGTGTTTTGCCACACTGAATTATAGAAATGTTTTGATATGACGTGATTAAAATTTCTGAGGAATATTCACTGTTCACTGTGTTAGGTATAAAGCCCATCTCTGCATTTGCTCATTATCCTTGGATCTTATGAGTCATTTCCCCCTGACTCTCAGTTGGGTATAGTCCCCATACTCATGACTATATCACAGAGCTGCTGTCTCAAACAGTATTTTTGCCTAGTCAGCTAATAATGTTGAAATACTTGCTGATTTGATTGCGGGATTCAGATCTCTATACATTATTTTTTTATTTCAAATGTATTGCATGTTGTACGCTACCATACTGCATGCACAAAAATAAATGTGTGCTAGGAAAAGATTTCCATTCTGCTGCCTTCACTGTCAAAGACCTTTGTTGCTCATTTGAAAAGTGATGGGGTTTTTGACGGTTGATGAGAGATGTGAGTGTATTAAATGAGCAGGCGTTTCCATCGCTCTCCACTGCAAACAACAAAGGTTCACAGGCGTTCGTCAAGCTCTAGCACTGACTGGCTGGGGAATGAGGCTCCAATCCCTCTGAAGTCAGTCAGATGCATCGGTCCCCAGAAAGACCACAAACAGAGAGGAGTCTGTCTTGCTCAGTGGAAAATGATAGCAAATGATAAGTCATTCAACAAGAGGTGTTATCTTCACCAGAGTAGTATAGCGACGAGGGTCTCTTTCGGCAATGTGTGTTGTGTGTCTGTGTACATGTGTGTTGTTTGTGTTTGGCTGTGTGTGGGCAGAGGTGTCATAATAATCATTCAAAGGAGACTTCTTCGGGCTAAGAAGTATAGCTTTATTGCTCTTTAATGTTACAGAGTGCTAATCACTGGGGAAGCACTAGGGCAAGGGTGGGACACAGGTAGAGAGACAGAGATTTACTCTTTGAGAAGGACACAGCTCCCACACAGTCCTCCCTGTTTTTATAGGGGGAGAGGCCAGAAGGGGTCAGCCTAAGGGACAAGGGGAAGGGTCACTGGCACAGTCTATCACCAGGGGGGAGCAGAACGCTACCGCAGTTAGGACAGATGGTATGTTCCAAACTCCTCTCACTACAAAATCCTCCTTTAAAAACAGAATATGATTATTGTTATTACTGGTAGAAGTACATGTAGTGTTAGGTGTAGCACTGGAAGTAATAGCAGCAATTCTAATAGTTGCTGCATTAGTGATAGCTATAGTAGTGATAGTAGAGATAACTGTAGTCGCAGTCATAGTACTGAAAGCTGTAATAGTAGGAGTCGGGATAGCTGTAGTGATAATAGTGACAACTGTAGTAGTTTACTGCACAGCATACTGTAGGTTCAGCAGTAATAATATGGGTTGAAACTGTGCAGTGTAGACAGAAGAATACCTAATTATAATTATGAAAATGAGTGCAATAATCCAAGCATGGATCTTCACCACAGCGATTAAACATAGCTACTCAAGGAAAAACATGATCATCTCTGCAATGTGGCAACAACAGAGTGTGAATTTTATCAGGTTTTGAGTCAAAACCACTGAGAGCAAAATGCTAGCTTGTGTCAGGAAATGTAACATGAGCCCTTCACCTCTTAGACCACACTGATGTGAGTAACAACCATTCTACAACAGAAATGAAAAAGCATTGATCAAATTACAGAATGCAGAAACTTCTTGGGATATGTTACAGCTGTCATCTTCTACTTTTACAAGACCCAGATCTGTTCAGAGGCTTCCAGACACTGAAAATGGGAACGAGGTAAAAATGATTCTCAGTCTATGAAAAGAACAATTTGAGCCCCACAGAGATGACAGCACCACACCCTCCACAGCTATTGCAGTCACAGGCTGGACAGCATGTCTGGTATAACAGTGAGCTGAGTTCCATCATATTTCAACAACACCAGGGCATTTTGTAAAATGTCCATTCACAAACCTAGCCGATGGTTTGCTGCTGAAAGTTTCAAATGCACTTTGTTTAACCTTTACACTCACTAGGAGAACAACTGCAAAAGAAGTCTAATATCTCGCCATGTCTTTCTTCTGTTACCTACAGCCAATTTTTAATGAACATCTTTGACATACTTTCTTCCTGATTAACCTGTTCTACTTCCTTTTAATAAACCTGCTCCTCACATATGCTCTTCTCAAGCAATTTCAGATGTCACATGCTGCAACGAGTCACAGGGAATTTCCTCAAAGAGAGACAACTATGAAGCACACGTCTAATTTTGCATGAGGTCCCTGCTGATTAATGATTGACGAAAACCCCTCTCTGTGACCACAAAGAGTTGAGACAGTCCTTTAGTATGAGATTGTGATGGCTCAGCACAGCATTCTGCAAATATTATCATTGGCTTTTTCAAACTGTAATAGTTTTGGATCCAAACCAAACAAAATCATGCAAGAGATTGCGCTTGTGATACGGTGTGCAGAGTTACTGGACAGTCCCATGATTTGGTGAGGCAACAAATCCCACTTTTGCATTTTAAATAATATGACATCTGTGATTTGTTGTACAAAGCATACAGAAGAATATATAAGACTTCTGAATGTAAAAAAGATTAACCACACAGCAGCAAGTGTGGAGAACACTCTGACCTGTTCATTTAACCCATAATTCCACTACATAGAGTACAAATTATGGGTAACTCAAATAAATTTGATTTCTTTAGTTTTTAGCTAGGCTTTTGACCCTTGGATTTACTCTGCTGTTTTATGTTGGCAGGCACAGTATGTTGTTGATCACAGTATTACTTACTGTGTCTGCAGACCCAAGGTGATAAATTATAACACCTGCCCTTGTCTTTATGACAGGTAACCTTGTGACAGATCACACCTTGCCAATATAGACACATGTCTGGAACTCCTCCTTAGGAGCTGGGCTCTCATAGCCTGACCAACCAAAATCTGGGAACCTTTCTTACGACCCACAACATCTTTGTGCAGCACTGTGGGTAGACGTTTGAGATCAGAATGGGACTGGTCAGTATTGGGCAAGGAATCTCCCTCTGTACAGACGGTACACGCACCATGTGACAGTGGGAGCATTCATGACCAAAGGGTGTGTTTGTGTCTTTGCTGGGTGTCTCAGCTGATTACTCACATTGTGTGGTTGTGACTGCTCTTTGCTCGTACCCTGTCCTGTGATCATAACACACTACAGCTCTAAATCTCTTGGGTAACACCTATTAACTTTTGTAACAGACTGAGTCCCATTTTTTTCTATTTTCTTCTGGTTTAATTTCCTCTTTTAAATCAATGTGCCCTTCCTCATCCTCCTCTATTTTCTAACTGCTACTTCCAATCCAGGGTCAAGGGGGAGCTGGAATACATCCCAGCAAGCAATGGGTGCAAGGCGGGGTACACCCTGGATGGGACGCCAGTCCATCACAGGGAAGACACTCAGACACAGACACACACATTCACACCAGGGCCAATTTTCCCAGAAGTCAATTAACCTGCCAGTATGTCTGTGGGAGGAAACCCATGCAAACAGGGTTAGAACATAGACACTCCACACAGATAATTCCCCAGCTTTGGAATTGAACCCAGGACCCCAGAACCGAGAGGAAGCACGGCTAAACCCTGCGCCACCATGCTCCACATCTCTCGTACACTTATGTCAAAAAGTTTTCACCCCCTTTCAGATTTTCTGAATTTTTGCATATTTTCTCCACTGAATGTGATCTGAGCTTCATGTGTGTCCAGGTGATACAAAAAGGGAGTCTAGGTGAACAAATAACACAAAGGTTTGGTGCTTCTTTCATTTATTTCACAAAGTCAAACAAAATCCAGTGTCCCTGTGCGCATGTCCAATTCATGACACTCAGTGGCGAACATATGCACAAAGTCAGAATATCTGAAAGTGAGAGAATACTTTTTCACCAAACTGTATGTTTATTGTGCTGCCCTTGTGGTTTATCTGCTTTTCAAAAACAGTGGACATAAGGAGTGAAAGTTATGTCAGAGCTGGTTTGAATCGTCTAATTGTGCAATCAATGTACTGTATCTTCCAGCCTCGACAGGTCTGCCCCCTGAAATAAACAAGCCTCTAACTGCGTAGGCTGTACAGGCCTTTAATTATACCTCGGTGATTGGTTTAAAACAGCGCTTGATATGGGTGACGTGTGCTCTGCTTTTAGGTTGATCTTTTCTCTACTTGCCGTACTTGTGACGTTTATAATACCTGTGTGCTAATACTGTAAATGATAGGTGTGGAACATCACGGTATTATCAGTAAAATCCAAGTCAGGCCTTTGCATAAACATTGTGAAAGAATGTCATTCTTAGGCCAGTGGTACCACAGTGAAGTGTCCCAACACATTGGCCCTATACTGACAATGATACATTTATCCCGGATTTTGTAAGGCAGGCTAGGCGGAATGAGACACACACTAGGCAGGAAGCAGGTACACAGCTTCACAAGACAGCGGGTTTATTGCTCTTTAGATTACAGGAGGGTGCTGTTCAACTGGGAGAGATAAGGAGAGAGAAAGAGACTAAATATTTTACGATATGTCTTTGTTGTAAATGTCTGTAGATTTTATAGTTATTTTTTGTTTTGTTTCATGTCAATTTTATTCTTTTTATTTGCTTTGGCCACACTGATTGTACCGCTCGGTCATGCTAATGAAGCACCTTAAATTGAATTGAAATTGACTGCATTTAGAGAGAGAGGGAGCGCTGCCTCCTGCTTATATAGGGTGCAGTGGGGGAGCGGCACAGTGCAGGGTCCGAGAGGTCAGCACAATGCTGCAATAATATTAATATATTATTATAACTTTCTTTGTCTTTACTGGACTCCTTGACTCTTTTTAACAGATCAGATCACTTTATTGGTCATATACAAATTCTTGCATTAGGAATTTGTCTTTTCACATACCCCAGCTTGCTCTCCATGAGACACTCAGGCAGGGAGAAAGAAGCTTGGGGTTAGAGCGCAGGGTCAGCCATTTGTACAGCACCCCTGGAGCAGATGGGGTTAAAGGACTTACACAGGGGCCCAACGGAGTAAGATTCCTCTGCCGGCCTCGGGATTTGAACCGGCAACCTTCCAGACCCAGAGCCATTGCTCTGCCCCTGGACTGATTACACATAGCAAACAGTTCGCTGTCTTCGTTAATCATAATCATACATATTCAAGAATCGGAAACAACTTAAGAAGGCGTACTGCAGAGCTGCTACAGTAGTTGTTAAAAGCTAGTTGAGTAATGATATTATTATTACCCCCCCAATACGAGATCTTGGTAAAACAGTTTTTGCGGGCTCTGCGGGTGATAGTAAACTTTTGCCTGTGACGATTCTTACTTTCGGCCAGAAAATATCCATGTTCCCTGTTGTTCAGTTGGAATTCAGTGTCATTTTTGTTGGTGAAAGTAGTGTCAGCGAACGTGTTAAAACGTCGCTTTATAAAAAAAGGCAATAATAATAATAGTCACAGAGTGAGTTAAGCACCTTTCTTTTGTTTTTTTGGCTGCTGTGTTGTTCAGCTTCCTAGAAGAGAGAGAGTGTGTGTGTGGGCTGGAAGTTAACTTTCCAAACGTTTTTGGTTTCGTTTCTTGTCTGCGCTCTTTGCTGTACATAACAAGGCGAGCTGCGGCTCAGAGCCACTTTCTGCGAGACTCGGACCTTGTCAACAGCTACTGCGACTTCCAAAATCCTGCTTCTCAAAATGAACCCCACACGGACTCTACTGCTCTCCGTCATCTGCGCTCTCATTTTGGGTATGTTTCAAAAACTTTAATGGTATTATTTTTCCCAGGTGCTGCGAATGCATTTTTTTTAGTTACGGTGAAACATATACTGTTAAGACGGATAATTCTGAAGAACAGATTTTTAGTGACAACGCAGTTTAATAAAGTTGACTTCGTGTAGCTGTTTACTTGGGTGTATAGTATAAACTAAGCGACGTAAAAGAAAGCAGAAATCTCCGGCAAGTGACGGTTTCTAAATGCACAGGTGCTTTGTCGTTTTCTGAAAGTTAGTGTTGGCCGTTTCCTGGTTCGTAACTCGTGATTTCTTTACCTCCCTTTTCTTTCCGTTTGTTTTTTCGTCTTTTAAAACTCATTTTAAAGAATAACAGCACAGCGCGTTAGCTGTTAGACGCAAGTCTACATGTAAATCAGGATTGAAATTCGACAGGAGTCCGCATTAACTCGCATCATACTTGCCGAACTACTTGTATATATTGCTTCTACGTCGATCATAAATCTACTGCCACAGTACCGTGCGTGACCTGTTTTTATTGTTTTGCATATGCATAACTATACAGTTCTAAAATTATACAGAACAGTGTTACCAGATTTATTTAAAGTAGCACCTACGCGCAAGTTGTAAATATTCTTATTTTTCATTGCCAGTTCGAGTGTCGAGTTACTTGTACCATAAATACTGAGCTTCCAGACTGTTCTACAATCTATACAGCTTGCAAAGGTTGCTGAAATAATAAAAGTTGATTAGTTCAGAAACTTTGACTTACTTTTACAACATGAAGTTGGTCGTCAGACGTTTACTGTCTAGTTAATACTAAATTTCTTATTGAAATTGAAAATGTAACCATGAGGTTATGTCACTCTTTAAGCACAACCAAGAGGTTTATAGAGTACATGTTGGACTGTCCATATTATACATCATTATCGGCCACTGTGACTTAATAAGTGGTTCATTAATTATTAACAATTATATTGTGTTTTGTGATTGTCATAAATATATTCGTTTATCACTGACAGATTTACTGCTGAAACTGAGCACTCAGTTATTCCTAAAACAAAGGCTGAACATTGCCCTTTTGTGGGTGACTGGGAGACAGCAGCACATGCACCACATCTTATACTTCCTGTGGAGTTTTCTCTTTAAGCAGTTCTCTGTTGGCATGCTTCTGCTTTTTTCTAAGTGGTTCTAGGTCATTTCTTCTGCAGACATACATGAAATCAGAGAATTAAAAAACCTTTGTTACAAGGATGTGATCGTGTAAAACAGCATTTCAGAAAGACCAAAACCGGCTGAGCCACTGCCAGCTCATGTCAGTGGCTTGAGAAATATTTTTAGACTAACTGTATGCTTCTGTTAACCCTCAATAACCAGTAACCATGGTTAGCAGTGTCATGGTACCTTATATCTCTAACACACCCCAGTCCTGGGGTCCAGTTAAGCCAGTAGTGGACTTAGTTATAGTTCATTAAGTACTGAGTTGAACTGAGAACTTGCAGACACACTGGGTCTTCAGGATCGGGATTGGGCGCTCCTGGTTTAAATACTTTACCCTGTCCTGGTTGATTGGTTGACGAGTCCATTTTGAAAGTGACCGCAGCAAATGGGGGCTCCCACAGACACCACTAGTTAATGTGGGCGGACTGATGTTTTGCTGTGCTGCTTGGCTCATGCTTTATTCTCACCGGAGGGGCATCCAGGGAGATACAGTCCTGGAGCTCCAGAGTCCAGCTGGTTTTCCAGGTCTCTTGAAAATCATCAACGGCTGATGACCATTGAAAATGGTCGAACTGGTCCAATTTAGCTGATAATCTGATCAATGAGGTCATTAAGCGTAGGCCCAGACTGACTACTCTTGGTTTAAGAGTATTCTTGCTTTATCTTGAGACTGGTTCATTCTGAAAGTGCCTGTAGTAAACTGCCGCTGTCACGATTAATTTGGCTGGAGTGATACTTCACTGTGCTGCTTGGCGTGTGCTTTCTTCTCACTGCCCAGCCAACCAGCCCGATTATCTCCAACGTGCTCCACTGCAGCCCTCAAGGGCCAGAGTCCAATAGGTTTCCCGAGCCTCTCGAAACCATCATCAGCCGAAAACGTTTGAAAAGTGTTCAGTGATGCTAATCTTAATGGCCCAAATGGGTCATCAAGCGCTGGGGTGGCATGAAAACCTCCAGCGATTCCTGACCTTATGAAGAAAATCCTTTCTCCCTTGCAGCATTCAAATACAAACTTTCTCTTTCCAAACCTTTCACGTCTCTTTGTTTTGCCTCCTCTTGGGCAAATCGGGCATTGCTGTTTCTCGTTTTGCCCCGGCTCGGTAACAGGGCTGGTGACGGGCCCTCTCACGGGTTGGAGAAAAGGCACGTGACGCATGCACCCACCCCCACCCACCCGCCTACCACAGTCTGCACTGTCATCATCCGCCACTTGCCTTACTTCTGCAAGAGTGGCTGAGGTAAGCATCTGTTAGAGTTGACGCAGCGCTCACTGAGAACAGCGGATGCAAGGTCACAATTATCCAGAGCCACAGGATCTTCCCTGTAATGCAAGAAGCTGCAGAATCTCTGGGTGACCCCTAACCTACCCAACCCTGCAAGGCTCAAATGCCCTGCAACCCTGCAGTGCACTAAAGGCATAGCGGAGATTGGTGTGAAGGGAGGCCTACCGCTGAAGGCGCTCAGAAACCCAGAAATCCATCTCTTCCCGTTTTCCAATGAAGACCATTCCTGGATTAGAATGCGAACCGAGGCTTTTATGGACACTTCCTGAAAGAATGAAGAAATTCAAATGGCCAAGGGCCGGACACAGAGCAAGTAGAATAAATTGATGATTGAATGGGGCCATTGTGAATTTGCAGAGACGACTGCAGGAAGGGCTTTTGGAAGATGAGAAGATAAAATTGGGATGTTTAGGAGGGACATGGTTGCAGAAATCTGAATTCCTGGAGGGGCTTCATCCAGCTTTATACTGAACATGATGCCACTTTCCTTAAACTCGATATTATACAAGGTCTAAATATAATAGCCCAGGTACAGTAAGACCAGTTTGAACCTCAGGAACATTATGGCACTTTTACAGCATCATATCAAGAGAAATGACTTGTACTTTTATACAAAATCTAAATAGTTTCTACTTCATTTATTTTAAAACTTATTGTTCTCATTATTCTCTTTTGGCAGGAGATATGGATCGCAGATAACATCTTTAGTAATGTAGTGAGAGAGAATACTTTGTGCAGGAATACTGGTGTCACAGGTTGAACAAGTCCTTTTTAAGTTTATGAACTGTATATGCTGTATATATAAATAATTTATAAATAGTGCCACCAAAATGTGGTTAAAAAAGCCGCTGGCACAGGGCGATGGAAATAACAAGGAAGTAAATGTTTGTTTCATTTTGCATTTTTAAAGTTTTGCATTGAAAGGGCTAAGAGGAGAAAAGAGGAGGGGAAAGAGGAGAGACTTTTGAGGAGAAACTTGTCACAGGAAAAGAAAAGAATAAGGAGAAGCCAAATGAAGTGAGGTTGAATGCAATTCTGTCATAGACGGGTGGACAAATAGCCAGAAATGAGCAAAGGGAAATCAACAGGGATCTGAAAGAAGAGACCTCCAGAGGAAAATCCAAAATCAAAGGGCCAAGTGATGAAGTGTCTTACCTAAAGGCCGGGAAGATTCTGAACTGAATACAAGAAATACAAGCTACTGCACTGGCAGGTGACTGCAGTTTACTGTACCTACTGTACCATCGCTTAAACATGATGGAGACTGAACACAAGTTAATGGATGCGCAGCATTCCACAGTGACAGGAATGGGGGAGAAAGAGGGGGTGTGGTCCTGTACTTCACAAACAGCTTTCAGTCACAGGAACGCAGCCTCAAGGAATCACAGGTCTCAGAATCAATATGGGTCAGACATTGGGGAAAAAATACAGCGATGGGCGTTTGCTGCCACAGGCAAACCGCATTCAACCCAAGAGAACGCATACCCAGAGTTAGAAAGTGCAGGCTCCATGGATTCATTCTTCCTTTAAGAAATCCGTGACAAGAAAGAAAACTGTTTTAAAAGACAATAAGACCCAGTTAAAGAGAAGTAGTTTAATGACTGTCAGCGCCGGTTTTAAAAAGTATATAAAAAACTCTTAAGTCTTGATTTCCCAGCAAAATGTAAGCTAGAGGACATAGCAGAAACAGAGAGACTGTGCTTTTCGAACTGAGAACGGGAGGCATTGCTTTACACAAAGGGTTGGTGGAATGTGGAACAAGAGATGCACCCATGTTGTCAAGTGCTGTACGAACAGGACATGGTGCAGTTAATATAATGCCTGAAAGAGACTGGCACAGGAAATACAGTAAAGCACTTGGACCATCAAAGGAAGTGCAAATAGCATTTATTCATCATAAATATGGTGAATGAACTATTCAGGGGATTCTTACACTAATGTTTAGAGAGTCGTGAATCAATAAACCTGCTAAAAACCCATCAATCAATATTAAACAAATACCCACCTCTTCTATGCAAACTTTATGTTCCTTCCATCCAGTTTTTAACAGCTTGTTCCAATTCAGGGTCACAGGGGAGCTACACTGGAGTCAGTGGGCACAAAGGGGGTACTGGACGTCCTGGACACCAGCCAATGGCAGGGCACACACAGATACAGATACTGTATGTAAACACTTACACCAGGGCCAATTTTTCCAGAATCTATTTAACTTACCAATATTTGAGCTATGGGAGGAAACATGGGCACCCAGAGGAAACCCACACAAACATGCAAGCTCCAGTGCCAGTAGCACTCAAGGTCCAGAATTGAACCCAGGAAGCCAGCACTATGAGACAGCAATGCTAACCACAACGCCACTGTTCTTCCCCTTTCTCCTATTGAAATATTCTAATATAAAACTGATTTATAAGCGTTGGTGTCACCTGATCTTGCTTTCAGAAAGGCAGAGGTCTCTGCATTGACCAACTGCAGCCCTAATAAGGACACATTGTCTTTCACCATCAAAAGTTATCATTGTTATCATCAGCAAGTCATAAACATCTCAATGGGAAATGAAACTTGTATATAAGACTGAAACATCTGTCCAAAACGTCTTGATGAGGACACAATACAGAATTTTATACGTAAACATCGAGATGTCTATCATGCGGTTCAGACTCACCATGTGATATTAGGGAGGTCACCCATTTGACCAATGTGCAATGCAAGTTTATACTTCCTGCATGGATAACTTTGCACTTAAATAGTGTTAAATTGCAATTGCCATGTGTCTCCCTGCTCCAAGACTTCATCAAAGTCTTTGCAACCGCTTTGCCACTATCTTTTGCTTCCTCTTCCCCCTGCGTATTCTTTGTACCATCTAAAAATCTCAACTGTTGGCTAGATGTATCAGTTTCTGAATTGTTCATGTTGATCAGGAAGAGCAACAGGCCTCAGATGGATCCCTACAGCACACAGCTGCTTAGATTGGCCCGAATAGAAGCTGTACTCCTTGTGATAACAAGCTGTTTCGTGTTATCCAGTTTTCAGTCCATGAAGACATTGCACCAGTGCATCAATGCATCAGTCCATTGTGCAGTGGTTGAAATTTTGAATGTGATCTTTCCAAACATTCTTTTTCATGCATTTGGATCAACACACACCACGCAACACCACACCCTTGTGTACCCCAGGGTTAGTCATAGAACTGCCCCAGCTGAGCAAGTCCCTGGCCTCTTCAGTAGAGATGCTTCTTGTTTTGGGTACCATTATGTGTTTCTTGGCTCAGATCTCTCATTAAAGGTGTGAATCAGAACCTTAACTGGATCTGTTACTTCCAGAGAAAAGGAAGTGTGTGCAGAATGGGCTTCTGGTGTTTTCTGTACTCTTGCCAGAGTGGAATTGTTAGAATGCTTTGTGGATTTGGGCCTTGATTGTGAAATTGAAACTGAAATGAAACTGATGTACCATGATTTAAATTGATTTGGATACATGGACACCAGGAGTTACAGTTGAGGTCAGTAAACAATGAATACAGCCTGGATTGATGATGAGCCTCTCAGTTCATTAGTGAGGTTGTATGTTTTGTTATAATGTAAAATAATCCAACATTTACCTTTAAATATTCTTCATTCCAATTCTAGATAATTGTCGCCACTTGTACAAGTACATATTATGGGATATTTTAAGAATAATTAACCATACTTCATTACATAACCATTAAGATTATTTTGCTGCTGTTTTTTTTTGTGGATGACACCAGATTATCTCCAGATTGTTTTGTTCAAACGGAAAAGTCATTTTGAATGGTTTCAAAAGACGATTTCAGTTTCAGCAATGTAGCTTAATGGAAGACCAGTGTCAGTAAGCAGTTGTTTTTCTACAAGATCAGTGACCCTGAACTGCAATTGTAGATTAAAGTGAAACTCGAACTCTGGCTGGTAAAAACAGTGAAAGGCCATGCTATCCTGTAGTTGTATTTATTGTAGATGCAATTGTAACAGTGTCATTTTCTAGGTATAATACCCCCCCAAAAAAAACAGATGCAAAATTTAAAATTATTTAATCCAAGACGAATTTCCAATTCTGTTTTCCACAAACAATCGAGAAACTGAAAGAAAAATTTGATCCTTAATCCTGAAACATATACATGTACTGTATTATAAATAATTATAGAGATACAGGGAAGGTGTGAGTATAATACACATTATGACAGTTTTTTGTTGAAAATGAAGAGTTAGCTAATATAATACCATACTGAAATGCTACAATGTCATTGGTTCTTAGGCAAGCAATCAGAAAATGACATGCCTTCTCAAGGCCTGTATAAGTAAGAGCAAATGATACTACTGTAGAGTATCAAGTGACAGATGTCTGCACTCGTCACTATTGGTTCTTGTTGCTTATCCTTCTGGTGGGGCTGGATCAGAACCTCATCTGAATCTTTAGTTATGATGCCATACAAGTTGGCTAGACTATTGCTCCTACCCACTTACTGTACCTTGATCAGTTTTTTTTGTGGACCAGTGGATTCATTTTCTAAACTTTCCAAAAGCAGAACAAGACCACGTATATGGATGATTGTGGAAAGAGCTGGATGGTTAGGGATAAAGCAGCTCAGCACAGATAAGAGCTTAAAGGTGTTGACATCTTCCAGCCTTGGAAAGAACGAAAAAATACACAGCACAAAGCAGGCGTTGTTACAGGAGCAGGACAGTCCAAAAATGCCTTTAAGTAATTCCTTGGTAAAGTTTTGAAAAATCTTGAAATCTTGAAACTGGTGTCTCAGTAAACTGTGCTTCCTCTTTTTGGTACAGAGGTATTGTAGCACAAAGAAAAGAGGAACTCCAGTCATTTTTCAGAATGAGGCCTTTTCTTCACTCGACTACAAGAAGGAATTGCTGATTCCACTTTTCTTTTAAGCTCTTTACGTGTGTTCTGTCCAGTTTGCCACGGGTTTTTTACAGTATGTGTGATAGACCGGCTTCCCATCCAGGGAAGCTCTGTGCTTAGTTCATGTAAGACCACAGAAACCTGCATGAGTTCTGGCCTGACGGGCCACTGTGGCTTTGGTATAAGATAAGATCACTTTATTAGCCCTGTACAATTTCTTGCATTAGGAATTTGTCTTTTCACATACCCCAGCTTGCTCTCCATGAGACACACAGCACATAGACAGGGAGAGATACTTCACCAATGGGTTTCAGAGCTCTGTGTGCTGTTGTTTAGTTTTCCTCCAATATACTGTACCACTCAGTCAGTTTTCACAAGTCATTTTAGATGCCTTGTTACTTGTCAGGAAAGATCAGAATCTAACAAAGGGGAAACAACATAGTGGAGAAGATCCTTCTCGGAGCCTACAGTAGGAATATGGGAATTCCCGACTTTCATTGCTGCAGCTGTTAAGCTTTAGTGTCTATCACCTTCACTTACAGACTCTTATTACCTAGCAAACTACCCCCTAACTTGAAAGCTTTACAGTAACTACAAAACGTTTTCTAACATTTATACTCACTACTTAATTGACCTTATTTTCCTGCTAAAGCTAAATTGTGCAATGTAACTGAGGACATAATGACATATACTGCATGTTAAGTGTAATAATGCTTTATGAGGTGGAACAAGCAGCATACAGAGAATGTAGCAGGCTGCTTGCCGACTAGCGAGCCGAGGAGCCATGCACGCAGACAGACGTTCTGCTGTAGCTAGCTAGGGAACCAAATCGTGGTCCAGGGTTGTGATCCGACGCAAGCGAGGACCGTATCCAAGGAGGTACAGTGGCAAAGCACAAGGGAGTGTCAAGGAGATGCGCCAGTGTCAAACCAGGTGGACAGTGAACAAAGTCAAGGGTCGCTAGCGAGCAGGTGACCAGATTACCACCAAAGCGAAACGTGTGAAACGATGCAAAGAAGCTTGAGTTGCTGAAAGTTTAAACTTGATTACAGAGCCATGTGCCCTCTCAGGTCTGACTGTTTATGCTGAGGAATGGGAACAGCTGTAAACTGATTCCAGGTCCTCAGAGTCTCCAGGTGATAATATCACCTGCTGCCGCAACACAGCTAGCTCTCCCAGCAGAACAGCAGTCAATGCCAACATGACAGGAATCTTCCTGATTCTTTGACCCCTCCTTTGACCTTCTCTGACTAATGATTGGCCACCAGGACTGCTTGTTTCTGCTGTCTGTCAGGGTCTCACAGCCCTCCTTCATTCTTTCTCTAGTAACTCATGGGTTTGTAGCTTAATGCTCAGTTTATCTCCATCCAACTGAGTGACAAGCTGAAATGCAGCAGTGTGTCTTGATCCATTCGTCCAAGTGGGAGACAAGTCTCAATGAGGAATGAGAACGCAAATCAGATGGATGAAACCAGGATCGTGGATTGGGATGATGTGACATGGAATGCCATTATGACAGTGTCAGAATTTCTTTCATTCTTTTCTTCTTGGCTTTTTGATTTCCGGTACCAGCAGGGAGACACTTGAAAAGCAGGTTGGATCACCTGTCCAGCAGGGCTTAGCCAGAATTAATTAGGCACCTGAACAATGTTTTTTTGTCTTTTTCAGCTTCTTCGCTGGCACATGATCAACAAAAGAAAAAGAAGCCGGCTTCCACCATGGGTCCTGCCCAGGCATTCATCTCCGGGGCTACTACCCCTAAGCCCAATACCACAACTACCCACCAGCCCAATACCACAACAACCCACCAGCCCAATACCACAACAACCCATCAACCCAACACCACAACTACCCACCAGCCCAATACCACAACTACCCACCAGCCCAATACCACAACAACCCATCAACCCAACACCACAACTACCCACCAGCCCAATACCACAACAACCCACCAGCCCAATACCACAACAACCCATCAACCCAACACCACAACTACCCACCAGCCCAATACCACAACTACCCACCAGCCCAATACCACAACAACCCACCAGCCCAATACCACAACACCCCACCCCAATACCACAACAACCCATCAACCCAACACCACAACCCCAACAACAGCCCCTCCTACGCCCACGCAACCTGCTAATCTCACACAGGGTACTTACAACGTGACTGGAACAGATGGCAATGTTTGTATCTTGGCTCAGATGACTCTTCGGCTCATGGTGCAATACAAGAATACGACAAACAGCATGGTACTAAACCATCGACACCTATGGATTCACTTGCCTTACAGAAGCAGCTGAACAGCCCCAGGCAGCAGTCTCTATGTTAGGCTCTTGAGAACATGCAGGTTCCTGGACATTTTGCCCACAAAGATCCAGTTTGTTAACACAGTGCTAAAGATACCTTGAAAAGCTGAGTGTTTAAGACATCAGGTATTTGGATGGGCTGCATTTGTATATGACTGAGAATACACAGAGTTTAGTTAAAGCTATTTTTACTCCACAAAGAGATATTTTGCCATTTTTCTTTATTTGCTACCTGTGTCCTTTTAAAACAACTGTCACGAGGACTAGATAGTGTTTTCTTTTGATATAGCCAGCAGCTAATTTATATTGCCATGCAACTCGCATTGCAACCCACTGAAGATCAGCAGGTGTGAGCCTGGTCAGTACCTGGATGGGAGGCTCCTGGGAAAGCTAAGGTTGCTGCTGGAAGCGGTGTTAGTTGGAACTGTAGAGGAAACTCATGCTGCTGTCGGTGTGGGTCCTAATGCCCCAGTGTAGTGATGGGGACACTATACTGTAAAAAAGGCACCGTCTTTCAGATGAGATATAAAACTGAGCACTTTACTCTCTGTGGTCATTTAAAATCCCAGGGTGTTTCTCAAAAAGAGTAGGGTTGTTACCCTGTCATCCTGGCCAAATTTCCCCCCTGGCCTTTACTAGTTATGTTCTCCCAATAATCCCCATTTCTGAACTGGCTTCACCTCTGTTCTCCTCCCCACTGAGAGCTGGTGTGTGTTGAGCATACTGGCACATTATGGCTGCTGTTGCAGCATCGTGATGGGGGCTGCACACTGGTGGTGGTGGAGGGGAGTCCCCATTACCTGTGAAGTGCTTTGAGTGGAGTGTCCAGAAAAGTGCTATAAGAGTGTAAGGAATTGCTCTTATTATTTTACTAATCCAAATTGGGCAAAGGCAAGAATCTGTTTTCTTTGAAGTGTTTAGTTCCTTTTGATAGAAGAAATAACAGTAAAGAAAGAATAAGAGAGGCTCAGTAATGCAATAAATAGCAGAGGGGGATTCAGAAAAGGGAGAAATGGTGCTTCCCCATTAAAATAACCCCCAATTCAGGAGAACATAGGAGCCCAACCTCTTGAGTTCCTATCCAATGATCAGCGCAATGCGACATTCGGGGAAGAGAGCATTCACCGTCGGCACCTCTCTGCCAGTGGACACCCGCCCCAGAAGTCAGGAGAGTAATAAGGCAGCTTTTTCCAGACATAGCGATATGAAAGTGAAACAAGTCACTGAGGGAGAGGCCTGGGTTTAATTCAGCGCTCACCAGCTCTTTTCTTGTTGTGTGAGGTCAGTTTCTCTTGACAAGATGTCTGACCTGAAGACCAGATCTGAGCGGTTTTAATTGCTTAGTAGGTGAATTTTAAAGAGTATGTTGTTCTTACTGTTCTGCAGTAAGTCATTGTTTAAAAAAATAAGGGTACAAAGCCAGGCCTGCAAAAGATACATGAAAAATTAATGCTGGCAAAAGACACAAATTCCTGCTTGGTATGGAGAAGCTCCTCATTCATTAAATCATTGATGCATTGTTTGCTGAGTGTGGGGTGTTACTAAATATATCAGTCACAGTCCCATTCACCAAGCTTAATTCATTTGTAATTAACTCAAGCTAGAGACTTAATTGACAGATGACAAGATATTTAATAGAAACCAATACATTTGAATAAAATGGGTAATAATGCAAGCCTTTGCTCCGGTTAATAGTATAAAAAGTGCTGAGGAACTGATAAAAGAAATATCCTGAATTAACTGCTGATTTTCTCCTTTTTCAGGTGCAGGGCGTGTTCATCGTGCAGCCTCAACAAACCACAGCCTCAGGGAACTGCAGTCACACCAAATCCAGCCTCATGCTCAGCTTCCATCAGGGACACATCACCTTCCTGTTCACGAAGGTACGACTAGGGCAGCAGCACAGCGCAGGTTCCACCAGGCCTCTGTGTGCAGGCAGGTTCCACCAGGGATGTGGTTAACATCACTGCCTGGCTTCCCTTAATTCTGTATTGGATAAAGCAGTAAGAAAATGAATGTATGGATGGATTGTGAAGAATATAGCAGCATAAATTAAAATGTTGACAACATTAACAGCTTTAATATTTATAAATATATATATATATTTAAATTATATTCCCCACATAGTGATCATGGCTTCTGGAATAAAACAGGCTTCTTGATATCAACAGCAGAAGGGCTTTTTAACCTTGTTTGGATCAGCTTCAGGCTTCCCTCAGGTGAAAAGCTTTAGGAGACAGAAAAAAAACTGCTGGATTCTGGGCCTGAAGGACCAGGTTTAAGAACTAAAAAGTATATAGCTTTGTTTTATACTAGTCCATTTTGTATTCCTTAGGTAATTGACTCAAGGGTCTAATCCAGCCATTTCTTGATAGAAGCCAGAGTATGATCTTTGACTACATTGTTGGATAGCTTGTTCTAGACTCCCACAACTATCTGTGTAATGAACTGTCTCCTGTTCCCAATTTTAAAAGCACTTTTATGTAGCTTGGAAAGAGATCTTAGAAGGCCCCAGGCCTTTTCATTTACAGTATACAGTACTTTAGTCTTTTTTGGAAAGCAGATCATAAAAAGAACTGCAATCATTTGCTCTCAGTCTGTATACTTTGCCGAAACAGTACGGGATCAGTCTGGCTACAGTCACTGCCACTGCAAAGCTTACTTGCAAGACGGTTTCTAAATTAAAATGAAATTAAAGCATAAAGCAACACAACCCTGCAAAGATATTTAAATTTAGAAATGAAAAGAACTGCAAGCCAACAGACAGGTGTCTGAGACTGCTGGAGTTGTATTCAAGTTCTGGAACCAAAGATGAGTCTGCTGGCTTACTGTTAGCACACATGGGCAGGCAGAAAAGGAGGCCGTGGGGCTTTGGTCCAAAGAGCTGAGGGAGTTTTAGAGAGGCCGTATGGGCTAGTGATTAGAAGAAGTGAGGGGTTGAGAGAGGGAGGATAGGCTCAAAATCAAAAACAAACTGCTGGACTGTGACAGAGGCAGGGAACAAGAGTGACTTTGATTTCTCATTGTTGGCTTCCCTCTCTCTCCTTTCTCCAGGACAACAAGAAGAATTCTGTCTTTGTCAATTCTGTTGACGTCAGCCTGAACTACATGTTCCCAAATGCCAAAGGTAGGTCTTCCTCCCGGCTTTGAAGGCGATTTTCCCTACAATACCTCTGTTTGTACCTGGGTGTCCAGGCAAGCAGTGAAACAGTGAGGAAGTGCCCAAGTGAAAGTGATGATAACAGGCAAGCAGCAGGGAGACAGACAGGCTGTCATGTGACCAGGTGGAAGCGAGGGAGTCAATATTCAGTCTAAAGGAAGTTCTAGAAACAAAATCCAAGCGCAAGAAAAGTTTAAACCAGGTAAACACGGGAACAGAGCACCAGGGGAATCCACAAGCAAGGTTGAAGAGTGCAAAGCCAGGTTTGTAGAAAGGAAAACACAGGCACAAATCACGAGGAGAATTCACGAGTGAAGTTGAAGAGAAGGAATAATCAAAATACAAGAGGTCAAACAGGAGCAAGGAATGTCAAGTGAAATCAAACTCTTAAGACTGATTGCAAGGCTCTAAGCTTGAGTGATCTTAAATAGCTGCAATTTGTATTGCAGCCCAATTAGGCTGCCGTGGTAATTAACTACACACAGGTTGTTCAGATCACCTGCCAGACCATGAAGTCACAGCAACCGGCTGATTGACAGGTCTAGTTGAGACTCTGCTAGTTGCTGTGGACATCCCAACGTGTTCTCCTGCATTCCGACAAGGGCGATTATGACACTTCTGCCCTTAGGTCTTTCATGTGTAAGGAAGTGTAACTGTATTAAATCACCCATTTTCCCCCGAATGTTCCATCTGCTAACGGTTTGTTGCCTGACAGGGAGTCTCAATTCTCTGGCAGAGAATAAACCTCTACTCCAGCCAAACGCAAGTAAGCTTGTTGCAAGTAACCTGTTTTATCCACATGAAAAATATAGTAACGATTCACTTTCTATAGCGACGTCTGTCCAGTTCCATCTTTCACTGGCAACCATATACTGTACACTTGACTGTGGCCTGTAGTGCTTACAGTACAGTTGCCGTTCAGTAAACTTAATACAGTTAATCTGCACTGTATTTTAACAGTGCCATGTGTATACTGTACATTGGGCTTGCTTTGCCATGGTTTATTAGGTTTGTGTTGTTATCCCCTGCATAAAGATTTTCACTCAAATAATGCTTTGATTATAGGAAAGGACACATTATGTCACCCCCTGGGTAACCAGTTATTTTGTGCCAGCAGAGCATTATACACCAGCCCAGATCGAGTAACAGGAACCTTATATGTCTGTTTCACTTCACTTTAGGGGGAGTTAGGCTTAGGGCTAGAAAGCCTGAAGTTCAATTGATCTGGGACACTGAGATGAGCTCTTGTGCTCAACAAAAATATTCTAAAGGATCTTTAATGGCCACAAGTAATCGAGACTTCAGTTTAATGCCACAGCACAGGGTCTGATGACACCATACAGGGGCACAGGTAAAATATATTTTCCAGAGGGAAGAGTGCCACCTACTGGTCCACAAACACCATGACTAAAAGCAGTCTGACTTTCCTTAAAAGTAGTCCATCCAAATACTGCCCTGCTTAGCTTCTGATTCTTATAAGATCATATTTCAATTTGAAATGGCTGTTTTACTGCATCTTTTAATTTTTTTTCTGTGCTTTTAGCATGATTTTCCCAGTGCTGCATGTATTACTCCTTACTTTGTTTTTACCATGGCTCAGTACATCCAACCATTTTCCAACTGCTTTATCAAGTACAGGGGCGTGGGAGAGCCGCAGCCTATCACAGCAAGAAATTGGATGCCAGTCCATTGCAGGACACACATAGACACAGACACACACTCACCCCAGGGTCGGTTTTGCCAGAAACTAATTAACCTACCAGCATCTCTTTGGACTATGGGAAGGAACCAGAGCACCTGGGGCACAAAGACAGGGGGAACGCTCATACTCCCCAAGTCAGGAATTGAACCCAGGTCCTGTGGTAGATCCACACTTCTAAGGTTCTGAGATTCATTTTCATTCTCAGAAGAGGCCATCTTGTTATTTCCCATCCTCCTGGGCTACCCGCAGTGACTCCTTGTGGTGATCTAGGAGAACTGCACCTTGTCTTACCACCTTCTATCCTTATCAAAATTCTCTCTCGGGCATTGTTCTCTACAGTAATTTTTTTATATTTGTCAACTTTTATCTAATATATAAAACAACTGACACAAGCTGACCCTTCCAACGCTGTATTTTTGGTGATATTTTTCCTTCATCAATGGAAATTATTTAGTGACTTGCCATGCTTGATATTCAATGCAAAACAAATATATATATTTTTTTTTACAGAAACCAACTTTGAAGCTACAAACAGCTCTGTTGAGCTGTTTGAGACTAGGATTGGCCACTCTTACTCCTGCAAGAACGAAACAGTGATTATGAGGCCATACCTTTACCTGGAACTGAGTGAGCAGAAGATCCAAGCTTTTAACATCACCAAAAACACTTTTGGGCCAGGTACTATACGTTTCTCATAATGGTTAACCATACCATGGAAACTGCTTTAGAGCCCTCTAAGAAAAAATGAAAGCCAACAAGAAACACAATGAACATATCTGTGATCTGGCCACCCTCCTGCCATTACTATTGTGTAGCTTTACGCAGCACAACGTAGGAGCCAGGCTTCGGAACAGGGAGTTGTTTGTGCTGTCCAATTTTTATCTGACCGTACGTCTGCTTAACTAGATGACCTTTTCAAATTGTGTCCAATCCGCAGGTTTTCTCTTGCACTGTGAGAAACTTACAGTATAATTCTAAAGCTTGCTTGGAGTGAGGCTATCACTAAATTACAATCTAGAAGCCATTCGGCTGTAACTTCACTAATGCAACCGAAACGCAATAAACATTTTTCAGAAATGATTAATTCCAGTGGCCAAACGTTAGCCAATTTGTTACTATGTAGAAGTATATAGTACTTCTGGACTAGACAAATTGTGCACACTAGTTCTTCCCAGTGAACCAAGAGCTATCTGCAACTGCCAGGGCATCATGTGTGTTATAAAATGTCCCAGCTGCAACAGACTCTTGACCAGCGGCCCCATAGATATTCCTGATATCATGGAACTAAATTAAACCATCAGATGTTTTGGGCCTGGTGGAGAATTAAATTCCTGACCCAATTTGAAATAAGTAAAAGCCACCTTTTTAATAAAATCAATATTAAAACCAAGAAGCTCAGCTCTTCTGGGTTGGTCAGATCTGCCCCCTGGAGACGGAACAGTAAAAAAGGAAGCAGATTTCTGAGAGAAAAATTGTAAGTTTAGAGAAGTGAGACTAAGCAAGTTAACTGCCTTGTTGCAGTTAGTGAAGGACATTGGAAGAAGTCGAGTTGGAAGCTGAAAGGGGAGCTTAGGACAATATTTAGGAAACCCACAAACAATACACATATAGTGTACATGCACAAAAGAAACATTTGCTCAGCAATGTAATAGCCACAGGTATAAATGAGAACTGAAACCTATTTGTTTTTTAGATTTGGGAAGCCTTTATCTATGTTATGAGGGAAATAAATGGAATTAATTAAACAAAGGGTGTGAATAGGCATGGGACAGGGCTGAAAGATCAGCACTAAGGAC
This sequence comes from Atractosteus spatula, assembly GCF_055471065.1. Classification (NCBI taxonomy): domain Eukaryota; kingdom Metazoa; phylum Chordata; class Actinopteri; order Semionotiformes; family Lepisosteidae; genus Atractosteus; species Atractosteus spatula. The sequence continues at coordinate 65,605,264 of NC_142708.1, read as the reverse complement.
TTTCAGATATAGTCTGACAATACTCCTACTCCACGGTTTCAGCAGTACCCAGCAAAGGTTAAAGCAAATTTAATAAGACTGATAAAGCATGATCAGCAATGAATGATCAACCTTAAAATATTTAAGCTTCTTATTTAAACAATAGACGCTGTTGCCCCATTTTGAAAATAGAATCAAGCTCAGTTTTGCCTCAATGTTTAACTTGCAGTTACTGTAGGATTTTGTTTGTGTTTTGACATTTCCCTTTCACACTTTTCCATAAATACCACTGGCGTGTCTTTTCTGTGCTTCAGTGATTCACTGATCAAGTCTTTTCATGTGTAATGGCCATAAATTATTGTTGATCTGGTTTTATTTCCTTGGGAACTGCTTGGGACAGTACAAATTGCGATAGAAGCGTTCTCAAGCATGGTGAGGAACGACAAATGTCATACACACTGTCCTCACCTGGTCACCTTGTGTCACTGCAGCTGACGCCTGTCCCGCCGACAAGCCCGACTACAGAGTGGCCATCGCGGTGGGCGTGGTCCTCGCCCTCCTGATCATCATCGTCATCATTGTGTACTTGATTGGCCGGAAGAAGAGGACGAGCGGGTACCAGGCCCTGTGAGATCTGCAGCCACAAAGGGGAAACCCGCCCCCTGCCCAGAGCCACACCCAGGAAGGCAGGGATCAAGATCTCTTTCTTGGCAGGGCTGATGTGTAAAAATGGAGATTGTGTCCAATCTTCAGCTTCCATCATTCTGTGCAAGTTTCCTTTTTATGGCAGGGCTTTACCTGGACAGTTGACTTTATCAAAGACTCACCCACAATTCTAGGGCTAAGGGCTACTGCACACTGAACAGTATCGCATGCAGATGAACATCCTTCCTTGAAAGGTGATGGTTTGGTTTTGTCCTCCATGTCTCTGATGCAATAGCACCCCCCAATCAACTGCAGTAGACAGGCAAGCCGTCTTCGTTGTGAGGACCCCAGACATGGACTCCCAGTGGATGGTTGTGGTCTTATCAGGTGTGGGATACATACGGAGAGACCAGAAGTCTAAAGGGGGTTAATGAAAGGGCTTTCACCTCTTTTCCTTGGAAGGGCTTTCAGTTAATATTCATTCTTAATAGCGATCCTTGTGACCTGCTTGAAGAACCTTTTTTTCCCTGTGTTATGATACAGTACATGCCATGACTGTCTAAGTAATATCACATATACTGTACTTGCTACATTTGCTCCAACAATATATACATAATGTTTCTAGGAGTTCCCACACATTAGGGTTCTTGAATTTTTTTTTAGCTTTTCCCCAGCTCTGCCACTCACAATTGTACATATAAAATAAATTTTCCAAAGCACGGGTATGATCCAGACTTGTACATTTAAGAAAATAAAGTTGCTGTTGCTGCAGTTACATTTAGAAAGCACCTAGGAAGAGAAAGAGAACTTGTACATAATGATGGAAAACGGTTCCCCTGATTTTTTTTCTAAATGATGGTGGTACCATCTGAATAAAGTCCACTGTATCTGTGCTTTTTAGAATGTGATTAAGCTCCAGGTGAAGGTTCAAGGTAAAGAGGCAGTGCACCAGCTTCTTTTTAGGCACAAAGGGTTAATTACAGATCTGGAGACCTGGGATCAGATTAGGTCTTCAGTAAATTTGCCATCGTGGGATAGCTGTGCACACAAAGAGGGTTTTTGGACAAAAAGAGTGTTGATATTTGAATTGAGCCAGCACTTTATCACACTTTAAAACAAGGCATTTTTCTGGTCTTGCCCAGCCCATTCATATTCTCCTATGGCTGGGGAAAGAAGAAATATGTGAAAAAGAAACAGAAATGTCCTTGAATTGTAAATCAGTGTCGTATCCCATGAGCACAAGCCAGGCTTAAGTCTTCTACTGTGCATCTTTAAGATACTGTACTTGGCTTGTGAGCTGGAGATACTACACTTACATCAGAGCTGGATAGCGCCCTCATGAGCCATATAAGACACACAGAGAGGTAAGAGGGGGTATAGCACTTGAAGAAAATAGAAATTAGGTTAAATCTATTGAAAATTGAGATATTCTTATTACCAAAGTGTTCAGAAGACCTGTAAATCAAAACTGAACCTTTTCTCGTCTGGTATTGTAGTTCATCTCTTGTAATGCTATAGAATACTTTTGTCAATTTTCCTAGAATATTTTGTAAAGTGATAGAAGAGGCATTGCACACCCTGAGATTTCTGATTCGTTGTCTGTCGGGTATACTGGGGGAATCTATCTTGCTGTGCTGTGTTTCTGATTTGAGATGCAGAAGAAATTATTCCTAAGTTGGTGAAGTGAAACACTGGTGAAGACTCGCTGGAGGAGGGAGCAGGTTGATGTATTATACATTTTGGAAGGGGCTGCAAATATGGATACTTGTTAGTTTAGGTGACGTCTAAAACCAGTTATAATGACGGACTTCTGAAAGGGTGTCTGTCAAACATAGAGCTCAAAGCAAAGGGTTTGAATAAACCTAAACTGCAGGAGAGGACTTTGGCACAAGTCTCTGAGTTCCTTCTTCATCGTAGTGTCTGGTATCTCTGGTGACAAGCCGTCCAGAGTAGCCTGTCCTGTTGGACTCTGATCACTCAGACCTGTTTGCAACATCTTCACAGATACACATGCGCTGAAGTGAGAAAATACTAAAATTATGGTTTGAGAAGAAGTGTTCTTTACTTTGAACTCAGGGCAGATATCTTCAGTACAATACCAAAGACAATCAAATCCATTTTTTTTACATTTAAAGGTTGAAAAACCATTTCTGTTTTACAGTTCTGATAGATCCTCTCAGTTGATTTGAAACCAATAATTTTGAATGCTGATATAACCGGTTCTTCCAAAAACAATGCAAATTCTTATTCCTAATTAGGAACAGTTTTGGTGGAGGGCACTATTTTTGTAACGCTGTTTGCAATTATGCCGATAAATACATTTAAATAAATATTTAAACTCCAGGCCATGTGTTTCATTGTGAGTTCCTTAAGAGAGATGTGTGATGTTGCTCTACAGAACAGATGGCTGTGATTTGCACTCTCCTCACTTGGAACGCTCAAACTCACCTTGCTGCTCCGCTCATTAATGGGTTATTGATGGTACGAGGGAGGATCCAAATTCAGTTGAATGAACCTGATCAGGGGCATTACGGTGGCCCAGTGGTTAGCATTGCTGCTTCCCAGTGCTCGGGCCCTGGGGGGTTTTCTGCATGGAGTTTGCATGTTCTCCCTGGGTTTGTGTGGGTTTCCCCTCGCAGTCCAAACACATACTGGTAGGTTGATTGGTTTCTCAGAAAACTGGCCCTACCTTGCGCCCATTGCTAGTCAGCACAGGCCTCCAGCTCCCCCACAACACCGACATGGATAAATCTTTCGGAAAATGGATGGATTAAATCTGATCAGTGCTGCTTCCTCGGTTCCTAAATCCCGGAGGGTCTGCATCACCTGGTTCTGTGTTCTGCAAAAGCCTCGTTGGGCAATATGAGCTGTATCTGGTAGGTCCATGTAGTGTTTGTGTCCTTCTGTATACTGTTTGTTGCTTCTGCACTGTTTATATCTCTTTTGTTCTTTTGCATCATGCACAGCTAGCAACATTCCTGTGTCAGAGACAAGACTGTGGATATAAACTCAATATGTAGTAAGGAACTGTGACCCTCTTCAGGAAAAGTGGAGTGAAAGTGGATGGATGTAGTAAGGATGGTAATTTCTGCTGATCTTCCACTAGAGGGCATTAGGTTCACATGCCATGCATTAATGAGTTAATCAGTGAAGGGCTTAAAATCACATTCTCATGGGGACTTAATTTAGCAGGGTCAGCCATTTATACAGCATCCCTGGAGCAGCTAGGGTTAACAGCCTTGCTCAGGGGCCCAACAGAGCAGGATTCCTCTGCCAGCTACAGGATTTGAACTGGTACCCTTCCAGCCACAGGCACAGATCCTTAGCCACAGTGCCACCACTCTGCTCCTAATGGGGATGGGTTGGTTATTGTTACATCAGTTTAGAGTAGGTCTTTCTTTGGCGCACAGAATTTTGTTAAATTAAAGTCTCTTTGTACAGCGTTGGACTGACCGTTGTGATTTTTCTATGTGCTCAGGCCCCCCGAGCCACCTGGGTAGAGGTACTGGTCACAGGTACTGGTACTAAGAGGGCATACGGAAGGGACACACACACATGCCTGAAAAAGAAGTGTCAAAAAGAAACCATGTGATGCCTCGTATTGATTTGCTTGCATTTTATTCGGCAAAGTGCTTAAATCATCCTCCAGCACACTCAAACTGGGTTACATGGTGCATTTGAATTTGTCTCTCCTTGCTGAAAATGTAGCTGTGAAGTATAAGTCTTTGAGATCTGTGAGCGAAAGAGAAGTGATGTTCTAAGCTTGCTGCACAAAACTATTGAAGTCTTCGTGCTTAAATGTTGAGCATTAATAAGTGATACATTTGAACATTAACTGAATAAATAATCATCAGTATCTTCATTACACATTTCTTTATAGAAAAATAGCTTTGAATTGATAGACTAACAGATCGCTAATTAAGATGTGTTTTTGCAGCTTAATTTCCTGGCTGGTATTGGCAGAAACTTGGGATTCTGCTCCTCATGCTTCAGGAATGAAGGAAACAGATGGAAAAAGACTCCCTGTATGGAGGTGTGGTAGAGGGGCAGAACTGTGGCCCAGCCCAGGTTAGTAGCAGACAAAGGGCAGTTGCTCATAACAGCAGGAGTCATACCAGTAGAAATTGCCCCTGCTGTCTTTCTGTGCGGCCCCACACAGCTCGTCCAAGGGGTGGCTGGGTTGGCCCTCTGCCCAGAGCTGGTACTCCAGTACCTGCTCATTGGTCCAGTACCACTGCTGCCAGGCCATGTGTTTCTTCAGACCCAGCCACACCTTGTCTAGGGAGTGTTTCTGGAGCGTTTCCTCCAGCTGTTTTTGGTCCTTGACGTCTGCGATGCTCAGGAGGTCGGTGTAGTTCGTGCGGCAGTAGCTCAGAGCATCCTTCCATTCTCTCTTCTGCGAGATGACATACAGCGTCCTCTGGACATCTGGGGGCACCCAGAATGAATAGAAAATGAGAGTTATTTTCTTTCAAAGAAACTCCGTCTGTAGACAGAAACCTTAGTATTGTATTAACCCCAAAGGGATCTAGATTCTAGTGAGAAATCTTTCTAATTACCGTATACTGTAACTCAGAGACTAATGAGAGTAATGAGAAGGTCCCTGCACACCTGTATGAGTCTGTCTGTATTTATTTTTCATGAATCTTCATGATTTGATTTAAGGTCTGACATGAGCCCTAGCTTTTCAGCTGTGGACGTTCTCAATGGTGTGACACTGTCCAATATATTATCTTGCACATCATGGAAAAAAGGTGGAATTCAAATTAAAATTTGGTTTCCCATTACATTGTCTTCAGTTTTTCTTCAAACCTATTTCAACTGAGTTATCAAGAATGTTTTTTAATGATAATGGCTTTGAAAGAGTTTATGAATGGCTTGTTAACCCCTACAGTTTGGGGGTTCCTTCCTTCTGATAAGAGCATCTGATACAGTTTAATACTTAAATATGTTAAGATAGTGTGGTAGGAGGTGTTAGAAATGTTTTAGGAGAGCAACAGTATGCTAGGTGACAGGATAGGGAGAGACGGAACAGATTCTTTGCAACCAAACACTTGAAGAAAGGGGACCATCAAGGACAGAGGCTGCGAACAGTTTTTAAAAATGTCATTAATAAAGTCATTTACAGTAATCCAATCAGTCAATCATGCAATCAGTGAATAAATCAAACAATTGATCCAATGTTTGGTCTATTGATGGATGCATGGACACTGAGTGGAGAAGAGCCAGAGGATGAAGGGGTTTCTGGGTGGTGTGAATGTACAGTATGTGATACCCTTGCATGACAAATTACATGCTATTGTTGACACATGGCTTGAAGAGGAGACAGAAAAAAAGCTTTTGGATTCTTCATATTCAACATGGAAATCCACGTGTCCCTTCATTTTTCCCATTTGTCTGTGTCCTGACCCCGAAGAAGAAGGACATGAATAAGCCCGTGAACAGGGAACAGCAAACGAATGTCAAAAGGCAGCAGGAGGGAAGACTTAAAATGAAAGTTATGAGTTATGGAGTGCTCATTACTGACCCAAGCAGACGGACAAGTGTGCGTTTCCACAGTCTTCCAGTTTCCACATTTCTGTGACAGGGTCTATGGTTCCGCAGAGCACTGTCTTATTGTTGCTGGCATGCTGAGGCGAACAGGGAAAATTCATCCTCTCCTTGTTGACCCAACCCCACTCACTGTGATTGTAAACCCCCCCGATCCACACCCGCCTCTGCTGGGAGACGTTGGCCAGCTGCAGGACGTCCCGCGCCTCGGAGGCAGTCCGGAAGATGCCCAGGTCTTTGTACCTTGCCTGGCAGTTTTGGCGGGCCGCGGTGAAGCTCTGGTTCTCCTTCAGGAGGTGGAAGGTTCGGACTTCGCTGGCCAGCACGAGTGCGCTCTGAGCTGCACAGAGAAAGAGGGTGAAGGGGTGAGATCCAGCAGCTGCCACAATGCTAGCGACAAATAAGCACTTTGATCTTTGTGAATTTTTGACAGCTGACCAGCCACTAGAGGTCACTAATGTCCACCATCATTTGTAAATAGACACACCAGGTGATGATTAATTAGAGAATTGCTGAAGGATTTAGAGGTCTTGTAATGATTAAGGACATACAGTAAAGGGCATCCATGGTGTTTTGGTGCTTGTAGAGCTTGTAGGGGTGGGTGTTTGATAAGAGCCTTGCGAGGCAGCTTTGGAGTCAGGACTTGCATAACCTCTGAAATATAGCCTCCTCCACTGAACAGAATTGCCATTGTTGGTTTTTTTGGTTACTGACACTGTCAGTGTCCTGAAGTGACTTATATGGCTAAATAAATTCCATCTACTATAAATGCTTAAGGCTTCAATACAGTAATATTTAGATTTGGATATATGTTTAGTTAGCATGCACATGTTAGTGGCATGGTGGCACAATGATTAGCATTGCTGCCTCACATCGCTGGGGTCTTGGGGTCAATCCTTTATTGCCGTCTGCATAGAGTTTGTACGTTCTCCCTGTGTTTGGGTGGGTTTCCTTCAAGTGCTCAGGTTTCCTCCCACAGTCCAAAGACATTCCGGTAGGTCACTGTGTGCGTTTGTGATGGACTAGACTTGTGTCCATGATGTACCCTGCCTTGCCCCTGTTGCTTGCTGTGATGGACTCCTGTTACCCTGCAACCCACATTTGGATTAAGCAGCTAGAAAATGAATGAATGATTACCTAATGTGTTTTAAGAGAACTGACTAAATGGGCACAGCAGTCAGTGACAAAGCAGCACATTGTTCTAGTCGGTATATAATGGAATATAAGAATTTGATTCTATCAAGACAGAGTGTACAACCACATCTCTTTCGCTACAAATCCCATTAAACACATACAATTATTATACAGAACTATTTATGTAGGAAAGGGACAGGTTGTGGTAGAGTTAACAACAAACTAATTAGGGATCCTGACTTGAAATTAGAAAGGTTTGCAGGTTGGATTCTAACTTTTGTATCCTTAAGCAAAACACTGCACCCAAATTATTCCAGTAAAATGTACAGCAGTAGAAATGGGCACAAACATAAGTTGCTTTGGATAAAACATTAGCCAAATAAGATAGAAAGTGCAGAAGTTGCTATATTTTGTTTATATTACACGTAGGGGATGTAAATAAGAAATAAGTAAAAAAAAAGTGAAGTACTGTATGTTCAAGGCATTGCACTGGAAAAATAAAAACCCAGCACAGAGAAACTCATAAAGGGCTTTTGTCCAATTAGACCTGCATCAGTCAGGCGACTTCAGAATTCTGAGCTATGTCCCCATTTTGTTTCTCACTGCTGTAACCCAGAAAAAGCAACTGTACAGTTGTTGCTGTTGCTATTCATGATTGCAGGCCTGAAAAGGGATGCGACACTAGTGAATAAACTACTGAATTCACACCGACTGGGGACACAGAGATCAAGCTAACGGCCCAGCAGGATTATCAATGCAAATCTGAAGTATAATAATTAAACTCAATGCCATGAGCTGGGTGCACAATCTGTCTCTGATGCAGTGCTAAATGCTTGTTTGGATCTCCTCGCAGAGCTAAGTTTCAGAAAAAGCTCACCCAGTCGTGGAGTAGGTGGGTCCTGAAGTAGGAAAACACTTATATATATTATTATATTATATATATTATTGATGGAAAATATATATATAATTTATCTGTATTTAACACTACAGCGTTGGTTCAGGCGCATTGTGTAATATGTCGGCTGTTTTAACATATCTTAAGCAGCTCCAACAATTACAGCTACACATCAAAGGACAGGACTTGAGACAGGACCAACTGGTCATCTCATGCTACATATCAAAGGACAGCTATACATCAAAGGACAGGACTTGAGAAAGGACCAACCGGTCAATTCATGCTACATATCAAAGGGCAAGACGAATACACATGAAGCAGTGAAACAAAACATCTTCCTGAGATCATACTGTATATAAGAGCTGGGAAACCCTTGGAGTTGGTCTGTCCTGCGGGGCAGACCCAACGCGCGTTGATGTCATTATTGAGCTCAATAAAACAACTGAATCCACAAAGGCTGTGTCCTGCTCCTTGGATGAAGGATTTCCCACAACAGTCCCAACTCTCACAGACACTTACAGTATGAGGGGATCATGGCTATTTACCTTCACCAGGAATTCCTAACCCAGGTGGGAAGCAGGTGGGAGTTGTGGAGACTGATCCCAGGCTCTGAAAGCTAAAGACAGCTGATACACAAACTCCCAAGTGCTCGCACACCGTCTGGAAAAAAACAGTATATAAGCAGGCAAAGACTCAATCTCCTGGCCCATCTCCACAATCCTCCACTTCTTACAGAACCTGCTTGATTAAATAACAGCACCTGGAGTGCTTTCTGTTGGCAGTACAGTGCCAGCTTGTCCCAACAGGATCAGCAGCCACAGCCACTGTGCCTCTATCACCTCCAGACATCTGCTTTCCCCGAGTGAGCTATGTACAGTAACCCAATTTCAATCCAGTCAGAACTCCACATTTTAACGCAGATCCAAATCTAGGACACTCACTCACCCAGCAACAGGAAGAGGACCCTGTCGTTCTTCATTGCCTGCACGCTGTCTCCCCGGCGCTCTTTTGGGGAAACAAAATGGAAATGAATGGTTCCTTCACATCTTTGTCGAGCACCACGTTCGCAGTCTTGTGTTGTCACCTGTTTTGTGTTGTCACCTCTAGACTGTCAAAACTTCTTTTTAGTCACTTTTCAGTAGCTTTCGAATCTCTCTGACGATCTGTCTGTTCCCTAACCCCTTCACACTGTAATGCCCCAGTGCCCACACAGCAGGCCCTCCCCACCTACCTCTTAGTATCCGAGCCACAAGCACGAACAAGCTTTTATTTCTTCAGTTTAGTGTTTAACTTGACAGGGTCTCTCTCTTCAGCTCTTTGATCTGTACTGCACATTGTGGTTTGTTATATTTTACACAGAAGTGTTTGTCTGTAGGCTACGTAGGCACCATTCAAATCATGTCAAGGGCCTGTCCTATTCAAAGCACCTGGACGCACTGGTCATGCTGAATTCAAATCATTCTGACTTGGTTATTCCCAGATTCATTCAAATGATCTGAGTTCTGTAGCTTAGCGCTCTGAGACCATTCTTTAAAGAAGTCTTTTCTGATTTATCTTGATCAAAAAGGATTTGAGCTGTCCAGGAGGCCTGTAAGGAGTTCCCACAGCCATTCTGGAACAGCCTCTCCAATAGTTCAGCAGCACAGGACATAATGTAGCAGTTTAGAGAGGCAAGAAATGTTCCACTCCTTCAGGTTTTAAAGCAGGGGTCTGAATCTGTACTGCAGCCTGCAGGGACCCCTTTGGTTCTCAAAATCTGTTCTCGCATACTGTATCTGATCAAAAATATTTGAAATAGGTCAGTTTTATAACCCAAAGATATATCACTATAGAATGAAAGAGAAATACCTGTATTTATTTTAATTTCACAGTAAAATTAAGAATACAGGGAAAATACACACTGTTTTGTAAAGGAATGAGTAAATTCCATGCTGAAAAGAGAACAAAAGAAACACGACGTTTCGGCTGTAGAGCCTTCAGGTGTGACTTCTCTTTTCAGCATGGAATAAACCTTTACTCCTTCCTTTGCGGCCTACGCATGCTGACGCAGCCACCTACTTGAACCACTTTTTTTGTAAGTTTACTTTAAAACACCAAGGTTTGTCCTTGTATGGGAGAAAGAAAGTATTTGTACTCACCTTCTAGAAAAAAAAATCTTGCAACCCCAGAAAAGAACAACTGCTTTAAAGCAATCAGATGTTTTGCCATATTCATACATCTGTTGTCAGAACCGATAGGTTGTCTTCCCCTGTTTCCACAGCCAAAGTTTCTTCTGCCCCAACTCCCCTAATTACAAATTTCCTAAATGCGTCTTCTTAATGGGTGATGCTGTTTCTTGTGAAATAACGTTTATTATTTATCCCTTATGTAGGAGGGAGTAAACACTTTTGTCTCTGGTCCTGTGTGCACGGAATTAATTAAAACAAGCCTACAAACTGGTGTTTGATCTCCTTTTAACACATAACTGCCTTATAAAATGAAATCCCTTAATTAAGTGCTTTAAGCCGACTGTGACTACAGGACTGCACCCTGGACTGAGTGCTGCTTCATCACTGGGTTATTCCTGAAAACCCCCAGCTTATTCCCATGGCTAATACTAACTTGCTTAAATTAGGGAAAACTGATTGTATGATTTGCTTATTTATTTTTAATCATGCATATGTCTTATGTAAAATATCTCTCTCACACACTGGTAACACAAATTCTTACTTTTTATCTAAATTGTGAAGATTACATACAGTATGTTGCTAACTTTCTCCACTTGTGCATGCATGTCTCTTATTTACAAATGGGTTCATGTTATGTTAAATGCATTGTGTACTGTACTGTGTTATGTCTTGTACCTGCCTGCAAAGCAAAATTATGCTAAAATTATGCAAAATTAAGAAATAATGGCCCAACTAGGGTGATGGGAGAAATCAGGATAAAAAACTCAGGAAATGAATAGTGGAGCCTAGTTAACTCTCCATACCCCTAGAGAGCCCTTGTCTCAGCAAAGTCCATTAGCACAAATTACAGTTGCTTTTTTTCTCCCACATTGATTGGTATCGTTCATTCATTTTAACAATTCATTACAGCTGACCTGCTCTAGATCAAATTCTCCCTTGTGATTGAAGCTCTTCAGCTTTCTGTAACAGGTAACACATGACCTGCAGTTCCTCTCTCAAGCATTTAGACATTATTCAAATCTTGAGTGAGACCTGGTCTATTCAAATCATCTTGACTGTACTGCAAATAGCCCATCCAAATTGCTATTCCATTGTTTTACCTGATCACTGAAAGCCATTGCCAGTCTTTTGTTTTCTAGCTATACATCTGTGCATTTATGTTTTTTTTACATCCATTCATTTTCTAATCGTTTCTTCCAATTCAGGGTTGTGGGGGAGTTGGAGCCTATCCTGGCAAGCAATGGGCACAAGGCAGGGTACACTCTGGATGGGACGCCAGGCCATCAAAGTGTAGACAGACATAAAGACACACACTCACACCAGGGCCAGTTTTTCCAGAAACCAAATAACCTTGCTGTATGTCTTTGGTCTGTGGGAGGAAACCAGAGCACTCAAAGGAATCCAACACGAACACAGTGAGAACATGCAAACTCCATGCAGATAGAACCCCAGGTCCAGAAATTAGCCCAGGGCTTGAGTGCTGCAAAGCAGCAATGCTAACCATTGTGCCACAGTAACGCCCAGTTCTGGTGTTTATTTTACAGCAAAATCCTCCAGTTAAGATGTAACTAACAGTGAACATGTCTTTATTATCCTCCAGGTGTAAAACGCTCTTTTATCATTGTTAGCTACAGTTTGTCTTCTTTACTACTTTACTCCACACACCTCCCCATTTCATTTTGTTGGAAAGAATATTGTCAGGATGTCGGGCTCAACAACGGGTGAAAATAAATAAGTGCCAGCAACACACACTTGTAGCAGGTCGCAAATTGCAAGTTACAAGAGATATGTGATTAGAGTCAACCGTAAACTTTACTTGAGGGATTTGTGAGACCAGACACTCAGTGGTGACCATGTTCAGTGAAGAGCTGCTTTGGCCTTATTTCAGAATTAACAGAAGTTGTATGTTTTTAACCGGGATATGCTACTAGCACAGCACAGTGGTTAGCACTGCTTCCTCACAGTGCTAGAGCCCTGGAGTACTATCTAAGGGGAGTTCTTCCTTTGGGTTTCCTCTGGGTGCTCCGATTTCCTCCCACAGCCCAAAGACATGCTGGTAGATTAACTGGCTTCTGAGGAACTTGGCCCTGGCGGGTGTGCATGTGTGACTGTGTTTGGGTTTGTCCATCTTGCCTTGCTTGCTGGGACAGGCTCCAGCTCCACAGTGACTCTAAATTGGATGGAAAATAGGTGGATAATATGATAGTACAAAATCTGTTATGTTTTGTTACAATCTGTTACATAAAAATGTTATGTTCTAAAATGTTGTTGAGATCAGACCAAACTAAAATGTATTATGCTTTTGATTTAGTTGTGTCCCAGACTGTTAAAATGTACAGTAGGTACATTTTTCGTGTGGCGCTCATTTATCGTGTGGAATTCCAGTTATTTAAATGCAGTTACGGCTGCTCTGGCGTTTGTCTCACTCTAGTGGCTACTTTACGACTCGCACTCTTTTTGTCAGGACATGGTAATGTAAAACGGCTTCGCCATTCAATAACTCTTAATCTGTAATCCACTCTAAGCCTCCAAGGAGTTCGGAGCTCAGTTCCTGTTCTTTAAAGGTCAGCCTAGTTCAACTAGTGGAGAGATGCAGAAATATGGAGCAGCAAGTAACATCCAGTTGTGCTGTTCCTTGTTCCACTTGAAAAAAATCACCATTCATCCAGCAATTTTCTAACATCTTCATACAATTCAGGGTCACTGGGGAGCCAAAGTCTAACCTAGCAAGCAATGGGGACAAGAGCACATACAGAGCACAGTCTCTGGACTGTGGAAGGAAACCAAGCACCTGCAGGAAATCCACATGGTTGCAGTGAGAACTTACAAGCTCCACACAGATAGACCCCCAGGTTCAGAATTGAATCTGGGGCCCCAGTGCTGCAAAGCAGCAATGCTAACCTCTGCACCACCATGTCACCCCCATCTTCTACAATTACACTAAATTGTTTTTATATCACTGATTTATATTTTCAAAATGTGAATATGTTTGTTTTTCTGCTCTGGTATGAACATACAGCACTTTATGAGTACATTTAATCTTAATCAAGAACCATTAAATCTGAAAATCTGAATCAACATAATTAAATATTGACTGTAATTGAAGGACCTGACTGCAATCTCCTTTAAAAAGTCAATTCAATAATGAATCCGGTTAACAGGAAGCCCAACATAGTACAGCTGTTTCCTTATGAAGTGTGATAGCAATTAACCTGAGTGCATGAGCTGACTGGACACAGGAGATGAGCTGAATTATCTGTCAAAACTGTGAAATTGTGGTGCAGAAGGAGCTGGGCGCCACCTTCTGATCCACCAGTGGTAAAGCCCCAGATTGTCTTCAGAAGCTTTAACTGAACAGGTGAAGTTTTTGGGTGAATATTAGATGCTTCTGAATTTTCAAGCAGAACAGATCCAGTACGCTACATGCAAGGAGACACTTGTAGGAAATATGAACTGAATGTGTCACCACAAACCACACAAACACAGCCAACACAGTCTAAACAAAACATGATCTGACCACACTGCCACTGCACAGACCCAGTCCTGAATCACACAGGCACGTGGCCTGTCCAACTGGAGGAAAATGACAAATGAAGTGGTGAACCAAACCATACACCACACGTGGCAGGTACCACATAGGAATTCTCCTTATGTAATTCCGAATATTTCAATAAAGTGGCTAGTTTGTAGTGTAGTGTTCTGCCCTGGTGATGGGCTGCCAGGAGTAATACCTTAATCTTTCCCTCCTGCCTGTTCGCCTCTCAACCCTGCACCTATATGAGGTCACCTTACTCTCTCACACTCCCAGTAGAAGAAGGCTCTACAGGCAACTCATTGTTTCTTCTTTCTGCTCTCTGGCGTGGAGAGAAATTTACCTTGACGTGTGTTTGTCTTGTCGAGTTTAAGCCTGATTTATTGCTCCTTCCACTGAGCTGTGCAGGAGAAAGTTTGCTCAGAGCTCAGGTTGTTTCTATTTCCTGATCTGTTATTGCAACAACAAGGAGCTCTTGATTTCCAGACAGAGCTAGAACATAGACATGAGGAAAAGCTGAGTACAGCATGAGATCAGAAAGGAAAATCTTCTGTATATAGGGGTTCCCAATCCTGGTGTAGGGGACCCCCAAATTTGTGGGCTTTCCTTGTAGATGGGCTCTTTACTTCAACGAATCCATAATAGACACAACAAGGTGATTGATTTGAACATTTTCTTTCCTACGCAAGAAGCACAAAAGTTAAAAGGCAACTCCTACATGTTAAGGAACTGAACACAGTTAGGGGTTGGATTATGTAAGTGGGTGCTCAGGCAGGAAAGGAAACAGCAGGAGTGAGAGCAGGAGTCAAGGATGATAAGGATGAGGGAGAAGAGAAGAGGGGAAAAATTATCGAGAGGTTGGAGAAGAGAAATGACAGGAATCAGCATGTGGATGAACAGGAAACTGGTCTTTTTGCAGTGGTAATTTGAGGTGATGGAGTAGGAAAAGAAACGGCTTTGAACTTGATGCACAAACAGACAGTGATGAAAAACAAGCATTTCCTCCCACGCATCCATCCGCATTCTAACTGCTTTATCAAATTCAGGGTCACGAAGGAGCAGTCAACGGGTGCAGGGCAGGATACTCCCCGGACAGGACGCCAGTCCATCTCAGGGCACACACACTCACACCAGGGCCTGTTTTACCAGATGCCAATTAACCTACTGTACCAACATGTCTTTGGACTGTAGGAGGAAATCAGAGCACCTGGAAGAAACCCAAGTAAACATGGAGAGAACATACAAACTCCACACAGATAGAGACCCAGGAACTGAACCCAGGGTCCTTGCGCTGCAAGTCAGTTAATTCAAAATATATTTTACACTTAGAAACAGAATTTAACAGACGTTTGGGAACGTCTGTTCTATATAAATACTGCCTGGCTACCCACAACTCTGCAGATATCTTTATTAACACCCCTTCCTCAAATCCATATTCACTGTTTCAGCTGCCTCCCTGGTTCGGGGACGGGGATTAAGACAGAGCTGATTTTGAACCAGCGCTGTCATTTCCTCAGCCTTGGGCGTTCATGCCAAGGTATTAAGTACACTGTCTTGTAGAAGCTGACCTGCTCTTGGTTCATTCCTGACCTGGCCTGAGTGCCCTTTAAATAAGACACCTGTTGTATGTGACATTTTGGAAATAACTGAAAGGCAGGGATAATATTATCAAAAATATTGTCATTGTGCTGTGTTTGGAAGCATTCTGAATAGTTCTAGTACAAATGCAGTGGTTACTTCTAAACCCTCATTCATTGTAGTAACGAAGAGTGACCAGAGCTGAACTCAGACTAAAAAACTTACTGCAAAACTACTTGGATTCAGAGCACCATGATGGATACACCTTGTGTGTGTCTTCTGTGTTCAAAAATTCAATATTTTAAAATGTGTTTTTGCAGTAGTTGAAACCTAAGCGACATGTTTACCAGCTGCCTTTACTGTTGACACCAGAATGATAGAAATCTGTCCTAAGGAATTTGAATTGAGCCAGGCAAAGCTAATCACTATGAATTTGAATAGGAAATCCATACGGTGAAGAGAAGGATATTTGCCTAGGCATATCTTGCACATTATTTGAATGGTCTCTGCGTGGACTGTAAAATTTGAAAAGAGTTTTTTGCAAACCTGCAGTGCTTTGATCGCAGCCTAAAATTAACAATTAAGCCTAATTGTTAATGGTACAGGCACAAACTTTCAGTTCAGAGGACATCTACATGGAGAGGTGCTGTCTGTGTAGCCTTTATTTTTGTTTAAATGTATTTGAATCGCTGTCTTTCAACTTACTCCATATAGTCTTACCTATTTTGTAAGTTACTCTGGATGGGGGTGCCTGCAAAGCAAATAAGGAAGAAAATAAATGGAAGAAATTAATACTGAATACTGCCATTGGATATTTTCAAATAATCTACTGGTAGAGAAAGTCAACATCCTGAGTACCTCTTTGTCAAAAACATAACTTTCACAGTTATCTTCCTCTTAAGTAGTGATAATATCAATAGTAATATTAGTAGTAGAAATCTTCATTAGTAATATTAGCAGTAGTAACTCCAGCTGTAGTAATCCTCTTCAGTAGTAATCTACTACTAAAGCATTTCATGTACTGTATGTGGATCATCTTGCATATAGTAATTAATCAGTGCTTGTAAAGGCTAAAATTCTTTATTGCCTAATGCATTAAAGTACGGATCTAAAGACCATTAGGGCTATAAATAAATAATGTAAATATACAAATATAATATAAATAATGTGGAAAGTGACTGAAAAGGTATTTATGTACTAACACAACCCACTGAAAGCCCCACCTCACATATTTACAACCATGATGTGGAAGACAGCAGTGGAAACTTGAGGGATGGGCATTTGAAAGAATTTTTTTCCCATAACCCAGAACACCAAGGAAAAGGCAAGGATTGGACTTGAAGCCCTCAGTCATAGGCAATGCTATTCTCTCTGCTCTGAGAACAGCCGTTTACCGAACAGTTGCTTAATCATTTGGCAGTGCAACATTATATATGAATTGGTACTAGACGTAATTTGAATGGCATCCACATAACCTGCAGAACATTACTGTATATTCTTCTCTTTAAATAAGTGGGTGAGTCCGACTGTTGCCATAGAGAAGTGGGCTGGGTGCAGAGGTCCTGTCACCGAGCAGTTCCAGGTGCAGAGCTGGAGTGAGCACCTCTGACCACTGAAACTCCCGCAGGAAGGACACAGGCTGATTCTGAGACAGGTACCGCATACGAGGAGAGAGAACCAGACAGAAAAAGCGCGACAATTCAAATGTTGAAGGAACAATTAAAAGAAGTAAATACATTTAAAAAGATGCCAAATGGTGATTTAGACATTAAAGGACCGATCTTTAATATATGGTTTTGTGCAGGTATATACAGTAGATGTTGATAGGTAGAAAAGATACTTCGCTGGTTTTATATCTAGGACAAAACAGGAAAGGAAAATGGAAAGGAAATATAGCCTACTGCATATGCAGGAAGCTGATAAAATGATTTTTTGTTTCTGCATGTGTACAGAGAAGTGAAAAGAGAGCATGACGAAAAGGAGAAGCGATCGAACTCTTCTTGTCATCCTAGGTAAGTATACAAATGTACTGAGCCATAAGAAATTAAACTATGCTGCTAACTTTATACTAATTCTGTTAACTGGGCTTTAGATCAGTAACTCAGACGGAGACAGTTAAAATCCAAAATGGGTCAACTGAATGAGGCTAAAGAGCTGGCCCAATGTAAAAATCGAACTCCACATACAGTATGTTTAGCAGCTGAGACAAAGGAAATTCATGTCATCTTCAGCAGTAAAAAGGTCGTGCGTGGGATGGGATGAGGGGTTCTCTGATGTTGTCTGTGGGTTTATTCCATGTGCTGGTAGCCCTGCTCCAGCCAGAGATGTGAAGGTTGATGGGCAGGTGTGCGCAACACGAATGAACAGTTTAGCAGGTTGAAAGGGGTAGGATATCAACTCGAGACTGTCAAATGGGTTTGCATTGAATTCATCCAGAAGATAAGATGAGATCACTTAATTGGCCATATACAATTTCTTGTATTAGGAATTTGTCTTTTTTGCATACCCCAAATTGCTCTCCATGAGACACACAGGCAGGGAGAGAAGCTTGGGGTCAGAGCACAGGGTCAGCCATTTATATGGTGACCCTAGAGCAGTTAGAGTTAAGGGCCTTGCTCAGGGGCCCAACAGAGTAGGATTCCTCTGCCACCCATGGGATATGAACCAGCAACCTTCCAGCCACGGTCACAGATCCTTAGCCACAGAGCCACCGCACCGCCCCATTCAGAGTGAAAATATTTTCCTTCTGGGCAGTAAGGTTCGCAGTTGTTAGCATTGTTGTCTCACAGTTCTGGAACCCTGGGTTCAATTTCTGGGGTGCTATCTGCATGAAGTTTGTATGTTCTTCCCTTGTTCGTGTGGGTTTCCGACCACAGTCAAAAGACATACTGGTAGGCTAATTGGATGTCTTCAATTAACCTACCACTATGCCTAACTTACCAGTATGATCTCAGCAAGAAACAGTCATAAAGCAGGGTACATCATGGACAGGCCACCAATCCATCGCAGTGCAGACAGACACAACTACAGACGCATTTGTCAGAGCCCAATCAACCTACCAGCATGTTTTTGGCCTGCGGGTAGAAACTGGAAACTCATACAAACACACAAACTCCATGCAGATACTGTTGCTGAATTGTCACTGGTCAAATTACCAAGGCTAAATTGTCATGTGCCTAATTGTCATGCCAGACCATTTCCAGATTAAAAAAAAAAGTTTGTTTCTTTCACTGCAGGTTGGCTACAAATTTTCTGCTCAGCTGATGATGGTTCAGGTGGGTAGCTGCGTCAGCATGCGTAGGCTGCAAAGGAACAAGTAATAGGTTTATTCACCTGAAGAAGGCTCCACGGCTGAAACGTTGTGTTTTCTTTTCAGCATGGAATAAACCTATTACTTGTTCCCGATGCTTTTTTTAGTAAATAAAGGAGTCAATTTGTACCCAAGTGATCATTTCACAGTTGTTATAATTGTAGAACATTACAATGTACAGTATATGACATTGGGTATAGTGTCATCGACTTTGAGGTTGTTTAAGATTTAAGATCATTTAGTATGGAAAACTATAAATGCCTGGAATTATTAATAATATCCAAATGGAGACTCAGTAGTAATAGATACCAGACTCCTGGGAAAAAGTAGGTATGATAAAACATATAGTGTGCCTGTGTGCCCTTTAGAGAATAATACCGGATGGTAAAGAATATGTCTTGCAAAATAACAAAAATTCCAAGACAATTGGTTAACAAAATCTTTCTATTGACCACGGTGGAACAAACTGGTGAATATACTTGACCTTGTATGGAAAGGGCACAAGCTTTGTTTTCCATCCAAATTGCAAATTCAAAGTGTTTCAGCTTTGGGATTGAAATACACTCCTTTGGCAAAGGTTCCTCTTTTAGTTTCCTCGATTATTTAATATAGAAACTCCCAATACTCACTAGAATAGCACATACTGTATCATCAGCATCCTTTAATGATTCACACTACACATTCTGAATTAATAAACTGATTTAAATGCAGTGATAGTTCCAATTAAATCACCTGCTCCATTAAACTGAGTTCAAATGCTGATTCAATCACGTTTATCGAATGCAATAACTATGAATGACATGCCCTTGGCCGTGACCTCTTCAAATAAACGTTTTTATTGCTTGTAGCTTTTTGATTACTGGGTTTACAATAAGAACTAATTATGATATCTATCCATCCATTTTCTATCCCCCTTAGCCAAAGAGAGTCATGGAGGAGCCAGAGCCTATTCTAGCAAGCAATAGGCACAAGGCAGGATATACTTTGGACAGAACGACAGCCCATCACAGGGCAGACACACAGACACAGATGCACACAAACAAACACAAGGGCCAATTTTTTCAGATGCCAATTAACCCCATGTGAACACGGGGAGAACATGCAAACTGATAGCACTCAGGGATGGAACAGGGCCCCGTACTGAGAGGCAGTAAGGTAAACCTCTCGTGCTGCACTCATATTATAATATATAACATTTATTTGAAAGTGCTTAGAATGCTGCCTCACTGTACTGGTGACCTGGTTGTACCCTGTATTGTGTCTGTTGCTTGCCAGGAAAGGCTCCAGCTCCCCCGCAACCCTATATTGGATATAAAGCGGGCAAAGAAAATAATGATACTGTAATAATGATGATATTATAATATGAAATTCAGTACCATGTGAGCTTTAAGTCTAAAAACGTGGTGCCAAAATGAGTTTCATTCTTTACAGGTCTTGCGTGTAGTAACAACTGTGGTCCCAATGCGCAATGCACTGCAAACGTCTGCTCCTGCCTGCCAGGATTTGTTCAGCAATTTACTCAATTTCCTCCAGGTTTATCCAACCCATGTTCAGGTAAGAATTTTCCAAGCACAGACTGAATTGATACATCTACAGATGCTCCTAGACACATCATCAGTGATGCTCCTGGGTTCATCGGGTGTTTAGGGTCTTTCAGCATCATACACACTCCCCCAGGTGACCTAGCTGAGGCGGATCAGACCTCAGCTTGTGTCTAGGTGGCTCTAAACTAATCCCCATGGATCTCCACTCTTGGTCTGGAGCCATCCTGAGGCTCTTTCTGCTGCTTTCTTTGTTTTGCGGATAGCTTGTCTCCTCCTCTCCCCCACAATGCCCAGTACACTGAGAGTCCTAGACAGTGAATGAGCTGGAAATTATCTGCATCCTACCTTGACCAGCATGCACCGGGAATTTCAGAGGTATCAGGTAGAGAGATCGTATTTAGGCCACAACAGATCATTAGTCCAGATCTTCTCCTGGTTTCCAAGGTGTATAACTCTTCCTTTCCCAGAAGGGATGAGCCATCACAGAGTCTA
Source organism: Atractosteus spatula (assembly GCF_055471065.1). Taxonomy (NCBI): domain Eukaryota; kingdom Metazoa; phylum Chordata; class Actinopteri; order Semionotiformes; family Lepisosteidae; genus Atractosteus; species Atractosteus spatula. The sequence continues at coordinate 65,584,437 of NC_142708.1, read as the reverse complement.
CCCCCAGCAAATACTGGTCCCCATCCATACTGGAGCAACCTGGATCAAGTATGCAAGGACAATGTCTGCAGCATGGGTTCAAACCCATGACCAACCAATCATGAGTCCAGAGATTTACCCATTACAGTGCTCTGTCCCCCAAGAGGCAAATCTGTTCTCCTATTCTTTTTTTCTGATTTCTGAAAAAGAAATCCATCCATTGGATTTTCATTTGTTTTCAAAGAAGAATTATTTTTACAATAGCATTTTTTTTGCCTGCTCTCCCCTCAATGACATGCACATTTTCTTTATTACCATCATTTTCACAGGCCAGAGCTGGATGAAGGTCTTCAGGTTTTTCTGTCTTTGCTCATCTAGCTGATGTGCCTTCACTGTACTGTCTTAGAGGAGGTCTTTATGGCTGCTGCGGTCTCTTTGGATCTGCGATTTTTATTATGTCCTGCAGTCATGATAGTCTTTACAACGATGTCACATATTTCTGCTTGTGCTCCTACACATTTCTTTTATCTGTCTTTTCTTGTCATGCCATGTGTCTTTGGGATATGCTATTTTGTTTCAGGGTCATGTTTTATGTTTGACAACACGAATTCAGGTAACAAATATTGGTCAAAAACTTGCCTGTTAAGGCACAATGGTATGCAAATGCTCCCTTCTTCCCGTGAAACCACATTTAAACTGCCCAACGTAGTTTCACTCTTCCTTCTCTTCCAGGAAGCTGGTTATCAGGTGGTGATATCCATTTTCTAGGAGGTTCTCCTTATGCAGTGGTACAGTTCTGGAGGAGAAGTGCACATTAACACCCTCTGCTATTTACTCTCTTTGTACTATAAGCAAGCTTTTCCCCTTCTGACCTGGCCTCAGGTTGGGCCAGTGAACTGAACTTTTCCCCTCCTGACAGGACATCAGTATGGGTCGAGGAACTGAGCTTTTCCCTTCCAGACCGATCTCAGTATGGGCCAGGGAACTGAGCTTCTCCTCTTTTGACTTAACCCAACAATGATATGGGCCAGAGAACCAAGCTTTTTCTCTCGTGACTGGATCTCTATATGGGCCAGCGAACCGAGCTTGTCCTCTCCTGATCCAACCTTAGTACGGGCCAGAGAACTAAGCTTCTCCCCTCCTGACAGGACATCAGTAAGGACAGAGAACCATATTCTCCCTTCTTGACCTGACCTCGTTATGGGCCAGGAAACCAAGTCTCTCTTCTCCAGACCTGACCTTGGTATGTGCCAGCAAACTGAGCTTCTCCCCTCCAGACTGGACCTTGGTATGGGCCAGAGAACTGTGCTTCTCCCCTCCTGATCCAACCTCAGTATGGACCAGTGAACTGAGCTTCTACCCTCCTGACCCAACTTGACCTCGGTGTAGGCCAGTGAATGTTAAAAAATATAAAAAAACATTCCTTCTTCATAGGTGTTTGAGAACCCTTATTAATCAGTTTATTATAACACTTATTTCATTGCAAAAGCATGAATATAATAATCCCTTTCCTTCTTTGCAGACATCAATGAGTGTAAAGTCAAACCCATAATCTGTGGTCCAAACGCACAATGTACCAACAGTGTTGGAAGTTACACCTGCTCCTGTAACACTGGATACACGCCCCCTGCTGGAGTCACTCTGACAAACAGCACCAACCCCTGTCAAGGCAAGAACGTTCTTTAAAATGTTCTATAAAATGTTCACTTTATGAGACCTGTGAGCCAAACTCAATCATACACCTGTAGAGGGTACTGTAGATCAGTTGCTTAAGATGGGTGTTGTTTGTGTTTTGTATGTTTTATCAAATTTAATTCATTATATTTATGACATATGAAACAAAGAGCTTGTATTTTTATGATTACAAGTGCACAGGAACATTTTTCAATTAATATGTTGAATGTAATTGTTAAATAAATAAGTCAAAAGATCCAGAAATCATATATATGTACTTTATAAAGTATATCTTTTAAAAATAATAGTGGGTTTTTTTTGGGGGGGAGGAGTCTGATTTAACAGATTTTCAGTAAAAATGGATACTCCTTCCCCCATATTAATCTGTTAAACTGATGGTTTACTGTACTTTAATTTTATATTGCCTGTGTTTTCATGGGGACATCCTTCCTTCATGTCACCAGTGTTAACTGGGAAGCTTGAAAGCAGTTCATCTACAGTTTGATGAACGGTATGGTGGCGCAGTGGTTAGCATTGCTGCCTCACAGATTTAGAGACCTGGGTCTTGGTGTGAGTGTGTGATCTCATAGCTGGGAAGTTGTGGGCCCAGACTTTGGGTGGAACGTTGTTGTTGTTGTCGTACCCTAGAACAAGGTTCTTCACCAGTCTGTACAAGATTATGCCTCTTTGAATAAAAATGTCCTCATTATAAATGAATATTATAAAGTGATATATTACAAGGGTGACAGCTCTCAATTTTATTGTGTTTCTCCAGACAAAAGCATTTTGTTTGGGCACCTTTGCAGTCAGGGTAAACAATGCTAAAGTTCACTTGTGATTTTGCGCTTGTAAAGACAGCTGCACTAAAAGTAAACTTGCTTCTTCACAGATATCAACGAGTGTACAAACACCCCGTCACTCTGTGGTCCAAGCGCACAATGTTTCAACATTCCTGGGAGCTTCAGCTGTTCCTGCGACTCTGGATTCATTCCTCCTTCTGGAGTCAAATGGACAAGTGTCTCTTCTCCATGTATAGGTTACAGTTACTCTTGTATAAACACTTTATATCATTTTCCAGTGACATGATAATGGTGGTGAAAATGAAAATGATTATATCTTATAATTTTCACATGTACAGTATTTAGAGCCATTCCAGGCAAGTACAGTCCAAAACATTCTGTAGGATCTGTAGAAATGCTTTATTTTGCTCAGTCAAATGAGGTCTACAACAGATGGGGTCTACAGCCTGAGGTCTACAATGTATCGTACATCTATACAACTCATTATACAGTACATCTATAAGACTGAGAATACGCCTCCTATTGCAAACTGAAAGTCAGTAGTCAGGATAGGAAAGCACATGTATCAGTCTGTACTTTCTTGCTTGTCTGCCAGGGATCAGTTGAAGTTGGCTCATTAGCAATCTCAAAACACAGGCAGCCGTGCCAAGATCTTCTGAACTTTATCTGTGCACAGCCAGGGAATAATGACAAGCAATGGGGTTGTCTTGATGACAGTCTGCACTGCATTCATTTCAGTAACATTTCCTGATGATTTCCACAATTACCTAGATGTCATGCAAAGCCTTTTTTGGGTCCTCAAGTGACTTGGGTATTACACCTATGTTCTACTATGGTAGAACATAGTAGATGTATAGTTTATTGCTATTAATTCAGTAGATCCCACAAAGACATTTATAATTCTGCAGTATGCCCTACTGTTAAAAAAGATACAGATCAATAATATTTGGCCTTTGTCTTGACTTCTTACAGAAAAGAGAAGGTGTGTGAACAATGATTCAGCACTCTGTGGCCTAAACGCATTCTGTACCAGCCCAGATGACCATTACTTATGCTCATGTCAAGAAGGGTACACTCCCCCTAGTGGTGTCAAACAGCCTAATGCTTCATATCAATGTAAAGGTAAGAAGTGTTGTCTTATACATAAAGTGATTTGTTGGCACAGAATAGACAAGTTCAGAATTTGCAGAAGTTCCAACAGTGATGGTGACTGATTTATTATTAGATAAAAGAGGTCGTATTTGCTTTTAAACATGCCAATGATTTGATCTGCACATGCCTTGGACTTACAAATCAAATCAAATCAAAGTTTATTTCTCAAATGCACAACAATACAGCGTGCAGCAGTAGTTGCTGGCAATGAAATGTCTTTTTCTGCGAGCTCACAAAAATCACAAGAATCACAAGAATCACAAAAATCACAAAATTCACAAAAACACAAAAATCACAAAATTGGGTAAATGTATTCCATGCCCATTAATAAATTCTACAGATGTAGACTTATTTGGTCCTGATCATAAATCTTTCGGCGCAGAGGTAAATATTTCCTCAGATAAAAATGCACACGTCTCATATCTGCCAAATAATGCAATTGAAATATATTTATATTCCAGATACTGCTCTTTCCTAGTTCTACATACAGTAACAAAGGCATAATTACCATAGTCCCCTACTTCCTTTCCTGTTGTCTGTCCAGACAGCACCTTCACAGCTAGAAGCTGAAGTATATAACTGAAGATTATGTACATGTTTGTGTTGTTGTATTTGGCTTACACGTGTAGCATATGTGATAGTTGATTCGCCATCTCTCAGACACCCCTCCTTGCAGTGCCAAGAACTTTCTCAATACGGGAGGCTGGAACAATCTTTGGAGTCTTGGGGACAGACATTACTTTTACAGAGTTGTCTGACAATTGGATGCCTGTTACATTGCCCCAGTGCTATCTGCAGTTGTTGAGGGTGCACCCCATTTTAAGATCAGAAACTACTCAGAGCTGTAGCCTATAAAAGAACAAGTAACAGTGGCCCTGATCCCAAAGCATGTAATCTCTGCAAAAAGGATAGTAGATTTGTAGATTTTGATTGCTGACCTTGCCATTTCTATGAAGCAAAACTGAATTTAGAACAGATAAATTGGTGGTTACAATGAACTTCTTTCTTTACAGACATCGATGAGTGTGCAAGTAACTCCTCAGTCTGTGGTCCACAATCACAATGTACCAACACTCTTGGGAGTTACAAGTGCTCCTGTGCTACTGGGTACTTCCCTCCTTATGGAATCTTCCTGACAAATGATTTAGAGCCATGTAGAAGTAAGTTGCAATGCAATTGAGATTAAAATGGGCTATGACCTCTTTAATAGCTATAGTTAAAATCAAATAGAAGGAATATGCTATTATTAAAAATACTGCAGACCGAGATTTTATAATGTCTTGATTCCAAGCAAATTGTCATCCAGTCATTAGCAATGTTTTCCTGACATGGAGACTTAACTGCTCACTGACTGTGTCTCCCCCAGTTTAGATTGCTGATTCTGCCATTAGGGAAGGCTGAAGGTGTATAGTAAAGGCACCTACCCTGCCCAAAACACAATATTGCTATTTATTAAATGAGAGTCTTAATGTCATGTCACTGTACAAGCTGTATGCTTACTCCAGGGTAGGAAATACAGAGCCACAAGACAGAGCTTAGGACAAAGTCTCTTGTCTCTTTGGATATCTGTTTCCTGCCTGTGATGTCCGGTCATAGTTAAGAATGCAGTACTTTTAGAAAGGGGGCATTGGCAGTGTATTTTACAGGACTTTAGCCCATTCTCTGCATCTCTGGATGAAAGATGTTATATTTTGCATATCTTAGAGTAATAACTCAGTAGTGATAACAATGAAGCCTTCATCAAAGGCCTGCAGTTCCAGCTAATTTGAACTGTGGTGATGTTTTTTTTAAAGGCACGGCAGACTGTGAAAACAACTTTGTGGCCTGCGGGCCTGATGCAGTGTGCTATCTCAATCCAGACAATTACAGCTGCTCCTGCAACACTGGATACATCCCTCCATATAGAGTCAACTTGACAAGTGTAAACAACCCGTGTCTTGGTAAGAACTTTTATAAATATCTGTTCACTTCATATTCAGAGACAAGCAATAAAACAGCTTTGAAAATGTAAACTGTATGTAGCTGCTTTGCTTTAGATGGGTAATAAGTGGCAGCATTAATGAACTGCTAATTTACACCATTATCTAATATCAAGAATTCAGTAATACCCTTACTATATAAATGGTCGTGCCTATGTGTCTCAGGTGTCTGAGGCAGGTAATTTGCTTGATTAGAACAATTCAGTTTATTTCAAACGTATTTCAGGCCAACAGATGAGTTGAAGTGGAAAGCATAGTGACACTTTGCAGTGCTGGGGCCCTGGGTTCAGTTCCTGGGGAGCTATCTGCACGCTGTCAGTATGTTCTCCTCGTGTTGGTGTGGCTGTCCTCCAGATTCTCTGGTTTCCTCCCATGGTCCAAAGGCATGAGTGGTCAATTGGCTTCTGGGAAAAATGTACATGTATTTGTGACTGTGTGTCTCTAGTGATGGACTGGCATCCCATCCAGGATATACTCTGCCTTGTGCCAGTTGCTTGCCAGGACAGGCTCTGATTCTTCTAGGACCCTGTATTGGATATAGTAGTAAGAAAATGAATGGATGGAAGTACAGTTCAGACATTACATGTGATGCAGACTGTGCAGATGGTGACATACTGTTAATCCTCTGGGATTAATCCTAGTACACCTGGGAAGTTGTACTAATCCACGTGACTTTATATTAATGCCTGTGTACAAACCTCAGAGCTGATTCTTTTTCGGCTCCCCACTCAGGACCCTAGCTCTCTGGGTTGTTCCTCTTCCAGAGAAGACTGAAAAGACTCCTTCCACCCTGAGGTTTTCCCTGTCCTCTTCTCTCTTACAGTACTTTTCCACTAACTCCTCACCCTTTAACAAGCAGTCGAGTACTTATAGTGCCCATGCAAGATGAGATTAAATCTCCCCTAATTTAATTATCAATTAGTGCCTACAATTTGCTGCTCTTTAGACAATGTTTAAAACTAAAATTGGTGAAATATTGGATTTCTGCAGAACTTAATGTATGTGAAATTGTCCACACAATCTGTGGTCCAAAAGCGCAATGTGATGACACTGATGTGAATTATAAGTGTACCTGCGATGGTGGATATGAACGTCTTGATGCATACTTTGTGGCCAGTGCATCAAATCCCTGTACAGGTGAGTCACTGAGTTTAACCCTCCCATACATATACAGTACACACAATTTCTCTTTTCAGAAGGGAATGAATCATTTAGATACTTAAACTTTACTTAATTGTACATCTAATTGAATGTCAAGAAAAGCAATAGAGGCACATCATAACAGGAACAAGGAAGAGTTAATTTTTTTAAAGCCAATGATAATCTGAAGCATGAATCACACATGTCTAATAATTGCTGTTGTACATTGAGTTTCCCAAGCAAGCCAGACTCTGAGCTAGGTTTCCCAAGCAGAAAACAAATGTTACAAATGTGCAAATATGAATAATATCAAAGCCACTGAATGCTCTAGATGATTATAGTTATAGCATCTCAAAGCAGGCTCTCAAAGTTGATATGATGCAGATTGTCTAACAGCCTGAAATCCATTGTCTAAGACTTAGTGTTTTTGCTTAATTAGGAAATATCATCAGTGCCACTCACAGTACTCCTGAGTTTCTGTATTATAATAATACTCTCTCACCTAACGAGTATGACCATGATACTGAGATTTATTAACAGCATTGGACGAATCCAGAATGTATCAGAAGTAAAGAGCAGGACATGCCTGCCGTTTTCAACTACAAGAAGTGATCACTGTTTGACCATTTGTACAGTTAAAGTTCATGAGAGGAGCCAAGTTTTAATTACAATAATGCCTTTGATTGTCTTCAGACATTGATGAGTGTAAAAAGTTCTTAATCTGTGGTCCGCATGCACAATGTACCAACACAGTTGGGAGCTACAACTGCTCCTGTAACACTGGATACACACAGCCTGCTGAAGTCACCCTGACAAACATCACAAATCCATGTCAAGGTAAGAACTGTGCTCTTCTATAAGTCTTATTGTCCTTAATCTCATGAAGGAAAGAGTGAGTATATGTTTTAGACAGATCTCCCTATTTTGCATTATTCTTGATCACAACTATTAAAAATATCTAAAAACTATGTTTGTAAGCACATTCGTTAAATAAAGTGTAATTTGAAATTAAGCAAATATGAAAATTACTAAGTAACTTAAAAATGTTAAATGATTTTTCTGCAATGGGCTGTATTGTTATAGTCCAACCTGTGTCTTAAATGGCTTGTGTTTCAATGTCATAATGAGGGCCTAGGCTCAATACATTGGTATCACAGTAGGACAAAGCAGAGTCTGAACAGACCCGGACACTAGATGGGAACGTCTGCATGTTTAATTACTTCTTTCTAATGGTTAACTTTCATAAAAGACAGTGTAAAAAACTAATATACAAGTAGTTTAGGTGGGTAGCTGCCTCAGCATGCATAGGCTGCAAAGGAAGAAATAATAGGTTTATTCCATGCTGAAAAGAGAAGAAAGAAAACACAACGTTTCGGCAGGTGGGAGCTCACACCTGAAGAAGGCTCCACGGCCGAAACGTTGTGTTTTCTTCCTTCTCTTTTCAGCGTGGAAAAAACCTATTACTTGTTCCATTAATATAGGAGTTCTGGCTGCCTTATACCGTATACTGTATATAGTATATACACTTCTCATATTTACAGTTTCAGGACATTTTATTCTGTGCTTTTAGATTTCTTGCATCTTGCATCTTGTATCTAGTCTGATTGTGCTTCACCTTATAACCTATTATCCTAGGTGAAAATCTGTAATAATGTGAAAATTGAAAACAAATATTCTTTACATCAAAACTATTTCTCAGCAACCATTTTGGTTCAAAGCAGCCTCCTTATTTGGAGAGTATGAATTTCTCGTGAGAAGCCTTACAAACAAAGCCTGTTGTATGAAATACAGTAAAATCTAAATTGGGATTCTGGATTCAGACATGGTTCATTGTAGACGAGTTGTCACCACCTCATGGAAGAAGGTTCACATCTATAAAGCTGCAATTATAAAATATCCCACCACACAATGTGTGGGATGAGGTCTGTATCTGACTATGATGTGCTATTACGCGTGGCTTGGGATTAAAAGTGATCAGGACAAATGTTAGGGTTTTCATGAAAAAAAGAAACTACCAATCCATTACCCCACAGCTGAGTATAACAGAAATGTTTAAATGGACAAAGATTTAAATTGAATACTTGGATTATTGGATTCACAGACATTGATGAGTGTGCAGATAATTCCTCAGTCTGTGGCCCAAATGCACAATGTACCAACACTGACGGTAGTTACAGCTGCTCCTGTGATACTGGATACACGCCCCCTGCTGGATACACGCTGACAAACAGCACCAACCCTTGTCAAGGTAAAATGACAATTCTTTTTGTTCTCAATATCAGACAAGTGTAAACAAATGCCTGACAGCTCTTGATAAAGAGTAACATCAAAAATTGCAACTGTTATGATGCGCTGGAAGTAATATTTCTTCCTTCCATATCTATGATATGGAAGCCTGTCTAATGTGACAGAGAACAGCTGAACGGATTCAATTTAACCTGTGGTCTTCTTCAGTGAGTTTTGGATCTGCGCGTCAGTGTACTGAGTCGAAAAGTGTTAAGGATTAATTTCTTAAGAATGTTTATAGATTCATCTTTAATACTACTGTATATGTCAACTGTTAAGAATCTTCCCTTTTTCTTCCTTTAAGTCTGAGTTTTTATTTTATTTTAAGCCATTTTTTTCCTTGAGTAACAATACATCCTGGGATTTTCATGTCATCAGATATTCTAGGAAATCTTTACTCCACAGCTAAGTTAAGCACAAAATTTATGTTGATTATGATTCGTCACAGACATTGATGAGTGTCAACTGTTTCCAACAATCTGTGGTCCAAACGCACAATGTGCCAACACTGCTGGGAGCTACAGCTGCTCCTGTGACACTGGATACACGCCACCTGCTGGAGTCACTCTGACCAACAGCACCAACCCCTGTCAAGGTAAGAATTGTTTTCATAGAATATATGTCATTGTGTTGGCTGGTTATCAGTAACTAATGAAACAGATCGAAGATGTCAAGCCCTGTAGAAATCAATGCATTGTTGCTTTAAAAGAAAGCAAGACCTTTTTTATTGTTTTACCTTTGCATGTTTAATAATTTCTTTATAATGGTTGACATAAATAACTGTAAAAACAACTAGGAGCATAGGATGGGCTGCAAAATGTCTGGAAATTTAGATGGATACTTTGAATACTAGAGAAGGTAAGCAGCCGTTGTTTTAATGTAAATTACACTTCAGATGTAACAAACATAAATCTTAGCACAAGACTTTCATGCAAAACAAAAAAGTATTGAATTCATTTGCTTAACTGGAGAGAGGAGTTGGGCAACAAAGAAAGTCTCCAGGCTGTAGTTGTTGTTATCTTTGTTGTAGGTTATTGTAACCTAAAGGTCAAAGGTTGTTTGACTTTGGAACTGAATCTGCCGGTTGTCCACCTTTTTTCCTAGTAAAGTGAGTGTAAGCAAGTCGACTGCACTGCTGGCTGAGAACGTATTGCTAACTGTTTGCAGAAAAGAGTGTTAAGGTTTATTTACCTGTGCTTATTGAAAATGACCAAAGCGGTATATAGGTTCATATGAGGTGCACTGTTTAGTTAGTTAATTGGAGGAGAGTTAAGAGCCATATTTTCAGATAAGGCTAATTTACAGTAGATTGTGTATAATCTTGGAATGGTTTAGAGCAAGTCCTTGTTTGTGTACAGATGATTTGGTGGATAAAGACTCTTTTGCACTAGGTCTTTCGAGCCTCTTGTTTAGAAGAAAGCCTGGCGTGGTACTGCAATGTTCTCTGAGGACAAAGAGGGCCCAGCTCATCCAGAGCTCTGCACGCAACGACACCAGAGACACTTCTTCAGCCAATACAGGCTGAGATTTGCTTTCTTCCAAAACACAGTTGGACTTCCATCCACCCACTCATCCATTTTCTAACCACTATGTGCAATACAGGGTCACAGAGCTGGAGCCTATCCCAGCAAACAACAGGCACAAGGCAATATACACCATGGATAGGACACTAGTCTATCATAGAGCACACACAGACACAAATACACACGCGCACACCAAAGTCAATTTTCCCAGAAGGGAATTAACCTATCAGTACATGAAAGGAAACCAGACACAAACACAGGGAGAATATACAAACTCCACACAAATACTATTGAACCCAGAACTGATACTATTGAAGTCCAGAATTGAACCCAGGGCCCCAGTGCAGCACGGCAGCAAAGTTAATGACTGTGCCATCATGCCACCCAAAGCTGCATAATATTGTTCAAACTCTCCCTTCAAAATATTCCATTTGTACTGACAGATACAACGCATGATAAATTAGCCCCATTCAGGGGCCCAGCCTGGCACTGGGCCTGCACTGTGTGTGGAGTGACAACAGAATGTCTTGGCATAATAATGAGTCATTCCATGAGAGGAGTGTCAGTAGAAATGGGCTGTTACTTGTAACCATATACCAATTTTGTAATTAAATCATAATGAAGTATAAAAGGCTGTTCTTTGGGGTTCACAAGAAACATGAGGATTTGTGCTATGGTCATCTCCCAAAATCTATACTAACAAAGGCAGTTAAGCTGCATAAAGAAGTAGAAGTTTGATTACAACTATAATTTTGATTTTACACAGATATTGATGAGTGCGCAGTCAACCCCTCAATCTGTGGTTCAAACGTACAATGTACCAACACTGTTGGGAGCTACAGCTGCTCCTGTGACACTGGATACAAGCTCCCTGCTGGAGTCACTCTGACCAGCAGCTCAAACCCCTGTCAAGGTAAATAAAATGGGTAGTAGTCAGTAGAACAAAACATTTTCTTTTATTCAGAGACACTGAAAAGAGACTGATGTGTGGAGGGAGTAAAACTTATTTCAAAGATGGATGGATTTAAAAGTAAGTCAAGTGAATATCAACTTCTCTTGTTTTCATTTAATTTCACCAGAATTGCCGTCAGGAAAATTTGTAATCATTTTTTCATTGAGCACATTAAGCACATAATAAAATGCAAAATAAATCATTTGTTTTTTCTTAAAAACTTCCTGAAATTTCAGTTGACTGTGTGCAAGGAGAAAGCAATGAATTTATACAGTAGATGCGTTTTGCTCCTTGCAGACACTGATGAGTGTGCAGCCAATCCCTCAATCTGTGGTCCCAACGCACAATGTACCAACACTGCTGGGAGCTACACGTGCTCCTGTAACACTGGATACACACCCCCTGCTGGAGTCAGTCTGACCAGCAGCTCAAAACCTTGTCAAGGTAAGAGTTGTTATGTGATCACAATGCAGAAGCCAGTGACAGAATTAATTGTGAAGGTGTCAGGATGAATATAATTGTGTGACAATGGAGTCATGGAGGCTACAGCTGCTCCTGTAACACTGGATACACGCCCCCTGCTGGAGTCACATTGACAAACAAAACAAACCCCTGCCAAGGTACGAACTGTTTTAATGCAAATGCAGTGCCGTGGCCAGTGACAGAAGTAATTGTGAAGGTGAAAGGATGAATATACAGTAAGTGTGACAATAGAGTCACAGAGACTGCTCAAATAAATTCACACTCACCTGATAGCTAAGTCTTCCACTGTCGTCACATAACCTATTACTGGCAGCTGATGTATATAGATAAATCAAGTGGGTACATAATCAAAAACCCATACCTCCTTATACAGACACAGCTCTATCAAATATGTTGACTGCCTAAAAGTGTGAGCTTCTTGTGTTGTCAGTGTTACAGACCTGGGACTGGGTGGGGCAAGCACATCTGCGACTGGGTGGACCTGGTGTTCAAATGTTTGTCTATGTCCCATGTCCCTCTCTGTTAGTAGTAGGAGTTATTAGGAGAAAGGAGTTTGCAGACTTATTGGCAGCAGAGTAGGAGTGTGTGAGCTAAGGGTTAGAGAGGGTGGAGAGCAGAGCAAGCTGGAGAGGGAAAGCTATAGTGTGGTATTGACACACTACTGTATCTTAAACCTACATATACAGTAGTTTTTGTATCACCTTGTTTATTCAAAACGTCTGACCTCTAATGACCTCCAGCATCACAAAGCTTCTTTAGTGTGTTTTCCCATGATTGATATCTGACCCAATTTCAAACAAAAATCCAAACATGAAATTGAGAAATACTAAAATGTAAAGAAACCTAAGTGCATGAGAATATGGGTTTTCCTACAATTATGATAAAGGCACAATACAGACAGAAAAAAAGGTTTGGCCCTGATTGTCTCGCTTTCCACAGAAACTGATGAGTGTGCAGTCAATCCCTCAGTCTGTGGTCCAAAAGCACAATGTACCAACACTGCTGGGAGCTACAGGTGCTCCTGTGACACTGGATACAAGCTCCCTTTTGGAGTCACTCTGACCAGCAGCTCGAACCCCTGTCAAGGTAAATAAAATGGGTTTGACATCAACATTTGTCGCACAGACTTTACAAGTCCTTGGTTGTCAGATGCCTTTAAATTGAAATCGAGTCATACCAGTAAAACTGTAGAAATGTTACTCAAAACCACAACACAATGGTGATAATACAAAATGTAACCCTTATCAGTGTGCCAGTGCTAGCAAAAATAACAAAAGTATTAGTGGTACATTCTTTATTTGTTAATATGATATACATTTTTACAGAAAGAAGGAAACCTGTCATTGTCCTTTTACATTTTTTCTGTAGTACAATATTTTAAGGGGTACAAATCAGGCTTCAGAAATGAATACCAAGCACATTCTTTAACACTGGAGCTATGATTAACACATTTATTAATTACAAATAATTTACTCCAATTAAGAACCATGTATTACATTCAAGTGACTGTCACTTAGTAATAAGTTGCTGATGTTGTATAAAGTTTTTCCTTCATCTAATACACATACCAAGTTCTATATATATATATGTGACTTGCTACCCTCCTATACTGAAGTGTTACAATACTGGCCTGACACTAAAAAAATGTGTTTGTGTCTAAGGCAGCACAATGCTAAGTGCAGTCTCAGACAGACCTTAAAAAACAAAGTTTGTGGTTTATAATACAAAGCCCACTTTTTGTATCAAACATTTGTTTACATAACAGAATGCAAAATAATTTGTTTGTGACTTAAAAACCTCTTGCAATTTCCACTGACCTTGTGAAAGGAGAAAGCAATGAATATATAGATGCCTTTCCCTCCTTGCAGACACTGATGAGTGTGCAGCCAATCCCTCAATCTGTGGTCCCAACGCACGATGTACCAACACTGCTGGGAGCTACAGCTGCTCCTGTGACACTGGATACACACCCCCTGCTGGAGTCACTCTGACCAGCAGCTCAAAACCTTGTCAAGGTAAGAGCTGTTATGTGATCACAATGCAGAGGCCAGTGACAGAATTAATTGTGAAGGTGTCAGGATGAATATAATTGTGCGACAATAGAGTCATGGAGACTACATAAATAAATACTCACCTGATAGCAGATTCCCCTGCTGTCACATGATCTGTTAAGGGCAGATGACACATATGGATAAATTAGGAGGGCACATAATCAATATCATTAAAGATAACCCATACTGTACATACTTCTTTACACAAACACATCTCCATTGTGACAAGCCATTTGGTATGACACAAAGCAATCTTTAAAACAGGCAGGCCAAGCTAAAAGACACATCAAACACAGCTGTTAGGTTTAAAAAAAAAATCTTTCTCAGAGTATGGGGAAAAATTAAGAACATCACCGTCTTTCAGGCTTCTACCTGAACTGAAGTACCTCACTATTACAGTCAAGGAGCTAAACTGCTTATTTGCCTCAAAACAAACCAACCACAAAAAGACAAAACATCTCACAGACTGTTTACAAAATCTCTAATTCACAAAATGTTCACAATTCCTTCAGTCTTCAGTCTTCAGTCTTCAGTCTTCAGTCTTCAGTCTTCAGTCTTCAGTCTTCAGTCATTCCTTCCCCTCTGTACACAGGGTTCTGCCCACTGCCCCTCAGATATTCACTTCCACAGATTGGCTTACACAGGAAGACTCTGCTTCCTGCTTTTTATACAGTCACCTGACCAATTGCCTTCCTGCGACTGGTCAGGTGACCCAGTGCAACAGCTTATTCCCCCAGGGGAATCATTGTGGAGACCTCCATTGGTTTCAGGTTTGGGTAATGGCAAGCCGTCTGGGGTTTGGCTGGACCCAAACAACTTCAAATACATTCATCTTTGCTAGTTGTAGGAGTTATTTGGTGAAAGTGTTTGCAGACGTATTGTCAAGAGAGTAGGAGTGTGTGGGATATTGGTTAGAGAGGTGGAGAGCAGAGCAAGGTGGAAAGGAATAGTGATAGTGTGGTTTTGACACACTACTGTATCTTAACTTCTTGTATCATCTCGTTTACTCAAAATGTCTGCTGTCTAATGACCCCTGACATCACAAACCTGTTTTAATGTGTTTCCCATGGATTGACATCTAACCCAATTACAAACAGAAGTCCAAAAATGAACTACTTGAGAAATACTAAAGTGTGAAGAAACCTGTTCGCACGCGTAATGACACTGCTCGTACCTGAGTAAAGATCATGAAGAGAATTGAAAAGCAGGCAAGGAAAGCAGGCTGGAAAACAATCCAAAGTCAAAAACACAAGCAAAGCACAAGAGTAATCTTGACAAAATGAAACAAGTTCAAAATCTGGAAATAAACAAAGCAACACTAGAGACTGAAACTCTGAGGTTCAGAACAAACTCTTAAGCCGAGCACAGAGTAATCCAAAGGCAAATCTTAAATAGCCTGTTCCTTGCGAGACTGGTGTGGAGGTTCATTGCGTACTTGTTAAACAGATCTACTGCCTGAATGTGTAGTCATGGCAACTGGCAGACTGGCAAATCTTGTTGATGCTCTACCAGTTGCTGTGGTAATTCTACCACGTCCTCTAGCCCTTCATTGGGAATGGGTATGACAGTGTAAGAATATATGTTTTCCAAAAACCATGATAAAGGCACAACACAAGGATTAAAAATGGTTTGGCCATGAGTATCTTTTTTTTTTCACAGACATTAATGAGTGTCAAGTCTCTTCCTCAATATGTGGTCCAAAAGCAAATTGCATCAATAACATTGGAAGCTACACCTGCTCCTGTAAAACTGGATACAAGCTCCCTGCTGGAGTCACAGTTACAAACAGCTCCAACCCTTGTCAAGGTAAGAACTCTTATCCCAGAAATAAAATGTATCCCATTGACTTTACAGGCCCTTTGTTTTCAAACAGCATGACATACTAATCAGGTCATTCCAATAAAAATGTATAAATCTGCATTCAAATCCACTTTTTTTCTTAAACCACAATGAGTAACATTGACAGTAATATTATTTAATCTCAAAATAAACTCTATAATCACTAATCTTTAATGGGGTCTTCAGCTTGTAATGAATGAATTTTAAAAATATTAAAATAGGAAAAATAAATTGAATTCTTTGCAATGGTTAGCTCCAGAAATATTTTAAAGACTGAATGAAATTAAACTAATTCAAAAAGAGATTAGCCACACACTGATCCTAAAAATGACTAGATTTCAAGAAGCTGTAAGCTCTCTGTGATGTATCAGGGCTATGATGCTGTAACACGGATGTTTCATTGGTGAGTCTCAGGAAAACAGACAAACACACCCTCTTCTCCCCCTAGTGGAGCTCATATCAGAGTCTGTTCTCTCTCTCCAGAGAACTGAGGTTGAAAGGCACAGGATGCCTCTGCTAACTGGTTTTCAACTGTCAGCCAACCAATTGTCTTCCTTCAATTGGTCAGGTGACTGAGGATAGCAGGTTATTCCACAATGCCTTCTGGGAAATGTGGTTCTTCTATGACACCCCCCCATCCCCCATCTAATCTCCACCCACTTGTCTTCTTACAAAGTGTGAAAATGCAACATTTGAGATAGAAAAAAACAAATTGATTTTCCAAAGATGGTGAACACATACTTCAGTATACAGCTGAGACAATTAAATTCTGGGAAGTGACAAAGCTTAATCACGATAATGACTGATTCTCCTCAGACTTTGATGAGTGTGGAGACAACCACTTAACCTGTGGCATAAATGCACAATTTGCCAACATTTTGGGGAGTTTCTTCTGCTCTAGCCTTGCAATCAGTGGTAGTGGCCTATATTTTCTGCCAAAAGTCTGCATTTGTTAGAAGACCTCGTAGAAGTACTAAGGCTGTGAAAGACCAAGACCACAGCTATCATTAAACAGGAGCACCTGTTGTGAGCTAGACATGTTTTTATCCAGATCAGTGGAAGAAGGCACTCCCAAAACTGTAGACAATTGAGCTTGAGCCTATGATATGTTTACAAGAGACTGGGGACACATTTCAAATTATAGCTTTTACAAGGATTAAACCAAAGAGTGACTGCAAAATAAAGATGAAGAAATACAATAGCTATATCCCTGCAGATATTCCATGCTGTATAATGGTATCTAAATACAGAGACACAGCCCTTTTCATATTGCTAACTTCTAGTGAGCAATTTGTCCCAGAATTCAAGCAATGAAGCAAGTTGGGAATTGATATGGAGATGTAAGCCTGAAGTTAATATTATTTCAAGAGGAATACCTACATCCAGGAATTAAATATATTATTTAGTGTTTGGTCATAGTAGGAACTGACTTATCCTGGCTTAACCTTGTCTAAGGGCCAACCTCCTCACCATTGGAAGAGGAGGTTCAGACCTCTCTGCACAGTGAGGAGCGACCATGGGGGAGTTGCACAGGTGGAAAGTGGGTGGAGACAAAAGTCGAATGTGAAGGACAAAAGGCTCACATATGGATTTTTATCCAGAAATATTTGCAGGTTAGGGAAGCTGAAGTGAGAGTAAAATTGGCTGCTGTCCTCTATCCTGAAAGTATTATAAACTCTGTCTAATTAAATAAATGCATAGTGGATAGAAGGATTGGATACAAAAAATAATTAGCTATATATATTCGTATGAGCTTAACATGCAGAAGTTACATAGTTATATTGTCACAGTCAGGTGCCTCAGCCAGTCGCGGCTGGCATCATCCAAATCGATAAAGTTGCCAGGGCATCTGAAGCGAGGGCAGGAGTATAGGATGTGGTCGGCTGTCTGCTCCTTGCCATCGCTGCATTCGCAAGTTGGGTCATCAGTGAGACCCCTCTTGTGTAGGGTGGCCCGGAAACGGCCATGTCCGGTTCTTAGTCGGTTCAGCTTGGCCCAGGCTTGTCTGGGTATGTCATTTCCAGTGGGTTTGTTGGATACTTTGTCAATAAATTGTTTCAGTCTGTGGTTGTTATTATTCCACGCGTCTTGCCACTTTTTGTTAGCCCAATTAGTCCCATTGTCATTGTTTGCTTCTTTCATAAGGCGCTTCATTGTGTTAGAAGGTGAGTGCCGGTTTTCTAATCGGAGGATTGTGGTGTTCCGGTTGCAGATGGCATCGTGCAGCAGGTGGTTGGAGTCATCCGAGGCTTTTAGTGCAAGGTTGATGCTTCTCTGCGAAGGTTAGGTGGAGAGATGCCGCTGAGAATCGGTAGCAATTCAGTGGGCGTAGATCTAATGCACCCGGTTATAATGCGCATGCTGTTGTTCAGGGCTGTGTCTACCTTCTTCGTGTGGCTGCTGTTGTGCCAGGCAGGAGAGCAGTACTCAGCTACCGAGAAGGCCAGAGAAAGCACAGAGGTGCGTAAGACGGTGAAATTTGCACCCCAGCTAGTGCTAGCTAGTCTTCGCAGGAGGTTGTTTCTTGCTTGGATTTTTGCTGCTGTTTGTTCGAGATGTTGTTTGAAGGTCAGTGAGCGGTCAAGAAGAGCTACTTCCTCGTAGTGACCTCCGGGCAACGTCTCTGACGGCAAAAAGCTCTTCAAATCGAACTTACTATGCAATAATTAGCTAAGGAGCCTAAACAAATAACACAAAACACGGGCATGAACAAGAGATCTCATGCTGGCAGCATTCCCAGTATGAAGAACACTCCCAGCAGGTTCCACCTTCAGCTCTGTGGGCTCTCTAGATGTACAGTATATTAAAGCTCTGCCAGATGTAAGGAGAACATTAAAAGCTCATCACAATATTAAATGCATTAAAATAACTTAGAGTGTTAGAGAACTATATAAAAATTCTATTTCCACAAAGTGATCATGAGCAAAACCTCAATTTCCACAGACATCAATGAGTGTTCAGTCAATCCCTCAATCTGTGGTCCAAACGCACGATGTACCAACACTGCTGGGAGCTACAGCTGCTCCTGTAACACTGGATACATGCCCCCTGCTGGAGTCACTCTGACCAGCAGCTCAAAACCTTGTCAAGGTAAGAACTGCTCATTTTTAAACAAACTCATTGCTGCTATTTAGTGACGATTGTCATTTTAATTAGGTAGGATACTAATCTTCTGTATTTAAAAAAAATAATGATGAAGATGATAGGATTAATGTTAGCAGCTAATTCTGCAACCTCGCTGTTAAGTCGGAATTTTGCAACTCAACAAATCAAATTGTAGTTGCAAAAGATTTTAAAGTAACATTTATGTTTAAATGGGCAATATCTGACAGGACAAAACCAGGACTCATCTGGGCCTAGAGGTGCAAAAATTGAAAACATTTCAATGTTCCTTTTAGTGATTGTAGGAACTGCTTTGTTTTCCACAGATATTGATGAGTGTGCAGGCAAAACCTCAATCTGTGGTCCGAATGCACAATGTAACAACACTGTTGGGAGCTACATCTGCTCCTGTAACACTGGATATGTACCCCCAGATGGAGTCACACTGACAAGCAGCTCAAACCCGTGTCAATGTAGGTAAATCTTTCGCTTTGCGTTAGACTGTTCAGTGATGCTCAGTGAGTGGTGAGATGGTCTGGGTTTTATATCTAAATATAGAGACACAGCCCTTTTCATATTGCTAACTTCTAGTGAGCAATTTGTCCCATAATTCAAGCAATTCATTGGAAGGAATAAAAGCAGTAAAGGTGTTTACTTGGAGCAAAGGGGTGCAGTTGTTGTTAGCATGGACCGAGGTTCAAAACAAAGCAGAGCCTATCCCAGAAGAACAGGGCTCAGGGCATGACCACACCATGGATAAGATGCCAGCCCATCCTGCACACATTCTGAAAATATAAAAAGGCCAATCAATCAGGGCATCTGGAAAAAACCCAGCTGGACCTGGGGGAAACGTGTAACACTGTGAGCATTGGTTTTCAGACCATGGCCAGCTACGTTTCTTCTGTAGTCCAGTTTCTCTTCTGTATCATTAACTATTCTCAGGGCAAAATAATTTAAAAAATTTGGTGCTAAGTGATGTTGCAAACCACTCCCTGACATCTCTAAGCTTTTCAAAATCATAGAATAAGAATCAGAATCCCCTTTATTCTCCAAGTACATTTCAGGCTTACTCTGGTGTACTTGGTGATACAAAAGCATTCTCCATACACAAACAAGCATTCTACTACATACAGGCATCATTAAGACAGTGCATACACAACGAGGAATTCAGGCAAAAAGACAGCCCTAGGAAAGAAGCTGTTCAAATACCGAATGTTTCTGGGTTTAATAGACAACAAGTGTCTTTCTGAGGGGAGTTTCTGAAACAGGTGATAGCCTGGGTGGAAGAGGTCCTCAACAATCATTCCTACTCCCTTCTTTGCTCTGAAATTGTACAAATCAGCAAGGGAGGACAGAATGATAGCCAATGATCTTCTCTGTATCTTCATACTGCAGCTTTCCTTTGGAGTGGGCAGACTCCAAAGAAAACTGCACAGTTGAAGAGGCAGTCAGAATCCACTCACTTATGGCTCTGTAAAGCTGATTTTTTTTTAGTTAGCACAAAAAGTGCATTTTCTGTCGTGCTTTCTTTGTGATACTGGTGATATTCCTGTCCTATGTAAGGGTATTAGAAATCATAATTCCCAAAAACTTAAAGGACCCCATCATACTCAAAACCACATCAGTGATTACCAGGGAGAGCCATGAGAGTATTCTCCATTGCCCATAGCTTCAGCTGAAGAAGTCATCAATGCTCTATTATATTCTTGCATTTTCAGATAGTAAGAGGAAACTGAGATTTGTGAAGGAGAGAAGAAACTGGATGGAAGCCCTGCGATACTGCCTCCTTAATTCTTCTAACCTGGTGAGCGTCACGGACCAGCTTGAACACCAGCAGCTTCTCAAGACTTTAAGGAACGAAACCTCTTTTCCAGAGTGGGTGTGGCTGGGCCTGAAGAAGCACTCTATCTGGCAGCAGTGGTACTGGAGTGATGATCGCCCAGCAAAGTTCTACCACTGGGCAGTAGGGCAGCCCAACAACTCCATCGATGAGATGTGTGGGGTGGCGAGGCGGGGCTCAAATGGTGACTACCTCTGGTATAATATCTGCTGCTATCAGCAACATCCCTTTGTCTGCTACTAGCTGGAACTGGGTCCCACTGAGTAGTACATACCTGTATAAAGATTATTTCTGACGTTGGTGAGCTTCAAGAAAGCTTTCTACTGTCACTCAAATTAGAATAACACTGTTGATGTGGATGAAAAAATAAGAACCATTTCAAAAGTAAATGTCGAAGTCTAGACTGTGCTTCAAATACAGTACATACTGTATGAGGTCGGTCCCAGCTGTTCTTGTTTTTTAGAGAGACCCAGTGCACTACGTCACGTGAGTTCCCAATATTTTGGCCACTGGGGACATTTGTACTCTTTAAGATCATAGAAACATAGGAACACTTGATGAATGGGTCTTACCATCCTTCTTTGGTCTTGCTTTAAGGATTCCATATACAGTATCCTTATTACAGTGTGGAGATTATAACTGTATGCTGAATTCTATTGTATTCTATGTCTTGTTTAGCTAGTGTATTGTGCAGTTTCATCATAATCTGTTTCCTCTCGTGTCCTGTATATTATTGTCACGATTATAGTCCCCCCTCCTTAAGGGTGCTCCAGCCCTTTCACGTGAGACTTTATTCTGTGCACCTGTTTCCTATTCCCAGCCCACTTTAAAAGCCAGGTGCTGACGCTCATCCGGGCTCTGCATCTGATTTCCGTATCATGCGAGTCCGGGACCTGGAAGCGCCTGGTCCCGTTAAGGTTTTAACCTCGGTTCCCGTTCCTGTTCCCTGTCCGCCGGTTCCGGCCCGGCCTTCGTGTTTTAATTCCGCGTTTTGATGGATCTCCTGGTTTTGGACTTACCTTTCTGTTTTGGATACTTTCTAAGGACTACTCTTTTGGATTGTTCGCCACTAGCGCACCTTGGACACGCCCCCCTGTCTTCAGCCCCGTATTCCTGCATGACGTTTCCCCAGTGTTTCCCCACTTCGTCGGATTGTGTCGTCCGCATAGGGTCCGGAAAGAACTGTTCGTTACAATTATGTTATGTATCCAAGCATCCTATTTGTATGTTCTTATTCCTTCAGTACCTTGCAAAGATTTTGTTAATGATGATTGAACTAAAGTATCAAAATCACCTTTAAACATTTATATCATATAGAATAAATATTTTCAAATATCTAGATATTTCAAAGAAATCTTCCAATTTTAAAATTGACAAGATGTTAATTTACGTTTCTCTTATTGCAGAAGGCCAGTATAATTATTGACATGACCATCCCTTGCACAGAGAATTTGAACTCTTTCCATCAGGTCTCTGATTTAGGCTACCTACCCAGATTCAAATGCAATGTAACTTTTTATTCTTTTTCCCAAGGCAATTGACCTGCTTTTATATTTTATTTATTTTTTCACCACGCATGTAATCTTATGTACAGTATACGTGTCTTGCACTAATGACCCAACGTCTTTATTTGTCTTTCTAAATTGTGAGACTTGATGATTTCAATTTATGCATGTATTTTTCTTATGTGTTAACGACTTCATGTTGTTTTCAATGCATTATACATTGTTATGTCTTTCCCATCTGGAACAGTAAAGGAGGTATGTTGCACTCTTTTTTGTTCATAATCTGCCCATTTCTGAAAGCCATCTTAGAATTGTCCAGAATTATGTTTGGATGTTGACTTTCAGTGTTAATCATGAGCCAATTTTCTGATGGTACTGTGATCGATATAATTAATGCAAATGATGAAGAGTAATGGTTGCTACACTGAACCATGACACAATCAAAATCGCCCATTAACAAAGGTAGGCACTGCTTCCCTTACTGTTCCAGAATAACAGCACCTTTCCATTCCATAACAGTGAAGCACTTTAATACAACCATCACCCCAGTTCTTAAGATGATCCTGCTGGATTACTTACAGTTCTATGAGTACATTGTACATTAACTGCATATGACTGCACTCAGTGTGGAGAAGAGTGCTAATGGAAATTAAATGTTTGCTTAGAGACTTAGAGATGCAAGAATGTTTGTTATAAAGGTCAATTTTTGGGAGAAAACATTATATCTTCCGCCATATTTTTATGTAAAGAAGAAAGATGTTTTATACTTATATTAACATGTATATAATAAGAATTAGCAGTTAAAATGATAATACAAGCACAAACTCAGAACACAACTAAGAAGAGACAAAATGTAATGTGGGAAATCAATATAGAACAGAAATTCTGTTGTTCCCTAATAAAAAACTGAGTTTTCTGTCATGGTTGGCACTGTTTCATCTGATACTATAATATACAAAATTGCATATGCATTGATTTGGGTACTTTGAGTCTTTGGGTCTAAACTCTAAGCTAATTTGAAGGGAAGAATTTGATTATTTATTTGCTTAATACAAGCCCTTATCTTAAACAATTTGCCCAATATATATACTGTATGAAGATTGCAGACTGTTGAATCTCAATAATCACAGCTGCTCTTAATGAGTAATTAACTCTCAGAGACAATTCACATGAGGTGCAAGTGTGATAGACTCTGTTTTTTATTCATATTTTGTAAAAATATTAATTTCCACTTCAAAGTATCAGAACGAGCAGATTTAATGAGGTATAAAAAATGTGCAAAAGTCCGGATGTTTTGGAAGGCACTTAATAAAGTAAATCACCAACTTGCATAGCAAGCCAATATGGGCTCCTCTGGGCTGTTTTGCAAGGCGTATTAAGAACAGCTTGGAGACCAAAGTAACAATCTGTGGCATAATAGGACAGGGTATCTGAGACCTGTACTGTGTGGTGGTAGAGTTCCTATAGTTTTGGATTATTTTGGTTTATAGGCTAGAGAGTGTAAGTTACTTACAAAAAACACTTTGGGTCTGCAAAACACTGAGGTGCTTTGCAGGTGCTGGACAGGTGGACATTGGGTAATTTGTTTGCCAGGCTCAAAGAGGATGAAGTGTGTAGCAGAGGCTCAGGATTGTTCAGCTGAATCAGGGTTGACAGGAGGGAGAGTTACTGTATGCATTGTTAGCCAGTGTAGCTGCGTGCTTTTTAACTTATAAATGAAAGAGAGAAAGAGGGGTCTAGAGAACACTTTCATATTAATAGACAGACATGTGATTGTAGATGGTAGTTAGCAAAAAACAAACAAACAAACACGCAGCTTCTGTTGTGTCATGCACATGGTTTTCTTTTTTTAATTAACACTGAACCTGGTCAAACAGGATCAGCCAGTCGAGAAAGTCATGGGAGAACTTAATAGTTGCTATTCATGATGGAGTCCTTGCTTCTGAGTGGGAAAGAGTCATTATAGGACTTAATTATGTGAAGACTGAAACTACAGTAGGTGTTAAAGGTTAAGCTGAGTTCAACACACCAGTGTAACAGTGACAACTTAGTCAATGATTCAAATGGGACACATGAAGAAACTTAGTGTCATTTTTTTTGTGCCTGTCATCTTAAGTGACAGATTGCTGAAGAGCAATTATAATGACTCTTCTGAACAGAACCAAGTGCAGTACAAATAGGCAGAAGATGACTGTGTTGTCTTCCATGAGAAAACCACTGTTAGGTCTAGGATCTTGGAGTGGGTGTGAAAGATGGGAGAGACTACCCAAAAATAAGTGACATGCCTGCAATGATGGTCTTTTGATATCTAGTGTACTGGCATCATCACAAAGTAAACAAGATAGAAAAAAAAGTGAGAAACTGAGTGTAAGGTCAGTATAAGATGGATGTTTAATGCAAGTGTGGCAGTAAGTAAGAAGATGTACAATAAAAAACAATGTAGAGACAATGTAGATACAGGGCAAAGCAGTAATGAACAAAGGCTGATGATATTGTATGCCTTCCATGTTTGAATAATTCTAATAAGCAAATTGCATTGCTTGTTTGAGAATTAAGAACATTAATGCAGTATGGTTAAATTGGGTGAAATATAAAGCAACCTATTTATTAGTATGCACACGCTGATATAGTATGTTCCTCATGTCAGCATGGTAATCTGAAGCAATTTCATCCAACAGAAGATGAAAATTCCCCAGGTAGTTTTATGACCATATGGAATGATGGGAAAATTCCACACGTGAATGTAGGGAGGAAAAAGTAATAAAAAATACCTTCTTGACCATGGACCTTTGTTGATTGCCTTTAATTCTCTATCTCTATAAATCATCTCTATAAAGTTAAAATGAGATAGCCTTAATATTTATGACAAAACACATTCGACATTTGCACACAGTATGTGATTTAATGAGTGAAAAGGTGTTAAATACACTGGCAAAAACATCTCCCAGAATCCTAGAGCAATCTTAGACAGCAAGGTGGCAGTTATTGCTTGGTGATGCAACTGCTTTCAGACTTGTCGAGTTTCACTGGGTCACACACTGACCTGTCAAGTAAACAATTCAACAGAGCTAAGAAATAAGCCATTTCATAGGTAGAAGACGAACAGGCTTCTCAGTGATTCACAAACCAAACCGGTCCAGCTCTCTCACCTTCTTCCTTTTCCTTATGGAAAATCTGACCTTCCCGATTCCTCCAGTACACCATCATACCTTTCATAGGAAGACGCTTGGACAGTTCCACTAGAGCCTAAAAAAAACAATACAGGTTATTTGCTGGACATACTTGTTGGTTTGTAAGGTCCATGGTCTTCATGGTTGAATCTGTGCTTGAAATTCTGAATGAGGGAACTTACAGAGGTAGTTACTCACATGACTTCAGAACAAACATACTTTATATTGTACATGGACAGAGATCAAAGCAATTGTCAGCACCTAGATGAATTAAGTTTACTACCCTTAACCACAGCCAAGGGTCTGATTACTTAACCAATCTTGAGTTTTTTATTTTCTTTCATATTAATTGTCTGCTCCTTCCTTTTTTGCTTTGAATTTGTGGAGATGATTGTTTATATACTGTAAAAATATGAATTTCTACTTAAAAGTGTCAGAACTGGCAGATTTAATGAGGTATAAAAAATGTGCAAAAGTCGGGCTGACTGCAGACAGGTGAAAAACATGTTCCTTTAATAAAAGATCTGGTTCGTTGGTATTCCTACCTGTTTTTGAATGGCACTCCTCATTACAGGGTCATTCGGATCCACCCCTGCTTGAATTTGAATGTTGAATCTCAGTACAGCCCTGTTCCTAGCTGTGACATAACAAAGAATCACTGACCCATAGTGAGAGAGAAAACTTAAGTCAGAAGAGCTTAGTCTACTTCTCCAAGCCTCACTGCCTGCCTGCTGATTAGCACATTGTTCATTTTCAGGATAAAGAAAATTCTAAACATTGTCCCTTGTTCTGTGAACTGTGTATTCTTCATGCATCTGGGGTACAGTTAAATCTTTTTTGCTTCCTTTTGTGTACTTGCTCAGCATCTGGGGTATGGTAGTTATTGTTTGAGTAGTTTGTTAATGGATGTCACCCACAATTAACTTCTGTGTCAGAACAGAATAACCATGTCCCTCATTAAAATCCTCTTTGACAATAAACACAGCTGTAAATGGATGAGAAAAAAACTCATCTTAAAATTAGGCTTGGCTTTTTTTTAGGTATATTCTGTAGAAGCATAGAAGTGGTTATATCAAATCGCTCTTTACAGTTATTTGACTAAGGTTCACTCTGACTCACAAACTGCATTATGGTGTGGTTCAGCCTGGAGAGCTGTGTAAGGCTACTGTATGTAAGGCAATAAAATGTTTTGCCCCCATATTAAAACATTTGCAGAGACAAAGCACATGTAGATCAATCTTCCTTAGCTTTAGATTCTTTTAGCAACTTGATTTTCCGATCCATGCAAATTCTAGTTTCGAAACCACAGAAAATCGACCTTATGTCCTTGTAAAAAACAAACGTATGTCTCTTTCAAAATGCTGAAATCCAGTCTTGTGATTGTGGGCACATTATCTCCTAGTGGACACCGGCAGGTTTGAAAGAAAACTCCCACAGTTCCACATGAGATTCACATTAGAACCTGAGAGTCTCTTTCCTGACGAAATCCTTATTAGACATATTTTAGGTTTCATTTATACTCAATTAGGGAAAATGTTATAAATGCTGTTATTTTTCTAATCCACAAGAACACAAAACACAGTTGTGAAAGATTTAGAACCACTAAAATGAATGCTGCATGCGGATAGCACTTCAAATTGTTCTTAGTAGGAAAAGAACAATATGAGGTTGGCATCTGAGTGGTCACATCAGTAGGTGGAATGTATCCAATACTGAAATTGTAATTTATTGGGTGGCCCTTGGGTTACTCATGTAGTTTTTCACTGCCTCATTTAATTTATTAAACTTGCTTAATTTCACTTTATTGAACCTACAGACCTGTTCCTTGTATTTCTACATAATATACATTTTCTACAATATATGGCAAGCCACACTGCAAAATACTATCTGCATGCAAATAAACCTGCTAATAATAACACTTCATGAAAATGCTACAAATAATTATATTTTATTCTTCCAACTATTCTAATGAATAATTATTATAATGATTATGTGTTTAAAGCTAATCAATGCATTAAAGAGTTGCATCATGTTAATCCTTGGAATATTATTAACCCATGGAATATTTATTTCTTGGATTACTGAATGCTAGCAGTCTCTAAGAACATTTCTTACCTAGACACGGGTTCAAATTGCTGGTCACAGTGACTCCTATTGGTGGAATGTATCCAGCTTCACAGGAGCAGCGGTACTGCTGGTCAGTAGTGGTGCACTTTGCATTTGGACCACAGACTGAGGAGCTGCTGTACACACACTCATTTCTGTCTATTATATAAAAATGACAAGTTAACCGGCTGCCCAGGTCTGATTGAACTACGCACTGAAGGTGTTTCACACATTTAAACAGCCACAAGTAAACAGAAATAAAACTGTTTTAAATGAATATATACAGATTTTTTAATGGAAAATAGTGCTTCTTGGGCCACTCTTATTTATGCAGGAAAACGATTTTGCCTTACAGTTACTTATAATACAACCTGTGAAATGTGATTGTCAGACTCACTCTTGATGGAATACTGCAGAATAAGATAGTGCTGCCATGACAGTCGGCCATGCCTCCTTTCACCTGTCAGTCAGTGCCACTCGTCACGGATATGCAATCAGACAGGAGATCTGTACCAACTTGGGCAATTTATGACCATGCCTGCCTCAGGTGGTTCAGATTACTTAAGGTCTACTCGAACTATGCTCTGCACTCTGAGCAGAATAAAATAACCATGTTCCTCATTAAAATCCTCTTTGAGAATGAACACGGCTTTTAATGGATGAGAAAAAAACTCATCTCAAAATTAGGCTTTGCTTTTTTTTCTGCTCTATGAGTTCTTGGAGCCTCCCTGCATTCCTAGTTCTCAAATTCCCTGCCTTGTGCTATGTCTTCACCTCTTGCTTTGCTCTGAACATGTCTCTGGCATTTGCCCCTTTGTGCCTCAGAACTGTATTTCTCGTCCTATGAACCTTGTTGTCTGCTTGTGTTGATTACAATAGGGGAATTCCCTTTTGTGCCTTCACAGTGTCTGGCTTTGAGCCACAGTTGCTTCTGAACACAGATCTGGACTGTGTTTGCCTGCACCACACTCTGCCTGTGTCCCTGGCCTAACATGCACACCATGCTACTTGCAGCTTCTCTGTTTTGTCTCTCTCTTGACTCACAGGTGGGTTCTCCGTAATATTAATAGCCGCTGTGAAGCTCCACCTTATGTGGACATGACAGTGATCCAGCAGTCATGGCAGAACATTTAGTGATTTGTGTCTTCTAATCATCAGCTTTGTACAGTCCCACTGGCACTTAAAACCACTTTCTCTGATCGCTGAAAGTTAGCAAACCTGTCGAGAAGTTCTTACTTATACATGGATTGATGTAGCTGGTCAGAGTGACTCCGATTGGTGGGATGTATCCAGTGTTGCAAGAGCAGCTGTAGCTCTGGTTACTGATGACACACTGTGCATTTGGACCACACACCAAGGGGCTGTTGTTGGTGCACACACTCATGTCTGCAAAAGACCATGTTCAACATCACCAGAGTGCTCTCAATTGAAATAGCATTGAATTGCTGTTGAATTTAAAGGTGGTCTTATAGCTTACACAAGAAACTCATTGGGAACATAAAACATGTTATTTATATTTTGAGTAGAGAGCAAGAAGATGTGCTAATTATTTGAGTAGTAATGCTCCTTTGGATAACAAAAAGCTCTCTATGACCAGACTGCACATTTCATGACCTGATATCATGACCATCACTTGCCATTCATTCAATCAATTACTAAATCCTAATTATATAGATTTCATGAGTCTTGTCTCCGGATCTGCAAAGAAGAGAGCAAACTAAAGACAGCAGCTACATGAAAACAGATCTCACCTTGACATGGATTAAACTTGCTTGTCAATGTGACTCCAGCAGGACGGGTGTATCCAGTATCACAGGTGCAGCTGTAACTTCCTGGAGTGTTGATACATTGTGCGTTTGGACCACATAATAAGGATGTACTTGCACACTCATCGATGTCTATGAAGAATCGAATGCATTATCATAATCATTTTTCCCTTAATGCTCTTTCAGCATTCCTCATCACAGAAATATTGGCCTTTTTGAACTCTCTCTCATACACAAATACTCAGAAATATATTGAAAAACACTGAGAAGCATGCATCTTCTGTATAAATACTAAATTCTGAAAACAAAAAGTGAAGGTTGGATAAAAAATGTGGGAAATTCTATAAAAACATGATTAATGTACTGTAAAAATTAAACCTAAAAATACTGTACAGTGAAACTGTAGCTATATAGTATATAACCTACCCCTGCCCTTCTGGTTGAAGATAGCTATTAAGTATTTATCAATCAAAGAAAAGGGATTACATTTAAGAATGTTGCATATTGTCATATTATGCAGCAAGAGTGAAGTTGAGGTGGAGAGAGGGGTTTGAGAATGAAGCAGGTGAGATACAGTATTTATGTTTAAGAGAATGGATGTAGGTAAGTTAAGGAAGTTAGCCTCTTCCCAAACTTTTATAAAATTGTATAAATTTCATACTACATATAATCCTGTGAATATGTTATAAAACCTATTTGTTTCTTCTAAATAATATGAGACACCATTTGGAAAACCATTTATGTACTATATATGATCACTGAATTCTGACAATCTCTAAAAATAATCATTACCTTGACAGGGGTTTGAATAGCTTGTCACAACGACTCCAGACGGTGGCATGAATCCTTTTTTGCAGGAGCACCTGTAACTCTGGCTGGTGATGATACACTGCGCGTTTGGCCCACAGACTGAGGTACCATTGTTAACACACTCATTTCTGCCTGTAAGACATTATGTCTACATCACTCTTTAGGCATCACCACCAAAGTTTAAAAAGCATTAATCTGCATTTGAAGAGGTGGCATTGTTTTTCATTGCAGTGACTTTATTACTAACAACTCCTTCACTTAATGTGGGTGCCAGAGTTTAGCCACATCCTAATACAAAAGGAAAAGTAGTCATTTTAAAGTTTACATTGTCATGTTTGATCCCTCTGGAGCACTGCACAGTGAGTTAGTGTTGGCATGGCAGCCGGCCATGCCTCCACTCTCCTGTCAGTCACTGCCTGTTGCTGTGGATACATGATCAGGCAGGAAACCTCCATCACCTGTGGGCAATATACTACCACTCCCACTTCAGGTGGTTCAGGATATTTAGATCTGCTCTGACAATGCTCTGTGCTCTGGTAAAGGCTTTGCTCTTTATCGTCTTGCCCTGAACCACTACTAAGTTCTAAAGCTTCGTTCCTTGTCTGTGTTTCCCTGCTACAGATACAGACTTGAACTCTCTGATGTTAACTATGCAGCAACTAATGGCAAAGTGTGGACTTTTGTTGGCCCTATGTGTGTGTATTTGTCTGTGTGTCCTGCGATGGACTGCTCTCATGACTACAGTATATCCTGCCTTGTGCCCATTGCTTGCAGGGATAGGTTCCAGCTCCCACGTGATCCCAAATTGGAAGAAGTGTTTAGAAAATGGATGGATGGACATATATGTTTTGGCAATCAATTCTGGAGTGTTGATCTGAGTGTAGTATTTTTCCTGACTGTGGAAAGAGAGATAGAGTATTAAAGAGCATTGAAGAGGGATCACCATGACCAGACCACACAGAGGAGGGATTGATATCTACTGAGACACACTCGTTAATCTCCCAGAGAGCGTGTGGTTACTGTGCTGGTCTTACCAGTCACCTTCAGGTTTCTAGAAAACATAACCCTTAAAACCATGAAGGAAAACCCATTAAAGAATGATCATTTTAACAAGACTTGCTAACTTTATAAATCAAAGAATAGGATCTAGAAAGAAGGGAGAAAATTCAACAGAACAACTATGTGAAACAAGACCTCACTTTGACATGGATATAAACTGCTTGTCATTGTGACTCCAACAGGAAGGATGTACCCAGTGTCACAGGTGCAGCTGTAACTTCCTGGAGTGTTGATACATTGTGCGTCTGGACCACAGAACAAGGGTGTACTTGTACACTCGTCAATGTCTGCAAAGAATCCAAGTCATTGTTATACTCCTTTGTCCCTTGTTGCAGTTGTAGCATATATACTTGCATTGTGGTTTTGAATTTTAGACATCAATATACATTACAGACATTTTTTAACTTGTCTCCCATGTAAACAATTCTAAGAATCTATTGAAAAAACATTGAAATATACTCTGTATCTTACATTAGAAATCAAAGCTCTGACTGAATGAAGTTTGGATATATACAGAAACACTTTACTTCACGGGAAAAGTGAGAAATTACTTTATGCACTTTTAGTAAATCAAAAACAAAGACAAATGTAGGATTTTACAAAATCTGCAAATTCTTTAAACACATGCTGAGTTTTAAAGTAAAAGCATAAAACCGGCTGCCAGAAACCAGAAGCTCTAATTTGAATAACCATTTCTCATCTAAAAGAAGGTAGCTCCAATGCCTTGTTATTGTTTTTGCATTATTAAATTACAGATAATGAATACACATTTTTTAAAAGTGATCATTCTGTCACAATAAAGAATCCCAGGTGTACAACAATAATAAGACTATAATACATTTAGTTCAGGGAAAATATCATAGAATCTTTAAAATCTTTGATTCCTTTCTACCAATCATCAATATCAAAGAGTCAGCTTAAAAACTGGAACACTTAAAAGCATTTGTTTCTCTGATTTGAATACAAGCAATGCTTAAAGTCAGATCCTACCTTGACACGGGTTCGAATAGCTTGGCGCAGTGACCCCTGCTGGTGGAATGAATCCTGAATCGCAGGAGCAGTGGTAGGTCTGGTCATTGAGGACACATTGAGCTTCTGGACCACAGACTGAAAGACTGTTGTACACGCACTCATAGCTGTCTGTAGACAATCAAATTCAGCATCACTCTGGCCATTACCACCAAAATCAGAATAGTATTGACTCACATTTGAAATTAAAAGCAAGGGTTATATTTTGGTTTTAATTGGAATGACTTTCTAATGAGCAATTCCCCCATTTGTAATGTGCATCTTCTTATCCATAGTCACTAGTCATAGTCACGTACCTTCTTGTAAGGTAGTTTTAATGGAGTTTTTAATGAAAGTTCGGGAGGAATGAAGGCAGCCGCGCTCATTCGACACAGCTGCCGCAATTCTCACTAATCCTGACGTAAGCAACCGGTCTCCATAAATATCAAATGTCACTCTCTCCTCTTCCTCGTTCGTTTTCTGCATCCCTCCTCCACCCCCTCTCCACCTTTGCAGCTACCCCATTGGTCGCATGGGGGTCCTATCCTCCCCGTCCGACGGCCGGGAGGTTGGCCCTCAGCCAAGCGGGTTACGCCAAATCTCCACATCACAATAAACGATTCTAATTTCTCCCAAGCTTTCGGCTGCTGTCATTCCTCGTGAATTTATGTTACAAGTCTTGTAGCAGAAACTACAAAGAATGAAGCAAGCTGAACATGAGCAGCTAGATGAAAACAGAACTCACCTTGACATGGGTTTAAACTGCTTGTCAGTGTGATTCCAACAGGACGGACGTATCCTCTGTAACAGGCGCAGCTGTAGCTCCCCACAGTGTTGATACAGTATGCATGTGGACCACACAATAAAGTTGTACTTGCACACTCATCAGTGTCTGTGAAAAATCCATTGTTATAATTCACCCATTATCTAACACAGGGGTAGGGGGGAGCTGGAGCCTATTACAGCAAGCAAAGGGCACAAGGCAAGGTACACCCTGAATGGGATGCCAGGTATTGAACACTAGGCTCCAGCGCTGCAAGACCGCAATGCTAGCCACTGCACCAATGTGTCATCCCTGTTATAACCCGCAGTATTGTCCCTTAATGCACTTTCAACACAATGCACTTTGCAAACGAAACCACCTCCTTCCACTGACTTCCCATTTTGTTTTCCAAAATGGTTTACCTGTATTTTCAAAAATGAATATTTCTAATCCAAGCCTAAATGCTCCAGTTGCGTACCTTTAAGGGGGATACTATAGGTTAACATGTCAGCTGGAGTTGCAAAGAGCAATGTCAAAAAAGAGTCTATCCAAAAAGACTCACAGGTGTATTTTCTGCCAGATGTGTTCCCACTAAGTACTGACGCAGGGGGGGGGTGAATACTTATGCCAAGGCTGCACAACTCCAGTCTTGGAAGCTTTTCTTTCCACCTATGCTCTTAATCACTTAATTGAACTCATTTGTTGTGCATTAATTAGACAAGAGGTAGCTTTTCTTTGTTCTTAAGAAGCTGGGGACCTGTAAAATCGTCTAGATAGCTTTTGGTTTCTCCTTGCATTTTTCTCTGATATTTAATGCCCTTCCCCCATGAAAATACTCAGTTTTCATTAAAAATATTCACTTCAACAAAATGGTAAATATGTCTACAGGGCACTGTACTGTATCTGCTAATATTACAGTTATGTATTATTACAGTATATGTAGTTAGTCATCAGAGCAATATTCAGCAATTCTAAATACCTCCCATGCAAAAAAGGTAAGATATTGAAATGATGCATCTTGAAACACTAAACAAAAATACTAAATGGTTGGCAATGTGCATAATATAATTAGCAACTCTATTTGGATCAGGTGCTATAAAACAAATACAGTTTTAACATGACTTACAGTACTTTTGTATCCATCAGTCCATCTTTGAAACAAAATAAAGTTGTTTTTTTTTCTCTCTTAGTGTCCATGTCAGTTTTCCTCATTGGACATTGAATAACAGAAAACAGTTTGCTCTACTGAAGAACAGTTCTTACCTTGACACGGGTTCAAGCTGCTGGTCAGAGTGATTCCAGCAGGGGGCGTGTATCCAACATTACAGGAGCAGCTGTAGCTCCCAGCAGTGTTGATACATTGTGCATGTGGGCCACAGACTGATAGGTTGATTACACACTCATCAATATCTGTTGGAGAATCACAATTTGCATTTAAATCGCATTTTCATCTCTTTGTGCATTTTAATTGCCCTTGAGTGTGGTCATTAGCAGTTAAATACTCATGTCTTGTGCCTTCAAAGGATGCCATTTTTAAACTTTGTTGGGCATATAATGATTATAAGAAAATTATAAGTAACACTCGTTTAACACTTTGGAAACCTTCACCAACATTACACCATATTGCTAAACTCAAAGATTTATATCTGCCACCAAAATGTTTTGCCATTGTTCCATGTGACATTGTCGCAGCAGCTACTGGGGAAACTTCTTACCTTGACAAGGGTTGGAGCTGCTTGTCAATGTGACTCCAGCAGGGGCCGTGTATCCAATGTCACATAAGCAGAAGTAGCTGCCAACAGTGTTGAAACACTGTGCTTTTGGACCACAGATCAGTGGAGACTGGATGCATTCATCAAGATCTGCAGAGAATCAATATAATCCTAAGGATTGGTTGTGCTGTATGAAGCTTTATAATGCCACATGAAAAGCCAAGGATTTTCTTTTCTTAAGGAAAAGTAAGTCCTAATTATCTTTCAAGTAATTGTAATTTAAAATTGAAAGAAAACATTGGGAAGATTACTTTGTACGGTAATAAAATTCCTGGAGTATGTTAAGGGGTTAAGTAGTTCAGGTGGGCAGTTGCGTTAGTATGCGTAGGCTGCAAAGGAACAAGGAATACGTTTATTACATGCTGAAAAGAGAAAAAAGAAAACACAATGTTTTGGTTGTGGAGCCTTCTTTGGGTGTTCACAGCCAAAACATTGTGTTTTCTTTCTTATGGAATAAACTTATTACATATTCCATTTAAGGGGTTATTTTCTCGATGCTCTCTCTTTAACCCAACAGACATTGAAACAACTCAAAAACCAATTAAGAGGACCACAGTCAACATTGAATCTTGGATTCCTTTCAGTTGTTCTCAAAATAGGCTGTATATGCGGGAGGTAGGGACATCCCTTGCTATAAATATTCAGTCATAATGTCTGAAAGAAACTCAGGTGGTGTCAGTGCGAAAAGGGGTAGCTGCGCCCCTGCTGGTGTTTGACCACGGTCACTTGTGGGTTCAAAGCAACACAGAGCTTCTCCCTGGACAGCTTGGCAACCTGCAGTAGCAGAAGACTGGGTCTCCTGCTGTGAGAGAGCTCATGAACCCCACTGCTGGAACATGTTTAGTTCCACTGAGCTCTGTTACATCAGCTACATGTTGACATGTCTGATGGTCAAAACAAAAGCGCCATCTTGATCTTACTGAAACATGAGCAAATTAATAAGACAGAAAACACCCTCATCTCAGAGCCTCGTTATAGCCTTTCTTCATTTGTATTTGCCAGTTTAGGCTTCTGAAGCTCTTTTTATTCATTGTCATCTGTGAAATCAAGAAGTACAGATTACCAGTGAGTATTCTTTTACATTTCTTACAGTAGTGAAACCACTGTGCAATTTGCTAAGAATTACAGTACAGTATATCACATCACAACATGTTACCTTGACAGGGGTTGGTGCTGTTTGTCAGAGTGACTCCAGCAGGGGGTGTGTATCCAGTGTTACAGGAGCAGCTGTAGCTCCCAGCAGTGTTGGCACATTGTGCGTTTGGACCACAGATTGAGGGATTGGCTGCACACTCATCGATATCTGTGGAGAATCA
The DNA here is from genome assembly GCF_055471065.1 of Atractosteus spatula. Lineage (NCBI taxonomy): Eukaryota > Metazoa > Chordata > Actinopteri > Semionotiformes > Lepisosteidae > Atractosteus > Atractosteus spatula. The sequence continues at coordinate 65,548,362 of NC_142708.1, read as the reverse complement.
CAATTGGAATTTAAATTGCACTTCTCATCTTTGTGCACTTTAAATTGCCTTTTAGCGTGGCCACTAGAAGCTACATCCTCCTGTTTTCCATGGACCTCAAAGGAGGGTTATCATTCATTCTTCTTATAATGAAAAATTGAAAAATTATGGTTAGAATGAGTTTAAGGTCATACTACAGGGAACACTCACTTGACACTTTGTAAAACTTTGCTAACTTTATGGAATATCACTAAACTCAAAGATTTATATCTGCGACCAAAATGCTTTGCCATTGTTCCATGTGACATTGTCGCAGCAGCTACTGGGGAAACTTCTTACCTTGACAAGGGTTGGAGCTATTTGTCAGAGTGACTCCAGCAGGGGCCGTGTATCCAATGTCACATAAGCAGAAGTAGCTGCCAACAGTGTTGAAACACTGTGCTTTTGGACCACAGATCAGTGGAGACTGGATGCATTCATCAAAATCTGCAGAGAATCAATATAATCCTAAGGATTGGTTGTGCTGTATGTAGCTTTATAATGCCACATGAAAAGCCAAGGATTTTCTTTTCTTAAGGAAAAGTAAGTCCTAATTATCTTTCAAGTAATTGTAATTTAAAATTGAAAGAAAACATTGGGAAGATTTTTTTGTGCGGTAATAAAATTCCTGGAATATGTTAAGGGGTTAAGTAGTTCAGGTGGGCAGCTGCGTCAGCATGCGCAGGCTGCAAAGGAACAAGTAAAGGTTTATTCGATGCTGAAAAGAGAAGAAAGAAAACACAATGTTTCGGCTATGGAGCCTTCTTAGGGTGTCCACAGCCGAAACATTGTGTTTTCTTTCTTGTCTTTTCAGCATGGAACAAACCTATTACTTGTTCCATTTAAGGAGCTATTTTCTAAATGCTCTCTCTTTAACTCAACAGATATTGTACAGATTACCAGTGTCAAGAAGTACAGATTACCAGTGAGTATTCTTTTACATTACTTACTGTAGTGAAACCATTGTGCAATTTGCTCAGAATTACAGTACAGTATATCACATCACAACATGTTACCTTGACAGGGGTTGGTGCTGTTTGTCAGAGTGACTCCAGCAGGGGGCGTGTATCCAGTGTCACAGGAGCAGGTGTAACTCCCAGCAGTGTTGGTACATTGTGCGTTTGGGCCACAGATTGATGGATTGGCTTCACACTCATCGATATCTGTGGAGAATCACAACTGGAATTTAGACTGTTTTTTTGGACCACAGATCAGTGGAGACTGGATGCATTTATCAAGATCTGCGGAGAATCAATATAATCCTAAGGATTTGTTGTACAAAGCTTTGCAGTAAGGGATTTTTACAATGCCTGATCACCAAAAAGGTGCTGTTTTGGAAAAATAACACAAAGAACTCTCGAGGCACCATATCTTCAAATTAAGGGAAGAATTCTTGCTTGCTACTAAAATCCTTGGCATATGTTAAATGTTTTTATGATCTTATATTTTAATCTGCTCTCTTTAGCTAAAGACGGAATCACAGACTCAAAATAAATTTTAGAGGACTGCAGTCAGCACTGAATCTTGAGTTCAGTTGTTCTCAAAACAGCTGTGAGAGAGGTCTACACTGTTTAGGTTTCCTGTTACGTCAGCTACATGTTGACATGTCAAATGGTCAAAACCAAAATGAACCATCTTGATCTTACTGAAAGATTAACAAATTAGAAAAACAGAAAACACCCTCATTTCAGAGTCAGCCTCGTTATAGCTTTCCTTCTTTTGTACTTGCCAGTTTAGGCATAGGAAACTCTTTTTTTCATGGTCTTCTAGTGAATCAGGAAGTACAGATTACCATTGGTGGACTTTTCATTTATTGTTGTGAAACCATTGCGTAATTATTTTTTTCATGTAATTTGCAGCAACATGTTACCTTGACAGGGGTTTGAGCTGCTGGTCAGAATGACTCCAGCAGGGGGTGTGTATCCAGTGTCACAGGTGCAGCTGTAATTCCCAATAGCATTGGTACACTGTGCTTTTGGACCACAGATTGAGGGATTAACTTCACACTCATCGACATCTTTTAAAAATCAAAGTTATCAAAATATTAGTGTCCCGGTCTGTTTGTACAGTTCCATTATACTCAGCTGTGTGTTAATGGATTTATAGAGGATCTTTTACCATGAAAACATACGTATTTGTGTTGATCTTGAGCCATGCATATTGGCACTTCAAAATCAAATACAGACCCCTTCCCATACCTTGTGTGGTTGAATATTTTATCATTCCAGATTTGTTGGTGTGAACCTCCTACTCTGAGGAGGTGAAAACTTTGCTACAATGAATCAGTTGTGAACCTTAAATTCCTAAGGCAGACAAATTTAGATTTGACTTAAGTTCAGATAAAAAGCTTGGATTATAAGGCTTCTCATGCGCAGTTCAGTCTGGCCAACTAAGGATTTAAGGATAAGATTTGAACCAAGGATCCTGAAGAGTAGTTTTATCTATGTAAAGAGAATTTGTCTTCATATCTCACATTGATATAGATTTGATACAGATTCTGACTAAGGACAGTAAGCAATAAGGTAAAGCACAATCAGACAGATCATTGATGAAAAGATACAAGACATCTTCAAGCACAAAATAAAAAGACATGAAAGTGTAAATATGAGGGGTGTATTTATATATAAAGCAGTCATAGCTCCTATACTAATGTGTTATTCATTCACAGCTACAGACAGAAGTAAATATTATGGCACAGGACACTTTACTTTGCCATCTAGTGTCCAGATCTGTTCCAGCTCTGCTGTGTCCTATATGGAGTGGTGGCACTGTGGCTAAGGATCTGTGCCTGTGGCTGAAAGGTTGCTGGCTCGTATCCTGCAGAGGAATCCTATTCTGTTGGGCCCCTGAGCGAGGCCCTTAACCCCAACTGCTCCAGGGGTGCTGTATAAATGGCTGACCCTGCGCTCTGACCCCAAGCTTCTCTCTCCCTGCCTGTGTGTCTCATGGAGAACAAGCCGGGGTACATGAAAAGACACATTCCTCATGCAAGAAATTGTATATGGCCAATAAAGTGATCTTATTGTATCTTATGATGCCAATGTATTGAACATAGGCTCTGTTGGAATTACGCTGGGGCTTTTTTAAGTGTGAAGGCGGAGCCCTGGATTAAGGGCAATGTGTTGCCTTAGCAACCACAGCTGCCCTAGCTGATTAAGAATGAGCCTCAGCTATGGGGGATCTTTAAAAAGCACACTGAACAGGGCCCCGGAGGGACGAGCAGACTTGCAGTCCGCCCTTCCAGCAATAGTCCTGGAGTGGATTGTGATGTAAGCGGAATGCCCTTATTATTAATTATTAATTAATTAATTACAGGTTTGGCTCTCTTTTCTTCCAGGCTGGACCCCATTAGATAGTGGTGTCCAGGATGGACTTACCCCGTACCAAGCGATTCTTTTTCTCAGCCTGGTCCCCTCTGTCAAAGAGGCGTATTTGTCTTTTTCCTTTTTGTTTTTTTTTTCCGGCTTTCGCTAACCTCACACCAGTGCCTCCGCCCCCTCAGACAGGGCGTATCAATTTAGCGGTGTTCGTCACGGCTCCTCCCACTCCCGCCTTGCTACAGCTCGCCCAATGTCATAGAAACCCAAGTCATTTACAGAAAGACACGGATTGGACTGTTACCAGACAGCCTGTTGCAGATGTATCATTCAATATTTTTATGTTATTTAGCAGTTTTCACACTTGTCGACAGAACACATAGTAATTTAAAAACATGCGTAAATATGGTTCATGAGATAATTTGCATTTTTGCCATCAAGAATAATTTTTAAAATGTGGAAACGTTAAATTATTTATACTCCCTCATTGCTTCATGAGAATCTATCCCTCTTGGCTCCTTTCTCCCTGTTTATTATAGTGGATATGGAATACGGTATTTATAGAAGAGCTCACCTTGACAGGGGCTGGTGCTGTTTGTCAGAGTGACTCCAGCAGGGGGTGTGTATCCAGTGTTACAGGAGCAGGTGTAACTCCCAGCAGTGTTGATACATTCTGCATTTGGGCCACAGATTGAGGGGCTTGTACACTCATCAATGTCTGAAGACAATCCAAGACATTTGGTAAGTATATGAAACTTTATAATTGCAACATCTATCGTACACTCCAAAGGTAGAGTCCTCAGGAATTTGTTGTTAAATGTCTCAAGATATTTATGCTTCTATAGGAGCCCTATAGGAAGCACAGGCCATCTTTCTAAACATCAGTTGTCAGTTTTTGGGTGTTTTTCAACAGACTGAAAGAAGCTCAACGACATTACTGACTCCATAGAGAATTTCAGAATGTAATAGTTCCCTTTCGGGAAATCTGTTTAGGATATAACATTGCTGTAGCAATGGAGGCAAGGGAGGAAAAGCCCACTGATTTTTTTTCATTTTGTTTCAAGAACTGGCAAATCATAGTACTGTGTTAAATCAGTACTTTCCACAATATGAGAATGTCTCAGATGTAGAATCAAAAGAGACTTGTTTAGAAAGTGTATTATCTTCCAGTAGCTCGTTCTATCTGCGAACCAAATATTAATCACTTCTGTCCATTGAAACCAGCTCATATTTCACACTGCAATTGTAGTCAAAAAGTCCATTACCTCTCAGAGAAATACTAGTCTGATTCATTTTGAAAATAAGTATAATTAACATATTTTTTTGTGCTGGTTATTTTAAAATTGTTGGGTTAGATGTGGAAAGCCACAAACTGGAATCTTTGTGAAATCATTTGTGCATTTATTAATTGATAGATCAGAAAAGTTTAAAGAGGCCAGATTCCAGTTGTTCTTGTGTATGACCTTTTCATTCAGTAAAGTCTGAGCATCTAAATGTAAATGAGCACCTTAATTTCCAGGTAGTTTCAATGAGAAATCATGTGTACAAAAGCATTAAACCCATCTGTTGACTCACCTAGACAGGGATTTGTCACACTGGCCACATAGTGTTGTTCAGCACATCTGTATCCAGGAACGCAGGTACACTTGTAACTCGTACCCATGTCCACACATTGTGCTTTTGGACCACAGATTGTGGGGTTGTTTGCACACACATAACGTTCTGCAGAAATCCAATACATGCTTCAAATCTTCAACATTGTCTAAAGAGCAGTACATTGTCTCTTTCAAATCATAAAATTGTCAGTTTAACTAAAGGTTCAGATTGCAAATTGTAATGTTAGCAAAGGTACAACAACTAAAATCCTTCATCTCTCTCGAAGGTAAGAAAGTAGGCCAGTCCAAAGTGTTACTGGTGCACTCCAACTCTGTGCAGCCAACTTTTCTACTTTTTTCTGAAGAAGGAATGGACACACTGCATTTATGACCTGTGACTGTACTTTCAGAACTTAAAAAGAGTTGACAAATGAACTTGTGCTGGAACAGAGAAAATAAAAGATGGAGCACCAGTTTCTTTTAAAAACAGTGTATGATATAGTGAGAAGTGGCTCTGTGAAGGACCCACCATCTTGGCTCAACCGAAGTTAATTCTTGAGCCAAGAGGGCTGCCTGAGTAATTGAGAGCTGCAGCAGAATTAGGCACAATTGGACTGATTGAGTTCTTGGCAATGGAGTGAATGGAATTTCCTGTGAGAGCATGCATTGTTAGGATGGACTAAGCCGTTTCTATGCCTAGTGTACTGCATAGCAAGTAAAGTTAGTGAACAGTCTGAGAGATAACTGGGCACTATGAGTACTCATTTGCCTGGTAGAGAGTGGGGGTAAGTTAGTGCAAGGAGTACTGTAGGAACCCCTCAGGAAAATCTCAGTGTGGAAGGAGTCCATACAGTCTTCTCTGGAAGAGGAAAAACCCAGAGAGATAGGGTCCTGGAGCGTGTTAAAAGGTATAAGTGATAACTTAACCATTTGAATAATTTCAAGAGTTAGAACTCTCTTTATAATACCCACAGAATGATCAGTTACGTATTCAAAACATTGTAACATGTGCCTATAGAAATCGTTTAATTTGACTGGTTTATTTGATAGGATTGCATCTCAGCAACACACGCTTTCCAGAATCACAGGTTTCTCACCACCATCCAGTTCAGTAGTTTTGTCAAATTTTCAGAATGACAAGTCAGCAAATAAGAGCAAATAGCAACTTTTTAAATTTGGCGTTAACTCGCTTGGCAGAGGAAATGAAGATCAGCACTGTCACAGCACTTTTTACTTCCAAGGAATGAACCAGGGAGGCAGCTGCATGGGTGAAGATGGGGTTGATGGAGGGGAACTAGAAAAGATGTTCAGAGTTGTGGGTAACGAGAGATTATTTATTTATACACAGGAACGTGAAATTATAATGTTATCTCATCTCAAGCTATCGGGGGGTCCTACCACATTCCAGGTATAGCATAGAAGAGACTGATCTGAATGCTGTGATCTCCTATTCAGTCAAGAAAAACATTCTCTCCAGATTGTTTTAGCTTTATACAAAAGATTAAGGATAATTTTGAAAATGTTCCTGTTACTGATATAGGCATTCATTCAAATTCACATGGATTTGTGCACCAATTACCATGATGAGCTAGATTTAATATAGGAATGTAAACAGAATGACAGCAGGATTATATCTGCAACACATGCCAATGTCTTAACTGTACAGATGGATTGAAATTAAATTGTTCCAATCAAGTCAATCAACTGCCTATGACACCTGAGATACTACTAAGATAAGAGCCTAAATTAATAATGTTGGTCCTCTGTTATCTTCACTCACCTCACACAAGCAGTCTGAATCACAAGTTTTATAATTGTTTATTTGGATCGTCCCAAATATAAAGTCCGCAGTTTTATTAAAAGAGATCTTACCTTGACATGGGTTATTGTTGCTTGTAAGAGTGACTTCAGATGGAGGGATGTATCCAGTGTTACAGGAGCAGCTGTAACTTGTTGAACTGGCAGAACAGGCTGCATGTGGACCGCAGATAGTGGAGTTGTTTACACACTCATCCGCTCCTTTGAAAAAATCCAGTATTGTCAACCCTGGGTTTCGTTGGCACAGATAAAATAATATGGAACTACATGACACTGGAGAGCACTCAATCAAAATAAAAATTAAGCTACTTTTCCCAGATCTGAAAAAAAATCTAAAATCCTTTATCCAGAGAGGCAGAGAGTGGGCTAAAGCAATGTGAAACATCGCCTTCCTTCAAAAGTGCTGCATTCTTATCTCTGAGCAAGGCTTCAGTTCTGTCATGCAGTTTCACATGCTGGTACATTAATGGCTTCTTTCAGTAAACTGTGGGGATGTGTTTCAGGCATGGTTGGTGCCCTTACCGTATGATCAGTTTCCCTAAAGACAGAAGTGGCAGTGTAACGTGGCAAAGACAGTCATGGAGCAGTCAAGACATTGCATCCTGTTGATTTACTAATAATGATTGTTGTGTTGAAAATGGCTCTCTGCACTATTACTGTTGTTCAGTCTTTCCCCAATTAGGGCAGAGAAGAGGTGCAATTGGGATAGCAAGCTTTGTTGGGGTAACTCACCCAGCTGCGGACAATGACAACCCATCTCTAGGGATGAGGCTGTCGGAACAACCCTTCCATAATAAAGAATGAACCAGAGAATTGCTGCAAAGGTGAAGATGATTTGGAGGGAGGAATGAGAAAACAAAATGCATGTTTGTAAGCAAGAAGTATGCTATTTCTACACAGCCAGAAAGAAGCAGGAACGAACATATTTTGACCTTTTGTTTAAAACTCTATTTCAGTATTTCAGTCAATCCCCGGTTAAGAAGAGGTGTGATTCAGATTGTGAGCTTTGCTGGGGTAACTCACCTGGCTGAGGCAAACAACCACCCATTCTTACATATGGGACAGAACCCCCAGGAGAAACAAGAGAGACCCCATAATGCAGATGCAGAATTCTTAAGTTATGAAAAATGAAGATCAAATGTGAATGAGGGCAGAATGGAGGCATAAGAAGGAAAGTCAAGGCTAAAGGAAGCTTTAGAAGCATGTCCTGTAGCCAGGAAAATAGGAGCATCGGGACACAAAGTTTGTGTGTTTCATGGAAGGTAAAGAAGGGGAACAAATGACAGCCCTGTAACACTGAGGCAGAATTCTTCTGAAAGACAGGCCTCCTTAAAGCTTTAAAACTCAGCAACTTCAGAGGTGCAGCTCTCCAGTTTTGAAACATGATGCCTGGGGATTCCTCAAGAAACCACAAAGAACATCTGACCAATTTCCAGAACTGTTGGAAAGAGTTGGGATGCTGAGGCCTGCTTAGTGAGAGCCTCGAGGAAGTGGTGCAGGAACCAGGGGCCGGTCGCTCGCTGTCCATTGCTTGTGAACGGTCAAGGGTCAGAAGGGCTGGCTGTGGATGTGGTGTGACATTTAAAAAATGGGAGACATTTGGTTTGGACCATCTTGTGAATGTTGTTTAAAACTCCATTATTGCAGTTGCTGTCACGGCAGCTTAACCGGCTGTCACCTTCAAGCTTCACCCGGAGATAACCTACCCAGCCAACTGCATCCACACGTTTTACGATGAATTAGAGATGCTCATCTTAATATCTACAACCGAAGACGGGGAGAACAAAGAAAAACTCCAGACAGGCAGCACCCCAGGGTGAAATGGAATCCACGCCCTCAGTACTGCAAGGCTAACCACTGTGCAATCAACGTTCACAGCAGGATGCTAACCTCACACTACATTTCTTTGTAGGGGAGAATTAAGGTGAACAGAAACCAGTCAGCTCTCAAATATACAACCTTTTTGTCACAGATTTAGGAGGGTAGAAAAAGAGGACCAAAAAAGTCTTACTCTGTGGTTTTTTGTTTATCTCTTTGTGCATGTTTTATTTTATATTGCTAGATGAGAATAATATTACATTATTATATTGTTGTATTTCGATCATTGTACCTGCAGCATTGTTCCTTTTATTTACACGTAATGTCAAAGTTCTACAGCATACTGTACATTGTAAGTCACCCTGGATAAGGGCATCTGCAAGTGAAACAAATATAATAAAATGTGATGCTGGAAAAATGCTATAATAATTTTTTTTTCTAATAATCAGCAATAAAATGTCACCTCAATTCATTCTATTTTACAGTTTTCTTTTTGGATCACTTAAAAGCCAACAAACAGGAGGGCGGTTCTTACTTATACATGGGTTGAAGTTGCTGATCAGAGGGACTCCAGTCGGAGGGATGTATCCAGTGTTGCAGGAACAGCTGTAGCTCTGGTCAGTGATGACACACTGTGCGTTTGGACCACAGACCGAGGAGCTGTTGTTGCTGCAAGCACTCATGTCTGCAGAAAATCAAATTCAGCATCAAGAGGGTTAAAAAAAACTGCACTGAAATGCCTCATTTTTAATGTGTGGGGAGTTATACATAATATATTTTGGTGACTTTCTCTAAACATACAAATATGGGTAAATATTTAATATCAAGAAGTGTACTCCTCCACTTAATGTGATTGCTTTAGTTTAACATACTGCATACTGATACACAAAGGAAATACCATAGTCTGTTTTATATTGGTAGCTCACTGGGCATGTACACCATTTCATTTCAGATTAATTTAGTATTGGATAGCCCATATGTATGGCTTCTCTGTATCATAACAGAGAACCAACACTTGGAACTGCTCTGTGGCAGTAATCAATCTTCTCTTTAATCCAGAATTGTAACAAACCCATAACTGCAACTTTTTGCTGTCATTCTTAGGAGAAGAAAATTTGGAGATGACAGGATCAAGTCTGATTAAGTATTTTATTCACTGATGAATTCTGTTTTGACCAGGAGAGCGTGCCTGCACAGCAGAAAGTGTGATTGTTTGGGGAGGTATCTCCTCTAACCCAAGACTGGGTTACTGGGATATTAGTCCTTTGAAGGTTAAAAAACACATATAAGCACACGGTCAATTTAGGGATGTAAATTAATCAATGTGATCCCATGAGAACAGCAGAACATTTAAATTCCACACAGAAAGCACTCCAGTTCATAATCAAGCCCAGGACCGAAAAGCTGTGAGGCAGCAGTACGAACTCTCATTCTAATATAACCATAATCAAAAACTGTTAACGCTATTATTACTACTGTATTGGCAATGTGCAGTCAATACGGTACATCAATCACTCTCGAGTTAATATGAAGAAACCAAACACGACAGTATTGCCAGACTCCAGACCTGCAACTCTTTCCAGACATGCCAGACACTTGACACACAAGGAAAGGATGGACAGGGGCAAACCTTCAGGATAGACAGAATCAGCTACAAAGCAGTTTCATTATTTTTCAGTCCTTTAGAGCCTCCATACAGAGTAATTCAGCACCCTCAACTTGCAGTTTCTTAGCAACCACAGTCAGTTCCCATGAACACCACAATCACGTTTTTCAGACCGCATTTCAGTGTCTCAATCTTACTTGCCTCCCAGCCACCTGCTCTATATACTGCATAACTTTGGACTGCTTGTTGGTCAGCTGTCCATCTTAATGGTCCTGTGTGTGGGAAGGATGTCTTATTTAATTTAACGATAAAGTCATTGATTGTTTAGTTATTTTCTTTGCTGTACATGTTACTGTAATTGCACCAGATATTTATATTCACTTTTAGAGACATAAATACTTTAAAAGACTCTACACAGAAGAGAGTGAAGTGAAAAGTGTTGCATTTCAGTGAAAACGGGTCTCACCTTGACACGGCTGGAAAATGTTTGTCAGAGTGACTCCAACAGGGCCGATGTATCCAGTATCACAGGTGCAGCTATAGCTCCCATCAGTATTGGTACATTGTGCATTTGGACCACAGATGGGGAAAATAAATGCACACTCATCACTGTCTGTGAAGATTCAAAGTCATCATAATTCTTTGTCCCTTAGTCAACTTTCATTCTACTTATATCGTTCCTTTTGTTTTCAGAAGTTTGTCATTACAACAATATTCAGCACAATAAATTCCAGGATTTTATTCAGATCTCCTGATGTTTCTTGTTTTGAGTAACATCTCCTTGAAACTACGAACTACTGTATACAGTATATTTGGGTTTGTCATATATACACTATACATCCATCCATTTTGAATCCAATTCAGGGTCACGTGGGAGCCGGAGCCTTTCCCAGCAAATAATGGGCATAAGGCAGGGTATGCCCTGGACAAGACGCCAGTTTTTCGAAGGGCACACACAGACACACATACCCACACCAGCTCCAATTTACCCAGAAGCCAATTAACCTACTGTGCCAATTTGGTATGTTTGTGGACTGTGGGAGGAAACCAGAGCAGCTGGAGGAAACACATACTGTACAAAAATGGGGAAAACATACAAACTCTATGTGGTAAATATACTGCAGATACGTCAAAAATATTTGTTTCAAACTTATGCTTATGGTTTTAGATTTACAGATTTACACCCAAATAAGCGTAAGACATTAATGCAGTTGGGTACATTTAAACAATGCTGTTACCATTTATTTACTTGTTAAAGTAGATTCAGAAAACTAAATTCATCCACCTAGCTACTGTAAAATTCAGGAAACATACTGTAACATTGTGTTTGTAATTTACACAAGCTGTACAATAATTTGACTACATTGAAGTTTTTCAGTAATTTAAAGCAATATAGCAATAGCAGGGCAGACTAGAAAGGTAACAGGTTGAGTCTAGTTTAATTACTCATGCACAGCATCTCAAATATAAACCATGTGTGGTGTGTTGAAATTTCATTTTAACATTTATTTTTTCTTTTGTGACCCATGGAGAAACTGTCAGTAATACAGAAATAAAATGTAACTATTTGTGAGCACAGGCTTCAGTCCCATATTTGCAATACATACTATATAGGCAACTAACTCTGGACTAGAAATTTTCATTTTGTGACTTATATCATTTAAGACAGAATATGTGCCGTGATGAAACCCTGACCAGGATTCCCCCCAAGCTATCAATGGAATTTACAGTCTCTGATGACATTATGTTGGGAATAGTTGGAGAGAGTTCTCTTGGTCTGTGAGAAAAGTAAGTCTTGTGACTTACTGAGCACCTGCACGTTTTCAGTGATGTCATAGGGAGATGCACTGTTTGTCCAATCAGCACTAACTCTCCTGTCAAGCACTATGAAGACTTAAAACATTTGACAATTCTAGATTAGGCTGATCTGTAATACTAAAAGAAATCTAACTTTGTGAACATTAAGTATTCGACAGCCAACCACAGACTTCACTGCTTCATATCAGTGAACTATATAGTATATATCATTTATTTATGTTAGAGGAATTCTTTACCTAGACATGGGTTCATAACACTTGGCATCAGTGGGAAAAAAAGTTGAATAAATCCAGTATTACAGGAGCAGCCAACACTCAGCAGTCCATTTGTACATTGAGCATTTGGACCACAAGGATCTAGCGCACATGCATCAAAGCCTGTTAACAATCAAAATCAATATGATCAAACCCTTGTCCTTTAATGTAGGTCAGTGCAGTATGGTCAGGAGTAAGGCTGCCTCTTTTCAGACTGTGTATTTAACCCGTATTTCAGTCTGCCAGCCTGAAGATGGCACTATTATGTACTCATGCAAAAGCGAGGTAAGGAGGACTGATTATTGAAACCATTTCTGTGCTGTAGAGATTTCAAAATTTGTTTTTGTGGGTGTAAATAATGAATTAAAATTTGATGTTTAAATTAATCGCTACTGAGGAGATTGGAGAAAAAAACACAATTCCTTCATAGCTGAAAATGGCACAGTAATAAAAGCAGTCTGTCGAAAGAAGAACTTTTGTTCTCTATTTTTAGATGTGTTAGGCATTATATGGGATTCAAGTACTTGGTAGCAGTCTGGGGTTTTTCTGGATGGTCAGGATGTGCACCTTCTACATAATGTAAATTATATGTTGTATGTATGTGTTGTTTAGTGTGTGTTGGCATTATTAATACATCTTCTTAACCCAGTGTGCATGATCTTTTACCGTTTTCATCAAAGCTGTGCCAGAGCACAAAGACCTCAGGTGCCTCTAATTATATCAGCTGCTCGAGTATATTCTTAGCAAAATCTCTTCAATTTGGGGATTATGATTATTTATTTGAATTATTGATTAATCCCACTTTATCTGTTTCTGGTATTCTCCGTTTTCATATCACCCAATTTGTAACAGTACTGTATCTAGTCCAATTAAAAACAGACATAAAAAATAAATGTCTGCTTTAAATCCTGGAGCTAAGTTTAAATATAAAATATACAGTAGTTGTTTTGCAACTGGTGACTCAATTAGCAAGATTTTAAATGAACTCATTTACTTACCTAACAGGCCATCACATAAGGAGAACATATGTAGCCAAATTGCAGCTGAAGAAATAAAATAGTTATAGGATATTACATTAGTTATTAAACAGGAATAATCAGCATGCTTTAAGAAAAGGCAGAACTTTGAACAAGAAATAAAAGTCATAGATACTCATACAGAATATGATATGATATAATATGATAATATGAGTAGAGTAGAGGAGTGTATTGCCATACAGTATGTACAGTATAAAGTATATGTACCAGAGCCAGAGTGCAGGGGGGAGAACAGTTTGTGGCCAGGATGACTGATGAATGATCACTGAATGATAAACTGGGTTTTATTGTAAAAGTGGAAGATGTGTCAATCTCACCGATTGATGGTAAATTGCATCCTGTAATCCTCTGTGCCGTTGCCACAGCCCTTTGTAGTGCATCTCTATCATGCATGGTATTGTAGTATGGCTGTTCCACATAGTGATACCACTACTGAGGACATAGTGTCTATGCTGCTGGGGGAAAAGTTAATGAAGAGCTGCTTCCCCATATCGCATTTCTTCAAGCACCGCAGAATGTGCAGCCACTGTCGTGCCTTTTTCAGCCTGGCTATGGTGTTGTGAGATATATTATTTATATTTATATAGATATATTATTTAATATAAAATATATTTATACAGGTATTTGTATATTTGTGACAAGATTTCAGATTTAAAAAAAAATACATGGAATAAGCATTCAATGCCATGCAAATGCTAGAACTGTATGTGTGTTCATGGTCAGAAAACAAAGCACTGATAAGGGGTGAATATTCCAGCTGTAATTATGTAATTAATGGAGTATCACAGTGATCTCTGTTAGGATCATCGCTCTTCCAAATGTATGTGAATGATCTAGATTCTGGTGTAGCTGATAATATTAAATGTGGGTTAGCAGAGGATGGCTAAAAATGCACTTGTTTTTATTGTGAAATGAAACTAACAGAAGCAAATACAAGCGCATACTGTATAGGAGTCCCCAAAGACCAAGACAGGGAAACACTGCCTTTAAGTCCTAGAAAAACGACTGTGTTATGTGAAGTATCAGCGAATGGTAAGACACTCTCAACTCACCAAAAAGGGAGAAGAAACAGCCGATAAACCCCTTGTTCGCCATTCTCCTTGCACTTTCCCCCAGAAAAAGAAGAACAAAAATATAATTATTGAACTACAGCAACTTCAATGAACAAAAGATTTTTCCACAGTATCTTTGTAGTCTCCCTGCCATATCCAAAGAGGAGTATCTTTCGGGTACATGGTGTTTTGAGAGAATGCAATCACTCTAAAGTATGAATCAATATGAACTAACTCTTCCCGTTTCAGCACCTAAGGGGGTTAAACAAACTTCTAATTATACTTTGCAAAAGTAGAAGTTCAAATCTATAGCAGATAAAACTGAGCCAGTAAGTCTCAACTGGGTGGAGTAAAATGTCTCCTCACACTCAAAGAGTTTCTAGTACTCAGTCCCTTATTCTCAGCCTTTAATACTCAGACCTGTTTGCAACAATGATCAAGGTTTCTTTGACAGCCTAGTTTTTACAGCAATAAGAGGCAGACAAGAGGACTCCTCTAGGGTCCAGTTACTACCTCGCTAACAGGAAAATATAGAAAACGGTGTAGAAGAACTTAAATAGTCTACAGAAAGACCATGCATCACCTATTTTTAGGCTAAATGTGTATAAAAGAGAGCAAAAAATAAAAAGAATGCTTGGTCCTCTGTGAGATTTGTCCTTCTGTGAAGCTTTTAAAAGGCATTATTCCTTGTTTCAGACCTCCTGCAAATATTGTGATCCCTGCGCAGAGATCAGGGACTTTAAATCATTACTCACCATCTACTAACTATTAACTAGCACTCCTTAATGTGTCCTTTACTTCATCACCTGCAAAAAAAACTACCACGTGTGAACTGGAGGAAATAAAAGACAATTATCTGCCCAGACTGTGGATATTTACAGTATGAAGCATTTCAGCAGGAACATTCTTACTGCTAAAGACAGTGTCATTGGTGGAATAAGTAAAAAGAATTTGAACAGAGGAAACAAACAACTCATTTTTCTATCTAGGGATTCGGAAATCTCTGAATGGGCACTTGATTCCAACAACACCACACATGGTATGTTTTGAACAAGTTCACTTATGTTTCCTTCTGCGCAGAAGAAGAACATCTGCTGAAAACATCCCAAAAAAAATGTGTAACCATTGAATCTGCATGCATCATTTCTAGTCTTATTGACACTACAGCCTGCTCTAAAACCTTTCAAAGTCTGACAAACGAAACAAACTGTTTTTCGCGTTGCAAACAACGGTTAAATTATTAAGCTTTAAAACACCTTAGACAAGCTATCTGCCTTTGGCTAAGTATAAAGTCTAAAATCTAGGTCTAGATTTTGCATTGCAGTTCATATTTAACTTTTTCCTTACCAGAACCTCAAATGTCCAGATTTTCACAGTATCTATTAGCTGTCTGTCTCGCTCCCTCTATATACAGTACCTCTGTGAGCATGGTCTGAGTCCTGTCTGCAGATCTGTCCGTCCTTGTCTCTGATCCCTTCTGTCCTTTTCTGCACTGTGCTGGTAATGGAAGTACTTTAAAGGGTAATTACTTTCAGTTTGTATAGCCACGCTTCATTTGCTGCATAGCAACTGGTTTATGTAAATGATTTGAACACAACTATATCCAGATATTTAAATGATCCCTCTATCACGTTTAACTGATATTTCAGTTGGGCTGAGTCTGTGCTTTAAGTTTTTTCTGCCTACAGATTTTACTATATTGTCAAAATGAAAGAAAAATCATGATTGAAAACCACTATTCTTATTGATCCTGGCACTGAAAACAGCTTTTCGTTGCTTTTACATAACGTCAGACAAAATCTAGAGGACACCTTAATAATTAAAGTTGAATTGTCCCAACCAGAATTGTAAGGGAAGATATGTACATTGGGTTTTTGATACTGCCCAGGTCCATATCTATCCATTTTCTAACTATTTTATGCAAATACTGGGTCACAGAGGATCTACAGCCTAAGCTGTCAAGTATTGGGCATTAGGTGGGATATATACTGCACGGGACACCAGTCCATCACAGGGCACACGCTGACACACGTGTTCGCACCAGGGGCCAATTTTCCCAGAAGCCAATTATCCTACAAGTATGTCTTTGGACTGTGTGAGGAAATCCACACAAACGCAGGGAGAACATACAGACTCCCCACAGACAGCACCCCAGATCTGGACCTAAAGCCCAGTGCCTCAGTGCTGCAAGCCATGCTAACTGCTGTGCCCTTGTGCTACCCAGCCACAAGGGTACCTTTCTTTATTTTTTCTAATGCTGGTATCATTATAGTTTTCAGTCCTTTTTGTTTTATATAATCCAACTTTTAATCTAGAGTGTGTACCAGAAAGGTGGCCACTGTGGTGACCACAAGCATAGCAGATTGTGTTGTGTTTCCATTTCTGAAACTGATACTGCCAATTGGAACCTGCCTGTGGTACAGTACCTAAGTTGGTGCTGGGTGTAGGGGTTGCATAATTTGAACTATAGCAGTTAAGTACAGTACAACTAGACAAGGAGTTCTAAGTATCCATATCCAAAAATCCATATCCAAATGGGTCTGTAAAGCCCGATAGGTGACCAAGACATCATTCAAATAACAAAATGCACCTGGATGTTCGAATAAACAAGACTTCGCTGAACTTGATCTATTCAAATTATTTCCATTCAGTCGTTTGCCTAGCGTTTTAAAATGCCCTAAAGTATAAGACCTCTGATTTTCTCAATGGTAATGTATAGGGTTGGATTTTACCATCCAATCCTTTTCATGTTTTATAATCCAATCCAGTCATTTTACAATCCTAATCATGGTGATCATCATTATGTTTCAGAAGCAAAGGGCAGTGCCAATGTGCATCTGCAAAGGAAAAAAAAGGAGGAGAAAATAGAATAATGTAAGATTGGTCACACAGAAGACAATGTCATATGGCCCATCTATCCTATTTGGTAAGTAGAAGCCGTTTGATCCCAGGACTTCAACCAACAGCAGCTTTACACAGACAACACAGCCACAGTGTAACGAATTAGAGTTACTCACAGTCCGGACACACAAAGAACAAACTAGAACAGAACAGTACGCAGAAAAATCGTATCACACAAATGAATATGAATATAGATGTAAATATAGATATAGATATAAATGTATTGCACGGGTCCCTGGCATATATTGCACAAAAAATGGTTGTAAATGGGAAAAGAAAAGAAAGAGAACAGATGTAGCAGTAGATGTGTAGATGCGTTCAGTCCAGGAACAGGTCACTGTCAATGTTGCCTCTGCCCAGACGCAAGGTGGATGCGTTGTACAGTCTTATGGCAGAAGGCAAGAATGACCTCCTTTAGCGCTCCCTGTCGCACCGTGGATGAATCAGTCTATTGCTGAACGTGCTCTTCATTTCTACAAGCCTGTCATAGAGGGGATGGGAGATGTTGTCCATGATGGCCTCTAGTTTGGACACCATTCTCCTCTCAGCCACTACCTCCAAGGGGTCCAGGTCAGACCCAATGACAGAGCTTGCTCTCCTGATGAGCTTGTTCAGCCTTTTAGAATCCACTGCTCTAATCCCAGGGCCCCAGCATACCACTGCATAGAAAATGGCGCTCGCTACCACCGACTGATAGAACATATGTAGCATCTTACTACATACATTGAAGGACCTGAGCCTCCTCAAGAAGTTAAGTCGGCTCTGACCCTTCTTGTAGATGGCCTCGATGTTCTTAGACCATTCCAGTCTATCGTCGATGTGCACTCCCAGGTACTTGTACGAGTCCACCATCTCCACGCCACTCCCATGGATGTAGACAGGAGTAGGTTTGACCTTTTTCCTCCTGAAATCTACCACCAGTTCCTTTGTCTTTGTTACATTCAGTTCCAAGTGGTTCACCCCACACCACTCCACAAAGCTGCTGACCAGTCCTCTGTACTCCTCCTCCTGCTATACTCTGGCAGCTTGTTACACACTCCTACCACCCTTTGTGTAAAGCAGTGCCTCTGGGTTTTAAAAGCAGATCAAGAGGCAGGGAGAAGAGTGGTGGGGAAGGAGTGGGTGTTTTTAAATGAGGCAGGAGTGAGAAGGGACAGATGAGATGAAAGATTCTACCCTCCAATGTGGTACAGAAAATCAAAGTAACAGCAGTTTCTGAGGAATCTTTCTGCAGGATGAATATTTGAAATATATAACCTAGAAAATCAAAGGTCACAGAGCAGAAATATAAGAGAATGGATGAGATGACAACTCACAATACCAGACTGCTGTCACGATCGTAAACCCCTCCTCTTAAGGTCGCTCCAGCCGTTCCTTCTTTATTCTCTATCTCCTGCACCTGCCTCCGGTTCCAGCCCCCCGTCCTATAAAAGCCAGACGTTCCTGCCAATCTGAGCTCAGCTTTGGAAGATGGACAGCCGGAAGCCCGCCTACCCGCGAGTCCAGGAGGGGCTCAACGGCATAGGCTTCACAACGGCGTCCTGACCGTCTGGGTCCGGGACTGGGAGTGCCTGGCCCTGTTACCCCCCTTTTATTCCCCCGACCCTTCACCGGATCCCGCTCCGGCTTTTAACTTCGTTTGTCTGTGCCAGGATGGATCACCTGGCTTTGGACATTGGCTTTCCTAGGATATTCTAACGGACTCCCTTGGACTTGTTTGCCCTGAGCAAACCCCCCAGAGCACCAGCGCACCTTGGACACGCCCCCTGTTATTCTTCCAGCCCCTATCCTAGGGGCTTTTTCCCCCGTGTTTTCTCACAGCACCCAGTGTTGTGCTGTCTGCGTAGGGTCCTGAAAGACGCTTCGTGACAACTGCTGCACCAAAGCCATTCTTCTTTCTTTTGGTGGTAGTGGAGAAGAATAATTTGCCTTCTTTCCCACCCTGCTATGAAACCGAGCTCTCAAAACATGTGGGGCCTCCTGTGTGGGGCCCTCAAGGGAGCCTCAAAACCTCAAACACAGGCACTCTGCCAGATCTCTGGGTGACCCAGCATCTCACTGGGAAAACAACGGGCAAAGTCTGAAAGACAACTGATCTGCCCGCTACAATATTTCTTGTTTAACTATTCAATCACTATTATCATTACTCTTCTTAGCTGGTCATGACCCACTATTGTGTATTTTAGAGTATGTCTCTCATGACAATGGAGCAAGTGTGTTTAAGTGAAAACACTTCTGTGAATCTATAAGGCACAAGCTGCATGATTATTCCAGAACTAGAAGTATTAAAATAATACAGAATATAATCTTTCAGTTTTCAGTTTGTACCAGCAAAGCAAAGAGTAAAGAGATAACGGACCAGTCTGAGCCAGTAGAGGCTTAAATTAAACTTTTTTGGACTGGTTTAGGCTGGAAATCGTGTAAGAAAAGAGTTACTGCTCATCTATTCATCCATCTGTCAGAAGAGAGGCACCTGCTCTCTCTAAGAATGAGTGAATGAAAGACCATCACTGCTGATTTTCTAGAAAGTTGCCAAGTTTAGGTGTGTGAATGAAAGCATCATTTGTAACCGCAAAGAACAATTCAGAACCAGTACGCACTTTCAGGCCAGCAGTGTCAAAACAGGACTGCAAGCCTTCTGTTATTGAGTAATCCTATTAAGATGTGTTGTAAATTCACAGGTATTTCAGAATGCTATGGCTGTGTGTGCCAAAAACGTTGAATACCAGAGGTCAAAAGAACAATTTGTGCTGATGTACAATGTCCAGAATTTTCCAATGATTGGATAAGTCCAGGGGCAGCATGGTGGTGCAGTGGTCAGCATTGCTGCTTCGTAGTGCAGGGTCCCTGGGTTCAGTTCTGGACTGGGGTGCAATCTGTGTTGAAGATGCTTGTTCCCCCTGTGTGTGTGGGTTTCCTCCCACAGTCCAAAGACAGGTTGGTAGGTCAATTGGCTTCTAGGAAAATTGGCCTTGGTGTGAGTGAGTTAGTGTGTGCCCTGTGATGGACTGGTGTCCTGTCCAGAGTCCATCCTGCCTTGCACCTGCTGCTTGCTGTGATCAGCTCCAGCTCCACCAAGACCCTGAGGTGGATGAAGTTATTAAATGGAAGGATGGTTTAGTCCAGGGCAGGAGCTGGATCAATCGTGCAGCATTGAAAAGTGATTAATTTGAGGGAGCATCCTGCAGTATAATACATGCAATGCTTTTGCAAAAGGTCTAAGTGAAAGATATAGCAATAGCAGCACTTTAAAAACAGATATGACTGAATATTTAAAGCACTCAGGCACTTAAATCCTCATTGCTTCCTTTAGGGATTTAAGTACCCAAGTGTTTTGAATATATGGCCCATACTGTCTCTAATCAGTTTTACATGTGCTTGATCTCTGTTGTTTTATCTCGTCTAACAAATCTGCACCTGAGATCTTTCAGCCACGGTCTGTCACATGCTATTGTCAGCACAGGAGAGCACTGCTCTGCATCTTCCTTCCAACAAAATTCCTTACAGGTTTATCAATTGAAATAGATTGTAGATGATTTAAAGCTGAATCAGCTCAGTGATCAAGACAAGTTTTTAAAACTTTGTAGCACACTGTGACATCACTGGGGAAGTAGCATGCCTCTTTAAAATTTCTAATTATAATCAGAACACAACATATATTGTGTAACGAGACATTTCAGGAAAAGCATTTCAAAAGCACGTTGCACATGTGCAAACTTACATCTTCACTCCTATATATAGTTTAAAAACCAGAAGGTGGAAGAGAGAAAGGTGAATATTGTACTATACTTTACTGCTCTTATACATTATTTTAGTGTCATATAGTGCATTCCGAGAACAGACGTGGGACAGGCAGGAATAGTTAGGACCTGACACTTGTCACTGGAAGGTTGTGGGTTCAAATCCTGTGTGAGGTGGTGCTGTTATACTCCCTGAGCCAGATACTCCACTGTTACCTGATTAAGTAATGGTTATGCTAAGACACTCTAAATTCTTGGAAGATCTAAGCAGAAATAAAGGATTTTTTCGTGTTGTGGGTTTCCTTTAAATGTTTTGCTTGATTTATCCAAGAATCCTTTTTTTCCACTTAAATAATGCTTTCAAAATAAAGTGTAATCAGTAATGCCACAGTATTCCCATATACTACACAGAGAGAGACTAAAATAATAGACTGAGATTGCCTAGTGGGTCTGACTCTGGGATACAGTATGTCATTAGCCAATTCAGATTAGTTAGTGAGGGCTTCTTCACCTCTCAATGCCAAAGTACATCCTGTGGCCTCCTAGGCACATACAGACATATGGATGATCCTCCAGTACAGTCCTTTTCTGACTTTCTATTTTTTCTTGAAGGTAGGTGGAGCTGTCTGTGAGAGCAGCTCCTCTCCCCCAATCAGCACTGATCTTCCAGTACGGGGCTGTTCTGTCTGTGATGTTTTCTCAAATGTGGGTGGAGCAGTCACTGAGAAATGCTCCTCTCCTTCAATCAGTACTGTCCTTGCAGTTGGGCAGGGCGGAGAAGTCCGCCCACAAGTCTTCATTCTTCCCTGTGTGCAGTCACTGGGTTCATTGCTGATGTGAAACTTGTACCTTAGACACTTCCATATCAAGAGGATATAGCAGATATAATTGTCAATCTTAAATTTATTTTAAAAAATAAATGAGAAACGAGAGATTCTCTGAACAAGACTCCTTGACCAGCGTTTAATATGATTCAATCACCATGTTCAATCCAAGTAACCCCTGAAATAAGCCACATAAGGTTTGTAATAATACATATATTTTAATGATAAAAGCAGACAAAAATGGAAGTGGTAGACTTATACAGGTAAATTACAGTCAACTGGTAACTGAAACTTAAGCAGTTTAAACAGATGGAAATTAGTTTTTTGGCCAAGTCTGGCGAGCTTAAGAACTGTGTGCTGTACCCACTCCAAAAACTAAATTAAACTAATGAAGTCAACCCAAAGGACTGTACGTCAGGCTAAAACCATGAAACTTGCACCCAATGACACAAATGGAAATTACAAGGCATTGAATTTAGGTCTCAAATTAGGAGGATGGCCAAACAAATTTCAGTCAGGTCAGTCCCATGGATTTCTGTAAGGTCACATGAAGACAGAACCATTTGAGCCATATTATGCAAAACCCAGAGTATTTGAATAGGCAAGACAGGTCATTTGAGTGCTGTCTGATATTTTCCACCAAGGAAGAGTACTGTCAGAGCCAAATATCTCGACCACTGCCTCTTCTTCTAGTGTCATCTTAATGTTTTGGCAGTGTCTGAAACAAGGTGCATACAGTTATATTTATTACTTACCCAGCATGTCATTTAATCTCGAGATTGACAAATTGAGCGGAACCAGAGTAACTACAAAACAACAACAGAGGAGGAAAAACAAGGTATTCAGGATAACTGTTATTTCACATAACACTATTTTAGTGATATAGCTAGGCACCAAAGTTTATTTAGTAAATAATGAATGCCTTGCTTCCACCTTCCTTTGTTTAAATTAATAGGCAAAGTGAAAAGTATTCTAATCTGCTTGCATGTTCTGGGTGATTTCATCAGAAACAGGCTCGAATGAATCGTTAACAGCCAGTTCAGAGATTTTACAGTATTGTCATTATCCCACTAATCTGTATCTATATAAATATAAAAAATCACGGTGTCTTCTACTTTGGAAACATCTCGTGCCTTCCTACTGCATATCTTTCAGAATGTCTGCCCCGTGTCATCCAGGTGGGGGCAGCAGTTCAGTGTGGGTGACTGGGTTCCCTCCAATAGAATATTAGTATTATACTCCCATACTGAGCACCGACACCGGAGGTTTACAGCAGATGTGTCAAAATAAGCAGCATTTACACTTACTACAGAGCTTCTGAAAAATGCCCAACAATAGCAAAACTGAGTAAGAATAAAACTGTGTTTTATAAACCATGTTGTGACTTGTAGGTGTCATCAACCTACAATAAGTGCCTTTTATTTTGGATATTCTTTTCACATTTACTGTACATCATTAAATAATTAAATGCTCTTAATTGTTCTTCATGCAGTACTATATTTGATCATTTCTTCAATTATTAAAACACATTATATTACAAGTCTAAAAAAGTCTACTTCTGTATTAAAATAGTTTCACACCATGCAATTGCTTTAATGTATTTCTAAACTGTTGCTTTTTATATATTGTGTTTAAATTGCAGCTAGATATATCTGACAGTTATAATTAATATATAATTACTGTATATGAAGTATGTTTCAGAGTTTTCAAATAGTATTGGCTCTGATAAATATTTCCTGTGCCTGGAAATTACATGTCACAAGTTTTAATGCTCAGACAGTAGCAGGTGAGATACTACCTACAGTATGTCCTTATTTGAGAACACTGGGAGAGAAGCAAATATTCCCATCTCCTCATCTACCCCTACCCTGCTAATGTCTGAAGGACCCATTTAGAAGAGAAGAAGCAGTTATCTGCCAGCACAGTGTCTCCAATGCCCTAAGAGACATTTCTATTAAATTCAGTTTAAGCTTTCCCATCCTGTGGGGGAAATTTGTTTTATGGCACAGTCCAACACAAGGAAAACAAACATTACCAACAGAGAAGACGGTACAATAGTGTTAAAGGAGATACGCTCATTTTTAATAAACTAGTAGATCTAATTTAATATTTGATGCATACAAGATTATCATAGGAACCTTTTTTACAGTATTTGTGGAAAAAAAATGAGGTAGAGGTTCAAACTGCAATTTAATAACTGTCCATGAGGAGTTCATTTTCTTATTAGTGTTGTTGACAGATTTCACGAGCCAGGTTGGGAATAAACTCATAATACTATGGATGTAGTGCGTATATACTGTATACTCTGGGCCTGTGATTGGTCTCTGTGTGAGGAGCGTACATATTGTTGTACGATAGCATACAACATTTTTGGTGATTGTTTCTATTGATGTTTTTGCACCACAACACCAGATCAAATTCCTTGTACATGTAACTTATCACGTAATAACCAAGCTGTACTTGGCAAATAAAGTTATCACAAACACCAACAGAGCATGATACTAATGTAGCTGCACATAGACCGATACTCATAAGGAACAGAAGAGAGGCAACACCTTGATCCAGTTCAGTAAAGCACAGTGAAGGCCAAGCCATAACACAACATAGCAAACCTAAAAAATGTGAAAAATTGTATTTGCATTTTTAGCATAGCTATTTAAAACCAGGCACAGGACTGTTGCCATGAACGCAGTAAGGATCTTCAGGCTTTAGTTAGAATATCAAGATTTCTGTCCAAACAATTAGATACAAACAAAATGATCATCTAAATGTCATTTTAATAATTGTTGCAGCCCGAAGCAAATTAAAACACGTATCTTTACCACAGCTGGCAAAAAAGAGGAAAAAGAAGAACAACAAGCTAGTGTAATTTGAATAATTTGTGTCCTACATATAATTTGAATGGTGTCTGCACAGGCTACAGAACATTTCAAGGTCATGTGCAAACATTTTCAAACTATAATCGCAGGATTTCATGTGACCAGACATTTTTGAAGAGAGCAGAGGGTTACACAGTGAGGTCCTGTGGCAGTGAAGGACCATTTCAGCCACTCAGGTCGGGGGCTGAGATAAAGGGAGCCGTGTACACACAGCAAAAATGTCAATATTCATGTTCGCTAACGAGATGAAATAGACAAAAAACAGTACAGCAGGAGAGACAGATCCGACAGGCAGAGTGTAAAATTCATCTTTTGCTGAATTCAACAGTGTGGACAAAATATGAAGAAAAAGTGGATTCTGTTCATTGTCCTGGGTGAGTGTCCTTTCACTTTAACTTTGAATTAAATTGCAGAGGGATACTAGATACTACAGTAGATCTTTTGAGATGTGTGCGCAAGCTGAATGGCATGTATGTTTAACTGTTATTAGTGTAATCAGAATGTAATGAATGCTAATGAAGGAGAAAAGGCCATTGGGCCAAGATATGAAGTGTGATTAAAAATTGTATTGCCATGATTAGTGGATTGCAAGGATCTTTCTATTAGAATTCCAAGGATTTGCAAACAGTCCTAAGCATTTCCATAATTGCTCTGTCTAATCACTGAGGGAGGGGGGCGTGTTGTGGGGATGAGAGGTCTCTACAGAATGAAAGTGTCAGTACTCGTCAGTACTGACTTGTTGAGTCAGTCTCATGCTACTGTTAGTGTGTAAGGAAATTCGACTGTATAGAAGACACCGTGAATGCAAGCACACATACTTCATTGGTTACGCGGCAATAGTAATTATAGCAAACTGCAATTAATTCATTGTTTATGTAACTGTGTAGATTACTGGGGAGATACATCTAAAGCAATTTTCAAAAAAGTAACACCCTTCAATAATTCTCATATACCTTTCTGACAGAGGACTTTCTGTCAAAAAGACAGAGGAAAGATTGATTTGCAGACCCCCAGGATAAGTGAATCTCCTGTACCTTGTGCCAGATACGCAACATTGTTGACATTGCAGGTGTATAGTACCTCAACTTTTACAGTCCTACTCTGTCCTTTATTCTTCTTGAGGGCCAAGATGAAGCACAGCTCTTTCACAGTTGTTTCATTACAAATACTGTACCCTGCTGAGTCTTGAGGGTTCACTCAGCAGAAAGGGGAAGATACAGATCAAATAAGTTGATCTAAGCTCTTTCATCATGAAAGTCCCCCATAACTGTATTTTTGTCTTTTCATTTTACATTTACATTTTAGAATTGACTCTCAAGCTATCTGGTCATAACATGTGGTCACTTCTGGGACTCCAACCTAAAAGTTCATGGCTCAGCTAATTGTGTGTAGCAATTTTAGAGTGGGTTAGGGTGTGCCATTCTACCAGACGCTGTATTGTCCAGTTTGTTCTCAGATCTTCTGATAGGTGATGGCTTTGAAGTGTTGTTGGTACTGACTCGTCTTCAGGATGTTTAGCTCCAGGATCTTGACCAGGCTGTGCACTGACATTGGTTTAGTGACTGTGAGACTTTCGCCTGAAGCATTCAAGTTGTAAAACTTCTTTTCTAAATTCATTTTACTTTTTTTCCAGCTTGGCACCAAACCTTTTGCTTAACAGTTGCCAATTTTACAACCACGTCTGTCTCAACTGCAGGTAAGCGATGGTGTTACCTGAAACACCATTCCATTGAAACATTGTTGTAATTGTCTAGACATTGTGTTTTCTGTAATATTGCTGGATTTACTGGTAAGGTACAATGGTGAGGCGCTGAAGGCAGGGTTCAAGCACAGGTGAGTAGCAGAACTGCAGCAATGAAGCAGGCTGGCAGAAACACAATCCAATGTTGAAAGCCAGTGCAGGCAGAGGTCAAAACCAAGTAGACCCAGGAATATTGGACCAAAGGCAAATCCAAAAACAAAGATGTAGAAGACAGCCAAGTTCAAACCAGGGAAACACAGAAACAAAGCACAGAAAAACCCAAAAACATAGTCAAACAAGCAGCCATTGCACAGAAGGTAAGTACATAATGAATGAACACCATTTCATGAAATCCTTGAAATCCTTGAAAATGATTTAATGATTTTCTGGGTCCTTTAATAGTCTGACCAAAGCTGTGTCATCAGCAAATGTATTGGAATGCCTGTGTGTTTGCTCTTACAGTCATTAATGTACAACATGTACAATAGTGACGGACAAGACACTGCACTATGGTAATCCAGTGGAAGTGTAGCAAATGTCAAATAACCACTGACACATTTCCCCAATGTGACCTGTTGATACCTGTTTGTGAAGAAATGTAGGACCACCTTCTTTGAGAGTTTCTGTGCGAACAAAGGTGGTTTTATTATATTAAAAGCAGAGGACTATCATGAAATAAGATCCTAACAAATGTCTTTGCTTGTTTAAGATGCTGATAGATCAAATATAACAGTATGAGTATTGCGTCATCTACTCCACAGTTTTCTCTGTGTGCAAACTGCATGGGTTCTGTGTGTCATCTGTAATGTGTTGCTTAACTATTCTCTCCTGAATTTCCATTGGAAGTTTTTACAATGGGAATAGTAGTAGATTTCTTTCTAAATGGGGACGATTTATAAATTTAAGGACTTCTGAAAATGTGAAAATGTCACATAATTGATGTGCAAAGATCTTGATTTCTCTTTTCCTCTCCAGCGGTGCCAGCTGTGATGCTGATGATAGCTTCCTCCTGTCAATGATGCAGGACTGTGGCATTATAGGCAGTTTTGCTTTGTTTTGTCATTGGAGGTCTTGCAACACTTTCATGATTTTGTCATGAGCTTTTCATGATTTATCATGATCCTCTTGGTCAAACCAGCAACACTGACCTCCTGCAGTACAGAGAATCACATGATCTGTCTTGGTAGAGGCATTTCTAGAGAGCAATCCTTCAAGCTGAGTTCTCTCTGCTCTGTAGGCAAACAAATTGTTGTGTGTCTCTACACTCTGCTACCTTTTCCCATTCAGTTTGTTCTTTTTAATCTTCACACTCTTCAGTGTTCTCCAGAATCACCTCTGAGGGCTACAAGTAATTTGATGCTTATGGTCAGCCTCATGATAATATTACAAGCTCACAAGCAGTGTGTTCAGTCATTTGAATGGCTGTTAGCTGATACAGAGCACGGTAAAAAATAATTACCTGCCTGCAAGGTCATTTGAATTCTGTGGTTGTGTGTTTTTGCATTGAAACTAGTCCTATCATCACCCTCTTAATGTGAAGACATCCCCATAATGATTTCAGAAATAACACATCACACCCTCTTCAAAACAAGACCGCTATAACGCTACATGAGCTAAATTCTCATAGAAAACAAGGAACATTGTAAAGGCATCATCAATGTGGAATTTTAATGAGCAAAAACCTCAGCATACAGGATTTTAGTTTTATTACATTGGATGGAGGGGACATTGCTTTAAGAACTGTTAAACCCAAATTAAAATGTGCAATTGATTTTATTAGCTTTTATTTTAGAATCGGCAGTTGCATCCATAACAATTCCAAACCTAATGCTCTTACAGATGTTGATGAGTGTGCAGTCAATCCCTCAATCTGTGGTCCAAATGCACAATGTGCCAACACTGCTGGGAGCTACAGCTGCTCCTGTGACACTGGATACACGCCCCCTGCTGGAGTCACTCTGACAAACAGCACCAACCCCTGTCAAGGTAAGAGTTGCTCCTCAGTAGTGCAAACTGTTTGCTGTTATTCAGTAACCTGGAAAAGAGCCTGATATATGAATGCCAAGAGAGAGTGAAACCGTCTGCATCTCTCCAATCCATCTCCAATCTCCAATCCACCTCTTATTTCAAAGATGGATGGATCTTTAGTAAGTCGGTGTTAAATATTGTATTCTCTCGTTTTCATTGCACCTGATCCAATCAGCACCAACCCTTGCCAAAGTAAATATTGTCGCTCCATGAACAAAGAGTGCTGTTAACAGATATGTAGTGACCAGATTATAATATGGGATCGGGATGAATATTTTACTGAGGGATCTTTCTCCCATATTGACAAAGGGTGAGAAATTAACATTCCTCATCCTGTGTCCATCAGGCACAACAGTCATTTTTAATGCTCTTGCAGATATTGATGAGTGTGTAGTCAATCCCTCAATCTGTGGCCCAAACGCACAATGTGCCAACACTGCTGGGAGCTACAGCTGCTCCTGTGACACTGGATACACGCCCCCTGCTGGAGTCACTCTGACCAGCAGCTCAAACCCGTGTCAAGGTAAGATACTGTAAAGGCTCCAAGAAGGTGAGTGACTGTACTGTGAGCAAATATTTGCCTGCTTATTAAATAATTATTTTCTCAAGTTCTCAGCCAATCTATGGTCAGATCAGTTAAATTCTGCACTAAACATTAAATCTGCATGTACAGTTTTTGAATTGGCAGATATTCGTCATTGGAAACATCCTAGCCAGAACAACCACAAGAATCAAAATATTTTTACTCTTGATATAGATAGATACTTTATTGATCCCGTGAAGGAAATTGCAGTGCAACAGCAGCTTAACACAGACAACACGTCATGTTGTCGTAACACAGACAACACGTCATGATATGTTAAAACAGATTAATTATCACATGAAATCAAATAAATGTCAATGTCACGGAGTTACTAATACAATCTAGAATTTCATTCTATGGAGTATTCTCTCAGTAAAGGCTATTATCTTGCATCTAGTGTTTTTGAGAAAGGCAGTACCTGAAACTAGCTAAACCAATGCACACTAATGCTGCTTAGGAATTTAGTTTAGGACAATAAGAGACTTGACTCTCTGCAGACACTGATGAGTGTGCAGCCAATCCCTCAATCTGTGGTCCAAATGCACAATGTACCAACACTCCTGGGAGCTACAGCTGCTCCTGTAACACTGGATACACACCCCCTGCTGGAGTCACTCTGACCAACAGCACAAACCCCTGCCAAGGTAAGACTTGTTCCATCCTAAAAGAACTGTGTTTCTCACAGATATTTAGTTGCCAGTAAGCTAAAGTTTTAGCTACAAGGTTTAGAGGGATGGTGACTATTTAAGTACAGTATTACCAAAAATAAAATCTTTAGTAGTTTTAAAGAATTTTAAATAATATGCCCTCCAATTTACCCATGATAAAATATGAACAAAAAATGCCCTATAATAGAAGAATTAATAGATTGGACAATCTTTCTTGCTTAAAAAAATCTGATACCGTAATACAGTAATCTTAACAGACGTGCGCAGCGAAAAGTCATATTTGTCAACACACATTTTTCACACACTGTAGATCGCATTTTTTAAATGCTTCTCTGGTAGGGATCATAGTGATTAGACACCTCCAGCTGTGGGCTGTGAGATACTGACATTTCAGAGAGGAAATATAGGAGCCATGAAGAGTTGCTCTAAGTATTTCAATCCATTTCTTTCCATTAGTGAAACAGATATCTTGATTTAAAACCACAAACGTTCAATTGGATTAAGGTCTGGAGATTTTGACGGCCAGAGAAGAACATTTATTTTGTCTGCAGTGCTTGTGGGCTGTCAGCACACACAGGGACACTTCCTCTGCCTCATCAAAAGACCGGGTCCTGTGTCACCACAGTCTTGCACTGTCTACATTCTGGGGGGAAGGATGACATCACTTCTATAACTCGCTCAGTAGACTGAGCCCTGTTACCTACAGTCTGCTCTGTAAAATACTATCATGATTACAGTATAACATTATTAGATTTTGAGAGACATTATCCAATCCCCAGCTCTTTCAGTTATATTATGCTTTTTCTTTGTATTTCATCAAATGAATGAATAAATCTGGAGAGCAATATAATTACAGATTCTAGCAGTGAAATGAATCTTTTCCAACATTTAACAAAGTGTCAAAATGAACAGTATTGCTTGTTCAATTAATCTACTCATGTCAATCTGTTAGTTCTATAATGAAAGGAGAACTGACCTTAATTGATGTATCCATTCATTCATTCATTTCAGAAAATTACTTATTACAGAAAACTAATGACAGAAAACAGAACAAGCGCCATAATATTGACTCAGGATGAATGCAGTATTTATTCTGTGGATCTATATGGAGAAGAACAGTACCACATTTTGAAAGCATGTTCATCACCAGCATAGACTGGTGAAAGAGACTATTTGCATTTGAGCTCTGATAGTAACCTCTAAAGTCATTCTTAATGTTCTTGCAGATATTGATGAGTGTACAGCCAATCCCTCAATCTGTGGCCCAAATGCAACATGTGCCAACACTGCTGGGAGCTACAGCTGCTCCTGTGACACTGGATACACGCCCCCTGCTGGAGTCACTCTGACAAGCAGCTCAAAACCTTGTGGAGGTAAATATTAGATGAGATCACTTTATTGGCCATATACAATTTCTTGTATTAGGAATTTGTCTTGTCTTTGCATACCCCAACTTGTTCTCCATGAGACACACAGACAGGGAGAGAAGCGTGGGGTCAGAGTGCAGGGTCAGCCATTTATACAGCGCCCCTGGAGCAGTTGGGGTAAAGGGCCTTGTTCAGGGGCCAAACAGAATAGGATTCCACTGTGGCAGATCCTTAGCTACAGAGCCACTGCACCTCAGACAAGGTTTAAAGGTGTAAAGGCTCCGAGAAGAAAGAGACTGTGTGTAATGTGGGCATACAGTATTCATCTACGTATTAAATCATTATTTTCCCAATTTCTCAGATAATCTGAGGTCAAATTACCTGTATTTTGCACTTCAGCTGTTATTTTAATTTATACAGTAAATCTGCAGATTAATAAAGCTCCGTGAAGTTGGCCCCCATACAGACATCACAAACAATGAAACCCACCTCATTCGTTAGTGCTACATTTGTGCCGGTTTGTGCCGTTGAAAGTAACTTCCCAGTTTCTTTCTTTCCCGAAATAAAGCGCCTTGTTTTTACGGGGTCGTGACATCACTCAGCCCCCGCTACAACGTCGTAGGGGAACCGGACTGGTCTCATTCGTTAGTGCTACGTTTGTGCCGGTTTGTGCCGTTGAGAGTAGCGTTTATGCTGCTTTTGTTTCCACACTAATGGAAAAACAATCTCTCTGCAGATTGTGACGAGTGTACAGCTGATCCCTCAATCTGTGGTCCAAATGCAACATGTACCAACACTGTTGGGAGCTACAGCTGCACCTGTGACACCGGATACATGACCCCTGCTGGAGTCACTCTGACAAATAGCTCAAACCCCTGTGAAGGTAAGAATTGCTTCTTCATAAGTTAACTGTGCTTCTCCCATATATTTGGAGGCCAGTAAAAATTGATGGTTCTACAGATTCTTGGAGAGATCCTGACTATTTAGTATTATGAAAAATGAAATCACTAATAATTTTATAGTTTTTTTATACAGAGTTAGAAGCTGTAGCAGTAAAAGGGAATTTGACAAAGGGTAAGACATGAACTGAACTGGTCAGTTAGTCTACTAATGAAATTGAACAGACCTGATATCTTAACATTGAAAGGAGGGCTGACCTTCATTGTTCCTGCATTTACTGTAAAGGGATGCTTGGCCAAGATGTCTTATTCCTTCTTAATTATAGAAAAATAGTACAAGCAACATACTGTACCATTGATTCACAATTTCATTGTTATGCTTTCTTTGGATGTAGGAAAGGTGGAAACATACAAACTCAAATATTTGGTACAAGATTGTATTTTATGTGTCAGGATATTTGTCATCACCAGAAGAAAGTTAAAAGAATATGTCAATAAAGCACACTAGGTCACCGAAGAAGCTGCATCAGACTAATTTAATTACCATAAGAAGAGTTACAAATCAGTAGAGGACATTCAGCCCAACTTTTTTTCTGAACTTTTCCAATCATTTCTTCATAGAGGACAGTGTATCAGATTCAACAACTTGGCAGGGTGGCCTGTTCCATACTCCCACAGTCCTTTGTGTAAAGAAGTTCGTACTGTTTTCACTTTTAAATGAACATCAAAGTAGTTTGCACTTGTGTCCTCCAGTTTGTGTTTCAATGCTCATTCTTGAGAAGGCCAGTGGGTTGACTTTGCTGGTGTCTTTGCAGATTTGCAATACTTCCGTCGAGTCTCCTTGTAATCTTCTCTGTTCAAGACCAGGGTTCCTGCAACCTGTGCAGGACATTCCACTGAACACAGAACTGTCTATTTGCTCTGCACTGATTCCAAAGCAGAAATACAGATTTTTGTAACCTAGTGATCAAACTTTTGCACTATATTCAAAATTATGTCTTATTAGTGGATAATATAATTTCCCCATAACATTCCTTGATATACAGTCTATTATTTAAATATACATCCTAACACTGTTTGACTTGCTTTTTTGTTTCCCCATCATACTAAAAATAGAATATGAGTTAACTTTAACACCTAAGCCTTGTTCATAAGTGGCTTCTTAAAGCTCAGCATTTGTAATCTCATTTTGTGATATAGTAGAGAGACTGTCCACAGAATTTGACACTATGGTAATCTGGTTAATTTTGCAAGATTATAAGACTGTCCGAAAGAAGAAAGACTTCAGTCTGTAACTAGATACCAGTTGGGAAGGAGAGAGTTACAGTGAAAACCTCAAAGTTAAGGTGGCTAACAGGCCTGAGGAACTCAGTGGAAGACTTTATTAAGATATTATTGATAGTACTAAGGTTTGTCCCAGATCCTGGACAGACAGAATGTGTAAGCAGTGTTAATTTCGGTTTTGATTAAGTTATAGTCTTACCTTGACTACAATGTCTAGTTTTAGTCACATTTTAGTCATGCAGTTTAGTAATATTTAGTAATATAAACTGTATTTAGTAATTTAGTAAGGTTTTAGTTTAATTAATTTTATCTTTGGAATATTAAGGAAATTAAGTATAATGTGTTTTTAATTTACAATTCAGATTGTTCTAGTTGGGTAGCCCGTATACTTATGTGGCAAATTTTACTTTCCATGTTAAGCAAGGAAGTGCTTAAAACAGATTAGGAACTTAACTGTTACTCTAAGAAGACATAAGAATCATGAACTGCTTTACTTTCTGATACTGTAGTGGCATACGGTACTTTCTCACCTCAGAGAGTGAAGTACAGGTCTAGACAGCACAGTGAGCGAGTCTTAAAGACCAGCCTGTGATCTCACCGCAGCTGAGGAATGGGTGACCTACAGTGTGAAAGAGGAAAAGGACAGCAAACCATCCCATTCTGGATGCCTCGATTTGGCGGTGGTGGTGGAGGGGGAGTTTGCTGAACGTGATCAACCAGGAGAGAGGAGTGCTGTTAATCCACAATCAAAAAAGAACAAAAAGCATGGTGTAGTCGGAAGGGTGTCTTGAGATGAAGGAGAGATTGAGCAAGTATTATGGTGTGTTGTATGATGTATCTGGCATTATAATATCTATCCTGCCCCCAACGCATGTCAGCAATGGGAAGGTGAGCTAGAAAGAAGTCTGCTCAGCCCTACCCGGAAGGGGACTAATGTCAAAGAAGGAAGACCCCGGAAGGGCTTCACACTGAATGGTGCAACAAAGGCACCCCACTTAAAACTGATACTGCTCACAGATGTGAGTGGCAGAGGTACTGGCAAGAGGCACTAGGCTTCACTCAGAACCTACAGTTCAATGTAATATTCCACACTTTTCTATAATAAGCATCATCTGCTAGTCTTGAATTCTATTTTTTTTCCATTTTCCTTTGTAGCTACTGAAATACTTGCTAAGCGTGCTATTTTTCCTATTTTTTCTTTATTTTCTTTTCACATCACTAGTTACTACCCATACCAGAATCTAGACCATTGATTTCAATACAAAAAATACATACATACTAATACTCAACTACTGCATTGTATGAGCCCAATCAGAGCATGCATCCTCTTATCTGTAGGAGGGCTTCAAACTCTAGTGCAATTATTATCCACCCTGTGATCACACTAATCTTTGCAAACGTTAAGCAATTAGCATGGGAAATGTGATTAATTATAAGATTAAAATGTAATCATGGTGAATTATTATTGAGTGTTGGAATCAACAGCATTTGTTGCACTTTAATGCTTCTCAGTATATTTAAGTGCTGGTTCAAACTTAGCAACAATACATAAATAAAACAAAATTTTATATATGAAAAAAATAATAATTCTGTGCTTTGTGTCTATAGACATTGATGAGTGTGTGTTCACATCCTCCATCTGTGGTCCAAATGCACTGTGTACCAACACTATAGGGAGTTTTACTTGCTCCTGTGATACTGGATACATCCCCCCTACTGGAGCCAAACTGATGAGCATTATTAATCCATGTCAAGGTAAGAACTGTTTTTCCTATAACTAAGCTCCTATCATTATAGCACCACTACATGACTGAATCCACAATCTGCAAGATTTGCAAAGTCAAAACAATTGTAATAATGCAAGTAGAAAGGACAGTGGAACAGACATTAATCAATTAACAGTCCTACCAACTGAAAACTCCTTTCCCCAAAAAGGTGGAAAGGCAATCCTAAGACCATAAGAAGAGTTACAAATGAGAGGAAGCCGTTTCCCATCTAGCTAAATTGGTCTGTGCTCTGTGGTACAACATTCCACCTGATTGGACATGTCAACGTCATGCAGACCAGCTGACAAGACTGCGAAGGAACTCCATGATTCTCAAACACAACCACTTTCCTGCAGTGTCCAGGGAGTCTGATCTTAACACTTTGTTAACCTTTTAAACTAAGTGATTTTCAAGTTTGAAAATAATCCTGCTCTAAATGTTTTGATGCTGGAGCTAACTCTCTGGCAACATATAGAAAAACTTTAACATGAGGGCTAAGTAGTATCTTTCTAATTGCTGTGTTGTGTTTTTAATTCTCGATGAACAACTACCCAGTCATTTTTACTCTACTTTTTATAACTAGTCAACGGAATTATTGTGGTTAGGAGGACTGGACATTTTTGTAGCAAAATACAGTCTCTTTTTACCGTTAATCCAAGTAAAATGTTGTAGATGAAATCTAGGGTGATGACAAACTTAATTTCATACAGATATCAATCAGTGTGTAACAAACAACCAATCAACCTGTGGTCCAAACGCACAATGTATCTTCAATGACCAGAGCTACAACTGTTCCTGCGATACTGGATATATCCCCCCTACTGGAGCATTAGTGACAACCGATTTATTCCCATGTCAAGGTAAGAACTGCTTAAGGTTTTCATGACCTTCAGTCATTAGTGAAATAGAGTGGCTGTAAAATGTCTGTGAAGGAGGGAGAAAAATTATATTGTTGATCATCTGAAAAAAATAAATGACTTGGTTCATCTCATGTCCACAAAATGCAGCAGAAAGATTCCATATATGACACAACACTTTTCAGGAAAGTGAAGCATGCATTTTGATAGAGAAGTTTGTGTCAGAGGCATTTAAATCTGGAAGAAATTCAGCTGCCAATTAAATATCTAGGAACCAGAAATGCTTTTTTTAAATGAACATGAAAACTTAAGAGTTTAGGTAACAAATGCACAACCCGGACAATGAATTTCATATTTGGAATAGCTGCAGTTATCTTTTTTTATCTACCAGTGATTATTAGGAGCTAATTCTTCACACAAACATTAGATGATCAGAAATCATAAGTATAGAATTATTAGGAAAGAAGCAACCCACCTGGAAAGGCCCAGTCCAACAGGTTTTCTAAGTGATATTTAAATCATCAATTCTCTAAAAACCTGGAAGAATTTAACTATGATCTGTTAAATAGATGACGTCTTCAATTAAGAAATTTAGAGATTGTGTGGGACAAACATTTGAAATATACCTCACCCCTCCATGTCCAGTGTTCCCTTCATTGAAACATTCTTTCTTAATTGATCAATGTTTAATCTTTAAGTAAGATAATTAAGGTTGAGCTACTGTATATGAGTAACTGGATTGGAGCTCTCCAGGACAAGGGCTGGAGACCCTTGCTTTAAAGGATTATTCTACACTACAGATTGTGCTCTATAGAGATGTTGCTCAAGGCTCATGTTAATAATGGAGTATCATCTCCCACAGAGTCCCTGTGTGGATACAGGATTTTTTCTTCTGAATAAATATGACCCTAATTGCAAAGTCCTAGATATCTTTGTCCATTTTACTTAATTATTTGGATCTGTTTATTTTTCCTTAAAAAATGTCAATACGGAATCCATGGACCTGGATAGTGAATAAGGATTCCTGTATTTCCTTTCTGAAGGTTTATCACCATGAGCTATGCATGGCATCTGGGGGCAGCAGCCTTAGCTGCACTCTTTTTTAGGCAGGATCTTGGTAAACACACACAACCACAGCTATAAGACAAATAAATTGCGCTTTTCAGAACAAAAGCCTAGCTCTGGCTCAGCTCTAACTGTGATTCTTACTCTTACCCTCTCTACAGGAAGCCAGGTAGCTAAGATGCCTACTGGCATAAAAACACAGAAAATATAAACACTTCCAGAAAAACGCTGTGTTGGACCCATGGGTTGTTCTCAAGAACATCTTGTGTCTGATTTTGTTCTTTTCTCTCTCTCTTCTCCCTCTGCTGCAGCACATGAGAGAGGCTGTGTTAACATCCAATATAGCAGAGGTCAACAACTACTGCTCTCAATGTCCTCCAACCAATTGTTTTCCTCTAATTAGTCATGTGACTAAAAAAAAAAAGACAGTCAGGTGGTTCACCGTTGCCTTCTGGGGAATGTGACTCAAACAAGAACCTCTATCTGGTCAGCAACCACTCCCATTTAACAAAAAAACAAAACGTCTTTGAGATAGAAATTTAAAATTTGAGGTTACTGCATAAGGAATTCATAGATGTATAAAAAGTAAACTACAGACTGCATGCATATTCATCCATAAATATTCAGGCATCCTGTGAACATTACCGCATCAATATATAACTGCAAAGGATGTGCCTCTAAACCTTTAAATACAATTAAGTGGTGCAGTCCGAAAGGCTGGTTTCATTCACGACCTGGGAGTCTAGACAAGAATCAGAATGAGCCACATGTTTTGAGTGAAAGTAATTTTGATTGCGTTTTGAAAGAATAACAATTTCAAAGCATTGCCCTCATCGAATCTTAAAATCCAATCTCCAATGCTTTGAAATCACAAAGATGAGGTTCTATGAATCCCCCATTTACAATGATTTCAAGATGTGAAACTTTATTTCCACAGATGTGAATGACTGCATTAACAACAACATCTCAGTGTGCGGTAAACACGCAAAGTGCTCATTCACCGGTCAAAGTTACACCTGTTCCTGCATTGCTGGGTTCACCCCCCCAACTGAAGTCCCCCAGGCCAGCTACTCCTACCCATGTACAGGTGAGGACTGTTTGCTTCCAAATGAAGCCTGCTGTGTCCAGATTGGAGGTGGTCAGTAAAACTTAAATTTGGTCATCCTGATCTTGTTAGATCTCTAAAGTTTTGATTGTGTCCCAAATTATGATTTCTCAGCTGTACAGGTTAGATCTCAAAAGCTAAGCCAGTCTGGAATGGATAGGCAGTGAAATAAGAGACCTCAAAGAAAAACCAGGCTGCTGCTGTAAGGAGTGTTGATGGAACAGTAGGTGGCGCACCTTCCCTCTGTATACAGAGGGAAGTATAGTGACCAGAGAAACTGTGATACAGAACCTACTGTCCTTCAAATGATATGGTAACCCGAGTTTCTCACTATTTGGTCACTGAAGATTCCAGGGCACTGTTCAAAGGAGGAGGATTCTGCAGTGTACAGACTAAATCCCACTCTGGGCTGTACAATCTGTCCTCACTAAAGCTCCCAATGAATTTGCCTGGTGAAACAGTTTCTCCCTCCTCCCCCGATCTGCTGTGTTGGAGCAGAACGGCTGCTGTGCACCACCTAGGAGAGGCAGCACTTCAGTGTTGGAGGAGGTGGGTCCCCTCCTATATACAGGATAATGCTCTTTGGGATAGCAAGCAGTCTATAAATACAGGTGAAGATCACCCAGGTAGTGGTGGCTCATGAAGGTAATTAAAAGGGTTTTCCAGTCATTTGTCCTTTTACACACCTCTAAAACATGGCAGGTAACACTTAGAACAACACAATAACTGTAAGGCCACAGACTCAGATCTCGAGTGGGAAACCGTTATTGTTCACTTGAGCAAGGTACTTCATGGAGAATGCTTGAGGAAAGTGCCCTCCTATATACCTGGGTACACTCTTGCACTTTAAATAACAAAGTCACTGTCTTAATTGATCTGCATGGTTAATGAATTAAAGGCTTATTATTACTGTTTTGCTCTGATAAAATGGTGGAAGTTGGGAGAGTTGCACAGCATGTGGCTGACATCCTTGTTGCTTCTTGTGGGTGTTTGGAAACACCCAAGGAAGTCGTTGCGCTAATAGACAACAAAGCAGTTGGTGATTTCCATCTGCTCCAGTACCCCAAATTTAAGGAAATTGTGTATTTAATTGCTCTTTCAGTCTTGGCAACAGAATACACAGTCATTCTGAACTTGATTCTCTACAGACTTCAATGAGTGTAAACACTATCCTGACATCTGTCCAGGGAGCACCTGTGTCAACACCATCGGGTCTTATAAGTGTGTAATTATTTACTATGGATTTGGAGGAGGAGGTCATCCACGTCCAGGTAAGTCTCTTGTATGGAATTCGTCTCTCCATAAGGAGGTTGAACTGTATTGCCCAAAAAGTAAATGAGGTCTGAGAACTCCAAAAATCCATTCATTTGCTGATCACTTATTCTAATTCAGAGAAGCTGGAATCTATACCAGCAGATAACAGCACAAGGCAGGATTCATCTTAGACAGGACACCAGTCCATTGCAGGACACACACAGACAAAAACACGCACGCACTCACATCAGGGCCGATTTTCCAAGAAGCCAATTCACCTTCCAGTTTGTCTTTGGACTCTGAGAAGAAACTGAAGCACCTGGAGGAAACCCATGTGAGCACAGGGAGACTCAGTAAATGACTTCTGTCAAAAATCTGGCCACTGTTAACCACCACCGTTAACATGATTGTGTATGCCCTTTTTGATAACATGATCGAAATCGACATGTGTAGCCATGTTCTTTACAGCTTCAGCAAGGATCCCAAGAGGCAGAGCATGAACACTGCTACACAAGATTTTACCCTTTCACTAGAGAGACTTTTCTGAGTGCCAGTTACAGTACAACACTGGGGCAAAAACCTCTGAGGTTTAATAGTAAACAATCCTAATAATCATCACTGGATCATTATTTATTATAATTATACCTGACATCTGATGAAGGAGCCTACTTTTTAATTCCGACAGCTTTTCACATAACGCTATTTTCTTCCTCTAGAGCAACATGGATTTTTAAACTCAAACTTAACTTATGTTCTACAAAAACAAACAGTTGCAAGATGTTTCCTCAATTGCTGGTGAACAACACAGCATCTATCTTTTACACCAGAGATGCAAAATGTGTTCTTTACCTTGGTCTCCTAAAACTGCTCAATTGAAGGAACTTGACCCAGGAAAAGAAGTAACGAAAGCTTGCTCTTGGGTCCGCATTAGCTGTGCAAAGAAATCTCTTCCAGTCCCTTATCTTGTGCCTTCATCTCTCTCATTTTAGGGTCCTCTTTCCATCCTAATGTAACTGGTACAGAAGGCAAAACTCTTTGCAAATGGAATCACAAACTGTTTGCCTAGACGTCCATTGTCCATTAATTACCACATAGTCAGGGGTGGCGATGTGTAGCGCTGCATGCAGGGTTCTTGGAACAGAGAGACAGGAAGAAAACAAAAGAGAAAGAAAAGAAGGATCACACACTCCATTTGGCAATTCAATTAGTTAGTTTCATGGACCACTGGGTAAATGAAACTGTGATTTCAATACAGTCAGAACGCTGTAACAACTTCAATCTTCTGCAGACACTGACGAGTGTGCAGTCAATCCCTCAATCTGTGGTCCCAACGCAAAATGTGCCAACACTGCTGGGAGCTACAAATGCTCCTGTGAAGCTGGATACGCTGCCCCTCCAGGAGTCACGCTGACCAGCAGCTCGAACCCATGTCAAGGTACAAACTGCTCAAGCAGAAATTACGTGATTGCAGACATTCGGGGGCAAGGCAAAACATCTTCTAAAAAGCTAGTGAGGCATGCTGAATCATGTAGCCTTGTGGAAAATAAATTAATTAATGAAATTAGTCAACATGGATTTAGATTTTGTCAGCAAGAAAGAAAACAGCTCTGTTTCTTCTTTATACAGGGGTGTCTGGAACCACTTCCTAGTTATGTAGTTGAAGTCGACACTGTGGGACTCTTTTAAGAAAGGAAGAGATGGAGTGCTTTGTGCTCTATAAGTTACTCAAAAATACTTGTAGACCACATGGTGCCCCCTTGTTTGGGACATCCTTACAAAAGAACCTCCTTGTTTGGGTCTCCTTGCATAAAGGAACTCAAAGATCCAGAAGATCCTAAAATTTAATTGTACTCTATAAAGGTGCTAGGTAGAAAGATGAAATAGATGAATTCTCTCCTGTAGGTGAAAGTTTATATTTTACCATATATTTCACTGAGTTGGAATAGTCTATAATCTTCATGGAATGGAGAACTATTTAGGGCAGCAGAGGTAGCAGTAAAAGGAGTTACTATGCTTATCTTCATTAAGAATGTATTCTGTTTTATCAGTTTATGATAACAACCTTTAAAATAAAGCCTTTAGGACCTTTAAACACCCATGTGAAGTGGGGATCTGTCAGAGTGAATAAAGAAAGAGAAGAAGTGACTTTTCAGTGTATATTGGAGTCATCTTAATACAGTATACAGTATGTTCTAATGTCTCCAAGACATTTATTTTTTATAAACTCTCTTTTTGTTCACAGTGAAAAGCCGAGTCAAGATAAGGGTGAAATTCACTCTGGACCAGGATTTGAATCCTAATGATCCAGAAATTCAGAGGTACATTTTAATGAAGGTAGGAGACCCTTTCTTGGAGAACGGCGTGCCTAAATCCTTATTTGCCATTTATGTGCAGCTGTACAACAACTCATTGTTTCATTCATGAGCGCTTCATGCACTTAGGAGACAAACTTGAACCCCCACAGCAATGCTGATCCCACCTGGGTGACGCATAATAGCCCCGGCACACAGACAATCGGGGGGAGCAGAGAGATACTGCTTCACTAGTGGGGCTAAAGAAGAAAATAAGGGGGGCCAGAGTGAAATTTTGGCCCCCCAACTGTGTTTAACACACTGCTGTTATAAAACCTTTAGACTTTAATGTCTCCTGTGAAGGGTTAGTTTCTCTTACAGCACAGTTACTGCAGTCATGGGATTGGAAATTCTGGGAAGAGTTCCAACTATCAGTCTACCAACAACACTTACAGCATCAACCTGTTTTTCAAAGTATCAACCTGATATCAAAGTTCTAAAGTGTATCTGAAAACAAATTAATAGAGCAAGCGGTCAAGTGCAAAGCCAGAGAGAACACAAGAAAACAATCCAGAGAGAACTCCACAAAACAAAGTCGAACAAAGCACTGTCAAAGCAAAGGACTGTCAGAAACAAAATCAGCTCACGGAAAATGCCAAGACCAGGGTAACACGCTAAGCCCAAGTAATAATAATATAATAATAATTGCTTACACTTACAGTATATAGCGCTTTTCTGGACACTCCACTCAAAGCGCTTTACAGGTAATGGGGACTCCCCTCCACCACCACCACCAATGTGCAGCATCCATCCAGAAAGTGCCAGAGTATCACAGGGGCAGGTCCTATATAGCCAGGTGATTAAGTGTGCACAGGTAGAAATGATCTTCTACCTCATCTGATTGCCACAGCAATGGGCTGATTGTAACTGTGGGAGGTTGCTGTGGTGATTCTAGTGGGATTTTCAATGCTTTGGAGAGAGCAGGCATAATAGTGTCATTACAGAAAAAGGGCTTACCGTATATGGAATGCACTGCCCCTATATTTCCATGGGAGATGGGTGGATTAGTTAGCATATCATGATCCTGTCAGGTCTATCAGCTGCAACTAGGTAAATGTTCAATCTTCTGCCCCTAGACTGGCAATACCTTACTCCATGAAATGAACTTTAATGCATCCTCTGTGATGTGTCCTTACACTCCATTCAGCAGAGCATTTTTTAAGTAATTGGAGGAGATTTTTTAAAAAAACTTACAAACATTTGCCATTTGACTTACAAAGAATGTCCCAACCTGCTCTTGAGAGCTCCCGTCTCCTACCAAACATCACAAAGAGCTTCCCCTACCTGCCTAGAGAGCAACATATCCTGTTATATAGCTCTGCGTGAAGTTCAATACAATACAGTGCAGCAGGAACTGAGGTCTATGTATATGTTTCAGTTCAATGAGGAAATGTCCAAGAGAGTTTCAATGGACGCCACAACACTGAGCTGGAGTGTGAAGGATGGGCAGATCTTGTACAAGGAGAAGGAAGAAGGTGAGATGGGAGTTCCTGTTGGATGTCAAAATCTGAAGAATTTCTGCTAGGGTTCTTAACAGGAAAATAAACTGTGGGATGACTTCATTTCTGAACTCTGCTTCTCACCTACAGATCAATGTGGGGCTCAATGACATCCTGCCAGTCAAACAGTGGCCACAGAACCACTATCCTTATATAAAGGACATGGAAGACAGCAAGACAATGGTGAGAAAAAAGAGATGATCACCATAAAAGACTGCATTAATTGGTTTGAACTGATCATTTTTAATTCCAAGAATTTCAATAATGTTTAGCAATAACATTTAGAACCTTACCCTTTTTTTCAGTTTCTCAATTCTGTTTTGAGAATTAAAATATTGGATGTTTGACAAAACATCCCACAGTGTCTTTTTGCGTTGTCCTAAAGAAAAAAGGATTTTATACAGAAAAGCAAGCGAATTGATCCAATGATCTCATTCAGTCCTTTCTTAAAAGAAGCTGGGTAGCCTGTTCTGCACTCCCACCACCAATGTGTACAGACAAACCTCCTGTTCTCAGTTTTAAATGCATTTCCACATAGTTTCCCCTTTTGACCACTGACAGATATTAAACTGTTTATTCTGAAAAAATATTTACTAGTTTGTGCCTTCAAGGATTTTGAATCAAGCCATGATTTTCTCTGTTAAAGACTTGAGCCTGACAGCGTAGGACATTCCTCTACACCTTTGTGTAACGAACAGTTCTATCCGGACCCTATGCGGACGACACAATCCAGAATAGTGAGGAAGGAATACACTAGGGAAAAGTCATGCAGGAACAGGGATGAACAGGGGGGCGTGTCCATACAGTGCTGGTGATCCGGGGAGGTGTGGCCGAGGCGAACAGTCCAGAATAAATCCAAAAGGGGGAATCCAAAAACAAAAGCAAAAGGTCCA
This sequence comes from Atractosteus spatula, assembly GCF_055471065.1. Taxonomy (NCBI): domain Eukaryota; kingdom Metazoa; phylum Chordata; class Actinopteri; order Semionotiformes; family Lepisosteidae; genus Atractosteus; species Atractosteus spatula. Next base: position 65,504,325 of record NC_142708.1, on the reverse strand, counting down.
AGGCTGGGAAATCCGTCCAAACGGGAGATTAAAAACAGGTGCCGGGTTGGGACCGGCGGGGGGGAACAAGGACAGGAGCAGGAAGTTAAAAACATGACGGAGCCAGGCGCAACCAGGTCCCGGGCTCGCACGATGCGGGGATCAAATGCAGAGCCCCGGGTAAAGTGAGCGCCTGGCTTTTAAAGGCAAACAGAAACAAGGAACAGATGGCAGGAATGATACAAACGAGGAAGGGCTGGAGCACCCTTAAGAGGAGGGGTTGCGATCGTGACACTTTGAATGCATCTGGTTGCTCATTATTTAATTTAACAATTAATGTTGAATAGCAGTCAGTTGTTGTGCACATTAGTTTCACATACCTCTTGGACAAGGTCTTGTGACTCTTCTTCCTTCCAGTGTTACCTTATCTGGGCCGATGTTTAGGAGGAATTCCTCAGAGACATTCAGTCTTAATGCCACAGACAGCTGCTCTGAGCATTGGCTCCTCAGTGAAGCACAAACATCAAATGTCTTTTCATTTCTATTCACACCAAAGTTCACCCCTGCATTCTTGGGGATCCACAAGCATTGGTTCATTCCATGCATACAATTGTTAAGCGTAGGATTGCACCAATGTGATCCCATTCAGATACCTGAGGATAATATGGGTTCAACCTGTATAACAAGCTTGATCCAGGGGTTATTGAGACACTGGCCAGACTGCCACACTCATGGGCAGGATGTCTGTATTATTGATGACTTCAGGCACATGTGAGAATGCAAAGTGGTTAAAGAAGACATTCACAGGAGACTCAAGATGACTGCCAAGTTTGGAATTGTCAGCATGAAAATTTTGTCAACAGAAATAGTTTGAGATTTGAGAGGAAGAGTACAATGCGTAAGGCAACTAATTGGCTTAATTCAGGAGCCTTGTATAAAAAATCAAGGATGATATCTGCCAAGTTTGCAATTGAGTTCTTAAACAGTTTTTGGTGGAAATAGTTGATGTGTGATATAACACTATTAACAGGTAAACACCTAAAGCCAAAAAATAACATATCTTTGATGTATGAATGATTATTGACCATCCATAACACATAACATCATATGTTTAAATCCAGAACTGTAATCTGGATTCCAGTGTATAATAAAATGAAGACCTAATCACCTTGTTTTGCTCTTGTGTGTCTGTGCTGACAATGGATATTATTGGCTTAATGACCTTGTTTTTGTGTGTATGTGATAACACTGCATGAAGTGTATGACTTCATGGAGTTTACAAGGAAGCCTGGGGAGAGATAACAGCGGTCTTCGCTGTCCTCAATGGTAATCATTCCTGACATAATTGCCTCGGTTTAAAAGAACTATAAATGCTACACATAAAACATTTTGGGCTTTTTGCATGTCTTTTGAATCCCTCCTCCACCCCTTCTGCTCCTTTGTAGCTTTCCATGTTGGTTCACTCCTCACACTGCAGGGGGTTTCCAGTGTCCTACAGGCGGAGTGTGGGCCCTCAGCCAACAGGGTTAAGTTTACTAGGATTAAAACCTCAATAAACATTTTTTATTGCACTTTATCCTGGGTTGCTGTTATTCCTCAGGAAAGGATTTTGTTTCTATGTCTTCATAGCTCTGTGGCTCTTAATCGTGTTGCTGTTCATGTCTGGTAATGTGATAAATGAATGGCTTGGTTTCTATGTTTGATACATATGTGGTGAGCATGTTGCAGGGACCTCATTGATGCCTTGAAGTTCTTTAATAAAAGTGAAATATTTTTGTTTTTTTTCTAAACAGGTGTTTTATTACTTCTTCCCTTAAAATATTCCTGTCTTGTACCTAAACCCACTTTCCCAATGATAGAAAGTCATTGTATTTGGTAAAGTCCCTGAAATAGTTTGTCAGTACCTAACCTTAACAGTAGGTGAGCCAGAAGACATGCATTTAGTATTGAGTTTAAAGTCTATTAGTTAAGTCTAAAACAAATAATAATATGTTATCCTTTTAATTTATTTTTTACAACCACTGTAAAGTAGCTAGAGATGCTACTTTTATAGGTGCTACTGCATATAATTATTATATGACCATTGAAACACGGCAACATAGAACTGTCCTGTAGGTGTGTCTAATGGAATAATTTCATTTAACACATTGTTCTAATGCATTAGAATTATCGTGACATTCTGACATTACTCTGACATTTATTTTTCAATCCTCTTCCTCCCACTTGGGCTTATTTTCCACGCACTACGAAAGCTATTTAAGCCAATACTTAACTGCAGCAAAAAAAGAGAATTGTGCCGGAGGGCGTTATTAAATTCCACAGTATAGTACAGTATATGCCCTCCCCGCCTCTTTCCATCTTTAAGTTTCAGGTTGTTGTGCAACACCAGCTTCATCCTCAGTTCCCTTTCCCAACAGCAGAAGCTTGAAAAGGAAACCCCCTACCCTTATCTGCCTGCCAAAACACAAACATGCCCTCCCATAACCTGACAAACCGAAACAAGGCTCCTCTTCAGGGGGGTGGCTGGAGTCTGCTCTTTCCTGAGAGGATGACCTTCAGAAACGACAACTGTCTCACTGACGCTCTTCATCCAAAAATCTGGATGGCTTTCTGGAAACAGAGAGTGAAGGCCATTCTCTGACAGCAGGGCGCAGAGAAAAGGAAAGTGAAAGGTAAAGATGACCTCAAAATTGGCTTCTTTGCCAAGTCAAACACCTGCGGCAGTGCAGAAGGGCAGAGAGCAGAGGGGTGAGAGTTCACACAAGTTTTCCAAAAACCGAAACTTTCCATCTGAGGGTTACCAAATGCTTCGCTAAGAAAAAAAATCCCTGAATGCTGAATTATAACCCCTGATACTGTCACCATTTCTCCTAAGAACCTGAAGGCCACATAGCTGCCCACTGGGGGAGCACATAATAAAGGTTATGGAGAGATGCAATACGTCACTATGCTGTTTAGTGAAATTTTGAATTAAGTTCATCTGGTCTCAGAAAACAGAATAAATTCATTGCAGAGACCTGGCCAACCTCTAGTGTTTACAGTAATGTCAGGACAAGGACAGACAAGGACACTGCATACGCATTCTGTTTTGGCATTTAAAATATTCCTGTACCACTCCATGATATAGTTTTCTGATGTCCAGCTGTCTGAGAATATCACGCACTCTAAAATCAGCCCAGTGAGCTCTGCTGCTCATCCTTACAGGGGTGGGCTGAGCCCGATCACCCATCCATCCAGTTCAGGGTCACAGGGGACCAAGAGCCTATCCCAGCAATAACAGGTGTAAGGAGGGGTACACCCTGACTGGGACCATAGTGCACACACAGATACAAAAACACACTACCATTGGGGATACTTTTCCCTGAAGCCAATTAACCCACCAGTATGTCTTTGGATACATAGGAAACCAGAGCACACAGAAGAAACCCACATGAACATGGAGAGAACATACAAACTCCACACAGATAGCAGCCCAAGAACTGAACCCAGGGCCATAGTGCTGCAAGGTAACAACACTAACCACTGCGCCACCATGCTGCTCAACAGCTTAGCCACAGTATTCTATATTGTTCTGTCTTCTGCAGGGAAGTGGGTGCTGAAAAATCAAGAAGTCACACACTGCCCCTCTAAGAGATCAGTTAAGTTTGTCCATGATTTTCCTTTTGGTTCAAAATTCTTCAGCATGAGCAAAATGATAATAGATCTTAATAATACAGCTGTTGATTTAAAGGGCTTTTAAACCTAAAGGATTTTAAAGAGGTCTGCAAAATGCACAAGCAGGTTAAGTTCACGTATTTACATGTGGGAGCAGTACAGTATACTGTCTCATTAGCATACTCATTATTAGCATTCACACCTGAAGAAGGCTCCACGGCCGAAACATTGTGTTCTCTTTCTTCTTTTTTTTCAGTATGGAATAAACTCATTATTAGCATACTCATTAGCTGTGTTGTTTAATAGATCAAGAGTGAAAGAGACACTCTAAGACACTCTTGGAAGACTCTTCAGGCAGAGAGCCTGATGTTACAGGAATAGTCCTCAGACAGAGGATGATCTGTAAGATAATGCAGTAATGCCGAAGCAGAAATTGAACACAAGGGATGTGAGACCTGTAAAGTTTTCAAACCAACAGGAGTTTATGTGTAAAGAAAAGGCAACAGCAATTTAAATATAGGGCTACATATACCCACTTAGTATCATAGATTAAACCTTTGGAAAGTCTCACACACTGGAACTGCGCTGTATTTCTCTCCTTGATCTGACCGTCCTTGTACTTCTTCTTCGATTTGCCGGGGTACCCCATGATTTCTGCAGTTCTCCAAACTTCTGTTCCAGTTTCAGAGCAGGATGTCACTGGGCCTGTGTCTCTGTTATGAAGGTATACCAGGATGTGCCAATCCATTTGAAGTGTCAGGTCTTCACCCTTCTCAGGGAGTTTTCAAATGTCCCCATTCGAATCTTGTGCATCTCTGGGTTGTTTTTAGGATGCATCCTTGATGGACAAAATGAAACTACAAGACAGAATCACAGCAGACATACACGGATATTTTCCAACACTGCACCACAGGAAAATAGAGAAGACATATTCACAAATTGTGTTAAAACTAAAGTTTCTACTAAAGTGCATTTATACTGTATACTGTATGTAACCCTTTCAAACCTAATAGCCATCTTTGTTCTGATAAAATAATCATTATGTAGGAAGCATTGTTATAATTATATTATTATTCCCATTTCATCTTTCCCAAAACCATTCTTTTTGTGACTGAAAAAGGGTTACAGGGCAAAGAAGACATAGATCTCTATTATTAATGTTGATTATTTGACACTGTGATCTAAGATGTCTAACATTCATAACCAACCATAGAACTGTAACATATTAAAAGCAATGAATAGAACAATTACAAGCAAATACATTAACACAATAATATCACCTAACAAAGTAGTCAAAACAAGATAGAGGAATTATCAAAATATTATTCTCTGAAGCCACAGTCCACAGTAAATGTTCCCTAATTTGGTCCTGGAGAGTCCCAGTCCAGTAGTTTTTACAAATAATGAATAAAATTATCAATTATTAAAATAGATCAATTTCTGAAGATCAATTCAGGTGTGATCAATGACAAAGGCAATTTCTTAAGTTAAAAGTGTTAGAAATTGTTTGCAGAAAGATCTGATTCCTCCTCTTCTCTCCGGGATCTAGCTTCCTTTCATCGAACAGATTACTTTCTTTGCTGATAGATGATGTACGTTTTCCAAATTACTATAAGGAGAGGGGAGATATGAACTTATCGGACTGGGACTTTCCAAGAATGGGATTGGAGAATCTCAGGCTAGCATATCTGGAATATCTGAAACAAAAGCAACTCAGAACAAGACAGGACGTTCCAATGGCGAACCATGCAATCCAGCAACGGTTGCTTGAGAAGGCAATGGAAGGCGCCACATGGGGGCGCCAGAGAGGACAGAGAGGAAAGTAACATGAGAGGCCTGAGAATGAAGAGCAACATCAACCAGCAAGTCTGCAAGGATTCGAGATGTCATCCACAGTTTCAATCCTATCCCACATTTGTTCATTTTAAAATAGGGTTGTCCAAAGTCTCGGCTAGGAGAACAGACAATTGTGTCTATTTAATCTAGGTTGTGCTATAGACTTGGGAAAGATCAGTGCATGAACCAGTTTGAGTAAATCGCTGAGCACTTATGAATCCGGGGTTGGAGCAGAAAATAGAAATAATATGATCAAAACCTTTAATTGAAATCATTCTGTTACCTTTTGAATTCAAGGTTAAAATTACACATTGGCTGCAAATGTAGGCCTCTGCATATCAGTCCCTGCAAGCATTCAAAAGGGAACAGCACTGGAGCAGCACTGCTCCAGCCCAGTCTTTGCTGTTGTATCCAGATTACCCCAATCAACCCAGTTTACGTTTCACACATGGAACGTACGACCTGTGTCGGGCTACCATCTCATTTATGAGGGTTTCTCACCTTGACTTAAACCATAGAAATTGGGAATAGCTCTGATTTCAAGAAACCGTAGCTGTTTGTTCTAAAAATCGATTACAAATTGTTCACTCTTGTTTAAACTCTGCTAACTCTGGGTATCACCAACCCCGGTTTGCTTTCAGACTTCCGATGTCCAAATGCAGAAGTCAAAGTTAAAACCTCGTCACCCTTATTTCCCACTTGATTGATTCTCTAGATTATGAAACAGCAAAGAAAACGTTGTACCAGACAGTGACCACATGTTCGTTACAACGGACACCAGGATGAAGGAAATCAGGTTTGGCTAATTGTGGAAGAAGTTGGGCCCGAACACCACTCCTATGACACAGGTCATGATGAACATGACCCAAAAGGCCACGGAGATCAGCTGCACGCAAATCAAAGCTTGGCGCCTCTGGCGTAGCTCCCCGGCGTCGCTGGACAAGAGCGAGCGGGTGTTGGCGTCACTCTCGGTGCCCATCTGCTCCACCCGCAGGCTGACGGTGGGCAGGATGATGAAACGAGCTTCCCGGGACTCCAGGGAGAGGACGACCCGCTGCGTGACGGTGGCCAGCCGAGCCGCCAGGGGCATGCGGAAGGTCATGTGTGGCAGCTGTGCCATGATGCGGTGCTGGCAGGGCAGGGACAGGGGCCCCCCCGTCTCCAGAGGGGTGGGGTGGCGGCAGAGGGGACAGGAGATGGCCGGGGTGGCGGTGGGGTCAGGCGGGTTGGGGGAAGACAGCTGGATTTTCTGCAGGCACTCCGTGCAGAAGACATGCAAGCACTCCAGCATGCGAGGACACTTGGGTCCCTGGTTGTATTCCTGGTAGCAGACCGGGCACTCCAGCTCTGCTGTCTCCCCAGTGCCTGTAGTGCCCTCTGATGGTGGTATGGTTCCAGGGAGGTCTGCCATTCCTGATGTGGTTTTTGGGAGCACTTGCTGGCCTTATTGTAAGAGCACTGTGGTTAGAGGTGCTGTTTGAAAGTATTATTTTTGGTTTCCAAATTACAGCTGGAAGAGAAATGATTGATTTTATGGTTAGAAACATTTGACCTGAAGACCATTAACCTTCATCCTTGGATTGTGGATGTGTAGCTGAGCTACAACCTTAGAAAGCTCACTGAAATAACCTGGCAGAGTTCAGGCTGCTAGATTTTGGGTTCTTAATGGAGTTTCTAACAGATGTTTGGGAGGAAGGATATATCCTAATCTCACCTGCTTCTACTTTCCTATATAAATATAAAAGCTTCTGGATTTTCCTTGCACATCTCTCTCAGACTCCTCTTGCCTCCCCATCTACACCCTTGCAGCGGCTCCCTAGCTCATTCTCACAAATGGAGATGGGGATTCACTTACTGCTATTCTCTCAGCTATGTCAAATAACCTCTAATACATTGGTAACTCTTTCACATTCATTAAGATGTAAATGAACTACTGAAATTAGAAACTTCCATCATGGAAACTGAATAAGATGCCACACAGGTTCAAGACTCCCCAGTTCTAGAACCAACAACTGTTAATTATCTTGTCTTTATTGCTATGACCCTCACATAAGCTCTGGAGTAATGAGATCTGTGTACTGTTTTGAGCTCTACAGCATTTATGCTCTTTGGAGGACTGGTACAGCTCTTGCTAGCTACAGTAGATTTCTAGGAAGTCAATGGGGTCAGAGGAACCTTCTTGCTTTGTTCAAACATGGTTTATACAAATGCCAAGACTAGGTAAAGTACTGTAATTAAAATATTATTATTTAGTATTGAGATATGTATACTGTGTATATAAATCAGCCAAAGGAAAAACAGAAGATGAGATCATTGGAGTGCCTATATAATAGATACTTTCCTGCAATAGGATGATCTGGAGGTATTATACTGCATTATGAAGGATTACTTGTTGAGTGGAGTGGAAATCTGTAACAATATTCAGTTGAATAATCATGTGAGACTTCTTAAAAAGCTAACAAAGAGGGTAAAGTAACTAGAATCATCTGTGGAGATTTGGTAGCAAAAGATGAGCAAGAAAATTGATGTATTTCTGCTAAATTCTTACCACATTTTTCAAAATGCATCTCCAGTGCAAATTCTTCAACTACCAAATTCTTCAACTCTTCTCAAGTGTAAATTTAAAACTCACCTTCTTACTAGGGCCTATGTCTGATTGCCTTTCAGTTTGTTCTTGTTTCATTTTATTTACTTTTTATTGTATTTTAAATTTATTTTCTTCTTTAGCAATATGTACAGCATCTTTGTGTTTGGATGTTATCACAACAACAAGGCTCTGGTAACAGTATACAGCACACTGCAGGCAGTGTTGTGCAAAACTGCTTCTAAAATACAATCTGTTACAGTCATGGCTCACTTGGCTAAGGGATAACATTTTAAAAATTGAGAAAAAGATATATATAGATTTATTATAGTTAAATAAAAATAGTTTCGCACGCTATTCATTTCAATGATGTATGCAGTGTCTGTATATAAATGTACCTCTTAAAACCAGTTTCCCCAATCATTTAATTAATCTAAAAAGTAATCTCTTACACAAGTAACTATAGTGGATTATAATTATACTTTGAAAAGTTTTTTTTTAACAACACCTATACCATGATGTACTGTACTGTAAAATACTGAAGCTATTGCCTATATCACTATATCATACGGTACAGCTCAACCACAGGAAGCACAGGTGAAGCACCAGGTACAGTATATCAGAGGGTACACTTAGCTGGACTGCGGCAACAGCATACACAAGAGACCACGTCAGAGCCATTATTACAGCTCCTGAACCAAGCTGCTTGTTAAAAACCTGCTCGGGCACCTCTCAGACTGGCATTGGATTGAAGCAGCTGCTCAAGGACACTGCACAGCTGAACAACAGGGAACTAAAAAGCCCGAAGCAGAATTGTTTTAGGGAGCATGAGTTAAACCATTACAAGATCAGTGGTTCCTATCCACTAATCATAACTGGTCCCACAGGGAGCTGTATGAGCCATTCGCTTTGCTGTGTGGGCTGGGCAGATGCAGCTCCCTGCTCACCACAAACACACACAGGGCAGTAACTGACATTCAGCCTATTACCACCGTTGCTAAGCAACCCAATCCCTCTGGTCTCAGGCCTGCTTGAAATTAACACAAACACAGGCCCATAAATGGATGTTTGCTGTCCCTGTGCTGCTACAAGAAAAAGTCACAAAGTTCCTTACTAAAGCTCTAAAGGAAGGATGGGATTAGTATCCATATTAATGCCTTAATCAATGTAATTCCTATTATTGCATTTGCTCAGCAGTATTTAAACATCTAATTCTAGGTTACTCATAAACGGTGAGACTCATACCTGTATTTAATTTTGCGGTTTTACAGTAAGTGTTACTATATCATGTAATTCAAGAACAGTGATAACAACACACGTTACACATTTTAAGGCCACCCCATTTTGCACAGCTTCTCTGGTTAAGAAAGCATTCTTAACATAACTGCTTGCTAAAAAGATTTTCTCCAGCCCTTAGTAAAACTGATACAAACAGTTTTAGTTTTTAATGACTGTCACATTCTTGAAACAATCTATATTATCTTGTTTATCACTGGATCTGTAGTTATAAAAATCAAATTTGTAGCAAAGTGTGCAAACTGTGTCTGATAAATATGGTCATTGTAGATAATAATACAAATGTATGCTTTGGAGGATTTAAAGACCCCTACAAATATAAACGCACAATTCAAGTTGGGACCATCATTTCTTTCTGATATTTTTGCAGGGTTTCGAAACGCATCCTCATAAAAAAATCATTTCCAGGCAATCAAAGGCTTTTTGAACCCAGCCGTGAATTTGATTTTTAAAGGGAGCGAGCTGTTGCCAACATGGAAAAAAAGGTTTGCACTCAGCCGAGGGAAGTTTGCAAACTCTTATCAGCAAAGGCCAATGAGGATCTTCCTCTTGCCCAACATCATCTGTCAGTTTTTGCTGTTACTTTTAAACTACATCAACATTACTACTGTCACTTGCAAGCACCTATATACACATTTATACAGTACCTAGGTTGATCAGCTACTTTGTTTCTTCAGTCTTAAAGTAGGTTAAACTTTGGATGGATTCAGCAACTTTTTAAGTAGATCTTGTAGATTTAGCACCATTTTGCAAAGTGGCTTCCCCAACACTGTGTAAAAGACATATTTGCTGCCCTGCTGTGCTACTTCAGACCTACAGAACCTTTAGCTGGCAGGATGCAGGGGTTGTAGCAGGGAAAGAATTTGAAACAATATCTTACCCCATCAACACTCCGCAAGCCCTGGGTTTGTCTCTTTGCCCTTTGTGAAGCAAGGTGTCCCATCTCTGGTTACCATCGTTAGTTGTTGATGCTAGCCTCACCAGGAGAGATCGTATAATGGCTCTTTAGATAGGTGAAGCAGCCTGATCTCTCTGGCACCCCTTGCTTGCCTGAGTGAAACATTGTAACCCTGGTAAAGGTGCAGTGGGACCGTGGTTTCCAGGGAGGGGAATATGTCAGCCCCTATGTGATGCAAACTGGGGACTACAGAGACTCGGGAACAGGGAGAGGGGGGTGGAGGCTCAGATTATTGGTGTTTCATCTCACTAGTGCTTCCCTCTCACCTGTTGCATTTCATGGGTTTGAATGAGCTTGAATGAAGCCAGAAGGACTACCTTTGTATGTCAGTTTCACAATTTCATAGTACAGACTCTTGTACGGGTGGCAAACTCTGCTGACATTTCAAATTTGATAGGTTATATCACATAAAATTACACAGAACTATGAAATGATGAACTGAGAGTATATTATTAAGGTCTTTCTACTTTTATGAAAGGTGCTGAGGGTTAGAAAACGTGAAATGGAACCTACTGGTGCTAAACAGATCTCTTTTTCTCTGAGCTGAGGGAATCCCGCTGTGCAGGTTACTGTGCAGGACAGTGATGAGGTAGTTAGTGCTGTTTCCTCACTGTTCATTGATCTGGGGTTTGACTCTGGCTTTGGTCACCTGCCTATGTGGATTCTGCTTGTTCTCCACATGTCCTCAGGATGATCTCCAGCTAATCTGGTTTCCACCCATCTCCCAAACCCAAACTGATCAGCTGTTGATCAGCTACTGTAAATGCATTCATTCCATGAGGAAGAGGGCTGTGAACCCTGCTTCACTGCTGTCATGAATGGCCCTTTCTGGCCCTGGATTGGGTTTCTACAATACAGTACTACTTAGACACTGAGAATGCTATACTGCACTTTATAATTAATCTTGGTCTGAACAGGCTGTCAGACTAGCAAAACAGCTGTTGAAGGCATCTGAATTTGTTAGTCCTGTTGCTATTATTGTCAAGTGCAGCGAAAACAAGTCAAAGAAAACAGTTGTACAGTAAAAAACATAACTAGATCAATTAATTGAATATACAGAAGCCAGCTAGAATAATAAAAATGGCAATTGACCACATTAATTGGCAGGGCAATGTTCATAAGAAAGCTTATGAACACAATTTGAGAGACGAAGCACCAGAACTCAAGGCTGATGATTAGAAATGGGCAGTAAACAGTAGCCAGGTAGCCAGGTAGCCAGATCTGAATCCCAACTACAGAAAAAGTTAGAACAGAATTCAAGAATGAAGTCCCTTAGCATAAAACAGAAAACATACAACTGTCCAGCAGCCAAGCTGGTCTGTAACACCAGTCTCTCTCACTCCTCCGAGTCCCAGCAGAGGCTGAGAAGGGATTTTATTGCAACCTGTTGGAGGATTCTCAGCGTCTGCTATGGCTGGATGACTGAATGATTGTCTGTTTGCCAATAAGAAAGGGCATCATCTCTGCTTTCCCATGCTGGCCAGTCAGTCAGCTCAACCATCCAACCGTTTTCTAACCTCTTCTTCCAATTCAGGGTCACAGGGGAGCCAGAGCCTGTCCCGGAAAGAAACAGGCTCAACGCAGGGCACACCTGGTGAGAATGCATTTTATCACAATGGGGTTGTGACTTAAGTTCCTCAGGCTTTATTCTTCAGCAGCATTACCACTGAAGGAGCACTGTGTGGCCATTTTAGCTCTCTCCCCTGCTTTAGCTCAGATAATTGTTTGCATTACTTTACATGCAATAGACGTCAGACGTACTGGTCTATGATTGCTCCCATCAGTTTTGTCACCCTTGTGGATGGGTGCTACATTAGCAATTCTCCAGTCCCTGAGTCAATCAATCAATGGCTTCTGAAGAGCATCTCTCGTTTCCTTGAGTACAGCTGGGAAGATGCCATCTAGCCCTCTGGATCTACTCATCTCGAGTGTTTCTGTTAACCGAAACATTTCTCCCTCTTCTATGCCGATATTGTCCAGTGGAATTCTTTCCTTGCAGTGCTCGAGGCCTGTTGTTGACCTCTTCCTCAATGAACTGAATGTACTGAGTTTAGTACATCAGCTGTTTCCCTTTCCTTGCCTAGACATTTACCATGGTTTTCCCAGCTACATTTTATTTTACCCATAATGGTTCATTTACTGTTGTAGTGCTGACAGGACTTTTAATTCCTCATTTAAATTCCACTGCATGATTGCTCTGCATCTGTCTCTTGGCCTTTTAATACCCTTTTAACGTGCTTATTTAAGAGAATAAATTTACAATATATTCTCTTTACCGTACATTCTCCTTCTTTTATTATTGGGTTTTCATTTTTTTACTACTCCGAAGTGATGTTGTGTTTTAATCCTTTTTACGAAGGACTTGCTTTTCTCTTCTATTTGCAGGTGAAAAATAAGCAATAATCACAACAGGTACAAAATCTACAGTTGTTACTAACATTATTGGTAGTATTGGACATACGGTACCAGGGGAGAAGGTTGCAGCTTTCTTAGACGGTACATAAATTAAGAGTGAAAATGGCTAAAATTCCATGTGCATTGTCCTGAGGAGCAGTAATCGTAATAAAAATCAGCTCCCGGATATGATGAACAAAAGAAACATCCCACTATGATAACCCTGAGAAGGAAATGAAATTGTTAGTGTTAGTGGTGGGATATTAAATATTTAGGTATTAAGAGGTCACCTAACAGGTGACGGTTAATGTGAGTGATGAATACAGGCAACTTGTGTGTTTTGAAGACTGAACAACACAAGTACAATCTGAGCTTCTGAAATGGAAACAGAAGTGAACAAAACACTGGTAAAATGTCACCACACTTCCGCAAAAGAGAAATGAGAAAACAGGTCAGCTTCTCCAAAAACTAGTTGAATCCTGTCAGGGCTTATCGCTGCCGGTGCTGTTATTTCACAGTGGTGAGCTGACGTGCCTCTCAGGAGCGAGTATCCTGCCAGCTGACTGACAGCGGTCAACTCGCTGGACCTCAGTCCGATGACATCACAGAGTTTCCCCTGAGTCAGCCAGCGTCAGCACTTCCTGACAACTTCTCACAGGGGCAGGGAGACACACAGCCCCAGAACAAACTGGGAGCCGTGCCAGCTCCCTCTCAGGAGTGGGCGGCTGATCCAGGGCCTGTTGTTTCAGACTCCACAGCCTAGCAGATTGACATCCCTGCCCAGGAAGCAGAGGGGAGCACAGACTGAAAAGACCCACATGGGTTAATAAACAGTCGCCTTGTTCATGTCTCACAGTGGGTCCACTCTCCTGTCAGGCAGGCCTGGAACATCAAAGATTAATAATAACATTCCCTACACTTATATAACACTTTTCTGGACACTCCACTCAAAGCGCTTCACAGGTAATTCGGACTCCCCTCCACCACCACTATGTAGTCCCCGACTGAATGATGTGACAGCAGCCATAGTGCGCCAGTACTCTCACCACACACCAGCTCTCAGTGGGGAGGAGAACAGAGTGATACATGGGGATTATTAGAAAACCATGATTGGTAAACAGGATAACACGCCTACATTTTTCAAGAAACATCCTGGAATTTTTATTGAACACAGACATTCACAGCCCCAGTTTTAAATCTCATCCCAAGGACAGTGTCTTTTTACAGTATAGTGTCCCCATCACTATACTGGGACAATTGAACCCACATAGAACACAGGGTGAGCTCCCCCTACCGGTCCCACTCACACCTCTTCCAGCAACAACCCAGGAGGTCTCTCATCCAGGACTGACCAGGCTCACACCTGCGGAGCTTCAGTGGGCTGCCAGTTGTGAGCTGCAGGGTGATAGAGCTGTTGACTGCCAAAAGGTAGGAAGGTGAACTTCATGGACTTTCAGTGGATTTAAGAAATCTGCTTTGTTTTCCCTCCATTCCATCATAAGACTTGCCAGTTTTATTTCCATTAATCAATCAATCCATCCATCCATTCATCCATCAACCAATCCATTTATCAATTGACCAATCTATCAGCCAATCAACCAACCAATTAATTAATTAAGCAAGAAATCAATATCTTGTTGGTATAGCACCCTTAACAACAAGCTGACACAGAACACTTTACAAGTGGTAGTATTCACTGTATACTGGGGCCAATTACAAACAAAAACCTCTACTACTAATAACTACTTTCCATACAGAGATAAACGCACCTCCTGACCACAAGAGGGCGCTGTGGAAGCTGTTTTCTGGGCTTCACTTTGGGCCTGACCACAGGTGAGTTTAAGATAGCCACAGGTTCAACATACCAAACAAAGCAAGTCCATTTTATTTTCCACTGAAATGAACAAACATGAATGTTCTATGACAGGTGAGAGCACAGGTTTGTATTTTATTCTTAAAGGCCATTAATCTGGAGAATCTCCCTGGAAGATCCTAGCTCTGAGACATCAGATTAAAAGTAATCAGAGGTCAATACAGTAGTCCATTGTTTTAACTGATGAAACAACTGATTCAGTACAATAACTAGGCTACCAAGGAGGGAAGATCATAGACTTTGTTTTTTCTTTCTTTAATACATGTGTTACCACTATCCAGCTCTTCCAGACATTCAGCCACCAGCTGGAGAATGGAGATGAATTAGTCCAAGAGCAGAATCAAAGCCAAATATTTACTGCTACATGTAGACAAGAAGCGAGAATTGGCATTCAGTTCCACACCAGTAATTTTAAGAAGTTTAATTTGCCTCTCAGTACTAGGGCCCTGGGTTCAATTCCTGGGGTGCTTTTTGTGTGGTTTTCCTATGTTCACGTCAGTTTCCTCTCAGAGTCCAAAGACAAGCTAGTAGGTTAGTTGGAATCTGGGGATATTGGCCTTGGTCTGGCGCGAGTGTGTGTGTTTTGTGTCTGTGTTTCTGCCCTGTGATGGACTGCTGTCCTGCGTGTGGTGTGGCCTTGAGCCCGTTACCTGCTGGGACAGGCTCCACCTCCCCCACAACCCTGAATTAGATGGAGTGTTAATAAAATAGATGGATTGCATTGAGGATTTGGGGGGATTTCTGGCCTTGAGGGGAAAGATTATTTCCTTGTATTGCATTATGAATGTGGAGGTGTCTGTTGATCTCATCCCAGGATGCTATAGTAAAATTTGGGGAAGCATTCCATAGCTCCAGGGATTGAAATTTGTCGATACACGAGTCTCTTTTTACCAGAATATTAGCTGTGGGCTGACAGCAAGTGGAAACAGGAATCTCCTCAAACAAGAGCTATCCTGCAGACCTGATGATACGGCACACTGCATCTTGCTGATCTGCCAGACAGAGGACTGACTTCACCATGAATGTGCTGCTTAGCTAATACTCAAGCCGTCAGTAATTATATAGCTTGTAATCAGTCTTTAGGGGTATCTGACACAGCTTACTGAAGGTACTGAAGTTATTGCCTGAGCATCACAGTTAATATTACAACAGAAGACAATATAAACTGCAGCTACAAATTTAAATCTTATGGCCAGTTATGCTATGATATGAGTGCAGATCTGTATGTACTGAATATAAAGGTACAAGGGTAGCAAGCTCGGTAACTCACAGCCTGTCCTGGAATTGTAGGATGCATTCACTCAGGAACATTTTAAATTCACATAGCTAGCAATCTTTTGAATTGAATGAATCACATCGCATTGCATTGAATTAACCTTTATTGCTTCTAAGGGAATTTATCTTGCACATCAAAAAATCCCATAAACATATAACACATAAAACAATAAATAAACTGGAAAACAGCATTTAACTATACTTCCGCTTCAGAAGCTGCAGTAATATTATTGTTGTTGTGGAAAATTCTTCATTGGAGGAGCAGGACACAGTTTTGAGCAGATCCAGTTTCTATTGAGCTCAATATGTACAGCAACACACGTCGTGTCTGCCCCACAGAACACAGACGTTTGTTTCACAGTCGGAGTGCTTGTCCTGTTCTTTGATATGTCACTACTTCTAGTCCTCTCCTTTGAAATATAACAGTGGTCATTTTGCTTGTCGTGTTGCCTGTTGCAGGGGTTGTCCTGCTTTATGGCTTGTTGACGGGAGTTGGTCCTGTCCTTTGATATATACTGTAGAATAAGCTGCTGAAGCAAGTCTACTTTATTCTGCCTGAACGTAACTTTTGTTGAGGGCTGAATTAACAGATCCCTGCAATTACTCTAATAGCTTCCACAATTTGGTTAAGTAGTAATATCGAAGTGCTGGATATATGCAATATGTACATTTACACCCTTCAATAAGGTTTTATGTCCCCCTTCAAATGTTTTAAACGTAGCTCTCTAACAACACAAGGACAGAGAAAACCCCAAAAGAGGTTTCCAGCAATACGCTGTTTACTGCAGCTGCTGCAAGAACTCAGACTGGTGTGAAATTGACGTTTAGGCCTACAATATGTACAATATACTGTGTGTTTATGTGCACGTTGCAAAAAGTAATGAAATAGCCCATACGTCACCTCACACCAGGTCTGTGGTGAGTCAGCAGTTACGGCACTCTCTGCAGATCCAGTTACTTTGGCAGACTGCCCGGCGAGCTTTGTTCTGTAAAGCAGTATCAGTGTTTTCCCACTCAAAGGCTTAGGAGTTTTTTAAGAGCTGAAAACAAGGAAAAAACGGGGACTTTCCACAATGCAAATACACACGTACACACATGTTATATTTTTAGAATCATACAGGAAAGAGTTTTGGGAACAGAGGGAAACGCTGGTGTATAATGCTAAATGCTGTGCATGCTGTGCCATGCAAAAAGTTCCAGTTCTGTCCCTTCCAACCACACAACCTTCTGCCACACATCTGTAGCAAAAAGAGAAATTAAATGTTTTATTGCAAAACCCAAGCGAGGTTTGAGACGTTGTTTTTCAGAGAAAAGGTCTCCTTCTTGTCACTCTGTCGTACAGACCAGTTTTGACCCCCAGGGATATTTTCTCCCATCTCTGACGCTGAACTCCGCAGCTCTTTCAAAGCGTCCCTTGGCCTCACGGAGTATCCCTCACCAGTTTCCTCCTCGCCCAGCTGCTCACTTTGGAGGGACATCCCAATCAGCCGATATACTTTCTCTTAATGATCAGTTGTGTTACTTGTCAAAGTATGTTTGTGTGCCTGGGGTAATATAGGTTTGTCATAGCAATGAAGGTGAATACTAATGTTGACTAATGTTAATAATGTCAGCTGCAATGGTGTTGGGTGGCATAGTGATTCACATTGCAGACTTCATAGCACTGGAGCTCTGGGTTCAACTCTGTACCTGGAGTGCTGTCTGTGTGGAATTCACATGTTTTCCATGTGTTCACATGGGTTTTGTCGTATACACTAGTAGGTGGTATTTTTTTTTTCTTATAAAATATACTTTATTCGGAAAAAAAACACATCTCAAAAGGAAAACATCTCATACAATAACACTCCACAAGTTAAAACAACGGCGGAACGGCGGTGATTGTCCGTTATCAATCCATGCAAGGGTGGGCGGATTTGCGCTGTTATGAGTGTCCCTCCAAACCCTACCACTTGCTGTAACCCATTAATCCCTGTACAGGGTCCATAGGCCTTTCCAGCGCTCCTTTGCCGTGGGGAAACCCCATTTAGCAACGTCGCGCTTCATCCTCCTCCTGAGGTCCGCCAGGATCCTCTCCTCCAGCTCCCTCGCTCCCCACTCGATGTTGTGCCGGATGAGATTGTTCCTTGCGTCCCACAGGCCTTTCTTTGTGAGGGACAGCAGCAGCCACAACAGGAACTGCGTCCCCCTGTCCAGTCCGGTAGGTGCCAGCCCCAGCAGAACGTACTGGTAACTGAGCACCGCACCCGTCTCCAGGAGTTGCATGGTGTTGTCCATTCTGCCCCACACCGCCTTGGCGAAGGGGCAGCTCCAGAACACGTGCTCCTGAGTCTCCTCGACGAAACACGTGTCCCGGGGGCAATGCGGATTCCTGGTAAGCGAGTGTCTGTAGAGGACTTCTCTGGTAGCCAGTCTCTTGTGTACGGCCATCCAGTTGAGGTCCTTCAGTTCGTTGTCCAGTTCTTTAGGCTGCGTCCTTTCCCAGACTTGTCTGGGAACTCGCAGCCTTTCGTCGGCGACCAGATGCCCCCTCACCTCTTTGTACAGAGCTCTGTGGTTGGTGCAGAGCTCTGGCTGTCTCGTGGCCTCGTACCTCCTGCTCCACTTGACAGTGTGGGTGTAGAACTTGGGTCGCCTCTCTGCCTTGGGCCCAGTGTTTGACCACTGGACCAAGTGCCTCATCGGGATGGAGAGCCACAGCCTGACAAAGTACTGGTACTTGTGGCCGATGGGCTCCCGCAGCGCCCGACAGAGGTTGCAGTAAAAGATGCAGTCGAGTTTCAGGGGGAAATGTGGGACATCTCGACCCCCTTCCTCGACCGGCTGACACATCCGGTTTCTCGTGATGTACTCTTACCTGCCGCCCCAGACGAAGCCGAAGATCATCCCTTGCAGTGCTCGTCTGAGTCTGGCCGGCAGCGGGTACACCACCGCCAGGTAAACCAAAGCCGGCAGGACGTCTGCTTTCAACACCATCACTTTCCCCGTGTAGGACAGCGACCGCGTTTTCCACAGACCCAGCTTCGCGTTCACCCTGGCGATCCTCTCAGTCCAGTTGTTGGTCTCGTTGTCCTGGCTCTGGAAGGAAACCCCCAGTATTCTGAGGAGCTCCGTGCAGAGCTCGAGACCCTCCGGCGCCGTCGTCCTGTGCTTCCAGGGCCCGAAGAACTTCAGTTTGCTCTTTCGGCGGTTGAGCTTCGACCCCGAGGCTCTGGAGTATTGCTCCATGACCTGCAGGGCCCTCCTCAACCCCCTGTCCGACCTCAGGAACAGCGTCGTGTCGTCGGCGTACTGGGAGATCTTCAGGGTTTCCCCCGCGCCTCCCGGTATCTCCAGGCCGTCGATGACGGGGTCCCGTCTCACCGCCTCTGCTAAGGGCTCTGTAAAGAGAACATAGAGAAGGGGTGAAAAGGGGCAGCCCTGTCGTACTCCGGATTCCTGAAATCCCCCAGGTTTCCGTTCACGTTCACTCTGCCTATGTGTCTGTGTGTGGCCTGCGATGGATGGCATCACATCCAGGGTGTACACTGCCTTGCACCTGTTGCTTGCTGGGATAGACTCTGGCTCCCCCACGACCTTCAATTGGAAGACGTGCTAAGAAAATGGATGGATGGAGTGGTCTTCATTTGCTTAAGCTATGATTTCTGTCCTCTTGTCATGAGAAACTACCTTCCCAGAAGTCTTTGCGTTCACCACATATTTAAAACTCTTCATCTGATTGATTGAAGTTCTGTAGGAAAGGAAGGACTTGGGCTTTCTGAGGCGACTGTGTTGTAAAAACCAGTGACTTTGTTGCATGTCAGTTTAATACTGGATTAGGTCCAATTGGTCAGTGGGGTCACTTTTATAGGATGTGCCATGTTTATGTTTCAGTGGAACACTGTGTAATAATAAGAAATCTGAATTTCTTGAATTCCCTAAATATTTCTGTAAATATGTAAACTCTGAGGTTTCACCTAACAAAATAAGAATGGTTGGAAATGTGAGGAGGTCATTAGGCCCATCTAGACTGTTTAGATTTTATGTTTTATATATGTTTTATGTTCTTATTGTAAAACACACTAAAAATACCTGTCAAAATTAGACAGAAAAAAATAGCGATTAAATAATGTTTTGTACACACAGGTTTGTGCTCTTCATTGTGTCGTTGACTGTTGATTTTACTGCAAAATGTTCTCTCTCTTAAGACACCATGTTGTTTCTAAAAATCATTTTCAAATGCTTTTTTATCTAATGTGTTGATAAATACAAGTCAGGTTATTTTGTGGTTTATAAAAAACACAATTTTGATGTATTATTCTATCTTTCTCTAATATCAGAGTGCACACTACTGTGGGACAACCTACAGCACATCTAAACATTTTTTATGCCTCAGTTTAGCAGACAAGTCAATTAAGAACAAACACTCGTTTCTGGAGGCCTATTTATATATATATAGTGGATGGAATTTTATCCGAGTGAATTACCTTGTTTAAAATACAACAACTGTGCCCCTGGGATTTGAACCTGCAACCCTCCATTACAGAACCCAGGACCTCTAACTGATATGGTAAATATTTATTGGTCAGCTATTGTAATTTCCCAGTAAAACAGCATATTCATTTCCCAAAAGTTAAGTAATCCTCTGTAGTCAGTCGTATTTTTTTCCTGTATTAACCAATCCTTTCCTGTTGGACTAGCTCAGCCGAGACGTGGAAATGTGATTGTTTTTCCTGATTAACTAGATCAAACACAAATCCTGTTGAGAGCTAGGGTGCTACAGGGAGTTTTATTTTAGCACTGGAATGACCTAGAACAGATTGTGGTGTTGTTTTTTTACTGATTAAGATAAGATAATACTTTTTACATCAATAAATCACTTGAGAAACGTTTTCAGATTTTCAGAGGCAATTTCCATTTGCTTCCTTTTACATCACTTTTACTGTAGGACATCTGTTACACATTATGAAAAAGACTGAAATGTACAGTATCTATTGTTTACAGATGTTCTTCACAGGGATACATGCTCAAAGAAAGATGCAAAAAACGTTTTTTTTTCTTTTTAAAAAAACTGTACACCTGGAAACAAGCGCTCGGTTTAATAGGTAGGGTATTTCTAATTTAATGAGACATAGAATAGAAAAATGCCTAGGCGTTTATTGGGGTTTGGAAAATAATGCACTTGCTCACAACGCTTGAAATTCTCTCTTTTATATCGTTGGGATTCCTGCGATCAGGTGTGCCGGAAGGTACAGTATGTTAGCCTACGGTACGCGCAGACGAGGTGATGACAGCACCATTCTTTGCTGAACGCATTACATCACGGTTGAGCGTTACTTGACCTTTCTCGAGGTTTCACTGAAAGCGGTACAAATCGGTTGTAGCGGAAGTTGCAGGAGTCCACGCTAATCCTGTTTAACGTTCGTTGGTTTTTATTCCTCTACCGCAGTTAAGGTGGACCAGAGGTGAATGGCTTCGCGCCTGTTCCCGTCTCAGTAACGGAGTGCCTCTCTATCGCTCTCCTCGTTGACGGCGCCCGTGAACTATCTCATTTGGTTTGAGTGTTTGGTTTGCTCTGATCCTAACTCGGGAGAGCCACGCGTGACACGAAGAAACGAGACAACCAGAGAGGAACGAATCAGATTAAACAGAACTAAAAACCTAGCCAGCCAAGTGCAGAAAATGATTACATTTGCAAAGTCCACAAATTAATATTAAATGATAACATTTCTCAATTTTGGAATGCCCGCTCTGGGGGCATGTAAATCATTTAAGTGTTTCTCTGTATCTAAGTGACTTTGAAAGTTATTTTCCTGTAGCTGCAAACCGAGTGCTGACGAATTTGTGATGAGGAGAAAGGCGACTTATTTTTTTTAATAATGAGAAATAGTTCATCAATCAAACTCGATTGTTTCCTGGATTAATAGGGGATTTTCTTTTCGGCGCCTAAAGGTCTGTTTTTTTTTTTGTTGGGGAATTCCACGTGCGCGAGATTTCTGCTTACTGTCAGTACATTGATTTGGGCGTTTGTCCCGTGAATTATGACGTTTCTAGGGTATTTAGAAGTTGGTTCACCGCAGAAAAAGAAGCCTGTTGGCAAAATAAAATCTGGCTGGAGTCTCTTATGTAAAACTATTGATTTTTGCAAGCAGTGATATCGCGCTCGATGGGATTAATAGGCCTGCTCTATTTTGCGAGGTGTCACATGCTCTTAGTTTCTTACAGAATTCGTGGTGCTTAGCGAGTTCATGCGACATGGTCCTACTGGCCCAGTAGAACGTCTCTGCGCACATTTAACGTTAAACGTGTTTTGCTGAAAGTGTTCATCCCCCGCCCAGCAAAACTGTCTGAGCTAGGACACTTTTTCTTCCTCTGCCGGGACTCGAATCGGGTCCGTCCTGACGACGGTTTTACAAATTATTGCTTCGCCTTTCCGGATGGGGTCGGGGGTCAGAGGTTGAAGCTCTCTTACTGCCGCCATCACCAGTAAGAGGTAGGGCGGAGAATCGGGGAAATTATTCGTCTCTTCACGGCACTGTGGGGCGCCTCGATGGGGAGAAATCCCAGGCTGCACAGCGGTGCTTTTGCTGGAGAACTTCAAGGGACTCCTCTTAACACTTACACCCATCCATTTTATGTCCACTTCTTCCAATTCAGGGTCACACATACAGAACAGAACAGACAAGCACGCCCTCACACCAGGACCAGTTTTCCCAGAAGCCTACCAGTATGTCTTTGGACTGTGGGAGGAAACCTACTGTACCTGAACAAAAAGAGGGCATACAGACTCCACACAGGCAGCACCCCAATTCTGGAATTGAACCCAGAGCTCCAGCACTGCAGGGTGGCGACATGACTGTGCTACAGTGATGTTCTCAGCAGGGCACTGTTAAGAAAACTAAGCAATGGGGAGCGTTTGGTTTTAGCTAATCTGTCAACAGAAAGCCCTCGGAAAGGGTACTGTTGATTCACAGTGTACATTCTGTTCTATCACCATTAGACTTCATATTCATATTCTACACAGGCTTCGGGATAATGTGCTATCCAGCTTCGAAAGACATGCTTGCAGTTCAAGGACCTCTACACTGTATTTTCCGTGTAAAACCCTTCTACTATATT
The DNA here is from genome assembly GCF_055471065.1 of Atractosteus spatula. Taxonomy (NCBI): domain Eukaryota; kingdom Metazoa; phylum Chordata; class Actinopteri; order Semionotiformes; family Lepisosteidae; genus Atractosteus; species Atractosteus spatula. Next base: position 65,481,381 of record NC_142708.1, on the reverse strand, counting down.
CAAGTTCATTTCCGAAATGTAAGAATTTATTTTGTACCCAATGCATAGACGAATATGAGATCATGAAAAAAGGTTACAAATCTGAGGTCAGATAGTTAGTCATATGTAAAACTACAACACATATGCATTTCTGGACCATAATGTTTTTATAAAGGAAATATCAAACACAAAAATAAATTGGCCCAAATTAAATTTTTAATACAAAGAGGGTGGTTTCGAGTACCTTTTGACTGTTATCATATTAGTACAAATGACAACTCTGCATTTACCTTAAGATCTTTGGTATTTCCAGAGGGCTGGTGGTTGGGGTCCTATAGCTAACTACTGCTGATTTATTGCTGCAGGCCCAAGTGCTTAGGAAATGACCCTGATGCGGTTCTACTGGTCTTTACACAGCATGAGTATTCACACAGACAACTAAACCAGAGGCCAAGACTGACATTAACACCTCAGTAGGAATAGGGGCAAGACACCTCCAGGAAATCTGATGTGATAAAAGAGCTCATTAACTGTGGTCTTTTCTCCAAAGATTAGCTAGAGAATCACCTCATAATCACTCGAGTTTCTGGGGCATCAGCATTAACAACATGACTGAATACTTTTCACCAGGCTCCCACTGTACCATTCTTTTACATCATTCTACTTACTTACCATTACTTTGGAGCTAAAGTCTTCTACCGCATGTAGCAGACGTTAGCGATGGTATTGACTATAGAGCGATGAATTTCGAGCCCACTTGACAAAAGAGCGGAAGTAAAATCATTATTTTTCAACATCTAGACCAGGTGTTTAATTTCATAGAAACCATTCTTAAAATGCTAATAACCCAGCTCCATGTTACAAATCAGCTCATATAAAATGCTGTTGCCTTGCGTTGTAAGTTGTGACAGTTAAGTTTCTGTGTCCGTTTTTGACCTAACCAAAGGTTGACACATTACGCAGACAGACAGGGAAACCCTTTCAGAGAATGAACTGAACTTTAACAGGTACGTTGTTTTGTCTGTGCTCTTTTTAAGCACAGCGTTTCTCGGGATTAGAATAAGGAAATGCGGTTCCATCTTAAAACCGGCGACTTGAGGCAAGCCAACAGAACTTGGCTCCGTTTTGTTTGGCAAGACGCTCTTCAGTCAGGTCTGTCGTCTGCCGAGCGGTGAGGTAATTTTGCTATGGGCGGAAGCGAACGCGTGGGCTGGTGTATGTACTCGTTGTTGGAACTACCTTTTCAAAGCCCTCCCTCGCTCGCTCTGCCCTCCTCCTACCACACTTTAAAAAACCGCGAAAGAGCTTCAGTTCCAAAGACAGACACGGTCGGAGCTGCTGATACTACTGACTTGTAGAGGCTGCCGGAACGATGTGCACTGAACTTGAATGCGGGATCTGCTACCGAGCGTATAGCACCGGTCGCCGCTGTCCCAGGGAGCTGAGCTGTCGCCACACTTTTTGCGAGAGGTGCCTGTTCACCTTAGCCCTCAGTCCCAAACACCTCTCAGTAGAGGACGAGACCCGGCGAGAGGACCCCCGGTGCGACACGGCGATCATTGTCTGCCCGCTTTGCCGGCGTTCCACGTCGGTCTCCAGCCCCTCCGGCGTCCGGCGAGAACTCCGTGTGGACGAGGCGGTTTTGGAGCGGATGGAGGTGGCCGGGGTGCTGCACGGATACGACGGTCAAAGCGATGGGGAAGACGCCGAAGAAGAGGGAGCGAGCGATGCTCCTCCAGAAAGAGACCCCTGTGGCACAGCCGGAGAAAGTGACGCCTCCCTGTCCAGAAAAGGCAAACTCTGGAGGTCCATCAAGCGCTTTTGGAAGAAGTGCGCGGGCACTAGCAGCGGCACACAGCGTGGAATCCGTAAGTAGCCCCGAAATGTACGAACTGCTTCCAGGCAGTGTAATAACACACAGATACAACTTCTCCTGGCTAGCTGCGAGAATATGCCCACTCTCGCTTGGACTAGCTTACATCACAGGACTAGCTGTACAAACGCAAACCGATCATTTCGATGCCATTTATAACTTCATTCTAAGTTATGTGTTCCTCCAGTTAGGTTATAATGCTCAACACATAGAATCCTGTGTAGGCTTTCTAAACGAGGTATCCTTTTTCACAAGGTTTTTCAGCTAAGAGAATTTTCATTCATTTGAAATAAGGGCGGGTCATGCGAGAGAAAGAGTTGTGAGTTAATGTACAGCAGGTCTTAATATAGCACAGAAACTTTGGACCTGTTACGTCAGTGTAGATGGTATTCAGTGCGTTAATATTCGTGATATTTTATTAACAATTTTCTAATGGTAAAACATTGCGCAGTCCCTGCTTGAACGGGTTGTGTAAGTATGCATACGGATATAAGAGTTTTAGCTCCTCCGTGATACATTTATGACTTAAATAGAAGCGTAGGGATTAAATAATAAATACTAAGATAAAGCACAACCAGACAAGCCGCGTAGGCGTACTCCTGCTTCCCAATTTCTATATTTGTTCCAGAACAATAGATCTGTGGTTTAAATTTTAGTTCGAGGAACTTTAATCTCACGGTTTCTCTGTCTCTACAGACTGCACATCGGAAGACCTGAAGGACATAGCACTGATGACCTGCTACACGATGATGTGAGCGTACATAGGCTGATCACTGTCTCCACTACGCCGCACGGCACCTGTCACAACACGGTTTTCTAACCTGTGGTGAAAAATGCGCCAGAAAGCGTCCTGGAGATGTCTGGTGGGTCAGGACTGCTTGGACTGTTTGCGCTATAGCATTGCGTTATTTTCTTTAAGGCAGCTGTCAACCATTTTCAGTGTTTCAGGCTCTCAGAATGAGAATGTTAAGTACAGATACTCACAGGAAAGTGGGATTCTTCAGACTGGCAAGACAGCGGTATAATTGTACTACGATCAAGTCAAGTTAAAAGGTTAATTTAAAATGAACTAAGAGACAATAAACAGAAACTAACCTTAATTCACATTTTCAGAAAAATGCATTTAGGAATTACCGTGTATACACATAAGCACTATTTTTTTAGAGATGTTAGTAAACGCTGGCTCTGTATAGTCTAACAGAAGTGATGTACAATGCGAAAGGGTCCGACTTTATTTGATAACAACGACCTAAAGCCTTGGCGAAATATTGAACATCTACACTAAAAGTAGATTTAAGAAAAGTGGTATTTGGTCGACAGAACCACTATGGAATTTAGGACGCGTGGAAAAGTCGCCCTGTAAATCAGTTTTTCAAAGTATTTGGGGGCTCTGAATCGACTCAGTGATGTAACTGAGTTAGAAGCGAATCTTCCATTGTGTTTGCGTCCTTAATATCCCAAACGTTAACTGGCAAGAGTTCATGATGTACGTGCACATTGCTTATACTTCAAATGGCAAGTTTCAGAAGGTATCTGTGTGCACTAGTCAAGTAGAAGCCACTGAAACCCAGTGGTATTTATGTCTCCCGTGGGCAAGACTGCTTATTGTGTGCTGAAATGTACGCTATGTTTATTCAGACATACGGGGAAAGCCAGCCGCGAAAGTAACATGACGTCAACGCCGATCTTTAGTCTAAACTGTGGAATGCGCAAGAATGACGTTGAGGAGAAAATCTAAACGTGAAAGCTGTGAGACTGGTTTGTGTGGTCGTGTCTTCCTCTTTGTGTCATCTTCTTGTTTTATAGATGAAGCATTGTTTGACAAGTATGTAATTTAAGTTGCTGTATATAGGTATCGTAATTTATTTTGTTAAAGGTGTGTGCAGCAATATTTGTATTAGCTAAAATAATTTTGTAATAAAAATGTATTTTTAAAATATGCCTACGTTGTTGTTGTTATTATATGGATTTTAATATTACAGCGCCAAAGTCCCGTGCGTCTTTGAGACGGGCGCTTTCGGCAAAACCCGTTGCTCTGAGCGTTGCTCTGGAAACCCGCCCCCAACAAGGAAAATCATCCATTTCCTACCCGCTTCAACCTATACAGGTTCGCCCATTTCTCGTATCCAGACCAGTATCCCCTGGAAATCTGTTTCCAATTCCCGGAGGCTCACGCGCTCCCCAAACCTTTCCAAAACATCTAGTGTATGTTTGTTCCTTCGGGTGTTTTGTGAAGGCCAAGAATGACAAATATTGCCATTAGTTTTCAGAACACTTCATGAATATTCGAGGAAAAAACAAAAACAAAGATCACTTCAAACCATCCTTGTGCCCGTGTCTCCTAATTTCATGCCTCATTAAATTGTTTATTTTTGTACCAGCAAACACTTGTGTTGTTCAGCACTGTAGAAGCCATTTGAAACCACAAAGGCTGAGAATGACATGGAGCAGTTTGAAGGTGCTTAATTAATCAATTCAGCATATCCACACAGGTTTATCAAGGTCCGGAAGTGCTCATTGCAAGAACATGTAGTATAATATGCTCCTCATACTTCAAATTGTTCAAATGCCAACAGGATGATGTCAGAGCTCAGTTTGAGCAGGTGCTGACTGGGTTCACTGCAGTCAAGATCTGCGTTAGTTTATTCTGGAGCTGATTTGGTACTGCACTGTTAGGTTTAATTTAGGAAATGATCTAGCTTAGCCAATACACTGAGGTTGATGTTGTCACACATACTGAAGCTTCTGAATGGACCCACTAAAATGCATCAACTCAAGAAAAAAGTATGGGACACAACCAAACTCTGAAACATAGCGTAACAGCACACATAGCATGACTCATAAGAGTTTTATGGTAAGAGTGGTTTCATGTAAAAAATATGGTCATTATCTTTTACTGAACAATACTGCACTAAACCATCACTTTATCTCAATCTGTATTAGGAGAGTGTTAGACTATGACAATAATGATGTGAAGGGAATTCTAGAATGTAAGGAGTTCCATGTCATTTTAAAAACAAATACCTCTTTTTAAGACTTAACTATTACTTCTGACCAGAGCTATATCCTTCCATTTTCCAACCTCTTTATCCAATACCAGGGTTCATGGGGAGCCAGAGCCTATCCCAGCAAATAATGGCCAGAAGGCAGGATACACACTGGACAGGATGCCAGTCCATCACAGGGCAGACACTCAGATACAGACACACATACACATTCACACCAGGCCCAATTTTCCCAGAAGCCCAGTTAACCTCTCAGTATGTTTTTGGGCCGTGGGAGGAAACCCACATGAACATGGAGAGAACATACAAACTCCACACAGATAGCATCCTAGGAATCAAACCGAGGGCTTCACTGCTGTGCTACTGTGCCACCACCAGAACTTGATCATAGCCAGTAATGTCAAGGCATACTGCATGTATCACAAAATCATATTACAGCTAATTATTTCCACTTGCTACTGTATCTGAGATTCTCCTTCTGTAAAAATGGGTAAAACTGACACTTGCACTGAACATAGCAAGTTTTCTGACTCCAAAAGGCAACATACTGTATCCTTCTTTAAAAACACTTTATCTTTTAACTAAGTTAAAAAATAAAAGTCATACTCAATGTTTAACTTATTGATCTGAAGTTAAATAGCTATCAGGTTATTTAGGGATATCTCTACCACACACCACTGTGGGAATGTATGACTTAAGGTGTGGGCTTTGCCTTTATGCATTTATATCACGCCTGGTACCAAATTGCTCAGGCTGCTGCTTGTGAATGTGACTCCAACCAGCTGGTCTGCACAAGCCACAATGCAGAACTCAGCCAGAATGATGTCTGTGTTCTGATTCACTGGGGCCTTTCTAAGAGCCCAGTCAGAACAGCTGTGCTTTGCACAGCTTAAAGAATACGTGGGTTGACTGCACTGATTTCCATGGGGCATGAGGTGGAAGATCATATGGAGACCTTGGGACTGATCACAAGCGGTGCTCATCCGTATGAGATAGGAAGCATCTTAAAGTAATACCATATACTGCTGCAGAAAATTCACAACAAGCACATAAACTGCAGAAGATATATTCAAGAAAGTAACGATTGATTAATTACGACCGGGAAAGTAACAAAAGGAAGAAAAATCTTCAGGGTGATTATGTCATACAGCACCTTTTTGTATTTTAATATTACGTAAAATAGGGAATACACGAGGAATGAAAACAGCGACCCGTGTTTCTCTTGTAACGAGACCAGCTGTACCGTGACATTGCTCAGACCACACCTGGCAAGCCTCGCCACCGCCACGGTCGTATTTATTAACCGTGCAGTTAGTCATACATTCCGGCCTGTTTGTTGCTGCGTTTTTAAACACTCCCTTAGTAACCGCGCACAGGGAGGCCCGTGACCGCCCACAGAGGGGGAGGCGCTGTGAAAACTGTTTGAAAACAAAACATTTGAAGATAATAAGTTGGGAAAACTGACACACCTAATCTTCAGCAGTTTTCAGCTCCCTGATAAAAATTAGAGGACAAATTACACCCCACTACAAATGCTACAATGTACATTTTCGAAAGTATTGATTTATTTCTTTAGCGACTGACAATAACGCGCTGTGTAGTGTAGTTCGGGTCCGTGGTGATTATTTTATTCACAGGTAGTGGCTAAATCTGAACTTTATAACCCTTAAAGAGTTTCACGTGCATTTTCACATGTTGCTGACTGAGGTTTTTATTATACCTCTTGTGACCTCTGGGGTGTTTTATCGCAGTCAATCCATTGGTTTCGGATAATTAGGCTGTTTAATTATACTGTCTTGCCAGTTCTGATACTCTTTTTTTATTCACTTTGCACTAACAACAGACATAAATTATAACCTTTGCTGTTCGGACTGGGAGAGGATAATATTATTGTCAAAAAGTGGTCAAAAAAGTAATTAAGTAGTTTCTATTCTGAGTGAATAAAACATCAATGTGACATGTATCCAAACATATTACCAACAATTTATTGGTGTTTACATCAAAATGTTGATATCTTTCAAAACTACAAAACTCCGTAGTTCGATATCAATGCGTGTACTGTTTATAAAGCGTTAGCTGACAAAAAATTACTTTTCTTGTAGTACGAATGGTTTAAATTGCTTTAGAAGTTCTGAAGAACATTACAATCATTTAAACAGTGTGTAAAACACGAAACAAGTACTCGCACAACACGAAAAAATATTCTTTTTAATATGCGTATACTTTAAAGGTTGAAGTAAGACGTTGTTATGCAAGTGAACGCTCAAAACCTACTAGAAGTTGATAATATTACCATTTTATGCACCCTTGGAGAGATCCTGATCCGCATGTTTTATCGGAGCTGTAAACAGTGAGAATTGATAGGGGCAGAAAAAAAACTGCTTGCATTGACAAAGTAAAGCTTTCCAGGAGCAGACCTGGGGACTCCAGACAGACCGGAGGCGCAGCTCTCTTTCTCCGTTGTCTTGGAGACAAGCCAGTTAGCCACCACGCCCCACACTGCAAGTACAGGTATGAACTTCCCCTCCCTCAGTACTGACCGGAACAAAACGACCTGCAAGATGTTTGTTTTGGCCTAGAACCTTCCTTGTACTGTCTTCGGCAATGTAATATTTTGGATATCGCACAATCTGGCACAAGATCCAGGATATCACAATTACATAGACAGTACAGGTTTCTTGGCCGAAACTACGAAAAAAATCATTAAAACCCAATTTAGACTTTAGTGAAACAATATCTTACGGGAAAGGATCAGCAGGAACATTGAACTATACAGTACTTACAGTACAGTGTTGTACAATATGAAAGAAATAGCGTAGGGTTTTGTCTGTGGCCGGTTAAAAAACTGTGCAGTCTGCTTTCGTCTGTTTTGATGGATGACAAAAAATGTTGCGTGCTGTGTGATGGTGACAGTTTAGACCTCTAAATAAAAAAGTGCCTCATTAAACGCATGTTAATGTTAGATCAAATGATTGGGTGAAGACATAATATTAATTTAAACTGCTTGTGCTGGGTAAAACTGTCCATCAACATTGGGGATTCTGGGGAGGAAACATTAGAAAAAGAAATAAATGGAGAAGTGTATCGATGTCTCGTTGTGTTCTCGAAGTTTCCGAGAGTTTTTTTTTTCTTGGAAACTTTGGGTTTGTTTCTCAGACAGGAATCTAAGGCTTTTTGGGAAAACGGGAAGATGGATCCTTATACACGCTGTACATATTAAATCAACGGACTGCACCTGAATTACCCTTTAACCAGAACTGCGAGTTTGTCAAAAACAAGATGTTTTGTTCATTGTAGGCGCAATTAGAATCTTTGCGGTTTGGGTCTGAGGAAACTGAATTTAAATACAAGGGAACTCCCTGCCTAGCAACATCAGACACACAACGCGCGTTGCCACGGAAGTGGGTCGATATTTATCAGTACAGGCTGACAAAAGTATCTGGATACCAGACTGGAAATATCGGTTCTAATTACTTCTCATGTTGGACTTGTAAAACAGTCAACAACAAGGCCCTTTGACAGCTATGCCATGGGATGACAACAGCTTTTTTTTTTTCATTTTCATCGTTCTAAAATCCCCAGTTTAAGGTGTCAGCTTTATTGCAGAACTGGTTCCCATTAAAACTAATACACACAAGTGCACGTGTTAAATCAGGCACTGCGATGTTCTGTTGTTATTAATTTAATTATTAACAATTAAATGTGTTAATGCATTTTTGGATTTGGCAATTCGTGCTAATACGTGTTACCGTTACCACAATGTGTTTTTCTTTTTTTTAAAATCCTCCTGCAATTGCTCTTCTTGCCTTCTCTCTGATTTTGGTCACAACTACCTGACTCACCAACTGACTGACTATAACAAAACAACATGCAGTAACATCACTTTATTGGCCCTATACAATTTCTTGCATTAGGAATTTGTCTTTTCTCATACCCCAGCTTGCTCTCCATGAGACACACAGACAGGGAGAGAAGCTTTGGGTCAGAGTGCAGGGTCAGCCATTGTACAGCGCCCCCTGGAGCAGCTGGGGTTAAGGGCCTTGCTCAGGGGCTCACCAGAGTAGGATTCCTCTACCGGCTACGGGATTTGAACCGGCAACCTTCCAGACACAGGCGCAGATCCAGGTGTGTCAAAGGTGTCACACCTGAAGAAGGCTCCACGGTCGAAACGGTGTGTTTTCTTTCTTCATTTTTCACCATGGAATAAACATATTACTTGTTCCTTTGTTGCTACTATGTCTGCTGGCTGACTCCGACGCTGAACTAGCTCCGTGAAGTTGCCCCCGCTACAAACAGCACAAACGATTAAACCCACCTCATTCGTTAGTGCTGCATTTCTGCCGGTTCTTACCTTTGAAAATAGCGTTTGTGCTGCTTTCGTTAACGAGGTATATAGCACCTTGGGTTTTCGGATAATCACGTGACCGTCTACAAGGCGGTTTAAAGGTACCAACACACTCCGTACATTTAATTACTGGATGTGATGAAAACAACTGGTTTGCGTTTTGTGCAATTTGAGCCCTGTGGAGTGGATGTTTTACATTTCAAAAGAGCGCCTTCCTTTTCGGAGTATGACGCAAATACAGAAAGGTCACGACCACCAGATCTGTAAATTGAACAGATTTCTGGTACATTTTCTGCATCTCCAGCAAAGACCTCTTTGAAATGAGTAACTTTGATCTTCTCGTGAACGTTAGAAGAAGATTGCACCAAAACGAATTGCACCCGTTGTTTTCATCACATCAAAAAGAACCGAGTGTGTTGGTTGCTGTTCGAAGAGGTGTTAGTGGGACCACTAGGCATTCACCCCGCGGTCTGTGTGGGTCTTAACACCCCAGGATAGTGACGGGGACACTACACTATAAAAAGGTGCCGTCCTTTGGAAGAGACGTTGAACTTAGATCCTGATTCTCTGTGGTCATTAAGAATTCCAGGGCATTTCTCAAAAAGAGGAGGGGTGTTCGGGCCAAATTTTCCCCTGGCCTTTACCAATCATTAATACACCCGATTTGTGACAGCTGACAGCTGGTGTGTGGGGAGCGTACTGGCGCCCTCTGGCTGTCATTCAGGTGGGGCTGCACATTGGTGATGGTGGAGGGGAGAGTCTATGCCTGGAGAGTGAGTGTCTGGAAAAGCATTATTTAAGTGAAAGGAATTATTAACTTCTCATTGAAAAAAGAATTTATGGGGATGTAAACAAAACGTGGTTTTATGACAGGAAGTCATCTGTTTTGTTCTGTTATGTTCCAACACACAGTTCTACTGCTTGAAACAGTGCAACGCACAAATAAACACATTGGGGATAATAACACGCGCTGAGGGCTGCGTAGGGAGAAGATAAGGTAACAATCAAGTGCTTCAGAATGAGTTTGTCGAAAGGCTGTGACCGCACCGCCCTCCGTTGGGAAGAAATTGCAATTGCTACACCTTCTCAAAGTGCTGCAACACTGGTCGGTAAAGCGAAACTACCACAAAGTCAAAGACAACTGAACCAGACATAGCACACCGCTTACCCGAGAATCAAGCGTTAAATTTGTATTATTATTTTATAAAGAGCTACAAAATAAAATATTAGAATAACGTTACAGTATATTCATTATGAAGACCACAGTAGTAAAAACATGAATTAGAAGGAAAAAGATGGAAAAACATGTTGGTTCTGCTACTTTTATCGACAGATTTTCTATTTATGTTTTTATGTTTTTTTATTTTAATCTCTTTGCTAAACTTTTTTATTGGTCATTTATTCACCAGGGTCTGCTGGGTGACAAAATACAAGCAAAAAGTAAGGCAAAAATTAATCTATTATGCACAGATTTCCAATACCATGAGAAATAAAAATTGCGATCTACATATCGAATGATACCGAAAAAACATCAGAGCGATCTGCGCACTTGGACTCAATTCCTGACCCTGGAGACGCGCAGAGCGTCTGAGGTCCTCGTGCGCCCGCTTCAGCCTGCTGCTGTCCAATCGCCGAGCTCAACCAATCAGCGCGCAGAGAGAACTTAAGGCGCTGAGCGCGGCTTTCCTCTAGTTCCTCTCCGAGTTCCGCCATGGAGAAGTCTGGGGTCAGTGGGAAAGTGTGGAGTCTGTGTGCCTTGCTTTTTGTGTTGCTGGATGTGGCTCTAGCCCAGAATCAGAAATGTCTGGTGAGCGATAATGACAAGGTGGTGTGTGGAGACCCGACCATCACGAGAGCCGACTGTGAAGCAGGAAACTGTTGCTTTGATCAGACAAGCCAGAGGCGCTGCTACTATGGGAATGACGGTGGGTTTGTGTAACCTGCGCATTTCGGAGCAGGATTCCTTTTTTTATACTGGGACTGAATCCAGCCTTTGTATCCCCTCAGTGACTGTGCAGTGCACCAGGGATGGTCAGTTTGTGGTTGTGGTGTCCAGGAATGCCACCAGCCCTCCGCTGAGCCTGGACTCGGTCAGTCTGCTGGGGGGTGGCAGTGCAGCCTGTGGCCCTGTTGGCACCACTGCTGGCTTTGCCATGTTCAAGTTCCCAGTCAGTGCCTGTGGCACCAGGATGAGGGTGAGTTGCAGCCAGTGTCTTGTTCCCAGAGCGCCAGCGTGTGCAGGCTGTGCCCGTCATGTCCCCACCCCTCTTCCAGGTGGAGGCTGGTGCTGTAGTGTATGAGAACCTGATGAACTCCAGCTTCGAGGTGAGGCCGGGACCTGATGGCTCCATCACGAGGGACAGTGCCTACAGGTGGGCAGGTTGCCTTCTCCTTCCTCGGCTCCCCTCGGCCTGTGCCAGTTCCTGATGGCCGGCTTCTTCCTGCAGGCTGTTCTTCCAGTGCAAGTATGCAGATGATGAGCTGGTTCCTCTGCAGGCAGTGGTCTATACGGTCTCTCCACCCCCTCCAGCAGTGTCCCCAGGACCTCTCCGTGTGGAGCTCCAACTGGCGAGAGGTACCTCTGCTGAGCCTTCAGCTCTGCTCGGCTGCCCTGCAGGGTGAAATAGTGCTAAAGCTCCCTCCTCCTCCTCAGGAGAGCAGTATGACTCCTACTACAGTGAGGGTGACTACCCTGTGACCAAGGTCCTGCAGGATCCTGTGTATGTGGAGGTTCACATCTTGCAGAGGACAGATCCCAATATTGTCCTGACGCTGGGAGACTGCTGGGCCACTTCCACCCCAAGCCCTCTGAGCCAGCCCCAGTGGAGCCTCCTGGTTGCTGGGTAACCTGTCCTCTGTAGCTCTTGCTGGATTCCCCACTGCTGACCCCTGCTGGCAGAGCTCTCACCCTGCTCCTCCTGTTGCAGGTGCCCATACAGAGATGACAACTACCAGACCACTCTGATCCCTGTGGGCGGCTCCTCAGGGCTGCTGTACCCAACGCACTACCAGCGCTTCATGGTCCGGATGTTCACTTTTGTGGACCCTGCCTCCCAGCTCCCCCTGAAGGAGACGGTAAGGAGCCGCGGCTGGGAGGCACCAGCTTGATGCCCGAGGGCAGCTGACCTTCTCTCAGCCCTGCTCTGCTCTCTCCAGGTCTACATCCACTGCAGTGCAGCGGTGTGCCAGCCTACTGCTACTGACCGCTGTGTCCCAACCTGCATCAGCAGGAGGAGTGAGTACCTGTCGCATGTCGGCTCCAGTGCTCCAGCTGAGGGGTAGCTGTTGGCTGCTGAATCCTGGTCGTCAGTCCTCCCAGCAGTTCTTCTGTTCCTCTTCCAGGAAGGGCTGTTGCTGCAGCACGCGGGGGCTCCTCCAAAGACACTGCAGTGGTCTCTAGTGGAGAAGTGATCCTGACTGCCTCTGAGCTCCCAGCCCAGGGTGAAGCGCATCGGCTCTGGTCTGAAGGTGAGAGGCTCCACTGTGTGAGCGGTGTTGGCGTGTTGCTCTGGCTGTGTACTGACTGCTGCCTGCTCTCTCCTCAGTGCCCCAGGTCTTCAGCTATGGTTTGCTGGCAGTAGCTGCCTCCACTGTGCTTGTGGTCTCTGCTCTGCTGCTGGTAGCTGTGTGGAGATTCAGACCTTGTACACAGAACAAAGCTGTAACTGGAGCATAATAAAGGGAGAAGTGAACTCTGGTCCTCCTCAGCCTTTTTCCTTTTTACTTTCTTAAAGATTGTATAAGACGCTTACAGCTGCGTTCTTTCTAGACGGAATGGTGGCAAAAACGCTGCTTAACAGATCAATGTAATGATTATTGCAGCAAGAGCACTTTTTGCATATACTGGCTTTTCTGCATCCAGCTCTGAAACCTCTTCCAGAACCACAGTCTGCTCCCTCTCCTTCATCTCGGTAATCTGACCGCTGAGGAAGGTAATTAATAGTGCAGGTGCTGCTTGGAGTCGTGGGCAGCGCTGTTCCCCTTGCAGCGACTGTAGGGGAGCCGATTTCGTACCTCCACTTACTGCGGCAGTACTGCCTGCTCCTCACACAGGCCCAACGTCATGCAATCCAGGAAGTGGCTTTAGAGCGGAATAATCTGTGGTCTTGGCTTCTGTTCTCTGAAGAGAAATGGAAGTGGCGGGATTGGACTTGGGGTACCTGGGAGGTCATTTGGGAGACACTGGTCCATACTTGATGATAAAAATAAAATCAGGTTTTTCACTCAAAAACACCAACATTCATGATCACCTAAATGACATGATTTCAAGGGGGGTTAGTGACGGGTGTAAAATGTCTGGGATCAGTGATCAATCATGCAGTTGAATATTGCAATCGGCGCAGTTTATTGGCATCGCAAGAATTTTGAGCAATATTTGCCTCTACTACAATTGGAGAAACTTTTAATCCTGTTAAAAGCTAGGAGAGAAACCTTTGACAACTTGGGGATTTTTGACCAATCTCAATTCCCCACGTGATTCGGAAGCCCTCGTCTGAAAGAAAAATGAGGCATTAACTTTAAAAGATTAAACCCTGCTGAACGTGCAAGAAGACTGACCTCTTTCAAATTGTATTTTGAACCACCAGTGTATGTGGTAATTATTCTGAAGTAATACTTCAATTATTAATTATTTACTTCCACTTGTATAGCGCTTTTCTGGTAATGTGGACTCCCCTCCACCACCTGGAGGATGCGACGGCAGCCATAGTGCGCCAGAACGCTCACCACACCAGCTCTCAGGGGGGAGAAGATTCACAGATGGGGATTATTAGGAGGCCATGATTCTTTTAGAGAGACGCCCTGGGATTTTTAATGACCACAGAGAGTCAGGACCTCGGTTTTACGTCTCAGCCGAAGGACGGCGCCTGTTTACAGTCTAGTGTCCCCATCACTATACTGGGGCATTAGGACCCACATGGACCACAGGGTTAGCGCCCCCTGCTGGCCCCACTAACTCCTCTTCTGGCAGAAACCTTAGTTGTTCCCAGGAGCTCTCCCATCCAGGTACTGACCAGGCTCACACCTGCTCAGCTTTAGTGGGCTGCCAGTTGTGAGCTGCAGATGAAATGGCTGCTGGCTGTGCCGAATGTCGAAATTCAAACTTATTTTCCTAATGTGTGCGATTTCAGCCCGCAGGCACAGAGTACACGTGTTCTCTCGTCTGTCTGCAGCTCCTTCATTAGCGCCAACATCCCAGGCTTCTCCCTGCTTACGCGACACTGTCTCATTCGCTCTCTGATGCTCTAATGCAGCGGGTTTGTCTCGGCAACACGACTAATCAGTTCATTGATCTGAAATCACACGTGTAGCGCAAATTAAGACGTAATTTGAGTGGATTTAGGATTCATGTTAAACGAAATGTAAGATAAAAAAACTACACATTGAAAGGCCTGCCTGCATTTTCTATAATTTCATAATGCCCTATGTGATTTAACACTAAGGCAAAAACACATTTGACTAAGAATACGTTATCAGCAGCGATTTAGTCCTAGCCTGAGGTGGACTGGATTTTGCTGTAGTTTTACATTTTTATTTTCTCAAAATCCTCAAGAAAGGTTACGAAGTGCACCCCCTGGACGTCTTCACAGCCAGCACTGGGACGACATGATGCCATTTAAGGTAGAAATTGGATCATAATGCGTAATTACAACAGAACGCACTGACTCAGCCGGAGAAAATGGAAACATTAAATAAAAGAATACGTAAAACATCACCGGTCCTATTGTTTCATGATCGCTGCTCTGATCTTCCCCGACTCCCGCGCTCTATCCGGGCTCCTCAGTACGAGCGGACACTGAGTTTGTTCGCGTGAGAATCTGCTTTCTCTGTCGGCAAACCTGAACCTCATTAAGAGAGAATATCTCTGTGCCTTTAAAAAGACGTACTTCGCAAACAGTAGGTATCATGGATTCGTTCTCTGTGGGAAACAAAATGTGGGTTTCGGGCATTTCTCTCTTCAGCGTCTTGGTGTTCTTTTGTTGCGGCGTTTTCTGTGACGCCGCTACATGGCGCTCAGCTCCCGGACGGCGAACCGGTATCACGCACAAGGGGGCTGTGTTCTACAAAACTCCTTGGTTTCCACAGCAGGATACGCCGCTCGGGCGGGCTGTGTCGGTAGCGTGCGGGGAGAGTCAAATCGTGGTGCAAGTCAGGAGAGACCTGTTCGGTACCGGTCAGCTGATCAACTCCTCGGACGTCAGTCTGGGAGACTGTGCGGCCACAAGGCAAGACGACGCGGCGCAGGTCCTGATCTTCGAGTCCGAGCTGCAGGCGTGTCGTAGTTCGCTGACGGTAGGGTGTCCGGCTTTGACATTCTAGCTTCGTATTTTAGTGGTGTGCCGGCTTCACCTGTCGCTTCTCTCCCAGAGCGCGCCAGAGGAGCTAGTGTACAGCTTCTCTCTCAGCTACACCCCGCGGGCGATTGCCAACACCCCCATCGTGAGAACTAATGGCGCCGTTGTCGGTATTGAGTGTCGCTACATGAGGTGAGGGAGGCATCTGCTGTCCTGCAGGGTCCACGGAGCTCCAGGGCTGAATAAGGACCGTGTCACTCTGCCGGAGTCTCTTTCCCAGGTTTTACAATGTGAGCAGCAGCGCCCTGAAGCCCACCTGGGTCCCCTACACTTCCACCAAGTCTGCGGAGGATGTCCTGGATTTCTCCCTGGTGCTCATGGCTGGTATGTGCTCCTGTAGGGAGAGGTGCAGCAAGACTCCCTTTCGCACTGGGGATGTCTGCTAGAGAAGATTGCTTTGTTGAATTGGCTTGACTGGGGGTCTATGAAGGCTTGCTCCCAGTAACTGGAGCTCTTTGAAGGGATCTGTATTTGGGAGACGTTCATCTGGTTCTCTGCTATTTTCCTGCTGGACCTATTCGTCGCCATGAGTAATGGCTCCTCTCCAATGCTAGATGACTGGAGCTCCCCAAGGACCTCCAACGTGTTCTACCTGGGGGACGTCCTGAATATTGAAGCCTCCGTCGGCCAGGCCGACCACCAGCCCCTCCGGCTCTTTGTGGACAGCTGTGTGGCCACCCTGGTGCCTGACCAGACCTCTACCCCCAGATATGCCTTCATTGAGAATCACGGGTGAGTCCTGTGCCTTCTGATGGAGGAACTGCTGTGCAGACGGTGCACTTGCAATGACCTCCCCTCTCCCCCAGGTGCCTGACTGATGCCAGAACAACCGGCTCCAGTTCTCAGTTCATGCCAAGACCCCAGGACAGCAAGCTGAGGATGGAGCTGGATGCCTTCAGGTTCTATCAAGATGCCAGGAGCTCAGTGAGTGTCTTCCTGTGGCCTCTGGGCTGTGAGGAGGTTTAGCTGCAGTGGAGCCTCTGACTGAAGGTGTGCTGTTCCAGATCTACATCACCTGCCTTCTGAAGGTGACTGCTGCTTCCCAGAGTGTGGACTCCCTGAACAAGGCCTGCTACACTACTGGGAATGTGTAAGTGAGGAGGAGGGTGTTGGCTGCAATGTGCTCTGATGCGGGTGTCTGCAGTGATGCCTGTCCTGCTGTAGGTGGCGGTCTGTGGATGGGAGTGATCAGGTGTGCAGCTGCTGTGACTCCAGCTGTCCTACTACCAAATCCAGGCACTGGATGAGAATGAAGAGGGATCTGGGATCTAAAGAGGGTGAGACTCTCTCTTGCTTGTGGTTTCTCAAAATGAGGAGAGGGGCTTCTAGTTCTTGTAGATGCTAGTGTTCCACTCCAGTAGTATGAACATTGGTACATTGAGGGATTGTGAGCAGAAGTCTTCATAGAAAACCATGGCACTGTATGCTGTACACGATCCCTCCTGCTCTTATTCTTGGGGAATGTAGGCAAAATGTGGAAAAGCAACTGTTCTCTGGATTGCGACATGAAAAGGAGCGTTACAAAGGGTGTCCTTCCCTCCAACATGCTCCTTAAAAAATCCTGGTCAGGTTTATGTGAAAGTGAATGCTGTCTTCTGCAGCGCTGTAGGTTTTTCAATCCAGAATTCCTTCCAGTTGCAGCTGCTGAGTGGGAAGGCGATGCCACAGTTGGTCCTCTGTTTGTGCTGGGAGAGCAGGCTGTTGACAGCCCAGCAGAGGTGACAGGTCAGAGGTCTCAGCTGAGAGCACAGGAGGAAGGTGATGCAACAGGTAGAGGAAGCCTTTAGTACCCAACCTGTATACTGACTGGAGTCTCAGTGGGACTGAACTGGTCTAAAAGCATCTCTATGGTAGAGCAGTGTGAGCTAACCTGTCCTCTCTTTCCAGGAGTGTCTGCTGAGCCTGTGATCCTGGCTGCTCTGGGGGCAGTGGTGGGGCTGGTCTGTGTGGCTGTGCTGGGGACTGTCCTTTACAGGAGACTGCAGAGTAAATCCACTGAGCTGACTGTGATGGAGAAATAAAGGAGGGATTGGAAACTGTCTCTGTGTGATACTTGTTCCTTTGTTAAGCCAGTGCAATAGATCTTGACACCTGCTTAATGCGCTGACCTCTCATGTCCTCGCCATGCTAGCCCGTTCAGTGTCTTTGCCACAAGCACTGTGAGCAGAGGGCGAGCAATGCCTGGTGGGCTTGGGCTGTTACTGCACTGGCTCCAGTGGCTTTCAGCTAGTCTGACAGCCTTTCTTGTGCAGATGCTTAGCATTAAACTGCAGCTCCACTCTGTAGAGTAGATGCTATGGGTGGGGAGCTTCTCTGCAGCTGATGATGGCTGCTTCACTGTTCACTGCTGCTGTAGTACTCATGGGAGCAGCCTGGACTCCAGGCTGTTACACGTCCCTGACAGCAGCACATGGATGGCTGCTTTTTCTTCTAAGTCAGGTTCTAGGTGAGACAGCATCTTTTATGAACGTTAGAGGAGAGCCACAGGGCAGACACTTTCAGAGTGTTGCCATCTGAGGCTCTTGACTGTCACGGAGACGCCTGCTATGATTCTCCTTTCCTTCGGTTTTATGGAGTTACATGGTTAAAGGGATCTGACTTTTTTTACTTCGTTATGAGATGAAAATATTTTGTTACGACCACGGAGTTCAGTACCGAATGGAGCGGGCGTAGAAGTCGGAAAAAAGAGGTTAATCGGAAGCGGGGAAAGGTGTACACACACACACACAGGGCCAGGGATTACAGCGCTACACCTACACTAACGGACACGAAGGGAAGAGCCTGTTTCCAGCCTCCGTCCCACTATATACAGTACAGTCCCCTAGTCCCCAGCCCGCCTTGCGTGCGCATGGCTCTACAGTATTCTCAAACTAAGTGTGTGGGTTTTTCTAAACAGTATTGTTCTTAGGCTTTCGTTCTAATGCACAGTACAGTCTAAGACAAGAGCCTAAACAAAATTAGCTTGCATGAGCAGAAGAGATGTAAACGAAGGCTGAAAAACCGCCGCAAGATCCTCCAGCTTCCTCTCTGTTAGATCCATGTAACTAACAAACGGTAGACACGTAGACTATTCGACGTGTTCTTGCTAGAAGTTAGCAGATTCTCGTTTGCCGCAATTGTACACGGGCCGTGTGGCTAAATAAATCCCACCTGGCTAAAAATCGTCCCTACCCGCACAAACAAAAGCGTGAACGCACAGTTCAGCGATTATACGTAAGCGGCATTAAAACGCATTGCTTTCCGTGCGGCTTCTCCAGTATTTTACTAAATGGAGGTGTGAATTCAACCTGTAGCCGCTCTCCTCAGAGCTCAAGCGGATTAAAGCATACCTGAGGTCAACAACACAAGCACAGTTCTAGAACGTTTTCGATCAAACTTTCCCATCTTCACAGCTTTGCTGATCTCGCCTCCCTTGTTACTGATGGCACTTGATTTAAGCGTTTCACCTTCATCATTATTTCTGCTATTGCTTTCCACAAAGGTTTCAGTGCAGTACTTTTTAAGTTATGATTTGCTATCATTTTGACGAAGCAGAGGTCCTATTTGTTAAGAATTCTCACAAATCAAGGTCAGTGTACAGGCGAAGGTTCAAACAGGAGCTCCCAGGGTACTGTGGACTAGGCAGGCTCGGAGTCAAAGAAAGAAACTAGGTGGAGGCAGGAAAACAGGCTGACAGTAAGAACACGGCTCAGTACAAGGCACTCAGGAGGCTGAGGCAAGACTTCGCCAAAAAACCGAGGCTTAGACAGGCTTTATATAACTTTTAAAACGTTTCGAGGGTGTGGCAAATGAGGTGATGACAGGTAGCACCCAATCACAAACCGGGGAACAGATATATCATTTTGTACTTTCCATTTATGTGTATATGGTCAAAACGTGATCTCAGATCACCAGCTTGCTCTTAATTTTTCCTGTGCCGAATCCCGGCAAAACATTTGAAACATTTCGAAACTGTGACGCAATGAAGTCGCGTTCGGCCTAGTCACGCGCCTTTTCATACGGACTTCGGAGCAGTGTACAGTATGGTAACGCTCTGCTCCAAATGAATCGAAGCCGTTTCGAGTCTGACATCACTACTATTTCGTCTTTCTTTTAAACCAGCAAGAGCAAATGATTCCTGGCTCAAACATCCAAATATATTAGCAGCCCAATGATGTGCAATTTTAAGCAGTGCTGATTTTAATTGGATTTCAAAATCACCGCTGAGGTTCTGTTTCCTCACTTGTTAACACATCACGGATGAAGACAATTCTTAAGAATGACGCTGGAGAGAACCAGCAGAGCGATCTGCGCACCTGGACTCAATTCCTGACCCTGGAGACGCGCAGAGCGTCTGAGCTCCTCGTGCGCCCGCTTCAGCCTGCTGCTGTCCAATCGCCGAGCTCAGCCGATCAGCGCGCAGAGAGAACTTAAGGCGCTGAGCGCGGCTTTCCTCTAGTTCCTCTCCGAGTTCCGCCATGGAGAAGTCTGGGGTCAGTGGGAAAGTGTGGAGTCTGTGTGCCTTGCTTTTTGTGTTGCTGGATGTGGCTCTAGCCCAGAATCAGAAATGTCTGGTGAGCGATAATGACAAGGTGGTGTGTGGAGACCCGACCATCACGAGAGCCGACTGTGAAGCAGGAAACTGTTGCTTTGATCAGACAAGCCAGAGGCGCTGCTACTATGGGAATGACGGTGGGTTTGTGTAACCTGCGCATTTCGGAGCAGGATTCCTTTTTTTATACTGGGACTGAATCCAGCCTTTGTATCCCCTCAGTGACTGTGCAGTGCACCAGGGATGGTCAGTTCGTGGTTGTGGTGTCCAGGAATGCCACCAGCCCTCCGCTGAGCCTGGACTCGGTCAGTCTGCTGGGGGGTGGCAGTGCAGCCTGTGGCCCTGTTGGCACCACTGCTGGCTTTGCCATGTTCAAGTTCCCAGTCAGTGCCTGTGGCACCAGGATGAGGGTGAGTTGCAGCCAGTGTCTTGTTCCCAGAGCGCCAGCGTGTGCAGGCTGTGCCCGTCATGTCCCCACCCCTCTTCCAGGTGGAGGCTGGTGCTGTAGTGTATGAGAACCTGATGAACTCCAGCTTCGAGGTGAGGCCGGGACCTGATGGCTCCATCACGAGGGACAGTGCCTACAGGTGGGCAGGTTGCCTTCTCCTTCCTCGGCTCCCCTCGGCCTGTGCCAGTTCCTGATGGCCGGCTTCTTCCTGCAGGCTGTTCTTCCAGTGCAAGTATGCAGATGATGAGCTGGTTCCTCTGCAGGCAGTGGTCTATACGGTCTCTCCACCCCCTCCAGCAGTGTCCCCAGGACCTCTCCGTGTGGAGCTCCAACTGGCGAGAGGTACCTCTGCTGAGCCTTCAGCTCTGCTCGGCTGCCCTGCAGGGTGAAATAGTGCTAAAGCTCCCTCCTCCTCCTCAGGAGAGCAGTATGACTCCTACTACAGCGAGGGTGACTACCCTGTGACCAAGGTCCTGCAGGATCCTGTGTATGTGGAGGTTCACATCTTGCAGAGGACAGATCCCAATATTGTCCTGACGCTGGGAGACTGCTGGGCCACTTCCACCCCAAGCCCTCTGAGCCAGCCCCAGTGGAGCCTCCTGGTTGCTGGGTAACCTGTCCTCTGTAGCTCTTGCTGGATTCCCCACTGCTGACCCCTGCTGGCAGAGCTCTCACCCTGCTCCTCCTGTTGCAGGTGCCCATACAGAGATGACAACTACCAGACCACTCTGATCCCTGTGGGCGGCTCCTCAGGGCTGCTGTACCCAACGCACTACCAGCGCTTCATGGTCCGGATGTTCACTTTTGTGGACCCTGCCTCCCAGCTCCCCCTGAAGGAGACGGTAAGGAGCCGCGGCTGGGAGGCACCAGCTTGATGCCCGAGGGCAGCTGACCTTCTCTCAGCCCTGCTCTGCTCTCTCCAGGTCTACATCCACTGCAGTGCAGCGGTGTGCCAGCCTACTGCTACTGACCGCTGTGTCCCAACCTGCATCAGCAGGAGGAGTGAGTACCTGTCGCATGTCGGCTCCAGTGCTCCAGCTGAGGGGTAGCTGTTGGCTGCTGAATCCTGGTCGTCAGTCCTCCCAGCAGTTCTTCTGTTCCTCTTCCAGGAAGGGCTGTTGCTGCAGCACGCGGGGGCTCCTCCAAAGACACTGCAGTGGTCTCTAGTGGAGAAGTGATCCTGACTGCCTCTGAGCTCCCAGCCCAGGGTGAAGCGCATCGGCTCTGGTCTGAAGGTGAGAGGCTCCACTGTGTGAGCGGTGTTGGCGTGTTGCTCTGGCTGTGTACTGACTGCTGCCTGCTCTCTCCTCAGTGCCCCAGGTCTTCAGCTATGGTTTGCTGGCAGTAGCTGCCTCCACTGTGCTTGTGGTCTCTGCTCTGCTGCTGGTAGCTGTGTGGAGATTCAGACCTTGTACACAGAACAAAGCTGTAACTGGAGCATAATAAAGGGAGAAGTGAACTCTGGTCCTCCTCAGCCTTTTTCCTTTTTACTTTCTTAAAGATTGTATAAGACGCTTACAGCTGCGTTCTTTCTAGACGGAATGGTGGCAAAAACGCTGCTTAACAGATCAATGTAATGATTATTGCAGCAAGAGCACTTTTTGCATATACTGGCTTTTCTGCATCCAGCTCTGAAACCTCTTCCAGAACCACAGTCTGCTCCCTCTCCTTCATCTCGGTAATCTGACCGCTGAGGAAGGTAATTAATAGTGCAGGTGCTGCTTGGAGTCGTGGGCAGCGCTGTTCCCCTTGCAGCGACTGTAGGGGAGCCGATTTCGTACCTCCACTTACTGCGGCAGTACTGCCTGCTCCTCACACAGGCCCAACGTCATGCAATCCAGGAAGTGGCTTTAGAGCGGAATAATCTGTGGTCTTGGCTTCTGTTCTCTGAAGAGAAATGGAAGTGGCGGGATTGGACTTGGGGTACCTGGGAGGTCATTTGGGAGACACTGGTCCATACTTGATGATAAAAATAAAATCAGGTTTTTCACTCAAAAACACCAACATTCATGATCACCTAAATGACATGATTTCAAGGGGGGTTAGTGACGGGTGTAAAATGTCTGGGATCAGTGATCAATCATGCAGTTGAATATTGCAATCGGCGCAGTTTATTGGCATCGCAAGAATTTTGAGCAATATTTGCCTCTACTACAATTGGAGAAACTTTTAATCCTGTTAAAAGCTAGGAGAGAAACCTTTGACAACTTGGGGATTTTTGACCAATCTCAATTCCCCACGTGATTCGGAAGCCCTCGTCTGAAAGAAAAATGAGGCATTAACTTTAAAAGATTAAACCCTGCTGAACGTGCAAGAAGACTGACCTCTTTCAAATTGTATTTTGAACCACCAGTGTATGTGGTAATTATTCTGAAGTAATACTTCAATTATTAATTATTTACTTCCACTTGTATAGCGCTTTTCTGGTAATGTGGACTCCCCTCCACCACCTGGAGGATGCGACGGCAGCCATAGTGCGCCAGAACGCTCACCACACCAGCTCTCAGGGGGGAGAAGATTCACAGATGGGGATTATTAGGAGGCCATGATTCTTTTAGAGAGACGCCCTGGGATTTTTAATGACCACAGAGAGTCAGGACCTCGGTTTTACGTCTCAGCCGAAGGACGGCGCCTGTTTACAGTCTAGTGTCCCCATCACTATACTGGGGTATTAGGACCCACATGGACCACAGGGTTAGCGCCCCCTGCTGGCCCCACTAACTCCTCTTCTGGCAGAAACCTTAGTTGTTCCCAGGAGCTCTCCCATCCAGGTACTGACCAGGCTCACACCTGCTCAGCTTTAGTGGGCTGCCAGTTGTGAGCTGCAGATGAAATGGCTGCTGGCTGTGCCGAATGTCGAAATTCAAACTTATTTTCCTAATGTGTGCGATTTCAGCCCGCAGGCACAGAGTACACGTGTTCTCTCGTCTGTCTGCAGCTCCTTCATTAGCGCCAACATCCCAGGCTTCTCCCTGCTTACGCGACACTGTCTCATTCGCTCTCTGATGCTCTAATGCAGCGGGTTTGTCTCGGCAACACGACTAATCAGTTCATTGATCTGAAATCACACGTGTAGCGCAAATTAAGACGTAATTTGAGTGGATTTAGGATTCATGTTAAACGAAATGTAAGATAAAAAAACTACACATTGAAAGGCCTGCCTGCATTTTCTATAATTTCATAATGCCCTATGTGATTTAACACTAAGGCAAAAACACATTTGACTAAGAATACGTTATCAGCAGCGATTTAGTCCTAGCCTGAGGTGGACTGGATTTTGCTGTAGTTTTACATTTTTATTTTCTCAAAATCCTCAAGAAAGGTTACGAAGTGCACCCCCTGGACGTCTTCACAGCCAGCACTGGGACGACATGATGCCATTTAAGGTAGAAATTGGATCATAATGCGTAATTACAACAGAACGCACTGACTCAGCCGGAGAAAATGGAAACATTAAATAAAAGAATACGTAAAACATCACCGGTCCTATTGTTTCATGATCGCTGCTCTGATCTTCCCCGACTCCCGCGCTCTATCCGGGCTCCTCAGTACGAGCGGACACTGAGTTTGTTCGCGTGAGAATCTGCTTTCTCTGTCGGCAAACCTGAACCTCATTAAGAGAGAATATCTCTGTGCCTTTAAAAAGACGTACTTCGCAAACAGTAGGTATCATGGATTCGTTCTCTGTGGGAAACAAAATGTGGGTTTCGGGCATTTCTCTCTTCAGCGTCTTGGTGTTCTTTTGTTGCGGCGTTTTCTGTGACGCCGCTACATGGCGCTCAGCTCCCGGACGGCGAACCGGTATCACGCACAAGGGGGCTGTGTTCTACAAAACTCCTTGGTTTCCACAGCAGGATACGCCGCTCGGGCGGGCTGTGTCGGTAGCGTGCGGGGAGAGTCAAATCGTGGTGCAAGTCAGGAGAGACCTGTTCGGTACCGGTCAGCTGATCAACTCCTCGGACGTCAGTCTGGGAGACTGTGCGGCCACAAGGCAAGACGACGCGGCGCAGGTCCTGATCTTCGAGTCCGAGCTGCAGGCGTGTCGTAGTTCGCTGACGGTAGGGTGTCCGGCTTTGACATTCTAGCTTCGTATTTTAGTGGTGTGCCGGCTTCACCTGTCGCTTCTCTCCCAGAGCGCGCCAGAGGAGCTAGTGTACAGCTTCTCTCTCAGCTACACCCCGCGGGCGATTGCCAACACCCCCATCGTGAGAACTAATGGCGCCGTTGTCGGTATTGAGTGTCGCTACATGAGGTGAGGGAGGCATCTGCTGTCCTGCAGGGTCCACGGAGCTCCAGGGCTGAATAAGGACCGTGTCACTCTGCCGGAGTCTCTTTCCCAGGTTTTACAATGTGAGCAGCAGCGCCCTGAAGCCCACCTGGGTCCCCTACACTTCCACCAAGTCTGCGGAGGATGTCCTGGATTTCTCCCTGGTGCTCATGGCTGGTATGTGCTCCTGTAGGGAGAGGTGCAGCAAGACTCCCTTTCGCACTGGGGATGTCTGCTAGAGAAGATTGCTTTGTTGAATTGGCTTGACTGGGGGTCTATGAAGGCTTGCTCCCAGTAACCGGAGCTCTTTGAAGGGATCTGTATTTGGGAGACGTTCATCTGGTTCTCTGCTATTTTCCTGCTGGACCTATTCGTCGCCATGAGTAATGGCTCCTCTCCAATGCTAGATGACTGGAGCTCCCCAAGGACCTCCAACGTGTTCTACCTGGGGGACGTCCTGAATATTGAAGCCTCCGTCAGCCAGGCCGACCACCAGCCCCTCCGGCTCTTTGTGGACAGCTGTGTGGCCACCCTGGTGCCTGACCAGACCTCTACCCCCAGATATGCCTTCATTGAGAATCACGGGTGAGTCCTGTGCCTTCTGATGGAGGAACTGCTGTGCAGACGGTGCACTTGCAATGACCTCCCCTCTCCCCCAGGTGCCTGACTGATGCCAGAACAACCGGCTCCAGTTCTCAGTTCATGCCAAGACCCCAGGACAGCAAGCTGAGGATGGAGCTGGATGCCTTCAGGTTCTATCAAGATGCCAGGAGCTCAGTGAGTGTCTTCCTGTGGCCTCTGGGCTGTGAGGAGGTTTAGCTGCAGTGGAGCCTCTGACTGAAGGTGTGCTGTTCCAGATCTACATCACCTGCCTTCTGAAGGTGACTGCTGCTTCCCAGAGTGTGGACTCCCTGAACAAGGCCTGCTACACTACTGGGAATGTGTAAGTGAGGAGGAGGGTGTTGGCTGCAATGTGCTCTGATGCGGGTGTCTGCAGTGATGCCTGTCCTGCTGTAGGTGGCGGTCTGTGGATGGGAGTGATCAGGTGTGCAGCTGCTGTGACTCCAGCTGTCCTACTACCAAATCCAGGCACTGGATGAGAATGAAGAGGGATCTGGGATCTAAAGAGGGTGAGACTCTCTCTTGCTTGTGGTTTCTCAAAATGAGGAGAGGGGCTTCTAGTTCTTGTAGATGCTAGTGTTCCACTCCAGTAGTATGAACATTGGTACATTGAGGGATTGTGAGCAGAAGTCTTCATAGAAAACCATGGCACTGTATGCTGTACACGATCCCTCCTGCTCTTATTCTTGGGGAATGTAGGCAAAATGTGGAAAAGCAACTGTTCTCTGGATTGCGACATGAAAAGGAGCGTTACAAAGGGTGTCCTTCCCTCCAACATGCTCCTTAAAAAATCCTGGTCAGGTTTATGTGAAAGTGAATGCTGTCTTCTGCAGCGCTGTAGGTTTTTCAATCCAGAATTCCTTCCAGTTGCAGCTGCTGAGTGGGAAGGCGATGCCACAGTTGGTCCTCTGTTTGTGCTGGGAGAGCAGGCTGTTGACAGCCCAGCAGAGGTGACAGGTCAGAGGTCTCAGCTGAGAGCACAGGAGGAAGGTGATGCAACAGGTAGAGGAAGCCTTTAGTACCCAACCTGTATACTGACTGGAGTCTCAGTGGGACTGAACTGGTCTAAAAGCATCTCTATGGTAGAGCAGTGTGAGCTAACCTGTCCTCTCTTTCCAGGAGTGTCTGCTGAGCCTGTGATCCTGGCTGCTCTGGGGGCAGTGGTGGGGCTGGTCTGTGTGGCTGTGCTGGGGACTGTCCTTTACAGGAGACTGCAGAGTAAATCCACTGAGCTGACTGTGATGGAGAAATAAAGGAGGGATTGGAAACTGTCTCTGTGTGATACTTGTTCCTTTGTTAAGCCAGTGCAATAGATCTTGACACCTGCTTAATGCGCTGACCTCTCATGTCCTCGCCATGCTAGCCCGTTCAGTGTCTTTGCCACAAGCACTGTGAGCAGAGGGCGAGCAATGCCTGGTGGGCTTGGGCTGTTACTGCACTGGCTCCAGTGGCTTTCAGCTAGTCTGACAGCCTTTCTTGTGCAGATGCTTAGCATTAAACTGCAGCTCCACTCTGTAGAGTAGATGCTATGGGTGGGGAGCTTCTCTGCAGCTGATGATGGCTGCTTCACTGTTCACTGCTGCTGTAGTACTCATGGGAGCAGCCTGGACTCCAGGCTGTTACACGTCCCTGACAGCAGCACATGGATGGCTGCTTTTTCTTCTAAGTCAGGTTCTAGGTGAGACAGCATCTTTTATGAACGTTAGAGGAGAGCCACAGGGCAGACACTTTCAGAGTGTTGCCATCTGAGGCTCTTGACTGTCACGGAGACGCCTGCTATGATTCTCCTTTCCTTCGGTTTTATGGAGTTACATGGTTAAAGGGATCTGACTTTTTTTACTTCGTTATGAGATGAAAATATTTTGTTACGACCACGGAGTTCAGTACCGAATGGAGCGGGCGTAGAAGTCGGAAAAAAGAGGTTAATCGGAAGCGGGGAAAGGTGTGTACACACACACACACACACACACACACAGGGCCAGGGATTACAGCGCTACACCTACACTAACGGACACGAAGGGAAGAGCCTGTTTCCAGCCTCCGTCCCACTATATACAGTACAGTCCCCTAGTCCCCAGCCCGCCTTGCGTGCGCATGGCTCTACAGTATTCTCAAACTAAGTGTGTGGGTTTTTCTAAACAGTATTGTTCTTAGGCTTTCGTTCTAATGCACAGTACAGTCTAAGACAAGAGCCTAAACAAAATTAGCTTGCATGAGCAGAAGAGATGTAAACGAAGGCTGAAAAACCGCCGCAAGATCCTCCAGCTTCCTCTCTGTTAGATCCATGTAACTAACAAACGGTAGACACGTAGACTATTCGACGTGTTCTTGCTAGAAGTTAGCAGATTCTCGTTTGCCGCAATTGTACACGGGCCGTGTGGCTAAATAAATCCCACCTGGCTAAAAATCGTCCCTACCCGCACAAACAAAAGCGTGAACGCACAGTTCAGCGATTATACGTAAGCGGCATTAAAACGCATTGCTTTCCGTGCGGCTTCTCCAGTATTTTACTAAATGGAGGTGTGAATTCAACCTGTAGCCGCTCTCCTCAGAGCTCAAGCGGATTAAAGCATACCTGAGGTCAACAACACAAGCACAGTTCTAGAACGTTTTCGATCAAACTTTCCCATCTTCACAGCTTTGCTGATCTCGCCTCCCTTGTTACTGATGGCACTTGATTTAAGCGTTTCACCTTCATCATTATTTCTGCTATTGCTTTCCACAAAGGTTTCAGTGCAGTACTTTTTAAGTTATGATTTGCTATCATTTTGACGAAGCAGAGGTCCTATTTGTTAAGAATTCTCACAAATCAAGGTCAGTGTACAGGCGAAGGTTCAAACAGGAGCTCCCAGGGTACTGTGGACTAGGCAGGCTCGGAGTCAAAGAAAGAAACTAGGTGGAGGCAGGAAAACAGGCTGACAGTAAGAACACGGCTCAGTACAAGGCACTCAGGAGGCTGAGGCAAGACTTCGCCAAAAAACCGAGGCTTAGACAGGCTTTATATAACTTTTAAAACGTTTCGAGGGTGTGGCAAATGAGGTGATGACAGGTAGCACCCAATCACAAACCGGGGAACAGATATATCATTTTGTACTTTCCATTTATGTGTATATGGTCAAAACGTGATCTCAGATCACCAGCTTGCTCTTAATTTTTCCTGTGCCGAATCCCGGCAAAACATTTGAAACATTTCGAAACTGTGACGCAATGAAGTCGCGTTCGGCCTAGTCACGCGCCTTTTCATACGGACTTCGGAGCAGTGTACAGTATGGTAACGCTCTGCTCCAAATGAATCGAAGCCGTTTCGAGTCTGACATCACTACTATTTCGTCTTTCTTTTAAACCAGCAAGAGCAAATGATTCCTGGCTCAAACATCCAAATATATTAGCAGCCCAATGATGTGCAATTTTAAGCAGTGCTGATTTTAATTGGATTTCAAAATCACCGCTGAGGTTCTGTTTCCTCACTTGTTAACACATCACGGATGAAGACAATTCTTAAGAATGACGCTGGAGAGAACCAGCAGAGCGATCTGCGCACCTGGACTCAATTCCTGACCCTGGAGACGCGCAGAGCGTCTGAGCTCCTCGTGCGCCCGCTTCAGCCTGCTGCTGTCCAATCGCCGAGCTCAGCCGATCAGCGCGCAGAGAGAACTTAAGGCGCTGAGCGCGGCTTTCCTCTAGTTCCTCTCCGAGTTCCGCCATGGAGAAGTCTGGGGTCAGTGGGAAAGTGTGGAGTCTGTGTGCCTTGCTTTTTGTGTTGCTGGATGTGGCTCTAGCCCAGAATCAGAAATGTCTGGTGAGCGATAATGACAAGGTGGTGTGTGGAGACCCGACCATCACGAGAGCCGACTGTGAAGCAGGAAACTGTTGCTTTGATCAGACAAGCCAGAGGCGCTGCTACTATGGGAATGACGGTGGGTTTGTGTAACCTGCGCATTTCGGAGCAGGATTCCTTTTTTTATACTGGGACTGAATCCAGCCTTTGTATCCCCTCAGTGACTGTGCAGTGCACCAGGGATGGTCAGTTCGTGGTTGTGGTGTCCAGGAATGCCACCAGCCCTCCGCTGAGCCTGGACTCGGTCAGTCTGCTGGGGGGTGGCAGTGCAGCCTGTGGCCCTGTTGGCACCACTGCTGGCTTTGCCATGTTCAAGTTCCCAGTCAGTGCCTGTGGCACCAGGATGAGGGTGAGTTGCAGCCAGTGTCTTGTTCCCAGAGCGCCAGCGTGTGCAGGCTGTGCCCGTCATGTCCCCACCCCTCTTCCAGGTGGAGGCTGGTGCTGTAGTGTATGAGAACCTGATGAACTCCAGCTTCGAGGTGAGGCCGGGACCTGATGGCTCCATCACGAGGGACAGTGCCTACAGGTGGGCAGGTTGCCTTCTCCTTCCTCGGCTCCCCTCGGCCTGTGCCAGTTCCTGATGGCCGGCTTCTTCCTGCAGGCTGTTCTTCCAGTGCAAGTATGCAGATGATGAGCTGGTTCCTCTGCAGGCAGTGGTCTATACGGTCTCTCCACCCCCTCCAGCAGTGTCCCCAGGACCTCTCCGTGTGGAGCTCCAACTGGCGAGAGGTACCTCTGCTGAGCCTTCAGCTCTGCTCGGCTGCCCTGCAGGGTGAAATAGTGCTAAAGCTCCCTCCTCCTCCTCAGGAGAGCAGTATGACTCCTACTACAGTGAGGGTGACTACCCTGTGACCAAGGTCCTGCAGGATCCTGTGTATGTGGAGGTTCACATCTTGCAGAGGACAGATCCCAATATTGTCCTGACGCTGGGAGACTGCTGGGCCACTTCCACCCCAAGCCCTCTGAGCCAGCCCCAGTGGAGCCTCCTGGTTGCTGGGTAACCTGTCCTCTGTAGCTCTTGCTGGATTCCCCACTGCTGACCCCTGCTGGCAGAGCTCTCACCCTGCTCCTCCTGTTGCAGGTGCCCATACAGAGATGACAACTACCAGACCACTCTGATCCCTGTGGGCGGCTCCTCAGGGCTGCTGTACCCAACGCACTACCAGCGCTTCATGGTCCGGATGTTCACTTTTGTGGACCCTGCCTCCCAGCTCCCCCTGAAGGAGACGGTAAGGAGCCGCGGCTGGGAGGCACCAGCTTGATGCCCGAGGGCAGCTGACCTTCTCTCAGCCCTGCTCTGCTCTCTCCAGGTCTACATCCACTGCAGTGCAGCGGTGTGCCAGCCTACTGCTACTGACCGCTGTGTCCCAACCTGCATCAGCAGGAGGAGTGAGTACCTGTCGCATGTCGGCTCCAGTGCTCCAGCTGAGGGGTAGCTGTTGGCTGCTGAATCCTGGTCGTCAGTCCTCCCAGCAGTTCTTCTGTTCCTCTTCCAGGAAGGGCTGTTGCTGCAGCACGCGGGGGCTCCTCCAAAGACACTGCAGTGGTCTCTAGTGGAGAAGTGATCCTGACTGCCTCTGAGCTCCCAGCCCAGGGTGAAGCGCATCGGCTCTGGTCTGAAGGTGAGAGGCTCCACTGTGTGAGCGGTGTTGGCGTGTTGCTCTGGCTGTGTACTGACTGCTGCCTGCTCTCTCCTCAGTGCCCCAGGTCTTCAGCTATGGTTTGCTGGCAGTAGCTGCCTCCACTGTGCTTGTGGTCTCTGCTCTGCTGCTGGTAGCTGTGTGGAGATTCAGACCTTGTACACAGAACAAAGCTGTAACTGGAGCATAATAAAGGGAGAAGTGAACTCTGGTCCTCCTCAGCCTTTTTCCTTTTTACTTTCTTAAAGATTGTATAAGACGCTTACAGCTGCGTTCTTTCTAGACGGAATGGTGGCAAAAACGCTGCTTAACAGATCAATGTAATGATTATTGCAGCAAGAGCACTTTTTGCATATACTGGCTTTTCTGCATCCAGCTCTGAAACCTCTTCCAGAACCACAGTCTGCTCCCTCTCCTTCATCTCGGTAATCTGACCGCTGAGGAAGGTAATTAATAGTGCAGGTGCTGCTTGGAGTCGTGGGCAGCGCTGTTCCCCTTGCAGCGACTGTAGGGGAGCCGATTTCGTACCTCCACTTACTGCGGCAGTACTGCCTGCTCCTCACACAGGCCCAACGTCATGCAATCCAGGAAGTGGCTTTAGAGCGGAATAATCTGTGGGCTTGGCTTCTGTTCTCTGAAGAGAAATGGAAGTGGCGGGATTGGACTTGGGGTACCTGGGCGGTCATTTGGGAGACACTGGTCCATACTTGATGATAAAAATAAAATCAGGTTTTTCACTCAAAAACACCAACATTCATGATCACCTAAATGACATGATTTCAAGGGGGGTTAGTGACGGGTGTAAAATGTCTGGGATCAGTGATCAATCATGCAGTTGAATATTGCAATCGGCGCAGTTTATTGGCATCGCAAGAATTTTGAGCAATATTTGCCTCTACTACAATTGGAGAAACTTTTAATCCTGTTAAAAGCTAGGAGAGAAACCTTTGACAACTTGGGGATTTTTGACCACTCTCAATTCCCCACCTGATTCGGAAGCCCTCGTCTGAAAGAAAAATGAGGCATTAACTTTAAAAGATTAAACCCTGCTGAACGTGCAAGAAGACTGACCTCTTTCAAATTGTATTTTGAACCACCAGTGTATGTGGTAATTATTCTGAAGTAATACTTCAATTATTAATTATTTACTTCCACTTGTATAGCGCTTTTCTGGTAATGTGGACTCCCCTCCACCACCTGGAGGATGCGACGGCAGCCATAGTGCGCCAGAACGCTCACCACACCAGCTCTCAGGGGGGAGAAGATTCACAGATGGGGGATTATTAGGAGGCCATGATTCTTTTAGAGAGACGCCCTGGGATTTTTAATGACCACAGAGAGTCAGGACCTCGGTTTTACGTCTCAGCCGAAGGACGGCGCCTGTTTACAGTCTAGTGTCCCCATCACTATACTGGGGCATTAGGACCCACATGGACCACAGGGTTAGCGCCCCCTGCTGGCCCCACTAACTCCTCTTCTGGCAGAAACCTTAGTTGTTCCCAGGAGCTCTCCCATCCAGGTACTGACCAGGCTCACACCTGCTCAGCTTTAGTGGGCTGCCAGTTGTGAGCTGCAGATGAAATGGCTGCTGGCTGTGCCGAATGTCGAAATTCAAACTTATTTTCCTAATGTGTGCGATTTCAGCCCGCAGGCACAGAGTACACGTGTTCTCTCGTCTGTCTGCAGCTCCTTCATTAGCGCCAACATCCCAGGCTTCTCCCTGCTTACGCGACACTGTCTCATTCGCTCTCTGATGCTCTAATGCAGCGGGTTTGTCTCGGCAACACGACTAATCAGTTCATTGATCTGAAATCACACGTGTAGCGCAAATTAAGACGTAATTTGAGTGGATTTAGGATTCATGTTAAACGAAATGTAAGATAAAAAAACTACACATTGAAAGGCCTGCCTGCATTTTCTATAATTTCATAATGCCCTATGTGATTTAACACTAAGGCAAAAACACATTTGACTAAGAATACGTTATCAGCAGCGATTTAGTCCTAGCCTGAGGTGGACTGGATTTTGCTGTAGTTTTACATTTTTATTTTCTCAAAATCCTCAAGAAAGGTTACGAAGTGCACCCCCTGGACGTCTTCACAGCCAGCACTGGGACGACATGATGCCATTTAAGGTAGAAATTGGATCATAATGCGTAATTACAACAGAACGCACTGACTCAGCCGGAGAAAATGGAAACATTAAATAAAAGAATACGTAAAACATCACCGGTCCTATTGTTTCATGATCGCTGCTCTGATCTTCCCCGACTCCCGCGCTCTATCCGGGCTCCTCAGTACGAGCGGACACTGAGTTTGTTCGCGTGAGAATCTGCTTTCTCTGTCGGCAAACCTGAACCTCATTAAGAGAGAATATCTCTGTGCCTTTAAAAAGACGTACTTCGCAAACAGTAGGTATCATGGATTCGTTCTCTGTGGGAAACAAAATGTGGGTTTCGGGCATTTCTCTCTTCAGCGTCTTGGTGTTCTTTTGTTGCGGCGTTTTCTGTGACGCCGCTACATGGCGCTCAGCTCCCGGACGGCGAACCGGTATCACGCACAAGGGGGCTGTGTTCTACAAAACTCCTTGGTTTCCACAGCAGGATACGCCGCTCGGGCGGGCTGTGTCGGTAGCGTGCGGGGAGAGTCAAATCGTGGTGCAAGTCAGGAGAGACCTGTTCGGTACCGGTCAGCTGATCAACTCCTCGGACGTCAGTCTGGGAGACTGTGCGGCCACAAGGCAAGACGACGCGGCGCAGGTCCTGATCTTCGAGTCCGAGCTGCAGGCGTGTCGTAGTTCGCTGACGGTAGGGTGTCCGGCTTTGACATTCTAGCTTCGTATTTTAGTGGTGTGCCGGCTTCACCTGTCGCTTCTCTCCCAGAGCGCGCCAGAGGAGCTAGTGTACAGCTTCTCTCTCAGCTACACCCCGCGGGCGATTGCCAACACCCCCATCGTGAGAACTAATGGCGCCGTTGTCGGTATTGAGTGTCGCTACATGAGGTGAGGGAGGCATCTGCTGTCCTGCAGGGTCCACGGAGCTCCAGGGCTGAATAAGGACCGTGTCACTCTGCCGGAGTCTCTTTCCCAGGTTTTACAATGTGAGCAGCAGCGCCCTGAAGCCCACCTGGGTCCCCTACACTTCCACCAAGTCTGCGGAGGATGTCCTGGATTTCTCCCTGGTGCTCATGGCTGGTATGTGCTCCTGTAGGGAGAGGTGCAGCAAGACTCCCTTTCGCACTGGGGATGTCTGCTAGAGAAGATTGCTTTGTTGAATTGGCTTGACTGGGGGTCTATGAAGGCTTGCTCCCAGTAACCGGAGCTCTTTGAAGGGATCTGTATTTGGGAGACGTTCATCTGGTTCTCTGCTATTTTCCTGCTGGACCTATTCGTCGCCATGAGTAATGGCTCCTCTCCAATGCTAGATGACTGGAGCTCCCCAAGGACCTCCAACGTGTTCTACCTGGGGGACGTCCTGAATATTGAAGCCTCCGTCAGCCAGGCCGACCACCAGCCCCTCCGGCTCTTTGTGGACAGCTGTGTGGCCACCCTGGTGCCTGACCAGACCTCTACCCCCAGATATGCCTTCATTGAGAATCACGGGTGAGTCCTGTGCCTTCTGATGGAGGAACTGCTGTGCAGACGGTGCACTTGCAATGACCTCCCCTCTCCCCCAGGTGCCTGACTGATGCCAGAACAACCGGCTCCAGTTCTCAGTTCATGCCAAGACCCCAGGACAGCAAGCTGAGGATGGAGCTGGATGCCTTCAGGTTCTATCAAGATGCCAGGAGCTCAGTGAGTGTCTTCCTGTGGCCTCTGGGCTGTGAGGAGGTTTAGCTGCAGTGGAGCCTCTGACTGAAGGTGTGCTGTTCCAGATCTACATCACCTGCCTTCTGAAGGTGACTGCTGCTTCCCAGAGTGTGGACTCCCTGAACAAGGCCTGCTACACTACTGGGAATGTGTAAGTGAGGAGGAGGGTGTTGGCTGCAATGTGCTCTGATGCGGGTGTCTGCAGTGATGCCTGTCCTGCTGTAGGTGGCGGTCTGTGGATGGGAGTGATCAGGTGTGCAGCTGCTGTGACTCCAGCTGTCCTACTACCAAATCCAGGCACTGGATGAGAATGAAGAGGGATCTGGGATCTAAAGAGGGTGAGACTCTCTCTTGCTTGTGGTTTCTCAAAATGAGGAGAGGGGCTTCTAGTTCTTGTAGATGCTAGTGTTCCACTCCAGTAGTATGAACATTGGTACATTGAGGGATTGTGAGCAGAAGTCTTCATAGAAAACCATGGCACTGTATGCTGTACACGATCCCTCCTGCTCTTATTCTTGGGGAATGTAGGCAAAATGTGGAAAAGCAACTGTTCTCTGGATTGCGACATGAAAAGGAGCGTTACAAAGGGTGTCCTTCCCTCCAACATGCTCCTTAAAAAATCCTGGTCAGGTTTATGTGAAAGTGAATGCTGTCTTCTGCAGCGCTGTAGGTTTTTCAATCCAGAATTCCTTCCAGTTGCAGCTGCTGAGTGGGAAGGCGATGCCACAGTTGGTCCTCTGTTTGTGCTGGGAGAGCAGGCTGTTGACAGCCCAGCAGAGGTGAAAGGTCAGAGGTCTCAGCTGAGAGCACAGGAGGAAGGTGATGCAACAGGTAGAGGAAGCCTTTAGTACCCAACCTGTATACTGACTGGAGTCTCAGTGGGACTGAACTGGTCTAAAAGCATCTCTATGGTAGAGCAGTGTGAGCTAACCTGTCCTCTCTTTCCAGGAGTGTCTGCCGAGCCTGTGATCCTGGCTGCTCTGGGGGCAGTGGTGGGGCTGGTCTGTGTGGCTGTGCTGGGGACTGTCCTTTACAGGAGACTGCAGAGTAAATCCACTGAGCTGACTGTGATGGAGAAATAAAGGAGGGATTGGAAACTGTCTCTGTGTGATACTTGTTCCTTTGTTAAGCCAGTGCAATAGATCTTGACACCTGCTTAATGCGCTGACCTCTCATGTCCTCGCCATGCTAGCCCGTTCAGTGTCTTTGCCACAAGCACTGTGAGCAGAGGGCGAGCAATGCCTGGTGGGCTTGGGCTGTTACTGCACTGGCTCCAGTGGCTTTCAGCTAGTCTGACAGCCTTTCTTGTGCAGATGCTTAGCATTAAACTGCAGCTCCACTCTGTAGAGTAGATGCTATGGGTGGGGAGCTTCTCTGCAGCTGATGATGGCTGCTTCACTGTTCACTGCTGCTGTAGTACTCATGGGAGCAGCCTGGACTCCAGGCTGTTACACGTCCCTGACAGCAGCACATGGATGGCTGCTTTTTCTTCTAAGTCAGGTTCTAGGTGAGACAGCATCTTTTATGAACGTTAGAGGAGAGCCACAGGGCAGACACTTTCAGAGTGTTGCCATCTGAGGCTCTTGACTGTCACGGAGACGCCTGCTATGATTCTCCTTTCCTTCGGTTTTATGGAGTTACATGGTTAAAGGGATCTGACTTTTTTTACTTCGTTATGAGATGAAAATATTTTGTTACGACCACGGAGTTCAGTACCGAATGGAGCGGGCGTAGAAGTCGGAAAAAAGAGGTTAATCGGAAGCGGGGAAAGGTGTGTACACACACACACACACACAGGGCCAGGGATTACAGCGCTACACCTACACTAACGGACACGAAGGGAAGAGCCTGTTTCCAGCCTCCGTCCCACTATATACAGTACAGTCCCCTAGTCCCCAGCCCGCCTTGCGTGCGCATGGCTCTACAGTATTCTCAAACTAAGTGTGTGGGTTTTTCTAAACAGTATTGTTCTTAGGCTTTCGTTCTAATGCACAGTACAGTCTAAGACAAGAGCCTAAACAAAATTAGCTTGCATGAGCAGAAGAGATGTAAACGAAGGCTGAAAAACCGCCGCAAGATCCTCCAGCTTCCTCTCTGTTAGATCCATGTAACTAACAAACGGTAGACACGTAGACTATTCGACGTGTTCTTGCTAGAAGTTAGCAGATTCTCGTTTGCCGCAATTGTACACGGGCCGTGTGGCTAAATAAATCCCACCTGGCTAAAAATCGTCCCTACCCGCACAAACAAAAGCGTGAACGCACAGTTCAGCGATTATACGTAAGCGGCATTAAAACGCATTGCTTTCCGTGCGGCTTCTCCAGTATTTTACTAAATGGAGGTGTGAATTCAACCTGTAGCCGCTCTCCTCAGAGCTCAAGCGGATTAAAGCATACCTGAGGTCAACAACACAAGCACAGTTCTAGAACGTTTTCGATCAAACTTTCCCATCTTCACAGCTTTGCTGATCTCGCCTCCCTTGTTACTGATGGCACTTGATTTAAGCGTTTCACCTTCATCATTATTTCTGCTATTGCTTTCCACAAAGGTTTCAGTGCAGTACTTTTTAAGTTATGATTTGCTATCATTTTGACGAAGCAGAGGTCCTATTTGTTAAGAATTCTCACAAATCAAGGTCAGTGTACAGGCGAAGGTTCAAACAGGAGCTCCCAGGGTACTGTGGACTAGGCAGGCTCGGAGTCAAAGAAAGAAACTAGGTGGAGGCAGGAAAACAGGCTGACAGTAAGAACACGGCTCAGTACAAGGCACTCAGGAGGCTGAGGCAAGACTTCGCCAAAAAACCGAGGCTTAGACAGGCTTTATATAACTTTTAAAACGTTTCGAGGGTGTGGCAAATGAGGTGATGACAGGTAGCACCCAATCACAAACCGGGGAACAGATATATCATTTTGTACTTTCCATTTATGTGTATATGGTCAAAACGTGATCTCAGATCACCAGCTTGCTCTTAATTTTTCCTGTGCCGAATCCCGGCAAAACATTTGAAACATTTCGAAACTGTGACGCAATGAAGTCGCGTTCGGCCTAGTCACGCGCCTTTTCATACGGACTTCGGAGCAGTGTACAGTATGGTAACGCTCTGCTCCAAATGAATCGAAGCCGTTTCGAGTCTGACATCACTACTATTTCGTCTTTCTTTTAAACCAGCAAGAGCAAATGATTCCTGGCTCAAACATCCAAATATATTAGCAGCCCAATGATGTGCAATTTTAAGCAGTGCTGATTTTAATTGGATTTCAAAATCACCGCTGAGGTTCTGTTTCCTCACTTGTTAACACATCACGGATGAAGACAATTCTTAAGAATGACGCTGGAGAGAACCAGCAGAGCGATCTGCGCACCTGGACTCAATTCCTGACCCTGGAGACGCGCAGAGCGTCTGAGCTCCTCGTGCGCCCGCTTCAGCCTGCTGCTGTCCAATCGCCGAGCTCAGCCGATCAGCGCGCAGAGAGAACTTAAGGCGCTGAGCGCGGCTTTCCTCTAGTTCCTCTCCGAGTTCCGCCATGGAGAAGTCTGGGGTCAGTGGGAAAGTGTGGAGTCTGTGTGCCTTGCTTTTTGTGTTGCTGGATGTGGCTCTAGCCCAGAATCAGAAATGTCTGGTGAGCGATAATGACAAGGTGGTGTGTGGAGACCCGACCATCACGAGAGCCGACTGTGAAGCAGGAAACTGTTGCTTTGATCAGACAAGCCAGAGGCGCTGCTACTATGGGAATGACGGTGGGTTTGTGTAACCTGCGCATTTCGGAGCAGGATTCCTTTTTTTATACTGGGACTGAATCCAGCCTTTGTATCCCCTCAGTGACTGTGCAGTGCACCAGGGATGGTCAGTTCGTGGTTGTGGTGTCCAGGAATGCCACCAGCCCTCCGCTGAGCCTGGACTCGGTCAGTCTGCTGGGGGGTGGCAGTGCAGCCTGTGGCCCTGTTGGCACCACTGCTGGCTTTGCCATGTTCAAGTTCCCAGTCAGTGCCTGTGGCACCAGGATGAGGGTGAGTTGCAGCCAGTGTCTTGTTCCCAGAGCGCCAGCGTGTGCAGGCTGTGCCCGTCATGTCCCCACCCCTCTTCCAGGTGGAGGCTGGTGCTGTAGTGTATGAGAACCTGATGAACTCCAGCTTCGAGGTGAGGCCGGGACCTGATGGCTCCATCACGAGGGACAGTGCCTACAGGTGGGCAGGTTGCCTTCTCCTTCCTCGGCTCCCCTCGGCCTGTGCCAGTTCCTGATGGCCGGCTTCTTCCTGCAGGCTGTTCTTCCAGTGCAAGTATGCAGATGATGAGCTGGTTCCTCTGCAGGCAGTGGTCTATACGGTCTCTCCACCCCCTCCAGCAGTGTCCCCAGGACCTCTCCGTGTGGAGCTCCAACTGGCGAGAGGTACCTCTGCTGAGCCTTCAGCTCTGCTCGGCTGCCCTGCAGGGTGAAATAGTGCTAAAGCTCCCTCCTCCTCCTCAGGAGAGCAGTATGACTCCTACTACAGTGAGGGTGACTACCCTGTGACCAAGGTCCTGCAGGATCCTGTGTATGTGGAGGTTCACATCTTGCAGAGGACAGATCCCAATATTGTCCTGACGCTGGGAGACTGCTGGGCCACTTCCACCCCAAGCCCTCTGAGCCAGCCCCAGTGGAGCCTCCTGGTTGCTGGGTAACCTGTCCTCTGTAGCTCTTGCTGGATTCCCCACTGCTGACCCCTGCTGGCAGAGCTCTCACCCTGCTCCTCCTGTTGCAGGTGCCCATACAGAGATGACAACTACCAGACCACTCTGATCCCTGTGGGCGGCTCCTCAGGGCTGCTGTACCCAACGCACTACCAGCGCTTCATGGTCCGGATGTTCACTTTTGTGGACCCTGCCTCCCAGCTCCCCCTGAAGGAGACGGTAAGGAGCCGCGGCTGGGAGGCACCAGCTTGATGCCCGAGGGCAGCTGACCTTCTCTCAGCCCTGCTCTGCTCTCTCCAGGTCTACATCCACTGCAGTGCAGCGGTGTGCCAGCCTACTGCTACTGACCGCTGTGTCCCAACCTGCATCAGCAGGAGGAGTGAGTACCTGTCGCATGTCGGCTCCAGTGCTCCAGCTGAGGGGTAGCTGTTGGCTGCTGAATCCTGGTCGTCAGTCCTCCCAGCAGTTCTTCTGTTCCTCTTCCAGGAAGGGCTGTTGCTGCAGCACGCGGGGGCTCCTCCAAAGACACTGCAGTGGTCTCTAGTGGAGAAGTGATCCTGACTGCCTCTGAGCTCCCAGCCCAGGGTGAAGCGCATCGGCTCTGGTCTGAAGGTGAGAGGCTCCACTGTGTGAGCGGTGTTGGCGTGTTGCTCTGGCTGTGTACTGACTGCTGCCTGCTCTCTCCTCAGTGCCCCAGGTCTTCAGCTATGGTTTGCTGGCAGTAGCTGCCTCCACTGTGCTTGTGGTCTCTGCTCTGCTGCTGGTAGCTGTGTGGAGATTCAGACCTTGTACACAGAACAAAGCTGTAACTGGAGCATAATAAAGGGAGAAGTGAACTCTGGTCCTCCTCAGCCTTTTTCCTTTTTACTTTCTTAAAGATTGTATAAGACGCTTACAGCTGCGTTCTTTCTAGACGGAATGGTGGCAAAAACGCTGCTTAACAGATCAATGTAATGATTATTGCAGCAAGAGCACTTTTTGCATATACTGGCTTTTCTGCATCCAGCTCTGAAACCTCTTCCAGAACCACAGTCTGCTCCCTCTCCTTCATCTCGGTAATCTGACCGCTGAGGAAGGTAATTAATAGTGCAGGTGCTGCTTGGA
The DNA here is from genome assembly GCF_055471065.1 of Atractosteus spatula. Taxonomy (NCBI): domain Eukaryota; kingdom Metazoa; phylum Chordata; class Actinopteri; order Semionotiformes; family Lepisosteidae; genus Atractosteus; species Atractosteus spatula. Next base: position 65,440,901 of record NC_142708.1, on the reverse strand, counting down.
GTCGTGGGCAGCGCTGTTCCCCTTGCAGCGACTGTAGGGGAGCCGATTTCGTACCTCCACTTACTGCGGCAGTACTGCCTGCTCCTCACACAGGCCCAACGTCATGCAATCCAGGAAGTGGCTTTAGAGCGGAATAATCTGTGGTCTTGGCTTCTGTTCTCTGAAGAGAAATGGAAGTGGCGGGATTGGACTTGGGGTACCTGGGCGGTCATTTGGGAGACACTGGTCCATACTTGATGATAAAAATAAAATCAGGTTTTTCACTCAAAAACACCAACATTCATGATCACCTAAATGACATGATTTCAAGGGGGGTTAGTGACGGGTGTAAAATGTCTGGGATCAGTGATCAATCATGCAGTTGAATATTGCAATCGGCGCAGTTTATTGGCATCGCAAGAATTTTGAGCAATATTTGCCTCTACTACAATTGGAGAAACTTTTAATCCTGTTAAAAGCTAGGAGAGAAACCTTTGACAACTTGGGGATTTTTGACCAATCTCAATTCCCCACGTGATTCGGAAGCCCTCGTCTGAAAGAAAAATGAGGCATTAACTTTAAAAGATTAAACCCTGCTGAACGTGCAAGAAGACTGACCTCTTTCAAATTGTATTTTGAACCACCAGTGTATGTGGTAATTATTCTGAAGTAATACTTCAATTATTAATTATTTACTTCCACTTGTATAGCGCTTTTCTGGTAATGTGGACTCCCCTCCACCACCTGGAGGATGCGACGGCAGCCATAGTGCGCCAGAACGCTCACCACACCAGCTCTCAGGGGGGAGAAGATTCACAGATGGGGATTATTAGGAGGCCATGATTCTTTTAGAGAGACGCCCTGGGATTTTTAATGACCACAGAGAGTCAGGACCTCGGTTTTACGTCTCAGCCGAAGGACGGCGCCTGTTTACAGTCTAGTGTCCCCATCACTATACTGGGGCATTAGGACCCACATGGACCACAGGGTTAGCGCCCCCTGCTGGCCCCACTAACTCCTCTTCTGGCAGAAACCTTAGTTGTTCCCAGGAGCTCTCCCATCCAGGTACTGACCAGGCTCACACCTGCTCAGCTTTAGTGGGCTGCCAGTTGTGAGCTGCAGATGAAATGGCTGCTGGCTGTGCCGAATGTCGAAATTCAAACTTATTTTCCTAATGTGTGCGATTTCAGCCCGCAGGCACAGAGTACACGTGTTCTCTCGTCTGTCTGCAGCTCCTTCATTAGCGCCAACATCCCAGGCTTCTCCCTGCTTACGCGACACTGTCTCATTCGCTCTCTGATGCTCTAATGCAGCGGGTTTGTCTCGGCAACACGACTAATCAGTTCATTGATCTGAAATCACACGTGTAGCGCAAATTAAGACGTAATTTGAGTGGATTTAGGATTCATGTTAAACGAAATGTAAGATAAAAAAACTACACATTGAAAGGCCTGCCTGCATTTTCTATAATTTCATAATGCCCTATGTGATTTAACACTAAGGCAAAAACACATTTGACTAAGAATACGTTATCAGCAGCGATTTAGTCCTAGCCTGAGGTGGACTGGATTTTGCTGTAGTTTTACATTTTTATTTTCTCAAAATCCTCAAGAAAGGTTACGAAGTGCACCCCCTGGACGTCTTCACAGCCAGCACTGGGACGACATGATGCCATTTAAGGTAGAAATTGGATCATAATGCGTAATTACAACAGAACGCACTGACTCAGCCGGAGAAAATGGAAACATTAAATAAAAGAATACGTAAAACATCACCGGTCCTATTGTTTCATGATCGCTGCTCTGATCTTCCCCGACTCCCGCGCTCTATCCGGGCTCCTCAGTACGAGCGGACACTGAGTTTGTTCGCGTGAGAATCTGCTTTCTCTGTCGGCAAACCTGAACCTCATTAAGAGAGAATATCTCTGTGCCTTTAAAAAGACGTACTTCGCAAACAGTAGGTATCATGGATTCGTTCTCTGTGGGAAACAAAATGTGGGTTTCGGGCATTTCTCTCTTCAGCGTCTTGGTGTTCTTTTGTTGCGGCGTTTTCTGTGACGCCGCTACATGGCGCTCAGCTCCCGGACGGCGAACCGGTATCACGCACAAGGGGGCTGTGTTCTACAAAACTCCTTGGTTTCCACAGCAGGATACGCCGCTCGGGCGGGCTGTGTCGGTAGCGTGCGGGGAGAGTCAAATCGTGGTGCAAGTCAGGAGAGACCTGTTCGGTACCGGTCAGCTGATCAACTCCTCGGACGTCAGTCTGGGAGACTGTGCGGCCACAAGGCAAGACGACGCGGCGCAGGTCCTGATCTTCGAGTCCGAGCTGCAGGCGTGTCGTAGTTCGCTGACGGTAGGGTGTCCGGCTTTGACATTCTAGCTTCGTATTTTAGTGGTGTGCCGGCTTCACCTGTCGCTTCTCTCCCAGAGCGCGCCAGAGGAGCTAGTGTACAGCTTCTCTCTCAGCTACACCCCGCGGGCGATTGCCAACACCCCCATCGTGAGAACTAATGGCGCCGTTGTCGGTATTGAGTGTCGCTACATGAGGTGAGGGAGGCATCTGCTGTCCTGCAGGGTCCACGGAGCTCCAGGGCTGAATAAGGACCGTGTCACTCTGCCGGAGTCTCTTTCCCAGGTTTTACAATGTGAGCAGCAGCGCCCTGAAGCCCACCTGGGTCCCCTACACTTCCACCAAGTCTGCGGAGGATGTCCTGGATTTCTCCCTGGTGCTCATGGCTGGTATGTGCTCCTGTAGGGAGAGGTGCAGCAAGACTCCCTTTCGCACTGGGGATGTCTGCTAGAGAAGATTGCTTTGTTGAATTGGCTTGACTGGGGGTCTATGAAGGCTTGCTCCCAGTAACCGGAGCTCTTTGAAGGGATCTGTATTTGGGAGACGTTCATCTGGTTCTCTGCTATTTTCCTGCTGGACCTATTCGTCGCCATGAGTAATGGCTCCTCTCCAATGCTAGATGACTGGAGCTCCCCAAGGACCTCCAACGTGTTCTACCTGGGGGACGTCCTGAATATTGAAGCCTCCGTCAGCCAGGCCGACCACCAGCCCCTCCGGCTCTTTGTGGACAGCTGTGTGGCCACCCTGGTGCCTGACCAGACCTCTACCCCCAGATATGCCTTCATTGAGAATCACGGGTGAGTCCTGTGCCTTCTGATGGAGGAACTGCTGTGCAGACGGTGCACTTGCAATGACCTCCCCTCTCCCCCAGGTGCCTGACTGATGCCAGAACAACCGGCTCCAGTTCTCAGTTCATGCCAAGACCCCAGGACAGCAAGCTGAGGATGGAGCTGGATGCCTTCAGGTTCTATCAAGATGCCAGGAGCTCAGTGAGTGTCTTCCTGTGGCCTCTGGGCTGTGAGGAGGTTTAGCTGCAGTGGAGCCTCTGACTGAAGGTGTGCTGTTCCAGATCTACATCACCTGCCTTCTGAAGGTGACTGCTGCTTCCCAGAGTGTGGACTCCCTGAACAAGGCCTGCTACACTACTGGGAATGTGTAAGTGAGGAGGAGGGTGTTGGCTGCAATGTGCTCTGATGCGGGTGTCTGCAGTGATGCCTGTCCTGCTGTAGGTGGCGGTCTGTGGATGGGAGTGATCAGGTGTGCAGCTGCTGTGACTCCAGCTGTCCTACTACCAAATCCAGGCACTGGATGAGAATGAAGAGGGATCTGGGATCTAAAGAGGGTGAGACTCTCTCTTGCTTGTGGTTTCTCAAAATGAGGAGAGGGGCTTCTAGTTCTTGTAGATGCTAGTGTTCCACTCCAGTAGTATGAACATTGGTACATTGAGGGATTGTGAGCAGAAGTCTTCATAGAAAACCATGGCACTGTATGCTGTACACGATCCCTCCTGCTCTTATTCTTGGGGAATGTAGGCAAAATGTGGAAAAGCAACTGTTCTCTGGATTGCGACATGAAAAGGAGCGTTACAAAGGGTGTCCTTCCCTCCAACATGCTCCTTAAAAAATCCTGGTCAGGTTTATGTGAAAGTGAATGCTGTCTTCTGCAGCGCTGTAGGTTTTTCAATCCAGAATTCCTTCCAGTTGCAGCTGCTGAGTGGGAAGGCGATGCCACAGTTGGTCCTCTGTTTGTGCTGGGAGAGCAGGCTGTTGACAGCCCAGCAGAGGTGACAGGTCAGAGGTCTCAGCTGAGAGCACAGGAGGAAGGTGATGCAACAGGTAGAGGAAGCCTTTAGTACCCAACCTGTATACTGACTGGAGTCTCAGTGGGACTGAACTGGTCTAAAAGCATCTCTATGGTAGAGCAGTGTGAGCTAACCTGTCCTCTCTTTCCAGGAGTGTCTGCTGAGCCTGTGATCCTGGCTGCTCTGGGGGCAGTGGTGGGGCTGGTCTGTGTGGCTGTGCTGGGGACTGTCCTTTACAGGAGACTGCAGAGTAAATCCACTGAGCTGACTGTGATGGAGAAATAAAGGAGGGATTGGAAACTGTCTCTGTGTGATACTTGTTCCTTTGTTAAGCCAGTGCAATAGATCTTGACACCTGCTTAATGCGCTGACCTCTCATGTCCTCGCCATGCTAGCCCGTTCAGTGTCTTTGCCACAAGCACTGTGAGCAGAGGGCGAGCAATGCCTGGTGGGCTTGGGCTGTTACTGCACTGGCTCCAGTGGCTTTCAGCTAGTCTGACAGCCTTTCTTGTGCAGATGCTTAGCATTAAACTGCAGCTCCACTCTGTAGAGTAGATGCTATGGGTGGGGAGCTTCTCTGCAGCTGATGATGGCTGCTTCACTGTTCACTGCTGCTGTAGTACTCATGGGAGCAGCCTGGACTCCAGGCTGTTACACGTCCCTGACAGCAGCACATGGATGGCTGCTTTTTCTTCTAAGTCAGGTTCTAGGTGAGACAGCATCTTTTATGAACGTTAGAGGAGAGCCACAGGGCAGACACTTTCAGAGTGTTGCCATCTGAGGCTCTTGACTGTCACGGAGACGCCTGCTATGATTCTCCTTTCCTTCGGTTTTATGGAGTTACATGGTTAAAGGGATCTGACTTTTTTTACTTCGTTATGAGATGAAAATATTTTGTTACGACCACGGAGTTCAGTACCGAATGGAGCGGGCGTAGAAGTCGGAAAAAAGAGGTTAATCGGAAGCGGGGAAAGGTGTACACACACACACACACAGGGCCAGGGATTACAGCGCTACACCTACACTAACGGACACGAAGGGAAGAGCCTGTTTCCAGCCTCCGTCCCACTATATACAGTACAGTCCCCTAGTCCCCAGCCCGCCTTGCGTGCGCATGGCTCTACAGTATTCTCAAACTAAGTGTGTGGGTTTTTCTAAACAGTATTGTTCTTAGGCTTTCGTTCTAATGCACAGTACAGTCTAAGACAAGAGCCTAAACAAAATTAGCTTGCATGAGCAGAAGAGATGTAAACGAAGGCTGAAAAACCGCCGCAAGATCCTCCAGCTTCCTCTCTGTTAGATCCATGTAACTAACAAACGGTAGACACGTAGACTATTCGACGTGTTCTTGCTAGAAGTTAGCAGATTCTCGTTTGCCGCAATTGTACACGGGCCGTGTGGCTAAATAAATCCCACCTGGCTAAAAATCGTCCCTACCCGCACAAACAAAAGCGTGAACGCACAGTTCAGCGATTATACGTAAGCGGCATTAAAACGCATTGCTTTCCGTGCGGCTTCTCCAGTATTTTACTAAATGGAGGTGTGAATTCAACCTGTAGCCGCTCTCCTCAGAGCTCAAGCGGATTAAAGCATACCTGAGGTCAACAACACAAGCACAGTTCTAGAACGTTTTCGATCAAACTTTCCCATCTTCACAGCTTTGCTGATCTCGCCTCCCTTGTTACTGATGGCACTTGATTTAAGCGTTTCACCTTCATCATTATTTCTGCTATTGCTTTCCACAAAGGTTTCAGTGCAGTACTTTTTAAGTTATGATTTGCTATCATTTTGACGAAGCAGAGGTCCTATTTGTTAAGAATTCTCACAAATCAAGGTCAGTGTACAGGCGAAGGTTCAAACAGGAGCTCCCAGGGTACTGTGGACTAGGCAGGCTCGGAGTCAAAGAAAGAAACTAGGTGGAGGCAGGAAAACAGGCTGACAGTAAGAACACGGCTCAGTACAAGGCACTCAGGAGGCTGAGGCAAGACTTCGCCAAAAAACCGAGGCTTAGACAGGCTTTATATAACTTTTAAAACGTTTCGAGGGTGTGGCAAATGAGGTGATGACAGGTAGCACCCAATCACAAACCGGGGAACAGATATATCATTTTGTACTTTCCATTTATGTGTATATGGTCAAAACGTGATCTCAGATCACCAGCTTGCTCTTAATTTTTCCTGTGCCGAATCCCGGCAAAACATTTGAAACATTTCGAAACTGTGACGCAATGAAGTCGCGTTCGGCCTAGTCACGCGCCTTTTCATACGGACTTCGGAGCAGTGTACAGTATGGTAACGCTCTGCTCCAAATGAATCGAAGCCGTTTCGAGTCTGACATCACTACTATTTCGTCTTTCTTTTAAACCAGCAAGAGCAAATGATTCCTGGCTCAAACATCCAAATATATTAGCAGCCCAATGATGTGCAATTTTAAGCAGTGCTGATTTTAATTGGATTTCAAAATCACCGCTGAGGTTCTGTTTCCTCACTTGTTAACACATCACGGATGAAGACAATTCTTAAGAATGACGCTGGAGAGAACCAGCAGAGCGATCTGCGCACCTGGACTCAATTCCTGACCCTGGAGACGCGCAGAGCGTCTGAGCTCCTCGTGCGCCCGCTTCAGCCTGCTGCTGTCCAATCGCCGAGCTCAGCCGATCAGCGCGCAGAGAGAACTTAAGGCGCTGAGCGCGGCTTTCCTCTAGTTCCTCTCCGAGTTCCGCCATGGAGAAGTCTGGGGTCAGTGGGAAAGTGTGGAGTCTGTGTGCCTTGCTTTTTGTGTTGCTGGATGTGGCTCTAGCCCAGAATCAGAAATGTCTGGTGAGCGATAATGACAAGGTGGTGTGTGGAGACCCGACCATCACGAGAGCCGACTGTGAAGCAGGAAACTGTTGCTTTGATCAGACAAGCCAGAGGCGCTGCTACTATGGGAATGACGGTGGGTTTGTGTAACCTGCGCATTTCGGAGCAGGATTCCTTTTTTTATACTGGGACTGAATCCAGCCTTTGTATCCCCTCAGTGACTGTGCAGTGCACCAGGGATGGTCAGTTCGTGGTTGTGGTGTCCAGGAATGCCACCAGCCCTCCGCTGAGCCTGGACTCGGTCAGTCTGCTGGGGGGTGGCAGTGCAGCCTGTGGCCCTGTTGGCACCACTGCTGGCTTTGCCATGTTCAAGTTCCCAGTCAGTGCCTGTGGCACCAGGATGAGGGTGAGTTGCAGCCAGTGTCTTGTTCCCAGAGCGCCAGCGTGTGCAGGCTGTGCCCGTCATGTCCCCACCCCTCTTCCAGGTGGAGGCTGGTGCTGTAGTGTATGAGAACCTGATGAACTCCAGCTTCGAGGTGAGGCCGGGACCTGATGGCTCCATCACGAGGGACAGTGCCTACAGGTGGGCAGGTTGCCTTCTCCTTCCTCGGCTCCCCTCGGCCTGTGCCAGTTCCTGATGGCCGGCTTCTTCCTGCAGGCTGTTCTTCCAGTGCAAGTATGCAGATGATGAGCTGGTTCCTCTGCAGGCAGTGGTCTATACGGTCTCTCCACCCCCTCCAGCAGTGTCCCCAGGACCTCTCCGTGTGGAGCTCCAACTGGCGAGAGGTACCTCTGCTGAGCCTTCAGCTCTGCTCGGCTGCCCTGCAGGGTGAAATAGTGCTAAAGCTCCCTCCTCCTCCTCAGGAGAGCAGTATGACTCCTACTACAGTGAGGGTGACTACCCTGTGACCAAGGTCCTGCAGGATCCTGTGTATGTGGAGGTTCACATCTTGCAGAGGACAGATCCCAATATTGTCCTGACGCTGGGAGACTGCTGGGCCACTTCCACCCCAAGCCCTCTGAGCCAGCCCCAGTGGAGCCTCCTGGTTGCTGGGTAACCTGTCCTCTGTAGCTCTTGCTGGATTCCCCACTGCTGACCCCTGCTGGCAGAGCTCTCACCCTGCTCCTCCTGTTGCAGGTGCCCATACAGAGATGACAACTACCAGACCACTCTGATCCCTGTGGGCGGCTCCTCAGGGCTGCTGTACCCAACGCACTACCAGCGCTTCATGGTCCGGATGTTCACTTTTGTGGACCCTGCCTCCCAGCTCCCCCTGAAGGAGACGGTAAGGAGCCGCGGCTGGGAGGCACCAGCTTGATGCCCGAGGGCAGCTGACCTTCTCTCAGCCCTGCTCTGCTCTCTCCAGGTCTACATCCACTGCAGTGCAGCGGTGTGCCAGCCTACTGCTACTGACCGCTGTGTCCCAACCTGCATCAGCAGGAGGAGTGAGTACCTGTCGCATGTCGGCTCCAGTGCTCCAGCTGAGGGGTAGCTGTTGGCTGCTGAATCCTGGTCGTCAGTCCTCCCAGCAGTTCTTCTGTTCCTCTTCCAGGAAGGGCTGTTGCTGCAGCACGCGGGGGCTCCTCCAAAGACACTGCAGTGGTCTCTAGTGGAGAAGTGATCCTGACTGCCTCTGAGCTCCCAGCCCAGGGTGAAGCGCATCGGCTCTGGTCTGAAGGTGAGAGGCTCCACTGTGTGAGCGGTGTTGGCGTGTTGCTCTGGCTGTGTACTGACTGCTGCCTGCTCTCTCCTCAGTGCCCCAGGTCTTCAGCTATGGTTTGCTGGCAGTAGCTGCCTCCACTGTGCTTGTGGTCTCTGCTCTGCTGCTGGTAGCTGTGTGGAGATTCAGACCTTGTACACAGAACAAAGCTGTAACTGGAGCATAATAAAGGGAGAAGTGAACTCTGGTCCTCCTCAGCCTTTTTCCTTTTTACTTTCTTAAAGATTGTATAAGACGCTTACAGCTGCGTTCTTTCTAGACGGAATGGTGGCAAAAACGCTGCTTAACAGATCAATGTAATGATTATTGCAGCAAGAGCACTTTTTGCATATACTGGCTTTTCTGCATCCAGCTCTGAAACCTCTTCCAGAACCACAGTCTGCTCCCTCTCCTTCATCTCGGTAATCTGACCGCTGAGGAAGGTAATTAATAGTGCAGGTGCTGCTTGGAGTCGTGGGCAGCGCTGTTCCCCTTGCAGCGACTGTAGGGGAGCCGATTTCGTACCTCCACTTACTGCGGCAGTACTGCCTGCTCCTCACACAGGCCCAACGTCATGCAATCCAGGAAGTGGCTTTAGAGCGGAATAATCTGTGGTCTTGGCTTCTGTTCTCTGAAGAGAAATGGAAGTGGCGGGATTGGACTTGGGGTACCTGGGAGGTCATTTGGGAGACACTGGTCCATACTTGATGATAAAAATAAAATCAGGTTTTTCACTCAAAAACACCAACATTCATGATCACCTAAATGACATGATTTCAAGGGGGGTTAGTGACGGGTGTAAAATGTCTGGGATCAGTGATCAATCATGCAGTTGAATATTGCAATCGGCGCAGTTTATTGGCATCGCAAGAATTTTGAGCAATATTTGCCTCTACTACAATTGGAGAAACTTTTAATCCTGTTAAAAGCTAGGAGAGAAACCTTTGACAACTTGGGGATTTTTGACCAATCTCAATTCCCCACGTGATTCGGAAGCCCTCGTCTGAAAGAAAAATGAGGCATTAACTTTAAAAGATTAAACCCTGCTGAACGTGCAAGAAGACTGACCTCTTTCAAATTGTATTTTGAACCACCAGTGTATGTGGTAATTATTCTGAAGTAATACTTCAATTATTAATTATTTACTTCCACTTGTATAGCGCTTTTCTGGTAATGTGGACTCCCCTCCACCACCTGGAGGATGCGACGGCAGCCATAGTGCGCCAGAACGCTCACCACACCAGCTCTCAGGGGGGAGAAGATTCACAGATGGGGATTATTAGGAGGCCATGATTCTTTTAGAGAGACGCCCTGGGATTTTTAATGACCACAGAGAGTCAGGACCTCGGTTTTACGTCTCAGCCGAAGGACGGCGCCTGTTTACAGTCTAGTGTCCCCATCACTATACTGGGGCATTAGGACCCACATGGACCACAGGGTTAGCGCCCCCTGCTGGCCCCACTAACTCCTCTTCTGGCAGAAACCTTAGTTGTTCCCAGGAGCTCTCCCATCCAGGTACTGACCAGGCTCACACCTGCTCAGCTTTAGTGGGCTGCCAGTTGTGAGCTGCAGATGAAATGGCTGCTGGCTGTGCCGAATGTCGAAATTCAAACTTATTTTCCTAATGTGTGCGATTTCAGCCCGCAGGCACAGAGTACACGTGTTCTCTCGTCTGTCTGCAGCTCCTTCATTAGCGCCAACATCCCAGGCTTCTCCCTGCTTACGCGACACTGTCTCATTCGCTCTCTGATGCTCTAATGCAGCGGGTTTGTCTCGGCAACACGACTAATCAGTTCATTGATCTGAAATCACACGTGTAGCGCAAATTAAGACGTAATTTGAGTGGATTTAGGATTCATGTTAAACGAAATGTAAGATAAAAAAACTACACATTGAAAGGCCTGCCTGCATTTTCTATAATTTCATAATGCCCTATGTGATTTAACACTAAGGCAAAAACACATTTGACTAAGAATACGTTATCAGCAGCGATTTAGTCCTAGCCTGAGGTGGACTGGATTTTGCTGTAGTTTTACATTTTTATTTTCTCAAAATCCTCAAGAAAGGTTACGAAGTGCACCCCCTGGACGTCTTCACAGCCAGCACTGGGACGACATGATGCCATTTAAGGTAGAAATTGGATCATAATGCGTAATTACAACAGAACGCACTGACTCAGCCGGAGAAAATGGAAACATTAAATAAAAGAATACGTAAAACATCACCGGTCCTATTGTTTCATGATCGCTGCTCTGATCTTCCCCGACTCCCGCGCTCTATCCGGGCTCCTCAGTACGAGCGGACACTGAGTTTGTTCGCGTGAGAATCTGCTTTCTCTGTCGGCAAACCTGAACCTCATTAAGAGAGAATATCTCTGTGCCTTTAAAAAGACGTACTTCGCAAACAGTAGGTATCATGGATTCGTTCTCTGTGGGAAACAAAATGTGGGTTTCGGGCATTTCTCTCTTCAGCGTCTTGGTGTTCTTTTGTTGCGGCGTTTTCTGTGACGCCGCTACATGGCGCTCAGCTCCCGGACGGCGAACCGGTATCACGCACAAGGGGGCTGTGTTCTACAAAACTCCTTGGTTTCCACAGCAGGATACGCCGCTCGGGCGGGCTGTGTCGGTAGCGTGCGGGGAGAGTCAAATCGTGGTGCAAGTCAGGAGAGACCTGTTCGGTACCGGTCAGCTGATCAACTCCTCGGACGTCAGTCTGGGAGACTGTGCGGCCACAAGGCAAGACGACGCGGCGCAGGTCCTGATCTTCGAGTCCGAGCTGCAGGCGTGTCGTAGTTCGCTGACGGTAGGGTGTCCGGCTTTGACATTCTAGCTTCGTATTTTAGTGGTGTGCCGGCTTCACCTGTCGCTTCTCTCCCAGAGCGCGCCAGAGGAGCTAGTGTACAGCTTCTCTCTCAGCTACACCCCGCGGGCGATTGCCAACACCCCCATCGTGAGAACTAATGGCGCCGTTGTCGGTATTGAGTGTCGCTACATGAGGTGAGGGAGGCATCTGCTGTCCTGCAGGGTCCACGGAGCTCCAGGGCTGAATAAGGACCGTGTCACTCTGCCGGAGTCTCTTTCCCAGGTTTTACAATGTGAGCAGCAGCGCCCTGAAGCCCACCTGGGTCCCCTACACTTCCACCAAGTCTGCGGAGGATGTCCTGGATTTCTCCCTGGTGCTCATGGCTGGTATGTGCTCCTGTAGGGAGAGGTGCAGCAAGACTCCCTTTCGCACTGGGGATGTCTGCTAGAGAAGATTGCTTTGTTGAATTGGCTTGACTGGGGGTCTATGAAGGCTTGCTCCCAGTAACCGGAGCTCTTTGAAGGGATCTGTATTTGGGAGACGTTCATCTGGTTCTCTGCTATTTTCCTGCTGGACCTATTCGTCGCCATGAGTAATGGCTCCTCTCCAATGCTAGATGACTGGAGCTCCCCAAGGACCTCCAACGTGTTCTACCTGGGGGACGTCCTGAATATTGAAGCCTCCGTCGGCCAGGCCGACCACCAGCCCCTCCGGCTCTTTGTGGACAGCTGTGTGGCCACCCTGGTGCCTGACCAGACCTCTACCCCCAGATATGCCTTCATTGAGAATCACGGGTGAGTCCTGTGCCTTCTGATGGAGGAACTGCTGTGCAGACGGTGCACTTGCAATGACCTCCCCTCTCCCCCAGGTGCCTGACTGATGCCAGAACAACCGGCTCCAGTTCTCAGTTCATGCCAAGACCCCAGGACAGCAAGCTGAGGATGGAGCTGGATGCCTTCAGGTTCTATCAAGATGCCAGGAGCTCAGTGAGTGTCTTCCTGTGGCCTCTGGGCTGTGAGGAGGTTTAGCTGCAGTGGAGCCTCTGACTGAAGGTGTGCTGTTCCAGATCTACATCACCTGCCTTCTGAAGGTGACTGCTGCTTCCCAGAGTGTGGACTCCCTGAACAAGGCCTGCTACACTACTGGGAATGTGTAAGTGAGGAGGAGGGTGTTGGCTGCAATGTGCTCTGATGCGGGTGTCTGCAGTGATGCCTGTCCTGCTGTAGGTGGCGGTCTGTGGATGGGAGTGATCAGGTGTGCAGCTGCTGTGACTCCAGCTGTCCTACTACCAAATCCAGGCACTGGATGAGAATGAAGAGGGATCTGGGATCTAAAGAGGGTGAGACTCTCTCTTGCTTGTGGTTTCTCAAAATGAGGAGAGGGGCTTCTAGTTCTTGTAGATGCTAGTGTTCCACTCCAGTAGTATGAACATTGGTACATTGAGGGATTGTGAGCAGAAGTCTTCATAGAAAACCATGGCACTGTATGCTGTACACGATCCCTCCTGCTCTTATTCTTGGGGAATGTAGGCAAAATGTGGAAAAGCAACTGTTCTCTGGATTGCGACATGAAAAGGAGCGTTACAAAGGGTGTCCTTCCCTCCAACATGCTCCTTAAAAAATCCTGGTCAGGTTTATGTGAAAGTGAATGCTGTCTTCTGCAGCGCTGTAGGTTTTTCAATCCAGAATTCCTTCCAGTTGCAGCTGCTGAGTGGGAAGGCGATGCCACAGTTGGTCCTCTGTTTGTGCTGGGAGAGCAGGCTGTTGACAGCCCAGCAGAGGTGACAGGTCAGAGGTCTCAGCTGAGAGCACAGGAGGAAGGTGATGCAACAGGTAGAGGAAGCCTTTAGTACCCAACCTGTATACTGACTGGAGTCTCAGTGGGACTGAACTGGTCTAAAAGCATCTCTATGGTAGAGCAGTGTGAGCTAACCTGTCCTCTCTTTCCAGGAGTGTCTGCTGAGCCTGTGATCCTGGCTGCTCTGGGGGCAGTGGTGGGGCTGGTCTGTGTGGCTGTGCTGGGGACTGTCCTTTACAGGAGACTGCAGAGTAAATCCACTGAGCTGACTGTGATGGAGAAATAAAGGAGGGATTGGAAACTGTCTCTGTGTGATACTTGTTCCTTTGTTAAGCCAGTGCAATAGATCTTGACACCTGCTTAATGCGCTGACCTCTCATGTCCTCGCCATGCTAGCCCGTTCAGTGTCTTTGCCACAAGCACTGTGAGCAGAGGGCGAGCAATGCCTGGTGGGCTTGGGCTGTTACTGCACTGGCTCCAGTGGCTTTCAGCTAGTCTGACAGCCTTTCTTGTGCAGATGCTTAGCATTAAACTGCAGCTCCACTCTGTAGAGTAGATGCTATGGGTGGGGAGCTTCTCTGCAGCTGATGATGGCTGCTTCACTGTTCACTGCTGCTGTAGTACTCATGGGAGCAGCCTGGACTCCAGGCTGTTACACGTCCCTGACAGCAGCACATGGATGGCTGCTTTTTCTTCTAAGTCAGGTTCTAGGTGAGACAGCATCTTTTATGAACGTTAGAGGAGAGCCACAGGGCAGACACTTTCAGAGTGTTGCCATCTGAGGCTCTTGACTGTCACGGAGACGCCTGCTATGATTCTCCTTTCCTTCGGTTTTATGGAGTTACATGGTTAAAGGGATCTGACTTTTTTTACTTCGTTATGAGATGAAAATATTTTGTTACGACCACGGAGTTCAGTACCGAATGGAGCGGGCGTAGAAGTCGGAAAAAAGAGGTTAATCGGAAGCGGGGAAAGGTGTACACACACACACACAGGGCCAGGGATTACAGCGCTACACCTACACTAACGGACACGAAGGGAAGAGCCTGTTTCCAGCCTCCGTCCCACTATATACAGTACAGTCCCCTAGTCCCCAGCCCGCCTTGCGTGCGCATGGCTCTACAGTATTCTCAAACTAAGTGTGTGGGTTTTTCTAAACAGTATTGTTCTTAGGCTTTCGTTCTAATGCACAGTACAGTCTAAGACAAGAGCCTAAACAAAATTAGCTTGCATGAGCAGAAGAGATGTAAACGAAGGCTGAAAAACCGCCGCAAGATCCTCCAGCTTCCTCTCTGTTAGATCCATGTAACTAACAAACGGTAGACACGTAGACTATTCGACGTGTTCTTGCTAGAAGTTAGCAGATTCTCGTTTGCCGCAATTGTACACGGGCCGTGTGGCTAAATAAATCCCACCTGGCTAAAAATCGTCCCTACCCGCACAAACAAAAGCGTGAACGCACAGTTCAGCGATTATACGTAAGCGGCATTAAAACGCATTGCTTTCCGTGCGGCTTCTCCAGTATTTTACTAAATGGAGGTGTGAATTCAACCTGTAGCCGCTCTCCTCAGAGCTCAAGCGGATTAAAGCATACCTGAGGTCAACAACACAAGCACAGTTCTAGAACGTTTTCGATCAAACTTTCCCATCTTCACAGCTTTGCTGATCTCGCCTCCCTTGTTACTGATGGCACTTGATTTAAGCGTTTCACCTTCATCATTATTTCTGCTATTGCTTTCCACAAAGGTTTCAGTGCAGTACTTTTTAAGTTATGATTTGCTATCATTTTGACGAAGCAGAGGTCCTATTTGTTAAGAATTCTCACAAATCAAGGTCAGTGTACAGGCGAAGGTTCAAACAGGAGCTCCCAGGGTACTGTGGACTAGGCAGGCTCGGAGTCAAAGAAAGAAACTAGGTGGAGGCAGGAAAACAGGCTGACAGTAAGAACACGGCTCAGTACAAGGCACTCAGGAGGCTGAGGCAAGACTTCGCCAAAAAACCGAGGCTTAGACAGGCTTTATATAACTTTTAAAACGTTTCGAGGGTGTGGCAAATGAGGTGATGACAGGTAGCACCCAATCACAAACCGGGGAACAGATATATCATTTTGTACTTTCCATTTATGTGTATATGGTCAAAACGTGATCTCAGATCACCAGCTTGCTCTTAATTTTTCCTGTGCCGAATCCCGGCAAAACATTTGAAACATTTCGAAACTGTGACGCAATGAAGTCGCGTTCGGCCTAGTCACGCGCCTTTTCATACGGACTTCGGAGCAGTGTACAGTATGGTAACGCTCTGCTCCAAATGAATCGAAGCCGTTTCGAGTCTGACATCACTACTATTTCGTCTTTCTTTTAAACCAGCAAGAGCAAATGATTCCTGGCTCAAACATCCAAATATATTAGCAGCCCAATGATGTGCAATTTTAAGCAGTGCTGATTTTAATTGGATTTCAAAATCACCGCTGAGGTTCTGTTTCCTCACTTGTTAACACATCACGGATGAAGACAATTCTTAAGAATGACGCTGGAGAGAACCAGCAGAGCGATCTGCGCACCTGGACTCAATTCCTGACCCTGGAGACGCGCAGAGCGTCTGAGCTCCTCGTGCGCCCGCTTCAGCCTGCTGCTGTCCAATCGCCGAGCTCAGCCGATCAGCGCGCAGAGAGAACTTAAGGCGCTGAGCGCGGCTTTCCTCTAGTTCCTCTCCGAGTTCCGCCATGGAGAAGTCTGGGGTCAGTGGGAAAGTGTGGAGTCTGTGTGCCTTGCTTTTTGTGTTGCTGGATGTGGCTCTAGCCCAGAATCAGAAATGTCTGGTGAGCGATAATGACAAGGTGGTGTGTGGAGACCCGACCATCACGAGAGCCGACTGTGAAGCAGGAAACTGTTGCTTTGATCAGACAAGCCAGAGGCGCTGCTACTATGGGAATGACGGTGGGTTTGTGTAACCTGCGCATTTCGGAGCAGGATTCCTTTTTTTATACTGGGACTGAATCCAGCCTTTGTATCCCCTCAGTGACTGTGCAGTGCACCAGGGATGGTCAGTTCGTGGTTGTGGTGTCCAGGAATGCCACCAGCCCTCCGCTGAGCCTGGACTCGGTCAGTCTGCTGGGGGGTGGCAGTGCAGCCTGTGGCCCTGTTGGCACCACTGCTGGCTTTGCCATGTTCAAGTTCCCAGTCAGTGCCTGTGGCACCAGGATGAGGGTGAGTTGCAGCCAGTGTCTTGTTCCCAGAGCGCCAGCGTGTGCAGGCTGTGCCCGTCATGTCCCCACCCCTCTTCCAGGTGGAGGCTGGTGCTGTAGTGTATGAGAACCTGATGAACTCCAGCTTCGAGGTGAGGCCGGGACCTGATGGCTCCATCACGAGGGACAGTGCCTACAGGTGGGCAGGTTGCCTTCTCCTTCCTCGGCTCCCCTCGGCCTGTGCCAGTTCCTGATGGCCGGCTTCTTCCTGCAGGCTGTTCTTCCAGTGCAAGTATGCAGATGATGAGCTGGTTCCTCTGCAGGCAGTGGTCTATACGGTCTCTCCACCCCCTCCAGCAGTGTCCCCAGGACCTCTCCGTGTGGAGCTCCAACTGGCGAGAGGTACCTCTGCTGAGCCTTCAGCTCTGCTCGGCTGCCCTGCAGGGTGAAATAGTGCTAAAGCTCCCTCCTCCTCCTCAGGAGAGCAGTATGACTCCTACTACAGCGAGGGTGACTACCCTGTGACCAAGGTCCTGCAGGATCCTGTGTATGTGGAGGTTCACATCTTGCAGAGGACAGATCCCAATATTGTCCTGACGCTGGGAGACTGCTGGGCCACTTCCACCCCAAGCCCTCTGAGCCAGCCCCAGTGGAGCCTCCTGGTTGCTGGGTAACCTGTCCTCTGTAGCTCTTGCTGGATTCCCCACTGCTGACCCCTGCTGGCAGAGCTCTCACCCTGCTCCTCCTGTTGCAGGTGCCCATACAGAGATGACAACTACCAGACCACTCTGATCCCTGTGGGCGGCTCCTCAGGGCTGCTGTACCCAACGCACTACCAGCGCTTCATGGTCCGGATGTTCACTTTTGTGGACCCTGCCTCCCAGCTCCCCCTGAAGGAGACGGTAAGGAGCCGCGGCTGGGAGGCACCAGCTTGATGCCCGAGGGCAGCTGACCTTCTCTCAGCCCTGCTCTGCTCTCTCCAGGTCTACATCCACTGCAGTGCAGCGGTGTGCCAGCCTACTGCTACTGACCGCTGTGTCCCAACCTGCATCAGCAGGAGGAGTGAGTACCTGTCGCATGTCGGCTCCAGTGCTCCAGCTGAGGGGTAGCTGTTGGCTGCTGAATCCTGGTCGTCAGTCCTCCCAGCAGTTCTTCTGTTCCTCTTCCAGGAAGGGCTGTTGCTGCAGCACGCGGGGGCTCCTCCAAAGACACTGCAGTGGTCTCTAGTGGAGAAGTGATCCTGACTGCCTCTGAGCTCCCAGCCCAGGGTGAAGCGCATCGGCTCTGGTCTGAAGGTGAGAGGCTCCACTGTGTGAGCGGTGTTGGCGTGTTGCTCTGGCTGTGTACTGACTGCTGCCTGCTCTCTCCTCAGTGCCCCAGGTCTTCAGCTATGGTTTGCTGGCAGTAGCTGCCTCCACTGTGCTTGTGGTCTCTGCTCTGCTGCTGGTAGCTGTGTGGAGATTCAGACCTTGTACACAGAACAAAGCTGTAACTGGAGCATAATAAAGGGAGAAGTGAACTCTGGTCCTCCTCAGCCTTTTTCCTTTTTACTTTCTTAAAGATTGTATAAGACGCTTACAGCTGCGTTCTTTCTAGACGGAATGGTGGCAAAAACGCTGCTTAACAGATCAATGTAATGATTATTGCAGCAAGAGCACTTTTTGCATATACTGGCTTTTCTGCATCCAGCTCTGAAACCTCTTCCAGAACCACAGTCTGCTCCCTCTCCTTCATCTCGGTAATCTGACCGCTGAGGAAGGTAATTAATAGTGCAGGTGCTGCTTGGAGTCGTGGGCAGCGCTGTTCCCCTTGCAGCGACTGTAGGGGAGCCGATTTCGTACCTCCACTTACTGCGGCAGTACTGCCTGCTCCTCACACAGGCCCAACGTCATGCAATCCAGGAAGTGGCTTTAGAGCGGAATAATCTGTGGTCTTGGCTTCTGTTCTCTGAAGAGAAATGGAAGTGGCGGGATTGGACTTGGGGTACCTGGGAGGTCATTTGGGAGACACTGGTCCATACTTGATGATAAAAATAAAATCAGGTTTTTCACTCAAAAACACCAACATTCATGATCACCTAAATGACATGATTTCAAGGGGGGTTAGTGACGGGTGTAAAATGTCTGGGATCAGTGATCAATCATGCAGTTGAATATTGCAATCGGCGCAGTTTATTGGCATCGCAAGAATTTTGAGCAATATTTGCCTCTACTACAATTGGAGAAACTTTTAATCCTGTTAAAAGCTAGGAGAGAAACCTTTGACAACTTGGGGATTTTTGACCAATCTCAATTCCCCACGTGATTCGGAAGCCCTCGTCTGAAAGAAAAATGAGGCATTAACTTTAAAAGATTAAACCCTGCTGAACGTGCAAGAAGACTGACCTCTTTCAAATTGTATTTTGAACCACCAGTGTATGTGGTAATTATTCTGAAGTAATACTTCAATTATTAATTATTTACTTCCACTTGTATAGCGCTTTTCTGGTAATGTGGACTCCCCTCCACCACCTGGAGGATGCGACGGCAGCCATAGTGCGCCAGAACGCTCACCACACCAGCTCTCAGGGGGGAGAAGATTCACAGATGGGGATTATTAGGAGGCCATGATTCTTTTAGAGAGACGCCCTGGGATTTTTAATGACCACAGAGAGTCAGGACCTCGGTTTTACGTCTCAGCCGAAGGACGGCGCCTGTTTACAGTCTAGTGTCCCCATCACTATACTGGGGTATTAGGACCCACATGGACCACAGGGTTAGCGCCCCCTGCTGGCCCCACTAACTCCTCTTCTGGCAGAAACCTTAGTTGTTCCCAGGAGCTCTCCCATCCAGGTACTGACCAGGCTCACACCTGCTCAGCTTTAGTGGGCTGCCAGTTGTGAGCTGCAGATGAAATGGCTGCTGGCTGTGCCGAATGTCGAAATTCAAACTTATTTTCCTAATGTGTGCGATTTCAGCCCGCAGGCACAGAGTACACGTGTTCTCTCGTCTGTCTGCAGCTCCTTCATTAGCGCCAACATCCCAGGCTTCTCCCTGCTTACGCGACACTGTCTCATTCGCTCTCTGATGCTCTAATGCAGCGGGTTTGTCTCGGCAACACGACTAATCAGTTCATTGATCTGAAATCACACGTGTAGCGCAAATTAAGACGTAATTTGA
Organism: Atractosteus spatula; assembly: GCF_055471065.1. Taxonomy (NCBI): domain Eukaryota; kingdom Metazoa; phylum Chordata; class Actinopteri; order Semionotiformes; family Lepisosteidae; genus Atractosteus; species Atractosteus spatula. The sequence goes on along the minus strand of NC_142708.1, from coordinate 65,421,330 downwards.
GTGGATTTAGGATTCATGTTAAACGAAATGTAAGATAAAAAAACTACACATTGAAAGGCCTGCCTGCATTTTCTATAATTTCATAATGCCCTATGTGATTTAACACTAAGGCAAAAACACATTTGACTAAGAATACGTTATCAGCAGCGATTTAGTCCTAGCCTGAGGTGGACTGGATTTTGCTGTAGTTTTACATTTTTATTTTCTCAAAATCCTCAAGAAAGGTTACGAAGTGCACCCCCTGGACGTCTTCACAGCCAGCACTGGGACGACATGATGCCATTTAAGGTAGAAATTGGATCATAATGCGTAATTACAACAGAACGCACTGACTCAGCCGGAGAAAATGGAAACATTAAATAAAAGAATACGTAAAACATCACCGGTCCTATTGTTTCATGATCGCTGCTCTGATCTTCCCCGACTCCCGCGCTCTATCCGGGCTCCTCAGTACGAGCGGACACTGAGTTTGTTCGCGTGAGAATCTGCTTTCTCTGTCGGCAAACCTGAACCTCATTAAGAGAGAATATCTCTGTGCCTTTAAAAAGACGTACTTCGCAAACAGTAGGTATCATGGATTCGTTCTCTGTGGGAAACAAAATGTGGGTTTCGGGCATTTCTCTCTTCAGCGTCTTGGTGTTCTTTTGTTGCGGCGTTTTCTGTGACGCCGCTACATGGCGCTCAGCTCCCGGACGGCGAACCGGTATCACGCACAAGGGGGCTGTGTTCTACAAAACTCCTTGGTTTCCACAGCAGGATACGCCGCTCGGGCGGGCTGTGTCGGTAGCGTGCGGGGAGAGTCAAATCGTGGTGCAAGTCAGGAGAGACCTGTTCGGTACCGGTCAGCTGATCAACTCCTCGGACGTCAGTCTGGGAGACTGTGCGGCCACAAGGCAAGACGACGCGGCGCAGGTCCTGATCTTCGAGTCCGAGCTGCAGGCGTGTCGTAGTTCGCTGACGGTAGGGTGTCCGGCTTTGACATTCTAGCTTCGTATTTTAGTGGTGTGCCGGCTTCACCTGTCGCTTCTCTCCCAGAGCGCGCCAGAGGAGCTAGTGTACAGCTTCTCTCTCAGCTACACCCCGCGGGCGATTGCCAACACCCCCATCGTGAGAACTAATGGCGCCGTTGTCGGTATTGAGTGTCGCTACATGAGGTGAGGGAGGCATCTGCTGTCCTGCAGGGTCCACGGAGCTCCAGGGCTGAATAAGGACCGTGTCACTCTGCCGGAGTCTCTTTCCCAGGTTTTACAATGTGAGCAGCAGCGCCCTGAAGCCCACCTGGGTCCCCTACACTTCCACCAAGTCTGCGGAGGATGTCCTGGATTTCTCCCTGGTGCTCATGGCTGGTATGTGCTCCTGTAGGGAGAGGTGCAGCAAGACTCCCTTTCGCACTGGGGATGTCTGCTAGAGAAGATTGCTTTGTTGAATTGGCTTGACTGGGGGTCTATGAAGGCTTGCTCCCAGTAACCGGAGCTCTTTGAAGGGATCTGTATTTGGGAGACGTTCATCTGGTTCTCTGCTATTTTCCTGCTGGACCTATTCGTCGCCATGAGTAATGGCTCCTCTCCAATGCTAGATGACTGGAGCTCCCCAAGGACCTCCAACGTGTTCTACCTGGGGGACGTCCTGAATATTGAAGCCTCCGTCAGCCAGGCCGACCACCAGCCCCTCCGGCTCTTTGTGGACAGCTGTGTGGCCACCCTGGTGCCTGACCAGACCTCTACCCCCAGATATGCCTTCATTGAGAATCACGGGTGAGTCCTGTGCCTTCTGATGGAGGAACTGCTGTGCAGACGGTGCACTTGCAATGACCTCCCCTCTCCCCCAGGTGCCTGACTGATGCCAGAACAACCGGCTCCAGTTCTCAGTTCATGCCAAGACCCCAGGACAGCAAGCTGAGGATGGAGCTGGATGCCTTCAGGTTCTATCAAGATGCCAGGAGCTCAGTGAGTGTCTTCCTGTGGCCTCTGGGCTGTGAGGAGGTTTAGCTGCAGTGGAGCCTCTGACTGAAGGTGTGCTGTTCCAGATCTACATCACCTGCCTTCTGAAGGTGACTGCTGCTTCCCAGAGTGTGGACTCCCTGAACAAGGCCTGCTACACTACTGGGAATGTGTAAGTGAGGAGGAGGGTGTTGGCTGCAATGTGCTCTGATGCGGGTGTCTGCAGTGATGCCTGTCCTGCTGTAGGTGGCGGTCTGTGGATGGGAGTGATCAGGTGTGCAGCTGCTGTGACTCCAGCTGTCCTACTACCAAATCCAGGCACTGGATGAGAATGAAGAGGGATCTGGGATCTAAAGAGGGTGAGACTCTCTCTTGCTTGTGGTTTCTCAAAATGAGGAGAGGGGCTTCTAGTTCTTGTAGATGCTAGTGTTCCACTCCAGTAGTATGAACATTGGTACATTGAGGGATTGTGAGCAGAAGTCTTCATAGAAAACCATGGCACTGTATGCTGTACACGATCCCTCCTGCTCTTATTCTTGGGGAATGTAGGCAAAATGTGGAAAAGCAACTGTTCTCTGGATTGCGACATGAAAAGGAGCGTTACAAAGGGTGTCCTTCCCTCCAACATGCTCCTTAAAAAATCCTGGTCAGGTTTATGTGAAAGTGAATGCTGTCTTCTGCAGCGCTGTAGGTTTTTCAATCCAGAATTCCTTCCAGTTGCAGCTGCTGAGTGGGAAGGCGATGCCACAGTTGGTCCTCTGTTTGTGCTGGGAGAGCAGGCTGTTGACAGCCCAGCAGAGGTGACAGGTCAGAGGTCTCAGCTGAGAGCACAGGAGGAAGGTGATGCAACAGGTAGAGGAAGCCTTTAGTACCCAACCTGTATACTGACTGGAGTCTCAGTGGGACTGAACTGGTCTAAAAGCATCTCTATGGTAGAGCAGTGTGAGCTAACCTGTCCTCTCTTTCCAGGAGTGTCTGCTGAGCCTGTGATCCTGGCTGCTCTGGGGGCAGTGGTGGGGCTGGTCTGTGTGGCTGTGCTGGGGACTGTCCTTTACAGGAGACTGCAGAGTAAATCCACTGAGCTGACTGTGATGGAGAAATAAAGGAGGGATTGGAAACTGTCTCTGTGTGATACTTGTTCCTTTGTTAAGCCAGTGCAATAGATCTTGACACCTGCTTAATGCGCTGACCTCTCATGTCCTCGCCATGCTAGCCCGTTCAGTGTCTTTGCCACAAGCACTGTGAGCAGAGGGCGAGCAATGCCTGGTGGGCTTGGGCTGTTACTGCACTGGCTCCAGTGGCTTTCAGCTAGTCTGACAGCCTTTCTTGTGCAGATGCTTAGCATTAAACTGCAGCTCCACTCTGTAGAGTAGATGCTATGGGTGGGGAGCTTCTCTGCAGCTGATGATGGCTGCTTCACTGTTCACTGCTGCTGTAGTACTCATGGGAGCAGCCTGGACTCCAGGCTGTTACACGTCCCTGACAGCAGCACATGGATGGCTGCTTTTTCTTCTAAGTCAGGTTCTAGGTGAGACAGCATCTTTTATGAACGTTAGAGGAGAGCCACAGGGCAGACACTTTCAGAGTGTTGCCATCTGAGGCTCTTGACTGTCACGGAGACGCCTGCTATGATTCTCCTTTCCTTCGGTTTTATGGAGTTACATGGTTAAAGGGATCTGACTTTTTTTACTTCGTTATGAGATGAAAATATTTTGTTACGACCACGGAGTTCAGTACCGAATGGAGCGGGCGTAGAAGTCGGAAAAAAGAGGTTAATCGGAAGCGGGGAAAGGTGTGTACACACACACACACACACACACACACAGGGCCAGGGATTACAGCGCTACACCTACACTAACGGACACGAAGGGAAGAGCCTGTTTCCAGCCTCCGTCCCACTATATACAGTACAGTCCCCTAGTCCCCAGCCCGCCTTGCGTGCGCATGGCTCTACAGTATTCTCAAACTAAGTGTGTGGGTTTTTCTAAACAGTATTGTTCTTAGGCTTTCGTTCTAATGCACAGTACAGTCTAAGACAAGAGCCTAAACAAAATTAGCTTGCATGAGCAGAAGAGATGTAAACGAAGGCTGAAAAACCGCCGCAAGATCCTCCAGCTTCCTCTCTGTTAGATCCATGTAACTAACAAACGGTAGACACGTAGACTATTCGACGTGTTCTTGCTAGAAGTTAGCAGATTCTCGTTTGCCGCAATTGTACACGGGCCGTGTGGCTAAATAAATCCCACCTGGCTAAAAATCGTCCCTACCCGCACAAACAAAAGCGTGAACGCACAGTTCAGCGATTATACGTAAGCGGCATTAAAACGCATTGCTTTCCGTGCGGCTTCTCCAGTATTTTACTAAATGGAGGTGTGAATTCAACCTGTAGCCGCTCTCCTCAGAGCTCAAGCGGATTAAAGCATACCTGAGGTCAACAACACAAGCACAGTTCTAGAACGTTTTCGATCAAACTTTCCCATCTTCACAGCTTTGCTGATCTCGCCTCCCTTGTTACTGATGGCACTTGATTTAAGCGTTTCACCTTCATCATTATTTCTGCTATTGCTTTCCACAAAGGTTTCAGTGCAGTACTTTTTAAGTTATGATTTGCTATCATTTTGACGAAGCAGAGGTCCTATTTGTTAAGAATTCTCACAAATCAAGGTCAGTGTACAGGCGAAGGTTCAAACAGGAGCTCCCAGGGTACTGTGGACTAGGCAGGCTCGGAGTCAAAGAAAGAAACTAGGTGGAGGCAGGAAAACAGGCTGACAGTAAGAACACGGCTCAGTACAAGGCACTCAGGAGGCTGAGGCAAGACTTCGCCAAAAAACCGAGGCTTAGACAGGCTTTATATAACTTTTAAAACGTTTCGAGGGTGTGGCAAATGAGGTGATGACAGGTAGCACCCAATCACAAACCGGGGAACAGATATATCATTTTGTACTTTCCATTTATGTGTATATGGTCAAAACGTGATCTCAGATCACCAGCTTGCTCTTAATTTTTCCTGTGCCGAATCCCGGCAAAACATTTGAAACATTTCGAAACTGTGACGCAATGAAGTCGCGTTCGGCCTAGTCACGCGCCTTTTCATACGGACTTCGGAGCAGTGTACAGTATGGTAACGCTCTGCTCCAAATGAATCGAAGCCGTTTCGAGTCTGACATCACTACTATTTCGTCTTTCTTTTAAACCAGCAAGAGCAAATGATTCCTGGCTCAAACATCCAAATATATTAGCAGCCCAATGATGTGCAATTTTAAGCAGTGCTGATTTTAATTGGATTTCAAAATCACCGCTGAGGTTCTGTTTCCTCACTTGTTAACACATCACGGATGAAGACAATTCTTAAGAATGACGCTGGAGAGAACCAGCAGAGCGATCTGCGCACCTGGACTCAATTCCTGACCCTGGAGACGCGCAGAGCGTCTGAGCTCCTCGTGCGCCCGCTTCAGCCTGCTGCTGTCCAATCGCCGAGCTCAGCCGATCAGCGCGCAGAGAGAACTTAAGGCGCTGAGCGCGGCTTTCCTCTAGTTCCTCTCCGAGTTCCGCCATGGAGAAGTCTGGGGTCAGTGGGAAAGTGTGGAGTCTGTGTGCCTTGCTTTTTGTGTTGCTGGATGTGGCTCTAGCCCAGAATCAGAAATGTCTGGTGAGCGATAATGACAAGGTGGTGTGTGGAGACCCGACCATCACGAGAGCCGACTGTGAAGCAGGAAACTGTTGCTTTGATCAGACAAGCCAGAGGCGCTGCTACTATGGGAATGACGGTGGGTTTGTGTAACCTGCGCATTTCGGAGCAGGATTCCTTTTTTTATACTGGGACTGAATCCAGCCTTTGTATCCCCTCAGTGACTGTGCAGTGCACCAGGGATGGTCAGTTCGTGGTTGTGGTGTCCAGGAATGCCACCAGCCCTCCGCTGAGCCTGGACTCGGTCAGTCTGCTGGGGGGTGGCAGTGCAGCCTGTGGCCCTGTTGGCACCACTGCTGGCTTTGCCATGTTCAAGTTCCCAGTCAGTGCCTGTGGCACCAGGATGAGGGTGAGTTGCAGCCAGTGTCTTGTTCCCAGAGCGCCAGCGTGTGCAGGCTGTGCCCGTCATGTCCCCACCCCTCTTCCAGGTGGAGGCTGGTGCTGTAGTGTATGAGAACCTGATGAACTCCAGCTTCGAGGTGAGGCCGGGACCTGATGGCTCCATCACGAGGGACAGTGCCTACAGGTGGGCAGGTTGCCTTCTCCTTCCTCGGCTCCCCTCGGCCTGTGCCAGTTCCTGATGGCCGGCTTCTTCCTGCAGGCTGTTCTTCCAGTGCAAGTATGCAGATGATGAGCTGGTTCCTCTGCAGGCAGTGGTCTATACGGTCTCTCCACCCCCTCCAGCAGTGTCCCCAGGACCTCTCCGTGTGGAGCTCCAACTGGCGAGAGGTACCTCTGCTGAGCCTTCAGCTCTGCTCGGCTGCCCTGCAGGGTGAAATAGTGCTAAAGCTCCCTCCTCCTCCTCAGGAGAGCAGTATGACTCCTACTACAGTGAGGGTGACTACCCTGTGACCAAGGTCCTGCAGGATCCTGTGTATGTGGAGGTTCACATCTTGCAGAGGACAGATCCCAATATTGTCCTGACGCTGGGAGACTGCTGGGCCACTTCCACCCCAAGCCCTCTGAGCCAGCCCCAGTGGAGCCTCCTGGTTGCTGGGTAACCTGTCCTCTGTAGCTCTTGCTGGATTCCCCACTGCTGACCCCTGCTGGCAGAGCTCTCACCCTGCTCCTCCTGTTGCAGGTGCCCATACAGAGATGACAACTACCAGACCACTCTGATCCCTGTGGGCGGCTCCTCAGGGCTGCTGTACCCAACGCACTACCAGCGCTTCATGGTCCGGATGTTCACTTTTGTGGACCCTGCCTCCCAGCTCCCCCTGAAGGAGACGGTAAGGAGCCGCGGCTGGGAGGCACCAGCTTGATGCCCGAGGGCAGCTGACCTTCTCTCAGCCCTGCTCTGCTCTCTCCAGGTCTACATCCACTGCAGTGCAGCGGTGTGCCAGCCTACTGCTACTGACCGCTGTGTCCCAACCTGCATCAGCAGGAGGAGTGAGTACCTGTCGCATGTCGGCTCCAGTGCTCCAGCTGAGGGGTAGCTGTTGGCTGCTGAATCCTGGTCGTCAGTCCTCCCAGCAGTTCTTCTGTTCCTCTTCCAGGAAGGGCTGTTGCTGCAGCACGCGGGGGCTCCTCCAAAGACACTGCAGTGGTCTCTAGTGGAGAAGTGATCCTGACTGCCTCTGAGCTCCCAGCCCAGGGTGAAGCGCATCGGCTCTGGTCTGAAGGTGAGAGGCTCCACTGTGTGAGCGGTGTTGGCGTGTTGCTCTGGCTGTGTACTGACTGCTGCCTGCTCTCTCCTCAGTGCCCCAGGTCTTCAGCTATGGTTTGCTGGCAGTAGCTGCCTCCACTGTGCTTGTGGTCTCTGCTCTGCTGCTGGTAGCTGTGTGGAGATTCAGACCTTGTACACAGAACAAAGCTGTAACTGGAGCATAATAAAGGGAGAAGTGAACTCTGGTCCTCCTCAGCCTTTTTCCTTTTTACTTTCTTAAAGATTGTATAAGACGCTTACAGCTGCGTTCTTTCTAGACGGAATGGTGGCAAAAACGCTGCTTAACAGATCAATGTAATGATTATTGCAGCAAGAGCACTTTTTGCATATACTGGCTTTTCTGCATCCAGCTCTGAAACCTCTTCCAGAACCACAGTCTGCTCCCTCTCCTTCATCTCGGTAATCTGACCGCTGAGGAAGGTAATTAATAGTGCAGGTGCTGCTTGGAGTCGTGGGCAGCGCTGTTCCCCTTGCAGCGACTGTAGGGGAGCCGATTTCGTACCTCCACTTACTGCGGCAGTACTGCCTGCTCCTCACACAGGCCCAACGTCATGCAATCCAGGAAGTGGCTTTAGAGCGGAATAATCTGTGGTCTTGGCTTCTGTTCTCTGAAGAGAAATGGAAGTGGCGGGATTGGACTTGGGGTACCTGGGAGGTCATTTGGGAGACACTGGTCCATACTTGATGATAAAAATAAAATCAGGTTTTTCACTCAAAAACACCAACATTCATGATCACCTAAATGACATGATTTCAAGGGGGGTTAGTGACGGGTGTAAAATGTCTGGGATCAGTGATCAATCATGCAGTTGAATATTGCAATCGGCGCAGTTTATTGGCATCGCAAGAATTTTGAGCAATATTTGCCTCTACTACAATTGGAGAAACTTTTAATCCTGTTAAAAGCTAGGAGAGAAACCTTTGACAACTTGGGGATTTTTGACCACTCTCAATTCCCCACGTGATTCGGAAGCCCTCGTCTGAAAGAAAAATGAGGCATTAACTTTAAAAGATTAAACCCTGCTGAACGTGCAAGAAGACTGACCTCTTTCAAATTGTATTTTGAACCACCAGTGTATGTGGTAATTATTCTGAAGTAATACTTCAATTATTAATTATTTACTTCCACTTGTATAGCGCTTTTCTGGTAATGTGGACTCCCCTCCACCACCTGGAGGATGCGACGGCAGCCATAGTGCGCCAGAACGCTCACCACACCAGCTCTCAGGGGGGAGAAGATTCACAGATGGGGATTATTAGGAGGCCATGATTCTTTTAGAGAGACGCCCTGGGATTTTTAATGACCACAGAGAGTCAGGACCTCGGTTTTACGTCTCAGCCGAAGGACGGCGCCTGTTTACAGTCTAGTGTCCCCATCACTATACTGGGGCATTAGGACCCACATGGACCACAGGGTTAGCGCCCCCTGCTGGCCCCACTAACTCCTCTTCTGGCAGAAACCTTAGTTGTTCCCAGGAGCTCTCCCATCCAGGTACTGACCAGGCTCACACCTGCTCAGCTTTAGTGGGCTGCCAGTTGTGAGCTGCAGATGAAATGGCTGCTGGCTGTGCCGAATGTCGAAATTCAAACTTATTTTCCTAATGTGTGCGATTTCAGCCCGCAGGCACAGAGTACACGTGTTCTCTCGTCTGTCTGCAGCTCCTTCATTAGCGCCAACATCCCAGGCTTCTCCCTGCTTACGCGACACTGTCTCATTCGCTCTCTGATGCTCTAATGCAGCGGGTTTGTCTCGGCAACACGACTAATCAGTTCATTGATCTGAAATCACACGTGTAGCGCAAATTAAGACGTAATTTGAGTGGATTTAGGATTCATGTTAAACGAAATGTAAGATAAAAAAACTACACATTGAAAGGCCTGCCTGCATTTTCTATAATTTCATAATGCCCTATGTGATTTAACACTAAGGCAAAAACACATTTGACTAAGAATACGTTATCAGCAGCGATTTAGTCCTAGCCTGAGGTGGACTGGATTTTGCTGTAGTTTTACATTTTTATTTTCTCAAAATCCTCAAGAAAGGTTACGAAGTGCACCCCCTGGACGTCTTCACAGCCAGCACTGGGACGACATGATGCCATTTAAGGTAGAAATTGGATCATAATGCGTAATTACAACAGAACGCACTGACTCAGCCGGAGAAAATGGAAACATTAAATAAAAGAATACGTAAAACATCACCGGTCCTATTGTTTCATGATCGCTGCTCTGATCTTCCCCGACTCCCGCGCTCTATCCGGGCTCCTCAGTACGAGCGGACACTGAGTTTGTTCGCGTGAGAATCTGCTTTCTCTGTCGGCAAACCTGAACCTCATTAAGAGAGAATATCTCTGTGCCTTTAAAAAGACGTACTTCGCAAACAGTAGGTATCATGGATTCGTTCTCTGTGGGAAACAAAATGTGGGTTTCGGGCATTTCTCTCTTCAGCGTCTTGGTGTTCTTTTGTTGCGGCGTTTTCTGTGACGCCGCTACATGGCGCTCAGCTCCCGGACGGCGAACCGGTATCACGCACAAGGGGGCTGTGTTCTACAAAACTCCTTGGTTTCCACAGCAGGATACGCCGCTCGGGCGGGCTGTGTCGGTAGCGTGCGGGGAGAGTCAAATCGTGGTGCAAGTCAGGAGAGACCTGTTCGGTACCGGTCAGCTGATCAACTCCTCGGACGTCAGTCTGGGAGACTGTGCGGCCACAAGGCAAGACGACGCGGCGCAGGTCCTGATCTTCGAGTCCGAGCTGCAGGCGTGTCGTAGTTCGCTGACGGTAGGGTGTCCGGCTTTGACATTCTAGCTTCGTATTTTAGTGGTGTGCCGGCTTCACCTGTCGCTTCTCTCCCAGAGCGCGCCAGAGGAGCTAGTGTACAGCTTCTCTCTCAGCTACACCCCGCGGGCGATTGCCAACACCCCCATCGTGAGAACTAATGGCGCCGTTGTCGGTATTGAGTGTCGCTACATGAGGTGAGGGAGGCATCTGCTGTCCTGCAGGGTCCACGGAGCTCCAGGGCTGAATAAGGACCGTGTCACTCTGCCGGAGTCTCTTTCCCAGGTTTTACAATGTGAGCAGCAGCGCCCTGAAGCCCACCTGGGTCCCCTACACTTCCACCAAGTCTGCGGAGGATGTCCTGGATTTCTCCCTGGTGCTCATGGCTGGTATGTGCTCCTGTAGGGAGAGGTGCAGCAAGACTCCCTTTCGCACTGGGGATGTCTGCTAGAGAAGATTGCTTTGTTGAATTGGCTTGACTGGGGGTCTATGAAGGCTTGCTCCCAGTAACCGGAGCTCTTTGAAGGGATCTGTATTTGGGAGACGTTCATCTGGTTCTCTGCTATTTTCCTGCTGGACCTATTCGTCGCCATGAGTAATGGCTCCTCTCCAATGCTAGATGACTGGAGCTCCCCAAGGACCTCCAACGTGTTCTACCTGGGGGACGTCCTGAATATTGAAGCCTCCGTCAGCCAGGCCGACCACCAGCCCCTCCGGCTCTTTGTGGACAGCTGTGTGGCCACCCTGGTGCCTGACCAGACCTCTACCCCCAGATATGCCTTCATTGAGAATCACGGGTGAGTCCTGTGCCTTCTGATGGAGGAACTGCTGTGCAGACGGTGCACTTGCAATGACCTCCCCTCTCCCCCAGGTGCCTGACTGATGCCAGAACAACCGGCTCCAGTTCTCAGTTCATGCCAAGACCCCAGGACAGCAAGCTGAGGATGGAGCTGGATGCCTTCAGGTTCTATCAAGATGCCAGGAGCTCAGTGAGTGTCTTCCTGTGGCCTCTGGGCTGTGAGGAGGTTTAGCTGCAGTGGAGCCTCTGACTGAAGGTGTGCTGTTCCAGATCTACATCACCTGCCTTCTGAAGGTGACTGCTGCTTCCCAGAGTGTGGACTCCCTGAACAAGGCCTGCTACACTACTGGGAATGTGTAAGTGAGGAGGAGGGTGTTGGCTGCAATGTGCTCTGATGCGGGTGTCTGCAGTGATGCCTGTCCTGCTGTAGGTGGCGGTCTGTGGATGGGAGTGATCAGGTGTGCAGCTGCTGTGACTCCAGCTGTCCTACTACCAAATCCAGGCACTGGATGAGAATGAAGAGGGATCTGGGATCTAAAGAGGGTGAGACTCTCTCTTGCTTGTGGTTTCTCAAAATGAGGAGAGGGGCTTCTAGTTCTTGTAGATGCTAGTGTTCCACTCCAGTAGTATGAACATTGGTACATTGAGGGATTGTGAGCAGAAGTCTTCATAGAAAACCATGGCACTGTATGCTGTACACGATCCCTCCTGCTCTTATTCTTGGGGAATGTAGGCAAAATGTGGAAAAGCAACTGTTCTCTGGATTGCGACATGAAAAGGAGCGTTACAAAGGGTGTCCTTCCCTCCAACATGCTCCTTAAAAAATCCTGGTCAGGTTTATGTGAAAGTGAATGCTGTCTTCTGCAGCGCTGTAGGTTTTTCAATCCAGAATTCCTTCCAGTTGCAGCTGCTGAGTGGGAAGGCGATGCCACAGTTGGTCCTCTGTTTGTGCTGGGAGAGCAGGCTGTTGACAGCCCAGCAGAGGTGAAAGGTCAGAGGTCTCAGCTGAGAGCACAGGAGGAAGGTGATGCAACAGGTAGAGGAAGCCTTTAGTACCCAACCTGTATACTGACTGGAGTCTCAGTGGGACTGAACTGGTCTAAAAGCATCTCTATGGTAGAGCAGTGTGAGCTAACCTGTCCTCTCTTTCCAGGAGTGTCTGCCGAGCCTGTGATCCTGGCTGCTCTGGGGGCAGTGGTGGGGCTGGTCTGTGTGGCTGTGCTGGGGACTGTCCTTTACAGGAGACTGCAGAGTAAATCCACTGAGCTGACTGTGATGGAGAAATAAAGGAGGGATTGGAAACTGTCTCTGTGTGATACTTGTTCCTTTGTTAAGCCAGTGCAATAGATCTTGACACCTGCTTAATGCGCTGACCTCTCATGTCCTCGCCATGCTAGCCCGTTCAGTGTCTTTGCCACAAGCACTGTGAGCAGAGGGCGAGCAATGCCTGGTGGGCTTGGGCTGTTACTGCACTGGCTCCAGTGGCTTTCAGCTAGTCTGACAGCCTTTCTTGTGCAGATGCTTAGCATTAAACTGCAGCTCCACTCTGTAGAGTAGATGCTATGGGTGGGGAGCTTCTCTGCAGCTGATGATGGCTGCTTCACTGTTCACTGCTGCTGTAGTACTCATGGGAGCAGCCTGGACTCCAGGCTGTTACACGTCCCTGACAGCAGCACATGGATGGCTGCTTTTTCTTCTAAGTCAGGTTCTAGGTGAGACAGCATCTTTTATGAACGTTAGAGGAGAGCCACAGGGCAGACACTTTCAGAGTGTTGCCATCTGAGGCTCTTGACTGTCACGGAGACGCCTGCTATGATTCTCCTTTCCTTCGGTTTTATGGAGTTACATGGTTAAAGGGATCTGACTTTTTTTACTTCGTTATGAGATGAAAATATTTTGTTACGACCACGGAGTTCAGTACCGAATGGAGCGGGCGTAGAAGTCGGAAAAAAGAGGTTAATCGGAAGCGGGGAAAGGTGTGTACACACACACACACACACAGGGCCAGGGATTACAGCGCTACACCTACACTAACGGACACGAAGGGAAGAGCCTGTTTCCAGCCTCCGTCCCACTATATACAGTACAGTCCCCTAGTCCCCAGCCCGCCTTGCGTGCGCATGGCTCTACAGTATTCTCAAACTAAGTGTGTGGGTTTTTCTAAACAGTATTGTTCTTAGGCTTTCGTTCTAATGCACAGTACAGTCTAAGACAAGAGCCTAAACAAAATTAGCTTGCATGAGCAGAAGAGATGTAAACGAAGGCTGAAAAACCGCCGCAAGATCCTCCAGCTTCCTCTCTGTTAGATCCATGTAACTAACAAACGGTAGACACGTAGACTATTCGACGTGTTCTTGCTAGAAGTTAGCAGATTCTCGTTTGCCGCAATTGTACACGGGCCGTGTGGCTAAATAAATCCCACCTGGCTAAAAATCGTCCCTACCCGCACAAACAAAAGCGTGAACGCACAGTTCAGCGATTATACGTAAGCGGCATTAAAACGCATTGCTTTCCGTGCGGCTTCTCCAGTATTTTACTAAATGGAGGTGTGAATTCAACCTGTAGCCGCTCTCCTCAGAGCTCAAGCGGATTAAAGCATACCTGAGGTCAACAACACAAGCACAGTTCTAGAACGTTTTCGATCAAACTTTCCCATCTTCACAGCTTTGCTGATCTCGCCTCCCTTGTTACTGATGGCACTTGATTTAAGCGTTTCACCTTCATCATTATTTCTGCTATTGCTTTCCACAAAGGTTTCAGTGCAGTACTTTTTAAGTTATGATTTGCTATCATTTTGACGAAGCAGAGGTCCTATTTGTTAAGAATTCTCACAAATCAAGGTCAGTGTACAGGCGAAGGTTCAAACAGGAGCTCCCAGGGTACTGTGGACTAGGCAGGCTCGGAGTCAAAGAAAGAAACTAGGTGGAGGCAGGAAAACAGGCTGACAGTAAGAACACGGCTCAGTACAAGGCACTCAGGAGGCTGAGGCAAGACTTCGCCAAAAAACCGAGGCTTAGACAGGCTTTATATAACTTTTAAAACGTTTCGAGGGTGTGGCAAATGAGGTGATGACAGGTAGCACCCAATCACAAACCGGGGAACAGATATATCATTTTGTACTTTCCATTTATGTGTATATGGTCAAAACGTGATCTCAGATCACCAGCTTGCTCTTAATTTTTCCTGTGCCGAATCCCGGCAAAACATTTGAAACATTTCGAAACTGTGACGCAATGAAGTCGCGTTCGGCCTAGTCACGCGCCTTTTCATACGGACTTCGGAGCAGTGTACAGTATGGTAACGCTCTGCTCCAAATGAATCGAAGCCGTTTCGAGTCTGACATCACTACTATTTCGTCTTTCTTTTAAACCAGCAAGAGCAAATGATTCCTGGCTCAAACATCCAAATATATTAGCAGCCCAATGATGTGCAATTTTAAGCAGTGCTGATTTTAATTGGATTTCAAAATCACCGCTGAGGTTCTGTTTCCTCACTTGTTAACACATCACGGATGAAGACAATTCTTAAGAATGACGCTGGAGAGAACCAGCAGAGCGATCTGCGCACCTGGACTCAATTCCTGACCCTGGAGACGCGCAGAGCGTCTGAGCTCCTCGTGCGCCCGCTTCAGCCTGCTGCTGTCCAATCGCCGAGCTCAGCCGATCAGCGCGCAGAGAGAACTTAAGGCGCTGAGCGCGGCTTTCCTCTAGTTCCTCTCCGAGTTCCGCCATGGAGAAGTCTGGGGTCAGTGGGAAAGTGTGGAGTCTGTGTGCCTTGCTTTTTGTGTTGCTGGATGTGGCTCTAGCCCAGAATCAGAAATGTCTGGTGAGCGATAATGACAAGGTGGTGTGTGGAGACCCGACCATCACGAGAGCCGACTGTGAAGCAGGAAACTGTTGCTTTGATCAGACAAGCCAGAGGCGCTGCTACTATGGGAATGACGGTGGGTTTGTGTAACCTGCGCATTTCGGAGCAGGATTCCTTTTTTTATACTGGGACTGAATCCAGCCTTTGTATCCCCTCAGTGACTGTGCAGTGCACCAGGGATGGTCAGTTCGTGGTTGTGGTGTCCAGGAATGCCACCAGCCCTCCGCTGAGCCTGGACTCGGTCAGTCTGCTGGGGGGTGGCAGTGCAGCCTGTGGCCCTGTTGGCACCACTGCTGGCTTTGCCATGTTCAAGTTCCCAGTCAGTGCCTGTGGCACCAGGATGAGGGTGAGTTGCAGCCAGTGTCTTGTTCCCAGAGCGCCAGCGTGTGCAGGCTGTGCCCGTCATGTCCCCACCCCTCTTCCAGGTGGAGGCTGGTGCTGTAGTGTATGAGAACCTGATGAACTCCAGCTTCGAGGTGAGGCCGGGACCTGATGGCTCCATCACGAGGGACAGTGCCTACAGGTGGGCAGGTTGCCTTCTCCTTCCTCGGCTCCCCTCGGCCTGTGCCAGTTCCTGATGGCCGGCTTCTTCCTGCAGGCTGTTCTTCCAGTGCAAGTATGCAGATGATGAGCTGGTTCCTCTGCAGGCAGTGGTCTATACGGTCTCTCCACCCCCTCCAGCAGTGTCCCCAGGACCTCTCCGTGTGGAGCTCCAACTGGCGAGAGGTACCTCTGCTGAGCCTTCAGCTCTGCTCGGCTGCCCTGCAGGGTGAAATAGTGCTAAAGCTCCCTCCTCCTCCTCAGGAGAGCAGTATGACTCCTACTACAGTGAGGGTGACTACCCTGTGACCAAGGTCCTGCAGGATCCTGTGTATGTGGAGGTTCACATCTTGCAGAGGACAGATCCCAATATTGTCCTGACGCTGGGAGACTGCTGGGCCACTTCCACCCCAAGCCCTCTGAGCCAGCCCCAGTGGAGCCTCCTGGTTGCTGGGTAACCTGTCCTCTGTAGCTCTTGCTGGATTCCCCACTGCTGACCCCTGCTGGCAGAGCTCTCACCCTGCTCCTCCTGTTGCAGGTGCCCATACAGAGATGACAACTACCAGACCACTCTGATCCCTGTGGGCGGCTCCTCAGGGCTGCTGTACCCAACGCACTACCAGCGCTTCATGGTCCGGATGTTCACTTTTGTGGACCCTGCCTCCCAGCTCCCCCTGAAGGAGACGGTAAGGAGCCGCGGCTGGGAGGCACCAGCTTGATGCCCGAGGGCAGCTGACCTTCTCTCAGCCCTGCTCTGCTCTCTCCAGGTCTACATCCACTGCAGTGCAGCGGTGTGCCAGCCTACTGCTACTGACCGCTGTGTCCCAACCTGCATCAGCAGGAGGAGTGAGTACCTGTCGCATGTCGGCTCCAGTGCTCCAGCTGAGGGGTAGCTGTTGGCTGCTGAATCCTGGTCGTCAGTCCTCCCAGCAGTTCTTCTGTTCCTCTTCCAGGAAGGGCTGTTGCTGCAGCACGCGGGGGCTCCTCCAAAGACACTGCAGTGGTCTCTAGTGGAGAAGTGATCCTGACTGCCTCTGAGCTCCCAGCCCAGGGTGAAGCGCATCGGCTCTGGTCTGAAGGTGAGAGGCTCCACTGTGTGAGCGGTGTTGGCGTGTTGCTCTGGCTGTGTACTGACTGCTGCCTGCTCTCTCCTCAGTGCCCCAGGTCTTCAGCTATGGTTTGCTGGCAGTAGCTGCCTCCACTGTGCTTGTGGTCTCTGCTCTGCTGCTGGTAGCTGTGTGGAGATTCAGACCTTGTACACAGAACAAAGCTGTAACTGGAGCATAATAAAGGGAGAAGTGAACTCTGGTCCTCCTCAGCCTTTTTCCTTTTTACTTTCTTAAAGATTGTATAAGACGCTTACAGCTGCGTTCTTTCTAGACGGAATGGTGGCAAAAACGCTGCTTAACAGATCAATGTAATGATTATTGCAGCAAGAGCACTTTTTGCATATACTGGCTTTTCTGCATCCAGCTCTGAAACCTCTTCCAGAACCACAGTCTGCTCCCTCTCCTTCATCTCGGTAATCTGACCGCTGAGGAAGGTAATTAATAGTGCAGGTGCTGCTTGGAGTCGTGGGCAGCGCTGTTCCCCTTGCAGCGACTGTAGGGGAGCCGATTTCGTACCTCCACTTACTGCGGCAGTACTGCCTGCTCCTCACACAGGCCCAACGTCATGCAATCCAGGAAGTGGCTTTAGAGCGGAATAATCTGTGGTCTTGGCTTCTGTTCTCTGAAGAGAAATGGAAGTGGCGGGATTGGACTTGGGGTACCTGGGCGGTCATTTGGGAGACACTGGTCCATACTTGATGATAAAAATAAAATCAGGTTTTTCACTCAAAAACACCAACATTCATGATCACCTAAATGACATGATTTCAAGGGGGGTTAGTGACGGGTGTAAAATGTCTGGGATCAGTGATCAATCATGCAGTTGAATATTGCAATCGGCGCAGTTTATTGGCATCGCAAGAATTTTGAGCAATATTTGCCTCTACTACAATTGGAGAAACTTTTAATCCTGTTAAAAGCTAGGAGAGAAACCTTTGACAACTTGGGGATTTTTGACCAATCTCAATTCCCCACGTGATTCGGAAGCCCTCGTCTGAAAGAAAAATGAGGCATTAACTTTAAAAGATTAAACCCTGCTGAACGTGCAAGAAGACTGACCTCTTTCAAATTGTATTTTGAACCACCAGTGTATGTGGTAATTATTCTGAAGTAATACTTCAATTATTAATTATTTACTTCCACTTGTATAGCGCTTTTCTGGTAATGTGGACTCCCCTCCACCACCTGGAGGATGCGACGGCAGCCATAGTGCGCCAGAACGCTCACCACACCAGCTCTCAGGGGGGAGAAGATTCACAGATGGGGATTATTAGGAGGCCATGATTCTTTTAGAGAGACGCCCTGGGATTTTTAATGACCACAGAGAGTCAGGACCTCGGTTTTACGTCTCAGCCGAAGGACGGCGCCTGTTTACAGTCTAGTGTCCCCATCACTATACTGGGGCATTAGGACCCACATGGACCACAGGGTTAGCGCCCCCTGCTGGCCCCACTAACTCCTCTTCTGGCAGAAACCTTAGTTGTTCCCAGGAGCTCTCCCATCCAGGTACTGACCAGGCTCACACCTGCTCAGCTTTAGTGGGCTGCCAGTTGTGAGCTGCAGATGAAATGGCTGCTGGCTGTGCCGAATGTCGAAATTCAAACTTATTTTCCTAATGTGTGCGATTTCAGCCCGCAGGCACAGAGTACACGTGTTCTCTCGTCTGTCTGCAGCTCCTTCATTAGCGCCAACATCCCAGGCTTCTCCCTGCTTACGCGACACTGTCTCATTCGCTCTCTGATGCTCTAATGCAGCGGGTTTGTCTCGGCAACACGACTAATCAGTTCATTGATCTGAAATCACACGTGTAGCGCAAATTAAGACGTAATTTGAGTGGATTTAGGATTCATGTTAAACGAAATGTAAGATAAAAAAACTACACATTGAAAGGCCTGCCTGCATTTTCTATAATTTCATAATGCCCTATGTGATTTAACACTAAGGCAAAAACACATTTGACTAAGAATACGTTATCAGCAGCGATTTAGTCCTAGCCTGAGGTGGACTGGATTTTGCTGTAGTTTTACATTTTTATTTTCTCAAAATCCTCAAGAAAGGTTACGAAGTGCACCCCCTGGACGTCTTCACAGCCAGCACTGGGACGACATGATGCCATTTAAGGTAGAAATTGGATCATAATGCGTAATTACAACAGAACGCACTGACTCAGCCGGAGAAAATGGAAACATTAAATAAAAGAATACGTAAAACATCACCGGTCCTATTGTTTCATGATCGCTGCTCTGATCTTCCCCGACTCCCGCGCTCTATCCGGGCTCCTCAGTACGAGCGGACACTGAGTTTGTTCGCGTGAGAATCTGCTTTCTCTGTCGGCAAACCTGAACCTCATTAAGAGAGAATATCTCTGTGCCTTTAAAAAGACGTACTTCGCAAACAGTAGGTATCATGGATTCGTTCTCTGTGGGAAACAAAATGTGGGTTTCGGGCATTTCTCTCTTCAGCGTCTTGGTGTTCTTTTGTTGCGGCGTTTTCTGTGACGCCGCTACATGGCGCTCAGCTCCCGGACGGCGAACCGGTATCACGCACAAGGGGGCTGTGTTCTACAAAACTCCTTGGTTTCCACAGCAGGATACGCCGCTCGGGCGGGCTGTGTCGGTAGCGTGCGGGGAGAGTCAAATCGTGGTGCAAGTCAGGAGAGACCTGTTCGGTACCGGTCAGCTGATCAACTCCTCGGACGTCAGTCTGGGAGACTGTGCGGCCACAAGGCAAGACGACGCGGCGCAGGTCCTGATCTTCGAGTCCGAGCTGCAGGCGTGTCGTAGTTCGCTGACGGTAGGGTGTCCGGCTTTGACATTCTAGCTTCGTATTTTAGTGGTGTGCCGGCTTCACCTGTCGCTTCTCTCCCAGAGCGCGCCAGAGGAGCTAGTGTACAGCTTCTCTCTCAGCTACACCCCGCGGGCGATTGCCAACACCCCCATCGTGAGAACTAATGGCGCCGTTGTCGGTATTGAGTGTCGCTACATGAGGTGAGGGAGGCATCTGCTGTCCTGCAGGGTCCACGGAGCTCCAGGGCTGAATAAGGACCGTGTCACTCTGCCGGAGTCTCTTTCCCAGGTTTTACAATGTGAGCAGCAGCGCCCTGAAGCCCACCTGGGTCCCCTACACTTCCACCAAGTCTGCGGAGGATGTCCTGGATTTCTCCCTGGTGCTCATGGCTGGTATGTGCTCCTGTAGGGAGAGGTGCAGCAAGACTCCCTTTCGCACTGGGGATGTCTGCTAGAGAAGATTGCTTTGTTGAATTGGCTTGACTGGGGGTCTATGAAGGCTTGCTCCCAGTAACCGGAGCTCTTTGAAGGGATCTGTATTTGGGAGACGTTCATCTGGTTCTCTGCTATTTTCCTGCTGGACCTATTCGTCGCCATGAGTAATGGCTCCTCTCCAATGCTAGATGACTGGAGCTCCCCAAGGACCTCCAACGTGTTCTACCTGGGGGACGTCCTGAATATTGAAGCCTCCGTCAGCCAGGCCGACCACCAGCCCCTCCGGCTCTTTGTGGACAGCTGTGTGGCCACCCTGGTGCCTGACCAGACCTCTACCCCCAGATATGCCTTCATTGAGAATCACGGGTGAGTCCTGTGCCTTCTGATGGAGGAACTGCTGTGCAGACGGTGCACTTGCAATGACCTCCCCTCTCCCCCAGGTGCCTGACTGATGCCAGAACAACCGGCTCCAGTTCTCAGTTCATGCCAAGACCCCAGGACAGCAAGCTGAGGATGGAGCTGGATGCCTTCAGGTTCTATCAAGATGCCAGGAGCTCAGTGAGTGTCTTCCTGTGGCCTCTGGGCTGTGAGGAGGTTTAGCTGCAGTGGAGCCTCTGACTGAAGGTGTGCTGTTCCAGATCTACATCACCTGCCTTCTGAAGGTGACTGCTGCTTCCCAGAGTGTGGACTCCCTGAACAAGGCCTGCTACACTACTGGGAATGTGTAAGTGAGGAGGAGGGTGTTGGCTGCAATGTGCTCTGATGCGGGTGTCTGCAGTGATGCCTGTCCTGCTGTAGGTGGCGGTCTGTGGATGGGAGTGATCAGGTGTGCAGCTGCTGTGACTCCAGCTGTCCTACTACCAAATCCAGGCACTGGATGAGAATGAAGAGGGATCTGGGATCTAAAGAGGGTGAGACTCTCTCTTGCTTGTGGTTTCTCAAAATGAGGAGAGGGGCTTCTAGTTCTTGTAGATGCTAGTGTTCCACTCCAGTAGTATGAACATTGGTACATTGAGGGATTGTGAGCAGAAGTCTTCATAGAAAACCATGGCACTGTATGCTGTACACGATCCCTCCTGCTCTTATTCTTGGGGAATGTAGGCAAAATGTGGAAAAGCAACTGTTCTCTGGATTGCGACATGAAAAGGAGCGTTACAAAGGGTGTCCTTCCCTCCAACATGCTCCTTAAAAAATCCTGGTCAGGTTTATGTGAAAGTGAATGCTGTCTTCTGCAGCGCTGTAGGTTTTTCAATCCAGAATTCCTTCCAGTTGCAGCTGCTGAGTGGGAAGGCGATGCCACAGTTGGTCCTCTGTTTGTGCTGGGAGAGCAGGCTGTTGACAGCCCAGCAGAGGTGACAGGTCAGAGGTCTCAGCTGAGAGCACAGGAGGAAGGTGATGCAACAGGTAGAGGAAGCCTTTAGTACCCAACCTGTATACTGACTGGAGTCTCAGTGGGACTGAACTGGTCTAAAAGCATCTCTATGGTAGAGCAGTGTGAGCTAACCTGTCCTCTCTTTCCAGGAGTGTCTGCTGAGCCTGTGATCCTGGCTGCTCTGGGGGCAGTGGTGGGGCTGGTCTGTGTGGCTGTGCTGGGGACTGTCCTTTACAGGAGACTGCAGAGTAAATCCACTGAGCTGACTGTGATGGAGAAATAAAGGAGGGATTGGAAACTGTCTCTGTGTGATACTTGTTCCTTTGTTAAGCCAGTGCAATAGATCTTGACACCTGCTTAATGCGCTGACCTCTCATGTCCTCGCCATGCTAGCCCGTTCAGTGTCTTTGCCACAAGCACTGTGAGCAGAGGGCGAGCAATGCCTGGTGGGCTTGGGCTGTTACTGCACTGGCTCCAGTGGCTTTCAGCTAGTCTGACAGCCTTTCTTGTGCAGATGCTTAGCATTAAACTGCAGCTCCACTCTGTAGAGTAGATGCTATGGGTGGGGAGCTTCTCTGCAGCTGATGATGGCTGCTTCACTGTTCACTGCTGCTGTAGTACTCATGGGAGCAGCCTGGACTCCAGGCTGTTACACGTCCCTGACAGCAGCACATGGATGGCTGCTTTTTCTTCTAAGTCAGGTTCTAGGTGAGACAGCATCTTTTATGAACGTTAGAGGAGAGCCACAGGGCAGACACTTTCAGAGTGTTGCCATCTGAGGCTCTTGACTGTCACGGAGACGCCTGCTATGATTCTCCTTTCCTTCGGTTTTATGGAGTTACATGGTTAAAGGGATCTGACTTTTTTTACTTCGTTATGAGATGAAAATATTTTGTTACGACCACGGAGTTCAGTACCGAATGGAGCGGGCGTAGAAGTCGGAAAAAAGAGGTTAATCGGAAGCGGGGAAAGGTGTACACACACACACACACAGGGCCAGGGATTACAGCGCTACACCTACACTAACGGACACGAAGGGAAGAGCCTGTTTCCAGCCTCCGTCCCACTATATACAGTACAGTCCCCTAGTCCCCAGCCCGCCTTGCGTGCGCATGGCTCTACAGTATTCTCAAACTAAGTGTGTGGGTTTTTCTAAACAGTATTGTTCTTAGGCTTTCGTTCTAATGCACAGTACAGTCTAAGACAAGAGCCTAAACAAAATTAGCTTGCATGAGCAGAAGAGATGTAAACGAAGGCTGAAAAACCGCCGCAAGATCCTCCAGCTTCCTCTCTGTTAGATCCATGTAACTAACAAACGGTAGACACGTAGACTATTCGACGTGTTCTTGCTAGAAGTTAGCAGATTCTCGTTTGCCGCAATTGTACACGGGCCGTGTGGCTAAATAAATCCCACCTGGCTAAAAATCGTCCCTACCCGCACAAACAAAAGCGTGAACGCACAGTTCAGCGATTATACGTAAGCGGCATTAAAACGCATTGCTTTCCGTGCGGCTTCTCCAGTATTTTACTAAATGGAGGTGTGAATTCAACCTGTAGCCGCTCTCCTCAGAGCTCAAGCGGATTAAAGCATACCTGAGGTCAACAACACAAGCACAGTTCTAGAACGTTTTCGATCAAACTTTCCCATCTTCACAGCTTTGCTGATCTCGCCTCCCTTGTTACTGATGGCACTTGATTTAAGCGTTTCACCTTCATCATTATTTCTGCTATTGCTTTCCACAAAGGTTTCAGTGCAGTACTTTTTAAGTTATGATTTGCTATCATTTTGACGAAGCAGAGGTCCTATTTGTTAAGAATTCTCACAAATCAAGGTCAGTGTACAGGCGAAGGTTCAAACAGGAGCTCCCAGGGTACTGTGGACTAGGCAGGCTCGGAGTCAAAGAAAGAAACTAGGTGGAGGCAGGAAAACAGGCTGACAGTAAGAACACGGCTCAGTACAAGGCACTCAGGAGGCTGAGGCAAGACTTCGCCAAAAAACCGAGGCTTAGACAGGCTTTATATAACTTTTAAAACGTTTCGAGGGTGTGGCAAATGAGGTGATGACAGGTAGCACCCAATCACAAACCGGGGAACAGATATATCATTTTGTACTTTCCATTTATGTGTATATGGTCAAAACGTGATCTCAGATCACCAGCTTGCTCTTAATTTTTCCTGTGCCGAATCCCGGCAAAACATTTGAAACATTTCGAAACTGTGACGCAATGAAGTCGCGTTCGGCCTAGTCACGCGCCTTTTCATACGGACTTCGGAGCAGTGTACAGTATGGTAACGCTCTGCTCCAAATGAATCGAAGCCGTTTCGAGTCTGACATCACTACTATTTCGTCTTTCTTTTAAACCAGCAAGAGCAAATGATTCCTGGCTCAAACATCCAAATATATTAGCAGCCCAATGATGTGCAATTTTAAGCAGTGCTGATTTTAATTGGATTTCAAAATCACCGCTGAGGTTCTGTTTCCTCACTTGTTAACACATCACGGATGAAGACAATTCTTAAGAATGACGCTGGAGAGAACCAGCAGAGCGATCTGCGCACCTGGACTCAATTCCTGACCCTGGAGACGCGCAGAGCGTCTGAGCTCCTCGTGCGCCCGCTTCAGCCTGCTGCTGTCCAATCGCCGAGCTCAGCCGATCAGCGCGCAGAGAGAACTTAAGGCGCTGAGCGCGGCTTTCCTCTAGTTCCTCTCCGAGTTCCGCCATGGAGAAGTCTGGGGTCAGTGGGAAAGTGTGGAGTCTGTGTGCCTTGCTTTTTGTGTTGCTGGATGTGGCTCTAGCCCAGAATCAGAAATGTCTGGTGAGCGATAATGACAAGGTGGTGTGTGGAGACCCGACCATCACGAGAGCCGACTGTGAAGCAGGAAACTGTTGCTTTGATCAGACAAGCCAGAGGCGCTGCTACTATGGGAATGACGGTGGGTTTGTGTAACCTGCGCATTTCGGAGCAGGATTCCTTTTTTTATACTGGGACTGAATCCAGCCTTTGTATCCCCTCAGTGACTGTGCAGTGCACCAGGGATGGTCAGTTCGTGGTTGTGGTGTCCAGGAATGCCACCAGCCCTCCGCTGAGCCTGGACTCGGTCAGTCTGCTGGGGGGTGGCAGTGCAGCCTGTGGCCCTGTTGGCACCACTGCTGGCTTTGCCATGTTCAAGTTCCCAGTCAGTGCCTGTGGCACCAGGATGAGGGTGAGTTGCAGCCAGTGTCTTGTTCCCAGAGCGCCAGCGTGTGCAGGCTGTGCCCGTCATGTCCCCACCCCTCTTCCAGGTGGAGGCTGGTGCTGTAGTGTATGAGAACCTGATGAACTCCAGCTTCGAGGTGAGGCCGGGACCTGATGGCTCCATCACGAGGGACAGTGCCTACAGGTGGGCAGGTTGCCTTCTCCTTCCTCGGCTCCCCTCGGCCTGTGCCAGTTCCTGATGGCCGGCTTCTTCCTGCAGGCTGTTCTTCCAGTGCAAGTATGCAGATGATGAGCTGGTTCCTCTGCAGGCAGTGGTCTATACGGTCTCTCCACCCCCTCCAGCAGTGTCCCCAGGACCTCTCCGTGTGGAGCTCCAACTGGCGAGAGGTACCTCTGCTGAGCCTTCAGCTCTGCTCGGCTGCCCTGCAGGGTGAAATAGTGCTAAAGCTCCCTCCTCCTCCTCAGGAGAGCAGTATGACTCCTACTACAGTGAGGGTGACTACCCTGTGACCAAGGTCCTGCAGGATCCTGTGTATGTGGAGGTTCACATCTTGCAGAGGACAGATCCCAATATTGTCCTGACGCTGGGAGACTGCTGGGCCACTTCCACCCCAAGCCCTCTGAGCCAGCCCCAGTGGAGCCTCCTGGTTGCTGGGTAACCTGTCCTCTGTAGCTCTTGCTGGATTCCCCACTGCTGACCCCTGCTGGCAGAGCTCTCACCCTGCTCCTCCTGTTGCAGGTGCCCATACAGAGATGACAACTACCAGACCACTCTGATCCCTGTGGGCGGCTCCTCAGGGCTGCTGTACCCAACGCACTACCAGCGCTTCATGGTCCGGATGTTCACTTTTGTGGACCCTGCCTCCCAGCTCCCCCTGAAGGAGACGGTAAGGAGCCGCGGCTGGGAGGCACCAGCTTGATGCCCGAGGGCAGCTGACCTTCTCTCAGCCCTGCTCTGCTCTCTCCAGGTCTACATCCACTGCAGTGCAGCGGTGTGCCAGCCTACTGCTACTGACCGCTGTGTCCCAACCTGCATCAGCAGGAGGAGTGAGTACCTGTCGCATGTCGGCTCCAGTGCTCCAGCTGAGGGGTAGCTGTTGGCTGCTGAATCCTGGTCGTCAGTCCTCCCAGCAGTTCTTCTGTTCCTCTTCCAGGAAGGGCTGTTGCTGCAGCACGCGGGGGCTCCTCCAAAGACACTGCAGTGGTCTCTAGTGGAGAAGTGATCCTGACTGCCTCTGAGCTCCCAGCCCAGGGTGAAGCGCATCGGCTCTGGTCTGAAGGTGAGAGGCTCCACTGTGTGAGCAGTGTTGGCGTGTTGCTCTGGCTGTGTACTGACTGCTGCCTGCTCTCTCCTCAGTGCCCCAGGTCTTCAGCTATGGTTTGCTGGCAGTAGCTGCCTCCACTGTGCTTGTGGTCTCTGCTCTGCTGCTGGTAGCTGTGTGGAGATTCAGACCTTGTACACAGAACAAAGCTGTAACTGGAGCATAATAAAGGGAGAAGTGAACTCTGGTCCTCCTCAGCCTTTTTCCTTTTTACTTTCTTAAAGATTGTATAAGACGCTTACAGCTGCGTTCTTTCTAGACGGAATGGTGGCAAAAACGCTGCTTAACAGATCAATGTAATGATTATTGCAGCAAGAGCACTTTTTGCATATACTGGCTTTTCTGCATCCAGCTCTGAAACCTCTTCCAGAACCACAGTCTGCTCCCTCTCCTTCATCTCGGTAATCTGACCGCTGAGGAAGGTAATTAATAGTGCAGGTGCTGCTTGGAGTCGTGGGCAGCGCTGTTCCCCTTGCAGCGACTGTAGGGGAGCCGATTTCGTACCTCCACTTACTGCGGCAGTACTGCCTGCTCCTCACACAGGCCCAACGTCATGCAATCCAGGAAGTGGCTTTAGAGCGGAATAATCTGTGGGCTTGGCTTCTGTTCTCTGAAGAGAAATGGAAGTGGCGGGATTGGACTTGGGGTACCTGGGAGGTCATTTGGGAGACACTGGTCCATACTTGATGATAAAAATAAAATCAGGTTTTTCACTCAAAAACACCAACATTCATGATCACCTAAATGACATGATTTCAAGGGGGGTTAGTGACGGGTGTAAAATGTCTGGGATCAGTGATCAATCATGCAGTTGAATATTGCAATCGGCGCAGTTTATTGGCATCGCAAGAATTTTGAGCAATATTTGCCTCTACTACAATTGGAGAAACTTTTAATCCTGTTAAAAGCTAGGAGAGAAACCTTTGACAACTTGGGGATTTTTGACCAATCTCAATTCCCCACGTGATTCGGAAGCCCTCGTCTGAAAGAAAAATGAGGCATTAACTTTAAAAGATTAAACCCTGCTGAACGTGCAAGAAGACTGACCTCTTTCAAATTGTATTTTGAACCACCAGTGTATGTGGTAATTATTCTGAAGTAATACTTCAATTATTAATTATTTACTTCCACTTGTATAGCGCTTTTCTGGTAATGTGGACTCCCCTCCACCACCTGGAGGATGCGACGGCAGCCATAGTGCGCCAGAACGCTCACCACACCAGCTCTCAGGGGGGAGAAGATTCACAGATGGGGGATTATTAGGAGGCCATGATTCTTTTAGAGAGACGCCCTGGGATTTTTAATGACCACAGAGAGTCAGGACCTCGGTTTTACGTCTCAGCCGAAGGACGGCGCCTGTTTACAGTCTAGTGTCCCCATCACTATACTGGGGCATTAGGACCCACATGGACCACAGGGTTAGCGCCCCCTGCTGGCCCCACTAACTCCTCTTCTGGCAGAAACCTTAGTTGTTCCCAGGAGCTCTCCCATCCAGGTACTGACCAGGCTCACACCTGCTCAGCTTTAGTGGGCTGCCAGTTGTGAGCTGCAGATGAAATGGCTGCTGGCTGTGCCGAATGTCGAAATTCAAACTTATTTTCCTAATGTGTGCGATTTCAGCCCGCAGGCACAGAGTACACGTGTTCTCTCGTCTGTCTGCAGCTCCTTCATTAGCGCCAACATCCCAGGCTTCTCCCTGCTTACGCGACACTGTCTCATTCGCTTTCTGATGCTCTACTGCAGCGGGTTTGTCTCGGCAACACGACTAATCAGTTCATTGATCTGAAATCACACGTGTAGCGCAAATTAAGACGTAATTTGAGTGGATTTAGGATTCATGTTAAACGAAATGTAAGATAAAAAAACTACACATTGAAAGGCCTGCCTGCATTTTCTATAATTTCATAATGCCCTATGTGATTTAACACTAAGGCAAAAACACATTTGACTAAGAATACGTTATCAGCAGCGATTTAGTCCTAGCCTGAGGTGGACTGGATTTTGCTGTAGTTTTACATTTTTATTTTCTCAAAATCCTCAAGAAAGGTTACGAAGTGCACCCCCTGGACGTCTTCACAGCCAGCACTGGGACGACATGATGCCATTTAAGGTAGAAATTGGATCATAATGCGTAATTACAACAGAACGCACTGACTCAGCCGGAGAAAATGGAAACATTAAATAAAAGAATACGTAAAACATCACCGGTCCTATTGTTTCATGATCGCTGCTCTGATCTTCCCCGACTCCCGCGCTCTATCCGGGCTCCTCAGTACGAGCGGACACTGAGTTTGTTCGCGTGAGAATCTGCTTTCTCTGTCGGCAAACCTGAACCTCATTAAGAGAGAATATCTCTGTGCCTTTAAAAAGACGTACTTCGCAAACAGTAGGTATCATGGATTCGTTCTCTGTGGGAAACAAAATGTGGGTTTCGGGCATTTCTCTCTTCAGCGTCTTGGTGTTCTTTTGTTGCGGCGTTTTCTGTGACGCCGCTACATGGCGCTCAGCTCCCGGACGGCGAACCGGTATCACGCACAAGGGGGCTGTGTTCTACAAAACTCCTTGGTTTCCACAGCAGGATACGCCGCTCGGGCGGGCTGTGTCGGTAGCGTGCGGGGAGAGTCAAATCGTGGTGCAAGTCAGGAGAGACCTGTTCGGTACCGGTCAGCTGATCAACTCCTCGGACGTCAGTCTGGGAGACTGTGCGGCCACAAGGCAAGACGACGCGGCGCAGGTCCTGATCTTCGAGTCCGAGCTGCAGGCGTGTCGTAGTTCGCTGACGGTAGGGTGTCCGGCTTTGACATTCTAGCTTCGTATTTTAGTGGTGTGCCGGCTTCACCTGTCGCTTCTCTCCCAGAGCGCGCCAGAGGAGCTAGTGTACAGCTTCTCTCTCAGCTACACCCCGCGGGCGATTGCCAACACCCCCATCGTGAGAACTAATGGCGCCGTTGTCGGTATTGAGTGTCGCTACATGAGGTGAGGGAGGCATCTGCTGTCCTGCAGGGTCCACGGAGCTCCAGGGCTGAATAAGGACCGTGTCACTCTGCCGGAGTCTCTTTCCCAGGTTTTACAATGTGAGCAGCAGCGCCCTGAAGCCCACCTGGGTCCCCTACACTTCCACCAAGTCTGCGGAGGATGTCCTGGATTTCTCCCTGGTGCTCATGGCTGGTATGTGCTCCTGTAGGGAGAGGTGCAGCAAGACTCCCTTTCGCACTGGGGATGTCTGCTAGAGAAGATTGCTTTGTTGAATTGGCTTGACTGGGGGTCTATGAAGGCTTGCTCCCAGTAACCGGAGCTCTTTGAAGGGATCTGTATTTGGGAGACGTTCATCTGGTTCTCTGCTATTTTCCTGCTGGACCTATTCGTCGCCATGAGTAATGGCTCCTCTCCAATGCTAGATGACTGGAGCTCCCCAAGGACCTCCAACGTGTTCTACCTGGGGGACGTCCTGAATATTGAAGCCTCCGTCAGCCAGGCCGACCACCAGCCCCTCCGGCTCTTTGTGGACAGCTGTGTGGCCACCCTGGTGCCTGACCAGACCTCTACCCCCAGATATGCCTTCATTGAGAATCACGGGTGAGTCCTGTGCCTTCTGATGGAGGAACTGCTGTGCAGACGGTGCACTTGCAATGACCTCCCCTCTCCCCCAGGTGCCTGACTGATGCCAGAACAACCGGCTCCAGTTCTCAGTTCATGCCAAGACCCCAGGACAGCAAGCTGAGGATGGAGCTGGATGCCTTCAGGTTCTATCAAGATGCCAGGAGCTCAGTGAGTGTCTTCCTGTGGCCTCTGGGCTGTGAGGAGGTTTAGCTGCAGTGGAGCCTCTGACTGAAGGTGTGCTGTTCCAGATCTACATCACCTGCCTTCTGAAGGTGACTGCTGCTTCCCAGAGTGTGGACTCCCTGAACAAGGCCTGCTACACTACTGGGAATGTGTAAGTGAGGAGGAGGGTGTTGGCTGCAATGTGCTCTGATGCGGGTGTCTGCAGTGATGCCTGTCCTGCTGTAGGTGGCGGTCTGTGGATGGGAGTGATCAGGTGTGCAGCTGCTGTGACTCCAGCTGTCCTACTACCAAATCCAGGCACTGGATGAGAATGAAGAGGGATCTGGGATCTAAAGAGGGTGAGACTCTCTCTTGCTTGTGGTTTCTCAAAATGAGGAGAGGGGCTTCTAGTTCTTGTAGATGCTAGTGTTCCACTCCAGTAGTATGAACATTGGTACATTGAGGGATTGTGAGCAGAAGTCTTCATAGAAAACCATGGCACTGTATGCTGTACACGATCCCTCCTGCTCTTATTCTTGGGGAATGTAGGCAAAATGTGGAAAAGCAACTGTTCTCTGGATTGCGACATGAAAAGGAGCGTTACAAAGGGTGTCCTTCCCTCCAACATGCTCCTTAAAAAATCCTGGTCAGGTTTATGTGAAAGTGAATGCTGTCTTCTGCAGCGCTGTAGGTTTTTCAATCCAGAATTCCTTCCAGTTGCAGCTGCTGAGTGGGAAGGCGATGCCACAGTTGGTCCTCTGTTTGTGCTGGGAGAGCAGGCTGTTGACAGCCCAGCAGAGGTGACAGGTCAGAGGTCTCAGCTGAGAGCACAGGAGGAAGGTGATGCAACAGGTAGAGGAAGCCTTTAGTACCCAACCTGTATACTGACTGGAGTCTCAGTGGGACTGAACTGGTCTAAAAGCATCTCTATGGTAGAGCAGTGTGAGCTAACCTGTCCTCTCTTTCCAGGAGTGTCTGCTGAGCCTGTGATCCTGGCTGCTCTGGGGGCAGTGGTGGGGCTGGTCTGTGTGGCTGTGCTGGGGACTGTCCTTTACAGGAGACTGCAGAGTAAATCCACTGAGCTGACTGTGATGGAGAAATAAAGGAGGGATTGGAAACTGTCTCTGTGTGATACTTGTTCCTTTGTTAAGCCAGTGCAATAGATCTTGACACCTGCTTAATGCGCTGACCTCTCATGTCCTCGCCATGCTAGCCCGTTCAGTGTCTTTGCCACAAGCACTGTGAGCAGAGGGCGAGCAATGCCTGGTGGGCTTGGGCTGTTACTGCACTGGCTCCAGTGGCTTTCAGCTAGTCTGACAGCCTTTCTTGTGCAGATGCTTAGCATTAAACTGCAGCTCCACTCTGTAGAGTAGATGCTATGGGTGGGGAGCTTCTCTGCAGCTGATGATGGCTGCTTCACTGTTCACTGCTGCTGTAGTACTCATGGGAGCAGCCTGGACTCCAGGCTGTTACACGTCCCTGACAGCAGCACATGGATGGCTGCTTTTTCTTCTAAGTCAGGTTCTAGGTGAGACAGCATCTTTTATGAACGTTAGAGGAGAGCCACAGGGCAGACACTTTCAGAGTGTTGCCATCTGAGGCTCTTGACTGTCACGGAGACGCCTGCTATGATTCTCCTTTCCTTCGGTTTTATGGAGTTACATGGTTAAAGGGATCTGACTTTTTTTACTTCGTTATGAGATGAAAATATTTTGTTACGACCACGGAGTTCAGTACCGAATGGAGCGGGCGTAGAAGTCGGAAAAAAGAGGTTAATCGGAAGCGGGGAAAGGTGTACACACACACACACACAGGGCCAGGGATTACAGCGCTACACCTACACTAACGGACACGAAGGGAAGAGCCTGTTTCCAGCCTCCGTCCCACTATATACAGTACAGTCCCCTAGTCCCCAGCCCGCCTTGCGTGCGCATGGCTCTACAGTATTCTCAAACTAAGTGTGTGGGTTTTTCTAAACAGTATTGTTCTTAGGCTTTCGTTCTAATGCACAGTACAGTCTAAGACAAGAGCCTAAACAAAATTAGCTTGCATGAGCAGAAGAGATGTAAACGAAGGCTGAAAAACCGCCGCAAGATCCTCCAGCTTCCTCTCTGTTAGATCCATGTAACTAACAAACGGTAGACACGTAGACTATTCGACGTGTTCTTGCTAGAAGTTAGCAGATTCTCGTTTGCCGCAATTGTACACGGGCCGTGTGGCTAAATAAATCCCACCTGGCTAAAAATCGTCCCTACCCGCACAAACAAAAGCGTGAACGCACAGTTCAGCGATTATACGTAAGCGGCATTAAAACGCATTGCTTTCCGTGCGGCTTCTCCAGTATTTTACTAAATGGAGGTGTGAATTCAACCTGTAGCCGCTCTCCTCAGAGCTCAAGCGGATTAAAGCATACCTGAGGTCAACAACACAAGCACAGTTCTAGAACGTTTTCGATCAAACTTTCCCATCTTCACAGCTTTGCTGATCTCGCCTCCCTTGTTACTGATGGCACTTGATTTAAGCGTTTCACCTTCATCATTATTTCTGCTATTGCTTTCCACAAAGGTTTCAGTGCAGTACTTTTTAAGTTATGATTTGCTATCATTTTGACGAAGCAGAGGTCCTATTTGTTAAGAATTCTCACAAATCAAGGTCAGTGTACAGGCGAAGGTTCAAACAGGAGCTCCCAGGGTACTGTGGACTAGGCAGGCTCGGAGTCAAAGAAAGAAACTAGGTGGAGGCAGGAAAACAGGCTGACAGTAAGAACACGGCTCAGTACAAGGCACTCAGGAGGCTGAGGCAAGACTTCGCCAAAAAACCGAGGCTTAGACAGGCTTTATATAACTTTTAAAACGTTTCGAGGGTGTGGCAAATGAGGTGATGACAGGTAGCACCCAATCACAAACCGGGGAACAGATATATCATTTTGTACTTTCCATTTATGTGTATATGGTCAAAACGTGATCTCAGATCACCAGCTTGCTCTTAATTTTTCCTGTGCCGAATCCCGGCAAAACATTTGAAACATTTCGAAACTGTGACGCAATGAAGTCGCGTTCGGCCTAGTCACGCGCCTTTTCATACGGACTTCGGAGCAGTGTACAGTATGGTAACGCTCTGCTCCAAATGAATCGAAGCCGTTTCGAGTCTGACATCACTACTATTTCGTCTTTCTTTTAAACCAGCAAGAGCAAATGATTCCTGGCTCAAACATCCAAATATATTAGCAGCCCAATGATGTGCAATTTTAAGCAGTGCTGATTTTAATTGGATTTCAAAATCACCGCTGAGGTTCTGTTTCCTCACTTGTTAACACATCACGGATGAAGACAATTCTTAAGAATGACGCTGGAGAGAACCAGCAGAGCGATCTGCGCACCTGGACTCAATTCCTGACCCTGGAGACGCGCAGAGCGTCTGAGCTCCTCGTGCGCCCGCTTCAGCCTGCTGCTGTCCAATCGCCGAGCTCAGCCGATCAGCGCGCAGAGAGAACTTAAGGCGCTGAGCGCGGCTTTCCTCTAGTTCCTCTCCGAGTTCCGCCATGGAGAAGTCTGGGGTCAGTGGGAAAGTGTGGAGTCTGTGTGCCTTGCTTTTTGTGTTGCTGGATGTGGCTCTAGCCCAGAATCAGAAATGTCTGGTGAGCGATAATGACAAGGTGGTGTGTGGAGACCCGACCATCACGAGAGCCGACTGTGAAGCAGGAAACTGTTGCTTTGATCAGACAAGCCAGAGGCGCTGCTACTATGGGAATGACGGTGGGTTTGTGTAACCTGCGCATTTCGGAGCAGGATTCCTTTTTTTATACTGGGACTGAATCCAGCCTTTGTATCCCCTCAGTGACTGTGCAGTGCACCAGGGATGGTCAGTTTGTGGTTGTGGTGTCCAGGAATGCCACCAGCCCTCCGCTGAGCCTGGACTCGGTCAGTCTGCTGGGGGGTGGCAGTGCAGCCTGTGGCCCTGTTGGCACCACTGCTGGCTTTGCCATGTTCAAGTTCCCAGTCAGTGCCTGTGGCACCAGGATGAGGGTGAGTTGCAGCCAGTGTCTTGTTCCCAGAGCGCCAGCGTGTGCAGGCTGTGCCCGTCATGTCCCCACCCCTCTTCCAGGTGGAGGCTGGTGCTGTAGTGTATGAGAACCTGATGAACTCCAGCTTCGAGGTGAGGCCGGGACCTGATGGCTCCATCACGAGGGACAGTGCCTACAGGTGGGCAGGTTGCCTTCTCCTTCCTCGGCTCCCCTCGGCCTGTGCCAGTTCCTGATGGCCGGCTTCTTCCTGCAGGCTGTTCTTCCAGTGCAAGTATGCAGATGATGAGCTGGTTCCTCTGCAGGCAGTGGTCTATACGGTCTCTCCACCCCCTCCAGCAGTGTCCCCAGGACCTCTCCGTGTGGAGCTCCAACTGGCGAGAGGTACCTCTGCTGAGCCTTCAGCTCTGCTCGGCTGCCCTGCAGGGTGAAATAGTGCTAAAGCTCCTTCCTCCTCCTCAGGAGAGCAGTATGACTCCTACTACAGTGAGGGTGACTACCCTGTGACCAAGGTCCTGCAGGATCCTGTGTATGTGGAGGTTCACATCTTGCAGAGGACAGATCCCAATATTGTCCTGACGCTGGGAGACTGCTGGGCCACTTCCACCCCAAGCCCTCTGAGCCAGCCCCAGTGGAGCCTCCTGGTTGCTGGGTAACCTGTCCTCTGTAGCTCTTGCTGGATTCCCCACTGCTGACCCCTGCTGGCAGAGCTCTCACCCTGCTCCTCCTGTTGCAGGTGCCCATACAGAGATGACAACTACCAGACCACTCTGATCCCTGTGGGCGGCTCCTCAGGGCTGCTGTACCCAACGCACTACCAGCGCTTCATGGTCCGGATGTTCACTTTTGTGGACCCTGCCTCCCAGCTCCCCCTGAAGGAGACGGTAAGGAGCCGCGGCTGGGAGGCACCAGCTTGATGCCCGAGGGCAGCTGACCTTCTCTCAGCCCTGCTCTGCTCTCTCCAGGTCTACATCCACTGCAGTGCAGCGGTGTGCCAGCCTACTGCTACTGACCGCTGTGTCCCAACCTGCATCAGCAGGAGGAGTGAGTACCTGTCGCATGTCGGCTCCAGTGCTCCAGCTGAGGGGTAGCTGTTGGCTGCTGAATCCTGGTCGTCAGTCCTCCCAGCAGTTCTTCTGTTCCTCTTCCAGGAAGGGCTGTTGCTGCAGCACGCGGGGGCTCCTCCAAAGACACTGCAGTGGTCTCTAGTGGAGAAGTGATCCTGACTGCCTCTGAGCTCCCAGCCCAGGGTGAAGCGCATCGGCTCTGGTCTGAAGGTGAGAGGCTCCACTGTGTGAGCGGTGTTGGCGTGTTGCTCTGGCTGTGTACTGACTGCTGCCTGCTCTCTCCTCAGTGCCCCAGGTCTTCAGCTATGGTTTGCTGGCAGTAGCTGCCTCCACTGTGCTTGTGGTCTCTGCTCTGCTGCTGGTAGCTGTGTGGAGATTCAGACCTTGTACACAGAACAAAGCTGTAACTGGAGCATAATAAAGGGAGAAGTGAACTCTGGTCCTCCTCAGCCTTTTTCCTTTTTACTTTCTTAAAGATTGTATAAGACGCTTACAGCTGCGTTCTTTCTAGACGGAATGGTGGCAAAAACGCTGCTTAACAGATCAATGTAATGATTATTGCAGCAAGAGCACTTTTTGCATATACTGGCTTTTCTGCATCCAGCTCTGAAACCTCTTCCAGAACCACAGTCTGCTCCCTCTCCTTCATCTCGGTAATCTGACCGCTGAGGAAGGTAATTAATAGTGCAGGTGCTGCTTGGAGTCGTGGGCAGCGCTGTTCCCCTTGCAGCGACTGTAGGGGAGCCGATTTCGTACCTCCACTTACTGCGGCAGTACTGCCTGCTCCTCACACAGGCCCAACGTCATGCAATCCAGGAAGTGGCTTTAGAGCGGAATAATCTGTGGTCTTGGCTTCTGTTCTCTGAAGAGAAATGGAAGTGGCGGGATTGGACTTGGGGTACCTGGGCGGTCATTTGGGAGACACTGGTCCATACTTGATGATAAAAATAAAATCAGGTTTTTCACTCAAAAACACCAACATTCATGATCACCTAAATGACATGATTTCAAGGGGGGTTAGTGACGGGTGTAAAATGTCTGGGATCAGTGATCAATCATGCAGTTGAATATTGCAATCGGCGCAGTTTATTGGCATCGCAAGAATTTTGAGCAATATTTGCCTCTACTACAATTGGAGAAACTTTTAATCCTGTTAAAAGCTAGGAGAGAAACCTTTGACAACTTGGGGATTTTTGACCAATCTCAATTCCCCACGTGATTCGGAAGCCCTCGTCTGAAAGAAAAATGAGGCATTAACTTTAAAAGATTAAACCCTGCTGAACGTGCAAGAAGACTGACCTCTTTCAAATTGTATTTTGAACCACCAGTGTATGTGGTAATTATTCTGAAGTAATACTTCAATTATTAATTATTTACTTCCACTTGTATAGCGCTTTTCTGGTAATGTGGACTCCCCTCCACCACCTGGAGGATGCGACGGCAGCCATAGTGCGCCAGAACGCTCACCACACCAGCTCTCAGGGGGGAGAAGATTCACAGATGGGGATTATTAGGAGGCCATGATTCTTTTAGAGAGACGCCCTGGGATTTTTAATGACCACAGAGAGTCAGGACCTCGGTTTTACGTCTCAGCCGAAGGACGGCGCCTGTTTACAGTCTAGTGTCCCCATCACTATACTGGGGCATTAGGACCCACATGGACCACAGGGTTAGCGCCCCCTGCTGGCCCCACTAACTCCTCTTCTGGCAGAAACCTTAGTTGTTCCCAGGAGCTCTCCCATCCAGGTACTGACCAGGCTCACACCTGCTCAGCTTTAGTGGGCTGCCAGTTGTGAGCTGCAGATGAAATGGCTGCTGGCTGTGCCGAATGTCGAAATTCAAACTTATTTTCCTAATGTGTGCGATTTCAGCCCGCAGGCACAGAGTACACGTGTTCTCTCGTCTGTCTGCAGCTCCTTCATTAGCGCCAACATCCCAGGCTTCTCCCTGCTTACGCGACACTGTCTCATTCGCTCTCTGATGCTCTAATGCAGCGGGTTTGTCTCGGCAACACGACTAATCAGTTCATTGATCTGAAATCACACGTGTAGCGCAAATTAAGACGTAATTTGAGTGGATTTAGGATTCATGTTAAACGAAATGTAAGATAAAAAAACTACACATTGAAAGGCCTGCCTGCATTTTCTATAATTTCATAATGCCCTATGTGATTTAACACTAAGGCAAAAACACATTTGACTAAGAATACGTTATCAGCAGCGATTTAGTCCTAGCCTGAGGTGGACTGGATTTTGCTGTAGTTTTACATTTTTATTTTCTCAAAATCCTCAAGAAAGGTTACGAAGTGCACCCCCTGGACGTCTTCACAGCCAGCACTGGGACGACATGATGCCATTTAAGGTAGAAATTGGATCATAATGCGTAATTACAACAGAACGCACTGACTCAGCCGGAGAAAATGGAAACATTAAATAAAAGAATACGTAAAACATCACCGGTCCTATTGTTTCATGATCGCTGCTCTGATCTTCCCCGACTCCCGCGCTCTATCCGGGCTCCTCAGTACGAGCGGACACTGAGTTTGTTCGCGTGAGAATCTGCTTTCTCTGTCGGCAAACCTGAACCTCATTAAGAGAGAATATCTCTGTGCCTTTAAAAAGACGTACTTCGCAAACAGTAGGTATCATGGATTCGTTCTCTGTGGGAAACAAAATGTGGGTTTCGGGCATTTCTCTCTTCAGCGTCTTGGTGTTCTTTTGTTGCGGCGTTTTCTGTGACGCCGCTACATGGCGCTCAGCTCCCGGACGGCGAACCGGTATCACGCACAAGGGGGCTGTGTTCTACAAAACTCCTTGGTTTCCACAGCAGGATACGCCGCTCGGGCGGGCTGTGTCGGTAGCGTGCGGGGAGAGTCAAATCGTGGTGCAAGTCAGGAGAGACCTGTTCGGTACCGGTCAGCTGATCAACTCCTCGGACGTCAGTCTGGGAGACTGTGCGGCCACAAGGCAAGACGACGCGGCGCAGGTCCTGATCTTCGAGTCCGAGCTGCAGGCGTGTCGTAGTTCGCTGACGGTAGGGTGTCCGGCTTTGACATTCTAGCTTCGTATTTTAGTGGTGTGCCGGCTTCACCTGTCGCTTCTCTCCCAGAGCGCGCCAGAGGAGCTAGTGTACAGCTTCTCTCTCAGCTACACCCCGCGGGCGATTGCCAACACCCCCATCGTGAGAACTAATGGCGCCGTTGTCGGTATTGAGTGTCGCTACATGAGGTGAGGGAGGCATCTGCTGTCCTGCAGGGTCCACGGAGCTCCAGGGCTGAATAAGGACCGTGTCACTCTGCCGGAGTCTCTTTCCCAGGTTTTACAATGTGAGCAGCAGCGCCCTGAAGCCCACCTGGGTCCCCTACACTTCCACCAAGTCTGCGGAGGATGTCCTGGATTTCTCCCTGGTGCTCATGGCTGGTATGTGCTCCTGTAGGGAGAGGTGCAGCAAGACTCCCTTTCGCACTGGGGATGTCTGCTAGAGAAGATTGCTTTGTTGAATTGGCTTGACTGGGGGTCTATGAAGGCTTGCTCCCAGTAACCGGAGCTCTTTGAAGGGATCTGTATTTGGGAGACGTTCATCTGGTTCTCTGCTATTTTCCTGCTGGACCTATTCGTCGCCATGAGTAATGGCTCCTCTCCAATGCTAGATGACTGGAGCTCCCCAAGGACCTCCAACGTGTTCTACCTGGGGGACGTCCTGAATATTGAAGCCTCCGTCAGCCAGGCCGACCACCAGCCCCTCCGGCTC
Source organism: Atractosteus spatula (assembly GCF_055471065.1). Classification (NCBI taxonomy): domain Eukaryota; kingdom Metazoa; phylum Chordata; class Actinopteri; order Semionotiformes; family Lepisosteidae; genus Atractosteus; species Atractosteus spatula. The sequence goes on along the minus strand of NC_142708.1, from coordinate 65,383,232 downwards.
TTTGTGGACAGCTGTGTGGCCACCCTGGTGCCTGACCAGACCTCTACCCCCAGATATGCCTTCATTGAGAATCACGGGTGAGTCCTGTGCCTTCTGATGGAGGAACTGCTGTGCAGACGGTGCACTTGCAATGACCTCCCCTCTCCCCCAGGTGCCTGACTGATGCCAGAACAACCGGCTCCAGTTCTCAGTTCATGCCAAGACCCCAGGACAGCAAGCTGAGGATGGAGCTGGATGCCTTCAGGTTCTATCAAGATGCCAGGAGCTCAGTGAGTGTCTTCCTGTGGCCTCTGGGCTGTGAGGAGGTTTAGCTGCAGTGGAGCCTCTGACTGAAGGTGTGCTGTTCCAGATCTACATCACCTGCCTTCTGAAGGTGACTGCTGCTTCCCAGAGTGTGGACTCCCTGAACAAGGCCTGCTACACTACTGGGAATGTGTAAGTGAGGAGGAGGGTGTTGGCTGCAATGTGCTCTGATGCGGGTGTCTGCAGTGATGCCTGTCCTGCTGTAGGTGGCGGTCTGTGGATGGGAGTGATCAGGTGTGCAGCTGCTGTGACTCCAGCTGTCCTACTACCAAATCCAGGCACTGGATGAGAATGAAGAGGGATCTGGGATCTAAAGAGGGTGAGACTCTCTCTTGCTTGTGGTTTCTCAAAATGAGGAGAGGGGCTTCTAGTTCTTGTAGATGCTAGTGTTCCACTCCAGTAGTATGAACATTGGTACATTGAGGGATTGTGAGCAGAAGTCTTCATAGAAAACCATGGCACTGTATGCTGTACACGATCCCTCCTGCTCTTATTCTTGGGGAATGTAGGCAAAATGTGGAAAAGCAACTGTTCTCTGGATTGCGACATGAAAAGGAGCGTTACAAAGGGTGTCCTTCCCTCCAACATGCTCCTTAAAAAATCCTGGTCAGGTTTATGTGAAAGTGAATGCTGTCTTCTGCAGCGCTGTAGGTTTTTCAATCCAGAATTCCTTCCAGTTGCAGCTGCTGAGTGGGAAGGCGATGCCACAGTTGGTCCTCTGTTTGTGCTGGGAGAGCAGGCTGTTGACAGCCCAGCAGAGGTGACAGGTCAGAGGTCTCAGCTGAGAGCACAGGAGGAAGGTGATGCAACAGGTAGAGGAAGCCTTTAGTACCCAACCTGTATACTGACTGGAGTCTCAGTGGGACTGAACTGGTCTAAAAGCATCTCTATGGTAGAGCAGTGTGAGCTAACCTGTCCTCTCTTTCCAGGAGTGTCTGCTGAGCCTGTGATCCTGGCTGCTCTGGGGGCAGTGGTGGGGCTGGTCTGTGTGGCTGTGCTGGGGACTGTCCTTTACAGGAGACTGCAGAGTAAATCCACTGAGCTGACTGTGATGGAGAAATAAAGGAGGGATTGGAAACTGTCTCTGTGTGATACTTGTTCCTTTGTTAAGCCAGTGCAATAGATCTTGACACCTGCTTAATGCGCTGACCTCTCATGTCCTCGCCATGCTAGCCCGTTCAGTGTCTTTGCCACAAGCACTGTGAGCAGAGGGCGAGCAATGCCTGGTGGGCTTGGGCTGTTACTGCACTGGCTCCAGTGGCTTTCAGCTAGTCTGACAGCCTTTCTTGTGCAGATGCTTAGCATTAAACTGCAGCTCCACTCTGTAGAGTAGATGCTATGGGTGGGGAGCTTCTCTGCAGCTGATGATGGCTGCTTCACTGTTCACTGCTGCTGTAGTACTCATGGGAGCAGCCTGGACTCCAGGCTGTTACACGTCCCTGACAGCAGCACATGGATGGCTGCTTTTTCTTCTAAGTCAGGTTCTAGGTGAGACAGCATCTTTTATGAACGTTAGAGGAGAGCCACAGGGCAGACACTTTCAGAGTGTTGCCATCTGAGGCTCTTGACTGTCACGGAGACGCCTGCTATGATTCTCCTTTCCTTCGGTTTTATGGAGTTACATGGTTAAAGGGATCTGACTTTTTTTACTTCGTTATGAGATGAAAATATTTTGTTACGACCACGGAGTTCAGTACCGAATGGAGCGGGCGTAGAAGTCGGAAAAAAGAGGTTAATCGGAAGCGGGGAAAGGTGTACACACACACACACACAGGGCCAGGGATTACAGCGCTACACCTACACTAACGGACACGAAGGGAAGAGCCTGTTTCCAGCCTCCGTCCCACTATATACAGTACAGTCCCCTAGTCCCCAGCCCGCCTTGCGTGCGCATGGCTCTACAGTATTCTCAAACTAAGTGTGTGGGTTTTTCTAAACAGTATTGTTCTTAGGCTTTCGTTCTAATGCACAGTACAGTCTAAGACAAGAGCCTAAACAAAATTAGCTTGCATGAGCAGAAGAGATGTAAACGAAGGCTGAAAAACCGCCGCAAGATCCTCCAGCTTCCTCTCTGTTAGATCCATGTAACTAACAAACGGTAGACACGTAGACTATTCGACGTGTTCTTGCTAGAAGTTAGCAGATTCTCGTTTGCCGCAATTGTACACGGGCCGTGTGGCTAAATAAATCCCACCTGGCTAAAAATCGTCCCTACCCGCACAAACAAAAGCGTGAACGCACAGTTCAGCGATTATACGTAAGCGGCATTAAAACGCATTGCTTTCCGTGCGGCTTCTCCAGTATTTTACTAAATGGAGGTGTGAATTCAACCTGTAGCCGCTCTCCTCAGAGCTCAAGCGGATTAAAGCATACCTGAGGTCAACAACACAAGCACAGTTCTAGAACGTTTTCGATCAAACTTTCCCATCTTCACAGCTTTGCTGATCTCGCCTCCCTTGTTACTGATGGCACTTGATTTAAGCGTTTCACCTTCATCATTATTTCTGCTATTGCTTTCCACAAAGGTTTCAGTGCAGTACTTTTTAAGTTATGATTTGCTATCATTTTGACGAAGCAGAGGTCCTATTTGTTAAGAATTCTCACAAATCAAGGTCAGTGTACAGGCGAAGGTTCAAACAGGAGCTCCCAGGGTACTGTGGACTAGGCAGGCTCGGAGTCAAAGAAAGAAACTAGGTGGAGGCAGGAAAACAGGCTGACAGTAAGAACACGGCTCAGTACAAGGCACTCAGGAGGCTGAGGCAAGACTTCGCCAAAAAACCGAGGCTTAGACAGGCTTTATATAACTTTTAAAACGTTTCGAGGGTGTGGCAAATGAGGTGATGACAGGTAGCACCCAATCACAAACCGGGGAACAGATATATCATTTTGTACTTTCCATTTATGTGTATATGGTCAAAACGTGATCTCAGATCACCAGCTTGCTCTTAATTTTTCCTGTGCCGAATCCCGGCAAAACATTTGAAACATTTCGAAACTGTGACGCAATGAAGTCGCGTTCGGCCTAGTCACGCGCCTTTTCATACGGACTTCGGAGCAGTGTACAGTATGGTAACGCTCTGCTCCAAATGAATCGAAGCCGTTTCGAGTCTGACATCACTACTATTTCGTCTTTCTTTTAAACCAGCAAGAGCAAATGATTCCTGGCTCAAACATCCAAATATATTAGCAGCCCAATGATGTGCAATTTTAAGCAGTGCTGATTTTAATTGGATTTCAAAATCACCGCTGAGGTTCTGTTTCCTCACTTGTTAACACATCACGGATGAAGACAATTCTTAAGAATGACGCTGGAGAGAACCAGCAGAGCGATCTGCGCACCTGGACTCAATTCCTGACCCTGGAGACGCGCAGAGCGTCTGAGCTCCTCGTGCGCCCGCTTCAGCCTGCTGCTGTCCAATCGCCGAGCTCAGCCGATCAGCGCGCAGAGAGAACTTAAGGCGCTGAGCGCGGCTTTCCTCTAGTTCCTCTCCGAGTTCCGCCATGGAGAAGTCTGGGGTCAGTGGGAAAGTGTGGAGTCTGTGTGCCTTGCTTTTTGTGTTGCTGGATGTGGCTCTAGCCCAGAATCAGAAATGTCTGGTGAGCGATAATGACAAGGTGGTGTGTGGAGACCCGACCATCACGAGAGCCGACTGTGAAGCAGGAAACTGTTGCTTTGATCAGACAAGCCAGAGGCGCTGCTACTATGGGAATGACGGTGGGTTTGTGTAACCTGCGCATTTCGGAGCAGGATTCCTTTTTTTATACTGGGACTGAATCCAGCCTTTGTATCCCCTCAGTGACTGTGCAGTGCACCAGGGATGGTCAGTTTGTGGTTGTGGTGTCCAGGAATGCCACCAGCCCTCCGCTGAGCCTGGACTCGGTCAGTCTGCTGGGGGGTGGCAGTGCAGCCTGTGGCCCTGTTGGCACCACTGCTGGCTTTGCCATGTTCAAGTTCCCAGTCAGTGCCTGTGGCACCAGGATGAGGGTGAGTTGCAGCCAGTGTCTTGTTCCCAGAGCGCCAGCGTGTGCAGGCTGTGCCCGTCATGTCCCCACCCCTCTTCCAGGTGGAGGCTGGTGCTGTAGTGTATGAGAACCTGATGAACTCCAGCTTCGAGGTGAGGCCGGGACCTGATGGCTCCATCACGAGGGACAGTGCCTACAGGTGGGCAGGTTGCCTTCTCCTTCCTCGGCTCCCCTCGGCCTGTGCCAGTTCCTGATGGCCGGCTTCTTCCTGCAGGCTGTTCTTCCAGTGCAAGTATGCAGATGATGAGCTGGTTCCTCTGCAGGCAGTGGTCTATACGGTCTCTCCACCCCCTCCAGCAGTGTCCCCAGGACCTCTCCGTGTGGAGCTCCAACTGGCGAGAGGTACCTCTGCTGAGCCTTCAGCTCTGCTCGGCTGCCCTGCAGGGTGAAATAGTGCTAAAGCTCCTTCCTCCTCCTCAGGAGAGCAGTATGACTCCTACTACAGTGAGGGTGACTACCCTGTGACCAAGGTCCTGCAGGATCCTGTGTATGTGGAGGTTCACATCTTGCAGAGGACAGATCCCAATATTGTCCTGACGCTGGGAGACTGCTGGGCCACTTCCACCCCAAGCCCTCTGAGCCAGCCCCAGTGGAGCCTCCTGGTTGCTGGGTAACCTGTCCTCTGTAGCTCTTGCTGGATTCCCCACTGCTGACCCCTGCTGGCAGAGCTCTCACCCTGCTCCTCCTGTTGCAGGTGCCCATACAGAGATGACAACTACCAGACCACTCTGATCCCTGTGGGCGGCTCCTCAGGGCTGCTGTACCCAACGCACTACCAGCGCTTCATGGTCCGGATGTTCACTTTTGTGGACCCTGCCTCCCAGCTCCCCCTGAAGGAGACGGTAAGGAGCCGCGGCTGGGAGGCACCAGCTTGATGCCCGAGGGCAGCTGACCTTCTCTCAGCCCTGCTCTGCTCTCTCCAGGTCTACATCCACTGCAGTGCAGCGGTGTGCCAGCCTACTGCTACTGACCGCTGTGTCCCAACCTGCATCAGCAGGAGGAGTGAGTACCTGTCGCATGTCGGCTCCAGTGCTCCAGCTGAGGGGTAGCTGTTGGCTGCTGAATCCTGGTCGTCAGTCCTCCCAGCAGTTCTTCTGTTCCTCTTCCAGGAAGGGCTGTTGCTGCAGCACGCGGGGGCTCCTCCAAAGACACTGCAGTGGTCTCTAGTGGAGAAGTGATCCTGACTGCCTCTGAGCTCCCAGCCCAGGGTGAAGCGCATCGGCTCTGGTCTGAAGGTGAGAGGCTCCACTGTGTGAGCGGTGTTGGCGTGTTGCTCTGGCTGTGTACTGACTGCTGCCTGCTCTCTCCTCAGTGCCCCAGGTCTTCAGCTATGGTTTGCTGGCAGTAGCTGCCTCCACTGTGCTTGTGGTCTCTGCTCTGCTGCTGGTAGCTGTGTGGAGATTCAGACCTTGTACACAGAACAAAGCTGTAACTGGAGCATAATAAAGGGAGAAGTGAACTCTGGTCCTCCTCAGCCTTTTTCCTTTTTACTTTCTTAAAGATTGTATAAGACGCTTACAGCTGCGTTCTTTCTAGACGGAATGGTGGCAAAAACGCTGCTTAACAGATCAATGTAATGATTATTGCAGCAAGAGCACTTTTTGCATATACTGGCTTTTCTGCATCCAGCTCTGAAACCTCTTCCAGAACCACAGTCTGCTCCCTCTCCTTCATCTCGGTAATCTGACCGCTGAGGAAGGTAATTAATAGTGCAGGTGCTGCTTGGAGTCGTGGGCAGCGCTGTTCCCCTTGCAGCGACTGTAGGGGAGCCGATTTCGTACCTCCACTTACTGCGGCAGTACTGCCTGCTCCTCACACAGGCCCAACGTCATGCAATCCAGGAAGTGGCTTTAGAGCGGAATAATCTGTGGTCTTGGCTTCTGTTCTCTGAAGAGAAATGGAAGTGGCGGGATTGGACTTGGGGTACCTGGGAGGTCATTTGGGAGACACTGGTCCATACTTGATGATAAAAATAAAATCAGGTTTTTCACTCAAAAACACCAACATTCATGATCACCTAAATGACATGATTTCAAGGGGGGTTAGTGACGGGTGTAAAATGTCTGGGATCAGTGATCAATCATGCAGTTGAATATTGCAATCGGCGCAGTTTATTGGCATCGCAAGAATTTTGAGCAATATTTGCCTCTACTACAATTGGAGAAACTTTTAATCCTGTTAAAAGCTAGGAGAGAAACCTTTGACAACTTGGGGATTTTTGACCAATCTCAATTCCCCACGTGATTCGGAAGCCCTCGTCTGAAAGAAAAATGAGGCATTAACTTTAAAAGATTAAACCCTGCTGAACGTGCAAGAAGACTGACCTCTTTCAAATTGTATTTTGAACCACCAGTGTATGTGGTAATTATTCTGAAGTAATACTTCAATTATTAATTATTTACTTCCACTTGTATAGCGCTTTTCTGGTAATGTGGACTCCCCTCCACCACCTGGAGGATGCGACGGCAGCCATAGTGCGCCAGAACGCTCACCACACCAGCTCTCAGGGGGGAGAAGATTCACAGATGGGGATTATTAGGAGGCCATGATTCTTTTAGAGAGACGCCCTGGGATTTTTAATGACCACAGAGAGTCAGGACCTCGGTTTTACGTCTCAGCCGAAGGACGGCGCCTGTTTACAGTCTAGTGTCCCCATCACTATACTGGGGCATTAGGACCCACATGGACCACAGGGTTAGCGCCCCCTGCTGGCCCCACTAACTCCTCTTCTGGCAGAAACCTTAGTTGTTCCCAGGAGCTCTCCCATCCAGGTACTGACCAGGCTCACACCTGCTCAGCTTTAGTGGGCTGCCAGTTGTGAGCTGCAGATGAAATGGCTGCTGGCTGTGCCGAATGTCGAAATTCAAACTTATTTTCCTAATGTGTGCGATTTCAGCCCGCAGGCACAGAGTACACGTGTTCTCTCGTCTGTCTGCAGCTCCTTCATTAGCGCCAACATCCCAGGCTTCTCCCTGCTTACGCGACACTGTCTCATTCGCTCTCTGATGCTCTAATGCAGCGGGTTTGTCTCGGCAACACGACTAATCAGTTCATTGATCTGAAATCACACGTGTAGCGCAAATTAAGACGTAATTTGAGTGGATTTAGGATTCATGTTAAACGAAATGTAAGATAAAAAAACTACACATTGAAAGGCCTGCCTGCATTTTCTATAATTTCATAATGCCCTATGTGATTTAACACTAAGGCAAAAACACATTTGACTAAGAATACGTTATCAGCAGCGATTTAGTCCTAGCCTGAGGTGGACTGGATTTTGCTGTAGTTTTACATTTTTATTTTCTCAAAATCCTCAAGAAAGGTTACGAAGTGCACCCCCTGGACGTCTTCACAGCCAGCACTGGGACGACATGATGCCATTTAAGGTAGAAATTGGATCATAATGCGTAATTACAACAGAACGCACTGACTCAGCCGGAGAAAATGGAAACATTAAATAAAAGAATACGTAAAACATCACCGGTCCTATTGTTTCATGATCGCTGCTCTGATCTTCCCCGACTCCCGCGCTCTATCCGGGCTCCTCAGTACGAGCGGACACTGAGTTTGTTCGCGTGAGAATCTGCTTTCTCTGTCGGCAAACCTGAACCTCATTAAGAGAGAATATCTCTGTGCCTTTAAAAAGACGTACTTCGCAAACAGTAGGTATCATGGATTCGTTCTCTGTGGGAAACAAAATGTGGGTTTCGGGCATTTCTCTCTTCAGCGTCTTGGTGTTCTTTTGTTGCGGCGTTTTCTGTGACGCCGCTACATGGCGCTCAGCTCCCGGACGGCGAACCGGTATCACGCACAAGGGGGCTGTGTTCTACAAAACTCCTTGGTTTCCACAGCAGGATACGCCGCTCGGGCGGGCTGTGTCGGTAGCGTGCGGGGAGAGTCAAATCGTGGTGCAAGTCAGGAGAGACCTGTTCGGTACCGGTCAGCTGATCAACTCCTCGGACGTCAGTCTGGGAGACTGTGCGGCCACAAGGCAAGACGACGCGGCGCAGGTCCTGATCTTCGAGTCCGAGCTGCAGGCGTGTCGTAGTTCGCTGACGGTAGGGTGTCCGGCTTTGACATTCTAGCTTCGTATTTTAGTGGTGTGCCGGCTTCACCTGTCGCTTCTCTCCCAGAGCGCGCCAGAGGAGCTAGTGTACAGCTTCTCTCTCAGCTACACCCCGCGGGCGATTGCCAACACCCCCATCGTGAGAACTAATGGCGCCGTTGTCGGTATTGAGTGTCGCTACATGAGGTGAGGGAGGCATCTGCTGTCCTGCAGGGTCCACGGAGCTCCAGGGCTGAATAAGGACCGTGTCACTCTGCCGGAGTCTCTTTCCCAGGTTTTACAATGTGAGCAGCAGCGCCCTGAAGCCCACCTGGGTCCCCTACACTTCCACCAAGTCTGCGGAGGATGTCCTGGATTTCTCCCTGGTGCTCATGGCTGGTATGTGCTCCTGTAGGGAGAGGTGCAGCAAGACTCCCTTTCGCACTGGGGATGTCTGCTAGAGAAGATTGCTTTGTTGAATTGGCTTGACTGGGGGTCTATGAAGGCTTGCTCCCAGTAACCGGAGCTCTTTGAAGGGATCTGTATTTGGGAGACGTTCATCTGGTTCTCTGCTATTTTCCTGCTGGACCTATTCGTCGCCATGAGTAATGGCTCCTCTCCAATGCTAGATGACTGGAGCTCCCCAAGGACCTCCAACGTGTTCTACCTGGGGGACGTCCTGAATATTGAAGCCTCCGTCAGCCAGGCCGACCACCAGCCCCTCCGGCTCTTTGTGGACAGCTGTGTGGCCACCCTGGTGCCTGACCAGACCTCTACCCCCAGATATGCCTTCATTGAGAATCACGGGTGAGTCCTGTGCCTTCTGATGGAGGAACTGCTGTGCAGACGGTGCACTTGCAATGACCTCCCCTCTCCCCCAGGTGCCTGACTGATGCCAGAACAACCGGCTCCAGTTCTCAGTTCATGCCAAGACCCCAGGACAGCAAGCTGAGGATGGAGCTGGATGCCTTCAGGTTCTATCAAGATGCCAGGAGCTCAGTGAGTGTCTTCCTGTGGCCTCTGGGCTGTGAGGAGGTTTAGCTGCAGTGGAGCCTCTGACTGAAGGTGTGCTGTTCCAGATCTACATCACCTGCCTTCTGAAGGTGACTGCTGCTTCCCAGAGTGTGGACTCCCTGAACAAGGCCTGCTACACTACTGGGAATGTGTAAGTGAGGAGGAGGGTGTTGGCTGCAATGTGCTCTGATGCGGGTGTCTGCAGTGATGCCTGTCCTGCTGTAGGTGGCGGTCTGTGGATGGGAGTGATCAGGTGTGCAGCTGCTGTGACTCCAGCTGTCCTACTACCAAATCCAGGCACTGGATGAGAATGAAGAGGGATCTGGGATCTAAAGAGGGTGAGACTCTCTCTTGCTTGTGGTTTCTCAAAATGAGGAGAGGGGCTTCTAGTTCTTGTAGATGCTAGTGTTCCACTCCAGTAGTATGAACATTGGTACATTGAGGGATTGTGAGCAGAAGTCTTCATAGAAAACCATGGCACTGTATGCTGTACACGATCCCTCCTGCTCTTATTCTTGGGGAATGTAGGCAAAATGTGGAAAAGCAACTGTTCTCTGGATTGCGACATGAAAAGGAGCGTTACAAAGGGTGTCCTTCCCTCCAACATGCTCCTTAAAAAATCCTGGTCAGGTTTATGTGAAAGTGAATGCTGTCTTCTGCAGCGCTGTAGGTTTTTCAATCCAGAATTCCTTCCAGTTGCAGCTGCTGAGTGGGAAGGCGATGCCACAGTTGGTCCTCTGTTTGTGCTGGGAGAGCAGGCTGTTGACAGCCCAGCAGAGGTGACAGGTCAGAGGTCTCAGCTGAGAGCACAGGAGGAAGGTGATGCAACAGGTAGAGGAAGCCTTTAGTACCCAACCTGTATACTGACTGGAGTCTCAGTGGGACTGAACTGGTCTAAAAGCATCTCTATGGTAGAGCAGTGTGAGCTAACCTGTCCTCTCTTTCCAGGAGTGTCTGCTGAGCCTGTGATCCTGGCTGCTCTGGGGGCAGTGGTGGGGCTGGTCTGTGTGGCTGTGCTGGGGACTGTCCTTTACAGGAGACTGCAGAGTAAATCCACTGAGCTGACTGTGATGGAGAAATAAAGGAGGGATTGGAAACTGTCTCTGTGTGATACTTGTTCCTTTGTTAAGCCAGTGCAATAGATCTTGACACCTGCTTAATGCGCTGACCTCTCATGTCCTCGCCATGCTAGCCCGTTCAGTGTCTTTGCCACAAGCACTGTGAGCAGAGGGCGAGCAATGCCTGGTGGGCTTGGGCTGTTACTGCACTGGCTCCAGTGGCTTTCAGCTAGTCTGACAGCCTTTCTTGTGCAGATGCTTAGCATTAAACTGCAGCTCCACTCTGTAGAGTAGATGCTATGGGTGGGGAGCTTCTCTGCAGCTGATGATGGCTGCTTCACTGTTCACTGCTGCTGTAGTACTCATGGGAGCAGCCTGGACTCCAGGCTGTTACACGTCCCTGACAGCAGCACATGGATGGCTGCTTTTTCTTCTAAGTCAGGTTCTAGGTGAGACAGCATCTTTTATGAACGTTAGAGGAGAGCCACAGGGCAGACACTTTCAGAGTGTTGCCATCTGAGGCTCTTGACTGTCACGGAGACGCCTGCTATGATTCTCCTTTCCTTCGGTTTTATGGAGTTACATGGTTAAAGGGATCTGACTTTTTTTACTTCGTTATGAGATGAAAATATTTTGTTACGACCACGGAGTTCAGTACCGAATGGAGCGGGCGTAGAAGTCGGAAAAAAGAGGTTAATCGGAAGCGGGGAAAGGTGTACACACACACACAGGGCCAGGGATTACAGCGCTACACCTACACTAACGGACACGAAGGGAAGAGCCTGTTTCCAGCCTCCGTCCCACTATATACAGTACAGTCCCCTAGTCCCCAGCCCGCCTTGCGTGCGCATGGCTCTACAGTATTCTCAAACTAAGTGTGTGGGTTTTTCTAAACAGTATTGTTCTTAGGCTTTCGTTCTAATGCACAGTACAGTCTAAGACAAGAGCCTAAACAAAATTAGCTTGCATGAGCAGAAGAGATGTAAACGAAGGCTGAAAAACCGCCGCAAGATCCTCCAGCTTCCTCTCTGTTAGATCCATGTAACTAACAAACGGTAGACACGTAGACTATTCGACGTGTTCTTGCTAGAAGTTAGCAGATTCTCGTTTGCCGCAATTGTACACGGGCCGTGTGGCTAAATAAATCCCACCTGGCTAAAAATCGTCCCTACCCGCACAAACAAAAGCGTGAACGCACAGTTCAGCGATTATACGTAAGCGGCATTAAAACGCATTGCTTTCCGTGCGGCTTCTCCAGTATTTTACTAAATGGAGGTGTGAATTCAACCTGTAGCCGCTCTCCTCAGAGCTCAAGCGGATTAAAGCATACCTGAGGTCAACAACACAAGCACAGTTCTAGAACGTTTTCGATCAAACTTTCCCATCTTCACAGCTTTGCTGATCTCGCCTCCCTTGTTACTGATGGCACTTGATTTAAGCGTTTCACCTTCATCATTATTTCTGCTATTGCTTTCCACAAAGGTTTCAGTGCAGTACTTTTTAAGTTATGATTTGCTATCATTTTGACGAAGCAGAGGTCCTATTTGTTAAGAATTCTCACAAATCAAGGTCAGTGTACAGGCGAAGGTTCAAACAGGAGCTCCCAGGGTACTGTGGACTAGGCAGGCTCGGAGTCAAAGAAAGAAACTAGGTGGAGGCAGGAAAACAGGCTGACAGTAAGAACACGGCTCAGTACAAGGCACTCAGGAGGCTGAGGCAAGACTTCGCCAAAAAACCGAGGCTTAGACAGGCTTTATATAACTTTTAAAACGTTTCGAGGGTGTGGCAAATGAGGTGATGACAGGTAGCACCCAATCACAAACCGGGGAACAGATATATCATTTTGTACTTTCCATTTATGTGTATATGGTCAAAACGTGATCTCAGATCACCAGCTTGCTCTTAATTTTTCCTGTGCCGAATCCCGGCAAAACATTTGAAACATTTCGAAACTGTGACGCAATGAAGTCGCGTTCGGCCTAGTCACGCGCCTTTTCATACGGACTTCGGAGCAGTGTACAGTATGGTAACGCTCTGCTCCAAATGAATCGAAGCCGTTTCGAGTCTGACATCACTACTATTTCGTCTTTCTTTTAAACCAGCAAGAGCAAATGATTCCTGGCTCAAACATCCAAATATATTAGCAGCCCAATGATGTGCAATTTTAAGCAGTGCTGATTTTAATTGGATTTCAAAATCACCGCTGAGGTTCTGTTTCCTCACTTGTTAACACATCACGGATGAAGACAATTCTTAAGAATGACGCTGGAGAGAACCAGCAGAGCGATCTGCGCACCTGGACTCAATTCCTGACCCTGGAGACGCGCAGAGCGTCTGAGCTCCTCGTGCGCCCGCTTCAGCCTGCTGCTGTCCAATCGCCGAGCTCAGCCGATCAGCGCGCAGAGAGAACTTAAGGCGCTGAGCGCGGCTTTCCTCTAGTTCCTCTCCGAGTTCCGCCATGGAGAAGTCTGGGGTCAGTGGGAAAGTGTGGAGTCTGTGTGCCTTGCTTTTTGTGTTGCTGGATGTGGCTCTAGCCCAGAATCAGAAATGTCTGGTGAGCGATAATGACAAGGTGGTGTGTGGAGACCCGACCATCACGAGAGCCGACTGTGAAGCAGGAAACTGTTGCTTTGATCAGACAAGCCAGAGGCGCTGCTACTATGGGAATGACGGTGGGTTTGTGTAACCTGCGCATTTCGGAGCAGGATTCCTTTTTTTATACTGGGACTGAATCCAGCCTTTGTATCCCCTCAGTGACTGTGCAGTGCACCAGGGATGGTCAGTTTGTGGTTGTGGTGTCCAGGAATGCCACCAGCCCTCCGCTGAGCCTGGACTCGGTCAGTCTGCTGGGGGGTGGCAGTGCAGCCTGTGGCCCTGTTGGCACCACTGCTGGCTTTGCCATGTTCAAGTTCCCAGTCAGTGCCTGTGGCACCAGGATGAGGGTGAGTTGCAGCCAGTGTCTTGTTCCCAGAGCGCCAGCGTGTGCAGGCTGTGCCCGTCATGTCCCCACCCCTCTTCCAGGTGGAGGCTGGTGCTGTAGTGTATGAGAACCTGATGAACTCCAGCTTCGAGGTGAGGCCGGGACCTGATGGCTCCATCACGAGGGACAGTGCCTACAGGTGGGCAGGTTGCCTTCTCCTTCCTCGGCTCCCCTCGGCCTGTGCCAGTTCCTGATGGCCGGCTTCTTCCTGCAGGCTGTTCTTCCAGTGCAAGTATGCAGATGATGAGCTGGTTCCTCTGCAGGCAGTGGTCTATACGGTCTCTCCACCCCCTCCAGCAGTGTCCCCAGGACCTCTCCGTGTGGAGCTCCAACTGGCGAGAGGTACCTCTGCTGAGCCTTCAGCTCTGCTCGGCTGCCCTGCAGGGTGAAATAGTGCTAAAGCTCCCTCCTCCTCCTCAGGAGAGCAGTATGACTCCTACTACAGTGAGGGTGACTACCCTGTGACCAAGGTCCTGCAGGATCCTGTGTATGTGGAGGTTCACATCTTGCAGAGGACAGATCCCAATATTGTCCTGACGCTGGGAGACTGCTGGGCCACTTCCACCCCAAGCCCTCTGAGCCAGCCCCAGTGGAGCCTCCTGGTTGCTGGGTAACCTGTCCTCTGTAGCTCTTGCTGGATTCCCCACTGCTGACCCCTGCTGGCAGAGCTCTCACCCTGCTCCTCCTGTTGCAGGTGCCCATACAGAGATGACAACTACCAGACCACTCTGATCCCTGTGGGCGGCTCCTCAGGGCTGCTGTACCCAACGCACTACCAGCGCTTCATGGTCCGGATGTTCACTTTTGTGGACCCTGCCTCCCAGCTCCCCCTGAAGGAGACGGTAAGGAGCCGCGGCTGGGAGGCACCAGCTTGATGCCCGAGGGCAGCTGACCTTCTCTCAGCCCTGCTCTGCTCTCTCCAGGTCTACATCCACTGCAGTGCAGCGGTGTGCCAGCCTACTGCTACTGACCGCTGTGTCCCAACCTGCATCAGCAGGAGGAGTGAGTACCTGTCGCATGTCGGCTCCAGTGCTCCAGCTGAGGGGTAGCTGTTGGCTGCTGAATCCTGGTCGTCAGTCCTCCCAGCAGTTCTTCTGTTCCTCTTCCAGGAAGGGCTGTTGCTGCAGCACGCGGGGGCTCCTCCAAAGACACTGCAGTGGTCTCTAGTGGAGAAGTGATCCTGACTGCCTCTGAGCTCCCAGCCCAGGGTGAAGCGCATCGGCTCTGGTCTGAAGGTGAGAGGCTCCACTGTGTGAGCGGTGTTGGCGTGTTGCTCTGGCTGTGTACTGACTGCTGCCTGCTCTCTCCTCAGTGCCCCAGGTCTTCAGCTATGGTTTGCTGGCAGTAGCTGCCTCCACTGTGCTTGTGGTCTCTGCTCTGCTGCTGGTAGCTGTGTGGAGATTCAGACCTTGTACACAGAACAAAGCTGTAACTGGAGCATAATAAAGGGAGAAGTGAACTCTGGTCCTCCTCAGCCTTTTTCCTTTTTACTTTCTTAAAGATTGTATAAGACGCTTACAGCTGCGTTCTTTCTAGACGGAATGGTGGCAAAAACGCTGCTTAACAGATCAATGTAATGATTATTGCAGCAAGAGCACTTTTTGCATATACTGGCTTTTCTGCATCCAGCTCTGAAACCTCTTCCAGAACCACAGTCTGCTCCCTCTCCTTCATCTCGGTAATCTGACCGCTGAGGAAGGTAATTAATAGTGCAGGTGCTGCTTGGAGTCGTGGGCAGCGCTGTTCCCCTTGCAGCGACTGTAGGGGAGCCGATTTCGTACCTCCACTTACTGCGGCAGTACTGCCTGCTCCTCACACAGGCCCAACGTCATGCAATCCAGGAAGTGGCTTTAGAGCGGAATAATCTGTGGTCTTGGCTTCTGTTCTCTGAAGAGAAATGGAAGTGGCGGGATTGGACTTGGGGTACCTGGGCGGTCATTTGGGAGACACTGGTCCATACTTGATGATAAAAATAAAATCAGGTTTTTCACTCAAAAACACCAACATTCATGATCACCTAAATGACATGATTTCAAGGGGGGTTAGTGACGGGTGTAAAATGTCTGGGATCAGTGATCAATCATGCAGTTGAATATTGCAATCGGCGCAGTTTATTGGCATCGCAAGAATTTTGAGCAATATTTGCCTCTACTACAATTGGAGAAACTTTTAATCCTGTTAAAAGCTAGGAGAGAAACCTTTGACAACTTGGGGATTTTTGACCAATCTCAATTCCCCACGTGATTCGGAAGCCCTCGTCTGAAAGAAAAATGAGGCATTAACTTTAAAAGATTAAACCCTGCTGAACGTGCAAGAAGACTGACCTCTTTCAAATTGTATTTTGAACCACCAGTGTATGTGGTAATTATTCTGAAGTAATACTTCAATTATTAATTATTTACTTCCACTTGTATAGCGCTTTTCTGGTAATGTGGACTCCCCTCCACCACCTGGAGGATGCGACGGCAGCCATAGTGCGCCAGAACGCTCACCACACCAGCTCTCAGGGGGGAGAAGATTCACAGATGGGGATTATTAGGAGGCCATGATTCTTTTAGAGAGACGCCCTGGGATTTTTAATGACCACAGAGAGTCAGGACCTCGGTTTTACGTCTCAGCCGAAGGACGGCGCCTGTTTACAGTCTAGTGTCCCCATCACTATACTGGGGCATTAGGACCCACATGGACCACAGGGTTAGCGCCCCCTGCTGGCCCCACTAACTCCTCTTCTGGCAGAAACCTTAGTTGTTCCCAGGAGCTCTCCCATCCAGGTACTGACCAGGCTCACACCTGCTCAGCTTTAGTGGGCTGCCAGTTGTGAGCTGCAGATGAAATGGCTGCTGGCTGTGCCGAATGTCGAAATTCAAACTTATTTTCCTAATGTGTGCGATTTCAGCCCGCAGGCACAGAGTACACGTGTTCTCTCGTCTGTCTGCAGCTCCTTCATTAGCGCCAACATCCCAGGCTTCTCCCTGCTTACGCGACACTGTCTCATTCGCTTTCTGATGCTCTACTGCAGCGGGTTTGTCTCGGCAACACGACTAATCAGTTCATTGATCTGAAATCACACGTGTAGCGCAAATTAAGACGTAATTTGAGTGGATTTAGGATTCATGTTAAACGAAATGTAAGATAAAAAAACTACACATTGAAAGGCCTGCCTGCATTTTCTATAATTTCATAATGCCCTATGTGATTTAACACTAAGGCAAAAACACATTTGACTAAGAATACGTTATCAGCAGCGATTTAGTCCTAGCCTGAGGTGGACTGGATTTTGCTGTAGTTTTACATTTTTATTTTCTCAAAATCCTCAAGAAAGGTTACGAAGTGCACCCCCTGGACGTCTTCACAGCCAGCACTGGGACGACATGATGCCATTTAAGGTAGAAATTGGATCATAATGCGTAATTACAACAGAACGCACTGACTCAGCCGGAGAAAATGGAAACATTAAATAAAAGAATACGTAAAACATCACCGGTCCTATTGTTTCATGATCGCTGCTCTGATCTTCCCCGACTCCCGCGCTCTATCCGGGCTCCTCAGTACGAGCGGACACTGAGTTTGTTCGCGTGAGAATCTGCTTTCTCTGTCGGCAAACCTGAACCTCATTAAGAGAGAATATCTCTGTGCCTTTAAAAAGACGTACTTCGCAAACAGTAGGTATCATGGATTCGTTCTCTGTGGGAAACAAAATGTGGGTTTCGGGCATTTCTCTCTTCAGCGTCTTGGTGTTCTTTTGTTGCGGCGTTTTCTGTGACGCCGCTACATGGCGCTCAGCTCCCGGACGGCGAACCGGTATCACGCACAAGGGGGCTGTGTTCTACAAAACTCCTTGGTTTCCACAGCAGGATACGCCGCTCGGGCGGGCTGTGTCGGTAGCGTGCGGGGAGAGTCAAATCGTGGTGCAAGTCAGGAGAGACCTGTTCGGTACCGGTCAGCTGATCAACTCCTCGGACGTCAGTCTGGGAGACTGTGCGGCCACAAGGCAAGACGACGCGGCGCAGGTCCTGATCTTCGAGTCCGAGCTGCAGGCGTGTCGTAGTTCGCTGACGGTAGGGTGTCCGGCTTTGACATTCTAGCTTCGTATTTTAGTGGTGTGCCGGCTTCACCTGTCGCTTCTCTCCCAGAGCGCGCCAGAGGAGCTAGTGTACAGCTTCTCTCTCAGCTACACCCCGCGGGCGATTGCCAACACCCCCATCGTGAGAACTAATGGCGCCGTTGTCGGTATTGAGTGTCGCTACATGAGGTGAGGGAGGCATCTGCTGTCCTGCAGGGTCCACGGAGCTCCAGGGCTGAATAAGGACCGTGTCACTCTGCCGGAGTCTCTTTCCCAGGTTTTACAATGTGAGCAGCAGCGCCCTGAAGCCCACCTGGGTCCCCTACACTTCCACCAAGTCTGCGGAGGATGTCCTGGATTTCTCCCTGGTGCTCATGGCTGGTATGTGCTCCTGTAGGGAGAGGTGCAGCAAGACTCCCTTTCGCACTGGGGATGTCTGCTAGAGAAGATTGCTTTGTTGAATTGGCTTGACTGGGGGTCTATGAAGGCTTGCTCCCAGTAACCGGAGCTCTTTGAAGGGATCTGTATTTGGGAGACGTTCATCTGGTTCTCTGCTATTTTCCTGCTGGACCTATTCGTCGCCATGAGTAATGGCTCCTCTCCAATGCTAGATGACTGGAGCTCCCCAAGGACCTCCAACGTGTTCTACCTGGGGGACGTCCTGAATATTGAAGCCTCCGTCAGCCAGGCCGACCACCAGCCCCTCCGGCTCTTTGTGGACAGCTGTGTGGCCACCCTGGTGCCTGACCAGACCTCTACCCCCAGATATGCCTTCATTGAGAATCACGGGTGAGTCCTGTGCCTTCTGATGGAGGAACTGCTGTGCAGACGGTGCACTTGCAATGACCTCCCCTCTCCCCCAGGTGCCTGACTGATGCCAGAACAACCGGCTCCAGTTCTCAGTTCATGCCAAGACCCCAGGACAGCAAGCTGAGGATGGAGCTGGATGCCTTCAGGTTCTATCAAGATGCCAGGAGCTCAGTGAGTGTCTTCCTGTGGCCTCTGGGCTGTGAGGAGGTTTAGCTGCAGTGGAGCCTCTGACTGAAGGTGTGCTGTTCCAGATCTACATCACCTGCCTTCTGAAGGTGACTGCTGCTTCCCAGAGTGTGGACTCCCTGAACAAGGCCTGCTACACTACTGGGAATGTGTAAGTGAGGAGGAGGGTGTTGGCTGCAATGTGCTCTGATGCGGGTGTCTGCAGTGATGCCTGTCCTGCTGTAGGTGGCGGTCTGTGGATGGGAGTGATCAGGTGTGCAGCTGCTGTGACTCCAGCTGTCCTACTACCAAATCCAGGCACTGGATGAGAATGAAGAGGGATCTGGGATCTAAAGAGGGTGAGACTCTCTCTTGCTTGTGGTTTCTCAAAATGAGGAGAGGGGCTTCTAGTTCTTGTAGATGCTAGTGTTCCACTCCAGTAGTATGAACATTGGTACATTGAGGGATTGTGAGCAGAAGTCTTCATAGAAAACCATGGCACTGTATGCTGTACACGATCCCTCCTGCTCTTATTCTTGGGGAATGTAGGCAAAATGTGGAAAAGCAACTGTTCTCTGGATTGCGACATGAAAAGGAGCGTTACAAAGGGTGTCCTTCCCTCCAACATGCTCCTTAAAAAATCCTGGTCAGGTTTATGTGAAAGTGAATGCTGTCTTCTGCAGCGCTGTAGGTTTTTCAATCCAGAATTCCTTCCAGTTGCAGCTGCTGAGTGGGAAGGCGATGCCACAGTTGGTCCTCTGTTTGTGCTGGGAGAGCAGGCTGTTGACAGCCCAGCAGAGGTGACAGGTCAGAGGTCTCAGCTGAGAGCACAGGAGGAAGGTGATGCAACAGGTAGAGGAAGCCTTTAGTACCCAACCTGTATACTGACTGGAGTCTCAGTGGGACTGAACTGGTCTAAAAGCATCTCTATGGTAGAGCAGTGTGAGCTAACCTGTCCTCTCTTTCCAGGAGTGTCTGCTGAGCCTGTGATCCTGGCTGCTCTGGGGGCAGTGGTGGGGCTGGTCTGTGTGGCTGTGCTGGGGACTGTCCTTTACAGGAGACTGCAGAGTAAATCCACTGAGCTGACTGTGATGGAGAAATAAAGGAGGGATTGGAAACTGTCTCTGTGTGATACTTGTTCCTTTGTTAAGCCAGTGCAATAGATCTTGACACCTGCTTAATGCGCTGACCTCTCATGTCCTCGCCATGCTAGCCCGTTCAGTGTCTTTGCCACAAGCACTGTGAGCAGAGGGCGAGCAATGCCTGGTGGGCTTGGGCTGTTACTGCACTGGCTCCAGTGGCTTTCAGCTAGTCTGACAGCCTTTCTTGTGCAGATGCTTAGCATTAAACTGCAGCTCCACTCTGTAGAGTAGATGCTATGGGTGGGGAGCTTCTCTGCAGCTGATGATGGCTGCTTCACTGTTCACTGCTGCTGTAGTACTCATGGGAGCAGCCTGGACTCCAGGCTGTTACACGTCCCTGACAGCAGCACATGGATGGCTGCTTTTTCTTCTAAGTCAGGTTCTAGGTGAGACAGCATCTTTTATGAACGTTAGAGGAGAGCCACAGGGCAGACACTTTCAGAGTGTTGCCATCTGAGGCTCTTGACTGTCACGGAGACGCCTGCTATGATTCTCCTTTCCTTCGGTTTTATGGAGTTACATGGTTAAAGGGATCTGACTTTTTTTACTTCGTTATGAGATGAAAATATTTTGTTACGACCACGGAGTTCAGTACCGAATGGAGCGGGCGTAGAAGTCGGAAAAAAGAGGTTAATCGGAAGCGGGGAAAGGTGTACACACACACACACACAGGGCCAGGGATTACAGCGCTACACCTACACTAACGGACACGAAGGGAAGAGCCTGTTTCCAGCCTCCGTCCCACTATATACAGTACAGTCCCCTAGTCCCCAGCCCGCCTTGCGTGCGCATGGCTCTACAGTATTCTCAAACTAAGTGTGTGGGTTTTTCTAAACAGTATTGTTCTTAGGCTTTCGTTCTAATGCACAGTACAGTCTAAGACAAGAGCCTAAACAAAATTAGCTTGCATGAGCAGAAGAGATGTAAACGAAGGCTGAAAAACCGCCGCAAGATCCTCCAGCTTCCTCTCTGTTAGATCCATGTAACTAACAAACGGTAGACACGTAGACTATTCGACGTGTTCTTGCTAGAAGTTAGCAGATTCTCGTTTGCCGCAATTGTACACGGGCCGTGTGGCTAAATAAATCCCACCTGGCTAAAAATCGTCCCTACCCGCACAAACAAAAGCGTGAACGCACAGTTCAGCGATTATACGTAAGCGGCATTAAAACGCATTGCTTTCCGTGCGGCTTCTCCAGTATTTTACTAAATGGAGGTGTGAATTCAACCTGTAGCCGCTCTCCTCAGAGCTCAAGCGGATTAAAGCATACCTGAGGTCAACAACACAAGCACAGTTCTAGAACGTTTTCGATCAAACTTTCCCATCTTCACAGCTTTGCTGATCTCGCCTCCCTTGTTACTGATGGCACTTGATTTAAGCGTTTCACCTTCATCATTATTTCTGCTATTGCTTTCCACAAAGGTTTCAGTGCAGTACTTTTTAAGTTATGATTTGCTATCATTTTGACGAAGCAGAGGTCCTATTTGTTAAGAATTCTCACAAATCAAGGTCAGTGTACAGGCGAAGGTTCAAACAGGAGCTCCCAGGGTACTGTGGACTAGGCAGGCTCGGAGTCAAAGAAAGAAACTAGGTGGAGGCAGGAAAACAGGCTGACAGTAAGAACACGGCTCAGTACAAGGCACTCAGGAGGCTGAGGCAAGACTTCGCCAAAAAACCGAGGCTTAGACAGGCTTTATATAACTTTTAAAACGTTTCGAGGGTGTGGCAAATGAGGTGATGACAGGTAGCACCCAATCACAAACCGGGGAACAGATATATCATTTTGTACTTTCCATTTATGTGTATATGGTCAAAACGTGATCTCAGATCACCAGCTTGCTCTTAATTTTTCCTGTGCCGAATCCCGGCAAAACATTTGAAACATTTCGAAACTGTGACGCAATGAAGTCGCGTTCGGCCTAGTCACGCGCCTTTTCATACGGACTTCGGAGCAGTGTACAGTATGGTAACGCTCTGCTCCAAATGAATCGAAGCCGTTTCGAGTCTGACATCACTACTATTTCGTCTTTCTTTTAAACCAGCAAGAGCAAATGATTCCTGGCTCAAACATCCAAATATATTAGCAGCCCAATGATGTGCAATTTTAAGCAGTGCTGATTTTAATTGGATTTCAAAATCACCGCTGAGGTTCTGTTTCCTCACTTGTTAACACATCACGGATGAAGACAATTCTTAAGAATGACGCTGGAGAGAACCAGCAGAGCGATCTGCGCACCTGGACTCAATTCCTGACCCTGGAGACGCGCAGAGCGTCTGAGCTCCTCGTGCGCCCGCTTCAGCCTGCTGCTGTCCAATCGCCGAGCTCAGCCGATCAGCGCGCAGAGAGAACTTAAGGCGCTGAGCGCGGCTTTCCTCTAGTTCCTCTCCGAGTTCCGCCATGGAGAAGTCTGGGGTCAGTGGGAAAGTGTGGAGTCTGTGTGCCTTGCTTTTTGTGTTGCTGGATGTGGCTCTAGCCCAGAATCAGAAATGTCTGGTGAGCGATAATGACAAGGTGGTGTGTGGAGACCCGACCATCACGAGAGCCGACTGTGAAGCAGGAAACTGTTGCTTTGATCAGACAAGCCAGAGGCGCTGCTACTATGGGAATGACGGTGGGTTTGTGTAACCTGCGCATTTCGGAGCAGGATTCCTTTTTTTATACTGGGACTGAATCCAGCCTTTGTATCCCCTCAGTGACTGTGCAGTGCACCAGGGATGGTCAGTTTGTGGTTGTGGTGTCCAGGAATGCCACCAGCCCTCCGCTGAGCCTGGACTCGGTCAGTCTGCTGGGGGGTGGCAGTGCAGCCTGTGGCCCTGTTGGCACCACTGCTGGCTTTGCCATGTTCAAGTTCCCAGTCAGTGCCTGTGGCACCAGGATGAGGGTGAGTTGCAGCCAGTGTCTTGTTCCCAGAGCGCCAGCGTGTGCAGGCTGTGCCCGTCATGTCCCCACCCCTCTTCCAGGTGGAGGCTGGTGCTGTAGTGTATGAGAACCTGATGAACTCCAGCTTCGAGGTGAGGCCGGGACCTGATGGCTCCATCACGAGGGACAGTGCCTACAGGTGGGCAGGTTGCCTTCTCCTTCCTCGGCTCCCCTCGGCCTGTGCCAGTTCCTGATGGCCGGCTTCTTCCTGCAGGCTGTTCTTCCAGTGCAAGTATGCAGATGATGAGCTGGTTCCTCTGCAGGCAGTGGTCTATACGGTCTCTCCACCCCCTCCAGCAGTGTCCCCAGGACCTCTCCGTGTGGAGCTCCAACTGGCGAGAGGTACCTCTGCTGAGCCTTCAGCTCTGCTCGGCTGCCCTGCAGGGTGAAATAGTGCTAAAGCTCCCTCCTCCTCCTCAGGAGAGCAGTATGACTCCTACTACAGTGAGGGTGACTACCCTGTGACCAAGGTCCTGCAGGATCCTGTGTATGTGGAGGTTCACATCTTGCAGAGGACAGATCCCAATATTGTCCTGACGCTGGGAGACTGCTGGGCCACTTCCACCCCAAGCCCTCTGAGCCAGCCCCAGTGGAGCCTCCTGGTTGCTGGGTAACCTGTCCTCTGTAGCTCTTGCTGGATTCCCCACTGCTGACCCCTGCTGGCAGAGCTCTCACCCTGCTCCTCCTGTTGCAGGTGCCCATACAGAGATGACAACTACCAGACCACTCTGATCCCTGTGGGCGGCTCCTCAGGGCTGCTGTACCCAACGCACTACCAGCGCTTCATGGTCCGGATGTTCACTTTTGTGGACCCTGCCTCCCAGCTCCCCCTGAAGGAGACGGTAAGGAGCCGCGGCTGGGAGGCACCAGCTTGATGCCCGAGGGCAGCTGACCTTCTCTCAGCCCTGCTCTGCTCTCTCCAGGTCTACATCCACTGCAGTGCAGCGGTGTGCCAGCCTACTGCTACTGACCGCTGTGTCCCAACCTGCATCAGCAGGAGGAGTGAGTACCTGTCGCATGTCGGCTCCAGTGCTCCAGCTGAGGGGTAGCTGTTGGCTGCTGAATCCTGGTCGTCAGTCCTCCCAGCAGTTCTTCTGTTCCTCTTCCAGGAAGGGCTGTTGCTGCAGCACGCGGGGGCTCCTCCAAAGACACTGCAGTGGTCTCTAGTGGAGAAGTGATCCTGACTGCCTCTGAGCTCCCAGCCCAGGGTGAAGCGCATCGGCTCTGGTCTGAAGGTGAGAGGCTCCACTGTGTGAGCGGTGTTGGCGTGTTGCTCTGGCTGTGTACTGACTGCTGCCTGCTCTCTCCTCAGTGCCCCAGGTCTTCAGCTATGGTTTGCTGGCAGTAGCTGCCTCCACTGTGCTTGTGGTCTCTGCTCTGCTGCTGGTAGCTGTGTGGAGATTCAGACCTTGTACACAGAACAAAGCTGTAACTGGAGCATAATAAAGGGAGAAGTGAACTCTGGTCCTCCTCAGCCTTTTTCCTTTTTACTTTCTTAAAGATTGTATAAGACGCTTACAGCTGCGTTCTTTCTAGACGGAATGGTGGCAAAAACGCTGCTTAACAGATCAATGTAATGATTATTGCAGCAAGAGCACTTTTTGCATATACTGGCTTTTCTGCATCCAGCTCTGAAACCTCTTCCAGAACCACAGTCTGCTCCCTCTCCTTCATCTCGGTAATCTGACCGCTGAGGAAGGTAATTAATAGTGCAGGTGCTGCTTGGAGTCGTGGGCAGCGCTGTTCCCCTTGCAGCGACTGTAGGGGAGCCGATTTCGTACCTCCACTTACTGCGGCAGTACTGCCTGCTCCTCACACAGGCCCAACGTCATGCAATCCAGGAAGTGGCTTTAGAGCGGAATAATCTGTGGGCTTGGCTTCTGTTCTCTGAAGAGAAATGGAAGTGGCGGGATTGGACTTGGGGTACCTGGGCGGTCATTTGGGAGACACTGGTCCATACTTGATGATAAAAATAAAATCAGGTTTTTCACTCAAAAACACCAACATTCATGATCACCTAAATGACATGATTTCAAGGGGGGTTAGTGACGGGTGTAAAATGTCTGGGATCAGTGATCAATCATGCAGTTGAATATTGCAATCGGCGCAGTTTATTGGCATCGCAAGAATTTTGAGCAATATTTGCCTCTACTACAATTGGAGAAACTTTTAATCCTGTTAAAAGCTAGGAGAGAAACCTTTGACAACTTGGGGATTTTTGACCAATCTCAATTCCCCACGTGATTCGGAAGCCCTCGTCTGAAAGAAAAATGAGGCATTAACTTTAAAAGATTAAACCCTGCTGAACGTGCAAGAAGACTGACCTCTTTCAAATTGTATTTTGAACCACCAGTGTATGTGGTAATTATTCTGAAGTAATACTTCAATTATTAATTATTTACTTCCACTTGTATAGCGCTTTTCTGGTAATGTGGACTCCCCTCCACCACCTGGAGGATGCGACGGCAGCCATAGTGCGCCAGAACGCTCACCACACCAGCTCTCAGGGGGGAGAAGATTCACAGATGGGGGATTATTAGGAGGCCATGATTCTTTTAGAGAGACGCCCTGGGATTTTTAATGACCACAGAGAGTCAGGACCTCGGTTTTACGTCTCAGCCGAAGGACGGCGCCTGTTTACAGTCTAGTGTCCCCATCACTATACTGGGGCATTAGGACCCACATGGACCACAGGGTTAGCGCCCCCTGCTGGCCCCACTAACTCCTCTTCTGGCAGAAACCTTAGTTGTTCCCAGGAGCTCTCCCATCCAGGTACTGACCAGGCTCACACCTGCTCAGCTTTAGTGGGCTGCCAGTTGTGAGCTGCAGATGAAATGGCTGCTGGCTGTGCCGAATGTCGAAATTCAAACTTATTTTCCTAATGTGTGCGATTTCAGCCCGCAGGCACAGAGTACACGTGTTCTCTCGTCTGTCTGCAGCTCCTTCATTAGCGCCAACATCCCAGGCTTCTCCCTGCTTACGCGACACTGTCTCATTCGCTCTCTGATGCTCTAATGCAGCGGGTTTGTCTCGGCAACACGACTAATCAGTTCATTGATCTGAAATCACACGTGTAGCGCAAATTAAGACGTAATTTGAGTGGATTTAGGATTCATGTTAAACGAAATGTAAGATAAAAAAACTACACATTGAAAGGCCTGCCTGCATTTTCTATAATTTCATAATGCCCTATGTGATTTAACACTAAGGCAAAAACACATTTGACTAAGAATACGTTATCAGCAGCGATTTAGTCCTAGCCTGAGGTGGACTGGATTTTGCTGTAGTTTTACATTTTTATTTTCTCAAAATCCTCAAGAAAGGTTACGAAGTGCACCCCCTGGACGTCTTCACAGCCAGCACTGGGACGACATGATGCCATTTAAGGTAGAAATTGGATCATAATGCGTAATTACAACAGAACGCACTGACTCAGCCGGAGAAAATGGAAACATTAAATAAAAGAATACGTAAAACATCACCGGTCCTATTGTTTCATGATCGCTGCTCTGATCTTCCCCGACTCCCGCGCTCTATCCGGGCTCCTCAGTACGAGCGGACACTGAGTTTGTTCGCGTGAGAATCTGCTTTCTCTGTCGGCAAACCTGAACCTCATTAAGAGAGAATATCTCTGTGCCTTTAAAAAGACGTACTTCGCAAACAGTAGGTATCATGGATTCGTTCTCTGTGGGAAACAAAATGTGGGTTTCGGGCATTTCTCTCTTCAGCGTCTTGGTGTTCTTTTGTTGCGGCGTTTTCTATGACGCCGCTACATGGCGCTCAGCTCCCGGACGGCGAACCGGTATCACGCACAAGGGGGCTGTGTTCTACAAAACTCCTTGGTTTCCACAGCAGGATACGCCGCTCGGGCGGGCTGTGTCGGTAGCGTGCGGGGAGAGTCAAATCGTGGTGCAAGTCAGGAGAGACCTGTTCGGTACCGGTCAGCTGATCAACTCCTCGGACGTCAGTCTGGGAGACTGTGCGGCCACAAGGCAAGACGACGCGGCGCAGGTCCTGATCTTCGAGTCCGAGCTGCAGGCGTGTCGTAGTTCGCTGACGGTAGGGTGTCCGGCTTTGACATTCTAGCTTCGTATTTTAGTGGTGTGCCGGCTTCACCTGTCGCTTCTCTCCCAGAGCGCGCCAGAGGAGCTAGTGTACAGCTTCTCTCTCAGCTACACCCCGCGGGCGATTGCCAACACCCCCATCGTGAGAACTAATGGCGCCGTTGTCGGTATTGAGTGTCGCTACATGAGGGGAGGGAGGCATCTGCTGTCCTGCAGGGTCCACGGAGCTCCAGGGCTGAATAAGGACCGTGTCACTCTGCCGGAGTCTCTTTCCCAGGTTTTACAATGTGAGCAGCAGCGCCCTGAAGCCCACCTGGGTCCCCTACACTTCCACCAAGTCTGCGGAGGATGTCCTGGATTTCTCCCTGGTGCTCATGGCTGGTATGTGCTCCTGTAGGGAGAGGTGCAGCAAGACTCCCTTTCGCACTGGGGATGTCTGCTAGAGAAGATTGCTTTGTTGAATTGGCTTGACTGGGGGTCTATGAAGGCTTGCTCCCAGTAACCGGAGCTCTTTGAAGGGATCTGTATTTGGGAGACGTTCATCTGGTTCTCTGCTATTTTCCTGCTGGACCTATTCGTCGCCATGAGTAATGGCTCCTCTCCAATGCTAGATGACTGGAGCTCCCCAAGGACCTCCAACGTGTTCTACCTGGGGGACATCCTGAATATTGAAGCCTCCGTCAGCCAGGCCGACCACCAGCCCCTCCGGCTCTTTGTGGACAGCTGTGTGGCCACCCTGGTGCCTGACCAGACCTCTACCCCCAGATATGCCTTCATTGAGAATCACGGGTGAGTCCTGTGCCTTCTGATGGAGGAACTGCTGTGCAGACGGTGCACTTGCAATGACCTCCCCTCTCCCCCAGGTGCCTGACTGATGCCAGAACAACCGGCTCCAGTTCTCAGTTCATGCCAAGACCCCAGGACAGCAAGCTGAGGATGGAGCTGGATGCCTTCAGGTTCTATCAAGATGCCAGGAGCTCAGTGAGTGTCTTCCTGTGGCCTCTGGGCTGTGAGGAGGTTTAGCTGCAGTGGAGCCTCTGACTGAAGGTGTGCTGTTCCAGATCTACATCACCTGCCTTCTGAAGGTGACTGCTGCTTCCCAGAGTGTGGACTCCCTGAACAAGGCCTGCTACACTACTGGGAATGTGTAAGTGAGGAGGAGGGTGTTGGCTGCAATGTGCTCTGATGCGGGTGTCTGCAGTGATGCCTGTCCTGCTGTAGGTGGCGGTCTGTGGATGGGAGTGATCAGGTGTGCAGCTGCTGTGACTCCAGCTGTCCTACTACCAAATCCAGGCACTGGATGAGAATGAAGAGGGATCTGGGATCTAAAGAGGGTGAGACTCTCTCTTGCTTGTGGTTTCTCAAAATGAGGAGAGGGGCTTCTAGTTCTTGTAGATGCTAGTGTTCCACTCCAGTAGTATGAACATTGGTACATTGAGGGATTGTGAGCAGAAGTCTTCATGGGAAAACCATGGAACTGCTGGGGGAATGTAGGCAAAATGTGGAAAAGCAACTGTTCTCTGGATTGCTACATGAAAAGGAGCGTTACAAAGGGTGTCCTTACCTCCAACATGTTCTTAAAAAAATTGAATGCTGTCTTCTGCAGTGCTGTAGGTATTTCTATCCAGAATTCCTTCCTGTTGCAGCTGCTGAGTGGGAAGGCGATGCCACAGTTGGTCCTCTGTTTGTGCTGGGAGAGCAGGCTGTTGACAGCCCAGCAGAGGTGAAAGGTCGGAGGTCTCAGCTGAGAGCACAGGAGGAAGGTGATGCAACAGGTAGAGGAAGCCTTTAGTACCCAACCTGTATACTGACTGGAGTCTCAGTGGGACTGAACTGGTCTAAAGGCATCTCTATGGTAGAGCAGTGTGAGCTAACCTGTCCTCTCTTTCCAGGAGTGTCTGCTGAGCCTGTGATCCTGGCTGCTCTGGGGGCAGTGGTGGGGTTGGTCTGTGTTGCTGTGCTGGGGACTGTCCTTTACAGGAGACTGCAGAGTAAATCCACTGAGCTGACTGTGATGGAGAAATAAAGGAGGGATTGGAAACTGTTTCAGTCAGAGTCTTTTCTACTGTACTTCTGTCAAACTGGGGGCAACAGATCAGTACTTGTCTTGTCCACTGAACTATAATGTTGGCATGTTAAGGACAGACTCTGTGTGCCTTTGCTGTATCTATTGAAAGGGTCAGCTACTGTTGGTTCCAATTCACTGAGGATTTTAGAGCTCACCCAGTACGACAGTTCAATCACCACTGCTACACTGGTTTTTCATGTGCTGACTCTTGGAATTAAGCTAAGGCTGCTGTGTCTAGGTATTATTTCTACACTGGCCATCTGTGTATGCTTTAGTGCTGCTTGCAAGAGCAGGTTTTGGCTGCACAGTGCTGTCTGAGACAGTGGGAGTGAGTAGTATCCAAATCAGTTTGTTACACACTAGTAATTTGATGGAGAGGTTTCTGGGTTAGGCCTGCCACCCTGACAAATATAGTCATGGCTGAGCATTCAAGTTAAACTGTTTATTAAGTAACTTTTAGAGGTGAGAACAAGTGATCTAGGATTCTTCGGCAGCCTGGATGATGAAGAAACTATCTGCGTAGTGTTGTTTATGAAACTGTTGGGTTGCAGGCTCCAGGTTTAAGATTATCAGTCCAGATGGCAAATGAAGTTGTAAACACCTTCACTATACTCAAGGAAAGTAAAAATGTTCAGCAGTTTTGTTTTTTTCCAGCTGTGACCAGTCTTTCCACTGGATGGCCTGAGCTCAGCAGGGCTGGGCTATGGTGGGGTGGGACACTTCTAAGGAGAAAACCAAGCTGTTGCTGTAGGTAATGTCCGGAAAGAAAAGCTCCATCTACTGGTTTACCAACTAGAATTTGCCATGTTGGTGCCCAATATGGGGACACGGTACTGAAGGAGGTGCTGCTGTTCAGGGAAGCCATTAAACTTTACTACTTGCCCATGCAACCTGCTGTGGCTCTTTGAAATAGATGGAGAATTTATGCTGGTGTGCTGATATAATTGTTTTAATTTTATCATTTTTATCTAAAGTGGCTTTACATAAAACCATTAATAAAAATAAACCACTTAAGCGGCAGTGAGCTGCTGATTCTTGCCTGTGCATTCCCAGCAGGAGCGGGTCAGCGCAGGCCTGCTTATCTAAGAAAGAGGGCTTTAGTGAAGTTGGTCTCCACATTCACCGTGACCTTGGCTGTGCTGCTCTTCAAAGTGTAGGCAGGTTGGACCATTTTTTGGTTCACCTATGTAGTGGTTTGATGGGTTTACTGAGACAATTATCAATTGTAGCAGTAATCACGAGGTTGTTCGTTGGGGCTTTTAGAAAATCAATCGTCAGAACAACTAACAACGCACACACACGGGTTCAATACACGAGATACATTTATTAATATAAACTGTGCACCAAACATATACTAGTCTGCCTGGATACGAGCGGCAGACCTTACTGTGAGGGTTATCAATATACAAGGTATATAATCTCGAAGAGATACACAACAGAGAATATATGTCAATATATATGGTTCGGTTACTAAATCGCTAATCAGTGTTATTACCCACTGTTACTCTAAACTCGGAAGTAAATACATTACTCATGAATTAAATTGATAACAACTTGTGTTGAGGTACAATTAAATTCTCGAGACGCAATGTAGAACATGGGGTTTACTTATCCACTGTGTTTGGATTTGGAATTTCCCGGCACGAACACCAAACCAGCTGACAGGCTCTGTTGCAGCCTCTGTTCCAGCGGTTGTCCAATGGGCGTTGTGTCGGCGTCCTCTGGCTACCGGCCAACCAGTCGAGGTGCAGCTCGGAGTAGGACGGGCGGAGGAATCTGACTGCGGCGCGCAGGGCAGTCGTTGCTCCGAGGGGATCTACCAGCAGTCCGGCTGGCTAGTAGAAAGTCTCTATGCACAGAGTGTGACCGCGAGTCCTCACAAGTCACTCTTTTGCCTGGGAAGAAGCTGGTTCGTTCCCGGTCCAGCGCTGCTTCTGAATAAGCTATTCAGGTTGTCGACGAGGGTCCAACTGTAGGCTGCCGTTGATCAAGCGGAGCATTCACGTTGGTAGAATTCTGAGTACGTACGGGATCCTCGGCCTTGCGCTTAGAACAAAGTCCAAGTCCTTTTGCAGACAACCGCAGTTGTCACGTGATTGTCTCTGAGGATGCGCGAAAATGGCCAAGGAGAGCCCAGAACTGAGCTTGCGCTCCCTTTTTGATCAGGACCCAGATGTGTGCTGATTGGTTGAGAGTTTGGCGGGCATTGGAGACCCACGTGGTATTACCACGCCCTGCCAGTCCCTGATTGGTTGGTCAAGGTGAGATATAAGTCACTTACTCTTGACACTTAGGAATGCAGTCCAGATGTCCATTCAGCACTCCCTAGACTGATAGGCGCCAATGGATGACCATTGATCATGATAGCCAGGCTTAGCTAATTGCATCCCCGTCTGGGAGCTTGCTTCTTATCAAAAGAAAACATCTTAAATCAGCCTGCATGAATTCTTTCTCTGTGGCTGCACCACAGAGATGGAGGGTGAGATGGGGCCTCCTTTACGAGCATACCAACGCTTAATTCTGTCTTATTAACAAGCATTGCCGCTACACCTACAACAGAGGCAGAAGGATCAGGAGGTCAATGCTGGCATCAGTGTCAATGTACAAAAAGGCTGCTAATGCGGTGAGAACGCACAGATCCTAGGCATGGTTACAAATGAGAGGAGGCCCTTCACTAATCAGCCCCTGTTGAATATTTAGGGGTTAGCAGTTTTCTTGAAAATACACAAGGCTTTTAGCTTCAACAAGCGTGTTCCAGTCCCCCACAACCCTTTGTGTAAAGCTATGACTCCTGTTCTTCCATATAAGTTACTTGTGACTTCTTGTTCCTTTAATACTTCAAATAGGTCATAAAATGCTTCCATCCCTGTGATGTGTGATGTGTCAGCAGTGCTCTGGGTGTTTCTGATATATGAAGTGTCTTGCAGCAGCCTTAAACACACCCAGCTCTTGCTGTCACTGGACAACTGAGGCCTCACAACATGGACAGAGTTAAGGGTTGCTTAGTGCGGTGTCTTAAGTCCCACACAGTTGGCACACATGGTAAATGTATAATACACTCTAATTGCAGCAACTTTCTTAGACATTTGGGACTGAAAACTTCACAAAACCACAGATTCATTGCTTTGTAATTTTGTCCTCGTTATTGTAGCGGTTCCCTGCCCCAGTCCTGATGTAACACTGCCTGCTGGTCTTCATTCCAGCTGAGCTCTGCTCCTCCAGCACTAACTGAAGACTTAACACATCTGCTTGATCCTTTAGACTTTTATTTAACATGTTCCTTCAGTCAGTGCTGAGTGTCAAAACTACCCATCTTCCAGGACACTGGCCCTAGCCTCTCTGCAGCCCGCTGGCTGTTATTTTAGACTCAACAGCTCTTGCTAGTTGAACAGACACAGGTGAGAGTGACTCTGTATGAGACACACCTCAGTATAACGAATGTTTCCTCCTTCTGCAGCCCCCCAGGTGTATACCCACGTCAGGCACCACAGCTGAATGAGGCCACTTCTGAAACTGGGTTGATACCTATTACAGCTCTCGTCTGAGCTGTTAAGAGCTGAGAGCAAATTTACACGTGTGTACCAGGCAGTAAACTAAAATCGGTCAGCCTGTGATGATTACAGGTGACCTGCTATGAAGATCTTTATTTGATTTTTGGGAAAGTGAGCTTCTTCCCCAAAAAGCTCCCCTGAAGTCATGGTCCAGTGTCAGATGCATCACAGCCAGAGGGCATGAGAGCACTGGTAAGGACCAGAGTGAGGGTAAACAGTCTTATATGAGAGCAGCTCTGTTCTCCTACCGGGTCTCCTCAGGCCTGTGTGCTGTCCCCCATCCCGTGCATTCTGTACACAGACAGCTGTAGAAGCCTTTTGGAGGACAGGCACGTCATTACGTTTGCTGATGGCTCTGTCGTTGGCTGTCTCCTCCAAGACATAGACACTGATCATGGGCCTGTGGTGGACTATTTTGTTGAATGGTGCAACGAATCTTTCGTTCAGTTTAAAATGTTAAAACCAAATACATGCAATAAAAAACAGATTAAGCAGAACAGCGACTGAACCAGCAAAGGTGTCGGTGCACATCTGCTACAGCTGGCAGACATCCACGCCAGACAAATAATGCGGAAGGCCAATATAGTCACTGACTGTCATGACCACCCCTTGTGCTGTGAATTTGGTATGTCTTTTACTTGACCCAAGGAACGATCCGCAGAGCAAATGACCCAACTGGGACAATAGCAGGAAGTAAGTGAGACCAGCAGTCCAGCGCGATCGGCCTCTGGGGGCAGGAGGGCTGCTGGCAGGGCCTTTGCCTTGAAGATGTGGTCTGGGCAGAACCCGGCTGCTCACCTTCATGAACAGGTCCGCCAGGTGATACCTCTGAGCATATTTTTCGAAGACTTCTTCCATCACCCAAAACAAGGGGGATCCTCTTTCAGGATGGCGTAAGGCTTTGTTACCTGCGGGGTGGAGAATGCCCACGTCAGTCCCCCCTCACCGCCAAGGGCATGTCAGCCCCCAAAGCCACAGGACCTGATTACAGTGCGTTTAATACTGCCTTTATCATCTGAAAAATCAAATACCAGTAGGTGCAAAATTGCTACCGTTTGTTCTTTAGATTTAAACATTCCGACCTGCTCCAGTATTGGTGCTCAGTGCTCTGAGAAGTTCACATGATGACATCATTGTACACCAGCCTATTTCCAGCAAAGCCTTTGTCTCATCTCCTTCATTGTCAGCCCACTGTGCTGTACAGATGACCAACTGACCAGTCTAAAACTATGGAGCTGTCTTGGTCTCCCAGGGTGCCTTTGTACTGCTTTTTAGGTGCTCAGGTAAGAAGCTTGTCAATGGCACAAGAGGCTCCTTCCTCCCCATTGTGCACAGTTCTCACCTGGCATTGTGGGGTAAACTGTGAAGGTGTCGCTTATCGTGGGCAGTTTGTACTTCTGAATACCATCTTCCTCAAAATCAGATGGCAGATCGTCAGCCTGCATTACTCCTTCATCCACATCACCTTTAATGTGGAAAGAATTGTGCAAAATTTGGAAAAGCATTCGGGATGTTTAATGGCATCATCCTTTAAGAATGCACATATCTGTAGAAAAAACTTGAAATTTTATTTATGAAACAATGTTACCAGCCCTAGAGGGACCCCTGACACAGGACACCAGCCCTACAGAGACACCAACGCTGTACACCAGCCCTACAGAGACACCAACGCCGTACACCAGACATAGAGAGACACTGACACTGTACATTACTGCACAACCCTGCTGGTTCAAATCCCGCAGCTGGCAGAGGAATCCTACTCTGTTGGGCCCCTGAGCAAGGCCCTTAACCCCAAGTGCTCCAGGGGTGCTGTACAATAGCTGACCCTGTGCTCTGACCCCTGGCTTTTCTCCATGTTTATGTGTCTCATGGAGAGCAAGCTGGGGTATGTGAAAAAAGATGAATTCCTGATGCAAGAAAGTGTATAGGGCTAATAAAGTGATGTTATGTTATTATTTACATACTTCCCCTGCAGGCCTGGATGATGAAGACCTTGGGCTGTCCCTGCAGTTTGGGGCACTCCTTGTTGTTGAAGAGGGCGAAGATCTCCTTCAGAAGAGCTGACTGGTTATCTGTGCCCAGAATGCTGTCTTCCTTACCGTGGGCCATGAGAACCACAACACAGCACTTGACCTGGCGGCGATTGGCATGGTCTCTGAAGGCTGTG
Organism: Atractosteus spatula; assembly: GCF_055471065.1. Taxonomy (NCBI): domain Eukaryota; kingdom Metazoa; phylum Chordata; class Actinopteri; order Semionotiformes; family Lepisosteidae; genus Atractosteus; species Atractosteus spatula. Next base: position 65,348,858 of record NC_142708.1, on the reverse strand, counting down.
AGCTCCGGGATGATTTCCTGTTAATGGACACGAAAATGAAACCTTTCTAATTAAATGAATGTGTAAACCACAGTATTATCAAGAATTATAGATACATAATATTTGAATGCAAGTGTATACTGTAGATATAACACCCAAGAAGTTGCATTTTATAACTGGATGACATACAAAGATCTTCACGCTGAAGTTGTCTGTTACTGAAGCATTTATATTCAAGAACAGCCAGTAACTTTGTTACCAGACCCATTCAAGATCCTAGTTAATGTTATAACACCCTATTAATGTTAATCTTTCCCAGGTTATAAACAGAAGTTGTGTATGTTTCATTATAACACTATTACTTAAATATGAAGCAGAGGTCACAAGGGCAAACTACAGGGAAGAACAACAGGAGGTACTTCTTTACACAAAGGGTGGTGGGAGCTTGAAACAAGCGGTCCAGTCATGTGGATGATCCTGGGATCAATTCATTGCTAGCAACCAAACAAGCTATTTAGGCAGAAGAGCCTCCTCTTGTTTGTAACCTTTATCATATTCTTAATGTGTTTTTATGCTCCCGTAATATGTGTACATAATATATCATATTTAACTTCATTACAATTATATTGTGAAATGGACACATCCTAGGTTATCAGCTGACTGATGTAGTTCTTCTTCTCTGTTAGCCCATAGCCAGCAATTCTTGTACTGGGAACAGCCCCACCTCCCAAAGTATAAAGTCCCTTTGACCCCCATCCCCACCCCAGGAAAGGGATGGTTTAGAGTAGTCAAGGTGTGTTTAGAGGAGTGGAGGAAACCTGACCACCTGGCCAAAAAAAAACTAAACATGAGGAGACCATGCAAACTCCCCACAGACAGGCACCCCCATCTTGAATCGAGCCCAGGACCCTGGGGCTATGCGGCTGAATGAAGGGCTCTGGGGTGTCTTTCTGCAGCTCTGCTGCGCCAGTGGAGAGAGACTATAGGACTGGAAGAGAAAAGGCAGCCATTACCTTCCCCAGCAGGTCCGTCTCCTCCGTGCACTTGAAGCCATACTTGCTCAGGAGCTTCCGGGTCCGCTCCAGATCTACTTCTGCCCCCCCCTGGGGTTCTCCTTCTGGCACAGGATGAAGGCCTCCCGCGCGCCGTCTATATCATAAACATCATCCTGAAAACAGAGGGAAAGGAGTGGTACTTTAATCTCTACTGTACATGAATTTTCCATTGTTTCAAATCATGTTAATATAATCAGCAACTTGTGTCCATTTGAATGGCTGTACTATAGAGCTCAGTTCAGACCTAAGACTTTCAGAACATCGGGAGAATTCATCTATTTTCTGCTTCATCCAGTACAGGGTCACAGCAAAGCTGGAGCCTATCCCAGCAAGCAACGGGCAGGAAGCAGGATACCCCCTGGACAGGACGCCAGCCCATTGCAAGGTGGACAGAACATTCATGTCATAGCCCAATTTTCCCAGAAGCCGATTAACCTTCCAGTTTGTCTTTGGACTGTGGGAAGAAACTGCAGCTCCCAGAGGAAACCCATGCAAATACAGGGATAGCATGCAAACTCCACACAGATAGCACCCCAGCCATTTCATGGCATTCAACATATTTTGGCTTTGAACCCAGTTTTAAATGCTTCGATAATTGGTTAATAACTGGTTTATTTAAAGCCAGGAAAACTGGGTAATGTTTTAAGGTCAGTTCTTTGTTCTCAGTCTCTGAGCTAGATAAGTCTGGCCAGCTCACGAGGGCCTGTCTCTTTCCTTCTTACAGGTATAATCGTCAGTGTAGCTTCAGAGCAGGATGGGCTGATATCATGTATTCTTCATGCGGTCTCCGTTGTACTGGAGATGGGGTAGGATCCATATTGAAATCCCAATACATCCACCAAGTATTTGACACACAACAACCTATAAGACTACTCAATTACTAATTATGACTGCTTACCTTGTCTATATAGCATCCCTCAGTGTTTGAGCTCTGCAAACCAATGGAATCTGAGAGAGAAATAAATGTCAGACATCAGTATACTTTGGTGCTGAGCCAGTAGGTGGCACACTTTCCTCTGGATTCAATCAAGACTTCAGAACTGTGATGGGGAACACTATACTGCCTTTCAAAAAGTTTGCACAAAGAAATTGCAGATGTACAGAGTCCTGCTCCTGCACACAGGGGAGCATAAGGAGGCGGAGCCAGATTCCATCCCACCCACCTTCCAGCCACTCACTGTCTGACACGTCACAGGCTGCACCGCCCTGTACCAGACGTCAGCGGTGACTGGAGGAGAGGTGCATGCCTCACCAGCAGCGCCATGTCATTCCTTTACAGGGCACACTCAGAAGCACTCACACCAGGGGCAGTTTTCACAGAACCAATTAACCTACCAGCATGTCTTTTCCTGCAACTCACAACTCACAAGTGGCAGCCCACTGGAGCTAAGCAGGGGTGAGCTTGGTCAGTATCTGGATGGGAGACCTCCAGAGAAAAACTAAGGCTGCTGCTAAAAGAGATGTTAGTGGGGCCAGCAGGGGGTGCTCACCCTGTGGCCTGTGTGGGTCCTAATGCCCCAGTATAGTGATGGGGACACTATACTGTAAAAAGGCACCATCCATCAGATGAGATGTTAAACTCTCTGTGGTCATTAAAAATCCCAGGGTGTCTCTCGAAAAGAGTAGGGATGTTACCCCAGCGTCCTGGCCAAATTTCCCCCTGGCCTTCACCAATGGCCTCCTAATAATTCCCATCTATGAACTGGCATCATCACTCTGTTCTTCTTCCCACTGAGAGCTCGTGTGGGCTGAGTGTACTGAGTGTACTGGGTTGCCGTCACATCATGCAGGTGGGGCTGCACACTGGTGGTGGAGGGGAGTCTGCATTACCTGTAAAATGCTTTGAGTTGAGCGTCCAGCAAAGCGCTCTATAAGTGGAAGGAATTATTATTTTGTCTTTGGGAGGAAACTGGAGCACCCGGAGTCAACCAAACAAACAAAGGGAGAACATACAGACTCCACACAGACGTCAGCAGGTCCAGAATTGAACCCAGGGCCCCAGGGATTCAAGGCAGCCATGCTAATTACTGTGCCATAGTGTTTACTACCTTAAGGGCTAGATGGGCTGTATGGCCTCCTCTGTTTCTTTCTTAGGCCATTATGGCTGTCAGAACTGAAGAGTGGTGTTTGACAGAGACAGGCAGACAGAATTTACCCTCACCGTCCGTTTTATAAACCTTCTCAGGCGGAGCGCTGTGGCTTTCGGCAGGAGCGCATTTCTGCGCTGTAAGGGAAAATCACAAAGCAGAAAGAGGGTAAGTCAGTGGTGTCCTGTGGTGAGGGGTGTGAAAACTCTCTGATGAGCTACCCTGGAATCTCGTAGCTCCGGCCTCCTGAGCCACAGCAACTGTTCGGCTCCTTGGTTTTCCGATGTTAACCCTGCCGCTCCTCGTTCTCCCAAACTGGGATGAAGAACAATGCAGTCTGGAGTGCATGTACCCAGTGTGCAGATTTCCAAATGACATTAACCTGCGTCTTAGTATGCCTGTCAAAGTAACGCATCTTCAGGAACCAGTCCAGACTTTTACAACTTTGTCCCTCCGTTTTTTGTTTTTGTTTTTCTTCTCACTAGATCCCTTCGGAAGCGGTTGTACCTCCGTGCAAGGCTGCAGTGAAGGGCTGCAGCAGCTCGATCATCCGCGGGTCGTTCCTGGGAATCTTTCTCACCGCCTCCTGAACGGCGAACACGGATTCCTCCAGCCCGTACTGAGACACGATCACCTCGGGCATATCCTCCCTGGCCATCTTTTCCTTGCTTTGGGGTATTTTAGGGAGCAGCATCATCATCTTCTTATACTGCGGCTCCGTTAGCTCCTCGATGATATTGCTCAAGGCCTGGCACCAGTCGTCCTGAGAAATTCCCCTCGCCATTCCCTGAGGAATAACAGCCCACGCATCCCAAATTCAGGCTTTCCAATCAAAGTTTACACGCAGAATCAATATCAAAACATCTGCATAGCTTAAAATGAAACACTGGACAACTCCTATCAATCACCAACTCTTCCAGCACATGCTACTGAGTGAAACAGACCTCAATACTCCACCAGAAAACTCTTCAACTCCCTAATTATTAATGAATTAGGACGACACATTCATCCAAAGCAACATGTATTCATGTACTTCAATACAGGCATTTACTGGAGCAATCTGAAGCTGTGCTTCCCTTTGGGATTTAAACCTGCAAACCTGCAAGCTTCTCCATACTACTGCTTCAATACAGCACCTTATTAGATTCATCAAATGCAAAATGCTGCAAACTATAAGTAATAAAAAGTAATACTAATAGGAAATAAGAATGTCAATTGAGTCCACACAGGTCGTATAAACATACGATAAGTGACGTGACAAACTAGCCAGCCCGTCTAGACCATTTGAAATGTCATAGCTAACTAACGCTCCTTTAAAGAAACCAGTGTATGGGCTTCAACAACATGGCTGGGCAGCTTGTTCCACACTCCCAAAACTCTTTGTGTAAAGAAATGCCTCCTGGTCTTAGTTTTGAATGTACCTTGCTCTGGTTTGTGCTTCACTGTTGGTTCTGAAGGTCCACTGGTTTGACTGCTGGAGGGTTTTGAATACTGGAATCAGGTCCCGTCGATGGAGTGGTAGCGAACAGTGGGTTGGGAGGCTGTTGTCAAGACCTGAGCCCAGGGGATTGCCATAAGCTGGACATCAGTGTGAACCCACACATTGGACTTATAGGAGACAAGACTTCATTATCACATAATAATTGCTAAATGAGGCTGATCAAATATTGATCAATATAATTACGTACAAAATTCCCTTGAGAGCATTATGACTAGAACCAAACAGCTCAAAATTAGTACTCCACTTGTCAGGCTAAACCGGTTCTTCAGGAAATCTGAGATTGACTCGCACCCTTCTTGTCTACCACTTTGCAGTGAGCGATTCAGCCAGGTGGAGTTCCTGGGAGCTCCAAACTGAAACAGAGTATTTCTAAAGAACCCAGAAAACAAAATGAAAATGAAATGGGAGTGTAGCAGACACACACAAAGGCACACAGATTTCAAAGTTTTCCAAATACATACAAGTGTTCAAAACTGACAGTGTCACTAACTAAAACAACCCAGAGGACTTCTTCAGAATAGACAGTGTAAGATTTACCAGAGGACACAAGTGGAAACTAAACGGAATGCATTTGTCACTGAACAAAAGGCAGTTCTTTACAAAAAGGGTGGTGGGAGTATGGAGCAAATTAGCCTTGTCAAAGCTTAAACCCTGGCCTTTCTTAATTAACGGTTGGATGAGATCCTGGGATCAATTAACATCTAGCTAATTATCGTGACATGATGTGTAGGCTGATCTAATGCTAAACATTTACTAATACAAAAAGCTGAAACTATACATGATAGAGGAATTCACAGGAGGCATAACAAAGACGAGTAGTGTGGCTGAGTGGTTTGTGCTCTCAATGCCTCCCCAGCGGGGTGTGGGTTCAAGTCCCATTAGTATCGCAGCTGTTAAACCCTTGAACAAAACATTTTACTCAGATTTCTCCAGTAAATGCCTTGTTGCAGGACCAGGTCTATTACTGTAAACAAGAAGTTGCCCTTACCTGCTAGAGTAAGGAAAAGAATAGGATATTGGAATAATAATGATGGCTTACCCAAGTCTAGAGTTTAGCAGTTCTGTGCAGTACAACACAAAACGCCTTTCTCAGGCTCATGAGAGCTGGTGGCTTATATAGAGGTGACTGTGCTTGAGGTGTGGCTACACTGAAGCAAAACAAGGAAAACAAAAAGCTTTTATTTGACTGGAATATCGTTGGGATCCTGAATGTGGTGCCAATAAGAGTAGGTAAACATTTCACTTCACAGCTCGCAGGATGCAGGCGAACAATGGCAAAATCCCTGAATTCCCCCAGGCCGTTGTATTTTTACTGTAATTTTTACTGTAATTTGCATTGCCCAACCCCCACTCTCTGTTTGAGCTCACGTCCCTCAAACAGAGAGCTGGCTTTAGAGAGCAAGCAAGGCTCATAAAGAACAGCCATCCATCCTGGTGGTTCTAAAAACTACAGATAAGAAAAGTGTAACCTCCCCTTTCGCAGAGATAAACTGGGCTATGTTTTTACAAAGGAAGTCCACACCCTGAAGACAGCAGAGAGGTCGCAGGGCCTAAAACAAACAATGACTGAGTGGAATTAAAACCTGTTAAGATCAAGGATGAGTCCACATCTATTTAAACGCCTTGTGAACAGAATCACTTAAAGGCTACTCATGTTGTCCCTGTGCTTTGGACCACATAGTGTGTTTGGGCTCTCTTGGAGAAAATGAAGTCCAGAATATTTATCTGGCAAAAAAAAAATGATAGAGAAAATTTTCTTTTTTTAAATGCCCAGATTTAGGGGCTGGTTTATTCTCTTCTTCAGGACCGATTGCAGATCACTGAATCCCAGACATTAATGCTTTTGTGCCTTGAGATGACTGGCAGATGCTGAGCGTGCAGATTAGAGTTTACAGTAGCTGCTGTCAGTCCTGGCTTGTGGCTGTGGAGAGGACAACTGCACATTGACCTCTCCAAGCTCCAGTCTATTTACAGGGAGCAGGAGCAGCACAGGCTTTATCAGTGAGTTCAAAATAACAAGGAAGTAAGTGTAGAAGAAAGGGTGCAAGCAACAGATTAAAACTAGTTAACACGGCAGCACTTAAGGCTACACCTGACATTCCTGCTCGTTCTGTGGTGCACTTTCCATGTCCTCCTGCTGTTAGTGTGGAATCTTCCTACTCAAACCAGCCAAGATTTGCAACTACCTGGAGCAGTAAAGGAAAGCAATGCCCTGCAGGAGAACCGAATGAACAATATTTGCTCTGCCTTGACAACGGGGTGGGATCAGAGTTCTACATACATACAGTAGCTGTGTTGCATCAAAAGGGCTCTGCAATTAGGAAGTTCCTGGAATAGATGTGCAGTCAGAAATGAGCACAGTAAGTTAAATCGTTTTTGCTCACTTTGCTTTTGACTGTTTCACAATCCCTCTTAACGGTCTGAAGTCATAATCACAGAGAACATGGACATCGTTTACGCTCAAGTCAATTTTTCCAGCAAGGTGGCAACAAAACAGACAACTGAAAAGAAACCTGGTAAGGCTGTTAAAATCTCTATTCCTTCCTAGTGAACTAGCAGTACTACTATGCTTTCCTACACTATACTACAGCCAAAAAGAATTCAGGCTTATTTAACAGTCTCACTATACACTCATTCTAAACTAAAAGTACTACTATACTAGTCAGTACTACAGGGGAAAAGATCATTAATTGTTCTTGAAATATTCTGCAGACTGGGTCACAATACCTTACGTCTAAACTAGAAGTACTACTATACTACTCCATACCACAGGGAAAAAGAATTCAGGCTTATTGAGTCGTTCTGCATTTATGATCACTGGATTTCTATATTTTATTATAGGCAAAAAACAACTTCAGTTTTAAAAAAAAATTCTGCTGACACAGAATAAGACACATCCTCACTCAAGACATGCCAGTCCCCCAGAGGCACATCCTCACTCAAGACATGCCAGTCCCCCCACAGTGAATAGATTGTCTTTCATAAAGAGACTTTTTACTACTTAGTAATCTCTGTGAGCCTTAATTTTTTTCAGTCAGGGAAATCTGAATAAATGAGCCTAGCAATAAATAACCTAAAATACGTTTTCCTCTGTTCTGTTGCCATACTCGCGACAAATGAGATTGAAAAAGAGTGAAGTCTGGGACGTGTCCATAATACAGCCACAGTATTTAAATACAGATGGATTTGTAGCCTCTTTTTGCATCTTAATCTGGGCATTAGCTGTGCTCTGTCATTGTTAGAGGTAACCAGTTCTTTTTCAGGAAATGTCCGGCTCATGCCCGGTGTCCAGATGCTATTTTCAGGAATGCTATACAAAGAGAATGATGTGTCAGAACCAGGTTCTCTTAGTTCTACAGTTCTGGCAGTTTGTTGGGTTGGAAGTCCTGTTGGGTTTGGATTGGTGAAGGGCACACTTGCTCACGGACACTTTATGCACGATAGAATGCAGGAAATATGCTGTCAGAGTTCAGGAAAATTACATTTGGTTGCAGGTTTTAATTCCTCCTTTGACTAATCTTAGTTCTACAGTTTGACTAACCCTTTGACTTCCTCTCTCCTGGATTATTTCTTCACTTACAGATCAGATTTCTGCATTCGGCTTTGGTTTCCTCTTTCTGAGGCTGGGGATTGCCCTTACGACACTGAAATCCGTTCTGAGAGAAAAGAAAAGAAAAAGAAACTCTCTGTATCCTGGCCAAAGAGGGGCAGTGATCTGAGCAGTGGGGACTTCATGCTGACCAATCAGTCAAACCCGCTGAGCCAGCAGAGATTTAGAGTCAAGTGCCCATTGCCTCTCATCCTCATTCACAACAGAAGGAGCAAACAAGAAAGGCTACAAATGACAGAAAGCTGCTCAGCCCATCTTGCATGTTTGGTATTTTTGTAGTTAAGAATCCCCAGGATTGAGCCTTTCTCTGTGCCTTAAGAGTCTGAATGCTTGGATCCAATCTCCACTCAATCTGCTTTGCTCTAGACTGCCTAGACTTTGTTCCTTTGCCAATCCATTTAGGAAGCATTCTTGTTGCTCCTCTTCAACAGTCTCTTGTTCATGTGTTTCAGGGGATGATGTGACGTACGCCGATGTGCACACTGCCAGAACACAGACAGAAGGCCTACCAAGTAAAACGATTCATGGAGGTTTTGCTCCTGGTATAACACAACTTTGATTTTTTTTCCCCCCAAAACTAGAACGAGTCTCTAAATTAATCAACTTGGTCACCCTGCACTGTTTAAATGTTTAAATCAGTATATAACCATCTCCGAGATCCAGATCATCCAGTTGGAAAGCAATCTGGATATGATTGTGACACTGCTGGCTCCAGTCTGATCTGAGCAGACAGGAACACATTTAACCCATCCGGTCCATCTGGTAGATAGCAGTAAATCGACCCAAGGATCGCTTTCATCCGTGTCTTGAAACCAAGGTATCGCCTCAACAACATAGCAGGGCAGCTTGTTCCATACTTTGTGTCAAGAAGTGTCTCCTATTCTCAGTTTATTTCAAGATCAGTTTATTTTTTCATTTCCTGACATAGAATATATCACAATAATGATGCTAACAATGAAATGGATTTTAATTGTGCAATATTACCAAAATGGAATGATAATTTCAATAGTTTTCCTGGTAGGTTTTTCCATCATCTTCTTTAAAAGACTAGTAGCTGATGGGTAGATCTGGGTCTTGTGTTTCAGAGCTTGAACAGACTTACTCAGATATTGGGCAGGATATCCCACAAATAGGCACAGGACGTTCATGGGGTAAGATACTAAGATCTCATTTCCTGCTTTTTACTCACTTCTCTTTTTTTCTCTCCACTTTGTCATGTTTTCTTTCTTGCTATTGTAATGATCTTGAGTACATTCATTCAAAACATAACTCCAAATGGTTAAATGTCTCTTATTCAGAGATCATTCAACTGGAAAACAAGTTGGGTCCTGCAGAGCTGAAGTTGTCGCCTAGTTCTGACTGTGTCATTAGCTGGCTATGACCAGGATTCTCCAGAGGTGGCTCATAGCTAGTGCCACAGGGTGTCTGTGATAGTATGAGCTGCGTTAAGCTCTCAGTCTGATCCATTTTGCTCTGCTGTTTTCACTGTCTTTATATAAAGTGGGAGAGGACATGAAGTGCTTAAGCCGGCTCTTAAACTATTACTTTTTAAAGAACTGCTGAAGCTACTGACACACTGACGAGTGTGCAATCTTGTGCTCATTGCAGACACCTCGCCCACATGTGCGGAGAGCCGAAGACGAACCGGCAGGCTTTGTCTGATCTCGCTCCTGGCAGTCCTGTGCTGCCTGGCTGTAGCTCTGCCGATAGCTCTGCTTACCTCTCGTAAGTGCTGAACAATCTGATCACAGTGAGGGAAAAATCATATCGGAATCTGGGCTGAGCCACACAGCAACGGGTAGGGGGGTAATTCCAGGAGGAAAAGTAAAAAGAATAAAGTTTCCCAATATTTCGGCTTAGGAGCTACACCCACTCTTCTGGCTGCACTGGGGCTTGAGAAGAGGGGGTTGTGGGTTCAAATCCCAGCTGGAACGGTGCTCCTCTTACATTTCTCCCCCAGGAAATACGTCTGGACAAGTGCGCGCTCTCCAAGCCAGCTTTAGAGCTGACACTTTCATCTGGCCTGCAGGCCTCTGGGGCTCAAAATGTTTTTAATTTGTCAGCACAAGGTTAGCTTCTGCTTGCTTCTTAGGAGAAAAAAGGGTGACGGAGCTAAAAGTTGCCCCCATCTGTGCATTCCAATGTGTTCCTTTTTTATTTTGGAGATTCGGTTTTAATTTTGACATTAACAAGGAACATCAGATCAATAACAAGATAAGCCAGAAACAAAGCAATAAGATTAACCGGGATGCTGTGTGTCTTGTTTCTGTACATGGGAGGAAATAATTAACAATAATTAGGGCAGTACAGAGTGGCAGCAAGCAGGAGGGCACAGGGCAGGATACCCATCCATCACAGATCCTGCACACTCACAAACAATTCAGACAGTGATTAACCCCACCAGCATGTCCTTGGGAGGAAGCCTGAGCCCTGCCATATGACCACAGTGGGAATAGGCCAACCCCACACAGAACGCACCCGAGCCCCAAATTGAACCCGGCGCCCAAGAGCTGTAAGACAGCAAAAGTTCTGCCCATCAAACACTAATATACCCCAAAAAGTGGAAGGTTAAAGACTGCACCTACCAACACAACCACAACTATCGGAAAACCACACCATTAAAGCACACATAAGAGAATCGTGTTTGTTTCTAACATTGAGGAAGTCATTTGTGGGCTACAAGGAGTTTAGTGAACCCCTCAGAGGATGTCTTCCTTGATGGGCTCATTCTGACTCAGTCACCCAGATTGACTCAGTGTCATGCGGTCGGTTACTAAATGTCAGCCGCCACGGTGCTGGGTCCAATCAGACAGTTTACTACTGCATGCTGCAGCTACCCCTTCTCCCCCGACGTCATCCTGGAACAGGACAGGAGATGGGGGTTCAGATGCAGTGTGATGGCCGGGGGTCATGTCTGGACCGGAGCTGTGAAATATAGGACCAAAGCAAACCTTAAACCTTTCAGGGCCTTGTTGTGCTTCTGATGTTAAAGTGGGGTTCAGGAAAGCGGAAACTTCTTGGCCTTGGATGTCTTGAGGCTCAGTTTCTCCCAACACACTGTCTGAAGGCTTGTAAAAACCCAGTACAACACAGTCCTGACGTGTGGCTTTCAGTACTCCGAACATGTCCCTTGAACTGCTATCTCTCCCTCGCTATTTTTGTTGTCTGTGGATTCCTGCTGCCTGCAGGCTGGTCCCCTCCTGACTTCAGTGCTGCATGGTCCTGCTGTCCAGTGGACTCCTGCTCTGTCCAGTGCTTTGACCCTAACAAGGAACTTGTTAAAAAAGGTTACAAACAAGAGGAGGTCATTCAGCCCATCCAGTAGTCAGTTAATTGATCACAGCATCTCATCCAGACATTTACTGAAAGAGGCCAGCGTACTGGCTTTAACGACATGCCTGGACAGCTTGTTCCACACTTCCGCAACCCTTTGTGTAAAGACATGCCTCCTGTGCTCTGTTGCACGTATTTTTCCCTCGTCCTGTGGTTAACACTTCACCATTGACTCTGGGGTGCCAGTTGGCAGTGTCTGCTTGGATGAGGTCATCTCATAGTCTTCTGTGTGTACGTGCCGTTACTTCAGTCTTTCCAGTGTAGGGCCTTCCTCTCACTCAAGGAATCCACAGTGCAGCACTTTTGTTCTACTTAGAAAAGAAACGCTGACAGCCTCTCTATACACACCCACAGACGCACACAAAGCACCACACGGAGGTCTTACAGCTCTTAGCCTAAAATAAGGTATTTCCAGAGGCCTGAGAGCAAGGAGGCTCTCCTTAGTCTCATCAAGTCCGCGGCTGGAGAAGTTGCCCTTTTCTCTCGAAGGTTGATTAAACACTAGCTGACTGGCAGTCCCACGTGGCTCACCTTTGTCCAGTCTCTCAATCTGCAGGAGAGTCGAACTACTCCTGTGAGGAGCCCTGGAGGCTGTTCAAGGACAAGTGCTACTTCCTGTCTGGAGACAAAATGAACTGGAACAGGAGTCGTGACAACTGCACTTCGATGCACAGCCACCTTGTCGTTATAGACAGCCAAGAGGAGCAGGTACTGCAAGAGGCTTTATTGCCTTTCCTGCAAACCAGAAAACTCAAAATGAAGTAATTAGTGCTGCAGTGGTTAGTTTTGTTGCCTCACAGTGCTGGGCTCAATTCCTCACTATCTCCATATCATCCTTGTATTTACAGAGGTTTTCTCCTAAAGGGCCAATAGATCAGCTATATTTTAAAAATACAGTGATAACTACAAGTAAGTGTGGAAATGATTCTTAAGGACCTATCCATCTATCCATTTTCTCACCTCTCTGTCCAGTACAGAGTCACGCGGGGAGCCGGAGCCTATCCCTGCAAGCAACCGGCACAAGACAGGGTACACCCCGGACAGGACACCAGTCCATCACAGGGCACACACAGGCACAGACACACACTCACACAAGGACCACGTTTCCCAGAAGCCAATTAATCCATCAGCATGTCTTTGGACTGAGAGAGGAAACTGGAGCACCAGGAGTAAACACATCCCAGGTCTGGAATTGAAACCATGGCACCAGAGCTGTGAGGTAGCAATGCCAACCTCTGCACCACCAGGCCACCCCTCCTTTACAGTGAAAAATTGACTAATGGTTTTCACATGCGGATGTCCTGTTTCTGCTTTCAGAACTTCACGAGTGGGGTGCTGCCCCCACACGACAGGGCCTGGATCGGCCTGACAGATCAGGAAGAGAAAGGACGCTGGCGGTGGGTGAACAACAAAGCTTTGCAAGAGAATCAAAAGTAAGAGCTGCTACTGCCTCCAGCAGGGAATGTGAAGGAGGTTAAAAAAAAGAATAGGCTATTCATCCCAAGCAGTCTGTTTGGAGGTGTGTGGCTAATTGATTCCAGAATCTCCTCCAGATGGCTGAAGGAAGCCAAGGCCTGCTGGGTAGTGAGTCACACTCCCTCCTACCACCCTTTGTGTAAAGATCCTCGTGTTGTGATTAAAGGCTCTTATCTGGTCATATCTTAAAAGAGGCCAAGGTATCAACAGTTACTGTACTTGACATATTAGCACCCCAGAACTAGGAAACAGCTATAGTATAAGTCATTATTCATTAAGGGCACGTAAGGGCAGGACAAGGGGAATAATACTGAAAAATGTATTCATATCAGTGGTAAATAATCTGCTTGTTTCCATTTTTAGGTACTGGCAACCTAACCAGCCTGATAACTTCAAGGGCAAAGATTCCTCAGAGGCGGAGCACTGTGTAGTGATATACAAAGGAACAAATTTGCAGAATTGGAATGATGCCTACTGCTCTGCCAATAGGACGAGACTGTGTGAGAGACCTGCAGTGGATCTGAATGCCTAGCTGAGCTGAAGGAGTTCAGTGTCTGTCCGGCACAGCAGGAACAGAGACCTGGGGCTCTTTTCTACTTATAAGAATCAGACATCTACTGTAGCATCGTCAACTTAACATCCCAGCTCCTCCTGGAAATGCATTCAGATGTACATAGAATTACCTTTCATGCTGTTACTAATGGCCAATAAAAACAAAAAAAACTAAAAAGAACATTTTTTCATGTTTACCTTTAAATTGTCACAAGTCCCGGCGAGTGGAGGCCCATGTTTGTAATTGGTGGTCATTTAAATGGTGATAAGAGGTTCTTCTTCCATGGACAAACTGTTCTCCGCTTTCCATTCGTTTTAAGTGTACCACGATACTGGCCAGACTGAGGAACCGTGCTTTAAACCGAACTTTAAAAATAATAATCCCATCAGAAGATCAGGGCAAGCTAGGTGGATCGCCCCTGAGTGTGAGCTGAAAATCTCATTCAATTGTGAAGGGAAAGGAGAGATGCGTAAAGAGTGATGGGACTTTTTTGCTATGAAAGAAAATGGAACTAAGAGAAAATACAATCCTATTCTTCAATCTGCACACTGGGTGGTGTAATTATGGTCTTCAGTAGGTCTTATAGAACATATCTAGACGGTACCACCGTTATTGAAAAGAGCGTAGGAGAGCAGTCACTCACACTCAAATTTATTGCATTGTTTCAGCTGTTTCAAAACACAAAGCTGAAACCTCCAACACCCCAAAACCACTCCGGCCTGAGCTGGGCCCAGAACAGAAGTTTCCCTTGTACTTCCACAGTGGGACCGCTGCAATATCTCTACTGCAAGTGGTGAAGACTCCACTGAAACCTGCTTCAACACCTACACATTGCTACAGCGTTGTGCTTTACAAATGAATCCATGGACTGTAGTAGCAAAAACAACGCCAGTGGTCTCAGTTTTATTTCTTAGTATTTCTGACTCGAATGTACACTATGATGGTTCCAGTCCCTACTGCATGGTTACATCTTAGCTATATCCTTAGCCTTCATGCTCACTGGCCATAATATTAGGAACCCCACGTCTGTAATGCAGGGCGGTGTGTGTGGCTGAGGCTGAGGAGCAGGGGCCTGACGTCAGTCTCACCTTCCCTGGCCTGGACCCAGGTCTCCGTCCTGCCAGGGTGGAAGGCGCAGAGTGACCACACACCTTTACGAGTCAGGAGTGAGGGGGACACTGTGGGAGCAGTGGGGTGGGACTGGACGGCACTGAACCCTGCAGAACACAGATCACATCAGGGTCAAGCTGCTCCTGCTGCTTGCCATAGATCCAACAAAGTTCCTAAAATTCTGGCCAGTGAGAGTACTGACATTAGGGACATTGAGTCCCTACAGCCAGGATCACAGCCAAGGTCCAGGATGAGCTCTTATGTCAAGGGGGCACAACTATGGCTCTAGAGAGCTGCAGTCTGTTGGGATTGTCTAATTAAACCAATAATTAGCTGTTATGCCAACAAGAATGAAAACCTGGGGAGACTGCACCTTGCCAGGGCCAGAGCTACGCTCCCCTGTACCCCAGTCCCAGGATCATAACCAGGGCGCCAGCTCACTGGGCCCTTCGGCTGCCCGTCTCTGTGGCACTGGGAGTCTGTCCGTCATGGCTAAGGATCCAGCAGTACAGCGCCTGCGCATGTCCTGGGGTCTACGCCTGGTGGATCCCAGGGTGCCCAGCGGCAGTGCGCGCCGGTGTCACACCTGCGGGTCCAGCAGCAGCTCGCAGGTGCGGCCCAGCTCGCCCAGCTTGACCCGCGCGTAGTCGGCCCGGTTCAGAGCCATCTGGCAGTCCTTTCTGGCGGAGTAAGTGGAGCCCTCGTGAGGCTGCCCTGTGGCCACCTGGAAGGTAGGGGAGGGAGAGTCAGTGTGTTTTGAGCAGGGCTCATCCTAAGAGTATCCAGGCATCTGGTTATTCGGGCCATCTCCTTCCTTATTAAACTCTCATTTTGCAACTCTAGAGAAAGAACAAGCAGGAACTATCACAAACACCAGTGTGAAGACAACCTACTGCCAGGTAAACCTCCCAGTACCGCTGTTCTAATGGATTTTGTGCGAGAGTTATAAATCCTTCCAAAAATAAGGAGAACCGGAAACTGCTGTCTGAACATTTTGCTCAAGTTTCTGACTGGCAAATGGCTAGAATGGTCCCATTTTCCTGACCTATTGAACCGATCTTGCTGTGTTTGGAATCACATTTTCAACTAAGGGTATTTGGAAGAAAACCTGGATCTGTGACGTGTTGTTCAGAACATTAGTGCAGTTTTAAGGTCACTCTTTCTGTGAGAACATTTCACTTGGGCCTTAATCTCAGTACATCTGTCGCTTTTGGACTCTCACTGTCTCTCTCTGCGGTCAGTGAGGTCTTCCTCTGCATCTCTCGAGGTCCCCCAAGCCCCCCACAGTTGTCTCACCTGCGTGAGGTAGCGTATCTGTGAGCTCAGTTCACTCTCCACCCTGTTGACAGAGGAGGTGAACTGGGTGAGCTGTCTCTCCAGGTAACTGGCGTTGTGCTTCTCCTTCGACAGCTCCAGCACGATGCTCCCTGCAGGAGACACAAGGGAGAAATCAGTTAAACACGGAGCAGGTTGGGCACAGAGTGAACAGGCCCTGGATTTGCGAGGACTCCTCAGTCACAGCTCCTCTTGCTGATTTTATTCCCTTACTAAACTGAAGAGAAGAAACAAGCTTCTATTTAGTAAAGATATTGCACCTACCTGTACATGCAGTAGTACTTTTGACTACAGAACACAGAGCACTGAGCAAGACTAAAAAATGTGATTAAAAAATGCAGAGGTTACAGGACACTCTTTAAAATCTGGCAGTTTCAGTTGAGTGAAGGGTCTTGCTCGTGAACTGTTCTACAACTGTGCCTGCAATCCAAGTTATTTCCCACTACTCCATCACTGCATCCTGCTGGTGATGCTCTAGTTACTTCAACAATGCACACTTCTCACAATGATGTCAGCCCCAGCACTGTGATGTCACAGGAGAGATGATGATGACATCACACCAACCTGCACTCTGCAAGATGACAGCGATCTCCTTCTCAACGTCCTCCAGGGCTCGCAGTCTGTCATTTGCCATCGTGCTTCTATCCAGCACCGCACTGAGGCTGAGAGAGAGAGAAGGGACGGGGGGGTCAGTATGAATATGTCTGGATAACCCCCAGTCCTGTTCACTTTACTGGGAACAGTTCAACACCAGTTCCCACATCCGAACAGCCTGCACATCGCTGAAATGAAGAGTACTGACAAAAATTAACAAACGTGTACGGCGCTTAAATGCTGTTTTCCTTATTTTGCTTTTATTTTGATATGAATTTCCTAACAAATTTCCTGTTAGCGCACACTTCGAACAAATCGTTGACGTAAGAAACTCTACTGGCCGTCTAGAGTATTTAAGTCGCTTTCTAAAGACTAAATGCACCTCCTCGTTATAAATTCGTCTTTTCTAAACGTTTTTCGTTGACATTTATTAACTTTTAATTTATTTACAGCGATTTATCAAGCATGACACTTATCAGATATCTCCAGTACCCGAAGCTACTCTAACTATATACAGATAGACAGTTACCAACCACAAAATAATAATACTGCTATCCGGCTAACCACAACACACTTCGATCTGCGACTATCCCGGGTTTAAGATGCTCAATTTCAACACAAACCTACAATTAATCTCCCCGCCAGTTTCACCAGAACTCTCCTCTTCCGTATACGGGCAGTCAGTATATGGTCACCTGACACGGCAAGAACCAAGGGACAAACCTCCTCCACGCTGAGTACGGCCTGGAAAGGCGAAGCTTAAAAATACAGGAACAGAACCCCGAATCGCAGCGAGTCAGCGGAGCAAGTTGGAGTTTGTTCATATTTTACAATTGTCTTTCCTTTTACGCATTTATTGAACCGGTTGTTGTTTTTAAAGATAACTTTAAATGCCCACGGTACTCTTTAACTAAGATGACCCTGTCAGCTGACCACGGCCCATCGTGACCGCGGTCGACCCCGAGCAGTAGGGCTCCCCACCGAGTCGAGGGGATTGAACGCCGGGAAGATGGAGAGGTGGAAGACTCACGTCCGCTCGGAGCTACTGAAGCGAGATTCTCTCCAGAGGGACCCGTACGAGCGCTGGTTCAGTTCGTGTAAGACTGATATTCCCGACCGAGAGTGTCCTGTTTGACAACAGACAGTACCTGGCTTGTTCAAAGCTGGCCAGAGTTTCCTGAGAAATCTGTCAGATACAGATAGCGATCAGGACACGGTGGGTTGTACCTGCGCAGGTTGTTTCGACCTGTGAGTGAGGTTTCGTGCCACAAAATTCCCAGTGTATGTCCTGTAATCAATGCGCTTAACGGAGGGTGTTCTGGCATGGCGAAGTTCCCATTAATACATTTGGTGTCATTTTTGTATATATACATGCGGCGGTGCGGTGGCTAAGCATCTGCGCCGGTGGCTGGAAAGTTGCCGGTTCGTATCCCGCGGCCGGCAGAGGAATCCTACTCCATTGGGCCCCTGAGCGAGGCCCTTAACCCCAACTGCTCCAGGGGTGCCGTATAAATGGCTGACCCTGCGCTCTAACCCCAAGCTTCTCTCCCTGTCTGTGTGTCTCATGGAGAGCAAGCTGGGGTGTGCGAAAGGACAAATTCCTAATACAAGAAATGATATATGGCCAATAAAGTGATCTTATCTATGCCCAGAAATATCAAGTCTTTGGGATTGGCGTCCCGTTTCCTCTTCCCTTTGATTTTCAAGTTCCGTTTTACTGTTCGAAAAAGTGAATTGTCTTTGGATTGTGGAATGGAAGGTGAAAATCTACGATAGTGACAGGGGAGAGTGGCTGATTTGAGAGGATTCTCAGCTATGCTCCCCTTTAAACTTGAGAAATAAAAAAACAAACTTGAGCGCAGCGCACACTGGTAGTGTTAAATACGAGCCTGCGCTCCTAAAATGACCTCAAACAATATGCACACATTACAGCTTTGCAGGTGCGAGCTAAGCGCTAATGCACCTGGCGCACAAGAGTTTCGGCCCTTTACTCTCTTTAAGATTCCGCCGGTGTCCGGTTCGAGATCCAGTTGATGATTGTATTACACTCGAGTAGTGCCTGTGTGCGAGGCGGGTTGCGATTTCCACGTTAGTCGCTAGAGGGAGACAAAGTATTTAAAAGCGGTCCGCTCCTCAGCGAATTCGGTTTACTGTGTGGTATAAACAAAAAAACAAATGGCAGCAGTAACAATAGTTATGTTGTAATAATATTATTACTGTTGTTAGAACCTCCTAGGGGTAATTTTGTTTTGCAGCAATACTACATAACCATCACTATCAGAGAGGTCAGGACAAACAAGATTTCCTGTAAACACTACAGGGAAAAAGCATACTTATTTAAAAGCAAAATCGTAGAGGAGATAAACTCTTATTGTTACTCCCAGATGAGATATGTGTACGCTACTAGAGGAGAGGCGTGTCACACGCTCTATACTGCTGTCAGCCTGCCTTACAACCCTCTGATTGCAGAGGGCATTGAGGCAGATGTGACGTATCCCACCGATAATGGTGACTGGTTACATCCAGTACTGATGTCATCCAGCAATGAGTACCCAGATCGAAGTTGCAACAGCTGTGCCTCACCTGGGATCTGAACCCGCAACCCTCCTGGTGTGAGTCCAGGGATGGGCAGGGAGCACCCCAGCTGAGGAGGAGAGCAGCTTCAGCACCCCCTGGCTGTCTGAGCCAGGGGCGTGGGGAGACCCCGCACGGGCTGACTCTCCGACGCTGCTGGAAAGGAATGGCACACGGCGGTGCCCGAGGATCATGGGAAACGTCTGCAGCAGGGCGCGAGTGACGGGCAGCTCTTGTGCCCGCAGATTCCCGACTGCTGGAGAGACTGGACCTGCGGGAGGCCTTGTGGGAGGAAGCCAAGCAGTTCAGGTACAGAGCCGTCCAACAGGGGTCATTTGGTCTGGCGAGACCAAAGGGATGTTAATAATAATATTTGTTATTTGGCTGATGCATTTATCCAAAACAACCACCGTGCTCATGTGTACTCCTGAGCTGGGTTGTCTTCCCAGAGCAGTTTGGGTGAGTGAGTACTTTGGACACAGCAGCTGTGTATCTGGGATTTGAACCCTTGACCCTTTAGGTATGAATCTGGAGCCCTCCTTAATAAAATGTGCCACACTGTGAAAGAATATACAACACCGAGTGGCGAAAATGAACAGGACTCAAAATGAGCAGGTACAAAAATCCATAATACTACAAGTGGAAGAAATACAGTATACAATACGAATATTACAATGCTGAGATGCGTGGTAGGCTCTAAAATCACACTCTCATAAATGAAGCCGTGTTTCGGGGCATCACGAGTGTGGCTCCAGTACTGCTGTGCCGCTGTGCAAGAGGAACCGGGCGGCGCCCGCAGTCTCTGATGAGCGCGTCTCTCCCGCAGCCCAGACGCCAGCGGGTGGGCGCAGTCTCTGGAGGATCCGGTCCGCGTGCAGCTGGAGCTGAGAGAGAGCCGGCTCGCCCGCCAGCAGGTGAGGGGTCACGCCTGTCCTCTGATGTCCGCTGTCCAGCAGAGACGCTGATCAAAAACGCGACTATTTAGCTGGGCCGTGACCCAAGGGGTGAGTGAGTGGGTGGGTGGGCGATTACTGGGAAGAAGGAGTTAACAGCCCCCTTTTCTCCTTTTGTAGAAGAAGGCACTTTGATCACAGCACCCAATTCTTTCGCAGACAAATAATCACGTTTTATGCAGGCTGACCTGCTGGGCGACCCCTACGTTTTTTGCATGAAGTTTCCTCTGCTCCGTTTCAGAGGGAGCACTCCCCCTGCTGGCCGCTGACGGGTTAGACACCTGTGCTTTTCTGAGTGTGGAGCAGTGGAGGAATCCTACCGTAGGAATAGACCCTTTGTGATAGAAAAATCTTAACTTGTGCACGGTTCAGATTTTCACATGTAGACAGTGTCAGCTATACCGGTAGTCCATTGCAGGTAGATTCTGCCAGACCAGTAAATTTTGGCAATTTCCAAGAATTTATTCCTGACTATGGTAATTAAATCAGGCACCACTCTTTCAGAGGAAGTACTGATTTTTTGTTCTTTGGTAGCAATTTAACTGGACTGTGTTAAGAAGTGCCTCTCAATATATTTGTATCAGTCTGGTAATAAAATCCACGTGCTTTATTGTTAGCGTGTTTAGAATTGGATGAGTGGCAGATTCACTGGGTATTGGAGCCTGTCCTGCATGTTGCTCATGTTGTTCCTGGCGTTTTGATTCCCTCAGCTCTCTGAGACAGTGTCAGAGCTCACTGCCCGCCTGGGTCTGATGGAGGCGGAGCTGCAGTACTGTCACTCACAGTGAGTAGCACGTGGGGGGCGGGCCTCTCCCACAGTGGGGAGCACGTGGGGGGCGGGCCTCTCCCACAGTGGGGAGCACGTGGGGGGCGGGGCTCTCCCACAGTGGGGAGCACGTGGGGGGCGGGCCTCTCCCACAGTGGGGAGCACGTGGGGGGCGGGGCTCACCCCCACATCTGCCCACACGCTCCACACACACATGCACTCTCATGTCCTGTTGCAAGCACTGCACCATGCCATCGCATGTACACAGCCTGGCTGACCTCTGACCCTCTCCCAGAGTGAGCCGTTACCGCACGGAGGCCGTCTCTCTGTCCCGCCTGGCCACCACGCTGCAGGCCAGCCTGCTGGAGTGCGAGCTGCAGCTGGAGCAGCAGGCGGAGGAGCTGGCGGGCCTGCGGCAGAGCCGGGCGGGGCTGGAGGCGGGGCTGGGGCAGGCAGAGAGGGAGAGGGAGGAGCTGCTGCAGCGCTGGCTGGAGGAGAAGCGGGAGCAGGCAGAGAGGGTGAACCTGCACAATGATGCCCAGGAGAGGTAAGAGAGAGAGGGGGACTGTGGGAAACAGTGACGTGAGGACACAGGAAGGTGCGATGGCGTGAGTGAAAGAGGGAGGCCAGAGAGACTTTGTCTGACAGTCCTTCCTCTCTTTAACAGGTGGCTCCGCCTAACAAACAGGCTGAAGAAGCGTCTCCGACACCGAACACCCCGCCTGTAAGCCCCGTCCTTTCTCTCTACCCCACAGTCCGCATCCGACCCCCCTCCTGCTAAACCACACCCGTTAATACACCCACCTGCTAAACCACATCTTTTAAACCACACTCCTTAATACACCCTCCTTTGTACTTAATGCCTGTGGTGACATTTTTTTCTTAATAATTTACATGATCAGTTCACAGTTCTCTGCCACAGATGATATGAATGCTACTAGAATGACAGAGCGCTACACATTTTCATTTTAAATGTCTTATTTTTTCCTTTTCTGATTACTTAGTCAGTTACAATTTTTAAAACAACACAATACATTTCACCAGGTCTATTATCCTACCTCTTACACATACAGTGTGCCTCTGGACTCCCATTAATGGCCTCGCATAATACACACAAAAGATAGTGCCATCTTTCGCGACATCATTGCCCCTGCTATATAACATCCTTGACCACAACCAGCCATTGTCATGCCAACATTCATTCTTCCAACATACCTTAATCCCTCCTGCAGAATCTCAGATCCCCTGCATCCTGCAGAGCGTTTACACAGCCTCTTTAAAAAGAAATTTGTTGAAAGAGAAACTGAAACACCAGTGGTTATCAAAGGCAGTGCTGTGTTGTCATGAGTGTATGAGGAGAGGAGGCCTGGGGCGGAGGGCTGACATGCCACCACGGGCTCATCTTGAAGAGGGAGCCTCGCAGCTCGCTGACCCATAAAGGACTGAGAGCTGTGACGTTGTTCAGATGTGCATTCCAAGCCCAGGCAGTATAATAGTAACAATAATTGCTTACACTTATATAGAGCTTTCCTGGACACTCCACTCAAAGCGCTTTACAGGTGATGCAGACTCCCTTCCACCACCACCAATGATGCGACAGCAGCTATAGTGCACCAGTACACTCCCCACACATCAGCTATCAGTGGGGAGGAGAGCAGAGTAATGAAGCCAATTCATAGAAGGGGATTATTAGGAGGCCATGATTGGTAAAGGCCAGGGGGAAATTTGGCCAGGACACCGGAGTAACACTCCTACTCTTTTCGAGAAACGACCTGGGATTTTTAATGACCACAGAGAGTCAGGACCTCGGTTTTACATCTCTCCCGTCACTATACTGGGGCATTAGGACCCACATGGACCGCAGGGTGAGCGCCCCCTGCTGGCCCCACTAACACCTCTTCCAGCAGCAACCTTAGTTTTTCCCAGGAGGTCTCCCATCCAGGTACTGACCAGGCTCACACATTGCTGAGCTTCACTGGGTTATCCGTTATGAGTTGCAGGATGATATGGCTGCCCAGTCTGCCTATGGTGTGACAGAGGGTCCCAGTGTCTGTGTTTACGTCCATGGCCTGGCCAGTAATATTGGATCACCCAGACGAAGAACGCACATCACAGCGCCATCACTGCCATCGTGGATTTGCACTGCACTGCACTTGCAGCTCCACCTGATACTCCCGTTCTCTCTCCGGCCACAACCACACCCGAACGTTCTTTATGGGCTCACTCTTGTAACCACTTCCTTTTCGCGGGCCTGCGCCTCTCTGCTCTCTCCTCCACCCCTGCCTTCCGTCTCTCTGCCCCCCCCCCCCCTCCCCACCAGGTCCCTGCTGACAGCCAGCTGTACGAGGGACTTGGAGCTCCGGGTTCGAGCCCTTGGTGGGACGGAAGGGGAGACTGAGGGAGGAGACCCTGTTGCTCCCTAGACCTGAGCGAAGCCCCGGAACCTCACCTAGGAAGTGACCCCTGAACTTTGACCCCTGGTAGAATAAGGAAGCTTGCACCCTCGTCTATCACACAGGAAGCATCCCTCCTGTTTCTAAACATAGTGGAGGCGCTGCAGCTCTTCCTGTGAAGACTCTACACTGCGATCGACTGCAGCTGTCGGTATTATTGTAATTAAAGGGGTAGTAACTCGTTTCCTATGCCAGAACTCTATCTTTGAGCAGGTGACCTCCAGCTGTTGCAGATCTGGTTTGTAAGAGAAACTTGTGTTTTTTTGTGAATACGTAAACAGAAGTATTCATTCCCCCAATGACCTTGAAAGAATAGTGTTTTTTAGTGGTTTTTTTTTCCTGGGTTTAGGGTTTGGGGTTTTATGGGGTACAAAGTAAGCCACTGTTTCAGGAAGCAAAGATCCCCAATCAGCAGCCCCCGACCCCAGATCCTGAGTTACAAAGTCTCAGGTGAGAGTTAGCCCCACCCTGTGCTGAGCCACAGCATGAGCCAGGATGTGCTGTGCAGATGCCTCAGCTTCATAATGTGGGTTCTGTCATGGACATGTTGGGGGAGAGCCACTCGCTGTCTGGGGGTTTACAGCAGTGGGAGACTCCTTACACTTTAGCTAGCAAAGAATGAAGTCTCGTATATTTTCGGAATGTCACGGCGGCTTATCACTACTGACGCCTCTGGGATTCCAAATTGTTGCTGGACCACACTCCTCACCACAACCCCCCCTCCATCAGCCTTCCCCCTGTTTTTGAACCCGACTCCTCCTCCGCCATGCCCGCAGTGCTTATCAAGGGGGAAGAGTGAATGGGCTTCTAAACGCGGGTCGGGCTGGGCAGGGAGCTGTGGTCTTGCACTGGGGGGGACCGGGCTGGCCCGTGTCAAGACCGGTGCTGGCGTTGCTCAAGCCAGCAGATGGCTCCGGACCCTGATGCTGTCTCTGCCTCGCGCTTTTAAGAAAGGAGTGTCTGTAAGAAATGTACCTGATATGACTTCGCTCCTACTGCAGACAAGGCCAGTGGTGCGTGTTGAAGAGCTGTGTTATAGATGAAAACTGTAGACTAGCTAACGTAATGTTAGCTACATTTCAGATCAAAGGCCCTTCGTTTACAGTTCATGTTCCCCCTCCATTGTAATGGATGTTGTTCTGTCTGGTTTCCCTTTGTTCCTCTTTGTTGTGCTCACATGAATAAAGAGCTCCTGGGATAACGCAGAAGGCTGTGTTTTTCTTAAGGATGACTTGCTACCTTAATAACATATGCCTGAGTAAGCGTCTGTGGTAGGACAGGATCAGTGTGTACGTGTGTGTACGTAGGGGGGGTAGGACAGGGTCAGTGTATGTGAAGAGTGTGTATGTGTAGCAATTTTAATATTTCCATTTAGTATTAATACAAAAAAATACCTTCAAATCTTGTGACACCAGTCCTCCCAGACAGTGAGCGCAGGGAACAGTGACTCTCCACATCCTGAACACACTTTTGCTCTGTAGCCGCCAGCCCCTGAGAACCAGCACACCAAGTGGCTTGCCAACAGCGCCCAGCATGATCACAGACACCTGGGCAGACGGGCTCCTGTGTGCCCGCAGCCTGGCACGAAGCACTGGCACCTCTGGGTCAAGAACAGCGCCACGAGATCCCAGCCCCCGCAGACATTGGAACGCGCAACCGCACAGGAAATCCACGCAGAAACATTCGGCATTTTTAACATTTTATTTTTCTTTTAAAACATTGTCTAAAATGCAGTACAAAATAAAGAAGCGACAAATTTTTCAACGTTTTTTTAGTTTTTCTTCATTTTCTTGACTAAAATAACATATTGCTTATACAGTATCTTGGTTGTTTTACCTTGTTTTAATATTTATGAATTAATTAAATTACCAGGTAGTAGTTTAGTTTTTTTAAATTTAGTAGTAATAGTAGTAGCTTTGAAATTGTCTTCTTTTTAACAAGAAACTCTGGTGTGATACTTGGTCGTCTAGAGACTCAGTTGTTTTGTTTTTCTAAAACTGAAGACTTCAGCAAGAGTGGGGAGCTTCTGGACTGGGCTGGTTCGGATCTATACAGACAGCAGGGTCATGGTTCTGGAAAACGTTAACTGAACCAAAAAGGCCCCGGTGACCGGTTTAGTGGTCAGAGTTTCCGAAGCCAGCGCCCTCTTCCACAATACAGAGGAGAAACTCTGCTAAAAATCTCAGCTCGAAATGATCCAGGACTGTTCACACGTGGAACGCAGGGCTGGCCCAGCATGCAAGAAGAGCGTGTAGCAGAAACTGATCTGAGAAAGTTCCTTTCCTGGGGACCCTACACTGCTCGCTGCTGAGCGGAGGCTCAAAGCCGAGCTCATGGGCCGCCTGGTACACCCCTCCAGACCCGAGCGGTCCGAAAGCTCCCCCTCTCCCTGTCCCTCCGCAGCCTCGCTGTGCTCACACTCAGTCTGTGAGAAAACCACAGGGCAGATCGGCTTAGCTCACAGCCTGTTAATTACAGAAAGAAAATGGCAACAATTGTCTTCTTTGATTATAGCAGGGTGATTTTTTATTGTTATTTTTACACTTACAAAGTTGCACAAGTATGCAGTTTCTGGTGGATGCTGGCGTACTGGGTTTGGTCACACAGAGGCTCCACGTTAATGATGGCCTGACTACAATGTGGTGAGGTCGTGGTTCCAAACAGGGGCACTGGGTGGCGCTACTGCCTACAGTCTAGGCGATCGGCAGCCCTGAACCCGGAAAGCAACAGGGTCTTCTAGGTCACTCCAGCTGAGCCTCCATGTGAGCCACCTGGATCAGTAGTTCAGATGATCAGTGCAAGTGGACCCACATTCATTCATTAACTCTATTTAAAGCACTCTGTAATGAACCCAGCAGGGCCAGGGCTTAACTACTGTGTTTACTTTCAGAACCTCTCATTGCGGTCTTCAGCAGCAGAACCCATCATCTGTGTGTGTGTGGGGGTGTAAGTCACTGAAAACACCTGTCTTACAGCCCCTCCCTTCCTCTGCCCTCCAGCGTCAAGTCAAATCCTAAGCTCAGGGGGTGAAAACGTGAGGTCTAGTGCTGAATCCAGATTGGATGCCAACACACAGCAACAGGCTGCTCAGGAGAAGGCCCCCTTGGCCTGACCTCAGACAGTCGCCTGTTTTTCATTGGCCAGGGCACACCCTGCTTGGAGCTGCTCCTCTGTCACTTCCTCCCCACTGCCAGTCTGTGCCACACTGCTGACACCCCTGCCAGTCTGCGCTACACTCGCTGACACAGCTGCCTCCCCTGCCAGTCTGCGCCACAATCACTGACACTGCGCCACACTGCTGCTTCCCCTGCCAGTCTGCGCCACAATCACTGACACAGCTGCCTCCCCTGCCAGTCTGTGCCACAATCACTGACACTGCGCCACAATGCTGCCTCCCCTGCCAGTCTGCGCCACAATCACTGACACTGCGCCACACTGCTGCTTCCCCTGCCAGTCTGCGCCACAATCACTGACACTGCGCCACACTGCTGCTTCCCCTGCCAGTCTGCGCCACAATCACTGACACAGCTGCCTCCCCTGTCAGTCTGCGCCACAGTCACTGACACTGCGCCACACTGCTGCCTCCCCTGCCAGTCTGCGCCACAATCACTGACACTGCGCCACACTGCTGCCTCCCCTGCCAGTCTGCGCCACAATCACTGACACTGCGCCACACTGCTGCTGCTTCCCCTGCCAGTCTGCGCCACAATCACTGACACAGCTGCCTCCCCTGTCAGTCTGCGCCACAATCACTGACACTGCGCCACACTGCTGCCTCCCCTGACAGTCTGTGCCACAATCACTGACACTGCGCCACACTGCTGCCTCCCCTGCCAGTCTGCGCCACAATCACTGACACTGCGCCACACTGCTGCTTCCCCTGCCAGTCTGAGCCACAATCACTGACACAGCTGCCTCCTCCTGCCAGTCTGCGGCACAATCACTGACACTGCGCCACACTGCTGCTTCCCCTGCCAGTCTGCGCCACAATCACTGACAGCACCACACTGCTCCCTCCTCCTGCCAGTCTGCGCCACAATCACTGACACTGCGCCACACTGCTGCTTCCCCTGCCAGTCTGAGCCACAATCACTGACACAGCTGCCTCCTCCTGCCAGTCTGCGGCACAATCACTGACACTGCGCCACACTGCTGCTTCCCCTGCCAGTCTGCGCCACAATCACTGACAGCACCACACTGCTCCCTCCTCCTGCCAGTCTGCGCCACAATCACTGACACTGCGCCACACTGCTGCCTCCCCTGCCAGTCTGCGCCACAATCACTGACACTGCGCCACACTGCTGCTTCCCCTGCCAGTCTGCGCCACAATCACTGACAGCACCACACTGCTCCCTCCTCCTGCCAGTCTGCGCCACAATCACTGACACTGCGCCACACTGCTGCCTCCTCCTGCCAGTCTGCGCCACAATCACTGACAGCACCACACTGCTGCCTCCCCTGCCAGTCTGCGCCACAATCACTGACACTGCGCCACACTGCTCCCTCCTCCTGCCAGTCTGCGCCACAATCACTGACACTGCGCCACACTGCTGCTTCCCCTGCCAGTCTGCGCCACAATCACTGACAGCACCACACTGCTCCCTCCTCCTGCCAGTCTGCGCCACAATCACTGACACTGCGCCACACTGCTGCCTCCCTTGCCAGTCTGCGCCACAATCACTGACACTGCGCCACACTGCTGCCTCCCTTGCCAGTCTGCGCCACACCTCTGCCACCCCTCCGCTGTGATCCATGTTAAACGCACAAACATCAAAACCTCTACATACGCCAGTATTTCACAAAAACTGAATCACGAGACGGGCTACAAAATGGACAGGACGGCCTTCGCTGCTCCTTCCTTCGTGCTGGAATAGAGAGTTTTGCACAAGCATGAGGGAAGGCTTCCGAAATAGCAACAACGGTAACACTGTCCTCCTCAAGCAGACGGTGCTACACCTGCCTTCTGTTGAAAAACACAGACTGTTGCCCGGGCCTGCGGGGGCGAGCTGGCAGCCCGTGGACACAGGCAACGTCACTGCGACTCAAAAGTCACAGAAGCCAGCATGGAACGTCACAAAAAACAGCAAGACGTGATCGCTGTACAGAAACTCGGTATCGTGCAGAACCCGTACCCGTAAATGGCTGTAGGAAGCTAAGGTTGGAGGCCTTAGAAGGTTGTAGACCAGGTAGGGTCAGGACCAGGATCGAGCAATGACGAAGTAAAAATTAATTTGGCTACTGTTGGAAATAATGCTAGTGGACCTGAAGGTGGTGCTGCTGTTTCCAAAACCGATGCCCCAGCATGGGGACAGGAAACACTGTGCCGCAGCAGGAGAAGACGCTATCCTGAGGAAGGGGTGCTGTCCCAGTTGTCTGGCTTGCTCACTGCACCACAACTCCCTCCCTGCTTGAACCAGCATGGTAATCTCTCACCGGGACACACTCCCACCCACGCCAGAGCTGCCGGCCACCTCACAAGCGGGAATGGGTCCCCACTCGCTCTGACTCCACCTGTGGAAAGGGCATGGCTCAAACGCAAGACACCAAAACACCATGCAGGGGGGGTGAAGGATCTCTCTCGGCCATCTTTCCGAATAGAACACCACTCCCCCCCCAGCTCCTCCCCCACTCCCTGCCCCATCCGGGGCAACGCTCCCCTCCTTTCAGAGGACACACTGCTGCTTCTGGGGAGCAGAAGGTGCTGCTGGACCTCAGCCTAGCCTGCAATCTCCTGCGAACTTTCGCCCCAGAATCCAGATGTTTCACAAAAATAAACTTGAGAGGAACGGAGCAAAGTGCAGTCAGGGCAAAACTTAAAAAAGCCGGGGCTTTGACGCAAAACCGACGGCAGTTTTGCCACAGCTCGGGCTGCTCTGTCTCCGGTATTTGCTTGGAGCGAGCTGGAGGTCGCCTCTCCAAGAGAATTCGACAAAAGCAGAATTTTAGAATTTTCCAATCCCCTTGAGGATTCAAAATCCTCAAAGGGACTGAAAAACTCAACTCTGTGGATTTCCTCAATTAGCAACTACCAAACGAGCTGGACGACTCTTCAGGGGTTCACCCTCAGCCCACACCGCCAATTACAACGCATGATTGCTACGCTGTGACTCATGACCGGGGCGAGCACGCTGGAATTTTAAAGAAAAGGAATAATCAGCAACCGTTTCGAAAACTCACGAGCAGAGGAGCAGCACGGTACAGCTTCCCATCAGGCCTCAGCGTGGCCCGTTGGGTTGGGCAAGTCCAGGAACATTAACTAATTGTCCGGATAAAAACACAATAAGGGTAACAAGTGAGAGGAGCCATTCTGTCCATCTAGTTTGTTTGATCCCAGATGTTTCTTGAAAGAAACCAGGGTCTCAGCTTCAATACCATGGCAGGACTGCTTGTTCCACACTCCCACCACCCTTTGTGTACAGAAGTGCGTTTTCACATATGTGCCCTGAAATAAGCGTGCTTGTGTGTTTCAGCGCTGGGCAGGTTCACCTGCAGTGCGCTGAATTTCTCCACAAGGCCCATCCATGGAAGCGATGACTCTCCTTCACCCCTCCAGCTAGAAACCCATCCCAGTGAGGAGCGAGTCCCATCACCGGAGCCCCTTTCGATTCTGGGGTCAGAAGTCGTTTCCTCTCACACAAAAAAAAACAGCCTTTAACAGCAGCCTTGTTTTAGCACAGCTGGCTCCCCTAAGTATTCTGACTCAGCAAATTCCTAAAACAAAACATAATAAAAATAAAATAAAAATATATATTAACTCTGACATTCACCCGTGTGTAATAGCAAAATGCTCGTCCTCTGTTGTTCCTGTTCTGTTTCTTCGTCTCTCTGATGAGTCATCATTAGTCTAGAATATAAACATTCTAAAAAGTTACACCTGACACATGAATGTACAAAAAGACGGATGAAACCATGTTTTCGGTCTTTGTGTTGCTGATGTTTTATCTTTCTTTACCCCCCTCCCAACCCACCCCTGAACCCAACTCATACCCATGCCTTCTTGCTGCCCCCCCCCCCCCTCCACCCCCCTCTCGCTGCAGTAGAGCCCGACACAGAAAGTGCAGGATCTCTGGCACTACTGTAGAGACCTGCTGCTGTGCTGAAGAGAGCCTGGTGACCAGAGAGAGGGAGAGGAGGAGAACAGAGAGGAGGGGCCTGTGCTGTGACCACTCCTCTCACCCTCCCCCCCCGAAAAAAACACGCCCCCGATTCCCATTGGCCAGTGACTTGTTGGCTATGCCCCCCAAGGGGAGGGGCCTCAGCAGAAGTGGTCGTCCTCGTCTTTGTCATCTTTCATGCCTTTGAGCCTTAGGCGGGCGAAGTCCTCGAACACGAAGTCGTCATCCTGAGAGAAGCTGCTGCGGGGAGAGAGAGGGTGGGAGGTTTTAGTGCAGAACCACTGGACGCCACATGGGCTGCAGAAAAAAGACTACAGGACAGACAGGGAGACAGAGAGGCAGCAAGACAGGAAGACATACTTGCAGCAGAAGAAACGGTGGGAAAGAGTGGCAGGAGGACAGACAGAGGCAGCGGATCACAACACAAGGGCAACTGGAAGGCAGAGGGGAGAGCAGACAGACAGGACAGCAGATCACACAGCGGGGAGCAGACAGACAGGACAGCGGATCACGCAGACAGGACAGCGGATCACGCAGCGGGGAGCAGACAGGCAGGACAGCGGATCACGCAGCGGGGGGCAGACAGGCAGGACAGCGGATCACGCAGCGGGGAGCAGACGGGCAGGACAGCGGATCACGCAGCGGGGAGCAGACGGGCAGGACAGCGGATCACGCAGCGGGGAGCAGACGGGCAGGACAGCGATTCTCACTTTGTCTCAAACTCTATCAGGTTGGTGTCCACTGGAGCATCTGTTTCTGGAATAGCTGTGGAAAAGAAAAAAACAATCAGGGATAATATTTATACAGTGCCCTTTCATGTAAAAAGTGTTTTAGCTGTCAGGTTCTAATAGGGAACCATAAATTAGCCTTTCTTTATATGATGACAGTTTGTAGATTTTTAGGAAACTTGAGAGTTTGAGTCTAAAATTAGCACAATAATGGCATAGACTAAGCGCTTTGGTAGCCAATAAATATCAGAGGTAATAGGCAAGGATGAAAACAAAAAGAACTGAGATCTTCCCTGCTTAGACACAAGAAAGACAAGGGTCAGTGGTGGTGAAGATTTCATCACTGCTTGCACAGAAAAATTCAAAACCTGGAAATAAACTTCTTCCAAGCTGTCCAATCCCAGAGCCCCAACCCCATTCCACAAGGTGTTGGAGGACCATCCCCAAATTCATTCCAGATGTAAGGAGCATCATCAAGGTACACAGTGAGTGAGATGGGTCTTTGAATTTAAGGACCAGAGGGTTGGGAGTGAGGGATGTGTGATCAGTGTGGCTCATTGGTGTGGGCGGTGAAAGGTGAGTCTTACCTGATTGCGGCCGGGAGGAAGGCTGATCAGAAGGCTTGGGGTGCATTAGGACAAAGGGCAGCTCCACTGATACGTCTCTGAGATGGAGGAACACACACAGAGAGGTGTCAGGACCCGCAGTACTGCAGCTGCCAAATGTAGCTCTGTGATCACAGTCCTGTGTGCCCACAGTCCCTGTCGATTCCACTAAGGCCCCCCATTTAGCACCGGGGTCCCACAGTCCCAATTGATACCACCGGGGCCCTACATTTAACACATGAGCCACATAGTCCCCTTCAATACCACTGGGACCTTACAATTAATACTGGGACCCCAAGGTCCCCTTTGGTAACACAGGAGCTCCCCTGTCCCCTTCAATTACAATGGGGTACTATAATTAACCCAGGAGCCCCACATTGGCCTCCAATTACAATGGGGTCCAAAGTTGGGATCTCTTCCTGTATCCATTATTATTCCAGGATCTGTATTGCAGCACTCATCTCAACTTCACACACTACAAAAAACACAACCTAACTAATGAAAAAGATGTACTCCACAAAGAGAGTGGCTCACTTTACCTCGCGAACATCCCACTGAGAAACCTGGGTCAGACAGACAGATGACCAAGAGGGCAGAATTGAAACAGAGAACAAATTAAAAGGCACTGAATCAAGGACACAGACACAGTGCCAAGAGAAGAGTGGTGACAGGATAGGCTGTGCCAGTCAGTCTAGTCATTCTGAGGCAGTGAGGTCTGGCAAAGTTCTCAGCCAGCCTGAGGCAGGCAAGCTACACTCTCGCAACCACTAAAGCTCAGACCTCAAGCGCTATATCAATGGACCCAGCCTTGCCCTGTTAAGTGACAGAAGAGCTAAGGATGGTGTTTAAAGTATACATTCCTGAACTCAGGTAGTTCTAGACTTCAAGATGTGACCACTACAAGAGGTCACCTGCCACTGTTAGCTCGGGCAAGACAATAGCCGGAACTCTCCAGGAACGAGCACAGCTATGACCTCCTCAGAGGAACTACTCACTCTGCACCCTCAAGCTATCAACAAAAGCACACGTAAGCACTGTACGTGTGCCCTCCAGCTGTGGGTAAAGCACACGTGAGCACTGTACGTGTGCCCTTCAGCTGTGGGTAAAGCACACGTGAGCACTGTACGTGTGCCCTTCAGCTGTGGGTTATAGCACACGTGAGCACTGTACGTGTGGCCTTCAGCTGTGGGTAAACCGTGTGTGAGATCAGCAAGAGGAGTGTGGTGACGGCATTGATTTCTCCATCAGCAGACGTTCCTCAATAGGGCATTCAGACATGTTGGGAAAACTTCACAAAAACAAAAACTGTCACAGAATGGACAATTAATTGTATTTTCCAATTTTTTCAGTCCAAGGCATTAAAGTGTGAAAGCCCTAGCAAGTCCTGCCCTTTGCGTGACATGAGCCAACACCAGACCCTTACCCTCCACGTGACACCACCAGCTTGACCTTCACCCGGTAGGACACCAGGATACCCAGCACTTCCTTGTTAGCAGGCTCTTTCACTCTGAAATAACAAAGAGGAAATTACAGAGGGCCTCCTCAGCACTGCCTACAGCTCCCATCATTCCCCAGACTCCATTCTCCTCACTCCAGCACTGCCTACAGATCCCATCATTCCCCAGACTCAATTCTCCTCACTCCAGCACTGCCCACAGCTCCCATCATTCCCCAGACCCTGCCCTGCTCCCTGTCAAACAGCCTGTGACCCACATGGTGCTGGAGGCCAGGTTGGTGTCCTCATGCTTCAGCTTGCCGTCCAGCGCCAGGCCGCGCTTCTCTCGGTTGTTGCTGAGCGTGGGCGTCAGGGTGTATACCTTGCAGAACGTTGAGCTGGGTGACACCTGGTCACTGCGGAGACAGGGAGAGACAGAGCTGTGAAACCCACCCCCCCAGCACCTGGGCTCGGACGCCTGCTGACCGACTCCTGCAGCCCTTGACGCATTCGAACGAGTGCCTCCCTGAACATATGGAAGCACAAGTCCCTCTGGGAACAGGAGCCCGCATGATGAAGGTGAGCTGGTCAGACCTGGGCGTGCTGGGGGTCATACTGCAGGGAGTGTAAGGAATTTCACCTTCAACAACACCACCATCACAGACAACCGCCACAAGTGCTGTGAAGACAAGCACGAGAGCCACCGCCCAAACACTGGCCAGAAAAGACCGAAATGAGTTCAGCCCAAAGACAAAATGCCCATTCTGAATTCTTGAGAGAAATCAGCCGCCCTTCTCTTAAAGGTTACTGCAGTTTTTGGGGGATGAATTTTAGACTTGAGATGGGTATACCCGCTCATAAGAGAGGGAGATCTGCTGTAGGAGGAAAGAGTGCCGAGTCCTGCAGCTCCTCAAGTTCAGCAGCTGAATGACACATAACTCAGGAGGCTGGAGCATAGAGGGGATGACGTAGTGATATGGGTGTGGGGATCTCTGGGTCTTGTATTTGGGGTTACAGTGGAAAGCACTGGAGTGCCTCCACTTAACAAGTAAGCAGTGAGCTCGGAGATTTGGCACAGGAAAAGAAAAGACAGTATACGGGGGATCAGAGAACGGTCTGCAGATGTAGAGATAGAACGGATGCCTATAATCAGCAAGTGAGTAGTGAACTCAGCACACAGTATGTGGGATGCCGGTACTTACCGGGAGAGCACCAAGCTCACAGACTTGCTATAGGTGTCGCTGGAGAAGAGCACCACATCAGTAACCTGCAGCACTGAGAGAGAACACTGTCTGTGACATCACAGCAGGGCGGGGCTAGGACCAGGCAGAGTCCCGCTGGGGCAGAGGGAGAGGATAAAGAGCAAGGGAGGAGTTGATTGGCTGGGCTGGAGTCAGTGGGAGGGCCAGAGGTAAGGGCTGTGATGTCATAAAAATGACATGGGCAAGCTGGAGGGCTGATCTTCAGGGGGCATGGCAGAATCTCTCAGTCTGGCTCGCTAGTAGCAAAACTGACTGTACGATATGTAGTTTTTTTACTTCAATTAATGAATAACCTCTCTTCTTGCAAATAACAAAAAAAAAATATTAAAGGGGGAAATAGATAGGACAGGATGAATTTGAGGATTTGATGAGGGAACAGAGGGCGATAGGCAGGAGATGGCGGAGAATAAGAGATGGTGTACAGAGAGAAAGAGAGCAGGAATACAGAGACAGCAGGGAGGAAGGGAGGGATGGAGAGAAGGGTACTCACTCAGCCTCGACCTGAGCCACAGGACACTTATACTGGGCAGTGCTAAACAGACAGATATCAGCATACTGCCGCACTGTGAGGAGAGAGGAACAACACAGGGTTACACATACAGAGCTACAGTACACAACACTCATACTGCACACCATTACACACACAGCACACAACACATATACCCCTCACCATTACATAAAACACACACACCACAACTCACACAAGCACAGACACTACAATACAGTTTTGCGCAGAAGAACTGCAGGCACACATGGCTGTTTCCTAACACAGGGATGGATGAGGACAGGTTTCTGTTGTAGTGCGCTGTGCATGTGCCTGTGCACTGAGTGATAAGTTCCTCTAGCAGGAAGAGAGGCACCAGGCCTGAACACACTACTGGAAAAGGGTGAATGAGCACAGCAATTCATGTACCAACGTGCAAAGCCAGGGGAAGAAGACATAACCCTTTTTCAAGGTAAGTCCTTGATTGATTTGTTCTCCAAATATTGATGACTACAGATGACTATCATCAGGTATTTTCATTAAATCAAGGGAAATGGTCATTGACTGTGACTATTTTTGTGTGGAAAGTTCTTCAGTCTTTCAAGAACATAAGAATATGAGAAGTTACAAAAAAGAGGAGGGCCATTCATCCCCTCCAACTCGTTTTGTAGTGAACTGATTCCAGGGTCTTGTTGAGAGGGTCTCTGTGAACTTTGTACACACTTTTTCTGCTGAAGCTGCAATATTTTATAAGGTGGACATTCAGAACTGGTTTGAACTGGATTGGAAGAATGCTGGACACAAGGGCTACTATCTAATTCTATACTGTTATATAGGAACGTGTACTACGAACCTAAGTAACCAATTGCATTAAAAGAAGATATCTTTAGCAAATAGGGAAGTAGGAAGATGTGCGTGATTTTGGAACACTGCCAATCTTGTAAGCACAGGGAGCCACGATAGATAACAGAAAAATATTTAAGGACTGTTCCTGTTTACTCTGAGAAAAACACACAGAGCATCTCTGTGTTTTCGCTCCCATGCGCATGAAATAAAAACTTAACTTCTGAGGCGCATTCCTCAGAATCAGGGAAAAATTTCTCCAACAGTCTCATCCAGCTGCTTCAGGAAAGCCAGGGTTCTGACCTCAACAGCACGGCTGGGCAGCTTGTTCCATGCTCCCACCACCATTTGCGTAAAGTAGTGCCTCCAGCTCTCAGTTTCAAATGCAGTGCCACACAGTTTTCATGTATGTACCCTGACATAAGCATGCTTGTGCCTGGGCAGGTTCACCCACTGTGGGTTTTTATTCATCGGGAGTGGCTGGATACAGCACTGAACACTGGGGGTCGGGGCCCACTCACCGGAGATCTTCACCTTCTTCACAGTCTTGGTGGAGTTGTTGGTGACGTGGACGTTAACACTGATGGGCTCGCCGTGGTAGTACAGCTGGAGAGAGGGAGGAAGCCTGTGAGGCCTCAGACAGCTCTGCCCAGGGGGAACAGGCATCCCCCGCCCCAGAGAGCACAGCACCTTTCTGTTCTGTAGTGTCTGGGGCTCGCCAGCCCAGAGTGTGAACAGAGTGGGAGGGAGCGCGGGACTGGGCGTGTGTGGGAGGGGGAGGAGGCGCGGGACTTGGCGTGTGTGGGAGGGGGAGGGGGAGGAGGCGCGGGACTGGGCGTGTGGGGGGGGGGGGAGGAGGTGCGGGACTGGGCGTGTGGGAGGGGGAGGGGGAGGGGGCGCGGGACTGGGCGTGTGTGGGAGGGGGAGGGGGCGCGGGACTGGGCGTGTGTGGGAGGGGGCGCGGGACTGGGCGTGTGTGGGAGGGGGAGGGGGAGGAGGCACGGGACTGGGCGTGTGGGGGGGGGGGAGGAGGTGCGGGACTGGGCGTGTGGGAGGGGGAGGGGGAGGAGGCGCGGGACTGGGCGTGTGTGGGAGGGGGAGGAGGCGCGGGACTGGGCGTGTGGGAGGGGGGGAGGGGGAGGAGGCGCGGGACTGGGCGTGTGGGAGGGGGAGGGGGAGGGGGCGCGGGACTGGGCGTGTGTGGGAGGGGGAGGAGGCGCGGGACTGGGCGTGTGGGAGGGGGGGAGGGGGGGAGGGGGAGGAGGCGCGGGACTGGGCGTGTGGGAGGGGGAGGGGGAGGGGGAGGAGGCGCGGGACTGTGTATGGGAGTGTGAGAAGGTGTGCTATACCTCCTTGTCCAGGGAGGCCTCCAGGTGCAGCGAGCGGTCCGACATGAGGAAGCTGCGTGTGGTTTCCACCATGGGCTGTGGGCCGGGCTTCTCCGGGGCGTACTGCACCTTGCGGATCACCAGCCGCACGGAGTTCCTGGGGAACACAGGTAGGCGGTGAAGAACCTGCACTATTCTCCGAGAGACTCTGACACTGCACACACATGCCAGAGGCATGCCCATCTGCACAGAGTAGAGATCCCACGCATGACCCAAAACCCGGAAGGGCTGGCTGTCAGGAGAGTGCTGGTTTAAATCCGACTCGGCAGTCCGAGAGAACAGAGCAGAGCTGTGTGGCAGTCTGTGTGGGGCTCCTGATCGGACTGGCGTACGAAGGAAGTGAAACAGAATCCAGCAGGAAATCAGCCGACCAGTGTGGGAACTGTCGGGGCCGCAGCACAGACAGACCGAGGAAGGACTGGATCAGGTGAACTGGGAAGTCGGGAGTTTTGAGAAATGTGAGCAGGAGATGGACAACTGTGGGTTTCTTTTAGACTTGACAGAAAACCTTCAGTTTGACAATCCGGCGTGCAGCTGCACACTGGGGAAAGGGAATGGCTGGTTCTGGGTTATTGAAATATTTGGACCCGTGGAGAGCTGTAACACTGGACCCTCGGATTCTCGGATGCATGCTGCAGCCGCAGCTGGGAGACAGAGACACACATGTGCACACACCTCTTATGAATCTTCTCTTCCACAGATTTGGCACAAAAGGCTCTGATCTCGAAGTCCACCCCACAGGCCTGTGGACAGACCAACAGAAGGACAGAATTGAAAGAGGGAATCCCTGGAGGAAGGCGTGCTCTCTGTGATACAGGCAAACCTCTCTAAATACCACCTGCTTAATACTGCCTGCCCACATGCCAGTGCCTCACCTTGCCAGTGTCCTCTGGTCCAGGCTGCAAGGTGACTGAACAGGGCAAATTCTGAGGGATCTGTAAAAAATAAAGAAGAGTTACTCAACCAACCACAAGATGACAACCTGGCTCCCACACACTGTCCCACAATTCCAAAACTCTAAGAAAACTCCTGGCCAATAGTAACCAATGACCTAGTCCATCACAGAGAGCAACTGACCCACACTGTTAAATTCTGTTAAAACCATTTTAAGAAATTGGGAATCAGCTTACGAGAGAGTAAATAGATATATTTTATTGCTTTAAGGCAAGTCCTACCCTCAGAAATGCTTTAGATTTAAACATTTGTGATACCACTATTACAAATCCTTCACATTAACCCAGTTAATAAACAGTGGAACACGATAAGAGGTCACAAGTGTAATTTAAAACTGATAACAGGAACCACTTATGTGTGCGTGCTGGATCAGTGTTACAGTACAGTGTCTTACAGTGCAGTAGAAGGGGTGTGCGTGCTGGACCGGTGTTACAGTACAGTGTCTTACAGTGCAGTAGAAGGGGTGTGCGTGCTGGACCAGTGTTACAGTACAGTGTCTTACAGTGCAGTAGAAGGGGTGTGCGTGCCGGACCGGTGTTACAGTACAGTGTCTTACAGTGCTGTAGAAGGGGTGTGCGTGCCGGACCGGTGTTACAGTACAGTGTCTTACAGTGCAGTAGAAGGGGTGTGCGTGCCGGACCGGTGTTACAGTACAGTGTCTTACAGTGCAGTAGAAGGGGTGTGCGTGCCGGACCGGTGTTACAGTACAGTGTGTTACAGTGCTGTAGAAGGGGTGTGCGTGCCGGACCGGTGTTACAGTACAGTGTCTTATAGTGCAGTAGAAGGGGTGTGCGTGCCGGACCGGTGTTACAGTACAGTGTCTTACAGTGCAGTAGAAGGGGTGTGCGTGCCGGACCGGTGTTACAGTACAGTGTCTTACAGTGCAGTAGAAGGGGTGTGCGTGCCGGACCGGTGTTACAGTACAGTGTCTTACAGTGCAGTAGAAGGGGTGTGCGTGCCCGACCGGTGTTACAGTACAGTGTGTTACAGTGAAGTAGAAGAGGTGCGCGTGCTGGACCGGTGTTACAGTACAGTGTCTTACAGTGCAGTAGAAGGGGTGTGCGTGCCGGACCGGTGTTACAGTACAGTGTGTTACAGTGCTGTAGAAGGGGTGTGCGTGCTGGACCGGTGTTACAGTACAGTGTGTTACAGTGAAGTAGAAGGGGTGTGCGTGCTGGACCGGTGTTACAGTACAGTGTCTTATAGTGCAGTAGAAGGGGTGTGCGTGCCCGACCGGTGTTACAGTACAGTGTCTTACAGTGCAGTAGAAGAGGTGTGCGTGCCGGACCGGTGTTACAGTACAGTGTGTTACAGTGCTGTAGAAGGGGTGTGCGTGCCGGACCGGTGTTACAGTACAGTGTGTTACAGTGCTGTAGAAGGGGTGTGCGTGCCGGACCGGTGTTACAGTACAGTGTCTTACAGTGAAGTAGAAGGGGTGTGCGTGCTGGCCCAGCTTCTTGAGGAGCCTCTCCTGCAGGCGGCTGAGTGGCCGGCGCTCCTCGGGCTGTGGCGGGTAGGCCTGGAAGGTGGAGATGTACAGGTCCTTCCTGAATGACAACCCCAGCACATCCAGATCCTCACGGCCATAGCGAAACGCACACGTCAGAGTCACGAACACTGGGAGAGAAGAGGTGGGGGTGAGAGGATAAAGTAGATAGAGCAACAGGTCCAACTGTACAGTTCAAACACGAACGTATAGCACTGATGGAATTAAAGCAGATTTTTTTTTTCAGTTTTACCTTTTCTGTCTTTAAGGTAGTCTGGATCAATCAGGAGGACTCCATCTAGACAGGGAGAGAGAGGCAAAATTAGAGAGAGCAAGAAACCGTGACCAAGACTGAGCACATTTAAAATTAACTACTAATACTACTGACACCCTACTCTTTTCAAGAAATGCTCTGTGATTTTTAATAACCGTTGGAGTCATGACCTCGGTTTTATGCCTCCGAAGGACGGCGCCTTTTTACAGTACAGTGTCCCCATCACTATACTGGGTCATTAGGACCCACACAGACCTCAGGGTGAGCGCCCCCTGCTGGCCTCAACACCGCTTCCAACAGAAACCTTAGCTTTCCCAGGAGGTCTCCCATCCAAGTACTGACAAGGCTCACTCCTGCTGAGCTTTAGTGGGCTGCCAGTTGTGAGATGCAAGGTGATATAGCTGTTGGTTATGTTATGCTCAGCGTTCTGGCCTGTTCAAGAAGGATCATCGATACGTGTACAGGCACAGAGATTTCCTATCTCTGCTCTGCGGACTGACAGACACAGAGTTCCCAGGCCCTGATCCTGTATGGAGTCGGAAGTCAGAGCTGTCTGCAGCAGGGAATAGAAGAGAAGCCTGCTGAGGTGCTGTAACACCTCCACGCACAGAGCTACACATCTCGACAGGAGGAGCTCGGAGCCCAGCGGGACAGCGGCTCTCCTGGGTGCCAGTCACTACAGAAACCGCTGCTCCCACGCTGCAAAAACAGGGCCGGCCTGGCTTTGTGCATGCCAGGAAAACAAGGTGTGACAAGCTCTTCTGTGCAGCTTGAAACTCAGGGAAACTGGGCACGTGTGAACAATACAAGAGAGCATGCCAGGCACCAGTAGAGGCTCAGGTATCCTACAAGACATCTGACAAGATGCCCCCCTGCCGGGGACAGCCTGTGCGCAGCCAAGAGAGGTTCTGATGTTAGGACATGAAGCCCCAGTGTTCATCCCTTGAGCGACTTCTCGCAGTTGAGAAAAAAGGATGCTTTATATAGTGCCTTTACAAGCAATCAGCATGACACATCCGCAGAGGAGAACAGCCAAGGGCCAGGGCTCTTTAGACTCTTAATCACCACCCGGTCTCACTGCAGAAAGCCCAGCCACCTGAGTTGCACTAACACAAGTTAAATGTGATCTTCTAAGAACATCAGAACAGTTACGAACGACAGGAGGCTGTCCGTGCCATCCAGCCCATGTGGTGGATAGTAAGTAAATGATGCCAGGATCTCATCCAGCCGTTTCTTCAGAGAAGTCAGGATATCGGCTTTAGGCACAAGCCTGAGCAGCTTGTTCCACACTCCCGCCAACCTTTGTGTAAAGGAGGGCCTCCTGTGCTTGGTTTTAAATGCACTTCACTTTGGTCCTGTGGCTCTTGTTTCATACCAGGTGATGACAAGAAACATGAGCTCTGAGGTGTTTCAGTGCCCAGGATGGCCTGCTAGCAATGTGCAACTGCAGGAGTCTCAGATGGTCAGGAAATGCCCCAGTGATGCATGCCAGTCATAGACTACCGCCCCAAGACTCACCCACAGGGTCCACATGGTCCAGATGGTCGACAAAGTCTCTCTTCCCCAGGTACACTGTGAGCTGGAAGGCAAAAGAGAGGCAAAGCTCTTACCCAGATGTCTCAGACCACGGTTAACATAAATCGGACGTCACCAGATCACATCACACCCTGATCATGTCTTGCTGCAAACCTGCAGTTCTGGCCCCATGTCAGAACACAGCCCTGAGCGGTCTCTCCTGTCCCCTGACGTCAAGTCTGAAACCTACACAGACTCGCCTCCTCCCCTTACCTCCCCTGTGCTGTCTGCTACCATGGGCTCCCTGTCACAAACACCCACAACAGACTGACCCCAAGACGCTCCACTCCCTTCTTGAAGACCCTCGTCCCAGGAGGGGGAACTTCACAGAAGACATCGTCCACGCTCAGAGCCCCCTCCATTGATGTCAACAGCAAGGGAGAGAGATTGGAAGAGAAGGACTGGGAGTGAACAGGAGATAGACTAGGAGAAAGAAACTTGGAGGCCAGGAAAACAGGAGAAGACAGCAGAAAGAGACTAGGTCAGGACAGCAATGGAGTAAGACAGGAGAGAGAGAGGACAGCAAGACAGATGGGGAGCAAACAGACAGATCAGAACCGAGAGACACATGCAGAGGAGCAAAGACGGTAGAAAAGAGCAGAGAGCTGGAGGAAAAGGGAGAGACTGTCCTGAAAGAGCAAGCTGCTGAGCTGGTGTAGCCGTTTGAGGAAGAAGTGAACAGAGAGCTGCCTGACTGGAACAATAGAGAGACAGGGAGGGAGAGAGGAGCCCCAGTGGAGCTCCAGATCTGTCCTTTGGGATACTGGCATCTCCACAGTAACCCTTTCAGCACGCACAAGAACAACAGCATGCTCAACACATCCCCGTTCACAATCCTGGGATCTCCGGATTTTTTTTGCATTTTACAAGTAATCAGAAAGGATTCCAACTTGTGCCACACAAGTAGTCATTCCTACTCTCGACAGGGGCTTGGTGTTTACAGAGGACTGTTGCACGGGCCTACAATGCACATACAGACACAGGACACAGGCGCCCCGGTGCGCGCACACAGACAGGGCACAGGCGCCCCGGTGCGCGCACACAGACACAGGGCACAGGCGCCCCGGTGCGCGCACACAGACACAGGGCACAGGCGCCCCGGTGTGCGCACACAGACACAGGGCACAGGCGCCACGGTGCGCGCACACAGACACAGGGCACAGGCGCCTCGGTGCGCACACACAGGGCACAGGGCACAGGCGCCTCGGTGCGCACACACAGGGCACAGGGCACAGGTGCCTCGGTGCGCACACACAGGGCACAGGGCACAGGCGCCTCGGTGCGCACACACAGGGCACAGGCGCCTCGGTGCGCACACACAGACACGGCACACATGTGCCTAGATGTGCATATACAGGCACGCATAGGTACACCAGATGGTCTCCTAATAATCCCCAACTATGAACTGACTTCATCACTCTATTCTCCCCCCTACTGATAGCTGATGTGTGGTGAGGGTACTGGTCCACTATGGTTTTCACCCACTTTCACATCAGCTAGTGGGGACTGCATATTAGTAGTGGTGGAGGGGAGTGTCCATTGCCTGCAGAGCACTGTGAGTGGAGTGTGCAGAAAAGTGCCACATAAGTGTAAGGCGAATTAATTATTACACACTTACTGTACGTGCACAGACACACGCACAGTTGTACCAGACACACACCTAGCCACTTATACAAACACATCCAGGGCAAAAAGTTAATGCATTGACTAAACAGCAATGATGAAGATGAAGGTAATCCTTAATGATTAAATTAATGCAGTCCACAGACAGCAGCTCAGGCACTACATTCATTCAGACCAGCTCTGTCCATAAAACCATTGCTCACAAGAAACAAATGATGCCGTTCACCTTTCCCACAGTGCCCTGCCTTGGCCTGAACCAAGACAAGAACACAAAACACCACACACACAAATGAGAAAGAATGAAAATGAAAAAAGACGTTTTGTACCTTGCAGTTGGGGCTGGACTTCTTGAAGACTCTGGAAGAGAAAAGAGAGAGACGGGATAAGAAGGAGGGATTCTGAGACCGAAATCCTGTGTTCCTATTGGATGTGCATGCAGTACTGACAGCAGGAGGCACTTTACACAAACGGTGGTAGGAGTGCAGAACAACCTGTTCAGCCATGTTGCTGAAGCCGATACCCTGGTTTCTTTCAAGGAATGCAAGGATGGGAACCAGGGATCAATTAGCTGCCGACTACCAAACGAGGTAATCCATAATATCCTTTAAATGGTCTGGGGACCAAAACTGGACTCAGTATTCTAAGGTCTAATTTTTACCACTTTGGATTAAATTACCTTTGTGTGCGTCTTCCTCCAGCTCTGAATCGCCCGTGTGACACGTAGCAAGTTCCTGCTGTCAGTGAGGATCACTTCGCACTCAACAATCTGCAGTTTAATTAGCACTGTATCTGCCCACTCGCAGATTTTGTCTTAGTTTCTTTAAGACTTGCTATTTCTGTCCGTGTCACTCCCCCTTCAGGAGAGAAGTTTCTCACAGCTTTGCAAAACAGACCTTCGCCCCTAAAACTGCATGGTGCAATTATATATTATATGGGGTATCTATCTTGTATTTCCCTTCAAAATGAAAAATAATCACAGTCTCAGTTAGTTTCTTCATTAACGCTTTTAATCATGCAAAGGAGTTGCTCAAAATTACCCTCAGAGTTTTTTTCCCCAATGAAACTGACACTTTTCTGTTTAGCTGAAAATGGAAAATTACTCATTGCAGACT
This sequence comes from Atractosteus spatula, assembly GCF_055471065.1. NCBI lineage: Eukaryota > Metazoa > Chordata > Actinopteri > Semionotiformes > Lepisosteidae > Atractosteus > Atractosteus spatula. The sequence continues at coordinate 65,304,595 of NC_142708.1, read as the reverse complement.
TTGCTGCATGAGATGCTCCAATCGGGCCCAAAGCTTCTAGAACATTCTCTGAGGCCCAAAGCTTGTAGAACAGTGGTTCTCAAACTATGGTACGCGTACCACGAGTGGTATGTGGAGCTCCGCCAGGTGGTATGCCATGTGACCCTGGAACTTTGTTGTGTGCACTGAAAAATCAGGATGGGTTTTCATATTTTCTATTTTAATATGCGTCGAATACGCAGCCTACGTACTACGATACAGCGCGAGCTAATACTTGAGTGGACACAAGAGCTACTATGTAATTCTATACCATAGTATAGGAATGCGTGCTACGAACGCAATGGACCAATTGTATATCCAGCAAATAGGTAGGAGAACGTGCGTGATTTTGGAACAATGCCAATGTTTGTAAACACAGGAAAGCACAGAAATGCGTACTACGAACGCTGGCAATCTTGTGAGCACAGGAAAGCATGATAGATAACAGAAAAATATTTAAGAACTGTTCTAGGTTAATTTAAGAAAAATACACCAAGTGTCTCTGTGTTTCGCTCCCATGCACATGAAATAAAAACTTCTTTTAACTTCTGAGACGGACTCCTGAAATGGAAACGGGGAAAAATGCAAGCTGGCGGATTGCTAAAGCAGGTAAGCCCCACTATTTTTGAAGAACCTTATTTACTTATTGGCAAAAGAGCTGACACGTATTATGTGAGGAGAAAAAGCTGCTAAACAGCTCGACCTGCTGCCCCCTCTGAAAGACACAGTCACTCATAGAATTATTGATACTCCAGATGATATCAAAAGTACGCTGACTGAGCACGTTGATGAGCAGATGCTTTTCACTGCAATTAGATGAGTCTGTAGTCTATTTGGCCAATTTGCTCGTTTACGTTACATACGAGTTTGTGGGTATGTCCGATAAGGACTTTCTGTTCTGTAAGCCGCTACCCATAGGAACTACAGGAGAGCACGTTTCAGCTTCTGAATGAATTTATCAAAGAGAATGGCATCGACTGGATAAAATGCGGCGGAGTTTAGTTGCACGAATTAGAGAGGTTGCTCCAGAAATGAATGGATGCATTGCAACATCCACCGCGAGACCTTTGCCGTCAAGAAAATGCCCGACGATCGTATCAAGGCTCGAAAAATGAATTCACATCTGCTTTGCTCGACTAAACAGACTCACCCCTCTCACTGAAATGGTGCTTTTTTATTGTTTATTTTTAATTGCCGTTGTTCCTGTTTTTTTTCTGTAAAGCGCTTTGAGAAGCCACATTTAAAGGTGCTTTAAAGGGAGCAGGAAACCAGCGGGTGGGCGGACTCGCGCTGCGCAGCGGGTGCAGGAAACCAGCGGGCGGGCGGACTCGCGCTGCGCAGCGGGCGCAGGAAACCAGCGGGCGGGCGGACTCGCGCTGCGCAGCGGGCGCAGGAAACCAGCGGGCGGGCGGACTCGCGCTGCGCAGCGGGCGCAGGAAACCAGCGGGCGGGCGGACTCGCGCTGCGCAGCTGGCGGATGGACGAGGTCTAGATTTCCAGAAGCCACCAGCTGGTTTAAAAGCCCACTCCAAGTACTTGCTGCCTTTTGACTTCTATACAGAAGCCACACTTTCCCCTCCCATTTCTCTCCTTCCTTCTTCTGTTTGCCATCCCCATCTGCCGATAACAGAATGGGGAGACCTCAAGACAGACAGGCGAGCATGCTGGAGAACACAGTGACGCACATCACGACCTTGCAGTTATGAGCCACCCTGAGTCGAGGCAATAAACAGACAGGCAATGTGTGAGGCAGTGGCCTTGAAGAGCCTTCACATTCCTGAATGGGACTGTACCCCCCTCCCCAAGTAAGGTGGTACTAACCTTTGTACGTCCTGGCTCTTATTCAAGAGCACATGGGACTATACCATAATCCAATAATCCGGGGGGTGGACCATGTTAACACTTTGCCATCACAAGCAAGCAAATGTTGCTTACTGCTCATGAACACAGTTAAGTTTCCTCTACACAGCTTGTGCAAGTTAAACTCAAAACTTATCTTTACTGCCAGGGCTCTCAATCACAGATACCAGCCCCGAGGGAACTGAGGCTCTTTAAGTCTTGAGCAGAGGAGATCAAGTGGAGACTTGATTCAGGCCTTCCAAGTCATAACTGGACTTGATTGTGTTTAAGGAGCATACACGATGGAAAACAGGATGCACTTCTTTACAAAAAGAGTGGCCGGGGTGCGAATCCACTCCCAATTCATAACTATAAGAAAGAAACGGATGGAATTCTTAGATCGTTAAGATACTACTGATCACATGACAGGGGTTTGGCACCTTTCTTCTGTCCTTCCTGGCTAATAGGTCCGTGTGCTTCGGAGTGTTCCTGCTCACCGCGGAGGATGTTATAAAGCACCCTGCCCAGCCCGCACGCCCATCAGTAATGAGCAGGGGCTTCACGCACTGCAGAGCCCAGAATGCACTGCAATGACGGAGCACAAAAGCGTGAGTCTGAACACTCCTGTTCTCTCCGTCTATCTGTCTCTCTCTCTCTGCTCCTCTTCTCTCTGTCTGTCTCTTTCTCACTCTCAGCTGTTAATACAGCACAGGGCTCAGCTGATTAAAGATTAAAGCCCAATTAATCAGTCATCTTGGCCTCCCAGTCTCTAATGAATAGGTCTGATTAATATTTCATGATCTACAACTACCCTAAGGGCTACAGCCAGAGCTGCACACTCACTGCAGACAGCAATCGCACACATCGACACAGAGAAATCTCAACCAGAGGTGCACACACAGCAGGAGAGGCCAGCGGACATGAATAGCCAGCACAGACCAGAGGGGAAGGCTCGCAGGGTGGACTCGACCCGGGTTCGACACACTGGTGCGGTCAGGGAGAGTGATGATACAGAGACTGAGTAGCAGCAGATCTGGTGATAATAATCTCTGCTAGAATCTATTAAACTGGCAGATAAAGCAAAACGCGCACAGTGTGCACTCAACTACACACACGAGGACACGCAAAGCTGTGCGTGCGTGCACACACACACAAGGACACGCAAAGCTGTGCGTGCGTGCACACACACACGAGGACACGCAAAGCTGTGCGTGCGTGCACACACACACGAGGACACGCAAAGCTGTGCGTGCGTGCACACACACACGAGGACACGCAAAGCTGTGCGTGCGTGCACACACACACACACGAGGACACGCAAAGCTGTGCGTGCGTACGCACACACACACACACGCGAGGACACGCAAAGCTGTGCGTGCGTGCGTACGCACACACACACGCGAGGACACGCAAAGCTGTGCGTGCGTGCGCACACACACACGCGAGGACACGCAAAGCTGTGCGTGCGTGCGCACACACACACGCGAGCACACACACACACGAGGACACGCAAAGCTGTGCGTGCACGCACACACACACACACACACACACACAAGGACACGCAAAGCTGTGTGTGCGCACACACACAGGAACGCAAAAGGATTTCATTCTGTTGCCCTGGCAGCCAGCAGATTTCCCAGGATTGCTATGGCAACAGGACAAAGTGCAAAAAATACAGTAAGTATCAGAGCAGCTAGGGCACGTACACAAAGCCTTCTTTTACACACCACACAGCACACAGGGAACACACACAGGGTGAGCCCCAAGCCAGCAGGGGGCTCCAACACACTCGTGCATGTGGTTCTCAGCAGAGAGGGAAATCAGCACCGGCCTCTCAGGGGCGGTGGCTCTGTACAGAGCTGTACCGGTGCTGCTAGCGCCCCCGTCTGCCAGAGAGAGGCAGATATAAACCCTCACACTTCGGCACCAGGGGAAAAGCGAGCAGCACGACCCGGTGGGCTACATGGGCCGCCTGCTAGCGCCTCTCGTCCAGGTCTGTGCCGGTCCGATCCCTCAGCCGAGCGGCCTGGCGGGACTCCATTCTTTTTCCCCGCCGTTCTCACCCAGGCCTGCTGGGTCATGACCTCTGATGACCTCGTGACCTCTGAACAGAGCACCAGCTGAGCCTGAGAGGCGTGGCGAGGCGTGGCGCCGCTGAGGCTGGCAGATCAATGCAGTCCTTGAAAGGCTAAACACAGGAGCAGGAGGAGAAGCTGGTCTCCCGAGGAAGGATAGGGTAAAAGCACAGGGACAGGTCGCGGTCCTGAGACCAGGCTCCCACTGGCGCCCCAGCTCAGCAGAGTGGCGCACAAGTGCATTTCACTGCCATGATGCTCACACTCCATACTCCCTTTGCTCCGTCAGGAGCGTTCACTAATCAGACGTTCAGTCTACACAGCTTAAAGGGATCAGCTCCGGCCCGGACGAATGAGGCTTGTGCTTCACTACCCAAGTCAGGTGGACTTGCTGCAGGTGGGATTCTTCATCTGCCCATCAGCGCGACCTGCGCAGGAGCCTGAGCAGTTCCTCGGCTGCAGCAAACCAGGGTAAGCATGTACCGAGACTCTGCCACACCTGGCTCAACAGAGCTTGCAGAGCTCGCAGTCCTCTGCGGCGGGGCGGCTCAGTCTGAATCAGGCTTCCCCAAGTTTGACACTTCAACCACAGGGGCTGGTCACATGACCCCCGCTTCCTGCTGACTGGCTATCCACAGAGAGGGACTTCCTCTCCTGTGGGCTGATGGCGGATATCCAGAGAGAGAGCGCAGCAGAAACGACGCAACGGGGGGGGGGGGGGTTGGGGAAGGTGGAGGGGTTCGGAGAGAGCGAGGCGCTTTTGAAAAGTAGGCAGTTAGGATAAAGGATGATAAACATAATGACCAACGCGAGCGAGATTCTGCCAAGAGACAGCGGCCCCACACAGGGGGGAAACAGGAAACCCGTCTCGCCCACTTTGAACAGTCAGTAAACCGGCGTTAACCCTTCCCCTCCTGGTCCACTGATCACGACTCAGCCCAGATGCCAACCTGCGCCGCAGGTCCAGATCGACAGCTACGAGGTTCGTACCTTCTGCACTGTGACAGATGAACGAATGGAGGACCGAGAACGCGAGTTCATTTTCTAAAGCTCCCTTATGGTATGCAGAAATCCAGACTCGGGACTCTTTTTCCTTCCCCCAGCAGGAAAGAGCCTTCGTCACACTGTTGAGCAACACTGCAGAGCAAAATTCAAGAAGAAGCCCTTTTGCCTAAAAATCTGTCGAGTGGCAAATAAATATTAAAAACATAAAAGCGCCGAGTGTTCGCCAGAGCAGTGTGCAGCACTGTAGCACCAGAATTCAGAATCTTCTATTCTTTAACCAGATGATACTTCCTGGTAAAAAAAAAACAGCCTGGAAACACAGGAAGAGAATAGGTTTCATCTTGGTCAACACACAGACTTTAGAGCCTCCAGTTAAACTAGCCAGCATGCCTTTGACAGGCAGAAGGAAACTTAGTGCCCGCCTTCCTGGGTCTGATTTGGAATCATTTTAATTTTCCCCATTCAGATCCCCAAAAGTAAAAGGGAGAAGAGTCCATCACTCCCTGTGGCTCTAAACAAGATACAAGACACAGGACCATCAACACTTTCCCAGCTGCTAAAAATATCCAGAATCCCCACTCAGATCCAGAATGAAAAGGATCAAAGACACCCTGCTCCTCTCTCCTAGAGGTACTCTGACACCGCGGGCTCTGAACAAGAAATACAAACCAGCCACCGCGCTGTTATCAGCACAGACGTGCCGTCCCACACAACCAGGGCTGCAAACTGCCCCAGACCACCACAGACACAAACAAGGAAGTAAGGAGGACAGGGAGTTTCTGGAGTGGGACAGCCATAGGCCATGGTGAGGCAGCATTACTGTTGTGCTACAGGTACAACTTGTTGCATTTATTTCACTCAGCCTTCTGAGGCTGCAGTCTGAAACATGTGGGTGCTGTCTTTTTGCATTTCTGTCAGCAGCGATTTGAATGTGATTTGCCTGCGATGAGGCGCTCCAGTGCAGGAGGGGCCTGCAGGTTTTGCATGCCTCTGTCAATCTGCGACAGATTAAGACCTAAAGCCACAAGCGACCCGACTTCCTCGTCACTGAACTGTTTCAATGACGGCATCAAGACGGCAGGTCAGAGGATAAACAGGGGCCCCCCACCTCCAAAGACCAAATGACAGAACAGTGATGTGACCCCAAACGGGGCCTGGCACCCCCAGGTGTGTCAGACTGGTAACTGTGTTGGGGGAGAGGCAGCGATCTGCTGTCCCATCAGTCATTTGCTCTCCCCGTCTTCCTCGTCTGCGTCAGGAAATGACAGGATGACACTGTGCTCTGCCGACCTCCCTGGGAGCCACAGTCCCTGGGATGGAAAACATCTCTGGGAACCGTTCCCCCCTCTCTCTCCCCCTGGATCCCATCTCTTCCCCAGCCTCTGCTGTCCACAGCTGCGTCCACTCAAGGAGCCACTGATGACGATCGGTCCCGCTGCCTGCAGACAGGAGGGGAGCATAACCTCTGCGGTAGCTCCAGATGGAGAAGCCTGCCGGGCCACTGGCTCTGCCGTCCCGGGACACTCTCCTGCAGGACACTGAGCTCCGTACCTGGAATCTCGCTGTCAGCCGGGCCGGAGAAACCCTGGCGATAACGGAGAGGAAGGCGGGGGGGCAGAACGATCACATCTGAACCTTCAGAGGAAAAGGAGGAGGGAGGGGAGACGGGAGGCGCTGACTGTGCAGTGTCTCTCGGAGCGGGGGGGGGGGGGGTTTCCTGCCTGCTGGAGAACAATCGCACTTCCTCATTGCCAGCTTTCCGCTGCACCTCTCTGCACAAACACCCAGCCTGTTTCCACGGCTGCGGCGGAGCGGTCGGGACCAGCACAAGGCCGGTGGGTTTCCGTGCCCAGCAGGCCTCTAGACCAGGGGAAGGTTCAGCCACTATTCGAGGATCGACAGGGCTCGAGGGAAACCCATCGGGGGTGGAGGGCCGCGGTGATGGACGCCCAGGTGCCCATGACCTGGGCCCTCCGGGCTGTGGAGCCGAGACTTTTGGCAGGCAGTGGGGTGCAGAGAGCACAAGCAGAGAGCGTACAGGGAGCCAGCAAGATCTCCTTTGCAATACGATGCTCAGGTCTGGATGCCACCAGTTCTGTGGTGCTCCCTGGATGAGATCTTGGGAGAATCTCATTCCATAAAGGACAGATCTTGCAGACAGATGGACAAGAGGAATTGAATCCCTTTATTCTTGAACACAGAGCTGATACAAGTATTCAAACTCCTCAAAGGCATCAACACAGTCAGATCAGTGGATGGAATTAACAAAAAAACATGGACCAGAGGACACCAGTGAAAATTACAACAAAGAACAGGAGGGACTTGTTTACACAAGTGGCGGTAGGAGCATGGAACAAGTGGAAAAGTTTTGAAGCCAATACCTTGACTTCTTTCAAGAAACAGATGGATGAGATACTCCAAGTAGGACAGGAGGGACGTCTGTACATAAATGGTGATGGGAGTGACGAACAAGCTGCCCAGCCATGTTATTGAAGCTGAAACTGGCTGGATGAGATCCTGGGATCAATCAATGCTGACAGCTAAACGGGCTGCACAGGCCGAGGCTTGAGCCTAGCGGGAGACTGCCATCTCGGCAACCCCAGTACAGGGCATTTACACAGAGGGACTGGACCGTGAGTGGGCCTGGCAGCCCCCGACACTTAAGCACGGCCATTGAAATACTGCAGCCTGTCCCTTCTGCACAGAAACTACTCGCTTCCAGCGAGCAGCCTGCACCACATTCCCAGACCCCTCTCTTTCTCATTGTCAGCCCCACTGCTAGAACATGAATCTGTTTTCCCAAAACCTGAAATCCTGTCTGTAATGCAAAAGCCTTGCAGAGTACAATGTGAAAAAAATCTGAAAATTCTCTTTATACTACTACTGTGTCGACATAACTGCATTTCCAACTCAGTCCAATTTTCCCATTGCTCTTTCCAGTTGTTATGGACGAGTATGACAACGTTCCAACAGGAGAAAAAAGATCCAGGGATTTGAGGAATCCCATTATTGGATTATAGGACATTCCAGCTTTGATCCCTTTAAGGGGATCATCTCTTTAAGTGGTAACCCTCCCTCGGCCTCTGCTACCACCGGCCCCCTGTCCTGCGAGAGAAACAGGCAGAGTTCACCTCTGGAACAGCTCGTGCCCTCAGGGATGGAACCCCGAGTTCCCCGTATGTCCTCTTTGTATAAAATATAGCCAGGAAATCTCTTCCTGATTGCCCCCCTTGTGCAAATCAGAGCTTCAGGAGATCTGTCTGCAGGGGAACAGGAATGTGTCCTCTCCCGCCCCTGTCCAACTGTCTCACAATACACTGACTCCTTTTAAATCCTGCTGCTTACGTTGTGGGAAAACTGGAGCTGTAGGTGGTACATACATACACATGCTTCTCCACAAACACAAACAAGCCTCGCCCCATGCCCCACCCACACCCCAAGAGCTCCGCCCACACTCAAATCAAAGCTGAACCATGAACAGTATCCAGGTGGATGAATACCAGCTCAAACTACAGAGCAAGGTGGAGAAGGAGAGAGGAAGACGATACTGGTAACTCAGAGATTAGCTTCCTATAGCTGGAGATGAGCTCCAGTCACCTCCAGTCTGCATGCCAATATCCTGCGTACAGATTTTCATATTTCGAGGCACAAATTAAGACTGGGCTTTTTGTGGAATTTGCAAACTTCGACATTTATGCAATACTCCCAGAACAAGTCAATTTAATTTGCAGAAAAAGATCTGCCAAGCTCATCTCAGATCCCCAAAAAACTAACGTGAGGGAGTGGGGGACACCACACAAGGGCAGACATGGAGCGAGCACACACTGCACAAATGTATCGCATACGTAGATTCACACAGACCCCACTAAAACAGATATCAAACACTCACACAAGACTGCGTTCCCGTATTCGTAAAGACTCAACAAATTTTTTGATTTATTCTTTACTCTGCCGAAAGGAAACTCCACACAAACCACAAGCTGGACAAGAAGCTGACATTTTCCTTCCTCTGAAAGCAGAGGCCGAACGGAGATGCCTGTCGTGTTCCCCGTACCCCCGCGGGGACGTTCTCACTGTCCCAGGCTGACCAAGTTACACACCCACACTCGCACCCTCACTGCCCGCAGAGACTCGGGGGCAGAGAGAGAACAAGGGGGGCTGCGAAGACAGGTCTCTTGCCCAATCTCACTGTAGTTCCACTTCCCCCCTTCTGCTCGCTGGCTTCCTGTGCCTTCAGAAACCACTGACAGCGCTCTGTCCCCCGTGGTCTCACACACACACACACACCCCTTCAGTTCTTCACCACCGCTGTCCCTCTCCTCTCACACCCACCCTGAATTCACACACTGAGACACACTTGACCGGACTGTAGACACTGCTAGAGACACTGCTGTCCCTCTCCTCTCACACTCACCCTGAATTCACCAGCACACACACACTGCCAGAGACACTGCTGTCCCTCTCCTCTCACACTCACCCTGAATTCACCAGCACACACACACTGTCACACTTGACTGGACTGTAGACACTGCCAGAGACACTGCTGTCCCTCTCCTCTCACACTCACCCTAACTCAAAAATTCAAATTCAGAAATAACAGTCACTATTATGTCACTGAGCCTGTCCTCTCTGAGCAGCCGGGTCTGCCTGTGTCCAGTGAAACACAGAGCAAATAAAAAAAAACGCATGTTTCCCAATGCAAAGATTGAAAATCCAATCCAGCATCCAAAAAAACAGTCAGATGGGGAGCACGAAACCGCCAGGTGATCCCCTCTTTTCTGGGGGGGTGTTTATTCCAAAAATGCACGCCCCCTCTGCCTGGATCACGACAGCATTGGATCTGTCCAGCACTGCACGCTGAGTGGTCACTATTGCACAGCCCGTCAGCCCCGGGACACTTGGCCGACAGGGGCAGAGGTGACTGGAGGGGTCCAGAATCTTGCAACAATTTGAGGAAAATGAGCAGTAAATTCCTGTGAATATCAGTGACCCCTGACTGGCAAAATATAACTGCATGAACAGGAAGTAGCTCGTTCTTTAAGAAAACACAGTGCATCTTGTACTTAACACATTTTAATAATGTGTTTTGAAGGAGGAAATTGCAAACAAACCACAGAGAAAATGTTTTCGAAGGAAGGTGGTGGCGATAGGAGCAGCTTCTTGTCAAGCCCTGCTCAAGAGCTAACTTCAGAAGAGCTTCAGACCTATTCGACAGCTCAGACAGTGGAAAACATCTCATTCCCAACTCAAGAGGAACCACAAGAAAGGAAATGAGGCATAAAAAGAGGAGGTATGTTGAGACATGAGCTCTGAGTAAAAAATGTCAAGTGATCTTTCCACCTGGTCAGACAGCTCTGTGCAGCAGTCACGCCAATGTACGCCCATCTTTGAACTCAAAAGACAGCAACAATGTCCAATCAGGAACAAGCTCTAATCCCAAATAAGGCAATCAAAAGGGAACAAACGGGTCAGCTTAGTCAGAGAGGTTTGCTGCTAACGAGGCCTATAATCAGCTCTTTAATTAGCAGGCTTAAGCTCCAGCCATGATCAAGCCTCCCAGCGACAACTGACTTAGGCTAACTGAGCTGGCAAGGGACAGGACACGCCACCCCGCAACCTCTCCTGCTGCTGCCCCTGCCCCGGACAGGACACGCCACCCCGCAACCTCTCCTGCCCCGGACAGGACACGCCACCCCGCAACCTCTCCTGCCCCGGACAGGACACGCCACCCCGCAACCTCTCCTGCCCCGGACAGGACACGCCACCCTGCAACCTCTCCTGCTGCTGCCCTTGACAGGACACGCCACCCCGCAACCTCTCCTGCTGCTGCCCCTGCCCCGGACAGGACACGCCACCCCGCAACCTCTCCTGCTGCTGCCCCCGAATGGACACGCCACCTCGCAATCTCTCCTGCTGCTGCCCCAAACAGGACACGCCACCCCGCAATCTCTCCTGCTGCTGCCCCTGCCCCGGACAGGACACGCCACCCCGCAACCTCTCCTGCTGCTGCCCCTGCCCCTGGACAGGACACGCCACCCCGCAACCTCTCCTGCTGCTGCCCCTGCCCCGGACAGGACACGCCACCCCGCAATCTCTCCTGCTGCTGCCCCCGACTGGACACGCCACCCCGCAATCTCTCCTTCTGCTGCCCCCAACAGGACACTCCACCCCGCAATCTCTCCTGCTGCTGCCCCTGCCCCGGACAGGACACGCCACCCCGCAACCTCTCCTGCTGCTGCCCCTGCCCCTGGACAGGACACGCCACCCCGCAACCTCTCCTGCCCCGGACAGGACACGCCACCCCGCAATCTCTCCTGCTGCTGCCCCCCGACTGGACACGCCACCCCGCAATCTCTCCTGCTGCCCCTGCCCCGGACAGGACACGCAGCCCCTCGGCCTCTCCGGCGTCCAGCTCGACAGGACACACTGGACGGGACACGCCAGCTCCTCCTGCCCGACAGGAGAGGCGGCCCTTCACAGTTGCGAGACCTGTGCTGAGAGGATGCTACACAGAGCCTGTGCACGACAGGGAGGTCCCTGCAGTGTCAGGACTATAGTTTATCACACTGCCCCAGCGGCAAAGCAGCAGGAAAGCAGAACTCAATCCCCAAAGCCCACAGAGCCTCTTACGCTAATATTTCACACAAGCACAGAAAACACAGGGCCTGCTTCGGACCACGGCTTATTGTTTCTCAAAACCCAAGAGATTAAAATCAAAAGGAGAAGTCTGCGTCAGCACATGCGCCCAGAAGGAAGAAAGACTCATTGTGTGTTTGTAATGTGTGCGTCTTGGTGCATGCGTGAGGCTGTGTGTGTCTCAGTGCAGCAGTTTACAGCTGAGTCAGCGAGCGCAGAAACTGGATTTGATGAAAGCAAGAAGAGAGGCTCTGTTTGCAGTTTTCCAGGGACAAAGCTGCTCAATTTAAGCACAGGGAAAATAAAAACAAAACGCAAACACAGGGCCTGTCAGATTTAAAAACTGCGATGCTGTTCTGGTCTCCGCACCGCCCTGGGATTGTTCGAACCTCTGGCTCAGACAGGGTCTGGCAGAGGAGGAGGAGGCAAATCCCAATAACAAAACAGCCAGAGGTCCCGTATAAACCTCTCCTGGACAGAAAGAACGCTAGAGAAGCCACCACCTGCCCTGAGACCACCTGCTCGCCATCACAGCATTGACACAATCATCCTTGTCCAGCGTCTCCAGTGGCGACAGGTTCTTGCAGCAAATCAGACACTTGGATCAGTTTTAAACAAAGAGGTTAAATCTTCTCTTTAAACTAGAAGGATAAACACAAGCACAGAGGCACCTAAGACTTGAGAAACCTGTTTTCTTGGCCACGCATCTAACTGGGACGCCAGCATAGTGCTCACAAGGACACCTTACTTTTTCAAGAAAGACCAAGTAGGTAGGACAACTTCAGCAAGGAACCGAAGAAAAAATAAACATTTCTTTACTGGCAGTGAGCGGATAAACCTCAGAATAAACTACAGCTTCCACGGTGCCCCTCAACCACATGAAATTGGACTGAGGGTCAAAGGTCATCAAGGAGGAACAGGTTAGAGGTCACAGGCAGTGAGACAGTAAAACAGAACTACTGCCAGAAGCCATCTCAAGGGTGTATGTTTAGGAAGTAAATATCATTTGTAAACAACCAACTGTCACTGCTTTAAACTATCATGTTGTGTAAATGCCACTTCTTCTACTCAAGAGGACAGGAGCCCAGGTATAGTGACCAGTAACACCTCACTGAGCTGAAAACACACCTGAGCTATTCCAGGCCAACACAAGAGATGTGCTTCACAGAGCAAAGAGGTTTTTAGTAAGATTTCAGTCATGGCACAGCCACTCAGTCACTGGGATCCGTCTGCAAAATCCAAGCATTTGAAAGGATGCACAACATCCTTCCAGAAAGAGCGCAGCCCTCTCCAGCCCGGGTTTGAACCCTCATTCTCCTGCTGCACTAAACGGATCAGAGATAAAACCTTGCAATTCCAAAATGGCTGGGCAGAGACAAGGGCACCAGGGCAGCCCATTCCAAAGCCCACTGGGTGCAGAGTTCCTGGACATCGAACCCAGGGCACCAGGGCCAGCACACCAGGGAGACACTCCCAAACAGTCTGCACACTTCCCAGGTCCCGAGCTGTGAGAGCAAGCCAGCAGGGAGTCCAGACACTTGGATGGATTCCCGCTGGTAATCTTGTCTTGGATTAAGGAGAAACTTTGAGACAAAGAGAACAGAGCAGGACAAGCATGTCTCAGGGGCGTGACGTTCAGCCCCGGCAGGGTCTAGATCGGTGCGAGGCTGGAGCTCGGGCCCGGCAGGGTCTAGATCGGTGCGAGGCTGGAGCTCGGGCCCGGCAGGGTCTAGATCTGGGACAATTATAATACAAATCAGACTCTGAGCTGACATAGGTAACTGATAAATTCAGTAAAATATTCATTAAAGCTGCAATTAACATAGGTCTATTTTAGACAATAATCAGTTATAATTTTACTTAAACAGAACATTTCCAGCTCTACAGCACAAAGTGTTTCTCATTAAAACACTAATAAAATGAATGCATTGTTAGGAGATAAATTTAAGAAACGTGCTAACAATCCTGATTAAAAACAAGGAAACACACATACACAGCGGACATATTGCTGCAGTTCTTAACATTATCAACACGCACAGAATATGATAAGGAACCAGCACATGATACAAACGCAAAAGATAATGTACTTTAGTCCCACTCTTAACATGCACAAAATCTGAACAAGACTGCACTAGGCAACGCGGGTGTATCTGACAAAGATCAAAATCAGTATTTTTAACACTATTGCCTCAAGCCTATGAAAATTGGTTTTACTCTTTTAAAACTCATTAAAAAAAACATTTGCTGTCCTAATTTTAAAGGAAGACTGTTCCAGATTCTAGGGGCTCTGATAGAGAAAGCCCAATCTCCCTTTGTAATGTAGTTAATTGACAACCTCAGGACCAGGACTGGACACCCTGCAGATACACTGACCCTCCAGGACCAGGACTGGACACCCTGCAGACACACTGACCCCTCAGGACCAGAACTGGACACCCTGCAGGCACACTGACCCTCCAGGACCAGGACTGGACACCCTGCAGACACACTGACCCCCCAGGACCAGGGCTGGACACCTGCAGGCACACTGACCCCCAGGACCAGGACTGGACACCCTGCAGGCACACTGACCCCCAGGACCAGGACTGGACACCCTGCAGGCACAATGACTTCACAGGTGGATCTTTCCCTCCTCTGCAGGTTTGATTTGGAATTCAAATCAGCAGCCAGGTGAGCCGGTCCTGGAAAACCACAGAACCCCCCCCCCCTTCCTGGGAAAGATGAGGAACAGACACCCTGCTCTCCGGCCCGGAGCACCGAGGTTGTGCCCAGACGTCCCGGACCCCTGGCCCGGATCCACAGCCTCGTCACGCACGAGGAAGAGCAGAGACCCCAGCGATCTCATCCCCCACCCGGGGCCGACTGTGCCCCTGTCTCAGGGGTCCTCCTGGGCGGTCCTCACAGCTGGACCGCTGGTAACCCGAAGAACAGCAGACCTTTCCACAGACCCTCACGGACGCGCCTGGAGAGAAAGAGGCCACCTCTCTCTACCCTCCTTTCCCTCCCCGTCACGGACACGCAAGAACACTAGAGGGAAATGAAGAAGAGAATCCAATTTTCCCTGATGAGGTGAATACTGCGGGTGCGGGGGTGAGAGACAGATACACACGGTCCCCATCTCCCTCGGGCGGCACGTCCGGACGCCATGCAGCCCCGGGCCTGAGCCGACTGCTGGAGCTGCCGGGTTTTTATTGTTGGTTCCTCTCTTGCAAGACACGGACCCGGAGCGATTTCCGTCGTAGAGAGGAAAACAAAACAAAACCCCGATACAGAACCGCCCCTTGCCGGGGGACGTGCAGCTGCATGTGCCTGTTTATAAAGACGCACACTCCCGCATACATGTCCGTGTGCGTGGGTATCGAAATGTAAACTACACGTCAAACACCACGTCACGACATCGCAAGGAGATCACAAGGAGACGGGCACAGCGCGGCCACCAGCACCGGGAACCCAACCTTTCACATTTCCACCCCACGTATCCGATACTCTATCTTCCCAGGCGCTGGAGGAACACCGACGAAGGCGTTTGCTTGAGGTCACGCCAGCCAGTCTCGCCACAGACACGCAGGTGACACACAAAAAACACGCAGCTCCTCACCTAGCGAGCCACGACCCCAACGCCAGCAGGACAGAGGGGCTGTGAGGGACACAGTCCAGAGGAGACACGGGCGGGCAGCGACATTATTAATGTTATTATTAAGGATTCCGCGCCACACCAGCCACCCACGGCTCCCGTGTCGTGTTCACGTCTCTCCCGCAGCGCGCTAGCGAACAGGAATCTCAGCGGCTCATTTTCACTCCCTTTCTCGAGGGTGTGTGCGCGCGGGGAGGGGGTTGCCTTCTTTCGCTTGAACGTCCACGGCAGTACCACAGCGAAGCGCACCGTCGCACCCGCCCCGGCGATTTAAACTCGCCTCCAGCTCCGCTCCACGGCGGCGGCTCGGTGCACGAAGCGCAGCGGGGGTAGGAAATGTCTCCCTTACCTGGTTCCCGCCTTGTCCCCCATCGCCGACCGGCTGAGTATTTTTATTCTTGATTATTTTAAGAACGCGTCCTCCTTCTTCGCTGCCGTTGTCGCTCGCAGACTTACACACTCGCTCGCTCGCTCGGGTTGTTCCCCTCCTCCCCTCTCTCTCTCTTTCTCTCGTTTCCGCAGCCAGCAGACGGAAGAACGGCTCGACAACCTGACAGCCGCCCTGGCCCCGCCCACCGTACCTGACGGACAGCCGCGTCAGCCAACCGCTCGCCTGGAACGACAGCGCCGCCGACCAATCGGAGCCTTCCGGTGGGAGAGCTGTTCGCTCGCCGAAGGAAAGAAAAGGTTCCCGCCTCGACTCCCGTGACATCATCGCCCTACAAAATTGTATTATTATTTACTCTTCTCGCAACAGCCAGTCACAATTTACCGTTCGGAAAGAGAGGCGGTACTGCCTCTTGATGGACAGCAGCAGCACCCAATTACAGCGCACGAATTTGTTTACGTACTTCGGAATACGATTTTAGAGTCGATGGATGTTTTTAACCTGAGGTGCAGAAATTAATGTATTGAAAATGGTTTGTTGGATAGAGTTGGGGTGACTGTAGATACCTGTGAGGGAGCGGACGGATGGGTGCCTAAAGTGGGCTGAATTTTCAGTGCCTAAAAAAATGCTCCCTCGGTTCTGGGGGTTAATGAAGCCTTCAGTATTTAGGGGTTTCCGTAGCACGCTCGGAGTCTGTTACACTTTAATTTTATGTAAATATATATTTTTTTAATTAAACTTTAGACTGCTCCCTGCCTCCTCTGATATTTCTGGAGGTGAAACTTCTATTTAGGGCTACCGCGGCGAGTGGGCACGCATTGCACTAATGAACAGGAGGGCAGAGTACACAAGACTGATGTGATACAGCCGTCAGCCCAAAACGATTTCTCACATGTAGAGATTATGATAAGAGTCTTCAACCCAGGTACTGAAAAGACCCGGTCCAATCAGTACAGGGGTCTTCAGCCCCGGTCCGGTCAGTACGGGGTCTCCAGCAGAGACATCTCCAGCCCTGCTCCCGTAGAGGCTTTGTCCACGTCTCTGTCTCCAACAAAACAGGATCTATGTTTTTAATAATTAATTGTGATAAAACCTACTGGCAGGACCCACTAATACAACGCTTTGTGAGTTGCAATATTACTGTATCTCTCCTGTTCTGGCTTCCAGCTGATTATGCAAATCACCTGTAATGGCTACATGGACACACAGTTTTCACTGTATTCAGCATAACTGCACTACTTGTATATATTGCATACACCATGGACACATAGCAGCTCTACTCATTGAGTTTTATTCAATTTCTATTACATCTGTTATGTAACCTTATTTTCATAACCTCAATTTTGCTCGCAGAAAAGACATTTCATTGCCAGCAACTACTGCTGCACGCTGTATTGTTGTGCACTTGATAAATAAACTTTGATTTGATTTGATGTTCATTGCTCTACGTGGCTTGTCTCCCCGGTCGATGTGTTGTCTGTCCGCTCACCTCCATGTGACCTCTGCTCAGCTGATTCTGGTTACTGTGTCTCCCCTGTGTTTCATCAGCACTCTGGGGGTGACGGGGTCTGGTGTCGCTGCCCCCAGAAGAAATCAGGGCTTCAGCAGCAATGGGTGCTTTCACTCTTTTTTATATGATTCTCTGTACTCTAATGTGCTTTGTTGTTTTTCATCTGATTTTAGCAGTGATGAGCAGTACGGACTTTGAGATGAGCAGATGAGATGGGCAGTTCCCCAGTCGAACTCTCAATTAAATTCAATTTATTGTTCTATAGCGCCTTTCACAACAAGGTTGCTGAAGGAACTCTCCAGTGTCCTTGTGCAAGAACATGAGACGGGTGGCAAATGAGAGGAAACCGTCCGGCCCTTTTGTTTGTTATCAGATGATTGATCCCAGGATCTCATCCGGGCATTTCTGAGTGGAAGTCAAAGTATCACTTTACAAAATATGCCTTGTTCCACACTCCCACCACCCTTGGTGGACAGACGTGCCTCCTGGCCTTAGTTTTAAATGCACCTCCAATGCGTATACAGCCTCCCCACAGGACAGATGGCTGCTGAGGATCTCTGCACTCAATGCTGTGCTGTGCAGTGAAATTCCAGGAACGTTTCTGGCCTCCTTCCAGCTCACTTAAACTCCCACACATCCAGCTTATCACTTCTCTTATGTACAAGTTCAGCCTAATATCACAGCTGGTGACTCGACCCCATAACAAACTCCATGTACAGTTCCCACATTCTCCTGACAGATCCACCCATTTTCTAATCTGCCTTATCCAGTCCAGGGTCATGGGGAAGCTGAAGCCTAACACAGTAAGCAATGGGCACAAGGCAGGGTACACCCTGGATGGGACGCTAGTCCACCACAGGACACACACATTCCCACCAGGGGCATTTTTCCCATATGCCACTTAATCTACCAGCATATCCTCCGGAGCGCTGGAAGGGACTTTGGGAAATCCCTGTTCCCTGAGGTTCTGCTCCGCAGTTTCAGAGCCGGGACAGGGAAATGGCACGGCCAAAAGCAAGTGGTAGGGCTTGGAGGGACTCTTTCATTGTGTAAATCCAATCCATCCACTTGCACCGATTGATAATGGACAATCACCTGAGTGAGAAAGTTTTTATTTCATGTTAGTCTGATAATCTGTTAGAATGTTTACTACTGTGAGATGCGTTCTGTGAAAGAAAGTTTATTTTGATAGAAAAAAAAATCCTCCGGAGCACCTGGAGGAAACCCATGCGAACACGAGGAGAACATACAAACTCCACGCAGACAGCACCCCAGGAAATGAAGGCAGTGCCCCAGCATTGCAAGGGAGCACTACTCACAACTGAGCCACTGTGCCGCTATCTATTGGCTGATGATCTGGATGAAAGGTGCTTGTACTGTTACACTAGCGACCCCTAGTGGCTGCACTGTCACTGTCATCACACTCCTCAGCGCTCTGGCACTGGGTGGCCTTGGCCAGGTTTGCAACAGGCTCACACACACAAAATAGGACGAGTGTCCGTTATACTTTGCTAGCAGTCTGTCTAGGAATGCACACTGGAGAGCAAATTAGCCGACAAAAAGACAACATGCGTTCGTTAATCGCCTAATTAGCTAATGACCTTTTTAATGATGAAGAGAAGTGAAGAGAAGCCTGGAGGAGGTATAGAGAGGACAGGGCTGACAGAAAGCTGTCCCACCGACTCGGTGATACATTGGTCATACACTCATACAGTGCTGCACTGCATTGATTCCTGGACAGAGAAACTGGACACAGACAGACATCGCTGTCCAGAGAGGACAGGCTTAGAGACCACAGACTGGACAGAGAAACTGGACACAGGCAAACCGGGCTGTCCAGAAAGGAAAAGCTCAATGATCACAGATGGGACAGAAACTGGACACAGTGTGAGGACAGGCTGTGCTCCCACTGCCAGCAGGGAGATACCTTCTACTGCACCATGAGAAACACTCAAGGATTAAACATTCTTCCCTTAAATAAATATAATCCCAGGTTTCCCAAACCTGCTAGAATCAGGTCACCTTCCTATCCCACTGTGACATTGATGAAGACTGTAGTCAGTGTTGGAGATTGTAATGTCTTCTGAGATTTACTGGGGTCTCAAACCCAGTTCCTGGAGGATCTAGTTTTATCTAAATTTGTCCTAATTATTTAATTAAGTGCCGAAATAAAAGATTTCCAACTTGACTGCGAGCTGTTTTATAGTTAACTGCTCCTTTAGCAAAGTGATGGGGTTGATGAAGGTCTGGTCTGTCGTATGTCCTCTGGAGTCAAGGAGAAGTGGCCGGGAGTCTGTTCCTCTTCCTCACCCCCCGGACAGACAGTGGACAAGATCGAAGTCACAGATCACAGTGTTACCTGCTGGGAATGGGGTCACTGGGAAGGAAGGGGGATCAGATTGCATTTCTTTTCCCAAATTTCTTCTTCCTACCGGCCTTTTCTGAGGACGTCTGCCTTGGTCAGCGAACTGCTACAGAACAAGCCAAACAACTCAGCAGGGTAAGAAGAAAAACAGGTTTTAATCATTGGCTTCACATCAACAAGGCTTCTGAAAAAAAAGCATTTTGTTCTTACAAAAATTCTATAAAACAACGTGTTACAAAATTGTGCTGCTTGTTACAATACTGGAATACAGCTGCTGTGTAGTGTTTTTTTATTTTTTTGGGGGGGCTGACCACTGCGAGGTCCAATCAGAGGGTCCCCTCCGCCACCCCCTCCTCACACGCGGGGCTCAAAGGCTGACTCGCACGCCACTGCAAACGGGCCAACAGCTGGGCCCGAAGAGGACAGAGTCTTCGCAAACTCCTGTCCGCTGAGTCTCCTTCACGGTAACGTGCACCCCTTGTCCCCTCTCCCTGTCCGTGCCCCGCCTGAACCACACAGGAAAAGCAATCGATAAGAGGAGGACCTGCGCCGAGGCAGAAGGAAGCTGTGTCAGCTCGAGTCTCTGAGCCTGCACCTCTGCACACACGGTCGTGGTTCCCTGCCCTGGTCCTGGAGGAACCCCCAAATCTTCTGGTCTGCTCTCCAGTCGAGATCTTCATCACTGGCTCTTACTGGGGTAGGATTGTAGATTTGCTCTTATCTCTTACGAGGCCAGATAGGATTTGAAATCTGTATTCTGTACTGTTTTCAGAACTGCCCTCATTGAGCTGTGTTTGCTGAACATGTATATGATTTGAGCTGCAGAAGAAAGGCTCATTGTGGGTATGTCTGATAAAGGACACTGTGGTTGTCTCTGATATACGCACACCCACTGTGGGTGTGTCTGATATAGTAAAGCCCATCGTGAGCATGTCCAACATAGTCACATCCACTGTAGGAGTGTCTTAAATACTGACGTCACTGGGGGGGTGTCAGAAACAAAACCACGCCCAGCTTCGGATATTATCACTGGGAGTGTCTGATACAGAGCCATTCCCAGCTGTGTCCGTTCAGCATCAGCTGTATCAGACAGTAAATCAGACACCTGTGGACAAACTGAAGGAACAAGTAAAAGAAAAGTCTGAAGGCTCAAGCAGATGAGTGAAGGCATCAGTGCCGGAGGAGCAGAGCTCAGCTGGAGTGAAGACCAGCAGGCATGCTCCTTCAGGGCCAGGGGCTGGGAACCGCTGCTGTTAAGGAGGTAACTGCACCGTGTGGCAGAGACAGCCAGTCTCGTCCTGCAGACAACTCTCACATGTCAAGTAAGAGGGCTTCCCAGGTCACTGCTAGCTGTCACATGGCGTGGAGCCCCTGTCTGTGCCTCATGGGCCCCCCTGCCCCTAGAGCATAGGACACACTGCTCAGCGTGTCTGAACACTACTGTAAGAATGGGGCTGCAGGGTTTCCATACACAGCACTGTCTCATGCACAACCCCCCGTCCACCCTTCCCTCCCACGAGATACCCCACCCCCAGGGGCTAGCACAGGGGGTCTTCCCTGGTCCTGGGGAACCCCTCTCAGACAAGCTCTTTCCTAAGTGGACCCTTAATTGCACTAATGAGGTGTCTGATGGGATGCTTTACAAGCGGCTTTTTTTTCTCCGTAAAACTGCAACCGAAATGCACAGGGTCAAAGGTCGACTCGTGACAGGTCACAGACCAAAAACCAAAGAGTTCTGAGGAGAGGAACGGTCTTGGTCCAAAGACACTCGACCTGCATGTATTCAGCTTCACATGGAGCCACAATGTGCGTCTGCGGAGTATTAATTCCATGTGTAATTTTGTGTTTTATAGCAGAAGCCAGCATGTTCGTTGCATTACAAGATGTGTTCATGTCAGCCGATCAGTGAGCAGAACAGGATCAGAATCTAAAATAACACACAGGCATGAAGAGTGCAATCTGACTTGGGGAGAATTCAGAACCAATCTCTTACTTGAGTCAAGGACACCCTATTTGCTCGTCACCCTATTAGCATGTTAATTAATGACGTATGTGAGAGCTCAGCTGGATTGAAAACAGTAGGTTTTGGGATCCCCAGGACTGTAGTAAGGAGCCCCTGTGCTAAAGCCCAATGTCCCCCCACCTTCTCCTCCACCCGAGTCCCAGAATACATACAAGTGTTAAAGAAATACAATCAGTGGCTCAGCTCTGCGCAGCACAGAGAGGAGGATGCTGCAGCTGCCAGCCCCTCCCCCTCTGCTTAAGCCCCACCCCTTTCCCTGGAAAAGGGGCGGGAACACAAGAGCACCTTAAAGAGGAGTGAACGCCCTCCCCTGCCTCCCAGACACACCAAAACACACAAGTGCAGCCACAAACACACATGCACGCACACACAAACCCGCTCCAGCTGGGACCCTGTGCCCCTTTGCCCTACAAACTTTGTTTTCTCTCAGCGAATCCCCCCAGTCCTTTCATCTCAGCCGAAGATCCCCACATTCCTCTTTCCCCGAAAACCCTTTCCTACCCCAGCAGGAATCTGGTCCAGCTGCTCTGTTACAGCCAATAAATAATTATAAATAGATTAATAAATAAAAATCGGAGTCCTGCTGTGGTGGGGCAGGTCTGCCTGCGTTGCGCCATGACACCGACGATCATTGCACTCTGCTCTCTGATAGACAGGTCCTGATCTCCCTGTGTACGCAGTGCGTGTGGTCAGAGGGTGGAGTGGAGCTGCGGAGGTTTAAAATGGCACAGACATCATGAGTGGAGCTGCACGCTGGATTCAGGGGGTTAAAGGCTCACGCCCGAGAATCCTAGCAACAGGATCTCAACAAATATTGGACCTTGCGACGCCAAGGGACCAGTCACTGGGCAAGGAGTGTTCAACCCCTCCCTTCCTAAGAGCCCACCCCCTCATGCAGGTATTCATGATCGTCTTTCAGCCCCCACTCTTGTCAACGAGCCCAATCCGTAGACATGGGGCCGCGTTCCGGTGGAGGTTTCCACACCAGTTCCCATCCCATGCTGCCTCTCCCTCAATGTCACTTCCAAATCTCTGCTTTCTAACCCCTGAGGCTGGCAGGTGTTGACAGGGACCAAGAGGATTCGGTGAAATTGTATTCGCAGGAGGAGATTCCCAGAATCTTCCTTCCACATTGTTGGTTTTGAGGGCCAACCCAGACTAAGGAGAAGTGCCTTCCAAGAATCCAGACGAGAGCTCTTTTCATAAGTCAAGCTGGGCTCCGACTGCACTGCGTTTCTTGGGAATCAGGG
Organism: Atractosteus spatula; assembly: GCF_055471065.1. Classification (NCBI taxonomy): domain Eukaryota; kingdom Metazoa; phylum Chordata; class Actinopteri; order Semionotiformes; family Lepisosteidae; genus Atractosteus; species Atractosteus spatula. The sequence continues at coordinate 65,281,852 of NC_142708.1, read as the reverse complement.
CCCAGGGATAAAGGAAAGCTGGGAAATGGTAAAGGGGCAGACAGGCCAGTTCCCATGCTCAGAGATGGGTCTTTCCGAAATCCTTAAGACTTGACATTCGTCATTCCAGCTGGTTTAAGTTCTCCAGCCAGGGTCGCATGATTCACTGTGTGGGTCATGACCTGCTGGTGCACTAGGCAAGTCGAAACATGGGTCAAAAAGATGAAGGCCCTTCATTCTGGGTCTTAACCTTTCTCCTAAACCAGACCTGCTCAGTCTTTATAAACAGGAGCAGAAACGCTTCCCGCTGCTCGTGGTTATGAAGAGCACTCCTGCACCACTGGGTTTTGAAAGTCCCATTTTAATGCTAAAACAGCTGACCTTTCAGTCCCAAGACTGAAATGTGCTATTGGAGTGAGTAAGTACAGATCGCAAGGCCCGGTGCGTGCAAGTGCCTGTCTGTCTCTTCTGTCTACCTGCCCTGCACTGCACCGGATTTCAGTGTTGTTGTTGTAATCAGACTGGTTACAATTCAGTTTACAATCAGTAAGAACTGACAACTGTCCAATTTACAAAGAACAAAGTCATTCTTACTTAATGTTCAGATGCTCCCCCACCCCACCCCACCAGTAGAATGAAAAATGGACCTCTAGTCATATCTCTTGCTGTGCCTCTGCATGTCCAGTGCTCTCGTTGGTTTGATCTGCACTCATTCAGTGTATACAGAACTCAGAATGGCCAGCTGTTATTGTCCTATCCGCCACCCGATTCGCCCACTGGTGGAATCGCCAGCTGAGTGTTTTTTACTTCTTGGCTCACAGCTACAAGCCCTGTGACTGCACACGGGAGAAGTGTGGGAAGACTGCCCCACCCACCTTCCGGTTACTCGCCTCTTCAAACGGTAGACAGACCCGACTGTACTGGAGGATCAGTGCTGGCTGGAGGACAGGAGCATCACCTGTTTCAGAGAGCCCTGTCTGACTGACCCCACCCTCTGCTCAGCGGCACTCAACCAGTCGTGTGCCACTACTTGGGAAGCCCCAGTCATAGTCGGCTAGTGACATGACCACGATCCAGGCCCAAACCTGGGATCGCTCAGACAGGTGATTCACTTATGTGGCCCCTCTGAGCTGTTACCTACTATTTCAGGGGCGGTAAAACAGGATGCCACTCAACTGGCAGTCACAAAGCTTACGATTCCTGTGAATTTGGAGAAAACAAAGGTGCAGAAGCCTGGAAAGGCTCACACCTCGTTTCGAGAAAGCCCAGAAAAGCAGCAGCTCCCTTTTCTACCACTAGAGGTCACCACGCCACGCTTTACTCAGGCCTCACCTTCACCATTCAGATGGGCAGGAATGGCATGTTGCATGCCAGTCAGACAGAAAGGGTGATTTTGACTGTTGCTTGGGAAGAAATGAAGAAATCCAATTGTACTGAGCCTAATTACAACAGAGGACAAGGCAACTTCCTGCGGTGGCTGGCAACAGTGTCCTTGGTCTCGCCATGCCAAATTCACAGCTCAGCCATGATCACCTCACCTTCACCAAGCAGGAAGTGCCCTGGTCTTGTCAAATACCGACACTTAAACTGGAGCACAAAAATACGGCCAGCTCCATCTCCTACAGGCTTTTCGTCTGGTGACAAGAAAAGAAGGCGACTCTTGGACCGAGATCAGTGTTATAGGCAGGTAGACTGGGGAGAAGTAAGACCGAAAATGAAGAGCCCTGGCTGTAGTTCAGAAACACTGACAGCTGGTGTTATCAGACTGTTAGGACACAGTGTTGATCAGGATGAAGGGCACTGTTAGGCCCTACCACCACAAGGGGGCACGCAGGAGAAACAGTGAGCAGGCAAAAGGGAGGGTAAGAGTGGACTGTACTGTGGGTGGCCCAGCTCCTGTCGCTTTCACCCGGCTGCCCGAGTTCTGGTGCTGGTTGGGCCGGGTCCACTTGGGCCTGTCACGTGTGCGGGGGGGTTTGTTCTGGCCGGGATCAGTGCGAGGGGGCTTGCCATAGTTGTAGGTGTTGGGCCCATAACCAGGCCAGTCCTCACTGTACCGCTCTCCCGTTCCAGAACCACTGCCATCCTCACCTGGAGAGAGATAGGACAGAAAGTCAGAGGGAGATCTGTGTGCTGGGCTGTCTCACTGGACTGTTCCAACTTCACTGTGCTGGTCTGAGTGCTGGTCTGTCTCACTGGCAGGTGGTATCACTTACTGGAGTCCTGGAAGTCAGAGTCATGGCCGCTCTGGGCCTGTCTGAGTCGGTTGGTGGCCACGCGCAGCTCCATGATCTGCTGCCGAGTCTTCACATCAGGGCGAGCGATGTCCACTTCCACTTCCGGGTTATTGATCTGGTTGACAAGGCCATCCCCAGTCACGTCAGGCAGATACCTGAAGATACAAACAATAACACCTCTGTATACACACTGCGTCCTACACATTATCATCATGAAACCACTGCACACAAGTATGCACACAGTACCAGGGGGTGTGGGTGTGGCCACAGGTACTCAGACACACCCACTCAGTGCTTCCAGCAGCAGCCAATCACAGGCATCACAGGCAGTTGCAGGGGCGGGCTCTTTGTTCCAGCTTTGCTTACCACATACAGGCCCCTCATAGTTGATACAGAAGGTACTGTTGCATTGATGAAGGCCTCAGTTAATTAACTCAGAGAGTCTTCCCACCCTCAGTTCCTTCTCCCTATCTCCCATCTCCTGGCCTCCTCCACAGGGCCCCCTCCTCTCCTCTCCCCTGTCCTGTCCCAGCTCTCACCGGCCCCTCCCCTGTCCATTCCAGCACTTCTCCTCATTGGTGACGTCGGCAGCCATCTTTTCGTCGTTGCAGAGCGTGTGGGGGAGGGTGACCCAGAACCTCTTCATGGGGCGCAGTCGCTCCTTCAGGTCCGCCACCTGGGGGGCAAGGGAGAGATAATCACTCCTCAACACCAGGGGGCGCCTCCATCAGAGTCTGCTTGCTCTTTTATTACAGCTTTTTGCAGACACGTAACTGTGCAAACCTGCAGGTCTTTACATAATGCCTTCATATCTCTCCTTCCTTTAATCCACCACCCAGCCCCTCACCGTCTCTGCCCCCCACTCCGACTCACCAGTCTGTCCAGGTTGGTGCCTGCCGCAGTGGTAGGTTTCTCCTCGGGGCTGTAGGTCCTGAACCTCCTCTTGCCTTCCTCCCTGCCTGGTGAGCGCCGGGTGCGGGCCGGGGCCGGGCGGGGGCTGCCACAACCTTGGAAGACCTGGGGGGCAGAGGGGAAAAGGTCAACATCATCACAGGCACTCCTTCACTGTCCTAATCTCTCTCCCAACCTCTCTCTGTCCACCACCCAGTCCAGACTATGCTGCCCCCCTCCATCCTTCCGAATCCAGGCCACCCTGAACCCTCCCGTGTCCCGCAGTCCAGGCTCAGCCCATCTTCCAGTTTCTGTGTCTGTCACCTTGGTGGAGGTCTGCACGCTGTTCTCCTGCATAAACATGATGGCTTCAGAGATCTTGATAGCAATAGAGTCAGTGGCCAGTTCCATGTTGAACGGCCCCTCTAGCTTCTCAGCCACTTGCATCAGTGCATCTGAGGAGAAAAGAGAGATCTCATTAGAGAAAGAGATCACACAGGGCAGCAGGTGGAGGGAGAGAGATCGCATTGGGCAGCAGGTGGAGGGAGAGAGAGATCACACAGGGCAGCAGGTGGAGGGAGAGAGATCACATTGGGCAGCAGGTGGAGGGAGAGAGAGATCACATTGGGCAGCAGGTGGAAGGAGAGAGATCACATTGGGCAGCAGGTGGAGAGAGAGAGATCACACAGGGCAGCAGGTGGAGGGAGAGAGATCACATTGGGCAGCAGGTGGAGGGAGAGAGAGATCACATTGGGCAGCAGGTGGAAGGAGAGAGATCACATTGGGCAGTAGGTGGAGGGAGAGAGATCACATTGGGCAGCAGGTGGAGAGAGAGAGATCACACAGGGCAGCAGGCGGAGGGGGAGAGAGATCACACAGGGCACCAGGTGGAGGGAGGGAGATCACATTGGGCAGCAGGTGGAGGGAGAGAGATCACATTGGGCAGCAGGTGGAGGGAGAGAGATCACACAGGGCAGCAGGCGGAGGAGGAGAGAGATCACACAGGGCAGCAGGTGGAGGGAGGGAGATCAGATTGGGCAGCAGGTGGAGGGAGAGAGATCACACAGGGCAGCAGGTGGAGGGAGAGATCACATTGGGCAGCAGGTGGAGGGAGAGAGAGATCACACAGGGCAGCAGGCGGAGGAGGAGAGAGATCACACAGGGCAGCAGGTGGAGGGAGAGAGAGATCACACAGGGCAGCAGGTGGAGGGAGAGAGAGATCACACAGGGCAGCAGGTGGAGGGAGAGATCACATTGGGCAGCAGGTGGAGAGAGAGAGATCACACAGGGCAGCAGGCGGAGGGGGACAGAGATCACACAGGACAGCAGGTGGAGGGAGAGAGATCACAACAGGAAGACTCACCGATGAAGTTGTTCCACTCAGCGTCCAGGTCAGCCTGGTTGGCCAGGCAGCCCTTCATGACGTTCCGACAGAAGGCGTGGCACGGCCGGAGCGTGGGCAGCCCCCGGCACAGCGGGCAGTACGACATCCGCATCAGGGCACGCACACACTCGCGGCTGGGGCTGGGCTGAGAGAGAGAGACGGGACAGAGCGTCACACTGGCGACTGGGGCCGAGAGAGAGAGACAGCGCGTCACACTGGCGACTGGGGCGGAGAGAGAGAGACAGAGCGTCACACTGGCGACTGGGGCCGAGAGAGAGAGACGGGAGTCTCTTGGACAGGAAACAGACAAGCAGACAGGAAGCAGGTGGACAGGGAGACAAACAGACATGAAGCAGGCGGACAGGGAGACAAGGACAGGAAACAGACAAGCAGACAGAATGCAGGCAGACAGGGAGACAACGACAGGAAGCAGGCAGACAGGGAGACAAGCAGACATGAAGCAGGCGGACAGGGAGACAAGCAGACATGAAGCAGGCGGACAGGGAGACAAGCAGACAGGAAGCAGGCAGACAGGGAGACAAGCAGACATGAAGCAGGCAGACAGGGAGACAAGCAGACATGAAGCAGGCGGACAGGGAGACAAGCAGACATGAAGCAGGCAAACAGGGAGACAAGCAGACAGGAAGCAGGCAGACAGGGAGACAAGCAGACAGGAAGCAGGCGGACAGGGAGACAAGCACACAGGAAGCAGGCAGACAGGGAGACAAGGACAGGAAGAAGGTGGACAGGGAGAGGGCAGAAGCCAGGTGGGTAGACTCGTATCTTCTCACCTTTGCAGCTTTGCTGGCGATGTCTCTCCCAGTGGCCAGCCCCTGCACCAGGGCTCGTGCTGCGATGAAGGCGCGGGACACCTGTGGGAGACAGGATATTACTGTCCTTTTGCCCAGCATCAAGGTCAGCCCCGAAACCAAGCACAATTTGGGAATGTGGGGCTCAGGAAACGTGTTTGTATATACAGTATATACAGTCTGCCTGCGCAGTGTTACCTGTATGTGCAGTTTCTGGGGCAGTGTGTACAGTATATACAGTCTGCCTGCGCAGTGTTACCTGTATGTGCAGTTTCCGGGGCAGTGTGTACAGTATATACAGTCTGCCTGCGCAGTGTTACCTGTATGCGCAGTTTCCGGGGCAGTGTGTACAGTATATACAGTCTGCCTGCGCAGTGTTACCTGTATGCGCAGTTTCCGGGGCAGGTCCCCAAATGGCTGCAGCTGCTCTGCATGTTTGCTGACACACTCCAGGTACTCGTCACTGAACTGGTACTGTGGGTTCACCAAAGAAAAGACCCTCTCTACCAGCCGCGCCCAGAAGTCTGACAGCACCTCCCCCAGACTCACACTGCCCCCTGCAGGGAAGGAGGATATAAAGAAAGGCATTAAAGTATAGTGTTACAGTTGAAAGAGATCACAGACAGCTTTGATCTTCAGCTATGGATCAGAACTTAATCATGTGTCCACAGTGACAAATCCGTCAGGACTGGAACAGAATCTGTCCCAGTCCAGACAAAAACTAGCCTGACTGATCCAGTCTAATTCTTGCTTTCTGTTTCTTTTGTTCACCCTGGTCCTGGCCAGAGAGAGACAGTATACACACAGACACCCCCACACACTGCGGTACACACACACAATCACACCCCGCTACGCACAAACACACTCACATACCGCACTACACATATCGACACACTCACACACTGAAGTACAAAGTACAAGCAATCGCATACCCCACCGCGCACGAACACACTCACATACTGCAGTACACACACACAATCATACACACCCACTCCACACAGACACACTCACTGCAGTACAAACACAGACGTACTCACACACTGCAGTACAGACACAACACTCCACACAGACACACTCACTGCAGTACACACACAGACACACACCATCACATACACACATAGTCTCACACGCCCCCTGCTGTCTGGGCTGCTGACCGGTGTAGTAGCGGCGCAGCTCGGTGAACAGGTCCTGGAACACTGCAGCATTCTGAGTGTACAGACGGCCGTACGTCTTGGTGAACATCTGGTTCATGGACTTCTCTGCCACGTCGATCAGCTCCCGGAAAAACTCTGAGGCAGAGAGACAAGGGGGTGTGGGTCACGTGAGAGATTGAGAACGACAGACCGAGAGATCAAGAGAGTGAGAGAGAGTGAGAGAGCAAGAGTGAGAGATCGAGAGAGCGAGATTGAGAGAGCAAGATATCAAGAGAGTGAGAGATCAAGAGAGTGAGAGAGTGAGAGAGCGAGACTGAGAGAGCGAGATATCGAGAGAGTGAGAGATCGAGAGTGAGAGATCGAGAGAGTGAGAGATCAAGAAAGTGAGAGAGCGAGAGTGAGAGAGCGAGATATCGAGAGAGTGAGAGATCAAGAGAGTGAGAGAGCGAGAGTGAGAGAGCGAGATTGAGAGAGAGCGAGAGATCAAGAGAGTGAGAGAGTGAGAGAGCGAGATTGAGAGGGTGAGATATCGAGAGAGTGAGAGATCAAGAGAGTGAGAGACCGAGAGTGAGAGAGCGAGATTGAGAGAGAGTGAGAGATCAAGAGAGTGAGAGAGTGAGAGAGCGAGACTGAGAGGGTGAGATATCGAGAGAGTGAGAGATCAAGAGAGTGAGAGACCGAGAGTGAGAGAGCGAGATTGAGAGAGAGTGAGAGATCAAGAGAGTGAGAGAGCGAGATATTAGGAGAGTGAGAGATCGACAGACTGAGAGACCAAGAAACAGACACATTAACAGGGGGCTGGTTTCGAAGGGGCGGGGGAGGAGGAGCCCCCACTTCCCGGTCCTCCCCTGTGTGTGGTGGCGGGGTTGGTCAGTACAAGCCCAGATGTGAAAAACACACGACGAGCCAAATCAGCAAACCCAATGCTATCCATACACAGCGCCCCCTCTGGTGGCTTCAGGTGTTAAAATAAACAGCATTTCATGCAATCAAAATCTGATCCAATTATGATCCTTCAGTTTTGAAAATCCAGAGACCCCTTCCAGCTGGATAATCACTTATCCACTGTGTCGGTGTCCTGTCTGGTGCACAATTTGTCTGATTTCTGAACATGTGCTTGAATCACTGTGGTTACTCTCTTGGCTATTTGATAGATGTCATGCTTACTGGGCCATTTTCCTGTTTTGTCTCTGATCATAGAACTTCTCTCATTTCAAAAAACCTGAAAATCCGTATGCCTGAGTTGGAGCACCAGCTCTCTTACCGTCAAATTTGCGGTGGCGCTGCGTGAAGGTGGTCAGCAGGAAGTTGCTGGTCTCGTCCACAGCAGCCAGGAAGTCAGTCTCACTCTGGCGCGCCAGCCCCTCCTCCATCTCGCTGGAGCAGCAGGTGTAGTCCTGGGGGCAGAGCCGCAGGTGCTCCCCTGTGGGCCAATCAGAGAGTAAATCTCATCAGGGACAGACCAATTGGAGAGAAGAGCCATCACAGAGCCCACCAATGGGTGATAATAGTCATCCAATCACAAACTCAAGACCGTCATCCAATCACAGATGAGGACCTTGCCAATGCCGCGCCTGTTCAATAAGAAGAGCTCTCCGCATGGTGCTACAACGTGGTAGTCGCCAAGACAAGCAAAGCTCATCCTCCCTTGAGATTCAGCTGCCCCGTTCTGGCTGCCCAGGGAGAGGAGGATTCCCCTACGCAGAAGGGCCTGGCCTCCTGTCCCAGGACAACTCAGGAGGTGAGGTCATCTTTCGAACAGGCTTGATTGCAAATGGGTCCCGTAGCACCAGCTCTTAACAAGCCGTGTCAAGAAGAGTGTATTCTTACTGCGCTCAAGTTATGAGTCGCTCCACGTTCACGTCTCCATCCAAAAATTCAAGGATGCAGCCAAAGCCGCAGCATGCAATGTAATGCATTCAGATGCACATCAAGGCCCATTAAAGGAGGTTACGAATCAGGGCAGAGCAAAACACAGAAGGGTCCCAGGTCCGATTTCAGGGAACAGTGAACCACTGTTAGCCAACAGCCACTTCTGGTGCGAGAGAAACATGGCACCACCTGGTCGCCTCACAGCCCGCACTTAGACAGGAAGTGATGCGCATGTGCAGGCCTGACTGCAACATGTGTTTAAGTAGAAGAAAGGTTACAAAAATGAGAAGAAGCTACCCAGCTCATGGAGCTTGTTTGCAGACAGGGGGATTAAATTGCAGTTTGGGATATTAACACCCCCCGACCCCCTGAACCCTACTCCCTCTTCTTCAACTAATCAGACATCTGCTCCCCAGGCCCTTGGGACAGCAACCCCCCCAGCCTGAACGCCCTCGGCCCCCGCCTCACCACACACACAGCTGGGCTCAGGGGGGAGGCTGCAGCTTAACCACGAAACACAACCTAACCAACAGCACCTGCAGGTCGGGACTGATCTTGTTCCACGCTCCTACAACCCTTTCTGTAAAGAAGCCCCCCGGGTCAGTTTTAAATGCACTTCCCTGTAGTTTCCACTTGTCTCCCATGGTCCGTGTCCCCCTGCTTCTGAATAAGTCCAGAGCCGACTTCAGCAGTGTCTTTGAGGAGTCTGAAAACTTAGATCAGGTCCCTTCATAATCTTCTAAAGAGTTCAAGACTGAAGAGATTGAGTTCCATTAGTCTGTCAACATAAGATGTTTCCTTATTTAAGCCTGGGAATGTATCTGGATGCTCTCCTATGGACAGATTCCAGAGCAGCAATATCTTTGTCATATATATTTGTGTCTGTGATGGAGGGGTGTTACTGTTGTTTTCTGAGAACAATGTCTGATCTGACTGGGTTTCGCGCGCTGTTCCTGTAAAGCACGCTTGTGACAACAAGACGTCCCCTCTGATTGTTCCCAGATCCTGCGTCATTAGTCTGATGACGAGTTCTGGAGCTGAAGGGGATCACACCTCAGCTACAAGCTCAATCACTGTGTTCCGACCCAAGCCCTCACTGAGGGCTACTGGCGCAGAAACATGCTGCTGTCTGCTCCTGACATCCCTCGAACCCAGGGCCTGCCTTGGGCAAAAAACAGTCCGAAAGATGGGCTTCCGTCTGGCCGACACCCCCCGACTGCCAGCTGTGTCCGGCGGAGGGACAGTCTGCTCGTTTCGGACTGGAGGAGCCGGACCAGGGCTGTCAGGATCACTGCAGGGCCTGGAGCAGCCCGCCTGTGTCCCACCCCGGGCTCTCGGCCCCGCAGCCAGCAGCTCCCATGAATTAAACCGCCCAGGAGTAGCACATGTGTCCTGGCTCTGGGTGGATATAAGCATCTTGGATGAGGGGCTCTGAGTGATCTTACAATCCACCATCAAGCTGATGTCAGACTGAGTAAACGAGGTGAACTGAATAATCGAGCTCTCAGCTGGAAGAGAAACCAGCACCAGGGCCTCCAGGAGGAGTCAGACACCCCTGACAGACTGCAGCCATTACATCATAAACTGCTGCCATTGCCCTCTGACAGCCCTGCACACGTGCAGCTTGGCTTTCCTTTCAGCGCCAGCAGGTGATGGGCGGGTCAAGGACACCTGATAGAAACAGGCTCCTTGCAGAGGTGCCGTGCTGCTCAGTGCCTGTGTCTGAGGGTCACACAGAGAGGTCGTGCACATGCCATCTGGCCCCACGTGCCCCCCCCCCTCCCCAAAAGCTATCCCCCTGCAGCCTCCAGCTGGACATTCCCCCTCATACCTGGAGCTCTGAGCCCCCACACTGCACAAATACGAGCTCAAACAACAAGGTATTGTCAAACCTTGTCTGCCGCTGGGCACGCTGCAGGGCCTGACGCAGACAGCTGATACACCAGGGATGGAACACTCCTCTTGTGTAGAAATGACCAGCACTGACACAGACAGAGCCACAGCTGGGCACGCTGCAGGGCCTGACGCAGACAGCTGATACACCAGGGATGGGACACTCCTCTTGTGTAGAAATGACCAGCACTGACACAGACAGAGCCACAGCTGGGCACGCTGCAGGGCCTGACGCAGACAGCTGATACACCAGGGATGGGACACTCCTCTTGTGTAGAAATGACCAGCACTGACACAGACAGAGCCACAGCTGGGCACGCTGCAGGGCCTGACGCAGACAGCTGATACACCAGGGATGGGACACTCCTCTTGTGTAGAAATGACCAGCACTGACACAGACAGAGCCACAACTGGGCACGCTGCAGGGCCAGACGCAGACAGCTGATACACCAGGGATGGGGACACTCCTCTTTTCCTAAGAGGGAGGAGGGCAGGGCTCGGCTCTTCTGCTGGCTCTGTGGAAGGGGGCACAGTGGCACAGATCACGCCAGGCACTGCCCGCCCCCTGAGGTCGGAGTGCTGCCCTTGGGACTCTTACACGAGCGATCGGGGGTCCCGGCTGGGGTCCTGACAGTGGGGGAATTTGTCTTCTCTCGACCCGTGACAGGCTGGTGGGCAGCGCTGGGACACAGGAGGCGCCTCGGATCAGAGTGCCAGCTAACAGCCGGCTTAATAATTAAAGACGATTTCACGGCACTGTGATCACAGAGTGAGGGAACGTTCCTGCCGTCCTGGAAGAAGTCAGGGGATACGGTCTTCCCGACACATCCCAGCACAAAGCTGCAGACACACGGCACGCACGTCCACCTCACACACGCCGGGACAGACTCGCAGAACGGCGGGGGGGGAGACAATAGAGGCTCTCGGACAGCAGACAATGCGCACACATGCAGACACTTAGGAACCACCCGACGGTACCCACACGCACAGACACAGACGCTGTGCCGCACAGGTTCAAAGCCGAACCAACCGCGGTTCCGAACGACGGGCTGCCGAGTTCGGGACTGATGCACGGAGGGTAGTGACCTGTGGGGAAGCGAGCTGTGGGGTCCGGGGAAGGGGGCGCGAACTGTAACACACACAAAAGACACCCAGGCGCAGCCCTTCCTCGCTGGCACGGATCGCGCAACAATGATGCTCGCCCCTCACTGCCCCCCACCCCCGGGCTCGCCCCTCTCCCGGCTTTGTTCGCGGCTCTTACCTGAGATCTGCGTCTGCGGGGCCGTGGCGAGGCTGAAGCCCTTGGCTCCGTACGCCAGCCTCACCTCGCTGCAGCTGCGCCCCCCGGCCGCCCCCCGACAGAGAGCGAGCAGGAGCGCCAGCAGGCAGGGCGCCGGCAGCCGGAGCGCCATGGTCTGGGCAGCCCGCGCTCTCCCGGCCGCACGGGGACCGAGCGGACCGATGCGGTGAAGGAGAAGAGCGACGCAGACACCGGCTGCTGCACCGGCGAGACCCTCTTCTGCGCGCAGCGGCCCTTTCCGCTAACCCGGTGCTGCTGGGGAGGCGCTCAGAGGCGTCTTCCTCCTGCCAAGCCCCTTTGTGTGGAGACACACACGACCACCGCGCAGCGTGCAGCAGCCTCGCGCCGAGGTGCAGGCGAAGCCCCCTTGTCTCGCGAACAATCCGTCTTCGAACAATGAGCCTCTGGCAGGCACGAGGAGGGCGAGGGCTGGGTGGGACCGCGAGCTCCGCCGGGTCCTAAAGTCACAGCTGCCTCCGTGCCGGCCGCGAGCTACAGAGGTATACCCCCCTCCCCGAGCCCCCCTTCGTCTCTTTAACACCCCCTCCTCTCCTTCCACCGCCCCCTCCTCCTCCTCCTCCTCCTCCCTCTCGTGGGTCCTATCCGCTCACTCAGACTCGACACCTGCTCCACAGACAGAGCGCTCGGTTCCGCCCGGGACTCCTGTATCCCGGGACCGACACCTGGCCTTCATTCCTACAGGAGCTGGAGGCCGACCCTAGACGCCGAACAACTGGACGGAACCAAGAAGGGGTGTCTTGTCTCTCGTGCACCTACCCATCTAAGCTGCTTGCTGGAGTCATCTTGAGGGCTCGCTGATGCCCAATCAAGGCGCCACCTTTCCACGCGATACGGAAGTACAGCGGATCAAACCCAGTCGGAGAGAAGGGCTTTCTTAGCGCTCTCTTAATCTGGTTTAATGGCCGTTCTCCCGTCCTCACGCTGCCATCTGTTCGCGATCGAAGGAGCCGGCCCCACGCCGCAAATGGCATGCCATTTAACTCCGTCCCAAAGACGGATTATAAGCGATCGATAGTCCACTTAAAAAGCGATCAACCACCGATACCCCTTCAATCCCGCCGAGACATGTGGACCGGCGAGTCGGGTTTGTTCAACCTGGGAGGGGAAGAAGGGACAGAAGAGAGACCCGAGGGCTCGGGAAGCCGCAAGCCTCCCGCACAGCGAGCGAGGGCTGGGCTGCGGGCCGCGGGATGCGGGGCGCTCGCCGGCTCTGAGCGCGCAGGAAAAAAGAAGACACGGCGACGCCTTGCGGACGCAGGTGAAACTGACTGTCTCTGCGAGCTCCGCCACCCCCCGGGTGACCCTGACACTGATCTGTAACTCACACCGCACGGTCCCAAGGCGGGGAGGGGCGGCGCTCTTCCACAGCGAAATCAGTTTTCAGGAAGCGCAGGATTTACAGCGCTAACTCCTGGGTGCGATCCGCTATTTCTGAGAGCCCGATTCCGGCGACTAGCGCCCTTTGCTGCCATATAAAACTGACTGAAGCGAGCGGCGGGCCGGGGTGTCCTTTCAAAAATCCGTTAGCATCCCCAGTACAACACAGCCTACAATGCTACACGACTGTACCCACCGTCCTATACAACACTACACTGCACAACACGACCCACGATACGTCACAACTCCACACACAATACTACACAACAGACCACAGCTCAACCCACAATGATACAGAACAGACCACAACTCAACCCACAACGATACACAACACGACCCATTATAACTAAGGTCTCAGACCTCTCAGGTCTCCTCACAACTGTAACTTTGCGGCTGACCAGTGTGGAGTAAGACACAAGGGTAGTGGAAACAGGAATTTGAAATTAAAACTGCTTGAATACACTACCTGTGAACGATTGAGTGCGTGTTTTAATAACACAATAGCAGAAGCTCAGAATACTGCACTAAGGGCCATGTTTCCAGTGTCGATGCGTCTGTGTGAGGGTGGTGCGCCTGCACCAGTGTGCGGTACAGAGAGCACTGTCCGCAGACTGCAGGACTACCCGCTGAGCTCTCCCAAGGCCAGCACATGGCCCTGCTCCTGGGGGTGGCAGATCTCTGCGTATTTCATCACTGTAATGCAGGGACTCGGCAGGGGCGCTGTGCCATCAGACCCAGGGTTCACCCAGGGCCGGATTTTGGTGTTCGTAGACCCTAGGCACTTTCACCCCGAAATGTGCAAAAAGAGGGGTAAACGCCAACTGAATCACGTCGATTGACATGATGCACTTTACACTACTCTAATGCTAAACCATGTGATTGACGGAGCGAGTCGAGAGACCATCACTTCGATACTGCTAGTTTCTAGGACAGCCGCTGGAGATCGTGCGATTCTTGGTTTGGAGCACCTAGAGTCGATCGCAAGCATGTTGTTTCAGGTCATTTTTCTTTAGTCACTAGTGTTTCCCTCCTTCATAGGCCCTAAAAAGTGCCTACAGTGCCTAATGGGAAATCGGGCATAGGGTTTATTGTATGCTTCTTTGGATTCTGAGATGTGAGACTGTGTATTAGGGAACTGATGTCTCTCCCCTGATGTCTAGTTTTACAGTTAAACTGAAGCGGAGAAGGATCTGACTTCCCACAGAACAGCCTGACCCTTTGGTAACGAGACGAGCTTTGTGTAATTACTAATAGCTACTGAGTAATTACTCCCTACTATCGCTGTGTTTTACTCATTACTCACACAGGACACAATAGCAGCAGGTGAACACGGAGAGGGAATGGCTGTTTCTGCTGGTGTTGAGGTTCACTCTCTCCTTTCTCAGTCTCTCCAGGGGCTGAGAATCTTCTTTCTTTGAGCTGATAGCTGTAGGTTATTTTGTGTCCACGTGTGTATGAATTAATTGTAAAATCAAAATTTTAACCTTGGTGAGAGAGGTTCTTATCCCGTTCTCTTTAAAAAGATGGTGGTGGTTAAGATAGGCCTGCATCTTCTGAAATATATTTAGCAAGTCTTAATATTTTGTAACCATTTAAATGGTTAAGAGACAAGAGTTTCATTGTGGTCTTTTGCTATTGATGTAGCAGGCCATTGGAAGGCACCACTACATACTGAGTCAACTGTATTTTTAAATGAGTCAGAAAAACAACATTGAAATTCAACCAGCTCACAAATGTAGACAAAATATCATCTGTTCTGAATGTAAATACATTCATGAATCAAGATGCTGACTGAACACGTTTTTGGAAAGAATGACTTCGATGTGTTTTTTTATAATACGTTTTGAGTAAACCGTTTTTTATGCAAATAAAGGTACTTTTATCATCTGTACTTGCATCAGAGAATGCCTGGCCATATCCCAGAAACATCAGTTCTTTCACGTTCCTTCAGTATAATTATATGGAATGAGGATACATTGCTAATCACAGAACTGTTAGTTCATGTCCTTTTTATGTATATACAATGTCCATCTCGCAACATGGTGGTGTCGACTGCTTTGAAGCCCACATCATATGAAACGCCCATGAAACAACGTAGCCTGCAAGTTCGAGACACGTAAAAAAACACTGCCGGATTTTGACTTCACCCCAGCGGAAAGACAGGATAGTAACGTCTTTGTATGAACATTTAACTGACAATTAGTAAAACAAACATCTTAGCAGCCTAATACCTCAGAAACCAAAGGCCAAACGCTATGATTATCAGCACAAAGTACCGGGACACGCTCAGAAAAGACAAGGCGCTACATAACGGGAAGGACAGCTGTTGCATGGCAACGTCACGGAGCTCGCGAGATCTCGCGATGTAGCAGGCCTTTGGAAGACATCTCGCGAGCTTAGTAGCTGGTCACTGTTCCCGCCCACCGGTTTTGTGGCGCGAGACGGGCTCCACCTCAGCGCTTCTCTGCGAACGCTCGCGGACTGGCAGGTGGGTCGGCGGCAGCCTGGTTTCCGCGTATATGACCGGACAGATCGAAACGTTTTTCTATCGCTTTTATGTTGTAACCCTCCTCGTTCCTGTTTTAATAGCAGGCGCTAAACGTCGGGCTCGCTCAGACGTTTTTGAAATCGCTGCCGATATATACCCATTTTTTGGTGCTTTCGGTGATGAACCACATAGTTGTAGGTGTTCCGTTTTTAGACTGGCTGATTAAAGGCCTTAACGTAATTTGAAAAGTTGATGAGGATTAAACTAACAACACCTACGAGTTGCTTTCGGCCTGTTGCTATGGGCGTTTATCCATTTAAGTAATAGAAGAGCAACGCCTTTTCCGATTAAATGATTTTTTTTAATACTGAAAGCAAAGCCTCCTGCAATTACTCTTATTTTTTAGACTAGAGAGACGCGTTCTCTACAGCCTTTTGATGTGTTCGTGTTGTGTTGGAGAACCGAAGGGGTGATTTTCAGGTCCTAAGGCGTCGCGACGCGTTTACCGTTTTTTAACCAGCATTGTGAAATGAGATCGCGTCAGAAGTGGTGGATACCTGTAGCTAGCGTAAAACAGTACGGCCCAACCAAAAAAAGGGAGGTGGGTCCGCGAAATTACGGATGGTGTTGGGCGCAGAGGTAGAAAATATTTCGTCGGGAAGCGCTGGCAAACGCTCGGGATGATGGCGGCCTGTGGGGGAGCGCAGAGGCATGACGGGATATCTGCTGCACAGTGAAGCGTCTGCAACGGCGCATGCGCTCTGGGCTGTTCGGCGACGCTCCTCTTCGGTGTCTAGCTTTGAGTCCGATTTTCAAACTGAATCCGGCTTTTGGCCCTCATAATAGTAGTATTATTTATTGATCGATTTAACTTTTAAGGACATTGTTCTTGTTCTGAATAAAGGCAAAGACGTTTGTGTACAGTTAAATGTCATTCTCATGCTGGCAAAATGCTGCAGGCGAAAATGCAGAGAGCGTGAAACTTCTGAGTGCCTCGAGGAATTTACAAATTTAAGTCTGAAATGACCCCCGGAGAACTGGTTCACAAAAATCTCTAAGCATAGAAGCTTATTTAATCTGATCCTTAATGTAATTTTTGTATTGTCTATAAGGTTCTTGCTGATTTGTTCTGTTTCGTTCATCTGATGTCTTTGTATTGTCATGTTTGTACATGCCCTTGATTTTTGTATATTTTGTATAATTAATTTACATCTTTGTTGGGACCTGGGCGGTCGCAATGCCTTGCTGTGCATGTGTGTCACTTCTTTATATTATAAAAGTAATTTCATGTATGTTCCCTGGTCTCTGAAAAGACAACTTGTGGGGCTGGAGACCTGCAGGCTTAGCTGGTCATTACCAGTCACTGCCACCCCTGACTCCTGCTGTGGCGTTACGTTGTATTATTTTGATTTATTTTGTTGTGTGCTGTTAGACAGTGCATATTTTTGCAGTGTTTGTTGTTTTGCTTTCCATTGGTTATTTTTTGTATAATATACTGATTGTGTAAATCTAGCTACCTGGAAAGGAGGCTGCTTTGACCAGTGAAGTAAATCTGCAGTTTGATGGCAAAGAGCTGGAATGAGACTCATTAGATGCTGAGGCCTGAGGTTTGCTCAAGAGCCTGATTTAGAAAACCAAGGAGGCCTTTCATGGTGCTATAAAAGTAAATTAGGGGTCATTGTGGTTTGGAAGTGGAGTCTCCTGTGGGAGTATTTAAGAAATTAACAGGCAGAATGGGTTTGGTCTGCTTGTCTCTCTAGCCCAACGGGTTAAAATTCGCTGACGTTGGAGACGGCCACGGTGGGGGAGGATCTTGACTCTGCCACTCACATCTTGCTTCTCCATGGACCAATCAGAGGCTATGGAACCCGCCTCCAGTCCCCGCCCACATGCGAGAGGTCCCGCCTCTTCTCACGAGAATCAGCCAGGATCGAAGGCGCAGCAGATCAAGGATGTCTTCGACGGGTGACAAATACCAGTTTTGTTTTTGCTGTGTGTGATGACACAGGGCTGTTGCACTTCCCTCATCGTATGACCTCCGGTCTGATTGACTTGCTTCTTTTGACCTCTCTTTGGATATACAGTGACAAAAAAACACGTTTGTGTTTCTGTTTTGCTTATTATTGTTTATAAGCGTTGCTTATTTCTTTGATGTCTAGGTTATTTGTGTTTGTGATTTCCCTGTTGGGCTCCTGCTGTGCTGTCCTTGTTTGTTCCTCCAGTTTGTCGGGTTACAGACCCTGACTCGCCTGTGGTTTAAATGGAAGCTTGACTGTCAGGAGGCGCAGGGGTGGAGCCTAGGGTAGTTAACCTGGGATTCCTATTGCAGAAGCTCACTCTGTGTATCCTTGTCGGTGTGCTGGTACACAGTGTGGTTCATATTAGGACCCTACCTTTTAACTGTGAGTGGGAAATTCCCTGCTTTTTAACTTAGAATATTTTGTCTTTTTTTCTTCTGTAAGTATTTTTCTTACACAAAAGCACAAGTATACAAGCAGAACTGTTGTTTGTTGGTTCTGTCGTACAACAGTGAGGGGCTTTTTGGTCTGATCACCAGACCTGCAGTGTCTGAGTTTTTCACACTAATGTGCGCCCATGTGTGTGGTGGTGTGTGTGCTCTCTTCCTCCCCTAGTGTCGAGGAGTGGAGCGAGCCCTCCGACTCTGGCAGCGATTTTGAGCCCCCGGCAAAACGCAGGCTGAGGAAGAGAACGGCACACTCTGAGCCCGCGAAGTCGCCCGTCGGGAGACAGGCGGACAGGGAAACGGTGGGTGTTAGTGGCCCGTGTGAGTCGCAGCCTTTGACATGGCAGAGCTCTGGTTCTGCTCCACTGACAGGTCACCGCTCCTTCTCTGGGGTCTCTCTCGGACTCATTATACTGTAGAGGAGAAGAGGCTTATTTTGTAAGACCGAGGCCCCCTTTTAGATAAGACTGACAGAGTGGTATCTGTCTGTTCTCCAAAACATCTCCTTCAATCACAGTAAATTGCATTTGGAGAAGCATGCATTTTCGGACCTATTAAAGTTAACTTTTTGGTCCTTTATACAGATTACAATTAAGTTGACAACAGAATGCCTTACTTTGCTGAACTGTCTGGTTCTTTTGTGAACGCACCAGGTGTCTGTACAGCATCTTTTTTTCTACAGCACACAAAAATATCCTACACATGGAAATCTACAATACCATTAACACAATTAGACAACTTTCCCACCAATTACATATCTAGTAGCCTCTACATTTATTCACACCTGTGCTGTAACTAAACTTGGCATGAACGCTTTAGTTTATATTTGACTATACATGGTTAGATCAAAATCATGTATATTAAATTGAAATAAGTATTTTCTACGGTCATACAGTCAATATATTTGGTTTTCCCGTTATCATACTTTCATTATATTCTTTTCATATTTTCATAATATTTACCATATTTTTGTTTGGAAATGTTAAAAAAACTTTGATGTACAACTCTGGCTGGGTGATAGACTAAGAATTTACCGATACCGACTTTGAGGATCTCTCACCGACCTAATTTTGCTTATGTCGGTACTACATAGCAAAGGACATGGTCCCCATAGCTACAGTGGAACACAGTGGTTTCAAAAGACTCATTCAAGCCCTTGACAAGAGATAGGTTGTGCCCTCGAGAAAATATTTTTCTCAAACTGCAGCGTCTTACATTTACCAGAAATGCTGTGAAAAGATAGCTGCTGAGCTAAAATCAGTCATGTTCAAATAAATGTTCATTAGAAGTTCTTCTGTTTGTGTTTCCATTAATTATTTGTAAGGGATTGAGATGAGATGTGTGCAGCTTTAATAGTTTCGCATATTTAAAACATGATCTTTCAGCATATCATGCAATCATATAATTTCAAGGGTTTCAAAATAAAATAGTTAATTTATTGTTACCGAGGTAAATGTGTGAAATTATCATGATATTGATTTGAGGTCATATTGCCCAGCCCTGTGTACAACTGTATTTGATTTGGTTACAGTCCGTCAAAACAGTTGATTAAAATTAGAGGTTACTAAATGGCTCGCACATCTGTTTTTGTGTCCGCATTCAACATATCGACTCCAGCACGTGCACACACATGTACACACAGAAACACCGGAGAGCCCTGCAGACTCCAGCGCGCACACACACACACGTACACACAGAAACACCGGAGAGCCCTGCAGACTCCAGCACGCACACACACACGTACACACAGAAACACCGGGGAGCCCTGCAGACTCCAGCACGCACACACACACATACACAGAAACACCGGAGAGCCCTGCAGACTCCAGCGCGCACACACACACGTACACACAGAAACACCGGAGAGCCCTGCACACTCCAGCGCACACACGTACACACAGAAACACCGGAGAGCCCTGCACACTCCAGCGCACACACGTACACACAGAAACACCGGAGAGCCCTGCAGACTCCAGCGCGCACACACACACATACACACAGAAACACCGGAGAGCCCTGCAGACTCCAGCGCGCGCACACACACACGTACACACAGAAACACCGGAGAGCCCTGCAGACTCCAGCGCGCGCGCACACACACACGTACACACAGAAACACCGGAGAGCCCTGCAGACTCCAGCGGGCGCGCACACACACACACGTACACACAGAAACACCAGAGAGCCCTGCAGACTCCAGCGCGCACACACACACACGTACACACAGAAACACCGGAGAGCCCTGCAGACTCCAGCGCGCGCACACACGTACACACAGAAACACCGGAGAGCCCTGCAGACTCCAGCGCGCGTGCACACACGTACACACAGAAACACCGGAGAGCCCTGCAGACTCCAGTGCACACGTACACACAGAAACACCGGAGAGCCCTGCAGACTCCAGCGCGCGCGCGCACACACACGTACACACAGAAACACCAGAGAGCACTGCATGCAGACAAGCCACTTTACTTGAAACTGAGGCTTTTACCCTGACTCTCTTGCCACTGTTGGACTTCTTTCCTCTCTGATCTTCTAGGTGCGCAAAAGAGCCCAGCGCAACACAGCCCAGGCTCACAGGACACCCCCTCGTGCTAGTGAAACCAGGTCACAGCAGGTCACTGCTGCACACCTGTTTGAGGCCGTCAGTGGGGGCAGGACCGCCATGAGGGTGAGGCAGCACCCTTCCTCCCCATCTCAAGGGTTCAGGCACTCTGAAACGTGATTGATTCTGGACGTGGTGCGGAGGGTGTCTCTCGAGGAATGCAGAAAAATAGAAATACAACTTTACAGCTGCTTAAGTGAATTGAGGCAGATTACCGGGCTATCAGACAATTTACTGCCCAGCAAAGTGCCCTCCAACCCTAATATTTCACAACATCTTGGAGCTCTGCCAAGACTGGGCCAGCCCGGCTAGGACCAGTGGACGCTAACGGGATAGGGTGAATACGTCAGGAGATCAAAAGATTCTGCCACAAGAGACTGGGACAATTTAGATCCTCTGGGATCACCTTAATTAATTAATCGATCTTAACTGTTTATTGTGGTTTCAGCATCTCAGCGGTACCGTTGTAAATGTACTTCTAGTACAAGTGTTAAAAGCTCTTTTATGTCATCTTTATCTGCAGAACTTAATTTAGTTGTTGTGCTGAATTTTAACTCCAGATCATTGTGTGCTTTCCAGAGTCTGATTGATGACTTCCTGGAGGGTTACAAGCAGGACAAGGAGGCGGAGCTCCTGGAACTCATTAACTTCATTGTGATGTGCAGCGGATGCAAAGGTCAGAGGGCATGAGGAGGTGTTGACTGGACTTGTGCCCTGCCCCAAATGAGCTCTCCAGCGGACACAGAAACCCAGGCTCCCTGCTGGCACTGGCTGCCAGCACACAGAAGTCTAGAAATGATGCAATCAGCCATTTCCAATTGAGTTTTATTTGTCATTGCCATTTTGAAATTAAGCCATTTGTTTTGCTTAGTCTTTTGCTATACATTTTCAGTACTGTACACCTGAATACACAGCAAGATAGTCATTAACCTCTTCAGGGAATTCACAACAGGGTTTCAGCGCAGTTACAGTACCCTAAGGGTTTAACTTTAACTGTGATCAAAAACATTAAATTATTTAACAGAGTATTGCACATGCAAGTGATCTCCAATATCCTCTTAATCCAGCCATTACATTTTTCACAGCTGTGAAACTTTTATTAAAAAACTGCCATTAAAATGCTGTCAGACAAAAGCTGGTTGCTTGAGTGTTCATGTGGTTTCACGGCGGCACTGGCTACTCTCTGTTCTTCCCTCATTCTCAACTTCATTTGTAGCGCTTACCTGTTGCAGACTTCTATTACGAATTGCTGCCCGTTCCTCATCAGGATCTGCAGTCTCACCTTGCAGAATTCCTCTTCACCATTGGTAGCCAATTTGAAAAACTCTGTTGACCCTCCTAGCACGTTTTATCTGGCACACCCCTGTGCTCTTGGCTTACTCATTTGAAACACTGTGGTCTCACAGTATAAGAACAGCAGCAGGGTTGAGCTGCTGTCATTGACCAGGGAGCCGCCAGCAGGCTAGTGTCGCAGGAGAAGGGTGACGGGCTGAGATCTGGTGGACCTGCCGGACTGACGCGTTTGTGTGCCGCTTTCAGGAGTGGTGAGCAGGAAGATGTTCGCCAACATGCAGAACGCCCAGATCATCAGTAGACTGACCCGCGAGTTTGACGAGGTGAGGAGCCCGAGTGACCTGGCTTGTGTTACTTCAGTTTTTTTTTGCATAATCCGCCAGGTTTTATGCTAAAAATATTAAGTTTGGCTTGGGTAGACCTAGTCAGGATTTTCAAGCCAATTACATGATGGCTGCCGTGTATATTCTCAAGGTTCTACTTGTGTTTTTAGTATAAAATGCACTGTTATTCACCAGGCACTTCTTTACGCAAAGAAAAGGTGATGGGGGCTGGAAACCCTGGCTTATTTCAAGAGAACAGGTAAAGGTTAATTCCATGCTGGAAAGAAGATAAACAATTTGACTGTGGAGTCTTCTTCAGGTTTGTCAGAAGGCTCCACAGCCGAAACGTTTTTTCTCTCTCTTTTCTGCATGCAATAAACCTTTACTTGTTCCTTAGCAGCCTGCACATGCTGGCACAGCTACCTACTTTAATTATTTCAAGAGTTCCTTGGATCATGACAGGAGGCACTTACTTGCATAGAGGATGGTGGGAGTGTGGAACAAGCTGCCCAGAAATGTGGTTGAAGTCGACGTTTCTAATGAGATAGATAGGCAGAATAGCATTCTCTCATGTGTGAACGATCTCGTGTTCTTACTGCTGTGCCTCAGTTGCAGGTAATTTTAAGAAGCGGCGACTGTTGCTTGTGTTAATGTGTTTTTAAAGCCGCTCATACAGTATGTCTTCCCAGTATTCCCCTCCTCTGGAATGTTTTGTTTCCTTGGTCCATCAAAAAGTCCGTCAAAAAGATGTGTGCAGTTAAGTGGTGCGTCCAGCAATTTCTCCGCGTCTGCTCTGTTCCCTGGCAGGACTCTGGCACTTACCCGCTGTGCTCCCCGGGGGTGCAGTGGAAGAAGTTCCGTGTAAACCTGTGCGAGTTCTTCAGCGTGCTGGTGCATCGCTGCCAGAACAGCCTGCTGTATGACGAGACCTTGTTCAGCTCTCTGATCGCGCTGCTCACAGGCATGTCCGACTCCCAGGTGCGCGCCTTCCGGCACACCAGCACACTGATAGGTGAGAGCGCCGGGGGAGGGCCAGTGCCGATCCATCTCGGGGACGAACCGTGCTGAAAGGACAAGTCTGTGTGGATTTCTTAAACCACATCGGGCGGAAAACAGGGAGCAGCCGTTACTTTATGCTCCTCGCCTGTAGCTTGTGAAACCAGAGATGGGTTACGCTGCTGTGATTTCTTTCGGGTGAGGTGGTGTGGGTGTGTGCTATGGGATCGGGGCACTCATTGTCCTGCTGTCAATAGCTGAGTAATGCCAGACCCAAGATCACACTTCCTGCTGCCCCATCGGCGAACGTTTACTGCTTCATTCATTCATTCAGAAGGTTCATTTGCTGTAAAATTGAGACTCCACTTCATCAAATCTTTTAGAAATCCTAAAAACCTTAGTTTTGCACAAAGACACTTCTATACTAAAAATGTTTGCGTCCTTTTGCTTCACTCTGGCGTGTTTGTCTAACGTGTGTAATTGCACTTTTTGTTAATATTTACCTGTGTTTCTTAAGCATTGTATCTGTTACTCTTTTCCAGAAAATTAATGCTGCGTTCTTGTTTACGCAGCATTAATTCCATGTGTTAACTAATGTTGCTGAAGAGAAGTTCATGTCTGTGTGCCTGCACTTGTGTTCCAGTGCTCCTGTGTGTCTGTGCTGCGGTGCAGCTGTACTCCTGTGAGCATGTGTGCTTCAGTGTGCCTGTTTCACTGTCTGAAGCTGTCCTGGCAGACCCAGCTAGTGGCCTGAGCTCGTGCTGTGCTTGTTTTGGCCAGTGCTGAAGCTGATGACTGCGCTGGTGGAGGTGTCTCTTGGTGTGGGGCATCAGAGGGAGATGTGCCAGCGGCTGTATGAGGCCGAACTGGGCAAGGAGCTACAGCGTCAGGCCCCTGCCAAACTGGAGGAGCTGCGTGATAAACTCGCCGAGGTACCAGCACAGTACACTCTGCACCACGCTCACTGAGATACTCCACGCTCTCTGAGAGACTGACACTGAGCTCTCTACTGAGGGGCTGGCACTGTGGCACCAGTGCGGTGTGCAAAGAGGTAGTGTGACCTGACACCCTAACACACAACAATACTGGAATATATTGTACAAAAACAGTCTGCGGTAGTGCTGTACACAACACATTGTTTCATATTTGAAACATGAAATCAGCAGAAAAGAATTGATTTGTCATCCTTGTTTGTGGGTTTGCAGCTGCAGGAACAGCAGGAAGAGATGAACAGCATGATAAATTCCATCTTCAAAGGCGTCTTTGTGCATCGATACCGGTGAGCCCAGGGCAGCACTGAGTGGGGTAACAGTGGTGCTGGGCTGTGGGATTCCCATAGTCATTGTCTCATAGGAAAGGTCACAAACAAGAGGAGGCCTTTGCTTTATCTAGCTGGTGTGGTAGTTAATAATTTATCCCAGGATCCCATCCAGCTGTTTTCCTGAAGAAAGCCAAGGTATCGGCTTCATGAACATGGCTGTGAAGTTTGTTCTAGACTTCCTCCAACCTGTGTGTAGAAAAGTCCGGTTCTTGGTTTTAAGTGTACTTTCTGTAGTTTCCCCTGTTGTCCTTTAGTTCTTGTTTCAGCTCTTTCTAATGCAAGACATGTAGACATTGTAATTTGCTCAATTCCTGTTGCTTGACAGTCTTCCGAACAGTCTGCTCTGGTGTGTTGTAAATATTCTTCTTGCTAGGGTGGATTAGTGTTCAGTAAGGTGTGCATCTATCTGAAAAGGGAGTCTGGTGCATACATTATTTGAGTTGAAGGGTTACTGCAAATTGCAGTGTTTGCATAGAACAGGGGTGGAATAGATCAAGGGCATGAGGAGCGGCCGTCTGGAGCGGTGCAGAGGGGTGAGGGTGTGTTCGATCGGGTGTGAGCCGGCACCGGGGCTCAGGGAGAGGTGCTGCTGTCAGGCATGCGAGAGCACTCGCTCTCTTTTCTGAGGGGTTTTGCTCGATCGAAGTGCTCTTTGTGCTGCCTGCTCTCGGGCACCTTAATGCCATGTGTGCCGCCTGATGCAGGCCCCCTCGCAGCTACACTGGGGGGTTATGTAGATTCCTCAGTGCCCCCGGCCAGCCAGCGTGGGGATGTTGTAATGCGCTAGTAGGAGCTCGCTGAATGCTGCGTTCAGTTGTGATTATCATAGCAAATGGCGTACTATGCTGTTTTATAAAAGAACTATACAAAAAGAATGATTCCTTGTTTTAAGGATTGCCACATGCAGACAGGTTAAAGGAACTGAAACTCTTCAGTCTAAGTCAATCTAAGGAAATCTGATTCAAGTATATAAGATCCTACATGGTATAGCTGTCAATCCAGGGAATGCTATAACACTCGCCATTGGAAATTAATAGGGAATGCATTGAGCAAAGAGAAAAAGAAGCACTTCACACAAAGAATTGTGTGTAACTGGAAGTCTTTCCTGCCAGGAGTTTGAAGCCCTAATTCTGTGCTTCTTCTAGAAACAGCAGAACAAAACTTGATTCAGCTACTAAACTACCAAACAAGTAAGATGGGCTGAGTAGCCTCCTCTTTTCAGTGTTATGCTTTTATTTTAAGTTTGCTTTTATCACTAATGTTCAGTGAAAAGAGTGGGGGAAAAATGCCTAATGGGAGAATTTTCACCCTAGGTGCACGCCTAGGTGTGCGTGTATGTGCATACACACAGATAGCGTTGTGCCTGCGACCAGATCTGAGATCACATCATGATCAATAGGAGTACAGAGGACAGGTGAGGAGGAGAAGTCATGCTGAAAATGTGAAAATCACAGAAGTGTTTATTGTGATTCTGCTTTCACCCCATGTCAACAAACACACACACGTTTGCACTTGTGTGTGCTTGTTGACATGCCACAGGGTCATGAACAGTCATGAGCGGAGTGTCACGTTTTAGCTCTGCATGTCTGTGTTGTGCACAGGGACATACTTCCCGAGATCAGAGCCCTGTGTATGGAGGAGATTGGGCTGTGGATGAAAATTCACAGCGAGAGTTTCCTGAACGATGGATACCTGAAATACCTCGGCTGGACTCTGCACGACAAGGTATGTCCCTACAGCTCTGAGCCCTGAGAAGGCAGATGAAAGTTGAATGAATACATAACAACCCTTCAGACACTTCATCTCTGCGGTTAATGACAAGGCCTCGCAGCCTCATTCTGAGTCTTGCGTTTGTCTTCATAGCAAGGTGCTGTGAGGCTGAAGTGCCTGAAGGCGCTGCAGGGTCTGTACAGCGAGAAGGACTTCATTAGCAGGCTGGAACTCTTCACTAACAGGTTCAAGGTCAGCCTGTTACCACAGTGGAAACATGAGTGTGTCCTTCTGCATCTGTAAGAGTGGACTCCGTCTCTCTGTGCCTCTGTGGCAGTGTGCCCTGTCTCTCTGTGCCTCTGTGGCAGTGTGACCCTATGGCAGTGTGTCTTTCTGTTGACGGCGCTATGCTGTTTCTGTCAACAGGAGCGTATATTGTCCATGGTGCTGGACAAGGAGGTAGAAGCTGCAGTAGAGGCTGTGCATCTGCTGGTTCTCATTCAACAGTGAGTGTCTGCACCACAGAGTGAAGTACAAACTACTGTAGGAGGGCTTGTCCTCATTACGTATAAAAACAAGTCATTCAGAATACC
This sequence comes from Atractosteus spatula, assembly GCF_055471065.1. Classification (NCBI taxonomy): domain Eukaryota; kingdom Metazoa; phylum Chordata; class Actinopteri; order Semionotiformes; family Lepisosteidae; genus Atractosteus; species Atractosteus spatula. Next base: position 65,255,142 of record NC_142708.1, on the reverse strand, counting down.
CTTACTGGTCTGACAGCACAGGGACTGATTTAGAGCACTCTTTTTTGTGAAAGAAGGGGTGACAAATGTAAAAAAGAGCAAGGGTTCAAAGAGCAAGAATTGTTGCATTTAATAAAGTGACATTTAAAACCAGGAAGCTATGGTTTCCAATACAGGGAGCCTCAGTTTCCTGGCTTTAAATGTCACCTGGCGTATTGTCTTCCACCAACTAATCAGGTGAAAGAGGACGGCAGGCAATTCCACGATCATGTGTGGGGAATGTGGTTCTGACAAGACTTTATCTTGTCTAAACCCACTCTTCATTCTCGGTTCTTAAGCCCTGTGCTTCTAGGATGTTTTCCCTCTCTTTGACTGTCACCCGGGACAACATTTCTTTCATGTACAGTATAGCAAAACCTTGTGTAATTGTGACTTGAGCAGAGAGTTTATTCCTTGTGCGGTCTGTGTCCTGTACAGAAACACCGAGGATGTGCTGACACAAGAGGACTGTGATAATGTTTACCTCCTGGTCTTCAGCTCTCACAGAGGCCTGGCCTCAGCTGCTGGGACCTTCCTCTACAACAGGTCACACTTATCTCTGTCACACTGTCTGTCTCTCAGGTTCACCTCCCCAATGGTACCCTGTCTTTTTCATTTCATTCTTCGCCAGGGTGGGATTAGGTTCATCTTGGCTCTGAACAGTGTGCTGTCTTGCTGTGCTCTCGCAGGCTGTGCAGCAAGGTGGAGGGAGACAGTGAGAGGATGGAGGTGGACAATCGCAGAATGGCCATCATCAAACTGCTGCTCTCCTTCTACATCCAGACTGAGGTATCTGTGCCTTTCCTGCCCTTCTGCTATACTGTCGTGAGCGTGCCCCTGTTCACTGCTTCCCTAGAAAGGGTCTCATACGGCCTCAGTGTCTATGCCCAAGCCCCTTTCCTGAGTGCCTCTCCTCTGTCTTAGCTCCACGAGCACGGCGCCTACCTGGTGGACAGCCTGTGGGACAGTGCTAGCGCAGAGCTGAAGGACTGGCAGATCATGACGGAACTGCTGCTGGGGAGGCCGGGAGAAGAGGAGGGTGAGAAGGAGAGGTTCTGGGCTGAGCTGGGTCTAGAGGAAGAAGTGCCTTCTCCATGCAGTGCACACAGTGGCCTCTGTGCAGTGCACTGAAACAAGTGGTTTGTCTTGCCTTTGTCCAGGGCTGGGGGACCACAGTATTAACAGGACCCCAATACGGATGGGACCAGGGTTGGGACCCCTGTAATAACTGCACCGGGGCTCCCCTAAACTGATTTAGGAGTTTAAATACTACTGTAACATCTTGAAGGCTTTGGTGTTGGCAGGCAGGGGAATTCATTTCCTGTCCCTTGACCTGTGTTGTGTCTTCACCTGCAGGTCTGGGAGATGAGGAGGAAAGTGCCCTGATTGAACTGATGGTGTGTGCAGTTAAACAGGCAGCAGAGGGCCAGCCTCCCATTGGCAGAGTATCTGGCAAGAGGGTGAGCGAGAGTGAGGGGGGGGAGGGAGTGAGCAGGAGAGGGAGAGAAGGAGCGAAGCCAGGGGAGGGTGAGAAAGGGATTTGGCGTGATGCCTGAGAGCAGTGGAAGGTGAGAGGAAATGAAACACAGAATGACAGGGGAAGTGAGCGGCAGAGAGGACAGAAGACAGTGCTGTGTGCTGCTGTGCAAACCCTTATAAAAGGTCAGTGAGAACCTGGATGTAGAGAGAAATGAGGCTGGGCAGGGTGAGCACAGTGGGCAAAGGGCCGTGGCAGAAAAGGACTGAGTGGATTGGGACTGAATGACATGATAACAAGAAGAAATAAGTTAATTGGAATAAAAATCCTGTATAGGAAAACATACTACCAGCAGAGGATTTTGTAGAACATACGGATTGAGAATGACACCAGGTGTAGTATTCTCTGCCCTCTCTCCCCTCCACTGTTTCCTCGGGTACACGAGCACTACCACTAGTTTTTCCCTCTCGCTCTCTGTGTCCATCTGTAACCCTCTTGTGTGCTGTGCAGCTCACAGTCTCTCCCTCTCCCAGGTCCAGACTGCAAAGGAAAGGAAAACACGGGCCCAGGACCGGATACGGCTGACAGGCCATTTCATCATGGTGCTTCCACAGCTCCTGGCCAAGGTCTGTGACTCTCGGTCCCACTGTCTGGAGCACAGCAGCAAGGAATCAACTGGCCAGAGGCCATTTGGCAATGAGCAGCCCCTTTATAAACAGGTTTAAATAGACACTTTAAAAAGGAGCTACAAAGAACTGTGACTCCTATATATGATTTAGGAGTTTCCATTTGTTTTCTGTTAGGTTTCTGATAGTGTACCTCATGTGTGACTCTTGCACCATTTGGAAGCTGTGCTTTTTGTGGAGTGGCAGATGGGTTGAAATGCAGGTCAGGGAGTATGGTGAAATGCTGTATTTCATTACCTTGTAAAATGTTTTGAGTTCTTGTGTGTTCGCGTCTCAGTACTCCGCAGACGTGGAGAAGGTGACCTGCCTGCTGCAGACTCCTCTGCACTTTAACATGGACATCTACTGCACTGGCCGGCTGGAGAAGGTGAAACACCGTTCTCTGGTCTTCACACTCCCATCCCCTAGAAATCTAGCACATCTTGCCAGTTCATTACTTTCTCCGTCTCCATCTTTCAGCACTGCTTCTCCCGTCCTGTCTCCCTTCCACACCTTCTGTTCACTCTTCTATCCCTCTGCTCTTCAGCCCTGTTCTGCTCCCTTCATGCCTGTGTCCCTACCCATCCTCCCTCTGCCTGTGTCAAGACTTGTTCTCATCTCTCTTAGTACCTGGAGCTGCTCCTGGATCAGGTCAGCATGATCGCGGAGAAACACACGAACGACGGTGTGCTGGATGCGTGTGCTCGCGTGTTCTCCGAGCTGTGCAGCGACTGCTACACCTTCGCAGGGCGCAGCAACGTGGCACTCAGCCAGCTGGTGGAGGGGCTAGTGGACCGCTTCACCACGACTGTGGAAGACCTGCTGCAGGTATGAAACCAAACCCACAGGCCCAGCCGGTCAGTATCACAGGTGGAGCCGAGCTCCTCGCCACCTGGTCAGATATACAGCATGGTAGTAGTGCTAAAGTTTTGTTACACTGAGAATTCAAATTAAAGTGTTCTGTTTCATTTTGTCATGGCTTAATAGCATTTTTAGCCAGTGCAGTTTTGTTAAGATGAATCTGGCTGTTATTGCTTTGTCTTCTTTGTCAGGGCACACTAGATGAAGATGAGCTGTATGGTGCAGTTGCCACTCTGAAGAGGATCGCTGCTCTCTACAAGTCAGTTTGACACACCAGTGTAGCACTGTCAGGTCACCTAAACCTGGATTAAGTGAACTGCCAAGCCATCTGCTGGCTGCGAGTTAGAATCGCACACAAGAAACCCTTGTGATTAGTGAATGGAGGATGGGTTTAAAGCTGTGCTTAATCCAGGCCTTGGACTGTCAGAGTTGTCTTGCCTGTTTCAGTGCCCCTTTGTGATGAATGCAGTTGCTGAGCATTTGTGTTTTTTGGTTTTGGCCCAACGCTTTTTCTAGCTGTGAAAGCTGGGTTGTTTTGAGGTCAAGTTTTTTGCCCGTGTGTAAACATGGTAGCTGTCCTTGACTGCACGCGCTGATGACTTGTGGAGTGTACTGCTACAGCTGGGTTTCTGTCGCTCTGTGTGTCTACACTACAGCGCCAAGGACCTGACACGCTGGGAGCTGTTCGACCCCTGTTACCAGATTCTGAATCACGGCGTGCAGAGCGGACACACTGTGATGGAGGTAAAGACACTTGTACGCATTGCTCCACTCCCAGCTGACGTGTTGAATGTTACACAGGGCACGTTGCAGTTCCTGCTCTACAGACGCCCGAGCCACCAACACACAGGAGGAGAGGCGCACAGAGACGCGCTCCAACCACACAAAGACGACAGCAGACCTGGAGGCAGAACACAGCATCGTTATGTGGCGTAACTTTATTTTAAAAGCGGAAAAGTATTTTTTTTCCTGGGGATTCCTCATCTCCATCATGGTATGCTGGGAATGGCGGTGGATCACGGAGGGCAGCATGTGTGACGGGATCGTGCTGTGTTTCAGGTCATGGTGCCTGCACTGAAGAGCGCATTTCTCCACGTGATGTGGGAGCTGGTCAGGGTTGTGAACTCCCAGCCCAGTAAGGTAGGAGACCAGGACATCTAGTGGGATGTCGGATCCGGTGCCTCGCACACGCGTCTTACACTTCAGATTGTTTGAACTGGCTTTGCAAAAAGCACTAGGTTTCCATCACAGAGAGCTCCTGACCATCTCTTCTCCGACAGGAACAGCTGAGCCAGTTAAAGCAGCACACGAAGGGTCTGATTGCCGTGTTTCAGAGCTGCCTGTCGATGATCAAGAAAGAAATCAGAGACCAGGTACAGTTAGGACCTGATCTGAGTCTTCTCTTTCATCCTGTCTTGTCCATGTCTCTATCCTCCCTTTGACTGGCTGTCTTTTTCGTGTTCTGTCAAACTGACCACATCCGTTTCTCTGTCCTATGACCAGGCATTTCTCCTGCTTTGCGACTTCCTCATAATCCTCAGTCCTAAATTGGCCAAAGGCCGGGATGACCTGCAGACAGTGGTCTTCCTGCCCCCAGACGCACTCCGCCTGGAGATGGCCAGCTTCGTCATGGACTACGTGTTTGTGGAGGAGGAAGTGAACGGTGAGAAGGGGGAAGGTGGAAAAGGCTGTGTGAGGTGGGAGGCCATACCTAGAGTGTGAAAGGTGTTTCAGGCTCCCGAGTGGCTCAACTATTAAAGACAGACTCTGAGGGCAGGTCGAGCTCCCTGGCCCTGGCTCCCATTCTGTGTGGGTTTAGGCCTGAGATGCGACTTGTAGATGTGACCAGGATTCCCTCAGTTGAGGCACAGAGTGAACAGGGTGACTCTGCCTGGGCTCGCTTGGGTTCTGGCAAGTTAGAAACTTGTCACTTCCTGGGTACCTGCAGATGCAGCCATCTAGAATTTGCATTAAGTTTTGCACCAGTGAAGAGCACACTGCAGTATATATACTGTGTGGCGTGCTGCTCAGTGGCTTGTATTGCTTTAGGTGTTGCTGAAACAACTTCCATTTAATTCCTAGTCTAATAATCATATTTCTTGAAAATACAATTTTTTATATATTACATAAAAATATGTAGCCGATTTACTGTTTTAAAGTGTAGTGTGGCTGTTAAGTTTTTTTTCCTGAAAAGGGGTTTACATACAATGAGTGGAGCCTGGATCTATTCGATTGAAAACTCTCACATTAGCCCACTATGTACAGTATGATACTTTGAAGAACAGTACTGTAGGATTCATGTACTGGAAGCCACCTTCTTCAAATCCACTTAATATAGCATCATAGTTAAAAAGATTTTTGTAGCTGAAAATAAAATTAATAACATTTTGGACTTATTAACAATATTACTTTCTGAATATAAATATAATGTAGTGGTAGCTAAAAAATGTGATATAGAATAACCACTATAAAATTCGTGTAAATTTTGATAAAGATATGCAGTTAGCAAGAACAGCTATAATATAGTGTTTCTTGTATGAATATATGTGTGCTTATCACAGAAGCAAAACTAACATGTTACACGTGGTCTAAAGAAACAATACAGTGGGGACAAAACAGTATTCCACTTTCTTCATAAACATTGTGTATATTGAGTTCTTTAACTCAGTCTGTCGTTATTTAGGGAAAGTTTGACTCGTTTTAAATTTCTCATGAACACCTGTAAGATTGAAATGAAAAACGATAACATGATTGAACAAACACTGAATCTTATAAAAAGGCTGGGTGGGACCTGCAGGACCCAAGGAAGCAGAACCGTGGGTTTCTGGGAGGTGTAGTTTTTGTGGGCCGTGGACTTGGCTATCTAGATTTATGTTGTACATTTTAGTTTTGGAAGCTGTACATTTTACTTTTATTGTGGTTTGAAATGCACTCATCACTGCTGATTCTTTATATCCTCAAAATGTAAAAATAGCCTTGCAGTTGCGCTTTAATCCTGATGTCTATCTCTCCCAGATGAAGAGGAGAACTTGGAAAAGATGGAGGATCTTCACAGGCGCAGGAACCAGCTGGCAGGATACTGCAAACTGATTGTCTACAATGTGCTGGACCTGAGTGCAGCCACCGATGTCTTCAAGCACTTCGTCAAGGTGTGGGGAGGAGAGCACAGGGGTGGGGAGAGGGGAGGCACCCGCAGAGGAAGAGGAAGAGACAGCTGGCATCAAAGCAGACGTGTAGGCCTTCTCCATTCCAAGCTACTCTGTGCTTAGCGACTTGAAGAGTCAGTCCTTCTCGGGAAGGGTCCCCAGTCTGATTACCAAAGCCTATGTAGTCTCTTCCCATGCCACAGAGGTCCTGCTAAATAGCAGAGAAGTCATGTGCTGAACAATTATTGCATTCCCTTTTGGCCACTGAAGAACTTAAACAATTAAGGCTCCTTGTGTCATTATCCACCAAGGATGAACTGATGTCCCCAATGGACTTCTGTTAGCTGACTGTCAGGCAGACTTTGTCAGAAAGGTCAGCTCCATTCCTCCTGCCCACTCCAGCACAGTGAACACTGGGTAAAAGATCTGTCTTATTTTTGTCGTTCTTGCACAGTAAAATGTAAACCAGCAGGAACATTGAGGTCAGAGACATATGAATCCCTTGAGAGCAGCAGAGGGGTTAAAGCAGTGTTATTTTGGTGCTGATTGCGGCAAATACATGTGCTGTTCCAGTTTCTCAATGTGCAAATTTCAGTTTCTCTGTTTGTGTGTCTGCAGTTTTATAAGGACTTCGGGGACATCATCAAAGAGACCCTAAGCAAAGCCAAACTGATCAACCGTGTGCAATGCGCCAAGACTGTTTGTCTGAGCCTTCAACAGGTCTGTGCTCCCGGTCCAAGTGGAAGAATGAGTTTGTTCCACTTGTGTGTCTGCAAGTATGAGCTATGTGTTGGACTTTGTGGAGTCTACTTCCTGTCTGGCTTGGTCAGTTACTCAGTGACAGTGCGCTTGTGTGTGATCGTCTCTTTCTCCTCTCCCTCTCTCCCAGTTGTTCACAGAGCTGGTGCAGGACCATGGGGTGGCGTCAATGAGTGTCAGCCCAGAGTTTGGCGCTATGAGGGACCTGGCTCACCGTCTGGCCATGACCTTTGGCATTGAACTTCATAGTGTCAGAGAGGCCCTGGTCGCCCTGCACAAGTCAGTCTGTGTGTGCTTAGGGTAGTTATTATGCAGGGTGGGAAAAGGAAAAGAACATTAGGCGTCTCAAATAGGGTAGAATAAATTATAAGCAGTTAACTTGTTCACTTACAGCGTGGTTAAATGCTGCGCTGCTCCTGCTCGTTCAGCCACAGTGCTGTTATACACTGCCCCCTTCCTACTCGTTCAGCTACAGCGCGGTTAAACACTGCGCTTCTCCTGCTCGTTCAGCTACAGCAGGGTTAAACACTGCGCTCCTCCTGCTCGTTCAGCTACAGCACGATTAAACACTGCGCTCCTCCTGCTCATTCAGCTACAGCGAGGTTAAACATTCACTGGTTTCTCTTTATGCCCAAAACAAGAGTAGGGCTATAATGCCAACAGTGCAAAAATCAGTTCTGATCAGGATTACAGGCAAGACAAGACACAACAACTACACTATTCACAGTGGACAAGGACTGTGTTCTTCTGCATAGGTTTTGATTTGCTTGTTGCTGTTTGAGCTGATGAATCATGCAGCTATAATGTGGCATTCGGGATTCAGGTGAGCACATTTCTGAGGCTGTTCCTTTGTATCGTCTCCATGGCTTCTGGTGCGTCTCTGTCTATTGTGCGGCCTTGCAGCGGGCACACACAGGCTGGTCTGTCATTTCCACTGGATAACGTAAGACAAATGACAGACGAGAGGAGGACATTGGGGCTGATAAGTCTGTTAAGTTGTAAGGAGTCCTTTGAGCTGAGAATCTCATGAAGTCGTTTTTTGAAAGAAGCCAAAGTATTGTCTTTGACCACGTGGCTAGATAGTTTGTTTCACTCTCCTGTGTATCTTTTTGTAAAGAAGCGCCTCTCAGTCTAACTTATAAATGCACTTCCTTCAGTTTCCACATGTGTCCTCTGGTCTGTGTTTCACTGTTCATTCTGAGAAAATCCGCTGCGAAGTGCCTTTGAGTATTTTGACTTGTCGAGTATGAAGTCCCTCAGTCTCCTTTGTTCAAGACTGAAAACGGCATATTAGATTGTTTTCAGCTATGCGTTTCTTCAAATCCGATGATCCAGCATGTTCTGTCTGTTGCAGGGATGGCATCCGGTTTGCCTTTAGGGACCTGGGTGCGGGCGACAGACCTCCCGAGAACCTGCACTTCCTGGAGATTCTGTCCGAGTTCTCTTTCAAACTGATCAAGCAGGACCGGGCTCTACTGTGAGTCAGTGCAGACAGGACATTGCTCACACATCCAGTCCACACACACACGGATGAGGAGCTCCTTGACGGACACTCACGTACTGACGGATGCACGCATCTGCTAGGTTAGTTTACAGCAATTCTGTAAATGACTACAGCTTTCTCACCCCCTTCTCTCTTTCCCTCTTGGCACCCAGGGCTAACTTTCTGCAGCGCATGACTTCCTCAACCTCCACATCCTCTCGGTTCTGGCCTGCCATGGTCATGTACCAGCGCTCCCTGCAGACTGGGGAGAAGGAGGCTAGCGGCTGGGACAAGCGGTCCTCTGTCAGCAGAACCTCTCCACGCACACCTGCCAGCAGGCCCAGGAGGAAGAGAGCCACTGCGGGTCAGCGGAGGGGGGGGGGCGGAGCCACAGAGGGCTTGCATTACAGGAGTGGTATGGGGTACTGATTAACACTGGGTGGGGGCTATTAGCTTTAAAAACATGTATTTATATGTTTTCCCTCTCAGCCTCTACTCCCAGCGTCAAGGAGACCGCATGGCTGGACCAAAGCAGCAGTTTCCACAGCAAACTTCAGACCCCACCCTTAACCTCCACTGTGCTGAAGAAGGCCCCCCAGGCAGCGTCTGACAGGGAGAGCGAGGTTTACGGGACCCTGCCTGACAGGGACAGAGCCAGTTCGGAGAGGGGTTCAGAGGCAGACTTCACCAACAGGTACAGTGGGCACTCTCCTGGCTGTCCTCGACTGGTGCAGGGTAAGAGGTTATATCAACACACCGGGAAAACACTGGCCGTTCTTTAAGAAGGGGGCTTTTCTCATCGGCGGAACTCCGTGTGACGGTTGTGTGCAGTACAACTGCTCCTGTAATCTCCATCAGTAACATCTGAACATGCCTTGCCTGCACTGGTGGAGACCTGCTGCTGTGGTCCAGCACAGCTCTCCACAAACTGTCGGACAAAGTGGGGGAGTCAGAGGAATAGGTGGGATGAGTTTCACAGTGAGAGGGGGAGGCAGGAGAAGAGAGGGGCAGAGTGAGAGGGGGAGGCGGGAGAGCAGAATGAGAGCAGGCCACTCGGCCTCTCTGCCTATTAGATCTCATCCAGCCCTTTCTTAAAAGAAATTGTTTCAGTTTCATTCACATATCTGCACAGCTTGTTTAATACTCCCACCAACCTTTGAGTAAAGACGTACCTCTTGCTCTTGGTTTTAAATAAGGTTTAATCAGCACTGACCGATATGGCAGGTTCGCAGGGAACTGAAAAGAGTTTGAATTTCACAGGGAGTCCTGAATGAGGCAAAACAATCTCTAATAAAACAAACGGGTTAAAAAGCTGCAGCACACAAGGCAGACAGGCAGTCTCCTTAAGCTTCTCCCAGCTTCTCCCAGCCCTCTGGCCTAGACCTGCGTGTCTCTGATGTGGCTCTGTGTCTCCTGTCAGCCCGCCTGTGCGCAGTGTGTCCCAGAGACAGGCTGCTTTCCCCACTCCAACCAAAACCAGAGCTCCGCCCAACCCCACGCCCACACCCACCTCCGGCCGCAGCAGAGACCTGGACTCCCAGCTGCACCTGTGAGTGCTGGAGCTGCACTGACAGCGCCCTGCTCTTCCGCTGGTAGACTGGCCATGTTAAAGACCTCTGAATGGAAGGATCTGCAAGAATAGCTCACAGCTGATTAAAACCCAAGTTATACACAGCTTGTTTCGGAAAAGCAGTTATACTGAGTCTGTTTATTCCATAGTTTTGACATGTAGGCAGAAAAAGCTCACAGTTGAACAGTCTTGAGATCAAGCTGGAATCTGACTGGCAGCAGTTCTAGTCTTGCGCAGTTCTGATCACACTAAGCATATCAAGCATGTCCTCCAGTACCTCATGTGCTTTCCTGAGTGTCAGTGTCACCTTGTCTCTCCCAGACTCAGTCTGATTGAAGAGGATGAGGATGACAACCAAGAGGAGTTGGAGATTGATGACGATGAGGGGTCAGAGGGCACGTCTCCTCCACACCTGGTCAGCCTCTCCTTTACAGTCCACTTTCCTCTCGTGCCCACCCCTCATGAACAGCCCTGTACCTTTCAGTGTACCTGGAAAATAAAGCCCCACTGCCCTTCTGTAACTTTACCTGTCAGTTTTATCTTCTGGTCAAACATGTTGAAAACATCCTTTCTAACTTAGAGCTTAATTATGTAATTAATAATAATCACCGCCCTCTCTCCAGCCCTCCACCCGATACCAGCACTCAGGCGGTTTCCTGGAGGACCTGTTTGACTGAGAGCTCCTGGGCGCAAGGGTAAGACATGGTCACACACTCATTAAAGCCTCCCGTTTCGGATCGCAGCCACCGTGCTTTTCCCACACAGTGTAGCTCTGCGTTTTCATCCTGCAGCATGCACACTGGCTGACCAACCAGCTGTGCCACCTTTCCTTGACTCTGCGCTGGCCCAAACCCACTTATATAGCGCTTTTCTGGACACTTCACTCACGGTGCTTTACAGGCAATGGGTGTTCCCCTCCACCATCACTAATATGCTGCCACACCTGGATGATGAGACAGCAGCCATAGTGCACCAGTACGCTCCCCACACACCAGCTCTCAGTGGGGAGGAGAACAGAGTGATGAAGCCAGTTCATAGATGTGCTTCATCAGGAGCTGAACGGATGGGTCCTCCACATTACATTCCAGAAATATTTCTGTAGGTTCAAAATATTTTGAATTGAGAAGGGTTTCACTTTAAAAGTTGATTAAAACGTCAAACTCTCCTCCATCTTTTCTATCTCCTCCTGCCTTGTGCAACTAATAGTAATACATTACTGCATGAAAAATATCAGTCATGATGGTGTATTCTAGACCTCCTCTTCCTAACCCTTTATGTGTTTAGCGAAAGCAAAGTCAAGCGTTAGTTCCTGGTCCAGCTGTGTTGAGGGTGTGTAGTCCTCCACCAAGTAAGGAAGAGAAGTCTAGATTTGTTAACTGCACTGAAAATATTTGCTTATACTTGTTCGAGCAGTAATCACCAGTCCAGATGCCCATCTGTTCAGGTAGATGCAGGTTGTCAGCGTCTAGCGAGCGTCTGCGACTGAGGGGCTCATGCTAGAGTGCTGCAGTGTGGCGGCACTACGCAATTCCAAATTGGGTAGATGTGACGTCCAAGGTAGTGTGAAACAGAGTAAAATGTAGAAAGACTTTGCCTGAAGAACATAGCATGACCCTAGGTGCACTCTTGGACCCAACAGCATGCTACTGGCACACACAATAGAGCAGAACATGTCACTTTAAACACTCTTCAGAAGCTGCTTCACAGCGCATGCTGGTGTAGACCTGGGAGTTGACACACACTGTGTTTCTGCAGCTCCCTGAAGGAGAGGTGTGGCTGAACTGATGGAGCATCCCTGCCCCAGCAACACCAGCTGCGCTGTACAACACCCAGTGCAGAGGCCAGCTGCTCCAGCCAGGCGTGTAATTAGTTCACGGGAAGTCTGAAAGGGTTCTGCAAGAGGAAGATCCAGCGCTCAACGTCAAGAGGCCTCGGGTTCCAACATCTGCTTGAGGGCTTCAGAAAGAGTGGAGTGCTTAGTTGCGCTTCAAAACAACCGAGACCAGTCTGAGCAGTGTACTGTAGATTCACTGACAACAGAGCAGCTCCAGTGGGTGACTTCCATAATCACACAGGCCTCCCTTTTCAAGACGAACAGCAGCTAGGGTCTGAATCTGCACCCATTCATCAGTCAACCCAGTCCTCGGCCCGGGACTCAAGAGAAGGCCCTTTGTGGTTCTGACCACTCTGCTGTGTCAGAGTTGTTGTTCACTGTCGTTGGATTTGTTTTTGTTCCTGTTGGAATCGGAAATCCCTCCCACTGCAGTGTTCTTGGTGATTCGGGGGTGTGCGGTTCACAGTGGGGTGTAAAAAAAGCAGAGCATGGTGGTTTAAAGGGAGGAAGTTGTGTGTCACAAGGGCAAGAGTCACCAGTGGGTTTTGAAGGGATTATTTTGTTGAAGTTGGAAATCTCAGGTTCTTTGGTGTTCTTCACAATAAACTGCATTTTTGAGGCAAATCGATTGTGCTCTTGAGTGACTCTGCAGTGTCAGGTGGTTCCAAGCTTTTTAAAGGTGGGTTTTAAAGGCAGGGCGAGAGTTGTGATCTGAACAATCCTGATGCTACACGGGCAAGAGCCCAGCACAGCCGGGTCTCTAGGGAGGAGTGAGCCTCGCCAGTCCAGTCCTTCACCCGCTTCTCCAGCTGCAGAAGCACTTATTCCACACCAGGGGTGGGTGGGTGGGTGGGTTTCATTCCTCTGCTGAGGAACATCCCTGTGCTCATTATTCAGATGAAGTTTAATTGCCCATAGATGAAAAATACCAATGGCAGGAATCCTGCTCTTGAGGCTGGGAAGTGCCTGCCCATCTCATCAACTGGCCCCAGCCAATATTCCTGATACAATAAACCCCTGTCTAAGGTGGTTGATTTATTACACATGGGGAAAAAAACAATAGAATCAAATATTTAAGTTGGAAGAATGTGATTGTATGCAGTCCAACAAAAGGAAAATCTGGTATTTTTAAGACACTCTGATCTTCTAATGTCTTCATGCCACAAACCTTCATTTGAAGAATTACCAGAGGTAAGTGAAATATTTGCCTTTTTTGACTAGTTCTCATTATTTTTTGTAGCTTTGATTAAAACCCTTACAGAGCAGTGTGGCATCACGGCACAAGGCACCTGAATGCTGTTATAAAGATGACTCAAGGTTACAACAGTGGCAGAAATGGACAAAATTCTGCTATAAGCTGCATTAGGAATGAGTATTCTCAGCTTTTGACATTTGAGGTGTTTAATTTTCATTTACCTTAAGCAAATGTCATGTTTATGCTTTTATTGTACAATATATATACTATGTTTTCATTTCATACAGTTCAGAAGAGGTAGGCCACTTCACTTGTTTGGAATAATATACCTCAGTAGGCATTAATGTGTGACTTCACAAGGCATCCTTTACCTCTCCCTGTTGATTACAGGAAGTGTTAAGGTTTTTAAATTCTATGGAAGAATGTCACCCAGGTGTAGAATGACTATTTGTCTGACGACTTTATCTGGTCTTTCCAGCCCTGTGTCCTTAGTTTCTGTCTGGAGCAGTAGACAACTGGGGGAATCCTGACCATGCCCATCACACAACAGTTTTTCCCCTGGCAGCTGACTTCATTAAGGCCAACCGTCTGCTCCTATGATGCCCAACTGGGATCATTAGCGGGTTTCCGGTTACCCTCTCCTTTATTGCAAAGGAAAAACAACTGGACTCCGAGTTACTTCTTAGAACACTTCAAAAACACTGGATACTACAGTAATTACGACTGAAAAAGATGAAGTTCTGTCCATCCACAGAGAGGTGAAAGGCCTGCTGCAGTGTATTTGCTGGTGAGTTCCCAGTTCAAGCTACTCTGACTAGAACCTCTCAATAGTATTACACACCCGCCGCCCGCTGTCGCTCTGCTTCCAGAGGAAGACTGCAGGACCCCTTCAGCTGTCCCTGTCCTCTTCAGTGGGGTTGTTCTCCAGGCTGTCATGGACAGTGATGGCACCTGCTTCTATAAAGGTTTGTTCCAGGAGTGAAGGGGTGTGTGGGTAGTTCCTGAAGAATATTCTGTAGCTCTGCAAGAAAGTGTCTGGACAGCAGCTGGAAGAGAAGGATGACCAGGTCAGCCTGCAGGGGTGCCTGGAGCCTTGTGTCTTGCAGTGGTCTGACCGCATTCAAACGCATGTGCTGTCACTTCCCCCTGCCTCTCGGCACGTGCCCTTGCCCGCTCTGAAGGAGGAGAAGATGAGCCCCCATGTGGCAGGCTGGTCCCCAGGCTCACAGGCGGATGGTGTAGGAGTCGGAGTGCGTCACGTAGCGGACCCAGCGCTGAGGCAGGGAGGGCGCGCCGCGGGATAGGCGGAGGAAGCGGATCTGCAGGCCAGTGCAGGTGTGCTTCGGCAGCTCGAAGGACAGGCTGACCGGACCTACTTCCTGCAGCGAGGCGGGGCTCAGGCCTGGCACTTCCAGCTGAGAGGGAAGAGCACAGAGTGTTTGGTTACTAGGAGCTTAACCATCCCAGGAGATCACATAGAACTTTCCACATTCAGGACAGGACCCTCTTGTCCCCCATAGATGCACAAGTGCAGCCCCAGCTGAACAGAGGAGGGATGTAGGGAGGCCCGAGTCAACAAACCCCTAATGGCAGTTAGGACCCTGATTCCGCGTGATCAAGTCCAAAAAGCTTGCATCCCAAATATCTATTCTACAATACCATCACGTCTCTTCCTACAGGATCTTGCATAGTGACCCTCAACAGCTTCATCCACACCTCCACAGCACTATGTGTAAACAAGTGCCTCATATTTTGTGTCCTTAAAAAGTCCAAAACTGTTTCCATTCATGTACCTGTGTCCCTGTCAACACTGGGCTTAAGGAAGTCCCCTGGGTTGACGTTGGCCTGTTTCTTTCAGGGTTTTCAATACTGTTCAAGACATGAAATATTCTCTGGCTCTCAAGAACAGCAAGTAAATGCAGAGCAGCCCCCTACCCAGCACCACCCCTCTCACCTTGAACACTGCAGACAGCTGTGTCCCCCCGGGGAAGCGGGGGATCTCCCAGATCACAGCCTTCTTGCTCAGCTGCAGTTCGGCACTCTGGTCAGGACTGCTGAGCTCCTGGGACAGGCTGGGAGAGAGAGCATCAGGAGGGGGGGATGGAGCAGGAAGAAGAGAGGGGATAGGACAGGGAGACAAGGGAGGAATTCTTACCTCAGGGAGCCTTTGGGCACAGGCACAGTGACCACCACGCCGAGGGCTGCGCTGAAAAATCACAGAGGAACACTACTTCAGTGTGCTTCCAGCCTTTCTGAACTGGTACAGTAACGGCACAGCACACCAGTTCTCCCCCAGTTTCCACGCACTGCCTGCGCTTTGCCACACAAGATCGCAGCAGCACCAGCAGCGGTGAATCACAAACACGCCGCGCTGCCCGAGATGCATCTTCAGGGAAACCATGCAGTCCTCAGTGTATAGTACATCCCGCCAGGAAAGGGTTCCCTCGCTGTTAACCCGAGCTGAGAAAGGGGGTGCTGAGCCCAGGGTTACTTGGCAGCAGTCACGCAGAGTTTGCTGGGGGCACAATAGCTTGAGACCAACTGTGAGTGAACTGGGGCTGGTCATCCCAGAACACAGCGAAGGCTGGGTGTGAAACCACAAGTGGACAAGGGAAAGAGGCCCGCCACAGAGCGAGAGAGACCAGAGCCACGTGCTGTCCTGGCCCCCGCGGGACACACTGCCCTCTGCCACTGGCAGTGACGGATCGAGCGACGCGCCTCCCTGACGTGGTCTTCCACGCACGTCTCCTGGAACACATCGTCTGCAGGTGTCGCTCAGACCGGGAGCAGCCTTCGTCAGACTTGTTCACTTCAAGGTGGGGTTTGCCAGCACTTCAGCGAGGTTCATTCTGTTTCTTGGGGATCATTTAGCAATGCTTTGTCTTTAACAAGCCCTTACTGCAGATCTTCCTGCAGGAATTTGGAGTTTCTCCATGGGATCTGAAAGCGGACAGCTGCAGCAGGACTAGTAGTGTGGGTTTACCGATACAGCAGATTACAGCAGAGGGACACATTGACACTCACCTCTTCGGAGGCAGATCACATCTGAGCTTGAGGTAAACTAGCAGTCTGTAAAGACAGAAACAGGATCCATGAGTCCTACAAGCTTGTCTATTTGAACTGGGAGCCACCTCTAAACTGACGTCTTGCCAGCAGCTATATCACCCTGCAACTTACAACGGGCAACCCACTGAAGCTGAGCAGGTGTGAGCCTGGTCAGTACCTGGATGGGAGACCTCCTGGGAACAACTAAGGTTGCTGCTGGAAGAGGTGTTAGTGGGGCCAGCAGGTGGCGCTCACCCTGTGGCCCATGTGGGTCCTAATGTAGTGTACAGTAGGTCCCCAGTGTAGTGTCGGGGACACTATACTGTAAACAGGTGCCGTCCTTCGGATGAGACGTAAAACCGAGGTCCTGACTCTCTGTGGTCATTAAAAATCCCAGGGCGTTTCTCGAAAGGAGTAGGGGTGTAACCCCGGCGTCCTGGCCAGCTTTCCCATTAGCCCTTACCAATCATGGCCTCCTAATAATCCCCATCTATGAATTGGCTTCATTACTCTGCTCTCCTCCCCACTGATAGCTGGTGTGGGGTGAGCGTTCTGGCGCACTATGGCTGCCGTCGCATCATCCAGGTGGGGCTGCACATTGGTGGTGGTGGAGGGGATCCCCATTACCTGTAAAGCGCTTTGAGTGGAGTGTTCAGAAAAGCGCTATATAAGTGTAAGCAATAATTGTAATTATTATTATTGTCTTAAACCAGAGTCCATCTTGGTCCTAGACACACTGCTTCCAGTCTGTCATTACCCAGGTGTGATCGGCTGATGCACAATTGGCTAAATCAGCAAGATCGGGTCGTAGGTAGCTGGGGTGTGCTGCTCAAAAGCGCCCCCTGTGCAGAGCAGCCTTAAATGCCCCTCCCACACACACTCCAATAAAAGGGATATTTGGGGTAGCCTTGAGTCAAGATACAATGAAAATGCCGATTCCAAAAAGAGAAGGGTTCAAAAACAACTTGGATAATCAATTGACCGTTTCATCCCTGCTGGACCTGTGCTCTCTCTTCTGCCTGGCTGTGGCACCAGACCTGCTCTATCAGAGGCATTAATTAGCAGGTGAGCCTGATATTTCTGATGCAGCTCAATAGCCTGTAGGCTCTCAGTTGCCTCTTCTAGTCTAGCATTTCCTGTTTCATAGCTGTAGGCTGTGTTTTTACTGGTGTGTCTACATTCAGTGTTATCTGACAGGTATGTGCCTTTTCCATCCAGAATTTGAGTCAAATCCTTCTGAAGATCTTGAGCAGCTACCAGTGTTTGCTAAATCTTGTAGTTGGGTAAATCGTCTACAAACATGAACAGTTTTTTTAGCTAATCCACACAGCTCTGTTCTTGGGAACAACACTGGTCTTCATGCAGATCCCTGAGGTAGTCCACCAATTAGTTAACTAATTAATGGAACACAAAAATGGTAATAATCTAAAATATTAAAACATGTATGCACAGAAACCTAAAGGAGACATTCTATACCACAATATTCATTTTTTCATCTTAAATCTGTTACTTTATACAACAAAAACAGCCATTTCAACTTCACCTCCACAGTACTTAAGGAGGGCACTATCCCTTGCAATCTTACTGCAACATTATTAATCCTCTAGTTGTAATTATTGCTTCCTTAACCATAACCTTGTATGTAACAGAACTGAGGCTTATTCCTCTAATGCAGACATGGAGTTAGACCTGCCAGTGGTTTCTCTGATTTCTGTCACACGTCACCTGGTACAAATTTATATCACGTGTATGAATGATGACCATTCTCAACAGGACGTGGATCTCCTCCACTGTCTGTCACTGGTGAGCTAGGAGCTGTGGCGGTAGCTATGGCCAGGCAATGATGACCGGGGGACAGCGAGCAATGAAGAGTTTTCTCCAAGCGGCCACTTGTCTACTCCAAGGGGCACAAGATATAACGTCCACTAAAAGAGGATGCGTACCTGCCGCTGGGGTCTCTCTCCAGCGTGGGGAAGAGCCTGAAGGGGGGTGAGGAGGGCAGGTCGTCACACAGCTGGTACTGCATCACTGTTTGCTGCGGTTTGAGAAACAGAGCGAACGCATGACAAACGAGAGGGGTGGCTCAGCCCATCCAGCCCGTAGCAGATCTTTCCCTTAGGGGCTGTAGACCTGGAGAGGGTGGACCAACCCAGTGTTTCAGTCCTTCCCTCCCTCCTTTGTTTTTAACATCAGCAATTCCACTTTCCTGTTTTAGACCTTATTTTCTTGATGCCAACAGCAGATCCTGTTTGGCCAGGTGTCAAGTCTTAAACTGTATCTATCGTGGTGACACAACAACCAATAGGAGTATCAAGTCCCCAGTAATATCTGATCTGATGTTTCAGGCTCTCAGAATAACCTTAGTGTTTGTCTTACCTGAGACTACCTCTGTCCTGCTCAGTGCTCTTATATAAGGAGAGAAACACCACGCTGCAGGTAAAGCCCATTTCTCTAATAACCGTGTCTAGATTTAGTTTCAATTTTGGAGTGTTCAGATGCTGCTCTCAGCAGTCTGACAAAACCTCAACACCCCCAGATCCCTCTGCTCTGTTGCAGCCGTTCACTGATCCCAGACAAACACCAGGGTATCGGCTTCAACAACATAAGATAAGATCAGATCAGATAAGATTGGCCATATACAATTTATTGTATTAGGAATTTGTCTTTTTGTATACCCCAACTTGTTCTCCATGAGATACACAGACAGGGAGAGAAGTTTGGGGTCAGAGTTCAGGGTCAGCCACTTATACAACGCCCCTGGAGCAGTTGGGGTTAAGGGCCTTGCTCAGGGGACCAATGGAGTAAGATTCCTCTGCAGGCCGCGGGAAACGAACCGGCAACCTTCCAGCCACAGGAGCAGATACTTAGCCACAGAGCCATCGCACTGCCCATGCATGGGGTAGCTCGTTTCACACACCCATAATCCTTTGTGTAAAAAAGTGCCTCCAGTTCTCGATTATAAGAGCACTTCCACATATAGTTACCACTTGTGTCCTGAGGTTTATATTTCAGTATTCATTCAGTCCACTGGGTTGACTTTATCAAAGCCTCTGAGGAGGTGGATATAGGTCTCCTCAATCTTTGTTCCTTCAGCTTGTCTGTATATTCCCTTAAAGGCCAGAATGTATCTGGTTACTCTACGTTGTGTTGGGAGGTTGCGTGTCTGGGCTGCCTGGATTATTCAGGGCTTCCTGTTCCCAGTGTCCAACTTTGTGTGTGCATGTGTCTCGCAGTACCTCTCCCTGGCTAGGGGTGACTTTCAGAATCCTGTAGCTGTCGAACTCGTCCAGCTTGACGGACTCGTGGAAACTGCACTCATCCACACGCACTGCTGCTCCATACCCTGCGAGCGAAAGGGGAGATCTAGTCAAGGGCCCAGCAAGAGAGGGACAGGTGAACGAGTCAAGCTCCGAGTGAGAGAGGCAAGAGACAGGACAGCAAGTCGAGGTCAGAGTGAGAGGCGAGAGGAGAGTTGAGGGCAGAGTGGCAGGCTAGAGAGAAAGGAGCATGAGTCAAGCTCAGAAGAACAGGTCTCTAAAGAAAACCAGTGTGCTGCTTTTAAGGTTGTGGCTGGAAGAGCTGCTATTACTGCTCTACCTGGGAGCAGCTTGAGACGGGCTGGCCTCCAGCCCTGACACGCCCACCTCCAACGGGGAAGAGCGGGGTACACTCACCACGCAGCTGGGACTTCCCAATACTAAACTCCTCGTTCAGGCCGATGCGCATCTCTGCACGGGGGAGAGAAGGAGACATGAGACGTCTGAGCAGTGGCAGAACCCGGGCAGCAGCAGGGACAGGATAGGAGTGTCTATTACAGTACATTCAGCAACAATTCTAGGGCCATGAATCTGATCAGCAACCACAGCGACTGCCTTTCATTACAGCTGCTGTTATAAACACACAGCTCTGGCCACGCAGACATGATCACAGCAGGAGTTAGAGCACACTGGTAGGGGGGTAGGAGTCTCACCTGAACAGGAGGGCAGGAAACTCTTCACCCTGATCTCTCCCTGTATGTCTGCCTTCATCAGCACCCCCTGGGAGAGACAGAGGGACAGGGAGAAAGGGGAATGAGAGCGACAGGGGACATACTGTCTATTCTGTATAGAAGAGAGAGCAAAAATGTTCAGTCGTTTTAAAGACAGGCAGCTCACGTTTGACCCGATGATAACTGTCAGTCTTTCGATCACGTCCACGAAGATCTCGTCCTTCCCTCCCTGAAGAGATAGAAACTGGAGAATAACAACCAGCCTCACTGATGCACTGGCTGGCTGGAGAGACTGACGCGCTTGCTGGCTGGAGAGACTGACATGTTGACACACTGATTGGACAGACTGACGCGCTGGCTGTTGGTCTGCAGTGCCTCGACAGCTTGGTGTGACTAACCTGCTCTCCCCTGGTGGTCAGTATGGGCCGGCTGGCTGCAGCACTGGGAGCAACTTTACTCTGCTGAGTGTCCGCACCAAACTAGAGAGAGAGACAGGCAGACAGGGAGAGGGAGTGAGACAGGCAGACAGGGAGAGGGTGTAACAGTGAGACAGGGGAGAGAGTGAGACAGGCAGACAGGGAGAGGGAGTAACAGTGAGACAGGGGAGAGAGTGAGACTGGCAGACAGGGAGAGGGAGTAACAGTGAGACAGGGGAGAGAGTGAGACAGGCAGACAGGGAGAGGGAGTGAGACAGGCAGACAGGGAGAGGGAGTAACAGTGAGACAGGGGAGAGAGTGAGACTGGCAGACAGGGAGAGGGAGTAACAGTGAGACAGGGGAGAGAGTGAGACAGGCAGACAGGGAGAGGGAGTAACAGTGAGACAGGGGAGAGTGAGACAGGCAGACAGGGAGAGGGAGTAACAGTGAGACAGGAGAGAGAGTGAGACTGGCAGACAGGGAGAGGGAGTAACAGTGAGACAGGGGAGAGAGTGAGACAGGCAGACAGGGAGAGGGAGTAACAGTGAGACAGGGGAGAGTGAGACAGGCAGACAGGGAGAGGGAGTAACAGTGAGACGGGAGAGAGAGTGAGACTGGCAGACAGGGAGAGAGAGTGAGACTGGCAGACAGGGAGAGGGAGTAACATAAAAGAGAGAGACAGGGAAAGTGAGACAGGCAGACAGAGGGAGAATGACAGGAGACAGAGACGGAGAGTGTGGGACCAAAGGCGATGCTGTACCAGCCCCACGTTGCTGAGGTCGAACAGGCTGAATGGCTTGGCACTGACTGCCTCTGTCTGAATGAAGTTCTTCAGGATGTCGGTGGAGGAGGTCTGGATATACCCGTAGTCCTGAAAGCCAGGGGCAAGAGAAAGTCATACCACACACACAGCAACCACAGTTATCTATACTAAGCGTGGTAAAGGCAAAAGTCTTTCTTATACAGGATCAACAACTGCATAACACAACTGTGACACAACAACAGTGAAAACTCTCAAACCCAGTTGGTCAAGAGCGAGGAGGATAAATTCAGCTGGAAACATTAGCTGCAGAATGAATCCCAGGCAAACAGACAGTTCTGCACCCTGCTCTCAAGACTGTCCAGTTAAAGAGTAAGACTGTCAATTCTTGGTAAAAAAAAATCATTCTGTGTGTCTTTGTGCGCTCTCTGTGTGGTGTGTGTTTAACCACATCTCCTCACCAGCATCTCGTCTAGGAGCTCATATATCAGGGCGAAGTTCATCCTGACTGACTTCTCCGACAGGGAGCCACAGTAGTCTTTAATCAGGGCTGCCAGCCTGCAACACAAACACCCCCCCAGCACCATCACTGCTCCGTCTCTGTACACACACCCACACCCACACCCACACCCACACCCACACCCACACCCACACACCCCCCGCACCATCACTGCTCCGTCTCTGTACACACACCCACACCCACACCCACACCCACACACCCCCCGCACCATCACTGCTCCGTCTCTGTACACACACCCACACCCACACCCACACACCCCCCGCACCATCACTGCTCCGTCTCTGTACACACACCCACACCCACACACCCCCCACACACCCCCCGCACCATCACTGCTCCGTCTCTGTACACACACCCACACCCACACACCCCCCGCACCATCACTGCTCCGTCTCTGTACACACACCCACACCCACACCCACACCCACACCCACACACCCCCCGCACCATCACTGCTCCGTCTCTGTACACACACCCACACCCACACCCACACACCCCCCACACCATCACTGCTCCGTCTCTGTACACACACCCACACCCACACCCACACCATCACTGCTCCGTCTCTGTACACACACCCACACCCACACACCCCCCGCACCATCACTGCTCCGTCTCTGTACACACACCCACACCCACACCCACACACCCCCCGCACCATCACTGCTCCGTCTCTGTACACACACCCACACCCACACACCCCCCACACACCCCCCGCACCATCACTGCTCCGTCTCTGTACACACACCCACACCCACACCCACACACCCCCCACACCATCACTGCTCCGTCTCTGTACACACACCCACACCCACACCCACACCCACACCATCACTGCTCCGTCTCTGTACACACACCCACACCCACACCCACACCATCACTGCTCCGTCTCTGTACACACACCCACACCCACACACCCCCTGCACCATCACTGCTCCGTCTCTGTACACACACCCACACCCACACCATCACTGCTCCGTCTCTGTACACACACCCACACACACACCCACACCCACACCCACACACCCCCCGCACCATCACTGCTCCGTCTCTGTACACACACCCACACCCACACCCACACCCACACCCACACACCCCCCGCACCATCACTGCTCCGTCTCTGTACACACACCCACACCCACACCCACACCCACACACCCCCCGCACCATCACTGCTCCGTCTCTGTACACACACACCCACACCCACACCCACACCCACACACCCCCCGCACCATCACTGCTCCGTCTCTGTACACACACCCACACCCACACCCACACACCCCCCACACCATCACTGCTCCGTCTCTGTACACACACCCACACCCACACCCACACCATCACTGCTCCGTCTCTGTACACACACCCACACACCCACACACCCCCCACACACCCCCCACACCATCACTGCTCCGTCTCTGTACACACACCCACACCCACACCCACACACCCCCCGCACCATCACTGCTCCGTCTCTGTACACACACCCACACCCGCACCCACACACCCCCCGCACCATCACTGCTCCGTCTCTGTACACACACCCACACCCACACCCACACACCCCCCGCACCATCACTGCTCCGTCTCTGTACCCACACCCACACCCACACCCACACACCCCCCGCACCATCACTGCTCCGTCTCTGTACACACACCCACACCCACACCCACACCATCACTGCTCCGTCTCTGTACACACACCCACACCCACACCCACACCCACACACCCCCCGCACCATCACTGCTCCGTCTCTGTACACACACCCACACCCACACCCACACCATCACTGCTCCGTCTCTGTACACACACCCACACACACACCCACACCCACACCCACACACCCCCCGCACCATCACTGCTCCGTCTCTGTACACACACCCACACCCACACACCCCCCGCACCATCACTGCTCCTTCTCTGTACACACACCCACACCCACACACCCCCCACACCATCACTGCTCCGTCTCTGTACACACACCCACACACACACCCACACCCACACCCACACCCACACACCCCCCGCACCATCACTGCTCCGTCTCTGTACACACACCCACACCCACACACCCCCCGCACCATCACTGCTCCTTCTCTGTACACACACCCACACCCACACACCCCCCGCACCATCACTGCTCCGTCTCTGTACACACACCCACACCCACACCCACACACCCCCCACACCATCACTGCTCCGTCTCTGTACACACACCCACACCCACACCCACACCCACACACCCCCCAGCACCATCACTGCTCCGTCTCTGTACACACACCCACACCCACACCCACACACCCCCCGCACCATCACTGCTCCGTCTCTGTACACACACCCACACCCACACCATCACTGCTCCGTCTCTGTACACACACCCACACCCACACACCCCCCGCACCATCACTGCTCCGTCTCTGTACACACACCCACACCCACACCCACACACCCCCCGCACCATCACTGCTCCGTCTCTGTACACACACCCACACCCACACCCACACACCCCCCGCACCATCACTGCTCCGTCTCTGTACACACACCCACACCCACACCCACACACCCCCCGCACCATCACTGCTCCGTCTCTGTACCCACACCCACACCCACACCCACACACCCCCTGCACCATCACTGCTCCGTCTCTGTACACACACCCACACCCACACCCACACACCCCCCACACCATCACTGCTCCGTCTCTGTACACACACCCACACCCACACCATCACTGCTCCGTCTCTGTACACACACCCACACCCACACCCACACACCCCCCGCACCATCACTGCTCCGTCTCTGTACACACACCCACACCCACACCCACACCCACACACCCCCCGCACCATCACTGCTCCGTCTCTGTACACACACCCACACCCACACCCACACCCACACCCACACACCCCCCGCACCATCACTGCTCCGTCTCTGTACACACACCCACACCCACACCCACACACCCCCCGCACCATCACTGCTCCGTCTCTGTACACACACCCACACCCACACCCACACCCACACACCCCCCACACCATCACTGCTCCGTCTCTGTACACACACCCACACCCACACCCACACACCCCCCGCACCATCACTGCTCCGTCTCTGTACACACACCCACACCCACACCCACACCCACACACCCCCCGCACCATCACTGCTCCGTCTCTGTACACACACCCACACCCACACACCCCCCGCACCATCACTGCTCCGTCTCTGTACACACACCCACACCCACACACCCCCCGCACCATCACTGCTCCGTCTCTGTACACACACGCACACGCACACCCACACACCCCCCGCACCATCACTGCTCCGTCTCTGTACACACACACACACCCACACCCACACACCCCCCGCACCATCACTGCTCCGTCTCTGTACACACACCCACACCCACACCCACACCCACACACCCCCCGCACCATCACTGCTCCGTCTCTGTACACACACCCACACCCACACCCACACACCCCCCGCACCATCACTGCTCCGTCTCTGTACACACACCCACACCCACACCCACACCATCACTGCTCCGTCTCTGTACACACACCCACACCCACACCCACACCCACACACCCCCCGCACCATCACTGCTCCGTCTCTGTACACACACCCACACCCACACACCCCCCGCACCATCACTGCTCCGTCTCTGTACACACACCCACACCCACACCATCACTGCTCCGTCTCTGTACACACACCCACACACACACCCACACCCACACACCCCCCACACCATCACTGCTCCGTCTCTGTACACACACCCACACACACACCCACACCCACACACCCCCCACACCATCACTGCTCCGTCTCTGTACACACACCCACACACCCCCCACACACCCCCCGCACCATCACTGCTCCGTCTCTGTACACACACCCACACCCACACACCCCCCGCACCATCACTGCTCCGTCTCTGTACACACACCCACACCCACACACCCCCCGCACCATCACTGCTCCGTCTCTGTACACACACACCCACACACACGCACACACCCCCCGCACCATCACTGCTCCGTCTCTGTACACACACCCACACCCACACCCACACCCACACACCCCCCGCACCATCACTGCTCCGTCTCTGTACACACACCCACACCCACACCATCACTGCTCCGTCTCTCTACACACACCCACACCCACACCCACACCATCACTGCTCCGTCTCTGTACACACACCCACACACCCCCCACACCATCACTGCTCCGTCTCTGTACACACACCCACACCCACACACCCCCCGCACCATCACTGCTCCGTCTCTGTACACACACCCACACCCACACACCCCCCACACACCCCCCGCACCATCACTGCTCCGTCTCTGTACACACACCCACACCCACACCCACACCATCACTGCTCCGTCTCTGTACACACACCCACACCCACACCCACACCATCACTGCTCCGTCTCTGTACACACACCCACACCCACACCCACACCATCACTGCTCCGTCTCTGTACACACACCCACACACCCCCCACACACCCCCCGCACCATCACTGCTCCGTCTCTGTACACACACCCACACCCACACACCCCCCACACACCCCCCACACCATCACTGCTCCGTCTCTGTACACACACCCACACACACACCCACACCCACACCCACACACCCCCCGCACCATCACTGCTCCGTCTCTGTACACACACCCACACCCACACCCACACCCACACACCCCCCGCACCATCACTGCTCCGTCTCTGTACACACACCCACACCCACACCCACACCCACACCCACACACCCCCCGCACCATCACTGCTCCGTCTCTGTACACACACCCACACCCACACCCACACCATCACTGCTCCGTCTCTGCACACGCACACACGCACACACCCCCCGCACCATCACTGCTCCGTCTCTGTACACACACCCACACCCACACCCACACCATCACTGCTCCGTCTCTGTACACACACCCACACCCACACCCACACCCACACACCCCCCGCACCATCACTGCTCCGTCTCTGTACACACACCCACACCCACACCCACACCCACACACCCCCCGCACCATCACTGCTCCGTCTCTGTACACACACGCACACACGCACACACCAGATCAGATCACCTGTTCAGGAACTCGATGACAGTGAAGGGCGACAGGTTGGCAGTTGTTGTGGCCACAAAGTAGAGCCCCCCCTGTCGGATGTGAATGAAGTGCAGCCCCTCGTGACTCTAGAAGAGAAACAGACGCACATGGGGGCAGGGTCTCTCTTCTTATTCCACTTGATGGTCCTGCACCCCCAAACACACCAGCAGTCACTGCAGTCTACGGCCCTGGGCCCCTGTGGCTCAGAGGAGAGTCTGCAGTGACATCGCTGGGGGAGGCTGAGCCTCCTGAGGCTGCTGTCAAGGCGGGGGCAGGACCAGAGCCACACTCTTCACACAGATCAGACAGCGCCCCCCAGTGGTGGAGCCAGACCCTGCATCACTCTTCCTTGGGCCTCCAGTGTTATAGGTCAACCTCAACACTGGTTTAAAAAACCAGGAGCTCTTGGAAGGGAGGCATCAGTTAATCAGGCAATGTGCTCCATTAAAGAAACTCCCGGCATCTGCTTGCAGATCATTACTTAAATTTAACAAGTTACCCACAAGGGACCACAACAATAGTGTAGCCAGAATGTAGAAATAAGAAGCCCTTGTGCAGCAGGGGCCGCCCCTAAACTCAGCTGATGATAACGGGTGACAGGACACACTCCTCACCTCTCCCACATGCTCGAGAGAGAACACGTGTCCCGAGCTCACACAGGCGATGAGCCAACAGGTCCACGCCCACAAACTGACAGGAGGAACGACTTTGAGAGAGGAGGCAGAGGCAAAGGGGGCTGTGAGAACAACAGCCTGGTCACAGGCAAGTGAAAGATAAATACCAGTCTCACTCACTCGTGACCACCACCCAGTCTAGGCCCTGTGGGCAGACAGGACCTGCAGAAGCGCACGCCCGGCGCTTGGACAATTACAGCAATAAGAGTCAGAGGACTGCTACCATGACAACGGGAGGCTGGTCTCCAGGCAACGCCGTCACCTTCTCGTAGAAAACGCCGACGACATCACTGCCCGCCTCCCCGCGACCTGCTGACATCATCAGTCAAGGAGTGCCAGTCTCGGGCGGTTTGGCTGGCATCGGTCCGCGGTACCAAAGCAACCACAGAGCCGGTTAACATTGCCGAACACACCGGTATTCCACAAGCAAGCTCGTGGGGAAAGGAGAGCTCCACAAAGCAGATACAGAGCGGAGGAATCGTCCCACACAAACAAGAATGTAAGCAAAACAACACAAAGTAAAGAAATTGCAGGGAGAGGTCTTCAGGGTGAGACAGAGATGACCCAGAGAGAAAAACAGGTCAAAGAGACAGGGACAATTCAGAGACACAGACAGGTCAGAGAGAGGTCTTCAGGGAGAGACAGAGATGACCCAGAGAGACAGACACAACCCAGAGACACAGACCGGTCAGAGAGACAGACACAACCCAGAGACACAGACAGGTCAGGGAGAGGTCTTCAGGGAGAGACAGACACAACCCAGAGAGACAGAGAGGTCAGAGAGACAGGGACAATCCAGAGAGACAGACACGACGCAGAGACACAGACAGGTCAGAGAGACAGACACGACCCAGAGACACAGACAGGTCAGAAAGAGGTCTTCAGGGAGAGACAGACACGACCCAGATAGACAGACAGGTCAGAGAGATAGAGACAACCCAAAGAGACAGACAGGTCAGAGAGAGTTCTTAAGAGTGAGACAGACATGGACCCAGGGAGACAGACAGGTCAGAGAGACAGACACGGACCCAGAGAGACAGACAGGTTAGAGAGAGGTCTTCAGGGCGAGACAGAGACGACCCAGAGAGACAGACAGGTCAGAGAGACAGGGACAACCCAGAGACACAGACAGGTCACAGAAACAGGAACAACCCAGAGACACAGACAGGTCAGAGAGAGGTCTTCAGGGAGAGACAGACACAACCCAGAGAGACAGACAGGTCAGAGAGGTGTCTTCAGGGAGAGACAGACAGGTCCCTGAGCGGGGTTCTGGTTATTGACAGTGTCAAAAAGGATACAGTCTTTATAAATCAGGTGATCCCCCTTGGCAGACAAGATGAACACCTGGGAGATCATACCGCTGTAACAAGCACACATCGAATTAATGATAACAGAACAACGCGAGGCCTCGGAGCGGGCGTTTAGAACAGCTAAAGACATTTATAGGACTGTGCAACAAGTCTGGTTTTACAAATGACTGAATATGTTGTCTTTTTCCTTCACACTGCTTTCTAACACTGCAGTTATGAGACATAGCGGTACAATGGCATCAACATCGCTGCAACAACACAAAGCTATGTACAGATCTATCAGGACAGATTTTAAGATCTGACAAACGGTAATACCTAACAGCTTGTGGAGGCCGCCTCCAAACTGCCGACTCTCGAGTGACCACAGTGCCGCAGACGGCTGAAGTCTGCCTGGGTACCGAAACTGAACACAGCCGGCGATCTGCCAAAACACAGTAAGACACACGCCTGACCGCTTGTCATTGGCCCATCGCTGCCCGGCCGTCACTGTGATTGGATACATTCAGCCAATGGCAGGACTCGAAGGTGTCACCTGACCGTCCTCCCCTCTTCCCATCCGGCGCGCTGTGTGGTAGGGGGTTATCCGGTTAGGCGTTACACAGCACAAAACAGGAAAAATGGTTTTCTTCGGGTGTGAATTTACAGTTAGACGCAATTTAGTTTAAAAATCATTGATCTGTGCTGTCGACCGACAGAGTGGTTTAACAGAACAAAAGTGCCACAACACATTTATTGTTCCTGTTGTCTAGATTGTGTGGTGTTGTCTGTTGTACTGTGTATGTCCCGAGAGATCAGCGTGATTAAGAATTCCAATGTACGTGTACATATGGCAATAAACTACTCTACTTTCAACTGGCTCATTTTTATAACAACAATGTATAGTTTTTAGTGCCTTGTTTTAGTTACACGGGTGTTTTATTAACACGTAGCGGCGTTATTTACAATGTGAGAGTCCACAGACGGGTAGCCCACCTGTGACAGCAGTTGCCATTAATTCACTGCTTACAGGATAAGGGGAAAAAAGGTTTGGCGCCAAAAAGCCTGTTCCGTGAAGGACGAGTCCATTGGGATATTTGTACAATGGCACGGGGGTGGAAGAAATATATGTATATTAACTGTACATTTTGTGTTCCGTTCTAGGTATCATATCCTAAATACTTAAAATACAATTTACAAGTATACTTGCGCTATAAGAATTTATCCCAATCTTATCATAATTTCTATCCCGTTTTTCTCTTTGTTACACCCATCTTCCCCCCCCCACTTCCAGCTTTGTTTTTAACATTTTTCGCGCCAGAGGCGGTGCCCGATTCTCTGATTGGCTGCCATCCCAGCTTCCAAGGCTTTCGCGCCACTCGCGAGCCCTGCCTACGTCACTCGGTGCCCGAGCGGTGATTGGCTGAGCGGGGAGCCGGACTGGCGCCAGTTTTCGCAGGGGTTTGGGAGACCGTGAGCCGTTCTGTACCGAGTGGCCTCGCGGCTGGACTCTTCGAGAAAGACACGCTATTTTCACAACGTATAATTAAACCATTTTCTTCTTGCCCGTTCCCGTGACTTCGCGTCGGGTTCCAGCAGCTATGCCTCCTAAGGACTACCAGGCGGAGAAGGGTGAGTTTCCGTGCCTTTGTGTGTAATGGGCTCGTTACTCGATAAGGCGCCGGTCCACCAGTGCACGGATCAGGCTGGTTTGAAAATATGGAGAATAAGCTCTGCGGTCAGCGTGCCCAGCGCCTGTCGGTACTTAAATAACTCGTCCGCAGGGTGCTCATTTGAAGTGTATGATGCGACACATCTCCTAAGCGCTGGGCAGTGGAGAGCGCCAGTCCGCCTCGGTGTTTAACATTAAACTACAGGGCTGGGCAGCTGTGTCTGTGTCCCGTTCAGCTGTAGGACTGTGAAAATGCCAGAGGCGTTCGGGTGGCCGTGCTTGACGTGACGTTAGTGAAGCAACAGCTGTTGCACGAACTCCGTGTCGTGGCCGTGGGCTCCGCAGCGGCTCCGGCTGCGACCCGGATGGAACTCGGAGACAAAGAGTTCAGCGCGAGAAGCACATGGCCGCGGGGGGAGGGGCGACCTTTAACCCCGGCGGCCGCAGCGGACGGGCCCGCTGGGTTGCGGGAAGTGCCGACGGCCGGGCCTACGCGTTATACGGATGCTGGTCGTGGGCGATGTGTCCGTTTTCGTTTCCTTCTCGCCAGTTTGCAGAACGTTCTCGAAAGGGCGCCTGTAGGTCCTGTGATGGCTTCCTGTCCCGTCCCGTCGTGCTTGTACCCTGCACTGCTGAAGCCAGGCGGGACAGCACGTTCAGAGAGATGGGCTTTGTACAGGATGGGCCGCTGGCTGTGCAGTGTGCGCTCCAGGCAGCTGTGCTTCCTATTCCAGAGACTCTTGCATCTTGACCAGGAAGTTTCAGTTTCTGCCTTCAGCGCAGCTGCAGCTACAGCACAGCTCCTTGCCCAGCTGGTCGGTCTGTTTCAGATGCTGAAGGCGTGGCATGGGAACTTGCTGATCACAGCTCCGGTGTCCCAGGTTCGATTCTGGTTTGGTGGGGCCTGTCTGTGTGGAGTTTGTATGTTTCAGAAGCAGTTCATGCTGGGGATCCCAGTACTGGCTGCAAGACTACAGAGACGCTGAGATCTAGTTCTAGTTCCAGGGAAGCTTTCTGATCCGAGTCAGTAGGTGATGATGGATCAGATGAACCAAAATGTTTGTTTTTATTGCTCCTCCACCCATGTGAAGAAATGGGAACCAGCTTACGGGTGGGATAGCTGCCCCAGAGCCTGGGTACAGCAGGTGTCTGGTCACCCTTGTGCATGGCCATGCCTGTGTTCAGAGCTGCAGCAGGGAGGCAAAGAAGCTTTCCCCTGTAGTTGCATTTGGGGTGCTGCTCAGGGCCTGCTGATCGCTGGCTCGTCAGTGCCCAGCGAGGGAGAAGGTTCTGTGGCGCTGGCTCCTGGACCTTGAGCTAGCGAGGCAGCACCGATACTGGTCTGCTGGCACAGTGGCTTTCCAGGACAGGCTTGGAGGAATTTAGATTTCGGGATTGGGAGCATTTAAGGACGGGGCTGGCTTTGGATCTCTCTAACCTGTCACCTGTCATGGGCTGTGCTGTGTGTCTGCTGATAGTACTGATGTCAATGTTATGAATGAGGACCTGTTAGAAACACCCCCCTGTCAGATCATAAGCTGACCCAGTTGGGCTCCGCTAGTGTCCTGTCCCAGGTTCGAACCAGCAACACCTAGGCCACAGGCTTCATCCTGTGTTTCAAGGAACCAGTGATCCTGCTTGTTGTTTAAAAATAATTTAACTGCTGATCTGCTCAGGCTCCTGCCTCAGACCGAAAGAACTGTGCAGGTACACTGAACTGTTTCAGTTGCATTACTATGCAGGGCCCTGCTCAGCCTGCTGTGACCACTCCGCTATAGAGAGCACAGAGCTGCGCCTCTTGTTTTGGGGTGTGGGGTGTGAGACTGGGGGACAGCTGTGGGCATGGCCTGCAAACTCTCATTTCGGAACAGCTCTCAGCTACAGGTGTGAACTCATTCTTGGTTTGATTGTAGCATTGAGCATCTCCCGGCTAAAGAGATCTGTCAAACCCGAAGGGCTGTGGACCCCTGGGCCTGCAGGGGGTACCACTGACTTAGGAGGACCCTTTAATCAGGGAGCTAGGATACTGGGGTACCTCAAGAACAAATATTGATGCTCTGAGAAACTGAGGGTAAATGTATTTGAAGTCAGATATGCCCAAAAAGTATCCAAATACTCCACAAAAGGTTTGATGCATTTTTAACCTACTTTTATTTGTAGTAGAATAACAACACTTATTCTTGCACATCACTGTTGTTGATAAGATCTTTCTCTTTTTTTTCTCAGGACACATAATCTCGGACCCTCTCTGGTCCAGTGAGCTCAGTACATGTTTACCCAACCTAGATGAACTACAAAGTAGCTTGTATTTCATCTGAATGTATTTTCATTAACATTATTTTCACAAACTAGATCAGTCCCTTTCACACATTTACACCCAATGACAGCACCACTGAACACCACAAGCTGAGAAATCATTACTGAATCTAGATTTCATCATATGTGAAGCGAAATGGAACAGGAGATTGTGAAATTGGTCACCTTGGGAGTTCCCTTCTTCACGATGGAAACATTGTTTTTATAAAAGAAATCCCAGAGGGCATGTATATTGACAGTTCAGTTAATGAGGTTGTAGTCCGTTAGTGAAGTACAGTAGCTTATCCTGGGTACAAAGCAGTAAAACATGAGTAAAATATTTTAAAAAAACATTTTACTCTACCGAATTACCTCAAATTTCTTCTCTTAGTTGATTAGATATTAAATAAAAAAGGTCATTATTTTACAATATATACATCTCACCAAAGGGGATGTTGTTTATGGAAAAGTAAGAAAATAAGTTACATGACAATTCTTAAATTCTTATTCTGGACACCTCAAGCCAAGGTTGTTGGCTGAAGTAATAAAACAGGACATCATTTTATTTACTCTAGGATACATTTGCATGAATAGCTGAAAACTGTGTACATTATTGAACCTTGTAAACAATCATTATGCATTCCTCCTATTGCTATATCCAATTTTCGTAAAAGCTAAAAAGCTTTATCGCACTCGGCTCCAGTTTCTGCTCTCTGCGCTCCGAGTCCGGGACCGAGCCCTCTCCCGTCTCCACCCGCTTGGCTCGACTCGTCTTGCCTGGCTGACAGACCTGAAAGACCGAGCGAATCAAACGCCCAAACCATCTGCACGGGTACATCTGAGGGTGGGGGGTGCCTTGCTGGGGTTCGGGACAGGTGATGGGGTGAAGGCAGGCTTCTTCAGGTCCTGCCCAGGCTGAAGGCTGCCTCCTCACTACCGCTCTCCCCTTCACTGGCAGCTGCAGCTGCGAGAGGGGTGGGAACAGGCAGCTGGGCAGCATAGCCTGGCCACTTCTGGACTGGGAAGACCCCAGCACAGGTACTCTGTGACCCCTCTTCCAGTTGATTCAGCTGATCAGACCAAGTGTTCAGCTCAGAGCTTTGTAATATCCCTGCCTTGAGAGCGAGCATTCCTGGTGCTGGAAGCAGGTCTAATGTATGAGTCTAACACCAGTGCATGCGCCGAACTGTACTCTGGGGGCTCCCTGGTCCTGGGGTCCCCCAAACCTGCAGCTGAGCTCCTTCCCCGACCCCAGGCCCACACTGGGCTCCTCCTCGGAGGCTGGAGATTTTAACCGCATTAACTTCGTTAATAGCTGGAAGGCGCCTTACTGCATTTAGGAAACTTACTACGTTTAGGAATGAACCAGAAAGAAATCAAATTAAACTTTTGTTGAGTCTATTCGTCATGGGTCTCAGTTATTTAATTGAGAGTTAGGGTTAATTGGAGCTCTTGGATTTGTGCTTTATCGTCTTGGAGACCGCCTTTCAACAACCGAGTTTCTTACGCAACCTGAACGAGCGTTTCGACTAGGAAGCGGAGAGATTCTGGAGACGGGTGGAGTGGGCAGGTGTGTCGTGCTCCAGCTGCTTCTGCAGCGGCGGGGTCGCGTCTCGGCCGCCGCTTTTGTTTCCTGGTGGAGAACCGCCCCAGGCGCGCGCGACCCCTGCTATCCGGCCCCACCTCCCGGAGTCTGGCGCGCGCGCGCGCGACGCTCGAGAGCAGCTGCGCCTCTGACGTCACGCGTCGGGGCTCTTTGGCGGGTGATGACGCGCTCGCTGTCGTGAAAGGCTCAGCACGCAGAGCGGCCACATCCGCCCGGAGTGGAGCAGGGGTTTGTAGTGCAGTGTGCGTGCGCGTAAGGGTGTGATTCTCCTGCGAACTTGATTTTTCTTTCCCGGATTACGTGGCGCGAAGGGTCGGGGTGAGGCGAGGGAGGCCTGAGACGCGGGGGTGGTGGTCGCGGTTGGTGTGATGTTTTCTTGGAGGAAGCGGGGAGCGGGCACTATTTGACGCGCGGAGGGATCGCGGAAGCCCCGCAGGGGGTGGCGAGGCCGAGCAGCCATGTGCTTCTTTGTTTACAAAAGCAGGAGTGAGGAGACGGCGGCGCGGTGTGGGGAGCAGCGCCGGGAAGGAGCCCCGAGTCGCGGCGAGAGCTCGGGGCTGCGGGGCCGCCCTTGTCCCCGGCCGGCCGGCTGGGCGGGCGGAGGAAGCGCGGCGAGGGGGGTGCCGGGCTGTGCGGGGAGAGAGACGGGGGCAGCCGGGCTCCGTGCGGCGGGCGTGGGGTGGATTGCGAGTCCGGCGACCGCGCTCCTGATGAAGCTGCAGTGTCTGAGGTCCGCGTGTGTGTTTGTCCCGGTGTTGGTGGGCTCTCTTCCCTCCCCGATCCGAGTTCGGGCTCAGTTTTAAAGACGGACGAACGGCCGTGGATTGGAGTTCGTGGGCGCCATGTGCGGCACTGTTTACTAGTGGACATCGACTCCCTCTCCAACAAAGAGATCAGCGCGGACACGGGTGGGGGGGTCCTCGCTGTCCCTGCGTGTGGGTGTTTTCTTTTTGTTCCGCGGGCGAGCTCTGTTGAAAGCTGCTGTTTGCGGATTGTCTTTGTGAGTCTAGTTGGGCTGTTTTAAAACCGAAAGTGAAATGAACGGGTGAAAGAGCTGCGCGTGGGTGGCTTCTCGTGGTAAATTTCCATTGGTAGTGGTGGTGGGGGTCTTCTGGAAACGCGCAGAGGAGCTTTAAGATTGTGAGGGTGTGTATCCGAGGCTTCGCTGAATTATTTCGTCCGGGGGATAATCTGA
Source organism: Atractosteus spatula (assembly GCF_055471065.1). Classification (NCBI taxonomy): domain Eukaryota; kingdom Metazoa; phylum Chordata; class Actinopteri; order Semionotiformes; family Lepisosteidae; genus Atractosteus; species Atractosteus spatula. The sequence goes on along the minus strand of NC_142708.1, from coordinate 65,219,538 downwards.
GAATCGACATTTTTGACAGGCGGGCTGTGTTGTTGACATTTTAATTATGAATTAATACTGTTTAAACTAGTGTTTATGTTTGTCGTGCTTCAATGCACGGCGCCGTTCACGTTTGTACTGCTCTAGAGTAGTTAATAGGCAGTCTTGTAACTTTTCTGTGGACTTGTTCATATGGAAACCTGCCTATGTAGATCTTATGACGCGAACGCGTTGTATTTTAGTGGACATTGTAATTTGTCCACGCAGAAAACTTAAATCCAGGTCTGTAATATTAAAAAGATGTGTGACTCCAGTGCATGTAAGGATAATTTTCCGGGGCGCGCAGAGGAGCAGTCTCTTGAGTTTGTGAACTGAAGGTCCGTGATTTCGGCTCAGTGGGAGCTGGGAGCAGCGGTAGCGCTGTAGAGTGGAGTGTCACGGGGGGGAGGGGAGGGGAGGTCACGTGCTCTTGGTTTTGTTTACAGCTGGAGCGGTGCGCGGATTGGCTGTCACTCAAGGCCGACTGCGCCAGCACGAGCCGCTTCCACGCGTGTACCCTGTGGCTCCTCTGCGCGGTTTTCCGATGTTGCGTCGTCAACATGCGTTTCCCCGCCGCCGCTCTGTGTCGTGTGCGAAAGCTGTTGTGTTTTGTGAGTTGAGAGCTGTGCTTTTGGCAGCACTGTTGTGATGAGTTTGCCTGTCGAGGCTGTCCAACTGCCCAGCATGGTGTAATGATTTAGGGAGGAGTATGTGGTTAGCATGGGTGTCCTCAAGCTGTGAATGCTGGACCCTCTCTGAAGCCAGCAGGGTTGGAATGTCAGAAAGCAATGGCCCGTGAGCTCTGCCAGCCCGATCGAACAGTTCTGGGGGGCTCCTGTGCGTGGAGCCAGCGAGTGTCTGCAGTGTGGGGTGGAGAAGCCTGGCCTGCTGTGGGCTGGTCCTGTCGCCTGACACCAGATTAGTGGTCTTCAAGATTAAAGGATTAGAAAGATGTCCGGAGCCCTGCTGGAGGAGAGGCCGTTGGTGGCAGGGGGAGCTGGGCCTGTTCACAAGGCCTGGTCCTCTGCGTCCCTGTGGAGGACCTGTTGATCCACTGGAGGCGTTCAGAGCTGTGCCGCACGGGTGTATAGTGATGCCAGAACATGTTGGTATGCCCCAGCTGTGTGGTGTGACTTCAGTGTCTCTCCTTTGCACTGACCCCACTCTCTCTGTCTGCTTCTTTAACCTCTGCAGCAGTGCCGGAAAATCCCTTTTGGCTGGGACACAGGGTAACACTCTTCCAAAATCACCCCCAAGAGTTCAGATCTGCCCCTGCCTCTAACCCACAGTTAGTTTTCCAGCCCTGAAGTCCTGCCTCTGGTGAGACAGGGTTTTCAGAAACTACTGTGAACTTTGAATTTGAGTTGTGATGCTGTCGTGCAAAGCCTGAGGCCACACCTGCTGCTTTCTGTTTTCAGTCCTGCCAGACAAGTGTCATGATTGCATTTAAATGCATTTTAAAGGTTGTGTCTTGTCTTCCTCCAGAGAAGTGCAGGAAGTTCCTGCAGGAGTTCTACACTGAGGATGACGCTGGGAAGAAGGTCTTCAAGTACGGCGTCCAGCTGGTGAGGGCATGGGGCGTGGGGATGGGTGTGGCCGTCCACGGCATGCTGTACAGCTAATCAGGATAAGTTGTTGGAGCGCGTGAACTGTGTCCCGTCTGCTTAGTCTGGGGCTCCCCCTACCTGCACTGGCAGCCCTGTGTCCCATCTGCTTAGGTTGGGGTTCCCCCTACTTGCACTGAAGCGTTGCCTGAGTGGAGTTGTCTCCTGTGACCTTCACGTGCTCTGCTTTGGTCATCAGAAATGTGTTTAAATTTGACAGCCGTGAGATCCACAGCTTATTTACCTGGAGTTGGGGAGGAGGAAGTCCAGGGCCCCCCAGAGGCTTCCTTTCCCCAACTGGGGGTTTTTCTCCTCTCCCCTTTGCCCACATGATCTGCAGAACTTGTTGAGTACAATTCAACTGCAGTTGAACAGTTTTCCTAATGGAGGAAGCAGCAGTGCTTTACTTCCCCTTGATCTGGAAGCATGTTCGGTGCTTGCTGTGTGGCGTGGCGTGTGTTTGGAGCAGTCCTGCCTGTGCGTGCCTCAGTGCCCCCTTCCTTTTCTCTACCTCCCTCTCCAGGTGTCGGTGGCTCACCGGGAGCAGGTGTCCCTGGTGATCGACCTGGACGATGTCGGGGAGGAGGACCCCGAGCTGGTGGAGAGCGTGTGCGAGAACACGCGGCGCTACGCCGGCCTGTTTGCTGATGCCGTGCACGAGCTGCTGCCCGAGTACCGGGAGAGAGAGGTGAGGTCCCGTGTCTGCCCTCAGTGAGGTGTGGGGGGAGCCGGCCTGAGTGGCCTAGTGAGATGACCGCCCCTCTCTCTACAGCATGTGGCCAAGGACTCCTTGGACGTCTACATCGAGCACCGGCTGCTCATGGAGCAGAGAGGTCGTGACCCCACCGACACCCGTGACTCCCGGAACCAGTACCCGCCCGAGCTGATGAGAAGATTGTAAGTCTCCGTCCTCCCATTCTCCCCCGTAGTGCTCTGTAGTGCGCCCCAACCTCTCTCCCCCTATCAGTGAGGAAGCTTCCTGCCTCTCATCTCTCTCAAAGTCAAAGAGCTTTATTGGCACTACTGATGAGTTAGTGTTGCCAAGCCGGAAAATTAACAGGTTATTTGACACATACAGACATCACATTATTAAAAGCATTTTGAGAGGTTGATTCTTCCTGAGGCTATTACAGGAGATCACACACTGACTGTAGCTCTTCTGGGTTTCTATTTGAAGCTGATTGGGGAAGTGAGAGAGTTCTGGTATTAGATTGTGTTGTTTAGGGAAGAATGTTTGTATGTTCTCTCTGTGTTGGCATGGGTTTCCCCCCACAGTCTAAGGACATGCTGGTTACAACAGGCTCTTGTACAGGTGACCCTGGTGTGAGTGTGTGTCTGTGTGTGCCCTGTTCTGTACTGGCCTCCCATCCAGGGTGTACACTGCCTTCCACCCATAGCTTGCCTGGATTGCTCCAGCTCCTCCACGACTCTGACTTGGATAAAGCAGTTCCAATCCCCAAGTGTCTCTTTCTGTCCCTCCCTCAGCGAGGTGTACTTCAAGCCTCCCAGCACGATGAAACCAAGAGGGGTGCGCGATGTGAAGGCCGACAGCATCGGGAAGCTGGTGACAGTGCGCGGGATAGTGACCCGGACCACGGAGGTCAAGCCCATGATGGTGGTCGCCACCTACACCTGTGACCAGTGTGGCGCAGAGACGTACCAACCGGTGAGACTGGAGAGGGGAGTGGGGGAGCATACCACTGTGGTGCTGGGGGGGGGTATCTGTTCATTTCAATCAGTACATTTAGGACTGAAACTAGGAGGCTGTTTTCAACTGAGATAGGAGAGTTTAGTTTGACTTGCCCACAATGTGCCTGCTGGCTTTAGAGTGTTGAGAATGACAAAATGAGCATGAGCGGACGCGTGGCACCCTTGTGGTTTTGACAGGTTGTGGTGTTTCTGCTGCATAGAGAGTTTCAGCAGCACAGCGCAGGTTTTACAGAGCCAGGCCTTTCTGCTAAATCACTCGTGCAGAAGCAGTACACCACAGCCAGGCGACAATCCCTCCAGTTTCTCACATATCTGATGCAATGAATGTTTCTGCATGATAGTGCTGAAGCAACTCAGCTTCACCAAAATGCTTCTAATTGTTTAGTCTGAGGACTGCATGAGTTTTTTTTGGCTTGGTCAATGCTGAGGGATTCTGTGCTGGACGCTGGACACCGATGTGTCCCCGTTAACTCACAGAGTAATGACTTGTGTGTCCGTTTTCTCTCTCAGATCCAGTCCTCCTCTTTCATGCCGATCATCATGTGCCCCAGTCAGGAGTGTGTCACCAACAAGTCAGGAGGGCGGCTGTACCTACAGACTCGTGGGTCAAAGTTCATCAAGTTCCAGGAGCTCAGGATTCAGGAGCATGTGAGTTGTTCGCAGTTCACAAAAGATGCCTCTGCCACAGTGGGGTTTTCGTGCAATACAGTAGCCTGACTCTTTAAGTGCAGCGTTAATGTACTGTAGTGTTCAGTGTGTCTGTATTAACCTCTCTCTCTCAGTGCAGTGTTAATGTACTGTAGTGTCCAGTCAGTGTGTCTGTATTAACCCCCCTCTCTCTCAATGCAGTGTTAATGGACTGCAGTGTCCAGTCAGTGTGTCTGTATTAACCCCTCTCTTGCCAACAGAGTGACCAGGTGCCGGTGGGGAACATCCCGCGCAGCATGACGGTGTTTGTGCGTGGTGAGAATACTCGGCTGGCCCAGCCTGGGGACCATGTGGCCATCTCTGGCATCTTCCTGCCCCAGCTGAAGAGTGGCTTCAGGCAGGCCGTGCAGGTCAGTTCCACAGGCTGGGTCCCTCTCGTGTGGTGCAGCAGCTGCCATCTCCCCCGCAAAACCTTAACTGCCATGACTGAAGGCCCCTCCCTGTCTCTCAGGGCCTGCTGTCAGAGACGTACCTGGAGGCCCACAGGATCGTCATGATGAACAAGACCGAGGACGATGAGCTGGGCACTGAGGAGCTGAGCGAGGAGGAGCTGCGACAGATCACAGGTGCCGGGGGGGGCTGAGTGGAGGTGCAGTGGGGGTCCATACTTTTAATTTCTGCAGTGCTGCATTGTCCTGGTTTCTGTGCAGTATGTCCTCATACTAGCGTGGTTAACATGCCTCTTTGCCAGGCTTTGTGCATCTCAGTGACAGAATGGTCCTCAGTGCTCTCCCCTGTTGTTCCCTGAGCTACTCATGAAGGGTGCTTTCCAAAATGGGATTCAGAGCTCATGTGCCGGTAGACATCAGGGTCCCAGAGGACGGGGTCCAGTGTGTGGTGGAAGGAGGGTAAAATTATATATATTCAAGTTTATTAAGCCTTTAAAGGAGGCTTCATGATGCACTTTACAGAACAACAACAAAAAAATACACAAGATATGTACAAGAAAATGCACAATGGGAGGAGATGGTAGAGGGGGGGTACTGAATACGTTAGGGGTAAATAACAGAACCTGTTAAGTAAAGGTTTTGTATCTAGTTATGAAGGAGTGTAGGGAAGGTGACTCTGATTTCCTTAGGGATAGAATTCCAGAGCTTAGGGGCATCACAGCAGAAGGCTCTTTCACCCATAGGGGCTTGGGGGACAGACAGCAGACCAGTTTTAGAAAAGCGACATGGAAAGTAGGACGATATTAACTCAGACGAAGCTATGCAGAGTGAGTTGCTGACCAGGACTTCTCTGTCCCTTCCAGAGGAGGATTTCTACGAGAAGCTGGCCGCCTCCATCGCCCCTGAGATCTATGGCCACGAAGACGTCAAGAAGGCCCTGCTGCTGCTGCTGGTGGGCGGGGTGGAGCAGGCACCCCGCGGCATGAAGATCAGGGGTGAGCTGGGGGGTGGGCGAGAGCGCTGTGTTTGTGACACGTACTTAGTGGGAGACTGTGGAGGAGACTGAGGGATTCTGTGTAACAGTGTGTGTCCTCCATCCTCAGGGAACATTAACATCTGCCTGATGGGTGATCCCGGAGTGGCCAAGTCCCAGCTGCTGTCCTACATTGACCGGCTGGCCCCGCGCAGTGCGTACAGACCGGCCACCCCTGTGAACCCCACACTCCCAATTCTCTCTCCTTCAGCCCTCGCTCAAGTGCCTGCTGTTAGAATCATTACGGATGTGTAGAACCAAAGCTTGTATCTAAAGCTGCTAAGGTTCTAGCTATTGACAGTGCCGGGTATTTTACTGAAGCCGTCAAGGAGCTCTTTGCTCAAGGGCACAGCAGCTGTGCCTCGCCCAGGATTTGAACCCTCCAGCACCCTATAGCTGGAAGTTCAGGTCCTTAGCAGCTGCTCCACACTAATGTTTGGGGGTGTTAAGTTCTCTGTCCTGACCCCCACCCCTCTTTAATTCCTCGTTCTTCCCCAAACTCACCCTCCAGTCTCCCTCCCCTCTCTGCCCCAGGTCAGTACACCACGGGTCGCGGCTCCTCCGGGGTGGGGCTGACGGCGGCAGTGATGCGGGACCCGCTGACAGGCGAGCTGACCCTGGAGGGCGGGGCGCTGGTGCTGGCGGACCAGGGCGTGTGCTGCATCGATGAGTTCGACAAGATGATGGACGCCGACCGCACCGCCATCCACGAGGTGATGGAGCAGCAGACCATCTCCATCGCCAAGGTGCGCGTCACTCGCCTGCCCCTGGGGCGCTGCCCTGCCCCCACCGGTCTCTCCCGCCCGCCCGCCGGCTGAGCTGCCTGTTCTCTCCGTGCCAGGCGGGCATCATGACCTCCCTGAACGCGCGCTGCTCCATCCTGGCGGCAGCAAACCCCGCGTACGGCCGCTACAACCCCCGCAAGTCGGTGGAGCAGAACATCCAGCTGCCAGCGGCCCTGCTGTCGCGCTTCGACCTGCTGTGGCTGATCCAGGACCGGCCCGACCGAGAGGGCGACCTGCGGCTGGCCCAGCACATCACCTACGTGCACCAGCACTGCCGCCAGCCCCCCTCCCACTTCACCCCCATCGACATGAAGCTCATGAGGTGAGGCTGGGGGAGAGGGGCAGACCCTGTTGGGGCACGGCGCACCAAAGCCGAATTCACTCGCGCACGGCTTTCCAGGCCAGCGGCCTCGGTTTCCTTACAAAGCCACCCAGCGAACATGACCCATGCTGCTCGCGGTCCTGGCCAGGGCCACAGATGTAGCGGGGAAGCAGCAGTAACTTGATAAACTTAAAAAAACAGACTGAGTAGAACAGTACAAATGCTCAACTGCTACAGCTGGCAGACATCTGTACGAAACAGTGCGGAAGGCCAATATAATCACGGATTGCCATGACCAATGCTATCGGGGCATCGATTTTGATAACTTGTACAGCTATTAATCTGCTCAGTATCCATTTACTTGCTGCTAACCCAACTTTATATATTTTAGACTGAGGATTATTTAAGGCTTCTAACTTGTTTTTCAGTCTTGTACATGTGTGTTTTTTTTTTTGTTAATGGATCCATGTCTTGTGAACTGTATTCTCTATTGTTATGTCTTTTTCCTGCAAAGCAAACTTCCCATCTAGGACAGTAAATTATGCAAATAAGCAGTATAGGAACAAGTAATAGGTTTATTCCATGCTGATAAAAAGAAGAAAGAAAACACAACGTTTCGGCCGTGGAGCTTAGCACAGGGCCGACACCAGGGGAAAAATCTGTAGGGAGGTGTCTGGAAGTTTGAGGGGGTGGCGATATTTCTGTTGAAACAGAGCCGTTGCAACTACCCAAGTGAAATCTCGCAACCGTGCCACTGATTAGTGCTTCGTGATAGAAGATAACGACAAGCAATCGGATATTTAGCGATGAAGTACAGTTTCACGTTCATCAGCACTCTCGCGGTTATTATTGCCTGGAGCGACAGAATACCCTAAGTGTTCATTTTTGCAGCTACAACGATGGTAACGAGGTCCTGAATCGTTAAGAAAAAATAGTTATGAAACCAACAGAAAGCACAAAATTCTATCACTACTGTCCTAGTTATATAATGATTGTAAGGTATAAGGATAAACTACTGCAAGAAATCGGTCCACCTGAGCAAACAAGATCGTAATAATGTTGACGCCCAATAATGTAGAAGCTATGTAATAGGTGCCGTTTCCTGAATGAATAGCCCTCAGGCGCATCAAGCAGTTTGATGTAGTAACTGTGGATTTGGGGTTAGTGTAGTTATCTGACCATTGACAAAGTACAACTATTTTTTAGGGTGGAAGTTAAGTAAGCGAAAGTGTTCAAAAATCCTTTTGCCCAAAACTGAGGGGGGGCAGTTCAGTTGATGGGGCAACGTCCCGTGGTGCCGGGTCTGGTGTAGCAGTTAGTGCCAATAACGTTTCTTGGGGAAATGAGATGAGTCTGTGTTTAGCTCTGCTCCCTTAGGGGGGCAGGACCAGGTGTTGGGTCAGCAGGTCTCCAGTGTTAACTCCTGGGCATCAGGTCTCTCTACCAGTCGCCTGTGGGGTGGTGGTAGGGGGCCGCAGGTCCTCAGTGTGGACTCCAGAGTGTCAGCTCTCTCTTGCTCTTTCTCTGCCAGGCGCTACATCGCCCTGTGTAAGAAGAAGCAGCCTGTGGTGCCCGAGGCGCTGGCAGACTACATCACGGCCGCCTACGTGGAGATGAGGAAGGAGGCGCGCACCAACAAGGACATGACCTTCACCTCTGCCCGCACGCTGCTGTCCATCCTCCGCCTGTCCACTGCACTGGTAAGACGCGTCTCTGTGCCGGTCAGACCATGCAGCCCAAGCACAGGTCTGGTGCACTGAAGCTTGTCGGTGAGGTCCAAGTGTCTGCAGCAGCCAAGCGCTGGCCTGAGGGGTCCTCGCTGTGCTAAAGTGCTTACAGTGCAGGTAGTTCCTCTGTTCAGCCTACCGCAGTGTGAGCACTTCTTGCACAGCAGGGCCAAGACGCAGGTTCGCGCGGCAGTCTTCAGAGGAGAACGGCCCCTGGGTGCCCAAAGTGCTGTTTGTGCAGGTAGCTAACCTGAGAGCCTACTGCAAAACCAGCACTTCCCGACACACAGAGGCACTGCACTTCTCCTGAGAGGCCACTGTGGGGCGCCAGACGGCACAAAACAAGCTGTTCACACAAGGGTGGAGAGAAGCTCTGCTTAAGCCTCAGAGTTACTTGGTCAAATGAGAGCTGCTGCTTAGGACTTGATGCACCTTTTCTAAGAAGATGGCTAATTTGTGTTAATATAATGCCCATTTATTAAGGGGAACAGGTTGTCTTGCCTGAGGCGAACTGGCACTCCCCTGTTAGGTGCTGTGTCTCCCTGTGTGCTTTGCGTGGCGGCCTTCCTGTCCTCGACCCGTGTGCTGCCTGGACTCTGCTGCAGGCTCTCCCTCTTTCTCTCTCTTGCCCTGCTGGTCCCAGTCAGCTTTGCAGGGTTGCAGTCAGCCTGTGCCTGTCAGTGCCGCTGTGCAAACCCATGCAAAACTGACTGTGGCTGGTGCCGCCTCCTCTCGCCTGCTACCAGGCTGCGGTCAGACGCCGGCCGCCAACCAGTGCGGCTTCCGAGACGCCAAGAGGCCGTCCTTGAAGAAATTCGTACCCCAGCAGGACTGCTCTTGCAGGTGGGCAGGTCCTTCTGTCCCGGTGCAGGCAGTAGAGTTTATATGGCTGCAGAACGCACTTGCTCACTGCGCACGTGTGCCGTGTTCACTTGTTAAATAGCGAGCAGATAGGCTTTTTGATTGAGTTGATCTGTTCCTTGGGATGTCCCAGCACTGAGTTTTAGTGGTGATCCATGTAAACACCAGGCATGCAGTGTAAAAAAAACACAAACAGCGGAAAATGCATTCCTGCCCAAGTAAAAATTAAAATTACTGGTTCCTGTTAAAATAATAGATGTCTGAGAGAGAAATATTCCAAAGGATGAGATGCTTTGCATCCAAGTCATGGAAGTTATTTTTGTGAGGCCAGGTCACACTCTGCATCTGCAGAGTTGTGTTCGGGCTGCAGCAAAAGCAGGAATTCCAGGAAGGGAAGCCCTCCTGTGCTCTACAGAGAGAGGGGAGTGGTGGTTAATATGCAGATCACTCCTGCTTTGCCTTTGACCTGATGGAAGGCTGGCCACCTGTGGGGAAGTTGGGGGGGGCATTACATTGTTGTCCCACTTGCTGGTTTGCACAGTGGAAACATGATGTGGGGAGCAATTCCATCTTTGCAGCAGGTGAACAGGCCTCCTGAGGTCCTTTCAGCCAATGGCATAGGTAGTAGGTATTGGCTGATGGTAGTTCAGCCAATCTGGGACTAGCCAGTGTTGAGAGGCGGAGACTTGGGCAATTGCCGGCAATCCCAGAGGGCATTGCACTTGTCTCGGTCTGACAGTGCTGGCACTGCGCGGCAGCGGCTGAGCATGAGGAGGGCCACAGGGGTCCTACTGCGCTCTGCTTTGGAGGGGTTTTTCAAGTTTCAGAAACGGTGTTTTGTATCAAGGAAGTGTCCTCTTTCTGCGATGCTGGACTTGAGAAGGAAAAGTATTCATCAGCAGTTGGTGAGCTGCTCTTCCAAAATGGAGAAAATTCAGGGGGAAATCTAGGTTTAGTGCTAGAGGTGGTGGAAATGCTGTGCCTATAAGGCTATAATGCTGTCTGTACTGAGATGGGTAACAAGAGGGAGAACAGTGCTCCAACACCCTGCTTACCTCTGCTCTGTCCCGCCCCCTGGCCCTCAGGCTCGCCTGCGATTGGTGGACACCGTGGAGAAGGAGGATGTGAACGAGGCCATGCGTCTGATGGAGATGTCCAAGGACTCGCTGCAAGCGGAGAAGAACCAGAGCACAAGGTAACTCGGCTCCGCTCTGCAATGCTGTGGTACAGACAGCGCAGGGGTACTCCAGGCAGGTTAACTGGGTATGTTCAGTCAGAGGCTGCAGATCACATTTATCTGGACTAGTGAGGGCTTTTACTGGGACAGTCAAGTAGTTTAGAATAGTTTTAGAAAACAAGAGGGGATGTGTAGCTCTCCTAGAATTAAGATTGTGTCTGTAGCTCATATCAGCTTTGATTGTATTGTAGTGTCTGTATTAACTCTCAGTGCAGTGTTAATGTACTGTAGTGTCCAGTGTGTGTGTATTAACCCCTCTCTCTCAGTGCAGTGTTAATGGACTGTAGTGTCCAGTGTGTCTGTATTAACTCCTCTCTCTCTGTGCAGTGTTAATGTACTGTAGTGTCCGGTGTGTCTGTATTAACCTCTCTCAGTGCAGTGTTAATGGACTGTAGTGTCCAGTGTGTCTGTATTAACCCCTCTCTCTCTCCCTCAGAGCCCAGCGGCCAGCGGACGTGATCTTCGCTGCGCTCAGAGAGATGGTCCCGGAGAAGGGGGTGCGCAGCGTGCGGTTTGCAGACGGCCTGCAGCGCTGCGTGTCGAAGGGCTTCACCCCTGCGCAGTTCGAGTCTGCGCTGGAGGAGTACGAGGAGCTCAATGTGTGGCAGGTCAACCAGGCTCGCACCCGCATCACCTTTGTGTAGACTCCTGCAAGCGGGCCGGCACCTTAGAGTGGAGGACTTTATTCGCGGCTCTGCGGCCCAGAGCGAGCACACTGCACCAGAACTGTCTCTTCACAGATCACGGCCCCACCAGGCCTGTAGCTGACCGGGCTTCACCCCGGCCCCTGCAGCTCAGACTGTGAGAGGCCAGACTTGTACATACGTGATAATCAGTCTTTGTTAGGCATGTTCTTCTTGTGTAAATGGAACTTCGGCTTCTTTGAGGAGTTGTCTTTACTATAACCTCTGCAGCATTTGTTTTTAATATTTAGGAAAAAGATCAGATTCTCTCCTGAGCGCCCCCTGCTGCCAGGTTGTGACAGCGCTCCTGCCCAGCAGTTCCAGTGGAGATGCTTCTCCCTGTACTTTGTTTAAATGTTCCCCATCCTGCTTTACACTTTTCAATAAAGGCCAGTTTATTTTTCCTTTTCTTCTGACATTGTTGTGCGATCGGGTAATGAGCTTTGCCTTCTCGTTGTCTTCATCCTCCGTCAGTCTTCCAGACTGGTGTTGGATTGTTCCTGCCGAAGCTCAAGTCGGCCTGGTCAGTGCAGACCTGCAGGTGCTGCGTTGGGCTTGTCCTTCCTGCAGCTGCACACCTGCGCAGTGATGGGCAGCTGTTCTTTGTCACCCCCATGAGCCAGAGAGAGAGAACTGTCGTCGGCCTTCCCAGTCCTCGTCCCTGCTGCCTATCATTCCAGCTCAGCTTCCATTTCCTCATTGTAGACTGAAACCAATATGTTGCCTGATTGGAACATTGTTTTTTTTCCTTTGTAGAGGTTGGGAAACTTTTTTAATGCATTAAAGGTGACATCCTACATGTTTAAAAGCTGATTAATCCAATTATTGGACCAAAAGTCTGGGAAGAATCTCTCCAGGACTGGGAACCCCTATTGCCATGGAGTCCCAATCTGGTTAGTCTTGCAACTCACCCTAAATTACCTAGTAAGATGTGTTCAGATAACTAAATCTCACCCAAAAGACCTGCTTTATTGATCCCATATGACATTTTTAGACTTGAGTGGACATGCACGTTCCACACAGAAGGACCCCTGTCCAGAATTACTCCCTTGTTCTTGATCTGCTGTCTCGTACGCAGCGCGCACGGGCACATATTGGTCTAGAGAGGGTTTAGAACTCGAGGTCTGGCTGCAGACGAGGATTGCAGTTCGACAGCTGTGCTCTCCAGCGTGGGGGTGGCCGGGCATGTGCAGCGGGGCCGGTTGCGACAGGTTGTGGGGTGCTGTTGATTACGGTGCGCCGCCCACCTCTGCTGCTCGACATAGCTGAGATGCCAGCTCTGGCACTGCAACACCTGGAGCTCGTGCCTCCCAGCTCACGTATGGTCAACCTGGTGTTTAAAGACAATGATCAGCGTCTGTTTCACGGGCGCTGAGGGAGGGGAGGGCCCAGGGGGCATTCCAGCCTCCACACGTCAACCAGAGGCAGCCGCTGGGGGAGAGCCTGAGCTGAAGGAGCTGCAGACCAGACGCCGTGAGCATCCTTGCCGCTGCGGTCTGAATGTGACTTGGGCTCAGATCTCTGGACTATTTCATGCAACATATCTGTTTACAGGGGGTCAGAGCCATTCACTGTCTTCAGAAACAGACAACAGAAGGGTCAATTTTCAGGCCTTCTCATCTTAGCGGGGCGGGACTAGGTGAAACTATTTCTCATTGTTCAGTCACAGGACTGGGCCAGAATCTTGTTACTGACCGTGCTTTGCATCCTATCGTGTTGGGTTGTGTCCTGCTCCTGCTACTGAGAAGGTCAACCACTGTTCTCAGACAGATGGTCTGTGCCCGACAGCAGTTCAACTTGGAAACCAGAGCCCTCTAATGCAGAGGTTGTCAACCCAGGTGCTGGAGACCCACAACAAAGCTTTATAGGTCAATGTAATTTTGACCAGTGGTTATTTGTTAGGTAGTTCAGGGATAATTTGAAATGGCAATCCCAAAAACTGCCGTTGGCCATTCCTGACTGACCTTGTTCAGTTGCTCCCAGTCTTCCCGGTCTTCCCCGTGCCTGTACACCCCTGCTCTGATGGGAGAGGTATCCAGCCCCTGTATTTCTAACATGTGGAGGTCCTTCTGAATCCTCTCAAAAAAGAAAATCAAGGACCCTTACTGTAGATGTAGATTAAACAAGTCCCACTTTCATCTGAGCACTCGATTGTTTCTCTTCTCTCTGCATTGTTATAATTGCTTACACTTGTATAGAGCTTTTCTGGACACTCCGCTCAAAAGCGCTTTACAGGTAATGGGGACTTTCCTCCACCACCACCAATGTGTAGCCCCACTTTGATGATGTGACGGCAGCCATAGTGCGCCAGAAAGCTCACCACACATCAGCTCTCAGTGGGGAGGAGAACAGAGTAATGAAGCCAGTTGATAGAGGGGGATTATTAGGAGGCCATGAGTGGTAAGGGCCAATGGGAAATTTGGCCAGGACACCGGGGTTACACCCCTACTCTTTTAATGACCATGGAGAGTCAGGACCTTGGTTTTACGGCTCATCCAAAAAACTGGTTATTTTGCAGTATAGAGTCCCTGTCACTATACTGGGGCATTAGGACCCACATGGACCACAGGGTGAGCACCCCCTACTGGCCCCACTAACACCTCTTCCAGCAGCAACCTTAGTTTTTCCCCAGGAGGTCTCCCATCCAGGTACTGACCAGGCTCACACCTGCAGAGCTTCAGTGGGTTGCCAGTTGTGAGTTGCAGAGTGATATGGCTGCTGACAATATTGTTGCCTCCTCTGACTTGACCAACAGTGTAGACTGAGTTTTTCCAAGATATTTTCCTTTTGGAGGTTTTAGAATTGAAAGATACATTTACCCACACAGTTTAGATAATTGAACATTCAAATGTTTTTTTTAATCACAATTTGATGTTCAATCTTCATTCATTTTCCCCCCTCCAAGGCCACGCAGGGCCTCGGATGTGAAAATAGCCCGTAGGGATTCAAGTTTGTCCAATGGCGTTTTCGCACTGATCCATAGCTGGCTGGAAAGCTGACACGGGGGACCGGGTGTACGGACCTGCGCCGTGTCTCTTGGATGTTGGGAAGAACAGACCCTGCCAAGCGCTCCAGCCGCCACATTATCCTCACAGCGGGAGCTCGTTATTCCCGCGCTGATCCACACCCCCGGGCCATCCGAGAGGCACCCCTGGGTCCTGTCTCTCCTGCTTCCAGCAGCGGAGGAATTTTTATCCGTTTCTTTTCCTAACTAGCACAGACTCAGCAGAAACCCTAGACTACAATCACCCCCCTGCAGGGCCAATCCTGGCCCGCGAATTTGCACAGTGCCTCGCGGTAATTGGCCTCTGCTCCACGTGTGCAAAATCATGGAAAAGAGAGGCAGTGTGACCCAAGCAGATTTAAGAGACGTATGAAGTGAAGTTTCCTTACGTGTCACTGAAAGCCAGAGGCCTGCGGGCTCTCGCTTGATGCAGAGGAAACCTGGAAACTGCAGAGCTGTGCAAAATAGGGGAACAGGGGGTCACAGAGTACTGTTCTCACACAGCTGGGGGACTCAGTGAGGACAGAAAGGGAAACTGGATGTGCATTTACCTCCAAGTACAGGAGGGAGGTACGTCTTTACACAAAGGGTGGCAGGAGTATGGAACAAGCTGCCCAGCCATGTCAGCACCCTTACCCTGGCTTGTTTCAGGGAACAAGCTGGATCAGACCTTCACATCGATTGGCTGCTACCTGCAGGGCAGGCTTTCAATTTGTTATGTTCTTGTGTGTGTCAGGATCTGAAAGATTTGTCTACTTGAACGTTCTTCCCTTCTGAGTTTTGTAGATTGAGTGAAAGTTTTTGTCCAGTCCCTGCGTGTGTATTACCCCTGTTATGATTTACTGCCCCCTAGAGGGTGGGGTGGTCGATGTCAGCAATACGGTGTAGCTCTGGTCAGTGGGGGATGATTGGGGTGAGGAGGGCAGTGAAATGGACCTCTTTACCAAGAGGTTATAGGACCGGGTCCCTGGTGTGGACACTAGTTGTGTCCTTGTTCAAGCTGCTGTGCTGTGTAGCAGCTGTGTTCACAGGGAGATGGATTTAGAATGGATTGTTGCGGTCCCTACCCTACGACTCTCAGCTCCGCTTACAGCTGCACGGGTGTATAGCCATTCCTACTCCTTGTGAAACGGGCAACATTTGACAGCCAGTCCACCTTCTAGCGAGAGGTGAATGGAAGCTGCAGCACCATGCGAAAGTGGGCAGAACATGCAAACTCCACACACACAGTCACCCTGATACAAAGTCAGTCCCAGGAACCAAGATCTCAGGATTACGAGGCGAACGCAGAATGGGTTAAAGAAGCTACCAGGGTCCTGCACCGTGCCTGAAGGGCGAGAGTCCTAAGTAAGCAACGAGTTGTAGGCAGCGCGCCGGCAGGCACTGGCGAGCCCAGCTGGTTCGCAGGAAAACAGGCTCTAATTTGATCAGGCTGGCTCACACGGAGGAGGGAAACTGGTTATTATACTGCTCAGGACCTGGATTGGAATGGGTGAAAATAAGATAAAAACGCAGATAGGATTTGCGCGTAACTGGCTTTTTTCAAAGCTGCAATGAGCCGAGTTGTAATGAACGCCAGTGTCAGTATCGGTCCCTGGCCGGAGGCTCCCGAGCTCAGAGCGGGCTGATTGTTTCGGCTTTTCTTTCACAATGTCGCTACACCGGACATTGTTTCTGTCGGGTTTTATTTCTAATAACTGGAACTAGATAATAAGAAGCACATGATTCACAACGCGTTTACATTTAAGTCTCATTTCTGAAGACTAGTTTAGTTTTCTCTTAGGGTGAAGACCACAGCGCCATTGCAACAGAGCCACTAATATACACACCTAAACCTCGTTTATGTGTCCCGATGGAAACCGATGTTCATATCACTGGTAAAATGTATTATTACTCTGCTATTATTAAAGAACGCAGCTCATGTTTCTTCCTTTTTAGCCATTCCGAGGCTAGAAAATGTCCTAGAGCGCTCAGAGTGGACACGAGCTGTTGGCCCACCTGAGACTTGAACCCATGACCGCCGGGGTACATACAGAGATCGTCTCACATGGCCAGCTCCTCCGAAGCTGAGCTCCTGCGCCTTTATCACAACTCCACACCAGAATAAAAAGCTAAAGAAGTTTGCTTTAATATTCATGCTCGTTGAACCACACCGAACAGCGAATGTCATTTCTAATGAAAGGCAATGCATTGAGACTTTATGTTTGTTTGCAAACAAGTTTATTTTAAAATTATTCGAATAGATCTCTCGGTTTTGTGAAAGGGAACAAGAGCCTCACACACAGAGGCTGGGCTGACGGCAGCACTTTGCTGTGTTCACAGCGGGGTTCTATCTCGATTTCATCTGAACTTTTTACGATCATTCCTGGGGGAGAAGCGGTGCCGCCAGTCCGCTTAAGAGGAACACGTCACCCGTGGCCCCACCCCCAGCTCGACCATCAGCCAATAGGAGCTCAGTCTAGCGCTGATTGACAGGAGAAGCTGTATTTAGCTCACCTGCGGCTCTACCTGCCAGAATACAGTTAGCGGCGCGAGGCCAGGTAAGTCTAGCCGGGGGGATGCAGGGGGGGTCCATCTTCATTTATAATGTTTTATCCACGTATTCTTTAAAAATGCGGTGTTTACCAATATTATTTTATTACTGAAAAACGTTGCTGAGGTAATTAATATGTGTGTGTCGGTCACTTCCGCATAGAAGTGGCTGGGGTTCAGTATCATGGTTTAGGGAGACGGGTGAGAGGGTAAATCGTAAGTAATTAGGGGTTGTGGGGTTCCTGTCAGTGGGCTCAGTGCTGCTTTGAGTGCGTGATGGGACGGGTCTGGTCGGTAGTGTCGGAGACCAGGCGAAACTCCGACACGCTCCGCAGGCTGAGGAAAGCTCGCGAATCCCTGCTGCTCTTCGCGCCTCTCTAACCGTGGATTCGAGAGGTAGTGTAGTTTAAACCGTACCTGCTGCACAGATACTGTCTTGACAGGCGCTGCAGTTGCTCTGTGGATTGACAGGCAGAAAGGGGTCCTGCTACCTGAGTAAAATGAGTTATATGAGCATACAGAGAGAGATTTTCATCTGGAACACATCTTTACACAGAGTGGTGGGTGTGTGGAACAAGCCACCTAGGCATATTGTCAAAGCCGACACCCTAGCTTCTTTCAAGAAACGGCTGGATAAGATCCTCCAATCAGGACAGGAGGCACTTCTTTACACAAAGGGTGGTGGGGGTGTGGAACAAGCTGCCAGGCTTTGTTGTTGGAGCCAATACCCTGGCTTCTTTCAAGAAATAGCTGGATGAGATCTTTGGAACAATTGACTACTGAGTGCAGAATGTGTGAGACTGGCCCAATGGCCTCTTGTTCGTAGCTGTTCTTACTCGCGGTGTGCGCTACAGCTTGTCCTAGAAGCAAACAGGACCCTGTACACACAAACGAGCCCATTATTGGCCAGATGTTGAGCAAAAGAGAGGAAATAAGCCCTGTGCTTTACTGGAGGGGACACACAGTGTCACCGGAATCGTGTTCCAAGTGTGAGCCTGTCTCTCATTAGCCTCCTCTGAGCTGGGAAGGGTTGTACAGAACTTGCTAACGAAGCAGTTCTCGTTAAAGCACCTTGAACCCTTGCCACGCTGGAAATGGGGAAGAGGGGGTGGGGGCTGAGGAGCCAGATGTGCTGTAAAGTGATGGGGGGCTTCAGATCAAAGAGCATCAAAGAGAAGCAAAGGGGTGAGAACGATGGGTGGGAAGAGAGGGATGAAGAGAGAGGGACTGAAGTAGGGGGGCAGTCTGATGAGAGAGATAGGGACTGAAGTAGGGGGGCAGACTGAAGAGAGGGAGAGGGACTGGTGTAGGGGGCAGACTGGTGTGAGAGAGAGAGGGACTGGTGCATCTAAATATTCTTACACTAGACATTCAATTTGAATTTTTAAAACTGCATTCACTGTAGTGGTGTCATTACAGGATCTTTTTGGTGGAGTTCTGCTGAAGAGTTTTGAGGCGCAGAGTTATGATAGAAAATTCAAAAGTAATCAGTCACGTCATTAAAAATACTTTTATCCAAATCAGATTAGACTGCATACTACTTCTGCCCATAAATTAGTTTATAGTCAGGATTTCTGGTGCACTGTGGAAAAGGTATCTGGTAACTCAAGTCTAGAGCAGCAGGGCTGTGGGATTCAAACCCACAGCCCTCTGGCTGGTTCAGTCTCTTCACAAATGCTTTCTCATTTGTGCTGTCCTTCTGCACAGTATTTTTACAGTAATTTATTACAGCTCCCCCAGCCTACAGTGCATGCATTTCCAAAACGTTTTTGACTCTTGTTGAATGGCTAGAAGTATGAAGGTGATTGGTGGGCATGAAGCTGTGCCCCTGAATCTGGGCGCAGTGGGTCAAGTGTGTCTTGTTGTGCTCAGCGGAGACGGCTGACCCTTTTCCATCAATCGTGCCCAGCTGACAAGTCCAGTGTGACCTATGTCCCCTGCCAGAGTCCATACTCTGCAAGCCTGCAACTTCCTGCTCAGAGCTGTGCTGTGCACTTGTATTCGCAGGAGCTGCTGAAGATGATGGCTCAGATATTCCTGGCGGGGGCACTGTGCTGCACCACATTGCTTCCAGGTGAGTTGAACTGCTTGCTTTTCCTAGAGGCTTTTTACATTTTAAAATAAAAATAACTTGCTTTTATAGTAGCACAAACGTCAGTGATGTTTCTCTGGTGCCTATTGCTCACTGGCCCTCTTACTAACTTCGGTTGAGATACAGGGGAGCAGCTTGAGTGTCGATCTTTGTGCTGACACCTGCTCAAACACAACGCCAGTGTTGTAACACAACACCAAGCACCTGAGGGAGGAGGCACAAACACAACAGCAGCTTTCCAAGGCATGCTGGGCCTGACAAAGACTCACTCAAAAGAAAAGTGATGTCTATGCCACAGTACACAATGGTACTGTGGACAACTAGACAGTACAGCTGGCCCCATTAGGAGGCATTCATTTAGTTTGTTCTATTCCCTAAGCAGAGGGGGTTTCAGAAACAGGGCAGATTATGGGGGTGTGGGGGGAAAATGCTTTTCACTGAACCAGTGCTGATCTGGACCCAGAGGCTGGAGGTCTGGAGGCTGCAGGAGACACTTGGAAAAGTGTGACTTTCTCTCTCTCTCCCATCCGCAGGGCTGCTGGAAGCCACGTCGCTGATGAAGATCATTAAGCCTGAAGGTAAAAAACCCTTCTCTTCTTCATTGCCCAGCTGGCGGATAACTCAGGTGTGTGGAGACATGGGGTCCAGTGTTTCTGTGAGATACTCAGCAGGGTTTCCCTCTCTCTGCCCCTTAGGGGAGCAGGCTCAGACGGTCAGCGCTGTGACGATCGACCCAGCCAAGGCCCATGACTTCCTGTCCTCTCGCTCCCGGCCCAAACGCAACGCCGATAAGTGGCACCGCAACAGTCCGGACTTCCAGGCCTACTACAAATACTACAACAGCATTGGGCACACTGAAGGGGTAAGAGCCTGAATGGATGGAGGGGTGGGGCCCAGGATGGGGCGATGAGGGGAGGTGCCAGTGACTAGGAAGAGGGTCTGGGCCAATGACAATGGAGGGGCGGGGCATGTCATACGAAGAGGGTTGGGGCCCTGATGGATGTGACTAGGAGAGGGTCTGGGCCAATGGCAGTGGAGGGGAGGGGCCTGAGATGGGGAGAGGAGTGGGGCCTGTTATAAGGGAATGGGGCAGGTGGTTGAAGGGGCAGGGCCTCTGATGGGTAGAGGAGTGTGGCATGTGACAGGGAGAAGGGTAGGAGCAATAAAGAATAGAGTAGTAGAGTAGAGCTGTTAATTATATACACGTACATTGGAACTCTTAATCGAGCTGATCTCTCAGTACATACACAGTACAACAGACAACACCACACAACAGGAACAATAAATATGTTGTGGAACAGTAAACATATAGTAGTGAGCAAGAACAATATGTAATAAGCGATGAGGAGCAGTATGTAATACAGAGCAGTAATACATTGGTTCTACTGTTTCGCTAATACCCAGCTCACCTCTCTGCTCCCTCTCGCTCCAGCTATATGAGATTGACCGGATCAGGATGCTGTACCAGCAGATGCGTCACCTCGAGCAGGTCCACGGCTCTAATGCCCCCTATTACCAGTACACTCTGGGCCTGGCGCCCACCAAGTGTGACCCGAGCAAGGACAAGAAGTGCAAGACCACCCTGCCCCCCCCTCCCCCTCCCACCACCCCTGCGCCTCCTGCCCCACTGCAGCAGACCCTGATCCGCTACCTCTGTGACCCCCGGGACCACACCTGCCAGCCCCACATCGTCTACATGACCCTGGGCTCCAGCCCTTTCCCCTGTGACCCTCGCTACGACCCTGCCTGCCAGCTTCCCAAAACCGAGGAGCCCCCCAAAACCGAGGAGCCCCCTCCACCCCCTCCACCCCCGGCTCCGAAAAAATCAGTTCCCCTTCCTCCTCCTCCTCCCCCTCCCCCAAGACCTTACAAAGCCATGGAGTATGACTGCGACCCCTACTGGGACCCCGACTGCCTGAGAGAGGTGCCCCACATGCTCACCAAAGGGAAGTCCCACCCCCAGGTGCCTGAGCCCCCCCCAGTGGAGGAAGAGGAGGAGGAGGAAGAGGAAGAGCCTGCTCCGCCCCAGCCTCAGAAGAAGGTTAAAAAGCCTTTGCCCTATCCCTACTATGTCCATGGGCAGTACTACAACTACAACCCCTATGACCCCTACACCTACACCCATCACACTCCAGACAGCCAGTGAAGACCCTGGAGGCTGGGGGCAATTAAAACATCCTGCCCCCACCAGTAAGCCCCAACCCCTTCCCTCCTGCCCCAATCCCTCCATCTCCATGTCAGGGCTGGTCCCCTCTTTCTATCATTCCCTCAAACTGCATCTCATATAGAAAAGGCAGAGCAGATGTAAAAAAAATGGATCTGTGGATGAAACTTTTAAGTTAATGAAGGATGATCAATAATTACATTCTCTCAAGGGCCTGAGAAACAAAGGCAAACATTCAAATCACACTCATCTTGCTATTATTGAATTCATAGGAGTGGGGATGGTGTTCATCAGGCTTGTTAAGGGTTCTTGAGAGAAAACAGGTGTTCTGAGGGGACTAATGAAAACAGTCTGGGGCTCAGCTCAGGCAGCCTCGCTTTAAAGTCATTCTGTGAAAGTAAAAACTGCTTCTTCATTTTAAATTTGGAAAAAAGGACCGAAATACACAATTCTTATATGATCTGGCACGCTGAGAGTGGAGGACCCTGATCGCCGTGGAAAACTGCTGAATCCATCCCTCTGTATTTCTCAGTGGACAGTGGGGTGTTAATACCAGAGATGATAAAGATAGCAAGAAATAAACAAGGAGAAGAGATATGAGCTTGTCTTTTCATTTCTCATTGACTGGGCCATTACGTCAAATGGCATGTCACTGCAAGTCAGACCAAGTGGTTCTGTGGGACTGTATCTGTGAGTGTGAGTCTGAGTGTATTCCTCTATGATTGCATTTGTGTATTTGAGATTATGAGAGTGTGACTGCATCTAAGAATGTATGTGTATGTTTGTGACTGTGTGATTGTATCTGTGAAGAGTGTTTCAGTGAGCGTGTTTGTAGCTGTGAAGAGTATATCTAAGTGAGTGTGTTGGTGTGTGAGTGTGTGTCTAGACTGGGCATGTAGAACAGTATATGTTCATGGAACGAGAGTAGTGGGAGGCACAAACACAAAGCTGTGTGTCTGCAGACTGGAGCACTTTACTAAACACAGGAGAGATGCCCAAGAAAGAAGAGTATTTTTGAGGGGAGGGGCTGTCATTAGTGAGTCCCCAGCCTGGTGTTATTAAATGCCCCATAACCAGAGGGCATACTAGTCCTATAACACCCCCCCACCCCAGCAGGGCCTCTGATCACAGCCAGCTACAGCCCTAATGACTCCATCTGCTGCCCGCATGTGTGGAAACTCCCTGACACTGCAGTCCTGGTGGGGAAAAAAAGCCTCTGTAAAAACACAACCGCAGTGGGCAGGGGGCTCGTTAGGGGCTGTCTTGCTTGTGCCACGTTGCCCATGGTCACAGGGGGGTGCCCTCAGTCCTCTTGCTTTACTGAACAGAACTGAGCCAGCCCAGATCCCATACCTCGGTGTGCTCCATTACTATTAAACCACCCCAGAGCCTGCCTGGCCTTTCACATGCAGTTTTACAGCCGGAGGGGTTAACAGGCAGGGGGAGCTGAGCCTTCTTCAGAAGCCATTCGGCTTCTGGCCCACTCCGTAGTTGATAACCAAGTGATCCCAGGATCTCAGCCAGCCGTTTCCTGAAAGCACAGACCCAGAAAACAGGCCCAGGGCAGGAGCAATGCATCTGTAGTCGCGGCTGAGATTAGAGAACGCCTCTCCACACAGAGGGGGCTGGCTGAGGGAGCTGTAATGAGGACCTGTTCTCAGGACCACATAGAGCCCAAATCTTCTCAATCTTCAGATTCCCACTCCACACCAACTAGTGATCCCACCACACCAGAACCCACAGAAACCAAACCAGTCTCAGTCCTCCAGTGTGGAAAACATTTATTTTAAATTCCAAAAAAAACTAAAGCAAAATTCAAACAAGACGAGCACTAGAGAGCCTCACACAAGAGGAGGAGGTGTCTCTACATCTTCAGACACAGCCCCCACCTCGGGATTGCCAGCCTGCAGGATAGACTGGCGCCAGGAGGGGGCGTATCAGTGCGAGGTGCCACAGGGTGTGTGTGTGTGTCTTCCTATATTTGTGTTCCAAGGTATTAATGTGTGCTGTATTTTGTATTAGGCATTAGATCAAACCATTTATGGCTTACAGAACCAGAAATCAGACATCAGCCAGAGAAGGGTTTACCAAAGTGCATGTGGCGTGCCTCAGTTAAACAAGACAGCGTCCAGGGTAACGTGATTCTCTCTATCAAAGACACCGAGGCTCCACTTCGCAGCCTCACTGTGTCTTGTTCAGCTGAGCCATGTGACTGGAACCCCTTCACAGGACAGCGCTGCCCCTGCTCAGGGAAGGAGAGCGACCCCCCAGCCCTTCCTCAGAAGAACAGCCCCCTCATGCGGCGCCCGATGCCCTGCCGGTCGTACAGGATGTTGAACTTGTTGACGAACTGGTTCATGCTGTTGCAGGTCTTGGTGATGGTGCCGAGGTACGCCATCAAGCCCACATCATTGCATTGCTGAGCGAGAGAGAGAGAGAGGAAACGACTGACTCCTCTGTGTCCAGTTGGCAAGGAGTAATGTAGGTGTTATGATGTGTGACAGTGTTACTTTATCAGGATGCAAGTGTATTGGTGCGACAGTGTTACTATATCAGTTGGGCGGCGTCAGTGCAACAGTATCGGTTTAGTTTGACAGTGCAACAGTACTAGCTTGCTGGTGTTACTGGTGTGCACTCACATCGTAGAAGTCAGTCTTGAACTTGAGGGTGCTGAGAACAGGCAGCCGATGGCACAGAGCATTGGCCTCACGCAGGATCTCGTGGTTAAAAGGCACCTCTCCTGACAGAGGGAAAGAGGACCGCAGGGCGGCAGCTTTAGACACAAATGGGCCACATGCTGGACATCAAAGAAAGGTGAAGCCAGGGGCAGTCAAACACTCTCCTTCCTTTCATCTGAATCCCTGTCTTCCTGTCCTTTTGCTCTTTGCACTCCTGTTCCCTACCCCTTTCTGTCATCTCCCTCTCTTTTTATTAAAAAACTTTAGAATTACCCGTGACTTCCGTTTCCCCCACCTGATCTGGAATCCCCCACTGTGTGTTTTTTGTTTGGCTCACTGCCACAAACCCTGCCAGCGCACACAGGAGAATGAGGAAGTGGAGGCAGACCCGCCCACTTTTGAACCAATCATTTGGTTCTTCTAATAAATAATCTTTTAACATGAAACTGCACCAAAGCTGTTACTGGAGGAGAGGCACACCCCTCACCAACAGTAATCCTGACCCTATAGTGTGCCACCACTTGGGAAACCCCAGTTACAGTCGGCTAGTGACACCACCCAGACTCGAAAATGTGCTCAGGAGAGTGCCCATGCTGATTGAGTTTCACCAAGTAAACCTACGCGTCCTATATAAGCCTCTCACAAACCTCTCCCCTCACCGTTACCCCAGCTCTCTGCCCCCCCATCTCGCCCCGCAATGCCTCACCAGCCTCCACGGCCTTGACGTACTCCAGGATGACCTTTACCCGGCTGTGCAGCATCTTGATGGCACTGTGCTGGGCAATGAGGTGCTCGGCCACTGAAAGAGATGGAGAGAGTAAGGCGAGGCAAACAAGGGAGGCAGAGGAACAGAGAGAGCAACAGGGATGAATATAGAGGGCAAAAACAAAAAGAGAACCAGGGGAACCGGGTCGCACCTGTGGAGTTCTCTCCAGTCCCGGTAGCAGTCATGCGGGCCACATGGTCCACTCCAATCCTCTCCGCCTCCTCTGTGGCCAGTGTGTAGGTCAGTTCTGCAAACAGCATGGTTGCCTAGGTAGAGAGGAGCGGTACAGGGAGGACAGAGGACAGCAGGATGGAGATAGAGATCAGTGCTGGACATTCCTGAATATTGTGCTACCTTTCACTGAGAGACCTGCACAGATGACTTAGGCAGGATGTGTGTCACTGATCACAGTGCCTCATGCCCATGTCAGCTTCCAGGACTGGTGTATTGTGGGTAGGTTGAAGGATACCAGGACAAGCCACAGTGTAACCGTTATCTCACAGCTTCAGTCAACACTTTGAGAGAATTGTCCTGTATCTCCCATTTCAATGACTCAGGAAACGGTGGACTTCAATAGGTGAGAATCTGGATCAGACTGCCTATTGCAAGTTGATAATGAGCTATTGAACACTGCACAGTTTAAGTGAGCTTTGAACTGACCAGTGCATACACTGTCACTCCTGTCTGTACAGCAGATACTGCTAGATGCACCCTATCGCACCTGACTGGACTACAAACACTGCTAGAGCCACTGCTATCCCTCTCCTCTCACACTCACCCTGAAAACACCTGTGATGGCAATTACACAGTGGTACAAATGTTTAGTTCACAAAAGGTGTTACCTCTCCGTTGATGATGTCGATCACAGACTCATACACGCTGACCGGGAGCTGGAGGGAGAATCAGAGAGAGTATTGAAAGGAATGAAAAAGAGAGAAGCCTCACACAGGGAGATAAGAAGGAGGAGATAAAGGCAAAAGAACAAAAAGACAAAATAAAGTATTTTATAAAGAGCCACACTTGAAAACAGCTGAAACTGCTTTATGAGCTGGATTTTAAAAATGTTACATTTCCTATGAATAGGGAGCTTTAAGAACCATCAGGATATAACCATGCTTGGAAGCAGTACAAGTTTAGTGACTAAATGCTGGTTCTCTTGAGCACTGTGGGTACAGGAATGAAAATGTAAAAGCTGTGCAGTAAATATGTGGTGCTACCTAGTGGAAGACGGTGGGAGGTGCAGCTCTGTTGACAGTCATGAGTTTTGATGAGTTACTTGCCTTAAACTTATTCAGTTGGTTTAATAATTCTTTAGCAGCTTGAGAGAGATCTCATCTTGCATAGAAACACCACTCTAGTATTACACAAACCATTCACAAAACCGGCTATGATTGTAGTTTCTAATCTTCAATTCTCAGCACCAGCACACACTGATGTTGGGGAGATGTATGCCTGTACTTCATCAAGATCGGCAGGGAAACAAAATGCTCAGGGTGAAAGAGCGAAGACCAGGAAACTGGGGTGGTGATCTTGGCTATGACTGATTATTATTAATTATTATTACATAATGATCCATAGCTGGAGGTGTCGAAGCTGCTCCAGAAAGTGAGTTGTGAAAGGTGAGGGGAGGTACTAATATTACAGCCCAGAGTGGATCCTGTGCTGTCTGGACTGTAGAGCACCACACTCCAAACTCTGAACCTGGAACACTGGAGCACCAGTGTTATGAATCTTCTAAAACTCCATCTTCAAATAAGAAGCACAACTCAGCTCTGCAGACTTCAGAATGATATGTTATTGGCAATGTAACTTCAGTCACGCCGGCATACTCTGAGAATTAACACCAACAACCCTGACCCCCCCCACAGTCCCAGGCAGTCAAGACTCACATCAGTGTGTTTGGTCATGGGGTTCAGTTTGAGGAACAGGGGGCTCTCGATGATCTCACAAACCTGCCCAGGGGGAAAGAGAGAGGCAGAGAGAGACAGTGTTAAGACACTCTGATCCCACTAGGCGTGCTGCAGCAAAGCTGGTTCCCCTGTACTGTGCCCGTGTCTCAGCCTGCATAAGCTTGGACTCATCACAGAAGAGCTGCAGGCACAGAACCGGCTCACAAGAAACCAGTGCAGATCAGGAGACCAGCCCTAGGAGGAGCCACTAGTCGGTCTGAGCAGCTACAAGACGACCCTGACTTCTAAGTGAAGAGAACATCCAGCACAGAATCAGTTGTACACAGCAGGGCAGAAAATGCTAGAACCAATAAAGACAATGCGGAGCACTGAGAGAAACAGCAGGTGAGCAAATTATTGATGGTGTGATGGTGACGGCTTCGTAACTGAAGGATCGGAGACTTGACAATGCAGGATGAGCTGCAGCTGCAATGTCCTGATGTGATCATTCTCCCTTGCCCACTGGACTGTCACCTGAGCGCCCACCCACCTGCTTGTGAATGTGGATATCTGATTGGTCAGGAGGCCCGCCTGTTGTGTACCAGCCCAAGAACTCCATGTCCTTGAACACCTGCTTAACTGAGAGATGGAGCCGGAGGGAGAGAGGAATGAGAGGGAACAACAGGAGGAGAGAGGGAAGAAAAGAAGGAAGATTGTTTGTTTCAAAGCAATGCAACAGATTAAAAATTGTATTAAAAACATGCCCATCAGGCCCACTGTCCCACGCCCACCAGGCCCCACGCTCTCCCACTGACCCACGCCCCACTCACACTGCTCCTCCTTGGTGTAGTAGTATTCCTTGTCGATGACAGCTCGGTCATCCACTGTGTGGAAAAGCAGCTCAAACGAGTTCATCACCTCGATGTTCCGGCCTTCCTGCTTCCCAATCAGGGCTCCGATCACTGTGTGGGAACAACGCACTGAGTCAGCACACACATTGTGAGCACACACTGACACAGACTCCACACTGACAGTGTCCACACACACTGGCACAGTCAGCAGGCACCGGCAGTGTCCACACACACACTGTCAGCACACACTGACACAGACTCCACACTGACAGTGTCCACACACACTGGCACAGTCAGCAGGCACCGGCAGTGTCCACACACACACAGTCACCACACACTGACAAAGACTCCACACACACTGTTACAGATCGCATGCACTGCATCACTAAAATCGCAGGCACACAATCTACCTTTAAACAAGAATATCCTTCTTCATACATTTACAGACAGTAGTTGGATTTAATCTGCACAAAGAACCAAGGTTACAGAAACAGTTGGCTTTTGCAGATGACTCTCCACACTGTCGTTTGTTACAAGACAAGCAATGGAGAAGCTGGAAAGCCCCTCCGAGACACTCTGACCTTGCATGGGCCGTCCCTCCTGTGATCGCATGCGGATCCAGTGGTCAGAGATGTTGAGGATGACAAGGGGGTGAAGAGCCACTGAAACACTGCCCGTCACCCCAGATGCCATAACGCTGGGACTGACTGAGAGAAGGAGAAAGGATTAGTACTGACATGCTGGACACTACAGTACATTAACACTGCACTGAGAGAGAAAGGGGTTAATACAGACACACTGGACACTACAGTACATTAACACTGCACTGAGAGAGAGGGGTTAATACAGACACACTGACTGGACACTACAGTCCATTAACACTGCACTGAGGGGGGGGGGGGTTAATACAGACACACTGGACACTACAGTATATTAACACTGCACTGAGAGAGAGGGGTTAATACAGACACACTGGACACTACAGTCCATTAACACTGCACTGAGAGAGAAGGGTTAATACAGACACACTGGACACTACAGTCCATTAACACTGCACTGAGAGAGAAGGGTTAATACAGACACACTGGACACTACAGTGCATTAACACTGCACTGAGAGAGAGGAGTTAATACAGACACGCTGGACACTACAGTCCATTAACACTGCACTGGGGGGGGGGTTAATACAGACACACTGGACACTACAGTATATTAACAATGGTATAGGACAGGCTGTATGTGATCACCTGGGATCTAACATTTCAAACACAATACAGAGAACCCAAGTGACAGTTCCACACACAAAGTGGTTTAAAAACTCTGGCTTCTTTCAAAAACCAGCTAGATCAGTTATCTATCGAATGCCTTCTTGTTTGCGACACTTATTTTCTTAATAAAGCACGAGTCAGTTGGTCGGTTCTTTCAATAAAACAAAATACAGATCAGGGGCGATTCTCATATAAATGAAACAAGAATCAGTAAATGTATCTCCGTAAACTTTATAACTCCATAAAATTAACAGACTGATGACAAATACTAATTAATTTCCAAATTTCTTAAACTACTGTATACAGACACAACAGATGAGTAAAGTGTTTGGAATCGTCAAAACCAAAAGAGTGACACCAAATTAAGCCAATCAATACACGTCTTTCAGACAAAGGGCGGTACGTACCCACAGTCGTCCAATCATACAGAAGAATACACAGTTCCTTGACCAATCAGTATGTGAAGGGCAGCTGTTAAAAACATCGCTATACCCGGTTTATACCAAGACAAAATCATTTTTATCTCGCGCTTCGTTATTATTAGTCCTCGAAATGAGAATGTCTTGAGACAACAGCTGTCCACGAATGTTACCATTTTTTAAGTAAAAACGAAATGTACTTGAAAGCAGAGAATTTATTACCTGCCGCATCTACCTCCATTCCTCCGCCGTTGCTCGCCGCCATCTTGATCTCCGCGCAGCTCACACTGGCGCACCCGGGACGCGCATATGCAGTAGGCCACGAGGAGGGACGTACTTGTTCACTATGACCCTGTCGCCTGTAGAGGGCAGGCCTGCTGTCAAAATACTCCGCCACTGTCTGTGTGCTCCATCTGTATCTCAAAACCCCTTTTCAATAAGAGACACACCAGCGGGGGATCGGGGGCAGAGGGTCATTATATACTAAAAATACAGTATGGAAGAAAAATTAACTGTGGAGCCTTCTTCAGTAGTGAAGGAGAGAAAGCGCGCACATCATTTAGGTTATTGTGCTTTCATAATAATAATTGCTTACACTTATATAGCGCTTTTCTGGACACTCCATTCAAACTGCTTTACAAGAAATGTGGACTCCCCTCCCCCACCAATGTGCAGCACCACCTGGATGATGCAACAGCAGCCATAGTGTGCCTGTACGCTCCCAACACACCAGCTCTCAGTGGGGAGTAGAGCAGAATGATGACGCCAATTCATAGATGGGGATTATTAGGAGGCCATGATTGGTAAGGGCAATTAGAAATTTGGCCAGGACACCAGGGTTACACCCCTGCTTTTTTCAAGAAACACCCTCGGATTTTAAATGACCACAGAGAGTCAGGACCTCAGTTTTACATCTCATCCAAAGGATGGCACCTGTTTACAGTCTAGTGTCCCCATCACTATACTGGGGCATTAGGAACCACACAGACTGCAGGGGGAGCGGCCTCCTGCTGGCCCCACTAACACCTCTTCCGGCAGCAACCTGCTGTTTTTCCCAGGAGGTCTCTCATCCAGGTGCTGACCAGGCTCACACGTGCTGAGCTTCAAAGGGTTGCTAGTTGTGATGGATTAGCTGCTACCAGCAGTTTGATCAGAAGGGCCTCTAGTTTCCTTTACTTATTTTTTAAATTCATGGAGCAATGCACTGCTTCTAGGGGCTCTGTGATTAGTACTGAGTGGGTTTTATCTAATAAAGAACTTGACCAACTTGACCAACTTGAGTTTTATTCTCATTTCGTAGCAGGAAAAGGGGTATAATGTCTTTTATTTGCTATAAAAGCTATACAAAAACATAGCTCCGGCAGCTATTTTGTGTTCCTGTCACATTGAGCAAGAAAGCGTGTTATTGTCTAATCTACTCAGTTTGTGGCTACGGAGTAATGCATATTTTGAACTTGACTATACCGACATTTCTAAGGGGAAACCTGAAACGTCAACACGTCAACGTCAAATTCAAGCGATCACCAATCACATCATTCAGCTTGATTAACCAATGGTAGCTCCCAAGGCCGGACTGTGGCCAATCGCAGCGCCAGCCCACAGATAGGGGCGGGACTAGTTCCTGACGTTCCTACCCGGAGCTTGTGAGCTCAGTGGTGGTCCTTTTGTTTACAGGCTAGAATGGCCGCTGAGGGTAGCGGTTCTTTGGATTACTTCCCGGAAAACATTTTATTAGACATTTTATCGTACCTAAATGTGCGAGACTTGCTGAGAGCAGCCAGGTGAGGATTCTCAAGTCACTACAGGCATATGTTTATGTGTCACTGAAAGTGGTGCTTTAACTACATGGTGACTCTTGCCCCGGACACACCTGTTGTTTTAGGAGTTGGTGTAGTGCAGGACTTCACTGTGGTCCCAGTGATAATCCAGGTATTCTCAACTGGTTCGGAAATGCAGTTCGTGGTCCTGGATGGCGGCGCCATTAAAACCCAACTACAGTAAATCCTCAGCACTTTAGTTGCGTTCCCAAAAACATGCCTTTTAATGCGGCGACGATTTCCTCATGACAAATGACAGAGAAGTCAATGCCTGCGTTCGTGGCTGTCAATTCACACCTTTACATTAATTTTTATTGATATTTCCCGACTATAGTGTGTGTTTTCAAGTTTAGAAGCGTGTTTGTATTAGTTATTATGTGAGTATGATGACGTTGTGTATAAGTTTGTATTTGAATGTCTTTGTGTGTTTGCATCGGCTGTTGGCTTTAAACAGATTTCCTAACGTTAGTAAAAGAATACATTACATAAAATGATGTAATCATTGGCTTATATTGGGTGTTATAATACGTAACGTGTATTCTTCTCTTTGTCCGTGATGTGTGGGTCATGTATATATTATACAATGTTTATATTCTAGATCAGTAAAAATATATACATTAGTTATTTTCTGCGTGATGTGCTTGAAAAAGCACCTCTAGCTACTCCAGAAGTAGGTTGGAGTACAGTAGATCTGAACAATGTAAATAACTATTTAGAGAGTTAGGAGATCAAATTGATCACTTGAAGGTAGATCAAGTGTCCACTGATCCGTCAAGACAAAACGGAGGTTTTGAAATGATTGTGCTGTCAGCTGAGACCCTCTGCTGGGCTCATAGCTACACCAGACTTGAAGTGATACTTCATATCTGAACAGGTAAACAAGTGTCTTTACCTTCCTGTGCGGTTTCTGTGTTTGAGGCACCAGTTCCCCTAGACCAGGTGTCAGACTCAGTTCCCGCTGGGCTCATTGCCTCCTCACTTCTGGGTTACACAGTGGGCCTAATTATTTTATTAGCTGCAGAATTTTACCGCTTGTCACAAAGTTTTGAGATATGGCCTGCGAAAGAGCTTAAGAAACATCCTGTAACTGCATAAGAAAATAATGAGACTCAGACTGAGGGGAAAACCTAAAGACACTGGGCCCTGCAGGGGCTGAGTTTGAGACGGTTTTAACATTCTCCCAGGCGGGACAGTCTTCAGTCCCTGCCACCTGAACAGACAGAATCAAGCGGCTCTGTTTTGGGGTTAATGTATGTTAGTGGTGTGTATGGTATCTATACAGTACTTTTATTTCGTTGCATGTAGGATGCAGTTAAAACAGTGCATTTACAGGGGCAAAGTCACAGGAAACTGCTGTTATTTCCCATAAGAGCTTATTGATTTGTCAAGTGTTGACTTTTCATGGTTGGTGAGGGATCCCTATGTTCATATATACTCCAGAACAAGCTGTGGAACCTCCTCTGCAAGTATGGATTTGAGATCTTCTGCCCGCTGGGTAGCTGTTTGACCTTTGGGCTCATAACAAGACTTGTTCCATAAACCTTTTCTCCCACTGCAGGGTGTGCAAGAGGTGGAAGAGGCTTATCCGTGACCACAGGCTGTGGAGACGCGTGGATTTAACCAAGTGCAGCGTGGTGAGTTGAACTCTTCATCTGCAACCTGTTGCATCTTCGTACCCATAACTTACTGGAGCGCCCCACCGCTGGGAGACCGTGATCTCTTCTGGCCCTCTTCACACTGGCCTGCCCGAGCTGAGCCATCGCGATGCAGCTAGCCCTGTTCGTTTTGTCAAGCTGAGCCAGAACCAAGCCCAACACGCTTTGTTGTCCTGTCCTGGGTCCCAGCAGGCCCGGGACCTGCAGAGCAGTTTCCTGAAAGAGGGAAGTGACTGAGGGTCTTGTGTTGATAATGGAAGCCCCAAATTCAGGACAGTACACCCAACAGCACAGCCTGATTTTCTTTTTCCACTCTGACAGGTGAACTCGAGGTTGCTGTGGTTGCTGGTGAGGCGGTACCTGGGCGCCGGTCTGCGAGTCCTCTGTCTGAGGGGCCTTCTGTTTTCCGTCAGGAACCGCGCTCTCCTCTCTCAGCCCTGGCTGCAGGCGCTTGCCAGACAGTGTCCCAAGCTGCACTGTCTCATCCTGCTGCACGCTGACCTGAGGGAGGTGGGCAACTACCAGCGCCTGCCTGCCTCTCTGAAGACGCTAGAGCTCATTTCCTGTGAGGTGCCGGGGGCATTTTTCCAAAGCAGTGGTGTCAGCAGTGGGATCAGGATAGAGACCTTAGTTGTGGAAAACGTGCCCTCTTTCTCAGACCAGCACCTGAAAGCGCTGGGAAACTGGGAGACTCTGAGGAGGCTTGAGCTGAGGGATGCCTTCAGGGTGACAGAAGCTGGCGTCCGTGGCTGTGCCAGCGGACACCTGGCGCAGCTGGAAAGCCTAGAACTTGGGAGGAAAGGCAGATGCTCCACGCAGAACGAGGGGGCGGCGGCGGGCATCGCGGAGGGACTGCCGGGCCTGGTGGAGCTAACCCTGGGTGGGGCTGAAGTGCTGAACGGGCTGCCTTGTCTCCCGCGCCTGGCCCGGCTGCGTTCCCTGCGGCTCCAGCACTCCTCCCTGTCCCCCGCTGACCTCCTGCCTGCCTGCCAGGAAGCGCCCTCCCTCCGCAGCGTGGTGCTCAGCGATGTCTCGTTCTCCAGCGCCGCCGACCAGGACTCCATCCAGCAGGGCTTGCTCCATTGCGCTGTGACTTGCGTCCGCTGCATTGCAAGGGCTGTGCAAAGTTAGGCCTCACAAAGCAGGACAAAGGCAGTGCCCTCGGTCAGCCAGCAGTGGTCAGACATTTGCCTCTTGGAAATCTCGCCCTTTGTTTTGGTAAAGGGTTTGTTTTTTTCCAGGCAATTTATTAATTCATATTTGGAGAGAATGTAGGCACTATTAAATGTATTGCTTTCTCTTTTATCATCTGTCAGATTCATCCAGTAGGACCTACGTGGGAAAGGGGAATGATTGTGAGATATGATTGTCTTTGTGATATTGGCACAGAGCAGGAGCAGTCGCCGAGTTTGAGTCTGGTACTAAATCTAACTGTATTTTGAAGTTTGTTTATTTATGTACGGGCAGGGCAGTATTAAATAAAGCAGACAGATAACTAAGTGAGTCACTCTATTCCTTCACTTGAAACCAGACCGACTTGCACAGCAGGCAGTTCTGAATCTAGGACAGAGGACACAATCATGGCCTCCTAATAATCCCCCTCTATGAATTGGCTTCATTACTCTGCTCTTCTCCCCACTGATAGCTGATGTGTGGTGAGTGTTCTGGTGCACTATGGCTGCTGTTGCATCATCCAGGTGGAGCTGCACATTGGTGGTGGTGGAGGGGAGTCCCCATTACCTGTAAAGCACTTTGAGTGGAGTGTCCAGAAAAGCGCTATATAAGTGTAAGCAATTATTATTATGTACTTTACTGTAGGGTGGGAGTCTGCACTGTACTGCCACAGGGAATGGGATTGCTCTGTAAGAGCTGTACTGCCCTGCACTGGCTTGTGTATGATCCTGCCTGTGCTACAAGGGGCTGCCCTTGGCTGTATTGTGCTGGCGTTGACTATACTGAGAGGCCCTGCTCTCCGTCTGCTTTTCAGTATTGTACATCGCAGTCCCATCCTTTATCACCCTGTGCCACGCCCTGCCTTTCTCACTCTGTTGTTACCCCACAGTGTCACAGTTTGCCACTCTGTACCACACATTATCACAGTGTACTGCTTGGCAGCCCTGAAAGGTACTTTATCACGTTTCAGCACAATAAAGTGCTGTACCACCATTGTGTTTGACGTGACATTTGTTGGAGTTTAATCAAGAGCCCTGTCTCATCTCTAAGACATCTCTTTACTTAGCCAGCCAGACTGGGATAGTTAGCATCGATCCAGAGCACCTAGGGAAACTGGAGACAACATGCAAGCTCTACACAGAATGTCCACATTCCACTTTTACACTAAGTGCACAAGAGCTGTGAGTCAGCAGCACTAGCTACCTCACCACACACTCTCCAACACAAAACGTACTGCTGTTATCATATTGGCTGAGTACAATAAATGTACAAGTCAGGCTGCAGACTAGACCACAGGCTCAGTTTGCAATCTTCTAAAGTACTGTAGTGTTCACGGTTTCCTTCCATGACACTGGGCAGGGTGGCACCCTGGGGGTTTGGGGTGGGGGATCTGTGCGGTTGCCCAGGAAATGGAGGGATGAAGGATCTGCAGGATTGTGTGTTTGCTCCACGATTGACTGGCAGCTGAGAAGACGACTCCTTTTTTTCCCCAAATAATAAACTTTAGGTTATAGCGCCTTTAAAAGTGGCTTCTCAAAGCTCTTTACAGTAAGAAAAAAATACACAATAAGAGGAGACAGCAGAACTACACAATTACAATAGAGGAAGGAAAAGCAAAGAGGCATACACAGAACACAGTTGAATAAAAGCCCTACTCAAGAAGGCATTGAGTCAGGGAAGGTGACTCTCTCATATCCTTGGGAAGAGAGTTCCAGGGCTTTGGGGCGTCACGGGAGAAGGCCCTGTCACCCATAGAGTATAGATGGGCTTGGGGGACAGTTAGGAGACAAAAATTAGATGTACGGAGGCTGTGAAGTGGGTAGTAGGAAGATAGTAAGTCAGACAGGTACTGAGGCGCCAAGCCATGCAGAGACTTATCGGTGAGCATGAGGATTTTGAAGTCAATACAAAACCTGACAGGAAGCCAGTGCAAAGACTCCAGGATAGGAGTAATGGGATCACTTGCACACGATCTGGTCAGGGTTCTGGCTGCCGAAATCTGGACATACTGAAGTTGTTTCATTATGTTAAATGTTTGGAGTGGGGAAAAGCCCTTTCTGTACAGTAAGAGGACATTAAAAGTTCTATCTTTGTACAACACAGTGTTGACCCGAGTCACTCACGTTACAGTATTTTCCATTTTCCATCCCACTGAATAGGAAATTACAGACCCTGAAACAACTCTCTCCGGACAGCCTGCTGGATGACTGGAGGGCCTCATCATCATCCTTATTTAACTGGGTCATTCTAAAGGTACTCCTTTACCATGGACGTCAGTTAAGTGTAACTGAAACTTATTTCCAAACATCTTTTTTATAATAACGTCTGTTTTTACAATGCCTGATTTACAATAACTGCTGTCTGCGGCTTGTGGCAGGCTCTAGCGGTTATGCTCATCGTCGGGTAGCGTGGCCGAGCGGTCTAAGGCGCTGGATTTAGGCTCCAGTCTCTTCGGAGGCGTGGGTTCGAATCCCACCGCTGCCAATGCAGTCCTTTTAAACCGTTGATCACGCAGGGACGAAAGAAAATCTTAAAAAGAGAAAATCTCTGAGCTCTTCCTTCACATAGAGTGCTTTGTGGGTCCGAATTTTGAACTCCGCAGTGAACAATGCCCTCACTAAGATGTGAGGATTTCCCATCAGTAAAGACATCAAGTCGCTCGAGCGGAGAGCGGCGTCAGTGTTCGGCGGCTCCAAAGGAAGCAGTAAAAGTCAATCACTAGCTGAAAAAAAGGGAAGATAAAACGTTAACAATCGATTAAAGCAGTATGTTATTCTTTTTTCCAACATGCACCAGTGATTTATTTTGCTAAGGCGGTGATCACTTGAACGTTTCATACTGCTGTCAGTTTAATTTTTAAAGTTTTTTTGGTGCTATTCGGCCTAATATTTTGAAGTTTTTATTCGGATGGATTTTCCCGTTAAAATGATTAAATTTGACAAGATCCCGTCAAAGCCTTAACGGCGCTTTATACTCACAACAGAGTTTATCGTGTTGGTTCTGAAACACTTTAGCACAGTGAGCAAGATGTACAATATCGCATTTATTGTCACAGCAACTGTTGAGACATGGAAAAAGTGAAGAAAAAGTGCCCTATACCATCGCGAAGCGCTATTTTCGCTATTTGACGTTGTGCCATTGTTGGCTGGAACTATCGATAGATCTTAATCGACATCCTGTCCATGAGCTAGGGGGCGCATTTCCATTTTGTAGAACAGTGCTCTATCAGGCGCCCCTCAATGCCCTTTCAAATCCTTCTTGTTTTTAGACATTCCGAGGTATTATTCGGGAAGGCAGTTGAATGTTTGGTTTAGTAACATTTGAGGGGAAATTCAGTCTGTAAATAAAAGGCACCGCTGGGATTCGAACCCAGGATCTCCTGTTTACTAGACAGGCGCTTTAACCAACTAAGCCACGGCGCCGGTTGTGTTTTTTTTTTTAATCATGACGTATTTGTCCTTTACAAAATGGAGTCGGAAATGAATTATGAAGGATGTTTGAGGTTTAAGTTTACATAAAGTGTGTTTGTCGTGCCGCACTGCACAGACCTTACTACAAACCACAAAGTCGCTAGTATAACAAGTCTGTCTGACTGCAACGTCTACATCATAGTGGAGCGAAGCCCATATGCGACGAGGTGGCCGAGTGGTTAAGGCGATGGACTGCTAATCCATTGTGCTCTGCACGCGTGGGTTCGAATCCCATCCTCGTCGGGTGACCGTCTCATTTTCCTTTTCAAAATTGGACCCAGTTTGAAAAAAAGAAACATCATGTCGCCTCCGCAAATTACTGTCATGTACTGTAACGCAGAACACAATGTTGAACTTCACTGAGCACATCACGAGAAGAGCCCATTCTTATTGTTTTTTCTTTCGTAGGTAAATGACTCGCGTAAACCGTTCACGCACCATCTTTGAAAATTGGAAATATATTTTTCTGTCTCTGATATTCTTTAAACCTTCTGTGACTGATGTTTTTTTTAGCGCGATGTGAGGTCTTTGGCTTCAAAAGATGTGGCAGCGGTGGGATTCGAACCCACGCCTCCGAAGAGACTGGAGCCTAAATCCAGCGCCTTAGACCGCTCGGCCACGCTACCCGCACAGTCTTGTTTCTGTCAGAGCTGGTTCCCTTTGTGCACAAAGAGGCGGAAGCTGCGAATTCCGGCGGCGGACTGGAGAAGTAAGCAAGCCGACCACACACGTGACGTGCTCCGCGAGGCTCGCTCCTTGAAAAACTGCACTGAGAAAGGCAGAAGAACTGACCAACAAAAGGTTTGAAGCTGATGCGTTCGTGCATCTAATTGAAAGATTAAAGAAAATGTTGGCGGAAAACGCTGCGAGCAGGGTTCGAACCTGCGCGGGGAGACCCCATTGGATTTCGAGTCCAACGCCTTAACCACTCGGCCATCGCAGCCGACGTGTAACTCCGCCTCATTAACACTCAATAGGATGCGGACGACATCATAATTTTTATTTCTCCTTTCTTTTTAAAGAAATGAAAAAAATATCCCGAGTCGTAGATTCACATTTTAATCACCATTTTTTCGGGATGGTTTGTGTTTCACCATCAGAAAACACCGCCCCACTCTGACGCAGACGACAACACGGAAAGGGACTGGTAATCCTCGCGTTAACCTGCTGCTCATGTCTGAATCCTGCAGTGACTGCGTTTGAGGGAAAGTTTCTTTTTTTTTCCCCCTGGACAACTGAAAGTCTCAGACCGAATTACCGCGTCAAATATCTCACGACTAATTTAAGATTAAATGCTGCTGTGTTGCCCGTGCGCCGTTCTTTAAAGAGCCCACGTATCATTAAAGTATATAATATAAAATAATAAACAGTTTGGTTTGTATCACGCTGTTTACTATAGAATGTATTCCTTTCCATTAAAAAACAATAAAGTCTCTTTTAAAGCAGACTGCGATTCTAATTGACGTTAGTTTCTGATCGCTGAAGATTCCCCTAGCACCACTGTTTCTCCGCCTCTCTTCGAGATGATTAAACGCGGTTTGGAAATGTCGCACACATCAGTACGGTTCAAGCTGCTAGAGTCGAAAAATCTTTTTTCCTGAAAGAAGCCAGGATATCAGCTGCAACCATTGCACGGCAGGAGTGAAAAAGCCTCTTGTCTTGTTCCCTGCTGCCCCGTCTGAGTGGGTAAGAAACAGGATTGATTTCGACAATTAAAGCAGCACAAAAACACAGAGTGCTTTGTGGGTCCGAATTTTGAACTCCGCAGTGAACAATGCCCTCACTAAGATGTGAGGATTTCCCATCAGTAAAGACATCAAGTCGCTCGAGCGGAGAGCGGCGTCAGTGTTCGGCGGCTCCAAAGGAAGCAGTAAAAGTCAATCACTAGCTGAAAAAAAGGGAAGATAAAACGTTAACAATCGATTAAAGCAGTATGTTATTCTTTTTTCCAACATGCACCAGTGATTTATTTTGCTAAGGCGGTGATAACTTGAACGTTTCATACTGCTGTCAGTTTAATTTTTAAAGTTTTTTTGGTGCTATTCGGCCTAATATTTTGAAGTTTTTATTCGGATGGATTTTCCCGTTAGAATGATTAAATTTGACATGATCCCGTCAAAGCCTTAACGGCGCTTTATACTCACAACAGAGTTTATCGTGCGGGTTTTGAAACACTTTAGCACAGTGAGCAAGAAGTAACAACCTTGCTCTAAATGAACACAGGGGCACACGAGACAGCTGCCGCACTCTCAGACCCTCCACGTGGGAATCGTGTCTGGCGCGAGTTCGCTTTTTCCCATTTCGCACGAGAAACAACAACCATGAAGGTGAAGGCAGTGTCGTGCTGATTGAAAGGTATCCGATAGGTAACAGTGTCGTCAACCTATAAAAGCCAGGATATCAGCTGCAACCATTTGACCCCCGCACGGCAGGGGTGAAAAAGCCCCGTCTGAGTGGGTAACAAACAGGATTTATTTCGACAATTAAAGCAGCACAAAAACAAAACCGTGAAGGCGCGAGGGGTGCTTGTCCTCGCCTGGCTGTGATCCCTTCAAAGGCTCGCGCGCGCCTTTTAAGTGCCGCCTTTTGGTGAGCTCGGGGGCTAGTCACGGGCCGTATCGTGCCCTCGTGCTGTGTTACTTCATCACCCCCGCGCGAGAAGTGTGCCCCCCCGGGCGGGCGGTTGTCCCCAGTGGGGGGGGAAGCTCTGTCACTTTCCCACACGGCACCTCGTCCTTCACGCGCGCGAGGAGAGCGGTTCCCACAGTCAGACCTCACGCCTCGACTCGCTTCCCCACGGCTCTCTAGACCCACTGACCTTCGCACAACGCATTACCCTGTGCGAACCTCTCCGCCTGCGCGAAACATGATGATCCGAGCAATGTGTCGTTCTTTTTTAGCAGAATAGAGCTCCTTACCGCCTTCTCTGATTGTCCGTGAAACCCCCGGGGAAGTGAAATCAATGATCGTGTTCTGACAGCAGGCTGTTTTCCTTGTCAGAGTCTGACAGCAGAGGGGAAGACTGTGAGACTCTGCTTTTCTACACTCAGAGTACAGTAATGAAAGAATAAGAAACCTTACACTTACATAGAGCTCCACTCAAAGTGCTTTACAGGTGATGCAGACTCCCTTCCACCACCACCACCAGTGTGCAGCTCCACCTGGATGATGTGACAGCAGCCATAGTTCTCCAGTTCACTCCCCACACATCAGCTCTCAGTGGGGAGGAGAACAGAATTGATGAAGCCAGTTCACAGTGGGGGAATATTATATGATAGGTAAAGGCCAGGGGGAGATTTGGCTAGTAACAGAGTATGTTTTAATGATCACAGACAGTCAGGACCTTGGTTTTATGTCTCATCCAAAAGACAGTGCCATTGTACAGTCTAGTGTGCCCATCCCCATAGTGGGGCATTAGGACCCATACAGACCACATCCTGCAGACACACTGACCCCCAGGACCAGGACTAGACACCTGCAGACACACTGACCCCCCAGGACCAGGACTGGACACCCTGCAGACACACTGACCCTCCAGGACCAGAGCTGGACACCCTGCAGACACACTGACCCTCCAGGACCAGGATTAGACACCCTGCAGACACACTGACCCCCCAGGACCAGGATTAGACACCCTGCAGACACACTGACCCCCCAGGACCAGGATTAGACACCCTGCAGACACACTGACCCCCCAAGACCAGGATTAGACACCCTGCAGACACACTGACCCCCAGGACCAGGACTGGACACCCTGCAGACACACTGACCCCCCAAGACCAGGATTAGACACCCTGCAGACACACTGATCCCCAGGACCAGGACTGGACACCCTGCAGACACACTGACCCCTCAGGACCAGGACTGGACACCCTGCAGGCACACTGACCCCCCAGGA
Source organism: Atractosteus spatula (assembly GCF_055471065.1). Lineage (NCBI taxonomy): Eukaryota > Metazoa > Chordata > Actinopteri > Semionotiformes > Lepisosteidae > Atractosteus > Atractosteus spatula. Next base: position 65,178,786 of record NC_142708.1, on the reverse strand, counting down.
CCAGAACTGGACACCCTGCAGACACACTGACCCCCCAGGACCAGGACTGGACACCCTGCAGACACACTGACCCCTCAGGACCAAGACTGGACACCCTGCAGACACACTGACCTCGCAGGACCAGGACTGGACACCCTGCAGACACACTGACCCTCCAGGACCAGGATTAGACACCCTGCAGACACACTGACCCCCCAGGACCAGGATTAGACACCCTGCAGACACACTGACCCCCCAAGACCAGGATTAGACACCCTGCAGACACACTGACCCCCAGGACCAGGACTGGACACCCTGCAGACACACTGACCCCCCAAGACCAGGATTAGACACCCTGCAGACACACTGATCCCCAGGACCAGGACTGGACACCCTGCAGACACACTGACCCCTCAGGACCAGGACTGGACACCCTGCAGGCACACTGACCCCCCAGGACCAGAACTGGACACCCTGCAGACACACTGACCCCCCAGGACCAGGACTGGACACCCTGCAGACACACTGACCCCTCAGGACCAAGACTGGACACCCTGCAGACACACTGACCTCGCAGGACCAGGACTGGACACCCTGCAGACACACTGACCCCGCAGGACCAGGACTGGACACCCTGCAGACACACTGACCCCCCAGGACCAGGACTGGACACCCTGCAGACACACTGACCCCTCAGGACCAAGACTGGACACCCTGCAGACACACTGACCCCGCAGGACCAGGACTGGACACCCTGCAGACACACTGACCCCCCAGGACCAGGATTGCGGATTAAGAAAAAACTGATCTTTAACTGCAGTCATGTTAAAGACAAGCATTGTCTGGTCACATTCACCACAGATCATAATGTGAGGCAAATTCTTACAATCAAGGCAGTGGGCCACCCCCATTTAAAGAGCTCGCAATAACACGTGTGAGGAAATACGGGTGATCATTTCAGGAGAACAGAAATGTCTGCTCTAAGGTGTGCCCTGTCCTCCCCTCAGCCTGCACTTCACCCGACCCCGAGCCCTCGCTGTGTGCCTCCGGCACGCTTCTCGCATTTTGTCACGCCGGTGGTGCAGTCCGACAAACGGCGCGACACCTGCGGCGGGAGGAGGTGTTAACGAGTAACACCGCAGATCCCGGGAGCGGAAGCGCGTCGCCTCCCCCCGCCCCGCTCCGACATCAAAGAGTCCGCGGGGAAAGGCTGCCCATTGCGCGAGATGACAGCTAACGATGTAAAAATCAGCGCGTGCTTATCACCTGGCGCTCTGTGTAAACCCTCCTTCACCCCCCTGCGTGTTCTGCTGGCAATATTAACTGGGAGTAAGTCAGGACACCCCCCGACAGACGATGTCTTCCCAACAGGGCTAAAGACATAAACTTTCAAACTGATCATAGGTTTTATCCTGTTCAGCTAACACTTTCTAGACTCAGATGTGAACAAGATGATTCATGTGTGTTCTGTAAGGCTGGAAAAGACGCTCTGACACACGTGCCACCTATATAAAGACGACGTTGTTCTGGATAGACTTGCAAAACGTTTCTTCAAGCATTTAAACGTGAATGTTAGATTTCAGGAGTTTGAAATGGTGTTATAATTTGTAATATGTGATGTGGAAAAAGAACATGTATTTATAATTGACCTGTTAGCAAATCATATTCCCCAAAACAAAATGATCTAATGCTATTCCCACCTTTAACGCTTCTAAACTCGTAAACTCCATTAAAACGTGAAAAATAAAACGGCAAAACCCACAATTGTTATATGCAGAAATTGTAACTTCTTACGTCCAGCTTTGTAAAGGCTTTTGTCAACATAGTGTTCTGTGTTATATGTTCACTTTTTAGGTTTCCTCTTCTACTTTGTATTATTTGATGTTCAGTTTGAAAAAGAATAATTGACACAACTTAATAACATCTCGACAGAATGTAATAAAATGGATTAAAGTGTAATAATGTATTGGAACTGAAGTGGAATTGCACTGTGTGAATGAAGAGAAATGACACTTATTTAAGAATTATTACATTTTAATAAGAAAAACAATGTGTTTCCGGTTCCGGGGTTTTCTGTACTTTGTACTGTAGCAGAAATACGTCTGATCGCAATCCGATATTGAAGGATTGATCTTGAATTTATCAATCCTTTTACTGCTTTAGTCGCGCTAATTCTGATTTTGAATTCCTTCACGATATTAAGAATGCAACTGCCAAATGAATATTTAGATTTCTTACAGCTGTATTTGGGCTTAGGTACGTGGCACATTCTTACCCAACTCGGAAAAAAACGATTGAAAAATGCTGTTATTAACATACACTGTAGCAAGTTAAAAACTGCCATTCATTGAAGCGTCCTTCCATGAGGTTCATCAACAAATCTGGCGGTAATTACTGAGGTGGGATTGCTCTGGGGAGGGGGCAAGCAGACTGCTGACGTAGGCCGAGGGTGTCCCCCCCACCGTTTACATAGGAGAGTCCCTCCCCGCCCCTCAGAGCGGACCTGTTCGTTGTACCCGACTGACGGAGAGCTGTCCGCTGCCTGCGTCCTCACGGCTGACCCACTGCCGCTCACCGACGCCTCGGCACCTCTGGAAACTGGAAGAACCCCAGCGAGCGTGGAGATGACCGGAGCCCTGGCTGAGGACAAGGGCCTGAGAAGGGTATTTCTTGTTCTAGTCTTTCACCGAGAATCCCAGCCGACCTTTTCTGCTCCGATCTCGGTGCTGTTCATAAATCGCCTCATCGGGGCTGTCTGAGGGTTTTCACAGCTCTGTCACCCTGTGTGTTATAACCGGCCCCCGTCCTCACTGATTCTCGCGCAGATGTGGAAGCCGCTGGCGGAGCGGCGGCGGCGCGAGCGGATCAACCACAGCTTGGGGAGGCTGCGCGTGCTGCTGCTGGAGAGCACGAGGGAGGAGGTGAGCGAGAGCCGCCGGGAAGTGGACCTTCCAAACTTTATTACACCTCTCTTCCTACTGAATGATTTAACTCCCTCTTGGGATAAAGATCCTAAGCGCCCGTAGTTTGCTAATTGAAAAGTATCCGATAATCTGGCAAACCATTTAGTGGTGATGGACACACATTTAGACAGACTGAGACCCAGACAGAAACACAGGGGTCTCTAATCCTTGTCCCCGGGAAGCCTCAGTCTAGTATTTTACCATGACATTAACATCTTAAAAGATATAGAACAATTCCATTGCAATCAATTAAAAAAACAATGTGTTAAATCAAAAAAGCTCTCCAAATTTCTAATCAGTTCAACTCAGGATCACAGGACAGTTGGAGCCTACCCCAGCAAGCAATAGGCACAAGGCAGGGTACACCCTAGACGGCAGTCCATCACAGAGATACACAGTCACCAGGGCCTGTTTTCCAATAGGACAATTAACCCCAGCATGTCTTTGAACTGGGGAGGAGACCAGAGCAGCTGTATGAAACCCATGCAAACATGCAGACTCCACACATATAGCACTCCAGAAAGTTGAACCCAGGGCTCCACCACTGCACCACTGTGCTGCCCTTTGAGAAAGTGCTCATTTAGCACAAGTTTGTCATTTAGCAAATAAAATCGCACATAGTCATCACCCATCAAGGACCAGAGTCCTCTTAATTTAAGAGATTGAGAAAATAATGAGCGTGGAGTAAGATGCTTAAATGCTTAGACCTGGTATGATGGTCACAGCTGGAGTGCTTGTGTCTGTCTCCAGTCTCTTCTCCTGAGTGACCGCTGGGGTTCAGAATTGGTCAGACTGCCCCTTGCACACCTTACTCCAACCTTAAGTACAGACTGAAACCAGTTTCCTTAATATCACCCCTCGTTCCCGATCTGAACCACTGACCTCCACCAAAAACCCAGCAACAGCAAAACAACTCCTGTACCAGCCAGAACACCATCCTCAGACTGCTGTCGAATCCTTGCACCAATCCGTAACTCTGTTTTAACTCAGTCCCCAGACTTATGCCAACTGTCCTCTGACCGACACATGGTGATAAAATGCTGGAACTGCACCTCAGTTAGAGTGCGTTGGTCAATGCTGTGTGAACTGTGTTGGGAAAAGGTACTTTTCCAAAATAATCCCTCTAATTAAGAATGCCCTTGATTAGCAGGATTGCTGCTTGCATTTCTAAGAAACTAGGGGAAGCTGCTTTGTAAGTAAGACTGTACACTCAGTACACTACATCGATCAGTGTATCCAATGTTCCCAGCAGAGGCTGAAGAATCCCAAACTGGAGAAGGCGGAGATCCTGGAGCTGGCTGTGCAGCACATGAGGAGATGGACTCTGCTGGGACACTACGGTACGTTAATAAGGCAAAGCCTGTGGCTGGCTCAGGCGCGTGTCTGTCTGACTTGTGTCTGTCTCTGCTTTCCTGAGTGACGCTGCGTCTCTGTCTCCTTGATCATTGAGCCAATTCCTCTGGCCTGCTGCCTGGCTTTCATTCTAAGACTGCCCTTCTTTCTGCCTGGCAGATCTCCACCCGTGCCCATCTCCCTGTCGATCTGCCCATCTCCCTGTTGCTCTACCCTCCCTCCTCTCGATCTGCTCGTCTCCCTGTCGATCTGTCCGTCTCCCTGTTGCTCTACCCTCCTTCCTCTCGATCTGTCTGTCTCCCTGTCAATTTGCTTGTCTCCCTGTGTATCTGCTCACCTCCGTCAATCTGCTTGTCTCCCTGTTGATCTGCTCATCTCCCTGTCTATCTGCTCATCTCCCTGTTGATCTGCTCGTCTCCCTGTTGATCTTCTATCTCTCTGCCATCTGCCTGTGTGTCAGATGGCTGAGCACTTGGAGCCCTGTACTGGATAAATGGATGGGTGCACTCCCTGTGTCCAGGCTGAGCAGGGTCTGTTAATGCTGTGGTAGGGCTCCTGCGTCCCTCTCTGATCTGAGCTGTTTCTCCAGGGTGGCCAGAGGGGGCGCCAGAACGGAGTTACGAGCACGGGTTCGTGGGCTGTCTGCGCACCGTGGGCGAGTTTCTGGAGGGCGGGGAGGGGGCCCGAGCCCCCAGAGCGAAACGCCGACTGCTACTGGACCACCTGCCCTCACCGTCCAGCCAAGACCCAGATCGGACCCAAACCCGGCTCCACGACCTGTCCTCTCCCTCCTCCGCCCTGAGCATACATGGGCACTGCCCCTGCCCAGCAGCAGAGGGCGCCCTGCTGGACCAACGGAGTGCTGGCAGCTGCCAGTCTGGGACTGAGACCTTGGCGCCACAGGGAGTGGTTGGCAGTGCTATGCTGGGAGAGGAGGCGGAGGGATCTTGTGGGATCCCTACAGTCTACAGTTACCATGGTCACAGTGCCCAGGGCACGGCCCTCTGTGCACGGCACCCTCCGCCACAGACCGCAGTGCCTTTGCACAATGTGTGGCGGCCCTGGCCTTAGAAACATATAGACTGTACATGGACAAGTGGGGGTTGACCCACTGCTATGGGACTAAAGTCATGCTGTATTTATAGAGAATATTTAATGATCAATTACTCAAAACCTGGAGTGGAAATGGCTGTTTTGACTAGAAGGTTGTCACTTCTGATCTTCCTCAAATTCAGATTTGACTTTTGGGCAGTTTTAAATCAATCTGAAAGGTTCAATATCACCATTTATGCCCAAACTGCACAGATCTTAGTCTTTTCCTCAGATAAATCGATGCTGCAGCCCCCTCCTTAAATCGTTATTACGAGCACATGTGAGACCCATGGGCAAAAGTCTTGATTCACCGGCTGCGTCAGTAGCATAATTACAGCCAAAATCATCATTGTTTTCATCTCCATCATCCCCAGCACTACTGTCATCATAATAACTGTAATTACTGTCATTATCGTCATCATCATCACCAGCCATACCGTCACTGTCATTACCATCGCCATCATCATCTTTATTATTACTGCAGTGGAAGTCTTGTCTCCCTGTGCCTGAGCCTTCCTCCCCTGCTCTGAGTCGCTCTCTGTTTTCTGTTGTTTCTCTGCTGTCTGTGCTTTTCCTGTCCTTAACACACACACATATATATATATATTTGTATTATAGTTCACATATTCTATTTTTTAATAAAAATATGTAAGTAATTATCATTTCTTATTTCTTTCTGTGTCTTTTATCAGGCTTTCCGCAGTTGTATTTAGCGATCCAAACCGAAGGAGTCTCGGTGCTCCCGGTCTCTGTTTAAACGGTGTTTTCTAAACTCGGGGGTCCGGGTCATCAGCACTTCATGACATCCTCGTCATCGGTTAATCTGAGGTGTTTTGGGCAGCTGCATGGCTAGCTGTCCCGTTTCCGGTGGGTAGTCTTGCACTTCGCTTTATCGCGAAGAAGAACCAGGTATATACTTGTTGAAACTAAAGCCGAATTTACGTAAAGGAGTGGCAGGAAGTGAGTGGCTCTAGTAGTTTAAGCGGGTAGCTGCGTATGCTGCAAAGGAACAAGTAAAGGCTTAAATCATGCTGAAAAGAGAAGAAAAGAAACACAACGTTTCAGCTGTTCAATCTTCTTCAGGTGAGTGGCTCTATACAGGCAACAATTCCTCCAAGATCTTCTATGAATTTGTGCACAGATTTAAGTAACATTCTCATTTCTACTTCATCTAAACTATAATCCCACGTCAGTGCTGTTTCCTACTAGTATATATAGATCTTTAAGGAACAAGTAATAGGTTTATTCCATGCTGAAAAAAAGAAGGAAGAGAACACAACGTTTCGGCCGTGGAGCCTTCTTCGGGTGTCATATAGATCTTTGTACAGAGTATTAAGATAATTGTATTTTGCTGGTAAAATACCGGACTTCGCTGCGAGCAGGGTTCGAACCTGCGCGGGGAGACCCCATTGGATTTCAAGTCCAACGCCTTAACCACTCGGCCATCGCAGCACCTAGGGGGTTGCGTTTAAAAAGTGTTTAAAAAAAAAATCCGAAAATAATAATGGCATACGACTGATTTCTTTAAGGACCGCATAATAGGGGTGGGTAACCACGTGGGGATGTAGCTCAGTGGTAGAGCGCATGCTTCGCATGTATGAGGCCCCGGGTTCAATCCCCGGCATCTCCATTGGTTTTTTTTTTTCCTCTACTGTCTACTTTCGTTTATAAAATATTCGACATTATAAAATAGTTAGTTGCAGTTTTTATTTTCAGAATAAGGAATAGAAACTTTCATTTCTGTATAACAAAAACATTTTATTTGAAGAGGAACACACCATGTACCCTGCACTCCTGTCGGATATGTAATAGCGTGTATTACCTAATTTCCTAAGATGCATTGCAGCGGTGACGAGTATTCACACAATACTGTACAAGTAACTTCGAAAAAGGTGTTAAGACATCTTTCTTAAATAACTACACTTACATGTACGGAGGTGTTCTAAAACAATGCTGACTGGTTCCACTGGGGCTCGAACCCAGGACCTTCTGCGTGTAAAGCAGACGTGATAACCACTACACTATGGAACCGGCTACAAACTGTGCTCTTTCAGGGCTACTTGGAACAGCGAAGAGACTTCACGAATCTGGTGTTTACCGATTCTTATACATACGGCGCTGTAAACAAGGTGTGACGTAGTCTTTTTCACGTAGGGACGTGAGGACGTCCAGGCAGCTTCATCGCAGGCGTGGCGCCGTGGCTTAGTTGGTTAAAGCGCCTGTCTAGTAAACAGGAGATCCTGGGTTCGAATCCCAGCGGTGCCTTTTGAAAAGTTATGTCCTCACTGCTGTTGCTGTTGTGTTCTTGGTGCTTCTAACTAAAAAAAAAAACATTACATAAAACAGTAAAGCATTGTTTTTTTTATTTTAGAATTGTCAGGACAAACAAAAGCAATTGGCACCAAAACGCGTTGTTTTCCTTTCGGTTTCTCCTGTATTAAATGGGGGTGTAGTACTTCAGGTGGGAAGCTGTGTCAGCATGCGTAGGCTGCAAAGGAACAAGTAATAGGTTCATTCCATGCTGAAAAAACGAAGAAAACACAACGTTTCGGCCGTGGAGCCTTCCTCAGGTGTGAGAAAGACAAGACAAGGCAGTAGGCAAAGGTAATGTAGCGGGAGAACAAAGGCTGGGAGAGAGGAGGAGCGAGAGGCGGGAGCAGGGGACAGAAAGAGAGGCCAATCAAGAGGTGTGAAGTCAGAATAGGTGTGCAGAGGTGTGAAATTAAACTTCCAATGAATGGAGAAAGTTTAGAAGAAGAGTAGTCTGTCGTTAAGAGAAGGGGGAAAGTGTGATCCTAGCTGCAGGCCTTGATCTGTACTAGCAGATTAATCTCTGAGCATCGCCCTTTGGCGCAGAATACAGTCTTCAGAACTTTTCGTTATTTAAGAAGTTGTAATAATAATAATAATAATAATAATAAAAGTTGTCTGAACTACATATTGTAAGTAGTAAGTAAAGAACAGGTTAAGTGTACCGAGTTTCCCTACTGCAGAACACAACAATACCATGGAAAGACAGTAGGGGGCGTGCTAAGATTAAGAACTGCACAACCACTCTCATATTACAGTATGTCAGTGTGGGCTACTTGAAATGTGAAATGCTGTCAGTGATCCGGTCTCTCGATATCTAATGACTATATATGCTTTGACAACACTGTAATTTACCGGTCATGCAAATAAAGCTGCATGAATTGAAATGATTTCTCGGTTTTTTTGCTGAACCACGTGGAAAGAGACGGACTATCGACTGTACACATGCGATCCCCCGCATTTTTAAAAAAAAAACTTGTGTAAAATGTAGAAGAATGGAGAAAATATTAGGTGACGTCCTACTTTTAGAAATTTAAAGCTGCTTCAGTTCAGTTTAATACTTGATTGCCATAATAACTAGATACATGAGTTTGCTAAGAAAAGAGAATGTTGCATTGGCCGGGAATCGAACCCGGGCCTCCCGCGTGGCAGGCGAGAATTCTACCACTGAACCACCAATGCTTACGAATTTTCCTTGCGTAAATGGTCCTCTTTGACACTCTCTCAGTTATGACTACAGAGTGCTCGTCCTGTCTATTTCACCACGCGAATTACGACACAAAACCAAAAGAAAAAGAACTAGATTCATGAGTTTTGGTGAGAAAAGGTACGATTGCATTGGCCGGGAATCGAACCCGGGCCTCCCGCGTGGCAGGCGAGAATTCTACCACTGAACCACCAATGCTCGAGCACACAAGGTGCTGCAGCAATTTTTCCTCGTCGTCAGGATAGGTGAGCACTTAATGTGATAGGCCGATGAGATGTACCTAGTCCCTGGGATTTTGAATAACCACCAGGCAGGCAGGACCTTGGTTTTAAAGGACAGAACCTTTATACACTGTACTGAGGCATCAGGATCCACACACACTGCAGTGTGTACACCCAATACTTTTCTTTTTTGAGTTTTTCTTTTGTTCTTTTAAATTTGACTTTGATTTCTAAAGCCACGTGTACAGTGTTCCTGTTTTATTGGTTGTGATACAGCAAGTTTAGGTATGTGTTCAATATACAGCTTCCTGGGCTGTAGCAGCGTCTTACTCGCACTCGGACCGATCCCCAGAATAATATATTTCACAATCTTGCTTCTAGACCTCCACTGTGTAGGAAACTGGGGCGACCGCTACCATACACTAGAGCGCACAAAACATTCTGAAGGCGGTCTGCTTTCAGGCTCTTCCCGCTAAGGAAGCGCGAATTTTCCAAAGCACCGATCCGTAAAGTACATCGGCGAAGCAAAAGAAAGCGGAAAAGAAACTTTTGCATTGGCCGGGAATCGAACCCGGGCCTCCCGCGTGGCAGGCGAGAATTCTACCACTGAACCACCAATGCTCACGCAAACATCCCCTTACAGACGGCCAGCTGACCTGCAGCGAGCCTCTTACTGTGAGTACTTCCTTACTCTACTTTCGTTTTTATTTCTACTAGGACTTAAATAAATTGATTTTCTTTCTACACTTGGAGCATTTGAGCTCTCCCAGCGTTCTGGCGTGCCTGGGGCAACCTACTACGTAATTCTCAGTCTGGCTGCTCTCTACACAGACGCTGTAGTGCCCTGCGTTACTGCGCGGTCTGAAACTCTTCATTACTGGGAGAAACTGTTGTGCAGATGGAGTCTTGTAATAAACTGTCATCGTCTGCGACAAAGCTGCAGGAAAAAACACATTGTTTCGTGAAATAAAGATAATCTTTTTTTATTTCCGGCCACCGTCATCATACACGATACACTGGCGTCTACGTTAAATGTACCCCCACTAGTAAGAAACGCCGATCACTAAATTCTCTCTGATCGATACAATCGACGCGTTTCCGCTGTTTTCCCGGCAAGCAGTGACAGTTCTTTTATGCCAAGAAAGAGCAGACGTCTGCGAAACCAGTCTGTCTCAGTCCCTGGTTTTAGGCGTAACAAGTTCCGTGTGATGGCCCGGTACCTGATGGGTTCTGTTCTGCTCGCGATAACATAACTGATCTGATTAATTCCACTCAGTCATTTTCTAATCTAAATTAATCCAGTTCAGGGTCTCGGGGGAGCCGGAGCCTATCCCGGCAAGCAACGGGGGTAGAGCGGGGTACACCCCGGACGGGACACCAGTCCATCGCAGGGCAGACACGTAGACACACACAATCACACCAGGGCCAGTTTTCCCAGTTGCATTGTACTCTGAGGCATCAATTGCAAAGGACCTTAAGATTCACCCAAAGTGTGTGTACTGAAGTAAATCTGCTGATTGTTTAATGAACCACGGCTACCAGCGGAGTGTGAGACCCGTCTTCAAACCCATCGCTTTCCCCCGCTTGTCTTCCAGCTGGTTAGCAGTGAAGGCGCGGGGCTCAATCCTAAATCTCCGACACACTCCTCCGGGCTAATCCTATGCGATAATGTTTACAGCCACAGACTTACAAAAAACCTATGAACAGTAAAAAAGAAACAGTACGTTTAAAATAAACATAACATACAAGACATCAGTGCATACATGGTCCTTTCGCACCGCTACTGCAAACGGATGTGTCAGAGCTTCGCTTCCGCTCTGAAAGAGCGCACATAAAACATCGTGTTGGTAATCGAATCTAGAAAGTGTTCGTTTTACTGCGAACCGTTTTAAACGTTGTTTCATTTCACCTTGTTCGGAAGGCGGTGTCTGTCAGGGGTTGTCCAGACTATTTCCAAGTTAATAGTTTCAAATATTGTATTTCAAAAGGCTGTACAGGGAGGGATGAATCAGGGTTTACACAGATTCCCTATGCGGTTTTTCATCTTTTATTTCCACACCCAAGAACAGATTGACTGTAAAGCCCGGCAGGTGAGTTCTGACGGGGATTCGACCTCCCTCTGCACCCCCATACACCCTTGCCACGCGCGTGCCCCTCGTGCCGATGCTCACTCGGAACCGGGTTTCCGGCACTGCCACCTCCGCTGAACCCACCGACAGACGGCCGGGGGGGATGGGCTCTGGTGCCGATTGTGGGGGCGGTGGCAAGGGGGGCGCCGTGGCTTAGTTGGTTAAAGCGCCTGTCTAGTAAACAGGAGATCCTGGGTTCGAATCCCAGCGGTGCCTTTTTTTTCTGTTCTGCGTCATCCTTTGAATATGGGCGCAAGATGTTAAGAGGCTGAGTTGTTATAAAGCAATCCTGCTACCAAACAAACGCTAAAACTACATCTCGCATCTTATCGACGTTTATTGAATGGGTTCATTCACGAGAGCGAATATTCCAGGGGCATTCACGGATATCCGTGGGACTGCAGACCTCCCCTTTAACAGAGGGAAACACAAGCAAGTTTTCCTGCATTGGTTTTCGCAGGCGTCTTAAGGGAATACTCCAGTTTTCCCCGTCTCTTCAGGGGAATTTGCGAGGGAGTCCTACAGGAAGCATTCTCCGGATTTCGCGTCGCTGTTAAACGGTAAGACGATGACGCTGAAGCGCTGTCCTTCGGGCGAGATGTTAACACTGGGTCCTGGCGCTGAACCCCCCAGCGCTGCTCGGAGGAGTAGGGGTAAACGCCTTGTCCTGGCTGAATCTCTCCCTGGGCTGTTCGGTCGGGCGCCGCAGTTTCTCACCGCTCTGCAGTGGGAGATCTGCTGCCTGTCACAAAGTGGGGGCAGCACTTCAGTGGTCTTTTTTGTTCAAAAAACGGTATTTAAATGATCTGTTACTCGTTTGAACGCCTACAAAGGACATACTTCCTCAAAGCACTTACAGGTAATGGGAACTCCCCTCCACCACCACCAGTGGGCAGCCCCCATCATGATGCTGCAACAGCAGCCATAGTGCGCCAGTATGCTCAACACACACCAGCTCTCAGTGGGGAGGAGAGCAGAGTGATGAAGCCAGCTCACAGTGGGGGAATATTAGGAGGCCATGATTGGTAAAGGCCACCGGAGTAACACCCCTACTCTTTTCAAGAAACACACTGGAACTTTTAATGACCACAGATAGTCAGGACCACAGTTTTACAGCGGATCAGAAGAACGGCGCCTTTTAACACTATAGCGTCCCCGTCACTATACTGGGGCATTAGGACTCACATACACCCCAGGGTGAGCGCCCCCTGCTGGCCCCACTAACACCTCTTCCAGCAGCAACCTTAGTTGTTCCCAGGAGCTCTCCCATCCAGGTACTGGCTCACACCTGCTGAGCTTCAGGGGGTTGTCAGATGTGAGTTGCAGGGTGATATGGTATGCTGGCCATTTTAAGATTTATACATCTGTTTCTATATAATTTTACTACAGGTGAGGTGTGGAGGGTGGCGTGGTGGTTAGCAGAGCTGCCTTGCAGCTCTGGGGTCCTGGAGTTAATTCTAGACCTGGGGTGCTATCTGCATGGAGTTTGCATGTTCTCCCGTGATTGTGGATACTGGCTGGCTGATTGGCTTCTGGGCGAAGTGGCCCTGGAGTGTCCGTGTCCCTGTCCTGTGATGGACTGGCCTCCCTCCGGACTGGAAGGAGCGGCTAGAAGACGGATGAGTGAACATACAGCCCAGGTGCTAATTCAGCACTTGCCCCCTAATGGCGCTGGAGCGGGCCGGGGTGCGCCAGCGAGACTCCTGGCACGTCCGCGCAGTGAGGGAGCCGGGTGCCGATTCGGTTGAGCGGGTGAAACTTTCATTCCGAAGAGATAACGCTGAAATACAGCGAATGCGTCTCTGTTTTTCTCTTCTTACGACCACGAGGAAATACACTTATCCTCGCCACAGCGCCGATTGTGGAGATAAAAAATGTATATGTAAATATCTCGCGCCACTTCCCCATCCTGTGACATTTAAGACTCAAGTGCATCGCTTGTATGACTCTTCAATGGCTGTCAGCTCTGTGAAAAACAGCTCGAGTTTTGGGTTACTGCGAGTGACATTTGCAAATTATTGGCCATTACGCGCTTAGGTTTAATGTTATCTAATATCGCCTTTTTCATATATATTATTAAAAAAAACAACAGGAGGAATTACTTTAAATGTTAGTCTAATGAATCCTTTTCATTTTATGTCAAGATTCAAGATTTGTATTTTTTGACCAGGGGGATTTGCCATGACGCTTTGCAAATATCTCGTATACTTCAAAATGAAACACCACCACGCAGTGTGGTGTTTGGCCTTTCCGAGTTGTGTTTATTGTGTTGTCTCTATCTGTCCTCCGCACAACAGCGATTTGGAATGCTCGTCGCCGTAAAACCAAGTACAGGAGGCACCCTTTACACGAAGGATGGTGGGAGTATGGAACAAGGTGCCTAGCGATGGTGTCAAAGCCGATACTCTGGCAACTAGAAGACCTGGGCAGGGCGAATGTCCTTATCTCGATGGCAGACTTCGACTTACGCACAGAACGTGCCGATGTGACGCGCCCTGTCAATGTCAGACATAGTTCACAAGATGCGCCATGTCAAAACCTCGCTTACAACCCCACCGCAAGCCAAAACAAACACAGAAGCAAACAGACTTTGACACTTTGCCAGAGACTTCTTTTCTGTTGTGCTCCCACAGGGCAATCAGGAAATACGGCAAACCACCCACGCACGACTCAGGCTCTTAAGAGCCGGCGGCTCCGGTCTCTGCGTGATTCAGCCCTGGGCTTCGTCCGGTCGTAGCAACGCCTCTCGCTCTCCTCGCGCAGCCTGGTAAGACCGCCCTGCGCCACTTTCAGCGCGCGTGCAGAATTATGGGGCAGTTGAAACGGACCTCAGTTAATCGAAATGTACTATGTTTGCTGCGACAGTTATGCGAGTTTTAGAAAAACCGTTAGGGTCTGCCTGTGCAACCCAGATGTTTACTGTCCCGCTCATTAGATGATATTTACTTACGTGTACCTTGTGTCATGCTTAGAGTCACCTATAAGATACGTGAATAGTATGACATTTCTGAGCTTCGTTCCGCTATAGTGAATACGGTATTGGAACTGTCTCGGTGTTATTTTTTTGGGGGGTAGTATGTGTATTCATGTCAGTACTGGTACTATAGGATTAAAGAAATACAAATATTTATGAGTATATAGAGTTTATAATAGTATATATACACAAGAAACAGGCAGGCAGCACGGTGGCGCAGCGGTTAGCAATTGCTGTGTTGGTTCAGTTGCTGGGGTGCCATCAGCGTGGAGTTAGTATGTCCGTGTTTGTGTGGGTTTCCTCCTACAGTCCTAAGACATACTGGTAAGTTAATTGGCTGCTGGGAAAACTGGCACTGGAGTGAGTGTGCGCATGTTTGTGTCTGTGTCTGTCTGCCCTGAGATGGACTGGTGTTGTGTCCAGGATTAATCCCGCCTTACGCTTTTAATTGGATGAAACGGTTAGAAAATGGACGGGCGAGTGGATGGTTTTATAGGAAGCGTGTCGCAAGGAATACCGTGTGGAAAGGAATCTAGGCTAAAGGAGCCCCAACACCCAGAAAAAGCAGCCACTCGCTCTGTAAGACAGACCCGTCTCCGTCTTTCTTCATGGCCGTTTCCCGCTCACCGCGTCTGTTAAAAAACAGTCCTTTTTTTCGCAATCCCTTTTTTTTCTGCTGCAGTTGTTTTTCTTTTTGATGATCTGGGCCCGTTTTGCTACAAGTGCTCTTCACTAGCGTGTTCGCTCGGTACATTAATCAATTTCCCTACGGGATTAATAAAGTATTATCTATCTATCTATTCCTCCATCTTCCTTGCCCGCTAACCGACTCGGCCGCCGCGCCTTCATACAGCAGTTCGTACTGAGCTGCAGCGCTCCACCCTCCGTGAAAGTGAGGGGGGTCCGGTACCCGGACACGGGTGGGGAGACTCGCCGCAAGGCCGGGGCAAGGCGAGCGCCTCCGCGCAGAGGGTGGTCGGTTCTGAGATGAGGCTGGCGCACGGATCGACAGCTCACGAACTCGGTGCGAAGAGCTGGAATCGCTTCTGCACGGCGGCGGCATTTACTGGCGATGGTGACGCCGATGACCTTCAGAAACATGAATTGATAAGACTGAAGCTTGCCGCAGACGACGCCTCAGGAAGCTTTGGCAGGCTCACTGCTGGTGACCTGCATTCAGTGTTGACTTGGTTTCTGAGAGGAGCTGTCTGAGATCGC
This sequence comes from Atractosteus spatula, assembly GCF_055471065.1. Taxonomy (NCBI): domain Eukaryota; kingdom Metazoa; phylum Chordata; class Actinopteri; order Semionotiformes; family Lepisosteidae; genus Atractosteus; species Atractosteus spatula. The sequence goes on along the minus strand of NC_142708.1, from coordinate 65,163,340 downwards.
TTTTACAGCTGATTTCTGTACTTGATTAACCACTCACGGCGGGCGAAGAGTTGTCATTTCCCTCCCTTATATCCGAAGATTAAAATCTTGTCACAAGTATTTGCAGTTGCAGCGCACAGACAGTCCAGCACAGCCGAGTGATGCAAAGCGGCTATATACTGTATTATAAACTTGTGAAATTATGGTCTTTCTGGGTCATTAATTTACGGTCATTTATGGCAGCGGAACCAGAAGCCATATTGGGAGAGAGCGAAGAGTATTGGACGAGAGAGAAGTGAGAATGTTGGAGTTCGGTAACGGACTATCTCTCTCAAGCAACGTGAAAAAAACTCCATGTGACCCATTCACCCCTCTCCTAAAAGTGGCATCACGTTCTAAGTCTCAGGGTCAAAATGCTTTTTGTTGCTGATGCTTCTTTTTCAGTGGCTGCTTGTACGTCGGCAGATCATTTTAAAAAGAATGTTTCATTCTCCGCTGGCAGTGTGATGAAACTGAATGTCACCTCGTCTGTCCCTGCTGAAAAGTCGTGACACATCGTGTTCATTCGTGTTGAGCAGGCTCGGCGCAAAACCGGCGAAGTATACTCAAGAAAACTTGACAATAGCACTGTTGATTCAAAGTACTACTGAATACATTTCATGTTGTCTGTCCCAGTACAAAATTACACTTTTGTCATTTGGGGAGGATAACGGGCTCTTTCACGTTCATTCAAAGTAAACTTAGCAAAAGCTCAAAGCTCTGCACTATTAAATGCGTGTACTATTAAATATTCCGTGTACAAAACACACCGCAGGTAAAAGCATATTAATCAGTCGAAATGGAGTGACGAAATAAAAGCTTTATGTCAAAACATCGTACCTGGAATACATACAGTATGAATCTAAAGTAGCCAATGACATTTTTTAACATAAAATATAATAAATTTTAAAACTGTAAAAAGGTTCAATTTTACTAACACGTGAATATTTTATTCTCCATGGCAACGTCTCTCCGCTTTGATAGGTTAGAAAGTGGGACGTCACCATCCCGCAAGGAACTGGGGGTAATTCCCTTCAGCGGAGTCGCTCCGAATCGGACTTCAGAAAAGGGCGCCCGTAAATGTGCGTATTGGGATACGGCCTGAAAGAGCAGCAGGAGCAGTTAGTGTGATGGGGTCAATGCGGCAGTTTGGAAAGGGGGTGTCAGATTTGCTAGAGGGGTTCACGGTGAGCCCCTGCCTGCCTAGCACTGCTCCAGCGTGCCCCAAAGACTCCTGTGCTGATGAGGCAAGCGAGACCCGGACTGATTTACATAATAGAGGAGATATAAATGTCCCCATATTTGCAATGGAAATCTGTCAACATCCTGGTTGTGTGTCTGTGGGTTGTCATGATCCCAGCTGCCTGAGCTCCGTCAGTGCACAGGCAGTTACAACTGTAGCCACCTTTCTGTCTCCCTGCCCTCCTCCTCTTTCTCTCCACATCTCGTTTGGCTCTGGGTGTGTGGAACACGCCACCCAGCCATGCTGTTGAAGACGATACGCTGGCTTCTTTCAAGGGTCCTCTGTATGAGATCCTGCAATCGGGGCAGGAGGCACTTCTTTACACAAAGAGTCGTGGGAGCGTTGAGCAAGCTACTGTACCTCGTCCAGACTGGCCCCTTTTCAGCATTGCAAGCCTCCCAGAGCTCACATTTCTCATCGCCCCGAGTGACACATGAGCCACAGGACCCACGTGGTGTGCATGTGGAAGTGTACTTAAAACAAAGAACAGGAGGGCACGTCTTTCCACAAAGGGTGGTGGGTGTATGGAACAAGCTATCCAGTCATGTTATTAAAAGCATTATTTTACAATGGGTGCAATCCCCCTCTATGAATTGGCTACATTACTTTGTTCTCCTCCCCCCCCCTCCGACGGCAGGCGGAGCGACGCGCCGGTTGGAGTATTTCTCGGTCGCATTTAATGGCAACGTCAGCTCAAAGATTTGGTTCAAACCACCAAATGGAGACGGGCGTGCCGCCAAGCAGACCCTGCTGATGCGGGATTAACGCTAGGATGAGAGATTTGAAAATGGGTGTTGCCACTGTCTCACTGTCTTGGGTTCAGTTCTGGCCTGGGAGTGGACTGGTGTGCTTGCCCATGGTAAATAATCCTGCCTTGTCCCATGTGCTTCTGGAAAGGGCTCTGGTCTGTCACCATCATTGCCATCTTATAACCTTTCCGATAACAAACAGATTTTGAACGTGTGTGTGTGACAGTCTTTTGCTCATGCACGTGTGTGTGTGCAAGCTTCTGGGCTGGATTTGCACTTTGCAGTCCACCACAGTGTTTGACTTCCCCCATGTGCTGACATGCTGTACAGATTGGCTCGTTCTCGCTTTGCAGCCTCATTTGCAACAGTAAACTGTATTTGCAGAAGGACAAAGACTCCATTGTCTCAGGGGGGACCTTGACTACCAGACGTTGGCCCTCTATTTCACGGCTGATGGCACGGTTTCTGTCGTGTTTGAAGGGGGATCCACCAGTTTCACCTCTCCCTGGGGCGACCCAATCTGGATTTCGCTGTTCATTCTGGTTTTGGGGCGTTCCACATCTTGACAAGTCATAGTCCAGTATTTAGGGGTCTGGTTTCTGTTCCATTCCCTGCCTTCACTGCTTCTTCCATCACGTCACTCTGCGGGTCGGTGAGGGCTTTATCTTTCTTGCGTATTGCTCTTGGTGAATCTCACCGTATAAATCACAAACGCATACATACGCCAAAACCAGCCACAGTCGGACTGGAGACGAACACTGTAAAAGAGAACTACTCTGTCCACAGGGCCTCTGATTGGATGCTAAATTCTGAATCTGCATTACGAGAGCTGTGAAGAACCTTCTGCTCAAAGAAGGCAATTTGTCAATTAATTGAATGAATCGAATGTCTTTTTTCTCAGACTATCTGGCAGAACACCAGTGTTATGCAGGAATATCATGAGAAGCACTGCTCTGGAATACTTAAGCCAGTTCCCCACAGAGACAGAGACCTGGGCTGTATTAGAAGACTGGAGGAAGGGACAGGAGACCCCTGTGGGAGGATTTTACAAAAGTCTTCAATTAAATTAAACCTTTATTGTGTTCTGGGGGGAAATTGTTTTACGGCAGTCCAATACAACAATACAACAAGGAAGACCAATACTGCCAACAGAGAAGACAGCACAACAATGTTGCAGGAAATAAGAGACTTATTTTATGTTGTCTGAGAGCAATATTACAGTCTGGATGAAAGATTTTTTGACTTTTACAACTGGGGACACAGAGATGTCTCCCAGACGGGAGTAGTGTAAATTCACAATGGAGGGACTGAGACACACATTCCATAACACTCTACACAAACCTTTGTTTTGTAGAGGAAATTTGAATTAATTTGATTTGACCCAATTATCTTGCTACTCATTTTCACCATTTATTCGCAGCCCATTACAATTTGATTACCTATTACAGCCTCTACCTGATGTCTTTTTGATTGGTCCTGTAGGCTCCTCCCTGGAATTTAGCCAATCATGGTGGAGTATTTGGTTTCTGTGACAACCTCAACCGCCCCCCAGGCGGGGTCGTTCAGCTCTGTTGGGGTCACCTTGATCGGCACAGAGGGCATCAGTCCGGAGGTCATCCTGGGCTGTGGGGACTCCCCCCTCACTCCTGGCTCGGTGAGTATGACAGGACAGGCTCAGGAGGCCACAGGCTGGCATTTCCTGCCCTCGAGGGCACCGAGATTGTCTTCACAGCCACTACCCTCCCAAATTATTGTGTTATCACTACCAGTCTTGAATAAGTTGTGTATATATATACGATTGTGCAGGAATCTAACATCAATGCACATAAGAGCCATTGATGCAAAGCCACCATCTGTGGGATTATGCCTGAATGCCTCTAAGTCAGAATCCCCCCAGAAAAGGGAAACAGTAGAACTTTTAGCAGCGCATCTCGGTCTGGCCAACAGTGCCTTGTACAGACGAAGTGCAGAGTGGAATGATACGGTGGCCCTGGAGTGCCAAACAGCTGAGGGAAGGAAGGCACACACGAGAAAGAATAGTAGCCGCACACAGAAACCCGTGCGCACAAGAAAAATCGAGCACGCACACCAGAAAAGAACAGTGCTTGCACAAGAAAAAGGACATGCTCTTAAAAGCAATGTGCACACAGAAAAGTATGCACGAAATCAAAGCACACTGGAAAGGGGAACGCACTCTAGAAAGAAGACAAGTACTTACACAATTGTGTCATAGTTCTTCCCAACACCTCTGGGTTGTAATCACGTCACTCATCCTCAATCATTTACTTTTGGAAGGGTGAAAGGTATCTTATGTTTTTCATGATCCTTTGAGAGCTTTTACTTAGCTAACTTTTCATAGGTTTCCTCCTTTTCAATTCTTATGCAAACATGATTCCATTGCATTGAATGAAGGACTAAGGTATGTTTAAGTCTGTGATTTACAGGTATAATTACCACAGATTTGTCACCATCAGCCTTGTCATCATCATTACTGCTTCCTATGTCGCTTAACAGTTGCCAGATGAATGGTGATACAATTCCTTAAATACTTGTGTTTTTCTAGTGTGCTTTGATTTTGTGTGTGCTTCATTTCTCTTTTTTTTGTGTGTGTATAATGATTTTGCATGCACTTGCATTTTCTAGTATTCCTTTTTTGTGTGTTCTGCATTCGGGGCCAATCTGGGATGAAACCGAGCTGAAGGTTGTTAAGCGCCACTGTCAAATTAGCAGCATAACAGACTAGGATGGTGAGACAACTCTAGGGAGTGAGCCTCTCTCTGCCACCTGCCCAAGTCCCCCCTACCCAGCATCAGCATCTCAGCGAGGTCTTGTGTTCATAGTGTAACGAACGCTCCAGGTTCTGTGTCAGCAGTGTGGAGAATCACAGGCTGGAGAGGAGCTTACAGTTTTATTGCTCGTTTCATTACAGTGGGTCATGATGATCATGAAGCAGAGAGAGAAAGTGCAGGAATCTGCTGGACACAGAGGAGGGATTCATGTTGTTTATTTAAAATGATTACTATAAGTTTGTCAATTGTTGTTTCTTTAAGTTGATCAATGTTTTTTAATGAACTTAAAGCTAACGCATTAGTAATGTAATTATCATATAAGGGAGGGTTCCTCATGTGTTCTAATCATACATCCATTCTCTGCGCTGTAGTACAGTATCTGACAGAATAGGGGTGGACTTGGTTAGATGCAAATTTAGCTATTCAAGACCCTGTTGAGAATCTACTGTATAGACTTTCATCCCTTCCATACATGATTGTACATGGCCATCAGTTCAGAAGGCAGCGTGCAGTGCAATGTCCTGATTGGTTGTATGTTGTCCCACAACAGACGTGTGCCTGTACACTTAAGACAGAGATCCCACTGGGCACTGTGGTGCTAATCCAGCTGAGGAAACAGGGAGTTCCCAACTTCCCGGACCTGGACTGGCACTGCCAGGAGGTCTGTGTGGAGACACCGAGTGGAGAGAAGTGTTGCTTCCCCTGCAATAAGTGGATCCTATCGACAAATGGCGCCATTGAGCTGTGCAGTGGGCTAGGTGGGTTTTCCCTGCTCACAAGAGAATGGTTCCACGAATACTGGACCAACATATGCCATCTGACTGCTTAATTACGATTATTAATTACTAGTATTAAAAAGCAAAGGAAGCGTTTCTGTGTCCCCAATCCTCCAACCTTGAGGTCAGAGGGGTGCAGAGAGGCGTTCTTGATCTGTAATGGTTCAAGACTGGTAGCCAGCAGGACATCCAGAGCTGTCCAGTCAGGAAAATCCTGTGGTAACTTTGGTGAAAAATAGGGCATTGTCCCGCAATTAAAGGGGAATATAAGATAAGATCACCTTTATTTAGAAATTCATTATCCCTTTCATACATTTATTTGGGGAACGTTTTTATGCCTACACAGTGCTTCTGTACATCTGAATACAGCACACAGCATTACACATCAGATCTATTCTACATGATTAACTCGTTACAACATAGTCATGACATATTGAACTCACCTAGTTAGTTACAGGATAATTGGTTTATACTGACACAATTGCATTTACCCCTGCCATTTATTTGTATTGATTGCTTTACAAATTAATATTTGTATCTACATTTGGGAGAGGGAAGACGTAGATATTCAGAATTAAGATTACAAAAAGGATCTGATATGATTTTTTCCACCTGCCTAATCATGGTTTCTTCACAAATTGTCTGCATTGGTGGAGTGGCTGAGTGGCCGTGGGACATTAAAGGGGCTCTTTTCATACAGCAGACTGCGAGTTGGCGAGGATCTCTCAGGCTTTTCGTCTAGGGATCTTACACGCCCCCTGTGTTGCGGAACTCAGCATCTCTCTGCAGCTGCTGTTGAGAGCTGGGTGGTTGGTGTGAACCAACAGTGGCAGTGTCTGCTCACTCTGAAGTGCTGTGAAGGACAGCTGACACACTGAAAACTTAAGGCTGCCTGTGGATAACTCGTCAGTTTTCTGATTGCCTCATTTCGCAAAATCCATCCATCCATTTTCGAACTGCTTCATCCAGGTCTGAGTTATGGGGGAGGCAGAGTATCCCATCAAGCAATGGGTGCAAGGAGGTGTACATGCTGGATGGGACACCAGTAGGAAAATTATCAGGCTTTAGCCTTTTTCATTAACGTCAGCTTCAGGCTCTACATACAATGTTTTCATACTAAATTGAGGACTGCCATGATGCATCAGCTTTTCATTGTGTGATCCAGTATGTCGGCCAGTCACTAGGTTATTTTAGACAGATTTGTCTCCCTGTGAGATCTGTGCATTGAAGTGTTCTTTGGTGCCGAATCACAGATCCGGTAATGTGCCACACACTCAGTGGAGTCTTATGTCCCCTTTCCCTCTCTGTATTTCTGCTCTCACCTGTGGTGTCCTCAGTGAGCACGCTGAGCTCAGAGACACTGCCGATACTGAAAGACCACAGGGCCAGGGAGCTTCAGGCCAAGCAGAAGATATACAGGTACCCTGTCTCTCTGGCTCTTTCAAACCTGTCTGTCCAGGTCTCTCTCCCCATTTCTGCATCAGTATACAGTCTGTCTGCATACTGATGATGTTCTTGTCTTTATTTCTTCTGTCTGGTCTTGTGGACTGCATGTATTTGCGTTTCTTCATGTGTTTGGCTTTTTGGTGTTTGTAAGTGGTCATCCAGTTTATCTCTGCTCCTCTGCAAAGGCTACTTCTGTCTGCACTTGTTTCCCTGTGCCTGGGTTTCTCACTCTCTCTCTGTGCCCCTGCTGCAGCTGTGTGTAATGTGTGTCTGTGTCCCATAGGTGGCGCACTCTTCATGAGGGTGTACCTCGCTGCATCGACATGACCAGCCTGGAGGCACTGGGACCCAATCTGAGATACACTCGTCAAGGGTAATGACCGACTCACGCGCATGTCTCTTTGTCATTCTGTCTGCCTGAAACTTACCATCCGCCACCGGCATCACGCATGCTGTAGAGAGTGGAACCACCCGCTCCAATCCCCCACGCTTCTCAAAGGCATTGAAATGACCTGTGTTTGAGCCTGGAGGTCCAGAGCTCTCTGATTTGGTGCTGTGAAGCACCCTTCAACTTGCCGAGCAGCTGTGGTGCACATTATTAGCACTGTTATCCACTGTCAGAGCTACTGAAGAAGGCTACAACAAGGGCTCGAATTCTGGGTCTCAATGAACATATCTGCTAAGCCTTTGGGAGGCCAGGTTCCAGAGCTGTGCTGTTACTGGTGACCCCAGTGTCCTCGAGTTAGAGCTCGATCTAACTGAGCTCCTCCTGATCCAGGCTGGTCTAGGAGGTCGGCCAGTCAAGCTCGGAGAACCCCAGTCCTGTGGGGTCATGGGCCAAGCTTACTGTACCAATTTCTAAGGATGTGGAACACAATGACGCTACAATGGTGTGTTTTATGGAGTGATTCTGAGCTCTTCTGGAATATGAGTACATCTGCTACCGACAGCCTTTTGGGGACAGCATGTCTCAACACCTCATATAACACGAACGTTTCTAGAGGAACTGGAAGAACATTTAGAGCAGGATTTTTCTACCGTTCCCCTGACCCTGGTATAAACCTGGAGAGGTTTCAAACGGCTTCTGCAAAAGGTGAATATTCAGGCCTCCCAAGTCCAGCACTGTATGCTGTTTCAGAAATTCTGTAGGAGAATGGACTTTTTGTGTAGAAGAATGCTTATTGTGGTCTTAACTCACCCAGCATGAAAGAGCTTTATGTATTTTAAAAATAAAACACAGTGGATCATATAACAATTGTTAAACAGCCTGCTCACCTCATTTGTTTATGCAAAATACTTATCACAGCATCAGGCTCCTCGGCTTCCTGATGAAAAGGCCATTCTCTTTGTGTGGTATTAGAAGACAATAAGTGTAACTAAATAACATTATTTTGGCAGTTACTATAATCTCTGTTCCAAATTCAGGTCAATGTATCTGTACTTACCCTCTCTCTCAGAGCTAGACAAACAGGGTGAATATCAGCATTACATCTTTATCTCTTGTTTGCTCTGTTTCTTTACAGTAATGTACTGTATACTGTAGAACTCTCAGTGCAGTGTTAATGTACTATAGTGTTTGGTGTGTCTGTATTAACCCCTTTCTCTCTCAGTGCAGTGTTCATGTACTGTCGTGTTCAGTGTGTCTGTATTAACCCCTCTCTCTCAGTGCAGTGTTAATGGACTGTAGTGTTCAGTGTATCTGTATTAACCCCCCTCTCTCAGTGCAGTGTTAATGGACTGTAGTGTCCAGTCAGTGTGTCTGTATTAACCCCTCTGTCTCCCTCCAGTCCAAGTACAAATCTTCACTATCTGAGGGGATTTGCAGAGAGAGCTGAGTCCTGGGGGAGCTTCCAGGAGCTGGAGAGACTTTTCAACTTGAACCACAAGGACAACACCATCGCACGTACACACTCATTACTCTCACCACCTCTGTCTCTCCTCATTCCCACTTTCATACTCTTCTGTCTTCTATGTGTGTAAATCCTAACTTTAAGTCTTCTGCTGGCAGTTGTTGATTGTTGTTGGCTTAGATGTAACACTCCTGAATATTCACCTAGTTTTTGAGAAATCCAACAAGATGGCCAAACCATGTGACCTACAGTATCAGGCCACCACGGTCCTTGATGCTTCGGGAAAAGGTAACCACTTTATAGACATGAATGTTTTGGCAGACTATTCATGTCTTTCCCTCTGTAATGGGGGCACAGAGCTAGACAAACAGGGTGAATATCAGCATTACATCTTTACCTCTCGTTTGCTCTGTTTCTTTATAGTAATGTACTGTATACTGTAGAACTCTCAGTGCAGTGTTAATGGAGTATAGTGTTCAGTGTGTCTGTATTAACCCCTCTCTCTCTCAGTGCAGTGTTAATGGACTGTAGTGTTCAGTGTGTCTGTATTAACCTCTCTCTCTCAGTGCAGTGTTAATGGACTGTAGTGTCCAGTGTGTCTGTATTAACCCCTCTCTCTCTCAGTGCAGTGTTAATGTACTATAGTGTCCAGTGTATCTGTATTAACCCTTCTCTCTCAGTGCAGTGTTAATGGACTGTAGTGTCCAGTGTGTCTGTATTAACCCCTCTCTCTCTCAGTGCAGTGTTAATGGACTGTAGTGTCCAGTGTGTCTGTATTAACCCCTCTCTCTCTCAGTGCAGTGTTAATGGACTGTAGTGTCCAGTGTATCTGTATTAACCCTTCTCTCTCAGTGCAGTGTTAATGGACTGTAGTGTCCAATGTATCTGTATTAACCCCTCTCTCTCAGTGCAGTGTTAATGGACTGTAGTGTCCAGTGTATCTGTATTAACTCTTCTCTCTCAGTGCAGTGCTAATGGACTGTAGTGTCCAGTGTGTCTGTATTAACCCCTCTCTCTCTCAGTGCAGTGTTAATGGACTGTAGTGTCCAGTGTGTCTGTATTAACCCCTCTCTCTCAGTGCAGTGTTAATGGACTGTAGTGTCCAGTGTATCTGTATTAACTCTTCTCTCTCAGTGCAGTGCTAATGGACTGTAGTGTCCAGTGTGTCTGTATTAACCCCTCTCTCTCAGTGCAGTGTTAATGGACTGTAGTGTCCAGTGTATCTGTATTAACTCTTCTCTCTCAGTGCAGTGCTAATGGACTGTAGTGTCTGTATTAACTCTTCCTCTCGCACCTCTCTCAGAGTATGTGAAATCTCACTGGCAGGAAGACAGTTTCTTTGGTTATCAGTTCATCAATGGCTGCAACCCATTCATGATCCGGCAGTGTCGCCACCTCCCGCCAAACCTGGCTGTTACCAACGAGATGCTCCGCGCTTTCCTGCCCGAGGGCTCCTCGCTGGAGCAGGAGATGGAGGTGCGCCTTTCTCAAGGATAACTGGGAGACGGGAGAATGGATAGATGTGCATTGAGCCCTGCATGGGACAGGGATATATATAGTGTTGAGAATTGATGTGTAGAGGACTGGGTGCACAGTGCTGAGAATTTTGATATATGCTATAATGGACTAGGGTACAGAGTGTTGAGATTTGGCATATAGACTGTTGAAAATATGGGTATAGGTTACAGGACTGGGGATGTGATTTCATATTCTGGTTGTCTCAGGGTGTTTCTGTGCGTTGATCTTTGTTGCAGCGAGGAACTGTTTTCCTGGCAGATTATGAGGTTCTGGAAGGTGTCCCAGTGAATCGACTCAATGGACGGCAGCAGTACCTGGCCACCCCTCTGTGTCTTCTGCACTGTGACCAGCAGGGGGAGCTGAAGCCCATTGCCATTCAGGTAGAGAGAGGACAGCGTCTAGTGGAATTGGGGGCATAGGGGTTTATTATAAGTGTCATATTTTGTTATAAATGATATAAAAAGCCTAATTTATGAAGTTTTTTTTGCCAAATTAACCTTGCATGGAATGGAAATAAGAGGGGATATATCTCTAGTGTGTTTGAAGTGATTCTCTTGGTCCATACAATACTGAATCTGAGTTATTCTCATCTCCCAACCCTTGCTCTCAGCTGCAACAGCACCCTGGGCCTCAGAACCCCGTGTTCTTGCCCTCTGATTCTGCGCCTGACTGGCTGCTGGCCAAGGCATGGGTGCGCAGTGCTGACTTTCAGTGCCACCAGCTGATCTCCCACTTCCTCAGGACTCATGTGGTAGGGGAGGTGTGCTGCATTGCCACCCTCAGGCAGCTGCCGGAAACACACCCCCTGTATCAGGTATGCTGATAACTCGGAATGACGAACACAACTAAATGCTCCAAGATTGACACAGCTACACACCGATTGATGATTCACAGGTCAATAGCACAAAAATACACACTGAAACACTGCCACACAGGTAATAATATACACACTAATACATTCCATACTTGTCAGGGATGAGGTTTCGCAATAAACAAGATTTGGCAGTGAATATCTCTGCAGTCAAACTTCCAAGAGAAGGCCGCTGTCAATGTTGAGAAACCAACGACAGTGCACAGTTCTCATGACAAATACAAAAACTTAAATCTTCTCAAAGATAAGGCAGTGTTTCAAGGGTCTTACTAGCCAGAATATATTGAACATTGAGTCCAGTCTCTTGGTGACAGGGAAAGGGGTGATTGTGTTGGAGGAGCCAGAGATCCCATGGCCAGAACACCCCAGATCCCCACCTTATTGAATCCTTTTTGCCATGATCATGGATCATGGCCAAGCAGTCTATGGCACTGGATTGAGGCTCCAGTCTCTTTGAAGGTGTGAGAGGAATCCCTCTGGTGAGACCAGTCTTTTTAAAGATGTCAAATATACCAGGATTTTAGGAAATTCAGAAAGAAAATCCCTAACCCTAACCGTGAGCACCCCCCCATACACTCAGGGATAGCCTAATCATTTGGCCAGTGAGTATACACCGTTCCTTCTGTAGTGATGGGACTGCTTTGGGTCTCCCTGAGGCCATGTTTGAGGTCAGCCTATGCACAGGGTGGGTTTAATGTTTGAATAGTGGCCAAGATGAGCGTTCAGATCAGCCAGTGTCCTGTGGTACACACACAGACACTGCCGAGCAGCCAGAAGCAGGGGCATAGCTGCACAGGCTTACTGAAATACTGATGATGAAGTGAAGCACAACATTCACCTGCTGAGCGACAAGAAAGCCTACCAAACTTACTTTGAAGCTCTGTTGCCCTCCCTTTCCAGGTGCTGATGCCGCATGTTAGTACCACTCTGCAGATCAATATCCAGGCGCGAGCCTCACTCCTGGCACCAGGGGGCGTGTTTGACAAGGTGAGCACAGGTGCTCCCTGGCCATAATGTGATGGTTGCTCCTCTCTCTTTAAGCCCCACAGTGAATGTATTACTAGACTGCAGTTGGACAGACACTTCACACCTGTTAAGCAGCCCAAATTTACTATCACCCTTTATTCAAAATCTTGCTGCATCATAAATTGTGTTCTGTACTGAAGGTTTTATAGACTCTAGCTTTGTTCTTTGTTGTATTGCTGTGTCTTTTGATCATGTCATTTCCCCAGTCTGTTGCCTGTGGTCTGGAGGGGGTGTCCGCCTTGCTTCGCAGAGCAACAGAGCGCCTGTGCTACAGCGCCCTCTGTCTGCCGGAGGACTTGCAGGAGCGAGGGATCGACAAGCTGCCCCACAACTACTTCGCACTGGATGGACTGAGAGTGTGGGGGGCCATCAAAAGGTACGGTGAGAGAGGAAAAGACAGGCTCTGGCACTCAGAGGTGGGCAAAAGAAAGAAAAGCTGTTCAAATACTTCCCTGCAAGGTGAAAGAGGTAAAGGGTCACTAGCAATCTTTTTTAGATCTGCTGCTGGAGGAATAGGACACTGAGAGGCTGAGTAGAAACACTCTCTACTCTAATGAAATGAAATTACACATGAGGTACAAGTATACCCAAAACAAGCAGTTTTATCTCTTTTACATTTGAAAAAAGATGCTTTTTGAGTCCTTACAAAGCCCATTTATTTGATGTGAGGACTTTCTCAGATTGGTCCTCATGCATCCAGTAATCTGTGCAAACATTCACAGCACTCTGTGTGGGAGACCAGTATGGAACACAGGATCTGCTGGTGAAATATTCCTGTGTAGCTGCACCAGCTAACAGCACCACCTGGTGCTGGGGTCACTGTTGGTCCAGTGATCTCCAGCCTCTGCCCCAAGCTGAGTCCATTGCTGGTGAATCGACTCGGACGAGCCTCAGCGATCTCTCTCTGTTGGGCTGAGCGCAGGTTCGTTCAAGGGCTGGTGGAACTGTACTACCCCAGCGATGCAGCGGTGCAGCAGGACTCGGAGCTGCAGAACTGGATCCAGGAGATCTTCGTGGAGGGCTTCCTGGACCGAGCAGAGTCAGGTCAGGGAGATGGGAGTCATACCGGGAGTGGGACTGGTGAGCGAGATCTCACAGTGCTAGGCGCATTCATCATCAAGTGAGCTTCTGCTGCTGGTTTGAATCCATCATAAAGCCTCCACATCCAGGAAAGAGCCTACCACAGCCAGTTTGACCTGTTAGGATCTCCTTGTGGTTAAATTCAGTGCTTTTTACTAAGAGCATGGCTTGGTAACTATTCCTCCGTCCACGCTCCTACCCAGTTTCCAGGCTTGAGCTACACTGTAGCGAACGGAAGCAAGATCTGAACATGTCCAGCATCACCACACCATGAATCAGATCTTATCTAGCCCTCACACTGCATTCATGTTATTTCTCTTTTCTCAGCTGCCCTGAGGGAAGTATACAGACCATGTCAGTTAATTTGGAGGGGATTGCTGGGGTGTGGGAACTGGAGTTACACTGAATGCCCCCTCCCTAGAGAATCCTGTGGTGTCTGAGGGTCTTCCTTTTCAGCTCACAGTAGGAGGGAATGTCCTGCATACTATGAATTCTGGGATCAAAGGGGCACCTCCACTCTCCCGATTCACCTCATGTCTGTGCTCCCACTGCAGGTCTGCCTCAGTCCTTCCAAGAGCGAGAGGAACTCACCCAGTTTCTTACCATGGTGATCTTCAGCTGCTCTGCCCTGCATGCTGCTGTTAATTTCTCCCAGGTTAGAAGTGCCTAGTTGTGGAACAATGTTGTGATCAATTGTTTTATTAGTGGGAGGGTTGATGAATTAGTGTGTGTACCTGTCTGTTTCCTTCTGCTCCTTGGCTTCATGTTTACACTTAACTCTCTGTGTTGTGGAGGCAGGTTGCATGGCCTTACTTACAAGCTTAGTTACCCAGACCAGAGCCAGGACAGAAGGCTCCTTGAACAAACCAGGTTGTTCAAGTCTCTAGGAGACTGAACTGGGCTGCTAACATTTAAGGGTTTTCTACTCTCCTGCTGTGCGTACTACTTACTGAACCTCCTTGTCCTCTCCATCTCTTGGATGGAGAAGTCAAAGCTGTTGTTACAGACTCTGAAGCTGCAGCTGCTGTAGTTTAATCCCTAGGCTATATAAAACGTTTTGGTTCAGAGCATCTGCTGAATGATGGCGTGGTAGCACAGTGGTCAGCACAGCTGCCTGGTGTGGAATTTGTTGTCTCCGTGTGGGTTTCCTCTGGGTGCTCTGGTTTCCTCCCATAGCTCAAAGACATACTGGTAGGTTAAGTGGAAAAACTGGGAAAATTAACCTGGCCCTGGTGTGAGTGTTTGTGTCTGCCCTGTGATGGCGTGGCGTCCCATCCAGGGTGTATCCTGCCTTGCACCCATAGCATGCCAGAATAGGCTCTGGTTTCCCTACGACCATGTTTTGGAATGAGTGGATAGGAAATGGATAGATGGATCTCTGAATGACTAATTATTATTGTTGTTGTCAAGTTAGTCCACCATGTGTTCTTGCTCCCCCTTCAGTGATGTCCTCAGGAAAATCAGGTCATCATGTAATTATTATCACTCCTTGGGACAGATCAGATGGATGACGAATCCCCTGCAGCAGGAAACCTGTCCTGGCAGTGTGCTTATGCAGCCTGCTCCTTCACAGTTCCACTGTGAACTGACCTGCAGCTGGAGACAGCTGGTCAGCCAAAGCAGGTGAAAATTTGAAATGTTGGGGCACATCTGGGCAGAGTCCACTGATCAAGCCGTGGGGCTGGGTCCCCTACGCCTACAAACAGAGCCCAGAAATCCTTACTAACCCACAGGTAGTCCGGACGTCAGTTTTGACTCATCCAGAGGACAGCACTTCCTGCCTTACAGCATCTTCCTGTCATCATGCAAAAGTGTTGGTTTTTACAAGCTAGTCCACAGGAAAGAGCATCACCTACTGGTCCTTTAGCACCACTCCCAGCAGCAGCCTGGTTTTCCTTAGAGATCTCCCATCCCAATCCAGATCAGGTCCAGCTCTGAGTAGTTTCATGGTGGTACAGTGTCTGGATGCTTTGTGCTCTATATAGGCTCCCTGTAGCTGTGATGGAGAAGAGAATGAAAATTGTAGGATGTAGGAAGACGAATTTCCAAACTGTTCCAGTTCATCTCACTGCTCGTCTTGAATTCAATGGAGCCCCCCCCCCCTCCCAGCTTTCCTCTCTCACCTTTCTCTCCATCACTTTCTCTTTTCTTCTCCCTCCGGATTCACCCTGTGACTCGTTCTCTCTCTCAGCTGGACTTTGACCTCTGGATGCCCAACTGTCCAGCCTCCATGTGCCGGCCGCCGCCCTCAGTGAAGGGTGCAGTGACCATGGATGAGTTTCTGTCCTGGCTGCCCAACGTCAATGCCACCTGCTCTGTCCTCATCACTCTGTCCCTGCTGTCCCAGCCTGCGCGGGATTATGTGAGTCACTACGTTTGGTGGATAGTTCTTCTGTACCAGGGTGATCTTCCTCTCCTACTGCCTGCATCTCCTGCAGAACAATATTTATCTTTCTGCTGATATGTCTGACTCATTTTCCTGTCTTACCCTCTTATTTTCAGTCCATTACCAAGCTTTCTCTTTCTCCCTGCTGTCCATCTATCTCTGCATCCATCTTTCATGAGAGCTGTCCCCGTCTGATTCCCGTCTCTCACCCTGCCAGATACCACTGGGTGAGTACCCGAAAGAGAGATTGTTCAGGGACGGCGCCCCCCGCAGGCTGATGGATGCACTGAGAAAGGAGCTGCAGGAGCTGCGCCAGCAGATTGAGGACAGGAACGCCAGTCTGGAGCTGCCCTACCCGTACCTGTCCCCCGATCGCATTGAGAACAGTGTGGCCATCTGACAGTCTGCGGCTCACTCCCTGTCCCACAGTCCCATCGGTTATAGGTCAAGCCAAAGTGTACAAGGATCAATATTTACACCTTTGTTGCAGATTTCATTAACACTGTCGTATCAAGACTCATGTTTGTAAATGTAGCCTCTTAACTAAGATTTTCACAGAGCATCTCTGGACCTGATCTCATAGCTCCTCCCACCTGTCAGTTTTAGCATTAGCCCCTCCCATTATGCTTGCATCAGATCTATCATTGGTTAATTCATAAGCCCCACCCCCACCACATCAAACTGCCTGCTAACCAAATGAAAAAAGTTGTAGGATTTTCAAGTGTGAATACCTGAGAGAGTAGGAAGTCCATTTACATCAAGCATGGTAAATGTAAAAGGACAGAGTGATTTAGAAAAGCTTACTGCAGTTTTATTGTTTGGAGCCGGATCCATTATTTGTCTTTTCCTCATTTAAAACTCCTGTTTTTGTATAAAGCATTTGAATAAAAAAATCTTTGTCTGTAAGTGAAAAGTAATCTAACTTTCAACCAACTAAACTGAAAACAAGATATATCTTTAAACTGTGCAAATTGATGACAGAGATTTCTTTGGAGAAGTATTCATATTTTGGCACAGTCGTTATCATTGCTCCTTTGCAGTGCTGGGGCCCCGGGTTCAATTTCACACTAGGGTGCTGTCTGTGTGGAGTTTGTATGTTATCCCTGTGTTTGTGCAGGTTTCCTCTCACCGTCCAAAAACATGGGAGATTAATTGGTTTCTGGGAAAACTGGCCCTGGTGTGAGTGTGTGCATGTTTGTATTTATTTGTGTGTGTGTGTGTTGGACTGGTGTCCTGTCCATGTACCCTGCCTTGCAACCGTTTATCGGAAAAAGTGGTTAGAAAATGGACGGATGGTATTCCCACTTTTATGTTCGTGGGCAGCTTTTGTTACCAATAAAGACATGCGAATCTCCTGTGTTGTGATGCAACAGTAATGTAGGCATTTGCCTCAAATCAGCAGCACAATTACCAAACGACCTGTTCTTCAAAGTACAAAATATTGTAACGCAACGGGGGCTCCGGCGGGCGCCCTTGCCGCATCTGGTCGGCCCCAACCCGACTGAGGCTCGAACCCGGGACTTCCGCGTCTCTCTGCAGCGACCCAACCCCGTGAGCTAAAGAGAGATCTCTCTCCAGCCCAGTAGCTGTAGTCCTGCTATCATAGGGAAGGGCGGTGACGTCACCTGCTCTGGTACGCCGGCTCTTACACAGTACCTGACGGCCGTAAGCGTTACACTCTCCCCCGCTTAAATCGCCGTCCCCGGCGAAGGGCTATCCCATCCCGCTGCTGACACCAATGTAACGCAACGGGGGCTCCGGCGGGCGCCCTTACCGCATCTGGTCGGCCCCAACCCGACTGAGGCTCGAACCCGGGACTTCCGCGTCTCTCTGCAGCGACCCAACCCCGTGAGCTAAAGAGAGATCTCTCTCCAGCCCAGTAGCTGTAGTCCTGCTATCATAGGGAAGGGCGGTGACGTCACCTGCTCTGGTACGCCGGCTCTTACACAGTACCTGACGGCCGTAAGCGTTACACTATATTCTCACGTTTTAATCGTTAGACACTTAAGTATTACACCGTAATCCATTTCAGTTACAAACAATACCATTACAATAAAGCTAAATGCTTAAATCACTCATCAGTACTCTTCACTCACCTCCCATTTTGACTACATTACGTTGCTCTGCAGTTGAGGATGACATTTTTAGCGATCCTGTTCCTTTCAAGTTTTCTCGTACCTCTCCTGGCCCTTGCGGGATTGGAGATATTTTCAGGTTTTCTCAAGCCGTGTTTCTCGGCGCAGGACAATGCTGGGGCAGTGCGGGGGATTCACACATTTTAGTCTGTAATTTCGACCTCTATTCTTCTGCATGTTCACTTTTAATTCTTAACACACGTTTGTTGACGATGTTTTTACTTACGTGGGCCCTCCTAACTCAAACCAATTAATGATTGTATAATAATGACACCTTCCGCTTTCAAAGCGCAGTGCCTTAGTACTTCTGCCACCTAGGGGTCGCGTTTATACAACGGTTTAACGTACACAATTGCAAAAATAGATCTGAGCGACCTGTGACAAAGCCTGTAAAGAGTCTAACTGGATACTCGATTGAGTATGGTTACCTTTTGTCTTGGAGGAGAAAGGTAGCACTCATCAAAAGTTGGTATAAAACTTTGGTCTCGGTCCCCTCGTTTGTAAATAAACCCCCTGCTTATTTCCGGGGCGCGGTACCTGCAGAGGCTAAGCAGAGCGAAATGTCTGGATTATTAACGGATGTTTAGTTGGTTAGTGCTGTTGTATTTCCGTTAATTTAAATTGTGGGAACAGTCGCTGTTAAACACCCCTTTTTCCGTGAGCCGATAACTATAAATTTGACCAGCATGGGCGGGTGGTGGAGGGGAGATCTTATCACCTGCAAAGCTCTTTGAGTGGAGTGTCCTGAAAAGCGCTAAATAAGTGTGAGGATATTATCATTATTACTTCCACCACTCAAAAGAAGCTTGTGGACTGCAGTAGCTTGATTCTATTTCGTCGATATGTAAGTCGTTAATTTTTATTTTTTATCCCGTTTTAAGGGGTACGGTCGCCGTCAAACACTTTTAAAAGGGGAACTCCAGGAGCAGGGAAACCCGGATGAAGCGGTGGTTAGTAGCGCAGATTCCAGCGCCAGAGTCGTTGCGCTCGCCTGTCTTCCTGGTGTGGTTCCCAGGGCCAGCGGCCCGTTACACAACTTTATTGCTGGCACCTCCTCTCTGCACTTTGGTGCCCGCGCCCTTCCGCGTCCAACGCGTCCCCTGGCGCTATAATCAGTAATCAGGACACCTCCTGTTACCATGGCAGCGGGTGATCTCCCGTAAATAGAGGCTTGCTGCCCATACAGATACAGACATTTATGGGAAAGCTTGAGGGCTAATGGGGGCTCTTAACTCATCAAGGTGTTGACACCTGCATGGAAAATATGTGTGAAGCCTCCACCCGGTTTGTATAAATTCCACCCCTCTTTTAAGGCCGTTCTGTGCCAACACACAGAAAAGCTGCAGCCTTCTCCCTTTTTATTGACTGTACAGCTCAAAAGCAACAGGGGGTGGGCACTGACGTTTCCCTGTCTGTCTTCCAGGCGAAACAGAACACTATCTGCCACATTGACAACTGCAGTGTGCAGCTGTGTAGGATTGATTAAAGATTTTCATTTACATTTAGCTTTGGGCAGAGACGTGCACACACATACACGTGATTTAGGTGTTCAAAATTTCAGGAGATACAGACAATGTCAGTCCAATCCAGGATTTCATCAACACTAACAACACTAACTTATGCCACAATAAGGGGGCACCAGCAGAAATCTCCTTGGAGGGACCCAGAGCCTATCCCAGCAAGCAGCAGACACAGCCCAATGCAGGGCAGACACAGAGACAGACAGGCACACAATTACTCACGCCAGGGCCGATTTTCCCAAAAGTCAATCTACCAATATGTCCTTGGACTGTGGGAGGAAACTGAAGCACCCAGAGGAAACCCATGCAAACCCAGGGAGAGCATACAAACTCCACACAGATGGCAACCCAGGAATTGAGCCCAAGGCAGCAATCCTAACCACCGTGCCACCATGCTGTCTCTGAAGGCTATTAGGTCAGAAAGCTGAAAACACATGGAAGCATAATCTCATTCAGATTTTTATCTGTGCTCTTGACACCAACCCCCTGATGATGTTGGATCAGATACCCGCAGCCAAAGTATGAGAAGCCTCTACTGGCTGTGCCAGACATCGAGTTGGAGATAATGTGGTGCTCTCTTGGATCTGAGGTCTTTGCTCAGAAGTCTTCCCTCAGGAAGAGTACTAATGGCCTGTCGGGTTAACCTATGAAACGCTGGTGTACTGTATTCTTTTATTCCTTTTTTTAATTGTATAATGTTAGCATGCCCAAAGGGCAGCCAGTTGACCTTGGACCACTAGAGTTGTTTTTTCTCCTTACTAAGGAGTTTTTGGTTCCTCTCCTCTGTTGTCTTCTGGTCATTTCTGTTCTGTATTCACAACATGTAGGGTCACTTACATTGTTAAGCGTCTTGGGGCAACCTTGTTGTGAATGGCGCTATATAAAAATTTTAATTTGAATTGAATTGTATTCTGTCTTTAGCCAAAGCATGTGGTCATAGCACTGGGGTCAGGTTATCGTCCTGCCCAGCCCCCTCAGAACCATAGCTTGGACGCAGCGCTGCAACAAGAATGACAATGCGTCCCCTTATTTTACTTTCACCCTCGGCTTGACCACTGCCCCCGACATAACAGACCTGGTGAGCTCTGGCGTGTCAGGACAGGCTCCTAAGTCATGGTTGGGCATCTCTGAAGGGGATTCCAGGGGCGCAGAACAGAGTTACACACCATCGCGTGACGTGTCACCCTTTCTGAAAGGGAGACTCCCTCTGTTACTGTTGTTAAAGCACAACTAAATCCCATTTAGGACCAAGAATTATCTTTACAGCACGTTATTACTTCAAGCATCTTCATATTTCTGTTTTATTACTGTGTTTATGGCCTTCCAGTATCTTGTTTCTGTGTATTTTGTATATTTCCCCTCTTTTACAGTCGCGTGTCCTTCATTCTTCGGATGCATGTTTGTGTCCAGCCAGTGGCACCCCCTGCCTCCTCCCAGTGCAGAGAAGAGCACGACAATGGGGGAGGGTGCAGCTGGACAGGAGCCATTTTGATTTATTTTTACGGGCAGCTCATGGCTCCACCATCATCCATTTATGTTTGAATTGCTTTTTTGGGGGGGAGCTCTGGATCTTTTTCGACTGGATTTAAAATGGAATTTCATCCATTGGCTTCTGTATTCTGAACTCAGGAGCTAGGCTTTTGTGCAGTGCATGCTCTAGCAGAGGAGAAGTGTGACTGACTGAGTGAGGTCCTCTCCCGAGCTGTTCCCGAGGTTGACCTGGCTGTGGTCATTCACAGTCCAGAAGCTTGGTTGCAGACAGGGTCAGTGATCACTGATTGCTGCCCATCAAGATGCCATTGACAGATCTGTCCATTATCGCCACTCCTGTTTGTTATTCCTTGAGAACTCCTGGCATAGAGTATTAGAAAGTGTATGGGCTTTACTCCTGTCGACACACAGGGCTCCAAACATCCTTGTTCACTCTATGCTGAGGACACTCTCACTGGTATTTCGGCCTTGTGCTAGTCTGATAACTTGGGCATGGGCAGTCTCCCCAGAAATCAACCACTGTTATGACCTGGGACAATACTTTAACTTCCTCTGAAAACCTAGCTAATCTGTTTTTAAACTTACATTAAATATGTGCAATAGCAGGCATTACTTTACATTCAGAGTTATGGGGGTCTGGAACAAACCACTCAGGCACATTGCTGAAGGAGACTCTCAACTTTAAATAAATGGGCTCTAGCAACCACAGGAGTAGGAAGGTCTGAATGTACCTTGCCCAGGCACTGTGTGTCATTTGGGAAGAATTTTCCCTGGCTTTTGATGTCCCAGAGCACCTGCCCTCTTTCTGGGTCCTTACGAACCGCTGACTTCTCTTTCTGGCAGAGTACTCAACCCCATGCAGCTGCACCTCTGATGGTGAAGGTGTTGTGCACCATTAAAACATGGATGCTTCATTAATCAGAGTTAATCTGAGGGTGTGTTACTGTTTTTAGTGGCAGCTCGCCATCGCTTCTTATCAGTGGGCACTGTGGCACACTGCGTTGGCAGAGCCAAGCTCGTGTCCTCCTCTGCTCCTGTACCCCCCCTGCCGCCCCTTCTGTGAGCAGGGAGGTGAAAGCGCAGATCTGCGGGGCACAGGGAGTGGCGCTGCCGGGTGGAGGTGAGTCATGGGTGTGGAGCAGAGCTGTCAGTTTAAAGGTCTCAGATACTTTCAAGAAACTTACAGTATCATCACAGATGCATCAACCACCCCAGTAGAGTGGAGATACTGACACATGTGGGTTTGTTTTGCTGAAACTCTGCTGAGCAGTATGTGTGGTGCTTGTCTCTGAGCTCCTTGATCATGGGCTCAGTTCTGTCCGGGGGACCTCCTGTGTGAAGTTTGCATGTTGCCTTCTGGATTGTGTCTGGTTACCTCCCATGCCCTAAAGACATTTGTTATTCAATCCAGCTACTGCTTGGATCCTACAGAATAATTGACTACCCCAGGTTATTATAATGCTGGGGCACCCCCAACCTTTTGAGGAGTGTGCAGACGTGCCAGGGGAGAATGCTGAAAAATCAAACCATCTTCCCTCCCGGGAAGAGATTCTGTATCCAAGCCTCATCAGCTCATCATACCACAGCTCAGCCTGGTTGTTGGGGTGTTAAGCGAATAAGACCCCCAGTCCACAGCAGGAATGAACCCCCAGCGATGCTGGACTGAAGCAACTGGGGTAAAGTGCTTCACTCAAGTTTCAACTCCAGGGTCCAAATCAGGAACTCGCACCCAGAAGGTGACACCAGGTGTCAGCCTGGAGTCTTACTGACTACACCCCACTGCCCCCTCTGTAAAGAGTAGTTGCTGGACAATTCACAGTTTCACTGTAGTGAATCGAGCACCTTGTTTCTATTTGCAAACTCTGCCCCTGGAAACATTTCTGTGTCAAAACACAGCAAAGAGTGTGCTGACTCCCGAGGAGAGCACATGAAACGCAGCATGCTGATAACACCAACAGCAGCAGCAGCAGCAATAATCTGCTGGCCTGGCCTAATCCTTTATTAGGGACATTCCTGCTGTGTGATCCCTACAGCAGCGTCAGCACTTTGAGGGAACACCGTTGAGATTCCTTCAGTATCCCACATCTTTATTACTGCCTCTCACGCCTCTTAATCATTTTACTGCTCAGTGTGCTGCTGGGGGGGCTCTCTCTCCTGCAGTGTTACTCATTCACCCAGGGAGAAAGGGAGCGTTTGTGTCCCAAGGATCCCGCACCGTAACTTCTCCCGGGCTGGAAAGGCAGTGTACCCAGAGCTGACAAAGTGTTTCTTTCAGGTTGCATGAGCGTGGCACTGTGGAGCTTTGAAGATCGGCGCGAGCCACACCGTCCCCCGATTAATAATAATAATAATAATAATAATAATAATAATAATAATAATAAACTTTGTTTTATGTAGTGCCTTTACAGATGGCTTCTCGAAGCGCTTAGTAAGAAGTCCCTCTGCCATTTGTCTTCCATCACAGTTGAGACTGAGTAGGAGAAATGAAAATCTCCAAGACCTGGGAAGAACGTGCCCCAGCCGCTACCGGCACCACACTTTCAATTTCCACCCAATTTCCACAGGACGCCTGTGAACTTGATTGAAACTTTTTAATCATAACACTGGATTTGGGGTATCATGGTCATGCATTGAGACCCTATGTTCAATTCCTGGGGTGCTATCTGCCTGGAGTTTATATGTTCTCCCTGTATTCACATGGGTTTCCTCTTGGTGCTCCAGTTTCCTCCCACAGTCCAAAGACTGTGGACTGTGCTGGTAGGTGAACTGGCTTCTGGGAAAATTAGCCCTGGTGTGAGTGTGTTTGTGACTGTGTGTCTTCCCTGCAATGGACTGGCATCCTGTCCAGGGTGTATCTTACCTTGCATCTGTTTACTTGCTAGGACAGGCTCTGGCAAAGCTCTCCCTTGCAGCTCTGAATTGGATAGAGTGGATAGAAAGTGGAGGGATGGGTGGTTAACACTGGATGCAATTTAAGGGCGTAAGAAAGGTGACAAATGAGAGGAGGGTTTTCGGTGCATCTAGTTTGTTTTCTAGCTCACTGAGTCCAGGATCTCATCCAGTTGTTTCTGAAAAAAAATCAGGGTACTGGGTTCAACAACATGGCTGAGTAGCTGGTTCTACACTCCCACCACCCTTTGTGTAAGGAAGAGCCTGACTGGAAGATCTCATCCAGCTATTTCTTAAAAGAGGTCAAGTTTTCAGATTTTGAGTAAAGAACTGCCTACCGTTCTCCTGTTCTGAAGTGTTTGTGATGAACACCCCCTTCTGACAGTCTGTCTTTGTAAGTTTGCGTGGTAAAGAGTTTCGCATGGTTTGGCGGCAATTATAGTACACAGGCTCCTTCCTTTGCCACTGTTTCTCTGAATTCATAACATCCAGTACGTCTATATTGCCATACTGGGCAAAGACACCACTGCGCCGTACTGCAGTGCGATCTGTTCTTGCTGTGGTGTACCGTGGTACAGTTATATTACACCAGCTCCACACTCCCGCAGGAGAGAAAACACTGTGGACAAAGCGGAGGTCTGCGTGTAGTAATACATATTCCCAAGGAGGTCACTGCTCTGACAGAATCCCAGCTCAAGCTGCGTCTCATGTACACTAACCCTCTTTCAAGCTGGGCTGCTGAATTCCATGACAGTTCTTTTCTCCAGCTCCTCCTCGATTGCTGATGTCATGTGCAGCGCCTGGGCGAATAAAGCAATTGAGGATCAGTTCAGAACTTGGCGTAGTGGAAGGATCAAAGTCCTGGAGCAGCGTGGAATCCAGATGCTAAAGTTGGCCACCTCTGGTCTAAGAGGATAACACAAGTCTAGCTACAGTATCACTCTCCCTTGCCCTGTTAAGTTATTGCTCTAAATGCTCTAACATATTTTGTCTACTGTTACATTAGTGGGGTGGCATGGTGCCGCAGTGTTGGGGCCCTGGTTTCAATTCCAGACTTGGGGTGCTATTTGTGTGGAGAAACTCCCCCTGTTTCCTCCCACAGTCCAGGAGTGGTAGGTGAATTTGCTTCTGTGAAAAGTGGCTCTGATCTGAGTGTGTGCACTGTGATGGTCCCATCCAGGGTGTACTCTGCCTCACGCCCATTGCTTGCTGGGATAGGCTCTGAACCCTGAACAACCCTGAACTGGAAGAAGCGGTAAGAAAATAAATGGATGGTATCACAACAATACAGTATTGAGCTGCTCTATGGCTGGTATTCTGTGTAGAGGATTTTATTAAAAGATGCTACACCATAATATCAAAGAAAACGATCGCTGTCTCTTAATGGGTATAGGTCTGAAATTGGTCTGGTTAAGTCTGGTGTTCCTCAGGGCGCAATACTGGGCCCCTTGCTTTTCAGCATTTACATGTTTCCACTTGGTCAGCTTCTAAGTTCACATGGCCTCACCTTACATTTCTATGCTGATGATATGCAAATATACATCCATACCAAAGCTGACACTGATGTGGCTGTCTCTGTTCTATCTAATTGCATCTCTGACATAAAAACTTGGATGACTAAAAATATTCTTCATCTTAACTGTGCCAAGACTGAAGTCATGCTTATTGGCACCCCCCATCAACTTTGTAAAGCCAATGCTGTAACCCTATCTGTAGATGGTTCTGTACTTGAGCTTCAGTCTAAATTGGAAAACCTTGGGGTGATATTTGATTCTGGCTTAACATTCAACCCACATGTGCAGCATATTGTCAAAACATCTTTTTTTCACCTCAGAAAATCACCTCATCGCTAGACTATGCCCTGTGTTATCACTACCTGTGGCTGAAAAGCTGATCAACACATTTGTGTTTTCCTGAATTGACTACTGTAATGCTCTATGCACTGGGGTATCTAAATCTACTTTGAACAAACTGCAGTATGTCCAAAATTCAGCAGCCAGAATCCTGACCAGGTCTAGTGCAAGTGATCACATTACTCCTGTCCTGGAGTCCTTGCACTGGCTTCCTGTCAAATTCCGTGTGGACTTTAAAATCCTCATGCTCACCTGACAGGCTCTGCATGTCTTGGCACCTCAATACCTGTCTGAACTATTATCGCCCTACTCCCCACCTCACAGCCTTCGCTCTTCTAATTCTGGTCTCCTAACTGTCCCCCAAGCCTGTCTACAGTGTATGGGTGACAGGGTCTTCTCCTGTGATGCCCCCAAGCTCTGGAACTCTCTCCCCAAGGATATCAGAGAGTCACCTTCTCTAAACTCCTCCAAGTCCAGACTCAAAACCTTCTTCTTTAGAAGAGCATTTACTTGACTGGTTCCATTCTTTACCCCTCTGCTCCTACTATACTTAGTACCACCATCCAGGGTCTCCTCTGTGTATTGTGTATGTGTATTTTTTATTTATTGTTGTTATTCTGTAAAGCGCTTTGAGAAGCCACCTTTAAAGGTGCTATATAAAATAAAGTTTATTATTAGTAGTATAAAATAAGAACAGTTCCAAATGAGAGGAGGCCATTCAGCCCATTTAGTCTGTTTGATAAGGGCAGGGAAGGCGAGGTGAGCCTCCGTCTCTGTCCTCACCTCTCCTGATCAGCACCGAATTTCACAAGCCCTCACCCTGACACACCCTGAGTCCTATCTCACGGTCACTGATACACACTGCAATTTTGCAAGAAAAGAAAGAAAGAATCGAGCAGAAGGCTATAAACCTCTGACCGCCTCACCCACACCCCTCCCCACCCCCCCCACCCCCAGCCCAGTGTCCCAGGAGCTATATAATCCTGCCTCACCCCTGGCCTCGTCCTCGTCTCCTGCTGACTGCCTGGCCGATTGGGATAGTCCTTGGGCATCATGCGCTGCTGTTACCCCGGGTTCCTCTTGTTTTGTGCCTGGATAGGCAGGATCCACACACTGGGACACGGGAGCCACAGGTAAGAGGAGCCAGTGGATGATTTCAGCCCCTTTTCTGCCTGGCTGGCAGCAGCGTCCTGCGGGATCTCTCCTTCTGCTAGTGTAGCCGTCACCTCGGTGCGACACGGGGCTCTTTTCCCTCCTGGTCTGCGCCCCTGGGTCGCGGGTTCTTTTCAGGGCTGCTGCGTGTCTTCTCTGCTGCGGTTTTGGAAATGATTGCGTCCAGCTGGCGCGGTCCAGCTAACTGATTCCGGGATCCCATCCAGCTGTTTCTCGAAAGGAGCCAGGGAATCGGCTCCGACGACATGGCTGGATAGCTGATTCCACACTCCCACCACTCTTTTTGTAGAGTCATGTCTCCTGTTCTTGGTTTTAAAGGCACTTCCACTAATTTCCACTTCTGCCCTCCGCTTTGTGTTAAACTGCTGATTCTGCAGACGTGTGCTGAGTTTCTGCCATTGCTGGTGTACCAAGGTGCCCATTTACATTATAAGGGTTTATAGACGTGTCTGCTTTGGCTGTTGATTCAAGGACATTCTGCCATTGCTTGGTCTTTATTGAGGCAGCAGACAGGAGAGCTTTGAAACGGAATAAAGTGTCCCAAATGGTGAACTTGGGACCCCAAAATCTGTTGGGTTGCCTTCTGGTTGTGGTTACTCTTACTCCATTGAACGTACAAGTTTGATGCAGTTTGGGAACATAAAGAGTAACAGGCTTGAATGAATTGCATTGTCAGGCATGTTGCTTGAGATTTGCAGCTTTTTCTATGTTTTGAGACAGGCAGGACAGGAGCATCTACAGTACATAAACTGATAATGGATTTGATTAAGGCTGTCATTCACAGAGGGCTCAGCTGCAATAAAGGCTGAAGAACTGTGGTAAACGGAAGAGTAAAAATGAGTACAAAATAGTAAAAATCCTTCCATTTCCAAAGGATTCCCCAAATTCTTTCCTTGTACAGGAGAGGACACTTCATTCCACATCATGGTTCTGCCCCCCCTAGGCGCCACACAGTAGCCCCACTGCACACAGATCAGGGGGGGAGTGAGGTACTTCAGGGAGGAGAACTGTCCCGCCAAGAGGGGGAGTTTGGGCCAGAAATTTGGGAATGTTGATGATGTTTTCGTATAGGACTGTTAAAGACGCATAGCGGCCTCCCTGATTGAAGATAGAAGCAAAGCTAGATCGTGAACGACGGACCAGGCTGGCACCCGTTTGTCAGTGCCGAAGAATTTCCACTACAGAGATGAAATATTGAGCTGTGGAGCGAGGCACGTGTGCGTGAAATAACCCGACTTCGTTGTCTGAGGGTCGTGCGCGGGCTTTACTTTTCTGAAGCAAAACTGCGGAGTTAAAGCACTGCGTTAATCGGGGCATATTAATATAAATCACAAGGCCATGTCTGTTACAGGTTAGCCGAATGTGGATAATGTGCTGGTACAGTATATTAGTAAGGGACAGCGCACAAGAGAAGACTATTTCAAATCCCTGTTGATAGGCGTATTAACCACGTTTCACGTCCATTATCCGCTTGAGCGTAGACAGTTTTTTGAATTTCACTACATTAAGTCCCTTGAAGTCTATTTTACTGATTGTTCCAGCAGAAAATCTGTGAACACGTTAACGAATATGAACCGTATTTTTCCAGTTTTATATGTTTACAAGTTCATACTAGTCATTGGTTATATTTGATACCTTTGGAAGCCAGTGTTGGTTTTCTTCACACATTCGGATACTGAAACATGCTGTATTCCCACTGCATGTAATTTGTTGTACATTTATCAGTTTCAAAACAAAACGATGGAACTACACTTGTAAAGTTTTGTAAATACAGTTTTAACGTCACTCCAGACAGATTCTAAAGCACTAAAAGTTATAGCTATTTTTAGTTTTTTAATCACTGGCCTGAAGTCTTTTTTTTTTCAAATAATACCAATAAACAGAAAGACGGTTACATACTGTATAAATATTTTTTTTATATATTAGCATTGATTCCTTTTGTTTTGATATCGCATACGCTACATTAATTTGCATACAATTGAGCATACAATTACTCCTTATGTTTAAGATAATGGTGTAATAATCTGAGAGATCACCTATAGTGTCCTGAAGCATTCTAAGAATGGATTCAAGATCACACTTGGCACATTGTTCATAATTGAAATCACATGGCCTCTACCAGGGCAGAATGCTACAGTATTCTGGGATAGGATTATTACTGAGTGGAGTGTCCAGAAGTGTGCCACATACGTGTAAGGAATTATTATTATTATTAAACCTGTTTATAATACCTATAAGCAAGAAGTCTTACAATAGTTGTTGTATTGTGCCATGGTAAAGGCAGAGGGATGGGCAG
This sequence comes from Atractosteus spatula, assembly GCF_055471065.1. Classification (NCBI taxonomy): domain Eukaryota; kingdom Metazoa; phylum Chordata; class Actinopteri; order Semionotiformes; family Lepisosteidae; genus Atractosteus; species Atractosteus spatula. The sequence continues at coordinate 65,134,231 of NC_142708.1, read as the reverse complement.
TGAAATCAAACCACAGCAACGCTAGAGACATGGTAAAGTACTATTCCTGGCACAGCGACCTAAATGCACAGTCTTAAGCATGTTACTAGTCTTTTTCTCTCTCTACAGATATCAACCTTCAGTTTCTGACTATGGAGGAGGGACAGTACTGCACACCCCCAGGGACAACAGTAAGTGGACTTCTCGACAGAAGCTGCTATACTATACTCTATGCATGGGCTGCATAGAGTACATATTGGTGGAATACATCTGGAAACTACAGTCATCTTGGCTCAAAGACAGTAGATGGTGGAAAAAGAGCCAAAATGGCGGCTTTATTCTGTTATAACAGCAAACAGGTATTGCAAACAGATAGTCTCTACATAACGCTGTTAAATAATTATTGCATCACCATAATTTAACCCAATTCTCTTAGATCAGATCTAAGATCAATAAAACAGATCAGATGTTCCCTGTTTAATTAACAGTGGTGACAGCGACAAGGCAGTAAGTGGACTTATGGTAACAGCAGCGCAGCACTGTTGCTAAGCTGAAGTGTGTTGCTTGAGCACCTGCTTTGTCCCAAGGTGTGCTGGGAATTGATAGATCAGGAGCTCACTTAGGTGGTGTGCTCTACAGAAGACACCAGATGAGTGTTATGACTGTATGGCTCTCTGGGCATGGAGGTGTGGTGCTTTGCCCCAGATGCTGTGATTGACTCCTGGTGGTGTGTCTCCCTGCAGCGGTGCTGACTTCCTGCGACTTCAACAACAACAGCTCCCCCTTCTGTGACTTCCAACAGGATGTGCAAGATCACAGTGACTGGATACGGCACCGTGGCGCCACGCCCACTGAAGGCACGGGGCCCAGTGGAGACTTCCCTGATGGGAGTGAGTACGGTGCACGCTTTTCTAGCACCATCGACTTGTTACTGGTCTATCTAGCATTATAGTGTGCCTAATTACAGCGCTGTGGATGAGTCGTGCATGATTACAGCTCTACGGGTCAGTTGTGCACAATTACAGCTCTATGGCTCAATTGTGCACGATTCCAACACTATAGCTCAGTTGTGCACAATTACAGCCCTATGGCTCAATTGTGCACGATTCCAACACTATAGTTCAGTTGTGCACAATTATAGGTCTATGGCTCAATTGTGCACGATGACAACACTATAGCTCAGTTGTGCACAATTATAGCTCTATGGCTCAATTGTGCACAATGACAACACTATAGCTTGGTTGTGTACAATTACAGCTCCATGACTCAGTTGAGTTGGCTCAGTTTTTCTAAAAGTATCTTGAGTATCTTCTACTGCACTAACTGCTTGTGTTTCTTATGTGCATATTCTGTAATTTGCTGTCCTTACAACTGGTTTTAGACTTACTTTAAAGCTCTTTGAGATGCTACTTTTAAAGGCGCAATATAAAATAACGATTATTATCCTCTCATATCGTCAACCCCTCCTTCTCCCCCTCATTCCAATGCCTTTTCTCCTCTGCTCCTACTGTATCTCCTCGCTCCCTTTCCCAGATGGCTACTACATCTACCACGAGGCTGACAACGTGGTCGACGGCCAGGGCGCACGGCTGCTGAGCCCGGTTCTGAGGCCGAGGGACAGCCAGCTGTGTGTGCAGTTCTGGTTCTACATGTACGGGCTGGAGTCTAAGAATCGGCTGGCCCTGCTGGTCCAGAAGCCCGGCGCAGCGGAGCAGCTCCTGTGGGAGAGACGGGGAATCCAGAGCCACTCCTGGCTGGGGGAGGCCGTCACAGTCCCTGCCTCTCCCGGGCAGGACCTCACTGTGAGTCTTGGTCAGCCAGGCCTGGGCCCAGCGCCTGCTGCTGAGGGTGTGCCGGGGGAACGAGGGGTGTGCCAGGGAAAACTAGAGGTGTACCAGGGAGGAACTAGAGGTGTACCAGGGAGGAATGAGGGTTGTGCAAGGGGGAACGAGGGGCCTGCCAGGGGGTACCAAGAGTGTGTCAAGGTAACAGGGCTGTGTCAGGGAGATAACAGGAAAGTGCCAGAGGCAAGCCAATGGGTACCAGGAGTGTGCCCGGGGGGTGCAAGAAAGGTGCCAGGGGCATATCAGGAGGGCCACAGGGGTTTGCTAGGGCGGTAACAGGATGTGTGCTGGGGGGGGAGTGCCCGGGTGCTCTGGCGCTCTGGCACTTCTGTTAGTGATCATGAAGGGAGCACGCAGAATTCATTCAAGAGAAGCTTAGCAGTCTGTGTTCCATCCCAGGCAGGATTGTATTCCTGGTTTCCTAAGCTGCAGGCATGTTTGGCAGCAGGGCTGGCTGGATCATTGTCCTGCAACAGGGTGGAGCTGAAATTCCAACCTTTGTACAAAAACTCATTTTATACACACGTCAAAGCACGGCACGACTACAAATTTGATTAGTAATACACTGAAAGGGCTCAAGAAACACACTGTTTGATTATCTTAACTATTATTTTAACTAGTACCGTGATCCATAACCCTGTATATACAGACATGGTTCAGTATCTCCCTGTTAGAAGGCAGTAGGTCCAGACAAGATGGAGACTTTTGCCTGGACTACACTCCCCACAGCCTTCTGCCTTTATCAGTTATATTCTTGTTGGGACTCTTTTAAATGCTGTGGAATAGCACACTTGCATCTTGATATGGCTCTGTGATTTACAGTAAATCATTCTATAATTTTGCCATGATGTTACTAGCCCACAGTGTGCTGGACTGTAACAACACCGTGATTTGCCCTGTCCAATCAGTGAATCCTCTTGTGTGTCTGTGTGCCCAGGTGGTGTTCGAGGCCGTGCGGGGCTTCAGCGCGTCCTGTGACACGGCGTTGGACAACATCACCATCAGCAGTGGCGCCTGTCCTGGTAGAGTTCATTTCCACTCAGACATGATCCGATCATCTGCAGGCACTCACTAAACCACCAGGGCAAAGCCAGTCAGAGAGTGCCTCAGTGTGCCAGGGGCGACAGTCAGTCACTGTGCCAGTTAGATGCCAGGGTGTCATAACGCCTTTCAGTCACTGTGCCAGTGTGAGATAATGCCAGTTATTCTCTGTGCCAGTGTGTGATGATGCCAGTCAGAGAGTGTATCAGTGTGCCGCTTAGGCAATGGGCCAGTAAGGTACTGTGCCAATCGGTCTGTGTGTTAGCCAGTCAGCATTCCTATTAGTCCCCAGTGTGCCAGTGTGTGATAATGCCAGTCAGTGCCAGTGCCAGTCGGTGAGACAGCCAGTGTTTCAGTTAGCCAGTGTGCCAGTGTGTGATCATGCCAGTCATGCCCTGTGCCAGTCAGTGAGACAGCCAGTGTTTCAGTTAGCCAGTGTGCCAGTCACTTACACGGGCTGGCTGGTCAGAGTGTGGGGGAGTGATTACTTGTCAGTAAGAGCTGCGGCTATGCTCGTCTCAGCTGACCTGTCTTTGTACGTGTCCCTCTGCAGGCTGCCTGTCTGGCTGTGATTTTGACACTGTTATGGACCAGTGTGGCTGGACAACCCAGAGTGAGCCCAGTACTACGGGCTGGGAACAGTGGAAAGGACAGACTGATACCGAGGGCACCGGGCCTGAGGACGACTTCTCCAAACCAGGCTGTGAGTCCGATAGGGCTCTCTGTGGGAATGCGTGTCTGACATTGACATGACATGACGTGACATGACCACGTGTGTGAAAGACAATGTTTCCCACAAGGAATAAATTCACAAATAATTGGGCCTAGGGAATCAAACAAAGCTGTATGTGACCTATACAGAACTACTCTATATAGCACTTTCAGTGAGTTAAGCTTAAAAGCTTTTCAATGTTCACAATTCCAATGCTTAAAATCCAGAAACTCTGAGGTCTCTTGAATACAGTACTTGAACTGTAAGAGACAGCTGATCCAATAACCGGAGTGTGACAACACTGGCACGCGCAGCATGGGCGAGCTGGAAGTGATTCCTGAGTGGAATTAATCAACTTAATCGCTCAGCTATATTCTTCAGGCTCCATGTCTTTAACAACTGAGGAATTGCAGACAACTAGCGAACCTGTAGGATGTCAGATCCACTGGACTGGAATTCGCTCACCTCTGTCTTGACTAGATAACGCAGACACTCCTACATGGATCAGTATGCTACTAGCAAGTGAAGCACAGCTCCTTCTTTGTATTTGTAAGGTGAGGAACTAACTCTGGGGGTGCCACTAGGAGGCGCTGTGTATAAGAAATGGTAATCACATGCCTATCAAAGACAGCATTCTTTCAGATTTTTTTAAACTGAATATCATTGGAACAACCATTTTGTCAAAAGAACAACAATAATTTATCTCTCACAACAACTTATCCAAACCAAAGAATGAGCACATTACAAGGAGATTTTTTAGAAGGACACAACTCTTACCTTCACAAAACAAAACTTCTGTTCTGACCACATTGGGGCAGAAGCACCAGTTGTGAAGACATGTGATTACCTCCATCACTCTTATATGGCGCCGCCTAGCGGCATCCCATAGTTAGTCCTCCGAGGGCTTGATAACGTTTTAAGGTTGGTAGCTTCTTACACTGTCTTGGCCTCTCTCGCCCATCATGACAGTTGGGAACTACATGCTGTTGGACTCCATGTTTGGTGTACCGGGTGCAAAATCAGAGCTGTGGAGCCCAGCTGTGAGCAATGGGGGCTGCCTTCAGCTCTCCTTCTACTACTACATGTACGGCACAGCCACCACCATGAGGCTCAGCGCCTATGCCGCTGCTGCTGGTAAGTCCCCTCGCATTCAAGGGAATACTCCATAATAATAAATGATACACTGAAAAAAAATAGATTTGAAAGTTTCCTTACCATAAGGTCTCTCTGATTAATAAGAAAGGAATTTGTTTTTTTGCTCATATCTGTGATGGGAAAATTTGTCTCATATGAATACAGTACCATGCCTATGCAGTGTGACACAGTTGTCAGAACTCAAGACTCATACCTGCAGGGTTGCAGGTTCAAATCCAAGGTGGGAGACAGCATTTTTTTTTACCCTTGAGAGAGGTACCTCACTTGGATTGTACATTTAAATCATCAAGCGGAATGAATAGATAGAAGATACTTTGGATAATATCAGCTGTTGAACATGACATCTTCCCCATTAGCAAATTAATATCTGCCCCCTTCCTCAATTCAGGAGGCTCTTTGGGAACCCCCCTGTTCAAGCTGCAAGGTAACCAAGGGCAGGGCTGGAAGAAGGCAGAGGTTCGCTACACCGGCAACGTACAGGACGTACAGGTGAGACCTGAGTGTGCTTTCCTCCGAAACAAGCTCTTCTAAGTCAGAGACATGTGCTTTTTCTGTCCCTCGGGACCCCACGGTGCCCACAAGACAGGAACGATCCAGCTCTTGCTGACAGGACTGACAGCAGGCTCTCATCTAGTCCTAGGAGGTGCTGGTGCATGGCAAGCATGCGATACCCTAGCTGTCTCAAGCACCCCCAACACCTGGTGCATGTGGCCAAGTGTGTATTTCTGCAGGGAAACAGTTGTGCACACAATCCCTTAGTTGTGCTTTGACAGTATCCTCAGTGACATAGATGTGCACATTACCCTCTAGCTGTGCTTTGACAGTGTCTGCACTGAAAGGCTATGTGAGCTGTCCCCTAGCTGTGCTATGATAGTGTCTGTGGTGAAAGGCTATGTGTGCTGTCCCCTAGCTGTGCTATGACAGTCTCAGCCGTGACCTAGATGTGCACAGTGTCCCCTAACTATTCTGTGATGGTTTGCCACTGGTGTCTTTCAGTTTGTGATTGAGGGGGTGTACGGAGAGACGGACAAGACTGACATTGCTGTGGACAGCGTCTGCATCACTGCTTGTCAAGGTACAGCAGCAACAGGGGTCCCAGGGCTGCCCTGAAGTAGCCAAAAGTAAACACTAGTGGGGGACAGATACCAGCATCAACATTCTGTAATCATTTCACTCACTTGTCACAAGTGAGCTGTTCTGATTGGGAACCTCTGTTGGAAATGACTGGGGGTTGACACTGCTTGGAGCAATTGCCTCTGTTTCTGAAAATCAAAGGTTTGCCTTTTGTGTGCTTCTGCTTTCCTTCAGGTGAGAAATGCATCAGGGAGGAAACAACTATTATTGTTATTTTTGCAAGCGCCTCTGCGTCAACAATCTCCAAAAATGGGCCATGTACCAGACAATGGCTCCAATGAGCCAAATCTCTAAAAAAGTATCATGCACAGAGGGGTTTGCTCCTTTTTTAACACTCTGGCTCATGTCCTGTGATTATGATACAGAAGCTTGGATTTATGGATAGGACTCTATATAGGAGAGTCACAGGTTCAAGACCCAGGGAGGACACAGTTGTTGTGCCCTTGGGTTTGTGACTCCAGGTCTGACTCCAGTTCCGTTTGTCTTGTTTCTGCACTGAAGTCTGAAATTGATTGAAGGTCTTTAATTTTAATTTTCTGTGCTTTTAAGAACAATATAAATTCTTGTATCTCACTACTGTTTGTATTTTTTTAACAGTTTCTCCAACTACAACAACCAAGCCCACCACCACATCCACAACCAAGCCCACCACAAGCTCTGCCACATCCACAACCAAGCCCACCACAAGCTCCACCACCACATCCACAACCAAGCCCACCACAAGCTCCACCACGTCCACAACCAAGCCCACCACAAGCTCTGCCACATCCACAACCAAGCCCACCACAAGCTCCGCCACATCCACAACCAAGCCCACCACAAGCTCCACCACGTCCACAACCAAGCCCACCACAAGCTCCACCACCACATCCACAACCAAGCCCACCACAAGCTCCACCACGTCCACAACCAAGCCCACCACAAGCTCTGCCACATCCACAACCAAGCCCACCACAAGCTCCACCACCGCGTCCACAGGCAAGCCCACCACAAGCTCTGCCACATCCACAACCAAGCCCACCACAAGCTCTGCCACATCCACAACCAAGCCCACCACAAGCTCCACCACCACGTCCACAACCAAGCCCACCACAAGCTCTGCCACATCCACAACCAAGCCCACCACAAGCTCCACCACCGCGTCCACAGGCAAGCCCACCACAAACTCCACCACGTCCACAACCAAGCCCACCACCACATCCACAACCAAGCCCACCACAAGCTCCACCACATCCACAACCAAGCCCACCACCACATCCACAACTAAGCCCACCACAAGCTCTGCCACATCCACAACCAAGCCCACCACAAGCTCCACCACCACGTCCACAACCAAGCCCACCACAAGCTCCACCACGTCCACAACCAAGCCCACCACCACATCCACAACCAAGCCCACCACAAGCTCCACCACCACATCCACAACTAAGCCCACGACAGGCTCCACAGTGTCTACCGTTGCTCTTACCACAATAAAACCTACCACAACTACCACCAGCAAGCCTCCAGGTAAATATTTTGTTGCATTTGAACAGGGAGCCGGAGGTAAGCTGAGGCAGGGTGCAGAGAAGGTGGAGCTTGGAAGAAGATTAGAGAAGCTGCCTGCAGAGGAGGTGGCGTTGGGAAGGAGGTTAAATGAGCTGCCTGCAGAGGAGGTGGCGTTGGGAAGGAGGTTAGATGGGCTGGGTACGGAGGAGGTGGCATTGGGAAGGAGGTTAGATGGGCTGGGTGCAGAGGAGGTGGCGTTGGGAAGGAGGTTAGATGGGCTGGGTGCAGAGGAGGTGGCGTTGGGAAGGAAGTTAGATGATTTGCTTGCGGAGGAGGTGGGGAATGGGAAGGAAGTTAGGTAGAGCTACTTGCAGGGGAGGCAGAGTTTCATGTTGCCCATTGAAATGAAGAGGGTGGCCTTTGCCACAAAGCGCTCACTGTGGTCCTCTGTGTGTTTCAGTGGAGTGTCCCCCCAATTCCCACTACGTCGTGTGTGGGCCTGCCTGCATGCCCACCTGCCAGGCCCCCTCTTACAACTGCACGGGCTCCTGTATCACGGGCTGCTTCTGCGACCCCGGCTACGTGTACCGCGGGCGCCGCTGCGTGCCCCTGCACCAGTGCGGCTGCCTGGACGAGGACAGGAACTACTACGAGGTGAGGAAGAAGCTCATGTGCCGCCCCCCCCCCCGGACAGGGCATCCACTTTACCTCGCTTCTCCCCTCCTTCCTCAGGCCTGATCACACTCCTACCTTAAGGAATTATACTGTGATTTACTGTAGTAAAACAAGCAGTATCGCAGCTCGCTGCAGCAGATAAGAGGAGGCCATCCTCTGCGTTCTGACTGTTTAGGGGCTTGTAAAGCACCAGTTTGACTCTGACCATCCTGAAGCAATCCAGTGAGTTGACATCATCACTCCCCATATTGATTAATTTAAAATAGAGCTGCTCAGCTCCAGTTTTTGCAGGTTTTCAGCTCTTAACCACCTGCGTGATTGATACTGGACCAGTTTTATTTAACTCAGAGCACACAACTCAGACTGCAAGTAGCATTTTACATTACACATCTCACGTGCAGAGTGATGTCCACATTATGGAGAGTCGCGCCTGGGCTGGCTGTTTTTGGCTGTTGTGGCATCTCTTTCTAAACCTCCCCTTCACCTCCTTTACCTCCCGGCTTCTCTCAGCCCGGGCAGCTGGTGTTCGGAAACGGTTGCTCGAAGATGTGCCGTTGCCTTGGTAACTACACACTGGAGTGCGTCACTAATGAGTGCCTGCCCACTGAGGAGTGCCGCGAGGTCAGTGGGGTGCCAGGCTGCTATCCCAAAGGTATGGAGTCCCCCGTCTCCTAGTCTCACTCGCTCATTGGTGCCGTGCCAAATGAGCTATAAAGTCTGTCTCCATCACGCTCTCATCTTTATCAGGCTCAACACAGTGATAGTGTGACCGTGTTCATGCCCTGCCCTCCCTCTCTCTCTCAGACTCCTCCACCTGTATAGTGGCAGGCGACCCTCATTACTCCACATTCGACCGCCGGCACTACAACTTCATGGGGAACTGCACCTACCTGCTGTCCAAGACCTGCAATTCCAGTCAGGTCCCCACCTTCGCCGTGTTCACCGACAACGAGCATCGCTTCGGCCTGCTCCACGTGACCTACGTCAAGGCCGTGCACGTGCACGTGGGGGGCTTCCCCATCTCACTGATCAAGGGCGGCACAGTGATGGTGAGAGACTCTGTTTATTGGCCATCATCACTTTCACACCCACTCTGGAAATGCAAATTACTTTTCAACATGATCAAACCATTCTACAGGGAGAATGGGAACCTGTGAACACATAGTAGTTCAGGTGGGTAGCTGCGTCAGCATGCGTAGGCTGCAAAGGAACAAGCAATAGGTTTATTCCATGCTGAAAAAAAGAAGAAAGAGAACACATGTGGGAACCTGTGAACACATGTTCCTCTTATAAACTCAGCCCATCCCAGCTATTTATCATTTGTTTTTGACTTTTATTGTCGAGTGACATGTCTCCCTTTAAACCATAATTGGTGCAGATGAGCAATCTATTTGTCCTAATTACATGAAAAGTTGATACTGCTGGCTGCTCTTTAGATCTTCAACCTAACAATTTGAAAAACTGCAATTCTGTGGTGCAGACAGCATACAGTTATACAGATGCCATATGCTGGATTCACATTTGCCAGCAGATCTCTTGCACAATATGCAGAAACAATGTTCAAAGAGCAAAGTTACATCGGAGACTGGATGAGGCTGTTGGAAGATCAAACTGCGGCAGGTCTGGGGAAGAGAGGTCGGAGTCACCTCTCAGCCCCGCACCAGTACCAGATCAATGGGAATCAGCAGACAATCCAGACACATGATTAAAAATCCAGAATCACTGAATTTTTGCATTTGTCGTGCTGAATCAACTCCCGGTCGTTATAGTTGTGTATTATCAAAATCGAGTGCTGACAGCTCCCAGTCCTAGTTGTCCGATGCGTTGTCAGCTCTGTCAGTGCAGACAGAATGGGTGGGGCCTTTCTTAATGGCATCACTGCCAGCTTTCACGCTTGGTTGCACCTCCTCATTCTCTGCTCAGACCCGTGCAAATCCACCTATACAATGAGGAAGTCCGCAAGAATTTCATTGTGGCGTGCCTCTCTCTCTTGTGATCTGTGCTGGGCACACCCCAGTCATAAGGAAATCTCACCTCCGGTGATCCTGTTTCCACTCTTTCCCTCTTCTTCAAGGTGAATGGGTCAAAGGTGAACATCCCAATAAGCCCTGCACCTGGAGTGTCCGTGTTTAAAGTGGGGACACACTTCACTGTATCAGCGGACTTTGGGGTGACAGTGCGATACGATGGCAACCACTACATGGATATCAAGGTCACCAGCGAGTGAGTGCCATGAGCATATTGATTAAAGCCTGTCAGGACTTATGTTTATCTGTATAGCAGCTAGCAGATTTATTTGAACTCCTTAATTACACTGTACAGTTATTGACACACTCTGGGACAGTTGGGGGATGTGAGCATCTAGCACACATCTTGTAGTCCATCATTTCAATTGGAAAAGATCCCTTTGCCATATAAAGTAGTTCCTGTCATGTCTGTTAGCTTTGGAGGTGTGGCGTAGGAATATTTTGGTACTTTGGTGACATCACAGGTCCAGTACCAGATTGACCAATCAGAGGTCAGCATTCTGTCTTGCAATAGTATAATCACAGCTAACTGCAACTGTAGAGACTGCAACACAAACTGAGCACTACAGGTGGTGCTCTGTGTGTTGAATGACGTCTACCCTTTCCAACAAGTTCCTACAGTTACGAGAGGGTGACAGCTTCAGATAAAAAATGTACATGTAGATCTTGGCTAGAGGCAACGAAGGGGGAGAGGAAGGGGCTACGGGTTTTAAATCAGGTGTGAATTCTAGCGCCTCCTGTTGGCTCCTCCCTGCAGTTACCAAGGCAAGCTCTGTGGACTGTGCGGGGACTACAACGGCAACGCCATGGATGACTTCCGCACGCCAGCCGGGGAGCTGGTCAGCACGCCCAATGACTTTGGAAACAGCTGGAACACAGACGCCAAGTAAGACACCTGATGAACACACACACAAACACAGAAATATACACAAATATACACACATCCACACACCCTGTGACACTCCTAGCTGTGGGATGTCTTAAAATAGGGAAATTTAGCCATAGGGTCAGGGCGAAAACGTAGACGTAAGGCATAAACCAGGTACTGTTTATTTACAGCAAAGGAGACTTTAAACCAAATAAAACATCTAGCTCTTCTGGGAAATCCTGGCTGACTTCTTCAGTCTCTAACTATCAAACTGGGCAGCTTTTCAACAACAGACTCTTCAAAACACTCTTCCAAAAACTTGAAACTCACAGATTCCTCAGCTGTTGTCTTGCTCGGTCTGTGGGTGGTCAGACGCATATCAGAGGATCTGCCCTCTGTCCGCTGTGGGAAAATAACGCATTTTTAAAATGCTAACTGACCGATTGTCTTGTGGCAACTGGTTAGTTGACTGAGGGCAGCTGCTCATTCCTCATAGCATTCTGGAGAATGTAGTCCAGAAAAGAGACTCCATCTTGTCTGAAGTCATTGCCCCTCTCACACACCTATACACAAACACACATGCGTGCAGTCCTGCTTTAGTGGGGACTTCTTATTGATTTACGTTCTCTTTTGTTCCACTTTTCCCTCCCACAACCAAATTTATGGTAAATTTATGAAGACATTTTCCTAAATTTTGTCCTCATGTTGACACTGATGATGACCTGACCCCTTTAAATATGTCCACTATATGGTCTATACAGTATATAACTGAAACAATTGTAGTTTGGCTCATCCCTGTCTGAGAATTTTGCTGACATAGCTCTGCAGTAGGAATCTGTGTATTAAGATCTTTCTGAATGTTTGTGGTGTCAGTGAGCAAAAGGCCAATTTAGTTTTTACAGTCAATCTCTGTGCCACTTGATTCCTTCAGCTGTTACCAGACGTCCAATGAGACTATCCCACAATGTACTGATGAGGAACAGGATGTGTATGAAAGTCCCGCCTACTGTGGAATGCTGTTGAACCCCAAGGGACCCTTTGCTGTCTGTCATCCCAGAGTGAACCCCAATGTGAGTTATTACTGGTAATATTATTGTCAGATGGCTGTGTCTTGTGATACTACAAAATCAGTGTTTCTCCACACTGGAATTTCCTTTTAACTTGTTTTACTTCCACAAGTTTGAAAAGTTTAAATAAAACCAAGGCAAACTACAAAACAGAACCCGACTCCCTTTCTGGAGTCCTGCATATATTTTAGGTTGTCTCTTCTTCTTACTATAAGTTGGGTTACGCCAGAAACGATACACGGTGGTGGGTTGTTAACTTTTTCCTCAAATATCTTCTATCTTCTCATGTCTTTTCCAAATCACAGTCCTACACTGCTTTATGGGGCTTATACACACCTTAGCTAAGCCTAATTATCCCTGTTGGCACCTGCGCTCAATAATTGGGCTGTTGGCAGCCATGTTAGCTCGATAACTCCTCTCGGCCCACTTAAGAGCCAAAATGTCTGCCTCCTATGGAAGCCTCCCAGGGACATCTCAGGTGACTCTTCCATTCAGGGATGTAACCTCCCTCACAATAATAATTATCTACTGCAGCTGGTATAACTGCTGGTGTCTGCCTGTCCTCTTAGAGTTTCTTCAGGGACTGTGTGTTCGACATGTGTGAGCTGGACGGAGCCCAGACATCACTCTGCGAGATTCTGGAGTCCTATGTGAACGAATGCCAGGACCGCAACATCACAGTGGGACCCTGGAGGAACAGCACTTTTTGTCGTGAGTATGACCACACCCAGGGACATAGGAGACCCGTAGACGGACAGCTACACACTGACAGGCCGAGGGAATCAATAACTGAGCACGACCAGCGAGGGACTGTCTCCCTGAGACTGCTGGAGACTTTACTGCCTTTCTGCTTCTTCATACAGCACGAGAGAATAGATGCTCAATCACACAACTCTTTGAGTGCAGCATTAAGACTGTGAAGAAGACTCTCTGAATCTCTTGAGGTCAAATTCATCTTACAAGACCAGCAATGCTAAGACTTCTGCACATAAGCACATACAGGAAGACCGGTCACAAACAGGAGAATCTCTCTGGCATATTATCCAACCTGTTTTGTAGTTAGTAGCTAATTGATCCCAGGATCTCATCCAGATGATTCAACAACATGGCAGGGAAGCTTCTTCCAGACTCCCATCACTCTTTGTATAAAGAGGCCAGTGGGTGGGGGGGTAGCTTGTTGCAGACTCCCACCCCTGTTTGTATAAATACAATTTTGGAAAAACACAAAAAAGAATGAAAAAACTCCCAGTGTTTGGAAGTGGTGTTTTGTTGACTGTTTACTGAAAACAGTTGACATTTCAGTGCTGTGGTGTATGCTGACACAATTCTGTCTGTCTCCTCCTCCAGCTCTCCTCTGCCCCTCCAATAGTCACTACGAGCCCTGTGTCCCCCCATGCCCGCTGTCCTGTGCCATGTCCAGTCATGGGCAGTGCCAGGGGCCTTGTGCAGAGGGCTGTGTGTGTGACCCAGGTTTTATTCAAAGTGCCGGAATCTGTGTCAGGCAAGAGAGCTGTGGTTGTCAGTATAATGGAAAATACTACCAGGTGGGGGTGCTATTTCTCCATTTTTTGTTAATGTACTGCAGTGTCCAGTCAGTGTGTCTGTATTAACCCCTCTCTGTCTCAGTACAGTGTTAATGGACTGTAGTGTCCAGTCAGTGTGTCTCTATTAACCCCTCTCTCTCAGTGCAGTGTTAATGGACTGTAGTGTCCAGTGTGTCTGTATTAACCCCTCTCTCTCAGTGCAGTGTTAATGTACTGTAGTGTCCAGTGTGTCTGTATTAACCCCTCTCTCTCAGTGCAGTGTTAATGTACTGTAGTGTCCAGTGTGTCTGTATTAACCCCTCTCTCTCAGTGCAGTGTTAATGTACTGTAGCATCCAGTGTGTCTGTATAAAAGCTGTATTCCTCTCTGTCTCAGTCGGGCGAGGAGTTCTTCACCCCTGGGTGCCAGTCAAAATGCCGCTGTGAGTTGGGGTTGCCAGTGTGCGTTCCCTGGAATTGTTCAGACCAAGAGTACTGCGGAGTTCAGGATGGGGTACTGGGTTGCCACCCCAAAGGTAAGAAGTCACGCTCACTGTTCCTTTGTCTCCTTAGGACTGGACTGTTACAGCCGGGCTCCGGCCTGTGTCACAGCTGTTCCATTGTTCGGTCTAGAGATGCACTAAAATCTTGCATGTTTCCCATCTCTGGGTTTCCTCAAGGGCTCAGCGTCCCATCTCTGGGTCTCTGGGTCTCCTCACAGGCTCTCTCCTCTCTCTGTCCATCCACAGGCTCAGCTCACTGCTATGTATCAGGAGATCCTCACTACATGACATTTGATGGGCGTCTCTACAGCTTCATGGGCACTTGTACCTACACCCTGGCCAGGACCTGCCGCAACAGCACTGGTACTGGCATCTGTCCCTCACACTGGTTGCTAAAGGCCTTGTTTCAGTCTCATCTGGCAGCGTGCTGTGCAAATTTGAAGTATACGTGGAACATAATGAGTGAAATCCTGTTGTTACCTTGCAAATTCACTTGGACAAAATCTCTTTAAGGCTGTAGCAGCTTTTAATTGTATGATAAGTCTACAAGAAAATCAAGATCAAAGACTTCCATGGATAAGATAGTGTATGTTTGCACAAAGCTAAAAAGGTTCTTGAGGTGCTATCTTTTCATGTGCCAGATTTGATGTGTTGTCTCTCGGTACTAAGATGCTGCGTTTTGTCTTGTGCAGGTCCCTGGTTTTCAGTAGAGGGAAAGAATGAGGAGAGGGGGCTGCTGGGCGTCTCCTACCTGCGCAAAATCTACGTCACAGTCAATGGAGTTACTGTCACGTTGATGAAGAGCCGCCGGACCTTGGTCAGTGTAGACACAGTACAGTTTGTATGGTCAGTGTAGCCTGTGTGGTCACGATGTGAAGGCAAGGTGTCTGATTGGTGTTATACAAGTGCCCGAGCTAGGGTTAGGGTTAGGGTTTGAATGAGAAGTAGACATTTACTGATGCCTTTGCTCTGCTTTTGGAGGCAGTTGAAATGCAGGAAAAGTGTTGTTTTGTTGTTTCCTTGACGACAACTTTTGGCCCACATTTGCGATTTTTGCTAAGCCGCGCGGCTGTCGCTCAAAAATGGTTAAAAATGCAAAGTTTTTCAAACACACTTTCAGGCTGTGTTGTCAGTAAAGCTGTAGGTGCAGTAGGGCCTGTACCCTTAGTAAGACAGTTCTGCGTGTATGGTCAGTAAAGCTGTAGATGCAGTAGGGCCTGTACCGTCAGTAAGACAGTTCTGCCTGTGTGGTCAGGAAAGCTGTAGACTCAGTTGAACCTGCATGGTCAGTGTAGCTAAAAACACAGTGTATTGTGTGTAAGTTACAGTAAGTCTATGTACAGAAACAATCCAATATACCAGCAGGTTCTGTAGAGTCTACAGTGCAATCTGTAATCACAGATAATGCAGTGAGCCTCTGTGGTCTTATAAAGCAGCTGGAAACAGAATCCCTCTCACTGTCCTCTCAGGTAAATGGCGTGAGGGTGGCCCTGCCCCACTCCCCCTCCCCCTGGATGTCCCTCTTCCTGTCGGGGCAGTACGTCACTGTGAGCACCCCCTTCGGGCTGACAGTGCGCTGGGACGGCAACCACTACGCTCACATCACTGTGCCCAGGTGAGCCAGCGCGTCAGGGTGTGATCTGCTGTGCTGTGTTTCTCCATTGGGCAGGTCACAACAGGGCTCCTAAAAATAGACAATAAACACCACCACACGAATAAGCTTCCAGACCAGTGCTCTTTAATTACAAAGTGAGGGAAATCAAAACCAGCCATCAAAAAGCAAAACAATCTAAAGGAAAACCTGGCTCTGCTTCGAGCAGCTTACTAAACTTCTACCTGTGTCAACACAAAACAGACTCCCTGAGACCTAGTTCCCCATGGGATCCAGTCCCTTACTGAGGCCTCTTTGCAAACTCTTCAAAATGAAACACTCACAATTTTCATGGTCCAGTGTTCCTGAGTTTCAGGCCTCTGGTCAGTCAGTCTCAAACAGAATATCTCCCTTCAGCTTCTAGCTAGTTGACTCATTAACTAACACAGAAAGCTTCTGATTCCTGCTGTGTAAACATTCACCTGACCAATCACCTTCCTTGGACTGGTCAGGTGATTGAGGGCAGCGACAGTTAATTCCTCAAAGGCTTCTGGGGAATGTAGTCCAGACACTATGTGAGAGTGGGTAAGTGTGAGTGATTGTATGTCAGGGTGTAAAAGAGTGTGTGAGGTTTTGTTCAAGAATGTGAGTGTGTAAGATATGTGAGTCTAAGGGAGAGCGAGAGTGACTGTGGCTTCTGTTTGATAGCCTCACCCTCCTAATCTGGTGTTTGTTCCTCTGTAACCCCCCTCCCTCCCCTCAGCTCTTACTATGACCAGATGTGTGGCCTATGCGGTAACTATGACAACGATGCCAGAAACGACTTCATGCTGCCAGACGGCAGTCAGGCGATAAACTCGGATGACTTTGGCAACAGCTGGCAAACTGACAAAGACGAGGACAAAACGTGAGTACAAAGAGTTTGAGGGTGTCCGAACCAGAGACCACCACGGGCTGCTGTGTGCATTCTCTGCCACATTCCGCTTTTTCCAACTGGGAATTCTCAGTTACAATTCTACTCTCCAGTCTAGAATTCTCTGTCAAAATCCCATTCTCCCTATACTGAAGAGTAGCGAATTATTTTCCACAATCCCAAACTCATTCACCAAGTGCTCCAGGACCCAAGACCCGAGCCTCCCGTTATCCCACCCTGGGCTTGTGGTACTGCCTGTCCCACTTTCCTCTCAACCAGGCTGCTTTTCTTAGAGGCTGCAGCTGCAACATTCCCATTGCTTCCCTGCAGGGCCTTGAGGTGCCCTGTCATGAATGGCCCAGGGTACGATGAGTGTGGCTGCTGAATTACAGGGATTGTGGGACAAGAGTCTCACTTCCACTTTCTGTTTCCCTCCACAGCTGTCGCCCTGGCAACAACACGGATCACCCCTGTGACGAACACCTGGGCGCAGAAGTGGCCAAACCGGAAAAATGTGGCAAACTGACAAACAAACAGGGTCCTTTCAGGTACTCTGATGCACTGAAAGACACACACTGAGACCCCTATACACACACTTACACAATAATAACACACAGAAACACTGACACACACACTGAGACAATGACATACATACACAGAGTTGTGCATCGTGGTATGATTGTGACATACATGCACTGAGTTGTGAGTCTGGTGTAATTGTGGATATTTGTGCTGAGTTGTGTGTCTGGTGTAATTGTGGGATATTTGCACTGAGTTGTGCATCGTAGTATGATTGTGAGATACATGCGCTGAGTTGTGAGTCTGGTGTAATTGTGGATATGTGTGCTGTGTTGTGAGTCTGGTGTGATTGTGGATATTCGTGCTGAATTGTGAGTCTGGTGTGATTGTGGATATTGGTGCTGAGTTGTGAGTATGGTGTGATTGTGGATATCCGTGCTGAGTTGTGAGTATGGTGTGATTGTGGATATCCGTGCTGAGTTGTGCGTCTGTCCTGCAGGGACTGTATCGCTGTGGTAGACCCCAACCCTTATTTCCGGAGCTGTGTGTACGACATGTGTCGCTACGAGGGGCTGCTGCAGACTCTGTGTGACCAGCTGCAGGCCTACACTGATGCCTGTCTGGCTGCAGGAGCCACTGTCCACCAGTGGAGGGCGCCAGACTTTTGTCGTGAGTGCCATTACCCCTCTTTCCTTGTGTTACCTTTTCTCTCTCTCGCTTAGCTTTAGTGCACAGATCATGTACAGTAGCCTTCATCCATGAGCCTGTCCTGGAACCATGGGGCACAAGGCAGGACACACCCTCACTGGGCGGGACGCCAGTCCATCACAGGACACAAGGCAGGACTACACCCTAGATGTGGCCGCCACTTCGTCGCTGGTGCTCTCACATATATGGGGGACAGTTTAAAGTCTCCAATTAGCCCAGCCTGTCTGTCTCTGGCATGTGAGAGGAATCCAGAGCACTAAGAGAAATCCCATTCGAAGCAGTGATAGTGATAGTGATAGCGATAGTGCTATAGTATTCAACATCCCAAGAAGAGTTCCCTTGTTTAACCATTTCCTGTCTTTCTTGCATCACACATGCCCCGTGACTATGGCTGGGCATGGGTACACGTCTGTCACGGGACAGATGTGACACTGAGGTGAACAACGAGGTGCCAGTGTGTGCGGATTAATCCCCCTCCTCTCCCCTCTCTCCCCAGCTCTGCTGTGCCCTCCCAACAGTCACTACACCCTGTGTGGCAGCCAGTGCCCGGAGACGTGTGTGCCCGGCCATCTGCCGGAGGGGGGGTGCAGCTCGCGGTGTGTGGAGGGATGCCAGTGTGACCCGGGCTTCGTGCTGAGCGACGAGCGCTGTGTGCCCTTGAGAGACTGCGGCTGCGTGGACCCCCAGGGCTCATACCACCCTGTGAGTGCCCCCCACTGCCCTCAGGGCTCTTCACTCAGATTTCATTCTGCCCAGCTCAGACTGTTGCTTTCCTGCATCAAGGGGTTATTAAAAGCCACATCACTCTTCAGCTCACAACTGACAACCCTCTGTGCCTGGTCAGTACCTGGACCAGAGACCTCCTGGGATAGCTAAGGTTGCTGCTGGAAGAGGTGTTAGTGGGGCCAGCAAGGGGTGCTCACCCTGCGGTTATGTAGGTCCTAATATCCCAGTACAGTGACGGGGACACTATACTGTAAAATAGGCGCCATCCTTTGGATGAGATGTAATCAAAAATGGATCAAACTATTACCCTGCCTCCATCTGCTGTCAGTACTTAATCACACTACTCCTCTGTCTCAGTCTCAATATCTAATCATACTGCTGCCATGTCTCCATCTATAACCAAAAAATCATTCTGTGATTCAATCTTTAATCAGTAACTCTTCATTGATAGTACTGCCTCTGCCTCCAACTATAAGTCAATAATGTATTAAATCATCCCCATGCACCAATCTGTAATCAATAACTAATCACACTATCATGCTGTCTAAGTGTGTGTTTCTCTCTCTGACTCTGTGCTGCAGGTGATTGAGACTCTGCAGTGCTGTCTCTCACATCAGTCTATGACTCTGCGCTGCAGGTGATTGAGACTGAAATTCTGTCTCTGCTCATCTCAGTCTGTCTGTGACTCTGTGCTGCAGGTGGATGAGAGCTGGTATCTGCCAGGCTGTACCCAGCGCTGTGTGTGCCAGGGAGAGGGTGTAATCCACTGCGATAACAGCAGCTGTTCCCAGATGGAGATTTGTCAGCTGCAAAATGGGCAGTATGGCTGCCAGGGACTGGGTAAGATGTATTTTACTCTCTTAAACTATATTGCACTAATCTGTAGTGTAACAGACCACACTGCCCTGTACTGTGCACTCTTAATCTATACTGTATTGTACTAGACTGTACTGTGTTAGTGAGCACTGGTATATTGAATGGACAACCTCCTCTGTATCAGACAGGGCCACGTGCTCAGCCACAGGTGACCCTCACTATACCACCTACGACGGGAAGGTCCACCACTTCCAGGGCTCCTGCTCCTACACGCTGTCCCAGCCGTGCAACACCTCCTCCCACCTGCCGTACTTCTCTGTGGTGACCGAAAACGAGCGCCGTGGCAACAACAAGCACGTGTCCTACGTGAAGGCCGTGAGGGTCAGAGTTCACCAGCACACCATCGTCATGAACAAAGGCCGCAGAGTGCAGGTCAGCCACGTTGCCACTTGAGAGGTCCCCCTGTAATTTCGTGTGATGTTTTTAGAGATGACAGTATAGGTTAGGTGCTACTGTCTCCCCAATCTATTAAACCTGTACCCAGTTCTAGGTGACACTAGAAGCATTTCAGACAGGCCAGAATAATGAGGGAGGAGAGGGCCTAATTCTTTTCCTCTTGAAGGAAAGGACCAGAATCAAGCTTCGAGAGGGATCTTTTATTTTTATTTTTAATCAATAATTAAATATATAATCAAAACATTAGTTTTTGTCATGTGCAAATGATTTGGAATGGGCTATTATGTGCTTAACATGTCTTGGTTGCAGTTCCAAAGCCCGTGACCGCACACGGGGGAGAAGGTGGAAGTCTGGGCCATTCCTCAGCCCAGCCCACCTTGCAGCCACTCATCTTTTGACACATCATAGGTAGCCCCTCCCCCTACTGGAGGATCAGCTCTGATTGGAGAAGACATGCGCCTTTCACTGACAGCACTGGGTGACTACAAGCTCCCAGGAGGCCACATGAAGAGAGCCAGGAGAGAGTGGAGGCTGACTAATCCCCTTCCTTCCCTTGGTGAATGCTGGTCATGGTCAGTTATTGACTGACCCAGGCTTGAACTTGCGATCAAAGTGTTTGAGCCATGAAGGGAAACTCTCCACAGAGCAGCACTCAATTGCTGAATCAGATACAGGGCCTTGTAGCTGGAATGTAGCCCCTGGTAGTTTTTAGAACAACTTCACATCAGCACTTATAATTCTGTTCATCCTCCATGCCCACTCCCTTTTGAGGGAGCCAACTATCACTTGGCTGGTCTCACTGTAGCCCCCTCTCATTCCATATGGCCTGGGTGAGGAGAGTGCTTCACCCTCCTCCTCTGACAAGGTGAGCTCACAGGCCTCACAGAGCCCCCTGGAGGGCGAGGACTGTCACTGACAACCCTTCCAGCCCTGTAGGGCTCAGCCTACACTCTGCAAGAGCACTGGAGATTGCCTGTATAAGCTGGGTTTGATGGAAAAAAAAGTATTGCTCTATTGGTTAAGACTTATTGCTATCTGCATGAAGAAGGAAAGAATCTGCATTCTTCAAGAATATCAGACCCTGTGCATCTGTGTCTCTCAGGTGGATGGGGTACAGATGACCCCTCCAGTGTTCCTGGATCAGGGGGTGACCGTGCGTCTGAGCGGGGTCTTTGTCACAGTGGAGACGGATTTTGGGCTACGTGTGCGTTTTGATGGAAACCACCATGCGGACGTCAGTGTGCTGTCCACCTATAGCGAGCAGCTTTGCGGGCTGTGCGGTGAGGGCCTTCTTTGTCGTCATCATCATCATCTTCCGTGCACTCACACCAGAGAGGCCTCTGGACCTTCCTGGTTCAGACACAGATTCACTCTCCTTCACTGTCGTGGGTGCTAGGTGTGATCATGATCATAGCAGCTGTAAGTCTTCAGAATGGTCCACTGTGCCTTACAAGTAAATTTATCAGGGCACCACAGTGTGTTACGCTCTGGCTGGGAGCAGCTCGTTTCCCGGCGTTGCCCTGGGCAAACCGAACATTTACAGGGGCTCTCAACCTCCCTCCGATCCTGTGTGAACGTGGTCAGGACACATTTCTCAAAAAGCTCATGTCTCAATCTCGATCCCAAAACCAATCAATTAATTAAGAAGGCTATTTAAGGCTTTCTTCCCCATTGATTCAGTGCTCTGACATTGAGATAGAGCTTTCGGTGCTAGCTGTCACTTCCACTTTATGCTTGCCCAAACTGACACCTTTTTCCCAAATCTCCGAGCACTAATTCAGCAGAGTCTCAGTGACAGTGTGTGTCCCAGCGACAGTGTGCGTATCTTTCATTGACAGTGTGTTTCCCCCAGTCACAGTGTATCTCAGTCTCTTTAACAATGTATCTCTCCTGCCCCACAGGGAACTATAATGGCAGACCCGGTGATGACAATCTGAAGCCAGATGGCAGGCCAGCAGACAGCTCCAGTGAGCTGGGCGAGAGTTGGCAGGTCCCAGACAACCGCACCGAGTGAGTCTGACTGCTGTGTATTACTCCGTGCAGTATTCGGTCATGCATTCTCGGTGCAGGTGACCTGCACTGTGCCAGGTGCTCCTGTATGGCTGACCCAGTTAAGGTGCTCACTTCCAGCTCAGGTTGAGTCCTGTACTCTGCTGCTTGCCAGTTTGGAGACCTGGACCATTGGCTAACAGTGGGTCCTGAATGGTGCCAATCCCTGGACTTGAGGGTTCCTGGGCATGAATGTCAGCCAGCAATGAGCCACTGCAGCAGCTCTCTCCTGCTCCACTGTGGAGCTGGCAGGTGCTTCACAGCAGCTCAGCTGATTGCTAGTGGGAGTGTGGGAGGAGAGCTTTCCCAGCCCATGCTGGTACAGGAGTTGCAACACCATGAGGAAGTGATCAACTGTAGGCATCTCCACATTGGGAGAGTACAAAAATAGTGCAAACTGTCAGTCCCTCTCACCATGATGACAGGAAGGGTCATAGTGGAATGTAGTCTACATAGTGGAACCTAGACATCTGCTGAGTCTTGATTTCAGAATCACTCATGTCAAGAGCATCTCAGATGGGTTTTAGTTTCCTACAAGACACTTCATTCTCCTCTTGCCCATCACTTTCTGTCTCTTAGGTGTTCCCACGATGGAGGGGTGGATGTCTGTGACAAGGACATTGAGGCTGAAGCCAAGAAGCCCACCAGCTGTGGGATGATCATAGACCCCCAGGGTGAGTGCTGCCTCTGGGCGCCTGGCTTGTGCCAAACTGAACCCCACCTCACTGTCACACACTGCCCCACACAACACCTCACATCCACTGTCCCCACACTGACCCCACTCCATTCTCTCGCACTCCACTGTCACACACTGCCCCTCACAACACCTCACATCCACTGTCCCCACTCCCACTCAGTATCCATCACACTAACCCCACTCCCACTCCACTCTCCCTCAGTATCCATCACACTGACCACACTCCCACTCCACTCTCCCTCAAGCCATTAGAAACCAGATGAATGGATCAGAACTCAGGAATCATTGTCTCTCATTCCTGCACTGCCCAGCGGTTAGCAAGCCCCCATCCCTGTGTTTCTCCTGGCAGGAGTGTTCCAGCCCTGCCACAGCGTGGTTCCCCCGGAGGTGTTCCTGGAGAGCTGTGTGTACGACCAGTGTGGCACAGGGGGTGACACCGTGGCTCTGTGCCTCGCCTTGCAGTCCTATGCTGCCCTCTGCGCCCAGGCCGGTGTGCCCATTGATTGGCGCAACAAAACCTTCTGCCGTGAGTACTTGTTGTGAGGCTGCTGCTGTGCGTGGTGTTGGTGGACCAGTAGTTGGCGCTCCTAGTGCAGTCACTAAGCTGTTTGAGTGCCGTTCTTTCAATGAGATGCTAAAATGAGGTTCTGATATTCGCTCAACTAAGATCAACCTGGCACTGGGTGCAGAGAACAGCCAAGTTAACATATAACCAAGTCCATCCCTATACTGTTGCATAATGTACTATAGTATATGGTACGTATGGTTTAAAGACATAAGCAACCCTCCCTTATATGATAATTAAAGGATGAATGCATTGGCTTGAAGTTGATTAAAATAACATTGATCAACTAAAAGAAGTAACAGTAATCACAAACTTAATCAGCTAAAATAAACAACATAGACTCTGTGTCTAGCTTGAATTTCTCTGTGATCATCACACCCCACTGTAATGAAACAGGTTAGAACTGTCAGTGAGCCTTTAAAGTCGTCCCCAGCCTGTGATTCCCCACACTGCTGACACAGAACCTGGAGCGTACGTGACAATATAAGACCATGCTGTGATGCGGATGCTGTGTAGGGGGTGCTTGGTCAGGGGGGCAGGGAGAGGCTCACTCGCTAGATTCGTCTCACGATCCCAGTCTGTTATGCAGCTGATCTGAAAGTTGTGTTTAATAACCTTCTGCTCGGTTTCATCCCGCTCTGCTTTTCTTTTATCCAAGGCCCTGTTGTCCAGACCGATTACTAATAAGTGAAATCGTAAATGGTAAAATGAGTTGTCAAGACCTACTGTAATCCCCATCTCACTCTCTCACTCTTTCCCTCCTGTTGGTAATCCCCTCTCACTCTGCCCCCTCTCTCAGTGTCATTTTAAATTGTAGCACCCGGATTTGGCCGTATTAACCCCCCTTCTCTCCCCCCAGCTCTCACATGCCTGGTTGGCAGTCATTACTCCCCCTGTGGTAACGCCTGCCCCGCCAGCTGCACTGAACCCGGAGCCCCCAACTCCTGTGACCT
Source organism: Atractosteus spatula (assembly GCF_055471065.1). NCBI lineage: Eukaryota > Metazoa > Chordata > Actinopteri > Semionotiformes > Lepisosteidae > Atractosteus > Atractosteus spatula. Next base: position 65,110,223 of record NC_142708.1, on the reverse strand, counting down.
GCCCTGCGTGGAGGGGTGCGTGTGTGACCCTGGCATGGTGCTCAGTGGGGACAAGTGTGTCCCCTTCAACCAGTGCGGCTGTGTGGACAAGGATGGCAGCTACCGCCCGGTATGCAGCACACATGATGGGTAGCTCTAGCCTCACAGGGTTACAGGGTTACAGGGTTACAGGTCACAGGTCACAGGTCACAGTGTCCTGCAACCTTCATTTTATCATTTATCAAAGCTTCTTAATTAAGCTAATTAGCGTAAGAAGTTACCTGAAATCTGTAGGTGTTAAGAGAGGCACCTGTAAGATCTGCAGGCTTGGATCAGATCAGAGCATTGTGTGTGAACAAGCTCACATTGCAAAAGCTGTTCTGAAAGTGACAGGTTTCCTCATAATCATCTTAACAATCTTTGAGAAGAACAATGTGCATATCTGTTCCTGCAATCCTTTCTGTTTGTAATTTGTTTTTACCGCATTTCTGTGTGTATCTGGCTTGTGCTGTGTGTTTACCCATGTGTGTGTCCACCTCTGTGTATTTGCCTGTGTATCTTTACCTGTGTTCACCTATGTGTTCCCTGTGAGTGTGCTCCAGGTGGGGGACAGCTGGTTCCCTGTGTCTGACTGCTCCGAGGGCTGTGTGTGTGTGTTTACCTGTGTTCACCTGTGTGTTCCCTGTGTGTGTGTGCTCCAGGTGGGGGACAGCTGGTTCCCTGTGTCTGACTGCTCCGAACGCTGTGTGTGCTCCTCCTCTAACAACATCACCTGTGAGCCCTGGCGGTGCAGCCCAGCAGAGGCCTGTAGTGTCCAGGAGGGGACATTGGGCTGCCACTCTACAGGTGAGGCCCCATCACACACAGCCCTGATACGACACACTGAACACTTACAGCACTGATGCACTGGGACATCGAATACACACAGCATTGATGTACTGACACACTGAACACATAACACTGATGCACTGACGAACTGACTCAGCACTGATACTGACACACTAAACAATCACAGCACTGATACACTGACAGTCTGAACACAGGCAGCACTCATGCACTGACATACTGAACACTTACAACACTAACACACTGACCACACACAGCACTGATACTGACACACTGAACACTCAGCTCTGACACTGAACACATGCCGCTCTGACATGGACAGGTGATATAGTATACAGATGCACAACACCACATAGATACACAGTAAGAAAATATTATTTTTCCCAAAGTAAATATTTAAACTTAAACAATATTTAAATATTTAAGCAATACAAACAATTGAAAAATATTTGTAAAAACAGTTCAAGTTGTTACTGTAACACTAAAATTTTTGGGCTTCAGCTTTTCGTTTGTCTCATACACTGTGTAGCCTCATTAACCTTCAGATCCATTTGCTGTGCAGTCGACTGAAAGGCAGCAGAGCTGAGCAGGAGCCTGTGCCCCGGTCCTCTGAGGTCCAAGCTCGGGGATAAGGCTGCGCTACCTCTGTATCCCACAGGTATGGGAGTGTGCCACATAGCTGGGGACCCTCACTACTACACCTTCGATGGCGTGATGCACACCTTCATGGGCACCTGCACCTACACCTTGGTGGAAGTGTGCAACGCCAGCCTGGTGACGCCCTTCACCATCGTAGCCAAGAACGAGGAGAGGGGTCAACCAGAAGCCTCCTACCTGCGCTCCGTCACCATCCAGCTGCAGGGAGCCACCGTGACTCTGAGCAAGAACAGGAGAGTGCTGGTGAGACAGAGGGAGAGAGAGGGAGCGGGCAGGGGGTCCACACAGGGCATGAGGGGGAGGGAAAGGTGTGCCTGAGTACTACAGCACAGTACCACAATCTGGCCCTACCTAGAACCCACTAAAGCACAGTACCACACTCTGGCCCTAGCTAGAACCCACAACAGCACGGTACATCATTCTGACCCTACCTAGAACTCACTACAGCACAGTACCACAATCTGGCCCTACCTAGAACCCACTAAAGCACAGTACCACACTCTGGCCCTACCTAGAACCCACTACAGCACAGTACCACAATCTGGCCCTACCTAGAACCCACTAAAGCACAGTACCACACTCTGGCTCTACCTAGAACCCACTACAGCACAGTACCACACTCTGAAAAGCAACAGAAATTGTAAGTTTTGTACTTTTGGACCCATTGATTGTATACACAACATAGTAATTAGAACAAAGTTAAGAAGGTACTGTAGTTCTGAGTAACTGTTGTAAAGAATGTGTGTTTCTGATATGTGTTAGTTGTCTAAACTTTTTCTCTGCATCTCTCTAGCTGGATGGTCGTAGGGTGTTGACTCCTCTGACCATTAGTGGGACAGGGGCAAGCCTGTCCACTAGTGGGGTGTACAGTGTCCTGGACACAGATTTTGGGCTGACTGTGAGGTTTGATGGGGTGCATCATCTGGAAATCACGCTTCCTGGAGCTTACTACAATAAGGTACTACACTCTGACACAAAGCCTGAACACTACTACAGCAAAGTGCCACACACTGACACTACCTAGAACCCACTACAGCACAGTACCACACAGTGACACTACCTAGAACCCACTACAGCACAGTACCACACACTGAAACGACCTAGAACCCACTACAGTACAGTGCCACAATCTGTGCCAGTGTGTGCCAGTATTAACGTCTTCTCTCTGCAGGTCTGTGGCATGTGTGGCAATTTCAATAACAACAGCAGTGATGACAACCTGATGCCAGACGGGCTCCCTGCCAAGGATGTGGTCCAGCTGGGCAACAGCTGGAAGGCAGAAGGCGACAGTGATGAGGGGTGAGAGATCTAACACTACCCCTGAACACAGGATAGAGCACTACTGAACACAGAGCAGCATCCTCAATCACAGAATACTGTCCCTGAACACAGGGCAGCGTCCTTGATCACAGAGTATTGTCTCTGAACACAGGATAGAGCACTACTGAACACAGGCAGGGCACTGTCCCTGAACACAAGGCACTGTCCCTGAACACAGCATAGAGCCTGCAGCGGGTACAGTGTGTCTTCCCTGGCTCTCTCAGGTGCCAGCCTGATGACAGGGAGGATCTGGACCCCAAGTGCATACAGGAGGAGGAGTCCCGCTACACCGCCCTCTGCATGGAGCTGCTGTTTGACAAGCGCTTCCAGGAATGCCATGCCCTCCTGCTGCAGGAGCCCTTCCTGCAGAACTGCGTGTACGACATGTGCGAGTACGAGGGCATGCTGGGAACACTGTGCGACAACGTGGGGGCCTATGCCCAGGCCTGCCAGAGTCTGGGGATCACTGTGTCCTGGAGAAACTCCACCTTCTGCCGTGAGTCTGACCGGCCTTCTGCGTTCTCCCTTAACAAACAACAATCAAAACCCAGATTGTTTGTGTAGTTTTTACTTTTTTAATGTTCAAAGGTGCTGTGCAGAGTCCCAGGGTGAGTGATCTGACAGGGGGTGTCAGAGGAGGGTGTGCACAGTCCTCATTCTCTCTTTGCAATAAAAAAGTTGGAGATGCAAAGTCGGGTTCTAAAAACCTGGTGAATCCAAATTTACAATATAAAAAAGTCTGTTTTTGTAGATTCGTTTCACATTTTTTTTTTTAGTAATCACAATTACTACTCCATAATAAATCTTGTCTGATGTGCTAAAACTTGATGTTTTCTTCTAGAGCTTTTGAGTGAGATGAAACACAGAACAAACCGATCTCTTCCTCTCTCTCTCTCAGCCCTACCATGTCCCCCCAACAGCCAGTACTCCCCCTGCACGGCCCCCTGCCCCCCCACCTGCGCCAACCTGTACGCTGATGCCAGCTGCCCTCGCCCCCCCAGTGCCTGCGTGGAGGGCTGCCAGTGTAACCCTGGCTTCGTGCTGAGCGGCGACCAGTGTGTGGCGCTGTCGAGCTGTGGCTGTGTGGACAGCAAGGGGGAATACCACGATGTAAGTGTCCCCCATAAACTGGGGGGAAATTTCAGTCTAGTATTGATGGCAAACTTGAAATCATCACATTACTATTCTTTAACAAACAAGTTCTGCTTCAAGAGTGAAATAAGAGTAGTGAGATAGTGAGAGAGACCCTGGAACACCCCCAGTTAAACAGTATGTTAGTGTTAAATAATACTGGAATATTCTATGTATCTTGGGTAAGCAGTAAAGGAGCAGTGTGGTGAGAGATAGGCTTTATTAAATGAAAATTGCATTTTTAATAACATGGCTGGCAAACAAGGATTGTGCTCACTTCTGATTAAACTCCAAGTAATAAAATTCAAACTGGGTTCCCTACCCTGCTTAGAGGCTAATTTGTGACATTCATGCAGAAAAAGACACTCATCACAGAACTGTGGCAACACATTATGTTGTTGCAAATCTTATTTTCAGTCCATCCACGTTCTCTACACCCAACCTCACCAGACCTGACTAACAGTTCCTACAGCGGATCTAGAGCCTAGAGCAGCTCAGAGGCCCAGTTTAAAGCACGCCAGTAAAAAGATCTCAGCTCTGATGCCCTTTGTGTTCCTGGGCTTGATTTGACTGGGGCCTCCTTGATTTGTTGACTGAGCTGGGGGCTGTCTCCAAGGTCACTGGCGATGTGTGCCTTGGGGGCTGTAGCCCAGCTGATAACCAATTACTGAACCATAAAACAGAAGATAATTGGTAATCCAGTGTGGTCATACACCACCACTTGTATCACCTTCCCAGCCCCCAGGGTCCTAGTGTCCCTGTCCACTTGACCACTATTTAAACTCCATTTCACCTCACTTAAACACACAGAAAGCAGAACAGGGTCCTGAACACAGTTACAGCACTACAGAGTGCATGAAACACATCTAAAACAACTGCTGTATTTCCATGAACAAGGGAATGGAGAGACCACTAATTTCCACAAAGTCAGTATTTATTTTCTGTCTCGCATAGCTGTTAAAATAATCAGCAATTAGTATTTCATTCCTTTATTGGAAAGGATCTTATTCCTGATAGGACCTGCAACAACCTTGAGAACTATCCAGACACTGCATGGGATGCCAGTGGATCACAGGGCACAAATACAGACAATGTAGTGACAGGAATCAACGTAGCCATTAGCAAAGCCTCAGCTTTTTTGGGAGGAAACTGGAGCACCCCAAAAAATCCCACATTGATACAGGGAGGACATGCAAACTCCACACCGATACAGGTAGTATTAATCCCAGAACCCCCAGAGGTGTTAGGCAGCATCTCTGACCCACAGGAATGGATATTTTCAGTGAAAAGTTTGATGTTCCAGCTCCCTGATTACAGGGCTGGGGCTTTGTGGTAGGAGAAGATCTCTTGATCTGGGGGACAGATCTCTTGATTTGGGGGGCAGTGTTAGAGGCATGTCTGAAGTCAGAAATGGGAGGAGAATCTTAAAGGACCCTCTTGGAACACTAAATAATGGCACGCCAGGAATTCTGCATTGCCCCAGTTGTGGATTTATCACGGCTCCCGTCACGAGTGGAGATGTGGCGGATTCCCCTGTGGAGTCACCGGCTGGGGCTTGGCTTGACCACGCTCTGACCTCTCTCAGGTGGGAGACTCCTGGTTGAGCGATCACTGTGAGAGGAGGTGCTCATGCACACCGGGTGGCGTCCTGAACTGCGTGGCGTTCCAGTGCAGCGAGAAGTCGGTCTGCGCCCTGGACAGCAAGGGGATCCGCTACTGCAAGCCAGCCAGTGAGTGAGCCATCTCCTCTCCGAGCCTCGCCCACACCTCCTGGTTTCATCTCTCATTAGCATTACAAGGGAACAAGTCATGATACACACCAGAGACAATGAGGGCTAGGAAACATCAGGGAGGTTGTTTGGCCCGGGTCTAGGTCTCGGTCTAGCTCATTTGATTAATGGGTGGACAGTAGTGCAGTAGAGGTTCTGGACCCAGACTGGAAGGGTGTGGGATTAGAACCTGAGTGGGACGCTGCTGTTTCAGCCTTGAACAAAGTACTGCAGGGTCTCAACATTTGCTTGAGGTTCGGTACAGAGAATTGCTCATTTAGATCAATGATCCAGACCCTTAAAGATGTGTTCTAAATTAGTGGGGCTGCCACTTGAGTAGAGCTTTCAATCTTCTTACATTAAGAGTGTGCTGAGGCTATCTGTTCATATCTCCTGATCCCTCATGTGTTCTGCATGACCAATACCAACTTATGCCGTCAAACAAAGGTTTTAGAGTTCCTCAATGCAAATGTAACAAAATGTAGAATTCCTTTGTCCCACACTCATTCAACTGCTCAATAAATGCATTGACAATAAAGCAGTATTGGTTTATGGGCGAGTGCAATCAGTGGTTCTGTGCAAAACAAGGGGGTAATGCTTAATTATAGGGGCTCGGGGTTATTGTTGGGGGAGTAAACTTACAGGTTATAGTAACCTTTGTGGATTCTTGTAGGAGTGATGCATAAGGACTTTGTATGGGTTGAGGTCTTTTATGGAATGTTATATTTTAAATTTTTAATGTAATATTTAATGGTACTATTTGTACTATTCTTTTTTGTAAGTCTCAATGTGTTAAAAACAGAGCTGATTGGATGCTTTTCAATCAGACTTTCCAACAGGATGCTTTCTGAGAAATTATATAATCAAGGTTTATCATATCTAGATTCTGGTATAGGCAGTAAACTAGTCAACAAGTCGTGTATGCAGATGATAGCAAAATAGGATCTGTGAACATTGTAGAAGCTGTGAAAGAAGTTCGAAAGATGTAGATGAGATTCAGTCTGGACACACTGTAATGTAGACGAGTGTCGAATGTTGGTAGTGTGTATCCCAAGCCACTGTGACCACCAGCCTGCAGTGCCAGTTTTAACCAGGTTTGTTGCTCCCTTTCCCTGCCTTCAGAGTTTGACAAGTGCAGCATTTCTGGGGATCCCCACTACCGCACCTTCGACCGGTTTGTTCACCACTACCAGGGCCCCAACACCTACATCCTGACCCAGACCCACGAGCTGCCTGCCTCTCTGGCGCCTTTCACGGTTCGGGGAAAGAACACGCGCAGAGGCATCAACCGGAGGGTGTCCTTCCCGAAGGAAGTCTATATTGACGTATATGGGATCAACGTCCACTTCTTGCAGCAGAGGAAAGTACTGGTGAGTCCAGCGGACATACACTGTGTAGAGAAACTGTATAACGTGATATACATCTTATAATGGGATTACAAAGTAGCATTTGCAATGCACACTTGAATTATGGGTATGAATATTAATGTTGTATGAGCCTGTTGTCCAATCACAGAGCTTCTGGAGACAACTTTGATCTGATTTCTTTGGAGTGTGGCCACTGTACAGAAACACAGAAGCATTGTTCAACTTTAAACAAATATGTGATAAAGCTCCAATCATATTCTGACTTTAGTAAACTTGCTCTTCCAGTCTGTCTTGTGTTTTTGGGCTGAATTAAATGTCTTTTGCCCAGTGAGTATAGACCATCCATTAAGCAGCATATCATACCACTTTATGCCCAGTGCTTGAGCCCCAGCCTCCCCTCTGTGACAGGTGCTGTGCATTAAAGGTTTGTTTCTGATCCCCGTGTGCAGGTGAATGGGGAGAGAGTGAGACCCCCTTTCCAGCCCCTCCAGGGTCTGAGGTTGTCCCAGCGGTCACGCTTTGTTCAGCTGCACACTGACTTTGGCCTCTCGGTCAGCTTTGATGGGAAATACCATGCAGGTGAGATTCCACGCACTGACACAGGAAAAAAAGGTCGGGTGGTCCCATGCACTATGGGTGCAAATGCATGATGTCACAAAGGAGACAGTCCCTCAGAGTGACTGAGCCTGCGTGATGTCACAAAGGAGTCTGACTGACAGAGTGACTGAGCCTGTGTGATGTCACAAAGGAGACAGTCCCTCAGAGTGACTGAGCCAGCGTGATGTCACAAAGGAGTCAGACTGATTAGATTTAAAAGACGTGTCCCATTTAGGATGTGGTCCTTCCTTGCACTCTGTGCTTCCAGGTCAATCCAGGTCTCTTCCACCCTCAGCAGGAAAAGTGGTTTTCTGGCAAAGAATGAGTGGTTTGTGAGTCTTTCTGTGGACATTTTCTCAAGTTGTGATCCTGCACTGGCAGCAATACATGTCCAAACAGACAGACCATACTCACAGGCACCCAAATTGACACTGATGCTTTCTCAAAACTTAGATTTGCTGTAAAAGTTCTGGGGACTTCAGGCTCAAAGTTTCTCCCTCCTGTCTCTTCTTCCTCTTTCTCTTCAACTTTTGAACATTTTCCTCCTCCTCCCCTCTGCCCTGCCCTGGCCCCTGAAACAGAGGTGGTCCTGCCCAGCACCTACCAATCTCACGTGCGAGGCCTTTGTGGGAACTACGATGGCCGTTCCAACAACGAGTACATGAAACCTGATGGCAGTCTGACCCGCAATATCAACGAGTTTGGGAACAGCTGGCAAGTGAGTGACAGGGAGCTACCAGGACAGAAGACCTCTCCTTCTCACCCTGCAGCCTGGCGTCTCCACAGGTAAAGATAAGAGGTCCTGCATAGAACTCCAAGCAAAAAGATCCAAAGCACTTCACTAACAGGGGAGGACACACTTCCTCTGGAGTGAGCCTGAGTGATGTCACCACTGTCACCACTACATAGGAAACTGGCAAAATATTACTTCAGCAGGTGAACTGAGGGAGAAATTCAGACAGGCTAGAGCAGGCCTCAGCAAGGCTGTAGTGGAATTTAATCCAGCTGGAATCTTTCAAGAGCACAGGAAGTCAGGACATCTGTTTAACGTGTCACCTGAAGGACTGACCCTCCTACTTCAGCGTCTGCTGTCATCATACCAGTTTGGGCAAAGGCAAACAGCGCCATCTGCTGGTCCAACCTCAACTTCCATCAGAGGCCTGTTTTTCCTTAGATATCAGCCATCCAAGTCTTGACCAGCCAAGCCTTGATTATTCTCCGACATCTTACCAGATCTGCAAGGCAAGGCTGCAAGGCACTATAGCTTCTGGTTTTCTGTAGGGCGTGGATGTTAGTTGTAGCCAACAACACAATTATCACCTGAATTGCTTTTGGCCAGTGCGCCATATGCATCAGAGTGAACCTTTTTCTATTTTTGTCCAAACTTTGATTCAGGCATGAAAACCTGGCGTCCTGTCCAGGTTGTAGACCCACATTGTGGCCTACAGGTCTGTAGTGTTTCTGGCAAGGTGGGCCAGGAACCTCACCATTAATGTGCAGGTTTCTGATGGTGGATGGATGGAAGCATTTCAAAGAAATGTCAAATCTGAGTATTTTTGTGTTTTGCGTTTGAAATGATATGCTGATTCTGTGGCAAGAGGAAGACTGTTGTGAAGTGTGAAGGTTCTTGCAGATTACCGTGTGCCAGTATGTCTGAATTCAGCCCTATGGCAACCCTACCCATGTTGCAGGCGCGCCCTGGAAGAAAACCTGGAGACCGGGTTCGAGACAGGAGATTGCAGTGCGGACCAGCTGACCGTGGTGAATGGGTCTTCGCAATGTGGGGCTCTCGCCGACCCCCAGGGGCCCTTTGCACCTTGCCACCCCAGGCTGGACCCCATGCAGTTCCAGGAGTGAGTGTGGCAAACTGGCAGTCCGAAGTTGGTCCAGCCTGAGCGTCTACCTGTGTGTTTTACACAGGATGTGTGTGAGCTGTGTGTGTTTAACATGGGATGTGTGAGTGTCAGCTGTTTGTTAATAATATTAGTAGTGTTTGTGTGTTAACGGTGTGTCTCTGTAGAAGCTGCCTGGAGAAGTTCTGCTCATGTTGTTTGTGTGTGAGACCTTGTATTAATGGTTTGTTCTTTGCCTGAGAATTTGTGTATCAATGTTGTGTATGTGGGTGCTACAGCTGTCTTAATGTGTTGCTGTGCCTGGCATGCTGTGTGCTGCAGTTGTGTGTATCTGGGGGTCTGTCAGTCGCAGATGTGCATTACTGTATTTCTGTGCCTCAGGAGTTGTGTGTTAATGTTTTTTTTTGGGGGGGTTGCAGGAGTGTGTTAATGTTGTGTATCGGGGGGGTCATGGTTGTGTATCTGGTGTATCTTGGGACGGTCGTGGGTGTTTCTGTGCCTCAGGAGCTGAGTTTTAATGTTGTGTATCTGGAGGGTCACGGGTGTGTGTTAATGTGTTTCTGTGCCTTAGGAGCTGTGTGTTTGACCTGTGTGCCGAGCAGAATGATGCCACCCTGCTCTGTGCCAGCTATGCAGTGTACGCGCAGGCCTGCCAGGAGCTGGGAGTCACTCTGGGGCCGTGGAGACAGAAGCTGAATTGCGGTGAGACACTCAGGCGTGTGACACTGACTTAGAAACAGTATGTCTTGCCCTCAGTAGTCCCAATCAGACAGGGGTTGGGTGCTCTCTCCAGCCCAACAGGGCACCTTGTACATTTCAAGACTGCACACACAAAGGAGTCACACACCCATACCCTGGTGCCCAGGATCACCAGGACATTCAAGATAACCTTGCCACTAAACTTCAGAGAGGTGAGATCTTCTGGTTTTAAGGACTTGCCCTACACCTTTGTGCAGTTTGGGCAGAGGGTTACCCAAAAATAATTTTCTGTGTTTGCTCTACAGAGAGCACCAATCAAGAAGTTGTTTTGACATCCAGAGAGCATTTCAGGCCACAATTTAAGTACCCTTCAGCACTCAAGAGGAGTTTTTTTTTTAAATTCTAATCAGTTTCTTGTGTTCTTGATCCTTAGAAACAGGTGATTTTCATTCTAACTGGACTCATAGCTCTGAGGTCCTGGACTGGGGAATCTACTGTGTGGAGTTTTTCCCTATACTTCTCCAGTGCTTCAGTTTCCACCCATCCTCAACAGACATGTTGGTTAGAAGCACTGTTGTCTCTAAATTGTGCCAGTGTGTGCACTGTGATAGACTGTGTGTCCAGGATGGGCTGTGGGTTGCTGTGAATAACTACCTTCTGATAATGGGTGGATGAAGTGGGTTGCAATACAAAGGAATGCTACAGTGGTGTCTTGGCCCCCATCTGCTGTATAACTGACACCGTCCTTGTTCTTCTTCCAGCTCTCAGCTGCCCACCCAACAGTGTGTACAATTCCTGCATATCAGCCTGCCCGGCGTCCTGTGCTGACCTGGCTGCCCCCTCGGAGTGCGACACCCCTCTGTGTGTGGAAGGATGTCACTGCAACCCAGGCTTCGTCCTGAGCGGGCTGGACTGCGTGCCTTATTCTCAGTGCGGTTGTACCTTCCAGGGGCATTACTATCTGGTTAGTCTGATTGTCTGAGCATGACTGTATGTCTCTATGGTCAGACTACAGATTCGAAGCACCCATCTCTGCCACCCATTAAGTGATAAGTGTCTTAATCCCTCTCTCAGTGCAGTGTTAATGTATAGTGTTCAGTCTGTTCTGAGTCTGTCTTTGTCTTTCAGCTGAATGAGAAATTTGTGTCGGAGGACTGTAGTCAGAGCTGTCAGTGTACAGTCACAGGAGCCGTGTGTGAACTCAAGACCTGTCCAGTGGGGCACATCTGTACAGTGTACAACGACACACGCAACTGCTACAAAGGTGAGATACTGCGTGTGAGTAACTGCACAAGTACAACTAAGTCTGCAACACATCTGTTTTTCTGAAGTGCCCTTATTAAGAGATGTGTGGTACAGAGCATTAAAACTGTGAAAGTAGGGCAGTAAAAATGTAGTCATGCAGATGTTTTTCCTCAAGCATGATATGGAATGCACAACCTGTCTCTGTCCCTGTGTCTCTGTATAAGCAGTGGGGCTCTGAACTGACTCTCTAAGAACATAAACTTAATGAACAGGCTATATGCTATATGCAACATGATTCCACCTAAGTGTAAGATCTAGTTTAAGAGCATCCAAGTATCTCTGCCTTCATGGCCAGTCCCAGTAATCCATTCCATACATTGACAATTCTGTTGTATCCTAGCAATGTCTTAAAACTGACCTTCCTTAAAAACTCCTTAATATGTAAAGTGGGGCCCAGAACTGTAGCAGTACTCCAGATGTGGTATAATTAGCACACTGCAGTTTCAGCATAACCTCTCCTGACTTGTATTGTGTACTCTGTGATACATAGCCAACCATGTTAAGTCTTTTCTGTTGTTTGTGCAGACTGTCTAGATGCTAAGAACATGGAGTCTAATTATCTAGTCTTTATTTCACTTTGTGTACTTTCCCATTCTGTGCCAAACCCTTGTCTCTCTTGCTATATACAGTGCCTTGCGAAAGTATTCGGCCCCCTTGAACTTTTCAACCTTTTGCCACATTTCAGGCTTCAAACATAAAGATATACATTTTTTATTTTATGTGAAGAATCACCAACAAGTGGGACACAATTGTGAAGTGGAACGAAATCTATTGGATTTTGGAAACTTTTTTAACTAATAAAAAAATGAAAAGTGGGGCGTGCAAAATTATTCGGCCCCTTTACTTTCAGTGCAGCAAACTCACTCCAGAAGTTCAGCGAGGATCTCTGAATGATCCAATGTTGTCCTAAATGACTGATGGTGATAAATAGAATCCACCTGTGTGTAATCAAGTCTCTGTATAAATGCACCTGCTCTGTAATAGTCTCAAGGTTCTGTTGAAAGCGCAGAGAGCATCATGAAGACCAAGGAACACACCAGGCAGGTCCGTAATACTGTTGTGGAGAAGTTTAAAGCCGGATTTGGATACAAAAAGATTTCCCAAGCTTCAAACATCCCAAGGAGCACTGTGCAAGCGATCATCTTGAAATGGAAGGAGTATCAGACCACTGCAAATCTACCAAGACCTGGCCGTCCCTCTAAACTTTCAGCTCAGACAAGGAGAAGACTGATCAGAGATGCAGCCAAGAGGCCCATGATCACTCTGGATGAACTGCAGAGAACTACAGCTGAGGTGGGAGAGTCTGTCCATAGGACAACAATCAGTCTTACACTGCACAAATCTGGCCTTTATGGAAGAGTGGCAAGAAGAAAGCCATTTCTCAAAGATATCCATAAAAAGTCTCGTCTAAAGTTTGCCACAAGCCACCTGGGAGACACCCCAAACATGTGGAAGAAGGTGCTCTGGTCAGATGAAACCAAAATCGAACTTTTTGGCCACAATGCAAAACGATATGTTTGGCGTAAAAGCAACACAGCTCATCACCCTCAACACACCATCCCCACTGTCAAACATGGTGGTGGCAGCATCATGGTTTGGGCCTGCTTTTCTTCAGCAGGGACAGGGAAGATGGTTAAAATTGAGGGGAAGATGGATGAAGCCAAATACAGGACCATTCTGGATGAAAACCTGTTGGAGTCTGCAAAAGACCTGAGACTGGGACGGAGATTTATCTTCCAACAAGACAATGATCCCAAACATACAGCAAAATCTACAAAGGAATGGTTCACAAATAAACGTATCCAGGTGTTTGAATGGCCAAGTCAAAGTCCAGACCTGAATCCAATCGAGAATCTGTGGAAAGAGCTGAAAACTGCTGTTCACAAACGCTCTCCATCCAACCTCACTGAGCTCGAGCTGTTTTGCAAGGAAGAATGGGCAAGAATTTCAGTCTCTCGATGTGCAAAACTGATAGAGACATACCCCAAGCGACTTGCAGCTGTAATCGCAGCAAAAGGTGGCTCTACAAAGTATTAACGCAAGGGGGCCGAATAATTTTGCACGCCCCACTTTTCATTTTTTTATTAGTTAAAAAAGTTTCAAAAATCCAATAGATTTCGTTCCACTTCACAATTGTGTCCCACTTGTTGGTGATTCTTCACATAAAATAAAAAAATTATATCTTTATGTTTGAAGCCTGAAATGTGGCAAAAGGTTGAAAAGTTCAAGGGGGCCGAATACTTTCGCAAGGCACTGTATGTACGTCGCTACGGAGCGTGAAATGTCTTCCTCCCGACCTGATTCAGATCTCGCTGTAGTGTAAAAGATGTCTCTGTACTGTGTCAAGTGTCATGACTCTCTTCACCCTCAGGTCTCTCTCTATAGTGTGACAGCTGTCGCTGCAGGGAATCATCACGCAGACCTGTCACACAGGAGAGACACCTGTGAGCAGTGGGTCATTTCTCCTGCATGTCTCTGCAGAAAGTCCGTGTCTGAGCATGCCATGCTGGAATGACGGAATCTGTCAAGAGCTGCCAGAAGGCATTGGCTTCAACTGTCAGTGTCCTGAGGGATTTGAAGGCCCAATTTGTGAAGGAGAGAAGCTTCCTCCCAGCAGCAACCAGCTCGGTGAGTTTCTGAAGCCACTCTTCAACCGTGTCTGATGAGGCTCTACTAACATGCCAGTCAGACTCCCAGTTTCTGTGTACAGTAGCGTACAGCACATAAGAATTATCCCTTACTCTCCCTCTCTCCAGACGAGAAGACAATCATCCTGATTGGAGTTCTGGTCCCTCTCGTGGTGATCCTCCTGGCAGTGCTGTTTGTTTGTGTGTACCAGCACAGAGTGAGGTACTGTGTCTGTCCTCTCTCTCCCTCCCTGCTGTCTCTGTCCAATCGTTTTCTCCCTGTCCTCAGTCTCTCTCTCTCTGGGCCTCCCTGGGGTCTCTGTCCTCTTTCTCTCTCTGGGCCTCCCTGGGGTCTCTGTCTCAGGGCTGCCAATACACAAGAGTGTACAATCTGTGCACTAACTTATGTATCTCTCTCTTCGGCTGTAGTAAGAAACGATGGAAATATGATACAAGCGAAGAGGACTTGGCTTACCTGGAAAGTAAGTGTTTGACACCATGGAGAGTGTTTTAGATTTGGGCTTGTTCTCAGTCTGGAAACAGGCATGTCCCAGCAACTCTTGTTTGCTTTATAGCAGGATTTTAAAATATCTGCTGCCACATTCCTTCTATTTCATCCAGGGCAATGGCTGAAAGTTGTGTGTGTGTGTGGGGGGGGGGGGATAGTAGTGTGCCTGTTGTTCTGGCCAACATAGGTGAACAGAGCCTTTCTGCTGTTCCTCCAACCCTACCACACCCAGTACTTAACACATGAAGTCTGTTCATGGGACTGGGAGGTTCCTTATATTTTAACCCGTGGCTGTGTTTAAAGAATTTTCACAGGACTGTCTTGTTTTAATCTTCTCGTCAGTACGTCAAAGTGCAAAACCCTTACCCCCAGCCTATTCTTGTTCTGTTCTTGCAGATAAGAATTACAAGCCAGAGAAAACCAAGGTGACAAAGTTTTGAAGACGTGGTCTCCTGGGCCCAGACCCCCCACCCAACAGCTCTCAACATTCAGAAGGACAGAAATCTCCACAGTCGTCTTAGTAGCAGAGTCTGTTGAGAGCTGTAACATTCCTGGATATTTTTATTATTAACTTATTTAAAACTTAATATTCCAAAAATTAATATCTCCATATTAAAGACTTACAGTGAAATTATTAACACTTTTTTTCATTGTTGCTGGTCTGTCTATCATGACAAATGTGGAGTTGAAGGGGATAAAAACCCTCACGTTACCAGAAGGTCTGTTTGATTTAAGAATCCTGATGCTTGTGATGCAGGCTCAGCTGTGCAGCAACAGTGTAACTACAAAATGAATTACACCATCCTCAACCGGGTATATACCTGGATATTGGAATTGAAGGTACAGAATTGCCTAATACTGACACCAGATGACAGGAACAATGTAAACGTCAGAGGGAACACGCTGAACTAGAGGAAATAAGCAATAAAAAAGGGAAAGAGAAATGTACTGTGCAGTTTAATATGAATTCTAAATTCTTAATTTGTGCCATCTTTTAGACTACCATGAACAGGCTTGGTCCTAGTCAGTTCATAATCATATTGGGGGAATAAACTATATTAGAATAAAGGACATTTACCTCTTTTGTGATGAGCAGAGAAGAGTACAAGAAAACTGGATATACTCATCAAAAATCTCAATATGTTCCTGGTAAATTCAACACAGAGGGTTTAACTCATTATCATTGGTGAAACAAATGGAAACCGTGAGAGGCGTTTGTTGAGAACAGATACCAAAAGGCTCTGCCTTACACAAAGGACAGTGGGGGGTCTTGAACAAATCACACAGTCAAATCAGTCTTCTTCTTATAGTGGATCCCCTGGGATCTTTCAAGAAACGACAGGATGAGATGGTCTAATCCCTTAACTTAGGCAACGTGAACTAGATGTGTCAAATGGAGCTTTTTTGTGCTCCCAGTCTGTTTGTGTTTTACTAGTAATTTAAGGAACTCTGACACTTTTGGTCTTGGAGGGCTGGTCTGTTCAAAGCAGCAACACCTGGAGATCCGAGAGAAGATCTTAAACTTGTCCAGTCCATTAATGAGCCGATTTAGCTCATTGTAATCTCAGCTGGACTGAAAATCTGTAGATACACTGGCACTCTTGGACATTCATTCTTTTAACAAAGGTACATTAGATACTTCATTACCAAACTTCACTAACCAGAAACACAGAGAGACAAAGAGTGACAAATCTGCAGGCTTCCACCTGTTAGCCAATCAGCTTTATTCATCTGGTCAAGGGGCAAAGCAGTCAGCGACAGCTTTACAACCGTGCAAGCTTGGTGCTGAGAGATTGTTCCAGTTTTAACATTCTTTTAAACAAAATCAGCAAAACGAAAACAGTTTTAAATAAGTTACATTTAAATAAAGTGCTTGAACACAGACAAACATGGTTTTGTTAAAAAACAAAAAATGCACAACATTAAAAAAAGTTTTTTTTTAAAAAAGAAGGGCCTGTCATTTCCTGTGGAAACGTGGCGCAGTCACAGTCTTGGTTAATGAGATTGTTAAAGGTGGGGCTCCGAATGAGGGTCGATGTGGGGGAGTCTGAATCCCTCCCAGTCACAACACACATTTCTAACCCTGTTTTAAACACATTGTCTGCAAGTACCTTCTTGATTCTTTTGACTCCTGTGGGATGTCCAGTGGGCTACTGAACCAGTCCCTAACATGCGCAAGTTGATCCTCTCAGTGCAGCTGAACAGCACAACCCTACATGCTCAAGTCACGCTCCCTTTTCAGAAAGTTAACCAGCACAGAGGGGCTCCTCCACCCTCTTTCAAACCATCCACCCATTTTCTAACTAATCCAATTCAGGATCACGGGTAAGTATCTCAGCGAGCAACGGGTATAATGCAGAATAGGACGCCAGTCCATTTGCAAGGCACACACAGATCCACACACACTCACACCAGGGTCAATTCTCCCAAAACCCAATACTCCAAACACTGTCTTTGGACTGTGGGAGGAAACTGAAGTACCCAGGGGAAGCCCACACAAAAACTGAACACAGGGAGAACATACAAATTCCACGATGACAGCACCCTGGGAATTCAACCCAGGGCCCCAGCATCTGTGAGGCAGTGATGCCAACAACTGCACCACCATGCCCATCTCCACTCTGTTTCATACCAATTGAGCTTCTGTGTGGAGACATGACTGGGCTCTCTCTCAAGTCAGAACCTCTCTTCTATTTTTAGAAACAGGGCTGAGTCTCCATCTAGCCAGGGGTTACTACTGTCCATGTGATTATCTTCTTTCACAGAATGAGAGATGTGTGCAGCATGAGACTTGTCTGGTTTTCAATTCAGCAGAGCTCTGAATAGTCACTGCACAGGTTCAGCTAGAGAATTGGTCCATTTTCTCCTCACAGACGGAGAGCAGCTGCTCGGGACTGAAGGGTCTCCAGCAGAGCCAGTTTCAAGGTGTCTAAGAGCTTGAGTGTGCAGCTGTCTATCTGCATTAACCCCGACAGCATGGTCCCCACCTTCCTATGTACCTCTCGTTTTCCTCCTTTGGGAGACAGCCCAAGGGGCTTTTAGACAGAACCATCTACTGCAAGGAGGTTCCTCAACATCCTGCGTTCAGGTGCCGACTTGAATGGGCCCTGAACATCAATTACCCAGAATATCAATGCAGCCATTCATAATCCAACCAACCCACTGACACAGCAAAAGCTGTGAAAAATCCCTAATATCACAATATCACACCATTTTAGCCTTTAACTTTTGCCCCAGGTATAATGGCACATACAAGTCAGAGAGAGATGCATACATTTCAAGTTTAAACTGACACGCCTCTTCCTACTTGTAAAGAAACAATGTTGTGTGGGAATTGTGCAAATTTACCAGAACATCTCCATGCTTGCAAGTTATTGTGTCAGTTACTAAAACTGACAAAACCACCTCCACAAGACACAGCCGGAGAGCAGCATAAAGGACAAAAATACTGTTGGATGTTTGCCGATCCAAGAGTCCAACTATCATGAAAAAGTGATTCCTAAAGATACTAAACCAGCAGTGCAGTGGCGGCACCAACCATTTCTTTTAGGGAGACGATCCATGATGTGCCAGTAGAGACAGAGGCCTGATTTCAGTGGCCAAAGCATCAGATGAACAAAAGCAAAGGAGTGTTTGAATAATTGTGTGCCTACTTCTCAACCACAAACTCATCATATTTCACGGGCAATCAAAAGGCCTGAACCAGTTGTGTGTGTGTGCGTGCGTACTCACGTCAGGTGGAGAGGATAACAAAGATTTTTTTTTTTCCAGCCATACAAATATCAAAAATAAAATACACAGTTCAGGGACATCATAACCCCTCTGCCTGTGCAGAGTTCTGGTCAGGTTTACAAAGCTCAGAACAGGGGTTGCAGGGTCAGAGGCACACGCTCTGCTGGATGGACAGACACCCCGATAAAGAGAGAGACAGACCCAGGGCTGAGGGGTAACTGACTGTACTCGCAGGTGGAGAGATAGCAGCTCGGGCGCGAGACAGACAGATGGGATTGTGAGATTGTGAGAAGTGAACGAGCAGACAGAGAAACTCAAACACAGTGGCCCCCAGGACAGAAGCCAACTTGTAAACACACAGCCCCCAGGAGTGGTTATAGTGGAAGATGGGAACCCAGCAGAAAAGAGCTGGCTGGGAGGTGAAACAGGGTCTCGCTGTACCCAAATTCACACACACACCCTCACACCACTCACCCAGACAACGGTGACAGCACTCATAATACAGCATTGGAATTTACAGTGACGACAAATAAAACTGTAATCATAACAATTATTGTTTTCGAGAAAAACGCATATAAAAAAACATGTTTCAGATAAGTGTTTACACACCAGGTCTATTTACAGTAACTCCAGTGAATTTCTGAACGACATTGACAACAAAAAGTATTAACCATAAAATATTTCATTTATACAACTCATTTCACTTCTTTCAGTAGTTTCAAGTATTTTACGAGCTTCGTCATTTAATACGAGCATTACATTTGTACTGTCCTAAATAGCTGCGGTGTTATCGGCTACCGGGAAGAGTTGATAAGGTTATGACCTCTGTCCTTTCATCTGTGGTCGCCATTTTTGCGGTGTGTGCGTGGTCACTGTGTCTTTGCGGTTAACTATCGCTCGCCATTACATTTGTACCAAACAATACAACCGCTGACTGGCTAGTGGAGTAACGAACACAAAAATATAACATTTTCATCGCCAAAGCGACACACATACCATTAACCCTCCCCCACAATGAACCAGCATAAAAGACAATAATATAAAATAAAGTAGTAAAAACTGCAACATATTTCAGTTTTCCAAGTCTGCGACGAATTTAAGGAGGAGAAGAAGAAGAATACAAACCTTGTGGCATTTTGAGGATATCCCTGTCCGCATGCGTACCTGCTGCGCGGCGCGGGAGCAGGAGCGGGAATGCGCGCGAGCGGCGGAGCTGTTTCATGGAGTCATTCTGGAACCGGTGCGGTTTAACTGACAGACTCGAGGACCAATACTTTACACTCCCTCTTGGCAATCTTGTCCAATGAGAGGACGGCTTTGTCCTGGGGGTGGTACAGCGGGCGGCCAATGGGAGAGCCGACGGGAGGGGTGATGGCACGACGCTCCATAACACTGCCAGTCCTGCAATTCCACAATCAAACACCAGGGGTCACTGTCTGACAGCATCCCAGCCTTTTGAAACTGGTGTACTAGGATGTAAATACTGTATATTCATACACGGTGTTAATGTATGTGAATGGCCTACAAACAGGCTAAAAGAACTGAACCTTTTACATCTTGAATAAGGAGTATGAGGAGAACTGAGTCTAAGTATTCAAAATCCCCAAAGGCACTGACAAATCCTATCCAGGGGATTTCTGCAGAATCAGCAGTGAAACACAAACCAGAGGGCAGGGAAACTATGCTGAGGTGTGTGCGTTCATGGAACGAGATACCCAGCTGTTCTGGCAAAGCAAATACCCTGGCTTCTTTCAAGACAGCTGGACCAGATCCTCCGATCAGGACAGGGGGCATAGGTATACAGGTGGTAGGAGTTTGGAACAGTATAACCAGCTATATTTTGAAACTGATACCTTGGCTTCTTTCACTAAACAGCTGGGGCAGTTCCTCCAAGGAGGCACATCTTTACACAAAGAGATATAGGAGTGTGGAACAAGCTGCCCTGCCATGGCCACCTCGAATGGCCTCTCGTTTCCGACCCGTCCTGTGGTCCACCTTACACACCAGGACAGCGTGCGAACAGGCTCAGAGCAAAGGTGTGCACCAACAGGACTCCTGTACCCCCGTACCTCATGAGGTGTGACCGCGAGGGCTGCTGATGGGAGAAGGACTGCGACCTGCCCAGACTGGCCTGGTGCCGATCCAGGATGTCCCTCACAGCCGGGCTGGAGGGGCTGTTCTTGCGGGACAGGGGCCGAGCGTCAGGCGGCGGGTTCGACACAGAGGCGGTGAACTGCAGCTTCAGCTTCATGTGCTGACTGAGCTGGAGGGAGGAGGGAGGAGCAGTTCAGATGACGGGCTGGGACACAAAGCAACTCCCTGTGGGAGGGCGAGGAAATCTGGACCACATGGTGCGGAAATAAGGAAAAAATGGGATGATCCGCTCCCTGCACTCAGTCTGACAGGAGAGCCCACTTTACTGAGGATTAAAGGTCTGACGGACACCCTACCACACTTTAATCGGGACCTGCGACTCCGTTCCCTCCCAGTGCTGACAGATCCCTTTTTGTTAATTTTCTAAAAAAACCTGGAAGAAACGTATGTGTGGAAAAAAAACTCCTCTCGCACAGCTTAGTACAGTAGGGTCTCTTGAATTTAACACTGGCACAGTTGCTTATTCACGCTTCGGTCTGGCCGACAGGGTCTAAGATGGAAGAAGCTGTTGAACGCAACTTTAAAATTAGCGACGGCGATCATGAGATGAATCCAGCGAGTGAGCGAGCCTGTCTCTGCTGTCTGCCCAGGTCCCCCCGACTCAGCGTCCGAATCACAGCGAGGTCTTGTGTTCACAGGGTAACAGACGCTCCAGGTTCTGTGTCAGCAGTGGGGGGAATCACAGGCTGGGGAAGAGCTTACAGGCTCACTGCCAGTTTTATTGTGGCATTTCATTACAGTGGGGTACGGTGTTCATGGACACATAAGAAAGTGTAACTGGTATACAGAGAAGGGATTCATGTTTATTTTAGCCGATTACTATGGGTTTGTGATTTTTGTTGTTTCTTTTAGTTGATCGATGTGATTTAAATTAACTTCAGGCCAATGCATTAGTACTTTAATAATCTTATAATGGAAGGCTTCTTATGTCTTTTAACCATCCTGGCTCAACCTGGACACAGGCTCCAGGCTGGGCCAGGGCTACAATCTGCACCAGTGCTCAACTGGGACCTATATGCTGTAGGATATTATGTGACGATACGGGGCTGGACTTGGTTAGAAGTGAACCTGGCTGCTCTCTGCTCCGAACCCCCGCGAACATCGAGACCCTGCTGTACTGGCAGCTCGTATCCAGCTCAGCATTTGCTGCAGTAAGTCCTCGCCGAAGCAGTGGAAGCCAATGTCTGTGTCTCTGGCTAGGCCTGATCCCTGGCCGGGTGTCCGGCCAGCCACAAGGGGGCAGTGTTGCACCGCAAACCTATCACAACCCTGAGTGCCGTAAACTCACCCACCCAGCCCCTGGAAATTTTCAGCCAGTTCTGCGCCGACTTCCTGGAGGAATCGCCATCTTAGCTATTTAACAGCTGGGCCCACGAAGGCCGGACCTGTAAAGCCCATTTTGTGTTGCGCAAGTCCAAGGCAGGCGGCCGGTACCTCAAAGAGTCCGGCGCGCAGTATCTGGAAGGCCACGGTGAAGGACAGGGTGCTGCCCTTGCGACAGTACCCCAGGTTGCTGAGGGGAGTGTGGCACACCACCGAGCTGACCGACTGGCACTCCTCCGCACACTGGCCTCGTCCTGGGGGCAGAAACAGAACACGGAGCTTAAAACCACATCAACACGCAATGCAGTCCTCATGCCTGCAGCTTGACCTCTCCTTCCCCTCTCCTCCACCCTCCTTGTTCCCTCCCTCTCGGCCCAGTCTCTGCCGGAGACAAGTGGAAACGAGATGAAGTGCTTTTAAAACTGGGAAATGGAACCAGTTCATTACACAAAGAGGGGGTGGGAGTGTGGAACAAGCCACCAAGCCTCATTGTTGAAGCCAATACCCTGGCTTCTTTAAGGAATGGGTGGATAACAGCTTGGGATCAATTAACAAACATCTAATAAATGGGCTAGAGAGGCACAGTGGCCTCTCGTTTGTGACCGGTCTTAGTTCTTATGCCTTACAGCACTGCAAGGCCTCAGCTCCTCTGCTTTCCAGGTGTGATGCTGTAGTCACCGTGGGGCAGAGGCCAACCCCAAGCCAACACAGGCAAACCGCGGGCCCTCATGACAAGCCACAGGGAGTCCTGATCTTCGGCCAGGGGCGTCACTTCCCTACAGGAACAGCTAAAGGCTCTTCAAAAAGTCCAGTCCAGGTTCCACCACATCGGGCCTGCCCAGTCACGAATTGGGAACAGCGGACCGAGGGAGGGGCCAGGACGGGCACACCTCCCTCCCCCCCAGGACTCTGCGTCAGACCTGCTGTGGACGGGCAACACAGCTGCCTCTCGGGACAGTGCAAAGGTGGCAAGCAATGGAGGGGTGCTGGAACACCCAGGAGCGGCTGGGATACATGGGCCCCCCAGGTTTGAGGTATAAAGCACACACTCACAAGCAGTCAGCTTCTCCTTAGACAGCAGCACTAAACACCTGCTAGTGGGCATCTAGAGTGTCACAAAGAAGGAGGAACTGCCAGCACTGATGTCTTACTGTGTATTGACACCTGCCAGCAAGCGCCGACAAGCTCCTGAATAAGTTCAGGGAAAAGATCCAGGTCTCCGTCCCACCGGATCTCAGTGGGTCAACATGGGAGCACGAGATGTTCTCACTGGATCAGATGTGGCCGGATAAGAGCTGGATTTTCAGGACAAACTCTTTCTCTACCTCAACCACGTGGGTTCTGTTCCTGTGGAACGTCATTCAAAAATGACACTTGACCAGGTCACCTTTTAGGGTTCAGGTCTACACCAGGGCTCCAGTCCAGACTAGGGCTACAAGCTGGATCAGGGCTACAATCTGGATAACAGTTCAACCTGGACCAGGGCTAAATCTAGATCACTGCTCAGCCTGCACAAAAGCTCCAGTCTGGATCAGTGCACAACCTGGACAAAGGCTCCATTTCTGGACCAAGACATAACCTGGACAAAGGCTCCAGTCTGGACCAGGGCTTCAATCTGGGCATCAGGTTTCGATGGCTAACTCTATCAGAACACTGCTCTACCATTATCTACCATTATTATGTTGATTTCACTGAATGTTCTTTCTTCAGCCAGCAGTATAACATCTGGAGGATCTGGAGTCTGTCCCTCACCGCTGTGTGCTCCTTCAGGTGTCCACACCAGCCTGACTGCTAGGAAGTCCTGCAGGTTATTCAGCAGGGTGTATCTGACCCGGAAACGCTCCCTGACCCTGACTGGAGACTCGCAACTTGCTGTCATCACGAACCGCGGCCGGTCCAGACGAATACTGGGCAACCTGAGAGAGAGAGGGGTTCCATTAACAGTGCTCTCACTGAGAGAAAAGGGTTAATTAATATATACTGGACACTACAGTCCATTAACACTACACTGAGAGAGAGGGGTTAATACAGTCACACTGGACACTACAGTCCATTAACACTGCACTGAGAGAGAGGAGTTAATACAGACACACTGACTGGACACTACAGTCCATTAACACTGCACTGAGAGAGAGGGGTTAATACAGTCACACTGGACACTACAGTCCATTAACACTGCACTGAGAGAGAAGGGTTAATACAGACACAATGACTGGACACTTCAACACTAAAAGGGTAACACAAAAAGACAGAAGAGAAGAGAGTTAAAAGAGACACACTGGACATTACAGTTGTGCTGAACTTGAGAGAAAAAGGAATTAATCTTGTCTGACCTGTAATGGGTATAGATGCTGTTGGTAAAAGGCAGCTTGGGAGTGGACCACTGCAGAACAGCAACCAGGGGCACCTCCAGACCCTGAGACACACAGAGACACTGTTATTGACAAACTGTTTAAATTGTTCCTGCCCTCCATCCAGCTGGGTAGTGGTCTCACCTCTTTGGTATCTTCCTGTAACTGCTCATTGACTTGTAGCTGAAACAGGAAGTTGTGCTCTTCCAGGGCACTCAGCATGCTGGGTAGGCGGCAGGAGAGGCTGTCCATTCTGTAGAAGGATGCCATGGTAACCTCGCCTGATTGGTGGCTGCATAGGATATGATAATCCAATTCAAACAAAATGGACCAGATAGCCTGGGGTAATTAACACTGTACACACAGTCAGCTCTCTGTTATCTAGCTGAACCTCTGGCTAGTTCTCATAGGACCTTCCTGAAGTCAGTTTAAACCCTGCTGGGGAAGCCTCTGACCGTGGACCGTGGATTAAGACAATGAACTAACACTATATTACTGCATTAGAGACGTATTGCACATGCCTGTGCAAAATTGTATGTGGTAGTTAGCACTCAATAGAAATAAACTACTCCTGAGAAAAGGAATGCTAACTTACTTCACTACGCAGTGTGACAGGTTCTCTGTTCTAAAACATAATTGATTTAACCATGGGCAGCACAGAGATTATTGGATCCTGGGTCTGATTTTGGACCAAGGGAACCTTATGTGTGGAGTTTGCATGTTCTCCCCAAGTTTCTGTGGAATTTTCTCTGGATGCTTCCACATCCCAAAGACACACAACTAGGTCGACTGCAGTTTCTAAATTGTATGTGGTGTTGCGCCCTGTGATGGACTGGTGTCTTGTCCAAACTGTCTCTGTGTTTTTGCTTTGGGTTACTGTAACCCTGACCAGGAAAGAGAGGCTTCCTGGTCGTGGCTGGACGGCTTGATCTCCGTTTCTCCCTGAGGCTCGTCATACTCGCACTGAGAAATGGTGAGGGGCCAGGTGTGTCCTTTCAGAGGGACAAGACCACACTGCATGGGGACTGGGTTCAGAACGCTTATTTTGTGATCAGGTTTTTGACTTATTTACCCTGGAAAAAAACAGATTGCAAAAGCAGAAATCAAGGTAGCGCCATCACTGTTTCTCCCCAAAAACCTTTACTACTCTATTCCCCCCATTCCAAAATGGGACCCTCCTCCCGGCCTGACTGAAAAGCCACCCTGACAGTCTGAATCAGAGAACGGAGCCGAGATCTTTTAAGACTGCACAGTGCCCCCTACTGGCCCCTCAGATGCAAGCGCCAGACCATACAGCCTAACGCCAGCCAGCCTCACTCCTGCCTACACTCACTGAAGTAAGAGATATGCTGACTGATATGAAAAGAAATATGGACACAGAGACTGACCACACATTGTCAACGAGGAGCACCGAGCCATCAGGCATCATGGGAAGGTAGGAAGCGTTGAAGTTGGGCAGGATCCTGACGTCACGAATACAGACCTCTTCCTGAGAGGATGCATTGAGGACTGAGGCAGAGGGGGAGAGAGAGGTAATACAGTGGATACCCCACACTGGATATCACAGTCTATTAACAGTGCTCTCAGCGAGAGAGAAGGGTTAATGAAGATATACTGGACACTACAGTCCATTGACACTGCACTGAGAGATTGGTTAATACAGACACACTGGACACTACAGTACATTAACACTGCACTGAAAGAGAGGTCAATACAGACACACTGACTGGACCCTACAGTCCATTCACACTACACTGAGAGAGAGAGGGGTTAATACATACTCACTGGACACTGTGTCAAATGCTATTCTGAAAGGAAGGCAGAAAACATAGTGTCTTTCATGCTCATCAGTGAGGTGTTAAGACACTCAGACACAGGCAGCAGTAGAGCAGTAACCACTATATGCTCAGAGCTGCCCCTACCTTTCAGCATGGTGAGGTGTTTCCCAGAGACTGTCATCTGCTGGCACTTCACTGAGGGGGGTGGGAGGACCGTCAGGGTTGTGCTCACTGGAGGAGGTCAAAGAGCAAAGGTCAGGCTAGCATGAACAATTACACAGTTACAGAGCTCAACATCTGTAACAGACACTGCAGATGAAAGGCGATGGCTTTAACAAAGCTCTCTATTTAACCTGAAAATCATCCGTTATTATGAGTTCAATACAAGTATGCATGACTGGCCCACCCTGCGCTTTGAAGGTGTTCAGGTCGTCCCGGAAAATGTGGGCAGGGCTGCGGTGCTGGAGGATGGTCAGATAGCCGTGCTCCTGGACCTCTGCCTTCTCCACTTCCTGCTTCCACACCGTCACGATGACCTGCAGCCAGACGCTGGATTAACACACCCTGAGCACAGCAGCACACTGGAATAACACACGCTGGACACACCAGCACACTGGAACAAGACACACTGGATTATCACACCAGCACACTGGAACAAGACATCCTGAGTACTGCAGCACGCTGGATCATCACATCCTGAACACACCAGCACACTGGATTAGCACACATTTATGACCCGCAACCCACTCAGCACAATCTGTATGCCTGATACACTGGATTAACACACTTCATCGATGCGCACAGCGTCAGCATAGAGCACTCATCCAAATGCACCAGATGATCCCCTTGTCCTCCCCCACCATGGCTCTGACCTCACCTTGACCTTGAGAGTGCTGACCGGCAGCTTGTCCAGGGACACGGTCAGGGGGAAGATGACCTCATCGCTGAGCACCACCGGCTCGTCCAGAGGAGACTGTCGCACACAAACACAGACAGAGTGAGGCTTTAACACGTGTCTCCTTGCAGACAGGGCCACTGGCTTGCGTACAGACCATCGACTGCACAGCAGTGCCAAGCACTGCACCACATGTCTCCCCCTTCAGAGTCCTTTTCATGGAAAGTAGACAGCAGGTACACTTTTTGCTACTATATACAGTAGAACAAAACTAATGTCATACACAAGAGCTGCACTACATACACAACTTTAAGCTGTCAAGAATGAACAGCAGCATGCACAAGATCTTCAAAACCGCGCTGGTGCTGGTAAGTGTCCAGATTAAAGCATTTCACTTCAGAGAGACAGCCGCCGAGAAGCCACGAGTGCCTGTTCTTTCCAGCGCAGACATCTGAACAGCCGGTGGTACAGTAATGTTCACAACCACTATGCCCCCTCCCCCCCCCCGCTGCACTGGCGAATACGCACACACGCAGCCTGGCAGAGAGCCAGAGAAAACAGGCAGACAGCACACTGGTGTCTGCAAGCAGGGAGCCGAGAGCCTACGCTGCAGAAACGCTCCACATTTTCCTGTGCAAATTGACTCAGAACACACTGATAAGCCTGGACCTTCCAGCATCAAACCTTCTGCAAAGCTCCACTGTGACGGCCAACCAAAACCCCGTATCTATCGGGACCTCCAGCCGGGTCCTGCAGAGCCACAATCCAGCTGCTTTTATTGGTCATTTCTAAACTGTTACATGCTAAACGTGTGGAACCGCTTAAATATGCGAGCAGTTGAACCACAGAGATGTTTAATTCAACAATTTAGAAATCACTGGAACACAAACGGGTGGCATGGAGGCATTGCTGCCTCGCAGCACCGAGACTCTGGGTTCAATTCCTGGCGTGCTATCTGCGTGGAGTTTGCATGTTGTCTCCCTGTTCACGTGGGTCTTCTCCGGGTGCTCTGTTTTCCTTCCACAGCCTAAAGACATGCTAGTAGCATAACCGGCTTCTGGGGAAAATGGCCCTGGTGCGGGCGTGTCTGTGTGTGTCATGAGACTGACGGGCGGCCTGTCCAGGATGTACCCTGCCTGCTCCTTTGCTTGCTGGGATAGACTCTCTCCCACGACCATGAATGGGATAAAGTGGTAACAAAAGGGATGGATGGAATAAAAATCAGAGATCATTTCAGATCTTAAGGATTTACAGGCGTTCCTAATCTTACAAATCTGTGATTTACAGGTGAACTGTAAGGAAGGTTGGAATGGAGCTCTCCAAAATTAAGATTTGAGACCCAACAGTATTCTGTCCAGTAGTTTATAGAGAGATGTCTCACCCTAGCTACTGTTTGCACTCAGGTTATAATGGGGTGAAAGTGTGCAGGGCTCTTTGTACAACTGGGAAGCTGTAGACAAAATACAAGCTATCTCCGAGTCCAATTATTCTGCACAAAGGTGAGCATGCTCACAAGAGGACAGGTGCTGCATTAACATTCTGGAAAAAAAAATAAAAGGCACAAAGTCAATCCTGGGCAACTGCTCAGGATCAGCAGTGAAATATGAACCAAGAGGCACAAGTGGGAAATAAGGATAAGTGCATTTAAAACTGGAGCAGGAGGCCCTTCTTTGCACAAAAGGTGGTGGGAGTGTGGAACAAGCTGCCCGTGCAAGATGTCGAAATTGTTACCCAGGACCGATAAAGTGCACGGTGTAAAAACAAAAAACATTTCTACGTGTGCTTTAAGGCATAGAGTTTTCACAAGGGGATTTAAATCGATTAAATAAAGGCGTGGAAGAAGCCAGGATTCTGCTGGAGTGAGTTAAGCAGGATCTGAGTCACCATCAATAGTGCTGACATCACTTCTTAAGCACAAAGGTACACATCGGATCCGTGTGCTCCCCTGGCTTTTAATTACACAAAAGCCTGGGAATTTTTTCCAAGCCAAAGGGCTGATTTGATCCCTTTTCCCCTTAAAACCTTACCAAGTCACGCGCAAGATTCCGATCATCTCACGCAACAGAAATGTGGATCAGCAGCAGGGCGTTGTTTGTTGTTTCTAATAATCTGGGCTGCCGAGTTCTGACCCGATTAAGCGGATACTCTCGTTCCGATCCTTACAACAGAACGCCTAAATATGCGTCCAAGGGAAGGGTGAATGATATTTTCTGTTCTGAATATTACACAAGAAAAGCCCAATAAAGATGAAAAGCGGTAACCCTGCACGATATTTTCACAGCTTTCTCCGGCTCTCACGTCTTTAGCTCTACGGTGCTCTGCTACAGCCCACATGACGCTCACGACACCTCGCCCCTCTCCCTTCTCTTCCCGCCGGTAGGGGAGCGTGTACAAATTCCCTCACATCTCGCAAAGCGTCTGGGGACACGTTTAGGGCCGGCCTGCGAGAGGTGGGCCTGCAGTCCCGTTAGCTGAAACTAGCAATCCAGCGAGCAATCAATACACTGAAGAGCACAAGTCTCAAGACATTTTGCAATTTTCTACTCTTTTCACTCATTCTGTGTTTTTTCTACTTCCGGAAACACAATTCTGTGGTGAATCTTCTCCTGACATTGCAGCCGCTGAATTTCACACTAACGGCCAAACCTGAAAGATTTTGCTGTACTTTGGTAAACAAATAACTGCCTTTTAACTCTGGGATTACTGGTGTGTAGAGAGGAACCCCCGCTGTCACTGATGTTCAGTTGATTAAAAGCAATGGATTATTCATTTCTGGATGACTTATCTTGGGCAGCTGTGGTTAAATCTTCGTAGATTCCGATCAGTGGGAATTGAAGATGCTAAATGACAAGCTTCAGGGAGTTTTGTCGCCGAACTAAGATTGATTTATAAAGTTCAAAGTTGTTTAAATAGTGGAAAAAACACCAGTGGAGAACATAAGGAAACTCACTGCTCAGAATGTGGCCTGTTACCTCTGAATGCCTTCAACTTTGACAAAGCTGGGCAATTTTCACCCCCTCCCCCCCCCATCAGTCCTCACTCTGAGGATATAAGATGATGTCTGCTTGCAGATAATGTACTTTATCCAGTACAGGATTACAGGGGAGCAGGAGTCTATCCCAGCAAGCAGCTGGATACACCCTGAAGAGGACGCCAGTCTATCACAGGGTTCACACAGACACACACACCAGGGCCAATTTTCCCGGAAGCCAAATTAACCCGCCAGTATGTCCCCGGAGTGTGGGAGGAAACCGGAGCACCCGGAGGAAACCCATGCAGACGAGCAGAGAGAACACACAGACTCCACACAAATAGCACCCCCAGCTCTGAAACTGAACCCAGGACCCCAGCACTGCGAAGCAGCAATACCAACCGCTGCACCACCAGGCTGACCTGCTTGCAGAGCCATTAGTGGTTATTTGGAAAGTCAGAGGGGAAGGGACAGGAGCACCTTTTTTGTTCTCCTCTCCCCACTTCTGCTTTCTCTCTTGCAAACAGGCCCTACTCAGTTTTAAAGATGTAAGACAAGCAAGAGAAAGTCATCTGACCCATCCAACCCATTTGGTTGTTAGTAACTAATTTAACCCACGAGCTCATGTAGGGGATTCTTGCATGCAGCCAGGGTATCAGTTTCAACAACATGTCTGATCAGCTTGTTCCACACTCCCGCCACCCTTTGCGTAAAGCAGTGCCTCCTGTTTCTGGTTATTAACGCAATTCACTTCTGTCCTGGGCATCACCAGGTGATGAGGAGAAACGTGAGCTCTGGGGGGCTACAGTGCAGTAAGGGGGTGGGACTTTGGACTGGGCAGTGTATTCTACACTCCTACAGCACCTTCTGTAAAGAAGTGCTTCCTGTCCTGATTAGAAGATCTAATCCAAAGATTCTTGAAAGATACTAGGATACTGGCTTCAACAGCATGGCTGGGCATGTTCCATGCCCCCACCACCCTTTGTGTACAGAAGTGCTTCCTGCTTCCAGTTTTAAATGTGCTTCCCCTTTTTTCCCCTCTTGTGTCCTCTGGTTCGTGCTCAGGTGCCCAGGACTGACTTTGACAGTGCCTTCTGTTGTATGCGTGTCCAGAGCGTGAAAGCAGAGCCCGATCACTTGTGCATGTGCTCACCTCTCCACAGATTATATCTGAACTCAGGGGAAAACAAATAAGGAACTGGAAGGCTTCAGTCACGTCTCGCTGGGCAAACACAGGGCGCCGCCTGAGCAGCTGTCTGCAGAGCATGCGGATTTCAACACCCGGCCCCCCGAGCAAGCTGAGACTGGCCCGCTTTGCGCCGCGGAGCTCAGAGAGGAGCCGAGGCAGGGCGGAGGGCTCAGGCTGGGGTGGGAAACCGATCCATCCAGGAACCGCTCCCTGCAACCAGAGCAGCCCTGCGGTGGGATACGCGAGGAGGCCCAGCCGGGACGCTGAGAAATCCCAGCCTGGGCTCACACTGCTCTGCGGTGCGACCTCCCGGTCAGCACAGGGCAAAGGGGCAGAGAGAGCTTTGCCACAGGCGGGAATGACACTGTTACTCACGCCTGGGGGGGGGTCAGCCAGTGTGGATGAGAGAAGATCTCCGACCTTTCAGTGAACTCAGAAGCCAAAGCAGACTCGGGGTCTGGCCCAGGCTGCTCCTGGCGCCCTGGCCGTTCACCCGATGCAGTGGAGAGCCCCTACTGTCCGCCCCAAAGCAGAAATCGCCCTGGTAGCGCTACTGCCGCCTGTACAATTAATACTGTACAAAGCGTAACACAAGCATCTAGCAACATGACTCCACAATTACCGATGAAGACGCGTTTAGAGAGTGACACTCTAACCACAAGCTGCTGCGTGACGCAGCGGTTCGGGACTGTACCGGTTTCGGGTGGCTGGGCCAACGGGGTACTAAAACAGCCGGTTATCAAAGATAACGGGGCCATCTGGGCTCGAGGCTGTCCGGTGACACAGCGCCTCCGATCGCCGTCTGAAACGGTGACAGCAGCTGCCCCGGAGGGAGATTCTGCAATTAGTCAGTCAATGCTTTTGAAAAGGGCTTCCCAGTGCAATTCGCACTGCATAGGAATTTTCCATCCCCTCCGAAGAAACCGAAATCTCTGTGCGGACAGACCGGGCACATTTAATGTAACCTGCACGGTGCTGTACATGTCAGTTGGTTGCACAAACAGGAAACGCAAACTTCCTAGTTTGCAAAGCAAATACTAACATTTAATAGCACCTATCTCAATACAAGTAAGGTTTAATCGCCAATTCTACATTTATTTGAAGCTGCGATCTTGATATGTTTCGCTGCCTTCACCTGCAAGGGCGCCCGCCGGTACTCCCTCCCGCCGCTGCCGGTGTTGTTGTGAATGAGCAGCGGCTTGCAGTCCCGGAACCCCCGGCACCGCGCGTCCGTCCTGCCCGGCGCAGGGTCCTCCTCCTCGGCCTCCGCCGCCCCTTCGTCCCCGCTGCTGTGGTAGTCGTGATGCGGCTGGGATCGCTGCCTGCCCTCGCCGGGGCTCACGCTGGCCACCGCGCACAGCGAGCCGGCCAGTTCCCTCCAAGCCCGGCTGCTGGGCGAGTCCGCCGCGGATCCGTCACCGCCGCTCCCCGCCGCGTCCCGGCAGCGCAGCACCAGCAGAAAGCGCACCGTCTCGCCGAGGTAGAGGTGACTCCGGCGGGGCAAAGAGCGGTACCTCGCCGGGTCCGATAAGTCTGAAATAGGCACGGCAGGGAAATACATGAAATACTCGCACTGGGATTCCATCATTAAAACCATTTTCCCTCCAGTAAATTAAATGCAACGTGATTCCTATATTTTTATCTCCTTTTTAACGAAGGTTTTCTGCAGCCCTTTGCCGCAATCCATGAGCACTGTCATTGCGGAACAGCACAAACGCCCCGATTTGACACATTCACCCAAAAAACACACACAGGCGCAGTAGCCGAGCGCCGCGCGTCGCACGCACTAGGCTGCGGTAGAAGAAAGCCAGGGGAAAGCAATCCATCCTCGAAAATTCCGCCTCATGACCCAATTTCCTACTCTCAACACGTGAAAGGTAACATGTAAAAAGAGGCCTTTTGGCCAGTCTTGTCCGTTTGGTGGTAAGTAGATAATCGATCCGAGGACCTCATCCAGCCCTTGACGGAAGCCAGGGTATCGGCTTCAACTACTTTAAAGGGCAGCTTGTTCTCCACTCCCACCACCCTTTGAGTAGAGCATAAATTATTTATTTTAATTGCACAGTAATTACACACGATTACATGAGAAATTACATGTTTTTAAAGTTTCCTTTAAAATGCCTAGGTCTGATGAAACCAAGTAGTTGTGTTTATGTGTCTGTGCTTAATGTGCGTTTTCGACGATTTACTTTCTGAAATAATCTGGCCCGTGTAGCGCCGCCAGGGGGCACATGCGCCCCGGTTAAGAGCCACGGCTCTAGTCTATCGGTTTAGGCAGGACATTCGTCTAAACCTGGATTTCGGCCGCCGAAAGGTTGTGTTTTCTTTCTTCCCTTTTCAGCATGGAATAAACCTATTACTAGTTTCTTTGCAGCCTACGCATGCTGACGCAGCTACCCACCTGAACTGATATATACCAGTATCTACATGTACAGTGTTGCAGAGTATTATTCCCGGTTGGGAAATTCAGTATCAGTCATCCAGATCAGACTAGAGTGCTGTGACCCCGGCCCCTCCTCCTCATATGGAAATCTGCCCTTGCAGTCGTGCGGGTCGCCGCCTCCTATGCAAACCGAGATTCAAATTCAGTTCGCATTTGAGTCAAACGGTCGCTACGGAACCTAAGCCCTCAATAATCACACAGCCCGCAGTTCGTCTTCCTCTCTATCACCTCTCACTGTGGCCCCAGAAATTGAAACTTCTTTCCCTCCGACATCAACCTTTCAAGTCTCGGTTTGGACCGAGCGGTTGGTGAAAAAGCAGATGGATGAATAGCATTTTAGCGCAGTCACGCGGTGCCTGCCGCGACCTGCGGAACCAACATCGCTATAATATCTTTATTTCTTCTCTGCCTACGGGGCGATCTGCAGGCAAAACTGAAATCTAATGCGTCGTGTTAATAGCCTTGTTAATTCTTACCTCTAGGGGGCGACCTGTAATTAAAACATGAAAGTAAAAACGAGACATTTTTAGTTTAAACCACAGTACATGAAGCGCACCTTTCTCGGAATGGATAAATCTTAATCTGCATTAAAAATATCACAACACGTAAAAGGCAGACGTTTGAATGTAATATAATAATCTGTTTACGAAGTATGCACTGCAAGAGCGTTCACCTTTGCAATTTCTTTGGAAATTTGTCACCATGTGCCATTCCTGGTTCCGATCTAAGCTGGATCTATATTATCGGTGATCGGCTTATATAAAGTAAATAGCTACGAGCCATATTGTTTCTTTGTGACATTTCTCCAGCTACAGCTACTACTAATTTTAGATTAGACAGTGTAGACAGGCTTGGAGGACAGATAGAAGAATGAGATGTACAGAGGACGTGAGGTGGGTGAGTAGGAAAATAGCAAGTCAGACAGGTACTGAGGCGCCAAGCCATGCAGAGCCTTATCGGTGAGCATGAGGATTTTGAAGTCAATATGAAACCTGACAGGAAGCCATTGCAAAGACTCCAGGATGGGAGTAATGGGATCACTGGCACAAGAGAGGGTCAGGATTCTGGCTGCTGAGATCTGGACTTTCTGAAGTTTGTTTAGTGTGGATTTAGGTACCCCAGCAAGTAGGGCATTACAGTAATCAATTCAAGAGGAAACAACAGTGTTGGCCAGTTTTTCAGCTACAGTTAGTGACAACATAGGACATAGTTGTCAGCGCTGGCGTCTCACAGCACAGGACGTCACCCCCCTGGGGTTCCTGTCCCGCGGCGTGGAGATGGTATCCTCTCTGCTAATTCCAGTTGTACCCACTCCAGTTCATGGTTTTGTTTCTGCCTCCGAAGTTATTCTCCCTCTGGGTGCATTCGGTCTATTGTTTTAACATTAATGGTGCATGAATACTGCTATTGATCCAAAAGAAGACCCCTGGTCGACGGTCAGGGTGTCGTGTTCTCCAGGCTCCCGGTCAAAGCCACCTCAGGGCTCCCTCTCAGACTTGCGGGATGGCAGCTCTCTGGTAAAGGATGGCCACACCTCTAGACTGGTCCAAAGACGCACAACTCCAGCATCAGTTTTCCCCTCACCTCAATTGAGCTCAAAAGTTCGTAATTGGACATAAGTGGGGCCTTTTCTTGCTCTTAGTAAGTGACCTAGAAAGCCTTCAGGACAGCAGTGGAGCAGCAGCTGGTCTGCTAGCTGCAGCCTGGATGCGTGCAACAGCGAAGACAGACACCAGCCTTTCTTTACTACAAAGTTCCATTTATTTCAGCTCTGTACAGTGGTAATAATAATTAAAAAAACAGGAAATACACTAGCACTCAAGTTCGCCACCCGCATAATGAAACTTTCAAGTAAAAAGACACAAAAAAACCTCATGCCTCACACTTGCTCTGAGTTTGGGTTACCGTATTTGAACATTCAAAACAGAGGGTACTCCCGTCAAGAGTGGGGAGAGGGTAATTTAAACTGTCCATTTATTTTCTAACAGATTTAGTCAGTACAGTGTCGTGGGAGAGCCGGACTCGCAAACTCACTGTCACTCGCACCAAGGCCAGTTTTCCCAGAAGCCAATTAACCTCCCAGTATGTCTTTGGACTGTGGAAGGAACCCAGAGCACTCAGAGGAAACCCACACAAATAAAGGGAGAACATGCAAACTCCACACAGATAGCACCACAGGAACTGAACCCAGGACCCCAGCAATAATGTTAACCACGGCACCAGCCGCCGGTAGTTGTACCAGTTTCTTCCGAAGTGTGTTGTATTAATGCAATAAAACATGCTATTTAATAAATATAACTTTTCTATATGACATATACAGTATAACACAGCAAGGTTGGTGCCGTGGCTGAGCCAGGGGTGGTGGTTGTGGAAAACTGGTACCTGCTCAGAATGGAAACTGACCGGGGTGGCGAACTAGACAAGCACACGACTATAATCAACACACTATGTCTCTCTCTTGA
Organism: Atractosteus spatula; assembly: GCF_055471065.1. NCBI lineage: Eukaryota > Metazoa > Chordata > Actinopteri > Semionotiformes > Lepisosteidae > Atractosteus > Atractosteus spatula. The sequence continues at coordinate 65,074,267 of NC_142708.1, read as the reverse complement.
ACAGTCGACACCCTCTGCATCCCTACAGCCATTCACACTGATAATCCTTGGGGTAAGACAATAGGGGGAAAATCCAGAATGTTCTAAAATATTAGAAAATTCCTCCTGGACAGACAATTAAGATCCCTAAAAAGGAGGACGTGTCTGGGAATAAATACACTTATCGGTCACCCGATATCAATATCATCTGCATTTCAAGTGGCCCAAAATATTAAAAGCGATACACTTGAAGGATTATAGCCAAGAAATTCCATTTGAGCCCTACCTATGTGCACATCTGGACATGGAGAGATAAAGAGATCACTGGCCCCTTCATCAGGAGCCAGTAGCCCTGTCGGCTTTGTACACAGCCTTGAATTGCCATTGAGCAGAGTAACCTCTCAGAATCTCACAAAGTAATCGATTGATAGAATTGTATCAGTCGGAGTTCAGCTGGTCGGGAAACCGGAGGACTCGGGATCTCCACGACCAAGGCTGCGGAATCCCTCCCAGCTCTACCTGCCACTATGCTGGGCTGGCAGTTCCCACGTTATACGCTGATCTGGAATGAAGTGAACAGCTACTGCACAGGAAAGGTCAGTGCACAACTGCACTCCACCGTCCTGGAGACAAACAAAAGAGATTTTTCACCCACCTATTGCCACTAAGTGGCAGCACTTATCTTTAGAAAAGAACAAAAAGATAAGGTCAGAGCCACCGATCAATAACGTGAAATTCTGGTGGGCAAATGTATACCGAGAAGTGTACCTAATGAGATGACCATTGTCACCAATGTGCCTCATGACTGACTGCTTGTCTGAGATCCCACAGGAAATATATAGCCAACATCCTACTCCCAACATAGCCATTAAATCCACAACCCCAGTCAAGAACATACTCGTCATTGGTGTCGTAAAACACAGGAATTGACAAATGCAAACACACATACAGACAACAAGAGATACACAGTCTCTAGCAGCAGTTAAAGCTCTGTGTTGGAGTGTCGCATCCTTAAGGCACACCAGTGGCGCTGATCAAAACATTTTCTTTTTGGGACAGTTTTGTAAACAAAGAGGCTCTGTCTTGCTTGGCGAAGTGCTTGTTATTAAAGAGTGGGTACACTGGTACATGATCTTATACTGCCATTTGACTGGAGAGTTCCTAAAGTTTTGGCCAGTGTGTGTCTAAGGGTTATTACTGTGTCTGAAACTCCAGGGGACATCAGCTCAAGGACATGACGTCCACAACCCAGCAGTCTGTCAGTCATCAAAACACCAATAAACATTTCCAGATGTGAAGGTAACATCACAAAATCTCAAGTCCTTCCTCCAATAGGTCCGGTGGATGAGGATGGCAGGTCATTCCTCTGTGCTCTCTGGGGAATATAGTTCAGACAAGATCTGCCATATTGACTCCACCTACCACCCCCTTACATATGGAAACAGGAAAGTCATAAGAGAAATCTACTAAGTATTAAGCAAGTGGTATCTGGCACACTCAGAAACAGAAGACTGAACAGTATTATGAGAGGTATGGTTACAGAATTTCCCAGACCTCAAGCGCAGCAGGACACATGACAGTGAGATTCAGCTACTGGAGATCTCAGACCTTTCAGGCTGCTGTAGCACAGATGTGTCAAACTGTTCAGACTCAGAAGTTCTGTGAGACTGTAGAGTCTTTCTTTAAGTAGAGAACCCTTTGTGATGTCGCCCAGAACTACACAAAATACTTCACAGCCCCAAAACAGCCTCAGCACACCCACTTGTCCTCCAGGGCAAATTCTGAATGTGCTTGTGTATGGAATTGAAGCAAAGTTGTGTCACTTTTTTGACATTCCTGCATGAGAGGAGAAAACAAAAACATCAAAGTGGAATGTGTTCACATGACAGAACTGGGCTTGTTCACCTCGGTTGATATGTGGGACTTGTTTCCACAAAGTGTTCAGAAGGAACACACAACTGTCCCCAGATTAACTGATTATCTTTTAAACCACTCCTGAAAAATGTTGCTTCAGCCCAGAATGAAGACCCCCACATTTCTTTAAGAAACCCCCCAAAAACCTGAGGAGAAACACAAAGCTGTTGTAAAGCTGACCTTCCCAGCATGCTCTGCAGGGATGCCAGTTTCCTGTACTTTCCAATGGGGCTTCAAATTCCAAACATTTTGTGACAACTCGGGTTTTCAAACGCAACAATCTCAAGACTGTAACACCGAAGGCAGGGCTGGGGATCAGGGAGGGAGGGGAGCAGTCTTAAGTCAGCCTTTCTTGTTTAATTTCGCTGAGCTTTTTTCTACTGTGGTAAGCAACATCTGTGTCAAAAGATTCCCAATGTCATGCTCCCTGGGCGATGTGGTTTCTAGCGAGCGAGTCTTGGCCAACGCTTGAGGAGAATCTGTTGGATTGTCTGATTTTGGAAAAGGGAAACTGGCGATGATTTTTAACCAGAACTCAGCCATCCAGAATGAATACAGTAAAAACGATTTGGGTCGGAGGCGCCATGGTTAATTATACAGCTGGTGATCAGTTTGACTCATTCCAGACTTCACCACTGGGGTGGGGGGGGGGTCTTGCCCAATGTGCAGACTGGTAAACAACAGTAAAACAGAAAAACAACATATTTTTGGGGTGCCTTGTGGGTTTCAGTGGCTTGTGGTTTTACCCAGCTTTTCTCCCTCCAAGAATACAGCTGACATCTGTTCCAGACTGCCGTCCTGCTCTGTTACAATGCAGAACTGCACTGAGAGGTTTTCCTGCTTTATGTTATAGATATTCCCTGCTTGGCAACAAAACTAACTTGTAGGATTTGCCAAAGCCTTTTTCCATTTACAAGCAAAATGCAAATAAGTATCTGGCATTCGAATACTGAAATAAAGTAGAATACAATGAACATTTTGTGATGTCTTGCTGCCATCACTAAACATAACTATATTCGTTTTTAGAACTACTGCATTTTATATTACTTTTAGGTGAGTTTCTCATGGAAATATGTTATCTCTATGCAGTTTCAACATTCTCCTTGTGAACGCTAGCCTAATAAATTGTATGGGTCAATTTAGGTGCCCAAAATTCTAAGGAGCTGAGGTTCTATTTAAAGCAATGTATTGGTCTTGTACAGTATATGTACAGCATCCAAATGATAAAAAAGGGATTTAGTATTTCCAGGTCTGATCGCAGGTCTCTGAGGATCTGTATAGGGGTTACTGCTAATCCTCTGTGCCTCTGTTGCAAATGCAGTAGACTACAGTCTTCAACAGGTATCAGCTGACTTCCTAAAAGAGAGGGTTGGGCCTCTAGTCTAGAGGGTCCAAGGTTCCTTGTTTGATGTTCGCTCAGGAAGAGCAAGACACCTTGCCAGAGCTTGGATAAAGAAGTGACCCAGCATCACTGCTTCAGCACTTGGAATACGAGTGACCAAGTCAGTACCTCAGCTCCTTGAATAAGAGTGATCAGATCAGTGCCTCAGCACATGGAACAGGAGTGACGAAATCACTACCTCAGCTCAAGGAATAAGAGTGATCAGATCAGTGCCTCAGAACTTGGAACAGGAGTGACGAAATCACTACCTCAGCTCCAGGAATAAGAGTGATCAGATCAGTGCCTCAGCACTTGGAAGGGGGTGATCAAGTCAGGGATTCCAGTACCTTAAATAGGAGTGACCAGATCATTGCCAATCACCAAGGGGTGATCAGATCTTGAATTACAGTAGCTGGAATAGGAGTTTGCCAGCAGTTACCCTGCAATTCACAAATGACAGCCCACTGAAGCTCAGCAGGTGTGAGCCTGGTCAGCACCTGGATGGGAGACCTCCTGGGAAACACTAAGGTTGCTGCTGGAAGAGGTTTTAGTGGGGCCAGTAGGGGGTGCTCACCCTGCAGTCTGTGTGGGTTCTAATGCCCCAGTATAGTGATGGGGACTGTAAAGAGATGTAAAACCAAGGTCCTGACTCTCCGTGGTCATTAAAAATCCCAGGGTTTCTTGAAAAGAGTAGGGGTGTTATCCAGCCATCCTGGCCAAATTTCCCCCTGGCCTTTACCAATCATGGCCTCCTAATAATCCCCATCTATGAACTGGCTTCATCACTCTGTTCTCCTCCCCACTAAGAGCTGGTGTGTGTTGAGCGTACAGGTGCACTATGGCTGCTGTTGCATCATCAAGGTGAGGCTGAACACTGACGTTGGTGGAGGGGAGTCCCCATTATTGTAAAAATAAGCAATTTGAGTGAAGTGTCCAGAAAAGCACTATATAAGTGTAAGGAATCATTATTATTAGGAGTGACCAGATCAGCACCTCATCTCTTGGAATAAGAGTGACCAGATCAGGGATTCCAGTACTTTGAAAAGGGGACCAGATTGGGAATACGTCTATGCTAAAACTCATGTGTAAAAATCACTTGAAAAAGGTTAAACGATCGTGGAAATTTCCCATTGCTTAAGCATCACTATCAGGGCCAGGAACTATGGTACTTTTCCTTAGCAGCTTGTTAAGGCATGCCAAGAAAAAAAAGGTTATTTTGGAGCAAAAAAGAAAATATTTAGGTCAACTTTGCAGGTGGGTGTGAAGGAAACCTGAAAACCACACTGGTCCGGTCTGTGTAGCATTATAGAAAACATGTCATGTCCCATAGATCTCTGTGTGGGCTGGAGACTGAGTCACGGGCAGCAGTGTCATCATTTCCCCTGATCACGGTTTCCTCTTTCTTAAAACAGTGCTGCATAATGAAGACACTGTGTTGCAGAAAGGGGCTGGATTCAGGGTGCTTGAGCAGTTGTGTTTTTCTTTAAGCAAAAACAACTTGTATTCCTCAGTTATTTTTCTTTTCCTAAAACCCGGGTGACACACAGCAGCCCCACTGCACAGCAGATCCAGGGGTTGAGTGAAAACTTTAGGGAGGCCAGACTGTGTACCCCAGAATGGGATTTACCAGGACACTAGGGTTCACAATCCTACTGTGACAAACAACCAAGCAGCCATGAGCTTCGTGTCTCCATACAGCTCCGTATCCCCATTCCCATTGATCTGGAAATCCTGGTCCAGTGAGAAGAGCGCCACCTACAGGCCCACAAACACCACTTACAGCAGTAGCCTGGTTTTCCTTAGAGGTCAGGCGAGAAGGTGGTAACACAGCTGTTGAACACTATATTCAAATGGGAAGAAAAACACAATTTAACACTTTGTCAAGGTGAACGTTTAGCACATTTCCCCTGCTGCTGAGACTTTTGGAGGATGCTGAGCACACTTTCACTTTGGAGGGCAAAACTCCCAATAGTTATGCTGATCTTGTGGCCTGTTTTTGTTTGCAAGAGTCCCATGTTTAAGGCCTATCCCTGGGCGCTCATGTTTTAGATAAAATGAGGTCTCCAGATGTGTATGTACAGTCTGCTGTGTCTGCGTGTTGATCTGTTAATGCACATAAAACACAAATGCATCTTTTGGTATCTGCTGGGGCTTTTCAAGATGGTTCCACGTTCTGTGACACTTTTTCCAATAATGGCATTTTTTTTTCCATTTTCCAGGGTTTTGGAGAGCGGTGGGGATCCTGTGAGCACAGCAGCTCCTCTCGGTATTGACAGAAGAATCCTTCCTTTTCACTCTCACAGCCAGGAGGGAATACTGAGCCAGTCTGGCCCCAACGATTTGTGTATACTATGCTACAGAGGACTGGACCATCCTGCAAATCTGACCCAGCCCTCTGTTCTTTGAGCGTTATTTCCTTGGCTTTTTGATAATTGATTGCCCAAGCTTTAAAGTCCATTTGCGTAATAAGAAGACAGTGGAGCTTAAAGTGGTCAAATCTTTAAGACCGAGTAGGTCTGAGTGCACACAGCCAGAGCTGGGACTGGAGTGTTGAAGATGGAGTTATTCCACCAGCAGGTGGTGCTGTCTGTCCCAATCCCATGGGTTTGCTATAATGTTGGATGTTTCCTGTTCGTTTTGCGGTGTGACAAACCAATCATGTCACTTTGTGTGTGTGCATAATCGTGTTATTCTGTGTGTGTGTACTTCTCCTGTTTCTGTTGTGTCAAGTGACACTCTGATCACATCACTGTGTGCGAGAGCTTGCTGTTCAAATGGTTCTGTGACATTGTGCTTTTGTGATCCTCTGCATATATGACAGCTGTGCAGCACAATTGTCTCAGAGTTCCCCCATAGTGGGATTTTCCCTTTGTCACAGAGACCGCTTTGGAGGTTCCTTAAAAAAAGATGCTCTTGTCTATAAAAGGAGATAAATAGCTGCAATAAAAAAATAAATAGATAATTTAAGCCACTGTGGTCAAGGTGTGATCCTCAGTAGCCTGAGCAGGGAGGAGACGTCAGGGGTGAGGGCGCAAGGGTTGCTTCTGAGCATACTCATTGAGTGCTTACATCACACAAGGGGCAGGTTCTACACAGCACGCCTACTGACAATGCTGGTGGCCTCTGGTTCCTAAAATACAGGCGAATGTGCAGATCGCCTGACTGCAAAGAGAATACGGGACAATCTCAAGCTACAGGAAGCTAAGCCAACAATGGCACAGCACAGCAAGAGAAATTATCCTGATGAGAGTTCAGCTGGGCATCAAGGCATCATCATGCCAGCCCGAGCTGTGAACGTCCTTGCCTTCTGTACCCACTGTACCAAGGTCAGCACGGACGAGGGAGAACAGTTTCTGATGGGCACCCCACTTCCCTTTCCCTCAAGAGCTGGGGATAGGCCAAAGGTGAGTCAGTGGACTGTCTGCTTGGGGCAGAAGAGTTACAGGTGCCCCCTGGGATTTCTTAAGTGTGGCAATCCCTGGTCCCCCAGTCTTGTATCTCCAGACTCTGATCCATGATGAGAGAATGCAAGGATACTCAGGCTCCCACATGTGTCTGTGAATTCCTCAGTCCTGTGGTAACCGGGTCACCTGCTGGGGCAGTGGGCAGGCTTTAGCTATCTTAGAAGGTTCCCTCCTTTCCCTGTCTGTGCTGTCTGGTTGATCTTCTGCTCCCTGATCTGGAGATCCTGTCCATCTCCCACTTTCTCAAATTTGGGGGGCTGTTTCTTCGGGGTTGCCGCTGGACCCGGAGGCCTTGGGAACTGTTTGGAATCCAGCACATCCTTGTACTGGATTTCGGGGCGCACCATCCGGAGGCAGAAGTCGCGCGTGAGGTTGCTCAGGCCCGGTTGCAGCTCATAGCCCAGGATCTTGACCAGTCCGCTCTGAAAGGGCCGGATGGCCTTGTCCTGGATGCGGCTGGCTTCTACGGGCTGCCCCCCGTCCCGCAGGCAGAGCCGGGCCAGCTCCTCCCGCCGGGCTCTCAGCGCCCCCACTTCGCGGTCCATGCGCTCCCTGCCGAAACGCTCCACCTGGGCCCAGAAGGTCTGGTTGAAGGCGCGGTAGAGGTGCCAGTCCAGGGCGTTCCACTCGCGGAGCTTCTGCCTCTGCTCCTCGGACAGCGCCGGCCGGGCACTCGAGCCCGCCCTCTGCTGCCGGGCGTTCAGGCTGAAGGAGACGACGGCGTCCAGCGGCCAGCAGAGGGCGTGCCGCAGCAGCACCACAGAGTGGTCGAAGTGCTCGGCCAGCAGCACCAGCTGGAAGCTGCGGCGCACCTCCGCCTCTCCGGCCCGCGCCAGCTCGGCGGTGAAGTTGGCGTCGTGCGGCAGGCCGAAGTCGAACCACAGCAGGTTCCGGGCGTAGTGGTTGTTCCGCAGCCGCGGGTCATAGTGGCGCCAGGGGTCATCGATAAAGTCCGCCAGCCCTTTTGCCCGCCGGAAGGCTGGAGCTACTGCCTTGTAGTAGGTGTAGGAGGACTCAGCCAGGAGGGCAGGGTCCCGCAGGATGGAGAAGTAGAAGGTGTCCGGGGGCATCACTTTCTCGACCTGTGGGCACAGTGGAGGAGGAAAAGGAAAAGAACGTCAAAGCTCTGCATTGCAGCACGGTGCTCATTTCTTTTAGGGACCCCCTTCATTAACGGAACCACATTAATTAAAGTACAGAGTTCCAAGCATTAAAGAAACTAAACTTTACATCTCTGTGGAAAAGAAGTGACATAGTCATTAGCGGGGACTGCAGTTCTGCTCCCTGTGATGTGCTTTAAAGACTTTCTTAAAAAACGAAAGGAATTTGAACAGCGTTCCTCTGCTCCCAGAAGACAGGCATCCCATCCAGGCCGTAGTCCTGCCTGCGCTTTTGTGATCGGCTCTGGGCTGCCGTGACCCTTCAATGGCAGATGGATTTGCCTGTTTTCTCAGAGTTACTCTTACATTTCTGGGGGCCAGAGCTCCTGCTGACCTCTAGATAGAGACAGTGTCGCTTCCTACCTTCATGATTATTTATGAAGGGACTCTAGGTATGAACTAAAAAACAAACTATTAGTTCTGAACAACATTAAAAAAAAAACATCACATGACTAGCCAGTAACAGCGTAATGACTGTGTTATGGAGTTTAGGTTAAAAACATAACACAGCCCAAGTACAGCTCAGGAAACAGTGGTGTGTTAGCGTCTTTAAACGAGACCCACTTCAGTCAAATTCCCTGACTGGTGCAAAAATCCCAGATCCCCTGACTGAACACCAGTGAACCAGGTGGAAGGCGTAGCTCAATCCCCCTCACCTGAAGGCCATCTGTTCATTTACAACACTCGGTGAGGCGAAACTGTAAAGATGTTGTCCGATCTCGGTATTGCTTGGAAATGTTTTTGCTGTTCTATAAAGAATACAGACAGAACTAAAGCTATTAACTTGCTGAGTTCAAGAAAACAAGCGGAAGTAAAACCTCCTGCATTTATGGGCTCGATAGTGATTTTTGTATTACATCTTCATTTCCAACCACTATCACAAATATTAGTCTAATTGTAATCTGCCTTAGCAGTATCCCCCTACAAAGGCAATGTGTAGGCTTTATGGTCTAAAATACAAGGCCCTTAATGTTCTGCGTAACCGTTCTGTCGTGGGCAGAAGGGATGGAGAGGGCTGTCCTGTGATAGGGAGGGGGGCAGGGGAGAAGGGGTGAGAGGCACTGCTCGCAATGATTTGCCCCAAAATCTGTCCCTTCCCTCCCCCAGGGCAGCTCTGATCATTGGTGAAATAATTTGAATGATTATGAAATGCAACAGGAGTCCTGAAATGTATATTGAAAACTGGGTAGTCTTATGGATTTATAATATGGAATCCTGGGGTTAGAAAAATTCCCTTTGCACGCGCTTGTGGTGTGCTTTGTGTTAGGAATTGGCCCTTACTGTGAGCCGGTACTGCTGCAGTGCAGTGTGGTGTGGTCTTCCGGCCACTAGGGGTCAGACTGCCATGATCGTGCCCAGCAGCAGACACCACTGCCACTACTTGCCTCCTTCTTGTTGAAGCGCATGTGGTTTCCCATGATGCTGAACTCCACTGCCCCAGGCCCCCTGTAGCCCTTCACCCTGTGGGCGCTGAAGCGCATCGGGTAGCCGAACTGGTACCCCAGGGGCAGGGCGAAGCGCAGCCCCCTCTCCTCGCCAAAGCGGTACAGCATGTTGAGCACCGTGCTGCTGGCTGTCTTGTGGGTCTTCAGGAACATGACGTGGGTGTGCGGCCTGCAGGGGGCGCTGGCGTCTGCTAGAAGCCTAAGGGGCTGCCTGGGGTCACCCGCTGAAAACGGAGCCGGGCGCTCTAGCTGCAGACTGTGGTTGGGAGAGGAAGAAGAGATCAATCCCAGGATTCCAACAGAAGGGCACAGACACAGACGTACGGGCACAGCATAATGTTGTCAGTCGATTACTGTGAAGCCCTACTGGCTGGGGTATCTAAATCCACCCTGGACAAGCTTCAGTATGTCCAGAATTCGACAGCCAGAATCCTGACCAGGTCACGTAAACGTGATCATGACTCCTATCCCGAAGTCAATCAGGCACTGGCTGCCTGTCAGGTTTCCTGTCGACTTAAAATTCCCTCTGCTCACTGACTTACCTTTGTCTTACTCCCCACCTCGCAACCTTTGCTCTTCTGATTCTGGTCTCCTGGTTTGTCCTCCAAGCCTGTCCATGTACAGGCTTGTGTCACAAAGCCTTTTCTGCCCCAAAGCTCTGGAACTCTATCCCTAAGGACATAGGAAGAGTCACCTTCCCTGAGCTCTTTCGTATCTGGGCTCAACACTTTCTTCTTTAGAAGGGCCTTTACCGAACTGGTTCTATGCCTGCCCCATTACTTTCCTACTATATTCCAGTATTGAAATATCAATATGAATAAAACAATAATAGCAACAATAGTGGTGGGATCATTCAATAATAATAATAATAATAATAATAATAATTATTATTATTATTATTATTTTGAATGATTCCACTGCATCACTCCAGTATCACACAGAAATTGATTTCTGACAAATTCGAATGCTTCACTTGCTGAATAAATCACGGACTGTGAAGCAAGCAGTCCTAATTCATCGGCACCTCTTATTGACTCCCAGCAGCTGTCCGGCAAAACCGATGGCCACGAAGAGGACCAGCGCTTTCCACAGCAGACCCAGGCGACAGCACCCCAGCCAGCGCATCCTCCTGGGACAGAGAGAGGCAGGGTTAGCATACCTCCGCCTGGATCCCGGTGCAGACAGCGTCCTGGCACGGAGCCAGCAGCACAGCCCGACACTCCAGCCTGGTCTGGACTTATGAAAATGACAGTTTAAGTATAAGTGCATTTTTATCGAGTGTGGTAACTCTGAGAATCTGAAAGGGTGTGAATACTTTTTCACGGAACTGTAAGCGTGCCCAGCACAAGTTAGTGTTCGACAAAATCATACGTACAGTTTTCTTGCATTTGCTTTAGGAATTGTATTAGAAATGACACCATGGTAGACTATAGTACTGACTTTGACATAGCTAGCTAAAGCACGCAAAGCAGGATACATTATCACCACAACACTGCTAATACGGCTCTCAGGAAAACTGTGGTCTAGACGTATGAGAGAGGACATTCAGAAGCAGCAGACAGCAGATTTTCCCCTATCTTTGATCTCACCAGCTTCCGAAAGACATCGCGGGTAAAATGCGAACGCAGTCGCGGCAGCGAGCTACATTACTGGTCTCTAGAAACAGGCTGCGGTTACTAGTCCGCTGTTTTCAACAACTGAGTTGACACGGCTGCGTGTGTTCAGCTTTACCCCTTAGGAGATCTGCGCCCTTCGTATTCGTGCTCAAACAGGAACGCCACAATTTGGCATTCGAAACAGCAGCCGCCGGTACAAGGACATGCTCAAGCGGAGAGAAGCCCCGATCATCCGTTACGACAAGCACTGCTGACACATTGAAACATGTTCAGAACTGCAGTGCTAGTGTTGCTGCAGTTAATGTATTCTTTAAACTACATCTACAGCAAATCTGTAGTATCAGCAAAAATACTTTGATACATGTCTGGTTTTCCGAAGAATACGCTGTTGCAAACCACCTCTCTGTACTTTCTACACCTGTCCACCCACAGAGCAGTAGACGAGGTGGCCGAGTGGTTAAGGCGATGGACTGCTAATCCATTGTGCTCTGCACGCGTGGGTTCGAATCCCATCCTCGTCGAGAGCTTTTTAGTCGGAATATCTTGCTTTATATTAATTATAATAAAAACATGCGTCGAAATACGATGCAATCATCATGCGGAACACTTACGAGCCTCTTTTTTATAAAACATGCATAAGGACTGCTCCAGCTAAAACGCTCTTTCAGTTACATACGTCTGTAAGGGGTGGACAGAACCATCCCCTTACCGGTACTAAACGCTAACGATTCCACTATCTTTGTTTTTGTTGTACGCTAATAATGGCCCGCTATTGTCTTTTTATGATGACAGGATTGTGCAGCATTTGAATACCAAGGTGTAATAAACAGGAGTTTTTTTGTAATGGCACCTCCAACACCAAATCGGTACCCCCTACCAGACATACAACAAACCCACCCCGCTGTCTCCAGGACTGTTTGTTTTGTTAGCAGCCTTGCCAGGCGCGATCAGATTCTGACAACGTCGCGAAACGCGAACAGATAAAACCGCACATCACAAGTGCGGCGAACGGCGAACGGCGGCAGCCTTCCCCGGCGCTGTCTCGCCACTGCCGGAGCCCGCTTGCCTACCTACCTCGCTGTCCGTCTGAACGCCATGGCAGTCGGGGGATGCTGTCCTGCGAGCGGGCCAGTGCACCGCTGGACGCGGGGCGCATCTCGGACAAGTGGCAGACAGTGGGAGGGGAGCGCACATTAGGATCTGGGAAGGCGACAGCAAGCCGGCTGCATTCGCTGCGGAGTCCGACTTCAGTCTTTGTTTACTGTTCCGCTGTCAGCTCCCTCGGTATCCCTCTCCTATTTCCCTGCGCTGACAAGCGGAGGCGTTTTCCACGGTGGCTCTCGAAGGCGTGGGTAGCGCACTGACGTCAACCAGAGCCACAGTCTGTGGAGCTCCGCGACCAGCCCCGTGGGACTGAAATAAAATGAGGAAGCTGGCCGCGTTCAAAGTGGAGTCGCTTCAAGCACCGTGTGCGCCAGGGTTTCAAGTGTTTCAGCCTAGCCGAGACATCAATAGTCACATTGAGCAACCATACCCACTTCCTCCTACCCAACACAGCGCTTTCATCAGCGCTGCAGAGCACCGGAACGTCGGATGGCAGGAGAACCTATCGCATCCGCTAGTTCAGCCTCGTTTCGCAGTTGACAAAGCGGCGAAAATAAACCACCGAAGACCGCAGACTCAGTCGACCGCAGTGTCGAAGTCAGTGTCAGATTAACACTTCGTTGTCAGATCTGTAGAACATGAGCAGCAACGCTACAATAATAAGGTTCATTCTAGAAACGACTCCTTTGGATTATTGAACGAAAATATCACGTTATATTTGCAAGATGTCGTAAACAGCATGACAACAACAACAATAACAAAAACTGTTTTCGCGAATTCAACATTGTCTGCAGCCGAGAGTGGATGGCTTCTGGGCATTGTTACAAACATTAATATCTGTAAAATTAGGATAACGAAGAAGCAGTCAAAACAGCGCTCCTTTTCAGAATCGTTCTAGAGCAGTGGTTCTCAAAGTTGTATGGTCCGCGGACCACTTACACCAAGTCACAGATGCGGTGGACCACCCATGCCTACGTCCACTTCTTACCCTGTACAAACCATCACCTGTTAATGTACTAAAAATAACTAATATTGACATTTTATTAAAAGTACTAATATTTTTACAAACAAAGCTGCATATTTTGCAAATGTTTTTATTACTTAAAAAGTTAATGTGAAGAATGGAACTGCTTTTGTTGAGCAATCAGAGAAGTGATATCTGGATCCAAGCTGGACAAGTCTCATGTCCGGAGGCAGACGAAGACTTCACATCAAGCACACCTTCTCCTTCCTTGCACATCACATTTGTCACGCTGTTGGAATTAGAGTTACAGCACTGCTGGTATCGTTCACAAATGACCTCACTCGCATTTTCACTTCTGTCCTGCGTCTTACTCGCACTTGCGCTGTCACTATCGTCGCTATATTTGCTTTTCAGAGTCCCAGATCTGAGCCAGTGATCCATAATGACCCTTCTACTTTGACTGCTTCTTTAAATTACACCTTGGACTTTCAAACTCGAAGTAAGATATTCAAAAATAAGAACAAAACGATACGAACAATAATAACTGCAACGGGCGAGGTACACGCACATATCAAAACGTAAACAGCGTTACTACGCAATCATGACAACTAGTGATGCGCGGGTTGACTCGGGTTCAAAAAAAGATTGTAGATCGGGTTGGGCTTGTGCGGGTTGATATACTGTATGACCAAAAGCAAAATATTGCAGAAAACCGATCATTTGTATCTTAACAAATGAATTTAAGTGATTTTAGTGATTTAAGTTTAGTGATTTTAAGGTTTAAAACTGACGTTTTTTCCATATTTAAGCCCCAATTGGTTGTATCACAAGGCAAAGCGGAAGAAAACGTAAGCAAACAGACAACAGTGTATTACAAAGAAAAAAACAAAAAGGGAACCTCGTTAGAGCAGATCAGGACACAACTCCAGGACAGTGAGATACAAATAAAGAAGAGAGAGGCACAAAAGAGCCAGGTGAGAGAAGTTTGGCGAGCTTGTCAGCGCAACAGAAGGAAAAAGCACAGGTTATCTGCATCGATTGTGAAACACTTTACAAAAATGACAGTCACAAGACTGCACACCTGAAGAAGGCTCCGCAGCCGAAACGTTGTGTTTCCTTTCTTCTCTTTTCAGCATGGAATAAACCTGTTACCTGTTCCTTTGCAGCCTACGCATGCTGACGCAGCTACCTACTTGAAATGTCACAAGACTGGGCTACATTAGTTGTTTAAAACAAGGAATCTGGATATGCTGTTTCTATAAATGTTGATCAGATGAATGTTCGAATACTGTTCGGTGTAATTTCTAATGGAGCGGGTTCGGACCGGCTTCGGGTCAGTACTCGTATCATTTTAAATCAGGTTGGGCGGGTGCGTGTAAAAAAAAAGCCGACCCGTGTATCACTAACCACAGTAGACTGCTGCAGGGCGGCAGGGACATCACCGCCAAACTGACGGTCTCGTTTTCAGTGTGTGACATCGTTTCATTCGTGGTGCAGAAAAGAAAAACACTGAAGCGATAGGCGCTGTTGGGGAGAATGAAGAGGCGAGGTGGTCCGCCATAACTCAAGCTTCATTAAAACACCAAGGCAACAGAAGGGTATAGTCAAGAAGAATGAATGGAAACTTTGCCCTTTCGGCAGCCCCTCAAGCCAGCCAAGCCGACCTGGCTGGTGCCGCCCCATTACTGACACACACAGTCCCCTTAACGGCTCGTGAAACCCCGATACCTAGAATCAACACACAAGTCCCTCCTTCTACTTTTTACAGCTTGCAGTTCTTAACAGTGCTCCTAGGGGGAGCCCCTTCGTAGCGAACGCTACAATATTCTTTCCTCTGACTTAAACAGCGTAGACTTCCTTTAAGAATGGTTATTAGATTTGTTTTGCACTGTTTCATGTTAATTTTATTTTTATTTGCTTTGGCAAAACTGATTGTACTCATTGGTCGTGCCAATAAAGCATCTTGAATTGAAATTGATTAGGTCAGCCCGCGGACTACACTTTGAGAACCACTGGATAGAGTACCGTATCTACAGAGCAAAAGTGTATTCGCTCTGTTCGGTAAATTTACTCCTTTCATTCATTCACTGGTTTAAGATAAAGAGTAAATCTATTTCCACTTCTATCTTAATTAGGACTTTCTTACAACCCTGAAGGGAAACTCCTAATATCTGGTTTGCCTTTAGAACGGAATATCCAGAAGGGCCGTTAGACGCAAACCATATACTGTATACCAATTTACCCATTCTGAACAAATCGGCGTACAGCGTTTTCCAAATGCGGTTAAGTACGTAATGTCAACTCAGCAGACAGGTTTTACTAGTATTAACCGAAAGTACGGACTCTTCAGTAAAAGCATCCCGACGAGGATGGGATTCGAACCCACGCGTGCAGAGCACAATGGATTAGCAGTCCATCGCCTTAACCACTCGGCCACCTCGTCTAGCTCGACGAAGCGTGGCGCTCATTCCTTGTTCACGAACTCTTACTCGTACTCGCTTGTCAGACGAGTTATATATATAAATTTGCTAATATGTACGTTTAGCGTTTCTTATTTAGTAAAACTAATTCTAGTGAGCGTTTAATTTCCCCTTTCTCTTAGTTAATAACTTAAACTGTAAAATAAGCTTTAAACGTGCATTCAAACATACATTTTACCGGTAGTATAGTATTGTGAATGCATAAATGGTACGAATAATATTGACTGACGAAATTTAGCATTTTACACGACGAAATGTTTTACCTGTAGTTTTAATTTGATTAAGCGCACTATGACACAGATATATGTCGGGGCTCGTATTTTTTATATTGGTTTTATTCTGTCATTGCATCCTGTCTTCACTTTGAGCTGCATTGCTTTTGTTTCCCTTTTTGTGTATAGGTTAGAGTCTATGATTCATCCCCGCATTGCAATTTCAGTTCCTTGTCTTGCACTACAGTATGTCCTTAACTATATCACAGTTTTGAAGGATTTCATTGCAAATCGGGCGGCACAGTGGTGCAGCGATTAGTACTCTTGCCTTGCAGCACTGAGGCCCTTGAATGTTATGGGGTGCACCTGGGGTGCTATCCGTGTGGAGGTTGTATGTTCTCCCTGTGTGTGCATGGGTTTCCTCCCACAGTGCAGGTTAATCGGCTATTGGGAAAGCTGGCCCTGGGGCGAGTGCGCTGGTGTGTGCGTCTTTGTGCCTGCCTTACAATGGCCTGACATCCCATCCATGGTGTACCCCCCCTTGGGCCCGACAGGCTCCAGCTCCCCCGTGACCCTGAACTAGAAGAAGAGATTAGAAAACAGAAGGGTCTGCTTCTTATCTGCACTGGTCAACATTGGGCACTGACATTGACGGGCGTCACTGTGCAGTCTGCAGTCAAGCTCGGAGTATCTCTGCTGCACAGAGGGGCCGAGGCTCATGGTCACTTCTCAGATATTGCCTCTGTACTTCTTCCCTGTCCGGCCACGGCACGCCTGCTTCCTCTGATGTGATCCTGATCTGGATAAGACTGCCTGGTCTCCAGTTGTTGGCCTGGTGACTTGAACTCTGGGACATGTCTATTGGAGAGCCATTAGTCTGGCCAGTCATGACCATACTCTGCGGCTAAGGCGGGGATTGGGTGAAACGGCCGCACCTGGTTGGCAGACTGACGTTCCTGATCAGTGTAGGAGTGGCAGGACACATTCCGCAGGAATTAATAACTACATTTCTTTTCAAGGACCAGGGTGATAATCGGAAGTTGTCAACTTCAGGCATGATCAGGCAGGACTTTCCAACCATCTGCCCTCGGGTTCTGTACATATTAGAAAACCAAACATTTTTCAGCAACTTGTATGGTGCTCATCAGCCTTTCAGAGGAGGTATAGTCAGCAACAGGATATGTACAAAAACAGGCAACTCAATTTTGAGCATTAGCCTACAAGAACCCTGCTTTCAAGAACCTAACTAAGGTGATAAATAAGAGGATCCATCTGGCCCATTCTGCCAATTTGGTTTTTGATGGGTTAATTGATCTGAACATCTCAATCGGCAGCTTTGGCTTCAAAGTGCCTGGGTAGCTTGTTCCACACTCCCACGACCCTTTGTGTAAAGACGTGCCTCCTGTCCTAATTAGACAATCTCAACCAGCTGTTCTCAAAAGAAGCCAGGGTATCAGCTTGAGCAACATGGCTGGAAAGCTTGTTCCAGGCTCCCACCACTCATTGTGAACAGCAGGCCATATTCCAAATTTAGTTTAAAAAAAATGTATGAACGCAGTTTGGATTTCTCTCTTCTGGCCTGAAGATGAAGATGACAAGCTTTTTTTGTACGCAATGCCAGATCTCATATTTGTTCAGAAAAACAAAAATGATAGAATGAGTTGCTCGGAGTAGCTGGATGACTGGAATAGACAACATGACTGTCTCCCTGAAAGAGATCCTTCCCAAGAACAGGGATCTAAGTGGGTAAAACCCTGTTGCACATTGTACCATTATTGGAAAATGCAGAGCGAGCAAACAGACACGCCGGCAGACAAAAAAAAGGCCAGCTGTGCACATGTGATACTGCACACCCACAGAAATCAGAGCAGAGGAAAAAGGAATCCTAATTGAGGCTTCCTTTACACAAGGCACCAGGCCGCCAGCAGTAAGCATCTCCTAATCACACGGCATCACTGCAAAGCCCTACAGCTCAGATTCCGATGAGCACTGCAGGAGCAAGGAAAGATAGGCACAGGGGTGAAATTACAAAATCCCCAAACATAAAGCCTTATCATGTAAGCGCTTGCCAATTTGTTTCTTCTAATTCTAGACTTCTAACCATCTCCCCTAGCTCAGACATCTTGATTGCTTGCAACACAGACGCTCAAGTCAGTGTCTGCTTCAGGTGAGAGTTCGGTTTTCGTCACGGGGAGAGATCTGAGGATCATCCCTGACGTCAGCCGCCCGGATCTGTGCGACAGGCCATCAGCTACCGTACATCTCTCGCATCGACAGCGAAAGCAAAAGTCGGCCCGTCTCCAAAACCCCTTCAAATGAGCTCTGCCGTCCCTGTCAGATCTGACGAATCCTGGAGAGAAACTCCGTCATCTGCCAAAACGGAACGATAGTGTAAAGAATCTCAAAGACTCATCTGTCACTTCACATTAAAGCTCTCCCTCATATCTCCGCAGTTCCGCAAAGAAACTCCAAGATACTCCTCGGTCACCGCGAATTTCCACTCTCACCACCACCCGATTTGTGAAACACAGCAGAAAAACGATCTTGGCTGTCTTCTTCGTTTAACGTCAGAGGAAAACTCTGGACTCTTGCTAGCTCTAGCTAGACCTCCACTGACTAGATCTGTGAGAGATCGGGTCTAGTGCACCAACACCCAACCTCACCTTGTCTCTGTGGGAGAGAAAAGCCGCACCTCCAGGGGAAAGCAGGGATAAAACTAAGAGGCTTGAGCTCCTGGGGTGCCAGTTCTCTTGAAGAATAGAACCCTGAATTCATTGAAGGCTGCAAAATCCTGTTGACGTGAACATAAAAGACCCTGTGCGTCTCACAGCTGTGTTTGCCATGTGGCGCACTGCGAGACGGGTGGCTGTTTGTGGCTGTCACCATGCTTTGAGAGTTACAGTAAATGGCCACTTCAGTAATGTCCTTGACAATCGTGCAAGACGGCTGGTGAATAATTGCTAATCAGATCTTGCTTCCCTCACATGCTATATTTAGCTTTAATGCTGCTTAATCTTGTAACTGTCAGCCATGAAACGCATCCAGTTGCTGACCTGCTGATGACTGGCATCCATAAGAAATAGTGGTGCTCAGTGATGCCAACTCTACCCAAGTGCCCGAAGCACATGGCACTCTAAATACTGGAAACAGGAACAAAGGGTGGGGGCAGCACTTCAGTGGGGGATGAAGTGGATCTCTTCCTGTATGTCAAGTGTGCTGGAATCCCTCCAGCATTTCCACCCGGGGGATGAAAATAACTATCTAACTACAGATAATAATTTTCTTTAAATGGAATAGAATTAATTAGTGACAAAGGCTAGGAAACGAGACATTTGGTCCATCGGGCTTGTCACTGAGCGACTGAAGGTTTCGGATCCAGATGTGTCTCTGGAGAAGCCAGAGTACCAGCTTTAATAACATGGCGGGGCAATTTTGTTCCAGGCTCCCACCACTCTTTGTGGAAAGATGTTTCTTCTGTTCTCAGATTTAAAAACACTTCCCCGTAGTTTCCACTCGTGCCCTCTGGTTCACTCTCAAGACGTCTGCTGGATTTGTCTTGTTTCCTGGATTGTCCTGAGTCATGTTCGGGATCATCATTCATGACAATCCAGGAAATCATGTGTGGTGGTCAAAACTCATCCATCCATTTTCTAACCACTTTGTCCAATTCAGGATCGCGGGGGAGCTGGAGCTTATCCTGGCAAGCAACGGGCACAAGGCAGGATACACCCTGGATGGGACACAAGGGTCAATCTTCCCAGACGCTAATGCCTTAGGACCAGGATGCCTTTAGACTGTGTGAAGAAACTGGAGCACCCAGAGGAAAGCCAAATACACATGAGGAGAACATGTAAACTCCACACAGATAGCCCCCTAGATCCATTACTCAACTCAGGGCCCCAGCACTGCGAAGCAGTAATACTAACCATCACACCACTGTGCCACCCCAAAACTGTACACGATCATCTAAATGAGATCTAAGTGTATTGTGCAACAATTTTAACATAGCGTCACCTGACTTTAATCCTATGCATGCATTGAACCTACACCTTTTATAACTTTAGTCAATCAGTGAAGGTCAAGGATAGATCTGTCCTATACCATTCCAGTTCACTCTGCTTTCACCTGGGTTTACCACAGTAAACCCACAAACCACTAGCAGTTATGGCCATTAGCAGACAGAACGCCTCTTCTGCTGGCACTGCACTTTAATAGAGTTGCAGATGCGTGACCCCCTTTCTAGGATGAGTGTGTCTCAGTGCACTTTGAAGAGGTTACATCTGACAAATAAAGTCCGACAACTAACAAATGAACTAACAGGATTTAACAGCAAGTCAGCTTGTTTTATACACGAGGACGGATGCTTCTGTCAGCCTGTCAGCTCAGCGCTGCCTCTGACAGGCTGTGGATGGACTGGTGGGCTGTCCCTAGACTCAGGGGTATGTTCTCTAATTGCCTTCTCTAACAGTAGATTTGCAGCCATGCTCATTCTGAGGAATTCTGAGGAATGAGCACAAGGAAGCCTAAATCTCTCGCTAGCTGCCTCCAGTACATACTGTACTTGGCTCCTCTTGCAATCATGTTGCTTTGAGCCCAACAGCTCCATCCATGATCAGGTTAGTACACTGGTAACCAGTGTAATTAAAAAATGGTTTGAATGATCAGCCACTTCCTATCTGCTCTCTGTCCACATCCAGTTCAGCTTAAGACTACTTGAGACTGAGTCTAAAGGAAAAATACCTTTTGAGTGTGCTATCTTGTTGATTCAGGAACTGCAGCTGGAGTGTTCTTTAGACCAATTGCGTATTCTTGACTTTAATTTTCTAAAGAACTCTGAGAAGCTACCCCACATGTACTATATAAAATGAACCTGCACAGTATTGTAAGGTCACCATCCCTTGCACAGTGAGTTGATTTAGTCTACCCAGATTCAAGTGCAATAGAACTACAATTTGTACAATTGTACAAATTGTACACTCCCCTGTATATTTGAATTAATGAATTCTCTTTTTCATCATACATGTATGTCTGAGATTTGTTAAGAAATGTATTGTGTATGATGTTGTCGTTTTAACTGCCTGCAAAGCAAATTTCCCATCTGGGACAATAAATGTAGGTAAGCACTGTGTTGCTTTTATAGACACAGGTGTTGCCAAAGGAAGGAGTTGTGATTCTCAGACACAGCAACACTCCACAGCAGGACGTCTTGGTGAATAAGTCCTCTGGGATGTTAAAAGGGATGGAGAATCAGCCCTGTAGGTGTGGGTGTACATTTTCTCTTTCACTGCAGGTGCCCACTGCACGTTCACATTCAGATGACAACACTGCCAACCAGTGCTACAGTAAGAGCACAAACATTTGTGCTGACATGCTGATGGGAAAACATATGATCATACACGCCACGTCACGCCTGCAAAATCTTGTGGTCCAAGATGTCCTTTCACTTCAGTAGGCAAGAACACAATAACATGGCAAACCACAGGAAAGGGAACACATGACATGGCAATTTATCTGACGGGACAGAGGTCAGAGAACGGCATGTGATATAGCGAAGCAGGCAGATGCACTGCAACCATGACAATGCTGCATTTAGATCCACAGGATCGTACAATTTAGATGCAGGTCAACTCTTTCCATCCACCAGAAAGTTATATATAGATCTGTTTATACTTGTGGCTGAATCACCACTCCTACAGCTGGGCCAGAGAACTTGGCCTCTTCCCATATTAATGAGAGAGGATAAATCCCATTCCCATTTACTGCAAACTCGTTCTGCATTGCGATCCTTCTCTGGGAGAATTACAACTGTTCCCTGTTCCATCTTCTCCCAGTTGGCCCTGGTAAACGAAGCCGCAGGTGGTAGTTTTGGATGATTGACAACAGTGTCTGGGTAGGGCTCCAGTGGGTTTAGTAAGGTGTCAGTGGATTCTGACACACTGAGGTCCTCACTGCTGTTCTGTCCTGAACTATCTCTGGGAGCTTTAACTCCGGACAGTTTACAAAGGCTCTCTCTGCAGGCCAAAGCAGAAGGGATTTGACATTTTCTGCTGATGTCTCTCCATTTTGATAAGTTTCATTTCGGGGGAGAGAGATGCATTTGCACATTGCAAACCCATGGATCAGAGCAGGGGTGCCACATCCTGGTCCTGGGCACCCAATTCATTACTGAACCCCTAATACACCTAATAACAGGGCTCAAAACTTCATTCGAGCTCCTCAATTGTTTTGAGTTTCTAAACATTAAGGAGGTTGCCTTTGAACTACTTTGTTTCTTATGTAACTTGAGCTCTCCAACCTTTGAGTAGAATGTTGCAAAGGATCCAACCAAGCAACTTCCTGGTGCAGTCTAGGATCCCCAGCAATTTCTAGAGTTGAAGAATCAACTTTAAATGAAGTCATTTAGAGACCATTTAGGATTAAAATCAAAGCACACTTCAGCCCCCAAGAACGAAAGTTCTCTTAATTGAACAGATGCTCTAGGGCTAGTGACCCCTGTTCCAACTGGACTGGGGCTGGTGACCCCTGTACCGACTGGACTGGGGCTGGTGAGCCTTGTAATAACTGGACTGTACTGGTGAACCCTGTACCGACTGGACTGTACTGGTGACCCCTGTACCGACTGGACTGGGGCTGGTGACCCCTGTAATAACTGGACTGGGACTGGTGACCCCTGTACCGACTTGACTGGGGCTGGTGACCCCTGAACAAAATGAAATAGGGCATTCCAGGACCAGGCCGATTCAAATCCCATGGCCAGCAGAGGAATCTTACTCCGTTGGGCCCCTGACCAAGGCCATTAACCCCAACTGTTCTAGGGGTGCTGTGTAAATGGCTGACCCTGTGCTCTGACCTCAAAGCACCCCACTCCGTGTGTGTGTGCGTGTGTGTGTGTGTGTGTCTCAGGGAGAGCAAGCTGGGGTATGTGAAAAGACAAATTCCTAATACAAGAATTGTATATGGCCAATAAAGTGATCTGATCTTAAGATCTATGTGTCAGTGAAATTTAACACATCTTTGTTGAAGGCAAACCTGTTGAGAGACCTTGAAGAAAGTTCACTATCATTTTCAGAGCCAAATCACAATATTGACTATTCAATTTTGAAGCCTGGGGAAAACCGGGTTTTAATTCCTCATACACCCGGTTCATCAATAGTAAGAGTGTTCCTCTTTAACAGGGACAAACAGAAAGACTATCCTTGAGTGGACATCACCTGACTGGAGTTCCCCTTCCTGGCGTGTCTGGGCAGGTGCTAGTGTCAATCAGTCATGAGTCTGCACTAATATCAGTGGACTGAAAAACAGAGCGATGGAGAGAGAAAGAGGAGAAGCTGAGTGAGAAAGAAGAAGAGAGAATGATAACTGAGTTAATACAGACACACTACAGTAAATGAGATAATACTGGACACTACAGTCCATTAACACTGCACTGAGAGAGAGGGGTTAATACAGACACACTGGACACTACAGTCCATTAACACTGCACTGAAAGAGAGGGGTTAATACAGACACACTGGACACTACAGTACATTAACACTGCACTTAGAGAGAGGGGTTAATACAGACACACTGGACTCTACAGTACATTAAAACTGCACTGAGAGAGAGGGGTTAATACAGACACACTGGACTCTACAGTACATTAACACTGCACTGAGAGAGGGTTTAATACAGACACACTGGACACTACAGTACATTAAGACTGCACTGAGAGAGAGGGGTTAGCACAGACACACTGGGCTCTACAGTACATTAACACTGTACTGAGAGAGAGGGGTTAATACAGACACGCTAGACACTACAGTCCATTAACACTGCACTGAGAGAGAAAGGGGTTAATACAGACACACTGTGCAATACAGTACATTAACACTGCACTGAGAGATACAAAAGGGGAAGACACTATGACTTGCAAGTGAGGAAGGGGGTTAATCCACAGAAAAGAGCTAATTGAGCAGAGATCCTACGAGGCAGAAAGTCCATTGTGAAAAAAGTGAAGGAGTTCCTATTGATCATTCACTGTACTTCTTGAATCCAGAGCCAGACTCATGCATGAGAGTAGTTCAATAGGAAAACATGTGAGCAAACGTGCGAGTGATGGAGACACTGAAAAAAAGACATGGAGACACTTGTCAGCCATAAGAATGACAAGCAGTGAATATGACCCTGTTTGAATCACACAAAGCCCACTTTAAGAGCATAAATATTTCATGGGCAATGAGACCACTTTGTAGAGCCGGTCGTGTATAATTCAACAGCCCTGGATAGGTTACTGACTGTGGGGGAGATGGAGAGACTTACGGAGGGAATAGTACTGATACACTAAACAGAAGAGTGCATTGACACTGCTCTGAGGAGAGTGGGGTAAATAGTGGAACGAAGGGGAAAAGCTAATGAAGCAAATGGTTTTATCAGGGGTTTCCAACCCTGGTCCTGCAGAGCCCCAGTCAGGTAGGTTTTGTGGGTTATCATTCATCACCAATAGCTAAATTGGATCGGATCGGGGCTGGAGACCCTGTACTGACTGGACTAGGACTGGACGTCCTGTACTGACTGGACTGTTGCTGGAGACCGCTGTACTGACTGGATCGGGACTGGACGTCCTGTACTGACTGGACTGTTGCTGGAGACCCCTGTACTGACTGGATCGGGACTGGAGACCCCTGTACTGACTGGACTGTTGCTGCAGACTCCTGTACTGACTGGACTGGCGGTGGAGACCCCTGTACTGACTGGAGTGTTATTGGTGACCCTGTACTGACTGCACTAGGACTGGAGACCCCTGTACTGACTGGACCGGGACTGGAGACCCCTGTACTGACTGGACCAGGGTGAAAAGGAATGTGGAAATGTGATTTTGAAGACATCCTCTGCATCTTCCTAACTAGTCAAACTATAAAAAAAACAGTGATTATCATTATCTGGGGCACTTTCATTTTAAAAGACAGACATACGAATTAAACTTGAATTAAGGCAGACGCCAACAGCAATGTGATTGTCTGTTTCCACAAACTGCTTGGAAAACTCACGTTGGGCAGCCTGTCTTTGTGTCTGGGCTTCTTAATGCCACAGGTCTGCTCATGAAATCAACACCACTCTTTCACTTAATTACCCTCCAATCCCCTACAATTAAAAGAGAACTGTGAGGCTGGCATGATTTAGCTAAGGCCAATAAATCTTCCTTACTAATTAACATTCCTATCCCAACACACAGCCCCGACTGCAGTAAACAGTAATGCGCAAAGTAACTCAACCCCTCAAGATCATGCGATTTATTGAACTTTTCTTAGACAGGTAATATTCAAACCCTGCAGAAACAACTGGATGTCTCTGGGCTGCAGAAGGAAGCTGTAGCCCCTGGAGGAAACCCATGTGAACTCAGGAGCTGAACCCAGGGCCCCAGCACTGCACTGCTCCACTGCACCACCTCACCACCCTATTTTCCATTCCACTTCTTCACAATTAAAGGCATCGCTCGACCTTTACAAAACTAAAAGCACTGCCTGACATTTCTGAGCTGCTGCGTCGCTGGAGGAACTCTGCCCAGCAAGCTCCTTGGAGCCCCCGGACGGACTGATGTACAAGCACGACTCTGATCCCCGAATCCATCGACTGTGTGAGGCCAGAGCCCCACTCTGAGGAAACCTCCAGGCCTTTCCCTGTCACACACAGCACAGCTGCCTCACTCATAATGTTGGTCTTGTTTCTGTTATATGTAACCTGCATGTTGGCTGTTATCCACCCATCCATTTTCTAACCACTTCATCCATTTCAGGATCACGGGAGGGCCGGAGCCTATCCCCACAAGCACCCGGTGCAAGGCAGGATACAAACCTGGAGGGGACACCAGCCCATCTCAGATCCGGCTTAATCCCAGACCAAATATTTATATACATGTCAGACAGTAATGTACCACCACAGCTGCAGAGATACAGCAAAGGCAGTCACAGCGCTAAGATGCAGACGTGATTGTCTGTTTCTGGTCCTTGACAAGGAATGTATGGTCTGGGAAGTCACTCAAGGAAATTTGATGACCAAACATTTTCCGTTTGGAAGCAACACAGAGAGACCAAAGCTCTGACGGGGACGCTGAGTTTTAAGGAGCGTTTAACAACCCTGCTAGCCCGTAATACAGCAACTGTCGATCTGCTGTAGATCCCATTTTGCAGGTTGGGAAAATTACTCCGAACCGAGAAACGTTCGAAGTTTTCCTCCCTTGCCCTTCCCACACATACACAAACTAAATATTCAGCAAGGGGGTTGTTTTTTTTGTCCTCTACAGCGCACAGCAGCAACAGGAGCAAAAGGCTGAAGCAGGGATCTTTCCCCGTGCTGTGTGTGTGTCAGCGCGGAGTCTTTACGGCGAGAAGCGGTCACGTTATCACACATGACCATAATTGTCTGGTGATCGTATAATGATTTTCTGTGATTTCGGCTCCACATCAAAACGAAAACAACAGCTCCGGGGCTGGGGCTGGTAGACGTGAATACGGCTGCGAAACGGCATGGACGCACAAAGCCATCGCGGACTCTGCAACGCTGAGGCTGTCGTAGTTACGGAACAGATTATCCGGTAAAGGAAATCCGACTGCGGGGTGATCAGGGGAGATAAATAATGTTTCAGAATTTGACTCTTATGGAATGTTACCCGAAGTGACGCGCAGGTAAACAACTTTTGCTGTGGTCACAGTTAACCAGCTTAACTCTCATGTCTTATAAAGTATAGGATGGATTGACAAGTGTAACTCGGCAGTCGACAAAGTCACCCCGATTTACAGGTAATTGAAGTTACAGAATAGTTCTACAGTATCGCCAGCTCCTGCTAAGTTCACTTCTCCGTAGCTCATTGCGTTTCCATGGATGTGTTTGTCGGACACGATCCCGGAGTTATGTTCTATGTCTTGGGTGCCAGCCGGATCGCAGCATCGGGATTCCGAGCTCAGTAGCCTCCATCACTGGGGCTCGTTTAATACCCCGTTTGAGAAGAGGGTGTCAGCGGGGGAGGCGGAAAGGGTTTATGAAGCACTCCCTCTCGGGGGTAGGTGGGTTCTTTCCACTCGACTGAACACGAGCTGTACAGCGAGCAGGACGCGCTGTGTATTTAAGGCTTCGTGTGCTGTGGCTGTTTGGCTGAGTATGTCAATCAATACAACAGAACTCTGACAAGAACCGAACGGCGCACGTCTTTCCTGCGATTAGCATTGTTAGCATGTGCTCCGTGTTCTTCCCCGCACTTCATTCGCTCGGACTCACCTTAGACTTGGACTTTCAATCCGCGATGGTGTGGATTACCCCCGGTTTGCGTCTTTAATCCTCTTTCGCAGTCCGGCCGGTGTCTCACTCCCCCGATAAACAACCCCCAAACCGCCGCGGACTCACACCCGCTCCGCCTCGCCGCCGCTGAGAGAAACGCGGAGTTCGTGTCTCCCCGCTGGTAACCCTTGGCGGGGAAGAAACAGATAAGAAGGGCGGAAAAAAAAGAAGTTTCCCTCCGTCTCCTACCCCCCTCCTTCTCTACTCTGGGTTGTAGGGGGTCTCTGTCTGCTCCCTCTCCCTCTTTCGAGGCTATTAATACAGTGGGCTCTGCTTCCTCCCCTCTAGAACAATCATCTCTCCACCCTCCTCTCTGTCGGCCCTCTCAATCCCATTCCCCCTCTCTCCTCTCCTCTCTCTCCCTCCCTCTTTCTCCACTCTGTGGCTGAGCTGGCCGGCGTGCCTGCGCGCCGGAGAGGGTCTGTGAGCGCGCATGTCTCCCCCCCTGCGTTGCGGACTGTGTCCGCAGCTCTATTAATATTCCAATTTGTGGAAAATAGGCCCGTATTAATATCACCAAGTAAATTAGGCACAGGCCTCGAAGGAAGGAATTTTAGGCACGCAATATAAGAAGCAATATATTTAGCTTAATCGAAAACTGGGGTTCAGATCGCTGTTAAATTAACCCGAAGTAGATAACTGAAGAAGTTATGATGGATCCCTTAAAATAATTTTAGAATTGTCCAATTCAATGTACACATGCATTATGATTTCTCAGCTATTGATCTTGGTACACACAATTACAAGTGAAACTAGCTCATTATTACGAACTATTGATAAGTGAATAAATTCACCAACCAAGCCTCGAAAGTGAGTGTGTTTCAGGAGAGGAGGGACGTTGTCTTTGTGGGTTATTGCAGTTCTGCCTTGTCGTCTTGTTTCGTGGACTGCGCCGCCCTAGCCACACACACGCAGCAGCTACAGTACGCCGTGGCACAGCTATGGTATGGAAACAATTTTGGAAGTTAAGTGCCTCTTTGCTCCGCTCGCATTCCACTTTCTCCCCTGGCTCGCTCGCTTCATCCCGCTCTCCCTCCGCCTTTCCGAATAACAACACTCCCCTGCGCTTCGAAAAGTGCGCCTCTCCCCCCTTCCCGGCCTCCCCTGCCTCCCGGCTCGCCTGCCCCGAAACGCTACAATCCCGAATAGTTTAATAGGGATTAGAGCTGCATCGTTTCCACCCGCGCTCTCTCTCTTCCCATCTGTCCCCCACAGTTCTCAAGAACAAAAGTGCCATTCATCCTGCGCTCGTGACGGACAGGAAAAACAGTATGGGCTCGCGGGAGCACATCAAGTCCACCGCCTTTGCGAGGTTTGGAAACTACAACCGCGTCCAATACAGTGTTTTAACACGGCACAGAAAATAATGTGCAGTACGTGACGGCTTCACAATTAATAGTTTACTGAGGTGTTCACGGTAGTCCGTACTTGCTGTTTGTGATATAAACGGAAGGTAAACGCATAGCTGGTTACTGTAAAATCTAAAAAAAAATTCAGATGATTAGTGGAAAATGAAGAACAGAGGTAACCTGCCTTTGTAGGGCAGCAGCTATATTACCCTGCAGCTCACTGAAGCTCAGCAAGGGTGAGCATAGAGACCTCCAAGGAAAAACTAAGGTTGCTGCTGGAAGAGGTGTTAAAAGGTGACTAGACTATAAAAAGGTGCCGTCCTTTGCATAAGATTTAAAACATGAGGTCCTGACTCTCTGTGGTCATTAAAAATCCCAGGCTGTTTCTCAAAAAGAGTAGGGGTGTTGCCCTGATATTGCCTTATCAATAATATTGCCTATAATCCCCATCTCTGAACTGGCTTCATCACTCGGTTCGCCTCCCCACTGAGAGCTGGTGTGTGGTGAGTGTACTGGTGCACTCTGGCTGCCGTATTATCATCCAGGTAGGGCTGCACACTGGTGGTGGTGGAGGGGAGTCCCCATTACCTGTAAAGCGCTTTGAGTGGAGTGTCCAGAAAGCACTATATAAGTGTATTTGTGGGTGTGGTCCTGTAGAAGATTCCTGATTACTATAGTAACCTATATAGTAAATATAGTAAAACAGTAATATAGTAACCTGGTCATCCCAAGAGGAACTGGGAATGACCCAAACATGCAGCAGTCACCATTTAAACCATCTTACCAGTGTCACTAATCACCCTCTCCTGCTGCCGACAGTGCCAGCACAGTGAATTAGAACCACTCTGCATCGGAAATACTGTATTCAGAACATTCAGAGTCCACTGGAAAACCAGACCTGGTGCATCAGTCTTATGGGTGGAACTGCTGTAGCCTGCAGGTTACTGCCTCATTACTGCCTCCAATAGAAGGCACCTGGCCAGAAGCTGGTAGAATCCTAATGGGATTAGGCTGTACATATGTCAGGGAGGCCCTGGGTTCAATTCCTGGGGTGCTGTGTGTGAGGGGCTTACATGTTCTCCCTGGGTGTTCCAGTTTCCTCCCACAGTTCATGCTGGTAGCTGAATTGGCTTCTGGGAAAATTGGCCCTGGTTTTGTGTCCATGTGTGTCCTGTGGCCCTGAATTGGATCAACCTTTATTGATATGATGACGTGATAGTTCAGGTTCAGATAGTTCAAGTGGGGGTCTAATATTTTGGCCGGTGGGTGTACCACTACAACTACTACTCCTTTTGGTCATATCCAAGCCGCTTACATGTGCACACAGCATTGTGAAACACAGCAGGTGGACAAGATTGGATGGAGATGAACCCCAATCTGCAGGAAAGAGAGGAAAAGGAAGCTGAAATTACACCTCAGAAACCGGGGAACAGTGCCCCTGTAGTGTCCGCTCTTATTTCCCTGCCAATAACACAGGGTCAACCTGTAACTCTGCCTTCTGTCCCTCTGATTAATTCATGCAATTTCCTATAACTGTCTCAGGTAACTGTTGCCTCCGTCCCTGCATCTCTGAGTGGGCTTTGCGTTCAGGTCTCTTGCTGACATTCATGAGGTATCAACCTGAGACCTACATCGCAAGGATCTGAGTCAAGCTGTTCTCATCCTGAATGGCTCTGAATAAGACCTAAATTAAATCTGGCTTAAAAAAAAGGCAGTCTCTTTCACTTATTACTTAGCGGAACGAAATGATTGGGTGGGGGCAGAAACTAATTAGTCTGATTGAAGTGCACATTCTGTGGAACTCTTATCGGAAGGATCAGATTCTATCAGCAGTGCGTCTCATGTGACTTCGTGGCTGTTCTGCCCCTGCAGAAAGGTGTTCCCATCACTGATCTTGAAATACAATGATCTCATTAAGCCACTGGCCCCTTCTGTGTGTGACCGCAGGCACTGAAATCAAAACAGCAGAACCACAAAACAAATGTCCGACTTTTATGCAAGGTGACTTTGAGAAAGACACAGCAAGGAAATGCAGAGCATTAGAAACACAACTACATGAAGGTATAGAATCACAAAATGCTACAAAGTTCAGTCAGTTCCAATAGGTGTTACAAAAGACTACAAAGAGCACACAGTCATATAGGAATACAACAGCGAAATAGAGCTTTACTTCCCTACCAGGTAGTACTTCTTTAGTTGGCCACCACACATCAATTGATACTTAGATCTGCTGCAGGTTGTGGAGATATGAGACCACTCTGCCAACAGCAGCTGATACATGCCTCTTGCGAGATCACTTCCATCAACCTTCTTACACCCATAATACAGCACAATGGCCTGGTCTGCTACTGCTTTACATTCCTCAGGAACCATGGGAGAAATTGTTTCTTGGGTAATATATAACCTTAGGGCTGGTTAATAGTTTTTCACAGGAAATAGCTGCCAGGATGGGGAGGTGTCCCACAGATCTTGTCCTTGTGTCAAGCAATACAAGTAGGAAAAAGAAACTAACAGATTCTGATCTTCAGTTTCTCAAATATGTGCCTTTATGTCACGAGACAGCTTTCTTCTTAAGCGTCAGACATAAACTTAAGTGCTGTTTTTTTATAATTGCACGTATATTTTTTTCACTGTATTAAGACTCAATTTACATCTGACATTGTGAGTGTTGGGAGTGATTCTGTGATAATGCTCCCACTACATATGCAACTAGCAAGCTATAAGAATTTAATTTATATACCACTTTTTCATGGTGACTACCACCTCTTGGTGCTTTACGTAGTTAGAGCACAATAGGATGAAGGGTGTGTACAGTACCAGGGTTAAGTACCACAAACCATCGAGTTCTTGGTAACATTAAAATGTGGAAGAAAACAGGATTACCTTGAAAACTAACAAGTATTATAGCAAAGGTTCTCCAATACCGACAGGTACTGAAGCTAGAAAGAGAAGAAAGGGGTCAGTATGTCATCAGATGCAAACTGACAGTGAGAAAGTGTGAGGGGGAAGGGAATTGGAGTTGCACACAACTCTGAATCCCATTGGTACTGATTGTGCCTTAAAGCTTGTGCGGCATTTATATTGTCCCCTTGCTACACCTCACCACATTCCTCCTGCAGGAACAAAAGCACTTCTGTGGCGTAGTGCCCGGGGAGAGGTGAGTGTTTTGCAGAGTACAGTAATGTGTGTGTAACCGTGCATCTGGGTATGTGCGTCAGGAAGTGGGTGTGTGCCTGCGAAAAGCTGTGTGCGTTTGTCTGGGCTTGACTCTCTACGGCCTGGGGGCAACAGAAAGTGGAGGGGGCTGGGGAAGCATCACATGCCTAACGAGCCCTGACCCAGACACCAGCACAGCTGACGTACAACCACTTGAGCCCTGACTGCGCTGTTTCCACCTCAGTCCATTCAATTTCAATTCAAGGTGATTTATTAGCATGACCAATGGGTACAATCAGTGTTGCCAAAGCAAATAAAAATAACGAAATTCACATGAAACAAAACAAAAAATAAAAGTAACAAGTAATAGGTTTATTCCATGCTGAAAAAAAGAAGAGAGAAAAAACACAACGTTTCGGCCGTGGAGCCTTCTTCAGGTGTCTGAAAAAATAAAAGTAAAATAAAATCTACAGACATTTACAACAAAGACATATCATAAAATATTTACATATACTGTAGACAGAAGGAGCATTATTGGGAGACAGGGTCACTGTTCCTCAGGCTGTGACAGGAGATCACATACTGGGCTGCCAGTTCAATTGAGTTCCCTCCTCCCTCTCCCAGTAGGATTGGGACCCGTTGTGATTCTGGCAGGTGTGTGAACTCTGGGATTAGATTTCTGAATTAAGGGAAGAATGTTTCTCTAATCCCAGAGTATCTGTCACAGTGCAGTCTCTCTCCAGCGCTTACTCCTCGCGCTGCTGCCCGGGTCAGAGGTCACGAGACATGCCCTTCTGGCCTGCCGACAGTCATCTGTGCGAGCGTGGCGACCTCATTAATTAATGGGGCACGATCGATAGACGGGTCGAAATAAATAAATACAGGTCGACGGGGTGGGCAACAGCGAGGGAGAAGGCGTGCGGGCTGCTTTGGAAAAAAAAAACGTTAATGTACATTCACAAGCGTCGCTGAAAGTGTTTGTCGCGTTCTTTTCCCTCCGTGAGTGACGTCCTGCGTGTAAATGAGAAGATTTACTTGCCTAGTTGCCATAGAACGGGTATATTATATTTGTAAACGTGCGTTATAAGCGTAAAAACATAACAACCCCCCCCCACAAATTCTCCTTCTTAACGACAAAAGTCCGTGTCGATGTTTTTCGTGGTTAGTATAATCGCAGTTGTAACGCATAGACTCCAGCGCGAGTGTTTATTCGGCTACAGGGAGCGCTGGCGGGCGGCCGCTCGACCTCCAGCGATGAGGGGTTTAGCGCTCACCCGGGAGGCCGGGACAGCGGATTAGGAGCGGGCGGTGGGGGCGGAGCAGAAGCGCTCCACACCATCCGGGGGTGAACAGTCCAGCCTCTGGCTTTCTACTGCTACTGCTGTTACGGCGCCTATAACTTTTGTTACTGCAACACCTACTACTGTCACTGCTACTCCTACCCCTCCTACTAGTAGTGTTACTGCCAATACTACTGCTACTCCTACTACTACTGCTTCTGCTGCTACTCCTACTACTGCTGCTACAAAGACTACTCGTAATCCTATCACTGCAGCTAATCCTCCTCTTATTGCTGCTTCTATTATTACTGCTACTCCTACAGCTATTACTGCAGTTACTACTCCTGCAGCTACCATTACTCCTACTACAGCTTCTACTACTGGAGTTACTATTACTACTACTATAACTACTACAGCTACTGTTACGCCTACTACAGGTGACACAGCTACAAGAGCTCAGAAATGTCTTGGTTTGCCGTATCTGAACGTTTAAAAAAGAGGGCAGAGAGCGGGGAGTCAGCTCTTCATCCCAAGAGCTATTTTCATCAAAAATCTCAGGGGAAAGAGAACAAGAGACAATTCCCAGATGTTTTTAAGATATTTGAAAATTCCTCCCAGACGGAGAGTTAAGGACCACAAAGGAGAACATGTGCAAGGGAAAAAAAAAACAGATGTATGGTCCCCTTTAGTTTTGCCATAATTCTAACTGTAAAATATTTTGTGGGTGGAGCCTGTCAAAATCAGGGTGTTTCATTCTCAAATGTCTGTGTCCCGTGTGCTCTAGCGAGTTCATTGTCAACAGAAAACAAGCTCCAGTTGTCCTCTCTACACTGTGAAGGAGAGCTTCTCTCTCATTTCTGAGTTGTTCTTAGCCTTCAAACAGTAATTGGACATTTAATTTTGGGACTATGATTACGGAAAGCCTCAAGTCGCTTAGGAGGTAAACTGATTGGTGGTGCGATTAGATTCAGCGACATTACTTCAGTTGCCATTTGCAATGATCTTGTATCCGGTCTGTCCTTCTAAAAGCAACATTTTAAAAGCTGATCATTTTGCATCTTGCAACTCCATCTAGATAAGAATGATAGAAATCTGCAGCTAAAGACCAAAACAAGGGAGCTCAATGCCAGCGTTTCTTCCACCTGAGCCCTAATTGAACTCATTATTTGCTTAATTGGACTGGTTGGAGCATCTCCTTTCTCTTAAGAAGATGACGATTTAAAGAGACCTATTGAACCTGCTGGATAGTGCTGCACAGGGACAAACATTGGCCCTCCTGGTCAATTGACAGCATTAAACCATAATAATCAGTTTGTTTAGAGAAACAGATAAATCCATCAAGCCTGATGGGGCCAGTGCAGTAGCTGGCCTGCAGAATGAGTGGATGCAGGTATCCAAGGGGACCACATCTGTGAACGCAGTGGGTTGTGCGCTTTGAATCCCAGACGCATGGACCTGAGGAACAGCTGGTTGACCGGTCCACAGGAGGGAGGGAACAGGAGGGACTAGTCAGTGTCCTGTGGAGAGCTTGTGGGCACTCTTGCCAAGAGTAGCAAGAGGAGGAGGGGGGCAATCTTCAGAGCAGCCAGAGAGATGGCAGGACATACTGTGCACAGCCCACGGGGATGAGAGTTCCAGTTAGCCGTGTGCTACTGGTTCCAACCCTTGCTGGAGGTACTTGGAGAGCCCAGTTATTCAGAGGTGAACGTGAGGGTCAAAGGGCTCCACTCCCCCTACTCCCCCTATAAGCAGAGAGTTAGTGATAGCAGGGGACTTGTTTTGAAGTGATACGGTCTATGTGCATACTGTGTCCCAGGAGTCACACTAAGCCTTAAACCCTTCCTCCAGGACTGCACTTTTGTGATGTAGAGCAGGTGAGGACTTAAGGTGCGAGAGCATTCGAGGGAACATCACTCATTGACTACAGCTCACAGTCTACATAAGGTAAACATGGCTATACCTCTCTCTGTTTATTCAAAGCTTGGTACAATTAAGTGCTCCATCTTTCCATGTACAAAATACACCATAGGTAAACAAATATTCATCAGTCAAAATAACGTATGCAGTTAAAATAATAGCCTTATGTCAACAATTCGTACCTAGAATACATATGAATCTAAAGTAGCCTAATGAAATTGTTTATTTTACATACAATATTACGAGTTTTCAAATATTCAGATGTTAGTAAAACTTAACTTTTTTTGACATATTTTATTATATATTATTATTATATAATATAATATTTTCTTCTCCATGGCAACTTCACTCTGCTTTGATGGGCTAGACAGAGCATGAAATTCAGCAAGGAATTCTGGGTAATACCCTTCAGAGAACTTTGGTCTGATGTGGACTTATGAGAAGAGTGCATGAAAGGCTTATTGAGGGCGCTCATGAGATTACATTCAAATGACATTATGTTCGATAACTACTTCACTGATGTCTTTACTCAGGAAGAGGTCAGACATCAGCCATGTGCATGTAGTCGTGGATATCTTTGAAATAGCAGAAACTGATGTATTAGATAAAAACACTAGGCTATCAAGGCCTGATGATATATTTATACCCAAGATTTCCTAAAAACATCAGTGTGGTCATTTATAGAGCACTTACAGGTGTATTTTATCAGGCAATAAAACCTGGAGAATTTCCAAATGATTGGAAGATTGGTAGTATAATACAAATGTATAAAACTGGGAAAACCAAGTTATTATTATAAGCCAGTCAATTTAATGTGGATCATCTAAAATACTGGAGTGAAATGTTATGAACAGACCAGACTAATAATAATAATTAATTGCTTACACTTATATGGAGCTTTTCTGGACACTCCACTCAAAGCGCTTTACAGGTAATGGGGACTCCCCTCCACCACCACCAATGTGCAGCCCCACCTGGATGATGTGACAGCAGCCATAGTGCACCAGAACACTCACCACACATCAGCTATCAGTGGGGAGGAGAGCAGAGTAATGTAGCCAATTCAGGAGGCCGTGATTAGTAAGGGCGAATTGGAAATCTGGCCAGGACACCAGGGTTACACCCCTACTCTTTTCAAGAAGCACCCTGGGATTTTTAATGACCACAGAGAGTCAGGACCTCCGTTTTACATCTCAGCTGAAGGACAGCACCTGTTTACAGTATAGTGTCCCCCTCCCATGGACTGAAGGGTGAGTGCCCCCTACTGGCCCCACTAACACCTCTTCCAGCAGCAACCATAGTTTTTCCAAGGAGGTCTCCCATCCAGGTACTGACCAGGCTCACACCTGCTTAGCTTCAGTGGGCTGTCATTTGTGAGTTGCAGGGTGATATGGCTGCTGGTGCAGACTAGGCACAGTCCACATGGATGGCTCAGAAGGAAAGCTTCCTAAATGGGTCTTTTAGATTTTTGTTGGAGCCACAATACATACAAACACTTGTGCTTATGACATTGTGTACATGAACCTTCAGAAACATTAAACAAGGCTTTTATCAGCAGCTCAGGTCTAGTGCTAAGCTCAGAACTGTGGGAACTGGTACCATGTAGATTGATTTCAAGCTCTGCAGGACAAGGTGAGAACGTAGATATTGCTAAAACTCAGGAAAACTGAACAGAACTCAGGGCTGCCAATTGTGAACATCAGTAAGAAACATTTGTGACGCCTGCAGAGGGAAAACAGTCCAGGGGTGTGTGGAGTCATCACTCTCCGTTAGTGGGAAAAACACACAGACAAGGAAGAAGGCAAACACAAAGCGTGGCTGGAGAGTCTGGAGATGTTTCTTCAGTTACTGGACAGGTACAGTACTTTGAAACGGCATGGCAGTGGTCAGTCCACATCTGGAGCACTGCTGCAGTTCAGACTTTACCAAAGGGATGAGGGAATATTGGAAAAAATCCATAGAAGAGCACAAGACGCCTACCAGGGCTTAAGTAAATTGTCAGGGTGTATACCACTGCCCTAGGCTAGGCCTTTTAGCCCTTCATCAGCTCATCTATGGACAGCATGTTGCACTTCTTGGACACTGCATTAATATACTGTTTATACTGTGGTACTTTCAATCTGTATATACCTATGCGCATTTTGCACATATTTTATTGTTTCAGAGTGTCTATGAGCATATTTTGCACACACCTAACTCTATATATTTATTTTGTATTGCTGTACTTGTCTCGGGCTGGGCTGCTGTAATACCTCAATTTCCCTTCGGGATCAATAAAATCAATAGAATCTATCGTCTCTACCAGCGGTCATTTCAAGTTCAGTGAACATAATCGGAGATAACTGGAAACGAGTTTAAAGACAATATTGCACTGATACTGGATAATATGTTTTTTTACAAAGAGTTATTACTACGAGGGAGATGTTGCTGGGAACCGGGGACAGGGATAATAGGAAATGTAGGGTTTATTCTACTTGACTTATACTCTGAATGACTTATACTCCTCGTCGGCTTTTTTTAGGCCCTTATGTTGTCATCCGTTGAAACGAGCGGCACTTACAAGGTTCGTTACAGGGATAAACGGGTCCAGGTATATTTTAGTTCGGCTAATTTATCTCTCTCCCCCCTCCTAGCCAGGTCTCGAAGAGCTGAACGTTGCGAGGCCAAGAAAACTCCGCACGGCAGCGGAATTTGGAGGAAACCGCTCTTTGTTTAACCGGACAGCGACATCTAGTGAGAAAAGAGAGAAATGAATCTTCGGCACGGAGCCGCCTACTGTACATCAATGTACAGTACATCATCGTTTGCAATTTGGTATAAATTAAAATGTGGTTTTAAACAAGCCAGAACCTGGCAAAACTGTATTCTAGAGATACTGAAAAACGTTCCACTGACGACAGAATCCAGCACTGGGAAATAGTATAGGGAAGAACATCGTTGCCGTACTTCGGATGAGATGTAAAACCGAGGTCCCGATTCTCTGTGGTCATTAAAAATCTGAGGACGTTTCTCGAAAAGAGTAGTTGTGTAACCCCGGCGTCCTGGCCAAAGTTCCCATTGGCCTTTGCCAATCAT
Source organism: Atractosteus spatula (assembly GCF_055471065.1). Classification (NCBI taxonomy): domain Eukaryota; kingdom Metazoa; phylum Chordata; class Actinopteri; order Semionotiformes; family Lepisosteidae; genus Atractosteus; species Atractosteus spatula. The sequence continues at coordinate 65,036,461 of NC_142708.1, read as the reverse complement.
GGTCTCCTAATAATCCCCTTCTATGAATTGGCTTCATTACTCTGCTCTCCTCCCCACTGATAGCTGGTGTGGGGTGAGCGTTTTGGCGCACTATGGCTGCCGTCGCATCATCCAGGTGGAGCTGCACATTGGTGGTGGTGGAGGGGAGTCCCCATTACCTGTAAAGCGCTTTGAGTGGAGTGTCCAGAAAAGCTCCATATAAGTGTAAGCAATTATTATTATTATCGTTTTTTAAGTCTTGGTTAGTACTTTTGAACATACAAATACTCCCTGGACTTTTAGACGCTGGTGTTAAGATCTTAATGGATCTAATAAGGACATGAAACCCTCCATTGAATCATTAACATAACGTTGTACACGTACAGGACCATACAAACTCTCCAGCGTGTGTTTCAATAGCCGTGTAACGTTTTTACGCTCCGCAAGTCAGGGAAGGACACGCATTGTAAAGCAGTATAAAGAATAGTAATTTCTTTGTTATCACGACTTATAATAAAAAAAAACAATGTGTTTTTTTGGGGTTTTCTTCCTGACGAAGAATAAACTGTTATTACCAAGTGCCCAGAATGATCAAAGAAATAACCGACGGACCAAATTGAGCGTTTCCTATCGTTTTTTTGAACGCAGGGTAGTTAAAATGACCCGTGGGAAACGAATAACTCGACAAAGGAGCTCAATACGTAAGAATATAAAACACAGTACATTCTGTAACACCGATACTTGCTCACCGGTAGATATGGGCCTCACTCACTCACCCACCGTTTTTTACTGGTCGAAAGGAGACTTCATAAACCAAAGACTCTTGGTTCACCCGTGGAAAAGCGGTTAAGCGGCTCTCTGACAATAGACGGGAGAATTTAAAAACACACCCCCTGTGTCTGGAGCTGTGCGCTGAATTCTGACAGGTGAAAAGACTACCCGGATAAAAACGAGTAGGAAAACGCATCGGCAGACGAGGTGGCCGAGTGGTTAAGGCGATGGACTGCTAATCCATTGTGCTCTGCACGCGTGGGTTCGAATCCCATCCTCGTCGAGTGATCGTGGTGTTTTGTGAAATTAAACTTCTGAATTAAAAATCAATTTCCTACATCACTGCTTTAAAATTTTGAGGTGAATCATAAAAATCATTAACTCATTTTTAAAACTATGTTAATTTATAAATCCCCTCCAGCAACAGCTGGGACAGTAGTAGATTTTATCAGTATTCAGAATCTTGGCAGTGGTGTACTATATTTGTGGACCAGTTCTTTTGGACAAGAATGTATAAACCAATGCCCCAGTATAGTGTATATAGGTACTCTCCTATGGTTGAAATGTTAAACTAAGGTCCTGATTACTTGACCGTTAAAGATCCCAGGTCGATGTTTGTAAAAGAAGTTGGGTGTTAACCACAGTGTCCTGTCTAAATTTGAGAAAGTGTAGGCCTCTTCATTGGCCACCTTTTGCCTGAGACTTCCTTAGGGGAAACAAGCACTATCTACACCAAAGGAACAAGGTTTATTCCATGCTGAAAAGAGAAGAAAAGAAACACAACGTTTCGGCTGCGGAGTCTTCTTCGGGTGTCTTCAGACTTAGATGGATTAATTATTTGTTAAATATTTTAGATATATATACTATATCGGCAAGTATATGCCCATGTTATCACAATAATTTTAAATATGGGAAAAAACAAGGATTCCTAAAATCTGTGAAAAATTTAGGATTTATGTTAAGATTATATTTTTGTGGTGATTTTTTCTTACCAGTGCTGCCCCTGAGTAACAAAAGTCCACTTAACTCAAGAAATCACAGATTTGATGCCTCCTGTCCTTCCTCCTGAAAAATATCCCACAAACCCCCAAAAATGACACAAGGTAGAAAAGCCAGAAAAGCTGAATGCAAGGGGAACCCCCAGAACTCCAAAAATGAGATCCCATACACCCCCAAGGCCTGCCCAGCCCCCACAGAAAAACTATCAAGCTCAGGGGAATGGAGCTTGTCTGTGAAGCAAAGACCAAAACTGAAGTGGACAAACCAGAGTGCGCCACAAGAATCTTCAGAACATGAGCCTGAGAAAAAACTCATGAACATGCTGGTTGCATCACACCTCACCACCCAGCTTTTATTATTTAAAAGCAAAATCTACTACTTGGTGTAAGAAACTGAAGACCCACAATCCATCACCCTCTTGGTCAGAACATGCAAGGTACTTTTGTGGACATCAAAGCTTGGTGACAAAGAAACTCCAGGTGGCACCCTCTGTGCTGAAAATAATCCTAGTTTCTCTTCCACCCACGATCCTTGGACAATGACTTGTAATCTTCAGGAGGATCCACTATACTAATGAAAGTGCACATGGAACAATGTGATTTCTATAGTCCGTTTGCATTCTTGTTGTGTTTACTTGAATATCTACATTTTTTTTCACTAGTCTTGCATCTCCTTAACGTGGGGTAGAGGGAATGAGAAGAGTCAGAGCTGACTGGCCAGTACTGTCACCATGTCCTGTACTATCCTGAGTCACACACTGGAGGGAGGACAGCGATGGACTCAGATGGGCTTTCCTCTTGATCTTCCTGCTTGGTCTGGTTCATCTTCTGCCCAGTGATCTGGTCTCCTTTATCCTCTTTGTGTGCTTGGGGGAAGGCTGGGTGCTGCTACTTCTCTGATATTGCTGCTTCCGGGACACCATACTGCTTGGCATCCAGCACATCTTTGTACTGGAGCTCAGGCCGCACCATCGTCAGGCAGATGTCCCGGGTGGCGTTGTCCAGCCCAGGACTGAGGTTATAGCCAAGGATTGGGTCCAGTCCACTTTGGAAGGGCTGGATGGCTTGTTCTTTAATATGTCTGGCCTGTATCATCTCCCCGTTGTCCTGCAGGCAGAGCCGGGCCAGCTCCTCCCGCCGGGCTCTCAGCGCCCCCACTTCGCGGTCCATGCGCTCCCTGCCGAAACGCTCCACCTGGGCCCAGAAGGTCTGGTTGAAGGCGCGGTAGAGGTGCCAGTCCAGGGCGTTCCACTCGCGGAGCTTCTGCCTCTGCTCCTCGGACAGCGCCGGCCGGGCACTCGAGCCCGCCCTCTGCTGCCGGGCGTTCAGGCGGAAGGAGACGATGGCGTCCAGCGGCCAACAGAGGGCGTGCTGCAGCAGCACCATGGACTGGTCGAAGTGCTCGGCCAGCAGCACCAGCTGGAAGCTGCGGCGCACCTCCGCCTCCCCGGCCTGCGCCAGCTCGGCGGTGAAGTTGGCGTCGTGCGGCAGGCCGAAGTCGAACCACAGCAGGTTTCGGGCGTAGTGGTTGTTCTGCAGCCGCGGGTCATAGTGGCGCCAGGGGTCGTCAGTAAACTCTGACAGGTTCTGAACTTGCTTGAAGGCTGGAGCTACTGCCTTGTAGTAGGTGTAGGAGGACTCAGCCAGGAAGGCAGGGTCCCGCAGGATGGAGAAGTAGAAGGTGTCGGGGGGCATCACCTTCTCGACCTGTGGGCACAGGCGTGGAGAGGAGTAATGGAATGAGAGAGAGAGAGGTGAGATGCATCTGTGACACAGTGGTGGGATGGCAGGTACAATGAATCCTGTTGGGACTGCTTTTCAAAAGAGCTTTTAGTTTATTTGAAACTGATCGGTCCCGTTCTTTTATTTTTTTGACATATAATTTAATGTCCATCAGCACACATGATCACAAATTTTGGCATGGGCTGTGCTAGTTCAAGTGTGGTTTCTGTTTTAATTCAGGTGGTGGGAGCTACACACCCATCTGAGTGTGATCTCTAGGCCATCCACCACCTCGGGAGCTCAATCTCTCAGTGAGAGGAACAGGCAATGGAAGACAGCCACCCTTCACCCAGAGCAGTCTCCTACTGATGGAGAGTTCGACTCTTTAACCAGCTCATTTCTTTCAACATAGAGGTGATCGTGCGATGACAGCCTCAATCTCCATTCTGCATGTTAATGAAAACTCCAACCAGGCCTACAGGGGCTTCCCACCCCTGAACACACGGTAGTGGACACTTATATAGGGCCTCTTTCTCCTTTCCCTCCTCCAGAAGCACTTTAGCCTGAACACATAATATCAAGTTACCTACGCTAAGACAGGGGCTGCACAATGGATGTGTTACTGCATTGTGACGGCAGTGGAATTGTACAGGACGACTTCTGCACAGCAGGAGGGAAGCTGCCCTTACTGCTCCAGTAACATGGTCTTGGCAACAGGCACCCTATCCCACCTGATTGTTCCAGAGTAAACAGGTTGAGGGGTCTTGTCCAGGGGAGAGCTCTGAACTTTGAAGAAGAATGTCAACTACTGTGCTGTGTAAAAAATCTATTTAACACAGCTTTCAAATGACTCAAAAAGGGTCTGTTAGAGAGGTACTCCCTATCAGAGAAAAGTTGCTCCGATTAAGAGGGCAAAATTTGCTTAGGAAGCAAATGTCTTTTGTTTTCTGTTTCACTAACATCACAACAGCAGTCTTATTTAAGTAGGTTCCTTACACACCTAACTCTCCAGCCAAATCAGGGAGGGTCACACAAGTGTCACAGTGTTAGCTTGATGCTTTACTCTTGCACAGGCCTTGCCTGTTGACTGGGATCTAAACCCAGTTAGACTTTCATAGAAAGCCATCAAATGGTGAACACTGTCTCCATTGATTCCAGCACATGGATAGAGCAACAGGAAATTGGTCCATCGTTTAAGGTGTAGTGCCTGGAGAAATGGGGGAGGGACCAGTCACTTTTCTCTGAAGGCCGAGGGTAATCTAAAGTGAGGTAATGAGTGAAAAGCCTTTGGAATGCACACATTGCATGGCCTCTTGCAGGAAGGGTGGAGAGAGAAGGTGCGGTAGCAGCACAGAGCAGTGAGGAGAGGCGAGATTGAAGCCCCGTGATCATCCCTGAAAGAAGACCTGGAGATCTCTGTGTACCTCTGACTTGTTGAAGCGCATGTGATGTCCCATGATGCTGAACTCTTGTGTCCTGTTGGACTTGTTGTAGCCCTTCACCATTTTTGCTTTGAAAGGCAACGGGTAGCCAAACTGGTACCCCAGGGGCAGGGCGAAGTGCAGCCCCCTTTCCTCGCCGAAGCGGCACAGCATGTTGAGCACCGTGCTGCTGGCTGTCTTGTGGGTCTTCAGGAACATGACGTGGGTGTGCGGCCTGCAGGGGGCGGTGATGGGTTCCCAACTGCAAGAGAGGACAAAGGGTGAGGAAGATAAATTTAAAGCGGGGTTTTTCAGAGCTGGAATGTTACACAGAATCAAAGTCACAATCCCTGAAATGTCTTTACGCCATAGCATGTACTGTATGCAAACAAAGACACTACAGTGTGAGTTGTATGTGTCAAAGTTCCTTGTGTCACACTGAGGCAGTGAGTGGTTTAATGACCAAGACTACAATTGTTACATTAGAAGTGACTCAGGCAAGCATGCAGGTTCGTATGTGCCTGGTGAGTCTGGTCAGAACTCATTAAGAAAACCCTCTCTGATGTGCCAGTCTCACACTCACGTCATATTCCTGAATACCACAAAAAAGTGACTCCTAGGGTCACTATTATTATATCAACAATATTGATGCGGCTCATGGGAATAAAAGCTTGGTACACCTTTAAGGGAGATGGTCATCAACCTTTCTTCAAAAACTGTGACACTTGCACAATCTTCACAACTGGGGAACAAATTGACTGGAGCAAACACCACAGAGGATGCAGCTTTGGTGACCAGATCTTAGACTTTCTTTGCATTTGTCCACACAGCTGCAAACCTTTGGAAATAGGGCTCTTAATGCTGTTTGTGTGTCAAGGTTTTCTGATTAAACTGGCACACATTCTCAGTCAAGGGACAATATGAACTGTAGAGGACATCACCTCTTACTGAAAATGAGGTCTCTGAGCTGTTTGGCAAACCAGATGGCGAAGATGAATATCACCACTTTGCCCTGATGCCCAAGTTGCCTCATTGTCAGGCAGTGTATCCTGTAAAGTGAAGAGAGAATTACACACCTCACTGCACCCCACCTGGAGACACAAGAGCAATAGCACGCACACTGGTTCATCCTCCTATGGCACAGAGCAAAGTACTATTAATAAGAAGTACTTCTCACAGAGGGCAGCACTGGGGCCCTGAGTTCAATTCTGGACCTGGGGTACTATCTGTGTGGAGTTTGTATGTTCTCCCCATGTTTGCATGCATTTCCTCCGAGTGCGCTGGTTTCCCCCCATAACCTAATAACTTACCTGTACTGGTAAGTTAATTGGCTTCTGGGAAAAGTGGCCCTGGTGTGAGCATCTGTGTGTGCCCTGCGATGACAGGTATCTTGTCCAGGATGTACCCCACCGTGTGCCTGCTGCTTCCTGGGATAGGAGCCAGCTCCCCCGTGAGCCCAAATTGGAGAGAAGCAGTTGGAAATTGGATGGACGGATTGACTTCTTGTGGGACAGCAAACGTGAAATAAATATGCGCGACAGGGGTCTGGCAAGTGCTGGAGGGTGGAGAATATGGGTGTGACATAGCCCTATTCTCAACCAGGGTTGTCCCAAGGGTCAGCAGGCACAAAAACTCCAGATGGCCTTGAAGCTATGACCAGATGGTATATTTCCCAGCCTTTTCAGACTTTACAAGAAAACATATTAAGACTTCCCAAACACCACTACTATGAAATTTCAAAAGCTTTTCCAGTTTTCCAATAATTAAGGCAATCGTCCCTGGTGTGGCTATTTACAAGGAATTAGAGGATTGTACAGCACCTGTGTAAATAAATATAAAAAAGTAATCCTTACACTTAAGGCTCAAAAAATCTTTCCCACTCAAAAGATTGGTAATGATAATACACCAGCACCAATGTGGAGCCCCCACCTGGATGATGCGAAGGCTCCCAGAGTGCACCAGGACACTCCTCACGTCAGCTCTCAGTGGGGAGGAGATAATGAAGGCAATCCATAGATGAGGATAGTTAGGAGGCCACAACTGGTAAAGGCCGGGTGGAAATTTGGCCAGGACACAGGGTGGGTAACACACTGAGATGTTGCATGATCACTCCATACTGTTCCCACTAACACCTCTTCCAGCACTAACCTTAACTTTCCCAGGAAAGTGTGTTTTCGTCAAAATACAACACATGTCGATGGCAAGAGGTATTGTTGCAAAGGAACCGGTAGCGGGTTTATTCTACGCTGAAAAGAGAAGAAAGGAATCACAACTTTTTAACTGGGGAGCCCTTTTCGGGTGTGTTTCTTTTCGTCTCTTTTCAGCAGGGAATAAACATTTACTTGTTCCTTTGCAGCCTACGCGCCCTGACGCAGCTACCTACTTGAACTATTAAGAGGTGTCGTTGTAGCGTTTTTAAAAAAAACAAGGATCTCACCTAATGCATACAGTATACTTGGCGGTGTGTACTGTAATTTTGTTTCAGCGCACAACCATACACGAAAATCAAAACTGATGCGGTAGCTCTAAATTAATGCGATAGTCGAATCTGTGCTAATATTATATATTGAAATAATTATAGCAGGATAGAAAAGTGTATATGTATCCTATAATATTCGTGTCTCCTTTCTCATGGATGTCGTAAAAAAACATGGTAAGTGTCGAACACCCTAATTATTTCTAACTGAACGAGTCTTTCCGCTAAAACTTGGTAGAGATATTTAAACAGTCAAACAGACTTGCTGTGTTATTTAATTAATAAAAAGGTTAAGCTAAAATCGCGTTTAGGAATTAAACACATTTGATAAATACATTAAGTTAAAATTCGTTTCTGAGCATGTTACGACACGCTACAGAAATGGGTTTCGTTCACAATACGAATGTCGAGTGCTGAATCGATTTAGAAATGACAATCCAAGTAAAACCCAGTAATGGGCAGTTTCCGATTGCTCCCTGACTTGTTTGCAGCCGTGGAATACGAGAAAGAAATATTTAACTTTTGAGCAAAATCTGAAAGTTACCGAGCGAAAAATAACAGTACGTTAACAATAAAATGCGACACTGTTGAATAGACCTCTTAAACAGTATGAACAAACCACTTTTGTCAAGCTAGTTCAGGGTTACCAATTATAGGCTATACACAGAACACAGTAAATTGATATGTATTAAATGAAGAATACAGTATAAATCTGGCGTCCGTTGCTTGCCGGGATAGGCTCCGGCTCCATCGCGACCCTGAATTGTAAAAAGCGGTTAGAAGATGGAATTGAATCTATTCTTTCTTAGGTACATAGACAGTTTTGCTTCAATCTGCAAGATTTAAATCAGGGCTCTGTTAGTAATAACTGGCGTTACCTAACTTGCCTAACTTGTTGATCATTGCTGATTATTGATTAACGCAGAATATTGCTGATTGTAAATTTAATGCTATAGAGGTATAATGTAACAACATACAAAAATCTTTGCCTCCTTTCTTCGGAGATTCAACGTTCAAATGGGATTCTAGAATTTTTTAAAAATTGTGCAACCTTTTCTTTAAATACTTTTAGTCGTATATTTCTGTTTGTATATTACCTCATGATTTCTATTTTCCAGAATGTACTTCATTGATTTTCTGTCCATTCGTAAATCTTTTCCATGCTTCTATTTTAAGCTCAATGTAAAGTGCGTTATAAAAGCTCTGCATGAATAAAGATTAACGCAAAATTAATAATAGAATTAAACACTGTAATACTAGGGTCATAAGTACATCCATCCATCCATAAATCTTCTAAACGCTTAGTCAGAGCCCATCCCTGCAAGCAACGGGCACAAGGCAGAGCTCACCTGGCCAGAGACACAGACACAAACACGCACACACTCCCACCAGGAAGAAACTTCAGTGAACACGAGGGGAACGTTTTGATTTTGTTTGTTCAGTAAAAGTAAAACGCGAAATAATAAAAAAAACATTAAGAACGTGCAATTAAGACATGTACATACAGTACACTACAGAAGAAAAGATATTTTGAGGCGCACATGCACAAGCAAAACTCGAGAGGGATTCCAGAATATTTGGGATGTCTCTTTTTTTTTTGCTCTTTCTATGCTGTTTTAATCCAGGCTACATCAAATTCATCATCGGGATAGACTGCGCGGGTTGAAGAGGGATAATAAATAATCAGAAACAAGTGAAGGTCTAATACTTTTAATAACACGTTAATACAATAATAACAAGTAAAGGTAATTAATCATTATTATTATTATTATTATTAATAAAGGGAACTGAACTTAAATTAAAAAACAGACTCCCTACAAGAAATGTATACCTCTGATCAAAAGAGCGCAAATGGTTTTGTGTGATGTTCCTTTCTTGATTAAAGGAAATTCATTTCATTCTTTCAAATGATCTTACTGCTGTTTTTACTGGGGTTTTTTTTTTGCCTTATACACACCAAAAAAGCACAATTTAGAGTATGATATACGCTCGGTATGTAACAGAGCATGATATGCATATCATTAAGTTGGTAGTCAGTATTTCTGGCATCTTCTGAAGAGAAAGAGAAGTCCCCAAAAATAAATTGTGTCTCGCATTCATACTCACGGATGCCGATTAATAAGGAATAACATATAAATAACGGGGGCAGCAGAGCAGAGTGGGGTTTAGGTGGCTTTACAGGTAGGACGGAGGGAATCTTTCTAAAAAAAAAAATGCGCTTCTTCTCCTTAGACGGATCTCACCTCATTCTGCAGCGCGCCGTGCCGATCGGGTTTGCCGATGCCGGGTGAGGTCAGACAGGAATAATGCTCGCGCATCCCGCGGTGCCCCACCTTCAGGGGAAGAACTTGTCTACGGGTGTGTCTCCCCGACTTTCTCCTAATTTGACCTTCTCACAGTCTCTCCCTGCACCCCTGTGTTTGTGTTAGTTGGTCTCAGTACTCGTCCAATGCCCTCTGCCCCCTCTTAGTCTCTCTTGTGCAGTAGCGTATTTATTATAATATAAAGTCTGTTCCGACATAGGAGATTTAACTTTTCTTTTCCCTTCTCTCTCTATCATCCGTGTCCCTCCCAATTCTTATTCTCCGACCTATCTCGCTCTCCTGTGTGTTGGGTATCTTCTTCACGCGATGCGCGTCATTGGTTCATGGATGTGATCCGTCCGTTGAACACCGCAGTAAAGTTAGCTCGAAGTTCGGTATTCATTTTGGAACTTCAATAGCGTTTTCACGAAACCCCCTAGAGGTATGAAAGCACGTGCAGTGTTCATAAAGTGTATTGTGGATGTTTTCACAGCTTTCCGTTTGTCGTTATTACGCCCTTTTTTTTTTGCCCACACGCAAATATTCTGTTGCCAATACCTTCGCAAAGGAAACACATAAAGTCTTCAAACCAAACGCAAAGACCTTTGCATTAACTTAGTAGTCAGCTAATTGTCTCTTCAGAAACCTTAGCTTTTTGATTGATGCGCAATTACGTACCATCTGGAACACTGCGGGACCGCTATGTACATAAGTTCACAATGCAAGAAATACTGGTCAGTAGGTGTTCAGGAGACCCACCTGCATACTCTATGACCATAAGAAGCAGAACAGCACAGAGACAAACTCAAAGCAGTTTTCAAGTTTCACAAATCAAAGCAAGGTTGTGAAAGGTCCGAGGGCCTGTTTAGTGTGAAATACGCTTGGTTACAGCATTGTGAGTTTTGTGGTGAAAAAGCTATTGACTCGTGAAGAGCACCCCCCTATCCCAGTGTATTGCCTGTCTAATGGTGCCATATACAAAAAAATCCTCCAAAAACAAAGTTTCACAAAGCAAAGCTGTGAAAAGTCAGTCTTCTGTGTAAAATATTTGGTTTGAACATCATGAGTACTGTTTTTAAAAAGCTGTTGAGTACAGAAGAGGATGTTTCCTGCTGACAGCAGTATTGCACATGTAGTTGACCCTTACCTGAATGAAAACAGGACATTAAAAAAAGGGTTTCAGAAATCAAACAAACTTTAACCGCAGTCCTTACAGGCTGGATAACTGGAGACTACTTTGAGTTTGTCTCTGTGCTGTTCTGCTTCCTATAGTCATACAGTATGGAGGTGGGTCTCATGAACACCTATTGAGCAGTATTTGTTGCATTGTAATTGTGCATCAATCAAAAAGCTAAGGTTTATAAGAAAACAATTTGCTGACGTATATTTTAACACTCTAGGGTTCACATGGGTATATGCCCTCACCTCTGCCGCCTCAAGTCGGCACCCCACTGTCAGGGACTAGAACCCAGGACTCCGGCGTCACTCAACAGGGACCCAGCCACTTGACCCAAAGGGAAATCTCCCATCAGCTGGCAGCTGCGGTCCCTGCTATTCACAGCGGGACACACGGCAGCTCTCCGTATCTTTCTTCCAATCACCAGGCCAGTCTCTGTTTGATTCTGTCAGCTACCGTTTTCGTAACCTCAATTTCATAACCAGTTCTCAAACTGTATGTCGTCGTATAATATTTATTACATAACGATATTTTATGAAAAATCGAAAAGAAGGTTTTCTGCCCTTCGAGTTACACAGGACTATCACGCGGTATTTATTTAAGACGCTTATTAAGGAACGTTTCTGGGAGCAGTGTAGCATTGCTGTATTTATTTGAATTTGGTTGCTTGTATTTCTCGCCCACAGTAAAGCCAGCTGGTTTTATTGGCGAAGATTAATTCGGTTTCACTAAGCATATTTACCATTGTGTTATTTTCCATTCTAAAAGACAGTTTCCACTTTACAGGTTGAATATTACCCCTGGATCACGGATGATAGCCAGTTATAAAACAATTTGCATACTGTGTGCTTGCCCTTGATCAACAAAGATTTCAACAATAATCCAGGATATGCATACTGCATGTTTAATTTTGGATCAAGGCTTGGTTTTCTAAAAATGAATGTTCCATTATTGCTACCTTTGTCTTGGATTAGCATACAGTAGTTTTAATTCATTCGTTTGTATATAAATATATACTGAGGGACTTTAAAAAGGCAACAACAAATGATTTTGGCTCCCAATGCATTTTTAGTCTTTCCTAGTTTACAGTGCTTTGCAGATTTATTAATGCTTCCAATGAAAAAGGAACAAAACATACAATCTACCTGAAAAAAAAACAACAGATTAAATAATGTGTCTTGCTTAACACAAAGATGTTATACTGTAGTCTTAATAGCATTCCACAGAACTTAACATGTAAAGAAATGTTATGACATCTCTAAGTATTTGTTTAACTAAACTCTATTTAAAACAAATCTACTGTAACATTCTGCTCTTTGGAAGTGTATTGTAACGCAACGGGGGCTCAGGCGGGCGCCCTTGCCGCATCAGGTCGGCCCCACACTGTCCGGGGCTCGAACCCGGGACTTCCGCGTCTCTCTGCAGCGACCTAGCCCCGTGAGCTAAAGAGAGATCTCTCTACAGCCCAGTAGCTGTAGTCCTGCTATCACAGGGAAGGGCGGTGACGTCACCTGCTCTGGTACGCCGGCTCTTACACAGTGCCTGTCGGCCGTAAGCGTTACACTCTCCCCCGCTTAAATCGCCGTCCCCTGCGAAGGGCTATCCCATCCCGCTTCTGACACCAATGTAACAGAACGGGGGCTCAGGCGGGCGCCCTTGCCGCATCAGGTCGGCCCCACACTGTCCGGGGCTCGAACCCGGGACTTCCGCGTCTCTCTGCAGCGACCTAGCCCCATGAACTAAAGAGAGATCTCTCGGCAGCCCAGTAGCTGTAGTCCTGCTATCACAGGGAAGGGCGGTGACATCACCTGCTCTGGTACGCCGGCTCTTACACAGTGCCTGTCGGCCGTAAGCGTTACAGTATATTGGCCTCCCAAGGTGTCTTTTTTCCCTGGGGCATTTGGAAGCAACACACAGAAGACCGTGAAAGGTGTCTTTGCTTTTCTAAACTGTTGTCCTTCATGACCACAGTTGTGATATATGATGAGACCCCTCACTGTCATGCCAAGCTCTGTAATAATTGGGTTTGGCTGTCTCAAACACACCACCTCTATTGGAAAAAAACCTCACTGAGTTGCTGAATCTCGGTGACTTTGTCCCTCAGGGTTGAGTGTAGGACTTTGGTCACAATGTTATCTACCAGCTCAGCTGCTTCGAGCACCATAGAGGGACCATGTCCCCAATTCCAAGCTCCCTAATTTCCTCCTTTGTGCTTTTTTGGGATGCACCCACTTCTGATAGAAGCTCTTCCAGCTGCATAGTCAAAACTCTGAGCCGCTAATGGCAAGTGGCCGCATCAATTTCATTTGCTCAAGACAGCCGCCTTTACCTTGATGTAGTTCAGGGTCTCATTTGCAACCATGGCAAACACATGCACTGTGCGTTTTCCCAGTTTGGTAAGTGGCTCACTCTGCTTTGTCCTATGTACAGTACATGTTGTGTCAGCTCTCTCAAAGAGTGAGACTCCTCCAGTTTCAACAAGCTTCGGTCTTCTCCGTCCTCCCTTCAAAGGCACTGCCATTTGGTTTGGTTCACCCCCGACACTCTCACTGGTGTGGAGACTTTGCCCGCTCCCCCTGCTGCTTCTGACTGTTCTCTTCATTGCTGCTCATCAGGCAACATGCATAAGATGTTGGCCAACGCCATCACACTGGGCTGGGACTTCACCAAACCCCCTGGTCACTTCCTCTTGGCCCAACTCCAGATAGGAGAAGTGCACCCTGCGTGGTCAACACGAATCCCCCAGTGGAAACCAGGAACAAACACAGGAACTGGGGAACAAGAAGACAGGAGAGGGCTTTTGATGGGGGAGGAAACCACAGATCCAAAATATGAACAAACAAAAACAGTTACATGTAGAACAAGCTGTAGGAGATAAAACAATGCTGGAGGTGGAGAATAAGCAAGAGAAGGGGATAAAAGTCAATACAAATCTTTAAGCAGGAATTCAAATGTAGCTTTGATAACACTTCACCAAAGTTAGTTTTCCCTTGAGCCATAGAATTGAGACCGCTCTTATAAGGGAGACATTCAATCACAGCATGCAAGATTGAGGGCAGAGCACAAATGCTCATTGACAACAACAAGGTTCTGAATGGTTGAATATATCAATAGTTTTGCAAAAGAATAAACCCTTTAGCTCAGTAATGCATCTGGTATCTTATGATTATCTTTTCTGTAACTTGGCAACAGCTATGGTACACAGCATTCAAAAGGAGTTGCTAATAATTTAAACATGTTTAACATATCCTGTCATTTTGTTTGCCTTTTCTATTTATCCACCCATTACCTGCAGATGAAAAGGATGTCAACAAAAACATCCTTTTCTGTAACTGTCTACTTTTAAGTCATGTGTCAGATGTTTGCCCAGTCTAAGCCAGCTTGTGAAACAGACCAGTTTTTATATACCAGAACCCAGATAATTGACATAAAATCAGTAGTGCAACAGATCCCTGTTGTACTCTACTAAATATGACATCCCAGTTGGAGTATTATACTGGTCCTCTGTTTCCTCTCTCAAACAATTCAAGCACACACATTACCTTGAAAGCCTGCTGTGCGAGGTAATTCTTTAATGAGGAATTTCATCAAGTCTTCTGCACCTCTTTAAGTCACAAACCATACTATCGGTTTGTATTCATTGTTGTGGTAGTTTTTTTTTTAAGAAAAAGTGAAGCAAGACTACATTTTTAAGTCCATGTTAAGTAAACCCCTAGGATCTTGCTGTCACACAGCAGGTCCTCTAGATTAGACTTAATTATATGATATTAGCCTGGGGCTACTTATTACTTGGAACTGACACCTGTTTTATGGAAGGGCAATATAGCAGCAATTTTCCAGTTCATGTGTACTTACCCTTGTCTTGGGTGATCATTGTGCTAACAGGCCATGAATAACATTTCATTTAATTACTAAACTCACACCAGGAACTTGGGTATTTGCTGAGCTGCTTCAAATACCTGTAACCTTTTCATCACTTCTGTGATAATATTGACATTCCCGTTCTATCCTGGCTACACACCAGAGCAAAATATTATTTTACCACATCAGCCATTTCACTTGTTAATATCTTGGTTCCCTATTTTTATCTCCGAGACACTACTTTATTTAAGCAGCCCATTAAACATTTCTTTAACTGGAACCTGTCAAGTCCATGCCGATTTGGTCTACCACTTGACCCCAAGGGATAACATCTCCCTTCTGAAGATGCACCAGAAAAGCAGCAATAAAAAAAACCAACAAACCCAAAGACAGAGGTACCGCCTGGCAGGAGCTACACTCCCTTTCCTGCAAACAAAGCCTAAATTGACTGTGGCAATGGACTTCTTCATGGGAAAATAAGAAGTGAGCTCACATAAAATACTGACTTTCCCCTGACACAGTTTGTTGTTCTCATCTTAGAGAAAAGTGTGGATAGATAGGATAACAGCTTTTTTTTGCCAACTGCTGAACATTAGAAGAAACCAAATATAAGAAGTACTACATGACATGAGAATACTTGTCCTTTGCTTTATAGTAAAAGGACTTTCTATATACCCAACATTCCTAAGGTCCAGGTCATTCTGTGAACTTCCATGTTCTCACCATGTCAAAAGCAGTTCTCTCTGGGTACCCTCTGTTCCCACCACAACTCACACACTAATCGGTCTTAGTTTAGATCTTTAAACTACACTCTCAAAGCACATCTGTGAGCCTTGTGACCAAGTGGTGTCCTCTCTAGAGGAGTATCCCACCCAACACCTAGTACCTACTAAGCTAAGCTCACTGCAGACCTTTAAGTAAAACAAATGAAAATGGACAGAATTAACCCCCCTCCCACCCATATGCACTTTCCATTCTAAAAACACTCAACAGAAGTATTGGGAAGATAAGAGCTGTGGGCAGTACAGGACTCCTGTAGACAGAAGCACCAAGGACTAGTTAGGTAGCCATCTTAGTTGGCACAGAAACTCCAGCTCTTACAAGAGACCACTGTTGAAAACAGAAGCCAGTATAATCATGGTGAAAAGCTGTCGGCACTCCTACATCTAGTCCTAGAAACTGGAAAACGCACTTCCTGCATAACAATCATAAAATTAATCTGTTAAACTATTATTGCCACCATTCCTTCTAGAAAGTGTGCAGCTGTAAGCGTCTTAGACACTGAGAAAGTGAAAAAGAAAAAGGCTGAGGAGGACCAGAGTTCACTTCTCCCTTTATTATGCTCCAGTTACAGCTTTGTTCTGTGTACAAGGTCTGAATCTCCACACAGCTACCAGCAGCAGAGCAGAGACCACAAGCACAGTGGAGGCAGCTACTGCCAGCAAGCCATAGCTGAAGACCTGGGGCACTGAGGAGAGAGCAGGCAGCAGTCAGTACACAGCCAGAGCAACACGCCAACACCGCTCACACAGTGGAGCCTCTCACCTTCAGACCAGAGCCGATGCGCTTCACCCTGGGCTGGGAGCTCAGAGGCGGTCAGGATCACTTCTCCACTAGAGACCACTGCAGTGTCTTTGGAGGAGCCCCCGCGTGCTGCAGCAACAGCCCTTCCTGGAAGAGGAACAGAAGAACTGCTGGGAGGACTGACGACCAGGATTCAGCAGCCAACAGCTACCCCTCAGCTGGAGCACTGGAGCCGACATGCGACAGGTACTCACTCCTCCTGCTGCAGGTTGGGACACAGCGGTCAGTAGCAGTAGGCTGGCACACCGCTGCACTGCAGTGGATGTAGACCTGGAGAGAGCAGAGCAGGGGTGAGAGAAGGTCAGCTGCCCTCGGGCATCAAGCTGGTGCCTCCCAGCCACGGCTCCTTACTGTCTCCTTCAGGGGGAGCTGGGAGGCAGGGTCCACAAAAGTGAACATCCGGACCATGAAGCGCTGGTAGTGCGTTGGGTACAGCAGCCCTGAGGAGCCGCCCACAGGGATCAGAGTGGTCTGGTAGTTGTCATCTCTGTATGGGCACCTGCAGCAGGAGGAGCAGGGTGAGAGCTCTGCCAGCAGGGGTCAGCAGTGGGGAATCCAGCAAGAGCTACAGAGGACAGGTTACCCAGCAACCAGGAGGCTCCACTGGGGCTGGCTCAGAGGGCTTGGGGTGGAAGTGGCCCAGCAGTCTCCCAGCATCAGGACAATATTGGGATCCATCCTCTGCAAGATGTGAACCTCCACATACACAGGATCCTGCAGGACCTTGGTCACAGGGTAGTCACCCTCGCTGTAGTAGGAGTCATACTGCTCTCCTGAGGAGGAGGAGGGAGCTTTAGCACTATTTCACCCTGCAGGGCAGCCGAGCAGAGCTGAAGGCTCAGCAGAGGTACCTCTTGCCAGTTGGAGCTCCACACAGAGAGGTCCTGGGGACACTGCTGGAGGGGGTGGAGAGACCGTATAGACCACTGCCTGCAGAGGAACCAGCTCATCATCTGCATACTTGCACTGGAAGAACAGCCTGCAGGAAGAAGCCGGCCATCAGGAACTGGCACAGGCCAAGGGGAGCCGAGGAAGGAGAAGGCAACCTGCCCACCTGTAGGCACTGTCCCTCGTGATGGAGCCATCAGGTCCCGGCCTCACCTCGAAGCTGGAGTTCATCAGGTTCTCATACACTACAGCACCAGCCTCCACCTGGAACAGGGGTGGGGACATGACGGGCACAGCCTGCACACGCTGGCGCTCTGGGAACAAGACACTGGCTGCAACTCACCCTCATCCTGGTGCCACAGGTACTGACTGGGAACTTGAACATGGCAAAGCCAGCAGTGGTGCCAACAGGGCCACAGGCTGCACTGCCACCCCCCAGCAGACTGACCGAGTCCAGGCTCAGCGGAGGGCTGGTGGCATTCCTGGACACCACAACCACAAACTGACCATCCCTGGTGCACTGCACAGTCACTGAGGGGATACAAAGGCTGGATTCAGTCCCAGTATAAAAAAAAGGAATCCTGCTCCGAAATGCGCAGGTTACACAAACCCACCATCATTCCCATATTAGCAGCGCCTCTGGCTTGTCTGATCAAAGCAACAGTTTCCTGCTTCACAGTCGGCTCTCGTGATGGTCGGGTCTCCACACACCACCTTGTCATTATCGCTCACCAGACATTTCTGATTCTGGGCTAGAGCCACATCCAGCAACACAAAAAGCAAGGCACACAGACTCCACACTTTCCCACTGACCCCAGACTTCTCCATGGCGGAACTCGGAGAGGAACTAGAGGAAAGCCGCGCTCAGCGCCTTAAGTTCTCTCTGCGCGCTGATTGGCTGAGCTCGGCGATTGGACAGCAGCAGGCTGAAGCGGGCGCACGAGGACCTCAGACGCTCTGCGCGTCTCCAGGGTCAGGAATTGAGTCCAGTTGCGCAGATTGCTGTGCTGATTTTCCACATTTTCATTTTTAATACTCTTCGCTGCCGTTTGGCTGCGGGGTGTAGGGTTGTTTGACTCAGTATGCAGCTCTTTAATACCAGTTCTCAACGAATTTGGCTGTAGAAAGGAATCTCCAGCTCCGTTTCCAGAGTAACAGCTATTATCCACTAGGACAGTGGTTCTCAAACTTTGGTACGCGGTACGCCATATGACCCCTCGAACTTCGTTGTGTGCACTGAAAAATTGACTGGTTTTCATATTTTCTATTTTAATAAAATTAGTTTGTGTCGAATACGCAGCCTACGTACTACGATGCAGCGCGCGTTAATAGTTGAAAGGATACAAGAGCTACAATGTAATACTATACCTCTCTATAGGAATGCGGCCACGAACGCAAGGGACCAATTGTTTTTTAAAAAAGTTATCTCCAGCAAATAGGGAGGTTGTGCGTGATTTTGGAACAATGCCAATGTTGTAAGTAAGAGAAAGTATAGAAATGGGTACTATGAAGGCTGGCACAGGAGCACAGGAAAGCGTGATAGATAACAGAAAAATATTTAAGAACTGTTCTAGGTTAATTTGAGAAAAATACATCGAGCGTCTCTGTGTTTCGCTCCCATGCGTATGAAATAAAAACTTCTTTTAACTTCTGAGACAAACTCCTGAAATGGAAACGGGGAAAATGCAAGCCTGCGGATTGATAAAGCAGGTAAGCCCCACAGTACTTGTGAAGAACTTTGTTTACCGTTGCCAAAGAGCTGACACGTACTGTATTATTTGTGGAGAAAAAGCTGCTGAACAGGTCGACTTGGTGCCCCCTCCGAAAGACACAGTCACTCATAGAATTATTGATATGGCAGATGATAGCAAAAGTACGCTGACTGAGCGCGTTAAGATGAGCAGATGCTTTTCACTGCAATTAGATGAGTCTATAAATGTTGTTGATTTGGCCAATTATCACGTTTCCATTCGATACGAGTTTGAGGGCATGTCCCACGAGGGCTTTCTGTTCTGTAAGCCGCTACCAACAGGAATTACAGGAGAGCACATATTTCAGCTTCTGAATGAATTTATCGAAGAGAATGGCATAAAAAGTCATACTGTACCTTTCTCCTCCTTTTTGAACTCGCGTCTAAATATGGCACTCACATGTATTATTGGAAGGCAGAGATAAAGGGAGAACGGGAGAAGTTAACATTACTCTGGGTGTAGGAGGACGTGTAGAATAAAAGAAGCTACTCCCTGATCAGTTTCGATTCCGCTGTATCCGGCTGTATATATTGCAGAAGCGCAGACTTTCCTATTGCTGACGCTACCTGTGTGAGAATTTCTGTTGGCTAATTAAACTGCATCACTCTCGCGCCAAGAAAAAAAGTCTGACCGATCCATGATTTCCAGGTGGACCGAAGAGAGAACATTGTTTTTGTTTCTCCGAAATGAAAAAAAAAAAAAGATTTGCGAGAGCCCAGAGAAATGAGCAGTGCATTCTTTGAATTCTTTATTCAGAGAGATTTAGAATTGGGTTTTAGGATTCCCGAATAGGAACACTTGTGCTCATACTGTATGTTGAATGGAGCTGGAGGATTTAAAGATGAGATACTGCTGTTCTACCTGTGAACAAAGTATGTCATATAGATCACTCCAGTAAGTGGTTTGATACTTTATGTGTAAAATTGCTAAATAATGCTGAAATTGTCAATGCATACTCAATGCTACTGGGGTAGTGACTGGAACTGTCTGACTTCTGTGTGGATTTTGCTTGCTCCTCCCTACCAAAGTCATGGCTTGGTTGATTGCAGTATCTAAATTGTCCCTGTGAGTGTGTGGGCATCCTGTCCAGGGAGTAGTCCAGTCTTGTACCCTGTGTTTCTGGGAGAGCAGCTTTCCTATCATAGATGTTCAATGGAATATATCCTCAATACTCGGTTATCCATTTGTGAAGTGAATAAATCCCTTTCTTAAGGCCATTGTTTTGTATGTCTTCACTATAGGCTTCACTAAAGTGAAACAAGTTTCTTTCTTGGAGGCACTAGTAGGGGTGGTCGATGAAAATCACACTTGACTCCACAGACAATCACAATCTGCCAGACATTTATAACTTTGCAAAACTTTATTAGTCACCAACACTTGACATGATTCAAGACTCTTAAGAACAGAATCAAGTGTTTTAAGAGACAAGGTACAGTAGAAAAGCAGAAAGGAATCTTTCTCGGAGAAAGGGTTTAAAGAAGCAGAATAATATAATTTACAAGCAGCTCTTCCTCTTCTCTTGTGTCTGTTCTTAGCTGACAATTACTGTTCAGCTGGGCTCACTGGCTTTAACCTATGTGCCAGCATGCGAATGGCACATCTACGGGCCCAAGTGCCAACCAACCATGTGTTTCTTCTAACTATTCTCACACTGGAGGCAGGACTGGCACTGCTCTCGGTGTGAAGACCAGAAGGGCACTGGTGCCTGACCCCAGACAGGGGGCACTGAAGTGTAATGATCATGAAAAGGATTCCCCAAGTTCACTCTCCTAGCCGATCCTAGCTACACTCCAGAAGGCCCCAGCCAGATCTGGGAGCTCCCTGCCACAGTGATGTGGATTCGGACCTAATGATCCAGATCTCTGAGTCGACAATTTCACTGGAGAGCCCAATCCATGCATGTTGGCAGTTTCTATGAAAAGAAGCGAAAGAGCCGTTCAGTATTCCTGTCCAAAGAACATCTCTCAGTCCATTACAGTGGATTCCCAAGTTGGCTTAGTACAAGTCGGTCTCCCTCTGAACCTTCTTAAACACAGCAAGAGCTGGAAGCACGGCCTCGTGGATATATTTCAAGAATGTTTTGAGCACCTTCTCAAAAAGAAGCTCATCATAAGCAATTGTTCTTATTTTTCCAGGTAAGACCACATCAGTCTCACAGATGTCTGCAAACACCCCCATTTGGAACTGCAGCTTGAAACCAAACTCTTCCGTAAACTCCCCTTTTTTCTTGGACAGGATTTTCCCCACTTCCCCAATCTCAATGATCCTTCTCTTACTGGTTTCGGGGTCTTCAAACACCAGGCACTGCTCAGCCACCAGGCAGGGGTACAGCTTGTGCTCTTTGAGGTTTATGATTGAGATCCCTGCTCGGACTGCTCCCATCTTCTCCTCCTCACTGGTGCCTCCTTTCAAGCAAAATACTTTTTTTCTTGCCCATTCCTTCAGCATGGACCTTTTCTCATGCTGATCATTCTGCTTTTTCTGTGACGTCCTTCTTGATCCCTTTTGGGTGCGGATCTGTTCCTTTGTCTCATTGTTCCGTGTGGTTGATCTGGCTGACTCTGCAGAAGGAGCCCTTGTTGTAGGCCGGGTCTTCTGGAGAACCAGACCATCGTCATCTAGCCGGATCTCCGAGTCCAATGATGCCCTTTCTCTAGAAGAAGAGGTCACTTCGCTTACCCTCCTTGCTGGGGTGGTGGTGCCAAAGTAATTGGACTGTGCTTCCTCAGAGAGAGATGAGCATGCTTTAGCCTTTGACAGAGAGAAGCATTCTTTCCTCAAATCTTCCTCTTTCTGCTTGCCAACCTCATCTGAGACATGTAGATCCTTCTGAAACAGTGTAGGGCTTTGACTCAAATCGGTGTCATTCATAATTCTCTCAAGCATGTGGTTTGACTCTTCAAACAGAATATCCACTTTTCTTCCAGTATCATTTCCCGTGTTTGTTCCAGAGATACATTTTTCTTTAAGGGTCAGAGTACTTACTGATCCAGAACCTCTTGGTCCAGATGGGCCTTCAACCTCACTGTTGAAGGTCCTTGTGCCATCCTCACATGTTCCAGAGCGCTCGCCAGGGCTGATGCCACAGGGTGCTTTTGGCACAGACTCTTCTGGAATGCATGACCTGTCAGAATTCGGAATTGTTCCAATTGTCTTCTCTGAAATGTAGCTGCTAAGAGAGTCATAACCACTGCTGTTCAGACTGGGGCCACAGCTGTTCTCCTCTTCGCCTTTCAGGTCCTCAACACTTTGATTCTTGTCAGAGCCATGGGCAGATGTTAGAGTAGACTGATCCACAGAAGATAGAGGTTTCGGGTAAATCTTCTGCTCAACCATAGCTGAAGGAGAAACACTGTCCAGAAAAGCTATGAATGGATTCCTGCATGTTGGGTGGGTACTTTCATTAGCTGTCTGTTTCTCATCAGTGCTTTCCCCCAGCTCTGAGCAAATGCCAGAACACTGGTTCAGCCTCACCCGAAAGAACTGATTCAGGACAATGGTGGGAAATATCCTCCGGTTACCACCAATCAGGAAACTCCTCAGCTCCTGATTGGAAGCCAGCTTCCTGGCAGTGCTCCAGTTTAAAATGAAGCCATTTTTTGTCTGCATGTGTCTCAGCTTGTTTTCCAGTTTCTCCATCTCTCCCTCCTCCAGCTTTTCCCTCAGTTCCTTTATTAATCTTTCACAGTTCCCTGATCTGTCCACATATTCCTCCATCTTCGACAGGGTGTACCCACCTGGAAGAGCAACAGAGTTAGTGTGGGGATAATTAACCATTGTAAAGGGTTGATATTATCTGACATGTCTGTCTATGTGTATTTCCTATTAGCTTTTGCAGTTTTGCAGCAGGATAAGAACACTCGATTTCTAACTACGGTATAAGGACTACGGGGCTCCTCAAGTGAGACAGTAAAAGCACTAGCCTGATCATTCGAGTCTTGATTCTGTTGCCCCCCCAGCTATGACGGGGACTAATCAGACTTTGGTGCGTGATTGGCTGAGCACTACAAAGAGCAGGGTGGTGTCAGCTGGGTTTCTCAGTGTCACAGTGACTCTGCAACATGTAGTACTCCAATCAGCACTGATCCTCTATCATGGAGCTGTGCTCCCTGTGACATATCACAAGACAAGTGGCTTGAAGGTGCACAGGTGCCTTTTGAGAAATCAAGAATAACATTCTGAGAACAAGGAGGAACCTCCACTGGGCAAGCGAACCAGAATACCCAATCATAGCCCTGGAAAGCCAGTGTGTCTACAGATTTTCTGTCCAACTGGGCATTCAATGACTTGAATTAGCTCATTTTTAGCTTAATTGGACCAGTTAAACACCTTCTCTCAGCTCTTCAGGAGCTCTTTGGGAGTTCTCTAAAGAGAACTGGATTCCCTATAGGCACACTGACAGACCTTCCAGGACCAGGGCTGGACACCTTGCAGACACACTGGCCCCCAAGACCAGGACTGGACACCCTGCAGACACACTGGCTCTTCAGGATCAGGACTAGGGACCCCTGCCTTAGTGAGAGTACACCCTGGGACATCAGTCTATCACAGGACACATTCGTGGGACAGTTTAGAGATTACAATTAACCATTTCAGGACAGCATGTCTCTGGACAGTGGATGGAAATAATATCTGGAAAAACCCTGCTCCAACACAGGCAAAATATAAACACTCCACACAAACGGTGCCAGATTTGAACCCAAGAGCCCAGAGTTTTCTAGCAAGAGTGCTCCACACCGATCCCCTTGTGCTCCAAATACACATCTACACAAGTGTCTCTACACAAAAGACTCACTCAGGCCACGAGCAGAGTCCACCTCGTCGTCTCCATGAATGCCAACCATGTGTTTGTAGTGAAAAGCACTTGATTTGAAGGGCTTTCTCTCTGCAGGGAAACACAGACATCATGCTGTCAGATCCACAGGTTCTCCATCTGCTTTTGACCACAATTCAGAGGCATCCAGTGGTGCCTCTGTCAGCATTGCTCCCTAAATGTGTATGTGCAGCTCATGACGACAAGGCTGTTATTACACTGAGGCTCCAATTCAAGTGCTGCACAGAAGGGATACCAGCTGAGTTGAGGCACTAACAGAATAAATCTCAAAGTTACTATTTGTTATTTTTGCTGATCTTTAAGAAGAGTCCCCATTCCTGGTTTGCAGCTCTACTATATTGTTTTAATGCTGACTTACCCAGCTGACCGACTGGACTCACATAGGAATGCTCTAGAGTTGAGCTGTTGTCTGCTGTCCCTGTGCAGCTAAGACCTCGTCTCTCGGTGGCCTCTAGTGGCCAGTTTGTGTAATCACTCCCTCTCAAGTGAACATGATCCTGCCTCACTCTGAGGAGATGCTCTGCCCCAACATGGAACATGACTTAAATTTTTGCTGTTTTATTTGCTTACTTGCTGGGACTTCATCCATGGTTTCTGATCCCTTTCTTCTCCTTGGTTCTGCAAAAGATTAAAAGGAGGAATTGGTATTTTCCTGTCCTCTGATTGACTGATTACTGATAGTGCAGTGCAATTAGTATGTACCTTGCCCCATTCTGAGTATAGTTCGCCAGGCAGGAGTGTTTATAGTACAGCTCCTGTGTGTGGGATGTCCTAGCAACATACAAAGGTAGCAGGTTGGGAAGACAAAGCCCAGCACTCTGGCTTTCTGAAAGATAACCAGCAGGTTGTGCCCAACAGTCAAGGGTTTCAAGAAAGCTCCCCAACTTGCAGGACCCCTATCATCAGAACAAGTTACTGAACCTCAATGCACCCCAAGTTAGAGCCTCTAATTCAATTCAATTCAAAATACTTTATTCATCCCAGGAGAGCAATTTGATTTGTTGCAGTGTTCTTAATTTACTGCAATGTGCTTATCCCAGACCTCAGCACTTCCTGTTGTGTTGGGCACACTACTGCACATCAGGAAAAAAAACATCCCTCAATAAAATGAGGGCTGTCCACCTCAATATCTGATGACCACAGTGCGTTCCTGGTGCTTGAATGACCACAAGGATATCTGGGATGTATTCCAGCTTGACTTTCTAATGGCTTAGTGGAATCGGTCATGGACCCTGTTTCCCCCTTTGTCCACTCTGGTTGTGGAGGGGTTTAAGTAACCTCACACCCCACAGGGTCACACTGTATTGCAGGACCACGAGGTCCAAGCAGTCCTGGACTGTGCGGTATCCACCCAGGATGACACTTAGCCTTCTGGAAACCAGAAGCAGGAAAGAGAATCGGAGAGCGAGGACAAGCCACTGTTGCACTGACCTTGAGGGTGGGCTGGGGAGCCTGGCTGCCGACACGACAAGCAGTTTTTCATCTCGCATGCTGCCACAAAGAGAGACGTACAGTACCTGTGTTAGAGTCTGCGGATTTCCGTAAGCCTCACTTAGAAACTGCTAACCACTGACCACAAACACAAACAAACAAAGATGGTTGATGCAGACCCCCTGAGGAGCCTTTCCAGTACCTGCCTGCGGAGCCGCTCCAGTAACTGCCTGAAGAGACCCCGAGGAGCCCCTCCAGCACCTGCCTGCAGAGACCCTGAGGAGCCCCTCCAGTAGTTGCCTGCAGAGACCCTGAGGAGCCCCTCCAGTAGTTGCCTGCAGAGACCCTGAGGAGCCCCTCCAGTACCTGCCTGCGGAGCCCCTGAGGAGCCCCTCCAGTTTGAGGAGGCCCTCTGAGAAACTGTGAAAGTCTGGAAGACTGGACCCTCTTCTGTTGCTGTGGAAGCATATATCAGAACCGTCCTCAGCCTATATCAGAACCAACAGTAAGTCGGCACTTTAAATCCGGTCTCAATCTTATACTTTAACATTTAAATCTGTTTAAAGTGTGTTTACTGGTCTCTTACATTAAATAGGCACTATGCAAGAAAGGAATTCTTAGTTTTATTACCTTCTTTCATTGCCTGCTTGTACACGCACCAGTTCTTCTCCTGCAGGGTCTTTAAGAATAACTCCTGGTCTCGTTTCGGCTTTTTCAGCATCATGAGCAGGAACTGCCGGACGTCCCTGCTGCAGTGCAGCTCCAGGTATTCCGACAGGTTGATCTTCTGTTTGCTCAGTAGGATGTCAGCCATTTCAACCGCTGTCTGGAATTCAAGGAGCCGGGCGAGGGAGGCAAAGGTGTCCAGCAGTTTGTACTTGCACGCGTCCTCACAAACATCTGCGAGAAAATGATAACATGGGCTTACTTTACACAACGGGTGGTAGGAGTACTGTATGGAACATGTTATGCTGCTGAAGCTGATTCCCTGGATTCCTTCAAGATACAGCTGGATAAGATCTTCCAATCAGGACAAGAAGCACTTCTTTACTAAAGGGTAGTGGGGGTGTGGAACAAGCTGCCCTACCAGGTTGTTAAAGCTGATACCCTGGCTTCTTTCTGTTATCTGTCTGTTATCCAGAACCAGCTGGATGAGATCCTAGGGTCAATTATGTACTAAATTCCTACTTCAACCTTTCTTATGTTCTTATGAATCACCCTGTTCTCGTCTCTAAACTGCCAATGACATGCTTGTAGGCATTTTTTAACTTGCATTTTCATCCCACTGTGGTGGAGCTCTGGCACCTTCCTCCACGATGACATCATGCTTTCTTCTGAAAAGCTGAGCACCGGAATCTACAGCCTCATCAGACCGCATGCAGGTCACACACACATGCACAGACTCACACACATGCACAGACATACAGTACACACACTCAAATGCACACACAGGCACATATACACACTGAAATGCACACATATGCACAGACATACACACACACAAGCAGAGACATAGACACACATAAGAAACACATTCAAACATGCCCAAGTGCACAGGCATACTCACATACATACTGTACACTACATAAACATACCTTCTGAGCTGCAGCGTCTCATTTTTGATTTTGTTTGATGGGAGCTGAAAAAGAGGAAATAAAAAATGTGCATTTCTTAAAAAACAAGTGATTGTTTCTTAAAATTGATTACTCATTCTCCCACTGCAATTAATTAGCCCTTCTCCTGGCAGACTTAAGAGCCGAGGCTCCTATAATCCAGACATAACAAAGCCCTAGATGGTATTTTGCGGACTAAAGCAGGAGAATAAATACACCACCTCTTTGGTTCACAGTGCATTGGGGTCGAGTCTCAGACAGTTACTGTAAAAAAAAAGGTTCTTGGTATAACTGTGCAAAGCACTGTGGGTGGAGACACCACTCCTTTGTGAGTGGTCTACCAGGGGTTTCATGGATCATTCTGTATTAAAGCAGGTTTGGATGTGCAGAGTATTGGAGATGAGAACAGGCAGCAGCACAGGTTATGCTCATGCTGAAGGCTAGGTAGTCCACTGTTTGCTGCACCTGAAGTAATTATCATGCTGGAGGAAAGGTAGCCCACTGTTCACTGCACCTGAAGTAATTATCATGCTGAAGGCAAGGTAGCCCACTGTTTGCTGCACCTGAAGTTATTATCATGCTGGAGGAAAGGTGGAAGGTATTACTTCCACCTGAAGTAATAACAGACCCCTCTGTATCACTAAGCTGGATTACTGTTGATGAAAATTCTGCAGTGGGAATAGGGAGGACCATTGCTTAAATTGATTCTTGTCCATTTTCCATCCATAAACAGGAGATACTGCTGCTCTGGAATCTGTCTAGAGAACAGCATCCAGCAACATTCCCAGGCTGTAAGGTATGTCCTACGCTGGCAGGCTGAACTGCATCTCTTCAGTGTCGAGCAGAGAAGACAGAGAGCGAACCTGATTCATTTCATAGTGTTCAAAAGCCACTTACAGGGTTAACCCAGTGGACTTCATCGGGTTCGACAGTGAAACACGAAGTGGAAATTAAAAGGAAATGCACTCAAAACTGAGAACTGGAGGCACTTCCTCAAAGAAAGTCATGCAGGATGGTCGTGGGAGTCTGGGACGAGCTGCCCAGCCGTGCTGTTGAAGCCAGCACCTGCTATGCTTCAAGAAACCGCTGGATGATCCTGGAATCAACTACCAAACGGGCTGCGTGGGCTGAACCATTCTGATGCTCTTCATTTACGAGAAAGACACCTTCACCAGGTTCAGTCTTTTAGAGTGGTTAGCGGAGTTTCCTGTCACAGTATCCGGCGGTCGGACAGAAGCAGCTGTCTTATCGGTTTTCTTGCAGGAAGAGTTTTAATATTCTCTTTAACCCCTTCGTTCTTACCTTTACTTCATTCAAGCACAATAAGTGCAGTTGATAATATGAATTAAATCAGCAGGGCTTTTGATTTGTATAACTTATGTTTTATTTGCCTTATGTTCCCAGTGCTAAATTCTGTTTTAAGACTTTAATGTAAGATCCTATCCGAAAACGGAGGCTTTTTTATTTGTTTGTGCTGAATCACTCAGTAAAAATAAACTGCTTATGCTTTTTTATTACTTAAATCTGCAGCTTTCTCAGTCTTCACAGATTTGTACAGGACGTATATTCACAAGTGTGTAGATTATTATAAATAATAATTCCTTGCATTTATTATCATTTTAGTCATGTCTGAGCTCCTTCCATATACAGGAGGTATCCCACTCACCCACACCACTGATTGTACAGATTGTACAGACCAGAGAGGGGAGTTTAAGGCTAACACCTATTACTAATGCCCCTGCTCTCTACGCCATTCAATCAAGTGAAATAATGAAATTGATCACAGAATCACTGCAGAATCACGGCGCACAAGCTGCACACACATGCGCACGGGTCTAAAATCGACACCAGCCCTTCTTCCCTCCAAAACGCAACAGTTTCGCCGTAACGTTTAACGAACGCTCGTCGCTTCTATCAGGAAGATTTTTTTTAACCACTTTCGGAACATTTAATCGTGC
Organism: Atractosteus spatula; assembly: GCF_055471065.1. Classification (NCBI taxonomy): domain Eukaryota; kingdom Metazoa; phylum Chordata; class Actinopteri; order Semionotiformes; family Lepisosteidae; genus Atractosteus; species Atractosteus spatula. The sequence continues at coordinate 65,007,694 of NC_142708.1, read as the reverse complement.
AAAACATTTGCGGAAAGTGTTGTTTTTTCTGTGGTAGTGATCGAAAAATGATTCAGAAATCTGTTTTAGTAACCGAGTATTTTCATTTAACTGGCGGAGAGTTCGGCAAGCGGGTGGTGTCACATTTTCCATAAATCCTATGAAAACTGCCAAGAGCCGAGTTCTCACCTGTTCTCTGCCTCTGAATGTCGTGCTGCTCTGATTTTTCTTTTTCACCTCGTGGCAAACACTATCTTCAGACTGAAACTGGAAGTGCCGTCAGGTCTGTTATAGTGAGGGGAGGGGAGAGTGCGCTGTGTTCAGGTCTATTAAAGTGAGGGGAAGGGGGTGTGCGCTGTGTTGAGGTCTGTTATTGAGTGGTGTGTGTGTGTGCGCTCTGTTCGGATCTATTATTGAAGAGGGGAGTGTGTGCTGTGTTCAGGTCTATTATTGAGTGTGGTGTGTGCTGTGTTCAGATGTATTATTTATGAGGGGAGTGTGTGCTGTGTTCAGATGTATTATTTATGAAGAGAGTGTGAGTTGTGTTCAGGTCTGTTAGTGAGGAGAGGGGAGAGTGCACTGTATTCAGGTCTATTACTGTGTGTGTGTGCTGTATTCAGATGTATAATTCACATATCATTCACATATCATGTATCATTCACAGGGCGAGTGTGTGCTGTATGTGAGATTGAGCCAGCTTTAGCCCAGAACGAGCTCCAGAAGCCTGGCTTGGACTTTGGCTTTCCCCCATTACAGAATTCAAGAGAGTGGTCTTCCATTTATCAGCCTTTCTACCCAGCCTTAAGTCTCAGTTGCTACCAAGTCTTAGCTGCTACTAAAGCACCCACATTCCTCCTGAGCCCAGGAGGACCATATCAGGCCGCCTGTCTGTTCGCCCATCTTCCTTCCAATCAGGGAGCCTATCATCCAATAAGCCCTCAAGTAAGGCACCTTATTTAAGTCCTGAAACTCCCCAGTTTCCTGAGGTAGTGCAGCTTCCCGACTGATGTAGAAAACTTGCTTTCGTGAAACCCTGAATCTGAGAAAAGCCTCCTTTCTTCAGCTTCCTGATCAACACCTGTATTCAGTACTAATCCAGTAGTGTGCGCTCCCAGTCAGCCTCGACTCACTAGGCTCCCCTGTCAGCCTCACTGCTCCAGGCTCCTGTCAGCCTCACTGTCAGCCTCACTGCTCCAGGCTCCTGTCAGCCTCACTGTCAGCCTCACTGCTCCAGGCTCCTGTCAGCCTCACTGTCAGCCTCACTGCCCCAGACTCCTGTCAGCCTCACTGTCAGCCTCACTGCCCCAGACTCCTGTCAGCCTCACTGTCAGCCTCAGCCTGTTTACCTTGTTGAACAGGCTTTGCCCCTCTCACCCTACAGTTTACCTGAGATGTTTCATTGAAAATCTCCTGGATATCACATGGAATCTGTTTTTTGCTTTCCCATTTGGATATGAGGATAAAGGGAATTCATTGTCTCTTGCCTTTGACTAAAACTGATATTAATTCCTTATGAGCTGTAAGGTTTATTTCACCAGAAATAACAACACCCAAGAATTGAGCAAATAGAAAGGTTTATTGGTGTTTTAGTCACAGTAATTTTGGCTTATTCTGCCTGGCTGAGGACTAACTTCCTGGCCATACTGTAGGAAGAGGAGACTAGAACCCCCAAAAAGAACCAAGCAGGACCCCAGACAACCCATGCAGCATGAATGGAAAACAAAGAGAAATTGAGAAAAATATCCTGTGATGTATGGCCTGACAGATACAGAGTGTTAGCTGTGGCTGTCTAGTGCTTTCTCCCATAGGCTCAGTACACAGTGATCAAGAAATGTAGAGCTAAGTTAAATCTTCCCTTTTAACATCTAAAGCAAAGCTCTACAGGAAAAGAAATCCACATCTGTGCACCTCACACAGCAGAGTGTAGCTCTAATTCTCCTTTAAAGAGACAACTTGTCCACTGAGAAATCACTGGTTTTTCTTTCATGTTATGACTAGAGCTATGGAACATCCTGGCACTATGGCACATTACTATAGTGAGTATGAATTTAATATATATGTTTATTTATATAAAAAAGAACAATTATTTTAGTTTTATGTTTTGTACTTTAAACTGAATTTTCTAACTGGTGATTTCAGCCTAATAAAATCATTTGCTTGTGTCTGTTATCCTGTATTTTGCATCAAATATTCAAACCAGAATTGTTGTCTTCCTCACTCTCGAAAGCGATGTACAGTAGAGGAAGAAAAAAGGCTGGTGCATGAAACAAAAAGGTAGAAAAGCCTCTGAAAGCTGGGATAGTCAAATGGCTGAGCGTGTGCTTGCGTGTTCAACTGGTTTTATCAGGAAATGGCAGGCGGTGCTTGTATAATTTATATTATCACAGTAGGTGTTTCCAAACTTAAAATGAACATGAGGTCAGCCTGCATGAAGTCTGTCTTATGATTGACCCTTTTCTAAATAACTCACCTGTTTTCTTATTTTCTTCTGAAAATGTATTACTATTGGTATTCTGAGCACGTCTACTTCTAAAAAATAATGAGTCTCAATACATTAAATGCATTAATCAATGTCAAGGAAATGTTGCTTTTTTTACTTTTTAAACCAGAAAATTCCCTTCTGGCAGCTAGTTTGTTACAAAGCAGGAGGTTAAGAAAATGAGAGAGATAGCAACAATAGACAAAGTACGATAATCAGTATGTAAAAAAATTGTAACTCCTAAATTGTACAAAATATGCCAAGGATATTCCGCAGTGGTTGGTATAATTAGAAGAACTTGAGATCTTTGTTCTCTGGTACAATTTTTGAGGAACAAATCAGAGGCAAATTGGGATAATCAAGTATTTATTAATGAATACAATACCACACACTAAAGTAAACAACACAACATGCAACAACATAAAACATACCAGTTACTCTATTTACAAACAAGGCGTTTCAGAAGCCTATGTCCTGACCAACAAGAAACTTCCGCCAAGTGTTTAAAATCCTATATAATACCTACAAAGGTCAAGAAGAGTGATAAACCTGCCTACTAAACCAAGCGTTAAGCATTACAGTTAAATCTTCATCCTATAAATTCAGATAGTACGATGGAACCCTATTTCCCTATTCTAAATGTTGCATCCATGAACCAGGAGAGAGCATTTTAAATCTAAGGATTCTGTATAAAGGAAATCAGAATAACAGAATGGCAAGAGCTCTTAACAAGTTTCAAATACTTAATTAGAATCTAAGTCTTTAGTCTTTAAAGGTGATCTGAATAAGATCCTCTCACCTGGACCTCCATTTTCTCTCCCTGTATCCTTCTGTCATTCTGCCTGTTCTGTATCCTACTGTACCTTGTATTTTCTGCTATTCCCGTCTCTACCTCTCTTTTTATCCTGTTTTCCTGGCCTGTTTATTAAGTAGGGTAAGCCATGGAAAAAAAAAACATATTTCCTTTTCATTAATCTGTCTCAGATCCACAACATTAATTTGCAAAATAGCCGATATCACTACGATATCAGTGATAGAATGTGAACGTGCCTATTGCCCAGTCTGCGGTATTTTTCCCGGGTTTTTGTGTTTTTATTTTTGTTTTTTTGCTTGGTGTTTTGATTTTTCCACTTCCTGGTTTCCCCTTCTCTCTGGTCCCCCTGACCGCTGTGTTATGGAACTCTTGGTTCCTATCTGTTTATTGTGGTTTGTTACCCTGGTCTCCCAGGTTTATTTCGGTCATTGTTTGTGCTTGTGTACTTGTCTTTTTTTTGTTTTAAGTCTCCGGAGCTCTACCTGATCCCCTCTTCCTCTACCCAATAAAGGTTTATACCCTGGAGGAGGGGGCAGCTCTCAGCTGTGGACTCCCGGAGGTTTCCTTTCAGTTAAATGAGGTTTTTCCTCCCCCCAGTGCTGTGCAGCTCACTTATTCGTATGGGCGTCAGGAGCCGCCCATGAAGGGGGGGGGGTACTGTCACGCCCTCTGCAGCCAGAGGGTGCTCCTACTCTGTCCTGTCCCTAGTTTCCTGTGCTTTGTTATTCTTCCGGTGTCTCTCTCTCTCTGGGGCTATATATTTCCAGGTCTCTCATTCACCTTGGCTCAGCATGATGTTTGGATGTCCTAAGACTGGCCTGGTGAGCTTTCGTCTACAACTCCTTCTCAGAAATCCCCAGCTTTCAAATTGTAACCAAGCACCATTGCCACATTCCTCTGAAGTCATAGCTGGAAACAAAAGTGTGTTCTCATCCACTCAGATAACTGTATTTTGGTACACGTTACCAGTAAAGGAAATTTTTCTTATAAGTGCATCGTGAAATTCCTCCCTCATCTCATCTGGCTTCCCATTGCTGATCGATTCTTAACTGATGCACCCACTTCTGAGGGTACTTAAATACTGCCTCTGATGCTCTCTCTTGTTTTCAGCTTCAGAAATTGAGAACCTTGGCCCCAGATGTAAGTCTTGATCTTCATCCAATTCCTCTCTATTCGAATCTTATAGTATATTCCTGTGAATCTTTACGTTTGACATTACCTTCAGAGGGCCTATGTTACTTTATTGTGAATTGCACTTTGCTCATTTAGCTCTTTTTGGACTGCGCAGAAGTGTTTTGGATCATTTCCTCTCTCTCACCACACTAACTTCCCATCTTTTGATATCTTACAGCTTTCTATACAATCTCCCAAAGCCCTGCATCCTCATCTTCTGTCTCTGCTTCTGCACTGATGGCTTTGGGGTTAGTTTCAGGTTAGTCTTCTTTGTTGGGGGTTGGAGGCGCCTCGACCCCAGGCCAGGGGGCTGCCCCTTAACCAAGCAAGTTTTGACTAAAACTATCCCGCCACAAAATACTCAAACATTCACATGCAATTTTCTTGGATGTTGTGTCTTGTGAAATGGAAGTTAATAAGTGAAGTTCTGGAGGGATAACAACAAGTCAATGCCACCCAGCTGGTCCTTAAGATAATCATTATGGAAACTAGCTATACATTTCTAACATTAACACCTCTATTTACATTTGTCTCCTGCATCCCTCCTCCACCCCGCCTCTACCTCGCACTATTCCTTGGTTAGCTCCTCGCCTGCTTGTTCTCTGATGGCCAGGGGGCTGCCCATCAACCAAGACGGTTAAGACACAATGATCCTACAAAGAAATACTCAAACATTCACAAAGCATCTGTTTCTTGGATATTTTCCCCCTTGTGAATGTTGTATATGGATTTGAACACTTTTTATTTTTGTATCTCTTCCTCCTTTCAGGAAAACAACACATTTTATATTTTTATTTGTCATTCTTTGCTGCTGCCTGTAAGGTTAATTTTTTGTGACCCTACAGTAGGTGTGCGAACGAACATTTTAATTAACCTTTACATCATCATCATTATCACCTTATTACTCTGAAGTGCTAAAATCAGAGACACTCTGATGTTTGCTTAATTTTCTGTAAGAGGTAGTTTTGAAATTTGTTTTTCTATTTCTAGTTGATAGTAATAGTAAGTCATAGTAAAGTCAGAACACCAAATGTCACTTTCATTCCTACCTACCGATGGAGACAGTCCAGAAGAAAAGGAAAGGCAAATAATTACGTGATTTCAGCATCTCCTTTTGTTTCCCAGATTGTTTGGTTTACAGGAAGTTTCTGTAAGTGCAATTCTTAAAGCTCCAGAGTTCAGCAGCACTTGTGAGTTTTACGTTTACGTGTTTGGAAATGGACAGGAAATAAAACTCCTCTTTAATCCATGCTTTTATTGATAACATTATTATATGATATAACAGTGTGATTTAGTAATTTTATCAGTCCAGTTAAGATACAATTTCACCCATCTTGTCCAAACAGCAATGAAGGTTAGGAGAGTGAAACAGCACTCCTTGCATATATTATTATCCTTGCAGATATTATTTGACCAATCCATGACTGGACAGGTGAAAAAAATCATATCAGATATTTTTCATATTCTTAATTCAGAATATTAACTTCCTTCTTCTGGTAAATTAGGGTTCCCAGATGTTGATCAAATAGGTACTAATATTCATATGTTCTCTTATCTTTTAAAGCATATAATACAAATAAATGGCAAAGATAAATGCAATTGAGTCAGTATAAACAATTTATGCTATACCAAACTGTGGACTATATGTGTAATATGTCATGACTTTTTTTAATGAGTTAAGCATGGGCAAAAGTTGTGATGGTTAAGTTTTTGGTGATGTGTTCAGATGTACAGAACAAATCTGAGTCCTTACAAATTTGCCCTAAGGAACAATACAATTTATATTTTATCTTATCTTAAGGATATTTTTATTTAATTTGGATATGCCCCCTCCCCCACAGTTGAGTGAAATAGAAAGAAACAAGAGCCTCTCAAACGTGAGATGGATGTATGTGTGAGCATGTGCATTTACACAAGAGTTTTTACAAGAACAATGCAAGGACCACCTGTATGAGGAATGTAGTCATAGCTCGTTTTCCAGACTGAAACAAAATCAGGAATCAACCTGTGGGACTTTCTTCTTACGAATAACTACTCTGAGTAACACCTGTTTTCCTTTAGAAAATGTGAGTATTATTTGTGTAATATGGATGTATGGTACATTTAGAAAAATATAAGGCTTTTGTTAACATGCCTATGCTAATTCTGCATAAATATATTAAATGTATTATTCATACACATTTATATTTTTAATTAATAAATATGGTACAATAAGGTGTGATTAATTAAATACTACCAATACACACTTTTTCTTCTAGACACGCGAGAACTGAGAGCATGATAATTTAGTCAGACCAAGGAGTTTTTTGTGCCCTTTTATTTTCTAACTCCAATCACATTCACAATCACCCAAAAACACAATGAAAACAGCATTCGCAGCAGCAAAAGGTCCTTCCCAGTGTCATAATGAATACAGAGGGGCAGCAGTCTTCCCTGTAAAATACTGAAGAGGGCCACTTGCTTCCCTTGTGCTGCCCGTGTCGTCTCCAGGGTCCAGTGGGAATTCCGAGACCCCTCTGTCCTGTCTCAGGTGTTTTTATCCCTCTCCTTAGCCAATCTCTTTCAGGGGGTTTTCCACTGTCCCTGGCTGAATCGGGTTTGCCCAGTATTTTTCCAGGAGGAAGCTTGTGTTGTTTGAGGACTGTGGGGGTGCCGAGGTAGGTGTCATGGGACCTTATCGGTTCATTGTTCACTCTCCAGCTCTCCCTCTTCCTCCCTTGGTCTGGCTGAAACTGGCTCAGTGACTTCTCACACCTCCAAGTCTCAATACCTGCTAGACGGTATTCACTGGGACAACTGCAGTCGCCCCCCTTGAGTGAGAGGCAACATTGACACCATCCACTGTCACGGATGTCGGAAAGGACAAACCGTAGAATGGCAGGAGAACGAAAAGACCCTATGCGTAGCGGCGAGACGGGTGTAAGCCCAGGCTCAGCAGTTCAGGGAATGCCGTATAGAAACCTATGCCCGTGGGGCGACCTGGTGCTAGGCGGGTTTCAGGACATCCGAACGTCAATGCTGAGCCAAGGCAGAATGCAAGACCCGGAAATATATAGCCCCAGAGAGAGGGAAACAGCGGAAGGACAGCAGAGAACCGGAAATGAGAGACAGGACAGAGAAGGAGCGCCCTCTGGCTGCAGAGGGCGTGACAATAACCTAATCAATCCCAGACTGTTACTGCCTCAGTGGCCCACATCCTGCGACATTAGTGCCAGTAAATAGGTCTTTAATAACTACTGACAAATGTGACCCCTCTATATCATTAGACATTGTTCCAATGCCCGTTACAGAAGTAAGAAAATACAACTACAGTAGGTGGTCGGTGGAGAGATAGATATCAGAATTATTCAATATGCTAACCTAATAGTCATTACAGTGACACAACAACATGAGAAGAAAGTGATCTCAAAGTTGTATGGTCCGCGGACCACTTACACCATGTCACAGATGCGGTGGACCACCTATGCCTACGTCCACTTCTTACCCTGTAAAAATCATCACCTCTTAATGTACTAAAAATAACTAATATTGAATTAAATTTGATGAAAAGTACTAATATTGTTACAAACAAAGCTGCATATTTTGCAAATGTTTTTATTACTTAAAAAGTTAATGTGAAGAATGGAACTGCTTTTGTTGAGCAATCAGAGAAGTGATATCTGGATCCAAGCTGGACAAGTCTCATGTCCCGAGGCAGACAAAGACTTCACATCAAGCACACCTTCTTCTTCCTTGCACATCACATTTATCAAACTGTTTGAATTAGAGTTACAGCACTGCTGGTATTGTTCACAAATGACCTCACTCGCATTTTCACTTCTGTCCTGCGTCTTACTCGCACTTGCGCTGTCACTATCGTCGCTATATTTGCTTTTCAGAGTCCCAGATCTGAGCCAGTGATCCATAATGACCCTTCTACTTTGACTGCTTCTTTAAATTACACCTTGGACTTTCAAACTCAAAAATAAGAACAAAACGATACGAACAATAATAAGTGCAACGGGCGAGGCACACGCACATATCAAAACGTAAACAGCGTAACTACGCAATCGTGACAACTAGTGATGCGGGGGTTGACTCAGGTTCAAAAAAAGATTGTAGATCGGGTTGGGCTTGTGCGGGTTGATATACTGTATGACCAAAAGCAAAATATTGCAGAAAACCGATCATTTGTATCTTAACAAATGAATTTAAGTGATTTTAGTGATTTAAGTTTAGTGATTTTAAGGTTTAAAACTGACGTTTTTTCCATATTTAAGCCCCAATTGGTTGTATCACAAGGCAAAGCGGAAGAAAACGTAAGCAGACAACAGTGTATTACAAAGAAAAAAACAAAAAGGGAACCTCGTTAGAGCAGATCAGGACACAACTCCAGGACAGTGAGATACAAATAAAGAAGAGAGAGGCACAAAAGAGCCAGGTGAGAGAAGTTTGGCGAGCTTGTCAGCGCAACAGAAGGAAAAAGCACAGGTTATCTGCATCGATTGTGAAGCACTTTACAAAAATGACAGTCTCAAGACTGCACACCTGAAGAAGGCTCCGCAGCCGAAAAGTTGTTTCATTTCTTCTCTTTTCAGCATGGAATAAACCTGTTACCTGCTCCTTCGCAGCCTACGCATGCTGACGCAGCTACCTACTTGAAATGTCACAAGACTGGGCTACTTTAGTTGTTTAAAACAAGGAATCTGGATATGCTGTTTCAATAAATGTTGATCAGATGAATGTTCGAATATTGTTCGGTGTAATTTCTAATGGAGCAATCAAATCAAATTCAAATCAAATCAAAGTTTATTTCTCAAATGCACTGCAATACAGCGTGCAGCAGTAGTTGCTGGCAATGAAATGTCTTTTCCGCGAGCTCGCAAAAATCACAAGAATCACAGAAATCATAAAAATCACAAAAACACAAAAATCACAAAATTGAGGTTATGAAAATAAGGTTACATAATAATGGATGTAATAGAAATGGAATAAAACTCAATGAGTAGAGCTGCTATGTGTCCATGGTGTATGCAATGTATACAAGTAGTGCAGTTATGCTGAATACAGTGAAAACTGTGTGTCCATGTAGCCATTACAGGTGATTTGCTAAAGGAGCTGCAGGTTGGCTATTTAGCAGTCTTATTGCCTGGAGGTAGAAGCTGTTCCGTAGTCTGTTGGACTTGGACCGAATGCTTTGGTACCGTTTACCGGACGGTAGGAGGGAAAACAGTTTGTGATTGGGATGACTGGGGTCCTTGAGAATGGACCTGGCCTTCTTCAGACATCTAGCTGAGTAGATATCCTGGATGTTTGGTAGCTCACAGCCGGTAATGAGCTGCGCTGACTTCACCACCCTCTGCAATACTTTGCGATCCCGGGCGGAGCAGTTCCCATACCAGGCAGTGATGCAACCAGTCAGGATGCTCTCATTAGTGCACCTGTAGAAGTTGGCCTGGATATGTGATGGCATGCCAAACCTCTTTAGCCTACGGAGAACGAATAGGCGCTGCCGTGCTGTTTTGACCACGATGTTGGTGTGGTGGGTCCAGGTTAAGTCCTCTGAGATGTTAACTCCCAGGAACTTAAAACTGCTGACCCTCTCCACTGCAGTCCCAGTGATGTAGATAGGTGTGTGATCTCCTCCCTGGTGTTTTCTATAGTCCACAATCATCTCCTTAGTCTTACTGATGTTCAGAGAGAGGTTGTTCTCCTGGCACCATGCTACCAAGGTTTCAACCTCCTCCCTGTACGCAGACTCTTCACCATCTGTGATCAGGCCAGTTTTCCTTTAAAGTCTGTAAAGCTAGAATAAAGAAAATAGAAAAGATTACAAATTCTGTATGACACTTACAGTATGAATAAATAAACATATTGTTACAGCTTTAGGTGACTGAGAAGTGTCCCTTAGATTTCAGATAAAGTCTGTGACACTTGGAAGGGTAAACACCTCAAAGCTCAAAGGAGAGAGCATGTTTACTGAGGTCTGGGGGGTCACTTGAGCAGAAACAATTGTTAGGTGTACAGAACCTTAGTAGACCTAGGTAAGTTGTGGATTAATGATTGCAAAGGAGCAGGACAGAAACAGGCAATATAAGATCACCTTAAGAGCACATGGAGAGAAGGGGTTATATATTTAGTCTTTCCCAATTTTTCCAGAAGCTCATCAATCCGGGGCATAGAATATGCATCAAACCGGGACACTTCATTTAACTTCCTGAAATCGTTGCAAAAATGCCAGGATCTGTTGGGTTTGGGAATCAGAATGATGGGGGTGGACTGGGGGCTAGTACTTTCTTCAATCACATCCAGCTCTGGCATCTTCTGAACTTCTTTATGGATTTCCTCACATTTTGCTTCAGGTATGCTGTAGGGGGAACCCTCGCAATGACCCCAGGAGGCCTGTTGATATAATGTTCGCTCTGGCAGGTTGGAAAAGAGGTGTTGGTTCCGACGCAGTAGAGCAGTGGCTTCCTCAGTCTGACTCGGGGAGAGATTTGGAGAGAGGGTCACAGTATTCTCCACAGAAAAGTTACAGGTACAGGACAGTAAGGTAGAAGCGCCCTCGTCGGGTGTGTACTCACGCCACGGTTTTAGGAGGTTTCCGTGATGGTCAAGGTGAGAGATTTGATCAATTACAGGTCCCATCCGTTCACGAACTTCACAGGGACCCTGCCTTTTAGTGTAAAGCTTGCACCCTGGAGCGGGCAGTAGTAGCATTACGCGGTCTCCTGGCTGAAAGGTACAAAGTTAAGGGGTGCGATTAGAATATTTTTGTTGTCTTTCCCGTGCCTCTATAAGAAATTGGTCGACCAGAGGTTTTAACTAGGACAGTCTCTCTTGGAAGTTATTTACATGGTCCAGGATGTTAAAGGAAGTCAGTTGTTGTATCTCCTGGGATTCTCGGGCAATGTCGAGGATTCCTTGGGGCTGTCTTCCATAAAATAGCTCAAGTGGGGAGCATCCTGTCGAGGCCTGTGGCATTTCCCGGATGGAAGACACCAACAAGAGTTCTGTGATCTCCTGCATAAGCCAAGAGGTAAATGATCGGTTGGGATTTCTTTAGGAAGTCCGACTGAGATATACCGTAGGTATACGGGTATAGCCTCCAATATTGTGAGGCATATTCAATGATAACTAATATGTGCCCCTGGGCTGTTTTAGGTAGGGGACCTAGGAGATGCATTGCAATATGGGCGAAAGGTTCTTCAATAGCGGGAAGGGGCTGTAACGGCACGTGTAAGTGGGGTTCTGGCTTGAGCCGACAGTCAGGGCAGTTAGTGTAGTAGCGCCTGACGTCAGTGTATATGCCTGGCCAAAAGAATCTTTTCCCTGAGATGTCCTCCCAGCAAATGGGAGTGAGACAGCCGCAGTATGAACTGTCGGTGCTTCATGGGGACTAGAGGCCTGATCCGTTTGGTCCGTTACATTGGTAAAGGAGATCATTCTTAACGATGAAGGTATCTGATCGCTTCTGGCGGCCATCGACGGGTCGTCCAGTCAGTTCTACTACCTGGACTCTGGCGTGGGTGAGGGTAGGATCTTCGGCTTGGTCTCGGTGGAATTGAGCTGTTAAAATCCCCATTTCCCAGCTGTCAAGATGATTGGTGCAAATCTAGGAGGGGAAGAATAAGAGGCTTCAGCATTAGGGATGGTGTGAGATGAGGAGGCAGACTCCTGAAGCGTGGACAGCTGTGCCTGTAATTTGCTTTGAGCCTGCCGCTGTAGCTTGTTGGCTTCCCTCTGGACACTCACAGACACAGTGAGGGCTTGTGCGTCTTCCTCTGACAGACTCAACCTGTCTGCCATAGCGACCACAGTTTAAAGGCAGCCCCACATTGGGTGCCAAATGTAACAGTGTCACGGGTTAGTGGGTTGATACCTTGAGAGGAGGAAGAGAGCCAGTGTGTAGTTGACCCTTACACCCAAAGAAGGCTCCACAACCGAAACTTTGTGTTTCCTTTCTTCTCTTTTCAGCATGGAATAAACATTTACTTGCTCCTTTGCAGGCTGAGTTGCTGGTTTATGGGGCCCTCTATTGGTGAAAAGGGGATGATTCCTTCCACTGTGTCACACAAGATGATAATAAAGTGACATTTTGTGTGACATTAACTGAAATTGAATTGATTAATTAGAAGGCAAGAGAATTTAACTTGAATGAGACAAGATGAAAGTTTTGTCCTAAGTTTCACTTTAAGAAACCAGAATTGAGGAGTTAGGGAGTGTACTGATTTGAAAGAAAATTAATTAAACTTTAATATGTAAGACAATATATTAACAATGAATTGAGAGCTTAATATATTTACTTCCGATAGTACATTAGAGGTTAAAAGAGGGCTGATATCCTTCAAGCATAATACTGTAAGTGGCAAATTACTTTTTTTAACAGAAGTTCTAACTTGTTTAAAGCAGCTGTCAAAATGTAAAACAGTGTACAGAATCAGGTTTGCACACTTGTGGCACCAGGGTTACACTGAATTCAGAGAGGGGCAAAACCTCTTTGTATTTTTTAGTTTTACAGGTTTATAGGCCTCCAGACATATTGGAGGAGGCATGAAAAGCATTTTGTGTTTCTTCATGTGCTACATCTTGAAGAATTTACTTCTTTATGTTATTAAATGTTTTGAAATCAAAGGAAAAATTCAATACCCTCCATACTTCTCTTTGCAGCATGGAATAAACCTATTACTTGTTCCTTTATAATTACAGAGTATTTATGATTTTTTTCATGGTAGAATTGCTAAGAGAGCACTAGTGGTAAGAGACTATGTTTTAGTGAATATAGGACAGGATTTAACCAAGCATATCAATGCATTGTTTTCTGTATTCAACAGAAGAGTCTGATAGTAGATCAGTGTCCACTACAACAGTCCAGCATTGGTTTAGGGGAATAAAGCCACTTCACACTTTCTTGGTCTCCCCTAGAGGGCGCTCTACTTCTTTCCTGTTCCTAGTTCCGTGTGATTATTCATGTCCTTCCAGTGTGTCTGGTTTCCATTTCCTATGTAGTCCTAGTGTCTCCAGTGTTTATTAGGGTACAGATGTCGCGAGGCCTGCCTAGCACCAGATCACCCCACGTCCGTGTCCTGAGGGCACAGGCCTCATCCCCGACATCGTCTCTACTGCTCTTTTTCAGCATCCGTGACACCAAGAAGTTGTGGACAAACCAGTTTTTTAACTTGCATTCCATTGGTTAATCTGTCCTGTCTGAAAGCTCTCTAGATCTTTTCCTGCCTCTTTTCACATGGCACTGGTAGCATTTAATGACATACCTCTTCTTTTTCTTACGCACATACTGTAGGTTACAAAACAACCAGAAAAACAGGGTTTTAGCACAAACTACAGTAAAGGTTTGTCACTAATTATTAAAGTTTAAACGTAATTTTAGTATATCTACTGTATAATCTAATAATATTTCTACTTTAATGTGTTATGTTTTTTTTTTATTAAAAAGGTATTTAATATGTAATATATTTAAAAAAATAGAAAACATCATTTGTAATTTGTTTACTATAATTAGAAAGAGGGTATGAGGGTATATTTTGCAAGGTGTTTATTGGTGGTGGCTCCAGCGAGTGAAGGCCAATAAATGACTGTTAGAAAATTAGCAAGAACAAATATATGATCTCCCTCCTTTCAACTTTTGGTCTCATGCTCTGTTTATTTTATTGCATTCAAAAACTGTTTTTTGTCTTTATGAATATTGATTATCAGTTAAACCATAAAACTGATCACCATAAAATTATAGTTTGAGTCTGTTTTCCAATTATTTATTGTATCTGTACAATAAACTCCAGGTCCTTTGAATGTTTAGTTATTTAAATTAATAATTTCAGTCATGCATTATCATTGACTGAATGATTTTGTTTTTTTGAAGCTCTCAGAGCTATTTGTCCTGTGCCCCAGATATTATTTAAATATCTGGTAGCGTGGTGGTTGTTACACTGCAAAAATCCAGGGACTGAGTTTTGTCATTTTTTTAAGATAAATACAATAACAGATATTCTCCAAGCCATGGGTATAGCCCCTGTCCAGGGCAACTACTGGAACGCTGAGAACTCTTATTCACCTTGAGACATTTCAATAATGATCACCAGAACTTCCTGTGGGATTTTTTTTTGTTTCTATACCAAATCATGGTCTTTTCCTTACTGCTGATTGTCAGTTTCTGTTTGTCTTCTGTAAGGTTTTTTCCTGATTTTTTTTTTGGTGTGCCCGGGTGCTGAAACATAGTATAACATATTGTTTAGGAGGATCAAGTGTGCTTGAGAGAATTCTTGGAGAGAGTCTCAGTTTCATGGTTAGTCTCAGGGAAAGAATTTCAAATTGTTTGGGAGCAGCTTAACCTCTCAGCTAGGAATCTTGCAGGGGGATTGAAGTTGTAAATCAGAAACTTAAAGATTAGATTCTAAGTTGTTTTTTTTAATTTTCTTGCACTTGAAATAAAGAAGTACCTTGCTTTCTGGGTCCGTGCTACAAAGGGTTGAATGACAACCTCTTTGCTCTGATACCCTTCAATTACCACGCAGTCAAAGGTCAACCATTAGATTGCCTAGGTGTGTTCCTAACAGGCTGATCCAGACGTGGACCAGCTGGTCAGAGAAGAAAGACAAGGGCGGAGGACAATGTACCTGAATACCTGCGTATAGTCACTTTCTCAGGGCAACTGAAGGACTGCAAGAAGTTTCATTACTTTCTTTAAAGAAATAGGAGGTGCACCTTCTATTCACCTCATTCAGCGAAGTGGTGCTGGTAGGCTTTTTCCTTCATGGAGTTCATAAGTTTGTGTGTTTAATTACCTTGTGGATATTTTTTCCTTGTTCTTTTATTTAGTAGAAAGTGATAAAATAGTGGGGTTTCTAGAAACATAAAAACTGGATGTGAGTGCTATACATGTTTTGTACTGGTCTGCGGGAGAACCAGAGGCTTCAGGGAATACTGTATGGCAGCCTGCTTGGAGAGAAAGGTCCTAACATCTTTAAAACTGCTTGGTAGTGTAGTCGGCTACTGGACCTGCGTGCCGGTCCCTGCTGTGACATAAACAAAGCACTTTCTCCATTTCAAGTGTGCGAGCACTGCAGCTAATAAACCCTGAAAGGTAGTAGTTACATTTCCATCTGTGTCTATGAGCTCTTCTTCCGCAAAACCACTGAACAGTCTACTAGAGAAAAAGAGCAAAGTTAATATCTGAGAGGCATGAGTTTTCCTGGTTCACGTTTCCTGAGACTCTACAGGAGAACTTTTTGATGGGAAAGACAAACGATTGATATACACCACTTCATTTCCCTTAAACATATCCATAATACCCACCAACAAAACACCTATAGCTTATAGAAAACAGAAATGGGTCATTCCATGTCAAATCACAAACCATAACATCCACAGTCTCACATTGCTCTGAAATGATTTGTTTAGTTAAAGAGATATAAGATAAGCATTCCTGTAATGTTATTTTGTAAAAATATAGTTTGGCCTGTGAAAAATGAAGATAAATGATTGCACCCAAAATGGACACTGATGGGGTTGGAGTCACAAAATATTCCATAAAAATATCCAATGTGTACCAGACTCTTCCCTGAAAATGATTAGGACATGAGGAAATCAACAAACTTCACCCATGCCCCCCATCCCATTCTTAGCCCACCCCAATAAACAACATGTAACATCAGCATGGACAAGTAGCATGACGCTGTGGCTTGGGGTATTGTTTCTCCAACATTTCTAATGTATTCCTAGAGAAAATGTTTTTTTCTCCAGCAAAAGTTAATGACACATTAAAGCGTTTTGTATAATGTCACATAATCTTGTGATAATGCCAGTTTCTGACCACCAGGTGCTTCTAGGTGAGAATAAGTGAAAGAACAAAAATGTCCTCAATTTTTTATATCTTTAACTTCAAGAGATAATAGGTCACCACATAGAGTTCAGAGAGTATTTCTAACTCAAATGGAAGAAGCCCTGAAGAGAAAAAAAGTAAAAAGCAGAGGTGACATGAACAAAAGAGTCAGTTTTCCTTGCTAGATGACAAAATAAAATGTCTGTTGATTTCTGTTAATTCTATGTTTAGCATTACAGGTGTGTCTCATCCTACCTGAATGAATTGTTTCTTTTTAAATTACTTCCTTTGAGCCACCACATGTAGTACAAATAAAGACAAGTATGGATTTGGTATCTTGCCCCTAGCCATACACAGAGAGTGCCTCCAGAGTAATGTAGAGGGAGGACAAAAGGACAGGTGGGTGACACAAAGGGAACAACAGCCTATGAAAACTGAGCTATTCAAATGTGCCTGCCTGGGCGTACAATTGGTTTTACAAGACAATTGCAAGGACTGACTGTATGACGAATATATTAAGCCAGAGCTGGTTTTCCACACTGAAAGGGATTGTGGAGTCTGTCTTCAGGGAGTCTCTGTTGTGACTTTCCACTCTAAATAACTCACCTGTTTTCTTCTTTTCTGCAGAAATGTGAGTATTAGTGTGTTGGTATATTGTGCTCATTAAAAATATGATTATGTTCATTAACTATGGTAATTGTACAGACATTTGTTAAACATAATTCATATAAACTATGTTATTTTATTACATATTACATTTTATTACAGGTATCATTAAAACATATACAGTAAATGGTATAATTCCATGCATGTCATTGAGGATTGTAAAGCTACGGTTTCCTGTAATTGCAAAAAATCTTTTCATGAATAACAGAGCTGTCTCACAGGTGCAACTGTTCCCTAAAATAGTAACCATGATCTAATTCAATTTAATTCAAACTTGGAAGAACAGTTACTACCTTTTCTATGGCCTAATAAACCTCCAAAATCATGGGATCAGCTTAATTGATCATCAACAAGTGTAGATGACTACGAGACAACACAGAAATTTCCCATACTGTGCATCAGTTACAGTACAAATAATATCCAGCCAGGTGTAAATCTGTATTATGTCTAAATCTGTAAATCTTCATTATTTTCATCATTCTCCCACCGATCTATCTGTAGGTGAATAAATGAATGGTGTAAATGAATTAGATCACTGTTATAATATTATACTGTAGCTCACCCCACATTAGAGTTAGATTTTAGTGGAACATTTTTTTTCTTCATTTTGTACATCTTTTTATACGATTATAGTGTTTATTACAATTATAAATGCATCACTACTGTGCTGCAATAAAGTTTATTCAGGAAACAATCTTATTCACTCTCAAGACTAATCTGTGTTCTGAAAGGAGTTCTGGTTCAAATCAAGGAATGATTTATCTTTCCTTTGCATTAGTCAATGGACTCCTAAGACTTGTTTCCCTATTCTATTAGATAGACAGAGAATGTTCTCTTCAAGGGAGAAGTCTACAGTGTATATACTGTATATCATGAAAAAATTTACAACTGGGTTTCTCAGTGAGAGGTGTTTGGTTCTTCCAAGGCTTGACCCGAGACTAGAAGCAAGAATTATATGAGTTATTTTCCTTTTCTCAGTCTCATTTTACAAAAGAGTTATATGTAGATAGGAGCTGTTTCTAACAAATGCCTTTCACAAGTTTACTACTAAATAATTAGTATAACTCATAGCACATAAGACTGTGTTTTTCTTTTATAGGTGTGAGAGCATATTCCTTTGACAACCACATTTCTCAGATTCCTCTGGTGCCCTCTGTCACCTCACCTGTTGCTGGAAGACAGTTTGTCTATTGACTATTTAAAAATCAGGAAGAGAAAAATAATTAAGTGGCAGAGAAGAATGTGGCCCTCACGGGGCTCCATTCTTGTAAAAGGTACACACAGACATTAAAGAGTTTCACAATTTGGATTACAGATTTGAATATTATAAAGAAATGAAAAGAAATGTCTTTAACAAAATAAATTTAGCTTTGAACACTTTAACTTGTTCCTTCACACCAGTCATACAGTGCCCATGCGAAACTGTTTACTATCATGTTTTAGAGATTGTTCTCACCTTACTGGCTGTGCGTGCCAGTTGTAACTACCTTCTGCTTCTCCCTACCTTGTAGGTCTCTCAGGAGGATTAGGGGGAAGATTCGTAACAAATTCCAAAGAATCATTTTAGTAGTCATCCTTCTGGTAATAGGTGTCATTGTGCAGGTAGCAGTGCTGAGAAACCAGAATTCTGATCCTGCGAAGAATTACCAGGACATACAGAAAGACAGTAAGAGTAAGAGTAAGAGTAAGAGTATGGCTTTCCCAGGACTGGGTTCCTTCTGGATGCAGTATGAGAATGGATCGCTCATTGACAACAGCTTGGTCCAAGGATGGGATGTTACAAATGCCAACTGCTCTGCCAACTCCAGCATGGTCAGCATGCCGTGGTTTGCTGGACTGGGGGAACGCATCAGGCGGTTCCTGTTGTACCGGCACTGTAGGTACTTCCCCATGATCTTGAACCATCCAGAGAAATGCGGAGAAGACATCTATCTCCTGATGGTGGTCAAGTCCGTGATCACACAGTACAAGCGCAGGGAGGCCATCCGCAAGACCTGGGGACAGGAGAAGGAGATCAGGGGCAAGAAGATCAGGCTCCTGTTCCTGCTGGGGACAGACTCCAAAGGAGAAGAGCAGGCTCACCACCAGAAGCTCCTGGAGTACGAGGACAGGGTGTTTGGGGACATTCTCCAGTGGGACTTTGAAGACAGTTTCTACAACCTCACCCTCAAGGAGGTCGGCTTCCTAAAGTGGTTTTCCATCTATTGTCAAAGAGTGCCGTACATCTTCAAGGGAGACGATGATGTCTTTGTTAACACTATCAATGTATTAGAATTTCTGGAAAGTAACAAGAACACAACAGACTTGATCACTGGGGATGTCCTTACAACCTCTGCTCCAAGCAGAGACAGGAATAGCAAATACTTCATCCCAGGAGTGATGTTCAGTGAGACTTTTTACCCTCCATATGTAGGAGGAGGAGGGTTCCTCATGGGAGGCCCCTTGGCTATGAGGATGTATGGTGCTTCTAATGAGCTGGAAATCTTCCCTATTGATGATGCATTTATAGGCATGTGTCTCAGAGTGCTCCAGGTCAGCCCCAAGGAGCACAGTGGCATTAAGACACTGGGCATCAAAGTTAAAAGCAGAGGAAATGGGGTGAAAGACCCCTGTTTATACCGTAACTTGCTGCTGGTCCATAAGTTGGCTCCTGATGAGCTGATTCAAATGTGGGAACAGGTGAACAGCAACCTCACCTGCACGCAGACAAAGTATATAGAATAGAGAGGTCTGAAGGCAGAGTGAGATAAGGTACAGACTAATCCAGTTGTGCATAGTAAATGTATGTAAAAAATGAATAATCTGAAATAATTATCTTCCCACAGGTCAATAAGATCAGATAAAAATCTATGTACAGTGCTTTGCTTATGTACAAAATGTAAGAGATGTTTTGCTATTCATATGGTTGTAGTGTGGTTGCTGTAAATTTCAGGGTTCTTGTGCAGTTCTGTGTTTTCTGTAGGAGAAGAGTAAAATGAATATGAATGTGTATATATGTTGCAGTATGTAGCATTTAATTGTACTGCTTGTATGGTTTGTAAGTTTCTGTGTGGTAACACGTAACTGCTTTGATGCCAGATCGATGTCTGAGAAATCACAATGTCATCTGATAGTATAATATAATGCTTAAACGACCTGTCTTAAAAAAATCCAACTTTATCCTGTGAGACCTCAAAACATTTTGTCACATGTTTGGAGTATCAGATGCAGGAATATTTTTCCAGTTCCATTCAAGCTCCTTTGTGGATGAACTGGGATATTGTTGTCCCATTGACATTTTTTGTGCCATCTGAGCCATTGAACTCTTTCAAAGTTGGCATTGGCCTTAATGGTGTCATCACTAAGCAGTATTCACCATGCCCTGCTGCTTAGTTTGGACTGACAATTAAATCTAGGCATTATTTGGTTAGCAATGTATTCTGTTCCTTCCAGTTCTTTATGATCAACCTCACCATGTTTAAAGGGATGTTCAGTCATCTGAACACGTATACAACATTACCAGAGTTCTGAAAGCTTGTTGGCTTTTCTTTAAATACTCTACTGGACTGAAGGATCATGCAGGAATAGGTGTATTTATAATGAGATCATGTGAGATGCTATTATTGCAAAGATTCATTGTGTGGGTTGTTAAGATAATTTTATACACCTCAATTAATTTAGGTTTCCCACAGCATAAGGCTTATGCAATCAAGACTTTTCCATTTTTCTTTTTAATTATCTATTGACTTTCTTCTTTTATATTTCTTCTGTGATAGACAGGGGTCCATTAATATATTAATTAACAAATATTAATTGCTTAATCAAAGTATCACGACTTCAAGTTTTTAACCAGCAAAATGTGAGAATTGTACAAAAAACCAGAGTACTTTTGCAAGGCACTTAAATTTTATATTCAGATATAACATTTATTCATACATTTTTCAACATCTTTCAATTCAGGGTTAAAGGGGAGCCAGAACTATCCCAGAAAGAAACGTATATGTCAGGACACATCCTGGACAAGACACAGTCCATCACAGGGCACACAACACAGATTCACACCAGGGCTAATATCCCCAGAAGCCAATTAGCCTACCATATGTCTTACTGTATGTCATATGTCAAACTGGAGCACCTGGGGAAAACCCACATAAAGGTGAGGATAACAGATAGACTACACAGATAGCAGCCCAGGTCTGGAATTGAACCCAGGACTCCAGCACTAGTGCTAGCTACTGTGCCATCCTCACATATACCATCATATATTATATTTAATATATATATTATTTTAAAAAGAGGTAATTTCATACACATTTTATTTTATATGAAGCTGTCTGTGTAACAGGAAAAACAAAAGTTAGTACATTTTAATAAAAATCATAAGGTATCTAAAATAGTACATTTTATCAGAAAAAATTGACACATTTCTTTTAGTGTCTATGAAGTTATAATGAAGGAAATAGAAACATTCAAATAGATATATAAACACATAAATTGATGAGAATGTCAATGAGCTCAAAAGCAATGGATAATGGAAATGTGACAGAAATTTGATAGTTACGCTATTGAATTAATGGGAATTGCTGTTTAAAGTAAGCATTTAATAGTTAATTAGAAGACAAGGTAATTTAACTTAAAGGAAACTAGATTAAAGTCTTAAATTAAGTTTGATTTTCAGGCAGTTACTAAATCTACTGAATTCATGGAGAATTAATAAAATATGTAACAGCACACAAGAGACTACCTGAAAAATAAATACAATAAAATGTTGAAACCTGCTTACATTCCAACTCATTTTAACCGAATGTCTAAAGGTATAGACATTCTGGAAAACCAGTTCTGCAGACTTGTAACCAAAGGATTCTATATCATTAAGAGATGTACAGAAAAAAAACTTGAAGAACAACTTTTCAACATTTTCTAAAGTGAAAAAAGTGGTGCTGTCACGTCATAGAACTAGTTGGGATTTCTATCCTAAAAAAGTGATACACAAAGAAGCTTTCTTTATACATTGTTTACCAAAGTAATGAATATGTGTATACTGTATAAAGGATGTTGGCAATATTTATGATAAATTGTTTTTTTTAAGGTTTATATTTTGCAAAACGTGAGTAAGTCTACAATAAAGCCTCCTGGACTTTACATTGTTGGCCACACTGAGAGTGTTTTAGTGTGCAGACACAGGGATCCAATAGTTTCCATTATTAGCACATCTATATGAAATACCTAAAAATACATGTTTACCATTGTATTTTGTTTAATATTCTTAGAAAAGAGCCTGCATGATGATTTATCAAAATGCTAAAACCCATATGATTTAAAACCTTTTTCTCAGAATGGTAATATTGTATAAACAAGAAAATATGTTTAAGAAAACATTTCTAAATGCATTAAATTCTGAATAGATTTTCATACCAACAATTTACCCAGCAAAGTACAATGATGTCAGAAGTAAAAAAAGATTTTTTGTTTGAACTTTATTAATGTTATTGAGAAACACTTTATATCTCACTTTTTAATGACAGAGCCCTTTCTCAAAATGGAAAACTCTTTTTCATGACAAGCCTGTGTAACCATAACAGGCAGGTATGTATAGTAGTTGGATCACCACTTAGTAATTTTACGTGTGAAAAGCCAAATGGAGGCCTTGTACATTTCTAACAGATTTGGACTAATGGAATGGGTGGGGTTTTCAAAGGTTTTTCAAACTGTGCAATGAACCCCAGAGGTAAACTGCATTTTTAAAAACCTGTTTGTTCACATTAAGAACCCAATCCCCTGAAAATGGTATTTCGTGTGACCTTCTGAGTTTCGAATACTGCGTTCAAGAAATCCATGACCTTTTATCTGTCACGTAGATTCAACAAGATAGAATTCCTCAAATAATACACAAACGTATTCTGAAGTCCCGTAGTCCGAAGTCGTGCTACCTTCTGTAACAAAATGGCCCTGGTGGGTGTGTGTATGTCTGTGTCTGTGTGTACACTGCCATGGACTGGTGTTCTGTCCAGAGTGTATCCCTCCTTGTGCCCACTGTTTCCCGGGATAGCCTCCGAATCACCATGACCCTGAATGGGATAAGAGGTTACTGAAAGTACTCAAGTGAGGATTAAATATATTAGGAACAAGTAATAGGTTTATTCCATGCTGAAAAAAAGAAGAAAGAGAACACAACGTTTCGGCCGTGGAGCCTTCTTCAGGTGTCAAGAAGTGAAGTGAAGAAGTACCTGAAGAAGGCTCCACGGCCGAAAAGTTGTGTTCTCTTTCTTCGTTTTTTCAGCATGGAATAAACCTATTACTTGTTCCTTTGCAGCCTACGCATGCTGACGCAGCTACCCACCTGAATTAAATATATTAACCTGGTGTCGTTGACACATTATGATATCAAACTCTTGAGTATTAAATAATCCTTGTATGCAGAAAATATCTAGCTTCCATGGGCAAGGGGCATGGGCAAGTTAAACATTAGTGAGGGAGAGGAGCATGACCTCAGAGGACCAAGACCAAGGCATGAAAGGGATATCACAAGGAGTTGGGAGGTGCCACCAAAGGAAATGCTACCTGGCGTATGGTTCACTGAGCCTGGGATAGTGTGAGTGGAACGTGAAGATTTCCAATTTGATCAGACAGGCTGAGGGAAAGATATTCTGAGGCTTCCCTGATGGAACACTGGACACCTCAAGCCCTAGCGCTTACACTCATGAGAGGACACATACTGTAACACCTACACTCTCGGAGGAGAGGACAAAAAAAAATAAGCCCCACATTCCGTGTAGGGGCATGCTATTGGCGTGGCCCCGTCTGGATCGCAATGTTACACTCTCTCTTCCTGGATGGAGATAGTTGAACAGGAATCTGTCGCAACAAATTCACTAGATTTTGCAATAGTCAAATACAATACAATGTAAAAACCTTACATGGGATATGCTACAGAGGAAAGAGCTTGTTTAATATGAGGATGTTAGAAATAGATATATGCTATCAATGCTCAGGAAATACCACTGACAGTTACATCCATGAATTTTTGTTCTGCCCACCAGTTTAGCGATTGTGTGTCCTAATCCTAAAACACTGTCAAAGATTCTAGGCTACATCACTCCACCTTCACTATCTTTAGGTTTATTTGGTGACCTCTGATCTCTCACCCCACCTACTAAAAATCAGATCCTGTTACTATTATCCCTTATCATGGTAGTAAATCATCTGAAGTAAAGTAATGTTAAAGTAGTTCAGGTGGGTAGCTGGGAACACCTGAAGACACCCGAAGAAGGCTCCACAGCCGAAACGTTGTGTTTACTTTCTTCTCTTTTCAACATGGATTAAACCTATTACTGGTTCCTGTAAAATTATGTTGTTGAACTGGAAGAATGGAAGCTGCCATTAATCCATTCATTTTCTAACCGCTTCTTCCAATTCAGGGTTGCAGGGGAGCCGGAGCCTATCCCTGCAAGTAGCGGGCGCAAGACAGGCTACACCCTGGACAGGACACCAGTCCATCACAGGGCACACACACTCACACCAGGGCCAGTTTTCCCAGAAGACCATTACCCTACCTGCATGTGTCAGACTTGTAGATTAACGTACACTTTGCCCACTGGGCTCTTTTGAGACTTCATCACTCAACCAATCTGATCAAATTACAATTTAATTTGATATTCTTCGAAGGTCTCTGTGCCAGCAAAAACCAAGAATTAAAATTCTTAGATATTGTGCATAGTTATGACACAAAAACGCTGAATCAAGGACTTTGATGATGTTTCACTGAATAGTAATGTTGACCTTTAACTACAGCAAAATGATTCTAATTTATTTACTGACTTGGCTAATTCTTTTGTCCAAAATCACTTTCATTTACCGCATATCCATTTATACAGCCGAATGTTCTACAGGAGCGATTTGACCGACATATTGTACTTTGACTGTACAATATAAAACAGATAAAACAAGTGCATTTCACCTTGGATTTGAGCCTCGATCCTTCCAGCTGCAAATCCAGCACCCTAACTATTGCTCCACACTGCTGGTAAACCATTCTTCCAGCATCTTCACAGTTGTACCATTACCTAGTTCAATTTCATGCAATAATAAGCATAACTATCCATCACCTTTGATCCACCAATTGGACGAACTCTCACACAATTATATACAAATATACCGGGACAGTGCCGGCTGAAGACGTGCACACTCCAGCAACAGATCCTGTCCAGCTCCGGCACTCACTGGGATTTTCAAACTTCCCCAGCAATCGACCTGACCAGCATGATGTTCGGTTCAGTGTTCACAGCTGACGTCTCTGAATTAAACTCTGTTTGACAGAGTTTAGTTTATGACAGTAACTGACTATTGCTGTTTTTTGAGGAAAACGTTGCTTAATTGGCAAGGATAAACTATTTAGACACAGAGTCACCATCTGTTTTTCAGTGTGCGATACGCTGCTCAAAATTTAGTGATATGTGCAGATGTGTGCAAACATTGACTTAGTATGTACAGTAGCACAAATCCTACGGCAGGCACCTGGCTAAGTAATTTAGATTTATTCATCCTAATCTCATTTCATTATTGTCAGTGGCATCAGAAAACAAAATCTGAATAACCTACATATTACCTTTTGTCATTGAGGTAAAATGGTATAAGAAGACACATAATAAAAAAATAATGCATAACACATTATTCCTCGTCATTAGGATAAGAAACACGAAAAAGAAAAATTCGTGTATTTTAACTTCTTTATACTACTTAATAAGGGAATACACCCGTTACTTTAAAAGTTTCAATTGCATTAATTTGTTTCCTCATGTACCTTGTTTCCGTTCCAATGTACAATATTTACACATCTTAAATGACATTAAAGCTGCTGTTTCACCACAGTGCGACATTGGCCGTTGTATCATATTTTAAAACACATGCGCTTGGCTGAAAAGCAGTCTCGCTCGCGCCATCTGCTGGCCAATTAAGTAACACAGCTGTCGATTCATATTGAAGCACATTGCTGTCATCAAGAGGGAAAAAAATCCTCTAACTTCTCGTAATCACGAGATCACTTCAGTGTATGAGCAACCTGTTTACATGATACAATGACAGCACCTACAAGCTACCGATAGCTTTGCCAGAAGTGTGGGTTTAGTGTTCTGACAATGTGCAACACGGCCACCCCAGTTCATCCCGCACCACATGGGCTCAAACCCAGGTCCCTGGCATTGCTCAACAGGGGTATTGCCAGCTGAGCTACAGAAGACCTTCCTCAACCCAGCTGGCCAACATCCCTGTTATGCACAGGGGCATATTCGTGACAATATTTACAGTAGAAGAAAAGTAAAAAGAAATATTAGGTGCAGGGAAGGTGGAACTTGTAATTTGCCAGAATTACAAAGTACATGTAGAATTACAAAGTACATGAATAAAAGTACATGAATAAGACTGGATAATAAGAATAGCCTACTTTCCATTTAATTAAACAACCACTGTTGTACTGTAGGTACTGTATAATTAATAATAATTGCTTACACTTATGTAGTGCTTTTCTGGAAACTCCACTCAAAGCACTTTTACAGGTAATGGGAACTCCCCTCCACTCCCATCCACCTGGATTATGCGACGGCAGTAGTGCGCCAGAACACTCACCACACATCAGCTATCAGCTTTTTTAAAATGCAACATCTTTACTTTTCCGTCATTTGATGGCACTTCACTCTAATTTCAGATACAAATGGAAACCGATGAGTTAATAATTAAAATAAGCTGTGTATGAAAGGTTGAAATGAATATATCCTCTCTAAAAAGAAGAAGACGAAGGAACTTGGTATCTTTAGTTCCAAAATTTAAAAAGAGGCAAAACCCATGGGTTGCCCCACCATTTTCACACAGAATCTCTCTTACAAAACTCCTGCTTTTAGGTCTGTGAATCACAGTCAAAGCTGTTGAAATCCTGTTTACAAAGGAAAGGTGAGGTTAAAGAGAGATGATTCACTGAACCAAGCAAAAAATAAACGAATAAGCTCATACCTAACCATCCACTTCGTGAAACAAGAACAACACATTCCACACAAAAAACATAAAAGCCGTGGAAAATGAAAAGTAAACACTGTATGTTAACAAGCACAGCGATCATACCTCTTTCAGAAGAGCTTGATGATGATGTTGCTTTGTCTTGTTAATATCACAATTCCAGCTGAGAGATTTCACAGCTGGCAGGCCACAAGACCATGAGTGAAGTATACATTTTGACAATATGTATAAAAGCCATAAGATGGAGTAAGATAAATTAGAATTTGTTAGATTTCCATAAAAAAGATTTCCAGGGCTGTTTGCAGGTAAATGTTAAGCAGGCTGATGACAGGCAGGGACAGGCAAGGAAGGACAAGCAAGGAGGGAGAGGCAAGCAGGCTGATGACAGGCAGGGACAAACAAGGAGGGACAGGCAGGCAGGGACAGATAGAAACAGGTGACAGGAGGAACCACACTACCGGACTGGTGCTGACAGCTAATGATGGACAGGGCACTGAGGACTGCTTCACGTTCCAGGATTCATGTTCTTCAGGTTTCAGATGTATAGTGTAGGTTTCGGTATAATTCTAGCAGGTCTGGTCACAGCACTACCTCAGGAGGCTCAATGTCAGAGCACTTTTCCAATGGTGATCAGGGAATTATTAGGGTGTTGAATTAAATGATTGTGCGCTTGATTGGCACACTGACAGGCAGTCCAATCGCATCCTAACTGCCTCAGGGATTGGTTTATTCATGTATTTTTTGGTTGTGTTGAGTGAATCATTTCTCCTTAACCTCACCTTTAATTTGTAAACAGGATGTCCACAGCAGTCATCAACAGGGTTGATCCATGTGCAGAGATGTTTTTTGTATGTTGTATGAAAGATTCTGTGTGAAAATAGTGGGGGTAACCCATGATTTTTTAATTCCTTTAAAATTTTTGAAGTTAAAGATACAAGGCTCCTTTCATTTTCCGTCTTAGAGGAGATATTCATTTCAACTAACTAATAAGCTTTCATACACAGCAAGTTACAATGGATAACTCATGGCTTTCCAACAGAATCTGATACTAGAAGTTTTCATTGTCATTAGATGAAGGTAAAATTAATGTGTTGCTTCTTTAGAAAATAGGACAACAAATAATTTGCTTAATTGTACAGCTTTTCTTGATTTCGAAATAATATTTTAATTTTTTCTTATGGAAATGTAACGTTTTTTTTTATCTTGGTGCTCCATTTTATGGGTTTTGCAATTCAAAATCTCGGTTCAGGAACAGACACACGGAGCAGACAAGAGCCACCCTTCAACACTTCCCTGTGAGTGTGCTGATGGCATTGGTGGAGTTAGGGTTAGGACGCCCTTTAACCCCTGCCCAAGACACCGAGGGGCAACAGGTTCTGACCTAGGTGTTAGTGGTGTAGTGGCTCTCTGAAGGCACCAGTTCTGTAGGGTTTGGGCATTTACTGTGACAATTATTAATTGTAGCAGTAAATCACAAAGTTAATTCTTTTGATGGCTTTAGAATCCAACCATGCGACATAACTCAAACAACGCACACACACAGGTACTAATACACGAGGATACATTTATTAATACA
The DNA here is from genome assembly GCF_055471065.1 of Atractosteus spatula. NCBI lineage: Eukaryota > Metazoa > Chordata > Actinopteri > Semionotiformes > Lepisosteidae > Atractosteus > Atractosteus spatula. The sequence continues at coordinate 64,979,208 of NC_142708.1, read as the reverse complement.
TAGAATATGCATATAAACCTAACAGATCTTATCGAGAGGGTTATCAGAATACAAAAGGTATATATTCAATCAGTTACGAAGTGTTACATATATCAAGAGGACATACGTTCAGTATATCATTCATTTAGACCGTTTCGTAATTGAACTTGGTTACAACTTCTACATTAGATACTCAAAACAAGTACATAACTCTTAGGAATTAAATTGATATCAACTGGTTGGGATAACAATTGAATTCTCGAGCTGTAATGCATTGAAGTTGAATACTCATCCAATTTCTGGGGATTCATATCTCCTGCAGGCACAAACAATCAGCTGCAGGCTTGTTGCTGTCCAATCCGCGCTCTCTGGCTCCGTGCCAGGCTGTGCTGTGCGGCTTGCGACGGTGCGCTGCTGATGCTCACTGACCGGCTAGTTAGTGTTGGCTTTAACTAGCAAAGTTTGTGCACAGGAGAAAAATTACTGTGGGTCCCAGCAGGTCAGGAAGAGGACCGGTTCGTTCCTGATGAAGCGCTAGTTCTGAATAATGATTCAGCTGTCCACAGTTCTGACCTGTTCACGAGGCCTGCTGCTGGTGCTAACCTTGGGTGGATCCTCTGGTTACTCCCTGGCAACCTCCGCTCTAGACTCTTAGAACAAAGGAAAGTTCTGGCACTCGGACACACTGGCCATTCCGTGGTTGTCCGGGCTGAGTCTCAGGATGGTCAGGAGGCGCGCTGCGAGAATGTCCTGCCCTTGGGAGCCTTCTGCTCCTGGGCTGTCCTGCCCTGGAATTCTCCTTTAGAAAAGTCCACAGAAGTCCACTGAATCTCACAGGCTCTCTGTGTTGCCTGTTTTTACCTGGAGGAACTTCAGCTCATTGATTGACTGAAAGTTCCATGGGCATCAGAGTCCCACGTGGGTTACTCGGCCCTACCAGTCCCTGATTGGTTGATCAAGGTGAGATATGAGTCACTTACTCCTGACACTTAGGAATGCAGTCCAGATGTCCATCTGGCACTCCCTAGACAGATAGGCGCCAATGGATGACCATTGATCATGATAGCCAGGCTTAGCTAAGTGCATCCCCCTTTGGGAGCTGTCCTAGGAAACCTTATCAAAAGAAACCTTAAATCAGCCTGCATGAATAGTTTCTCTGTGGCTGCACCACAGAGATGAACAGAGAGATGAGGCCTAATTTGGGAAAGCTCAGAAACACTTAATTCTTTCTTATTAATAAGCCTCGCCGCTACAGTGGCCAAGGCAAAGGACCATGTCATGCCCTGCTAGACCAGGAGGCTGGAACCATGAGGGGTCAATGGCTTCTTCCGTCAGTTTGGTGATCTCCCTGATCATACCAAAGAAGGAACTGAAAGTCCAGGTTCTTAACAGCCATGTGTTAAAGCCTGGGGATCCAGAAGACTTGGACACCCCGACTGCATCCACAAGCACACCAGCCCTGCTCAAGCTGGGGAGATGGCGTTTGACTACCGCTAGTACAGTAAATGCATATTTACTTGTATCTGAGGATATGAATGTGGTGTAATTATATGACTCATAAAACCTAAGGTAGACTATGGATGTATTTTAACTCTGAAGTTATTAACACTTATCTTTGTAATCCCTGAATGAATGTTCAGCCTTTCATTATTACAGAAGATCATTTCACAAATGCGTTTTCTTGCGCTAGTTGTTTGTTATGCATGATATATTTAGAATCTGAGTGTGAGACTGCAAATTATTATGTTTGATTGATTCATAACACCCGTCAGAGAACCCACACAATTTACTGTTCCAAATTCTCATTATTACAGTAAATTAGTGTACAACCCTCACACTACTACGCAAATACTGAAACAAGCCCAGTAATCTGTTAGGTGTTATCTAAGAGACTGGACCCAACAACACTAAAAACCAGCTCAGAACAAAAACTAAAGACCATTTAATAGATAGGTAGGTCAGTCCCTTTTCAGGCCATAAAGGCCCATGGGGCATGGGGGCCACCATTTTTCTTGACCATCCAACACTGGAGATTGGGTCGTGGTCAGTATCACACTCTAGCCTACAGTATTACCTCTGGAAGGATTAACCACCAGTACTCATTTGGAAAGTAGGCTGAGTGGACCTGGGAGCTGTCTGGAAGGAATTAGAGCAAGCTACATTGCTTGTCCCTACCTGGGATTAAACCCAGGGCCTTCTGGTCAGGAGCTAGATGCCCTTGCCTTCTGAGCTACCACAGCTCCTCCTTATAATAGAGAGGTGTTTTAATGGAAAATAATGATTAAAGACCTTAATACATAGTAATCTCTTAGATAACAGGAACCAATGCAGCTGGAACACCTAGAGGTTTATCATGTAAATGACTTGACATTAATTTACACACATTCAGAATTCACATTAGGTTCAGAAAGCTAATGCTACTACTGCAAATGAAACTGTAGAGTTCTTTTCCAACTGTGGTTAAAACTTCGTATATACTGCAAGAGAGATATCGGTTGTTTGGAATGTTTACAGAGAATGTGACATTTCAGTGCAATTGGATGGCTGTGATAAGTGCTATCAAAAACACTACTGTAACTATGGAAACCTTTGTGTGGGTCCTAAATACATTTATGCTCTGAAACATGATGTTTATGGGAACTGAGAGAGATGGTCTGAAGTATGAAAACTGCATGTTAACATCTGGTTACAGAACACTGTGGGAAAATGCATTTTTTTGTGTTCCTGGTTTCTGGAAATAAGTCTGGCTTTTATACTATTATCAGCTCCCAGGACAACCTTATTTTACTATTTAGAAGAGTTAGATAAATTAATTATATTAAAATGTAATAACAAGCTTTGAAGGACATATAATAAATAAGTAACAAACAAGAACAAGAAGCACACCTTTTACCAGGATATAATGAATTTTAATACTGAAATTCATAAATAGGAACATTAATAACAATAAATACCAATACAATAAATTGGATCTCTGTTACTTCAAATTATAGCAAATCATAATATACAAATTACTGATTTGAAACATATGTAGAAAGGAATTGTAGAAATAAGTTTGTAATTAAGAAATAAGTGCACCTAAGGGAGGTGATATCTGTATGGGTTAAGCAGATGGAACAGTTTTATAAACACGTTAGAAATCAATTCGCGATCAGATTTCAGGAGGCAGAATCGTCAGTTACATCTTTATACAATTTGCCCATTGTATGACTGATGCTCATGATGACCAGTCCCCTGTGACAGGGCTGACCTCAAGTATGTTTTTAATCAACTTGATTTTTAGCCAGTCGACCCACACAGCGTATGTACAATTACTGGAAACGTGAATCGGTTAACTTCTAGCAAAACACCTCCAGTAGTCTACGTGGTGAAAATCTGACTTGTCTACCCTTCGCTGGTTACATAGATCTGACAGACTCAAAACCAAATGAAATACAAATGCATTATCACAATGACTGGATAAGCCGTACCCGTTTTGAGATCGCTTGTCCCGCTCTTCTTATCTGCGCTCCAGAAACATTACTCGATTATGATTGGTCATTTTTAGACTGGGCACCCATTAGGATAATTCACTGCAGCAACATAAAGAGCCGTTATAGCGATTTATTTCGCTCACATTTGAACGTGGCGATTAAAAATGCGTTGAGCTGTACCTTGAGGGGCCCCCTGCCGGCCTCGGGGCTCTGGGCAGTCGCCTGCAGTAGTTCGCCTGATGACAGCTCGTATAGTGAAGTGGAAACCAGGCTGCAAGAACAATGTTAAAACAGAACAAAACTAGCCTAAACATGAGTAAATGGCATTAAAACAAGTTGTTACAGTACGCTCTTAAGAGGCAGAAAGCTAAAAAGCAGTTGGTGGATCCTAAGAGGTACAAAGTAGCTGCTTAATGTGTCACTTTAGCAAGAACGAATGATTTTAATTGTAACGACCGCGGGGATCGGTACCGAATGGAGCAGGCGTAGGACTCAGGAAAAGGGGTTGAACAATACATTTATTAACCAGAACCGGGGAAAGGTACCCACACAGGGACAGGGGGCTATTACAGCTCTGCCCCTAAATTTAACACAGACACTAAAGAGAAGAGACCATCTCCCAACTCCCCGCCCCATTATATACAGTCAGGGTCCCCCAAGCCCCGCCCCTCAGGCGCTGTTCCCAGCCCGCCTTGCCCGCGTGGCTAAATGGGACGGAGCAGCGGTTAAGCATCCCGCGTAGGCGCTACAATATTAACGATATAGTACATTTTTTAAATAATTATTATATATATAGTACTGTACATACTGTATATTTCTTGTAAATATCTGCTACACTCTTATCCTAAGTAATTGTATCATTGATTTTTGTAAGTAAAGCTGAGACTGAAGATCAGCAATACCAGAGTCAAGCCACGAACCATTAAACGTATTAACCCTATTTGCAAAATAATCAAATATACAGCTTCAAATCTAACATGTAAAAATATAACGAGTGTTAACTAAAACGAATATTTCCAATAAACGTGTCTGAGACTGAGACCGTAAGTGTTGATGGAGTTTAATTTATAATAGTTCACTCGTTTCTGAGAAACGTTGCTGAGGTTTTCCACTGCCTCCGGCGTGCCGAGGGGAGGAGGTTCAGTCTTCGGTATTTCAGCAGTCGGCAGTAACAGCATGTCATCAGTCTTCCAGGTGAACTGAGCAGAGCTTCATCGCCGCACCCATAATGGAAACGCGCTACCTAGCCCTCCTCTGCCTGCTAGCAGCCACAGGTGAGTGAACTGGACATCCGCAGCGATATTGTTGCTTTTACTAGGCTTGCATTTATCAACTGTAATTTTTCAAAGTACTGATGGACTACAAATTGAGCAGTAAAAATTTCCAGCGGAATTCTCCTAGTCTTGACAGGCGGTGTCAATGCATTTTTGTCACTGTAACATCCTATTATAACTATCACCCTATAAGTGATTCATGAAGTATAACGGAAAAATAAGTCGAGGGAATAATTTAGCACTGTTGCTAATCAGATTTCCTACATTACCACATGAAGTATGAACAGACCATTTTTGAAACATCAGAATAAATCTGAGACTTTTAAAATTGTGATAGTTATTACTATTGATTTTAATTGTAGTAGAAGTCATACCCGTATTAAGTGAAATTTATATTAAAAAAAAAACATAAATTAGAACAAGTTATTTATTTTGCAAGTTAAACTTTCCCGCTCTCTAAAATGGCTGTTCCCTCATGAAAGGTATTTCATCTAGAGTGCAGTACACAGGTACAGGTAGGCATGAACCAGGTGTGGTTTGCAATGAGACTGAGCCCTAGAATGTCGGGTAAGGGTAATCAGTCTACTGTACATACTGTATACATGCTCAAATTTAAGAAGTAATTTCTTTACAATGTCACTTAAACCTTTATTCAATGCAATTGTGAGTCTGCTTCTTCTCCACTGTTGGACTTAACTCATTGCTGTCCAGGTTTCTCATCTCTTCCTGATTTTGGTGGCTTTCCATCACCCATGTGGAAGTATTCAACTAATATTTTCTTCCTTAAGAAAAGTTATTTCTCTTGGCTCTTCAACCAGTATAACCAATGTGTTAACCCTTGTTTTTCCTAGGATGTTACGCACAGAAGGTGCTAATCCCTAAAAAACAAGTAACTGGAGTGGTAGGAGGCAGCGTGGTGCTTAAAGTATCCGTTGAACCTCCAGAAACACAAAAGGCCGCCATTAGCTGGACATTCGACAGCGGCTCTGGACTACAGGATGTGATTGGCTTCGCTGATGAAATTAATGAAGGAGATGAGTACCAAGGAAGAGTAAGTTTGAACATTTCCACTGGCTCTCTAGAGCTGAGACAGCTGACACTGAACGATTCTGGATCTTACGACATCACCATTGTGACAAAAAAGGGCATGACACTGCCTGCACAGATTGAACTGAAGGTGTATGGTGAGTAATTATCAATTCAACATATCTGTAGTAATTTTGACAAAACAAGGAAGTAAAAATAATTAGAAATAGTGTTTTCTGTTTTCCTATAGTTTACCTATCCATATTAACAACCACTTTAAAACGTCAGATTGTAGACTTTGGCATGTTTTGTGGTTTATTTTGCACTCAGTGTCTGACTTCCAGTATTCTATGCATTGTAATTTCCCAGATTTTTCTCAAGTGGAACAAATGAAATACATTGTATAAAACACATTATTATTTGAAGTGTGTCAGTTCTTTATCTTAACTGAGAGCCCAGGTGGAACGAAAAGATAAAGCAGTTGTTGAAATTTGGATGGACAAGTGGTCTAATACACTCAGTAGCTTTCAATAACTTGAGCAATAGTATTTTTAGTAGTCCTGCTCAACAACCAGCATATCAGTACTGGAATTCACACAAGCTTAGCAATGGATGCCATGACTGATTGCAGACTAAGCTTCTTCAAAGAAGAGAAACGGAAGCTAGGCAGATAACTTGTTGCTTCTTCTATTTATAAAGTGCTCATTTTTCATCTCTACAGGTGTGTCTGTTAGATTAATTTTGATGTGAATGTTAATACTTGTGCACAATTGGAATAAGATAACTTGCCCTAGAGCTCTGTTTAAGATCCAACTTTACACATTCTTGTGTGTATTTGACTCTTTGTCAGATGTCTTTGTCTCCTCCGACTGACTCTTTATAGGAAGAGAAGAAAGTGATGTGAAAGATTTGCTTGCTTTTACTATGGGTTTTGTCTGATGATATAAACATTCTTCACCTGTACAATGATGAAAGAAAAGAAACCTTCAGTCCTTGAGCTCTATCAGCCCAGTCAAAGTTGGAAAGTCTTGAAAATCGTGCTAGTAAATGTTGCAGAATTTCTGATTCAACAAAAGCCACTTCCAGCTTCATTAGGCCTATTGTACGTACATTGTGGCAATCCATATTGTGCATGTCTAAAATCTTTTTTTTCAATTTTTCTTAATTTCTTGATCCTATTTATTGCATAAAATTGCTTACCTTATAATGCCTATGCAGGAAACAGATCTTGCTGAATATGTCATTATTATTTCTGTCCTATCTTTTCTGTATCTAATCTTGATTATTCAGCAGGTTTAATCATTTTAAGGTGATTATTAGATGCCCTGTTTTACCTGGTGACTGAATCCTGTTTATTTTCCAGAATTATGCAATGTGTTGTGTACATTTTCAGAGAGTATCCTCAGTCACTGATCAATATTTAGAGAGAAAGAGTCTTTATTTTTCCCAAGGGGCAAGACATTAGCCCATAAGAAATGGGAGGCCATATTTCCTCGCCCAGTGAAACTTACCAACAGTACTGTTAGCTTCACCACTGATGATCTCATCCCTCTCCCTGTTGTAGACAGCCCAGACGTTTGCAACACCTTAGCACAGCTAAATCATACTTCACCATACTCATGAGAAAACACCTCATTCAGGATCAACTTCTTCAGCACACCTCCTGTGTCCATGACCAACTGAAGAGTCAAATGCTACAAGACTAGCGAGTCTCTCATCATGTGTTTGTGCTCTAGTAGAGATATAAAGTCCCTTATTGGCACCATGGCCCTCTTCACTTCAGACAACTCAATGACGCTAAAATAGAAGGAAAACAAAAACTAAAAACGAAAGAAGAAGTAAGAACTGAAACAGCTACTCGAATTAAATCCACAACAATACCAACCACCACAGAGGTGTCTTATGAAATGAAAACCGTGAGCACCTCTGTCAGAAGAGTTTGATCTGCTGGCGTACTGGAAAAGAAAGAGAGCCCACTTGGCTCAGCTAGCCTGTGATCACCTACAGTAACTCTACCTGCTCCATGTGCACCTGCAGAGAGACTCTTCACTGTTACAGGCCTGAGCAGTGCAGCCTAAATGATGCAAAATTTGAAGAGCTAGTGATGATCAGTGATCAGATGTAATAAATGATAGAAGACCTTACGTGATGTATTATGGCATACCGTCATGTCTTCTTGATTTGATTTTGAGGCAATGTTTATAAACAGTACAACAGTTTGTCTGATTTCTGTTCTTTTTTAGTTTTAAGACGTACCCATTACATTTATAATAAATGTAAATCTAGTCAGCCATCCATTTCCTAACCACTTTTTTTTCAGCACAGGGTTGTGAGTAATAAGTTTAAAGTTAAAGAAGTATTGTTGTTAAAATATGTTTACTGTTAAAAGTGATAACAAATAGTGAAAAAAAACATTTGTGAGTATTGCTTTTAATGCAGAAGTTAATAATAAATTGGAGGTTAGACTGGATTTGGGAATTAACATGGGAACTGTTGATTTTAAGAATTGGACTTTGATGGACTTGAATCTGAATGAAGGGAATTTATGTGAAAAGTGAATTGAATTGTAGTGGAACTGACACGAAGCTTTCTGTGCTGGTGGCCCTTTACTCTGCAATGTGGCGTGGACAGTGCTTTTCAAACACAGCATGTGTAACTTTCTTGCACTATAACCATGTTGACGCTCATCAGTCCACAATTATAATGAATCTTGACATAATGAATATGGACCTAGGCATTCTATGTAAGCACCTGCAATGAGCTGTCAGAATACAGTATCATGCTTCTTAAGGACATTTTCTTTCTGTTTACAGAAGCAATAATTGATGTCAGTGTTAAACCTACCACTGGAATGCAACCCATAGTGAATGAGAATCTGACTCTAGTCTGTAATGTGAAGGGGCCTGTAGACTTCAGACAATGGAAGAAGGACAGCAGTGCCCTGATCCCCACTGTCAATGTTACCTTCTCCAGAGACAACAGCACAGTGTCCTTCTTCCCCTTGCAGCTGAGTGACCAAGGCATCTATCAGTGCACAGCATTTAATATAGCGAGCAACCGAACAGCAGCATACAAACTGTTGCCCAGCTGTAAGTACCCAGCCCACTTTCTATGCGTGCCTCCTCTTTTGTTTTTCTGGCTGATCACTGCACTGATACTGCACTGCGCTGTGCTGCTCACTCTACAAAAGGGACATTAAGGTAAAAGTTAAAAGTTAGAAAAAACGAAGGTGATATGTACAGTAGCTAAACAAATGCAAAATTCTTGTGTTTTGATGTTATGATACAATTAGAAACAAAATAAAAATGAATCACTTTGCTGTGTAATTCAGCTTAATAAACAGTGTTTGGCCCAGTGTTTTCTGAGCTCACATCTGTGGTGATGCTGGTCAAATGATTCTCAGTGGAAAATGGAGTGTGCAGCCCCTATGAGACTGAGGGCACAGATATGCAGGGAGAGTGCTTCTAGCTGTGTTCTTTACATTTACTGTCCATTTCTATTGTTTTAGATGGACCAGAGAGGGCAGTTATCACAGGACCTGATGCAGTAAATGCAACTTCATCTCTGAAATTGATCTGCTTTGCCTTTTCTGTGCCTGAATGCACATACACCTGGCACCTCAATGGCTTGGAAGTTTACAGAGGTTCAGAATACATAATAAGTAGAGCATCCTCTGCTCATGAAGGCAACTACACCTGTGTTGCCCACAATGGAGTGACTTTAAAGTCTGCATCAGTGGTAAAACAGCTGATTGTGACAGGTGAGTCCATTCACCCAGTGTGTTCTGGTGTATAACCATTTTCCTTGTTAAACGATAACAAGTAAAGGAGAGAGTACCTTCACAAAGATAGAGACGATGCCAAGCTAGAGAGAAGAGGAGAGGTTCGTGTTAGTAGTTGTCAGGCTCTGTTCTGATTGCTTTCCTTTGTCACAGACTGTCACACTGTACATGATGACTATTCACCCAAGTATTTGAAGGGGCTGTCTCAAGAGAGGCTTTCAAATTAAACCATGAGGGCAGCGGACTACAAATGTGGGGTTGGGGGGATGTGTTGCACAGATAAAGGCTTTTCCTTGACTGTAGGATCTAGTCGTGTTCTGTAAAAGACTCTCAAGTTTGAACTATCACTATTATTATTATTAAGCAGACAACCAACAAGCACTTAGAGTTCCTGGCACACCATCTTTTCCTATCAAGAAGTTGTTCCAGTGTGCATTGAACTGTTGCTTGTTTGATCTTATCCCTGCTGTCCTTTATTGTAACTCGGCCCTGCACTCTCACTCTCTCAGGTGTGCATGTTGAGAAATCCGATTCTCTGAATAATGGACAGATTGCTGGGATTGTGATTGCCTCTGTGATTGGTGCAGGACTTATCATTGCTGCACTGTGTTTCTTCCTAAAGAAAAAAGGGTAAGTTCACAGGGTTTTGCTGTTACCTTTATTTTAAAAGGGAGTCAGTGTGCTAACATGTGATACGTCCTTTGTGGAGTTTACTGCAGCAGTTTATAAGACTGATGTAGTAAAAGTGTTCAGATTTCCCCTTCTACTGCTTTGCATGATATTTGTCCTCTGACAATAGTTCCTATGTTTTATTTCGTAACTATAGAAACCTATGGGAGGAGTGGTAGTTAACACTGCTACCTTACAACTGCTTGGTTGCTTGTATGTAAGGAGCCTGCATGTTGTCCCAGGTGCCTTGGTTACCTCCCACCTCTCAGATACGTGCAGGTTAGGTTTGATTGGATGCTGTAAATTTTCCCTTGCTGGGAGGACTGGGGGGGTTCAGTGGGATTCAGTACTTAGGGGGTTAGTTTCCAGTACGATTAGTTTTGTCAATGAGACTAAAGAGAAATGGAACTAAAAAGAACTTGATGCGATGACAAACCTCTTCTCGTATGTGCCTGTTATGATGTTCTGAACAGTCAAGACCCATTAATCATCAGTATGTACAGTGCACTTTGCATTAACAGTGCGTTTAACTTAAAAGTAAACAGGACTGCAAGATTTCCTTTTGAAGTTTTTGCTGAAAATGATGGTCATAAGTCTGCCTCCTCAGGGTTTCCTTTTGCCTTATATTATATCCTTGCTCACTTTATTAAAATAATCTTAGAAATTGTCAGTTACAAAATTTTGTTACTGTTGTTGTTATTATTATTAACATTACCTTTTGAGCTCTGTTAACTGAGTCATTCAAAGAGGTCTTTTTTCAAGTCTTGTTTTTTGCTGAATTACAGTACAGTATGTTGTATTACAAACATTTCATTCCAAACCTAGAGTTGTTATGTTACTGCTAGACGATTGAGATGGACATGTATAAACGTTCATAGTAAATAAAAGGCTTAATTCTATTAGTAAAAGAAACAACCGAGTACATACTGTATTCGACTGCTTTGCCTCACTGAAATATATACAGCCAAAAATATTTGCAGTGTTTATTGTACAGTTAAAGTCTTGTACTAGAGGCCTCTGTAAAAACCGTTCTGTTCAGTGCTTGACACGCCCAAGAAAGACTTTCTACACAGTGCAGTTTAAAAAATCAACAAAAGAACAGAGCAACACTGTAGACTAAACAGACAGACATGGAGGGAGGAGTCTCCATGTTGTAGAGAAACGCCACCAGCTGTTTTTTTTGGTATCCAGGGCATTTTCAGTTGGATTAAGAGAAAAAAGCTCAAAGACACTTAAGAATCTGTTTTTTCTCTTAAAAGAGTCCAGATTTGTGAGACGCAGAAAAACCAGAGAGCATGGCTACAGAGCCACACTGATTACTGTACAGTATGTCACGTCATAAGACAGCACTTTTATTTTTCATCACTTGACACAAGAGATAGTCCAATCTGCATAGTTGTCACTTTTCTGTGACATAATATCAACCTTATTGACCATATCAACTGTTCTCTAAAACTAAATCTATTGTGTCATCATTTAGGTTTATCCAAAGTCCTTGTTGCTTCTTCAAAGAACTCTAGCCAATTAGTTAGACGAGACCTCCCCAAATGTTCCAAGTTTTCTAAGTATTCTTCTAATGTAGCTCTTACTTTCATCTCTGTTACTTTATCAGTCACAGACGTAAGACTGTAGTCGGAGTACTCACTCTTGATCTGTATTCTGTTTTCTATCCATTTACCAATTCTCAAGCCAAACACATGCATTCCTTTGCATATCTACCACTGGTAATTTAATTATTTATGTATTATAAAGAACATTCCCCAAATAGTTCTGAAAATCAAAATTATTGCTGATTATCCCATACAATCCTGTTGCTATGCCATTCATCCACTAATCAGAGTTTTTTTAAGAGAGGTTAAAAAGGGTTGATGGGTCAAAAGAAGTTGCACTAAATAACCAGAAATTTGCTATGTCAATGTCAGTAATGGACATTGGACAGTGCCTAAAGCACCTTTACTTGTAGTAGTGACTCATCCTACATGTTGGAAATAGCTAGACTTTTAGGTTCCCCTGTTTGTTTGTGTTTCTGAGCTTCATCTGAACTTTAAGAACAGCAAAATCATAATTACATGATGTCACAGTGATGAAAAAATCATTGCATTTTCAGACCCATTTAAGTACATTTTTCTAGCTGTTTGTCTCTTTAGATTATAGCGTAACCTAAAACAAATTTGTTTTCAGGTTATGTTATTTCTTGTTGTATTAGCTCTAGTTTCTTTGTTGAATACAGGGCGCCACTTACTCAGCTAAGAATCTGCGCGTGCAAGTGTTTGTGTGAAAAAAACTTTTTTATCAATGTAAGGTAGATAGGACATGTAATGAAAACCTGTCCTATGATTACCCTGATACTAGGTGGCACTGAATGAAGATCTGAGGACTAGAATCAAACTGCTCCTGAATTTCTGAAGCTACAGACCATCTGGAGTAGCAGCCAATCAGATACTCCATTGCTTAAAATGTAAAATCTAAAATTCAGATACCTCTTGTGTGGGGAGCACTTTGTATGGTGCTGAGCTCCAGCTGCATTCTCATTTGGTTGAAATATAGAATGTGAAAAATGCAGCTGTCTTGTCTTTACTTGTCCGTTACTCCACGGAATTACCCTGCAGGAACCCTTGCTAACATTCTTCTCCACAGCAGCCTCCGTCAGTATTCAAAATTCCTTTGTTAGTCATATTGTCTTGATAAGTGTGTTTGTGTTTCTTTCTTGTCCGTGCCTGTGTGTTAGAGCAGAAGTGTAGTCCACAACAGCTCGGGAATTGAAGTGTGATGGTTCAGTAGCCACAGCAGTGTCAATGCGGGTGCCAGACTGGGAGACACTAAAAGTAGCAGCCTTGTTTGCTAAAGAAATGGCAGCAGCTAAAGAACATGTTAAGGGACCAGGTGTACGTTCCCAGCAGGACTTGTACACAAACACAGGAATGAATCTATTGTAGCACAGTTTCTTTCTAATCTCTCCAATACCTCAATGATAGTATAGAAAACAGTATAGACAGTTGTACTGTATGTAATAATGTGCAAGGACTTTAAATGTTGGCCCATGTGATACATTTATGATTTAATGCTGAAACGAATTTGAATTTGGGTAAACTGTGTATTTCTGCTTCTCTGTCACAACATTTAACATATTTTCCATTATTTTGTTTCAGAACAAACACAACCTACTAAGAAAGATCTTGAGGTAAATGTATTTCTTGCTTTTTAAAAGCATTGCTATTTATTTGGTCAACATTTGCAATTAGTAATAAATGTGTTTCTTGCTTTTCAAGTGCATTGCTATTTATTTTGCCTACATTTTACACAGTTATGAACTGCTACTTTGAGTCTTAAGTGGTATTTAAGCCTAGATTCTTTATTACATTAGCCGCACAAACTTTACATACATACTTGCACACACGTTCGCACACAGACATGTGCTTACACATACTGTACTGTACCCACACACCCACTCACTCACACACACTCATATACCCATACAAACACTACCAGAGGTCAGGCCTATTCTATACACAGACTGCACCCAGCATTCACATTACAGTACTTTTTCAGCAGTCAGAATGCTGGCTATAATAATTTACAGAAAATATGTATTTAAGCCCAAGCTAATCTCAGACCTAACGTGAAAAACACTGTGAGACTTGGTTGCATATTTCTCCACTTTGCTCAGACTCCCAGATCTTGCATAACTGAGGCCAATGTGTTCCTTTTTATTTTTTTCCTCTTGTACACACTGGCGCTGACAATGTACTTACATAGTGATAGTGTATAGTGATATACAGTATTCCTTGGTGAATGTTCACATGGTTCTTGCCCACCTTTGAGGGATGTTTAATTACTGCTCTATGTTTATTCTGTGACGTTTTGACTTCTTAAAAAGTCAGACAGGAATGACGGAGGCATTCATTTAAGGTGATCAGAGTGGAACTACAACTTGATCTTTCGTAGGCAATGAGTGGATTTTTCTTTTTTTGGACCTTAAAGGTCTACAGGACCTCCAGTCCTCCCTCATAAGTGCTCTAGGTTTATAAACTATAGAATGTGTGCTTGTGAATTTAGTGCTGATTAAGAAAGCAGCCAATGGACAGTTTTAAGAATGTTGACTGATGCAGTTCCCTTGTGTTTTTCTTATTAAATGACAGTCCTAGCACGTATGCATCTCCTTATTCTAACATTTTCAGACCATTCTTTTAAAATATTTAGGATTTAATTTCTTAGAGATCTCCCACACACATTCTGACAATTCTGAGATCTTCTGTAAATTGAAGTGGTATGAGTTCTGAGATGAGTCTTAAGAAAATACCAGTTTCTCAATAATTTACTGTGTTTCCTTTTCTAGGGTAGCCTACATTCTTACCATCTATTGGATGCCTGCTCATGAGTCCGCATGGGAATCCCTAACGCGACCTGCGTGTAACACAAGTAGTAAAGATGTCCTTTGGATCTACGGGTAACATTGAATGAAGAGTCACTCCAGGAAACTGACCTTTTGCGTGTTGTCAAAGCATGATTTTAAGTGTAAAATTAAACTTTTTGTCTTTATTTTCTTTTTAAAATGCTAACGTTCATCTGCAAAATGTTCGAAACAAAACCAAAAAAGCAGGCAGCTAAATTAACAGGTGTGCACAGGTGTTGTTAGCCATTTAGCTATAGAATTTTTTAACTGAGTGTTTGGATTCGATCAATGTTAGAGTACCTCCAGTCTGTCTGCTTGCATTGGAATCAACTGGATTGTATGTAGATTGAAACTGCAACTGCCTTTCTAGAACACAATACTCTTTGGTGTTTTTTTAAATGTATTGCTTGAAGGAAAATATGTATAGTACATTGTGTAGTATGTAGTTTAGACTTTCATTTAAAGATCATTTTGGATGTTTAACTGGACATTTGAAATTGGCCGAGACTGACAATGCACCCATTATGACAAACAAATTGTCTTTTTGTGTGGAAGTTATTTTTTTGAAAATTAAAACAAGCTGCATTGATTCAATTAGAATTGTTTAAAGTACTGCACCAATGTAGTCAATTCCAAATTATATTATATTACTGTACAAATGGGTTAGTTTCTGGTTTCAGAACTGTTTTATAAAAATCTTAAGTAAAAAACTGTGGACATTTTACCTGCTGTATTCTGTAGGCATTTTCACCAGTTTGTTTTCTTAGTGTTCTCCAGTTCATGCTTTTCTCAACAGTTCTTGAAATGTGATGCAGCTTGGCTTGTCTACAAGGTGACTTTCACATGTGTGTAGCCAAAGAGATTCGAAAGAGAAATGTCACTTTCAGAAATACTACCCCACAGTGCTAAAGGTTCCTACAATGTTCACAGTCTGTGTGTTGCATTTTATCTGTAGAGAAGAAAATCTTGAACATTTAAAAACATATTGGTTTTTATATTCTTTACTATTTTACTTTACAAGATATGCAATGCACAAAGTAAAATGTATATTATAACCTTTATTTTAAGGTCTTTACTGAGACGTTGATGCAAGTGTTTTTTTCTTTTGTAAAAATTATGATCTGCTGTTATTTAGCTTTTTATCTCCTATTTAGCAATCTAAAACACTGTGAATGTGTTCAGTTCTCAGGTTCAATAAATTAATTTACTGAAAAAATAGCTACCTTAGAGGGAAAAAGTAAGCAGAACTTTTTGCTGGTGTTTAAATCAAATATGACATAAAAAATCCTTCTATATTTTCGCAAAGAGATGCATTTATACTAGAAATTATTGTAGTACATTTTGTAGTCCTAATCATCTCCCACATTTGGTTACAATCTTCTCTTCAGTCTCCTGTAAAGCACATCCCAGTAGCATTTCAACTGAGCTAAAGGCTGAGTTAAGGGGTGAAAAACACTTTCTTTTCTTTCTGATTGGGGTTTAGTACGGTTGTGTTTTATGGTAGTGTTGTCGGCTGAGTTTCATTTTCATACCAGTTTTCCTCTTACAATATTTTCCTTTGTAAATGTGGTTTCAGACATATTGTGCATAATCTTCTTTACGGACATGGGTGCTTAGTATAGGTCACTCTTGTTTCAAGAATTTCTGTAAGCTATTTTGAACTATTTCCTGTACTGTAGCTCCCCTTTCTGGATTCTGCAGTATGTACAATTTAGAGGTGCCAACATGAATGTGGCATGATTATGTAACAAAATAAAACATTTACACTTTACAAACAATTTACACTAGAAGGATGTATTCATGCACTGGAAGTGACTTGTATTAGATGTGACTATCAAATGACAAAAATGAAACCAAGTGTACAATATTCATAAAACAGGATTAAAACATTGTATTCTTACTGACTGCATCTTTGGTGTTCTTTCTGTCTGTAAACTAAGCCTTTCTTCTGGGCAGACTCGGAGAGAAAGGTAGTTCTTACTGGCTATGTGCTTCTACCAACTGGATAAAAATGTGCAATGTAGTCCAATATTCTCTCTGAACTGCAGATTGGTCTTTCCAAAATGGAATGAATCAGTTACAAATGTTATTCTCACAGAGCTGATTAGGAGTCCAGAGAAAGGAATGACTAGGCTGCGAAAGTGGGTGTTTCAGGCTCAAAACGGATCTGAGCGGTAGAGCTGTTATTTACAGAGACTGAAGTGGCAAACTGGCCACCACATCAAATGTATCAGTTTCATTTTCTTTCTTGTTTCAAATATGTACAGTAAACACATTTTTATTCAAGGAAAAGTATCCAGTTTATAACTACAGACAGACTGTGACACTGCAGGCGCTGTGGTGAGCTGACAGGGCAGAACCCAAGTGCAGGATGTTGTGCGGCTCTGGGAGATTCTGGTAGAGAGCAGCAAGACGGGTGACTGCTACTGGGAGTTGAAGAGGCAGGCTGGATATCAGGCTTTGATAAAAGGCCGCCTGAAAGCTGGGCAAGGGCTATCTGGAGAGAGGTTATCGAGGCCTGCAGGAGGAGGGCTGTCTGGATCGCCAGGCGACGGGAGTGCTGAGTGGAGACAGCTGGTTCCAGTAGGCACAAGGCTGCCAGAAAACAAAAAACTCTCTTTGCCGGATCAGCGCTTTTGAAGCTCGTCTTGTTGCGATCGGCCAATTAACAAGCAGACTGACTGGATGATTGGTTGTTTGGTTGAAAGGCAGCTGGTCGAATGGTCAAGCTGCCCGATCTCTCTCTCACGGAGCCGAGACTGAGGCCGAATGCTCAAGCGATTGTTACAGTCTCCCGTGACAACGGGAAACTGTGAGCCGGTCCCAGCCAGGGCTTAAGAGACCTCAGCTTTTCTACGGAGGTATTGAAAGCGGGGCAGTCTTCATTCTGCAGTTTTGGTAGCAGAGCAGAAAATACAATGTAAGGAGATGCGAGGACAGAGAATGGTCGAAAGGTCTTTGATAAATTAGAAATTTATTTACAAATTCTGTACAAACAATACATAACTCATAGAATAGCCAAAAACTGTCAGTAGCTGTGGGATTAAAAACAAGCCAGCTCTAAAATCAAAGTCATGCGCTGTGCTTTAACACTGCTGGATAACCCGAACGAGTGATTGGAAACGTCTTACTTTGGTCAGAATGAGCTATTCAATGAAAACTAGCTCCATCTTAAAAGCCTAGTGATGCCACTTCATCACTGATGAAGATTTATTATTTGTGTAGATATATTAATTTTGTGGTATTTGATCATTGATATAGATAATTGATATTGAATGAAATAGATTTGTGTGGCACAGAGTCCTCTCCTTCAACACCTAGCTTGCAGCAAGGCATTAAGAAATTAAGAAACTTTGATTGCAGCAAGGTTAAGAAACTGATAAAAATTTAAAAATAATAGGGGAAAGGGGCAATTTCAAGTCCATTCCCAGGGAAAAGGCAAAAACATAATTAAACGTTTCAACTAACCCTAAAGATCCTAGCTTTATACAGTACTCTGTAAAAGGAAGCTTTGTAAGGAATGGATTCTTAGAACATGCAGCAGAACAGGGCTGTTGTGAAGGCTTGCTTTTCTTATGTTGTAGAAAAAGCACTGGATGGTGAGGACTGGAAGCAGGTAGATAAAAGGGATTTTTGAGTAATCTCCTCGATAAACACATTTTAAGCTCTGGGATACCATTGAAAACAGGTAAAAACTTGTCCATTGCATGATGATGTTCTTTCTTTAGAAACATCTTATGCCATTCATATATATGGAATTTTCTGTGCCTTTTTAGGTTAGTCTCTCCTAATTGTGTGCATGTGTTATGTTATCCAAAAAGGGGCTTAACTGTAAATTCTCTTTGTTTTGCAATGGACACTGAACTCACACACTGGCTTCCAGACATACACAATTAATGTATTCATGTGCAAATGGCAATCAGGCAAACCATAATTAATCACTTAACAGCATTCAGTGTGATTAGAAAACAAACAGGGTTAAGTCTGGCATTGCATTCACATACAGCTTGAGCCATATTAAGTAAAGAAAACATGTAATTGGTCCTTGTGTCATGGACGTCCAAAGGGACTACCCGAGGGCAGCAGGAGAGCGGAAAAAGACCCATATGCGTAGCGGCGAGACAGGAAAAAGGCCCGGGCTCGTAGTGCAAAGAGTTCAGGAATGCCGAATAGAAACCTATGCCCTCAGGTAGCGGACGTGGGGCGACCTGGTGCTAGGCGGGTCTCAGGACATCCGAACGTCAATGCTGAGCCATGGCAGAGTGCAAGACCCGGAAATATATAGCCCAAGAGAAAGAGAGGGACCGGAAGGACAGCAGACCAGAAACTAGGGACAGGACAGAGAAGGAGCGCCCTCTGGCTACAGAGGGCGTGACACCTTGTGAGTGTCCTTATAAAGTTATGAATATTCAAGACTGTTAGAAAGCACTTTGTTTTCAGTATAAATTACTGATATGTAAAAAATGTTCAGATTAAAATGAAAATGAATGAAGAGAAGAATCAAAGAGAGTCTTTCTTATTCTTCTGTGTTGCCCATTGGTAGAAACATGGCTGGTAACCAGAAGCTGAGTGAAGAAGGGTGTGCACACGTCAGAGAGATTTCGTAATAGCAAAACGTGAAGGTGGGAAAATGCATCCAAAGTAAAGAAAACTAAAAAAAACTATTGACTGATCTGCAGTAGTGCTACTGCGATGAGAAACATTTTTTTTTCTAATAACTTCAGCTGTAATGACTCATACTAAAATAAGTTCTGTTGTATTTTCACAGGATACTCCCAATAGAGAAGCATGTGTATTGGGAAATAATTGGCAGGGCAGGGCAGGTTTGACACAGACAAGTTGCTGCTCTCAGAAAAACCCAGTCTGGCAGAGAGGCTGAGTGTGTATGTGTTGGAGACAGAAGATTAGATTGGGAGTGCTTGCAAGAGAGGGGAGGGGCATTTTTACTAGAATGAGAGTCTGAGAAAAGCACAAAATATAGATGTGTGAGTCACACATCTGCAGTGAAAGCTATACAATAGAAAAAGCAACACAGAATTAATTTTGGTTTTATCTAAAGTAATATTCAACCCTTACTGCAGCTCGATTCACTTGTCTTCATTCATGTTGAATAAGCATTTTCATTGAATTTAAAATGCTTCTCGTCACAGGGATGTGTTATACTGCTAGCTGAGAGTTACAGTATTCCATTTAAACTTCCTGCTGGTGACAGTTCATATTGAACGTGGGTTCAAAGGCACTACTTTGTCTCCTGCTTCCTACTTTACTTCACCCCATGCTAAATAAGCCTCGCATGGCTCTCTACTGTTTTCACTGTTGAGACTGCTCTTTGTCCCACTAACTACCCTTAAAAGGAAAAAAACTCCTTTGCAAAATTCATTAGCATTAGAGAGCACAATTAAAGGGGGAGGCAGTGATGTCACAGAACTTTGAATTTACTTTACTGAAGTCACCAAACTAAAGCTTAATACTGTTTGTAGCTTATTTCTATTAATTTGCTTCTTTTGTAGGCTCACTTTCTTGCAATCATACAAAATCCCTTCATTGTCTCTTTTTTAGTAATACTGGCATTTTGTTATTGCTATGATTAAAATTATTATAATAATTCCTTACACTTATATAATGCTCTTCTTGACACTCCACTAAAAGTGCCTTACAGGTAATGGGGACTCCTGTCCACCATCACCCATGATGAGGGTGGATGATGCTATAACAGCCATAGTGTACTAGTATGCTCAGCACACACCAGCTCTCAGTGGGGAGGAGAACAGAGTGCTGAAGCCAGTCCAGAGATGGGGATTATTAGGAGGCAATGATTGGTAAAGGCCAGTGGGAAATTTGGGCAGGACACCCCTACTCTTTTCTAGAAATATCCTTGGATTTCAAATGACCGTGGAGAGTCAGGACCTCGGTTTTATGTCTCATTCTTAGGACGGCACCCTTTTTATAGTATTGTGTCCCAATCACTGCACTGGGGCTTTAGAATCCACATGGACCGCAGGGTGAGCACACTCTTGCAAAATTCTGCCTTTTCAACACCGTATTAAAAAAATACCACGTCTTGTCAGTTACCAGAATATGTAGAGCAGATGAGTCAGTCATTCAGTAAATAACTTGTTGTTGCATGTTACTCAGAAAGCATTAGGTACTCCTATTCTGTGGAGAAGAAAATAAAATGTCATGAATATCTGCTGTAAAATGTAGTATTAATGTCTTAGTGCATGACTTACTGTATGCCTTCAACCTAGTTGCACCTGAATGTTACCGTTTACATAATAACCATAAGCAGGGCCAGCCCTAGCTTTTTGGGGGCCCTAGGCAAGATCTTGGTAAAGAGGCCCCTCCAGATCATGATTTGTGCATTCACTACTATGATCAGCTCCCAGCCCATCCTTATTGTACTATTTAGAACAATTAAATGAATGAATTATATACTATAACTAGAAAATTGTCACGATTGTCATCCCTCCTCTAGTATTTTAGTTTCATTATCACGTACACCTGCCCCTTGTTCCTGCCCCTGTTATTTAAACCTCGTGCCTCTGAAGCTCAGGGCTCTGCATTGGAATACGGATGTCCGGAGGCCCACCTAGCATCAAGTCGCCTTACGTCCGTGGCTTGAAGGCTTAGGCTTCTGAACAGTGTCCTGACCAGCTGAGTCCAGTGTTCAGAGTGCCTGACCTCGTCGATCCATTTTTTAACTTCCTTGTCCCTGATCCTGTTCCTGTTTTTATTCTTGTCATGTCTTGTCTTGGATGGATCACCGGGTTTTGGATTTTGAACTGCTTCCTGATTTGCCCTTTGGACTGTTTTGGACTTGTACGCCTGCGCTCGCCCCATGCACCTGGATCACTGTCTGCACTGCCCCCTGTTTGCCATCCCTTCCATTCCTCACCGCGTTTTCCCTGTAGCCCTTCTCCAGTCACTTCTGGATTATACCGTCTGCACAGGGTCCTAAACTACGCAGTTCACGGGAGTCGGGACCAGCTCCCGTTACAAAAAATGTTTTTTTAACCAGCTTTGAAAAACACATGATAACTTACAAATGAAAACAAGAAGTACACAGTTTACAAAGACAGCATGTATTTTAACATGGAAAGTAATTTGCTTTGTTGAGAGGTCTCTGTGAACTCTGTACACACTTGTTCTGCTGAAGCTGCAATATTTTATAAGGTGGACATTCAGAACAGGTTTGAACTGGATTGGAAGAATGCTGGACACAAGGGCTACTATGTAATTCTATACTGTTATACAGGAACGTGTGCTACGAACCTAAGTAGCCAATTGCATTAAAAGAAGTTATCTTTAGCAAATAGGGGATTAAGAAGATGTGCGTGATTTTGGAACACTGCCAATCTGATGAGCACAGTGAAGCGTGATAGATGACAAGTATTTAAGGACTGTTCTAGTTTAAGTACTCTGAGAAATATACACAGAGCATCTCTGTGTGTTTCACTCTCATGCAGATTGAATAAAAACTTATTTTAATTTCTGAGATGGACTCCTGTCTTTTAAGAGGAAGCAGGAAAAATGTCTCCAACACCTGAACTGTAACTTCTAGTAAAAAACCTCAAGTAGTCTGCAATGGAACAAGTAATAGAATTATTCCATGCTGAAAAGGGAAGAAAGAAAACACAACGTTTCGACTGTGGAGCCTTCTTCGGGTGTCTTACTTGTCTTGTCCCACCTGAACTACTTCAACCTCAAGTAGTCTACTGTATGTGTCTGTCTAGAAAATCTGGCTTGTCTACCATTCATTAGTTACATGGATCTGATCGACACAAAACCAAATGAAATGCAAATGAATTATTACAGTGACTTGATCTGTCGCACCTCCGTTTATCCTGTTCTTTTCTTCACTTCCTTTACTCAGCGCCTGATATACGCAATTTTGGACGTGTGTTACCATTTGCAATCACATAATTTTAATTATAAACCATTACAACACAGAATGCAACGCAAGTAAAAAAATCACTTGTAATGTTTCATTAAATGTTAGATGTAGATGTCATGACAGATTAATAAACTGATCATCACAGTATTTACTACTTTCAAAAATGAAATTAATAGCATTCGGTTTAGAAGCAGCTGAAACCGCACAGATACTCATCTTACAACAAAGAGTCATTTACTACATAGTGAAATAAACTGCTACACTTACATTCACAACTAATAATATTGTAATGACCATGGGGTTTGATACAGAAAAAAGCAGGCTTAGGACTGGGGAAGGGGTCTAACAACACATTTATTAACCAGAAGCGAGGAAAGGTACCCACACAGGGGACAGAGGTTACAGCACTGCACCATCACTAAAAGACATCAACAGAAGAGGTTGTCTGCCAAACTCCGTCACACTATATACAGTCCCGTAGTCCCACCTCCAGGTGCTGTTCTCAGCCCGCCTTGCATGAGCATGGCTAAAGTGACCGCCGTGGCGCTACAATATTATAATTTATAACAAACTTTAACAGTCTAGATTAGCAAAGCAGCAACAGAAAGAGCCACTGGAGGGAAATTGTTTCATATTTATGAAAGGTTCCGATGAAAAATATTTTGTGTTGCACATTAAGAGGGGCCCCTGGTTGCCTTAGGGCCCTGGGCAGTTATCTAGTTTGTCGTTAAGCCAGCAGCTAAATCACCCTGCAGCTCACAACTGACAACCCACTGAGGCTCAGCAGGTGTGACCCTGGTGGTCAGTACCTGGATGGGAGACCTCCTGGGAAAAACGAAGGAGGCTTCTGGAAGAGGTGTTAGTGGAGGCAGCAGGGGGCGCTCACGCTGTGGCCTGTGTTGGTCCTAATGCCCCAGTATAGCGACAGGGACACTAGACTATAAATGCTATGCCTTCCATCGGATGAGACGTAAAACCGAGCTCCTGACTCTGTGGTCATTAAAAATCCCAGGGGGTGTAACCCTGGGGTCCTGGCCAAAATTCTCCTTGGCCTTTACCAAACAGGGCCTCCTAATAATCCCCATCTATGAACTGGCTTTATTACTCTGCTCTCCTCCCCACTGATAGCTGATGTGCAGTGCGCATTCTGGCACACAGCTGTCACTTCGAAAACAGCGTTTCGGCCATGGAGCCTCCTCGAAGGCAGAATAAGTGTGAAATGAAACCTCCAGTTCAATTCACACCTCTTGCTTGGCCTCTCTTTCTGTCCCCTGCTCTTTCCCCTCCTCTCTCCCAGCCATTGTTCTCCCACTACATTACCTTTGCCTCTCACCCCTGAACAAGGCTCCACAGCCAAAAAGTTGTTTTCCTTCCAGCATGGAAGGAATTTATTACTTGTTCCAAAGTTTAGTAATACTGCCCACTGCACCTCTCCCCCACCCCAAACCTCCCCTTGAAATCATGTCATTTATCCGATCATAAATGTCGATATTTACAAGTGAGAAACTCAAACTACTTTATTTATATAATTGTTCATGGACCAGTGTCTCCCAAGTGAACTCCCAGGTACCCCAAGTCCAATCCCGCCACTTCCATTTCTCTTCAGAGAACAGAAGCCAAGACCACAGATTATTCCGCTCTAAAGCCACTTCCTGGATTGCATGACATCAGTCCTGTGTGAGGAGCAGGCAGTACTGCCGCAGTAAGTGGAGGTACGAAATGGGCTCCCCTACAGTCGCTGCAAGGGGAACAGCACTGCCCACGACTCCAAGCAGCACCTGCAGTATTAATTACCTTCCTCAGCGGTCAGATTACCGAGACGAAGGAGAGGGAGCAGCCTGTTTCAGAGCTGGATGCAGAAAAGCCCTCTTACTGCAATAATCATTACATTGATCTGTTAAGCAGTGTTTTTGCCACCATTCCTTCTAGAGAGAGTATGCAGCTGTAAGCGTCTTAGACATCATTAAGAAAGTGAAAAAGAAAAAGGCTGAGGAGGACCAGAGTTCACTTCTCTCTTTATTATGCTCCAGTTACAGCTTTGTTCTGTGTACAAGGTCTGAATCTCCACACAGCTACCAGCAGCAGAGCAGAGACCACAAGCACAGTGGAGGCAGCTACTGCCAGCAAACCATAGCTGAAGACCTGGGGCACTGAGGAGAGAGCAGGCAGCAGTCAGTACACAGCCAGAGCAACACGCCAACACCGCTCACACAGCAGAGCCTCTCACCTTCAGACCAGAGCTGATGCGCTTCACCCTGGGCTGGGAGCTCAGAGGCAGTCAGGATCACTTCTCCACTAGAGACCACTGCAGTGTCTTTGGAGGAGCCCCCGCGTGCTGCAGCAACTGCCCTTCCTGGAAGAGGAACAGAAGAACTGCTGGGAGGACCGACGACCAGGATTCAGCAGCCAACAGCTACCCCTCAGCTGGAGCACTGGAGCCGACATGCGACAGGTACTCACTCCTCCTGCTGATGCAGGTTGGGACACAGCGGTCAGTAGCAGTAGGCTGGCACACCGCTGCACTGCAGTGGATGTAGACCTGGAGAGAGCAGAGCAGGGGTGAGAGAAGGTCAGCTGCCCTGGGGCATCAAGATGGTGCCTCCCAGCCACGGCTCCTTACCGTCTCCTTCAGGGGGAGCTGGGAGGCAGGGTCCACAAAAGTGAACATCCGGACCATGAAGCGCTGGTAGTGCGTTGGGTACAGCAGCCCTGAGGAGCCGCCCACAGGGATCAGAGTGGTCTGGTAGTCGTCATCTCTGTATGGGCACCTGCAGCAGGAGGAGCAGGGTGAGAGCTCTGCCAGCAGGGGTCAGCAGTGGGGAATCCAGCAAGAGCTACAGAGGACAGGTTACCCAGCAACCAGGAGGCTCCACTGGGGCTGGCTCAGAGGGCTTGGGGTGGAAGTGGCCCAGCAGTCTCCCAGCGTCAGGACAATATTGGGATCCGTCCTCTGCAAGATGTGAACCTCCACATACACAGGATCCTGCAGGACCTTGGTCACAGGGTAGTCACCCTCGCTGTAGTAGGAGTCATACTGCTCTCCTGAGGAGGAGGAGGGAGCTTTAGCACTATTTCACCCTGCAGGGCAGCCGAGCAGAGCTGAAGGCTCAGCAGAGGTACCTCTTGCCAGTTGGAGCTCCACACGGAGAGGTCCTGGGGACACTGCTGGAGGGGGTGGAGAGACCGTATAGACCACTGCCTGCAGAGGAACCAGCTCATCATCTGCATACTTGCACTGGAAGAACAGCCTGCAGGAAGAAGCCGGCCATCAGGAACTGGCACAGGCCGAGGGGAGCCGAGGAAGGAGAAGGCAACCTGCCCACCTGTAGGCACTGTCCCTCGTGATGGAGCCATCAGGTCCCGGCCTCACCTCGAAGCTGGAGTTCATCAGGTTCTCATACACTACAGCACCAGCCTCCACCTGGAACAGGGGTGGGGACATGACGGGCACAGCCTGCACACGCTGGCGCTCTGGGAACAAGACACTGGCTGCAACTCACCCTCATCCTGGTGCCACAGGCACTGACTGGGAACTTGAACATGGCAAAGCCAGCAGTGGTGCCAACAGGGCCACAGGCTGCACTGCCACCCCCCAGCAGACTGACCGAGTCCAGGCTCAGCGGAGGGCTGGTGGCATTCCTGGACACCACAACCACAAACTGACCATCCCTGGTGCACTGCACAGTCACTGAGGGGATACAAAGGCTGGATTCAGTCCCAGTATAAAAAAAGGAATCCTGCTCCGAAATGCGCAGGTTACACAAACCCACCGTCATTCCCATAGTAGCAGCGCCTCTGGCTTGTCTGATCAAAGCAACAGTTTCCTGCTTCACAGTCGGCTCTCGTGATGGTCGGGTCTCCACACACCACCTTGTCATTATCGCTCACCAGACATTTCTGATTCTGGGCTAGAGCCACATCCAGCAACACAAAAAGCAAGGCACACAGACTCCACACTTTCCCACTGACCCCAGACTTCTCCATGGCGGAACTCGGAGAGAAACTAGAGGAAAGCCGCGCTCAGCGCCTTAAGTTCTCTCTGCGCGCTGATCGGCTGAGCTCGGCGATTGGACAGCAGCAGGCTGAAGCGGGCGCACGAGGAGCTCAGACGCTCTGCGCGTCTCCAGGGTCAGGAATTGAGTCCAGGTGCGCAGATCGCTCTGCTGGTTCTCTCCAGCGTCATTCTTAAGAATTGTCTTCATCCGTGATGTGTTAACAAGTGAGGAAACAGAACCTCAGCGGTGATTTTGAAATCCAATTAAAATCAGCACTGCTTAAAATTGCACATCATTGGGCTGCTAATATATTTGGATGTTTGAGCCAGGAATCGTTTGATCTTGCTTATGCGACTGGTTTAAAGAAACACGACTCGAAACTGCTTCGATTCATTTGGAGCAGAGCGTTACCATACTGTACACTGCTCCGAAGTCCGTATGAAAAGGCGCGTGACCAGGCTGAACGCGACTTCATGGCGTCACACTGTTTCGAAATGCTTCAAATGTTTTGCCGGGATTCGGCATAGGAAAAATTAAGAGCAAGCTGGTGATCTGGGATCACAACATTTTGACCCAATACACATAAATGGAAAGTACAAAAATATATCTCTGTTCAACGATTTGTGATTGGGTGCTACCTGTCATCACCTCATTTGCCACACCCTCGAAAAGTTTTAAACGTTATATAAAGCCTGTCTAAGCCTCGTTTTTTTCGCGAAGTCTTGCCTCAACCTCCTGAGTGTCTTGTACTGAGCCGTGTTCTTACTGAGAGCCTGTTTTCCTGCCTCCACCTAGTTTCTTTCTTTGACTCCGAGCCTGCCTAGTCCACAGTACCCTGGGAGCTCCTGTTTGAACCTTTGCCTGTACACTGACCTTGATTTGTGAGAATTCTTAACAAATAGGACCTCTGCTTCGTAAGAATGATAGCAAATCATAACTTAAAAAGTACTGCACTGAAACCTTTGTGGAAAGCAATAGCAGAAATAAAGATGAAGGTAAAACGCTTAAATCAAGTGCCATCAGTAACAAGGGAGGCGAGATCAGCAAAGCTGTGAAGATGGGAAAGTTTGATCGAAAACGTTCTAGAACTGTGCCTGTATTGTGGACCTCAGGTATGCTTTAATCCGCTTGAGCTCTGAGGAGAGCGGCTACAGGTTGAATTCACACCTCCATTTAGTAAAATACTGGAGAAGCCGCACGGAAAGCAATGCGTTTTAAGGCGCATTGCATAATCGCTGAACTGTGCTTTCACGCTTTTGTCTGGGTAGGGCCGATTTGTAGACATACGGCATGTGTACAGTTGCGGCAAACGAGAATCTGCTAACTTCTAGTAAGAAAGACCTCGAATAGTCGACGTCTCTAGCTTGACAATGGGTCATGTCTACCGTTTGTTAGTTACATGGATGTAACGGACCCCAACCCAAATGAAATACATATGATTACATTTTATGCATTATTACAATGGCTGGTTTCGGCGTTCCCCTCTTTCGAGATCTCTTATCCCGATTTTCTTTTCTACGCTTCAGAAACAAATTACGATCTCAATGCTAATGGGCCATTTTTGGACATTCGTATCCTCCGCAGCAGCAACAGAAAGAGGTAGCAGAAGGAATTTTCCACTCGCATCTCAACATGATGCATCATGTTTGAGACACACAGGAAGCTGGAGGATCTTGCGGCGGTTTTCAGCCTTCGTTTACATCTCTTCTGCTCATGCAAGCCAATTTTGTTTAGGCTCTTGTCTTAGCCGGTACTGTGTATTAGAACGAAAGCCTAAGTACAATACTGTTTAGAAAAACCTAAACTCCATCCACACACTTAGTTTGATAATACTGTAGAGCCATGCGGACGCAGGGCGGGCTGGAAAGAGCACTTGGGGGGCGGGACTAGGGGACTGTACTGTATATAGGGGGATAGAGGCTGGAAACAGGCTCTTCCCTTCGTGTCTGTTAGTGTAGGTGTAGCGCTGTAATCCCTGTCCCTGTGTGTGCGTGTACCTTTCCCCGAGTCCTACGCCCGCTCCATTCGGTACCGAACGAACATTTTCACCTCATAACGAAGTAAGAAAGTCAGATCCCTTAAAACGTGTTACTCCATAAAATCAAAGAAAACGAGAACCATATCAGGCGTCTCAGTGACCGTAAAGAGCCTCACATGGCAACCCTATAAACGTGGCTGCCTTGTGGCTCTCCTCTAGCGTTCATAAAAGGATGCTGTGTCAACTAGAACCTGAATTAGAAGCAAAATCAACCGTCCATGTGCTGCTGGCAGGGGACGTGTAACAGCCTGGAGTCCAGGCTGCTCCCGTGAGTACTACAGCAGCGGTGAACAGTGAAGCAGCCATCATCAGCTGCAGAGAAGCTCCCCACCCGTAGCATCTACTCTACAGAGTGGAGCTGCAGTTAAATGCCAAGCATCTGCACAAGAAAGGCTGTCAGACTAGCTGAAAGCCACTGGAGCCAGTGCAGTAACAGCCCAAGCCCACCAGGGATTGTTCACCCTCTGCCCACAGTGCTTGTGGCAAAGACACTGAACAGGGTAGCATGATGAGGACATGAGAGGTCAGCGCAATAAGCAGGTGGCAAGATCTATTGCACTGGATTAAGAAAGGAACAAGTATCACACAGAGAGACAGTTTCCAATCCCTCCTTTATTTCTCCATCACAAACAGCTCAGTGGATTTGCTCTGCAGTCTCCTGTAAAGGACAGTCCCCAGCACAGCCACACAGACCAGCCCCACCACTGCCCCCAGAGCAGCCAGGATCACAGGCTCAGCAGACACTCCTGGAAAGAGAGGACAGGTTAGCTCACACTGCTCTACCATAGAGATGCTTTTAGACCAGTTCAGTCCCACTGACACTCCACTCAGTATACAGGTTGGGTACTAAAGGCTTCCTCTACCTGTTGCATCACCTTCCTCCTGTGCTCTCAGCTGAGACCTCCGACCTTTCACCTCTGCTGGGCTGTCAACAGCCTGCTCTCCCAGCACAAACAGAGGACCAACTGTGGCATCGCCTTCCCACTCAGCAGCTGCAACTGGAAGGAATTCTGGATTGAAATACCTACAGCATTCACTTTCACATAAGCCTGACCAGGATTTAAGGAGCATGTTGGAGGGAAGGACACCCTTTGTAACGCTCCTTTTCATGTCGCAATCCAGAGAACAGTTGCAGTCCGACATTTTGCCTATATTCCCCAAGAATAAGAGCAGGAGGGATCGTGTACAGCATACAGTTCCACGGTTTTCTATGAAGACTTCTGCTCACAATCCCTCAATGTACCAATGTTCATACTACTGGAGTGGAACACTAGCATCTACAAGAACTAGAAGCCCCTCTCCTCATTTTGAGAAACCACAAGCAAGAGAGAGTCTCACCCTCTTTAGATCCCAGATCCCTCTTCATTCTCATCCAGTGCCTGGATTTGGTAGTAGGACAGCTGGAGTCACAGCAGCTGCACACCTGATCACTCCCATCCACAGACCGCCACCTACAGCAGGACAGGCATCACTGCAGACACCCGCATCAGAGCACATTGCAGCCAACACCCTCCTCCTCACTTACACATTCCCAGTAGTGTAGCAGGCCTTGTTCAGGGAGTCCACACTCTGGGAAGCAGCAGTCACCTTCAGAAGGCAGGTGATGTAGATCTGGAACAGCACACCTTCAGTCAGAGGCTCCACTGCAGCTAAACCTCCTCACAGCCCAGAGGCCACAGGAAGACACTCACTGAGCTCCTGGCATCTTGATAGAACCTGAAGGCATCCAGCTTCATCCTCAGCTTGCTGTCCTGGGGTCTTGGCATGAACTGAGAACTGGAGCCTGTTGTTTTGGCATCAGTCAGGCACCTGGGGGAGAGGGGAGGTCATTGCAAGTGCACCGTCTGCACAGCAGTTCCTCCATCAGAAGGCACAGGACTCACCCGTGATTCTCAATGAAGGCATATCTGGGGGTAGAGGTCTGGTCAGGCACCAGGGTGGCCACACAGCTGTCCACAAAGAGCCGGAGGGGCTGGTGGTCGGCCTGGCTGACGGAGGCTTCAATATTCAGGACGTCCCCCAGGTAGAACACGTTGGAGGTCCTTGGGGAGCTCCAGTCATCTAGCATTGGAGAGGAGCCATTACTCATGGCGACGAATAGGTCCAGCAGGAAAATAGCAGAGAACCAGATGAACGTCTCCCAAATACAGATCCCTTCAAAGAGCTCCGGTTACTGGGAGCAAGCCTTCATAGACCCCCAGTCAAGCCAATTCAACAAAGCAATCTTCTCTAGCAGACATCCCCAGTGCGAAAGGGAGTCTTGCTGCACCTCTCCCTACAGGAGCACATACCAGCCATGAGCACCAGGGAGAAATCCAGGACATCCTCCGCAGACTTGGTGGAAGTGTAGGGGACCCAGGTGGGCTTCAGGGCGCTGCTGCTCACATTGTAAAACCTGGGAAAGAGACTCCGGCAGAGTGACACGGTCCTTATTCAGCCCTGGAGCTCCGTGGACCCTGCAGGACAGCAGATGCCTCCCTCACCTCATGTAGCGACACTCAATACCGACAACGGCGCCATTAGTTCTCACGATGGGGGTGTTGGCAATCGCCCGCGGGGTGTAGTTGAGAGAGAAGCTGTACACTAGCTCCTCTGGCGCGCTCTAGGAGAGAAGCGACAGGTGAAGCAGGCACACCATTAAAATACGAAGCTAGAATGTCAAAGCCGGACACCCTACCGTCAGCGAACTACGACACGCCTGCAGCTCGGACTCGAAGATCAGGACCTGCGCCGCGTCGTCTTGCCTTGTGGCCGCACAGTCTCCCAGACTGACGTCCGAGGAGTTGATCAGCTGACCGGTACCGAACAGGTCTCTCCTGACTTGCACCACGATTTGACTCTCCCCGCACGCTACCTACACAGCGCGCCCGAGCGGCGTATCCTGCTGTGGAAACCGAGGAACGTCGTAAAACACAGCCCCCTTGTGCGTGATACCGGTTCGCCGTCCGGGAGCTGAGCGCCATGTAGCGGCGTCACAGAAACGCCCGAACACCAAGAAGCTGAAGAGAGAAATGCCCGAAACCCACATTTTGCTTCCCACAGAGAACAAATCCACGATAGCTACTGTTTGCCAAGTACGTCTTTTTAAAGGCACACGGATATTCTCTCTTAATGAGGTTCAGGTTTGCCGACAGAGAAAGCAGATTCTCACGGGAACAAACTCAGTGTCCGCTCGTACTGAGGAGCCCGGATAGAGCGCGGGAGTCGGGGAAGATCAGAGCAGCGATCATGAAACAATAGGACCGGTGATGTTTTACGTATTCTTTTATTTAATGTTTCCATTTTCTCCGGCTGAGTCAGTACGTTCTGTTGTAATTACGCATTATGATCCAATTTCTACCTTAAATGGCGTCATATCGTCCCAGTGCTGGCTGTGAAGACGTCCAGGGGGTGCACTTCGTTACCTTTCTTGAGGATTTTGAGAAAATAAAAATGTAAAACTACAGCAAAATCCAGTCCACCTCAGGCTAGGACTAAATCCCTGCTGATAACGTATTCTTAGTCAAATATGGTTTTGCCTTACTGTTCAATCACATAGGGCATTATGAAATTATAGAAAATGTAGGCAGGCCTTTCAATGTGTAGTTGTCTTATTTTACATTTCGTTTAACATGAATCCCAAATCCACTCAAATTACGTCTTAATTTGTGCTACACATGTGATTTCAGATCAATGAACTGATTAGTCGTGTTGCCGAGACAAACCCGCTACATTAGAGCATCAGAAAGCGAATGAGACAGTGTCGCGTAAGCAGGCGTGTGATCGAGAAGCCTGGGATGTTGGCGCTAGTGAAGGAGCTGCAGACAGACGAGAGAACACGTGTACTCTGTGCCTGCGGGCTGTCACTTGGCAGCCCACTAACACTAAGCAGGTGTGAGCCCGGTTAGTACCGGGATGGGAGACCTTCTCGGAAAAACTAAGGTTGCTGCTGGAAGAGGTGTTAGTGGGGCCAGGAGGGGGCGCTCACGCTGTGGCCTGTGTTGGTCCTAATGCCCCAGTATAGCGACGGGGACACTAAACTGTAAACACTATGCCTTCCTTTGGAAGGGACGTAAAACCGAGCTCCTGACTCTCTGTGGTCATTAAAAGTCCCAGTGGGTGTCTCAAAAACAGTAGGGGTGTAACCCCGCTGTCCTGGCCAAAATTCTCCTTGGCCTCTACCAATCAGGGCCTCCTAATAATCCCCATCTATGAACTGGCTTCATTACTCTGCTCTCCTCCCCACTGATAGCTGATGTGCGGTGAGCGTTCTGGCACACTGCTGTCGCCTCAAAAAAAGAAAAAACACAACGTTTCGGCCATGGAGCCTTCTTGAAGGCAGAATAGGTGTGAAATGGAACCTCCAGTTCATTTCACACCTCTTGCTTGGCCTCTTTCTGGCTCCTGCTCCCGCCTCTCACCCCTGAAGAGGGCTCCACAGCCAAAAAGTTTTCCTTTCAGCATGGAATGAATCTATTACTTGTTCCAAAATTTAGTAATACTGCCCCCCTCCTCAATTCCCCTTGAAATCATGGCATTTATGCGATCATGAATGTCGATATTTACAAGTGAGAAACTCAAACTACTTTATTTATATAATTGTTCATGGACCAATGTCTCCCAAGTGAACTCCCAGGTACCCCAAGTCCAATCCCGCCACTTCCATTTCTCTTCAGAGAACAGAAGCCAAGACCACAGATTATTCCGCCCTAAAGCCACTTCCTGGATTGCGTGACATCAGGCCTGTGTGAGGAGCAGGCAGTACTGCCGCAGTAAGTGGAGGTACGAAATGGGCTCCCCTACAGTCGCTGCAAGGGGAACAGCACTGCCCACGACTCCAAGCAGCACCTGCAGTATTAATTACCTTCCTCCGCGGTCAGATTACCGAGACGAAGGAGAGGGAGCAGCCTGTTTCAGAGCTGGATGCAGAAAAGCCCTCTTACTGCAATAATCATTACATTGATCTGTTAAGCAGTGTTTTTGCCACCATTCCTTCTAGAAAGAGTATGCAGCTGTAAGCGTCTTAGACATCATTAAGAAAGTGAAAAAGAAAAAGGCTGAGGAGGACCAGAGTTCACTTCTCCCTTTATTATGCTCCAGTTACAGCTTTGTTCTGTGTACAAGGTCTGAATCTCCACACAGCTACCAGCAGCAGAGCAGAGACCACAAGCAACAGACAAGAGAACATGTGTACTCTGTGCCTGCGGGCTGTCACTTGGTAGCCCACTAACACTAAGCAGGTGTGAGCCCGGTTAGTACCGGGATGGGAGACCTTCTCGGAAAAACTAAGGTTGCTGCTGGAAGTGGTGTTAGTGGGGCCAGCAGGGGGCGCTCACGCTGTGGCCTGTGTTGGTCCTAATGCCCCAGTGTAGTGACAGGGACTCTATACTCCAAAATAGGCACAGTTGTTTGGATGATATGTTATTATTATTAGTTTGCTTACGTTCGTCTGACTGTGGGACAAGTCAATAACAACAAAATTCACCAAGAGCACAAATTGGGCTCAGTAATCCAGGTTTACGAGTTCCATTTTGGGCCATGTCTAAAAGCCATGAAGTGATCGGAGACCACCAGGGAATATTGTGTTGCTGCTGATTGTAGTTATACATTAGATACTGCTGCTTCATGTGTTGTGTATCATTACCAATCTTTTTTCGATGGCTTCAACTTCAACGTCTTCTCAGTTCTTGCACAACCTGTTTCAAAATGGAGTACGTACGTTACCTGCTAATTTTTCACAAGATACTCGCGCGAAAGCTAATTTATTATGATACAGTATATTTACCAAGGGGGAAAAAGCAAAAGAAGAAATGAACCGTGCGTTGCGCAAACGTGATGCAACTTTCCAAAAAGGGTGATTGGTACAGATGCCTGAATTTCTCTCCCTGCCATAAGTGAATAGGAACTGGACGTTCAGAGTGAAATACTACACGGACTGATATTCAGGTAGGGTTGAGTGTCCTTGTTGATTGCTTATCATTTTGGAAGTGTGGCAGGCAGAAGTTTTAAACACTTTAAGTTTTTAAAATATGTGAACATAAGTAAGTATATTTTAGGTGTCAGTTGATTTTTTTTCATATTTTAACCGTTTCATAGAGGACTCGAGAACAAGACAGTACTTTTCTGTAGTTAAACTGAGATATCTGAATAGTTTGCCAATTCAGTTGTATCAGTTTTGCAGGAATACGACTGAATTACATTTTGTTTGTGTAAAATCAGACAGCGTGGACCTTCTTCAACAACAGTTTAAGTAATGTTATCATTCTGTGAGAGTCACTATTCCTAAAGTTTTTTTTTTCTGGATCTGATTTTTTTTATTGTGCTTTATTGAAAGAGAAAGACAGTGTGCGCCGCGTACCTGGTGCTAAACAGGTTCATGGACTTGCTGGGCATTTGCGTCTTAAAACGTTCTCTCGTCTTCTAGACTAAACTTTAAATGAGAGTTATAAATTACCGATTGCAACTATAATCTGTGAAATACAAAACAAGTCTAGTTTACATTATTTTTGCTTCTGTGTGTGAGGATAAAAGTGGGTTAGGGGTTCAATACTAAAATACCTGAAAAATATCGCAATATTCTCATTTTACGATTTCTAAACAAAATTACTTGTGACGGGTTCAATGCTAAACCTGATGAAAAGCTGGTTGAAAGGAGGCAGGCAGTGCAAAAAGCGAGACAAGAAGAATGTCGTTCTGGTAGGGAAGAGTACGCCTTTTTATTACACTGGGCGTGCTATTCACGAAGGCAGAGAAGAAACAGATGCTGCTTCGGAAAAAATCCCCGACAGGAGAGGGAGAGCAGGAGTCCTTGGTCCTTTTATGGTGGAGGCAGGAAAGGGGCATCCAGAGGGGAAAGAGCAGGGACACGGGAGCATTCCCGATTGCTATACAGTATGTATAAACGCTGTGTGATACTAAGTTATGTGGCCTTCGTGTCTTTCTTAAGTTAAAATCTTGGTGTAAGTTTTACTACTTTTATCATTTGAAGTGCATATTTGGAATTTTCCAAGGACATCTTTTTATTAAATGTGTAACGTTGCTTGTTTAAACCGCATTCTAGGGCTGTTTGGTGTTGAAATATTTCATCTTTAAGATGTGCTTAGTGTAACACCTTAGGCTTCTGTATGTCCAGAACCCTGCGGCTTATGTAGGCTGATGTGCATACAAAAGCACTCTACATCAGTACATAACCTCTGTGCTGCTTGTTAAAGCACAGAGTAGCCTAATTCCAGGTTACCTTAAGGATCTATTGCACATGTATAGTCCAGTGTTTAACCTCAGATCTCCCGACTCAGACCTTCTCACTAAGGCAAAGATTAGGCTCCACACCATAGCTTACGGAGCCTTCCTGATTGTAGCACCAGTTATGTGAAACTGCCAGCTTTCATCATTTAAAAAAATCTTTTAAAGACCAGACTTTTCTTTTAAAACTTTTCATGCGTAATTTAGTTTTAGGCCTGGTTTCACAAAGTGAATTTGCTGTTTTTCTTTTGTCTGTTTTGTGTGTTATAGTGCAAGGCTCTGACTTTCTTGAAAAGCATTCTGAAATAAAATTGTTTCTTGTACAATGGAGTTTGAAAATAAAGATATATTGATAAAATAATAAATGTACTGGGAACTGAAACAGACAGCTGACAGAATGAAACCATCGACCATCAGAAACCTTCTGAAATTTATTAATTATGCTGCTGTTACAAATAACGCCAACTGAACAGTAGCTCAGGGCAAAACATGACGTTTACAACAATGAAACATATTTCAAAATTAAGATTTGTTCGACTTTATGGTTATAAATTGACTCAAAATAAAAAGCCACATCATTAAAATGACAAAAAAACTAAGAAGTACTTGATCTTTGCCTAAATGAATCACCTATATAAATATTTATCTGTAACACAACTACTTAGTAAAATACAGTATTTAATAGAAATGTAACATAAAATAAGTAAAATAATTTTATTTGCAAAGCTGTATTTCCTTGGTTTTCTATAGAGGCTTTTAAGTTATACCTGCAAAGACAAAGCTACAAATACTGAGAATGGTAGAGAAGAAGAAAATCTGATTTTTCAGCATATAATGTGGAAATATTTAAAACCACATTGTAATAATCAATGCAGTGCTTCCACGGTGAAAGATATACAGTACAATAGGCAGGAATATTTTAAGTTATACAGTGCAACATAAAAAGTACAGCAAGCTTACCATATACAGTACAAGCATCCTCGGACCAGCACCTGAGCTCTAAAAGACTGGAGTGTTTCAGTTCTCAGTTATGAGCTTCATTATGAGCTTCAGTTCATAATGGTCAGTTCTTGATAGTGCAGGAAAGGTGCTATAGCCAGGATACTGTGGTCGGGAGGCCCAGGTGGTAGAGGAAAACTCCAAGATATGCTATAAGTGCATGGATGGACATGGGCATGCAAAACAGTCTATAGCAGTAGCTGTGTGATTGTCCTCTATTTTGTGTTTTAACTTAACTGTTTGCTGACTTTACAAAAAGTGACCTAAAGGATTAATCATGCACATCTTGTAGTGTACATGAAAAAAATATTTTATCTGGCTCTCAGAATGGTATTTTTTTTTAACAGGAGCTGCAAGTGATTAGTTGGTGAATCAGCATATAATAAATACCAGACTGATGTTTCCAAATGAGCAAAATAAAATGCATTAAAAAGCTTAATCCAGTGCTACATGGAGGCCTCCACATGATTCTTACACAGATCTCTGTCTTCAGTTATTCTCAGCCAACTTTCACCTGCAATTTTACTGTTTACAGCTTGTGGGACGTCTTTTGGAATCCAACTCAGAGATGTTTTTCTTGGTCCAAAAAGATCCAGTCTTCTTGCTGTATTATCTGTACTGTATGTTTGTTCTAAATGGATAAGAACCAACAATAATGCAATTTATGTCTGTGATGCCCCAGAGTTTCCAAGAGATTGGATAGACTCAATGTCAAAAGCCAGTGGCCCATTCATGGAAAAGCCAATGTAGAAGGAAACTCTAGTGCTGTTCCCTCTCCCTGTCAACTGGCTCTTGTAAACTGGAGTCACTGGTATCTTCACACCTGGGTTTGGGGTCTCTGCTAAAATACTGTTGTTTTGAATTTCTCCAATTACGCGGCATAGAAGCTGCTGTTTCATCTCTTCCTTCCTGATCCTGCCATTTGCCCCGAAGGAGTTCACTCCCACCTGACTGGGGCGAATGCACATTTCTATTTGATCCCTGGGGACTAACCGATCATAACCTTGCTTCTTTCCCAAATAGAAATGGACAGTCGGCTTCTTGGAATGCCAAACAGAATGCATCTGACTCCAAAATGAGGTCCGCATTTGAGAGATGTAGTTCCCCAGCTTCTCTGACATTTTCTCACCTGCTGCCAGGTTTCTATCTGGCCACAACAGTGCAGTAGCTATGAAATACAGTGCCAGGCTGTCACTGTCCTGGATGGGACACCCAAGAACATGAACTAGCTCATTTATGAGGTTATGATATCGGCAGATGAACTGCGAGGCAGGCTTTATGCAATGAAGCACAATATTTGCGTAGATGTAATTTACCCGGGATTTCACTGTCTTGTTTCTGGAGTGCTTAAGTATAAGATCATATAGTTTAACTATTTGCTCCATATCCTTTCCTGGAGTGTTTTTTGAGAGGCTTTCAAGTAGTCTAGAGTAGGTGTCTGCTTTTCTCATCTCTAGTTCCTGTCTTGCTTTATGAATCGTGAACATGAGCATTAGGGTTTGCATTCCTATTGGTTCCGGAGCATTTGACTTGCAAAAGACATCAACATAGCGACAAAAGCACCTGAATAGCTCCTCTCGGGTCCTGTCTTCTCTCTGGTCCTTCTCAGCATACCTTGGACCCAGGTTGATGAAATAGAAGTCTAGGAAATCAAACAGTCTCTTCATGCTGTGCTTCAGATTGCTGAGCAGTTCATTGTATTCCTGAAGGACACAGAAATAAGATGCATGCCACTGCTGCCTGACCATTCTGGCAATATCCTGAATCATAATACTTCCTGAAAGGTACTCAGCCATGATTCTATGGCGAACTGGGTCACAGGGGTTGAAAACAGGGATCTTGTCCAGGATGTCAAAGATAATCACTGACACTTGGATCTCTCCCAGACATCCTGCTGTGTTGAAAGATCTGTTGTCTCTCCTGTTTACTGGCCTGGCACGAATTACTGATTCCTTTCTTGCAATTTCCTGTGTTTCTCTAAAGGCTTCAATAGCAGCACGGGCCATTCTTAGGCATTCTCTAAGTCTCTCTGGTGTGATGAGAGACTTCTCATCCTTAGAACTGGTCAAAATATACTTTAACTCATGCTTAATAACCTGTGCTGAGGTGTCAGCGATGTATGAGTTGTCAATGGCTAGCTCTTTAGCCTTCTTGGCCCAGTCTCTTGCTATTCGGAAGTCTCTTTTTTTCAGATAGTGGTATCTAGCCAGGAGCTGGGAGATGACAGGGTTTTTGGGGAAGCGCTTTGCTGCATTTGACAGCACACTCTCCTCTGCACCTGAGGTCTCTTTCATGATGGCCAGGATCAAGGGAGAAAAGCGACTTTCATCTTCTGCATTCTCATGTCTCCTCTTGACAAGCATGCCACGAATATCCTGCAATAACTTGTCCTTTCCCTGCACACTCGTATAAAATATGTCTTCTGTGAGCAGAAGGTTAGCAATCTCACTCTTGCTCACTTTGTAGGTGGTAGTAAGCTCTTGCAGGCAGTATTCGGCCACATGGGGATGGATTGTTCGCACAGCTTCATAGGACATCTTGACTTCCACAGTGCAGCGGGTTACCAGGGTGGAGAATTTCCCAAACTCATCCTCCACTTTTTGGGAGGCACAGTAAGATTTGGTCTGCATTCCCAGGAACTCTTCACAGAGTGAAACAGAAAGTAGAGAGCCCTGCCCATACACATGCAGTAATGCCAGGACAGCAATCAGCTGGTCTTGCTTGTGGTGAAGGCTAAAGCCCTTGAGCGTGTTCCGGGCAACACCCTGGATGTACTCCGGCAGGAAATTTTTCTTCATAATCATGAAGCCATAGAAGGTCTCAGCATTCTTATGGGTCTTCTCGATGTCTTCAAGCTTCTTCTGGAACTGGTCCTGTTCACCCTTGGAAAGGTTATTTCCAAGGAAAACTGTGTCCTGGCCAAGCTGCTCAGCTACCTCTGTCCTCATGCAGTTTAGCACAACAACCAAAGGGCCTTGGGAGCCAAGTTCCTTTTTAACAATTTCTTTCTCAATTTGCTGCTCCAAATCATACACAGCCTCCACTTCCTCAAAGTCATCCACCATTAGCAACACAGGCAAGTGAGTGGCATGTTCTGCAACCCCATATGTTAGTAACCACACTACCTGGGCTGCGACCACAGCAAAATCCATGGCTTTATCCTTCAGCACTGCACAGCGAAACTTGTCCCTCAGTGACCACAGTATATGCATGGCCAGCGTTGTGCCCCCACAGCCAGGGAGATGGTACAAGCTGAAAGAGACACAGGCCTTCCGAAAGGAGAGCAGCTCAGGGATGATGGTGTCCCTTATTAAACTGAACTTGTCTCTCTTGATGAATGGCATGGAGCCAGGCTCTTCGGAGAAATAGAAATTCCACCATGATACTTTTCCACCTTTGTAGAACCGCTCTTCAACCGACTGTCTATCTTCTGCACCGCCCCCCTCACATTGGTTTGCACAGAGGATGCTCAGGGCATCCATACCATCCTTGTCCTTCTTTCGCAGGAGCACCCTGCCACCACCAGTGCAAGGCAAAAAGCTGCTAGAGCTACGGTTAACAGACCACAGGCTCAGAATGGTGCCATTGACTTCAGGAAGGCTGAGCTCATAAATCGACCTAGAGGTGATATTAACCCCATACTGGGCATCAATCAGGTCCCGCCAGCTGGTGAACATAGCCTTGTTCTCACAGACACAAAGAATCTGCTCAGTGCCCCCAAGCTCCTCCCAGAAGGTGTTGAAAGTCTTCAACAATGGGTCCATTTTGTCTGTTACACTTGATAAAAGCAGGAAAACCACTAAGAACCTCTTTGGTGGGAGAATATCCTTCCTGCACAAGAAGGATATGACATCCCGTACTGATGCCCCTTTGTCTGTTGGCCATGTCTCTGGATCTGATGGCTCAACTAATCCCACCTCTTCTGTCAAACAGCCATTGCAGAACACCCAGCTTGTGTTCTTGGTCAATTTCAGCTTGCTTGCAATGTCTTCCACAGCCTCTGTGATTTTATAGTCCCTGGGGAAGTGGGCATTTGTTTTCCTCTGGTCTTCATAGTACCGGTAAAGGCCAGTCTTCGCTGACTCTGGGTCAAAATCCAGCACTGCGATCAGGTTCATTTCTAGCAGAAACTCCAGAGAGTCCAACTGTGTAAAGTGTGATTTGTTGGTTACTAGTACATACCACTCAAAATGGGACTTGTCCAAGGACCAGGTATGTCCTGTTATCATCTCCCTCAGCTTGGAGCCCTGGACACTGCTCTTCACAGCAGTTAGGCGTTTGTCTTCTGCTTCTTTCCTCATCAGTGCCAGCTCCTTCACGGTGCTCTCGATGAACCTGTTGTACTCCTCCAGAGGCTTGCTTTTGGAGGTCTCTGCCAAGAGGTCTCGGCTTGAGGCACCATCACGCACATGGAACAGTTTTCCCATCTCGTCTTTGCCTTTAGTCTTTTTTTTCCCTTTCTTTCTCTCCACATTGTAGACATGGTAAACATTTTCTTGGCACATCAGGTAAGCTGGCACAATGTCCACCTCAATTACGTACTTGTCTGAGGAGGTCATGTCAGGGTTCAATACTTCCACAAAGCGAGGGGGCTTGATGCATTTCTTAGCTGTCTCTACATGCTTGTACTCAAAGTGCCCCTCGATAGCCCGAGGCACCTCATTGACATAGGCTTCCTTGTCAGGCACACGCACCCCCAGGATTTGTCCATGGGCAAAATCGGGTCGGTCACCAACCCCAAAATGGATGGTGCCATTGGTGCGACTGTTCATGCAGGCTGCTGCAAAACGGACCATTTCCTCAGTGAACTTCCGCATCTGGTCCTCAGGGCTCCCCTCTTGTGTGTGGATGAAAGCTTTGAACTCATGGCAGGGGTCAATGAGGTTGGATGGCCCTGTTTCTGGAATGTCTAGTGTCCTGTTTTCTGTGTAACGGTAGGCATCATGGAAGCATTGGAAAGGGTAGGGCTTGCATGGCCGGCTGGAGGGTATTCCTTGTGTGCTTGGCTGCTCCTTTTTAAGCCGAACAAGTTCGTCTTTCTTATGAACAATCAGCTTAGCTGGCCCATACTTTATGCCCATATTCAGCAAGTCAGACCTGTCTAGCAAAAGAAGGCTGGGTCCGTTGATGTCTTGGTCATACAGAATCTGGGCACATGAGTCATCCAGGTCAGGTTCTTGAAGAATCCATTGTTTAACATGATGCTTGTCCCATTCCTCAATGGCTTCGGGTAAAGATGGTTGACTGGATAAGGCCTCTGACTGCTTTACCTGCAAAAACAAAATTGATAAAAAGTTAATTTGACTGACAAATTTACCCATTTATTTATAACAAAATAATTATGCATACAAATTCTGATGTCTCTTTCAGGCAGGCGGTTTCATCTGAGCTGGAACAAATGGGGAAAGTGTCTACAATAGTGGCTTGATGTCGCAGCTCTCTAGATGACAGAGTCCCAACAACTAATCTTCATTAACATCTCAAACTTACAAAGAACATCTCAAATCAGAAAAGGAAATTACTTCAATAATAACAATGGGGCGAACGGGTTGTGAAAACAAATACAGAAGTAGCTATTTTTGATGGTTTATAAACTGCAAAGGTCAGACACTTTTCCGTTTCAGACGTTGCTGTCAGCTGTGAGAAATTTCCTTGGTAGCCTTTTAATTTCACAGTATTTTACTTTATTTTAGGCAAGGTGACTATATATAATATATGTTGACTCTATATATTATAAGCTTTTGACTTCAGGTTTGTTAAAGATACCTCTTCCAGATTGGCTTCTGCTGCTCCAGGGGGCTCCATTTTCTCTTCCCAACCTTGCACTAACGTAATGAGAACAACAGGAGAGAAAACAAGACAGTTACGGGCAAAAGTGAGGGTTTTCCATTTCAATCCCCCAAAACTACCTGCTGAGTAAAGGACTGAACTCTGCTTGTGTCATGTACTGTAAACATTTCCAATTGCTATGCAGAGCTTTCTTACAGGAACAGCTATATTAAGCAGTAGAATATAAGGAGCTCAAGGCCATAATACTTCAGTTATTTTAATCCCTTTATTCCTTTACTTATTCTTTTCATATGCATTATTTAAATACATCAGTGGCAGTATTCATCATCTCTTTAGGAGAGTTTTCAAATTAGTTTTATCACTACTACCAGTACAATAATAACATATCTCCAGTGCTCCAATTTAATAAAAAAAACTAATTCTAATAATGTGAATCGATCAAATATCTGATGGAACAACTAATATAGGAATATTAAATATGTGTATCAAATCTTAAGATTTGAAAGGGACTGGTGTATTAAAACATGCTTTAAATCTAATCAAAACCGATGCCTACCGATTATTGCTTTTACTATTGTTGTAAGTGCGCTGTAATCATCTTATACTTCTCTTACAAATGCATGCAGTGATGATAAATTACTGTTAATAAGTTAAAAACAGTTATATCCGCGGTGCGACCTGAGCGAAAGGTGTGTCTGTAGGTTCAGTGCAACTCCGAAGCACGCGCGGAACTCCTGTAGGCGCAGGAAAAACAGGACTGGAGTGGAAGAGATGAGTGCGTATGAAGGCATGGGTTCCAGACAGAACATAATGAGCTGATTGTTAATGGTGCAACTGACTGAGGACAGGACTTTTCACTGGCTGCCTAGCCTTCCGCCTCTCCCTGCGAAGTACAGCACTGTACTGTACGTGTGCTGGGCATGCGGAAATAATGATCGGCACGCCATCACAACATTGGGTACACCTTTCTCTCACTGATGCATTTACCATAACCTATGCCGATAATTGTCTCCAGAAATTGGTAGCAATTTAAATTTTCCATTCTACATTCTA
Organism: Atractosteus spatula; assembly: GCF_055471065.1. Lineage (NCBI taxonomy): Eukaryota > Metazoa > Chordata > Actinopteri > Semionotiformes > Lepisosteidae > Atractosteus > Atractosteus spatula. Next base: position 64,935,623 of record NC_142708.1, on the reverse strand, counting down.
AATATTCAAGCATTCTTTCGAGTGACTGCCGCTAATGTGGACTTTTACTCAAGATGTACTCCACTAACGCAAACTCTTGACAGCGGTTGTTTCATTGCAATCATCTTCGGGGCTTGTGCAATTACTCCCTTTTCCTTTCCCCTTTTTATTTCGTGAAAACTCCTACTGACTGTATTTTTCATTTTTTAAATACAAATAGCTACTGTTAACAAGTGATTGCTACGTACAGTACACATTTGACCAGCCTTTTTCGCCCAGTTCAACTTTTGCAAGGAGCAACACCCTTAGGAGAGGAGAACAGGTACTGCAACATCATCAACAAGGAGGGGGTACATTTTACCGAGGAGTTTTTTTAACGCGATGTGATTCGGCTTCGATGTTTCCGTATGACTAATTTTCCTATCACTATAACACAAAATAATGCAAGTGCCCTTACCTTAATGTGTCACTGTGTCCATTCCACAGAGCTCTCGCTCACTATTTATCACTCCACTCCGGAAATAGCAGTAGCAGCCCTGTCGTCCCCGATTATAAATTGTCACCTAGCACAAATAAGAATAAAACGCTACGCACCAAATCTATGAAAACCCTCAGGTCTGCCTGAGACAAAAATGCGTTAGGCGGTTGGTGTGTGAGACTGATTACGCCTGTAATTCGTTCATCCTCGTTTGTGCGCACAAAGGAGTCTGTGTTATTTTAAGTTTCAGTTTCGTTTCTTTCTCAGCCCTTTACCGATTCTGTTAAGAGCCAGCCCTTGTCAGGCTTTGCCTCCTTTTGTCATTCGACGTCAACGCATAGAACGCATTCAGAATAAACTGTGAAGCCCGAACTAGAGCACAAAAGTGGGGAACTACTTGGAAGTGCGTTTAGAACCAGGAACAGGAGACACTTCCTTACTCAAAGGGTTGTGGGAGTATGGAACAAGCTACCCAGCTCTGTGATTGAAAACTGTATAAGCTGGCTGTCTTCAAGAAATGGAGTGAAGGTGGTTATATATGTAACTGATTGAAACGCGGATTCTTTATTTGCATAGTATGCCTACATGTACTGTAACTTTAGTATCTATAGTTGTTCCTGGTTGATCTCTAAGTGTAGTATATCATGTTTGTAAAGTTTCATGTGTTTTAGTTTGGAACCATCTACTGTATATTGTATCGTATATTGTATATTATATCTACTGAATATCACATGTGAGTTCTGATCAAGTAGAGTTTTTTTACTCTGCTGGTGATCTAAGTTGGTTGTGTCTCTGAAGCTCGTTTCTGATCCGCTGCCTTGACTGTTCAAATGAGTGTGCAGTGGAAGTGGTGGGAATGGGGCTGCCTAGCACAGCTGCAAGCCTCATATACTTCTGAGACTGAGCTAGAGGGCTCTTATTGTTTGGATGTCATGTTAGCATGGTATGATGAAAGAACAAAATTGCGTTTGATAAATGTTTTATTCAATCATAGATGCATAACGTGCATAGATGCGTATAAATAGACCTTATGCATTAGATGCTGTTGGAGAATTTTTTCCGTTTCCCCTTAAAGACAGGAGTCTGTCTCAGACATTCAAAGAAGTTTTTATTTCATGCGCATGGGAGAGAAACGCAGAGAGTCACATGCTTGGTGTATTTTTCTCGGAGTGATTAAACTGTAGCAGTGCTTAACTATTTTTCTGTTTTCTATCACGCTTCCCTGTGCTTATCGGATTGGCAGCATTCCAAGGTCATGCTCAACTTCCTCTTCCCTATTTGTCAAAGAGACCAATGTCAATTAATACAGTTGGTTACTTAGGTTCGTAGCACATGTTCCTATATATCACAGCATAGAATTAGATAGTAGCCTTTGTGTCCAGCATTCTTCCAATCCAGTTCAAACCCATTCTGTACGTCCACCTTATAAAATACTGCAGCATCAGCAGAAAAAAGTATGTACTGTACAACGTTCACAAAGACCCTCTCAACAATGTTCAGCTCCTTAAAAGTAAATGATTTAGAATGACTGATGTCACTGCCAACCTAGAAGTGGCAGGAAGAATGATGACATAATTCCATAATTACTGCTCTTTTTCTAGTACAGTATGCATTTCTTTGATTTTGTGCATGCTTTGCTTTTGTAACGAAGTGTAGTTTAGGACCCTGTGCAGATGGTATAATCCGGAAGTGACTGGAGAAGGGCTACAGGGAAAACACAGTTAGGAAAGGAAGGAATGGCGAACAGGGGGCGGTGCCGACAGTGGTCTGGTGCAAGCGAGGAGCGCAGGCGAACAAGTCCGGGGAAGTCCAATTGGGAAATCCAGGTGCAGTCCAAAATCCAAAGCTGGGTGATCCATCCAAGACAAGACAAACAAGGTTAAAATCCGGAGCGGAATCTGGAGTGGAATCTGGAACAGGACAGGAGGTAAAAACAGACTGATGAGGCCAGGCGCTCCGAGCCCCGGACTCGGCTAGGTCAGGACACCGATCAGAAGCCTAAGCCCTCAAGCTATGGACGTGGGGCGTCTTGATGTTAGGTGGGCCTCTGGGCATTCGTATTCCAATGCAGAGCGCCGAGGTTCCGGACCACCGGGTTTAAATAAAGAACGGAAGAAGGGGGCAGGTGAATGTGATAGTGAACTTAACAGAAAAGGGCCGGAGCGCCCTCTAGAGGAGGGATGACGATCGTGACAGTTTTTTCTTGTGCACATGCCTTTTTTGTGTGTGTAATGCTATTGTTGCGCACTTACTTTCTCTTGTGCATGCATTGGTTTTTCTTTGGAGTGTGGAGATTTATTTATTTATTTTTATCGCCTGAAGTTCCTCTCTGGCCTTGACCAGTTCAGCCAGCCTCTGCAACAGCTGCTCCGCCAGCCTACGGGTCTTGAGGGCAGCTTTGGACTCAGACTTCTTCTTTGACTGTGGCACCTCCTGCGTCTGCAAGCAGATGTCTATGCCCATGGAGAAGGCGGACAGGTCGCTCAAAATCATGTTGGTAATTTGAAGAGCATTGGATACAGGACTAGCAGCCTGGATGGTACGCTCAATCTTTGCTCTGTCCCAGTAGCTGGAGACACCCTTCTTGCAGCTGTTATACTTCTTCAGTTTCTCCATTCCGTCAGTGACGAATATGAGACACTTCCTGATGTCCTTGACCCTCTCCTGGTAGTCACATATGATCTTGTCCACCTTCTTGCGGTCGACGGAGTTATTGACCTTGTCTGTGATGGCAGCAGAGGCTCCTGTCACTCCACCGGCTGTGGCCACCCCTACGCCCACTGCCGTCATTGCTAGAGACGCCCCCAGAGTCACAGGGGCCAGGACCAGCCCGGCGATGGCGGCCACGCCCCCGACAGCAGCGCCAGTGCCCCCCGTGATGGCGGCGATCCGGGCCTTCTTGTGGAATTTGCTCAGGTCGTCTGCAATGCACAGCAAGCTGGTGGTGTACTGGTGCAGCTGTTCGGTGTGCTCCATGCAGAGACTGTCAAAGACACGCATCCCCTTCTGCACATAATCAACTGTCTTGTTGATTGCCCTGAGAAGGACAGAAGGACAAGTCAATCAAAGAGAGAGAGGAAGGACATATGAGATAACTTAAATACATTGTAGTTTGTTCTTGTTTTTTCAGATTTCCTATACTCTTAACTGCATAATTTCAGAATTCAATGTATCTCTGCACTCTGCTCTTTTTACTTGGCTACCTCTTAGCTATTGTCCTGTATGTTTATTGTTCTGTACTATCTGATGTATTGTATGTTGTTGTGTATGATGGTCAGCTGTGACTGTCATTGTTTATTATTGACTGTTTTATAATGTGCTGTGTGCATTGTGTGGTGTTGCACATTGTACAGGGAATGTTCTGAGAGAATGGCATGAATCAAACATTCATAGGGCCAATAAACTCCTCTCTCTCTCTCGGAGTACCATTTCCAGGTAAGGAATTCTGCAGCTATGAACTTCATTTACCGTAGGTCAAATTCAAAGAAAGACTACTAGTCTAAGTTTGACTACACCTACATATATTGTTGAACAGTTTGTTGCCATGCGAACCCTAATACAGCTCAACAAGTACATCAGTAGACAATTTAGACAAGTTATTTTTCAAAATCTTCCATTATTTCACTTACTTATCTTTCTCCTTTTCATTTAAATCTTCATTATCAGGTGTCATTGCATCCCATTCTGCATTAGGAATTTAGAAAAGAAGTGACAGATAACAGTGGAAGTACTGATACCTACAGTCACATGTGCACATAATCTGTGTTTAATTAATGAACAATGAGCTAATTAGTGAGCAGTGCATATAGCCAATGGGAGCCAGTCTAAAATGATGTTATTCATAAACTTTCTACTTTGGGGGGGAAAAAGCAATTTGGATAAATGCAGTGCATGTAATGTATTTAAAATGATGTAGAATCTTAAAATCCTCATAATAATGACCTATTTTCATAATGTGGAAGATTAGATTTATAATACCATATTTGAAATATATTTAAGCATATAATCGAAGTTATAAACGTAAAACATCCGTCATATGGCTTATCTACTGTATGTCAATATATGTACAGTATTCTCTAGAATCAAAGCACAGGCATTCTAGGTGTACTCACGATTCACTGTGTTCCACCACTCCATGAGGTTCTCGGAGGTCTGCTGAAGACGGATTATAAAAATACATGATTTATGTTAACATTTAATTTATGAAGACATTATCACCGTTATTTTGAGCTATAGCAGTATTCATGATTGTTCGTATTTAATGTGTTTCTTATGAGGCAATGTAATTATCCTAGTTTGTATCCATAATTTACTGCAGTAGCATCAGTAAAAAATATAGTAAATTTGAGCATTTTTCACTTATTATGTAACAGTATTCTGATGGAAACTTCGAGGAAGAATAGAAAACTCAGTTCTATAGACAATGCAGTCTAGCAACATACTGTGTTCATGTTACTAGAGGGAGCTGTTGGTGCGTAATTTAGACAAAACAAGAAACAAGATGAAAGGCAGAGAAACAGTCGGTGTATAATGTCCGTCAGCAGATGTTATGCAATTTAAATGTAATCTGGCTACATCAGTGTGAGTTATGACAAAATAGACACTGTTTCACTGTATCCCGACCACAGCCTCTCATTAAAATTGGCAGTGCATACTCTCCAGCTTTACTGATATTGGCAGCATGGTTGTTCATGTATAAATATGGTGGAAATTCCTTCAAATCTGTTTTGTTTAACACATTTTAAATTTAATTTGATTTGCTCTCTTATTATTTTTTCTGTGCCCAGCCATATCGAATATTAAAGACGCAATAGAAGTGTACCAATTTTCATTTCTGAAATATGAGGTTATAGGAGTATATTATCGATTTCAATGAACTTAGTCAGTGTCCTGTAATATCTTACTGCCACTGCCTTGTACTGGTTTCATAAAACTCGTCCCTCACCTCTCCTTTGCACCCCGCACTGAAGCTGCTCATGTACCCTGTATAAGACATAGTCTTTTCCAGCTGGGGCCCGCCATATGGTGGAGGTAGAGGTGGAGGTAGTAACTGGAATGGTAGCATTTTGCTTTTGGAGCCCTGGGAACAATAACAATCAAGAAATGCATTCAGTGCCTGTGTTTGAAATAGGACAGGAATCAGAGTTAAGATGGGTGCTGCCAGCAGGGATGTTGGGCCAGACTGTGACGCTGAATCACTAGACTCCCAGGATGCATCTGCCATACCCCCAAAAAATGATAAAACAGTAATGATCATTTTCATAACTTGAAGGCAGAAAAATCCATCCTATAACATAACCCTTCTCCATAAAAGTTAAAAGAACACAGAATGCCTTTTCGATCCAGGCTCATGATTAACAGGGTTCAGGAGTGAGTAATAGGTGTAAAACTGTTTTTCATTTTCTCACCTCTGTTCCTTGGATCGCTTGTTGCTGATAAAAGACACTGGGGTATCCCACCCCAAGGCCTTGGGGCCAAATCATGGTACCCATGGGCAGAGACTGCTCTAAGGTTTCAGTGTAGGATGGGGGTGGGGGTAGGTCCTGTAAGGGGCCTGATCGCTGTACCCCAGTCTTTGACTCCTACAGTATACAGTCAAAAATCAATTAAGATATAAATGCGTTAAAACATGAAACATTGTTCTTTTTAAGCATGTTAAATAAATCTCTGAATTATGTCTGCCTCCAGTGCAGTGTTGAATTTACTTCACAGCTCTGTTTTCCCCAACCACGCAGATCCACTCCCAGTTGTGGGTCTGCTAGGAATGCCAGGGGCAGTGGTGGTATTTTCAGTAATGCACACTGATCTATTGATGGTTATGCTCTAGTCACTCAGCTGAATTTCCTTTCTTAGCCAGTAGGCATTTGTCTGTGGACTCAGGGGTACATACAGTATAAAAAAAATGTCAAAGTTCTGCTGGTATTATTTGCAAGTATTTCGTTAGTATAGAACAAATCTTTCTCCAAGAGCTCTGCACTCATATTATGGGTGTTGTGCTGCACACCTGTGACCAGTGATGGTGAAGCACTGAAACCATTCTGAGTTTTATCTGGCTGATTGCTGTCCTAATGGCAGAGATGAGGGTAGTGTGCTCTGTCTTCAGGTTTCAGGTTTATTTTTGTGGGAGTGCTTGCTACACCTCTGAACGGCTTTTGAAGAAAACGGAGAGTGCGAGAGCCTGCGTACATGCTCTTCTGATGTTCCCACCTCTCTTCATTGTTTGGCACAGGCACCCAACAAGTCACAGGAGGCCAAAAGACCAAATCAGCCCTGGCCAATGTTGCCACCCTAGCCTTGTGTTGACCTTCTCTATCACTGTGTGGTTAGGTCTAGTGGCTTAAGTCTATCAAGACAAGAACCCCTAGATTCTGTAATAGCACCAACCCAGAGGGTGTGATGTGCATGAACTCTGCAGCTTTTTAGACATTTTTGCATCACTTATTGTTATTCTAACAGGTCTCTCACTTTTATTTACTTTATTACTGGTGTGTGTTTAGGAGGATATGCGTAGTTGTGTTGGGTGGATACTGTCTATTACTGGCTCTATGTTGTATATGTGTATATTTGTATGTCTTTTAATTGCATGAGCTCACCAAACCAAACACTGTACCATGCAACTGGTTATATGTCAGTAAAGAATTGAACTAGTGACATACAGTAATAGAAACCAGCAACATCTAGGGCAAAGGGATCAACCTGTGCTGGTTGAGTCACTTTGGAGCCCCATGTTTAAATGAGTACATAGCCAAAGAGAGGATTGATTCATGTCAGTAAGACTATTATGCTTTTGATTCATATTTGGGCCCCTGCATTTAGAACACATTGTATTCTCTCATTCTCTTACCGGGGCTCCACTGAGCACTTCCTCCAGATTCCTGTAAATTGGGTTCTCGGTGGTAGACTTGGGCAGAACCTGTGCCGGCAAGGGCCGGCTGGGCTTTGGGGGTAGGGTGGGCGGCAGAGGGGGGTGTGACAGCTGCACTCCAGCCTTCAAGTCCTAAGAGGACCGATAGTTCAGAGAGCAAAGATTGCTCATGATGATATTGGTCAGTCATTATACAGTGTATACTGTAGCTTTCCCAGCCTACAAACCAGTACTACTTTTTCTCCTTCATGGCTTCCATGACTCATGAACCTGGGCCAGCTCATTGCTGCACCATGGAAGGGCAGAGATTACGGCACTGTGCTCTCTCTCCAGGTTACTTTCATTTTAAGAGGATTGGGGAGATTAACAGCTGAACATATTTTAAATATTACATATACATTTTTTATTGAATATTTTAAATCTGATACTTTAAATGCTGCACTAAAACAGTGGTTAAAACATGCCAAAATAATTATTTTAGCCATATCAAATAGCAAATTAATAGAGGGCTATTGCACCGCTACTGTAGTATAGTCTTTTTAAAGTCAGGGATATTGTAACAGTGCAGTCGATGTTGCTGTTCATTTTCCAATTTTGATTAAATACATAGCTATTAATGACTAATTACTTGGTAATCTTTTAGGTAATCATGAGTAAACAGTCATTGTAATTGTAATGAAGTTACATGATAATGTTAAAGAATTTGTCTTGCAGGAGCAGGAAAATTCATATGTTTGGATGAGGTTTGTTTTCTGTGAAGTTCAAAAGTCTTCATTCAGTTAGACAAACCAATCAGTTCTTCTGCAGGGAAGTCAAAATTGTTTCACCCATGAATTGCAGTAAAAAAAGCTGCAACTGTGTCTTTTCTACTGAATAGTCTAAACAGGTTTTGCTTAACCAGTCTGTTACGGCTTCAAGCAGAGGATATAGACAGTAGCTATTGAAAACAGTCCCAGTCTTTTTTTAAATGTTTTAATATTGCTACAAGTAGTAATTACTAGTACAGCTAGAATATGTATTGCACCTTTTATCACAGCCCCTGGATTCAGAGGAGTGCAGCTGAGCAGTGAGCTGCTGAAGTGTGCCCTTGTAAAGTGTGTAAGAAATTGTTTTGTGTGCAAAATGACGTGATGTTACAATTTCAAAATGATAAACCTAATCTTTTGAATCTGTTGCTATTTGTCCAAGCACTGCACCAGTCAGGGACTCCTGAACTGTAGTCAAAAACTAAACATCTGGATTCAGAGCCTGTCCCACTGATGCCCTCTGCCTACTCAATGTGCTTATTGAGACTTCAGTAAATAACACATTGCAGACAAAACTTTGCAATTAACCTTATTCACAGCTTTGAAGAATTGTAACTGCAGCAGGAATCTGATTATAATTAAAACGATTGCTAAGAATCTGTCATATGCACTTTTGAAGTATTATTAAAAGAACTAGTCCTTCACCATGTCACAATACCAGTTTTAAATGAACACAGGGACATTAGTGCTTGTTACTGCAATAAGATGAGCTTTTTAATTGTTTTCTCTTCTGCACGTTCTCATACGTTACCTCTGTCCCACTGTCCTCCAGACTCCAGTTGGAAACTGTTGTTTGATCCTGTGCCAGTGGAGGCCTCCTGTTCTTTGGGGGTCGGGGGGGAGGCTGGGAGGAGTGAGGCTGCTTTACTTCAGCCTTTGGGTTCAAAAATGGAAAAACGTCTAGGTAACACTAGAGGGGCTTTAGATAACCTATGTGAGGGATGAACTATGTTTTTAAAGGATGCCTATATACATATATATGTAATTTGCAACTTGCAAATTATACAGTATTGACTTTATTTAGTGCAAAGCTGATAATCAAATTCACCTATTTCTGTTTTGAAATGTAATGCTTGTCTGTAAGAGATCACCTTTGTTCCTTCCTGCTCATCAGAGCTGTTCATCTGCCCCCCAGAAGCTCTGAGAAACGGGTTGGACAGCTGGGATCTCATGCTTTTTTGGGGTGGCAGTGGAGGCCAGGAGAGAGAGCCCTGCTGACCACCGACATCTGAGCCCTAACAGGACAGAAAACCAAGTGAAAACCAATGTTAGTTTTTTCATCGAGACGGCACCTCCTCATTTTATTTTCATCTCGTTCATTACCGCTTGAAGGAAAATGAGTGACGAGGCTCATTAGCAAGGAGTAGCAAGGATACAAAAAGGCCATTTTATCTGTGACTCCACAGCTCAGGGTAAGGAGTATTACAACATCCTGCTGCTGCGTCAGGACACACTTCTGCCCTTGAGGTTACACGGATGTGCCAACACTGTATCTACTGGGTAGATAAATGGACATGTTGTACACGAGGGAAGGATTTATTAAGGGGATCTCTGACTGTGTCATTGGTAAATAAAAATGCAGGCAGTGGTTATAAGGACAGTAGGAGAGAATGATGCACACATGTTATTTTTTGTGTTGTAGAGGATGTTTTCCTGTTAGTACAGGTTTCAAAGATGTGCTCTCCGGCTTTAAGTGACATTTCAGATCTCTCAAATCTGTCAAATGTCAGTGGGCTCCTGTGTCAAAGGTAACAAGCTGCTGCTAGCACAAACCGGATAACATGAACCGTCTTATACAGTATGTGTTCTTATTTTCCTCAGTCAAAATTAAAAACAATTCAAAACCAACCGGAGGCACATGTACAGTATACAGACTCGGATAAATAAACATCATTAACACCAACGGAAAAAGTAACATCCTTCCCCATCCCTTTCGTGTTTGTTTTTATTCACAACATACTGTATGCTTTTTATTTGTTGTGCTGCTTTACCTCAGTGCTGGTGTCTGCTTCCTGCTTCTCAGTCCTACTCGGTGACTCCAAACTAGGTGACATATTTGGGACAGTGCGAGACCGTGGGACGGGAATTGGCGGCTTGCGATGGCATGAGACGTGAGCTCCATCTTCCAGTTTGCCCTACGATAACACAGCCATTATAGTACTGGGGCTTTTGTGAAGTGTAGTAAAACAGTCCTTTTACAACAAGGGCGATAGTCCCAGTGCAGTAGAACAGTCCTGTTACAATAGGGGCTATAGTCCCAGTGCAGTAGAACAGTCCTGTTACAATTGGGGCTATAGTCCCAGTGCAGTAGAACAGTCCTTTTACAACAGGGGCTACAGTCCCAGTACAGTAGAACTGTCCTGTTACAATAGGGGCTACAGTCCCAGTACAGTAGAATATTCCAGTTACAATAGGGGCTACAGTACCAGTACAGGAGAACCATCCTGTTACACTAGGAGCTACAGTCCCAGTATAGTAGAACCGTCCTGTTACAATAGGGGCTACAGTACCAGTACAGTAGAACAGTCCAGTTACAATAGGTGCTGTAGTAAAAGAGATTAGTCATCTCATAATAGAGGGAAACAGAATAATTCTTCAGCTGATATTTTTTCCTTTTTTTCTTACCACAGTTCTGCTTTCTGTTTCCAGCCTCTCACAGACTCCGGGCGAGCTTTTGGCAGTCACAGAATGAACTCGGGGGAGGGGGGTGGGGGGCTTGAGAGGGGGTGACCTCCGTGACGCCTCATCCATTGTTCCCTTAAACACAACCAAGAGGGAACCGATGGCTTCACAGGTGCTGAGGAGAATGATGGTTTCATCCCACTGTCAGATCTGCCTGTTACTTTCTTGACAGATAAAGGCTGCATAGCATATTTATTAAAAGGCACACCAAAAGCTTCATTTCTGAGGAAGAGATGTAATTGCAGGAGAGAGGATAGCTATTGTAAGAAACAGGTAGACATTGAAGTCCTAGTATTTGTGACTGCAGTGGTACCATTATGGGAGTATAGAAGAGTGAACATGTATAGTATTTCTGTTTTTCTCTGGCTTTACCCTGTTAATTCAATGCCACCTGTAATTCCAGCAGAAATATCATGATCTCCCACTTGATTATAGAAGAAGCAGAATCCCAGGATCTGTCATCTGTTTCATGCTAACTTTGCCCTTCTGATATTATGTGGAAAGACTATGTAAATGTGTCAGCGAGCACAGCAGCTGCTGTTTCAATGAATTTCATCACCATTATTGATGGTTTTTACCATCTTCCTATGTGTAGTCTTTTTGTTTTAAATAAGTTAAAAATTATTATATAACATATTTGTAATTTTTGCTTTTCATTGTTATATGAGTCTAGCACAGAAAACCAAGTTAAAGAAATATACCCATGCTACACTTGATAAGGACAGCGATGAACAGGATTTAACCTACAGTATACAGGACGGGTCTACAGCAGAAGGTTCTTATCTGAGCTATTTCTGTAACTTTATTTTTTCTTTGGAAGATGAGTAGATATCGGTTTGTGTAGCGATAATGCTGGAGCTTTTGTCATTTTGTTTGTCAAATCTCAATTCACTTTTACTTTAATTTTTGTAAACAACAAAACTTAATGTCTCCAGAATCATCCTGAAAGGTTGAATGGGATTACTGTTGTGAATCTAGAAAAGAAACTTCCGGGAGTAGTCAAAGCCAAGAAGAAAATGTTAGAACTGGTAATATTACAGTATATAGTTAAAATTGAAGAACTGAAATCCATGGATGTTATTTGAAAATTGTATAATGTGTTTTACAAAAAATATTTTGCCCTGGGATCTAGAATCAGTCCAGAAAAGACCAGACAAATACATTCCAGGGCTTAAAGGAACATTATACTGTTCAGAGCCTACACTGACAGGGTAAAGGAGCTGAACCTTTTCATCAAACAAGATCTCCAACAAACAAGACTGATACAAGTATTCAGAATCCTCACTGCCCTTGACAAAGTCAACCCTGTGGACTTCTTCAGAATCAACAGTGAAACACGAATCAGAGGACACAGTACAAGTGGAAACTACAGGGATATGCATTTAAAACTGAGAGCAAGAGATACAGTACTTAGTCATATCAAATACTGTGGGAGTCAAGGTCCCACCAAATGAGCTAAATGACATGAATGGTGTCCACTCACTTGCAAACGTTCTTATGTTCTTAAAGCATTTTTACACCATTTTTAAATCATGTGTTGTGCAATTCTATTACACAACAAAATATCAATAGTAATGCTTCATTCTAAATGAAGACCAAAGACCTTATTAGAACCCCAAGGCACTTAACTAATAAATTGCAAAGTACTTTATTCTCTTTCTGTATTCCCCAGAAGAAATCTGTGAAGTTTTTACCTGTCTTTGGTCACCACGTATCCGGAAAGTACAGTGGAGACAGCCTCACCACTCTCTTTGGAGCATACCCAGTGATAAATAATCAAGTAGTTTGCTTTTCTTTCCTTTTCCTCTGCTGTGTCATTTACTTAGGCCTTTCTCTCACTCCCTCACGTGCTTGGAGAGAGTGCTACAGAACCTGTCTAACCACCTGGATGCCAGAGTTGCAAACAGAGTATGTGAATTTGTCTTTAGGTGAAAAAAGACTGCCAAGTTCAGACACAAGCTACAAACAAACAGCCTTAACAGGTCAGGTGCCTATGTAAATGAACATTCCCAGGGCAGCCCTCTTTGCCTGCCCTAAAACAGGAATGGAGGACAGCATTAACATAAAAACATGACTTTTCATATTGGCTTGTATGTACCAGAAGAACTACTGTACAGAAGGAACATTAAAAATGGGAGGCAGACATTCAGCCCATCTTTGGTTATTATTGGTTATTGGCTATTACTTGGTATCAGAAGCGAACTGATCCTTGAATAATCCAGACATTTCTTGAAAGGAGTCTTGGTCCAAACAACATAGCTTGGGTAGTTTGTTCCATGCTGGCAGTTATACAAGGACTTGTTAGGCATCTCATAGTAAACAATACTAACTATATACTGTACTTTATAATCGAGTTAAAACACTTGGTATAATAAGGCCCCTTAGTAATTATCAAAAGTAAGAAGAGACAATAATAAAAAGCAATGTACTGTACCACGTACTGTACAATGCTTTTGACTTGAGAAAAGAAGGAACTGGCAGAGGAGTGTTAAGGGGGTGTGCAGGATCCATAACCATGACAGAGTCACAGCCTGAAGAAACAGTGCTGTGGTGTTGTCCATATTGTCCAGCTACTCTTGGCAGAAGATACAGGAGCAAAGAGTAACCTCATCGGTGAATAGTAGCTCAGGACATGCTGCATTCACCAGCACGAAAAATACAAAACACGGATAAAGAGTGAAACAAGAACTAAACAGTTCCGTGCGGTTGAGAAGACAAGGGTAGCTGGGCTGAATGACCTGCTTTTGTGTGTGACATTTTATTATGAATGAAGTGTCTGTATGTGATGAAACAAAGGAAGAAATCAATATTGAGTCCAGTGTTTCCATCTGACCCCATAATTCCATACAAAACAAGTTTTTAAGTTTTTGCCCCTAAATTCAAAGTGATGATTGTATATATGGAAAGCTTCCTGACTGTTTGACCAGGACGCTCCATGAGAAGGCAATGGGCTTTTATGAAATTGAAAACATTTCATTTTGTTTTTCATTTGGCTACTTTTTGAATTACTTCTCTTAACTATGCAAAGACACCAGCATTTGCTGAAAGTCTTGTAAATATGAGGAACACTGATAGTGGAGCTACAGTATGGGCTCCTGGCTCTCTCACACCCCAAAAAAGAGAGTCCACTTTTCTGTCTTCATTGTATTATATTTTTCATTTGTCTTTTGCTTAAATTCACACATTTCATTCTTTACATTAGTATTTATTTCCTTTTTGTAGACATTTATTTCCAGTGTCTTAAGGAGAAGGTACCTGAACAAAAAATAATTGACAGAGAGCAGCAGAAAAAATTCCACAGACTTACAGAACCTGAATCTCTCTGTTCCACTGCCAGTAGATCTGCCAGATTTCCTGGGTTATTGCAAGAATCCAAAGAATGAAAACTGACTACATTTTCTAAAATACCTGGGTAGACATCCAAATGCTGGTTGTGAAAGTAAACAAAAATTCAAGTTCAAGTTTAATCATTTATGTTTTGGTGTTAAGATTTATTTCGTCTGATGCAGGCTTCGGAAGATATATCAAATGTATCAGATTATTCTGTTACACTTGATTCACAATATGAATTATGCCATGCGATTACTATTATGGAAGTACCATAAAGACATGTATAGTTAGACTATAATTACAAGTTGAGCTCCAACTACAAGCTCTATATGGTTTGCTCTGACAATCTACAGGGATAAATAACAATAATTTAATAAAATGAATGGGTTATCATTTGTGTTATTATCCTTATCTTTTAAAAAGCAGAGCTAAGACTATAGCCTGTTCAGCCCTCTCAGTGATTACTGTCCAGCATCAAGCTTTCCCTTTGTGACAGAGGCCCAAGAAAATGATCATTCTGTAGATCATCTAGCTGTAAATAAAGATATAAAAAACTTGTTAGGATCACAAATGATCTGCTGATGACTACCCAGTGTTTTTCTATCCATACTTGTACTGCTGGCCCCTAGTGCTCCATTTAATACAGATGAATACATTAGAAACTGTTGTTGGTTTTACTGGAATTGTTTAGGCATGGTGACAGAATTTGTCCAGGTTTGGTACTGTTCCTGCTTTATAAAGGTGGTCCCATCTGGCACCCCACAAGACTCTGTTCTTAGTAGATGTATCATCTTCTAGAAGGCTAGAACAGGGAAGGGCAATCCTCTTGTTCCGGGAGGAATGGTTGGACTGCAAGTTTCATTCCAACTCAGCTCTTAACCTAAATTACTTCAGTAATGACTTAATGGGACCAATAGACACGCTGGCCCCTAAGGATCACTATCAGGATTGCACATCTCTGTTCCAGCCTGATCCTGTCAGATCTAAAATGTTACGTGATGCTGGATCTGTTCAGCAAGTGGATGGGAAACCTCTAAGGAAAAAGTAAGTTGAAGCAGTAGGTAGTGATCATGACAGAATCGAAGATACTGTAAGTCCATACAAGAGCAACAGCTGCTGATTAGGCCAGAGCTCGTCCTGGTTCCTGTTGCATTAACTGGACTAGAGAGCAATCTAATCCATCTGATCCATCCCAGGGCCCAGCAAGGCTGGTCCCCAATTATACAGCTGGGTGAACTAGAGCAACTGGGGTAAAGTTCTTTGTTCAGGAATATAACAGCAGTGTCTGCAGTGGGGACTTGAATCCACACCCAGTCAGGCATAGGTCCAAAGACCTACACACAACAACTAATAACATTTAACAGCCTCCAGAGGAGTAGGAGGACCTTCTTAGGAAGTGTGGCAATGTACATTAATCATTTACAATTGGTTTTAACTTTGGTGCAATACTTTGTATAAACTGATTGATAAGAACTGCAGCATGCAGATTATCCTGCAGAGGGCAGAAGACGCAAAATAAAAATGCATTAGGAAAGAACAGAGACCATTTATTCTAAAAACAAAAGAGTTGATAACAGAGGTAGAAATGCTGACAGTTTTGTTTCTTAAGATACAGTATATGGAGAGGTGATCATTAATAATAAATTGCTGAATAGAACAGTACTAACCAGTTATGATTTTGTCCAGTTTATCCATTTCTTAATTTTCAGTTGCTAGTTGCTATTATTACAATACAACAATTTACATTCATAATTAAGTTTAAACTTTGTAATTATTTTTATAATATAATAAACACCTGGACATTGTTAAGGGTGTTCTGCTAATTTCAGGATGAACAGCATTTTGAAAGTCAACAATGAAAAAGGCGTTTTGTGTCAGATGCTCCCAGCTGGTGCATTACTGGAATACTATCCGGTAGTCTGGGTAAGCCTGGTCGTCATGGAAGATAACAAACATAGTGGGATTGTAGAGGTTATCCACCAGGCTGTCATAGGAGTCATGGATCGAACGAAGAGGAGGAACTTTCATGTGTGATCTTCCAGGGGTATAAAACCCTGTCAGCACACGAGCCAATAACATGCATTTACTGCCATCTCGTTCTGGCCTGGAAAATGCATGATTAGCCGAGTATTGTGCTTCTACAGCGAAGTAGACACCATTGCCATAAACCGTTCCTGTGGGAAACAAGGAAATTTATACATACTACTTAGTAAAAGAGGCAGTTAAATCCTCTTTGAACTCTGAGTGAAAGGCTTCTGTGAAACCCCTGAGGAACTTACAAGTTTTATTCTGTTCATTGGTGTCAATATTTACCAAAGCACTACAGAATAAGAAACACAAGATAATCTGCTATGCGTTCATCACCCTAATCTGCCCAGCTGCTGAACTACCTGATAAACAAGACAAATCTCAGTTCTGGAGTCTTATGACTAGCCCTGACTGAAAATTACAGCCCATTCTTTAATCTCGGACACCAAACCTTGAAACTGAGAGAAACATGTTTGAAACCTGAGAAAAACATATCCTTTGGTCTATAAATGTGAGATTTGGTTGTGCATTTATGTATATGACAATGCTGAACTGGCAAATAGTTATCAAATTCATGTTATGTGTGTGTTTACAATATTCCTCCTGCCAGCTAAGACCTTCCTTGCAAACCAACTTTTACCAATTGATTGTCTGGTTGGAACAATAACACTACCTTGTCAGAAAATTAGTGTTTTTATATCTTTAACTTAATTTCTGCTTAAAATTCTCCATTTGGAATATGAGCTTTCTGTAGACATGCTGGGGGCATTGCTCCTTCACAGATGTAAATGTACTGTAGCATGTAAATACTGTACATCAAAGAACGTATAGGTGGAAACCACAATTAACACCTGTTTATTTCAGTGAATGTTCATATTGACAAACCACTGATTTTCGGGTCAGAAGTCAGAATGGTGCACTTTATTTAGTTCCAAAAACCAACCACAGAAATCAAAATTTAACATAAACCTGGCAAAATATCTACAGACCTTGCTAAAGACTATAAAAAGCTCATTAAGTACACTCTACAATGTAAGGCTATAATGATGCAGATAAAATAGAAAAAGTCGCTGCCTGAGTCCCCACCGTTTTGCCCAAAATGGCTCCTGTTGAATCCGCTCTTCTCAATGGAGGAACAGGCTGCTTTCTTTGTTCCATGGAAGAGAAACTTCTCTCTGACATGGTCCTGCCCATTCTTCTGCTGCAGGTGCTGCCATTTCAGCTCATAGGCCCGGCGCAAGAACAGGTTTTGGATTCTCTCTATCTGTTGGAAACAACAGCAGGTGGTTTGACTGCTAACCGGTAGAACACATACAGACAACAGAAGGCAATTCAGTCTGCTCTGCTCATTTGGTTGTCGGTAGCTTATTGGTCACGGATTCACCTGTTCTTTTAAAGATCTTAAAAGATCTTAAGACATCAGCTTCAGCAACATGGCCAGTTTAGCACTGCTCATGAGTCACTGTTTTAATTGTTATCATTCTTAAAATCTGAGAAAAGTATTTCCCTTAGTGATAGTAGTATTAGTCAGGTAAAATAAAATAATATTGAGAAAAAAAGACCTGAAAGGAATGATGTGGTAATACTTGTTACGTAAATAACTGATACTGATTGGCATGAAAGTTTTTAGAAAAACATTAGACCAACAATACTTTCCTGCTGAAACAAAAGGTAAATTCAAAGCTGGACAATATGATTCATATAGTGTAGATATTTTCATTTCACCGGGGGGGCTGGTGAATAGCTGTTCTTGAGTAAAATGATTTTTTTTCTTTATTCATTCAGACACTTACCTTTGTTACAGTAAATGCATTGGCAGTTTCATTAAAGAGCTCCTTGACAACCTGGTACTCCTTGGAGTCAGGCTGCAGTGCCACCTTGAGGAATGTGCTCCCATTCATACTGTCCCAATACGGAGGGATGCTGTAGGCTGCATGGGAAGTAATTTCACTGGAGACATTAGCACATGCCAGCACCAGGCTCAACACAGAAAAGATGCCCTCAAAACTAATTGCTGGGATGGACACCCCTTAACTTTGAACCAAAAGTTAAATTCAGCACAACTGTCTGTATGGATTTCTGAATCAACGTTTATAATGAAAGGGCAGGTAAAGGCTGCAGTGTGGTCCTTCCTTCCATTGATTTTTTTTCTCACCTTGTTTCTTTTGACTAAATGAAGAGCCCCTCGTACTCTTGAAAGTTTATCCATGTTTTATAATTGGTTCACATGAGATGAAACCCACCTACCTTCCTCTTCGGAGTGACCCTTTTCTAACAAGCTCAGGGAGTTCCTGTAAATGGACTGCCGGCCTTCCTGTTGTGCACATGGACAAAACTTATCACTTAATAAAAAGTGATTTCATTTTAGGAAAAAAAGAATTCTAGACAATCAGGTAAAAAAAGAGTGGCTTACAGACAAACAGATCTCCTCCAACAACTCTTCAAGATGTATGCGGGCTTGCGCAACGTTATTAGGAAGACCTTTGATAGAAATAGAGTCTGTGTTCTGACGAAGGGTCACGCTGTTCTGTCTCTTGACTGTACCGAGTTGCTCTGGGCTCAGCTTGCTGGCGTGCAGGTCACTGATGATGTCTCGTATATGTGCTGAGTGGAAATCTCTTGTAATAGCCTCTAAAGCACTCTCAGCATCAGCCAGCTTACCAGTCACTTGAATATCAACACCTTCTACACTTCCTTAGAAAATAAGAAGAGAATAGAAAAAAACATCTTTAACATGTCAACACTCTGATGTCATTGTGTCATGAGCTGTCTGTTTATTTCAGTTTTCATTCAACCTGCACACGTTCACATATCTTACTGTTCGTATTAGTGGCAGGGCACTGAAACTCCTGACAGACGGAAACTGAAAGAATGCCTTGCTTACCATCATCTATCCCCTCTTGTTCTTCACTTCCCTCCTGCAGAGAAACCTCCCCCTGCAGGTCCTTTAAGGAAACAGTTTATAGACAACAGGAAACATGAATATTTAGAGTATATTTTATATTAAAAACCAACACAGCCAAGGAAGAGCCTCTACTCGTGAATTCCCAGAGCTGGCAGTACCAGATACTGTTACCCAGGCTGCAGTTTCTGGTTTCCACAGGGGACAACATGGCATCTCTCACTGTCAGAGGCCTGGGTATCAACATCAGCTGATACAACTCACAGACTTGTTGTATCTTGGCAGGCGAGATTAGGCAATATCATGAAGGGCCAAAAGACGCTGCTCACAGTGTTATGCGTCTGCCTCCAGTCAATGGTCACAACCCTTCCTGACTGTTGTTCATGGTTATAATTATTTTTCCCCATAATGAAGCATAAACATGCTGGCAGAATATATTCAAGGAACAAAAATAAATAACTACATGCCATGGTCATGAAAAATTATTGAGGTGACATTAATACCTATTAAGATATTGTTTTATTCTAGGCTTTCTTATTTTGTTCCTTTTTTGGACACCTGTCAAAGGGCAAGAAAAGGAAACTCACTTATAAATCTGAGTGCAATATGTCATGTCATGAATAATGAAGATTGTGCTCCATCCTTTCCAAATACAAAATAAATGTAATGCAGGAGTGAAAGTACATGGAAGGATGGAAAGGATGAAAGTCCCCTGTGTAAATCTACAATTTCAGTTTTTATAGTGAAGACCGTGATGCAGCCCTAGAAGGTCAAAGACGTGTTGGAGTTGATGTAGGGGTTGCCTACTGAAGAGCACTGCCATGTAGCCTCAAATCAGCACACAAGGCTATCGGATTGAAAGAAGCTGACAAACATTAGCCGACTCTGGTGGAGGGATGCAGATCCAGGTGAGTTTCCAACACGCAGCCTGGAAGAGCAGGGTACATCTACAGCGGTCCGCTGCTCTCACCTGTCTGTTGGAGGCCCCGGATTCGGAATTTGGCACGTCTGCTGGTCTGCTGCAATCCCTGACCTGGATCAGGCAGTGCTGGCTCTGTCGAAGAGACTCCAGGACCTCAGCCCCTGCTAGCCTGCGAAAATACTCTGAAGCCCAGGGCCGGGAGATCCTCAGGACCCTCTGAACAACTGCCTCCAAGTCCTGGCTGATGAGTGGCAGGACTTCCAGGACATCCACCCTCCTTCCAGACACAATGACCTGCAGAAGGTGACCATCTTGCACCTTCACATCCACCTGCTGGAGAGTTTACAAGGGCAGGTGTAAGGGGAAGGTAGCCAGAGTGTTGTGTTTCACTTCAATTTTTTATTTTGTGGAGACTTTATCCAGCTCAGATACTATAGTGTTTCTGAGTCACTGTAGTCCTAGTCTAGCAAGTTTTTAAAGTAACCAGTATACTGTATGTAAGTCATGGAGCAATTCATTCAGGCAGATAGACAGATTATTCTGATTATTCAGATCATTTAAAACAAAATCTGAATGTTCATAATGGCCCAAAAGGACCAAAGACCCCTGTTCTAATCTGACTGAGTGATTAAACTGGCAATCATCTCTGTAAGTGCTTGTATTTAAGCACTGGATTATACTGTACACTGTATTATAGATGCTTATGATTGTCCTGTTTTAAGATACAAATATTCATGCGTTACTAATGTATTATTCTGTTTGACAAATTGTATCAATTGTATCAAATTGGATTAGAGTGGAGTATATGATATCATATAAATACATTTCCAGAAGGCTTTTATAAAATATTCTTTAAATTGTAGGCATGTCTTTGGGTTTAGAACTGATTAATGGATAGGGAACAAGGAGTGCAAATACGTTGTGAATGCTCAGAGGCTGAGGCAACGTAATCTCTGCCCTTCCTGTTTATGTCAATTATCTCGATTCTGGTATAGTTAGTAAAGTAGTCAAGTTCACTGATGATACAAACACGGTAGTAAAAGCAAAGAAAATTAAAAAGCCATAGACGAAATTGAAGACTTTCGGTAGTAAACAGTAAAAACATAAACTATAAATATAAAATGGAAACAGCTGAAATCTGCCTCCAAAAAGTAGGTGTGTCACAAGCTAGTACTCACCGCAGCACCTAAACTCTGCCACTCCATAATGCTGGGCAGCTGACTTCCAGCTTCCACCAGGTGGGGCTGTGTGAACTCCAGCGTGTTTGTGATTTGAACACTTAGATACAAATAGTCATTAATTGAACTCTTGGCAGCTAAAACCTCAGCACTGAATCCCACCAACATCACCTCAGTGGCAGGACACCCCTGTTTCTGAGCTATGTGGAAGACCACCTTCCTCCTGCTTGTGTTCAGCCTGCTGGAGAGCTCACGAAGGAAGTCTATCCACTTGCTGTCCAGGGTAGCCTTTTGGTCTGAAGAGCTTATCCCTATGGCCACTTCTTGGAGAAGGACTTTCAGCACATTGAAACCCTGGATACAATCCTCCTGGGACTTCCCACTCAAGAAAATCTCGTTTTTCTGGAAATCTAATTTGGCACAGATTCCTCTGGATTGGAGAACCTCCTCGGAAAAAACTTCCAGATCCACCATCTTCAGAAATGAGCACTGGTAGGGAGACAGGTTTTCCTGGATAGGGATGGAGAGCAGGGCTTGAAAAAACAAGTTCAGGAAAACCTCTCGGACTGTGTTAACTGCTTCCAGGGGTCCTTGCAAAACAAAAAGAGGTTTTCCCTTCAGGTCCTTGGAGGCGGATATCGAAACCTCTGGGCAATTCAATTCAATTTTCTCTTTCTCTTTCTCTTTGAGGGTGCAGAAAGCCCTCATGGCTGCTTTTTGGGTGGCTGGACAGCACAGGTTAGTGTGGAATTCCTGCACCACAACTACCTTCAAAATCTTCTCAACTTCCTCCACTGGCCCCACCAAGACCTTGCCTTCCTCGTACACTCTGTTGGATCCTTTTACCTGCAGAGGTGGGGTGCTGCTTAATGGGTTCATCCAGCAAGAGAGGTCCTCCTTTCTCACAACATACCTCCTCCTCAACAGGCTGTAGGAGTCCCTGACAGCCTTCCTCCATCGTGCCAAGGGGCCAAAGGTCAGCTCTGGCGATGAAGCGGGGATGGCCAGGAAGCACGGTTGTTGCGATTGCTGGAATATCTCAAGCTTTATACCAGAAAGCAAGAGATAACTGAACATTTCTACAAAGACATCTCTGAAGTCTTGAAGATACTGAATGAACAGAGGGTCATCAAAAATAAAGGACCCAATAATTTCTGTAAAAAGAATAAAATGTGAAGTAATAAATTCCACAAATTAGGACAATATTAGATATTAAAAGAAAATGAAACCTATCTATGTGTAACATGGTAGAAGTTACATTTTTTCCATTAATCATGTTTTCAGATTTCTGCTAAATTCAGTATATTTCTTCCCATGGCAATAATAATAATTGCTTACACTTATATAGCGCTTTTCTGGACACTCCACTCAAAGCGCATTACAGGTAATGGGGACTCCCATCCACCACCACCAATGTGCAGCATCCACCTGGATGATGCGACGGCAGCCATAGTGCACCAGAACGCTCACCACACATCAGCTATCAGTGGGGAGGAGAGCAGAGTAATGAAGCCAGTTCATAGAGGGGGATTATTAGGAGGCCATGATTGGTAAGGGCCAATGGGAAATTTGGCCAGGACACCGGGGTTACACCCCTACTCTTTTAATGACCACAGAGAGTCAGGACCTCGGTTTTAAGTCTCATTCAATGGACGGCGCCTTTTTACAGTATATTGTCCCCATCACTATACTGAGGCATTAGGACCCACATAGACTGCAGGGTGAGTGCCCCCTGCTGGCCCCACTAACACCTCTTCCAGCAGCAACCTTAGTTTTTCCCAGGAGGTCTCCTATCCAGGTACTGACCAGGCTCACACCTGCTTAGCTTCAGTGGGCTGCCAGTTGTGAGTTGCAGGATGATATGCCTGTTGAACATGCAAGCAGACACAAAAGACCCTGCTAGAGAGTATACATGTTCAAAACTAGGTTTTGTGCTACTTACCTTCAGGACCTTCTGTAGCCTTCATTACCTGTAAAAGTAGACATCCGGGAGGCTGTTACGGAAATAGGTAATTCTTGCAGTCCTCTCTCTTTTATTGCTGACATGCGGCAAGGCAAATGCATTGTCCCATATGTGATGGTTAATGGCACAAACTGCATTCTGTGCCTGCCAGATGAGCACCTAGCTCTTTGTGAGAATTATATCTGAGTAGAATGCCAAAGAGAACTGAGAGTATGAATTAGCGCAGGAATGAATTTTGAAAATACTTCTGAAACCCTGAAGCCATGATATTGGACTGCCAGACAACAACAGTTCTGGCTGATAACAACAGGGAGATCTAGATACAGTAACTCTGTTTCTGCTCTTGGGCATAGCAGTAGGATTCCTTTCTTGCCTTGAATCTTTCTTTAAACTGAAAAAAGTTACTCCTAGGTCCTAGGTTTCTGGACCTGCTATACTACATACTCCCAGTAGTTTAAAGTTTATTTCAAAGCTCAGTGTTTTTAATTGTGTTTTGACCAGCTGTCTGTTACCTGTAAAGCTGGTCTTCGAGTAATTCCATGATTTTTTATTCCCCATTTGAATATTTCATTATTTTAATTATTTACTGAATTATGTGCCACCTGCCCCTGCTTTTCAGGCAGGTGTTACATTAAAAGAAATGCAAAAGTTGAACAATTTGGCCTGAAGGGACCAGACAATGTGCAGTTCTGTGGAGCAGAGCTTACCATGGTTTCCTCCCCACAGTCTGGACTAAGGACCAGCCTCAGGGAATGCAGCCAGGTGGCCTTGTTCACACGGTGAAACTGCTGCAGCCCCTCCAACAGCCAGAGCAGCGACTGGGATATTGTCACACCTCTGTTCCGCAGGTCCAGCACCGGAAATGCCAGGGAGGTGAAGAAAGAATTTTGACACAGCTCAAGACACACGTGCAGCAGGTTCCTTAGCCCCTGTGTAAAAAGAGTTCTGTTAGTTCTCAACCTGCTTAACAATCACAGTGACATCACAGTTACAAAGAAGAAAAAACAGTGCAGCACTCACAGAGAAGATGAAAACAATGCAACGTTGCTTACATATAGTAGAAGACAATTCTGCAGACAGTAACCTCACCTGTAAACAAATACAAACACACAGGGACAAACCTCAGCTTGGCCATTTGGATCTTCCCAATTGGCCACCAGGAAGAAGTACTTGCAGTTGAAACATGTCGTTTGGGATGACACTGGAACAATATTTCCTTTCTGTAACAAGGTGACCAGAGAACTGCTACTAGCCAGCAGTTTCTCCAGCATTCTCTTGATCTGGATGGGAGCTAGTGGGGACACCTTTATTGAGTGCGTCGCATCTGACAAGGATACAGGAAGTACAAGCACATCTGTCTGAAAAGAAAGAAAGAAAGGGTGCATCAGGAGAAGGGATGATGATTTCAATTTCAGACCACTACAGCTGGCATCATGTTGTTTTAAGAATGTCTTCAATCAGCCTGAACAATTCTGAATCCTCCAGTTTGTAGGGCAGTGGTTAAATCCACCTACCCTACAAATTCCTCCATGCTTATGAGCTGTGGCATTTAGCACTACACTGCATGATCATGAAGAGACTTATAAACTGTAGGATTTCCCACTCTGGGGGCATATGTGATCATCACTCTAAATAATTTGTTTTAATGAAGCAGTTTAGGAATTCAAGTTAGAATATAACATGGATGAATTGTGGACCTTGCAGTGTGGATTTTGTGCAGTCCTGAGCAGAGCAGTCACGCTGTTGAAAGGAGCTTTAAATAAGGCGAAAAACAGGAAAGCTGAAAGCAGACAGAGCTGTGAACCTGCAGAAATCCAGGAGCCAGGGGAAGAAAGAAAGGAAGGGCAGCTGTCCACAAAGGTCACATCCCGTCTCCAGCTGGAGAACAGGGAGCAGAGGAAAAGAAGCACTGAAAAGACAGAGACAGACAGACGTGGGCAAGTGAAAAATAAATCCCCACATCTTAATACTGTTTTAAAAAGTTACTGATCTCTGTTTTTAAACTACACATTTATGCATATTTTAAGTATGCTTTAAATATTACCATCTATAGTCTGGGTTTGTGGTAAGATTAAAAATAATATTCAAAATAATGATTATGAGGGATGGGATAAATTAAGTAGCAGGCAGGCATACAGAAGCAGAATCACTCAAAACAAATCAACAGCGAAACTGACAGTAAATAAAAAACATACCACAGCTAAATACAGTACGTAGAAATAAATAATAATGTGTATTCCACTTAGCCATTATCAGAAAATTACTTACAGTATTTCAGGCAGGTTGCATATGCCAGAAGCATGATTTTGCTTCTGGCAAAAACATATGCCAGAAGCACAGGGCGCAAGGTGAGACTACACTGGTGGGGGTCCTGTTCATGGTAAGGCAGGCACAAATACAAGTACTTGAGGGGTGGTTTAGACCACCAGCATGTCTTTAGAAGTTGGTAGGAAACATGGGAGAATGTGCAATCTCAACACAGAAGGAGCCCCATTGAGGACCCAAGAGATGTGAAGTAGCACTGCAGGACAATTTTCCAACATTCGTCCCATAATATGTCTTGCAAACATCAAAATTAAGATCTATTTCCAACCTCAGCACAATTCTTGCTGCTTATCCAACTTGCAAAGCCTAGAGATGCTATATGGTGATATTTACCAAAGAGCAGACATGCAAAATATTTATGGATATGAACACTAACACAAAGACAGCAAAAAGTCAGTATCATCCCAGAGACAGTTATGCACACAGAGATGCTTCCTCACCTTAGTTTCCTCCAAACTTTCACACACTATCTGTGAAGAGATACCATCCCAGCATTCATCTAAAAATTCATAATCCTTGTCTTTCCTTTCAGGCATGGGGCACCAGAAGCTCTCCAAGATTTCTTCCAGCTCTTTGGCCTCTTCCTTCTCATTTGACACCAGGAACACAGACAACCGAGAACTGGGGAATAAAAAGCACCTTCTGCTGAAATCCTCCAGCGCAGCCAATAGACTTTTGGCCTGCGTAGGTTCACCCTGTGGTCCGATGAGCGGACAGAGCATTGCCACTGATTCTATGCCTTGGCGCTGGAGGTACTCCAAAGCTAAAGTTATTGCGCTCCCCAGCAGGACAGTACAACTGTTATTGCTACAACTACCATTCACTTTCCAGTACAGTGTGATGATTCTCTGCAGCTTCCCATGATCTGTTACTCTTCTTCGGGAGGTCAGCATGACCTCTGCCCTTTCACTCACAACCTCCTCTGTGTCATACAACCCCAGAAGCATTGACTGGTCTCTGTCCTGCATAATGAGTGCTTCAGCACAAAGGAGGGACACTTGCTGACCAAAGCAAAAAAAGATGTGAAGACCCTGGGGAGTCAGAAAGTGCTCATGTATCTTAATTCCAGCATTTTTCATAATCCTTGTTTGGACGTCTGACTGCCTCTGTTCTCTCAACAGCATCCTGCTGATCACCTCTTTAGCTCTCTTCACACTCGTGGTGGTGCCTTTGATCTCAATTCCTGACTCCAAAACTTTGTATTCTACTCTTATTTCTGCCATCGTTC
The DNA here is from genome assembly GCF_055471065.1 of Atractosteus spatula. Lineage (NCBI taxonomy): Eukaryota > Metazoa > Chordata > Actinopteri > Semionotiformes > Lepisosteidae > Atractosteus > Atractosteus spatula. Next base: position 64,908,937 of record NC_142708.1, on the reverse strand, counting down.
TCATATGTGCTTTCAGAGTGTTTGGTTTTCCGCTGAAATATTTCAGCAGGTGCTCCTTCATGTCTCCAAATGGCACCAGCTCTGTTGTGAGGTCCTGGAAGTCCAAATACTCTGAGATTATCTTCTTTGCTTTTTCAACAGCCTCTTTGAACCCCACAACCACCACCACATTCTTCTGTTCCGAGTCTTCCAGCTCATGCTTAAAAAGCTGTACCTTTCTTCCATGGCACTGCTTCAAAACAAGCTGTTTGATGGCTATCCACTCGCGGAAAGGGGGTATCCGAGGCAGGATCAAGAGCTCCTGCTCCAAGATTTGCTCCCTGAGGGACTCTACCTCAGCACTGGTGTCCCCTCTGGGACTGCTATCCTCCGCCGCTTTATCTGTCAGGAGCACAGCTTCTCCATTAGGATCCAAGGGACATTCCGGACCCAGGTTTTGCAGGAATAGTTTTTGGTAAAAAGATAATGTGCTCATTGTCTCAGTTTTAATGACCTGTGAAAGAAACTAAAATTACTATTTTTTTAACAAAGGAAATATAAGACCAGAACTTTCTAACACCTTCATTTCTTTGACTAGCAGACCTACTCAAAATGATTTTCAACTTTGTATTATTGCTTGCTTAAAACTCTATGTTTGTTCATGCCTATTGCATAACAACCTACAGTACTTTTATGAAGACTCAATTAGTGTAACATACTGTCAGCTGCTATCATTCATAAGGATCACAATGTTTGCAAAATGCAGCTGGAAAATGATTACTGCCTGGAAGTAAAGAACCTCATCAAGTCTCTTCAGAATGACAACTTCAAGGCCACCAGCCAAATTTAGAAACAATATGAAAACATACTGTAACAAATGGAGAATCATTTGTTGTTAGGATCAGTGACATACTGGGAAATAAACGAGCAGGATGAGCTAAATGCTTTCCTCTTGTGCGTTATGAATGACAACCTCAACATTCTCTTAAGAATCTGTGTGAGAACGTGATTGATTTGGCATTTGACATTGTGACTTTTCTCGCTAGTGTAGTCTTGAGAAAAAAGATTTTGAAACTCCTAGGTTGGGCCGTATTCTTGGATATTTTAGACCTAAAACATAATTAGATCTTCATGAGGTTGTCATTCATAATTTTGTGATTCGTATCCCCCCCCCGGTGAGCTCGTAGAAAAGACATTTCATTGCCAGCAACTAATGCTGCACGCTGTATTGTTGTGCATTTGATAAATAAACTTTGACTGATTGATTGAAAGGCTTAATAAACGATTAAGATAACCTGATTAAACATATGTATGACACAAAGACCAGACATAATAATCCAAACATAAATTTACTTGTGAGAATACGCTTGTGAACCTATAAATTTACTTATTTTATGGCACCTCCTTCCGCATTAATGACTTCAACTATACATTTCCTATAACTGTTTATCAGTCTCACTCATCGGTTTCTAGCAATTGTAGCCCATTCTTCCTTACAGAAGTGCTTCAGGTCTGTGACATTTAAGTCACTTCAGTTACTGCCACAACATTTCAATGGAGTTTAGGTTTGGACTATGACTTGGCAAATCCAAACTGCAATTTTTTACTTCTTCAGCCATTCTGTTGTGGATCTGCTTGCATCCTTAGGTTCTTGCTGCATGAGCCACTTTTGGCTCAGCTTCAGATGACAAACGTATGGCCTGATATTCTCCTCCAGATTTTGCTGACACAATGCCAAATCCATGTTTACATCAATGAAGGGGAGCTGTCTAGGTCCTCAGGCAGCAAAGCAGTTCCAAACCACGATACTCCTACCATCAAGCATGATGGTCATGATAAGGTTCATTTGTTGGAAGGTAGGGCCACTCTTGCTCTTGATGGGCCAGCCCATCACAGGACAGACAGATTCAAATTTCAACAAATGGAAACCTTTAACAGCAGTCCTGAGCCTCCCTGCTATAACCTGCACTGGAAAGTTTGACTTGCTGTTGGAAATGAATGAGTGCTCAGCCGTTAAACAAATTAGACTTTAGACTGAAGATGAATCGCCTTTCTTCCTTGTCTGGGAAGTGACCATGCTGGGGGAGCTCAGACCATGGCTGAAGAGATCATTGCAGAATTCAACAATTTGATCATAACATCTGCTGCCGTTTACTGACTTCGGCAGCAGATACACTGCACTAAAGTAAATACTTGCTAAAACAGTTCGTACACATGGTAGGTACTGATAAGAACTTCCCAGATTAAAAAGCTCTCACGTGATCATATATTCAACAGAAAACAATAATTAGAACAGTAATGTTGATAACCGACATAAAAAATCATAATACTTCCTGTTTAGTCTGCAGAAATTTAACTGTAGATTCACTGTTCTCCCTGATAGAATGTTTTTATGGCAGATTCTCAACTGCATGAGCAAGGATTGAACGGCCAGCTACACCACAAACACAGTACAATCAGCGTGGCAGATTTTATAGCTATTTCAATCTTGTGCAACATTCTGTATAGCGTAGTGTTATGCCTCAGTGTCAATTCATTCCTACTTAATTTTACCTTGTAACATTTAAATGTCATCTTTAAAAAAGGTGCAAGAGAAAAAACAAACTAAATGTAGGGCAAAGTTTTCTTACCGTCTTTTGCTGGAGATACCTCTGCTCACTCATGCCTTGCTCTGTCACTCGCTCTTCCAAACCCTGCATTTCAGCCGCTGTGTAGGTGACAGGAGTCCATCTACTTCCTCTCGACTGGCTGTGATCCGCCCAGTTTCTGTGTATGAACTGCACTCTCTTTTCAGTTTCGTTTCTCCAGCTGCTCAGGAGACTCAAACAGCTCAGCTGTGCCTCAGCCTCAGGCCCTCACGGCCTGCACTGAGGAGGAAGTGTGTGCTTGTTTGTTCTTCAGGGTGTGTGTGCTGGTGAGTTCGCCTGTGGGCAAGGGTGTTTGTGTGTAGGTGTGATGGCAAACTACACACGGATGAATAGCGATATTTTCCAATAGCACAACTCTCCTTCCTAATCATCCAGGCAGTATCTAGGGAATGCGTTTGTATTCCCACATAATCACAAACGGGAGAATGACAGAAACACTAATCCAGATATTCCAGATCTCACAGTAAAGACAGTATGTGTCCCTAAATCCCATGTAATGCAACCTATTTATAATGGAATGAAAATTGGAGACATTTCTATAGTAAAGTTTAGGTTATTTTTGTGAGGCCTCCACTCTGGAACACCCCCCCCCCCCAACTCAAACACTAAATAACAGAAAAAAGAGACATCAAAGAAAATGTCTGTATTATAACTGAATTGATTATCACTTAAACATGTAAAAACATTTTTTGATTAAAAAAAATCACAAAATATTGACTTTCTAAACCCAGCACAAATAATGACATCTTGTTTCACGTTTCACATGTATCATTGCAAGAACCTCTTGATCCTTTGTTATCCAGAACCTTTTGAAGAATGACGGAAAAAAGAAGGTAGCTAGTTAGGTCACTCAGGGGAAATGTACTGTACTTTAAAACAATACAGGACGGACAAAGTCTGGGATTTTCAGATGCTTTCCAGATCTGCAGTCCTTTCTCAGCTTGGTGCTAAAATCTCTTATAAATACTCTTCAATATCTTTCCAGTAAAACCACACGATTTACTGATGTGCAGGAGTAGTCATAGTACAGTACACTTGTGTTTCTTACGTGGCAGTTAGGTTCCTTCGTGTATACCCAAAATCGCGTACTATATAATCAGAACACCCCCCTTACAAGCAAGATCAATAGTAAATATTTTCATGTGTATGTAGTTTAAAGTAGTATAAAAACAGTAGACAAAGTAGATCGAATAACATTTAATAATAAAATGCGGGGAACACATCAGGTCTCTAACTGTACTTCATTCTCGCCATACATACTGTACACGCCAAACTGGTCACCGTCATCTTAACTTGTCTAGTCTCGATTTTTAACTCAAAATCAGGCGGTTTTCTTGACTTAATTTTCCCCTTCGTACTTGTTTCTTTCCCTTTCGGGTATTTTTTTCGGTTTACGAGCCGTATTGAGTGCGATGCTGCATGATAAAGAAAGCACTGGCGTGCTATAGGCTCTGTAACTAGTTCCCAAATCGTAGCTCGGGTGCTTGCCGTGCCTGATGCAACATTGTGAAATTGCCCGCAATATAGATAGATAATACTTTATCAATCCCGTAGTGAAATTGATGTATCAATATTTTTCAATAATTTCAATAATATCAATAATCAATATTTGATTTCATTCTTTCTTCGCTGACGGCGTACACACGAATTTGCGTACAAATATTTCGTGTAAAACGCGAGTCTACTGTATTATCTTAGAATGATCAATGCCATCGTTCTGGAGCAGTGGTTCTCAACCCATTCCTCAACTGGGCCGCAACCGTGGCTAAAAGCAAGATTCGCGGGCCGCATACCTGTATATTAATCACTACTAGGTCTACCTTATCTGCGTGCATAATGGCTGTTAACAATATGTATGTATATAGAGAGAGGCTGGAAAAGTTATGGTGTAGTACACAAGGTTTCTTGAGAAACAGGACGTTTTGGATGGAAGTCCACTTTTGGTATTGATAATATATATGTATATTCGTAACACTCTTAACTCTGACAGTATAGTACTCACATTAATGGGATACTTGATGTTGTCTGGAGGAGACCAAATCCACATAGACGGGCTCTAATTGTGTGACTGCACAAAGTTGAGATTCCAGGTGAAGGCAGGGAAGCACGAATTGATGCGGTATATATCCGTAGATTGGCCTGCAGCTAAACTCAGAGCCGAAGCACCGGCTACTTTAGCCTTTAGCTGCGCTGTCAAGTGCTGACATTTCTGCAATTCGTCGCCTGTGTCATTACTTAGCTGTAAACGTTTTATTCTGCGAATTATTTACTTAACTTAATTCTTTACTAGTTCACCATCACTGAATGGTTTGCTATGTTTAGCGAGTAGCCATGACATTTTGAACGTGGCTACCGTCACCGCCTGGGGCGCCTTTAAAGTAGTTCGCATGATTTTCTGCTCGGCTTTGTTTTTTCGAGATTACTTATCTTGAGAGACCTGTCAATTGAATCAGGTGGGTACTGCTTGTCAAAATTCTTGGGAGTAGTATCAAAAATGTATTTTTACATTGTACGTTTTGCAAGCGCCAAGAATTTTACTACAAAGCAAACAGAAAAAGGCTGCCCATCTCTATCAATCACAGCAAATTTGCTCATCCATTCTTCCAGTACTTTACACTGTGGAAGCCCGTTTCCGCCAGGCAGCAAAAAAAAACGCGCTATGGTATCTCGCAATTGCGACTTAAAATCTCAGAATTACGACTTTATATCTCAGAATTACGACCTGTATGTCGGGCGTTCCGTTACACTATATTCATAAATCGTACAGAATCATAGGATCTATAGGTCTGAAGACTTGTCTTGTCCAGTGCCCTGATAAAAATCAAATTAATGACACTAATTTTTATGGAATCCCATCTCCGCCAGGGAGGAACCCATAGTACCCGGATGGAATAGTGGACGGTGGCCTTTTAAAAAAAGTTTATTTAAACACCAGAAATACAAAAAAAGGGAGACAGAATATGTTCACATCCAGAGGAATTCAAAATGATAAAAGCTGAAACTTGGACTTTTGACATAATGTATTTCCATTGTATGTCTTGCCTTTTGATTCTTTAAATTTCGAATAGGATTTAATTAAAAAAAGGAATTGTACTTTAAAAGCATTAATAGAAGGAGCAGTATTAGACCATTTACTTTTGTGGATGAAGTATTTCGCCAAAATAGCAGATTAATAATAAGAACATATCCATTATCCAAATCAGATCTAAATATAAAAAAATATAAAATAATGTAGCGCTTGCAGATTCTTTTCAGAACAAGGACGAGTGGAGACACAATTAACAAACAAGCATTAGCTTTATTCGTTTTCAACCACACAAAACCAAACACAGGATCTACACACACATGAGGAGACTGACGGAACACGTACACATATTTAGGGTGGTAATTACCTAACAACACACTACACTTTTACAGGACTACACAGGGCACTAGAATTACTAGGACATTATTTACACAGGTAGGGTCAGCCGCTGGTCATCGTGCTGACCCTCAGACTCTCCCTGGCTACCACTCCCAGCATGCCCAGCGGTACTACGAGCGCCTAGGGGCGCTTCCTCCTCACCACCAGGCGAGGGCGTTACACTGCCCCCACCTGAAGCGTCTGGCATCTCGCCGACGTCGAACACCCCCCTCAGGCTGTACTCGTATTCGGCCAACTGCTGCGGAACCCTGCGTGAGCGGCCGCTGCGCCGCGGTGACGGCTGGCGACCCACGGACGCCCCACTATCGGCCGGCTCCAGCCCCGGCTGCTCCTCTAGAGCCTCCCCACACGGCTCCTCCTCCCGGGCCCGGTAGGGGGCCAGGCGGTCTCGGTGCAGGACCACCACTCTCCCCCGTGTTCGCAACCGGACACGGTAGCAGACCTCGCCCACCACCCCGAGTACCTCAGCGGGCCCCTCCCACGACGGCGCCAGCTTAGGGCTGAGGCCTTTGCGGCGGCGCGGGTTGTATAAAACGTCCACCCCCACCCGCTCCATAGGAGCCCCCACCTGGTGTTGTTGGAGGGGGGCCCGGGAGCGCTTGGGGGGACCCTTCTGCGCCACGCACACCGCACACGTTCGGCAGTACCGCTCCACGTCCCGGTGGCAAAGACCCCAATAAAAATGGCCTCGGAGACGCTGCAGGGTTTTTTTACCGCCGAAGTGCCCCACGAGAGACCGAGGCACCACCAGCTGCCACCGTACCTCGCCACTGGAGGGTACCCGCCACCCCCGGCGCAGCACCCCGTCCTTTACCTCCAAGGCCTCCCACAGGGCGCAGAGGGCCTTGACGGACTTTGGGTGCGGGGCGAGCTCCTCTCGCGTAGGCCGCACTCCTGCTGCCCTCCAGCGGAGCACCGGCTCCACGTCAGGATCAGCTGCCTGACGCTGCGCCAGGTCTGGCAGGCTCACCCCCAGCGGCCCCTCCCGGGCCGTGGCCGCGGTGCTCACCCCCGCCACGGTGCGGACAGCCTCCTCACGCTGCTCCCGCCGGGCGCAGTGGTGGCAGTCCGCGGCCTCGCAGGGGCGCCGCGAGAGAGCATCAGCATTGAGATGGCGAGACCCCGCACAGTGCACGACAGTGAAGTCGTACTCCTGCAGGATCTCTATCCATCGCGCCATCTGCCCCTCCGGCTCCTTAAAGTGGAGCAGCCAGGTGAGGGACGCATGGTCGGTCCTCAGCCGGAACCGGGTCCCGAACAGGTACGGCCTGAAGTGGTGGACCGCCGCCATCACCGCCAGCAGCTCGCGACGGGTCACGCAGTAGTTCCGCTCAGGCCTAGTCAAAGCCTGACTATAGTATGCCACTACGCGCTCCCCATCCGGCCCCTCCTGCGCCAATACCGCGCCCACCCCCGAGTCACTCGCGTCGGTATCGAGAACATACGGCAACCGCGGGTCGGGGTAGGCCAGCACGGGGGCCCCCACCAGAGCTTCACGCAACCGGCCGAAGGCAGTCTCACAGCCCGAGTCCCAGTCAAAACGGCGGCCCTTGTCGGTGAGGCGGTGCAGCGGGGCAGCGATGCTGGCAAAGTCCCGGACGAACCTCCGGTAGTACGAGGCCAACCCCAGAAAGCTGCGCAGCTCCGCGACGGTGCGTGGAGTCGGCCAGCCCCTCACTGCGGCGACCTTACCTGGGTCCGTAGCCACCCCTCGCGGTCCAACAACATGTCCCAGGAAGGTCACCTCCCGCCGCAGGAGCTCGCACTTGCGGGGGTTGAGCCTCAGGCCAGCACGGCGGATGCAGGCCAGCACCGCCTGGAGGTTTGTCAAGGCCTGGTCGAAGCCCCGGGCATGAACCAGCAGATCGTCCAGGTACAGCACACACTGGTTCCGCGGGACAGATGCCAGCACCCTCTCCATCAGCCTCTCGAACGTCGCCGGGGCATTGCACAGGCCAAAAGGCATGACAGTAAACTGCCAGAGGCCCTGGCCGATAGAAAAGGCCGTCTTCGGGCGAGCATCGGGAGCAAGCGGTACCTGCCAGTAGCCGCAGCGGAGGTCCAGGGAGCTGAACCAGGTCGACCCGGTGATGTAGTCTAGGGCGTCATCTATCCTCGGCAGGGGGTAGGAATCTTTCCGGGTGACCTCGTTCAGCTTGCGGTAGTTGACGCAGAACCTCCACGAGCCGTCTTTTTTTTTGACCAGTACAGCTGGCGCCGACCACGGGCTCGCGGAGGGCTCAATCACCCCCGCTGCGGCCATCTCCCGGATCTTTTCCTCAGCGGCGGTCCGCTTGGCGTGAATCATGCGTCCCGGTGGGATGCGGATGGGCTGTGCGTCACCGGTGTTGATCTCGTGTTGGACCAGGGCAGTGCGGGTGCAGTCCTCATCTCTCGCCGCAAAGAGATCCTCGTTCTGGGCGAGTAGCTCCTGGAGCCGCTGCCGCTGGTCCTGATCGAGGCCCTCGCAGCTCCGCTGGTAGAGATCCTCAACGGCGCGCCTCGCTTCCACGCAATGCTCGGCCCCCGCCGCCGCCGCCTTGTCTGGCTCCCCGGCTGACTCGGGAGCAGGATCCGGCACGCTCGCTCCCCGGCTCACAGGCCTGGTCTGCCCCGGCGACTGCCGCCGCCGCCGCCGCCGCCGCCACTGCCTCTTTTTCTCCCGGCTCCGGCAAGCCCGCGTCCCTCTGCCTTCGCCGGGCCTGCCCTCCACCAGGTGAAGTCGCTCCCCCTGCCACACCAACTCCTGCCGGCTCAAGTCCAAACTGGCCCCCACTCGCTGCAGTACGTCCAGCCCCAGAATGCAGTCCTCCTGGATGGGTGCGAGGTAGCAGGGGTGGCGCACCGTCGCTGCACCTAGACGGAAGGCAAGCACCTGTTTCCCCCGGACTGCAGCGAGCTGTCCCGTCACGGTCCTTAGCCACAGGCTGGAGGCCTCCCATCCTGGGGGGTTGGTGCCCTCGGTGTCGGGGAGGACGCCCGGCCGGAGTAGGGTTACCGATGAACCGGTGTCGAGTAGAGCCAGGCAGGGTTGGTCCTCGATTTTGCAGTGGAGGTACAGGCCCCGGCTACAGCCGACTCGCCCCACGGTGGCGTGAGGGGCGCCGGTCTTAACAGCGCTCTCCGGAGCAGGGGTTGAGGTGTTCGAGGGGCGGCCTTCCCCACGCTGAGCCGCCCCGTTCCCGTTTCCCGACGCCGATCGAGGAGTGCGAGGTTCGGGTGCCCGGCAGAACCGGGCTCGGTGTCCCCTCTTCCCGCAGCGGTTGCAAATCAGAGTGCGGGGCTGTTCCGCGGGGGTCGCTGCCCGGGCTGGCTCCTCTTCCCCCTCGCTGGATCCCTCCGTCGCCGTCTCGCTCAGCCGGCAGGGCGCACTGCGTCTGCTGGCGCTTCCAGTCACCCCGAACACGGTCTCAGCCCGTGTAGCAAGGGCCAAGGCCTGCTCCAGCGATGTTGGCGCGGCCAGCTGCACGTGGCGCCGCAGCTCCTCGGGTGAGAGGGCCTTGAGAAAAGCCTGGAGAGCCATCTCCCGCTGTGCCTCCCGGGGGAAAGTTGGGTAACCTCGGCGGGCGAGGAACGCGACATCAGCGGCAACCGGGCCCAGTCGCTCTCCTGGTTGGCGCCGCCGCAGGGCCAGCCTCTCCCGCATCAAGTCCGGCGCCTCCTCCACACCGAAGCGCAGCTGGAGAGCCGCTGCCAGCGCCGTGTATTCGCCTCTGTCCTCCTCCGGGACGTCCAGGAGCGCCTGGCAGGCCGCTCCTTCCAGCGCCGCCGCCAGGTGGCCGACCATCTCCGCCCGGCTCCAGCCATTCGTCCGGGCCGCGAGTTGGAACTGCGCCTCGTAGATTTCCCACGGCGCTTCCCCATTGTAGCGACCTGGTCTCACCCGCGCCGATGAGTGTGGGAATCGCTGATCGGCTCCGGCAGGGAGAGTATCCTCTATCTGGGGTGCTCGCTGACCAGGAGTAGCGGCCGGTCGCCCCAATTCTACTGGCGGGACCACTATTGAATAGCCCTGGTAAGGGCTGTGGTCACCTGTCGCACCCAGGAGTTGCTCAGGCTCCCTATGTGTGCTGCCGATGGGTTCTGTTTCTTCCAGCGTCAGCCGGCGCTTAATAGAATCGGGTACTGTCTGCCACGAGTTGTCCATTCTGCCTGCTTCTGACACCAATGTAGCGCTTGCAGATTCTTTTCAGAACAAGGACGAGTGGAGACACAATTAACAAACAAGAATTAGCTTTATTCGTTTTCAACCACACAAAACCGAACACAGGATCTACACACACATGAGGAGACTGACGGAACACGTACACATATTTAGGGTGGTAATTACCTAACAACACACTACACTTTTACAGGACTACACAGGGCAATAGAATTACTAGGACATTATTTACACAGGTAGGGTCAGCCGCTGGTCATCGTGCTGACCCTCAGACTCTCCCTGGCTACCACTCCCAGCATGCCCAGCGGTACTACGAGCGCCTAGGGGCGCTTCACCTCACCACCAGGCGAGGGCGTTACACTATCAAGATCTTTAAATTTAACATTTACCTTTAAATGTTTAACAATAACATAATGCAAATCTATCCAAAACAATTTTGGTACAATACCTTTTTTACTTAAAAAAGAAGGTCTTCTTTAGCTCAGCTGGCAATGCCTGGCTTCGAGCCCACGCAGTGAGGCACGAACTAGGGTGGGAGCGGCGAGGGCACAAGCCCTAGAACCCGAATCCGTTACAGTAACAAAAGGACAGACAATGGAATGTGGGCTATTTCGAAGTCGCAAATGTGAGAAGAAAAGTAGCAATTGCAGGATTTTAAGTCGCAATTGCGAGATTATAAATCGTATTTCAGTTTTTAAATCGCAGTTCTGTGATTTTAAGTCGCAATTGCGAGATATTAAGTCGCAATTGCGAGATACCATAGCGCGGTTTTTTTTTACTCCCTGGCGGAAAAGGGCTTCCATACTTTCCTACCCTCATCACTGATGTTCCGGCTCTTCTGTTTGCACGTTTCATTGTATTTGTTTCGTTGGCATTTTCTTCCTCTGGCCCGTGTCGTTTTTAACCCCTTACAACAAACTTATCAATTTTTCTTTTTTTATACGAACTAGCGGGCTACTAGGCTAGGCAACTCTACTGTGAGCGGGCTGCTTTGCACTCAGACCTACAGTATGACAGGCGCGACGGTGGAGGCAATATTATTAATTCCTTACCACCCTAACACACTTCCTATCCCCAGGACCATTAACCTTTCCTTACCACCCTAACACACTTCCTATCCCCAGGACCATTAACCACAACTTTTCCATCCTACAGGATGATCCCTCCATTGGGGCCCTCTTTTCTGATCGCCATATCATCTCATATCGCCGACCACCTAATCTGCGTAACCTCCTTGTTCACAGCTCCCTTGACCGCCCTAAACAACCATCCACACCTGGCACTTTTCCTTGCAACAGAACTCGCTGTATCACCTGCAAGTACACAGCCACCACCACACTCATTCAAGGCCCCTCAGGACAATTCCGGATCACCCAGACAGCATCTTGTACCTCCAGCAACCTTATTTACTGTATCTCTTGCAGTAAATGCCCAGCCATCTACATTGGAGAAACAGGAAGGAGACTCGGAGACCGCTTCAGAGAACACGTCAGGGCTGTGAAGATTAAAGATCTCTCCAAGCCCATTGTTTCTCATTTCACTTCTGACGGCCACGACCACTCTAATCTCTCCGTCTGTGTTCTCAAAGACGGTTTTCCGAACTCATACATCAGAAAGACCACCGAAACTAAAATTATTCTGCAGCTAGGATCACACATTCTCCCTTCCCTTAACGACAGACTAATGTTCTTTTAAATTTTCTCCATTCATTGGAAGTTTCATTTCACACCTCTTTGCACCCATTCTGACTTCACACCTCTTGATTGGCCTCTCTTTCTGTCCCCTACTCCCGCCTCTCACTCCTCCTCCCTCCCAACCTTTGTTCTCCCGCTACTTTACCTTTGCCTACTGCCCTGTCTCTCTCACACCTGAAGAAGGCACCACGGCCGAAACGTTGTGTTCTCTTTCTTCTTTTTTTCAGCATGGAATAAACCTATTACTTGTTCCTTTGCAGCCTACGCATGCTGACGCAGCTACCCACCTGCAATATTATTAATGTGTATTCTAGTGACGCGCGTTATAGCCTGCGTTCAGCACCTTATATTAAATTAAAGATTAATGAAAATGAATCTGGTCACCAGCGAATCTATTTAGAAACGGTTTTACGTGACTAGAATACACTCCTAGTGGGGCTGCGAGTTCTACCTTTTTTATCGAAGGAATCGACTACAATCAAATGTAATTTATTAAAAAAGATCAGACGTTGCGGGCCGCAGGTTGAGAACCACTGTGTAGAGAAAAAACAAATATATAAAAAAACTATTTTCCATATTTAATTCATGGAACTACTACTCACAACGAATATAAAACATATTTGGCACAGTAGTTTTTTCTATAAATGTCTCACTAAATGTTGTTCATACAAACAATATTCATGTGCTACAGATCCTTCTCACCTAAGAGGAATGGATATTATTCGTGGATTCATGAGAAATCAGTCAGCACTTTGGCACAACAGTCAGACTTTTTCTGTGATCCAGATGGAAGATATTTTAGGAGATACTGCAGACCCAAGCAGGATCAACTCCTTAGGGTCCAGGTGACTTCCCAGCTCTTAATTAAGGCACTCCTCAAAGAAGATGGAAGCCCAGGAGAGAGAGAGAATCCCACCAATCCAGCCCTCCAGGATTTCTCCCAAGAACAGCCTGATTTTCCGGACTCTCGGTCAGGACACCTTAATCCAGCAGCACAGATCCCAGACGAGGCAACTGCTCTCCTGCCAGAACCAGGTTCCTGTGGACTGCAGGGTGTCACTCTGCATTCACAGACACAGAGCAGTGACTCCACAGGGCTTTCTTCTTCCTTGTGCTTAAAGAGACGGAGCTGCTGCATACAAAAATCATTGAACTGCCTGCTTTCGAACAGTAGACCTGAATTCTTCTGAGAAATGCCTTCTGACTAAAAATGTGACGGAATTACTTCAAGATTTTTAAAGAATATGTCTCAAAGAAGTTTAAGTTGTGTTTGGACAAATGTATTCACAAGAGAGGACAGCTCTTTGAGTCAGTTGTGTAAGAATTCAAGACAGAGGCATTATTTAATTACTTGACAGGGGTAGGAGGAGGCAGTAACGAACTCTTTCCTGTAATCTCTAGAATGTCTCAGAGCTCTGAAATGTGCACAAGCTGAGGTCACAAAAAAGGGGGCCAGGCTCCAGACCAGAAGAGGACCTCAGTTAAGCCTGAGGGTATCATCAAGTACCCTGCTAATAAAATAACACCCCTGTCAGCAGAGAAACACAGGAAGCAAACACTTGTCTGTCTGTCCTTTGTTGTGGTGAACTCATTTTATAGAATTTTGTGGACACGTCTCTTCAATTGACCCCATTATTATTTTACAGAGTTTTTTGTTTTAATTTGTGTTGCATTGAATTTCACAAGATATTCTTAAAGGTTTTTGAGATGTGAACAAATGCCTTCAATCTGTACAATTACAGATTGCAATTGCAGTCCCAGTTTCCCGGACCAGTTATTAAATCTTGGTGACAAAATTAATCAACTGACTGTATTGTAAAAATGTTCAAATTCTGAAATAAGCACAATATTACGAACTTTGTGAAAAGCACTGTAAGGTCTTTTACTTTCATTGTGGTTTGGAATGCACTTATCAGTTGTGATTCTTTCTATCCCCAAAATATAAAAATAGCATTGCAGTTTCCCTTTAAGTACAAGTTTCAAGTAAAAAAAACAACTCCTGTTTAAAGATTTATGAAGATAACTTCATAACTATAACTAGGAGCTTGATACAATAGAAACAAATACAATAATACATTTAAACATTTCTAAGAAGTCCTCCATGCTACTATAACCCAGAGAGCGCTCATTATGACTGCCGGCAGTTTGCCCTTTTGCCAAGCCATTTTACAAGCCTGCAGGGAAATGTATTGTGCAATAAAATAAGTGGAGCCAGAAAGCACTAATGCTTGTACTGAAAAGGAAGTAGTCTGCTTACACATCCTTAACTGATATTCTGTTGTCTATATATCTCTTATTTACTCCTGCCTACAACATAATAGATGTGGGCTATTGATAGAGGGTTTCTCTAATTAATATGCACCTCTAATTTGGGAACTGTCCCCTACAGTGCAAGTGGGGGAGCTGGTATTGACTGCACTGCATACGATGACCTCATTGGAATGCTTTTTTCCCCTGTTGTTTGTCAAACAAGAACATTCCTGATGAAAAGCATCATCAGCAGGGATGAAGAAACAATAATTTTGCACTGTCTTTTCCAACTCGATATCCAGCTAGGAGAAGCAAATTTCAAATCACTGTTGTTACCAGAGACTGAAAAATAACAAAAAAAAAGTACGGATCAACAAAAGCCAGGCCAGCTGAAGTGCAGTGTTCAGTTGAAATAATACCAAAGACCAGGATGCATGCTGCTGAATTTGAAATGCAAATGTAGTCCAAATTGAGGAGAGTGCATACTCTGGGTAGAGTGAAAGAACTGTACACAGAGAAGACATAATCTGTCGGGGAGCCTATGTTTAGGATGTTCAGAATGTCCACATCATTATGAATATCCGTCCAACATGTAGAGTTAAATTAATTCTGCCTCGACAATTATATATGTCGCAATGTACATATACTGTATTATTGAGAAAATTATTGAGGTCCAGTTAAATAAGAAATCTTGATAACTACAAATAGAATATAGCTCATCTGACAGCTGTATCCCGGCTGAGTTCTTGTTCGTATTTTATCCTTTATTCAACCGGCAGCTCACTCAAGACATGAGATTAACTGACCACTGGACCTCAGTAATTAGGCCTTTATTGGCCTTCTTATAACCGAGTGGTGTGGACACCTGTGACTAAGAAAAGATGTTCTGCTATTGGTGCTGAATGGCCCTTTCACTCCTGTGCACTCGGTGATGACTGGAGCTGCCAGCTGAGTGAAGGACAAAAGAGCTCCAGCTGGGCTTGGTGGCCTGAATTAGGAAATGGGTCTGCAGCTGCCGAATGTCTTGACTACTGCTCACGAGGCTCCTGAAAAAAAAATCACCTTGTTTGTTTACAGGCATTAGAGGCACTACAATAAAACCGCCAAATACAATATTGAGAAAAAATTAGAGTGAACATAAGAATGCAATAGAATTAATTATTTCTAGTAACATCCTGGAAACTGATAATCAATTTCAAGAAACAACTAGTTGAAGTCAAAATTGCTGCCACCAGTTACTGGATTTAAAGGTGCACAAATGTATTCGCAGGATGTGATATCTACTGTTGGATCATTTTTTTTAATACAAATGTATGTTATGTCTTTTTGTCACACTTTTAATCAGGTTGTCTTCACCATTTATTATCATGCAGCTCCAATTGAGTTTTTAGGTATAAAATACATAAAAATACAGATCCAACCTCCGTGGGTTCACAAACATTGTTCTTGGCACTGTAACATGTCACCAGTGTTTGCACTGCAGGTTTTCTAATCAACTTCAAGTCTAACCAGTATTTCGAGTCACAAATTTCTGAAATGATCTAACAGAGCTCCTCTTTAACCTGGCAGTGTTTTATTTCCTAACAAAGGTGTTAATGCTAGGTGATGTTCCATTTTGTAGCTTATTAAAACACCATTTTCAATTGGCTATTTCAGCAACCAAACCAGCTAGACTTGCCTAAGGACCTGCTCTTGCTTGTAACTCACCTTAGATCCTTTGGGTTTTCATCCAGCTCGCTGTTATGTGTTGGTGCTCCCACCCATTTTCAAAAATAAAAAAAAGATCTAATGAAACAGACTCATTTATGAAAACAGACATCAACTCAATGGTAAATTTCAACGAGAAAAAGTTTATTAATTTTGAAAGACAAGCCACAAATTTTAAGAAAACAACACCAGTAAGCTAGCCTGAGCTCAAATCTGAAATATTCAGAAAAACAAACTACATGTGTCCTTAATATTTCCTATAGATTCTTTTATAACGACACACTAAAAGTTAATATATACCTTTATAAATATAAAAGTTCCCCAGTTGTTTTTGTTATTATTATTTTTTTGTAAAATACACAATACAAATCACCCTTGCACTTGTTAGCTCTTGCCAATTTTAGAGGATATGATATACCAAAATTTAACTTGAAACAACACACAAAAAAATCACAATGATATATATTTACAAAATACAACACATTATACAAAACAAAAAAAGAGAGAATCACAATGTACTCATTCAACATATTTAAATAATTAAAAATTAATTTGTCATCCAAAAAGAATAAAGGAAAATAACAACAATGAAAACCAAAAAAAAAATCAGAGATACATTTCCTCCATTTTTCTGTATATACACCACAGACTCAGCTACTGGGAGAGCACAGAGCCACACGGCCTGCGAGACTGTGGGCGGGTTGTGCTTGCATCAGAATGAGCTACAGCATGTCACCATTTACAAAGAGAACTGTCAGATGGCACTTCAAATATATCAGAAATCAACACACCGCTTTTACTGTACTGCAAAACCAAAAATGACAGCAATATTACAGTATTCTTCTTCCATTGGCAAAACTGTCATTAGAACATCCTGTGTACACAGTTTTAGTTAAGACACTAAAAAAAAACCCAAGGTTAACATTAAGTGCCAAGAATTGCAAGAGAATTACCATCCACCACATAATGGAACATACAGAATGTTATCGCATATGTCCTCCCATTGATGGAGACCATTTTTGCAGCAGATATACCCAGATGGGTGGCCAGCACTTCATCTCTTATAACCTAATAATAGTTCCAACAACAAATTGTGTTCTGCAATGTTGGTGTGTCGGTAAGTTAACAACTCTTTTTAAAAGAATCTGTGAATTACTTTATTTTTTTATACTATCCCTATTAACAGGTTTTATGATGACATTTACAAGGAACTTCCCAGATGCTGGAAGTCTAGAAGCAACTCAAAGTCAAACTTTAAATTTTACAAGTGAAAATAGTCTATGAAGTATTGCACATGGAGAGAACAAGAGATTATAAAGGAGATACGGGCCTACAGAGATACCAGCTTGCAAAGAATGATCCCTTATTAATCTATTTTAACACACCGATTGAAAGGTTTTAATACAATCATGTAAGTGGGCTGTGCCAGAGACTGGCTTCTAAGACTTGCCAGATGGAGTCACTGTAATTACTATTCAAAATAACTAAAGGATGGACAAGAGACTTTGTATTTGGAATGCATTACACTCAATTATTCTTAATGTATCTAAGAGCTTCATTTGTCTACTGGGTGCTCCACACAGGCATCTCACCTTTGATGTGAGCATCTTTATTTCATAAAAACAAAACAAAAATCATAAGGCTATAAACAAGAGCATGCCACTTGGCCATTCTAGCTTGTTTGGTTGTTAGTGACTAATTTCTGTTTGATTGTTGGTTTTGTAGTTTTATAACACAGGTTACTTTGTGCTTTAAGAATTGTACCTAGTTGAGGTAAAGAAGTGATCAGTCATTCATTTTATCGATGATCTTTTAAATACAACATTCGCCCTTTCGATGACAATAAAATCAATAAAATTGAACATTTTTAAAAATAAGGCGACTATGAGGATCAGCAAATCCAAAACTAAGAGTTGTTGGATTAGAAAAAAAGGAATCCCAGTGTTTGACTTCCATCATGTTTTTCCTATACGATACAATATACACTAGTACAGCAAGTCTGAAATATTAAAATCAGCAGGCAATTTTGTAAACAGAAAACAAAATGGGATTTTATTCTGATTCGTCTGCATGAGAGATGTGTGTAAAAAAGTACTTTGCTGTAAAAAATGAAGATGTATAATGTTTTTAAAAAATGTATAAGCATAAGATGAAAAAAATATAAATACTAAAAAAACTAAACTTTTTAAACTGATGTATACTGAATGAATGTCCTGTAGAGTTCTGTACCGACTGGTTTTTGCATCTGAGATAAGTAAAGAATCAAAAAGATTGTTCAAAAAAGGAGTCAATGTGTCTTATAATTTTCAGGAATCTTTATTTCTAGTCTTGTGCTGTCGGTCAAGATCATCTCCTGAACTCCTCAACAGGTTGAGTATGAACTTAATTTGGACTCTGCAAGTTCTCTGAGCAGCATCTCCATATGAACTCAGCTGTATTAAAGTTCAGTGGATGGCAAGACAAATCTAATCAAGTGCACCATAACTCTTCTCTTTATAATTCTGTGAGATCTAACCCATTTTTTATAGAAACAGAAAAGCTAGACAACTGATGAAATACGTCTGTTTATTTAATTAATTACTAATTTATCATACTTCCATTTTTGTTCAAAAGGATTAATCTGAAATGGATAACTCTCCTCTTTCTTTAAGGTTCAGAAAAGAGCTACTACCGACAGAAGTGCTCTTTTCGAGAAAGAGCACAACAGTGATGCGTGTGTCTGGGTTTTGTTGTTGGCGTAAGCTCAAAAGACAGAATAAACCACTGGAAAGGAGGCACATCAAAATATGTCATCATAACACCAGTTAAAGGGTGCTTTGGAAATATTTTTTTTGTCAAAACCATATTGATATATCTTGATGTTGTGTGCATTTCTTGGAACGAATATTGACAGTATTGTCTATTAAGTGTTGACAGCTCACTCTATGTTTGAAAGTGTACATAGAGGCAAACTAAGGACCAGTCAACCCAACAGACCCAGGAGTAGCTGACCAAAAGTTTTTGATGAGGACGGCAAACAAGAGTTTTGATATAAGGTTACATACAGTGTTAGTGCTTTATCCTAGTTCCTGATTGGGGTTTGTCTACAGGGCAGGACAAAAGGAGCCCCCGGCAAACAGAAAATCCCCTTCAGGCAGCTACTCTTTAACTTGTAGCTGATATAGGTAGGGTATTGTGGTGTAGTGTTCCCTCTTTAATAACAATACGTTTATGTAATTGAGGAGCATTGCACTTATCAGTTCCTTAAGTGATGGTCCCATTATCATTTTCACAGCCAGTTCTCTATTCTAAATGAGCTTAATGCAAACCCTAAAACAATCTGTGCATGTCCTCATTCAAACCTCCTGAATCTTACATGATCTGTTTCCCTCTTAACAACCCAGTCTCTAAATAAAATGTGGTCTTCACACACGTCACTGAGAGATGTCAGACCCTGGGGACTGCAGGAAAGAGCTGGGCTGATGTGGCCTCAGTTTTCTCTGGTCCTGATCAAGCTCACTCATGGTAGTGTATATCATTGAAGGCACTGAATATTCTTTTGTAACTGAAGCTGCACTGTAGTTCTGCACAATCTCAAGCATTACATGAGCAGTGATTTGCAGGGAGAGAATGGAACATGTTTTCCCACTTTTTACACTTGCATTTAGGAAAATGAAATAGCTTTCAATATTGAACCAAAATGGAAATTGATATGTTCCTTTAAAAGAAGGCAGGAATTTTTACTTTTGTTTTACATTGGCCTAAATAAGAGATGATATTTTAACAATAAAACAGCCAAAGGCTTTTCTTTAAAAAACAAACAAACAAACAAAGCAATCCTTATGATTCTAACATTTTCAGTAAAAAAAAATCTCAGTAAAGACTTTACAGTACTTTTCCCTTCCATGTAAAATTAAACACATACATAAGAGAATGTTTTAAAATAATAATCCTTAGAAATTGGTGCAATGTATAACCAGGCAGGATATTAATGTTTTAAGAGGTTGTTTTGGACCATGTTAGGATCACTGGAAAAAAAATTGATTCTACCAGGCACATGTCACAAAGAAAATAAATTAAAAATAAACAGACCATAAAACTAGCAGCACAAAATGCATGCAAAACAAAAAGCACTTATGAGACTGTACAAATCAATATGAATAAATAGAATTGATTAACCCTTTGAGAACTGTTTGCACTGCTGGCAAAACAGTGTACTGTCTTTTGAATTAGTTTCATTTGTTTGACAGGAATGGAAAAGGAAAAGAAAAGAGATGCAATGTTTCGGCTGTGGAGCCTACTTCAGGTGTGAGGTCTCCACAAGAACGCTCCATAGCTGAAACGTGTCTCTTTTCTTTTCAGCATGGAATAAACCTTTACCTTTGCAGCCTACGCATGCTGAAGCATCTACCTACTTGAACTTCATTTGCCTGATGACTCTTAGCGGTGAATAAATGTGTATTCACCAGGTGTATGCACCGAGAGTGAAGAATGTACTATGAGTGAGGCCTGGTGCAGGAGGGTGTGCCACATGACGCGGGCAGCGGAGCAGTGCCCATACCACCTTGTCGCTCACCTCGCACCTCAGACACGCCACAGCTGGATTTGGTATTATTGCAGGCCAACAAATATCTGAGCAAATATTTCTCCAGAGCAAACACAACAACTTCATCACAGCACCAGGAAAATTACTTTTTTAAAATCAATTGTGCTTATATGTCACAAAACAGTCATGAGCCCACAATACATACACTGTGGGAGTCTGCTTTATGAGGTGACGTATTAGTCAGAATAATGTTTCTTTTGTCATCTAGTTAAGGATTTCTATACCTACCTAGTCATTTTTTAGGTTTTCTAAAAAATCTTCTAAACTAAATTTCACTTGAGATCAGAGACAAAAACATAA
This sequence comes from Atractosteus spatula, assembly GCF_055471065.1. NCBI lineage: Eukaryota > Metazoa > Chordata > Actinopteri > Semionotiformes > Lepisosteidae > Atractosteus > Atractosteus spatula. Next base: position 64,888,188 of record NC_142708.1, on the reverse strand, counting down.
GTGGCTCATGTAAAGTGCCTAAATAAGAGACCATAATAATTAAGACACATCGCACTCTATTTGTCTGTTTTAACTGTTTCTATCAGAAATCATACAGCAATTTTAAAAAAGACACCATAATAGCATAAGCATAAAAATATAAGAAATGTATTAGCATTTTGGGGGGGATTTGTAAACAGATCTTGCCTCAGTTGACAGGCATTAATTGATAAGTTTTGCTAAATTAATTGTGAAATGTATCTGTAAAAGTTCTGGAGTAATAACAAAAAAAATGTAGTTTGATGATTAAATGATTGTGCAGAGAGTTCTCAAAGGTTTACAGTTGTAGACATTTCTTAAGTCAGTCAGTAGTATTTAAAAACAGTGAATTTTAACTATTTCTTTTTCAGTTTAAACACCTCCAGCCACTATGGTTTCATAAAAGAAAAATCGATAGAAATTCAAGTACAGAGTTTGCCAGTGTTGTGAAAATGACAGCTGCCTTATATGTCTCAGCATCATTAACTTTTTCGGTCAGGCACAGAAACAACAAACAAATCAGGTAGCAACAGGCAACAGCTTGTGATCTTCACTCTGTCTTTCTTCCCAAATTTACATCACTTTTGGAACAGTCCTTGGTCTTTCAATTTGAAATTGCCATTTGTCCACCCAATCTAAGAATGTGGGTTATAAATTGACTCTGCTTGCCAATACACCCCTCATCTCAAACCAGCACAAGAGAGAAGTCATGACCTCTGAAAAATGCTGTATCTAGCCATCTGCTTTGCTACACAGGCCACAGCACAAACAGAAGAGCTAGACTGCAGGGCAGAGAACAGCTTTCAGCTCGTGTTGGTGACGCTGAGAGCAAGCTCATGGGTGATAGGCCAGCTGCTGGAGCAGCGGAGAAGAGTGGGGACACACTGGCTGACTATGGACCTGCCTAGCGCTGGAAAAGCCCCCTGGAGTGGTGAGCCACAGGCAGGTAAAGGTATAGCAACTCATTAACAATTCACTATCAACATGTAGTTAACAGAAAAAAAACACACATTTTAAATATAAAGTGATTCTTATTAAAGGCAGGTGTGAACAATTCAAAAGATTTAGAAATGCAGAAACAAATTCCCGTTGTTTGTTTTGCTTTAGACTGAAAGTCACACACTCCCCCTATCCTGACTGAATGTAGAGTGAACTGGTTAGGCAATAACCAGATTTTTTACATTTAATACAAGAGTGACTAACTTTGTTACAAATAAAGGACAACAATGCTGAAGTCTGCATATCAGTCAGCATTTTCAGTCATGGTGGCTATTCTTTCAACATACTTTATCTTTATTACCGTGTATCCTGTTCATGAGGATAATAAACTGAATAAATAATCCTTCATCAATGTCACTACCTATTAGGCTAAAAACACATATACAATTGGTACAGGCCAACAGAATTTCATGCCTGCTCTTTGAGAAAAGACAAGAAGTGAATTTCACAAGCTTTCTAATACATCAAGACAGCCTAAATGAGAAATACTTCTCAATTCCTGTCCACCTGTCACAGCGACCAGTCTTACAGGCTTGTGCCTAATACATCAAAGGGCCAAGAAGATACAGTTAATGACCTGAGAGAAACCAGCAAGCCTGACATAAGGCTCCACAGCCCAGTCCCCAGCCATAATCCAAACAACACCAAGTCATAGCTACCAAACATGACAGAATGACAATCATAGCAAATACATGAAAAAATACACAAACCAAATAAATCTAGATAGATATATCATAGAAAATATTAATTTGGTCCAATATACATTAATAAAGAGAAAACAGAGTAAGGATCAAGGTGATGTTTGCACTCCATCTAATAACTGCTGATGGTAGTTTATTTTTTTACAAAGAAATAATCTCAGGTAAACAAACTTGTAAAGGCTGTAGCAAAATTCAGCAGCTCAGCAGCCTGAGCTGAAATTAAAAATGGAATCTGTGCACTCCAGCCAGCTGAAAACTGAACAGTTGCAAAGAGGGTGCAGCACATGGGCAGCTGGACTCGAAGCCACCTGTGTCGTTACAACACAGAGATCAGGACACAAGAAGCCCTGCATGCTGCTCGTTTTGCCAAACGAGCCAGAGCCCACTAGCAGTAGAGAACATGGAGCCACAGCAAACTCACAGATCACTCTCTTTGCTACAGCACACTGAACGAAATACATTGAGACACAACAGTTATATGTTCAGACATGGGGTTAGTATCTGATGGAATCTGTTCAGAAACTCAGGCTACCTGTAGTATCTGACGAGTGCTGAACACAGTTTGAGTCCATTCTCCTGCATACTGACCAGCTGACTACCAGCAGCAACAGGTTTCCCTTCTCCCTGCATAGGAAGGGCTATAAAACTCACAGGAGTGCAATTAGTTCATTTAGATGTAAATGAATAAATCCCCACAAAACTATGTCTTTTTGTTAAAATCACTTTATAAATACCTCAGTCTAAATGTTTGTCTTTTAAGAGCAGGTAGAGTCAATATTGACATAGTAATGTTTAGTCTGACATAAAAGAACTCGGTATGAAATCGCTGGAATCCTTTTCACAGAATGAAAAATAACCAGTCGTGCCATTTGTTGCCACTTAGATGGTGGGTCACAAACCCAGCTGTCTGGGTTTGCTCAGGAGAAGCTTCAACTCATTCTGTATCTTCTCAGCTCAAGGAAAACTGGAGCATGGTCAATAAGGATACACCACTCACACACAAGGTTAAAAAAACAACAGAATACAGATAAATGATTTGCCGGACTGCTGGGGTTGGGGGGGGAAGGAAGGGGGGGGGGAGCCAAAAAAAGCTGCAGTTGTTTAAGGCACTGTGCAGAAGCGGAGGTACATTGATCCCTGACATTAATTCTGTACATGGCAATAGTCCAACATGCCGCCTACAGAAAGGATGACGCAACTTCTTGAGGTGTGTCTGCTTTGATTCTTTTGTTTTGGTCCAATCCCTACATCTCCTTGATAGACAGACTACAATAAAGGGGTCCATTTGGACTTTCTAAGCCCTGGTAACAAAAAACAACTGCGTGGCACAGTAAACAAACAACTCCTATAATCACATCTTACTGCTCTGGGACTAATGTCTATGAGTACTGTACTATACTAGCAGCTAAAGCTATTAACTACAGACCTACTGTATGTGCCCTAGGGAAACTGTGGCTGGAACATACGAAATCTAGCTCTAATATTTACAGCACTGTCATCACCCTGCAGAACAGCAGCTGACCCAAGTCTGACAGTACAGTAGCACGTGATGTACAGAAGAGGCAGCCTGCCAGCTTAAGCTGCCTTACTGACTGCTGTAAAAATGTCACAAAAATCACTGTTCAGTATTTCCATTCATACAGGACTCACAATTCTTGTAAAGCTAATAAAAACATACATAATAAAATAGTGTACCCATGTATTTTAGTTCACTTAATTTAGAGATATTTTTACTAATTTCAGACTGAAGATCTTTAAATGATAATTTCATGTATCAGAAAGCATTGTTATAATTTTAGAAACCAAATTAACCCTCATTTTATAATTTTGCTGTGCTTCTAGCATTTATTTTCTTTTCACACAATGCCCCTAAATTTGTATTTAGCACTACAGAAATAACCCCTTTTTTACTATCTCCCCCTTTTGACACACATTCATTCAGGAAAAAGACTACATTACACAATAAAATATGCAAAGGGTTAAGTGGGATGACAGGCTGCAGTACATTCGTCCCTTACAAAGAACACCAAACTTACACAGTGCACCCGTGGTATCTGGGCTGCTGCAGGCGAATACACCTGTGGCAGATGTTCTTGTGATCTCCATGAGCTGTGATCCTGCTGCAGCTCCACCTGCTGTCCAGTAATTGGAGTTAACCACATCTCAAAAACAAATCTTGAGCCCTCTACAGAAGTCTCTACTAACACTAGTCTCCTCAATCAAAGTCACCACAAACTGATCATCAGAAATGGGGAAAAAAACCCAAAGAGTATTAAGATCAACCTGTATGATTGATCTGGTATATAACATCCTCATCCCCATAAAGTTCACTATGAGGAAAACTCACAGGTTCCTGCCACTTTGTGCAGGGATGGAGTGTGCAGGGATAAAGGCAACTCAAGACAAAGAACTCCAGTGAATTTAAGTGAAATCATTGCCAAGCCCTGCTCTCAGATCCACAAGCAACAGTTTGCACTGAAATCACAACTCTTCGATTAGATGATACCACAGAAAGAGTGTTAAAGCTCAGAGCATTGTCCATTAAAATGGAGACTTTTCTCTCCTGAGAAGTTAGCAGCTCAAACAAGGGTTTCATATTATCACTGGGGACCATACAGTACACAATGTGGTCACCACAACACACAAATACTAGGAAGAGAAAAAGTGTCACAGAAAGACCAGGCAGGAACCGTATTTCTTTTCCTCGCTAGTGCCATTAGTGCAAACTAGACACTGGAGAGAATCCATACTTTACCAGTGACAAACAGGCTAGGACCCTAAGTGTCTCCTGTACTGTTTTTAAATATTGGACTCGAAAACTAGACCATAGTGTCTTGGAATGGTTATGTTTACAGTTTTGGCAGTCAGACAAAGATGTCATGACATGTAGACCATTGCTTTTTTTTTTGCTTGAACAGCACAGATTGGTTTTTCCAACCATCTGCATCAACGTACCTCCTGTACAGTAATAATGTGTGCCAACTGCTAAACGAGGTAATGGCAGAATCCACAAAGTCACTATAGGGGTAATTACAGACACAAAGGTTTAAAAAGAATCTCAGTGAGTGATACTAATCTAATTTGTAGCTGCCCTTATACAAGATTCTGACTGTGCTACACCTGCTCTACAACAGGAATTAAACTGCCAAATTGAAAGATATCAGTTCAACGCTCCTTTAACTTTAGGTTCCTTTTATACATCTCTGGACCCTAATGGTCCCTGCTGCACTGAGGAGGAAAGGAGCTTTTTAATTCAGACATTTAGCTGAGACTTAGGTTGGCACCTGGGGCACTGGTGCCACTATGGAACTGTGTCAGCACTTCTGGTACAGATGTATGTCACTAGACTACCTCTTAACACGGATGTTTTTCCTTAGGGACTGCGAAAATACTTCAGTCATGTGTGAGATTATTAAAACAAAAGAGGAGCACAAAGGGAGACAGGCTGGCCATATTTTGCTGAGTGAGAGACAAAGAAACGGCACATTCAGAGTAAGGCAGGGGTGACAGCGTCACCTGAACTGAACTGGGGCTACACACACAGGCTGAAGCTACACACAGGCTGAGCAGTTTCAGGGGGAAAGAATCAAATGAATCTTGTGTAGTGGCTTATGGGATACCAATGGGATTTTTATCAAGCAGGTCACTACCATAACCTTTGGTACATGAAAGCAAGTCCTTTTTTTAAACTGCCGATTGTTCTCTTTCTTTAAAGAAGTTCTTCCTCTTTGTTGGAGCAGGTTGTCCAATACAGATGGGAGAACTGGACCTGTGTTCGTGGCCACAAAGGGTGCAGAGAATTACAGAAAATGACATTTCAAAACATTGAATCATGCCTCGTTTCCCAAACAGACTGCTTCACGTAGGTTGACAGTGACTTTATCTTTCCGGGTGGTAGATCAAGCCCGAGACCCCCCTAGTTCAACTCACCTGCCCTTCTTTGGGTGAGAGAACCCTGTTCAGCCCAGTGCGCTCAGTTCAGGCTTCACGTGGTTTTGGTTCTTAGGCTTAGAATCACGAACACCCTTGTTCACGAGACCAAGAGAAATCTGCAAACAGTCAAGCTACAGGTTTAGACGGCTATTGAGAGAGCATGGTGACAAGCGACGGAGAGAGGTGCTCCAGCCCCTGGACGCCTCAGACCGAGGCGTAGGTGTTTCCGGTGGCGCTGCAGTGCCGGATGGTGGGCGTGCCAGGGAGGATGTGCTCAGGTGGCAGAGAGTTCAGGATGATAGGCTGAACACCGCCGTCCAGCGCCCCCTGTAAAGCCTGGCTCACCTCTGCTTTCTCTCTCTTAGCCAGTGGCTCCCCCGAGTCCTCCATTTCATCCTCCATCTCGCTCTCCGCGTCACTCACTTCATCTGCTCAGAAGGGAAACGCATACATTAGGACAATCTGGATTCCTTGCCTCTCTGATTCAGCAATGTCCTGTTTTACTAGACTGGGTTGATAGACCCAGCTCATTAAGGACCTGCTTTCATTAAACTTCGATCCCTTAACCTGCTATAGTGCTTCTACTTGATTACAAGGAGAATTATTTGGTCTGGAGCCTTTCTTTAACAATCTGATAGTTCAAGACGAATATACACAAAATGATCTGTTCTCTCAAAGCCTCCTCTAGCCTGCAGCTTGTCATAAATCAGTCAAATGATGATAAATAAAGTTCAATTCCCCAAAAAAATGCTACTGTAGAACAGAAGTTACAAAAAAACAGTTTGCTAACAATGTATTAATTGAGGTCTACATTGATCATTCTGCCCTTAGGTCAAACAGGCAGACGTAATCCACACTGTCAAATTCGTAGTCCAAAACTTAAACTGACCACTTCTTAATATGCATCTGTTCATTAACACTATTATGTTTTTGCTAATGCAGCTTCCCAAGTGGAATTTTCTCTCAAAAGTTGCTTTTATTAAAACTATTTAAAAAATCCAAGCCTTTTCTTTTGATTCTAACTGAAATTTGTATATCCAGAGATCATGTTGCTCTAGGTAGGGTTTCCTGCAGTTGTATAAAGGGCTGCCTGACCAAAAAGTGGTGATACCATGCCAGACAAATGTGTGAACACTGGCAAAAGGTACACAAGAACCCATATCGACATATTGTTTTGTTGTACAATACCGCAAGATTATTTGCAGCCAGCAGCCATGATGGTATGTAATCGCACAGCCTCAGGTCTTGCGCATTGGGACCAAATCTCACAGTCTAACACCTTGGTCTGAAAATCTGTCATATTTTCCTCAAGTCTAAGTTGATTTAAAAAAGTGAAGAAATGAATGTAAAATTCCTGTCGAGACTCACGATTCCGTTAAGTAACCCAATGTTTTTTTTTGTATGTGAATTAAAGAAACTATCAATTCCAATAGTATGCAAATGCAATTTTTCGACGTACAATCACACACATTTGAATCCTTGGGAGCTATGTTAGTAAGACGCAGAAAATAAAACTCAAGAGTTCCTTTGCAGCAGAATCATTGGGTCACCGACAAATACTGTGTCCCTGCGTTACTTGCCCCTTAATTTTCAAAGTGAAAAAATTAGCCTCAATAGCACAATGAACACAGTGGTCGTTTGATGCGGACAGAAAATAGCAAATAGCAATGCGTTTCAAGTACAAAGCTATTCCTTGTGCAGCATCATAGGTAGCCTGCATCTTCAAACTACTTGTTGTGGTCAAATAACATCTTGTGCAGGATAACATTGTTCAGTTACATTAAAAAGATATCTTGCTAGTTTACAAGATAGTAATCTAATTTCTAGAAGGCTAGGGGGTGTGGCTGGGAGGGGTGGAGGTTACTATCTGCCCAAGCCTTTCCTGCAGGAAACCCTGTTGGAAAATTAACAAGCTTCTGGTATTGCCTTGAAACAACAACAACCTTGTTGCCACTGTCTGCTTCACTATTAACTACAATAGCAACAACAATAGTTAAAGTATGTGGTTACCACATGTAAAAATGTGAAAATGACAGAGGAGCAATGAAAGTCCAGCAAAACTCGAATATATCAAGAAATTCTTTATATAGTATCTGTTTAACCAACTGCTATTATTTAGTTAGCATATTACAGATTTATTTTTTTGTAGTGATATCATGCACCACACAATCAACAGCTGTAAAGTGTTATTTACCTTTGTCGATATTTGCAGGTGACATGGTATTGAGATCATCAAACTTCAGGGTGAAGAGAAAAAAACAGTTACATGACACACTGAGCCTCTTTTGCAATACGTTCACAGCAACACTTCACAATAACAGGCTTCTTTCAGTTAAAAATTACATCAGTTAGGGTATGCAAGAAATATTTTGACGCGAAAATGCTTTTAAGGAATCCTACAAGAAGACAAACTAAAACAAACACTACAGAAAAACTGAGGAGTCTTGACCCCTCTTCTGAATGTCATGAAATCCTTATCAATCTGTCTGAACCTGAACCGTCTGAACAGTGTTCTTCTCTCTGATGTGCAGTCCTGGCTTTCCTCAGAGTCAGTAGGAAGAGTTCAGACAAAAAAACATTTTTTTAATTACCATGTATTTAATACTGCTTTTGACTTTTATGCCCTATAACTACTGTAACTATTTGAATAACTGAGCATTACTACATTTCTAAAAAGTATGAAATGTATCTCTGTAATGGTTCTCCATCACACATGTCAGTGATGTGAGAAGGGGGCATGGAGAAAATTCAGATCCTAACACAGAGAGGTGTCACTTTTATTTTCCTCAGGGAGACCCACTACCAAACCCTTTATCAGCCCCTGAGCTGGTTTAGCTCATATCCACTGAGGCCTCACTTGAGATCAATAGATCAACAGATGTAACAAGAGCCTTAATTTGATTTTAACTTCAATTTCAAGGTTTCTAGATTAAACACTACTGGATTTAACAATGTAATCTCCACAGAAAATAATTTTAATAAGACTAACTTCATTATATCTTGAAAGAAAAGTAAAACAAAAACAAACCAACTGAGAGTACAAACTTGTCCCAGGATATTGTTTCCTTACCTCTCCCATGACAGCAATGGGCGTCTCACCAGTTGCCTGGGCAACACGATGCTCCACTAAATAAAACATGTACTCGTCGTAGAGGAGGCGAATGAGATGAAATGAACCGAAACTAGCAGCACTCCGTAAGGTGAGGTCCCGGATCACCATGGAGCTGGAAAAGACAGTGTCAAGCTGAAGTGTGATAACTGCAACAGAAGCACATCAAACTACCAACAAGCATAACTGTGGCTCTCAGACTGGTAGAAGTAACAATTGAATTGAAAACATGGATTAACAGTAAATATGATGCATGGAATGTCATTAGAATATTAAATCATTAATTTCAGTAATGTCCAGCCAGATTGCCTCCTATACAGTATGTGATGGACCCAAGGGACCCAAGCCCAAGAGCATATACTCATTCAAGCAATACTAGAATCCATAACATATACTGATTCATTATTAAACATCTGGGTAACATGACAATCTGGTACCCTGCTGAAGCTGATCTAATAAAGAAGCAAACTCTGTGCTTCCAAATGCTCACATTTTCCGAAATGCAAAGGAAGATATTTTGTCAATATATGTATTTCCAAATGTCCTCCTCTCATTTCTAGCCTTTCTTATGGTCAAGACTAGCAATGAAACAAGCAGGATGGGCCAAAAGAACGTTTTAAAGACAGACAGGTAAGGGCTTAGATTACTTTATCAACTACAGTTGAGAAAGAGCAGACAGACAGAGGGTATTCTGACTTTATCGGCTGTTATTGATTACCTGTAAAAGGACCACTTCAAGAGGAACTGCCGAGCAGCTTTAGGGAAACTGGGCCTCCCTTCATACGGTTTCAGCACCTGATTGACCACATTGTCCAGCCAGGCTGCCCACTGTTCCAGGGTGCTCTGCTGCTGCAGGGTCAGCTTGAAGTCTTGCTCCAGCCTCTGCACCACACTCTCTTCACACTGGCACACCCAGGAAGCCTGTTCCTGCAAGGATGAGATCTACCAATCAGTTCCCCAATAGAAATATGTAGAGGAGCAGCCTGCTTTGCTCAGCAAAACTTTAACTGGTGGTCAGGAATGTAAATGTCCTTCTTATGGAGAGTTTTCAAGAACAACTGAGAGGTTAGGATATTTTTCCATCTAAATGCATGGTGACCAGCATGTTATGTGTTACCCCTCATAAGCATGTTAATTTCTGTCCTAAACATTGCTCAGGAACATGTGCGCAGTGACAGGAGACGAGGGCTTGCCTGTACATTGGCGAAGTCCACGCGGTTGAGGTCACTAAGCATCTGGTTGATCTGCGAGGTGTTCTGCAGCACAGCCCGGGCAGCCTGGGCCAGGTGGTTTAGAGAAGTGTATCTCCGCAGGGTCTGGGCAAAGGCACTAACAGCAGCAACCTGTGGGCAAGATAAACTACTCTCACACGGCCTGAATCTTCATTACATAATAGCATTATTATTAAACATATAGCTATAATACACCATCACCACATTATTGCTTTTATTATGATTATATGATGATCATTTATCTCTATAACAAATACCTTTAGAACACAAAAGCAGTTTGCTGAGGGTAGGGCTAAGATTGGTGACACAATGATATCTGTGCACCCAGGCGTGTCCCTCCTCTGATTGGCACTGAACCTCCTGGACACAGCTGCATAACCCTATGATGTGGCTTGAAGGTAAGTGGGTTGGAGGAGTCTGACTGGAGCTCCTCTTCCTCCCCCATATGAAGCTGCAGGATTTGTAACCGTGTGCTGAGATGTGAAAAACACTATTTTCCACAACATGCCAATCAGGTGGTATCACAAATGTAATTGGCAAATCGGACGCTAAAAAAGAATCACTGATAATCAATTGTGCATGTAATTAATTTTTGACACAAAGGATGTTTATCACCAGGTTAGTGTTTTCTTCTTGATCTTTGCAGAAAGTGTAACAATGCTGATGTGGAGAGAGAGGCAACGTTCATTCCACATCATTCTGCACCAGCAGCACTTTGTCAAACTCCATCACTGAAGGGCTACATTTTCCACCCCAGGAACAATAGGTCTGGTAATAGATGCCTACATTACAACAAGATTACATCCAGCTATGGCTTTAGGAAAAGCTCTCAATCAGTACATGAATAAGACAGCCTCTTACTCGCTGTCCACCTCTTACATAGCACAGCACGTTTCATAGATGTATTTCCCTATTTTGAGATATATATTAACTCCCAAAATATTGAATGTCAAATTTAGGCCCAGTCCTTGGTGTTGACCATCTTACTCTCTTGGTTATTAGTAGCTCACAGACTCTCAGCCATTTCTTGAAAGATCCTTGAAAGCTATGGCTGGATAGCTTTTTATTCCAGGTACCAATGGCTCAATGTAGTCTGCTTTTCATTCATTGTGAACACTACATTACTTATCTAAATGTATAAATTACCAAATCACTAACTCAATTAGACCTTTTTAATTTAATCATTTTTCTGTGTTCAAGTTCAAGACTTGAGGTAACTTGACAATACCAGAAATTTCACAGCTGAACTAAAAAAAAACAGCTTTATCGGCATATAGCAACTTCTTATGAAAATGATGTTATGTTCTGTGACGTGTCTGTTGAGAAGCTAGTCTTACAGGAAGAGGGCATCTCTAATGCTCTTCATGTTCAGTGAGTTTTCACCAACATCAGTTCAATGAGATATACATTTTGCTCCAAACATAGTGGGACATGACAAGTCTAAAGCGGGATTTTCACTATAATAATAATCTAATCTAATAATAATATTTTCTCATGAAAACAGAACACAACTCTTAGGTACAAAGTATTTAAAATAAAAAAAAGATAATTAATTTCTACCCTCTTGGGCCAACTTACCAGGTAGAAAGTTTTATACTTCTTTTAAGAAGCAAAAGTATTTGGAGCATTAGCTGGCAGATGTCTTTTGATGGTCAGGTATTTGTTGTTGGGTAATTAGGCACATAAAAAAGCTGTGGATATCATATAGACCTATCTCACTTCAGTGCTTGGAGTCTGTCGTCAAATGACAAAGTGAGAACCAGCAAAATGTTTCTGGGTTATTCCAGGTCTTGCAAACTCTCTGAATGAAACCCGTTACCTTGGTTTGAATCATTTTCTGTGGAATATTGTTCATGGCATTGGTTAGCCAGCCTTCAAGGCTTTTTGCAAAATTGCGGATGGCTTGGGTCAAGGCACCTAAAAGAAAAAAAAATGGAGGAAAATTAACACAGGTAGATAAAGAGATATTAACTAATATTTCAGGTGGGTAACAGTGTCAGCATGCGTAGGCTGCAAAGGAACAAGTAATACGTTTATTCCATGCTGAAAAAAAGAAGAAAGAAAACACAACATTTCGGCCGTGGAGGTTCGTCAAGGTGTTGACACCTGAAGAAGGCTCCACGGCCGAAACATTGCGTTTTCTTTCTTTTTTTTCCAGCATGGAATAAACCTCTTACTTGTTTCATAACTAATATTTGACTACAGATTTTGAGTAAATGCATTCTGGGACAACTTTCTATGGAGATATATAATTATTTTATATTCCAGATGTTGTCATACAACTATTCTAACTATTCTATTCTAAAGGGTACAATTACAATGACTGGCTGTGCCTATTAACTCATAAATCAAACTAACTCAATGTCTCTTCTATAACTTAGTGGAAAGAGGTTTCCTCTATCAGAGCTCTATACAGCATAGAAGAAGGTTTTAATTTGCCTGTTTTATGAACAATAAGTATGAATGCATTGGCGGATACAACCACTGAAATTTGACAATTTAATTCATAATATTGTCTTTCAGTACAGAATTGGCCCAAAGGTAAGTTTTCTTATCTTATTCTTATGCAGACTGTGAATTTGAATAGCGGATGCAACATTGTCTTACTAGGAATAGGTCTAAGTACATCAGGGATGAGGATCTCCACCAGGGCCTGGTACATCACATGGTCGCAGTTACACATCCACTTCAGGACTGTCTCATTTTTGCACAGCAGGATCAGTTTTGATTTGGGCAGCCTGCCTTCAATTTCACTGACATTGCTAAGAGGAAAAAAATAAACATTACAGATATTTTTAAAAATATCACAAAGGCCATAATTGACTTGTGAGAAGACATTACGCTGTTCAAGTATAGCAGTGATACTTGCTCTGGGTCCTGTAACCACAGTGTCTTTTGGTTGTCTTTCAGCTGCATCACATAACTGAACCAACTGCTCATGTAATTTATCTCAATTCCAAATTTGTCCAGGCCTTTAACTATGGAAGAGTTCCCTAAAACCTGCATGGCAGTGGCTTTCAAAAACAATAATTCTGTTCCTGAGGTTTTCATGCAGAGTGACTTATGATTTTAGTTGGATGTCGAGCTTCTTGCTAGCAGATGAAAGCACTGCATCAATATTGCAGGCTGGATTTAATATAGGATAGAAGGGCCCTGCACTGGCTAATAAAACAAATTTATTTAAAACATTATTGGAAATTTACATATCTCCTATTTGTATATTAAGAAAAATTGTTTAACAATATAAGGAATGTATAAGTAACTTGTATTTCCAGAAAAAAAAATATTAACTAAAAGAATAAAGGGATCTGACTCATTATAACAGTGAAGAGCCCCAATATTAAACTTTCATACGAGGTTTGGTATCTTGAGACAGTGGCCAATGTTCAGCCATAACTTTTACTAATTAAGAAAGTGAACTAACAGAGTGGGGTTGGAAAGAGGAAGACCCTATATTTCTAGATACTTGAGTATTATAGCATTTAGGTTTTGCTCGGGTACGTACTGTACAGACCTGTTCTCAGTGATGGTGGATCCCTCTAGTGTGACAGAAGGGGAGTAACGCCAGAAGGTTTGCCAGAGCTTCTCAATGAGGCTGAACTGAAGATTGACCACCACATCTAGAATAGCCTGGTAACCACAAGAAAGACAAGGAGGCCCCCTACTTAAACACTGTAAGACTTCCCAATCCAGGTTCTCTGGATCGGACTACTCTCTAGATCCATTGTAACTGAGCATTTAATTACATAAACAAACTCTTTATTGTACACATAATTAGCATAAACAGACTTATGTTTTCAGCTCTTAAAGAATGCAGTTCTGAGTTACTTTAAGTTCCTGACATTAGGTCATGATTATAAGTGAGAATCTATTCTCAATTGACTTATGTGGTAAAATAATGTAAAAGTCTTGCTTCTAAAATATAACCTGAAATTGTCTACTGTCAAAGGCCAGAAAAACAATTAAGAAAGCAAATAACTAGTTTGATTAAAGACTTCATTAAATAATTCAGAGCACTGATAGAATAGGAAGACAGGAGGTCCTGAGCAGTAGAAATGGGAAGTGCTGACTGACAGTACTACCCTTGTGTTGGATACCAGTACAATTCTGTGTTTGAGGAGAAACACATGGACTTACCTCGCAGTGCTCTCTGTACAGGGTCTGCAGGGTCTTGATATCCTCAGGAGTAATGATGTCCATAATAGTATCGCCAAGGTCAAGCTCCACGAAATCTGGGAGTGCTCGAGAGGCATCTGTGTTCCGGAAAAAATGCAACTGTTTAATAAAACAGAGGACTGTGGTCTTGATCATTCAAGCACAAAGGTGATTTTATACTATAATACATTTTAAATACAACAGGTGTGATTATGACAGCTGAATGGAATGGTGCTCTGGCAGCAGATAAAAGGAATCTGTATCTCAGAGAGGTGGCTTGAGTTTCTCAAAGTATTGCATGTTACTTTGAATACATGCTCAATTTGCGAGGAGAAAAGTATCTTAACATTTGGAGAAACAGAATTATCATTTTCTCAAAAAGTGGAGTGTTTGTGCTGGAGTATTTATTTTAGGGCTTAAATGAGACCATGTAAAAAATAAGGTCACAGAGTGTAGGCGATTCCTGTATACTGTACTTTTTCACAAAACACTTGCATTTTTCTGTGCCTGGGCTAAGCAAGTTTTAAACAAACAAGTTTTTAACAAGTAGTTCAGGTGGGTAGCTGCGTCAGCATGCGTAGTCTGCAAAGGAACAAGTAATAGGTTTATTCCATGCTGAAAAGAGAAGGGAGAAAACACACTTCTTCAGGTGTGAGAAAGACAGGGCAGACAGCAAAGATTAAATAGCACAGATGAACAAAAGCTGGGAGAGGGGAGGAGGCAGGAGGGGCAGAGAGGCCACTCAGGAAGTGCAAATTGGAGAGGGGTGGAGAAAGGTGTGAAGTCAAAACCTGCAACATGTGCAAAAGAAGGGAAACACAGAAGGAACAATATGCCGGACTGAAGGATAAGTACATATTAAAAGACATCATTGCACTGTCCTGTAACAACACATGCTCTCCTAACTGAGCGTTCTGCGTAGCGTCACTGATCTTACCCAGAAACTGCTGGTGGTGCTGGCTCTGGGCTATGACAGTCTGCTCTGCTGCTGTTGGTGTGTGCTGTCCACTGCCTGCAAAGTTGTCCCCCATCCCGTCCACTTTCTGCACAGGCTTGTACCTGGCAAACAATAGCCACAACAATAACTACAATAAAGCTGTACCAATTTGCTTCAGAAAGCATAAAGAGACTGAGTCTGAGAAGAAGACATTAAAATTCTCTTCACATGGAGAGACATGACACTTTGCCACAGAGTAAGATTCTCAAAGGCACTCGACAATCTCTCAAAGATTTATTTCATGATATTTTAGCTGTCTGACCATTAGGCCATTAGCCCTTACAACCAACTGATTTGCTAACCATTCCATTGTCTCTAATTTACTGAAACACTTCAAACACAAGGGCTTGTGCAGTCCTAAAAACAGCTTCTACTGACTCTTTCTGTAGAACATAATCTGTATAGGTTTAAGCACACCACAGTCAATGGTGAAACAAACATCAATTTTTTAAGAGGCTTTTCCAGGGTATTTGAGTTTTTCCTTGAGGGGTAAAAGATCTACCTAATCTCATGGCTGTGCTCTGTGATATTGTGCCCATGGTGTCTGCCCAATGTGACTCTATACACATAAGTCTGTGGTCCTCGGAAAGGTTGTTCTGTTCTGTGTGGCATCTCCGTGCAGTGTGCCACTGTGTGCTGTGATGGTGTACATACGGATGTTGTGTGATAGGGTGAGCTGCAGTGCTGTGCAGTTTGGTGGGAGTATAACACGATTCTGTAGAGTTCTGTGTGCGTGGTGGTACAAAGTGGTTCTGTGTGGCACTGTGCAGCCTGCAGGCCTCACCTCTGTTTCTGCTGCACGGGCTGCTGCCTCAGGGCCATGTACTGCATGTCTTCTTGCAGTCGGTTCAGAGGGGAGTCTGGCTTCACACGAATCCCATAGTAGTGGTACTTGGAGTTGCCCCTGTTATCAGAGGATGTTGCAAAGGGACAAATGAAACACCCTGTCAACTGGTTTTATTATTATGACCATATACCTGTCCAGAAAGCTGATGCCATCTTCCAATTACAAAAACAATGACCCTACAGTTTATATTGTAGAATATTATAAACACATGAATGTGTGAACAGTACAGTTACAAGACAAAACTACAACTTCAGTGTTAGTTAAAACAAAGTTTTAAAGTGAAGCAAAACAAGTGCAACATACATGATAGCAATATAGAGAAGTAGCTACAGGATAATAATAATAGAACACGTAGCAGGACTTTAATGTGTCTGTGAATTAACATAATGAACTTAGCTTTGCTATCTGTCTTTGGTTTTACTTCTCTGCAGTTTGCAATGAGAAAAAGGTTTTATTGTAACTTCATATCCACGTTTAGCCGCTGTGGCAGGCACAGCCAATTTGGACTTAAACAGAATGGTAGTACAGTGTGCTTTAGACCAACCTGGTACCAAGTCTCCTGGTCCTCAGCCCCATGAAGATGGAGCGAATGAGTTTGCCAAAGGAGGCAGCATTGACAGGGTCCAGCTTCTGCTCCTGGCAGTGCCGCAGGTAGTGGTTGTACAGGGTGCTGCGTGGAAGGCTTACCCCCTCCGCTGTCTCGTAATTGTCTAGCAGCCACTGGAGCTATGAAACAAAAGCAGGACTCAGCACTGACACTGTCCCCCCTCTCTGTCAGGCCTGCTTCACAATACAGAAAACCAACAATTTCCGATCTCAGAATCTTCAGCGTTAAAAGGATAAATGTGATATCTTTTAACTGTTGGCTATTATTCTGCTTTCAAAAATATCTCATCGTTGAGTTCAAAATTATTTTTCCCACTCAATTTAAATAAGGCCCCATCACCACATCAGAGAATATAATAACATTAATAGATGATCCTTGCACTAAGCTCAAATTGCCTCTACATATAATTAGAATAAAAGAAAACAGAAAACAGCAAGATAAAGTTGTTTCTGAATTATATAGGATTTTATACATGTAAATTATAACAATTATAAATGCAATGTGTACAGACACTGCTAGTGTAGGTCTACCAGTGGAAGATATGTCATTATATCTACAGTTCTGTTATATTTTCTGCTGTGAAGATGGGTTCTTGTCTGCTCAAACATTATAGCTGTCTTCTAGAATTTCATCAGCCCCTGCAAACATTCAGGTTAATAACATGCACAAAGCAATTTTAACAGTAACATTTTACAGTCTTTTGCAGTTAAATTAGTTAATCAAAACTAAGTTTTCACAATATTATTAACCACCAATGAGTTTTCCATGGCTTGCACAGAACTCTCCACTCTTCACAAAAAGGTAGACCACATCACTTGCATTAGGAGTGGAGATGGGTCTCTTAACTATGCTACCAATATCGGCTTGTGACATTAATGAATGTCTATCAACTTGACTTTAAATAAGCCTACTGACTAATTCCTGCTGGGTATGTCTCCGTCCTTCAGGTGAGATTTTAAATCAAGGTCTTGACTATTTGGAGTCAGTAAGAGAACTGTTTGTAACAGTAGGGATGCTGACTTCAGCTTCTGTCCAGATTTCCACAACAGGCTTGTTCACTTCAGACTGGCCTACCTGATCTGTTGGCATATAAAAGACTACCACATGGCACACAGGTTAATGCTGAACTTCCAACAGATGAAGGAAGCAGAGTTACTGTGTAACTTGATGTGTCCATTGTGGATGGGACTGGATATATAATAATACTTTATTGGAAAGTTTTTTATTTTATTTGAGTTCTGCTGGTTTAGAAGCAAACCCAACAGCAAAGGTCACAATTTCAGTGTTTTGATGCAGAGAGAATGTGTAAACAATCAAAAGCTGCATGACCTGTTGAACATAATCATTTTCATTCTGCAAAGTGTTCAATAATGTTAAATTTTAACATTACGAAGCAAAGAAAATTCCTAACTCAGTGCAGCGTGATTTACTCAATGGCTTGATCCTGTATTCTGCACATCTGTTTCAGCTACATGTGATCGGACTAAAAGTAACCAGCAGAATTACTAAGCACAGATCTGAAAAAGAAAAGTCACTGAGATCTCATTCATACTGTGTCATATAACATTTATGTGGAGGTCACTTTTTACATGGGATTGAGGGCACCAAGACTAGTATACCCAGAGAAAACTAATTTTATGCAACATTAAAAACATAACTGTTATCTCAAATATTAAAAAATAACTCATGATGCACATAGGTATAAAGTTATTCAAGAGCCCTTTCTTCTGTATAAACAATTTGGCTGTTCCTCAATCTATGCATTTGCATGTTGCTGTACAGTCATAAATGTATTTTCTCCAAGAATGTGCCAGGGAACATTAGTGGTTATCTGATACACTGATGGTCTTCTTATTCTTATAATGATCCCGAAAAGAGAGACTTTTTGGGGAAGATTTTATGTGAAGCTATTCAAATCACATTTTTTGAAACAAATCAAATAAAAGGGTTTTTTACTTTGACAGGGTTTATGAATTGTTATGGAATTTACCTATTTCATTTGGAACAAAAAAGATCCTTTCACACCTAGAATGACAATTTACCATTCTCTCCCTATGCCCTCAATTCAGTTCGAGCTGAATCTGTTAATGGGTCTAACGTCTTGATGTCTGATTATTAATATAATTAGTACACAGGACATTAGTAGCACGTTAGCATAATTAGTACACAGGATTAGCATACAGGACAGAACCTCCCAGTCCAACTCATGAGCTCAGTGACATCTGGACTCAATCCCAGTGTCTTAACAAAACGCATTTTCCCCCACTTGCTTCTGCTCTAATACATGTGTGGATTTCAAGACACTTACAATAATTTATTTCTAATTTAAAATATCAAACATTTGCAGAGTGAAAGGCAATTAAACCAGTCTGCTTCAACATGTTATCAGTTTAGTTGAGTGAGAGCTGAGCAAGATTGGAAAGTACTGTTAAAAAAGTGTTTCCTCTGGGTTTAAATAAAAGCATGGGTCATATTGCCTCTTCTGCTGACTATCTTCTAAGTCCAAAGAAGGTGCAAAAAGGCAATCCAAAATGGCACATGAGATTTCACAAAGGAAAAGCAGAAGATGTTCAGGCTAGCAGAGCAAAGCATTTCTAGCAGCAGCATGGAAAAACGCAATTGCAGACTTCAACTGGTAAGAGCAACTTACATGGCTGTTGAGCAGAGAGCTTCTTTGAGTGGATAAGCCTTCAGACTTTTGGAGAGTCTCAATCGCCATTTCAATCTGACATATTGCAGAAACAAAAATAAAAAAAAGAAGAAAAAACAAGCTGAAGACAAAGTAGCAACAAAAGAACGACACAGAAATCAGAGAGATTTTTAAAAAGATTGACAGAAATACTAAACGAGCACTGCTGACAAAGCAACCGCCCCCAACAAATTATATGCAGACTAGCAGAGCAGACTGTTCACCTGAAGAGAAAGCAGGGCGATCCTAACGGCAGGCAAAATGCTGGAAGATTTGCTGATTACTTAGTCTCACATTTGTCATTGCTTTGAGTGAAAAAGCGTTAGTAAAAACTTAATGATTGACTTCAAATAAGTTGTGAATTACAGCAGCCTTGGGACAGCATCACGTGACATTGACCTTCAGCTGGCAATAATGAAGTTAAATTACTGGGTTTTGTGTGTTGAACGTAACTCCTATTTCAATGTCTTGAACAAGCCATTTTTACCTGAACCTAAACACCCTCCACGTGATGCAATAATTATCTGCAGATTAAGCAGACTGGAGTTTTGAATATTGACCTAAATCTCAGGCTAAGAGAGATGCCACGTTCTGTGCCCTGTGGCCGGAAATAGAAGTTAAACACACAAGACCCCCTGACAGGCAGGCAAAATCATCACAGTTAAGCGCAGAAGTCTTCCACATACAGCTCATATATTCATTTAGGAAGTTGGCTGATGGCTTTATCCAAGGTGATTTAAATGCAAGACAATCAATGAACTGGAACAAAAATCAATGCTGCTAAAATGAAATGCAGAGTCTAAAACACAAAAATTACCTAATGTAATACTTCAGCATACTACAAATAATCAAGGTACTACGTACATTTCAGTACAAGATGTAAACAGTAAAACTACCTCACTGATTAGTATAAATGTATCTAAAATTTGTGCAAAAAAGTTCTAAATAAAGTTATATAAAGACTGTGCAAAAAATGTAGGGGATGAACTTTATAAGATTCAGGCTGTGCACAAGAGTAATTGAACTGAATTTCTGTTGAAGCAGCCCTATCTAACCAGCAGAGGGCAGTGCAGGTTCACTGCTCTTTCACTCAACTTCAACCCACCACAGATGAATAAATCACAAGTTTCTTTTCAACAAATTGCAGGAACCCACTTGTGTCCTCATACACTCCTCATAGAACATGTTTTCTCATATAGCTGCAAGTGTGGACTGGATGTCTGATTTCAGTCAAATACTAAGACATCTCTAATCAATCATAAGATATAACTGATCCTAAATAAGTATCATTCAGTTCAGCGTGTAAACATCAAAATAACTGCATTTATAAGAAAAAAATAAAATAGCACTAAAGCAAAGCAATAACATCATAAAAATTATTAACTAATGGATAACAAAAAGCTGAATGATACTTAAGCCAGAAATTGAAATGCCAGTGTTCCAGTGAGTCACATTTTTTAAACAAAACTGTTAAAAAATAAACAGTAAAAATGTTTATTTATTAAATGCCTGTGTTTATTTCACTATCTGTTGTAACTAATTCTGAAATTGCTCTTTATTGAGGAATGTAAGAAAATATTGCTGGCAAAAAGTAGCAATTTTAGCAACAAGCAATTCTAAGAGGTTCATGATGCTGGGCATGACTGTGGTGGCACTCTGGTGATATCCATCTTCTGTCTAACTGTCACCCCTGGGAAATGCCCCAGTGCCAGCAGTGCCCTACAAAGTGCCTGATGAGCAAAATCACACAGTGAAGTCAGCCCGATGTGAGCTGTTTTTGGATTGGCTTAAATAAAAAAACACCCAAATAAATACAAGTAAGGCGGCAAAGCAGTGAGATACAGAGGAAACTGGTACAAAAACACATCTGAGAACATGCTTAAAAACAAAAACATCTGCAGGGTTACGTGTGCAGTTTCAGAGTTGGTGGCCTTTGGTAAATTTACATACCACAGGGATTTCTGCCTGGGTGTGAATATCATTACTAGCAAATACTCAGTGCTGTGACTTAATAACACTGTTCATCGCTTTATGTATGATATGCAATTGATGTAAATTTTATGAAAGCTGCATGAATTAAAATAGAAACAGGCAATAGGGATGACCTGTTTGAAGCACTACTTGCAATTAAACAGCGGGCTTCCAGACTTAATGGACGAGCACATACAGAAATACAGTGAGGCAAATATGAACTCATTTTCATTTTCCATGCAATCAAAAATGTAATGAGATCCCATTTAGAGCAATTTTGTGCCCCCAACACCTGCCTCACATCATAGTTTTGTATCCACATTATGTATGACTGAAGGAATTTTTAATTGTAACTAAACAAAAGCTAATTGTCAGAACACGGCACTGAGTGTCATACTGTACAGGATGGCAAAGTAAGTCTTTTTGTTTTATTCTTAGTATTTGGGTTTATAAAGCATAAGTGGTTAGCAACGTGTAATTTTTGTAATATATAAAATTACTATAAAGCCATATAAAAACGGAAGAAACTATTATTTTCTACCCTAGGAACTTGTCAACCCTACGCAAAGCCTGCACTACAGTAACTGAATTACAGATACAAATGACGCAGTAAACATCATTCAGTTCTTCTGTTTTCAACTGGCAAATGTTACAGCAGTAAATTTACCTACTTTAGATAGGTTAAATTCTTATTACTGCCCTAAGTGTCCTGTGATAGGGTTGAGAAGACCTTAGTTCTTTCTTTTAAGATGAACAGTTCCCTTGTCATTAATGAGGATCATTACTTAATCAGATCTCTCTCCTCATTACTGGCGGTGGTCTCTAGTTGCCACATCCACTCTTGCATCACACTATGAATAGTTGCAAGAGTAAGATCATAATTTGGCACTGAAACCTCGTGCGGCTTAATCACAATTGTAAAACATCCACATACAGTAGGAAACTTTACAAAACTCCAGCGAAAACATATTTAAACAACGTAATTCCGTCATAATACAAATAAGCATTTTTTTTCCTAACAGAAAATCAGTCAAGCTGACAAACCCCTTTATATTTACTTTTGATTTAATGTTTTGCTTGACTGAGATTATTTAATAATGCAGTTTCACAGATGGCAAATTAAAACTGTTCTAAGAAAAGCAATGCACAGCAGTTCAGTTAATTAACAAACTAGCTAGAAAAAAAAGTGTCAATTAGAAAAATGTGCTCCATTTAGATAAAAAAAAAAATCACAGTGTTTTTATAGGTGACTTAGAAGTAGGAGGAGACTACTTATTAAATTCAAGAAGGGAGTTTATATTGCAAGTGTAAAATGTGTGGCAATGCAGAGATTCTGAAAGATGAATCACATCGGTCAACACAAACACAAGCTGACAATGTTTGCACAATCCATTTTAAAACAGGGAGCACAAAATTTTGCATTTTTTATCATCTGAAGGTCGAAGCAAAATGAAAACTGTAAAGAGGTCGTAATTCCACAGGCTGTTTCTTTTTCTTGTTTCTCCTTCAGAAGTGCTAGGACAGATGGGCTAAGTAAGCAGGGGTTTATCTTGCAACATTTATTATGTTCAGTGCTAAATACACACAAAATAAAAAGGCTGACCTGAGGTATAAAAAGTCCTAAGAAAAGAGCACCTGGTTGTTCAGGAACTGTTCACAGCACTTGTGCAGTGCAGTGCAGTGCAGTGCAGTACAGTACAGTTGCCATTTGCCTTGTTTTTGGATGAAATCAACCATTCTTCCCTGTGGGATTGCTGCCTATTATTGACACAGGTTGGAACGGGGGATTCCCAGGAAGTGGTTTTAAATGGGATTGTTTTGGAAAGTTTAGTTGAGGATAGTAGTATGGCATTGTGGTTAGCACTGCTCTCAGCTGTTGCATCCTGGGATTGATTCTAGCTTGGGATGGCCTCTGTTCAAAGTTTGTATTGCCATGTGACTTTTCTCTGGGTGCTCTCATTTCATCCCACAGTCCAAAGACACACTATCTATGTTAATTAAATCTCTAAACTGTCTCCTGTGTGAGTGTCCTGTAATGGACTGGCATCCCCTCCACGGTGCATTCTGCCTTGTGCCCATCGTCAGCTGGGTTAGGTTCCAACTCACAACTGCAGGCTTGTATTGGACTGAACGGTGATTGAAAATGGGTGGATGGCTGGATGAATGAAGAACAGCCCTTCTGACTAGGGTTCAATACAAAAAATATCCACTCACTAAAAGTGATTGTTAAATTTTCTTTGCTAAATGTGACCACCTTATTAACTGTCCATTAATGGACATGCTATATTTCACCCTAATACAGTTTCACAATATAAGTAGAGAAATTAGGATGTTGGATGTCAACATCTGACATGGCATATCATAAAGTAACATAGTAATACTTTATAGACATTACTAAAGCTGTCCAAAAGCGCTACCAGATACATACAATCACCGAAATTATTTTGAAGATAGCATTTTCTTTGTTTAAAATGTAAGATCTGAATTATTCATCACTAAAAAGCATTGCATAAAATAAACAGGTATTTTATGTGTGATGAAAAAAGTATCAGTTTTCCAGCTGTTTTTCACACTACAGTGTTGACTGCAATCCTAAAGGCTGTAGTGCAGGCAGCGCACCTGCAGTGCAGAGGGCACACCTGCAGTAATCCTGTAACCTGCGGTGCAGACTGCGTACTTACAGCAGTCCTGAAACCTGCAGTGCAGACAGTGCAGCTGCAACAGTTCCAAAACCTGCAGTGCAGACGGAACACCTGCAGCAATAGTGCAGACTGTGCATTCACAGAAATCCTGAAACCTGCAGTGCAGACAGAACACCTGCAGCAATCCTGCTGTGCAGACTGTGCATTTACAGAAATCCTGAAACCTGTAGTGCAGACAGCGCACTTACAGCAATCCTGAAACCTGCAGTGCAGACAGCGCACTTACAGCAATCCTCAGTCCTGCAGTGCAGACAGCACACTTACAGCAGTCTTGAAACCTGCAGTGCAGACAGCACACTTACAGCAATCCTGAGACCTGCAGTGCAGACAGCACACTTACAGCAATCCTGAGACCTGCAGTGCAGACAGCGCACTTACAGCAATCCTGAGTCCTGCAGTGCAGACAGCGCACTTACAGCAATCCTGAGTCCTGCAGTGCAGACAGCACACTTACAGCAGTCTTGAAACCTGCAGTGCAGACAGCACACTTACAGCAATCCTGAGTCCTGCAGTGCAGACAGCACACTTACAGCAATCCTGAGACCTGCAGTGCAGACAGCACACTTACAGCAGTCTTGAAACCTGCAGTGCAGACAGCACACTCACAGTAATCCTGAAACCTGCAGTGCAGACAGCACACTCACAGTAATCCTGAAACCTGCACTCAGTGCAGTCAATGCACTTACAGAAATCCTATAACTGGCAGTGCAGAACTTGACTGTGTAACTACAGAAGTCCTGAAATCTGAAGTGTTAACAGCGCACTTACGGTGGCAGGAGAGGCCCGGGTGGTCTGGGTGGTGGGGTGGGCAGAGTTCTCCATGGAATTGCCGATGAGGTAGGCCCCAGAGCTGCTGATGATCTGCCCCCCTGCAATGCCCATGGGGATGCCCCCTGCCCCCATGCTGTGAGAGGACACCACTGTTGTCACCTGAGATGAACTTCCCTGGGTGTCAAAGTAGCTCCCCCCAGTGTTCTGGCTGTACATCTGTGCCTCTGAATACGAGTATGTTCGACTATCAGTGGAAAAGAAAGAACAAAATAAACATGTAGTTTTAGCTTGTTGAAGCCATTTCATGGCACAGAACATGCTACTGAAGAAATCGTATTAAAGTGGACCAAATGGCCTCCTCTCGATTGTAATCATTCTTACATTCCTGACAATAAAAAGTTGCTTAGTGTCAGAAATGGCACACCTTACAGTAAAGTTAACATTTACAAAGGACTTCTTCATTTTTGGTTTTGATCATGCTCAAGTGTTCAGACTCATGATTTTTTACAGTATCTCATTAATTTAAGATTATGTATCATTATCTTTTATCGCTGTTTGCTCCTTATTCAGACCCCATCTTTAAAACTGACGAATTAAAAAAAAAATGTTGCAATAGACTAAAACATCTAACAGCTGCAGGGATTCACTACAAGATCCATTTTTAACCACAAGCAAATAGGAAGTGGGAGTCTAATTAATATACTTACCAAGTGCTCCTTAAAATGTTAAGTTTTTGTCTTTTAGCAAAGGCTGGCTTACAAACTCCATTTTGTAGCTTTCTAAATACTGTCACCTTCAATGATGTCTTTAAACTATGGCTTGTTATCCTTCATTTTTCAGATTCTTCAATGTGATCCACAAAATACACTGAACACAAAACTGGGTAATTTTGCAATTTTCTCCGCTCACTGACTGCCCTGTGATACAAAGACTGTCGCCAATTGTGCTGGAATAAATTAATTGTGTTGCAGAAAAGGGCAGACAAATTGCAGTTACAAACTAAAGCTGAGATTTTTTTTAAAAGATTTGCAAACCTGTTGTAAAACAAGAACAGCTTCAGGAGGGGTTCAGTGAAAGAACAGAACATGTTTTTTCAGGACCCTTCTCAGCACCAGGCACCTGGCCTCAGTTTGCTTTCACAGTTAAGTACCAGAAGACAATAGTGGAGCTTAATGAATGAAGCTGGACAGCAGAGGCCTCCCGGAGGAGCCATTCCAATGGCATTGTACCCCCTGGGCCTGAATCTGAGATGGTGTTCTAATAACACACCCATTAGCGTGTTCCATTGACAAGCTTTAATGTACAAACTCATCATTTCTAGAGCAGGTTAACATTAAAATGTATGTTAAGGCTAGCTTGCCCTTCTCATTTTTTACTGCAAAAAAAAAGAAAAACTATGGCTGGTAGTAGTATGTAGCTGTACAATCATTTCTGATTTACATCATTTAAGCCCTTGACATCAGAAGACACCACAATCCCTCTGCGTGCCACTGGCAATCTTTTAAGCACCACCTCCTGCCTCTCAACATAATGATTGCAGGTGAGCAGGGGCTCAGGTCCTTGTTCCCCCCAAGGAATCACCCGAGACAGCACCAATTTACTTTCAGGAAAGGATCACATCACGCACAGAGAAGAAAGAAAAATACACACGGCTTATTTCATCAGCCAGTTTTAGGAGCTTTTTAACTCTTAAATGAAATAATACAAAACAAGAGTTGGTATACTGTCACTATACACTTTTAGAAGTAAAACACTAGCCAGGGAGTTGTGGAAAGGAGCAATAGAAAGGCAGGGTCTGTTGCTGTTTTTCTTTTCAGTTAAATACAGTTTTGGTAAATACAGGGGGAGATTCTCTGAAAACCAACTTTTCAAACGTTATCTGAAATCAGACAAACAGCTGTTTAACTCACATGGTCCCGTTAGTGTAAACAGCATTGTTCTCCTCCACATATTGTACCTGTGCTGGGTAGACGTGCTGTACCTGCTGCACTGCCTGCACCTGAAACAGCAAGGAGAGCAGCCAGCCATTACAGCCCTGTTTCTGGTAACGCCGTCAGCACACCATTACCGTAGCTTGACAGAAAAGCTGCTCTTCTTTACTTGAAGAATCATGTGAATGTCACATTGAAATAATGCATTTTAAGAACCTTCTTCCCCTGATGCATAATGCTTGTTGATGGGTAAATGTGACCTGCTCATCCAAAACCAGACTTTTTGGAGTTAATTCTTGAAGAATTACCAGGCAGTCTCAAAAACATGACCTTTGAGGGAGCCAGAAGTAATGTTTGTCAAGAGACGATCGTATACAATCTGTATAACTGGAAGTACATGTTTTCAGACTCCAAAAGTTCAAGAATTAAACCTGGAAAAAAAAAATGCATCAAACAGAAAAGCAACCAGCACGTCAAGGCACTATCAATAACAGGAACAGGAATAACAGGAAAGCTGAGTAACATTCAAAAGAAAGGATTTAATTCTAACAAAACAAATACATGTGGAAAATAGCATCTGAAAGACCCAGTTAATAAACTGAGATTTAAGATGAAATGTAAAAGCCGCCGCACACTCTGGTAAAAGAGGCAGCATTCTCCACAGACAGCCTGGGAACATAAGTAAAAATCAACTGCAGACTGAAACTTAGCAGTTTTCATAACAATAGCTTTAAACCTGTACGAACACAATGTTATTTTTAATGTGTTTTCTGTTAATGCTTCAATGATTTAAAGAAAGCCTGCTGTACTGTTGACATCAAGAACTAGAGTGAGAGTCACCTGACATACTGTAGGATACAGCTCTGCAATCCTCTCTCTAGTTGCATATTTGAGCTGAAAAGCCCAAAGAAAGCTGGGTTTTCTCATTTTCTTTTTTATTCGACATTAGTCTCTGTAGTCTGATTCACGTTAGCTAAGAGCTTGTAATGGATGAAGAGAACAGGAAACAGAGGGTCTGATTAAAAGAATCATACTTGAAAAAAATACTGCAGCCAATTTGTACGCATCAATGGCTGTTCTCTGAACAAGTATATAAGCAAAATGTAGTGATGAAAACAATGAAAGGAACAGGCACATATACCTGGACAAGAGAAAAAGTGTTTCTCTTACCACATTCTCTTACCTTTGCTTTTTTTTTTATAATTACTATAATTTTGTGTCATGTTCTGCATAAAAGCATAATTGGCTATTGGAGATTTGTATGGGCCAGAAACATAACTGGTATTTGTGCTTGGTTCTTTGTATTTACTGGTCATATTGGCTGATAACAAAAATAGATGAAAAAGGTGTACAAATGGAGGTGCCAGTCAGTTCTTGCTCCAAACCCTGCTAGCAGCCTATCGATCCCAGACAGGGACGCAGATACTGTGTCACAGGAAGCAATGTGTACTGCTGGGGCTGGTGTTTGTACCATGGTTCAGTATGAAGTTCTAAGAGAGTATATGGGCCAGGAAAGCAGAGTGTGGAGACCCTGGCACAATATCTTGGACATCAGTTGTGGTTTATAATATTTCTGAGAGCTCACACTGTTTTTTTTTTTAATTCTTAATCTTCTTTACCTGCGGCAGTTCATTCGTTGCCTCTTTGCAAACGAGGGCTAAATTCTCCTACCTGCTGCTGCACAGGGACCTGCTGCACCACTTGTGTTGGTACCGCTGGCTGCGCAGCCACTGTGGTCTGAAGGGTGACTGTGGACGCTGTGTCAGAGCCAGCCTCCGATGTCTGCATGGTGCCTATCAGGGGACAGCAAGCAACAGCCACTCTCAGTGCTGCAAACTGCGCTTTCATCATATGACAAAAAATGCATAAGTATCCCTCTTCCCATATGCTCACCACTTAATTTGGCAACGGTAAAAGAAAATGAATCACTGTATTTTTTTTTTTACGCGGCAGATTAGAGGAATTTAGTAAACATTCTGTCCAAATGAGTAAAAAAGGTCTGGTTCTCCAGCAATTTAATTTGTTATCATTTATGTCAGAACACTCTTTTATTTGCCAAGAATGGAAAATCCATTGCTGCAGTAAAAACGAAAAAGCATTAAAAGCCAAGGCTCTTTATAAAAGAGCTACATTATAAATTAGGACTGTTCTTGCCTTTTCAGTTTAACTTGTTTGCATTGTTATCACAAAGATAGAAAAACATCACAGCAGCATAGAATAATTCTATATTAAGACTGATCAGAGTGAGACGAAAGGATTGATTTTACCTGTTCAGCTAGACTTCAACTCTCCATTTACTTGTCTTATTGCTAGCTATCAATTTAATTTGAAATTTGCTGTATTTTTCAATATAAAAGATTTTTCATTTAAAGCTATACTCCATTCAAGGCATAATATCTTTGAATATGTTGAGGCCTGAAATTGTAAAAACAATTGTAAAAATGCAACAAAAACTTGAAATCCCTGAGACAGTAAAATCCAAGTTGTATATTATCAGTCTACTTTTTGTAATTTTCCATGCTCATCTTTATATCAAATCATTTTAATGAATCAGTCAGTAAGCAATTTTCTATTTTTCAAAATGAATTAACATGAAAATGACCTACAGCAATAACAAATAAAAATCAAGTGACATTTACATTGTCCTACCATGCAAATATCATCAATAGAAAATAAACATGAAAAACAAAAGCGGTAAAGCACTAAAAGAGCACAATCATGGAAACTGCAACTTCAATTCCCCAGCCCTTCTGGAAAGCAAATGCACAGCACAGGGAATGTGAGGCGTATGTGGGTGAAACAGGGAAACCAGACAACAGATCCAAGACAGTGGTCTGCTTGGAAAACCAGAAAAAATATCCCATCTTTTTAGCAACCAAAAACCTTAAAAAATAAACAGGAGTGAAAACAAAATAGCAAATACCAGAGAGGTTTTAATGAGAGTGTGGAAGTAAAACAATGCTTCAGACGCACTCAGTGTACTATAAAGCAGTATTTAAGACTCAAGATCACCGTGTTAATGCCAATCAGCGTCACAGGCTTCCAGTGTCTTTAAAACCTTTCTAAAGCCAAAATGTGCTACTGCAGGTTTACCTTTTTAACACCTAATGTTTACCTTGTGTAAGATCTGATAGTTCTTCACACAGTCATCCAGTATTTTATTTACATTGCTCTGTACAGTATGTTTCCATTTGTTTATTCTTCTCTGTTGAAGCAGTTTTGAGCATTTTGTGCACACCCCTGAATACAGATTTTTCTTACTGCTGCTCATGCAGTTGTCTTATGCTTTGAGGACCAGTGCCCTCCGTCACAGCAGGAACCTGTTACAACCCGGACAGTAAAGAGGCGAGAGCAGACGCCCTGGCTCACCTGCCAGTGCCCAGTGGCTGACGTTTAATTGGCTCCTGGCTTCTGATTTGCAGAAGGCAAATGAAGCAAAACATATGGTCCTTCTCACCCCCGACTCCCAATGCCATCAATCTGAAACGTGTAAAATTGTTGAGAACTACGGTCCTCTTTGAATAAAAAAACAACAAATTAAAGAAGCTGACTGTCTGTGGGAGACTATAAAACATAAATCGATTCAACTGAAAAAGCTGCTATACTCTGCGCCTGATCAATGTAGTCATAAAGCTAAGGCCAGAGAGGGAGCACGTCAGCATCGATTATTCCATTAGTTATGTTCCAGAACGAAGGCCTGTTCCTACCCCATACTGCTATAAATACAGAGTGTTGATCAACACAACATTAGCCCTAATCTTCGCCAAAAGACTAAGATATTAATTTTCTGCAAATCTGACTGTTATCGAAGTTCACAGCTTCAAGCATACATTAATCTTGGGTCTGCGCATGAAACATTTCCGTAACTATTAGAGGGGAAAAATAATTCTCTAATTCCTGAAATTAAGCAGTCAAATATGCGTTACTCATGACAGCAACGGATCCCCTAAGATGACAGCTGCACACACAACTTGAAACAGTCTTGCCAAGCTCCACAAGAAGGCACATCAAGACCAGAATCGAACCCAGGGCCCAAGAGCTGAGAGGCTGCAGTTCTAAGTGCCACCTGGTGGTGATGATGTTGATGATCATAAAAGTGATGAAGCGAGACTATAAGTGTTGATACGTTTTCAAAGGCTGTTCAGTTAAATTGCATGATGCTTGACATCTGTTCAGTGGTTGAAAAGGCTAAAGAATGAACTAAAGGCTAAAGAATGAATCAAGAAAAACTTTTATTAGGCATTAATTTGCTTTGTAATGTGTGCAGCCCACTGCTCTGGTACAGCTGCTTCTTTTCCTTGTCGGGAATGTACTCTTCATATATGCAAAGGGTCTGTATCTGCTTGTACAGGGTTGTATCAAGAACATTAATCACTTGCTAGTCAACACTGAGGAAGTATCCGAAGTAACAAAAGGTACCAAAACTTATGCTGTGCCTGATTTGTACAGTACACTATAGTGCATAGTGTAATTTTACTTTGAAGTGATCCTAATCCCCACAAACTGTTGCAGGAGGCAATTGGAAAAGAGCTAATTAATTCTAGGTTAGGGCTTTGCAAAATTTCATTGGAGATCACCATCTTGTTAATACAATGCTTATAAAGGTGAGATAAATAGCACCACTCACATTGAAAAACAAACACGTATCAATTATAATTAATTATGAAGGCAAAACCTGCTCCTCTGCCACATTCCTTTCTGACATACCAAATTTCTCTTTGTGATTCCAAACTGTTCTGACATGGGGAAGGGTTCAAAGCTTTTTGTTCTACAACAAAATTCCTTTCCTGGAAGTGATGGTGAAAGAAACCAAGGAGGAGATACTGTACAGTATATTGTGTTTACACAGTGTAGGAAAATAGCCTTGATACTGTTTAAGAAAGGTTAGAAATGAAAGGAGGCCATCTGACCCATCTTGCCGAGAATTCAATTTGGAATTAACAGAAGCAAAGAACATTTTTGCACTGAAGCAAAAGGCTTTGGAAGTGGTCCCTTAATTGCTCTGTGCTCCTTCTCTGAAAAGCAAAGCTCAGCAGAGTTAGGTCTGTCTAATGTAGCTGTCAGGTGTGCCAGGAGCAACATATGCTTGTTTGACAAAGGGCCTTTTTAATCTGGCTAATTAAACAGTCAGACACACCCGCCCACAAACAGTCCCTTTGCTGCACAGGGCTCCCAGTGTTCCTATGTCAAGTGATTCCACTGCAAACACGCTCTGACAGAGGGCTACTTAACCAATGCAACTTCACATTCAAGAGCGAGAACCTGCCACAGCACTGCAGCACGCACTGTTTATAGCTCTAAATCAGCACCTCCCTGCACAACAGTGTCTGGCTTCTACAAAAGACAGGACGAAAACAAACTCCAGCTCAAAGACAGTCCCAGCAGTGAGGTGTCTCTGGGAGACCTAACCATAGCTGAAAACCAGAGAGACTGACACGGACACTTAAAAACCGTGATGGACTGGTGTGCTGTCCAGGGTGAGTGTGTGTGTCCTGTGATGGACTAGGGTCCTGTCCAGTGTGTGACCGTCCAGTAACTGGAACTATGCTTTACGTCCTTATTTATTGGATATAGCTCCTAACACTTATTTGTTTATGTAAAAATGATACATTGTACTTTTCATCCGCACTACAACACTCCCTAATGGAAATGTAGACCCTTATTGTCTCATGGGAGCCACAGCGAACTCATTCAAGCTGTAGAAAAATATACTCGACAACGAAGTGCAACTAAAATCATGAAAATAACCGAGAATATAAACCAAACTTGCAAACAGTAACAGACAAAGGTTGCAGCACCTGCATTTTGGGTACTGACTTCACAAGAAAGTTTGATGTTAACTGCTGTTACGTACACTAGTTAACTACTAGTAAGTATTTACACGTGAATGCCTTTTGCTGAGCCAGGTTTCATCTATTCACACACTGCTCACTGGAAGCAGGCACCCCATTACAGTGTAGGAAACCACTAGGTTGATTTAGAATTGTTAGGAGCAAGGGTAGTGTATACAGTAACCCTTTTGTTGCGGTTGTAAAAATAAAAATGGACGTTTTGATTTCATTTTGTAAGGGGGTAAAAGGAGTAAAGTATAAATGAACACATCAATTAAAAATATAAACCACTAAGAAAAAAGAAAAAAAATTCTCAATTCGGCAGCGAAATTAAACCATGCATCTACAAATTTCAGACTTCACAGACTTCAAAACTGCTATTCCATTGGCATGACAAGTACTTGCAGATTTTTTTTTGGTACAGTACAGGCTAAGCAGTGACGTACCCCATCTGCCAACTTCAGACAACTCCAAGCTGTGTAGGAGATGGTAATGGTAAAATTAACTTAATGCAGAACTCATACATTTGAAGCACAAATAGAATGTCATACAACAAGTGTACATAAGAAACACAAAAGCTGAATACAGTGTAGCTCTGTGTAGATGTCTGGATCATCCTAACCTAATGCATGTCTCTAGTTAGCGCTGTGAAGCAGTACCAGGTCCCCACTCTCCTCATGATCCAAATCATTGCTAGCATGTCAAGAGAGCAAAAACACTGACAAATTCTCCATGACTGCTGTGAAATTGTAAAAATACTTCTAGCTGCAAGCTGTGCATGATTAGCCGCGCTAGGGTGATCAAGTCAACAAATTTCTTTCACACTTTTCGGGGGCTTCCAGATGGTGATGCCTGTGCATGGAAATGGCTTAGCTCGGAAGCACGATTGGAGCCAGACCGAAACACAGGAATACAGCTGAACCAGCCTCTCCGAGAGGAAAGTGGATTTTATCTGCGAGTCCCTACTTGGCACTTGTCCTCTTGAGCTTTCTGCAAACAAGAGAGGGTCATGCAGCCCATCTTTCTCATTTGGTTGCTACTAACTAACAGAGGAATTACAGCTCCAGGGAGGACGACTGTATTGTAAGACAGATGAGATTTGAACTTTACACAGTCTTCCATTATGGTATTTATATCACAAGCCACGAACACAGGTTAATTAGAAATAATCTGTAAAAAGTGACCTTCTAGGAAAGCCTTTCCAGAAATAAACAATTGTTCCATTTTGAAGTAGGCTATACATTGCTTTATGTATTGCTAATATTTCAAATCTGTCTATAATTCATCATATTATAGACACATCATCATATTTCATCATATTTTGCACACACCTATGTATTTATTTTTATTTATTTTTTTAAACTATTTATTTTGTATAACTTCGTCTATTCTGATGTCTGTTTTTGCTTGTCTTGGGCTGGACTGTCAATTCTACGGGATCAATAAAGTCTTATCTATCTATAATTAACAGAATGATCACAATACATGCACACAAAGAGGACAAATGTCAAATATCTAGAATACCTCAATAAAAAAAAAACTAAGATAGGTGACTTCTCTTAGGTTGCAAATATTCTTTTTGATTTTTAACAGTCCTTGCTCAGAACCTTTAAGTGCCATTTCACATAAATGCTTGAGGTCATAATTTGCTTCATTATTAAAAATTGTATCTTTTGTGTTTGGAAATTAAATTATTGATCATGAGGCAAAGCATTCATTTTTACCTTAACTTTAAGCAAGCAGGAGGAATCTAAATTTCGAAATAATGTAATGAATTAAATACATCAAATACGTATGTTGTGACTGCAGCTTGTGCTTCCTGGGCAAGCTATTCATTGTCATGTAAATTGCATCAGTAAAACAAAAACTGGATACCTATTGCATCACCTCACTGCAGAGCTGAAACAAGCATCTGCTGTTCCCCTTAGAACGGTATCTTGTTTATAGTCGAGTGCTGGTTAACGTCACAGGACACACAGGTAATCTCACCTGCGCTGCCTCACAGGTGGGTTAGAGTTAACTCTGAATACAAGTAAGACACTGGAGATCAGCCCAGGATCAAGCACACTTAATCAACTGCGTCATAGCCAATAAAACATCATGACGGTTATTTCAGCACTCCAGCTTTTACAGACAAATGAAGTAATTTCACCCTGTCACTTACCCAGCCCCTGTAGCACACGTGACATCACACAGCCTGATTATAACTACTTTTATTTTTATTTTTTCTTCTTTTGGGTATTTGCAAGAGAAATAAAACTCTTCCAAGCTTTTACTGGTTATCCTTTCTGTTCTTCTTTATCTTTGTATCTGAATAAGCAACATGAAAGCAAGAACAGCAAAAAATAAAAAGGACAAAAATAAATCAAAGACATCGTACTGGATCTTTGAGTAGGTTTCATGTCATATACTATAGCTGACATTATTACATTAATCATTAAACGCTGTTCCTGTACGTCAACTCTCTTTTCGGAGGAATAAGTATTTATTTTCTAATGATATAGATTTCACATTGCTCCCCATGCCAGCTGTGCTCACATCTATAGGGATTTTGGGGCTCCACAAAAAACAAAATAATTAGATTGTCCCGTCTTCTTTTTCAGCACACTGTTCTGCAGCCATTCATTTCAGCAAATGAAAGAACTGGCCGTACGCAAGCATGGCTCTACAACGCAGGGCAGAACAGAGAGACACAACATTTCTTTAAGGCTCCAGCTGCTTTTACGTGTGATTGAAGCTAGGACAAAGGCAAGTGGCAAAATTCTGCAAAACAAGCATAAAAACCCCCCACAACTGTAGATGTGGACATGAATAAGAAACATTTGTGCAGAACAGCCACGTTACAAGTTTTCAGATGAAAAACCGAAACCTTTCCGTACCATGGATTCCTGCGTTTCAAACAATGCCCACCTGCTACCTATAGCCCTAATAAAGTAAAGCAAACCTCAATAGGCAATGTTTTAATTAGGAAGAGACCTGTTGTAAACAGCCACCTGCCCTCATCTCTAGAGAGCTACACCACTCCCCTGTGGCCCACTTAGCTGCATGTTCCATCCAACATCTGTGGAACAAACATTGTGCCTCCACAGACTCCACAGAGCTGGAGGCTTCCATACAGGTCCATCTGTCAGGGTCCTTCTGAAGGACATCTGTCCAGGTAAAGGTACAGCCATCACATACACCTGGGGAAAAGATCTGCCATACTGTACGTGTGCTAGAAAAGACAAAGATGCAATGATGAAGTAACACCTGAACTGGGAGTGACCTCATAGCACACTCTAAATATTTATGCGTGTTGATTAAAAATGGAGCCAAAGGTCTGGGACCAAGAGATCAGCTCCTGCTTCGCCTCTACACAAGGACTGCACTGTAGTGTAGCAAGTTAAAAGTACAATGCAGTGAAGAACACTGAATTTTCAGTGAAGTAAAAAGAGACATGTTCAGACATGATACCACCCATGAGAAACCAGGGCAAAACAAAGCCTAATGGGACCCTAAATGGTAAACAATGGAGAAAATCTACACTTTAAACATGAACTTTAACATCAAGGTTTCAGCTGTTCAAAATTAGGCAAGGGCGGCACAGTAACATGGCAGTCCGCTCTTGTGTCTGGGTTCGAGTGTGGAATGGGGCACCCTCCCTGTGTTTACATGCTCTCCCCATGTGCACATGGGTTTTATCTAAATACTCCTGTTTATTAACAGGTTAACGTGATTGGTAAAAATGAATATGTTCATCTGAGTCTAGAAGATGTGTGTGTAAGCACTGTGATTGACCGACGTGCATTACAGTGTCTAGTCCTGCCTTGCGCCCTATATTTCTAGGATATACAGTAGTCTGGGTTGTCATTACAGGAATAAGCGGCTTTCTGAAAATGGATGTATGCATTATTAGTCAAATCCCACAGTACCCAATTTTCATGCAACCTCCTGAGCAGTGATCACGATATGAATCTGCAAAATTAGCTGTTTAATGTGAGAGGCAGGAATAGTTCCCTGAATGAAAACGTCTATTCCGCAGATCTATTTCTATGCTAAACCAGGTGCATGACAGCAACAGGATATGAATCATCAACAGGACAATAACAACAACCCCAGCTCATGCCACAGTTAAAGAGATACTAGCAATTGCATGTGATGTTTTAATAAGCAAAATATTATTACTGTTGTCGTTATTATTATTTCATCCAGTCTGTTGACTGAATATTTCTCTGAGTGCTCCCCGTTTACAATACTGCTAAAAAGGTACGGAAGCTGAATTTTAATACAACATCCAAGTGGGCTAGCATTCCATATGCTCTCTTCAATTTCCAAAAAAGACAGTGGACCAGAAGAAAACATGTAGAGGTCTAAAGATGAAAGCAGCTCAAAAAGAACATTAGAGCTCTAAAGCAGCATTCGCACAGGCTCTCTGGACTTGTGTGTAAACACAATTTGAGAGCTCAATGTACGTTACATCCAGAACTCTCCAATAAATTGAGATGAAACAACAATCACCTTTCACACAGAAATTAAACAGCTGTGACCTTTCTATTTTTAAAAGCAAGGGTTTCATGCTAAACTCTTTCTTCCTATCTCTGTTCTGTATTAGTTTTATTACATGTAACTGAATAATAGCAAGTACAGTATATCGAAACCATTTTGGTGCAACAGTCTAATTTGTCATGATTGCAAACAAAAGATAGATACTTTATTGATCCCGTGAGGGAAATTGCAAAAACTAAGACTTACAGATGGTACAGTATGTGTTTAAAAAAATAATGTAATCTTCAGTCCCCTTCTCCATGACGATTGTGAAAGCTGATGCATATTGTATTTCTTTTTAATTACATCACTGAGGATTCTGGTGTGTTTCTTTTAATGTTCCTGCTGAAGTTCCTAAAAAGATTTATTATTTTGAGGTATTCTGCAAGTAGCCAAACAGTAACATTATTTCTGTCTTACAAAAATTTAGTTGGATAATGTTTTGTGGCATTCAATATTTATCACAAGCAAGACACACTGAGAGCACATAGACTGCTTGGGGTTAATGAACAGATTACATCACGTATTACGGGTTTAAAGTGTGGCACAGTGGCAAATTACACTACACTGACACAATCTGTAAACAGTGAAGAGACCATAACCTGAGGCAGAACCCTGAGGGTTGCCATAGTGTCTAAGGTGGGAGAAGCAGCTTCACCTGAGCTCTCAGTTTGCAATGAGACTGAAACTGCACTCAAATGTGCAGCCTAAAAGGCCACAGTGGGCTTTGTAGCCGTTCAGCAGAACAGATCATGAGCATCGATTAAATCCAGATGTATGAAGAGAGAAGCATAATCTCTTGTGTGGGGAAACCCACATAAAAAGAGAAAAGGTGTTACTATTACTACTAATGGTACTTCAGTACAGTTCAATCTAGTATTGATTGTGGGAGTTTGAGAACTGACGGGGACATGTAAAATCACATAGGAGGTCCTGTGTCCAGCACCTACACAAAGACACTTTGGACATAAAAATATTGTTTTTCACCAACCCAAGTCTGTTTTATACCTAGGTCCATCTAATACCCAAGTCCATTTTTATCAGTTTTAACTGTGGCTGCATTCAAAACCTGGATGGGAGTAATCCAGAAGGAAAGGATTAGTTTATCAGGGGAAAAAAAAACACAATCCAGAGGGAACAGGATACAGTTAACAGGTGGTGGGTTTCATTTTTTTTAAGAACATCTCTCAGATCTAGTAAGGTGATCTGATGGAAAAGCTGAAGCACTATCTGCTTAGGCATTAGGTTCCTAATATAGAGGTTTTATTTTGGAAAAATGCAAGGGTCATGCTGCACTCATGAGGCCAGGTACAATAAAGCAGACAGCACTCTGGGCAAGGCAAATACCCTACCCATACGAGCCACAGCCTGCCGACTGCTAAATCCAACCACCGGACTTCACACAGCGGCAGTGATCAACTTCTTGTTCCTTTCAAAGCATAGTGGCAAAATCCCAAGACAACCCATAGTTTAGAACTGCCTGCCTTTTCTCAGGTGAACCCAGTTCTGGTACGGATTTCAATAGGAATGTTTATTTGGGTGTCCAGCAAGCTGTCTCACTCTGCCTACTGCAAGAATGGCCAGCAAGGATGTTCAATGTAACTAGTGCACTGAACATACAGAAATGAAGTAACTGGTTTTAAAACTGAAAGGGATACTATTCTAGTTTTCATTGGCAATTTATTATCTATCTATAATGGAACTATTTTCAAAATCTCCATTTGCCTTTTAAATTTTAAAAAATTAAACTGATACCCATTGAACTCTTCACGGCGTGCGCTGGTGTGGATATGACCACAGGGGTCTGAACAGACTGTGCTTGGCTCAGTGCCTTGCAACAGCTGCAGTGCAACAGCAACTAGCTCCACTAACTCCTGTTGTGCCGTTTTCCTTAATTACAATGCTTGGAGATTTTCTCGGAAAACATATTTTGTGAATTGTAACTGAGGTCAAAACATGCAAAACACCAGAACAAGTGCACTAATGCAGAGAATCATAGGAGCTGATTCAGGGAGAGAGATGGGTCACACCACAGTGAGGAGAAATTGTCTTCACCAGCAACGCAGTATTGGCGTCAAAAGGTCAACATTCTGAGATAAGAAAATTAAAGATTAAAAACCAACAGTCAACATGTAATTATTCAATCTAAGATGCAACCACATTGACATGAAGGAACAGTAGCATGACAACAGCTGGCTGAATGGTTGCAAACAGCCCACAGCATCTACTACACTGCTTTCTGCTTGCACGTCTTGAAAAACACACAAGAAAATCGGAGCTTACTGTTAGAAACTTGTTGAATACATCACTGTAGCCATCAACAAATATAAATGAATAGCCTCACTGGAAACTTCGTATGAAGTTAATAAATCAGGTGCACTTTTTGTAGTTACTGAATCACCTACTCCTTATTTAGGACTAAACCTGCGCTCTGCTTTCCTTTATGAAACCCTGAAGAAATAGTGTCTCTCTGGAGAATGATTTTTCAGGGCTCATTTTGGAAGACAGAAGTTTCACTATACCTTTAGTAGAAACCAGTTTTTAATTTTTTTTTGTGTGGTGCTCTGGAACACAAAGGAGTAGAGTTTTACAGCAAAAGAAGAGTAAAACATACTGAAATTACAATGAGCAGACTGAAGAAGGAGATTGCACTACAGGGCCAGAATCCCAAACATAAACCTGAGGAGACACAAAAATCATAGAGATTGTGATTCTCCTAAACATGTAATTTTGTTCAACCAGGTACTTTTGTTTTTGATTGATGATTACTGGGATCAATACAGCAATTGAGGTAATAGTTACAGTAAAATACTGCAGTTATCAGGAGAGCATCAGAAGAACAGGGGTATCATGCAGAATGGAAAAATTGAAAACTTGGGCCAAGAAGTACTATAGGAAATGAGACATTCATTGCAATTTTGGGAAGATGTGTGTTTCACTCTCCTAACTTTTAGGAAGTGCATTTTAAGCTCACTCTGTGTTGCCTATTTTAGCAGGACACTACACTAAGAAACCTAGCAGACACCACGGTGCAAGAGTCTCTCACAGCAACAGTAGTACATTAGAAATAAGTTATAAATTGCAGTTTGCGTTGATTTTTAAAGCTATCTGTGACAGAAACTTCATTTCTCACATCTTATTGCAATGCAAATGTCTAAAACTTTTAAACTATAATTGTTGCTTGCAGATTACAACACTTTAACCTTATGATCCTGATAAAACAATTTTCCATTACCAAATAATAATTCTCAAATCCGCTTTTGTCCATTTCATACTGTATAATTTTACTTTAAATGCTCTTTAATTCGTTTTGAGTATGAAGTATTACTTTAACAGGAACTTAAAAAGACATCAGAATTAATGGCCTGACTTCAATGGGTCACTAGCTGGGCTCCAATGAATGATTATAAAATCTTAATTTAAGAATTTGTCTCCAAAGATGACTCTGGGCATAAATCATTCCTGCTTTATTTGCTGTCTTCATGGTTCCTTCTTTGCTTTCTGGAAATATACCCATATTGCTTTTATTTTTCTCTCTGATTTCTTATTCACAAAATAATCTGAATTTGAAGGATCTTCAGTCAAAATGTAGCTTTAAACAGCAGTATTACTGCCTGCACCAGTTTCTGTTTACTTGTCACTTGCAAGTGTGCACTTTTTAACATTCACAAGGACAGCATTTGATCATTTTTATACAAAGGATAAAGATTTAGCTTTCAGAAGCAGTTTTGATTGATTTATCAATATTTTCAGCATGCCGGACTCATGACTCTGAAAACACACTGAGTACTGAATAAGTGCTAGGCAGATTCCTCATCAGGAACACGGTAATTGAGTTATTGCCCATCTCCACTGTTGGATTTCAGGTGAGGACAGATGTGACAGCCATGACAGGTAATTCCTCCACACTTTGGCAAGCATGCTTCAAACAAACTTCCAGAAAAAAATCACACAGCCTGCTTTCACATCTTTAAACAGAAACATGTACAGAATGTAAAAAAAAAAACGTATGTATAACTGAAGGTTGTTGAATGAAAAATCAAGATATTTTAATACAGTACTTAGGTTACGCATCATTACATTATTTAATCATGCTCACATCATATCGGGCAATTGGACTTAAGTGACATATAGAAATGATATAAATTAAATATTAAGCTTGCTTTTGTTATTATTAGTTCATCTAACAGATGCTTAACACAACAGAGTATTTTACATAAGCAATCTGTGTAAAGTCCCTGACTCAGAAGTATTTTCAAACAAATGAAGTGAATGTGTACTTTATATAATTTCTTACTTACTTCACTGTAGATTCACACAAGAAAGTCTGTTAACAGTTCAAGAAGGCTCTCTCATTTTAAAACAACGGAATCATTAGGATTGTTTTTAAATGTCTTTTATAAAAACAGGTACAAGGAATAGGAAGCCATTCAGCCTGTCTAGCCCATGTGGTAGTTAGTAGCAAACTGATCCAAGGATCTCATCCAGGGGTTTAGAGGAAGAAGCCAGGATATCAGCTTCAACAACATGGCTGGACAGCTTGTTCAATACTCCCACAAAACCTTGAATTTTCCACTTCTTCCCTGTTTTAAATGCACCTACACATAGTTTCTATTTGTGTCCTCTGGGTCATGTTTCACTTACATTTGTTTGATAAAAAATAAGGATGATCTTGCTTTATGACACTGCGATTTGCAAGGACTACATAAATGCAACATGCAAGTTATATAGATCCCGATCTCCATGCTGAAGCGAAGCTTGATTTAACTCTAAGTGGTCTAAGTTTAAACCTGCGTCAACATTTCAATTGCTGGCTCCTACACACTGGTATCACAAGACGCAGTCAGTGATCTAAATTGTTTAAAGCCAACCCTACTCGTCCTTTTCATAGCCGCACACTGCCTCGCCCTGCCTGCACAATCCTGCTAGTATTCTTGAAATTCTGGGTATGCCTGAATAACAGAAGACAGAGTGCTGACAGACCAAGCAACACAAGTGAGAGACGATAGCCCCTGCTAGCGCTTGGTAGAATCAGGGTTTGCAGCATTTAAATGAGCTCTGAGATAGCTCCTTTAAAAAGACAGTATCAAATTGCAAGTCCCTACAAGTGCAGCTTGTTAAGGTCCACTAAAGGTGAATGCACAGCTCCTCCGTGTATTGTGCTTAACACAGATGGACGTGTTGAATGCCTGAAGCAGTAAAATTAATATAAAGTGTTACGAATCTAAATATTTATTGTTTTAATTAGCACTGTTACACTTATAAACACATCAGCTGCTGAGCTGCTATAATTGCTGTTTTTGCAAAGATCTTAAAGCATTTCCAATTGTTTAACCTGTAATCTTGAAATTAAAATCAAAACAGAAGTAAATATAAATATTTCATAACCATCTTTGATTCAAGTAATGTTTTTCCAGATTAATTCCAAATACATACTACAGGATTAAATGACACATTGTATGCCTTAATATAAAACACTCAAAGTTAAATTTAAAAAATCCTTCTGACACCTTGTGGTCTTAAGCGGTACACAGAAAATTATCTCAGAAACTGGTCTCCCAGGAACTCTCTTTAAAGTTTAACACTTTATAAAACCTGTGTCAGTAGTATTGTATGTTACCATTCACTGATCGGACGGATTTTAGGCAACTCATCAGAGTTTGGTTTTAAGTATACCACTGAGTCCATAATGTAACAAATCATTACAACTATAACTGTAATTTGGTTACCTAATCATGATTTCTAGAACCTGTGCTCAAACGTGACTAGACACCACTTGAGTTCATATATACACATTAGTCACAGCTGAATATACTTTGATCTGAAGTGAGATACTTCACTTAGTTACTTTACTAACACTGAAGGTTTCTCTGTGTGTTCAAATTAGTTGTGGTACGGCTCAAATATGTATGTGGGGTTAGCGATCAAACAAAATAAAAAAGACTGATCAGTATGTCACCTTGTTACAGAAGACTTCCTTACAGGAAAAGGAAACAGGTACTGTAAGTCTAGCAGTAATTATGCAAAGATCCTAGATGCCTCTCCTTCACAATACTAGCTCATTATGTACCTGTGTGTCTCAGGGAGGATAATTATTGGCCATCTGTGTATAGGAAT
This sequence comes from Atractosteus spatula, assembly GCF_055471065.1. Taxonomy (NCBI): domain Eukaryota; kingdom Metazoa; phylum Chordata; class Actinopteri; order Semionotiformes; family Lepisosteidae; genus Atractosteus; species Atractosteus spatula. Next base: position 64,845,054 of record NC_142708.1, on the reverse strand, counting down.
ATGACTTTAATGAATCATTCTTGGCCAAATGTGATGTTAGCTAATGTCAAATTAACAAAATTAATACCTAGGTATTTATTTCCCTTAATTTTATCACCTTTACCATCTCTTTAACAAAAAGAAAAAAAACATATATTTTGTTTCCTCTTATAGATCTGATTTTGTGCAAAGCAGCCTCCTGAGACCTCACAGACACGTCCTCATCTCCATGGTAGCACCACAGCATGTGCTGCGTGTTGAGCATCACAGGAAGATTCAATGGTGTGGCGTTATGGAGCTGCCCAGATGAGCATGACCATCACACAACACATGTAGACAATAGTGGGGCATTATGACCTTCCCAGACTACCATGATCATCACACACCACCTGAAGACAATGGTGCTGCGCTATAGAGCCACCCAGATGAGCCTGATCATCACACACCACTTGAAGACAATGATGCTGCGCTGTAGAGCCACCCAGATGAGCCTGATCATCACAAACCACCTGAAGATAATGGTGCTGTGCTGTAGAGCCACCCAGATGACCATGAATATGCAACACCCGGAGCCAGGGAAAGATAAATCATCAGCAACATATTATCAATTACCTTATATATTATTCTTATAAAGTAGAAAAAATCTAGAATTATTCATGAAAAAACTATTACTAGCTGTAATTGTCATGTTACCAAATTCAGTTAAAAAGAAATACTGCCACAGTGATCTCGAAGTGGTACTTATGAATAACAATAATTCTGCAATGAAAAACCTGGGTAAAACCGCCCGAGGATTTTGAATGTCCTGAGTGTAGGGGAGTGCTGCAGCCAGCAAGTTCAAAGACACCAACCGGTTAGATCCAAACTAGTGACAGAATGTGCTGAAAGGCTGAACCACAGTGACTCAATATTTTTTTCTACACTCAATGACACTTTGTGAGGAATTTTTCCAAGCTGCCAAGAAAGAACAACTTCACGAAGTTGACATTGTCAGGTCCCTATAACGTCAGTACCTTCTGGCATTTGTTTAATCTGAGCTTTTGACTGTTCAATCGATCAATCAATCAACCACCCAAAAGGGACTTGTATTAATTAGACCCCGGAACACTGTTTTGACATTCTGAAGTGCCAGAGTTTTAAATTAACTAGTAGAAGCTCACAATTCTCTCGAAAACCATATTTTCTAGAATTAAACATTTTAAAATGTCTATTTAATCAAATTGTTAGTTCAATTAGGGGCTCAATTGGGATGTCTTGCTGTCGTATGGAAAAAGGAACATCAGAAATGCCTCTCTCAACCACAATATGACAAAATGATTAGGTATTATACGAATATTGCAGTAAAGTTAGATTTTTGAGATTTGCCAAAAAGCTTCGAAGTTTAAATCAGTCGGGCACAATTTGATAGTACTGAATTTGATATTAAGTACTATGGTTTATAAGATGTAAGGTTGGACAATCTGCTAGTTACTGTGCTTCAGAATATGATTTGTGCTACAGAGACTGAACACTAAAGGTAGAACACACTCAGCACTCAACAGCCATTCTCTCTATTGATTTGTTCTATTTAGAACAAACTGTACTGATGTACAGTTAACTGGAAAAAAAATCCCCGCTTGCAGCACGGACAAACTGAGATTTCATTCACTGACTTTATGAATAAAACACACTGTTCTCGTTTTAAACCTAGAAAAGAACTGCAGTACTTGAGATGAGGTTAACATTCAGTCACAGTATTAGTACAAAGTAATAATGCCAGAATTAAGTCAAACTTGTCAGGCATAACTAATTGGTAGTACATGTGTACAAATAAATGTACATGTAATTGTCTATTACTCACTGTTACTGTGCTTGAGAAATACCAAAGTCCAACAAATGACTTTTGCATGCAGATCTAAACAACATGACAAAGAGAGGAAAGCACTGCCTGGACAAAACTGAGCACTAGTTCGGCCTACAAGTCCCACAGTTGATGAAGGGTCTCCATTGCACTGAAGCACAGAGGCCCCAGCAAACAATGAGCTGCGATCAGGCAGCGGGGACTTTGAATTTAATCCAGACCAAGTCGGCTCGCAAATAAACTCCCTGGAAATTCGGTGCGTGGTTTGCTTATGCTCCTTACTGATCTCTTGCCTTTTGAAATAGTCTTCTGTCAGCAGAACACCGCAGATAAATTAAGTCTTATCTTAGCATTATAAAAGAACCCATGAGCTGTACATTCAGCCATGAGGAAAATACAATAATACAGAACTATTATTATTCAAATGAAAAACTGTGACTTTGCTTGCCTCAAAGAAACACTCGAGTCATTCAGCAGACCTTGTCATTACAGGACAAACATTAGTACAGGGACTCTCCCCAGCTTGAGCACCAAAACTGAAGTCACTTGTGGTCATTTAGGTTTTGTTAGCACACAAAACAGCAGGGGTAGAGTGAAGGGCAGATGCATGAATTATAACTCTACATGTCATCTAAATCGTTGTTGTACTAGATCACGTTTTCTATAAATCTCAGCACTACATTTCTATTTTGGCAGCACTCTTCATTAATTATATTAATATCTCTGACATTAAATTTGTGTTGTTCCATTTAATTATGTCCATAAAGAAGACTGTGACACACTGAACAATAATAAGAATGACAGCATTACACTGCGTCTTCAAACGCGTCTGGTACTGTATACTGTACATTTACAAGGTAAATGATATTGGCTTTTGTTGTAAAAGTTCCTACATTATCTTGAGAGGCTTTGGCACAGTATTGGTGTAGGTCAACGTCTTCAATGTTGCCTCACTGGCACATAGTGGGAGATACAGAATTCCAGAGGACCTAGAACACAGTCTATTGTGCTATGCCGAAAATTAAGAAAGTGGGCAGCATGGCTGGGCAGCTTGCTGCAAACACCAACAACACTTTGTGTAAAATGCCTCAAGTACTCCGTTTGAAATTCATTTCTCTGTAGTAAGAGGAACCCTTGGAGAATGCAAGCCTCAGTCCTGCAACCTCACACATGCTGAGCGAGCGCTGTACAAACTCAGCTAATTCCCCCTCACTTGTAAGACCTAGTGACATGGCACGACATGATAAACTCAGCCTTTTAAAAACTTGCCTGTACATGCAATATTTTAGAAGATAAAAAGGCAACATACTCAGATACATCAACCTTGATTTGCACCCCTGATTTAGGATGTACATTTCAATTTTACAGCAGAGCTCCCATGTGAGCTCAAGTGATGCAATAGCCTCCTGCCTTGGTCCTGCGTGTTTTATAGCCATCTTCAATCAATGGCAACAGATCACATTACTCCCAGCCAAGGAAGACAACCATCATGGCTCAATACAGTTACAGAGCTGAGAGCAGCAAGGGGAAGACCCTGTGCCTCTCTGGGACCCAGGCCAAGTGATATAATGCACACCGGTGACATTACTTTCTCTTAATAAATCGATTCAGTAATAGTAACTGAATCTTACCTTATTGTAATTTTGAAACAACTGTTTGTTCAATAATTAGAAATGCAGTAAACATGAATTCTTGCTGCAATGCAAACAAAAGCATACTTTTTTTTTTTTAGTAAAAAGGGCTTCTTCAGAAAGAACTTGAGCCTGTTTTTGACTAAAACTAAAAGATGACTCTGCAACTTCCAGATGAGTAAATGTTGCTCAGTTATTTACTTGAGGTGGTTTTGTTTTAGGCTGTGGTGGGGAGCATATAAAAACCTCACTTAACATTCCCTGGAGCCAGATGCTGCTCTCCTTTGCATTTTACATTATATATTAGACTAGGGGTCTCATACTGAGCAGTCAATAAACAATTAACCCAATTATTTTCTCATTATAAATACAGGATTTTTCTCAAGGTCCTTTAAATGTACTTACTCACAAATAAAGTAAAACTTTAGTTGCCTATAAAACATCTTATTCATAGCAGGTTAGAAATATTAAGAATTTCACAGTTGATAAAATCATCAGACTAACTAGGTAACCGACAGAAACCAGAGGACACAAGGCCAGTCACAATCTGATTTGAGACCTCCGCCATTAGACTGACAATACACTGATCCCTAGGGTTTCCAACTTCCCATGTGGAGACTATTAGGAGGACTCACTGCAGCTTTCTTCCAACTCAAAATAATCCCTATGAGGGCCAGAGTCTCTCTGGAGTTCAGCGCCGCAAGTGGGCCAGGAGCTAATCCAGCCCAGCCAGGACGAGGAGGGTGTTCCAGACTCGCCCGCCGCACCTGTGATCGCAGGTTAAACACACAGAAGGTCAACTACTTCCCAACTGGCCCACCCGTGAAAACTCGGCTTCACAGCCTCACGGAACTCGGAGCCGGGTGCTGGCTGGGCTGCCGCTTCCCGACAGGACACTCGGCACCTCTGAACACCACAGGCACACACTCGGACAGCGGCTGCCTATGGCTTCTGTACTGTATACCGCGGCACTCACTTACATCACCACAAAAATAAACTGTTGGAACATCCCGGAAAACACAAAAGGGGTGGATTACAGATCAACTAAATTTACCGGTGACTTTAAATGACATGTGGGCACTTGACCCAACATTAAAATGAACGCACAGCCACAAATATTAAAATGCATGCATACAGTTTAGTGTTGATCAGCTTCACAGCCCAGCCGGGATCTGAGATCAGCTACAGTTTGAGTCCCTTGTTCGATCCCAACTGGGAAGCGACTGGAAAGCACTTGATAAAACTCAAAACGCAAAAGAAACATCAAACTGGGCTTTGATTTCTGAATCACCATCATGCCATCATGCCAGATGCATTGATAAGAATGTGGAAGACAAATTACTCAGTTGCGAGACAAGTTCAATAAATGAGACCTCCACACATGATGTGTTCTGACAAACACCATAAAGCCACTGTGTATGAAATAGGGCAATCAGAAAACCAGAATTAGAAACAGCCTAACATTTTACAATTCCTAAGCCCTGACTGCTTTAGAGGAATAAACAGCCCCCAGAAAAAGTGGGGGAAAAAATCAATCTGGTAATGTGAGTGTTGCCCACAACTTTTAATGTCATGTTCTGATGCCAACAGGTTTGACTCTTCAGTCGAGCCGCCCGGACATCATCACCAAAAACACGCCGCGCGTTTCAAGATGCAAGAACTACAGTAGGTTTCATAATGGGAACACATCTGAGATTGAATCAATCGTTAATCTCTTGCCTTAAAAAACGAAAGCCGTGTCGGTTCCTTTGTATTGAAAGCCTATCCGCTGCATTCTAGGTGATACCTGTTCTATTTCTCGGTCTTCCGAGGAATATTATGGGAAAATAATTTGGACTGTGTGACGAGGTCCTTGATCAAGTCTTTGCAGGCACTACAAAGAAGTTGAGCTCAAACCCTCTCCGATTTGCCATCCAAGAAGCAGATTTTGTGTTGGCTCTTTTGTCCAAAACCCGTTAAGAGAAAAAAAACAACAACAATTGGATAAAACACTGCAAATTGATTTGGGATTGGGCAATTTTCGGCACCCCCTCTCACTCCGACATCATGTAGCAGAGCCTATATTGTGTCACACGACTGAGCGGCGCACGCAGCGAGAAAGCCCTTTACCCGTTCAGCCAAATTAAGCGTTACTTGTGTCAACGGGCCGCCGAAACGCCGTCTGCACAGGACAGTATGCGCTCAAACATTTAAAAAAAATTAAAAAAAGAATATTACGATGAACATCCTGATTATTACTCAAATGGTTCAAGACAATCTCCGGCGGTGGGATTATTCACGCTCTCGCTCTCCACACGACAGCATCCTCGTTGGCAATTTCATTTCAGTTCAAACCCAGATGCACACGGCGAAAATGTAGGAACAGATAAGAATCGGATTCTCCTATCCAAACTCGATAAAAAGGTCAGACAGGAGCAGCACCAGCTGAGAGGCTGTGATAGCCATTTCGTTTTAAAAAAAAAGTATGCATTCAAATCTGTTATGAAGACCGTATCTTCAGTTAACGGCATATAATTAACTACTTTCCCCATCTCTGATTGAGAAAAAGAGCTTCGTTCCCGTTACTTTCGTGATTTTTATATGTATATGCAATTCGGACGTTAACATGCCAGCTTTCGTCCTGATAGCTAAAACAAAAGAGGCAAACCAAACAATAAAAATGAGAGGAAATAAAGGGAAGGAAATGTCGGAGCGATAGCCAGAGAAAGCGAGAAATGAACGTGACAGCACAAAAGCCATTAAAAATGAAACTGCCCAGACACCTGCTGTAATGATCCATTTGCAGAGACAATTCAGGGAGAGAGGAGATATTCTATCAGTTACACAGAAGAGCGACGAGAGAGACCGAGGCACAGATCAGCAGAGTGTAAGAGAAGAGCAGATAGATGTAGAATAATAATATTCACCTTGGCTGTGGACTATTGTGTTGGTTGTTGTGGGAGATGATGATGAGGATGGTGGTGGTAGTGATGGAGAGAGGAGTTGTTGTTGTTGGTGGGTAACAGTCGCCAGGACTACGGTGACTATGGCGCTGCTTCACTGGGCAACAGTTGCTATAAAACTCACCGGGAGAGGGGTACAACCTAACTTGACTAGCAGGAAGAGGAGGAGGCAACTCAAAAGCCGGATGTGATGCGGCTGAGACCGATGACGTTTGGGTTTTCTCTGTTTGAGTGGTGGTTATCTTTAGGTTAAGTTTTTGATTATTATACAAAGAAGAAAACACAACAATTAAGTGCATACACATATAGACACTGCAGAATAACAATACAGCGTTTCGGAGATGTGTTTGTATCTGTCCAGTCGATTCAACAACAGCATGACCCATTTATTTCAAAGCCTAGAATAGCCACCTGCTGTGGGTAGTAAAATATAAAGATTAAAGAATACTTATGTATCCGTATAACACTTTTACGAAATAACTTTTCTCTACTCAACGCCGAAATAAAAATGTTTACGTTGTCTCCTGCAGTGCAGTATACAGCCTGTCTCTTCTGAATACTTCGGCTTTAGCAATACACATTCAACAGCACGTAGTACCCCCGATCAGTACTAAATCCCCCGATAAGACGTAGAGACACGCACAAGTATGACGGCACCATGTAAAGTTTGCAGAAAACAAAAACAGTTCATAATTGTGCGACCTTAACCAATCCTATCGTTTTTAAAGAAAATTGAAAAGGTTGTACTTCTGTGATGATTTTTAAAGGAGAAAAGATAAACTATATGCGGTCATCCACGACAGAGGGCGATGTTCTCACGATCCACGCATCGAGAGTGCTCCCCGGTGCATACTCACTGGCCCTGTGCTGAGGCGGGACTTCCTCTGTCTGGCTTGAAGATTGGTAGAGAAGACAGAGAAAGGAGAGGAGCTCTTTCCCCTTTCTAGCCGTGGTTGTGTTCTCCCGTTGTTCAGAGCCATGTTGGCTGGGCTTCGTACATTGCGGGAGAGGGACTCGGTAACAAGGTTTTACAGCGTCAAGGCAGACTGTACGAACTGGAAAGCCCTTTAAAGTAAAACGCGTTAACGTGATCCTGTCTGAAAAAAAAACATTTGAACGCAAAACCAGTCCCGTATTTGTTTCCATTGCCATCCTACTTTCCAAATTACAGAAGAAAACGCAACAAAATATCAAAAGGGTAAAAGTTTCATGGAAATATTCTACTTCCCTTGAAGTGTTGATTAATACTACTATTCAACGCTAAGTGATCGTAATCGATTTCAGTAATTTACCATGAAAATATTGCCAAGTATAAAAACTGATATAATTTTTTTCACGTCCAGTGACAGATCAGTTCTTTTCCATGCGGCGCAAAATGTACAATTCATCCTTCCTGGGAAAATGTTGAAAAAAATAATTGTAACATTTTATTTCATATTATTTCATCGGATTTCATATTAAGGTAAATCTTTGAATACGGGATATTAAATCGGGGAAGAACGCTGAATATCACGACTACCTTCTATGGCTGTGAACTGATAGCCATAAATGAAAACGTGATTATATGGTAGGTATAGAGTTTTAAGGTGCAACTAATACTACATTGCTTTGTAAACTTAATCTTTAATCTCTGTGGGCGCATTGTCACGACTAAAACTGAAAGCTCCTGGTTTCCCTTGACCCTAAAGAGCTTTTAAGCCTTTGTGATTATAGTTTAACAAAATAAATCAAAATGCCTAATGGGAAGAAAAGGCTCTTTGCTCTGAAAAGTATTGAAGTAGCGAGTCGCACGTCTATAACTTCAATGTTATGTAAATACTTTAAATTGCACATTAGGCAATGATGTTGCCAAAATCGAGAAGCGCTAACTTTCAGGGAGTTTTTTTAAAAACACACGCGATGCCTATCCCAACCGTGGCACAAGAAGCAAATCGCCACTGTCTTTTGGATGTGCTTTTAAATTTGGACCTGACAGTAAATATCAAATGATAACGAAACAACTCAATGTGGGACAGCTCTTAAAACGATTCCATGAATGATTTTTGTCAGACATGTTTAAAATAATCTACTGCATAATTAGAACAATCCAGGCACTAATCACACAGTGAAGCTCTTGATCTTCACCTGATGCGACAGTGAATAAAGGGGTGAGACCGAGTCTGATGGGCTGAGGGACATCTTTGGTCAGTTCTAACACTATTTGGTTCATCCTAGGATAACTCTCACGGAGATTACACTGTAACACGATTAGGATTAGACAAAGGATTAGCCTGTGACATTAGTCTACTCAATTTATGGCAGTTCCACTTATTCTACTGCAAAAGTTTACCACAGTTGGTTTGTTCAGTATTTACTTGACAAATAGCAGAAGCAATAAAATAATTAAGGTCCTAGCTGAATAACCAACTCGATATCACAATCTAAAAAACAACAACAGAATTTGTCACAGTACAGATTCTGCCTTGTCTCTGTGTGTTCTTAGACAAGAAGCATTCACTAAGCATTGCTGCTCTGCCTAGTGTAACCCACTTCAGAGGTCTTGCTTTTTTGAAAATAGTCAGGAGGTTCCACTTTCTGTTTTCATATCTGTTTTCAGTGTTTTTGTCATTCAGTGTTCTTCAGCAAGAACTGTTTTGTTGGAGCCGCCTGAACTGAAATTTTGGTCCTGAGCTGCCCCTGCATCTCCTATCTGTGCTCTCAATTGATTAGGCTAATTGAGCGCTTCAGTTATACAATTTGTCCCAGTAGACACTCTGTAGCTGTTTTCAGCTCTACAGAAGCCGGGCAGAATTAGAAACTGCAATAATCCATACAGGATCCCAGGAGTGCAGAACCACAGGCCCCATGCAGAACTGCAAGTTGTGTTACAGCAGTATTTAATACAGCGTTGTTCCCACCTGTGTCAAGACATCAGGATTTTTTTTTTGTCCTCGTGGAGTTACAGCAGTGCAGTTTTGAACATACTGAGATCCTTTCATCACAATATTGTGTAGGACAGCATGAGAGGCACTGCCGCAGAGAACTGGAGAATTCATAAAGTACTCATGAATTGAGGGCCCACTGCTCAGCAGCAATGATGATAGAGAAATTGGTCTTGTACTACGTTGTGAAGCTACGAGACATCCCAAAATCAGTCAAATACAATGATTGTCACTGGTGGGCAGCAAATGCAAACTGGAAGAACTGGAGAGCTTCTGAGTAATGGTGGACGAATGGTGCCATTCAGGCGTCAGCCGTAGTTGGGAATCTGGGAGTCACACTTGATCCTCTCCTGTGTTTTGAGCCACATGTGAACTGTTTCATTAAGACATCTTCTTACACCTTAGAAATGTTGGCCACATTAGTCGATTTCTATCAATATCTGATGCTGAGTGCCTGATTCATGCACTTAGAACATCAAGGCTTGAATTTTGCGACTCTTTAGTCTATGGGCTCCCTCTCAGTATGTTGCAATATGTCCAACACTTTACAGCTAGACCTCTGGTTCACACCAGACTGTGGCAGCATATCACTTCTACACTTAAATCTCTACGTTGGTTGCCTATCATATCACATTCAATACAAGATCTTGTTACTAATTTTTAAGGCTCCAAATAATCTGGCTTCATCGTACTGTATATCTCTGAACTCCTCCATGTTCGCACTCCCTCCTGTAGGCTCCGGTCAGTTGAGGCTGGTCCTTTGCTCACTGTACCTGGACTAAATCTGTTTTTTTTTGGTTGCTCTTTTTTTTCTGTCATTGCACTATTGCTATGGAATGTCCTTCCTCTGACTCTTAAGAGACAGATTCTTTGATTCTTTTCAAACATAAATTCAAAACTCACCTTTTTACTAGGGGCCTTTGCTCGATTGCCTTACAGTTTATCCTGTATGTTCTTGTTGTTGTTTTTTACTTTTTATTGTTTTTAAAGTTGATATTGTTATAATAATAACAGTGTTATTAGTATAACACAGTTCGAGCCAAAAGTCAAACATCATACAGAATATATACTGTATATGTTTTTTTTTAACCAAAACCTTCTAGCGATAATAAAACTCTGGAAAGTGTCCACTCCACACTTTGTCTTCATAAATAATTTTCTTACCTAAAGGTCTTAGGTTATAAAGTGGCAGACTTTATTTTTAAATACTGCTAAGATGGTGACTTTGGATTATTTCACTTGAGTGAAAGGATAGTGTCTAAGGCATTCAGAGAACCCATGGGAAGCAGTTATTTGTGCATTTAATTAGACCAATTTTGAAATGATTGGAGGTTGCATTGGAACAACAGGTGATACGCCAGACTTATGGGACCTGGTCTGATAGCTCTGATGTACTCTGCGTTTCTGTTTCCATTACTTTCAGAAATAGAGTAGTATTTTTTGCTGCCACCTGCTGCACACTTTCCGAATAAAACAACATTGTTGCTTATGTTCTTTACCTCCCTGTGCCTTGTAGACCGTCTTTGTTGTTCCCAGTGATTTTTCTAGAAGTGACATTCCTGCACTACTGTTTAAAATAGTAAATACATTTTATAAAGTGCAGGGCATTGCTCACTGTTGTTTCTCTGCTCATAACAAACTAATCAAAGTAAAGAGAAAAACGATACTCAACCCACATGACTTTTGTTCTAATAGGAAAGACAACGTACATTTTCATTTATTAATACAGAAAATTAATAAAATAAAATTTGATTTAAACATTTATTAATACAGAATATATCAGTGTGCATATTACCCCCCTCCCAATGTCTGAAGTTTTGGGTTGTTTTGTATATTAAATTACACAAAAGTAACCATGTGAAAATCCTGGAGAATTGTCAGCAATTATCAAACTATCATAGGCAAATTATAAATTGCAATTTTATTTGTTACTTTAATAAAACACTTGCTCATCTGAAATTATAATTGGGAATAAACTAGATAATTATCTGTATGGTAATAGGATTCTAGGGGATGGTCAGTATGGATTTAGAAAAGGCAGGTTTTAATTAGTGTTCTTTGAAGAAGCAGCAGTAACGGAACAAGGAACGCAATATGGTATATTTATATTTTCATGAAGCTTTTGATAAGGAGCTAATTAAAGAATCATTCTTAGACTGCAGGTGGTATGCAGCCAAAAAAAAGTGTTTTTGGATTGAGAAACAAAGATTATAGAAAAGAGAGGATACTAGTGAGTATTGGGATGGTGTAATTAGAGGAGTTCCACCGGGATCTGCATTATCAACACAGCTCTTCCCATTTTTTATCAATGATCTAGATTCTGGTATAGCTACTAAACTAGTCATGTTTGCATATGATGCCAAAACCGGATGATCATCATACATGGTGAAATTCAGAAAGAGATAGAAAGAGATTGTGCAAATAGATGACATTTTCTGGAATGAGAATACTATAGTTATAGTTTATGGACTTTCACAAAAAGCTGTCAATTTGTTTTAAGCCCTCTGACCAGCAATACAGCTTGTGCAGTGAGGCATTGCAACTTGCCAATCACACGAAAGCTCGTTAGGTGCATTTATACCCAACGAGGTCCAGGTGGAACAATGCCTGATCAGGTCACCTTTAAAAAGGCCTTAATTCAAAGCTTAGGTCACTGCAAGAAAAAGGCCACACTTAGTCTGTTTTCTGTGCATTCCATAATGCCTCGAATGTCATCAGAAGCAAGGGAGAGGGCCATTGGCATGCTGCAGGCAGGCCTGTCATGTGCCAGCGTTGCTAGACACTATGGAGTAAGCCGCTCCACTGTATCATGACTGCAGAGAAGGTTTCAGCAGACCGGCAGGACAGATGACATCCTAGATCCGGTCGCCCTTGAGTGACCATACCAGGGAAGGACAGACATATCAGACTGGTCCATATGAGAGAGAGTTTCAGAAATTTGCCGTACTGCTGCTGAAACTGCTGGCAGACACAATGCCCACATCAGTGACAGGACACTGAAGCTCCATGCTGCTGGCCTTAGAGCAAGGCAACCTGTCAGAGGCCCTCTGCTCATACCTCCTAGACGTCACACCCGACTGGCTTGGGCCAGACAGAGGCTGCGATGGACTTGTCAGCAGTGGCATCAGGTCCTCTTCACAGATGAGTCACTCCTCAGCCTATTCCACGCAGACGGGAGGGCCAGTGTGTGGAGGAGGAGGTGTTGCGTTTCTTTTTTCCATCAGTATATACAGTATTTCACTGATTCTTCTTCAAAGTTCACTGAACTCTCGTTTTTCTGGGAAACCATCGTTTTAAGTTTTTCTAGTGGATTATTTGTAGATATACAGTATGTTGTGTTGTAGGCCTAAGTATAATAAATGAGCTAATTTATTCATACAGCACTGTTTAATAACTTTGTACTACTGTAACTAAACTTAGGACATCCCTTACACGTCACTGTAGTATAACAAATACAATTGCTCCATGTACATTTATCCAGAATCTTGCACCTTTCACATTTTTTTGCTTTCATGCTTGCAGTCATGACCCTTTAAAGGAGCAATTAATATTTGTTATATGCACAACCTACTCTGCACATTCAAATAAAAAAAATCAAGAAAATAAATAATGTGAAATTAAAATGGAACAGTCATTATTGAGTTCATTTAGGTCCACAAATTTACTTTAACAAGTCATGGAATTAGTTGTTTGGCCCCTTTCTCTATGCGTTAATAATGTCTCACCTAACGCTGTATGCTACCTCAAATCAAGTGGCGAATTTCAAGCATGCAGACCAAGGTGCATTCATAGCACTGGGATAAAGTTATAAAATGTTAAAGATTAGGTGAAAGATATAAAAACATTTCAAAGCCCCTTAATATTTCTTTGTATTTGAATGTATTTCTTTGACAATGTTTTGTTGTCAGACAAGACAAGATTTGAGCTACTGTATGTTGTCTAAATGGAAAGTGTAACTCAAACCCAGCATAGTGCATCACTCAGTCAACACCCTCTCTCCTGTCAAACGTGACATGCTAGAGTTCTAATGCTCACAACCAGGGAAGACGCTTGTCAGGGTGGACCTATTATAAATCTTATTAAGAATCTGTGGAAAGACTACAAAACTGCCGTTCATAAGAGATTGCCAAGTGACTTCAGTGAGCTTGAGCAAATCTATCGAGAAAATGGGCACCAACTGCACCAAGTTGGTGTGCAAAGGTGGAAGAGATTTACCCAAAAAGATTAGCAGCTGTAATTCCTGTCAAAGGTGTTTCCACCAAATAATAAACACATAGGTCTGAATACTTATGTAATCAACGTATGTCATTTTTTTCTCTTTAGTTTTTGAAGTCTTCAATTTTAACATTTAGATTTTTGATTAAAATGTTAAGTTTTTTTTAAATCATATGCATCATTTTGTAATTTCACCAAATGTGAAACCATAGGAAGGATCTGGACAGCTTTGCAAGGCACTGTAAAGTATGCATGAATACAATGTTAAAATACCTATAAGAAGGACACCAGCTACTGTATTTAAGAATGTAAAACATTGTGTTTGGGAGGAGTGCAATTCAAACAAGACTCATTGTATTGTGAACTCCTAAAACCAGTGGGCTAGACATTCCTCTGTTCTGCTGCAGGATTAATGAATAGAACTTGATTGGCTCAGCGTCATGCTAACTCGGCTGAGCCTCTCTAGGAGTCAATCAATTAAAAAAGGCGCCCATGAATAAAGCACCAGGTGGGAGAACCAGGTAAAGGGGAATCAAAGATAAAAAGAGTTTTATCTTTGTCAAAAGCTTTTCTGTTCTGATCAATTCTTGACATCTGCCGTAATTGTCTTTTCAGTTAGGGAAATTAGTTTTCTTCTTAGATCAATGATTTTTACCGTGCTTCTTGAAATTTATTTCACTAAAATTCTGATTTGTCTTTTTCTTGTGTAGTCTTAAAATAATGTCCTTACATTATATTTTCTTTTAAGTAAAACTAGTGTAAATGAAAACCCAGAAAGAAAAGCAAGGAACGTTTAAAGATTGTTCATCTTTCAATCTGTACAGACTACCAGCCTGTACACAGACTAGCGGAGAAAAGCCTGATGTTTTTATAGTGTGGGTTCGACAAGGTTAATTAAATACAGTAACAAGTGATTGCTGGTGTAACAGAATTCTTTTCTGAAAAGCAAAAAATATCATCCGCAACACTACCAACACCCACACTCAGCGGAAGATTTAATTTCAGAGCTGCCCTGTTGGCGTCTTTCCATTTGGAAAGAAGAGAAAAAAATAGATTAGGAATGTTCCAGGCCCATGTTAAGCACAGCATCTGTCTTCAGTATCGTCAACCATATGGTTAATAATTAATGTTTAATCTATCAGGTGTGCTGCCCTCCCCCTTTCTTCTGCTCCTCTTGCTTGTCTAATAATTGGCTGTTACTCAGCAAGTCCACATTAATCACATCCTCCCTCAGTCCAGCAGGGCCTGGCCAGCTGCTTCATTGTTCTCACAGGTTCTACATCAGTGGAATTACCCCTGGTCACTTTCCTTCTTCAATGAGCCCATGCTGCTTGATTAGAATGCAACACAATACATCCAGTGGCATTACAACAAATTCGCTTCTGAAAGTGGGTTGAATTCATTTCACCAGTTATTTCCTATTTTTCCTCAGCACCACTGCATTATTGCTGATAAATTATTTTTTTCCCTGTGTGTTGACATCACCAATTATTTAAAAAATGACAAAGAATATCACAGATTAACCAGAAGTACATTCGGCAGTTTCCCTTACAATCTGGAAACATTTCCTGCCATGACTGAAGTTATCATTCACCACTCTGATGATCCCACTGCCTGTGTGAACAGTGCGAAGTGATCCTGGACTGCAGCTTGAATGTAATTTGATTTGACTGCAGTGCTCAGTACAAGTGACTTGTTTGATTAGCCTGAGACACCAGTACTGCAGTAGTGTTTAAAGGTGCACTCATACAATACGTAACTCCATGTATGAACTGCATACGAGTATACTGACTGAATAGGTAGAGTTACTGTCACAATCGTAAGTCCCTCCCCTTAAGGGCGCTCCGGCTCTTTCCCATTTTCGTTTATTTTGTGCACCTGACTCCTATTCCAGCCCCTCCCTTTATAAGCCAGACGCTCCTACCATTCTGGGGTCAACTTTGGAAGATGAACACCTGAAAGCCCACCTACCAGGGGGTCCCTGAGAGACCCGACGGCATCGGCTTCACAACGGCGTTCTGACCATCTGGGTTCGGGGCTTGGAGCGCCTGGCCCCGTTAACCCTTTTTACTCCCCTTCTCTGTACTAGATCACGCTCCGGTTTTTAACTTTTGTCTTGTGTGTCATGGATGGATTGCCCGGATCTGGACTCTTGCTTTCACCCTGGATTTCCTTTTGGACTTTTGGTCGTCTCCTCCCCGTGTCTGTTTCACTCCCTTCCAGATTCTACCGTCTGCATAGGGTCCTGATTAACGCTTCGTGACAGTTACATTCAAATTATGAGGACAACTGATGATGTGTCACTGTTTATTCTGTTTATTGTATTCTAAGAAAAATGCACTGATTGACTATATTTGAAGTAGAGAATGAATGTGTATTTAGCTTAATATAAATTTTAGATTCTTTTGGTTTTTTAAAAATAAAATGCTCAATGAACAGACCATTTGTGTCTTCCCAAGAGAACTTGGCGCACTGGTATAAAAGCTGTGTCACTACTATGACATTTTTTTTCAAATTTTGCATGACCTTTTCTGATAAACCCTACATGCCTTTAAGAAAAATCATTAATTTTTCCTACAGTCATTCATAAATATTGATTTTATAGTTTTTAACCTGTCTATCTCATCTCCCACTTCCCAAGCAACTGTAAATAAGCTTACCACTACCATACATGGTATGGAGGCAGCGTGCACAGATTCAGCTCCCGGGAGGAGTTTGGGAGGCGCAGAGGGGCCATGGTCCTGGGAGGAGATGGGAGAGGTAAGGGGGGGCCGTGGTCCCGGGAGGAGATGGAGGTATCTTATTCAGTGTTCTGACTTAGAACTACTCAGAACTAAGAGAAAAAAATGATAAATAACTCTGTTCAAACTAGTTTGGCCAGTTTGTGTTTCCAGTGTGATTCATATTTTCATTGTAAGGTTCTGATTTAAATAAATAAAATAATTTTTATTCGATCATTTTAGTTATTCAAGCACAAATATGTGGTCTCACAAATGTATTTACTGGTAGTCCCATTATTATAAATCGATACAAACTTCTGAATCCAGGTGTTGTATTATAATACATCAATCTCCAGTATTAGTCACCATTTTGAATTCAACAAAGTAAGAAAAAGCAAAAAGTACCAAAAACTCTATATTGCAATATAAAAGTCACAAAACATTTAGTGGTATTATCTTAAAAAAGGAAGAAGATATTTTTTCAAATATTAAAAATATTCAGAGATTTACAAATATTTTGCAGTTTCCAGTTTAGTCTTAATTACATGTGCATTACAATCTGTGTATATATAAAAAAAACATTCTTAACAAAAAATGTAAAATGGCACATTACTGATTATTTTTAAACCAAAAAAGCTGTGAAAATCACAATATGTACAAATTTATTTAAATATATCATGTCTAATTTTGAAAGTTAGTAAAGTACAAAATGAACCACTATTTAAATGTATAAAACATGAAAACACATCTGCCATATACAGTATTCATTCAACAAGGTAGGTAAAAACAGGTTCATCTTTTAAAAGTGCTTATAAAACATTAAAATGCATGGTCATTTTCATAAATATAGCATAGAGTGCCAGTTTACTGAATTGTACTGAAAAACATACCACACGTTTGGGAAAGAAAGTACATTTTCAGAATTGGATAGCTGGTCTCACATTTAGGATGAAAGTGTGTGTGTCAGTGAGCTTTTATATGTGTGTGTCTGCTCTTTTCTCCTAGTCTTCAAAGCTTGCTAGAAAAGACTTGAGGATCCTTCTTCTGCTGTGCTGTTATGATGAGGATTGGGTTCACAACTGGGAAACACTCTCTCCTCAGAAGCTTTGAACACAGGAAGAAATGCAAAGAAACCAGAATGCAACTCAAAGCACCAAGGACTTCCCTTCCAACACACAAACACAAATACATATAAGTCCAAGAGAATGAAGGGCTCTTCAGAGAGGGAGCTGGCCATGTGGGGTGAGTGAGCTGCAGTCAGCAGGGATCCAGCTTCCTGCTCTTTGAGTTCCTAGTGCAATAATCACCCAGGGAAGTCATCCTGTGTACTGTTTCTGTGTAACGTGCAGGTACTACAGTATATCTAGTAAAGATATAACATCCAGTATGTACTGTACCTCTTTTCCAAGCAGTTCTTAACCTGCATGGAATTTTTTTAAAATTAAATCGTATTTTTACATCATTAGGTCAAACAGTATGTGACAAAAAGAGGAGCTGAAAGATTTAACCTTCTTCCCTCAAGTGTTGTCCTTGTTAATTTGTACTTTACAGGAAAATAAACAGTTTTGGATGTGATTTACTCAGATCATTCAGTTTGTAAGTCTCATTTTGAAACTGACATGGCCAGGACCCCAAAGACATAACGGTATATTCCGGAGAGCAGCGCAGTGCTACACCAGGACAGAAACACAGTTTCAGACTATGATATCCAACCCAGACCAAGTCTTCAGGATATCAAACAGTGAAACACATGCCATAGATCCACTACCACAGTGAAGTGGAAGGTTTTTGTATTCTTAAACGAATTAGATGTTTAAATATAACAATAGCCAAAAAGATTATATTTTATGTACTAGATACACAAAAAGAATATTCAAACCACATACTGTAGATGTTTCCAATATCTTTTCCAGTACTCTAAGAGATGAACAAGCAGTCAAGAGGTTTAGCTACTACTTCATCTAAGAGGCTATCAAAAATATATTCTCAGGAGGATAACAATCCTTATCTCTGATCTGTACTTTTCTTATCATTAAATAACCTGCAACACCCTTTGTTGTGTTCTGCAGAATGAATCATTTAACTCTTGCTTTGTTTGGCAACTTAAGTGCTTGTATTCCTACGATAAAATCATGTAAGCAGAAGGTGTAATTTCACAATAACAGTACTTGATGAGATGACTGAAAGCACACACTGTGAAAGAAATAACAAAAATATACAACTAACCCTGGATTGAAAATAACATGAATGTAAACAAATATTTAGAAAGTAATACAGCCATGTGTTTCTAACAATAATTTACCCTTTCTCAAATTAAGGCACTTAACTGTATAATTGTTAAATCGTGTTCACGTATCCTCGTTTACAATGAAAGATCCACAAATGACCTTGTTTTGAAAGAAACTATACTGTACATTACCATTTTCCTCAAGAATTCAGCCCCTCGTCATCAGTGTATTGAGTCTACCAGCAGGTGGTGCTATATTCCTCCTTCACAACAGGAGACTTCACTATCATAGTGGAGAGGCGAGGTTGATACTACAGTATATTCCCTTTTTAGTAATGGCACAGAAAGCATAAGAAACAACAAAAGTGCATTAAACTGAATCATTGCCGTACCTACTTATCACTGAAATATGCTTGCAAATCATATGTCTTGACAGTCTGTAATGCTTGTTTTGAACTGAAAATGAACAATACAGACATGTTCTATAACATGCAATCTCCTTGGTTCTGTTTTGTTGTGGACACTTTGTCTTGTGTTTCTGAAAGGGGATGGTTTCAATGTGGAGAGTGTCTTTTTCTTCCTTTCCTACACTGAGGACACTACCCTTCTGTGTAGACTGAGGAGAGCTGGCTGGGACAGCGATCCACTGCATTTATCTGGAGAAAGCCTGAGTCCTCAGTAATGTTCCGCATGGATTCTCCGAAACATCCCTGTGATGCCGATGGGAAATCATACACTGTAAAACAAACCATAGAAGAACCGTTCTCTTTTCATGATGGAAACATTTTCTGTGAATTCATAATAGAACACATATATTACATTCTATTCTTAATGTAAGAACACAATCAGACAAAATTAGATAAAAAATTTTCCTCAAAAATATCCCAGTTGGCATCTGTAAAGAAATGACTGACAGAGTCATACCAAGTTTAAGGAATATGGTGATTTGTAATAAAAAGGAAATCATTTTAAGCAAACCTTTCCTATACACCTCATCATTTATGTCATTTAAGATCCTTGAAGCACAACTTTGCTTATATCACTGGCTCTGATCTCTGCTAGTATGCTTCTTTGAATAATATGGCAATGGTAATAATAGTATTGTCAAAATACACAGAAAATATTGACCTTTAGAAATCTATAAAACCCTTTCTGTCCACTGTAATACCTGTTAGATGGATAAATAACGTGGACACACTGCAATTGCAGGAAATTATATACAGTTTGATCAGTTAATAATACAAGAACAACTGATCTATGTCCTTGACTAACAGCTCTGCAAGCAAGATCTATTTAATTAGTTTATCTCCTGCAGAAAGAAATCAGACGTATAATCACACTTCTCAGAAAGCACACATATTAATTATACTAGAGTGCAGGCTGGAAGTGCATAAAGCATGCAGTTGTGTTTATATAGAAAATGATGGTCAAATGAGAGTAATCCAATGCATGTGCAATAAATGATTATACCTTCTAATTAAAGAACGCTAGCATATTTCTGGCATAGTCAATTCACTTTATTTACATTTATTGTAGGACCAAAGTCCGTCATTGTGGGCAAACTCTTGGCCTTTTTAAATGTTAAGTTTTATCCACAGAATGGTTACATTGTATAACAGTCCAAACCTTTTCATTTGAAATAGGAGAGGATAATGATTTTCACATTTTAAGAAACAAAATTAGAGCAAGAATGCAGAATGAGGTACATGAAAATGTGAGCTTCTGTTACCTGCAAAACTTGAAATTGCCTTGTGTAAAATATCAAACCCAGCCTGAGCAGAAGATGTGGGAATTACACACTCTTCAAACGCTGGCACGCTGGTCATGTGACAGGAAGTCCTTGGTGACTCACTGTATGGTGGAGGACACAGAGTCTGTATTTGCCCATAAAAGCCTGGCAGAGAAATAGAAAATCAAACAAAACACAACTCATTTTAGTACTGGTGCCTAATGTGATTTCAGTCGGGTCAGGGCTGTGCACTGCACAAATTTGTTGCGAAACCTTTAGTAAAATACACTAGGGACAATACACTTCCTGTGTAAGTCTAAGAGGAAGATTTACCACTATGAGAATTAGTTCACACTGTGACTGGTAGAATGCTGCTTGTCCAGAAAGAGACCTCTGGCATTGATGCTGTCTGTCAGTCATGGTGAAAGCAGGCTGTGTTCCTGCACCATTCCTCTTTTACAGCCCCCAAACAGAAAAGGTAAAGAATAGTTGTATGAAAAAATAGTATGCCCCCTGTGTTCATTTAATTCTGCTGCAATATTTTTCTTACAAAAGCAGAATACATTTTTTATTTTATTTTTGTAATTTTGCATAGTATTACATATTAAAAAGCAATATTGCAGACCAATACATAGTTTTGCAAGGCATGTTAAGAGAAACAAAAGCTGCCATATTACTTATAAGAAAGTTATACTACTTTTATTTGTTGGGAACACAATGGTAGGCATTCACAAAACAGACTGACACCAGGGAACACCCTCAGCACGGGCAGGTGGTGGCTGTTTGTCCACTGGCAAACACCCTACCAGCTGTGTGACCTCTGACCTCTGACCTCAGGCAAACATGGTCCTTGAGATCATTAACAGCTCAATAGACAACATGCACTGATCCAGCACTGAGCCCATGTGAATGAAGGGCCAGAAGGAGACTGACGACAAACACAGTGTTGGGTCTATTTGTTTTGAGAAAAAAATATAAATAGTAGTTGCATTTCAGCTACCCAAATGTTTGACCACAAGTGTCCACATTTTAGAAGCATTATGCAATAAGGTGTAAGTAGTACCAGAAATTACACAGTGCAGTTTTCCTGTAGTTCATAAAAACACATGCTGGTTATACAGCATAAGGGTTGAAAATTCATTTTTTTATTATTTAACATAATCAATTTATTTGATTTTATTTGCAGGGGTCAAACTAACCATGGAACATAATGACATTATTCAGAAAACTAAGTATTAAAAGTATTATTGTTGAGTATTTGTAGAACATTTTGAGCATTAAAATTGCCATTAAAAAACACCATAATTTAGTTTCCACAAAGGAAAACTAAATATAAGGAAAAGTACTTGCATCCATTTTGCACCAATGCAGATTTAAGTGAAGACATTCATTTTTTTTCACAGGTTCAGCAGACAATATTCCTCAGAATGTTGAACTACAGACTTGAGAATCACAAGAGAGTAAACAGGGTTAGAAACTGCACCAATCTTGCATCCACACCTTTGATGTCGGAAAAGCTTACGACTGATGTGACAGGCATTCTCCTGGAGAGCTACAGTACCAGTTGGCAGGATATACTAGGAAAAGCAGGCACTGCGCTGAACAGCTTCGCATTTGCATTTCATTGGACCAGCTCATCTCACCATCTTCTAAAGGTACATGTTGCTGTAGTAACTAAGAAAACCTCATAAAAGGAAAGAATTTTTATTTTGTTCTATTCTGTTGAACTGAAAATGTTGTTAAAATACTCTTTCCAGCATGTCTGGAAAGGGCAGGGCCAGCCAGCTCCTTGGACAGGTTGGCAAGGTCTCTGCCTGCTGCCCTTATGATGTGTAGGATGGCTATGCAGCCTGGTCTTAGGTGCTGAAATGTCGCAAATGCATCTGCAAACCTCTTAGAAAACCGTACAACAGGCTTTTCATTTCAGGAAAAGGGAAATAGTCCAGTTGTTTCAAGCTGGTAAATTCTAGGAAACATCAACTAATATGTTGTGTAAGGGGAAACAAAATCCCTAAAATAAACAAATTAAATATAACATGAAATGAAATGGTTATAATGGATCTGGTAAGTGCTTGTGTAAATGTTTTGTTTTCTTTTCATCAGAGAATATTAAAACAATCGCCATTTATGGAATGAAATTTGGCATTCATGAAAATTTATTTCCACTGCCTGTATATGAGAGCCTCATTGATAACTTTTACCACTTCCCCTCTACGGAAATATTGAAACCGTTGTGTGTGACCTTATCCCAAAGGTCAACATTTATAGCCTTTAATTATTTATTAAAAACAGTCTAGCCCACATACCACATCTGAGAGCGAATAACTCACAGAGGAAAGTTTAACTTTATATCATTCCTGTGTCATGATCGTAATCCCTCCTCTTAAGGGTGCTCCGGCTCTTTCGGATTTTGCTAATTACATGCACCTGCCCCTCCTTATTTAAGCCTGGAGCTCTTGTTACTCTAGCTCTGCATTGGAAGATGGACGCCCGGAGGCCCGCCTACCATCAAGTCGCCCTATGCCCGCGGCTTGAGGGCATAGGTCTCCTATCTGTGTCCTGACCCAGCTGAGTCCGGGGCTCAGAGCGCCTGGCCTCGTCATCTGTTTTTTTATTCCTTGTCCCTGTACCGGATCCCATTCCGTTTTTTAACTCTGTTTTGTCCAGTCTTAGTTGGATCACCCCGTTTTGGACTTTTGGACTTCGCCCTGGATTTCCCCCCTGGACTTCTTGGACTTGTTCACCTTGGCTACGCCCCCCGAGCACCAGTTCACCATCATCACATCCCCCTGTTCTGTCAACCCCTCCTGATCCTCGTCATCTCCTCCCCGTTGTCCTTTTCCACCTACTTCCAGATTATACTGTCTGCATAGGGTCCAGAACTACACTTCAAGGGAGCCTGGACCAGCTCCCGTTACATCCTGGAGGAAAGGAACTGAACCGGTGAATGGGAGATCGGTCCACCTTGGACAGGATGAACAGCTACTGTTCTGTACTTTAAGCTTCAAAACTTGGTTATTTGCATTGACTTCCAGTAAAATCTCACAAGGCCTGGTGTATTCACCCAAATCCCGTTTCTTTACAGCTCCATCTATTTACATTAGCATTGCCTCACATTACAACAGTGCTTATGTTAATACAGATAATAAGCCATCAAAGCTCCTCGATTCATTGAGAGTGGCTACTCTATTCAGGGAAGAAATACAACATTTTCTCATCTTAGCCTGTGTGCAAACAAAGGCAGGTAAAGCACAGTGCTGATAAAACCCAGAAATCTACATGTGGGACTCAACTACATACATGCAAATTGCTGGGTAAGAGAACACAGATGCCACTTAATGATGAAATTCTCATATTCAGTTTCCACTTAAGGTGCCTAAATAAGAAGGCTCTGATGTAGTAAAGCCTTTTCTACAACTTTTAGTACTTCAGTTTGTTTCCCAAAAAGAAGGAAAATCTGAGTGTGAATGCCACAAATTGCAGAATACAAGGGGGTGCATGATCCGGAACCCATCCCACACACCCAACTCCACTTGGATGTCAAAGCACTCAGGCCCCTCTGGGTTCAAAGGTTTGTGATGGGCAGGAGAGCCTCATCACATATTTCCATAAAAAACAACAATAATAATGGCAACACCTTGAATGCTATATTATGTCATGGTGGGACACCACAGCTAGTTTCATGACTAGCTGGGACCTGTGGTATATTTCATTGAAAATTGTAGGTCTAACAAGCCACTGATCCACCGTACACACAATATCCTCAATAGAATCTGCCCACCTATAGTTTTCAACTTTCTTAAAAATGAATTAATCAATTTATAGATGAAATAAATTAAAGAGCAAACAGACTTTGCACAACTTGTATAATGATTTGTCGAAATTTAGAATCACCTCTTATCTTTTCATTATGCGCCCCCATTTGGTGCTGCAGATTATAAATCTGTTCAGACAGCTGCTACAAACTTAATAAAGGCTGTAATAATTAAAAAAAAAGAGGGAACCTTGCCAAAGAATTGGCATTGTTCTGAAAATTTGTTCTGAATTATAATCATTGTCAGTCTGCAGTAATGTTATCTCAAATAATGTTTAACCAGCCTGGTTAATGTACAGAAGCTTGTAATTGAATTCCAGTCACACAAAGCTCTGAAATTTTGTTTTGAAAGATTTATGAGGTGCTTAAAGTGTTGGCAACTCAAACCTAGCAAACATGTTAGACAGAACTGTGAAGCCACATTTTTTAAGCAATGCCCTCTGACAGCAGACAAACAATGAGATACAAACCTTGAACATGGATGCTGTTGGCTTGGACAGGATGGTTGGCCATTGGCCCATAGGGCTTCTGGGGAGAGCCCAGATTCTGTTGCCCCCGGATAGGCACTTGAGAAGTCCTGCTGAGTGCCATCGAAGATGGGGCTGGGAGCCCGGAAGGAGGGTGTGGAGACAGGACCGTGAATCTGAAATAAAAACAGGCTTATAGCTTTGTGGACACAAACAATTGCACAGTTTGTAAAGCACTGCATTGAAGTTAAAAGGTCCTTCAATATGTTAAAAATGACATACGCACCTACCACATCTCCATTATGTACACTATAGAAAATCAGGGATCTTTGACTCTTCATTAAGCAAATGCAGTGTTTATGGCTTATAATTATTAGAAATAAAAAAAAATGTTTTGAAGGACAAGAAGGTGAAAATGTGAGCTGGACATGAGTGAGGCAGACTTATAAAATCCATCTTCCCTGTATGTTGGCCTGCCGGGACTGCTTAGCCTTGTCGGTTCCTGTGATTTGAGAACTCACCTCTCCTTGGCTGGAATATGTACCCCTTTGTGAATGTAGCCTTTTATGGCTAACCCTATAACATTCTCAATTACAGCAAATTAATGCTGAGAAAACACACCACTTGATGGTGCCTTCCTTGGTGCCTTGATGGTGTCATGTATTATTGTATCATTTCGTTACACTGTGCTGTGTTGACTGTGCTAGACTGCTGTTGCACTGCAATTTCCCTCACAGAATGAATGAAGTATCTATCTATCTGTCTATCAATGAGCTTCCCTCCGCCTTCGGAAATTGCCATTCCAAGCAACGAAGCTTTGATTGACAGCCTCTCCTGTCTTATATTTGGAACCTTTTCCATCTTATGAATGTTACTCAATAACTCAATCTAGCCTCTATTTGAAAAATATTCATCAGTGTCTCTTTCAATGA
Source organism: Atractosteus spatula (assembly GCF_055471065.1). NCBI lineage: Eukaryota > Metazoa > Chordata > Actinopteri > Semionotiformes > Lepisosteidae > Atractosteus > Atractosteus spatula. The sequence goes on along the minus strand of NC_142708.1, from coordinate 64,819,637 downwards.
AATTAAATTTTCATTTGTAAGCAAATTCTGGGCCTGGGAAAAAATACGTTGACTGAAGTGCCAGGTTTAAAATAAACACCAGGAAAATGATAGCAGCTTTTTGCTTGCTAGAGGCTTCTTGCATCAGTGGAAAGCAGCCAACAAATACTGACTGAATCTGTAACCTGTGATTGGCAGATGGGTTGAGTTTTGATGCATTTTATTGACTTGTAAATACATCGTAAGAAAAGTAATGCAGCATCACAGTTACATTAAATTAAATTCACAAGTAAAACATGATGGAAATTATTTAACAAAGCCTATTAAAATGAGAACATCATATATCAAAGATTGCTTTTTTTTCTTTGGCTTTAACAGTCAACAATTTAGCATAAATATAATCATTTTTATTTATATCATTCTTGAAATTCAGTTATTTTCCAAAAGAAGAACTTGAGTTTCCTTTATATTAAGATGAACAAGCTCTGAGGGTTTCACTGCAGAGTTAAGGCTAGATCTTCTGCTCAGCTTGTTTGCCATAAAGCTCATTTTGGTACATGTGACTTTGTACTATAAATATATATGCCAAGGCTGTATCTATAGTTACAGCAAATAACCAGAGAAGTAAAGGTATCCAGCATTGCCCTTATCTAACTTTGGTTTTAATTAAATTGAGCTGCAGGTGGATGCAGTGACTTTTTTCGTAAGTCGTCATTTGCTACCTTAAAGAGAACATTGTGAAGCCCTGCTAGTTAAAATAAACCCTCCCCATAAAGACTTCAATCCTTTTCAGTCCAGCAGTGGAAAAAATGAAACCACTTTTCCAGTTTTAAATTGGTCATTTGATAGAATTCTTTCACATTTAACAAGCTTCGTAAAAAAAATGATCAAAGCACATTGAGGTAAGTCATCAAAAAACAGACATTTGAAAAAACAAACTAGAAAATGGTTTTAGGGATTTCACAATTGATTTAACATCTATAAAGCAATTATAACAATCCCCTTTTCAGAAGACTTTAATGGTATTTATAAGATTTTATGAATCACTTATTGAATTCCTGGCTAACTCATGCCGGTGACTATAGTATCTGCTAATGCCTACCCTTGTGCTTAATGAAACGGGTTTTCGGGCTGCTTTCAATTCCAATTCGTCTCCCCTGGAATCCCCTGTGAATGGTCTGCCTACTGCTGCTATCAGAACAATCGGCACCAGTTAGTTACCACAAGCATCTGGCTTCGAAACACTGTAGAAAGAATCTTTTCGCACTTGGTGCTCTGAAATGGAGGAATTTATTTATTTGTCCTTTCCTGCAACAATAAAGTTTTATGTCCAGACCTGTGAAGCTGTATATAAATGCTGCATTGCTCTTAAAAAGGCCATTCTTTTTCACTCTGCAGAGCCCTTCTGTTTAATCTGATTATTTCGTCAATGGTGAAAATTAATAAAACCTATGACCAGCACTACTGATGCCGGATATTCTTCACACAAAAAAGAACAACAGGAGTGCGGCAGGAAAGCCTATCCTTATTTTTCCAATTGTTAAATATGCAAATAACCCTGCAAATCAGCAGAGATACCTCCCTCTCTGTCTTCTGGACGTGTCTGTGTCTTTGTGTTTTTGTCCCTTTAGGGACCTCAAGAGTGCCACAAATTGGCCTTTCCGTGTCATTCGACTCAGAGTTGCAAGAGATATTCAAAAAGCAGAGAACCTGAGTGATTTATTACATCAGACACTAATGCAAATAATTTTTCAGGATAAAGTCACTGAAAAGGCTGATATAAACCTACTAATCTGATATTCAATGCTTTATTTCTTGGGATTCCCAAACCCCCATTAAAATGCAGTTTTGGAGAGCCATATTAAATAATTATTAAATGTACAGATTTGCCCATCATTTCAGATGGGAAACTTCCTCAAATTACAAAGTGCATCAAAGAATGTTACCTTGATCCTTGACGTGACCAACTATTCCACTCTCCAGTACACGTTATAAAAAGAAAGCAAAAGCCTCCTTAATGCAGGCCATCCAGTGATGTGCACAGATCAGCACTCTAATACTGCTGCTTGTTTTCTGAAGCGAACATGTCTATTTCCCCAAACAGCTGTATAATTAAATGGGCTGCATCTGCGCTTGAGGTCAGAAGGTCACATTCTATGACACATTCTATCCTGGCAGAAAGAGCCGTGCTTGCCTCTAAAATGACAGGCACATGTTTACATTTATAAATCATCCAGAATTGCTCAGACTCCTGGAAAACAACTGAACTATATTAAGTTATTTGGGGATCCTGGCAAGTAAGTAAAGGTATTTAATGTTATAATGATAGCTTTATATGAAACCTTTAACATTAATGGCAATCCATTAATCCACTTTTCCTTTAAGTTGACAACCCCCCTGAAAATACAAGACTAATGGCAGTGACTTCTTGGCAGGTCCTTCCCACTGTCAGAGAGCCTGGATAGAGCCCTACTGCAGCTGAGGGTCAGCACAAGGCAGGACAGAGCCCTGGCAGACGCCAGTCTTTTGTAGGATGAACACATGCGCAGCACCAGTTAACCCAACCAGTGCGTCTGCACCTGGAGAAAGCCCAGTGAACAGAAGGTGCACTCCACACAGAGGAATCAAACCTCAGTCAAATATGGTACTGCCCTTTTGACAGACTTTTCTCTTGAAAACTACTGTATGTTCCAGTAAGAGAGGAGTTTCCCAGCAAAGAAAAGATTGTAATTTTTGTAAGACACAGATGACATGTTTCCAAAAACATTTTTGACTCTTGATTCACAATGCATCCACATCAGTTATTAACAAGTCAACCTCCTGGCTTCTTTCAAGTAACGGCTGGATCAGATCCTTGGATTAACTACCAAACAGGCTAGATGGGCCGAATGGCCTACTCTCATTCATTAACAGGTTCTCAATTGGATACCTTACAACACATTTGTCTTGACATTCTGCTTAAATATGCAGTAGTCATTCAATAGTTCATTGGCCTGGGACAACAAAAGACTTCTACGCATTGCCTTGGAGATGTTCTGCCATCCCTTCCGATCTGGAGCTCAACAGCGGTGTTTAAAAGTTTCAAGGAAGGTCCTACTCCTATTGGCAAACAGCCACCCTGAATGCCCTTGTCCAGCCACAAGCCTCACCAGGAGCCCCCTGTCTGCTCCATCATCTCCGTATTGATGACACTGCAGCAGCCCCACCAGTGCTGGCACTCAGGACAGGACACACCGGTTGGGAGCTGCAAGGCTTTTACCATGCAGTCGGCCTCATTGTATTTAAACACACAGTAGCCATATTTAAGCTTTGCAGGCCCTCCGGATACTGTTAGTAATGAGATTAAATTCTGAAAATAAGAGAGAGCACGTTTCAATTATGTCTTAAAGCACGAGGGGGGATGTTGCATCGTATTACATAAATAAAAATCCCTCCAGTGGGCTTGCCATTCCTGGCCCAGCGGGGAACAGAGAGAAACGATGTGGAGGCATTTGAACACCCACAATTTCACAAGGTATTCATTACAAAGCTGGGAATGTTAAGTCCAAATCATTTATGCCCCCTTTTCAATGCTGCATACCTGAAAGGTTACTGACAGCAATAAATATAGCTGGCATTCTTTAATTTTCTAGCCTTCTCAGAATAATAAAAATGTGGAATATGCAAAAGGATATGATGAACCTTTTCAGCTTTCAAACTCTCCTACTGCTTTTAAAATATTGCACCACTTGAAATAGTCTCACACCAAGAAAAAAGTCATTTTGACTGTACTGTCAAGGTTTACTTTTTTATTAATTGAAGTATTACTGAGTTTAAGATGAACTGATATGCAAACAAGCCTGCAGTTCTTCAGTTCTAATTGCATTTTACTCATGCAGCACAATAATATTTAATTCACCCCAGGAATGAATACTATTGCAATGCCATGCAATCCATGTTAAAATGAACTGAGGTAAACTGTGTCAGATTGAGAGCTAAACAGATCTACAAAATTACAAAACCCTCAAAGACTTTAAAAAAAACCTGCTGGATTCCAGACACTCATGTCTGGAGTTAAGTGCCCCTGTCATAGAATGACCACTCCAAAAGTATGCAAACACCTTACCTGCTGCAAAAGAACCTAGTGGCTTTGGTTGCAGTGTGAATCTGAGAAATGACTAACAGTAAATGAATAATAAGAAGTTGCTTCACTCAGGCTTCCAAGTCTACCAAGTTCACACAGAGTGAAAATTTCCAAGCACTTGTCCAAACGTCACCTGGAGCTCACATACAGTATACCCACCTGGCCAGAACAAGCAGGTTGATAGCTAACCATTATTGACCTAATAACTATTATTGGTATTGATCAGTGGTATCAACAAGCAATCTCACAGTTCACTGGTACCACAACTGAACATGTGTGACAGCCATATACTGTACAGAACCACAGCAACTTGCTTTCCAGGCATACAGTGAAATCAGGGAGTTACCATCAACCACACTTTCACCTGAGTCTTGGAGTCTCTAGGAGATTGAGGTTTTCCCAAATTCATTCGCAAGTGCATGTAACATATCTAGGGTCTGTGCATTGTATAAAAGCCAGATGTAGAGAACTTTGCATGAAGATTTAATGACAATCCAAGACAAAGTCAAATCAAATCCTGATTCATGAAACCCATGAACTATATTACAAAGTTACTTAGCAGCTGAGAAAGGCGAAAATAACCTCAAGAATCAAATACAGATATGAAATCATGCCCACCTCATCCTTTATGTGTGCGGGAGGCACTAACAGCTCAGCAGCGTACACTAAGAAGACAGTGAAACTGTTGGATAAAGATGTGCCCGTTTATAGTAAAATACTGGAAGTCACAAAAGATTGGCATCTCAGCAAGGCTGGAACTATTTGCATCCCATTCTGCTGTTAATTTTCTCCACAGGTGCTCACTTTGAATTAAGCTGAACCACAATAAACGGTCAGATATGAGGTTGGTTCTAATTACCGACATTCAGAGCACATAAAACACAAGTACCAAAGGGCATCGGCTCCTTTGTTTGTCCTGTGTGCAGAAGCCAAAAAAGACTTCTTGAAGAGCTTAGCATTTTGTGTAAGCTGAGACAAAAATCAAACTTGGGTTTTTTACACAGTGTAAAACTAAGACCTTTAGCACTGAGCAATGATCAATCTAGTTTCTGCACTGATATTCCTTCTCTCAAGTGCTGTAGATTTTCACTAAATTCATGACAGTGACATTCCCCCCTGTGCGCAGTTTCACTGCAATTTCTGTAAAATGTGCCTTTTTGGATACTGAAGGAGCAGGTTTCTTCATTTTATTTTTTCTATTTCAGCTAGAAACATGATAGCACCTGGATGGAAACATTTGTCAGCTCTGCCACATCTGGAATAGACATCTGTGCTGCAGTATCCCACCTGACCCTGCTGCTGAATAACGCTCCCCACCATTGTGCTTACTTGTACACATCCATCTAGGCAAAAGAACTAATGAACTGTAATTAAAAAATTGCTGCAGTCAGACTAGAAGACAGCAAAGAACTGTATTTCCAGATTTTCCAGTTTCCAGGATTTTGGTGTATTTGGTGTTTGATATGATTTATAGCAGCTTTTTTTCTCAGAGATGTGACTTTCCTGGGTTTCCTTCATGAAGTAAGAATTATACACCAATCTGCATGTAGTTTGCGGGTATGCTTGATAATACAGGGGTGTCCAGTCCTGCAGGTCTTCTACTGTAGTTTCATCAGTCACCTAATATTGATGAAAGGGAACTAAAAGAAACCTGGGATTGTCACGCCCCACACTCTCCCTCGCAAACACCCTTGCATTCCCACTGTTTCACAATCTCATTCCTAATTGAACCCATCACATTCCCACATGCACCAGATTCCTCAAATTCTCACTCCCAGACCAATTATCCAACCACATCCCTTTTCCTTCAGTATTTAAAGTTCCCTCACACACCAACCCATGCTCACTATTAAGAAGCCTCCTGTAGAATTCTCTTGTGAATTCTCCTGTTTTCCCCAGCTTTTACTGACATGGATGTTACCTTAACTCACCCAAAAGAAACCAGGGAAGGTCTGGAATAGTGAAACAGTAGCCAATTAACCACACAATTAAATTAAAAGGCTAATATCTGGGTGGATCAAAAGCCTGAAGCTATGAGGCCCTGAATGGTAGGATTGAATAAACCCATGTCACATACGCATTCAGGAGAAACACATTACATTAGGCTAGCCCTATGATCTGCCAATTGATCTTGCAAAGCAATGTGCAGCAAAGCAGCGCAAAGGCTCTGTGAAAGGCTATACCTCTGAGTGCCATCCTGTAGCACTGGGAGTGGAGGTAGCTGAGTCTGGGGCAGCAATGGGCTGCCCTGCACTGTGCTTCCTGGAGAGGGGTGACTTTGAGGGTGAGGAGGGGGTGCTGTGCCCCCTGCAGTTCCACTGCGACTGGATTGCATGCTGGAGAACAGGCCTACAGGATGGAAAACAAAAGTCAAGCAGGCACTGGGCATTAGCAGACAAGAAAGCAAGAACCTAGGTTTAATGTAGCAAGAAGCCATGTTGCTTTCTTACAAGCAGGAAGAAATCCTAGAGGAATCCCAGGAAACTAACTTTATGTACTGTACATGGAAGCTCCCATTGCTTCGGGCATTCATTGCATTTTTCTCATTTCTAATTTTTCAAATTTTCCCTTTACAAGGGCAGGGTAATTTAAGGGACACACAAATAGTATTAAAAGCCTTTTAAACAGAAATGATAACTTTAATTGACTGATCCTCTGATTCTAACAGTTTTATTTAATTTAATTAAAAAAGTAACAAGTAAGACGCTGTCTAATTTGATTAGCTCTTATAAACATGTAATCAATCTTTCTGTTACAAAAGAGAGAAGCATAAAAAGTAAAGATTGCTGTTCATTAAATCTTCAATTTGGAGCAAAACTAAGCTAGGTGAACTGCCTCTTGGTGTGCCTTCAAATCTTGTCAATACAGATATCTAAAGACACTTTGATCTATCTCCTCATATTACACACTGGTATTATCAGATTTGCTTTGCCTCACATAACCAGATATCTAGGATCGAATCACACGTCTCTATTGTACTGTACAGTTGTTGTTTAAGCATGTTCAATTGCAATGTGACTAACTCTAACCTTGAATATTCATGCTGCATTCCTACTGTATATTTTTATAAGATATCCTCTCCTAGTCTTGCGCTTTTTACAGCTAATGTGTGGATTATACCTGCTAGTCATGCAACACCACTGCTAACAGCAAGCTGGCTTTTCTGTAGAGAAAGATACCAAGATAGAGTACAGATAGCATCTCGGGCCAATGCAGTTTCGTTTCCGAGATCTCATGAGTTCAGGCTTCAAAGGTTATGTAGCTGAAGACAAATCTTGGCAACTGAGAAGTTAAATTGTTATCTGAAATTAAATTGTATATACATCATACATTTAAGTACTGTGACACGTTGCAGAATGCTTTCTGGGCTAAGGTTGGAATAGAAACGTTGGGAACTGCAGATAGGCTTCTAGTTGCACACTGTGAGGTACATGCAAGCCCAGACTGCACAGCAGTGAGGACTGTGGGTTTCACCTGGGTACATATCGAGGCTGGGTGCTGGAGACCTCCCCATTTTGCTATCCCCTGTGTCGTGAGGGGAGCTGGCTGGCTGAAGAGGCTGGATGGTGAGACATTCATTGAGACCATCCTGGTCCAGGTCGATGCTCGACCTCAACTGAAACACAAAACACAATAACAAACTCTTGCTTCTACTTGGCCAGATGAAGTCCAGAGTGGCATTTTATATACCACATAAACACAGGAGGAGTTAATAACGGTGTCATGCTGGGCTACAGACGTTCAAGAATAAAGAACAATCTTTAACAGAGACACTGTTATTTTTTTTATTTGAAAAGTCATGTACAGTATGTATGACATACAAATTAGTCTAGCAAAGAACTGTATACTGTCTGCATCAACAAGACTTTCTCTTCACCCCAACATGAAAGCTGTTGCATAACTAGCTTAACATCACAGTCAACACTTTATTTCAGCATGAATACAAAATGCTTGCTTTTGCAATAGCTATCTCAGCATAGCATCAGCTCAAGATGCCATTGCAGTCATTCTGAAAAATAAGTTTGATTTATGATACGTTGTGAATGTTCTTCTCCAGTAAAGGACATATCCTCAGGAAGCGGTACCACCTACTGTACACCATACTTCAACCCATTGTCTTATTTCATCTTACAAGTTGCACAAAAGATGTAAATCCCACTCATTTTGCCCTTTTCAGTTTCAGATTTTCAGCTAGGGAGCTTTCTTTTCTTACTGTATATCAGTGGTTCCTGTATAGTGATGCCTAGCTTTTCCATCACTACTCTTCCATTTCATTAAGTTTAACAAATGCCAAGTTTGAAGTATTGTAAATTAAAGACATTAAGATATCATGCCGAAGGTCTGGAAACCTGATTTTTATACTTCAGGCTCATATTTTTACAGGCACTGGCAATTTCTGCTTTGACTTCTAATGTAAATACCAGATAATGAAAGACTCCTTTGTCAGGTACAGGATTCCACACATACCGCAGATTAGAGTATAAAACAGCATTAATGATGAGAGGCATCCTCTGGGAATAAGTGGAAAGCACTTGAGCATGAGGTAAGCAGTAAACACATGAGAAATAACAAGTTAGTGACAAGTAATAAGCAACAGTACAACTTGCAAGGCAGTGTAAATTATAACACTACTGCAGATCATGCACATTTTTAATGAACCTTTTTAGAAACAAAGTCATGGTGAAAACGAAATCTGGCAGTTTACCTTAATTGAGAAATTTTTAAAACTAAATTCACCCACATTGAGAATCCGACTTAAGATACTCCCACTGGAACTCTGCTTGCTTGGGTTCAGCCTGGGACCTGGTTTATTCTGAAACTTGCTATCAGATGAGTAGCAAATGAACAGTAACCATGACCAAGCAAACTGAGTATCAGTGCTCAACTGTAGCAGGACCATATTAGTAAACTTTCTAAAGGGTAAAACTGTCCTCATGGAGGGTCTTCATGAGCAGGTTGCATCACTGTTTATATAAAAGAGCATTTTGTTTTGATATCAGGGAGACAGAGCAATATTAAACACATTAGTAAAAGGAAATGGTCACGCAGTCCATAATTTAAGGCTAGCTTATTTATTTTTTTATTTTTGTACATTTTAAGAATTGGTTTTTTAGCAACAAAACTGGTAATACTTGGAAGTACTCCTTTTGTTACTAATGTAGCAGTACCTTCTAATGCCAGGGCTGTCTTAGGCTGGAGCCAGGCTGAATCCACACTATTCCAGCAAGACATTAATGGTAAGGGAATGGAGATTTACAGTACATGAAATGGGTTGTAGTAGTTCAGGTGGGTAGCTGCGTCAGCATGCATAGGCTGCAAAGGAACAAGTAATAGGTTCATTCCATGCTGAAAAAGGAAGAAAGAAAACACTGTTTTCTTTCTTCCTTTTTTAGCATGGAATCATCCTATTACTTGTTCACATGAAATGGATTTGCTGGCACAGTGAAGGGAGAGATGAAATCTGAGGATGGTCATCAGTGGGTGAGTGTGGGAAGCTGACCAATACAGAAACAATGAAAGTTGTGTGATGGTTGAGAAGGGTATGATGTGTCGCGTCGACATGCACAATCAGAAACAGGCCCTTTGACAGGAAAGACACTAGCCAGAAATGATCTCTCTGTCAAGAGAAAATGGACAAGATACATTCACCAGACAGAGAAAAGGCTAGAAAAAACATAGGTGCACAAATTTACCTCAGGTATTGTTAGTGTTCCTCAGAATGAAGCTGCTAAAGAAAACAGTACCTAAGTTATCTGTAAACAGGTTCAGTTAAAAAAGATAAGAAATCAAAACCACGTAGATCTTAATAACTGAAGGTAAAGGGCACTTACAGCCTGTGGAATTGGTTTGTCATCTTTACCTTTTAAATCATAATGCTTTGAGCAGTTAACACTCACTGTGTGTTAGAATGTGTGTGGTTTGAATTTTAAGGTTGTTTCTATTACTATAAAACATTTAGGACAAAACCATTCCTTCACATACTCTCTGCATACTACCAGCAGAATGAGGGTAAAATGTAACTGTTTCACGATCTTCCAATATTCCCACAGTATGCTAACCATAGTTCTCCAGTGAACCTACAGTACCAAGCCTACCAAGGCTAGTGAAAAGCATCAGGGCTTCTCTAATAACTGCATTAATAGACCTTTTATAGAACCAGACACATTCTATAGCTCTCAGCTCTCCGAGAGGCTGTACAGTAGGTCCACAATGCATTACAGACCCAGAGAGTAGAACAGGCAGTGCACAAAGTATTTCTCTTTATTTTAAGCAAACTTGTAAAACTTTGAGTTTAACATTCTTCATTCTATTGAGAGCTTTATTGTTATCTATACTTACACACTGGAATATTTGAACAAAGAAAAGTACTGTATTTGGTAAAAAAGACTAATTGTTTCATCCTTTAAACATCCACATCCAGACCAATTTGCATGCAGCTGGAGTCTGAGCTAAAGAAAAGGGCTGTGACAAATTCGAAATATGTTTTTTCCTTCTTAAATTGTCAAATGATTCTGGAATTCATTTAATTAGCACCTACAAGTGAATATAGTGAATGTTATTCTACATTCTACATTATAAAACTATTTTACTTGTAAATAGTTTACAAGTGTTATGTAGTGCATTGACACAGTTTTAAGAAAACAAGTGGAAAATGAGATAATTTTGCGTACTATAGCACTCCTTTTATAAAGGCTAAGAGGAAAGATATTAGTTTAGACATGGAAAGTTGAATTGATAAATTCTTTATAACCTGTAATACATGGAAAGGATCATTAATAAAGTGTTAATAACACGAATAACAGTATGAAACCTATTAATAATTGAACGCATAAAATGCATAGTTACTAACAATTTCTTGTACAAATTATATTAATTGGCCTTTTTTCAAATCCCTTCTACTGTTCTCTCATTTTGCAAACTGCTGTCAGTGATTAAGTTTCCTCTTCATTAATGCCTTTCTCATAAATTAACATTTTAAAATGAAAGCATTGATAAAATGTTAAAAATATATAGAAATAAGTAATTAATAATAGAGTTCACAAATTGCGACTGTTTTCTTTTTTTATTTTGCACACAGTGCTCTCTGCACCACGTGCTTTGTGGTGTATTAGTGAAAACAGACGGAACCTCACTTCTGTGCTGCTGTACTTACTCTGCCCTCCCCTGCTGTTCACGTTACATGTGGTTGCATTTAGTTTAATTGGAACAGGTGGAGTTGGCATTGAGGTGCTTGTTCAACACCAGGACTGCAGCCTGTGCCAGGTTCTCATTGTTAACTCAACTGAAAACAGAAGTAGGGGAGCCTTGGAGAACTTTGCTTCCTCTTATTTTCAAAGTGAACTTTAAAATATGTTTTGACAATAACGTAGAAAATCTCTTTTGCACCCCACACATTTTAGCGGATTTATTTAACTGGGAGTATATCTGGAATGAATACTATAACACTAGTGACCAATGGAGTTTTGTTATTCTCTGCCTCACTGGCTCATTAAATTCTCACAGAGCCACACAGGGAAGATGTGCATGAGATACAGTATATGATACTTACAATATATAGTTGAGAGACACTCAGAAATCAAAAACGATATCAAAAATGATACTGCACTTTGTCCAGGACCTTTCTCTTCACTTCACTTGCTTCTGCTTGAACTGTGACTTTCAGTGCTACACTAATCTGGAGCTGTGATCATATGGATTTACCACAGAGAACATGTAATAGGGCTGAGAGGCACAGTAAGAGGCTACCTTTGCAAATATTTACTATTGGAATGATAGCTGTTGGCCAGCCTAGTGTAAAAATGCACAGTGGAAGAGGTGAAATCACATCAAAACTGAACTAAACCAGAAGACATCTGGTAAAAGGCACAGTTACTGTACAACACTAAACCTTAAAGTTAACTTTAAGTTTTATCCAGTTCATTAACAAGTTTGAGCTTTACTCTTTCATTGTTGTTTTGCCACTGCAACTGTATTTGAAAATCCAGGACTTTGTTAATTTTGCCTCGTGTCAATAAATAAATGCCGAAGCTTTTTATTTTTTTTATTTTATTTTAAATGCTGAAGCAATTCTTGAAAGTCGATGGAAACCTGACTTTGATCGGTCTGACAAAGTAGAGTAAAAAGTTTAGCTGCCTGTGTAAATGTGTAAAGCTTACCCAGGTTGCTTAATCCCGTGCTATTTTGCACATTGCAGGCAAGAGCACAGACAAAAGCACAGAAGGTAACATTTAGCTTATTACATGACATTTGGATTATTAGAATATTCAAGGTCAATTCAGTATACAGTATATTCAGGAAAATCCCACTCAAATGCAGCATTTTAAATTCAGAATGATAACTCCTTAACACTGTTTTTAAAGGCTGGAAGTCTTTCATGGAACTTTTCCCACTTAAGCAATCAAGGATTTATTTTCAGAAAGTAAGCACTATATAAACCAAATCTAGACTGTTTAAATATTTGATAAATAAATACTATACAGTTAGATGAAAAGAAGATGACTTAGAGGGGCAGTTCTCAAAATAAACTACACTACTCCAAGCAGAAAGTTTTTCTAATAATACAAAACAATCAACTTTTTTTTCTACTTTTTTAGAAATATACTGTATGTATGCTACTGTATACATTTAGGTCAGAAAAGATTCCTGGGCTAGTCAGCATAAGATTACTGGGCTCGAAGTATTACACTTTTGTAATAGGCTGACATTTTTTCCACATAACCACTGTTCTGTAACCTATCCTGTTCCTGGAGTTTAACAAGGTTGCTTTCTGGTGTGCCTCTTACCTCTGACACTGGGTGTGTGTAAGGAACACACTACAGACACCATCTAATCACTCTTAAAGTGTGTTCCATTGTTCTGCAGTAGCCACGCTCAAAAGAGTTGGTCACTCGTGTTCTTGCAAGTTTTACAACAAATTGTGTGATTAAATTCCTTAAACACTTCTGCCCATCACTAATCCTCTTTTGCCAACATCCCTTTCAAGGACAAAATTGCTGCACTGCACGGTGCCTGATTTATATTTCATTCCAAGAACAGGAAGTTGAGGGATTAAGGCAGGAGGATTAAAACACTTACTCTTCACTGCATTTTTGGGTGACAAAACGTTTCCTAGATACAGCGTGCTTGCTGACCCTAGGCCCTTTCCCCACACCTCCTTTTCAGCTTGGAACAAAGGGAGCTGCAGCCCATGGGCTGACATTTTACTGCGTCTGGTAACTTTGTTTAAAGAGAGCTGGCAGCTCCAGGCCACTTATTTTGTTCAGCCCTCACTTATTATAATGACAACCGGTGGCTTATTACATTTAGAAGAGCAATGCATTAAATTAGCTTCACTTTCATCGAGTATTGCTGTTTTTCTCTCTCTCAACCCTCTGTGGATTCTTGAAAAATTCAACAGGAGGAACTGATGAATGCTTTACGGTGTGGAGGGTTAATTTGTTCAACAACTTCCTCTCTGATCTGTCAATGCTGATATATTGTGGCCTCAGAAGAAAAATCTCAGAGGATGTAAGAAGCACATTTAGTCTCGACATAAAAAAATACTTGTTTTCATTAAAGAAACTGTAACATCCTATCATATTTCATTTATTTTTGTTTTTTCATTCTGTCTGGAAGGATGAAAAATAAGGAAAATTGTATTAAGAAAAATATTTAAAGTAACTTTTCTCTTTATTTCTAAAAAAGCGTGTCAAGTAATTAAATGTTTTGACTTTATTATTTTATTTGTATTTTCTTAACTTCTACTTGTTACTATGTTTAGTTAAATATTATACCTACAGTAAAACAAAGTTATGTAAATGCAGAAATTCACTCTGTGCGATGAATGTCCGAGCTAGGAGAAAGTGAAAGAATGAGATTTCTATCCAATACGATCTAATACGAAAATCAAAATTTTATTGCACCTACAAGAAATAGTATCACTAGAGGTATGCACACATTGAAATTCCTGGTTACATGTTTTATAAGGGTTGTGAAAGTGTATCCTGAAGGAAAAAGAACCCAGGTGGGATCACACCCTTGACTGGGGATGTAGTGGGTTAGTCCATTGCAGGGCACACACACACAGACAAAATAGAATCTTCAATTAACTCAGCATTTTCTACTTATTGAAAACCGTGTATGTTTCAATTTAATAACAGCCAAGAGAGGGCAGCAAAGACTGACAGAAATGATTATGCCCATAGTAATCAATATCACAATTATCAGTATAAGTGTTATAATCAAGGTAGATAAAAGTCACAGAAATGTCATTTTTTATATTTAAATTGTATTTCAATTGCATTATCTCTGTGATCTTACTTAACTGGGTGAACTGCTTTTCAGCTGCTGTAAATTGAAGTTTACGTAGTGCTTTCAAGTCATTTGTCATGAAGGAACACGTTTTGAAAGTGAATAGATTAAGTTCTGAATGTGGAATACAGTGGTGCAAATCTGAAGCAGTTTTGGGTGATGAGTCAAGTTTTCATTCAGTGCAGTTTGGCAGTGAACAAGAAAATTGACACAGGAGCTAGTGTCAGTTGCCATTCACCCACACTACACTCGCCAGATCTGAATTTGATTGGATACACGGTGTTCAGTTAGAGCCAGTCTGAAATTTAGGAAATAGCCTTACAATCAGTTCAGTTTCCACCCTGGGAAGCCTAGAAGTACATGTTCATCGTGCAACAATTTCCCCTTCTCACACAGTATGCCACAGGTTCAGCAATGGCCACTCTCCTCAGCTCCACACTCAGGGCTTTTCCATTGTTGGTTGCTAACAGTTCACCTCCTCTCCTTGGCTTACTGGAAATTACAGTTGCCTTTGTATGTGTTAGCCGGGACCACAGGGCCTTGTTTTCTGATACAGTCTTCACAATACATTACAGAATTTCAGGTAATGTGCTGCATAATTTAAAGCAAACTGTTTTCTGTACAGGACATTAATACACATCTTATAAAACAACATATTTAACAATAACAGAGAAAGAGAGCAGGGAAAAGTGAACAAAAGGTGAGAGCAGAAACTGAGCAATGGCGTGAAAGAAAGGCAATAGGAAAGCTGCACAGCTATAAAGAAATGAGCTAATGCTTTTACTTATTTGTGCGGATCACAGGAAGAAAAATATAATGAAGGCTCAATCTGCTTAGGATGGTTTTTAAATGCACTCATCTCAATACTTGAATACCTCCACTGACTTTGAAAAGGAAGATGAATGCTTAATTATACTTGAATTTAGTAGAATGATTAAAAATCAAATACATGCAATTATATGATCCTATGACCACACGGTATGCTTTTTTTGGTTTGTTCCATGCACAAACAACTCTCCCACAGGCAGATCAAAAAGAAGTAAGATGTGTGGTTACTAACACGGTTAGTTAGCCTTTTTACAAACATGTTTCATGCTATAAGAGGTTTGAAACATTTCCCCTGTTCCTGAAACCACTCACCAAAATTAACAACATCATCATTGTTATATTGGTGATAATCTTACATGATGAAACTCTGTGAAAAGGTGAAAGGCGATCCAGTGAATGAGGTAAGGGCTTCATTAGCAGCTGGTTCTGGGCCTCTCTCCCTCTTTATGCTGTACTGAACGACCTACCCAGCCTCCTCCTGCCTCACCTCTCCGATGGTGCGCAGTGCTGTGATCCTGAAGCCCTCATTAGGATGCACTGATAGAAGTAATAAAGTTCCATTCTGATTATGGGCATAACCTTCCTGGCTACGAGGATAAGACCACCGGACACCTGGAGATGAGCCGAGGGCAATGTTGAGGTGGAGCAGGGTTTGCAAAGTGCCGAACTGTGGTGGGTTAGAAACCTGATACTTATTCTTAGGTGAGCAGAAGTGGGTGAGGTTTGGGCTGACCTCCACCCAAACAACCAATAAAAAATTCAGCAGCAGGAGCTGTGGATGCACAATTTACCCCATAGTCCCTTCAGGTGATGTTGGATAGATGAGAACAGAACTTTGTCCTCTTTGCTGAAATCACAAAAATTTAAGGGTTCTCCTTCAGCAGTTAGGCTGGCAGAGGGCTCTGCCTGATGTGTACAGTATATGGGTCCCTCAGACTGGAGATTGCTGGTGTCGATCTGGCTGTACCCTAGTAATACCACTCCAATGAAAAGTTTTAGTTTAACTGGTGTATGTACCCGAGTACAATGGAATGCTTACTTGCATGTTTCTTCACATAACAAAGGACACAACAAATGACATAAGAAAGTGACAACACAAATTGTTGGATATGAGAACATAAAATAGCAGCAAGAGTGCCAACAACACAGTGGAAAGTAGCAGTGATAATACAAGTAGCAGAATATTGCAGGGGCTGGATGGGTTGAAGCCAAGCTAGTCTCCACAACCACCAATCTCAAGCCATGGTGCTACTATAACTCAATCAATGAGATTTTTCCTTCCCTTTCTAACATCCATTCAACAAATTTTTCCTGCTAGTTTTAATATGTGTCCATTTAATATGTGTTTTCCATCAGTCACTACATTTTAAATTCAGATTTCTAGGTAAAAACTATCTGCAACTTACAGTAGATTTCATTACCTGTAATTCTTTTCAATGTATCTTGTACACGGTTGTACACGTACCGTACCACCCAACATCACTTCGGCATGTACTACATACACTATAAGTTCTGTTTCTGACAGATCTAAGAACCAGTTTTTCTAAACTCACAGGAAAAAGAAAAAATGTTCTCATTTAAAATGAGCTCAAACAGCACGTCTTTTGCCTCCCCTGACTAGGGGGATTTTAATAAACTCTCAGTATGTTCACAACTGGCTCTCAGTACTGAAATAATGTCATGAAGTGTCTGCAGTCGAAGAGAAAGAGGATTAGAAGTGGCACATATTAAAGAGATCCGTGACTAACAGGGTGTGACAGCAGAGGAGTCTGACTCTTTTCAAGACAGCGTGCGGAACCGCTGTTTCTCGGTGCCTTTATCTGAATTTTTATGGTGCCTTTTTGAAATAGTTTTATTATGAATTCACGTTTCTGTTCACGTTTCTTTGACAACATGCCAGCTCTTCATTTTAATTAAAGCCGTAAATAACCTTAGTTCTGGCATAGGATTATTGTTTCTTGATGTTTGTATTGCCATGGCCAGGAAATATTTTAAATACCACGACTGGAGAGGAACAAGGAGTCAGGAGTGGAAGGTCCACCAAGGTCTACCTAAGGTTTCACTTAGACTGTTGCTTTCACATTCTGCCTTTCATTTCTCTCTCCTTGTGCTATAGACTTTGCATGCATCAGAAATTTTAGTGTAAGAATCAAAGCATCAATCTCTTGGGTGAGCAGAACACTTCACTTTGCACTTGAGTGTTGATGTGGAGAGAGTTTACATACAGTAAGAACATTTGTTTCCACATTATCAGTTCTTAAAATCTGACAGATTTCAACCTGTGGGATTTTTGTGCATTTGAAATTATTTTGCCCAGTAAAATTATATTACAGTACAGACAGCAGGCACTAATACTGGTTTGAATCCTGCATATGTCTAAAGGGCACCGTGATTTTACCAATATATACCACAAGAAGAGAAGATGCATTTTGCACTGCTGAGTCAGTTTGTCAAATCAGCAGTTCAGTCCTTCCCATAGAGATGAAACAAGGAAACTGTAGCAGTTATTGGCAATATTATCATGACTCGAACCAATGATATCACTTTGTTCATGTTACTCCTCTTGCTCTCTCGTGCCATTCAGACTGTGTCTAGCAACAGCCAGATCTTTTGTGAAGGGAATTTGGTGATCACCTGGGTTGTGCAGGTTGTGTGTGCCTATGACAGAGAGTCAAATCTGAGCCTAACTTTGTATATTACATTGATTATTGCTCTAGTGCCATTTTACTGAATTTGAAGAGAAAATGAATGGCTGTCTGACAGAGGGTTTTTACTCTAACTGTTATAAATGCAAAAGTAGATAGTAGACTTAGTGGGAGAAAAATTCAAAGGATTCTATCCATATTTACAGAGTCACCTCAATAATTGTGTTAATAGAGATTTTGTTTTGCATTAAGCCTTCAAGAAGAGATTGCGGTTTGCATGCATGACCTATGACATGCTGTTTCATATTATTTTAATGAATCTGTGCTTTACTGTAGGGCTCAGCCTTTTTTTGGCTTCAGTACAATAATGTTATCATGCTAGAGGCAAACAGTACAGCCCCACAAGATGGGGAATGCAAACGTTTCAGACTAAAGACTCTACACCAGTCTTTTCAACAAGAATGGATTCTGCAAAGTCAGGGTCCAGCATGTGCCTGTGCTCATTCTCACTTGCCTCATCACTGTCCCTGCTGCCTCTGGAGGACCTGAGTCCTGAGAGGAAGTGCTGAAAAAGATATTAAGGGTCTTCTAAAAAATGTTATACTCTCCTGCCTGTGCCTTTAAACAACTTTTACTCTGAGTTGCTCTGAAAAATCCTTGGTCTTCACAGTTGAATCTGAAATTCACTACCTGCCTAAGGGAGGCATTAAGGGAGCCTACAGAGATAGATGTACTTATTCTTAAATCATGTACAGTAAATCACTATCATTGCACACAGACAGAAGCCATTAACCACATTGTGTAGCTTGTTAAAGTAATTTTGCACACCTTGCCACAGCAAAGGGTTCAAATTTAGTCATGTATATATGATATGATAGGAGTTTTTCCATTTCTTTCATATTCATAATTAATATTCATATTTCATATCAACTCGTGGAGTAGGTTATGTATACAGCAAACAATAATTACTAATTCAAAGTGTCATGACTGTGAGTAGAAAAAGAAAAAACTGTGAACTGAATATTTTTGCAAGGCACTGTATAAAGACAGCTGTGCGTGCATGAATAGCTTATAATCACAGAAGCATATATGATAACTAACTCCAGCCATGCATAGATTGTTAGACCTGACTCTATGGAACTTTATTATGTTCAATCATTAATAGAAAGTCTAGTGGCATGAAAATGGACACTATCACTAGAGGCTTATCCAAGATACTTTCCATTCCATTTTCAAAAGATCAAAGTACAAGAATCCATAAAGCTCGCAGCCTTGTTCAAGAATTATTTTTGTCTTTTTTTTGCAAAACAGCCAATAAATGACCTTAAAATGGCACTGCCAATTTTTTTACTTTAGTAATTTGAAGAGCTCAGATGCACAGTGTTGTGTACATCATTTCTGATTTAATTGAGCTGCCAAAACAAAAAAGCACAGCTGCCAAAGCCATGATTTAATTCCTGTAACTAAGATTTGCTTACATTACAAATGTTGCCACATGAAAACCTTACATAATTTACCATTGTTTCAAATCATAAGCAACATCATTCTCATGCCTGTGCGAATTGTGCTACATCCCATCAAGAACACAGGAGTGCTGAAGAGGGCAAGGACAGGGATGCAGTTCACAGACACAATTTCCAAAATACTGGGCTAGCCACAGAAGGGAAAAGGATGATGTGGCACAATTCCTGGAAACACTTGGCAATCACCCCTGTTCCATGAGGATGGCCATACCGGCCATGTGATTAAAATGTGTTCTGTAGAAATGTTAGTGAATCAAGTCTGGGGTCTGCTTGACCTCCCTCTGACCTGTATCCTAGGGAAGACAGAAAGGTCCCGGGGTGCCTTCAATTAGTCACATACTGTAGCTGATAAAAGAGGCTATAGAAGGGGAGAAGTATGTATCAACAGCTACAGTTTTACATCTCTTCTGGGAGAAAGAGTACAAGCTCAGTCAGTATCTCTGAGTGGCACAGCATGCAGTGAGTCATTGGCAGAGCTGGGCGGCTTGAAACTGGATCCTCCTGGTAATGGCCTCTTTCCTTAATCACCAGACTGCAAAGCTATTGGCATAATCTAAATCAGGTGAGATCAGGCCTGCCTAATATCTATAGCCTTGAACAGGATTAACTGCCCCATCCTCATATCCCAGTATGTGAGGCATTAATTCTAATTCTATGGGATGTCTTTGTAAAATCAGAGTGAACTAAACAGCAGAATGTATAGTAGTTGCTCAATAGTGTCACATAGTAAGTTCCACTGAAGACAAGTGCTGGCAGCAGGGAAGAAGAGGAAGGGAATGCTAGGTGGGCACTGAAACACATCATATGCAACAAGTCTCAGTGGAGCATGTTACAGAAGTGACGCTGCCCCCTTGAAACACACTGTAGAAATCTGCCATGACAGCGGACTTGTCTCCTGGAGCAGAGCTCGCTGCTGGTGGCTCTGAGCCCGCGAGTGACTGTGATCAAAACCCAGCTCGGGCAGAACAGAGCTACATGCTTTACACATCTCTGACCCAGAAGAAAAATACTTCTCCAAAGTTTTCAAAAATACTTTTAAATTCTCCTACTGGTTTAAGGAGAGTAAATATACTGTATAACATTGTACTCATTTCGTCAATATTACATTTGCATACTGTATAATTTTACAGCTTTTATAGATGCAATGCTGAATTAGATTTGTATTGAAACTGAAGACCTGCCTTTGGATATGAAGGAGTTAACTGTGAATGAAGGACTGATTCTACACTTTTTTTCCCTATTCCCTAACTGTTATGATTTATATTTCTATTCTACTATTTGATTAGACTTTGCTGTGCTACTGGACAGACTGACACAGTGTCATCCGTCTCAAGTACACAGCGCTAGAGTGGAACCTGTGATTCTCCATTCCTTCTGTTTGTTCTTGCTGCAGACAAATTGTGAAAAAACTAAACAGCCTGACCTTTGCAGTGATCCTCATCATCCCCCTGGATTATTAATACAATCTCTTCTCATCTTCCTCTAACTGGCCCTTTCTGCCAGCCGCACTGCTGCTACGCATTCGTTTTTTGTTTGTTTTTTTAATCCACAGATTAAAACATCTTTTTCTTTGGAACAGCAACCCATTAACCAGCATGTCTGGGTTCTGATATCACCCTTCTCTGAAAAACAATTGTTTTCGGCTTTAATGGATTTCACTTGGGAGTCAGAAACAACATCCAGACTCATCATCACTATCATCACAATAACACGAAAGGAGACCGAGGATAAGGAGGTCAGAAAAATTACCCAGAATTAGAAAAATAAGTTAAGCCACAGATGGCACACCGTGTAACTGGGGCTCCTTACCTTTTTCCTAGCCTGCTGTTCTTTGGAGGAATGCGCCTTCACGTGCTTTCTCAAGGAGCTGGGGTCAGTATAGCGCTTGGCACAGCCAGGAATCTGACAAGCATATGGCTTCTGTAAAAGAGCACCAGCCTGACAATGGTTTGTGTGCAAGACCTGCGCAGGTACATCATCAGATGTATTCTTTATGTTGAAAAGTTAACACAAGAGGAGAAATACCATTTTATTTTTCCCCAGTAAGACCTTAATTAGAGAACAGAAATCCCCACTTTGCAACCAGCACTATTTTCTCTTGTTACCCTTAAACCGCATAGGTGAAAGATTATTCACTTGAGCACTTGAAGGTGTGGACTTAACACAATGTGAGTCAGGTCTCTCTTTACTAATTGAGTCTTAATTAATGGTATTATTGATAAAAGCCCAATTCTGTTTTTCTAATTCTGAGCTCCTGTTTCACAAGTTACCACAGTGCTGCCAGGCTGTGCACGGAGGAGGCATGCATGCTGTCCTTACAGTGTCCAGGTGTGTTCTCTGGTGTTTGGCCCGATCGCTGGAGTTGCTGAAGGCCTTCTGGCAGCCAGGATGTTGGCACAGGTACGGCTTCTCTCCCGTGTGACTCCGCAGGTGAATCTTCAGGTTCTCCAGCCTGGAGAAAGCCTTCTTGCACCCTTCAAACTGAAAGGGAAAAACACAACAACAGCAGTGAGCATCCTGGCTGGCAGGTCCTATTGGCAAATTCTACAACTTACATGATGAAAAGGAATTATTGTAACTACGCCTTTGGAACATTTACTACCAATTTATAGAGGGATCATCTGCAAATATTAATCTGACGAACAGGCAAACGCTCTTGTAATAGGGTCCTGTGATTTTCCTTGGTCTTTGTCAATGTCATCACCCAGGTTATCGTTGAACCCTGGACGCTGGCTGATGATGACTTTGCTCAGCTAGGAGGAATGTTTGCTGAAAGACCAATACTGTGATGTTCTTGGCAGCCAATGTTTATCAAACTGTAATTGTAATTTAGGTACAAGTGGTTTAATTGTTTTTAACCCCAACTGCAAAAGCCCAGCCACAGAAAGTTGGACAGATCAAAATGTATAGGACTGATGTGACAGTTCTTCATATTAGCAGTACTGAAGGTGGGGATGTTTAGAAATCTAGGGACATGTTCTGTGACCTACTGCACATTCAAACACTGTACAATAAGGCACTTGGAGAATGCCTAGTTTTTCATTTTAGATTTTTTCACATACGGGCAATCTATATGGTTTCTACAAAAGATCATAGCAATATTTGTACTTCCCCACCCCAACTAAACAGACCAAGGAAATACATTGGGTTAAAATAGCATTCTGGATTCCATGTGATGTCTGTAATAGCCAAGGCTGAATGGCCAGGAGTAAAGAGTACTATTTTATCGTCACTGACCACAGCAATATGTCAGGAATCAATTTGTCAGATGCAAGACTCTCCACAGAACCCAACAATTCTAAGATAAAGCTTGTGCATGTTTTGGATTCACAGGGTATGAGTCATAGTCAGAAAGCTGAATTTCTCACCGAAGTATCAAAATATCAGAATGGCTTTGGTATCAAGTGTACTGCATTACCCAGTCTGTTTATGTTATTTAACAGACTGATCATTTTTAGACATAAAGTAAGCCATACTGTAAACATGTTCAGAAAAACCCACTTTAACTGACAACATTTATGCTGAAGTCAACAGATAACATTAACACCATAATATTTGAAAACATTGTGTGTTAGTTCTGATTGTAACAAACTAATGATGTTGACTTTTTTTTAAAACAATGCGGTTTTTACAAAAAACACTTGGCTCAAAGAACATACACATAATGTTTCTTTACTATGTACATAATTAGCCTTGTCGAAGGTCAGTGTTGTTACTGTGGCACGGAAATTCCACCTGTGTACAATTAAAAAGCACTGCTTCAGATTATTAGCATTCCAGACCTATCTGACTTTGGGCCCAGCTGAGCAGGTTCCTGAAGAGCAGCCAGCCACAGCCGAGACAGGCTGTGTCTTTATCTCGCAAGCACCGATTGGCTACAGCATCATAAAAAGTACTGTATATCTCCAGAAGAGACATACTTCAGGATATATATACTCCATATAAAGTTAAGCACAAATGCTATTGCACAATCAAACTTTAACATTTGTTTACATTAGTTGCTCTTACATCATTTATAATGCATAAACATGTGTATTATAGTAAAAGTTAAGGGAAAAAAAATGATGTGACTATCATCAATTTGGAGTAGCCCAATACTAGTAATGGCCTGCAAGTTTTATTGCAGGCATGCCAGCACTGGTATTAACCTAGAACTGACTTGACCTCCTGATGTAGTTACTGTGCAAATAAAGATATTTTAAAATATAGCAGGCATGAGTAATTTTTCTGAGCAACATCCTTTCACAGGACAGCACCCCTTCAGCCTAGCCTTCATTGAAACAGTGGTCTGGGTGCATAAAGACTTGCTGTCTGCAATGGCGACCCTGTCATCCCAATATTTAAAACTCACAGCCCAGCCCACAAGGACAACTGGAATAAGTCTGACGACAAAGTGAATTGTCCACGGAACTAGCACAAATCCAAGATGTGATGCTATTTACATATATTATGTAAATTACATTACAATGTATTATGTAAATATGATTATGAATAATACTAAAAGATAAAAGGAACACCTGTTAAACATTTTGCTAAATGCAAAATGCTAGGGTTGTGTTTCAAGCAGCCATATGATTATGCTTTTCACATTGTTGCTGCATGTTTTCATTTACCTTGCCTTGTAATGGGCTATGTTTTTTCCATAGTGAATAAAATACATGGCTCTGAGGGGTTCTGTCTGAAGAGATTTGACCAGTTATGATGACATCACTCCTAATCACCAGCCACTTGCACTGCCATCATGCCTTGAATGCTAATAGAATTAATAAGTACCTTATTGAGTTTCTTATTCTTTGGGGTTGTTTGCTTTAAAGCCACAAGGAATAACTCATCTTCTCAATCTTTCATGTGCAGCTGACTTTAATTATGCTGCGTTTGCACTGATCATGTCATTACTCATTGGTATAGTCTTCATTTTGTGACAGTGCGGTGGGGGAGGCGCAGCACCGGTAAAAAGTCCACGCCCTGGGTGAGGGGACAGAAACACCGGTGTGAGGTTGGCAGGGACCAAACATAATACAAAAATAGTGAAAAATAAACAAAAAGCAAAAAGGAAGTGTACCACTGTGCCTCCAGGCTGGGCTTACCCTATTTAATGGGGTCCAGTCTGGTAGAGCAGGGTGCGTTAGGCAAAAACAAAACAAGAACTGTGTGTGTGAAAAAGGTGTGTGTGCGTGTGCGTGCCTGCCCTGGTGAAAATGCGTGATGGGACAGGCAAAAAGAAAAAGAAAACCTTACACGGGGGCAATCCCCTCTAGGACTGTCGGTATAAAACTCCCCCTTCTGGGGGCGTCCCTGCTCGTCCCTTCGGGGTGTCCAGCGTGTCTTTATAGGACCTGCCCAGCTGGGGCTCATCATCTAGAAGCCAGGACAGCTGGGACTACAAAGGCGATGCGTCCACACTGGGCACGCCACAATTTCCTAAACCTGTATTGAAGTATATGGTGATGTGCTACAGTACATGTCTGCTTAGGAGTGGCACAGAATATAACACAGATTCTCGTGGTAAGAAAATGAAGCAAACTGGCACTTGTCTTCTTCTAAAGAATGGGGCTGCAATTATATTCATGTCACTAATCAATTCAGGCCAGTCCTCACTGCAGTCCAAGTTACATCATAAAGTCACTCCTGTGCCCTCTTGTGAATTCCAAGCCCTGCTGTGAGCTCTGTGTCCTCCTGTGAGCTCTGAGAGCTCTGTGCCCTGCTGTGGGTACTGTGTACCCTGTGAGCTCTGTGCCCTCCTATGAGTGCTGTGTGTCTTCCAGTAATGGTTATGTCCTCCTGTGATCTCTGTGAGCTCTTTGCCCTCCTGTCAGCTCTGTGCCCCCTGTGAATTTTGAGCCTTGCAGTGAGCTCTGTCTCCTGTGAACTTTGTGCCCACTTGAGAGTTGTGTGCCATCCTGCAAGCTCTGTGCCATCTTGTGAGTTCTGTGCCCTCCTGTGAGCTCTGTATCCTGGTGTGAGTTCTGTGCCTTGCTGTGGGATCTATGCCCTGCTGTGAGCTCTGTGCCCTGCTTTGAGCTTTGTGCCCTGGTGTGAGCTCTGTGCACTCCTGGGCTCTTGCTGTGCCCTGCAGTGTGAAAAATGATGGATTACTCTGGAAAGTGTGTGTTTCTGGGGAAAGAATGCACAGTTTTCATCCCTCCCATGCCAGATATACTGTATGGGTCACAGAGGCACCATCAGGTTGATTAACAACTGGGGATATAAAAGGAAACAACTGGCTTCATAAGAAAAACATTAAGAGATTTAAAAAATACTTGTAAAGCTCTTTATGGGTGGTCACACTCATTAGTAACTCTTTACAATTCTGTCTCGGATTACCTAAATAGCTATAGACATCCGCTGACCCTGCTTTGTGGATTTTCATGGATAACACATGTTAACATTCAGCACTGAAATACAAAATAATAAAGACAAGAGCCCTCAACGTTATTGAACAAATATGTTATGCAAAACATTAGACGAAAAAATATTTGCACTGCCGTAGAATTTTATATAGAGTACGGTGTCTGCATCACATACACAACATTAACATTTAAACACTAACCTGTGCGCTAAGTGTGAACTTCAACTTCAACAACTCAACACAATTTACAGCCCAGATGGTGTTCCAGCTGTGCAAGTTCATCAATATCATCTCTGAGCTTTTACTGCAGGTTTATGAATTATTGTTTATGTCCTGCAAGAATAGTTAGTCCTATGTTCTTTCTTCATCATTAGAGTCAGCTCAAAATGTGCAGTAAATCTCTCCATTAAATTTAACATTTTGACAGCCCCATACTTGACACATATTTAAAAACAAATCTTATTAAATACTATTTAAGGGCAATTCTGGACCTTGAAGTGAAGGTTTATATCTATTGTTGTTTTTTAATATTCTCAAAACCATCTCAAAATGGAATGAAACGTGGGTTAAAAGGCATATGGAAAAAATTAAAACTCTAATAGACAGTTTCCATGTGTTGATTAATATTTAGTCATCACAGTTTTGCAAGCCATTGGTTTACACCCTACTCCTGAAATACTTATTAACATGTTTTTCCTTGAAACCTAACATGCAGAATATCCTTATGAGAGATGACAGGCTTGCTCAGGTCTGGTTGCTGGGTCACTTCTGCTCTGCATGGACAGAGAACTGAACTGTCTCACTCACCATATCCTGTAATCAATGTGCAGCAAAGGGCTACAGTTTAAGGGGTTTTCCCAACTTGAGTTGTTTCAAGTATTTAATAAGTGCTAGGCTGACCTCTCGTTGTCCAAGAATCATTAGGAACTGACCACTGCACACACACCCACAGACAGTGCAACCACGATGTAATATAAAGAAGGCTAAAAGTAAGGGGGAATAGGGGTGTTGGTGGGGACACGGTTCCCTTTGTTAAAATAACTAGGCATTCCCTTCATTACGAAATCTACCCCTATACATAAACAGACACATTCCCTTCTTAAAACTTCTGGGAAGATAGTGTTTCTCTTACAAAAGGATGGAGGCTTAAGAAATCTCAGTCCTGGCCCATGAGGGCTTCCTGGAGCTACCAAGGACTCCACTTTTATAGATGGAGCACTGAGCAGAATGTGCCAGACCTTCTATACAATACCGGAGACAAAGTAAAATCCATGAACATTTAATCTGAAACTCTAAAGAAGGCCTAAGTGAAGCTTTCATTTTCCTGCTGCTTCCTGTTACTTTTATTTTCTTGTCATGCGCAAGATACAAATCCCAGGAGTAAGAACACATTGAGCCGATTTTGAATATATAATTCCCGAAACACGTACCCCACCGACTGCTGACTAGGATAGCGTTGTGTGCTCAGATTGCACTTCTCTCCAGGCAACTTCAGCATTTGTACGTGAAGTTTAGGCATCAATTTCTGAGCCTGTTGAGCAGGTGTTATAGTGACTATTACAGTATGTCGATGCCATTCCGCACAGCTGTCAAAGCTCTTAGACTCCTGTGGAAACGAACCACTCCTGTGGTGTTGTACAGTAGGCATGATGCTTATCTGAGCATGTGGTTCAAGATTTCACCTGAGAAAGTCAGAATTAGGGGTTTGAATTTTCAAAAGAGCACAGTTGTAGTTGCTCCTCAGGAAAAAAAGAGCCCACCACAAAAGCAAAACATAAGGGGAGTGGAAAATAAGAAACAACTACACCCTCAAAGAGCAAAAAAACATAAATGTTTGCCGCCTCCACAACCAGCTACAAAACCTGGCATTGCCTCATGGCACCCCATTCTCTTGTCCTCTCCATTCCATATTCTAACCCTACCCTTCCTCTGACCTCATGCTTAGAGAAAAACACCTCCAGTCACCAGTTGTTCTGTAGCCAGTTATCAACATCTTATGTCATTTGGACAATACTTTAACATCCAAAACTAGAGTATATTGCTTATTTTGGTGAATAATAAAATTACAACACAATCCCATACCTCTGACAAAATGTTCTTTAAAATAAAAACAAGCTGCATCAAATGCAATGGAATTGTTCATTTTCCACTGGCTTCCCGTCAGCCTTCTCCATTAGCATCTGCTTAAGCTCTGCATGATTCACAAGACCCAGCTACACCAGATGCTCCTGTGCCTGTCCACTCTGTTTACTTGATGCTGTGTCACAGACCCATTAGATCTACAGCATATGAAGTCTTCTCCTTTTTATACAGCCGGCCTCTGTGTTTTACACTCCTATTGCGATCATTATAGTACATATAGTTACAGTACATGGTCTAAAGTTATAACTAGAAAAAAGCAACAGCACCTTAAAAAATATGAAAACAGGAAGAAACGCCACACTGTAAGCCAGGTTAATTAACAAGTTAATTAAAAGTGCAAGTTAAAGGACTGCTCAGGAGCAACACTGGCTTCCTAATGGTGAGAAGGTCAAGTTTCCCCTTACAGTCATGATGGTTATCATTAGACATTGTGTCAGTAAGTGACCGAGGAAAATAAATATTTCAAAACTACAGATTTTCTTTCTGAGTTTGAAAGTGAGCTCTATTGATTTCTTTTGTATCCAAATGGCGAATGAAATAGAGACCTTCATTTTAAATTTGTGGTTTATCCTTTGTACCTCAATTAAACCTTGAGATAATCTGTCAAGCATCCCTCCACAAATTAACACAAATAATCAATTCAATTTTGATTTTAAATTGATCTTACAAAGTTATTATTTTCACATCGAGCTTGAGTCCAGCTCATCTGTGACTTATTTTTCAAAAGTATGTATTCTGAGGAAATCTTTAGTGATGTATTTGGAAGAAAACAAATAAGCTATTCCTCCCTGAGATTAATTTGGCAATAGCAATGTTGCAACAAACATGCAATGCTGAAACATTGTTTTTGCAAATAAAAGCAATTTCTGAGCATAATTAAGAATGAAGCTCATGTCAAAATTATTTTAATAGGGACACCTAGTGTTCAAAAATAAAACATAACTATTCTGGTCCCTAGGTAAAAGCATTTTACCTTCCATGAAAAATGTTAAATGAGGGGGTTGAATGCAACTTGGTCCACACCCCAACAACACTTTCTGTGAAAAAGTGTGTTTTAAATGCAGTTCTACACAGTTTCTACTTGGGTCCTCTGGCTTGTTTAACGTTAAGGATCGGATATTATGTTTTTAAAGTTGAACCCAGTTTATTCAGCTTAAGCTTCGTGCTCTCAGTCTTCCCGGGTGATGTGCAGCGCAGAAGATCCAGCAGCCCTGTTACAGGTGTTGAGAAGCCCCTGTCAGCGAGGAGCAGGAGGGAGAGGTGGGCTGTGTGTTAGCATGCTGGTCTTGTACGCCTAGCAGTCGGGGGACTGTGAGAGCATGCCTCTTCCACAGGCGGTTCTATGCAGCATCCAGCATTTATTCCCGCGCTTGGTGAACAGTTTTCCTTTCTTAGTAATGCATTTTCTCTCTGCTTCAATTAATTAGATCTTGTTTGTTTTGAAAAGCCTGTCTAAAGACAGGATTAAAGCGGTCTTAAAAGAGAGAGTGAGTGTATTACTTGAATGTTTTCCTTCAGCAGAGAAGCTGTTTTCTCTGCGACTTTCATTAATTGTACTGAACTGCTATTTATTCTTGGATTTCAACAGACACAATGCTAAGCCCTTCGGGCACCCTGCAATTTAGACATTTGTGTTGTATTTACAGTTTCTATATCATGTAACTACTCATTCACAAAGAGCTGATGTACAACGTGTTGTATATTCTTCCCTCCAGTGTCTCCTGGGAAGATCTCTCCTCTGAGTGAAGACTCATTCAACTTATTCACCGAGCGTGACACCCTTGTGTCGAAATCATGCCTAATCAATCGGTTATCAAAGCACTGCAAGCCTTAATCATAATCTGGGAAAGCCAGGTTGCTGTTGGACGTGGTGTTTTGTGGTCCAGCTGGTGTCACGTTTCTCTCTAGACAAACAACCAATCTAAAACCCAGTATGACGACCAGGGATGCTGTGTTATTGGAGGTGCTCTCATTAACATGGCACAATTGGAAAGGGCACTTGACTTGACTGTCCTGTTCTGCCCAAAATGCATGATTCAGGATCCCTCACTACTGGCTGATATATTTTTCCTCATCTTGTTTAATTGACTTAATCATTCCTCATTTCTCCACCTCATATACTTTATAATGCTCTGATGATGATGTAGTGTAGCGTCTTTTTCCATGATGAGCATTGTAGAAATGGAAGCTACAGTATTACTAACAATACATGTGCTTTTATGTCCATAACCTATACAACTAGTTCTTTTGGATTGGACTTTATTCCAAGTGAAATGATTTTTCTAATGTGATACAGCTCTATGAAATACTGTAGTTGGAGCTCATTAATAAAGATAGTGGGAAGAGTTCCACCAGCACAGACAGGTGCAGACAGATGCTTCACTGATGAGATACATGATTGGGATTACTAAGGGATGAAAGAGAGCAAACCCTCTAAATTTCAATTAAAGCATCATGCTTCTGACTTCCGTAAATCATCCAATAATTTTACCTTTTTAAGAACCAAATATGCAAAATGAATAAAAGCTAAAATGCATTTTACCTTCAACTTGCATAGAAGCATGAAAACAAAAATTCACAGAAGCAGTGAAGAAAATGTGTCCATATAAAACTCTAAGTAGTATAATAGAAGGCAAGGAAAAACATACTAGTGTGAATAAATTTGCTTATACATGGCATTATCTATTATTATATTTTCCCAGGTTGCTGTGATTCTTACCAGGAACAATTATTTTCTGACACTGGATGTCCAGAACAGATGCAGGTTCCAAATTTTATAAAGTGTCTGCATGACGGTGAATACTTTCATTTGGATTATTTCTGTCTTTTGAATTAGTTGTCTGTATTTTTATTTTATTTCATCAAAGTTTCTTTATACTTCGTGCAATTAATCACATGCCGTCAAGTTACAGGTATTAGAATTCTGAACCTCAGTCCAGGAAAATGTTTAGAATTGACATTTAACTAAATTAAAACTATACACAAATCTACTGTATAAAATTAGTTAACTGTGTATTTCACACAGGTGTTGATCATATCATTGGTATCAACATCAAACACAAAAGGTGCACATTGATTTGTGTTGACTTTGTACCTTAGTATGCAATCCACACTAAAAATAAGTAAAAATTATATAGGCTAATACTTAACACACTGAAATTATTTAAGCCAAAACAGAATCCCAGCCTTTTCAGCTTCCCCAGGGTCATTTAAATTCTGTAGATGAAGGTTTATTTAAGAAACTCTGTATAAAAGACAGCCTCCTTCTCTCTCTTCTCCTCTGTTCTGTACCAGGGCCATGCCAGCTTAGTGTAAATAGTTAAAATATGGGCAGCTGATGCTGTTGTGAGATTTTGGCAGCTAATGACAACCCCCCATTCTTAATAGCATTTCTGGGACCTTATTGAGAATTTGGACTTTTTTTAACACATTTCACATTTCTCTTCTGTTTAGCTGAATCCAACAGTTACGTTCAATCTGAATGGCAGAGTTTTTTTCTCCTTTCTTCCTTGTGGTCATTAAGGCTGTCAAGCCTACTTTGTCACCACAACAGTTAACCCGCACTGCTGTCCCCTCTGCTGCTAGAGCTGCTATCCAAAAAGACCGGGGGGCAACAAGACACTGAATGAATGATCACAGGCTGTAGGGGACTGTGGATGTGAAGGAGATGGGTACCACAACATCTGCAGCCGAAAACAATTGCCAGCTAATTAAGCAGACAGAGAAATAATGAAGAAGCAATGGGATTTGTCAATCTTCATCCTCCATGTCCAGAGTGTGAGGAGTTCTGTTCCCATTACAGAATTGAGTCCTGCTACAAACAAATGGAGTCACGCTCAGATGACACCGCACTGGGTCATGTCTTAACATTTCTTTACAAGCTTGTTATAGTGCTAAAATGTATATGAACATCTTTTTTGAGGTTTTATAGAGACACAAATATGCAACATTAAGAAATATTAGATATTTAAATAGTTGTGGTCCCTGTTAGGCTGAAGTATTTGGCTCATATTTATCCCATTTAAAGTGCTGCGAGCTTTACCACTGCATAAAAAGTCAGGCAACAGGTCCATCGATCTATCCTCCTAAAATAATTTCTGCAGCAAAAAATTATGATGGATTCAGTCACCTATGCCTACATTTATCACTTTATGGTATTACCTCCAACAGACAATTGCATTCTACAGTGTGATGACTTGCAATTATGCTAGCAAAGGAGGTAATCCTGTATGACTTCTGTTAATAAGGTATATTTAAGCAGAGAGAAGCTCAAGGTTCCCATTATCCTTTTCAATTTTGAGTCCAATTTGAAAGTGCGATTCTTCATACTCTGTTAATCGCAGCTATAATGGTGTCAGAGATTAAACTGCAAACTGCATAGAAAAAGATTTAAAAAGCAGTTTTTTGGGAGGAGGTTTGAACTGCACTGACTGAGGTGAGTAATACTTAAACTGGAGAAAACCTGCAAGAATCTATAGTGAGTATTCATCAGTTTGTGGGATGATATGGGGGAAACTGATTTGTTAAACAGGGAGGAATGGAATTCTCCATATAAGCATCTTTAGAGGCTTTCATGATAGGTCCTGTATATACAGTATATAAATTATGTAAAGAGTAGTTTTAATTGTATGGTTCAAGAGGAATTATTTGACAGTGAATCCAATGGAAAACCAGATTCTTTTCCATTTTAACTCTTGGTTAAGCACCACACCCTGGCAGTACAGACTGCTGACTCTGACACTTTCTACCAGCGTGTTGAAGCTACATGAACACATTATCAGTTGTGTTAAGACATTGAAACAATGACAATATTAACAGTCAAAGAGCAGTACAGATGTATCTGTATGTACTAAAGACTGTGTATTAGTGACAGAGCAGGACCACAGGACCAACATCCAGCAGTAAAAGAAACACCTTATGAATGCAATATGAAATCATTCGTGAAACACTGTGGTATTGACAACATAATATATAACAGCCTTGATCTCAGGCCATAAACACAAGGTATTCTTTCCTTAAGTGGAAATAAAAAAAATATCCTTCTTTAAATTTATTGTAGACAGTTATATGAATACTGAAAAAAAAATCTCAGTTCTGATATGGTCATTCATCATTCATACCACCAACAAGATACATTTCTGGGCATTGCAGAATTTTGTTTTAGTGTAGAAATTCAATCAAAATGTTTTTTTTGTTAATTTGTTTGTTTGTATTGATGTCTCTGAATCCCTAATCTCTGGCATGAACAAACACCTTTTTCCCTCCTTTTTGGACAAAATGCCGCTTAAAATCTTGGCAAACTAGCTATTTTACAAGATTGGTATTCACAGCCAAAGGGCTGGATTTGAATTTCAAATTACTCTTTGTCCAAAGTGATGACGGATTAGCCAAATGCTGGCGTAGCTTTACAGGCATCTAAAAGCAAAGTTTGTTTCAGGAAGTATGTTTCCTATTTTTGCAATAAATGTTGAATTCCAGAACAAGACATGGGAGGAAAACAAAGCATGAATCTCTCTTGAATGACTTGACAAGTTGCTAAGCAAGTCCTGCAGAGATGACAGCAGTTAGCAAGTGTAAATCACTTGGTTATTATTCCTTCACATACACAACTGGTCAGATTTATGGAGCAGCTTACGAAACAGTGCTATCTTGGTGCTAAGACAGGAAGAATAAGATATCTGCTCTGTGAGCACTTTTAATATAAATCAGATGAGAACAATGGACAACAATAAGTTTTCTTCTCATCCTTATTCTATTACCAGTTTGCTCTAAAGTATTACTTCAGGTCTCTGATCTTTACCAGGGGTTTTCATAGGAAACAAATCATGCTGAATTCCAAAGAATATACTTCAGAGACCTCATTGTTAATCTCGATAAACTAGAAATTTAAAAAGGAGATTCTTCTATGCTCACAAATAATACAAATTAAATTTGAAACATATTGACTGAATTTATTTGAAAATAAAGGCTGGAAAAGTCTAAAAAAAACAAAAAATTCTAAACTAAGGAAAGCTAAAGCTAGCCCAAACTAAAGAAAACCAGAGCGGTGAAGTCAGAAGAAAAAAATCTCAAACCTACAGATTTAAAGGTAATCTGTTAGCAAACAAAGTAGCATGATAGGCATGTGCTTATCTGACTGGCACATTTCCAGTTCTTTATTTAGTGTATTTAGATGTAAGCACAGCATTTAAAATGCTTTGGGAAAGGCCTACATTACACATTAAAAGGGATTAGTTCCTGCAGCAATTAAAACATATTGCTCCTTAGATTTCTGAAATGTCTTACAATCCTGAAGCCCATTAATCCTATTGACAGAATGAGTTCAATGACTTTTTTTGTTGGTGAATAACATTTTCAGTACAGTGCATGTACCACTTAATCCCTTTTAAGGAGAGCTCCAAGAATTTTTGCCCTATTTTGTGTTGCTTTTTTGTTAATTGCAAATGTAGGCTTTCAGCAGATTCCACCCCAGAATAAAGAATAAACAGCTTTCGTGGTGATGGGTTGCGGCAACAGCCGCACATCAACAGCACAAGAAGCAACAGTAAGTCTGGCGAGGTAGCCTGTTCTAAAATGCCCGAGTCAACCATCTTATATAACTGAATTTAAAAAATGTTTTCATGATCTCCTCACTAGTCCTTTAATTCAGAACAACTCCTAATTAGTCCACCCCTTCTAAAGAGCTGTTCTTTAAGTTTGCACTCTGTGATGTTTTGATCCTTGAGGTGATCGTGTCCAATCCCAAAGCCCTCACACAGTCAATAAAATGTTTTTATTTGACGTACCTTGCGTATTCTTTTTTCTGTAATTCAAATTTGGACAGCTTAATAATTGTAATTTATTAACGTGCAATATTTCCTATTGTGTAAATGGTAACATTTAGACTAAATGTAATATGCAGAATTCCCGTGTATACAAGAGCACTCATCTGTCCTTCCAGCAAATGTCTGCATATTTGTGACATATGTCACCTAAACAAGGAGCTTAAAGAACAATTTCAACAAGAGGACTTAGAGCAATTCCAGACTTTGACCATAGGTGGGGCTACAGGCAGGGCCCCTGGTGTGGGGGAATGTGGGCTACCTCTGCTTAAGCATGGCCTAATTCTAGATCTTGGTATGATACACAATGTGTTAAACATTGTATGTTTCAGAAAGATAGGGATATAATAATATTCTTATCGTGAGTTACTTGTATTTACAAAGCTAATGTTGAATGTCTCACTCAAGGGACTTTCCAAAGAGTCTCGTCATTTGTTTGATAAAGGTTTTCCTGAAATAGAACCTGGCGAAGGCCAGAGTTAGATCTTGGGTTGGGTGTTTGGATATGAAATGTAATTAAAGCTTAACTAATTAAATTTACGGGACTTACATGAGTGACCTCACATTTGTGAGAAAGACACAGCTTGTGGTATTTAAATATGTTAATTGCAAAATAAAGGTTTATGGATAAAAGATAGAGAAAAAAATAGAAGTCTGTGAAATGTTTACAAAATTATCTAAATTATATAAATGTTACTGCTCTCAAATATAACATCTGAGCTATATTATCAAAGATGAATAGTTTTGATAAACATATTCTTAAGAAGAAAAACAAACACTTCAAGTTAAAAATCTTTTGTCTTGCTATGGCTAGAAGTGAGGTCTAAATTTCTCATTCAGATTATACAACTTATGTTGGCACCAAAAAATGATTTTTCTTCTTTCTCATTTAACTGTTACAAAATAATCCTGATGTTAGTCACTAAATACTAGGAAACAGAATTTTAAAAACCTGGCTAACAGTCACAGGAATATCAGCGTACTAGGAAAGATTTCAACATCATCTCTTCTGAGCCCTTATTGCTGAGTAATTGATTATTCAAAGATTTTTTTTAGTTTGAAAACAGAATGTGAAAAGAAATACAGTTACAGTATGCCATATGGATCTAATGGTTGTTTGTCTACCAGACTTGATTAGATAGATTCATATTGTATCTCATCTCTTAGTCCACAGGACCATGTTGAAAACACCACCAATTTCACTGTCATGAATTGTTGGACCATTGCTTTGACTGGGATTTCCCAAACAGCAGCATGCACTTGGTTGTGTCCTCTTGGCTCTCTAAGCTGTAGCAACTCCTGTGACTGGTAGAACATCTGTAGGCCTGCAGTGATGTCGGTGACAGAGACACCACTCTTCCTGTTGAAACTAACTCTCCTGCCTGCTCCTGTGGAGTTTGCAAAATTCCACAGGGGGAATGGCTCTGGGGGCGAGTGTGTCACAGGATTGCGTCAATGTGTTTAATTCTTTCCAGACCGGGGGCAGGTGTGGCTATGATTCTGAATCCAGATTGGGTGTGACTACTGTCTAATGAAATCAGAAGGACAGTCCAAACTTTGAAAAAAAGACAAATAAATTCCAGAAATTAACAATCAGGCTGACAAGCATCTGTGCTTCTATGTTTCCATGGCTTTCTGTGTCACGATTAATGGAACAAACAGATTCAGTCTTGACTCCCTGGAATGCTCAGATCCATCCAAGTATCAGACAAGGAATTTTCTTGGAAGTACAGAAACAACTTCTTCCATGATAAACATCTGAGTGAGATATCCCTTTAATATTTTCTTTAACTCAACCATTTCCCTTTCAATATCTAGAGGTTTCCATTGCTATTTCCGAGACAGTTAACTCTTCACATTTTGAGTGAATGAACATTGTAATGCTGTTTTTTCTCTCTCTCTCTCGGCATTTATATAAGTGATTGTGTTGGTTGATTTTGTGCTTTAGTGCTGCAATTCAAACAGAGAAGAATCTGGCTGTTCATGAAGATGATACCAAACACACCCAGGAACGCTCAAGCTGGGATTTAAATTTTAGAATTAACTTTATATAAGATGAATCTATAAAATGTATCCATGGAAAGTTTTTGTGTGTGTGTACAAATAGATGACAAAAGCCACAATACAGTATATGTTTTGTCTTACTACTTCCCCAAATAATCCTTATAAAATAATTCCAAAATGTATCATGTGCAATTCCCATGCAACACATTTCATTAATCATTTTTTCAGCTAAACCTGTGAGTGAATCGCACAAATGGAAAACGACCTTTGACTGGCCATGGTGAGCATATTCCACTTTTTATAGCAGTGAATACTCTACTTCTTTTGTTATGTTCCAAGTGTTTACCAGCTAATGCAAAGAGTGGATGAGAACATTAAATTCCTAAATGCACTCTTTCCCATGAATTGGTTTGTATTAAACAGCATGTGGTTACTTTGCTGCAGATTTAAGCGCAGCTGCATAAATAATAAAATTTAACATTTTATTGCTCTGTGCACAGAAGAAAGGATTGCTGCTGGTTGCTTGTTGAATATCAACTATGGATCACCTGGGGGCCCATTGGCTCAGGCTCATTTGGGTAAGGTCATGTTCACTTGTGCCAGTCAGCAGCAAGTCTTTTGCCATAGCAACTTCATAAAAGAATGAAATACTTAGCTACACTCTCCAGCATTTATAAGTCTAATTACATTCCTTTTCCGTCAAGCTATGAAACAAAGTTTGAAGCCAGACACATTTACCTGCCAATCTGAAGTCACTTAGCTTTGCCCTGACTCCTTTCCCAAACCATTTTATTCACGTCTGTGTACACAGATGGGCTAAATTCTGCCTGGCACCACATAAACCAAAGACATTACCTACATAAAGAGCAAAGAAAAAATAAGAAGCTGATAGAGAAACAGCTGTAACATTACTTGAAGAAAGAATGGCATTCACTTTCTCTTACCATTCTGAAAAAAAGAGCTGAAAACGATATTAATCTGCTACCTAATTCCTAGAACTATGGTCCTCCAGCTTCTCAGCCTCAATTTCTAAATCAGTGTTTAAATGCATTTTCCACTACTAGATCCAAGAAATAAAACTTCTGGTGTGTACAATATATATTGTACAGTACTGTATATACAGTATTTGTACCAAAACAAGGAAACAGTTTGTAAGATCAACTGGAAGTTATGGTGTAGCATGCTTAAATTTCCAAGCACGCTTCCTGCATTTAAAAATAAAATAACCCATTGTTATTGTAATATTATTATTTTGAGAGTAATCCAAATCCAAACAGATATGGCAGATATAGCCAAGTAAAGATTCCTAATAAAGTTGTTTTTGTTCAGGGGGGTTTGTTGCAGGATCTTCACTAGACTCATCAGGCTTAAAGGGAAACTGCAACACTATTTTTATATTTTGGGGTTCAAAAGAATCAACATCGATGAGTGCATTTTAAACCACAATGAAACCAAAATGTACACAGTAACATGTAAAACCTTCAATTTACATCACACAACACAAAATTTCCCCGTATGCGCAACACCATACTGCTGTTATTGTCTGCAATTCAGAACAAGGAAACTACTGTAAATGTTTGATGACTGTAAACCAGCCCTACTACATTTAAACAAGAAGACTTGTGAATACATCTCTTTTAATCCGATAGAAATAGTTTTCTCAACTTCGAGATGGTTTTACCGACAAATATTGTTTACTTGTTAACTCTGCATGCAGATTTCTGCAGTGAAATGTCTGCTGCACAACTTGTATTTGCTCGTACATCGTTGTACATTAGTCATTACAGTTGACTACTGTAGCATCACTAGTATCACAGTTAGCACAAAGGGCAGCTTCACGTCGCGATTCACACAAACTTGCTCTTGCCTTTGGCAACATGGAGACCATACAATACTCTCGCAAAGTTCTTAATTCAGATTTTGTACAAATTTGCGATTCTGTAAATTAATTTATTTTGTTACCGAGATGTAATAACCGGTCTGAGAAATTGGGACTGCAATTTCTCTAACTGAAAAATCTGTTGTGTTGTCACCTTGCGGCTGATATTAGACAGCTAAGACAGTAGGTGGCGCTCTTCCCCCTGGACCAGAATGTCCAGTCCAGTGTCCCAGTATGGTGTTTGGCACATTACTATAGGAGGTGCTGGCCTGCAGATGAGATGCTACAACAAGCTCCAGACGACCCCACAGTACCGTCCTTCCTAAAAAAAATACTGTGCGAATTTCCTGTGACAAAAGCATTATGTAAATGTATGGGATTATTAGTTACAGAAAGTAAAGACAAAGGTCTTTAAAACCAATAGCTGTTTTTTCAGTGATTGTTACAATCATTTGATATATATATATATTTGAAATCAGTATATGATTTCCACTTTTGCCATTAAACAGAAGAAAAATGAAAGGCTTCTCGGTGGATTGACCCAACAGGACAGGAGAGTAAAAACAGCTACAGTACCTGCAGAGGAAACAGTGGCTCTGCCTGAAGAGCAATGAGCTGGTGATGTAGGGCCTGAGCTCCTCGTGCAGGCAGCAAAAACTGCGGAGGTAGGCCATTGTGTTGACCACAATGTCAGCATTGTGGAAACATATTTTTGTAAGAACTTTTGGAAAGCAGCTTATAAATAAAATAATTTTAACAGAATCCCATCCAGGAACTGAACCCACAACCTCCAGGTTTAAGCTTACAGCTCTGAACTCTCTTCCACACTGCTGCCTATAATCATGCCTGCTACATTTAAGTGACTAATCAATAACATGTTGTTGAACATTAGAACCAAATTTGTATTTGTCCCTGGAATAGTGATATGTAAGTATTTTAGAGAGACAAACATCAAAGTCCTTATGCTTTGATGGGATGGATCAGAACAAAAATCTTTACTACTGGAAAGAGGTTATTATTCAATGAATTATCAATTCTTTATTCCATTCAAAGACAAGAACGCAGACTTGAAGCAGAGCCAGTATCTTATCACAGACCTGCACTTTTTAAATTCAAACACCCTTACCCCAACCAGGCACAGCAACACCATGAAAAACACAAGCAAGGACAAAAGAGCTTGATATTTTTTTTTGGTGTGCAATAGACAGTTTCAGTTTAATTACCATGTTACAGTACTGTTTACCAACTGAGTACACTAACTATTGTGTAGTGCTTTGTGAAGCGCAGATAATGTATCTGATAATCACTCCAGTGACACTGCCTGACAGAGACAACTCAGTCATTCCTCTTATTGTTTTATGGTCTGGTCTGAGCTGTTAGCACCTACTTGCAGGCAGCTACTGATAAGGACATTGTATATGTGCTGTAATGTGATGGATGGCTCCTGACATGAAAGAATATGGCACAGTGAAAGGATGAATGAAAGGATCATTCCACTCACAAGCATTGACAAACAGGTCCACACTTTCCTCCATAATGGAGCTCAAATGCTTGTGTTTGCTTTTCTAATCCTTGCAATTTCAAATGTAAATTCACATGCACACAACCTTCTTTTAGAGACAGCCTACTGATGCCTACTAGCAGACAAAGAACAATCTTAAAATAATCTGGTAAATCTGGGAAATAAATCTCTGTACGGTACATACAGTAAGCTTTGACTGTAAGGAGATGACAAACAACATGAGAACAGTTATACACAAGAGGATAGCCATCTAGCCCAGATTACCAAGAAACTCTTCAAAATCTCACAAACTAAGGAAAAGGGGACATGATTAAGGTCAGAAACATAGATTATAGATTTATATAGATGAAATATATAAAAGACAGAAATAAATACCTTGTAAAAGCCAATATTCTAGTAATATAGCAGGAACAGCAGACTTAGAATGGGCACTAGGTAATCATTACTGCTAATCATCCATTTATTTCACAAATCAATCATGACACACTACCATATACTTCATTTCTCAGACTAATTACTTTTACAATGTACGGGGCCAGACAGTGTGTCACAGGGCTTAAAAACCATATCATAAAGTTACACAAAGATGACAGAAATATTTGACTTGCAGCCAGCAACTTAAAGCATGATGTGGTGGAAATTATGTTTTTTTATGATGAAATGATACAATGATATTTATCAGGAGCATTTCCCACGCGCAGTATACACAACATACTCAAACACACAGACAAGTGTGAAAAGGTCTTAGACAGTATGTTGTGTTTTGACCGCTAAAAAATAATTAAATAATTTCTAAAACAGGGACACATGTTGCCTAGAGATAGAACCTTACAATGAAATTGTTGTCATACCTAATATAATGCATGATACCAGTCTCATGCTTAGAGTTTACTAGGTTATTGAACTTAAAAGTGTGGATGTTCTTTTGGCACATGTAACACAGATGCATTGAAACAGATTCAATTACTGCTTATAGCAGGAAAAACCTTTTACTGGTTATTATACTGCAAATTACTTACAGTTATAAGTATATACTGTACGGTACTCTACATGCATAATGTGTGTGTGAAAGGGCAAGTACTTTAATTTTCAGTCAACATATTGATAGTGAAAAATGATAACTACTATATTTATATGAATACTATAATTTATATGGAAAATATACTCTCTGAATGCAATAAACAGAATTAACATCAGCCAAGTGCTGCTATGAGAATAAATGCTTTTCATGGGAATACCACTAGTACTGTGACCTTAATCATAGACAAGGTAATCTTTAATCTCAAGGCAAATTCTGAAATAATAGTACTATAAATATTAAATTTAAATAAAGCAAAGCAGTTTATTGACTTTTATGCAGTATAAAGCCTAAGCACTATCTGTAAGTACTCCACTCCACCCTCTGTATTTCAATACTCGTGTATTTTATCATATTTTATCACGACAAATGCCCAAACGCAACCACACTGGTTTAAAAAGAATG
This sequence comes from Atractosteus spatula, assembly GCF_055471065.1. Lineage (NCBI taxonomy): Eukaryota > Metazoa > Chordata > Actinopteri > Semionotiformes > Lepisosteidae > Atractosteus > Atractosteus spatula. The sequence goes on along the minus strand of NC_142708.1, from coordinate 64,778,049 downwards.
AATGAGAGTGAGTATCTACCATTCAGTTAGTTTTACATGGAGAGGAAATGGGGCGTTCACTGATGGTTCTCGAGCTACAGTAACTCTAATGCTAACGGTAACCATAAACCCAGCCAGCTTTAAGATGACGATGCAACATTAACCACAAAAGATACCAGAGGTGTTATCTTTTAGTTTAGAGTTTTAGTGATAATAACTCCTATCGCGATAATGTCTGGACATGAATAATGAAGTGGGGCACAAAAATTTTGACATTTTTATGTTGCTATCACGTCAGAAGGCTTATGTAACAGTTTGAGTCAGAGGTCTAAAGTTTGACTTTCCGGCAAGATGCGATTAAGAGCCAGAAACATATTCCACAATAGAGTAATAAAATAGACTAATGATACTGAACAGATCTTTAGGTAATCGGCATGATGCTACCGAAGTTTAAGACAAGAGTTAAACCAACAGAAGGCTAATTAGAAAAACAAGATGTGACTTTAAAAGAAAAACTTTCTCAAAAAACAAGTGAGCATAACTAACAATTGTAAAACTGCTTAAAAGTACATGATTTACTGTATAAAATTGTGTTCATATAATTAAGGTAGATGGTAGCAAATAATCACGCAACTTAAAGTAATAATTTAATAGCATTAATATATTCAAAACTGCTTTTTCATCACAATTAATTATTTTTTCTTGACATGTTTCTAAAGCTGAATATGCTTTATTTACCTTAGTAAATTTAGCTAAGTGAATCTGGTATATACAGGTATGCTATAGATTTAAAGAGGTCTGACCACCATTTTTTAAGCTTTCCTAATTTAAAGATTTCTACACAATGCCATGTCAGGGATTCCTACTGTGATGCTTGTAAAGATAGTAATTATATTGATTTCAACAGTAATGCAGAAAAAGTAAAGTACAGTTATAAGCTAGAAAACATTGAATCTTTATAAATCTTTATTGCAGGTTTTTGTTTTAGAGTATAATTAGGATGCATAGTATAAATAGCCAGACAATTATGCCATGATAATGATATGGGTTTACAGTATGTGAATCAAACAGCTATAAATCTTTATGAGAACAAGCCGGGGCTTTTAGCTCAAAATCTCATTTTCTTTGGAAATCCTTTTCACTACTCGTGAGTCTGCTTTGAGTCACAGCTACCTGTTATCTATCCTAAGAAAAAGGGGCCTTATATTCATTCAATCAAAAGTACATTTTTGGGGACCTTTGTGCACCACATGAATCCCAGGCTGTCAGCGATTATGCAGGTATTTCAGAGTGATAATTCAAGCACTTCTAGTGGTGCTGGGCAGCTCTCAACATAATCGTGATGTAAAAGATCTAAAAAGGCATCAGACAGCTTTCAAAAAGCAAAGCTATACAAAGTATCATAGTATGTTTTTTATTAAACTTTTTTTAATTGGAATGCACAACCAATGCACAAAAGCCTTACTTAGAGTTGTAATTAAAATTATAACGAAGACTTTTAATGATCACAATAAAAGGACAAAACTTAATCCCTTGGTTATTGCAGCTTTAGTTATTTCAGCAGGTCAGTGCTGGTATCAAGAGGATGATTTACAAAGCACCAGGCTGAGTGAAGTTACTGAGCTGGACTATGAGCTCTCCCACTCTAGAAGACGGCCCTGAGCTGAGAACACATATTTCACCTGTTCCCCTCTGTGTCACACACAAATCAGAGGCATTGCAAATATATTAAATATGAATCATTCAATAAAGTAAGCTTTGTGTCTTTAATCACTAATAAGGAGGACATGAGAGCATATCGGTCGAATTGTAATTTAAATGTAAACTGGGTGACAAGTTCCCGTCTGTCCTTGTCATCAGCACACTAAATGAGCTCCGCTTTGTGAAGTTGGAGAAAAGCTGTTGAAAATGCAAGGCGGAGTGGGATTCTGCAGCGCGAGTGTGTCCCCCTGCTTCCCTGTTTACTCAGATCAGTACCCACTGATTTGAAGCTGGGATGGTGAAACACATCATCATCTCTCTCTGCCTGTCCATGCTAGTCTAGGAGAGCACCACTGGGAGCTGGGCAACAGATGTGACAGTAGACTGTTACAGACCCAGCATAACATTAACGCCACTTCACTTTGCATGCAACACAATAGGGAATTGATATCTAATTCCAAACTCTAGATATTAAAAAAATCCAAGACATCTGCAAATGAGAAAGACTATGTGCCACCCCATGGATTGGATGGTAAGTTTTTGAAATACTATCGAGAAAGATCAATCCGTTCTAATCAGATATAAAAGATATGTGAAGTTAATTATTATAATCACTGTTTAAAGCCTAGAAGCAAGAACGAATAAACAAGAACTACTGCAAACTAATTGTGTGAACTTTACACGTACAGTTTATAAAATGCAAGATTACTGCTGTGTTCCATAATATGCAGTTGACATTTGTGCAAGCGTTTCTTTGCACTAATAAGAGAATTAAATAACAAGCTCAAGTACAAACATACAGTATGCTGTGGTGCAACTGGACCTCAGCACATTATTGAACTTGGAAGTTTTGTTTTAATTTGGCCTAACCATACTATAAAGATGAGAATAAAATGGACATGTTAAACAAGACTAGAAAAAACCTCAAGTAACAGTGCACCATGATGTACTGTATATACAGACAGCAGCAAAGTCAATATTCACTATTTGGTAGTGACAGCCTTGCACCACCACAGCACACTGAAGAAAAAAAGCTTTAAAACCTCCTTCAGAGGAACTAAAACAGAAAAGTCAGAAAATAAATTAACATTTTCCCTGTTCTCCTCATCTCTCATGCTCCAATATCCTTAGACGTTTGTGAGTTCATCTCCAGTCACCCCTGCCAATAGCTGGGTGGCAGTCAGCCGTAAATATAGGGTATTGCTTGAGTAATAGTTTGGCAAATCAGATTTCTGAAATATTTTTCACTTTACTTTACAATTACATAGTGTGTAAAGCAATTCATAAGTTCAGGTCTCCATGGCAACATGATGATTCGTCTCAGTAATAAGTTAGCTTTTCTTTGAAAGGCTGACCACAGGTATTTGAATTGTTAATGATCGACAAGCGCAGGGCAATAACAAAGACACGGGCAGTGGGATTCCTAGACTCTTACTCATCTGAGAAACCAAGATCCAACCAGAAAGAAGATGACAAATGGCAGCTCTTAAGGGATCGTCCAAACAAGGGGGCTCCAGTCTGACTGTTCCATTTACTACATAGGGTTCTTGTTTCTGCACATTTTACCACAGATTTTTGGATTCAGTGAACAAAGACCTTACAATGATTGGGATAGCAAAAAGTAACAGAAACATTTTTGTGTCCCTTTTTACCCTCTGGAAGTTTTATAATGATGTAGCTGTACACTTCCCATCTCCTGTACAGTATATTCCACTTACTAAATAATTTCAACTAACATCAGACTTCTTTGAAAGAATTCTAGCTCCATTTAGCTGAGGTTTTTAGCTTGGGTCCTGTGCAGGTTCAACAAATAAACAGAAGGAAAAGACTGACGAAAAAAACTGAACAACCAATAACTCATCACATTCTCTGAAAAAAAAAACAGTCATTATACAGTACATGACAACAAAAATGACTTCTGAATGAATGAACTGACAGATTATTTCATTATCTCGTAAATCAAAACACATGGTACCCTCAATCCACACAGTTTAAACATGCAGTGTCAGCACCTGAGCTGCCAGCAGAAAAGGCTTGTACATTTTAATCCTTGTGATTCTCAAGATTTAAAAGCAGGAGCCATTGTACGGTAAGTGTTGTGGCCAGTGACAGCTAAAACATGACACATAGGGAAATAAATAAGCTAAGTGTTAAATTTAGCTACTGCTACTATCACCTGGAATTTGAAGCCGGTAATCACAAGAAAAATCAATTATGTTACAATGTCACATAATCAGTACATTGCATTCTACAACATCAAGTCATTACAAGCAGCTGGTCGTACATACACTTGTAATTACAGCATAGATTCCAGCACTCATATAAAACTGAAATTAAAAAGAGATTCAACTAAATGTTTTGTAAAGACAGGAGCTATTTCAAGATCCACAGCACCTCAACCCTCCATACAATTATAGTCATCATAACCTGTGGAGAAACATAGAAACATAGAAAGTGATACAGTATGCAGATACTTATGTAGACCCTTAGTTCATAGACAAGTAAACTAGTCTCATTCAAGGAGTGTTTCCATCCATAAACATGTCCAGCCTATTTCCTGTGCAGGTTCACAACCTTCCACAACAAATTCTGCACTGTGCACAAGCAGGTCAACTTTCTAACCAATATGAACTATTTTCCACCTGGCATCCAGTTTCTTTTACTTGGAGGCTGCTGTTAAAGGAATCATTCTCAATGTCTGCATGCATCATAAGGGCAGCGCGGTCTACAGAGAGCTTCTGCAGCTCACCAAAAGCCAAAGTAGAAATGATTAGTTTTTATCTGCAAATCCAAATCAAAATCTCACTTGATCCACTTGATCCGCTGTACACAAACTGGCTTATCACTCTTTTATCAAGTTCCTCTGAAAAAAGGAAAGCCTCCAATTCTATTACAGAAGCTCCTGTCACTTCATAGGTAAATTATATGAAACGGCCATGAAAATACTTGCATTTTTACAGTGCCTTTCATTAAGAGCCAGGGACCACTTCCAGATAAGATTTAAACCATCAGTATATCCTGGTAAACTGGCAAAACACTGAAGCTCAGCAGGGGTGAGCCTGGTCAATACCTGGATGGGAGAGCACCTGGGAAACGTATGGTTGCTGCTGGAAGTGGTGTTAATGGAGCCAGTAGGGGGTGCTCACCCTGCAGTCTGTGTGGGCCCTAATGCACAAGTATCGTCATGGGGACACTATTTTGTAAAAAAGGCGCTGTCCTTCAGATGAGACATAAAACTGAGGTCCTTCCTCTCTGTGGTCATTAAAAATCCCAGGGCGTTTCTTGAAAAGAGTAGGGGTGTTACCCTGACTTCCTGGCCGAATTTCTGGCCTTTACCAATCATGGCCTCCTAATAATCCCCATCTGATGAACTGGCTTCATCACTCTGTTCTCCTCCCCACTGATAGCTGGTGTGTGGTGAGTGTTCTGGTGCACATTGGCTGCCATCTCATCATCCAGGTGGGGCTGCACATTGGTGGTGGTGGAGGGGAGTCCCCATTACCTGTAAAGAGCTTTGAATGGAGTCCAGAAAAGCACTATATAAGTGTAAGGATTATTTACTAATTATATCCGGCTATGAGGTGATCTCAGTGGCATAGGTCATACAGTGTTAATGATAGATCTTAATGGTACTGGTTTCTGTGTCTGCTCTACACAGAAGACTTCCACTGCAGCTCCTGCATATCAGCACTTAGACCTTCAGGTGAGATCCATCCTTAGTGATCCCACAGCACTTAGTGAGACCATCACTTTTCTTTTTGTCAGTATGAAGTGTACAAGAAACTTAAAGGGCAAAAAAATAACACCACAGCATTAACTTTACTTCCTTGTCCACACCCCCAAACGGCTTTATATGATTTGATCGTTTTCCCAATATTTGTGTTCTGGAGTGTAGAATGCAAACTCATGCCTTTCGTCTGAGAGTTAAATACATGCTCCTCTTCACTGTCCCATCAGTGGATGAGCAGAAAAAACCCCACAAAAAAACTATTACAGTGGGTCTAGTTCGGTGTAAATATACTGTAGGTACTCTGTTTATGGCGTACATTTTTCAAAACGGCTCTATTGGTAAGTTATGCGTTAGGACAAGAGGTGATGCTCTATGATGATGCAGATGGGTCAGTTCAGAGGAGCAATTGTGTGTTTCACCAGGCTACATACAAACCACATGGGGACTTCTTTCTGTAACCCTTGAACTGGCAGATACAGGGCGCACCAGTAACCCCGAATAAGAAGCGACCTGTGATGAGAAACACATCCTCCATTGTGCCAGTCATCGCCCTGCTGCCTTGCAGCCTCCATGAGGCTATGTGAGGAACAGCACAAATCATTAGAAAAGTCAGCGCTGGCAGCTCTGACAGCTCTCTCGGCTGGATATATATTATGGCAGCAAACGAGGCGATTTCATGCCAACTCTTAACTGAAACTCTTTGTGTTGATTTAATAACTACATAATTGAGTTAACTCATATGTCAATTATTACAGACCTCTGGTAATTAATGGGTAGCTCTTAGTGCTTACTCAGGAATACAAAACTCCGTAAGGTATTATTTCATTTAAAACTCTTTTAAGTAATAGCGCACTACAGATAACAACAGCATTATTACTCTAAGATGTTTATACTGCTGGGTTTCTTATAAATATCAAACCATTACATGTAAAAAGTGACATCCTCATCCTGGTGGAGACAGGATTAGAAGAAAAAACCCCTCAACAGTACTGATAGCCTGCCACTGCCACTAATACTGGTATGTCCTGTTAATTCAGACACACGAAAGCATAACATCTCACTCCCAACTACTGGACGAATGTAAAAATTTGAAGCATGTCATGCAACAACTCTAAATATTCTAAAAATAACAATACACATTTTAAACATACCCATGTACTGTACGTGCTAATCACAGTTATTTAAGAAAAAAATTGCAGTTTATTCAATCCTTTAATAAGGCCTGGATTCAATCTAAACTACAGGACTTGTGCCCCTAGACAGAGGAAATGCCATCATCATCATCAAGTACTGAGCAAGTCATTTATGACTGATGTTTTTATTTAATATGGGCATCAGTCTTTGTATTCTGTTAACAACAGGGTAGCATGAATAACTTGGATATATACTGTCAAAAAGATGAGCTCAGGTTTATTTGTTGCAAACATTCTCAAAGCATTTCACTCACCCACAGAGTAAACCTCTCTAACACACTACCAAATCTATGACTAAGTACTGCCTCAGACATAATCAGAAATTCTGCATCACAGCCATGTGAATTCAGAAAACTGGTCCATTTGCTTTTCTTGTTTATAGTTTTAAACCCTGGACATGCATTTGACTTATATAGAAACACAACTAAGCAAATAAGACTAAATGCGAAAAAAAACTCAGGTACACTAAGTAAAATATATTTTCCTGGGAAAATAGCATTTGAAGAAACGGTCAATTTCAGATCCTTGTGCAAAATAGGGTATTTGAAGACATCCACAGACTGCTACCAAAAGCACATCTTTTCTGGTTGACCCCCACACCACCCATAACCTCCTCCCTAACTCTCCAAACACATCACATCTTTACTAATAAGTGCTTTTACTCACCTGCTATCAAAGGGCAGTAAACATAATAAGACGTTTTAAAACTCACATCAGTGAGCACCCTTCACCTAGATGAACGCACTATCAGATGATTAAGGGTTGAATTTGAAATAATACCAAGAGAAAAGGAAAGTCAATCAAATGCAAATGACAAGAGTTGGAAAATCCTACCGTGCATTTATTGGGCTTCTCTCCTGAATGGACCCTCATGTGTATTAAGAGCTTGTAGCGGGCATTGAATGGTTTATACCTCCGCGGACAGCCAGCCCAGAAACAGGTGAAATCTTCCCCTTTGCGCTGGTCGATGTGCACCTTCTCGATGTGCCTCACCAGCTCCTCCTGCAGGTCGTAGGAGGCACTGCAGTCTATCCAATGACAACAGCGCCTCCCACTTAGATCCTCCAGCTCCCCGTCTTCATCCAGCAGCTGGGAGGATGGTGGCCCATGAGGGAAGTGGCTCAGGGGCTGTTGGGAGTGACCTAGGAAGTCCTGGGCCTGCAGGTGCTGGTGTGAGTGGTATGGAGGCGGGGGGCCCTGCTGCGTTGCAGACATGTCCATGGAGGGCGAGTGTGGGGAGAAGCTGTTCAGGTGCTCACTCTTACACATTCCTCCCAATGGCTGGCAGTCCGCTGGAGGAAGTCCCTGTTGGACCACCATGTTGTTCAGGTGGCCCGAGGAGTGCAAAGTGCCCTGCTCCAGCTCCTGCATCCTCTGGTACTCTGCTTCTGGCTGCTCACTGTAGGACTGAAGGGGAATTCCTCCTCCTGGGAGCTGCAATCCCCGTTGGGAACCAGGGTTTAAGTAGGCCTGAGGGATGCAGCTGCCCCTGACCCCAAGGAAATGGCCGTAGACCTCTGGCTGTGGGGACATGTTGGCTGGGGAGCCCCGGGATCCATTGATGTAAGCCACTAGGGAGGTGGGCGAGGTGCGGATGATGGTGTTGAAGTCAATGCCAATCCCATCAGAGAGAGGGGACAGTGACAGCGCCCTCTTCTTGGAGCGGGCAGACTGGGAGCGAGCAGAATGCCTGGGGCTGGGGAACGGTGAATAACTGTTCTCTCCGCTGAACAGATAGGAAGGTAAAGAGTTGGAGACGCTGGTGCCAGACATGGCTGTATCAGGGGGGAGGCTCAGAGATTCTCCCTGCTCGCTGTCGTTGTGAGAACCCTTCTGGGAGGGGTGGGAGGGGAGGGAGGGGAGAATACGATAGCCATATGGCCACTCCTGCTTCACTCCTCCTGCGGTGGACTGCCTTTCAGGAAAGCTCAGGGTAGTGGATGCCAGGGAACCTCGAGACACCAGGGACCTGAAATCGAGGGGAAGCCTGGATTAACAGTGATGTTCCACTCCATCAAGCAAAGCTCCTATGCTCATTAGAAGCATAGGTTGAACTCTACAGCCCACATATTGCGAGTTCAGGTCTGTATCACAGCACAAGCAAGGCTGGCAGGCTGGGTATCCACAGATTCCCTCAGTGACCAATCTGACAAGCACTGCACCTGATGGGTTTAGCTTGCACCTCCCGTGGCTTGCCTAGCACATCGGAGTTTGCATTGCTATCAAGAAGGAACCTCTTCAGGCCCCATTCAGAGCCAGCTCTGCTGCAGCACTGTGGAGGTGCTGGAAAGAGGAAAGGCCATTGTGCTCATGTAACAGGATTCATGCACTCGTCACACTACTGTAGGACAAGGCCTGTGATGGGTGCTGAGCTGGCAACTGTTGATTCCAAATTGGTATAGCATACAGAAGAGAAACAGTATGCAGTATGAAAATGTCAGTTTAGGATGTGTTGTTCATTTAATAGTTTTTAATAGCGTGCAATGCAAAAATTGTAATGCCAATATACTGCTTTTTGGAAAAAAAAACGTAGTCATCCACTTTATGTGCAGTAATTCAAAAGGCATCAGGCATCAAACAAGTTACAGTATGTCAAAACTCTTCTCCCATTCATAGCAGAGATCATCATTTTAGAGGCAAGAGAACTGTGAACGCACATTCCATAACATGGGATTTTCTGATTCAGCAGGTGTTCTGCAAACTTTGTTTTTTACCAGACCTTTGCAGAGGCTGTGTGGAAGAGACAGCAGGCACATAGTGATTCCAGCCTTTGGGAGAAATGGCTTCCCAAGATCCATCTTTTGCCATGCTCCATAAATTCAGCATGTGGATTCAAACACACCCACTTACTCACACAGCTGAGGCAGCATATCCCAACATTTCTGACTAATGTGGTAATGTTTACTGATGACGCCAGTAAGAAAAATGTGTCCTGCCTGCCCTTGGCATTGCTGGATTTTTGACCACATCACTTGACTTCTAGATAATTGAAATTCCTGCTCTCCTGAGTGTGACTGTGACCTGCTCTGGGTACAGTGGCATACCATCTACTTCTCTTTCTTTAACACAATCTATAGGGTAACTCAGATTTTGCATGAATATACTAGGAAAGGAAACAAGTGTTTAAGCTTCTCTACTCAGACTCACTGGGAAATGGAGACAATTAGTCTTGTGAAGCAGTTTTGCTGCTGTTGCCAGATAATTACATGTCCAAGAAACAATCAAAGCAGAGAGGTGGGGGATGGGCAAGTACTGAGCAAAGTACAGTACTTTGAGACTAAGAATGCTGACTTTCTGCTTTAAGAATAATAGAAGATAAAACTGCATATGCCTAGCGTTTCTCTCCCGGTTGCCCACTATTTTCCGGTCATGCTCTTAATACAAATTAATGCTTTTTATAACCTATTGATTTTATTTGTGTTTTGTGGTAACTGTGTTTGCTGACAGATTTCCTTTTTTGTTAGAGTTATTACAAATATCTTGGTAATCTTCTGTACACAAACAACATATTCATTCCAGCTTCTTTGTTATTATTGCAGCAGACATTTCCTGGTCTCTTAAGGTGGCATGTGATTACTGACATTCAACTTAACTCACACAAGGAGAAGAACATGATCACAGGTTGTCCTCTCAAGCGTCTGCACCCTCAAATAGCTTAGTTCACAGAAGTCTTTGGTTTACTGAGCATTTTGTCATCAAACTTAGTTTTTGGCAGCAGGGATGTGTGGGAAGTGAAATGTTCACAGAACCAGCATAATACTGTACAAACTGCCTAAAAATCCACTCTTAACTGTATCCATACATTATTACTTGTACATTTGTACATCCCTCTCAACAAAATGAGCTAAAATATAATTTGCATGTTGCTGTGTTATAAGACAGTATTTACTGAATCTACTGTACCTGTCCTAAAGAAGTACAGACCCATGCCATTTTTTGTCTCTCGTTCCTCTCTGCTTTTTGTGACAGTGCGGTGGGGGATGCGCTGTGGCGAGCACCGGTAAAAAGTCAACGGCCCGGGTGAGGGGATGGAAGCACCGGTGTGAGGTTAGCAGGGACCAAAAATAATACAAAAAGGGGTGAAAAAAATTAACAAAAAAGGCAAAAAGAAAATCGCTGTGCCTCATAACCTCCAGGCTGGGCTTACCCTATTTAGCGGGGTCCAGTCTGGGAGAGCAGGGCACGTAAGGGAAAAACAAAACAAGAACTCTGTGTGTGAAAAAGGTGTGTGTGTGTGTGTGTGTGTGTGTGTGTGTGTGTGTGTGTGTGTGTGTGTGCCTGCCCCAGTGAAAATGCGTGATGGGACAGGCAAAAAGAAAAAGAAAACCTTACAAGGGGGCAATCCCCTCTAGGACTGTCAGTATAAAACTCCCCCTTCCAGGGGTGTCCCTGCTCGTCCCTTCGGGGTGTCCAGCGTGTCTTTATAGGACCTGCCCAGCTGGGGCTCATCATCTAGAAGCCAGGACAGCTGGGACTACAAAGGCAAGGCACTGCCCTTCTACCAGGGCTGCCCTTCTACAGGATTGGGCCTATTGGACAACAATGAATAAATCAACTGTGAAAACAGGCCTTTCATCTATCGCAAACCTCACGAGTCTGAATGAGTTTACACTTAAATATTTTAAAAAATTAAAAAAACATTTAAGAGTCAAGACTTTACTTTCTTCTTCTAAGAACTTGGACCCTTCAGAAACTGACAGTAATTATAAAGCCCCTCCTTCATACTCACAACTTCCAGGTTATTATATAAGGACCGAGGAGTTGAAAACTGTGAACACATTTTGGTAAATGAGTGTTTCCTGAGTGTGCATGTGGCTTGTACAGTACATTTTTGTAAACTGCCCTGGATAAAAGTGCATGCTCTGCAAGTGCTGTACATAATAATCTCAGAAGACAGGGAAGTGTACAGCAGGCCTAGGAACCTCTAAGGAAAACACGACTGATGCTGTAAGTGGTGCTGGTGGGCCAGAAGGCAGCCCACTAATGCTTCTCTCAAGACGAGAATTTCTAAATCTGGCTCTCAATACAGTGATAGGGTTCGCTGTGCTGTAGGAGGTGTCAGTCTTCGGATTACAGCAGATATTAAAACTGAGGTTCTAATTATTTGATCAGTGTAGGTCCCATGGCACTGTTTGTAATAGTGGCAGTGGTAACTCTGGTGTGCTAATAAAATCCAGTACAATGTGTACTGGATTGTACCAGTACTAGTACAATCTGGCCTGTAAACTGAATTGGTGAAGCAGTTTCTCACTCCTCCACCCGAACTGCTGTGTAGTGGGCTGCTGGGGCAATGGTGAAGAATTTCAGCGTACATATGTGTATATATTCTCCTATATATAAAGTGCTTTGGGATTATTTGGGATGAAGAGCACTGTATAAAATGCAAACAATTATAATTATAACAACTGATATATAGAACAGTACTTCGACAAGAACCTGTTCAGACAGCACAAATTTAATACATTTGAAATAATCTTAAAAGTCACAGTGTTGGACATACATAAAGCAGTTTTAAACCTAGATTAGATTTAGAACATTATTTTTCAGTTCTATGGCATTTGTAGCTAATGACCTTCTGTAACACCTCACCAACCAGCGTTAAGTAGTGTCAACACCACAAGTGGCTCTGTCATTATTCATCCCAATTCCCCAGTTCATTTTCTCATCACATGTCACATTTAACTTGTCTCTGAGCCATTATGTTTTCAGCTAAGGGAGTCTTTAACAATAGGAAGATTAATTTTGAAGGCATTTCAATTTGGTTTCAGGAATAAAATTGCACGCCAGCTCATGCACAGAACTTAACAAAGGATGTACGTTGTCTGCTAAAAGGAAATAGAATTGACTCCACGTCATCATCATCAACAGATCATGTAGATCTACAATTAAGAGCAGAAGTTGCACAGTCTATATTTAGGAGAGCTGGCTTGAATATTCTTGCTCTTGATAACACTGACCTTCCTGAATTTAGTTTAAATTAATCTGCTTGTTATTCACTTTAAACCTCTATTACATCATAAGGTATAACAGATATCAGAAAGCTCCTAAGTGATTGTCTCCACTATAAATGAAAGCAAAGTGAAGCAAATTAGATTTCAAAGTCTTTTTTGGGAATGTGCTTGTCTGTGTTCTGTGATGAACTGCAATCATGTCTAAGGTGCAGTCACGTGTGCCCTGTACTTCCAGGAATAACAGACATTCTGATAAGGGATGGATGATACACCAGGAAGGATAGCCCTCAAGGACAATGGCTTAAAGATATGTGAGAGAAAAATTATCATAGCAATCATTTGAATTCTGCCTTAGTTGAACAAGATGAGATGACCATCTGTGTGGTAGACCAACGGTGTTCAATTTAACAGGAAAAGACAATTCTCAAATCTGGTGTCCTACCGGGTGTCAGAGTGAGGGATGACAAGACTGGTGGGGTTGGACGCCAGCTGGAGACCATGGCTGGCACAGTGCACTGGAACGGCAGCCTGGCTGGAAATCGGAGAGATGGGCCCCAGTTTCTGCACCGTCATGGGGCTGCTGGTCACCACCAGGTTGTTGCCGTTGTGCTTCCCCATGGCTCTGTTTCGAGGGCTATAGCCAGGGTTCCCTGGAAAACAGAATCCACATTGATAGAGAGAGGCAATATCCCACAGTTAACAACCAAGCATCCAACATTCAAAAAGACAACCATCAGCCCATCAGGAGGAGCTTTGTCTCTTAAAAACACTCTTAAAACACTCTTCTCTGAAAAGAAAGATTTTCAATACTATGACAGTTACAGTGAAATTACTCCTTTTATATAAGTAAATAAGAAAATACCAAAATAGCAATTGATAGAACACTTTGTGATTTATGCTTTTTTTGGATTAAAAAACTTTCATGAAGTTCACAAAAATGAAAGCTAATTCTCCTAATTCTTCTTATTATGATGACAAGAGAGCAAACCACTGAAGTGTACACATTAGCATGACCCCTGGAAGACAATATAACACAAGTATTTTTACACTGGGAGATTGGCATGTTTTGCACTACTTGGACTGATTTGGTTTTGCATATATATCATTAATAGTATTAAAATATTAATAGATTAAAGATTTACTGGCTATTTATTCTTGAAACAGAACATGTATTCCATGTGAAAAGCAGTACAGATCTAAAGGTTGTTCACCTGTCCCACTTGATTTTGACTGTACAGATTCATCTCACCCCTCTCAGTCTGCAGATCTGTGGTGAAAACCATGACTTGTCGGCTGTGACTGGGATTCCCCAAACAGCAGCACATGCTTGATTGTGTTCTCTTGGCTTTCTATGTTGTAGCAACTCCTGTGACTGGTAGGACACCCGCAGGCTTGCAGTGATGTCATTGACAGACACACCACTCTTCCAGTTGGAACTTACTCTCCTGCCTGGTGCTCTGGAGTTTGCAAAATTCCACAGGGGAAATGGGTCTGGGGGCGGGTGTGTCAGAGGATTGTGTCAATATGTTTAATTCTTTCCAGACTGGGGGCAAGTGTTGCCTTGAGTCTTAAAACGGTTGGCAATTCCACATTTGGTGGATATACACAGTAATAAAAAAAATCAAATTCCAAACTCCCCCAAGAATAAGGAGTAAAAAGCAAGCTGACTAGCATCTGTGCTTCTATGTTTCCTTGTTAATGTGCTGCAATTCATCAATATATGACCCAAACCAAATCAGTCTTGACTTCCTGGTATGCTCAGATCTACTATGATCTATGCTCAGATCAAATAAAGACAAAGTATTTATTTTAATATACTGTTTTGGAAAAGACAAAATCAGAGTTTGAAATGTTCTTGTTCCTGGAATCATCTTGCTGAAAACATTCCACAAAGCTCTCTTGTTGAAACATAAAAAAAACAGCTGTGACAAATCCACAGACAAAATACAAACATCTGCTTGAGCTCATGCAAAAGGCCACTATTTAATGTGAAACAAAATGTGGATTTCGTACTACAGGAAATTTTACTCTTTACTTGCCAGTCTGTTTTGAGTTAGAAATGTTGTTGCACAAGCCAAAATACTAGAAATTAATACACAGTATGCTCTTAACAGTTTGTTAACAACAGCGGGAGATGAGAGCCCTGATTTAGGATGACACCCATACATGCAGCACACACTTTGTGTTCCACTGGTTTGAGATAGGAGAGTATTTTTGTACAATTCACAAACCAATACCACACACACATAGGAGGTGACACTGATGGTCCACTGTTTCTCCAGAGTATGAGGGGTGTCTGTGCATTGTGTGTCTTCTGGCCACTGCCATTATTGGACAGATTGACATCTGTCAGTCAGTCTGGGTCCACTGATCCTGGACAGGCACTCAGCTGCCTGTCCTTACCAACAGCTGACATTCAGGATGAGTGAATCCAGTTTTTTACAATCACAGCCATAAATTATTATTATTGACTTTAAATAAAGTACATTTCATTAATATAACACATTATAGCTCAAACCAGATAAATATTACCAATATAGCTATGAGTCTTTCCATGAAAAGCTGCAACAAAGCAATTTTTTTAGATGTTTTTCCAATGAGCTATAGTTGCGCCCATAGTTGATAAACAATTTTAACACCCAACCACCAAGATACATCAGAGTGTGAGAGTGTAGAGATGAGCTGATAAAAAAATGCTAGAGATGGAGAAATAAATTACTAGTAGGGAGCTTGTTTAATAAATGTTCCTTATATTAAGCTAAATGGGGAGTTGCATAAATCAATATATAAGAATGTAACTAAAAATGAAAAAAATATCCATGGAACTCCCCTGGTGAGTCAAATGTAAATTAACACACTCTAATAGAAGGAATGTTGATGATCTGCACCAATAATACATTAGATCAGTCTTTTTACAATCCACAGATTATTAAAAAGGTTTAAGAAATGTCCATATTTAAAAAAGCTATGTACTCTTTCCAAGTCTCCAGAGTGACACTTTCTTATTTACAGCGATGTGAGTAAGGAACAGTTTTGCACCCAATGAGCCCCACAATACAATAGCCTATCGTGGAATAGGCTCTGGTCCAATAATAAATCTCAGTGGCTTATGACATGACGGTTCAATAATCTTCAAACCTGTTTGCTTGCCTACTTAAATAACACTTTATTTTATCAGATTTCCCAGAATCAAAAGGATAACTTGTAGTTTGACCTGTGGGAACAAGGTTTTTCTTAACCGTGTGGTTGTGCTGCTCAGCTCATTGTTATTTTGACTTCTCAGGCTCACAGCAAACCTCAGACTTGTAATTGACTTTTTTTTTTCTCGTAGCGCTAGTAACAATGTGTGCGCAGTGTCAACTCACTGGTGCTGTTCTCAAGGTCAATGTATAGGAGGAAAAGGGTTAAAGGTTTGACTTTGACAAAATGATATACATAACATTATAAACATTAGACTCTTCTCTGAGTTTTACCAACTCAAGTTTTTTAACAATAAGCAGCCTAGATGCTTAGAATGGCTTCTTATTTGAGAATTTTGCTGTGTCATATCTAAAGTGTCAAAAAACCTCCAGCACCTCTGTGCAGTGAAACAAGGAACCTTAAACACAGCATGAAGTTGCATTCATATTACTAGAACAAAGCCCTGTTGGGCAACATGTTCTTTGGCTTGATTACAGCGACATGCCTGACCTGTTCAATTATCGTCCCTGTAGAGATTTGGAGGCCACTCCCAGAATGTGTGTTTATAGCACACCACTAAATAATGCTTCACATTAGACAGCATTAATGACCATTCCCTTAGACCAACCTCTCTCATCCTCTCACAGGCCCTTGGTGAGAGAGAGGTCCCCCCACAAGCTGGTACTAGGGCTCACGCAAGGATCGGATGGGACTGGATGAAAGTTGAGAGGGTCCAAGACCACGATCATGTTTCCCAGTTTTTGGAGGTTTGAGGGACACAGCCTATGCCTTTTCTTTTCTGTCCATCTGCAATAAATCAGACCTTCACTCACATGGCTTGTGGAGGTCTGGACCATGGCTGGAGATGATAGAGGGCATGTCTGACACCACTGCCCCCCCCCCCCAGAGCCCAAGCCTGTTCTTTACCCACCCAGCTGCAGTGGGACATGGCCAACACCTGTCACCTCACAGCTTGCCAGCGACAGCCCAGGTCTGGACCAGCAATCTTTGGCCTATGGGGCAAGCAAGATAAAACTCACTGAGGGACAGTGGGAGTAAGGTGATCGAGACAGCTTTAACATCCCCTGCCAAACACACTTCTCTAGCATTGATGCATGTCAGAACAGAGTGGCGGCAAGTGCGTTAATTAGGTTTGCAAATTGTTTTTAAAGAAAAAGCCCGATACGAAGAGCTGTCAAGTAAATGAGAGGTGGAAAATTCAGGTGCTGCTGCTGCTGCTCTCCTCAACCAAAAAGGTAGTATCCAGACAGGCAGTCTTGTAAAATCGCACCAGGGTAATCGAGCTGTGTACCTCTCGAGGCACAGTAAAGGTGTCTGTGTTTTTTGTAGGCTTGTGTTAGCCCAGCAGCAGGAGCTAACAAACTTCCTGCTGACAGATCACTGCCCACGTATCATTACACAACCCAGCTCCTATTAAGTGGAACTTTTTAAGAGGTAAAATTCCAGGATTCCAATGTTAACTTATGGCAAGGAAATGTTTCTTTTAACACAACTCCTGCATATAAGCTTTCACCCCAATTACGAAGCCACATTGTTGCATTTCATCTTAAAACATTAATAAGCATGTAGCTCTAATTGATTATTACACAATATTAATTATTAACAGCATTCTTTAAAAATGTTTATGTATGCAAATTTCTGAGGTCAGCCACTTCCTTGTTCTTTAGAAATTTTCTTTTTTGGGTTAATGTTAAATCTCTAAGCATTGCATTAGACAGTGGCTTGAACAAGACTTTCAGAATTCTGTTTAGTTAGCATCAGAGATGCACTATCCACAGCTGTGACCTCTCACTGTTCAGTACCCGCACTGCCCAGTTGCACAAATAAGCCAAATACAATATCTAAACACAAATAATGAAAGTTAATGTGTAACATAACACTGACCTTTTGGGATACAGTACAGTATTTCTCATTTGTTACTGGAACACAGAGCTAAGTGCAGGTTCTTTAAAAGGGAAACTTGAATGCTACATTTCAGACACTTAAGTTAAATAAGTTCTTAAATTTATTTTAATTTTGACACTGTTTTATTTTATCACTGTATAAAGCTCTGTCTGGTTGGGGAATTTCAGTGAGTTTTATCACTTCCATGCAGAGCCAGATAAAAAGTTCAATGGGACAGTCTATACTGGTCACATGAAAATATACTGCAGGCTTTGGAAATGTTTAGTCTAGGGCAACCAAAACTGAACTGTAAATCATACAGACATGAATTTGAATAATTGAATCCTTTCAGATTAAATCGCAAAACATTATTATAGGAGATTAGACTGAAAAGACGTGGAACTGATTGACATTTTTGAACATTGTTCTGCAACAGACACTAAGACCAGAAAGCATAACCAACAGCACCGAAGTACACCAACAACTGGGCCTTCATGCACTCAGGGTGATGGGCAGACAGAGCAAGCTGATCAGTTACATTGTGAACGCTGAGTCACTTACTACACATCATTAAACTGCCAAACAACCGCACTGACAAAAAGTACTCAATGGTTTATGATCACCTGTAACCCTTCTCAGCTTCTTTGTTAGCATTCATCCATTTTTTTTCTTCTTTCTACTTCATTTTGAAGAATCCACAAAAGCTGGGAAACACGTCACTTTAAAATCACCTGATAATTCAGTTGAGGACTAAAAAAATGATCACACTCTCATCCTGTTGCTTTTCGCTGGTACTTCTGTTGATGGTGTGGTGTTGATGGCAATCTGGTCATAATCATGCAAACGTGAATAGGGAATAATATACAGTACAAAGTAAAAAAAGGGTGATGTTTAGAAACTGTAGCTGAAAACAGACTTTGGCCAGATACAGTACAATGAAAGTAATTTTGGCAACTACTGTAGCAAAGTTATCTGACAATTTCACTTTTTTTCCATGTTGCAATGGATTTCATTGTCATTTTTCATTTCAGAAATTGCCTCAAAATGTTCCAGCTGTACTGCTATTGCTTATAGTTAAAGCCTCTGGGAAACTACATGAGCAAATGCTTTGCACATTAAAAAAAGAAAAACAGAAATTCTATCTGAATAGTCATCTTTGTACATTGCAAGGCTTACAGACTAATTGGGCTGGTGAAACATAAATCAGGTGAAAAACCTACCAAACCTAAGATCCTTACTTACACAACGAGAAATCTTGCTGCCAGACTCTACCTTGAGATAACGAAACCCACCAACTTCCTGCATTGCTTTGGTAAAACTGTTTTGGTAAAAAAACATCTTTTAACATAGCAGCAAGTTAAAACATAACCTGACATTATTACACATACTGGTCATCAATGCCACATTATAAGATGTCATCTGAATAATTTATTTGCAGTGTATATGTAGCAAACTCTGCTTGAAAAAAGTTTTACCACAGCTTTTGTCCAGGTTTAACTTGAAAGAAACACAAATAATTGATTTCCACATAAACTTGTGTTCAGAGAGCCTTTATGCTCCATTAAATTAGCTTAGTCCTTTTTTTGCTTTCATGGCTCATTTAAAAGCTTTATGCTTGGATAAATATCAATAAATGTAAATGAAAAGGTTTGCAGTGAACACAAGATTGTGGCTGTCAACTGATATTGTGGTGAAGTGGAGTATGAACCTGCCATGTGTAAATGAGAGTGTTCCTGAAAGAGGTTGGAGTGCTTAACCCAATGATGTTTTTTGGAGCTACTCGGCAATCTGACAAAATTAAAAAGACTCCATGAGGAACAAGTGACAGCTGATTTAAATTATATGCTTTACATGCAACAATAATTCTTAGCTTCAAACACTCATGTTGTACAGTACTTCCACAGAGAAAGGGTGTGCGTTTTCTGCACACTGAATTCAGAGCCTCAATTCTAAGACCTGAAGAAAACATTGTTTATTCTGTAGACGCAAAAATGCTTGAAGGGAAGGATGGAGAAAGTCCTTACAGCTGGTGTGAAGCCTGGTGGATACAAACTGTGTTGACCTCACGTGTCCATCTCATGTCACTTGCGTACACTACAAGATGCTGCTTTCTGGTAACACAAAGGTTATAAAACTGAAAGGTGGCAGACGAATAGAGAAACACCCAAATCTGCCTCACTACAGTACAGTATATCTCTGCCTGCGCAATCATGGAGTCATGGAGTTCTTGTCATGGGACACTCAGGAGCAGTAGCAAAAGGAAAACACGGCATACAGCAGTTTGCAATTGACGAGAAGAGGCACTCTGAAAATACATGTTTAAAATAACACCGCCGCTTTGCCATGGCTCTGCTGTTTTTTTATCTATGTGTTGAATTGTTCATGTTCTATATTTAACAAACTAAGAAAAATCATACATTAAAATTAAACCCCGATAGACTGAAAATGTGCTTGTGTGCTTCACAGTGTTAAACAAAGGTATTTATGTTAAGAAGATAAAACATACAGTAGGTATTGTGTATTGTCTTGGCACTGGCAGGTATCTAATCTCCTGAGCCAAGCGCCTGTCATTATCACGCTGCCTTTAAGTTAGTTACTCTAAAAGTTTTAATCACACTGACTTTTGTAAGCTCGCCCTCGATGACATTCTTCAAATAGTCCCTTTTTGGGTATGTGTCGAACTGCAGCTTTATTACATCATGACCCCCAACAAAACCCTCCACTTGTACCCCCCACTTATCGGCTCTAGTCACTGAAGGCAAAGCCTGGGAAAATTATACAAACAGCCACAAATATTTAAAACCCGCATTGTCCGTGTGGACTTACACTGCTCTCAGAGCTACAGGCATTTCTCTTTTCAGTTTCATTCTTTCATTAGTCCAAGACGTGCTAATTAATTGGAATTTTCCAGGAGCTTTATCATCTTAACAAAAAACCTTATTCCTTCATGTTAAGGAGGGTCTAGCTACCTTCCAAATGGCTGCACAGTGTGAATGTGAATAAGAGGCAGGATAAAAGCCCCCAATTCAATGAGTCATTCCTGGACAGACTCCTTCAGTTCCTGCCACTCGCCTCAGTCATGCTGCTCCCTGTACACAGGGACTGGCATGTTGGCCATAGCGTATCTGCAGGGCATTATTGTCAAAATTCCAAAACTGGCTGTCCCTCAAATAGAAAAAAATCCAAACACGGCTTTAACTCTATTTTTTCCTTTGTCCTTAAATGTCAAGTACTGTACACCTACAGTATATACTTAAATTCAGAGAGAAACAAATCATTTCCTGGTCATATGCACGTACTGCATTACAGTACTCCTTAATACCCTGCCTAGCTGCAGGGGTAGTCACAGTGTCCAGCTCCACTGTAACTCTATAGAAATGTTAACCACCACTGGGCACCAGCCCACCACACTCCTCAACATGTCATCTTCTTTAAAGTGTCTGACTTACATTGAGGACCAACGGAAACTTACAGGTTCTTCTATTTTTTCCAGTCAATTGTTCCAGTCTTTTGCTCAGAAATACAAAATGTATTCTATTATTCTACTTTTTAACTGAAAAACCAAATCATACAAATCTGTGTTTAAGTGAATAATCACTAAGTACTTCATATAACAATGGAAATGTGGTTTTAAGCAGCCTGTTGACTACAGAAATAGGTAATGATTTCCCGCAAAAGAGCAAGAATGGCTGCAAGACTCTCACTGAGGGTAAGGCAGAGGGATCAGAAGGCGAGAGAGATGCAGTGAAGTTGATCATCGGATTTGATTGATAGATTGACATGGCTTTCTTCCTCTCCATGATACTCATTTATCTGCTGTGGTTACTGGGGATAATCGAGGGATGTTTCTACTGAGAAGAGTGTAACAGTGCAGCTGAGAACTGTGCCTGAGAGAGAGAGAGGCCTGATTGCTTTTTCGCTTACTGTAATGGTATTGTAATGGAGTGGCTTAGGCCAGACATCTCTATTGATGTGACTTTTATGAATATTTCTTTGTGCATGAGAAAAGGGTTCTAGTTGTACATTTAAGCAGAGGTGTGGATATCAAAGAATTTGTTTTCTTTGGGCTGAGCTGATAGCTGCAGCAAGAACAGCAGATAATGCTTGCCTGGAGCCTTGAAAAAAGGTTTTCTGGAGAATTGCAAAGCTTTGATTTTAGGTGATAGAATTTCCCCCAAAAAAAACATGGGAAAAAAAAGAGAAAAGGTATTTTATAATAAAAATATGCTTTATTCTTGAGGGAAAAATGTGAAATTCTGTTATTATTTCAAATAGTCACAGATTTATCCAAACATAAACCTACTAAATCTTTCACTGTATTTCTGTCCACAGTATGTACTCAGGGGGGTCACAATGACATTAATATAAAATTTCTGAATCCTGAAATTCAGCTTTCATTTCATGTAAAATGTTTTTGAAAATGTGTGGAATTAGGTGGGCGGGAGAAGATGAGAAAACATGTTCTTCTCTGAGGAAAATCCTTGCTGTGATCAAGTTGTGTGCATCATATTCATGCTGTTATGTTATGAGAAAGACAAATTGACTCAGATTCTATTTCAGTACAATTAACACGTCAGCCTGTCAGTCAGGATCAGGAACGTATTTCGATAGCAACTGCTAAAACTCCTAGTGATAATTGCATGCAAAATTCACACAGAACAGTCCAACATTTTAAAACAACTAAAGTACTGTATAGCTGATTCAAGAAATATGTACTGTACACGTTGCAATGTTTGTTTTAAGTTCTAATACACTCTAAAAGATATGTTGCATTTTCCTTGCAAAAATACCTTCCAAAAGTATAAATAGTGCATTTTTTAATTACTTTGAAATGCTTTCATCCCTAAAATCATAGAATTGTGCCCTGTGATGGACTGGTGTGTTATCCAGGATGTTTCTCGCCTTGTGCCCATTGCTTGCTTTAATAGGCTCTGGCTCTCCATGACCCTGGATTAGATAAGGTGGTTAGAAAATGGATGGATGATATATCGACTTGGTCTTAAGTATTTTAAGTATTGTAGTTTTTCTCCAAAATATTTCAAAAGCTGTACTGTGCTTCACACAATATACTGTACAATACACACACTACAGAAACTGCTGAGTGAGGTTCTCTAGAAAGTCCACTGCACTCAATACAACCCAAGATAAGGTCCGATCCCCCAGGATATCTGCCTGACATCAGGATCTGGCCAGAGAAAGAGACAAGGCTGGGCCCAAACCATAATCCAATGAAAATCATAAATTGTCATTATATTTTTCTGTTCTGTTCAGTTATAGTTCTGTCAGTTGGAAATCTGAGCTCTCAGACCACCAGCACGAAGGGGGGGGGGGGGGGGGGTAATTATCCATTTTGAGAAACAATGCTAAAACACTATGATGTAAAGCAGACAGAGGGATGTCACACACAGCACCATACCAGTAAGAACCCTGGCTGCCTCAGGATCCACTCCTAAAAAGTCTGCCATTGAAGGAAATTCTTGAATTCTGGGCAGTTCTGTGAGAACGGAACCCAAACTCATTCAATGGCAGACGTATTGTAAGGGCCAGATTAGATTTCAACCCAGCAATCGCTAATTCCAAACCCAGAGATTACTTTCCTTCTATCAAGCAGATACCCACCACGCAAGATGATGCCACAGGTCTCTGTGGAGAACGAGGACTCTCAGGTATGTCTGAATCTCCCTATTTTTGATACTAGAATGGACTGTGAGAGTAAAAATCCCTAAGGTGCCTCACACATCTGGCCTTCAAATGCATACACTATACTAACAAAACCAGAAAATTGTTACATGTCAAACAAATTAAATCACCACTGTTTAATACAGGAACAACACCATTTTTTCCAGACCTGGATTAGACACTGCGTCTGTGCACACCGCCATCATTGAATTCTGACTGAAAATTTACTGACTGAAAGAGAATTCTTTTAGAGGTAAAGCCGTTTTCACACATTGTAACCCTGAAGAAACTGACAGATATGTCATGTTTCACTCCACAGCCGAATGTACAGTACCTGTCTTGTTTCTTGTACACATATAGTGTAGAAATTAACAACCCAGGACGATGATGTGACACTCAAACAAACTCTTTATTTTTTAACCTATAACTCCGAACCCGTTAGCTCCTACATTCACAATGGCCTGTTACCCTGAGCCACCGTTATTCCCGCTCAGCCCACCAATCAACATGCAGTTTCACTGCTGACACACACAAATATTACAGTACCAAGACCCCCTTGGACCCAACTATGGTCTGTATGTTTAAATGTTTAAATGGTAAAAAGTGTTTTTGATTTCTCATTTCATCATGTGCTTCACATTCTTCTTTTTCAAATTTACACTTTGAATTTTTGAGAGGCTCTAGAGGAAATTTTTTATTAATGCGGCACGTAGAATATTGTTTCTAAAAATAGTTAAAGCTGCAAAATCAGGTAAACTTTCCAACACATACTGTAGGAGTAAAGATTCAATATCCTTCAAGAACATAATAACAGCTACAAATGACAGGCCATTTGGCTCTTCTAGCCTGTTGAGTAGTTAGTATCTAACCAATCCACAGATTTTTAAGTTTTGGTTTAATATCTTGGTGATGGACGAGACACAGCACTTTGAACAAAAGGACAAACTATAAAATGGTGAACTAGGCCAAGGGGACAATTTTTTTAGCTCACACTGTCTGGTGTTCTTGGATTCTGACATGATCCTAATCCTCCTTGACATACTTGAAGTTCAAATATCTGAAAGCAAAGTGAAGGTACTAAATGACAAGTAGAGGGGTCAGAGCAATTAATGAAACAAAAGTCCTAAACTCAAATCTCTAATCTGGCAGGAATGTTGGAGTCGATCAAAGTCAGCTGCATACACTATGACCTGCCTGAGTCTGAAGAGCAGCCCAAGATCTTTTTAACACCTGAATTTGTTACAGGTAGAACAGAAAGATTCACACTCATACACACAGTATTATACTGATCTCTTAGAAAATTAAATTCTTGCAAATTTAGGTCTGAAGTGAGTTGAAACTGCTCCGTAACACAATCAGCTGCACAGACTTTTGTTTCCAAGACTATTTTCACCTTTCTAGCTGTCAAGTCTGGAAAAACAAGAACTCTTGTCTGTTTGAACGAAAAGATTATGTATTGTCAAGGTGTCAGAATAATTTTATTGAGACAAATCTTTCAAAGCAGAATTGAAACCAGAAACCTATCTAAAGCCTCTAAAGTGTCAGAACCAGCTCAATTCAAAAGGCAAAAACATGCCTATGTTTTCTCTGCATGCTGAGTTGAAGGTGTACGGACTGCATCCGTAGTAAAATTTCATAAATAAAAATCTTGCAGGTTTTTATAAGGAACTGCTTATGGCAGTAGTATCCTTATTTGGTCACTTCAAAAACCCCACATATGGGGATTAAACTGTTAAACAAGTGAACTCATGTTATGTAGATGGAGAACACAACGTTTCGGCCGTGGAGCCTTCTTCAGGTGTGGAATAAACCTATTACTTGTTCCTTTGCAGCCTACGCATGCTGACGCAGCTACCCACCTGAACTACTACCACCTCATGTTATGTAGATCTGTGATTACAAAATGTTTCAGAGACGTGAGCAAGCGAGTAGCCACAACAGCATTCCAAGTTTCCGTTTCTCACATGCTCTTTTTCTATGCAACTCGAAGGAACCGGCAACTCTAAACAACGCATCTGCTTCCATTCTTACGTTTTAGCATCTTAAAAGTCCAGAACTGAAAAAAAGCCTTCCAGAAACGTACTGCCATATTTGTTTTCCCACAGGGATTTGGCGTTGAGCAGTTGACACAACCTGCTGAGTGGCAAAGCTGTAAGAGTACTGCTGCTGCAATTAACTCACTTTCTCCCCTCCACAAGACCCCCTTCCCCCCCCCGTCTGTTTTCCTGGAGCCCTGATGCAGAACCAGCTCCAGCCCCTGCACATACCGTCTCATTACTTACTGGCTTTGGCTCTCCTTCCCCCTCAGCGGTACAGTAAGTAGCAGTGGTCTGTAACAAACTTCCGTCACTCCTCCTAAAACACTGCAGCCCGATCGCAAGGAAGCAGAAGCATGGCTAAGGGGAAGCACAATTCACCCGAAACCAGCCTTCTGAAAAATTATGGAAGAGGAAAAAAACGATACTCAATAAACAACAAAAAGGCCAAGTACATGGCTAGACTGACAGATTGAAAGAAGCCATTATGGGTACTGACGACAAATTTATTCGTAAACCAACCCGTCTTTGACCATTATTATATAGATGTGCATTTAATTAACCCTCCATCTTCACAAATGGTATTGCTTAAAGGAACCATTTAACAAACATGAAATAAAATTAAATCTGCAAGCAATTAGACAGAACATTATACATCTGCATTATTGAAGATTCAAAAATGTCTATCCGAATGGCAGAAGCCACAATAACATGTATACTGCATTTATACATGTTATACATACAATACTAATTTATGATTTAGACCAGTACTACTGCTGCTGCTGCTGCTGTTGCTGCTGCTGCTGCTGCTGCTACTACTACTAATAGTACAGAATTTAAAGATTGGGACTGTAGCAGTTCAATTTAAAACAGAAATAAAATACATTCAGCTTGTTTTTTTTTATTACTTTATAAATTCAATGTGATTCACAAACAAAAAGTCGATTGATGAGTTAAAAACTCCTATGGCCAAAAAGTCATTTTAGTATTGAAGTACTGCTGAACTACATGCCTTTGATGAAGACGGCTATACAGTTGAGTCCCCAGAACATTTTGAAAGAATATCAATCACACAGTGAGTCTTTTTTAACTGCAGCTTACTCCTCAGACTGTGATAAGAGCAACACCTGCCTGTTGATTTGACAAATTTTTCTGTTCTTTAGGATTCTATAATTACAACTGACATGACTTCAGGCATGATTCAGGTTTCCCCAACCTGAAAAAAACTACTGAATACAATTGGGAGAAAACAAACCAGTTTTTCTTACATTAAGCATCACATTACCAAAGTGTCAGAGTGTTTCTAAGTGTAAGTAAAAGTACAAGAGCTCAGATGAACATATCATTCAAGATAAAACGTACCAGGAAGTATGAATATGCTCTTTATAAATTAAGAGTCAGTAATTAAGACACACATAATATGCACCTTCACCTGTTCTTTACACTATGATGAATGAGTGTGCTTTACAATTGCTTATGGCATGTTGAATTTTGGACATTGCTGTTGCTACAAATTCTTTGCAGCGAAGATATTTTGAAAATAAAAATGCAACTGTTCTCCAAAACCAATTGTGTGTGTTACTGCAAGTTCATGGTAATGTTTAACTAGGACAGAGGCCTTCAAAACTGTTTGGGCTTGCCTTTTCTTCTTATTAAGGAACAACAGTACTGTGTACTATTTTCTGCCCCATTAATTCATACAAACTTCTGAATATGGACACAATCAGCTGAAAAACTATTCATTATTCCATGTGGGGATGAACAACTTTGATTTTGTCATGCCAAAAAAGCATTAACATGCAATTGTACCAACATAAGTGACAATAATGACAACATTAGTCTTCATATAACATTTTCCTCATAATTCTGAATCTATTTCTGTTTGTGTTTTTCTTTATGTCCTTAAATCCTGTGAAGACTCAACGAGTATATTTATTTATTTGAGTCTTTTTAGCAAAATGAAGAAGGGTTTCAACAAACTAAACTAATTTTTTGGGTAGCCTACATTAAAACCCAATACATAGCCCCAAACCAAATCAAAGCCCAAATCACTGCTATAACTGGATGTCAAAACTTTTTAAATGCTGCCTCCTGGACAAAAAGCCAACAACCAAAGTGCCAGGAAATCCATAAAATAAAAGTAGGTGCACTTGTTTTAAATTACTATACTGTGTTCATTTTGAGTTGAATTTTAGTTGGCTTATAATGCAGGAATGGTAAAAGTTCAAATTTTCTGGTTCTTAGAGGTAAGAAGAACCACTTATGTTTATAATCACTGCTCTTTTAAAGTGAGAGCAGAGAACCAATTTGCATAACACTGAGTTACACTACCTCACAGAAATGATTAAACCACCCTATCGGAAATCATGTACCCTGTGTCTTATTTTGCCACTAGTTTTTTCTCCTCCACAACAACTAGCAAAGAACCCACTGTCAGACTTTAGAAGACCAAAGGCAAAAACAGGGACTATGCTTCCAAACTGCCCAGATCACATGGGTCACTACAACCTGTTGCCTGAACGGATCTTAGACAGCTCTCTATATGACTGTAGGGAACTCTTCTGGTCAGGGGATCACCCAGGTTTTAGGAGACTGGCATGAGTTACCCAGTCATGTTGTCAAAGCCAATACGCTACATCCTTTCAAGAAAAATATAGATAAAATCTTCAGACAATCAACAAACTACCAAACACGCTAGATTCAGCCAATGTGTTTGCAATAATCCTCCCCCATTCCATGGTCTGATCATGAACAGACTGGATGCTCACCTAATGTTTAGATGAGCTGAATAGACTGAATGGTTTCATCATGTTTGTAACCTTTCTGCTTTTTAAAATCTTTACTTTCCACAAATATTACCAGGCTAATTTATAAAAGATTACCATGCTACAGTATGTCAAATAAACACAGAGGGAAATGTATCAGAACAGTAAAATCAGGGTAAAGACATAGCAAAAGCGTAAAAACATAAAGAAAATCTCCCACAACAAAGTTTCAGGAGATTATCACTAACATGTCCACTGTTGTATCACTATCCTTCACATTACTCCTCTAATTTCACAATATAATGGGTCTAAAAGTGTCTACTGGACCTTTATTTTCCTAGAGCTAGAAGGTTTTTCTAGAAGGTAGGGCTCTTCCAAACCCTTGTCAGAACCATCATCTCCAACCTTGATGAAAGTTGTGGTACTGTAAGTCTGCATATCAATTTACTGCCTGATCATTACTCACAAAAGATATCTGAATTCCTTTTTAAAAAAATGTAATATGTGATGGGACTGAAAATTCTCCTTTGCTTCAAGTCCAATATTTTTAATTTATTCCTTAATATGCTGTATCAAGGTCATATTTTGCTTTATAGACTGCGTCCCCATTTCTTGAAAAGCAAAATGTTTGTAAAGTCCCCAAGGAGAATTAAACACACCAATCCACATCTTATGCCAGACCTTTTGTTTCCATTATCCTGTGTGAACTGGGCTCTCCCTGACCACACGTGGATAGGTTAAACCCATCTTTTCTAACAGCAACATTACAGTGTACCTGTCAGTGCCATTGCACACATTTGAGCTAACATTACCCTCTGTACACTGTGGCTGACAACACCCCTACTGGACTTCCTGTGTTTCACCTGCTCACCACATCTGGATCTCAGTGCCAGTGCAGTGGCTGACCGGTTGGACAGTACCTTTGCGGTTAGAGCTGTGAAAGCAGATTCCAGTGTCCTGTGTGTTTGGAGGTAAAGGCTGTCCTGGGGGCTGCTGAACACCGAACACCGGCTTCCCACTGGTCACCACCTGCCTCCCTGGGCTCAAGGTGGGGAGGTGAACAGGACTCTCTCTCATGCCAGCTTGAGGAACTGTGGCTGAATGAGGCCCGCAGCTCACCGGCACCTTGCCTTGGACGCTGCTGGAAGTGTTCCCAGTGGCCGGGCTGGGAGTGGCTCTGCTGGAGGGGGAGCAGGGAGTACCAGCCTGGACCCTGATAGGGGGGATGTGCTGTCCGCTGACCCTGCCAGGCCCATGTGGCACACTGGATGCGGGGAAGTTGATGCTGCATGTTCTTCCATTCATTTTTTTCTATGAGAACATCTGCGTGCAACACAACCCACAACTCAAAACATCATCTCTCTCTCTTCACTCAGCTGGCCGGATCTTTAATGACCTGCTGAAAGAGAAGGAGTCAATCAGCAATGGAGAAATAAACTCTTCTCAATTTAAAGTGTAACTTGGCATGGCATTGCAAATTAAAACTCAGTCATTTTCTACAGCTTGGTTTCATCGGTTTTAACAGCCAGTTTGGAAACATGTATGACTGCCATTGCAAAAGAGTTTGATTCATGTCAAGTTTCATCACCTACAAATGTATACTGCTAGTTAATTTTATTTGCCTGACTGGTGCCATAATCTAAGGTTGCTTACAGGGTTATAAAAGAAATACAACTCTGGAAGTATTGTCATGTTACAAAGTTTAAATTGTGCAAATGGGCAAAAGTAGAGAGAACAGTTGATATTAAATTAACTTCTGCTTTTTATGCTTGCCTGTGCAAAAAACATATTGTGTGGAACAAGCTTGAAATTTTCAGTGCACACGTGAAGCTGCACCCCATCAAACCCAAACGTTAGCAAGTCCCTTTGCAATGGGAGTTTGAACTTTTTCACTACAAGAAAAAAAATAAGAGATAAAACTGTCCAAGTCTGACCTAATTACTTTAGCCCTCTGAAATCTGGGCAGCTGAAGGCAGGACTGGGAGGACACACGATTCTGCATGAAGGTGTACATTGTGAAGAAAATCGAATCTGACTGCCCAGAATGCTGCAGCATGAGACTGGTCTAATGAACAAGACTTCACTTACTTCCTGCTACACTGTGGGTAGGAAAGGAGACATGACACTATTTCACAAGAAAGAGGAGGCTTCTGCCAGGTATTTGCTGAACAAAATCCAAAACAGGTTAGGGCTACCTAAAATGACCTAGTCCCTGTTAGACGCTTTTCATGCCAAAGTCATTTGACAATACTTCATATTTACGTCCGAGAAACTAAGCAAGGATGGATGTGGTCAGTACTGGGATGAAGGTCAAGGACAGACAGGTTCCTTTTGGGGTTGAACAATTTGTCCTCTTTGATGTTTCCCCTAAATTAATTCAGTAAAGCAATTTTTCACTTTGTCCCCCTGATGTACAGAATGGCTGCTGTGTGTCGCACAGGTGGGTGGGGGATAAAGTGAGCCCACTACACTAAATGAAATGCCATGGCATCCTTTAGGGTCAAAATTGCTACTTGAAAGTTATTATTAACTTAAAACTGCAAGTATTTTCAAGACAAATATATAAAGGATGAAATGTCACATTGAGAAAAGAGAAGAAATAAGAATCCTGACCAACATCAAGTCAATTCCATATTCCTTGGACAAGTCTCTCTTTACTGCATTAACTGCCTCCCTAGTTAATGTTTCCAGATAACTAAGTTTTCATTTTGTACCAAGAGAAGATGCTGGGAATTCTCTTTGTTTGGTGAGCTGTGACTAGCATTAAAGGTGCCATGGTAACATACTTCAACGGTGGACACTTGCTGACCATTAATATGGTGCTGGACAGCTTTAGGAAAAGCAGAATAAAGAAAAGAACATGAAGGGAGTCAGAGCAAAGTTAAACATTTACAAAATCAATAAATAAGGATCCTATCTCAAAAACAGTGAATTGAAGAAAACTGCACTAAGAGGCTAATAGCACTCTTTATCTAGATAAATACACATTGAAGCTGAGAAATTAGCTGGGACACTAATATACAGTAAGGCTGTGGTGTTGTACTGTATATCTGAGGTGGCGTGGACAAGACAAGCACAGGACATGTCCTGATTCTCTTGGTATCTGTTGCTGAAGTGGGCTCCCCTGAACAAATAACCACGCGAGATTCTTGGACACACAAATTACAAACTGCTAGACAGTAGATTTAACCTCTTCTCGTTTCTAGTCTTTTTTATTCAAGAGTATAGGCCATTCAAAGACATAGGAAAAACTGCTACTCCACACCACTGAAAATATCATCTAAAACCATATTCATATTATTGTCAACTCTTTGTGTATTTCAAGGTATACAACAAATATTTTCCAGCTAACTTCATCTTTAACACTAAGCTATGGTGTTAAAACTAACTGATAATTGAAGGTGATGGAACTATTTCATTTACAGTAATTTTAGAGAAAACTATACAAAAGGATCCTCAAGCCAGAAAGATTTAGAATAAACATTTCTAACAGACTTGATCAAATAATGTGTTATCACACACACAAAAAATACTATTGTACGATATTTGTAATCAGACCTGCTCAGCACTAACTACAGTTACAGCATCGGCCTCAGTGGGCTGGGTTGGCCCTCGACCACCGGCCAGCCTCTTTTGCTGTATTCCTTCAAGAGTGTGCCCCCTAGTGTCTGAAAGCGAAATTAGCACGGCACAATCCCGGAATCAAACTATTTAATTTTTACTTTTTCATTACGGATTTCAGTTTTAACACCTCTCCTGGAGTCCAGTCATTCAGACTTTCTCCCCTGTTGTCTGTTCTTCCCTCCTTTGCTTCATCATGTCTCTTCTCCCTCTCTCCATCCCTCACGCCTAAAGATGGCTCAACACCGAACTCTGTTCTTTGTTTCTACTTCTCAGCCTGGAATTACCTTGTTCTTTTAATTTATATGAATCTATTTTAACATGTAATGATGCAATAACAAAGTCAGATAGTATCCGTAAACTCTTCTTAAAACGTAATTAAAACCAAGAATGATTTCCCCACTACTTCAGAGAATGCCATAGAAAAAAGAAACAAATTGCTTAAAAAGGCCGTATAATATGCGAAAAGAAACAAAACATTTATATTTGGAGGTCACTGTGGGATGGTTGTGAAGTATAGGTGTCTGACTAACGAGATCTAATAGCTTCTTTAGGATTATATCAAGTATACTATTAACCCCAGTGAAACTTGGCATCTCAGCCAGTGAACCCGAGTACTCACCGGGACTTTCTGTTTCTTTCATCTGGCAATTTTAAAAACCCGTAACCATTAATAACTGTTGCGGTGCAATTTGGTCACATGACGCTTTAATGACTTTAAAGATTGAGTATTGCACTTACTGCGTTACTGATACTTCATACCGTATTAATCTACTCCATCAGTACTCATGGGTTGCTCTTTTATCGTGTCTGTCTTTAGCTTTATTTTAAACTGTTCTAAGATAAATGACACAACAAAAGATCAAAAGATACGCTCCAACCATTAGGGTACGCGCACAACTTAGACACCCTACCTGCACGGTATTTGAACTGCCTTTAAGTGCAAGAATCCCAAACTATAGACTGTTAGTACATCTACTCTACCACAATGCCAGTATACAAGCTGTAAATGAAATCTTATTCAAACTTCAGAAGTGAAACGGGTCGCCTAGACAAACTGCAGGGGAAACGATGTGACTTGGCGAGAGAACACCGTCATCGATCATGACTAGTTCACAAAATGCGTGATTTTAGCAGGCGTTTCCTGTGTCCTCTTGGTGTCTGCAGTTCCTCTCGTTGTTGACCTACTCTTATTCGGAGTTTTGCCACAGCCGTCCCCCGCACGAATTTGCCAACTTTACCTTCGCTAAACTCAGCAGGGCTGTTTCTAACCGACAGTTGGAGCATTCCCTGCATTATAAATAAGTTTGAACAGCCTCCAATGCGACGTGGAAGTAGCCTAGGTACACAGTAGGAGTAATCTGAACTCCAGGGTCTGTTGCTCTGGTTTGTAGGCAGACCGGTCCGTGTGCGTGTATTCTGAGTGATGCGCAGATGTATAGGATGAAGTAAGCTGCTCCCCACGGACAGCAGAAACTGTCCGGTGCGCTAATTGTAACCGTATTTGTTCAGATTCTGCCGAAGGTGGAAAAGAACAGTGTAATGTTAAATTAAAATCCAAGCGACGCAGATCCCACGGGTCTCCGAAACGAAAGACACATTTGATGCCCGAGAGCGATAAAGCTGAACTACAGTATAATGTCGTTATTGATCAGTACATACCTTGAGAAATAACAGATTTAGCGGTGCTTTGACATTTCGAGTATTTTTTTTTTGTTCCTATAATGAGATACAATGAAAACTTTAGTAAATTCTACTTACCAGGTCAACATCGCTCCCAGAACAAAACTTAGAGCACTTTCATTTCAAACGCAGCGACAGAGTTGACTGGGCTGTTTCGCAGGCAGAGCGCGTACCTTTGCCTTGAGCAGAAGTTTGCCCGAAAGAAACGGATCAGCTAATCACATCACTTTGTGATGACATCACTGATGTGTAGGCTGTTGTCCGGACGGCCGCTAGTTCTTACGGTGTAATGTCGCGCTGAAAAGTCAGTTTGTAGCTTCGGTCTGGCACACTTCAGTCTGTGTGCGTGTTTGCTATGATCGCAGAGGGCGGGCAAATCAGTTACCTATTTGGTTGTGCAGTCGAGAAGGAAGAGAAGATAGACAGTAGTCCGGAGTGAAGTACTTTAAGATTTGTTGCAAGTGCGTACATTTTACAGCAATGAATTGTGGATTGATCGTAATATTTCTGTTTTAGACTCACGCAGATGGTAATGAACTTTAGTTCAGTTATCTGGTGGTACCTGACGCGCTTTCAAACGCATATAAAAACACCGGTATCAAATAGTTATCTTTTTATTTATTTATTTTTTTTGTATCAAATAGTTATCGTAACACCCACCAGCACAAGTGGAATAAAGATGGAGGTTAAAATTATTTTAAAATGTATTCACCCCTGTTTCTCCAGGTCACAATTACACTACGTACCAACCGTTCTATCTAATCATACTTGTCTGTTCATTATCTCAGTCTTTTCAAACTGATAACCTGAAAAAGATGAGGAGATTATGATCAGGTGAGTATGACTCAGGTGAATGGATGGTATTTTGTAAGTGTGTGAGTGACAGGTTTCACTTAGATGGAGAGATGTAATCCATTTTAAAACATCGGGACCATGTTTAGGAAATACATTTCAGAGCATGCCTGGGTGAAATAAATTAATAAAAATAAATAGTATTTATAAGGTAAAGTACAGTTTTACAGTAGAGGAAGTAAAGTTAAGAGAATACAATGCAATCATTTAGATCTCATTAAGACTTGAAATGCATTTGTATGGCTCAACCACAATACAAAGATGCAAGCAAAAGATTAATAGAATGTCATTTAAAACAGGAAAAGATGGGTAAATGCAGGATCTGTACACTCCTGGGAGTGTGACCAGACGTTGTCTAGGGAAATATTTGGTAGTGCACTGTCTGTCTAGTCATGATGAACTCCCTTTGACACTCTCACTTCATTCTGATATAGATATTCTTCCATTATCTGTTTCAGTGCAGAGTCATAATCTCCCAGGAATTGATATTACTGTTGCATTTCTTTAGATTGTGCCTTATCTTTGCATTGCTTTAGTTTTTTTACTTCTTCTGGTGTGCTTGCCTTGGCTAAGCTAGGAGAAGAGAACCTGTTTTGGGAGCCTGAATTCTGACAGCTGGAGAACAAGACGAGTTGGTGCATCTGTCCTCCCACATGATATGAGAAATCTTCCTCAGACAGCACTGCTGATAGGACACCAGTCATTTCAAGTGTTTCCTCTATACCATCCATGTTTCAGCCCTGTAGAGTAAAGAGATAATGACTATGCGAAAGATCACCAGTTTGGTTTTATTGATCGTGATCAATGGCTGCTGGACTTCTTCATCAATACCAGCTTGATTTGAAAAATAACTCCCAAGGTGTGGGTGTGTGTTCTTCAGGTGTCCATTGTGAACCCAGAGCATTGGCACTGGAGCATGTGCAATTGGAGGTTGTTGAGGGGGAGTTCTGTCTCTTCCTCTCATAGGGCTCAGTATACTGTACAGTACATGAGTTGTCTAGTGACCCGTTTCTGTCAAGAGACTTAATGCTGCATCGGCAGAGTTGGAGTTGAAGAGGAAATAAGAACAACAGGAATCATTTTGACTTGAGGGCGAGTGGCAAGGTGATGTACTGTAGTGGTTAGGGCTGCTGTCTTGCAGTGTTGGGACCCTGGGTTTAATTCCTGGCGATTTATCTGTGTGATATTTTATAAGTTTATTATTAACATACTATTAACACTTCATAAATCAGGCTACTGTGAATAAATGATGAAAGGTCATACTGCATTTGCAAAAAAAAATCCGCCAGTATTTTGTCTCACAATTCTCAAAATCTCAAAAAGATCATCACAGGTTAAACATAAGTACTGTAAGTGAACAGTGGATGCAGATTTTAAAATACTTTAAATAAAATATTTTATCTGTTATATCTGATCAGGATAATGTTGACATATTTAACTCAATGTCTGCAAAGTGCAGATGGAACTAAGAGGAAGTGTGCTGTACTTGGATAGATGCACAACTGTTAACTTTTGACTAATTCAGTTAATAAGAAACCAATCAGGTTTTAAACAGGTCTGGAGAGACATTTCTGTAAGCAATTTAACTTGTCTTATCTTCACTGCATTTCTGTGTTTTTGTATCACTGCAAACTTATTCCTGTTTTTCAATGTTCTCTTCCGAACCCTAATGCTCTCTACAAGTCTGTGCTCTGACCCTCTTTACTTGCTCTTTATATGCTGCAATCCAAAAAGTATTATTTAATCATAAAATAAATCAATAAAACACACAGCATAAAGGAGGTGTGGTGAAAAGAAACTAAATATAATAATGGTCCAGGCAGGTGGTACATGTATCATAGAGAGAGTGTGGCCTGCCTTCATGTTTCAGTAGCAGAATTAAGTATTTCACAATAGGTAGTAAGGTCACTCTCCAAGGGAACTCCTAGGATGCTCACAGCACCTGAAGTCAATAATGGCCACTTTCCAAAGAAATCCAGTTTCTAGAGCTGTGATTAGAGCCTTTCAGCAAGCGCTCTGAATTATCAGGACACAGCTGAAGAATGTACTTAGACTTCCTCATTGCCTTTTCTTCTTCACATGTAGAGGTGTGAGAAGAAGCAGATCCAGGCAGAAGTTATCTTTATGGATCCCCTGGGTATCTTCAGCCTAAGAAAGGAACCAGAGCCTGCATTGCAAGTTTAATATTTAGTGGTTTGAATGGGGAGCTGCATCAGCGAGTGCTTTACAGCAACCAGTTGAGTTCCATGGTGACAAATAGAAAGAAGAAACACAGTGGTCCAGGTGTTGAGGCTTCTCCAGGTGTGGAACCTGTGTTGTGTTTCTTATTTCTACTTTTCAGCATGGCATTAATCTTTACGTCTCCCCTTTGGACGCTACACAACCCTTTGACACACTGCATGTAAGTTCTCAGCATCTTTTGTCCAGCAAGAGGGGATAACTTTTGTGCGTGTAGACAAGCTGGGCATCTTTCAGCTGTCTAGAGCACTGGACAGACCAGTGTGTTTATTCAAGCACTGTAGGATGGTTGTGTAACCAAAGGTGTGAAGAGCAACTTTTGAAACCAGAAGAACAGGAACTGAGATGGTTCCACTGTGAGTGTTGGAACACAAGAACAGTTCCAAATGTTCCAAATGTGAGCAGGTAGTTGATCCTAAGATCTCATCATGCCTTTTCATGCCATCATTCCTTTCTGGAAGAATAATGGGGATTCTTTGGGATGACAAGCACTATATGATTGTAAAGAAGTAATTCATTGCTGTCCCAGTAAATTAATGAACTTGCAGGGAATATTCTGAGTAGCTGGGCCTGGGTGGGTGACAAACAGCAGATAGCTGGTAGTTTTTTATGCTGTGAAGCCAGCCACTAGGCTGTGGAGGTTCAAATATAGATTTAGTCCAAATGCCTGCCTCATGTCCTGGCTGATCATGACCTATAACAAGACACTCAGAGACAGAAATAAGACTCCAATCAGGTACCAGCTTGAGAGATCATAGGAGCACATACCTCTTAAGACAGCTGATGAGACAACAGTGCATTAAAAAGAAGGGGTGAGACTGACAGCATTTAATCTGAGCTCTACAGTCGGGGTTTGACACTAAATGGGTCTTTGTAGCATTTTGATTTCATGGCAAAAAGGCATTTTAATCTTTTTTAATGACCACTTTAAAAGTTGCTGTATGTTTGACTCATTCAATCCTTTTCACCTTGTTTGGTGCATTCATTGCAGAAAATACTGGGCTCTATGCCATTCTGTGGTTTGTGCTCTTCTTAAAGACTAGCTGTGCTTGAACTTTACACAACTAGCGATAAACTCTTTGGTTCTTATAGAAATAGTTAGATAACATTTGTTCTTGCAGCGTGTGGTGAAACACAATGACCTAGGAGGATTGTATGTCTGGCATGCTCAGAGATGAGTTGGTTACTTGCCTGCAGAGGAGGAGAAACAATGTGTGTGCGTATGTTTCCAGTAAGGCCATGCCTCACGACTGCTGAGTCAGCTTTTTAAAGGGACAATCAATGGCATTCTTATTGTCAGTCCTTAATGAGTAAGTAATTTCAAGCCAGTGTGCATCCTATAAAAACGGAGACAGAATCTTAAACAATGTGTACACAAGAGTTTCTATTGTCAACCTGGGTTCTCGTATGCAACATGCAGTTGATTTTAGCATTAGGGTCGGGGTTTCTACAGTGAGAGCTAAGAACAAAGGTCAGAATATTTAAATAGTATTAGTGTGTAGCCAACTGTCACAAAAGGGGATATCAAGAATATTTGACCCTCTAAACCTGTTTTGAATGTTCAGGTATCCATTAAAACAGGGGGACCTATTCAAAAACATGTTAAATGATACCTGTGGAATGTTTTTAATGCCATTGATAGTGGGAAACAGCTTTCATGCTAGTTAGCAGGGTCTCAGTCATCACTTTCAGTAAGTCCCCGTGTTTAAAAACTAATCAGCATGAGCTTAAAGCAAGAAGATAGAGGAAACAACTGAAATGCTTATACTGTGCTCTGTACCTAATGTCCTGTCAAAATATTATACAGAAGTATGTTCCAATGGATTGGCCTATCTAGTCCAAAGTATTGATAACTGCTCAATCTTCTGTAGTAACTCTAATTATCTGTGCACCTGCTCTGATCAGGAGCTGGAAGATGAAGACTGATCAGTATTAGTTAATTCCCATGCAAGGTAATTAGGTCTGCAATGTTTAATGTCTTTCAGTTCAAGAGAAACTTTAATCACAGGGTCCTGGTGAGATAGTGATCCAAAGATGTGCTTGACCCCTGGTCACGTACTATCGAGCCTCCTGGCAGTGCTGTGAGTCCAGGTACCGATAAATACCAGGAGTGCATCTGCTGATGATCAAGAGATTACATCCAAAGATTTACAATTGCGCCCAGACATTGTGTTGCTTTTGTTTATGCAGACTGTACTTTCACAGCCTATGATTCATTTTAGGACAGTACTATAATAATTTCTGTACCTTCCTTTATCTGATGTTTATGTTGAATTATTGTATTTCCGGGATATACAACACTGTTTTATTGTATTCTTGCACTGTTAAGTGGCCTGGTATAAATGCACTGATTAGTAAGCACAAAAAGGGAACTTTTAAATGAAATTTTATCAGGGTTGGCGTTAGTTATTAGCAGCCACAAGATGTTAACAAAGTTCTACATAGTTTATGCTAACAAACCAATCTTTGATGAGCACCTCAAGATGAAGTGGAGTTGCCTGTAGATGTCAGACCACCAGGCCACATTGACATTTGCCCAAAGCAGAGAGATTTATGGGACTGTCAGCAGATGACATCACCAGAAGGAGGTAGCGGTCAGTTCAGCACACACTGCAACACCTTTTATCCCTGTATTGATTATATAGAAGCACATGTCAATTTACATTTGAATTCCCATTGGGCTTGTAATGCTTAATTGCTGCCACAATTCAAACGCCATCACTGTGTTTCTGTCCCCTTTCCTGCTATTGTGCACAGCTTGTTTGCAGGCTGTTGGAGTGTTGACACAGTCAGCCCTGCTACACAGTTGTCAAGGCAACCCAATTGTTTATCCTTTCATGACGTTTAAAGGTAACCAAGCATGCCTGGAAACCCATAGAGAACTGGAGTGAAGTAACTGATTGGAAAGGGCAGGCACTGCTCTAGGGTAGTTCAGTCTGTGTTCAGCCAGAAGTGACACTTCATAAAGCACACTAGTGAATCATCACAGGAAACAGAGAAGGCTGGGGTCCCTCTGTGCCACCGTCCTTTTAAAAATGGGTTTGCTGAAAAACAGTCTGAGAACTTCTATGACGGACAGTTTGTGCTTGACACATTTTCAGAAGGGCTTCAGTTCTCTCCAAGGAGTTCCAGTCCAGCAGGTTTTATAGGTAACTATTAAATCACAAAAAAGACTTGGCACAACTTTGTTGTGATCAGGAAAGCAAGGACCTGGTTGAATTAAATAATGCAGAGATTACATGGAATAGAATTTTGAACAACCTTCAGCCCTTGAAAACCAAAGTTCCCTCAGCCGAACTGATAAATTGGTTAACTTTATCAATAAAAGTTCAATTCCTATGCTTTTAGAACAGGCGATTTTTGGTGACCTGTGAAGTCTACTGGGCTGGGGATGTCTAAGGCAGATTTCAAAATCATTGCTTCTGAGTGATAAGAACGTTTGTCTTTTTCACTTGCTTAGGAAGTCACAACTAACAAACCAGCATGCAGAAGCATCATTTTAAAGTGAAATCTGAACAGAAATAAAGAAATATCCCTTTCCCAAGCCACCTCCATTCTGGTGTTGGTGACAACATGAAACAAATTTCACTTGGCGCTACATTTATAAATCAGCCCATGTTTGCATTGATTGTAGGGAGAAGCCATTCCCTCCTAGTCCCAGTTCAAGTCACCTGGCCTCAATGTCTGAGTGTTTTAAAACATCTGTCTTTATAAGTGTGGTACTTGTTTTACATGTGTGCCTACAGTGACAGAACTGACAAAACACTCTCCAGTCCAGACTGAGGTCATAGTTCAATCTGATTAAGAATTGTGTTTGAAACAGACCTAGGGCAGATCTAGAAGTTAAACCTAAGTTAGGGTTCAGCTTTAATCTATCCTAAGAAAGTTTACAAGTGCACCAACGGTTTTTCTAACCGGTGACATTTTAAATGTATTTGCCAATCGAGGTTGTCCTATCATACCAAGGCACTTTTTAACAACTCTTTGTTACTCGCAGACATACAGTTCCTCACATTCCTGTCTGTGATTCGTTATTATGCTGGACTCGGTGGTAACCATGAAAACATAATTATGGCTTTCTTGGCCAACACATATTCGGCCGTTGGAATTAATACTATTAGTGAGCCTGTTGCAAAGATTACAATAGAAATTAAGAACCAGTCTGGTGAGTATATTGTCTTTAATGCTGTCACTCTCTAATACTTACTGGAAGTGGAGCTAAACCTTCTAAACAGTAGTGGTGATATAATTGTCTTCTTGAACGGAATGAAACTTCTCTTTATCCACAGGCACTGAAGAGCGTACTATATACTATTAAGAGGAACTATAACATTCATAATCCAGTTTCTAAATATCTAAATCTAAAGTTTCTAAATTAATAATCCAGTTTCTAAATATCCACTTCATAATTTTGGTGTAGTTCTGGAAGACGTAGCAAGATATGAGACATATCAAATCCAATTAGACAATTAAATCCATGATAAGCTTGCAATAGTAGGGGGTTATCCCCAATGTCCTGGCTAAATTCCACTCAGCATGAACAATCTGGGTTTTACTGACTTACTTCTCCACCTGAGCAGCTGAGCAGTGGGGCTATTGAGCAGGCTTCAATTGGGAATGAAGAGGGTCCCCTCACAAAGGCCCCTCTGTAAGCCTCAATAAATGCAATTAACAAAATGATAGAAAACCTCAACAGATCGATGGCATTTCTTTACTTTTTGCAGTACAGGCCGGTTGGATCCTAGTCTTCTAAATGCATTGTTTCGATAAACGCACTTATTCTCATATTCTTTTCGCATGGTAGAGGTTTAGATGTATCAAAGCTAATTTCTCACGAGACTTTTAGTCTCCTAGATACATAGCTCCCTCTAGTGGTATTATCATATTGCGACCTAAGAATAAGGATAAGAAGAAGAATTGTAGTAGCGTTGAAAAAACAGCGTGATACCGCTACTAAGCACAGCATTGTGTTAAATGACTGAACGTCTCAGTTTACAATAGGTATCTATCCCCTTTTTTACTTCACTTATTTATGCAGTTGATGTATTAAATGTGTTAATATTTTTAGTTTCTTCGTGTTTATTGTTTTATTTCTATTTAGGCAACGCGCTGACCCTTTATCACATTGAACTTGAACTGAAAATTCTGGTGACAAATACGCGTGAATCGTGTGTGTAATTATGAAGGCAAGCAGCATCCTTCATGGTACATGACGGTACATGGTACATGGCCACCGCCGTTGTGACGTCACCCCTCAGCTTTCGGACTCCAGCGCACGGCCCTGTTGTGTCTGGACAGACGGGCTGCTGACGTAAGCGGTGTCCAGGCAACGGCTCACAACACGCAGGACTTCCGCCCACAGCGCCTTTGGGAAAACTATTTGGAAGACTTTGGCTAACTTATTTGTAGCTTAAAAACAGTAGACAAAGATAAAAGAACGTTACTATTATTTAACATTTTTTTCTGATCTTTAATTTATTTTAATAAATAACTGGGTCAGCTCAGTCTTGAATATGTTCTTGATTGACTTTAGTTGACTAAATCGTTTTAATTAGTGTGTTAATATGCGCGATGTGTCCGTTTTGACGGTTTTACTAGCCTGAAACTTGTTGAAAGAAATTAGCTAGAAATGTATGACAAAGCCCCAAGGGTCACCTGTGCTACGGTAGGAAGCACTGCACCTGCAGTGGGACCCGGTTCCTATGACGTGAGAAAATTCGAGTCAAACAAAGCAGGTAAGACCTTCGTGGGCACAAACCACGGGCAGGACTTGTCTTCGCCCCTGGTGCGCTGGGCACTGAGGAATGAGCTGGCTGCGAGGCGACACATGCTGTAGCACACTGAAGCGGACACCCCCTTTGACACATTCATAGTTACAGTTATCGGCTGTTGAGAAAAAAATAAACTGGTCTCTATCTATATAGTAAAAATATATGCAGTTCTTAAAAAATAAATAACTGCTGATACTTCAGTGCATATTGAAGGTTACGCACAGATCAATTTAGAGGGCACCAAATGTATTCATTGCGAGTACAGGAATGATATATACAGATCGATTAATTCCGTTTTATTCTTTGGGGGTACTTTGGGTACTGCAGTATCTGTAAACAACATAGTATCATTTATCCTGAATCGGCAGTGTTCAGAAATCTGTCTGTATTTCAGGATGCTGCTTTTGCGTACTGCTGATCAGGTAATTAGTCTGTAGAAAGAGCTTAATAGGTGACAAAAACGGGATGCAGAAACTCAAGCAGCCCTTCTGGTAAGTGAGGTCTGCACACCCACCGCCCCCACACGCCCACACACTGAGAACCAGCTGGGAAGAAGCGGTAATTACCTCCGTAATTCAGATGCGAGGTGTTCGGGACTCCTTCAAGACAATAACCTCTTCACAAAGTCAATTATCATCACACCCTGCAAACAGCAACAACAACACTGATTAAATGATTTGGTTTCAATCTGTTTATCACTTATTATTTCATCACCGTACATGAGCGGAGCAACAGAGAACTCAGGGCTATTGTATTTTACTAAAGCCACTGCGCACCGAGTGAGATTTATATGTGCACAGAATTAAATAGTATTAAGAAGTTTCAGTATTGTAAGTCCAATATTTAAAGTCTCTGCAGAAAAGGAATTGTTATACATGTAAACCTAAGAAGTATGTCCAAAACGTATGAGATAACGAAATTAATATTGAACCTCCGAGAAATGTCTGCAGTGTGAAAGTTCTTGCTGCAGTGTTCTTTGTACGGTTTCCATTAGCTATCAGTAGA
Organism: Atractosteus spatula; assembly: GCF_055471065.1. Classification (NCBI taxonomy): domain Eukaryota; kingdom Metazoa; phylum Chordata; class Actinopteri; order Semionotiformes; family Lepisosteidae; genus Atractosteus; species Atractosteus spatula. The sequence goes on along the minus strand of NC_142708.1, from coordinate 64,734,760 downwards.
TGGCACTGCAAGCATAATGTTGCAATTACTAAAACAAAACAAGCATTGTGAATTATTTTAGAATAAATCTGACCCAATGAATTCAAATAATAAGCAATCAGTGACTGAAGCTGGAAATTATACATAAAGTAATTACATTTATAGTTGCTACAGAAACTTCCCTATTCCCTCAAAACAAATTGAAGCAGCGATTGGACACATTCCACACCTGACCGCCTTGGCATATCTTGAATACGGCCTTGTAAAAATACTGCACCAAGAATGGACAGCCTATTGAAACCGAATGTGTTTTTTTCACAGTAAATAGTTTAGAGATTACTCAACAAAGCACGACTAGTCTATCTCATACGAAGAGTAGCGCTGGAGCAGGTGCCATCCTTTCAATGAAGGATGAAATGAGCCGAGTTCTTGGCTACTTGCCCGTTAAAGATTTATATTTCCATAAATGTGGGGGTTGTACCCCCAGGGTTCTGGCTGAAGTCCACTCTGGGCTTGTGCAAACTAGCCTTCCTATAGTCTTGCCTTAATTGAACTAGTGAAGCAGATTCCCACTTCTCCACCTGGGGCAGCTGGTGCAGATTGGGAGCTATGTACAGTATCACCAGGGTTGGGTGCAGAACTTTTGTGGTAAGTGAACTGGGCCCTCTCCTGTAGAGCTGTAAAGTACTTTGATTTTCTGGGATGGAAAATGCTATAAAAAGTACTTATTTTAAGGCTGACTACTTCAGTCTCAACACAAGACACCTTAGCGCTCGTGCTCATTAGAGGTCACGGCTACAAGAAGAGACTTATTGTGTAATTAAATATTAGTTGCTTTTCTGGTGGAGAGCTAAGTTCAAAAGGGCTGTAAGCAGGTGGTAGCATCTTCTGTGAAAGCATTGATCCCAGGATGAAATTAAATATATTGTAATTACAGGGAGAACACATTTTCATTGGCTGCATAGCTTTAGTCTGGGTCTGTCACAGTGCTGATAGAGGTGATTGACAGTAGAGAGTGCTGGAGGCTTTTATGTCTTGGGCACTAGCACAGCTTACAGACCTCATCTCAGTGCATTATCATTATTTTCATCATTGTAAGAAATGTATGTGTAGTATGCACACAGAAAACCTCTTGTATAAACAGTTCGAGATATTTAGCTTTTTTTTACTAGGTCCCTACTGTAGAGAAAGACAAAACAAAACGAGTGGGAAAAAGCTGCAAATTTCTGTATCTTTAGTTTCTTTTCAGGAATACTGAAACAATATTGAATCCGTACAGGAAAAACTCATTCTCAGCATGAACTAGTATTCTGTGATTTATTTTACTTGTTGTCAGCCCTAGTTTATTTCCAGTAATTTGTTGCAGTCATCTAATGCATTGACTAAGCTATTTGTTTGTGTTGTTTGCAGATTGCTATGCCCCATTTCTGTCCCTGTCGAGCAGAGAAACACTTTTTAACCCTTCAAATGCAGAATTCGCTGCTCCTGGCCCAGGCCAATATGATGTTTCACCTCTAAAGGTACTTTATTCTGTGTCATTTGTGCAAAATGTTCTCTATAGGCATTGCTTTGTTAGTGCATATGACATTAAGATCAGCATTTTATTGGGATGGGTTCCTATTTAGTAGTTTTAATAATAATAATTAATAATAATTCCTTACACTTATATAGAGCTTTTTTGGGGGCACTCCACTCCAAGCGCTTTACAGGTAATGGGGACCCCCCTCAACCACCACCAATGTGCAGCTCCACCTGGATGATGAGACGGCAGCCATAGTGCGCCAGAAAGCTCACCACACATCAGCTCTCAGTGGGGAGGAGAACAGAGTGATGAAGTCAGTTCATAGAAGGGGGTTATTAGGAAGCCACCACTACTCTTTTTGAGAGGCACAGAGAGTCAGGACCTTGGTTTCACATTTCATCTGAAGGACAGCGCCTTTTTGCGGTATAGTGTTGGGGACCCACATGGACCACAGGGTGAGCGCCACCTACTGGCCCCTGTAACACCTCTTCCAGCAGCAAACTTAGTTTTTCCCAGGAGGTCTCCTATTCAGGTACTGACCAGGCTCAGCCCTGCTTAGCTTCAGTGGATTTCCAGTTGTGAGTTGGAGGGTGATATGGCTGCTGGCTAAAACTCTCAGAACCCCTGGGTGGTCTTGAACCATCCACCTTTTGTTTAACAATCAAGCATGCAAACCAATTGCGCCACAGACACTCTAAATAACAGTTGGATTAATGTGCTGTAGGATGTAAAGTGAGGAGCTTAATGCCTTGCCCTGCTTTTCTCTTTGCAAGTCATGACCTTGTCCTCTTGCCTATTAGATGGAGGATTTATTATTATTGTTATCATAAGAACAATATATGTTAGACTGTAGTCCTAACTCCCTGGTGATTAAGGATCTCATAGCACTGTTCGGAAATGTTAAGGTATTAACTCATGTCCTGGCTATATTGCACTCTGGGCTTGCACAGTCTGAACTCCTTAAAGTTCTCCCTTAATTCACCTGGTGGAGCAATTTGTATTCTTATAAAAGAAAGGAATGAATTAAATAGCTTGTAATGCCTCATGTTGTGTTAAAAATCAGGTGTCACACCCCGACTTCCACTGCAATCTTTATCCATAAATTACTACAGTTCAGTTTTCCTAGGTACTGCATTTGTACATATAAATAAAACACAATAAATTATACTGAGGGGGGCAGCATGATGACATGGTGGTCAGCACTGCTGCCCTGTGTTTGACTGTAGCCCGGGGCACTTGCTTGTGCAGAGTTTGAGTTCTCCTTCTTGTTGTTTGTGCCAGTTCCTTCTGTATCTCAAAAAATGCAGGTAATATAATGCACCCTCTGAGTTTATTCCTGTAAGAAAACATTACTAGATTTCCACCCTGATCATTTTCCCCTGAGCAGTGTGGACAAATGAGCTCCCTTTCTCCTACAGTTAGCTCTATGGTGATGCACAGAAAAGAGACCTCCTGTATCTTGTAACCTCTCCTGTGTATACTGTGGCACTTATTATTGAAATATGTAACTTGTAATATAACTTGTAAAATTGTAATTTAAGTACATATGGTTAAAATATCAAACTTTAATAAAAAATAATAAGAAGAATAATTATGGCGATGTTGCAGAAGCATATTCTGGGTGGAAGGAGCATTCAGAACAGGTCCAAACGTTTCGAAGAGCATGTTTCCGATGTGCCAGGACCCGGCTCTTATGATGTTATTCCAGCTGTGTCAGGAGTGAGAGCAGGAAAACCTGTGGAAGACACACCTACAAAAAGAAGCTTGAGAAAGGTACAGTTGCTTTGTTCCAATTTTGTTGATGTGCTTTTGTGAGAGAGAAGCTGTAGGATCATGGCACTGTGGCTCTGAAGAACTAAGACATGAATATATGTATGTACTCCTCAGGGGGCATCGAGTCGTATCAGATACCTGCAGAAACCTGACATTCCTTCGATCCCGTCCCCGGGGCAGGCGTATGGATATGAGGAAAACGAAGATGGCGTGCTCCACAAGCAGCCCCCGCATCCTAGGGATGAAACCCTGGGACCAGCTTTCTACAATCCTGGGCCGGTGAGTTTGGCAGGTTTGTGCCTCACATGTCACTTTGCAGAGGCAGCACTTGGCTGGAGACTTCGTTACATTCAGAGCATTAAGGAGAAAATGACCAGACTGTGTGGGGAGGCTCTTGCAGGCTTTGGCATTGTTTACGCATCAGTGAGAGATCTTCCTTCTTCTCAAGATATTGTATCTTTGAAAAAAGCGAAGGCCAAGAAGTGTTTATACTAATAACACTGCAGAGATTACTGCAGTATGTTTAGTCATTAAAGGAATTTAAGCCTAATCAAGACATCTGGATATTCTAGTTAAAGGATCTATCTTCAAAGTGTGAATTCTCATCAAAATTTCAAAAGTACACCAGGGGAAAGCATTATGTTCTAATAGATGTTTGACATTACAGATGCTAATTACTATGTCCTTAGACTTCTTTTCTTAGGTAACCTTGTTGTATGGTTGAGGTGAAGATATTTTTGCAGTCTAAGTGCATGGATGCAGAAAATATATTACTGATATTATTAGTATAAACATATTCATGTCATATAATTAATTTATTTTTAAAATGAGAAGGAAAAAATAAGCTCTCAGTGGTGAATCGGGTATTATGTTTTTTTCTTTGCAATGTCTTGTGTTTTTTCTGGTATGTACTCTATGTACTCTATGTACATTTATGACGAACTTCTCTTGAAAGTCTTTCGCATTTTGTTTTAATTAGTGACCTCTTTCCCAAAGCTAATGTGACTGCACTTATGCCAGAGAAATTACTTTGTGGAAAGGGTGAAAGAAATGTTGCTTCTCTTACGCAGAGTTAAGAAATGCTTTTTTTCAATTGTGTGAGATTAAAGCACATTTTAGCCTTGCCTCCATTTAGGAATAAAAACACAAATCTGCCTTTGATCTGTAGTAGTACCTATTACAGACATTCCTTTGACAAAGAGATTTAGAAATTATTGCATATACTGTATGTAAACTTAGCCCCTGGCATCTCCTGGTGATCATTTAAAGAAAGCTGCACCAACAAGAACAGCTACAGTTGCTGCCAGCACAAAGCTATGCTGTAAAGGTGTGTGCTTTAATTTTTTTTCTTTGAAATAAGTAAATACCCAAACTATCCATGTTGATTAGTTCACAAAGTTGTTGACCTGTAGGAAGTCCCTTCATAGCCCAACTCACAACTCTGTAAAACAAACCCCAATTACTGCAGCATTGAAATCATGTTGTGAAGGTGTGAAGAGGAAGTGGATAAATCTGCAATCCTTACAATATATACTGCCTCTGTCCCACTGGACCCTGAGAACTGCTGTCTTCTGTGCTGCTGGCAGAGGTCCTGTTAGTTGCCCACAGATGAGTGTCACCATACGTCAGCTGATTTTGAAAGAAAACCTTTTTTTTTGTCAATGTGCACTTAGAACATGACTTAGTGAGCCATTAACAGTGTGTTTTTGTCCGGCAAGTAATGCACACCCATTGGCATCCCTGTCAGTTGTTAAGCTACATAGCTTGAGGCTTTCATTCACAGCCACTTACAAATACTATGGGGTTAGCTCTGCATTAACACCTGCTGCCGAGTTGCTGGCAACTCGCCTTTGCTTTTATGTGTCATTTAATGGATGGACCATGAGGAATATGACATTCTTGTTTTGTGCCACAGCCATCATAATTTAAATTTAAAAAAATGTTTTGGCATTGTTTCTTTTGTATTGTGGACACAGACCCCTTTTGACTTCTCTTTCTGTAACTACTGTATGAGCACATTTTGTGTCACTCTGCCTTCATATCTCTGAAACCCTTTAATCTCTTGTAAGCAGATGTTGTCGTGTTGGAAACAGACTCTGCTCTGTGAACACCTAAGTATGATGTGAACGTTTGGGCTCACCTTGAAAACTGCTTGAAAAAGAGAGTTAAGCAGTGTGATTTATGAACAGACCCTATCCCCAAGGGATCCTGATGGCATGTTACTTATTTTTGGTTTTATGAAGGAATATGATGCCCAGGGTCAGCACATAGATTACATTCATACCCTTCAGACAGTAGCTCATTGGGGAAATTAAGCAACCTTCAGCAAGGCGAATCAAAGGATTATATTACAGTGCTGTGAGGGACAAGGGTGGGCCATGTAGAATTTACAATTAGAACAATGAGTCAGTACCTTGAATACCTTGAATTATGTGTCTCACATGTGCTATGGACTCTGTTGTGTTCTTTTATAAAGATAGACTTTTCACAACCATGCTATTATGATAAGTGCATTCATTCAACATTAAATATTCATAAAATTGAATGGAGAACAGTACAATGAAAGGTAAAACGTAAAATGTCTATGTTTTGGGCAGGATTGCAGGTGCAACTCAACAATGTGTATTTCAGTGTTTCGTGAACTACAGACCTTCACAAAAGAGTAAAATCTCGATTATATCAGGCCTCAGGCGATGCCTGTGCTCCAAATTCTCCCCTACACTCTCCAAACAGCTGTCATCGTGAAAGATGCTGCTGCTTTAAGAAGTACTCGAACACCCTCGAACACCCACGTACTTCATTATCAAAATGCTACTCTTGTTGACGCTGCCCTATTATTCGAAATGACGTATACCCATCTGTGGCCAAGCTTCCTCAGTGAATTAGGGCTTTAAATACACACAGCCTGGAAAAATATCCAGGGTTTATTGGGTATCCATCAGAGAGATTAAAAGAAATAAAGTTGTATCAGAAGGAGGCTCACTGTATGTAAATGCACTGTGTCTCGGATAATTAAAAATTACTGCCCAGTTAAATGAATTAAAAATTAGGGGGGTTGACAGTAAAACAATGTACGTGTAGTTTGACTTTGAAAAATGTTGTCAAATAAGCAGTTAGAAATGAACCTTAAAAACTGTCAAAGTATCATCAAAGACAAATGCCGCCTGCTGTTTAAACAATGTAAAATAATAAATATACAGATATATTTGCATGTAATCTAAAGACATAAACATAAAGTATAATCATATTAACACTGTTTTGCAGATTTGATTTAGTCACAATGGTAATTTTAATATTTTGACTGTATTTGCCCAATTAGTTGTCATACAAAACTCATGCACAGCGCTTGAGAAGAGACATGAGGAATAATTAAATTCACTTAACTTTTTCTTCATCCAGCACAAAAAATGATGCGCCAATTGCAATTTAAGAGATCTTCTCTTATGAGGAAAAAATGGGCTTTACTGCTATTCATACACAATGTTATTTCCTAAGTTGGACAATGTGTGTCATCAGACAGAGTGTCTGTGATTAATTCAACAGGAAGTTTGCAGTGATCACATCTTCCTGAGTTTTGCAAGCAAAATGATCACTTTTCTTTAACCGAGGCATAAATGGAAGAATTGTTTCATTTTCAGCAGATAACCATGTGTTAATTAAAAACATGGCTTAACAAATTTAATAACAGAGTTAAAACCAGCTGGAGAGGACAGAAACTTGAAAAATGTCCAGGAATGCTTGTTTTTATTATTAGAATTCTGCCCTTTTCCTTATGTTTAACAAAAAATGTGGTTTTGACCTTCAGTGAGAAACATTGGGCAGACATTCATTGGAAACTGGAGTGGGCTTTGATATGAGAAATAGTTGTAACCTCAGAGGCACTTATTATGATATGAGATTCTCCATCTGGCCACCTTTAAGGATAATAGCTGCTTGCCTGTCTGAGATGGTATGAAAAATAAATGGCATAGCAGCAGAAATGTCCCTATGGATAACTAATGAAAGGATTCAAAATAGTTTTCCTTCTACAAATATAAGTCTAAAATGCTACATGTCACAGTAGATGATAAATGTTAAGATCATTCCAACAGTGCTGAACAACTTTTTGGGCAATATATGAGTTTTTAAACAAAGATTTATTTTCTAAAAGGTCTACAAGTTAATTCATATCTTCTCGTATCTCATCTTTTTTTTTTGCTCACGATCTGACAGTAAGGAAAACGTCTGCTCTTGAGAAGGTGGCAAAATCCCGATGCAGTAAATATGTGCAGTGGTTTCAATGTTTTGCCACGGTTTTACCACATTTACAAATTGAATTTACTGCTTTGTCATGGTTCTGTCATGGTTAAACCTGTGGTTTTACCACATTTACACCATGCATTAACACCTTTGTCATGGCTGTCAACACTTACATTAGCTTTTTGTCATATTTTCCCACTGTTTTCATTTTGTTTTAGCCTGCATGATTATTTTCCACCATGCTTTTACTATGATTTCAGGGTGCTTTACTACACCTCACGAAGGATTTACCATTGAATACCACATGATCACCCCTGCTTATTTTAAACACTATTTTGTTGACTATTTTTTTACCTGTGGGTAACTTAGAGCACCAGTTGTTCTCATTTGAAATGTGAGTGAAATTCCCGAAACATTATGTACATTTTCAAAGCGGTTAATGCAAACCCCACAACAGCGATGTGATTTGCAAAATGCTGTATTATTTGTGATTGTGTTCACTCAAAATCAAGCACGTTTGTGCCAACCAATAAATACAAATCTCTGCAGCTGACACACAAACCAATTGAGAAAGACTTGTGAAACAAAATGAATTAATTAGTTCACAGTTGAAAGCAACCAATCTCATGTGTGTTCAATCTTACCACAGAGGTATACATCCTAACTGCCAAAATTGTTAAACGGCCAATCAATACTTAAGCACATATGTATTAGGTTAGCAGTGAGTTAGTGCTGCTGAAAGACGGAACGGGAACACGTAGTTTGAAGAGGATGAGGGGCTCTGAATGTGTTGTGGTAGAGCAGGGGCCAAGGGATGGGTAAAAAGAGGAGGAAAGCAAATATCAACCATGTGCACTGCCATATCAGATGATGATGTCACTGCCCACATCCCCCCACCAGGCACCACAACACAGGTAATCGTTATAGATATTTTGCACAATGGTCATATACCTGTTGAAGAGAGAGAGCTGGTGAAGTCTGACCTGTGGTGTGGGGGAACGTTGGGGAATGGTTTGCCATTTCACCATGGCTATGGAATTCCTCCAACCCCTCTTCCCCCTTCTTTAACCCCATTGAGGAGTTTTTCTCTGCATGGAGGTGAAAGGTTTGTGATCTCATGATCAGATGTCTCTGCTGGGTGCAATAAACACTGGTTGTGGGGACATACCTGTAACTCCAGGAGATTTACAATATTTCATTGTTTCACTTTATGTATGTGCATTGGTTACATATTTCTAAATGAACACTATCAGGAGCCTGTTCCTGAATTTATTGCTTTTTGTTTGTATGGGAATTTCCTTATTTACATTGTGGTTTTTAACACAGTAATTACACTTTCAGTGATATTCAGTATTAGTTGGACTGTAAGGTACTGCAGATGAACATGCACTCAGGGTCACATTGATGTTGATAGTATTTTGTAAGGCGCTCTTTAAACACTGAGAAAGAGAGATTCCCATTTACTGACACTATCGTATTTTGGTAGATTTTGATTTTGAGCTATGTGGTAAATATTATACCAAGTATCTTAGGGTGTTTCACTCTGGTAACGTGTTATTTTGCGAACTGAAATAGAGTTTGGGGATATTTGTTCACTCTTTTGAACAGTGTTTACTTTTTTGTCTGTACACTTTCAGGAACAGCTTTTAAGCAACTGAGAAAAACTGTACATGCAGATTTATTATTTTTTATAGATTTATTAGATCTGCTTAAATATTTTTTTATTTTTATTTTTTGTCTTTTCCAGATTGATGTCTCATTTAAGAAAATACTGGAATTCTGAATTGTCTAATGAAGCAACTAAGTTTTTAATTGGAGGCAGATTCTACTAACATTTGCTGCAATGAAATCCATAAACTGTAGATACAGTTATAAAAGTAAGCGTCACTCTTCAAAGACTGAGTTTAAATAAATAACTGAATAAATTAATTTTCTCCTCGCTCATCAGTTTGCATCCTAACATAAATATAAGATTTTAAAATCATGCCACAAGGACTTTTTTGCTGCAGAATTACTGTATGTAAGAGGTAACAGCATTGTCTCCTCAAGGAAAGAGTTTCAGTAAGTCCTCAAATCAATAATTACAAGTAAACAGATACGCTAGTTTATTTCTTTCCCAACAGTAGACATTTTCACTAAAAAACAATAATTTAGCCTTCTCCCATTATTTCTTCCCATGCTTACTTTTAAATGGAATGCTGTAAATGTCATTTTAAGCATTAACACCATTAAAACTGTTACACAAGATTGTCATGTGTTTTCTGAGTTTGAAGGAACAGAATATATACAGTATATTAAATGCTCTTACTGCCCATTCTGCAATTCTGCCACAATTAAAACTGTACCAACGTGTACTCCTTTTTACCTGTGAAAATAACACAGCTGTTATTGATGCGATGCTCTCTGGATGGAATGTGGCATTATGTATGCTTAGCATGCATTCAGAGCATCTTGACTCTCTTTCTTTAAGCTCAGGGAGCTGTAAAACATAAAGAAGCTTGCCTGGCTTTTATACCAGCCGCGCCACTGACATTGACATATTGGCAACCGTGGCCCTTACAAAGTGAACTACCTGTGTGTGATGGGACCGGCGAGCAGTCCATTAGCGGCTAAATTAATGCACCACTGGGACCCTTAATTCTTTGCAGAATCTATTTCCATACTTAATTATGGGAGCATCGTTTTAAAAAGTTGCAAAGCACCTTGTTCATCCATTTTGATGTCAACATAAGGAACTATTAGTAATTCTTCTTCAAGTTATATTACAATATTCACTTAAAATAATGCAGCACCATGCTGACTTTGCTTCAATTAAACCATATTTTATTTTCTAATGACTAACCAAGTCAACAGTGACCTTGAAGTAGGTTGTGTCAACACTTTGAGTTGAGGCATAAAGAGCTTAGTGATTTAGGGTTATCAAGAGTGCATCAATTTATTTATTTCTTTATTTATTTTTAGCTGTCTTTTAAGGGCTTTTAATCCTGTGATAGATGTAAGATTTAGCTTAAAGATGCTTGGGTCAGTAAGTTAAGTTCTTGTCTAATTGCATTATTTTGGAACAGTGATTTTAAAATGTCAACCATCACAAACAGAACCTTTGAAACATTTACAATAAAAGAAGACAATGATTCAATACTTTTCTATCCTTCATACATCTGTTGCATTTAACAAGCTCATTCAAATTCTGTGATAGATGTTTCTGGTTGAATTAAGTATATTGGTAGGATAGCAATAAACATGGAACTTGAAATGCACATTTCCTGTGAATGAATAAATACTGTAAGCGTATCCTTTTTCAGACTGTGACATTTCCATGTTTCTTAAGGGTTACTATGCAAAGAGATCTCAAGATATTACTTGTACTTAGCTCAGTAGGAAGTCCTGTAGATGTCAGAATCAACTTTTCACTCTGACAACTGTGTAGTTATTGTTCTTCTGATTTCTTCACCAAGTGGTATTCATTTTCTATTTCAGTGGCACTGACAAAGTTTAATAGACTAATATAAAGTATAGAAACAAGTTTAGTCTTATTGGAATTGCCAGCAGGAAGGCTATAAGACTCAAATTGAATTTAAAGTAGCTAGATTCTCTGTGTTAAATTTTATCTTTCTCTCCCACTGAAGAAATATTCATCTTAACCTTGGTGGATTTCACATAATAAATTATTAACATTTAAAAAAAGACACAGAAAAAAAGATACATTCCATTTCTAAGATATACAGTGATAAAACTATTGGGACAAATCATTCCTGTCCTAACCCTAACCTGTACTCTGCTTTCAAATTTCCCTGTCTGTAAGACTCACTGTCAGTGCAATGACATATAAAAAGCCAAAAAAGCTGTCCTGAATTTGATCACATCTAACATGTCATGATTGTACGATTATACAATGACATAAAGAAATACAATTTCTGAAGAAATTATACTCTGTAAAAAAATATTTATATGTTTTTCTTTTATATTTGAGTTAATGTGTACAAGCAGGAAGAAGGACACTTTCAGCAGGTGACACAATTTAATAAATATGAATATCAGTTAATTCTATTAAACAGTCAATTATATTGTTTGAAATGATGTTTATGCTAAAACCACCAGGGTAATGCACTCCTGTATGTTTATGTTTTTTTGTAGCATATTTGAGACATTTTAATAATATTAACAGCATGTTGCTGTTAAAATGTTGGTATGATGTTGTTACATGTTAATATGTAAATATAGCAACTTAGTAGTGGCAAATGAAGTGTTTCTGAACAGAATCAAAGAAACCAAATATTTAAAATGTAGCAGTCAGCTTCATCCATTCTTTGCAGTTCAGCTTGTAAGAATCAAATCATCCATGATGGATGCAGTATTTCTTCGCATTCAATGATTGCCAATTACTGTATGTTTAGAATGTCTTTAACAAAATATTTCTCCCTGTGAAAGGTGAATTTACTGGAATATAACATCACAGCTCTTATAGCCATGATCATTTTTACAATGACCATCCTCGTTTACTTAGTGTTGTTAAAATATCACAATCGAGAAAATTATGTGGAAGTGTCTTCATAGACATTGGTGAAAATAAGCATTTTTTGCACACGGCAGGTAAGTCCTACGATTTTGGAACAGCAAATCTGGGATATCTTTAAAGTGCAATGTAAAGCATATACAGTAATGGCGGTGACTATGAATGGTAACAACAGTCTTCCCATCCTTGACCTCTTGAGACCAGCCCCTACTTTTGTTGAAATAGAATCATTAAAGAGTAAAAACATATTCACAAAATATGTACTGTAGGGCTAGGTCCCTCATCTAACAATACAATCTCCTATTGTATTCCCCTTATTAAAAATATAAAGGGAATTTTTTTCTGATGGGCACATTGTGTGTAACTTCTTTAAAACTGATGGTAGGGAATCAGTAGTATGTGTCCATCAAGCGGCAATTGTCATAAAAATGAGCAGAGACCAGAGAAATGTACTGTATAAAGTAGCTAAAGTAGGTTTGGTGCTACTTGTTCCAATAGGAGAAATTAACTCCTCCATACTGTGTACTGTACTGTAGGTCACTGAGAAAAGACCACAACTGCAGTGCAGACATGAAAATAACATTATCTTACTTGTTGCGTCATAGCACAATTGCTTCTTTGTTTTCAAAGCAAAATTTGCTCTGTGTGTTTTCCCTCATTTCAATAATATGTTTACTTTGGCTTCCCAAGGTTTGCATGTTTTACTGTACCTCTCTGTGTTTGATCATGCTTTACCTCAATTTTACTGTGCTTTCTTATACTATAGTTCATGCTCCTTTTACCGCAGTATAATACAGTAAATTTTTAGGAGTGCCTTCAAGGCCAGAGCTACAGATCTCTGATATAGACTGCTGTCCAAACTGTTGAGTCCAACTGTAATATTCATTATATTCTTCATTGCTAATGAGAAGAGTGAAAATTTATGCTGTTTCCCTCAATACTGTTCAAAGTGCTTAACATTAGCTTTAAGAATCTTTACAGTTCATTGTAATTATTAGGTTATCAATAATGAAATCTATTCTCTGTGTTGTTTCAGATCGAATCCTATGCAACTCAGAAGTACAAAGGAGTGCATTTTGGAAACCAGACTGCAGCACGCTGTGAGCTGAAAGTGAAAGAGGGGCCAGGACCAGGGGAGTACGACCTATCGGAGTGAGTAACAGCACATCACTCCCTTGTTCACCCCATTGCCATGTGATGTGTGCTTTTGGTGATCTAGCCTCTGCTATTTAAAAAAATAAAAACAGCTTTACTTAAAACTGGTAATAATGATGTTACAGTTTGATCAGTACCGATGTCATCATGTACTGAATTGCTTACTGGTATGATGACCCTGTATTTGTAACAAATAAAATAATGTTTGTTTTGATAAATGAATATCAAAAATATTTTTATAAATGAATCCTTTTCTGGTATTACTGAATACTAATTTAGTTTAGCAAGTGATAGTTAAAAGGGTAATTAAATATAGGTATACATCCCGAAATTTACCCTTCCCAATAGAAAGAACACAGTGACCGCAGGGTTACTGATGCTCGGGAGATTACAGAAAGTACTTTCAGAACTACAGTGAGGATGAAATATGGTTTCTCAGTGCCATGAACAGTTTTAAATATCAAACACATCTATTATAGTGGGCTGTGCAAGTCTAAGTTTTCAATTGCTACAACAATCAAAGGAATTGCTCTAGTTTATGTATTATTTATATATTCATCTGTTTTACATATAGTGATAATTTTTCTCTTGGACCCTTTCATTCACAGACACATACAGTATATACTAATGTAGCTAAGCACATCTCTTATTGCCAATAGGATCATGGCCTTAAATCCCTTTAAAAAATGGACTTCTAATATTCTGGGGTATGAAACAGCAGCCTCTGGTGGTTAAAGCAGCAAATGCTTTCCATTTACAGGCAAGTTATGATTTGGATGCTGTAAACCACAATACAGTATGTGTGAAGTGACTTCAGGATCACTAGCTCTGCTCTGGTGAAACTGAAACAAGTAGTGTAATCAGATACGTATGTACTGTATAGTGCATGTTTCTGTTAACACCCATAGCATATCTTTACTTTTTTTATTTCTGACAGGAGGAATTAAACTCAAAACCACATATGGTACAGTGAATCAGAAGTTAAATCAGATAAAAGAGATTTTTTTTTAAGAGACAGAGGCTTCAGTCTGCATTCGCTAACTAACACACTCTGTGACACATTAGACTTTCTTTTAAATCTGAATAAATGATTCGCAGTGCTTACTTTTTCATTGGAAATGCTTGAATCATCTGCAAACCTTAAATATATTTCCGAGACTGAACATAATAAAATAATTATATTTTTTTCCTGGGATCATAACAGTAGTTTTACTTTTATTTAAATCATATAATTCATCCTTTAATTTATGATTTAATGGTTATGAAATGTATCCCTTGTAATTATCCATTTATTAGTGCGCACTGTAAATTCACACTCCGTCTAGACTTTTTTATTGAACTTCTTAGCATCATCAGTATCTTTATAGCAAGTTTGAGCCTCACCTGCACTCAGCACAATTAAGATGGGTGGAAAAAGAAAAAAACTTTAATCATTTGCCTCCCACAGCAGATACATAACACTGTGATAAGCATTTCACATTGATTGACTTAAGAGATGATCTTCCTCCTGCCGTTTAAGTCAATGAAACATAAATCTCCCTCTGAATCTCGCAGAGAGAGTGCACTACATTATGAGCACGTCAATATCAGGAAGGAAGAGCAGAAGCAGGAGCTCTTTATCCCACGGTACCACGAAGTGGTGGCGCTGCAAGAGGAGAAGAAGGTAAAGGCTGTTCAGCCGAGCTCGGAAAAAGGATGTACAGTTTGCTTGTTAGCATAAAAGGCACAGATGAGCCATTACAAACAAGAGCTGCCACTTAAAAAGGTTTGCACAATTTAAAATTTTGTTTAGGAAGAGAAAATCATTTTCCTCAATGAATGATTCACTGGTTCTTTATCCTAGCCATCCAGCCAGAAATCCATTATTTCTCCTTGAATAACCTGGATATAACTCATATGGATGGATGTGCAGAAGAATGTGAACTCATTAGTTAAAAAAGGAGGCACAAAAGCCTTTCTTTGGTTCTCATGTTCTCAGAATCAGTCTGATGAGTTCATAATACTCAGGAAAAAAAAAACAATGGCATATATTATTTTATTATTTTCCTAATAGTAAAGACAGACTGATGGCATCATTTAAGTGCTAGATGTCTTATAACATTTTTTAACTTTACTTGCTGCCAGGCTGGTAAGCATATGTCACATCTACAAGGTCATTAGGTCTATTTGCAGTAATCATTTACTTGTATGGATGCTAGTGGCATATTGATCTGATCTGATTGAGTTTATCTAGTTTTTTTTTAAAGATTCCAGAGAATCATCAGAACCTTCACTAAGTGGCTTAAGTTCGTATCCTGTGCTTGTGTCCTAGTTTCATTATCGACCCTGAAGTACTTAGCAGTATTAACTTACTTTCAGGATTGTGAATACTAGTCTATTATGGATCTATTATAAGAGACTACGTTTTTATAATACTACATTTCAGTGATCAATTTGCAAAACTTTCCCTTTTCAGTGACTTTTGAAACCCTTTAGCAAACATTTAATTAATATTGTACCTTATTTCATTGGATACAGTTGGAAAAATACCATCGGTCCTAGTGAACAGTCCATTTTAAATGCAAGCTCCACTGTCACTCTACCTAAAACTAAATGTATCGTACTATATGATTAAGGTTAAAAATTCTTAACAGCACATGATCAAAAAACATTTTATTCAAAGAAGGTGAAATTGTCACTACTGTGCTGCATTTCCTTGATCAAAATAGAATCTGGAGCTGACTTATGTTGGGAATTTTTAAAATAAGGCACTTCTAATGGAAGCAGCACTCAAGACCTTGGAATCATAGGCCACTGTGGGCCTTGGTCCTTGTTGGCGTCCAGTAATGATGGGCAACCCAGGGTGACATAATATCAGAAAGACCTGCTAAAGAAGAGAAACACATATTCAATAGATGGCGCCAAAGCTTAAGAATCAGACGTAAGTCTTTTATGGTACATCTTGAAGATCGGTCTCAAATTTAAAATCTCTCCAGCTAAGATTCATTTGTTTGAATACAGTAGGCGAGCCACCCCATAAGCAAGGACAAAACCAGGGTGCTGAACCCTATAGAAACAAAAGTGTCATCACAAAAGAAAGATAGAAAGGGAATTGTGCTCTGTTGCTGCTCCTCTGGTAGGAATTTTGTGAAGTGAAAAGCATGATTTTCCTGTTGTTATGTAGTGTAACATGTTGTACTTGTTTTGTATGTGATTCTGTCTCTGATTAAAAGTAGTTGAAAAATGTGATTCTTGAGAATTGTTCGGATCTGGAGTGCAAAACAATTGAAGAAACTTCCAACAATGTTTTTTTGTGTGAAAATAATTCCATCCATTTTGTAAAATACTGTACAAAAGTAAAAATACTTTTGAATGCCTTAACAGTGCACAATAAACGGATGAATATAACATCTAAAAGAGAAGGTAGATTGGACATACAGTATATATAATTAACCTGTGTTTTATGGATAATTACTATTTTTACTACAATTATGGTGAAAATATTGTTGAGGAGTTCTCTTATATTCATATTCCAAAGCAAGTGAGGATCCATATTTTTTTCTTCCCATAGATAATTAAAACAAATTTAAACATGAAGTTGAGTAGCTCTGAATGCTTGGCTCAGGGCACATTAGTTTACCTTACTTTTCTGTCCAGTATTTGTGGTAAGGTAAACTGCCACTAAACCATTGCCACTTTTTGCTTTGTTCCTCATAGTTTCTTAGATAGTCATTTTAACTCAAATGGAAGCTGGAGTCTGGCTGGTATCATACTGTGTTTCAACTGTTTACTTTAGGGACTACAGAATATTACAATAAAAAGTTCACTTTCTGGAATAAAATTATGTAATAGCTGTTCGGTATGAATCAAATTACACTCCATCTTGGGTCTGGAGGAATTCTATACATTTCTATCATTATATGGGGAAACAGAGAATGTCAGAATTGGTTTTATCCAAAGAATGTTTCTCTTGTTATCTCTTTGTCCTGTCTGGTTTCCCAGATATTCTAGAAGCTAATTTAATATAAGTAAAATATTTGGAATATGTTTTGCAAAAGATTTTGTGTCGTATACCAACAAATGATCGATGAAACTCCTGTTAGACTGTGAAAGAGTCAGTAGTGTAGTCTTTGCTGCAGACTGAAGATGGTACATTTGCCTGAAGCAGAGACGACGAGTGGGAAAGTACCATGACAATTGTATTGTGAGAGGAGGGAAAGAAGATTAACAATTGGATACTTTGAGATCTCTCTTCTATAAATGAAAGGATCTGACCTATATCCTATGTGTAACAAAAAAGAAACATATTCTGTAACTTTTATGAAGTGCCTCAATATAGTATAAATTGTTTCTTCTCTTTAGTCACCACCATTTTATCTCAACAGGCCAATGGTGAAGACTATAAACCTCTTCAATAAATTTTGATTTTAGTACAATAAGAAAGTCACCAAAAGATCATGGGACCTCAGCCAGAGCAATCCTGCATAGCTTCCTTTAGTCCTACGGAGGTTTGGGACTTACGTCTGTGCACATTTAGGGTTCTACACATTGTGTGTATTAAATCATCCAAACTGTCTGTGTACTCCTGATGTTTGCCTGGTTGTGTTTTTTATCTAAAAGTCAAATCTGACATACCCTACAACCCATAGCTACTCTGTACACCTTGTCTTGACAGACTTTGTGCAGTAAATTCTGAGATACTGCCTTAAATGCTTTTTCAAGTGACAGCTGATTATATTTGTAGAAGCTTCAACTTAAAAATCCATGTAATTTGCATTTCGTTTTCTTCCTGGCATAACCTATCAGCCATTTCACTCCCTCTTGGAAGAAGGCCTGCCTTCCCTGGGAGACAGGCTTGTGAGAGTTCCCCTAAAGCACTAATGGCTTCTGATATCAGCAAATGGAAGACAGTTGCTCTGTTTTTGCTCAAGATAAATTGAGGCTGTTTCCCAGGTCTCTGTGTTTGCCAGTATCCAAATTGCACATTCCACACACAGAGTTCTGACTCAAATAACAAAAACACACTATCTTTGTGGACTTTTTCTGTTACAATAATTAATATTCTCATACAGAGCAGAGAAAATAGAGGGTAAAATAAATAAAAAAGAAATAATAAAAATTAAATTAGTAAATTTCTGATGCATACAAATGTAATATTAAACATTCCATAGAGCCTGACAATGCTAAACATCCAAAATGCAGTACTGTACATATTGTAGGCAACATTTGCCATCACAAATGTTCTTAGTTTTGGACTGAAGCAATGCAGCTTAAAGTGATTATTTTGCCTCTTTGGACATTTAGTAGTTTTGTCAAAATGAGCCAATGAATATAAAGAGATAGTGTATTTAATACTTTGCTGTTAACTCACAAAGCTGAGGAAATGACAGTGCTAGCCCCTCATTTACAAGGAATGAGCCAGGGAGGCAGCTGCTAGGGTGCAGTGGGGGTGAAGAGAGGGGTGTAGAAAAGACATTCAGAGATTTGGGCAACCAACCAGACCAGAAAATTAGAATTCGGGATTAGAATTTGAGCTCCTCCTGAACTTTTGTTTAATAACACCATAAGGTATTAAAGTTTTTGTTTTATAAATGTCATACATTCAAAAATGTGTTTTCCTAATTGGACGTTTTACAGGAACTAGTGATAAAATACCGTTAGGTAACCTGTGATATCTAAGGTTTAGACTTTTGTTGTGTTAATTTACTTACTTCAAATTACCAGCAAGTAAAAAAATATCATGAATGTGTGTTTTGGGTACTTCATCTGAAAATAATATACCAATAATATATAATAGGAATATACTGTACCAATCATTTAATTCTGGTTAACATTGAGCAGGAAAGCATTTGCATGTGCACCTATTTTTCTAACTGCTAGGCTCTGAAAATATTAAGCCTTCTTTTCTGAGATATAATATTTGGCACATTATACAATAAATCCACATTAACAAAAACCCTACATTTTACTGTATGCCTTTAGGTTAGCATGGCAATTTACTTCAATGAGTTTTTGATCCATTGAACACAAAAATTTTTGGATAAATGCCAAAAGTCAAAGCTCTGCAACAACGGGGCATACTTTTTAAGTTTTACTTGTCATTTGTAAGCAATATTTGAACAGGAGCTGTTTATCCAGATGGTGCTACTGACTGGGCAACAATGGATTGATGTGGAAAGTACCTTTTTGTGTCACCCTTCTGCTGAATAACCATGTAACTGCCTTCAAACTTGGCTTTCCTGTTTGATTTTACTCTTTTATTTTCCAAATCTGACAAAATCTGCAGATGTAGTAACAGGAGCATGTTTGCATGTGGGATCCAGGGTTCTGGAGATCAGGCTGTGTTTCTGACAGGCTGCTGGGGCAAGGTTATTGCAAGTGACAGGGAGCTGGAGCTAACATTGTTTCAGAGCAGCAGTTGTTTTGCTAGAGTGCTGGAGAATCAATGCAGCAGGGATAAAGACTAATGACTGCTTAACATTACCAACTAGTTTTTTCAGGTGCATCCCTTTTGGTCATCATTCAGTCAAAAATGGCAGGCTCTGACCATTAGGTGCTTTCATTAGCACCCTGCAGGCAGAAGGAGTAGGGCAGCCCACATCTGTCTTCATTAGAAAGTGGTGGCTGCAGCTTGTGAACAGATGGGTCATTATTGCCTACATTGCCCTCTGGGCCCCTACCTGGAGGACGCCTCCAATTGTCCTACATAGGACACACAGACCTCACACAGAGCACCCACAACACATAGAATAACAGGGGCTCTCTCAGCACCCTAACCTCTGTGCAGCACTGCAGCTACCTTCCATCTTTAATAATAGGGACACACAAACACATGCCACCAATTCTAATGTGCTGCTGGAAGAGGGAGAAAAGCTTAGTAGGCTACTGTAGGTAAAATGGCTGTGGAATGAAAATGTTTTTGTAAGTAGCAAAGGCTGTTGAAATCAAAAGTTCTCTGTCTTTTGTGGTGTAGTTTATATCTGTAACTTTTCTTTAATTGCGATTTACTTTTATGATTACTACACACTACATATCTTTCCTTTCTTTGTTAGTATGCAAGGTTTCTCAATGAGATTCTGAGTTATTTATAAGCATGCAATTGTCTCCTTCCAGTTATTCTCTTTGAAAGTGTTTAATCACGTACTGGGTATCTTGGATCTACAGTATATTTGTAATTGTGGACAAAGCTGTCTTGACCACAGAAAACAGTTACTGTAAGTGCTATTACTAGCATACATTTACTTAAAACATGGATGGGCATCTTACAAAGTGGATTCCTGCAATATTTGCAGATACTTTGCAGTTAGTGGCTGATTAAGATCTTTAAATAAACTGTATTTGCAGCTATTGAGACTTATACTATATATATGAAGAGTCTCCTGAATTTACAGTTACAACATAATTCAGAGTCTCCTAAAGACTCAACAGACACAAACCCCTAAAATATGTTGAACTTCAGTATTTAGTACCATGCTATTTGTTTAGGCTATTATCTATAATTCAATGGTTATATAAAATAAAATAGTGTAAAAGTACTAAATTCTTGAGATACTTAATAGGATTTTATCTTAATTTAGAACCATTATCTTCTGGTTGAAGTTAAAGACCAAAGACACAAATAAACCTGACAGTGCAAATTAATGTGCATGATAGGCTACTTTAAGTCTTTTTTATAATTGTGACTAAACACATTAGGAAAAATGCTATTTAAACTAGATTTCTTTTCCTGTGCTAGAGGTAACTGTGATAAGATACTCTGAGATTCTGTGAAAATATGTGTCACATTTTAATAGGTTTTCATTAATTTGATTCCGTTTTGAAAGTTCTACTGCAACTCTTGACTTCTTTATAACTTTCTTTATATTTTTTTATAACTTTGTGGTTCCCGATCTTGTTGATATGTAGCCCTAGCTGTATCTTTAGGAGAATACATGTAAATTGGATTTCATAAAACAGAGACTTATTTTACCTCTTCTTCCTATTCTTATTTTTCCCTTTTGTATTAGTAGTAATAACAATTAATGAATCAGCAAAGGTTAATTTTGTGCCGCAAAACAACTTTCAACAGATTTCATGTTAAATCTTCTTCACATATGAGTTATATATCTTCTTCATATATGAGTGTATTTCACCTGCAATATTAATTATGTTGCAAAGACATATAAGCATTACCTTGTTTTTATCAGTTCTAAACTCATATGTTTGCACTGTGATTAATGATGCCTTGTGACAATAAAGAAGTGCCATGAATGACATTGCTTCCTGAGCCGAGACAGTTCAGTAACTACCCAACGACCCTGTTTGTTTCCCAGTCTCTAATTGCCCATGCATCTTCCTACATTGCGAGGTTTGTGTGCAGTTTACCACCTTAGGTCAAAGGTCGACACACAGATGCCACTATCTATAACATAATTACTCGCTTATTTGGATGTGGATGTCTAAGAGCAAGGTGACACTGTAAGATGGCTGATGGCACCTGCTCAATGTTCTGTGACCTCTGTTCTGCTGCTGGATTTGTCTCAGCCTTGAATGGAGCTTCATTTCCATAGTTCAGTCATTTATCTCTACAATCTGTACTGGTTAAGACGCCTTCAATTACAAAAGGAACCTTTCATTTCTGTACACTTGTGTTTTTTTTTTAAAAATTAAAAAATGTCCTTGTGCTTGTTGTTATTATTTGTGTTTTCATTTTTGGTCTGTTCTTTTCTGGTCTAGGGTGTACCTGGTCCCGGCCAATATGAAATTAAAAGCCAGTTTGACACGTCAAGCACTTCTCACAATGGTGTTCCAGCTCAGAACCCGCCATTCTTGTCCCAGGCACGGGTAAGACAGAGGCTGTCCTGAGGTGAAATCTGATCTTCTATACAGCACGTGTGTTCTTCTGTAGCCTTGTTTCAAAATGAGAATTTGTGTTACAATTACAAGAATGGGACTGGCAAAGCTTTGTATTAAAAATACAATGGTGGGTTAATGGTATACTATGGTAGCCAACCAGTATGATGTCCTACTGGAGTGATAATCTATTAATCAAATGGTGGGTGACCATTTACCACCTTGTCATGGACACCTTGGTTAAGATGAACTCCTGAACCTGAACTCCTGGCCAGATACCATTTTCCTTTGACATAACCAGTGCAAAATAGCAGAAATGGAGCTCAGGAGAACCAAAGGAAGTGAATATCTATGTTATTGTACCTGTTCCACTTTGTCAGTTCCGTTAGTTTTCTTTGTAGAAGAACTATCAATAAGTAAATGGACATAGCTAAAAGACAAAACCAAACAAAAAGATCCTTTTGGTAAAACCAAGTCAATTATAACAATTAAAACACATTCTTAAACACTCTTATACTGTAAATATAAGATATTTATTTAAGTGACCTGAACGTCTTAAGCAGAACAGGAATTGTGGTCTTCAATGTGTAAATTCATTTGCAGAAACAATTACGTTTCCTGTTTGCAAAGGTGCTCAAACACCGAAAAGGAAAGTAGTATTGCAGCAGTAACTGCAAAAAAGGTCTTCCAAAGATCCGTTGTCTTAGCTCTTGTCATTTCTCTCGAAGCGGGGCAAGCTGACTAGCTGTAATTTCAGGCAGAATTCCTGAGAAAGCAGAGTCCCCCCTTTCCTGTGACATTCTTTTATCCTGCCCTCTCACTTTATTATACAATGGTATAATATTCCTTCTCACCGTCAAAGGTCCTACAATAAAAATGGACCTATTAGCAGAATGGTTTTTATGGTCCCTCACAGTGCACAATCAAAATGTCAGTCTTATTTTCTCTCTTACACTACAATGTTCAACATCCATAGATCATATTCACATAATCAGGAGATCCACTTCCTGGGTGGGTCCAAGTGCCTCTTGGACCAAAGCACAGTCCTGGTTAGACCAAATAGATTGTCTCATTAATGTTGTTAAAATTAAGACACTGAACGACTAGGTTTTCATTTTCTGAACAGTTTTCTAGAAAGGGATAGCTACTGCAATTTTCTATAGCTATCAAAAAATCTAATTTTGAGGGAAAATTTGTTGTTTACCAATTGTGAGCATTCTTTACATCGAACTTTGTTAGTATTCCCATGATTACATCAGGAAAAATACACAGAAAATCAGTTCTGATCAGTACTGGGATCAAATTGTTTGGGGTCTTAATTCACATGCTGGCAAAACCTAACAGGAATGACCTGTGAAAGGTGTCTGGGGGGTGAAAGGTCATCTGAAGGATTTACACACGAGAGCTTGCTGTCTTGAGCTTGAGAGATTCCAAACCTTTCTCATCACCTTTCAGCTCTACTTCATTTTTTTCGCTTAGATCTTTTTCTGTAAATATTTTTCATATAAAATCAATTAGATTGGATTATGCACATTGTTGCATAATAGTGAATGACAGCTCAGCTGGAATGGAACACGAGAACTGCCTGAGTTTACCTGATATTTCAGGAATAATAATAAATATATCTGAGAGACTTGGAGATCTGACATTTCAGAGTGCCACACGGAGCAGGAAAGGCAGGTTGCCACACTGAACTCACAATAAGAAAAACTGCCTCGAAAAGAGTGATAGAACACTATATGCACAAAACGTAATTCAGTGACTACTAATTATAAATGTGCATTTTATACTGTTTTAAAAGTCAAAACGATTTTAATCTCTTGCTGACAAAAAAGTCTGTGTGTCATATAAGAGTTCTGAGTGCTCTGCCAATGAGATAGCAGTGTGCAAGTTTGGAGACAGGAAGAAAATCTCAGCGTATTATTACCACAGCATGGGATACTGCAGGTGGTACTGGATTTTGACACCGACTGTGGCTGTATGACATAAAACTGAATGTGCTCACAAGGCGTTTATTATTCTTCTCATAACTGCATAGATTTTCTCTAGCTAAGTCTTCCTTCTTCCTTCCTGGGCTAGCAGGGGCAGGTGTTGAGGAGATCTCTAGCTAAGGCATTTTTCAACATATTGCTCAAGCACATTGCTCACCTTATGCATCAGGTGAAGTGCACTTTTATAAGCCACTGTGGTGTCTGCATATTTCAATGGAGAAATACAGTGAACCTCTGCAGGAAGATCATTGTCCATCAGCTCAACTGTGAGGAAGCAACCCTAAGTCTCTTTAACTGTAACCACAAGCTGTTTAGAGCAGTGATCTATGTGCTTCCCTACAATGCTTTGGAATGAGGAGCACTGTATAAAGGCAGGTTTTATCATACAGGATTTTATTTTGTAGTGTATTTATCAGTAGAACATAGAAAACTTTTTTAAATTACTTCCTCTAACTCTGGAAAAAAGCTTTTTTCTAATGATTTTCCTACTGCAGATTATTTATCAATCTGAGTTGCGTTACTAACAATCAAAGAAATGATTACTTGATAGGAAATTTGAATTGAAATAGTCAAGGCACGATGCCATTCAGCATAGACCACTGTGAAATACCGTAAAAGCTAAGTAATGTAGGATAGATTTTTAATGTGCAATATATAATGAATTTTCTTTTCTTTTGATGCGTTATGAAAATGGATTTGTGAAACTATTCCCTCTAGGTTTTACACAAAATGAAAATCCTGCCAAGAATTGTTTTAACCTTGAATAACTTTAACATGAGCCCAAAGCTGTGTCTCACAGAGTACCAATGATTTATTTTAAAAAATGGCTGTCCGTATTCTAAAATGGCATTTTGCTCAAAGTTTCCTTGGTCCCAATGGTAAAATTAGGACAGAATTGCTTTGCCTGATACAATTTACAGGAAGTATTTCATGATTCAAGGAGAAACCATGTTGTCTTAGGTATACAGCAAGTTTATCTGTTTCAGAAACACCTTGGCCTTTTGCCTAAATAATTCATTTTTCTCTGTATTGTTAAGCTAGTGTCAATAAAATATAAAGTGAGTTTAGTTCAAAACCATTTCAGATAAATATCACAATGCAACATATTCTGTGGAAGGAATTCCTTGTGTCTATGCATATTCCATTATTGTGTTTATTAAATGTCCTGTGTAAATAATTTTATAGTCCCATAATTGTAATTTATGGTCATGTGTACCTAAGAAAAAATGGCAAAGGTTTTTTTTTGTAGAGGATTCTGCATATGTTTTTGTTCTTAAATAAATTGTCACAACAGAAAGAATACAGGCTTGTGCTGACAGCTGCATGTTGAGATGTGTTGTATATTGTAGTACAATCACCAGGAGCAATCACCAGGGCATAAAAAAGTTACTGAACTGTAATCTGATCTACAATAATGCTCTTACATGCACAGTGTTCTGTTTTGTACAGTTTTGATTTTTACAGTTTTTTGCTGGCACTCTAGGCCTTGTGAAGACAGACATGAGATGTCACATGTGTGCTAGTATTAAGGTTGGGGCTGCGGCTGGAATAATTTACTGTGCTCAAATTTACACTGGAACCTAGTGGTGCTGAAAATGACCCTTTAAGATGTAGTAGGCTAATACGCAATGGAAACAAAAACTGCAAGGTCACACAATATCTGAACTGAGTGAAAGAAAGCATTGTTTCATATTTGAAGAATCTTGGTCCATATTTATTACCTGTTCCGTCAATAGCAGGTATAAAATCATCTTACTTATTAAGAAATGCATCAGGTGATTATTACCGTTCTTTCAATCATCTGTGTTCATCACATAGGGTTCTGAAAGCAGTTCCAGCAGGTCTGCAGTTCAGTTGTAAACCAAAACTGTGCTCCTCATGTGCTTCACCAGCGATTTGCTCCTGTCAAGTCGGAGACTCCAGCTCCTGGTGCTTACGATGACCCACGTACAGCCTTGGAGAGGTTAAGGAAGATCACAGGGATGAAGAAGAGCCCCTTTGGCGTCACTGCTGTGCGCTTCACTCCGGTCTCCAGGAAGACAATCACGCCAGGTCAGCAGCGAGCACCGGTCCTGTCAAGCCTCCATGATGCTCATAGTGCAAACATGCCTACAGTACCTGTGCTGCCTCAGATTGTCAAGCACAGTCACACACACTATTAGCACTTAATATATTTAAGGAAAGCTCTGCTGACAACATTGAATAAAACCACAAAATGGATTGTGACAGGTTTATCTTGAAAAATAAGATTTAGGTGAAATGTAGCAATACATTTACTGTCCGTAACAATGTTCGTAACGATATGAACATAACTACTACAAGGCCCAAACGTTCAAATCAATTATTAATCGATTTTGGTTTATAGGCTTTTTCCTTTTCCTCTAAAATTAAAAACATCTTTCAATATTTTGTGATAGATAATGTTTCCCAGTATAAAAAAAGTATGCACTTTGCCTTTTGATAAGGAACATACTTGTGTAATCAGTGACAGTTACTTCAGAGATACTGTATAGTTTAATCTTCACTTACAGTACACTACATTATTTGCCTGTTCCATGCCTCAACACTGTGATTGATCTTTTCTGGTAAAGACCATTCATACTATAACATTTCAATTGGTTTTAATTTTTGGAATGTGATTCTTCTCTGCAGAGTATATAGTGAGACTATAGTTTCAGATTATGACAACAATAACTTTGTCACTAACCTCTGTGGATCTTTCAAGTACAAACACATAATCATAACAGTGAAGACATATCAGAAGCTCAAGAGAAGAAATATAGTGACTGTTGGAATTTAACTGTGGCAAAACAGTCTAAAGGGCACAGCCCATTTTGTCTTTCATTTCTCTTATTAGGCCCAGGAGCTTACAATTTGTTTAACTATGGTGTTGCACAAGAAAGCCTTAAAAAGGCATACCTGGAAAGCACAAGAAAAGGAGGATTTGGGTCAACAGCACACCGAACCCCTGCTTTTGTAACTAAACAAGAAGCCATGCTTCCAGGGCCAGCTGAGTACCAGGTAAAGATAGGGCTATCTTAAATTTACCTTATGTACAGTGTTGCAGTACTCTTTAATGTAATCTAAAAGTTAAACTAAAATGCTCTCTGATAACCAGTACTGTAGATATCTCAGAACCATATAAAATTAATCTTTTTTATTGTGCTTAGACTGAGAATGTTTTTCTTTAATTGTCAGTATATGAAAAAGTAGCTGTGCTGTCAAATTATTTGAAACATGCAGTAGCTAGAGGCAGACAAGAAAAAGGCCATTCAGAAAACTCACAGGGACAGTTACAAATATGTTTACCAGTGTCTCTTTTCTTGTCTTTTACTTGACTTGAAAAGGCAGTCACTAGAAGCCGTAGGATGCCTGCTAACTAAACCAGAGGTAGGACACCAGGTTGAGGAGATATCATGAAATTAAAAAATGAAATTATTAAATGGCTTATCACCAGTTTAATCATCATTTGTTGAAAAAATGGGATCTGATTTCATACCTACATTATTATTTGCTCAGATATAAACAGTCTTGATAGAAAACAGTTGATCAAATGTTATGAACAAGATAGTGAAAAATGTCTTGTACAAAGACTTGCTTGTATAACCATTAGTGAAAGCTAGTGCAGGTGTGGAAAAAAAAGGTTACAAAACAGGCATTCATTATTGAACTGTTATAGAGCTGGATTTACTCATACCTAGTACATTTGAATTCACCAGCCTACTGTAATTACAGTTATCATTGTTGGTAGTTTTCTTTAGTTAGTTTACTTTCATTTGGCTCATGCCCCCTCAGTCAAATGGTTTACAGATAAATTCCACTGGGAATTGTGAAAATCAATACATTATGGATTTTGTGTAGTAAAACCTGGCAATCATTGTGGTTCAACTGCTGGTTTTATAACAGTGTATAGCAGTGGTTTCCAATCCTGGTCCTGGTGACCCACACATCTCCTGATATTTATTCAATCCCATCTATCAGTAGATAAGGTGGTTGAGATTAGATAGAATTCTTAATTGATCTAAGAAGTTGCTTCATTGGCATATTTGTGACTTGTAGTCACAAGTTTTTATTTCATTTTTTTAAAATTTTATTTAACCGTTTAATAACGGTTACAAGAACTAGCAGGTGTGTGTGTTGCCAAGACCAGGATTGGAACCCACTGGTGTACAGGTTATTCTGATTACTGGTCTTTTTCAGGTGTCCCCAGAGATAAGATTTAGATCATGTGATCTGTGGTTTCATGGAACATGAATTCAGCCCAATTGAGACAGGTTTCCAAAGCAGTCCTGTGTCACTGCCATTTGAGCCATCCTGTCTTGGACTAATTCTCTGTGAATCTGTCTTCACACAGTGACATTTGAATTCCTTTCCAGATAGGATATTTTTGCTTTACAATAAGTAACCTTTAATTCATATGATATGACACCAGTGTCTGCCTCCTGTACAGAAGTGCTGCTGTTGTGTTCTCTCAGTGTCTCCTTGAGCCCTGAATATCTGGGATGGTCTCTGGCTCCATTACCCTCAGTAGGATAAGCAGTTTATTAAAAATATTGATCTTTGTTTTGGATACCACAATGATCTATTGGTTTTTTCAGCTTCTTGAAATACAATTGTGGTCCTAGCTTCATATACAGCACAAGGTTTTTTAGGTGGGTAGCTGCGTCAGCATGCGTAGGCTGCAAAAGAACAGGTAACGGGTTTATTCCATGCTGAAAAGAGAAGAAAGGAAACACAACGTTTCGGCTGTGGAGCCTTCTTCGCGTGTAAGCACCTCTATACCTGAAGAAGGCTCCACAGCCGAAATGTTGTGCTTCCTTTCTTCTCTTTTGAGCATGGAATAAACCTATAAAGTTTTTAATGCTAATAATGGTCAGATGAGCAGAAATAATACCTTTTGTAGACAGAGCTGTAAACTCACACACAGGCCTAAAATGGAAAATGGAAAATAAAAGCATAGTAAGTTACACAACCAGTGTACAATAAAAAAACTGTTGATATAATACAAAACTTAAGTGATAAATTAATTGCCCTACAGCTTCACTTTTTTTTCCTTTATTGTTCATGGTGTACAGTACACACCTGAAAAAAATGTCATGCTTGTTGGCTGGCAGGTGAAGAGCACAGTGGAGGAGAGATACAAGAAACATCACTCAGCTGTATTCAGGTCAGCAACTGAAAGGCTGCAAACTCCCCTAATAGCAAAGGTAAGGCAAGGCATTTTACTGGGGTACAGCTGGTACTTAGTAAGAGGGGTACAGACTGTGTTGGTCACTCTGACTGTGAGGCAGTAGGGAGGCAGTTGCCTTAATTTTCTAGTGTCAGTTAATTTACCTTCTTTCTTCCCACAGCTCTGGTTGTCACAGTGTTAGACTGGTGACAAACTTAGATACACACAAGAAACCAACAGGGATATGTATTGTGCTATCTTTGCAGTGTACATAAAAATAGACAAAATCTCCATATTAAAAGCTTTGGTGAGATATACATAATGAAATCTGCCTACATACAGCATAGTGTAAATTGTCATATTTCAGCCCTATAACCAAAATGTATGAATGCACATTTTGAACATTACAATTATTACTGTATATACTTGCATAAACTGCTAATATGTAGATATTTTACAGTGGAATTACTCTACTTTAATTAGCCTGATGTCTAAGTGCTGTAAAGCATGGGGAACCGAATTGTAATTTTCTAAAGCAAAGTCTTACATCACATTCCTTCAGGGTTCAATCTTGAGAAATGGCCTTGCGAGTACGTACAAAAAAATCTTAAAAAACATTTGTGCTGCTTTCTTGAAACTGGCTTCACGGAGCAGCACATTCATTTCCCAGCTAGTCTTTCGTCTTTCGCCTTTGTTCTGCTTGACATCAGGCATTGGGAATGTCCCACGAGTGCCTGCTGCTGCTTCTACCCAGGTGAGGAGACGGCCTGCTGTGCGTTTGGCCTGTCATGTCGCAGCGAGGCAGGGGCCGGCGTCCCTCTGCCAAAACACTGTGGTTTAATAATAGAAAGGCTCCTTTGCCATATTGATCAATGCTCACAGGGGATGGAAACGTCTCCTTTAGTGGGCCTTCATGAACTGTAAACTGATAGTATGATAGGAGCTATTCTCTCTGGCATGTGGTCTAGTAATAAAGTCGAGAACAAAAGAGACATTAATACGACATATTGGAAAGTCTCTGGCTTGTAGAGGATTCAGTAGGCTTTTGGAGTAATATACTGTAGTTCAGTCTTTCAGTTGTGTTAAGTAACTCAGTAGCTGTCTGTTTTTTTCCCTCATAAAAATGCATATACAGTACTTTTCATATCCCTATATAAATGCAACAATATTTGCAATGTACAATGTTTTTCTTTATTTCCTTGATAGAAATTGAGCTAAAAGAAATTATTTCATTGTAGAAACAAGGTTTATCCACAGACTCTATGAGCCTTGAAAAGACTGTGGGCACATGTCTCCAAAGATCAAATTCAGTTGGCCAGGAGAGAACATAAACAACACAGCCTGCTGTGTTGTGATTATTAAGAGAGTCTCAGTAAACACCACAGGGAGTGGGAATCAAACCAGCCATTTCTACACCCAACAATCCCTTCTCACCTAAAGAATGTTTTTATATTTGCTTATGCTTATTTTTGAATATGATGACCTTCTTGAAATCTATCAGTGGCAATTCACATTGTGGAAAATCAATTCAAGGTGTAAACTGTTCATACTGTAAGTGAAGATTGTAGAAGATTTAGCAGAGACGTTCGGTTGGGTGTTAGCAAAAAAAATGATTGTAATAGACCCACATCACTAAACCCTCCCTGTGCAAGAGTCTTCACTGTCAATGTATAGAGGCAGTTTCCACTGATTCGTGAGGTATTTCATTTTCATTTCTTTGTGTAATAAAATGGTTTTAATAGCGTGCTATAAATAGTGCTGCAGAGCTAGCAGCATATGCCTTTGGTTTCCAGCTGCTTTAGGCTGAATGTGTCTTGCTGTTAACACAGACAATTTATTTTCTAGAACTTATGTTCCCATATTGATAAATCTCAGACTACCATAAAAGTAGACAAGTAATTAATTTTTTTCTCAGCAAGTTGCTTTTCATATTAATTGGCTTTAACTAGCATTAAAATACAGTGTTTTTTCTGGAATATTTTCTGGAAGCCTTGCATTTCATTTTTAAACCATATTAGCAATTCCTGCTGTCTGTTAAAATGGGGGGAAATTACATAGTCTTGTATTTAACAATTAAGAAACATTACTTGCTGTTGGAAGAGTGACAGGAGTCCACACACATACAGTAGGCAGCTAGCCCCATAGGAGTTCAAGGAATATAAAAAAATGTGACATACAGGACAAATTGTGCTTATCTGCTTATCTGCTTATGATTGTCCAATATTTATCAAGGAAAAGAGAGAGGGTGTGAAGCTTTTCTGGTTATTGACTTAGTTTGGCGATCCACAGTGTTCAATTTTCTTGGTTATTAACCATACTCTCAAACGGAGTAACAATCTGGCATACCTAGCTGTCTGTGTGTCCTGAGAACATGATAAGGTCAGTTTTGACTGGAGGCTCCATCAGTCTAGTGGCAGGTCTGTGCACTTGTAAGACTGATTGGCAGAACAGACTCCTGAGACAACGAGGCAGCAACTTTTTTCTTTTTGTTGTGCCCTCCTGCACTCATGCCTTTGAGAGAACGTGTAAGAGTTAAGGAAAGTTAGTGATGAGCTCAACTGATTGATAAAAATTGTAAGACTAAAGGCATGTACTGAATTAATGTCACAGAACATTACAGAGAGATTGATTTAAAACTTCATACCTGTATTATATTGGTGAAAGAAAAAGTTTTTGGAGTAGTGGTTCTCAGCCTTTGACACATTATACCCCTCTTTCAGATAACTCAAAACCACAACCCCCCCCTTGGTGTATGGGCAAATATTTTTTTTAAATAATATTTTCAATTGCTATTTGTGAACTTAATCTGATATTAATGAAAAATAATTTTTACTTAAAAATAGTGAAACAGCTTGAAGGTAGAATCATCCAAATACACAGTTTAACTTCAGTCTAATTTAAGAGCTTGCATCAGGCATTATCAGTGTGAGTTCTGATGCTGCATATTTGCCAGATGTTTGGAAATATTTGGCTCTGTGGATGAACGAGCACAAGTAAGTCACTTTTAACATCAAGTCTGTTGAGTTGCTTATTTGTAATCATTGAAAGTGCAGAAAATCCACCTTCAAATGGGTGGATAAAAATGGGACGAGGATGCGCACAGCTTGCTCGCCAGGTTCTTGTTAGTCAGGAAAGTATTTCAACCAAAACGTTTCCAAAGTTAACAGGTGGAAGATGTCTTGGTCAGTTGTGTCGAATTTCATTCATGTTTTCTTCCGTCATCATATCAAATCAATGAGGAAAAATGCTGCATAATGTGTTAAGCTAAATGATAGTAAATTTGCTTGTTAATAGGACATACTCAGTGTAAGTCAGTGACTAACACACTGAATATTGAGAGAAGCTCAATTAGAAGGCAGGTCTTATGTTTCGGCTTATAAATTGCTGTAAAAACATTGCCTTATAATTTGGTAGCTATTTTGAATTAGCTGTGAATTAGTTGTGTTTCAGGAGGTTGAATTCTAGATAGGCTGTGGGGAGTCCTATAAGAAAGGAGCTGCATGAGTCCAGACATGAGATGACTAGTGCCTGGATGAGAAGCTGAATTAGGTGGGTGGTTAGGAAAGGACAGACCACCTGGATAAAGGAGAAATCTGAAGGAGCAAATCACAGATTGCATGCATTGTGCTGTACAGTAGATGTAGTAAGCAAGGCATTTAGCATATAGACCCCAGTTCAATGGTCTCTTACTTCATTTAAAAAAAGCACAGCTAACCCATATCTGTGTGAATCTGTGAGGCTGATACTTAATAGATATCTAATTGTTGAAACACAGACACAGGCCATACTTACGCTATACTGAATGCCCCTCTTATAAGCTTTTTTAGTTTTGTATGTCACCCAGTGGCTTAAATTTCAGAAAGTTTGCACTGAAACAAAATTGATCATAAAAGATTAATTATAAATCACAGAGCTTTGCCACAGACTGTAATCAAAATTGCAGCCTTTACTCTAGATACCAATTACAGAGAATATTTACATGGTATAGGGTACCATTGGGTAGAACCAAAAATCAACTCCAGGTATCCAAAATCTGGTTTGTACAATAATTTGCAATGGACCCAAAGTTTTTATTTAATCTGGTACTTTGTACAGCATTATAGATCTTTTCTAAACCTTTTAAGCTGCAAAGAGTTAAGAAAGGTCAAGTCAAGTGAATAATTCGATTTAAGGGTTCAGTGGGTCTGAGTAATTGAGAGGTCAGTTTGGCAGGAAAACCGCAAGGCAGGAGGATGCTGCAGGGCCAGTGGTGAAGACCCCTGTGCCAGGGCAGAACCACACTGAAAGGGATTCACTCACAGGACGAAAGCCACACTCAGCAGAAAAATTTGAATTAAATCAGTCAGTGTCTGAGCAGCATATTGCCTCTCCTAGAGACAGAGAGCATTGAGGTGTATCCCTGCTTTCACTCTGAGACTACAGCAGCTGTGGATCATACTTGTCGACTCTGGCCAGGTCTCTGACATTTTTATGTGGTGTCTGAGAAGCAAGTACTACACAGAAAACAGAAGAAATGAATTTTAATTCCAATTATGATTCTAATTCTGAGCTCATACTAACTACCAAGAAACAAACGTTTCCAACAATTAAGAGGAATTTCCAGTGCTTGCCAAGATAGTTAACACACAGTGCTATGATGAGGCCAAAAAAACCCAAAGAAGACTGAAGGTGATGTTACATTTTTTCATTGAGCATTTGGTTGATGTTGCTCAATTTGTTCCACACCGGACAAGCTTGAAGGTGTGCACTGTCTTTAAATATCACTGGTGCGTCCAGAATCCACTGTACCACATGCTTACTCTCTGATTTTGCCTTTTAGCATTACAATCTGTAATGAAATGTACATTTTCTTCTGTCAGAGCCTACCTGTAGCAGCTGTAATATGGCCTCAGTTAATTGTAAACATATAGTTCAGAAAATGTAGTTTTGATCTTTGGGGAAGAATAATATGTTTTGCAGATAATCATTATTTATGGCATGCAGAAGGGTTGAGAAAAGTACTTTTTAAACTATCCCAGGGTAATGACTTGACCTGAATCATTCACATCAGATTCTGAGCCTCAGGCTCTGGCACAAACGAGCTTCTTCCCTGTCTGCCACTGCACAAGAGCATGCAGACGTCAAAGAAAAGTTCTTGTACTTTTTACTTTTAAATATTACCAAGGCAAGCATCCAATTCAAAGAAAGGCAACATCAATTTTGTATATAAAGTGCAAAAGCTTTGAAAACTGAAGACCACAAATGAAGTTGATATGAGAGTGAAGTCAGATAGCTACATGTTATACACTGGAATCAACTAATTGATAAGCACAATGAGGTACACAGTTGTTTGCCTAGTTATACAAAAGGCATAGTAGCATGGTAAAAACAGAGGACATTGTATTTTTGCTACATATCTTCACTGTCTCATTTACCAGGGAGAGAAATGTCCAAAGTTGTAACTTGATTTTCCAAAAAGAATGAGGAAAGACTCAGGAGTGGGATCAGAATACCTCCTGGGCATCCCTGCCTGTCGTAAGAGGCGACTAAAAGGGTTGTGTCAGGAAGGGCATCCGACGTAAAACTATCTTGCCAAAGCCATGGTTGCAAAGAACACAAAGCAAGAGCAATCAAAGCAGCTGACCCCAGGACAGTCTGGGACTAAGGCTGTGAAAAAGAAGAAGAAGAAGAATGAGGGAAGACTTTTTCAATTTGATGTACATACCTGAAATCAAACATGTAGCATTATGAAACAATGCTGTATTTCAATGCTGTTGGGAACTCTGTGTGGCTCCAGGATGTATTTGTCTCTTAAACTAGAAGACTTTCTTTCCCTTTTCTTTATCAGGATATATCTAAATTACTTTATAGGAGTATGTCTTCATTACTTGGAAATATGGTATGTGGAAGCATAGAGCAGGGAAGAATTACTGAAGACACAGTACTGTAAGACACTGTGCTACACAGAGTAAATAAACACCAAGTCATCTAGATTTGAAATGATAAGTTGTATTACAAAAAAATTAACCCAAGTCATTTCTATGGTAAAATTCCTCTTTAAGATTACAGTAAATAGTTATAAAGAGCATCATAGCTTAAGATCCCACTATGAGCACGTTTTCAATACATTATCCTGTGTAAAATATAATGTGATCAGACAGCATTTTCATTGAGATATTTGTGCTTCTCATATAGCAAATCTCATCCTCCACCCCCTTCCCAAATTATCCCTACAGAGATGTCCCTTTAGTAATCAGTGTATGAAAGCCGTTTAATAATTCCACACTGAGCATCCTTTCAACAGACTTAATGAAAACCAGCATGATGTAGTGCAAGTTAGCATTGCATTTGACTCCTTTTCTTCATGTCCCATGGTGAGAAATATTAAAAAAAGTGTGGAATAGCCTCATATTTACAATTTTTGGCCTTTCAAAATAAAGATTTTCTGTATTACTGGGTAGTGTCTGGGAACTTTGAAGTCTATAATAACAGATAATTGTGCTATGTGACTAGCTGCTTTAGGCTGCCTGTGTCTGTGCAGAGGTTATGTGCTGGGCTCCTTGTGTAGCTGATAATGACTTGAACGGCAGCACACCGTGAAGGCACATGTGCCTGAGGAGGACCCTTTAGAGATGTTTAAATCAACAGGTCATTTCATGGAGAGATGTAGAGCTGTAGAGAGTTGGTTTTTTGATATAATTTCTTGTTCTCCCTGAAATTATATTCAGTTGTGTTAAATATGTTAAACATGTATAACTGCAATTTTGAGAGTAGTGTTGTTTTACTTGTGCTTCTTTGATTTGCAGGACTGTATGGATTTTATCCATTAATTTATTAATTTTATCCATTGCTTATAGTATCTAATTAATAGAGGCATTTTGTTTCAACAATGAGGAAATTGATTTATATTTCTATAGCTACGGTTTTCAGTTCTCTCATACAGTATATTCTCAATTTTATGGACTGAGTTTTTGATCTTCAGGAATAAAAATCTTTTTAAGGAGAAAAATGAAATGTTAGTGGTACGCACATTCAACTCTTAGTAGTAATGAAAGATGTATTATTTCTAGATGACCACATTTCTGTGCAGATTTTATTAATTTGTCTGTAGTTGTTTATTCTGCATTGCTGAAAGGTACACGCCAGCTCTCCCTTCCACCTGCATGCCCTCCTCCAGTTGTATTCGGCTCGCTGACAGCTGTGTCATGTTTTCGTCTCATAGCGAGGCTTTGTGGGAGTGAGTTTCCCTTGGCTACTGAAGTGCTCCTTGTCATCCATTAATGAACAACAGATTCTTAAATTAATGGAGATCTGCACTGATAAATGTGCTCCACCAAATTCTTAATGTGATTTACAGGATGCTAGCTGTCACCAAAGGGAACCATCTACTTCTCAGCAGCTTGGAGGCAACATCAATCATATTAGGCATGTCAGCGGAGCCCATGAAACAAGTAGTTTGAACATATTGTTTTTGCCTGTTGAGACACTGTGACTGTATTTTATTAATAACCTCCATGTTGATAAGAATTCCAGTTTTTCTTTCCTTCCAAGAGAGAGTACTGGGACACCTACAACAATAATACCATTCATGCTGTAGGAACTTTTGTAGCCTCCTGAGCTGTACAGATGACACACAAGGAGGCTGAAGGTCAAGGTTACATACAAAAAGAAGATCAAACCAAGGTTAAGGAGCCTGGGTATTAGCATCTTAGATGAATACTGAAAGACAGAATTATCTATAGAATTAAAATAACTTAGTCTGATGATTAGTTCTGTTTATCATACTTAGTACAGTGTTACACTGAAGTAAGTCTTGTGGCCAGGAAAAATGAAAAAGTAATTGAATTCAAAATTCAATAATATTTTATTGAAAGGTGCTCTTAAACAATTAATTAAATGAAAGCTGTCTCTTTCATTGCAGTTCCCTTATAGCTGTCATCAGCTATATCCCCACAAAGTAATTCGGGGTTATAGTCATAGTTTCATATGACTAAAGAATACAAGTTTTCAGTGAAACACAGTTTGTGTTATCCTTAACTTTGTTTTGCCTGCCAGTGTCTAAAGACCTTAAGAGTTTAAAAGCTTTGTAGGGCAAACTGACTAAATAAAGTAACACTTTGACAAAAAGTACAAAAATGAATACAGAAAAAACTTATAGGAACATACAACAGTAGATGTCTAAAAATGCATGAAAATGACAATGAAGATGAGTTACAAAATGAACAAGTCACACGAGGATGGAATGTTTGGAAGAGTACCCTGGGAAAAAGAGTCCACAGCAATACCCTGCCCTAATTGCAAAAGGATAATACAAAACATTTGGTTTTGAGGAAACAGAAACAGTCTGTGACTGTAATGTAATATTTGTAAGTGGTGGTCACCTCCACGAACCGGGTGGAGTCATATAACACCGGATCCCAGCTGACTGGGAAGCTGACTGGGCAGTTTCACATGAGTATGGTCACTTCAAACACATTTGCCGAGATACATGGAAAGTACTGTATTTGTTAAAGAAGGAGAACATGCATTCAGCAGGCAGACTCCAACACAAAGTCCTGTCCTCAAACACCTCCAATAAATATGGGATTTGTAGGGCTTTGTGAAAGCTATCTGATGAGTACTCAAAACAATATATGGAGGTGCAAGTTAAAAAATATCAAATCATTATAAGATATGGAAGAAGTTCAATGATAGAAGCTTGAATTGACAATAAAAGTGATTTTAGTTTTATAATCACTTTGACTTACAGTTATTAAAATAAGTTTTAAAATAAATTGTTTTTTTTCCATAACAAATGAAATATGAATATTTTTTGTTTTTCTTTTTATAAATAATGACAGGTCTTGAGGTGGTTTAACACGTTTTCACACTGTAATAGGTGTTGGATAGGAAATCATTTTCAATGTTGTCTTTCAGGTAACTCAAGGGCTTTTTTAACCTTTAAAGTCAATGATACAAATAACACTAGAACAAAAGAGTCAAAATGTATATCACACATTATTATTGACAAACATCTGTTCTCACTGCTCCCTTAATAACATTTTTATTGAGCCGGTCTTTCTGGTGAAGAGCTACGGCTCAGTGGTGTGTATCAGCCACTGTTTCCCTGGTCTGTTGAGTTTGCCTCTTCTGGAATGCTGCATGAGTATCGACTTAATTTACTAACTAAAACAACTCTAGCAACCCAAAGAGCTGGATGGGTTGAATGCCTTCTTCTTCAGATTGTTGCATTTTCTATAAACATTGGAAATTAAGAACCACTGCGCTTAAAGATAAGGAATGTAAGGTCATTTAAACTTTGCTGTCCACTTTCAGTAGCACCTTGGAAATTTTCCCCTCAGGACAGTGACTATGTCTATTGTGACTTTAGTGACTATTGCTATGTTTTCAAATGCCTTTGACACAGAGCCATTTAGGTTACTAACCACTTCCTTAATTTTGCTTTTTGTGTCTTATACAAACATTCTCAGACAAATGTTCCCATCTCAATTTAAGCAGAATGAGAAGCATTGGTTAAGCAGAAAAATTGGGTTTAATGTGGGCCTATGCATATAGGCTGTGTATGCTTTCATACAGTAGCTGTCACTGCCATAACACTGAAGCTTTATTTGAATACATTGTAGAGAATCTCTTGCAATAAAGGACCACAACAATGCTAGTTTGACAGTGATTCTCTCTGTCACAAATAAAGCATTGTTTAACATCAGCCATCACTCATACAAAAAAGAATAGAAATCTTACCTACAGGAGATATAACTCAGATGCATATTAAGAATCTGTGAATCAAAGAATGTTTTCCTTTTGTGATGGTGCCTCTTGATAGAATTTGATTATCTATATCACTTAGTTCTTCCAAATTTGGAATTCCACTTATTTTAAATTGTTTTTTGTACATCCAAATTCCATTTAAACAAGCCAGCTAGCATCCCAGAGACGTAGACATCAATACCAGCTGCAGAAAGTAAAAAGCAGCTGTATAAGAAGTATCGGACAAAGAGCCAAAGCACACAAACATGCAAACATGCCACACAGGTTGCTCTGAAGGGTTGAGGCAAGGAAATCAGTCCAATTTAGACAACACTCAGGAAATTTGTGTTGTGTTATCCCACTTCTGGGATAGTCCTGTCAAAACCCAGATGAGAGCCAATTAGCTGCTCCTCCACTTAGACTTAGACTTTTACATGTTCACATTTTTTAACAGTATGTTTTTTTTTACCTGGAAAGAACAGTCTGTATTTTTTTATTTTTAGTTTTAATTTATTTTTAATGTTGCTTAATATTTATGGCCCAAAACTCATATTTATCAGTAGACAACACCTTTATTGCAGTGCATTTGTGCTGACAAAATTACTTGTGTACAGCGCAAAATGTACATTGATTAAACCTGAAATGCACTATATAGTGATACAGAAGGAGACAGAAATAAATTGGCTGCATAAACAGTATATTGGCATTTTCCTAAAATATAAGCAAGCTTACATACTCATTTCTTTTTTTATTATCCCTGTAAAATATCATTAAGTCATGACATTTTTACTCATTAACTAGGGCTAACAATGATGGAACAAAATGAGTGCTGAGGCTGCAGAAAGCATAATGGAATATAGGCAGTAAACGTCCCCATTATTTATGTTATTGATCCTGAAAATTTAAATAGTCCTAATCTTTATGAGTGTGCAATGTTACATAAAGGATCAGGGATACACAGGCTTTTTGACAGGGAGTGTGTGTGATATATGTGTTCTTCCTGTACCTCAGTGGGAAGGTGGGCTTAATTGCCAGTCTTGGGATGCCGCTCTGGCTTTCACAAGACACTGCAGCTTTAATTATTGTCCTCCTCTCAAAGCCATGTAACACATCTTACAGCAGTATAGCTACTGTGAGTCAAACGTGAAGCACCAGTAGAAACTGGAGGCCTGAAGTGTTTGCTTTTGAAGTGTGGATGTTAGGATGTGATGCAAAGGTTTGCCTAATTTCATGCAATGTCAAACAGAGTGTGCAGTTCTGCAGGACTTCTTTACATGTCTGGAGAAATCTACATTCTAAAAACAGTTTATAATGTCATTTAGGTCTCTATTCCCAATTTGGATTTTATGTGTTTAAACCTAAGAATAATTGCATTCGGACGGACATATAAAGCGCTTTCCCCAAGTCCATTTACAGTTAACTAGTACGCTTAAGTGATGCTGTTGTAACCTATTCAAGTATTTTGCTAGCTTTAGGACATGGTGCTAAATTTCTCCTTTTCATTAAACTACTTAATTAGTTTAAAATTCAGTCTTGTAAACCAACACTTCTCCTTATAACTATGGCCCTATGCGACATTTATTTTCCATCATAAAGGTCTGTCATCACCACCTTACTCAAAGTGTGCTGACGAAACACAAGGGGAAATGCCCATTACCTCCAGTCAA
Source organism: Atractosteus spatula (assembly GCF_055471065.1). Taxonomy (NCBI): domain Eukaryota; kingdom Metazoa; phylum Chordata; class Actinopteri; order Semionotiformes; family Lepisosteidae; genus Atractosteus; species Atractosteus spatula. The sequence goes on along the minus strand of NC_142708.1, from coordinate 64,694,214 downwards.
TGTCACAAAATGACCTGAGGGGCAGCTTGTTTAAGAAATCTCAACAGAAAGTTCTGGCACTGGATCTCACAGAGCACAGGTCATCTGGCATAAAATTGACATTTGCAATGGAGAGACATTTCCCAAAGGGAATTCTAGGTTTTAAGGTTAATATTTCATTTTCCAAGCATAAAAAACAGACACTAGTAAAAGTCCCTGATCTTTATTTTAGCAGTAATAATCCAGCTGGATCTGAGTTTCCTGAAGCAGAAGCAATAATCAGTTCATGCGATTCACATCTATAGTGATGTGGTGCACAAATAAATCAACACACCTGTCATCTGGAGTGTTCAGAGCAAGCACGTTTGAACCTTGGAAAACACTATATTCAAATATGTCTGTCAATGATAGGCCACAATCTGAGTGACCATGATTCCTGACAGCTTGGCAAGAGTAATGGTCTGTCCAGGAGATTCTAGTCGCTACAGAAGTCCATAAGTAGTGATTGATGGCAACCTGACTGCACAGCGCTACATTGATCAAGTTCTGGACCTCACCTGATTTTCAACAACACATGTCATCATGCTGCTCATGTAACGTCTTTCTTGCAACATGAGAATCTTACAGTCACCTTTGGATGCCTTACTTGCCTATTGAAGACCTGTCGATGATCGGAAGATGATGGCATCCTGCTCTGAGACCAGTGTCCAGGTACATGGTCATAGTTAACTGATCCAAGATCTCATCCAGCATCTCTTGAAAGACAAATGGGAAAAAATGTATTTTTCCTGAGAATTGTGTGAGTTTGTTGCAGTTGGAATTGACAAGGCTGTTGATGCTCAGTACATTTATTCACTTAGCATTTACTGTACCTCTAACTGGGTTATTTTGCCATTTGCTATTTATCCTTCAGATTTGAAGGCCTGCTGAACTGATATCATTTTCAAATAGCTTCTCTCAAAGGCGGTGAAGCCTCCTGGACCCACGCTCCTAGCTATGGTTTCCCAGTTTAATGTTCTTGCTAGAGATTGAGAAGGATGTCTCTGGCTACACCTAAAGGTTTATAGTCCTTTCTTAAATTATATTTTCTCTCTTTTTTAATACCAGACAGATACATTACATATTACTTCTCACATTTCATCTGTTTGACAGTGCTGCTATAGATGCTAAACAGAGAAGAAAAAATATTTAATCTTCTGTCATTTTTCAAATTACCGAATCTGTCAGAAATATGTATGTTGTAGAAGGAGAAAATGTCTGTCTAATGCCAGAGATATTACATTGGAAAGCAGTTTGTGTGATTGTGATTGAAGCATATTGGCCTGTAGCAGCCTCTGACATATTAAGGTGAAGTTTCAGAATTAAACATGTCTTATTTAATTGCAACATCAGACACAACCAAATAGGACAAAGATTTGGATGTGAGATTCACTGAGACACTGACAGATGGAATTTTGAATAGCCTTTGTTTTTTATAATCATCTTATTAGTTTGAAATTATAACTCTATTTTACCCTTTTCAATTTTTAGAACACATTAAGTTTTTCTAGTAGATACCCACACAATTATACATTCAGTATATCTGAATTAATGGAAATGTGAAACAAATTAGTCATAACATATGTTTTTCTATTAATACAGTATAGTGTAATTGGATATTATACATGGAATAACTTGTATTGACATTGTCTTAAGTCACGGTTAACTTTCGACTGTGAATCATAATAAGAATAAATTACGTTTATACAGCACATCTCTTTCTGAAGGATTCTGAAGTTCTGTACACATAGGAAAGGACCCACTTCAGCCTGGAGCATCACTACCAACACAGACAGCAAGTCAGGTGAAGAAGTGTGAAACAGCTTAATCAAATGAATTAGGGGGAACTTTAGAGAGGCCAGATTGTGCCAATTTTGCAAATTGTGTAGATTGTCTCATCCAAAAATCGGTACCTCCTTCAAGACAGTGAACTCAGTCACCTTTTAAAACTGCTGAGTTTCTGGGATATTAGTTATTTTTGAGATATTGAGATATTGGTTTTTAGTGACATAACTGTGATGTTTATGTTCTTCTTAGTTTTATTTATATATTTATTCATTTGCTCAGCATATGCCCTGATCAAGGTTGGCTTACAGTATAGAAAATGTATGTGACATGTACTGGACAATAAGTACAGAGAAGAATCGTGCAGGTAAAATAAAGTAAATTAATGAGGCATAATTAGTAAAACTACAAATGAGGCACAAACTGGAAGAGCAACGCAAGTGTTGGACTAGCAAAAACTAAAACATTCTACAGTGTCGATACTGTGCAGCAATGTAAACTCCCTGCTGGTATGTTCTGTATGCCACATTTACATTGATTAAGTGCAATTAACTCATCATGTTGCCATACAGGTGATGAGCTATTGAAGAGGTGAGAGATCACAGCTGCTGTCTTTCACATCATTAGCTTTTTTAAAAATGCCTTAATCCTAAAATAGTTACAGATTTATTGCACTCTGTTTTGTCAAATCATATTTGTACAGTATGTCTTTGTATTCTATCTGAACAACTCTGTTATAGATGTAGAAAAAGGAATTGTTTATGAATCCTAATGTTTGCATGTCTAAATATTTAATTTACAGAATCTTTAATATCACATTGGTGCCATTCCAGCTTTTAAATTGCTAAGAGCTCAGATGTGTTGGGTAATTAGCAGGTTTGAATGAACAATTTAAGAGAGAACACAGATTATAATGCAGGTGTTTTTGTGTGGTAATTTCTGCATATTTAACACACACACAATCAAAAAGGAAAAGTATATATACAGTACAGGCAAATTGATGAATGGATATATTAAAGACATCCTATTATCTTCCTGGAATTATTTAATATAGACACTAACACAGCTTTGACAGAGGTTAAAATCTCCTCCATTTCTCATCTCCAAGCACAATCTCTTTACAGATTACCAGATTACAGATCTCTTTTTCATGTACACTATCTGTTCAAGGTTATATGCCTGGTCTGGGGTCAGGGGTAACATCTCAATAATCAAATGCAATGCATTACAGGACAGAAATATTTCAACATTTCAGACCACTCCATACTGTATATTCCACTATCTCCTGATAAGTTGTATTTAGCTGTCCTGTCTTGTTATGCATGATGACAATGATGCTGAAGTGGGTGAGGAAGAGGCAAAGATTTGAATCAACAGGAAGTGGATTAACTTAATACATGAAAGTGCTGCATGAAACTTCTTTTCTTTTTCTCACTATCAGCACTATTATACCATTCTTAGTATGTCGAACCCAGACTCCATTCTTAGAGGACAAGTTTTTAGATGGGATAGCCTGCTTTCTTAAAAGCACTCTAATCAGATGTTTGGTGGTCAGAGTATCTTGAAAACCTACAAGAGCAGTCTGTTAGTGTGAAAAAGATTTTCTTGAGAAGTACCTATACTGGAAAGCTTTTTTAGATTTACTATACCATACTTTTCTATACCAGTCATTATAATTCTTTAAACCTGCATCATAAAAGGTCTGTATGTGCATTAGGAATCAAGCTCTCCAGTGGCTTGTTACCAGGAATCAATCAGTTACACCCTTGGCTCTAACTCACATGAAGCAAGTTAGTGAATCCCGTGAATTGCATTCTGTCTTTTTAATTTAGCTTTGAAAATTAGGTCCTTATTTCATGAGGAATAACTACAGTACATCTAAGAATCAGATGCTTTGTGAATGTTTTTAAGTATTTAAGTGTAATACATTTTGGCTGCTTGGTTAAGAGGTAGCCTCCTGGCCAGAGGATGAGGAGAATTGATCCCTCCATTCAAAGTGAGGAGTTAACCAAGAGGCAGCTGCCAAGGTGGAGATGAGGTAGAGGTTGGATGAATGTGAAAATAATGTGAGAAAGAGTGTGTGCAAGGGACATATATGTAGCGAAAATCGGTGATGACTGTGGTTTAAAGCATCTGGGTGAAATTAGTTTTTTTCTGTTGTTATCCCTCCCGAACTTCAGTTAAAACTTTTATTTATAAGAGTGCAACAACAGCTGGTCTCTGTATAAGCTGCACTGAATAAGAGCAAGCACTATGTAATGGTTTATTATGTATTGAGAACCTTTACAACTCTTAACTGTGTTAAGAAAATTAATGGATGGTTCTGTGCTTTAAAGAGTTAAGCAATTTTTAATCTTTCTCCGCATGACAAGAGGTACTTTATTTACTGAGTCATTACATGATGCATTATGCATTTTGTATAAGCAGCTCTACAGCTCCTATCTTTAGCCATGCAGTGGAAATAGGTGTAGTGGAAATAGCAAGTAGCAGGTCATCTGGCAAACAGTAGAAAGTATTTTTTCCATGCAGCCCTGAGATCCCAGAATAGCTAAATACGTGTTTGATGATTTTACTAGCGCTATTGCCATATAGACAGTAAATTAGGTCATCACTTGTTGCTCTGACTTTACTATCATGGATTTATTTTTTATTAACCTTTTCCTACATGCTTTGGAAATCTGTCCACATTTTTCACATCAGGATGTGGCAAATGTTCAGTGCTGGGTGTAGTCCTAGGATGATACATGTCAATTTCATCCATGGCTCTATGCATTTTCAGAATCCTTTTTAAAACCTTTGGAATCAATGTTTTTACACCTCCTATTTGGAATTGCTGATTGTTAATCAAACCATCTCAAGGCTCCAGTAGGAGGGATGATGACTAGTCATCCCTGGAGGAAAGTGTGCTCTAGTCAGAGCCATCTGTCATTTTTCATGCTGGAAGGCCCCCAATATAGGTAGTATCTAAGAAACTTGGGTTAACACATGAAGTAATGAAGCTAATTCATAAAAAATATAATAAACCAACCAGCTGTGAGACCTGTGATGAAGAAATATCAGATTACAGATTACAGATTACAGATGAAGAAATATCAGATTACAGATTACAGATTACAGATGAAGAAATCTGATGTTTCTTCATCACAGGTCTCACAGCTGGTTGGTTTATTATATTTTTATGAATTAGCTTCATTACTCTGTTTTCCTCCCCATGATAGCTCATGTGTGGAGTACTGGCACACTTTGGTTGCCGTTGAATCATCCAGGTGGGGGCTACACATTGGTGGTGGTGGAGGAGAATTCCCATTCCCATTACCTGTAAAGTGCTTTGAGTGGAGTGTCCAGAAAAGTGCTATACAAGTGTAAAAAATTAATTATTGGCATCCTGTGGCTGGCAGTAGCCCACTTAACAACAGCTGTGTTTGGTTGATTCTGTATAGCTGCATGGAGAATCTCAGTGTTGCTAATAACAGAATTACCTGGTCTCCCGTTCAAACAGACACCTTTACAGGTTCTGTCTATCAAAGGGAACAGACCGGACTGACCACTAATGAAATGATATTTACAGTATCACCAATACTCACATTTCCTTTTAGTAAATTCCTGGGAATATTAAAAAACTGTAAAACACATACAGTATTTTTGTTTTTTTTATCAGGTTCTGCTTTAATTTTAATCATATTAGTGATGACAAAATAGATAATCCTGTTGATATACTCTCATATGGAAAGCAACTCAAGACTTGTCTATCTTTACTTAAAATTAGATGGCTTGCAAACAGCCTTGGTTTTGCATTTGACTGCAATATAGTACATGTGACTGGCTATCACAGATAGCTTGGGTAGCATTTTAATCCTAATGTGCTTGACAGTGAATCATGACATGAGTGCTGGGCTCAGGTGAAGAAGGGAGGAGCAGGGTCTAGTTATCCATGTCTGACAGTGGTTAGAGTGACAGACTGCCAGAGATCATTCTTGTCATCGTCATGCAATCAGAGGTCAGGGTCCTGATGTAATATGGACAATGATTGTTTTTCTTATTAGATTTAATAATCCAGATGTAATGGGGGAATGTGTGACAGTGAAGCACTCCTTCAATCTGTCAACTAGGCTGCTGCCAGATGTGAGTCTCAGCTGTGAGCGTGGTGTCTGCACCATTTCCTTTCCAGGATTGGGGTTGTCTGGCACATCATAGTTCTATTAATGTCACAAAATACATTTAGGACCAAATGCACTTTGCAGAAAGCAGACGGGTGAAATATGACTTTGTTTACATTGCATATTCTGTTCTATTGCCAATTTTTTTTATTTTATTTTGTGGTTCTTTCTCTCTATGTAAAAAAACAGCTTGAAAAGCTCTAAACCCAGTGGAGATATAAACATAAAATCCACTGCTTTTGCAGGTGCTCAGTAAGTGGTGAGTACACTTATTATTTACACTTAAATTACAACCCGGCCATCTACTCAGTTTAACAATGGACAGGAAAAGAAGTAAAGCTTAGGTCCATACAGTTCAGTGCCGAAGAAGAATTGTGAGATGTTGTCTAGTTGGTTATTTTGCTGTATTTTGTAGGCAACATACATGCATATGCAAGAAAATCAAAATCATGCCCAACCACTAACTTGTTGTTTGCTCATGCCAGAACAGTCATAAATATGGCTAGTGATGGCTGGTCATTAAATAAAATACTTTACAAACTGCTGTGATTGTGCTTTAAAATATGAATAGTTCACAAGTGGGTATAGAGTACATCGTTGTTACTTTGTGTTAGATGTACTTGTCAAGAAGGTGCCACGTGCTGTGCATTCACCCATTTGCATTTAAAGTCAGCTAAAGTAAGAATTTGGGAGTCACTTTGCACCTATGGTACACTAGCTGCTTGTGGTGTGTTCTTTGATTCTGAAGACAGGCAGTATTCTTGTTCTAGTGAACTGTTGTAGAATATTTTATTGAATTATCTGATTACACATAATGTGCATTAGGCTGCAGAACAAGTTTATCCTCTTAGTGATGATCTTGTCTTGAGAAAAACACCTTAGTCTGATGGGACCGAAACCATGGCAAAACATCAACAAGAGTCACTTTTCTCATAAAAGATTAAGAGCTTCAGAAGCGTGTCGTCGTTCCTGTAGAATATGCCTTGGCAACACTACAGCTTCTGCTCCCTGTCAAACAAGTCACAGGGGATTGCTGGACTTCATATATCACAGCTTGCATGCAGCACAATCTACACCATAGGGTTTTAAAACTAGATTTTATAAAAAAAAGTGTAAATGTCAATTCTCCAGTTTAGAATAAGAAACAATAATCCTCCAAGTGTGTCTTTTTCACAACCCCAGAAGGGCTTTCTTGTTTTTTCTTTCTTGTTTTTCTTCTTTTTACTTTGTGTTTGTCATCAAAATTAATTTCCTGAATCTTGTTTACTGTACATTTTACGTTCATAATACTGCATACTGCAGAAGTGCTCTCACCAATGTTAACTGAGCGCCAAAAAGACCATTTCTAATTCATTACTGTTTATTTTTGTCCAATTTCTTTATTTAATTATTTGTTCTTTATTTTTCTGTTTTGCCTTTATTCTTTAAAGCTTATTTGCTTTGAGAACTATCAACATTTTCCATGGCTTGTATTTCAGGACACACCTCCCCCAGGCACCTATGACATTGGGAAATCTTTTGATAAAACACACAGTAAAAGTGTTTATGTCCCACCTCGCACCGAAGGAGCGAAGAGGAGACAGAGCTCCTTCCTTAGTGCTGCTTCCAGGCTTCCTGCTTTTATCAAATTTGATCCAGATATACCAGGTACTGTAGTTAATTTTGTATGTGTTCTAAGACATTTCTTATTGGACTATCATGTTTTTGGTTTCATTCACAAAACCCTTTGAATTCTCAGATTTTTTGACATATACAAATTCCCTCTTCCTAGTTGCATCCTACTATATTAAGTTAGATGATGAAAAACCTTTGACTTTGAACACCTTAAATGATTTCTAAAAAAATCTGCTGTGTTGAAATGCTGTTGTGTGAAAAGCTGAGATATTTTTATGAGCTCTCATCTGGAAAAGCGCTAGAAGGGATTTGAGAAACTGGCAGTGTGGTTTTGTATCAGGTTGCCTAAATGCAAATGTTTTCTTAAAGAATCCTTTTATTTTGAAAGCATATGAAGCTGCATAACCATTTCCATGTCTGCCTGTCACTATTTACATCCTCTAGACAATGTAGGAAGCAATAAAAAGGGCAAACACAATAGAGGATATATAGTGAAGAATGTACAATATAAATAAATTGATGTTACAGTAAAACTAGTGAAAATATTAAAATTAATAAGATCTACTGTGTTTAATTTTGGTCATCACACTATATACTGTAAATAGTCCAGAGATTATTGACCGGGTATATCGCCTGGCTCAAAGGGATGTCCTTTACTGACAGGCTACAACTACAAGGGAGCACATTTAAAATTCAGAACAGGAGGCACTCTTACATGAAGATTTGTGGGACTCTGGAATAAGCTACTTAGCAATATTGTTGAAGCTAATACCATTGTTTCTTTTAGGAAATGGCTGTTATAGATCCTCAGTTCTATTAGCTCTTAGAAACCAAATGAACATGATGGCCCAATTCTCTTTGGTAGGAGGAATACATCTTCATTAGAAATCATTTTCAGATGATAAGAATGCAAGAAAGATTTCAAATGAGAGAAGGCAATTTGGCCCATCATGCTCATGTGGAAGATAGCAGTTTAAAGTTGTAAGAGTTATATCTGTCCATTTCCTGATTTTTAAAAGAGCCCACTCAATCAGCTTAAACCACTTGAAATGGAAGTAGGCTCCAGACTGAAAGAAAGAAAGTGTCTCCTGCCTTCAAGAATGGCTCTAAACCTAATTCTACATGTCTCCGCATCCTTGTGTTGTTCCTGGTCTGGAAGGAATCCCCTGAGTTGGCTTGGTCAATGCCTTCTGGATTTTGAATACTTAAGTCTCCACATAATCATGTCCGTTCTAGACTAAAAACCTTAAGGTACCTTTCTTAGAGTTAGAATGGTGTTCCCTGCAGGCCAGCAGTAATTACGCTATTTCTCTATTGTACTGTACATTCTTAAAGTAATTATTTAGCTTTTTATTGCTTCCCCTCACCACTTAGTTGAAGAAAGTTGAAGAAAGTGAAGAATCTACATATACTTCTAGGTCTTTTCTCATATATTGCTTTGTCCATTTCAGTGCCACCTGTCTGATATTTGATATTCATGTTTTTGCTTCCTGCTTATAATAACTTCCGCTTGCCCATAGCTTCACTGATGACCTAGACTTCACTGACTCATCACTGACTACTAAGACAAAGCTCCTCTTCATGACAAGAAGCTGAATGATAAGACGCATACATTTAATATGGGCAGCTTCCAATATTATTTCAGGCCCTTGATTTTTTGATAATAGATTTCACTTTCAATGATAATATGCACTTTTGAAATGCTTTACTGAGCAAAGACTCAATGAGAAAACTTAGAATCAGATATACACTTTAATCATTATTGAGCTAATTTCATGCTAATTTAAAATACATGCATTAAATAAAATAATATTAATGACTTTTCTTTTTTAAATTGGTTCTTAACCAGTGTATGTATTTTAGTATATTAGTTTCCGATTACATTTGAGACAGAATTTTGACTTTTTAAAAAAAATTCTGTTACAAGAACATGAGTCAGCTGGGTCTTTCAAAAAAGCTAAGAAAGTTTTGGAAATTAAACCCTATACAGTACTGCTTTAGGGCAAAACACCAGTGTAATAGGATAATCATTATTAATCCTATTAATAGCCTCATGTTTCACAAAATGGCTTTCATGTTGTGCCAGTAATGAGGATGCTCCAATGCAGTTTCCATTAACAGATAGCTGAAGAAGTAACTATGAAGGAGATGCCAATGCATTTAGAAACACCATCAAGAGAGAGAATCAGCTTCCCACATACAGTATCATTTAGTTCCAACCATTTTCAACCAGTTTCAATAAGGGGACTATAAAGTGTTACATGTTTGGAATCCATACAGTATATCAGAGAGTAGGTCATTTTATTCTTTCTTTATTTTTAATTTTATTTTTACTCTTGAAACAATGAGATGTAGAATTACTGTTCTTGCCGTGAACTCCTATAATGAATAAATAAAACACATGCAAAAGACTAAAACTACCAATACATGGATACTCTGACTAACCAGCAGGTTTATAAACAATCAATTACATACTGTATAACTCAGTTGTGCCACTGTAACTGTAACGTACCTTGGATAAAGCCAGGGTCAAATGAATAATAATAATGCTCTATCTGTGAGAAAAACAGGTTGTGATTATACTGCAACCAACTGTCATAAGGAGCTGTAGTACGATACTACACAGTAGTATGAAAATGAGAAAATGTGGAGTTACAGAGCAGGTTCAGAACTGGTAGAAGAGACAAAGGAAGAGATATACAGTGGAAACAGATTCTTCCACTTTGACATCAATACTACTCCAATCTGACTCTTGATGATCATGCGTATTGGTTTGGACTCTGAAGCACTTACATACTTTAAATTTCATCCACTTAAAAACATCGAGAGTGTCATAGCTTTGTTGATGCTTGCTGCACCCTACAAAATAACAAGATGTGATCCAATATGGTGCTTGGCAATTTCTCTTTGGATTTAATCAAATATTAGCACAATAAGACTGCGCACAAAATGATATATTTCAAAATTGATAAATTAATGACTTCTTTGGATAATTTATACCTCCCCTTTCTTCAAAACATCAGTTCAAACTCCTAATGATGAGTTTATTTGCATTTAAATAGATTTTTTATTTGCAGAACATGTTCTCAAACATAATTTTGAGAAAGATTTCAGTATTTTTCATTAGCATTTTTAAGTATATTCTTCCTGCTCAGTTTTCAGCTATCATTTTTTGAATAATTGATTAGAATGCATTCAGCGATTCAGCTTTTTAAAATAATTTTTGCAAGTGATGGAGACTGTGCAAATTTGTGTCCTCCAGGTAAAGTATAAAATTCACAATATGCAATGGAACTTAAAAAGCAATCTAATTTTTGTACAAGTAAGCACCTTTAAAGTACCAGAGGGTCAAGAAACAGTGCTCAATAAGAGCTTGTGGAAATGTTGAATGCACACCCCTGGGCAGCTTTTCTTAATTAGTTTCTGCTATTTTTGATCTGATAGTCTATTGGCTTTTTTCACAATGTAAATGTCACATTCCCATCGGAGATATGGCATAATTAAATTAATTCTTCATTTTGCATGTTCTGTCTCATTATTTATTTATTAACTACTCAACCAGGTAAAACTAATCTAGTCTAATATATCTTAGTCTTAGCTACTGGTTTGTTCAGCAAGAGCTGACTATCTCAAGTGCTTTAAAATATCACATTTAACAGCAGTTACAGAACATGGTCTTAAATATTCAGTACTGTATTTAAGACTTTTCACCATATTTATTTTTACCATGGAACCTAATTTTCTAAAGTTTGTAGAAGATGTGTTGTTTAGCAAGTCCAGTTCTGATTGCCTTTTTGAAATCATAGCAAATAAAAAAAATGTTGAAATGCTTTTAATTTCCTTGTTTCTCTTTGAGTAATTATGACTCTAGGGATAAATACTGCTACCTTATCAATACGTGACTTGAGTGGTTTTATAAATTTACTATGTGTGCACTGTGTTATTCATTTAGTTAACACTCCACCAACTGGGACTAGATTATGGGAGCTCATGTTATTGATTCATGGGCTCATTACACTCTGTGTCCAAAGAACAAATTTGTAAAGAGTTAGGAAGTGCCTTTATTTCTCTTTTCTTCAAATCTTCAATTAACATGATTTTTACCTCATTCATAAGGTCCTGGCCAGTACAGTCCTTTGATGAAGTCAAGTCCAAAGATGGCTTTAATAGTGTCCAAAGAAGATCGTTTTAAGGAACCTAAAGGATCTACTCCAGGGCCTGGAGCCTATGAGGTAACATTCTTTTCAAATCTAGAAAAAGAGACGGGTATACTGTACTTGTTTCGAATAACAACAGGATTTATTTATGCTTTCCAAACCTGATTCCATGCACAGGGCAGAAGATCATTAGGTTTTCTGAAGACCCTTATTGATAAAATATGAAGATTTCAGCAGTCAGAGTCAAAATAACAGATTTATCCATTTAGAATTGCAATACAATTGGCACGGATGGGCTACTTGTAGTGGCATTTCATGTGGAAGACTGGGATTAAGGCTAATTCCTTTAACCACAGGAAAACTTTGAAGAAATACAGAGATAATTAATATGGAGGATAGAAGGGGGTAAGTAAGCTTTTTCAACAAGAATAGGGAGTAGATAATAGCAGAAGCAGGTTGATCTCAGTTCCTCAGAAACTGCTTTTACTAGTTCTCACACAAGATCCTAGTGTCAAAGCTAACATACATTAACACATTGTACACAGTGTAACATTCATAATGCCAGTACCAAACCTAATCTACATGTACAGTACATGCATCTCATCACACAGAATTATCCCATAATCTATGGCACCAGTCCTAGACTCATATCCATGAAATGTACTATAGTTTGATAGATTTCACATGCAGTAAATTTCACATTATCGTTAACAAGATTTAAGATAATTATGGTTAATTATTAATAATGGTGGCACCTGCACACTTCATACAGTACATAATCCTAACAAAAAAAATAGCATTATGTTTGCAAAGACAATTGTAATAAAAAAGTCATTTTAATTCCTCATTATAGTTTGGGTGCTTTTCAAGTGTGTGAAAAATTAGAACATAAAAAATATTACAAAGATGAGGCCATTTGGTTTATCTAACTCATTTGGTTGTTTGCAGGTAATTGATCCAATGATTTCTTCTGGCTGTTTAAATAAATAATTTTAATGTTAATGTTAACCTTTCACTGCTAATCTCAGTTTTGAAAGCGTCAGGATAAATATAGTATAGAGTATTAAGAACAAGCCTGTTCACAGTACACTCAGACAGAATTTACAGATGGGATTTTTCAGTACAAAGTTAATTCACATATAATCTTTACTGCTTATTACTTGGATGAAGCAGTGTTCAAGAACCCTCAGAATTATGTCATTGTAAAATAAGCAGTTTGGCAAACTTAAATGAATCAGTAAATAATGTTTCAGATAAAGGATGCCAACTCTTTTATCTTTGACTATATACACTAATAAATCTGAGTGCTCAATGATTTTCACACATTCTTAGTGTCAGGGGAACAAAGTTTAAAGTTATTAAAATATATATTTAAAAGTTTCTGGTTTAATGTTCTTATAACCCTCATTAAGCTCCTTTAAATATTTAACCTAGACTTTAAGACTGTTACTAGAATTCAAAAAGGAAATAAATTAATCCCAGGCTTCTTCAAAGGATTGAACAGTCTTTTGACCAGTAAATGCTTTGTCTTTATATGTTTTTACGTGTATTTATGTAACTCCTGATATCTGCTACAGATCATTTTAACATCTTGTTTCTAATAACAGAAAATAATTCAGATAAACTGTATCATGAAAATAAGAATTACTAAGCCACTACGCTATTTTTCTTTTCTTAAAGCATTTTACTTAATCTCGATATTGGAAGTTAAAATCGAATTCTACTAGTTAAATTCAAAGTACCAATAAGAATACTCAGCTAATACTAGATATTTCAAACTTGACTTTTCACCTTGTAGATTACATTTTATTATAAACTCTAATTTTGAGGGTTTGTAATGGACACGCCTGCCTGCACATGCTGAGAATGAGATTTCCATGCACTGTCATGTCATGTCAGAAGAACTATCATTCTCAACTGTGTAGAAAAAGAGGGGAAAATTTGGACATTATGTTGTATATACTGCATTGTCAGTGGCTGAGTAAAACGAAACAGTGCAAAGAAGACAAACACTGTAGCTGGGAAATTGCTTTACGCATAAGGGAGAGTGAAGCAGAATTTGAAATCCAATGAGTTAACCTGTAAGAAACCAAGAACTCCACTTACTTAGTTGTTTATTGCCTCTAATGTGTCTCTGCCTAAGAATAAAAAAGCCTTTATGAGGACTGACATCACCCCTATAGCTCAAAGGTGGGATAATTCTCTTTACAGATCTGTTTCTACAAATCAATAAGGCATAAACTGTGTGAGCTGGACATTATGATAGGAAGAGTTTCACTTTACTCAATCTGACATCACATTAAAGGAGCACCAGCAAATTGTATAGAAATACCAAAGACTACAGTATAAATGCTTAGGCAGGGATAACATGGCATTTCCATTTGAGTACATTTATCTAAAATGCATGATAGCAGTTTAGTCTTTACATAGTTATGTAATATATATATTTATATATAATATATATAATTAGCATCTGAAAGGATCACTTGCTTTAAAAATCTTCTCTGTTTGTTAAACATATTTCTTTTGCGTTCTAGGAGTCTTTTTAGTATTTCATGTCCTATCATAAGTGCTCTGTGTGATAATCCATTGTTGTTCTTTTGGATTTTTGGTGGTATCCTGTAGCTACTACAGTAAAGGTCTTTGCTACTACAGCAAAGACTGATAAGGGTGTGGAAGAGGTTCTCAGGAAAGCCGTCTAGTGTCACAGAATTTCTGGGTGGGCAGTGTTGAAGCAGGACGCTGGTGCACATCCTCTTTTACTCTATAATGAGCAGTAGTGCTCAGTGAAAAAATAGTGCTGTTCAAAACTTTTCTAACATAATCTGCTTGACTCTGAAAGCACTAGTTGCAGAGACTGTATGGCTTTCAGACAGTGAGTCCTTACACAGGAAATGGGATATGTAATTTCCTCTTGAACATTACCTACAGTAGGTAATGCCAAGGTTGCTGCCAGGGTGTCCTTTTGTCATTGTTCCTGTAAGTTTTACCTTACTGGTATGTATACAGTATATGAAATATATACTATTTATATTTAATTATCTCAAAACAGCAAGGTAAAACACACATGGCTGTATGCACTGCATGTGTAAGGCAATATAAAGCAGAGAAAACCTTCCTCTTCCTCTTAATGCTATAAACACAGTGCCCCCCCCCAAAAAAAAACAAAAACCCATGTAGTGGTACTTCCCTTTTTCTCATGTTTTGTAGGAGTCTGATTTGTTATTATTCCTCACATTAAGTAAGTTAGGAACCAAGGAGGCATGTGTACGGTACTGTACATCATTACAGTTTTCTTGTGCGTCAAGAAGCAGCTCATTCATAATTAGCACATCACCCTTCCACACACAAGGCTATCTGCAGTCCAGTAAATCTCATCCCTCTCTGAAGTATGAACATGTGGACGTGGAGGCAGGGGAACTGTAAGTCAATGTCAGCACTAGCCGTCTCCGTCAAGGTGCCTTTCAGGCAGGGAGGATGACAGATAGGTAACATTGTTGCTATCTGATCGGGTGTCAGAATGCGTTCGTGGCAGGGGACAGTGGGAGATGGAGTGTGGCGGGACTCAGCTACACCTCTGTTGTCCGATGGCAAGATGAATGGGCCTATCACCGCCGGTCCCCTGCCTCTCTTTAGTCATTAGCACGTCAGAGGGGTAATTGATGACACGACTCTCTGCTTCCTGGGCAGTGTTCCTTCCCCACTTCGTAGAGAGCTGCTGTGCTTCTTAAATAGGATAGAGCAGTGTGTCATCGGCTTTGTCTGCCTGCTCCTATTTGCACCACCTCAGTGATGGCAGGAAACGACAGACTACTAATTTGTTGAAGACCAATATTAAAAATGAAGTTTCTTCCACAGCTTTTTTTTTTATTTTTTAGTGCCTAAAATTGAATCAATTTAATCAATTGCCATTTGATGTGATATCAGGAGTCTTTCCTCATCTGTCACTTACCGAGTGTGTCCACGAGTGAACAACACTCTGTGGAAAATCTGCACCAGTGGAAAATAGTAATGTTGATGTAGGTTATATATTTTAAACTAATACTTCAATTACGATATTTCAGCTTCAAATTCCACATCTGACCTCCTGATTTTTGTGGTAGCAGCCTTTTTTTATTTATTTGCCACCACACGCATGAACACTAACTTTTCCATGTGTCTAGCACTTGTTAAATGCCCTCCTGAGTCCTCTTACAAAGTATTTGAGATTTATAGAGATGCCAGTCACCTTAGTTTAAAAAGTGTTGTTTGTTAATTATTAAGATTATATTTACTTGTTTGAAAAGAGAATGTATATATTACACAAAGATTCTGAAAGTTAAAATGATGAATATGTCATGTAAAGGGAAATAAATAGTAATTTGATTTTATTTGAAGTTTAATAAGCGCTCTGCTTGGGGTGGGGAAGGCAAACTGGCAGTGAGACCTGAGTGCCGACTCTTCTGCCACAGGGGTGGTCTAGTCTGGGAAGTCCATCAGATGCTCATTTTTCCTAAAAAGCAAAGAGAGCTTGCAAGAGGGAGAGGGGAAACCCTAATGATTAATGGCTTATGAAGCCACTGTAATCGAATACCTGCGCACAGCACTCTTACCTGATGTGTTACACTGTCATCTTTGCTGTAGTGGCTTCTCTAATCTCTCATCATTATTGCCTTATTTCCCACCCATACTGGTGTTATAATAAATGACACAACAAGACTCATTTCAGCTCGTATTGGTCTCCATCTAAGCAACAGCAGCAGCAGGATGATCTTCAAATGGCAACCACTTTTTTCAGAGAGTCCAGCTGATCCACTCCGGAGCCACTTCTTTCCTTGTCGAAATTGACTCATGTCTTTCTGTCTTACACTGTCGGATTATTGTGACAGAAGGCTGTGGAAAGGAAGGCTCAGGGATTGTTAAGTTATGTGTTATTTAATGACCAATTATGGTAAATTGGTACTTAAGATGCTCAAGATGCAAAGCTAAATTTAGATCTAGATTAAAAGATCTAAGTTATTATGCCATGAGAGTTGTCAACTTCAATGTGCCTCACTATTTAAAAGCCTTAAATGTCACAGTGGTACTGCATTATGGGGCTGGCAACCCCAGAAATAATATTTAGATATGCATGAATGTTGCCCTTTTTAAACTAGATCTTTTCCCTAGTTCAAAGGTCCTGTAGTGCAAGTGAGAAAACCCATTATCTTCACTCTTAACATGTCCATTATCATGGAATCAGTATATGATAAGAGTGACTGATCCTACTGTTCCTCACAACCCAATATTATTGTAAAATCAGTCTGTTACTGTTCACCATAGGCACCATTAGACTGATTTTAAAAAGCGACTGTGCCACTTGTTTGGATTTTTGTTACATACTGTATCTGTTGGTGTTGAAGACTGGGAATATTACAATGCATTGCAGTTGGTTTCTCAACAGCTACCATCTAAATCATTATTTAATAGCAATATTGTTTCAGAAAAATCTTTATAATTCTGAAAACAGAACACACATTATTACACAGATCTGTTCCTATGTTCTCGTTTTTGCTGCTCCTGTTTTAAGAAAAGACAACCTTAAAAATCTGAATTTAAAGGCTTAAATGAAATCCAGAAGTGGATGGCTATACATTTCTGTAACTGAATTCAAAGATTTTGTTAACTGAAATAGGTATGTAGTGAGCCAAATGAATGTTATGTTTGATGGAAACTATTATTATCCTTTCTGTTTTATATATTGCTGTATTTCTATCTCATATATACAGTATACAGAAGCTATATTAAAATATGTACTTGACTTGAGGGATATAGAGATGTCAGTAATATAGTTATAACCTAATATCTCAGTTTTTGCAATGCCTTAGTTGCTGTTTTTGTCTCTATTATTATAAGAAGCTTTAACTTGTTCAAAAAGGAGCTTCAGCACTACAGTCTTAACATATCTTAATCATAAAATATTGTACTATTTCACCACATTATTTGTAATCATCTAATTGACTTTAAATTATCTAAATTAATACTCATGGCTCTTCATAATCACTATTCTTCATATCTTCATGGACTTCCTTGTATCCACTTACTGTATAGGTACTGTACTTATATCCTTATATCCTTAAGCTGTCTGAGTTCTGCAAACACTGCCTCTAGCTGGACCAAAACACTTCTGGAAAACAGCTGGAGCTGCACCTATCTGCTGTTGATAGGTGTTAGGTGATAGGTGCTCACTGTTTGTGAATTTCTGTCCTGCTAGACTTCAGGCAGGCTGAACCCTTGAGTTCTTCTAAGTCTCAATTGAAAATGTTTATTTGTTAAATGTATCTTAGAAACAATTTGGATTTTTTTGTGTTTGCGTGTTGTGTTGTTTAATTCTGTGCAATGCTCTAGGGTGAAGAGTGCTATAGAAATATACAGTTGAATGGATTACAGTTGACTAGAGACATCATTTTAGATTCACCCTCACTAGAGCTCCATGGTTCTTCTTCACATGAGGTAATGCTTTGCATGTCTTTATGCACATTTGGTCAGGTCAGGTAAACAGTGACACTGGTAGCTCTCTCACTCCTACCTGTTTTCTCAACTAGAAAACTAACAATTTTTCAGCACGGTGACTTCAAGCTGTGCTTGAAATCTGGTATGGCCAGAGTAATTGAAATTTTGACCAAACTTGGTAGGACGTAAAATAAAACAAAAAATACAAACAAATATGTGTTTTGTTATGTGAATAACAAACAGAAAGCTCCAGGAGAAGGAACACATAATTATTATTTAAAAGATTTATTGGTTTTCGAATAATGAAACATTGAACCACTGGTCCAATTCAATGATGCCAGACAAAAATTAGGTCAAATTCTTTTGAGTCAATTTTTAAGGCATCTGGCCCATGTGATCACCTGAGTGAGTGAACAGCTAATGAGGATTTGTCAATCCTAGTAATCTCCTGCCAGTCAGGCAGTCGATCAAACCACACCATCATGTTAGACATCCACCATATGGACTTCATCTAAACTGGAGCCAGGGTTATTAGTATTAATTTATTTGGTGATACGCTTTTATCTTAAGCAACTTACTGTACATTTGTTCCCATTTATACAGCATTCTGAGTGAAGTGCCTTGCTCAAGGGTATAGCAGTGCCCCATTCAGAATACGAACCCACAGCCCCCTGGCTACTGCACATTGCTGGCTGTAGGTGCCGATATTTAGGTTTCATAATGTGTTTCGTTTAATTTTCTTTAGAACAAAAATATTTAACAGTTTTTGAAAACAATTACTTATAGAAAGGAAGAAAAGCAGGTGTGTGAAGACATTAATTTCCAGTCATACGCACACTGAAGACTGTACTAGCTTGTCGTCTTAGAGAAAATATATTGCAGAGCAGCAGCAGTGCCATTTTTATTGAAGGCATGATGTTCTTTTTCTCTGAAATTATATCTGTTCAAATTACTTTCTTCAAACAATGAAGATAAAACTGCTGCTCCACATGGGCCCAGTTTAAAAGGACAAACTGTATGATTTGAGCTCTAGAATTGCTCTGAAGAAACATGATGAAGTTGAACGATTCTGTGCTGCATGGTGACCTCAATGTCTGAAGCAATGACCTTTGCTTCGAGAGGTATTAGGGCTCCTTGAATTTCCCCCCGACCTTTATTTATTTATTTTTCCTTTCACTTTCAGAGATGGAATTGAAAGTGCTTTCAATAACAGTAAATTGACAGTGTAATGGAACTTGAGCACTGTTGTTCTGAAAATGCATTGTATTTTCTTCTCAAAAATAGAAATAGCCTTCTGATCACTTGTGCACCATGTCTTCGAAGAGAAGAGCAGGACGACACACAGTCGAGTAGGCTCTACTTTTTCAATATCTTTTGATGCAAGAAGTAGCAATTACTCTTGAAACACTGAGCCTGAAAACTGTAATAGGTTACCTTGGGGCCAGCCTGGATTCCCAAGGCCTTATTTACAAAACAGCACGTTCCGCACGTATAAAAGGCGTGAGCACCATTTGCTGTACTTACTGTTATGGCTTTTCCATGGACTATTATTATAGGCTTATGATTTGTAATAGTTTATTTGTATAGAGTCCTGCCCAATGCTTATCTGCTTCCTGCTTCCAATGGGAAAACAAAACGTTTACCGGGTGCATTGTACACTGTGCACCACTGTGTTTCAGTTCTATTGCTGAAATGTTATAATTAATTTTGCTGAATTGGTATTAATGCAAGTGGTATTTGTCTTCTATCTCTATCTATTGGTGTGTGCAGAGGGTGGACATAATAAACACACATACACCAGTGTAAAGATTTGTGGCATCTAGTAGCCATTGGAACAATTTTGATTATGTCACCACCATAAACTCTATTGTCTGGCAGCACAAATTAACCATAATTTAACTGGTTATAAGGCTTGAACATAAATAAATGTGTAGAGCACATGGTGCACAGGGGGACAAATAAATGACCAAAGGACATCTTTTATGCTTAATAATGTGTAGTAATTGTCACCTTGATTACAGATGAATGGCTTATCTCCTGTCTTTCTGCCCAAATTGTGTGAAACTTGGGTTACAGTATGTCTGTGTGGTTTTGTTCCCATGTATTGTTTTACAAAACTAAATAATTAAGAAAGAATAAGAAACATGACTTTACAGCAGGTGAGACACACCTGAAGAGGCTCAAGAGCAGAAATGCTATGTGCTTAATTCCTTTCACTTTTAAGTGTCGAATTAACCTCCTTCTCACCTTGCATACTGATGCAGCTGCCTACTCTAACCTCTAAACAATTTAGAACTTCCTATCCAGTTAACAACCATGGCTGAGGAGAGAGTCATATTTCAATGGGGGTGGGGGGGTTATTATACAGGAGTGGGTACTTTAAAAACCACAGATAATCCTGGATAGATTTTGAAGTGGGTGAATCAAAAATGTATTCTCCGCTAACTGCATTTCATTCTGACACAGTAAGCATATTAAATGTATTATTTCAAAGAATCATAAAGGAATATTATAAAAACCCCAAAAGAAAATCAGAGATGTGAAGAATGTGATGGACTATATAATTTGCACTTGGACATTTTTGTACTCATTATACTTGTACATTTATAATCATAGACATCATCATATTCAGGGAACCTGCCAGACTAAGTGCACAGTAATTTTATATGCCCTGCTGTCTTAATAGGCTAAGCAGCATTAAACATTATTGTAACAAGGGATCTTTAAATGAGGTCAATTGAATTTTTTAAAATGTACCTGTTCTGACCTCATAATTGATATAATAACACTAAATTTGTTACAAAATGACAGTACAAAGCTAAAGTTTAATGGGGAAATGTGAATCATGACCAGTGTTGTGGGAGTGTGGTGACATGCTGCTGGAGAAACAAGGTTCGTTTAGGGAAACACATGGTCAACCAATGTGATGATTCTCTAGAGGGATTTACTGTAAGCCATCAATACATGTGCAGATTAAATATATAAAACAGTATACAAGCTATGCAAAGTTACAGAAAGAGCTCCTCCTTTATCCAAGTATGCGGATTCTTTTAAAATGGATTTCTAGCACTGTTCAATAGTTTGTACCAGAGGTGACAA
Source organism: Atractosteus spatula (assembly GCF_055471065.1). NCBI lineage: Eukaryota > Metazoa > Chordata > Actinopteri > Semionotiformes > Lepisosteidae > Atractosteus > Atractosteus spatula. Next base: position 64,672,913 of record NC_142708.1, on the reverse strand, counting down.
GCTCCTGATGTCCCTTCCCGAGTCTGCTTCTCAGTTAAATGATTTATTTAATCATTTTAACATACTTAAAATTTGTTAGATCTCTTAAAGTCTGAATGACGTTGATTAAGTAATTTTAGACATATGGTACAGAGGAACAGTCAGGTCATCACTCCAGGGTGTTCTGTACCTCTTAAGCTAGCACTTAACTGTATGGATCACTTTCTGTATGGAGAGAAGCATGTGCTAGCTTCTCTGCATTGACAGATGTAATTGACAGTCACATCAGGGACAGCTTGGCACTTTGGAACACAGCTGCAGTGGATGGGCTTCTTCAGCTTGACAAACACTGGAAGCTACAATGATGGGGTCTCCTGGATATCTTTCTGAAATATGGCTAAGAATTAGAACAAGCTACAGTTTTGTAAGGAAATACATTGGCGTATTGGGGAAAGGATTGATGTTTCAGTCATTTAACTGGAATATTTCCACATTAAATTTCCCTGTCTTTCTCACGAATCACAATGGCACATACTGTAGGCATTACACCACACCCTTTAACAGTATATTGTTTAGTAAATGTACTTTAGCCTTGGGTCATTTTACAATCATTGTGAAGCATCTCCCAAAAAGGAGGCTGCACTCCTTCCCCAAGCTTCCCCCAACATTTTGAAATGTACTGTTTCTTTTCTTTGCCTTTCAGCATGGAATGAACCTTTACCTGTTTTTTTGCAGCCCATGCATACTGACACAGCGACCTACTTAAACATGTTAAATCATCACTTCATGCAGGTCCTAAGACAAAGGCCCAGACTGAGTGAAAGCTCTAACCAGCTTCGTATTTTCAAACTCAGGCTGCTGTCAAGTACAGAATTTAAAGTTACAGACTGGTGGATGGGCCAGAAATTTGACTTGTTTTAGGTCTGACACTTCAGGAGAAATCTGTTTTATTGCAACCTCCTTATGTTGGCTCAGTTGGTCTTCAGAAAAAAAAAATGCTGATCAGTTTAATGCATAAGCCATGCTGACCATAGAGCAATTTAATCTTTTGCAAGAGGGCTGTATATCAGACCTTGTGTTTCCAGACATTCCTTCTTACTTTAGTTAATGCTATTTAATAAGGCCAAGTTTAATTACTCATTGGAATACTACATTAAGTCACTCTGGAACTTTGTCACCCGAAACAATCTGTTAAGAATAAAGGGTTGTGTGGTTGCCCTCTTTGTACCAATTAATGTCCGAGTACCACTCATTTATTTGATCAACTTCTTTAACTTGCCCCAAAGAACAATCCTGGTAATTACTGTAAATCTGCATTGCACACTCATCTCAGGCTCCTTGTATTTTCAGTGCATTAAGTCTTAATAGGAGAGCAAGTGGTGCTGTAGGCACTAAGGGATGTTCCTTTGAAGTGCTCTGCAAGAAATGCTTGCACTGCACAATAAACATCCAGGGTTCACAACACCAATGATTTATTGGTGAAATCATATTAATGAAATCATTATCTTTACAGGAATATATACACAGGTATTTCATGCTTGATCTTATACAGAACCTTAATAATATAAAATACAATACAATCTATAAAGCACAGAGGCAAACACAGATATTTATGTTCTTTTGTCTGTGTGCCCTGTGTCCCATAGAGGGGGTAAATATATGCTCTTCATGTTCATGTGGGTTAACTCCAGGGGCTCCAGTTTCCTCCCACAGTCCAAACACATGCTGGTAGGTTAACAGGCTTCTGGAAAATTGGTCCCGGTGTGAATGTAGGCATGTTTGTGTCAGCATGTGCCCTGTGATGAACTGGCATCCTCTCCGGGGTGTATCCAGCCTCGAGTCTGTTGTTTGCCAGGTTAGGCTCTGGCTCCCCCACAGCCCTGTACTGACTAAAAAGGCTTAGAAAATGGATGGGTAGATATTTAAGTATTAATTCCAGCTGTCACAGACATTGTAAATGCTAAATGCATGGAATAGAACATATTGTGAAACAATGGGATCTTTTATAATGCTTAGATGTTGTAGAATGGTATATCTTTACCTATCTGATGAAATACAACATTGATTTTATAAATATGTGTTACTGTATGTGTCTTTTAAACTTTAAGTTTATAGACCGCACAGTTCTTTTTAGCACTTTTTAGAAAAAAAGAACCCTCTGTGATTTATTAAAGCAGAACCCACACAAATAATTTACCTCTGTGGGTTGTCAAAACAGCACTTTCCCTGACAGGAATCCACTCAAGTTGTAAAATGTCAAGAATATTCAAACTAATTAACTGATCTGTGTACTTTTTTCCACTCATTTCCCCCAAGAGTGGTGATATCTTGGGCAGTGTTTGATCACCTTAACACTTCCCTTTGCTTTAAATCCCTGGGTAACCTATTACTATCAATAGCAAACTTAAGGCACCAGCTTTCCCTCAAGAAAGAGCACCTCAGCACTGAACTTGTGAAACACATCAATAATGACCTTAACACAAAGATAATCCAGCCTAGGAAAGAAATCTAGAGGAACTCTTGGATACATAAAAGCATACAGATTTAGAAGGATATGATAAGGGTACACTTTGAAGTAGTTTCAACATTCCCATCAAAGAGGCTGTGGAAGTCATACAGAACTACAAAATGCAGCCAGCTCAGTCTGCGGCACACAATAGTTTACTGTACATATCTCTTCAATAACGTTCACAGTCTTGTTTCTGTGTTTTGCTTGGTACAAAAACTGAGGAAAGTAAACTGCCAAATATAATTTCCCCATGAAACCCTGGACCTCCTTTCCCAACTCAATTTCAATTCAGAATAGCTACTAAAACAGACTTTTGATTTTTGCTTCTGAACTAACCTTTATCAAGTATTCAGAACAAGCTTGGTATATCCAGCTCCCCGTGTTGGCTTATAAACACCAACAGCTTGTATGATCTGAAATGAATTAAACAGCAGACTGTTTAATAAACATTCCAGACAAATTTTTGAAGTTTTAGCCTGCTTTGTTTCTCCTTCTATCCCCGAAAATACCCATGGTATTGTCTATTCTTGGCAACAGGGTGTTCATGCTTTAGTAACCCAGTCTGACCCAGTAGCATAACAAAGACTGTGAGGTGAGAAAGGGCCCCGCACCACTCCAGGACTGCTGAAGAAGGGAAGGCCTTGTTACATTTGCTGATACCTTTTTTAAAGGAAACTGAAGACATGTTTAAAACCAAATGCAAATTCCTTTCATACTACGTTTAGTATTAAGTTTTATAAATCACAAGCTTGCCTAAAAATCAGATCGTGACCATTGTGAATAGTGTTCTAGTCATATTAAGTTATTTTTACATGTTAATCTCATAGTCTTACATAAGAAATAATAGTACATTTGGATTGTCTAGTCAGATGAGCGTTTGTTTGCTCTTCTCAAATTTCACTTCAATATATGATAACAAAAATGTCATAAACAAATCCTTTCTTGCAAAATAAAGGAACTATAGGCACATGTACAGTACCACACTGTTCAACAGTACTGGGTTGAGAGTTTTCTGGTCAAAATCCTTAGCATCATCTGGAAGTTCACAGAGTCTTGAACAATCTATGTAACTTTGCAGATCAACAGCTGAATTTTCAACTAACATAACTTGCTCCTTTCAGTGCTGTTGCTCTTGATTCTGTGGCCATTATGGCTCCAGTTTTATAACTGTGGCTGTTATTCAGTCAGGCCCTTTACATACATTAAACCTCAGGTTTCACTATCAGCATAGAACATACAGCTGAAAGACGTGCTGACATCCTTCTTCTGGAAGGGATACATGCTGTGCCAATCAGTTCAGTTGGGATTACCAATACTATTATTAAAGGCCATATTTTAAACTGCTATTAGTCTTGCTATTTGATGACCTAAGTATGTTGAGTCAAAAGCTCTTTAAAAATACATTTTTTATACGATATGATGAAAATGTACAACTTCATGGGTGATGATTTCTCTATTGGGGTTTCAATCAACACTACCAGTGAAGATCTTCCTTTAGAAGGTCCTGTGTTTTTTTCTGCAATTCCTTTATGCAGAAGTAATGGAGCCATGTGTTTTGTTTGTGGATGAAGTTCATATTCTATGTGACAGATGTGGTAGTTCTTCTATAAATACAGAGTGAATCAACTGCTTACTCAGGGCAACTCCAGAACAAAGAATCACATTTTAGTAAAATTTTTACCAGGTATAAAAGTATCTTTGCTGAAAAGATTTAGTTTATACAACTTTTAAGTTGTTAAACAGTATTTCTTTGGCAAAAATAACATTTTTCAATCTATTTCCAAATGATCAATATCATAATTGTGTTGATTTTAAATGACACAAAATATCATGTTGAAATAATGTCGAAAATACTGTTTTGCATATTGAGTATTTTAATTAACCATAATGCAGTCAATTTCTATTTTTTTGTAAGGAATACACTAATAATTGTGTGGTTTTGTGAAATTGCTGTTAATATATGATGATCTGAAGGCTATGTAAATGTGTTATAGTTGTGAGCTCAAATTCTTTTGCACTGTGTGTAATTTATTTTCTTCTTCTGATAGTCTTATTATTTGCCAATATTTGCATGGCTGTTGTTATAAAAAATATATTTTACATATATTAAAAAGTGATTTCTAGAATCCGTGTTTTCACACCAGTATGAGGATTTTTGTCATTTGGGTTGTACATTGTCAGGATGCTTTTTGACCTGGACTAAAAGACAATACAAAAAGCAGTCTTCATGGTCCAGAAGAGGAAAACATTCCAAAGGACTGGCTGAGGAACAATATAGTCTGTTTACATGTGTTCTCTTCCTGGTAAATGCACAGTTATCGAGTTTAATGTGAGAGGAGAAAACATTTTTTCACCTTGATCTACAGATTGATGCTGTCTGTGCCCCTCCTGGAGGCCCAAGTAGCAGCCTCCTTCCCTTGCACACAATGTCTGTATGGGAGAAAGAGTGCAGTATGTCCAGTTGTGATTTGTACTTATAGATTTGTGTACATCTCCTACTGTAAATAGTTCTTTACCTCCACTCCTCAAGGGCCACAGAATCATCTGGGTTCTGCTCCACATTCTCTTAATTATACAACTGAATTCATCATTAGCCTTTGTGGTAAAGTGGATCACTTTCCCACAGCCCTGAAGAAGTCAGTGGTTTGAAAAGACGTGAAACCAGTGTGCACTTTGAGTTATCTGCAACAATTTCAGTTTCGGAGTTGATTTCTTACTCTGTTTATCAAAGATGATTTAAGGATTCGTAAATTATACACTATATACTGTACAATGTATATACTATGTGTATCCCAGCAAAAACAACTCAAAATAGCCACTGTGCTGACACACAATGAACTGTATCCACGAGGTAGAGGAAGGACCCTGTGCGTTGTTCTGAGAGTTTCAGGAGATCGTTGGCTACTATCCCAAATCGCTGGGCTAAAGTCAAAGTCAAGGGATGAAGGTGTGTGTCTTAAGAATGTCGAAGACCAGGGTTTCAGTCAGAGGGGGTCGAAGGCTAGGTATCCAAATCGCGAGGCTGAAGTCGGAGTCGAAAGACGAAGGTAGAGTATTCCAAGACCTGAGTATCAATCTGAAAGAGAATGTCTCAATAGAAACAGCAGGGTAGGAGCTCCAAGGATAGAGGCTAATACTGAGCACAATCCTGAGGGTAATGAGGGTTTAAATATCCCGGGAAGTGGATGGTTTGATTATTAATGTGGTGTCGTGATTGGATAATTGATCAGTGCGGTGGTACTTGCTGGAATTACCCATAGCTGTGGTCGGTTTAGCAAAAGGTTGTTTACGGGAAAGAATATGGTTGCTGGTGGACATGACATGAACCCTACCTGTATGGAATGACAGACCGCCTCTCTTCCTATTGAAACTATTGATGCAAGATGTTTTAGATTGTTGAACCCATGGACAGTCAAGCTTACACTGATTAACAGCAACAGCCACGTATCTACACCTTCTGGTGGCGGTGCAGCGGCTCTGTGGCTAAGGCTCTCCGCCTGTCGCTGGAAGGTTGCCAGTTCGTATCGTATCCCGCAACCTTCAGAAGAATCCTACTCATGTGGGCCCCTGAGTAAGGCCCTTAACCCCAACTGCTCCAGAAGCACTGTATTAATGGCTGACCCTGTGCTCTGACCACAAGCTTCTCTCCCTGTGTGTGTCTCATGGAGAGCAAGTTGGGGTATGCGAAAAGACAAATCCCTAATACAACAAATTTTATATGGCCAATAAAGTGATCTTATCTTATCTTAAAGCAATATTAGCAATGTAGCAGCTCTGTCTGCACGTCTCTCACCTGGACTCCTCCATTGTAGTCATGCACTGCTGATGTCAATGCAGTCTGATACATTGTGGAAGCAGTGGTGTTGATCTCTTACCTATGCAGAACTAGGTAGCACTGTATAAGTGATATAGCATTACATCACAGTGTGCCCATTAACACTGTTTTATAATTACAACATTAATTAATTATTAATGTAATAGTAATTAAGTATAATTACAACTATAATTAATAGTTGTATTTGATACTCAAGAGCCACCTTGATAACATAAAACCAGTTTTATAACTAAACATGTAGGCAATGCCTTGCTTCAAGATTCTTTTTGCCTTTTATTGTTTTCAACTTTTAATGCAGTACATTGATTAGATGGCATTAATTGCACACTGTATAGGATTTTATTACTCTATACAAGCAAAGGATTGCTTCTGCTGTGTTATAGTGCTGTTCTGAGAGGCCTCTATTATTGCTATCAGTTTTGAGTAACAGCGCATCTGATATCTTAGTAGACTGTGTTTTTTTTACTTAAGTGAGTGATGAATAAATGAAACATTTTCATGGATACTTCAAGATTGTGGGTGTATTTTCACATGTAAACTATGCCAGCAAGGATAAAATGAACTCTAACTTGATCTGCTGCTAATCAGGCCTGTAATTTTTCCATTCAAGTAGTCCTTTGTGCATCATACAGTATATGCTCATATGCTCGTGACTTGCTTGTGAATATTCTGCATTTGCCATACATGCAATGTTATACTAACCATGAACTCACCACATTTAGGATTATCTTTCAATGTAACTGAAATTCCCAATAAAGAAAAATATCACTGCAGTTACTATTTGTGAGACAGATTGCAAGTGGCTTTTGCGTTGTGAGCAATGGCAGATTTTCTCTTATTTACTGGGAACCTTTAAAACCAAGACGTCTAAAGTCCTGGACATTATATGAAAGTAAAGAAGGAACTGAGATCTGAGGAGTGGAGCCTTATAGTTTTTTTATTTCCCTTCCTTCACTGTGCAAACAATGGACCATTGATTCCCCCAAGTTTGCAGTGCACTTTTAGGATAGTGTTACTGCAGAGGTTGAGGTTCATTACTGTACATTAACAGTTTGCTCCTGACTGCAGAGAGTGTCCTGCTTCAAGGCTGCGGTCAAAATAAGTGCATTTAGTAAGTTTATTATTCAGTTTACTTCACAGTAATGGAATATCTCTCTGGAGGATCTTAAACAATAAGGTATCATAGGAAACCAGAGCTACTGTAGGTAAATGTTTCTACAGAATATTTTTTTTTAAAACAAAAATGCAAAAACAGTTTTGAACTACTTCAGTTTAAGATGAAGCTTCCAAAACCAGCACCCCTTTGACTGTAGTGTATTCAGGTTTTCTTTCCACTTGAGGTGCTCATTATTATTTGAACCCTTACATGAATTAAGAATTTAGTTATTTATGCCTTATGGATTATTATTAAAGCGCAGTTAGAGTTTTCAGCTTTCCAATTTTATCATTAACGTTTTTAATTAACTCAAAACGTGATCATTATTAAGAAGTTAAGTCCAGATAATTCTATTAAATGTTAGATTAAGTAATTGAAATAGAAGCTCTGGTGAAAACTGGAAAACAGTGGAGTTTTAAGAACTGGCACTGGAACATTCTGTCCTAAAACATTTTCTTGTGGTTTAGTCTCCAAATTGAAATTAACCACTGGCTTCCCCACAGTACATGCAGTATAAATCAACATCAACTTCTTAAAAGCAATAGCTGAAATCCGATCAAACACTATTACATTGCTATGTAGGTGATGTAGCTCCTGAGCTAACTTTTAAACAATTTGTTTTAGAAATCACCATAACACTAGCCTATTTATTTGTTATATTATTTTTTGTTTGTTTGGTCAAATGAAACTGAAATGTTAGAATGGTGTGTTCCGGTACATTCATTTAATGATTTGGACATGCATATAATTAGAACATTCTATCCACTGCTAGAACTGATATAGAATGCTGTTGAGTAAATACAGTTTAATTTGGTTTCAATGTTGGAATAAGACTGCATGAAAATAAATGTAGCTTGTGAGTGACACACAATTAAATCAGCTAGCATAGGAACACAGTCTTCTCATTTCCTCATATTCAAGCTAGAGAAACACATTTTATTTTGAACAGCTTTTAATGTAAGAAAATACTCTAAGCACAGTCAGCATCACAGAATATGTAAGTGTAATGCTTTCTCTTAAGTTCTTTTTTCACAGAGTAATATGGTGTTCACTACTACAAAGGGACACTTGCGGAAGCATTTTCTATCAGGCTAAATGAGTTGCTATTGTTTGAAAAATAAGGACAGACTTACAGTACCAAAAACAAATATGTCAAGTGTTAATGGCTAGCCCTCTTTCCGGAAAGCCTTATACAGCAGTGCACCCTTTAATATTGGTCTATACAGACAACAAGCAAATATAAGGATTTAATCAATCTGGCAGAGAGGAATGATCAATGCTGTTCCAGGATATTCTGCGCACTGTCTGTGTTTTTATTCCATTCAATCACGAATATCATGGTTCAGAAGTAAAACAGTTCAGCGTGTTCAAAATTGACGATTAAGGGCGATCTATGAAATCTACAGTACTGTGAACGTCCAGGACCAGGGCTGGCTCACCTCGAGTATACAGGGATTTTTAAATTAGCACCCTGGAGGATTCATGTGACACTTTAGTTTCATCATGCCGTTTTCTTATGAGCCAAGCAGTAAACGGCAGGTGTGCAGGCGAGGCAGCAGGCTGTGAGTACAGCTCGAGTTCTGCAAAGACTGGTTCCAACTGCAATCTGCAAAGACTCCCTTACAAGACAAAGGCATGACATGGAATTAGCTTTCAGAGAAATGAAATAACTAGACAAAAAGAAATGGCAATGGATCGAACGTGGATTAAATAGACAAATAATCTGACTCAAGGCTTTTAACAATTCAAACACTGTCATCAGATTTCTAGGTTATATTAGAAGATGATAATTTAAATCGGTTTTCAGCACTTTTAAGGATTGATGTAGTGAAGGTCAGACAAGGTGTCATAGATACTCTGCAGAATACATAAAACGTAAGACATACTGTACTGTAACATACTTGCAAAAGTTAGGTATACACAGTCACATTCAAGCTAAGAGAGACTAATGTTTTTTGATCAATCTTTACCTGGACCACTAACTACAGTCCAGTCAGTGCCATATTTAAATGAAGCTGCATTTGAATCAATACATTAACATGACATTTTGAATTTTTGCTGAAATATACTAGAGAATAGTCCAAACCCAGAGATTCCTCTTCAGCCAAGTCAAAACAGGAAATAGTTCTGGTATGTTTGTGCATTTTTTCTGTAGATGAAGAAGAGAAGTGAGCAAACTGTGAGATTATTATTGCCTTAAAATAAAGGTACATTTCTAATTTTTTATTCAACAATTTAATGTATCTGTTGTTTCAGTGACTATGTGGGTAAAAGTTTTACTAAATTGTTTAACTAACTATTAATCCATTCATTTATTAATTTAATAACTTTAGCATACATATTAGCAAAAAATACATTTTAAGCAATTTTACTGTATATATTGTGCATATGTATGTGTGTTTGTGTCATTCAACAGCTGAGCCCAGTCATAATGGACACAGTCCTGAAGGGGACATTCAATGCAACCCTGAACAACCCCCTCATGAGTCATGGAGACTGCCTGCAGTCCCAGTCCTCAGCACAGCACCCATTTGCTCTCAGCACTGGCTAGGATTGGCGTAAGGTGGGTGTCTCACTACAGAACACAGTAATTAACACTTGCTCACATAACTGCTAGCTCAAATAGTTATATATTTCAATTTCAAATATAATAAAAAAACTAAATTTCACTCATTATACATTATATACAGTGCCTATAGAAAGTCTACACACTCTTTCCACTGTAACTTATTTTGTGATGCAACAGCCATTTTGTTTTAAGATGATGCTTTTAGTACAGAAATAAGCATTTTAGTTTTCTTCATGTTTTACAGGGGAACAAAGTATGTCCATAAGTCACAAACTATATACTGCAACATTTAGAACTACAGTTGAAAAAAAATTAAATTCATGATGTTCTTTGCAAAAACTACGCAACATATATCCTAGTGGATGATTCAGTGTACTAATTTCAGAACTCTTGCAGCCAGCCACAACACAATTGATTTTAGTTTCATTTAACAAATGTTTTCTAACTTCCTTTTTTGTTTGTTTTCTTGTAGCAATTGGAATGAATAAAACCCCAACACTGTTTTATCCTTGGGACTGAAATAAATTATAAGTAAAATGAATGCCTTTAATTTTGTCTTGCTGTTCTCTCAGTGTCCACGTCGTTGTGAGTTCCCAGGGTGACATGGGTTTCAGTAAAAGTTTCTGTGCCCTTTGGAAGATATGGATGAATGTGAATACCTTTCTTTGTGGAGCGCTGATTTACACCCACCCCAGCCCCCAGCTCTCCCCATGCCTGCTGGTCCTTTGACAATTACACAAGATAAATCAGTTTGGTATTTCCAGCAATGATTTAGGCAGCCTTTTCATTACTATAAATCTTCAGAGCACAAAGAATTTAGTGGTGTCGGCACATTGATCTTGTGAAGTAAATTGTACTGGAGGCAGCCCGAGCTGCTGATAAACAATACATTGATGAGAATAACGTATCCGTTTAGTTTTAATCAATGCTCTGTCTCACAATGTATTATACAAGAGACAGGTTAATAGTATTCAGTATCGCACTGTTGTTCTTCAGACCCTTTTAATCTAATTGGGAACTATACCTTTCAGTCATTAATAAACACTCTCCAGGTATGCGAGTATGTGCTTGAGCCAACGTTATTTATGTTCATTCCTTTCTTGTCTTTATCTTTAATCAGACTGACTGTTTTACATCTGCAAACTAATTAAATCAAATAAATCATTCAACAGATCTGATCAAAATTCTGACTTTAATAAATCTTCATTACGTTGAATTACATGGTATATCATTACTGTTATTTATACAATAAATATGCAAACAATAAAATGGGGGGCTGTAAATCTACCCTCGAAACAATTTAATATTGCTGCTTTTTATTCTGGAACAGTCTCACTGACGTTACTCTTGGCATTGTTAAATCAGTCTCTTACAAAGTTTACTGAAGCAGAATGGGCCCTGCAAAGGTCCTGTGGTCGTAAGTCAGAACATGCTTGTTGGAATACTGAAAAAATGTGCAGGTGTTCTGAAGGACAGGTGTGGAAATGACAACATCTTAACCCCTTTCCCTAAGCATTGTAACATTTTTGTAATCAGATGCACAAAATTAGAGAATGTTGATCAAAATGAAATATAATACATACTGTACAGTATAGGACGTTGACAGCTATATACAGTATACTGTAGGATCTATTGTCTCCAGCCATCCATTGTTGCAAAAATGCAGTCTGTAAAGTTCTGATAAGAAAGTAGAAGTTTGTTTGAATGCAAACTAAAGGAACTGAATCTCTGAATCCTGAAAGCTATCAACCCTGTGATCCAGAAAGACTGTTTCAAGTTCAGCACTAAGATTTGGGTCCATGGACAGATTTGGAAAATGACAAGAAGTGCATGCAGAATTGGAAACAGCAGGCAGTTCTTTAATAAGAGTTATCATAGGTACATGGAAGTGCCCAGCTGTCGTCAAAGCTCTGGGATCCTTAGGAAACAGCTGGGTGACTTTCTTGGATCATCAAGCTACTAACACCCAATTAAGGAAATGAGCTCCTCTAGTTTGTCTATGTAGTTTTATATCCTTTCTGATATGAAAGAAGTGGTGCCACGATACTGCTTCATAATTCTGTATAATGCAAGTTAGTTTACAAAGAATAAATGTGGCAGCGAGTGTATAATTATCAGCAACAATTATCCCTGAATATGCTATTTTTTGGTCCAGAAGTGCTCAATTTGGTGAACAGAAATTTCTTGTAACTTATCAAAGTATCTTTTCACTTGGTTTATATAACCAACAGGCAGTTTTCATCATGCAACCTTGTGGATAACACTCTTTCAATTTCTTCTCTTCTCTTCCTTTTTTCTTTTGTTCTGTATAATCGAAAGTTATATTTTTTTTCAGAAAAAAATAAATATGTTTAGAATGTCCCTTAATAACGCTTCTTAAAAGATTTGATTCTGCTGCACCAACCTCTTCAGAATCTCCTATGTACTGTAGGAAAACACACTATTGTTAACACATTATTTTAATTCATTCATTCTGATATTGTTACTGTTTAGGAAATTCTTAAAATCTGAGCGACTGTAAAAATAATCTGTTCCATTATGTTTCTTTCTTATATTGTCCTAAAAATTGAGCAGGAAATGAAAGAAAACATCTAAAAACTTGATTTTCATTAATGCCTTTGTCTGTTTTTTTCCCATGAAGTCTTTACTGTGTTTAAGCTCCCAGATGTTTCACTGTCTACCAGAAAACTAGATTTTCCACCAGCTTTAAAATGACTATGCAAGTCATTAAAAACTACATTATTATCCTCTCATAGAATTAGAAGGAGAATTCTATGCACTATTCAGCTACAGTATGTAGCAGGAGCCTACAGACTGTATGTACCATCCCAATGGTATGTACCAGGGATGTACCATCCCTGGGATGGTACAGTCTACAAGATCAGTGCCGTTGGTTTAAAATCATAAAAATGAAAGACCTTCTCATGTCCTACAGCACTGAGTGATTCTCACTGCTGCTCCTAGAAAGATACACAGGTCTTCCTGGTGTTCCTTCAACTCCAGCATATGACGATGTCATCTGGGCAGTGGGCAGTGGGTGACCATTTGCTGGATTGGACTGTTTGCCAGATTCCAGACAAACTGTAAATTCAATTCAAGATATAAGAAACATCTGTGCACAACTGTGGTTTTCCAGAGCCAGTATTATCACCAGCCAAGGCTAACAGCTATCCATGATTTGTGGAAAGACTTTGAATCATTATGCTCCAACAACTTGCTTGCTCAATTAATTTGTACCGTATATTGCATCTAATGTATAATACAATATTTCATCATCAGTCTTTATACTGTACTGTATATCTACTGCTAGATAAAGACATCCTCAGCATTTTTCCATATGCATCTGATCCTGCAAACCAGTTGAGGTCATCTTGCCATGTTGTAGGAGGTCTAATTCTTAGTTTTTTTGTTTCTTCGGATTCAGCCAAGTATTGCTTTGCCCTAACAAAGATCCATTCTCCTTGCAACAGTATGTGGCTGACCCTTTGCCATTTATAAATTAACCACAAGTCAAAAAACATGGGGAATTTTAGGCGTGAGGTGAACGTATACAGATCAGATTGCAGTGCTGTTAGCAAAATCTTTTTGAAATATTTTTTGCTTAGTAACGAAGATAAATATTAGAAATAGCCAAGATCCTGGGGGAGCCCATACAGATCAATTTACTGGCAAAGCAGGCATATTTCTACTCAGGAAAAACTAGAAGCTGTAAATTATACTTTTGTTTGTTTTTCATTTGTTCAAAGCCTAAGGCTCTTTCACTCTGAATGATCAAAATGTTAAAACCTTTTAAGAGCGGAGGGTACGTCTGTTTTCAAGATTGTTATATTTTGATATAATGGATAAAAACGTGTCAGATCGTTGAATAAAATAGTTAAAAATACTCTGTGTTTGTGGGATGGAATGTCAGTAGTATAAGACAATGTAACTGTAGGAGAGTTGACTTAACACAGATACTACATTGTTTAGGACAAACTGCCCACTGATTAGTATATTTCATTAGCTTAATGAAATTAACTTCTTAGTTCATTTAATGCTTTTCTCTCCAGCATTTCACTATATTCTAAGTGAAAGAGACTTGCATTAATTCAATGGAAGTGCCAATTTTATCTTAATTAATAAAAAGGGTGATGTTTAGGGGTACCAGATCACAGCCTGTCTTAATGAACAAATGCTGTCTAAATGATGACTTGCAAAACCATGCTTTGTAAGCCTATAAGTGACCAACCCACATAATATTGCATCTATAAAGTAGAGAGAGATGTTTCTCTCTGTTTTCTATCTGAGGATCGTGGCTCCGGTTGTTGTACCTGTGCTAATCTCCTGGTTGGACAGGGTGTGGTGACTCCATGGCTCACATCCTGGGGTAGTGGCATGCATCATGCTTGGGGTGCAGAGATTTCTCTTATTCTCTAGTGCTGGGCCTGTGGGTTAATGTTGACTAATTAAACCAATAACTGGTTGGGTCAAGCAGCTCTGAGGTCAATTGAAATAGAAACCTGAAGACCCTCAGGCTCTGAGGAAATGGTTGGAGATCTTGACACTGTATTTATCATCACAGAGCAAAGGAAGTCAAAATGGCACAAAAAGGGAAAAGAAAAACCAGCTGCAGGCCTGAAATAGTGGGCAATGTAAACGGGCTCCACTACCTTCTTATAATTTCCAGTACATTACTAGAAAATAACAGATGAGAATGAAGACATTGGGGCCGTTTGGCATGGCAGCAAAACAGAAGGGTAGACATTTACATAAAGCAATACTGGACATCAACATAGAATATACAGTAAGAAGGAGGTGAGCAGATCCAGAATCAAAAGGAAGGTGGCAGGGTAGTAAGCCAAAAAACCACCAGCATGCAGCGGAAAGTCCAAACTTAATCTGGCGAAGGCTGACTAAAAGAATCATTTCAATAAAGAGGGGTTTTGAATCCTTCAGAACTGAAGATAAAGAGTTGTATTTTAGTCATCAAGGAAAAGACAACACATAATCAAAGGACAAGACAGTCAACACCCAATACCAGTTGTTCTGCAGTACTTGTGTTGTCTCCCTCTGATGAAGATTGCTGTCACCTTCTGTTAACAGGGTAATTCAAGTGATCTTTGCTTTCAACAGCTCCAAAAGCAGTGAAAATTAGTCTAGGCTTCTGCATTGTGATGGGCTTGGCACAGGCTTCATCACAAAGTGCTTTACACAGAGTAACCACGATGATGCTGTATTCACCATATTCACCATATAACCATATTCACATTTTTAAACACTTTGTTTTTACACAGATGTATAGTACATGTAATCTAATAACATCCCAAATGAAAATGTAAAAAAACTAAAACTGTGCATGAACTAAGTCTCAATGTGTGTAAAATACAATTCATGACAACACATAAGTAACTAGAGAGGACAGTAGCAGTAGCAGTCAATGAAAGGTACAAAGAAGGAAATGCATACTGTATAATGTTTACTGTGTACTATTACAGTATATTATAGTTTTTTTCTTTCTATCTAAAGCAGCCTCAAAGCTATAATGCACAAATAAATAAAGGTGATATTAAAAAATAGTTGACAGTAAGGTTTCCATTTACACATTTATTTAGATTCATAATGTCACAAAAGTGTGTCCTGAGCCTAATAGGGCTGTGACATAAATGGAAAACAGAGCATACAAGCTAACCTGACTGCTCTGTTAAAAGCACTTGAAAATCTAGCACACTGAATTGTGTGATTCACAGTCTGTCCTACAATCTGCAGAGAACCGTACAAGACAAAAGCTTTGTTTTTAAACAGTATGGGCTTGGGAACAGATGTGAAAAAACTTGGTTATCGAAGGTTGGAACTCCAAGGACACGGAATCAGGAACTGCAGAAAAAAATGTTGGACAAACTGAAAGGTTTAAATGAATGATTTTAAGAGATCCAGTTGAACACCGGAAGATGTGAGCCTAGATGGCATAACAGGGACAATCCTAGATTCAGAGAATATATTTGTAAAAATCCATATATTTGCCCTTGCCTTTCTGCTGTGAAAATGCCTGCCCATAAGCAAGCCACATATGCTTTGGGTGATACTCAATGTGTAGACTGACTGTAGACTTGTTGCAGTGATAACCCAATCCTATTGGCTGTGGTCAAGCCGCACAATTCATAAGCAAGTATAGATCTAAAATATGGATGCATCTCTGGACTTGTTACAAGGATATCTGCTTTTCAGTTGTGATCATTAAAATACTTCTGATATAAACTGATATATCACATTTTAATTCAATTACTCATGCTGATGGTTCTAGATTAAAATGAATTTACAGTATTTGCACAATGTCCTGACTTTCATGTGTCTGCATTTACCTTCTGAAGTGTGATGTGAGGTTTGTCACTATCAAGAGAGATATGTCTCATGTCCACTCCAGATTTGTTGGGTCTTATAGTAATGGAAATAGAGATTAATCTATTAGATACAGGACAGGGTTGGATGAAACATTACGCCTTTAGCGGGAGAGAAAATAGGAGAAATTGGAAATATGATATATACTGTAACATCATAACACAATTATGGGGCTGTATCTCAAGGTTTTGTGATTAAATGAGAATGCAAATTTAACAAGAAATAAAACTAAATGAAAACTGTTTTTACCAGTACCTATATGTTGTTTAAACAAGAGTATTGTTATAAGTAAAGTTTATTTAAAAGTGACTGCTTCCAGCTTATAAAAGAAAAGATTATTTTGTCTGCACTGCTCTGTGTAGTGGGCAGGAGATGGCTCTCACATTGCCTGCAGCATAATCACACATGCAATAAACTACTCTTAGCATCTGTAATTGGAGTTGTTATATCCTTTTGGCACCTTGGACTCCACTGTTTTTAAAAAAGAATATACTGTACATCACACTGTATTGCTGTGGTGGTGGTGTTTACTCTGTTTTTATAAATGACTGGTTCAGATGGAAGATATCTACCAATTCCCTCTTTCTTGAAGAAGAGAGATCTATGAATTCTGCATTCCTCCACATGGTGGAGCTTGGACACAAGGCAGTCAGCATGACATGAAAGCCAAGACAGGTAATCACGACTTCCTGTTTCTCCAGGTGTGGTGCCCCCTTTATAGACAGGAGTCAACAACCATTCAACTGTTTTCATTCAGGCAATAATAATAATACTAATAATAATATGTTGCTAAATGCAGGGATCTGCAGGAAGATGTTTATATACAGAAGTATTTGGGATATACATTTCTTTTACTGTAAGTAGAGCATGACTGTTCTTCCAGGCTTTAAGCCTGGAAAATGCCTATTATTTCAACGATCACATACAAGAAAAAGGAAACTACAGTCAACAAAAGGAAGTAACCAAATTTCTAATTTACAGATGAGAATCTTTGTGCCTTCATGTACAAAGTTCTCACACAAACACCACCTTCTGAATTTTCCCATGGACTCTCTGAAATAAAATGTTTTCCATTAAACCTTTGTTTTGCCTGTAGATACATCAGAGTTTGTGAAATAGTAAATCTGAATAGTGCTTTCAGCAGTTATTTTATATGTGTCTTCTTTTTATTTAACTTTGCCGTGTCATGGTCAATTATGTGTTAATTTTGTATTCTGTTTTACAATAGATTTACCATGATTTTACTGCACTGTGTGTGAGCTTTAAGCCATTGTGTCACCATAATCAGTGCTGAACGATTTTATTAATGAAAAAAATAAATCACATGCTGTCTAGGAGCTTCAATGCAAGGATGCAGTACAATAAGGTATAGAGCAGACAGCAATCACTTATGAAATTTAGGTCCTTGAAAGATAGTTTTCTCCCTTTTCTCTATATAAAATCTAATTTGTTATCCTCAGGAAGTGTAACAATGAAATCTTGGCAGAGAATATTATGGATGCAAATGGTAGGACAACACCTTACACATGAGTCATTGCAGAGCTTTCTATTTTTTTAATATTTTTATTAATGACACTCCAGAGTCAATCCACTGCTGTGATGCATCATGCTCGTTTAGGGAGATGATGGGCTGTAAAATGCATTGTGTAAAAAAAAAAGGAAAGCTGATTTAAATGATGGCCAGCCATAAAGAGGCTCCAATCAGTCATGATGTTATTCTGATTTCTGGGTGTTCCCCGTTTTCATGGCTGTTTAAGCAAGCACTTTAAATGGAAATGCACTTGACATTTTAGGATGAGATGTAATCAAACAGCATTAGAATCTGGCTGATTTCTCCCAGAATGAATGGAAATCGTTCAATCCTTTCTGTCCTCATACAAATTAGTTGCAGAAGGGGAGGAGATAGGGGGTGGGGTGGATGACTAATTTTGACTTTTAAAATTTTAAAGGTTACATCCGTCATTGAGAAACCTGTTTTGTTTTCAGATATTAATGCAGATATGTAGCTGCAGAAACTCTACAATGGCACAATGGCATACATAGAAATATAGGAGCCCCTTATAAGATTCTTGTAGCATTAAAGATGCTTCTGGCTTTAGAAGAACATCCTCACCTCTCTCCAGTTCCCACCAAAGCAAAGCCAAAACAATATAGTTCACTTCTTAACACCAACACAATTGCACTTGAAAAAGAGTGAGACGACTGAAGGAAAGAAACCAACTACAGAAGATAAGTTACTGACTCAAGGGGAGCATTTACTGCAGAGCACTGCTATACTATGGCTTGTCATGTACAGTATGTAAAATAAGTGAACACCTGTGAGGAAAGGTAGCACTCCAATCACGAGAAAATTAATTTAGTTTCTTTGTTTGACTTCCCAGTATTGTATGCAGAAATTACAAAACTCCTGAAAGTAATCTCCTTTGTTCACAGAACAACTTCAGTCCGTGCAAAGCAGGATAGTTAATTCTTTAACTGGAATGTGTGTGTTATTCAAGTAGTGTTGCTATGTATGGTGCAGCTTTAGAATGAAGAACAAGTAGGAAGCCTCTGACAGCTTATTCTGCCTAATGACACTGAATAAATTTTAAGTTGTTTCTTTGGCAGAATTCTGTAATGTAATTCTGTATTCCATGATCCTTTGTTGTTTTTTTTTTTGCTGCATTGCATATCTGTAGGTATTTTGCGCTTTCTCACAAAGACCCTTTTCTATCCACTTTTAGATAGATTTCGTATGAATTATCACAGACAGTGGCAGTCTGGGAGCTTATCTCTGCATCTGTAATAATGCATTCTTGTAGTTACGGCCAGAACTGTGATTGGAAGAGTGTTGGCTTTGAGAGGTTTCATTGCAGTTCATCATCTTGAAAGGTCAACATTGTTATCTTCCACGGAGAAGTCAAAGTTGCCAACACGGGGCCCCCCACTTGGAGGTATGATTATTGTAATCTCCTTCCTTGCTCCTTCCCCTGCAGTACTCCATTATTCTTAATCACTGCTTTTAAAGAACCCATTATCTTCAGTCTGCAAAACTTGTCTCAGCAAGTCACAACTTGTCATGGGCAGAACCTGAGGACATGTGCACTTTAGAGCCTGTCAGTGTTAATCTCATTCACACAGCCAGCAAATAAGGTTAAGCATAAGAAAGAGAGGTACTGTACCAGGCCAAGGTGAGCACTGACCTTTACTTTATTAACACACTACTTGAACCTCTCAGAGTGTCTGCCAATTATTGATGTGGGGAAACATCAGAGCACAAGATAATTAACTAAGGCTTGACTGTGCTGGCTTCATTTTCATTTAGTGGCTTTAACACTGATTTTTACAGTGATGAATGTAATAGTTGTGTCTCATCTTGAACACTTTTTCTTCCACTGGATCAAGACTGTACTGTCATGGAGTAGTTTATATTATCACTTGAAATGTGTTTATTAAAGCACAGTCATTAGTGTACACAACACACACTAGAACAGCTATATTCACTTCGGGTCCTGCAGCCACAGGGTCTTCTGAGTTCATTTTATTCGTTCCTCCAATGAATTTATCAATGACTTAACAAGCCTGTATTCTCATGTCCCAGGAGGAGTGGAAGTTGCCAACAGAGACAGTAGGGGTGTGGGGCAGGGGGCAGGGGTGTGGAGCACTGCAGTGCTGTGATGTTTTTCAGGCAGAGTGTAGAGACCCGATGTACATTAGCTCAGTGCAGCTCTGAAGGGATGAGGCAGAAGTTTTCTTTGAATTGACATGATGTTACATCTGCGGAAAAGCTCTGTGGTCATCGGGACTTTGTGCCCCTCACTCGATAGAAATTAAAGCACATTTAAGATTCAGGAAAATAGAAGATCTTGCCAACATTGCTCTGGTTGATTAATTTCAGTAGGGACAGCATGGCAATGCAACTGTGTTTTATGAAAAGTGCACCTTAAATAGTTGATTATTGGAAACATTAGAATTGTTTGCAGACATAGTTCAGAGTCACAATCCACCTGAAGTAATACAGTAATATGATTCACATGCCTATCTGCTCTGACTTTCATAATCTTATTTAATAAAGTGTTATCAAGTTTTCCAACCTATTGGATGTACAGCATTTCAATGTAATGTTTCAGTGGTGGGTTGGGTTCTTTTGTTTATTATAAACATTGACCTGGAAAACAACAGAACAGATTTCTGAACATTTGAATATGAGAATTCAAATGACAATCTAAAAATTGCCAATAAAGTTGTGGTGCCAAGGATATTTGGTTTAGTACCTAATCATTCTTTCCTCAGCCATTATGTTCAATTACATTCACAGCGCATTTATGTTGCAAACTCTACAGCAGGAATGTAAAATATCAGTTTTTGACAGTTGTGCATGTGCACTGTGCTTTGACTGTTTTCCAATGGACCCATTTCTTTGTTTAACTGGTACGACCTTTGTTTCACATTCTTAGACAGCTGGGTACTGAAATCCTGGCTACTTGGTCTATAGAGATCCTGGAGCACTTTTTGCAAATGTGTGGGTATTACTGTGACTCCAGTGTCCTGGCTAAATTCCACTCTGGGCTTATACTGTACAATCTGGCTTTTCTGCTGTCTCCCGTAACACAGCTTAATACAACAGTAAGCAGTTTCTCACTTCTTCCAGTGTTCGTTGTGAAGTGCAGCTGCTGTTCTTTATTATTAATAATAACAACAACAATAATAATATTAAAACAATATTATTATTATTATTATTGTTATTGAATATATCTTGATTTGTCATTTCAGAACAGCAAGTCAATCCTGACCATTGACATTTTATTTATAGGAAGATTTGCTGCTAAGTGTGGTCCTATTATCGAAGTGATTCTAACTTAACACCCGTTTTCTTTTAATGCTCCAGTGGATCATCACCTTCATATTTTGTTGCCTTTTCTGAACATCTGTGGGAATGGTAGAGGTGGATCTAAAATGAGAATTTCTTTTCATGTTTCATATCTTATCATTTTCTCCAAACTCTAAAATCAGAACTGTGCTGAAAGGCATTAAAGACACAAGAAATGAGTACTGGAACAAACAGCATTTGTTGCATTTGTATTGCCTCTCATTGTATATCAAAGCTCTTCTATGATTGAATAAATTATATTTCACTCTATACAGTATTTCTAGTATGAACATCTATTGTATCTTATGGGTGAAAGATCAGACAGAAGATGGCCTTCTGACATACAGTACAGCATTACTGTTGCATTGTGAGTCCATTGTATTCACATACTGTATGTGAGTTTTTTCAAGATTTGAGATAAATTACAGACTATTGATTGAACAATGGCAAGTGTGTTATATACTGTAGGATATGCTTTTGATGTGTCATTACTGCTGTTTTTAACTGTACATTTCTGTGGTCATGTTACTCATTAAAGGAGAAGAGTTACTGTATATGACTTAATACTTTAATTTCAATAAATCACTGTGGTACGTTTACAATGACATGCCACCAATTATGATAAATGGCCCTGCTATGCACCATTTGAAGTCATGGGACATAAATGACACTCAGGAACTATTTAGGCACCACAGCACAGTAGAGAAAATTAAACCGGGGACTGGATGGATGTGTACAGTATGTGACATACACAGATCAAATGAATGTGTATTAATAAATATGAAACAATGGATATTATCAGAACAGAAAGTCCCTACCCAGAAAGCTTATTTTTTATCATTTGTTCTCGTCAACCTTTGAAGTATTGAACCTTTGCTAATTGAAGTTAGTCACTATGAAGAGCATATTTATCAATTAACCACATCTTGAAATAAAACTGATATAAATCCCCCTTGTGTGTAACTACTACACTTCAGCAGTTCTGATGAATAATAACATCCAAAACTATTTTACTAGTTTTCTGTTCAGAATTGCAGAGAGGGGTGAAAGTATTAATTCTGGACTTACAACATTATCAGACGCAGAATCCTAATTGATTCCAATATGTCACCATCATTATTTTACATATTGATATACATTGTTACGATATTAGATCCATTTTGGATAAGGTAGTAATAATAATTTGTTGGTCTCCAACCTACAAAGACATTCTGTCAAAAGAGCTAGAAACAATTAAAACTTACTTTTCCAGGAGCAAATTTTGACTAGTAAATCAACAGAAATGAGCAAGAATGTATTTTGAAGGATAAATAAACGTCCTCATTCCATAAAAGCCGATGGTGCTTTTGAACTGAACCCCCCAAGTGCCTGAGTCATAGAGCACTGGTGTCAGAGCCTGCACACCAAAACAGCAGCTCTCTGGCCCATCAGACGTCCTGCAGGAGTGACATCACCATAGCAACCTCATTGTACACAATGAGGTCTAGTGCACATAACAGACATGCGCTATATTCTTTCATATAATTTCAGACTCAGGCAATCCCAGCTCTATTCATTATTTCATTTGAAAAATTAGTTATTTCAGAAAATTAAAAAAAAGATTAATAACAAAAAACATATGCTTATGATGACACATCATTAACATCTTCTAGGCAATGTGGGGAAGCAATTAAAAGAATAAATAAAATATCAGTATACTGTATATAGATACAAATCGTAGAATTTAAATAAAGGGATGTTATACAGTATTAAAATTGTATAATCATCTAGTAAGGCCTCATAAGCGTACAGGTTTGTCATCAAGTTATAGAATAGAGTCAGTCCAGAGAAATGCAACCAAATATGTTCCTGGGATCAAGTGAACATATTTGTTAAAAAGTGAAAAGATGAACTGAACCTTTTTAGTCTCGAAGAGAGAAGATTATGAGGGAACATGTTTAAAGCATTCAAAATTCTCAAAGGCACTGAACCGAGCTAATTTCTTCAGAATGTATAGTAAAACATGAACCAGAGGACACAAGTGGAAACTGTACAGAACTGGATTTAAAAGGGAGAACAGGAGGCATTTCTTTACCCAAAATATTGTGGAAGTCTGGAGCAAGCTACCAACCAAGTTGCTGAAGCTACTGTAACACTCTGGCTTCTTTCAAGAAATGGCTGGTAGAGTTCCTGGGTTCAACTGCTGTAACTACCAACTACCAGACAGACTAGAAGGGTTGAATGACCTCTTTTATTTGGTTAACCTCTCTTACTTTCTTGTGTTCTAAAATGCCCTTGTAAGAAATATTCAAAAGAATTTCAAGATGTTAGTTCTCTTTTTCAATTGATTTGTGGCCATACAGTATCTAAAATAATTATACTGTATATGAAATAATCAATGTCTTACAGAGAGAAATAATTACAGGACTGTGAAATGTACTGCAGCTGACAAACGTCAGGATCACATCCTGTTGGGGGGAGAACAGCCAAATGTGTATTTGTTAACTGGTCTTCTGATAATCCAAACACCAAACAGTCACACTTCTCCCAACTTTCTTGGAAAATGACAGAAATAATTCAATGATTCAGACTGCGTTTTTGCACAACAGCAGGAACACTAGGGGTAATTCTGAGAAGCAGTATTAAGCTTATTGAAGATAATTAATTGGTGGGAATGGGCACAAATTCATGTTGTAAAAGTATGTTTTGTTTCAGGCCTAACAAACAGAAACACTTATTACAGTCTTCTGTAGCTGACAGCATGCCAAGTAATTCAGAGCACTGAGAATTTTCTGAGTATTCCATCTGCATATTTCAACACCCTTTCAAATCAATGTAGGCTGTAAAATGTGTTGATGTCTGACGCCAACGTGATGAAATAGTTTCTTATAGGACACAGACAAAAACACGCACACAAGAAGACAGGGAGCCTATTAGAGTCTTTAGGCACTATGACATTTATTAACTAACAAAGTGAATTTGAGAGTTCATACTGTAAATATTTTTGCAAAATAATTACAAAATGTGTGTCTGATTTATAACGAATTATAATCAAACCACGATTAAAATGTACATGTTAATTCCTAAATGCGAGTGATTCTCAAGCATACAGTATGTGAACTAATGTAGAAAGTGTCAATCTCCATTATAAGAATCTAAAAATTAATACCTGTTTTAAAGAAGCCTAACAGAAGAGGCAAACATAAATCAATATGATGCCATTTACTGTTAGTCTTTCCTCTCTGTGGCGATATTAAGAACAGAAGAACAACTCACATGAGAGTCTTATTATAATGATCTACAGTAAAACAGCTGGTATGATCGGTCAGTGGTTTAGCACCAAGAATAACATCTTGACCGAATATAAGTGTCCACCTGAGATTTTAGATTTGTGTTTCTTAATCAAAGAAGAATGATAGTTATGTGTTCAACAAAATGTTAAATGAGACATCCAAACTATTTTGATTTAGAAAGAATAGGAGGCACATCTTTAGCCAAAGGGTTGGGTATGTATGTAGTGTATGCTAATCACAACCATATTTTAAATACTTTTGGTATATTGTGATAAACTCATTTAATACTCAGAGGATAATTAATGTGTTTTGCAAAACTGGGACCTGGTGAAAAAGCAATGACAGCTAATTACATTTTAAAGAGAGGTATGTCATTGTAAAACAAACAGAACACTTTTCTAGATGCATTTCTTAAGTGAAAATGAAGCAACCTGTTCAATAGCACTAATTTTTCCTCCATTCACTAATGCTAAAATGAGCAGGTGCAGGAACAGTGCTGTCTGGGTTTGATAACCTCGCCTAACATCAGTAACAGTCCAGAGAGGGTCACTGTATCCACCCTTTTAGAGGAAGACTTGTCACATCTTTTGAAAAGTTAAAAAATTGAGCTTTTCAATTTTCTTAAAACACTATTTTTATTCATTTTGTGTGGGCGAATGCAAAACCAAATGTGAGAAACTAAGGCACACACTGCTTAAACTGTCTTTTTTGCACATGCTCTAACTTTGGGGGGGAAGAGTTGAGTCAGAGCCAGTTAGGCTGTGTTACATCATTTCAAATCAGATGCATAATGTAATCAGGGGTTATTAATTAATGTTGTCTGCACTCAGTGTCGGTTCCTCAGTATCTGGATTGAATGTTCCTTGTTTACGCTGTATAGACGGTAGGAATTAGATCAAAAGGCAAAGAAGCTGAGGCAGAAAAAAACACATCTGCAAAGGAAAGCTCTTAGGCTGGGGAGTCAAAACACTTGGATATAGCCTCACTGCCAGATATGCTGCATCACTGCAGCCTCCTCAACCTTCAGACATGCAGTCTGGTGACCCTCAAGTTGTGCACACAGACTGACAGACAGACTCTCTTCCAGTGGGACATACAGGATACTGTGTCAATGGGTGTGGAAGAGAAAGAAAGCTTGAGAAATAGTATTGGAATTTTTAAAAAAGGATGTAAAGGTTCAAAAGAGAAAGGTGTGTTTGAGTTAAAAATTCAGTGTTTTTGATAAAAGCAAAAAAAATGATATGCAGTGTTCACTTTGAAGGTAGAGCCTTAAAAAGCAATGCAATTAAGATTACAGTACATACTGTATTTTAGGATTTGTGTCAGAGAATGCGATGTTTTCTAAGCAAGACACCATATCCAAATCATGAATCTTTCTGTTATTTAATGTTTCTTATTCCTATTTCATTGAGGGCACAAATAAATATAGAGGGCAATGTATATAAACACAGATACATATGTGATAAAATTATCATGTCAAACCAGGGATTCACAAAATCCATTCATTTTTAAATAGGGATTTTGCGTATTTACTGGAATATTTATGGATTATGTGAAATCCCTGGTTACTTGCTCTTAATGTTAGCATACACAATATGTATCGGTGATGTAATAACTCATTTAAATGAATATTCGTCTTCTGATATAAATAGAATACAGATTTCAACCCCATGATCCCACCGCAGGTGTCCACATCACCCAGGAAGAGAAGAAAATTAGAATCTGAACATTAGAGCAGCTTGCCTTCAGTTTCTCAGCAGCATACAGTAATATATTAAATTCTCTTTGAAGAAATTGGAGGAAATGTGAAATGTTTATTCTTTTTTATAACTGGAATTATAGTCCATACAACAACAGGTTGTCATAATATTAAACAGCCTGTTCAGGGTAGTACTGAATATTGAAGGGCGTTGATGCATTATGTTTTGCTGATATTTAATTGATGTAATCTATCTTGTTTTGAAATATACATTTCAAATTTGCATGGTTTGTATAACACTAGGTTGTCTTCACGGCCAACAAGACTAGTTAACTGCCTGTGCCAGAAACTTGATCATTCATTTACATCAGGAAGAGCATAGATCCTAATACAGCTCTCTGGGATACACTGCTAACTGCAGCACCTCACCTGGAGTATTCACTCTCCGAAGAACATCTTTACAGTAATTGGATTCTAAGGGATACTCAACATGGATTTAGAAAAAGGATACACACAGAGCATACAATATGGTATATTTAGATTTTCATAAAGCTATTCATAAAGGTCAACATAAAAGGTTAGCTGTTTTGTAGACACATCAATTTACTTTTTTAGACAATGTGGGAAACAATGTTAGGAAACATAGTTAAGGTGTAGAAATTATATCAAATCATGTTACATAAAAGATATTGCTGCTGCAGAATCAGTCTTGAGAAGAGCGACTAGATACAGTACATTTGCGAGCTTAAGGAAATGTCTTACATTGGGAGGATAAATGAACTTTTTCTTTTTACTCATGAATATGGGGGAATACAAGGGGACTTGATTAACATATTCTGAATCCTCAATGAATCCTCAACCCAATGTACTGTATATCTTCAAAATAATAAACCTTGAACCAGACAACACAATTGGAAACTACAGGGAAGTCCTAGATGAGATGGTGAGATCTGTTAGCTTCTAGCAGCCATACAGGCTGAATGACCAGACATCTTCCTCTCAGTTTTAACCTTTCTTACGTTCTAACTAAACATTGGTCTTGAGCATACAGAAAATAAATATGAAAAAGAAATTGACAAAGACACAAGATCGTTAATGTTAGAATTGTGATGGCTGTTGTTGATTATTATAATTGGTGGTAATAGCATTTGTATGCTTAAGTTGCAAAAGATATCACATCACATTTACATTTCTTCTTTTTTTATTTAAATAAGATTCCGTGCCAATAATCTCAAAATGAGATTCCTTCAAGCTGTCGCCTACGAGCTGATAGATTTTTTTCCCAGCCTGGCTGAGCTGTCTCTTGAGGAATTTTACCTGGACACTGCTAGTTAATAGAGCGACCGGCTGACTGAGCAGCGTTGTCCCATGTGGAGGTACCGTGAAATAAACCCATAAAAAAAGAAGATAGCTGGAACACGAAATGGAGGAATTTCACTTCTCCTACAGCTGCAGGCCTGCATTAGAGAGCTCATTCTTAAGGCAAAACCCTCAATCCATTTTAAAACATATGCAGCCTTCGCCTTCTTAACGAGACACGTTTATTTATTAAGTTTCTCCTGCCTAATGCTCTGTCCCCCCCCCCCCTCCTTCACGGTGTCAGATATAGTTCCTGTTTTCTGGCTGACTGCGCCTGCCGCCTCTCGAGTGCTCCCCAGGGAATTGCCCTCTTATTACTACAATTACAATCTGTACACATTTCATTAAACTAATATCTCTCCACAGAAGCTTTCTCTGTAAAACCGCACAGCTGGAGGCCCATTCCTTTTCCCCAGCTTAAACACTTTGACAGGTTAGAAAAGCCATTACCACTAAATAACAGGTGTTGCTGGAAAACAAAGTGTGTTTTATATTCAAATGAGGCACCTCACTCATCAGCCCAAGTTTATTGCAGAGAAGATTTCCGACCTTCCAGTCGACTGGGTTTTTATAGTCTCATCACTTGAGCAGGTGAAGTAATGGTTCCTCTGTGGTCCACGTCTTTGTTGCGAAATTTTGATGTCTTCTTCAATTTTTTCCTATTGTCAATGAGCGCATGTCAGAGATGGAGAGGCAAACTGCTCCACGTTAAGAGCCAAAAGCACAAAGCAATTTAAAGGTCAAGTGCGTTTTTGCCATTAACATTAGCAGCAGGCACTTTTTCACAGGGAAAGCCTTTCCCCAGTTTGCTAAATATCTTCCCCATTTGACCTTACTTCATTGTTAGGTGAAAATTTGTGATGGCTTTAAGTTATGGGAAAGCAACATGCTTAAGTTCATGCAAGAAAAACTACAGTGCTTATCAATCAAATTGTAACACTCAAGTTACTTATTTTGTATTTATTAAAGCATACTTTGGCTTTGGTTTTAGTTTTTGGTTTTATTTGGATTTCAGTAGTCAGAATTCACAGTCTGCTTCACCGTACGGGAGGAAAACTAATATTAGGCTCACACACATGAGTCTAGGGGACTTTTTCTGATTTTATGGTATTAAATATCATGGTTATGTTAATAAATAAATAGTTCAATCCTGCTTGACATTTCACACACTGCTAATAAAATATTTAAATGTTGGCATTTTCAAGCAGCTGGAAGTTTTTTCTTAAATATGGTCCTGAGGTTAAAGTGTTTTTCCAAAGGAAAATGTACCAGAAGAGGTTGCTTACTCATCTCTATGCTTGGCCTTCAATGATTAGGGACATAATCCTGCACTGTCCAGACTTGTCTACAGAATAATTAACTTCATCTGCTTAAATTAGAAGATATGTCCTGCCACCACTTCAATCTTCTGTTACCAAAAAGAGCCATGAAAATAAGCTCGTTATCAAAACTAGGCAGGAAATAGTCTCTTATACTATTGCACTTGTTTTTCATATACTAATATATCTGTTACATACTGTACATTGTGTACAATTGTGAGCATGTCATTGCACTTGTGCATGTGACAAATCAACTGAAATGAACTGATTTTGCAGTTGTTTTTCAATGTGCAGATGAACTCCAGTGACAATTCTAAGACAGTGTAACAAGTGGAAAATTGTGCTGCAACACTGAGGGAACTATACTGTAGATCATGTGGATGAATGACAGCCCATGTTGGAATCTGCACAACAGGCCCAGCCAGTGGTCTGAATGAAAGCCTTTACCATATCAGTGTAACGACCTTCATTAACTTTGGTGTTGGGACTGACGTTAAAAGAAAAAAAGCAGAGAAAAAGAAAAAATTCTCTTTTGGGATGTTTTGCCTCACTGTGAAACCTCTACTAACCCTGGAAGTAATACAAAAGAAAATAACTAAAAGCACTGTCGAGAAACTATTCTTGAAACACTTTTCTCACGCTAAATACCCATTTCTAAAACATAAAGCAATGGGAGTGAAAAATAAGACTCAGGAATATATGTTTGGAATTGGGGATGCAGCTGAACAGTGTATGGTATATCATCTGCCCTTGCTGCTTTGTTTGAAGAAAGGAAAGGGGTTCATGTAATTTCATAAGCATGCATCATAATCAGTTATGCTTGAGCATATTCTCTGCTTCGTGCAGCAGTGTGTGAAGCTCATCTTTTCAAGGATTACAGGTTCCTTGTCAAGCAATTCTTTTTTGTAATAACTGGTTCATTTGCTAAAAAAGCACCAAACATAGTGTATGTTTCCTGTTAGCAACACATTTGATCAAATAAATTCCCTATGCTGGACACTTCAAGGCCATCTGTGCTTTGTCCAGTCACATCAGTCAGAATGGAATGGCCTCAGTGAAGGATCTGCCCACAGGTACTGTACTGCTGTCAGGTGGCCTTAACATGTTGGACCCTTCCCAGGGTTCCTCATTGCCTTTTGCTTTCAGCGCAGATTCCAGCCACTTACAGACTCTCTCTTAGCAGTGCTGGAGCCAATAGTTGCTTTCCCTGCCTGGGAACAGGAGAGTCCAATTGCAGACCACACTGACAGCTGGTTTGATCTCAGGGTGGTAGGCTGATTTTAGACAAGTGGCATTTGGGGTAGCAGTGAGGTATGACCAACACTAAGATGTGCAGATGTCACTTTTCAGGGCCAGTCGAGTGATGAATTGGAGCACCATAGCAATGCCATCTGAAATAATACTTACTGCTTAAGAAAGCTGATATAGATAAAAATTAAAGTTCCTAAAAAATATTTTCTGTTTTGTAAAATTAGTGAATCTTGAACGAAAAAAGGCTAATATAGTCACAGTTTCATGTGAAAACTAAATAGAAAACTCACATTGCACTTGAAAAGCAAAACACATAGTACCACACTATGAATCGTCTGAGCAATGAAAAAGTCTGAAGAAAAGCCTGAACGTGTTGTGCTGCTGTTGGCAGGAAAAGATTATTTAATTAACATAATTAAACATTTATTAAGCAATCAAGCAATTATGTTTCATTTCAAATGGTTGTATGGTAATTAGATACAGACAAATATGGATTTTTTTTTATTTTTCTCTTAATTGCTTTAACTTTTGGCTTTCTTCGATTGTAAATTTTGACTAAGCCCACTATTGATCCCATTGTTATCGTCATTGATTGTGACAAATCAAGAAGGGGGACCTTTCACTGATCTTCCATGTGGTCTCATGGCCTCTGAACTTTACATTGCGAGGTTTTCTTGCACACTTTTCATCCAAACATTTTCATTAATGCTTCCTAATGCTTGTCTTCTTTGTTTTGGGGGGCCAATATTTTAAAATTAAGATACATTATTTTGGGAGCATGTCTATCACCTGTACATACAGTGAATAATACATATGGTTATACATGATACATTGCCTTTAAATAGCACTTAAGCTAGACACAGTAGGGGCAATTATACTTAAAACAAGCACAGCCTCAAATGCTTTAAGATGCGAGTTGGAAGGAGTCAATTATGCCACCGGATGGAGTTACAAGTCCTCAACTGAAACACAGTGAAAAGCCCTTGCTTGCCGCTGCTGAATTCACATCAATCTGATGGACCAGCAGAGTTCATACAGTACATCCCAAAGAACAGCTAATACAATAGTGTAGAATGCCAATAGACCCTGGAGGTTAAATAGTCCAGAACCACCGAGGACCTGTTCCTGTGGAAACGCATGAAGAATGTGAATAGTATGGTGTTATGATTATGTTCTAGTAATCCTCTGACAGCTTCATTTTGATTAAACCATATTCAATGTAACATGGAATTGTGAAGGCCTGCAGACAAGGCATTGCAGTAATCCAGCAGCAACTTTAACAGATGCAATGGATATCAATTTGTTCAGCACTCCTCGAAAGGCAGTCTATAGAACTGAACTAACTGTTTAACATGTTGCCCAGAAAAAGACACTCCTGACTCGTCCTTCTTGAATGACATGGAAAGTGATTATGCACAGGGACTCCTGCTGACTCAGCTGCAGAAGCCAGTGTTGACCCAGGGGCTGCAAGGCAAAGTGCTGGTTTGGTGTGGCGTGTGTCTTTGTGCTGTGTTGTTGTGGAGTTGCTGTCTGCATGGTTTACTTGCATGCTTTCCTATTTAAATGAATGCAGCAGGAGAACGCTCATGGACAGGTCTCGCAAACCCAGAAGCTCTCGGGAATATTTAGCTCATATAAAGAATGCTGCTTTTCTCCAACATATGGTTTTGAAGGTCACTGTTGAAATTCAATTTTACACAATTCATACACATTGAGATTCCTCCTATCTAGAATCACTTAAAATCTCAGTATGCAGGTCACACATTTCCCCTAAATATCTCTTGTTTCCCCAGGATTTAATTGAATCTTTTTCTTTCTATGCAAATTCCACAAACCATCCAAGCTTTCAATATATCTCATCTATTTTAACACCTTTTGATACATTCAGAAATAAGAGAGTAGTCAGAATTAAAAGATAAGTGTAATAAGTGTCAGGGGAGACAGAGCCTTAAACAGAGCATCTAAAAAAAACATGATGGCATCTTACACATCCTTTCTCAGCAGGAAGCTGTATGATCAGCAGGAAGCTATTGTTACACATGTGGGTCATGATTAAAACAGTGATGAGATGCAGAGGTGTTAAAGAAGCCCGTCATCTTGTCTCATTTACAGACAAAATAGAAGAAATGATAATGAATTGAGAGCAATACTATGCTGCACGTAGTGATTATAATATGGAAAATGAATGATGACATTTTGAAGTTTATTTGATACATTATTGACTCATAAGTATCTAAATACCCATGTTCATTACAACTAAGAACTGTCTGCTGTGGCAGTGCCCATTGCAATATTTTTTCAGGAAAGAAAAAAAAACCAACGTGACCCTCTTCCTCAAATTGTATACCCATCTATGTGTGTAATCTATACAGTGCATTTAATTGTGAAAACAGTTGCTGTGCACAGCCGCTGGTATTCCACTCAGCCTGACAGCAGAAAGCCTTGCTCCTGGGATAGAATCACGTCTTATGCAGAATACGCCGCACCGGGATAAGCGCACCGATAACGGATGGGGCAGGCGGTTTCTGCTCCCTGTCGCTAAATTAAGTGAGCCCGGGCTGAAGTATGAAGTTACCGGGAGGCAGGCTGACTGTCGTCTGGCGGGCATTATCGCTATTGGACAACTTCGTTGTAATGTCAATACAACTCCGATTAGAGACATTGTCGGTTTTCACGCTGTAGTGTAAACTGCATTACAATTGTACGGTCTTCACTGAACAATTCCAGGTATCACTTTATGCTGCGAAGGAACTTCAGGAAACGCGTTTTCTGAGAGGTTATCGCATAACCGTACGATAAAAGAAAAACAAAACCTCGTGGAACATCTCCATTCCCTGCAGCTGAGGTTCTAAACGTGAAAAGTAGAATTTTCCGAGCCGTAGCAGTTCTGCCATTAGGAAACAAACTGATCGTTTTTCTAAAGTTACGACTTCAACTCTTCGGGTATCAGGAAAGCAAGGATCTTTCCAAGCACGATTCTTATTTCTGATTCGACTTCTCCACTTCCTTACAGGACACATTCCCTAACTCCACGTTCTGAATTTATCTGCGATACCCTTACGATTAGCTTGCCACTACAACGTTTCCTTCACTCAGGTTCAGTTCACGACCATCCTCCCTGCTTAAACCTAGCCTGCCTCCTTCCCTGTCTTTTTATCCTTCTCTTCGATCTCCCACACCTGGACTCAGTTCTCTTGTTGCCACGTGCAGCAGGAGATTTCCCTGATAGCTTTGTGAAAGCGACTTCATTGTCTTGATTAGAGAGATGTGATCTGTCTGACTTTTTCCCCTTATTCACTATATATTTTGTCACACATTCACTAATTCAAATGCCATTTAATCAGATTATGTAAGTGATCAAGCTCTCTAAAAATTTTAGTAAAATGATATTTACTTGGAGCTCTCACTTTTAAATGAACATGTTGTGTCTTTGTGTCTGTGTATTTTTGTAATGGGATCATTTTTTAATGGGTAAAGAGATTTGGTCTAAGGTTATAAGATGCTCTTTCTGACATCGCTCTGGGTGTGATTTGGATTAATCCATCGTAACAGCTGGAGGCCTGAAAGAAAAATAATGTTTAAATATTGAAGCTGACCCTTAGCAGCTCATAGAGATCACATTTTCATGGAAGGTGGCACCCTGGCTGTCACTGTAGGATGATAATGCATTGAAAGTGACTTGGGGAATGCCAGTGAGCTCTGTTTAGTAAGACCCTCCTGTACAGAGTCAGTGACAGAAGAGAGCAGAGATCCTTTAGAGCAGACCTATTCAGTGTGCCTTCAAGAGTGCCTGTTGAATATTAACAGCTACTTTAGATTTTCGAATATTTCTTTGTCAGTGTCTTATAGAATACAAAATTGATTCTATTGTACTGATTCTGAGTTAAAAATCAAACTTTAATGTGAAGAAAATGCATTTCCATCCCGTAGTTATAATTATAATAATAATTCCTTACACTTATATAGCGCTTTTCTGGACACTCCACTCAAAGCGCTTTACAGGTAATGGGGACTCCCCTCCACCACCACCAATGTGCAGCCCCACCTGGATGATGCGATGGCAGCCATAGTGCGCCAGAACGCTCACCACACATCAGCTATTAGTGGGGAGGAGAGCAGAGTAATGAAGGCAATTCATAGATGGGGATTATTAGAAGGCCATGATTGGTAAGGGCCAATGGGAAATTTGGCCAGGACGCCGGGGTTACACCCCTACTCTTTTTGAGAAATGCCCTGGGATTTTAAATGACCACAGAGAGTCAGGACCTCGGTTTTACGTCTCATCCGAAGGACGGCACCTGTTTACAGTATAGTGTCCCCGTCACTATACTGGGGCATTAGGACCCACATGGGCCACAGGGTGAGTGCCCCCTGCTGGCCCCACTAACACCTCTTCCAGCAGCAACTTTAGTTTTTCCCAGGAGGTCTCCCATCCAGGTACTGACCAGGCTCACACCTGCTTAGCTTCAGTGGGTTGCCACTAGTTGCTGTAATTGTAGAAGTACTATCCGCTGTGTAGGTATTTACTTTATAGTAAAAATGTACCATTATATAGATACCCATTGCCCATTATCATTGTGTTGTTTACTTACTTTTACTTACTTTTTACCTCACTTTACCATCTCACTGCAAAACACTCTCCCCCTCATTAGTCCCACTGCTCATCTGCATGGGACACAGGCCTCTCACAGCCCTGATGTAATGAATCACTAATGAGGAGGTATGGATCCTGTGCAGCCGCAGGAATAGCCAGTAGTCATGGCAACAACCAATCCAAATCGAGAGGTGAGATCGTGGTCTATTGGAGGAAGGAAGGTCAAAATCCAAGGCAGTCACCGGAGGCAAACAATCCAAATTGAGAGGCGAGATCGAGGTTAATGCGAGGAAGGAAGGTTGAAATCCACAGGTGGCGAACAATCCGAATCGAGAGTCGAGGTACGAAGTCAAAAGGCAAAAGGGGTAGCCCAAAATCCAGAGTGACACAAGGTGTAGGAATCGCCAGGTAGAGCTCACAGGGAGTTAACTCAATACCAAGCAGCGTTAAGTGGGTTAGGATGATTTAAATAGTGCTGCTCGCTGCACGGTAGAGTGTGTGCTGATGAATTAACATGTGCGGCGGCGCTTGTTATTATTATTAACCCACTGCTGGTACTGGTTAGCTCTTTTGCGAGATGATCTCCGCTGGCTGGTGGTCGTGACAGTACCCCAACCCCCCCCCCACGGGCGGCTCCCGACGCCCGAGACGGCCGATCAGGATAGTCCCTGTGAAAACAACTGATGAGCGTAGGGTCCAAAATATCCTTCTCAGGACCTTTCTTCAGGGCCATAACCCTCCCATTCGGCTAGATACTGAAGGGTACCATGGTGCCATCTGTAGTCGAGGAGCTTGTGGACCATATATGGACCATATGCCCCTGAATGAGATGCAGGGGTGAGGGGCGATGTTTAGGAGCCGCAAGGGGCGAACGGTGGTAGGGCTTCAGGAGGGAGACATGGAAAGATGGGTGGATTCTGAAGGTGGGGGGAAGCGCGAGGCGAAAATTGACCGGGGTGATCCAGGAGAGAATCCGGAAGGTACCAATATACCTAGGACTGAGCTTCTTGGATGGCAGGCGTAGAGATAGATTCCTTGTTGATAGCAAGATGAACTGTCCTCTCCGAAAACGGGGGGCAGGTCTGCGATGCCGGTTGGCGAAATTAGTGTGGCCCTGGGACGACTTGGTGAGGGCTGTCCTAGCCATTCTCCAGGACCTCCGCAGCTTGGAAATGAATTGTTGCACCGAAGGCACAGCCGTAACCAAAGGGGTGTCGGGGATGAGAGTGGGTTGATAACCTAATAAACAGAGGAAGGGAGAGAGACCTGTGGAGGAGGAGGTAAGGGAGTTATGGGCATACTTTGCCCAGGGAAGCAGTGGTGACCAGTCATCCTGTGAAGATGAGGTGAATATTCTCAGAAAGGTAAGGAGGCTTTGGTTAGTCCTTTCCACCTGTCCATTGGCCTCAGGGTGATATCCAGAAGTCAAGGATACATGGGTCCCAAGTGCTTGAAAGAAAGCCTTCCAAAAGGAGGAGACAAATTGAGGGCCCCTGTCAGAGACCACATCCCTGGGCAGACCAAGTATCCTGAAAACCTACTGCACAAACAGTGACGCCATTTCCTGGGCCGTGGGCAGTGCGGGGAGGGTAACAAAATGGGCCATTTTAGAAAAACATCGGAGACCACCATCATTACGGTATGGCCTTGACTGTTAGGAAGATCCGTAATGAAGTCGACTGTTTTATGGGACCATGGGCGGTGTGGGATCGGAAGGGGGTGAAGAAGGCCAGCTTTCCTAGCCCGTGAGGTCTTAGACCTGGCACAGATGGGGCATGCCCGGACATACTCGGCAACATCGGCTCTCATGGAAGGCCACCAAAAGTCCCTGGTCAGGAGGTTCAGAGTGCGTCTGCTATCAGGATGACCCACAAACTGGGAGTCATGACCCCATTGCAAGATGGCAGAATGCAAGCGATCAGCCACAAAAAGCTTTTCCGGGGGACAGCGCAGAGGAACTGTAGTTCGGTTGAGGGCCTGACCTGATCCTCAATATAGCAGTGAATCGCCGCCACAATTCTGTTGGATGAGAGGATTGGTTCAAGCGTGTAGTCCAGGTCTGGGGGGTCATGGAGCCGAGAGAGTGCATCAGCCCTCCCATTCTTGGAGCCAGGCGTATAGGTGATGACAAAATTGAAACGAGAGAAGAAAAGTGACCAACGGGCCTGACGTGAGTTGAGGCGCTTGGCAGATTGAATATAGGACAGGTTCTTATGGTCTGTGATAATGACAAAGGGGTGGTGAGCCCCCTCCAGCCAGTGTCTCCATTCCTCGAGGGCCAGCTTGATAGCAAGGAGTTTATGATTACCCACATCGTAGTTAACCTTGGCGGGAGAGAGCTTGTTAGAAAAGAAGGCACGGGGATGTGGAATGCGCTCTTCTTCGTGACGCTGGGAGAGGACTGCAACAACACCATGGGCAGAGGCGTCAACCTCAACAATGAAAGGCCGGGAGGGATCCGGATGCCATAGGAGTGGAGCCGAGCCAAAGGGTTGTTTCAAGTGTAGGAATGCCTGGTTAGCCTCCGGGTTCTATTTACCCCGGCTAGGTCGGTTGCGGGTCAGAGCCGTGATGGGCGCAACAACAGAGCTAAAGTTCCAGATGAATCGCCTGTAGAAGTTGGCAAAACCTAGAAAGCGTTGGATTTGCTTTAAATTGCGAGGCACTGGCCAGTCATTAATAGCCGCAACCTTGGCAGAGTCCCTCTCCACTCCAAGGGGAGAAATAATGTAGCCCAGAAATTGAATCTTAGAAGCATGAAAAACACATTTCTCGAGCTTGGCATAGAGCTTGTTGTCAATGAGTCTGGACAAGATCTCCTGGACGTGACGGACATGTTCCTGAG
Source organism: Atractosteus spatula (assembly GCF_055471065.1). Lineage (NCBI taxonomy): Eukaryota > Metazoa > Chordata > Actinopteri > Semionotiformes > Lepisosteidae > Atractosteus > Atractosteus spatula. The sequence continues at coordinate 64,635,302 of NC_142708.1, read as the reverse complement.
GGTCGGAGGAAAAAATGAGGATGTCGTCCAAGTATACCAAAACAAAATTTCCAATAATGTCCCTAAAGATGTCATTCATGAAGGACTGGAAGACCGCCGGGGCATTAACGAGTCCAAAAGGCATAACCTGATATTCATAGTGCCTGTGAGCAAGGAAAGAGCGAGTCCAATCTGCTCCCGGGGAGTAGAAAAGCGCTCAGGCTGCAGCTGGAAAGCCAGGGAGCATTGAGCAATAAAGCCCCTGCAGCCTGAAGGGTTGCCGTCATACTTCTCCGGGAGAACAAATGGTAAGGTTGAGGGAGTGGTGGGTGGGGCCGCGGGGGTCGGAGCAGGTGCTTGTGCAAAAGGCGTTGTAGGAATCGGTGCGGGAGCTGGCGAAACGGGGGGAGATGAAAGCCAGGAGCCGTGGTCAGTGGGCTGTTGGAGCGAAGATTGAAGCTGGGTGACAGTTGGGAATGCTGCGGGAGAAGGGAGCGAAGAGCTTGCGTGTCCGCGGGATCCATCATTACGGCTCGGTATTCTGTAACGAATCACTAATGAGGAGGCATGGATCCTGTGCAGCCGCAGGAGTAGCCTGTAGTCATGGCAACAACCAATCCAAATCGAGAGGCGAGATCGTGGTCTATGGGAGGAAGGAAGGTCGAAATCCAAGGCAGTCACCGGAGGCAAACAATCCAAATCGAGAGGCGAGATCCAGGTCAATGCGAGGAAGGAAGGTTGAAATCCAGGTCAGACACAGGTGGCGAACAATCTGAATCGAGAGACGAGGTACGAAGTCAAAAGGCAAAAGGGGTAGTCCAAAATCCAGAGTGACACAAGGTGTAGGAATCGCCAGGTAGAGCTCACAAGGAGTTAACTCAATACCGAGCAGCGTTAAACGGGTTAGGATGGTTTAAATAGTGCTGCTCGCCGCACGGTAGAGTGTGTGCTGATGAATTAACACGTGCGGCGGTGCTTGTTATTATTATTAACCCGCTGCTGGTACTGGTTAGCTCTTTTGCGAGATGATCTCCACTGGCTGGTGGTCTTGACACCTGACTGCCCGCATAGTTGCTTATTCTGTGTCCCTTAGTGTTCCTGGGCCAGAATTCTGAGGCTCATCACCACTTTTTTAATGCTCTGAGCTGCAGGGTGATGGACATACCAACAGAAAATCAAGCAGCACTTCACAGTACACTCCCACAACAAATTCAAAACACAGTACTTTAAGCAAAGTGTCATGTGAGCTGACATGTGAGCTCTAAGAACAGCAGTTCCCAAGGTCTGGACAGAGCTGCACACGACCACCCTGTGTCAATCCATTCCTGGGTCAAAGAACAACTTTAGATTGGAAAACACTCTGGAGGATGAAAGTAGTGCCAAGAAGACGTGTTCCTTTTGTTTCAGTGAAAATGAGTAGTGTTACAGTGACTCTAGTGGAGAATCAGCTCAGTCGACCCTGTAGATGTCAGGTGGCACTGGTAGAGCATCATGCAGCACTGATTTGTTTTGGCTGTTGTATTATGTGAAATCATTTTCGTAACAGAGTTCTTGTATGATTGTATCAATAAACCTATCAGGGTGCATTGCAAGAAGGCCCAATAACCTCCAATCCTCAAGAGTCTTCTCTGTTTCATTACAAGTGAAGCTGTAACTTGCTTAATGGGTACAGTCCCTGGAGTAGCATCAAGATTTTAGCATTTTGCCAAAGCTTAAAGTTTAATAATAATGTTTAATGGTTGATGATGTGAAAGAGGCACTGGGTGGAAAGAAAAGTTACATAACATCAAAGCCAAGACTTCTACTTCACATCTTCTCCTGAGTTTTTCACCCCCCCACTCCCTTACTGCTGGTAATTCTTCATAGACAGTGCCGGTGTCACTAATGGGAAGCCTGTTAGAACACAGCCACTGGAACTGATGCATTGGCTTTTTTCGTATTCTGGATGAGTACATGTACTGTACAGTATGTAAACAAAAAAAAACTTGAATGTTCTTCAGAAGAAGACAATGCAAGCCTTTTATCTAATCTTGTTATTCAAGATGGCCTTCGCTAGAATAAGAGAGGATGCAATTGATCTGCATTCAGTACTGAAACAAGGATCTCTTCAGCAGGGTCCAAGTTCACCTCTTTGTGAAATCCACAGGCAGGATCTTTTGAGTGGGAGCTGATAGGAGAACTGCTGAGGAAGCTATATTGTACATGTTTTACACAAGCAATCAGAGGATTTTGGCATGCTTTTTTCAGTCAAGCTCCAGCCTATGTTTTAATTTCTTAGTCAATTCCAGGAAAGGAAAAAAATACTGTTATCACTTTTCATTGTTTAATTACTACAGCATAAAGGACTTGCAGGGGTTGAGGGAGGGGTCCCATTGAAGCAAAGGTCAGTCACACAGTGAATATTTCAAACGTTCTCAGAGACTTTATGTCATTATCTGCTTTTAAAAAAAACAAGCCTTTTTTACTATCACAGAAAGCTGAAACCATTTGTAGACCTTATGTTTTTGTGTGTTGTTTTATTTTTCCAGTAGATGGTGAACACACTGCTTGAGAAGGTAATATACTTTAATTTATTCAAACACTGAATACCTGTATCTGACTTAAGACATTCATCATTCAAGGATCACTCATCATTCAAATCTCTCGCTTTGCAAAATATTGATCAATTTTAATGAATACTCAAAATGCAACAGCCAGCATGTTAAACTGCATGTTGCTTTTAGTGACCGGAGTTTTCCTGCCAGACTGTTATGTGTAATGTGTGTTATGTAGTAATTCATCCTAGTGCACTTATTGTTATTGTTGAACAATGATTTTCCTAGAGCAATTTGCATTTCAAAGTAAATACATTTTTCTATATACACTGTAGAAGCTGCGAAGGAAATTCAGAAAGATTAAGTCAAAGATTAAGTGCACTTTACTGTAGACTAATGCAAAGTATTACACATGAATAGCACAGACATGCATAAACTATACAGTAGATATAAAATGGGAGTCATTGAATTTGAAGCTACTTGTGAAGAAGACTCTGGTATTTACTTTGATACATCATTTTCATCGTCTAGACAATGTGGGAAAGAAATAAAAATGCAAACAGAAAATTAGGATATAGAGATAAAATATACTGTAGGTTTATACCAAGGTATTCAAGGTATGTTTTGGTAAAAACTCACAACCTCATTTTATGATCAAGAAGGTTATACCGTATACAATTTTAGTCACCATGATACAAGAAATATATTGCTGTTATGGAATTAGTCCAGAGGAGAGGACCAGGTGGACATTTTCAGGCTTAGAGGGATGCCCTGCTCTCAGAAATTTGATTTAAAGACTCAAAATCCTAGAAGGCACCGACAGTCAACCCAATGAACATATTCAGAATCAACAGGGAAACAGGAAACAGAGGAAACAGGAAACTGAACACAAGGGAACACAGATGGGTTTATATGAGACTGTAGAGCATGGAACAGGCGAACCAGCCATGTTGTTGAAGCCAGTACTATGGTGTAGATAAGACCCTTGCATCAATACTAGCTACTAGGAATGACATAACCTTTATGGACACAGTGGCCTACTATTGCTTGTAAACTTCTGTATGTTCTTAAAGGTTTCAATATATTTTAAAGAGAGGAAACAGAGAAAATACTTAATTTCAAAATTCCAACTTTTGGCTGATATTACAGGACAGTACTAAATTACTAATTTTTATAAATACATATGAATCTTGCAAGACTCTTTACAATGGTCTTTCAGAGAGAGGACTTAATAAAGTTGTTGTTCCAGTACATACCTGACACTAGATTTCATAAGCAATTCATCAGGGGTATAAAACTGCAACACGCTTCGTTGAAGTTGACAGCTCTTGCTCAGAAAAGTGTTTGAACAGACACAATTAGTATCTAAAAAAATCAGACGTGAGAAAGGTGGGAAAAGAAATTAACAGCACTGAGAATAAATTAATCTGTGCAAAATTTGTTAGGTTTCATTCTCATTACAAGTCTTAAATATTTTCTAATTTAGGCATTTCACATCAGGCGAACCACATAAGTACTGTAACAATTAGCAAAGTATTTCCTGATGATATCATTACAGATTAATTTCTAAATGTACCCACTTTGTTTCCTTAGTTCTTCTTGCTTGCTCTACAGTAAGTTTCTTTCCGAGTTCAGGAGCAGACCGAGGCCTTTCAGCCTGCCCGATGATGGGATAGATACTCCAAGATCTAGCTCCTGACCTTCCCCAGGAATCTGGTCTAACTGCTAACTGAACAGCCTGAGAAATTAATGAATATACTGTAGCACACTTTGCACTCGACAGCTCAGTCGCTTAATTATTTTTCGTGTCCTGGGCTGGTCTTTTTTGCAAATACTGTATGAAGCTGACGGGTGCCAGCAAAACCACTTTAGAAATTGTGAATAAAATTGTGTTAAAAGGTTTAACAGGGATAGACATCGAGATCTCAAAAAGCACTTCCGGATCAGTTGATCTTCTTTAGCCTGCTCTATCATGTGTAACTGTTAGAAGTCCCTGTCTCATTTTATTTCCTGCATGTGTACTACAGCTACCCCACCCAATCCAGTATCCCACAAAGCCCCTCTGCCATGGGACACTAAATAAACCCTTCATGTTGCTCCTTCAGGCTAACACTCTTCTATGGAAAAGGGAACTTTGTGATTTTTGAGATTTTTTAATAGAACTTATAAATAAATTGTTTTATTGCCCTCCATGCTCTTCCTGAGCTGGCCTTTTTCTCTTACTGATTTTCAACACTGAGTCACATATTGTATACTTCACAGTGTCTTTTGACACAGTACGTTATTAAAACAAAGCTACTCCTTGAGCACCCAGTTCAATGTCTATTGACTCAATTGACTGGACGGCTTCCCACAAAAGGCACTGCCAAGGAACTGAGCCCGTTCATTTAATTTTCATAATTAAAAAAGAAATGCCACGGGCAGTGTGCAGCTACCACAAATTATCTCCTCATATCCGATATAAATAGCCTAAAGCTCGGGAGTTATTTTATAGTAAGCACTTTTGAAACAGCCCCCGAGTCTGTGCTAGTCTCCGTGAGCATGTGCCACTCTTCTCTGACTGAGGAGCAGGACCCTGCTCCCCAGGGGATGCCTGAGGGTCCGACAATGCGGCATTTCCTCAGACAATGGAGAACAAAGGAGAGGTCCCACCTCCAGAATAAGACTCCCAAGGCACACAGAAGTGCCTCCTTCTGTTTCACTGGAAACCTTGCAAAGCCTGAAGACCCGGAGCTCATTTTGACAGCCACATTAGACCATGTGTGCAGAAAAGAAACGAAACTTAATAAAACTCTCGGTACACCACATACTGTATAGCTTTATTACTGTATTATGTTATTACAAAAGGGTCATACGAGGTCTTTTAATTAAATGTAATATTTGAATATGAGTCTGACCTTCATTTACTCTCCATATTGCTTCTGTTGCATTCATCAGAATGTAAGAACAGTTACAAACGACAGGAGGACATTTGGCCCATTTAGTCCTTTGGGTAGTTAGTAGTCATGTAGGCAAGCCAACAGTTTAACGTTGGCTGTCCACACACAGCTAGTATGGACAGCTCTGAGTTTAATATGAACGTTGCTGCTGGAGCTCCGTGAAGGTCCAACTAATGGAGAGAGATAGAATGCACTCCCAATAATCACAGAGGTGCCATCCAGAAATAAAATACAGTATAAAGAGTAGAGTCACACTCTCCATGTGACGTCATGCTCCAAAATAATGTTTGCTTGCATTAGTCAATATTTCAGCAAACAAGCCTTCATCGGGATAATTTGTGTGCATCCAGCTGTCTTCTCAGTCCCACCTTTTGTAGGTAAAACATAATAGATGTTGGATATATTTAAAAATATATATGGATAAAAATTCATTCATTACATTTTCAAGGTCATCCCATGATTCCTCGGTAAATTGCTACCCTGACATTGGAATTAGAATTTTACTTTTAATGAAGGGCTGTATTTGTGTATTTACAGACATAAAAGATGTAAATCCTTGTAATTTTCACTTAGTATCATGCATGTTTTTATGTTTTTTTTTTTAAATTTAGGTTTACAAATGAATTGAAAAATGATTCTAAATTATTAGAACAAACATTGTGAAGTTTATCCTAATAATCAACGGACAAACAAGATAATTAATAAAAGAGGATCGTTAATTACAAACATACGCTATACAAAATCCTACTCAAAAAGTTAGTTGGTGTGTCCAAAGAGCAGGATCTTGGAAAGATCTTAAACCAGTGGTACTTATAGGCACTCAAGTAATTTGGGCAAAGAGCCCAGAGAAATAAACTTCAGAAACACCTGAGCCTTATTTGGTGTTGAATCAACATTTATCCAGATAATATAGCTTTTGTCACTTTCTGTTTTCATTGTGTACCGAGTTCTCAACAGAAAGCACTGAGACTGGAGAAAAACAAATATTTTGTCTTACAATTCTCATCTAGAACAATAAGGTCGGGCCATTAAAGGATAATAAGACATATTGGCAGTTGGCAAGAAACAGTAGTTATTAGGCAACAAAAGCAACGAAAAGGTTATTTACTCTGAATCCCCTGCTGTTTCTTGCTATTATATTTAGCAACCGACCTCCAAGTCATTAATGAGATGTTGCAGCAGAAACGTTCCTGTCATGTTGGTTGGATATAATAAAATCTCTTTCTCAGGAACATTACTATTTCAGCTTCATTACAGTGATACAGGAAGAGCCACGATCAATTTGCTTTAGTGCTTCGTAAACAAGTGAGATACAAAGGTGAGGAGATTTGAAGTTAGGGCAATGCAGAATGTTTTGCAACACACTCATTTTCACTCTGTCCTACATCTTGATACAGAAATACGATTAGGCTCATGCAATGAACAATCTTGCTAAACCCAAAGGTCTGCATTTTTCATGGACAGTAAGCTATCAGGTGACATGTTGGTGCAGTGATTAGCATTGCAGTATTGCTTGGGGCCATGGGTTCAATTCTAAGGCCACTATCTGCATGTGTATGTTCTTTGTGTTCATGTTGGTTTCCTTCAGGAGCTGGTTTCCTCTCACTGTCCAAACCTGCTGGTATGTTTACTGTATTGGTTTCTGAGAAAAATGGCCCTGGTGTGAGTGTGTGTATATATGTATATGTGTGTTTGACCTGTGATGTCCAGGTCCAGGGTGTATCCTGTCTTGTGCCCACTGCTTGCTGGGATAGGCTTCTGCTCCCCCACAGTCCTGTATTGGATACAGTGGTCAGAAAATGGATGGATGAATGGTTATTTTACTGCAGATATTCCTATCATGCATCCACAGAGGCAAGTTATTATGTGAATCAAGATCTCTACTTATCTAAATTTCTTTCGGAAAAAAAAAAAGGAAAAATTAAAAAAATAAACTATTAAAAGAGTGTAGGTTTAGTACTTCAAACACATGGAAGACATAGGTAGAACATACAGTATGTACTGTAAGTGCTGAAAATTAGTTTTGCATAGTTAGAAAATTAGTTTATGTAATAAAGTTTTGCATAAAGTCATGTCTTCTGAGGTTAGTGGTCTTAAGTGCATTCAAATGTTTGGGCTATTCATGCAGAAGTAAATATTTTCCAGAGATTTCCCAATTAATGAATATCATCTCTGCTCATTTGAAGTCTAAACACTTTCCATGGAAAATTACTTCCATTATTAAGCGTTACACCTCAGAACTTTCAATTACTTAGACTGATGTGGAGGAAGAAAAAGAGTTTCCCAAGCGCCACTCTTAATATAGAATATGAGAAAATTAGGCAAACTAAATAATTGGAGATAAACACAGTAGTTTCTTTTTCACTCACAATATTCTTTAATAAAATTGTTAATAAAGAAAAAAGTGACAGTGCCTAATTTCTTGTGGCTCTATTTCTCTTACAGTTATGGATCTTCCTTTATTTCAGTGTTTTTATAAAAGTTTAAATCTCTTTGCTGATGGAAGTTATATACTCTGTAGAGCATTGTTGACTTAATTTGTTTGGACCTTTACTTTGTGAATTAAATGAGAATGTTCAGATATCTGAAAGTGAGATGTTGACTCATTCACTCATCCAAAGCTTAGGTACCTGTACAGTATGTTACCATCTCTTTTTTAAAACACATATTTACTGGGTCTGCAGGGTCTCATGTGCCTGTGCACTATAAACGTTGCGGATTTTGACAGGATGTGGATATCCAGCAGACTGCTGGCCCTGTAGATTAACAGATTAACAGTGCTAATCTCTGGCCACTCTACTGTTCGTCAGCTCTGCTCATATCCCCTGACACTACTCTGCAATTCGGCAGCTCGGCTTGTACACCCTGACACCCCTGCTGTCTGCTCACCAGGCCTCTACTGAATTCTGCTAACTCTTGCCTAGGACTCTGGGCCCCACATCAAAAGACTTTCTTATCGCCTGTCTGAGGCCTGGGCTTAGATTGGTCTTTTCTACCGGTATCCAAGTGTGTCAGCAAAAAAAATCATTTTAGGACATGAATGGATCTTTCTACTGACGGGTGACTTTTTCAGATTAGAAAAAAAAAGATTTCTTACTTTTGTGGTGTAAAAATCGGGATTAGAACCATTTTCTGTGGAGGAAAAAAATGTACTAAAGCAATGAAGTTTAATAATGAAGACATATTCCTTGCAATGAGTTGACCCCAAATTAACATTCCATGCAGCAGCTGGCTATTCATTTTGAAGTTTGCACGTGCCAATAAAAGGTTTAGTTTTTATTTCCTAAAATAGAATAACACACATCTGTTGGTTCTTGGAAATGATTTATATTCTGCTCCTTAATGCAGAATCCCACCAAAAGGCAGTTGGTCTTTTTCTCATTATCCGGTTTATCTTATTATCAAGTTTATTGTATTCTTATTCTTATTCTTAATATTTAAGAAAGATCCCATGGACTTCAAACCATAAATAAAAACATTATCCAGCAGTATTAAGCATTAGCCAGCTGCTATATCACCCTACAACTGACATCCCACTGAAGCTCAGCAGTTGTGAGTCTGGATAATACCTGGATGGGAGAGCTCCTGAAAAGTTAGGGTAGCTGCTGGAAAACATGTTAGTGGGACCTGTGGGGATTGCTCTCCCTGCGGTCTGTGTGGGTCTTAGTACCCCTGTGTAGTAATGGAGACACTATACTGTAAGGAGCTGTCCTCCTTAAAAAAGGACTGAACCTGACTGTCTGTGGTCATTAATAATCCCAGGGCATTTCTGCATTTCTTGAAAAGAGCATCATCATCATCATTATCATCATTCAGGTTTTATAATGTAAGGATTTAAATTATTCTTAATTATTTAAATTAAGAAGGACCAGAGCCACCAAGAGGAGATGTATTCAACCTGTGTGTATTCAACCTCTTGGGTGAAAAGAGGGGGATGTTTGGCAGATGACCGATACAATAGTTCATATCCATTAACTGCTTGTCTCATAACTAAAAGAGAAGGTCATTGTGCCATCTGACGGAAAGAGCTACGAGGATAACTATAACAGAGACCCCTGCAAGTTTATTCTAATCTTCAGATCCGCATTCTGGGTTTCTTTTTACTTTTAGATTTCTAAAAGTTTTTCTCCATTGACAAGGTGGTTTAAATCAGGAGTATGTTGTAGGTTTTCCCATCTGCTGTTGTTCTGTAGCTGGGCTGTCGCTAAGACATAGTCATCAATTGGATGAGCTCAATTGCAGTTTTAATGGCCCGTGTTTCATCTTTCAAAAACATATTTCATAGGCTGCAGGAATAAATAATTTTAAAGATTATTATTATTATCTGACAGCTTTGGGAGCCTCTCCAATATGTTTCATTGATTAACTAGTTGTTGTATTGTTCCTGTTCTTGTTCAGTTTAGTAAAAACAGCAATTTCTGCTGAATTATATGCTTAAAGTATAATAATATGTAGGGACTATAAATTATTTTTATGTAACCTGCATGTCTTTTTCTATGATTTTATGACAGTTTTACATAACCAGTGAATGCAGAATGTCACACTGATAGTGACATATAATAATATATTCTTGGTCACACACACAAAATACCAAATTATTTAGGAATAATCAAGTAAGTACCAGATCATTAAGTTGAATTACTTAATTGGTTGATATTTCCAGACAACATAATACTTTGAGTTCATTGAAATTGATGGATTTAAAAGAGGCATGGGCCTTTCATTCAATGTGCATTTTCAGTTTTTGGTGCATCCTACCAGGTCACTCATTTTAAATTACATTTCAATTTAATTGCACAGTTTATATAATTAAAATGCGCCATGATGCCGTTACTGCATTATAGCTTAAAGCCACTGTAGTAAGAGCTAGGAAGACTGCCCATTAAAAACATTTGTAAAATTGCCAGAGGTTCAGGCCAGCAGTACAATATTTCTTACTGAGATAGGCATTGAAATCTTGGGTAAAGCAATTTTCACTGTCCTGCAAACAATGAAATATTTCCAAGTCTCTTTTCTCTCATTTTAGAAAAAAAAAAACAATTTCGTTGTAATATTTATTCAGAATTTCTTATGACAGGAAAAAACAAAAGATTCTTACTGAGCAAAAAAAAGAAAACAACAACAGAAAATGGGTTACGAAAAATTCTGTGATTCAAGTGGTTCTGTTCCCCTTGTTCTGCTTGTTTTCACTGCTCAGTTTGTGCTTGGGCTGAGGTACAGTATCATTCACATTCTCTTGCCTGCTGGTGGGCTCCACTGGTAACCTTGATACCCAGAGACTCAATGGTCTCAAGGCAGGTGTGCAAGGAGACAATAGGAGGCCATCTGGTCAAGGGATAATAATCTAAGGAGGAAGAAATATAAACAAAACAAGTAATATTAAGGGTGGGAACGTCCCAATTTAAATTAATGAATATGCCTACGTAGGCTAAGAATAGCATCCATGTTAATGTTCTCTATATGAACAAGTATAAACTGGCCACTTGCAAAACTAGCAATATCACCTCCAAGAACTAGAATATTAACTCCTTTAGAAATATTTTGTTTTCTGAGGATTAGTTTCACATTGAAATTATAGATCTTAATTCTACTGGGCCCTGTACAGGTACATTCAGTGTCTTCTTCTGTAAGGCTGTTGTTTTTGTAGCATTTCATTGAAACACAGGTAGTGACTGGAAATGATTTTCAGTCAGAAAGTCTTCCTTCAGACTGACCCTTGAAGTACACACATACGGGGTCCCGAGGGTGTTTTTTGACGACAAGGTGTAAAGGCTGTGGCCACCAGCACTCACACACGTAGGTGCAGATGAAGACCAGCCTGATTTCTATTGCTATGTAATGGCAGAGTTCACACTCTTTGTGTCACACAGAGACACTCTTTGCCACCGAAAGCATTTTTTATTAATTGGGTCTTTAAAGAAAAAAAAACTCTTCATTAGTTACAGTATCAGCTAAAGCTTTTCCGTTGTCTAGGTCAGACACTGTTTAATCCAAATATGTCCCTGGCTGTATGTATTTTTGCTCTATATGTCTGAAAGTGAGTGTATTTGCATTTAAGGGGACAGGCAATTCTGACTTGAAAATGTAAAAATAAGATGGGGCTCCACACTTTCCTTTGTTAGATGAGTTGAATGTGTTGTACAGGTGTGTCTGTACCAATGGGGTGGGCCTCAAAAATAAAAGTATTATTTTTTTTCTTTTAATCCATTAAGACTTACAAAAAATCCAAGTTCAGGTAGTATACAGGTTTCTTGCACTTCGGTAAAACAAATTGAGCTCTGTTATGCCTCAAAGTCACTCATCTAGAGCCAGTAACCAGCTGTCATTCCACTGTGAAAGTGAAAAGAACAAAACAGTCTAAAATGCTGAAAAAAAGGTTTTTACCAAAAAGAACACAATCAGGATTCGCAAACAATACATTATATAGTGCTCTAAACAGTATAATGTACATACGGAATAGTAACATTCTGTTTTGATGTCACAGTGTCATTCACGGAAGTATTGAATGACTGCAAAGGTTCATTGCACCGTGGTTATCTTTATTTTTAAACAGCTGAAGAAGGACTTCTGTCTGAAGTGTCCTGAAACAAATGATTTTTTAAATCATTTAAACGTGGTGTACAACAGAAAAACTCAATTTCCTTTCCAGTCATTTATTTCCGCACTAATGTCCACCTACAGTATATAGCATCTGTATACAGTATACTGTATACTGTACACACAGACACGTTGGATTACTTATACACTGGATATATTAAACGCGTGGCTAATCTATTCTCTCTCGCTGGTAATAACATTATAAATAGAACGTGTTTTTTTAATTATTGAAATCTTCAACTAACTTAACAGGGCTCGTTAAAATGGCCCAGCTTGTCTCCAGGCACCCTAAAGTCATTATTCAGAAGTATATAAAAACAAGGACCTGTTAAATTTTTCATTATTTTATTCAATTTCGTCTTCTATTATAATGGCCTCTTCAATCACCGAGGGTGCTGTAACCTGGTCTTTGGCACATTAATCAGGCTCTATCATTCAGGCAGCAGCTGGTGCTAGATCACCCAGTTAAAGAGAGGCGATGTAAATGAGTGAGACTGAGTCTAAAAGTCTGGGGAACTGATGTGACTGTGTGGCCTACCACCCTGTTTTAGGGATGCAAGGAGATGGATTGTACAGGCATTGGGCATCTTTCATCTTAGTCTTTTGTCAGCAGAAATTAGAGGCTATAATAGCAGGCACAGTAGAACACATACTGTATAAGGCTGAAGGCACTTCTGTTTTTCAGCTAATGTGCTAGTCTGCTTTATGATAACCTTTAATAGCATATTAATTGTGTTCAAATGTCTTAATGAAGAAAATTATGTTCATGAGATTGGCTTTGGTGAAGACAATATTTGACCACAGGTGAATAAAGCTGCATTAAAGAACGATAATAGTTGTGCTTGGATTGTGAATAGAAGGTCAAGTGATGATGTTGCATTTGGCTTACCTTTTCCAAACACAACATTTTATTCCTTATGTGGCAACACAGGAGGCTGTTTTCTGATTGCAGTAAATTTAGGATAAAAAACTTGGAATAAGAAACAGTTTTCAAAGCTGAACAACGTTGGTACATTATACAATATCTCTACTTACAGTATCCCACCGAAGGCCTTCATAATTAATCTCAAACCTGCACTGAACTGCACTGTGATTTCTGGCATCCCTGCAGACTAGAGCTTCAAGTTTTTTCAATGGTTGTTTCTAATGCTGTGAAGCAGTCACATGAAATTTAATATTTCCTATAAGTCATAGTGATTGATATATGATGACCAAGATAAATGTGCTTGGATTTACCAATACAAAGGTTTAACAATGTTCTGTAGTTTCGAGTCATATGCATTTTGTTGTGTCGTTCAAGAAATTAGTTAGCCATTACCAAGTCTGAATAAAAATGATGCTTTGTTATTCCATTATTTATTCCAGCCTGCATCTGTTTCATATACAGTTCTGATTGAAACTGTTTTTAAAATTGCAGTAACAAAAATATCTTTATTGCATGTTGACTACTAGCCATATTGCTGACTACTGTAATTCTAGCAGCATCTGTTCCTGATAAGAATGAGTACAAATTAGCGTAGGCTGTTGTGCATAAATATTTAAGCAAAAAAAAAACACCTACTGTTAAGGTTAAGGCTGGAATTATTAAATATTAATCACAATGAAAAAACTTTTGTTTTAAACAAATGGTTTTCCCTGCAGAATATGAGAGAATGTGTTGAAAGCAGGAAAGATTCAACCCTACTTTCTTCATTATTTCAGTGAATGACTGTTGATGGCCTACAGGTGAATTCACATGTGACAAGAAAGCGTGAAAGAACTAATACTTACAAGCTTCAATTCTTGTTTTTTAAAACTTCACATTTCATGAAAGACTTGCAGAAATTGTCCTGCATTTCAGTTGGTTTAAAGGGCCTACTGAGGTCAAATTGAAGTGCTATATATTAGTCTGCAATGGATTTCTGGCTGCTAATGGTACACTTTTTAGAGATACCTTACAGTGAGCAGCCAAACACAGTGTGATTCCTATTTGTGGCTCAAAGACGTTATAGCTTTCTGTGACCCGGCCTCCAAGAGTCACCAAAGAGCCTCCCTAATGTGCCAGTATACTGGAAAAACAACAGCCCCCGCAGGCCTGAAGGCCTCCTCCCCAGGGGTCTGTGATACTGCCACAGAAGTAAAACAAGGAAAGGTGAAGCATGTCGCTGCTGCTGTTAACATTTTAAGGCAAAAAGAAATCCTTGTAAATATTGCAGAAGTGCCAGCTTTTTAATATTTAATGGAGAACATGTGATTCTTTCCTGGCTCCTGGCTCCCTTTCCCCCTCCTGCTGATTATTTTACCAAAGCAGGTCCAGTACCGCGACACAGGGTCCAATTGGGGAATTTCATGTCTTGGCTGGCAGGCAGATTGGACAAGAAATAACAGTGCCATTACATGAATTAAAAGGAATCACAAGGAGCGGAGTGTGAACTGTAATTAAAGGAGGCAGTGAAACATAGCTTAGAAAAACAATATTTTTTAATTGTTTATCAATGATGTTCACAAAAACATATACAGAAATGTTGCTAGGGTTCTACTGTACTATTAGAGCGGGACTGTTTTTTGTAGATGCAAAAATGACAGAGCAGGATGGTACAGTTGTATGTAAGATTGAAAGTGACAGAAGGTGTCAGGGGAGGATATACTGTATAATATAAAAGTATATATTTTATATACATACATTATAAAGCAGCAGGATCTGATTATTCTTTTTATTTATTCGCTCTTTAAGGGGCTTCAGTGTGGAACAGTGATTTGTACTGTAGCTGGAATTGTGCGGGATCACATCCCACATGTTGTACAGTACCCTTGATCGAGGTGCTTCACATACTGTAGATTGTTTCAAGTAAAGTACCCTGCTGTACAGTACTGTATGTTGGTGCAAATACAAGTTGCTCTGGATAAAACTATCAAAATATTAACGGTAGTAAGAAAAATGAATTATAATTCTACTGAAAAGCAAAGCCAGAAATAGCAAAAAAAATTGTATCCTTTCCCTTATCAGAGAAAGAGAAATGGTGAAACAGAAATCAGTCGGCACCTGGAGATATACTTCAGGCTTCTCAGTGACCATAATGGCTTTCTCTTCAGGCACACAGTGGGCTTGAAGTCTTTTTCTCTGCTCAAGAATGAACAAGAATAGTTCTGCAGTTTGAATCCAATGGATGGATTTACCGCGTGAGGGGTCAAAAACAGACATAGTGAGTCAGCAAAGTCACAACCAGGGTAGAACACCCTAGTTATTCTGACTCGCTTGCACTGGAAATAGCCCTAAAATAGTAAAGTATTATGGATAGTTAAGCAAAATTTAACAACAACAACAACAACAAATATCTTCAAATTATTTATCCATCATACACATCTTTGCATATAGAAGTCACATTTTATTACTTTAAAAATGAAATGCTTTATAATAGTATTTCAGAACATCCTAACTCACCATACTTTTAATATGTATAAATAAATGGAGTTTATAACAAAAGTTCAGGAGGGATGACAACAGTCAATGTCAATCTCTCAGCTATCAGTAATTCAGAATCAATCCTGATGTAATTTTCTCACCCAATCTTTATAAATTATCCCTTTATCCCCTTCTCTCCCTCGCTTAGGTCTTTTGCATCCCTCCTAAACCCCATCTTCACCTCTGCAGCTGCCCCTGGAAACTCCTCACTCTACGCGTGTCGCGAACCGCATTCCTACTGTACGAGCACCTCTCACCGTAGTCACGTACTTATTAATCAATTGTCATTCCTCACGCTCTTCCCTATTAATACCCTCTCACTCCACTCAGTCCCCGCTCACTATTGAGAATAACCCTTGTCTTTCTCTTGTGCACGTATACTACTCTCGACCTGATTTCTGGCTCCCCGACCTTGTTTTCCTCCTGCTTGACTTCGTCTCGTCTCTCGTTTTGGATTTGGATACTCTCGACCTGACTCTTGTGATACCCGACTTAGCTCTTCTACCTCGACTTTTGCCTTTTGCCTTTGGGATTTGGATGCCAGTCACTAGCTACTGTACCTACAGTCTCAGCGCCGCATGGGGTCCAACCAGGTGCTCCTAACTCCATCCTTGACAACATGGGGTTCTCGAGCTTCTCGTCCTGTTGCCAGAAGGTCAGCCAAGTGGGTTAAGTCAAATTATTGTAATTTAAAACACTCAATAAACCTTTTAATAACCTAATACTGGGATGTTCCTAGTAAACCACCTTGACTGAAAATTTTCTGAAAATTTTTTAAATGGAAATTATTAACTGAAGTTCAGGAGACATAATAATGACTAGTCAATCACAAAAAGCTACAGTATGCCTAATCACCATCATTATGTAATTACAGTAGGTATACTGTATATCAGACCCAAGCCCCTCCCTTCTCATTTGTCTCAAGCATCCTTCCTTTACCCCATCTCCACCTTGCAGCTACCCTTTGATTGACTGAATGGGGTTCGAGTCTTCTCGTCCTATGACCATGCAGCTACCCTTTAACTAAGCAGGTTAAGCCAAACTGACTAAGCATTCCAAAATTGTCAAAGCATTCAATCATTGGATGTTATTGTCCCTAGTGAAATTAATTTTTAGAGCAGGCCAAACAAATGTGCAAAAATATATCTCATAGCCACCTCCCTTAGAAATGCTGGGTGTACTGAAAAGAAAGAAGCACTTAGTGAACATATTGGCTTTTCTTCTGTGATAACCTGACCTCAGAGAGCAGCAGGATGTGAGCCTTTACTACAGCATTAGCTCTGCTGGTTTGTTTTTACAACATACCATTCTTCCTTCATTGAAGATAGGTTAATTGCTATTGTTTTTTTGTTGTCCCCTGGATTTCCGACATTTAGAAGCCTGCTCTATAACACAGTCGATCAATAATGGGAATCTAAAAGACTTTTGATGTTTGCTTTCACATTTTCACAGCAATCTCCTTTGTACAGTAGGTGACGTCAGGGAAAAAATAAATAAATCCTTTAATAAAACAGTCAGAGTTAAGAAACATATTATATAAAATACATTATTTATTATTATTTAAAATACACATATCTGAAAAAGATTATTTCAGCCTACCTAATTCCTTCTTATTTTTGCAGAAGTGCCAAAGGAATATGTTTCTATAGCTTTATTGTTATTTATGCCATGTGTGTTCGAGTGGGAGCCCTGTGATGGACCTGTGTCTGTCTGGGGGGGAAGTCTGGCTTCCTTTTGTACTATTGGAATAGATTTAGCACAGCTGCAGCCCTTACTACAAACAAGCTGCTTTCTGAATTGGTGAATTGATTTCTGTTCATCAGAATAAAATCAAATCCTTAATCCTCAGAAATATAAAAATACATTTTATCTCCTTTGGAAATTTAGTTCTTTACATAAAGGGAAATACTTAATGACCATAATCACATGTAAACATGAATAGGCTTCTCTACAGAGAACAGAACAATGATTAACATTAAAAGACTGCTTTTTTCCCTGACAATACACGTTTTTATGGAACTCATATTGTCAAAAAGATATTCAATACTAAAAATACCATGTTTTCAAACATACCATAATTAAGGCATATTATAAGGTTTATTGAGTGTTTTAAAATACAGTAAACATCATATTTTTCTAAGTAAATGTGCCTGTGGGTTGATTAATGTTTTGAACTGCCAGAGTGCTGAGAGAAACCCATCTGGCTGTAATGGGCAGTTCTGCCCTGACGTGCTGAAACGGACACTGCAGGTCAGGCCAGAAAGGGTACTCAGATCCAGACCAGTGTGTTTCTCATAGTGATTTGTGTTGCTCATGTTATAGAGACGTGTTGCTTCTGTGCAGGCACTTCTCCACCCTTTCAATGTCCACACCTCAAAATGTTTCAAAATCAACACACTTGGCAAAAATAATGAGGTATAATTATTTGATTTTAATAGTTCATCAGAAAACATTCAAGAGGAAGAGGTCCTTTTTTGGTCTTGAGTCGTGGATACTTTTGCATTGGCCACGTGACAATCAGTTATGGTCTCTTCTTTGCTTGCATGAATTATCATTGATTTATGCAACTGATGTGGTCTCACAGAGCCACTGACAGGGGGTTTCAGTTTACCTTTTTAAACCCATTTTTCTTTTTAAATGCAGCCTTTTGTACAGCTGGGTTTCCCGGAGTAATGTGGGCAAAGTGACTTTGCCCAAGTCCACAGCAGCTGTTTCCCACATGGGGTTTGACCCACCCACCCCCCACAGTCCGGAGTCTTTACTCCACATGGCTCCCGCCATCTGAGAGTTTGCACTGCTTGTCTCTCTACAAGTGAATCAGCGTATCAAGACAAAGGCTGACAAGAAAGAGCTACTAAAATCCACAGTGTCCTGTGAGTGACAGCAGGTGCAATGAGGAGACAGAATGTGCTGTATTGTGCTGGATTCCGGTGTGTTTAGAAATGGTGGTTTCAGCAGTTATGAAAGTGACATGATGAAGATAAACTTGTTTGTATCTTCAAACGCGTCCTTTCACCCTCTTCTAATCTGTAAATATCTGCGTAGCACAATTAATAATCAATAAATATGCTTGATTTCCTTTAGACACTTGGTAGTCAAAGAAGCAATTAACTCAAAGGGAGGAAGGCTGTGCAATGATCTCTTCAAATTTTCTTCAGTGCTATAAAGTATATTTAAACACTCCTTACCTTAAATGTTGCTTCTTATTTATTAATTTCCTCACATTGAATAGACTGGCTTTTCTCTGAACCTTTTTTACAGATGAAGTCACCAGTGACATTGTACAGCAACCTTTACGGAATTGATGAAGATAAAGGTTCATAAAGGTTCATTCAGAAGATAATCCTAAATTCTGCATTATATGAAAATGCAGGGAAAGATATTCCCTTTTTATTACTGCTGTACAAAGTGTGAGTGATTCATATCTGTGGAAATACACAGATCCTCATATTCTCATAATATGGTTCTCATATTATGGATCACTTTTGTATGACAGCGAAATAATTATATACCAGAAACCTATTACCAGAAGTTTAGTATCATGAAATTATTATTATCATTATTAATATCATTACTTAGAGGAACGATAGTCAATCTGGATGGAAAAGAAGAACATTTACAGTATGTTTAACAGTGTTTAGAGTGACAAATTAAAGTCATGACTTGGAGCAGTATCCAGATGTGTTGTTTTAAAAAGATAATCCATGTTTTATCATAATTTTAATTAATTCTTTTTTTATGTGGTCACAAATAAATTATATTTATGTCCCAGAGGATGTTTGGCTCAATTATCATGATTAAACTAAGAAGTCAATTACCGTTTGATCAGTATGAAGGCTAAAGGGAAATGCTTTTATAGCATGATTAGCAATTTGAAGTTCTTGCTTTGTTAGTCCCCTACAGCCAAGTTATTTTTTTTAGATTGTTACACAAAATGTTTCTGTTTTCTCTTCAAATTATAGAGGACATTGACTACACAGAAAGTTTATGTACATGAGGGACATAAAATTGGAAATGACATACTGTAGCATATATTTCAACATGTTAACATTTTTCCTGCATGATCTTTTAGTGTAGTAGATTTCACATGCATTGTCAATGTTTCACAAATTGCTTTATTTCCCCCAGACTTTTAAGTTACTTTTTTCAGGATAGAATTTTCACGTAAATTCTGCAGGAGGCAAAAGACAAACATTCTCTGGGCAGTCAAATTGCGAACAAGCCTGTGTGCATAGATACAGAATGAGACGATGCCTAGGGCCATATCAGTCTTCAGATTTACTTCCATTTTTAACATCATAGAGTCTCCCTCTGTTTCTAAAGTCACCCATTGCAAATGTTTCTTGTATGCCATGCTATTTCTGTTTCATTTTGATGTTTGTTTAGTAATATTTACTTCTCAGTAGTGATCTTAGGATATTATCATAAATGTTGAATCTATAATATAGTTTTGTTTGCTTCATCCTGTCATCATCCTTTTTTATTTCTATACATTATTATTATTTTGCAATGAACTGATAATCTAGACCTTTAAATATCCTTACTTAAATCCTTAAATCTATTATTTTTACCTCCTCAGGATTTTAAAGATTTTGTTTCAGTAAAAGGAGTAAATTATTATTATTATGTGCATTTAAAAAACCTTTTGTTTTTCACTCTTTGAATAAGAATGCACTCTGTATTTTTCTGGCAAATCATTCTTGTAGATTGTGTCAGTCTGGAATACCTTCTGTCATTACATTAGACACTTTTAAGTTTTCATGAGGGTGTTTTATATTAATGCTTTTTTTAAATTGTATTCTTAAAATCAATGGAATTGTAGCTGTTATTTATTATTTATGTTATTCAAAGTTGTGTAGTGGCAGACAGAATCTGCTGTGCAGGAGTTTTTGAAAAGATATTTGATATTTGATCTATATCTTTAGATAGACAAAGGTGAAAAAAGTAGCACACATTTTTTGTCATTTCCTTTAAACACTTACACACATAAGATTTATTTTCAATATATTATTTTAATGCTGAAATGGTGGACTTTTATTCTTGTCTAAAGTCTGTAAGACAAAAGAAACACTAGATTTCTATCCATGGGTTGGAGTGAAGTAAAATCTAAGGCTGAAATGTGATTTGCAAGCTTGTGTCTAATGACTAGAAAAAAATGCATCTTTCCAAATTTTCAAAGCTGCCAGTAGCTTTGCAGATGATTCCTAGACTAGTTAACACTCAGTCCCTCATTTATTAAGCCACAGAGTGTGATGAGTGCTTTAGAGTGGCAAGGGACTATGGACATGAACTCAAAATTAATACATAAATAAACCAAAATTAAAAGCTCATGAAGCTACACAAACAGTGCTATTGTAGGATGATTATTTTTATTTTCCTTTTCTTATGCCTGGTTCCTTGAAATCTCTTTGTTATTCTCAGAATGTACAGTCACATTTTATTATCTCAAGATTTGTTTCAAGTGCAATTCTGAAACGTTAATGAATCACGGTAAGACTTTGATTTGTGTTACAAGACAGCAGTGGCAAAGGGACACGATAACCCTAGATACTCTTTAAAAGCAGAGCTGTTGCAGCTCAGATGGCAAATGCATCTACTGTAGCCCCTGATGGGAAGGTCCCAGGTTCAATCCCAGCTAGGAGCAAGCTATGTAGCTTGCTCTAATTCCTTTACAGATGGCTCCCAGGTCCACTCAGCCTACTTTCTAAATGAGTACCGGGGGTTAATCCTTCTGGGGATAATAGGCCTCCACCTCCAGTGTTGGATGACACTGGGCCTTTATGGCCTGAAAAGGAACCTACCTACTCTTCAAAAGTTACTTTGAGCTACCAAAATTCAGAGAGAAGACCAGTACCCTATATTATCTGTTTTTTTTTAGATTTCCTATTTAGTTATGCATCATCCCGAATCATAATTTATTGGTTTCTTCTTCCCTTAAATTGCAAAGTGATCAGACGCATTGAGAAGCAGATTTTTACTAAACTACAGATTTGGCTTGGGAAACAGTCAAGGTTTTTATCTTGTGACTCTGAAGCAGAGGAGTACTTCTAACAAGGAAGTACAGGCTGGTGATTACGGTCACTGTGGGAGGGGGCTCTGGCAATACTTCAGTATGGGCCCTAGACTTCCAAGGTCTGAATGAATCACCCATCAGACCACACAGAAGCATGATGACTATTATTTCTTTCTGAACACATGGCAAAGTAAGTACCTGCAACTGAATCATTGCTCTACAAAATTCAGGTCATGTCTCAAGAACTCAGAGCTCCATTCTAAATTTCATTAGAAGAGTGAAACTTTGAAAAATTGACAGGCTTTGTCTTGCCTTCTTATTGATCCTGTGGAGAGACACATGAATTTAAGAAAGGACACAAACAAGAAGAGGTCATTCATACATTTCCTCACTAGTTAGACCAAGAAGAACAGTTAACTATTATAATGAGAAAACTGTTACTCTAATTACGTAATGACCAGAATGACCCTTGTCTCATTATTGTTCATTACAATAAAATGTAAATTTAATGACAGAGGGACCTTTACCATGGTTATACTACTGTAAATATTTTTTTTCTGTTGGTTTTATGTGCAAGTGCAAGAAATATATGAGAAACATGAGAAGATCAGTCACAGCACCCAAAGATGTTTATTTCAGAGGGAACCAGATTTCACTCACAGCAAATGTCCTGGTTGAATAATAATAATTTATTTTTTATTGACTGCACTTAGTCCAGCTCATCACCATGGCTCAACAAACCTAGAATGGTCCAGACAAACCATGACTCTTAACGTGACCCTTAATCAAGAATAGCATGACACTTGGCAGATGAATATAGTTCTCAGACAAAGAACAATATACAGTATATATGCCAAATTGCTTCATGAGAATGTTCCCCTGTAGGAAAGGTGCTTTCTGTGTGCTGTGCATAAGAACTGAATCTCTATCATTTTGAATAGAGAAGATTATGACTAAAAATGCAACATGCTCAAAGTTCTCTGCCAAAGAGTGAGACTTTTTAGTATAAGAAATACTCTTTATTTATAGACTATTTAGTATAATAATTAGTGAACCACAAGTTACAAAAGTAAATCAAGAGGAATGTCACACTGAGAACAGGAGTCATTTCTTACCAAATGGTTGTGAGATTCTGGAACAAGTTACCCAGCCTATATCCTGGCTTCCTTCAAGAAACAGCTAGAGGAGATACTTTAATCTACTACTTTGTTGCAACCGAAAGAACTACTGCAGATTAGCCTATTGGCATCCATTTAGTTTTAACTTTATGATCATACATTCTTAATAAAATATCCACCTAAATGACGGTTTACACTAAAAGGGAAATTTTAAAAGTAATGATGTAATGAATTTTCACCGTTCATAGTTTGCTAATCAAATCTGTAAATTTATGAACCTGCAATCACGGATGAAAGTGCTGCTTGCAGCTTACTAGAGCAGGAAAGGAAGATAAGTTTCAGCAATTAACATATTTTACAATGTTAATTAAAATTCAAGAGGAATAACGACATTCGGGAATCAGATGCTTTGTGCATGTTTATTGAGTATTTACATATAATACATTTTGGCTTAACCTGCTTGGTTAAGTGGTAGCCTCCTGGCCAGAGTATGAGGAAGCCTGAGCCCCTCATTCAGAGAGAGAAGTTAACAAGGGGCAGCTGCAAAGGTGGGCATGGGGTAGGGATAGAATGAATGCAACAAAACTGTAAGAAGATGTGTGTGCAAGAGTTATATATACAGTATATACAGAGAGAATGTCAGTAATAACTGATTTAAGACAGCAGGGTGAGACTGGCTTGTCTGTTATTATCCCCCCTGAACATCAGAGAAGAACTCCCAATTTTAATGAGGAAGAATGTTGAATGAGGAGAATAATATCCAAGGATCAGAAGCTTTGTGAATGTTTGCATATTTAAGTACAATAAGATCTGGCTTAAGACACATGGGCATAGGAAGAGGGTTGACTATCAAAAAAGAAACTAGTGAACCACTAAACCACCAATGCAGAAACACAGATGGAAGGAACATGCAGGCACAGTATGGAAACGTGCAGATTGAGATAAAAAGAGAAGGTTAGATATTAAAGTTGTAGAATGTTTGCTGATTGAGTAGGGTGTAGGATGCTGGACAAACCAAGAGGCTGCTCAAACTATTAAAGGAACAAGTGAACTTCAAAACCACCAATGCATAAACAGATAGAAGGTACTTGTAATACAGACATTACTTTAAAGGTGAATGTACTGTATCAAATCTGTGGGTTGTCTCCTGACTTAGAGGTAGGACACTGGACAAAACAGGGTCAAGGAGCTGACATCAAGAGCTGCTGGGGTCAATAAGAAGGAACCTGGGGTCATGTTGGATGCCGTGGAACAGAAGCAAAAGGGAGCGCAGAAGAACGAGTCATGATTAAATTCAAGAACTTGAAGGAAGAAAGAAGGCATGTGGCTTGAAACTCTGGGCACCACAGTCCACACATAGACAAATAACGCATGAGGTGAATGTGAGACAAGTTGCATCATGTTCTGTTTCATTCTGTCTTGTTTGTACTTCTGTGCTTGTTTTCTCTTTCCTGCTCGTTGTTTAAAGCACTGTCCACTTATAGAATGAATGCCATAAAAATGTGAGGCGAACACTAGACAAGAAGTGTATTTTTCTCCTTTGTTCTCCATTATTTTCTCTTTCCTACCCTAACCTGGGGCAATGTACAGTCCGAGATAGAATGAATGAGAATGAGATGGAAATACAAGAAGAGGTGTGTGCGAGAGTTGTATACATCTGTTGAAAGTCAGTAATGATTGTGATTTTAAACAGCTGGATGAGACTGGCTTGTCTGTTGTTATTCCTCCCAAGGTTCTGTTTAGAATGTCCATTGATTGTAACTGTGATTTTTGAGAGAGCTTGAAAATGGTAGTATGTTTTCCACATATCTGTGGTTATTTCGGCAGTCCTACCTTTCATTCCAGTAGTCACATGCCAGCTGTGTTCGCAAAATATACTTACAGGTAGCTACAGGTCCTTAATTCATATTTAATTTGAAAAAGGATGGAGCCTCATGGGCCTCCCTTTCATGGCTTTATTATCTTCATAGGAAACAATTCCGCATCTTATTTTTTGGGGGGTGAGCAATGATTTAGCAACCCATAATGCACAAGATATGACTTTAATCGACTGTGGCATGACAATATGTGGCAGTAGTAGTTGATCTAATCATTTGCAATAAATATGTTTAATTTTCATTACAGTCTTAGTAAATGAACACTACAGGGTTACCCAAATCATGACATAAATTGAGTTTATAACAAAAGACTGGGAAGCGGTTTAGATTCCAGCACTTCTGCTTGCCTACATAAGTACATTTCTCACTCAGGTCTTTCCTTTTTCATGCTTGTCTGTCTACATTCTTGCAGGATATCCCTAGTTCAGTCCTTGCAATAGTGAAAGAGGGCCATTCCCTCAGCCAAGTGAGTCGTGCCAAATACTGTACATACAGCATATTTTGTTCCTGTATCTAATTCATTAGGATCTAAAGTAACTGAACTATTGAGCTGCTGTAGTGCCTAATCAAAAGCTTTAAAAAATCCAGCACAGAACATGGATGTTTATCATTTCTGTGCAAAGGAATTCCATGTTTGAACAGATGCAAATTACAATTTTTATCAACATGTTTGCTGATTAATGGGCACCCTAGTCTCTGAAGTTATGTGTCCTTACTGAGCAGCTGAAGAATGGACCACAAATACTTCATCCTGTATTACTGAACTCAGGGTGTCTTAACATACAGTGTACAGTATAGAAGGAGGAGGAAAGAAATTAACCCTGAAGATGATACAACCAAGAATTAAAAGGTTCAATTAAATAAATAGGATTTAAATAAAACATTAAACCTTTTAAAAAAACTCAAAAAGAGGGGTGGTAATCAAGTTTTAGGAAAAGCACTTAGTTTAGCCAGCAGTCAGACTTTCTTATGCTTTTGAAAGCAATTGTTTCGAGGTTAACAACATTTAGAAATTGGTTTAAGAAACTAGTCTGCTCATGGAGAACTGACTTTCTTCATTGAATGAAACACATTTTAGGTTCACATTAAAATCTTCCCTGCTGGCAAACAGGAATGAGACAAGTTGGAAAAGGTCAAAGCAATTTATATTTGACATGCAATGTTAAAGCTGCTGTCGTAGCTCCAGGGCCTTTTAAACCACCTTAACTCATTACAGGGCTGTATTTCCACAGGTGTCCCCTCAACCTGATACAGTATCCTTACAAAGATACCTCAGAGTGGTTCTAGAAGGGGAGCCAGATGTTACCTCATTTTTTTCCATATGTCAAAATGACTCCACATCTTTAAGAATTATTACAAACTCCTTTTCTGCTCCCTCCTGCATGTTCATGAATTTCCTGCAAGGGTCTCACTGATGAAGTTTTGTTATATCAAAAGAACCATTGCCATTGCAACAACATATTGTCACAATTGTAATCCCTCCCCCTTAAGGGCACTCCGGCTCGTTCACATTTTAGTTGATTTTGTGCACCTGTTCCCTATTCCAGCCTCCCTACAAAAGCCAGACGCTCCCTCTGTTCTGGGCTCTGCATTGGAACGCGGACACACACCTACCACCGAGTCGCCCTACGTCCGTGTCTTGGGGGACATTCGCCTCCTATTGGTGTTCCGAACCAGCTGAGTCCGGAACTTGGAATGTCTGGTCCCGTTACCCCTTTTTCTCCCCGACCCTTCGCCGGATCCCGCTCCGGCTTTTAACTTTGTCTTGTTCGTCTTGGATTGATCACCCGGCTCTGGAAAGTTTCCTCCCCACTGATTTCCCTACATCGTAACACATATACTGTATGAACCTGCCGTTCAAACCTACTGGTGGCTCCTTCACTGTCTTTATAGCTATTAGAGTACTATTTTAATTAAAACATCCCTAATAGCATTTTTATGGATTTCCATGAAACACATAAAGTACATGCAGTAGTGATGATGATACGCGTTAGGAAAAGATTGCTGGTAGAGAAAAGAAGTCAAATATGACATTAAGATTCAAACTGGCTGTTAACAGTAATATATGAGGAAATATTTTAACACATATTCTTATAGGCAAGGTTTTTTCTACCTTATGTTTTGCCTTTTTCCTCCTGGGACATCTTCTTTTGAAGCAATTCAATACAAAGCATCACAGTGGATACCAGTTCAAAGCATTATGTAGCAATAGTTCAGCAGAGACTGGTGGTAGTGTGATTAGACCTTGTGAATATCTAACACTCAGTACCCAACAAACTTGTGCATGAGTTAATGGACAAGTATTAATGTCCCAGATAAAGTAAGTAATTGCATTTTGGAGACTTTCAGTGTAAGAGCTACATCAGGATCAGTAACTTTGGAATAACACAGACTGGAAGTCTAAAAGACTAGTCAAGGGGTGAATTTCTAGCGAAGTAAGGTGCCCAAGTCGGGTTTATATGGGTTTCTGAACATTGCATACTACTCAAGATCCTACGACCATAGTTGATTTATGAAGTCCTCATTGATACAGAGGAAGGCTTTGAGAGAAGGGCCAGCAGTTACCTATGTATGTAGGTGACGTTGCTTCAAAGTCTGAGCAGCATTACACTCTACAGTATGACCACCAAGCTGAAGTTATCCTTCAGCAACTTAAATTAAAATGTCACAGTATTATGTGTAAGGAAAGTGCTGTAAAATATCAGAGTTGAGTGAACCAAGAGTTTCTCAAGCTAAAAATTCATGAACATATGATGGAGGTGGAGGGCTGTGGAAGCTGTGCAGGAGTCCTGGTTGGGCCATAATGTGTTGGTGAGAAGTTTGACCTTGGTCAGTGAAAGAACTGGATGCATCTCAACTCAACATTCTAACACTAACCAAGGTGAAGAGGTGTGAACTGGTTAAAACTGGTATGAAGTGAGAGCAGCAGTGAGAGAGAAGAGATTCAGCAAAACAGTTGGTATGCTATGACCAGGAGCCTAGTCAAAATGGGAAAAGGTGATGGACTGCAAAGTCTCACAGTCTGATCCTGACTTTTCATGATGTTTTGCCAAGACTGTCCAATCTGTTTTGCTGGGGATAAAGTGGAGTCATTGACCTGTCCAAAGTGCTAACGGCAAGGAACACTGGACATTACTGTACCTTTAACCACTGTACAAAAGAGCTGGGAGAGGGGCTATCACTGGCAGGACCCTATCCTTAAGACCACTGCATTTCAATCTGCAAAAGGATCCATGACAGCATGCGTTTCCGTCCTGCTACACAAGTCGCTGGAAAACAACTGAGGCGAAAGTCAAGTTGAACTGCGAGTCTTCTTGCACTTGCTAATGACTGTCCATCAAAGCAGGTTCTAGGGGATAAGCAGGGCAATCACTCTACAAGGCCTGCAGTGTAAAGGGCATCCAAGGGGCAAACAGGAGAAGAGCCTGGATCAGAAGTGACCTGGATCAGGAGTTATCTGTGGGGGGCAGATTAATGCCACTTGGACACAAGCTGGTGGTGAAAGACCAGAACCACCTCTTGACCTCAGTTCATATCCCTGATGATCCAGGTTAAGGTCCAAGTTAAACAAAAATCTACAAGTGGGAAGTCTTGTATTGAATTATTTTTCAGGAAGAAAGTACTTTTCTGGTAAAATCCTAACATTTTTGTTTTCCAGTTGATCTACTGCATTTAGAATAACATGATGGCTGACGCTTTTTGTAGTCTGTCAGAAGCAAGCAAGACAACAATGCACAGAATTGGCATGAATATAATTGCCCAATGATTGTTTGACAATTTGTTAGAACACAACATATGGCTGTATACATTAAAAAAATTAAGTGCTTTATTAATAAACAAGGCCTAATTATCTCTATTTTTCAATGTATTTACTATTTTGTAATATTTCTTAAAAATAACAAATGCTATATAACTGTAGCTTCTAAAACAGGAAAAGCTTAGCCCTAATATCTGTACACTCAGTAGTGCAGATGAAATTCTGCAGATTTGCAGAATCCTGAATGATGGGTTTCAATACCAGTCATCAATATTATTGGGCTACTCAGTTGCACGTCTGAAGCAAATTCCTTGGAATCCTTCAAGGAAAAGGCTGAGGATCTGCAGATCAATAAACTGCTTGCAATCCAACGAACAAGATCGAGCAACTGGCCCCTTCTTTGTATCCTTCCTTTTGTTTTGATGTAAAGAAACAATAAGCATTTTTCTATGGTTTCTTTGTAATAAATGTAAGAAAATAAAAAATATATCAGATTTATTTATTTGCACATAGTTTTCCAAATTTGTTTAAATAAACGTAAATTGTGAGGAGCTAAGTTCAGATTCGTGGCCTAATATTGGTTTGGAATACTGTTTTGGCTGCATTAATTGTTATGTTTAACTTCAAAAGATTACCTTTCAATTTTGTTTTTAACAGAGACTGAATTTTCTGTAGACAGGGAATATATTCACAGACGGTCATGAAACTGTCCTAAGATGACAGATACCTTTACTGTCAGACTGAATTAAAGTGAGTCTTAATGGACTGGGAAACCTGAGAGCAGTGCACAACAGAACCTGGTAATGAGGGTATTCAGGAAGAACAGATAGATCACTTTAGAGAAAGATGCAGCAATTGATAGTTATACTGGTTACATACATCCTCCAGACAGACATGATAAAGATACAGTCCACAGAGATTAATAGAGAGAGGGCAACAGACAAAAAGATAAGTAGGTAGATTTCTGAAAAGATTGAGAGACATAGAAAACCCAAACATAGATTGCTGGTAAGAAAAGAAATAGATACTGTGGAGGTTTGGTGTGATACACATAAGAGAAGAAATAATCATAGTTATTTATTGCTTATGTTTGTGTACTCATCATCTGGGATGTGGAGCTGAAAAAAATGAAAAAAGCTGAACAGGGAGTTGACTGCTGCACTAAATAGTCATCATTGTAACTCAGAAATGATTTATGATAAGCCCAGCTGAGGGGGAACAAATAACCTTCAAATGTTATCAGAGAAGGAGATATCACAGGGAAACGGGTCTCTCTGTTACACACTCCCCTCCCTCAGAGTACCCCTGGCTCTAGACTGGAGGCCCTCCCACAGACCACTGGAAAAATAAATGTGACATGAATACAGTTTTATTTTTATCTATCTTTAGTTTTATTTTTACAGCCTACACAGTGGACACTGAGGTATTTCAGGTGTGGATGGTGTGATTCCTTTTAAGTCTTTCTTGATTATCATATTCTAAAATATGCTCCCAGTGGGGTGGTAAGTGCATATATTTTTTCTATATATTTATAGGGAAAAAAACATTGCGAATGTAGACAACAGACAGTGTATAAATTGACCCCTAGTCATCAAAAGTGAAGATGTTAAAAATGAATAATTGGACACTTGGGGTATACTGTATGTGGCACTTACCTCATGTGAAATTGTAACTGCTTCTAGCCCAAGAACCCTGACTCTTTTTGCAGTTTGTCATCTATTTACAAATTTATGTCCACCTGTAAAGGCCAGAGTCTTTTGTAAAATGGTAAAATGCCTATTTATTTACGTTAACAATGTTTTTGTTATAGAAACTGACTCTTTTTTGTACTTTTGTAGTATTGTATTATGATACAATGATATACTTATTGTATAGTGCAGTGTAGCATGCTGGGTAAGTCTCTAGAGACATACCTGGTGGGTTGAGTTCAGGTCCCCTCTGCAGACACTCCTGTGAGAGAGGTGTTCCTGTCCATTCAGCTGGGGACAGGCCCTGTGATGGACTGGAGTCCTGTCCAGGTAGGGAGTCAAGTGATCTCTGAACGCTTCAAAAACTTCAAGGGCTTTGACAAATGAAACAGAATCAGCAGTGAAGCATGTTCCACAGGGCAGAAGGAAGTGCATTTAAAACTGAGAACAGGAGAAACATGTTTACACAGACTTACTGGTGTTTGGATCAAACTACCCAACCAATGTTGTTGAGGCTGAACTACTGGATGAGATCCTTGGATTAATTTACTATGATCTACCAAATGGGTTAGATGAACTGAATGACCTCCTCTCATTTGTAATTATATGTTCTTATGACTGAAATTCCTTATTTTGTGACTTGGTCAGGGCTGTTTACTACTGTTTAGCACTGTAAAACTGAAAGCTTTAATGAGTGAAGACTTGCAAAGAAATCCACAGGAAGAGTCCATTGATCCTATTCTGTTACTAATTTTTGTTACTAACTTCTCAGTGACTTTGAGACCTCACCAAATGCTTCTAGAAGGTTCATAGTGAATCAGGTTTCATAAAGTAGTTAGATAGTAAAGTCAGTATATTATTATTAATTTATTTGACTTGTACGTATCCAAAGCAGCTTGTGTCTGTACCCATTTATACAGTTGAGTTTTTTATCTGATGTACCTTCCAACCCATACAACAGTGTGCAGCCCTGAAATGTAAACACATGAACAGCACCTTATAAGTCCAGAGTCCTAGCCATTTGTTCACAGCCATTCTGTAGCATCTGTAGCATCACAGGGTAGAGACTACTACAGGGCACTTTCTTGATCGATACTACTCTATTAAAGGTCAATTCCTCAACCAGTGCTAGTTACACCAACCAGTGACTTTTACACACAGATTGCTGAGTTAATATAAACTTCAGCAGCTGTTCTTCAGAGTCACCTACAACACAAATCTTCAAACTCAGTTCTAGAAATAAATTAAAAAATCCAGGAATCATTTAATGTACTTACCGAAGCAGAAGAATGAACTATTCCCTAAGTAGATTGGTTTCCTAGATTATGAGGGATCCTATGGTCAAAAAAGACAAAAATTCATACAAGTGTTATCATTATGACAAGGATGCATCTTTCACTCCATATGTCTTTTGGGTATATTTTGTTATTCATTTATTTGGCTGACACTTTAATCCAAAACAGCTAACATTTCTAGTAGTATACTCAACTGAACACATCACAGAAGCAATTCTCCAAGCAGGACTTGAAATCACACTTTCCCATTACAAGTCTACAACCACTAGTCATTTCACCACACACATGAACAGTTAATCAATATTAATTTAATATTAACCCAACCTAATTTATTGGCTGACTAACGACTATATTCTGCTCTTTTTCTTTCTAAGAGCATGCAATACCACATGCTGATCTTGGACACTGATGTGTGATCAGAGGGAGGACTGATGACAACCTTGCTGGTAACATACTGCAAACCCAGAGGTGCCTGGCCACCCACAAGGCCCCGTGTTGTTTAGTGAGCTGAGAATGACATGATCAGCCTCAGATCTACTCAGTGCACCACTGAAGTAAAATATACAGTCTGTGGCACCAATACTAAAACAGACCTGAATCAGCCGAGCCAGAGCAAAAGTACTTGTTGAGCTCAAGACAACAATCCTTACTGTACAGAGTACAGTAAGGATATGTCAATGAAGTCAGAGAGAAAACGAAATCCACACATCAACTTTGTGCAGCAAATCTGAACTGTTTGCCATACATGGTCCACTACAGCTATGATTATTTGTCTCAATGGTAAAGTTGGCCATTATTAGCAATCCATATTACAGCAGCTATTGCTGTTGTCTTCAGAACTGAATTAGTAATACAGTACATGTCACCACAGTTTGTATTAGTCTTTCTTCAGATTAGTAATCAAGTTCCAGCCTCACTTCAGGAACTTTTGCTACTTATTTATTTTCTTAATTTGTGAAATTAATTATTTACAATCCAGGTCATATGTTTTGTTATATGTGGATAAAAAATGTTTTACACTATAAACATGAAAAAGTTTAACATATTCTTACTCTTAACCCTTAATAACGTAATTCTATTAAGTATTTTATACATATTAATAAGAGATTAACAATTGAATGATTTGTATTCTATATACCATGTATACTAATGGAAAAAAAGAAACGCAACACCTCCATTATAGAATGCACAGAAAACTGACTAAGTGTGGCCTTTTTCTTGCAGTGACCTAAGCTTTGAATTAAGGCCTTTTTAAAGGTGTCCTGATCAGGCATTGTTCCACCTGGACCTCGTTGGATAAAAGTGCACCTAACGAGCTTTCATGTGATTGGCAAGTTGCAATGCCTCACTACACAAGCTGTATTGCTGGTCAGAGGGCTTAAAACAAATTGTCAACTTTTTGTGAAAGTACATAAGCTATAACTATAGTAATCTCATTCCAGAAAATGTTGCGTTTCTTTTTTCCATCAGTGTATGTATTGAATACACAAATAATAATGTAT
Source organism: Atractosteus spatula (assembly GCF_055471065.1). NCBI lineage: Eukaryota > Metazoa > Chordata > Actinopteri > Semionotiformes > Lepisosteidae > Atractosteus > Atractosteus spatula. Next base: position 64,602,561 of record NC_142708.1, on the reverse strand, counting down.
TAGTAAGCACGAGTAATCTTATAACTATAGCTTCCTTCTATGTTTTTACCAATTACTGTAAATATTTTACCCAATATACATGAATGACATGTGGGGTTTATAAAAGTTATGCTGGTGCACTATTTTTAAATTGTGATTTTTACAATAGGTTTTACTACATTGCTATAGAGAGATTGCTGCTTTCAGAAAAACAGTTTTAGCTCATATTTAAATAGATATCTTAGAACAGATCTAAGTAGTAGGTTTTACATTTAATAAAAATATATAGTGCTAAAATAAACTGAGATTTGCCTGATATTCTGAGTTTTCACGCTGTTTGTTCACAGTGTATACAATGTGTCACAGCTTCATCCTTTGTTCCTTAAGTATCACTTCCAGTATTGTAAACTGCTGTAATTTCAATGGATAGCTTTTCACACATATAAAAAATGCTACAATGCATAATAAAAAGGAGCTGTCAGTTCTTCTTTCTCACAGAGTTGTATTTGTGGCAAATTAAATATAAATACTGCTGAAATACAGCACTATGGAGGTCAAGGGGTGAAAATCTTTACCACAGCTTTTGCTAGAAATAATATACAGTAACTAATGTTTATATATGCTTACTGGGATGTTGAATCAGACTGGATAAAAGATGAAATTTCAGCCCAAAGATTTAAGTTGCTGTTTGGAAGAAGTTACTACTTCCAATGCCTTGCAACAATATCCAGATCCTTCCTATGGTATCCCATTGAATGAAACCACAAATTGATGCGTACACATTTGTTTTAAACTTCATTTTTTATTTCAAACCTTAATGCTCAAACTGGAGAATTCTAGGCATAAGTTACAGTAAGTTAATTTACAATAAATGTCAGCAACAACTAAAGGTAAAAAACTGAAATAAGTATTCACATCTGTGAACTCATTTAGATACGTCTCTACCAACTTTGAACACAAGTTTGATGCAATTTGTGCCCATTCATCTTGCTCGGGCTCTCACCAATTGCTCATGAACAGCAGTTCTGAGGTCTTACCACAGGTTTTCCCTAGGATTCAAGTCAGGACTTTGAGCCACTCAAAAGCTTTCACATTCTTGTTCTGCCTTGGATCTTTGGTCCATTGGTTTTAAGTCTGAAGCAGGTTGGTTTAGGTGATGGCAAAGACAACCAGTTATCACATTGTGCTATTTACCTAACAAAAAAAAACTCTTGAGTAATTGCAAAGGTTCAAAATACAGAAAATTAATAATTTATAGACACAAAATGATATGAATGTGTTCACACAGTAACTTAACTTCCTGTCATGTCTTGTGTTTTTTTCTGCTCACAGGATAAACATGCTGCTATTACTGCTACCACTACAGATAATAAGGCAGCTGAAGTACTATATAAACTGCAGTCCACAAAATGGAGTTTCGGATCATTAAAGAGACAAAGAAAATCTTTTAGACATTGCAAATGGTAAAAAGCATGAGAAATGGATTGAATTACACAGTACAGAAAGGACTGCAAAAACAAAACCCTGAAGTCCTGAGCTCGATACATGGGAAGACATTTGTATTAGGCTGAGCTCTGTGAGAACAGGTATAATAGAGCTGTTCAGCACCATAAGGCAGCCTGTGTCTGTTTCAGACAGTGGAGTCTTATGCTCCCTGTTGAAGTGTGAAAAGTTATCACAATTACTGCTATTGTTCGAAAACATTATGAGGTCTGAGCCCTGGAGGATCGACATATTTTGCATCCACCTGTGCCAAAGCACTTCCAGCTGGCAGAACATATCCCAGGGCAACTTCACTGCACTGTAGCAAGGAGACAGGCGAGGGCCGTTTTCACCAGAGGCACTACAGTTGTTCTCTCCACCCCTCTCATGAATTTACATCAGTGACCTTCATGCATTGAACACTCCCCCTTCCCATTTCTCTGCGCAGTCGAGCATCCCCAATTTTACACAGCCTGCACTTTATGGCCATTTGTTTTCCTTTTTGTAAGACACTTTTTACACCTCAGTAAGAGATGTGCTGTTCCTGTCTGACTCCACCACAAGCAATGGCTGTGCACTGATGCACACGTAGGCATACAGCATACCGTGTGTGTGTTGCAGATTGTTCTGAAAATGCACAAAAGGGAATCATACAGGAAATTGCACAAATATCTCTTTTTGTATTTAGAATTTAAAACTGAATATTCTGAGAAACAGAGTGATAAAACTATATTTGTCATATGTTCTGAAATTAAATTACATAAGCTGGTAATTTAAGTGCAAATTATAAGGCATGATTTAGGAATTACTGAACAACAGCTTGCTACCTGTACAAAATACTAGATTGTGAGCTATAAATATCCAATATATCGTAGTTATAGGCAGCACAGCATAACTGAGGCATTAATTTGTACTGAAAGGTAGTATGTACTTGCAAGACCTTTATTCATTAATGTGTTAAGCAGTAGCATGGTGATGAAACAATACATGATTTAAAACATACAAGTAAAATGGAGTGCTACCATTAAAATGATCATAATTACCCAAATTAACACCTGAACAGAATGGAAAATAATCATGTAACAAATATAAATATAAATTATGTAATTTCATATTTATTAATATTATAAAGACAGCCACCGTGGCTCACAGTCGAAATGAAAAGATTATTTTTGAGGCAGGCAGGTGAGGTTCATACGGAGTTTCCCTTCACAAGGACACAAGAAGGACAGTTGGAATAACCATGGGAGCATTGTGGTAAGCTGAAACATACAGGAGCTTTTTTGCTGGGGTGATTTATGAGGGGCTGGCGAAGTCGCTGGAGCAGGAAGACCTCTTGGGTGAGGGCAATGGAGGGGCTTAAGAAATTCTGCATGTGTGGAGAACTGACATTAAATTTGTGCTCAAAAGAGAAAATGACATGCAGCAACTGTAGAATCACAGATTGTGAATGCAGAACCCAATGTAAATATGGTATGTGTTAACGAACATCCAAGTAGATGTTTCTGTTGCCCATTTTCTTCATCAATGCACCTGTCTGGATTTGGTGTGAGGGTGGAAGTGATCTATGCTCTCTGAACTAGTCCCAGGAGAGAAGGGGAGGTGTTTGCATATTTATAAGTCATTCAACATTATGCTTTAGATGCTTTACATAAAATGATGAGGATGATATACAGTACAACTGTAAGCACCTGAGCTTGTATAAAATTTGTTAAGGCCACATTGGCAATTGTACTAATGCAATTAGGCCAGGACATCTTTGCCAGCTTACCCCAGTGCACAATTTTGGCCCCATTCCTATTGTTGTACCACACATACAGTAGTCTACTCATTCACTGTGCCTTCCCATGGTTTCTTGATTCTGAAGTGGTTCATGTACAAGTAGGAATCTTTGGGAATTTTGAAAGCTTAAATCAGGTCCTCTCATATTATACTCTGTTCAAGACTAAAAAGAATGCAGGTATTTAGTTTTTATACATTTGGTGTAGGACATTCCTTTGAGCCTAAGTCTTTTCACAGACATTTTCAGCAATTTTAATGTTTGCCATTTATATTCGTAGTTTAGGTTTATTTAAATGTTTTTATGACTATTCTGTAAAATCCTATTACAATAAGGATGATCCCCTCACATCTGTCCAGTCTTCATCTCCATAACTTTTGATCTAAGCCAGACTTGTTGGATTAGTCTCCATCATACAGTACATTAATAGGATTCACTGAAGTGTTTTAATAAATAATCATTTTCCATCTGGGAAAGAGATAATTAGGTAGAATGTCCTGCTTCAAGAAAACAATGACTCTTTGCACTTTTCCAAGAATGCTGATTATGATGTGAATCAAAGATGATTTAGTATTTTTCCCCACAAAATAATATCGAAAGTCAAAACCACCATGCATCTCAGTTCCCAACTCCATCTCTCAGCATTTAGATATCATGGGGAGAAGATTGGAAAAGGTTAGAAAATCCCACACCACCACAGACATTAAAAAAATTATGTCCCCTGCAACATTACATATTAGCCACCCCTAGCAAAAAAAATAGTGACAGGTTTTTCACTGCTAGATTATATGTTTGTAAGTGCATCTGGCTTCTCTAGATTGTCACCTGTCCACTGCTAGCTGTGAACATTTTTTTTTAGTGAGGGATAGGAATGACGAGTCATGAGAGAAAAGGTCATTCAGAGTCACAGTGCTAGGCAGGGACAAATGTTACTGTAGTCTTTTCCTTTCATCAGCTATTGATCATTGACTTAAAGATACAATGCAGATTATATTTTGCAAGTACTGTATCATGCTGTAGCAGCCTAATGGTTATTGTGAGCTGGTTGTAAAGAAATTGCAAACTGCATACAAGATATGTTTTACTTACTGTAAGAGCAAACACAAGAATAATGATCAGTTGCGTTTCTGGTTAACTCAGGAGATTATACTTCAATTCAGCTTCCACTGAATAAACCACTATTTGTCTTGCTTGCTTAATTAATACAAACAGCAGTTGTTTCATCACAATCTTTCATTCCCACCACTATATGAAAAAACATATAGATTACAGCTGTGTGACTCAGTTTAGCTCTTTGTAGAAATCCAGCCCCCCAGGCAAACCAACTCATTCCCTTCAGTACTGCCTTGTGCATCACATTCGAAGGAGCTGTAAAACTTAATCTGAAAGTTTAATTTAAACACAAAAAAATTTAGTTATGCAGTTCTGTTCTTGCCCAGTCAATGTACTGGATTCGAAGTTTGATGTCAGAGAAAGCATATTATTCAGACACACAAAGTATACAGTATGTGTAAAACAATTGCACTTTTTCTCCTAGGGATTCTGAACAATTTCAGTGGCATGTCTCACACAGTTTGATTTATTTTTGCCTGTAGGAATAGGTTGACATTTCTTTGCTGGTGGTGTATCATTTGAACATAAATTAAACTTTCATTCATTTAAGTCTCTTAAATGACTTTAACTTTAAACTACTACTGTAAGGTCAAATTCAACTGCACAAAATTGAAAGCAGGGCACTAAGGGGGTTGATCTTGTGGTCAGGAACCAAGGAAAGAAGGTAATGATAACTGCAGCTGGCTTCATTATTCCGCCAGTGTATAATCCATAGGTGTGTGATGAATGCGTTGTCAATTGGAGTGAACACGTACTGTACTTAATATTTTGAGCCCCAGGTCTTATGAGAATCAAAATACTATATTTAGACCACAAACCTCTTCAGACTAGAGAGCTTTGCAATCATTTATAACGTTTTTGATTAAACCAAACATACAGTGTAAACTACTTTGTAATGATGACCATATATGTATTGAAGTAAATAACAATAATGTAGGCAGATGTTGACGATCTAGGCTGAAGTAAAATAAGTTGCAAAAAGTATCATTATAGTGATTACAGGGCCTTTGAGTTGAAAAATACTCTTTTCTCAAATGTGACTATCAGCAATATTTGAGAATTGCTGGTATTGCTGCCTCACTTATCTTGAGTCCTGGGTTCAATTCTGGACTGGGGCACCTGCTGCCCCAGTTTGCTGTGTGTAGTTTGCTTGTTCTATTCAGGAGCTCCAATTCATCCTATCACATCATAATAAAATAATTATAGAAAAAAATCTCTGTGCTGCAGTGTGGACTTTGATAACAAGGTTTTATCGACTGACGTACTACAAGCCTAGATCTACAAACATTTCCAACAGGAATTCTCCAGGATGCAGACTACAAAAAAACCCTGCAATGTTTGAAGAAGCCTTTGTGGAAGTTTCTTTACTATTTCATCTAAAGATACAACACAGGACAAAGCAAAAAAAAAGACAAGATTTCAAATTTCACAACTTCACACATCAAACAAGAGGTGAGAACAGGAACCCTTTGTTTTTCTGAGACAACAGACCAGAGGAGTTTCCAGTAATACTAAAAACTAAAATACAGAATCCAGTTTCCTTCAGGGATGACTATGGAGGTAAGTGTTTACTATGCCTTTCATTTGGTCAGCGATCAATGGAAGTAAAGCAATTAGATGGCATTTAGCAAGACCTTCATGCTTTTGGTACAAAGGCATTTTAATTCTTTTGGAAACTCATAAGAATCCCACCTCAACACAGCAGATACTTCTATTGCATTCTGAAGGTCAGAGGAAAATCACTAACAGTCACAACCCTGTATGGGAACTAATCAAATTAGATACAAAGATTACAGATGAGTGGAGGCCATTCAGCCCATCATGGCTGTTTAATACTTATGCTGCAGCTCGGTTTGATTCTAATAAACGTGACGGAGAGATGTGCATTTGGCGTTACTTGCCTGGCTGGAGGAGTGGTAGCCTCACCAGAAATATTGTGAGGATTGAGCCAGGGCGTTGTGGCAAGAGTGTAGATGGGTGGCAGGAGGGATGCCTCTGCAAAGTCCTAGGTGCAAGACTTATTTATATATATATGTGTGCAAGGATCTTACCTTCCCTCAGAAGTTCTCTGTTATAAACTGCATATAGTTTCCCATTTAACAGCAATACTTTGTATGTCACAGTATTTCCAATTAGACAGTTATACCCCTAAGGTTTATGTTGTTTTTTTTAATTTGACTCCACTTCCCTGTGCAGTTAACTAGTTGTTGCTTGGGAATTGGGACCAGTGTTTCCGGTTTACACAGGTCTAATAATATCCTGCTGATGACTGACAGGAGCATGCTGTTCCCCTGATGACTTCTCCAGGGCCTCCACACGCTGGGTCCTGCCTCTGCCGGATGTGCTTGATTCACTCCATCTGGCTGCTTCTCCGCTCTGGTGTCCCGGCTGCCTCTTGGCACCTCAGTCGTACCTCCTGCAGATTCCGCCTGCTGCTGCTTGTGGAGCGAAGTCTGTGTTCAGGGTTAGGGGTCAGAGAGCTGGGTCCACCAGCCAGCATGAAGACCGAGATCCACTGATGCTGGGCTAGAGGTTCCTCTCCAGGCCTGCTCGTGACTCTGTCATTATATGATGGAGGCCAGTAGGTTCATACTCTTCACTATCTTTCATTCCTCCCTGCTGAAGTGAAGACAGACTTCTTGCCATGTTACGCTATGAATTAAACAAATAACTTGTTAAAGGACTGACAAGAGCTGAATTTTAGCTATTTTAAAATTATATAGTTTTATACTGTAGTTTATCAGCTACTGATTGCTTACTGAAAGACTTTTCATGGGGAATGAACCATTGCAAGTAGAAATTTCACCAAACAGTACTCTTGTTATCCACCCCCAGTGTCTGTTTATCATGGATGTGTGTTAAATATTCCCCTACTATATTAGCACCATTTCTCTCGGGGACTTAAAAATATTCAATTTTCTAGTATAAGTTAATAGAAAAAGCAACTCAAAATAAAAAAATAAATAAAATTTAGGGCTCAAGAATCAAAGACAGGGGATTTAAAAGTTTATTTAAATTTCTAGAAAAGTTTATGAAATCCTAGAAGAAGATGAAATGTTCCAAGTATGTCCACACTCAGATTTTAACATGGCTTACATTGCAGAAAGGAGATTAGAAGGAGGGAGCTGCGAGTACAATTATCAGGCTGTGTGTGATAAAGACATTAGTAGCAGCAGTAGTGTGTCTCTTGTACTGTACATCCAGACAGTGGTCTGAATCAGGTCGCCTCTAAACTGGCACAGTGCTGGTTCTCAAAGCCCTTTTTGTTCCTCTGTTGTTTCAGAGTGTCACTGTTGTCTGTGTTTTCCTATCAAGATTTCCCAAAAGACAAAAGCAGCACCACATTGTTTTACACACTGGGCTTGCCATCTGTATTTCATGCTTCTGATCGACATGAACAACACAGCAGAATTGATTCTAAATAACAACAGTATCAGTTTAAGTGGAGAGGAGCCAGAGAGAACAGATTTGTGTTCTGTTCTAAATTTCAGATTTGTCTAAAATTCTAGACCTCAGTCATGATTTTCAACACAGGCATATTAGAAATATCTGCTTATTTGTGACTCTGCAGGAGCAGTACTATCTCTTATTTTGCAGCTGTGTACAGTATTGTCATACAGTAGATGCTTAGTTTTGTTTGATCTTCTTTCTGCATGAAATGTTTTCTTATGCCAACCAGGGTTTAGGCTGTAACTGGTGAGAGTTTGACCCATACCATAATTCTACACATGAGTTTGTGAAAACACATGTACTAGAATAATTTTTAACCCAAAAATGCTTGTTATTGAACACAGTAAAAGTCTGGTAACACTTTATCTGAGCTCAAAGCAAGCATTTGTTCTTTACCAGTGGAAAACAGCTTATTGATGCTAATTTAGTTTATAAATGATATGTACAGTATGTTTTATAAGTAATACCAAAAATCATGCTGTATATTAACTCTCCATTACTGGCAAAGTATAATAAAGTATTAGCAATAATCTTATAGATATGATATCCATGATGGACAGTATTCAGTGAAATGAGTTAGTCATAATGAACTAATACAGACTTTGCTATAAAGGGTACCTATAACCTTAGACATGTCCTGGGCTAATAGCCACTTTGACAGGTCTGGTACAGGAGAAATCCATTTGCATGGGAGATATTATGCTTGAAGTCCTTTACAACAAACCAACTTCAAAAACAAAGTCAATGACATCAGGCATCCCACTATACAGTTTTCTTTGCTGTGGGATAACAAGTTGATTGAAACATGTGTGACTGCCATTTCCAGGATCCACAAATGCCATTTCATCCCTATTATCCATAAAATAATTTCCTGTGAGCAAACTGCTTCCTTCTGCCGAGGGATACTAGCATGGAGACTGAAAGTACTGCATTGTCTGTGAAGGAGCCAACTTCTCTTTGTGCCTGGAGGTGTCCTACTATATGTGACTGGAAATAGAATAAACACATTGGATGAGTGTCAGCAAAGAGCAGGTAAAAACACTGCATTGGAAGTTTTTCCAAAGTTAGTCCATTCCTTTTTATATCTGTATTGAACATTAATACATTGTATTTAAAAAATTAAATTTGAGAAAATTTTTTGAATCAGGAGTCAGGCTTTTTTCCCCTCAAAACATATATTAACCTCTTAGGATAAATATGGTCATATAAGTCAATGTAAACCCAAGTTTCAAATCATACACTTCAATTGAAATAAAAATATAAAACAGTTTGCAAAAAACATAAGCTGCTGCTAAATTTCTAAACAAAAATGTTTAGAACAAAAACAGAGCAGATGTGAACAGAATATTGTGTACAATGTAAAAATAAATGTCTTTAAACTGGATGTTCTTAACTGCAGTATGGGAGGGATAACAACAAACTGGCCAGTTTCAACCCAACTGCTTTAAAATATGACCATTACCAATGTTTGCTAAATATGTTCCATGTACTGTAAATACCTCTTTTGCACAGCTCCTCATCTGCTCTAGGATTCAGCCCTCTGTCTCTGAGGCCATTCCCCCTCTACTGGCGAGTAGAACAACATTACAATACTGAACAACAGTACATACAGATTTAGACATGATATAATTTTAATATTGATGGGACAGCATGGTGGCACAGTGGTCAGCACTGCTGTCTTGCAGTGCTGGGGCCTTGGGTTCAATTCCTGGGGTGTTCTATGTGTAGAGTTTGTTTCTCCCTGTGCTTGTTTGGGTTTCCTCAGGGTGCTCTGGTTTCCTCCCAAAATAAAAAGACATATGGGTAGGTTAATTGACTTCTGGGAAAACTGGCCTTGTCTGCATGTTTGTGTCTGTATGTGCCCAGCGATGGACTAGTGTCCCATCTGAGGTGTACCCTTCCTTACAGTATATCCACTAATTGCCAGGATAGTCTCCGGCTCCCCTGTGGCTCTATACTGGATAAACTCATTAGAAAATGAATGGATCATTGTAATGTCACAGTCCCACATTTTAAGCAAATAAAATGTTTCTGACACTTCTTGAATAATGCCATATACACACAAACAGAACTACCTGTGTACTTTCTCCTGTGCTTTTAGAACAGAAGATTGATGTTTGTATGATACAGGTTAAAAGTCATAGCACAATCCATTCCGAATGTAAAAATATTATGCATTTCTAAGGAGATAAAATGTCACTTATAACTTATCATTTCTTGATATGGGAACTTTAAAAGTTTAGTAATTATTGAGAAAATGCTTCACCAGATTCACCAACCAGGGTGAGCAGCATATGCGCTTATAGCTGCAGGAAAATGATTCCATATTGTAGTAGTAAGCTAAGCTAGGGAAACACTTTCCAATAGATGCATTAACAGATGGAATATAGAAGTTTACACTGGCTGTTGAATGTAACAAGGGACAATGGTAACAGCATGGCAACAGATTGGCCAATTAAGGAATCAACGTATTTCATAAACATTTAATAGAAAGTGAATTATTTTAGGTCAGTGTCCTGCCTTTTGTTCCCCAAAAACATATTCAGAAAACTTAAGTTGTACAAAGTAAAAAAAATAAATCCTTCAATCATAGTGAACTACAGCATATCAAGATCTTCCTGCTGTTGGATCATTCCATTTTCACTTCGATCTGGGTTTCAGAACATAAGATACACTGTGTGAATGACTAAAGACTTAAGAAGAGTCAAGACTGCACCTTGTTATCTACACCTGATGTTTTGGAAATATAAACATATTCAAGTTACGCATTTCTGAAACATACCTCTTTCTATGTCTTTCTTGGAATCAGCTGATGGTATTCAACTTGTCATAGGGTTGTTCTGTTCGTCTAAACTAGTGGAGACTCTCAAATACACACTTCTAATGAGTCTAGTTTTCTTCTGCCTCTGCCAGAGCCACACAGCTCCACTCTTTAGACAGTGGTGAACTCCTCTATGCCAAGAAAAACTCTGCCTTGTTTTGAGGAGGGGGGTGACATCACTTATGTAACATGCTTAGTTCCACTCAGCCCTGTTAGGCATGCAACCTCAGAATCATGCTGTCCAGTCGATGAAATCACAACATTGCTCAACAGTCACCATTCAGCAAAGTGCATTCACTGGGACCTGTCCAAAGAAACAACCAGGGGCCTGGCGGTCTCATTCTGGCTCCCAAGCGTATCCCTGAGAGTCTCATTAACAAGCAGCTGTATTTTAGGCTGTAAAGCTTTCTGCTGTTGTTCAATATGAGGTAAAGTTGGATGAATAGGTACAAATAGTACACACCATAAGATTAATTCCATATTGTGTTTTAATTTCTGGCTTAACACAGTAACTCACTTGATAGCTGTGGAAATCAACAGTACGATGTAAGGGTGTCTGAAATATCATTGGTCTATAGCCTTTATCTCTCCACCAGCTTTTCCTCTATATAATCTGTACACTTCTGCCAGCTTTGTTCTCAGAGCTTGACGAACTTTGTCCTGCTCAAAGGCAGGTAGAAGAGGACTAATCTATCACTCTCAGAGAAACAAGGGCTAGAAGCAACTTAACATAACAAACCTGTAGAGAGGGTAAAAAAGGTTACTGAACGGAATTATTTTCCAGGTTTCAGAGAGCAGAAACTTTGGAAAAGTTTACCATGTGATGCTGTCAGAACAGAGTTCTTGCTTTAGTGTATGTGTGTCAGGATGCTGCCGTGAATGTCACCGTTTCTCTAACCACTATAAAAAGCTTGATTGACCCCATGCACTGGATGGAGGATCTAAAATCTTTTTTATATTTTCCACTTTTCAGTACTTACAGATAAGGCACACATAAAGAGTTCGCCTTTTCTCACCAGACTCACAGTTTTACAGTTACTTAGTATCGTCACGATTGTAGTCCCTCCCCCTTTAGGGCGCTCCGGCTCTTTCACTTCTGAGTTGATTTTGTGCACCTGCCCCCTGTTCCAGCCTCCTATTCAGCCCACCTTAAAAGCCAGACGCTCACCCTGTTTCGGGCTCTGCATTGGTTCCTGTACCAGGCGAGCCCGGGACCTGGAGCGCCTGCTCCCATTCCCCCCTTTCCCCCCTTTTCCCCCCGACTCTCCACCGGATCCCGCTCATGTTTTTTATCTCGTTTGTCTTTGTCTCGGATGGACCGCCCGGCTCTGGACATTTGCCTCGTCTTGGATTTCCCTTCGGACTCCCCTTTGGACTGTTTGCCTTGGACTCACCCCCTAGAACAACTGCACACCATGGACACACCCCCTGTTTTCATTCCTGACTCCTGCATGCTTTTTTCCCCGTGTTTTCCTCACTCCTCCCCAGATTGTGTCGTCTGCATAGGGTCCCGAAAGAAAGCTTTCGTAACAAGTATCAGGGAGATTACATCTTAAAATACACTAAGCTGTACAAGAAACAGTGCTATTGTCTGCATTTGCAGATGATGATTTCTTGTGGAAACCAAAGGATTTGTCAACTTGATCTAAATTGTCTAAATGATCTAAAAACTTTTCTGATGCACACAAAAGTTTCATACTAGTGTATTGTTATTACAGTTTCACTATATATTTAAGGACATGGTGCACTGTGAAAAGCAGCAGTCAATTCTGTACTTTGATACAAACTCATTATACATTACAGTGCAATGTAGTATTGTTCAGTGTTGATCAATTCAAGTTATACCAATGCTGGTCACATTTCCCTGTGGTAGTTTCACATGCAACTACTGTACAAGTACAGTATGTTCACCACAACAAATCATAAATGAGATTTTTGGATTGCAGTACCCTAAAAGCAATAATAGGAGACTCTAATGAGTTAACAGATACAAAGTAATGAATTAGAAAAGACTACGGTTCGGAGCATGTCCATAAAGAGTTCTAACATAATAAGCAAATCTTTAAATTTACTTTAATCTTGACTTGCAGCGTGACATAAAATTTTATTGGGCCTCATTCATTTTAATTCTCTTGTTAGATTAAACTGAATCCATAATGCCTTTACAAATAGTAACACAGTAGAAAAGTCTGACGTTTTTGCTGCTGTGAGTTCACGCAACTGAAAGTATAAACAACATGTTTGAAAATGCTAAAAAAACACATATGGATGGTATGCAATTAAAGTTTATTTTTGTCACAAACAACAGAACTAGATCACAGAAACAGCCCCAAGGTTTGCTTGCTGCAGCAGACTTTGTAAATGCAAATAGACAGTTCTCACCTCCATTACACACTTGCTTTTAAGACATATGTATTATTCATCACCTAACAAAGACGGCAGGAAAAGGTCAAAAACAGTCAACATGAGATTCATCTTCCTGGCCAGCGCTTATTGAAAATTGCATCAGTGATTGAATTTAGCACATTTCAGAAGAAAAAATATAAGGTCTAATGCAAAATGTCTTTCTGTAACCCTTTGAGCATTTAAAGCAAAGATATTATATTCGTTTTCCCCTCTCAAGCCCTTTATTTGTGCAGGTGTCAAATTGTAGTTAGAGATAATTTTGTTCTGGTGAGCTCTCATGATCTGTAAATTTCCAAACTATTGGATATGATCCATTTTGTTTCTATAAGGATTAATGAAAGAAATTGTTTGTAAAAAACAAAACACATATATCTATCAGCAAAGATGGATTCATGCATTTCAACTAAATCTGAAACAGGGACATTACTCTGGTTATTAGATGGGGCTTCTGTTTATCACCTTGCCTGAGAACTGTTGATGTTCAGTGGCTACACCCATAGCTGATGGTGGAAGATCTTAACGGACATTTAGAGAGTTGACAACATCCAAGCTTTTTACTCCATCTACAGTAAGTCCTAATTTTTTGCTGACGCATATACCGTATATAAGCTATGTCCCTACATGCTCACGCTGACTTCACACATTATAAAGACTTAGGAGAGGCTGAGACTCCTGGTTAGTTCATCCATGGATCCCTTGCAGTTCGCCTACTGGCCCCATGTTGGTGTGGATGATGCAATCATTTACATGCTGTAAAAAGGGCCTACTCCCACCCGGACTGAGCTGGCAGCACTGTGAGGATTATGTTTTTCGATTTCTCCAGTGCCTTCAACACTATACAGCCAGTACTCCTAGGAAGGAAACTGGAGGAGATGCAAGTGTGTACAGTACTTCCATGATCTCTTGGATTACTGACTACCTGATGGGCAGACCACTGTTTCTGAGACTGCAGAACTGTGTCTGAACGGACGGTGAGTAATACAGGGGCTCCTTGGGGGACGGTACTTTCTCCATTCCTCTTTACCCTCTATACTTCCAACTTGAAGTACAATTCGAAGTCACGCCACCTACAGATATTCTCAGATGGCTCTGCAATTATGGGATGTATTGAGGGTGGGCTTGAGACGGAGTATAGAGGACTGGTCAATTTGCTTTTTTTTTCTTTTTTTATTTGCTTTTTCCCAGAAATTCAGCGCATAATGGGAGTTTGCCTACGATATCTAAAGCTAATCATTCCCTGATTTTTAGCATCAGAGCCATAATTATTCCTGGAATTAGGTTATGTTTGTACAAGGTGGCCATTTCCTTCCCCTCCTGTTTGTGATTCTCATGGACTGGATATCAAGGTGCAGCCAAGATATGGAGACTACGTGGTTTGGAGTCTTGGAGGTGGCACATTTTCTGTTTGCAGATAATATTCTCCTTCATGCATCATCTCACACAGAGCTCCGACATGGACCTGAATTCTCATGAGTGAATTAGCTAAGATTAGCTGCAGCCCCTCTAGATCTGAGGTTATGGTTCTTCTCTGAAAACAAAGTGGTCTCTTCAAAAGAGGGGAGGGGCTGAAGCCCTTAGTGGAGGAGTTTGGGTATCTAGGTGTCTTTCTGAGGTATCAATGGAAGCAAGAGATCATCTGATACCTGAGGGAGTGTCAGCTGGGGGATTGTCAGCAGTGTTGTGGGCACTATGCTGCTCTGTGAGGGGAAAGAGAGAGCTGAGTTCTTGAAAGAAGCTCAGGTCCATCTACAATTAATTTTTTTTTTACCTTTCTCATGTTCTCAGATGGACTGTCTGAAATAGGACTGTGTATAGGCAATGGTAACTTCTATTATTACTGTATGTATTGATGTTGCTATAGTATTGTGTAGCATGAATTTAAAACTTGTCATTTAGATTTTTCTCAACTTGGATGTAGTTAAATACCATGCATGGAAAGCTCTACACTAATTCATAATTAACTGATTTACCTATAATGATGCCAAACACAAAGCTCAAAGCTGATTTTGAGAAGGTTTTGAATACTGTTTCCCAAATCATGACTGCATTCTTTACAGCTTGCTTGTTGGTAAGCTTGAAATGAGAAGATTTGCAGACTTTCCCTAAGAATTAATGGATTACTTTCCCTGGTTTTGCAATCTGAGTCTTTCAAGCTCATTGCAAAGATCAGCAAGTCTATCTGACTTAAGGAGGCTCAAATTGCCCATGTTTGTCTGTTGTTGAGTAACCAGAGGGAATGCATCAGGGAGTATGTATTTAGCTGTTCCATTAAATATGCAGATTAGAACAGATGTTTATCACAATTGGCAAGTTGTAAAGATTTTTGTTGTTCTTTTGATTAAATAGTCAGGTTAAAACCATGCCAAGCTTTGTGAAAAATAATTTAGATTCTTCAGAGTATCTGGTCTCACATGATTTCTCCAAAACTGTCCCATAAAATATTGCAGTTACCAAATAAAAAAGTACATTTTGTTTTTCTCACAGTGTACAAATATTGAAGTGGATGATATTTTGTACTATATAATCAAAACTTTTGTAACATAAGGTAATGAGTGGATCAGTAGGTAAAAAACACAGGTTGACTGCAGTGTTCCTCTAAGGGTGACCTATGTTCTGTATTTAGTTGACTGTGATCAGGATTCCCCACATAGTCACACAGTTGACTTAGTGAAACAAGGACACGGGGCCACAGCTGGAATTCACTGAGAATGGAGTATAGAAAATGCTTATTTAAACCGAGAGCTGTAGGTTTCTGAAACAGGCATCAGTCAGGTGGTTGAGAGGTCCAAACTCTGAAATTCACTTATTTTCAAAACTACCAAATGAGGAAGGTGGACTGAATAACTCCATCTTGCGTGTGGTCTTTCCTATGTTTTTATTAAACAAAGATGTCCTGAGCGCAATACACAACAAACACCTGTGAGCTCCAGTCACAGCAGCTGATGCTGCCAGGAGTGAACTGTTAAAAACTATTGATTAAACTATTAAAAACTAAATGATAAAGATAAAGTAGTTTAAATGACAGTCTGGAGAGCTCAGAAAAAACACCATTTTTTATTTTTCCCCTCAAATTAAAATGTGTGGATTCAAATTCTGAAGAGCACATACTGTACTGATCATTGTTCAAGAGAACCCCATGATAGAAAGTATGGATAAATAAAAATTCACGAGGAATGACAGCAGCCGAAATCTTGGGAGAAATTAGAATCGTTTATTGTGATGTGGAGATTTGGCGTAACCCGCTTGGCTGAGGGCCAACCTCCCGGCCGTTGGACGGGGAGGATAGGACCCCCATGCGACCAATGGGGTAGCTGCAAAGGTGGAGAGGGGGTGGAGGAGGGATGCAGAAAACGAACGAGGAAGAGGAGAGGGTGACGTTTGATATTTATGGAGACCGGTTGCTTACGTCAGGATTAGTGAGAATTGCAGCAGCTGTGTCGAATGAGCGCGGCTGCCTTCATTCCTCCCGAACTTTCATTAAAAACTCCACTTCACGAGGAATGACAGCAGCTGAAATCTTGGGAGAAATTAGAATCGTTTATTGTGATGTGGAGATTTGGCGTAACCCGCTTGGCTGAGGGCCAACCTCCCGGCCATTGGACGGGGAGGATAGGACCCCCAAAAGAACCAAGCGGGACCCCCAGTCACCAGTGCAGAAAAACAAAAACAAAAGATTATTGGGCCAATTCAGCTGAGGAGAGAAAGTGCCTGCTTGAGGATACCGGGGTTAGTTTTAATGTATGCATGGTAAGCCTTGGAGGATCAACGGCCGAGTTGCTTGATGAGATACTCGGGTATGCCTTGGCAAGCGGCGGAGGATGCGGCCTCTGATCTAAAGGAGTGCCCGGAGAATTGTTTAGGAGGGTATCATGATACGGCCCTTTTCATTTGCGAACAGAGGGGCAGTAGGCGAAGCTCCGGCAGAGGTGCGAAGATGTGCGTAATGGGATAGAGGCTCGTAAGGGCTTGTGTAGGAACAGAGTTTGAAATAATAGATGAGAGTGGCGGATCTGAGTTGGTTGGTTTTGCTTTTCTTGAAATAGAAGGTCGGTGTCTCGGAAGATAAGATGGAGATGTTGGATAAGCAGGGTTGAGGAGAAGGATCGAAGGATGTGGAATTAGCGGTAATTTCGGAGCGCCTTAGGAAGATAAAGAAGGCTAACAAGAATAAAGATTCAAGAGGGCGGTCGACCCAGGGTGAGTGGTAACCTGACCTGACAACGTTGATGCAGGATTCAAGGATGTCTGAGGTAAGTGGTGCGCGTAGGTTCGGAAGTGGTTTTCAAGCCACTGAAAGCCTTTAAGGAGAGTAATTTGAGGGTGGATAAGGGATGGACAGATCGTGCCGAAAAGGAGTGGATGCCGCACAGGTATACTTTGGTGGTGGATGCTCGTACCTTGAGTGAGTTTCTACGATAGCAAACGAAGGATGATACGGTGAGAATGTCGAAAGAACGGAATTTTATGTTCGCGGAGAGGTGGAAGGATTGGAAGCCCTTCCAGGCAGTGCAGTAAGAATTGAGAGTTCGAGGGGCGATCCCTAAGAGGATAATTTGCTGGGCCAGCTGGAGATGGAAAGGATGATTCAGAGGAACGTGAGTTCCAAATAGGGAGGTACTGTGCATGGGTTCGGTCTTGCATCTGGTGCCAAGTTCCTGAATTGAAAGCGAGAGAGAGCGTCAGCTATCTCATTAAGGTGGCCTGGAATGTGAGCAGCTACGCGGATGAATTGATGTGTGAGAGAAATCCATTTAAGGCAGCAGAGGAATTTCATGATGGATTGGGATGAAGACCTTCTTTGTTGATTATATGAACTACTGCATGGATGGCCGAATGGATGAGGACGGTTTTTGTTTCCAATTGTGGCCCCAAAGAGAAGCAGCAACGACAACTGGAAATATTTCTAACAAGGCCGATGACTGGTTGGCGAGAGGGATTGGAGAGAAATCAGGAGGCCAAGGGGCCACAAACCATTGGCCTTTGTAATAGCCTCCGAAACCGACTGAGGGGGCTGCGTCTGTGAAAAGCTGGATATCCTCAATGTCAGAGAGGAGGTCATCGTAGAAAGGAGATATGCCATTCAAGTTGGCCAAGAGAAGCTGCCAAAGCCTGAGCTCGGATTTGCAGTTGGCTGAAGGGCTTACGTGGTGGTAAAGAGAGGGCACGGAAGAGGCGAGGTCGAGAAGGTAGACCGTCCTTGAGGGATGATACCCATGGCGTAATTGAGGCGGCCGAGCGGAGAGAGAAGTTCCCTCTTTGTGCGAAATTTGGCGGAAGAATAGATAGAGATATACGTCTGGATCCTGTCGATTTTGTCTCGAGGCAGGGAAGCGGAGAAATTGATGGAATTGAGGGTGATCCAGAGGAATTGGATTATATGAGAGGGGCCAGTTGTTTTGTCCATGGCAAGGGGTACCCCTAGTTTCCTAAAAACGGAAAGAAGTGTGGTGGAGGCTCTTGCAGGTGGGGTGTGAGGAAAGTCTATGGTAAGGAAATCGTTGAGAAGGTGGATGAGAAAAGGAAGCTTATAGTTATTCAAGGGGATCCAGCCGAGAGCTTCGGCTAAGGTACCGAAAATGTTTTGGGCTACTCCTACGTCCGGACTGCGAAGAACTTGTTCCGCCAATGAACTCTGAAGAGGTGCCGGAGGTCTGGGTCAGGAGGCATAACTTTAACGGCACTGGAGATGTTGGCCTTAGCGAGCCAGGCGCCCAGACGGACCGCTATACCAATGGGATTGATGTGGTATGCAGGGAATGGGGAAGAGTCAAGTGGGCCAATCATGAAACCATTCTCGACTTTGGATGCTAGCAAGGAATCAACGGACTGAGGATCGGCGGTGGCAGATTGCAAATTTTTGCAAAAGACGAAGGAAGAAGGAAGTGTGCACGGGCCTGGTGAGAATCTGAAGGAAAGGCCGTCGAGTAAGATGTGGGTGGAAGAGGGGTCGGGGTGGCGGAGCAGGCCGAAAGCAAGAGCGGGGATGTCGATTGGGGTAGACGGAAAAGCCAGTAGTCTTTTGGGAACGCTGAAGGTGGAGCGAGCATGGAAGGGCCGGCGGGGGCAGGCAGAGCTGCATGAGCTTCGCCGCAGAAGCTGCAAATGTGAAGGAAGCGACGAGGGGAAAAGTACGTGTAGAGGAATTGAAGATGTTGGAAATTTGTTGGCCTCTGATCATCACGATGGGGCGACCGCGAACATCTTTGGACCGGGAAGGTTTGAAGAAGACCTGGCGGGAGAATAGATGCTGTGGGGGAGAAGTGGCGGAGTCAGGGTTGGGCTTGTGGACGGTATCTGGGCAGAGATTTGATTAATGTGTCCAAGAGGAACAGAAGTCGCAGGAAAGAGCTTGGACACCGGTGAAAGTGCGGCAGTAAAGCTCAATGTTGAGGGCTCCCCAGTAGGTGCGCTGGTTCCGTTGGAGTAGGCGGGCAGCGGCCTCGGCCAAGAACTGCTTATGGTAATCGTAGAACAGGGAGTCCTCGAAAAGGACAGATAGATCGGGGATGCTGTGCATGTAATCGTTGAGTTCCTGATGACGTTGGGGAAAGGCGGAGCACGTGATGTCGCGGAAAATGCTGAAAGCCAAGCAGAAGTCGGAAATTCGAAGGACTGAAGCAGAGTGAGGGTCAGAAGATTTGAGAGTAACGGAAATCGAGCTGCAGTCGACTGTTCTAGAATCAGAGTTGTAAGTGGAGGAAGAGAGAAGGTGAGCTAGATTGACGTCCGCACCTCAGAATTTGCTGCCGGAGTGAAAAGGGAATGGGAGAAGGACTAAACTTTAGTGTGTTAGGAGGAGCTGGGAGAGGAACGGCTGTTCGGAGAGGAAAGTCCTTAGTAAAGGGGAGATTGGAATCCAGGGCTGAAGGCATGGGATGACGGATGCCGTGTTGGACACCGGGGAAGGGAGAAGATGAGGAGAGAAGAAGAGCGGAGGGGTTTGACGGATCTGGGGCCTGAAGCTCGGTGGCTTGGGATATGGAAGCCGAAGACTGTTGAGGAATTGAAGCAGGGGCGAAGGCTGCGTTAGGGACTGAGGAGGCTGCCGAGTCGTCTTGGACGCCAGGGGGTGGGGGAGGGTAAGGGCCGCCTGCTGGCTGAGCTGGGGGTCGTTTACTAGCTGGCCTTCTGGCCATGGAGACAGCAGCATGGGCCGAAAGAAAAGAAACCGGGGCCGAAGGCACCAAGCTGGCTGAGCTTGAGCCGTGTTGGACGCCGGAGGTAGAGACAGAGGAGAGTGCAGAAATTAGATTAAGCAGAGAAGGGGGGGGAGGGGCGTGAGCCTGGGGCCTTAGACTCGGCAGCAAGGAGTTTAGGGCAGGAGGCTGGGTGGAAGAGGCTAGGTGCAGTTGTTCAGCAGAGGAATGGATTGCTTGGGGGAAGAGACAGACACGGATATCAGGACAAGACAGAGGATGCGACAGGCAGAGGCGTGGGCGGCCTCGGGGTCCTCACGTTGGGATGAGTGGCGGCGGCGCGGGTGATGTCATCAGAGGGCGCCGGGGGAAGCTGTGGAGCTGATGTTTCCTTGTGTAGACTGCGGTTAAGTACAGGGAAAACAGAGCCTTTTTTTTTTTTGGAAGCGTTTCTTTTAAAATGGACGCCATGTTTTCGAAGTATCCTCTGGAGGCTTGCTACGGTCCGGTTGGAAATCGCGAGAAATGATCCAGGAGAAGGGGGAGCCGATGTGCATGAAGCGCGGTAGCAGGGACATCCTCAAGAGAAGCGGGGGTTATTTGGAGATTTTGCCGTGGAGGAACGGGAAGGCTGGGTTTGTAATGAGAGAGGGACTACGACGGCGAAACGCAGTCTTCGGCGAGGAGTTGGATCTTGTGAGGACTGGCTGGGAGATGAGCGGCGCTGATGTGGCACGGCGGCTGAAGGAGGCGATGAGACGGAGGTGAGGGGAGCTGTGGGGGGTGGACTGGACGAGAAGGGTAGGAGAGTCTCCTGTGCTGCAGAAAAGGTCTTCATCGGAGCGGCAGATTTGTAGATCCATGAGAAGGGAGCACGGATTCGAGCTAGGCAAAAACAAACCATGCAGAAAACGAACAAGGAAGAGGAGAGGGTGACGTTTGATATTTATGGAGACCGGTTGCTTACGTCAGGATTAGTGAGAATTGCAGCAGCTGTGTCGAATGAGCGCGGCTGCCTTCATTCCTCCCGAACTTTCATTAAAAACTCCACTAAATGCACAAAACATCACCTTGTCTATTCAGGCCATCCTTGTAAAAAAACAAGTGGGAACTGAGGGCAAAGAAACTAACAACCATAATATTTTGGTCACCTTATGCCTCCAGCCTTAATTCCAGACAGGTCACGGTTGAACTGCCTCTGGAAGATTTTTTTGTTCTTTTAGATTGGTGCCTCCAAATTGCCTCTTGATGAAATGCTGTTTCCTCCAATAAGAGCTGTGCTCATGTGACATTCTGCACATGGAAATTCCCCACTCAATTAATCTCATGCACCAAGATGATCTGTTTGCTGAAAAAGCAATAAATTTTTAATAGCAGGAAAACTGCCACAGGGAAGTCCTTTATTGATAATGCCGTTGCTAATGACTGAACCCCTTTCTATCATCCATTTTGGCCCTAATTATTGAAAAAACTCAATATAGGGATATTTTTTAAGCAGAATCGTGGTTGGATTATGCAGGCAAAATCATGTAATCATCTGTAAACAGAACATACTTCATGTGCTGTGTTCTTATATACACTGGCAAGATTTAATAAAAAAAATTTTGCTGTCATCCTTTAGGATTTGTGGGATGTTATGTCTGTATTTCTATTTTTCTACTTTTGTGTTTGGTCATAAGGACTTAGTTCATTTACTGTAAGTAAGAGGAGTAGGAGGAGAGTTATAAACTTCTTATTTACAGTTTCCTAAGACTTCTTTCATAAAGTCCTAAACAGTGGAGGTCCTGGGTGACTGGGCTAACTCATCAGTAATTACCCTGAACCTTATCAGGACTGGTCCAGTATGTGCTCTGGTTTGCCAGAGGGATGTTGGGATTTTTTGTATTGCAAATTAAACCCATGTCCTGTGTCATTTGTCTCTTTCAGGATCATGCCTTTGGCTTTCAGGTAAAATTTATTTGAACTTTTTCCCTGAAGGAACGGTTGACACTGTGATCAAGGATTTCATTCCCTTTTTAAAAACTGCCCTCCACCTTCACTCCATTTCTGTTAATGATAAGAGAAAATGTGCCCTCAACATGTGTAAAAACCTGCATACTATATATCTATATGCATAGTATAATAGGACACAGCTCTGGGCCTCAACAGGCCCAGTCCAGCAGGATTGTTCTGGGTCTCTTGGAATCACCAAGAACTGAAAAATCAGCCTGTGCTGAGGCAGAGGGTCATGTTGATTTTTATCTGCTACACTTGACATACATTACTGGATATATAGTATTCCTAAATCGTATTGTTACTGATTTGGGAAATATACAGGTTTAGTGGCAAAACACCCCCTAGTACTAGGCTTCTCATTTGTTATGCAAGAGGAGTAGTTACATGCAAGGTATTCTCAGAATTTGTATAATATGATCAAAGCTCTGTCCAATCCAATAGATTGCTATTTTGCCTCTCCCAATCCGGATCACAGGGACCTTTTTGTTTGCTGTGTCCTTCAGCAGGGATTTAAAGACACCTGTATTACAAAGACATTAAAGTCAAAATAATTGATTTCATGATCAGTTAATCTCTTTTTAATCTCCCCTTTCATTTACATATTGTTGCTTTTCACACCTCCCCTTCTAATCTAACTAGGATCACCTACTGTATTTGTGCCCTGGATATTTTTGTACACACCAGGAGAGGGTTTGCATCTGAAACCAGACTGTACAGTATGTGCTGTATTCTTTCCCCCAAACATTCCTTTGTAGCTCACAGGGAGAGGCAGCTCCACGTTCGAACCTCATATGAATGAAGATATTGCTCTTGTATTCCTGATAAAGGAATGTGTGAAAGTTTGAGCTGATCCAAATTGTACAAAGAAGAATTTATTTTAAATTGTGGCAGAGCTGATTTGGAAAATGGCCTACATACGACCGTGTTCCCCCTTCCATGTGCTGACAGCTTCTCCAAGAACTTCTCCCGACCAGACGTGAAAGAATGCTTTTGGAAGGAAGCTGCAGTGTTGTGTGCCATTATGAAACCCAGATCAGAACCTCTGGAAGTTAAGAGGATTCCCTGGGGAGTCTAAGGGATCAGGCCTGTAGTGTAGTCAGGGATAGGCGCACACTGCACTGGTTTCTTTGTGCATTGGACACAACGGCTTGTACAGATAAGGCCCTGCTAGTCGATATATGTTGTTTCATTCTTCTTTTTAATTGGATTAGGACAATTACCAGCAATTACAAGCAAGCATTATATATATGAACAGCAATGCAATCCTCCAAAACATGATGTGGTCAGTATAACAATGAATCATGAATCAATGGGCACTTGAAGAGGTTAAAATCTCTGTGTTTTTTTAAAAAGTATACTGCTAAATTGGCACAGCTTCTATTGAGCAGTACAATTCTAAGAACGATTCATTGGTCTTTATATTGTTTGGTGGACATATTTACATGATAAAGCAACTGAGAGCTTGTTAAATTATCTCATTATCTCTGATTTTATAGTACATTGATAGGATTTCCGATCAGCCTTATACAGTACAAATTAACCTGTCTTTGACCAACTTCTTTGAGCTAAACTTCAAATCTTTAACATTCTGACATTTATGAAAACCCTTCCACATCTGTTAAATTTGTTACAACATTAGCTACAGTATATTGATAAATATCTTTCACAAATAAATTAATACATTTAATAAATGTTAATAAAATTCTTACATCCATGTTGAATTACAGTACAGAATAAGAGAATTGGAATGAGTGTTTTCTGTAGTACACTGGTCCTTTGGTAAGATTCTGTGTGCCAGCACAAGCAAAGCCTGAAAGCTCTTTCGCCTCGATCAGCAGAAACTGCTGGCTGTATTTTATGCGGTGAAGTGGTTAAATAAGTGAGAATCCAGCACAGCTGAACAGAGGTTTAAATTTCTCCCATCCTTTACCTTCTTCAGAGAAAGTGAGGGATTTATTCCCACCTCTCCACCCTTGATTTTAGGAAGGAATTGCATTGGCTTTGCCCTTCCCATTCTTCATGTTGTTTGCCTATTGCTGCTTGGAGCTCAACAGCCCTGTGGCAATAAATCAGTGTGGAGAAACAAAATTACTGCGACTTACTGCATAGAAAAGCACTGAAATCCCTTTTCCATCCTCCTTCTTATTCCTTTCCTCGGCACTCGTATTACCCTGCAGCTTTAAGAAAAGAAACTTTCGGCAGTTATTATTTCAAAGGCCCTGACAGATTGAGCGGCACTTAATCCGCCCAGCGATTTTTTTTTCCAGAACATTTTCAGTCCCTGGCATTCTCAATCCTGTTGATAGCGGATACCCCCTCCCTGCGCTCTGTAATTACCCCAATATTTCTCTCGCACTTGTTTAAATGGCTCCCAATCAGAGCCGCCTGTGATGAAGGAGCTCCCCTCTTGGCGAATCCGAGGTGTGGAGGATGCAGGATCGCCTTATCGCTCCGCTTCATTCCATCTGCGGCCAGCGGGGGGTCTGTCTAATCACTGTCACCGGCACAACGAGCAGGCTGTCTGGGGGATGCAGATAGATGTGACACCAAAGGATCCTGGGACTTTCCCACCATGCTCACTGCCTCTGCAAAACACATCATCCATCCCCGTTTCAAAGGCAAGGCGAGAAATAAAGAGGGAGAGGGGGCCTCTAAACCACAAGGCCAATCCCTTAATTATACAAATGCAATGATCAAAGTTATTATCAGCTTTCCAAAGATGGGGCTTTAATTGAATGGATTGTTACTATCTTTGTGGCAAGTATTTATTTCTCCGGGAGAGATAGCTGGTATTTCACAGGCGAGGGCTGCTTTATATGGAAATGTAATGAATGCAGAAGGAATAAAAGGAGACAAAAGTTGAGAGAGTTCAAGCTGTGAAGAAACTTCAAAGTGTATTGAAATGTCACATTGATTTCTCTTTAAACTCTTTAAGTTGTTAGTTTTCTCTCTCTCTATCCTTCTTCACGCTCCCTCACTCTTGCTCTCTAACTGCTGCACACAATCTCTTATAGCACGGGTTCCAGAGCAAAAGAAACCTTTGGTTCCTTCATCCTTCCGAACAGGATGCAGACTTCGATGTGCGCATCTCTTCTGCCTGGGATACTTAACAAAGCCACCCTGTTTCCATTTCCAGCACTGAATCGGATCAAGTAATTTAGCTGAGCAAAATAATGGAACATGATCTTTAGTCTATGCGCAGACTTGGATATCAGCTTGTGAGCAGAACATGGGACTTGTGTCTTGTTGGATTAGACAATAATCATACACTATAAATCCAGTCCTTCCCTGTGGTACTGATGTCTCTAAGCAGGCCCATCTAGAAATTCCTTTTTGCTCATTCCATGAATGTTTCTTTTGAAAATGATTCAAGAAAATAGTTTTCCAAATGTTACACAAGGAGTTCTGGAATAAAATTAAGGTGAGCTGGCCATGTCCAGTTCAAACTACAGTACAAATGGAAGTGTAAAATCATTTAAAAAAAGGGAGCAGCACTTAAAGAAAGGATTGTCACAGTTGTGTAGATACTACAGTATATCTTATTTAATGATTGTCTGAAGTGCCCCCATTACTTTATGCCTACAAACACCCTTCATGCCACTCAGGTTTTTCCTTTTGGGAAGTAATTCACTGTTTCTGAGCCCTTAAGACTGTCATTAACATTGCACAAGCCGTGGACTCAGCTCTATGGCATTGGTTTGCTGCTTCACTGAATACAGACCTCGGCCACTACAGCAGCTGGCTTTTCTGAAGCAGAGCTTAGAGCCACCGATGAAATAAATCAAGCCAATCTATAAAAATATCCTTGGTAATAAAGAAAAAAAAACAGTTTGTCTACCTGAGGAATTTATTATACAGTTGTATTTCGGTCTCAATCACCTGACACAGTCAGGTTTTTTTTAATCTTGATAATAGCACTGACCAGCCATAAAAGCATCTGCTGCCCATTTTTAATTCTTTTTACTGCCTGGTCCTGACACGCTGTCCTGCAGATCATGAACCCAATGAATAGACACAATGTGACTTTGAATTTATCGCAGACAAGGCCTGGGAGTATAGATCAGAGAACCTAGCTTTTCTCATCTCTCCCTTTGAAACAATATATTTAAGCAGTGCTTACTGTATGCCTGTACAGTACTTACTGTACATTAATGTTCTTATGTTCTTGTGTAGAACGAATATTTTCACTATGCAAACTGATAATAATTATTTCCATTTCATCCAGGAAATCACTTTCATGGCTTTCAGAAGTTGTTTCCTGAGCAATACTGTAGTTAACTTCACACGCTCTGTCGGACACAGACATATTATTTTAAACCAGCATAATTTTCGGAAAGTACATCCATATTTTAGGGTATATCCTTAAGAAGAGTTTCTTCTTGTGCTTTAAGTAAACTGGTCTCTCCATGTTTGTTTCCTATTGGATTGCACTTTGTACAAAATAGTGGTCTGCATGGAACAATATTATTATCTGTAAATAATCTAAACGGGTTATGGAATATAATGGCTTGTTTTTTAATGTCAGTGTGCACTTTTATAAGACTTTTATTTTTTTTACAAAAATAATAATTACATACATAATTACAACTATGACACATGCAAAACATCAATGTATTCTTTTAGCGCGTTTTAAACCAGCACTACAATAACAGAATAACAATGTAACTTAAAAGTGTCCTTTAATTAGTGATGTCAAAAAATGTAATCATGTGCTACTGTATCAAGCTCATTTTATTTATGAAAGATTTCCATTCCTATGGACCTGTCGCTGTGTTCACAGGGTTTCAAATCTGACTGTACTGTATGATGTGATGTTGTATACTGTACAACCTAGAGGTAACATTAATAAAATATATTGCTTTATTTTAAGGATTCAAATTCTCTTAGTTATAATCAATTAACATTTTGGGTTAAAAAAGGTCAAAGCAGGTGTGAAACATGATCAAAACATTATTTTGTTCAAACTAGTAGCCTGATCTACCATCGAACATATTTAAGGAGTGCACTGTACATGTCTTGTTATCTCTGGGGCCCTGGGTTCTGTTTCTGGGGTGTTATTTGTGAGGAGTGCGTATGTTTTTTTCATGTTCATGTGGGTTTCGTACATGTTCTCCAGTTTCCTCCCACAGTCCAAAATGGTGGGTTAATTGGCTTCTGGGAAAACTGGCCATCATATGACTGTGTGTGTTTGTGTCTGTGTGTGCCCTGCAATGGACTAGTCTCCTGACCAGGGTGTACCCTGCCATGCCCCATTTGTTTGCTGGGATAGGCTTTGGCTCCCCTGCAAAGAAAATGGAAGGATGGACAGGTCTGAGCTCTGACGAACTGAAGCACATATCAACAAGGTAATAGTGTTCAAAAATACTTGCCTCAAGTGTTTGTTGTCAAAAAAGCTACAGTGTCACTAATTTACATATCATAAAAATGAAGTCACAGACTGCCCTGTGAACTGTGTGAATAAGACTTGTTTAAAAATATTTTAATTGACCTTATTGTTAATGTTTTTTTCAGTTGATTTCTTCTCAAATACTACTGTACTTCACATTTCTTTTTCTTTTTTGTCTTTAACTTTGCACTTGCAGTTCAACTACGTTTGGTTTCACCCATCTGGTACAAGTCTACACAAGCCTTACACTGAGGTATTGATCTGAAGGAGAAGTGGTGTGGGGTTGTCTTGTCCTCTCCTGGTCCCTCTGTGTGCCTTTTCAGATCTTGTGGTCACTGTGACAGTCAAGCCCAACTACTTTTGCCTTTCCAAATCTCATAGGTTCGGAGGTCATGGCTACAGTCCCTGTGGGTCATCAGTCAAGAATGACATGGGCAATTTGATTTATTTTTGTATTCAATAAAGACAGCTCTATTTTATTACTGCCCTTTTCAAAGAATTAGTTGGCAAGAGAGAGAGAGAGACACTTTGCAGAGAAGCCTTGTATCCCAACCATTATCATCCTCAGTGGTATTTTATAACTGCTAGGGATCTCTCTCTGAGTAGGGCACCTGCCTATCAGTTTTGGCAGCTCCTGTGGTGGGGGACCATACTGGGTTCCTCAAGACCTATCTCATTAGCTTCAAAGTTGGTCCCTCAAGTTTGTCATGTTTACTGCAGAAACAAGAGATTTGCTTAGCCTTTTAACAGGCGGTCATCCTGCTGTGCAGCTCTCTGCATGCCCAGCTAAGAATGAACGCACATATAAGGACCACAGTATTCAAATGTAAATGTCAGATTTTTTAGTCCTTGCAGCATTTACCAGACAGCTGCATTGACAATGACATCTTCTGTGGTGGAACAGCAAACCCTCCACACTTGAAACACCTTGCCAACACACCCTTCTTTTTCATGAAACCATGTGCAGTTGCAACAATGTTTGTTTATGGCAGAAATCTCTGTCTTTACATACATGTAACAGCATATTATACACACTGAGCACAGATATATCTCACTTAATAGTCAAAACAACTGGATGTTTGATCATGGGCACAAACCTACTGCAGTGCATATTCCGAACACTACGCAGAAATCAGCTTGTTCTCAGCTGATGTTTATTTTATTTGGAAAAATAAATTGTGAATGAGCATGTGGAATAAGCAGACGGTTAGCTTGGAGTCAATAGATACACAGCAGGGGACTGATAATTATTCATTCACCAGGCAGTGAGGAGAAGACAGCTGGAAACTCAATAAATGGCTATTGTTCTGTATACAGCTAAATTGTTTAACTCATTATTTAAATGATTGCTGTCTATGAATACAAAAGAATGCTGTATTAACATTAATGTGTCACATTAACATTATTATGGTGATAAAAATGTTTGAGTGAGAATCATGAAAATGAAAGAAAATGCCCTGGGTACAGAAGAGTCCACAATCTCAGGCTGACGTTATCAACCAAATAAGCCAATAATTTCCCAGGAAAGTGATGGTGTGTTCAATAATTCTGTTTTTAGTGGTGTTTGATAGTGTTCGACAGAGAGTGCAGAAGGGCATTAGGTAATAGACTAGAGCTGTTTCCATAGTTTGAATTCTTGCTGGCCTCTGAGCAGTAGCAGAAGAACCAGGAAAGGTGGTTCAAAGGAAGAAGATAGCTACACTGAAAGTGTGGTGCCGTACTGCCCCATAAGTGGAAGAAGTGGGCTGTTGTGTTTTAGTAGCACTGAATGGACCTAACACTGTGACATGGTACTTAATGAAGCTGTCTCACATCTCCAGGATCCTAGGTTTGATTCTGTCCTTGGGTGCTGTGCAGTATAGTGCATATCTCTGGCTTTTGCTAGGGACTCCAAGTTCCTCTTTCCATCCAAAAAACTGCTGGCTGAGTGACCTGAACTGATCCATTCTCTGTGTCCCACTCAGAGATAGAGAATTCATTTTCTCTTAGTCCTGCCTTCCAGTACAGACTCCAGCCTGCCACCACGATGCACAGTTTTCAGGTAATGGATGGATAAAATATTAGAGATTGCAGACTAATGTCTATCAACTTGGAGTGTTCTGTGTCTTGCATTTAACAATGTCAGGCCGCTCCACCCACCAGGACAGGCAGGGCAGGCTAAGAGTTGCTCTGGACCCAAGTGCAAGGGTGTCATAGTTCAGGGGCAGGTACTGGCCTGCTCTAGAAGGGACCCTGCTTCACAGGGACAAGAACAAGAAGCAGAGAACCAGGAACAAGACAGGGCAGGCTGAATCAGGGTCCAGTGTGAAATGCAGGGCTGGAGTAATGGACTGGAATACAGGAGTGCAAGAGTTCACGACACAGGGCTGGATTGCAGGTGTGGGAGGACCACCAAAGCTGACAGCTGTCCAAAAGGTTCCAGATGCAGGGCTGAAGTCCATGCAGCTCTCATGCAGCCCCATGAGAACTGGTATGTTAGTGCTACATAAATGCCAGGGGAACTGAAGTGTGCACACTGATAGCAGGCAACCACCACACCAAGGCTACAGCCCCATGCAGGACTGATAACAACCAAAGAGCCAGCCTTCTGCAGCACTCAGCAGGCTACCATGGCAGAGTAGAGGACAGCAAAGAACAGGATCCCCAGGTAGAGTCTGGGTGGATCAGGACTCGGGCAGGAGACAAGGAAAGTCCAGGCAGGCAGGGAAGCAGGAGTGAATGGAAAACAGGAAAATGTAGGAAGACCTCTGCTGGGAAACCACTAGCTGATGGTCCAAAGGTACATGGAAAGAACATTGGATTGCTGAGAAGAAGCTGCACAGGATTTAAGACCAGAACATAACCCACAGAACCTGATGCAGACTGATTTCCCATTGCATCCAGGTGCTACGAGTATATTGTCTCCTCAATAACAACACAAAAGCACACTGATGGGAAGGGCCCAGGGTCTGAGGCCTGTCAGAGCTGATGGAAGTTCAAGCTAACTAATAAGTAAACTGAAGCAGAAAAAAGTGCTCAATTAGAAGCGGTGTCCCGCTTAAACAATCAGAAATGTACCAAAAAGGACTGTGAACAATTCACAAGTTGAAGTCTTGTTCTTTGCATTATACTGTGGGTATTATATGACACCTGCCTTTTGCCATTTTTGTTTTCAGTGCTTAGTCATAGTAGATTTTCACAGGACTCATGGTCCAGTTTTTAGGACTATCTTTCTCACTTGGGCTTTTGCCAGGTTGCTGGGTGAACCCGTGTCTCTGAATTGCCCCTGTATGTGCGTATGTGCCCTACAACGCAATGGAGTCAAAGCTGCAGTAGTGCATTGTGTGCCCTGTGCTTCCTGGATTGGTTCTTAGTTTCCAAGCCCTCACCAGGAACAAGCAGCTTTCTGATAATAAATGGATGAAAGGAAGTAACAGCTATTACTTACAAGAGACAGTTCTATACTCCTGAATTTCTGTTGAGAATAAGGGCTGTAGCACATCGGGATATCCAGAAGAGCTTGGCACAGGCCTGAGGAGCCACCTTATTACTTTGGCTGTGCTTCACAATGGCAGTTTTCAAAGGGATATTTTGTTTGTAGAACATTTTGTTTGTAGAACTGTTACGGAGGTGACAGCACATACCTTATGTGTGCAGCTGTACTTACTTCTGTGTCAGTTCCCAGCTTACTGGGTTACTGGCTAGGAACAGGATGGGGTCATGAACAGCAGAGCAGGGGTTAATCTAGTGTGAAGAAGCTGCTGGTGATTGATGCTTGGCTTGTGGAAATTCTGATTCACTTAAAGAACGTAATCTTTGAACAGACCCTGAAAAAGCACAAAACTTCTCCTTCAATCATTCTCCACTGTCATTGTACAGATGCTCTCTTATTAGAGGAAGAAAAAGGTTTATGATAACTGATGATGGATAAAATGTTTTTATTTTATCTATGCAGATGTTTATAGCAATAAGCTGTGATGCCAGCTGACAAAACAGCAGTGAAAAACAAACATTTTATGCATCCCTTTTAAAAAAACTATGTTTCAATAGATTAGGATAAATCAGGCAGATAAACATTTTCCATAGTTTACGAAAATGAAAATGAAATAGGCTCAGATAAAAAGACTGAGCATATATATATACTGTATACACGCTCCTCGTTAGTATAGTGGTGAGTATCCCCGCCTGTCACGCAGAAGACTGGGGTTCAATTTCCTGATGGGGAGGTAAATTGTTTCCCTCCCATACTCTGAATGTGAGAACTTATATAATTCAGGCAGTGCTGTGGCTCTGTGGCTAAGGATCTGCGCCTGTGGCTGGAAGGATGCCGGTTTGAATCCCATGGCTGGCAGAGGAATCCTACTCCATTGGACCCCTGAGCAAGGCCCTTAACCCCAACTGCCCCAGGGGTGCTGTATAAATCGTTGACCCTGAGCTCTGACCCCAAGCTTATCTCCCTGTCTGTGTGTCTCATGGAGAGCAAGTTGGGGTAAGACAAAAGTCCTAATACAAGAAATTGTATATGGCCAATAAAGCGATTGTATCTTATCTTATATTTAGATTCATAAATACTACATATAGGTACAGTATACAAGCATAGAAAATACATATACTTGTGTATAAAACAGGATAAATCTCTTTCTACCAGCAAGTAATCAAGAATATTTAGGACCGAACAATGAAGAGATGTGTATGCCAAGTCAGACTGCTACATGCAACTCATTTGTGTATCTGAATTTTAAGAAGGATAAGAAAAAGAAGAAATCCTTACAGTTATACAGTGGTTTTGTATACTCTACACTATACTACACAATTTGCTCACCACACACCAGCTATCAGTGGGGAGGAGTACAGAGTGAAGATATCAATCATTTGAGGCCTTGACTGGTAAAAAGGAAATTTGGCCAGAACACCAGGCTAACACCTCTTTTTGAGAAAAGCACTTTGATTTTTGAATGACGATGAAGATTCAGAACCTTGGTTTTATATCTCATCCAAATGATGGCACCTTTTTCACAGTATAGTATACTACTCAGTGTCTCCTTCCAGTGGGAGAGGCTGGTAGAGGGCCTTCAAATTGGGAAAGATAGTCTGACGATAGTCTTTCATTTGTAACAGTTCTCATGTTTTTTGAATGTACAATGATGACTTTGGCATGCAAAGTGACTTTTGGGATCGTGATAAAGTTGATCTTAAACTACCCCAATCAGTTTTATTAGCAGTTAAATTGAAAGAAAACTGTTCCTAGGAAAGTCAATTAAATAATTTTCAATCTTGAAGCATTCTTTAAAATGAATATTTTATTCTTATTTATTTGTCTTTGACAGTTCTGCATTTATTATGTGTGAAAAGGATAGAATAAAATCAACATTTCTCTTTAAAGAGTAGGTGGAACAAAAGTCAATCTATTTGGTTAATGAATATTCATAGAATTCTCCTTCACTGATATGAAAAAGTAATTTAAATTAAAAAAGAACACTACCACACTGTTTGAAGCTGTCAGAAAGCAATCATTTTATTGTTTACCCAAACACTGGAGTTACTGAGTCTGCATTATCTGTGGAGCTACTGATAACATTTACACACCAGTTCAAATAGCAGCCTGTCTCTAGATTATAGCATGATTAAATTCAGTGTGTAACCTTCTAGAAATTAATACAATATACAGAAGCTCAGAGGAGATCAAAATGCCATTAATCGCACACAAAATGTCATCGTCCTATGTTAATTGACCAATAGACTGTCTTTTTATAAAGGAAATAGCTTCTGTTTTCTTTTCTTTAAATGTGTAGTCAATGTAATTAGTGCTGACGCACATTTGTCATATCATTTTGCTTAGAAGAAAGTAAAGATTTTTTGGCAGATAATCAGAAAATATCCCCTACATAACAGTGCAACAATTTTAGGAGATATCTATTTACCAGTCAATTAATAGCTGCATTCGATTCCATTTACGTAGTAATTGTTAAAAATTACAGTGGGGGAAATGTTTTCTGCCACCTTTGAAATCTGCACTGTTGAGTCATCCTGATGTTCTCACAGTCAATCATATGAGAGTTAGCTTTGAATGGAGGATGGACACAGTTCTTAAATTGCCGAAAACAGTTAGTTATTGAATTTCAAAACACAGATTTTTCAGTGCCTTCTGATTACTGACTGGCCTACACAAAACCATCAGTGATTGCAGGGAACATCCACACCACTGCATATCACTGTGAGCCAGCTGCACTGTGGTGCTCTGTGTGCAAAGCCCTGTGCATCCTGAGCTGGTTGCATTGTTGTATTCTGAGTGCAAATCCCTGTGTATTGCTTTGAGCCTGCAAACCTCCAAAACAAATTGGTAGTGATCTCAGATTGAAATAGTGTTTGCATACAGTAACACTGAAACTGTTTCCAGCAAAAAAAAAAGGTAGAAACAAAGAAAAAAAGTTTGCAGCATGCCTGTGTGATAGAGTGTAATAAAATACATGCTGCTGCAAGTGATGTCATTCCCCTCAGCAAAGGTCCTGTAATTTGCTAGACAGCAGCACAACTGGGTGCTGTAGCCCCAGGCAATAAGGAAGCTGGGGAAGTGCTAGTTTATGTTAGTAAGGATGCTAGGATCTGACATACAAAAAAGGTTTATCCTCTTTAAAACATACATGGCCAATGGTCAGGGAGCTCAACAGCCAGCTAATGTGCATGCCTTTCCTTTTAGAGTAACAGAACAGAGGATCCTTCAGTGATGCGAATAGCATAAATCAATGAGTCTGTATGGCATATCACTTGAAATATAGTATTTCAGAAGCCATTAAAAACTTCAAAATGCAGACCATCTGATTGCTTTCATTACTTTATAAAAAACTATGCTCCACTGTATCCTGTATACAGTCATCTAATTGTAGAAGTGAAAGGACTATACTTTTAAGTTTTTTTTAAAGGGGCATAGTATTATGTTTTTATACTTCAGTTTTACCTTTTCATTAAAATGCACTGCAGATTCTCATACAATTATGGGTGAAAGAGATCTTGTTATTGATAATGGAATTTAAATGGAGACTGTCATGTTGAAATCTGAATTCTGCCTCTCAGTCTTCAGGAGTCCGTCTGCACAAAGGAATTACCCACAGAGACTATTCCCTTCCTTTGTCAGTCACACTGTGATAAATTACTTGGGCTGCTTGTACCTTTTGTAGAGTTCAGGATGGAACATAATAGAGAGAGCTGAAAAAAAAACGCACAGGAGGCAAGTCTAGCTTTCCAGCATATTTGTGTTTTCTTTCAGAATTCTCACAAAAACCCAATGATTTGCATATCACCTTCAGAAAACCTGGAAGGTAGGACGTATCCTGGGGAATTTCTCAAGCCACCCTCCCGTTCAGAGACACTGATACACAGAGACATTTTAATTGCTCTACATTCCATAGTAATCATTTTATGATGGGTTTATTGCCACCTTTCTCTCATCAGGGCTTGGCACTGTCACGGACCCTGATGATAAATTACCCTCTGTGCCTGAGAAGACATCTCCACTTTAACAAGAGCAATAAAGCACTTTTTTATAGGAGGAGTTGAGCACATTTCCATTCATCATACACCCTCTGCGATTTTACATGTTTTTTACTCTGCTGATTACCTCATTAGTGGGGTTAATTGGATACATTAACAGAAGAAAATACTGTTCACAATGCTGCCTGGCAATAAAAAAAACAAGAAGAGCTGACCTAACAGAAGGTATTTTTTCCACCTACAGTTGTCTAAACCTTCCTGTCAAAATCAAGTCCCAAAATCAAAATAGAGTAATCAGACATAATTACTCTATCATACAGTACATATTACAGTAACTGACAGTACAAAGCCCTGTTTTCAGTTATCCTGCTTGTGCCACTGCATGTTGTCACGATCCGGTTCTTTCCGGGCCCTATGCGGATGACACGATCCAGAATTGTGAGGATACAAGGGGGAAAATAGTCATGTAGGAGAAGGGTCTGGAGACGGGGGGCGTGTCCAGGGAGTGCTGGTGATCCGGGGAGGTGTGGCCGAGGCAAACAATCCATGTAAAGTCCAAACGGGGAATCCAAGACAAAAGCAAGACCAGGCGATCCATCCAGGGGTTAAAACCATGAACCAGGTCGGGACCGGCGAAGGGAGGGGAATCAGGAACTGAAGGTTAAAAACATAACGGAGCCAGACACAGCAGGACCCAGGCTCTCACGATGCAGAAATCAATGAGAAGCCCCAGATGACGTCTGCATCTGGCTTATAAGGTGGAACAGAAGAGGGGCTGGAATAAAGAACAGGTGTGGGTAATGGGACAGAACGAGGAAGGGCTGGAGCGCCCTTAAGAGGAGGAGTAATGATCGTGACACATGTGAGGCGTGAAGAGGACAATTTTGCATTTAAACTTTCATGGCTCACCTGGAAATGAACAATTAGTCTGAAGCCCTAACCTGAGATTCCAATTTGAAATTACCAGTTGTCAGTCAACAAGCTTACTGCTAAGACCACAATGGTAGAACTAGAGGGGTGAGACTGTGTCTTCCTCTGAAATGGGCTTGTTGAAGTCATTCATTTTCACACTGGGGTTTCTGTAGCACTCATACCAGAGATAAATTGATTAGAGGAATGAAACAGATCTCACTTATGACGCTACAGGCTCACAGTTGGCCTTGAGCTGACCAGCAGATCCTTGGCTTGTCATAAAACCTTCTGTCTGTCTGGTCAACTCAAGGCCACAAGACCACTGCATAATGAATCCCAGGCTCAGAACAGAATTAAAACCATAATACAAGACAATGAGAGCACTTAATATAGAAATATTTCAACACAAAGAAATTCCTTTAAACAATCTGCAGAATTGTCCCTTTTAATATTTTTTAAAAAGGTAACAGGCTAAATAAAATACATCAATATAAATTTAAAATTCCATTTTAAACCTTCAAGTTTAAAGAGATTTGTCATAGCAGGAGAAGGTTCTATCAGTCAAGAGCAATATGTTGCATTCAACAGAAAGGCAGTGCAGCAATTTCATGTTCTCCAGAATGAGACCCTAATCAGAACTCAAGCAGTTGAATTCTCAACACATCAGAATTTGTGTTTCCATGGCTGTCTTGACACCTGCTGACTGTGGTCAGGCAAAAAAAAACAACTGAAAATTGTGTCACAAATATTATATTATGTCAGAAATATGGAAATGATCAATATTGTTACTCTGAGCTTGCCCACTTATTAACTTACAGAATGCAGTTAATAGATGGGCACAGATATTAGGAAATATCATGACTTAAGGTCCTTAAGATATTTTAACCACACCTATTCAAAATACCTTTGAATGCTTGGTGAGTAATTAAAGTAACTGTAGTTTTATTGGGCTTTACGAGTTCAGTCAACAGCACAATATAGTATTAAAATTAATTAGTTCTTCTGAGAGAGCAAAATAATGTGTTGTGGCTAAAGTACGGAAGCAAGGACGAGTAAGGAGAAAAAAGCCTGGTTTGAACACAAATATTTATAGAGCAACAAATTTAATTACATTTGAAAAACTGTAACTGCATGCGTGCAGGATCTGATTGTTTTGTACTTCTGTGTAACAGAATGTTGTTTCTTGGAGCAATCTTGATAACTATTGCTTAATCATATTTACTCACTTTCACTATCAAACCAATTTGGTGTAGTTTTTTTTTTTATCTGATTATGTGTAACTGATTATCTGCAGCACAGACATTGGAGCTTATTAATGTATGCATATGAATTCAAAACTCCTTGCAGCAAAGACTAAAAGATACTTTTATCTTTAGAAATCAAACAAGACAAAACCAAAAATCTGCGATGAAGCCAACGAAGAGAAGGTTTTAGATAAAGTGCAAATGTTTCATATTTTAAATCAAATTCTAAAATCTTAATTAAAGTAAATAAAATGCCTGAAAGGATCAAACCTGTGACCTTTCGATGACAGGAATATGCTCTATCATTACATGCCTTAAACCAGTGGTTCTCAAACTGTGGTACGCGTACCGGCAGTGGTACGTGGAGTGCCGCCAGGTGGTACGCCAAAAGACCCTGGAACTGTGTCGTGTGCGCTGAAAAATCGGGACGGGTTTTCATATTTTGTATTTTGTATTTTAAACGTGTCGAATACGCAGCCTGCGTACTGCGATACAGTGCGCGCTAATACTTCAGTGGACACAAGAGATACTCTGTAATTCTATACCACTCTATAGGAATGCGTACTACGGATGCAAGTGACCAATTGTATTTTAAAAAAGCTACTGTATCTCCAGCAAATAGGGAGGAAGGAGAATGTGCGTGATTTTGGAACAATGCCAGGTTGTAAACACAGGAATGCATAGAAATACGTGCTACGAACGCTGGTAATCTTGTGAGCACAGGAAATCGTGATAGATAACAGAAAAATATTTAAGAACTGTTCTAAGTTAATTTGAGAAAAATACACCGAGCGTCTCTGTGTTTCGCTCCCATGCGCATGAAATAAAAACTTTAAATAAATACGGAAATAAAAACGGAAACGCGGAAAAATGCAAGCTTGGGGATTGCTAAAGCAGGTAAGCCACACTATTTTTGAAGAACCGTATTTACCGTTGGCAAAAGAGCTGACACGTATTATGTGTGGAGAAAAAGCTGCTAAACAGCTCGACCTGCTGCTCCCCTCCCCCTGAAAGACACAGTCACTCATATAATTATTGAAATGAAGGATTATATCAAAAGTACACTGATAGAGCGCGTTAAGATGAGCAGATGTTTTTCACTGCAATTAGATGAGTCTGTAGTCGATTTGGCCAATTTGCTCGTTTACGTTAGATACGAGTTTGAGGGTACGTCCCATGAGGACTTTCTGTTCTGTAAGCCGCTACCAACAGGAACTACAGGAGAGCACATATTTCAGCTTCTGAATACATTTATCGAAGAGAATGGCATCGACTGGATAAAATGTGTCGGAGTTTGTACAGACGGTGCTAGAGCAATGACAAGCCGACATAACGGTGTAGTTGCACGAATTAGAGAGGTTGCTCCAGAAATTAATGGACGCATCGCAACATCCACCGCGAGACCTTTGCCGTCAAGAAAATGCTTGACGATTTAAAATCTGTTAGACTCTGTTGTGAATTGTATCAAGGCTCGAAAAATTAATTCACATCTGCTTTGCTCGACTAAACAGGCTCACCCCTCTCACTGAAATGGTGCTTTTTTATTAGTTGTTGTTACTGTTTTTTTTTTTCTGTAAAACACTTTGAGAAGCCACCTTTAAAGGCGCTATATGAAATAAAGTTTATTATTATAATATTTATTATATGTATGTGTGAGTGTGTGTGCACGCGCGCTCATGTTGGTCATTGAGAATTTCTGGGGTTCCTATGAGATGATGACTTGTAGGTGGTACTTGGATGCTTTGGTTGGATTAGGGGTGGTACTTGGTCCAAAAAGTTTGAGAACCACTGCCTTAAACCAAGAGTTCTCAAGGGCTACAGTGTAGGCATGCTTTCATTCCATCTCTGCTCCTAAATGGCCTGATTGAGCTAATAATTACATCATCTGTGCCAGTTTAACACTCTGGAAAGGTCTTCAGTTGAAGACTTAGATTAAGAGACTAAAAGGAGTGGCTGAATTCAAGTACCTTTGCTTCTGCGTCCAGATACTGATGGCAGATACAAAATGGCAATGCTGAAATAGAGTTACACACTTGTAAATAAAGTTGCAGCTGGGCTAGTCAAAGGACTGATGTATTTCGCATTAAACCTCACTGATATCATTTGATTCAATGACTTATGGTGGATTTCAGGAATCTCAAACTCAGTTCCTGCGTGGTTCAGTGTCTTCTGATTTTTATCCACCTCGGCTCTCACTCACAGTCTATACAGTAATTGCTCTAATTCTATCATTAGCTGCATAATTTCAACTCTTCATACCAGAATACAGGTATTTTATATAGTAGGTGTAACAGTCCTTTTAGCGAAGTGAATGTTTTTGAATGATCAACTATAAAAAAAAACTTAAGGAAAACCCCATTCAGTATGTGTTTAGTTTTTAATTGATTACTGATGCTAGAAAAAGATACTGTGCCTTCTAGGAACTGGGTTTGAGACAAAGGTTTAGTTCAAAAGCTTTAATTGTGGCTCAGATGTGTTAATTAGAGAGGAGTACAGATACAACCAATTTCAATTTTACACTTAAAAAAATCAAAATTAAAAGAATCTACCTTTTAACTAATATCTAATTGTGATAGCCAGTGGTGAACGTGTCTCAGTCTATGTCTCTCTAACAACACCTTACTGTGGTTACCATGACCATGTGGTTACCATGACTCAATGTACTGTATATGGCATTGGAAAAGCAGAAAAAGGGACAGTGAAGTATTATTCAACACAAAGTTTAATTCAGCATGGTAAAACCTTAGAACATCTAGACAAATATTGAACCCAGTTTTTATAAGGGGCCCCTCAGTCCTTCAGTTCTAACATTTCATTTAACTCCAGTATTGATCTGGGCATCATGTACTGTAATTTTTTCCTGACAGTTTTTTAAACATACAGTTTAAAAAAACTAAAAGAAGAGTTACATTTTTTCAGTAGGGACATTATTCAGGCACTAAAGGCTTGTTGTTATTTTCCAGTGACAAGTATGTGAATGCAGATCATAAATCAAATTACCAACAAACCGCAACAAAGAGGCAAAATGCAAATCTCTTGAGAATGAGAAAAAAGACATTATCAAGGAAAAAAAAACTAATTAATGCTTCACTGAATGTTTTGTTTATTTAGTTTTCCCCTATGTGTGATCAACACACTGAATAAAAATCTCTGAAAATTGAAAGCAAAGGGTTCCTTTCAAAAGTCAAATGTACAGACTCTTACAAGAAAGCAGGACAAAGAAAAGTTTTATTTTATCATCTTTCAGTGGCTTTGTTTCAAGCAGGTCAAACGTTGGAGGGCCACAGCTGTGGTCTGCAGGTACAGTATCTGTGAATCTCTTCCTGGATCCAGATAAGTTGGTCAACAGATGTACTGTACTGTAGCAGAGGCACCATACCTGGAACTGGATCTTGGCTGATACAGACACACTGTGTGGCCATACTGATGCATTTGAAGTGGTGGGAAGAGGTCAACCAAACCAAGGAAACTGTCCATCTGATTCACACACAGGACAGAGCAGGGCCTTGGACCTGATCCAGAAATACCAGGTGCTAATATAAACAGGTAAGCAGTTGGCAGGCCATGGGCCACATTGGTTTATAAACAGTAGAAGAAAGATAAATGTTAACTATCCCCACATTCCACTGAACTGAGCAGCTGTAGCTTGGAAGCTACTATCTTGAATGTTTTATGCCTTTTTCCCAATGCCAGTAAAATAGGCCATGATCTATTATTCCATAAAAAATAGCAGTATGGACAGGAACTCCATTCACTTTGCAGTAATACAGTAATATCACAATTTTTTTTTTCTACAATTTCCAGTCACTGGTCTGGAAAAGAAACAAGATCATTTGAGATTTTGATATGAAATGCTTCCAATACCTTGAGATATTGGAGGATTTACTTTTTCAGGGGTGTTTTATATAAAAGATTTGAAAGCAACACAAGATGGAATTTACATTTTGCTGTGCTTATTGTAACTCAAGGAAAGACAAAACAGCAATTGAGTCAAAATATTTTTGTTTTTGAAATTCAAATAGTTACTAATGATTTAACAACACACTTAACAGTGGTGAAGGCCATTTCTATCTACTGTATGTCTATAGGAATTAGTTTCTGTGGACCTCGCCTTCTGAAATCACAGATTAAATAAGCAGAGTGCCATCTATCATGCTGAGCATTGCATGGGACAGCAGAACTGCCAGAGTGTAATGTAATTCTTGTCATTTCAGGAATTTGCTTTTGTTTCCTTTTCAGATACACAACAGACGGTGTGCCTAAAGTTTAAGTCCTGTCATTCAAATATTTTCTGAAATACAGTCTGTAATAAATACCATTGCAGAAGGAAGACTTATCTGAGTGATAGGTTAACACCCCAGAAAGACCGCATCAGGATTATTTGTGTGGAGACTTTAGCGCAGACACTGCAGCAGTAATAATTGACTACATTGACTTTAGCAGTTTTGTGGGTTAGACTTTGTGCTTTAAAGGCAGATGAATGATTGCCATTTAGACAGCTTATGTGAAATCCAGGCCTTCTTTTCACCTAGAAAATCAGTGAATAGCACTGAGCTGTTCCTTGACAGGTACAATGCCATCTCCAGGCCTCTTCAGGGCCCTGCTCCCCTGCAGTGATGTTCTCCAATCTGTTCTGTCCTCAAATGCTGCTGTGCTGCTTTCCTAATGAGAACGCTTATGATTGTGATACATTAGTAAAGTAAAAATTGGATTTTTATCTTTGAAGACAGAAGAAGCAGAATTCTGACTTTTAAAGGAAATACTGTTTTCAGTGTTTTAAATCATTCAGAATTTCTGTTGAAGTATAATAACTGTTTATTTAATCTCCTGAAGCTCAAGTGTACCTATTTTCTCCTAAGTCATTAATATTCTGTTTCATGTGAGTCTCTGATCTCCTCATAAGTTATATACAATTATATAAAACTGAATGTGTAAAACTTTCCAACCCCCCTACCCTAAAGCTAAATAACATGTAGGCTCTACAATCAGTAAAGAGAAAAAAAAAACAAATACTTTTTCAGACTTAAAATTTAGATTTAAATTAAAAATGCCCTACATCGACAGGACAAAAGAACTGAAACCTCTTCCGAGAAACAGCTGGACAAGATTCTTTAATCAATTAGCAGCTGGCAACAAAATAAACTACAGTAAACTACAGTTAGATGGGCTGAATGACTTCCACTCATTTGTAGCCCTTACATTCTTGCCTATTGTTCTATTCTGATTTTGCTCTTTGGCCCTGAAACCCATCTATATGTTTCACCTACTGTATTTTGAAGTTTTCATTGAGAACACATTTGAGAAAAGCACCTGAGACAGTTCAACTGTGTACTATGCATCGTGTTCTGTAAACTGTGTTCTGTACTCTGTGTACTGCATGCTGTATTGTGTTCTCTGTGTTATGTGAACTATTTACTGTACCTGTGCATT
The DNA here is from genome assembly GCF_055471065.1 of Atractosteus spatula. NCBI lineage: Eukaryota > Metazoa > Chordata > Actinopteri > Semionotiformes > Lepisosteidae > Atractosteus > Atractosteus spatula. Next base: position 64,559,960 of record NC_142708.1, on the reverse strand, counting down.
GTAAACTGCACACTGTGAGATGTGCACTTTGTACTGCACAATGAATACTATGCACTGTGTACTATGTAAGGTGTACTGTGCACCATTCACTATGTTCTGTGCCCTATGTTATGTGCGCTGTGTACTATGTACAGTACTATGCACTGTGTACTGTGTGCGATGCATCCTGCTGCCACAATAAATGACACAGCCGCTGAGCCTTTTTTTCCCACATCAGCAGAAATACTTTAAAACACCAATTCTTCAATAAGCATAACATTTATACCAAAGACATTTTCCAACATTGTGAACAACAGGACTCATAGAGGGTATCTGTATTAATTTTACTGTCCCAATGTTAATGCGGTGCAATGGGGCATGCAACCATTTTCCTTCTCGCTACACTCTGAGACTTGTACTTGCTTGCTTGTCCTTTTTCCCTCATCTCTGTGAACAGGAAAAGTCAGCTTTAATTAATATTAGTAATTCTTACATGCAGTAATCCAAGCAAATAGTGCTGTTTAAATACATCAAAGTGACTGAGCCAGAAGAACAATTATAATAAAGTGCACAGAAATGGAAACTGAGCAACACGAACAGAGTATATAGTTCCACATTCAGGCCAAAAAAAATGTAATGGCTGTTGTTTCTGTGCTGCTTCAGTGGGGATTATTCAGGAAATCTGATTGTAACACACAACCTTAAAATTTTGGGCCTACAAAACTTTTCTGCCTACAGAGGATGGTTTAAAATGCAGTTTAGGTTAGTTCTGGGTAAGGGTTGTTGTGCTGATCTCTGCCTCTAGTGGGGAAACATGGTCACAGCACAGCCAATGTCAAGCACTTTCGACTAAGATCATGTACTGAGACAGAGGAGTCCCACAGAGCTGTGAGAGAATGTGTTCATGAAACTGATATACAGTATCTCCTGCTGTACGTGGGCACCAGGACTGTCCAGGCAAGACATTATTTCATAACCATTAGCTAACTAATGCTAACTAATAATTAATAAACTATTAATACATTTACAAGAAACTGTAACAGTCGTGACCAGTGCATCACCTAACGTTGTACATAGATGCATCCATATAATTTGATACTTGGAGAAGCTATTTTTTAAACTATTTTAAAATGTGAATAGGTTTTTGACAAAAAGACCTGGTTGAGACAATGATTACTCAACAGAAACAATTCCTAGTTCAAAAGAGTCATTAGAAAAATACAACAGGAATTCAGTTTTGAGACTTTGATGTTTTTCTTTTCTTCTTACAAAGAATAAGAATAAGAATAAGAATAAGAATAAGAATGAATTAATATTTATTGCAATATTTTATCAGTTCAAGACTCATTTATTATGTCAAGTGGGAATGCTTAGTTTAAATAATATTTGCTGATGCAGTTTTTTCTTAACAATATATTTTCAAAGTCTCATTAAACTACCAATTACAGTTTGGCTATTCTGAATTAATATGGCAGGTACTGTAGGCTTTGGTGGTTTCATGTACAATGAAATTGATTTATGAAGTCCTAAAGGAAATGGTGAACACACACTGTTTGTTCTACTTCCCCAGAGATGTGCATTGTCCCTAACCAGAGATAAACACACACATATATACACACTGGAGAAGACACGTTTACAAATAAGTTAATAAAATTGTGCACATGCACATGCAGCATATATGAACACACTTGAGAACCATCTGGAAATAACAGTCCAGTCTTGTACCAGTCATTGAGATTTTCCTGCCATGAACTGATTTGATTAACTCTGCATGTTATTCTTGACCTGGGTAATGGTGGCAGCTGATTTATTTCTAGATCAATTTGTATGTAAATTAGCAAGAAATGGAGTGGCTTATAACAATAGAGATGTCCAGACTCATATTTGTCTCCTTGGTGTCAGTGTAAAATTGTCCCCATGGAAATTACAAATTTAACTGAAGTCTCAGGATGCTTTTAGTGTCAAATAAAATCATGTGAAGCTCTATTTCTGACACACTAATTCTGAGAAACATGCACTTTAATATTTCAAAGGTGTGATATGTTGCGAATATAAGGTGTGAACAGTGTACACTTTAAATTACTTACCAAAATTAGCAATATTATTTAAAGGACATTATGATGAAGCAGCTACAGTATCTATTGATCACTTTATATCTGTGGCTCCACACAGACAAGAAGAGTGATAAGCTCCAGGGGCACACCTAACAGTCTATATTCTGGGTCACCTCTATGGATGGGATTTGTATATATATAACAGACATTTTAACAAAAAACATGTGGAATACAACATTTTAAGACAAAGAGCCACAAGTAAGAGAAGGCCTAGTATTATTTCTAGAATAAGTCGTGTAACACAAGAACTGTATAAAAAAAATAAAAGCATCAGGCCCAAAGAAAGGCACTTGTGACCCTTGACCTGAAAAAGGAGCAACATGAGCCGTGAATATGAACATGAACATGAAGTATCGTCAGGTCCAGATTAAAGGCCAAGGTGAAGGCCTGACTGACCTCAAACACCAAACCGGAGGTCAATTAAACAGAAAAGATGTTTCAGCATCCAGACTTCTGGACAGATTGCTCTGGCTTTACTAGCTTTACTCCATGTCCCACAATGTGCATCAGGAATAGACCTGGGTTCATCTGATCCCCACCAGGAACACCAGGCTGGATGTCTTTTTCACACTTAACACATTATTAAGGAGCTGCCAATAAACTTGTCATTGGGTAAGTAGGAGATTCAATGCACTTTGACTGGTGGAGCTACTGTACCAGGGCCATGATCTCTAGGAAAAACACTGAAGTGCTATGTTTATAGAGTACATTTGTTTATTTGTGGAAAGATTCTGAAAAATGGTGAATTAAGAAAAAGAATTACTGTAAGTGTATGGGGTTAATTTTGTGCCTCAAGCAGAAAAATATGGTAAAGATATGCTAAAAATTAACCTTTTTTTGTTATCACTTTTTTTTTAAATTTTTGGATTATGTACAGAATACTCTCTGATTAAAATGTATAAGGAAACCTAGATGGAAAAAATATTTCTTGGTTTAATTTTTGAATCATTAGGACTTAGTCGGGTTTTTGAATGCCTGGGACTAACTTGAAAAAAGGAATATTTTATCTGAAAGAAAAAAAGTTCTTGTAATGCTTTGTAGGTTTACCATGTGCTTAAATTACTACTAAGTAATTACTCATTCCATAAAAGTTTCAAGTGTCTATTGCTATTTTCTCCATTGTCCATTCCTTGGTCAGATTTGTCTGAAGCTCTGACTTTGAAGAACACTGACCCTTCTAACACCTATTTTTCCAAACCACCCATACAGTACATTTTCAGCTCTATTGAAACCAGGTCATCTGAGATGGGAGACCTCCAACAAGCCAGTCCTGCTAGAATGTGATATCAGCAAAGGGCACATTGTAATGTAAGAATGTGTAGGAAATAGATCAATGGTGGGCTTGTAAAGTTTTAGATAGCTTACCTTTACACAAAAACAGCTTGCAAGTCCTTTTGATGATATACACCTACAACAGACGAATGTTTCCGCCCGAGCTTTGATAATTGGGACAACTCATTCTTTTGACTTTTTCTGAAGCAGGTTTTTCTTTTGCTACAGGATTCAGTATGCAGTCCATTGTATCACAGTAAATTAACCAGAGGAAGGAGCTACAGCTTTTTGAAAGTTTTTTTTAATGGAATAATGAAATGGTTCATTGTGTAGTTAAACAGGTTTAATCTGCTGAGGTACTGTACTCATCAATTGAGAACATAGAGGACCAAACTGGATCAGAAGAAAATTTGCAGAAGCTCAAGAAGTTGTTTAAAAAGTTCACTGGTGACAGAGACCTGAAGTCCAAACTGAAATTAGTTTTAACTTAAAAAGATTTAGAAAAGGCAGAATTGTATTTAAATAATGTTAAATACAAGGACAATAATAATAATAGTAACAGCTACTACTAAGATATGCTGCTTAAGGTGGAATTAAGCAGCAGCTGTGAGACATACAGTAAGGTGAATCCCCATGCTGGGTGAGAATAGCTGTGCAAGAGTGTACAGACCTGAGAAAGTTAAAGTAAGCAGTCCAGGTTTGCGGTGGAACAGGTAGGCATCAAAGCCTGTTAATGTGTAACTAAAGAGTCCAAGGAATAAAGGGGAATCTGATCTGTGAGAGTGGACCAAATTCAGTGGAGTGAGGGTCAGATCCAAGGAAGCATGCTTGTGAGAATCTGAAGATGTCATAGAGGCAAGCAATCACAGCACAGTTCAGTGCAGGATTGAGATGAGTGTTATCATGATGAAAATGGCCAGAACACTGAAGGAGACACACAAAAAATTATTTCAGAGCTTCAAATGGCTTCACAATGTTACAGAGGATTTTATAGTCCAAGTCCAGCCGTGTTCATGCTATGTTATTACTGTGAATGGGGGTTTATGAGTGACCATTACCAAAGAACTTCTACTTATGGCCCCGGGCTATTTATGATGTTATGCCCACGTTAGCTACATCTGAGATGTCATGAACATTAACAAGTGTCTGTTTAAAATACCCTCAAGCCAGGTCAGGAGTGATACCCCAAGCTAGAGTCAGAGTTCTACAAAGTTTTTTTTTAATAAACAAACTGGTTCCAAGTCAAGTAAACATGGAGCTAATGTTGGTAAAAAGCCAAGGGGTGATCTGTGAATGAGGTCGTAAAAGCAAGCAATGGTCAGGATTACAAACAAGGCACAGCTAGGGAGCAAAGCTAGGACACACAGGAGCAATGGACTCAAGAAGCACAGAGATAAATATCTCAGAGATAAATATCCTAAACCACCTGAAGCAGGCAAGGTCTGCCTGCAGGTGGTCCAGGTCTCCTATCACATTGGTATACATGGCAACCTGCTCAGAGTGACCGGTGAATAGAGGAGAGGCCAGTTAGCTAAGTTAATGCTAATTCACCCCACAGTGCACCAGCAGGGGTAAGCATGACAACCAAAATCAGACTGTGGGCAACAGATCCTCGCCTTTTCTCCCAGAATGAAGATAATTTCAATCTGTTTTTCAAATTAAGATGGATATTGATCTTTTGCAATATTTTTTGAGCCACAACTCATTTTATTTTGTACCTAAAAAGAAAACCTAAACTAAATGTTCAAGTGGGATCTGTGTCAGTGTGTAGCTGAAAATGAACAAATAGAGATTAATTCCAAACTGAGAAGAAGAAGAAAAAAATAAGAAATATATAATATACAGTATGTTTTAGCTGTGGAGTCTTCTTCAGGTGCCAATTCTAAAATTATCTTTATTTTGCATATATTTTGTCTAGCATTTAAATACATTTAGCGATAAATCACATTCAGGCTTAATTAATATACTTTGAGGTTTTGCAACTGTTATATATTTTAATGTCTGGTATGCTGTATACCATAAAATGAACACAAAACATAAAACATTACAGTTTGGTAGTAAAAAGTAAAAGAGCTCAATTTCAATAACTGAGTGGAGTAGTTTTCTTTTATCTGGAAAGCAGTATTGTTCAGTTTAGGGTCATGATTCTATATTGGCAGTTTAATTATTTTTCAGATGAATAGGAAATGAATTGAAAAGGAAAGACTACAGACACATTAATGGTAGTAGCAATTATAAGGTTTGAAAAGATAGATGGAGCTTCATCTCATAAGAAATCATCTATTCAGGGAAAGGGCGTGGATCAGTTCGATAGGCCAATTGATTCAATGGAAGCTGAGTTAAATGAAACCTCATTCTGTCAGCACAAAATGTAAGGGAAGGCCAATAATGCTCACACAAAGAATAGCAGTAGGAGGAAACTAAAATTGAAATACAGCACTAAATGTCATTGCCTGGACTAAGTGAAAAACAGCAAGGAAAATAGCCTAATGGAGACCTCCTGGATTATTTGAGGCTGCTTGTAGAGTTCTACAAAGAGGAGTAAAAGTGATAGAAACTGCCATTACCAAGCTGTAGTTGTGTCATAGTCTTTAGCACACCCAGCTATTAGTCACCAATTATCATAATTAAAATAATTAATATTAGCTAGTATTTGAAAAGGAGGAAAAACAGAATCATTGTAGGTTGACTAGTCCTGTACCATCTTGGTTTTCTCATTATTTTGCAGGCGAATGGGTCCTGTATCAGCACCCATTTTAGGGTGGTGCAGCCTTCTGAAAACGTGTAGTCATTAGAGAGCTGTGGGAGTCACTCTGGTGTCACCATGGTAAATCCAAATAAACCACAATAGAATGGAATTAATCAGCACTGGGTCACTCCATCAAACCACCTGATCACAATACTACAAAATAAAGCAGATATTGTCTCGTTACATGTTTATTCTCAAGATACACCTGATGATAGTCTCGTGTATATTTTTAATTGCCTTTCACCTTTGATGTAATGTGGCCATTTAGGGCCATACAGTCAGTGAAAGCCATGTCATTTGCGGAGTCATTTGCTGACCATTTCAAATCTCTGGATGTTTATGCCTTAAAGCCTTCTGTCTCTTGTTTTTTTAGATTTGTTTCTCTCCTTTCTCTGTCTTCATAAATATTACTTTTATTGATTCTCATAGTTGTTTGGAATTGACAATTTCACTAGCAAGAGGGTAGAAAAGAAACAGATGACAGGTATTGATCAGGAAATGCCAAGAGCAATACAATTGCTAACCCAGGACATGCCAATAAAATTATTAACCAGCTACCCAGTATTCATATCAAAACACAGATCTAAAATTATTGTGAGGAATGTGGGAGAAGAAAGGTTTTCAGAAAGCAGTAGGCCTTTATTTACCAAGAAATCAATCAGCACAATCAGATGTTTTGCTAATACTGGGTTTCTATAACTACAAAAGTCATAAATGGCTTCTAGCAATGGTACAGAAAGTGAATTTGCAATGTCTGGAGACTTCCTAGATTAATTTACCAGTACTCGTTCACCTGTAAAAATGTAAATATTTACTAATAATTTTACTAAACATTAAGGATCCTATGCAAAATTCTTTATCTTCCAAACTCTCATTGTTTTCCAAAGCATAAATAAAGAGCCCTTAGTGGTCAAATGGACTATGTGAAGAGCCAGCCTGTCCAGGAGTTTCTTGGGAGAGTTTTATCTTTGCCCAGACCAATAAAATGACTTTCTGTGTAGTTAAAAAGAAATTGTTTTCCATGCCCCACTGCTCTGCAGAATGCTGCCCAACCCACAGTAAAAGCTGACAGCAAACATAGCCCTATGACTGTGTGGACACCTCACATTAACTGCTTTAGGCTTCAATACCCTTTATTCTTGAGTGTACGCTGATAACACACATTTCATTTTTAAAGGGTATTTCACAAATGTTATACCTAGAGGTGTTAGAAAGCTATAATTCTAGTAACTTAAAAAAAATAGATCGATACTTTAACAAGCCCAGGCTACAAGTATTCCCAAACAGCTCTTGCTCAGTACTGTTCTTACAAAGAGGAGGGTGAGTCTCCCAACACCAAGTTACTGCTCAAGAATCTCCGGTCACTCTCTAAATACTGTATAGCAACTTCCACTTTCTTACCCTTAAGAGGGTGTTGCAGTAGCTAAAGCAAATCGCTCCAAAACACTATTGCACCTGAAACAAAATAATTTTAAAAATGCTTAGGTGACTAAATAATCAATCTGAATTAAAGAAACATTCAGAGCATGTTTTGATAATTGGAAAATGATTGTCTCAGGAAACATGTGCTGGAAAAAAAAGCAATGCTAGCAAAAACAAGCAATTGCTCAGGGGCCCAACGGAGTAGGATTCCTCTGCCAGCCACAGGATTTGAACCATCAAACTTCCAGCAACAGGCACAGATCCTTAGCCACAGTGCCAGTGCTCCGCCCAGCTTGGCACGCCCCTCCTTGCTCATTATTGGGGTTTACCTAGTTAGAGCTTCATTGTTTCCTGTTCCCTCTCTGCAAGATTTCTAAGTTTTCGGTTCTGACCCCTGGATTATTTCTGACTTTGTCTTCTGGCTCTTAACTTGGTTATTGTGGATCTCTCTGGTTTGGACCCTGCTTCCTTTGTGTCCCTTAATTGTGCAGATGTTCTCAACTACAACGATATCCTGTCACTTATGCCTAATAAGGCAACTTGGAAAGTATTTAATCTGAAACATAATTTAGATTTAGATTTTCTCTTGATTTTAGTTCATCTTGCATAGTTTATATGTTATATTCATGTTCTATTGCCTATTAAGGTTTTGAATATCTTAAAATGTCAGCCACAACACATTTGAACTGTAAAATTAATCATTTATTTAATACTCTTAAATTAAGAGACTTTCAATTTTCCTGAGTAAAGGTCAGCAGTTTGAATAGGTGTTTAAAATAATCTCCACAGAGAATATGATCAAAATAAAACCCTAAATTGAAATGACTGAACATCATAAGGGATATTAGTTTCAGAAAGTCTTTTTAAATTGCTGATTTAGTCCTTGTGTTGGCTGCAGCTATTAATCTGGCAGTAAAGAAACCTTTATCCAAGGCAATGTTATAGGATTACTGTATGTACGAAACAAAATGAGTTTGTTTTATATTTATTTATATTTATTTATTTAGTGAAACACTTGAGGAGAATGTGTGCCTGGGTGTGTTCTTAAATGAGGGTGTACACATAAAAAAACATAAAAAAACACTACACAACATAACATACCACAGAAACCTGGAACCAGCACTTCGATAAAATACAAATGTACTTCGATAAAATACAAGTCGGCAAACTAAAACCAAGCCTGAAGCTTTTTCTTTAAAGCTTTAGTTAACATCAGAATGTGTCCTATCTGGGGCTGGACAGCTCCGCACAAAACAACAGGAACTGACCAGACAGCTTTACCAGTACCAGGACTTGGGTCAAAAACCAGCTCCTGTTCTCCGACAAATAAAGGTAATTCAAACTTTATATTTCCATTTAAAATCTATGACTCTGTATCTGCCTCCCATTGACAATAATAGAAGCACACAGGGGTTACATGTGCATGATAAACGAAGGGCGTCCCCGGTCGATTCAATATGCACACAACCCCGCAGCAACTGAGCCTTGCTACTTTGGCAATCTCCATCACATTTGGCTGCTGTAACCCAGTCTCAAATCCATGATTACTGGCCAACAGGGTTCAGCCTGTGCTCTGAATGGGAGCTTCTTAGTGTAACTGCTTGGGATCTGCAAGAACCAGCTTTAAATTTGCTGCTGTTTTGACCGGTGGGTTACACAACGTTTTGGTAATGGATGTTACATCATGGCTGCTCTTTGCAACTGTAAATTAGGTATTTAATTTGGGATTTGTCCTCCAGAACAGAAGTTAATTGCATGTTTTATTAACACAGTTTCAATGTCATTTCTTCTTCTTTGCAAAGAACCAAGATACTGCCGAGGTCCATGATTTTATAGTATAATTAGGCATCTTAATATACTGTATGAGGATCGCAACGTGAGGTCTAAACTAATATTGTCTTATCAACTATTGATCCACCAAAAGCTTCTCCCCTGTCAGTCCTTGTAATTACAGAACTATCATGGGATAAATGAAAGAACTTTAGTTTAAGTCATTCCTTAAAGCAAATTGAAGTAATAAAAGCAATGGCAAAGGGCGTCAGTTAATAGATACACAAATAGAAATATCAACGTTTATTTAAAGACAGGATTATACTGTATATAAATTGTCATCCCTCTAAATGTAAACAAGAAACATACTAGCCTAATGAGATCTCACCCTTTCTTCAAAAACCAAGGTGAAGACACAAGCATATTGCCATCCAAAGCACATAAATAATGAGAATGACGCAACTCAAAGAAGCTGTGAATACCCAATATACTTCACTTTTATACTTCACCACTCCACCACTTCCCAGAGATTTGCCTGAAACCCATGTACCTGAAACCCTTGTCTCATATTGTTATTTGTTAAGAAATAAGACATAAAAAGAGCAAATAAAATGAAATGATATTTGTGTATGTGAATCTGAACCTATCGATATATTTGTCACATTTCACTCCTCTCTTTCATGGAGTCAGATAATTATTTCACTCAAGAACTGAGGTTATATTGTTTCTCAATTCATTAGTCACAAATTACTATACGTGACATATTATCTTTTTTTGTTAGAGCACTTAATGTAGAACAGTTAATCTCAGTCGAACATCTGATTTCGCATACAGGTTTCACAGTATAAAATTCAAATGGCAAACATCAAACGGGTTCACATTTTATTGAACACAAATCATTTTTATCTTCTACAATTGAAAAAGACTCCTAATAGATTGGTTAACTAGACCTAAATCAAAGATGCAAACATTTGTGGTTCTGGAATGTGTTGATGTGTTTTGGAACTGGTTTTCTCTGAGGAACAGCTCAAAGGATTTGTTTTGCGTTCTTTCATGCTTAAAAATGCTGCTCCAGGTTTGAAAAGTCCATCATTCTATGACCCTGGAATTGAATAGTTTTCTGCACATGGTGAGATGAAAATTTATTTAAGCATGGAATATATGTGTCTACAACTTTCCATAATCCACATGATTGTGACAGTTTAAGTGTCTGAGATGCATCAGAAACAATAGTGGACACAAAATGAATGCATAAAGTAAGCTCAGTACTAAAATTTCATATTTTTTTGCCAGCATTTAAAAGTTAGTTCTACAGCATTGTAAACTTTGTGATTTAAGATTAAAATGTCACTAAATGTTAGATTTAAATGCTGGTTAAAGAAATGCTTTCATTTTTTGGATGTTAAGCTCTTTGGAAATATTACACAGGCTGCACTACAGACAGCAAAAGCCTGTGGGGTAATTTGTGATGGTTTGTGATTGAGTTGTTACCCACTGCTTTTACAGGTTTACCAAACAGCCTCTGAAATAGCCACGGGCTACACTCCATCACCCACACTGCTCTGGGGTGTGTGCACGGCCAGTGACTCACAGAGGCAGCCTACAAATCCACCTGTTCTGCACTGAAGTTCTACAAGTATTAAAGTATTATCTGAGGATTAGGGCTGGGTGAGGATTAGGAGCTTTGGCAGGTAAAGGGCTGAAACAGGAGTAACCTTGACAAGCATGAAGAGGGAGGGGTTTGATCCAAAGTCACTGAGCCAAAACTGGTCATCCTGGAGCCAGCTGGTCTGCAAGGCTGTCCACCGTCTGGCTCCAGCTCCTCCATCTCCAATAAAACGTAAGAGCCATGAGTGAAAAGTGAGTGAGGCAGAACACCTAAGAAATCTGCTACGATAGCTCCAGGCACAGTTTACAGAACAGAGAATGCACAAGAGGATGGCAGTGCTGTGATGCCTATGGAAAGACATGGCATGCTGCGTTCTCTTTGCTCCACTTTTCTATTTTCCCTATGAGATTTAGGACATTCGGCTCCTTATCTCTTCTTAGTAAGGTGAGCTGTGAAGGGTTATAATAAGGTGCACTCCTGTTAGGACTGAATGAGCACACTTTTTGTCATAGTAAGTGTGATTTGTACAGCTGTATTGTAAGTTAACGTTAGTTACACCAGGTATCATTTCAGCTTAAGATTCTACCTTTTTAGAAATTGTGTACTGTATGCCTGGATAGTGAAATCCCTGCAGAGGGCTTAAAAATAAAGATATACTGTACTATACCCATTCCAAAAACCCTCTGACATGTTAGCAGTGTTGTACTTTTAGCTATTTGCTACAATTACTGTACTTCACACGTTTTCCCAAAAACAAATAAATGTATAGATTAATAGTCACAACAAATATACTTAACAAATGAGGACATGAAGATTTCCCCTAATGAAAGGTTTGAGACTAGTCATTATGCAATTTCAGTTTTAAATTGTAAAGCCTGAAAGATAAAAACAAATATGTACGCAAGCAATGGTATTATGTCTATATAATTTATAGGCATTCCAAGAACACACTTTATTTGAAATCCCAGGTTTCTGTAGTGTCCTGTCTGTAAATAACCTGTATTCAGTAATAGGATTTCAGAGCTCCCTTTCTTACAGGAGAATTACTGTGGAATCTGTTACAACATTTGCCTGGATTGTTTTGTAAAACATTGAAGAGGACTAGAAAGATAACATTTTATCTGCACCAGAGTCGTGAGGAATCTCCATGGCGTTGTAGTTGAAATTTTAGTGGACTGTTGCTTTGTTTTTCCCACCACATTTTAATATTTGTTTTGTGGAGAATGTTTTTGGCTACTTAAAATTAGTATATTATAATAGTTATTCCAATGAGAATGATACAGTACATTGTTGTGCTTACCTTACTGTGTGTGACTCTTTATTTTCATGTTCCATTCAAAGAACATGTGCCACACCACACCAATAATTAATCATTTACTGTAAGTGCATAATGCAAACAAGTGCTTTTGCTTTTTCTTACTGTAAAAGTAACAAATTTGGAAGCAATGGCACAGTATACTGTAGTGCTTTGATGTCTCAATGAAAGTTTACAGCACATGTGGTATTACATGCACAGAATATTATTGCGAAGTTGATCTAATTATTAAGACTGGTGTAAAGCTGGTTGTGATTTCATTCAGGGGTCTTCACATATACCCTAACTAGAAATAACAAATGACAGATCATTTCAAAGTAATTGTTAACTACTGGATCCTGCTCTGCTGTATGGTCTGCATGTCTTAGGGAAAGAAAAGACCGTCTGCCTTGCTTCAACAAACTGCCTAATCACTCTGACAGAAAAAAGGATCAATTCAATACGAGCACTAGGAAAAACTTCCATCAGACCTCTGTGAAATACTCTATGTCCAGAGCTCCCTGGACTCTTATGTCTTAAAATCAGTGCAAATAACTGCTATTGATCACATCCCTCTCAGCAGTTTGACAGAGAAATGCACCATATAAAACCCTACTATCATAACAGATCATTTTCTTTGGTGATCGACAATATTCAAGCTGTCATGTGATGTCAGACATAACACTCATCATTTGGATTAAGCCATTATAAACCTTCATCTACCTCCTCCATTATCTGTCAGAGATGAAAATAAGGTATAAATGAAGGCAATTGCATGCTGATTGTGAGTACTGTAAGTCTCCTAATGACAAACAATTCATTTTGTGCATAATTGCTGAGGGTGACTCGGTTGATTAAAGTTCTGATGTCCTTGGCAAAAATATAAATCAGAGGTGAGCAGATAGACAGAGTGATGTAAAATCTATATCATTTATTAACCTTTCCGATAAGCAGTATTGTCCTCTGTGGAGCATAAAGCTGCCATAGCTCTGTTAAGTGTATGATTAAGACAGCAGAACATACAGCAGAGTTTCACTAGTCCATACTACTTGTTTGGATTTATATAGATTAACTACAATATTGTGGTAGTACTCAGATAATCTCATCCTACTGTTTCTTTAAGGGATGTCAGAGAATCAACAAGTCAGCAACAATTTGACTGGGTAGTTTGTTCCAGTAATACCCACACCCTGTTGTGTAAAAGGTGCCTCCTACATTTGCAGTCCTAAATGCACATCCATCTCCTCCTGTGCCGTCTGGTTCCCCACAGGCAGCCCAACACCAGCTGCACAGGGCACAGACTTTAATTGCTCTTTGTGTTTGAATTTCTGCTGCACCTGTCAAGAGGCAGGCAGCAGCCAAATCGACCAGCAGTTTTTCAAAATTTTGCACACAGTCCCTGTCACTAAAACAGTACTTTGGATTTAACTGACAAGAATTAATCAAGTCTGAAAAATACCCAGATTCGCTCCACAGTGCAGACAGATCAAATTGAGAAGTATCTCTGTAAAGTGTCTTGGACCTTGCAAAGGGTCTGTGCTCTTCTCTGGCCCTGTTCTGACAGGGGGAAGCTCATTATAGTCTGACAGTGTGGCCCGGTGATTGTTAATCAAGCCAAGAGGATAAGATTACCACTTTTCACTAGATTTTCACTAACATAAATCTGTTACATTACCAGTAAAGAGTTATGAAGAACTTGTTACAACTAGGATGTCCAGAACAAGACGAAGACAGAGACACTAAGTACTTTAAGTTAAAGTTTAACATAACACCTTGCTCAATCACTGACACATCCTCTCCCTATTAAAGTATTTAAGCACAACTCACCTGTTCCACTCTGCTCAGTATTGTGCTTTTTTTTTAGCTTCCTACCTGCTTTGGCATTCTCTCTCAGTCTACATGGCTCCTGACCTTTCATGTTTCGGACTACTATCCTTGGATCACGATCTGGCCTGATGTTTGGACTTTCTCTCAAGGTAAAGGACTTTGTGGCTCTCATTTTCGGCAACTCTTTGGATTGCAACTTTTTTTGGGCTGCCGTCTCGCCTCCTGAAACAGCACAGGATCCTACTCCATCTGCTCTGTAACCTGCTCTGTAAAAGTCACTTGACATTTGTACTGTACCTGGTCCAGTTCCGTATCCACCACATTACCCCACACAACACCCTCTAGGAATTTATTATTTATTGTGTGAAAAAAATGGACAACTGAGGTAACAACTATCAGCTTGTTTCACTTTTAAATCTGACAGCAACCTTTGTACAACCTTACCCACTAGCACCATCTCATGCAGAGGTAGCAGCTCTCGGTAGGACTGGTACCCAAACACAATGGCCACAGAGTAAACTGTGGGACATATCTATATACAGTATATGTATCATAGGGAGCACCTCCTTGCCACTGAGCTGTAATGTGTGTACTGTAGGTCTCAAACAGTCACCGATAAAAACAAAAAACTTCACCTTGAAAATGAGGCAAGTGGGGTCAAAAGATGAGAAAAATAAAACAGAGAATAAAAAAAATCAAATTAGATTCTTTGCCCAAACAGAACTATACTTGTACCAATTGGAAGTGAATGCTTTTTAATGCTAAAATTGTATTTTCTCCTCCTTTTCTGAGACAAAAGTCATCAACCAACATTTGTTATGCTGTTTTTTACAGTACAACAGTAACAAAACTGCAATCCACCCACATGTGTTTGCATTCATGGACACTCATCCAAAAAGAGTACACTGAATGGAAGAGCCCCGTACTGTACATTCTCACCCACGCAGCTCTCCGGATCCCTTTAAACCAGAAAAGAAATCACATTTCGCATTAATTCAAAGTAGTTTCCTACCCTCCTAAACACGAACAGTGTAAGGATATAACACAAAATGTACGTTTGTGCAAAAGCTTTTATTGTAATTACCATATGACACAGCAGAACCCTGTACTGTACTGCACATATTGCATTCCCAAGCTTTCGGTAAGGTGCCAGCATCAGGAATTCCTGTCCTCTCAGCTCTTGGTGTGAATGCTTCATGGTGTGTCGTGCTCTGGGTGAGCTGATGAGAATGCTGGCCCCTCTTGCACGCTGTCCGATCAACAACCAATCCTGACGTCCCAGAGAGGAAGTCAAACATCACGGGAGGACTCAGAGGAGTGCCCTGGTGTGCATGGAAGCACTGTACAGTGAAGTCCATTCAACCCTCACATACTGGGACTTCCCAAATCATTCAGCAATAAGAAGAGTCAGCCATGAGAGGAGGCTGTTTAACACATCCTGCTCATTTGGTAATTAGTAGCTTAATGATCCCAGAACCTCATCTTCATCACTCTTCTTGAGTTCCCCTGTGACTCAGCATCCACAGTACGACTGGGTATTCTGTTTAACATGCTTATGGAGGTTTGAGTAATTAAGTTCCTCTAATTTTTTATTTTCTCCTTCTGTCTGAAAGCAACGATCCTATGAAGAAAATTTGAAAATGAAGTAATTGTCCAACAGGAAACAATGGCAGATGTTAACTGGGGTGTGTAGGGGTGCTCTGTGAGCGTGAGTCCAATCGATTGATAGATTGACGAAGTGCTAAAGACTCCCGATCCATGCTTTAATGTGGACATTGTAAATGCATGCAATGACTCTACTCTTTCATTCTTCCAGAGAGATTCACGCTTTTGTTTTTGTTTTTTTAATGTTAAGAAATAACGTTTTTGAGATGAAAAGAAGAACCTTGGCAGCATATGTAATGCACTTACCTGAATCAATTGCTTGCCTAAAAGTCCTAAAGAGGACTTTTATTTGAAAATACTAAATACATATTTCAATTACATTGTGTTTTCCTTCCTCACATCTGGTATGCAACATGTAAAAATGTTTCTGAACATTTACTGTAAATCTAAAGCAAAAATGAAAAAATCTTGTCTGGATTTTTGCACTTTTATTGTATTGCCGCCGTCTTATGATATCACAAAGTGAGGTGACAACAATGTGAAATGCAGTTTTTGTGCACAGTTGCAAGCTTCGGGATGATATGTGTCTGTGCACAAGTGCACATACTGTATATCTGGACCAATCACAACAACTAGTACTTTCGTTATCCAATTATGTAGTTTGTTTGAGCTTTCAATGTTTTTACAAAGATATTATGTAGTACATATTCCAAGTAATCTGCAGGATATGCTTGCAAATTAGAATGAAAAAGAGTTACTTCTTAGGTCTTACCTGAAGCATTTCGATAGACACTGACAGCTACAGAGATATGGAGTTGCAGCTAGCGTATTGGAGGAAAACCATCATTCTTGTAAATGACAGCAATATTGATCGATGGTAGTAAAATGGGGCAGTTCCTGCCAATAAATCTGCCTTGTCTTTGCCTCCTGAGCTCCCACTACAGCCATATTTTAACATTGTGGTAACTGCTTCTGGAAACAAATGTTAGCCTAATTTTAAAATTGATTTTCTTCAATTATTAGCGCAGTCAGGGTTAAAATGTTCTGGGATATAGAAATATTACAAATTCAACAACTTTTAAGCATCTTTATTTTGAGTGTTTTCATTCTATGTACAGTCAGTATGTTAAAAATGTTTTAACAATTGAAAACTCTGAGCATTAACTCAGATGAATGAAGCCTAGCAAACTAACAAAAACATTATACCACATTATATGTGGTATCCGTGCATTTTGCCATAACTGACATAACCAAGTTGCATATTCCCCCTTAAACCTTAGCCACCGTTGCTGTGACCCAGTGCATTTCTTTAAGAGGTTGGCCTGCATTTTCAAGAATTGAGTATCTGAGGTCTGACCCAGTCAGCACAGCATTTATCCTAGTGATGGGTTTATCTTCACAAGCAGGTTTCTGAAGGCTTTATTCTCCGATACCATACATGAGTTTCAAAAAAACATCCCGCAGTGAAATAACCAACAGCAAGTATAAATCACCTTTTCTGACATAAGCAATAGGACCATCTAAGCCCTTTGACTATACAAACTAATTCATTAAAACTGTTAATACAGTGGCTCCCTTAAAAATACCACCATCCTTGCTGATTAGAATCAAATGTTGTAGACATAGAATGGCATAGAATATATGTCTGTGTTCATTTCAGTATACAGTATATGCAGCTGCATTTTGCTTTAGTCATAAAATATGAGAAAAAAAATAAGAATGTGTAATGAATTTCTATGTTTAGAAATTTCCAAGCACACTCTTGTAAGATTAAGCAAAGCAAGCTGAAAATATAGTTAGCAATTTCCTCCATTACCCTCCTTCTTTCAGACTTGAAGCTGAGGAGTCATTTCACAGGATTTCACAAAAAAGCACAAAGAAGATGGAGCCATTATTCTGGAACAATAGTATTATAACAGTAGAAGGAACTTGGATTACAATCCTTCTTGCCTTTTCAACAAACTAAATGCCTTGTAAAACTACAATAATATGGCAATTAAAAATAAATATAAAAACACACATTACATTATCTAGAAACACTTTGATGTAATTTTTTGTCAGTGTTGCATTTTTCTATGGTACTTCAAATTGTTTAAAGACACAGGATGTCAAGACATTTGCTGAGTGTCTGAATGGCCACAGTCTTTGTCCAGGCTAAAGAACTTTCATATAAGCTTTGTATGCCAGTAGTCTACCATTGTTGCAGGTGTTCAAATGCCCCAATATCCTAGAACCGGAATGAAAGCTCTCCCAGAGGAAATATGAAATGAAAAACAGCCTCATGCTCTATTTGGTTACCATTTCACTTATTCCCATATTTTGACTTGAGCCTAACATTCTGATTCCCCACAAACTGGCCCCATTGACTCAGAAATTAACCATGACTGTCTACCAGATGAACCCTTATCATGCACTGCAATGGGTCAGGATTTGTCTGGCTACATCCTTCATTTAAAAGAATTTCCATTTCACACTTGCAGAACCTGAGGAGATTGAATTCTTGACACAACCTCAGTATGATGAGCAGGCTGGGTTAATGTTGCTTTTAAAAGTGGTTGTAAAAAACTGCAAGGACTCACAAGCATGGTGACTTGGATGATGCATTACATGTGAAATCAAAAATGTATCACTGCATTAGAAAATAATTTTCATATGAAAGAAAGACTTATACCAAACTGAATTTTAGAGCAACAGGAATATTTTTGTAGTTAGTATTCCTCTCATTAGGTTAATTTTCTTAAATAATAGCTTGTTGGGTATTGCTCTATTCTTTGCATGTGAAATATGATTTCTCTTTTACTGAACTGAAGACAACTGAACATCAGATAAACATCTTAACACTTTCTATCAGGGCTCAGGAGCTACATTTCTTCTTTAATTTCTGTTGCCTTGTTCCTTGAGCTGCAGCCCATAAACAGCCCCATGACTCCCTACAGTGAACAGACCCCTGTATGTTACAGCTATTCCTGAAAAAACCTTCAAGCACTGAGAAGAAGGAAGGGCGATTTTCAAGTGTGAAGTGAACTCCCTTACAAGGCAAGTACTGAAACCTGAAAGCTCAACCAACACAAACGACATGCAGGTACAGTAGAATGTTAAATAATTCACTATATGTTGAAGTATAGGTGTTGTTATAAACTCTTGTCAGATTCTAAGGCAGTCTAATGTTTCATAAACAAACCTTTTCATTAAAATATAATAGCTACACACAAAAAAATGAAAGGGCACTATGTCATAAAAACTCTCTGTCTCTCCCTTCTGAAGCATACATAACTTGTCATGTTTTATTCTCAGTGATGATTCATCCAAACAGTGTCAGGCCGTTATATATTTTTGCTGGGGATCTTACATGAAACTTGCACAGTCATTAGTTTCTTCCCTCATGTCAAGTCACCCCAGCTTTCTTTTAGATTGTGACTGCCTTAAAAAGGGCGTATCTAGTGAAACTGGACTCTAAAACTCCAGTTCTGCGGGTTTCAGCCTCCTCTGTGGAGGAAAGCCTTCCTGCAACTCTGTTCCCCTGAGGGTAATGAGGACAGAACAGGACAAAAATAATAACGCTAAAAAGATTGCAAGAGTGGAGATATGACAGGTTTGACTATTTAAAAGGATTTTCCTTGCTTTATTTTTTTCTCGCGTTTCACTGAACCTAGTGAAGGCAGCCTATCTCCAGGTGCCTGCTGCTGTGGTGGATTTTCTAGCTATCTATCCCTGGCCTAATTACACACAGAGTGAGGCCTGTTGTTCCCTTCCTGCAGCTCAGCTCCAGGATGGATACAGCACAGCACGGCCAGAGCTTGAGTCACTCATTCAGGAGAAGCAGACTGGTAAGGGGGGATATTCGTAAGATACTGTACAGGACTTTTTTTTACCCTCCTCACTTATTTTGAAAAAAATTCCAAGAAGCAGAAAGACATCAGTACTGCATGCCACATGTCTCTAATTAGCACACTGAAAGATGCATTTGGCACAGTAGATTCCTGGTGTTGATTTCTTATTAGGTAACTGTGGATAGTTGGTATGAAGTATCCACAAAGTCCAGGTGTGTGAGAGGGGTTATGGGTGTTTCATTCTGTGTTTCTTTATCTTGTGTATGACATGATGAATGACAGGGAAGCAACACAAGCATGGCTAAGCTGTTGTAGGCATATGCAGTTGAGAAGTTGAGGTCCATTTGAAATGTTTAACTTTTTTGGGAGAGGGGTGTGTATTTTTGAATTTTAAAATTGCTGCAGTTGGACGTTTAATCTTTTCTCAAACTGTACTATGAAATTTATGGATAGCATCTACCTGATGTTAATATGGTCTTATGTGAAAAAATGGGATTTGGCAGGAGGAGAGGAAGTGCTAACGGTTTTGTGGGTTGTGTCTATGTCCCCTTGTTCAGTAGAACCATGAATACAGAGACCTGGGTAACTGAAAAGCGACACACTCTTGTGTCAGACATTGTGTGAAGTGTCTGGAGACTTGTGGTTGAAGGGCTGAAGAGCTTACAGTAGCTGTGCTGCATAGAAGAGGCTTTATTCTGTGAGATCTGATCAATCAATTAATTTTGATCTTATGATGATGTACTGTACATCCATGACATCCAAATCATGTAAATTAATTTCTCCTTTTTTAAATAGTGATTTTTTCACTTTCCTACTGGAATGGGAAACAATGCCAAAGTACTGGCACTCTGGGATCTCAGCCACATTGGGACTCCACAGTTTCCAAAGCGCCTGTAGCCCAGCCTCTGATGTGATAAAAGATGCATGAGCCAACAAAAAATAAATAATTCATATTTAGAATTTTCACATTTATGCAAAGCCAACACCATTTTTGGAAATCCAAAGGTCAAGATCAATCCAAGGCAACAATACAAGGGACAGAATTAAGAGTCAAAGCAGTGGAGATGCTGAAAAATTCCAGGAGTTATTCATTTCAAACTTGTGGCAAACTTACCTGATTGTCTTTAAAGAATCCAGGCTGATTGTCAGTCTGTCATGTTACATCAGCTTCTTAAATCTATTGTAGTTCAGGTGGGTAGCTACGTCAGCATGCGTAGGCCGCAAACGAACAAGTAATAGGTTTATTCTATGCTGAAAAGAGAAGAAAGGAAACACAACGTTTTCGGTTGTGGAGCCTTCTTTGGGTGCTTTCTTTTCTTCTCTTTTTAGCATGGAATAAACCTACAGTATTACTTGTTCTTAAATCTGTGCTGTGCAGTACTCAGCCAGAATAACGTGAAGATGGTCTTCATGTGAGGTTTATGACAGATCTTAATCCTTGATTAATTTTTATTATGCTGC
Organism: Atractosteus spatula; assembly: GCF_055471065.1. Classification (NCBI taxonomy): domain Eukaryota; kingdom Metazoa; phylum Chordata; class Actinopteri; order Semionotiformes; family Lepisosteidae; genus Atractosteus; species Atractosteus spatula. The sequence goes on along the minus strand of NC_142708.1, from coordinate 64,539,028 downwards.
AGCCAGAGCCAGATGCAGAAAGAATGTCTGCTCAGTGTAAAACCATGTTTAAAAAAGAGCAATAGCTATTATTGGATTAAAAATGAATACCTGATTCAATCACAGGATATGGCAGGCCGCTGTATTTGGTACAGTACGAATTTTGAAAAATGCAATTTTCCGGATCACATTAACTTACAGGCTTGTTAAGGTAATTTCTGATTAATTCCTCATTTGTTCCTGAAAGCCATATTTGGTGGCAAAGGGAAACTTTAATTAAGTCGGTGTTTATCTCTTGTCTAATTTGAACGGCGGCTAATTGTTTATGCAGTTATTGAGGACTGACCTTGGAATAGTTGTCTTCCACTCAATGGCAGTTTGTCAATATGTTGTTTTTCCCTGTCTAGACCCCGATCGATGCCTCTCCCGACAATAATGGAAATGAAGAAACTTTCCTCTGCAAAGAGTAATCATGTTTGCTCATTCAGTTAATGCCAATGCTCCTCCCTCGACAGAAAGCTGCACATGATTTATTACACTTGATCCAACCATTTGATCAGGCTCTGACATTGATTAGTTTACAGAACTCTACCATAGGGCACACGTACAGTATCAGTATCACCTAAAGATATTTGTGGAACTGCTTCCTCAAGGAAATGCTGGTGCCCTGTATCATTGCTTTCAGTGATTCGTTTCTTCTACTGTGTCCTAGAAACACAAACACAGCGGCTTTTATGTTTCTGGCTGATGCTTTAGTCCATTTCTGTTACAAATATGTACACTGTAATCCAAGAAAGCAGCCAAGCTGTCAGTCTTTGTGAGCTTTGTTTAAGGAATATGCTTTTGTTAGGATCAGAGGTATTTACAAGCGTCAGGTAGACAAATTCTGTCCTAGTGTATAAAGGCCTGTGACAGCTGGTTAAAATTGTGCCCATAAATCATTTGTCAGAGGCTGTTAAATTTTATCTGTAAACCTAGCCTATCTGAGGCTCAGACAGCCAATCAGAGAATGCCAATCAGAAAGACATCCAAAAATAGGGACTACTGGATATTTGTTCAGGATATAATCAAATTTTTCACATTTTGCTCAATAAGCCTCGAAATATATGACAATGGGCATATAAATTTTGAAAACTGGTTTTAATTTAAAAATAAATCAGTTTTTGGCATTCTTCATCTTCATGACATTTTTAGTGAAAGCATGTATTTTGTCACAGCATGACTTCTCAAAAGTGTCATTAATCTACCACACTACATGTTAAATGGCTTACATTATGACATTTTTTACATTGTTATAGCAGAAATGTCACCCAAACCATTTAATTCTGTATTCTTTCTGAGGTGAGCTACTTAGAAAAGGAAATGAAAAGAAAAAATCCCACTTTCTTCTCAACTTTAAAATGCATGCAATTAACTTGTTCTGTTTTATTTTTGTGCATCAAGGTATTTATGTGGAAAAAACAAAACTGAAATCTGTTTGTTTTGAAATTATGTGATTATGCACAGTTCAAAGGGTTGTTGCCTTAAAGGAAGCTACATTTCTAACTAAATATACTGAACAACTTTATGGAAACTACTCCAGCCTCTAAAAATAAAATTAGATGGGATGATTTAGGCTTAATTCTGCATGCTTTGGCTGAAACAATATTTCGTTATTTTGCAAATAAGTCCTAAGGTCTGTGGTATGGGTTAAATGATCCATTCAAAACAGTAGCCCTGCCAGAAGCGATCACTACTTAAAAGGCAGAGGATAGATTAGTGGGATGTTGCACATGTTCACCAGGAAGGTAGCCTTGAATGAGATTTTGATGTGTGTATCATCCTGATGAATGATGAAGGGATTATGTTTGTGCTGGAAAAAAGGATGGAGATCAGGACCAATATACTGTTAGCATCATGCTGAGGAGTGAGATTACCATCAACAACAAACCCGCCCCTAAAGCTGACATTAATGAGACTCCATGCCTGTGGACACCTGTGGCACATGACTATTGCCAAATGAGCTACAGAGCCACCATTCACTGGCAAAGTGAAAGGGTGACTGAAGGTGAACCTTCACTTGTCCTCTAATCCACTGCATTTAAATAATACGACTTCAATACCAATACTAATACACTTGACACCTGAAGAAGGCTCCATGGCTGAAACGTTGTGTTTTCTTTCTTCTTTTTTTCAGCATGGAATAAACCTATTACTAATACTAATACAGTTCACTATGAATCAATAAATTATGCAGATTCATCCTTGGGTGAAATACAGTACAGGTATCCCTTACTTCTGCTCCCCATTGTGCATGAAAGACGAGAAGTAATAGATTTCTGTGGGCATGATTCAGCCCATGATTCAGGCCTGTTTGGTAATTAGTAAGTAATTGATCTGAGGATCTCATCCAGTAGTTTCTCATACGAAGTCAGGGTATCATCTTCAAAAAGATGATTAGGTACCTTTTTCCAGACTCCTAGTTAGGCTGGCCATCAGTTTACTGGACACTACAGTGGTGTCCAGAGTGGACACCTAAAAAGAGACAGAAGCCTTCATATTCAAATTCTAGTCTATTAGAACAGAGGCATGGCTATGATATCTAATTAATAGTAGCTGTTTCAGTATGTGTTGTTGTTTTTTGCTTTCCAAGTCAAATATTTTTTTTAAAAGGCACACAATCTTGCAGTCATGGTATGTGTATCACAAAGGGAAAGTTTTCTTTACTGGATCAGTCATCTGAGCACACCATAGATCCTAAAAAAAATAAAACACTCTTTCTATTAAAGACAAAGTCATGCTGTCGACTTCAGAATTTCCAGATTTACTACATCTTCAGGCTTTACAAATCAACATTTGTAAAAATGCACTTAGCAAGAGCATTTTCTTATTTCTGTAACGAACAGTTCTTTCCGGACCCTATGCGGACGACACAGTCCGACGGAGTGGGGGGAACACTAGGGAAACGTCATGCAGGAATACGGGGCTGAAGACAGGGGGGCGTGTCCAAGGTGCGCTGGTGCACGGGGGAGGTGAGGCCGAGGCGAACAATCCGAGAGAGTAATCCTTAGGGAAAATCCAAAACACAAGGGTAAGTCCAGAACCAGAAGATCCATCAGAAGAAAGATTAAAAACCACGAAGGCCGGGTCGGAACCGGCGGACGGGGAACGGGAACGGGAACAGAGGTTAAAACCTTAACGGGACCAGGCGCTTCCTGGTCCCGGACTCGCACGATATGGAAATCAGATGCAGAGCCCGGATGAGCGTCAGCGCCTGGCTTTTAAGGTGGGCTGGGAATAGGGAACAGGTGCAGAGAATAAAGTCTAGTGAAAGGGCTGGAGCACCCTTAAGGAGGGGGAACTATAATCGTGACAATTTCATAATGAAGTGGTTTGTGATTTTTAAGTAGTCTGTTTTTAACTGTGAATAATAATCCATCATCCACATCTTCTGTATCTCATTTCATTACGTTTTTAAAGGAGCACTGCACTCTCTGGATTTTTTGAGTGTCTTTCCTTAAATTATTGAATCTTTCACAATTTAAACTTTCAGCCCTGTAAAATAAATTGGCAGGTTGGGGAGTGAAGAACAATGCTGCATATTTAACTTTGCTCACATTTCCAGTGAACACTTTCCTGACTATAAACCGAGACAAGTGTAAAAGTCAGCACTCTGGCTAGCAGGATCACAGACCACGCAGACCACCTCTTTCTGGCATGGCTAGTGCCTTCTGAAATAACCTATTCTTAATAAAATAGTTGAGTGATTTTTTTATGCACAAAATTGATATTTAAGTTAAGCTCCTTTTTTTGAAAAGCATATAGCATTTGTCAATAGTTTGAAACGATTAAAGTTTAGTGATGTGTGAAATATAATTGTACTGTTCTGCATACACATCAATTCTACCAGCCAGAGGTAGTCAGACACAGATTAAATAACTTTACAGAGATGGTGCTGCAAGCCATAGTTTTCTCCCCACATTTGGTTATTTTAGCTCTTCCTCTATATACAGTACAAATGAATCCATTTTGAGAAAAAAACACAGGTGGCACAGCAGCACATTGCTGCCTCACAGCACTAGGGTCCTGGGTTCAGTTCTGGGTCTGCGGTACTATCTGCGTGAATACAACAGAATACACCTGCTGGAGGTCCAAACTGAACCTTCCATGAATAGCATCTAGAGAAAGAGTTGATTGCACCAGAGATCAGTCATTCCAGTCGTTATTGGTCTATATTCAACTAGCCAGGATTTACCAAGGGGTGTTGCATAGCTGGCCAAGCACAGACTGTTATGAAGCGTCTTTCAGGACCCTGTGCAGACGACACAATCCAGAAGGGAGTGAACACACACAGGGGGGAGATGAGGAACTGGGCTGGTAGAGGAACTGGGGGGCGGCATGACGAAGGTGCTCCGGGGGGCATGGTCCAGAGAACAGTCCAAAAGGGAGTCCAAAGGGAAGTCCAGTGCATGCAAAGGTCCAGAGCCAGGTGATAAATCCAAGACGAACAAAACAAATTTAAAAGCTGGAGCGGGATCCGGCGAGGGGTCGTAGAAAGATGAGACAAAGTTAAAAACCGGAGCGGGATCCGGCGAAGGGTCGGGGGGAAAAAGGGGGAACGGAACCAGGCGCTCCAGGTCCCGGGTTCGGCTGGTTCAGGACACCTAGGAGGCAAATGCCACCCAAGCTGCGGACGCAGGGTGACTTGGTGATAGGCAGAGCCCGGAACAGAGTGAGCGGCTGGCTTTTAAAGGTGGGCTGGAACAGGGAGCAGATGCACAAAATAAACTAAAAAGTGAACGAGCCGGAGCGCCCTTAAGGGGGAGGGACTACAAACGTGACACAGACAGGGCATGGTGGGTCCCAGTTTGGCTGGGATTCACTCAGCTTACTGGGTTCCATTGAGCCTTTCAGGTTATTGGGCTCCTATGAACATAACCTTCACCAGCAACAGCTTCAGAGGGCTTGCTCTCAACACTGACTCTTGAGCTCTGCTGCCTGAGTGGAGTTCCCAGTAGGCAATGTTGCTGCATGTGCATGTGGAGCCTGTTTTATTCTTGAACTACCATCATCCTTGCAGTGTTGAACAAACTATATCGCCACTTGACAATTTCAAGAGGTATGGAATTAAAAAAAATCTTTTTTTTTATCTAAACTGCATCTTTTAGTTCACAATAATTTATCTGTTGTTCAATCCCACCTGCCACAACTTCAAGCAATTACATTGCCTGGTAAGTGGTGGGCAGAACTGGGCTGGTACAAGAAGCAATACTGTAATATAACCACAGGGAAGAAAATCCCACAGAACGGGTTTGACACACAAAGAATCAGCAAGCCTTTTTCTCTTCAAGCCTTTTTCTCCTGCAGAGAACATTATGATCTTGCACAACTTCATCACTACAGAGGAGGCGGTACAAGGAGTGCTTCTCACCCAGGTCCCTGTGAGTCCAGTAACTGCCACACTAAACAGTTACCACAGTCTCAGCCATTTATTGCCTCACTGGAGAACCACAGTTCTGCTCAACATCAAGACCCTTCTCTATAGAACTAAACATCCCACCCTTCCACAGAACAAGAGAAATCAGATCAGTGCAGTACTGTATATGCTAAGACAGCTGCTCAGAGCTTCTTCTGCCCTGAGAGAGCAAGACAGCAAAGACCAAAACACATTTATTATAAAGTCTCACGAAAAGGATCAAATCAAATGAACGACAGGTTTGGCAGAATGTGGTTTTATGGCTTCACGGTAATGAGAAATGTGGTGCTGGCATGATGACAAGGTCATTCTCAATTATCTATTGACATCACTGAGCCCTGACTTGAAAAGCTGGAAAAAGAAAATGAACAACAGTGTAAGGGTCAAATGTTTTCATTTAATGAGCTATTGAGAAAGAAAATGAAAGAAAATATCTTATGCCAATATACTGTATATGTATTGCCTGCTCTTAAAATGTCTGTTGTCATTTGCTCAATAACAAAAGGATGGCTACTGAAGTGAGTAAATAAAAAGTCCTGAAAGTTTCTCTCTTTTCTGGCCAACATATAGAATGCAAAATCCTGAACCGGCTGCACACTAACCAGCTGCATACTTTCCTCACCATCCTCTATACCAGCTGTTCTCTAAACCAGCTGCGGACTTCCCTCAGTATTCTCTAAACCGGCCGCTCTCTAATCCAGCTGTGCACTTCCCTCAGCATTCTCTATACCAGCTGCTCTCTAAACCAACTGCTCTCTAAACCAACTGCTCTCTAAACTAGCTGTGCACTTCCCTCAGCATTCTCTATACCAGCTGCTCTCTAAACCAGCTTCACCCCTTAAACCTGCTGCACTCTAAACCAGCTGCAGTCTAAACCAGCTATACACTTCCCTTAGCATTCTCTAAAACAACCGCTCTCTAAACCAGCTGCTCTCTAAACCAGCTGTGCACTTCCTTCAGCATTCTCTAAACCAGTTGCTCTCTAAACCAGCTGTGGACTTCCCTCAGTATTCTCTAAACCAGTCGCTCTCTAAATGAGCTTCTTTCTGAATCAGCTGCAAACTTCCCTCGGAATTCTCTAAACCAGTTACGCATTAAACCAGTTGCTCTCTGAACCAGCTGTAAACTAAACCAGTTGTGCATTTCCCTGAATATTTGCTCAACAATCATTTTCTTGAGCAACAAAACCTGATTTGCTGTTCTTTCACAGACCAAACTGACAGACAGTATAAACGTTCCTGCCAGGTTTGTTGATGTTTTAAGACTGGGACAAGTTCATTTAAATACGTCCAATCTTTGTTTTTTCTGGAAATGTGCCACCACCCGCAAACATGCCAGAGAAACAGGTATATCATTAGTATATGTATCCTAGTGGCGACTCTCTGCTTCAGACCAAGAAAGCAAAAGCTGTCACTCTGCATTAATGGAACAATCTGGACGTACCATCAGCTTCTCTGTATAACCCCCATGGCCTCCGAATTCAATTTGCAAGACAAATGTATTGAAATCCTTTTAGCGGAGCATCAGAAGCCTGTCCACTCACCTTGTGCCTGACAGCGTAATCAGAGCACCCATGGAAGCCCCTCTGCTCCCCTGCTGGGGGCCACGCATTCTAGTTGGCATGTTTTGACAGCTGGAGTCTCTGGTCTTCTGCTGTCTGGAAGTTAGAGATCCCAACATACAGCCATGCAATTGGTTTTCTTAATAAGACCAGCCCTTTCATATAATGAGTTCCATAATCGCTCATCTTTCATATTATTAGACTTGTGTGCATAGGAAGAAAAAAGTCAATCAACTTCCTCCCCTGCCCACTTCTGATCTCTTGACCTTCAAATGGAACATTAAGTGTCATTTAAGGCCCTAACAGTAGAAGTGCCCCCATTTATCAGCTTATTAGTTGCAGCTAGTGATGCTAATGGGAGTGAAGTAGTGTGAGCAGAGTAGAGCAGCAGCAGGCCAAGCTGAGAAGGACACATCAGTAATTAGTGCACATGCTTAATTTAGCCTACTCACCAAAGGCCAGTCGATGAGCAATTAAAGTGAACACAGGAGACTGAATTATTAGACTGTGATTGCAGACCTGCTGCCTCTCTCTCTCAGCTATCTGAATCAATTTAGCTCATTTGAAAAAGTTAAAATATTGGTAAGAACATGGAGCTTTACACCACATACAATGTTGGAAGGACAGAACAGATTTTTAACTTAGCACTTGTGTGGACTCCCAGTGTCAGATCTAATAACTATTCAGTCATTACTCAGTGATGAGCAATGCAGTGCAAAACGTTCCCATTGTACTCTGAGAATATTAAGGGGTGTGCTACAGCAGACTGCTCTTGGAAAAGTGTTAAGTCATCTTCAAGAGCAAAACTACATGCCTTTTCAAAGGTACAGTGTCTTGCAAATGTTTTCACCCAATTCCAATGATGTCCCCCTTTCACAGTGAATAAATGAATGCTAAAACTGTACATTTTATGGGTGAAAGAGGTTAAATGTTAGGAAAAAATTGCAAAACAAAATCATAAACTAAAATATATCTAAAATTACTTGTGATTTGACCAATTTAGGTTTGCCATGGGAAAGGAGATTAACATTTATGCATTCCACATATTTTACTTTTGATGATCACTTTAACCATAAACATTTTCAGTGCAAGCAATCAGGTTTTGAATAAAAATATTCACTTTCAAACATCTTCTGTAATTCAACATACTGTATCTGGACTATGTTGGCAGGGAAGGAACACTTTTGTAGTGCAATGTATGTGCAAAAAGACTAGGCATTTTTTTGTAGTTTTATTAAATTTTATACAATCATGACTTACTGACACTATAATTAAAAAACGGGAACTCATTTTGTTTTAATTACGAAGTGCAATGTAATTGACTATTATATGGTTCCCTTCCTGCTGAGACAATCACAAGGCACTTTTCCCAATAAACACACTCCTGTGGTCATTGTCAAATCCCATTACAAATAATTACCTGTTTTTTGCAGTAAGGAGGAGAAAGGTTCAGTTATGGATTTATTTTAATACGTACAGCCAAATTCTTATTTTCTTAGCAGCTGTTGTAATTTAGTTTCACGAAGACCTAGACAATAACACTATAACACATTTGGGGAATTTGGTTCCACAACTGCTCTGCCCTGCTAACCCATTGCCAGAGAAATGTTCCCTGACCACTTTTAGATGATCAACTGGTATGGCTGCAGATTCCTCTGGGGTGTGTTTCCTTTTGGTTATACACAAAGACATCCATCATAAGACTTTACAACTTAGGCCCAGTTTTCATATTGCTCTGTGTCACAGATGTCGGAAGGGCATGCTGTGGAATGACTAGGTGAGTAGTAGAGACCCTATGTGTAGCGGTAAAAGGGGCAACACGGAGGTTAGTCCAGGCTCAGGGGGTCGAACGATGTCAGCATAGAAACCTATGCCCTCAGGCCACAGACGAGGGGACACCTGGTGCTAGGCGGGTCCCATGACATCCGTACCCTCAATACTGAGCCAGGAGCAGAGCAGAAACAGGATGTAAATAGGCTACACAACAAGACACACCAGAAAGACATGAATAATCACAGGGAACTAGGAACAGGACAGAAGTAGAGCGCTCTCTAGGTGTACAGGGCGTGACACTCTGTCTAAACAGCGTTATGTAATAGAGCTCTAGCTCCTCATACAAAGTGATGAATGGGTTCCAGAATTAAAAAAAATACTATTATTTGTTTAATCAGACATTCTGGTAAGAGACAAAAAGGCAGAATGTTAAAAATATTTTCTGCTCTTTGCACACATCTTCCCAAGACTGAATCGGATGTAATAAATCTGTTTGAACAGTTTAGAAGGACAGTACAGGGGGAGGCCTCCCTCCCTGTGGACTGCTATAATTGGAAAAGGCCATGCCTCAAAATGTACTGTACACTGCAGTGAGCTAATGAAGCCGTTGGTTCGGGTTTTAATTATGATACTTTGGGGAAGAAAGTCAGGAGACCAGAATAAATGCAGAAAATAATGGGAAGATTAAAACAGTGACTTTTTTCAATTAGTTCAGAATGTTGTCTTCTTAGGTGGTCCTTAACAAATCAAATAATCCAGAATTAACTATTATTCCCCTAACTAGGGTACTGCCTTAAGCATCTAAAGTGCTATGTATTCAATGTCTTAAGACTAAGGAACACTTAAAGGGGCAAAGATAATGGTTAGCTTATGCTGTTTTAAGTAAATACTCATGTCCTCTGCAGTATATTTATTGTATATTTAATGTGAAGGACTCCTGAGTTACCCAGCCAATAAAAACTTGAACTTGGAGCACAGACTGGGTACATTAGAACAGAGGTTTCTAGGTTCCTGGTGTGGATCTGAGTAAGGCCATACTGTATGTCTGCTGTGCCCGAGATTCCTTGAGAGGTGACATTGCTATTGGAGTTGTTAAGGTACAAAGCTGACTCTCCACAGCATGCTCCATATCAGAACCCCATGGCCTTGCTGGGCACCTGTAATCAGTGTGAGCTGGGTCTGTGCTACAGCATGTGGACACTGCAGTCATTTCAGCTGCAGAGCTTGTAGTATGGAAAGCAAACAGGACAACGTTGGAATAATTCCTTATTCCCAAAATGGGAAAAATATCTGGAGGATCCAAATTTAATAAAACAACATTCAGCCTAATGACATGTCTGTTACTACAGTATATGGTGTGATTGCTGTGGTAGATGATTCCACGATGTATGCTATAATACACTGGGTGATAACAAATATAAATTTCACAAGACCAATCTGCTGAACAGCAGGCAGCATTTTCATTATAACTGTTATTCATTTAGAAAAGCCACAGATTGGAGGGTTCTACCCCACTGAGAAAGGCAATATCATTATGCACAAGATGTCTCACAAAAGCACAGTGAAATTAAAGAATTTGTATGTACTTTTTATTAATATCATGGCCAAATCTTTCTAGCAGAATTGTCTTTAAATTGGACGCATTAGCAAACATATTTCTAACATTCATGCAATTGCTTTCTTTGTGTGACTCTGGGGGTATATTATTATATATTTTAGATACATAAAATGTTACAGAGGGTATTTGAGTTAAAGGAATGCTATTGAAACCTAGGGAAACTTTTTAACTTAGTTTTATCCTTTCTAATGTGTGCCATGTGTGTGTGCCTCTTCTTTATCCAGCAGCTTTTTCCAAATAAAATTCTTTGTTGCAAGCATCCTTTCTCCTCGGCCATTGCTTTGTTGTTTATCTCCCAGGCAGTTTTGTTTGTGCCTTTGAGATAAAACCCGAAAGGCATATTTACCTCTTAATACAGTTCCTCCGAGACCAATGCTAACTACCCAATATCTTCATATTTATTTTCAAGAAGAAACACGACAACCTAGCAACAAAGCTTTTAGAAATTTTAATTGATGAGAAGCTGCTCTTAAGCTTATTAAAATTGTTTGTGTTAGTGTCCAAAATGTCACCAATTTTGTTAATGTTTTATTTCTGCCAACAAGATCAACAGATCCAGCAGAAACACAGTGGAGCCCCTGACAGTGTTAGAAGTTCAAATATTTTCTCATGTTCCCAAAGCTGAATCTTGCTAAAAAAATAGCAACAAGGTTCTGTCATTACTAGACGTTTCTAGAGTGATAGGTAAGACTGCAGACAGAGTGTTCCCTTGTGGATATTTTGCCTTTAACGTTGTGCCCCTTTTTGAAAGGTGCAGTGTCACAGCAACTACAGGACATGGTTATGTGGACAGAATTCAAACAGAGACATGAATCCATAGCAGGCCACGTCTGAATATCTCTAAAAATTAGGCCCTTTCAAAAATTATTCTGCTGTGATATAATATATACTGTGTGTATATACAGTATACTGTATTTTTATATCTACTGTATAATAAAGTGCAACAGATTTATTAGACAACAAGCTTAATAGCTTGTCAGGCCTGCTCAAACCTACTGTACGCATATTCTAACACGTGCTGGCCTGAATTATTGTTTTTGAGTTAAAGATAAATGTCCATTATTTGTTTGAACTCTTCCTTTGCATGAAAAACAACTTAAGAAGGTTTTCATTGTGGTACAACTATTTACAGACACTAGAACTTAATCTCCCAGGTATCTTTACACTTGTGTTGAATGCACTCATAATGAATATTCTGATCCTATTAGGTTGTTAAATGATTGTTTTTATAGAAGCTACGCATGTATTGATTTGGTAGATGCATAAAAGTTTAAGTTTCATGGTCTGCCAGGTCTGCCAGGATGATGAGTGAAAAACATTCATAGAATAATGAGTGAGCTACAATGACTTAGGAGTGCAACAAAAAATAATATTTATAGTGGAGAACATAAAAAAACACAGTTTTATTTCATTCCTATAAAAAAAAATCTTTCTAGCAAAACAGTGTTGTGCAGAGTGTGCACTTTGACATTGGACAGAGATCCAATTTTGTAGTGGGACATAATTCACATCTGACTGCCTGGGAGAAAATCACAGGCCAGTATCCACCTGAAATGCGAAGTCTAAAGTAACATCTTTTGATGTTACTGTACTTTGCAGCATTGCCAGGCCAGAAACCCAGATTCAGAATTCATAGTTTTTTTCCCCAATAGCTGGATTTGGAAAATCATGACTAAGGTCAATGACCTCTTGCATTCTCTTGAGTCAAAAACATTTAGCCTACTGGTTGAGTCTCATTTGCATCAAAGAAAACTTTTCCTTTAGCGATCACTACCAGTGAACAAAACAATTTCAATACTTGTTTCTAGTACTTTCACGTCAATCTATTCATAGAAATATTGCTAACAAACTCAATGTAAACATAAGCCACAACTTGAAAAAGGGCAAGAAGAAAAATGAAAACTTACTGACAAATGTAACTAGAAAGCATGTGCTTTCCATAGTCACCACCAGTCACTTCACACAGCTTGGTCATTCAGCTCTCCAGCTCTCCATCACTCCTACAGTACTTATAAAGACACCCTTTTCATTTATGTGCAGCAGGATCTCGTTATCTAATAATTAGCTTGTTAACTGCTTGTGCTTGCTATGGAACTGTAGGGCAACCACATCTGATTAACTTTGGGTGTTTCTTCTACCTGTGTTGAAGTTCCTTATAATTTATCACAGGTAGCTACACACACAATGTTGTCTTGTAGGGAGGTTAAAGCATTATTGCAAGGTTAAAACACCTCGTAATACAAGTTTCACTAAAACAGTTTTGGAGAACCATACTCCTCCAGTTTTAGAAGCATCTTGGTCAGGGGAGCTTTTTCTAATTGAGTCACAGATTTATTCATTTAGAGTTCAGATGTAAGTAAATCCAGCTCTTAAGGACTAGGGTTGGCCAACCCTGCACTAAACTACTCTATATCTTAGCGAAGATATGTGTTAAAGTAACTTAGAAAGAGTGGCTGAAAAGTCCTGACAAGCACAACTCTACCTATTACTACTTCATTGAAGAGATTTGTGAATCAACAAATGCTGTACCATGATATTGTAGCGCTCTCGTGTTCATGTGGGTATGCGCCCTTGCAGCTGCAGCCTCAGGTCAGCCCCCCACCGCTGGGGACTCGAACTTGGGCCTACGGCGTCACTCAACAGGGACCCAGCCAGTTGAGCTAAAGGGAAATCTCCCTTCAGCCCGACGGCTGCGGTCTCTGCTATTCACAGGGAAGGGCGGTGACGTCACCGTGCTGGTAAGCCAGCTTGCACAACCTGCAATGTCAGCCGTATGCGTTGCAATATTTTGTTTTTGGAAAATGTAAAATAAAAAAACAGCACTTAAGGTACAGGTTACTGATATGTATGTGATTTTATCAATCAAATCTGAAAACCTGCTGTATGCGTTATGAATTTACAGTAGATATCTTATTTCTTTATTTCAGCTCTAAAATAAAGCATAAAAAGCTCATTGTTATCTGTGTCAGTTTTTTATAAGTTCATGTTTTTTATTTTTACAAGCTTTTAGCTTGTTTTAACAATAAGTGATCTCGCCCTGTCCTGCTGTGATAATAAGCAGACCTAGTCACAAGCTGCTGAATGTTTGAGCTGCCTAGTGAATATGCAATAGAATCGTGTATTACTAGTAAACAATGCGCACAAATTACTATGCTATTGGTGACTAATTAGAAGATAAAAGTTCTTGCAGTATAGGTTTGGTAATATACTAAACCTTTGTAAGGGGTGGAAAAAAACACAAATGCAGTACTTCTGAAGGAACTTGTTTTAGGGGAGTACAGTACACTATATACAGTATGCTGCCGAAGTGGCTTAACAGTCTCCATCCAACCATTAAGTCACAGAAGATGTTGATGTCAGAACGCAACGCTGCTCACTTCTGACTGCTGGCATGAAGAGGTGACAGGTGTCAGTTCTTCTTGATTGGACACTGTAAAATCCAGAGCTTGACAGACAAGGAACTGGGACTAATACGATTGGGAGTGGTGCCGCAATTTCTCTGAAGTCAGGATTCTCAATGTCATGATAGAAATAAACTAAGGAAAATGTTATATCAGGTTAAGTAATGGATTTGGATACTTTTTTTTTTCCTTCGGGTTGCACTTTTGAAAAAAGTTATTAGAAATTGTTAAAGGACAAGCCACACAGCTCTAAAATAAGGCCACCCTTAGAGACTCTGAAAAGCAGAGAAAGTCTACTATTTCCCAGACACGGGCCAGTTTTCAGCTAAAAGCAGTTACAGTAACTCTAAATGAAGTGTGCTAGTGTGGGTAGAGAACACAATTCTGTACAGGATTTAAAAACAAATCAAAATTAATGTAAAAAAAACAAGTAACTGTTTTCTTGACAAAGATAGGTATTACCATTAAAATATCAATCTCTGAGTGATATGCACCGATTGATATGTTTCTTTTAATACTCTGCTATTTGTAATTCAATTCCAGCACCAATTTCTACAGATATCACTTATGTTCAGCATTTTCACCTAAGCCTCATTCCAAAAGCACAGATACACTGAAAAGTAACATAATGTCCGTCTCAGGCAGAATTAGAAAGAGTCTGATTTGTTTAAGAGATTGCATGTGTTTGGGGCATGTTTCAGCAGCAATCCTGCCATCCTAGAAATTATATGTGTGACCTCCACATGTCTGAGTCAAACAGGAAACTGCCAAAACCCTGGGAGAGTTGCACTCCCTGTGCAGTTACACTGAAAAAGACACAGACGTCTCACATATCCCAGAGGGAGTGAAGTCAAAGAAAACAGTTTGAAAAAGATGCCACATTGATGCACAGTCAAACACAATTGTTTGTGTTTTACTGTAATAGCTCATTGGTGACATTTATAATGTTATTTAAACATGAAATAGAGAGCAGATAGATTGAGTGAGTATTATTCCTTGGATTAAAAAACTAGTGAGCCTTCGTCTCCTCCTCTTCATCACTTTCTGTAAAAATGGGCTCTGTATAACATACAGTAAGCTCTATCTTGTACACAGTCCTCTTTTTTGTCATTTTTTTCTGGTTACATTTTTTAAATTGTCTTACATCTTTGGAAAGATAAATATTCTCAGTCAAACAAGTAAAAAAAAAACTAACAAAATCCAGCAACAGCCTGCGTGCAAAATCAATAATAGCTTTTCTCGTCTTTCCCTTTCTAAATGAAGTAATGTTTAGAGTGGGAGAAGGTATAGGAATCATTTTACCTGTAGCAAAAGTTGCTTATTTCATTGTATTTCATTGTAAGCTCTTCCATATTCAATTACTTCACCACATTCGAAAGGACTCTCATAACCCAGTCTTGGAAACGTACAGTATGCAGTTTTCAATAAATTGTAACTTTAACTCTGCACAACATTATGTATGACACATTACATTTAATAATATTGCACTATCATGATTTTTTAAAGTTTCATTATCCAACAGTGATTCTTAAATTAATTTTAGTCAGAAATGTGCAACCCTGTAGCATCAATGATGTGTCAGAGCCTGTCATTTCATGAGCACAGTTTAACTGTTTAATGTGAAAATAAGTTCTGACATTCAAAAGAGGTTTTCACAAACAGAAGAGACGGTCAAAAAGCCTTATGAAGCATGACCTTACAAACCCACATACACCAAGGTCATATCTGTGTGAGACTTAACCTTTTAATGCAGCAAAGATACAATACTCTGCCATTTCCAAAGAGGGAGAAATTGATCTATTTTTTTACCAAGGTGGAGATCTAAGCCACATAATTGAGGCATCCTGTAGATGCTGCATACCACTGGGTCTGAATTGTCTCACGGGGTGTAATATCATCATTGCTTTGATATCAAAATATCAGAACTTGAACCATATATCACATCAGTCCCACTGCCCCTATCCAGGAAGAGCTATGCTCTGTGTGACAGTTAGCCTGATTAACTTTACCACTAACATCCTTTATTCTTAATTTATGAAATTAATTATCATTAATAGTTCAACCCAATATTACAGAAGAAATAAAGTATGGGTTGTTTCTTTGGTAATCTAGAAATTCTAATGAATAACAAACAGATTTAAAACAAACAAACAACAACAATATCAAAATAAAAATAATAGTACAAATAATAAAAGTGCTTTACATGTAACAGTCCCCCGCTGAACCATTCGGGACCTCAAACATAACTTCTCATCCGAGAAGGCACTTCCTGCAAAATAGTGTGCCCGGTCACCACAAACACAGAGTGTCACCTACTGGTCTGCCAACATGAGTTACAGCAGAAACTTGGTTTTCCATGTAAGAGGACTTTCAGCCCGCTACAGATATGTCTTCTCTGGATGGAAGTGCACCCCCCTAAGAAGCTTTAGATTACACTGTGCAGTGTGTGCACACCTGTTTGTGGCATGTGTGAAAATATACCAGTTATGGTATTACAGTAATAATCCTGGGATTTATATGTACTCTTTAATCATTATTTTTGTGAAGAGACAAAAGTAATTGTTCAATGTTATATTTAGATTGATTTACAAATACAAAGAGTGCTTTTTAATTGATATACTGTATATATATACAGCACACATTTTAAAACAACCAAAGAACATTTTCTTCGTTTAGCATCTGCAGGGCTCAACGATATTAGAGGTGACCAGCCTTAACAAAAAAAATTACGAAATTGACAAAGCGACAAGCAGAACGTGGAGCACAAGCACAGACACCATGCATCGTAGTAGCTCTTGTATTATGGGTGAAAGCTCTTGTATACCAATAGAAATATAACAAATAATAAAAAAGAGAGGTCACGTAATTAATTTTGTGACAGTGCAAGGTGTTCTCCAATTCATCCATTTTTTTTTCTCCACAGTAGAAACATCTGAGTTTCAATTCAATTTTTGTATAATACAACTGTGAACAGTATTCAGATACTGTACAGTGGATATAAAAAGTTGAAATTGCAGGGTTTTGTGATGTAAAGCCAGAAATCAATGTTAAAGTATGCAGTACCAATGCTTATCAGCAATGGTGACTTCAGTCTTCCCTGCTATACCTTAAAGTGCTGACACACAACACTATTATAATTATTAATTATTTAATAGACTAGTTGGATATCTGAGGAGCTGGGAAATTCAGGTTTTCAATTAAAGACATCATGGATTTGTGATGAGAGACTTTAATTATTCAAAATTATATCGTTTCCACTGATTTAGGTGGTTATTTACATTTAACGTCTGCAATGTTTGGAACACATGGTGTTACATATGTGCACACAGTGATATTTTTACGTCTCAGAATGACCCTTGTGTTATGGCTGGTTATCATTTAGCTTTTTCTGCATTTCTGTTTTACTTGATGCATGCTGTTGTGATTGTAACAACAGTGTCTGGAAAATCTGCTCTTTGATATTCATAGTAGATCATCTGGAGGGTCAGGGGTGCAAACATAAACCTGATCTTTTTTGTGCACATAGGCCAGCTGAATGGCAAATGAACGTGACAAGGAAACAAAACAAAAATAATACACTTCTATGGGTCTTTATAGACAGTCCTTTACACAGTACATGTGAAATAATAGGACACAAATAACATTGTAAAGGCTTTGACTTGGAAGAAAATGCTAATGTTATTTTTACATGTGGTGTTGTTGGCACTGTGCTGGTCTGTAGAGGGGAAGCAGGAGATGAGTTCTGAGAATGAAGGTCTGCATTTGAACAGCAAATTATGTCCCTGTCCTCAGTTATGGTCATGAACACTGAGTAGCAACTGAAATGTGGTTTCTTCGCTGAATTCTAGGCTCACTGTCCTTTACAGAGTGAGAAACTGACCTACAGTATAGGGAACAGATTAAACCTGTTGCTCATCTACTTATGTAGATGAAAAGGAACAGCAGAGGAGGCTCAGGACCAGGTACACCCTGCTGGAATGAGACCAGGGACAGTCAAAGCTGTCCCAGGACAGTGGAGGGACTATGTCCCTATAAACTGAAGATAAAACCGCCACTGGACACCAAACAGACTTTAGCCTTTGTGTTGTTCTTTAGTGCTCTAGCAATCCTTGCTTTTTTCCAACTTGTCAGATCCATCATTAGAGCCTCGATGTCTTAAGGTCAGAATCCAGGGCCGCTGTGTGTCTAAATATAGACAACAGTTCCTCCAACTACCTTCAGGAGCAACATTAACTCCACCTCTCACTGTCAACTCAAACCCTTTCATCCAGACTTGGAACCTGACAATTGCTAATCAATCAAATTAAAGCATACAGTAGGTTTGAAGCATAAAATGGTTAAAGTAATGTCTTAAATTCATTATATTCTTTCTACAAGTACAGCCAGTGCATTGACTATATCAAATATTATATTACCTGTTCAATGTTTAATAAAGAAAACTATGTATTGTATACTCAGCTGCAAATAATAATTGTTAATATCCTCAAATATAACTGAATTCTGAAATAGGCAAATATAAAATAATAAACAAATTGATTTACATGTAAAGTAAATGAACCTTAAAACTGAAAGACAGGCTGTATATTTTCCAGGAAGTCCATTTATTCTTCATTTGTATTTCAAGGAGCTCAGATCTCATTAAAATTCCAACACAAAATTAATCATGGTGGTTTATGACTCTGAGATGTTTGCCATTGTTTAAAATAGTACTTTCAAGGCTGCATGTGCCAGTGAATAGAGACAACTGGATGCTGGGATGGGTGTCGGAGTTCTGTAAATGAGCCTTTCTCGTTACTCGCCAAAACTAGTACTGTGACTGCACACCAGACAATAAATTAAAATGACAGTGGACGACTGCAGCAAGCTGTGACGAAAGGCGGGAGTAATCCAAGCTGTTCACAGGCACAGTGACGATATCCGTTGAGGAGACGGATTGATCCTCTGTAATATGGTGCTAGACAGCTTGCTGCACTTCCTCCTCAGCTAGGAATTTGAGATGGATCACCGAGTATCAACATGGCTCTGGAGCGTGTGGGCCACAGTGCTGTGATGGAGCTGAGCCTCAACTTGAAACCCTACAGATTTACCATCTGCCACGAACTGGAGACACTGAGTGCGTAAATTAATTCCCAGTCATTCTTCACCAATTCCACCACCCCCAGAAAGGCAGAGGGCTTAGTTTTGGTTAAATCACATACTGCAAAGGCCTGAAGTCAAACTTAAAGCATTTTGGGGAAAAATAGGAAAGAAATAAGACACATACAGTATATTAATGAGCTCTGAAGACAAAGGTGTAAAATTTAAATTGATACTATCCTTTGGATTTTTGTTTTTTTATGGCTCATTAAAAAACCGTGGGGAGCAAATGCATGAGACTAATACATGTATGGAGGACTATCCTTCTAACAGAAATCAGAATGTACAGACATTGAAATGGTCATCATGAATATGCACTCATTCATCATGAGTGCATTAATCATAATCATGATTAAACTACTGATAAAATATTTAATGCTCACCGTAGGGTGTTACTCTATTGAAACACAGAAAACAAAAGAAAGTCATTGAAATATCTCAATCCATACCACAGCAGTGTCTGTATACATTCTCCAGAGATGATCACAGCGTTTGAATATGCTCGAAGGACTACAGCGTGTTGCTGACACTTTGTGCAGAAATGAATTAATATTGCCAGATATATGGAACAATACATTTTTAGTCAAAAATATGAAAGCTTTGCAGACAATCAAGGTCTTCAATCTCAGGAAGTTTGTGCGACTGCGCAGCTTCGTACTGTAGCTCACTTGATGAAAAGGATGCTTTCTCAAATTTATGATCACAGTAAAGTTTGATCTAGTTGGCGACATTTTGCGAAAATGGAAAGATATTCTGACATACAGTATAGTGGGAACCAGATAGATAATTAACGATTGAGCAGTTTCACACCATGCGCCTTTGAGATAAATTTTTAAAATATTCATTTTCATAAAACCTCAAGATACAGATCCTCAGAAAACAAGTTAAGACACAATCAGCCCTCGTGGCCCTGAAAGACAGAAACTACAGAGGGAGCCTTCATCTGCCCTGGCTGAACAAGGGCCAGAGGTACACAAGGCAAGCACTGCACTCCGATGCAATGGTGAGGACTACGCTTTTAGTACAGGGAGATTGCTGCACTATTTTACAGCATACTGAACATTTCAAAAGGAAAAGTATTGTCTGATTTCAACTCAAAACTTGCAGTTTAAAAATATTCAGGTTTCCTGCAGCATTAAAAAAATTGCAGACAAATTGAACCATGTTTTCTTAATCTTTCAATATTCTTCAGCAAACAGATGTCTAGCATCCCTGTAGATCGGTAAAAGGATGAGGAAATTATCTTTCAGAATACACCTCAGTGTGAGTTTTCCCCTGTTTTTTAAGACGTTGACAAGTGCACCAAATGTGCTCTCCTTCACATGATGTGCAGAAAACAGAGGGGTATTTTTCGGTGGATTCACGTGGAGATAATTTAGTGCCACATTCATTTTACTGAGAAGCTGCAGTACCTGATCCCTGGGCTCTCAAAATGAACAGCGATGAGGAACAGGCTCCTGGAAATGTGGCAGCTCGTATTCAGAATGAAAGCGTTTCTGTCCATTTGGAGCTAAATGACCTTGATTTTAACGAAGCCTTGTGGACCCTGACTTAGTAACCAAGGACCCTCAAGGGCCTTGTGGACCCTGACTTAGTAACCAAGGACCCTCAAGGACCACAGAAGAGTCAGCTGCTATACTGAGAATGAAATCATTAAATTATGTTCATAAATTAACAATGCTTTGAATTGATTGAACTAGATTTTTTTCCCTTTTGTTATGTTTTTTCTGGTATTCCAGTGCTGCTGTTGTCACTGGAAACTCAGAACTCAATGTTTTGACCTTCATGTGATTCCCCTAAGTTGGAGTTACATTCCGGTTTCCTTAAGGGTACAGTCTAGCAATATGACATGAGCCAAGAATGATGCACAGGCACATATAATGGGATTTCAAAACAGGTAGGAAATGAAATTACATGAGCAGTAGAGGAGGAGACCCGATACTGCACAAATGACAGACTGAGTGACAGGGTGACACTCCAGCAACTCATGACATTTTCATCAAAAATATATACACTATATATTTTGAGTTTCCAGATTAGAGATAGAAATCGAAACCTTCTGGCACACAAACATTGCAGAGTTCTGCTGCCGTGCCTTCGAGCCAAGATGAATCAGGCCATGGCTTTGACATTAATGATGTGACAGCATTTGATAGCTCTTTCCATTAAATTCCCTGGCAAGCGGGGGAACAATTTCTTTAATTACTAATAGATTTCCTCTAAACATTGTGACTGTTTGAATCTCTAATGACACTTGGAACATTATAAGATTCCATTAAAGAAAAATTATTTTCTCTTTGTTCATATGGTACAGACTGATATCAGTAAAAAAAGATCCTGCTGTCATTCGATTTGATCATTACATTCCATCAATTCTCCTTAAGCAACATTTTACCAGCCGTACTTCTGAAACCTGTTTCTAAAGCAGTGCAGGTATAAAACATAAAGTTTTTTTTAACTATAAATCTTGAACTCTTACTCAGTTGTTAATATCTTCTTAATTGTCTACTGTTTTCCCTCCTCTCCTGCTCCTCTAGTCAGGTTGCACAATGAAGTCTGTTTTTTTTCCATCTAGACTATACTCTGAGTGACTTAATTGATTTGATTGTTGATTTAATTGATCACAATTACTGCTGTTTCTGGCTCTGTGGCCTCTGAGGAGGTTTATTTACTTTCAGAAACTTGCTAGGGCAATAAATGCAGGTGATCTAGGGTGTCTAACAAACAGGCATGGCAATGGCTACATACTGCAGACAAGAAAGAAACAGCATGTAAGTACACGCTACTCATTCTGTAATCTCATGCTAGTCGATCATCCCAGATGTGGGATATCCTGGTAGAGGTAAAAAGCATACTGTAGACATCTTGCTGCTTGCCTCTTGGTTTACAATGACAATGTAAACATTTAATAATAATAATAATAATAATTAATAATTGCTTACACTTATATAGCGCTTTTCTGGACACTCCACTCAAAGCGCTTTTACAGGTAATGGGGATCCCCTCCACCACCACCAATGTGCAGCATCCACCTGGATGATGTGACGGCAGCCATAGTGCGCCAGAACGCTCACCACACATCAGCTATCAGTGGGGAGGAGAGCAGAGTAATGTAGCCAATAATGTAGCCAGGAGGCCATGATTGGTAAGGGCCAATGGGAAATTTGGCCAGGACGCCGGGGTTTCACCCCTACTCTTTTCAAGAAACGCCCTGGGATTTTTAATGACCACAGAGAGTCAGGACCTCGGTTTTACATCCCATCCGAAGGACAGCACCTGTTTACAGTATAGTGTCCCTGTCACTATACTGGAGCATTAGGACCCACATGGACCACAGGGTGACCGCCCCCTGCTGGCCCCACTAACCTCTCTTCCAGCAGCAACCTTAGTTTTTCCCAGGAGGTCTCCAGTCCAGGTACTGACTAGGCTTACACCTGCTTAGCTTCAGTGGGTTACCAGTTGTGAGTTGCAGGGTGGTATGGCTGCTGACAAGAAGCCATAATATTAATATTTCAGTCTATCTGTCAATATTAAGTCTATTACAAGCAGGAGCAATAACTATGCATCCACTTCATTTTGTTTCAGTGCATGTCTCTCTGGTCTAATCATCTCTTCATAACCCACAGCTGAAACTCTAATGTACCTGTTAAAAATTCTGGTGGTTGTGAGTCTCCCATGAGAACTACTGTGAATTCTTCAGCTTGTGTAACTCAGTTCTGAAGTAACTTCAAGGTGCCTGGTTCTGACTAGCAGTCATTTTCCATTTAATTAGTGAGACATACAGGGATTGGTAAAGTTTCATTCTGTGCTGCTGTGGCAGATTCACACTGGCTTGTTAGCAGTTGGCCTCCCATTAAACCCTTGTGCATACAATTCCCAGGCCACGTTGGCCAAACATGTGACAGGGCTGTGTTTCTGACATCCTGAGTGTCAGCACTGGTTTCATTGTGGACTGTGCCAGGAAAGTCCTAAATATTGGTCTTTTCAGATCAGGTGCCTCTCTAGCACATCCTGTGCTCTTCCACCATATTCCCCAGAGTGAAATTTGGATTTCAGCAGCTCCCATCCCAAACAGAAATTCTGTCAGCTCCAATCTACCTGCTATATTGGGAGGAGCTGCCTGTAGGTTCTGTTTTTTTATTTTTTGGATAGTCTCACACACACACAGCACGTAGCTCCTGGAGCATTTCAGCAAGCTAATTACACTTCCAGGAAGACTTGGTACAATGCTTTCTGGCAACGCTATGAATATTAAAACAAAGTCAGTCATTCAATACAGGAAGGAAGACATCTTTCAAAAAATACTGCAACAACAAAAGTAGTGAATCAAAACTGCTAAGACATACAGTACTTTTTAATAGATGAAAGTAATTCATGAATTAAACAGGGCAAAACTGCCACTACAGTGTAGTGACAATGTGATTAATACCTCTGTGTGTCTCAAGAAAAAAGACAGCAGTACATGGACAAATGTAGCCTGCCTGTCTTCGTAAACCGGACTCGTGGTGGTGCTGGAGTTCTGATGTTAATGACTCCGGGAATACCTCTCGTGGACATTCATCCCTACTGGACGTCTGCACTGCCACTGTCAGCAGCATTTGGCAGCATGGAGTATGAGTAATGAAAGAGCATTGACAGTGCTCAATTAGTCAGCCAAAAAACTTGTATCTGTGCTGAAATATTCCTCCTTCTTTAAGATACTCTCACTTTGCATTGGTTTCTGGTGGAACTGGTGTTTAACAACTAAGAAGGGTGAGACAGCATTGTGTCGCCCGTACTGGAGGCGTGAGAGTTTTCACACCAGTGAGGATGAAAGAGAAGTGTCTAGTGGCTGAACGTTTATGAGAAACAGTGAGCAATAGTAAAATCAGGAGAAAAAATGAATTTGTAGTCTATTTTTGTTAGCTTTCTGTCAAGGCAAGTGCTTTACAAATCATTTAATTAGCAGGATTAAGCAGCCATATGAGTGAAGTACAGTAGGAAAGTTCCTTTGAAGTTAAAAAGTTCCCTTACAAGTTTACATGAGAAATTAAGATTAAATAAATTAGTAA
The DNA here is from genome assembly GCF_055471065.1 of Atractosteus spatula. Classification (NCBI taxonomy): domain Eukaryota; kingdom Metazoa; phylum Chordata; class Actinopteri; order Semionotiformes; family Lepisosteidae; genus Atractosteus; species Atractosteus spatula. Next base: position 64,515,054 of record NC_142708.1, on the reverse strand, counting down.
AGACCTTTGTTAGTACAAATAGCACCACCAAACTAACAAGTCATCGTTCATGCCTGAGTTCAGTGCAACAATTGGTTTCTTTCATTAAGGTTACTAAACCGTGCTTGAGTTTTTTAGTACAATTCTTAGTCTATGGATAGAGGGACAGTTTATTTTGTGATCACTGTTCCAGTATATGAGTGACCATTTAGCATGTTCAGATGGAGGCTCCTTGTGTTCAACAGGTCACACTAGGTCAATGTGTACAGATGCTCTGCACAGTGTGGTGCCATACATGATTGTGGTGAGATGTGTTGACACCATACTGTACATCTTAAACATGCTCATCCATTAGGACATACTGTGTTCACTATTCTCAGCTTTTTTAAAGAGGAAGGTGCCAAAGAGGCCCTACCACTAATTTGGTGTTGGTTCCTGAATTTTTGTCCAGAAAATGTCATAACACTGACAGTATTGCTAGTAGTAGTTGCTTTTAAATCTGGCCATTGTAATAAAAATGAGGAGATCTGCAATCTCACAAATACGCAATATGTTCATAAATCCAGACTTGTAAAGATCTAAATTAAAAACCACTCCTGAATCTTATTATTGTTGTTGTTGTTAATGTTTTATTTGACTTGCACCTTGTACACTAGATAGCTCAAACAAAACATTACGAAAGAACCCTAGCTGTCTGATCCAAACATTACAGAGATGGATATTATGGTATGCTTTGCTTTTGTTTCCTGGTGAAATTAGACTAATTGATTTGCTGTCTAATTTCACTTCAGCAATTAAAAGACATCTATTTAAACTGGCTTATTCCAGTGTAAACAAAAGTGACTGATGGCATTAGTATTGAGTTTGTTTAGCATATATTGACCATTTGATTAGAGCTCTTGTGTGTATCTTTCATTTCCCTCAGTCTCCTAAAATAGCGTATCAGTTGAAACAATGCAAAGATAACAATGCATCCTCTTCCTTCCCTTGTATTGGAAAATATGAGAGGAGACAGAATTTCTTTATATTTCTTTATCCTGAGTTATTGTTGAGATCTGAGTTATTGTTCCAGGAATACTGATGGTATACAAAGAGCAGCAGTACTTGTCTGACCAGCATCTCAGTGTCCATCATAGAGCCTAGCAATGTGCTACAGTGTACATCTCACTAAAAACAGCACATACTGTATTGATGATCTAGCTAAAATTATGATTGCAGTGTAGATTTAAAAGACTCCAAACTGCCAGCAATCACTCTTTGAATTTGCTAGAAAGATTCCTGGTTATAACTATGTACAGATCATTAATAATGGAATGATCAAATATTCGATGCAACATTGCTTTCTACTTCACTTTGTTTGCACCAGCGCTCAACTGGGCAAACTGCAAACTACAAACATGGTGCTTTCATGCATTGTTCAAAGCCGAGCTCATGAAAAATTCCACAAGCACAAAAGGATTGAAGGATTGAAAATGATTGAAGAGAAAAATAATGAGGAAGTGAAGACAACAGAAAATGTTTTTGTTTCTGGCCAGGGAAGGTCTTCCTATTTGCATCCTCCAGGCACCCTAAACAAGATACCCCTTCTGTCACGATCATAAGTCCCTTCTCTTAAGGGCACTCCGGCTTTTTCCGCTTTTAGTTGATTTTGCGCACCTGACTCCTATCCAGCCCCTCCCTATATAAGCCAGATGCTCCTACCATTCTGGGCTCAGTTCTGGAAGATGGACGCCCAGAAGCCTGCCTACCAGCGGGTCCAGGAGAGACCCAACGGCATCGGCTTCACCACGGTGTCCTGACCATCTGGGTCCGGGGCTTAGAGCGCCTGGCCCCGTTACTGCTTTTTATTCCCCATCCCTGCACCATATCCCCCTTCGGTTTTTAAACCTTGTCTCGTCTGTCCTGGATGCATCACCTGGCTCTGGATTCCTGCTATTCGCTCTAGATTATCCCTTCAGACTCCTTTGGACTTGTTTGCCTTGGCCACGCCCCTCCGAGCACCAGTGCACTGTCGTCACGCCCCCCTGTTCGTCTACCAGCCCAGTTCCTAGTCGTCTCCTCCCCGTGTCTGTTTCACTCCCTTCCGGATTCTACCATCTGCATAGGGTCCTGATTTATGCTTCCTGGCACCTTCTCTCAGGTCTGGAGTCTGAGGGGCTACAGGCACAGGTAAAATCCATCAGGAGGAAAGGAGATTGACTCGGATCTCCTTTTTACATCGTGCACATTTGTGTTAGTCCAGTAAAAGAGTCATATTAGAAACAAATCTTCATCAACATGATATCACCAGGTGAGAGAAGTGAGAAGCGTACTGGGCTGAGAATCACACCCAGGTTATCCAGCACACAAGAGAACTAGACAGAGGGTCTCCACTGTCTGATAATGTTCAGAGTGGTCTTTTTCCTATCTCACAAGTGCCCACTTAATCTAGGCAGTAGGATGTAACATGCAACCTGATAACGCTCTGTTTAGCTCATCAGACTGCAGCTGACTGCGGGGTTCTGGGGACACTGCAGTGTCTCCCTCACAATTAACTCCATATGCCTCTGTTCTGGCTGAGTGCTTTCTCTTGCCGAGCTAACCTATTCATTGCACAGCTAAGACAATGATCATTTCTAGCATGGGAGAAATGGTGCAGGGCCTTGGCTGTGTTAGACCTTCAGTCAGGTGGATTTCAATGTGTTTTTCTAGAACTTTGTTGGTATTCTCAAACCTATCATTTTTTCAGGTCATTTTTTCAACTCAATTTTGCACAGAGAATGTGAACATGACCCTGTTCTAATAAAGAGGATACAAATCCAGATCTGACTTGTTCAGTCACCTCAGATAGGGTAAGAGTTTATAGCGAAATAAATCATAATCCACATAAACTGCAGAGTTAGTAAAATACTGTAGTCTGGTTATAGAAATGTGATATTTGGCAAATAAACCAAGTCAACAAGAAACAATAAGATCCTCACCTCCACAAACCAAGGGAGACCAGGTGTTCATGATATATTAGTACAAGATACTGCAGTGCAGCTGTACAGTCCTCACACACATCCTGTTACAGAAATATGTCATGAGAAAATACTGTACAGTACAGTATATCTACAAAAATACACATCCTTGTAAAACAAATACAGAAACCATGGTTATATGCCGTAGATTTTAGTAAAAATAACTAAAATGATAAAGATAAAGATGCCTGAGACTGCCTGTACTGCATATGATAATTTTAATTTCATGCATTTGTTTTATTTTCATATTAATTCTTACTGTGTTGTTTATTCTCTATTTTGAAAGGTCCCTCCATTTAACCACTGTACTGAAAGAGTTTGCCTTGCACTCTTCTGTTGAAAACACATGAAATATAAGCTCCCTCTTCAGGGTTTGCCTTCTCAGCTCAGCTCAGCTCATCCAGGCCTTCCAGCCATTTTACTGTGCTGGGTCCTTCTCTCTGTGATCAGTTCACCCTCAGGTCTGCACTGTTCGTCCCAGTCTGACCTCTGCACTGGACCTGGTCTGAGGTCACTTTGTACCAGTTTCTCCACCTGCTTTGGTGATTCCAAAGTTGGGATCACAAAATACAGTTCCCCAGTTTAATACTGCAGTGTTCCACCTTACTGCTGCTTAAGTCGGCAGCTTTCCTGCAACAATCATCATAATAATTAGAAATTAAGATGTGGCATTATGCTCATCTCAGAGGTGACAGCTGCCTTTCAGCTCATTGTTCATGGCATTAGCCAGTGTAACATCTGATTTTTACACTGTCACTACTGGCTTCACACAATCCTGCCTGACTGATGCTGAAGTTTAACACCGATCATTCCAATCACAGTGGAGGCAGTTTTCACAGAATGCAATAAGGCAAAACATAAAGCTAGAGCTGGAGCTGTGTGCCACCCACAGTATTCAGGAAAATACAGAATTGTTGAACACTGTTGAAACTGAACAAGCACATGTATAACTTTCTAGTTGCTCTTACACAGTGAATGTTGCTTCAACTGTGAGACTATATATAATTTTTTCCAGTAAAAATATTGGTGTTAGAAATACACTTAAAATGTACATTTGTCAACATGTATTAACATTTAGTGCTTTGTCAGGTGCTGATTTTTGATTACTTTACATTCAATCACATTTCACCCTCTTTACATAAAAGCTAATAGTTTTTTTTCTATAAAGTCTGAAAGCTTTTCTTTCATAGGATTTTCCTCATAATTAAGTATACCTTGTACTTATATAGTGCTTTGCATCCCAAAGAGTCCCAGAATAATTTACATATGACAGGACCCTCTGTTACGAACGAGTCACTAAGAACCCTGTGCAGGTCTCTAAGAGAGTCCGAGAGGGGCGAGGCAGCAGAGTGGTCAGTAGTTCCTGGCGAGGTCGAATCTGGGTCGAGAGATCAGCGAGGCAAACAAATCTGAAAAGGGGCAAGATGAAAGGGTTGTCGAGAGGTCCAAGGCTAGATGGGTCTTTGTATCGGTGGTCAGTGGTAGAGGACCATGCGAGCTCAGGAGGCAGATAGATTCCCAATACCAAGCGATGATTCAGAGTGAACGTAGGGTTTAAATAATGAAGGAAGGGGTGTGGAATGGAAATTGGATAATGAGGGTTAATTGGCGCCAGCTGCACCCGTAACACTCTTTATCTACCACTGATCTGCAACCTCCACTTGGGAAACACACAACAGCCGCACTGCACAGCCAGTCAGGTGAGAAGTGAGAAATTGCTTCTTCAGTTGAATTAGGGAGGGAATGTTAGGAAGGCAGGACTGTTGCATGTTGTCACAAACACTTAGACAAAAGTTTTAAGTCACAGATTCTATAGATTAAATACTGCAAAAAAATCCCACATTTCCCAAATGACCTGCAGCAGATTATAACAGATAAAATACTGTAGGTGCTCAGATGACACAGGGCAGTGGCCTAGAGGAAACTGTATTGTGTTTATATATCATGGGAGTACCAAGGAATTTGTCAAGCCCCTGTGGCTCCAGTTCTCCAAATGCCTAATCCAGTTTTGTCTCTTGACAAGGCAGTAAAAGATTCTTGTAAGTCTGTCTTGTAACTGGGAAGCTAGCAATCAGCTCTACATAGAAAAGAAAGAAGTAACCTGGACCAAAATCTTAAATATTTTATATCCTTCAGGCTACAATATACTGTATCTATCGAAATCCATTCATTCAGAAGAAGAAAAATATCTTGTTTATGTGCACACAGCACAATCAAACTACTCTAATCTGAACCTCAGACTTTCCAAAGGCAGTATATTTAAAAAATATCCCTTTTATAAAAGCCTTGCATGTAAGCAGCTATGAAAGCATTTTAATAGCAACCTGAGGTGTAACATGGTGCTTAGGCTTCACCCTCCAGACTGTTTTTTATTAGTGGTGGCCAAACTATTTGACTTTGATTCATGGATACAAGGGGATCTACCCAGCCAAAGTGACTTTTTGACAAAGGATGTTTATCTACTGATTTTGAAATGCTGACAGAAGGTTTTACTGCCAAAGAGCTTCATCTTTCAATATCAAAGGCTGGGAGCAATGGGAGAGCGGACATACAGGTAACAGTGACCGTGACACTGTAGGGACTGAACCAACACCAACACTTCTTACACTGCGGCTCAAAGACATATCTCATACTCTGAAACGGGCTTGAATGACCTCACTTACAATGGAAGAAGACCAGTATACAGTAGGATGCATCACAGCAGAAAGTACGGTGCCAGTCAAACAATCTTCATTAGACTTTCATGTTCTGGCTGTCTGTACAAATTAGATATGGATGGCTACTTTCAAACATCATGTTACCTGAATCTTTGCGGTCTTTGAACCTGACATACAATCAACACTTCTGAATTTGCCTGTGGGAACAGAGGAGCTGTTGGCTCAAAAACTTTTCAGATGTCTCACTGGGCAGCAAGGTTGCCCTAAATCTGCACCAAAGGCATTATTGTCTTAGAGAATATTGCTTAATCATCATCACACTTCCACCATACCCACCATCTTACTGTTGGACATCATTCAGGACTGATGATGACATCACACACCATGATGACCCCACACCCAGTTTTCCACCACTTCTGTCAAGTGTGCAACTGTATTCATCAGTCACTGAAACAGTCCACCACTCCCATTTGCCACTGTCTCAGAGATTATCTGACCCACAGAAGATGGCTTCCAGATCACACAGAACAAGTTAGTCATCCTGCTGCTAATCCCAGATTTTATTTTGTGTTATAGGATTTTCTCAAAGTTCTGATGCAAACAACACTGAGGACATTTGGGGTCCCATGGATGTTCAACAGAAACCAAATCTGGATGTTCTGTGGAAAGTGTTACATTTCCGTTTGAAACAACTCTCTAAACGGGTCACAAGGGAACTGGAGTCTTAATCTGACAAACTGTGTGGGAGCAGAAAAACAAGATGACAAGTTCTGTATAAAGCAAAGGGCTCACCAAATATCACCTATTAATGTTGTATTCAAATACAAATTGTGTTTGTTGAATTAGCCTGGAGGGTAGCTTACAGGGCTGGCAAATGTATAGCCTCATTTTTGTTCATCTGACTATCATCAAGGATTCAAAACTTAACTGTTTTATGTATGAAAGGAGCAGCATAGATTTTTCTTTCAGGGATCCAAAAAGAGATAGAACTGAAAAAGTATTTTCACTAGAGTATCATGCAGTGTGAATTGAAAGGTAGTTGTTCAGAAAACCTATTATTAGAGTGGGAATGTTGTTGTGATTGTGCAAGGAAAGTTCACTGATCATTTAAAACCCATGATGCTCTGGCAACTTTCTGCAAAAAAACTTGGACATTATACTGTAGTACTTGTAATGAAAACGTTCTTTTGGGACCCTATGCAGACGGCACAAATTGGGGATGAGTGAGGAAAACCCGGGGAAAAAAGCATGCAGGGGTTTAGGAATAAAAACAGGGGGCGTGTCCATAGTGCACAGGTGTTCTGGGGGGTGAGTCTGGGGCAAATAATCCAAAATAGAGTCCAATGGGAAATCCAAGACGAGGAGGGTCGGGGGGAACAAGGAGGGAACAGGACCAGACGCTCCAGATCCCGGACTCGCTTGGTACAGGAACCAGTGCAGAGCCTGGAACAGAGTGAGAGTCTGGCTTTTAAGGAGGCAGGAACTGGGAGCAGGTGCACAAAATCAACTCACTTAAAGAGCCGGAGCGCCCTTAAGGGGGAGGTACTACAATCGTGACAGTACTGTTACACAGGTTCCCAGATATCCCACACTATGGCCTGATCTGATATCAGAAATATCAAGTAGACATAAGATCTAGGTATTCCACCAATACTGCTGAGGTTTGATGATGCAAATTGAACTACAAGTTTATACATTTTCAACTGAAAAACTTTAAAGTGAATTTGAATGTCTACCAGCAACCTTTTCAATTTTAAGTACGCTATTTTGAAATAATTTTGAAACACCATAAAACTTTCTAAAGTTTAGTAATAATTTTATTGCTAATTTGGCAAATTTTACTTTCAGTTATTAAAATAGTACAACTAATACTTTAATGGTCAGATTAATAATAATCTATCCCAAATTAGGTCTACATGAATGCTTTTTTACAACTAGTAAATTTGACCTGTTACCTGTATGTAAATCTACCTGTATTTACCTGATTCATTAAAATTAATTTTACTTTATTCTTTTGCATTTTTTGCATTTTGCATTGCATCTATTTAGCAAATACTACAAATATTTATGAATACTTGGAGTAAGCTAACTTTTGGTAAGAGCAAAGACAATGCCACCGGTAGGAATGACAATTTACGATTTCTGAGAATACAACATTAACGCTTGCTCTTACAAAACAACATTGCAAAGACATTAATATAAAACAAAGTGTTACGCAATGTCAGTGGATGTTCAGTGACCGATGTTGGTCAACAAGACTGCTTTGTCCAATACAGGGTTGCAGGGGAACTGAAGTCTATTCCAGCAAGCAACAGGTGCAAGGCAGAGTACACCCTGCATGGGAAGATGGCAAAATACAGAACACATCAAGGAAGGAAATAAAATTGCTAATGGAATGCTTGCATAAAGAGTCAAAGATCTGACATTAAAACAAACACAGTCATGTGAAAACATACTGTATACTGTAATTCATCTAAGAATAAAGTTCAGGGTTGTCCAATTGTAAAAAGTACAAGGTTGTTGTGGTCAAAATCTAAAATAAACTGCAGCCTTGACAAATAATTTAATGACTTATACTGACATGTTCAAAGAATTGAATTGCTGTAGTCTGCTCCATGGAAGGCTTCAAAAGAGATTTGATTGAGGTGTTCAAAATCCTTAAACAGAATGAAAAAGTCAGCCTAACCTGCTATTTCATACTATTCACAGAAGTGTGAAGAAAGGGAAAGATAATTCTCTCTTTCTATCATCAGCACTCATTTAATTAGCGCAGAAGGCTTGGGCACCCGACTCCAGGTGAGATAGAGACACAGGGGGTTATAAAAGCCTGGTGTTACATCATGCCATCAAGAAACAGAGCCAAAGCTTTGTCTGATTTTTTCATAACAAGCTGATAGAAACAACAACTTGTATCTGACTTTTTTCTTACAGCTGTCAGCTACAGAGAATCAACTTAATGAACAGAATAAAAAAGCTTGTTGGGGATAGAAGAATACATAGTAGAAGGTAATGAGGCATAGTATTACTATTCTCTTCCCCAAGCTGCCACAGTCCCACTGTCATCCTCTAATTGTTTCCTTCCCCGGAGGTAAGAGCAGAAAATTTGAAATCTAAAATGATGGGCTTTAATATCACATTTTGAAAAGCTTCTGAAAAGGAGACACACATCAGGGTTTAAATGGCTTTCGAACAGGCAAGGCCATAAACACATTTTTGCATTTTGTTGTTCAAATGAGAAATGTGCAGTTATTGGAACTGATTGGCCTTTATTATGCTGTTCATGATCTACACAGGAGAGGGGTCTGATAGGACTTGCAATTACAGCCAATATATCATAGAATCAGGCCTTTTAGTTTTAGGATATCCTCAGCAATTCTTTAGCCAGATTAAGCCCATTTGGGAAATTAAAAGGTCATTATTCTCCTATACTAAACACATTTAAATGGCAATAAAGAAAAAAATAATTTAACAAATCTCATTACTTGCGAAAGAAAACAACAAATCAATAAACAGACGTTTCCCATTTTTTTAACCTCCCCCTTGCAAGTTTATTGCATCCTGTTCCCCAAACCTAAAACTGTTTTGCTCTGTAGTTTGCAGTGTATGCTTTGAGAATCTCCGCTGCTGGTCCACACAGCAAGTACAGTGAACCACTCCAGTGAAAATGCTGTCTTAGCAGTGAGCAGGTGCTGAGAGAGGCGAGGCAGGGTGTTCTGGGCTCTCCCACACTGCTGTCAGCCAGCACCACAAAGTGTTTTTCTTTTCTGTTCTAGGGCTCAGTTCTTTGTGTGGTCAGTGACAGAATCAGAGACCAGAGGAGCAGTTGGTTTCCTCATTTGCTGCCCAATCACAGGACTATTGTGGTAGGACATAAACTGCAAATGGGATTTTCCAGCTCAGCTGGTCCAAGATATTGGGCTTTTTAGGTTGCTACCCAACAACTGCTCAGCAGAGGAGGGATATTCACAGAAGAATACAGAAGAAGTGACAGACAGCTGACTGAGAGAAATTCTTGTGACTACGCAGTAGTGTTACGTCACCTGTAAGGCCAGATACACCCCAGGTGGGGCAACTGTCCATCCCAGCGCATACACGTGGGGACCCATTAAGAGATGAGCCTAGGCTGTGGGAGGAAATGCTAGTGCCTGGAGAAATTCCACGCAAACACAGGGAGGACATCTCCAATGTAATGATGCCTCCTTCTGGAATCAGATCCAGAAACCGAGGTCTGTGGGGCAGAAGCACTGTGATCGGTATGATCAGAGCTGTTCCACCCTTAAAGTGTATTAATTAAAACCCTTATTACCAAGGAGTAGCTTGTTTTTGATGCAATTAATATCCCATTTGAAAAAGGTGTCCCAATAAGAATGATGCTCAGGAGCTTGCAATGGTGCTGCACACTGGGGCTGGAAACAGGAACAAGCCTCTTGTCTTTGCTAGTGAACCACCTGATCTCTGTACATGACAGAAACACCAAAAAATAAAAGATCTGAATATTTAGTTTGTGTATCAGATGGGAGTTTTAGCATCAGATCCTGAGCCTATAAACCATAACACACCCCTAGAGAGTTTAAAATTATATTCACTCCACTGCCTGAGGATCCATTTCCCAGAAACATCCTGTTTAAAATGATGAGTTCCCTTCACACGTGGCTAGCCCGGAGAGTTTTATTTGAACTGTAAAATGCTGAAAGATGAGCTATCAGACCCCTTTTTGCTTCCTGTGACCTTTGTTTGCTCTCTGAGTTTAATTGAAGAAAATACATAACCTTTACAGAGTATCGATTAACGTTAAAGTTGGAGCGGATCGCTGTGACAAAGCCCAGAGCCGATGGCTGCGAGGGGCAGGGATATGATTAGCTAAGGAAAACAATGTGAGTTATGAAGCGGTGAAACTGTCACCTCACATTTATAAGAAACTGAGATTTTGTGAGCTGGTTTACTGTTATAGGCTCTTTTGTCATTAGGGTTTTTGCCTTTATGTGTTTCCTTTTAACCTTTGAAGGGCAGCCTTTCTTTTAACCAATCTCAGTGGCTGTGAAGGCAGAAACAAGGAGCAGTTGAGAGTAATTTTATAACAAAGTGTTCATGCTGCTAAAAATGAGAAGAGCCACAGGACCTTTTGACTGCACTTTCAGCACTCCTTTTTATAATAATTAAGCTGTTTTAAGGTAGGGAAGTACAAGAGTGTACAGTATGTGTTTATGTAATGAGCTTGATACCATGTCTGTGACTTTACAAAAATGTATCATGCTAAATGCAGTAAAAACATTAAAAATTAAGTACAGGTTATATATATATATAGATCGATAGATAATAATTTATTAATCCCGTAGGGAAATTGATATGTTACAGCAGTCCAGCCCAAGACAAGCAAAAACAGACATCAGAATAGTTATAAAACAAAAGACAACAAAATAAATAAAAATAAATAAATAAAAAATAAATAAATACATAGGTGTGTGCAAAATGTGATGATCATAGTCACTGTAAAACAATAAAATATGTGCAAAATGTGCATAGGTTTATACAGACTGATTGTCCAAAAAGTACAATGGAGCAAACATGCTGTCCGTAGACGAGCAAATGAAGGGCTAACAGTTCTACCCTTGGGCAGCGTTATACACCCTGACAGCCGCCGGGAGGAAAGACCTGCGGAAACGTTCCCTTGAACACCGTAGCTGGAGCAGTCTGTTGCTAAAAGTGCTCCGCTGCCCAGTAACAGTCCCATGAAGCGGATGAGAGGTGTTGTTCATGATGGCTGTGAGCTTGGTCAGCATTCTCCTCTCAGCCACCACCTCCATGGGGTCAAGGCTCATCCCCAACACAGTGCCAGCCTTCTTGATAAGTTTATTGAGCCTATTTGCATCTTTTGTCATGATGCTGCTGCCCCAGCACACAACAGCGTAGAAGATGGCCGAATTGTAGAATTCATACAGTGGTCTGTTAGCAGAAAGCCTCTGATTCCCAGCAAGGGTTGTGATGGAGACCAGGCAGACCTGCTTGCTGTACACGATGCCAGTCCATGATAATATCTTCAATAACTGAAATAACAAATTGCAACAAAGAAAAGAGAGGGAACCTCCCGGAAAGTGTGTTTGGGGTCCATTGGGCCAAATCTGCTTTTTCTCCTGCAGTATTGCAATTTCTATCCAGGAGTCCATCTAGTCTGGGAAGATGACCTTCAGGAGCAAAAATCTCAAGTTTCATTATTTCACATTTTCCTCTTTACTTCTAAAATTAATGTCTTATGTGGAATATCATAATCATCAGTAAACATAATTTATATATTTTCCAACACCATTCCTTTATATGCTCTCTAATAAAAGTGCAGGACAGGTGCTGTGTATCCAGCAGAGAAATACAGAGTGTATAGGTGTCATGGTATATCATCGAGCTAGATCTCCTTTCGCATCAACTGCCGGAGTACTGCCAGTCCATAAATTAATCTCATATATTAAAAATCAATTCTGCATTTGTAATCCACCTTTCAAAATGTAATAGCAATGATAAATGTTAGTGACCTACATATCTTATGCAAGCTACAGTATACTAGTGATTTATTAATATCCTATCTTTAATCTTTTAATCCCCTTTGAACAGTATTTCCCGTACACAGGATCAGGTCTTTTAGCTGCAAAGAAAGATCCTCTAGGAAAAAAACAAAAGCGGCACACAATTGAGTATTAATAATCGTTGATAAATAATTACTTTTTGTTGAATATTTATTTATTGCACAACTACTTTGTTAAAAGAAAGAAGATGCAGATCTGAGAAGTCAAAGGTTCACACAGTCATGAAGGAGACAGTGAAGAGTGAAAAAAAAATCAGACTTTTTCTCATGACACCAGTTAACCACTACTTTAACTTCCCACTTTTTCCTCCTGAAAAGGAAAATAAAAACACTGGAAGTGTCACACATCACAGAGATCTTTCAGGGCACACCTTTCAGAGCTCCACTGGGCATTTCACCTTTCATTCTGTTTACTTGAAACTCTGAGACTTTGTTTTTCCTTTTACAAAGCAGCTTTTAACTGAACATGTCAAAACACAACCAGAAACTTCCTGCTCAGCTGTGGAGTGTGTACAGAGCCTTCTGCGCACTTCGGACCTAAACTTAACCTGTGTGTCCTCCTTGCACTATTCTCTGCTTGCTTTTTCTAACAGTCTCTTCCAAAGCTTCCTCTTTCTTCTCTCACGGACGTTTGCACTTGGGTAACTCTTTAAAATGGAAATACAGAGCTTCCAAACAATTTTTTGCAACTCCCTAAGTTGGTTCTGTCTTTAAGACAAGAGGCAGTCTTTACAATAAGGGTCATCGATCAGTTGCAGTATATCCCTGTGTAGTTCTAAATTTAAAAATGTTTCTGTCAACAAACTTAATTTTTAACTTAGAACAACAGGCAAGTCAGGACTCATGTGGGGGCTATCAGGGGAGTGAGGATTGTGATAATTTAGCAAAAAACACAGGTTGCAATAATAACACAAAAATAAAATAAATAAAAAAGAATTTGCCCTTTACAAACCTATGCCTTGCAAAAATATTCACCCCTTCCAAGAGTGTGTGTAAATTGCATTATGCTAGTGTGCAAAATTGATTGGAGACTGTCAAGACTTGCAGCTATAATTACTGTCAAAGGGTGCTTCCAAATATGGACTCAGAGGAAAGAAAGCTTATGCAGTCGACATATTTTTTATTTTTCTTTGCAAGTTTTGCTGGCATTTAACTTCTTTTTAGTTTTGAGTTTTGATCAATACCATTCTCTATAAATGCGTATGCATAATTTGTCATTGGTAATCATTGGAAAGGTGCAGAAAATGATGGGAATGAATATTAATTACCACTTGCCAATTCGCATTGCTCAGGTGGAAAAGACAAACGTTTCGGCCGTGGAGCCCTCTTCAGGTGTGAACACACACCTGGGCTCACACCTGAACAAGGCTCCACGGTCAAAACATTGTGTTTTCTTTCTTCTCTTTTCAGCATGGAATAAACCTATTACTTGTGAATTTAGGAATGTTTATTTTTTATTTTTAAATCAGTACATATTCTTTTTTGTATGCCCTGGTGTATCTCCTTTCATTATGCTTTAGTGTTAAAGTAAAGTTGGAATAATAAATCTTTCGTATGGAGCATAATGACTGAATGATACAATATTATTGCAGTGGATGAGCTCAACTATGGGTAATGTTTTATTCATTGTTGATTATGAAACTGTCACTTACTGGAGTTTCCAAATAATTTCTTAAGTGTTGCTCAAAATTTTAGCTCTTACGGTACATCCATGCAAATATTAGATAATATTGCTTTTGTAAATCATTATGGCTGATGCTAACACCTGGCACACTCTAAAAGCAAACTATGGCTGAAATATCATCTAATGTGATTTTGTCCTTGAAGCTTTCTAAACCAAATTGTTATTTTTTATGAATTCTGACAGACTCAGAAAAACAAGTACATATGGAAGTTTATTTGAAATGCAATAAACCGAATAGCATTTAATATCTGAGGGATATATATCTGAAGCAGATGTTTCATTTTGTTCTGAACCAAATCGTTCAGTGTAATGGTCCTGGAATTAACCAGTTTTTATGGTCCATGATCAGAAATGAATATATTTTATCACCTCGTCTATTCTCTGTTAAATGGTCAGATCTAGCTGCAGTTGGTGGTGCTGTTGAAATTGTGTTACATTCCAAAGCAGAGGCATCAACAAAAAGAATTGAGTTATGTCCTGGAGCAACACGTCTACAGAAAGTCCATCACACAGTAAGATTGGGCTCTGATTAGCCTCTGAGTTTTTCTAATAAAGTTCATTGATTTCCTGCTACTGGAGTGGCCATTGGATTTCTTCCCCTGGCTCGGGGCTTCCTTCTGGAGCGAGGGCAGGGTGACGGATAGGCGTCTGAGTGGCACTGAGCACTCACTTACTGCTTTATTTCCTCCTCAACGAGGACGACAGTCGATACTGTTCAGACACAAGAAAGAAACATGCGTTTTTTTTTTCCTGTCGCTACATTGCAGCCCAAGTGGTCTCTCTTGTATTTCATAGATTTTTATTTGAACCATATCTCCAGCGGGAGAAAAGACAACATATTTAGTTTATTTTTTTCATTTTCTGCCAGGTTTACTGTACCTCCCAAAAAGCACATCATATATACTGGTAATAATGTCAGTAATAGAAGGACTATCTGACAGGAAACATAATTTTATGATTATCAAAAAATATAAAGTAAAAGGGTTATAGTATTAAGACAGCATCCAGAACTGACTACACGAACAGCATGATGTATTCATTTATATCTACAGGCTACAAGATTTGTGTCTCTTGACTGTACTTACAGTCCGCACAGTCTCCCCTGGCTGTGCATTGGAACAAAGACAGGTTTTACTGTAAATTAGTGGATCAAACTTGTCTTGGAAAGGGGAAAGCATGCCAAAGAAAGTGTGAGTGCATCAGTGAGTTGGGAAGCTATTTAAAGTGGCATGTGGATGTGAATTACGATGACATCCTGTCTTTTTCATTGATGTCAAAGCCTCAGGGCGTGAGAGGCAACCTTGAAGACTTGTTCAAATCCCTTGGTTCCCCAATGTAGCCTCCGATTAAGGTCAACAGCGCCTTTGAACAGAAGTGAAAAATTTCCATTAACCTTAATTGAGTTGAAACATGCAAAGCAACACTTGCAGCCCATACTGCCAGGGGATATTGTTGTTAATTTATCATATTCTGTGACAGGTCTAGTTTTTTTGTACACAGATATGTGGTTTTGATGACAAAATTGCCGGCAATGTTTTATTCCAGAAAAGTTAAGAGCGTGATTTTTAAACCTTGCTGGTCCAAAGCCAAATAAGCTGCTTATTTTCCAAAAATAACTTTAGAAGATTAAAGGTGTGATACCAGAAGGCAGATGTGAAAGGTTGGTGAATGAGAATCATAATGAATATTTTCCTTTCACTTAAACACGGCTGTCATAATTTACTTCTGACTTTATCGGGAGCTCACTGCCGGAGTAAAAAGCTTTGAAATATTACCTGTTGATACTTAAGCTGCAGCTGATTACTGTAGGGTGTTCTGCTAAAAACAAAAAAGCAACCGTCATGTCAGCATTTTTTTCCCTAACATTCTGTTTATAGGGACAGCATGCTTTTTTGCATTATTATTCCACAGTTTGTTCTTTGCTGTTTCACAAGGTTCATAAATTTTCAAATCTCTTTCTAGTTGCCTTTAGGACTGAACACGACAGTGGAGTTTTAAATGCTTGGAATGTCAGGGGTCTGAGCTCACTAAACCAAGTGACCAAGGCACACAAGTGCACAATAGACCCCTGTGTTCTCTACACTGGGCAGACTAATTGATTACATTCTGTTCTGGAATCTGGGAATATTATCACAGCACCCCTGCCGGATTATGTTTCAAAATCAATAATGAACCTATCCTGTGTCTAACAGTGCTGTTAACATGGAAATTCAGGAACCCCATGCCTGAGTGCACTCAGACACCATCCATTTGAGTGCTGCCACCCACAGGAGCTGGAGCCTAGTTTGTACAGTGAAAAGCAGACAGAAAGAGGCCTTTTGAATACTTTTTCACAAAGAAACATCATCTGCACACAATTAATCCAAAATTGAATCTTTCTTATGTGATTGTTAACACCTATCTTTAAAAGCATAAAATTAAAAAAAGACTGTTGCTTTGAAATGAATAAATAGAAGTGTTAGATGAATTAACCAGAGACACATGTTACACGTTTTAAATGTAAATGCGTACTTTGTGCGGTTGATAAATTAGAAGTGATTCCTCCTCTTGTACTCATGCTGCTGATTTTTTTCCCAACAAGATCAGATTTCAGGCTACTTTCAATGAATAAAACATCCTATTAAGGCAGCTAGTATAAATATTGATGCTTTTTCAGCATGTATGATGAGGCCAGGAAGGAAACAGAAACCAGCAGAAGGGTGTTTTTCATTGTACAGTGGGTCAATTACAATTAGAGCCACTCTCACTGGCAGGCAACTGGAAACTGAGGTTGATCATTTCGATTGAAATTAATTGCTTCGCACATGTGGCTGATTGCTTTAGTAAATGACCACAGCCTCGACAAACAACTACACGCTAAACGACGCTCAAGAAGATCCAGGCTGTAAATTATCGGCGTTAAAAATGGTGATAAAGAAATGTATCTATGAATATTAAAATGAACATTCAGGAATATCACAGGAAGCCTTTTCTGTACTGAGCAATATTTAGCACCTGAATAAGTCCAAACAGGTTATAGGAAGCATGATATCTGAATGCCAGCAAAGGGAAGTTTGACCTAGAGCACTGCAGCATTCTGGTACAAGAAGTGGTCTCTTGTTTCTGCCTGCTCAATCTCAACTGCTGTTGTCAACTGCTGTTGACCCTGATTCAGTTCTTCTTATACGCAAACTCCAATAGCACCTGAAGAGTATATGTATTTTTTTATATGTAGTGTAGAGTAAGAAGATACGTGTTTCTGTGTTTGTGTCTGTGCCCTGCTATGAAACAGCATCCTGTCCAGGTTGTATCCCGCCTGAATTGGATGAAGCTATTGGAAAATGAATGGATGGATGGATGTAAAAAGATCATTATAAGCAGAGTTGCGCCTGCTTCAATGTATTCCAATAAGTATGTCACTTTCAATAAATTGTCACACAGTTTTCTGGAGGGGGATAAATGACCAAACAAGCGCAACAACTCATTCGGATGTAATGTCATCATCGTGTTCTGCCTTTTTAACATCTGCCTCTATCAGTTGTAATCCAAATGTTAAACCATTAAAAGAGGGAGCTAAAATGTGTTCCCTCATAATTAAAACATTTATTTCAATATTTGCAGCTTTTTCATTTTGCATGTACTGAAACTACAGTACAGCAAAGGCAGAGTCACTTATAAAATGCAATGACTTTGTTTAATTATTATTATCAAAGTGAGTTCACTGTGAGAGTTAGTGCTTTTTCCTTGAGACATTCCTCATGATGGTGTGTTGTTAGACAGGTGCAAACCCCGTCATCAAAAACCTGATGAGTGGCTTATTTTCCTGAAAGTATAATTGTTACAGTGTGCTTAGAGCCTGATGCTACAGTACATAGCTAAGGATCCCTCACACAGGCATATTGCCCATCTATGAGTGTTTACATTTAATTCCGCAAGGACACAATTTATCATCTCTGACACCAGTGTACTGTTCGTCCTGTATTTGTGAAATGAAACTGACAGCATGAAAAGTAATTTAAAACTTGGTACAAAAACTCGGAAATTATTGGTTTTAACTTCATTTTTTGACAATAAAAGCCACAGTAGTACATCATGAAGAAAATCACAATAAGTCAGGCTTTATTGAAAAGGCTTAGGTTCATTAATTCCTTTTATGCAAGTAGTGTTTGCAAATTTAAATAAAGGGAAAACAAAATTGACTCAATGATCCATAGAAAAATATTTCCTTTTCTCTGTAATTCTGCCATTTCATAAGATGTATTTTTTGTCATTGGTGGTTAAGGCAGTTTTGTCTTTGTTGAGTTTCATTTTGCATACCAATTTCAGGGGTGACTGTGATCCTAGATTTTGACAAAGACTTTTCATATGATACCCACACTTTGTCTTCCCTTACTGACCTATGTATTTTCAGCATTTTTAGGTATTGTCACAATGCTCCACTCAAAACTTAATTCCAATAAACTTTGTACTAATGATTTGATGGTGTGACTTGTCTGTATTACTGTCATTAATGTGCATGATGCTGTCATTGAATGCTTAAAAAGATAGTAAAAATACATTTTTATAGATAAACACAACAAAGCAGCTTATTTCTAGCTTAATACAGTTACTGTACACAGTGGAATGTATGTGAAATGCAGACTACAAATGCTAACTTACCAAACTAACTTGTATTTTGGATGTTTATGTGCCTCCTATTTTCTTGTTAAACTTTGTAGAATATGATAGAATAGTTGTTTCATCCCCTAACTCAAGAGTTCCTAACTGTGGGTTCGGGAACCCCTAGGGGTTCGTAACGGTACTGCAGGGGGTTCGTGAGATTGTGAAGGAAACGTCAAATTGAGTAGTCTTATCAATAAATAACAATGTAATAATAAGAATAAGGAAACAACAGTAGTAATATTAATATTTTACAAAGTGAAAAGAAGCATGTTAAGAGGGTTGCTGTAGCATTTATCTACATTTATGAAAGGTTTGATTTAGTTAAAATCTCACGGCGGTACTTGAGGCAAATAATTTAGGTTGAAGGGGATCAGCTGACAAAAAAGGTTGGGAACCCCTGCTCTAACTGGTGGGAGTTTTTATATAACTGTTTAACTCTAGAGTTTATTGCTACAACATTGTGCACTCCTGTCCATTTTATTATCTTGATGAACATTTACTGTAGAAGTCACCTTCTAGCCAGAAGAGTTTAACAGCACCTTGGAAGTGTTAGCTTCCTGATATGAAATTACCTGGCCAATTGTCTTCCACTAATTAGTCAGGTGACTGAGGATGGCTAGTCATTGCCCCTTCTGGGTAATGTAGTTTAGACAAAAGGCTCCATCTTGTCTGAACAAATTGCACTCTCACTCTCCTGAGGCTTGTACAGCACATGAAGATGACTGGTGGCAACATGTCTGAACTTTTGCTGGAAAAAATACTAGTAAAAATTCCCAAAACTATTTTTTGTAATAGTCATAATTACAATTATAATGTATAATAATAATACACGGTGAAATAATTATTGTTGAATCTACTGGACTTGATTATAACAGAACAGGTATATATTATGAGATATCCTACAATCCTACAATATGTCTTATAAATATTTGTGGACTGTTTTTTTTCAGTGGCACTTGGCAGCAGTTCTATTTTCTCAGTCTTTAATTTTCCATTCCCTTTGTATCTAATTGAGAAGAATAAAGCAAGGTTACAGGGCCATAGTTCTCTCTGTAGTTCCGTACAGAAAAAAATCTGATTTCTAAAAGATTCAGATTTATTTTTTAATCAAAGAAAAATAATTAAGTCTTTATCCTACCAGGATAAAAGCAGATAGATTTAAAGCTGGTGGGTCAGTTTTAGACTGTTTTGACCTTCTATATGGAAAGCATGACAAATGACAGCAATTTCCGCACTGTTCATCACAACCACAGAAAGCATTATATCCTGTATGAACAGAACAAAAGCGGTTTGTTCTGTTATCAGAGGTCTGCATTAACTATATCGATGAGGGTATTTAGATTCTCACAGATTTGTATTAAATGAAATATTTTTAACTTTCATAACAATAGAAAGAGAAAAAATATTTAACTTTAAAGATAAAGTTATATTTTAAGATGCAACATATATTTATAACTGCTTCAATGTGCAGCAACATAATATTCAACACATAATATGTTTATTTTCTTTAAATAACAACAAATAATAAAATTCAAAGTCTAATAAAAAGATATATAGGATTCTGATTAATATGCACCATGAATGGATGTACTAAGAGTTTATTTATATTTTGTTCAAACCTTGTAGCTAAGATAGGCACATAATCGAAGGGATATGTCAAACATAACAGTAATAACAATTAAGTACTTCATTTTCATCAATGAGGAATGCCTATAATAAATGTACCCATCTATCAGAATGACATGTCCCATTGTCTAATTACTCTAATTACAGCTTTATTAAGAGGCACTTACATAGTACAGGTCTCACAATAATTTGGCTGAAATTTCAACAGAACTACCTCAATGGGAGGTCAGTCATTGAAAGTCCCGTCCTCCAAGAAAGAAACTAACTTTTTTTTCCAAAGATTAATGGCAAACATTTCTTATTAAATTTAAAATGAAAACAAATTGTCATCCCTTGCTGTATTTATGCAAGTCAACATGATAATGGCAAGTGAGCCTTTCTTTGTAGCAAACTTTTTTTTATTTCAGTCCCTGAATGCTCTATATTTAGAGTATATAATATAGATTATAGAGAGTGAAGTACATTATATAAAATGTAAATGAACTATTTACATGCAACACTTTGAGTTGTCTCAATAATACTTAAAATAGTCTGAATTTAAGACTGTCCTCACCAAGTTCAATAGCACTGCCTTATACTGTATAACATTAATGTATGTATGATTGTCTTATTCACCTATACAGACCTTTTGGAAAATAAACATTTTCCAGTGTGATTTATAGCTTTCTGAAAGAAAAATTAAAACATTAATATGAATGTGGCTCTGAAAGAGCCACAAACTCTTCATTCCCTACATTTGAAGAGTTACCATCGACATTAATGGAATACATTAAGTCAGATGTCATTATAACCTCTCCAACCACTTACTAATCCAATTTTTAATTTTTTATCTCATCTATATTAATAACCTAACTCAGACAGACAGAAGGTAATCCATTAATCTCCATAATAATTATACTATTCAATATTTCATTCCTATCCCAGTCTTGAACTGAGGCAACATTTCAGCAGGAGTTGGAGCCTCAAGGTAGATTACACAATACAAGACGTTAGAGTAGAACCATTTCAAAAACAAAAGATGAATGAAAAGCAATCTGCCTAGAGCTGTCATTGTAACCTCACAATGTCTTTGGGTAGCTGACAAAGGAGACTAAGAATACAAGATCATGAAAAAGGTAAGGAGTCAGAGGAAGCCATTGTATCTCATTTGGTTGCTAGTAGCTTATTGATCCAAGCATCTGGTCAAGATGTTTCTAGAAGGATATAAAAAGGGAAACTTCTTCCACAAGACGTGTACAATAAGCATTTTGTTTCGGAAACCCACAACACTTTATGTAGAGGTATGCTCCCTAATTTCAATCCTAAATGCACTCCATCAGAGTGAGTTTCATGCCACAAGTTGGGTATCAGTGCAAATGCCTTATCTATCCCCTGTCTAGTACTCTGTCTACTTAAATAACTATTCACTTGCAGCAGGGATTCAGTCTCATATTCACTGCAGATTTGTGGGTTTATTCTTTAACACATGCTCACGTGTCATTTGCCCCTTTGGCCAGCAGGAGTCCCCAGTACAATGGGATTCCCCTTAACCTTTAATACAGATCAAAAAGTGAGAGAAAACATGTCCTCTGATCTTAATGAATTGACTGTTTCATCAGTGAGCTGGTGCAGTCACTTGCAACACTCTGATGCAGCAGAAGCATGTGTTCAACTTCAATTATCTCATTTCAGATTTAAGCAACAGGGAGAAGAGTATGTGAATGCTGTACAGAACAATAAGAACATAGGTGCATTTCATAAGCCCTAGAGCTACAGGAATGAAAATGATGACAGGATATATGACTGTTTCCATGATAAGGTTAAAATACACCTCTGCGAAAAGACTTATAACAAATACAGTACTCCTAAATATAACAATGTTTTATTTATCTGTTTTATTAACCTTTATAGAATCTATATTATTTTTTCATTTTTCACTTAATTGTGGAAACTGCAATTTAATCACCGTAGCCTGATACTGACCAGTAAAAAGCAGGAACACACATACTTGTCCTCAGAGACCAGCACTTCTCTACACCGGCACTGCTATTCACAAGATGAATCTAAAATGCCATCACCGGAGTCAGGGTTTGAGGCTGGACTGTGTCACTGGCCAAGCAGGGGACTCTAGCAGTGGAGCACAATTATCTGAGTGCCAACAAAGCAAGGCAGAGGCTGTTCATCCAGGATCTTCCCAGCACTCCCCAAAACAGTAACTCCTGTTGGCTTAACTCTTATGAGTCCAGCATCTTCACACTAGTCACATCAGCAGTGTGGGGTAGTAATTGAGATTCTGGATTCACAACTGGATGACTGTGGGTACAACTCCAGCTGAGGCAGTGCTACTGTAACTAAATGCAATGGACTTCACTTAGATTGCTCCAGGACAGTGCTCAGCTGTGCAAAAACTGTATAAAAGAATCAGGCAGCTAAATTAATAATAAAAAGTTGATTTTTAAAACAAGTGGAGATTTCTAAATTGGTCACATTTTTTAAAAGAAATCTTAAAGGTACAGTAGTTATTCTCTTTCAGGCCAGACTACATTTTAAAGCTAAGAAATATCACCAATGTAACACCTGAAATGTTTGTAAACAAAAGCAGTAAATGATTAGCAGATCTGTAGTAAATGCTTTGGAAACCAGTAATTGCATAATAGTCCATCATGACCTACCTGATAATTGTTCCTAAAAGGTAAGGTTGAAAGAAACTGTGGGAGTGTTAAAGCTGGTATATTCAGGTTTTAAATAAGATCATTTTCAGACCAAGAGAGCAGAACTTCAATAAAATCAGGTACACCTATAAACATGATCACCAGATTTCTAGGGTTGTAACACGATAACAAGCTACATCTGCTGGAGATTAACATACAGTAAATATGAAACCAATTACTACTTAAAGAAAAAAAAATTATCGCTTTAGCAATCCAAACTGGTTAACATTCCAATCAATATTTTAATAATCTTGAAATCTAGAGGCCTCAAGTTTGATTCACAAAAAACTGTTGTTCTGTTCAGATGGTACGACAACATGCTGCATGCATCATCCAAACTGTTAAATTTGGCTGTAGAAACAATTTCATTGCTGGGTTCTGTAGTGACGTCCGGAGTTGGACAGCTACATTTAATATTGACATTGTGGATCGATGACCATAACAGCAGCAGAGAATGACCCAGTATAGTATCGAGTCCTGTGCTCGAGGAGGAATATTTCACTTCTGAAGATGTAAACCAATTTATATACAAGATTAGATTGGTCAGCCTTTTTCCTGGTCTTAACCCAAAAGAACACTTGACCAGAGATGAAAGAAGAGATGAAATGAAGCTCGTGAGCATGCAGCAGTACTGTACTGAAACACTTTAAATGAACAGAGCTGTACAGTACGTGCTTGTGGCACTGCTCTCCCAGAGCTCCTAGGTCCTGGGTTTGATTCCAGGATGGGGTGCCTTTTGCGTGCATGCTTAAGAAAAATAACTGGTGTCTCTATAAACTTTCATTGTGTTTGTGATGAACGTGTATCCCTCCAGGGATGTTGGCAAATAACAAATAACCGTTGTGTTGGGTATATTGCGACTATTTTTTTAAAAGGTTGAAAGTAGGGTCTTCATTCCTGGAGAATCTTTCAACCCCCATGGGATTCTTGGTTTTCTATTGTGAGCAAATTTGTTGTACCTGTTTCTTGTTGATTGTTTCATGTCTCTTTACCTTGAATAACTTTGTAATAGTTTGAAAAGTATTTATTTTAATTTATGTAACTGTTGATTTGAAAGGATCCGAAAGTAGTCCATACTGTGTAGGAGGGGGCTCAATTCATTCTCCACCGAAGTTTAGCCCCACCTGAGTGTAAAGTTACAAAGTAGCAGGTTAGATTAAGGTAAATGTCATCCGAAAGATGATGCTTGTACTCATCCCAGTCTTTGCTCCAACAACTGAATAAACATTCATGTAAAAAAATAAGAAATTCTTGCAAATATTGCTCTAGCCCAACCATTAATTTCAATGACATGAAACACAAGAGTGTTTTGGGGTAAGTATAAATATAATAAGATTATTTTTTATTTCAGGAGTTCAGATTCCAGTGTGTGTTGCCTGACTCAAGCTTTAATGTGGTGTGAAGGTGACAGCCCTTGCTGAGCAGAATGTCATCAGTGAACACAGTGCACACCGCAAAGGCACACTTTAACTTTTGTTTTCATTAAAATGTGTTAAACACAGGAGACCCATGTCTTAAACCTGCTCTTTGATTCAGGGACTGACTTGCGTAACTAACTTAGTAACGACTTTGTGGATCTTGCTCTTGCAAGCCGGAAGCTTGTGCATGTAGTGTTACAGCTTTTCAGTTCCATGGAGATTTTGAGCTCATTGGGAAGCCATAAAACCTCATGTTTATTTACTGTATTCCTCACACAATGACTTCTCTAATCATTGGAATAACCTGGAGAGAATCACTAAGGTAATAGATGAGGTGCGAGTATAAACATCTGTTTGAAGATGAGAGACTAAATCAAATTCAGTCATCAAAAACAAAATTTTGTGTTAGTCTCTGGTGAGAACTTTCTGTTTGCGTTTATGCGCTGAAGGACTTTCAAGTACCGGAATTGGAACGTGCCATCTGTGCACGTTTAAAGTTTTCAGCTTAGACTGGGCCCAGAACAGGAAGTTAGTGTAAAATAACAACGTCAAAAAAGATCCCCATCCTTCCTTGATCTGAAGCTTTGATCACATTCACTGGCTAAACTTTGTTGTGTCGAAATGGCTGTTTAAGTATGCCACAGCAGTGTGTTTCCAGTCACTTATTATAAATTAGCTGTACGTTGCTGACCCACTTAAACAGAGAGATTTCTCACAGAAAATCAATTATAAGACAAACAAGAGACCAGGGCATTATTGTAAGATGAATCCCTTGGTAATTAAATGTGTGATTGCAAAAATGGTTACTGAAAGCTGAAGTGTTTTTTTTTTCTTAGAAAAGCATTGCTGTCAGGAGAGTGTTTCTGCATGCAGCTTGAACTTGTCTTTGATCCCCAAGGAGATTAGAGAGGATAAATCTGTGGCAGAACAAGCAGGCTTGTTTACGGGATCACCAAAAAGCGCATCCCTCTTCCAATTAGTGCCCTACTCCCCAGGTAATCTGTCTTCCCTAAAACCTTTAATTAATTAAACCTGTGTGGCTGTCAGTGCTTCACATTTTAAGAGAGCATGCTGAGCTAGGTGCACAGTTGTCTCCTTTGTTTCCTCTTCAGAACATCCAAGGTCATTGCGAATGTGCGAAGATCTGGGGCAAGGCAAGGTGGAGCTGGCGTGAAATTCAGGATGAAGTGGAATGGGATGAATGGTGCTAGGGTGATGTATTGGAAATGAGATAATTGAAGTAAAAATAAATACAGATTGATAAAAAATGAATATGTAGTGGCTCTACCCCAAGTGTGAGCAGACCATAACAACTATGTTTACAGGAATGCAGTTATTGTTTCTGACATGGGATTCAAAATTCTTCTGGATCTCTGGAAGGCCCAAGATACATGTAGAACACTTTTTCAAAGATACAGCGGGTTTAAAGGAGCACATTCACTGAGAGTTTATCTCAGTTTTGCTTTTGACTGAGGCTCAAAAATCAGTTGTAAGTGAGCTGTCTATAGAAAGACACTGTGCATAGCTGGGAAAGAGATAGGTGCTGTTTAGTGAGAATAGAGAATTTACAGCTCATGTGATTTAGGACAGAAGAGCCAGGGCATGAGCTGGAAAGTGAAAAAAACAGAGACAAAAGATTAATGGAAACTTTTCAAATTACAGAAATCTGGTTTCATTTTGTGTTTCAAAACCTTTCCGCAATGAATTATTTTATTTGCCTTCAAAGCAGTCAGGCTATTCGTCAGGCAAATTGTCTCTCATCTGAAATGTCAATGTTCTGTTACGCTTTTCATTAATGTTTGTGACCATAAGTCATGCAGAAAATCCTTAATATTCCATAAGTTTAAAGACTGATCTGGCAAGCAGTATTTATCAGTATGCTGCGAAAGCCTCCCAGCTTGCCAGAGAAGTTGGAGTGAAACACACTTCCAACTCCAACAGTGAGCTAAATACAAATCCAAGTAACAGACAAGCATGAGGTCACATTCAAAGTGGCAGCTGTTAAATTGGCAGTTTACCACTTCTTTCAAAATTAATCCAAAACAAACAAAAAAAATGTCTTTCCCGATGAACTTGTTAAGCAATTTTACTCAACGATGATGGAAAAGTCTGATTTTCTGTTCTACAATTCCACTGAATAAAACAGTTCTGAAGGTAAAGGTATTGGGAAATTCTAGTGGTCGCAAATCCTTGACCACGGCAAGAGAACATGACACATTATCAGTATGCTGCTTAACACATTCCAGGTTCCTTCTGTCTGTTCTTTCTCTGAGCACACTTAACAAAACACACTAAATTCTTTGATGGCATTTTGTCTGCTGAATGGAACTTGTATGAATTATGGAACTAGTAAAGGTTTAATCCATGCTGAAAAGAAAAGAGACACGATATTTCGGCTGTGAAGGCTCCACAGCCGAAACATTGTGTCTCTTTTCTTTTATTTTCTGCGTGGATTAAACCTTTACGTGTTCCTTTACCGCCTATGCATGCTAATGCAGCTACCTAATTGTATTAATTATTATTTTTAATCTTTTGCCTCATTGACATGCATTGTATCTGAATTATTTGCATTTGGCATCACTCCATATTCAAATGGAGTACGAACCACTCAAACCACTCCCTCGACCTTCCTTCGCTCAAACAACTCCCACTCGTGCATGGATGTTGTCACGGCTGCTATGGGGGCAGTTCTCTGTCAGCACTTGCCATGGGTGACCAGAGCATTCTCACAAGCACACACAATCCAGTCTGCAAGAATGAGATCAGGTCGCTTGTCTTTTTGTCTGGCTGTCTTTGATTTAGGCAGCCAATCATCTAATTAAGCTACCAATTAACCACCACATCAGGGTTTGACTCATGGCTTTACCAGTGCCCTAACATTTAGCTATTGACTGCCTTCTGGTAACCAGCTCCATGTTCAACCACATCCATTCGAAGCACCACTAAACTCCTCAGCCTTTTGTCTGCCTGAAACCCTGGGAAGCTCTGTTCCTTTCTGTTGGTCTGCCTGATTCCCCAGGCGTCCCCCAAACCAGTCAGTCCTACTTATTCCCTGAGCAACTTTCCTCGGCTCCCCATGGAGAAACCTGAAGCCCTGCGCTTGGATTTCAGCCAGTCATTCTGCCCGTGGCACCGCACTGCAGGGACTCGCTGGGTAACAAAATGTAATTTATTTAAATCCCCAAATCCGTATTATTACTTTAAGACAGCTTGTTTTGAAGTAACATTTTTGAGGTTAGTGCTCCATTATAGAGTGTGCAGCAGGTTTCTTCAGAGTAAAACTTAGAACAATAACCTTCATTCTTTAAACATATTGTTCGGGAGAAGAAAACTCCAGACTCCAGATGTGATCGGCAGTGCAGATCGGTGCAGGTTAATTTATGGGCCACCTCAGGCACAAAGCACTTGGCTTGAAAGGATATTTCCAGCTGGGAGCTGCGAGGCTAGTGATGGGATGGCAAAGCTTCTGCACCATTTGGAATTTGTATGGCAGTCAACTGAGACAATCTGCATAGACGTGTCCCTGCTAATGAATAAAGAACATGGTTATTCTAGTGTTTGACATTTAATGGAGAGTAATAAAATTAAGATCTTTTGCACACTCTAAAAAAGCTTGTAATTTCTAATAAATAAATTGCGATATATCCGCAACCTTTATACTGTACAGTATTGAAGTGGAAGATCTAGAACAGTTCACTAGAGAATCTGTATTAATATTGGACCAAAAGCACATGAGTGCAGTGAATGAAAGACTACAAAGCTAAAAATAAATCTGTTCTTATTTCATGGATTGATTTTTACCAAATCGACATCAATGAATAAGGTCTTTTGAGATAATGTCAGCAAAGGTGAGGTTCATCCAAATCGTTCAACAAAGTAGGCAGCTTTGGAAATAAGAACCTGAATCTACTAACAAACGTACATTGCAGACATATTAATCTATATAGATGTGATTCAATTATTATTTCAAAAGGGAATCAATTCATTTAGTAGTTAAGAGAAATTTAACCTTAAAATTAAACACAGTAAGATGAGTGCATTTCTCATTGAATGCTGCACAAGAAAGAACTTTTTTAATTCAGTCATTTTAATTGGACACATTCTTTAAAAATGCTGAAGGGTTGGGCAGAAGCTCAGGGAGGTTATTTCTGGTGTAAGTGTCGCTCAAACTGAAGTTGCTTGACCAAAGAAATTGGTTCTGGGAGCTGCTACCCATCATGAACCACGCAGTTCTCTGCAAGCACTGGAATGCTTCAGAACAAATGGCACTAAAAGACAGAAGAGGTAAGATGGCACAAATCCAGGTAGGGAGTTCAAGGGGAACAAGAGGATTTTAAAATCGATCAGGAATTTTACAGGAAGCAGGTGAGGGCAGTCTGAAACAGAGGCAATGCATTCTGATGATTTAGTGCCTCTGGCTGCAAAGGTTCGGAGGAGTTTAGGTTTTGAAAGGGAACAGGCCTGGATTCCAGAAAAGAGGAAGCTGAATTAATAAGCTCATTAAATGATGAATACACAAACATCCCACCTCCAGATTTTCACAATGGAAAAAGTCTTGCTTCAGCTCTTGTATGATGGAGTATTGCTAATTTATGATGTTACACTTTCAAATTGGAGAGTGGTAAAGCAATCAGTAGACTAGCCTGTATCTTAAGTGAGTCTTTTGTATCAAAAATACTTAATTAGTACTACATTATGTTAAACTGAAGCAGCTCTTGTATAAAAACAGATGAAAGACGAATAATAAACATTTCAGTCCCTCCTTTCATGCTATATTTATTAAACACAAAATTCTAAATAAGATCTTACTAGTGCATTATACAATTTTAATGTAACAGCCATCAATTTAAATTATACACTACATATATTATATTTTTAACAACGTATAATTCCCAGGGAGATTAAGATGATGTGTCTATATAAAAGTCTAAGGTTTTTTTCATTAGTAGCCTCTTCAAGCTCAGTGTTTTCCACTTCATATTTATAACTTGTGCTTTTACAACCTGCATGCAACACCTAGGATGCATGTATATTAAATATCTTCTAGCAGGTATTGAATTTAGACTTCTTTTACATCTTCCACAGTATTTGCTTAGCATCCTAGTTGGAATCATTTACAGATTTAACTGGCCTTCTAACTGTACCAGAACCTAGATCACCGATATACATTAGCAAGAGAAATGGTCTTAATACAGATGCCTCTAGTGCTGCACTAATTGTATCCCATCTAATTTCATTTACCCCCTTATCTGTCCCCTCTGTTTGTTGTCCATCAACCAATTCATAATCCAATTACCCATATTACCCTGAATGTCTACTGCCTGCAATTGTGGAATGAATCTTTTATGAGGAACCTTATTATAAGTCTTCTGAAAATATCTCCAAAAACAACAGTTTGTGACTTATTAGTGATGATTATGATAATATTGATGATGAAAAGAAGCATGTAAAACGTCTCCAAACTGTAATGGGATACATATTCCTTTGGTAGCCTTATTTGCTTGCTGACCTGCTATTTTGCATCATGAAGTGATTCACTTTAGACGATGATTTAGGACTGAATGCACTCATGGGGGTTAAGGTTAGGGTTAAGTGATGATAAAGCTGTGTGACAAAATGCCCAGAGTGTGTGCAGTTGTGATTGCTAATCATTACAAATACTTCTGGGAGGAAGACTACAGTAAAGTACCAGAAACACATTATGTGTCTCATTTTCTTTTCAGAAGAACAGTATAAAGAGAACAAAGGGGATATTATTTTAATATGAATAATCATGAACAATCAAAATTATTCATTAGATTTTTACTTAGCTGAGTTTCTAAGTGTTCCCCCAATTCCATCATTTTGACAACCAGTGTGTGTGTATACTGTATACAATGAGAGAAAATGCAATTCATGGGGTAAATAGCCTCTTACTCTAGAGAAACATTTGATTATGTTTAAGAAAAATAACTTGTAAAGATCCCACACAGAAAAAGCATCAAAATGGGACATAAATAAAAAAGGACAACTAAAACTTTTCTTGTTAAGTGTTACTGTATTTTAGCTGGGCTCTATTTAGAGACAGAAATAATTTTGTACTGGAACAAAATGCCTAGAAAGTGGTCCACATACAAGTTGCAAATAAGAGGGTAAATTATCATATTAGAGAACAGCTTTTGTCAAAAAGAGTATCAACAGTGAAGAAGAGAAAAGGTTAATGGGCTGTGATTAATGGAGGTTGCATGGTGTGGCCAGTGATTGTCTGGTTCCTCCCCAAAATCAAAAGTCGTCAAATTAAAAGGATGGAAGAACACAATGTTTGCTCAATGTCCATGTAATGTGGATGTGTCTGGTGATGCTGAACCAGTTTGGACTAGACCATGGGCAGAGGGGGACAAGAAAGAAAACAAAAGAGTGATAGGGTGTCAAAACACCAGAACATCTACACACTGACAGTTTGGGTACCAGGGACCGAGACCAGAAGAGAAAAGGTTCCAGCATTGTCTTCCTGCCCCCTCTACCCAAAACTGATGACATTATACATGAAAACTTTCTTCTCTGGTATGTGGATGCTCTGGTGGTTCTGAATGATCAAAAGAACCAAGGAGATCAGGGGCCTAGCTCCCTTTATAATTGCTTGGTGGAGTAGTCATGTTCAAAGCAAAAGTTCAACCTGAATTTAGGGGTCAACAATTCAATAACACCTGCGGTTCAATTATCCCCCTTACAGTATATTAT
This sequence comes from Atractosteus spatula, assembly GCF_055471065.1. Lineage (NCBI taxonomy): Eukaryota > Metazoa > Chordata > Actinopteri > Semionotiformes > Lepisosteidae > Atractosteus > Atractosteus spatula. The sequence continues at coordinate 64,484,066 of NC_142708.1, read as the reverse complement.
TTTCTTTTAACAAATTGAACACATTTCCGTACAAAGTTCAATGGTGTATTTGGGGGCTGCATTTTTTTTATTTATTTCAGTTTGGTTTCTAGGTGCATACTCACCTTTTAATTAACTCACAATTTAATTCATTCCATCAGAAGATAGTGAGAGAAAATGATGCACTGTTTACTGCACAACATACCTGTACAGTCTGTCATTCTTAAGAACAGCTACAGTAGCTACAGTAATTGATCTGAGGATCTCATCCACTAGTCTCTTGAAAGCAGCTTCAACAACTCGACTGGGTAGCTTGTTCCTTATTTCCACAGCCTCTTGTATATAAAAAGTGCCTCCTTTTCTTGGTTTTAAACGCACTTCCACACAGTTTCCACTTCCACTTTCCACTGTAATTCATGTGCCCCCTGTTGATGAAGAAATCCATTGAGTTGATTTTGTCAGTGCCTTGGAGGATCTTAAAACCCTGAGCCTCTTAGTGCCTCGTGGTACCAAAGAGTTCTCTGTTCGAGGCAAGTTTCAATTCTTTCAGCCTGTATAGGAAAGAATGCATCTGGTTGCTCTTCTCTGGACTGATTCCTTGCTTTTGTTAAAGGTCTGTGTTTTTAACTGTATATCCTAGCAATTTGTTTGCCTTTTTATTGCTTTCACTAGATTGTGTAGATGATGTAAATGCTGCATCAATATAAAATCCTTACTTGTTTTCATAGCTAGCATCTTAGAGCTCACGGGGAGCCTTGACTCTTTATTACCAAGTATTAGAAGAAATCAGCACAAAAGAGCTGTGTCAAAAACTCACACCTTCAATTATGCATCTTGGTCTGTTCTTAATCTACCTCCGCAAACTCATGTGTAGCTCAAGCCAGCCAAGCCTATTACAACGTACTAATCTAAAAACTTTTTCATCACAATTCTGTATATTATTGACATACAGTATCAAGATACTGTTTGGTATAGTTAAAACAGTGTATAGCACACACATCAAAGCTGTACCTTGAACTCTGTGTCATTTTTTTTTATCTTTTTCATATAACTCTGTGTTATTCTGAGCACTGGCTGTATGAAGAGTAATAGTGAGGACAGTGGCTGCTGGGGTGTGTGATCTTTAACACAAAAGTACAGTAACAATGAAGACCTTGAATTTTATTCCCAGAGTTTGGATTCAAGACAGTAAATGATAGTTGAATGCAGAAAGAAAATATTGCAATAATTGGTAAACTGCCAGAGACATATGTAATCAGTTCACTTCATCACGGAGCTTAGTGCACTTTTCTGTAATACAGTTATAATGTACAGACTAAGTGCCACTACTTCTGTCACTGTCACATAAAAAACTATTTTGGTTGCTGAACCATATCATCCTTCATGTTATAACCCACAAAAGTATTTTGGACAATTAGCCCTTGGGTGCAGAGCGTGTGCTAGAGGGTATATTTGCAATGCCCAATTTCTAACAGCAGAGATCTCATTAATAGATGTTAAATGTGCATCTAGCAAATGGTGCATGTAAATGATGGATTTCCTGCAAACTGAATTAAGTATTTGCTAACCTGGCCTCAGGCCCTGACATACAAATTGGCCTTCTCATCCATTCATAGCAGCAGTTATTCTACCCTATGTGGGAGATATAATTGCAGAGAATATTTCGAACTTTGAAAGCACAATTAAGTAATACATTTTCAATAACACATTTGCTAATTGATGAATACAGTAGATGTAAAGCTGTGATGTCTGAGATAAACAAAGATCATAAGAAAATGGATAACAGAAAACATTTCCCATTTACACAGATTAAATGACGAAACATTTGGAAATGTTTTGCATGATAGTAGCAGCTGTATTTATCTGCCATTCATCTGATGCTTGGAAAAATGGTGGTTGTTTGGATATATTATGAAAAATAAAAAAAAACATGAAAGAGATACTACACCACTACTGTTTTTTGCTGTAAAAATGTCTTGATGCTGTATTGCTGGTGCTGGATTGTCCAGGTCAAGGCATGTCAGGAAGGAGCAGCAATTAGGCCATTACGTGAAGGTGCTTGTCACAATGCATAGTTTAGGACCCTGTGCAGAAGGTATAATCCGGAAGCGACTGGAGAAAGACTTCTAGGAAAACACAGCAGGAGCAGGACAGGAAAACAGACAGGGGGGCGTGACTATGGTGTTCCCGTGCATAGGGGGCATAGCGCAGGCGAACGAGTCCAAAACAGTCCAAATAGGGAAACCAGGGCACAGTCCAAGACGAAGACAAGAATAAAAACAAGGAATGCCAGGCGCTCTGAGCCCCAGACTCGGCTGGTCTGAGCCCCAGACTCAGCTGGTCAGGACGCCAATCAGGAGCCTAAGCCCTCAAGCCGCGGACCTGGGGCGACTTGATGTTAGGCGGGCCTCCGGGAGTCCAACTTCCAATGCAGAATGAGGCATAGAGGGAGTGCCCACCTTCAATAAAGACGGACAAAACAGGGGGCAGGTGCATAAAATCAACTAAAATACGAAAGGGCCGGATTACGATCATGACAATGCTGAGGAGTAGATGAACATCTTTATTCCCCTGTCAACTAAGGCAAAAGACTGGAATTCCTGTATCACAGCAAAGAAGCTGCTCAGATCGCACAGTGGACATGCACATTCCCAGCATGCAGCACACCTTAATCCTCCCAACACTGGATTGCTGAGTGGCAAGTAAAGAGCTCAGTGGTTTGTCTCTTGCTATGCATTCAGAGGTGCCCCAAAGTGGGACCAGGTGTCTTGAAGTCTACTAGGCATCAGTTATTCTAGTGGATGATTGGGCAGAGGTATCAGAGGCTTGGCTCTGCTCTGACAATGTTGACGGCCTGATTACAACATTGCCTTGATCTCAGTCTTTCCCCTGCACGTGCAAATGGATTGTAATGGTCTTGCTTTGCCACCTGACTATTCCCTAGGTGTGAGGGGTGTATAATGTAACCATTACCTTCAGGATGTCATTTTCAAATGGAATTCTAAGAATAAAAAATAAGGACAAGAAACATGTTCAGATGTTTCTCAAAAATATTGTCTAATTTTCCTCTATTATTAAATGAATGCATTCTATGAGCAGGCGCTTGTTAGGCATCTTTTTTTTTTGCTGCATAGCTGTAAATGCTACAGCTTTAGCAATTATTAGAGCAAAGATGCTTTTTCTTTGCAGAGCTGATGTTTTGTTTCTAGACTAATGTTGTTTTGTTTCTAGACTAATGTTGTTTTTTTCCCCACAGCTCCCCTCAGAGTGCTGGCTTTAGACAGAACACATCCTTTAGATTCAATCTGAAGTCATAGATCCTGTGTGAGTTTATCCACAATGCCGGCAGCTCACCAGTAACTTAGGACATGAGAGAATAGTGATCTGACATCCTTAAGCAATGACAACAGTAAGAAACAAACACATGACATCGCTACTAGTTGAAGTAATTGTTTTCCACACTTTTCAAACAGTGTTACAGTATTAGTTCTTTATATAGATTTCTAAATATTCTTTTGTACTGTTAATATGTCGGGTTGTGATTACTTTCACCTTATAATAGAGATAGGAAAATAATCCAGATTCAATTACTAAAGTTGAATTGTACTTGGTGTACTGTATGTCCATGATGGTTCTATTCTAATGCACAGTATTGTAAATGGTATGTGACCCCGTTGAATTTGTTCTTTATTGGATTTCTGTTAAATTTCAGATAAAACACGAATATTATATAGTTTGAAAGGACACAAGATTGTGTTTCAGTTCTACGATTTAAGGATTTGTGACTTCAGTGGTAACAATAAAATATCAATAGCTACACATCAAGGCCTTTTAACAAATTCTCAGCGTGAAGAAGAGCTTTCATCTTCAAAATGAATCATTTTGAACTGTCCCTGGTTTTAGTTCGTCCTCCTGATGTTACTGGACTTTTACTTCTCAAGGCCAAAGAAAGAAATTGATTTATGCTGAAGCAGAGGCCAGGACACTTGAAACAGATGGTCATATTTCTCTTAATATTTACTGTACAATCATATGATAGCCTCACTTATTTATTAGCATCGTGATATTTTTGTGCATCATATTCAATTAACCAGAGTATTTTGACATAAAAATGCAACATCTGTGCAGCATTATTGTTTCATGATAAAGCAGTGACAAATATTGCAAAAAATGACAAATTTGAGTTCTTACAGAGTCAAACTTGCCAAAACATGTGAAATAGTCACATTGGCAAAATGATCTAGCGACAAAGTGCTAGATTGAATCAATGTTTATGTGAATAACATCGCTGTACATACCAGTACCATATTAGAGTAGCCTTAAGATATCACAACTAAAACAAAGTCATAACACCTGTGCTATAAATTGTTTGCTTATTACTTGTACATTTACAGTAAAGAATGAATAATAACTTCAGTCCTACTGTATATTTTGGAATAGAAACAATGGATTTCTCATTTAAATTACTTTGTGATCAGCCTTAACTGCTGTGACTGGAGACTCCGTTTCCATATCACCTGGCACTCGTGAGGTATCCACATGAACACATACACACACATACGTAAACATTTCACCATATAAACAAAGGCGATAACTCTGGTTTCCATTGTAAACAAACTACAGTAGTCTGGAATTCCGGGGAAAGCTTTGCTTGCTCTGTGGGTGCACACACAGAGTAATGTAAGGTACAGTAAAGTAAGACATTTTCTTTTGCTTATGTAGACACAATCGTTCTGTAAACTTCAGAATTCATGCTGCCCTTAAGTATCCCATAAACTAGTTAAAGCAGACTGGTTCTTAACACAATCAGAATTAATGCAGAATACATTAACAGTCATAAGCGGATTTGTTACGCACGCTTACTGTATCTATGATACGTTTTTAGATTGAAATAGCAATTAATGTGGATACTGACATGACATACTGTACTGATATTAACACATCCAACGCTCACTGCCAAACTAAACCTTTGCACGAGGCCTCTAGGACGTTTTTTCCTATTCCTGTTTCACAAGGGATGAGGGCAATCGAAGATTGTGTGAAAAGAGAACCGTTAAATGAGTTTGTAAAAACTTGGTTTAATCCACTTGGCTGCGGGCCAGCTTCCCGGACATAGGGGAGCCTAAGAACCCCATGACTAGTGAAAAAGCAACCAAGGCGTAGCTGCAAAGGTGAGGATGAGGTGGAGGGAGAGGTGCAAAACAAGCAAGGCAGAGGAGAGGGTGACGTGGGGTTTAAATGGAAATCAGAGAAATTACTTCAGAATTAGTTGTTGGTTGCAGCAGCTGAGCTTAATTAGCCCGGGTGCACTCATCCCTCCCGAACTTTCATTAGAACTCTATATAGTACTGACAGCATTACTGATAAAGTTTTGTTACATTTTCTCTTACTATACACATACACCTAGTTTTAAGAGTGCCATCTAGAAGAAGGGCAAATCCTAGTTCACCACAGAGCCTGGCTTGCACAGAACGGCCTTTCCCCATTATTCACCTCTGCGAAGTCAGTCGGGGGTTCAGTGGAATTCAGCGCACAGCACAGATTCCACAGCTTGTGTCACAGACTCGCCTGCTTCGGCTGTTGATATTTAACAGCATTATTTCCTAGAAAAGCAGGACTTTCAGCTTTAATGGAAGCAGATGGATTCTGGGAAGGAGCTAAGTATTTGGCAGCAGGAGGGTGATGGGTTTTTCATTAATGAGATAGAAACAGCGGGGGTACACTAATGAATACTGCACCCTCATAACCACATAGTAAATGTATCAAATCAAATAACAGCTAGTGCGATTCTCATTTAATTCAACATAAGCTTTTCTGCTGTTGTGTGGCCTTTTTGCGGCTCCCTGACCTCATCTTGTGATTTTTCTCTTGCCGTCTTCTCTAGGGAGAACAGCTGTCTATGTCTTTCTAAAAATACAGAAGAAAGAAAAATCTATTTGTGCTGTTCTATAGGAAGGTCAAGAGATTACAGTTATTATGGACTTCAGGACAATTCTACCCTTTTGAACTTGGCATAGCCTTGAACCTGAGCTGAAAATCAGGTAATCTTTTAATGAGCCTAACAATCCCCCCAGAATGATGTAACTGTGGATCCTGAGTCCTGAAATAAAAACATCTGTGCCATTTTCACACCATACAGTTGACATATCCTAGAATTAATTAGCCATAAATCCCAGGGTAAGTTTTCTTAGTGAAACTCACTTGCAGAGAGCAGTTTTGTTAGTGAAGTCTTGCACAGCATAGTGAAAGTGGAAAAGGGCAAGAATCTCCTGCACATCTTGTAATGCTCTTAGGAAAGGGAAGCCACTGTGCCTACAGCACTTAGTTCTGTGACACTTTTCCTGGAAAGACTGACTACATATGCATGAAAGATGTACAGTAGCAAGGAACAGTAATGAGGAGTGTCACAAGTGCAGGTACTGAGTGATGATTAGAGAGAGGAAGATAGATCACTGTATTATTTTTGTATGTATTTATGATTAATTTATTTATGCATATATTTATTTCATGCATGGATGGACATGATCATTATTATGTATGTCCACAGTTCCTGTATGGTCTCCTAATTAAAGGCAGTGCATGTTATTTGAATAAAGCCCATTCTTTCATAGGGGAGTAGTGGATCTCCTGCAGAGTGTAGTCACCCTACAGTACATGACGATCAGTGATCAGGCATGATTAGTGGAGCTCAAATCTGGATGCCCAGTTGCACCTGTTCAAGACAGGATACGGAATTATCCCAGAAGCACTGACGTTCAGTAATATACTTTGCAAGTGATCCTTATTCTATCTCACACAATCCTGCATCTGTCAGGGAGCAACAAGTGCAGTACATGGACATCATACCAGCCTCATGCACCCATCTGTAAATTACTGTGCGAAAATTCTAACCTTTGTGTCTTGTAAAGGCAATTTCTAACAGGGCACCGGTGATGTGAAAAATCAACAAAGAAAAAGAAAACACTTATGCTAAATAAAAGAGTATGACTATATAACAATAGACTATGCTCAGGGTATGATTTGGTAGTGTGTCATAACAAGGCAGTAGCAATTCCTCACTGCACTCTCCAGTTAACCCTAACCCTGTAACGATCAGTTCTTTCCGGACCCTATGCAGACGACACAATCCAGAATCGTGAGGAAACACTAGGAAAAAGTAATGCAGGAATACGGGGAAGAAAACAGGGGTGCATGTCCAAAGTGCGCTGGTGCACAGGGGAGGTGTGGCCGAGGCAAACAATCCAAAAGTAATCCAGAAGGGGAATCCAAAAAACACAAGAATAAGTCCATAGCCAGGTGATCCATCCAACAAGGAGTTAAAACACGAACCGGGTCGGAACCGGCGGACAGGGAACGGGAACAGAGATTAAAACCTTAACGGGACCAGGCGCTTCCAGGTCCCGGACTCGCACGGTGCGGAAACCAGATGCAGAGCCAGGATGAACGTCAGCGCCTGGCTTTTAAGGTGGACTGGGAACAGGGGTCAGGTGCACATAATCAAGTCCGAAGTGAAAGGGCCGGAGCACCCTTAAGGAGGAGGGACTATAATCGTGACAAACCCTAACTGTTGATGCTGTCTTCAACTCTCTTCAACTTCACAATAAGTATCCTACAATCCCTTTTTACTCAACCAACTCCTGTCTCCCATCAGGTAACACAGGACATAGACACACATTTAAACAAAACAACCCTCCCACTTGTTCAGGACCAACCTGAAGCAAGTAGAGGTCTTTGACATTGACAACTCAATACTCAATACTCCAGGATTTTACCGGAAAGACAAAACAGTGGATGGGAATATGTTTATGTAGCATTGTTTTTGGTAATGTTAATTATTGATTATGTGCCTGGGTCCTTTATCTACACCTGTCATCTCCTGGGAATAAATCACATGCTGCCATTGTGTGACTAAGGAATTATTATTAAAACTGTTTACCTGGTCTCCATGACTGTGCCGAGACCATAGAATTCACCTAAGGTTGCTGAAGTGACTCAATTTGTATAAGCAGTCTCCCAGAGAAGATAGGACTGCTCTCTACCCTCACCAGGATCAGGACATATCTCAGAGGGCAACAGCTGCACATTGAGAGCAACTGAAGACTCTGTCAGAGCTATAGGATACCCTGATCCAAGATGGAGTTTAAGATAAGATAAGATCACTTTATTAGCCCTGTACAATTTCTTGCATTAGGAATTTGTCATTTCGCATACCCCAGCTTCCTCTCCATGAGACACACAGATAGGGAGAGAGAAGCCTGGGGTCAGAGCGCAGGGTCAGCCATTGTACAGCTCCCCTGGAGCAGTTGGGGTTAAGGGCCTTGCTCAGGAGCCCAACGGAGTAGGATTCCTCTGCCGGCCACGGGATTTGAACAAGCAACCTTCTAGCCACCAGATCCTTAGCCACAGAGCCACCGCTCCGCCTCTTGCAGATGTCTGCAGGGTGAAATGTAGGATCTCTGTCAGGATCATCATCCCTCCTAGTCACCCTATGTCTTGAGGGCTTAGGCTTCTGATCGGCGTCCTGACCTAGCTGAGTCCGTGGCTCGGAGCGCCTGGCCTCATCAGTCTGTTTTTAACTTTCTTGTTCCTGGTTCCATGTCCCTGTTCCTTTATTTTATTCTTATCTTCGTCTTGGACGGACTTCCCGGCTTTGGATTATGGATGCGCCCCAGTTACCCTTTTGGACTTCATTGGGCTTGTTTGCCAGCATTCCCCCCTTGCACCTTGATTCCCTGTTGGCACCTCCCCCTGTTCACCATCCCTTTCATTCTTCTCCTAACCGTGTTTCCCCCATAGCCCATTTTCCAGGCACTTCCAGATTATACCGTCTGCACAAGGTCCTAAACTACACTTTGTTACAGTCTGTGTGTGTCTCGTGGAGTGAAGATGTACTGAAAAGTAATGAAAGTTGGCTTTTTCATTCCACTCTATTCCATAAAAAATAGAACATGTTTAACATTGTAGGAACAAGGCTTTTGCCAATGCTAGAATTAACTGTTTGAGAAAGATTAGAATCTTTCTCTTGCCTTGGAAATAGAGCAGGAGCTGGTCCAGAATGTTTGAGAGAAAGGGTTCCAACATCCAAACTACACAATCGTAAAACTGCCAGTGATAGAATGCTCATATCCAGGCCTCTCAGTCTGCAGTTCCATTTGGACTGCACATCTGCACTTGCAGGTTGACTGGATGCCACCTCTCATAAATAAACTGCTAGTGCCAGCCAGAGTGATTCATTAATGAGGAACGTGCTATGAAGTTTCCACTACACCTGATGACATCCCAACCAATCACCATCCATGACAATGCAGGTGTTGCAATACATTCTGCGCTTGCTCTCTGACACCCTGCCATCTTACCAACAAGCATGCCACAAGTCTGTGACCACTGTTGTCCAAGCTGGACTGTAAGGCAGAAGAACTCAGCCAAAATAAGCTGCCAGGTTGAGGGAGACCTATGCAAATCAGAATTCTGACCAAAACTTCCTCTGCTACTGGAGAGATTTTGTGATAAGCTCCTGGTTTGATTTTGCTTGATCACCCGAAATAACACTTCAGGACATTTGTCGACATAGCTGAATATCAGCATATATTCAACATAATAGCTAAAAAGGATGGGCGAGCAAACTATCCAAGTTCCTCCTCTACCAAGTCTCAACTTGCAGCCAGGTTGCCAGTTCCTGAGATTTCATGGCACACATCTCTTGCAAGACCTACTTCACCAAATCCTAAGCAACAGAGGTCTTTCCTTTCTCTGCCTCAAAAGAACGGCTTCTGGCACAGAGCCCAGCAGACAACAACAGGACAGACTTTAACATTGGGACCGGCTGTTCCTCACTCTGCAGGACTTTCAAATCTCAACATGAAACCTTGCCTGCCCCAACGAGCTCATTCCCATGAGTGCAAAACCTGAAATATTCTCATTTCATCAAATTTAAACAAAAATTCCAAACGAGTATATGCGTGATAATGTGTTCATTGTATTTTAGGAAGCCAACACTTACCTAAGCATTACTGTATAGTCAAGATATTTAACATGTATTAGTTAACTTCTGTGATCCCTGAGTGATCAATCCATATTTGTGTGTATCACAGCAGTTTGACTTCTATTGACTTTTGTCTTGCTGAACTGCCACATTTTATTATTGTGATAATGAAATTGTATCCTGTATTCTTAGAGTGTCTGTGAGTACATCACTAATTGTTCTGTTTGATTAATTCCTACCAGCCTCTAAGAGATTACTGATCTAATTTCTAATTATCTAAGTAAATTCAAACCTTGAACATGTAAATGAGCAGAAAACTCTAGCCAATACTGAGTATCTAAAACTAAGATAAAAATGTGTGCATACAGAAAATTCCTAAATATGTATTGTTAGTGTACAGTACATAGTCACAACTGTTCATGGCAATTGCATTAATTTCACTAAATAAGGCACTTCATTGATTTTACAATTTGGATATAAAAATAATATACTGTAAAATAATGATGTGACAGCAGGGAATAATTTATTGGATATCTCATGTGGATTATTAACTGCAAATATTTTGCCATACAAGAAAAACATGGAAAGAAAGCAATATTTCACATATTTATCATCCCCATGGTCTCAAATTAAGTGGGTTCTCAGCACACAGCATGCCATTGCAAATGGCAGAGATGGCTGCTATCAGGACAGCTAAAGACCTGGAAAAAAGTAGACTGATGACAATGAGTCGTGTATCCAGTGGTGACAGCAGACTAACCCTGAAATGCCAGAAGCCACATTTGGTCATAAGTATATGATTCACAATGAACTGTTTTCTGTTAGCTTATTACTCATTTCACAGAATTTCTATCTTGTGGTACAGTACAAACTGTTAATAACTATAAGACTAGATGTTTTTTCATTTTGCACGATTGCTTTGCAGATTCAAATACAGCCTTCTTAACAACAAAATCTGGATCTGCAAGTATAAGAGAAATACAGGAACAGTTACAAAAGAGAGGACATGGAGTCCATCTTCCTCATTTAATTGCTGGCATATTAATTGATGGGAAAATTTGATTGAAGCATCCCAGGCTTATTTCAGTCTTGCTCAACTCTGTGTCTAAAGGGTCCATTGTTCTTAAGTCTTAAATGTACTCAATTTACAAGTTTCCATTTGTGCCCACTCATGTGTGTTTCATTGCCTATCCTGAAACAGTTTGTTCAGTTGACTTTGTTAAAACCTATGTGAAATCTGATACTGGAATAAAGCCTCCTTGTGTGTAGCATGTAAAAGGAGGTTTTCAGAGACTAAATCTATTTTGTTTCCCTAATGATATTCCCATCAGCAGTAATATTTCGGATTTCAAGTAAAGCTTAGAAAACGCATCCCTCTTGTGTTCCTGTTATCAGCTTTAAATTATCTGGAATTTTTAAATCTCATAGACTCTTGATCCTCACAGTACCTGATTGTCCTAATGTGGCTGGAAGCTGATGCAACTGTGCAGAAGGAAGCTTGTGGAAGTACAGGTTACCTCCCTCTGCACCTGGAACAGTCTCCCATCATTATGACATTTTAATTCCAGCCTGCCTACATGAACTAAAGTACAGTACAAGCCAGTACTTTATTCTGATTCTTCCTTCCTATAGCATTACAGTAAGATTCCCAGAGGGCACCACAGTTTGGAACACCCATGTATTTCAAGAAATAGTTTGTTGTAGTTTGTTTGTGTATACAATATATTGCCCACTTCCATGTAAGGCTTGAAAATACCATGGTCATTATAAATGACTTTATAGAAAGTGGGTAATTATGGGGCAGCAAAGCTTATAATTACAATGAACATCAGCAGTAAAAGAAAAAATAAAGATTAGACATAATTATATAAAAATGATTACAGTAGAGGCTGTTTGCTGTTTTGGATCAAATATTGCTCAAATAATGATTTAATGATGATGGTGTCTTTGTTTTTACTGTATCTTAACTTTATGAACTTTATCATTTTATAATTTCTGTAATTTATATTTAAGTATCTGACCTGTGAACTTCCATTGCTGTTACCTCTTAATTTCCTAGTCCGATCTCCTATTCATATTAAACTCCAGTTCATTGATTTTTCTTGTACCTGTTCTCAATTTGCCTTCAAAATTGTAAATATGCAAAGCTTTATTCAATTTAGATAAGGTTAAAGTATTCCTTATTTTCTTTGGTTTCTTTCACAAAAAACAAAATAGCATACCAGGCGAGAGAAACATTTTTGTATAGTTATTTTAAAAGCAATCATCTCACAGTTTTAAAAATTACATATCAATCACTGCTTGAGTGCGCTTTTGTCCTTGTCTAAAATATTGGATGTACATGATAATAAGCTTTTGCTTTTAGCTCTGATAAAGCTGTGGGAATGGTGTGATAACTTCTGCATGCTGAAACTTTCTGTTAACTGAATATGGCACGCTTATACAAATATTATGATACTTACTGACATCCCAGTTTTCTTTTTATCATCTACATTCATACAAGTATTAAAGTTGCAGAGCAGTAAAAATGTTGGCCAAGAACTTATTTTTTCCTGAAAGCTGATATGATTTCCTTATTCTGATAATACCAGATTCTGCTAGCCAGAGCCCTCCCTGAACAATCACCTGACCCCAGCTCAGCTGAATGTCTCCCTAATAGCTGTCTTGAGGTCATGAGCAGGAAGATTTCTAGTAGCTGCTTAATGGCTGGTTTTATGCCACAGTGCCTTTTTTCTATATGACTCTGCATTTTCTTACTTACTGCAAAGCTTATACATATATATCAGCTGCTTTTTGATTGGGCCGACTTCTTTATTGAGCTGGTAATTTGAAATATTAGATTGTTTTCAGCTCTTAAAGTGCTAGAGAGCGAGTTAACTATCAAATTTTATATGTTATTTAATTGAACGTAAAATGTGAAACCGTTTTGCCACAGAAAATTAAAACGTTAAATAAGCGAATTATTAACTCGACTGAGAGCTCAGCTAGAATGAAAAGCAGAGGACACTGGGGTCACCAGACTTGGGAAGCTGGCGGACACTGGGGTCATCAGGACCAGAACTGGGAAACCTTATATTTTAATATGATGCTTACTGAACTGAAATATAAATGTAAGTGTATTTTGGACATTGTTATTTGTAGGATGGGAAAAAAATAGGTTTTCAACTGAGAACCACAGCCTAAGTGTGATATTAATTAAACTGTTTTAACAGTTCGGGAAATGTACACATCTGTAAAGGCTCTACTGCCACCAAAGTGGTCTGTGGCACATACAAATGTAAGTAAAAATCTGTGCCCATGCTGTGGATCTTTTCACCTGTTTAAATTTCCATCTAAGCACTTCAGAACATTCACAAAGCACTTAAATGGGACATATCATATCACCAGGGGGAGAAAACATAAAAATGCCCTTTCTCTGCTGTTCCAGTTCCTGCCTGTTACTGTAAGAAGAACTGTGTAGCAGCCCACAATAAAGGTAGAAATATGCACTAAAGGAGAGCGAGCAACTGCTGCTGAAGCACGGGGACAGTGTCTCAGATGGGCTCGGCTCTCCACAAACCTCCTGAGGCTAGTGTGGTGCCTGTACTACATCGTACAGCAGGACCCAGATGGGAAGTACTGTTCATTAGAAATTAGCAGGAGGGCCTGAGCTCCTGTGGGAGTTGTGCTAGGACTGTCCTTGTTTGACCGAATTTGTGGTCATCCAGCAGCAATTTATCAAGGAACGAAATAGCATTGAACAAAAGCAGCCTGGATTTGTAATTTTTTAAACCTTTCAAACAAGAAAGCCTATCTGCCGTGATAAAGGTGTTCTACAGCTAAAACATGAAAGCTGGTGTTGAAATATTACAGCAAACCTATGAGATTGAAATTATGAAATAATGTTTTATAATGCTACTGTATGATGAAAATGAACTATGTTATGAAATAATAAAGCTCTAGAGTGTGCCACTAATTTTTTTGTGTCTGGTAGGCCCTGTATGCCAGGGCAATAGAAACACATCTTTAAACGATTTAAACTGAAATGAGAAATGATCTTACTGGACAGAAGAGAAAAAAGAGAATTACTTTTTCAAAGACAATTTTGCACACTTAACCCATTTCTTTTAAAGCAGTACTTCTACAATTTTTTATCTTAAAATGCTTCAAAGCTACATATATCTTGTATTAGAATAGCAAAGTCTTAAAAGACATTGTAGCGCCATCTGCCAGACGTTTGTGCTAGATTCAGAAACAGTAGCTTTAGCTGCTGGGCTTGCTAGGAAACATGCTAAGTACATGCCAAGTGAGAAAAATAAACAGTCCAAAACACCCATTTACTGTTGTACTGGTTCTGTGTACATGGGTGAGCTTGTCCTGTCTGTGTGGCCTTTTATGTCTCGTGACTGCTATCCCTGAGTGGGATGCAGGAGTGATCAGGCCCCCGGCACTGTTTGTGTGAGTCTTAGTCTGCTTGTCCATGATTGCCTGAACACTAAAGCTTTTGTGAAAGAGAGCTGACGTTTTCTTCTGGAGCTTGCCTTTTTACCAGAATCCCATCACAAGCATATTGTATCACAATACAGACCAGACTAAACCTGTGTCTTAAACCAGGGGTCTCACACACACATCTTAAGAGTGATCTTAGCCTGATCCTTAGACAACATCTTTTCCAAGTGATTTCTGAACACATCTCATACCTTTAGAAAAAGTATTGCAGCTAATAACATAATTAGGTCAATCAGAACTTAGGCAGGACAAAAAACAGAAGATAACAGGTCCATCATGAACTAAGCCTGAAAAAGCATTAATCAGCAAAAGCAGTAATACAATCTTAAAAATAGCATGTCTCACTGTAAATCAACAAATATATCATATACAAATGTGTTATAAAACAGTTATGATGTGTCTTAAAAATTAGTTAAAACTGATTGCTTTAAATGCTAGATTGTACTAGATTTCCCTAGGAAATGACTTTGAGAATCACACTTAAAACATGTTCAGCAGACTTCCTCTGCTGCTGAAAGGAGTTCAATATTCTCTGCCTGTCTCAAAGATGTTTGTGTTCTACGTAGTTTAAAGACAGCAAACTGTATGTGCCATTGCTGCAGGGCACTGTTGAAGCAATGCCTTGCCACACGGCTCTGCATGATATGTTCCCGAAGTGTAATTGCTTTCCCTGCCTCTTGGCAGTAATTTAACTACCAGTACACTACCTGTTATCACAATTTTCAGCAAGAAAGGGAAAACATCAGACACTACTGGTCCGCTAACATGCTGTTGTGGAAGGATCCAGCTAGTCCTTAGTGGAGAGCAACTAATTTCAGACCAAAAGCTTTGGGTGTCACTGATATAGGATTTGACCTTTAAATAATCACCAGGGCCCTGTGCCTCTGTTAGCAGACAGATGATCAAAGATTAACAGGCACCTGGAATCACAAACAGCCCATAGCTAATTTACTGCCAGAGTCTTTCAAAGCTGTGTTAGTTTACACACTGCAGGCACACACCAGTAAGAGACAGAACACTACCAGAGTAATGCAGGGCACCATAAGACAAAGTCAGAGCTATTATTAATTTAAAAATCATGTTTCTTTAAAAAAAATGATAGATTTACTTTTACCCTTTCCACAACTCTTTATGATATAGAAGCTTCTTTGTCTTTCCATGTCAGAAGTCATACTTGTACTAAACAATATTTGAAAGGCCTGAAACATTTACCTCGTGATCACAATGGTACTGTATCTCAACAATTCCAAGTACATAAACCTCATAACCTCATAACCAAATAATTGTCACTTGAATGGGGGATATTGGAAAAACATTGCGTTTCAGTTATGAGTGAGTATGAGACCTAAATAAGGGAGTAACCTTTATGGTGTTGTTGTGCAAAAAAAAAGCTTTTTTTCCACTGGGTTCATATACTAATGACAAAACTTGACCCTGTCTCTTCTGGTTGATGCCTTCTCATACAGTATCTTCTGTCTCTGTGAGAGGACCTGACTCTTCTGGTTGATGTTCCCATCGACCTCTAAATCACATGATAATTTCAGATTCCTGTCTGAGGGACATTTTTAAATTTGTTTTTAGCTCTTAAAACACTAAATGAGACTTCTAATTGCTGTCAACCCTGCATTACTTCTGAGTTTCTGAACTGTTCTGTTTCAGGTGTGCTGCCTGGATAACCAGTTGGCCCCTGCAGCAAGAAAAAGGTGCACCAGGTTGGTATGTCTGATACAGTGTCACTCCCATGTTTGGGCATGTCCGATAATGTACCACCCCCATCTGTGGGCATTCTGATACAGTGTCACTCCCACCTGTGTCTGCTCATCATTAAGTGTTCACATAGGAGTGGTTTACACAGAAATTTGAAATGTACAGGGTTAAGAGAAGAACAGTTTACTGTGGAAATCCAGGATGCTAGTGATGATGGTAGTGATACTGATTTTAATGAGCATTTGTGTTTAGCATTTTGTTAAAATTGAGGAGCCATTGAAGACAGCGGAAGTATAGCTCCTCCAAAAAATAAGATAAGTTACTGTAGATGCTTCCTTGTATGGAAAATTATGTATTGAACATCTTTCTTGGGGGGTTTAACAATTTATGGGAAATGGGATGTTTTCCAAGAATGTGAAAAAATGCAATAATTGTACTGATTGGTATGCTGTGATAGGGTCAGCCATCTCCTGCCTGATACTGACCTTCTGCACTGAGATCAAATAATCAAATAAACTTGCAGTGAGGATGATACACAGCAAAGAGATGTTTTGTTTTGGGGTACCTTTTACAGTCCATGGAGGGATACATCTTGATGGCAGAGATGACATCCCTGAAATAAATAGAACATCTAGACTTGAGCACCTGGAGTTCTCTCTCCAGAAGCTACCTTCAAAATAAACACAGCAAATTAAAAAAGCACAGCAATATCCATAGCTATGTAGAGGCTGAGCTGATGCCAAAGTCTAACTCCAGAATTTTCAGAGATGAGTCTACAGTACCTAATGAGAGAGTAACTGTGATTAATTGTCACACTGGGTAATTGATAACTGTCACTAAAAATTACATAACCTTGATTAATAAATAACCTTGATTAATTGCTTACATAAAATATGATTACATGCTTATTGACTTAATGGTTGGCACATGAGGCACACTTCAGTACCCCAGATTAAGCAGATTAATAGTTAGAACTGAAAAAAAGAACCTGAAGGCCACTGCTGCTTTTGTGAGTTGGAAATGTGAGAAAATGAATGGTCAGAAATCACTCATCTCACAAATAATCTGATGAAATTTCTCTGCATTTTATTCTGTGTGTGTTGCTTGATCTGGGGTGGTGCGGTGCCTCTGTGGCTAAGGATTTGCGCCTGTGGCTGGAAGGTTGCTGGTTCGTATCCTGTGGCTGACAGAGGAATCCTACTCTGTTGGGCCCCTGAGCAAGGCCCTTAACCCCAGATGCTACAGGGGTGTCATATAAATGGCTAACCCTGCACTCTGACTCCAAGCCTCTCTCTCCCCGTTTGTGTGCCTGTGTGTCTCATGGAGAGCAAGCTGTGGTATGCGAAAAGACAAATTCCTAATGCAAGAAAGTTCACCAATAAAGTGATCTTATCTGGCTAGAAAATGTCTAGATCAGAAAATTAAACATACAGTAAGGAAGCAAGTTTGCAATGAGACGAGACCATTCAATACAACTAACTAGTTTCTTTCTTATTACCTCGTTGATGGGAGTTATTCAACTGTTTCATAAAAGGATGCAGAGTTTCACTTCCATGTACAATAGTTTCAATTTGTGTCCTCTGGTTTATGCTTGACTGTTAATGCAGAAGAAGTCAAATGGGTTGACTTTTAAAGAAGATTTTGAAAACTTCAGTCAGGTGTCCTCATTGTCTTCTGTGTTCAAGGTTAAAATAATAATAATTATTAATAATATTAATATTAATAATCACTTACACTTGGCTACTTACTGTATATAGCGCTTTAGTGGTAACGCGGAATCCTCTCCACCACCACCAATGTGCAGCCCCTCCTGGATGATGCAATGGCAGCCATAGTGCACCAGAACACTCACCACACATCAGCTATCAGTGGGGAGGAGAACAGAGTAATGAAGCCAGTTCATAGATGGGGATTATTAGGAGGCCATGATTGGTAAAGGCCAAGGAGAATTTTGGCCAGGACACCAGGGTTACACCCCTACTCTTTTCAAGAAACGCCCTGGGATTTTTAATGACCACAGAGAGTCAGGACATCAGTTTTACATCTCATCCGAAGGACGGCACCTGTTTACAGTATAGTGTCCCCGTCACTATACTGGGGCATTAGGACCCACATGGACCGCAGGGTGAGCATCCCCTGCTGGCCTCACTAACACCTCTTCCAGCAGCAACCTTAGTTTGTCCCAGGAGCTCTCCTATCCAGGTACTGACCAGGCTCACACCTGCTCAGCTTTAGTGGGCTGCCAGTTGTGAGCTGCAGAGTGAAATGGCTGCTGACTGTGTCGAATGTCGAAGTTCAAACCTATTTTCTTAATGTGTGCGATTTCAGCCCCCAGGCACAGAGTACACGTGTTCTCTCGTCTGTCTGCAGCTCCTTCATTAGCGCCAACATCCCAGGCTTCTCCCTGCTTACGCGACACTGTCTCATTCGCTTTCTGATGCTCGTAATGTAGCGCGTTTGTCTCTGCAACACGCTTAATCAGTTCATTGATCTGAAATCACATGTGTAGCGCAAATTAAGACGTAATTTGAGTGGATTTAGGATTCATGTTAAACGAAATGTAAGATAAGAAAACTACAGATTGAAAGGCCTGCCTACATTTTCTATAATTTCATAATGTCCTATGTTATTTAACAGTAAGGCAAAAACATATTTGACTAAGAATACGTTATCAGCAGCGATTTAGTCCTAGCCTGAAGTGGACTGGATTTTGCTGTGTTTTTACATTTTTATTTTCTCATAATCCTCAAGAAAGGTTATGAAGTGCACCCCCTGGACGTCTTCACAGCCAGCACTGGAACGATATGACACCATTTAAGGTGGAAATTGGATCATAATGCGTAATTACAACAAAACGTACTGACTGAAAATGGAAACATTAAATAAAAGAATACGTAAAACATCACCGGTCCTATTGTTTCCTGATCGCTGCTCTGATCTTCCCCGACTCTCGCGCTCTATCCGGGCTCCTCAGTACGAGCGGACACTGAGTTTGTTCACGTGAGAATCTGCTTTCTCTGTCGGCAAACCTGAACCTCATTAAGAGAGAATATCTGTGTGCCTTTAAAAAGACGTACTTGGCAAACAGTAGGTATCATGGATTTGTTCTCTGTGGGAAGCAAAATGTGGGTTTCGGGCATTTCTCGCTTCAGCTTCTTGGTGTTCGGGCGTTTCTGTGACGCCGCTACATGGCGCTCAGCTCCCGGACGGCGAACCGGTATCACGCACAAGGGGGCTGTGTTCTACAAAACTCCTTGGTTTCCACAGCAGGATACGCCGCTCGGGCGGGCTGTGTCGGTAGCGTGCGGGGAGAGTCAAATCGTGGTGCAAGTCAGGAGAGACCTGTTCGGTACCGGTCAGCTGATCAACTCCTCGGACGTCAGTCTGGGAGACTGTGCGGCCACAAGGCAAGACGACGCGGCGCAGGTCCTGATCTTCGAGTCCGAGCTGCAGGCGTGTCGTAGTTCGCTGACGGTAGGGTGTCCGGCTTTGACATTCTAGCGTCGTATTTTAGTGGTGTGCCGGCTTCACCTGTCGCTTCTCTCCTAGAGCGCGCCAGAGGAGCTAGTGTACAGCTTCTCTCTCAACTACACCCCGCGGGCGATTGCCAACACCCCCATCGTGAGAACTAATGGCGCCGTTGTCGGTATTGAGTGTCGCTACATGAGGTGAGGGAGGCATCTGCTGTCCTGCAGGGTCTATGGAGCTCCAGGGCTGAATAAGGACCGTGTCACTCTGCCGGAGTCTCTTTCCCAGGTTTTACAATGTGAGCAGCAGCGCCCTGAAGCCTACCTGGGTCCCCTACACTTCCACCAAGTCTGCGGAGGATGTCCTGGATTTCTCCCTGGTGCTCATGGCTGGTATGTGCTCTTGTAGGGGAGAGGTGCAGCGAGACTCCCTTTCGCACTGGGGATGTCTGCTAGAGAAGATTGCTTTGTTGAATTAGCTTGACTGGGGGTCTATGGAGGTTGGCTCCCAGTAACCGGAGCTCTTTGAAGGGATCTATATTTGGGAGACGTTCATCTGGTTCTCTGCTATTTTCCTGCTGGACCTATTTGTCACCATAAGTAATGGCTCCTCTCCAATGCTAGATGACTGGAGCTCCCCAAGGACCTCCAACGTGTTCTACCTGGGGGACGTCCTGAATATTGAAGCCTCCGTCAGCCAGGCTGACCACCAGCCCCTCCGGCTCTTTGTGGACCGCTGTGTGGCCACCCTGGTGCCTGACCAGACCTCTACCCCCAGATATGCCTTCATTGAGAATCACGGGTGAGTCCTGTGCCTTCTGATGGAGGAACTGCTGTGCAGACGGTGCACTTGCAATGACCTCCCCTCTCCCCCAGGTGCCTGACTGATGCCAGAACAACAGGCTCCAGTTCTCAGTTCATGCCAAGACCCCAGGACAGCAAGCTGAGGATGAAGCTGGATGCCTTCAGGTTCTATCAAGATGTCAGGAGCTCAGTGAGTGTCTTCCTGTGGCCTCTGGGCTGTGAGGAGGTTTAGCTGCAGTGGAGCCTCTGACTGAAGGTGTGCTGTTCCAGATCTACATCACCTGCCTTCTGAAGGTGACTGCTGCTTCCCAGAGTGTGGACTCCCTGAACAAGGCCTGCTACACTACTGGGAATGTGTAAGTGAGGAGGAGGGTGTTGGCTGCAATGTGCTCTGATGTGGGTGTCTGCAGTGATGCCTGTCCTGCTGTAGGTGGTGGTCTGTGGATGGGAGTGATCAGGTGTGCAGCTGCTGTGACTCCAGCTGTCCTACTACCAAATCTAGGCACTGGATGAGAATGAAGAGGGATCTGGGATCTAAAGAGGGTGAGACTCTCTTGCTTGTGGTTTCTCAAAATGAGAAGAGGGGATTCTAGTTCTTGTAGATGCTAGTGTTCCACTCCAGTAGTATGAACATTGGTACATTGAGGGATTGTGAGCAGAAGTCTTCATAGAAAACCGTGGAACTGTATGCTGTACACAATCCCTCCTGCTCTTATTCTTGGGGAATGTAGGCAAAATGTGGAAATGCAACTGTTCTCTGGATTGCTACATGACAAATGGTGTCCTTACTTCCAACGTGGTCCTTAAAAACTCCTGGTCAGGCTTATGTGAAAGTGAATGCTGCCTTCTGCACTGCTGTAGGTATTTCAATCCAGAATTCCTTCCAGTTGCAGCTGCTGAGTGGGAAGGCGATGCCACAGTTGGTCCTCTGTTTGTGCTGGGAGAGCAGGCTGTTGACAGCCCAGCAGAGGTGAAAGGTCAGGTCTCTCCTGAGAGCACAGGAGGAAGGTGATGCAACAGGTAGAGGAAGCCTTTAGTACCCAACCTGTATACTGAGTGGAGTGTCAGTGGGACTGAACTGGTTTGATAGCATCTCTATGGCAGAGCAGTGTGAGCTAACCTGTCTTCTCTTTCCAGGAGTGTCTGCTGAGCCTGTGATCCTGGCTGCTCTGGGGACAGTGGTGGGGACTGTCCTTTACAGGAGACTGCATACTAAATCCACTGAGCTGACTGTGATGGAGAAATAAAGGAGGGATTGGAAACTGTCTCTCTGTGTGATACTTGTTCCTTTGTTAAGCCAGTGCAATAGATCTTGACACCTGCTTAATGCGCTGACCTCTCTTGTCCTCATCATGCTACCCTGTTCAGTGTCTTGTGGGCAGAGGGTGAGCAATCCCTGGTGGGCTTGGGCTGTTACTGCACTGGCTCCAGTGGCTTTCAGTTAGTCTGACAGCCTTTCTTGTGCAGATGCTTAGCATTAAACTGCAGCTCCACTCTGTAGAGTAGATGCTATGGGTGGGGAGCTTCTCTGCAGCTGATGATGGCTGCTTCACTGTTCATTGCTGCTGTAGTACTCATGGGAGCAGCCTGGACTCCAGGCTGTTACACATCCCTGCCAGCAGCATATGAACGGTTGATTTTTCTTCTAACTCAGGTGCTAGTTGATGCAGCATCCTTTATGAACGGAAGAGGAGAGCCATAAGGCAGACCCGTTTAGAATGTTGCTATCTGAGGTTCTTTACTGTCACTGAGACGCCTGCTATGATTTTTTGGTTTTATGGAGTTACAGGTTTTAAGGGATCTGGCCTCATTTACTCAGTTGAGGTAAAAATGTTTTGTTACGACCGTGGAGTTCAGTACTGAATAGAGCGAACGTAGGACTCGGGAGAAGGTTAACCAGAATCGGGGAAAGGCGCGCGCGCGCGCGCGCGCGCGCACACACACACAGGGACAGGGATTACAGCGCTACACCTACACTAACAGACAGGAAGGGAAGAGCCTATTTCCAGCCTCTATCCCACTATATACAGTACAGTACAGTCCCCTAGTCCCGCCCCCCAAGCGCTGGCCCCAGCCCGCCTTGCCTGCTCATGGTTCACTACAGTATTGTCAAACTAAGTGTGTGAATAGTTTAATTTATCTAAACCGTATTGTACTTAGGATTTCGTTCTAATACACAGTACAGTCTAAGACAAGAGCCTAAACAATATTAACTTGCATGAGCAGAAGAGATGTAAACGAAGGCTGAAAAACAAGATTCTCCAGCTTCCTGTGTGTCTCAAACATGATGCATCATGTTGAGATGCGAGTGGAAAATTCCTTATGCTTCCTCTTTCTGTTGCTGCTGAGGATGATACTAATGTAAAAAATGGCCCATTATCATTGAGAACGTAATTTGTTTCTGAAGCGTAGAGAAGAAAATCGGGATAAGAGATCTCGAAAGAGGGGAACGCCGAAACCAGCCATTGTAATAATGCATAAAATGTAATCGTATTTCATTTGGTTTTGGGTCCGTTAGATCCATGTAACTAACAAACGGTAGACATGACCCATTGTCAAGCTAGAGACGTCGACTATTCGAGGTGCTCTTACTAGAAGTTAGCAGATTCTCGTTTGCTGCAATTGTACACATTCCGTGCAGTATGTCTAAATATCGGCCCTACCCGGACAAACAAAAGCGTGAAAGCACAGTTCAGCGATTATACGTAATCGGCATTAAAACGCATTGCTTTCCTGGCGGAAAACTTTCCCATCTTCACAGCTTTGCTGATCTTGCCTCCCTTGTTACTGATGGCACTTGATTTAAGCGTTTTACCTTCATCTTTATTTCTGCAATTGCTTTCCACAAAGGTTTCAGTGCAGTACTTTTTAAGTTATGATTTGCTATCATTTTGACGAAGCAGAGGTCCTATTTGTTATGAATTCTCACAAATCAAGGTCAGTGTACAGGCAAAGGTTCAAACAGGAGCTCCCAGGGTACTGTGGACTAGGCAGGCTCGGAGTCAAAGAAACTAGGTGGAGGCAGGAAAACAGGCTCACAGTAAGAACACGGCTCAGTACAAGACACTCAGGAGGTTGAGGCAAGACTTCGCGAAAAAAACGAGGCTTAGACAGGCTTTATATAACGTTTAAAACTTTTCTAGGGTGTGGCAAATGAGGTGATGACAGGTAGCACCCAATCACAAATCGGGGAACAGAGATATATTTTTGTACTTTCCATTTATTTGTATTGGGTAAAATTGTTGTGATCCCAGATCATCAATTTTTCCTTTGCCGAATCCCAGCAAAACATTTGAAACATTTCGAAACAGTGTGACGCAATGAAGTCACGTGCCTTTTGATACAGACTTCGGAGCAGTGTACAGTATGGTAACGCTATGCTCCAAATGAATCGAAGCAGTTTCGAATCAGTGTTTCGAGTCTGACATCACTACTATTTCGTGTTTCTTTTAAACCAGTCGCATAAGCAAGATCAAATGATTCCTGGCTCAAACATCCAAATATATTAGCAGCCCAATGATGTGCAGTGCTGATTTTAATTGGATTTAAAAATCACCGCTGAGGTTCTGTTTCCTCACTTGTTAACACATCACGGATGAAGACAATTCTTAAGAATGACGCTGGAGAGAACCAGCAGAGCGATCTGCCCACCTGGACTCAATTCCTGACCCTGGAGACGCGCAGAGCGTCTGAGGTCCTCGTGCGCCCGCTTCAGCTTGCTGCTGTCCAATCGCCGAGCTCAGCCGATCAGCGCGCAGAGAGAATTTAAGGCGCTGATCGCGGCTTTCTTCGAGTTCCTCTCCGAGTTCTGCCATGGAGAAGTCTGGGGTCAGTGGGAAAGTGTGGAGTCTGTGTGCCTTGCTTTTTGTGTTGCTGGATGTGGCTCTAGCCCAGAATCAGAAATGTCTGGTGAGCGATAATGACAAGGTGGTGTGTGGAGACCCGACCATCACGAGAGCCGACTGTGAAGCAGGGAACTGTTGCTTTGATCAGACAAGCCAGAGGCGCTGCTACTATGGGAATGACGGTGGGTTTGTGTAACCTGAGCATTTTGGAGCAGGATTCCTTTTTTATAGTGGGACTGAATCCAGCCTTTGTATCCCCTCAGTGACTGTGCAGTGCACCAGGGATGGTCAGTTTGTGGTTGTGGTGTCCAGGAATGCCACCAGCCCTCCGCTGAGCCTGGACTCGGTCAGTCTGCTGGGGGGTGGCAGTGCAGCCTGTGGCCCTGTTGGCACCACTGCTGGCTTTGCCATGTTCAAGTTCCCAGTCAGTGCCTGTGGCACCAGGATGAGGGTGAGTTGCAGCCAGTGTCTTGTTCCCAGAGCGCCAGCGTGTGCAGGCTGTGCCTGTAATGTCTCTGACCCCTGTTCCAGGTGGAGGCTGGTGCTGTAGTGTATGAGAACCTGATGAACTCCAGCTTCGAGGTGAGGCCGGGACCTGATGGCTCCATCACAAGGGACAGTGCCTACAGGTGGGCAGGTTGCCTTCTCCTTCCTCAGCTCCCCTCGGCCTGTGCCAGTTCCTGATGGCCGGTTTCTTCCTGCAGGCTGTTCTTCCAGTGCAAGTATGCAGATGATGAGCTGGTTCCTCTGCAGGCAGTGGTCTATACGGTCTCTCCACCCCCTCCAGCAGTGTCCCCAGGACCTCTCCGTGTGGAGCTCCAACTGGCAAGAGGTACCTCTGCTGAGCCTTCAGCTCTGCTCGGCTGCCCTGCAGGGTGAAATAGTGCTAAAGCTCCCTCCTCCTCCTCCTCCTCAGGAGAGCTGTATGACTCCTACTACAGTGAGGGTGACTACCCTGTGACCAAGGTCCTACAGGATCCTGTGTATGTGGAGGTTCACATCTTGCAGAGGACGGATCCCAATATTGTTCTGACGCTGGGAGACTGCTGGGCCACTTCCACCCCAAGCCCTCTGAGCCAGCCCCAGTGGAGCCTCCTGGTTGCTGGGTAACCTGTCCTCTGTAGCTCTTGCTGGATTCCCCACTGCTGACCCCTGCTGGCAGAGCTCTCACCCTGCTCCTCCTGCTGCAGGTGCCCATACAGAGATGACAACTACCAGACCACTCTGATCCCTGTGGGTGGCTCCTCAGGGCTGCCGTACCCAACGCACTACCAGCGCTTCATGGTCCGGATGTTCACTTTTGTGGACCCTGCCTCCCAGCTCCCCCTGAAAGAGACGGTAAGGAGCCGTGGCTGGGAGGCACCAGCTTGATGCCCCAGGGCAGCTGACCTTCTCTCACCCCTGCTCTGCTCTCTCCAGGTCTACATCCACTGCAGTGCAGCGGTGTGCCAGCCTACTGCTACTGACCGCTGTGTCCCAACCTGCATCAGCAGGAGGAGTGAGTACCTGTCGCATGTCAGCTCCAGTGGTCCAGCTGAGGGGTACCTGTTGGCTGCTGAATCCTGGTCGTCAGTCCTCCCAGCAGTTCTTCTGTTCCTCTTCCAGGAAGGGCAATTGCCGCAGCAAGCGGGGGCTCCTCCAAAGACACTGCAGTGGTCTCTAGTGGAGAAGTGCTCCTGACTGCCTCTGAGCTCCCAGCCCAGGGTGAAGCGCATCAGCTCTGGTCTGAAGGTGAGAGGCTCTGCTGTGTGAGCAGTATAGGCATGTTGCTCTGGCTGTGTACTGACTGCTGCCTGCTCTCTCCTCAGTGCCCCAGGTCTTCAGCTATGGCTTGCTAGCAGTAGCTTCCTCCACTGTGCTTGTGGTCTCTGCTCTGCTGCTGGTAGCTGTGTGGAGATTCAGACCTTGTACACAGAACAAAGCTGTAACTGGAGCATAATAAAGGGAGAAGTGAACTCTGGTCCTCCTCAGCCTTTTTCTTTTTCACTTTCTTAATGATGTCCAAGATACAGCTGCGTACTCTCTAGAAGGAATGGTGGCAAAAACACTGCTTAACAGATCAATGTAATGATTATTGCAATAATAGGGCTTTTCTGCATCCAGCTCTGAAACCTCTTCCAGAGCCACAGTCTGCTCCCTCCCCTTCATCTTGTTAATCTGACCACTGAGGAAGGTAATTAATACTGCAGGTGCTGCTTGGAGTCATGGGCAGTGCTGTTCCCCTTGCAGCGACTGTAGGGGAACTGATTTTGTACCTCTACTTACTGCAGCAATAGTGCCTGTTCCCCAAACGGGCCCAACGTCATGCGATCCAGGAAGTGGCTTTAGAGTGGCATAATCTGTGGTCTTGGCTTCTATTCTCTGAAGAGAAATGGAAGTGGCGGGATTGGACTTGGGGTACCTGGGAGTTCATTTGGGAGATATTGGTCCATGAACAATTACATAAATAAAGTAGTTTAAGTTTTTCCATTCATGATCACATAAATGACATGATCTCAACGTGTATTGGGTGGGGGGGGGGGTACAGTGGGCAGTATTACTAAATTTTGGTCATCTGTATGTTGAGTGTAAAATGTCTGGAATCAGTGCTTAATCATGCAATTGAATAATGTGGTCAGTACAGTTTATTGGCATTGCAAGTATTTTTGGCAATATTTGCCTTGATTACAATTCAAGAAACTTCTTCCTGTTAAGAGCCAGAAGAGAAACCTTTGATTTTGGGGTTCTATAAATGAAAGAACTTTTAAACCAATCAATTTTAACCAATCTCAATTTGCAATGTGATTCGGAAGCCCTTGTCTGAAAAAAGAGGCATTAACATTTAAAGATTAGACCTTGCTGAACGTGCAATAAGACTGATCTCTTTCAAATTGTTTTAAACTACCAGTGTATGTGGTAATTCTAAAGTAATACTTCAGTTATTACTGATTTATTTACTTACAGTATAGTGCTTTTTGGGACACTCTGCTCAAAGTGCTTTACTGGTGAAGGGGAATCCTCTCCACCACCACCAATGTGCAGCCCCACCTGGATGATGTGACGGCAGCCATAGTGCACCAGTATGCTCACCGCACATCAGCTATCAGTGGAGAGGAGAGCAATGAAGTCAGTTCATAGATGGGGATTATTAGGAGGTCATGATTGGTAAAAGCCAAGGAGAATTTTGGCCAGGACAGTGGTGTTACACTCCTCTTTTCAAGAAACGCCCTGGGATTTTTAATGACCACAGAGAGTCAGGACCTTGGTTTTACGTCTCATCGGAAGGATGGCACCTGTTTATAGTGCAGTGTCCCCATCACTATACAGGGGCATTAGGACCCACATGGACCACAGGGTGAGTGCCCCCTGCTGGCCCCACTAACACCTCTTCCAGCAGTAACCATAGATTTTCCCAGGAGGTCTCCCATCCAGCTACTGACCAGGCTTACATCTACTTAGCTTCAGTGGGTTGTCAGTTGTGAGTTACAGAGTGAAATGGCTGCTGCAAGATGATTTAGTCATTTTAATCTGTCAACATGGGTTATTCCTTTGAGCACAGGAATACACCAGATAAAACAACCAAGTTATGAAAAAGTCACATTTACCATCTCAACCATCACACCACTGACCCCCACAATCGCCTGGCTGATCCTGTCTGATTCTTCAGACTTGATAAAGAACACACTTTAATTATGAAGGTTTTAGGAAGTTTCTTTACCCTGCCTTACCAAGAGAAAGCATTCTGATGTACTTTCAAGTTTAACCTCTCAGGCTGCAAGTTTTCTTCCCTTTGAAGAGTTGTTTAAATTTAATTAATGTTGGGGATGGATTTAGTTTATCTGCCAGTTATAAAGGCACAACAGGAAGGAAGTAATCCAATAAAGATATTATTACAGGCAGATCTGACAGGCTTAAAGACTGTGAAAAGATTACTTGTTTCTAAATATTTTCATCTACACTAAGAATGCCCCCAGCTATGTCCTGGAATGTTTATAAATTTGCACACAAATATATATTACAAAACATACACATTAGGTGTGTATACAGTATATTAAGGGTTATTTATTGTCTTGTAATTAGTTTTAAGTATAATGATAGTTTACTGGGAACAACAACATTCAAGAATTGAATGCTTTGTCAATGTTTGGAATACTTTGTGTGATAGGATTGGCTTCACCCGCTTGGTTAATAGGCAGCCTCCTAGCCATAGACAGAGGAGGCTCAAACTCTATTCATAAGGAGTGAGCCAAAGGGCAGCTGCAAGGAGGAGTCGGGATGCCTGAGATGAATGTGAAGGGAAACGTTTATGTTCAATATATATATAGCTAGTTTTGTAATAATCATTTACACTTCATGTGTACTGTATTGCACTTTTCTGGACACTCCAATCAAAGCACTTTACAGTTAATGGGGACTCTCCTCTACCAATGTGCAGCCCCATCTGGGTGATGCAACAGCTGCCACGGTGCACCAGTACACTCACCACACACCAGCTATCAGTAGGGACGAGAACAGAGTAATGAAAGTGTGTGGGGATTATTAGGAGGTTGGTAAAGACCAATGCGAAATTTATCCAGAACACCAGGGTAACACCGCTATTCTTTTGAAAACTCAGGACCTCAGTTTTACATCTTATTCAAAGGACAGCACCTTTTTTATAGTATAGTGTCCCTGTCACTACAGTATACTGGGGCATTAAGACCCACACAGACCACAGTGCCCCCTGCTGTCCCCACTAACACCACTTCCAGCAGCAACCTTAGCTTTCCCAGGAGGTCTCCTCTCCAGGTACTGGCCAGAGTCACACCTGCTTAGCTTCAATGGGTTGCCAGCTGTGAGGTGCAGGGTGATATGGCTGCTGGCACATGTTGATTAGGTACAGCCTTGTGAGATTGACTTGACATTATTATCCCATCCAAATTTTGGTTAACAACTTTCATTTCATCTACCCGTTTCTTGAAAGAAATCAAAGTACTTGTTCCAAACTTGAAGATAATGACACCTAGAATTCCAGATTGCTTTAAAGTTTGCAGCTTCCATGTACCCCGGCCCAACAATATAATATCCAGGGTCAGGAGAGCCGGAAACGGTGGCTGCATAGTCCTTCAGTCGTCAGCCTATGTCGCATTAAAGAGGAATGAGTCAGTACTTGCAAGGAAGATTAGCACAAAGTCATAGACTAACATCCTTACCTGACTAGTCATCAAAGTTTACATTTTTGTTATCAAAGTTTACATTTTTGTTGCTCATCCAGTGGAGTTACAACTGTACGCATCCAACGTTACACTACATTCCTCATATAGCGCACACTTATAGATACAACGCCGCCTAGTGGTGAGTGTTTCTATTGCTTCACTACCCACATGCACTTTGACTTTGACATACAGTACATGTAATAAATGGTTGGAGGTACAGTACTTTTCTGTGCAGAGAATGACACAAGTATCAGTGCAGAGATCTGGAAAGGTGGACTGAGAGAAATCCTGATCCGATACGATTCTAAAACCTCGAGTTTCTTTGAGAAACTGGATTGCAAAATACTTGCAAGACACTTAATGGATACTGGAATATATGCTAATAATATGTGTACTGCTCACACACACTACAGTCGCACACTTTGTTTCATTTTTCAAAACTCTTCATCACAGTGAAAACATTAAGATGTTTTGTAATTTGGGATGAAAAGCTAAAATTTGTGAAAAGGTCACCGTTATGTGTTAACATCGCTCCTCAGCGGCATTAACTCCATACCTCGCAGTTTCAGAGTGTCTGTGACTAGCGGTTTAGTTCATCTGTGCACTGTACACAGTAAATAAAAAGACTAAAATTGCAGGTTTATCAGATGTGAGAGAAGGTGAGCGTCAAAATATGTTGGACACCCTTTCATTTGTGAGGAAAATGCATATAACTCCTCACATCATTTACTGTTTAAATTCGTCGATTAAAATCTATTTATGCCGTTGAGGCAAGCCGCTACCTTCAATCATTTTAGTCGTACAGTCATACACGCCTCATGCGTGTAAGTTTGCCACAATTCAACAAGCAGGAATGTGCAGTCGCCAGAGGAGACGCTGCCCACAGGCTCACTTGTTTTCAGCTCGGCAGACTGGACTGCAGAGAGAAATCGCATCTCTCCCCCGAGCAAGAGCTTGGGTTTCCAAGGTCGAAGAGTCACTGTTTGGTAACTATAGTAGAAAAATACGCTCCTGGTGCCTTTTCTAGTCACACCTTTAGCGAGTTTTTACAGTGCACGCCTGAATTCTTTTCGAAAAATGTGTTACGACAGACGGATATATTCAAAAAAACGACCTTCGCAAAAAAAAAATCTAGATCACTCACTTCAGCGCGTTCACCTACAGTATAAACGTATACAGTATTCTGGATGTAAATGCAGAACATCGGACGTCCTCAAATGTCCACATAATAAACACAAATTTACTATCAATTCTCCGTGTCAAGTAGTTTGTTGAAAAATGAAGCTGTGAAAGAATTCAGTGTCGACGCTGCGGCGGTGATACAAGAAGTGTATGCATTAATAATACATGAACTGGATTTCAGCCTGGATTAAAATTTAAGTAGCAGTGCCATATGCCTCCACTTTTCAACTATTACTAATGTAGCAGTAGTGTGTGTTCCACATCTAAAATAAATGAATACGTCCTGTAGTGTACAAGGTTTTTTAATGTTTTACTTTTCGTATGAGAGAATTTCATTTGAGCTCTAACCTTTTTGTTATCAAACCCCCAATGCAATATCTGACAATACCAGTCTGCGAGGGTAAGAGAATCACAGCTGAGGCAGCGGAGAGAAAAGTGTTCCGACCAGAATGGAGCCCGGTGACCACAGACATTATTAAGATGGAGCAAGCCGAGAGCCGGGCAAACATACAGTAGAGACTCCTCCGAGTCACGTGCGGACCGTGAGGAAGCGAGTTGTCTCTTTTAGAGTTTTGTCTGTTTATTCAAAGGCTCTCAGAGGAGCAATGATTAATCATCTGTCCTAATTAAAGCGTGACTGAAAAAAAAATTGAGAATCATTGCGACTGAAATGAAAAGGCATGCATTTCCTCTGCTGGAGCGGCCGCGGCGGCAGACTGCCGCGGCACACTCGGCTGGTCCATGATCCTGATTGCAGCTGACACGCTCGGTTATTAAGACGCATCAACAGTTGGAGTTGCTAGGGAGCTCACAGCCAGGGACGGCAGTTCTGCCCGTCTCTTCGCCAGGCTCACCTGCTCCGAACTGCTGCCAAGTCCCGCAGTCCTGCTGCTCTTCACATTACTTAAGCCTTTTCCTTGAAATAACATTGGGTTTCCTCTGTGTGCGGTTGCACTGGAACAAGTTCCGCGACAGCAGGGCGAGCTGCCTTGATCAAGCCTGGAAGCCTTCCTGCTCTGAGCAACACAGATGCAGCCTGCTGGGGACCTGCCGGTGGCCAGTATGTTTCTGCCCCACATGCGTCCTGCCATCCAAACTTTTCTGCACAAGCCGGAAAACACACAACAGATGTTATCTTTTCACTTTTGTGGCTTTTGTGCAAACACTACTCTATTTTGAGTCACAGAACACGTGTTGTCTGACCAAATAAAAATGTGCTTCAAGTTCAGGTTTTGAGGACACACATTGAAAGGTGCAAATAACCACAGGTTGTATGTGTGAGCTCAGGGCAGCACCTTGGAGTGGCAGTTAACACTAATGTCTCACAACTTGGTGTGTCCTGGGTTTGATTCCAGACTGGCCAGGACACCTTACGTGTGGAGTCCTGTCCAGGGTGTAGTTTCACCTTGTGCCTTTTGCTTCCATCATCAGAAAGAAGGAGGTTTCTGACAATCTGATAAGGGACATATCAGTATTTTTAAGCAGTCTTCAGATTCTGCCCCTGCTAACTAAATGGTGATCTTTGCTTTGCTGTGCACATAACAGAAGAGAAAGGAATAGTGATGTGATTCTTAGCTCAAAGTGTAATTCAATTATTATTATTATTATTATTATTATTATTATTATTATTATTATAGTTTAGGGTGGCAATTTTCAATTACACCTTATAGAAGGGATAAAGGACAAGGATTATTATGGAAAAAATATTTCCAAG
Source organism: Atractosteus spatula (assembly GCF_055471065.1). NCBI lineage: Eukaryota > Metazoa > Chordata > Actinopteri > Semionotiformes > Lepisosteidae > Atractosteus > Atractosteus spatula. Next base: position 64,451,724 of record NC_142708.1, on the reverse strand, counting down.
AAAGAATGATAGCACATACTCAGCAGATAAGGAAGGTCCCAAATGAGAGGAGGCTTTTCGGCCCATCTAGATTGTTTTGGTTCCTAATAGCTCCTCAATCTGAGAATCTCATCCAATCGACAAGCTGGGGTAGTGATTTAACAAAGCCTGTTCCTGTCCCTCACTACCCTTTATGTAAAAAGGTTTCCACTTGTTTTTTGGTTTTAATGGCGTAGTTTGCACTTGTGCTCTCTGCTTTCACTGCTGTTTCACTGCTGGTACCTGGTACTTGTTTATGTTCTCTAGCATGATGACAAGAATGGCACTGAGAAGCAGACAGCTCCTGCAGGAGCAGGGCACTGTGGATTGACTCAGACATTGGAACCCCTTCTGTTCCCTCAATAAAGAACCAGTGAGCACCCAGGAATGGGTAGCTGCCATGACAAAGCCATTAGGACACTGAAAGCAGGCCTGCACAGGCCACACTGAACTAATGAAAGAGCCTCTAAGGAATTCTGTCTTTGTATGGGTTGAAAAAAGACAAGGAAAAAATAAAGAGGTAAGAAAAACATTTTTAATCTTTAAATACTGTATGTACAAATCCTTGACAATGGCCCTTCTACGAGGAATTCAAGTTCTTGATCTTTTAAATCACTGTACTGTATCTACTTTATTTTAAACTTAAAAAATCAATTAAACAAATAGAAAAAAATCAGTTTGAGACTAAAACACACACAAAAATATAGTGAGGGTTATGCGGTTGTCTACAAACCAGATCACACCAGCCGCATTCATCAATTGATTCTCTTTAGGTTCTGTTCACTTTGGAAAAAGAAATATAGCAGTCAACTTGTGTTGTTCTTTGCTTCTTAACTTTATTGGATGGGTCAGTTAACTTCCACGCACACAGCTGACAGAAGAGCGTGTCAGATATGTGGGTTTCTGCTCTCCAATGGTTCTCTGCTGTCACCATCAGACCTAAGGTGCCTTCACTCATGAATATTACATGACAAATACACTCTTATGACTAAGGCAGAAAATGTATGTGGAAGACAAATTCTTGGAAGGGGTAACTTCAAATGTCAGCAAAGGAAAGATTGGTTTCCATCTTCTCGGCTTTCACAAAAGGTGAATGTCAATGATATTTACCAAAGCTTTCAGGCATTACTAAGATGAGATATCACCCTCATATGCACAAGTGTTGGGGACACAGTTCACTCTCCACCTTTTAAATTTCCTGAAAGTAATGAACTCTCTTGTTTTTGTGTTAGAACCATCAGGATGTGTCATAGCTGTGGTATTTCAGCTAAGGGAAATGTGAGATGATTTTGGTATAGCTACATCTCTGAATTCATGTTTTTATCTGAGGTCCCCTGCATTCGACTACCAGCAGTCCCTAAAAGGAATTATATTAAAAATTAGAAAGAATATTAGAACCAATAATATTTACTTTTACAGATCAATTGGACATTAGACTTGGAATAGAAAGAAAAATATGCATTTCTTTCTAGTCAAAGCAAGTTTGTGTCCTTTTTCTACAGAATTTCTTTTCTATACAATACAGCTTATAAATGGGTGGCATCTATCCATACTTCAGTTGCCACATAAAAAAAAAATTGTGGAGAATTTCCAAATCACAGGCCCTGCATACTGTACATCCAGGATTCCAAAGAGATGATTGCCAGTTCAGTAATTCTACCCACATGCAAATCCTCCAATGTAGCAAACCTCCAAATATTAATGTGTGGACGCACAAAACCCAAAAGGCAAACCATCCTTGGCTTGTGCATCTTGCACATACTAGTACACGGTAAAACCATCAAAGACTAATTCACACCATTGTCTGATAGCTCACACTTTTGAATACTATGCTGTGATTTAGATTCTCAGATTTACAAGTTTGATATTGCAGGACAATGGCCTTGATTTAATGCAATTTTCCAAAACCCCTGTTGTAATGTGTTCATTTTAAGAGATGCATTATTTTGTAGAACTTAGTTGTCTCTTTGTTTTATTGTGTCTGATCAGAAATGTGTTTCTGTGGTACGTTCCGGTCCTCTTCACAGTGTTCTGGAACTGGGGCGCAGGTCTGAATACAAAATTCTGTGTTGTGATGGAATGATGGAAGGTACAATGTACATTTGCTTCATGTATTTATTCAACCGTTGGTGCAATTCTGGGGTCTGACTGTTTAGTTACAGAACTCTGAACTTTTCCCATGAGACTTTTTCCAAGAGATTCCCATGATCATTTTTCTTATATGAGTGCAATGACCAACGAACAAGAAAAATCCTGTGATTAAGTATAAATCATTGGTATGGATTACTTTAATTAAATCTTGGTGATGGTCATCACCCACATCCTCACATTCAATTAATTTAGATCAGTGCATTTAGATTAACATGTGGTACTCTGTAAATTAGAAATATTACTCCTTTATTAAAAAGAAAAAAAATGTCCATTCCTTATTAATAAAATACTTTGACACTGATAAATATTGAATGCAGCACAGAACCCACAGATAACATATCTATTTCACAGTAGCTGCCATTATTCTTTTACTGTGGAATATGAAACATGCATTTTTCAGAAAGAAAGGTCTTTAATAATAGATAGTGCTGGCATGAATGATTTTTATTCTCTAAAATTTTAAGAGAAGTTACAAATGAGGGGAGGCCATTCAGCCCATCCAACCCATTTAGTAGCTAATTGATCTGAAGACTTCATCCAGCTGTTTATTGAATGAAGACAGAGTTTCAACTTTAACAATATGGCTACTTGTTTCATATTCCCACAATATGAAAAGAAGGGCCTCCTGTAATATTATTTTTGTGGCTTGGAGACCAAAACTGTACACAGCATTCTAAATTAGGTCTTACTAGTGTATTTTGCAGTTTTAGTATAATATCCCTTGATTTTAATTCTTATTATGCCACATTCAGTATGCTTGATCCTTAAATGTTCATGACAACTTTGCATTTCCATTTCAAACTTCCTTACAGCAAATTCATTAACATTACTGAACTTTTCCTTATCAAGAATGTCTCACTGTTATTACTAGTGTGCTGCAAGAGAGACCTGCTAAGGAGAAGGAAGAACTGCAGATCGGCCAGATTTAACATTTGTGCCACAAAACACAGGTTAACACCCTGTGTTCACAGCACCCTGCTCTTAGGATCTCTATGTCCCCAGGACCTCAATTAATATCTCGTCCAGCAGGCAGAACCCCATGTAATAGATCGCTGGCAATAAGTCTGCAGGGGTGTACGACTGCATGGTTCAAGGTCAGGGGTGGTCTAGCAACAATGCTTTCAGCAGCATCCTGTGTTGATTTTGTTGACGTCTATCTAAACATTAACACTGCATGGCTTTGCCTAGTTTTGCAGGGTTTACTAGATTACAATTCAAGGTGGTATAGCTGCTGGCAGTTTTAACATCTTCTTAGGCTCAGTTGACGCATTGTGTTTATTCTTTATGGGGGCTTGTGTTTGTCCTGCTCACAGTGTATTTTAGTAAGAATAAAGGTTTTCTGCTTTATCTATTGCTGATTTTGACTAAAAACTTTTTAAAATCAGTAAAACCCTCACAAAAACCAGAATTCTCAAAAGCGTTGAGCATTCTCAATGATCTCCAAGAAAGTAGTGAAGATATAACAGCTCTCTCTGGTGGGAGTAATATATAGTAATAGAGTGAATGATTTTGCCATCATAATGATAATAAGATAAGTGATATTCTTTGTGTTTTTTAAGGATTCTTCTCCTGGATGTTAAACACAGTTTTACTATCATTAGCATTTTTGCGCATTGTCTTGGCAAAGAAGCTACTACTGTACTTCCAAAAGGGTGTTTCTAAAATTAGGATATTGCATCTTTGAAATATTAATTGCTCAGATATATTATGAATAAATAAGCACTTACACTCTGCATGAGTAATAGGCATGCCTCAGATTGTTCATTTTAAAATTAAAGCCTGGCCATGTCACCTAAACCCAAGATTGAAAGTGAGACCCCAACCTGCCTAAGCAAAACGCAGCATCATGCATTTAAAAAAAAAAACATTACAACATCAACATAATTAAAAAGCATAAATTTTACACCGAGAGTGTTAATGGTGTCAATCAGTGCCTTTTCAGAGTGTAACTGGATGATTAAAATGGATTAGCCTGCAACACAGTTTAGTGCTTTGCGCAATTTACTCTGTATGCAAGATACCTCAGAGCTGAATCATGACACAATATTGCAAAAATAATGAAGAAAATCATTTTAAAATAAGACACACATACAGACATTCAGTGTAGGCAATGTAGATACTGTACATCCCCATAAAATATGCATGTATATTTTTTATGCATATTTGCATTTGCTGTGTGTTTGTAAGCCTCTGAATGAGCTGTTTATTGGCTAGCAATAACCCTTTAGCTAATAACTTTGATGTTTCTTTTTCTAGTAATTGGTTTCCTACATATTTTCTTTATTTTTGGATCCTTGTTGTTGCGTTTTGTAGACTTGATTTGTGTTTAGGTATACTGTAACATCTTAACAGGATTTGGTCTGACGACAACATTTTCAAGAGGTGAGGAGTCTTGTTTTGCCTAACATATCAATATGATGTGTGTGTGCTGCTGTACAAGTTTGTCCTAGTTTATTCTATTTCACAGTATCCTCAGTGATCTTCACTGCCTTTCTTTGGTAATCTTTGGTAAAATGTAAATTTTTCAGCACCTTCCTCAGTACCTTACTGCAGATTTTAGTCTGGCAGAAATCATTTGTTCTCTGTCAGTTATCTTCTGTGCATTCTTGTGTTATACACTACTGCTCGAATGTGTTAATCACTGTTTTAAATCTTACATGAAATTATCTCAATATTACAGTGTTGGATTTCTTACAGTGGAAATAAATCTCTCTATCACGAACATGTCCACAAGTTATCTTGGTCTTTGGTAGTCTCTGCAATCAAAGAGGATGACAGCAGAATGAAATAACCTTGACTTTATCTTTATTCTTCCAATGACTGAAAGGAAAATGTGCCTTTTCAACCCGAAGGTCTTTATCAGATTAAACCACAATCACAGGGTTGATTGGGTCTAAATAACAGAGTCTTGTTTTCATAACTCAAAGCATTTTTTAATACTTGAAACATCTTAATGATAACAAAGTAAGAATTTACATCAAGTTTTCAAAAATGCTAATCACCACGGTACAGTATTCTATTTATCTGCAAGTGGTGATGTAAAACACATGTCCCACTATGGTAACCAGGGACACTCTGATATAGGAAGTGCTGTCCTTTGGATGAGAAATTCAACTGAGATCATGACTACTTGATTATTAAAAAAACCCATGCACCCTTCCCAAGAATACCACTCTGGGTTTGTACAAATTTACTTTCCTACAGTTCCCCCTTAATTCATTTGCTTAAGTAATGTCTCACAGCTGCACCAGATCTGCTATGCAGTGGGGTTGCAGTTCAGCGGTGGATAAAGTGAGTCTGCCCCTGTATGTAAAGTTATCATGGATTCTTTACGATAAGACAATATACTGTAAAAAGGTGCTGTCCTTTGGATGAGATATACAGTACAACTGGGGTCCTGCCTCTCTGTTGTCACTAAAAATCCCAGAGCATTTCCCAAAAAGACTAGGGGTGTTATCCCAGCTTCCTGGCCAAATTTAAGATAAGATCAGTTTATTGGCCATATACAATCTCTTGTATTAGAAATTTTGTCTTTTCGCAGACCCCAGCTTGCTCTCCATGAGAGACACAGACAGGGAGAGAAGCTTGGGGTCAGAGCTCAGGATTAGCCATTGTACAGTGCCCCTGGAGCAGTTGGGGTTAAGGGCCTTGCTCAGGGGCCCAACGGAGTACGATTCCCCTGCCAGCCGTAGGATACAAACCAGCAACCTTCCAGTCACAGGCGCAGATCCTTAGCCACAGAGCCACTGCACCGCCCATTTCCCATTGGCCTTTCCAACTGAACACCAGGTTAGTCAATGATTCATATTCTCCTGTGAATTTTGCAGGGCCGTGATCCCCAGTAAATGAAGGTATCAACTGTAGATTTCCACAAAATCACTGCCTATTTGTCTTGAATTAATTTTATCAAAGGACTGCTTTGTGTTACACATTGAAAAGGCATATTTTTTTTCTGCTTCAGACCTTGATCATACAAAATTATATGTAAAAAATAAAATATAATTACTCACTCACATTGCCATTTAAGATGAATGCACTCAACTTAATTTCTTCTGAAAAATGGGAAGAGAGAGTGCATGTTGCTCTACATGATGACACAACAGCATTAAACAGATTAAAAGAATTACAGCTCTTATCACAGAAGAAAAAGATGGTCAGAATGAAGGGAAAACCTGTATTTTTTATGCTTTTCTATCCAAAAATATTCTCCAGTTTAATTTTGTTATAAGTCGCTTTTACTTCTAATTTTGTATAAAAGTCTGACTCATCTGTAATATGAGTTATGAAAAAAAATAATTTATAAGCTTATTTTTGTTTATTAAAGTTGTAGCCTTTTTGTCTCTTCTAAATTTTCCTTATCTCTCTAAATCAGGGGTTCTTAACCTTTTTGAGAGTGCTACCCTTTTTTGGGGTTAAAAATATTTTGCGCCCCCCCCCCCTCCACACACACATTTAAAAATCCCCCCACACCTGATGAAGGCTCCACGGCCGAAAAATTGTGTCACGTTGTATAAATTGTAAGTCTACTCGCATAATAATAATAATAATTGTTATTATTATTATTATTTACAGTATATAGCACATTTCAAACAAAAAAATAAGTTTTGTGGATATTTAAAAACATCCACAGAGCCAGCCTCTCTAATATTTTCAGGAATACTATTCTACAGTTTGGGTGCGTAGTAGCAAAAGGCTGCCTCTCCAGTCATCCTATGCTCAATTTTTGGCATAATCTTTAAAAGTCGTGCGCTTGTTGCACTGGCCTTGATGGAATTTACAGTACGAACAGCTTCGCCCATTACTTGTGAGGGACTAAGTAGTCGCAAGGGCTTGTCTATGAATCATACATTGCGTCCAATAAGCGAACGGAGCAACGGCCTGTACTTTCATGACTGGCCAGTCATACTTTAGCTCGTGCACCATCTGAGAAGATTCCCGCACACTTGTTCCAGTCAATTTCATGCTCACGTACATACACCAAACCGAAAAGTTGATCGCCAGTGGCACGCTCGGGAAGAGGATGACAGAACAAGAAATCCTCGTTAATTTCTCCTTCACCAAATCTGGCGTAAACAAGCATTTGTGCATCTCTGGAGACATCAGTGGTCTCGTCAAGTTGTAAAGAAAAATACACACTAGATTTTATCTTAGCGATCACCTGCTCTTCCACGTCTCTTGCCATACGCCCAATGCGGTTAGACACGGTATCATTTGAAACTGCGTATCAACGCTAGCTGCTCTGCAGCGCTTTTCCCACACGATTGAAACTGTTTCCTTAGCGCACGGTAAGAAAAAAGCCTCACCAAACGTGTGTGGCTTCCCAGTTTTGTCAATCCAGTTAGCTATGACAAAAGACGCCTGAAGTGTCTTCTGACTCACAGTGGTGGCTTTCTGGTGGGTAGATTGTTGACCTCTTAGCTCCTGTAGCTTTCGTTAAAAAAACTCAACAGGTTTAGACTACAAGGTTGAGTGGCTGGTCTGCAAGTGATGTAGCAGTTTGAAGGGCTTGAGGCTTTCCTTAACCAACACTTCTCCACAAACCACACAGCAGTCGTTCATCCTCTCCATCACTTGTCTGTGTAAATCTGTATTTTTCGTCGTATTTTCTCATTTTCTTCGTTTTTTTCTGTTCGGAGTTTTCTGCTGTATGTTTTTCCACATTATCTTTAGCTCCCATTCTTCCAGTGCCACCTACAGTATTAAAAAAACGCTCCATTGCCAGGCTAATCACGACTACCTTGCACAAAAGAAAAAAGTGCAACAAATTAGAATCCAATCATGGCCCACCCAATAGAAATTAATGTAGTGCCCTCACCGGGCGCACCGCAGAGCAGGCTGGGAGTTGTAGCCGGGCGATGGTCTGTGGGCTGGCAGAGTGACCACTAAGTCACCCTGCTAATGTAAATAGTCTTAACTGTGCAGGAGTATATACCAGTTACTTGTTTACCTCTGTTATTGTCCTTTGATGTGTAATTATCCTAAAGCTGTGTAAGTGTCCTGTTTACCACCCTAGTGTGTGTTAAGCCTTAGTTAATTCTGTCTCTGTTGCCTATAGCGCGGGACCTCCCAGGTTAAGAACCCCAGCTCTAAATTATGGCAAAGTACTTCACAATGACGGGTTGTGAGAAGTGCTTTGCTGGAGACTTGGCTTATAAATACAGAGGCTCCTAAATTCTAATGCATAAAACTTTATTAACTTATTGCAATTGCTGCAGATCAGACTTAACCAGCAACAAACAGAAAGAAATCTAGGAACTGAGAAGATAATTCTAATTTAAAATATCTGTTTCCTAACATGGGCTAATGCTAAAGTGTTTATAGAAGACTCTAAACAGAGACACGGTAACTTCCAGAAACAGAAAAATTTCAACAGCCCTAATGAGTAAGTATATTTGTGTGTGTGGAGTACATACTGAACACACTGTACATGTTTTACAAATCTATTAATTTGTCTTACAATAAAGCACAAATATACAACACAGTATTTATGGATTTACAATGTACAGATATCTACAATTCTGTAAGTTACCAGAGCCTTCTACAGACATAGAAAATAGAGCATTCCATCCCTATAATCAAGACACAGAACATCTTTAAAGGATAAAGAAGGAACCTGTGTCCCATTAAACAAGGAGCCTGTCTAGAATTAAATCACCCTCAAACAGATGCGAAATGCCATATTCCACAATAGTACGTCACTAACCAATGAGAAATGCCTTTAGCCTATGGATTCCACAATTAAGACATCAGTATCTTTCAATAGTGTGAGAGCAAGTCCCTTTGTACAGAGTACATTACTTTTCCAGTGCTCAAATTACCCAAACACAATCTGGCTCCTTAGTCTACTGAAGGACGTGTCTCTCTCATGATCCAATTAAATCTCCTCTTGCTTCCTCTCTCCTCTGACAGATTTCTTTCCTCCCTGTTTATCATGTGCTTCATTTATCCTTATTTATGGCCCACTTTGTCCTACAGTATATCCCAGTGACCACTGGCTTAATGACCTCCCTTAGAACAGTTAAGTCACTGTTAAATATTTATGTGCTAAGACTAAGACAGACTTAATGATTTCACAATTAGTACTGCTATTTTCTCACCTGGCTTTGGCCATTGTGATTAGCTGTGATTGTGATCACATACAGTAAACACGGTCTATGAAAATGTTTAAATAATGCCTATTGTATCATCCTTTTTTGAATGGAGTGCTTTACTTGGGAACTTCACACATTCTGTTACCCTCTGAACCACAACAATATAATGGTCAAGGGTACAACAGCAGCATCTCACCTAGGATTTGAACGCACAGCCTTCCAAGTACAAGTCCAGAACCCGAACTAATTCTCCCCCTATATTCTGAACTTCATCAGATTACACTATGACATGTATTCAGATTTCATTTTAATGTTGACAACTGCATTGTATAGTGCCATCTACTCTAATTTGAACTGGTTGAACTCATGTTTTAAGAGTGGATCTTTTAAAAAGGAAGGTGAATTGAACAACATGATCCTGAGAGGGAAAGGCTTTTTTTTATCCCAGATCCATTACTTTCCCATTAGTTACTATGGTGTCGACAGTAAGCCCTTCACAAGTGACAAGCCACTGGGACAAGGCTAGAATAAGAAAAAAAGGGAAAAAGTTATGAAAAAAATATATTTCCCTTGGCAGCACGCACACAGATGGAGACTTCATTCTGACCATATTGTCTGCAATAAAACCTTCCCCAAAGCCATTAACTATCATAATTATAGTGCCCAGGTAATTTATTTTGTGACAAATTCCTTGGCCTCTACTGTCGTTATCTATAGCAGTGCTGGATTGAAGATGTGTCTACAAGGTACTGACCCCGGGACGTGCAAAGGCGCTGTGCACGACTGGCTGGCAGAAACACTCATACAAAACAGAGCCTCTCTAGAAGTACTATTGGCAGGGTTAACGGAAACATGTAACACCACATTGCTTCAGTATTAAAAAACATTAAAAACGCAGCAAATGGATTTTAGTAGAAGACCCAGGTTTGCTACTGCTTCTTTCTGCAGCTGTTGACATGAAAAAAATGGGTTCTGTGGATTTTTATCCCCCAGCAAATTGGTGTCATGTTTCCAGATCTTAATTTTCTCCAATACTTTTCTCAAAGTGGAGTTGATGGGGTCTGGTATTACCAGGTTCATGGCTGTAACACCTGTGATTGTTCATTACGTTCGCTGTTGGCAGTATTAAGTGCTCAACCCACATGTCCATTTCTGAGCTGTTTCATAACAAAGGGAATGCCTGAGCAGCTGGCTATCACTGCACTATTGTCTGAGAAAAATGCTTCATCCTTTCCCCTACGTTTAAACAAATGCCTTTAAAGACATAAAAAGTTAGACAACTCTTTCTGAAGACTGAGCAGTAAAAATGCAAATTTCTTTATGTTATTTTGTGATTGGTGATATAACTTACACAGTGGAAGAGAAGTTCGCACTATATGGATGTTTTCACCTCTGCATCTTCTTTAAAAAGTTAAATTAAATTCACTACTTTTTGAGCTGTTTTCCAAATCTCTGAGGCATGGTAAGATCTCATGTGGGCATTACAAGACAGCAAACAGTATAGCCTGGAGGAAGCAACTTTGAAACATTCTGAATCTTAAAACCAGAAAAAAATAAGCAAGATGCAAAGGAATTTCTTTATTAAACACAGATCCCATTCCAAACCACATAATCCCTCCTCAGATTTGACAAATAAATTGTAGAAATTATTTACAGTATCCAAGAGGTACATCATGATCTTGTACAGTATATATAACCACAAATAACATTAACTAGGAAACTAGTGGCAGCCAGAGTCAGCAGCAGTGAAAATGATTTGAAGTTCAAAGTAAATAAAGAGATTTTTGTGGAAAATCCCAGTTCCACAGCAAAAATAAGAAATAGGTGACTTCTACTTTTGAATTAAACTCAGAATTTTCGATCTTAACTTGTGTTGAAAAAACGCATTGTGTAATTGTAATAATGATCCTCACAGTTTAAACTCTCGATAGAGGCATTATTCATCAGCTTTCTTGGTTTGTTGATCAAGTTTTTTGCAGCCAGGTTTTTGAAAACTACTTTCTCTGCATTATTTCAGTCTGAGGGGCACGGCGACGTAATTGTCTTTAGTATGCAAGACGTGTATCATGTGATGACTCAGATACCTTCCTCAAAAGAAAGCTGGTGGCAATAAATTGGGAGATGTGCTAGAGCTGCACTAGTTAGAACTAGTACTGTACCTGTACATGAATGTTTGACTCCCTTTCCATTGGATGTTCTACAAACCTTCACACTATTTTACACTATAGCTAGATGTTTAAATGTTTAGGTTCTACAATAGATAGATTTTCCCCTTCAGAGAAGTAGTAAGATTTCTTCTTAAAAAAAACTTAACTATCTTTCAATATTCTATTGAAGAAAAGCCAGGCATAAAAAGAGGTTGCACCAGTATTAAATAAATGTCTTCTCTCCAGATGGTTGGTATTTTTGTAAAGCAAAAAGAGAAAGAAGCAGCAAAGAGTGGAAAAAGAGCTTTTTTATGTTCCTGAATTTCACTTTCTATGGTTTTGCAGCACAGATCTCTCTGAGGTTTAAGACTTTCAAGCCAATAATTATAATGGCTTTTTACTAATAACATAAGGCTGCAAATTAGGAGACCATTTAACCTGTTTTGCTCCTCTCGTATTTAGTGGCTAAGTGAGTTTAAAAGGTTTATCCAGAGTTTAAATCCCTGCCCCCTGACTGGGGAAACCCATTCTAGATACCTGTAACTCATTGGCAAAGAAGCCTTTCCTATTTCCTAAATAGGAAATTTCAAATTCTTTTTTAGTTTACAATTGTGACTCTGTGTCCATTTTTTCCTACTGGGTCCATTGAGTACACCTTAGGATTTTGTACACTTGAATCAAATCTCCTCACAATCTCCTTTGTTCTAGGCTCAAGAGATTTAGTTCTTTTAGCCCTTCTGTATGTGGAAATCCCCTGAGACTTGGAATCATTCCTGTTGCTCTTACTTGAACTCTTTCTAAGGCTATAACATCCTTTTAGTGATGCAGTGGCTGAACCTGAACACAATATTCTTACTGAGATTTTAGTAATGCATTGTAAAGCTTAAGCACAACATCTCTGGATTAATTTCAACACTTCATTCTATTTTCTCAAGCATTATGCTTTTTATTTTATTGCTTCTATGCATTGTCTTGACAAAAACATAGAAGAATCTATTGTATATTGATCTGTAGCTCCCTGCACCTCAGAATTATCCTTGAGATATGTACAGTTTATACTTTGTAGATCAATTTGCACTTTTTTAATGTTACATTGCATTTGCTGAATCTAGCTACTGCATATATTTTTATTCTACTTGTATTTTTATATATTTTAAGAATGCTAATTGTTTGCTATCCGCATCTGTATTTAATTTTTGACGCAGCTCAGAAATATCAACAGTACTAAATAGATCCCTAAAGCACACTACTACTCATACTGTATCTATGCAATTAATTTAATTTAAAATTTTTAATTTAACATCACTTTATTAACCCTTTACAATTTCTTGCATTAGGAATTATCTTTTCATATACCCCAGCTTGCTCTCCATGAGACACACAGACAGGGAGAGAGCCTGGGGTCAGAGCACAGGGTCTGCCATTGTATGGCACCCCTGGAGCAGTTGGGGTTAAGGGCCTTGCTCAGGAGCCCAATGGAGTAGGATTCCCCTGCCGGCTGTGGGATTTGAACTGGCAACCTTCTAGCCACAGGCGCAGATCCTTAGTACTCCAATAATACATTGCTGTGTATTAATTTAATCTTAATTTGAAAATTAAGAGGTATGTTTTCAAAATCGTTCTGGTTTATGAACCATCATTATTATTTTTTCAAACAATTCTTGCAACTTAGTTAATCAGTTGCCTTTATAATTGCACATTTCCTGCCACTTAAAGTCTCCAACTCTGAGTTACTGTACACAACTTTACCAGTAACAGAGGTAGGGTAACTTTATTCCCCTTTAAATTAATTAGTGCTAATTTTTTCAAAGATCCAAACTGTGTGCCCTTATCCTAACCTAAGGAAAAGCAGAAATGTCCTAGCTATGTTTCTATGAATAATATCCCCCATTTTCCTAAGTACAGGAAGGAAAATACTATTGAGTTCTGGAGCTTTATTGGTTTTTAACCATCCTAGTCCCTCCAGAACCTCACTATACTAAAATTACTCAATGATGATTGAGCACATTCTATAAAATAAAACAGGGAATATTTATTGACATCTTCTATTGTAAAAGCCTGCATGAAATATTCATTTAGCATGCTTAATATCTTTTATCCAGTCTTTTATTAATACTCTATTATTCAGCCTTCCTGCTTTTCTGTTGTAGTTCTAAAATGCTTTGCATTATTTTTGCCAATGTTGCAATATTCATTTCTTTCTCTCTTGGCACTTCTTATATCTTTTTTTCCAATCAGTTAACCCTGTTCCTGCCCTTGAGTCTTGGGCCTGTTCGTCTGTAGAGCCTTCTCTTCCATCTGATTTTTCCCTTAATATCTGCATTAAAGATTTAGGTCATATTTTCCTAAATATGGACTTATTTGGTCTAGAGATTAATTCGGTCTTTTTTTAAGCAAAACCATCTTTCTTCTATTGACCCTGAATCCATCTGTTCCCAGTTTACAGGCTCTGCCTCATTCCTTTACAGTCTATTTTCTGAAATTATAAACCCTGAATTTCAACTCAAGCTTTAGAGATTTAATGTAAACAAACAATCAAAACATAACATATTGTAGTCACAATTTCTGAATTGTTCTGGTCCGTTTTGTTTCCTCTAAGGTTTGAGAAGGTTTCAGAAGGTTTGTTAACCTTCTAAGGTTTGAGAAGTTTGAACACTGGATCTTTCCTAGTACAAGCCTTTCATGATTTTCATTCAGTTTAGCAAGCTTCAACCATTTCAGCCACATGAATTTAAGCTTCTGTATTCCCCATCGCTGTTTTACAACTTCCCATTAATATAACCTCACATTTGAAACATACCTACAGGTTCTCATTATACAGGAAGATACTGGCACAATTGTCTACATTAGGTGGACTATAACATACATCCTTATTTTCACGTTTTACTTACAGATGTCATCTATAGATATGAAGTAGTTAATTCAATAAGGATCAGAATGAGACTGAAGAAGATCTGTCATTACAGCAGATATAATTTGATCAAACAGAACAGCAGAAATAAAAGCTTTCATGCTCTATCTCCGGTGACCAATTTAGATGAATTAAGAATTGTAATCTACTTATGGAGTACTAAATGACATTTGTTGGATTTGACTTTTTCTTATGTCTGGAGGGCTATTAAAAGAAAACAAGACCTTTTATACTTGTGATTAAGATATGCGGCAAGGAGGATTTATAAGTTTTTAGTCTCAAGTGCACTATTCCCGACTGCAGCTTATTATTGCTTGATCAATATCAAGGTTTCTATATGAACAATGAAGGCTAATAATATTTTAACCCAGTGTGTCTCAGCACAGCTAAGTCTATCATTCTCTAACTGTTAAAATGACAAATATTGGCAAATTGAAGTTTAAATGATGATTATTTTTCTTTTGGTGTTTATGAAAAAGTCAATAAACATTATGCCATCCAACAAATGGAGTTCTTTACAGCTTAAGTGAGACAGGAAGATTTTTTATTATTTATTTAGTTTTTTATCCCTATTGATCGCGTGACTTGGGGCGGTGCAGTGGCTCTGTGGCTAAGGGTCTGCACCTGTAGTAGGAAGGTTGCTGGGTCTTTTCCCCCAGCCGGAATCCTACTTTTTTGGGCCCCTAAGCAAGGCCCTCAACCCCAACTGCTCCAGGGCTGCTGTATAAATAGCTGACTGACCCTGCACTCTGACCTCAAGCTTCTCTCCCTGTCTGTGTGTCTCATGGAGAGCAAGTTGGGGTATGCGAAAAGACAAATTCCTAATACAAGAAATTGTATATGGCCGATAAAGTGATCTTATTTTGAATTGTGTTTCACTGGTAAGGTACAGAATAGTTTGTGTACAATTACTGCTATTAAGTGACAGTTTATTTTTTGTAATCATTTTCAAAAACAAATGGAAAAGCCTGTGATACCTTGAGACATTTCCTTGTGAGAGAATTTGGTGCGTCTCATGGTTTTGAACAATGCATAGACAATGTTTTACTGCAAATCTACACATTTCTATTGCCTGACTTAAAACATGTGAGTGTATGAAAACCATTGGAAAACACACAATAATCAAGCTGTGTATGCAGCAAGCTTGTTACAGTGAAATTCAGGCAATGGAATGTAACCTGTTGTTTGATGGTCAAGATTGCCTTCACTTGTTTGTAAACTTTCCATGAGTTTGTAAACACGTTTATAAATGCTCCTACAGGTTTCTTATAGGCTAAGAAAATCAATAACACTGCTTTCTTCTGTGACAGAAGAATGGACTTTTGGTGTATCAGTGATTTGCGCACACTGTAGTTGTAACATACTGTATAAAGTATATACATCAGCCTCTATGATACCTCACCAGCCTTATCCTTTATTACATAAATTGAATGGTATTTCTTTTGAGGGTACCCCTGTACTTTACTACCTCTCTAATGTCATTAGACTTTTTCTCAGGTTCAGCAGACAGTGCCTTTAGACATTTTACAGTCATGTCTTCCTTTGCTACTTAAAAAAATCACAAAACTAAGTCCTGATAAACCAGTAAATTAAAAAGTGAGGTTCATGTTTTTCTACCTGCTAGATATGTTTTATTAAAAACTTACAAAATGATAATAAATACTTTTAAAGTATTAGTTAATAACCTACCAAAGCAAAAGGCTTCCTCTGTGTACAAAGAAACAGTTTTTGTCTCAGTTCTCAACTTCTTTGCAAACTAGGTTAAGACATTAATGGTTTAAGAGGCTAGCAGACATACAGTAATACAGTATATCAGGTAAAGGTAAACAATGAAAAAGTTTATATCGAGGGTTGCAAGCTCCAATCTTTAAGGGTTGCAATACAAGTTTTTTTTCTTCTGTTGCCTGTAATTCATCAACAGCTTAAGACCTCTGAAGAACAGTAAGGTCTGTAAAATTAAAACCTTAGCTGAGCTGATTTAACTCTTACAAACTGCTGTAAAGCTGTTTATAAGATAAAGAGATATAAATCTGCTGGGGACCAGAAGTAGAAGCCTTGGTCAAACAAAGACTGTATTATCCTAAACCAGGAAGGAAGAACTGAGCAGAAATTCTGACCCTAACTCACATCCTATTATTTCAGATAGTTTACTTTAGTTCCACAAAGGTAAAAACATTTTCTTCTGCAGAAAATTGTATCAGGAATTGCTGCACAGGTACAAAGGCTGTAATCAAGGGCTGTTTCTCACATGCAGAGAATGTATGAATTAACTAAACTGTTGTGCATGTCACTGAAACCAACAATTTAATCTACGTGCAATAATACAGGGAGCCTGTCTTGTTTAAGACTATAATTAAATACCTAAGACTTAAACTAGCACAAAGATTGTCTAATTAATGAATAATTAGATATTTTCTGATTGGAAAAAAGAGTCCTGAAAAATGATATAATTGTCAATTAGTAAGTGATTAGACTGTTTAAGTCTGACTTGGAGATTAAGTACAGTAAATGTGTCTTTACACTTCAAAATATTATTTTAGCTAGGAAGTTGCTGCATTGTGAATGTCTATAAAAATAAAACTTATTTAGACTTTGGATCTTTATATACTCTAAAATTGCTAGCAATTGCATTAGTAAAAAAAGAGAAAAAAGTATTTTATAGCTCTAAAACATTAATATAAAATTACCATGAACCTGGAATTGTATTAAGGTACTGGGACTCTTTCATGCTGCTCAATGGGTTTTAAATGGGCACAGTGGATTAAATGATTGCAATTCCAAGAACTGTGGTATGAAAAATAAGGCAATTTCATATTTACTTAACAAAACAAATGTATCTGTCAGCAAAGTGGACTTGGAGCAAATGTGTAATGCTGTCTTTCAAAATGAATGTCTAGAATCAAGCAAAGCATACATTTAACTCAGAACACATCAAGATCCTGGAGTGGCTCTGTTACTAAAGGCACTGGTCCAGAGCACAAGCTGAGCCCAGATAATGCCAGTCTGAGCCTGGGCTGTGTTGCAAGCTGCTGCGACAGGATTCCCCAACTACCTGATCCCTGCTGGCGCTGAGTGGGGATGAGTTGGCGTAGGTATACTTGGCTTTCTGTGCAGCAGCAATCCCCCAGATTTGCTGGGCACCTGTGAGCTTCCAATGTCGTCTTGAGACAGACATTTCAGCTCCAATCAGTGCTTGTTTGGTATTGGGAACAACTCAATAGTGTCATAGGAGAGTATAGTCCCTCAGATTAACAGAAGACAAGTGGATTCATTTATGCATTATATACTGGCAGGAAAAGGAGTTCATACAAATTAAATGTCTAGGTAAATGAGTTGAGGGCTCAGCAGTAAAAGTGCTAACTTGAGCCTTGCAGCCCAGACACCATCCGTTCAAGTCTGGACTCTATGATTAGCCAACTCTGATCAGGATTCACAAGTGCTGTCTGGTGTGTAGTGAACTCTTTTGACTGTTGGTGCAATAGTGACTCCATACCTATGCATTGACTTCAATATGTTCTTCAACAAATCAGTGTTTAATCTCCTGTAAGGCAATGTGAAACTCAAATGATATCGAATGATGAACACTTTTAACAGGTGTGTGTGTCAGGGAAAGGTATCCACAGCTAAACATAACAAAATAAGAAAGGTTATGAAAAAAGTTGAGGCCAGACAGCCTATCTAGCTCTTTTGGCTTTGGAACTGATCCAAGAATTTCATCCTCTCATTTCTTGAAGAAGCCAGAGTATCTACTTCAGCAAAGTGGTTGGGTGGTTTGTTCCAGGTTTGCTTCCAACAACCCTTTGTTTCAAGAAGTGGCTCCTGTTCACAAAATACACTCCTTCTTAGTTTTCATATACATTGTTTTCTATGCAGCATAAGGGTTGTAGCTATAAAGCTAATAGCAATTGGTAATTCCAAACCATACAGGGGTGGAGTGGTGGCTCTGTGGCGATTGATCTGTACCTGTGGCTAGAAGGTTGCTGGTTCAAATCCTACGGCCAGCAGAGGATTCCTACTCTGTTGGGCCCCTGAGCAAGGCCCTTAACCCCAAGTACTCCAGGGGTGTTGTACAATGGCTGACCCTGTGCTCTGACCCCAAGCTTCTCTCCCTGTCTGTGTCTAATGAAGAGCAAGCTGGGGTATGTGGAAAGATGAATTCCTAATGCAAGAAATTTTATATGGCTAATAAAGTGATCTTATATATCAATGAAAATAATTGTGATTCAGATTATATTTTAAGTTTATATATATATTATAATTGTTTTAAAGAGAACACTGATTTCTGCTTCCACAAAAATACTTACTGAAATACATAAAAAGAACAATGTTGTTAACTGGAGAATAGGTTCAAAAGCTAGTTGTCATGACATTAAAAAGCATGTCAAACACAACCAAGTCATGTCACTGTGAATGTAGCCTGCTGATGTGTCTGATACAGGCCTTAATGTAAAGAGAATGACATTTTAACAGAAACCAAAAGCAATGAGCTTTTTCAAGAAGGAAGAGGGTGCCTGCTTGATTTATTTAACATTAGAATGACATCAATCAAAATAATTATCACTGTAGATTATTATTATTATGATGATGAAGCGCTAGTCAGAAATGTGTTTCTCAATAAATAGTATTATCTGAAAATGCTAAAATATGGATGGCTTTAACAATTGAATTTTATTAAATACCACTGTGGTTTTTTATTGCAACTCTGATGTTGCCACATTTTGTGTATGATGGACTGCTGTCCTGCAGCTTCCTTATTCTTTTATGTGATTAAATATAAATGCAAGGACTTATTATTAGATCAAAAAAATATAAAATCCAAAAAGTCAAGCATGTCTGTCACCCCGACCTACTGTACCTTAATGCTATTCTTGACAATAGCATTGAATATTTTGTATTCATGGGCAGTACCATGGTGCAGTGGTTAGCATTACTGCTTTGTAGCTCTGGGATCTGGGTACAGTTCCTGGGGTGCTATCTGCGTGGGTTTCTTCCAGGTGCTCTAATTTCCTCCCAAAGTCCAAAGACATAATGTGTTGCATGTGTATGTAAATGTCCAATGATGTGTTTGTATTGTAAATGTCTATAGATGTTGTGTTAATTGTATATGCACTGGCAAAACTGTAATTTACTGGTCATGCCAATAAAGCTCTTTGAATTGAACTGGAAGGTTAAGTACTGTAGCTTCTATAAATCGTAAAAGTGTATGTCTGTACTCTATGGGTGTCCCATCCAGGCTGTATCCTAGCTTGTGCCCTTGTTTCCCGAGAGGGTCTGGGTCACTGTGACCCTGAATTGCATAAGCAGTTAATAAAAATTATGTGATGATATGATGTGATGATGACCCTCCTGCATCCAAGCTGCAAGCTGCTATTTCATGTAACTGTGCTGAAAAACTTGGTACCCAGGTACCCTCACTTTGCCTAATACTTGAGGCCACCTTTGAATTGTTTTTTCCACCAGAAATGAAGACCTTTAAACTGTGCCTTTGAACTGAAGACCTTTGAACTGGTAAGCAGTGTCACTAATGTCTAAATAAGCCCCTTTCTACTCTATATGGAAAAATGTCACACTTCTTGGTGAGATCACTGCTCTAGCACACTTGTTTTTCTTGCTTGACATCCATATTAATGCATGTGCACATTAAAACACCCGCTGGCTTTTTTGCAATTGCTGCATCTTTGTCATTTCCTAAGATGAAATAGACTGTAAACAGCTTATATAGCTAAATAATGTATACATCTTTCACACTTGCAGAAACACTTCCAACCCAGATACATCTGTAATTTCAGGGACCTTGTTAATAGTGTTCATGTTGCACTGAGCAGACTTTCACACTCTTGTCAATAACCACTGACTGAGGGATCTGATGTCTCCTTGTCTTGCAATGGCAGAGTTAATATAGATGAGCCATTTCTCAATTAAATTCCAGGATCTGTGGCCTACATTCTGACCATTTAGCACTGTACAATCTGCCAGGTCATTTGACACACTAGGAACTTGCCTGGGGTCTTCAGCACATTGGAATTAAAATACTGTAAGTGCAGAAGGGGTGTCAAAGCCTTGGCTCAGTATAAAAATATTTCCCCAAAGAACACAGTGTTCATTATTTCCTGCTCAAGGTGAACCATTCCCTACAAGTATCAGTCTGCATATGCTTAGTGTGCCGTCTAGCAAGCATCAGCATCATTGTCCTGAAGTTACTTTCTGTAAGAAGATAAGAACATAAGCAAACAAGGCCATTCAGGAAGAAGCAATTAAAAAAATTTGGATGGATGATTGGTATTAGCAGTTAATGGATCCCAGGATGGATGGCATGGTGACAGTGGTTAGCATTACTGCCTTACAGGGCGGGGATCCTGGGTTCAATTCTGGGCTTGGGCTGCTAACTCCAGGGAGGTTTTATCTTCTCCCTTTGTTCACATAGATTTCCTACTGGTGCTCTTCCTCCCACAGCACAAAGACATAGTGGTATGTTAATTGGCTTCTAGGGAAATTGGCCCTGCTGTGAGTATGTGCATCTTTGTGTCTGTGTCTGTTTGCACTGCAATGGACTGGTGTCCTTTCCAGCATCTATCCTGCCCTGTACCAGTTTGCTTGCCAGGGTAGGCTCTGGCTCTCCCTCAAACCTGACATGAAAGAAGCAGTTAGAAAATGTATGAATAGATGATCTTATCCAACCACTTCTTGAAAGAAACCATGGTATAGGCTTCAGTTTTATGAGTGCATAGCTTGTGCTATGCTCCCACAACCTTTTGGATATACTGTAGAAAAGCCTCATGTCTCAGTTACAAAAGAAATCTACTTCCATGCAGTTTCCACTTGTATTCTCTGTTATGGCTTTCAGTGTTCATTCTTAAGATGCAATATTTTAGGGAAATTCTATGTCAGTATTACTAAACGAAAAATTAAACCAAAAGGTCTTTTTAAAGCAGGAGTACTCCATGGTGGATAGATGTCCATCCATCCTTTGCTGATAGTGTAATTATTCATATTCCCGCCAGCAACATGTTCAGAATACGTTCCCTTTCTCGGTCTGAGGCCTTGCATCTTTGGTGTGATCCAGACCCCCGGAGTGTGTGTTTATTCATGCTCACATCACATGTGGAGGTGCAGGTGCAAACTCACAAGTAAGTTTTCCCTATGAGTTGTCTTGACTGACGTTTTATACAGTACAGTACTTAATACGTGCAGTGATTATTCTGTATCATTACATTGCTC
Source organism: Atractosteus spatula (assembly GCF_055471065.1). Classification (NCBI taxonomy): domain Eukaryota; kingdom Metazoa; phylum Chordata; class Actinopteri; order Semionotiformes; family Lepisosteidae; genus Atractosteus; species Atractosteus spatula. Next base: position 64,430,188 of record NC_142708.1, on the reverse strand, counting down.
ATATAATTTAACAGGCATACTGTAGTTATCTCATTCCATATATGATGCATAAGCCTGTTGTAATGAAAAGCCCTCTTACAGTCATTAACTGATAAAAATTCTGCCCCGTGTGTTGATTTCCTTCAGTATGAACATTTAAAAATTCATATAAATAACTTTAAATGTTTCTGCCAGCCCTTACATTTTGCTGCAGAAAGTGGAAAACATAAAAAAATAACAAAAGAGTCTTTTAATGATTTTAAAACAGGTATTTTGTAATACAAACACTACTTCATTCTAGCAAGGCTGACCTCTCCACTTTTGCGGCACCTGCCTGCTCGTACAGTACATACTGGCGTAGAATCTCTGGGAGACACTTACTGTTACACGGTAAAGCAGAACAAACTTCTTTTAGGACCTAGCTCTCCCTGTATCTGGACCACCTGTGTATTTTATTTATTGTGGAATGGGCATTTTGCCCAGGGTAAAAGTGAGAACTTGGGTAACTGCTATCTCCCAGTAACAGTGCACTTGACTGTAGTACAAGATTAATGCATCTGCATAATTATATACCTTTCAGAATGCATTATATAATACTCAGAGTGACTGTCATTCAAGTGTTAATATCAAGGTTAGTGCTTTTCATTGGGTATTCAAAAACTTGAGAAATTGCTGCAAGTTGCTCAAGATGAACCACAATTGCTTTCTGGTTATAAAACAGTATTATTGAACACGTTTAGCAGTCCTTTTAAAGCACAAAAAGGCCAGGACAAAAGAATGGAAGACAGGGCTCCATAACATAGCCTTTGTATTCTTCCCTGCTGCTCATTTGTTTTATCTGAGCACTGCATTCACACAGTCTTAATAAGGGACATCCTGGTGACTAAGCTAAAATGTAAATGAATTTATAAAGTGATTTTTGTCATTGCAAACGTACATAGCAAATGTATACTTTTTCTGTGGGACAAAAGGAATTCTGGCTAATTTATTATGCACACTACTGCAACGAAGTTCTGGTTATCAAGCCTTCAGCTAGAGTTCTTGCTATTTGTGTGTCTGACCAGGTCAACATTGTGGACATCAGAGAATGAATCAGCTGTGATATTAACATGACTATAAATATCATTGTGAAAGCAATCAAGAGCTAAAATCTTAACTCTAACCAAGACTGGATAAGTTAACAAAAATTGCTCCCTGCTGGTTTGATTTGATTTGATTTGACTTGCTTATCAGAGTTAGAATATTTTGTACTGATAAGAAAGAATTTCAGGTAATGGTGAAGAAACCAAGTATTGTTTTTTTAGTTTTAATCAATGTTTTAGAACCATGTTTGCAATGATGATGTCTCAAGATAATAAACAAGTTTGCCAACTGAAACTGAATTTAATTGAATTGGTTTTTTCCACTTCTTTAATATGTAGCAACTTCAAAAGTGCAGGTGCTTTAAAATCTTCTTTTTGTAAATAAAACAATTTATTTCCATATTTTAACATAAAATACCTCTCAGAGACTCAGAGGTATAGTCTAAGACAAAGGCTTTTTAAATTCAAATATTTCTTCATAAGAGTTTGTACAAATTTATTTATTGCCCAGTCATAATTTTGGAAAAAAAAACAGCTGTGCCTGTTTCTCTTTGAATAAAACTGAATAGCAGCAATAAACAGGCTTGATGGCCTGATGGTCATTGTCCAAGATTATCCAATACCAAGATGGTATTGTCTTTGAAAAATACCATCAATCTTATGGAATGTAATTTTTTTTAATACTGTCCATATACAGTGGTTGACTTTACCTCGTTAACTGACTTGTGTTGCTTAAATTAATTAGAATTAATGAATCTGAATTTTGGCATTGTGAACAGTACCCCATCGCAACATTGTGAATTTCCCCCAGTTGTGTTTTAAATTTAATGAGGAACTTCATAAAGAATAAATGAAGCTGTGACAAAGGCCACAGTTTGTTTTCTATTTGGAAATGGGACACTGGGTTGTGTGTTTGATGGTTGGACTACAGGCACCACAAAGGGAAGACTGAATTTCCACTTGGGCAATTACCGTAGGTTCTATGGTAGGGGTATCAAGCACACAACCTGCGGGCCAGGCCTGGACTGTGAGGCCTATTCATCTGGCCTGTGTGGCAGCTTTAGCGAGAGTCTCGGCTGGGATTCAATTTGTGCCATGTCTGTGCTGCATACAGTAACTCTTACAGCAAGCAGGTGGCATTCATGATGTCTTTGTATTATTCAGTCTCGCATACACAGATCCCTGCAGTTCTCTACTCCTCTGTCCAAACATAGGGCATCTCCTTGATCATGTCACAGGTGTAGTTAGTCAGGAGCATGTCTTTGCACATAAATGGGAGGGAAAAAAATAAACATCATGAGACCTCTAAATACTCTTCTGTGGAGCAAACTCAGCAATTGAAAAACTGCCATTATACTGACCAAAGCTGCTTCCAGTGTTTTTATGATCATTAAACATTGAAATACAGTAAGTGCCTTATAATTGTGTTATTGAAAAAAAGAAAGCTACATTTTCCATCCAAAAAATGGAGAAATTCATTTTTCTTCACCAAAGTTAACACATAGCTAACATGTTTGATTTGTATGCATCAGGTGGCTTTGATTTTGTTTTGAAATATAAGTTTTTCAGTGCTGATGTTGACACATTTCACCAATATGCAGGAACAAATTCTCCAAGGCTAGTGTTTTGCTTAAAACATTCTGTTCGTGTTTGGGCCAACTCATGTTTTTGAAGAGCTAATTTCTGTAATGAACATGAACAAGTCAGGTACTAACACACCTGAACTCGGAGTTACTACACCCCAGTCACTCACTCCAAATTTTGAAACAATGCTCTAAATGAAGATAAGGAATAAATAAGGTATTAAACTGATTTAATTCTAATCTGTTAGTGCATTCGGTCAATTATTATTAAAATTGCAGTAGTTGTAGAAGCAAAATTATTGTTGTAAGTTATATTGCTGATCTATAGAAAACAGTGCACTGCATTTGTTTTGTTACATAACCTCCCTATGACTTTGCCTTGTGCTGATTCTCTTTCTCCATAAAAAAACACTAAAAAAGTTAATTGCAAATGAAATTGAGCTATTTTTCTAACAACACAGCTTCTGAGAGCCTTATCAGAAAGCATTGCAAGTTGTTTCAAATCCTATTTTTTTGACAAACAAAATCCAGGAGTTAATTAGATTGTGGTTCCAGCTATATATTATCAGAATGAGTGAAACCATCAGTCCATTAATAAAATATTTTATACGAGCAGCAATGTTTTTTGCAAAACTATTTTTCAATGTAGATCATCCTTACAGACATGCTGAAAATGCATTTAGATTTCTGCATTTAATGTGATTTAGTATTCATCTTTAAAAGTTTCTGAACTGATTTCACAAGAAGTGGGACAGATATTTTTTCGGCACTGACAGTTGTCCTAATTCACATATGAAATATTAATGTGTTAAAGTTGCCCCTTGAATTCTCAGTATTTCTATAATGGCGTAATTAAGCAGATATCAGCTGTATCCTCCTGGGCTTTTTCATCCTTTCATTCTGACAAATTCCACTTATTTAAATGGAAATGTTGGATGTGCCGGTGTGGTCTTCTGCATTGTAACAGACATGACTTCTATTGCCAACCTGATCTTGGAGATGATACATCCCTGTAGAATACCTTTCATAGGGTGTGGTACTGTAGTTGTCTGATAAGCATGCTGACACCAAGCCCGTTCTTACACTCAACTGTGTTCTGGCCCTACGACAGTACTGCCAGATTTCTTTGACAGATCCTTGAAGAGCTCTTTGGAAGTGGGAATTAAGTGGGTCTGTCTCATCTCAGTTCATTAATTGTAACAGAGCATGTGTGCACTGGATTCCTTTGCTGTTTTGGCTGAGCTTCCAGCCATAGTGAGTGATTAAAGCAGTGCTGTTTGAAGTGTGCGCTTTCCTTATCTGACCCTGTGCAGGCCTCCTCACTGCCTGGGGAGAGCTGCTGGCGGGACAGGGGGAACTCGAACATGAAAAGTCTTTAGGACAGTGAGGAGCAAGGTAAGTCTAGCCACTGTGCCTTGCACAGCGAGAAGCTGTCAGTTATCACTAACTTTCTAGTTTATTATCATCGATATAATAAATGACATACAAAAATAACAATTTCCAGTGCACAATCTTTTATTTTTCCCCCAAACAATGAATACATTAAATGAAAGTTTCAATTTAATGTAAAAACCAAACAGCACAACATTCAGATGTTTTGTTTTGAATTGACCATGATCAGGAGGGTGAGATGCTAGTACTGCTGTGTTACAGTTCTTGGACCCCAAATTCCATTCTGGAATGGGTGCCTTCTGTGTGGCATTATCTTGCTCTCCCTGTTTGCATGGATTTTCTCCAGGTGATTTGGTAGGTGTCTCTAAGGTGTTTGTGTTTATCCCATGCAATACACTTCTGTCCTGTCCAAGGTGCGGTTATACTTTGTACCCTCAGCTTCTTGAACAGGCTCAGTTTTACTGCAATCTTCATTAGAAATAAACAGCTCTTTAATAATTGATGGATCAAGATCATATGCTGAAATGTTGGTACCAGATTATTAGTCATGTGTTATTTAGTTTGCAGCAAAAGTGATGAAATCCACGAATGTCTGTTGATATCCAGTCTGCAACAGGGGCCAGTTAGGAATTCTGTTTGAGAAGAAGGGGATCATGGTCTCAGATCCTATTTGATGGGATGACTGGACATAAATGCAATCTTTGATACATTGCAAATTTAGATGCACTGCAAATGCTCAAGGAACTAAAAATGAATTTGTGGGCAAAAACATTCAGGTAAAATGTTCTTTAGTTAAAATTAACTGTTCACTTTTGGGAATTGTGTCTTATATCCAATAATGGTTGTTTGTAAATTAAAACTGGAGAAAGTTCTCAAAAAATGAACATGTATTTACAAACATTATGCAAAGAATGTATCGTTTATGTATCATTTGTAAGAAGGCAGTTGGTTCAGACAAGACGGATCCTTGTTTGAAACACATTCTTCAGAATGCTGTGGGGAATGAGGTGCTGCCCTTGATCACATGACCAGTTTTGAGAAGATGATTGGTCAGGTGACGGTTTAAGAACCAGGACGCTAAGGTTTCCAATTTGTGCCTCATCTGTAGTCTGGAGACAGAAGCCAGAGACACTGCAGTGTGTGACACTGGTGGGAGAAAAAACTAACTAAAAACTAACCAGGAAAAAAACTAATGGATGAGTCAGTGAGTTATCTGGTGTCTTACAGACTGAGTTTAGAAAGAGTAGCTTTCTGGAATGAGTTCTGAGTGATGTTATGCAGACTGTAATCAGCTTAGCTTCCTGGCCTCTATTGAAGAGGTATAATGAGTGGAGGAGATAAGCTTTTGTTTTGTGGTACCTTTTATTTTTCTAGAACCTTCCAGTGCAACCACACTAGTTTATAACTTACATCTCTGTTTGTGTTTGTTTTTCTGAGTATTCATGGGATATTTTCTAAGATCTGCACTAGTACGTGTATTGCTGGATGGCATTGCCTCAGGTTCATTGTGGCCATCTGTATTTACATCATGAAGCAAGAGAAGTTTGTTGCCAGTCAGTCCTACAACATGGAGGGGCAGCTGTTGCTATGCCTTACTCAGCGTTTCCCTACCCATCAGGGCATGCAGCAGAGCAGGGCAGACAACACTGGAGGTGCAGTCAATAAAGAGTATCTCGAATCCCCCAGATTAAAGGAACAGGTTTCAGCCATGTGGTAAAAATAATATGTTTGAGTCGCTGAAACCAAAACAATGTTGAATGTCCTTCTGTTTCTAAAGTTCTTTTATTAGTTGGTCTATACTGGCAATAGTTAATGTATGTGTTTATAACATTATGTTATGTAATATAACATTAGATAACACAGTGTCTCTTACATTGTGTTGGTTTTACTCTGCCTGTCAATCTGCCCACACACTGCATCTTGGTATCACCTGTGGCTTAGCATGTCAGTGACCAACACATCTTCAACTGGCAATTTCAGATCATTTAGGCCTTTAAGATCTGCAGATTCCAGTACCTACTGTATAGTACTTGTAAACCCACAGTACTGTGCTGTATGTGTGCTACCTTTATGACAATGGGTCTTTCAGTTACACTGTCCACATAATCTAGGTTCTCTTAGCAGTGACCCAAATAAATAATGAGGTCCCCATTAAGCTTTACAGTTTCACTGTTGGTAGCATTATACAGTAATTCATTTTTAATTCACATTATTAAATTATATTATTGCATGCCAGTGTGTAAACTTGAATGCATTGGATGGACTATCTGTTCACTCCCCAAACTTCAGGTAACACCAAGAAGGCTAAATAACACACCAGATGATCCTGGGTCAGAGTTTTCTCTACTCTGAAATTGATAACATAGGACATCAGGCTTTATGATGTGACTGGAGAAACATACAACTACAGTTTCTCCACTTTCATGCTTTGTGCATCTTGCTGTAAAGGTTTGTGCAGCTTATCTTCAGATGAGATCTGAAATATCAATATTACTATATATTATATCATATTCAAACACGTCATTAAAGAATTACAAGGCTGGGGAACTGTTCCCCTGGGCCTTAAACTTGCAGTAAATATCCTTTTCTTGAAAAAAGAACAGCTTAGACTCCAGCCTTCACAGTAATTACTGACCAATATCTAACTTAAGATTTGTACTACACTCAATTAGAATGGGCTATGGCAGCTTTATTTATCTGCAAGTAAGCTGAATGGACTATTTCAATCCAATGTATAGAGCTGAAACATTGCTTGTTAGGGTCACTGATGGTTTACTGCTCATTACGGACTCTTGTTTTTATCAGTGTGTGTTCTGCCTGACATCGGTGTTTCCTTTAATACTGAATAGATTAGAGGGGGTTGTTGATATTACTGGAGCTGCTTTGTTGTGGTTTAAATCTTATCTAACTGATAGAAAACAAATTGTTCCATTCAGACATTGTTCTGCTTCCGCAGTCTACTGGTCACATCTACTGTCCCTGTTTCAGAATGATTATATTCCATTGAGTCATATTCCTTATAGATGTATTATTTGCTTTAATTTCTATGGTGATGACAAAAATTTATGTTCACACCAAACTTGACACAAACAAAGCACTGTCTGTCTTTTCACATTGCTTAGGTAATGTTAAAAAGCAAAACAAATGTATTGCATTCTGAACAGGAACCAAAGTTATACTGATGGACAGTCCTTCTCAACTCCACTACTCCATCAGTGTGTGTTAGCTTTAATCATTGGTGGTAGGATAACTAATGTCTAAATGTTCGGGTGCCTTTTTTCCCATATTTGTAACATTACTCAAAGCCCTTTATGTCTCTCCCAGTGTGATGGGAATAACATGCTAATGCATGTTGTCTTTACCAGGCTTGGCAATTATAAATCAGTGCTTGCTGGTGCATCCAAACATGTTAAGATTTAACAAATTACAAAATACTCAGAGTTTAGCTGTTTGCAGCATCGCTAACATTAAAATACACCAGCATATTCTCTTTCAGCTTCCTTGCACTAACAAATCCTATAGATTTCATAATGACATACAAAATACTGCTGCTCACCACTAAGGGCTTGAATGTTTTGGCTCCTGACTGCATCAGGGAGCTGTTATTTTCCTATAGACCTACTATTATGTGTCTCTGTACCTTTTGGACTCCTGGACTCTGGCCTTCCATCAGTTACCAAAACTAGGCTCCAAACCTAAGAGAAAGAGCTTTCTGTTCTGTTACTCTCGGACTATGGAATGAGTCCAGCACATGTGTTATTAGATTTGTCAAGTCAATCCTTTCTTTTAAAACCTATACAGTACAAACATATTTTTCATTTTTGAGCTATTAATTTACTAATATTTTTCCTTTGCTTTGCCTTATTGTGAAGCACATTTAGATGATGAGTCATGAAATGTGCTATTCAAATATTACTATTAAGTGGAGACTGCAATCCAAAATCAAGTTGTACTTAATACATATTGTATAAAGAAGCAATGAAGCATTGGAACCACTGCTGTCTCAGACTGTCTTTCATGCACAGAAACAGATGAAGGACACACATCACATTTTCACATCACACAGAAGGCTTTTCAGGGTCCTTTTAGGATAACTAACCTTGATAATCAGAACACAGCATGAATTGAACTACGCTGTGAAAGTGTTTATTAATACGATACCAGTCATAAGCCATAACAGCCTCCAAATTACATCACAGAAGTTAGGTAAGTTCTAAAGTATATCAATAAAATCTTAATCACACTATTTTTATTAACATGTATATGCTTATAATTACATGTCCCTGTAGTATTTCAATTTCACTTGGTATTAATGAAGTTATTAATTACTCCAAATCAGTTTTTTTCTAATCTTGTATATTCAAAATTGTTGTTATTAAGGCGGTGTTTCATTTATGCAACTCTTTCTAAAATTTAATCATAAAATGTTATTGTAATAAGTGGCTTTTAGAGACTGGATAAAAGAAGAATAAAAGTTTCCCTGGTGTTTGTGAGGGACTGGCAAAGTTAATTGTTTCTGCCAAGTTTGAGACAGGTAGGTCTTCCCCACTAATGTCTGCATTACTGAATCACTAATGCATCTGTGCTACAGTAGATTGTAATAAAAGTCAAACTCATCGATGGTATGTGGCAATCTGGTGAGACCTTGTACAACTGAATCTGTTACACCATTTTAAAGTAAGTCAGCGCATCAGAAATGTGGAACAGATAGATAGATACTTTATTGATCCCTAGAGGGAAATTGCAGAATTTCCAATATCCTGCTGATAATGATTCCATGTTTCTTCATGGCCCAATATGAGCTCTTCAAGCTGTAACAGAATCACTGCATATTGCAGGTTTTTCTGAAATATGCCAGTTGTTTGTTACTAAAGTAAGTCAGTATGGACAATATAACTTGCAGTCAGTGAAAATGAATAGCCTTTAGCCTCTGGACTAACACTCTTTGGTGGGAAATATAGCATGGTGCTAAGACATCTGTAGAAGCCCTCTTGAATTCATTACAATTTTTAAAGTTGTTTCCTTTTGAAAAATATTGAATTTCATTTCAACAAGGGAAGGACCACTCCACTTTTTTCTGAATTTAGTGAAGCAGTCTAAGGAAATCACAGAGGAAACTAAAAGCAAACCACCTCATTATCACCTCTCTAGGAGTAAAAAGGGCAGCAGTGCCATCTGTGTTCCCCAGGTGCCTGGGTCGAAACCTCCAGCAGCCATGAGGCAGCCCGGTAGCATGTTGCATTGTAGTGAGTAACTTGAGTTTGACATGAGTGGTTCTAGTGGCTTTGTTTGTGACTGGGGTTTCAGGGTTTCCCAGGGTTTCAGGGTTCTATCAGAATAGGCCAACCTTTGGAGCAAATAAAGGGAATAAAAACATTTGAGTCCTTCCTCCAGAACAGTTGCAGCAACATTACTGTAGAATATCCTTGTTAGCATTTCCTCCGCTCATTTTGTTTCCAAAAAATGATAACTGTAATAACTTACTGCATGAAGTAAGGCCAAATGGTGTGTAATGTTATTGACCAACACCAGCTGTGCGAGTCAGAACACATTCGGTGTGATGGCGGAATTTGTAAGACCGCACCTGAGAGCTGTTAGGAAAACCTACGGCCGTGCTCCCAGTGATGTCACTATTGTACGAGCATGTTTTCAACGGAACAGTGCTGCCAGTCGAGCACCTCGTCCGGATTGGACTGGCAGCATGTCTGCACCCCAGCCAGCAGTCACATCTCCTGTTCAAGAAAGAGTTCTTCTTCATTCCTGAGTAAAAGTCCTCAATAATGGCCACATTTCATTGTAGGTCACCAGTTATGTACATAACAATTTACGTTTTTCAAACTCACATACCTTTTAGCACTTCTGGGAAAATAGTATGGTCTGCGTATAGAAAAAATACATAAAAACCTTCCATAATCCATCAAATTGAACAATCTGCGAGGCTTGAAGTAATTCGAGAACAAGAGGAAGCTACTGCATCAACTAAAAGCCGTTTGGTGGTCAGTCAAGCTGCCAACAAAATTTGCAATGAAATGGTGGAAATCAGATCTTCTTTGAAAGCAAAACAAATTTCACAGAAAGTCATTCAAGGCTTCAACGTTCACTTCACGTTTTTGGAGTTTTGCTTGACAATACCATACTCCAGTTATAAATTATGATATAAATATTTTTTTCACAAAATAATTAACAAGGTGATTTTATGATTATAAATGTTTTGGACATTTTTCAGTTGTATTTTCAGCTTTATCTATACTTTAATTGGAACCTGTTACAAATAACTGGATTGCTTCTTTACTTTTCTTTACTTATGAAAGCCATACGTGGCACTAAGTCATCTCAGATCTCCAAGCTCTCTGGTTTTCTTCGGCTTGATGTTCTGTTACAAGCACCACAAGCCAAAGAAAGCAAAGCACGTTAGCCAATATGGATTAGATTTTTTTAAGAAAGGAAGTATTTTCAGCTGCAAAGGAACATTATATATGAGTTACAAAAGATTTAGTGATATGCAGATCAAAAACAGGCCTTATGTGAAATGGATAGTACTGTATAGAGGTTGCAGAACACCTGGAACTAATAAAAGGAAACTTGCAACATAGTTGCCTGAAGATAACATATTCTACATCAATAATGCCTTGTTATCCTGTTACTGTGAGTTTCTTTCATCACTTCCTTTAAGTAAATACACTAGTAAGACCTCATTTAGAATATTCCATACAACTGTGATCACCATGTTATAAAAAGAATGACTACTTTGGAATCAGACCACAGAGGAAAAACCAAATAAATTCCTGGGCTCAGAATAATGTCCTACTGACTGGCTCAAAGAACTGAATCTCTTTTGGTCTTGAGCAGAGACGATTAAAAAGGGACCTGGTTCAAGTATTCAAAGCCACTGACAAAGTCAACACAATGGAATTCTTCAGAATCAACTGTGAAATGCAAAGCAGAGGACACAAGTGGAGACTACAGAGACATGTTTTTAAAACTCAAAATGGAAGGCACTTTGCAAATTAAAAGAGCTGTGGATATCTGAAGTAAGCTATTCAGAATGTTCGTAAACTACTGTATGGAATCCTCTGATCCATTAGCTTTTAGCAACCAATAACCCAAATGGGCAGTATGGGCTCTGTGTATGGCATACTCTTTTGTGTGTCAGTATGTTTCTGCCAGAGTTATTAAAAAGAATAGTTGCAAGTGAGAATTTAAACTCAATTCAAAGCCCACTGGAGTTCGTTTTGACTTTGTAATGAGTCTCAAGCCTCAAAATAATACATTCAAGACCAAAAATCGACTTTTCCTCCATAACCTACACAAATAAATTTAAGCATACATGATATCAAAAGGCCCATTTTTGAGAACCATTGGACTAAATTGACAATTCATGAAAAAAAGCATGTAAACAGGCTGCGATAAAGCTACTGTAATATGATATGTTGATCAATGATATCACAGTTTTTGCAGAATACCATAAAACATCCTCCAGCATCAGCCCTTTAACCTGAAAGAAAACAAATTCATTTTTATTTGGCTGAAGCTTTTATCCAAAGTGACTAACAGTTATAGAGCTGGGTGCTTTACTGGTGAAATTGGAGTAAAGTGAATTGCTCAAGGATATAACAGCAGTGTCTCACCTGAGATTTGAGCCCACAACATTCCAGTAACAATTCCAAATGCTTATAATGTTACACAAAAGCAAAATAAATGGAATTGAAAGTAAGAAGTATGCATAATGTATTTACTGTTTACTGTTGCAAAAATTGATAAATGCAGAATCAAAAAATGGTTAATCATATAAAAACATTAGAAAAGTTAGAATTTGTGTGAAAAAGTCCCTCCTGTTCTTGTATTTAAATGCATCTTTACACTTGTGCCCTGTGGTCTGCGTTTCACTGTTCATTTTGAAGAACTCCTGATATGGCATTAAATACAACACATTATTTTTCATAGCTTTTTTTCTTTTAATTAAAAAAGAAAATTTCACAAAGTGATGTGGATGTGAGGAACAAAGAAAAGTAATTCAAAAGGGTATAAAGCAATCTTAGCAATTGTTTATGGTACAGTATATTTAGAAAGAATATCTAAAATTGTTCTCATGTAACGAACAAGGATCATATTAATTGAAGTAAAGACCTGCACCATAAGCTGGGTGGCAATTCTGGAGATTATGAACAACACACAGCAGTGGGAGGGGGCTCTTAGGCAGCTGGGTTCTGAGAATAAAAGGATTTTACTGTATGAAGTCACAACAGACCTTACTTAAGAAATCACTGCTTCCACAGCATCCCTGCAGCAATGCTGGAGACAAAGATGGGCTAACTGGGCCAACAGTACATACCTCCCCCTTACAAAAACACAAACATACAATGCCTACCAATTAGACTGCAGATGCTTCTGAATTTCTGCACCAGTGGTTTCTGATGCTGCCAGCAGGCAGACGGATCCAAAAAGAAGAGGTGCCCACCTCCAGCTCTGGCACTGGGGCTCTGCTTGTACACTCCGTGCTGAGAAACAGGGGCAGTGGTCCTGCGGTCTGGGCACATGGAGTCTGTGTTTAGTAAAAGACGGATTTTCTGACTCTCTAAGACCGTCATAATCTTCGAAGAGACCAAGGACACAGCTATGTCTCAGCAGCAGTGCGTGGCACAAAATCCTCCTCGCAGTAAATTAGCCTGATCCAGCTCCATGGCATTATCTGGTTTAGTCTATAAAGCTAGTTCGTGGATTTGGAAACAGTCTGTCGGTCAGGGCTAGCCTGTTTCACTTTTGGGAAGCCAGTCAGTCTCCCGTGTTCAATGCCAGCAAGGATTTTTAGAGGTAATACCATTAAGCTGTGGCACTCCGGTACAGAGTTCCACATGGCCGTTTTATCATTCCACCACAAAAGACAAAACAGGGAAAAGCTTCAAGCTCAGAAGGAGGAGCTTTACAGTTATATTTCCTGAAAATGTAAATTAGTGTAAGCCAAGCAAACTGAACTGAAGCTCTGGTCTCTGTGTCTGTCCAAACAAGAATCCCCTTATGTAACAGGACTCGTGCCCTGAGCCAGTGCTATCTGCCTCCTCTGAAATCTAGAGTGTATCCACCTCTGCTCTAGCAGGGGATGATCTCTGGCTGTGGTGGAGTTGTCCACTTGCTAGGGAGGGACGCTGAGCGTGCTTGAAGCCCACAAGCGATCGGAATCGAATCCTGGGAGGGAGAACTGCACTTGTCACTTCAGCGTTATGTAAATTGTTCAACATTTCCTATATGAAAACCAAAACAGAGCAAAAATAAATAAATATTGCTTTCAAACTCTTTTACTCCAGGGAAATAAATCACTCATATTTTACAGTAGGTTAACAAAGTGTTGTTATGTTTGGGGGGCTGCATTCACTGTAGACTTCCGATCAGTTTTTGTTTCCCAGTGCTTGATGGAAACTCTCAGTGTAATTTTAGAACATTAAACATTTTTGTTTGCATAAATTAAAGATTAATTTGGATTAATTAATGATCTACATTATGAATTACTGGGAAAGTCATTGAATTTTTAAATTCCAATGTGGAATACTATTGTATTGTTTATACATTCTTTATGCATTATAAAAATACATTCAAATGTGTTAACTATTAAGTACATTTGAGACATAAACAATTTATTATATATTTTGTTGTCTGTTAAAAACAGCCAAATTATGATTAACAGGAGTCATCCTTTTGTACCAATTTAGCAGATATGGCATATCACAAAGACTGCAAAGATGTTTCTCTTTCAGAATTTGAAATGCTGTGGGAGTATTATAATTAAAACAATTTATTTTGCTGAAAGATATAATTAACATTTAATTGACAAATATAATTTATACAGATCAGCTCCCAGTCCTGTGATCAAACAGAAACACCATTAACAGATGCCAAGTCCACTTAAGGGCTGGAATCTTGTGTTTTTTATTTCAGCCTGAAAACTCAATTAACCAACTATCTCAATCATTTTCTTATACAGTATACTGTACATATACATTTTATTACGGGCTTTTATGTCTAATTGCTAAAAAGACATGGTTAACTATGAAATACATGGACTGTGGCAGTGAATTAAATAATTAGACAATCTACGGTATGTTACTGAGACTCAGATAGAGCAGAAACCAGAAGACACTGGCTCTGACCCTGTGCTATCACAGTAATGCACTTTTTCTCTTTATTTTTAGATTTGCATGCTCACCCCCTTCCAATTAGCTTTTCTAATATTCTGGCTTTCTAATATTCTGGCCTGCTACTCCATATCTTCTTTCGTACTGCAGGCCACTGATCAGTGAGGGTATATGAGTGTATCTGAGCATGTGGGTAGGTCCATGATCAACCCATGAAAACTCAGCCTGTGGCAGACCTGGACACTATGTGCTGTGTCATTGAAGGTCTGTGATGTGAATGGTTATTTTGTTGTTGTGTTGTGCATTTCAAATTGTGCCAATAGTGTGTTAGTCACTTTGTCTCCTGGTTTGTACATGATTACAACCACGGTGTGTCTCAGAGTCAGTCTGAAAGTTGCTTTGCTTTCTCTTTAAAGATTGTCTTCTTCACTTCTTTTTTTAAAATAAAATACTTCTGCTGTTTTAAACATGCCTATGAAAAGGCAGCATGTTCACCACCACAATCATCACAAGAAAAGCCAGAGCCACAAGACTTTTCATCCGTACAAGAAAAAAAAAATCTTAACTTGAAGATTTCTGTACAGGACTTTGTTCTTTCTCTTGGCTAAAACATGGTAAATTGTGAACACGTGGCTGCAGTCCTCCTTCTGTCCTGCTTTGCTGTCATTAGCAGCAGAGAGTGGTTTTTCTTGTAGGATTTGATTTCTTCTTGTATCTTGCAGAAGCAAGTGACTGAAATAGGAAACCTTAGTATTAAGTTCCTATGATTTGTAGATATTTGAACAATGTAACATTAGAAAAAATAGGTACAGTATAGACAATAATATAATAACATTGTGCTGTTAGTCTCATACCTAAAATACTGTATAGCTTATAATTGTAGACACTATGTGCTGTGTCATAATTGTAGAAAATTAAGCCATTGAGTTTTACTACCTAGATTTGCTAAAGATACCCAAAAGCATTTTTCATGCTTTGGGGTATGCTTATGTTTATGTTTTATGTTTTATGTGTTATGTTTTATGTTTATGTGCTTATGTTTTTTTGGATAAAATTATGATTTACTGTAGTTCTGAAGAATTAAAAAGAATGTAAGTTAATATTCCTGTTTTAACATAACTAATTCATAGACTTTGATAATAGAATAGATCATAGAATGATTTTATGCCTTTTGGAAAATCAAATTTTGATGTATGCTCATTCTGTTATACGTTTTAATAATTTAAGTGGGAAGAGTTTTTCTATATTGGTACAGCCTCGCCTGTGACTTTGTTGCATATCCTGCATTTAAAATATCTTATTTTAATAGGACATATTTATTTACTGCACTCTTAAAAGGCTTTCAGGAAAAAACATCTTCTTTCATTTCTGGTTCGCTAGTCTAGACAATATTTAATATAGTCACCTTCTGGAAGCTGCTAGATTTGTACATGTAAAAGAGAAAGATTAGTGGCAGATAAGACATCTTTCTGAAATTACTACCTTCCCAGGAGATCACTGCAGATGATAGGAAAGATAATCTTCAGTCTACACACATCTGTATATCCATCTGCATAGCCACTCCAGATAGGACAGAAAATAGACAAATGCCTTAATAATTTCTTTGTTGGGTCTGCATTATTTTACTGAGAGTCAGCCAAGCAAATCAAGATTTTATTTACCACAGGATACAAACTGGGCTGAATAAATTCTGAACAACCCAGTGAAATTAACACAAAAATTAAAGAACTGGCGTTGGTACAGGAGCATTTTCCTTCCTGAAAGTTTCCCAGATCTTTATCAGTACATTGTTAGGAGGGGAATGGTATTGTGAAACCACAAACAAGCAAAGAAGCCGACCTGCAATATAAATTCAGCCTGCTTCATCAGTTTCAGAAAATAATCCAACATCGACCACCGAAATAAAAAATCTGTCCATAAATGTTGTCCATAAATAAAGGTGATGGATTCTGATCACACAGAAAGCAGACAGACAGAGGAGCACCAGGAGAAGCAAGAAACACAACAAAAGTGCTATTTTCCCAAATTTTCTGAGCACTTGAATACTCTTGCCATAATAGTTCTATTTGGCTGTTAGCTGTGCCACTGTTTGTGAGGCCAGGAATAACCCCCTGAGTTTCAGAATAATGACCCTCCATTATACTGTGTAAGTGTCTGTTGACATGATTCTGTTCCTTTTACAGAACTGACTTATGGGATGTGACATACTGTACGTGTCAAAACGTTTGTCATTTGCAGGCCATTGAAGCCCAATTCCATTTCTTCTTTTCATGAAATTAAAATATTTTATTTTCCCTTGGTTGTCTTACATTGTTTTCAGAAGACATCGGGATATGAAAATGTTTTTTTTTTGTTTTGGCAGACTTAAAAGGGGGAGAAGGCATTTTCTAATGACACAAATCATAACCACAGTGTGATTCTTTAATTTCAATTTTATTAATTATGAGCTAAATGCTACATGTTTCTCACAAAATGTACTTTTTTGACAATTTGGTAAAGCAAGATTAAGATCACCTTTTATTTGTATTATTTCACTACTTTAATTTCTCTTGTATATAATGTTACAAATATACTGTAGAAATGTTCCCATAATATGAAGGATGTGTCAATGCAGTATGAAAATAAAAAGTGTCATACTTACTGTACATTCAACCAGCTAACTGCCAGGAGAACACATACCTGCAAATGTCAGTTTATACAGACAACATCTGCTCATTTCACAGAAGATGCATGGTTTGTGAAAATCTTTCTTTTATGAGGTTGTTTGTAAAAATAATTCTGTGTTTTCCTTGCTTGGCACATAACTGCTAAAAAAATCTATCATTAAAATAAACAAATAAGCAATTTTGCTGCTCATTGTTTTGCCATTGATTTTTAATTCTAGTTTTGAAATTTAACTGCAGTTACACATAGACATACATTGCTGAGCAATACTTAAAATGCAGCAAAAGGCTTTATAATTGATCCTACTAACGCCATACCGATTCTCAGATGTGTAGTTCCCTGTCTGCATTATAAAGCTTAAAACTCCACATCTGTGTCCAGTCTCTTTATTACGTTTTACTAAAGCTTGGAAGCCTCAAACAATTCAGGATGATTACATTTTTCTGCAAGAAAAATGGCCCATGCAATAAAAATAATTGTTGTTTTGGACAAATGTTGTTTTTGTCCCTGCATATTCATTCTTGTCATAACAGCTCTTTATTAACTTGCACTGCATCGTGTTTTAATGAGGCCTGGTTTCCTCCTCCTCTTTCTCTGTAGTAAAGCAAAGCAAATGACAACTCAAAAATCGAGGCCTGGGACAGGAGAAAGAATAGTGCAGAGCAGACTGATGGAGTCGTCTTGATCTCAGAGGTGTCCATTGACCATGAGCCTCAGGCCTCATTGGGCAGGATTTAAGCCCCTGGAGGGCAGGGCAAGATACATTCACTTCCGATAAGTCCAATTTACTGTAAGTGGTCAAGGAAGACATTTTTTTTGCTAACAAAAAAACATAAAAACAAAACTATTATGTCAAAAAATGTATTGAATATAACCACATTCTACATTCAGTGTAGTGACTGAGATGAAGAAAAACAGAATAACTCAAACACTCTGACCTAGAATTCTGCCATCCATCACCAGCCTATGGACCTTACAAATTGCGTAGATTCTGGGATTGTTTAACATGGGATTAAAAGTAAAGCAATAAACAGATACCTTTGAGTAAATGGATCAGGAAAAGAACATTTGTGATGCTACAGTTGCATGGTGAGACAGAGACTTATTTATCACGTTGTTGACAGCAGACATCTGCTGAAATGGGATTTGGACTAACTGAAACATCTTTCAATGCTTATTTGACTTTATTTCGTTTTTTTGTTGTTTTTTATTTCTAATGTTTTCTATTTTCCGAATTATGTTGTACAGTTAAACACATACTGAATAAAATATACATTGGCAGTCAGAACTGTGGGGCACTTGTAAGCCTAATTCAAATCCTGAAGGAGAATGAACACTATACACAAACCACTGAATTATGCCAAAGTGTATTATACATTTCAGAAGAGATTGTACAAATGCACACATTTTAATGACATTTCATTGCAGTTGCTCCCCTGATACTGTTGCACTTGTGTACAGCAGAACACTGTCAGAAACGGAGCTGAATGTTTTCTTGTTTATGATCTTCCTACATCACATCAAAAAGAAAGGCGAGCCATTGCTCGAAGGAAGGCAGGACATCAGCTTCAGGAATGTAGCTGGGTAGCTTGGTCCAAACTCCCACAACCCTTTGCATAAAAAGGTGCCTCCTGATGCTAACTAATGCACTTGTCTTAGTTCCCACCTGTGTCCTCTGGTTCATTATTCGTTGTTGTTCTTGGAGACGACTATTCGTTTGACTTTGTCCGTGCCTTTGAGAAAAAAATTTGAATACTTTATTGAATAGCAGAACTATTTTGAATGCACACAAAAACAGGGAAGCTACAAATGATTCGAAATGGAATATCAAGTGGAAATCTAAAAACAAATAGATTTCAAGTTTTAATGAGACACTTGGGGTAAATTCAATTTATGTTGCCAGCCAGTTGCCCAGTTCCGAGTGGTCCTATTGTAATACATTTGCTGCTTTTTAAGTGTTTGCTACCCTACCTATTTCTGTCTCATCTACACATTTGATATGTTTGCTGACTTTGCTAAAATTTAAATAATTTATGCAAATCTAAAAGAGCCGCAAACCTAAAAAAGGTCCCTGTGACACCCCATTAATTACCCAACCCTAATCAGAGTGCTTTCCTCTTCTTGTAAATCCCTGTTTTCTTTTTTTAAACCCACATCCACCCCCCCAACCTTGGAGGACTTCTTTATTTTTATTTTTATTTTCGCTCTATTTTCCCTGTTTTCTATTACCCAGTTTGCAATCCATGTACACACATCAATAATAAGAATAATTCCTTACACTTACAGTATAAAGCACTTTTCTGAACACTCCACTCAAAGCATAACTCAGCTTTATGTCTTATCCAAAAGAATGGATACTATACTGGGGCATTACAACCCACACAAACTGCAGGGTGAGCACACCTTACTGGTCCCACTTACACCTCTTCCAGTAGCACCCTCAGCTTTAAGTTTCCCATCCAAGTACTAGCAGTGGCCAGGCTCACACCTGCTTAGCTTCAGTACTGTAGGTTGCCAACTGTGAGTTGCAGAATGATACTTTATGGCTGATGGCTATATTATGATTATGATTACCTTCAATTCCTGCAGCTTTCAATTTGAGAATTAACCTTTGATATGGACCCTTATCAAATGCTTCCTGGAAATGTAAAGATACTGTATTGTATTACCTGTATCCTTTGCTACCATAGTCAAAGTAAACCAGCAGTTTTGACACAGAAACCTGCCCTTTCACAATCTTGGCTTATTATTCCTGTAGATATTGTTACAAAATACAGGAAGGAGCAGGAAATAAAATAATTACAATAAATAAATGAATGTTAAAGATATACCGAAGTAGTAAGTATAATTTGACACAAATGAGTTCTTTATTCTCTGGCGCAGCTCTGGTGATAGAGTAATAATTTCAGGATCAAAGCTTAATACACAAATATTTATTACCAAATGAACAGCACAAAGTAAACCACACAAAACTTTACACAACATACAACTTTAGAAACTATAATATATACAAAACAAGTATATACTGTATAAACAAGCAACCCTGAATTCTAGCCCTTGTAACTTGAGATCTTATGCAATACCTTGATAGGCCAACAAGAAAGGTACCCTGTGTCCTAAAAAAAAGAATTTGACCCAGTACTAGATTTCTCTCCCTGTATCATAGATGCCCGAAAGTGAATGGGAATCTATCCCACTATTCTGGAAATGTATCGCTAGGTCATCACTGGGAGAGAATGTCTTTATCCTGAGGACTCCCGAATAAAAGAAATCAGAATTTCCTCAAATAGACAACACAGCATGCTCTCTACAGCAAGTTTCAAATTATGTAGTCTCTAAAACTGATCAGAACAAGGTCCTCTTGTCTGGTGTGAGAGGAACATAGAAGAGATGGAGGGTGATTGTGTTTCTTCTCTCTGCCTCTCTCCTGTCTTCCTTTTGCCTGTCTTCTCTACTTTTCTTTATCTTTTTATGCTGTTGACAAGTGTTGAATGTTTATTCTTTATTACAATTAACCAAAGTAGCTCACCAGAAAACTCCCTTTCATCATCTGTGTTTACCTGTCTCTAAACTCAGCTGCAGCTCTCTAAACACCTCAACTGAAACATTAAATTCTTAATTTTTTATGACACCTTCAGCTGCTACAATATTATTGCAATAAAAAATACTTTTCAAATGTATTTTTTATGTTTTTCCAAAACTTTGGATAAGATAGATTCAAGATTAGATCAGATCTAAGACTGAGTGGTCTGTATTCATTTGGATCACTTGTGTCCCCAGACAAGGTTTCAAGGCACTTTACAGAATGCAAAAAAGTGATTAAAAGGCATTAGCAGATGATAAGATAACATGGTTATTACAAATGAATAATAACTAATAAAACAGATGTACTTTAAGTTAGAATAGCTAGATTATTAAAGTGTGTTTTCCATCTAGACCAGAAAAATAACAAGTCAAAGACAAATTATGAAAGGAACTGGAAAACAGATGCTCAAGGGCAGGACATTTGTATTTCCCTATTACTGGGAACACCTGAGCATCATTGTAGGCTTTCCATCCCTTTTCTCTTTTGTCAGTGTGTACTGATATTATGTTTGTCTCCACCCATCTCTATGAGCTACTAATGGTCATGATAGGGAGAGTTGAACCTCAAAACATTTTTTATATTTTAAAAAGGTAGGTATATACAGTATGAAACACATTTGAGCACTGAGAAAAAACAGTCAAAGAAGCCATAAAGGAAAGTTTTATTAATGCTTAGATTTCTGCTTCAGCTGCTCAGTTTCAAAAGCATAGGAAGAAAATCAAGAATAAAATGTTTTGTAGTAAACATATAGGAGCAGAAGACTGACAGTTTGTACTGGTTTTCTGGTTTGCAAGTGAGGAACAGCATAAAGAGGCACAAAGTCACGTTGTTTTTTAAAATCACAAAGCAGTCTCAGGAGGCAGCTCATGGGCTGTTTTGATATTCATTTCCTAAGAAAGGCCTTATAAACGCAGCACTAGTCTGTCAGGGCAAAAGAAGACAGTGATACATTGCTGAAGATGTGTGACCAAATGCCTAGGGTGTGTACAGATGGGATTGTTCTATCCTTCATACAGTAGGTCATCTGCATACTTCTAACTGCTGTGGATCGCTTTGCTTGAGGTACTTACAACCATTAACAGTATTGAGCTTGGAAACCTTAAATGTAGGCACAAGTGAAATATACAGTATATATATACCCTACTTCTTAGAACAAATTCTGTATTAAATTACAACAGGGTCAGATAAATACATACTGGCTTGCTTGGTTTCCCAGAGCAGATAATAATGTCTTTTTTACAGATTTAATATTCTTTAGAATTTGTATGAGAATTCATCTTACATCTCACCTGACTCACACGCTTTTCTACAAACCTTGTACAAGTGGGAGTGGTCCGTGCAATTCCTTAATATCCATTTTCATTAAATCCATTTGCTGCTCTGAAGAAATAAAGGCTGTATTTTTCAAATTAAGTAAACAGATTTTCTAAGACATCTCTCCCACCGGTGTGGTAATCTGACACATATCTTACTCTCTATATAAAAGGGGAATTGCTTAAATTTTAGTTTACCATTAAACAGACACCAGATGTAGATGTAGGCAACAGGAAAATTGCACAAACATTACTTATGATGACTGATATTTACCCACGACTGTTGTGCCCTGCAACATGGAATATCTACCCTTTAAACCTGAACACCACTGGCTCACTGCTTAGACTGGATATACTGGCAAACTCCAGACCAGCAGACCAGCCCTTCAAGAGCCACATCTGAACATTTTCAAACGCAGTCTTTAATTTCATCACAACTAATGAGTTGAAAAATTACCCAGCTCAAGCAATGCTTTATATTCTTTACCAGAGGAATCGTTTGAGAACCACGAGGAAATTGCTTAATAGGACATTTATTGCTGCTTGATTTTAATGCAAGATCAGGCACAAGGGGCAGTTCAGTCACAGAAATATTTTGGCGACACTGTCATCACTAGTATTGCAGTACTGAGCGTAATTAAAGGCGTTATTTATTTCAAAGCTCTACCTTTCCTCACAATTAAATCACCTGAAAAATTACATTCTGGGAGGAAAGTGGGAAGCTTTACTTTTTCTTCAGTCCAACTAGTACAGTATAAACTACTGTATTTTATACATTAAAGCTCCAAAGGCAACTATTTTCAGATATTTTAATATGTTTTGAGTGTGTTCTGAAAGGTATACAACAAACTTTATTTTCAACACTGAATTTCAACCTGAGAGGTTTCCATAATGTGCAGAGGAAATAACAATATTGTTTACTGTGATGATACTAATGCATCTGCTCTGCCTTTGTGCAGTTACCAAGGCTACATTGCTTGAGAAAACAACTCTGTAATAACCTCCATCTGCTGCTTCGTGTCTATCATTCCTGGCTGTAACATACTGCGACACAGGCTTCATTTACCTAAACTTACCCTGGCAACTTGTAGTTCATTAGAGAATCTTGCAAGCATCAGTTAAAGCTTTCTTGTGCGGCCATGCATAGCTGACTTCCATAAATCATCCTTTCACCACCAGTTTCACACATGAGAGCGAGGTGCTTCTGACCGGACTCGACTTGGTACACTGCTTAAATCAAATTGTGCTTTAAACAGAGGAGCAGGCTGGCAAATGAAGCAACTACACAGACTGTCTTGCTTGTGTCTTTCAAAGACGCGCTCTGTGTAGTGAGGAAAATCGTCTGTCAACAAAATGCATAGCTAGGCACATTCTGCACAAGCCACCGAAAGAGCTCCTCAAAAATGTACTTTATTGACTTCATCCATTTGGAAAAGAAGAACGTTGGAAGATCTCAGGGGTAGGGTTAGGGTACAAACCTATGTAAAGGTTGCTCTTTCCAGTGTTGTCATCATCGCGGATTTCCTTCAGCTGTAGCACAATATTGAACTTTCCGTGTGGTTGTGTGAAAGGTTATTTTTCAATTGTGCCTGCAAATCCTCTTTATCGACCTCTTCATAGACTTCTCTTTGATCGACCTTTGTGAGCCACTGCTTATCTTCGTCTACAATTAGACGACCAGAAAAAAGCGTATTAAATTTCAACTCTTAGATTAGAAAGGGTAACTTCTCCCTGACCATTGACCACACAAAGCTCTCTGATGAAGACATCTATGACTGTGTTTATAGAGGACAGGATGGTCTAATGAATTTTCTTTTTAAGTTGTGCTGAATTTGTTTCAGCAATTCAGGTGCAGTATGGTTCTAGCAGCTGGAGTAAGATATACAAATGTTAGACCAGAAGTACTTGACATGTCAGTTGTTACCTGACATGTAACTGACATGTCAGTTGTTACACGCAGCTACCCACCTGAACTATGTCAGTTGTTGACCACTAGTGCAATTTAAATGATTTGCAAACCTGGAATGTTCAGTTTTAATGCCGCAGCTATTGAATTTAGCTTTCATTGTGTTATGTATGGAGAGAAAATACTGCTTCCACAGGCCACGCAAGGTTCGTTGTCGAGGGCTGTATCATAATTAAGGCACCTGTAGGCACTAACGTAATGTAACTTAGGCCTGTGTATACCATGAGCATCGGCTTCCACCCACACATGCATAAGATAAAGACTTTGCCCTATAGAATAAAGGCTTAGTTTAAAGAAAAGCAGATTTTCTTCTGCTGGTTTATGAGGAATATCTGTGGAAACAAAGGGAATGTATATTTTTGCATTAGATATACTGTATATAAAGGTATATAGACAATCAAGTTTTCAAGTGTGATATTGTCTATAGAGACATCCAATCTTATCAAAATGTAATTTGATTTCAAAGTAAAATACTATAAATATTTAGCTATTTCAGCTTGTGGACTCCTAAGCATTCTCCCTCACACCGGTGAGCTTTATAATTTTCTCCAACACAGAAAGCCATTAACTGTGTGTAGCAGCTTCTCTTAAACTGTGTCTCAGCTGTTTTGAGTATCTGTAATGTAGCAACATGCTTCTCACTCCTGGCCTCAGAGATCTTCTTGTTTTCCTTCTCCCTGAGCTCATTGTGATTTAATTCAATTAATTATTGACTTACCGGTCTAAATTTCTGGAATTTAGTGGTTTTACAGCATTTAGGATTTTAAGATGGAATATTTGGTCTGACCATTTCACAATGCTAAAGGGGTAAATTCCGAATACCCCTTGTGAAATGGGTAGGTGCCAATTAAGGTTCATTCCCATAATTCATAGCGACTACATGTTCTTAACACAAACTATAAACCTGAAAGGTTTTCTTTGTAAGATACATCAGTAGGAGTGATTAACACTCTCCAAATTATATGGTCAGTGATAAGACCTAGGATCAGTAGACTTTTGCTCTTAGTGATGCACCAGTGCCTGCCATGCTCTGTCACTTGATCTGAACGGTTTGCTTACTATGAAATATTGCAAAAGATTTTAAAATACAATCCTCTAAATGTCCTTGGTTATCTGTATGAAATTATTCTTTCTCAGTTATATATAAATTGCCATTTTAAATTTGGATGCTCATTGCTAAGCTCATTGCTCATATCTTTTTGATATATGTTTGATATTTTGATGTTTCCTATTATATTATTCATAAGATTTTTTTCAGATGTTCTGTATATATATTCTGTATATATTGGAAATGCATTGAAATGTTGCACAATGTTCTTTCCAACTAAAATGTCAATACTACTGCACACCGATGATTGTTGGTCATCCTGTTCCTCAAAACCAGTCAAGCGATGGAACATTAATTAGTGTATTAATATTATTTATTGGACCCAGCTTTTTAAAAAAATAATCTGATATGTTCCCCATAAAAGTATCTCAATTTTTGTGATGCTTCGGTAAAGACAATGCAGTGCCTTTAATTGTGACTTACAGGAAAAGCAATTTGCTTCGATTCTATTTCAGTTGAAGACCTTCAGCATAATAAAATTTGTACATCAGTTTGGCCAAAGTGCACAGAAGACACCAGTTATGAAACAGAACTGTGAAGCAGTATTTCTAGAGGCATTCTCAATATCCTGTAAATGTCACTGCAGACTTTTTATAGAACTGATATTTTATTGAAATTGTCACAAAACTATCATTATATATGCATGGGTGTATAGTGATCAAAGTGCATTTCTTATTGGAAATTCTTCACTGTTTACCTATAAATAAAATCAAACTTACCTATAAAAGAAATGAAAGCTGCTGTCTTCTGTTTGCTAATATCATTGTTGTGCAGATCAGCTTGGGTTAAGCAGTTGTTTACCTCTGTGTATTTGCAAACCAAGATGAGATTGTTTTAAACTGGCAGCTGCAAGCACAGAGAACCATTTCATTCTGTTACAGAAAAGAGCAAGAGATGTGTAAGATCTCAGGTGACTCATACAAGCTATATACAGCCCTAGTCCCCAGCGCAGCAGTGCAGAGGAATCATTAGAGCTCTGGACCATAGAGGAGTGGGTTCAGGTCCCAGGTGAGGCACTGCTGTTATTGCCTCTTTGGGCAAGGTGCATCACTAAGATCACTCCTGTTAGCTTCCCTGTACAAATGGGTTGGTCATCACGGCCAATGTCAGTCAAATAAAAGATACTAATTAGATACTAATGTCTTAGAATTGAGACATTATGGGTTTCACTGCAAACAAATCAAGAGATTTAAAATCAGATGCTATGTAGCTTTAGAAAATATAGCATTTTATAGATTTTCAGCTTGACTAATGTCTTCCAGATAAAGTACAGAAAAAACAGAAAAAAACTCTATGCTGAATATCTTAGGAATGTAAATCCAATTCTAACAACACATATTTTTATTTTCCTTATTAAATGGTTTTTAGTAAGTATGTTTTAAGTATGTATTTTCAGTATACAGTATTTTGGAACTTCAAAGTCCTGGAATCCAAAATGCTAATTACAAAAACTAGAATGTGCTGTTCAAACAAATAGCCAATAAATCAATATCAGTCATCATACAGTATAGTACTGTATGTTACTGAATGTTGTTGATGCTTCCAAGAGGCAGAGGCTATAAAGCAAACATTTTATTCAACTACAGCAATAATAAAACATTTAGATTATACTTAAGATGAGGTCAAACTGGAGATAAATAGATGTTACAGTGTGAGAAAAAATCTGTAACATGCAGTACCAATTCTTTATATTTATTATAAAATAATGATGTTAGGGAAGGTAGATCCATCCAAGCCCTCTGGACCCCAGTGGACCAGGTCTTATCCTAGATTCCGTGGCTTTCGGTGAACTGTGACCCTCAGGACACAAGTCCATTGCAGGGTCTTCCCCCAGCAATGGAGTCTACCTCCCACTACTGGTTCCCATTTATACAGCTGGAGTAAAGCACCTCATTCACAGTTTGCAGCCAGTCTTGAACCCAATTAGGAATCACCCCCTTTGCTACACTGACTCCTTAAAGAATGGTGGGCAATGGTATAATTGCTAAAATACATTTTTGGTCTGGATGAAAATGCTTCATTCACCTATAAAAGATAACTGAACACATCTTGTTATTTTAAAAAATATTTTTAGGGACCGATTGAAATTAAATCCATTTCATTTCAACCACTTCCCATTTGTGGGCCTCCAGTGATGTGAAGTCTGTAATAGCACTTCGATTTAAGCTGAACTCCCTCCATCTTCCTTTTGTTTCCTCAGTATGTATAATTTTAAGAGACAATGCAAGGAAAGACAGGTGGATATTTCAGGCTCCGATGAGCACTGAAGTTCACTCTCTTCCCAGGAACTGACTGAATTTATGATCAGTTCATTAAGACTGGTCGTCAAATGCAGGTAAAATAAGAAAAGGCTGTTATATTTCATCAGTAATAGGAGTCAGAAACTCATCAACCTCCTGTTCCAGAAAAGACAGGATTCACTCAGCAGCTGTTCAATCATGCCTCTGTGTCTTTTGTTTTCCATTCCAGCTTAAATGCAATGTGGAGGTTTAAATTATGTACCAGTGAGGTTCAAATGGTGCTGTTGCCCACAAATCTTGTTTTCTAATCTGTTTTGCATTATTTTTGCCGATGGAACTGTAGAATAGGAGACACCTGGAAGCCATACAGTATGGTAGTTATGTATGAGTAGCACATAACACATGATGGACAACCTCCATATAAAGCCTATCCAGGTACTCATTACCTTCCGTCAGTAATATATAGCTAATGCATACCTGCATATACAGTACCTTTCATGTATCTCTAATAAGGTATGTGTTAGGCACTTAGTAGCACTCAATAATTTCTATTTTGGTACAAAAATTACCTGTCACAGTTCATTTCTATACAGTAGGTCTTGACACTGCATAAGGGAGCAACATGTGATCCTGAAATCTTCATGTTATTTCTTATTTTATATTTTATATAAAGATGAAAGTGGTAAATGCATTACACTTGGGTTTCATAAGTGAAAGATTTGATTGGTAAAACGCAGCTCACTCAGGGTGTCCCTGTGATTTCATCTGATGACTTTGATCGTTATTCTTACACCTCCTATATTGTTGCTCCCAACTGTTTTAATCTTGCATTTCTAAAAAAGCAGCACTATTGAAAAGAATACCTCTGTGTTTAATTGACTAGTGCTGTATATTAAATATGTATATGTCATGTATTAGTATAATGAGTTATGTTAGTTCCTCATTGTTTGTGTTCTGTGGTTCCGTATTGTAAGTTGCTATACTTGCACTGCTCTCAGCTATTTTTTTTTGCAGCCTGTCATTTTCCAAACCATCTGCTACAAATTTAAACCCCAAATCTGCCTTAGGCACCTGCTATGAAACCTGTTTAGTCACTTTTGCTGCTCTTTTGTCATGGCTCAGCTCCTGGCACAACTCCAGTATTGTGGATGTTACGATTCGTCTTTCCACTCGTGTCTCCTGCCTTCCACTGTTCGGCTGATGCAACAGCAGCTGGCCTCTCTGTTTACTGCTCCTTAATCACTGGCAAATAAAACTATGGACAGAACAGGCATTTGTTTCGCTGCTCATCTGCATTGTGCACCCTGCTGTCAGCTCCATCTATTAGCCCTTTTACTTGCAGAATTTATTGTTGGTATTGTTATTATTACTGCAATATTTTATGCATTTCATTGTTCATTTATAACTCAGCAGTCCCTTTGAAGGAGAAAATTGTGAATCTGTATTGAACACAAACTGTTAACGCTCTGCTGTGCTGCCACATGATAGAGAACAAAACAGAACAAGCTTTAATAATCCTGAGACTAGAGTCACTGTGATGCCTATGGCTCATGTTCCTTCAAGTCATGGGGTCTGAAAAGTTTTGAAACCTCACTAAATTCTTATCTTTTGTACAGTGTGAAAACCTTGTAATAATACTTCACATTTGTTCTGGGTAAAGTCCTCTCTTGATTTGCAAACTTGGCTTCGTTAAAGTTCCCCCTTAATTCAATTGTTAAAGAAGTTTCTCGCATCTCTACCTGACCTGCAGTGTGGTGCGAAAATGGTCACCACACACTGGGTGTTTATGAGTGAAGGGTGTCACCTCTGGTACGTGAAGTACTTTGGGATCCTTTGGAATGAAAAGCATTATAAAAATGCAAGGAATTATTAATGTCATGTTGTTCAGTTTTACAGATGTTACCTTTCACGCAAGTTTTGTATTGCTTTAATTTTATTTGCTAGGACCTTGATTGCTTTTTGGACTGTACTGCAGTTGATGAGCCTGCAGTAACAAGGTTTTTTAAAAAGGTTATTACCCCCTCTCCCCCTAAAATAAGTTGGCACGCTCCTGAAAAAATGAACTATTTTTTAAAAACTATTTTATAATAAAAACCATCTTGTTTTAGGTTGCAGCCTTTGTTATCACAGCTGTATGCAAATATAATCACTTCATTTTCTGACAGAAAACTCAGTAATTGCATATCATGTTTTTTCATATTAAAACACACTGCTCAATGGTTTTACAAAATGAGGTTTCTGTGCACTGCCAACTTAACTTGGGAAAATAATAAACGATCTCCAGACACTGTTATTTCAACCTCTGAGGCCTAAGGTGCTAGAGTTCTTGGCTTTATGTCCATTTAGTTGTGTCACACGTCCAGCGATGTAAAAGGATGTGGCTGCAATGATGTGATTCCCCAGGTCACTCAGAATCCCTCACTGGAGAAACAGTCTCTGGTGTAGTTCCATCTAGCTGTGCAGAAAGTACCTCAGTTAGATGTCTTAGCTGTACCGTGGAGAATGAGGTGGTTCTGTAATTTGCTCAGCATGACACACCTTCAATAATAGTAAATTCTACAAGGTAAGTGCATGAAATAAATCAGAAACTATTCTTATGCTCAAATGAAAAGACCATGCTCTTTTGCACGGACAAGGATGTTTCTAGCTTCAGAAACCAGAGCAATATGGGAAGAACATTTTCTTAAGTAACCTTTGGATAATAAAATGCTTTGAAAAATATTTGTTTTTTAGAAGTTAGTATCATGTTTACTAATTATGAGATTGGATATATTTATGCAACAATTACCCATTATTGTTATAAACAGTAATTAAATTGAAACTGAAACAGAGTCACAGATGTTACAGGTTTACCTATTTCCCTGATGAAAGAAGTTAAAAGTTAAGATCCTGCTGTCAAGAGGCGTTATCCTCAATGTGTCACCCTAACTTCCCTTACCTGTTTCCCAGTGAAATACTGTATTTCCAGTACCTCTGAAAAGGTTCATAACATCATATTACAATGGGCTATACTGGTCTTTCTTCTTTTTGTTGTATTTGACCTGCACTTGGAATTTCCAAACTGACTCAGAAGAGTGATAAGCAGATGGTGGCTGAACTGACTTTGGAACTGTCAATGCTACAGACATTGTGAAAACAGCAGCCTCCCGAACATTTCCCTAGAGTTTCTGGAAATAAGTGCTTGTATCTTAAATTAATGAACTCACCAAAACATTTAAAGTACCATACGCAAAGATGAACTAGTGATCAATGACCTTAGAAGCAGTACAATATAGATTGCCTCACACGTACTGTAAATATAAGAATAACCTTATATCTTATATACAACAGGATGCCAATACTAGGCGCCCTACAGTTTTCTAAATGGGGGTGAGAAAAATACTTGTAGTTGGTTTTCTATCAAGAGTGAAGATGTAGAATATCTTGTTGGCATACCCCATAGCTGGCACTGTGCTGTCATATGTGCTCTGTGTGAGCATGGAATCAGAGACGCATTAACTGGGAATCTGTTGTGATGGCTGCCAGAAAAATCTGGCTTCCAGCAGACTGATAATCCTACCTAGTTTAAATTAACTCAGCTGTCGATAAAAATCCCTTTGATACACTGGTGAGTCTTACAACAACATGAAATGTCTGGAGCAGGGACCACCAAAATTCATTGTTGTATGTCTGTGTGGTGTTGCCGTCTTTATCATCTCAAATGGTGACCAGTTTTCTTGCTGTCTGGTAACACTGTATGAGGCCCTTTTCACAGGTATGTTTCTCCATATAAATGAGTCATGAAAGCATTCGTGAAATATGTTTTGTTACCTTTGGCAGCTTAATTCAGATTTTATTAATTTGTTGGGTTACAGATTGATTTCCTTAGTGCTGTTAGCACATATTTAAATGAATAAATCATAGACATCTGGTAAACCATCTTAAACACCTGGGGTGAGCAAAAGATGACAGAAGGTGACTGAAGGAAGAAAGAGTGACACTTAAGTTTCCAGTGGTTGTCTAAACAGGGGCAGAAATTCCACTTTGATTAACCCAAACAGACCTGTGTAGTGAAATACTGTATGCATGTGAGGCAGTAGGAGAAGAGTGGGTATTTTAAATCTTAAGTGATAATATGTGAAAGAAAAATAAGTTGGACAGAACATCTGAATAAGGACATAGGACACCTTCTGGAAGCAGAACATAACCATGAGGAGACTAACAATTCTAAGAGCCTTGTGGCACATGAGAGGATTAGTGTAAAATCCCTTAAAGCAATTCTTCCAGTCTCACACCATAAACATGACTTAGAAAAACAAAAAAGCGAACATGCTAAGCACAGAGCAAAACCATCCCAGGCTCCTTACACTTCTAATATAGCAGCTTGGCAATGATTGTTTGAAATTCTATTTAATATTAGACAATATGATGGCACAAAAGAATTACAAAGTGCAATAAAACACATTTTCAATGCAATGACCCAAACTCTGTAACAGTATGGTAGTTGCCCCAGATAAAGATTCTGAAAAGCACAGTTATATTGAGTGTAAAAGGCTTGGGTTATGATGACAGATTATAAAATGCAATCTCTTTAACTTAAGCTGTTGGTGTATTAAATGGAATAAACAAATTCTGGGCTGGGCTTTACTTCTGAGGCTCCGGGAGACACATGGAAGCTTATTTAAAGTAGATTTAGGGTGGCAGCAAGGAGACAAACACTTTATTCCAAGTAGTATTCCAAGTTTGTACTGGGGCTAGTTCACAGAGTTCCCTGTGACGAGAGTAGAATGGGAAATTTCATGAGAGCTGAACAGGTTCTCCATCCCTTACCTTGATATAAGAATGTTTATTTACTACCTTAAAACCAAATGAAACTGAATCAGAGACACATTAGCAGACTGTTTATCTTTGTTCTGTTTGTAATAGTGTTTCCAGTGATATGCAATTTAACATATTCAAATAAGAAACAACTGTCAAAGAGTTAAAATATTCATCTACCACATAGCCAAGGGTTTCAAAGACATTTCTTTTGACATCTGTCAAGCGATTCCTCTGAAAGCAGGTAATTTCTTATCAATTTATTTCCTACTTTCCTCCAATTCTTACACTTTCCTCCATTCTACATTAAATCTGAGCAATTATTCTACCACAAGAATATTGAATTCAGGTTAACAGTGTTCACCTCCCACAGGTGTGTCTTACCCTATAGTTTTATTAATAATACTTTTCCCTTCAGTCTTACTTTCACTTTTTTGGTCTGACAGTTTTTTGGTTGTTAATTTCAAGTTCAGTGACAGGCATTTATTTTATTATCTTTCCTTATTGTGGAAAAAAAATCCCTTTATTAGTACTCAATTGCTTGTTGCTCTGCGCCAGTAGAGTATAGCTCTGCAGATTATTTTTCACAGATACTCAGAACAGCAGTGATCCCACATGTACTACCTCTCTTGTTATCTGTAATTATGTGTGTCTTCTGTTTTTTGTGTTATTTTTTTGTTTCCTATCAGAAAAAAAACAATAATGCTTTGAGGTGGGAGAAAATATGTCTGTTGGTATTCAAATTCTCTAGATCCAGTCATTTCCCCATGACAAAACGTAATGACTGGAAAAAGAAATGAACATTTCCTTGACAGATAGCAGTACTGTTCTATTGTCAGAAACAATAATGTGGAAGTGGGAGATCAGAAGTGAACAGGCGGTTCCACATTAATTGTCTGCACTCACACCCCCAATTAATCATTGAAAACAGATCTTTTGTCACAATGGGACCCTTTGAAAAAAGACTTGATGCAGGTGCTTTGAAATCAAATCATACAGTTCTGTTAAAATGAATAAGAACTTTTTAAATCCCGCATAAAATTATTGCACTTTTCCCATTTGCATGGTAAAAAATAAGCACTGCTATAATTGCATTTTTAAGGCACAATTATTTCTAACAATGCTGCTGCTGATTGCTACTAGCAATCAAACAGCAATGGGCAGATAGACCTCCTGTCATCTGTAACCCTTCTGATGTTCCTGCACATCTCCCAGTCAATGTGCTGTCCTAATTACTCTGCAAAGCTTAAAAAGAAGTCAGCAGCTAAGAAATACTGAAGATGAGGGTTATTTCACTCAAGACTGGTACAGTATGGTTCTAAAAAGGTATAAGAGGAAGATAAGAATGGTTAAAACCAGAGGTGATGCTCAGATTCAGGATGTGTGTAGGGGCTCGAATTCTGGGTGGGGTGCTGCTGTTGGACTCTTGATCAGGGTACTTTGTGCAAATTACTCAAGTAAATTAATTGTTGTAACATAGGGATAGAAAGGAAATACTGTATAACAGTTCAGTTAATTGGTCTAAGGAGCTCATCTATCTGTTCAAAGACTACAGCCCAGAGAACACAAGTTAAACGTGCATTTAAAATTGAGAATTGATGGTTAGATTTCCTCAGTTAAAATTTGAAGCACATCTTATGATATGAAAACACCATTTCTCACAGTCTACCATATTTCATAAAATTGTTTTGTTTGTTTCTCCTGGAAGGAAAATGGAAAAACAAGCTAGTTTGTTCGTAGACATAGCATTGCTCTATGTAAATATGGCTCAATAAATAGATGCTGTTTATATTAGAGTAATTTTAAGTGACAATGTCAGTCAATTAGTCAATTAGGCAAAAATAATTAACAAATTACTTCAGATGTCAATTTAAAGAAGAAATCTTGAAAAAAAACATTACTCAAGCTTGAAAAGCCTGAAAATGTGCACAGTAAATGAAGCAAGTGTAAAAAAATGAATTGAATAAATGAGCTAATGTGAAATTACAATAATTAAACATTATGGTCCATTCCTACAGCACTCCCCTTTCTACTTAGGGAGGAAATGCAGTCATGCCATTTTCGTAAAGAGCCTCTGACTTTTGTAACTTTATTAACAGTTTTAGCCTAGGATGAAATCTACTATTATATACAGTATACTGTATATATGAATAAAAATGTATACTTTTTCATTACCCTAAAAAGAAAAATGTTGGACAGAAACTAGGTCTCAAACAGGACTTTAGAAAGCATCAGTTAAAGATCTTGTTTTTGTTTGTACTGTTCAACAAGAAATTATGCAATGATTAGTAGACAATGATACCTATTCTTCCCTAAACTGGTCCAGTGAATTTCATCACAGAGTCCCTGCATGCAGGGCAGAGAAGAAGTGACACCTTCTGAGTCACCTGATTTCTCCCAGTAGCACCGGCCTTGACTGTAGCTCTCCAGACACATGTATTGGCCTACGTGTCAATACTTCCAAACTGCCAGATTTAGCAAAAGCAACAGGTAGTACAGTCTATAAACAGATATTAGAAGATGATAGTATTTATTCTACTTTGTGCACTGGTAAGTAAATTTGGGGAGTGCATTGATGTGACAGTCAAGAGAAACAGACTCTGGGAGCCAGAATCATCATTCCATACTTCTACGTACAAGAGAGAATAGCGAAAAGGTTTTTTTTTTTAATTATTGTCTTCCAGACATTCTTCACAGATAACTTTGCAAAGTGGTTGGTTTGTTGACAGGCAAAATAAGACCCTTTCTTGGTTTAAGCTTAATGTTTGTTTCTGTCACAGTAATAATTTAAGGGATTTATTAAGCACAACATTATAAATTATTAAACAAATGCACTACCACATACACAACTGTGTAAATGTATTAAATGATTCAAGTAAACTTATTGACTTTGGGAGATACTCAAATAAAAAGCAGTATTATTTCTATGATTTATTGAATTTTGCAGATTGTCCAGAAATCTTTTTATTTTTCTCTAGATTTAATCAATTCTGAGATGAAAGTTAGTTGAGTTACAATACAAATACTGTAGTTACGCCAGTAGAAACAGCAGAGCACTACCTGAGTGATAAGGAGTGCTTCATTTGACAAGTCTCATCCTTTTTGGTTAAGCCTTACAAAGCTGCCTTACCTATTCTATTTAAATCTTAAACCAAACTGATTAAACATGGGGAAAGATGTATTTTTATACCATTACATCAAATTGATATTGAGCACAAAGTGCTCACCATCTGTCCTTGCTGAGCTGCTTGGCAAAGTTTCTCTCAGGGAGTTCAGGCCTCAGTCCAATAGCTGTCCTCTGATCAGGACACTCCCTGCTGGCTCACTGCAGTTACACAGGTAATAGTATATTGTACTTGGCTGACTTCTCTTCTTATACTCATACTATGGAGTGCTGAGAAACTGTCTGTTCAAGGAAAATCCTGAATCTAAAGTCATATATATTTTCCCAAATAAATATTTTAGACATTCTTTGTTTTTGTTTTTAAAGGCTTGTTAAATGGAACTTTCTGCTCCTGATTAATGAACTGTAAGACTTGAGATATAATTATGTTCAGACTTGGCTGGCCAGATATGACTTTCAGTAACACAATATAGATTTGGCCATATTTCATTCTGGATGTAAAGACATTCTCCTAAATCATCGGTAAAGATGTTCCATTAAATCAAGTGCTAAAAGAAAATGTATGAGCATGACAGTTTTGCTTCTGTTCAAAATGTTTGTTTCAGTGAAAACCAAATTACATGTCAATAGAGCGCTGTTAAAAATAAATAACCTGGATGGAGACCAAACATTTCTTGTAACAGCACATCCCATTAGCTAATTCAGCTTGTTAGATGAAAATAAGAACAAAACAGATGTTCATTAATTACTCTACCATTTTCTATATCAAAGTCATAAAGATACATAAATGAGCACTGGAAATCCCATCTTCATATTTTTAAACTCAAAATAGACTTAAATGAGCTGATACTGTTTTCCTTTTAAGGAAAATAACTAAAAGCCACATACAGTAGGTGTGCCTGTGTGAAGAGTGGAATTTGAGCTAGGGCTGTGCTCTTGTGTAGAGGAAGGAAATAATAATAATATGACTACATATTCTAATGTATCTAGTATTTTATATGGACCCTATAAATAAGAGGAATGACACTTTACAGTTATTCTACTATTAATTCTATTGAATGAATATTAATACTATTAAATTACAGTATACCTGACTTCTGTCATGAAAAAATGGTCATTCAGAGCATGAAAACTTAGTCAGAACGATTGTTTTTCAGAATGAAAGAAAAAAAAGTCTGTTACATTATGTATTTGTTCGTAGAGTCCCCTGCAACACTGTTGCAGACTGTTTTCCAGGGCCAGAATAGTCAAGGACATTTCACATAGATATCATAACTGCAGCAAATTAATAGGTTTCCAAGGTCATGGCACAGACTGGCAAAAATTATACAACATACTGTTGAGAGAAATTAATATTTTAAAGCCAATGAAAAGAAAAGAATGGAAAAGTTATAATTTCTGGATAATCATGGACAGACAATGTAAGGAAGCCAGTAAACTTAATAATGAATTGCTCTTTTTAAATAATTGGTGAAAGACCTGGTGCTTCAGCTGAGAACACTACATTTTTAACAATTTTGGAAGTCTCTGAAATAACTTTTATAGGAGAGATCTTGACAGAATAGGTTCCTGTCGCTTCCTATTAACTGGATTAATCAGTGCCTCCCGATCGTACTGTACCTGTGTGTGTCCTGCAGTGAACCGTTGTCCTGCCCTGTGCCTTGTGAATCCCTGGCCTGCTTCTGCTCAAAGGTTTTCTAAATCTTTTTCCTCTTGTCTCTGCTGACTCTCTAGGGGCGGATGTGATTTTCAACAGATACACTTTGCCTGTCACCTACAAAACATTCCTCCTTCAAAACATCCTGCACCTTAGATGGTGCATAAAAGGAGAGTTATAAAGTAAAAAATGGGATATTTTGAAGCAGCTTTTGCTGAAGTTCTGTAAATGAAAAGTTAAGGTTAGCAAGACACACTTATTTTCTCATTTAATTCGTACAAGTACCCTGGAGTGCACATCGACGATAGACTGGAATGGTCTAAGAACATCGAGGCCATCTACAAGAAGGGTCAGAGCCGACTTAACTTCTTGAGGAGGCTCAGGTCCTTCAATGTATGTAGTAAGATGCTACACATGTTCTATCAGTCGGTGGTAGCGAGTGCCATTTTCTACGCAGTGGTATGCTGGGGCCCTGGGATTAGAGCAGTGGATTCTAAAAGACTGAACAAGCTCATCAGGAGAGCAAGCTCTGTCATTGGGTCTGACCTGGACCCCTTGGAGGTAGTGGCTGAGAGGAGAATGGTGTCCAAACTAGAGGCCATCATGGACAACGTCTCCCATCCCCTCTATGACAGGCTTGTAGAAATGAAGAGCACATTCAGCAATAGAATGATTCATCCACGGTGCGACAGGGAGCGCTACAGGAGGTCATTCTTGCCTTCTGCCATAAGGTCATTTCTTTTCCCATTTACAACCATTTTTTGTGCAATATATGCCAGGGACTCGTGCAATACATTTATATTTATATTTACATCTATATTTATATTCATATGTGCAATACGATTTTTCTACGTATGTTCTGTTCTAGTTTGTTTTCTGTGTGTTCTGGACTGTTAGTAACTCTTTTAGTGCACCCCTCACTGTACTGATTGTATTGTATGTATTGTATTATTATTATTATTGTATCATTCGTTACACTGTGGCTGTGTTGTCTGTGTTGCCTGTGTTAAGCTGCTGTTGCACTGCAATTTCCCTCACGGGATCAATAAAGTATCTATCTATCTAATTGAAGACAGCAAGAAGACAACTAGAATATTTTTCTCAGTAATTGATATAATTCTTAAATTTGATATTACAACCTTGTTCATACTGTCAACATGTATCCACACAACTGATAATGTTTCCAAAATAAAAGTTGCAATTAACAGTCATACTTTAAGATTTTGTTTTATTTAATTGTGCCATTCCGTTGACTGGTTGAAGCATAATTAAGTGATTTTCTTTAGTCAGTGTTCTAGAATTACATGCAACAATAATACTGATGAGATCTGTTACTTGTCCTCTGGATTCAATGTCAGATACATTTTTAAAAGATGTGCTCAGCGATCTGTGCAATGATGTTCTTCTTATAGGTGATAGTTCTCTGCTTTAAAAACCACCCTTGTGAAACTCTTGCACACTAATTTAAATAGCTAAGTTCCAGGTAATATAACACCTGTTTCAACTCTCCAATTTTAGCTAAAGTTCACGGTTCAGGTAGTATCTAAATAGGTAAATGGTTTCCTCAATAGTTAAGAAGATTTTGATACAACCATAGCACTGAGACTGTGCTAGACAAAGCGGTAAATGATCCACTCATGAGTGCAAATTGAAATTGAATTGAAATTGAACTGATTTTAAATTGTATTCAACAGATTGACAATACTGTGTTGGATTAGAGAAAGTGCATCTTAACTGCTTGATATTACATTTGATGCCTCACAGGGCTTCATCCTGGCCCTTGTGTCATTTCCTGTATACAGTACATGCCTTCACTTGGCATAAACCTTCATTCAGTAGCTGTAGTGTTGTTCATCCACTTTATATTTCTGTTAGCTCAGGTGAGACTTTACTTTTAAGGTTTTACTCAAATGCTTTGCTGATATTAGAATTTAAAGTAAAATACAGAATGGATAAACGCAGACTTTTTACTTCACATGTTCAAACTAGGGTATGAGGTATATTTGATTTTGCACTATGCTTTAACTCATTCATGAAAAAGGATACTAAAACTTCCTTCTATCATCTGCTGCTCCCAAAGTAGATCATTCCTTCTTTATTCTGATGTTGTGATAATAAAACATGCCCTTATTATGTCTAGTTGAAAGTGCCACTCTGCCTCGTTCTCTTTACTATTTCACCTATTTCCTCATCTTTCTCTCAGCTTGTGCAGAGCACAACTGATAGGATACAAGCAGAACCCAAAAAAGGGTGACTCCTGTGCAAGCATTGCCGTATTGAATTAATTTATTAAACTCAT
The DNA here is from genome assembly GCF_055471065.1 of Atractosteus spatula. Lineage (NCBI taxonomy): Eukaryota > Metazoa > Chordata > Actinopteri > Semionotiformes > Lepisosteidae > Atractosteus > Atractosteus spatula. The sequence continues at coordinate 64,391,271 of NC_142708.1, read as the reverse complement.
ATCTGAAGCACTGAATTGTCTGACTCACTTCACATGTAACTAAAAAACTCTTTTTATCAGCCTGAAACCTTTTCTCCTTACTTTGCATTCCAAGGGTGAATCACTCCCAAATGATAAAAGTCTCTACTCTCTTTACCATCAGACATGCACCCTCAATTGGTGTTGTTGTCACCAATGAATGTTGTCACTGTAAACAGCAATCACACCCCTTTGCAGTGAACTCTTTCCCTTCTCACAGTGTTGAAGATCAAGGTTACAAATATTGTTGCACACAATGTTTTATGGTAGAATCCCAAAGAAGTGCATTATTTAGGTCTGTATTATCATACCTCCAGCCCTGTAGCACACCCTGTAGGTACTGTTCTTCTATATGACACCCTCAGCTCTGTAACACACCATGTAAGTACTGTTCTTCTGTTTATAACACCCTCCGTCCTGTAGCACATGCTACAACTGCCCAAGCTGCAGTATATAACACCTGATATCTCAGGGCATTTGATGACAATGCTGGCCAGATCAACATTTTAGATATTTCACTTTATGACAACAACTTTCCTTTATTCACAAACAGGACATACTGTATAGCTAGTAAACATGTCAAATAGTATCCATTCCTCTCTACACAATGTCTTGCAATCATGATGGTTGCAATCATTTTCTATCTCAATGAGATCAAAGACCTCATCCTCTGATCTGATGGATTCTGTTCTTCTTCTTAACCATTTATAAAATAGAAATGTTTCAAATTCCTCTTGGAACATTTGTTCAAACTGAGGTTTGAGATATATTTGATTTTGCCCTATTCTTTAACTCACTAATTAAACAGGTTACTAAAACATCCTTTTGGATGAAGGTTTCCTGTTGGAAACCTTATATTTTCAAATAACATCTCGGTAAGAATCTGTATTTGACCACCTTAATTCAAATGACAGTTTCACAATGTACTACTGAATTATTTATTTTGTGAATGATTAAAATAAACTAAAGAGAAAAAAGTAAATGAAAAAATGTTTTTTTTTTACTAGAAAACCAATATTACTATTGCATGTTTCTGCTCTCTGGGAATTATGTTAAATTTTTACCACTAAAAAACAAGATATACTATTTAAAAATGTTTAATAGCACGTTGCAATTAAAATTTAGTAGAAAAACACAGAAAGCAATGTGACTGGAGTTCAACAGTTAGTCACAAAGGTTCCGAGTGTAGGCAGCTTTACTAATTCAACAGCAAACAAAAACACCAGGCAGCTGGGAGCTACAGGCATACAGATCCCACAGGATACAATGAGGAACTATGGAATAAGTAGAAGACATTATTCTGAATCACTATCATAAACGTTTAATTGATATTAAATGGTTATAGGCCGCAATAAAGTATGAACACTCAATCCACGTCCTTGTCAATAAAGAACAAACAGCAAAGAAAGGAAACAAAGTCGGCTTTATTGATTAGAAACGTATGGAATTTTTAGAATTTTTAATCTAACACCTTAAAAGGTCGAATGATTTTTCACATGCCTTCTGTTCCATAAATACCTGAAGCAATTCTTTCAAAAGTAAAGAGTGCAGAATGTATGTCAGTGTATAGTCTACATGCCGTGTTAGCTGAAGTGGAGAGGACTGAAAGTCATGCCTGCAGAGCTGCAAAGGGAGGGTGTTATTCCCGCAGACCTTTGGTATTAGCATTTACTTCCTTGTTCAAAGCCTTGACAAGAGGAAACAGTCATTTGGGGGAGAAGAGATTAGGGCTCTGGGTTCCAAACCTCAGTGGGTGTGGGTTCATATCTCAGGTGAAGCACCCTGGACCAAAGCCCTGGAGTCACTGTACATCAGGGGTGCCCAGCCTTTTTTAATGTAATGATTTACTTTTTCATTTGCCAGCCCAACGTGATCTACCAGTGTGAATTTGAAGCTCTGATTTAGGAAAAACAGACTGTGAGCACATCAGTACAATAACGCTGCCCATCACTAAAATGACAGCAAATAAAAGTAAGTGACTCATGCTACAGTGAACCAGTAATGTTCCCCATTTTATAAAAAAGAATATCCTACCTTAATGTGAGCATTGGCACTGAGAAGCTTACTTGAGAACACTTGTAATTTTGGGGGGGAACATGTAATTTTGGGGGGAAACTGATTATGTCTATGACTTTTTTATTTTGTCCCTGCAGCTCGACATTCAGCTCATTTAGCAGTTCAGTCAAGTCTGTAAGGAATGCTAAATCCAGTCATCTTCTAAATGGGCATATTTACAATGTTTAGACGACTTGAGAAACTCTTTGATTTCAGGCAACAGCTGTCTGAACCTTGCCAAAAATGTTTGTTTTTGAAATCTCCAAACAGCAAGTCAGCAGCCTCAATAAATGCCTTTTCTATTACTTCTGGATCCCTGAATGACTTTTTTTGTTGAGCCAGGACATGGCTCGCATGGAACGATGCGATGATTGCCGCTTTCCCTCTTGTATTAGGCCTTGTGAAAACCCAACTGCTGCTAGTTGAGATTTAAATTTTTCCACTTTTCCTTTCCGTAACTTACTTTTATTGGGAAGTCCACATCATATGTTTTGTGTGCAGGTTTGAAATGTTGTTCTAAATTTCCCTTTTTGCATAGATGCTAGCATTGCAGATTTGAATGCGAAAGTAACAAAAATAATCATACTCCCATTCCTTGTGGTAACGGTAAGTTTTCGGTCTCTTTGCTTCATCATTTTCACTCAAACACTACAACTATCAAATGGGCAATCAAACTTATCAAACTGTTGGTGAATTTGTCACGGCCAGTCTGTTTCGCTCCACTATGCACTGTAGCGAATGTGGGGTTCGTGCGGCAATAACCAAGAGAACATTCTCGGGTAGCACATACAACACTCTATTTACAGAGCTCCTGTAGCCTTTCAACAAAGGGTAAACACACATAAGGGCAGTAAAACGTATGACATTTGACTTATGTATGACTTTACGTTTGACATTACAGGCACAGATCTGAATGAATTTTAAGGCTATCGAAAAAAAGCAGTCAAATAGCCCATTTATTATTTTTTGCCAAACACTCTTGCAATCGACTGGCAAGCACTCTGAGATTGACTGGTCGATCGTGATCGACTGGTTGGGCACCCCTGCTGTACATAATTTGAGATAACTAATCTAGCTGTGCTTGTGCAGAAGGTGGAAGTACAGTAAAACATAAACAAACAGCAGCTAAAAAAAACTAACCACAGGGTATCCTAAAATATGAAGAACAATCTAAATTATACAGTATGTTAAAGCAAAAGTTAAATAAGGTTTGGTGCATAACAGTCTTTTAAGAGCTGCTTTATGGTTGTAAGAGCTAGAAAATGCTGCTCACTGTACATGTATTTCTGGTGATTTATTTTTGTGTTTCTGTATTATTTTGTTATTGTGGAGGAAAGGATGAGGAAAGAATGTGCAGTCAAAATCTCTTTTATTGAATTCCCATAATAATAAAGACAGAAATGCATGAATAATACCAGTATAAATCCGGCCACAGAAGGTAAGAGGCACAGCGCAGAGTCTTTATTAAATTGGGCTACTCCTCTCAGCTTATTTCAAAGCTGAAGCATCTCTAAACCTTCAAACAGAAACCCGGAGCTCGCATACATATTTTAGGTGCAACAAAATAAAACAAAGTAATATGTTGCACGGAATCCTACTGTTCTGATCATACATTTTGAGCTTTATCTCTTGGTCAAACCCAGTTCAGTCTTCTTGCAGAAGTAATGCAGTCTTTACATGGACGTAATACATGCACACAATCTAATGCAGTAAAGCACAGTCTATACATGAGGTAAATGCATATACACAATCTACTGCACTCATGCACAATCTATACATGCAGTCAGTGCATGTACACAATCTACTGTCTGTACATGGGGTGTGTGCACACTCTACTGCAGTTACTGTATACACAGTCTATACAAGGACTCAATGCATGAACACAATCTATTGCAGTAATATACACTCTACATATGGGATCAATTCATGCATACATTCTACTGCAGTAATGCACACTCTATACATGGAATCAATGCATGCACACAGTCTGCAGCAGCTGCATCATGAGGTTACTGCTAGGGGATCTGCAGAGTTGTGCAATCCAGGGCATGGTTAATGGTTTACGTTTTGATTGTGTACTGCTCCAATATTATTCACAAGTGAGTACCACTGGACCTGATGCTGTATATTTTATGACTGTACCAGTGTTGATTACATACTGTACATAGACTGGTGTAAATGTATTATTCACACTCCAAGATCTTAACTGAGAGCTGAACTGAACTGTACACAAAAGTATTTACACAGGGAAAAGCATATTATTGTTTGTTTGGATTAAATTATTATTAATAACTAATTTAAAGCTGAAAACACAATCTGATATAATTTTGCCCATTCAGTGTCTTCCAGTATGAATGATAGTGGCGACCAACAATATTGTGAAATCAATTAAGGTCTACCATTGCAACTTAAAAGTGCATTTTAGTTCACTAAAACAACTTATAAGGCTGATAAATTAACTGATAAATTAGGCTGATTCGTTACTTAAGTATGCTATATGTATTGTATTAGGTACAGAATACAAAATACATTTAAAAAAAGTTTTGCTCTCTCATAAATGTTTGGCGACACAGGAACACTTGACTCATGCCTTTGTAAATTCCTCTTGGTTAAACACCCTTCTCCATCACAATGTGATAACTGTCACGGACGTCCAAAAGGGACTAACCGTGGGGAGCAGGAGAGCGGAAAAAGACCCATATGCGTAGCGGCGAGACGGGAAAAAGGCCCGGGCTCATAGTGCAAAGAGTTCAGGAATGCCGTATAGAAACCTATGCCCTCAGGGAGCGGACGTGGGGCGCCCTGGTGCTAGGCGGGTCTCAGGACATCCGAACGTCAATGCTGAGCGAGGACAGAGTGCAAGACCCGGAAATATATAGCCCAAGGGAAAGAGAGGGACAGGAAGGACAGCAGACCAGAAACTAGGGACAGGACAGAGAAGGAGCGCCCTCTGGCTGCAGAGGGCGTGACAATAACATTACAATATTTATGAGTTTTCACATTGTTTCTTGATATGCTATATTCAGGAAAACTTAATGTAATGACTGGATCTTTTAGAATTTTGCCACTGTGTTGCTCGGCATTTGGCAATTCCGGTTCCTGCTTGTCGAAATTTTATCTGTGTCTGTAGAGTTAAGAGGCTTATCAGCTCACACTCCTATGCTGGGACTTGACTCAGAGCTCTGTCCTCTGCTCCATGCTCCCTTGACAGGATCATATACAGCATTACAATGTCATTATGCAACAGCTTGCCAATACCAAATTTAACAAATGTAAACGAAAACGCTTTCACTGGGTTGTGTGTGATGAAATACACAGGACTTTCCTATTGTGTTCATGAAGACCACACCCATGCAATGGGAAAGACATAATTTACTTGGTTCACACAGCACTGCAAAGCAAATTTTCCTTGAAATTACAAACAAGGAAAACATTTAGTTTTGCATTTCTTGTTCCAAAAACCAGTTTTGCAATAACAATGGTCTGAGGTTTGTGATGGCACGAGGCAAATGCAGTCTACCCCTTTGACAAAGAGAGCTGTTAGAAGTAGCTCGCCTATGACAGGGCATGAGAAACATTATATACTGTGGATTATACTTCATTTTATTTCTTATGTGTTTACTGAATTATAAAACTGGCTTAGGCCTTGGTTATAGTAATAATAAACGTCAGTTCACCAATGGTGTTTTCTTCCACCACTGTATAATAATTACATAAATATGTATGGGCTTTCTTGTTCCCATCCTGGAGATCATAACGTGGATACAAAGGTTACTTAATGCATGTTTTTAACTGTTCACTAGTTGCTCTACAAGATTGAGTCAGTTGTAAATAAAGCTATTTCAGCTTACTTCAGCCATAAAAGCCTTCATTTTAAGCATGCAAGGAAAATGAATGAAATGAATGAAAACATTCACTTTAAAACAAATGTGTTTGCGATTTCTATATTTAACAATATAAGGCATCAATGGAAGGGGGTGAGTACTTTTGCAAGGCACTGTACATATATACTGTAATTTAGCACAAATAAAAAGCACAAATTCAGAGGGGTTTTTCATTCTACTAGTGCTGTTTTCTATTCAGAGTGCCTGTTTCTTTTGGCATGCCAGACAGAGAACTCGGCACCTTCAGGGTCTACAGTATGTGGTATATCAAACTTAATTTAAAAAATCACACATTAGCAGACTATATTTAAAACCAGTTGGACTGAGTCATACAAACTGCAATGGATATTAAATGTCAGCAAAAACTGCAATTTGAAAATGTTGACACTGGCATCTGACTTTCGTCACTGGTGTATTGAATGAACAGATCAGCACTTGGTGTAATACCTCATCTTGTGGGACATTGATCAGTATTATGACATGCAAAATGGCAAGATGGCTACATTAAATCTCCCTTTAAATTCTTTGATCAGTCTGATATCTTTTAAAATGAGCATACACCACTTGTTAATCACAAGATAAGGTTACCTGACTTTTACTTTTTCATCAGTACTTGCATTGATTTCAATACCAATCACCATTTAGAGGGAATGTTTCTTCTGGCAGTCAAGTGACTGATCAAAAGAAAGCCCCTGTTAACTTCCCGCAAAGAAGATTAACAACAGTCAGTTGTGCTTGGGTGGCTCTGCTGTATGAATTAAATTTCTACATTTCTTCAATATAAAAAATACTTCAGTCTACAGTAGGTTGTGTGTGTTGGGTACACAATCAGTAAAGCCATTAACCTGCAAGCATTTGCTGTCAAAGTGTATTCAATCTGTGATGCTTTTCCCAATCAAAAGTGTTTACTACCTAAAACATAAGACAAGGTTAAAAGAGGACAAAATTTGTGTGTGAATTGAGTCTGATGACAATTGTGTTCTATAGCAACATCTATAGGCGGTTCCAGCTTTAAATCATAGCAATCTTGCTATCAATGTTGGCTGCAGTTAAACTGAAGGATTGTCACTTCCATCCAAGAAGAACCCCAAGATTGAAAGACACCAAAAACAGCTGACAGAGGAATGCTGAGTATGAATGTGAGACAGCTGCTGAAGAATCTAGATGACAGAGAAATCACCAGCTCAGAGACACGCCATCTCTATTCCACTTCCTCTACTGTATGTGCTTTCTAAATGTGGAGGAGACTCTAATTCTCCTGTTTCAGTCGGTCCCCTCCCTTTCTCCCTGGCATGCCAATCCCATGACATCAGGATAATGTTTCTTTCCATTGCTTCACACATGCGCTGTCGGCTCATCTCCGTTTTCTAGGGCCGCTGAAATAATCTCCGTCTGTTTGTGTTGTAAGTGACCCCTAACTCTGGATCTCTCTTCCTGCTGGGCTCTAATGTCTTTATACAACTGGAGCAGCCCATTCCAACAACAGACGTACTAGGATCAGATAGCTAATCCTAGTGCACATGGTGCCCAAGACCTTTTTTCTCCTTTACTTTTTTCCTCTTCCAAGGAGAAACTACTACCCTCTCTGCAAGTATCAAGTCCCAGGTGGCTCATTTTTAGTTATTGAAAGCAGAGGCAGTAGCAGCTGATGATTGAACCCCTGACCTGCCATACCAAAGGTATCTGCACTAACTACAATGTCACCGAGTCGTCACATGTCACTTTGGCTGCTCTAAGCTGCCTTCTGCTGAGGCACAGCCTGTGGCAGGTACGAAGCAGAAGGAAATATAACCCCTTCCCCCAGCAAAGAGCCCATTCATTTTATTGATGTGGTGTTAATTTTATTATGTGTTTCATGTTATTAAACAGATCTCCCATGACACTTCCTTGCAGTCTCAAGATGAGGAACTCACAACAAGTGATAGATGTTGATATGTGTACAATATCTCATATGCAGTGTCAGACAAAATTATTGGCAACCCCAGAGTGAAATTTCTTAATTCATCTGTATTCTGTACAGTAATGATTGTATTTGATAAACTAATTTATATACGTATACGAATAGTTTATTACATAAGTTTCAGTAGAAAGGTCCTGGACATTTTGTTGAAATGCAGGAAACAACCCTAAGAAAAAGACCCATGAAAATCACTTTCCTTATTTCCTCTAAAGGTGGTTCATACATCAGTAAGAGAGCAGTTACTGTTTAAAAATAAAAACAATATGTAATTTTTTTTTTACTTTTGGAGAGAGTGCTAGTAAGAATTTTAAAAAAGGAGGCAGAATTTTAGCCAGTCAAAATGTCTCTTCCAAGATTACACAGCTTTATCTCGCCCTGTAGTAGCTTATTACCAAGGGAAAGAAACCTCAGAATACTGTTCCCATGATCCTCCTTGACCTGAAGGGAAAACGGCGGATAGATTTTCAGTCCTTTCCTGAAGCAAACATCTACTTTATGTTCCCATTTCCACTCTAGTTCTTCATCTCAAGTGCCCTGGGACGGCAACACCGTGCCGCGTGTCTAATCGCTGTGAGAAGGCGATGCAGTTATGTCAAGCTGCAAGGAAAGGATGACATTTGATGTGAAAAATGGAGGCAATGCAATGGTTTAGGCAACCAACCGGCACACCGGATCCCACACCAAATTAGATATTGATAGAAATATATTGGGGATCAATAGCGTTTCAGATGATTGATATGAGCCTGTGGCTTTACAATATTTGTTTCCACATCTAGAAATAGGAGCAGGGACAGGGGCTTGAAATGATCAAAACCTGACTATCACTGAATGTGCATCAGCTCCCCTCAAACCAGGGTATACTTCTGACTTCAGTACTAAAGAACACCTCAATCACATTGCCTCAGTGGTTTAGTTACCTTGCATGTGCAGTTTCACTTGTGCCAAGTACCTGCTTATATCTTCCTGCAGAATCTTGCCTTTTTGTGCTGTTCTGTAGCGTACATAATTATTTAACTGCTATAGAAAATAAATCTCTGTATATTTACGTCAGGATGATTTCTACATGGCACCATGTTACGAAAAATGCAGTACAATGGAAGCAACAATGCAAGAAATGAGCAAGTCTGTTTGGGATTTACAACATGAGGTATACTACTGTTTCAGTAGTAGAAAGTAGTAGAGTGAGAAAAGGTGTGAGGGAAAAAAAATAGATTTGATGGTTAATACTACAGTACAGCATGTTTCAATTGTAAGGCTTTTATGCATGTAAATGGACATTGAATTAAACAGGACATTGTACAGTAGAACGTAATCCTTTCTGGGAACATTGTTATTTGAACATCAATGAAATCCTTGGATCAATAAGATTCTACCTTCAGCTAACTACCTACAAGGTTGGATGGTCCAAATGGCTTCCTCTCATTTGTAATCTTGTTTCTTTTCTTATGAAGCACTAAGAACTTTTTGGCAGTGGTTAGCCCAACCAGAAAAATTGGTTTCTGCTACTTAAGCAGTTTAGAGGAAAAGAATAAATAAAGGAAGAGAAAGGAGTAAAGGAATTTCTTTGCATGAAATCAAAAAGAATATGCACACGTAGTGTTGACATAATCAAACAGTGCAGGACAGAGATGTAAGCAAAAAGAAACAAGATCAAATGTTACTGTATTGAGTTTTCAATTCCAGGAACAACTGAAGTCCACCCTTATTAAAAATATCAGCTATAATATACAGTATACTCTTTTGTTTCTCCAACATATATAACAGAAAGGAGAATTGCCTATAAGGTTTTTACAATTTTGGAAAATAAGAGAGTGGGAATGCAGTGTCTTCTGTGATTTCATGAATCTTTTCATTAAACGACAAGTTACAATTAAGTTTGAAATGATGGGTATATAACACAATCTACAATGCCCAAGGGAATGCCAGTATAAATTAAATCTTGAAGCGCAAAGGAAGAGAGCAGACTTTCTTCAAGTGGATGCCAAGGTACATGAATGTCAGAATTAAACCAAATGTTTAAATTAAACTTGAAGCTCAACTAGAAACCCCACAGATCTTTTATGCTGCAGAATGGAGAATATTAATATGCAGTAAATGTCCTTTCTGTTTAAATTTAGAAATTCTAGAGTGTAATCTCCACCAGTACCCTAATGGTGGAGATATAACAGAACTAAAATTTTAAATAAGGAAGCAGTTTTAATTTTATTATGGGGATGTGACATGGGAAAAAGATTCAGTAAAATAAGTCTGCGTGTCGAAGTATAACCTGTATAACTCACTGTATAAAAACATTGTTAAGGTTGTGTACTTTGATATAATATAATAGAAAATAAAATTTCTCAGTGCAATAGATGCCTGTGACTGGGCATTCATTTCCTACGACTTCATAATCTGTCAAGTAGATGATTCATGACAGCATTCATACCTGTACCTACACCCAGAATCGCATCAACAGTGGTATGGTCAAGATACTGCATTTTAGAAAAATCTAGTTCAAATATCTTAGAAGCAGAAACAAAAGCAATTTTTCACCTGAAATATTAGTTTTTGAATATACCAGTCTATCGTCAGGTAGTTCATTATCTCTTGAGTCCAGTACAGAAATTAGGAGGTTCTTTTACCACCCTATTAAAAACCCCTTTTGATGTGTTCTCTGCAGAAGAGGCAGCTGCTACTAAGTAATATGTATTACAAAATCTAAACATCTACAAATATCTAATTGTTTCAGATGAGACTCCTGTATCATTGCATCATCTACAGTATGTTCTTCCTTTGAAGCAAATTTGAACAGCTAGGACACTTGATAAGAAAATGTAACCTACGTACAGTATGTGTCTGGACAAAATAGAAAAATTAGTCATGGATATCAAAGACAAACGGCCAATGTTACAGAGGGGCAAAGGATGCCCTAAGTGAATAAAAAGAAATACAGAGTATCTGCTAGGCAAAATTGGGCATGAAATCCAATCTGATGAAGCTAGTCTTTCAGATCTAATGAATTCCTCTGTTTCTTGCGCCCATGAATGCTGCCTGCCAGAATGGAGGACTTTGAACTTCACTCCTGCACTTCTCATCTATGGAAGTCACTGGGCATGCAGAGCGAGCTGGGCTGGTTCTGCTGTTTCCTTTCAGAAGTTGCCAAAATTGAAATCCACACTAGGATTGTTTGTTTCAAGAGCCCCATTGGATCACCTCGCTGAGGTCCCTCTGTCTGGCCCATCCAATGGTTGACATCCGAGAGTCTATTTCCTCATCTATTGCCATGAGCTCCAAGCCTCCACCTCACTTTTAACCACCACAGGAAGCAACAAAACCAATAAACAGGGCAGCAGGCAGCTGGAGCTCTAGCTCTGGGCTGGTATATCAGTCTCACTTCTTGAAAAAAATAGTCCTGGCAAATTGTCAGTGGGAATGTCTGAGCATGACACAGACATGGATAATAATACAATGCAAACTGTTTTACTGGCAGTGACTGAACTGGGTTACAGTACATACAGGCAGAAGGATCTCTTCTTCTGCTTTTATTTCAGATCAAGTACTTTTTGAATATCAGTGGACAAAACACTAGCCTCAGCATTTCTGCAGGAGGTGTAGAACCATAAAAATAGCACAAAAGAGAAAAACAAACTCAGTTTCTATGGCAATGTGTACCTTTCAAGCCTCCTTTTGAATATTTTATGTCATATAATTCACAAAAACTACCTTATGACACCTTTGGGTTCTGGGCCTGATGCCACAAATTGTTTGCTCCCCTTGTAAAATAAACTCTGATTCAATAATAACTCATGAAACAGTGAAAATGAACAAAAAGGGTCATACATATTAAACTGCTACAAAAAAAAACACAATTACCAGACATTTATTTTATTGAGCAGCACAGTAGCCTACACAGCCTATCATTATTCACAATAATAATTTTATAACAATAATTCACTCATGGCTGGAAATATGACTGAATGACCTCCTCCCATTGGTAATGTTTTTTATCTTATTATTGATGAAATATGTTAGGTATATTATTAAAATGTATTCGTATCCACCCATTTTCAGAAAGTCTCAGATTCTGAGGCTTGAGGAAACAGGAGGCAGGGGATATAAGGCAGGAATAGAGCCCAGTCAGAACTCCAGTCTATTGCAGGGAACACCTGCACCTGGGAGACACCAGTTCACCCAGCCAGCGTGCCTCTGGTACGTGGGAGGAAATCGGAAACAACCAGAGAAAACCCACACAGAAGGCTGTAAGGCAGCAGGACTGATCATCACACCACTTAGGTTTTATATCAACTGAAGAATAGTTATGCTCACCTCCCATTCCAGGTTCTTATTACTTGTAGTGCAGATTCTAGAACATATAGCTGTATTGTTTGGAAAACATTTTATTTTAGATACATCAGCAGTTCATAAATTGGCTTTCCCAGGATGCAGTGATCTCATAAATCTGTATAAAAACGTAGATCGATATCAAGGAGGCAATGTTGACTCTTTTTAGTGCCTGTAATGCAATGTCAATATAATTAATAGCTTCCATTGCTGATTTAATACCTGCAAACATGTAAAACTAAAAGTCCTGCCTCCTGTAAATGTTGCACAGTGCAGAAGAAACTTGATGTAATTATTAGCTGTCTACTTGTGCTCCCGCTGAAAAAAGCCATTATTAAATGTGGCATTTTGCAACGTGACACTCCTGTTTCATTGCAGAGTTTAGCATTAATGCTGTAATAAATGTCCTACTATAAGTTCGCTTTTATATAAAGCCTTGCTGTATAGAGGACACGCACTTAGAAATGGTATTAGCAATACAAATAGCAATCTTTCATGGTAGGGCCCTGTTCAGTATGAGTTTACTTTCAATAAAGGATTGTGGCACGTGTGTAACTCAAAAGGTGCAAAAGACTTCAAAAACTGTGTTGATGACAATCTCTTATAATAATATTTATTGTATTGTTACTTTTGAGCACCTTTGAGTTTGACTCATTTTGTAGGCATGAGTAATGGTTCAGCCAACTGCTGATTAGCACACAGCACCATTCTGTAAATGTCAAGGAAGGATATTTTCCCAAATTACCTTAAACTATCATGTCCTGCTGTGCTTGAGTTTACATCCACCTGCATCTTGGATCAGTCTTCCAGGAGGAGGGAAGGACATCTGCTCTGTTGCCCTGCCCAGGGGTTGCTGCTGGTCAGATTTGAGCTACTTTGAGGAGAGGGGCACCTTGAAAACTAATGCCAAAGACCAAATATTTCACTGCACCAAGGAATAACCACATGTCACATTGGAGCATGTAAATTGTACAGACTGATAAATGACCATGGTAACAATGAAAGCAACAAGGTCACTGTTATGCAGTAATTGTTTTTATTTTTTTTGATTTTGCACATATCGGTCATTTACTGTATGTTTTCAATTTATCATTGTTTTTCATAGTACACATTTACACACAGTAATACAACTTCAACAGAATAGTATTGATTCTGATTGATTAATTGATTTATAATGAGATTTTATGGTTAAATCAATATAACTAAACAACAATATTTCTGACCACTTTAAATTTCGGCTCCAGAGATTACTTACTGTACGAAGACTACTGTGAAGCACATTGTCATTATATAAATCAAAAGTGACTTCATAACATTGAATAATAGTGCATTTTCAAAAAATTGGAGGTTGACTATTTAAAATCAAGGATTTCAGTTCTTGACCTGTTAAAATGGCATGCATGTGATTTGACTTCTTTGACTTTACGGATATGTGATCTGAATGGCCTGAGAAATTAACTTGGGTCATATGACCAAGTACAGATATTATCTGGCCACCCATTTTCTAACTGCTGTGTCCAGTTCAGGGTCCTGGGGAGTGCCAGAGCGTTTCCCAGCTCTGGGCACACCCTGGACAGGATGCCAGTCCATCACAGTGCACACATAGACACAGACACGTACAGTATACACTCTCACACACTCACACCAGGGCCAACTTTCCCAGAAGCCAATTAACCTACCAGGATGTCTTTTGACTGTGGGAGAGCACCCAGAGAAAACCCATGCAAACATGGGAAGAATATACAAGCTCCACCCAGATAGCACACCAGGACTGGAATTGAACTTAGGGCACCAGCACTGAGAGGCAGCAATGCTAACCACTGCATCAACTTGCCAGATATCTTGTAGCATAATTTACATCAGCAGTTTTCACTGATATAGTGTTTTGACTTGAAAGTAATACAACATAATTTATTTTACTTGAAATAAGTGTAGTGTTGTGATAAAACAGTCCTTAAACATTCCAAGATGTAGAATTCCTCCACTTAACCCAGATTAAGGCCTAAAGCATAGCAATTTGTCAAATTCGAAGACTGAGAGAGCTCTAAATGGACGTTAAGGTCTTAAAATCATCCAGGTGGATGCTACTCATTGGTGGTGGTGGAGGGGAGTCCCCATTACCTGTAAAGCACTTTGAGTGGAGTGTCCAGAAAAGCGCTATATAAGTGAAAGCAATTATTATTATTATTATTATTATTATCATTATTATTATTATTATTATTAAAAACACAGCAGACTGATTCACTCCAACGACCTCCAAATCCTCAAACCCCCACAGGAACCTCTGTGGAAGTAAAAAAGATGACACAAAGGGAACACACCCTCACCTCTCTCCCTCAGCCCTACTACACACCTCTCACCATAACCCTTTTATCTCGCTTTTCTCTGTATCTCACCGTCCTGCAAGTACAGCCCTGAGCATGAAACAAGAAGACAGAACCAACATGCTTGCTTCCTCTATCGCTTACAAAGACGTTTTGTGGACAGGATTTTGCCTTGATTTTTGAAGCATCTTGAGGCTGCAGCCCACTGATAAACCTTAACCTGCACTAAAGTTTCCTGCTCCCTGGATCTTTTTTTTCCTTGTTCTTGCACTATTACAGTCCAAAAGCCACAGTGTAACTGCCACTTTCAGAAATGAAAAAAGCATTTGCCCATCTCATCTTATTCCAGAAGAGTAGAGTTTGCAAAATGCAAATATATTCCAGACACACCACACATATACATTATAAGATTTTTTTTTGTTTCATTCTATTATTCCCAGCCTGTAGTCATTTGGAACCTGCAACTCCGGTGTACTTTCTGCTCACTCTTGATATCCCACAGAGGTTATAATGGTCCAGTCAGGGTCAAAGATGTAGACCATTACTTCCTCTGCTGGAAGCCCTCTTTGTAATTAAATAAAACTGTAAATTATACATGAAATGGGAAAGGAGGAAAATAGGACTACAGGCTTGAGGTATCCTTGCTGCTATGTAATGATGTATCAATTGGAGTCCTACTGCTTCCTAATGCATTTAGCTCATGTCATTTGGAGGGTTTCAGGGAGATCTGAGTGGCACATAATTCAGCCTGGAATTTTGATGAGCTGCTAGGTATATACTTAACAGCTCTGCTTCAGAGTTTCGTTACTTAACAGCTCTGCTTCAGAGTTTCATTTTTCTCTTGAACTCTTTTTCAACTTTGATGTGAAGTACTATCTGAAAAAAAGGGTTAAGACACAGCTTTGAGAAAGGAACAGTTCAAAGTTAACAACGTTAAGACCAAGTGGCAGTGTAGCTGACTTTTCGCACAAAACAAATGAATCCTGAGACGCTTTATTTTTAATCCTATAAATTCCACCCTATGTATTTTGACCCCCCACTACAATTTGTACAAAAGCATTGAAGTGAGTCTGGCCGTCAGGAGGACTGAAGTGCAGGAAAGGGTGCTGAAAAGGTCAGAACTGAGAGTGCAGGGGCAGCTCATCAAGACATCAAAAGAAGAAACTGTGACACAGCAGACCTGAAGACTAACACAGCATAAAATGTCTGAAATGGAAAATGAGAATATAAAAACTAGAAAATAATAAACATTAGAAGAAAGGCATTTCCCTGAGTCCCAGAAGAATTAGTAGATCCTAGAAAGCTGTTTTTGGTGTGTTTTTTGCCTTCCATTTTTTGTGTTCCATCTAGAATTGATATATAATTTAATACACAGGAAATGTGTTTCCAAACCTTTTTGTATGGCTTGAAAACAAACACCTCGCTATCGATTTCTTTTTTTTTTAGAAATACCTGAAGGTATTCTTATTCTACAGGAGTGCATCAATAAAGATGAACAAACAAAAACACAATTTTAAAAGCATCCAAGCAGGATCCATTGGCATTAATTTTTACAGCCGTGTAAAGTGGAAGTAATTGTTTTATAAAGTCACCCTTAACAGCGAGAGAAATGTGCCACCTTGCCTTCTCAGTTACGTAGGTTTCTATTTTATTGGCATGTTCCACCAAGTGTGCAGGATGACATTTGCATGTTTTGAAGTCGATCTTTTATACGGTGTCAGATCACCAGTGGTTTGAATGGAATGTTCAGAATTTAATAGTGCAAATGGCCAGTGGCGAATAGGAGCTTATATTGGTTAACCCAGGATTACCACTATTATACATATGGGTACTGGAACCCCCCTCAGAATACAATATGCAATGACATTTTCATTAAGACTATACCTATAAAATCTGGACTCAACAGACTAGAAAGAATTTGACAGTAGTTGAAGGCAGTAGTAGGCAGTCTAAGGTACAACATTATTACTATTATTATTATTGTTGTTGTTATTATTATTATTATTATTATAACCACTTCACAAAGTGGTTTATGAACAGTATACTGTTGGAAGGAACCCCCTTCATCTAAAACTGAAGTGCAGCTGTGGTGATAAACAGCGAATCAAATGGAGAAATGAGGGATGAAGACGGTGCGTTTGTAACGAGCCCTCGTGTTTATGAGCAGAATCTTTGATGATCAAGCAGTCTGTATTTCAGTTTAATGTACCTACGCAATAATGACACCCTCTACTATACCGTGTCTCCAGTCACCCTCTTGGTATGATAGTGTGGAAAAAATGGGCCAGAGAGAAAAGCACCACCTAATGGTACACCACAATCACATACAACAGCAACCTAATTTTCCTTGGAAGTCTCCAATCCCTGTACTGGCCAGGCCCAACCATGTGTATCTTATGATCAGGCTCTAAGGTGGTAAAGCAATCCTGGTTAATACAAGAACTGTCACTATAGTAGTATTTACTAGGTCTGGAGTTAATTGGCCTAACAGAATGGGTTGGCGCTACATTCTGCAAATTGACAGGGATCATATGGCCATCTTGTTTGACACAGGAAATACATCTACTGTACATATTTTCATAATGTCAGTTTTCATAGCACAGTTTGCATTACGGGCCACATCTCATAAAGGGGAACAAGATTGTGTTGTGTGCAGCAGTTTCTAAGAAGAAAATATCAAAAAGATTATTTTGAATAAGTGGGTCAAACAATTATTTTTATTGATGCAGAACACCATTGCAAAAATTGAATAGCCTGTATGTCCCAATATACCTGTTGAGTATAAAGTTGTTTGGCTACACGGACTTATCCTTACAAGTACTGTAGACTTCCTCTGCTAGGAAGACAAAAATACCTTAGACTGGCATAATAACATTTATTAAAAAAAGAAACAATGCCAAACAACCTTAATTCCCATAGTCCTCTTAGTAACAAAGAAGTATGTTCCTGTATGTTTTACACTGGTTTATCAGAAGAAAACGCCATCTCGGCACATACTTTATTAAAACTAATAGAAAAAAACAACATTTGAGCCCTTTATTCTGAGCACTGCGAGTAAAACTACTGAAGCAAACTATCAAAAGCAATGTTAGTTGTACCGTATCATATCACCTGTAATAAAAAACTCCAAGGAGACAAAGTACATTATGAGTTTTATTTAACTTTTTTTTATAAACACTCTGCTGAGCTGGACCACAGGAAACTCATATAGAACTACCCTCAGCAGTCCATTCTGGCAAGGCAGGGGAGATCAGCTGCCTAGAACTGATACAGTCACCACAGGCTGCCCACAGGAACCTTACACTCAAGCCTCCAGGACATTCCCCCACCGTCCCCTTTAAGAGCAGTGTCCCTGGCTCTCCCATCCCAGAAGACTGGTGTAACTACAGATCAATGTCTGCTACACAACAGCCCTTCACATACAACTATATTCACCACATTGTTGCTTTTCCAGACTGGGATTAGGTGGTGGATGTATATGAAATATGTAACTGGTAATAGTGGCCTTTTATTTATTTTATGGCATGCTTTACGCTTACTTATAACTGCACTATTTTATCATAACATGTCAATTCACAGTGGTGTGTGTGAAGATAAAAATAAATCCTTGTTCTCTGATATTGTCCAACAGCACAACTACAGGAAGCAAATGACCTTGTAATCATCAATTTCAAGAGGCAGCACACCGTGTTGTGATGTATAAAATTGTTACGCATGACACAGTGCACATCGTTTGTCCATAGGAGCTCTAAGGTACAGCAGCTGTACTTGGCGATCAGAATATGTTTTTTCTCTGAATTCACACATACAGTAGCTTCCTTTCACACATCCTCTTGGGTCCCGTGTCACTGTTCCTTCACCTGAAACTCTAGCCATCTTCAGCTTTCCTCCTCCACCCTTCTGCTTCTCATTCCTATCGTTCTGTGGATGCTTGAGGAAGGTTCCACTGCTAAAATACTGTTTTACTTTCTTTTTCCTTTATAACATGGAATTTGCCTTTACGTTTTCTTTCACAGTCTTGAAACAAAAGGTATTTGGTTTCTTCATGAGACATAATGTTTACAAATTGATTTCTCAGTAGATGTTTGTGTTCATAATGTTAATCTTCTCAATGCATTTTGTAGTGAAGCTACTTAGTTATATAATAAGTGTCAGAGCCAGAATCCATTGCAAGGACTGATACCGTGGAGATCTTGATGTACCAAAAAAAAATCAGAAATGACACTGTGTGGCAGGGAGAATGTTATTTAAAGCTGTTGTGCAGGCAGAGTTCCACCTTTTCTTCTTTAAAATATGTTGCTCTAACAAAGTGATTTAGTTCATTAACCGGCATTTTCTTCTTCACTTCACCCTTATTCCAGTGAAGTTGGGGTCAGCTTAGACTCACAGACACTTCAAAGCCTTACAGTGCCACTGCCTAGACTGCAGCAAACTCCGCTATGTCACACAGATGTGACAGAATTACATCATGTCAACATTTCAAGAGGGTGACATCACCCTCTGTTGAGGGCTCAGTACACTGTTAACACTTTAACCAATCCATTAAGGTGATAGAAGTTAATGAAAAATGCTTCACAATAAAAATTCCTTTTTTAAAATAAACAAGAAAATAATGAGATATCTAAAATATGTAAGGGAAGGAATGTGTGAATTCATGGGAAAAATCAACCTCAACCCACCCCTTTTCATGAATTACAGTAAGTGAAATAGGTTAGTTCTTCAAATAATATATTATTAATACAGTATTTCCAATATAAAAAACAGAATATGTCAACTATATGCCTTTAGGTGTTGGTCTGAACACAAATCAGATCAAACCTGGAACTCCAAAAAGCTGCAATTCAATTTGTATATTTTGTATTGTTTTCATTAACAAGACTTTTTTCAAAACTTTCACAATGATTTCACATTTACCTATTTACCTACTTACAAATTCTTGCACTGACTATAACATTGGTGTAATAGAATAGGTATAAACTTTCTTTTGTACAGAATACATGTACTGTTCAACAGTGAAGAAAATGCATCAGAAAAGAACATTTGCTTATTTTTTCTGAGGGGAATTAAGGACTGCCCAGAAACTTCTTAACAATAAAGAAGAATGTGACCAAGAAAACTGTTTATGCTAGAACTTAATGTACTGTAACGCAGCACAAGTAGGGTATTAATCTGATTCAAATTCTTTTTGCTGCACCGGTACTTCAGACACCAGCACACATGAAAAGATTAGCACTACTTAGGGTTAGCCGTCTCTCTATTAAAATAGCTTCTATGTCTTTTAATTGCATGTGTGACAGCTGTCTAGTTTTTAGGCTGAAGTTGACATTGTTTAATAATCTTCACTCTTAAGGAAAGATAAAAATGTCAAGCACAAATTTTGTAGTATTCTTTAAACTAGTCTGGCTACTGCCTACCTGTCATTGCTGGATGTCTGCTTTATAAATTATACATATGCTATTCAAAACCTTATTATGAAAATAAAAAACCCAAAATAGAAAACAAATGAATGCAGAAATACTTCAGAGGGTTCATTAGCATTTGCTGTAAAAATGTGCTATTTAAAGTACATCTGTGGTTACAGAGCAATTAACTTATTACATGTTTCTCTGCATCATTTAAGAGAGAAAAGAGTAAAGGCTCTTTCAAGTCAAGTTATGAAAACAACTGATTTTGTTCTATATTTTATTAACTCACTTGCATGTGTCTATTTTCTACTGAGATGCACAAAAGAGATTTAAACAAGTGCTGAATGTACCAAATGATCCACTCTCATTTCTGACCAAGTTCTGATGTTCTAAGAACTAAGAGTACAATGATGCCCTACCCTTCAGGTGCTCTGCTGATCAGATGCAGGGGAAAATCAGCAGATTAGGCACACTGAGCTCCTGCACTCCAGTCCCTCAAGGTCAAACTGAATTATTTTCTCATGGCTCGAAGGAGGTGCAGTTCTTGGGCCGGATGACTCTGCATCCTGGCACATCCAGTCTCTGACAAGCGTGGAGCCCTTGGCTCATCAGAGAAATGATGAGAGTGACTGGATGCTGCCAGTTTTTTCAGTAATAATCTGCACTGTGGAAATATCTAATGGTTCTGTAATGGATCTAATGTGGTGTTACTTAAGCAAGATTAGGGTATTCACAACATCCAACCCATGTGAAGTGATTTTAAGGCAGAGATCCCAGTATCCTTCTGTCTTAGCGTTGTAAGTGGAACTTGCCTCCTTAGAGTCAAAGATGTCTTCAGTATTTTTATTTAGTAACATGCACCATATACATGCCACAATTTGCACAAAATGATTTGAGTGTTGTTCTCGGAATCAGAAACTGAACCACAGGATGTCCTTTAGTGACATTGCGGTTACTGCAGCCAAATCAGAAGACTAGCCAATTTTAGGGGCAAAGGAGATTAAGCCACAGCCAATATAATTGTTTAATAAGATGCCAGCTTTTATTACAAAGCTTACAATTTAAATATCATACAGAAAAAATATGTCATTATGATCTCTGAGGCATAGGTTGCCTAAATGGAATGTAGAATACATGTGGAGAGTACCTTGTGTCTTTATTTCTACTTCTTAATTTCCTGTTTGAAACTAGATATTCTGAAATTGGATTTTTTTTCACAATTTGCAGCTTCTCTGGATCACACAATGCAGAGAGAGCAAAAGGGTTGGATCCAGCTGAGATAAACACTGTAAATATTTTCAGTAAATTTTTTCAACAGTATTCACTTTGTTGTGCCACACAAGGTCAGTGATTTTAGTGATTCACGTTCCTCTGCACAATGGGGGGAAAACTGTTCTGTGACATTTCTGAAAGTTTGTCGCCCTGCAATCACTTTAAAACATTTCTGTTCCTGTTGAAAGAAATCACAATTAGGTTGGCATTTAGGTTTTCAATGTATGGTGTTTTTTTCTGATAGCAGTCTTGAAATTAACAGCAGTTCCTTATGAAGTCCACTTCCCATTGATATACTGTACAAAAAGGAAATGTTTGATCAGGCAGTCGGAGGGTTTAAAGGGGAATCCACTGAGATATCATGGTTTTTCAAAGACTCTCAAGATAGCAACAAAAAGTCCAAGTCATCAACAATCAGCAAAATTTGCTACAAGCAGAGAATAATTACAAACACATATAATTAGTCAGTGACAAAATTTAATGATTGTTGCAAAACATTAATTAAACCCTGGCTCTTTGTGCCAGCACACATTACACCTGCTAAGACAAATTAATTTTTGTTTTCTAACAGAATACATGTTATTTAACTTTTCCTGAGTAATTGGTTTTATGTGAATTTGGTTGGATGTCAACTGCAGAGAGAAATACGCCAGTACAGCGTCTGAACGGTTGCATTCAGCTTCCCAGAGGGAATGTCTGGAGGACACCTGCAGTAATTGTGATCCAATAACGAACGGGCCAGGGCTCAGTTTGCAGCAGTTTAGCATTTGAAGAGCACAGCATCAGAAAACACAAGCACAACACATGGGCAAAAAGTCTAAATCACCCGCTGTGATATTGAAGCTTGGTATGGTGCAGATCATTTTTCATTACTGTAAAAATCTCTGCACCATGCAGACCATGCAATTTGATTCAAACACGAAAAGGTGCTATCTAGTGTATTTATCTCTTTCCTCAGGTGTAGAGCACTTAACGAATTCCACACGGCACTATAATGATTGTATTCCCTGACTCTAATGTTAATTCTAATCCAAACCTGGCATTAGATATTAAAGATGTGATCAACAGCAGAGTAAATTACTCCTGTGGTTCTGTTACAAAGTGTGCTGTTTAAAAATGAAGAAATGTAGTTAGAAAGCAAATATAGTGGTGATCATTTCCATGTAAATTTAATATTTACATGAACCAAATTTGTAAATTTCATATTGTGAAACGATATTTGAAGAATAAACTCATTTATATGCAAGCAAAAGCTGTACTGTGTGTGGTGGGGATATATTGTATCATGTCTGAATTAAATTTAAATTAAAATGGTGCAGGCAACCGTAGTTATGAACAAGAACCCAGCTAGTGGGAAAAAAACTATAGAAAAACCTTCCCATGAACAGAATAGATAATAAACATATGTGGGGCTCTTAATGACTAGCAACAATTAAGAAATCATAGGAGACAAGAGGGCTGATGACCGAAAAGAATTCACATGTGAGAAAGAGAAATTATAACTACATATACAGTATACTTTCTTATTTTGAGAATTCTTAAATTAAGCCAGGCACAAACACTTCACTCCCTTAGTTGTACTTGTTTCTGCTCTTCTCTAATTTAAACAGCAGACTTGGTACAAACCCCCAATCTGTATGTAATTATAATCACTCGGATGCTTTCAACAGTGAGGGACAAAAGCTGTCCCATTTTTCAGAGTTCTCGGTCCACACGAGCACTCAAGAGTCAGGGCAACGGGACATGTTCAGGATTAAAGTCTAAGGTTTCTGGATTTCCAACTGTCAGGCTCATTTAAATAGATCCTGTCTGAAATACCTTCAGCCATGCTCCTGCAGGGCTCACAAGCTCAGAGCCCCAGTGGCGCTCATGATAAATGAAGATCCCACACCTCCAGGGCAGCTGTGAGGAGGAGTAGGTAGGGGCGGAGGAATTCTGCTTTTCAGGAGGGCAGATTGGAGGTTGCATATCCTTAAGGATATGATGAACTGTTCCATACACAGCATCTGCCCTGCTTTCTGTAAGCCAAAATTCAAGGTTGCCTGCTTACATTATTCCATCGCTAAATATCTCTGAACAACTCCCACATTTTATGTAATAATTAAAACTTGATATACAGAATATAGAAAAGATGACAAATCACCCAGAGGCATTTTGTTGGATTAAGATAATAATAAAGAATAATAATAAAAAGTCTTTTTTAAAGATCTGAAGTGATAAGATTGATTTTCTAGCAGCAGGGAAAATGCTTTGTGTTCTATATTGTTGTGTTTTTGGTTTCAGTAATTTAATATAGAATTCTGGTATGAAATACCTCCCTGTGTCTGCGTGGGTTTACTACAGTCTCCTCCCACTACCCAACACAGAACACGATGGCTGTGTTAACAGGCATCTTGAAATTGTCCTTGTGTGCTTGTGTTTGTGTTAGTATGTTTGCCCTGCAATTGGCTTAGAGGTTCTGTGACCCCTGTCTGCCTTGAGTAGCTTTCTGGATGGATGATTTCCAGCAGAGTATTTCTTGTTTTTAAGTAAGTACACATACAATTTCAACTACGCGGGTGAGAACATTGGGTTAGATTCAGTGGGTTCCATAATTTTTCCTTAAGACATTTCGCTCAAGCCAAATAAAAACTAACCCTCAACATTCCTGAGTTTACACAGATTGACATTTTCTACAGGAAAACTCACTTATCTCCCAATGTCACACTAACTACAAGGAAATCGATGATATGATACATCTTTTAGTCACGCACCGTATACAATGTTGCAAGAGGTGTACTCACAGAAATCCTGAAAATGTGGTTTCCACACACAGAAAACATGTACACTTGAGAAACTCAACAGGAAGCCTACAGTTGCTAGGTGACATCATGCTAGAGTTTAGCTGTTTAAGGCAAAGTGCTTTGGAACAGTCACATGTCTGTTTAGTGATTAAGTGCACTTGCTTAAGTTGTTTTTCAAATGTGATGGTGTTCATAACAAAAGTTCAGGGCGAGGACAAGCATCCCGCCAATCTCTGGTTCTACGCAGTAAGTGTGGGTCACTAGACCACCATTTCCTGGCTTTCGTTACACTACACCCCTCCTCTGCCAGGACAGCAGCCACTTGTTTTATAGGGTGGGGGAGCCACGGTCCTTGTCCACAATGCTTGCTTATTATACTGTATACCCCAAAACACTAATGTTGCCTGAGAGAGGTAGACTGTGGCTGCACTGACGAGCTAAATGACAAACGGCAGTCAGGTCATGGAAACATGAAACGCTACAGGTCAGATCTGATGTAAGATCAGAGCACTCACAAAAACTAAACAAATGAGGTCTGCAAAAATCTGGTGAACGGAACCCTTAAGTCCTTTTTAAAATATCCAAATTCAATGAGGAATAAGGGCACCCTCAAGAATTAGATGCGTAAGATGATGGTTTTTGAGTCTATAACTAGAGTGAGATTTGACTTAACCCGCTTGGCTGAGGGCCAGGCCTCTGGCCACAGGACGAGAAGGTTAGGATCCCCCTGCAGAGCGAGGAGTGAACCGCGAGGCAGCAGCACAGGTGGAGATTCAATGGAGGAGGGGTGCAGGAGGCGAAGTGCAAAAAGAGAGGGGTAAGTGTAAGATATATGTTTATAGTTTTGAGAAATGACATCGGAAACTGTATTGATTTAGAACAGCTGTGCAAAAGAGGCTTGGTTGTCATCACCCCTCCTGAACGTTAGGTAAGAGCTACCATTTAAATTGAGTATGCT
This sequence comes from Atractosteus spatula, assembly GCF_055471065.1. NCBI lineage: Eukaryota > Metazoa > Chordata > Actinopteri > Semionotiformes > Lepisosteidae > Atractosteus > Atractosteus spatula. The sequence goes on along the minus strand of NC_142708.1, from coordinate 64,366,292 downwards.
TTGTGCTGATACAATGTGCTTTACGATTTAGGTAGTGAAATGCAGTTGGAATTTTACAAAAATAGAGAACAGATTTGTTTGCCACCATAGTAGTCTCTTGCAAAATTTCAATTTTTCAAATCTTAAAATAATAAACAGAACAAAACTGTACAGTGGAGAAAAAGGCTTTGAAATTCTGCAGGTCTTCAAGTCTAAAATATTGACTGTCTTTAATGTTTAAGCCAGCATCACACTACATGACTCAACACGACTTCTAGTCGGAGAGCATGTCAAATTTAACGACTGCAGTTGCTGAATCTCGCTGCCCTTTCTGTCCTAGAGGATGTCAAATTATACGACTAGGAATCACAGGGAGTGACTAATTACAAGATTCCCTCGTGACTTTTCATGATGGTTCGCAATCTTGTATTGCACTGTGAAAGTACAGCGAGGTGGCCTCCTTTTGGCAGCCAATCAACAAGGTGTCACACTCGTAAACCCCTCCTCTTAAGGACGCTGCAGCCCTCCCTTGTTTTGTACTCATCTCCCGCACCTGCCTCAGGTTCCAGCCCCCCATCCTATAAAAGCTAGACATTCCTGTCAATCTGGGCTCAGCTTTGGAAGATGGACACCTGGAAGCCCGCCTATCCATGAGTTCAGGAGCGACTCGGCGGCATCAGCTTCAATGGCGTCCTGACCTTCTGAGTCCGGGATTAGGGAGCGTCTGGTTCCCTGACCCCCCTTTTATTCCCCCGAGCTTTCGCCGGATCCCGCTTCAGCTTTTAACTCTGTTTGTCTGTCAGGAGGGATCTCATGGTTTTGGACATTGGAATATAGTTGGATTTACCTCGGACTCCTTTGGACTGTTTGCCTTGGACACACCCCCCTGAACACCAGCGCACCTAGAACACACCCCCTGTTTTCCTTCCAGCCCCCTTTGCATGCTTTTTTCCTCATGTTTTCCTCACTCCTCCCCGGATTGTGCTGTCTGCATAGGGCCTTGAAAGTATGCTTTGTGACACAAGTAGCAGCACCGGAGTAAGATGAGGAGCACCGGACGAAAGTAAATAAACAACACGTAAAGATTTTGAAAAATGTAACACGGGCATTGTTTTTCACAAAATAAACATCTTCAAAGGCATAATTCTTCTTTATAAATATAGAACAAATTTACAAAACTAAAACACAGTTAAAAATATAAAACACCTTTAAAACAAATATTGTAAACAAATTAATATTGCGCTATAACGTTTAATATAATGGGCACATTATCTCATATGTACACATCTGGCTCTCTGCCCACCCCTACGACTTGTGACTTGGTATGAGAAAATCGAACCAGTTTGATTTTGTCGTAGGGAGTCTCAGAGAGTCGTGGGGGCTGTTAAGAGCACTATGACTGAGTCACACACTACACAACTGACGATAACAGCCGCGCGCAACGACTCTACAACTGTCTGTGATTTTCTTAGATTATGTAAATGAAGGCTACGACTGAAAATCCTAGGAAAAGTCATGTATTGTGATGCCGGCATTAACTAATTCATGCTGCTACTGCTGTTTACAAATCATAACCAAAACATAGAAGACCAATGCGCAGAACTAAAAGTAAAAACATGATAAAATTATGTTAAAATGTACATAGAAATAAATGTGATTAATATACAGTACATTATGTTTTACAAAAACACTTATGTGTTTACTTATTGTTTTCAAACATACTAATTTTTCTAAAATTGGATATCTAGAACCACACCTCTGATTATCATAAATAAAATATTTTAAAATATAATGTATTTAAAAAGTAAGTATTTAAACACATTTTAACTTGTGTGTCCAAATTGCATTAATTCAAAGCCTCTAACAGACACTAGGAGACATACAACTGCATCCTTTTTAATATTTTTATTTATTCTGCTTAATGTTCAGTTTATGACTTCACAATGGATTTTGGAAATTATTGATCTGCACTATCATGAAGTGGCTGTACCTAGAGCCCAGACATTTTATAAAGCCTGTTTGAAATATATTAATTCTAAACTGACCAGGAAGATATTAATTAAGTAAAACTGCCCTGTTTTAGTCTTTAAAATCAAAGTCATAAAAACTATTGAAATTAAAAAGTACAGTAGATTAATTACATGAAAATGTTATTTAAATAAAAAAATAGTTATGTAAAATATCACTGGCAGAACTCATTTGATTTTGTCTCAGTGTAAGTATTAAAGTAATAATTCTTACTTTACAGTGATATTCAAAAAATCTTTCTTGTTAACTCCCTTGTGAGAATTTAAAAATACTGTTTTAAACTCTCACCAAACAGCTGTGATATTATGTCCTTTAAAGAAGGTCAATTAAAACCCCATATTTTATTGTGAATAGAATGTCCTCAGCAACACGTCCATTTCCAAAGCAATTAGCTTCAGATGATGTAGTAGTCATGTGACAGGCAGACTTCAGTCAGGTGCCTTGATGGAATCACTGACCAAGCATTAGAATGTAGTCAAAGTCCTGCTCTCATTGGACAGCCATTTTGTCAGCTGATTGGGCTGTGCCTTACCCTTGTTAAAAGCCAGACTACAAGAGTGTCTGTTAGTGTTATTCAGCTGGTGCTATTCAGAGATGAGTTGACTGTGTAGTGTGTCTTTTTGTCATGCTTTTATCTGTTATTTTGGGCTCCTGTGCTTTTTTTTGTATTTTGTTGTACTAAATTTCAAAGAAGCCAGTGTCTGTTTACCACTATTGCAACCTTGCCTTTTCATTTCAAAATACATCTTTCTTTTTTCAGCCCTGAGCTTTTTTCAGACTTGCTTGCCTGTCCACTAGCTATTATCTAAAGGTAGAGCTGGCTAAGAACAATTGTTTTGTATGCTGTAATTGTATTTCTTCATAGAAATATTAGGCTCCAGGAGACATGGTTATAGAGGATGATATATGTCCTGGTAGAGTCAGGAATAGTCCAAATTTAGACAACAACAGAAGCTGTCATTATAAACAAGTAAAAAAAAAAAACAGAACATTTTGCATAACTTCAAAGACCAATGTTTTGTATTTATGGTATAGTGAAATAGTTGGTAGTTTGATGTGATTTTGGAATGAATGCACTGTAAAGAGGATACACTAGGAAACAAACAAAAACATCCATTCCAACACTAAACTCCTGTTAAAAAAAGTCCCTTGGTAGTATACTGAGAGCAAGCTCTATTATTTATTTATTTCTTAGCATGGGGTGCTTCTGTTGGGAAGAATGTTCTCAGTCTTGGTGGTAACGAGAAATAAGGGGCAAGAAAGCTTTGCTTCACACAATGACAAATGTGACACATCTGTTGTGTCTTGAGTTTGATCTACACCTCTAGCTCATGCAGGTGTGTAGTATGAGCAGCCACTTCCCACAGAAGAACTATGTGGATGTATGGTGTTGAAATGTCTTATACAGCTCAGCTGCAAAAGAACTGATATGCTCAGAGCCCCAGCCCTCTACACCTGGGGATCCCACATCTACTGGTTTTTATTCCACTTTGGTCTCTTATAAAACTGAACCATTAATTGAAGTAATAAGGTTAATTGTTTTCAATTCCTAAGCAGGTTCCATTATACTGTAACTATTGTTTCATACTGTAAGTTGCTTAAGATGTGCAACTTTTGAGAAAACAAAAACATCTTGCAGAGGTTCCAATAACACTGTCAATTGTTAGTTCAATGAAGGATTTCATTACATGAAGAGACCAGTGGAAACAAAAAAGTATACCCTGCCCAATTTTGCTAGTTTTAACACAACTCAGTTTCCAAATGCTGAGCACCTGGTGTTCTTTAATTAAGTTACACAAGTTGAGCTTAGTTTTTTTTTTCATTCAAAGAAACCATACAACTCAAAAACACATCACACAAATCCATTCACTATGTAAATAACATATGTCCAGTGAGGTACTGATAGAAAACTTGAATTGTTGCATCATAAGAATGCTAGAAAGGTTGCAAACAAAAGGAGGCCATTTGGTGCATTTAGCTCATTTGGTAACTAATTGATCCCAGGATCTCATCCAGTGGTTTCCTGAAACAAGCCAGACAATAAGGCAGCACAGCTTGTTCCTTACTCCCACGACATTATGGGTGAAGAAGTGCCTTCTGTTCTTGGTTTTAAGTGCAGTTAAGTGTAGTTTTTACTTTAATTCTGAAGAAGTCCACTGCATTGACTTTGTCAGTGTCTCTGGGGATTTTACAAATTTGTATCGGTTGCCCTCGTAACTTTCTCCACTCAGTAATTCAGCCTGTCTCTGTAAGGCATTCCTTTAAAGGGGAACTGCAATTTCAATTTCTCTGACCAGTTATTACATCTCGGCAGTAATCATTTAAGGTATAGAAAAGTTTTACAAATTTCAAATTAAGCACAGAATGATGACCTTTGTGAAAGTACTGTATGGTCGCCATGTTGCCACGGGCAAGCGTGAGAAATCACAAGAATTGTGATGTAAAGCAGCCCTACCTGCTCATTAGTCACTGTAATGACAAATGTAATGTGATGTATGAGCAAATAATAACAGGTTGTGCAGCAGACATTTCACCACAGAAATGTTGAAATGTGATCTGCATGCAGAGTTAACAAGTATTTGTCTGCAAAACCACCTCAAAGCCAAGAGCAATATTTCTATTGGATTAAAAGAGATGTATTTCACAAGCCAATATGTTTACAATGAAATAAGGCCGCTTCGTGTCACCGGGAGCTTTGTTGCCTTGTTGTGCAATGCAGAACATGGCTCTGTGTATACCTGGAAATTTAATCTATTGTGCGATGTAAATTGGAGGTTCTACAAGTTACAGTGTACACTTTACTTTTACTTTTATTGGGGTTTGTAATGCACTCATCTATGGTGATTCTTTCTAACACCAAAATATAAAAATAGCATTGCAGTTCCCCTTTGAACCCCCAAATGCATCTGCTTGCTCATCATTGAACTGATTCCTAAGCTGCAATATCTTTTCTATAACACAGTGACAAAATTGTTCACGATGTTCAAAATGACCCTTTGCTAGAGCATTGTACAATTTTAACAGAACATCCTTTGATTAAAATGCTTCGATGTCACGGATGTCACGATCTCACCAGACACAAGCCCGGGCTATTTCCCGCAAACTCCAACGCACATCTTAATTATCCCACTAAGTGCCTCGCCGTGCACCACACCTCCCGACAACCACTATTTGAGGGCTACTCACCTACACTCCCACGCTCAGTATTGAGTTAACCCTCATTGAGCTACCTTCTCTTCGACTTCTACGTCTAAGAAATCCATCGTCTTGTGCATCTGGCTTCTCGACCCACGCTTCCGCTCGACCACAAATATAGACTTCATGACTGGGATAAGTAAACCCGGCTCTGCTCCACTTAAACCCTCATTTCCCCTGCTCAATCTTCAGCTAGTAACCCATAGGGTCCTGCCTAATTTTTTGTGACTAGCTATTTCTAACATTCGAATTATAAATTATAACATTTTGTTTGGCCTATAATTTCTTCCCCATTTTGTTTAAAGCAGAAACAAGCAGTCTTTTCTAAACACTTTCAAAAGTATTTACCCTTTTGCGTTGAGAGTTGTTTTTTACTAATTGCATTAAAAACCCTGCACTTGTCTACAGTATATGTCATTTGACTAGATTTTTTTATTTAATATGCTGCTTCTACAGTGTTTGCCAATCCTCTTAATTTGATATCACCTGCAAATGACTAGTTTAATCATTATACCACAATTTAGATTATAGGTATGTAGTAATTTTGAGGAGCACTGGTCCTAGTACAGATCCATGTTGTACTCCATCAAATACATCACCCCAGTTCAAGAATTCACTCCTTATCTGTACATTGATTTTTATTCTACAACCAATTCTCAACTCAAGCAAATACATTACTTAAGTCTTATGCCCTGTAATGTGAGAATTAATGGTTTATGAAGTACTTAATCAAACATGTTCTACAAACCTAGACATCATATCATACCCATGATTATTTTATTTGTTAAAAGGACACTAACTTTGTTAGACATGTCTTACCAATCCTAAATCCATGCAGTGTGTGTGGCATTAGAATTCAGCTCAAATAATTGAAGTAAAAATATTTCCTTAATGGATACATGTGTGAAATACTTATTAAGTACATCAGTAAATTCCCTTTCATTGTCTAGATGCTTGTTTCATGTGATTCACAATTAAAACATACTATATGATATGCATATAGAAATGCAATGTGTTAATCCTATTTTTGTTTTTTCTTTAAATTTAATATGATTCTGCTTTGGATTACACTGAAAATGTCTTCTTTCTTACATTTTATAAAGTGCCAAATGCTTTTATGTTTTACTTCATGTATTTTATCTTACTCTTCTACTTGAAAAAGTAAGAGTAATAAAATACATTATAGCCTTTACAAAATTAAGTCCATATGGCCTTACAGACTCTCACATCTGTGTGGTGAGAGATTCCTGTTATGAGCTAGACATATAAATACATGATAAAAGATCACAGTATAGCATGATAAATGCCTCAAACATCATTGCTCTGTGTGATTTCTTTCTTATAATTATGTGATAATTGACTCATAAAAAGGAAAAATGTCCCCATCCTACACTTAAAAGCAAATAATTTCTGTTCTAAATGTATGGTACAGAAAGTCTGCCTGCCTTCTCAATTACGTTTAAAATAAGTTGTTGCATGTTTCAAAATGAAAAGCATTCTTGATAAATAATAATAAAAATTATTGTCTTGAGTCAGGGTTATTGAGCTACACTAGGTTAAGGGAATTCGATAATTTCCCGATTTTCCTGATTCAAGTAAATGAAAACAGTTACAAAGTGCATGTTTGCAGTTTATGAATATTGTAACGCATACGGCCGACAGTGAGTGTGTAAGAGCCGGCTTACCAGAGCGGTGACGTCACCGCCCTTCCCTGTAATAGCAGGACCACAGCCACCGGGCTGGAGGGAGATCTCTCTTTAGCTCACCAGGCTGGGTCCCTGTTGAGTGACACTGGAGGCCTGGGTTCGCGTCCCCGACGGTGGGGGGCCGACCAGATGCGGCGGAGGCAAGGGCGCCCGCTTCAACCCCGAAGCATTACAATATATTTTTAAGTTCCGTAGCATAAATGAATAAAAATCTCCAAATTTCAACACTGCTATGCACTGATGGGTGTTTGTGGTGGCTAAAAGCAAAGGCAGAAGCAGCTCAGTTTCTGAAACAAGTAGGGTCTTCAATGACCAGGGCCATCGTCATGCCCTGATCAAATCAATTCAATATGCCAGAAAAAGTAATAAGAAATCTTATTTTGACTAAAAGTGACATGTATGATGATGTTTAGGTTTATAAAATAGACCTAATACTGTATGTCCTGTAACTTACACAAAGTGTGATTTACTGAAAATGGAAAATGGTCAAACAACAATCACCACAATGTTTCCATAAATCACTGCACAGTCTTCATCCTGCTTAATCTTGCATTCAGGCTTTTCTTCACAGTGTGTTTAGTATCTGTTTTAGAATGACATTCAAAATCACACAGTCACAGAATATTGTACTGATGAGCACCTCATGACAGTGAATATTGTCCAGTGTAGGAAAAACTGTGTAGACTTGGCTGTTGCTTCCTTGAATGTTCAACAACAGACACAACAGGACATTAACTGGACGCACACAAATAGTTCACAGATAGCTCAGTTCAAACAAAAAAAAGAGTTTCTTTACTCAGAACTGTACTTAATACTGGTAAAATCCAATTCGCGCTTATATTTTGTGATGCCATGGCCATGTTCAATCACAGAGCTGCCATGGCATGGCCTGGAGATGGTGATTCTCTTCGATACTATTTTCCAATTGCTTTTAGTTTTGGGACTCCCTCGCAGTGTGCCAGGACCCAGCAGAAAGTTCCAAGACAGACAATCTGATTCACACAGCTTTCTGTAGCCACTCTCTCAGCTAAGGGATGCACCACAAAGTGTTGCGACCTTTCCTGTGTGGGTGGTGTTACACAGGAGTGTTACAGCTGTGGCACCTGTGCTCTCATTTTCAGTACTCTGAAAACTTGGATGTCTGTCCTGGATGTTTTGGAGACAGCGTACAGCTGTCACTACAGGCAGCTTGAACGAAAAAGGAATGTCCTATCCTGTTTTGAATGGGGTTCTTCTAATATTGTCACACGTTTTAAATTTTGTTCTTAACATTTTTTTTAGTCATGTCAATTGAGAAACAGTTCTCATTTACAACAAAGATCTGGAGAGTACCCATTTTTCAAACAGGATATGTGCTGGAGCAATTGGAGTGAAGTTCCTTGCTTTCAGATACAACAGCAGCTTCCAAGACAGGATTTGAACCCATACTGTAACTCTGATCTAGAGCCCCAATCACTACTCCATGCCTCTGCCCCTTATCTCAACTCCTGCATCTACCCTTTGCTCTGTCCTCTCTGGAGGACATTACCAGACAGCTTTTCCACCACTGTACTGTAGTTTTGCAGCCAAAATTCCTTTAATCTATTTTCATATCAAAGATGAAATAGACTGACAAGATTAATATAATAATTTTGAGAAAGTCAGCATTTTATTTCATTTCTTAAAGTTGTCCCTTCATAGATTAGTCTTATCTTATTATTTTCTTGTGACATCTTTTTGAAGGAATGTTTACACTATTCTGCAGAAATCTCACAAAGAACATATAGATAAGAGATTTAGTTGGGGTTTTTTTTACCAGGAACTGTTGTTTTCTAAAATTCAATATCCAGAACTTTCAGGGACTTGAAACAAGACTTTTCAAAACCAAAGGAGTGGCAATTGTTTGATTATTTTGTGTAATGACCCATACAAAAATTAGTAAAATACTTCAAATTACAGACCACAGACTCTGTGAAGTAAGGCACTTAATACAAAGTTTTCCCTGGAAGGAGTTACATTTTAATAACAGATTGCAAAAGACATGGGAATCAAAAATCGTTTCAAGCATGAACAGCTCCTAAGCTTTCTAAATGGCAATAATTCATTTACTCAAACAAGCAGGGGAAAGGAAATAAACACCATTAAGCTCCAAAGCGTGGGTACCAAAATTAATGTACTAATGCATTTTGATTTTCCTAGTGTGATACTCAATAAACTTTTATCATTTTGAAAGGCAGAATCAATTTCTAAAGCAATGATGCATTGTAATCAAAAGAATACAGTTTAGCCCCTTGTTATGAGGCCCCGTTATTGCAAATGCCCTACAACAGGATGATATGCACTCTGAAGTACACTTCAAAGGCAAATTGAGATGTGACCCTTAGAAAGATCACATTGGCACACTCCGCTATTGAAGATTTTCTGTGTAGCCAAGGTCTTACTTTGGAAATGAGTTTACAGGAATCGAGCCGTCTCATGTTTGCATTCTGTTTGAAGCACAGTTCATTCGAAACATCTGAATGTGAGGGGAAATGAGGAGAAGGAAAATGCCATTTATATTTGTGTAAAATGACAAAGCACACAGTACCACACTGTAAGCACCTGCACATCAGAGGTCAGCCAAACAGTGATTTCCATATGATTTGATGTTTTCATGCAGCATTTAGGCCTCTCATTACTGTATGTTCTGCTTCTTTTGTATCTTACTTCAACAGATAGGATTCTGTATCATGAAAGGCACTATATCCAAAAAGGCAATGGTACTGTAAGAAGAGCAATAAACTTACTCTTTAGACTGGTTAATTAAATTTAATTATCACATTCAGAAGTGAGATTCTGCCGTGGCAGAATCTCACCTTTGGAATAAAGCTGTTTGAACTCAAACTGTATAAGCATACAGTATATAATATATACAGTATATATTTAAATGTAGATATTATGGTAACTCTCTTAGATGGTATTTTATTTTAATGCAACTTTATGTAGAAATGTTACAACAACACCCATAAACATATATGACAATTTTTGAAAGATGGTTCACAGGTACAGTATAGAAGTTTTCATAGTCTTCCAAACTCTTTCCAAACCTACTTGTTCTAAATTGTAACAGTGGAACTTTCTTAGGCAGTCTGTGTGTATAATTATCCTAGGAAGGGCTCAGATGTTATTTTCTTTTATCACCTTACTTAACGCTGGGGAATCCCAAGGAGATATTGCCGAGGCTTCTAAGGAAGCTACAGTACTTGGGCAAGCTCACAGTAGAATCAACAAATTGGTGGTCCAGTTCAGTTGAAGGCTCTGTGATTTATTTTCATTCATTCACCTCAAAAATGTGTGAGCACCCATGCATTGGTATACACAGCCGGGCCTGATTGTAACTCTAGACCTTTGATACTCAGTCTTGATTCTTAAAACAGTTATTGTCTGCAAACTGCAGGGGGTATGGTTATCTGTATGTGCCTTGGGAGATTTTAAATAGGCAGATCAGTGACGGCATTTGATTTTTCTGTCTATCGAACTGAAAGATGCTAGAGTCAACAGAAGGACAGTATTATTTTTAACATTACCGCAGCACAGTGATCAGACTGAGCAAAAGCGGCAGTAGATAAGGGCCTGAGAAGTTAAGAAACTGGGAAGCTAAAGTTAAAATCTTCACTTGTGTTCAGATCTGAAAACTTTGTCATGTTTTAAGACTCAGACCGATCTCTTTAAGATGCATTGATTTACATTTCTTAACAAGTCATTTTATTTTGTCTCAGACTGTAATTTTCTTGTCCCTTGGAAGTCGCCTGCAATACTTACAAACCCTGAAATGTCAACGTAACAATTTTTTAAATATGTACTGACGTGCTGGTAGATAAAAGAAGTGACAGCAGCCTCTGTATTAGTTTCTTGCACATCAAGCGTTGTAGCCTCTTCTTTTGCACCGTATAATCACAAGACATATTTCTTTTAATCAATTATAGACCAGCAGAATACTGCACTACAAATTGCTTCTGGCACAGCCCACAGCCTCAGTCCCCTCATCCCTCAGACAGCCATTAGTGAGCAGAAATAAAAGCAGTAGCCCTTCTCCTCTCAAAGAGGGGGAACACAAGAGAGGCCCACTGGGACTGTTGAGAATCATTAAATTGTCGACATAGTGCTGACTGCTGGTCCTAATCTAACACATGTTAATACTAACATGCTCCTAATTACTGAAACAGAGGAAGGGGGAGAGATTTGTAAAGAAAACAAAGCAGTTTGTTCTGAGGAGTCTGTAGGCCAGCAGGTTGACATCTGTGAGTTTATGCAAATGCCACATCCCCAGTAACAGACCCTGGTTTGTAGAAAGAGTTCTGTCTGTGTAGCCACTATTAAAGTTGCAATTACAGTACGTTCTCCCAGAGCACTGCTTAAGGGAGGCTACTCTGTTGTGGGAGATGTCTGGTTTGAAATGTATAGAAAGAAAACAGTGCTGATGCAGCGGACATTTACATTTCCCTCATAAAGGAGAGGGAGAAAAACCTTTCAGCCATGGGAAAGGGAACAATATGCTACAAAGCTCAACCAGGCATGGGGGTTACAGCTCTGAGTGGGGTACCCCACAGGTAATGAGCTATAACTACGGTTATGTCAGTGGAAAGAATATGCACTTTATATTTCTTTCAAAGCCCTCACAAAGGTATATGTAATAAGCATAGCAAAGTACAACTCGTGCCTCTCTGCAGATTAGTTGAAAGAAAATGGTACTGATAAAATAGTTTTTAGCTTCTTAGACTTATAAATAGTACAGACTTTATGCAGGAGGGTAGATACATTTGTATTCGGGTGTACAGTAATCCAAATTGAACAGAATTACCTTTGTGTGTAATTCACATTAAAGGGGGGTTGACTTTGTATTCAAGAAATTGCTTCCTAGAAATGAATTGGCAAGCTAAAGAAAACAATATACTTTTGAGCTGCAAATTTAAAATGTAAGGAAAAAAATCATCCTTATATACAGTATGTTGTGCTTATGCTGTATATGTTCCTTATTATTCACCGAGAGAATAGTATCTTCCTAAAAACACTGCCCTAAAGTATAGTTTGACCATTTGAAAAGATATGCAAAAGCTGTCAAATGATGTTATAAACTTTGAACAACAGAGATACCATCTTTCTCTTGAAGATGATGCTAAACATATTTAATTGTCGGCATTTGATGAAATACTCCATCTTTTCTTTAAGACAGCGTCTCATACTGGGGCGCGGAAGTTCATTACTGCAAATTTCGAGCGATGGCATTTCAGATGCAGAAAAAAAAGGGATGAAGTCTGCTGGCTCCTACACTTCACAGAGTTTTCATTGACGCTGTATTTCATGCACACAGAGAACTACCAGTGCCTCAAACACAGCGAGAGATGAGGCCAGGAGGGTGCTGCTCTCTGTCAGGCTGATTAATGGTATCCCTCGAACCCCTGGGCTTGCATCTGCATGGAGGGAATGCAAGCGATGGCAGAGCAAGGAGCCTGTCAGCCCACAGTCAGGGTTCTCTCTGATTTACAGCTTTTAATTTGTAAACTTCAAGAGCAGGAGCTATTACTTTTACAATGGAAGCCCATGTTAGACATGATTTCGTTAACTTTTAATGCTTTCTGCTAAAAAAAGGGCAATAAAGTAGAGGATCATTTTGCAACCCATGTTAGTTAGACTTCCAAAATAGTATTCCAAAATGGATAAATGGATAAAGCTGTGGCATACTCACAACAACTCACAAGTTGTACTGCATTTGTAGACATGATCATAAAAATAGCTTGCAGTGTGAAGTTAATTGTATTTTAGGAAGATGTATCAGCACGAAGGGAGAGAGAGATCAATACTTGTATTAGGAGTTTGTCTTTTTGCATATCCCAACTTGCTTTCCATGAGACACACAGACACAGAGAGCCTGGGGTCAGAGCACAGGGTCAGCCATTTATACAGCACCCCTGGAGCAGTTGGGGTTAAGGGCCTTGCACAGGGGCCCAACAGAGTAGGATTCCTTTGCCAGCCACAGGATATAAACCGGCAACCTTCCAGCCAGAGGTGGAGATCCCTAGCCACAGAGCCACTGCACCACCCATATTCTAATTATTCTACATTACAGTGCCTTGCGAAAGTATTCGGCCCCCTTGAACTTTTCAACCTTTTGCCACATTTCAGGCTTCAAACATAAAGATATAATTTTTTTTATTTTATGTGAAGAATCACCAACAAGTGGGACACAATTGTGAAGTGGAACGAAATCTATTGGATTTTTGAAACTTTTTTAACTAATAAAAAAATGAAAAGTGGGGCGTGCAAAAGTATTCGGCCCCTTTACTTTCAGTGCAGCAAACTCACTCCAGAAGTTCAGCGAGGATCTCTGAATGATCCAATGTTGTCCTAAATGACTGATGGTGATAAATAGAATCCACCTGTGTGTAATCAAGTCTCTGTATAAATGCACCTGCTCTGTGATAGTCTCAAGGTTCTGTTGAAAGCGCAGAGAGCATCATGAAGGCCAAGGAACACACCAGGCAGGTCCGTAATACTGTTGTGGAGAAGTTTAAAGCCGGATTTGGATACAAAAAGATTTCCCAAGCTTCAAACATCCCAAGGAGCACTGTGCAAGCGATCATCTTGAAATGGAAGGAGTATCAGACCACTGCAAATCTACCAAGACCTGGCCGTCCCTCTAAACTTTCAGCTCAGACAAGGAGAAGACTGATCAGAGATGCAGCCAAGAGGCCCATGATCACTCTGGATGAATTGCAGAGAACTACAGCTGAGGTGGGAGAGTCTGTCCATAGGACAACAATCAGTCTTACACTACACAAATCTGGCCTTTATGGAAGAGTGGCAAGAAGAAAGCCATTTCTCAAATATATCCATAAAAAGTCTCGTCTAAAGTTTGCCACAAGCCACCTGGGAGACACCCCAAACATGTGGAAGAAGGTGCTCTGGTCAGATGAAACCAAAATCGAACTTTTTGGCCACAATGCAAAACGATATGTTTGGCGTAAAAGCAACACAGCTCATCACCCTCAACACACCATCCCCACTGTCAAACATGGTGGTGGCAGCATCATGGTTTGGGCCTGCTTTTCTTCAGCAAGGACAGGGAAGATGGTTAAAATTGAGGGGAAGATGGATGCAGCCAAATACAGGACCATTCTGGATGAAAACCTGTTGGAGTCTGCAAAAGACCTGAAACTGGGACGGAGATTTATCTTCCAACAAGACAATGATCCCAAACATACAGCAAAATCTACAAAGGAATGGTTTACAAATAAACGTATCCAGGTGTTTGAATGGCCAAGTCAAAGTCCAGACCTGAATCCAATCGAGAATCTGTGGAAAGAGCTGAAAACTGCTGTTCACAAACGCTCTCCATCCAACCTCACTGAGCTCGAGCTGTTTTGCAAGGAAGAATGGGCAAGAATTTCAGTCTCTCAATGTGCAAAACTGATAGAGACATACCCCAAGCGACTTGCAGCTGTAATCGCAGCAAAAGGTGGCTCTACAAAGTATTAACGCAAGGGGGCCGAATACTTTTGCACGCCCCACTTTTCATTTTTTTATTAGTTAAAAAAGTTTCAAAAATCCAATAGATTTTGTTCCACTTCACAATTGTGTCCCACTTGTTGGTGATTCTTCACATAAAATAAAAAATTTATATCTTTATGTTTGAAGCCTGAAATGTGGCAAAAGGTTGAAAAGTTCAAGGGGGCCGAATACTTTCGCAAGGCACTGTATATACAGTATATACACTGCTGAGCAAAGGCCATGGACATTTTGAACTGTCCTACTCATTTAAATATGATTAGTACTGTACATGTAATGAATTAGTTATTACAACACATTGCACTGGCTGCTCAGGTAAGTATCTCCTGGATTTTGATGATTCTAATCAATGTGAAACAGAGGTAAAGTTTACAGCACCAGGATACTACCCTCTTACACTGTATGGCATGTAAAGAGTGTTTTCAATGAAACAGAGAGTTACAAGGTTTTATAAGGGGCGTGTAAAGTCATTTAGTTAAGATTAACAGAGATTGCATTATTCTGCATAGTAGCATGTAAAGGAAATTCAATGATGTTTATGTAATTTGAGATGGGTCTCATGAGTGAAATGAGAATAAACAACCTAAAACAACAGTCCATCCTGATCTCCCTGCACACCCTGAGGAGTCGGACTCTCAGGCTCGTCTTCCCCTCACAAGCTTTCGCTCTGAAACTCTGTCTCACTTAGAGCCTGTCTTTTGGTCTAAGCTTCACAAAGTTCACTGTTCACTGTTACCCTCTGGACAAGCTGATCCTTTAACGTTTCAGCATGTGCACGGTGATCGACTGGAGAGATACACTGATGTCCCTGCACTGGACTGCAAAGAGCTCTTGGGTTGGTCTTCTGGCAGAGAGGACTTGCCTGAGGCCTGCGTGGGCTGTGGATGTCGGGCAATCCGAAAGATAGTCACAAGCCTCTGAATTTCAGAGCTTGAAGTTTCTCTCTTAGATAGACTCACCTATCTTTAACCGAGTCTTATGGGTCACTAACATATTGACTGACCCAGTCGTCAGTCGTCTTGCAGAAGACATTACCTTTCCAAACCCACCTATTTTTTATAGAGTCAGCAGCTGGCACAGTGGCCAAGCCACCGCGAGTCTCAGAGTTATCACTCCCACTGTAGACAGGATGTTGACTGTTCAGTATAGAAAATGCAACACAAAGATGATACAGAAACACAACACCTTGGTGACTGAAATTCTGCTGTGACCTTGCAAACCATTGAAAGAGACTTTTTTGATGGGGTCTGGTTGCTATGACTGCAGCAATTAACTGGATGAACAAAATAATTCAGGATTAAACCACATGTTTAGATTAATCAGATGCATTTCTCATTTTTTGTAGTAATTATTGCTTATTTCCCTAAGAAGTTTCATGATCCTTCTAAAACTGATAATCTGCAGACAACCATCAGATTTCAAAGTTTATTAGTTTGACAAAGAAGAGCTGTATCACCATGTATTACTCTGAGAAACATAATATAATTAAGAAGAAATCCCTCCCAGACACAGTAACCTTGGGATTTGCAAGCACACACTACGAAAATTGCCAATAGGGACCCAGCTAAAAACAAAGCGTTTATTTAAAATCTTTCTCAATGTAATTATAAATGTGGTTTCAATGAATAGAATTGGTTTAGAGTGTTTTCTGAGGGATTTCTATTGTGCATGTTGGCGGGTTCTAAGATTCATCAAACTGCAAGTCTGGTCCATTTTCTTGCACTGCTGAATTAAAGAATCTTACAAGCAACCTTCCAGAATCTAAAGTTTAGCATTGTAGAACATTTAATTCACCGTCATCCCCTGACTTTCATACCTGAGAGGGTGTACTGTAACTGACAACAACTGAGCAATCTGTCTTTCACAGGAGATTTTCTAAAACTGATTGGTTTATTTGTTTTCCCCCATCTACTGTATTTTAGTTAATTTTAACAGGTTCATTTTGGTAGCCTAAGAGCTTGTAATTCCATATAAAAAATATGCCATTTGATAACATGTTTGTTAATGCCACTTGGAATATCCTACATTGAAACAAAATGTCTCCACTGAGAAGATAATAAAATCTCATGCCACTTTATAAATGCATTTGACTAAAGGTTACATTAAAGACATTTTATCTCTTTGAACTGTACAGCCCAGCAATGAATACAGCTTTCCAAAACAAGATGGCATTCATCCATTCAGAACCAAAACTTCACATAAAACAAAAGGCACTCCTTTACCCAGAGAATTGTGGGAGTAAGGAAAAAGCTACCAGCCAAGCTGTTGAAGCCGATATCCTGTTTTCAAGAAATGGATGCATGAGATCCCTGGATCAATTAACTGCAAGCTATCAAAAGGACTAGAAGGGCTATATGGCTTCCTCTTATTTGGAAACTTTATGCTCTTGTAGCAAATGAAATAGAATAAAAATAAAAATTAAAATAATTCTGTCTGCGTGGAAAAAGAAATTGCAAGGCACCTCACAGCTACACGAATAAAATCATATCCCATTACATGGTACAAATCAGTGATGGGATTTGTGTGAAATATATATTCTGTCACTCTTTTCACCTGGTATTAAATTTGACAAAAGGCGGTGATTTACTCTGTTTCATCTATTAAACTGATGGTGCTTTTGTCATGCATAATTTAACACAAATTAAACTACATATTAACACAATGTTCATGAAGTCATTAATTACACTGATGACAAAAGGCAGTTAAAAAAGTTAGGATCATTCAAGAACTAGTTTTGCATATTGATAATGCTACAGTATGTATTCAAGTTCCACCAAGACTAGAATCAATAGAGAATGGAATTGGGTTTCTAGCCATTGCAGTCATAGATATTTTTTAGAATCCTTAAAATGTTTTCTTCACAGATATAAGAAGAGGTGTACAGAGCTTTTTCTTGTTTTGTTGGCTATTTTGTTTCACGGGGAAAAATAAAATGTTGAACGGTCTCAATAATCATACAGTATATTCTGGCTCAAACATGTCTTAATCTGTATTAAAATAATGTTTTTTAAACAAAGTCAAACAGAATACATCACATGAAGTGAACTGACCCAAATAAATCAATATTGTTATGGATTTTAATGAAGCCAGCTGTATTATAACTGCAGTTATTCCTGAATGTGTTTCTGTGAACTTGCAGGATTTAGGACATCACAATAATTAAGCCAAAGACTTCTTGACATAGAATTTATGGCAGACTTACAGTAAATATTATTTTGACATACAGTATATGTAAAAAACACCGATCACATAAACCACTCCTCCCACCAAGATGTGTTTTGGGAATACATAATCAAAAACACACCGCTTCTCTTCATAGAGTAATTTTATGTCCTAAGAAGATAGTTCAGAATACCAGAATACTGGGGTTCAGTCAATCTATTCAAAAGTGAAGACCTAATCACTGAAGATACTTGTCTCTTGTGAGTTTTTACTCTATCTTACCAACTTTTAACAAAATATACTTACAGTATACAACATGTGGAATTTAGCAAGTTTCAAATGTTAAAACAGAGGAAATTTTCCCTCTGGTGCTGTATTCTTCATTCAGCTCCTCTACCTATCTTCCAAATCTAAAGATTATAAATACAAAGATACTTAACAACATTCATCTTTTATTTTGAAAAAATAAAATATATATATTACATGACAAATAACTCCGTCATTCAAGGTAGCCGCATGGTCCTGAGTTTCACTGTACTAAACTGAAAATGAAACAACTGCAACGCGAGCTACTGCTTCATAACTTACTAATTTTACTGTTGATTTTAATATTCTGGAAAAGGGCTTTCTTGCTAAGATTTATTAGTTTTTATTTGATCTCAGTAAATAGGAGGAGGAAGAGGCTCTTTCTGGTGCCCCTACCCAAACCTGTTGACCTACTGGAACCTTGGTGTTTCTCGGAACACAATTCAGATTTCAGAGAGGGGTTGAAACAGTACTGCTGGGGGAATATTTATCTTCCCCCAGAAATATTTATCTTTCCCCCTTCATTGAAATGTTGTTGTCTGGGAACATTGATGTTTCCCCACATTTTTACAGCAGTCATTTTCACATCTAACACTATCTGCAGGTTTGATAAAAGGAGCAAAGTTTGTCACTTTGATTTAAGTATTTTCGTATTTACCCCCATAGCTTTTTGCTGCCTGGCATCCCACAGTTTTACTTCTTTGACTTTAAATATTCGGTATTTCAAAAATCAGAGTGAGTTAGTTTTCATACTCAAACATGTGAGTGGCAGAGGGTCTTTAGCTTGGTAGTACTACGAACAATGTCATTCCAGTGTTCTAAAGGAAGGAGAGACTGTCACCCTGAGCCCAAATTTCAAGTCTGTATAGAAGGAGAACTCTGTTGTGCTTTCATCCTGATCTCAGAAGGTGGTTGAGGCAGAAATTCAGAAGTCTGTGACTTATCGTTTGAACCAAACACTTGAACCAGAACCAAGCACAACCAGCCTGAGATCATCTGTGCTGCACTGAACATTTCCTCATTTGGCCATTTGCTGCTGTAATCTTCAGTTTGAGTGAAGGCCATGTACCAAAAGATAAAGACAAAAAGTAAAGAGACTTTTCACCAGATTGTTTCACATTTATTTTAGGTAAAGAAGAAGCTTTGAAGTGCTCTAGTTAATTGCAAGGCTTTATTATGGATCTGTGATATTAAAACACAGTCTCAGAACTGTATGATTGAAAAAAATATTTTTAAAACCCTCTGGGAAACTCCAGAACCTTTTTTTTTTTATCAATTAATTTGTTTGTTTTATAAGCAAACTATTATAATTACCTGCCACTAGAATGCATTTCACATTTAATAGTAATTATAATGTATGTGGTTTAATAGTACCTTGTGCAATATTTCAAGCTCATTGAAGTGCAAATTACAAAATTTAGTCAAACATTTAACATTAAAAATGCAATCTTTCATGCCCGTTGCCTTGCATTTCTAAGTACTTATTTGATTATCTTGGAAAGATGATGAAATTCAAAAACCTCCCTAAGTAAATGAGGGAATGGCTTCTAAATTAAATCTTCCATATATTTCAGCTGTGACCTTATTTTATGAATAGTTTGATTTTCAGGTCCTTACATTCACTGATTATTAAAGGTTTTTCAGCACTTAAAATAAATGAGCAAAAACTTCATATCAGTTCAATTCTGGTGCCAGATCTTGGATGTGCTTTATTTCTAAACTAATCTATTTTTTTTTTAATGCTAAGACTATTTCAGTTTTCAGCCAACCAACAAGGAGTCAAACATTCTTCAGTGAGAAAAGCAGTTACTCAACAGGATTGCTAATAAAAAGGTTCTCAAAAAACAACTATTTTGTTGTGCACAAAGAGAAGTGTTTTACACATTTTCCTGTCTAGTAAAAGAGTTTCTTTCTCTCATGAAAAGTCTGTATCCAAAGTAACCAAAAAACAAGTTCTGAAAACCAGACCCTGAAGGCCTGTATCAGGGTCTGTTAGATATATGATATACAGTGCAAACTATAAAGTTTAAATCTGAGCTCCTGAGAGGCTCAGCCAGTAAAGGTGTTTGATGGAGCACAGACTGAGCTCTCTGACCCATGACTTGTGACCGGACTGTGGTGTGTAGTCCACTGTGCCCAGGAAACTCCGAACAGAAGCACGCAAACACGCCACTGGGAATGGGTGGGAGCTAATCGACCACTGTTGTCTTGACTCTCAGAACTAGTACCGCCTGCAGCTTTCCACGGTGTATGTTTCCAGTGGTGTCAGTGAGAGACCAACTGCTGTTGCAAATGGCTCAGACTGTTAGTTAGTTTCAACAGCCACCTATTAGGAAGCAATCCTGGTTTCCATCTGCCAGCTGTACAGTAAATAATAACTTTGGAGTTCCAGTGAACAAGAATCGAAGCAATGAAATGTTCTGTTCCCTCGCTGACAGTGTTGAAGTTTACCATGTGACGTTTCTCTGACCATGGCTAGATCTGATCACAATGATAAACGTTCTTATGTGTGTCTGGGAGATCTGAGTATCTAAGAAATGTGGAGTTAATGCAAAATGTTAAGAAATGATTCGTTAAGGAAGAGTTTAGGAGGAGGGAAAAGAGTGTAACCTTGATTTCTATAATCAAAAACGTAATGAGAAAGGATGGCAGAAAAAAAGTGGGAAGAGAACATTAAACATTTTAAAAGGTGTATTCATGTCTTGAGTCAGTCCTTGTTACAAATAGATAGCTGCACCCTTTATTCCTTACAAAGGGTGTACTCCAACTTCTGATTGATGTAACACAAATTCTCGGAAGAACCAGATGGTAGTGTTTGTGCATATAGTGTAGCATTTTACACTGTGTTGAGCAAATGTGTAGTGATATAGATGTTGTTCATTCATACAGGCTCTGAGCCAAATGCCACAACACTGCAAAAGTATCCACTTACAGTAGGTCACTATTTAGAGTCCAGACTAATAACACAATACATACATTTTGTACAGCTGGATCAAGTAAAGATGTTGCACATCAAAACAGAACAAAACTCTCCACAGGTGAAACATTGGAGAACTCTGCAAAATACCACAAAAGTCACTGCAAATGGAGCAATGTAACTGAACTCCACTATTGTGACATTCTGTGCAGTATGTAATGCAAGAGTCTTTATGCTGCTATAGTTGTAATCCTTAGCTGTTCCATACATCAGCAATAACACTGTTTTACAGGCCCAATCAATACCTGCTAGATGTGGTTTCCCAAACATGGTGCTCTAAGTGGTATTGTAAGGGATGGTGATTGGGTCAGTCGAGACACCACTGACAGAAAACCAATGTCGTAGCCTGCAATATACTGTATGTATTCATCTGAGCATCACTTTCATCTGGGGCAAAGTATTACAGCTGTCAAAATACAATGCTTTATACAGTATATAAGGATGGGAGACCTATGCAATCCAACCTCAATTTCAAGCACATAACACAGTCACCTGAGACACTCTAGACAGAGATAAGCAGAGGAAAGATAGAATGCCTACATCCCTTCCGCATGGAGAATACTGTTGGTATAACACTCGAATTAAAAACCCAAGACAAATGCTGCATGTCACCAAGAGGTGGGTGAAAAAATTAGGGTGCCCAGAGAACTCCTGCCCATACTGCACACTGGGAGAGAATGCTGACTTCACCCAGACAGGTGTTCAATGCTGAAATAAAAACCTGTGACCGAGGTGTGTGAGGCAGTAAGGTTAAGCACCTTACCACCATGTGACTCTACAGGGATATTATTAAAACCACAATAAAAGTGCAGTTCTGTGCATAATTCATTGAAAAGGATTTGGCCCAGTTGCGGGGCAGAAACACAGCAAATGAATCACAGAACCATAATACAAGACTACAAAGACACAGCAGCATCGTGGAGCAAAACATTGGTCGGCACATGTGAGTGAAAGGTGATGGCTGCAGGACCTGAGCATGAGAGTTTGGAAAAGGAGCCAGGAGGCAGTAAATATAGTGTTTAAGAAGTTTATGCACTGTGCGGATTTCAAATTTGTAACTAAATGTATGGTTCTGAAATTGTTTGAAATATTCATGCTTGAATTAAATTACATCAAGGCAATATACTTTTCATATCTGATCTTTCAATCAAGTGTGGTACTGAGTACAAAAATACAAATACATTTAATACAGCCAGCTAATCTACAAAAAGGGTTTAACTGCTGTGTTTGGTGTAAAAAGATAGAAACCAGGCTGCATGTTACCACAAAGAGCAGTTATAAGTTTTGAACATGAATCAAATATATTTTAGATGACAACCTGTTTTATCTTGTTGGGTACTAGACTTATTGTTATGTTATTAATTTATTTTATTGTACTTGGAATACATACAGTAAAAATTGTAAGCAGACCCTTGCTCTCAGAAAACATCTCATGAAAGGAAAATAAAAGATTACAATTAATTAAATGTTTGTTCAGATGTCATGTCTCACAGTTCTGTTGTGAATGTGTCTGAAGGAAAAGGGAAACTGTTTATTTTTTAGGGTTGGGCGGATAAAAGCTTTAGCACAGTGTCATTTTTTCACAGGTTTTCCATTAAATCAAAAGCAGACTTTCCATTTTTATTGACTAGAAAAAGACAGAAAATGTGAATGAATTTAGCCTCCCAAGGCTTTTATGAGAAGACCCATGGTAAAACCAGCTTGATTTTGCTTTGCAGAATGACAGGAACTGTGCTAAAACTTTTATGCTTCCAGCACTTAGAGTGAGAAAAATCTCCAGAGACCACAAACCTCCACAGTGAGCTCTTAGAAACTGCTTGATAAGGAGATGTATGGAAATTTTATTGGAACACTCAAAATGCAAGAGCTGTACAAAATTAACCAAACTGGACTCTATGGGAAATCCACATATTAAAAGTGTGAACATGTTTCATGCCCAATGTTCACACGTGCTAACTTCACTTTGATACTCAGCCAGTAACATACAAGCCAGAGCACTAAAACATAGTCCGTTTTTTTTTAACTTTTAACTCTAGCACAACCAAAAGCACATTTGTCTAAAAGGGGATTTATTTATATGAGACCTGGGGCCTGACATGTTTCAATTTGTTAATTAAAAATTGACATCTTTGAGTACATAGCCCCAAAAGGTAATGTTGGAGACCTGAAAAATCATTTTAATGCATTTTATTTTAAGACACTGTACTATGTTGAGAAAATGAAGACTGTTTATTCATAAAATATTTATATAAATAATTTTCTTTTCTTCTAGTGCAGTTAATAAAGCATGAGTATGAAAAAAGTTAATAAACTGTGAACAAACTAAAATAACTTTTTAAAAATAATGAATGCTTCTTTGGTTCTAAATAAACATGAAAGCTGACCATTATATTTGGCTTCCTAACTTCACATTTAGATAATACATACAAAAATTCATAGTGCCCATACAGTAGTCACTTACTCAAGGTCATAGAGCAGACCTCGAAGGATAACTGGGTTGCCACTGTAAATGGTGTTGGTTAATCAGTTGGGGGTTCTCTTCCCTGGACTAGAATTACCAAACCAGTTCCCCAGTATGGTAACTGGGGACGATGTGTTATATGAGGTCCTTCAAAAGAGACATTGGACCATGGTCTGATAATGATGATACTACTGTATGTCACTGTGTCTTAGAGTAGAATTACCAACAGTGGTGTCCTGATACAATTCCACTCTGGACTCAATCTGGGCTACCAACATTTTCCACTAAACTGCTGAAATAACTGCTAACTTCTCCACCTGATATGCTGTGTGTCACCCAGGTGGGACTGCACTTAAGTGATGGATCAAGGAGGTCTCCTCCTGTATGTTAAGTGATATATTTAACATTTAAGATGAAAAGTGCTATCCAAATACAATAAATTAATTATTTATTATTTATTATTTGTTAAACTGCATCTTAATTTTCACCACTCACCACGGCGACAGGCATTTTGAAAAACATTCCCCTAACATCATTTATTGGTTTTTTTTGTATATATATGTAATCATTCCATCTTTATAGACTCCCCTTTGAGCTGATTTAGTTCCTCCCTGAAGCCTCGCTTCCCTGATTCCGCAGGACATTAACCAAACTCCCTCGCTCTTCCCTCTTGCTGCTCCCCGTAACATGCCGGTTGAGCTGCTGTTTCTCGATTGTCCCTCATCTGTCTGGCTGATGTGTTACCTCACTCTGCGTGAACTCCAGCATTATTGTCTCTCATGCGC
This sequence comes from Atractosteus spatula, assembly GCF_055471065.1. Classification (NCBI taxonomy): domain Eukaryota; kingdom Metazoa; phylum Chordata; class Actinopteri; order Semionotiformes; family Lepisosteidae; genus Atractosteus; species Atractosteus spatula. Next base: position 64,342,169 of record NC_142708.1, on the reverse strand, counting down.
TTGGTTCTGTCTCAATAATTTTCTATTTTCTCTTTTCCCCACCAGAGACCCCGTTTATGGGGAAGCGCAGCCACCATGATAAGTTATTGGCCTCATAAACTCCTTTTCGTAATGCGTATCACTTGACAAGTCAAGAACTGTGGAGGATTCTGGTCTATATTCTACCCGCCCTCTTCTATACCTTAACCAGCTGTTTTCCATCTCTATCCACATCCAGCACAGCCAGGCTTGCGGTTGGAAATGAAGGAGGGTCTCATGAAGATCAGCTTTAGTTTCCAGAAATAACAAGGACATTTATCCTGAGATCCTGAGAACAAGGCTATTAATCCTGCTAAAAAAACAAATAACTTTGTACTTTAAAAAACCTTTGTTACTTTACTGTATCTGCATTTCTTTCAAACTAAAATGCCAATTGATTTTTAATACAAAATTACTTGAAGACATTGTAGAATTGTGCACTTTCATTTTTAGTGTTTAAAAAGTGCTTGTATTCATTATGAATATCTTAATATTTCAAAACTCCTATCACTTCCAGCTGTAGCTTTGAAATCTGTTATTTACTAAGTTCACAAAGTCTCGTATAGATGTTTGAGAGGATCTGACTACACAGGATTTCTTCTCTCCTCCTAAGGGAAATTTAGACACAATGTGGAGGCACACCTGACAGGCACAGACACACTCCAGTTCCTACTGGTCCTATGATGTCCGTCTGTATTTTCAGGCCTGTTCTAGGTGTCTCAGCTGTTAAAGAGCTCCTCTTCTCATAGCCTTTTCCAACACCAGCCTCGGCAGCACCTGTCTCTGCTGTTTATCTACTTCAATATAAATACATATGTTAAGTGAGAAAAAATAAAGAAAACATGCAAACAAGACAAATCCCACAACTACTAAATCACAGACTGCTTTGAGGGTTTTTTTTCTTCAGTTTTTGGCTTATTATTCCTTCTTCTTCTTTTACAGCTTAACTACTGAAGTGTAATTCATTATCTTACGATACCTTGTGAAACACGACATATTTAAACGGCCTGAGAAAACATTTAATGTGTTGGTCACTGCTGTTAATGCTGAGCCCATCTATGGCCATTTCAGGAATTTTCTATTACAGCTTTGATTTTTCCCCCCTGCCTTATTAAAGACGAGAACAGGACCGAACTATTCCCTTCCATTTGCAAGAATACTCATAGCCACGGGTTTAGACATTTACATTTCCATGTCACAAACTTAAATATCAATGCAGTCACTTTTTACTTTTCACTATGACCTATATATTCTGGAAAAAGGAAGATCGGAGAAAAGTCTGTCACCCTGGATAGAAGAAAAACATAGAGCTTCCGTCTGAAAAACCCTTCAGTAGCTAAACTGAAAGCATTGCACTATCTGAAGAGAAATGTTCAATTTTCATTAACTCCACTTTCATGTGCATGAGACAAAATGCAAGTAAGGCCGTGTGGCAGTACTGTAGCCCATTTTTATTTTTTACCTCAACAAGGAAAAAGAAAACCAAGAACTTCTTTTAAATTTCCTATTTATTTCATCTCTCCTCAAGGCACATGATGGTAAAGAACTACATAAACACCATTAAAGGATTTGCAGCTATTGGAGCTCATGAAGATGCCCCTGTTTCTGCGTATATTTCTCTGCTGGGATTTCTTCCTCTAGTGATCCTGTAAGTAAGCAGAGAACTCCTCTGGGAGGTTAAAGCTATCAGCAGGAGACCACTGTCCACCGAGGATGTGGTGGGAACCAGAAAAGGCAGTTTATGGCCACTATAGGAGCTCCATGTTATCAGCTGGTTGTAACTTGCATATTGTTTGTGCACGTTTTATTTTGTGCATACAAAATACATTCCAAAACACTTTGTGTTTTATTTACCTTCTCTGTCAAACTCTAAGCCTCGGGTTTCATTAGCATTTACATCTGGGCATGTGGGATGAGCGCAGAAGGGCTAGTGGCACCGTCTTGCTCTGCCCCTGACAGAACTGGTGTCAGTGCTGAGTGCACCATGTCATCTGCCAGTTCCTGTAGGTACTCAGGGTCCCGGGGGAGCAGTCTGAGTCTGAAAGCAAGGAATGTGACACTGCTGGATGGAAATGCTGGAGCTAATGGGTCTGGTAGTGACAGCTGAGGCTGCTCTCTGGTGGGCTTGGATCAGCTATCACTGCAGCAAGGCCTGCATTTCTGGGCCTGCCAGTCTCTGGACCACAAGCCTGCCACTTGCTCCATTTGGGCCAGACTCTGGAAGGCATTTCACTTTCCCTTTCCAGAATCCTTTGCTGGATAGGGGGCTATGAATCAGCTGTTAATAAGGATTATTTCAGTGAAGGGCTTATCGTGTGTCAATGTTTGTGATTGCATTTCTAAGTGCGGTATACTAGCCTGGGCTCATCTTCCATTATGTTGTTCTTTAAGAGGAAAATCAATATTCCAGCCGTTCCCATTGTATTTTGCAAATGGTTAAATGAAATATGTAAGGTATGTGATATATTGAGACATTCTTAATCGATACAGTGGTGGCACAGTCCACAGTCACAAAGAAGCTTGCAGTTTTTTACATCCACAAAGCATGGAGCTGTGTTTGGCATCCCTCAGGGTGGTTTCATGCCATCCTGTCTTATTTGGAAATTTCACGACTCCTTAAGATGCTATTCCAAAAACCGAAAATAAGTTTATTCTGTCAGTGCACCTATTGTATCTTGTTTAAACATACTGCAGAAAGGTCAGAGAAAATGAAGCTTTTGGCACAGTAATGTAGGCGGCAATTCCCAGACAATGCTCTGTTGATTTCTTTCTACACGTGAGACACACACAGATTACAGTATTTCTAATGCTAACTGCATCCATACAAAAGGACAGTAGAGAAGCTGTTATTTTAATCTAAACATCGTAGTTTGGGAACACGCTGTAGAATAAGACAGAAAATACAGAGGATGCTATGACAGATTAAGGAGCTATTAAGAGTTTTGATTGTTCGTGGACAGAGTAAGGGTGTCACGCTTTAAGAGACAGCATCCTGATACTTTGCCATTCTGCCATTATCAAGGAAATCTGCTGGGTGTGGGTCAATTCAACAACAAAAAAATATCTCAGTGTGATTGACCACAAGCATTTGGACAGGGTGTCCAACTGAGTATCTCTTTTAAGTATCTCTTTACATTTATTTCTCTGCTCAAAAAAGGGCTGATTACCTCCTGACAGAAATGTTTTGTTGTTTTGAAGCACAGTTCGTGATTTTCTTCCTGACGTAAAACTGACTGGTAAGATTTCTCGGAAACCGAGTTGTGTACAGACAATGCTTCCCCACTCGTCTTTTCACATTTGCTCTCCAAGTTTGAGAGTCCTCAGAATCACCAGAACGTAAAGCCAATTACAGATACACAGTGGGCAAGCACAGATGCACAGAAAGAAGCATAATTACGCTTCATTAGAAGGGCACAGTCCTTTCTGTTTTATTTATAAAGATAATTAAATGAAGAAGAGTCATCCCAAGCCAAACTGCTTTCTTCTGCATTTTGTTTTGCTATATATGAGACAATGGGTATTCACAGAAGAAGGAGCTGTATTATAATGTTGCTGCCATGTCTTAATGTCTTAATGACTGAATTGAAATGCTGCAGCTACTGCTGAGTGATCAAAAATCACTTGTGGAATTCTACATTGTATATGTTGCTTGGCAGCAGTACAAAAGTGTTTTAAATTTGATTTGCTGAGGGAAGCAACAAATCACTGGAATTAATTATCTGGACACGAGGGAGGAACGATGATCCAGGCAGAATGGAAGATAACAGGAGGAGGGACTGATCAAGTTGCCAAACCTTTATATGCACTACAGGGCATAGCAGACCGAGAAAGATTTGATCTGGGGGCCTTGGGAGTTTCTTTATTAACTGACATGGTGTTTGGCTACTAATGTCTGTGGTACCTCAGAGTTATCAATAACATAACTTCACTGCATCACACATACAGATACCTCAATGTTTCAAACATGCTGGCAAGAGAGCTCCTTCTTTTCTATGCTTTGAGGGGCGTGGTTTCTGCGGAGCTCGGATTGTATATGCCATATGTCTTCTGAGGCTCCTTTTTAATTGAAATATGCCATAATGATTTCAATGAGTAATGTGCTCTGAAGTCTTCAGAATAGATTATCCTCTTTAATGGCTTCTGTTTTTTTTGTTCTAAAACTGTTCACTCTAGCAAAAACGTCTTCTCAAATGAGTGAGGTTCATGATTTCAATAATGTCATTCAAACATCGCCTTTTAAAAGTAGATGTTACTAGTTTGCGGTTACCTTGTGTTAATTCACATTTTCATGTATTTCCAAGGTGAGAAGACAGCTGTATCTCATATGTGATCTCCTTTTCTAAAGCTTTGTGTTCCCCTCCCTTACGTGTGCAGAGTGTAACCACAAATACGACTTATCTTTTAGTCCCATTTTTACAGTAAATGAAGTTTTATGCAGTACTATCAAGTTTCTAGAGAAAATTAGTTTCATCTTTCATTAAGTAGAAAAATGTACTATTTTGAAAAGTCTTTTGACAACATAAGTACTAAGTTAAGACCAGTTTCAGGATATGTGGCTGAGCTGGAGTCTACTCTATGGAAAACTATATTAAAATATTATTTTAAGATGATTAAGAAACACCTTTGTGTAGCTTAAAGCCATATTTCACCTGAGGGTTGGCAGATTTGTGAAAAACATATTTTCATATCTTCTGAATCCACTTAGGAAGTATAAATTAAAGAAAGCACCTTATGGACAGTTCCCAGGACATAAATCAGATGACTAAACATCGCTCTAGACTGGAACTGAACTGCTGCACTAGCTCTGAAAAAGTGTTCACATTAAAATAACTTGCTCAGTTGTTGCTTCAGTTTCGGATGGGGTCACAAAGTCAACAAAATGCACCATCTGTTCCCCAGAATTATCGTCTTATTACTCACTTTCTGCAATCTGGAGACTCTTAAGAATTCTCAGCTTCTGTCTTTGGAACCAGGTGTTTACAGGACAAATGCAGTGATTGATAACATCACAGTAGAAGAGGAAAGGATCAGGTTTAACAGACATTGTTTATCATTAATTTCTAGTCATTATACATGAGGAATGTCTCTTGAATTAATTAGATATCCAGATTGTCTTCTGGAGGTATCATCTGACCGAGGGCTGTATTTTGTATTACATCATCATACTGTAGCTCTACTTTAAACCCCATTTAAAGACCCAAGTTCCCATTGCATTCAGATGCTTCCTAGAATATTTCTATCCCATTTACTTCTCTTTGATTCCATAGTCATTATAATAATACACACTTTCACAGTTTTATTGTTACTTACTGTAAAAGTATTTTCTCAGCCTTGAAAAATAAACTTAATCTTGTGGCTAAACCTAAGATTAAAGTAAAGATTTATCAGGTAGTCTTGTTTCTACACTTTTCCTTTAAGTGTATTTCTGTTTTTTATTTGTTGTTTTAATCTATAATTTAGCAGCATGTTTGAAAATTAAGCTAGTATTGTATTTCTGTTTTTAATACTTGATTATATTATTCTGTGCTGCTGGATTGGATCCTATAGAGTACGACATTTCATATTAAGACTATTTGTCTACAATCATGTTTATGATTATGATTTCAAACAACATGAACTTTAGCTGTTGTGTTTCCTGCTAAAAAATTGTTGTTGTTTTTTCACATAGCCAGAGCAAATCGGGATTTGTGGTGCTTTACAAAGCTATTAGAAAATAAATTACAGTACATGGCTATTCATACACAGCAGTTAACAGGCACTTAGTAGGTACAGGCTTTTGGACTACATCTAAAACTTATGGTGGCCCATTTACTGTAGGTTACCCTATGATTATTTTTTTACTCATTGTTGGTTACTGAGAGCAATTCTGAGCAGACTGATTTCACAGACTGAGGACAAATACCAAGGTGGAGTATTTTAATTGAGTGACAGCTTGTTCGGTTTCTCTGCTGCTGGTCTGCAAGAACTTGTCCTTTGTAAGTACTTCCAAATCTCTTTGTTGCCACCATTCTCACAGGTTTTCTTAAATATTGGTAATAATAATGTTAACATGACATATCTCACTATTTCTGAACTACAGTTCAGTTTTCGAAGGCTCATTCAAATAAAAAGTAGTACAAATGGCTTTCTCAACCAGTAGGGGGTGCTCTCTCAAGGAGAGAGGTGCAGTGTAAGGGTCAGCTCCTAAAGCAGGCTGGAAGAACTGCAGCAGTTCTTTCTTGTTTCCCATTTGCTTCATGTGGAGAGTAGAAATGCAGTAAAATAGTAAAAAATTCTTAAATGAAAAATATGTATGAAATCTAAAATGCTCTGCACCTGTTAAGTGCCACAGTGACTACAATCATGTTTTCAGAATTGTAACACTGTTGGTTTCATGTCAAATGGTTTGAATGCTAATTGCAAAATATGTACATGTGCTTCTCAAGCACTGCCCTAGCTGCCCTCATGCAAACCACACTGCCAGCAGCACTAATTAATCTCTGCAATGGCTGCAGAAGTAATAGTCGACTTGTGGCCGTGACTCAGCCCTTTTCATTTACATGCTCTCAGCGAGCAGAACAGAAGGAAAACAAAAATCAGTGAGCATAGAAGACAACAGGGAAGAGACAAAAGAAGGAAAGAATTGATTAAGTCACTCCGCTGCTCTCCTGAGAGAGAGCAGGGAGGTCTGGACATGCTCCAGTACTCGCAACAAGCAGGAGTCAAGCTGGAAAACAATACACTGACAACTCTGCTATGCAGATGGGTGCAACAGGAAAGTCTCCCACTTATTTTATTTGCATTCTGTCTGGTGATTGACTGGAAAGGGATTTGCTGGCTCAGAATTAGTATACAAGTTTATAGTGCCTGTAGACTCCATTGACATGTAGTATATGTTTCTTTCTTAATTGTCAGTCTTTTTTTGCTGACTACAAAAATAAAAAAACACAATCCAGTGAGATTCCATTCTAACTCATCACACAGGCCAGCTTCTGATTGTTTGATCTTCATTCCCACTAAGCCCGTCCTACACCTGGCCTCTTACTCCTCTGCCGCAGTTTGGAATTCATGTATGGAACTTGTCGTCAATCATCGTGACAGCACAAGCAGCAGCTGTTCTGCAGTTATCGAAATGTTACAAAACTAAGGCTTGAATCCTCACTGTATTAGAATAAATAAACTGGTTGAGCGTGTAACAAGTCTTTGAAACCTTTCTGCAGTAAATGATTTGAATATGCAGAAAGAGGCAGTGTTCAGTTAAATGCATACTGTAGGTTTTTTAAACTCTCCTTTTTATATTCAATATTTAATTATATTTTGCGCACTTCTGAAGAATCTCTTAAGTTGCTGTTTCTTTTGATTTTTTTAAAAATAAATAGTAAGCAGTTCCCTCTATTCTATGGATTTTTTAATCAGATGGGTAGTAATTAAAGAACATCCTCCAGAATGGATGTACTGTATTCAATGAATACCCTTGACCACTGATTAGATGACAGCAAGTTATGAAGCATTTTGAATTACTACAATAGTTGTTGTAATTATGAGCTGCTTTTAAAGGCTGGGTGTAGGATGCCGTGTATATAGTTTTCAATTTACTGAAAGACAGATGAAGCCTGCAGTCTCAAAGTCCTGTTTTCCATGGTAACAGTGAGTAGATTTTTTTTCTATCAATCTGGAAATATCAAGGTTTAACAAATCAAACATAAGACATAATCCATCCATCTATTCATTTTCTAAGCGCTGCTTCCAGTTCAGGGTCACAGTGGATGGGACACCAGTCCATCACAGGGCAGACACAGACATACACACTGACACCTAGGGCCAATTAATTTACCATTATGTCTTTGGACATTTGGAGGAAATAGCGCACCTGGAGCAGAATCCATGCAAACATGAGGAGAACATACAAACTCCACACAGAAAGCACCCCAGGTCTGGAATTGAACCCAGGGCCCCAGCACTGTGAGGCAGAGACGCTAACCACCGCACATGGGGATGACAACCTAGAGAATCATGTTTGAAAAGAAGAAGAGCAGAGTTGAGGAAAAAATAAAAATTTCAATGTGTGGTGATCAAGAACACATGCAAGCAAAAATTGTCCAAATTACTTGCCAAGAAACTTACTAAATAAAAGACACAGTGATAGTCTTGTCCTGAGATCTTAAATTACTTAGAAATCACATCCACCACTTGCTAGGAATACTAAACCCTCGTTTCTCTTTCGCAAGATGTTTTCCAGCATTTATGTAATATATCTTGTGCATCTTCTAAATATTAAAGACATGGCTGTGGCTTTGATTTCAGCTTTCATCTTCGGCTTTCTTTTTGAAAGTGGTGCAAATCCTGAGTCTGTTACCAGCAGTGATTTGCAATCCGCACCCCTAGTGACTAACTACCAGGGCTTAACAACAAAAGGTTGCATTAACGATAATCCTTATCAAGAAGAGGTATGATTTTCTATTAACAAAAAGGGAACTCTGTTGATTTTCATCTCTTAGACTCTTTTCTTGTCCATACCACATGTTTTACATTTGGGGATAAAATGTGTAAAGGACAGTAAGTACATTAAAATCCCCTTAATGATTCTTTCTCTGGAGCAGCAGTAAGCACACATTACAAAAAGAGCTTTTTTTAAGTAAGTGTCCACCAGTGCTGATTAATGTGAATATCATTTTACATGCTGTACACGAGTGATTTTAATCCTGATTAACCGCAGAGTCTGCTTTACAGTCTCTTGTGGTTAATTGGTATTTTTCATCCATCACTGTATTATCACAAAGGAAATCACAATTAAACAATGCATTTCAGTACATGTAATTTTAAATTGCCCTGAAGTAAATCTTGTAGTCGAAACATGAGTGAAAATTAATAATAAAGACAATTCTCCACATGTCTTAAATTTCTCACTTTCTTCAACCTGGTAACTGAATTTATATGTGACTTACATTTCAAAATGATACTGAAATGTACTGAAATTGTACCTCAATCCACAATGTAAAATATAAGCGTTCCATGTAGTATATCCTAGTTGTTTCCAATACCAGTCGTGTTGCTCCTTTCCTTTAAAATGATCTTTCAAACACATAGTTTGTCTGAAAAAATGTACTTTTACCATACATGACCTCACCCTATACCACCACCGAAGTAGTACTCAGTTTCAGCACCATTTGAAGAACAATTTTTCAATAGAAACTAGTTAATGAAAAGTAGAAATGAGATTCTTAGTCACTGGACTGCTGTAATATTGTTTTCTTTGATTTGTTAAAATCACTGAAAAAGTGCCTTGGTGCAGCAAACAACCAATTTAAAAAATAATAATTTATGCTGGCTTGTTGTAGATTATTTTTTTTCAAACTGAAAGTGATTCACTTATGTGAGAGAGCATCAGAACCTGTTCCATGTATCAGACAATAGAGCAATTAATCAACTGCATAAGAGAGGATGTACCTCACCCTTGCCTCCACAACCTCTCCATTTCTTTTCTCGGCCAGCAGCTCCTGGTGGTGATGTCTGCCTCTTGCAGCAGACGTGGTTAGAGGGCCACCCTTGCTGCCTCTTGCCATGATGCTGCGATAACACTAGGAGCACATACTGGATAATCTCAGCACTGGTCCTGGAGCTCCCCTGTCTCTTTTGGTTTCTGTTCCAACTAAGCTCTTAGTCAATCAGGCTAATTGATCCACGGCTCTTCTGTGAAACCTTTTCAGTTCACAACATGGATGGGCTTATTAACTAGTATCAAGTTCTGACATAACTGACATAACTTCTTGGTTTCACACCTGCCCTCACGCAGGTACAGTATGTGGGTTGTATCTAATTGGACGTCTGCAGCACATAGTGGGAGAGTCTGATACAGAGTCATTCCTGCCGCTGTATTTGGACATTGTTAGATTGACAAAATACAGAAGCCACTACATAATTACGTTTAAGAGTGAATGGACAGAGTTCTGTTTATTGAATGTATTCACAACGCTACTATCACAGAATATTCCTGAAACCAAAGACTGTATGGAGAAACTAGATAAAAAAGGTCGAATCAGTAGAGAATTTCAATTATACAGTAGGAATCCTGAGCCTCAGAGGTAGAGCACAGCTGGAACAAAAAACTACAAGACACTGCAGTTCTCCAGGAATGGGGCTGGGATGAGCTGGATCCTCTGCCTCAGAGAAACCAAGCCAGTATTGTGGTGGTGAGGGGGTTGCCCACCCTCTCATAAGAACACAAGAAAGGCTACAAACAAGAGGAGGTAATAGCTATTTCAGCAGCCAATCCAGCTGTTTCTTGAAAGAGGCCACAATATGGGCTTCAAGGACAAGGCTGTGTAGCTTGTTCCAGACACCCACATCTCTTTTCTGTGACAGCAGTTACTGGCATCTCTCAGTCTTCCTTGTTATTCCATTACTGTTATTTCTGAATGACAGTAAAGCTGTCAAAACTAAAGCGTTACAACAGGTACAGTATCTAAATGGAAGTAGTTAATGTGGTTAATCATTACAAGAAAGTTTTGTACGTTGTAGGGAAAACCCAGTGATTCATTTTACAATTTTGCCATTTCTTTCTTGGTTTTCTTTAAAATCAGGTATCCTATAAATACGTGTTTTTAAATATCAAACCAATCACTACTAGTATTCTACTGTATAACCATTAGATGTGGTTATTAACCATTAGATGCAAAGTTTTCTCTCGATGGAAAAAGGAGACTTAGGAAAGTCAGGGGTGATCAGCGGCTGTAGTTCTGTGTGGAATTGGAGAGCCGAGTCTGCTCAGGGAGAGTGAGCGGTAACTCTGTCATCACTGGGAGACGGAGACGTGTGCAGAATGGGGGTGCTGGGAAACAGGCTTTTAAGAGGCGAAAAGAAATAGCAAGTTCCGATACTTTGTTGCTCCCCTGACAGTCACAACACTTAAACCTTTCTACTGTTCTCTCCGTCTTACAACTGCGTCTCAGCAATAACCATCAATTACTCACTCTGCTGCAATCAAATTCTCTTCACCTCTAGTGCGTCATGATGGCTTTACACAAGCTGAGCTGTATCCTGAGCTGCTGGCTCAACACCAGAGCACCAGACGCTTAGACTGATAAAGTTTCTCTTTGTTTCTTTTTCAACCTATTCGCAATGGACAAAATAATAACAATGCCTAAGAACCAGTTTCAACCAGTTTCATCTTTAAAAAATCACAATGCGACAATCAGGTAAAAACACTAGAATAGCTTCATTTAAATTAGTTTTTAAGTGAGATGCACAGTATTAAAGGTCACTGTCCCACTTCAGATGTGGTCTGTATGCAGGAAGTGGTAAAGATACATTTCTCCCACAAGACACCACCTTGTGAAAATATTTGTGAATTTCAGGCCTCATTCCTGAGAAAAGTGTCAACTTGCAAAGAATGGAAGCATCCCCAAAAACATCATTTATAGTTATTTTTGTGAGGATACAGTTCTATAACTATAGTTGTATAGTTCTGCACTGATAGTTTTTTTTTCTTTTTCTTTTTCAGTTCCAGCTACACTTATTTTTCTGATTTAGGAACTGTTTTGAACATCCAGCATCTTCAGTCACAGATTTCAGAAGATTTACTCTGGCCATGTGTGCATCAGGCTGATGGAAGATGGCATTTCATTTTGGAGCCACACTTCTGTATTAATTCACGTAAACATTCATGCAACGAATCTCTTCCTAATGCTCTCAATGATGTTCTTAGTTTTCTGGATAAATTAACTTATATGATAACTGCCCTAAACATGACAAATTGTAGTGATCTAATGAGATCTTACTACTTTTAAGGTGCATTATGAGCTAATATTGCCCCCGCCTCACCTCCATTGTGAATTAAGAGAATCAACTTTTTCATCTTGCTTTGCATAACCTGTCATATCAACACCTCTCTATAGACAAAAACACAAAGTAGATAGAATAGAACACAAAACGCAGATGTTCTGCTTCTCTCCTTTTCTAGTGCCAATTAACCCCACTGCCCTCGGCAGTAGTAACTATTTCAGCTGCTCATGGGGTCTCGTGTTTCCATGAGGAATCTGTTCCACGTCTCACAGATTTGCTGTCCCATTTCAAATGCTGAAGCCACCAAATAAATCAAGTTAAAACATAAGCAAGACATATGTTTGTGCCATCATAGATCTTTGAACTAGAAAACTGGTCTTAATGTGCAACTTTACCTAACAGCAGTAAGTGGTATTGTGTACTAAGGTTCGAGCACATCAATGAAACAAAGGCCCAGGGACATAAGACAGGTGTATAAGATCACAGACTGAAAGCAAACAGGACCTTTTCACTGGAAGGTTTGTAAAGGTGTTGGTCGTAATGCCCAGCCATGCCCAGATGGGATTTTTTAAATCAAAAGCTGCTGGCAAACGAACAGATGTTATATTTCTAGTGTTAAAGGACAGTGACTCACAGCTCACGGGCCTGCTCCGTACAGCTCACAGGCACAATCACATCCATCAGTAGACCCTAAATATTTTTAATTTGTTGTCTAGAAACATGAACAAGGGGCTGACACTCTGTCTGCTTTGATCCATGTGTCCACAATGGTTAAAGAGTGAATTACGCCCCCTCTCCCCCCCACATAGTCTGAGGTCAAGCTCTGCTGTAGCCAGTTCCACATGTGCACACAGCATAGAGGTTTGGAGGGAAAGAATAGGAAGTTCTACTTGGGTTAGTTTGCTAAGACTGTATTCAGTAATTATATTATGTAAATAGTTCATCATCTCCCATCTTTGCCAAGCTTTTCTGTTCTCTGTGCTGAAAGCCGCTGGCAAGAAGAAGCACACACACAATTAATTAGCAAACCCTTTTCACACAACATCATAACGTTTTGTAATAAATTGTCAGAATTCACACTTTCTGAAAGGCTCAGGCCTCAGCAGAACTTCAGTGGAAGTAATTTCTAACATGTCTTTGAAGCATCACTGTAGATCCAGAGAGGGTTCAGATTTCTTTATCTGTCTCTCCTGCTCTGCCTGCTATGAAAGGAAAACTTTGCTGAGCAGTTCTGAGGGATAGTTGTGGCACAATGGCTCAGTGGATACATCAGGTCTCTGAGGCCTCCTTGACCTTTTTAGTTGCTCTTTAATGAGCCGACTGATGAAAATTTCAACGCATCCCTTTCAAGTACTACACAGCAGTCTCCCAACAGCTGCCTGAGTCTCAGAGACTGTATTACACGCAGTCTCTTTTCAGAGAGCACATTCTCACTCAGCTCCCCACAATGCTCTGCCTGCAATAATTAACCTTGGAGAATGCAATTACCAGCACCCTATTGATTATAAGGTATTTGTGCTTAATGACTCGGACCTTCTCAACCTCTCAGTGCCTACAAGCAGGTATATGATTTTGTTCTTCTTTTGCTCTTAGAATTGGTGCAATCTAAGTTTAGCTTTTTGAGATGTCACATGGTCATTTTGACCACAAAGAAAAAACAGAAAAGCGATTCAAGTTCTTGAGCCTATGCATGAATAAATTGTGACATACTGTAGCTGCCATGAGAGCAGTCATATCTTCTATCTTTTCGGTAAGTTCATTCTTCCTTTATATAACAGGCTTCTCTATAAGTGAGGAGACCGGGTCAGTGTCAGAGTCACCACTGTAAAGAGATGTCAACGCCCTGCACTTGCAGGTGCTGTATTGTATACCCAGATTTGGATAACTGCTGATCTAAATGTGCTAATTTTGCAGTACTTCTGAACATACAACCTTTACATTTTTTAATGTTGCTTTTAGATTTGTTTGATACTTAGGTGTTGAGGTCAAGGCTATGTTTGAAGCTTTGAAAAATTGATAGTCCTTATAGAAAGTAGTGTATTTGTTTTGTTCAGATGATTAGAGTTTGTTGTGCTCTATGTATAACAGACGTCTTGCAGGTGCCGCCTCAATGTGACATACAAACAGATGAAATAAGAAATATGATTTTTTTCCACTTCACTTAAAGTAAATGTGTCCTAATAGTTATAGTCATTTTAAATCAGTAGGTTGAACACAAAAGGATTGATTGTTCTAATACAATTAAGTCTGTGTATGGAATAAGATAAAAAATACACATTTTACTGTACTGTAAACATTACTTCATGGTAAAACAAACAAACCCTCCTATCTCCCAGTGATCAGTACAATTTTTATGACTTTGTGAGAAGTAAGTGAGTGAGATGGGCTAAGTGACCTCCTCCTGCTCATAGCCGTTACGACCACTGAAAATATTAAAGGTCTCCATGGTTACCACAGAATAGGTCTATTTGTTTTTCAAGAATGCTTGGTCCTACAGTATAGTATGCTTTTTCAGTATGTTTGGGCTTCCTGATTATAATAAAACATAAGCAGTTATTCACACATAAACAGTTTCTTCATACTTAAAGACTGCTTTGCTTCCTGGTACAGAGGCCCTGAAGGGTTCCTACTGTAGTTGAATAATATCACCTCCCCTTTCATGAAGACTTTCTGAAGCCTGGATTTAAAGACTACAGCAACTCTGACCTAGAAAACACTACAGGGCTCCTGTAAGAATAATTCAAGGTCATCCTTCCACTTTTATTTGGAAATAGAAAGCTAGATCATTTTTTTTCTGTTAAAGATCTACTTGATGCCCTGCACACAGCCTTGGGTCTAGAAAGTTTAAACAGCTGCCGGAGGGTGTTCCCATTTTCAGTTGTAGACTGAGAAGCTACAACATTTATTCTATTCCAGACGAAGGATCAAAGGTTTTATTTTTCTTTTCAACATTGTTATCATTATTTTGTAAAAAATAAATATTTGGGATTTACAAAAGTTTAGATTTAAATTCCAGTCCTTTGAATTCTGAAGTTTAGAACATTTGTCAATTTAAAAATAAATGTGATTCTGCCTTGTAAAGAACATCATGCAAGTCCTGAACATAAAAGAGGGATGATATAAAAAAGAGACATCTCATAGACCAGTTAAGGGAAGGGTTTGACTCTTGACAAAGAATGTTTTCAGAGATTTCTACATCTAGGATACAGCAAGCTTAATGTGGTCAACGCAGGTATTGAATTCACAGTGTCATGACTCGTTTTTGAATCTGACTTTCCACAGAATGCAGCAGTGCTCTTATTCTCTTTGTAATTCTAAATTGTCTTTACAGCTGTGAGTCAACAGCAATTATTCTGTAGAGAATGTAGAGAAACCTAAGCCTGCTACAAATGCTAGCATTAAAGTAACCAGTATTTAAGCAAACCAAATGAGCAGCATAAGTCTTAAAAACTCAGTCTTTCCTCTAATCCATGTTGTGCAGAGAAAACCAGAGCCAAGCAGTCATCGCCAGGAGCGTAAGATTTACTAAAGTGATGCTATAATTAAACTTAAGTGACCAGATGTCAGAAAAAGGAGTGTTTTCTACTGTAATAAAAGTGGTTTTGAATTTAACACCTAAGGGTAAAGGAACCCAATCTGAATGACCCTGAGGCCTTGGACTGTTAAAAAAAATCCTTAAGTGCTCTCCTACATCCCCCCTGCTTTCCCCACCCCAGCCCCCAGGCCAAGGTTGCAACCTTCTGCTACCAAGGGGGATCAAGTGTCTGTCCTTAAGTGCTGCTACAATGTAAATGAAACCAAGATGAACAATATTTGCATTGTACCTACAACATGGCTTCACGTCTCTCAGCTGAAATTCAATAGCTTTAAAAAGCAGCGCTAAAAGTGAAAATCTGCAAAATGTTGGCTGCCTTTTTGAAAAAGAGTAAAGGACGGTCTGGGTGTCTCCAAAAAAGGGTTCAGTGATGAGTCCAGAATCCGCTTATGACTGAATAATTTTCAGGAACTTTTAGTACGACAGTCCAAGACTGGGCTTGAAAAGCATAGGGTCCTTTAATAACATAAATCACATGATGCTAAATGAGGAAACGTGTAACTAAATTTGCTCTTCCATTCCTTCTATACAGGTCATTACATTTACAGAGCAAAAATAACTTTGAAAAAGGCATCTGATTTAACCCATTGAAGTTAAGAATTCAACTTTTTTATCAAATAAAAAGATGATTTATATTTATAGATCAGTGGTAAATGACACTCAAAAGCATAAGTCTTGACATTCTAGATGCAACTTTCCAGGACCCTGTTGTACGGAAAAGTCAATTTTATGCTAGGTCAATGTGATAAAACTAAAATTGATTCAGAACTGTTTAAACGCAAGTGGTGAGGAGTCGAGGTGGTGTACTGTTTAAGTGCTAGACCTTTGAAATCTGAAGCCTTTCAATAGCTCACGGTGCTCTTGTCCTGCAATTTGAGCGAATGCAAGTGACAGATGCTCAGGTGAAGACCTGGCAGGTGCAGGGAAAAGGTTTTATGTGCTGTTTTGTTTCTTTAATTCCCTTCTGTCCATTATTGGCCATGATCTCCTCTGAGAAACCTTTGCCAGGGATGGGGAGAGTGAGTGCGAAGGGCGGAGCTGTTCAGTCATGCAGAAGATCAACTTGCTGCCTAGGAGAGTGAAGAGAAGAGCCAAATGGCAGACATAAAGCAGCCTTGCTCACATACAGCATGTCTCAGTAAGAGGTGATGGGAGAGCCTCTTGTGTTTCAGCCATAGGACTCCTCAGGGCTTCACCTTGTGATAACATCACACAGGCTACCTGACAGGAGAGTGTCAGAGCACTGGTAGCCTTCCCAGCCCTCCAGTACACTGCTGTTTACAAACTGCAGTATGAGCGATAGTGTTTCACTGCCCATTGTCTTTTATGCATGAGCCTCATCTGATCTCATAAAATAATCAGTGGCTTCAATATCATTTCACCTCATGGTTTTAGAGCCACTCTACAGGAACACTGAAAAAGTGGGGACATTCGTCAACCAGATTCTTTGAAAATAAAGCCAGATCGCTAAAATGTCCAGTCCTATTTAATTTCATGTGCTAATTTGGAATCTGTTCATTTGAATAAAAAGAAATGTAAAGTGTGGAGGAATTAAATAACATTTAATTGTTCTGTGCATAATGGCTAGAATGACATTAAACAAGGCAGCTACTAATGAGAGAATAGTGCAGTTACTTGTCAATAGCCTTTTAAATAACTTCATTTCCTTTACATAGGAAAAGCTTGAGTATCTGCTGCCTGGATGACTAACTGCTTGTCTCCTCTCAGACTATACAGTTATACCACCACAAGCCAAAGACATTAATGAGAAGTCTAGCCCACATCCGTGAGGTCTTGAACACTATGGTGTATGGTTTTGCCTGTGTAGACTGAGTGGGAGAGGTATTTTAATGGACAGCTGCTTTAAAGCAAGGCAGGCATCATCTCCAAAGACAGACAGACTGAGAGACAGACAGAGTGGAGACAATATGCACCCTGGAGTATGATTTCCTTGAGCTGTAAGATGTTTCTCTGAGCTGGTTTCTTCCTCTTACGTCACCAAGCACCAGCACCTCCCCTCACGCTCCTGTTGACGATGTCCGATGCTATGAGATGTATTTTGTTTCATCATGTGATCAATCCAGATCAATACAGAGACAAATCCACTAAGAGCAGACAGAGCCCGAGTAAGTTACATAACAGGGAGGGAAGAGAGATTGGTCGACTATTTTTCAGTACGTGGTTCCTATGTTTGTCTTGTTCAAGCTATATAAAGAGAATACTAGGGCTTCTAAATTATTACTTTAGTCTGCTGCTATAAGTGAACCAAAAACAAGGGAGTAAAATTGACCAAAAAAGGGAGTCAAGACTTCAGTTCTTATTAATTTTTTATGGAGCTTATGTTTGCTGATCGCCATTTTTTATGTTTAAAAATATAAAAGAATTAATATAATCTACACATCGTTGCTTGTTATTTCATCTTTTATGACTAAAAAGAAACTACATTCAGCTGTAATGTAGCAAAGGTGTAAAGGGGGGGCTTCAGTATAGAATTATATCTTTAATTTGGGGTTATAATTTATTAGTTTATTGATAATTAGTCAATAATATTGTCAAGCACACTTGGACTTTTGGTCCAGGAATGTCATCCTACAGCATTTTTAGCTGCTTCGGTGCTTGTGTTTCTCACTTTTCAACTTGCCATTATATCAAGTTGAAAAGGATCTAGTGTACTGTACCTATATACAGTTTTATTCCACCATAATGCAACAAATAGCAAACTTGCAATAACCTCTTGGAAGATGGATGGCCAGATGAAACTGAGACATTTGCTGGACTAAGCTGGATCAAGAAAGACAAAGACAGATGTTCACAAAAGTACAAGGGAAAATATCGAAGAGGTCTTTATCCACCCAAATTTAGGAGATTATGTTTAACAAAAACATGAAAAAGCATCTGGGATGAGTATGTACTTGAGAAATATACTATTGACACCCAACTGTAGTTTTAAGAGCAACTGTTCCATCAGTGTATTCATTGCTCTTTTCCTGTTTTGTATTTTTTTTCATTTCTATAGTTTTAATTTGAAAATGAATATCTGTAGTTGCACTTTGTAGCTGAACTAGAATGAATCACTGAAATTATCCACTGAAACATTGATTAATGAAGTTGTATGAATCTTTTAACCCCAATAGTAGGTTGCTTTATTTATCTTTAATCCAAATTTGACTCTGCAATGTAGAAAAATTACTGATGCAGAAAGATTTACTTCTCATTAATTATTATTCTTATTTAAACATTAAAATACTGCAGTTAAACAGCGCTCAAGAAAACCCATTATGTGCATTTGTCATTCGACCTGGTGGAAGGTCTGCACATTGTATATTTTTCTGGTAAGGGAGAATAAACAATCTTCCTCTGCTTAATGACTCAAACAAAGCTCTGTATGTTTACACTCACTGTGAATATGATACAGACCACACTACAGCTACCGGCAGTGTTTAGGCAGGCTGAAGTAATTGTTTTTCAGGCTTTTAAAGGAATGTGCCTTATGGTGGAACTGTTTCTAAAAGTGACCTCCTCCCCATTCTGGTAATTAGCATTTCTGCTTAGAAAGGGCTTGCACTCCCTTTACTTCTTGCAATGAACACACAGTAATGCCTTGTTAATGCAAATGTTTAGAGAGCTGCAAAGTCTTATTTACAATGATCAAAATTGCCAAGAAGCATATCAACGTGCAGGATATGTTGAACTGGGAAACACAAGTTTCACATGATTCGCTCAGTACCGTTTTAATCACTGCAAATGCTGGAAGGTACAATATAGTATGTCCTGGCTGACATGTGAAGGACAATGATAATACATACTGTAACTTTATTCCATAACATTTGTTCACAGGTTTTCCAGGTATAAAAAAGCTAAATGCCTTTATATTTTCAAAGCACATGCTGTTAATTCTGCTTGGTGGTGTAAGTGCAGTGAATGGCTCAGCATCAGCTAGAGCACTGCTTTTACAATCCCAGCATTGGCACTGTCTGAAGATCCCTACAAACTGAACAGTGAAAGATCAGGTGCATAACAGATTGCAAAAGAAGCCAACATCCCAGGGGCTCCAGAGTGGCTCAGCTCCACTTATAACACAGCATGGGCCTGGGACACTGACTGGTGTCATTAGTTGGCTGTGACTATGGTTCCCAAAGCAGCTGCACAGCAGGGCTGGGTGGGTTTGAAGGCAACCGTGGTTTCCATGCCCTTCTAAGCCACAGACAAACTTGTTGTTCTATCACCTGTGAGTTTGCAGTGTCACAAGCAAGAGTTGCATTAGTCCTCCATCTCATTCTTGGCTGTGCTGCATGAGCTGTGTGTGCATATTTTGATGGATGTGCACATTTATACTGCTACAATCTCATAGGGATCTCTCATATTGCTAAGAGAGTAAAGTGGGAACCTAGGCTGATTCCATCTTCACAATTTCCTTTACCAGGATAATGAAATAACTGGTGATATACGAAGCTTGAGTGGGGATATGTGTCATCGTACGTACATTGGCTGCAATGGAAAAAGTAAAGGTTAATAGGTTAAAAGCAGAAAGAAGAAAAGCAATGTTTTGCCTGTTGAACCTTCTGGTGTGAGGTAGAAAAACGTAGCAGGAATATAATAATTGCCGTACTGCAACTTTAAATGAATGGGCAGAGTGACACAGTCAGAAATAAAAATGAAAAAGAAACAAGAGAGAAGCCACCTCTGGCAAGCACAGCTCTGATCCCAGTGTGTTCTAGAACAGCGGTTATTGTGTCTGGCCCAAGTCAGCCTGGAGGAGCTCTCCCTGCACTCAGTTTGTTCTGTGCAGTCTTATCAGTTTCAGTGCATGTCTGCTCTGTGTAGGGGTGATAGAACAGACTTGCCAATGCAGCAGAAAACATTTCTTTTTGTCAGAGATCATTTTTCATTCCCATGGGACTGTGATGTATCAGGACATAAGTTATTTAGCTTTGGGAAATCCCCCGTCACTGTGCCATTGTTTGACGCAGCTGCCAAAGATACAGATATGGTCTAATATTACACGTCTGTCCTGCAGAGGACAATTTTGCCATTCAAGGTTGACAGCAGTGCAACACGTAGCAGAATTTATATTTAAAACCATATATTGTTGCCCTATGAGGGACTGGCGTATCCTGCCTTGCACCCATTGTTTGCCAGGATAGGCAAAAGCACTTTTTGGATGGTTGGAGCACAGATCAGTCCAGGGAAGAAACTATCCCCTGGACTGATTTTTGCAAGAAGTGTCACTAGCAGTACAGTATGTTTTATTAAGTTTCCAAGATATAACTTCCTTAATCTAAGACTTTTCAGAATTTCATTACAATTGGCACCATCACACTGCCTTTAAAGGCAGTACAGTATGTGCACAGCCCTGCCTTTAAAGATTTGTAAATACGCAACACAAAAATGTTTGACAGTTTTACAAGTCCAGTATCTTAAATACAGTGTTTCAGGCTCTTTCCGTCTCTATCACACACACAAAAGAATTAATTCAACACATTCTCACCTTCTTCTCATCACAAGCATTTCAGAAGCTCTTGATAAGTGCCTGATATGTTTAAAATTTGATTCCTAATAATGCCTGTCTTTCACAACAGCCGTTCTCCAGCTACTTTTCTCTTGCATTTTCAATGCAGGAAACCTGCTACTATAATTTCAAATTTAATTATTTTCTCTAGAACTTCTAAGTATATGGATTTATTGTCATTTATTAAAAGAAATGATTCCAAAGAGTATTCTGTGGTGTGTTTTTAAATCCATCTATCTACTCAAAGTGATGCAACTGTCTTTTGTCAGTCAGGAGATCGCAGGGGTGCTCTTTTTCAGACTGCTGAGCCAGGCACCACCAACTAATTGAGTAGCAGGCTCAGACAGGCCCAGGCTGTGAGCAGGACCCCTGCAATCACCTGAGACCCAGCCTCCCTCAGCTGGAATCGCTGAAGGAAACAAAGCACAGAACACCTCCTTCAGGGGCTAGATAGCATAATTAAAACTGGTCTATTTTTCTTTTTGTTACTCCTGATTCACTTTAACAGTCTTACATAGGGATTAATAAGCGTAGTTGTTCCGAGTGGAAGGAGAACAAGATCACAAAGCTTTTGATAGTGGTAAGAAAGTAGGGGTTGTCCCTTTCTATAGGCCCATTGCTCTCCAGTATGGTGAGCCTGCAGGTATCAGAATGACCACGTGCACATTTTAAACCACCCTCTCCTTCTTTAGCACCTGCACTGCTCCTGCTGCACATACAGCACAGACACATCCCTGGACCTTGATTACAGCTTTTTCTTTCTGTGACTTTACCTCTAGCATTAAATGAGGACAGTTAGGAAGTACACAAGAAAATTTAGATATCAGTTTTTTTGCAAGAAAACCCAGACACCTTCACTTGTTTTGTTCGCTTATCCTGGTATTCTTTTTTTTTCAAAAGCTATTCCAGCAAGAGGTCGTTGTTCTCGTTTTCAAGAATGTGTTTTTTTTTTCTTTCTGAATAGCACATTGTCTGCTACTTCTTTTTTATCACCAGGAGATAACCGGAAAAATGCTAGACAGGGTTTCAAGGCCACCACCGTAATCTTATCAGGTTGAAACCAAAACTCTCACTGTATTGATTAATATCCGTTTGAACAGCACTGTTATCAGCTGTGTCTTCGGGGGGGGGCGTTGGCAGGAGTGTCCACTGATTCCAGAGCTACTTTTCTCTTAAGCACCTTTTATTCTGCAAATCAACACAGATGTTTAAAACATTTCCGGGCATGAGAGCTTCCTTTACAGACACTTAATTTTTTCATCTCAAGAGATAATTTAGGGAAATATTTTGATGCAGTTTTTGCTTCTGTTTGCACATCCCTTGCAGACAAGCCCATTAATGAGGTAAACAGGTTATTCCCAACACAGGAACTGCCTCGGCTGCATTGGCAGAGACCCGAGAAAAGGAGAAGATAATATTACCACTGGGAGGTGTGATGTAAACGTTCATTTTGCAAGTCATTCTGAGTCAATTGAAGAGGAAAAGGAGAGGCTTATCCTCCACTTCAAATAGTATTGGAGGCTCCTACTCCCCAGAAGAGCCCTGCGTTCACAGGGGCCTGAAAGATCTCATTTCTAGAGACGGAATTAAAATTCGTTCCGTCGAAACTGATCTCAGCTCCATACAGAATGTAGGCTGTCTCACCCCCGTTGAAGTGGGACCAATCGCAAACATCACACCCTGGCTTTCTTGCAAAAGAATAATGCAATTCAATTGGTTGTTATTAGTTCAGGGATGTGCACAGCAATAATCGACCAAAAGCCTTGATGCTACTTAGGTTTATTAAATGATTGTAAAACTAATTTTAAAAATAACATGAAACAGACTTTTATCTGTCTTTTTTTTCCTCTTCCAGTTTAGAACTGCCAAGCCTAATGCAGCCTTATACTGGTGCAGAAGATTCATTCAGCTATCACTAGCTATCACATTCATTCAGCTATCACCAGTCACACTGCACAAAGGTCCAGTATAAGCCACTGGGGCTGACATGAATCCCAAGGCAAACCCAGTCCCCTGAGCCCTGGCCAAGGGATTCCTGGTCACATCCGGCTCATGACAGAACCAGCCTGGAACCGGATACGCCTGACCTATTGGACCCCTCCTGTGCTCAAAACTGATGTCTTTGCCTGTCAAGCCTGTTCTAAATGATTTGACACTGAGACTGTAGGAAACAGGTGTCAGCCTTCTACTGTCATCAAGCTTTTAAAGTGTTAAAATTGAAGAAGCCATACTTGCACAGATGTTAGAAATGTTCCAGTATAGCTTTTTTCTTAGTGTTGCAAGTGATTTATTAAAAGGAATCACTATATTTTACTCGCAGTAAAAACTATGACTAAATTCTTTGTGAAAACTTTGTCTCTCCAACCATTGTGCCGATGAACAATAAGCAACTGAGAGGCAGAGGACATCAGAAACTTCACTTTGCTTAAAGTAATATACAGTAGTAAGAGGACAATGACAGGAAAATGCTAATTGTGCTCAAAGGCATCACTTCCTCTCTTATACCGATATGCCAGAGGCCATTGAATGTATGCTATCAGCACATTTTACTTTTTTATTTTAATTTTCTTTGTAGTTTTTGCTGACATTTAATTTCTTTCACTTATATAAGTGTTCAATCTGAGCATTCACGTTTTGATTAAAAATATTCCGTCAATATCAATCTATCCACCCATCTTCTAACCTCTTCTTCCAATTCATAGTCGCGGATGAGCCAAAGCCCATCCTGGCAAGCAATGAGCACAAGTCAGGATACACCCTGGACAGGACTTCAGTCCATTGTAGGACATAATACTATTTATTTTAACAAAACCGGCCGACTATTTTTTGTAATTAAAAAAATACTGCGTAAAAATAATGTGTGGTTTTAATTTTCATTTTAACATGAATAATTGATAGACTAGGACTGGGAATCACTGTCAAAAATTATGGGCACGGGATAGAGAAGGAGAGCCAAAAACCCGTGGAGACACCCTGCTCTAAAGCAGTGCTCATTAGGGTCTGTGGGTGCGCATGACAGGTCCTGAGCTGAGAGATGGAAAATTACGATGCTCCTTTGCATAATTTTGATGTAGTGCTCAGTCAGCCTGATGCTGTGGTTTATTATATTCAAAGTGTTATGATACATATGCATCACATCATGTGAGTTAGGCACGTGCTTAAGAAAAAGGAAACACACATGAAAAATACGTCTTGAACAAAATGAGTTTCTTTTATGCAGTCTCTGTTGGACCCATTTGAATATACAGTATACTGTAGTTACTGCCTATGTATCTCGCTCTTGTTGAATGCACATTTGGAGTTTGCTCGTAGTTTACAATGTCATAAAGGGTCAGTGAGTGTTCAACAAGCTTAAGAAGTACAGTTCAGCAAACAGCACTCACCCCCTGGTACTCAGAGAATCAGAAATGACAATGAAGATGTAGTGTGTGATTGTGGTGATTGCACTGAGGAGGATCTAGAAAGTAACTCAACCTTTCCTGGTCTTTATCTAGTCCTACCCAGAGACTTAATCCTCCTTTCGTTCTTTCTCCATCTCCGAAGCCGGAACATCTCAGTTCTTCAGGCTGACACTTGTGTCGAAAACAAAATCAAAGCAGACGCTCCTAAAAGCATATAACTTTAGTACCTCTGAAACCATTCTTTTTTCATTTTCTACATTTATCATTGACTGCAAGTTTCTTGGTTCATTGGTTTTTCAAATAACATCCAGCCCAAGATGCACCTACCTGGTAGGATATGACTCATCTCCACCAAAATTAAAAGTTACAGCTTTGCTATTCTCATATAAAAGATGTTTGGATCTGGTATGCATACATACGTTAGGGTTTTTAAATCTAATAAGCTAGTGTTGCACTGCTACTATTTCAGCGGTTTTACACAGTTATTTCATTCTTTCATGAATCTGAGTACATAGTTAATAAATCATCATTACAGAACAGCTTGGCGTATGGCTCGTAAATCATAGACACTGTATTTTCTTAAGGGTAATTTGATCTCTGGAAGTACAAACATCCTTCAGAAGTAATGAAAGACAAGGCATTGAGGCAAATGGGGAAAAGCTTCCAAGTTTTCTTTTTTAAAGAAGAGGGGGTATAATCTGTGAAGGTAATGATAGACCTCCAGAAAGAGAATGCTGCAGTTTTGAGAAATTCTAATCTGTTCTTGCTAATGCTATGAAACTGCAAGGCAGCTGTGTGATTTATGCACAGTGTAGGAGTGCTGCATTGTCTGGGAAAATATGCACAAACACAACTGGTGCATGACGGATTTTTGAGAAAAGAATCAGTTCAATAGTAATAGAAAAATACTGACTTCTACGGATACAACCTTGTCATAAAAGCAGAAGACAGGGCACTGCCAATCAGGAGTCTATTGGCTGTATCAAAGGCCTTTCATCCAATATGAATATCAATGTGTAAAGACAGTGTCTCTGTCTGAACAAAGGAGTTCAAAACCAATGATTGGGAGGCTGATATGGAACAGAAGTGTATAATTAAAAAATATTTTCTTAATGATAGTATAATTTTCCAATTCAAAGGTGAATATGAGATTTAACCTTTGGATCATTAGATTATTCATGTTTAAAATAGAAAAGACAATCACTATCATGAAAAGCACTACTGTACTCATGCTCTGAGTATCAGGTGCATTATTTACAAATGAGTCTGTGTATTGCACATAGAACTGTCTTGTATTCATTAGTATCATTTAATAAAATCAGACTAAGAGAAAACAACTTCTCATTCATTGTAAGTAATTGCTGTACTATAGTATTTGATAAATGCCAAGTTTAAATGGAATTTTTCTATTTTATTTTCGAGTTTTGAGTCTGCTTGTTAAGTATTAAGTGAAAAGCCAGTTTCAATTTAAACATCTGCAGAAAGGAACACTTTAAACCATCAGTGGTATCCTTCTGGTGTTGCTACCATGCAAGCCAAAACCAGAGGCTGGAAAATAATCTTCTAGTTGAAAAAGGAAGACAACCATGAGAAAATAAAAGTGTAAAAAAGTTCCAAAGTGTTGTGGGCACACAAACACGCACTTCCAGGAAATCTTTCCATACAGCAAACTATTCTTTTAAACAATGTGTCACAGGCTGGTGCTTAAAGACAGCCAGCAAATGTGATTTATGATATTATTTTTGCATGCAACAGGGCGATCCACCAAAAGGGAGAAAGGATTCTGATTTTCCAATGTTATGCACTGCCAAACCTCCAGCATCTGATCAAAAGGTGAAGGAGCTGGTAAGCAAGAAGGTTTCGTTCCACTGTGAGGCTGCAGCATTAGGGGCACTGAGGCAAGTCTAACAGTACCCCAGTCCTTCATATCCAAGCCATAAAGACCTGGTCTGAAAATAATAGGAGATTAAAGCACCCCTAACTGAGACCACGTGCTGCCAATAGTGAAGTCCACAGTTTTCACAGCTTTCTCGTGATACAGAAATAAACAAATTAGCAGCTTTTGAGGAAGCTAAATTATATATATTTCTTTCAATCATTTGTTGACATTATTCTGCCAAAGGAAGGTGCTTTCAAACTGCCGCAAATACATTCAGACTATGCATTTCAAAGGGGATGGGCATTAAAGTCTGAACGTAAAAGCAGTGTATTCAATTGAATCTGGAATTCCATGTTCTTGTTGTGCTGAGAAGGGCGGTCATTGTGAGAATTTAGCAGTGCCAGAGCTTTGTTTTGACTTGTTGATAACAGCACTCTCTGCCTACAGTGGCGGACAAGCTCAGACTAAGGACTGGAGCTACACAGCTCTAACACATTGGGCTTTGGAAAGGCTATCAAAGAGCAGAACTGTAGGAACCAGATGAGACCCACAAATAAACCACTGCTCTTAGAGGCACAGTGATTTCTTGGGCACCTGTTTTATTTTGGGCTTTTCCAGGAATATTTGCACACTTTTACACACAACACCAAATCTAACCATAGCCCTGAGTATAATCTTACCTTTAAACTGAACTGGCATGTCTATGCAGACAACTGGAGTTGTGGATTTCAGGGACAAAAGGAGAATTGTTTTTAGACAAGCACCAGAAACCGGCCTACCCTGTACCATACTGCACAATCTCTTGTCAAGGCCAGACTATTGAAATGCAAATTAATATGCTCTCAGGTAACAGAATAATCACATTGATGCTGCTAAAAAATCTGACATTAAATCTTTACATTTGAAATTTAAAGTAACATTGAACAATTCATTTTTCTAAAACTATATACACACACAGAAACAAAAACTATGCTGATTCTTATCGAAATTATCAACTATCATCCATCAACAGCTTGTTTAGAAATCTAATTGTGCTGCTCTGTGTTTTCCAAGAAGGCAAACAGTCATCATGATCCACCCTCTCCTGCCCACGCACCTCAGTGCTACATCTTTCATGTCAAAGGTACTTACAGTATGCTGCATATTTAAAATAAAGTTTTGCAAGATTCTGTGCTTAAGTACTTGATCTATCAGGACTTTTCCACATACTGTATACACAATTTACACAGTCTAGGTGAAGAATATGTACTGTAAATGTTAAAACCAACACAGAGATACTTTGTGAGTTCAGAATTCAGGCAAATAAGGAAAATAAAATGATAACATAAAATTGCCAATTGGAAGTTCCTAATTGCTTCTCTGTAATCACCTGATTTGGATGAAGACTCCAGAACATCATCCTGCATGCCTGTTTCTGTGCTGCAGACACCTGCTGAAATGGCTCCTGCAAACATAGACCACCATAAAATCTGTTAAAAGAATCATCCAGTTTCAAGGTGCATCATTCCAGCTCATTCCAGCTCAGAGATCCTAGCTTCAGATACAGATGTGCAGCAGCCCCAGCAGTGTCCAGTTTATTCTGTTCTCTGCCCACAGCACCAGCTCCTTCATGGCTGTGTCTGTTCTTTGCCTTTAGTTTTTTAATTTTGTTGTTTGTTTTGTCGTGTTTTTTTTTGTACTGGCACCTTCTGGGATCTTCTTCTGTGTTGTTGACACTGCAAAGTGCTCATCGGTGTAAAGACCTTAATAAATCTCGCCTGTCGCACTGTACCAAGAATACTCTTCACACAGTGTCCTTCACACACCGCTTCAAGGGGAACTGGGTGACCTTGCAAGGCGTCCAGGCTCAGTTTCTGGGACCGAGAACATACATAGCCACAGTGCATCTATCTTGCAGGAGGCAGATCACCCCCACTGGCCCCACCTGTGCCCTCTCATCCAGTCTTCTTAATGAAAGTGATTAATGTTGGCTTTATTCCTGAAAACACCACAGCATTAATAGAGAAAGACTCTGCTGTGTGTATTGCTTTTGTTTTGGCTGCGATCACCACGGAAGACTTCATTAATGAATGCCTTGTGGGTTTTGATTAGTCTGAGCTTTCATCAGTAAGCATTTATCAAGTTTAAGCAAATTGCAAAGCAAAAACAAAGTGGTTAGTCACATGGAAGGCTGGAAAATGCTGCCCTCTTAGGTTGTTATTGCTGGTTGGCATAAAGCTCAAGACTATGAGAAATAAACATACTGTAGATGTCTGTGTGAATAAAGGAGTCACTACACTGCTGCCACATACAGTATACTGACTGTATAAGGAAGAGAAGCTTCGACAGTTAAACATATGTAATGTCACACAACACAAAGCATAAAGCAGAGCACAGAAGACAAAACCCAGCAGCTTCTGCTATAGTATGCCCTGACCCTGTGAATGTTTCAGGGCCTGACACAGAGGTTGGTGTATAGAACCCCTGCCACCAGGGCTGTTTCTACTCCATGTCCTGAATAATAACAAATTCAAATGTAAGGTATATGTGGAAGTAAAATGTGCCATAAGACATGTAGGTATGTGTGAAATTGTTACTCTTTTAAACATGTTAGTGTAAAAATGACGTAAAAAGCCCATTTCATCTTTCTTCCTCTTGGTATCACCTTTATTATCAGATGTTCAAAGTTTGCATGTTTGCACAGTTTTTATTTCTTTTTCCATGTTTATTTTCATTTCATCTGCAAACAATTTCACTAATTATACTTCAGCTTTCTGACATGTTACATTATGTACACAATAATTTATTTTGAATTGTAATAGGTTTCAGCTTTGTAAAGGGTTTTTATTCAAGTCTAAATTTAAACTGCTGTGTCAAGTGTGATGATGTTAAACACAATGAATGCCTTCTTTTGCTTACTGTACATCTTGTTTCTCAGTATCTAAAATGGTGTTTTGTGAAGTAATACACAATGTGCTCAAGGAAATGTTAGATTTTATTTACAATTCTAGATCTGTTTTAATTTGATGTTTTGAATTTCATATGTGCTGAGATTAAACAAAGCTTTGTCCCACCTAATTTCTCTAGAAAACAATGTGCAATGCAACACCACAGGGACCGCCATATACTCATTAATTTATCCCTTTTTATAGTAAACACTTAGCAGCTACGTGGCTGTCAAGAACTCAACACAATGTGATAAGCCCTCAAAGTGCTAAACATCAAAACATTTTAGCACATATCAGGAAATTAGTACTAAATTATGCTAATGGAGACTGGAAGCTCCATGCACAAACATTACATGGCACTGAAGCAGAGAGTGGGGAAAATATCTTTGAATTACACTGGGAGTATTCAACTGAAGTATGAAGTTTTCAGTTTGACAAAATAGCTGTGGCTTCAGTGAACACATGTAGAAATCCGCTAAGCCCCTTTGTTCACAGAGGTTCAGTCCAAGGTGTAGGACATGGTGAAATGAAATCAATACTAGTCCCTCAAAGTTATCAATTCTTTGTGTAATACAACTTACTTCACTGGTCTGGATAAATGGATATATTAATAAAATTACAGTGCAGTAGCACTGACAGCAAACAAAACATCAAATCTGTGCAACTTTACTTATGATGACACATTTTCCATTCAATAACAACATTTGGGGCCTAGCAAGTTTGAAATCTGGACAAATGTTTTTTGAGACGCTATTCTTCATTCTGAGGTTCATTCACCCAGAATAACCCCCCCAGTCTCCTCCTTCAACCTTGCTGAAGAAAACTGTCTTACTGTACATTCAACCGGGCTTCATGCTCATAAAATAAAACAGAAAAACATAAAGCATAATGAATGAGGAAGGCTGCAGCTCAAGGTGAGACATTCAGTGGGAACATAAAAGTGGTGGTATGCTAATCTGTGTATTTTTCTAAATGGTCCATTCAAGGTGTTTTCAGGAATATTGGTTTGTGATCATTTGTCCCTTGATTCAGGAAGGAATAATGTGAATAAAAATTGTTATAGTTGTCTTCCAGCCAAAGTCATTGCAAGTCCAATATCCTTTCCAAGCACAATTTCTCAAGATCAGCAGACAAAAAGGCATAGCCAGTATATTTTTTTAAATCCGTTTTAACAGGATTTAAATAATTTCCACCTTTTAAAAATGTAAAAATGTAAAGTAAAACCTGAATAATGGGCACCCGTGGCCTCACTGGAGTCAGATACCATGCCCTTGCTGCTCTGCAGAGGAAGTAGTGATGAGCTCTCATGCTAATGAGGCCAAGTCAGAGCCATGAGGTTTCTGCAAGCAGCTGTCCATCATCAGTCCACAGCCCACAGACAACAGCCTGCATGTCTACCCTACATGACAGGAAGTAAACACACAGGACTGGTCTTCAGTCTACAGTCCTCAGGAACTCTTAATGAAATGAGACACATTATCATTCACTTAAAGACTCTAGTATAATCATTTTCATACAGTAGCTCTAGAGCACAGGACAGTGGCCCAAGAGGACAAGATATGTTAAAGATTTTTTTTTAAATATGGGCTCCCCAAGCAGATTGAATTGTGAACAACCTAGAAATTTATTTTTCATAAGTAGGCCATAATGCTGTAATTACTACTACAAGCAATTTCAAGTTGATCATGACCTTTGCTGCCTGAGGATGTATATCTACACCATGATCAAGTCCAGAATTTACAGTATCAGGTGTGTGCACATGGCCATCAACTTCCCAGTGACCTCATCAGAGCTGGGCTTTGATTTTGAGGAATGCATCTTCATCTCAAGCCCTGCAAGGGTGTAGGTTATATTTTTGATAGCTATGAACATGACAATCGATGCTTGATGAGATTCACATTCTTGAGTCATCAGAGAAAAGCATGCTATCCCTTTGAATATCATTCCAGCTGATGTATTGGTTAGCCCTCTAAGATCGAGAGTTGGTGTGTCTGGACACAAGATTGAACAGGTTGATGAGCATGAATTTTTCTTCCACTTGAAAGCCCCAGAGGAATACTAGCACTAGTGCTAGAATGTCCAGAAAGTGCCCCTGGGATCTTCTGAAAGGAAAACTGCTGATTTGATTAAACAGCCACAGATAGGCATCATACGATGTGAGCAACCTTCAAGGCTACTCATTGGTGAAATTCTGTGTGGTTCTGGCTGCATGTACTGTATGTCACTTCTGAAATAATGAACAGTTGCTCTAAACATGTTGAAAAGTCCAGCAATATCCAAATTGGACAAGTCTGCTTGTAGGTGTTTGATTTCTCAAATAATCTTCTAGTAATCATGGTAATGTAATGACAAATCTAAGCATTACCCCTAGAGCCTTCTTGTTAGCACACCTTTAAGCACATCAAATCAAAGGGTAAAAGCTTATCTCAAAGTTGTGAGAAGCCTCAGCTAACAGAAAAGTATAAGTGCGCCTGCTGAACACAAAGCTTAAAAGAATAATTCTCAAACAGTTTATTCTGCTAGAATATAGTGTTTATGTATTAAAAATGGCAAATAGCAAATTTCATGTTTCTTAGTCAATTAACTGCTCAACAACAAACAAGGAGCTTTCAGTGTCAAAATCTGTAAATTATAATTAGTGACCTTAACCATTTTTTTTGCCAATGGCCTTAATGGAATGTAAATGCCACTGTATAATATGCAATAATTACCAATTAGACTGTTCCTGACAATTCTTTTGTCTTAATATGCCACCAGTTGATTTAAAAGTGAGCTGTGAAATAACATTTCAACACTGGTGGATTTTCACAATTCTATTCATTGCTTGCAAGTTTTCTCAACAGCTAGAAATAAAAATACAATTCCACACATATACTTTTTTAACTTCTGCTCCTTAGGAAGCTACGAAAAACCAGGCCAGACTGTGTGTTAATTTTAAAGATGTGCTGAGAAGCTCATTCTATTGGGAAATTTGATTCTTAAGGTAAACATAAATTTCTACTCAGTTAGCAGTTCATCAGCTCCGTTTGTTAGCAGCTCAATAAGCCATTGATCAACTATTCATCTCTATCAGGATGAGGATTCATGTCTACAGGAAAGCAGAGAACTCTTAAAGCCCTGGAGTGAAGGCTGAGCAGAAAGAGGTTCTGTAGGCATTAGTCAGAAAGAACAGGCTGGAGAAGGTCTTCTCAGGTAAGGAAGGAAGACCTGGAGCAGGACAGGAGATTGACAGGACAACAAGGTTGATCTGAAAATGGCTAGAGAATCTTTTATTTTTCCGGCAGGAATTTACCCCCAGAAGAGTGGAAGTGCTGCAGGACTTCACTCTCCTCGGCTTCATAAAGTCTACACCCAAGATCCCAGTTATTAAATACCTGCTCAAATTCTTACAATAAATGGAACAAAATAGCCCCTTACTCTTGTAAGTGTTCACAAAATAGCCACTAGAAGTTAAAAAGACTGTGAAAAAGAATATGAGGTACATCCAAATTAGTCAATGATTAGTTCAGTTCTGTGAAGGCTTAAGTCTGATGGGCAATCAGAAGACCCTGCAGCCACCTGGGAACTGAACCTGACGCCCCTGTAATGTTCTCAGCTGCACTGAAATACAGTTGTAATTTTGTCTTGCACTCGAGTTTCTCAGTGGCCTCTTCCAGTGCCTTATTTCACATTGTAAATCTTAAAGAGGTGAAAGAATGTTCCAAAACAATTTTAAATACATATACTGTATATGTACAGTAGTACTGTATTTGCATGTAGTACTTTGCAAAGCATAAAAGGCACAAAATGTGCAATCAGGCACTTGTGAAGCATTCATCTGCCACTGAAAAGTGGTGAAGCACTTCACTACAAAACCATAAGAAAGGTTACAAGTGAGAGACCATTCAGTCCACCTTTTTGAATTTCTGGTAGTCAATTGATCGGAGGATCTCATCCAGCTCTTTCCAAAAAGATTCCATGGAAAATCTTTAAAGTTTTCTGCAACTTGGACTCAGAGGGGTGTCCAGCCCATTCATTGTGTTTATACCTCTTCCTCTGTTAATTCCTGTTGCAATACAAAGACCAGGATAAGGATTTCTTTCTTATCAGTGATTGTGTCTCTGAGGTCCTGATGTTAAACAGGTAAACTGGAAATGACTGTGAGCCACAAATGATTGATGGCCCTCTTTCCCAGCTCTTTCTGCAAACTGCTAAAGAAACGTGCTTCTGTGCACCAACAAGGGAATAAATCAAATAAAGCAGACCAAGGAACAGCACTGATCACAAAGATTGTTAGTGGTAATCGGCTATAGTGCAGTCATAACACTGATATTAAAATGCACTTTTCCTTGTGTCAGAGGGTATTCTCTTCATCCAGAAAGTCAATACCTCTCGCTGCTGTGCTCTGACATAAGAGTACCATTCTCAGTTGTGTTTTGCACATTGAGTGCATTTTACAATGCCCTTATAAATCAGTTTTGGAAACATGGGAAAGTCATTTTGTAGATACAAAAATCTGTAAGTGCAAAAATTCAAAAAGGCTATGTAAAGAAACACAGTGGCACCAG
Source organism: Atractosteus spatula (assembly GCF_055471065.1). Lineage (NCBI taxonomy): Eukaryota > Metazoa > Chordata > Actinopteri > Semionotiformes > Lepisosteidae > Atractosteus > Atractosteus spatula. The sequence continues at coordinate 64,308,533 of NC_142708.1, read as the reverse complement.
CCATATTGTGAATGGGTGCTGCATGTGAAGGGCTTAGTATGGGTCTGCTTTTGTTGATTGAGCCCAGATAAAAATATTCACTGTGGTTTTCATGACCAGCACTGATCAGTAAAACCTGTCCACATTGTTTTGAAGTTCCAAACGTCTAAAGTCCACTCATTTTTTTCTACACACATTTCTGTTACTGTTACTATATTTTCTGTTTGTGTTATCTTTCTGTAATCATTTCTAATATTTATTTAAATTGTTTTTAAAGGGACTGTCACTTTAACTGGACATCTCCCTCTCTGGGCATGGTCTCTTCTATATGTTTTATTTGGAAGGAAAAATCAAAAAGAGGCTTAAAAAACCCAGCTATTGGTAACAAACTAAGAATACAATCAGTGGCTACTTTAGGTTCATGACACCCTGCTGGTACACGTTATAAACAAATAAATATTGTAGCCACATTTCTTTGAGTGAAAACTGCTATCACAAGAAAGCCTTAGTGGAGGCTGGTACTTTTTTGTTTTTATCAAATGGAAGCTGTACATATACAAAATTAAGGTCTTTTTCAAAGGAAATATTTATCAAACCAAAGCACTTTCTGGAGATTTGTAAAGTATTTTACATTTTACACACTTATAAGTTTACTCACCATATACTCACAAAATTAATGTATGTTACTTGTATATAACCATAAAGCCAAGCATAAGTATTATTCGTTTGTTAACATCCCTGTTTTGCATGTATGAAATTTCTCCAAAATTGGAAATAGCGCTCCTACCCTCAGGTTGTATAGACAGCAAAATTGAAAGAATGTTTTACAATTCACTTTATGGTCAGCACAAAGCAGCCCTTTGTTTCCTGTAGCCTTTCAAATCTTTTTCTTATCTAATCTAAGAATGACCTTTAGACCCCGGTCTGTCTGTGTCCTGCAACTCTGATGTTGAGCAGGTGACCTGGAGTTCTTGACTAATGGTGCATGATGGATGTTCCTGATTAACAGAATCTTTTTTGTGTTTGCAAGCTTTTTTAAATCTAAACTCTCTGCACTTCTATGAGAGCATGAGTAGAATAAACAGAAACCTAATATTCCCATCATCAGAGGAAATGAGTTAGCCAGAAAGAGCATTAAGAGCATAGGCTGACTATTTACTTTTTCATTTTGCCCAGTATCCATAATTTATCCTTCCTTTTTCATAAAAAAATAAGTAATGCGTTTTTCAGAAGAAATCAATTCCCCAAAATGTAGTAATCTACAATATAAATACACAGCACAGATACGTCGTCTTGATTGAAATCCTGTTTGAAAATTAAAAACCTAAACATACTTATTGCAGGACGGCATTTTTTCTTTAAAACCAGCATGCTTGATGCTCCTTATTTGTGAAGATATTTCTTGACAAGTTGTGGACTTTTAAGTGACTTGCAGAAGCTTTTAGATTTCTGAAGAATTAACACCAGCTGTGGCCCAAGAAGACCAATAATACAAAATGAGGAGTTTGTAGAGATTTATAGATAGATACTTCAAACAGCCAGTTCCGGCTTTGTCTGCTGTCCTTAGGGTTCCTGACTCACCAATATGAGCACAAGTGGAGCTGTTGGGATTGAAGGAAAATTGAAGAAATTAGGAAAATCTTGGAAAAGCATGGGGCTCTGCACTCTAGATCTGATAAAAAATGTAATCACAGGACACACCAACAAGGACAATTATGGACACCAATTAATCTAACCAGCGTGTCTTTGGAACTGGGAAAATGAGGGACAGAAAAAGAAAATATTACTCAAATATATTTTTCTTCTGGTATGATATTTTGACGGTGTAGTTTTTAGCCCAATGCTATTTTATGTTGTATTGTAATATTGTAGCACATCCCTTACAATAAGAGACATTTCTTACATATTCTACTGTATACTCGTTTAATCAGGAGAGAGGATAATCAGAGTGCGAGTGAGAGGGACACAGAGAGAAAGAGAAACACCAAGAATAGAGACTCAGACTTTGGCGGATTTACTTCCATCATGAAGTTCTGTGGTATGCTTAAAAAAAGCATTGATGGCACTGGAATTTCTCAGAAAAGCTACACTGAACATTAATACTTACAGTGAGCAGGAGTGTAGCAGTTAATTAGAAGTGTAACAACTTAATTAGCCTACACTAAACCTCTACAAAAAGCAGGGAAAAGTGAATCCAGTACGTTAACGACATGGAAATTTGTTTCTGGGTAATGCGGTATATTTCTAGCAGGGCTCAGCACAGAGAGGTGAGCTCAGCCTGCTGCCATTCCAGGGCAGTACTCAGTTCATCACAGGCCGCACATTCCGAGACAATGTACAGAAACCAACTGACCGTGTTTCTGAAAGTCAGCTGGTACACCAGGAGAAACACAAACTGGGAGGACAATCCAGAATCAAAGCTGGGACCCAGGACCAGAGAGGCAGCCACTATGCTGCTGTGCTGCAATTCATGCTGATAATAATTTGTCATTTTGTTAAATTTTAATAATGTTTTATTACAATAATGTGCCATTTGTTTTGGGAAACTTGTTGGTCCATCCAACATAATTCAAATTAAATGCATTTACATAATAAAACAATGTTTTTAAAAATCTTTTAATTGCAACTCATTTGTGAGCCTACTTATTAACTTCCTGCCTGCTAAAAAGCAAACCTGAAGCAAATCCAATCCACTGTTTCTGTAAGATAATGGAGTATAAATGCCCATAAGTATATTTTAGGTTTAATTAAATCCCACTTTTCAGAGCAGGCTATGGCTTTTGAAGTTGTTTTTATGCTGAGTAAATTGCCAAACACAGTAGGCTATATTTCATATTACCATATAATGGATTGACCTTGTTCAGGAATACTAATTCATAAAAGGAAAGAAAAATAAAGGAAGACAATGTGATTCTTAATGTTTGTTCAATGAATTTGCCTATCCAGGTTTAAAACCTGGAAAAGATGCATGAAATTTGAAAGGAAAAAGAAATAGCTCAAATTAGCCACTGTTCTACGGGCTAATTAAAAAGTGTTTAGTCTGTATGTTAAATATTTTAACACCCTTAATAAGAGCCATAATGTTTGGACTCAAGCAACAGATTTGGCGCCTGCAGCAACTCTTTCTGTTCTTTGAATATATTACTGCAATAAAGCAAGAGGGCTGGAGAGAGAAATGTCAGCTGGAGCAGGTTCACATAGAGCCAGAGAAGAAAGACACAGGGCCTGCAGGAGATTTTTTACTTTTGATAGAAAAAATAAAGACGGCTAAACTCTGCCAAGCAGGAGTATTTTATTTTCTCTTGTCCGAGAGAGCAGCAAAAAGAAATGTTGTATGCTTCATATTAAGATCCTTATTCTGTATTTTGTCACATCAAAGAGCCATTACACATCAGAGGAGAGCCCCTAATCTGGGGAATGCATCTTTAAGGACAAGTGGTTTAGGACTTCCCTGTCTTGATGATGAGAAGATTGCCCTGGCATCAAATGGTAAAAGTTGCAGTGAGGCAGATGGAAAGGTCTAGGGTAGTTCTGTGGAGGTTAGATCTACCTGAAACGAAGAGCACCTGGTGCTGCCCCAGGTCTAGTGTAAGTACGCTAGATTGAACCACAAATATAATGTCTGTAAGAGCACTAATGGTGGAGTTTCAGGGCATCAGGCTTTTGTCCCTGTCCCTCTTTCTCAGCATCAAGAGCCACAATACCTGAGTGAAGCTCTTAAATGGAGTCTTTACTGGACAATGAAACCTTGAGACCAACAGAAGCAACAAGATTAGAGCAGCAATGAGTGAGAGCCATCAAGGGCTGTTCCCCTCTGCACAGTGGATAGCAATCACAGGCAGCTTTGGTACTAGTGAAGTGGAACTGAATGAGCAGACAAATGATGCTTTCAGTGCTCAGAAAGTTTCCTTGTACACGTAAGGTCATCAAATGGCCCTGGTGAAAACATCAAGGTCTCAGGTAACAGCTGCACCATACAGTTTAATGATAGGGGTCAACACTAAATGAGCCTTAATTCCACTGGATATTCCTAGATATGCTCAGAGTTTTCTGTAATAACCAAAATGAGGAATATGGTGTGAGCTTGGCATGGCAAGATCTATCGATACTGAATTAGCCACTCGGAAATGCTTGTAGCTCTTCTTCTCTTTGCAGAAAAGACAAATTTGCCTCCAAAACAAAAAACATGAAAAAGTTTAAAACAGCAAAACAAAAGGTCAATATAAAACAAAAAAGGAAAACTGGTTTAAAGTGACAACCGTTTCCCTGTGTGTTTTGTATCTACCCCACATTCACTTCCCAAGGTACAATAAACCCCAAGAACAGCTAGTGAGGCATATCCCTCACATCACTTTCTAATCAAAGCAGCTCTGTCCAAACTGGAGTCACTGTATCACACAGGTGTATGGACATGATGCCTTTTAGGGTGATTATGCAGGGTCTTCACAACAACAGTTCTTTGAAATTACTTTTACTTCACAGTGTACTGCAAAGTTTTGTGAAAACAAATGTATCCTCCTTAATGAATGAACCTCAGAATGAAGTGAATGAATATGTTTTCATGGTGGATTTAAACTGAACAGCTAGGGGGAACTCTTTCATTAATCAGGTTATATTGCAGAATAGACTGAGATCCAGTTGCAGGCAGTATTGATCTCGCAGTCCTACAGCTCTACAAGAGAGTTCTCTTTCATATTTGCTTTGCCAGGAATCTCCTCTCTTCCAAACATGATCTGCACTAATAAGGTCTGAAACCTGAACAGAAAGACTGGTGGTTCTTTTATTTTTTTTAAAGGTCCAGGTTTCATTGAGAGCAAAGTTTTAAAACACTGTGAAAATAATTCTTCTGCTAGGTATTGCAGGAGGGTGACCAGACACTGTCACTCTAGTCAGTGGACAGTAAAATGATTACAACACAATTTATTCTTATGTGGTGCCTAGGCATCCAATATCACTGAAGTAAACTAAAAACTAGGTACATTCAAAGCTTTCAACATGATATTTTAATAATAATTAATAATGTGACCCACATTCGTTTTCTGTATTCCATTAGCCAAATAACCCATTAGCATGAACTGGAATTGCACTTAATATGAAAAAAATAAAATATGTAATATCCAAATCAGATTCATCAGTACTTAATGTGTTAAAACTTTGCTTTCTTAACTACAGCATAAAATGTACACTTAACGTGCGATGTGAACTGACAGATTAAAAGAAAATGGTCAGGATTGCCTGCAGTTTACACTGGAGTGTCATCACAGGACAGATGTAGACTGCAGAACAATGAAAAAATGCAAAAGCCCAAATTGCAAATAAAGTCCCTTCTCCTCCCTGCAGATAAGAAACTAATTGTTGCCTCAGAAGGGTAATAAAATGAATGAAATTGGGTAGGAACCTTTGTTTCTACTTATGTCTATCATTATTACTTGTCTAGATCCACCTCATGATTCACAAGGGTGCTTTAAGTCTGAGTCCTTTAATTTCCACTGTAGAAAACGCTTTCTGAATTCTATTGCACAAAACCTCCAGATTTGCCTCAAGGAACAAGAACTGTTATTTTCAGTTACTACGATAGTCATTTATAACCATCAAGAGTGTCTGCAATGAAGATGTTCTCAATACTAGTAATTAAATTATTTTCACACACTTTCAGTGTTTTTCACTCCAGGTCTCATCTTCCACAGTTTATTCTGCAGGTTTAGTACACAGTATGGAAGTTAAAGGCTGGTGTTCCAATTTCCATTTCATTTCCAATTAAAAAACGTGCTTCTTCTACAGCCTACTTTTCAAACACTTTGTATACAAATAAATTTCCACTCTGCAAAAATTATGCAGTGATTATTTGCCTTACATTTTACAATAAAATGTTATAGCCAAGAAATAAATGAATATTCAGATTCAATATTGTACTGTAATTTAGCTGTAATTGGTTGTTTATTAATAAATCCTAAATTAGAGCTGCACAAAAGATGATACTCGTCTGATCGCTGCATGGAAGCTGTTTGTACATTTTTTCTTTTTAATTAAAAATCTCTAGATGAGAAATAAAAGGTTGTGTGTAGTTGGAGAACATTTATGAGACGTACTCCCATGGCAAAAGCTAAGGATGCTGATATTATTTGTTATTGTTGAAGCTCATAACGAACATTCAGGACAAAGACAAATCCCTGTCAGTTCTTTCCAATCACCAGCTCATAAATGTGTAAATCCAGTCCTCTAGAGACTTCATCCCAGCTCAGTCACTGAGTGTCTCCAGTGATACTGATACCGTCAGGATCTGGGGCTCCATTCTTACCTGTTCTCATGACCTGCCTCTGGGAACAGTGGCTCAGGTGCCCCTTTCTTCACTGTAACCACTGAATAGCAGAATTTCCACTTTCTAGCCTGATCTTGCCAGCTTTCAAAAGCTCAGTAAGGTTGGGCCTGGTCAGTTCAGGGATGGGAGTTGCTAAAATGTCTAGTCTGGCACACTGACATGTAGAAGAAAGGTTTCAGGTAAGCTGCAGAAACCTTAATCATGTTTGAAAAATGTGTTCTGCACACTTATGTTAATAGAAACAAGCTAATTTCTAACTTTGAAACTGTAGTCAAAAACCCTAGTGCATGAAGACAAATATTTCTCATTAAATTGTTGTCCAGGTCTCAGTTTGAAATACCTTTTCCTCTAGTATTAGGTATTGTGAATAACAACACAGTATATCATGTGGTGTACAGCAAGAAAATGTCTAGAGTGTTAGAAGTGTACAGTGAGCTGAAGAGATGTGGGAAGCACTCCTGTAAGGGAAACCAGATTCCTGCTATGAGAGGTGCTGGGGGACAAGTAGCTGGACATCCCATGGACAGTTCATAACTCTGAGCTTGTAGTCTGGCCTCCCCAAAGGTCTCCCTAAATTCAATACAAAGTAATTTCTCACCTACTCCTTTTCTGCCGTGTAGTGTGGCTTCTACCACATAATGGCTACTGCATGTCACCCAGGTGACATCTACACTATTATTAATATTATTTATCATAGTCTCTATCTCTGACTTACTTTCAGGATGCAATGGCTGTTAATTTTCTTCACATTTCTGGGAAACGCAATCAGTTTATTGGGAGTCACTTTCATACTTGTCCAGAAACAGGCTGCAGCTGAACACAGGTCTGAAGAACAGCAGACAGTGCAATGTGAGTTTCTTTTATTTAGTTATCATGAAAGGCAGTAGACAAGATGTTACAGAGCCATAGCTCTCATGGAGTCATTCCATTCCACAGTATGACAAAGTTGATTTATTTGCAACTAGCTATCAAGATTTGTATCCAAACCGAGCTCAAAAATCTTACCTTCATTGGACTTAGTGCTTGGTTATGATTTATTAGAATAGTAATGTGTTGTTCTGTGATTAACTCATACATATTCCTTACACATTGTTTTCCTTGCTTTTTCCCTGGGTGGCTTGTAAGGTTTTTTATAATAGTGCAAGTCAGATCATTTGTCTCTGTTTCTGGGCTATTCTTTTCCATGGCTTCTACTGGCCACAGGCTTCACAGACACAAGATCTAATTAACCTTCATCCTTTATGCTCTTTTAAATATCTTTTTGTCCAAAGAAGTTCTTTTTACGTAGAAGGGTTGACAGAGTTATGAAAAATATATTAATCACGTTGGGAAAGGAACACACTGAATGATTTATTTACTGAGTAACATCCCTGGCCAAGCATGTTTGAATGAGACAGGGGAGCTAAAACAATGCAGTGCATTGCCTTTCATGCCCGGAATCATTCCAGTAGTAAATGAAGACACAAAAGATGTAGTCATATATCCTGTCTGCTACCCTTTTATTGGTAAATAGCTGGCCTTTGAGTGTCAGAATAATGGTATTGTTCTCATCTCTGCCTCCAAACCTAATTCATTAACTACAGCTGGTTTGCTTTTGAAACAGATATTCTGCTGAACAAATCACTTTCACCTTTACCAGCATCTGTAGTTCATCTGTATTGACCTACAGGCTACAATTCCATGTGTAACTGTATTTTCAGAACAAAGGTCATATTTTTATACTGATGTAAGTCAGGTAATTTGTCTCTGTTTCTGGGCTGTCCTGTTAAATGGCTTGTGGTGGATATAGTCTTCTGTATTTGAGATAAAATGGTTTAATTTTACATCCGTAAATCTTTTTAAATGTATCTGGCCCAATGTCAGTACACGAAATGTTCAAAACACACAGAGAAGTGTCCTTTCACATGTCTGACTGCAAGTGACCTGTGTCCTCTTTCTCACATGTCCTGGTTAAATGGCAGCCATTCTATCCTCAATGACCGGAGGGGTACCTCTGTTTCAGTATGGTGTTCAGTCTCATTCACATAATCAAACAACATCCCAGATTCAAAAGAATGTTTCTTCACTATCCAACCCCAACACTTTCAATGGTGTTAATTCTGGACAATACATCAGGTCACATACAACTCTGAGACAGGCAGAAGTACTTTGTGAGAGCTGTTAATGAGTCACAGAGGTCCTGTCCTAGTCATGGATAACAGTAATGTGAACCACACAAAACCCATCCATACAATGTGAAGGAGTGGATTTCTACCACTCACAAATCAGAGGGCAGAGTCTATAAAAATTACAGTTCCTGCTTTGCCAGTGCTCTATGTGGGTCCAAAATAAACAGCTAGTCTTTCAACACTTGGGAGTCTGTTAACTCGAGTCTCGGCATGTAACATGGTTCTGAATTTAGAGTGCATTCATGTCTTTCTGGGCTCATGGAAGCAAGGGGAACTGTCTCTGATGGGATGGCCTTGAGAGAGTGCTAGGCATAAATAAAGCTCAGCTGAAGGGTAAAGTATTATCTTCTAGGCAGCTGTGAAACTATAAACAACAGAAAGAAATGAAGACGTTTATTGTATTTTTTTCTCAACGTAGTCCTTGATAGTCTGTTGAGATCTTTTTTTTTTCAATACAAACGGCTGTTGCTGTGCAATATTTGGATTATTAGATCACTTCACAGAAGCAGCCAGGCTGAAAGCATATTGCTGGGGCTCATTCCCAGAACAGAAATGGGCCAGTCTGGCATATATACACAGTCACAACACGCGACCAGGAAATTTTTATCGGAAGGGTGCAGGGCTTGAGTCTGAGAGATCACTCTGACACAATGTCTTAGAGATAAATCTGAGACAATAAAGGCACTCTGGTAGGACTTTTTAACAATCATCATTTCAAATATGTATAACAAGCTTTGAAGAACTGAAGAAATAATGCTATACTGGCACACACTGTATACAATGTATTTTGTACATTATGAGTGCTGGATATCTTGTTATGCCTAAATGAAGATATCCTGCAGGTATCCTTATCTGTAAGGCCAGGCAGCACGTACCCTTACTGTCAGATGTAGTCTTTCCACTAGTGCAGTATACTTATTGCCAGATCTAGCCATTGGAGTCTTTATTGTCTCATTAGGAAAAAAATTAAGAAAAAAATTAATGGTATTTTCATGAGAAAATATCATAAGGTGTACTTTCCATTCAGTTCTCAAGGCTTTGTCAATATTTTTTCTTTTACGTGAAATTAATTTGCACTTGGTTTGTGGCTTATGTGGCTTGCAATGAGTAATTTTTTCCTGCCTGGCACCTTATTGGACGGGTTGTGTAACGGTAATCCGCAGCCCAAGCCACATGATATTAATATTTACAGATCCAACATGTTTCTGCAGTGTGGATGTGTTAGGGACTGCTGAGAAGGCAAGTGAAGTAAGTAGCAAAATTTAAGCGCATCAAGGGACCAAACCACTGCAGTATTTCCCTATTAAAAGAGTAATAAACGTGATTTCCAGGAGAACAGTGCTCTCTTTAAAAGTGTGAACACAAACCCTTTTGTTGCTTTCAGTGTCCAGGGCTACAGTGTGTCCACAGACTCACACAAGATAAACTGGAGCTTAAAATGCCCCTGAAATCACATTATAACCAAGAGCACTAAATATCTGAAGGGTGTCACCAGGAGCTAAAACATCCTCTGTTCCTCTCTGCTGCTTGCTGAAAAAAATGAAAGAAACATAACTCTCTTGAACAGCCACCGAGAGCATCAAACAAGCGTGTCATCCGATTCTCCCTGATTTTATTCTATCTTCAAAGTGTTTATTTATACATGTACTGGATGTATAAATATATAATATTTCTGGAAATCAATCACAAAGTAGAACTTACTTAACTTTTATTCGGGGTGGATTAGCTTGTACAGTACTTTGTGAGCTCTTGACTCTTGCCAGTCCCATTGACACTATGTGGCTGCGTAGCTTCTACAGTATGTCTTCTCAGATTTCCCATGCCACCACAACACAAATGGTTTGAATAAAAATACTAGGAAGTTTTCTGGGACAGCACATTAACATTGCATGCAAGGTTCCAGACTCACTGAGGAAGAAAAACAGCCGAAGACAAAGACATTTTCTTTCTTGCATAAAGAGTTCTACATTAAGAGCATTGTGTATGCCAGAGCTGTGTGTGGCAGCAATGTAATTGAACACTTTTAATCTTACAGGTAAAGTTTCTTGCTGTATTCTTCTTTAAATATAATTTATGGTATTGTAATATTTTTTTTCTAATTTGTGCAGGAATGGTAGGTGGCAGGTTGGTTAGTTTTGCCTTTGTGAGTCGTCATTTAATTTCAATCCAGTCCAATTCCAGAGCTTTTTTCCTCGCTTTTTGCATGGAACAGGGAATTGGGCATGCACATCAAACTGCCTAATAATAACAATGCTGCAGTTTGTGGGTGAGCAATATTCTATTTCGTATGCAAACCGGCTTTAGATGATTGAACTGATAAAGTGAAGCACTTAATTTGTATATCATTTCTTTACATTTTATGAATGCTAAAATTGAATACAGTTGCTTTGCAACAACTCATTTGGAGCTAATGACAGCAATATTGTCTGACTTGTTTTTATTTCATTTTTATGCACTGTGATCAAATATTCAGCTTTTTTCCTCCAGTTTAGTATTTAATGTATGTATTAATTGGCTCTTATCCAATGCTACAGGTGACACAACAGTTCTCACTGTAAAAAGTTGGATCTTATTTTTCATTTGATTCTAAAATTGCAAGTTAAAGCAAAAACTGTTTCACACTTTTTTTCCCCCAAAGCGGGCACATCCGTGAACAGTTCATTCACAGTTTTGTGACTTTCATTTTTAGTCTTTCAGGATAAATGATGCTAATATGGAAGACTAAGAAATAACCTGACAAAGGAGCCCATTAACATTTCTTTATGCCACTTTGAGAAGTGGTTCAGCCTTTACAGTGCAAAAAACTCAGTAAATCTGGCTCACCGTCCTCAAATGAGATGTTAAAAGTGCATGGAAATAACCCCAGTTTACTCCATGCTAGTATATCTGCCGTATGTACTTGGCATCTTTATAAGCCCAAATGCAATTTTGATACATCAGTGCATATGGCACTGCAAATCATTTTTAATGTAGATATCAAAAAGGGTGCTTAAATGTGCCGCTACGATAGAATGCTTTAGAGGTTTTATTGTGAGGCCTCAGCTTTAATTGCATTTTTTCATAGAAAAAGCTCCTGCTCCTGGGCTCCTGTACAAATCACTCTGTCCTCCTAATGCATTGCTACTATCTCTACATGCTAAGTGGTGCTTAATTTATCCTTTCTTTCAACTTTTGATTGTGAAGTACAAATATTTTCAGGGAGGATTTTTGATTGAGATGTCTTTAAACATGGAACAAGGGCTCTTCTGGATCACTGAGTCTGTCTCTTGTCCTTCTGAATGTTGTTTCACCATGATGTTTCAGAATCCCAACAGCCCTACAACATGCATCTTAAGAAAAAATGTATTTCGACACTTTCAGCAGAGAGTGTGGCTTTGTCATTAAATTCGTACTGGGTAAACAATAAGAAGTAGTTTGTATGAGCCATGTATTTCTTTCACTGTTTATCTCCTTTATTCTTTTGAACCTGTTTCCTGAGGTGTGTTCTCTGCTCTTGTTTCTGTTGGGTTGCTATTTGTTTAGGGTCTATCTCACTATTCTAAGATATATTAGACATACTGTATTATGCTATGCAAGCCACATGGTGTCTGCTTATTTGCTTCCTAGCAGATTACTTCCTAGCAGTAATGAGCATTCTCAAACAGCCAAGTCACAATATTCTGTAGTCTGTAATGAATATTCTCAAACAGCCAAGTCACGGTATTCAAGGTAAGGAACGATGTTCCTGATGGAACCGGATGAACTGATGTGTCTTTTTGTTGCTGTGTCATGCTCAGCTCTTCCCCTGCTGGGATTCAGTTACAGTCTCACAATCACTTCCTAGCTCTCATCCAAACAGTGCCTCCACTGCACTAAGCGATTCTCACCCATGGGAGAGCTCAACACTTTCCAGGGGATTACAGGGGATTAAGTCAATTTAAAACATAAGTCCACCATAATGGCTGTTGAAAAAATCGTGCATCTTGCTGAACTTCGGCTCAAAGTGATCAGTTTTGTGTATTTACAGTCTGAACAGTGCAACTGATATGTACTGTAATTGTTGATATTAGTTATTTAATAATCTCGAACGTTACACCTGTATCAAATACAAAAGAAGGCTGTATCAAATCACACCTGAAGAAGGCTCCACAGCCGAAACATTGTGTTTCCTTTCTTTTCTTTTCAGCATGGAATAAACCTTTACTTTTTCCTTTGAAGCCTGTGCATGCTGATGCAAATACCTACTTGAACTACTTCAAATACAAAAGGCTCTATAAATGTCAGAAGTTCATGTAAAGAAGTATCTTTTAATGCATCTTATCACTAATTGATTATAGTGATCCAGATTGTCAGCTGAAATGTCACAATTAGCCAATAGTTGCAGTGTTGATTTCTTAATTATGTGTCAAATTAGTTTGAAGTGAAGTGCCTTGACTGGCATCTGATCACCAGGTTAGCAGTTTGTGTCATCAGAGAAAATTTTCATCCAAGTTTTGCAAGACCCTAATCAGAACTGATCAAATAAATACCTGTAATTGATTGGAGAGAGGACTAGGACCCACAGTTGTTCATTCCTTCGCCATAGAACCACACTTGCCCAGCTTTCTTGGCTGGCACTGAGATCTAGTCCTAACAACACCTGACTGCAGCTGGCTGCTCCCTGTGGGGTGGCACTGCTAGGGTGTAGAGGCCCACTGTCTCTCCCAGCACCTCAATCTCCTCAAATGCAGGTTTTCTCTTGCTTCAATAGGGCTGTGTCTACAGAAGTAATAGAGATGTTACAGGGTGTTGCCTGTGGGTCCTCTGAAGCTCTCTTTCAAGAGCCTGTCAGCAAGATGAATGACTCAATGGGAGAGGAGGTCACACACTATACATACCTCTTCATTAAGCCAATCAAGACCTTCGGCACAGATGATACAATCTTCTGAAAGAGATCTTCAGAGATGATACAATTTCTTTGCTAATTTGAATGAATTAGGGAGAATATAGAATTTAATATTGGTACTCTATTAGCAGTGATGTGAAAAAGCATATGCAAGCTTTTAATTTACACCTCTCTGGCCTGCATGACTGCATGAATACACCCAGGGACACTCCATTACATCTCTGAATACTGTATTCTAATTACACTTTGTGTCATTAATAAAATAATAATGGAAATGCAACACTTTTATTATCCATTTTATTAAAAATTGACAAAAAATAGTAGTTAGTCATTTATTTATGCACAGCACTGCTCATCTGTATCTCAGTAAATTAATTTTCCAGTGCTTAAATCCATCGTTTTTTGCTTAGTGCTTAAGAGGCAGATTTTCAGTCACCTTGCACAGGGGCACAATTTGCCTGCTTTAAGTGGACAAGTGTATTCTTGGCTTTTTGTAGATTGTGCATATCTTTTGCCTTGGCAGACCCAAACCATGCAACAGAATCCAATTATGTTTCTAGGTTTTTACTCTCCTTGTTCTTCAAGAAGGAGGCTTTAATTTATTTTGCCTTCCACAGCAGTGAAGCCAGCATGGTCTGAGCTTTACACAGACAATGAGAAGCAAGCACTGAGGTTAATCTGATAAGCCTACACACCCTCAATGGGATAAGCCTCCACTGGATTCTATTACAGCATTGAAAAGCACTGGGGATTCCTCCAACTAGATAACACAAACCACCTACTGTATATCAGTGACCACCCTGGGATTATTAGTGCAGCTAGAGCTCCAAGGGGATTCATGTACTCTCATACACGCCAGGTGTCTGAATATCTGGTTGACCCGCACGTGCTGTATGCTTAGGTAGAGAGATAAAGTAAATAAGAATATTATATTTCAAGAAAATGTTTCCTTGTTTACACAGAGACACTCAATTATTTATTTAAAATATAAAGTTGATTAATTCACTGTGCTAACACTCTGTGCTGTTCACCATGAAAATCAAACAAGGAAGAATAAGAATAAGAAGAATAAGAAGCAAAGACACTGATATTTGTCTGAAAAGAATATTGTAATTTTCTGGCAAGTCCAGTTATACTCAGATATTTCAATATATTTTTCAGGATGTGTTTAGCTTGCTATATTTCTTATAGTCCAATGGGCCTGAGTGTGTTGTTCTCAAGCTCTGTATTTTCCTGTTCAATTCTAAGATGCCCAGGATCTGTTTTAGTTTAAAAGCAGGAGAACCCAGTCTGTGAGCCAAATTTCTTATCATGCCTCCTCGCTCCACTGCACAGCAGAGTCAGACACAACTATGTTGAGCCCGGCTTTGCTGATATTTCACTAAGGGGATTTGTTGTTACCTGCAAGATATTTTATATCATGAATGCTGCACTGCACTGCCAGGTGCAGACGTGTTTTGTAATATTTTGATATGGAAATTTTCTGTGCAAATTGATGCAGAAGGCTGGCTCTTGGCATTTGTGTGCAAAGAATTAGGTAGGATTGAACTGGTAGCCACAGGTTAACCTGATAGTCTGTCCACCTTTGTGGTCTTAACAGCTGAGTATTTGAAGATTGTTGGCCAGATTGTCACTTTCATTTATTTAAACATTATAGTGGCCAAGAGCAGTCCTCAGACACTGACGCATTCTTCAGAAATGTCATTATAAAGTCTAGATCTTGAAATCATTCTCATTAGAAGCAGCCTTAAAGAATACAAAATATTGTTTCTACCCAACCCTGAAGGTTGGGTAGAAACCTTACTTTTCTGTATCAGTGAGGAACACTGACACAGAAAGTAAGGCTCTCAAGGTAGACAAGTGTTAAAGTCCCGTAGCATATATGAAAGAGCACAGTTACATTGAGGGAGCTCTGCACTGGTATTTCAAGGTGCTGTTGTTGTCTTCTACCAAAATGTTAATTGAACATTCTCCCAGAAATGTTGGGAGACAGTCTGCCACCTATGGCTTCAAGGGGTTGAGCCATTAGCAGACGGTATGAAGGGTGCCTGAGCAAAGCACCTATATCCTCTCCAGACATCTGTAGACACACATGCAAGGGTCTAGAAGTTCTTCTCTGGCTGGATTGAGAAGCAGACTTTTCTTTTTTTGAAGGGATCAATCTCACACTAATAAGGCATACCGGTCTCTCAACTGAAACCCAGTTGGTGCTACACGCCTGCATGGTTACAGTGACATCTGTGAGAGGTGCACAGCTCTTCCAGCCTGCAGTAAGTTTTCTGAAAGTCACCTGCTCTGCTGAGAGACTGAGACAGAGGGCTTGTCAGAGGAGCGCAATGCAGGTTCAGAAGCTGCTGCAGTGAAAACTGTTCGTTTAGAGCTGAGGAGTCACCTCACACTTATCTGCTTGCTTCAGACATCTGGAGATCAACCAGACTGAACAGGGTTAGTCTTGTTATCCAATGCTACTCCCTGACTCTTGTTTGTCATTTTTACATCCACGTTCAAGTTCAAAGCAACTTCTTGTGCTCGAACCCAAAAAACGCAGAAAGCACTTCTGTCAGTGTTGCAGAACAAAGCAACTGTTCAAGCATAGTTTATGAACTTATTATTTTCTCATCTTCAAAGAACTGCACAATACACATTTTTGGAAAAATAGCATTGCACCTATGTTCAGCATTTCATGCTAAGAAGACCACTGTTGTGTGTTGAGAAGAAGATTGATTAGCATGTCTGCTAACAGGATGAGATCCACAGATCACTCTAGATGGGCTAACCTCTGCTTCTTTGTAGCCTTTCTTATGTTCCTATTTTCTCAACTTTTAGCATACTGTAATCTAAAATTTTCAAATATAAATCAATATAATTTAAAAGTAAACAGTTAACAGCTGAGGGACAATAATTGAAACCAGAAAATAAGTGAAATTTTATATTTTAATTTCCTTCGGATGTTTACATTTTGCTTCTTTTTTTTCCCCTCTGGTTTTTGAATTAATCTTGATGAACAAAAGCAACATAATACAGAAAATGTTCTTCCTCAGAGTAATTCTCTTTCATCAGCTGCAAGTGACCAGATCATAACTAGTTCAGGTGGGTTGCTGCGTCAGCATGCGTAGGCTGCAAAGGAACAGGTAATAGGTTTATTCCATGCTGAAAAAAGAAGAAAGAAAACACAACGTTTCGGCTGTGAAGCCTTCTACTTCGGACCTCTTGATTTGCCTCTCTTTCTGTCACCTGCTCCCGCCCCTCGCTCCTCCTCTCTCCCAGCCTTTGTTCTCCCGCTACATTACCTTTGCTTACTGCCCTGTCTTTCTCACACCTGAAGAAGGCTCCATGGCCAAAATGTTGTGTTTTCTTTCTTCTTTTTTTCAGCATGGAATAAACCTATTACATGTTCCTAGATCATAACTAGCCCATAAGTGGCATTACAGATGTCATCATAACTTATTAACATTTTGGTTTTAATTTTCAAACAGTGACAGTAATTTACTTCTTGTAGAGTAAAGTCAGTTGTCTCCTATTCAGAAGTACAGGATTTTAACAGGGACATTTTATCAGGGTCCAAAGAGATATTATACCAGAAGAGCAGAGTTCAATTACAGCAAGTACTGCTCTGCCCTTATGCCCATTGGTGGCCATTCCTCATGTGTTGGCTCATGCATTAATTAGCCAAGCTTTCACCTTTTATTTCTAAACAAATCAGAACAGTAAAAAATAAAATAGGCAAGAGCTGTTTTTCCAAAACCTTGACTCTGAGAGCAGACCATTCTGGGCTCAGTCACTTTCCTGAAAGGGCAGTGAAAGCCTAAGCAGCCAGCACCTAGAGGCCAGTCTTGAGCAGAGGCATTTAATGAGAGCAAATAAAACGGTGAGAACATTACATCAGCTGAGAAAGTGCAATAAAACCTAAAAGGACAAAGTGGCTGAGTAAAAATGAAAGCAGTTTTTTTTTAAACTGAAAAGCGCTCTGAATAAAAGGGGCTGTGCAATGGTGTGCCGTGACACTCCAGCACTTCCAATAAGCAAAACAAAATATTAAAAGTCAAGGAGCTCAGCTGGAATTGCTGTAAATGGTGCCTCCATTGGTGCAAAACAGTATGGCCTGTAACAGCAGGGGAGATGGGACAAGAGTGCCCCAGTAACATAGACTCCTCTGGCTCTATCCACCTTACCTGCACACAGTCCAGTACACAGCATTCATCTTTGCTGAATATGGATATCCATTTGAGGATTTCAGACACTCTGAGAACACAGAAACATAAAAATGTTCTGTTATTAACTGGATAAACAAGAGGAGGCCATTCGGCCTGTCCTGCTCATTTGGTTGCAGGTGTTCTAGTTGCTGAAGGCTTCTATTACTTTTTTAAAGGATCCCACTCAGTCAGCTTCAATCACATCACATGGGAGTTGGTTCCGGACTCCTACAATCTTCTGTGTACAGAAGTGTTTCCTGGCTCCTTTCTCAAATGGCCAGCCCTAAACCTATTTTTACTAACAATGCATGGCTTAATAGTTGAAGTTGGAGATTATATTATACTTTTTTTCATTGCTGACTTACAACATTAAAAGTACCATTGCTTAGTCATGTGCTTTGAGAAGCTTAATGAACAGCTAAGTACTATTACAGTATGTTAACAAAATAAGCAAGTAGTAGGTTTGTAGGCTTTTTTTCTTTCTGTAGTAATCAGATTGCTGCTGTACGTGATGTGGCTTCCCGAAACCTGCCCCTTAAATCAGCAGGTACAGTATTACCTCTCCTGGTAATACTGTATTATCCTGGGCTTCTGGGTAGTGATTCTGCTGGTGCAGAATGGTTGCTGTACATTGACCATGTGGGGCTGATATTTGGTCCTTGGCTTTATATAAATAGCTTAAGGATCCTTTGCACGCAATACATTATATAAATGTAAAACATTTTTATTTTAATAAAATGTTTGTTTCCTATTGCTTTATTCTTCTCTTTTTTATAGGATTTTTTTAAAAAGTAAACCTTTCATATATACAGTATATTGCTGGGCTAAGATCCAGAACATGATTCCAAGTGCAGGAGTCATTGATATGAAAATTAAGCTCCATTTAAGACGTTTTTGCAGTTCTAAGTGTTTCTGCCACTTTTCAATTTCATGCACTACTGTCCTAAAGCTGGCAGGCCTGCACAACGACAAGTGACTATTGAGTTTCTCTTGTGGGGGGAGGGGGGTTGTTGTGAGAGGACCCTACTGTCAAAACAGCCAACAGTGCTAATTTTGTTTGTAATATACCTGTGAGCACCTGGATTGCAACATCTATTCTTCTGTATTCACCTCCCTGTAACTCCCCACTTGTCCAATCATGACATGTTTGTAAAAGGTAAAGCCCATCAACTGAGGAGCGAAGATCTGAAAGCTTATGGTAAAGCACCCATCATGTGCTCTGAATCCGGCTCCAGAAACACAGCAGAAATAAATAGTGCCCCCTACGGAGAACCTGACAAGTGTTAAGGCTTTGTCTTTCCAAGCCTAAGTGGGCTGATGGATGAGAAACACAAACTCCATTACAGCTGCCTAATCTGATTACTTCGCAAGCATGTCTTCCTTTCTCCAATCTCACGCTCCCACGCCACCTCTGTTTGTTCTAAGTTGGTTGTATCTGGGTTTGTAAAGGATTTAACTGCCTTTCCATTGTTTGGGTTCCCCGTTAGATTAGGAGGAGTAGAACGACATACCGGTTTCAGCACCACCACCAAAGCAGGCAATGCCTAAGAAATATTATCTTCTTAAAATTCTAAATCCCACAGCTAATCGTCAAAATATGCTTAACAAAGTGCAGTAAAACGATGATGATTCAAGAGTTTGTGAGTTTGTTATAGTATGTTTATCATCCAAGGAGTTTGCAGTGGCTTGATTCAGGACAGGATGGACCTATACAGTGTGTACAATGCAGAGGAGTAGAAGCAGTAAAAATCTTTGTAACAGCAGGTGAAGTTGTTGGGAGTTTTCTTAGCCTGGAATATTGATGTACTAGGACAAAACATATCAGAATCAATCACGGAAAAAAGAACTTGTGGGAAAACCTTTTCCCAGTTTTGGATAGAACGGAACACTGTACTCCATGTCTGCAAGCTGTGTTAGTGAAGTGGTGATGGAGGAAATAAACTGGTGCTCTGCAGAAGTCCGCACAGCTGTTCTCACAGACACAAACCTCTTAGCAACACATGTCTGCCAATGCTTTGGTCGTGTTATCCCAACATCATTTTAGAAAGCTCATGTTAGGGGCTGCGTTGAATCACTGGCCAGGGCTTTCTTAGCACTGGGAAAAACAGGGACCCCTGCAACTTCCCAGCATTTGGTGATTGCTATTCCAGCCTTCATTATGAACAATGTTTTGGGAGCCACATCATTCACATGAAATGTAAACAACTGGGCCAGGAATAAAACAATCTTGCTTTGACAAAGGATAAATACAGGATCACATATGGAAATATGACACTTCTTAAAGACTTTCCCTTTGTCATTTTAGGATACAGGACGCAGAGAAATTTTGTCACTAACAGAATATTTAATTGAGATGAAAAATAGAAACTGATTAACTGCTCTGTTTTTATCCCCTTCGACATTATACTGCATGCAGAACATGCCAAGTAGTGTGCGTTTGTGCAATATAGTAATTGCTGGGCTGACCCAACTGAAACACTTTCCCATTTGATATTTTGTTCTGGGTGAGTTTCCTGGAGAGTGGCACAGGCAGCGTTTGTGCCGTGAGGAGAGTCCTTTGACAAGAGCTGGCTGTTCATTGTGTGAAGCATAAGCTGGGAGTCCCTATGGGGCAGGCTGGATAGCCGAAATGTTTTGTAGCTATATTGTTACAGACAGGAACTGCTTTCAGGAAGTGTGAAAGTGAGTTCTAAAATAGCACTCCGAGGAAGATCTGCTGTCTTGGTTCGGCAAGGTCTTTAACCCCTCGGCAGTCTTGAGATGCAGGTACCCCAGTTACTCACTGTCAAAGTCACATCTTCACAGGCTCTGGCAGCCTGACTCAATTCTTATCTTAAAAGTAAGTCTGCTTTGTGCGCTGTTCGGGTCTGGGTCGTGTCACTAGTTGACTGTGACTGGTCCTCCCCAGACAGCAGCACACAGATAGAAGATAGGTTGGGATTAGTCGTCCAGAGCTCCCCTGTGATTTCCTGCCTGCAGACTTAGAGTGAGGGACACTCCTCTCCTCCAGGAGCAGAACCGCCTGAACAGAGCTACAGAGCTTACAGCATGAATATCTTGTGGGAATGAGTGGACATGTTGGAACCCACAATGCCTGTGTGAGTACAAGGGTCATGAGTGTGAGCTGAAACATAAAGACACTTGAAAATTCCAATTCAAGCCTTTAAAAATATGCCTTATAACAATGCTCCCACTACTTGACTCAGCATTATTTTCACTAGGGGAGTTCCACTATGTTGAGAATAAAAACACAGCTTTGTCAATTAACAAATGGATACAAAAAAATGTAGGTCATTCTGTATATTTAAAGAAAACATGGAGAAATCATAATATTTGTGCCTTTACTATATAGTTTAATAGCAGGATTCTGTAAATGATCAACATATTGTAACGCAACGGGGGCTCAGGCAGGCGCCCTTGCCGCATTAGGTCGGCCCCGCACCGTCCAGGGGCTCGACCCTGGGACTCCCACGTCGCTCAGCAGGGACCCAGCCCGGTGAGCCAAAGAGAGATCGCTCTACAGCCCAGTAGCTGTAGTCCTGCTATCACAGGGAAGGGCGGTGACGTCACCTGCTCTGGCAAGCCGGCTCTTACACAGTACCTGTCGGCCGTAAGCGTTACAATATTAAAACAGTGTTGGATTCCACCCGTAATTTAAATAATATGCAGAGATGGACAAAATATCAGCATTGAGGTATTCATATAAAATCTTGTTTTTTAAAGTCTTTGACTGAGGTTTGTGTGTTTCTCTGAAGTGGAAGTAGAAATGGATTTGATATTTATTTTAGTTTTCTGCCCCCCCTGTTTGGGCTCCATGGTGTTTAATCAGACCTCACAGCAGCACCAGGGGAAAGGTGACCCCCTTCAGCCACCACACCGCCCGCACCTCTCTGCCTACAGGAGAGTCCGAGTCGATTGGAGCAGTAGCATCACCCTCCCTGCAAGTTCACTGGCGCTGGGCCACCCACAGGGGTCACTGTTGTGCAGCAAGTTGAAGATGCCCTTATCGATCATCATTTTTTATCCTTCTTTGGATCCAGCCAGCACCAGTCTGTGTCTGCAGCGAGTTTGAATTGACTCAGGCAATTCAGGCCATAAGAGTTTGAATGGTTGAGTGGAGAGCACACACACGGACTGAGCAGAATGGAACAGCAGGCACAGAAAGAAAATGCTGGGACATTATTTAAAATTTTGCACCACATACAGTACATGCCAACTGATCTTGCCTTCAGCTGCTATTCTTTGCAATCTCAAAATTGAAATAAATTAGCTTTTTAGGGCAAGGGGTGAAAAATCACGCAGATGTGAAAATACATTTATTTTTCTTTTCCTCACTCAAGTGACAATGTCACCAATGAAAATATAGCACACGCTGTCATGTTTCATTTTTTTCCCTCAAACCCACATGACTTCTTTTGATGATTTTGAAATGCAAAACAGTTGTTTTTGCTGTGACTAAGGGGAAGATCTCGCCCTGCCTGCCCTGTCACAAACACGGCTCCCCAGAGCAGCTTTTTCTAGTGAAACTCCAAAAAAGTGACAAGAGCTGGCATGGCTGATGCGACCCCGAAATTCCATGATCTGTCAGAAAGCCTGAGTCAATTTCCATTTTCAATAAAATGAATGTTGTTGCTGCACACCAATTCTCAAAACATATATCTGAAAAACTCAAATACTACCTGTGCACATTCACACACATCCACATCACGTTTTTACAGGATTCTGCTATACTGCTTCCACTTGCAAACAGGCAGATGTGTCCCTGAGGGTCTCCTTTTGTTGGCGACTGTGCACTGGGACTGGGACCGGGACTGAAGGCCCAGTAGTACAGCACTCCTGCTTACAGGCACTTCTCATCCCCAATGCTGTGTCTTTTCAAGCCGCTGCCTTGTGCCCACACACTTGTCATGGTGAAGTTGTTAACGCTGGGCAACTAAATTGCGAATCGTGGCGAACTTCTTATCTTGTCCACCACCAGCAGTCCATGACTACATTGACCCAGTAGCAGTAACCATGACAATGCAGGTGACAAACGCACGCCAGGAAGTCAATGCTATGTTAATTTAATTAAGCTCCACTACCATTGCACGAAAGGGATAGTAGTTATAGTTATGGCATTGATACTTTAAGAGCTCAACACGTTAAAACAAACAGTCTTTACATTCTTTGTATGTAACAGATCAATGCACACAGCAGTATCTGGTAGCATGGCTTTGTGCAGGGCCAGACACATATGCTCAGAAGTAGATCACAAGAGCAGGCATTACAGGCGATATGGAGACTTACAGTGTGTGTGGGGAATGGGGAGAATGGCATATCTGTGCAGAGACACAGGTTACATGTCAGAGATCAGCACTGAGGCAGCAGTAGGCTGCTCATTAAGCAGTGGACCAGGGGCCATCTGGCATTTTATGTCACTGAAGACCACTTGGAATTGTTCTGAAATGAAGTGGTAGAAAGAGCTAAAGATGGAAACAAAACAGAAAGACTTTTCCTGAATGTTTTTTTTATTATTTTATGATCTGTCACTTTTTATTTTCTGTCCCTTCCAATAACAGTAGTGGAGTCACATTCTTTCTAACAGGAACTTTTGTCTTGTTCTGTTTCCTATAAGGACGGCTATTAGTTTTTCCTCATTCAAGATAAGGAGCTTCAGAAGAAAACTCCAGTGTGATAGCCTGTCATATAGATACATTTTAAAGGACTTGTTATCTATTGCTACTTTCCTTGTATCTGATGTCATGCTTATTGAGTATAGTGAAGTACTCAATGTACTGTGAGTTCTTCCTGTTCTATTTAAGCTGCATTTTACCATGCAAACTGCAACCCATATTTTGCTAAACAATCTTCCCAATGTTGATTACCAGACACTGTGTGGGCAGTGTGGACAGGAAAAATTGGCATTTTGCTTTGGAAAAAGTCCACTGCCAAAGTAGGTGCAGTAAATGCATCTCTGCTTGATGTTGTCTTTTGAAAATACACATTTTTGTGAACCAAATAGAAATCACTGAAAATAATTTTGATGGCAGAAGAGGTGAGAATCATAGAAAACAAACAGTAGACTGAGGAACTAGAACCTAAAGGCAAAATGCATGCTTACCAACATTTCCTCAAATCGAATGCTCAGCATTAAGTTTATTTTATTCTTCTGACTTTGTTCTTGTCTAGAACGTTGAAATACAAAACCTATATGGGACAGCAGTATTTTAAAGGAGATTCTGACTTACAGGCATTAAGTCATAATCCCACAGATGGCAGCTTCATACCATTGGCACACCAGCCAAGTACAGCTTCTCTTGTACTTAACAGGGCCACTTTTGCAACAACACATCAGCGTTTGACTTTACATCAACAGTAGCAGTAGGCAGCATAGAGATGTGTTGAATTTGAAGATGCACCTAGTCTATTGCTGTGCTGGGTCTGGATCTCTACTGGTTATGAAGCTGTGTTGGGTTGGGATCTGTATTAGTTCTGGAGCTGTACTGGGTCTGGAGCTTAGTTGGAGATGTACTGGGATTGGAGTTTTGCTGGGGCTGTGTTCGGTTAGGATCCATACTGGGCCTGGAGCGGTGATGGAGTTGGGCTGGAACTCTGTTGGGACAGGGAGCTGAAGCTGGAGTTGCAGGCAAGGTGAAGCAGGGTTGGTCTCCTGCAAATCAACATGGGAAGATGGTGAAACTTGTCTGGCATCATCTTCTATCACCACAAATTACTTCAACTTGCCTCCTTAAACTTGTACCTCTCTGTTTAGGTAGTCTTAAAACATACAATGAATGTCATGTTATAAGTGTTATTTTTTACTTAGTCAAGTATAAATTTAATAATCTGTCATGAATTTATTATGAGCCCCCAGAGTGTAATGCTTGTGATGAGTATGCAAGCAGAGTCATATGCTGAGGGCCTGTAAAAACACAGCTACTGTATTGTGAAGTAAAGGGAAGATGTTATGAAAACCCCTCTCTCCCTCAAATCAGTGTTCGGTGTGTTCTGGTTTGGGGTGCTGACCATTAGGGCAGCAAAGCCTCCCCGGACTGCTTTAATGGGGTTGTTTTATCTTAAGGCAATTCTTGTTCTATCCAGACAGTGCTCACTGGTATCAAGCTTGAAGCTATAGTTTAGGTATTACAGTTTGTTGAAGCCTAACCCTCTGAGGGGCTCCTGCAAGGTTTAACATAGTGCCATCTGTTAATCACTCTCCTGTAGACCTGAAAACAGATTTCCAAACACATTTAACCTTTTATATCATTCTTGCCACTTTCTCCATGTTCCTTATTAAGTTGCTTTACCTTAATCAAACATTAGTTGAAATGTTTGTCCTGATAATGTGTTCAAGATCAGGACAGTGTTCATAGTTTTTGATTTCTGTAAATTGGTGTTTGGTAGCTTCGTTCAGTTAGTCTCAGTGGGTATGGCACTGGGAATGCAAGGGAACAAATTTGTGAATAAATGTTTCTCTTAGCAAGTGATTTAATAGAGGCTCATTCAGAAATGCTTCATACAATTTGAAAATCCTCTTTACAGTATGGACTGTATTAACTTTCTTCACTATTTCTACACTGCAGTTTCACTGTGGATCTGTTTGTAACAGGAATTTGGTCCTGCAGTATTTCAAAATTAATTGAATTGTTTTGCTTCCACTGAGTAAAAAGATTTTTAGTAATGTGGACAGTTGTAGGGATATTGTACATTAGAGTGGGCAGAGTGACATTTTGTTACTCTGTGTATAAAAGTATCTTTTAAAACCAACTGTACTCTATGCTTCTCATGTAACAAACTTCACCTTTTTCAGAAATTTTGTATAACTTGAAAACATATTTTTTTATGTCCCGGGCTGGTCTTTAATCTGAAATTTTTGGAGTAAAAGCTGATGAGTGTGTTTTAGATTTTTTGTCACAATTGTGTGTGGTTGATATGCTGAATGCTAAAAAAGATACCCAACACTGAGGCTCAGACTTAAATAGATCGGAGCTTGTGCACAGACAGAGCACAGACTTTGGGTGTCATGATGCTTTGCTGTCACAGGCAAGTCCATGGGTTGAGTCAGTTGCCAAGGTTACAGTACAGCTGCATCACATGACCCTTGACAGTGAGCCTGACAGTGCCTAAACACTGAGGGGGTCAGCAATTCATAGTCTCCTCCAGTTGCACACACATACTGCAGATGTTCCACTATTTTTTTATAATTAACCTAAGTTGAGATTCTCTGTCATGGTCAATGTTTTGATCTTGTCACAGATCTGTAACACTTTCACTTATTAAAATACCTCCGTGAAGACATAATACTATGGTGAGACCTTTTCCTTTCAATTAAAAATGACAGGAATATAACAGCTAATAAATTAGCTCCAACTTCCATGGTACTTATTATTTCTGAATGACAACAACAACAATACAAAATATGCAAAGATGAAAAATCTCCATGTGATACGTAGTTATGGTTCTCCTTTCTCAATTAATGAGAGCAGCAATTCAAGAGGCTCCTTTTCTAAAGACCTCAGAAAGCACAGTGCTCTTGTTAACTTTCTGAATTCTGCTACTCAGAAAACCTGAATCCTAAAATATTCTCAAGCTATACTTTTCGTACTGTTAAGTACTGCTTTTTCAGTAGTTTTCAGTAGGGTTTACATGTTATTTTTTTCCTGGAAATGTAGTTTTCACCTTCCAAACTCAAATTAAACATACTGTAACGCGACGGGGGCTCAGGCGGGCGCCCTTGCCGCATCAGGTCGGCCCCACACCGTCCGGGGCTCGAACCCGGGACCTTCCGCGTCTCTCTGCAGCGACCTAGCCCCGTGAGCTAAAGAGAGATCTCGAGCCGGACGGTGTGGGGCCGACCTGATGCGGCAAGGGCGCCCGCCGGAGCCCCCGTCGCGTTACATTGGTGTCAGAAGCGGGGTGGGATAGCCCTTCGCCGGGGACGGCGATTTAAGCGGGGGAGAGTGTAACGCTTACGGCCGACAGGTACTGTGTAAGAGCCGGCGTACCAGAGCAGGTGACGTCACCGCCCTTCCCTGTGATAGCAGGACTACAGCTACTGGGCTGTAGAGAGATCTCTCTTTAGCTCACGGGGCTAGGTCGCTGCAGAGAGACGCGGAAGTCCCGGGTTCGAGCCTCAGTCGGGATGGGGCCGACCAGATGCGGCAAGGGCGCCCGCCGGAGCCCCCGTTGCGTTACAATACAAAGGCTGTGGGTTCTTTAACTAGTATGCAAAATACAGCAAAATCAATTCAGATTGTTCAAGAAAGTAGTGATCTATCAATAAACTGCAACACCCAGTATAAAAAATAGAGAAAACTGTTTGAAGGAAATGTTTCAACAGCATGGCAAAAAATCCAAAAGACTAAAATAACAAACTGGACACATATATTGTACTGTATAGACATTTGTTTCTGTTAATATCAATGTTATGTGGTGTAATTGAATAAAATATTAACAATATCTTTGACATTCAGTTGATTTCAGATGACTTATCAAATTGTGTGTCTCAGAAATCTAAAGTATGTTGAATACATTATTTCTGTTCTTACTGTATATAGAAATATGGAATAAAAATCATGTTTGCACATTTCATTGATGGCAGAGATTGTTACACTCTAATATCCTAATATAATTCTTTTTCATCCTGACATGCATAACATGCTAATAAAGATTGGATGTACAGATATATGCCTCCCCCAGAAATAGTGCAATTGAGCATGTTTTAATTTTTTCATTGAATTTCTCTGCTTCTCATGCAAATATAGTACCAGTCTACTGCAATTCCATGTACTCTAGCTTCTGTTGTATTAGCAGACTAAGACACTTTTGCACCATATTTGTATAAAAATCTGTTTTTAATTTGGGGCCTGTATTTGTGCAAGCCCTTAATGATGGGTGTAATGTATACCAGTGCCTGCAATTTAAATATAAATAAAAATGCTACTGCAGGCACTTAACATGATTTAATTATGACAATATTGGGCATTGATGGAAACTAGTGATACAATTAAGGATTATTTGATTTTGAATTTTGTATGAATTAGTAATAAGCTAATCAAAAACCACTTGGCATAATTCACATAGTATTAACAATAAATCAGACGTATTGTTCAGATTATTGAAAGTCATAAAAATCATGGTGACTTGAATGTGAAGAAGCTTGTCATTATTTTTAAGGAAATGATGATGTGTTCATCCAGCGCTTTAAGTTAAACTCCTTGATTAATGTTTTCTTTAAATTCACCCATTGTTTGTGGTATTTTGTCCTGTTTGTTTCCTTCAAATTTCCATAGAAGATATTCAATCATAAAGCTGAAAAAATGTCACGTTACAAACGATAAACAAGTGAATATTTTTATTTAGAATATTATTGAATGGTGTTTTTCTGATTCTGTGTCATTTCTTTAAAGACAAGCAATTATATTGTTGCTGCTACTGTTACTGCTGTTACTGTTGTTGCCTGTAAAAACTTTTTTTTTAATATACAACTTCTCTCTTGTCTTCACAGAAAGATTTAAATAGATTTTGTTCAGTAGAGGTTACTGGGATTTGAAAACCAGACTTCGTGTTTTAATAGGGATTAATGGCTAAACCGTGCCGATGAGCAGCCTATTCTTGTCCCTGACAGAAGCTCGAAGAAGCCTCTCCAAGTCCTGTGTTATACAGGCAAAACGAGCTCTGCACTTTGTCCTGACACTTCATGGTCTTTTTGATCATGGGAACTCACTAATCAGGCTCAAAAAGAAAACCAAACAAAACTGTACAAAGCTGTTGTACATTTCTATTTAGAAGATGCCCACAATCCAAAGAGCTCTGACTGCTCAGAAGAAAACCAGGAAACGAAACTCAGAGGGGCATTGAGAGTTTTTCTCGCTTGCCGGTAATTCTAATATTTATTCTGTGTAAAAGAAGTAACTCAAAACATGGTGCTCTGTCCTGCTGATATTGCAGGAATGTACTATGAACTCTTACTAATACTACATCTTAGTAAATGCCTCATTAGTAACTTTAGTACTGCTTTATTTAATTCCATTACAAACAGAAGCTCTGTGTTATGAATGAAAATGTATTGATGGTATTCTTTCAGGTTTAAGACACCTTTATTACCACAATTAGAATACTAGTGTCTATACTAGGGTACTAGGGTTTTTTTAATTGCATTGCTTATATAATATCTTATATATATATTACTTATATTTCTGTCCCCAAATCTGTCAGAAGTAGGAAGGAGACTGCAACCTCAAGTGTTTAGCTTCACTTCATAACATATTGATTGTGCTGACCCAGATATTTTAAAATAAAATAAATTTTAACTAATGGTAACAATAGTGGGCCACACAGTGTTGCAGTGGTTAGCATAGCTGCCTTGCAGGGTTGGGTTTCTGGGTTCAAATCTGGACCTGGGTTGCTATCTGCATGGAGTTATCTTCCCCCATGTGTTTATATTGGTTTCCTCTGGGTGCACTGGTTAGAAAACTAGAAAATTAATGGATAACACTATTATCAAACTTTTTCCTATTTCCTTTTCCTGGACAGTTCAGATTAATAGTTTGCAGCTGTAGCAAACTGGCTCTGACAGTTAGCATACCAAGTGTATAAATGCAGAAAACTTTGGACTGTTCTCGCTGGACCAGCATTTCCAAACCAGTGCCACAGTATAGTGACTGGAGACACCGTGCTATAGGAGGTGTTGCATTTCACAACAGAAGGAGGTCCTGATTACTAGGTCATTAAAGAGCCTAGGGCACCATGCGTAAGAATAAGGGCATTAACCCCAGTGTCTTGACTACATACAACTCAGTGTTTCTGTAATCTGGGCTTCTTAAAATTCCCCCTTCATTCAGCTGGTGAAACAATTTCTCCCCCTGGTGTGTTTTGCAGTGGGGCTGCTGATTAAAAATGGCTTCGTGTCAGCCAGGTGTGCTCTGAAAAAGTGGCCCCTCTCCTATATGTGAAGCCCTCTGTGGACCTTTGAGATGAAAACACTGTAGCCTGTGCTAATCCTCCTATTTTGGTAATTTGATAGTGTCTTCAAATTTGATTAGTTTAAGTTTAACTTAACCAGAATCTAAACCATTGATATAAATTAGGAAGAGCATGATCCCGGTACAGATCTCTGCTCCACACATTACATGAGATCACCCCAACGTGGGCTTTCTCCCCTTATCTGTACTCTCTGTTATCTATAAACCTGTTGTCAGTTCACACAGTTACAGTATACTTCCCTGAATGCAACTTCCTATAATTTGAGAATTAATCTGTTTTGAGAAACATTATCAAACGGCCTCTGAAAATCTAAATACTCCAATTCATCAGCTCTGAGTGTGTCTAATACTGTTGTTGCTTGTTCAAAGAGCTGTAATGAGCTAGTTAAGCAAGACCTATCTTTCCTAAATTATGTTGATTATCCTCTAGAATCATGTTTTATACATACAGTAGATGATTCTCCGGTTTATTTCTAATAATTGTTTCCAATTATTTCTAATTGTTTTTAATTACTTTGTTCAGTGTTGCCATCCTTCTTATGGATTGGTAAGATATCACTGGGACCTGGGGGTGTATTAACCTTGAGTGCTTCTAGTTTTGATTCTTCTATGTTAATATTATTTAATCCAGAGCTTTGTCCTCCTGCTGCAACAGGCATAGTGTCTACTTCTTTCTTAGTGAACATCTGAGTGACATCCTCATTTAGTACATCAGCTAAATGATGCAATAGATTCTAGAATGCAGACATGTTCCTTCTCTTGTTCAGAGTCAACAAAATGAAGACATGATAGCAAATTGTGACCAAGATGTGCTGTTGTGGTTTAGGGCATTTTCAAATTCCTCTGGGGCTTTGACGTGGCCTGGATTAAATCACAGCTCTGACCACCCACTAATCAGGAGCCGCAGTACTGCCTCCAGTACGCCCGCCAGTGCTTTCCAGGTCTCCAAACATCGATGCAGGAAGCCTCTGGAGAACGAAAAGTTCTCCTCAAGTAGCAGGGCTATAACATGCAGCTGGTGAGTGGGATGGTGAAGCAACAGGGCTGAAGTAGATCTGAATCCATAAAGCAAAGACCTGTCCCTGTCTAGGCCCTCCAGCTATGTCTGCAGATGGCCAGCATCTTACTTTTCACTGAAGGTCCATGTCACTTCAGGACTCCTTGTTGTGCAGCTTAGAAAATCATACTGAACTCAACTGCTATCAGTCGAAC
The DNA here is from genome assembly GCF_055471065.1 of Atractosteus spatula. Classification (NCBI taxonomy): domain Eukaryota; kingdom Metazoa; phylum Chordata; class Actinopteri; order Semionotiformes; family Lepisosteidae; genus Atractosteus; species Atractosteus spatula. The sequence continues at coordinate 64,277,835 of NC_142708.1, read as the reverse complement.
AAAGCAATTCACCACTTGATCTACAGTACTGTGCGCCACTTTATAAATACATGTCCTTGGTTGTGTCATTCATTTTATTAATACTGAAGCAAAATCATATCAAAAAGGAATTCAGGTTGAAGAACACTTGATAATAACTGTTTAAAAAAAAACTTCAAAGTAACTCATTATTAGGGACTACTTGTTTGTGACATGGTGTTCCATGGTTTCAGATCACATACGCATTTGTCTTTCTGTTTGCTCAGACCTGCGTCCTGGGATTTTGTTGCTTATCCCTCTCCCCAGCCTTCCTTTAAATCCATTGTTTTCGGTTTTGTTTTCTATTTTCAATTTGATTAAGCTCACGGATTAGCAGTGGGGAGACTTTCAAATATATTGACTCGTCGTCATATAATGCCATTGCAGATATTAAAGCCTACATTTCATGCACCCCGTCCCTAACTGAATAGGGCTTAAACAAATTTAATTTGAAGTGTTTTTTTCTCTTTAGTATAGGTCTGTCAGACTGAACCAGTTATGGCTCTTTTAGCAACACAGCAAGTTTTTGTTGATTTTGATTTGGAGTGACTTTCCAAAGGCTTCCGAGTTTTGCAATTTGATTATAAAGTATTCTAGAAATTACTTCTGCAGGCTTCTTTGCTGATTTGTAATCTCAAAGGTGGGTTTCCTCTATTTTTGAGACATTAAGCATCCTTGTTCAATACATGCTTGCCAGGGTAGGCTCTGACTCCCCCGCGACCCTGTACTGGATAAAGCTGTTAGAAAATGGATGGATGTTCAATACGTGAAAAGAGAGGAACAAAACAATAATTTTGTGCTTATCTTTCATATTAGGCTTTTGAAGCACGGCCAAAATAATACATGTCTCCGAGAGACAGAGACATCAAGTGTGTCCCAGCTAACATATTTCATTGTGTGATGTTTAAAGTCAGGTATGTACTGTACTGTATGTACTTGGAAGGTTAATATGCAGCACAGGCACATAAATATGTCTGTTGAAGCCAGGGTAAAATCACTAAAGATGAGCACAGAGCTGGAAAGCATTCATCTGCAGCTTCAGCCAAACATAAAATCATAAAATCTTAATATAGTGCTCAACCTTTGCTCTGGATCGGGGTTCTTAATCAGCAAGGGTTTCACACTGTGCCACTGAATGAAAGGCTCATTTCAATTAAGGACAGCGGCAAAAATGCAACAGCCAGAAAAAGTAATTATTCAGCCTCCGACAGAGAAAATCCCACAACCTCCTGTCTGTCTTTAGTTTTCTTCGCAAGAGCCCAACATTCTTCTCTTGCCACAAGGACATGACTGGACCTCCAGTCTTCCCACACCCATTTACTTTTACTTTGCCCAGTGGAAGCCACAACAAGACCTGCCAAAACAGAATGAAGTATGCAAACAAACACATGGCATTTGTTGAAATGCAGCAGACGACAGAACTGCAGGTTATTAGCAGGAATAAAAGCATAATAACTAGGAAACCCGTTTTAGATTGTGTTTAAGTCTGTTGTTATAATATGATAGTTATTAGTATAATATTTCTTATAGCTTAGAGGGAAGTTGATAAACAGAGTTTATTAGAATATTGCTTACGTGCCACAAGAAACAATCCCTAATCATAATATTTGCTCATTTTTATTTCTGCAGTTTAAATATACTCTTAAATATGCAACTCCCTTTGTTTTACCAGGCGCACACAATATTGGGCACTGGGTGATGGAAAGTCACTTTTATGATTACTGTCACGCTATAAAATGTATAATATTTGGACACTTTATAATGAAAGATCATTTTTTATGAGTCATGCCGTACTGTGAAATTTGTTATAATTTGTGCAGAATTTCTCCTGTGTAATCGAATGTGCCTGTATTATTGTAAATCAGCACAAACACAGTTATCACTGCATTACAAAAGTGACACATAGCTTTGATAGTTTATTTACTGTTTTGGCTCATCATAATTTTTCGCATTGCTGAAAAAACAACCTGAAATTTATAAGGGAATCCACGTGGTTGAAACACAGAAAGTGTTTTATTTCTGGCTTCATCATAGCATCTAAAATATAGGCAGTAGTAGTAAGGAGCTTTGGACTCTGCACCAGTAGTGTTCTGGGTTCGATGCTCTGATGCTGCCCTGAGCAACATACAGTACCTGATTGACATTGCTCTAATTGTGTAAATGAGTCCCATAATTTGTAACAAGCTTTTATTAAAATTACTTCTAATGTATACAAACACAGACTGTGTATAGATAATCAAAAATGCTTGTAAATTATATAATACTAAAATAATAGACAAAAAGATGGTGGTAAAACAAGGTAAACTGGAAAATCACCCGATTTTTGCACCAGATTGTAAAGTTTTATTTTTCTCCAAATATTGTACTTCAGGATATTTGATTTTTAGCTTTCTAACCCTCATAGCTACACTAGCTGTGTATCAGCAGGATCTTTAAATCTGTTGAAAATGAACAGTTAACATTTTTATCACATTTTTAAAACAGAAAAAACAACAAATAAAGAACCAAAATAAGTAGAGAAAGGGAGTTAATCAGACAGATTTTGAAAATGAGAGAACATTCTAACAACAATACGCCTAATAACTGATCATTGAGCAGGAGCAGTCAAGCGTTCAGTGGCATGGTCACACCACTCTTATTTAAATCAATTTTAGGCACATAGACTTAAAACTGCTCAGTCACAGGACACTCCAAGAGTGGGTGTGCATCTATGACAGAGCATATTGTATGATGGAAGATGCAAGATGGAAATGGAATAGCTGCTTACCTTAGTCCCACACTGTATCCCGAATGGGGCTTCCATCCAGCTTGTCTAGTTTAAGATAACAGAGCAAAGTCACAGACAAAGGAGATATCTCTTATGGAATTTGATACAAGAAAATCAGGCACTGGATGGAAGATAAAGCTGTGTCCTATGGGAATAAGAATGGGAATACGAGATAAATAAAATAGGAAAGTCCAGGTAGTGAGTTATCCTTGGTTCGATCCTGAAACATTCATTAGCATCAAAGATGTTACCATGAATATGAACATTTCCTGTACACCCAGATGGGTAACTTAGGGTTTCTACATTGGGTAGTTCCATGCTGAGCGATCAGACCCCTTCACTGCCTCTAAGGAAAGACCTGCACAAAAGACTCGCTGACGAACTGCCTCATCCACAATACAAAGGAGGATTTGCACATTATCAAAAACAAATCATCCCTTCAAAAAGCCTGTCAAATCCTGATGTTATTAATTACAAATGTGCTTCTATCTGTTTAAAAAGAACCTTTGCAAACTGTGAATGACTTAATTTAAAAAAGATAACATCCCCCAGCTCTTTGAACATTGCCTTTTTTCTAGAAGAAGCAAAATTAGAGATGATTTCTTACCTCCAGGAAAAGTTTGAAAAATATACAGACTTTAATAGAAAAAAACAGTTCTCTTTACCAGCACCAGATCAGGTAACATTCTATTCCAAGTATTTCTGCATAAATTGAGCAGCTTCTAAGTCCTAAAAAGTTAAAGTAATGTCTTAAAAGCAACTCGATCAGTAATTATTGGGGTAATTTCAGAGAATCATTGTTGAATGAGACGAATGTCCTGGGTCTAGCACAGACCATCAAGCCACCATCTGCATGATTTTTAGAAGATGCCGTGTTTACCAGGGTGCAATGAGGTCACAGGATATTTGAACTACAACTTTTTTATACCACAGAATTGCACATGTTTTTACAAATAGCAGGAGCCACTAGGTATGTATGGTTCAGTCAGACTTTCATAGACGTTACCTGGCTGTTGTGTAATATTGTGAAGTAAACTCTATGAAGACTCTAGGATGATGATCAACAACTCCCTCTCCTGTTTTCCCAGGTTGGAGTTTCTCTCATTTTTATTCTGTTGATGCTACTTATGTGACTCACTTGGTAGCTAGAATGAGACCTACTGCCTCTGCTCTATACCCTGTTCCTGTACCCCACTCAAGATACTTTCCTCTGCTGTATTTCCATCAATCCCAATTACTCATGGAATTCCACAGGTGCTTTCCCACATACTTTACATTGTAGAAATTATATGAAGCCTTTTGGTCAGATTGTTCTCTATCATGGACTTAGATTTCACTGTTATTCTAACTTAATCAGAGCAAATACAGCAAACCAAATCAGACACTACTGCTGCCTGTCTGACATCAAGTTATAGATGCAACAGAACTTTCTTGTGACAAGACTGAGGTCATGCTTACTGCCTCCTAACAACAGTTACGCAAAATTGGTGATTTCAGTGTCATGAAATTAAACCCTTGACCGAAGTTATTTTTGACCCTGTGTTGTTACTTGAAGCCCATGCTAGAAATCTCAAAGGGTATCATTTTTCCATCTGTGTAACATTACCAGGTGTTGAAGTCCTTGTTCTGCCTATCCGGCTAAATTGTTGACACATAATACATTATTTCATCAAGATTAGACTACTGTAATACATTGCTTTCTAGGCTATTTCCTGAGCTACTAAATAGGCTCCAGTGTGTCCAGAATTCTGGGCTTGTCTTCTAACCAGAAATATACTGACTAAGTATTTAACTCCTGTCCTAAGTAAATGGCACCTGCTCTCTGTGAAATTTAGAGAAGGTTCTAGAGTTCGCCTGATTACATATGAGGCAAATGATTGACCTAGCTCTAGATTATCTTTAAGCACTTATTGCAAGAGTACAACTCATCTCTTAAATTTGAGAAATACTGATTTGTGCCTTCACATTGTACCAAATATAAGGTTCTACATAATGTGTGACAATAGCTTCTTTTGGACAGATCCATGATTGTGGAACCTCTTGCCCAAATCTGTTAGAGACTCTGCAACTGTGGACATTTTTACTAAAGGTTTTCATGTGCAATTCTATTTAACTCCTGGTTTAATCTAGTCATTCTGTTGTGTGAAGTGTGACCCTTAAGTGTCATTTTTTTCAAATGCAAAGATATTTTAAGATAAGAGAGTGTTTCCAGCTCAAGCAGGGCTGTGCACTTACGAGAGTGCAGCATGATAAATATTTGAGAAATAAATAGAAAGTTTTATGGGCTTTGCTAAATAAAAACTGCAATGAAATAATTTAACAAGAATAAGACCAAAGGAATATCCTCACAAAGTCTATTGACAGGAATGCCTGAGTTCCCATTACATACTGTATATAGTGCAGAGATGTTTGTGAACCGCTCAGAAACTGAAATACCTAAAATTACTTATTTAATTTTATGGTTTGTACATCATTGTATTTGAATGGTTTTCAATTAGAATGGGAACATATATTGCATTCATTTCTAAAATAAAAAATGTTAATTTAACAAAAGTAGAAAGGCACTTGAAATATTTACAGTTCACAATGTTCATTATAGAAAATATAAAGGTGTTGCAAACTTCAAACGTGTAGGGCAGTAGTTTATATTATATACAGTAGCTTATACTATACATATAGTACAAATATATAGCTATTAATTTGGCCTCTGGGCATTTCAGGCAGAGAAAAATATCATAACAAATATATTTATGTTATACCGCATAAATCATCTTCAACTAATTCAGTTTGGATTACAAAATGTTATTTGTTGTTGCAGAACAGTCCTGTGTTATAATATAGATATTTCAATGACTGGGACACGCTTTCAGAATAGCTTCAGGAGTGTTCAGTTTGGAGCCCAGCTCCAAGTTCAGAGGGAAATGAAGCTTTTACTTTCGTGATATGGTAGTGTTACGCATCACGTTAGTGGACTTACTTCACTGTACCTCTGATAACAGGTAAAGTCCAGGAGATGAAGTCTCCACATTTAAGAGATTCTTCCATCATATTCTCTGAGTTTCACTGCAGCTGTCAGTGACTGGATTGTAGGAGGATTTGCATCTCCAAAAGAGCATCTTGAACAAAATCTCTGGCCTTTAATTCAGGGAACAGCCACTGTAAATGAAACCCTCACAATGATCTGCACTAACAGTCTGCATAATTAAAGGTGATGTAAAAGTCTACAAATCTGGTTGGGAGTTATGAAAGGAAGACAGACCAATTTAGTTTAGTCACCGAGATCTTTGGTGTTATCGGTGCACTGAATCAATGAGGTCTTCCCACATGAGAGAGGCTTAACCAGCCAGTATACAGTGCATCATGATGGGAAGACACGTCCCAGGGAAGCAGTAAGTATTAGCAATGACAGCACAGAAGTGTGAACCAGCTGTGATACATTAAACAATAGTCAGAAATTTAGAAATTACCTTTTCATGAAGACTAGCTATTTTAATTAGACAAATGTTATCAGGAGAATATCTTCACCCATTCCACCTATTTCATGTAGCCTGCTCTGATTAAGTTCTAAAAAGGTTTTTTATTACATCAGGTTTGTACAGTGTGCCTCAGCTGATTAGAGGAGTCAGTTGTAGTGGATAGCTTCATGTCTACAGGCTATAATAAAATTATCTTTTGGAATAAAATTGGAATTAAAACACCGTAACAACTAACATTTACATTATGTTTTTCTTGGTATCATGTTCTTGAATTTGGCAAATCTTGTGAATTGTAACTTGATTATGGACATAGTTGTGTTTTCTCATTGTATCTTTGTAATGTGCTTTTTACTGCCTGACCCATGACTAGAATGAGGTTTGTGAGTAGGAACTGCTATAGAGAAGTTGTGTCCAGTCTCAGAACCGAAGAGCCATAGTCCAGTAGGATATATAAGGAATCATTAAATCAGCATTCAGTATTAAATCGGGTATGTGAGTCTCCAGGAGCCGAAGCATCAAGCTTAATATTTGGGTGTAACCCATATTCCAGCACACATTATCCTAGTGCACATTTTCCTCTAAACAAGGCACAAGAAAGAAGTTAAGATAGGCAAAATGTCTGTTTTGTGGGATTCTCTTTGCCCACTTCTTCTTCAATCTCTCCTCAAGAAGCAAGGGTAGTGTAAAGGCTAAAAGCCTTAACTGCATGTTATCACAATTTTGTGATGATGGTGTTCATCATGGCCTGAGCTTCAATGCGTGTTGCTGTTGTTTCTCTATACTTGTGACAGCAGGACAGACATGTGTGGGCCCTGCAGGCTGCTCCCTCTGTGTTTGCTTCTGTTCCCACAGTGTAGGTGTGCCTGGAGGGTCAGCTCTCCCTGCAGCAGGGCAGGGTGGTGGTGGAGACCTGCTGTCGTGTCCTTTCCCTCTGCTGCTGGTGGTCACATGAGGATTAGCTTTACAACCTCAATCATCGCTCCTCAGAGCCTTGGCAAGTCAGAGAAGCCGGCGCAGGTCCACATCATGGTGCGAGGGTGTTTGGTGTGGTTCTCTGCTCTGCTGGTTCCTGCTGCACCCTTCTGTAGCATGTTGTATTCCTCCCTTTGTTCAGCCATTCAGCTCCTGAGATGTACTCTAGCACCTCTCTTCCCCAGACACAGGGCAGGGCAGACATAGACACAATAACGCACACTCACACCAATTTTCCCAGAAGCCACCCAACCCACTAGCATGTCTTTGGACAGTGGGAGGAAACTGGAGCACCTAGAGGAAATTTACATGAACATGGTGAGAACATGCAAACTCCATACAGATAGGACCTCAAGTCTGAAATTGAACCCAAGGCCCCAATGTTGTGAGGCAGCAATGCTAACCACAGTACCACTGTGCTGCCCAACTGCAATACTAATGGTCAGTAGTATTTGCATCCTCTGCAATGATTTTAGTGCATTTAGTTAAAAAGATACATTTTTAATCAAGAATTAAATGTAAACAACGCACAAGCAAAGTGTAATTTAGAAAACTATGTATAATTTTGGACACCACGTTCTAGCAAGATACTGTTGCTCTGGATTTTCTCTCAATCCAGAGAAAAATAACAAGATATATTGCGGGGCTTAAAAGTATTCCCTGGTCTAACAGGCTGAAAAAAACCGAACCTTTTTTAGTCTTGAACAAATAAAATGTCAATAAGATGTCCCAATTGAAGTCAACTCAGTGGAATTAAAGATCTGTGAATTAACCAAATTACACGGAGGCGGTGATGGTTGCTTTTTGCGTTATATTGATGTTAACTGCACGGTAGGTGTGCAACGCGCAAACACCGGCTGAACTGTACGTGTGCGCTGATGCGACATAATTCTCTAAAAGGGGCTTGTTTGTAAAATTTCTTCTGTGGCAGAGTAAACACCCATTCCGAGCTCCAGTCCGGTTATTTACAGTCTCCGTAAAGAAGGCAGGAGCACGTTGGAGCTCCATTGGCTGGGAAGTGTGGCTAAGACAAGAATTTCTCTCAGTCTCACCGCTTGGAGTAGAAAGAGAGAGGCAGAGTTCCAGTAGGATGCTCTCTGTCGAGAGTACGAGGTAGCAGCCGTGGAGGATAACACACTTTGAAAAAAAATGCACCGAACAGTCCCGATTCCCCAAACCCCGCAGTGTGTCCTGCTAAACGCGCATTAAAAGAAACACACAGTGGAACCTTGTCTGCTGTCTTCAAAAGGAAATTGTCTATGCTAGAGGGCGGTGGCACTCGCTTTACATTGAAGTGGGTCTGACACCAGTCCTGGGACCCCACGAACCTGTTTTCTTCCCGAGTCAGGAAGAACAAAGCAGAAAGTTCTTGAGCGGTCCTGCCGCAAAGCAGCGGATTTTGTGATCCACGAGGAGTTGTTACATCCTTCGTATCATGGGGAAAAGTCAGCAGACTGGACACATTGGGACAGGACTGGGATACGTACTGCAAATGTGCATCTTACCTGGACTCGCAGTGTTGTTCGTCATCAGCACAGCTTCCGCTCAAGGTAAGAAATGTCGATGTCCCGTTACCTGGGCGTTGTGGGACGCGCTTTAAGCACATATATACTGTATACACACGTACATTATATTGTATTAACTTCTGATGTAGCGTGTTTGCACTGACAGGCGCTTCATGTAGAACACTTGCAAAGTTTTATGCATCTTACTCTTGTAAATACCAGCTACGTTTAAGTTTTTGTTTCCGAAAAGTTCAATTTTCCTGTCGATCGAACGAAGCCGTGGAACCGAGAATAATTTGTGCGCAATGCAAACGCTAGCGTGATAGGACGATTGAAAGCACAGCAGGTTCTTTGACTTAGAGGGAATCGCAAAAAAAAAACTGACAGAACTTCAGGCGGACACAGGTTTTGTGTGCGCCGACTATAGTTTAGAGCTTGTGCTCTCGATACTGTGGGGAGGTTTATGGTCGGCTATGGTCGGCTGTGTTAACTTAGAAGTAGCCAAGTGCTACAGGCACCATGTGCATTCATGCTCCCGATTAAGAAGTAATCCACAATGTAAATATTGGAAAACGGCTTTATTACGGAATAATTAGCAGTCCACGAAATTTAATAGGGGTTAGTCTGTTTAGTTTGTGTGTCGTAAGCAAACATTTGTTCATGCTGGAATCCAAACAAACACTGGACAGAACGGGCTCCGCTTCAAAGGCTCTCTTAAATCGGTCAAGGATGCGTCCACTTCGGTGCGGACTTCCTTTATTTGACAGGGGAAAAAAAGTTAGAATAATACAATTAGAAAGTCGTCTGTTTAAAACCAAAGTCTGACAGCTTTGCCTCCTGTCTCGATTCATCCAACATTGGCAGGGATCATTACAGATGTAGAAATGCTGGAGAATCAAAATATAAGAATCAGGCACTGAAGGTGTGTGATAGCGGCGGCCTCGGGCAGAGCTTTCCAGTGAAAACGGAGTGGAGCTACAGTATGACTTTGCTCTCACCAACAGTTGCATAATTGGGAGGAAAACTGGAATCATAACCGATTAATTAGCCCCGAACAATTCATACGCTGAGACCCGCTTTCCTGTACCTGGCGCGACATTAGAAGCTTGCCCGTGTATAAGCTCTTTCGAAATAATCGACATTTCTGCCGAATACAGGGTAGCTCATGGGCCACTTCAATAAGCAGCACGTACTGTACAGAATACACCGATTTAATTTATAAGAAAGTGTAGTCTCGGCTGCTGTTCGCCAATTATTTAACCATTTTGGATTAAGTTTGGTAAACTGAATAACATACATAAAATGCTGTATGAAATATACGTAATCTATTTTAAAATCAGTTGCAGTGTGGCTGGTGAACAAATATCGTTGACATTACATATTTAAGCGGAAAGTTAACGAGCCCTTAGCACCATAAATATTATTACTGCATTTCAGCCGAACTGTAAACTTACAATTTTCATTGTTTTCCAGCTGGTTGGGAATATTTTCATACAATTATTATACCTTTAATTATTTCGATAAATTGTAATAGTAAAAATAATTATGTACCGAAAATTATTTTTCTTTTGCTTGGAAGTACTATTTTCCGTTGTGGATTACAGAGTAAATATTTCCCATTCCTGTCTCTCTTGCTGCCTTCGAAGAATGTTTAATTTACTTATTTTTGCACTCCGAGCCACGGACTGTTTCAGTCCCTCTGTATGCTGTGCTGTAAATAGTATATGTTTTAGAAATAAATTATTTTGCAAATAGCCTACGTTGTTACTGATTTCAGTTGTTCTGCAGCATTTATAACCTACAGTATGTTAACTACGGCGGGCTTTATACAGACTCTTACTGTAAAGGTGTAATTATTTTATACCCGAATATGCAGCTTTAACAAGTTAATGACTGAAACTTTTTAAAGCTGATCGTAATGCGTATACAACAATATACGGATAATTCGAATCTCTGAGTATTATTATTATTATTATTATTATTATTATTGTTATTATTATTATTACTTATACAACTACTTATGGCTGTTTTGACTTTAACACCGCTTTACGCAAGGACACAGCTTAGATATGGTTGTTCTACGTGCGCTTGTTCTCCCGGCTTTGAAACATGGTTGCACTTCCTTTGGTTATGTGACCAATAGGTGTATTTATTCCAGATCAAACAGAGTGTATAGACTATTGAATGTTTAAATTCACATAAACAATATAGAAGGAGAGTATCTAGTTACTCCGTTTCTCTAACTTCTTGTTTATTCCGGCGATGGGGTTGTTTGGGCTCGACAGGGTCTGGTTAATTTCATTGGCGCTGTGGTGTTTTGCGGGGTGCTGAGAGACAATTTGGGGAGACGCGAATGGACGCAGTGGGGAGCGCTGGAGAAACCCATTGATAAACGCCATGCTTCGGCACTCGAGGGCTGAAGAGAAAATGAATTTCACCCTCTTCAAATAGGTGTAGCGAAATCTTTATTTTTCTTTTTATTCTTCAGGCGGATACTATATACATCAAAGTCGTTTGAATTTTCGCTTTAACGTGTAATGACATGAAATAATTTGGAATCTTTTCATTGAATCATTTCATTGTCTCCGTGGGCTATTAAACTGAATTATTTTCCTGACATTGGAGCTATCTCCGTGTTTGACAATATAACGCGAACGGAGAGAAAAGCGGTTCATTGCTCCTAGGAGAGCTGTCGCAGAATGGGGGTCGCTTCTGGCGGCGCGTTGGCAATTTGGGGTGCGTGCTTCTCACTTGGTAAGAAATGAGCAAGCTGTCGTACTCAGCCCACTTCTGTCCTCACGCCTGCTTACGAACTTAAAACCACAGCGAACACTGACCAACCCGCGGAAACATACAGTACTGTATTGACAAAGTCCGCGTGTGAGATGCGTCTAAACCGGATACCAGTTTTCCTCGATTCTTCTGATGAATAACGTTACTTCAAGCTATTCGGAAAGTTTTTTTTAAGGAAAAAGAAAAGTAAAATCTAATGGTGTGCGTTAGGGGCTAGTGTGAAGAATAAAATGGCTTTTTGATTGTTCACTCTAGAATAAAGTTTTACATTTTCTGCTGTGGATCTGTATAAATTGTTAGTTACAGTACCTGTGAGACCGTAGTTCAAAAACCAAAGCACTGGCCCACTGATTCAGACACAATGGGTGTTTTTTTAAAGTAACAGCTGGATAGTTTCTAACAGAAATGATTAATAGTTTGCATGTAATGCCTATTTTTATGTGAAGCTTTAATACCATTAAATTTAAACCTCGTGCACGTGCTTGAATCTGTGGTGTCAGATTCCTTATACACGTAAAGGCTTACCTGGTGAAGTGATTGATTTAAAATTCTTCTTCACGGTGGTTTGTGGAGTTCCTCTCTAGTTAGCCAATAATTACTACAAACGACTTCTAAATTACAGTCAGTGTTGCTTCCGAAGTAGAGTGCTGCACACTGTAAGGGCAAGAGTTTTTATTTAATCCAATTCATGGTGTGATGAGCATAGACATTTTCATTTTGCAACTGCATGTCTCAGGCAAACTTTATTTTAATCTGAAAGGTTACTACAAGTAGAAGTAGAATATTAATTTAGCAGGCACTCTCCTGTTAAATCCGGGTACAGTACCTTCAGATGTGTCTTTTACAAGAGCGGGAGCTGGTACCAGTGGCTCTGGCAGCACTCTGGTTTGGCTTGAGAAGGACTATCCAGAATCTAGAACCATGCTGACTGCCCAGAGGAGGGCTGGGAATTTCGCAGGCCGTGGCCGGGGTAATTACTGTAACTTTCATTGGACGCTTGTGGCTCTGGAGCTGCAGTGCTGTGATGAGTCACTCCAGTCATGTTTTTAAAAGGGAGCAGAGAGTCTGAGGGAGATGGGCCCAGCCCGGCCCTGTCAGGAGCCCTCGGAACACAGTTCACACAGCAGTGACACAACTCCCAGCGGCTGGAGAAGCGCCTTCAGCTTCTGATTTAGCATGTTTTTAGGTCTCTGTGGTCGGGGTTCTGTCGTCACAGGTCACCAGCCGATTATATCCCCGGTCCCGTAGTTTTGAGAAAAAAATCAATGGCCACTGACTACATTTTGCTGCTTTGTTAAGACACAGCATTATTCAGATCTGTGCAAAACCATGTTAAGTCTTTGTATATTTTGTAGGACACACAGCATTATACATCCTCTGTTTACTATAGAACAGCGAATCATTTTCAAACACCGATATTTTTACCGCGTTTTGCTTTCTAAGCCATCATAGTTTTTAAGGAACAGGTGCTATGCACATATCTTACAATTGTCTTTTATATATTGGCAAGTACATAATGAATATTCTAAAACAGATTTGTAGAAAAATGTTTTTTCTGGTTTTGGTTCTTTGTATTTGGTACAAGCTTTAAAACTGCTGAAAAACTCATTTTAAGCCACAAGCAGTTCTTCTGACACAGGTTTCATGACATCTTAGTCACATTTCCATCCATAAATGAAACATTATTAGTTTATAGTGGTGAATGTCATTCCTATTGTGATGTGTAATGAGCCCGTTAAGAGTCCTGCTGATTAGTCCTTGTTGTTAAGAAAGGGGTATGTTTATTTGTTGAAGAAAGCCCTGTTGTGACAGAGTAAATTCCAGAAAATACTGTCCCAGGAGAAGGGGAAAGAGGTTGGAATCGGTTTGGATCGCAGAAAATGTGGTGATGATGACTGTTGTTCATGCAGAATGTATCTTTATTCTGGTCTCTGAAATAAAAAGGGATAACACATTGTATTTTTGTAAACAGTATTAGTTTAACTGAAGGCAATGTTTGTGTGTCTTGGTCAGAACAAAAGCACAGTTCTGCAGCTGCACATTCTGTTTAATGGACAAAACCATTACGACTGAGTGGTCTGTTGTCCAGAAATGTTTACAACAGATTTCGCCGCGGTTCGTCTCCAGTGACGGGCACCAAGCTGTTCGCAGAATGTTGTTTAAAGGTCGAACATTTATTCTCAAAGACAGTGGACATTTTTCACTAAATTCACTGTGACTGCACAAACCTCTTGGTCTATGAAAAAGCCGTAAGCTAAAAGTAACCGTGAACAGCATGTGAAACAAACATGTTAAAAATTCTTTACAATATTTCAGTGTTGTTGTGCGTGCCATGAATGACATTTCTTAACAATAATAACTTGTATTTAAAAAGCAGCTTTTCAATTCCGAGGATGCTGTATATAGTGATGAAGAAAAAGACAGCAAAAGTACAATAAAAAGTAAAAGAAAAGAAAAAATAAACAGGAACATACAGTTCATACAAATAGAATGTACAGTAGGTCAATCAGACGTAGGCTCTAGTAAAGAGATGAGCTTTGAGTTTGGATTTGAAGAGAATCTGAGAATGTATCCCCTGTAGAGTCTGTGGCAGGGCATTTCATGACAATGGAGCAGTGACAGAAAAAGCATGGTCTCCGGAACGTTTAGTCCTGAGTACCGGAGCTTACGGGAGGGAGTGTAAACATGGAGGAGTTCAGAGGTGCATGATGGAGCCATATTTAATAAAGCCTTGAAAGTCAGTAACAACATCTTATATTGAATACGTGACTTAATAAGCAACAAACGTAAAGATTTTAGTGTAGGATTATTATGCTGCCAGAAAAGTTAAACTGTTGAAACTGTTGTAGTCCAGTGGTGTGGCCTGAACTTTCAGATGTCAATTGTAGAAGTTTTACAGTAGAAACAGCTGTATCTTGTCTGCTGTTGAAGGGTTCTGTGATTCTGGGGCCTCTAGCACATATTTTATCCTGCTTATTGTGCTCTCTATGCTTAAACGCTTGATCTATCATTTCTTAAATCTGACTGTGGTCTTGCTGGGTGATGCAGGAATGCTTGAGTTTTCTGGGTGCAGGCAAACCGAGTTTGCTTGAGGAGAATTTACTGCTTCGCATGAAAAACTACTGCTTTGGTTTGTATTGATTGTGCGTATTGAACAAAGAACCAGAGAGCACTACTTCACTCAGGGATTGACAGGTTTGTTGCCACAAAAGCCTTGTATTTTTTTTAAAGATGAAGATAAATATTTCTATGGAAACCATAAAAAATTTCCGTCGCTTATAAAATCTGGATAGTGTTTACACAGTGCACCCAGGAAAAAAAAGCTGTATTTTCAGTGACATAAAAGAGAAAGGCTACAAAGGAAAGCATTTGATCTTTGGTTCCAGTGCCTGATACAGAGTGCTCAGGTACTGCAGCTTTGTATACAAAGGGGCACCAGTCTATTACGTGCTGTGTAGCCTCAGATTGATGACTTGTGAGAAACTGAGGCTCTTCCGGTCCTTTCAGTTCATTTCTTTAAAATGAGTTTGCTTAGTGGATCGTCGTTCAACTGTCGTTCCTAACAATATTATACATGGGAAGTTATTAAGTAAAAAATATTGAAAAATAGCGAAAGCCCCAGTTTCCCTCATCATGTTTCCAGACTGATATGACAGGGGTATTTAAATAATATTTTAACTGTTTAGAAAGACCAAATCAAATGCTGTTCTTTCATTATTATTTATTATGTTGTTTTTGTATTTTTATTTTACCTTGTTTGGAGAAAAATACAAGAAAAGGTGTCTTTGTCACTAGGATAGCTGTGAATTCTCCACACACTGCCAGTATTCCCACATAGCCTCTCGTAGCATCTCAAAGGCCATGCTTTCTTATTGAAGCTGCTATGCTTGGCACAGAGCAAGCTGTCCTGCAGGAGGGGTGGGTTCCTTAGGTCCTCAAGCATCACAGAATCCTCTGGAGTTCCTGGCACGTCACCATGCAGTTTCTTAATTAAATTCCCTTTTTGCTTGCAGATACTGTGTAACATTTTTTTTCACTGTTGTTTGCTGAAGAAGAAAGCTGCATCCCTTGAGGATCTTAGATTACGAAAACCCACTTTCTGTGCACATGTTCCTCAGACCAACTATTAATGAAGGAAAGAAAAGATTAAAGAACCACTATGTGTCCACCCTGCACGCAGGTCTGCCTGGGGTTTGCAGTACATTGACCTTGACCAAAGGCAGAAGTTCAGTTTGTTTAGGGTCAACTTATTTTTTGCACATAATGTACATGCTAAGAATATTATGTAAGACGTTACTACCTGTGTGGTGTTGGGAACATTTTCTAAAAACATGTAAACATGTAAAATGCACAGCTTTATTCATAACTATGTAATCACCAGTTCATTACAATAAAACAAAATTACTCATTTGGTTTAGGGTCGTTTGAATAGTGTTATAGTTCACCTTGTAATGGACACGGAGTACACTACATGACGTTGCAGCACAAATATTGAGGGGGTAGTTTACGCTGCACTGGTTCAAGTGAAATTCCAATAAGAAGAAAGTGCTGACTGTCAGATCCTCATGGGCACTAAAGATGACATAATCGCCATTCCGGAATCCTGAGGAGGCTGCTGTCATTGGCTGTAATGGGAAGTCTAACCAGGCCATTCTCCATCCATTAAGAAAGTCGATATACCAGAAGAATACTGTTTCTGTCTAATTAATGGACAGAGGTTTCGGTACTTATGAGGTGCACCCATTATAGCACCACATGGGAATGTGTTCAAGGTAAAGTTGGGTTTATACCGAGCAATTAAGTTATTTGACCAGACATGTTTATATTTTTCCTTTAAATTGCCATCTGAAAGCACAGTTAATTAAATAAAGTTTAGCACAGGAGTTATTGTTATCCTCTGCAAAAAAGGAGTGATGCAAGGCAGTTAATGTACTGTACTAAATACTCTACAAATAAGGCAACTAAAAGTCAGTTGTATATCGTAACTTGCAGGCTGTCCAGTTACAGTTAAAGACAGAGTAAAGCAAGGATATGACTCGATAAGTGGTGTTTGTTATCTGCAGCTCCTGCACAACCTAGAGTGGCTGTCTCAGGTCTCTAACCTGTCTCCCAGATCTCCCAGAATCCCCAGCTGTCACAGAGCCAGACACACAGTCGTTTTTTCTGGGCTCGTCCTGTGCGAGGATCCCTGTGGACAGCATAAGCACTTGAAGGCACAAGGAAACAAGCGGATGAAACTGTTGTTTTTAACCTGCTGAACCCAGTACAACAGAGAGGGGCAGGAGTTTCCTTGTCATCCTATTTGCAGTTCCTCACGGGTAGCCAAACAGATGCCTGGATTTGGAGCAGTTTGAATATGTATCTGAGAGTAAAAAGAAATGACAGGAAGCTTCTGTTTGTGCGACGCATATTGTACACTCTTTTACCTCTTGTCTGAGAGCCATTGGAAGGTGATCCCTTTCAAACCCAATATTCATGCTTCTTTTGGAGGTTGGAAACAAAAGCTTTACTGTACGTCTTCTGAAAGGAACGATGAATGCCACTGGACAAACCAAAAGAAATATCTTTTCCCCAGAGCTGTGAAGTTTAAATCTGTAAATTGGATGTGTGAGTTTGAAAGGGATTTTTCTAGGTCTGGAATGCTTCATTCAGGAGTTTTTTCTGGTTTATAAGCCTACCATTGTGTAATTTTTTAGCATTTATTATTTTCACTTTGAAAAGAAATCTGAAATTATGTACACCGTGGTAGTTCCTTTTTGTGGATACATTACATTGATGTACAATAGTCTTAAAAAAAACAATTCAGGCATTATTTAACAAGTAATCTATCATTTACATTGTTCCAGTACATTGCATTGTAATGTTATAACCATGAGTTACCTCTAGAAGTGACACCTTTTGTCACTGGTAGTAGAAAAAAAAGTTGTATTTTTAGTTCTGTACGTAGGTGTCTGAGGAAAAGGGAGCTCTGTGCGGCCAAGGCAGGTTGGTTAGTGAGCGCCTGTGAAATCCGAGATCCTGAGTGGTAATTAATCACTTACTGTCAAACCCCAAACTACAGGCAAGCATGGCTGTAGGACTTCCAATTCTATTACCAGCCCATTAGCGGAGCCCAGCACAAGCACTTGCAAGTGCATTCCAGCTTGGACGCGGGGTATGACCTGCTTGTCATGAAAATGGATTCCCTATTTTTCAAAGAAGAAAAAAAACATACATATTCATATCTGACGTGGGGGGGGGGGGGGGGGGTGGTCAAGACGTTCAAGTGGTTACTTACGTTCACACCGTCTTTGCCTGATATCAGGACCCATGTTACCGATGGCTAGAGATAGACTACAGTGTATCATTTTAACGCATACACAGTTCATGTACTGGAGCCAGTCAGCTTAAGGAAAACAGGACAGGTGTTCTAAATATTTAATTTATATGGTAATTGTGGGGACTGTGGGCTGGAAGTCATATTCTGAGAGATTGTGCAACTGTGTGTCACTCATAAACCTGTGAGTGCCTTTATTGTAGTTCGATTTTCGGTCAATTATAATTTAATATCCTTCTCTTCACAGTTTACTGCAAGTCTGGTGTTGCAAAACGTATATTTAATTAAACTAAAGGTCACTCTGAGGAAAAACTGGTGCCAGAAAGCAGCTGGAAACCCTGTATACTCTGCATCTCATGTTCAAGGGTAGTCCGGACAGAACCTGCATTTCAATGCAGCTGGTTTAAGAAGGAATAAACGGGCTCAGTAAATCAGAACTCGTTGCTCGACTGTGACTGCAGCTGTGCTGATGAGGGCCGCAGCCAGGGGCGTCTGAAGGGGACGGAGTCGCCGATGTCACTGTGGTTTCATTAGCATGCTGAACGGAGAATTAGGCTTTGTATGTTCTCCTTGGCCAGGGTCCATAATCCTTCGTTTTAATATCAAATCTTCTATTAAAGTATGTTCTCTTCAAAAAAACTCAATCGCATGCCATCAAAATGGGCTATCCTGTATTTCTGTTCACGTGGTATGTAATAGGCTGAAATACAAATAATCCTAATAAATTACTTTTTGAAGTCTTTTACAGAATTAAATAAATGCATTATGTAGTACTAGAAAAGAAAGTTTTTAGAAATTTACTTAAGTCTTTTTCATAACTCAAACCATTAACTTCTCTGTTGTGACATGCTTTTTATAGAGTCTTTAAAGTCTATGTGAGGTTTGTCTGTATATGTATACAATGTATACTGTATAAGGAACAAGTAATGGTTTATCCCATGCTGAAAAGAGAAGAAAGAAAACACAACGTTTCGACCGGGGAGCCTTCTTCAGGTGTGATTTGAAATGTATAAGGATCAGTGAACTGTATAAAGATCAGGTCCTGAAATTCTAAGCATTTTCCTAAGGTATCCACTGGGTGATCTATTTTATGTTAATATCACAAAAGATATAATTGTACAAAAACTACTTTCACCATGCATCCTTGTCCAAATAATTTACTGTAGTTGTCCCCAACATAAAATCTGCAGAGGAGCAACACTATTAGACAGAATTTATTCAGAAATTACCAAGACGCTGTGCATCTCGAACATTTTCAAATGCATAATAGAGTATTTGAGTGCAGAATATTTCTCCCGTCCAAAAGGAGGTTTTTTACATTATGGTTATAAAATATGCTTAATAAAACCATACACAGTGTTTACAGAACCTGAGGTATAACTTTCTGTTACGTAAGCAAATTCTTTTCTTTAGCCCTGTTCTTGCCAATGGTTCATTGCAAAAAAAACATGGTGTTCACAAGCTGCCTTTCTTCTTGTAGGTAAAATCATTTTATGTTAAGATAACTGGTCTGGCCCAAAATCTTGCTCTTACCTTGTCCTAGTGAGTTAAGAGAGAGTGTGCGTGCTAGGAAAGACAGGAAGCACTAGTCTGATGTTGATTAATAGAATTTAATAGTCCTTCAGAATGGTATTAGATACATGTACTGTATATTGTAATAGTTTTGGGTTTGGTGAGGACGGACTCAGTCACTCAGACACTCGTTAAGTAAAGAAAACAACGCTTTTATTGAACTCCGGTATAGCCAGCACAGCACTCTCTGCGCCCGCGCGCCAGCAGAGAAAAAGACAGACTGAAAGTGAGAGAGAATGAGCAAGCGCCAGAGAGAGACAAGAGAGAGAGCAACACACTGGGGTCTATTCGGGTAGCTACACAGGGATGGGGTGGCAACTGGATAACAGGGGTGTGAAACCAGGGAATTATTTACAAGAATGCGGGCGATCTCATCACACTGTACGCCCGTTTCACAGTGGGTCAGTTGCACTGGGCAGCAGCTTTCCTTGTCCCCGCCCTGACCACTACTACTCCCGTCCTGCCCCTCGCCGCGTACCCTGCGCCAGGTGAATGCGCTACAATATTAAACACTTAAAATTCAAAACTTGGGACAATGCCATATGAGATAAAAGCTTTTGGTAGGTTACTGGTGTACAGCTTGTTGGTTTAGGCGCAGATATTGCCTCTCTTCCATCTGCTTGGGTGGGGACTAGCACCCCAGTC
Organism: Atractosteus spatula; assembly: GCF_055471065.1. Classification (NCBI taxonomy): domain Eukaryota; kingdom Metazoa; phylum Chordata; class Actinopteri; order Semionotiformes; family Lepisosteidae; genus Atractosteus; species Atractosteus spatula. The sequence goes on along the minus strand of NC_142708.1, from coordinate 64,257,771 downwards.
TCTGGGGCTTGTGGAGGGCCTCTTCGCTGGAGCCAGGCCAGCCACAGGGTTAGAATAATAGTAATAATTAATAATTGCTTACACTTATATAGCGCTTTTCTGGACACTCCACTCAAAGTGCTTTACAGGTAATGGGGACTCCCCTCCACCACCACTGATGTGCAGTTCCACCTGGATGATGCGACAGCAGCCATAGTGTGCCAGAACGCTCACCACACATCAGCTATCAGTGGGGAGGAAAGCACTTCATAGATGAAGCCAGTTCATAGATGGGGATTATTAGGAGGCCATGACTTGTAAGGGCCAATGGGAAATTTGGCCAGGACACCGGGGTTACACCCCTACCATTTTCAAGAAACGCCCTGGGATTTTTAATGACCACAGAGAGTCAGGACCTCGGATTTATGTCTCATCCGAAGGAAGGCGTCAGTTTACAGTATAGTGTCCCCGTCACTATACTGGGGCATTAGGACCTACATGAACCGCAGGCTGAGCGCCCCCTGCTGGCCCCACTAACACCTCTTCCAGCAACAACCTTAGTTTTTCCCAGGAGGTCTCCCATCCAGGTACTGACCAGACCTGCTTAGCTTCAGTGGGTTGCCAGTTGTGAGTTGCAGAGTGATATGGCTGCATAGAATACACCACACAGCCAGCTTGGGGTGAAGTTTCTGCCACATTTTGTTTTTCCTGTGTGGGATGAAGATTACCTCTCCCACTGAATGTCGTTTTCTACGTCCTTCCACCCATCTTCATTTTCAGAAAGCCCTTTAATCCTGGTGAGGGATGTGGCATCCTGGAGCCCGATTCTGGCTCAATGGGGTGCAAGGCAGGACTGCACCCTGGATGGGACACCAGACCATCGCAGGGCACTTTTCTGCACCTGTTAATGTAAATCTCATACATTCTAAATCACCCTGGATAAGTGCATCTACATACATTTTCATAACAATTTAAATGCCGAGTGTATAAGAGTTTTAAGTGGATAACATACCATTCTAAAGGCCTATTAAATTATGTACATCCACGTATATTTTACTATAAGCTGTATAAAAACAAAGGATGAATAGAAGTTTTATGAAAAAGCATTTGGACAATATCCAACCTCGTAAAGGTTAAAAAGACTTATTTACCAGAAACAACAGTACTAACATAATGAATGTGAGACAGCCATTGTCCATTTCCTGTCTGTTGTTTATGAATTTGGGTGCCCGAGTCTTTTTTTTTTGGTTAATGAGCAGATGAAAGTACTGAACAGATAAAGGAATAGCTTTCTTTCATTTTATGGGCTTTAAATTAAGAGATTTCTTTTTGAGGTCTTACAAAGAAGGAGCGTGTTCTGGATTACATTAGCTCTAAACTAACAATGATAAGATTAACATGCCATTCCTCCCCACTGTTTAGGCTTCAAACATGCTCCAGAAGAAACTCTTCGTCTGTAATTATAAACCTTGCATCGGGCGACAGATCATTCTGGGGATTGTGCTTGTTTGTGATTAGGTTTGCCTCCTGAAATCCTCTCCTTGACATTAAACAGAGGAAGTGGTTCCGAGAGAGGCCTGTAATTAGCACCAGCAGGTGCCCACACTGGAATGCAAGAGCAATGTTTGAAGATATACAAATATTGCTTTGGGAAAGACTGCAGTCTGTCAGGTCTGATCTGAGGAAGGCTCAGTGGAGGAAACACATTCCTATCCTAAGGGAAAGTGATTCAAGTTTGAAAGGAAAAGACTATTGTATTTGATGTTTCTGCACCATAAAATGTCACATACACCCACAGAACTATTTCAAAAAAGACAAAACACTAAAGGCTCCGAAGTGATAATCCCCTTCTGCATCCTCTTGATTTTGTTCGGCTTCCAAGTTTTACAGCCTCGCTTTGTGTTTTGATGAGAACACGTGGAAATTGCATTAGTAAATGTAACGTGTTCAATAATTGTAGAAGCAGTGCACATAATTGTGAATGTGTAATTCATAGAACATAATTGCTCACGTGTTACTGAAAAGCCATTTCTTGGTGCATGTGAGGCGAAGAGTTAATAAAAGTCCCCGCTTGCCTGAGTGCAAAGAAAAAGGCAGATAGGTTGGAATACATCTTGTTAAAACTCAGTGAAAAGCAGCAGTTCATAAAGATAAATCTGTTTTCTTTGGTTATCAATTTAGCTATTTATTTAAAGAGGTTGCTTAGATGTTTATTTTATGATGAGGATTTAATTGACATTCGTGAAATTTCTCGTATTGATTTGCCAGCAATGGCATTTGCCTTTGATTACAGAAATTCAGATAGAAGGCCGTGTTTTATTTTCACTATTAATTTGTAATTCTCTGTTATCGATTGTTCTCTCCGCTAGTTTATGAATCAGAAGGGACATTTTTGAGATGCTCTGTGCTGGAGCTGTTAGCCTTGAACAGCCATCAGTAGGAGGAGGGATGGAGAATTTACACAAGCCTTCTTTTCAGCTTTGTTCGCTCTTTTACCAAATTCTTCCTCTCTTGTATGCCCGAGTCCTGAGTCAAGGTTGCAGAGACAGTCTAGGTCTAGTGTTTAACAGGGGGAATTTTTTTCATCTACTCTTCAACTATGCCATGTTCATTTAAAATTGAGAATAGAAGGCACTTCTTAACCCAAAGAGGTGTGGGAGTATGGAACAAGCTGCCCAGCCAGGTTTAAGATGATAGGGTGCTAATACACAGCAGAGATTCTCCTGCCTGAGGTTTAGCTGGAGCCCTTCTCTCCTGATGCTGTGACACATTTCACTGTTTTATGCTGCATGTCTCAAACGTACCGAGACGTTCCCTCTTGTGCAGTAAGTGATAAATTTAACAAAACCAAAAAGTTCAATAAAATAAAAATAAAAAGACACTAATCAATTGTAAGTTAGGCACTCACATAGGCACATGAGGACAACAGAGACTTTTTTTTGTCTTTGGAAGTTGGCAAGAAACCAGCAAAATGCACGTCGTCAAACTGGGGAGAACGTGCAGACTCCACACAGAATTGAGTTGTTAGCTCGAAATGTCTTGGCAGTGTGCCGCACAAAATGCACCAAGTAGCTGGAGTTTATTCAAATTCAAGGAGCACAAGCTTACTCTCAGATTACAGTCTTTGGATAGCAAAAAAGTGTGTGCCTTTTCTCAGATTGCAGTGGATCTAATTTGTTTTTAGAAATGTAATTGCAAGGTGCCATCTGAGGACTCTTCCTTAACTGTGGTCGGCCGGGTTTGGTAGGGGAGTTGAATGTACTGATCGGAGGTTTTCAGCCACTGAGTGGCCTTAGGAACTGTGGAGCATTTCTTTCCAGAATCCAGCAGCACTGTGTTCATTACTTTGTAGCACATCAGCATTGATCTTGTGACTGAAATTCTGCTCTGTACTCCGTTTTCCTCAATTTACCACACTATCTTGAATTCGAAGCCTACAGAGTCAAACTCGTATTTGTTTATTGGACTTCTCCATCTCTCTTGGTTCCTTGTGCATGGGCTTCAAGCAATAATCGCACATTGACTGCAGTTCTGTTGGTGCAGGAAGACTCAGTTTTTGTGGCTTCTATCTGTGTATTCATTCACAGTCAGACCACTAAGAACTCAATCGAACATCTTTAGCTCAAGGCTTACCGAGTCCATGATCATTGTGTCCCTATCACACACAGACACAAAAAGAAATCTCTCCCACAGTCTTCTGAAACAAAAGAGACATCGGCTCAATAGCTACACAGCTTCAGTGCTTCTTTGAGGTCCAGTGAAATCTCATAGATTAATCTATTATTTTTTTCTCTTACCACTTCATCTTCACACTGACCATGAAGAAATGCTGGAAACACATGTGACCTCTGGCTCATGTGCACTGCAGAACCTTTTGCTACTTTTGCTACCACTATTCGATAGTAACCAAATGAGCAAGACAAGGCCAATCCAGCCTCCTAGATCTTGTGAGTTGTCTTCTGTTCCCCAGGAGTCTCCCCACCGAACCCCAGCCGAGCTGAGCTATCTGTGTCCTGCTCTTCCTGAGACCTCTTCTGGGAATCTGGAAACTCCTGGCGGGAGGAGTGCGCTGTATAAATAAAGAGTAGCCTAGTTTTTATTCAAAGTAAAATAGATATCTCGATGCTTCATTTACAGTGACATGCTGTCTTTTTTTCATCCAGGTTGTAAGTTCAGATTGCCTTTTTTATTATTGCTGTTAGGAAATTATTATATAATTTTAAAAAAGGACGCATGCATAATACATCAGTTCTGGATATGTTTTATGCACAGTGTTTATAGGCTCATCAGTTCAATTTGATGCCTTGTCCAGTGAATTTCTCCGGAGTACTGGCAGTTGCGACATGCTTTTTAGTGTTTAATTGGGGCATACTCACAGGAGCTAATTTGGTATAAACATAGTCTAGTATTGCTGTAAATCCTGTTAATGTTATTAGGCTGGGGCATTTGGAACTGTGACATATGATTTCATACTATCTTCAAAAGCTCTCCCTCCCCCCTTTCCTCTCTGTTTAAAAAAAAAAGGCAAACTATTTAAACTTGCCATTAAAAGTTAGACATCAATTATCATAACTCTAGGATCAGTTTCACGACAACTTACAATGTACTTCTTGTACAAAGTGAATTTACGAGTTCATCTGCCATAAAATGTAGCCATTATGCAGTGCCTCTGAGAAGACATGACATATTTTGAGAAACGAGCCTGGAACTGGTTATTAGGCTGGGTATGAAGTATGCGTCCTCTGTTTTTAGGGTTATTTTTTCTTATTTGGTGATTTACAAGTTGTTTAGTTTTCTCATAATGGCCGCCTGGGCGCTGTGGTGTTTGTGCAGTGAGGTAAGGGCTGGAACGGGCTGCCATGAGTTACAGTGCAGCTCAGAGGAGGAGAGGCAGGACCTTGGTGTGGACAGCGGGAGGGACAACATGAGGTGCGATTTCCCTCATTTCATTCTTCATTTCAACACTGTGAATTCAAAAAGGGAAAGAAGGTGCCGCACAGGAGAGGGAGTGTGCGTCTGTGAGAGTCAACATGAGAAATTGTAATCAAAACACATTCTGATGTTCTGTTGTACTTGCATTCAGAATATGGTCTTGCAGCAGAAGACAAATTAAACCCTTAACCTTATGTAAACATCTTTTTATTATACTGTGGGAAAGTGTATAACAGTGTTTGAAAATTATGAATATTTATAATGGTTAGAGTAAAAGCAAGTGGTCACTGCACTGTTTGTAGCAATTCTGTGTTTAAATTCACAGTGCATTAGGGTTAAATGCCCATATTTTCAGTTTTAAGACATTAACATGATTTCTTCTAACTGGAAGCAACAGCAGTAATAAGTGAAAGACGTTGCAGGGGTGCAGGTTTTGAACACCCTTGAAGCTCATCAGTCATTTGTTTTGTAAATTTAGATTTTAAGTCCTAATTCTTTTAGATATGTGTGGTTGGTTTTGTGGAACATCATACTGGGATGAAGAGCCCGTTTCTGAAGCTGGAAGGTAGTGTGAGCACAGGCAGAAGTGCCTGCAGATGCAGGGAGAGGGATTGCTGTTTTGGGAGGAAAGAATCTTCCACGTCTAACGTTATCAGACACCCCAGATATAGCCGGTAAAAAAAAGGGAGATTAATAAATAATAAATGTGGGCAGCGGGGTGAAAGCACCACTTAGGCACAGCAAACTAATGGAGCTGGGAAAAATCTTCAAAGAAGGGATGAGTGTGTCAGCAGAATGGGCTCTCCAAGGCTGTTAGTGTGCTTTTGTTAGTTAATTCCTTATGAGGCCTGGAGACTGCGGAAGACAGTCGGAGATACCAAGATAGACCACAGCTACTCCTGAGTGTGTCACCGGCTGGCCCACAGCATACTGGGTTATGTCCATCCATCACCTGTTGTTCACCTGAGGCTCAGGCATGACCCCGCCAGTTGTCCTGGGAGTCAGATTTAGCTCCTGTGTCTGCTGCTTTGCAGGTGGGCTGCCATTGGGGCTTCTTTTTGAAATTACTGGCACCGTTGTAAAATGAGTTTAACTTAACTTTCGCTCAGTTAGCCAGGTACAGAGCTTGAAGTCATGTTTGGCTTCTTTTGTGTTTCACAATAATTAATTACTTGAACAAATGTTGCAGTTTGCATTCCACAGTGCTTTACAAATAAGAAGGCAGACACCTCTCCCACTGAAGAACAGCCCCACTGCACAGCAGATCAGGGGGAGGAGGAGGCAGAAGCCGCATTATTATCAATGACCTGTTCCATGCCGGAAGCATTTTCAAAAGGGGTTATGTGCTAGGGGGATTTTAGTGTTCATATCGTAGAAATAACATTTGAATTTGCCAGAGAAGCAAATGCATGGAAAACTCAGAAACCTGAAGCCCAAACACAGCTTTGGCACCAGGAAAAGCATGGCCCCATGAGGCAGAATCTTGCTTCAGCCCTGCCTGTACTCCACATCCACATGTATTTCTATATTATCCTGCTGGCTCACTTAGAGAAATCACGAGCCTGCCTTGCAGAGTGACTTTACGATAAACAGAATGTACAATTCTAATTGAAAAATGTAAGAGTCTTACCGGTAAGGTGGTTCAATGAGTTTATTTTCTTTGTACAATAATTACTTTGTACTATATTTACTTTCTACCTGTTTTGCATCAGTACATCCATACTGGCTGGCCATTTTCAAACTGTTTCAGTATAGTGAAATGGGGAAATGAATAATCTGTGCTTTGACACGGAGAGACAGCTTGTCTTCTGAAGCAATTCTGGTAAACAGACTGGGTAATTGTAAAGTGTATTGATAAACAGAAAATTGTTACAGAGCAAAGGGAGATCAAAAGTTGAAAATCATGACAGTCCATGTATAGTAAATGGTTCGGTCCAGTTTTTAACTAATACATATTTTCCTGCCCCAACCACTGGCTTAGGGGCAGCAGTGTGCAGCAGAGGGGTGTGTGGTCAGTCCATGCTGGGACACTACTGCTGTCCACTTGAGAACAGTTGTGCATGGTTCTGCACTCTGGGTGCTCCTGTAACCTGGGTCTCCTATTAGTCACTGGAAATCAGCTAAATAAAGTTACCGCATGAAAAATCTGGAGGATAGCAATGTGGTTAAAGTTTATTAAATATTCATGGTTTGATTAAAAAATGAATGAGTTCTTTTCAGTTAGGTTTAGCAGAGTTAATTTTTTAAATGATAAAACATCTTTATAATAGTGCATTTTTAGAAAGTGTTGGAAAGTTACGATTAGAGAACTAACTTTTTCACAGATTTTTAAATATTGTGAAATTATTATTTAGGATTAAGAGTGCTCTCTACATACAGAAGAATGGCTCAATTAGTTCTGACATTTGATACGGTTTGAAAAACAAAGAATGAGTTTTTTTTCTTTAACAAAAAATTACTCTCTTGAAAAAAGGAACCTGGAAAAATATCTGCCAGTATTCTGGAACTTAAGTAAAATATGCTTCTAAGAGCTCACTGTAGATTCTATTTGAAGCTATTCTGTAGTTGTTTACGATAAAAGTAACAATATATGGGGACTTATAAGATAGCATTGTTTCTTATTTTGTGGTGTGATTCTTAATATTTTTTTGTAAATCGTCCCTAAACAGTTTTTGTTTGGAGATGATCTGAGCTCTCACAAAGAAGGAACAAAGCAATGAAGTGAAATGCTGGAGTCTCAGAGTGCCTGCTTCAAGTTCACTGCTTTTTCATTTTTTTAGTCTATTTTTATTATAGCTAAAGTAGTTTATTACAGATCCATGGTACTGATGAAACATGCCAACAACAACAAGGAAGGAAACAGCAATGTGAGCCGTGAAGTAGACTCCACTCTAAGGACCGTCCTTTTCAACAGCCAGTTCTGTCCTAATCTCCAAAGCCTGCCTTCCCTATTAAAAAGCACATCGCACACTGTTGCAGAAACAAAGGCTCGTAAATTACATACTGATACTGTTCTGGGGGGCTTTGTGCTCACTCATTGTTTAGGAAGGGAACATAAGTCTGGTAAACAAATATTTTGAGAAAGTCTTTGTCTGGGAAAAAGCTGCTTTGCTAACCGTTTTATTTCTGTCTTTTAGATGGCTTTATGAAAATGCGAAACTAGGTGTTGGCATCTGTTTTGCATTTGCTCCGGGAGAATCTGAAAACAGAAGTAAAGACTTGTCTCCTTTGTCTTTTGTATCTTTATTCTGCATGCTATGGGATGGATTGACCTGGAGGCTTAAGGTGCTGAAATTGGAAATAGGAATATTTGAGCTTTTGTTGCAAAATTTCAGTTTTCCTTTCTTTAAGGAATTCGTATTTCAAAGTATCTGGTATGAGTCCCACTAAAGCCAACTCCCACCTCCTTTGCTGAAGTGTTCCAAATTTCCAAGGCTGGTGACTGTATACCTGGTAATTATTAAGTAATTAGGCTGCACTCCTTTTTCATAAGGCATCTGACTAGGAGTTGCAAAACTCCAGATGAAGCATCCTATATGTCCCATTTCTGTCCCAGCTCTATAGTGAGAAGCTCAGGATGCAGTCAGCAGTGCCCTGATTTCTCAGTGCAGTGGGGCAGAAGCAGAATGGAGCACCAGTCAGGGGTGTGACGGAGAAGAACAGAGCGATATCAAAGACAGTTCCAGCTATACTATAAACCTCTAAAACATTTTTATTTCATTCTTTAATCTTTTGTAATACAAGTCAAACCAGGTTTTCAACTAAAATATTTTTTTTTGTCAATGCGTCCTTTGTAGCAAGAATGTGGGCTATTGAAATGTGAGAGTGTACAGGGCTTTTTTTTCAAGTCATAAATTTGTCCCAAAGTTGGTGTGGAGATTTCCCTTGTAAAGTAATTACCACCTGAAGGCAGTGATTTACTGTGGCAGGGCCACAGAGCCACAGAGAGTGTTAGAAGGCTGTTACTGCTCATTTTGTAGTGTTCAGTTTCTAGAGCCCTTGGAGGTTTCTCAGCTTGTTGGAGGAAATTGCTTCAGAAAAACTGAATGTCTGTTTTAAGCTTTTCAAAATTAGTATTTTTAGATCTTTAGGCCTAATGATAGTCCTTCCTTACATATGTGGGAGAGCATTTTCACAACTTTTTTAACCCATGATAAACTTCTGTAAGTGGCTTCTGTCATGCTCTGTGTTTTAAAACTTCGAGAGACAGACATTCATGAGAGGAGACAGCTCTCAGGAATACCAGTCATAAAATAACAGATTGCAGGGGAGCTGTGTCATCTCAGCCATACTGTGCTCTGTCTGGGTCTTGATCAAATGATAAAAGGCATTTGACATACTCAAATGTGTGTCTGTACTGTATGTGTGTGCGTGTGCACGCCTGCCTGTGTGTGAGGGTTAAAAAGATGTTAAATAGGGGGCCAACCAAAACAAAAGTAGATTATGATCAGGGATCTAAGCCTGACTAACTTCCAGATATTTCCAGGAGTTCTATGTTCTTTAGTGGGATCTTAACTCCCTCTGACAATTTGAAGCAAATAAAAGACCATAAAGGGGAAAAAACATTTAAGTGAAGTCTGTGTGCTTTATCTCATTTCGAAGTCCCTGCCAAAGGAAACAGGATATGCCACTGCCTGTCAATCAGTGGAGGTGACTGGTGTTGTCTCTGCGCTTTATGTCCTTAAAACTGAAAGGTGGAGGAGAGAGTCTGGAGCCCCTGGGCTCATGATATGTGGAATCGCGGAGGGAAAAATCTGTGCCCTCGCAGGCCCTGTCATGGAGTGGAAGTGGTGGTAATAAGATAGCTCTTTTCTATAATCTCAGGCAACCCGATAGCCCCAATCTGGTATTTTATCAGTATTTTGGCAGCGAGTGACTGGTTACATCCTGACCTGCACTGACTCAGCACTGTAATTGACGGGCTTGTGGGAGGTTGGTGGGTGGGGGTGGGAGAGGAGACTCTGCTTTCCAAGGGGTTGGTGGGTCCCTTAAGATTAGATTAGACCCCTTAACATGTCCCAGATGTTCACCAGGGCTGTGCGATTGGGAGAGTGAGCAATCTACGCATGATTTAATTCAGTAGCTTCAGGAACGATTTTTTTTTCTTTTTTTAAAGTCTGTAATTTTATAAGGTTGAACATTATGTTTCCATGTTTACAAGAAGGGGGTGAAACTGTGGGGTGGGAGCTGAGGATGAAATGAAGAGTAAGGCTTGACACAGAAGCTTCATCTCCCTGCCTTGGTCATCATGTGGTCCTCAGAAGAACCACGCAGAACGTTGGGTATGTTCATTATAAGTCTTTACAGTGTTTGCGTCAGTTTCTGTAAGGCAGAACCAAGCTGACAGTGATATACTAATCAGTGACAAAAACTATGTAAAAGCCAAATATTCAGCTTTTCTAAGTAAATCTCCTTAATTTTGTTATGAGAAAAAAACCAATTATGCACACTTCCTTTATCAATTATCTTTTTAATGTGTCATCCTCCAAGAGCTTACTCTGATCTATGTTGTCAAGAGAGCTTAGATCAGAGGAGCAAATCTCTCATTCCTGATTTACATACCACCTGAACCCTTAATTACCTAATTGAGCTCATTCTTTGCTTAATTGGACAAGTTGAAGCTTTTCCTTACCCTTAAGAAGCTGGTGATACAAAGACACCTTTAAATCTTGCTGGACAGCAGACTTTAGGGGGCACGAATTGTACAAACCTGGCTTAGATACTAAACCAGCAGAGGTGCAGAACTTTGTGTTATTGGTAAACATAAAGGCCAAGTACATTGAAGGAAATCTGTTATAAAAACAAACGGCTCTTTTATTTTGAGCTGTAAAACCATGATGCAATAAATCAGGAGTCGAAGCGCTTTACAAGCCCTACAGTATATATTACAGGTCAGGTAAGAGATGCCAGAGGCTCTTGGAAATCTGTGAAGTTTAGCTAATGAGGAGGAGTTAGCATCCTGAGTGATGTGACGATGCTGTTTATTCCCTTATCCCTCCTCCGAGCAGCCCACTCCACTGCCCAGCCCTTACTAAGGAGCACAGCACTGTAATTGACAAACTGCAGCTGGCATGCCTGCTCTCCTCATGTATCTCTGCATTCTAATCTAACTAATGCCCCCTGTGCCAGATGCAAAGTGAATTAAAAGAGAAAATCCAATACCTTATCCAGTTTACCGCTAGTAGCGCGTGCATTAGTTGTTTTCTAGCTTGGTAATTATGTTACGCGACATGGAAGCTGTAACAATTAGGAACTAACACTCTCCAATGTCGTTAATCTTCTCCATAAGGGCTTGCTGCTAGAAATTGGGGCCTTTTCTGAACAGAACTAAACTCCCCAAAATGACAGGCTTAATGAAAATTAAGATTTAAGAAGCATTAGCCTTCATTTGTTTTTCTTATACCGAATTATTCTTCTTCTAATTTCCAGTTGTGTGAAAGGCCCTGTAAAACTCCACTGAGGAGGATAAGCAGGCCCTGGAATTTTCTCACTGACTTCATCAGATCCCCACACTTTTCCCTCTGGGCCTCCGTGGGCCGCTCTCCTCTCTGCTGTCCGTGAGCGTGGAGGGTTTCTCGGGAACGAGAGCAGCCTCCCCCGTCAATAATCTATCTTGAATGCACAATTATTTCTCTCATTTCTCTCCCTGTCAAGAGCAGCTCTCCTCACTCTTCCTGCTTCGTGATGTCAGGCTCCACTTTCACCTGTCGCAGTTAAAAGCTGTCGGTCCTCACGTTGCCCGGCTCTCACAAACAGGACAGATTCACGTCGATCTGTGCTGCAGCTGCTCGCAAGTTTCAGAAGTCCTATGTTAATGATGTGCTCATATATTATTTTCTTTCATGCTTGTTTTTGTCAGATTGTGGAAACAGACCCGTCTAGGTTAGGACCTCAGCACCTGTGTGGTAGATCGCAGTTTGCAGCTACCTGTATTCTAAAGACAAATTCTGATGGGACTCGGGTCGCGGTGCAAAGAGTCTCCAGGATGTCATCCGGAAATCTGCCAGCAAGACGGATTCTTAACATTACAAGTAAAGCAGGAACAAAAAAGCAAAAAGGGCACAGATATAAAAAATAATGTTGTTAAAGTGTATTGGGATTACTATGCATGAACCATTTTATATGACGAAGAGTCAAGTTTGTATTTCTAAAGAGTCAGGCAGTTTGTGATGTCTTTCCCAGTCTCAGAGCTCTGATCTTGTCGGTAACCTGGGGTCTGGCAGCGCGGGGGGATGGTTGTCTTCCTTCTTGTGGAAGTTCAATTCAAGTTCGATTCGGAATAGCTTCTCCCGTTCTGCATGTGATGCCCCTCTCTCCGCAGCCCCAACTGGTCATCGCACAGTGGCGCAGTTAAGGGATGTGTCGACCCCACATTTTCACAGAGCTGACGAGATGCACTTTTAACTCACAGGAGTGGAAGCGCCCCAACACTTTAAGGTGTGGGGGGCCCAACAGGAAGACGTGGTCTTTGAAGGAGGCGGGAGGAGCTCAAATCGAGGAGAGGGAGTGAGAGAGGGAGACTGGGGGTGGGGGTGGGGGGATAGGTTTTAAGGTCTGCAGCACATGTGTGGCTTTTTGTGCTTTTTCCTAATGACCCCCATGGAGTCAGTTAAGTCATTAAGTTCTTTGTCCCTGAAAGAGTGCCCTACCTGCTGGCAGTGTCCGTCCTAATCAATTTCTCCAGACAAAGTATCCATGTCTGGGCCTCCCCAGGGGCTCTGGGGACTGCAGTGCTGCTGCCTCTAATGGGGACGCTACCAGAGGGAGCCTTAATTGTCCCTGACACCAGGACTGCAGCTCTGCGTCCCTGTGTAGCCATGCCTTACATCCCGTTCAGGAGGGGGGCAGATTCAATTAGGGAAGTGTCAGGGGTTGGGTAAGAGTGCTAGTAGCACAATCTCGGGGTAGCTCAGAGCCAGCAGGTTATTTTGTCCCTGTGTTTGGAAAACAAAAGACTGTAGCACCCCGCTCCACAAACACACACAGACACTGTCTACGACATTTTTATCATTTTCTAAGCCCAGCCTCTATGCCGAGGCTCACTGGCAGGCTGTCGGGAGCGGCCTTTCTGGGTATTGTGAAGAGACGCTTATTATTGGGGAGACAAGCTACCAAAGGGTTACATGTCACTGGCCCGCCAAGCCTGCTGCTGCTCTGCCCTGCATGTTGCACTGGACTCATTGTGATACAGATCATTCGAGATTTGTCTAAGAATTTATTTTGCACTGCACTGTGTACATTTTTTTCTTATTTTTCTTATTCATTGTTGTTTTTTCATTCAAGAAGGTCAAAACCCAACATTTTACTAAGTTAACCAATTCCTCATTGCTTCAAGCTGGTCTAGAGCTCTGGGTGCTTTGTCGTTCAGTGCATGGTGGGACTGTGTCCTGAGATGCAAGCACCTTATGGTATAACAAGAGCCCTGAATACTAGTTTTAACCACATGATTATGAAGCCTCGTACTTGTTATTTTTATCAAAGTCGGGGCACTAATAATACAAATAATAATAATAATAATAAAATAATACAAATTAATAGCCATTATGGACAAAAGTTCAGTCCTTTCTCCTGGGGAGTTTCACATTTTGTTGTGTAGCTCCTGCTTCTCAACCAGCTATTGCCATTAGTCTTAAAATACGCAGGGTATCAGGGAATGTATTCAGAGTGATAAGTGCGTCCAACTTGAACTGACAAAAGCCAGGAGAAGAGAACCTAACATATCCTGGTAGACTGGCTTCAGAGCCAACCGTCAGAGACTTGTCAGAAGAAAGCATGCTTGGTTCCCAGACCTATGGATCTGGTTCAAGGGTCATAGCGGACTAGTTTGATTAAAAATTGACAGTTCCACATGAAAAGTACATTAAAGGAAAATACTACCCGATATTTGATGACTTAGCTCTCTTTGAGTTCCTTTCATGCCAAAGGATGCATTCAGATTTTCCAGGGTAGAAATTGCTGCCCCTGTTGACACTGCCATAGTGCTTTCTGTTGCTGCCTCTTGAGATCCTTTATAGGTTCTGGTAACATTCCCAGCTGTGGTTGCACAGTTGAGGTCCAGCCCCTGCTTCTTTGACGTAATCTATTAAATTCGTCAGTAAGGTGTTCCTGTGTGTATATTTGTCTGTAAGTGGTATTGGCTACAGTAATCTTCTTTAAATACATTAAGAAAAACCTGTGGATGGTTTTGTTCATGTTTGTGGTTTTGTGTTAGGTTGAAAATGGAAGCAGACTCTCATTCAAGTTAAATTGTACCCAGATACAGTGTAATGGGTCAGGTTCCATGCCAAAAGCATAAAACCACTTAGCCAAAAGAGAGGTCATGAACCCCAGCACACACAGAAAATGTCTGAAGGATTCTGTTCACCCCTCTCCCGGGAGTTCGGATACAGGTACAGTTCAGGTACATGCCTCTGGGCATGGTAATGCAGTTCAGTTCAGTTCCCAGCACAATGCCAGGGGTGGCTTTCTGACCACAGGGAATAACCTTACTCTGGAAACACTGCTTGTTTTAAAGTCCAGACGAAGACCTATCTTCGCTTTAATGTAAAGGTTGGATAATGTTTGAAAAAGTACAAGACCTTGGAGAAAAACATGTCCATAAAGTGAGTTGATAAGAAAGAAGAAAAAGTCTAGCCGGAGAGTTAGGAAATGCTATTTCTCTGACAGTATGGAGGGCGTGGGGGATACTTTGCTATTAGTAATGGAAAAATAGAGGTTTTAGCTTTATTTTACTTTCCTATTACATATCTCATTAAACGTAACCACTTCTTTGGTTTGTGAATTTTTCACCTTCATATTAAACAAGGAATATATGTCAATAAGAAATAATAATAATGCCAACTGTAAACTAAATGCATCAGTTTGTGTATTTGATGAATACAGACATTGTGTAAATTTAGCAATTGCACATATTTATGAATCAGTAAAAATCTTTTTAAATGAACATGTTTATAGCTGCTTGTGGTTATTGGAATCATGAAAGACGAAAACACTGTTACCACATGACCCCATGTTCCTCCATCACATCCGCAGCAGTGATTTCAAGCGCTTAGCTCTTACAGGGAATCTGACAGCCGCTATATTAAAAACTGTTGACTTGGTAAAATATTCTTTCAATAAAAAGGTCTTTTGGGGAACTTGGAGCCAGGATATCCTGGCCTCTCTCCGTCTCTCAGGCATTGATTTACTGAGTGACTCCTGGGTAACTAACTTCATTTCCTTGTGCCTGTTGCTGTGGCTCTAATATGATACAGGTGAATGCCAACATAAAGCAAGACACAGACTCTCAGTTGTGCTTTGCTGGGTAATTAAATCCTTAAATAAGCACACAGAAATACTGTTTTCTTGGGCGAAATTGATGGAATATGGGTCATGGCTGTCTCAAAACTTCGAGGGTGGGGGACCAGGGTGAGGGGGGAATTAGGTGGGGGAGGGTTGTACATTCACCGCCAGCAGCGTGTTAAACCAGCTTAAGATAAAGTGAAACAAAAACAACAGTGCATACCAGATACCAGGCATGGTTTCTCTTAGCACTGCCAAAGATGTTTAAGGTGTTTCTGAATTCTGGATACGCCACCTAGAGCTATATTTTAGCTTGTAATTGAGAAGGTGAATGGTGTTGGTTTAAACATTTCTTATAGTGTGAACAGCTTGTTGCATTTGTCTGTTCCCCCTGCAGCACAGTTGCATCAGCAGAGGCTTGGCCAGATGTTTTGAAATGTGATTGTTAAATTGCCCTCTAGTGGACAGATTTGCCAGTGGAGAGATGGAGAGCAGCTGTGCTGTTGTCCTGCTTGTGGCTGCTTCCCTGCTGACCAGGAACCCTACCTGTCTGACGCCATTCAGCCTGAGGTCTAATACCCTCTTGCTAACGGGACGGATTTCCAATGTCTTAGACTCTAAATAGAGAGCAGCTGTGAGGGCTTTTGTCAAATGCCAAGGATTTCTAATTCCCTAGACGTCTGAAAATAAGAAAAACAAAATGAGTGAAGTAGGGAGAGTGTGGTGGTGAGCTTTGTTGTATAAATGCCTTTTGAAAGAAGCATAGCTTCCTCATTTGTTCCATCAGTTGGTTTCAAGTGTTTTCCAATCTGCAAAGGCTGTGTCGACCTGGGAGCACACAGAGGACAGCTTTGATAAACGATGTCTATCTGTCACAAGTCACAGTCAAGTTGTGTCCTTTTTTATCCTTTGAAATTACAGTAGGCAGTGTTACTTGAACCAAGTGTTGGAGATCTCAGCTCGTTACACTGGAAGCTGCTTTTACACTTCCTTCGTATTGAGATTATCAAGGTCTGAGTCCCTTATGTGAGCTGCCCAGCCAGACCAGTGTTTCCTCTGAGAGCCCACCCTCCCGCTGGATCACCCAGGGAGTCTGTTCTTGTCCTTTTTGGGTAAAAAAGGAGATGACAACACATTATCAAGCTCCAGCCCTCACATCAGCCTGTATCCTAACCGCCACACTGACCACTCATACAAGCACACATGACATGACATGCACGTGCCTCTTCCACTGACTCCCTCCGCTGTCATTAAGAAGGAGGAGGGCCTGCACATAAAGCCATGTTTGATTCTTTGTTTTCTTCAAAGCATCTTGTGAAGAAGAACGTGTTAAGAGGCTTCGAGTGCTGCAGTCATTTGTTTCTGCTGAGCTCTGCCCCTCTCCCTACTAAAGGGATAATTACAGTCTGCTTGTATGCACTCCCAGGCTGTCCGTCATCACCCCCTCCCCACGTGTACACCCAGTGCCACCAGCTGCCCTGGTAGCAGCTCTGGTTCACTTGCAGATGTTGCATCCTTGTCCTTTCATTCCTATGAAAAATTAGTCTGCAGAGACACCCCTGCGCTTCAGAGAGGGTGGCATTTTTATATTTTTTAAATTGCTTGTTTTTTTTTCCATTTGTCTTTGCAAGAAAGAATCCAAAGTTAGAAGGTATTCGGAGGGATAGGAGGCCTGTTGGCAGACTAGTTTCCCTTTGCAGTGCAGTTTAAACAGCAGGTAAATCACAGGAGCACAGAGCTGTGTAAGAAGGCAGAGATGAGACTGGATTTATATGATGCAGTTGGGTTATTTCGTCCTTAAAATGTCTTGCTTTAGAAAGATCTTCTGAGGGACATATTTAATGTTTTAAAGCCAGATATACACAGGTGAGGTGCACTTCCGTGTCTTTTCCCACAAAGTTTAATTTATTGTAGTGTTTTGTTTACTTTTGGAGTTATGAACAGCTTGTATGCTCCATTTTATTGTCCATTCTGCTTTCGGGTTATAGTGTTTTTTTTAATTGCCTCCTGGTCCATAGAGACCCTAGGATTCTGCAGGTCCTTCCTAATGGAGCTCTGATTGTTGATCTCTTGCACTTGCCAGTCGAGAGGCTGACTGAGTTCTAGGGAGTTTGTGCCCCTGCTTGGAGGCACTATTGCTAAAGGCTGAATGGACCTTTTACTCTTGCAGTATTGTTAGTTTAGTGGTGGGTGGCCCCTGTGTTCTTGCTGTTTTTGTATTCCAAACTGCACAATACCTTGATGGGGTGGTGTTAACAGACTGTGCCCAGGAATGGTAGGACTAACAGTGTCAGCAGGGGGTTGGTGTGGGCTGTTGACCCAAGAGAGTGTCTGCTTGTTCTGTATGTAGAGAGAGGGGCTTTAATGACTTTCCAGACCAATTGTGGGTGATGTTAATGTTTAACTGAGAAAACTGCCTCTTTTTCATACAGTTTTGTTTCCTAGTTTGACCACCCACTGTAATACCAGTTACATTAGGAAAACAAAATACCATAGAATCTTCTTATTAATTTAGAAGGGCCGAAGGCTTCATTATTGTAGTCTGAAGTGTTTAATAGGTAAAATAGGATGTTGTGCTTTGGCAGCTGAGATAGTACAGAACAGTTTTACCTTGATAGTGGCTGGTGTAACTGGAGGTAATGGCAATGATATATGCTCTTTTTCAAATGTGAAGTACAACAATTTACAAAAAGCAAGTTGAATATGTGAAAAACAAATCGCTTTAATTAAGTGCTGATTCAGCGGCATACAACAAGCTGTAACTCTGGCTACTGGTGTGATACCAGATTTTATGAGTATTTGAGCTCCCGCTCAGGAAATAAATAGAAAGCTGTAACTGTGGCACCATCCACCTCCACCTATACAACAGAAATGCTAATAACCTTTTCTGTGCTAAAAATGTGCTACCGCACTCAAACCACCGAAGTCTGCCTGACATTTACTTCAGATTTTTTTTTAGATTACAAGATAAACTTTAATAAGTGGAGAGAGATTTCCGTTTCAATTCTGTAAACACAAAGTATTATTCTTACATTTCAGACCCTTCTCTGTTATCGCTTCAAAGAGGCAGGCCAGTGCCACTATCCCTGTTTGTTCTGCTTTTCAAAATATTGTTTTTTTTTTAAGATTCCAAATACAGTGCTGCCTTTAAAGCTTGCATTTTTATAAATAAATTCCAACGAGCACTACTGCCAAGCTCAGCTGGAGTATGCGCACAGTAACTTTTCCAGGGTCTGAATTGTGGATTTTGATGCTTGCAGGGCTGAACACAATGTGGCCTTTCAGAGTCGTCGCCGAATCCCAATTAAGTTGCTCAAAACCTTTCCGCAGTTTATTTTTCTAGGCTCTCTTCCACTGCTGCCTGCTCATAAAGTCTTGGCAGCACTGCTGAAGTGAGCCCAGCGCCTGAATCGGACTTCTGTTCGCCCTCAGCTTGAAGAGCTGCGCTGGGGCTCTTGAGGTCCAGAGGCCCGACCTGCTCTGCTCCCCAGGCGTTCTGGTCCAAAAAAGACGCAGTTAACAAACAATTTAAAAACCAGTTCTTCTGTTGTCCTAAGTCAGAAAGCAGGGAGATCCAGAAAGGACCTGATAGGCTCTGTAATTTTGAAATAAGGAATCACACAAAAGTGAAATTCGGTGACGACAAAGAGGATTAAAATATTTTTATCTCCCAGAATAAGGAAACGTAAGAGTCTTGCTTTAGAAGATGTAGTTCATCACCCTCCTTGTAAATGGATCTAAAAGATACCTAAACTTTTCACTTCATGCCATAATACAGCACTCCTACAAATAGGCAACTTGAAGTTTGGGGCAGATGGACTCTGCCTGTGCCACTGGGAAAAAGTTAAAGTGGTTCTAAAGTACGAAGCCAGAAGTGAATCAAGTGAAGCCTTCTCTGCACTGGCAATCCTGTTGAAATCTGCCCCTCTGTGGCCAAATCGGTCATGTAATGAGTTTTACCTGTCATTTGGGATGACTGATTGAATGCTTGATTCTCTATTTGAACATTGAACAATTTAATTTTTTGCAAATTTTATTTGAGTCCAGCCTCTCACCAAACCGACAACAGTGTCTTGGCAGGAGAGATTTAAGACTGACAAAGGTAAATTAATAACTAAAAACAACTAAACTAATTATTACCAAAGATTGCTGCTTTAAAGTATATGCTTAACATACTGCTGCTTTAAACATCACCTTCAAATTCCTCCTTCTCTTAACAACTCCTATGGGTGCAGAAAAAGTAGGCTGAGATATTCCTGTAGTCTGGGAATGGCTGTTCTGGTTTCATGATAGGAGCTGCAAGTCATGTCAGACAACTGTCAGACTTTTCCCTATATCTGACACTCACAGCTCATTCACTCTGGATATTCAAACAGTACTTGCAGACTGCAGTCTAAATTTAAATTCCTGCTTGACAACCTTTTGCGGTTTTAAAAAAGGCATTTAATGATTAGTGCAGATTACCAAGAGAATATGCAATTAATAGGTCAATGTGAAGACCTGCACTGTGTAATCAGAGAAGGAAAGGAGTTGAAACAGGCTTGTTATTGTCATTGCTATTATTGGCCATGATGTCAGTCATCAAACATTTATCATTGGTTTAACAAGTGCCCTTTAAAATTATGAGTTATTCGTGACAAATAGGAGACATATCTTTTATTTAAAGTATTTGAGAAAGAAGGAAAGTTTTTAAGTGTGGGTTAGAGCATTAATGTTTCAAATGTATTTGTTGTGCTCATCTTCCATCAAAGGAGTAGTTTAGAAGGATCATAGCATTCCTATTTCTTAGTGAAGACAATTGGATACACTCTCCCTGGATCACAGCTGGTAACCCAAGCCAGGAGGAGACCAGGATTATCAACTCATTGCACCAGATTTGAGAATTTTGAGTTTCCTTTTTTGTTATTGGAAGACATTTTTGATGGTTTTACTTGTTTATTGTCACACTAGGTGTCTACTTTTCAGAGCAAACATGTGATTTGATTTAACTGAACAGATAAAAGTATCCTGGCAGAACGGATTTAGTCCACTGTCCAGCACCAGAGGGCTGCTTCTAAAACTCAACCAGGTACTGAGCAAAGAGAAAAGTCATTATCCTTTAACACTTCTACTGGTCCAGTACAAACAGCAGTAAAAGTCCCCACAGTGCCCTTAAAAGCCCTTTCCTACAGTGAGCACTCTGACAAAACTAATTATTACCAAAGATTTACATATTGTTTCCCTTGCTCCTTTGAATACATTAATACTAATGTCATCTGACATATTTCCGTGCTTAAAGTCATATGGTTACATGCACAGTAAGTCTTTCTTACCCGCAAAGTCAAGCCTTAATTAATGTCACATCTAAAATTAAAGTGCTGCTGTGTAAATATCGTGGCTGTAACGATATAAATTATTTTGCCTGTAATTTTGAACTTTTAATTTAAAGAAGTAATCATGATATGTGGGAAGTAATTTTTGCAGTTCAAAGGATAGAATGCCATCTCTGAGGATAGTTATTTTTATAGGAGTGCATATAGATACTAGGACAGATTTGTAAAGTTGTGTAGCGCTTGATTCTGTTGCATTTTGTATTTTCTAATTCAGCAAGTTCTTTATCTAACTGTGTTAGGCTTCCCATCATTTGGGGTGCTGTAAGAAGGGACGCTTGTAAGCCTCTGCAGTTTGTTCGAGATTAACCATGTGGAACAAGAGAAGTTCCGGGTCGGAGCAGTGCTGGGTGATCTACAAGTAAAACAACAAGGCCTAAGGAAAAAGGATCATTTTCTCGGTCTCCTGCCAGTGTGCCAAGATCCTTACGATCTCTGAACTTTTCCCTGGCTCACGGGCACAAGCCCTTAACACAACTGTGTATTTTTAAAGGGATTATCGCTCTTAGCCTGGCCAGGGGTTGTGCTGCACGCTGGACGTTCAGTTGGAATTAGTGCCCCTGTCCCCTTTAGGAGCGTTAAGGACCTCCTTGTGAGTTCAGCTTAATCTTTCTGACTGGATTTAACTGCATTAGTTCCCTTTGATTAACTCTGTGTACCCAAAACCTGACACCACCACCCACACCCTTGACTCCGTCCCCGGGTCTGGATCACTGCTGCTGGCATAAATGGATCAGTTATCTGGGAGTTGCCATTTGACCTTTCCTGGGCGATTGCTCATGGTGGGGGAATGGCAGAGTGCCAAACTATCCACCCCCCCCCCCCTCCCGAACGCATCATTGTCTGAGCTTCCCGCTGGGAAGCGTCTAAACATCACTTCCTAATGGACAGAAACGGACAGCACCCCTTCCCTTTTGTCAGACAGCCTGTCTGTTAGCATTTTCCTAATACCAGATGAAACATTCGAATAGACAGACTCTTCACTTCATCGTGTTCTGCGTTCATGTTGATCTCCTCTTCCCTTTTGTGGCAGATTGGTCAACACTCCTTCGTTTCTTTCTGTCTGTGGAGTTCAAAGCCGCTTTTTCTTTCATTGCAGGGTGTTCCCCACGAAGGCCTGCAGCTTCTTTCAGTTGAGTGTGGTGCAGGGTGCTTTAGGAGTGCCTATTTCTTTTTCCCTGCTTCCCTTCTCTCAGGCCAGCACTCCTTTTCATACTCCAGGCCTCTCCCGCTTTCTACCTCCGTCTCTCCCCCCCTCTCTCTCTTTCTCCCCCTCTTTTCCGATGGCCTGCAGGAATAATTTATGAAGAGCAGACAGGGGTTGAGTGTTTAGCAGCCTCAGAAACACTTCCTGACATGAAGCCTGGAACTGGAAAGTCACACAGCCCTGATGTGGCAGTTGCCTCGGGGGGCGGGCGTATTGAATGTCTCCAACTGGGAAACAGGCACAAGGAGGGGAGGTGGTGGGACTGAGGCGGTGCTCGGGAATGAGTGGAGAGTGGACTCGGGAAAACACATACTCTTCTACAAGCATGTGCAGTTCTCAGTGCCATGTGTAAGGAGTCCTGCTCAGGTTTGCCCAGGCATGTTACTGTAGGTTGGCTTTTCCGCCTGTCTGTAATGAGCTGACCACAGCGCTTCGAGCTCTACTCTCCTCTTCAGTGATAAAAGTGTCTGAGTTTTTGTTGGTCCAGTGTTTGTTGTGTAAAAGATGAAGCACGAATGTGAAGTACGTAAGCATACAACACTGCTGTGTATCTGGACATGGACTGCCTGTAGCTACAGGAGAAGTAAGCTCTGGTGTTCATATCTGTATAATAAAACCTTAAACAGCCCTCTTAAGCAGTATGTAGCTCTTGGATTCCTTGAGCTATTTTTGGAAAGTAGACTCTCTAAACATCACATTGGTGTATTCCTTTGTGAGCAATCTGTTTGCTAAAACTTACACTTTCAAATGCTACAAAAAACATTTGTACAGTGTTTTTTTGTTACATTTGTATAGTGTCTTGAATCAAATTACATTGTCCCATTAAGATTAATGTGTAGATTTGTATAGGGGCCTTTATCTATCATTCCTGTTCAATGCAGGGTTTGATAAGTTTAAGCCACAAGAATAAAGTTCTGTCTAGCTTGAGTTGCCTGAGGCAGATATGTAGCTTCTCAGTAAACTGGCCTTTCAATGTCAAGAGCAGTTTTTACAAAGTATTTTCTGTGTAAAAAAATAACAGCACATCAAATTACTGCAGGAGACTAGAGCTTTGAAACACAAGACAATGTTTTAGGACAGTTGCCCAGAGCCACTAACTATAATTGCACAAGCATTTGCGATTATTATAATTTTGTCTGTTTTTCCAGTTTAGTAATTGCATGAGTTTCCATAGTGGGTACTTTGTTGAAAAAACTCCATCAGCTTGTATTGGGCTACACATTTTCCTATTAAGTCAAATCTTGCTTCAGATGTTTCTGAGGGAAAAAACCAAGCTGCACTCCTATGCTGACTGGTACTTAACCTAGGAAGGTTTAAATCTTATAGTTTTTACCGCATTTGCTCTGCATTATTGTTACGTGCTGCACGTGCACTAGTTTAGAGCGGAAGGTGGAATGAGATTTGTTTGACTGTTAAGATTCAGCCGAAAGAAATATGAAGGTCAGGCTCATGCCCCTTTGTCAAGGGAAACGTGATTACTTCCTAATCCAAAGCCGAAGCTCAGAGGAACAGAAATGAGTTTTCTCATGACCCCACCCCCTGTCCCCACAACTCCACCCCTGTGCTAATTACCCCGCCCCATTCCATAGGCCACGCCCTCTGACTTCTGGCTCCCTGGTCCTCTGGCCCAGTGTTGGCTAAACTGTGCTCATCAGCACTGTTCATCTCCCCAACATCTCGGAAGCGTGTGCTCCTGAAGATGACACTTCTCTCATTTTCCATATGTACAGGCTGCTGTGATTAATGATAGCATGCCTATCATGCAGCGATATGATTTTCATCTGTTTGAATTAAAAGAAGCATCAGTTTTAATTTCAGACTAAAATGTTATTATCCCCAGGATTCATGACCTACCAGTCCGCAGTCCATTTACTCCCTCTCGTCAATCAAACACTAATGGACTAATGACGGCTGCAGTGTCTCTGTGGTCGAGGGACACAGCGCAGCCAGGAGGTCAGAGCTCAACAAGCCGCCGAGCTCTCAGTCAGCTTTAATTCTGAATTATAGATTCTCTCGCTGTAACTTTTTCCTTGTTTGAAGGAAACACTTACGTTGCAAGCTTTTCTAATTAACAAATTTGCAAGATGTTCTCAGGCATAATATAAAACATACTGTTTAATCAGAGTAGGTAACGAACTATGATTATTCATAAGCTGTTAAACAGCATTCACAATTGGCAAATGGATTAGGCATATAAATCTCAGAAGTCAGAGGCAAGGCAGTATGTACATCTAAATTACTTTGATCCCAAAGCCGATTTCTTTACATTTACTTTAGGACTGGGAGACACATACTGTATAAGCCACAACTGTTCGAATTGGGAAGAACTGTGAATCGCTTCTTCATATGTGCATTTTTGTGTGCTGTATATTTACTTTAAGGTTCTTACAGAATATACTTATTTTTGTAAAACTGTTAACCGCTGAGATGTTAATGAGCTCCAGCGTTGCCTGCTTTGTACAAGGAGAGACTCCGAGTCGCAAAGGGAATTCTGCAGTAGGCTTTGGCCTGGAGCACTTTCTATCCCCTGATATTTTCTGTGTGTCAGAAATGCTAAGTCTTGATCAGCGCCTGCAAGGAGATGGGACCTGATGTAATCGGGTTGATGTGGCAGATAAATGAGGCATGGAGGCCCGGATACCACAGGAATGAAGATTTTTGGGGTTGACATGTACTGCTGGCTGCTTTATTGACATTAATGTTTCATTTACCTGCAGGACCTTCATTTGATATAAGGTTATTAACAAGGCAGAGCAGTTCATCTGTCCATGCCTCTTTCATTTAAAAGGCCTGTTTTTAGGGGTTCATGTAGTAAAGTGTTTTCAAAAATCTGTTTACTTTTGTCGGATTGAAGCAGCGCTTGTGCTGTCTTGTCTGCTGTTTCATGAACATTATTACAGGGATTTGCAAGTCTCATCTTCTACTGTATATACAGCCAGGAGGAACCTAACACAAGTTTAATAGAAACTCCGATAATTGTTTTTTACATCAGCAGGTTTTGAGTGACATTATATAACTTTAGATCAGGTGGATTCACAGAAGCCACCTCCCCATTAATACTACAGACATCGTGGCAACAGTAATAGTTACACTTCATCGTGAAAGCTGTGTTAGATTGGGCAGAGTTTTACGACTCACACCCATCTATTAAACAATTGATATCAGTTGTCATCTGTATCCTCTATTTCATTTAATCTCTTTGTTCACTTTCCTTTAAATAATAATAAACATATTCTATAAAACACCTTTTAAAAGCAAGTTGAACAAGTGTGTTGCTCTGACTGTTCTCACTCTTATGCATTAAAATAAACCTTTCTCAAAACCCATTAACAGCCTGGGAAATCCAGAACTAACTCAGTATAAAAAAGACAGGTAAGTTTACCTATCAGCTTTAGTAATGCTTGAAATAGCCAGGGAAAAAAAAAGGTTTCTACAAAAATACTGTAATAAGTATCTTAAGTACTAAGACTATACCTGCATTCCTTTTCATTTTTCCTGCAGCACTTGCAATAAAATTAATGTCATTATAAACTACTATGTAGTATTTGTATACAACAAGAAGGCTAAAATAAACACAATTATAATAGTTTTATGTGAACACTAGGACTGGATCTCCTATGAACTGTTATCTTCAAGTATGGAAGAAACTATAATAAATCTGTCAATTGTGAGTTTTTGCCAAAGGTTAATGTTATTACTGTAAACAAACTGAAGTATTCCTGTAAGTCAGCAAGGGCTACAGTATACTAAAAGTATTTACAAGAGTTTGAACTACAGTGTATTTACAAATGACTGAGGAAGAAGAGGAAGTTTTATGTTGTGCACGAATGATTTTACTGATATACTAGAAGTAAGTTAACTTGTTTTTAAAATTGACACGATAGGATAGTGTAGGCAGTTGAATATCCTCTATTTATTTACTAAAGTGTTGCTATGGTTAACTGTGTATGTTGTATGGAAAATCACAAGGACTAAACTATCCAAAAATGACCACCAAAATACTTTTGGAATGTGCTGTGTTTTTTTTTTTCTGGGAAGTAGATGGCTGTGTAGGTCTGTTAGCTTAAAGCCTGCTCTTGAAGAGGGTCAAGCACAAAGTGGTGTTGCCTCTTGTATAGGAGGAAAACATTCCCTTTGGAGGGAAAGGATGGAAGATTGTTGTCATCGAACTCTGTGACTAAGCAGAGACCCTGATCAAAGGAACCCTGCTGGCCAGTGATCTCTGACTGGGGGCTATGTTATAGCTGTGCTCCATCAAGGTAACTCTCTCCAGCTGCTCTGTATGCAGCTGTGGTCTGGTTCTGAGACCCTCTTTGAAACTGCCTGTGAGGGTGCTTTCAGCAGCCTGACCTACTCACAGCAGTTCATAGCACCCAAGATATTGCTTTGAAAAGGCCTGCGCTGTGTCAAGAATGAAAGGCAAACAGTCATGTCCCTAGCTGAACGACTGGTATTTTTTTTTCCTTCTGTCTTGTGTCTCCTGAATTTCTGGTGGACTGTAAATGCCTTTTTTCTTTAACACGCATGTAAGGGGATGCTGACTCTTCAGAGAAAGAAAAGCATGCAATGCATGTACAGAGTGAGCCCCAGCAAGTTATTCTTAACTTCCAGAAGGTCTCTCAAGTGACTAAACACATTTTTAAAAAAACATTTTTGTCCCTCACAGTCTGGGTTGAAATTTCAGAGCAGTGCATCACAGCGGGAGTGCAAGAGAGAAACAAATCCTCTTGCTGTGGCTTTCGCTGAGTTTGATACTTGCTCTGAAGTCGTGTGTCTGGGCAGCAGCAGTGAGGAGGAAGTGTTTTACAGCTGGATGGAGAAGGAGCCCCTTGTGGAAGCACAAAAGTGTTGTTGAGCTGCAGGCAGATTCTTTAAACCAAGTGCAGACTTGAAACTTCTTAAGAGCAGTTGTATGATAGATCATTTCAGGACCTTAAGAGCCATTGAAAAGTGACCTTTTAACAAGACCATGTGATAAAACACAGTACATGGTACAACAAAAACAAAGAACTGACCTGCTTGAACAAGGCATGAGCTGTAGTGAGGTTTTGTTTGTAGGTTTGCATGGTTTCACCCTGCTGTGAATCCTGTCCAGTGTTTAAATAAAGTATGGACACCAGCATACTACAAAGTGAAATAATTCAAGTTTCCCAGCTGTGCTGAGTGAATGAAAAGAGAAATGCAGTCCTGTGGGTAACAGGAGCAGCTGGTCATGTATTTTATAATAGTTTGTAAATTAGTTGGAAGCTGGACTAAGAGACATGTAAGTACATTTTCAAGACATCATTCTGCAGGGAGCTACAGGTACTTTAAAGAAAAAGGTCCTTTCATCATTGAATCTCATCCTAATTCTGATTGCCCACATCAGACCCACGGCTGAAGACAGGTCTGTATCGGAGAGCCTGGACACTGATGTTAAAGTAAAAAGCAGCAAAGTACTTGTATCAAACTTTAATGGTGGATTCACAAAAACCTTTTATGCTGCTGTTTTCAAAATCCTTAAAGCCCAGGGCTCAAGCAACTCTTTGGATATATTCCTATTGTCCATTAAACACACTCTATAAGCCAAAAATATATAATCAAATGATCTTTTTATATAGTTTGTCCACAGCAAACTGTTAACATAGCCTTTCTGAGCCTCACTTTGTTCAGTGGGAGGACTAGCTAATAAAGAGAAGTGCAGATTTGTTTTGCAATGCCAGAAAAGAGACAACCTCAGGGGTCACTTGTGGGATCTCAAGGGGGAGCACTTTGGACACCTCTGTCCAGCGTATCCACACTATGTCAGTTCAGTGGGTCTACTTCTTTTTGCCATGCCTGGCACGCTACTTCCCTCTCAGGAATTTGGAATGGAGTCTGGCCTGAATGAAGCAGTGAGCAGTGCTTGGTAACATGCTCAATGCTGGAATGGAGGATTTAAAAGTCCTCTTTCAAGCTCCCCTGTGGAGCCTCAGTTCTAGTGCAAAAATATTTAGCCATATTCTGTGGATCCACCCGCACCAGTTGTCTGTGAGCTCCTTGGGGTGTGAAAGATAGAGATATAGGGATGTGGCATTGATTTGTCACTTGGTTTAATCAAGTGTGAGAAAAATGATCAATGAGTAGTTAATTGTCCCTTTTGTTTATTCCTTTTACCTGCTTGTGAGGAAGGTTACGAGAGTCCACAGCCTGGTTCTGGCAGGAAAACCATGACTAAAGCTGTCCACAGTGAGACACTGCAACGGATAGTTCTAATCAAGAAGAAACGTTTAATTTCTTAGGTCTGATCATTTCCTCCATCAGGAGAGATTGCATTTCTAAAGTGCACTTATTCCTAAATTGCAAAATGCATCCCATCCTGTTTAATGTATTAAATTACTCACTGCAACACTGAGGACTAAATATGAAAAATACTAAAAATCAAAGGGGGAGGGGAGATATGCAATTGTCACACAAAATAAATTCTGATTCTGTTTGCAAATGGCTGCCGTTTATGTCTGTTTAAAGGGCAGCGATGAATGATGAGTTCAGTGTTACGGTAGTAGTATCTCCTCTGCTGTTGTGCGATGTGTCATGGTGAAGCCATGGTATAAATAAAGCAGCATTGTGATGCGTGGTGCTATGGTCCTCACAGTCTATCCAGTCGCCGCACATGGCTCTGTCACAGTGGGCGAGCTGGGGGAGGACCAGTGCCACTTTGTTTGCTGGCTGCTTGGTTCCCAGAGATGAGTGCATGACTGGCGGCTCCAGGGGCAGCTGCTTTCCTCGTTGGGCCCATTCAACATAGCAGAGAATTGGGGCTCTTTTCAAGGAGCCCCCGAAAGCGCCGTCAACTCCCACAATGGTCCGTGGCATTGATGGGTCTCTGATAGTTATTAAATAATCCCAGCTGACAAAAGTGATAATTGTGCTTTCAGATGCACTCCACAGGACAGTACTTGGAGCACAAGAGGCGGGAATATGGCTCCGCTCATGGGTACTCACAAGACTGATGATTTATCAAGGGAGCTGTGAATGGGAACTGCCGTCCTGCTGCTTCAATGCAGTGTCCGGCCCTGGGCTGCAGGTATTCATTCCCCACGGGGGTGTAGGAGGGGTGGGGAGAGAGGCCAGCCTCTTGCCATGGGCTGCCAACAGTTGGCATACGAGCGCAGCTCCTGCTCCCTGCTGGCTTCTCCAGTAAATGCCATTGTCAGCTGCATCGTAGCCTCTCTGTCTGTGCACAGACAGGACCCCGAGGCTCTGCTGCAGCTGCCGACTGGAACAGGGGCAAGAGACCCCGAGGGTGGGCCAAATGGGGCACTGACAGATACTATCCAAGGCACAGGTTTAGCATAACAATGGGCCTTTTTTCCTTCCTTCATGGTTACAGAGCTTTGATGAAGTCACAGGGCGCAGCGCTCCACCATTCAACTCCCTGCCCCTATCACTTCGCCCACATCCCTGCTATGAACTGAGGGATTCATTGCTGTAACCCAGTGTAATCAGCTGAAAACTGCATGTTGGAAACATCAGGAGAGTCGACGGCGATCTTCTGAAGTACATTTATTTTGACTTGCAGACTTTCTGCTGATTGACAATACTGAGCTATTTTGTCAAAGCAAAGCAATTATAGCAAGCTTATGTAGTCGTTTATTATTCTGAGTTTTCAAGTTCTTTTTATTTAGACACCTTTTATCTTTTTCTTGTTGTTCGGTTGGACTGGTCACTGACATGCAACAAATTATTTATGGTGGCTGGAATGGGCACAGCAGTGAGTGAGAGCTGGCTGAGGAGTGCAGGCAGTTCCCATACACACTGCGCCACAGTGAAGGCCTGTGCCGGGTGTGATGTTGCCTTGGCCCCAGTGCCTTCATGTCCAGCCAGGCCTGTCTGTTCCAGGCAGAGCACAGGGGTGACTTAACCTGCTTCTACCCCTTCATTTCCTGAGCTCTGGACAGGCTATGGGCTCTTACAGGAAGGCACTTTCTTTACTTGCTTGTAGTTACGTTTAAACATAAAGATGCAATCAATATCCGATTAAAGTCTTTTACAACCACTAACGATTTTGCAATCTTGGATGAGATCTAGTGTTTGCCATTATGTAGCAGGGGTGGGCAGTCCTTATCATGAGGAGCTGGCATGTATGCAGGTTTTCCAGATTTCGTCAAAGCAGCAGCACCTGAACAGCTGGCGGAAGCTGGTAAATTGGTTCAGTTAAGTCAATAATGAGCTGGTTCAGGTTATTAAGAGCCCAGATGGACTGAAGGCCCGTAGACACACAGGCCCTCAGGACCTGCATTGGAGACTACTGATCTGCAGCCCTCGTCTTTGTTAATTCATTGTGCTGAGTCCAAAATAGCAACACAACTTGACACAACATCTGTTGATTACATTAAAAGTTAATTAAGGTTAGATAAGGAAGGACAGTGTAAGACTGGTAAATTAGTGTAAAATATGGAGGAGAACTACAGTAAAAAATAAGGAAATACTGTGCACATTTCAAAAACATCTGTTCAGTCTTCTCTTTGGTAAGTTTGAGGCAATAATGGTGATGAAAGGTGTTAATTTATAGTTTTGATTTTGTTTGTCATTAAGCAGGTAGTGAACAGTTACATACTAAAAATGAACAGATGTTTTCAAATGTACGTAGACACAGGATCACACATGAATTGGCTCCTTTAGTACACAGCTGTGGTTAGTTATCATTGCCTTGGCAAGAAATTGAAGAATAAGTAGTAAGTAGTGATAAGACTTAAGAACCCTTCACACATCAGCAGTGAACTACTGTATAATGGATGGAAATGTGCGCAGTGCTTTGAAATGGTTATCTGCAGATAAAATTATTCTTGTATCAATTTCAGTAAGTGATGGAATCCGGAGCTCAGAAGCTTAAAACAATGAGTACCAGCGCTGTGTTCGTTTCTGTGTTTCATTACATCTCTGACGTTGCATTGACCCAAAGAAGTTGGTAAGAAACAAGAACTAAGAACAGCTGCGTATTCTGAGTGTTGATCAGGTTCTTGATGAGAAGTGCCTCTAGAGCGTGCCCTTGTTCCCTGCACTTGAAAACCGGGTTGCCCATCTCTGAGCTAGAGTGTGGAATTGAGAGTGGTTCTTCTGCAGGAAAGTCGGTAGTCACTCTGGTTGTGGAACAGCACGTCATCGCTGTCCACACATGCTCTGCTTGCCACGCAGGTGGCACAGGTCCCTTACGAAGGGACAGTGGTGATGTTGTTGCATGGCTCGTTTTGGGGGTGCTGGGCGAGGTGATTGTCCACATGCAAGAGCACCACCCTCCTCTGATCTTTCCCCAAAGCGCACATATCTCAATAGTGCGCTGTTCATCTGAACTCGTGTGAACATGCGTCTGACAGTCCCTGCAGCTACACTTTAAACACTTGAACTCCTGGCGCTAATTTTTTGGTTGTTGACAAGTTTAAGATTTTCTCAAAAGCGCTGTGATCATTCTTCAAAAGAAGCAGTGATTTCTAGCTGCTGAAGTGGAATCACTAATGGCAGGCTCTTTGCAGGCTGCAAAGCGCCATCTGTAGAAACATGTGAATCATTGCCCGTCGGGCCTAAAAAGTGATAGATCTTCATCAGAGCCCCCATCTGAAGTAAAGATTCAGGCGCCCAGAAAAGGAGTGGTTACAGCTTTTCAGCAGCGAAAATTCAGTGCCCAGAGTGTCTTTATTGCTCACCATTTCTGTTTTCATCAAATCAGTCTAATTGGTGTTGAACTAAATGACAAGCAAACACCAATATCTGCTGCTCTGTTAATTGCTGCTACTGGCACTTTCATTGACCAGCAGAGCATTGCTCTAACAGCAGAGCATTGCTCCACTGTGAACTGCATGTAGCAGCACTACTGCTAACATGCAAATGCCTGGATGCCACAATGAGTAATGCCTTTGAGAGCCATGGTGGATGTGACCCCAGACAGGGAATGTCCAAGGTGGAGAAAGTCCACTCCAGGGTACAGTAGGTAAGAAGGCCACACAGGACGTTCCCTGATTGGTAATGATTCTTATTGGCTTCACTGTTTTGTAAGATGTGAGATACACCTGAAAGTGTCAGCAAAAAAAAGGTTGGTTTTTAATGTGGAAAGAGAGCCTAATTTAGTTGAAGTCTCTTTAGAGAGAGTTGTTAGAATGCCTGAATGTAAAGGTTTTCTTGTACATTTACTTCATTTATATGCCGTATGTTTCTATTGAAATGCAGGCTAATTATTTTGAAGTTTTTTCTATCTTTATTAATTTTCTCATTTTCCCTTACTGTTTCTGCTATCAACAGCCTACAGTATATGAGTACTTTCAGTCCTATGAGAGAGAGCCAGCCCCAGGAGTTGTAATCAGAGGTGTATAATTCATAGCATCACCTACATTAGAGGTACAGATTATCAAGTGTGACAGAAGTGCTTTGACAATGATGTCAAGGTATGGCAGGCTTCCTAGTCCATGTTACAACAGAATATTACAAAGTCTAAAGTTACCCTTTAGGAATAGGTCCAGTGAATCACAGATTCAGGGCCAGAGTGTGATTCCATCTAAATAAATGTCATTTGCAGTTAATAAACCCCACCTTAGTGTTTTGTTACTGGCAAAATAATACCAATCCTGTGTTACTGAGGATTAGTAAAGGATCAGCCCAGTGAATGACCAGGAAAGACCAGCTGTCTTGACCAGGAAAAGCTTGTTTCCTCTCAACTGCAAGACCCAAACGTCTCCTTTTCACCCCTGTCTCCATATCCATGTACCACAACCTTAACAGAACAGTGAATTCTACCTTCATTTGTTTTGTTTCACCCAATAAAAAGGAATTAGAGTTGTCTTTTGTCTGTGCTGTATGCAGTGCTGTTTGGGTTGAGTACTGTAGATCTCTGTACACACAGAAGATGAAATGTGTTCTTGGGAGATGTCATGATGACTATAATGATTAAGGTGTTTTCTTGGTTGCTAAGTAGGAGAAGATTTTTGTGACCTTGTTGTGCCGACACAGCCATTAGTCCTGTTGGAGGTGCGATGCAGCAGACAGTTCAGGCCATCTCTGTCTCAATTAAAAGTGAAGTGCATAGGCCATGCATTAACACCATTTGAAGAAGCAGTTCCCCAAGGCTGTTCTGTTTCACAGCTTTTTATTTTTAATGTAGGGACAAGACCCAAAGCATCTGCTTCTGAGTGCTTTCTTTCAGGATTTGTGAGCAGGAGTTTCATTTTTCCTAGTTTTGTTCCATTTGTGTAACCTGCTGCTGACCCATAAAGATTGTGTCAGTAAGAAAATGGCTGTGAAATTTTTATATTGGAGTAAGCAATCTTCTTCTTCATATCAAATATAACAGCAGCAGCGGTAGCTGTGTGCAGTAAAATTAGCATATATTATCAATAACTGATTACACTTCTGTCACGTTGGTCGATTGATGTCTGGTTATCTTGATGCCTAGAACTTTGATGTGAAATTCATATTAATAAATCATTAGAATACATTTGTTTTCATGCAGCAGTGACCCGTCTTGTATAATGCTGATATTGAATTGTCATTAAGGCCTGGATTAAATCTGTTATCGTTCTGCACTAACCGTTATATCATATTGCTCCTGTGGTACAATAAGTCTTGATTTAATTTAGGCCTAAGCGCAGTAGTTTAGCTTACACATGAAATTCAAGTAAAGATGGAAACTGCATTCTCTTAAATGATGGTGAATTCAATGGTAAAAGCTGTATTGCAGTTTCTTATGCAACAGTGCAGTTGATACTAGGAAGGCTGATGTGCCCTGTAAAGCCAGAAAAGTTTAAAAGTTGTTAATCTGAAGAGACTTCTATATAATTAGTGCAGTTTGTTCACATTAGGTATATCAGGGCCCAGGGTTGTAACTGTCCTATGTGGAAGGCTGTTACTGTTACTACTAATTCTCATTACCTTTCTCATTATGACAGAGGATTCATGCAGCTCCTTTTCTAAGCAAACATTTTCGTCCCACATTTCCACTGTGTTGCACCCAGAAGCCATACAGAAGTACATGTAATGGAAACAAGAGCAAAACACTACAACTGCCACCAACGTTCAACAGATCCTTTATAAGTGTTTGTATTTAACTTTTTGTTCCAGCGCAGAAAGCCAGATGTGTCTTAACAAATTGGATACTGGGCACATCACATACAGTATACTGTACCAATAAAAACAATTTTCTGTACCTCACAGGTTGCTAAAAGGCCAGTAATTAAAAGTGATTCCACTCCATTAATCATATTGTTTTCTGTCCAGTGACAAGTTTGAAACTTGATATGTGTGCTGAACGGATTACTGAGTGAATTAAACTGAGGGAGGGAGTTGCATCCTGACAGGAATGGAGGAAAACACTTGTCACTTGATGCTTCATTTTTGAAGAGAGAATCACTCTCCCTGGAGTGGTGCCCAGCCTTGTTTTGAGTGGACCTTGGCTGTGGTTCAGTGCTGTTTTCACCTGGGAGAGTGCCAGGGCCAGCCACACGTTGTCTGTGGACCCCCAGGTGAGACCAGCAGGCAACACTGAAGAAGGCTCAGGCTGTGTTGCACATCAGGTATTGGAAAGGACTGGGAAAGTAATTGCATTGTGCCGTCTTAGAGAGTCATTCCTATTCCAATTATTGTGCCTCACTCCCTTTGCATCGCGGTTTCTACCTTATTTGAGCTGTAAATTGAAAACACAACAAACCCCATTAAGGTTGACTGCTTTCCTTGGGAGTAGTAATAATAGAGGGACCTCTTCATATTTTATGGATTTTACGTGAGCTTTTTTTAAACTCTCTTAAATGTCGCTCTCTTTTGGGGCACTCGCCTCCTTAGACACTCATCTTTTGCAGCTTAAAGATGTATTATTCCTTTCTAGCTGTTGCAGGTCTTGCCTCTTGTGCTCATCTGCATGGATGAGCAAGGAAGAAGATGTTGAAAATGGAACCAGGCAGATGTAGTTCCTGTTTCCTCTAAAATTCCTAAGAGTCATAGCTAAGGCATGACCTCTTCTTGACCCTCCTGAAAAAAAAACAGAAAGATGATTACATCTGAAATATTTCCTCTCTATGTTCTTCAAGTCATCATTTAACCCTGCCATTGCAGCTCCTGAAATATTTAAAGGATTAAATGCAGGTGATCTGGAAATGTGTGTGTGTGGGGGCCCAAGACTCCTTCAGGCTGTTTCCAATGCACAAATTCTGTATCTCCTTCCAGTCTCCTCAGGTCAGCTGGGTTTGAGTAAGTATCAGCTATTTTGACAGAACTGAGAGGCACATTTTTCAGAACGTAGGAGTTGCTGAAGAAACATAGTCTATCAGTCCATGTTGAGAGCAACAGATGGAAGAAATGCTGGTTTTCTGTTTTTCAGGGGAGGTGTGGCTATCCCTGGAGTTAATTTCTTTTTGTTTAGGTGGTTTGGTATGTTTTATTGTTACAAATATCAGCAGTCACTTTTTACTGCCTGAATTCTGGAGTTTTTTCCTGGAATTTGAGAAACGGATTTATCAGCATTATTAAACACTATTACAGATGCCAGTATTTAAGAATGCGTATCCATTTACACAGATGAGGTACCTTGGTGATTCTTTGAAACATTAAGCAAAATGGTATGCATAAAGAAAATCGGTTTAGAAATACAGGATAATCTAAAAGACTCAGTCCGCTGACTGACCTTTTAAACATCAAACCAGCCTGTGTGTGAAATGGATTATTGGCTGAGAAAAAACAGATTTTGATGAAAGCAAAGTGTTTGTTTGGAGTATCCACTTTCCTACAGCTTCAAACCATCCCGTTTCAAAGAGCTCCCAGCAGTCCTCACCCTGACTGCCGTCTCTTGAATTTGTGTGGAATTTCAGTCAACAGGGGTAGAGAATTACAGCTCTTATTTGAATTATAAATACTGCACTATACTTGGGAAGTGGGAACATACCATAGCACTTATTCTTTTTTTATGGTGCAAGATCACATGAACTTTTAAACTAAGTGCCTCTGGGACCCTACGGAACTTTCCTACCAATTTCTTTCTGTCTGCACAACAGCTCTTTTCATTCCTTCACCAGCATGGCTCCACCCCTCCAGCTTCGCTAGACACTCTCCCGTATGATACCGATGGAACTGCCAATTATCTGCAGGGAAGTTTAATGGGCGAGCGGTGGCCTGTTCCTCCACTGACCCTGAAAAATGTCTTGACGTCATTAAAAATTCATGGGAGTGAAATGTGGTGAAAATACTGCTGTGTGTAAAATGAGATTCCCTTGAAACGTAGCAGAATCTTGCCAACTGGACCTCCGCCCTGGTGGGTCAAAGTGCTGCGCGGCACTTTGCCATCCACTTTGATTCTGCTGCACGGCAGAGCAGAGCAGCACGACAGAGACAGAGGTGCTTTGGGACACCGGCTGTGGGAAAAACTCTGCTCCAGCAACCACTTGAATCCAGCCATTTTTGTGCGCCATTATGTGTTGTAATCAATGTCACTGACAAATTAAAAATGCAGGTAATTTTTGGGGGGATTTCCTGTGGAAAATCTTATATCGAATATAAGGCTTCTTGTGACTTGTGATAGTCCCATCTTGTGATAGCTGAAGCTTGTTGTGGAGAAGGGCTTTCTATACCACAGTGTATGACAGAAGGATTTATTAACATGGAAGTAAACACTCTGCAATGAACAACAACCTGGAAGATGTGATTCGGGGCCACTATTAAAACTATAACAATGACACATTTCAAGTGATCACAAAAGAAAAGCCAGGGGTGCGTTTTAGGGTGTGTGGCTCTCACAGCCCTCTGACTGTTTGAAAAGGCCAGTGCCTGATTTCTGTACATGTGGGTGGGACAAGGGGTAGTCTCTTCACCATTGACCCAGTTTGCTCCGTGTTGTTTCAAGAAGTGTTTCTCTCTCTGCAGTCAACTGCACCATCCCAGACTGCATTATAATGACAAATAAAATGACAAAGGACCATAAATCTGACTCAGTTTATGTTACGTTTAATTATAGTTTAATCTCAGGATAGAAGTCACCTTCGCAGTTATAGTTTTGCCATTTATGGGTGCAGAGGCTCACTCTGTTATTGACCAGCTCCCATGCACATTTTGGAGATTAGTACAGCTGCTAACTATGTTTTTCCCAAGTTAAGAGTTCTGTTTCCATTTTTGTATGGAGAAGACTTTGAATAAAAAGATTACTAGTGATCTTGTTTCCTGTATCTCATCTGATGTGTCTTCTTTTTTTAGGCATCTCCTTCTTGCTTCAGAACCCCTCCAAATTACTTCCAGGTTGCTACCCCTATTTCTCTTCCCTACATGTTCTTGCTCCTGAACACCTCTGGCTATTTCTCCTCTTTATAGAGGAGTTTAAT
Source organism: Atractosteus spatula (assembly GCF_055471065.1). NCBI lineage: Eukaryota > Metazoa > Chordata > Actinopteri > Semionotiformes > Lepisosteidae > Atractosteus > Atractosteus spatula. The sequence goes on along the minus strand of NC_142708.1, from coordinate 64,220,698 downwards.
GGATTAAACCTCTCTTAACATAACCCACTCTTGATCTATCTTGCCTATGTCCTTCTTCCCTCTCTCTCTCATACAGTACCCTCGAGTGGGCTGCTCACCGTCGTTATCTGCTGTCCTCTTGCATCACTCACTCTGTGGCCCTCTCCAGTCTGGTTAGGCCCATCTGCTTAACTGATGAATTAAAAAATAATTTTAACAAGATGAACATTAGAAAGTTTAGAACACAGCTGGCCTCATTGTCAAGTCATATTTGTGGGAGTGATTTGATCATCAGCTTGGTCCCCTGCTTCCTAAAAAGGCTGTCATACATCTCTTCTTGGTTTCCAAGAGCTGATGTGAGGACCTACTGTACTGTTCCTTGTTCCTGCATCTGGGCTTTCATCTCAAAAAGCTGCTTTTGGCTGTGATTAGCTGCCCAAAGTTTGCTCTATAACGGTTTTTTGAGTAGCTGCAGTTTTATTCACATATCTTGAAACACCATCTTGTTTTGTTGGTTGCTGATGACCTATTCACCAGGATGTCTTGATTTAATGACAAGTTATAGCAATCAATTTATATTTGCATTATATTGTGTAGACATTTCTAAACCAGCTGTTCTTCTTGTTGTAATTGTTTCTTCTGACTGACTCTGCTTTGCCTTGAAGAACAGATAATCGCTGGGAACACAGTTGTTCAATGTGCAGCTCGAATTCCAGCCCCAGACAGTCGAAATGCTCAGATTACTGCCATGTCGTCCTTCACTGTGATTTGTGGTTGGAGCGCCTAAAAAAGTTTGAACTTTTTGTTAGCTGCGAAATTGCTGTAAATACTTTGAAACGTGGCTGTTTTGCCTGCAGCAGAAAAGCCAGCTCCATGACGGGACTGAAGCAGCATTGTTCGCTGTATGAATTGCTTATTATAGCTCATTTATAGATAGATCATCTTCTGAGATGGTTTAAAAGCCAATACAATACCTCTTGTTTCTAAGCCTTAAGCAGGATATAGTGACACTGATTCAGCATGGTTGATAAGGATTAGCATTTAGGGTCCGCAGAACAGACATAAGAACTAATGTTTCAGTTTGGCAGACCGGCCCTACATTGATTTCTGCTCCTCAAGCATTGTTTTTTTTTTCTTCTTTCAAAGTATGGCTGAACAAATGAAACGGAGCAATAGCTACTGTACCTTACGGGTCGATGCTGAAGATTTGTAATGGTTTTCTTTCAAGGCTAATGTAGAAGTAAATTCAAAAGCTCGTGGTAAAACCCATAGTCCTGAATGCAGCAGTTTCTAATAATGATAACCCGGGCTTTCACCATGTGGAAGAAAAAAGCATTTTCAGTTCTCGGATTACTGCCATGTCGTTCACTTATTCAGATCAATAGGTCTGATGAGTGTCCATTAGAAACAAAAGCATTTTATTATGCCGTTGAATTATTTTGTTTTTCTCTCACCTATGGTCCAGCATCCACAATCACAGTTCAAGGGACACAGATCTGATAGTTCTGTAATGTAATACAGGTTATTTTGTGAGTATTGGTCTTTGTGTGTTTCCAGTGTGCTGGCAGTGTGCTGTTTGCTGCTATGCAAACTGTGAATTATACTAGATTTTGGTGTAAACTGGGTTCTCAGTGTCATCAGGTCGCCAGCACACTGTGTGAAAAGCAGTATGTTGGAGAGTGAAAGTGATGGAGGCTGGTGCACTCCCAAGTCACCCTGACCTGCGATGTGCTTTCGACAGACTTCAGCTTCAGAGATTGCCAAAGTAGAGGGCTGTCAGTCTGCTAAGGCAGAGCTACTGACATGAAGGTTATAAAATACTGCCAGGAAGTAATAACAGAACAAGGGCACTGCAGCCCTGCAGAGGTTGTTGTGCAACTTGAGGCAAATGGGCTGAGAGTTAATGAATGGTCAGTTATACATGCTGAGCCCCGGAAGGAGTACAGTATGTCTCACAATGTACAGGTCTGACAGCATCACAAGGGAGTGGAGACTTGTGAGCTGACTCTGTATATCTGGATGTTGCAAAACAGTGTGTTCCCCTTCCTTGTTAACATTAAGAAATACAAGTGGAAAACCAGCGTAGTAAATGGCTATTTCAAGAAACTGGCCATTTAAAAAAAAATCCTTATCTCATTGTTAGCCACAGATCAAAAATTTCAACCCCCTTGACAGGAGCAAGTTGTAGTCTCAATACAGATTTGAAAAATTGAGATAAGATTAAGATAACCTTCAAAAAGATTAGAATGATTTACAAGCATGATTTTAAAGATATTAGAATGAAGTCGGAGGGGATGATTCCAACTTAAATAACAATATCATGACCTGAAACGCTGCTGTTCGCAGCAGTTACATGCTGAACATCAAAAGAAACTTCAAATTTATGCAATTCTTTTTATAGCAGGTACAGTGACAGACTTCTTGAAAAAAGTGACAAAGGTTAGCTATGAAACTTGCAGGCTAGCAGCATGTGTTGCCACCAATGGAAGCTGTACAAGCTGCACATTTGTGCAGTGAACTGAGTTGCAGATGCTGTTATGCAGGACCCACTCCTCCCGTACAGCCTGGACAAGCAGGCATCTGTTCTCTTGTCTCTGTGCCTTAGATAGATGAGTTATCCTGCTCTTCCTAAAACAGCTTCAGTGGGGCTCAAGTCTGGTGGGTATGACCACCACAGCTTAACTATCTTGTTGTCATCAACGTCATTGTTACATGTGCACCATGAGGACATGTGTTAGAGCAGTTACAAACAAGAATTAGTAGAAGATCATCCAAGTATTTAATCCAGCCATTTCTTGAAGGAATTCAGGGTATCGGCTTCAACAATCTGGCAGGGTAGTTTTTTTCATACTTATTCAAACCTTTGGTTAAAGTAAGTGCCTTCTGTTCTCAGTTTTAAAGTCACTTCCTCGTAGTGCCCCCTGTTCTTCACTGCTCACTGCTAGTAGTCTGCACGGTTCAAGACTAAAAATGTTCAGTTCCATCTTTCTGCCAGTGTATCGTTTCGTAAAGCACCCAAATGTATCTGGTTGCTTTTCTCTGGACTGATTCCAGAGCAGCAATATCTTTTTTATACAATGGTGGCCAAGATTGTACATTATTCTCAATGGAGCCTTAATAGTACATTATACAATTTAACATAAGTTCAGTGTATTTAAATTGTACCCTTTTAACCAGTATCCTAACAATATTTTTCATTTTAATTGCTTATCTGCATAGTATATAAGATGTAAATGATGTGTCAACAAAAATCCAAGTCTAATTATGATTTAATTTAATTTGCTGCTTCTTAAGTGCTTGCGGATCCTCCTGTCTTGGTATTGTTTTCAAACCTGACAAGTTAAACATAAACTGATGTAAACGTAAACTGATGTTGTCTTTTCCTGATTAACAAAAGCAAAAAGAGACTTGTGGCCTCTGTACCTGAACCAGGAGGTCTGGAGGTGAATGGTTTCACAGGGCCTCTCCTTTTTACAAGCCAGTCAAGATAAGAGAACTGTGCCCTTTGTATTGTAGCACGGCGCAAGGCTGGGAGATGCCCTTACTTTCGTTGGTGACACACTATCTGCTGTGCAGCCTTGCGCTGGGCTGATACATCTGATCCATCTGATCTCACTTTTGCTGCTTGTCCCCAAGCAGTGCATCCCCACGGTCTCCCTTCTGCAATCTACCACTCCATTACCACCTCCAGACGTGTGCAGTGATAATGGAAGTGACAGAGGTGCAGACGAAAATTGGCCGTTAATATTTTATGCGTTGCGACCCTCGGGATTGGTGATCTCCCTCTTTAGGGTAAATTCACTGATTTCATTTTCGTCTGCTTTCATTTTTTGATGTCAGGTTGTATGTAGCAGGTTGATTTTTAAGTGGGTGATTTTTTATTTTGTTTTACAGTGTGCTGTAAAGTATTGGGAACCTGAGGAGTTTTCATGGATTCTTTTATATGACTTCACTGCAGCCCGATCTGGACTTATACTGCAGAGCCCCCTTGTTTCGGTGAATGAAATGCTGCTTTATTAAAATAACTCCCTTGTCTGTTCCTCATTGGTAAAGCAATCAAAAGGTTCAATTTTGGCTCAGTGCCCTTGACATCCACAGTAGATCTGTAAACAAGCTCATTCAGCCTCTCTTGTTAGCAGAATAATCTAGTTTGAGCGCTGTGTTATGAGCGTACGGGTGTGGTGTTTGGAATAGCTCAGAGAGATAAAACTGGGCCAAATGAAATAAATACTGGGCGAGGAGCAGTAATTTAAAACACTGGATGGTGTAATCAATCCATTACACTAGCAGTGTTTCTACATGCTGCTATCTGGTTATGCAACTATTGCTTTGTTGGAGGTCTGTTATTGCTAGCAGTGATCATTTTCGTTCTTCATTCAGTAGTGCAAAATGCTGAACAGAAAAGTAATTCAAGCTTTAAGGTATCAGGTGTACAAATCCCTTGAAATTTAGTCAAGCAATATGAGGAAACTGTTAACAAGACCAGGTACAAGGATCGATATATACAGGATAACTCAAACTGTACGTTTGTCTTTGCATTTTGAGATGAGACACATATTAAATACAGGCGGATCTTGTTTTAACGTTACAAAGCCCTTTATAGGCTTTTCCATGTTTCAATATTAAAGAAAAAATAATCATGTTCACCTGAAGAACCTGTGATGATGTCCCTAACCCCTGCTGATATTAGTCTCAGCTGATGGATCCACAACACTGTGATGATAAGATAATATTTGTGCTTGGTCTCATAGCACTTGCAAAAATCATCATCAAGTCCCACCCAGTGGAGCACAATATGCAGTTCACAAATTTGAACTATTCAGTATCTGTTGTCTTTGTGAAAGACAACTACACTGCAATCACAAAATAATGGGTGACAAAGCACCCCCATCAACTTTGTAAAGCCAATCCTGTAACGCTATCTGTAGATGGTTCTGTACTTGAGCTTCGGTCTAAATTGAAAAACCTTGGAGTGATATTCGATTCTGGCTTAACATTCGACCCACATGTGCAGCATTTTGTCAAAATATCTTTTTTTCACCTCAGAAATATCGCTAGACTATTCCCTATGCTATCACTAACTGTGGCTGAAAAGCTGATCAACACATTTGCGTTCTCTCGAATTGACTACTGTAATGCTCTACTCGCTGGGGTATCTAAATCTACTCTGAACAAACTGCAGTATGTCCAAAATTCAGCAGCCAGGATCCTGACCAGGTCTAGTGCAAGTGATCACATTACTCCTATCCTGGAGTCCTTGCACTGGCTTCTTGTCAAATTCAGTGTGGACTTCAAAATCCTCATGTTCACCTATAAGGCTCTGCATGGCTTGGCACCTCAGTACCTGTCTGAACTATTATCGCCCTACTCCCCACCTCGCAACCTTCGCTCTTCTAATTCTGGTCTCCTAACTGTCCCCCAAGCCCATCTACATTGTATGCCTTCTCCTGTCACCTTCTCTAAACTCCTTCAAATCCAGACTCAAAACCTTCTTCTTTAGAAGAGCCTTTACTTAACTGGTTCCATTCTTCACCCCTCTGCTTTTCCTAGTACCACCATCCACGGTCTCCTCTGTATATTGTAATTGTGTTTTATCTTGTGTATTCTTTTTATTTATTGTTGTTCTCATTCTGTAAAGTGCTTTGAGAAGCCACCTTTAAAGACGCTATATAAAATAAAGTTTATTATTATTTATTATAAAGCAGTGTGTGGGAAGAGTTTCTGGTGACAATGTTGTTATAGGGGTGTGTGCCCTGGCATTGTTTTGAATGCAATAATATGGGTGGGGAGACTGTTTGGTGATGAGTAAACTTGTCTCCTCTTCATGCAAAAATAAACTGAACAGCTGGGCTATGGAGGCTAATTATACATTAACCACGAAGATGAAAAATGAGTCCCGATGTCTGCAATCTCAATAAAAATATATACAGTATTAGCAGATATAACTCTTCTTTGTGTTTCTATGGTGATTTGAAGGCTGCTAATAAGGGATATTTTTATGCTGTGCTTGGAACAATTGTATTGAGTGAATTAAGAGTGGACAAAATAATTAACGAAAAAGAAAACTTTGTCAGATTACTAATTTCATACATTGTGTTTTATTGTTTTTTTTTCTGGGTAAAACCACGAGGCTTTAATTCCTCTTGGCAACCGACAGAGTCGATATTCATTTATCACATTTCCACATATTGTATTTGTTTTTCATGTTATTTATTAATAGGGAAATGTGCAGAGTTTGCTGGGGTTTGGTAAAGCTTTTGAGTGTGTTTGCTCCATTGTTTTGGGATTAGACATGCTTTTCATTGCCATTCTTTTCACACATCCAGGAGAACATATGAGCTCTATCCTTTTTTTTATTCAAGACTCAAAAACATAATCAAAAATAAAAATGTCAGAGAGAATCACAGAGAATCTTGAAGCATTACAGCCAATGTCCAATTACAATGCACAAGTAAGAAAGCCATATAGCTTCACAAATGGACTCCTGTTGCAGAGATTTGATCTACTTCAGAATTTAGAAGCCACAGAATCTTGTACAACATGACCTGAAACAAAACAAGGCATACATTTAGCGCTTCTAAGTACATGTGTCTGTCTATACAAATAAATACAAAACACATTATAGACTTTAAATAATGAGATCCTTGCGCAGGCTATTATTATATCTTACCACTCTTAACAAACTGCACCGAACTTCTTTGCAGTGTGAGTCTGATTTGTTCCCCTGGACAAAGGCCTCAATGCCATCTTTGTCTATCAGTAAAATAACCTTTGATTGTGTTTACTTATGAAGGTCTGAGATTTATTTATGCCTTCCTGAGCATCTAATATGTGTGAAAACCCCTATCTGTAGATCATATTTCACACTGCAGTGCTTATTGAATTGTATAACCTCAAAGAATGGCATTATTTTTAATAACTACCAGTAGGGAAAGAAACGGTTTTAAGCATGCAACACGTATAGGTTCTGTCATCTGGGAAAGTGCCTTTTCCTGTTGTATTAATGAATTGTAGCTCAGAAGGCCATCTTTTTGTCCTCATTAAGAAACTGTAAAGGGAGGCATGAGAAACTTGTGCTGATTCCCCTTGCCGGTACAGAAGTACCCTATCAGCCACACAGGACTCGTAAGTAGTTACCTGTGTGAAACAAATCGTGAGCCTCACTTACTCCTCTGATGCTCTCCAGGACAGAAAAGGGCTTTGTTTTCTGCAAGACGGCACCTTTTGTTATTCTAGCTGTGAATCGCTCTCTGCACTGAACTGGGGTTGTAGAGAAGGGTGTGTGTGTATTATATATTAAAACCATCACTGGCAGAGTTGATTAAAGGGTAAAAATGTTCTAGACCCGCTGCCTTGGTAATCATATTCATTTCTTTTAACAACTTTATTTAATAAAGTGGAATAGTCTTATTATTGCTATTACCATAATTCTTCTTTATGCTAATCCAATCATTAGAGCTGCATCCTTTATTAACCCAGACACCTCGATGTGGAGAGTGGAGTGGGGTTGAGGGGGGAGGCTTGGAGGGGGGACTGAAAAGCAATATGGAGCCCTTTCCACTCTGAGTTCATTCACGGTCAATTGCATCTCCCACAAAACTGCTTGATTTGCCCCATCCGCCAGGGTAGTGACGAGTTGGAACAGGCACACGCTCCCGGCTCCCTCGTGCGAAGCAGCCGTGGGTCAGACCTGTCGGCGGTGACCTCTCGGCCCAGGGGTCCCTCACTCGCTCCACTGCGAGCCACCTGCCCAGGTGTGACCCCTCGCAGGGCCGCCGCGTGAGCGCAGGGGAGCAAGTGGAATAACCTCGGCTCCTGCAGCTCTGTTGTTTCACCTGGTTTGCTTTCACAGCACAGGTGTGTTCCTCCTTTTTAAAATCCACAAGCTGAATAATCTGCGACGCTCTTTGACTGTCACCTTTCTCACCCCGTTGAGCTTTTCTTTCCGCAAGCTTAGAGGAGTTAAGTGCTGTGAATTTTCTGATTTACCTTTGTGGTACACTGAATTGAGATTCTGGAGGTGTTGCGAGGTTTTATCTGTAGTTTGTGAGTCTGCTCAGGTTTGAAGACTGTAACTGATAATACAGTTATCTTCATGTATGCTTGCTGTGGTAGAACAGTGTTTAAATTGAACAGAGAGATACAGTTTTACTTTGAATTATGATCAGTGACAAACAGCCCTCAGACTGGGAAATCTCTTATTGCCAGTGAATTTTACCTCATTTATGCGGTTTTATCCAGTTAGTGTAAATGTAGACTGATCTGTAGTGCTCCTGGCCACATGCCTGACCATCAGCGGTTACAATTACTCCTAGTACTCAAATGAGGAATGCTTGTTGTCTCTGTTGGTCCTTCTCCCGTATTTGAGAGAAGTGTTTGCAGTTATTCCTTTGCTCGCTTCTTCAATAAAAGGCGCTGTTTTTTTATCCACATTAGTGACTCGTATCCACTCACACCTTTCCCACTCTGATGCTGAGAAGCTGAAACATGCTTTTGCAGCCCTGGCTGCAAAAATGCAGGATTTATCCCGATTAAGTCAGTCTGCTGTCAGGTCTTGATTTTGAAGTATTAATAGGAGTCGACATTAAGATGTGCTGTAGGAGAATGCTGACCTTCTGTTACCTGGCACAATAGTTTACAGCTGTTTAGGACAAAACAGTATTAGAAATATCACCAGTCCTTCTCTCTCTCTCATCCTAGCGTTAATCCCACATCAGCAGGGTCCGCTTGTCGGCACGCCCGTCTCCATTTGGTGGTTTGAACCAAATCTTTGAGCTGACGTTGCCATTAAATGCGACCGAGAAATACTCCAACCGGCGCGTCGCTCCGCCTGCCATCGGAAGGGGGGGAGGAGAACAAAGTAATGTAGCCAATTCATAGAGGGGGATTATTATTAGGAGGCATGGGAAATTTGGCCAGGACACCGGGGTTACACCCCTACTCTTTTCGAGAAACACCCTGGGATTTTTAACGACCACAGAGAGTCAGGACCTCGGTTTTACGTCTCATCCGAAAGACGGCGCTTGTTTACACTATAGTGTCCCCGTCACTATACTGGGGCATTAGGACCCACATGGACCGCAGGGTGAGCGCTCCCTGCTGGCCTCACTAACACCTCTTCCAGCAGCAACCTTAGTTTTTCCCAGGAGGTCTCCCATCCAGGTACTGACCAGGCTCACACCTGCTTAGCTTCAGTGGGTTAGAAATATCACCAGCCCTTAAAGGGCAAAAAAATCCTCAAGTTTATTGTATGTCTCATTAGACCCCACTGCGATTTCCTAATTTCTGATCCACCCAGCTTCACGTTTTCACTGCAAACGCGGCAACATCAAGCTTCTGATCTTTGGCTGCAAGTGGCACGTGGAGCTTTAAGAGCGTTACTGACTCTGCTGTGGGTAGTGCTCAGCGGGCATGTATGTATAAATGCAATGAATCAAAAGAAATATTCAGGTTTGTTCCCTGTGAAGGACTGGCTCCCTGGTCAGGGGTGAGGCTGTCATGTGCTCCTGTCCCTGCCGCGTGCCCCATCTTTCCAGTAAAGAGTCTGGGTGCTGAGATCCTCACCAGGACAAGCAACTTTCTAAAGGCAGATGTCGGTTATAAACCTCCTAAGCACAAGGAAAGTGGCGCAGATGATTCTTGCAGAAGCGACTGCAGACGGACAGTGGAACATGCGTGGCCTCAGCCCTACTGTAAAGAGACTGCTCGGTGCTGGGCTTTTCTATTCCAGTCCTTGGAAACAAGCCACTTACAGTTTCAAATTACTATTGTTTTCCCTCCGAGTTTGACCAAAATTATACGTGTTACTTCCTCCACTCCTGCACATGCGCGCAAAGGAGATCTGTGTCTTATTTGTTCCGCTGTTAGCTAGCTTGTTACATTTTCTTCTTTGCCCCGAACAGAGGGGGTTTCTGACAGCCTGGAGGCCAGGCGACTTCTGCTAATTGTCTTGTTTAAACAAACAGAACAAGAGGAGAAAGCCTTTCAACTGCTTTTTTAAAAGCCATTAGAGGAGGTGGATGAGAGCGCCTTGAGTGAAGGGGGAATTATTGATGGGTAGAAAGCAAAAGATCAGGGTGGTGCTGGAGGACAGGCGGGATAATGGGCTTTTGTGCTGGAGCTTTTCAGCAGCTGTGAACAGGAGCCCTGTGAAGAATTGCAGGGTTTGACCACTTGACCTCTCGTCCCGAGTGGCAGGATTTAAATCACAGCAGTCTTATCAGATAGGTTAGGCACCAGACACAGGTAATGCTGATAACACTGAGAAAGAGAAGCCTCAGGACAGCAAAGCCGGCAATAACGTGTTATGGGAAGGAGAGAATGAAGGGGGAAGGTTACTTCAGAGTTACTTGGAGCTGTTGACTCAGTGGGATGGGCGATTACCTCTGTATCCTTTTCAAGCCTTTACTTGACCATATTTGAAAACCGGATGAGTGGCCACCAAGAGCAGAATTGGGATTAGTCGGCCAGGGCTGTCTGGCGCCCCCCTGTGACTTCCTGTCTCCTGCAGAATCGCGGTGATGGAAGCGGCTCTCCTCCAGTCTCTCTAGAACGGCTTGTAACATGTTAAGAGGGGAATAGATCAGAGGAGCCCACCTCCCTTCCTTATGCTGCATTTGGGGTACAGGGGGGTCCCAAAACGTAAAAGACACAAGTGGTGATTCCACACTGGGGAGATAAATAATAGACATAATCATTTAACAAAAGGAAGTTTTGGAATGTAAACACATTACTTAACACAAATATTATACAAAACTGTGAAAATACTATTAATGTGCAGTAGTTCAAAAATCATGTGCTAACTGCTAGAATATATACTCATTTGCAGTGGTTTGTAAGTAGTAGAAACATTAAGTACTGAAATGAGACCACATGACACTACGTTACGATCTCTTGTCCTGTCAAATTTTTCAACAACTACAGAGTAAAAACTGAAGGTGTTAAAATGAAAGGAAAACAGTGAAATACACTTTTATCAGAGTAACTTTAAAACCAGTAGCTATTTGTACTGTAAATTTTAAATTTGTGTTTTTAGTCATGTTACTTGTAAGTAAAGGACCCATATAAAACTATCGTTTTCCACATTCCTGCTTATAATGCATCTACCATGCTTTACTGCACATGCTTGTGATCAGCATGCTCTGAATGTGGTTAACCATGGTTACACTCAAATATTGAAAGCCACATTTTTTTAAAAAGGCATCTCCAGGTTCTCTTGAGATCACTTTTGGAGACTCTGTGACCTATCTTTCTGGAGAGCCTTGGCCACAATAATATCAGTAAAGATATGAAGGCAACAGTTGAACTGACTCAGCAAGCCAAGCATTCTTCAAAGGAGATCAGGTCCCCAGCTGCTAGGCCACTGTGTAATGAAATAGTGAGGCTGTAATTGTAATTAGAAGTGTTCTTATCTTGGAAGATGTTTTCTTAACAGACTGCAGTGGTATGTATGCCTAGAGGTTTTTTTTATATAAGCTAATAACAGTAGCGCTTCATTAGTGCTGTCAGTACAAAGAGCAGCCGTCTTCCCGGGAAGATGTGTCACACGTGCTGAAACAGAACACGCTCTGGCACCTTCTGGCCAAACATTGGAGCTCTCATACCCTCACTGCACAAAATCAGAAGGAACAAATCTACTATTAGACACAAGTTCCTCCTCTGCGGTTCAGTGTGTGAATCCGTTAACTGGCTGATGGGAACCTGGCTGCTCATTTCATAGAGTATGTGCTGTAGATGGGATTGTGCATTTATGTAGGAAGCCACTCTGCAGCAGTTTAGCCAGGACACCAGTACTCTTAGCAGGGTCAGGACCTCAGTTCCACATCTCATCTCTAGGACAGCAAGTCCTACAGGACGATGACCATATTGGAAAATTGGTTTGGTAATTTCGGTGTATAATGAAGAGCACCACCTACTGGTCCACCAACACCTTTGATGAGGTGCATCTGCTTCTACACTTGCATTGCTCAAAATCTTTCATACAGCAGCACTTGGCTGTGCCTTTTACTTGTGTATGTTACCCGGTTCATAAAGGACGCAGAGCAACATTTTTTAAAAACGTCTGATGCAGTCGGGCATTTTTTCTAGTATTGAAGCAACGAAACCATGCGACCTTGGAACTGATGAAGGGCGTTAATTGGATTCCGCCTGGGGAAAGTGTACCAGGACTACAGCTCAGCCGTCAATTGCTGATTCCAGGCACGAATCCTGGCATCCCATCCTAGAAACACAGGAGGCTCTGCCAAAAGCACCCTGCCGTCATTTGACATTCGGTAGGTACTGTAGGTGGGCGGGTCGGACAACGTTTTGGTTTTATCCGAGGGAACAGGAGCAGAAACTGTCATGGTATGTTACATGAAAAACTTGTTTTTTTAAAGCATAGAGCCATCTCACATCCCCTCTCCAGCCTGGGAGAGAATTCAGGTATACTTTCCTGTAGTTGTGTTGCTGTGAATAGACTGCTCCGCGTGAATTTCTTGCCTTCGGCATTCCCTGTCCTCCACTGCTGACCAGGTCCCCCAGAATATGCTGAAGAGCCCGGATGCAGTTAGAGTTCTGCTTCTGGGTTTAACCCGCTCAGAGTTAAATCTGCCATTTCGGGTGCACACGGCTCTTTTCATTCATTCCTTCTCTGCCATATTTCATCCTGCTTTGCTGCAGATTTACCCGACAGGATTGCTAATGGAGGCACTTACCAGCCTTTTAAATCTTTACAAGTGCTTTTTAACCCTTATTGATACTCCCAGGCACTTTAGTCAGCTGGGCGAGTGGACATAAATCTCATGTCAAACAGCTCCTGTGTGTGCAGAGATCTGCTGCTCACAGTGCTGACAGTGGGCTTTAAAGGGGCTGTTCTGAGATCAGTTGTTCTGGTATTTTTAATAGTTCACCAGTTATGAATAATCATAGTGTATTGATCAGTGTGCCTGCAGAAACCTACCAATACCATTCGAATAAGGATTGTGAGAAGGCATTCTCACCGTTACTTCAAGGCTGTGCACTAAGAGCAAAATAAAAAGCTCTTTCATTTGCTTTTTATTTGGTAATGTGAGAAATGTTTTGAAAATAATGAAAGAATGTGCCAGCAACTGCGCTGCTGCTCCTGTGAGTGTCGGGTTGTTTGAATGGCTCATTATTTTCACTTTGGGGAGCATGTAAGTACAAACAAGCAAAATAAATAAATATAACACAATATCATTGCTGTTTAACTGTTTTTGTATCGCCTGTCGCCTTTCCTCATTTGTTATAACTATCCAGAGGACTCAGAGTGGATGCGTTGCTAGAGAATCAGTAGCTGCATCAGTGCAGTCTTCAGCCAGGCTTAGATGGATGATCTGGAAATGTGCACAAGCAACGAAAGACTGAAAGATAAAAGAGGAAGCTGAGACCTAAGTCATGGTGCTTCTTTTTTGTGTCAGCCGTACAACCGTGAAGTTTACTATCTAAATCTGTACTTTCGGAATCTGGACTGATGTTTTATAAATAGAGGTTGGATCCTGTTGAATGGGCTGCAAACTCTTTTCATCCTTCTTGGTTTCTTTCTCTCTGATACACCAAGATGAGAAGAAAAGTGCTGGCTTCTGTGTGCACTTCTTAAAAACGTGCTGGAGTAGGAAAATGTGTGGGAAATGAAATGAGCACAATGAAAAAAAGATATACATCCATATTGAAATATAAGTTGCTGCTTCACAATGTTTTATTCTTGCTGTAAAAAAGAACTGAGTAAAGATGGCTCTTTTCGCTACTCCAGTTCTTATAATGATTTCAGCTCAGTTCCAGTGACAGATGGTAACGATGACACATTGCTTAACTGAACTGCAGCATTTATTTGGGATCAGTAAAATTGCAGGCTGTGGGAAAAGTCAATGGAACAGTAAATTAACCTAAGAAGCAAATTTTAAATACAGTCGCAGATGCAGGTCCTGGCAGCCTATGTCTGTAACAAGGTATATTCTAATGCATTAAGAGTAATAAATATTTGTTTTACTTGTGCTGTTTTTTAATAATAGCTCTTGCAATTGTATTGAACTGTTATGGATTCTGGTAAGTGCCAGTGTAGATGAATTAGCTAAATATAGACGCCAATTAAAATGAAGAGATATGGTGTTCCAGCGCTTTTGTCAAAAAGCGTATTAATTGAACACAGACTTTTCTCCTGCTTAAAACATAAGAGCTCCATTCCCAAGCATTTTTTGTGCGTCCCAGTGCCGTCCCATGAAGGGGAGTTCTCCTGCCCGGATGCATCACTCAGCTCTGCCTTTGAGGGGGGTAGGGGGGCAGTAATACGTCAACTTTGCTTGATTACAACTAAGCAGAAGAAAAAAATCACCACTGGGATCTGACACAGCAACACAGTCCCACAAGTCTTTAAAATAATGCAGGTTCCCAATTTTTATGCTGTTTGGACCGTGGATATTGCTTGAGAGGGGAAAGGGTTTGAAAGTCGATATTATGCTTTGTTTATCGCCATATCCTATCTGCAGTCTCTAATGTGCAGATGTAATTTATCAGCGCTCCCTGCTGCTGGGCGAGTGACTTTTCCCCACTCTGAGGGAGTATTTCCTTTCCTTATCGCTACATCAGGCCTAACGAGCCTCTGCACTAGAAGGCCCTCCAAGTGGAAAGACAACACCAAACGGACTGCAATATCCTGAATTAAAACAGAGGCCCTGCTGCTCCCCCCAGCACACCTCTTTTCCCTTGACAACAAAGCAAATACCCCCCCCCCCCCCCTTAAGGAAAGGGATCCATTTTGCAGTAAGTGTGTTTATTCTGTAAATGAAGGTGAAACAGAAGAAGGCCTCTGGTTACTGCATTCCAAGAGCTTGAAAGGTCTCAAGTACTCTTCTGAGAGACAACTGGCTAAACATAAGCCTTCAATACCTGTAAGCTGACAAGGAGTTTTATTGACACTGAAGGCATACTCTCACTTCTTAATAGCTTTGCTCTGTTTGCCAAGGCTCTTTGAACTACATAAATGGTCAGGTGTCATTGATATATGGGCAGCTGGTGTTTATGTTGTAAATGATGTGCCTGTTATTACGAAGGAGACAGGGCATAGCAGGCTGTAAATACACACAACTCCCATACATCATACAACTGTGTAAAGGTCTGTTGAGTCGCTAGAGATTTTTGAAGGGGAACGTTGGGACAGTTTGTTTTCATCTCTTCTTTCTTTTGGAAGCAGTAGCTCAGGAATGGCTTTTAAGCACAACAGATACAGCTTGCTTGAAAATGTGGGATACATTATGTTAGTGTATAGAAACCATAGCAATTGAAAATGTAGAATTGCTCAAATGTTTTATAGCTGTTCAGAGCTTTCAGAAAACTAGACTGTCAATAGGTTTTTGTAGTTCTCTGTAGTTAATAGAACCCTCTTTTAAACTGTTGATGAAAAGGATTTCCTGTATGAAGATGTAATATAGGGTTTAAGATGCGTTGCCTTGTGAGAATCAAGCAAGTTACATGCTTTTTATTTAACATTAATGAAATGGCTCATGGTTTTATATTCCAGTTGTGTCACTTGGAAGTAAAATTTGTTTCTGCAAAATAAAAGAACACCAAATAAACAGGAAACCTGCATTTTTACAAGAATGTTAAAGATTTATTGTTTGGCTAATTTTATTTAAAATTTTATTTTATTAAATCCTGTAAATCATTTCTGAACTACCTGTGGTCTAGATTGGACTAGAGCTCAGACTCACAGCTCATTAAAAAACCTGGTTTGGGATGTGAGGAAGTAAACATATCAACAAAGCCTGGTCTTTTCACCTGCGGGAATCTTAAAAGTTTCATATGGTGATTTATTTTATTAAATATATGTATGTCACAGTGTGTATTGTGTTGCAGGCAAAAGTCTTTTCATGCATTTTTAACAACCAAGTTAGTACCTTAATTATCTTAATAGTTTGTTATACTGCGCTTATCTATCAGTGGTTTAGAAGTTCACTGAACACTGATTTATCCTAGCAGTTAAAATTCATTTCATTCTATTCTATTCGTCCATTTACTTAAAGTCAATTTTTCGCAGTTGACTAAATTACAGGGGCGCCAGTGCTTAATATCTGTGGACCCATAAATTCTAGGTATCATCACTCCCCATAGAAGATTCATCCACAAGGGAATCTTTGCTATTACTGTCTGAAATCTAATTATACTACGAATAAAAATGATAGATTAATAAACATTTTCGTTACGATAAAGAAAATATTGACGAACGTTGCTTGAAATCTAGAGTGCCAGCTCTGTTGTCTGTGACTGTGGTGCCATGATATATTTTCTATATTCGTCCACGAAAAGCGCGCTTGTTGGTTAGACCGAGAGTAGAGTCCTCAGCAGTCTGTACACATCTCAAGAACAAAAGCTGAGCTTGTAGCCAGGCCCAGCCTGGCTCTTCTAGGTGTAGGGTATTTATCATGGAGAATTTTAACAAGAAGAAAGGATTACCTTTCAGGTGCTTACAGTAACACCACAGTCTCCTGCACAGCGTGGCACCTCTTGGAGTGTTGTGCATCTTTTGCAGATTGTTTTCTCAGTGCTCTTCACCTCTGTCTTCTTTATTCTCTCTGTTTGCGTATCCTGGGGGAAAATTCATTAACACCTGTGCCTGTGGCCCTGCAGGGTTTCCACAAGCTTTCACAGCTTGGTAGATGAATGTCTGGGTTCTACTGCACTCCATACCCACAAGAGTAACTAGAGTTATGCTCACAACTCTTGTGCATACCATTACCATACAAATATTTGAGCATCTCAGTGCCATTTTATTTACATGTTAAATTGCTGGACACTCTTGTATAATACACTTGTGTGTCCTTACGTATTTCAAACTGCACTCGCACAAGTCACAATAACAGCAGCCCCCCTCCTTTTACACATAGTATAGTTGGGCTTGAGGGAAAGAGACTTTCATCATCATCTCTGGCCGGAATAATCTGGAATTGGAATCTGTAATAATCCCCCGATTCCTATCCCTTTTGAAAATTAGCCTAACTAGTGGAAGAGGCATGTTTGCTTGATGTTTTTATCCAAAGTAACTCATATTTGCACCCATTTATGAAGCTGGAATGATTTGGGTGCAGTATCTTGCTTGAGGATGTAACAGCAGTGTCTCATCGGGAAGTTGAAACCAAAGCTTTCCAGTTACAAGTCCAGAATCCCGGCCAGCACCGCTCCACGCTGTCGCCCCTCACCCCATCGCCCTCAACTGCAGCCCATGTGTGGGTGCTCCACACCCTATCACCATCATCATCCGCATCTGCAGGCGATACTTACAGCGTCATGGCACGGGCCACATCCTGCTCACACACATTATCTGCTGGGGACTGAAGATTTCTGCCTGAACGTGTGGTTGTGGTTCATGCTGATGAGCAGGACCTAGCCGTATAGATTTAAGTGATTAGGAGAAGGCTGCACACGAAGCCTGGAGGGTTGGTATTGGAGGGAGACCTATAGCTCTGGGGAGAAACTGTGGCAGGTGTATTTTTTTTATTTGGCATTTTCACAAAAGTACGGTGGAAATCAATTTAATGTTGCGTGAACGTACCTTTAATAAAGTGTCATCGCAGTTCCAAGGGAAAAGATTTTTTGTCGACTTTGTTGCCTGCCTGACTGTTTTCTTTTCATTGTGTTGATTTTGGCTTTCTGTATTTAAGTTCACATTGAGTTTCCAATAAGAAAAGGTGCTATTTTATAGTTTTAGCTCAGAGGAAGGTATAAACACATTTCAGTCAGGCTCATCATTTCCAGGTTTGATTTTATAATACTGTATGTATTATGAAATCAAATTCTGTGTACTGTAATTGTATGGCATGCTGTCAGTTTTTACATATTAAAAAGGGAAGGTTTTGCACATTGTGTTTATCTACAGAAAAAAAAGTGGCGTTAAAGAAGTGACGAATAAAATTGCAGGAAATCACTGCCTCTGAGCAGCGTGTTGAGCTGCGTGTGTGCCAGCAGAGGCATGACCAGCTGGTTCTGAAAAACACAGCAGCAGCTTGCTGAAACGAGCTGGAGGCTGGAAGTGTAAAAGCACTGCTGAAGACGAAGACACTCGGTGACCCGTGCACAGGTTCAATTAGCATTTGCAAATTACACCTGCTTTCTAGCTGCTGCCTTGGAGGCCCAGGCCCAGGATGGGAATTGTTGGCGGTGTTATTGCACACTTTGCTGAAATATTTAAAACTGCCAGCCCGAGCTGTGAGTGCACTGGGACGACATCGCAGGGTTCATGAAAAATAGAATCAAATGGAGGCAGGGGACCCGATGCTAAGAAAACCGTAATGAGCTTGACCTCCTGCCCCAGCGTTTTTCTTAATGTAGCATGACTGTCAAAGTTTAAAATAAAACTATCCCACTCAGTTAAGATCTCTTTGCTCAGGGAAGAGAAAAAAAAACAACAAGGCGCTTCTAAGTGCAGTTCTTTAACCCCTGATTTGTTAAGTAGATCTAAGCAAGAGAACAGTCTGGTTTGATTTGGGTGATTTTGAAAGCATTGCTTTCATGTAAGCAGTAAAAGAAGAAGCCGCCTTTCTACCTTTTTTCTATGAAGTGAATCAACGGACAAGCTTTAAGAATAAAAAAAAAGAGACACCAAACAGGCAAAATAAAACTTGACAAATTATTTTACTTCTTTGCCCATTTTGAAAACAAAGGTCCGTCTTGACATTCTGGATGTATTCTTTTGCTAAAAAGGGCGTAACATACTGACTCTGAAGAAGACGGATCGCAACACTGCACTGGTAAACTTTTATTTTGACAGATGCCGAGAGGAGGTATTTGAAGCTGAGAACAGGCTGCGAAATGAACTTGAATGAGTGAACAGGGAGTGCAATTATCACTTCAGGAGATTAGACATTTACATCCAAGAAAGAAAAGGAAATCCAACGAGTCTCATAACCTGTTTTATTTTCCTCCTTGAATGATTCTTGAGATTTGTACTATTAATAAGGAAAGGAAACTGCAAAACCCTACAGAGCACTTCAAAAGCATCACAGACTTTTAGAAAATGTCTACTTTAGTCAGTGCGTTTTTTAAAAGTTTTCTTTTTATCCTCATCGTGTTTTTTTTTCACATGGCTTTGATTTTAAATTGGGTGTTGCAGAGCAAAGCTATTCCATGGCACTGAGTGTTATTTCCATACTTTTTTTGGTCTTTGAGAAAAGGAGATCATGCATTGAGACTTAAGCACAGTTTTGCGAGAGTTTTGTCGGCAGCACTCTGGCTGATGTGATTTCATTTTCCTGTAAGCCTGTCACTGGTCTCATGATGTTTGAGCTCCTCTTTGGGACTAGTTTGCACATGTAGTCCTCACAAAGGCTGATTAAGGAATGGCCACTTGGTGCGCTGCACAGCGAGGCTGAAATTAATCAAAAAGCTTTGTCTTCTGAGACAAAGATGCCGTTGTTTGAAGGCAACTTGTGAGAGAATTTGTGAGCTCGACTGAAGTCTTTTCATTTCCCTTCATGGGGTTAGCCTACATTGCCTTTGGGGGTTGTGCACTAGTTATTCTAAAGGACCTACTCCCGTGCTGGACCAGGGAAAAGGGGGGGCAGTGAACCCCACTGTCAGACCTAATTCAGTCACTATGTGTGGAAATGCTAAGAGCAGAAAACCCGCACAGTGGTCACAGCCTTGCAGAGGCAGAACTTGTGCTTTATGTTTTGTTTCTAGAAAATGTGAGACATTCATTTTTCTTTAAATTGTATAAAGGTTTGTATCTATTCAAGGCTAACATTTTGGTATGAAATGAACCAAAAATATTTATAATCTTGAAGAAAAAGAATGTTAAACTCATTCATAGGGAACTGTATATCTCTTAATCTGTCTTAAGAAATGTCTAGTATAAAGCACAGTTTATATATATATAAAGAAGCATGTTTGGAATCAAGGTCAACTATTTTTGCTCAGGTGTTAGAGTAAAGTAGTTGGCAGTTATAAGCCCAGCAGGACCTTTTAAAATAAATACAAGTGTTTACTTAAAAGCACGAAAGAGCCAATTACTTGATCTCAGTTTCGTATTTTGAGATGTACTAAATACTCTGGGTCTTTGTGGACACTGCTGTCACTTGAGAATGCTGTGGTCTATGAGCAAGGAGAACTCCTACAGCCAGGCTGCCTGCTGAAACCCACAGTTTTACACAGTGCCAGTCAGGGGTGCTGTGAGAGGAAATCCTAGTAATATACATTGTTATAATGTCTGTGGGACTTTTCATATAAGAACAGTTCATTTAAAGGAGGGGACATCCATCATCCACCAGCTGCACCAGGTGTGTTGCACCATCAACCCTGTGGGTCAGGTGGAAAAATTGCTTCACAAATTGAATGAAAGGGGATCTTTAGAGTGGTCAGATTGTACAAAGTGGTATTTAGCCAGGACACTGCAGTTGTCATCCTTATGAACAAGGGATCTTACACTAACAAGTAGCCAGAACCTCCTTTTTAAATATCATCTGAAAGAGAACAACTTTATTACACAGTGACTCCTAATACCATATTAGGGTCTCAGTTTAGTTTGAAAATTCTGGTCCAGAGGAAGAGCGCCACCTACTGGTCTACCAGTAGGTACAGAACTTGCAACAGCAACCTTAATCCAGTCTTGCTCAACTTCTGAGATCTGATGAGATAAAGATACTAAGTGGTAACTCCCCCTGTAAGGGAAGCCTTCACACAAAAATTGCCACTTAAATTAATCTAAAAAAACACAGCCACAAGACTGTTAAGAAAGAAGTAACCAAACTGCCTTTTAATAGTGCTCACATTTACTTCTTAAGGAAAAAGGTGGTCCGTCCCAATTCAGCCTTTAGACGTGGTGCACAGAGGCACATAGTGAACTGAAGGCAGTTGTTTCTGGGGTGTGAAGTGGTCGGTGCATGCTCTAGAAGCTCAGAAGACACTTGGCATGACACTTTCCTGAGTGTGATGTAGTTCTTTTGTCTTGAGATATTTCTCGCTCCCTGTCTGCATCGCCAGTCTCTCAGCCCCTAGGTCCCCGAGCAGTTCAGTCTTGCTAATGTAGAGAGCTGCCTGGGGGAGAGAAAAGGCATTTTGGTATTGCCCCCTGAAGCCATACTGTACAGTCCCCTGATTAAAAACCAGGCCTACCTAAGAATTTAAAGGTCGTCCCGAGACTTATTTTCATGAAATTGCATTTTTACTGTAGTCTGAGTGTATTTAAAATCTGCCACTGTGTCATTTAAAATCTACCATAAATGTTTGTCTTGTACACATTGAAGTCCCCTTTTGGTCAGGCATGTTTGCTGAATTCTAAATTGCAGTGAGAACAAAATAAGTAACCGTTCTGAGTAGGTTGAATTCTGTTATATAGTAATGCAGGCCAGGATTAGCCTTATTGGCTAGAGTGGTGAAACTCAGTGCATAAGTGCACATGTGATGACCCAGTGCTTCACAACCAACGTCAGTAACACAGTAACATGTTGAATGTGTGGTGATCCTTAAACTTCCTGGATAATACCTTCACATAGGTCCACAGTTTGGAGGAGTATTTACTAGAAATATTAGTGCGTTTTCAAATGGATAAGCTGTCTTAAGCAATGTGTATTAGACACTGAAGAGCTTAACTGGCAAACCTATACAGAAGCAGAAGGCAAACCATGTTCCCATTAACTTGGAGTTTTTTGGATCATAGCTTCCAACAAATATATATATATATTTTGGAGACCTGCTGTGTTTTAAATACCAGAGGTCTCAGTTTTTTTTAATACAGTAAAATCTTGTTAGGGGTGCTTTTGAAAAGGCTTCAGTTTTAATGTTGGATCATCAATAACTGCTGTTAAAGTCTGGAGTCTTTTTTTTCAACGGGCTCATCGACAGTTTTAATGATGCGCATGATCTCTTAGTCTCAGCAAGCTGTTCATTTCTCAGTCTCTTAAAATTACCTCTTAATATCCCCTGATGCAATATTGAGTTTGTGACTGGAAAAAAAAAACGAATGTAAATTTTTACTTTACCACTAATGTGTGACATTAATATTACTGAGTGGGTCTAATGTTATGTCATTTTCTATTTGTGAATTCAGTCTTGGTTATACAACATAATTGTGTAAATCATTGATTGCATTTCTAAATTTTTAATAAGAACATAATAAAGGTTACAAATGAGAGGAGGTCATTCAGCCCGTCTAGCTCATTTAGCCGCAAGTATCTGAATGAGCCCTGTCTGAAAAGAAGCCAGGGTATCAGCTTCAGCAACATGTCCGGGCAGCTTGTTCCACACTCCCACAACCCTGAGTGTAGAGAAGTACCTCTTTTTCACTCTTTCATACATTGGAGTATGAAAACAGGAGTAGAACACTTTGGATCACTCTATTATTATTTTTCATCAAGCCTGTATAACTCAAGATGATTTCCCTTAAAAGTTTCATGGCACTGGATCTTAAAAAGCACATTAACACATCTTAAGAACATGAGCTCATTGTTCCTGATGTACAGATCTGAAAATGAGATGTATAATTTTGTGTAATCCCCAGACAGAATTTGAACTTGTGGCCCAGTTATCCCAGGGGGCAGATGTGTGACACATGGTACTTTTTATTCTCTAAGCACCCCATTACAAAGGCAGATATGTCTGTGTTGGCGCACTGGTGCACTCACACACAGTCGCGCGCATGAAAAATCCAGGAACCATCCAAGTGGTTGGAGCACACTACATAAATCTTTTCTTCTGTTTCCAATAATAGGAGTGATTAAAGCTGAAAAGTTATGATAATATTTTCTCTGTTTACTAGTTTGCTTCATCCGAGTAGCAGAGAAAACATTAATCATCCCTGTCTGTGGGCCTCCGCTGGCCTCCCAGAGGGACCACAGCGCTTGGCCTTGCTGCGATTTTCAATAAGAGACACAGGAAATAATTTCCTTTCTGCAGCCCTTAGGAGTCTTAATGCACGCCACAGTGACTTGCAGCCACAATTAAACTTGGCTCCTTCCAGAGCTTCTTTGTGGACATCGTTATTGAGGCATTTGTCCCCCTCTTGACAAATCACATTAGACCCCGCACCCCTCCCCTGCCCCCCAGACCTCACACCCAGCCCCGTGGGGCGGTCGGGCCGGGCTGGGCTCGGCTCGTTTTGAATTGCAGCGCCTCAGGCTGGGCTGTGGCCCGCTCTGCAGGGGGGCTCTCATCTGGTATATTACCGCCTTCGAGGACGGTGGGGGCCGGGGGCTAAGAGGAGGGTGGGAGTACCTAGACCACGAGAGGATTAGACTGCGCTACTGGCCCACTGCTTTTTCCACATGTCACAGCGTCTGGACACTTTCGGCAAAGGGGTGTGACCCGCCTGCTGTGCGTGCGCTTGTTTTCTTATTTCTTTTCTGTTTTCTCACCCAGAACCTGGGGTTGAAATACCGTGGCTGCTAGCCAGCCAGGGTCCACCAGACCTCTGAAGGCAGGCCCTTGTTCTGCCCCTGGGCATGTGGAGGCACTGCAGCCGTGTGGAAAGAGCACAGGCAAGCAGCCAGGAAATGCTGTGGGTTTTTTTTGTAATCCCAGCACAGCCACTGATTTATTGCATGAACCTGGGGGCAAATCCCTGGATCTCTCCATCTCGGAATAGTCCCAAACATATGTAAATGAGGGTTCCTACACTACCCTGTAGACAGAAGCAAAGTGTTGCATCACAGCAGACCTCGGCCAGACAGCTTTTCTCATTTTACAAAGAAAAACAGAAGAAGCCCATCTGTCTGTCTGTCAGGGAGACAAGACTCTAGTTCAGCCATTCACTTTCACTTTTGAGAGTCTATGTCACCCTAGCCAGTTTGTATTTCCTAGGTAGTGAATACATTCAAAGGAAGTGGTCTCATTGTAGTAAAGAGTCAAACTCTTTTGGGCGTGCTGTGGATGCAGCCCAAATCACCTTCACTGACTAGAGTGACAGATGAGAGATGAAAAACCCCTTCTGGAATAGCTCAGGGCTGTAATGTTTTTAATGCTTTATCTTAAAGTAAGATTTAATAAACTCTCATTATATCGGTGTCCTCCACATACTCTGTTGAGATTGTCGCAGTATTCACAGGCATATTTTTCAGGCAATTTTGGTTATCTGGTAATCTGGTTTGGTAATCTGCCTACCACCTGGGTCTCGTTCAGAGCTGGTCTCAGGCAGGAAGTGGAAATAACACCATTGCATCTAGTACAAAAACATCACACTTTTGATGATGAAAATCAGTAGCTGGAAAACACCTGACAGCAGCCTTCAAGGTTTTGAATACTGAGGAGGGTAAGTAGAAAACTTTCATCTCCCTGAATGATGATCAGCCTGATCAATCTGCATTAAGCACAACTCAGATACAGAGCCCAACAGGTATGGGTGAGGAGATATTAAATGAAAGCTCAGCCCTGTTTTTAAAAGCCTCATTTGTGGCTCTCAGTATGTCTTCACACATGAAAGAAAGACAAAGATTTTTAGGAGCAAAGTGACAGTTCAAAATCGCAGGTTTCCATATGCATGGGGCTCTGAGCAGCTGAAATTGTGAGCAGTAACACTGTATTCTTCTGGCAATGACAAGCAGAGTCAATCTGTACGTCAGAAGAATGGAATCCCAGAGTCAGTTTCCCCCCTAATTTCTTTGTTTGTGCGCCAGAAAATCATTGTATTTTTATTTTCAAAAAAATACTTCTATATCCCCAAAGATTAATTTTAAAGTCTTAACCTGAAATTGGCTATATGGAATTTCACCAAAATAACTAGTCATAGAAGTGTGATGAAGCCCCACTGCTGCATTGGATACACTGTGTATGAGACATTACTTCAAGCAGCCCTGTAGAAGAGAGTGTGCTTCTCTTACCACCTTTATCATACACTGTTGGTGTTGCGGTGAACCTAAACTGTTATGAGCACTGTGTGCCTAGACAAGCATTTCCTTATTAACTTTCCCAGTCCTCATCACCAGCAGGAGTTCTGCTTCAAAAGGGGAAGAAAGGGGCTTTGCTTGGGCTCATTCAGCACATCTGTGCCATTCGGTGTTACTTGATCTCTGCTGCTTGCTTTATCGGTCTGCAGGGCTCCACGCTCCCTATTCTGAGGCAGTGGAGGATATAGGATGACCTTCAGAAATTAAAGAGTACCACTGCTTAGAAGCCACATAGATTCTGATCATGCTGTACAAATAAAGTAAATTTCTTGAAATGTTGTATATACAGACGCATCCTGTAAATGTAAATGTTTACAGAAAGACATTAAGTGCTTATATGTTTTTTAAAAGCCACCTTTGTGGCTGTCAGTACCACCCTGCTGCTCTGCACAAAGGTGATGTTTTTGTGTTGCGGTGTTTCATTACGTTGTGCTTTTGGGTGTGTGCAGTGCTCTACGTGGGGTCCCTTTGATCTCTCCCTCCTTTGTACTGTATTTTGACGTATTGATCCTGAGAAGTTGTAAAAAACCTGCCAGGAATGTCCTTCCCGGTGAGAGGAGAAAGATTCATGGCCTTAGACTTAGTCTGAATGAGTCAGAATCCGTTGCAGCTGCTTGGAAGAAATTGCTCTTATCTGTTAGGTATGTCAGTGAAAACGCTTATTTCTTTTTGTTGATTTCTTCTCATTGACTCCTTCATCCCTCACGCGTGGCCTTCCTCTTCTACACTTGCGTTGCTTTGTGAGTGTGTAAGGGGCTCCCGATTATTTCCACAGCCCCCCTCTCCGGTTCTTTCCATTTGTCTGGTGTGCTGCAGTCTGCCCCAGGGCTCTCTGCGCTGCACACTGTGGCAGTGGGCATACTTGTTCAATTTAATACTGAGCAGTACGGTGCTGCTGAGAATCCAGCAGGGCTTGTCTGCTCGTGATTTGTTTTCTTGCTTTGGTTTTTTGTTCTGTCTTTTTTTCCTGTCTTTTCAGAACAGGCCTAGTTACACTTCTCGAAGGAAATTCCTAATGAGTGAGAAACTTGAGGAAAAGGAGATGGCTGCTTGTTTAATAGACCCCCGAAGAGAAAGGGAGACAGAACTGCTTTGCTCAGGTCTTTTCTGCTGGTTAATCGCGGTCTTATCTGCGCACTGTAGTTGCGCCTGTGAGACTAGCCGCCCCTTGTTGTTGCTGGCGGGGCTTGAAACGGCAGCTGTGAATGGCAGTGATGATCATTCATGGGGGGTTTTTGGGGGGGACAAAGAAATTTAAAAGGCCCATGCCTCCTTGTTTTACCAAACATAGAGCTGGCAATGAAAAGTAACGCAGTAAGACTAAGGTGAGGTGGAGCTCCAGCCTGACACTGATTATCACTGACACTTCAGATGGGTCTGGCTTCCTTAACTGCAGCCAGGAAAGGTATTGCACTGGTTTCAAAGACTAGCCAAGGGCTTCTGGGTGTTTATTGGACTTACTGTCTATTTATAGTATATTATGTGTTATGACGTTGGATTGTGTCCCGCATTTGGCGTTTAGCTTAGTGCCTGTTTCAAATTCTATGGCCGAAACCTTTGCTGTGAATTTTGCGCTGAAACCACGCTCTTTCATGAGAGGAAGCTCTAATTGTCTCCTGCCAAGTCTGTGTTGCCCATTTTTTTTAATCACAAGTGTCTGAAATGATCTCTCCCTCAGTGCCTCCTCCCCTTCCCATTTAAAGCCCATTTAGAAGGCTGTGTGCTTTGGGGATGGAAGGGTACTCTTCCATGCCCTTGGTGCCATTCATGATTTATGCATGAGGGAAACTTTGAGTATCTTCTTGCACTGGGAAAGGTCATGGAAGGAAAAAGCGCTAAACTTCTCTTCGTCCCAGGCAGGCACAGCAGGGAGTTGCCCTGGGAGACTCCGCTGAAATGGGAAAACTGGACAGGTTGGAAGCTTGTTTTCGGGCTTCGTTGTCATCTTTCACATTCAAGGCTTCATAAACAATATTGAGATACAGTATCTTTCAGATGAGCTGTCAATGTTTTTCAATGAAGTAACACCGGATTACGGCACCTGTGAGCAGGGCTGGACTGGGGTGGCTGCTGTTTCCTCTCCATGGCAGGCTGTAGCTCAGGCAGCTTGGATTGGGATGCCGAGCTCTGCCGCTGTGGAGCAGTGTGCCACCCTGAGTCTCTGAACCACGATTCTTGAACAAAATATTAGGAAGCCATTACTGTGAGCTCCCTTAACTGGACTCCAGTTAAAAATTCTTTATGTTGCTCATTAAGAGTCTTAGCGGCGGAGAGCTGCCTAAGAGTTGCATGTGTGATTTATGGTCATGAAGGTGCTTTAACAATGTGAAGAGCAGCCTGTGTGCCCAGTGGCATGAACTGAATTTCTTTCAGCAGTTTAAATACAGCACATTTTTGCAGTATTTGTATTTATTTTCTTTATTTACTGTAGGTCTCACCCCTAAAACACTAGTCTTTCCAATAATAGTGCACCCTCATTATGTTACTGAAACTGTCAGTTTGCTTTTCTGCTTGTTTTTCTCTCGCTTTCCACAGTATTATTTTTTGTCAAATACATCTTCATCCATCATGCAGCACTCATAAGACCCTGTCACATTGTGTTGACACATCACTCAAGGTAAAGCCCGGTTTTGAATTGTAAAGATGGAAGATCTGACACATTCTGTGAAGGGGAGGCATCAGAAGGGCCTGTGATTGTCACTTACGACAGGTGGCGAAGGGCTGGTAAGCAGTAAACACTGCTGAGTGACTTCCTCACAGTGCTGGTATCTCCACAGCACATTGCAGACAAAATGAGGCCGGCACAGAAGGTTACAGGGATGCAATCAGGGGGTTGACTGAAACAAAATGTTCCATCATAAATGACAAGTATTACTTTTTATGTAGTGGTTCCCAGTTCAGGAGCTATTGTTCCCTAGTGAGGCAAAGGCATAACCTTTAGTCTTCAGTGATTGCGGTGGCTCTGACTGGCTGTGGCCCATGATGGTTAGATTTATAACTGTTTCAGACCCCAGGAAATTGGGTGGGACAAGAACCGGCACGCTATTATTCCAGACATTGGTTTTGCGGATCCGGGAGCAGAAAAAAAAATCCACTTCAGCCAAATAATGTTTCATCTAATGGTTGTTTAATAAGGTCAGATCCAGGAGTCTATTAATACACCCCTAGGGGCTCTATTTTTAAACAGGAGAGAGGGCCTAGGAGGAAAGCCACATGAGAAATTGCTGATGAGGGCGGCCAAGAAGATTTTATCTCCTGCCCCACTTCAGGCCAGGTAAAAAAGCATGAGGACTGCTCAAACAATTCCCATTCTCATGTTACCACACAGGATATTGAAAGGAATCCTGCAGTTTACATTGTGGTCTTGGACTGTTACTATCTGACTAAATGTAGTTACTGTCTCATTGGCAAACTCCCCTTTACATATGTTATGTCCTTTGTCTACAATCATGTTTTATAACATAGTTTCATATGACTACATTTAAAGGTACCTTCTGTGTGGAGTCCCACAGTCCTAATGTATGATCTCCGGGTTATCTGGCATCTGTGAGTTGTCCTCTGTATGCATGTGTGTGAGAGTGTGTATTATTTCATGTGTTTCTACACGTGTGCTTGAGTACATCTGTGTGAGGGCACTTGTGTGCACGTGTATGTTAATGTGTGTGTATGTACTGTATATGTATGTGTGTGTGAGTGCCTTTAAGGGTGTCTCCCTGCCATTTACCCCTGTGCCTGTTGGGTTGGGCTCCAGTTCCCTGCGACCCTCCAAGGATGAAGCAGAAACGAAAATGAATAGACGGATGAATACATTTCGAAGTAAACAAGGTCTCTTTTCTCTGCCTACATTGTCATCAGCTCTGCAACTGTAAACTTTCCATTTACCTTCTGTAAAAAGCAGCTTTTTTATTCGGTTGCTTTGCTGAGGCACAGTTTCGTTTTTAAATGTTACGAGAAAACGTTCCTTTTCTAGGTGTTTGGAAACGTCGAAGTTGTATGTAGGCAAGAAACGTGTAGACAGATCGCTGGGCTGTGGAGTGGTGCGGGAAATGGTTTTTCTGGTGGTGTTCAGGAGCAGGCAGAGGGGCTCCTGCTAGACAGCAGCTCTCTGGCTATAATGGCCCTGCTCCTGCCGCCCGGCATGTGCACACACTTGCCCCTCGTTGCCCTTTCAATTAATTCAGCTTGACCTACTTTGACAATGATTGAAGAAAAAAAATCTGTTTTTTTTTCCCTTCCGATAATTCCCTTGGTCCACACCGGCGCTGGATTGGCAGTTCCCTTGTTATTTTTTAATGAGTGCATTTTCACGACTGCAAGACTGTGCTGTGTGTGTCCCTTTTTCCCCAGAAGGTGCAAAAAAATGATAAAGGGGACGTATGCCACCATGTGTTGTCCTGCTGCTCCCAGCAACTGTTACTGGTCTGCTGCAGAGACTTCAGATTATCCTAAAGCAACCTATTTAACAGCTTTACTTAGTTTGGGATGGAATTTATTTCATTTATAAAACATCACTTATTTTTTAAAACCAAATAATTCAGAAATAAATTGATTGTAATGTTTAAACTAATAATATTAAACTACTGTGGTCATATATATATATGAAATATACTATATACAGGCATATGTTATCTATGTAGAACAGGATTTTTAATGAGTTTGCAGAATTACTGCAGATGGGCCACATATTCGCGACGTGCACTGCGGACATAGAACAGCATCGGATATGAAGCCTTTCAGAGGCAAAGACGCCTCTTGGCAAGGCCTTAAGACACATCTCTGCCCAGAATCGCCCTGGGTACTCTGACACCCTTGTTCTGCATTCAAGTACTAGGATAGGTCTCCTCCATTTTTGTTCACAAAACCACTTTTTTTGTGTCGTAGCCAAGCTATGAAACGGAAAAGGGTACGTTTATTTATTGATTCTACTAATAGAATAACACGCACTACAGTCAATAAAGAGCATTATCTCCACATCCTGCTCAAATGACACTGACTTGCAGGGTTTGTGTGTGTCTGTGTGAAAAGGGGGAGCTTGGTGGACAACACTTTGATTTTTGGGCTCTGTGATTGTCTTCTGTTCTGTGGGATTATTTGCTTCTGCAGACGCTTGGCCAGGTCTGCAGGTCTAAACGTCCGATGTTTGTGTGTCACCAAAGCTGTTTCGACTTCTCTAGCTTTTCTGTTCTGCAGAATCTTCTATAAGAACATGTTCATAGGAGGTAGCTGCAGATGATGACGGGGTCTGGAATGTTGTTTTCGGGAAGTTCCGGTGCATGACCTCATTTCTGCTTTCGCACATTCGGTCTGACCTTGTTTCTTGCATATCTAAGAGTGCCTGTCTGCAATTTTTAATACACTGGCTGTTAACCCTTCCAGCCCCTCACGCAGGCTCAATCTTGTTATAGTGTAATCATAATAGCATTGCACAGACCAAAGTCACATTTGTCATAAATAATTAATGTATTAATTAAAAATAAAAGACAAGGATCACATACTGTATGCTGCCACTCAAGGGTCAGTTTTCCAAAAAGCAGTTTTGCTCGGTGTTTAACACTTCTGGCCAAATACCTGTATTTGTCTTTTAACATAACTGGATGTTTTCTGCTTTATGTGTTTGTGCAACACCTTCTATGCCTGGAGATGTTGCTCATTGATGTTGCATTGACCTCATCGGGTGCTCTTAGATACAAATCATGCCAAGTCATTCTGATTGGAAAGTGACCTTTCAAAGTGAATTACTCAGATTAGGGTTATTATATTGGAGGTTTGTAATTTGGGAAACTTCAAATAATTTGGGGAATACTGGGATAAATCTTGTTTTCTGTTTAGTCCTGGGGATAAAATTATGTTTATTTGGCAGAAGTCTAGCAAGAACAGCAAAGAAGTCCATCCATTCTACTTCATTCTTTTTTATTTGCTGTGACCCTATAAATGTACAGGCAGCACATTGAAAGGTATTTCAGCAGCTTGCAAGACAGAATTATAGATGATTTATCTCTGCAGTCCAGAGCTGAGAGAAAAATAGCTCAACCTAAAGGGAAATAAAATTGGAATCTTTTGAGATGTTAGTTGCAGTTTAAATTTTCATAGAGTAATACTGTCATCCCTTTATTGTTTATTCCTGAGCTGTGTTACAGCGCATGGTTCTGTGTGATCCTGAGAGTCAGAATTTATGAATTTGTATTATATGCGTCTTTCAATGTATTTATGTATCTATCAATCTATTGAGCCATCTATCTGAACACTAAATCTGGATATCAATGGCTATTTAATATCTACAGCTATGTGTAAAATATGTTTGAAGCGTGTACTAATACTGCAATGACTCATATTTCATTTCTTTTTCTGTAATAGAGGGCTGCAGGTATTAATTTCACCTTGGAGAAAAACGAGTTCCAACTTTTATATTTCCAGAACCCATGTGGGCAGATTCTGTAAATCTAAAGAAGCTAGCAGGCATTTCTGTATGTGAAATATTAGCATCTTTTTTCGCACATATTTTACCTGTCTCCTCTGCAGAAGAGGAAGGAACGTGTGGCTAGGGGCGATCAAACAGCCTGTTCTGACAGGATTGGGGATAAGGCTTCAGCAGGATAGGCTTCAAGCCTTGCGACTTTTCCCAATCCTGCTTCCAATCTGCGAATAGCTGGCCTACAAATTTCCCCTGGAGCTGGGAGCTCTGTCCAGCCCTGGCCTTTCTGCACCTGTTCATTGCTTGGTCATCAGGACCTGTGACTATTCCATCACAGTTCTCTGGAAAGTACAAGCAACCTTCTCTGCAGAGTTTGACTAAAGAGCTCTCTGACACTTAACAGTTAACAAGCAGTTAACCTAGGTCTGGTAACTTCGTGTGGTTTGGAAAATTATGGAATTGTACTTCGGATTTAAAAGAAAAACAAGGCACGTTTTCATGATAGTATTCCGGGATCGATTCAGTCTGAGAGCATAGATGTGTGCAATGGATGGCCGT
Organism: Atractosteus spatula; assembly: GCF_055471065.1. Classification (NCBI taxonomy): domain Eukaryota; kingdom Metazoa; phylum Chordata; class Actinopteri; order Semionotiformes; family Lepisosteidae; genus Atractosteus; species Atractosteus spatula. Next base: position 64,188,886 of record NC_142708.1, on the reverse strand, counting down.
AAGCTGTTTTTGTATGTTCTAAACCACTTGGAAAACACAAGCTACACATTTTTTTAAATAACAATTGCTCTTTTGCTGGCTTGAATGTACTCTGGCTCATTAGAGAATGAAAATTTTTGTAGAAATTTTGCAGAAATTGTGACCTTATTAAATGTGTGAGAGAAAACTGAGTCAAAGCCAATATCTTATTTAAGCAACATTGTTCTGCTGTTTTTCCTTTATGATTTAGCCATTTTTTTCTGTTTTCTATCATTTTAAGACCTTGTATTGAAGAGTCAAAGTCAGATGGAAGTGTACTCTGCCAAACATGAAATGTCCATTTATTATTTATTAGTTCATGAAACATGGTTTTAAATTAATTAATAAAATGTTGCAGATATTTAATGGCATAATCTGTATCCTGTTAAAGGATTTAGAAACAACCATATCTGGTATTTTACAATGTAATTAAATATTGAAAGGTATTTTTCTGAAGTAAACTAAGATTTTGGGATTTCACTTAAGTCTAAGATTAGTCCGCAAACCTCTACTAACTCAAAGAGTTGGTAGGACACAGTGCACAAAGTTAGGAACAATAATAAAATGTACAACTTATCTTTTCCTATCTGTTCACTCAGATGTTATAATTTTTCCTCAGGCAAAAGAGATTTTTCTGTCAGCGCCTAGAAGGTGTGTAACAGGGGGCCTACTGCTTCATCTTCAGCACAAACAGGTGTTAAACTGAGCTATCACTCATCAATAGCCCCACGAAACCCTAGTGTGCAAGGCTCAAATCCACAGGGGTCTGGGCTGACGGTTCAGGATGCCTGTAATTAAGATGTAGACTACACTCTGTCCTTCCCAGAGATCAGGTGTGAACTTTAGAACTCATGCTATAACTAAATAGCCTGAGGTATTAAAACATTCCACAAACAAGGACATTGCGGTCAATAGGTGTTTTTGGAGTCAAATCTAGGTCAACAGAAACTCAGACCTAGTGTGCTTAACCCTTCAAGTACAGAACTAAATAATGAACAAGGTGCTTATAAACTTAGTCAACCTGTTCAAACGTGTATGGTGAAAGCTACACCATCATTCAGTGTAACTTGGTGGGTCACAACTAACTACTTACTGTATGGTGTGGAGGAAAGAGGCAACCATCTTGCTCGTTGCGGTTAGCATCCTCAGTTTTGTTCTGCCTATCTCGTATTTGCTTTCCTTTACACGTGTTGTGAAAGGTAGGATTTTCTACTGTTACAGGACTGTAACAATGATAATGATAAGAGTTGTAAGTGCAAACAATAAGAGTATATATACCTGTATGAGAGTGCGTTTTGCAGAATGCAGGGTGCTCATATAGTGGATCGTTAGTGTTGTTAGTGTTGCCTGACAGACGACCTAATTCACTAGCACCTTTGCAGGGCAGATCTTAAAGTCAGTCCAGGAGGGCAGCAGCTGAGAGTTACTTCAGCTTGCTTCATGGACATTTAATTTCAGGAGAGTCTGAGTAGAGGAGGATGAGCGTTTAGAAACTAGCTTGCTGTGTGTGTGTCGAAACAGTAGAGAAGGAAAGCCTGGCTTGTCTTGCCCTGGATGTCACTGGGCCAAGTGATCCACACCGCTGCCCCAGCTCTGAGAAGCCACTTCGCAGGAGGGGGCGCGTTGTTCAGTCTACGTCTGGGTGAGTCGCAGTCACAGTGCTGTGCTGTCCTTCTTTTCTCTGCTCTTTGGCCACAGAGTTTAAAAAGGCATTAAGTTCCACTTGAAGAGACACAGTATTCTTCTCCAGACTCGGTTCCTGTGCCAGGATTTTTATGAGGGCTGTATGTGCCGTATGTGATTGTGAACTGAAGACATTAGGCCAGCTTGTTTTTCCTTCACCTTAGACCTTTTTGAAAACTGTCGAGGCTTTCAGACAGCAAGAGACATTAGCATGTACAGTAGTTACACACCTGGATATTTCCATCAGTAACGCGGCCTCAGCATTTTAAAAGAAGAAGAAATTGGAAGATTTTGCTTTCTTTCTCTGCTTTACAAGAAAAGTTGCTTCTGAGCTAATCAGTATGTGCTGGCTAATTTAAAATGTAAACAGACCCAATGCATCCATTTTGTTAATTAACTAGGATAAGTAACAGAGAGGGGGAAAGGCAAGACGCAGGAAGCTACCAGTATAATCGCTGCATGCTAAGCAGGTTTCCACACCTCAAAACTAAGCCTAGCACGGCTTGCAAGACAGATAGCATAGTGCAGCAGTAAATTCTTCCTTGGCAGGAAATCTACGGTAGCAGGGTAATTTGGACAATGGAGCGTTTGACAGCTAACCCATCAAGAGCAATGCACCCTGGGGAGGCGACTCACTTTCAGTTTTTTCATCCAGCCGAGCATTGATGAAGCAGGGCCTAAATAGGAGCATCATTTCCCAATCAAATAACAGAGTGGCTATTTATCCTGCTGAGCAAAAGGGGCTCTGTCAGGGACCAATACAACTTGACACTCTGCTTTTGGCCTAATTGTGGCAGACGTTAGCCTCTGCAGCCCAGCTTCCTGGTCAGGCAGGATTTTTCTTCAATAGGCCCTCTCCGGCACAAGATGAAGTGGAGCTGCACAAAGTTTTGTTAATGATGCACTCCAGTTGTCTTATCGAACAGAGGGGAAAGGAAAACTCTGTAAAAGGAGTGGAGTAGCAAATAAAGGCCCACATGGGTTCATCGTTTTCCTGTCTCTTGTGCTGCACTCCTGTTGTAAACTCCACGGTGGGCTGCTTTTCTCTTGCGGCATGTGTAACAGTTGGATTTCAGCTAAAAGCATCAGGTCTTAATGTGCTGTGGATGTGCTTTAAGTGTTCATTCCATGTTTTTAAAAGCACAAAGGAAAAGCAGAATTTATAATTAGTATAATATATTTACAGTATATAATGTACAAAATATAAATATATTTATATTTAGAATGTAAGTTGTTTTAAAAAATACTTTTTCTGAACAGCAGTCCGTTTAACTAGAAAAAGATTAAGGGATTGTCTGTTTGCCAGTGTGGAGGAGGGCAAGTATGCCAGTCTGTCGTCTATATTTTTATGGTTTCATATCGATTTGTGGTCACAGATGGCTATTGTGTCAATGGTGTCATGTTGTCATGTGGCGGTAGACAGCTGGAAGTGGAAACCCAAGGAAAACCCAGCTCCTTCCCTCCTGCGCAGGTGAGGATGAGTTTGTAAAATCTAAATAGTGAATCCTGGAGAGCACCGGTATCTTCTGTCATTCATTCCAAATGACTCTTGATTAATTAGTTGCATCTTGGCTGTGCTAACAACATATTAGACCATTTACAGTAATTTGGAAACTTCATAGGTGGCTGGAGATATCCAGCTGTTTAAGAGCTGGTAAACAAGCTTTGCAAAGATACTAATTTATCCAGTCAAGGATAAAGTAAGAAACGGGAGAGCAGTGGACCTGGCAGTGGGCTGAACTCCCTGGGCAGGACTGAGAAGAGGATCCCAGTGACATGTTCCCTGAAGAAAATGCGATGATGGATTGATCTGAAAAGAAGCTACTGTAGGTTATTGTGTCAAAGGATCTCAAACGGTGACTTTAATTTTTATCGTCAGTCAGAGAACTACTGTAATAAAAGCACAAAACGCAATATGATTCTTGCTAATGAAAGGATTTAGGACCTTAATGAACGCGTGGGTCTGTTTACCGCAGCTTCGACATGTATTCAGACATTCTGTTCTGCCTCGTCATGATGCTTCACCCACGCTGTTTGATGCTTTCGCAAGCGCTTCTCAATTGCTTGTTTAGAGAGCATGAAAATGGGGAGGCAAATCTGTGGCAGTTTCACAATTCCTTCTGAAACAATTCACCATTAGCGGCAACACACAAAAATATATTGGGATCTTAATTAAGTCACCCTCAGGGAAATAAAAACAAACTGTGTTAATCTATTTCCAGTCGGCTGGTTTCTAGATCTAATTCGCTGTTACCCACCTTTTAAACAGCAGATACTGGTTTCAAACCTGGCAGCGCTGTCTCCCCACCCCTTCCAATGTGCGGTCGGCCTCCCAGTTCCACATATTCGCTGGCCTGAGAATAGAAGAAGAGTTCTCATCTCGATCACAGTCTCCAGCAACTCACTAGTCAAAGCAGGTCAGAAGCAAACTTGAAACGAGTCAGAAAGGGATGGTTTTGTGAGGCATGTAAAACATAATTAGAAAGTGCTGTTTTTTTTTTGCTGTCTTTATTATACAGAAGCTCTGTTGGAAAAGGATAGAATGATACTGTACATGCCAATCTCTTTGAAGGTTTGTAACACAGGAGCCCAGTGGTACAACACTGAATTAAAAAGAGCTTGAAACTGATATCAAAAGTTTACAAGAGCATGGCTGGGCTGAGTTAATTTGTGCCTTAGACCAGCACTAAGCCAAAGTGTAATGAGAGACTTCCGAACCATTTTCTAATCATGGGTTCAGTCATATTTCATTACTTTCCTTGTTTGTAAATGGAATACATGGCTTGGGTTGCTGCGGAATCAAGTCTGATATCTCTACCTTCACCTGCATATTAGCTAAACCACTGAGGCACATTACACAGCATTTCATTGGTGCTGTTTGCTTCTTCAGTATATGCATTTGCTGCCTAGTGCACGATACTTCCTTCAGCTCAATAAGATAGTGAAGAAAATAAACTGTAGCCTCTTTCCAGATTGAATAAAATGAAAGCTTATCTAAAACACGGCCATTTCTCATTTACTGCATGTCATAACCTTATCTCTAGACCCGTTTTCCAATAATGCACTGTGTGCATCTGTGAGGTAGACAAAATCAATTTTTATGGATTCACTTGTGCAATCCCATCACTTGCCTTGTTAGATAAGACCCGGAATTTGAATTTTTAAAAGCTTTTTATTTACTTTTATTATTTTTGACTAAGCCTAAGGAATTTGCTTGCCAGTCTTAGGTGAGGGAACCCTTTTCCTTTTGAAGTCAATTTGACCCATTTACTTAAGGTAATCTAGCTTTCAAGATTTTAATTTTGGGGTAAATAAACCGTATCCTTAGTCCTGCCCACCGTGCCAGGACATTTCAAAGATGAAATATGATCACATTTAGCAAACTCCTACAGAGGACATACCTCTGGGAAAGGGTCACTTGTTTCCTAATGAAAGCAGTCAATAGCAATCTCTTTTAGCAAGCTTGTATTAATTAGAATGAAACAATGGGCGATAATGGATGAGGGGTGTATTTATTTATATATTTTGTTCTTGTGCCATTGAGCTGCTGCAGTTTTTCCATGAAAAAGTTCCCCTTCCTGATAGCACATTGATTTTTCAGCAGAACAGAACTAACTTATTGGTATGTCACCAAAACGAAACCTCAAGCGCCCAGCAGGAAAGGAAAAATTTTGCCCAAGTCCCGGTGCAGCTCTGTAACTAAATTAATGGATCAAATAGAAACGTCATGTGACAAATCCCCTTCAGAAATGAATGTGGGGTTCTGTAGGGTGTGTGTAAAGAAGTAACTGTGTAGAAAAGCTGCACAGAGGGCCTCTCGAGTGGCTACATATGGACGAGTACCTATAGAACAGGATTATCCAGCCCTGGTCCTAGAAATGACCAATCCAGGTACTTGTACAGGTCATTTGTTGTATATCGTAAAGACTGGGGTCACCTATAATTACTCGTCAGTTTAGTTAAAGTCCACGGGTGTTCTTGATTGCTCTTGCTTTAGACTCTGAGGGTGTTGCTTGGTTCCTCTGCCATGTATTCTGACTGATGGGACTAAGCAATAATGACCCCTTCAAAACAATTATGCCCTGGATGCAGTGTTCATTTGAGCTTTACAGTTGCACTGAGAGAAAAGGTTGCTGTAACCCTGACATGCGTAAACACTCAACACAACCCCTTTAACAAACATTGTTAAGCCAGCACTTTTCCAAGCTTTAGAATGTCTAGTATTTGAATTGATAATGTCTTGAATCGATATGAATTCTCTTGCCATTAAGTAAGGAGGTCGTCTATCTGTTCTAAATGAGGACTGCCCATTCTGTATTGATCCATACATCGGCTTGCTACGTGGAGTGTTAATTCAATACTCAAATCAAAGATGTATGGGATCACAGGGCTAGTAGTGTTAATTCTTCCTTGAATGGTCTTTAGATTCTTTCTTTGTCTGATAACAGCATCAAAAGTCTTCTCTAATTAAGCTGTGTCCATGTAGCCACAAATCTCCCTTACATTTCGGATTCTTGTCAGGTAACCTGAAAGGTGGCTTTCGTCTGTACTTGATTTTTGTTAAACACCTACCACTAGAATAAAGGCTGTATTATTTTTTGTTAATTACAGTACACTTTTTTACCATTTTTGTCAAAGCGATGAGTAATGCTTTTTAAATCCACATTTGATATTCTTTCTTCAATGGTAAATTTTTCCTCCATGATTGTCCATCTAAGATTCTATAACTGTTTAGCTGAAAACGAGCAATTTGCCTGTACTCTCTGCCTGCACAAAGTTTTTTTTTATGATTTTCTGGAAATTGCGAGCCAATTTCATTCTGAAACAAAAAGCTTTAGACATCATCACATGAATGCTGAAGATTGCAGCCTGTAGAAGTTGCTGTAAAGTGCCCTTTTTCTCTTTCTGTTCCCAGAAAAAGAAAATGTGAATACTAACAAGTTACCTTGAACTTTCTAACCGGTTTTATGAGAGACTGCCAGACGTAAGCCTAATACTTTGTGAGATGACACTTGAGCGTTGCTGAGTGTCAAAACCTCCTGTGACTTTGCTGTTTAACATCTGTTATTCATTTAATTAATTTGTGGCTCATGATTTTATCCAGTGTGACTTTATAGTACCCATTCATATAGTAGGGCATCTTACTGAAAAAACGTGAGCGAACCACCTGGCTCAAGGATACAACAGCAGCACATGACTTAAACTTTGAACCCACAACCTTCCGATCTCAGGTTCAGAACTGTTACTGCTGCAATACACTGCCATTAGCTGGTGCGTTTGGAAGAACCAGTTCTGTGCACCCTTGTCTTGTGCCTTGAGTTCTGACAGGTTCTGCAATCACACAGGTTCCTTGACACCCCTGGCCCAGTCTCCATCAATACTGCTCAACCACAAACCTGAGAGACAGCAGAGGTTCACAAGCTAAGGCTTATTTGATATAATAAACCAGCATCTTGCACCAGTGTTTCTTGTAAACATTACCACCCACAAAGAAATTCAAATACAGTACATTCATGTACCTCAGCACAGATAGAACTGACCCCAGTGCATGGATATAAGAACTTGCTGTTTTTGCCCATATGGTGCAATAATTCCTCCTTTTCATTCCTCCTTTTTCAGTGAGGGACCAGACTCAGACTAAGCTTTTGTACTGATGTCAATGAGTTCCTTGTCATATCTACCTCCTAATTGAATTCCATCCATTACACATTCATCAGTAGTAATTCTTAATCCATTTTCTAAAAATACATCTCTGATAATAGATGAATAAATGTTAGAGGCTTTACTTTTGAAGAGAATGGATCACCTTTTTTGTTCAAGAGGAGTGAAGCGTTTGAGGGTACTTGGGACGTAATTCCTGGAATGTAATTTTAAAAAAGCTAAAAACTGTCCATACTATTATAGTTGACATTTCAGAGGTGATTTTAATTCAAGCTTGTTATCATTCAGTTGTTTCAGGCTGGCACTGAGAAAGTGGGCACTGTGTTCTTCTTTTCCTGCTTATCTGCCATGACAGACTAATCGGCCCTTCTGCTGGGAGACAGAAGTCAAGGGGATGTCACAGATGGACTGGAGATGAATAATTACATCTGGGAGCAAAAGTGATAAATAGACACAAAAAACAAATGGAGCCAAGACCGAGATATTGTCTGTGGCCAGACAGGGCTTTTTCTTTATCTTGTGGTTGCTGGGCACCCCAGTTCAATGGCCAGTTAACCTCAGGGCTACGTTGATCCCTCCAAACGAGTCTCGGTGTGCACAGCATGTCCAGGGAGCTTAAACCTCCAGTTGCAGAGTTCAGCTTTTCCAGTTGTGTGCAGAACCCCAGCAGGATTTCTTTTTCTTTCACTCGTAACAGATTAAGAAAGAGGAGGATTTATGTAGGTATCTTTCCCTTGTCAAGCTTGAATCAGATCTGACTAAAGTGGGCTTTATCAGACGGGATTGATATCTTTCTTCTGGGCAGATAAATCAGCAGTGCAGCAGAGACAAAACATAGTGTATCTGCCAGGTTTATCTGTAGAGAGGACAGTTGTTCTTCATAATAGAAGGTTTGAAAAATACAGATGTTCTGAGTTCACTGTTACCTCTTCCAGTCATTACAGTTGTATATTGTAAGTAGAATGCACATTATCTTAGAAAATGCATGCTGTCTTAAGCCCCTTTTCATGACAGAAAAAAGTCTCTTCCCCTTCTAGTCATGCAATAAAGCAAATTAACAGTAATTAGAAACAATAAATGCTTGGTGAGTTCACTTAAGGTTGTAAACTATGATTTTTTTTAAGTTCTCCTAAAGTTTCCTAAAGTATACAGCATTAAAATACATTATTTTTCCTGCAGATTTATTTTATATAGTATGCCAACCACAAGCTGCTAAAAGAACATATTTTAAGTTGCGGCATATAAAATTTATTTTTCAAAGTGTTGGTTGTCATCGAATATTGATTCTATTGTTTCCAACAACATCTTGATTTATCAAAGGACAGGGAGTTCCAACTTCAAATACGCAACAAAATATATTTTAATATTTCTGCCCTGCTGATTGTTTTGGTCAGTCAATGGGAATTTTTTTATACTGGAGGTTCTTAATCAATGTTGTATTGGATATACCCAGTGTTATTTACTGGAAAACTATTGATGACAGTTTTCAGTGGAAAATTGCTTTTCTTGCTAGCAGGCAAGCTTGATTACAGTCAGAATGGCTTTTTAGTACACAAGTCAAACTTGTTATATTACAGTAAATTAGTATTTTTCTGTTTCTTTATTTTTTAGAAACAAAATGATTATTTGAAATAAAAAATAAAATAAACGTGTTAAAACTAAAATAAAAAATAATCTTGGTATTTATCATGTATTATCATAATGTATTTTATTCATAATATTAAGACATAACCTACAGTATGTTGTCCTGTAGTTCATAACAGCCTGTCCACACTTGGTCTGAAAGAAAACACATCTTAATTAGCCATTTAAAATTAAGACAGGAATATGTCTTCAAAAATAATTCTTAATTTTTACAAAGTGAAAAACTGGGATGAACTGCTGTTGCTGTTCCACATCTATAATTTAAAGAAAGTGTGGGAGAAAGTGTCTGGAGTGCAGCATTGTGTTTTGAAGCAGACAATCTCCTCTCACCCCAAAAGTGCCCTTTCCAGTCAGAATGATCAGAATTAAATTATTCTGAAATGGTATGTTTTCTAAAAATAAGGAAACACATTTGTTTGTCCATTAAAGTGTCCTCATGTAGAGAGCTACGTTATGCCATGCACACTCTGATAAATATCCCTCATTAGGGATGAAACCTGTACGTGAGCGAATGAGTTCAGTAATCCGGTGTGAAGCACACAAGAACTGCTTTTTTCTGGTGTTGAGCAAAAGCAACACAGTCCTGAGCCTTCTGTTGTAGCAGCTCAAGGAGTGGTTACAAGGCCTGGGCTTTAATGAGCAAGCTATCATATTTTATGGACCTCTTCTGGCTGTGCTTGGCAGTTGACAGATACTTCTTTTTCCGAGAGTTTCACTAATGGAGCCCTAATGTGATTTAAAATTATTCCATAAGAAGCCACTTTGCCTACTTAGGAATTTATATCTTTCTGCAAAATGGTTTAACGACTCCACAAAATATGTTTTATAGTACAGTAAAGTGGGCTTTTAGTTAGAGGTTTTTCTTTATTTTATTCTATTATTTGTATTTTTTTAGGGTGGCCAAGTCATTTTGCTTCCCTGAGTCCCAGGGCTGAAATAGTGAATAGTGCAGTTCTGTAAGGTGTGTAAGCTGTAAGGATGAATGTGTTTTGTTGTTCGACCATGGGAACTACAGTACATTGTTGTTACAGTAGTTCTGAACTGTTTCATTATTTGGGAAGAGTTAGGAAAAAGGCCTCCTGGGACACCTTGCTGTTTGGTTTCTCTGTCAGTGTTTTGTTTCGCACAAAAAACAGCTCTAGAATCTGTATCATTGTTTAGATTTTCTTCTCCCTCATGCCGCTGCTTTGAGTCTGAATGTGGATTAACCCACAGGTAAATTTTTACCTAAATCACGTCTTTTATCTTCTCCATTTCTGAAATCCCACCCTCTGTTTCTATCAGTTTTATAGACAAAGCAAGCAAAAAATGTGTTTCACTTGAAAGCCAAAGTATGAGGAAACAGTCCATCCTAATCTCTCTTCTAAGCTCTTTGGCATTAAAGATTTTAAACATTTTAAACTTAACATTTTTTTTGTCTGGGAATAACACTCTGCGCTGACTCCGAGTCCACAGAGTCCACAGTTTAAAAAGGGCGCCAACAGCCTTTTTCTGTCCAGTGAGAATGTCTTCCCCGTTCCAGGGACTGTGCTGTGTTGGAATACCCTGTTAAAATATGGCAACTGACTTTTCATCGCAGATGAGGGTGCAGATATTTGCACTCAATTTAAATTATATCCAAAACTTCCACAAAGGCCTTTCAGCACGAAGACCCCTGGAGCGCTTGTGAACACAGCGCTGACAGCCCAGGCTCGACACGTCACCCTCACAGAGCAGGAACTGCAAGTAGAGCCCTTGACTTGAATGCACAGTCCCCGTTATTAAGAAATCCCAACATATTTTCTTGGCTTAAAAAAAAATGACATTTTGTTGTTGTGGCCCAGCTACAATCAATATCTATGCTTCCCCCTCTGTCCGATTCTCTGGTAACAAAGGCCAGTGCAGGAATGGAAACTCTCTTGCTGCTGGGCTGGTTAATTACTCTTCAGAGACACTGCCCTCTCTTCTTCTGGGCATTTTCACATGCACTTTGTTGTGTTTCATAACTGTGTTTATAGCTGTTGGAAGAGGACCTACAGAAACCAGAGAGAACAAACTGCAGACTTTGCTAAAATATATAGGAATAGCAACATGCTGTGAGCAAAGGCAATAGACAGGAATAGGAACGTGCTGAGAGGATAGTTGGGTTTTCAACTGACTGTACACCCAGTGCACAAGAAGTGGAGCTACTTTGTGATCACTGCTTTTCTGCTAGTGCAAACTACGCCCTTTCTGGATTTTGCGCTGAAACCCTCTGAAAGGAATCTTGATGGCCGTAGCCTGAAGGTGGGTGGGAATGAATAGGCTTAGAGAAAAGAGCGGTTGCCTGTGCGGCGTCCATCTTTAATTAGTTAGGTGGGTTAAAGGTGGGTCACGGGCCTCTGGCATCTCGGCTACTAATGTGTCAAAGCAAAGTAAGGCCTTAACGGGGAGAAGGAAGTTCCACTCCCAGAGGATTAATGATTTGCTGACCTTGTGTCAGCCATTATGAGCACTAATTGTGGCTGTGCAGTGTAGTGCAATTTATACATTTCTTAGTGGGTGGCAAACCCACATACCTTTAGGCAGATACAGAAAAAGTGCCTTAGTGTTTTTTTTTTGTTTTCCATTAATTGATTCAGCTCTGCAATATTGTTGGCATTAGAGCAATATAACTAAGTTGTTTTTGTTCTGTAATTATATTACCAGCAGGGTATCAATAGTGCAGTGCCAAAAGAATAAAAAGTACCTCACGCATATACACTATTTTATACATCTGTATAAAATACGTCAAGCTTACTTATAAAAAAGCTGATCCCAGATTTTATTGTATTTGTAAAAGCTTTTTTTCCCAAAGATTTGCATTTTTTCAAAAAATTCATTTGTGCATCCTACACAAATACATGTGCGTACGGATAAATCCATTTATAATACAAACAAGAGGCACTTAATTATATAAAGAGATTAGAGATCTTAAACCAGATACCCAGCCATGGTGTCAATGCCAAACCCATCACTAGATGAGATCTTAAGATCAATTAGCTACTAGCAACCAAATGTGATGGCCTGAGTGGCCTCCTCACTTTTCAATGCTCTTTATGACTTGGATTGCTGTGCTGTATCAGTAAGGGCTACTCCAAAAAAATCTTAAATTGGTTGTGAGAATTCCTCTGTTCACCACTGGACATTGATTATAGGCTCTGACTATAATCTGCTTGCAATAAAGACTTTTTTCCCTTTACAAGATCTGATGTCAGTCCAAGACAAAATGTGAAAATTACAGCTCTGTGCTGACTACTGGAGTTACTGTCTCCAGCTAATATGTGTACACTGCTTTAAGCTTCTTACAGTAAATCATTTTTTAACATATTCCATCGCATACTTGCAGTACAGTTCGGATACCAATGGTCGTGTGTACAATTTGGAACTCTTTACTAAACTGTATCTGTGCTGGATGTGGAACAGGGAGCTAAAGAAGGTTCTGTACAGCTGTCCAGCATATGCTTCTCTTTGCAAAGTCAAAACCCATTCTGACTAGACTTTCTGTAGCGATATACTTCCTACAGCTGATATTGTGATTGTGCGTTGTGTTCAGTTTGGCTGCTGTCCACCTATAGTAGACTTTAGCAAACTAAGCAAAGTGGAGTCGACATATTTTAACCAACATCTGTCAGTACTGCAACAATGACACTATGCCTGATCCTCTAACTGAACAAGAAAGTGAAGTCCAGGTATGTTAGGTAGCAGGCAATTAAAAACCCTATATGTGTTTATTTAAGGGGTTAAATAAATCAGCAGTCTTAAGCTTGTTGACATAATTCAGGGGCAGAGGCTCAGACAAAAGCAATGCTCCCTTGGATAGATAATGACAAGAACGACAGCCAAGAGGAAAGCGTCCTCATCACCCCTGTCAGGGCTTCGGGACAGCTGGCAGTGCGGCTGGTGTAAGACCAGACAGGCAGCGACTGGGAGGCAGGGCCCTTTCCTGCAAACCCACCCAGGGTTCTTCCTGAAGAGACCGTGATCCAACGCACCCTGGCTAGCATTCACACAGCGTGCTGTTCAGGAAAGAGGTCAGGGGTGAGTCCTCTGCCCCCTGCCTCGGCGAGGACACGGATGGTTTATCCGGCAGAGAAACAAGCGCCACGCTGGTGTCGGGGTTTGTCTTTGTGTTTGCATGGCACAGGAAAGAGCTGAGGAGCCATGAAGGCTCCATAACTCCGCTGACAGCATCGCCTGTCACCAAGCTGAAGCATGAAAAAAATCAACTAAAGATGGGCCGAGCAGGTGCTGCTTTGAAGTGTTGGGTGTCATTATGTTGCCCGTAGCACACAGAGGGTGGCTGGCACAGGGGAGAAGGAGGACATGAGCACTTGGGCTGTGGAGAGCTGGATTTGCCCCTCAGCTTGTGGGAGAGCTCAGGCTGAGTTCAGGATGTCAGCTGTAACTCCTGACTCCTGCAGTCTGATTAGGACCCACTCACAAGCTCAAGGCTGGGGAAGGGAGGATGCAAAGATTAGAGCCCTCTTTGTTCTTCTAAAGGAATGGAGGTTTAGCAATAAGAAAGAAAAACATTTCTGTTTTAGCTTGTAGTCATCGAAGAACTGTACCTCACTGAAAATCACTTGTACATGCACCTTGTTGAGGAAAGGCAAAATGAGATGGGGGCAATGATATCTGCAAGAGATTCAGCAAGACAAATATGTGCCACACATTAGATGGGATTAACAGTTTCTGTGATTTGTTTCAGGTTTTCCTATAGCTAAAACAAGTTACTTTGGACTTTTTTCTTGTAATTCAGACTAGTTTTTTATTATAGTATAGGCCTTTTGGCAATACAATCTGTTTTAGCATTAATTTCACATCAGGTGTAGGTGTTTCTTAAAAAATAGGTTTATTTCAAATAAGAAAAAGATGATTACACAAAATGCCCACAGGGTGGAACAACAATATAATTATTTTCTTGTCCTTTTGCGCTCCCTTGTCATAGACTGATTTCTCAATAACAGAAACCTGGTGCAGTGTTCAGATGTAAAGCTTACTGCCAGCTTTGTATTTCCAGCATTTCCAATTATGGCTTCAGTCTCTTCATGATTGTGGAAGCACATACAGAACAAACCTTCTCATATGCGCGCACACACACATATATAAAAGCACATTAGGGTCTTCTCCCTTGGCTCATTCAAGATAAAACTCTTCGGCTAGGTTGACATCTCAGGCTTTAGGTTGCCTTGTACCTGGGACTGCGGCTTTGGGTTGGCTCCCCCTTCTGGCTTGACCCAGGCAGTGCAATTGTATCTGTTCAAAGAACATCTAACTCACTGCTCACTGCTAGAAACCTTCATCACCCTACACTTCCTGAGGTTCAGATTAAAGCTGAAAAAAGATTAATGCTGAAATAACTGCAAGCCTGTTATATTTATAGTTCATATTGCTTAATAACTCATATCTTCTTGCTGGACAGCCGGGCTGTCAGACATGCTGCCATAGAGAGGAAAAAAGGAGGCAAAGGGATGAATTACTGATGTACTGATATACCTTCAGCTGAATGAGCAGGCAAGCCCATCTGATTCCTCCCTGCCTGAATCAATAATTTATGTCTGTTGGTTGGCCTTATAAATAGATTAGTCTGTTCTCTTCTTCAAATGATAGATTGTAGAGGAAATAGTATTTTATTCCGTTAAGGGCTGGAAAGAAAATTCACATAGTTCTGGAAAACAATTAGAAAGGTCATTCCATATTACAGTGTTCACTAAAGTACATGGTTTTTAGCCCTAAGAGTTGAAGTGCGCTGTGCTGTAGTGAAGTTATTATGGAGTCTTACTGAAACAAATACATACATTTTAAGGGGTATAGGATTACTTTAGGACACTTATGGGACAGATTCTTCAGGAGGTCTGAGAACAGGACCCCAGTGAAGGCTCTTCTAGTGGAAATAGCATCACTCTTTTTTTGTAGCTTATGTCTGACATTTTTTTGTATTTTACACAGACCAGAAGAGTTTATGTGAAGACCTAGTAATACTACAATGCAAGAATGTCTAAGGCCTGAGTTAATCCTTAGTCATCGTATTATAATCAATTACTCTGTCAGATCTCTGCTGGACTGTCCTTAACACACCATTAACAAGCTGAGGGCTGGGATTATATTGTCCTTCTGTGCTTGTGATCACGCAAAAGCTGTTCAATGATGCGCCATAGTTTGTAGACTCATTAGGATTACTCCTTGCGTGTGTTTAATCACGTTTACTCATTTTATGTCTACTCCGGAAATGAGTAAACGGGCTCGTCATTTGCGACTGGTTGGTGGAGCGCAGCTTTTTAAGGCTTGGTGAAAAAGTGCGAAATGAGGAAGCTGGCACGTATCGTGTGGTTGTTGCTTGGCGCAGTGAACTGATACACCTCTGTCTCCCCATCTCCAGATGATGACTTCCTGAGAGAGCTGCCGGAGACGTTCCCCTCCGATCCCCCAGAGCCCCTGCCTTACTTTCTGCTGGAGCCCGAGGAGGCCTACATCGTCAAGAACAAGCCGGTCAACCTCTACTGCAAGGCCACGCCGGCCACGCAGATCTACTTCAAGTGCAACAGCGAGTGGGTCCACCAGAAGGACCACGTGGTGGAGGAGCGAGTGGACGAGACGTCAGGTGAGGGTCCGGCAGGGGTCAGCAGAGGGCAGCTCCTTTCGAAATGTGATGAAAGGCCCTTGGCCCCCCTGCATCTTTGCTACAAGCCTTTTCCATTTGTCAGACATAAGAACGCTTTTCTGTTCCAGAGGGACCTGAGCGTACTTTTTACTCTCTTCCTTCATTTCCCACTCCAAACAAAATGTTCTGATTGCAGCACTGAGAGGGCTGTCGGTGTTGATAATACCAGCCCTTTGCTGGCTCTGTGTAGCTCTTGTTGTGGCAGTAAAAGCTCCATTAATTGCACTGCCATTCTACTTCAGACAGCTTCACCTTTCAGGGCTTCTCCTCTGCCTGCCCTCATGCTGAAATAACCGATTCTGCAGCAGACCTCTGCCTGAAAACGAGATCATAAAAGCGCATTGATTATTCGGTTTCTTACTGATTGAATCGTGTCGTGAGGCTGCTTTATAAACAGTTTAATCAATTCATTACCCACAGTGCTGTTAGACAGATTGTGCCAAAGACTCACCACTCCTTATAGAGAGAAGTGGCCCTTCTTCTTCTGCCTCCAGAGTGATTGTGCCCAAATGCTCCCAAGTTTGGAGTGAAGCCTTAGTGAGTCATTTCTGTTCCCAAATCAAATCTAAAAAATAACTTTGCTTGGGCGTAAGTAAAATTTAAGATTTGGAACTCTTCTGGAAAGAATGAGTGTTGTTAGTTTCAGCTCTTTCCAATGCAACATTGTTTTATGTACTCCGAACAGATTATTTTGTTTTTAAAGCTCACCAGTCACCCAAAGACTTATTAGTGAGCCGATTTATTATATTTCTAGATTTTCCATTTTTTAGTAGTTGTCTTTCTTTACTGATTACATCAGCTGAAGAGGGTCCCATTTAGGGGTGTGCTTTGCTCCAGGATGCCTGAGCTCAAGTCAAAGCTATTCATCAGTTCCAGTGAAAGCAGAGATCTTTTGTTGCTGGCCAGTGAGCGAGTAGTCATTCTTGGGATGTCAGTGTTAAGGCCCTCCTCTGATATGCTCAATGTCTAGAAAACAAGATACGATTTTCACTCATCCCAGTTGTGCAGCCATTTTGGGTTTAGGAAATAGCTTAAATATGATTTAATAATGTGATTTTATTGTGTAAATGTACTGACCCTGTGGTCTCGTTCTGCTCGCTTTAAAACAGCACAGTGGGGAGCTGGCTCTAGGGATGGTTATTGCTGTCGGTATTTTCAGGATCTTTCTGAGCGATGGTGATAAATGTGGTATTTAGTATATCAAACACACAGCACCACACCTTAGAGCTTCTTAAAAAAACACAGCAACAAAACTTTATTTTGTTATTTGTGTACTCGAACGCTGGCTTGCAGTCCCATGGGTGAAAAGCTGGACACAGAGATAGCAGGCTGCTTGCAAGGCTCGTCGTCGTACCAGCTGGACAGGAGTGCAGGGATCCTGTTTTTCCTCCCCTCAAGCCAGCTGCAGCAGCAGAGGCCATGAAGCTTCAGAACTCAGTGCTAATGATCTGGAACCTACTGAGGACACAGTTTAACATCACTCAGAGGGCCCAAAACACAGTGAGGTTGGAAAAATAGAAAAAGCAAATGTTTTATTGCATTACGTAATTACATCCATTCTTACAGAATTAGTTACATATTACAGATTGGTCAGTATATTTTATGAATTGTGTTTTTATGCACCTATACTGGCCTTCATGGGTTTAATGATTCGTATTTACGTTAACATTCCACAAACTGCTCAGTATCAGGAATCTACTAGTATGCGGGTGTAAATGTTTGAGTGTTTGTTAGGACAGGAGGTATTGCAGCTGGATGGACTAATACTCACTGGTCAGTCCAATCATTTGGTGGTTAATTCCAAATGGAGGAAGTGTAAAATGAGAAAATCAAGTTTGATTGATACCTGTGGGCTAAAAAAGAAACTTCTTGTGAAACTTAACCAGCTGACTGCAATCAATCACTCAGAGCTTGTACCATATAATGGTATCAGGTAGCCTTAGGGTATTTCCTTTCTGTAAGCATCCCCACCATCGACACTGTCCTTCTGTATTTATGAATTCTCATCTACTGTAGGTGTGCTTCTCATTTGTGGTGAAATGCTGTCCTCCCTCAGTCTGGGACAGACCTTAAAACTGCTCATAGGCAAATCTGGTCTCTACACTGTTCAACAGTTTGACACAGATGGTATTCCAACTACTCACTATTGTTCGTCATCAAGATTTATGTTTATCATACAGATTAACCAGAGGGAAATCACAAATTAACTCATTGTTAGACTTAATATCAGTAGAACATGAATGTGCTTCTCCATTGCTCCATTGCTTAGTGACACACATCCACATGTAAACAAATGTCACTCAATTGCAAACATTTCTGTTCCTCACTCTCCTTATGAAGAGTTCCTAGTTAATCCACACCAATCTTCTAATGTCTGATAACCAAAAACGACTGTGATCTGAGATGAGGTATTGTTAAATGGTATCTTTTGTCAGCATTGGGTAATGATGATAATGTTAATACTGTATGGGTGTTCTGACCACTCTCAGGATTTAACAGACCAGTAACATAGGCTTGACTTTAACGCCAGTTTTATAGTACACAAATCAGATACTGTAGTGTCTTTATTCATCACTGGGTTAACTGGTACATCTTGCACATCAGACGGAATTTCAGCTTCTAAGCATTTCTTTGATCCACCTTTGTAAAATTCCGTCTTGAAGTGTTACTTGCCTCACATACTTTTACATTGCATAGAGAGCTTTGTTGCTAGGGCATTTTTTAAACAGAGGATAGAATTTGTTGTTGAAGGAATATACAGTTTGGGGACATTGCAGCTCCTAAGATGTTAAAACATATTTTTAGTAACAATTTCAAGTAATTTAATGTTTCTTACACCCTTTTCACATTTTTGTAAAATCCCTTATAAAATAGTAACCTTATTACATTTGAAATGTGTCACCAATTACAATATATATTCCATTAACCATGTACACAGAAACTCGGCGACCTTTAAAACTGACTTTGTTTTACAGCTCTTTGCCAGTTTCTCAGCGGTTAAAAGAAGCCACAGATAAGAGTGGATTTAGGCGGTCAATAAATGTTTTATCATGAGAAAGATGAGACAATATTAATACCTCCCCCAACCTCATTACTGAAGTAGATTAGCAATGTCGATTGTTACCTGAATAAAACAGGGACACGTTATCTATCTCGAAGCCTGTCTGGCTCCATATCAAAATCATTAGATTGTACTTCTTTAGAGAAATAAATATAAAAAGAGTTTGCTTACAGTGGAGGTTGCACACATTAGCCTGCAGGATCATTAGCTTTCTTAAAAGGGATTTCAGTGGCAACCAATACTGCCTGTTGTTATTCACCCCCTGGGAGTCCTGAATGGATTCTCCGTGTTTCCAAGTACAGAAATCACCCTCCCCCCACCTTCTGCCAATTCCTGCCATTATCGCATCAATAGAGTTATCATTTTAAAACGCTGAAATGAAATTTACCAATGGGCAGCTGTAAGCCTGTGTAGGGACATAAAAAATGTTTATGACAGGAACAGGCTGTTGAGCCCATCAGGGACTGTCATTTTCCTCTGTGCTAAGTGATTCTTCTGCAGTCTCAGCCTGATATTTATAATATCCCACTACTTCAGCCTCCACAGTAAGATTTATATACAGTACATGTTGTTTATGTAGCACTGTGTGACGGATATGCAGTAGTATTTGATCAGGGCCCGTGATAACCATAGTCACCAAAAGTTAATTAATGATTGAAATCTGTTGCTTGCAGCTAAGCACTTTTTTACCTATGAAATGCTGGCCTGTGATTAAAACCAGTCACTAGTTTCAAAGCACTGATTTGATCATTCCAGCTTCCCCCTTCTCTCAGTTCCCTTGTCTCTGTCCACGTGACACCTAAACAGTTTCTGTTCCTGGGATATCTGCTTTCCATGTTATACCCAAGGGAAAACAGTAAATATAAAGATTAAGGATTTATTATAAACATGGCATTTTAAGCAACTTTCTTAAACATCTCTTAACGTTTTCTTAAATGAAATCTTGAATTTAAAAAAAATGAGACATTGCAAATTTCAGAAAAAAAAACATCTCAGCGTTTCTACTTGCAGGTATTTGTTTATTCTTCTTAATCTGTATAACCGTTCACGCTTATCATGAGCTTAAGTAGAGCTGTTAGGAGGCTCAGATGTCAGCAGAAAAATAATTGTGCAGCTTTAGTTGTACCCAGACTCACTGCATCACTGCAACCCAGATGCATCAGGTTACACAATTGCCATTTGTCTATCTGCTATTACCCTTCCTTATCAGGATGAACTTGTCTTTATTTACACAATGGCACATTTCTGGAAGAAATTTGACATGAATTTGAGTCCTGTGTGAGTTCGCAGCTGTCTTCAGGCCCCTTGTGGAGCATAATTTGGATTCTGTCCTGTAAATAATTTTTCTCTGAGAAGACAGAAGAGTTCCTGCTCAGTGATGCAGTTCTTTTATATTCTAACCTCCTTTCAAACACAGAGAGTGTGCTACCATAAGTGTTATTGATTTTGAACAGAACAGAAAAAAATGTTATTATTTTCTATATAAAAGTGTGTCTAGTTTTGTTTTTACAGGACTTCAGGAGGACTTGAGATTAAGAAGACTTGTCATTGTTGATTAATAATGAAAGAGGAACTACAGTAGATATGGTCATAAAATGGCATGGGAAGATGCTTTCTGATTATATGGAACTGCAGCTGTTTATTATGAAATCTGCTAAAAGTGGAACACTCATTTGGTTATTAAATTGTGAGGATGTAAAAATATTGGTTCACCAAGACATAACTGTTGGAAAGTGGAATGGGAGTTAGCAGCAGCAGGTTGGTACTGAACACATTATGGCTCAGGAATAAATAATGGCAATGAACAGGTCTAGGGTTTGAACCCAGCCTCCTAGCAAAAGTCATTGATGATGTTGGCTGAGCACTTCAAAAGCCCCATCTGGAAGAGCTGTTCATCTCTGTCTTGGTCATAGTGGCTGCCCTCTCTCTGGTCAGCCTGACGACTGGCGACTGTAGTACGTCTGTAGAAGATAACTTAATGGAGATGTTTGCCTGGCTGCAGTGCCTGCAGTGTGCCTTTCAGCCTGACAGGTACAGTTTAGACATATTTCTAATTTCCTCTAGCTGCTTTACATTTCAGATGACTCTCAGGGAAGAGCAGACAGTTGGCGTGTGGTGTGCCATTAGGTTTCTCCGAATAATTCAAGTGAAAAGGATGATCATGAGTAAGGAGGATAGTGTAACATGCGTTGGCCCAGCTCCATCTCCTTCAGAAACACTTGGCGCCTTAATTTGCAAGAATCAGGTCAGCAGATTCAAAGAATTACATTCTACCTTGTTGCTACTAATTATTTGATCTAGGAAAAAAGTAAAGCGTTGAAGGGCAATGGGCACCTATTCCAGTAGTTCCCGGTGAGACCCTACCTTAATGACTGAGTTGATGTAAGGTAAATCCTGTTTATTTCAGATATTCTTGTGCAATATTTCAGATAGTCTCGGGACTTGTAATCACAAGAGTATAGTAGTTCAGGTGGGTAGCTGCGTCAGCATGCGTAGGCTGCAAAGGAACAAGTAATAGGCTTATTCCATGCTGAAAAGGTGCTCACACCTGAAGAAGGCTCCACGGCCGAAACGTTGTGTTTTCTTTCTTCCTTTTTTTCAGCATGAAATAAACCTATTACTTGTTCCATCACAAGAGTATGCTGCCTTCCTGCAACTGATTGATATTTTTTTGGAATTAAATAAAATATACTGTAGGGTGAGTCACGAGCTTCAATTATTTATGGCCACAATGTTTCATAAATGAGGTCAATTACTTTCTGTGTCAGTGAACAATACCATTTCTCCTGCCTTCGCGCCCTGGCTTTCTCACTAGAAACTGCACATTGAGGAGCCTTGGTGTGACTGTGAATCCACCTCTGCTGGTATGAGCAAAATTCTCACGGTCAGTGCAAGACCAGCTAGGAGGTACTCCATTCTTTGGATTCCAGTTGAATATGTGGCACACAGTAGCTTCTTGATGGCATATAATCTGTATTTATTTACTGGAGTCTTGAAAGGAGTTTTGTTCACCCGTGTTAGTGTGACGCTTAACTGTTTTTTATTCTGCTTTCTTTGACCTGCTTTCACCTTCATGCGTGTGTCTGAGGTTGTTTACAGAGAATATGTGTTTTTGATCTGAAGAAGTGCAGATGTTGGGATGATTTCTTTCTAAACACAGCTTTGGAGTTGCTCTTTTTGTTTCTTCTGCTTTGTTTGTTTAAAAATGTGCATTCTCTTTGATTCTGGAGCTCAGCTATTTATATTTTGCGATTTGAAGTTCTGCTCAGGCCTTGCGGATGCAAAGTAGAATACTGGGAGAGTGGGGCCATGCTTCTGCTGGGGGGCAGAAGATGGGGGTGTTTTTACAAGTGGTAGATCAGACACCCCACCGAGAGTTTATCTTTCTATAAATACTATTGGCAAACTCAACATTTAAATGAGCAAAATCAGCTAAAAATAGCCCCTCTCTGAATATAAATCTGCTAAACCCCTCTGAAGGTGTGGCTTTTCCACAGAGACCAGCTCGCTGGGAAATTCAGAGCAGTGTTAAAGCAATGCGTCGTAAACACTCGCGTGTGATCGCTTCCATCAATTGTAATCTCTTTGTACAAAGCACTTCATCACAAACTGTAAAGGGTAATTTCAGAAAGCAAATAAATGTATTTTAAAATGTTCTTGATCTGGAGTTGACAAACTCTTTTAAAGGTGATCTTGGCCCTGTGATGCAAATACTTCCAAAGGTAATTAAGCAGTCACAAATGAAGTTTTATGATTAGACATTTTTCAAACTAGGTGTTGCCCTCCCCATGACGTGAAGCTAAGTAAAATTAATGGCCTTCAGCATAATACAGATTTCAGGTGAGACAGCTGTGAAAATGAGGTCATGCTTGCAACGTCTTAATTAATCACAATTTCCAAAAAAGTTTTTAAAAATAAAAATAAGGTGAAGAGCTAGTCAAAGATGAGGTACAACTCAGGCTGCAGTTTTTATTTTTCAGAAGGAGCGTGGTGGTGGCTGAGACTTGCTCGAAAATGCTGGTTCTGGGTCTGGGTTTGACGCTGTCATAGAGAGGAGCCGTTCACAGAGCTGCTCCGTTGCACTGTAATTCAGTTGAGACTCAAAGCTTAGTCTGAATTTAAAATGTATATTTTGAATATTAATTATTGATTCACTATACAACTTAGCAGGGATTAATAATTGATGCTGCAGAAGACTGGCCACATGCAGGTTCCCTGGTCTCATGAGTGACCTACCCAAACGCTGGTAATCTTTTTCCAGGCCAGCGCTTGTGGTGAGGGGTCAGTGTGTGCCCACAGGCAAAGGAATCATATGTGCCAGCCAAGAAAATGGAATTAAAAAAGTATTGAAATTGTCTTAATTTGTAAGGCTGAGCTACACTTGCATTTTCAAATACAAGGATCCCAGCTTCAGTTTAAAATGTCAGGTGTTCTTATCATATGCAGTAATAAGGAAAATGTTAAGTAGAAATATAATCTGTTCTTTCAGCTTTGTTTACCAGATGAACAATTCACACATGCTTTAATTTTGTGAGCCAAAAACCATGTTTTAAAACTACACATTCTAAAGCTTTGAGCAAAAACACACAAAGATTCGGGGATCTGTGAAAGGAGGTGGGCTCAGATTACTCCAGCACTTGTGGCAGAAAGAAACAAACAAATATTCCTATAAAAATCTGACTTGTCCTTTGGGGACACTTGTCTTTTTTATTATTATTTCCATTGGCTTTTCTCCTGCTCTGTTCTCACCGAGCCTCCCACAGAAGTACTTGAGCTCTCCCACGGCTTTCTTGGTACCAGAATTTCAGGAGAGTTTTTTTTCCTTTTTCTTATGCCTCTGCTTTTAACAGCATCCTCTGGCAAAGCGCTAAAACGCTTTAACCATCACAAGAATCGTCAGCTGCATCCCGATTCGTCTGCGGCTTCTGTCTTGCTACACAGCATTTAAATTTTGCATGAGTGCTAAGCTGGAGTCTGGGACGCATTACCACAGTGCATTACGCCCCAGATCATAAGGGAGGCAGTGTAGATCTCCTGAACCTGAAATAAACAGCCAACTGATTTTTCCCCCTTCTTTTCCTGTTCTGAATGACTTGAACATGGATAGATGTAGAACACAGACCTCTGGCAGGTTTCTGCGACCCCATTAATTCACTCGAGCGCACATGCCACATCTAGACAAAAGGCATCGTGCTTTCCGAGGAGCAGGAAGGAAAGAGCACGCCACAGCAAAATCACAGCGTTGCTTCTGCACTTGCATGAGGGGATTGTTCTGATTTTGGGTGGTGTGACCCCCTGTGTCTCACATGTCCTGCTCCACTGACCAGCCTGCACATGTGGTTTGGGCCCTGTGCTGTGTGACTGGGAGAAGGGGACTAGAGAGTGAGCTGAGCTGCACTGCAACATCAGCCGCCTGCTAATGGAAACCTAACCTGACAGAAGTGCCTCATGCAGAGCTTCATGTGCCCCCAATGGAAGCATCAGCCCTTCTCACCAAACTCATGAAAAACAAGTTTGGTTTTTCATGAGTTTGGTGAGAAGGGCTGATGCTTCTATCCAAAGTTTACCGACGAGAGGAGGCCTCTCTTAATTTGTTTTAGTAGCTAAATGATGTGAGGATCTTATTCAGCCGTCTGCTGGAAGAAGCCAGGGTATCTTAGTGGCGAATTAACTGTTAATTAATTCCTATCCCATGACAATGCTGCACAGTTTGGACCTTTCTTCACAGGGAGCAGATATTCATGCCTGACTTCATGCACTCTACCCAACTAAAGCACAGAGTTCCTTGCATTCCTGTATTTCTTTTTTCATGTTTAGATTAAACATTTAGTACTAGTTATTATTTTTTATTATTTCCTATATTCCCCAGTGAGGAATAGCTTATTTTTAATTGACTCAGCACTCCGTAGCTATTCTTACATTAGCACAGGAGAGATTAAATGTGCCTTCACTTAAAGAAAAGGATATTTCGGTCCCCTTATGCTTTAAGTGGACTAGTCTAACCCTCTTCTAAGGTCTTAAGATGTTCAGCTGATTTATTCTCAGTTGAGAGAATTGTGCATTTAAAGGCACAGCCTAACCAGGTCTAAAAGTCACCCTGTAGGTAGAGCCAGTGCTTCACCTGTGACTATAGAACTGGAGGAAACTAAGGAAATGGTTAGGAAGAAATTACCCCATCTTACTCTCGGAATTCCAAGAAATTCAAAAGTTACCAAATGAATGCATGAAGTTACAGCTCTGTGCTTTGTAATCCTGCATCACCACTAAATGTGGACCAAGAGGTCACCAGTTTAATTAATTTCTGGGATCTCTGTTTTTACCTGGTATAAAGGTGCTTTGCATTGTTAACTTTCCAATCCTTTGTACAAATGACAAGAGTTTTCTAGAGAGCGCTGCCTCCAGGCAGAAGGAGGAAAATATTTTGAAACAATTTTCCCATTTAGCTGGTAGATATGGTACATGTCTACCTGGAAACAAAAGAATGAAAGGACCTGATATGTAAGCTTTATGTAAAAGGTTAACCTATGGAGAACAGAAGATTGTAACAGAAGTAAAATCAGTTCTGTGGAATTGTAACAAATAAAGTGTTAAGCAGAAGTATTTAAACCGTCTGCCTCTCAAAGGGTACCTGTTTCAGCTCTGACGTTCCTGTAGGACTCATGTACACGGTAATAGCTCAGCTTGCCAGCAGTGCCAGCTGGTGTTTGATGCAATACAAGCTGGCTTGAAAAAGTCAAAAACTGAGTTTGCCCCGTCTGTCTTTAAGCGTGTGTCGTGGTGAAGCAGTAGGGCCATTTCATCATGCACTGCTGTCTGCAGAACTGACCCTAGCTGTCCTTGTGTCCCGACAGGGCTGGTGGTTCGGGAGGCGAGCATCGAGATCTCCCGGCAGCAGGTGGAGGAGCTGTTCGGCCCAGAGGACTACTGGTGCCAGTGCGTGGCCTGGAGCTCGGCGGGCACCACCAAGAGCCGCAAGGCCCACGTTCGAATTGCATGTGAGTATCAACAGACACCACAGGAGACACAGCATAAGGGATGTCACCGTGGTGCAGTAGAATGAGTCACAGCGGACATGACTAATCAGCAAATTACCATAAGATTGCACAGGAACGCAAAATCTTACTATTGTGGAGAATCATGGTTTGCTTTTAAAAAAACAGGTACAGTTTTCTATATTTGAGGCATCTATATTATATAGTATAAAATAGGGATTCTTGAGTGGGACCTGACATCCCTAAAGTACTCTGTGTCCTCCTGAGCACGGTAACATTTAAGTTAATTGCAGAAGTTAGATTTCTATATTTACACATTTAACTTGTTTGCAATTTACAATAGAGGGCTGAGAGATAGCAGCACAGGGCACTTTCAAAGGTTTCAGCAAAGAAATTATGAGCAGGACGCTCTCTTTAAAATAGAGTGGGTCTTTGTTCAATGAAACACAATCCACTGTAAGAAAAACAGCAATCATGAACTTAAAGTAAGGTTTTTATTTTGTCTTTAACAAGCCAAGTGAAAAGAACAAACAAGCGTATGAAAGAGTGGAAATAATTCAGGAATTCTTTGTAGCCACTAATATACAAATATTTTTTTTTCCATCCACTGACTCTACTGTTAAAAATGAAAATCACTTTTGAAAGTACCATATTTTGACTTAGCATATTTTCTGTGTTCCTTTGGTTTGATTGGTAACACCATTTCACTGCTCAGTGGTTACAAAAAGCAGATTTATGTGTGCAGTGGTGTAGGTAGGCTGCACATAGTCCATAGTTCTTCATCAGGGTTTGATTTATACTTTTTCACTTTAATTCTGGGAAACTTGTATCAGCCCTCCCACTGGAAGGCTAGATTAGTATAAAAAGTGAGTGCACGCTGCAGTATTTTTTATTCTTGTGGATTCATGCAACAGTAGCTGTAAATTGATAATCAACATTGATTTTTGGAAGCCCGATTATTGATTTCAGTTTTCAGGCTAAAATGTCATCCACTGTGCGAACAGAATATCCTCAGCATTACAGTGCAATACAATACAGTATAGATTTATAAAGCGCTTCTTGTGTAAACCGCCCCAAGGTACGCTTTAAAAATCCACTACAAAAGTCTTAGTAAGTGCATGTTTTTCCATAAGAGAAAATGGATATATATATATATCCACGGCAGATCTATGTGAATAGTGCGGCACATTCCACATTCTGTAGTCTGCTGCCTGTTCTTTAAGATAGATTATTAGGAATATTCACAAAGTAATGCAGGTCTGGTCTAGTCAGGCCTACAGCAGAGGACACTGAGCTCCCAAGACCTCCCATCATCTAGAGTTCTGGTCTCTGGGGGGCTGACCCCCTTCAAGGTCCCTGAACTACTGTGCAGATGTAAGAGCAAAAAACAGCCGATTACTGCCAGTCTGACACCTTTCCTCTGTTGCTGTATTGAGTGTTACATTTATTACTTGCTCCAGCTGTCTCAGTGGGAAAGGGAGACCTTTAGTTCTCTGTGCCCAGCAGGAGTATTTTACCTTGTGCTTCGCTGGATCTAAAGGACCTGTTTCCTATGTACTTTTGATATTGTTTGGCATGGTTGTGTCTTTATCTCCTAGCCATGTTTGTTTGGAACTTAAAAAGATATGAGAACAAATCTTAAGTCCGCAATCACAGTTAAATAAATTCATGATTTAAAAATAAACTGATGTGAATCCCACTTTACATTGAGAAGTGTCCCGTCACCACACAGCAGACAGTTAATCCCGACAGACCTCATGTCTTTCCTGGTTTTCCTTAAATGTCTCCCATCCCAGCACTGATTAGACCCAGCCTGGCTGAGCTTCTGAAAACTGATTAATTCAGGCTATAAAGTGACAGCTTTACTGTCAGCTTACCGACAGACCAAAGTGACAGAGTTATAAGAATTAAGAAGTGCAAATTACTTCACAATGTCCTTTAATGGAAATTATATATATATACATTTTCAAATTGTATATTTGACTGCTGTTGTGTACACAGTGAAATTTCTTCATTAATGGGAACTCTTTTCAAATGCAAAAAATAAGATGAACTGGGCAGAACAAGAGCAGTTACCACACGGGAAAAATCATTTAACTAGTTAATTAGTTATTGCACCTGTGAAAAATCACAGGTTTATCACTGTAAATCTTAAAAAGAGTGCTTTCACTCCAAGATCAACTAACTGATTTATATTGCAGTGTCCACCGAAATTCAGTTAAGGCTGATCAATTTATTAGCTTCCAGCTCAGTGCAGCAAACAATTATACTTATCCAACCAGATCTAATTAACTTTAGAAACGGTTACAATCTATGTGAAATTTGCAATTTTGTCTCAAATAATTCATTACAGATATTTTCAACTCCAATTAAACTTAAAATATAATTAAATCTAATTATAGATTACATGCTCAGGTTCAAAGATACTAGAAAAGAAAGACAGAACTATTGCAAAATTATTTTTAAAGTACAACTTAAGCTTTTTGAAGCTGTAATATCTAGGTGTAGTATAACCATTATAACAGTAATGGCTTGGAAATCTTATACGTTTTGTTTTTCAGCAGGTGACCAATAACAGCATAAAGAAGAGCAGAGTTGCCATTTGCAAATAAACACAGCCTTCAGACAGTACTCAAGGCACTAATTTTTTCCCCGATATTTTCAATGAATAAAATGAATTTAAGATTTGGTCAAATTGCTTCCTTAAGTAAAATGTATAGCCGCATGTGTTTCCAATTATTTTAAAGCTGTGTGTCCATCTACTTGTGACAATCAAAGCATTCTAATACTAAACAACCCAAGAACAGGCTTGTGTTTGCAAATATGTTAGCATATGAAAGTCATTCTGCTAAAGCAACAAAGTTAAAACAATTGATTTTATTGTCTTTTAAAGCTCAGAGAGGTTAGCAAGATTGCCAACTTGAACTTCAAGGAGCCTTACTGTTCATATACCGTGCATATACCATTCAAAACACCTGAAACTAACAGGTGAACCAGGACTGTGCCAGTACACTTCCAACTGCTCATTACAATCTCACACATTTTGCAAGTTATTCCGTCTATAAAATAAAAAATCTTTTATCACTTAACCCTTTTTCTCTGGATTTCAGGGGATATTACCCCAAATCAAGCAGAGTTCCACAACAGATGGAGATAAGGAATTGGACAAGTTGACAGAATTCACATGCCAAATGTGCCTACAATGTCCGCGTTGTGGCTTTCCAGTGATCACAGTTGCCTACTCTGACTGCATTTATTTATCAGTCTGAAGCATTACTTAGTCCATGATTAAAATGTCTGTTTAAGAGAGGGCATGGTTTCCATTAACTCAGGGCCGAGCCACAGCACATTTGCTCAGTAACATTAGCAGGAAATGTTTTAATCCATAGACCTTACAGCAGTTTGCGCAATTTATTTTTATTTAAACCGGAGTGCACCACTGCTCATTCAGCCCATGACAAAAACATTTATTTATCATCTGTAGAAATCTTATTACACCTGATTATACAAAGTGCTGCATATATGCTCCCCTTTCGCTCTCGCTGCTGAAGTGGGGGGTGAGACCAGAGGTGCAGCTCCTAAAGGCATTGTTGGCAGCGCCCCAGAGTGCTCCACATGTAATGGCTTTGTAATCCGGCCAGCCGTGGAAAGGCACTATCCTCTCAAGTCACCCATAAAGTCGCCCTGACTGGCAGTCAGAAAATTGCTCACATTAGATTGCGGAGACTGTAAGGAGGCAGATATTTTGAGGAAACGCATTCCTAAGTGCCCGGGAACCTGGAGAGCGGGTGTTTTTTGTTTGGCCCTGACTTTTGAGTTGTGGAAGCTGGGCGTCTACATCAGTGCCTGTGTTCGGACCCACCCACCTTCCTCTCTAGAGGGAAATGCCCGCGGCCCAACAGTAAAACAAGGTTTACAGTGGTGTACTTGTGGTTAAGTGTACCTGTAGATGGCGCTCTTCCCACTTGACCACAGTTTCCAAACCAAAGCCCGGGTATGGTGAGCAGGGTCACCACTCTTTTGTCTCGCTTTTCATTCTATTGGAGAAGTAATTTCTCTCTTGTCTGCCTAAGGTTCTGTGCAGGGGGGCCATCACAGATCACACACGTGGGCGCTGCATTGCAGTGGTGGATAAAGGCTACATACAACATACTCGTGTATGTACAAGTATCAAGGGATGCTTTGAGATCCCCTGGGATGGAAAAGCTCTAAACAAGTTCAGTGGATTTTCATAGGCATTTAAGTCTTTAATTTTCAATCCTCTGTGGTACTGTTACTTTATTTTGTCTTTTTTTCCTGAAGACTTGTTATGTCAGTGCGTGAGTTAAGTGATTTTTAGATCTAACACATTTTCTGATTATATTGAATGTGTAGGATCATATGCATCAGGTGACAGAAATGTAAATTATTCATCCTCCAAATGGATGGGTAAGCTTGAGTTTAATGAACATTTTAAGGGACTGATTTAGATTCAAATCCTGTTGCTTTATTGCAGTCATTTCTTTATACTTCATTCAGTACATGTATTGAAAAGGCACACACCTGCCTATGTCCATTGTGTATAGAGAGTTGAGAAGAGGTGCACACTGGTGATTCCACAGGGTTATCTGTACTGATCCTAGATGGTGGCACTCTGAAATTTATGCAGATGCAAAATGGCTTTGCAAGAGCTCCACAAAGTGACAGATTCCATGGCTGTTAATTTTACACACCCTGGACTAGGAGGAGATCTTGAGAAGTCACACACTCTTAGCGTACGCCAGCTAGTTTTCAGCTCCATTAGAAAATACTTTCAGCACTTGTGATCAGTGAGCGTGTAATAGAATTACCAGAGACGTAAATTCAGAGAGTGAAAATGCGCTTCTCAAACGAGCAGCCAGCATTTGTTAATGCAAGGTCAGCTGTGTGTCGGACGATGTGTAGCAACATTGATGGGATGAGAGATTTCTCTAAGCAGCCAGCCTGCAATGTCACTACTCAGTCTCTGCTGCTCTGAATTCTCCAGTCATGCGGACATACTAAGGACTCTTTCTCTCTGGCAGTGGAAATTGATGACAGCAGACAGCTGCTAAGAACACAATAGTGAGTTAGCTAAAATCAGAAGAATAAAGATGAGGGAAAAAAGGCAAATAATTTTCTGTGTACTAATCCCATCCAGAATTGAATTTGACCAATTAATTCCACCTACCAGGTGCTTTAGAAATCCTCCTGAGACAGAATTAGTCCTAATGGATCATTTAAAAATTCTAGATTTAGCAACAGTTTTTGCAGAGTCTTTCAGTCTCCAGGGTGGGTCTTCCTGTCCTCAAGATCAGATCCTGCAGTCCTGATCCAGGAGGTGTAGAAGGAGCAGGATAGAGCAGAAAGAGTCAGCATTCCTGGGTCAGATAGTCTGTAAGTGTCCACATGCCACTCATTCCGCATGCTGGTGAATTCAGCACTGGAAGCCTGTGTAGTAATCCTGGACACAGATTCCCGCTTATTATCCTCTTTGTGTTTATTTTATGCCTTTATCTCACATCTTTGGCATGACAAAGAAGCCCTCTTCATCATGAGTTTCTGGAACCAATTAGCTACTAGCAAATAAACAAGATGGATGATAGATGAGCTGAATGCCCTCCACTCATCTATTATTTTATTATGCTCAAGTATGTAGCAGACATTCAGACACATCAAGGGAAAAATTAACTTGTGTTTTATTTTGGATTATATGTATAGAAACCTTAAATGCTGCCTTTTTCACATTCAAGATATTTAAGCAATTAAAGACCTTTAGAGTTCTCAGGCATTTGTGTGAGGTTTTTATTTCTCTAAAAAAAACAGCAACGGGTTCTTAATTTTTAATTCAAGAATGACAGCAGTGTGTCCTCCTGCAGTGAAAAAATCTGTGAAAAAGGTATGGAGGTGACTATGAACTGTTCTTCAGAGAGGCTGCTTAAATCCTCTACAGCCGTCATCCAGTTCTCAGGAAACTTGTCTGTCGTATGGCTTACAGACTGAACCCTCAGGGAGTATCGCACTGAAGGACATTTTTCGTAATGCTTGACTTCTTTTCTGCTTGTAATGTTGTAATTAAAAAAGAACATGTCCATCACTTCAGTCCTACTTGTTTAAGCCCTGTATCAGCTGAATCTCCTGTAATGTTACTCTTCGCTTTTGGTATCTTTATTTACATGTACTTACATTCCCTACCAGCTTAAATTATTAGATCTTTACATCATATATTTGATGTTATACCTATTAATTGATTTGGCTTACTTCTACATCCGGTGCAACTTCAGTTTAATAGTATTATTGTATTGTGTGTTTGAACATTAAAAGCTCAGTTCTAAAAGTGAAACTTTGTGGAATACCAAGCAGAGTTTTTGCTTTTGGCTACATCTGTTTTTCACTGTATTTGCCTTTTGTTTTGAGTTTACAGATAATATTGTAATGCAGTTCACACTGATCATCATACCAAAGAGAGAAAATAAATGAAGAGAGGAGAGAGGAAAAGAAATTGAATATACAGTATGGAAGTGAGTGTAAGAATCAGGAAAAAAGATGAGAGAGAGAGTGACAACAAAAAAGTAATGAAGTTGTCCTTCAAGGTGTGGGAGGGGTTGGTAGAGGGGAAAAAAAAGGAAAACGAAAAAAAAAGAATAGAAGGTGAGCAATATAACAGCTCAAGAAGCGGTCTGTTAGGTTACACAAAAAACCAAAAGTACACTCAGAGCCACAGTGGACAGTTGTGGCTGTCGAGGCTGTGGTGACACTTGAGTTGAGGGATTGAAACGACTCTCTGTACCTGCAGCAGATTGGAAATAGGTGAGAGAGTGAATAAGGTGAAAGTGGCGGTCAGACTTGGAGAGCCTGCCGCTCTACATCTGCAGCTGTGCTGCTGTCTCTTTGACTTTGGTGTTGCTGTGAGTCTCCTATGAGCAGCCTAACCAGGCGCGTACCTGGCACTGTGACACTCAGTCCACATGCACCCTCTGGCTTATTCTTATGAAAAAACTGCAGGGCTAATTTTACCCAAGATCAGAATTACATGCTGAAAACAAGGGGGGAAGAAAGAGACAAACAGATGAGCACACAGGAGGTGGCGGGAGCAACGTTCTGCCTTCTCTGTGGGTTTGCAGGATGAGCTGAATGGCCTCCTCTCATTGGTAGCCTGTGTTAGAACCAGTTAATACTGTGGTAAGGAGTTATTTTCTTGATAAAAGAGAGAAAAGGTTGTGCTGAGATCTTTTAAAATCAGAAAAAAAATGTTCCAAAAGGAGAGAGCAAAGGAGCAAAAAGGATCCTTTTTCATCCTGACAGAGCCTGACTTCAAACCAGGCTCCCAGCGTAGTCTCTGCTGACACTGATAGTGCTGCCTTATCACATTACTGACCACCTGGCTTGCAAAGACAGTCTGAGTCAAAAATTATTTGTGAATAAAATGTCTTGAAGCAAAAACAACATTGCCAGGAAAAGCTCTAGTTGGATCAGGAGTAATTGGGATGGCTCTGAGGCAGAGTCGTGTGTGGAAGTGGGCTGACTGACAATGACACAAACAGGCATTTAGAGGTAAAGGCTGCTGTCACTGGCTCTGTAAACAAAGCAAAAGTGGTTTCTAGAGACGTGCTGGGTTCTTGAAATATTATTAAACGAGTGCTTTTTTTATTGGTTTATTCAGAAGCAAATTGGTGGCATTCTTCAGAAAATTGCCTACTAGCTTGAATGTTAATGGAAATTTACTCATAACAAACAGGAAAGGGCTTGAAAATTATCCCATCATTTTTGCACACCGTGCATTAGGAATGAGTCAGGGAGGGTGGATAGGGGGTAACATACTATTTTCTATTCATTTTACAAGAGGGAGATGAGATCAATTCAGGTGGGAAACTATTAACTTGTATCATATGAGCTTTTGGGGCTTTGAAGTCTGTATTTGCTTGTTCTAATATTGCTAAATTTGTCACTGAGACAGTTAGCTTTGCCCTCTGCAAACAGTAGCTCAGTTTGCGCTCCGAGGTGCCAGCCCTGTGATAAAATGCAGTTCAGAGGTCTTTTAACGGAGAGGGCAGATCTGGCAGACGGGACAATGCCTGAGTGACCGACAACAGTAAAACACACCTGTTGGGAAATCGGTAACATGCGAGAGTCAGTTGATTTGATGTATGAGAATAAAGTCCTTGGAATATACTGTAATTGAGTTTTCAAAGTCTCGGTTTTGGGTAAGAGCTGCAAGTGGGATTTCAGGACCTGATTTATCAAGTAAGTTTGGAATAGATTTTACCACAGCTATTGCAAGAAACCATAATTATTTGGGTTGTGTTTTTGGGATGGAGATGAAAGAGTGTCTCGAGGTGGTTGCCAGATAAAATGGAAGAGAATCTACCAGAGTGCGTGTGAATTAGTGCTCTGTGAGAAGAAATGAAAAGAGCTACGTTGCCGGATCAGTAAAGACAGGAATTATAACGTATCTCCACATGCCCCTAGCGAATTACAAACCCAAGACCTGATGGTGTGTTCCCATTAAGTAGAAATATTTTCTTTCTCAAAAAAAGCCAGATAAAGCCAGTACCTATATCATTTGCAATTTGTGGACAGATGGTCTCAGTTGAATGCAGGCTTTACCCAGGTTGTGTACTGCTGATCCAGGACTAGTACAAAGTTTCTTTTCATTACAAAGGTAATTTTCATGTGACAGAATGGCTGTGATTTCCTGACAGGTAATGTACGTTTGGTTGTGGAAGTCTGGAACAAGCTACTCAGCCATGCTGTTCCAGTTTAT
Organism: Atractosteus spatula; assembly: GCF_055471065.1. Classification (NCBI taxonomy): domain Eukaryota; kingdom Metazoa; phylum Chordata; class Actinopteri; order Semionotiformes; family Lepisosteidae; genus Atractosteus; species Atractosteus spatula. The sequence continues at coordinate 64,154,405 of NC_142708.1, read as the reverse complement.
TATAATTGTTCCTGGTAGACCATATACAAATAACCTAAAAACTTAAAAATGTTGTAGAGTTCTAGAACTACTGGTATAACTAATAATAATGATATTGATAATAATATCGGATGTTTTAAAAGATTGCAGTTTCACAGTTTATGTAAGATAAACATTTAATAATAATGCCATGGTTTAGATGTCTTGGCTTCCAAAGTTTTAGAAGGGAATCAATGATGCTTAGAGCCTTTGACGTTTTTTTTTCCTAAAATTAGGAATGCACTCAAGAAAACTTTGAAATAGACTTCTGCGTTCCCACAGCAGTGCAGTGTGATTTCTTAAGAAAATCAATTGCTTAGGCACATAAGCAAACACACACAAACTCGCATCATGCAGTGTTCTGTGCACCCTAGTGTTCAGGGTTTTTTGTGTTCTAAAGCCCTCAGTTCCCACACAGTATTTCATGGTATCTTGGTTTACAAAGACTCTGTTAAATCTCACCCCAGGTGATAGAATATGTTTCTAAGACAGCAAAGACCTGAGACCTGACTTCTTTTTCTTTGGGCTTGTCCTTAAAATAACCATGCAGCGTCCATATGTAGGACAAATTCTATTATTAGCTGTAGTAGTGGATAAATGTGAGAGGAGATTGGAGACTGGGCATTCCAATACAATTAAATGTATACATCTTTCAAACATAAACGCATAAGTCACGTGTTTTCTGATGTGTCTGTTGTCCTGCTCCAAACCCGCCTCACCAACCCGTTTTCCTGTTTATGTGACGATAAATTCAGTTTGTTGATTTTGTCACGCTCACTGTCATTAAGGCAGTTTTTCCCAAAAGGGGGAATCCGGTGATGAACAATAATTGGGCACTAGTTACAGTATATCAGACTGCAGCTGAGAACGTGTTAAAGAAACTTAACCACTTACAGCTTCATCAAATTCACACGATCTGGCTAAATTCATTAAGCTCATCAGTTTTCATCATCAACACAGGCTTCATCCGTGGCTCATGGTTTGCGCCAGGTTGCAGAGGCTGTCATGGTGACTTCTGTAGAGTCCAGTTCATGCCTCTAATATTCACTGTGGCTCCAAATCAACAGAGGGTATCCAAGGCAACACTGTTCCATTTTCATCTTGCAAGGAAAGTATTGTCACACAAACAGTACTGAGGACATTCCTTGTCCTGTGTCCGGCTGGAGTGTTGTCTTGTCAGGGTCAGGTTGAGCACCAGTGAGGGCAGAGAGACCCAGGTAACAGTGTTATACTGTACACATATGCTGGTAAGTCAACATGTAGTAAGAACTTTATTGGATTTTTGCACTATTCTTTATGTTCCAGGAGTGCGGAAAATTGAAGAGGCTCTCTTAGTTTCTCCTTTTGACAGATTACCGCACTGCAGGCCTCTGTGAGAGTCACTGCAATGCCTCTTTTTTATTGCTTACATCATGACAGCGCTGCGAGTCACATTTATTCTGGTCTTCTCAGAGACGATTACCAGTAGCCTGGCTTGTACACATTTAGATTGATTAGAAACAGTGGCTGGCCTGATTGTCAGTGGGAAGCTTAGGCAGTGGCTGCAGTTTCACTCAGAGGGCTGGATCTGACCCAGAAGACTGGGCCTTAGTCAGAATCTGTCTTTCTCTTTCACTTTGTTCAGAAGCGTGGAACTCTGTTCTTTTCTCCTCTTTGTGGAGTCTAGAGAGACCCATAGAAATCAATCCTAGTTTCACTGAAACTAGGGGGACTGAAACTTTTTCACACTCTTTGTTTTAGATTTGAATAATTTGTGTTTTCTTCTTTGTTAGAGCCTAGAAAACAAATTTCTTATGTTTTAGAACCTAAAAGACAAGGTGCTTGAAGCCTTGCATGTTTGATTCAGCCAAGGCTGTGCTGAGACAAAATTCCGTCTAATCTAAAAGAGGAGCCCTCACATCCGTTTTTATCTTCACAGTAATTATGATTATAATAAAATTAAAATATTATTTCATTTGGCTTAATTACATAACTTGTTCTTAAAAACACTTAATCTACTTCTAGTTTAATTCAAAATGTACAGTATTTTCACCTCCTTAAGGGAGTTTTGATTTGCTGCAGAGTCCAACATAACAAGCATCACCAACAAAGGTCACAACAAAGGTCAGGAAGAGCACTATTTCATGAAATATATATTGAGTGAAAGTTATGTTCTGAGAGAAGTGCCGATTGTTGGATCAGTCAAGGTTGCAAAATTAATACGAAAGTTACATCAGGAAAGAGGAGTCCAGAATGATGCTAATTATAACACCCCAACTTTGGAGTTGGAGTCACAATTCTGAGGCCGACCCCAAATCTAAGCTCAAGAGGCAGCTCTAAATGACATAACAACAGTGAGGGCAGTATGAGTTGGAATTTGGTAGCCTGACGTCTGTTTTTAGGATTCTGTAATAATGTGTGTGGCTCTGGATTAAAGTAGGTTTGCACTCTCTCATGTGATTTAGGGAACCATTTAGGTCGCTAAATCAGGGCTTTCCCATTAAAATGAGCTGTCTGACCTCTGTAAATGTGATTGAAAAGTGTTTGAAGAAACGGTGCCCGAGCTTCATTCTTTTCAGGAAGATGTTATCTCTACGACTGCTCTACAGAAACTGGAATATGTTTCTAATGACCTGGAAAGACTGCCTTCCGTGACTGCTGCCTTAATCGCGGGCTGCCTGCAGCTCTTTCCTTCAGCACTCACCTATTTAATCAGCTTGAAAGAAAGGCTTCTTATTAAATCAACAACAACAAAAAAACTTGACTTTCTGATCAAGCTTGATCTGTTGGTGCTGACTTCCTTCCCTGTCCGGTTGGATATCAGAGTACTGACTGAGACTGAACATGTGCCTCAGGTCCAGGGAGGGAGGGAATTAATCTTTCGTTGACAGTTGCCTTGCAGTTTCAGGATGCCTCTGGTTTCCATCCAGTCTGACGTTTGATAAGTGTTCTTTTTCAGAGCTCTTCATTACTCACCACTGAATTAGCTCTGCCCAGAAGGCGTCTGAAGTCTGTCCCTCGTCGCCCTCCACAAAGATGAGGCAGGATATCCCCCGGGTGTCTCAGCAGAAACAGATTAAACAACTGCAGTCTTCAGCACTGAACACTCCTACTGTACCTCTCCTGCTCATTCAAGAGACATTAAAGAAGAAAGCACACGGGTGGAATCAGTGGCAGACTCATTCAGAGCAATGAAAGGAATTACTGTGTCATTAAGGCAAAAACACAGCACACTATTCCAAAAGCAATCCCAATAGAGATTAAAGTACAGAAAACAGAACATTAAAGTACAGAAAGCCAATTCTTAGTGTGCAATATGTTTGTGGGCCCTATGCATCATTTGTGTCTGTACACATTCTGTACCAGTGTGTGGTACATACCTGTAGTAAGTACAATTATCTACAAAGTTAATGGGTTTGTTAAACCCTAAAAAAAACTTTTTTCACCCTAGATGTAGTGATCCTTTTACAATACTACATTCTCTGTTCAGCCTGTATATAAATGAGACCTGCTTAGTATATAAATGAGACCTGCTTCAAAAGTCAACTAGCTGTACTAAATTTGATACTTTATTTTTCAGCCTTGCAACAGACAATGCCAGAGCGAAGTGAATATTTTGATTCAGTGTTTGAATTAAATGTGACCACATTTTTATCATCTCATGTAATTAGCTTTCTGTTGAGGTAGAGTGCATTGATTATGTTCCAGCATCTCCACCTGTTTTTCTGGGCACAGTGTGATTTAATCTGTGTGTAACGATCTGCTACTGACCTGGGACACCTTTTCCCTTGTGTGTTATTTTCTTTGTTGTTGTTACAATAGAATCAGATCATATCAGCTAAGTGCAGGATATACAGTATAATACACACTCACAAGTTACACATACAGTAGCAAGTTCTGTCGATTGGCCAAAGATAAGGGCTTCTGTTCTGCTCCTCAGTTACTGGGGCATCACTGAGATCAGGCCAGAGTGTTGCCTTTTGTGGTTTTAAACCTTCACAGTTACTTTCAGAATGCATGGGATCAGACTGTGTCTTGGAGCATAGATCTTTAAGAATAACCATGTTAATATGAATGTCGATTGTAGAGAATGGGAATCAATTGTAATAGCTTTTAACTGATCAACAAATACTTTTAACTGCTAAGTGCATTTAAACAGCAACTTGTAGCAGAAAAAATGAACAGGTTTGTATTTGTTGTTTGTAATTTTAAGTGTTATTTGTTATTTTAAAGCAGCACAGCATTATTATTTTAGCAGTAAGTATAGTAACTTGTGAAAACAACATTATTTTTATCATGTTTTTTGTTTGGTTGTTTGTTTGTTTGAAGCTAATGGGAACTCAATATGAATGAGTACAACATTCATTATGAATGACTTTTTTGCACAAGAAAGCAAAAAAGGTCAGATTTCCTGGGAAGCCCAGGTTTGCTTCAATAAAGTCTCCTGAGACGCTGTAATTCAATACCGCTCTGTGCCAGTTTTCAGGATACAGGAATTTCGCCTTTTGCGTTGATGATTAATAAAAGACATTCTTGTCTTCAGTGCCTGGAGGGACCGCATGTGAGTGCACTGCAGAAACAGATTTAACAATGATTTAAATTTAAGGAGAAATAAACGTTTTTAAAAATCGGATTACATGCTTTACAGAAATAAGTCATGTAAGTTCTGATATCTTTTGCTTGAAGTCTGAGGTCTGTGCCTGTGTTCCAAGGAAGCCCTTTTAAAGTGGTTTCCTTGTGGGGTCTTGTGTGTGTTTTAAGTGTTAAATGATTCTCTTTGTGACTTTGTTTCAGATCTCAGGAAAACCTTTGAGCAGGAACCCTTGGGGAAGGAGGTTTCCCTGGAACAGGAAGTGCTGCTGCAGTGCCGCCCACCTGAGGGGATACCCGGAGCTGAGGTGAGGGTCAAAGGGCATTCTCTTTAACAGCCGTTGACGCTAGCAGCCAAAGAGATGTGTCTGAATATGGGGCACTTAGAATCATCAGCGCTCAATGAGCGAGTGATAAATGTGTAGCAGCAAACACTAACCAACCTTTACAGGAGGCAGAGATTGAATGGAAACAGATTAATGAATCTCCGTGTCCATTCAAATGCATTGAAGGGCAGAAAGCCATCACTTCTTCTTAATTCAAAATGCCAAGAACAGTGCGAGAGCATTTGTTGGTGAGCCTCAAATAAAATTAGTAAGTGACACAGAAATGAGCAGCTCTGCAAAGCTCAGGGTAAATTGGTTTATACTCAGTAATGGATGGGATCTTTTCTCCACACGCTTACTAAAAGCCTTCAGTCCTCAGAGAGAGTTGCTGAAAAATGAAGTTATCTTGATTGCTGCTTTCCCCTAGAATGGGCCTGATTGCACCAACGTAAAAGCTTTCAGGTTTTTAGTTGTGCTTGATTGTTTGTTTTTTTGTGAACAACTAAAAAAAATCTGTAAGCTGCATCTCAACATAAAAAAAAACAAACAAAAATAAATGAGCTATTTCATTTCTACAGTTTTAATACTATGCAAGTTATGGTTTTACAGAAGCAGGCTTCTTTAAAAAGTGAAAGCAAGTAACATTTACAGTATGTTTGAATCTGTTTTATGACTGGATGTGGATTTAGTATTAAAGCTGTTCTGTTTAATAAGGTGGCACATTTTTTGATGGTGATTACACTGAACTAAATATCATATATAGTTTGACTGCGGTTGCTTGTGTAATGAACATGGACAATTATGGACCAGACAAGCATTGATTGATCTTCACAGGGGTGAGTCACTATGAATTTTTTAGGGCATTAATTACATAATAATGCCTGTCTTTATTTTTTTGGTGTCTGTTTGGGCACACAGTTATGTCTTCAAGACTTGGCAAGCTGAATACTCTCACATTTCCTACCACTCTGGGGCTACTGGTCTGCAACCAAGATCATAGCATTTTCCACAGGAATGACTGAGTACAGTACACTCATGCCATGAAGTGTGACTCTTACAGTAGGAACATGAAAACAGGAATTCATTAAATCCTTAAATAGCTCTGTAAATGTGAAATCATTGGTTAAATATTTAGGGAATTTGTGAATAATTCTTTATTGATTTGCTCATCAGCAAATTACCGTTTGCTTGTTTCTAGACGCAGTAATTTTCCATGAAATTTTTTTAGGGAATTTCATGTGATTCCCCCATATGGTGCTGTACTCCTCTGTCCATGTCGTCAGACATATAGAATTTTAAAATTAGCTTATTGTCTTCAAGTTTGGTATACAGGTAGCTGATAGGAGAGCTCATGTGCCATTAAAGCCATAACACGTAGAGCTATATTTGAGGGTGTTCTCAGCAACCTGTCCTGTGAATACTGTGAAATCCGGTATCACTGATGAACCAGCCAAACGTTGATTGCTTTGTTTTCAAATTTTGACGTTTGTAAATTTGCATAAATCCCTCCTATCAAGATGAGGTTTTTTGGAGCTTAAAGGACAAAAGGATCTTGCGGATACTCTTGAATCCCAAATTCGTCGGGGACAGGATGAGGTTAGTGATTAGTGCTGAGTGCAGGGAGACAGACTGCAATTCTTCACCTGAACTTAACTTGAAGAGAATAAATCTAAGAGTGCAATTTTTGGAGCTGGAGCAAAGTTCTTTATGATGTTTAAAAGAGATGCTGAAGACTCAGCATTTACGACTTCTGTGGTGCATGATATTAGAGATGGAAAAGGGTGAAGAGCAAAATGTGCATATTTCTTCCAACAGCCAAACACATATCTGCTGTTGTTTTTCTCTGTTAGATTCCACTCTGTGTACACAACAGTAACACAGCATTTGAACTTCATCCGTGTTAAAGCTAGGACAGCAGCAGTTTGCCATAAATGTTAAGCATAGTGGATGTAAAGGAATATGATCATTTCTTGGAAACATGATCCTCTTAGCCTGCCTTTCCTTCATTCTGAGCGTGTGGAGTTAGTTATCCAGTGCTGGTGCTGCCCTTTGCTGCCTTGTCAGAGGCACATGAGAAGGCTATGGTCCTTAGGAAATGAGAAACAGAAGTGTCTGTAGATCCATATCTGTACAGCAGAGTGGCGGGGCAGATGTTTATGGTTTTGGAATATGATATGTTCTTGCTTGTAGTTCCTGTAGCAGCACTACCTAGTTGGCATGAGATATGACCACAGAGAAGCCCTCTCCTGCTAAGTTTGGTGTTGGTCACATGGGCTGCCAGAAAAGCCCTGATTAGTGGTTTCCTTTGGCTGTCTTATAACATAAGCATTCCACATACAGGAATGCTTGAGTGATAATTGATCTCCAAGTAGAGCATCTGAGTGTTTAACCATTGTACTTGGTAATGAAGGGTTACCGTTCCTTTTATTAAACCACAAAGCTTATCTATCAGTTTGCTCAATCAGAAAAAAAAACAATTATACTTTTTAATCACCAGTGTTCCAAAGAAAATTACCTTTAATAATCGTTTCATTTATGCATGGCTCATGCTTTCTTCTTTTATATGGCTTTTGGCTTCATACTAGATTTACAGTATTAACAACCTGAAGGCAGAATCAATAAAGATTTGAGCACTTATGTGTAAACATGGTCATAATTATGGGAACACATGGACATTTTATTGAAAGCAAAAATCCAAATAAGCATTTGCTTTACACAAATGTTTCTTAGCTATTTGTGAAGACAAACAACAGAAAATAAGTTGCACTGGCATTACACTGCCAACATTTCTCCACAGAATGTCCAGTTACTAGCAATTCCAGCTGCACGGTCTCTGGTTGTTCCATCACACATCTCTCATGTTTACCCATCCAGTTCAGATCATCTCGTAGAGCAGCTTCATTCACTTGAGCTGCTCTTTTCACATCTTAACTTCATTGTCAAGAGCTTCCCACTAGAATAAAGAAGAATTAAAGAATATTGCGCACACACTCATCAAAAGCCGATTATAATCATTCTAAACAGTTTGAAAAGCTGTCTTGAAAAAAAAGCTGTCTTTTAAAAAGTTTGAAAATGCTGTCCCCACTGAGCTTCCAAAACTTTAGATCATAGTGTAACCCAATGTTTGTTGGATCTCCATTGGTTCCCTGTTACTGGAGTATTATTGCTCACTGCCATATCTCTGCATGGTGCAGCAGTTCTTTCTCTCTCTGAGTGCATCTGGGATTGAGACCCCAATCAAGCACCCATCTCCATGGGTCTGGTATAATTCATATTCCCCTTTATACACAGGCATTTTAATCTCTTGCTCCTTTAGATATCTCAGTCTTCCTCTGGCTCTGCTGTGGAAGAGCTGTGGTTTTTCTTTCTACATTTTAGCATGGAATTGATCTCTCCTTCTTCCTTTGCATTTCTTGAACGATCCTTGTTTTAAAACAAAGTTTACACTTTTTGACTGGTCAGTCTCATAGTTAAATTTTAACTTGTTTTTGATTGATTTTAACAGATTGTATAAAGTGCTCAAGATGTTTCTTTATGTGTTGGGTGCTCTAGAAACCTGATGATTGAATGGCTGTTTTTTTAAAGCTGTCTAAGAGTGAGCAAGCAATAATGTCAATTAAAGCCTTGAAGTTTACAGCTTAAGGTGCACTTTCCAACCTTAACATTTCATGCGATTGCACGGCATAGACAACCTTACATGGCTCTTGCATTTAACCATTAGAAACTCTGTGTGCTTGCCATGACAATAGCTTTAGTGCCTTTTTAACAGTCTTATCATTTCTGAAGTGGAAGTAAGTCAGTGCTTGAGAAGCAATTGAGTGTGATAAAGAAAAAAAACTGCTCAACTATCCTGACACTTTTATTTTTATGTTATTTGGTTTGTCAGGCTTGAGGAAGAGATTGATGCTCATGGCACAGGAGAGTTTATCACATCCAGTCTTTGCCCATCCTTTGAGAAGCCTCTAATATGATGTTAAAATGCTCCATAAAGTAATAGAATCAGAGACTAATACCCCTGAAATTGAAATTAAATCTGAAAATGTAATTTTCATTTTAATTCATTGTGGAAATTGTTGAAATTATGGTATTATTGATAGCAGAAATACACAATACTGTATATTCTTGTGAAAATCCTCAGAGTGTGTAATTAGTTATGTATTTACTACACTACAGACAGTCAACCAAATATTAGAGTGTCCCGAGTTGTTATTCACAGGTAACAACTGTATGAGTTTAATACTCAGATACACATAACAACAGTATGAGTTTATTTTGTGATAAGGTTTTGCCACCATTTGACTTTTGGTTTTTAGCAAGACGGGACATTACAGTACAGTACAGTAGTTCCTCTTTTGATCTTGTCTTGAAAAGAAACAATAAAAGTCCAAAATCAATGTTTTTACTGTGTGTGAGCACTCGTATCTTCACAATGAGAAGGAGAGAAGCCGTTTTTTTAAAAAATCACATGGTCATGATGTCATCTGGAAATGAATCTCGACATAGCTGTTTTTTCTGTGAAAGAAGCACAGTCCTTTCTCTTGCCCCGAACGTCCAACCCAATGAAGGAAATGTGCACTAGGGTTTCAAGGTCAGAATACAAAGCTGATTTTACTACAGTGTCTCCAGCGAGCCCAGTATTTCTGCGTCTGTAAAGGTTGAAAGGAAAACCAGGTCTTTGTGAACAAATTTGTATGAAAATTATTTAAAAATGCATAATAATACAGAACAAAATTCCCCACGTGCTCCAGCCCGCTCATCCTCACAATTATTGTTATTTTCTTCCATGTACAGTATCCTACCTAGGGACCCCTAGATTTAAAGCCGACAAAGGCTTGACCATGTCAGCACCAGCACTCCAAATTCCCATGTGCACCCTGAGTCCAAACCAAGAGTAACCAGCACCGGCCAGGATCCAGGGGTGCCTGTAGAGGGAATGTGATAGCTCCCAAAGAACCAATCCAATCCTGCTGCTGCTGTGAGGAGGCAAGCTAAGAGCCAGTGTTTACAAAGAAAAATAATCCATTTCCAAAATTACTCCTGGGCACTTCCAAAACACCGTGCACAGGGCACTGGGGCCTGGCTTCTGACCACAGTGTCTACAAGGATACGATGCCCCCGTTAAAAGGGTTCCAGAGCAGTTTCAATTAGGAATTTTGCAAGATTAATGTATACCGTCCAAGGAAATTCAAGTCCCTGTCCCAAATAAGGACAGCTGTTGAAGGTGTATATTTGTATATAACAGTGTATACCCAGAGGATATATTTATGCTATATATGATAATATACTGTACAGTAACGGAAGTGAGTCCCTGATCGTCGTTTTGCCCCTGAAGGCAATTAAAGCATTCCTATGTCTCACTCTTTCTACATCTGTAATGATCTGTGTCTTTTGGGTCTTTGCAGTTTGTATGCTCTGTCTTCTCTTTAAGCATCTCTTGTGATTAGTACATTTCAGAATATTCTGTGTGGTTTTTATACTTCATTTCAGCCGTAAGTGGAAAAACCAGTACCCATGATGTGCCAAGAAGCTGGAACAATGTTCTTTTTTTATAACTCCTTGGCTTAAATTATCTGCACCTGCTGAAAGGCAAGGAGTTCATTAATAAAAGCCTTAAAACGTCCCTCATTTGTATATGATCACTTGATATGCCTTTTACTACAGCCAGAAAATGAGTTTTGTATTTTAAATACTCCCCTTTCCTGCCTTCTTTTAGACACCCAGTCCACGGAATCGCTTATCTGCTTTTCTGGGCGGAAGCCAGCGGGTGCTTACATGGTTTAGAATCAAGAGGGACAGTGTGATATTCATCAGCATGCTCTCCTCCTCTGGCATTGGTGAGGGAGCTTGTGTGGGCACATCATCCAAATAGCCTCCATTGATCTTCTTTATGAACTCTTTTCATTAACCGCGAAAGCAGACAGACAGCTCTACTAAGAGAAATGAATAGCCTTCTGCGACTACTTAATACAGCCATTTGGCAAGCCCATAAAACGCATTAAAATCAAGTGCAAGAATGGCTTTTCTCCTCCAGTTGGTTGTAGTTCTTCTTGAATAAAGACATGGTTCAGAGGTCTTCAAGTAGAGAGGAATTCAGATCACGGCAAGGAAAATGAAATACTGACATCTCCAGGCAGCCTTGCTCTCACAGGGCCTGAGCCTGCCCTGTTGTTAGGGGCGACTAGCCAGCAGAGGACCAGCAATGCCAGTTGGCACAGAGAGGCTTTTTGCCCTGACAGATAAATTTGACACTTAATGGAACTGTTCAGGAGTTCTGCAACTAAAAACCTTAAGCGCAGCTTGTTCAAAATGTGTACATACAGCAGTTGTTCGATATGTGGGAACAGTCCTCCATATGATGTACTTCATTATCAGCTTCAAGAGTCTGACCAGGTGCAAATGACTGTTTTCGCTGTGGGGCTCTAGCATGTGATTGCCTGTATCAAAGCTGCAGCTCGCAGTGCATTTGGGTGGCTTTGATAAGGCACTGCACTCTTTTTTTTAAAATAAAGCACTGTGACAAAGATTCTCTCCCATCTGGTCTGTACCATGCCTTTAGGGGTTAAATGTTTTATGGATGTGCTTTTGCTAGAAACACTTTAATTCAGAGTATGAGATTCTTTACTCTAACCTGCTTTCAGAGTGGTTTGGGGTTCCTGGTTCTTTAAGTACATTTTAGTCATTTAATAGAGGCCTACTGCTTTCCATGACCTGAGCGGAACTCAATATACTTTAAAAATAGTCCCTATGGCTCTGAGAAGGAAGCCGTGTTTATAGCATCTGGCGTGCAGTGCATCTGCAGAATACATCACTTACTGTTAATGTCTGTTTGTAAAAAATAACTGCAATGGTTTTATCCTTGAGCTTCACAATCTGAGTAAAAATGTAATTTTAAAATGGAAAATGAAATCAGTTTTGGAGGCGATAATATTCAGAGTTTGATTTTGCCTACAAGACCAGAAATGATGAATACCCCTTTGCTCCATACTGTATGTCCTTTCAGAAGAGGGGAAAAGGAGAGCCTCACAGTGGTCTAGGGGGCTAATGGAGGAGTGTTTGAGGGGGGACAGATGTTTCTGGGCAGACTCCTGGAGAGTCCAGAGAGTATTCACTCTAGCTCAGCTTTTCTGTTCCTCAGAAGCCTGAGGTCAGGGAAGCAGGAAAGAGCTCTAAGAAGTTTAAATGTTTTTCCCTGTCATTGCGACTGCATGTCAAAAGTCAAAAGCAGTTAAACTAGGACTTTGATCCATTATACTGTTAAATCCTGATTGAAAAATAAGGAAAACCATTCCTGGGGTTCACTGGTTCTTCTATTGTCGGCAGCTCTCAAGAGGGCTGCAAAATGCACTTGGTGGTATAAATCATGGAGGAAGACTACTGCAGCTTTTTTTAATTGCAGCTCTTATTACGTATCTTTGTTCTGCATGATAGCTGTTGAGACCACATAAATATAAATGCTGTTTATTGTATTTTTTTAAATCGCATCCATGGAGAAGAATTCTTACTCTTTCAATGTGCTTGCTTGAAAAAAAAAAGTGTAATAGCTCACACATGATACAGTATATGTAGAAAGAGAAAAAAATATTTAAACACAACTCATTGGCCTAGAAAAAAAAAGAGGAATTCTTAATTAGAAGTTATAGGCTTTAGTGAAAAGAGAGGTCTTTAAGAGAGTTGTAAAAATGTGGACAGTCACAAGGTCTGTAAAGGCTTTTGGCAGTGAGGTCTGTTGCTGAGAGAGAAGACCAAACCTCAGATTCAGGAACTATTCTATAAGTTAAACTACTGCTAGCAGAGGAGAAACTCGCACTGTGTGTATTTCAATGCACAGCATGGTTGGGCAAAAGATTTCTGTTTACCTTATGAATTTATTCTGACAGTGTTGCCAGAATGGCTTCTTGGTTTCCTGATGGCTGATTTTATCCTACCCCTGAAGACCCAGCAAGTGTTTCATTTTAATGAGGCTAAAAACACAAAATCTGGGCCTTCAGAGAGGCTGTCATCTGCTGGTGTTTTAATTCTTTTCTTGACAGTTTTCTTTCTAAAAATGGATACGTTAGGTTCTTCTCTCACTGGTGTTCTCTCGGCAGCCACATCCAACTCGGACACCCAGGGTGTGCATCGGTATTGATTGTCGAGCTTTAGCACCTCTGCCTTGTTTTTGGCTGTGGGTGTGTTTCCTGTCTTCCTGGTTATTCACAGAAGAAGAATAGACTCTAGTTTCACTAGCACATCGAGTGCCTGGTGTATCATTCTATGCCCTGGCCTTGGCCTTGCGTTAGAAAAGCCCACTGACAAGGGGAGGTCATATCGACAGTGTTAGCACCTCCTGCATGTTCATTTAGGAGTGGAGGATGGGAGTTAGAAAGGTTCTGCCGAAGTCCTGCAGTTCTTTGCTTCCTCTTCATTGTCTTGTGATAAAGAGGGATCTGGGCTTGAAACATCTCCAAAGATGTTGCATCAGGTGGCTCCTTTCCCTAATTGATTATTAATATTGTTGTTTGCTTGTTTTTAAACAACCAGGCTTTTGTGGTGCTGCACCATGGGGCTAATAGGCTCTGAGTGTAAGTTTGCTGAAAAGAAAGAACAAGGCTGAGTTTTTTTATTTTCAAATTCCCACGGGATGCTTGATTGTCTTGATTTTTTTCGATTGGGAAACATTCCTTGGAGAATGAGTGTGCTGTGCAGATTGTTAGAGTTCAGCACATTTACTGTAGAAGAGAATAGGTTTTATGTTGTGTGGATGTGTCGGTAATGTACTGTTTCCCATTTATTTGAACTGACATTGAGGTGATTAGTAAATAGACAGTGACAAACAGTGACAGGGAACACTATTTGCTGTACTTCAGATCTCCATTAAGATCTTTACTGATTTTATTTCAAAGCCATGGGTTGCTCCTTTGAGTGGTGTCTGTGGAACAGTAGGTTATGCTGTATCCTCTGGACAAGGAAAATAGTGCAGCGTGTGCAAGCACTAACAAGGACTTACAATGTGTGTAAAATGATTGGAGTAATTATTTTTAAGCCAGTATTGATTTCAGTCTAATCCAAGCTACTGTCTCTCTTTAACCAAAGGCGCAAACAGAGAGTCAACACTTAGTATCTGTTCCTTATGTATAAGGCTTTTTAATTCTAGAAAACTCTTAAGTACCTTAAGTAAATAATATGCAATCCATACTGTGCACTGGGACTGTATAGTATCGTAGTATCATTTTTCAGGATGTGACAGTGCATGATCTGTTCCAGTGAGCGTTACAGTGAAAGTATCTTAGCCTCCACTTTACAGTGTAATAAGCACTTAAAGAATATGAAGTCTTGATGTCCCTCATCACAAGTTTTATTTGCATTCATTTTATATTTAATATTGATCAAAGTTTCAGTTTGTGGGAATTTTCATTTTGACTTTTTGCCACATGCTAAGATTTAAGTCCTTCAGAACTCAGGCAATTTATACAGTTGATTTGGAACAAGACCAAGAGATCAAGAATTTGAATTTGAAAGAATAATGCCACCTAACTGAGAGAATGGGACAAGAAAGATGGCATGAGCTACAATTGGCACGCACTTGAGCTGGCCTTATAATTTGCAAAATTCAAAAGGGCTTTTTATAAGAAACATACTGAATTTGGAAGGAAAAATGTCCTGTCATTTGAGTAGGTACAGTAGCTGGGTCAGCATGCTTAGGCTGCAAAGGAACAAATTAAGGTTTATTCCAAAATAATGGAATAATGAAAGAAAAAGAAACATAAAGTTTCAGCCTTCTTAAGGTTTTACACCAGAAACATGTCTTGCCTTGCTTGTCTTGTAATTTCTGGAAATGACATGTTGATCTTTAGTTTTTGAAATCTTCCAAATTTACGGCTGTCTGAAACTCTGTAAAAATCTGTGGTGTCAGTCAGGCAGAAATCCAGCTATGGTGTTATGTTTGGAGAGAGGACATGTAGAAATCCAGCTGTGACGTTGTGTGTGGTTAGAGGACATTTAGAAATCCAGCTGTGGCGTGTGTGGAGAGAGGACATGTAGAAATCCAGCTGTGGTGTTGTGTGTGGTTAGAGGACATGTAGAAATCCAGCTGTGGCGTGTGTGTGGAGAGAGGACATGTAGAAATCCAGCTGTGGCGTGTGTGGAGAGAGGACATGTAGAAATCCAGCTGTAACGTTGTGTGTGTGTAGCAGAGCTAGTGTGGTGACGTCGGCGCCCTCACTGCGCGTATCAGGGTCCTCAGCTGCTTGGGCTGAGGGAGGTCTCCTTTAGCTCACGCGGTTGGTGCCCTGTTGCGTTACACCGGAGACCCGGGTTCGCGCCCCAGGTGTGGGGGCCGGAACGGGCGGCGGGGGGCACGACCCCGCGTGGAACCGTGACTGTGACATTGGTGCCGTGACCTGGGCAGGAGTGTGGAGTGTCCTTCGCCGAGCCGAAGTTTAGCAGGGGAGGGTGTAGCGGAGCTAGTGTGGTGTGGGGGCCGGAACGGGCGGCGGGGGGCACGACCCCGCGCGGAACCGTGACTGTCACATTTTGAGAGAGGACATGTAGAAATCCAGCTGTGACGTTGTGTGTGGTTAGAGGACATTTAGAAATCAACCTGTGGTGTTGTGTGTGGAGAGAGGACATTTAGAAATCCACCTGTGGTGTTGTGTGTGGAGAGAGGACATTTAGAAATCCAGCTGTGGTGTGTGTGTGGAGAGAGGACATTTAGAAATCCAGCTGTGGTGTGTGTGTGGTGAGAGGACATGTAGAAATCCACCTGTGGCATGTGTGTGGTTTGTGGATGCGCAAGGCAGTCAGGCAGTGTGTGATGAAGGCAGATTTTCTCAGCTGAAGCAGTGACACCACACTGTCCCCATCCTAATTTCCTCTCTCTATGAGGAGAGGGCTGAATCTTTTATTGTAAAGACTGGCAGGCTGGTGCTCAGAGGAAGAGTGCAGGCATTTCATAAGCGGTTTACATGGAAATTGGCAGAGGAACAAAGCAGAGAAATCACATTGTTGTTTAAAGGCACTGGCAAAGTCTGATGAATGTTCCCTGTCTGTGGTGTGGAGATGTGGAGATCGTGACCCTCACATCTCTGGCACAGTAGTCTGTGGACAGTGTCACAGTCTGACAGTATCACAGAGCCCAGTCACAATATTGCTGCATTGTTGGCTTAATAGCAATTAGAATTTCTCTCAAGATTTCTTTTTATTCCTCCATAAGGGTTTGTCTGCATCGCTGTGAGATTTGGAATTCAAATTGATGTTAGCTTGGCTTGATTGAGTTTGAATCTGATAATTGGCTCATAATGGCTTTCTCCATTTATTTAATCACTTGTTTGATTAATGTTCTCAATATGCATTTAAATGGTAATGGGAAACTGTATTGTTGCATGTTCAGTGTCTATCTGCCCCTGTTTTTATATCCTTCTCAAATGACCTGGGGCACCAGGGGAAACGAAAGAGTAATAAAATGATGATTCTGTTGATTGTCTCTTTTTACTGCGCATACGTTTTTTTTTCTCACTCTCTTTTCGTGCTGACAGTTGTGATTCTGCACTTGATGTCGGGTGACATGTGGCAATTTCCCTCAGTTAATTAGAACAAATGTGCCAATTATGTTAATGTTTCTCCCGGCACCAATCAGTGAATAATGAGGTAAAGCACATCTGTCTGGAGCTGGGAAAGGGGAATGCGGAAAAGAAGGAGGTGGGGGGGGGGAGTGCTGAGGTGCAGCACGCCGTAACACTAAGCCTCAGCTTTCAAACAGGTGTTTAAACTGTGTGTCGATTATGGCGGCACATCTTGACAGATTAGCAGGCACTTTGCGATAATATGAACAATCTGTGTTGAACAGGCCGTGGATTAGGTTAAGACACGGACCAGTGACTGCAGATACGCGGACACCTTGCCCCTGAGAATAGGGGGAATTTTGTCTTATTAAGTCCCTTCTTTCATAAACCATTATAGGAGGGATGTTTCCAGCAGGCATCTTAATATTTCGTGCCGACCACTAATTCAATTAGCTAAAGGAGTGTTTTGGAACCCAGGAAGCATCACTCATGTTAGTTTACCGTGATGAATGGAAACGGTGCCGTCTCTTGCATTTCCTTTGCCTTCCGCTAGTTCCTCACAGGTGACTTCGTTTCAACTTTATACCGGGCCTCTAAATGAAAAGGCAATGAAATAACTCGTCAGTTGATAGAGCAGTTAAACGATAACTACATGCAAATGTTTCAGTCATGAAAGTGTCTCTATTATAACACAGAGTGGAGCAGAGGCCTGAGCAGCACTTGTTTGATGGCTCTGCTGTGTGTTGTTACTAGCGCTGAAAAATTCCCAATGTGGTGTTCTTGCACAGTGTCTGTAAAGTTCATTTTGCTTTAAGTTTTGCAACTGTTTTTAAGCTGAAGCAGCTCCTGATTTATTAATGGAAAAAGGTTTGGGACTACTTCACATTTTTAATTGGATGCCTTACTTTTAGAGACATTCTGGCCCCAATTATAAGAGCACTGTGGAGTATTTTTAAACGTGATATCTGAGAGAATCACAGCTGTATAATGTGATGCTGAGAAAAGGAGAGAGTGGAGTGTGTCAGTAGCTCCAAGCACAATACCATAATGCAAACAGCATTTTAATCATCTGCCATGCATGTTTTGAGCTCAGGTTTGAAACTCCACTGATTAGCAAGTTGCTGGCAGTATCTTGTTGTCTATAGACCAACATGAAGTAATTTGTTATCTTCCTTCATCTGAGCTCTCCTTTCTTCTCTGACACAGCTTTTACATACTTTGGCTCTTGACACTGAGATTGTCTCTAATTGCAATTAATGCATACCTGTCATCACACTCAGAGTTAATTCATCATCTGCCTGGTTTTTGTCGTTTTTCATGCGTGGTGTGTTACTGAGCTGGGAACGAGGCACAAAGTTTGCTCCCATTTCATTAAAATCCTTGTTCTTGAGGACTAACAGGATGACTTTCAAAGTATCTTTTGTTGTAGAGCAAAATATTGTCCACTATTATTGCATAAACAAAGTTCTATCTGAATTTCTCAAGCAGCTGGTTTTTCTTAACTCTTGGTTTGTTTTTTACTTTTTCTGCTGCTTTCAGTAAATTATATATGTTTTCAAGTTTTACATTAAATTTCCCAAAATGCAGAGCAATTCATGCTGAGGAGAAACAAATGAAACAGATGAAGCACTTTTCACAGCAGCTTCCTAGCCATTCAGACCAGTCTGTGCTCAAGTACATCTTACTGTTCTTGAAGAAACATTAACACCTGTATTAGCTGCAGTGTTATTCTCTACATCTCTACTGGGTCTTGACCTTCCACCTGGAGAATTCACTTGAATAAGTTTGGCATTTTGGGGTTATTTACTTCAACATGTAAAGTAGCTATTGTCACAGTATTAGTCTCACCGGTCTTACAGCACTGGGGAAAATGCGATATTGGTCTGGAGTCAGCTGGCAGGAATTGCGTCCATGAGATAAATCTTTGATTGCAGTGCTCTTGGCATGTGAGCTTTCCTTCCCAGGAGTAGTCATCACATATTTAAAATAACAGTGGTGTCAAGCTCTATACTTGTATGAGCTTTGGGGTGGAGTGACACTTTCTCATGCTCCGTCTGACAGTCAATGACTTTGTAGCATGGCAGACAAAACTGCACAAAAGCAATTAATTTATAATGCATGATTTGCATATTGTGTTGACCTTTTTTATCAAAACAACTTAAAGTGGTTAATTTCTCCCCTTGTTCTTTGCATTTTGAATCTTGTATTTTTACTGGACCATTATTACAAGTGGCTCTGGGATTTGAAACATTTTGTTAAACTGTTTAACATTTTCTTTATACCTGTTTGCTTGCATGCCACTGCTTTGCTGGGAAAAAAATTCATTAGGGATGGTAATCAAGGACTGTGATTAAGGAAGTAATTAGGCTGCTGCTGTTGAAAGAACATGAGTAATTCAAGTATCATGAAAAGGAATGCTTTGCTCTGCTCAAGAAGGCACCTGTCACATAGAGAAGACTGTGCAACTAAAACGGCTGCTGTATTATGAAGTATATTCCTGGCACTTTTTTGTTTTCAGTGTTTTATGAATTCAGTGTACTTGATTCACAAATTGTGATTTTCACCCTTGATCTCCAAATGCTTACATGTGAGCTGTAGCAAATACTGAAAACCAACAGCATCCTGTTGCCATGTTAAGACAGATTCTTACAGAGATAAAATGCAAGAGGCAAGGGGTTCTCTGGGATTTAATATAATACTATAATACACCTGTTTCAACAGGAGAGACCTGGCACAGTCAGACACACGCATTGGACATCAATGTCACATGCATCATACTAGAAACAATGCTAAAACAAATGACTTGTCCTCTTATGCACAAGTTTTTCATTTGTGCATGACCCTATAAAGCATTATACTGTACATGTGATTATAACATCTTGTGTTGCAGTTCTGAGATTATGAAGCCAATACGCAGCATCATTCAAATAAAGCCGTACAGTATTTTCTTGAGTAACATGTACACACCCTATTGTGTTTTATTTTGTGTTGTCTCTCTGTGCTTTACAAATAATCCTGTTTTTTATTCCCTTCACTGCCCTCACCATAGCAAAGGTGCAGCTCCTCAGGAACCAATCTACCTTTGCAAACAGTTACCCTCTGGCATCTCTCAGTGAGCCGTAGGTGATCTGTGTTCCTTTCTTTGAAAAAGAAATCCGTTGTTATCTTTCTTTCTGATAGGAAAGAAGGAAACAACAGGTAGCCCTCTCCTCTATTCAGGTACAAAGCAGTAGTGTATGAGGAACTACCTTCTGATTAAAACAACACTTTT
The DNA here is from genome assembly GCF_055471065.1 of Atractosteus spatula. Classification (NCBI taxonomy): domain Eukaryota; kingdom Metazoa; phylum Chordata; class Actinopteri; order Semionotiformes; family Lepisosteidae; genus Atractosteus; species Atractosteus spatula. The sequence goes on along the minus strand of NC_142708.1, from coordinate 64,134,681 downwards.
GACTAGAGGGGTACCAGGGGAGAAAGGTGTTCTGTTTCCTGAGAAATTAACTTCAGGCATTTCTCTTATAAAAAGGCTAGATTCCCTAAACAAATAACTTCCCTTTTACAAATCATTAAAAATTTAACGAGCCCTCTGTGTCTGCTGTGTAAAAGTATGCCAAACATGATACATTGCCTATCAATACAGAATTCCATTGTAACTTTTTTAATTTATTTTACCATCTCAGAAGAAATAAAAACTGCAAGACAAACTCTGTCACAATCAGAGTACATTCAGAATGGTCGTTGTTTGTTCGAAAATGTCTTCCTGGCAGTTTGCAGCTCCCCAGGCAGACAGTGCTATCACTGTTGGTGATGTCTAGGCCCTGTCCTACAAGAACTGCATGGTGATGGGGGTTATTTTTATCACTGTCTAGGTCTGCCTCCAGATCCCTCTTCTGATAAGTCCTGGAACATCTCCAATACTTTACTGTGTGGTGATGTATTCATTTGCACCGCACCATAACTTTCTCAGAATCTCAGACACACAAAGGTGTTTTCACAGCTAAAATGAAGTTTATTTTTATTCAAAGTGTGAAAGTCTCATTTGGTGGCGCATTCAGCACCCAGCACTGTGGCTTTGGAGTTCAGTAGATCCAAATTGTGATCGCAGCAGGTGAATGTGTGCTCACAGTAGGGCAGCCTCAGATTTCACAAACTGACTTTCAAATAAGCACTCCTGTAGTTCTGGGTATAATGTAATATACCTCTGTTCAGCTTGGATCCCCAGGGATTTCTTTAGTGTTTTGAGATGTTTAACACATATAGTTGATGCATGAAAATTCATAGCAGCTGAATAAATGAGAAGTAGATAAGATGACAAAATCACTGACATTGCTGGGACTAATTTAGATCAAACTCTTCAAAATCGAGCTCTTCAAGTCACAAGGGTCATTGAACCATTGCTGCGTTTTTCTGTTTCTTAAGAAAAGTCATTTCATGTTTAGGATGCTTATGAATATAAAGAGAGTATTTCCCTTTCAGTTTCCTGTTACTCTTTTAGATTCAGCAAGTACCGCTTGACCTGGCCTTCATGAGTAGAATGTGCCTCTGTGCCCCAATCAGATTGAGGGGTTAGCATTTCGGCACAGTCTGGGGAGCTTCTTTGCTTGCCTGACTCTTCTAATGTCTAATCTTGTTTTAAGCTGCTCTCCACAGCTGCTAGAGTGCACTGTACTTAACTTCAAGACTTCAGAAAATCTGCAAGCCCCCATGCTTTGTTTCCCTGTGAAAATGCTGAGCTGATCAGCGTTACAATCTTAAAGGGACACATCCTTTCACGTAGATGACTCCTTGTCAGAACCGTCGCAAGTACAGCAGCTAAATTCTGCAAGAAAACAAAAACGTTTACCTTTGCAAAAATTACGTTTTTTGTAACAGAATTAAAAGAAGTTGTGTTTGTTTGCACGTCTGCGGTGTGAGTTGTTTTATTATAGGTTTCTAGTTGATTAATTTCTAGCTTTTGTAGGAGCTTAATAGAGTAAGTCAAACCAAGAGTCTGTGGGTTTCATTGAGAGTGAAATGTGAAACTGCAGGCTGTTATCTGTGTAAGCAGTAGGTATAGTAATACTAGTAGCAGTACGACAGTGATAGTTCAAGAGCCAGGCTGGTTCTATGTGTCTTTAATGAAGACAGCAGGCCACAGGCAGCATCACGAGCAAAGTGATACGTTTCACATTTCTGAATGTTAATTACACTATAACCTGCCAACTTTTTCTAAACCCGTTTTGGAACTTCTAGAAAAGCACATTGTGATAATGAACCAAAACCTACTGTATGTGAATCTTCCACTGTGACTATTCTGAGAGGTGTTATTGCAAAGGAGCATTGAGCTGCGAGTCTGGTGGCAGGATTTGATTTCTCTTTGTATTCTGCCTCTCATTTCTTTAACGTATTCCACTTTATCCTCACTCTGCTGTCTCTCACAGCAAAGCTCTTTCAGTTTCTTCTACTGTTTTCTTATTGTTGTTACCAACAGTCAGGTTCATGCAGGCTTTTGGGCTTAGAGAGCTTGTTTTTCTGGCTTAGCGGTACAGTAGTCCATCCAGCTGCTGAGCCTCATAGGCAGGCTTGACAACATCCAAGTCTATGGACAGTCTATGACCGCTCCCAGTACAATACTTTCTATAAAGTCTGTTCCCTTTTCAGTTCACTGGAGAGTATATGTGTGTTGTTGAACCCAGCTGTTGTACTGTATTCCTGCCTCATCTGAGTTTATTAGTGATGTATAAACAGGAAGAAAAGAAATTCAGGCACAGAACTTAGAAACAAGTACAGTATTTAGTTGTTTTTAATATTGATCTTGAATTCTTTCCCAGTCTAGTTTGCTTGTTTAATTCGGAGTGTATTTCTAAATTAAATGTTAACAAGGCAGAAATAACACATAGAGCAATATTGAAAAAACTCCTAACATAGCAATTCATTATACTACAATACCTGAACCAATGTAATACAACTTACAGAAATAATTGTAATGCTATGTCATGGGGGAAAAGGAGGTACATCCAAGACAGGAGAATGAATGGGAGGAACAGCTGATCGTCCATCCGAAAAAGCAGAGAGGCCAGGAGAGAGCACAAGGGGAGAGAATGGATTGGAGACAGGATTGTGCACAGCATTACAGTGAAAAATTGCTGAAATGGGTTGCATAACTGTCAGCATTCTTAAAGAGTTTTATTGTACAAGATTGTGTAAATAACAAAACTGACAAAAATAATAACAGATTAAAAAAGTTACATTCTAAATATAAGTGTAATCACCTTGCTCAAGTGGGTCCAGCATGTAAAGGGGTCTTGGTATTCATATTTATAGAAACATATGCAATAATAATATCTGTAAATTGTATTTAGATATTTAGATCAAAAACATCAACTAGATTAATAATAATAATCGCACCAATGCTAGACATTCTCTTGTTGCCCTCTCTAGATACTACTCAGTCCTCTTTACCAGGCTTTGAACGACAGCTCTTATTTAGCTTTGAGGAGGTTTGGCTTTTATGCATATAACTTTATGTCTACAAATATCTATGTAGGCATCATTTTTATTTTTTACTTGAAATGGGATCCACAATACATTTATAATCAGAAAGGCAAAGCCAGCACTCTTGTGTTTCAATTATCTCCTTGACAAAGCTTTCGGGAGCACTCGGGGATTTGGATAACCAGCCCTTGTGGACTCTTTGAGGCAAAGAAATGAGGACCACTTAAGGACTAGTCAGGGATCAGCCGAAGGTCAAGTTAAATGTAATGTCCTTTGTTTCGCTGTGAGGAGCTGTGTTCGGGCGGTGTGAAGGTCACGTCTGCAATTTCAGACTCCTTCTCCACGGGCAATGAGAGCAGAACTCCTGAGAGCGAGTGCCCTCTGATGATAACGAGCGAGCTGGTTCAAGATTGGGTTTCTGCTTTACATTAACCCGTGCTTCAGTTCCATTTCAGCGTGACGTAGGTACCCCGGGATGAATGCAAATAAAAGGGTTTTTACAGCTGAAGGTGAATTCATTCCTGAGACATCTATTGAAGTTTGCGCTTCATGATTTGTACAGTAGTAGCAAAAGGCTGGTCAAACTGTGGCAGCCTGACCGCACAGCTGAAAGAGTGTTGTGGAGGGGTCTGGTCGAGTTTCAGGGGAACACAGGGCGAGCAAGTACTCAGCCAAATTGAGGCCCCCAGCTGGCCTGCTGCTCTTATTGGGAATGGGCTGGAGGCCCTTCAGCTTCCTACCTTTGTGCTTCTTTTTGTCTTCTTCAGTCACCCCATTATACAATGCCAAGATAAAATCTGTGAAGCCCCAGTAAGACTTTCTTGAAGATCTAATTATGTTTTAGGAGAAACTATACAGGAATAATACAGGACTAACCTAGGTGGTTCACAAACCTTTTCTGGACCCTGTATCCCGTGCCAACGACCCACAGTAGTGATGCCCACTTTCTCCCAACTTGAACGGCTCAATGGCAACAAGATATCAGTGAAGCACGTTGCCCAGGACATCGCAGTCTCATGCCACACACAAGCCTGGGGTTTTTGAGAATGGCCAGACTGCAATAGTTTGAACCAGCCAATAATACCACAGATTAATACAGAAAATAAGCAAAACCAGTGTTGATTACAGGGAAAAGAGAAAAATATCTGTCCTTCACAGGACAGCAGTGCCGAAAAACTTTATACAGGGGATGATCAGCTTTGTTCAGAAGTATGAGCATGCCTTAAGCACACTGGGATAATACTTGTCCTTGTCAATTAGAATAATGTGTGAATATACCGTATGTTATTCATATGTTGAAATTCAAATCTGGTTTGAAAGTATCACCTTTTCCAGCTGACTTATTCTGAATGTGTATTCTTTTCTCCAGGTGGAATGGCTGAAAAACGAGGACATAATTGACCCTTCAGATGACCGTAATTTCTACATCACTATCGATCACAACCTGATCATCAAGCAGGCCCGGCTGTCGGACACAGCTAACTACACCTGCGTGGCCAAGAACATCGTGGCCAAGAGGAGGAGCACCACAGCCACGGTTATTGTCTATGGTATGAGCCTCTTGGATTGCGCCAGTGTGTGTCCCCCTGGACTGTACCTGTGTCCCCCTGGACTGTACCAGTGTCTGTCCTCCTGGACTGTACCAGTGTGTGTCCCCCTGGACTGTGCCAGTGTGTCCCCCCCTGAACTGTACCAGTGTGTGACCCCCTGGGACCCCCTGGACCGTACCAGTGTCTGTCCCTTTGGACTGTGCCAGTGTGTGACCCCCTGAACTGTGGCAGTGTGTGTCCCCCTGGACTGTGCCAGTGTGTCTCCCTGAACTGTGCCAGTGTGTGACCCCCTGGACTGTACCAGTGTGTGACAACCTGGACTGTACCAGTGTGTCCCCCCCTGGACTGTACCAGTGTGTGACCCCCTGAACTGTACCAGTGTGTGACCCCCTGGACTGTGCCCGTGTGTGAGCCCCTAGATTGGGCCAGTGTGTGACCACCTGGACTGCACCAATGGGTTTAAACACTAAGGCGCTTCTGTTCCACAGACACCATAATGTTCACACTTCATCCTTAATCCTATTTTCAAAATATAACCACATCAATCTGAACTCCCAAAGCTCTGAAAATGTCCTAAGAGACATCGCAATTTTTAAAGGATTTCTTCTAATTACACCCTAGTGTGGCACTTCATAAGAGAGGCTGAGGCTGTAGTGTGAATTTCTTATATTTATTTTTCATCTGCTCTCTTGGAACTCTGCTTCTGAGAAAATGATCATAATAGCAGCAATATTGCAGAGAAGATGCAAGTTGCTGCATTTCTTTCTATGTTCTTTACAAGGAATTTTTTTAAACAACAGTGACAAAATAAAGCCGTCACAAAATGCTAGGCACAAAAGCAAACATACATACACTGGATCTGGATAGGCTGACGTTTGGCATCGGCAAGGCATTATGCAGACAGTTATACAACTAGTTGATATTTTTTTATTTCAAATTTCTTCAATTTGTTGTGCAAGTACCTTCCTTTCTTCTTTTGTATGGAATAAGGTACATAGGGGAGGGGTCACTTGCATATGTCAGTTTTTTGCACAGTGGTGCACATTTCTTTTTGGAAGATGGTGCTGAGGTGCCGCGACTGGAGTCCACAGATGTTTAATCCATAATCACATTGTGAACTGCTTCTGTGCTTGCATTAACTAGACTTTCCAGCAGGATGACAGACTACTGTACATCAAAGTAAGGGCAGTTGCTCCTTGAACTCTGTCCTGCTTTGTATTACCACTTCGTTGAGCCCTGCCATTGCTGTACTAACTAGAAACTAACAGAAAGCCTGGGAGTTCTGCTTTGAGCAGATTTCATTTATCACAGCCAGCAAGAAATGAAGCCCGCGGTCTGAGCTCCTACTGTTTTAAATTAGAAAAAACTGGAATAAATTCAGACCAGTAGTGCAGCTCTTTGTGCAGTTCAAACCACAGACCATCCAAGGCCAGGTGTGGGAGTCAATGTCTTAACATGAAGGAGAAACATAACCTTGAATAACCTGTTTTTTGTCTCTTAACACTGCTATTCCTATTGACATATAAGATGAATATCCTACAAAAAAATTGTATCCCTCTTTTGCATTTAAACTTTTCTTCACTCCATATATCTCTGAATAAAAAAAAAGGTTCAATTTTTTTAACAGTTTTAAAAGGAGGCCCAGCCAGTTGGACATAGAATTGATAACATGATGTTACCAATGATGACTTTCTCAGTGTTCCTAAGCATGATTGTTACTGGAATTTGAAAGCTGTTCTTTTTTATTCAAACATTTGCAGAAGGGCTCATCGTAGGTGCTCAAAGTGTATGAAGGTTATATTTTCTCATACTTAGATGCACTGTTTGTCTTTCATTTTGGTCGGTATCAAATGCAGTGAAAAGAAAATAAGTACTCCGTCAAACAAATAGGACTTGCATTTCTGATCTCTCCTCGGTGAGGCTAATCCACACATTCAGCATCTGGCCAGAATAACAAAATGGTGTAATTGGAAAGATACACTTAAAGGATGAGGATTTTGTTACACAGAAGTCAGTGCTGATTCCTCCTTCCCCTCCTACTGTTTCCAAAGTGAACCTTTTCATGTACTGTAGCTGTTGACATACGAGACTCAAGACGTCTTATGAGGATTCATTTTTTTTATGTTTACTTCACCTCCTTTTCATTAAAAGTCCACTTCCAAAAAAATAAAGCATGTTATGTATGGTGCAAATGACAATCGAACGCAAATTATGTAGAAATAGTTTTATTTTGTAGTGTTTAAATGCGGAAGGGCCTTAATCTGTTTGTGATTTTGGCACAGTCCTTTCCCGTTTAAGAAGTCATTAGTGCTGTCAGTTATGACTATGTTTGGCTGAAGAAGTCTTTGATGTTGGTTCATCCTCTGAAGTACCTCACTGAGGTACAGAGCCTGCTAATTTTCCTTCCTTTGAAGCAGTAAATGAAGAAACGAGAAAGATGACAATGTTGAGAATATACTTAACACAGCATAAGGTGAAAAATCAACAATTACAGCAAACAACAAAGCAACTAGACTTCCATAGATTAATGCTTTCAAAAGCGGATTTCAGGATAATTCTAGGTGGGTGGGAAAAATGTATAATAACTTGCCACATAATAATAGTTTCTAGTAGTTTCTGCAACTTAACAACAAAACATCTACATACTTAATATACACCTCGCTGCACTACATGTAACAGGTCATATAAGGCGATGAGAAATTAGTTTTTTCCTACTATAAGCAGTAGACTTTTAGAACCAAACACAAATAAACCTGACCAACTTGGAAGACAGAGTATAGTTTAAAGATACTATTACAAAAATATTCTAAAATTAGTGCCTTGCATGGACATACTGGAAAAGATGGTATGCCCATGCAAGACATTCATTTCAGAATGTTAATGTAGGACTGCACATTCATGTTGCATCATTGTCTGTTTTGTAGAGATTCCTCTAATCCGTTACGCATCTCTGTTTTCTTGTTTTGCATAAATTCGCTCCATTTGTAGAGGTCTTTGCTGTGGTTAGGTATCCTCGGTGTTACCTCAGTGTGACCTCAGTATCGCCTCAGTGTGGCTTCAGTATTGCCTCAGTTTGGCCATAGTATTGCCTCAGTGCAGCCTCTGTTGCCTGAACGTTGCCTCAGTATCGCCTCAGTGTCACCTCGGTAGTGTCTCAGTGTGGAATCATTATAGCCTGAGTATCGCCTCTGTTCTGCCTCAGTGTGGCCTCAGTGTCACTTCAGTGTTGCTCTCTGTGTCTGTTGCAGTGAATGGAGGCTGGTCCACCTGGACAGAGTGGTCCGTATGTAACAGCCGCTGTGGCCGTGGATATCAGAAACGTACTCGCAGCTGCACCAACCCAGCCCCCCTGAATGGAGGAGCTTTCTGTGAGGGACAGAACATGCAGAAACTGCCCTGCACTACGATGTGTCCAGGTAGACCACAGTGCCATCGCCAGAGCCTTATCTATGGTTATTATGGTCTGTTTTCTGTGGTGCTGTCTTTTTAGTGTCTTAAAAATGTTAAACAAAAACCTTAGTTAATTCATCAAAATAATCATACTCAATATAATTATAACATATAATTGTTAACATTCCCAGCAACTGGCCAGTATGTTGCCTTTTGAAAAAGGGATGCAGCTCGCCAGGGTCATCAGAGTTTCATTGCGGAAAGCCTCTTAAATTGAAAATGCAGTAAAAAAGGAGGTATAGACAATGGGCGGGCACTTTGTTTCTAAACACCCTCCTTACTGCTGCTCAGGAGCTTCAGCTGTTTTAGATGTTTAGCCCTTCATGGTAGAGGATGTCTCTGAACTGATCTTCTAGGGCGATGAGTTGAGGACAGTGGTGATGGATTGTGGACAGTGGTAAAGTGAAGACAGTGGTGAAGTGGGGACAGTGGTGATGTGTAGGACAGTGGTGAGGTGGGGACAGTGGTGATGTGTAGGACAGTGGTGATGAGTTGAGGACAGTGGTAAAGCGAAGACTGTGTTGATGAGTTTAGGACAGTGTTGATGAGTTGAGGACAGTGGTAAAGTGAAGACAGTGGTGAGTTGGGGACAGTGGTGATGAGTTGAGGACAGTGGTGAGGTGTAGGACAGTGGTGATGAGTTGAGGACAGTGGTAAAGCGAAGACAGCATTGAGGTGGGGACAGTCGTGAAGTGGGACATAGTGGTTAGGTGGGGGTATAGTGGTAGGCCTCATCTTCTTCTCTTGTCAAAACGTAGTGGATGGTGCCTGGACAGAGTGGAGCAAGTGGTCCACATGTGGCACAGAGTGTACCCACTGGAGAAGGAGAGAGTGCGGCGCCCCTGCACCCAAAAATGGCGGCAAGGATTGTGATGGCATGGTGCTCCAGTCCCAGAACTGTACTGATGGCTTGTGTATGCAGAGTAAGTACTCACTCATTTGCCAGTCCTCCCTCTCACATGGAGAGGGCACCTGTCTCTTGTGCCATGTAAATATACTGTGTATTGTTCTGAGCTTCATGATCTCTCGTCCTGAGGTGATGAGTCCTGACAGGACAAAACATGTCTCCATCAGGAAAATAAATATGTCTCAAAGTAGATGGTACAACATAAACCATTCTACAACACTGTTTTTGGTCAAGTTCAGGTCTGACAGGGAAAGGGCTATGGCACTCAGATCCAAGTGTTTAGAAAGGTATCATTTAATCAATTCCTGCCCCAAATTCTTTGTAAAATCCCAACAGTAGCTCACACACACAAGACCACATGCATGGGACTCAACAGTCTCCAGTGCCAGCATCTGGTAGCTGTTTTGGCATTAAGCAACTGTGAACAGCTGTTTGCTCCCAATTTTCCAGAGTGTATCTGTGCAATCGCCAAGTGTCAGTGGGTATATTTTTGCAGTTGCTGTTGAACAGGAAGTGACAGGGAAGGATACCTTAATATCCTGTGTTTAACAGGGAGGGGAGGCCCTTGGAGACCGGAAACAAAGCACTGCCAAGTACAGTCAAGCAGAATTAAACTTTCTTTTTTAAAAAAACTAACAGTGTAGATTATCAGATGTTTTCTGAAAAATGAGTGAAAGCAATTAACCCAGTTAAAAGATACACATTATGGAGCTATATGTATAAAAGGAAGCTCATTAGTGTACGCACACGAACTAGCATAATTATACAACTGCGATCAGAGAGATTTTGACCTCATTTTTTCAAAATTCACATGATTCAACATTACAGATGATTTGAAAATCGGGGCCACAAGGCCATTCTAACTCACATAAATGAAAGTAAGAGTTTCCATGCAATTAAGAACAATGACATGTTTTGTTTGGCTCTAGTTGAACAAGCAATGGGGAGGTTTTTTCAGTGCTCCTGTAAGCACCTGTGATGAAGTCTTGAAATCTGTCCCGTTAGGAATTACAGCCCTAACACTTCATTGTAGCTCAGGGCTTTTGTTGTGACAGATCACAGAACAGCACCGGGCTGGTATTGCCCCTCAATGTTGCATGCCTTAAGAGCTGCTGTTGTAAAGGGAAAAAAAAAACATTTTTTCAAGAATCTGTGTCAGAGTTTGTTACAGGCAACAGCCTTGTCTAAATGCTAGCAAAATCATCAGCACTACCAAAAGATAAAAGACACCATTACTCTGTAAGTGTCTATGCTTTTACTGAAAGACTATTTAGACAGTTCTGTAGAGCATAAAGGAAACCAGGTATTAGAATGATTTGCTTTTGTTGCAAAATATCATTGTTGCTTTTTCTCCCTTGTCTGAAATGAATTTATGATGGCGTCTCCCACTGTCTGATAGATGGGCAGTTTACACTTTATTGCAGTATAGATTTACTCTCATTTCCCTCTATTGATTTTCTGTGAGTTAAAAGGGTGTAGGCAGTTATGTCCTTACTAATCACTGTTTCCATGTACTTTAGGAGAACTCCATATCCTTTAAAAGCTCATAATGCTGCAAACAGAATATCATTGCAATTTGAACTTCTTCCATCCATAGGGATCTCTGTCCAGTAACAACCCACTAATTTTATGTATTTATTATTTAGACATTACATCTTCACATTATTATATTAATTCTTTTTTCCTATGAGGCCAAAAATGACTTTTGTTTTAAAAGCTTTTGTTCTTTTTACATATAATGAGCATATTATTTTTTGAATTGATGAAATAGTTATGATCAAGCAAACTGTCGCATACCCCACCTGTTGTAATCATTTGTATTACCATTTATATTATATGCTGTCTTTATGTCATTTAAATGCCATTATCTGTCATGAGAAACAGCAGGTGCTGTTGAGGTTAGAACAAGCATTCTGAGGAGCTTATCTGCAATGTAAATATCTGTTTTCCTAATATTCTTTGCGCCTTAACCTCCGGCTGATTTTCTTTATGGGAAGTCAGAATACTGTATCATGTGGTGCATTTCATTCACGATTTCTATCTTTTTCATGTGCCTTCATTACTGACAGCGCTGCCACATGAAAATGAGCTCCCATACCAGATATTGTGCTCTGGTTTGCCCAGTGTGTCCAGAAGCCTGGTGTATCTATCAGGCTCCTCTTTCACCCTATGTGGCACCACAGACCAAGCCAAAGAACTGCCTGTGTTCGTAAGGCTGCTCTGCTATATGTTGAATTGTACTTTATTTTAATCTGCAGTTGCTGACAAACCTTAAATAATCTTAAATAATGCATCTTAAATAATGAAATTCACTTTCACATCTGAACTGCTGTTAGGATGACAGAATAATCAGGTGTCCACTAATCATGGGAAAATATAGTTTCATCCAGTTTTTTATTGCACTCATTACATTAGTGAACGTTCCCTCGTTTCTATTATGCGGAGGCCAAAGTTAATGTCTGCAGCTGTGCTGTGCATTTTCTCCATGTAATGCACATTTATATTTGCTCATTTTGAAGAGGTTCGTTCTGCCTATCAGCGTGCAGATGGCTTTTGCTCCTCAGTGGGCTGAAGTGCCCACACTGCGCAGGCTGCCGGTGTGCAGATACTGGCCCTGTGTAGCGTCGTGCGCTGTGTCTGTAGCACCTGTGTCTCAAGGCGGGGCTGAAGGGAAACGTGCTTGTCTTGTCCATCTCAAAGGGACAATGTAGTGGTGGAGCCCATGAGGTACTGGATTATTCAGAGGTGGAATGTGAAGCTGGCAAGGGACTCCACGTTGGCCTGATCCAGTGAGATCCTTTTGAAGGTGGACTCTACATAAAAACAGCAGGACAGAATGCTTTGGTGCCACTGCTGTTCCAGAACTTGTGGTTCTTCTGTGGGAAAAGGGGCAGCATCAGCACCTGGACCCACAATCTCCCAAGGCACCTCAGCACAGGACAGGTGGAATTGAGATGGAACTGAGCCGTTTTTTTTTGTTTAATTGATTTTACTGCATGATCACCATCTGTTGCCACCTTTGAGGAACTTTTGAGAAACCAGAGGCAGCTGAACTGGGTGTTTAAATCCCATTTGGCACTTCCTATAGACAGTCACAACATTCCTTTTTTGTGGCGGCTTATTTTTTTAGAGAGCTATATTGGGCTGGAAACAGAGACAAGCAGGAGGATAAAACAAAGATGTGTTTTTAGCCTTTTCACATATCACAACATGATAAAAGGACAATCCCACTTTAGAAAATAAATATGTGAGAGTACTCTTGGCATCTGGTATAAAAGGTCAAATAGTGTGAATCATGCAAATAAAGGAAATACAACTCTTGGCATTCTTTTTGTCAGTTTACTATTAATTTATTGTAGCAGTCATTAACTCACCAGTTAGTCAAAGTACTGTAGATCCTTTAGCGTATAAGATCAGTTACAAATAATAGGAGGCCACTTTTGTCCCTGTTTCATGTTTCATTGTTGGTTCTGAAGAAACCCACTTCTGAAGAAGCCTTCGAGGATTTTGAATACTCATAACAGCTCCCCTCATAACCTTCTCTGTTCAAGACTAAATAGGTTCAATTATTTCAATTATTTCAGTGCAGGACATTCCCTTAAGTCCCAGAATATATCTTATTGCTCTTTTCTGTACTGATTCCAGAACAGCAATATCTCTTCTATAATGTAGTGACCCAAACTGTGCACGGTATTCAAAGTGAAACCTAACTGTTACATTAAATAACATAACATCCCTTAATTTGAATTCTACACTTTTAACTTCATTAAAAAAGGAAGACCCTCAAAGGTAATTTGGAAGGGGAATGGAGGCTATTGATCCATCCTATTTAACAGATACTGTAGGCCATGATTTCATTTCCTTTGCATGTTAACATTGGTGTTGTTGGGCCGTTTTCTCCCGGCCGGCTGCTTGGGTGTTTAACCTACGATTAGAGAAGCCCAGCTCCCAGTGCTTTCATCGAAGAGCAGCAGCCCGGCCTTCTAATTAAATGAAAATGCTGCCGGAGTCGATCGGAACATGCCCAGGGAATTAGAACATATGGCAAGGACAGGGGAGAGTGGCTTATCCGTAGGCTAATGACCCTCTGTGTTTGGAAAGGAAAAGATCCATTTGAGTTTCACCCCAAACACAGGCTTTAAGCGCTTTAAAAGTTAGTGACTTGAGACCATTTTTCAGCTCAAAAAATCCAATCTGCCTGCTCATTAGTTCTTAATGAAGCACTAAAATAAAGCTGATAGATGCTAAATCTCTATCGTCTACGAAAATGGGAGCTTTAAGCCAACACTAAATAAAGAGAAGAAAATGTCATTTTTCATACCAATGCTTCGTTTCCATTTAATTTAATTTTCATTTCACCTTTTCTTTTAAAGGTTTATTTTATCAGATTTCAACTGAACAGAAAACCCAGAATGACTTTGGATTTTCATGTGAGTTTTTGCGTTTTATGTTCCTTTTTGTTTCATAGTTACTATTTTTTGTATTACGTTTGTATTCATACTCCTTTCACCTGGTCTTCTTTCCTGCCCATGGATTTTATTTTCTGGGATGGATTACTACATCAATTAGCTTAAATTCAGTACCTCTGACGTTGATATTATATTCTTTCAAGTTTCCTAAAGACAACTTGTACTGGTGTTCCAACTACAAAATTTTATTGTCTTTTCTTCTTCCACCAGCTGAAAGGTGACAAATTTCATGGGAGCGTGTGCTCACTGGTTCTTGAGCTGTTGTTATATATTATTACACCAAATTCCTTCAGTTTGCATTTCTTGGGTTTTGCAACTTAATTATGTTCAAAGAGAGATATATTAATCTGAGTTATACATTTTAATGTGTTTGTATTTAGCAGCTTCAAAGCACACTAGTAAGATATGCCTCTTTTGGGATATCAGTGAAGTATCTGAAAAACATAGCAAATACATATTCTGGTCTATAATTTTTGCTCTTCAGGAGTCAGTACTGGAAGCTTGCTTATCAGCCAAGTTGTAAATTCTTCCAATTCTTATACCACAATATAACCTGACCCTTGTGCTCACAGAGATCCAAACAACAGCCTGGCTGAGTACTATAATTCATGAGTCTTGTCAGTTGTGCTGTACCCCTCTCTCCCAATGTATTTACACAATGGCTCAGAAGATACATTTAGATTGACGATTTAAAGTGACCCATATCCACCATTACCCACCACTAAAAACAGAAGACCACGCAAGTGAAGACGAATCAGGACTTCAGAATGATGAAGGAATGACTTTTCGGTAGCTAGTAGTCTTGTGAGCGGCACCCTTGTACAGCAATGGTAAAACTCTGCAGTGACCCCTGCTAGGATTTTTCTCATTACTACTGGGCATTGATGTTCACCTGCAAATGAACATCCATAAATATGATTGGGACAGTAACATGCACTGTAATTTAAAAAATCAAGTCACCGTATAATTTTTTTTACCTGACTTGTTAAACATATACAATCAAACCACAGCAATTGCAATATGTTGGACAAAGACATATTGTCAGTAATGACGTTCTGCTGCTTTAAGCCTACCATGCAGTGTGGGTATTTTAAAACAGAAGAACATAGAGCCTCAAGCAGTACAGCACATAGAGCTGTCCCAAAGTTGGGCACTGGCCTTCTTTATGAGATGGAGCAGATGGGATTGTAGGTCAGCACACGATTGGTGCTGGGAGAGCCCACAGCCATGAAGAGATCGTTGTGAAGATGAGATTCTCCTATTAGTGTTATGGTGAAAAGCCACAATGTTTTTTTTTACATTTTAACCTAAACTCTACCTTGAGTGTCTTCATCTCCATATTGGGCTTCCCAGGCCCCTTATTTCAAAAGTTGATTGAACTTGCCTAGTGTGGTCAAAGGCAGTCTTGTTAACTGCATATTTGGATGTTTGTTAGACACAAATCTTCTCAATGTCTTAGAGGTCTGTGGTTAGCCAAGGGAAATTAATAGGGCTCATGAAGCCCTAAGACACCCGCTCAAGGCCCTCTCAACACTGTTAGTTGACATTCACAGTCCACACAGTCCCAGCGGCACTGGTCTAGAGCTCAATCCCTGACTCCTGAGACTCATCCCTGCTGTGCCCAGTCCATTGTGCACCAGCTGCACTGGTCTGGAGCTCAATCCCCAACTCCAGGGGCTTCTACCTGAAGGTGGAAAAGACGGCACAGCTGATGTGTTCGTGAACAAGTCTCTCAGAGTTCTCAGGTTGGTCAATAGCAGTGATTTCCACATAAAAGAGGCCCATCCTGGCTCGCTGCAGGTGATTGAAGTCATGCAGGTAATCGACAGATGTTTTTCTGTACCAGCACAGGGACTTGCTTCATGAATTACTGCCGGTTTGATTACGAGACAAATAGATCAATGGGATCTATTGGACCTGATCTCAAGCCTTTTTCCTTGCCAGAGTCTAAAATACAAGTTACTGCGTACTTTTGTCAGCATCAATCGATCTCTTTCAATGAGCGTAGTTCATCCAGTGTCACTGTTTAAATACCTTTCAGTGTATATAGCCTGTAAGTTACAAGCTGTGTATTTAAGGTCAAAACCGCCTTGTACTGTACTTGTTTGCAGCAGTGTCCTATCTCTAATTCCTGAATCTTAACTGATGAAGCTCTGTAGAGCAAAGCAGCTCAAGATAAACTGTTCCTTTTCCCAAATGTACAGCAGCATCAGAGATTAAAACATGAAATCGGTTGGTTGGTTAGTCGCTTCTGACCTGATTCCTGACCTTGCTTGTGATTATGACTATCTGTGATGCATGCTGTTGGACAGGGCAGCGTTATTTAAATACCAGAATGGGATTATACTGATAACACTGACAAGGGGCTCACAAGTATTTCAACCACAATAATAGCTGCTACATGGTGCTCAGGCTGGGTCTTTTAGCCCTGTATGCCAGAGATCACTGGTTCCACTCTAGGCACTGTCATTAGCAAGAGGTAGTACATAAACAGATTAAGTTAGTCAGGCTTTGCTCACAAGGTGTTCTCCTTGTTCCACAAGGAGATGTGTGCAGGTTGCATCACCTGTGCTGATATGAGGGCTGTGGCAGTGAGCCTGACTTGTTTAAAAACTTGTCACTCCAAAGATGTGGTGTTTTAGAAGAAAAACTGGCCATTCCAGAATACATCTAAAAAAACCTGAGTGAACATGCCACAGTGAAAGGTGTTTTTTCATTAGTTACTTTACAACTAAGATTTTTTTAAATAAGCAGTTAGTAATGCAAGACAATAAGGTACTTTGCATAGATAAAGATAAAATAGTCATAAATGGCTATTCAAGAGCAAAGTGGAGAGGAAAAACACATTGAAATTGCATTCTGTAGGTTGCATTTCAAGCTCTGGGTCACAGCATGCTTTCCTGGAGATTATTTAAAGGGATCATGAAATTCAAGTGGAGTTTGGTTTGTCCTTTTAAACTACCAAGTGCCTTAGGTGAAATGCGCCTGACAGCAGTTTGCTTGTTACCTGAACTTCCAGACTCAGAGCAGTGTTGGTGTCATGTGTCACTGTGCATGTCAAGGCTGCTGGGAAGGGAATTCACCTGTTCCATCTCCTTGTGGACTGTCCTGAAAAAGCAGTACAGGGCAATAAACACCCCCGACTTCAGAAGGCAATGACTTCATTGTTGTTGGAAGAGAACAGCACTAGAAGTAATAGATATCTAAACTGCCTAGAGTTTGTATTGAACACGGTTGTGGTATACTGTAGTGGATGAATGGGTGGATGGGAGACACAATCAGGTCTCAGGCTCAGCTAAGACAACAGGCAACACAGGCAACCTGTGCTGTCCTGGGACCCCACTGACACGGCATCACTGTAACAGGTCTCGGTGAGACATTGAGCCAGCACTGTAGGGCTGGTGTCTGGATATCAAAGTGGCTTGCATGTCATACTGGACAATAAGCGGTTTCTTGTGTGAGTCTCAAGAGAACTGAATTTTAACAAAGTTATTATAAATAAATTGAATCTCCCCGTGAATTCCCTCACACAATAACGGATCCACAGTGTTTAAGGATTTACAGATAATTATAATATGTTTTGCTCAGGAGCCTTTTTCTTTATTTTCAATACAAGAGTTACAGACAGCACTGACACAGGCACTGTAAGGCCATTACAAAAATCTAGTGAGCAGAAAGACTGTGTAATGACAGAATCAGAGAGTGAAGTGTTTAACAGCTCCTGAACTAAAAGCAGTGATTCAAAGTAAAGCACTTTTTGGTGTATTTCACTGTTGTTTGAGTTCTCTGTTCTTTTACTGTAAATTATAAAAGGTCTGTTTCTTTTTATGCATCATGTTATTTATTTGGGTTATGCTTTAGGCTCATTTTGATTTTTGTTTTCTGAAATCTAAATGAGGTCTTTAAAATTACATTGGTTACAGATTGTCTGTGTTGTTGGGTCTCAAGCTTTGGGTCTCATTCTGTTTTTTTCTGAAGAGTTGTGAAAGTTGGTGGCAAATCTTCTGTGCTGCCTTTGAGGCTGTGGTGTATGAATATGACAGGCGTGCAACATCTGACTTGTTGTTCACGATCAAATACAACATTTCCTATTCTGAATCCCTATACGCCTGGAGCGAAAATCCCTAGATTATTTGTTTCTTATAGTGTCACTCCTGTCAACAAATGTGCAGTGAGATGTATTAACAAGATGGGTATTAAAGTGCTCTGTACCAAACTCAGATTGAAGAACACCTTTTTATCCGTAAATAAGCTGCATAGAAAACCTCATGTTTAAATCACAAGAGAGACCTCTCATGCTGCAGGAGCATATCAGCCTGTCTGCTGCTTTTATGCTGTCTTCGGTTCGTTTTACACTTGGCAGTTATTGTTAGAAATACCTGCTATCAGTAATTGCCATCAATTAATGGTCAGAAATGGCTCTGATGTATACATCTTGATTTATTTAATCAGGGGCTTCCATCTCTGGTCCCGAGAGTAAGTCTTCTCGTTTCTGATTCAGTCCAGCTTTCAGTTACAGTACTTAATTGAAGCACTTATTCACTTAAAGGACTACTAAACACTATATCATAAAACACCAGATACCAACACTGACCACTCCAGTGCCTTAGTAGTATTTATATTCTGCACCATTTGTTTCACCATCTGCATTGCATTCTTTAAAGTACTTTTAATGATTAAAATATAAAAGGTTGGAAGCCAAGAGACTGCACATAAATTTAAGTCTGTGTCAAGCAGTACGAGTGGCTTCAGTCTTCGGAGCCTGCAGGCCTGCCCTCTGGTCACAGGCCTCACTCAATGGCTATTCAGAGCTGGG
The DNA here is from genome assembly GCF_055471065.1 of Atractosteus spatula. Classification (NCBI taxonomy): domain Eukaryota; kingdom Metazoa; phylum Chordata; class Actinopteri; order Semionotiformes; family Lepisosteidae; genus Atractosteus; species Atractosteus spatula. The sequence goes on along the minus strand of NC_142708.1, from coordinate 64,116,466 downwards.
ACTGTAAATGGAGTAGTTATTGTTCTTACAGTTCTGAGATACAGCGCTTCATAGCCTCCTAAGGTTAAAGTGACCTTTAGCCACAAATTTAAGAGGTTTGCAGCATAGAAGCTGAAGGCTAAGGATTGGAGTCTGCTGATGAACACAATAAAAACCCAAAGACTCTCTGGAATAATGAAAGCAATCTTGTTCGCTGTGTTACATGAGGATGTTTTTCTACTAACAGTTTCTACAAGTGAAAATCATTACCTGGAGCTGTTAAGTTACACTCATATTGCCTCCTATATTGAATTCTGACATTTCTCATTACTATTATAATTACTTTCCATGCTAATTAACTTCCACCATGCACCTTAGCCACAGCTTCCCTGGTCAGCCTTGTCATAGGACAGGGCATCCTGAGCACCTCTGTAGCTGGACTGCACCTGTCATCTTTTAACCAGAACCTTTGCAACGCAAGTGCTTTTTTTGTGAGTTGCTGTACATTTTTTAAGCAAGTCAAATTAAATAGTAAGAACTCCTCAGGATGAGATTAAAAAGACGATATACTGTATGACACCTTAATGCATCATTGTTTTAAAAATAAACATCTTCGTGCACCAAAGTGACTCAGACAATGCTGATCTCTGCTTGGCACAGTGTGGAGGGATCTCCAGTTCTGGGATTAGTGGGTTATCTGAGCTGACCGTAACTGGGAACGTCCTAAGGAACAAGCACATCTGGCCTGGTGCAACCTGAGCTGAACATTTAAAGATTCCTTACATCTCTAGGACCAGGATTGGAAACCTCAGCTGTCACTGCATTGGTCTTGTTTTTCAGGATACTTCAGGCATCAATTATTTCCTTCAACTAGTGACAATGTGTTACATTTGCAAGAGGAATTATTGTAGACCAGCATTGGTTATGACATTAATTGTCCATGTGGATTTAACTTAGTTTCAGTAATTCCAGTCTTGTCTAGTACACTTTCACAACCTTAGAGTGTTATTCAGCTTGTCAGCACATTATATATTGCTGTTAACCAACATCAGCACTTTGCAGTGTTGAAACATGTACAGTGTAAAAAGCAAATGTAGAGACTGGGGTTTATTCTAAAGTTTGGAAACCTAAAAAGATTTGCGACCATCAAGTGAGATCAGTTCACGGATTCTCTTTTCAGACAGAATCGGCTTTTCCGTAGCAGAAATCAAAGCCAGGTTTCAAGAGGCTCTAATTGTCGTTGCTTAATATAACAAAGCCTTTGGTGCAGGTGGCAGATCAGAGGCAGTGCATCCGAACTGGTAGAATTGCCTTCACACACGTTTTGTTTTTACAAATAGTTGACAGGGTTATATGAAGGACATCACGACAGTTTCGTCGTTTTGTTCATTCAGTTCTGCAACGTTGGTACAGCTGGCTTCTTCACGTTATCTCCCACCAGAACAGATGTGTGTAGGATGTTCCAGGAATGCAGTGGGTTAAGAAGGTTGAGTTGATCCAATGAAGGAAAAAGACAGAATTATTAGAATAGCGCCTTACTGATGGCACCTGCAAACCTCTTTTTCATAACATTACTCCTTCTTTAATGGTCTTGTGATTTGCATCTGATGGGCAAAACATCATATAATCTCAGCTTCTAATTTATTGTTCAACATATTGGTAACATTTTGTAACATGTACATATTTGCAATGTTTTAATACCTGACTTCTGTTTGAATTTATATTCAAAGCACATGAATTATCGGATTTATTTCATATTTGTTTGTATTATCTGTTGGCTTTGATGAGAAATAATTTCTGGCACCTGATGGTGGTCCCAGAATTAAAAAAAACATTAAAATATGAGATGCTAAAAGTACAGCCACAAGAATTTCTGTATTGTATTTTAAGAAAAGTCTGGCTCTCAATTTGAAGGAACCAGGGCACATAAGTTTGGTGACCTCTACATCTGTAGTGCAGAACTGTGTGAAAGGAATTGGTCTGAGGCAATACCTTTGAGATTCTAACCATTGATGAGTGTGACATCATTGCCATTGTGATAACAAGTGTGACATCAGTGCAATTACGACAACAAGTGTGACATCAGTGCCATTATGACAGAGTTCTCAAACAATACTTTCATGTTACCGTGAGCATCCCGATTGTTTGAAGATGAAGTGATGCCAACATACATGGTAAGCAATTGGATGCGCAGGGTTGAAGTGGAAATAAAATCTTAAATCTTCTCCTCATAGGCTCATAAGGAGCCTATAATAAACAGCCTCATTATGTTTTCACCATCAAGAGACTTCCCTTGCCAATGATATTGATCCTGAATGGTCACTTTTAATGTTATAGCGACAAAACTGAAATGTGATGGTTACTTTTGAGATATGGTCTTCCTAAGTGCCTACAATCATTCTTGAACTAATATGGCCTCCTCTGTCCTTCATATCTCCAGCTGCCCCAAGCACAGATGATGTTGCCCTTTATGTTGGCATTGTCATTGCTGTGATCATGTGCCTGGTGATTTCGGTGATAGTGGCGCTGTTTGTTTACCGCAAAAACCACCGAGACTTTGATTCGGACATCATCGACTCTTCGGCTTTAAACGGAGGATTCCAGCCTGTCAATATCAAGACTGCTAGAACAGGTAAGAAAGGACTCTACTTCTACAAAACTGTTCTTTCCTGATGATATAAGAAAGATTACAGATTTAGGAAGGTCAAATTGTTTGTGCTTTTTGTTTAATTGCAAATGTCCTAAGAGTCCTGTGGAAACACAACTGCTTTCCTTTCCCAATTTCACAGGCACAGGTGTTTTTACATACTGTACCTATTTTTATAACCAGATCCAGGCAGTTCCTGCATTTTCTCTTCAGTTCTATTTTAACAGGGATGTGCAGATCACCTGCTTCTTTCCCCACCTTGTCAGATAAACACCTTTCATATTTTCAGTTTTCACTGCTGTCAGGGGTCACTCCTTGTTAAAACAGAGTTTTATAGCCCCAAGTTTGCTTCACAGAAACCCAGTGAATTTCTGTGCAAAGGGCTCGGAATGCTAGAGGCAGATATTTTGTGCTTTGAGAGTTTGTATGAGGTTATCGAAGCAAGGAGACCTGTTCTTCCCCTATGTCACACACTTTGGAAGGAAAATTAAACAGCAAGCAAAAGAAAAATGCAATTTCATTGCCCAATACGACACTAAAGTCAAATTACATGAAGATAAAAAATGTCAGATTAGAGCTCAAACAGTCTTTATTAATCATGAATTGTTTCCCTCAGGTAAAGAAGGCGTAATTTTTATTAGGTAAAAAAATGTTATATGTATTTACAGTATTTTTATTATTCATGTTCTCCCTCCAGAGACTTTCCTGCACTGGCCTTTGGAAGACGCACATACACAATTATTTGTTAAATAAGACTGAAAATGAAAGCCAAGTGTGAAATAGATGTAATTTATGCCTGACTCCCAGACTGGTCTTGGTGGCATTTCAGGCAGCCATGCATTCGAATGCACGTCACCCAGACATGGCATTCTCTTGTGAGGAAAGTCTCGGGTTACTATTTAAATAATTATGTTTTATTATTGCGGCTGAGCTCACTGCTAATTGAATTTTAGCTGTATGAGCACATTTCAGAGCTACCAGGCAACAGCAGCTCTCACGTCAGAAAACCATCTGAATGATTCTGTGTGGAACAGCACAAAATGTCCTGAAACAGTAAACTAGAGATTGATTCCATTTGTACCATGTGTTCTGTGGAAAAAGTAGTTCAAATCCTCAATTTCTAATTACCTTAGCTAAAAATGGACTGGATACCTGCTGTGAAACTAAAATACCTCAGTGCCCAGTGACGTAAGTCCTGCATTTAGAACTGTTGCTACCCAGCCTCTCTGGGAAGCCCTCATAGTTATACAGAATATAATATGCAGACATTATTCCTGGGGATGGTGCACAGTACCATTTAATTGCTTCAGAAATGAAACACTCTGCACATCTCTGGTGGTTTAGTGAGTCAACCAGGCATGATGCCAGAGCATGAAGGAGAAGACTTGTGATGCCACTAGCGTCTTTAAGCAATTGACCAGCTTGGCCAACAGTAGCACTAGGCAAAACCCACATCCTTCATGCTGATCTGTGTTTCTGTTGTCTGCTCTTGGCCTGTCATCGTTCAGAGTGCGAACAATGAAAGGCTAAACTAAACTGTTCTGCCAGCTAATGGGGTGTCCAGTTTTTGACATCCATTTTCATGTTATCCATATTCAGCACTAAATCACTCAAATTGTGATTTCAGCACACCAATCCTGGAACACATTTGCTGTTGAACTGAGAATTAATGATCTTCATGATATTCAATTAATTGGCTCATATCCTGGCCACTTTAGAATAATTGTGATGAATAATGTCAAGTTTGAAGTTCAATAGCACTCTGTGTGCTTTCAGCACCCACTCAGCAGAATTTTATTTTTTTCTAAGCGTTCATCTGTACACCCTTTAGAGATAAACTCATTAAAAAATAAGTACTTCATGCATTCATCCCCATGCCAGTTGGTATCTGAATCAAACTGAATGTATCCCCATGCCAGTTGGTATCTGAATCAAATTGAAAATTCACAAAATTCAGAAAGGAGAGGACTTGGAGCTGTGATTTCAGTAAGGCCAGATTAAGAGGATTCTGTGTGGGCAGCTGTAGACAAGGCTAGTCTTCAAGTCCACAAGTTTCAGGAGAGATTGAGAAGGTTGTTTTTTTAAGGATTCTCTGGCTGTTTTAATATTCTGTTACTAAAGCAGAAAACTAGGCCAAGAGTGGCGGGCTCAGCTGAAGCCTAGCTCAGTGTGTGTGTTCTATGTTCTGGTGCTGCCGAGAGGTTGGGAACCAATGCAGAATACCCTCCACTGCTGGGAATCACATTCTCCCACCCTGCTGTCTCCTGCCCCCCTAGCGGACCTGCTGACTGTCCCTCCTGACCTGACATCCGCGGCCGCCATGTACCGTGGGCCCGTCTACGCCCTGCACGACGTCTCCGACAAGATCCCCATGACCAACTCCCCTCTGCTGGACCCCCTGCCCAACCTGAAGATCAAAGTGTACAACTCCTCTGGCCTGGTCACCCCGCAGGAGGACCTCTCCGACTTCTCCTCCAAGCTGTCGCCCAAGGTCACGCAGTCCCTGCTGGACAATGAGACCATGAACCTGCGCAACCAGAGCCTCGCCCGGCAGCGCGACCCCTCCTGCACGGCCGTCGGCTCCTTCAACTCCATGGGTGGCCACCTCATCATCCCAAACTCAGGTGCGTGGGAAGACCAGAGCTACCAGAGGGCTCTCCCTCGGCTGCAAAGTCCGGGACATCCTTTTCACAACTGTTTACCCAGTCAAGAGAAAAACAGAAAGGCTGGTTTGTTGCTGTCTGCAGACAGCCCATCTAATTAATTAACAGTGAACACAGCAGATAATAAGCACCATAATGTACAAATTACAGGTTCCGGGCTCTCTGCTCCATAACCATGTCACCCACTATTTAACTTAAAAAGGGAGAAGCCTAAGAAATAGAAAAGCAAATACTTTCAGTTCACTACAAAATATGTTGAGACTGTGACGGACCTGAAGCTGAGAAAGGGGTGTACTGTAGGTTACAGTGAACTCTGCACCTTCCGCAGAGGAAGTGTCGAGTGCAGTACATTCTGTACATGGATGCTTGACTGCTTGTGCAGCATTGTACCAGATTTGCACAGAGAGAATCAACTGTATTTATACCCTGCTGTATTGTGAGTGGAAAATGTTCTCTAAGTTATTGAGGCTCCAGGGAAAAGTAGATCATGTTCCAGTCCCATTTATTTCTTTGAGTGCTACCGTTCTTCTCCAGATTCAGGCACATCTAAAGATGATAGTGTGTTTTTGTCTCTCACGTAGCTAAAGCAGTGTAACCTTAAAACCGTGTGATCATAAATCGTATATACATGAGAGTGTGATCAATTCCATGTTATTTTTTCGTTAATGGAAACTAATGCCTCTTTTCCGCTGCTGGCTCTACCCTGTGTCCTCGGCTTTTCCCAAGTGTAGGCAGTGTCCTTGTCCTGTGGCTACATGGCTCAGAGGCTTTGTGGGGTACAGTGCTGTGGTTTTTTTTAAAGCCCGTGGTAGAAAAAAAAAACTTCCCCAGTAAGAGATGCCAAGAGATTGGTCTTAGAGTTTTTTACTCTGCAGCTTTTACATTTAAATGTTTAAAGCTCCTATACCTATGCATTTGGTCTAGTTTCAGCTCCCCTGGGTGCAGAAACCCCAAATCATGATATAAATTAAATGGAGCTTAAGAAATGAATTTGCAATATTTTCACATGCATTTTCTGCTAAAATATACCATCTAAAATGAAATGTTTGTGTTGCAATACAGCAGTTTCTCTTCAAACTTAAAAACACACATATTAAATTTTACATTCCTATTCCAGATAATTTTTAACAGTGGAGCAAGTATGTCTACCTTTGACTGCTTTTAAATATAATTGTATGCAGCTTATCATGGTGTCTTTTAGAAACTGACAAAGTAAAACATAAATTACTTACAACTGATGTAAAACAACAGTAGACACTATCTGGTTTAAGAGCTGAACAAAATGGAGTTTATGCCCAATATATTTTAAGCATTAGTATACACCAGTATCTTCTAACATACAATAAATTGTAACCACTTTTTAATAGTAGATGTGTTAGAAATTTCCAAATTAATTTAAATTCCAGATCAGATTCATGAGACAATTTTAAAATTCTGCTTCCAGCTCTAAGCCTGTAAGCACTGACTTTATCAATGTCTTATTTAGTCAGATTATACTTGAGATTTAGACTGTTAATGAACTACGTGTAGAATACCAGGAGCTCAATACAGCTTCAGCACTCCTTAAGTTAGTGTTTATAATGCAGTGTCATAAATAACAACCTGACACATAAATTCCCATTACAGGAAATTGTACTAATGTGTTAAATAGGGCTGACTTTATCACATTGAGCATTGCAACTGAGCAGCACGCAGAGGAGCCACATTCTGGAGCAGATGACTGGTGTATTTGCATTTACAGAAATTGAACTTCTACCCCCTCATGAAAGTCTGTTTCCTTGAGCAAATTGCTTAGTATGGAGAAGAATGCTGAAGTCGTGCCCAAGTCCAAAGTCATCCTCATCTTTTTTGCTATTGTTTAATGGGAAGGGGTCAAGGGGAATAATGCATGTAAATCAGAAAGCAGCAGAATCTGAAATACATACACACTGTGTGTTTGCAAGGAATCAATAACCAAGAGTGTTGTTATAGCCTTAGCAAGTATTAACAAGCTTGACAGGTACATTAGCTCCTGGGTATGTTCTTTTTTCCAAAAAGTGTGCTGAGATCTAAATGAGAACAGGTTGTTTCACCTTTCTCCCTTTTCCAGTATCCTGACCATTGCAGTCTTACTGTAGTTTGAGAGCAGATCAGTGGATTGCAGGAGGCTACCGGTGACTTTGCCTCAGAAATCCATTAATGTATGGAGAATTAGGTTTTAGATATTTTTCAAAACATTACTTTTAAAATTAAGCTTTTGCATCTCGTTCTCTAACCATTAGGCATTCCAGGTCTACCTTTAGATGTAGTAGAGTATGTATCATGTACAGCAGTTTAATGAGTGCTGTAATCTTAAATGCCAAGAATAGAAACTAGTGTGGTAAAGGTAATAACGTTTCATGATAAATGACCAAATGATGACATTAAAGGTACTGCTCTGCATATGTAATACTGTATTTGGAATGAGTGTGCACCTCAGGTTCAAATTTGAAAGGAAATTGTTCTAGTACTCCCATTGTTGGAAAATGTATTTCGAGCACATTTATTATTAAACGTCACCCTTTATTTGTGCAGCAGACAAGCTCAGATTCCCATCAAGCTGCAGCACATCGCTGCGCAGCGCTTGAGATCTAGAAATGAATATTATTCCCTGAGGGAGGGAATTAAATTGACTGCAAACAGTGCTTAAAACCTTCACTGGCCTCTGGTACCGGTTTTTCAAGCGGTGCTGTTGGTGTACAGAGGGATCAGGCATTGCAGTGTGGGTGCAGGTGTGTGGCAGTGTTGCCCTGCACTGTGAACATGGGATGAGAGGGCTGTGCCACAAGTTTACAAGCATGGATGTTTTGGAGAAGTTGAACAAAAAGAAAAAGTCTCTAGAGAAGAATGGAGGAGTGGAACTGAGATTGAAAAGATTTGTACTCCTGAGAGGGTTTACATTGTGACACAAAATTTCAGAGAGATGAGGCAAAGCAGAGTTCAGCACCTACATTTGTACCTGTCTACTTACTGACAACCACCCTGTCTTAGGCTGAAGTTGAAACAAGTGTGAGCTCTAAACCCACCGGACAGAATCTGCTGAACAGTGAATCCCCAGAGGAGCACTTCTGCACCCTGATGCTCCTCTGGTTCAAAGTTTAGCCTAGGTTTCTTAAAACATCGAGTACTTTTCAAAATCTTTCCAGGAGTATTTGGTGCAGTTAATTTCTGTAGACATTTTGTTTAAAAAAGACAGTGTCTTGGAAATAATGAATTCATTTGTTTTTCTTCACTCTCCTGAAATGCGTCTTGGGGAAAAAAAATACAAAAAAGTCCGCATTTCAATTTCGCTTTAATTGCCCTGTTTCGGTTTCACAGCTACAGCTCGACACCACAGTGCTTGAAAATAAATGTCATCTTTTGAAATATTCAGCACAAGGACATGAAAAATCAATGTGTTCTCTCGAATGCCACAGTGAGCTAGGAGACGACCAGTGCCTGCCTTTTTAATGCAAAAAAAATATTTAAATTTTTTTTAAAAAGTGCGTCTCTCATTTTTCATGTTTGACTCATCTAAACAATATCTGCGCAAAGGGCATGGGATGCAGGAAGACATTAATTTCTGAAACTGGCTGGCGTTTTGTTTGCCTGGTTGAGAGTCGTTCTGCGTTTGTGTTCTAGTGCCAGTGTGCTTTTCTCTCCTGCAGGGGTGAGCTTGCTGGTGCCAGCAGGGGCGATTCCCCAGGGACGAGTGTATGAAATGTATGTGACAGTTCATAGAAAAGACAACATGAGGTAGGTGCCCTGCTAGCTTACCACAAAAGAGAATAATGTAAATGGAGCTAGTTTGCAGCTTATACTCAGCATAATAGGGACAGGGGGAGTGAAATAGAAAACACTTGTGAACCTTATTTTAAAATGCTTCTGAATGTGTGACAAAATGAAATAAAAATGCCACCCCCCTACCAATTTCCCCTGTGGTTTTTTACAGTTTTCCAAATTTGGCACTTTCCCACATTTCCCAGCAAAGCTTCAGAAAATGAAGCAGAAAGTGAGGGAGTACTTACAGACCAGGAGGGGTGAAGGGTGAATTTGAATTGAGACAGAAATAGGCTTACAACTTTTGTATAGAGCTGATTATAGTATTAATTTGCCCTGGGATTTGTAATCGAATTAGTACGTGTACCCAAAGAAAACATTTAGCTCCTTATTTAAATCATTGCTTTGCTAAATCATAAAGCAAATCCAGCCCAAGATAGAAACTCGTTTACGCCGGCAAACCAGACTGGCCAGTCCGGACTGCCAGGCAGAGTGTAACACACAGAGACAGGCTCCGGCCCTGCCTGCCTGAGTTCCCCTCCTGCCACACGCAGGAGGGGAACTCAGCAGTGCCACTGTCCTTGTCCAGGCCGCCCATGGAGGACGTGCAGACTGCGCTCAGCCCCGTGGTGAGCTGTGGGCCCCTGGGGGCCCTGCTGACCCGCCCGGTCATCCTGACCATGCACCACTGCGCGGAGGCCAACGCTGAGGACTGGCAGGTCCAGCTGAAGAACCAATCGCAGCAAGGCCAGTGGGAGGTGAGCGGTCAACCCGTCCCAGGGTCTGGAATTTGCTGTATTCCTCCTTTCACATCCCTGATGTATGTTTTCTTGGAACACATTTTCCTAACAATCAAAAAACTCCCACTGTATACAGCCAGACTCTCTTCCCTGCCATCTGTCAAGTGTTTTGTCTTCATTTAAAACCAAAGTAGTGCTTTTATTTTAAATCTGTTAATTTTCCATCTCTAACATCTATCTACTGCTAATTTGTGCTTATTTACAATACAGATTATCAACTTGTATAAAAACACATATTTTGGGTTATGAGTGAGAGGGGAGGAGAGCATTTAGCATTTTGCAATGTAAATTATTCAATTTACATTGAATAATTATTGTATGCGCAGATAGTAAACACATTTCTGCACTTTTGTTTGGTAGCATTTACGGAAAGGATGTTGCTGTTTTCCTTTTCTATAGCACTTCACTTTATGCATTACCAGCTTCACTGCCAGTCTGGGATGCTTAGTTGTTGCTTTTCAGCTATCTTTTTTGGTTGATACGGTGTTAGGTATTAAGAACTAAGCCTCAAAAAAAGCAATGTCTGCTATAAGCGTTTTCCTTCTTTCGTTGTGTCTGTCATTTAATCTTGTGTTGTACATGTACCTTCCACTTCAGCAGCACATGAGAACTCATAGCATCCCCATCGTCACATCTTTGACTCCTGAGCTTAACATGAATAGTATATTCGCATAAGTGTGATGAATGGGAGGTGGCTGTGACTGCAAGTCCTGGAGCCGAGACACAGCAGGGGGTTATGTTAATTTTGAGAATAAGAAATGAAACGGGAGACAATAAAGTGAAAAAAAAAAACAAGAAAAGTCAACTTTCTTACGAAAGAGAAAACAAACCTGCTGTGCAAGTTTGGGTAAAGAGAAGGCCAGTATCCTAATTAGGACTCTGCAGATTATTGAAAGGAATTATTATAAAGAAATTTGACATACCTGTCTCTCTTAAATATCAAATTGTTTTTTTCTTTGCCACTGTTTCTGTGTTTCTGATTGCAGGAGTCTTAATTAAATGTTTAGGGATTTGTAGGAATGATGAAATTTACCTCCAGCATGACTCAAAAAATTCTCTGGTGCATTACTGTTTTGCACTTAAATCACTTAAAAAGGAAAAGCAGGGCTGTGTAGTGCCTTGTAATGTTGAAGTCTGTTCCAAGACCACTGAGGTAGAATCTTATACTTGCTGACTAAAGAAATCCACCCCTGATTTGATGAGTGTTAACAATCTCAATTTCTCAAATCTCAGAATTTTCATGTCAAACTCAAAGACTAAAGCCAGATTATTTCCAGGCAAACAATAGGCCAGGCTCAGAAACAGCGCAGCACAAAGAGGTGATAGGCCAGAGATGACACACTGGCATCTGAATAGCACAGTGAAATAGATGCACTGCCTGTTCATTTTATTCTTCTTGTCATTGTTAGTAACCCTCCCACAGGCCAGTTCAGGGGTAGAGTACCAGGGCTGCAGGGCCACAGGTTAGCATCAGAGTGGGTCTTGCCTGTTGTATTCAGACAATATTCTGGCTGCCATTGCACCAGGGTACATCTTTGTCAGTAGGTGTGAGGGACAAATGTAAGGTGGCCACCTACTTACTACTGTTCACTACTAGCTACACTGCTAGACTACCAAATGGAATAGCATTGTTTTATAAAACTTTTCTAGCTGTCAAAGTACCAATTGCAAAATGTTCAATTGGCCGCAAGAGCTGTGAGCCTTACTAATCAAAAAACCATTAGGATAACAGCATTGTCCTTCTGAGAAGTTTCTCTTATAGTCTAGAAGATGTTTTTTTCCAATGTGTAAAGTGCACACTATAATATGCTTTGATTGCAACACATATTTATTCTGTCTCCTGAAGCCCATTTCACAGCGAGGAAATGCCAACTCACAAATGTGCGCTTGCCAGTCGGGGGACCTGGAAACTAGAAACCTGCTTCAGAGCATAGGTCTCCCACTGACATCCCACTGAGATCCAGTGAGGGGGGGTGCCTTACTATGGCTGCACCTCCTCTGTGGAGCCTCATGCATGAAATAAAAATGATTTCAAAAGATTAGTAGCCGAGGGATCGTGCTGCTGCCCCTGTGTCTGAGGTTGGATTATACCCCTTCACCTGTCGTAGCCTTTTGCTCCTTACTGGCCCTGAACAAATGACAGATCTGTGTACACAGTTTACTGTCTGCTTGTTTAAAATCTGTACACAGAAAAAGCACCAAAGGAATTACAGCCTAACCCTTCTGCATTCATGCTGTATTTTTAGCTACTTAATGACAGCGTGTGACCCAGTTCATATTGAAAATAATACTACAGTAATAGTGTCAATGGATATTCATTTATATGTAAATAAGACAGATGAAAAGAAAAAGCAGGCAGCAAGTATTTATTTTTTTAGTTATTAACCTGTAAAGAAATGTTACTAGAAGCCCTGCAGAAATTAAAAAAAGAGAAGTCTTAGATTTGGAATTTTCTTTAAAGTTGTTTTCTGCAGTCAAACAAACTTGCAGACATACATGAAAGAGCAACACTTCAGTTTGACAATAACTATATTTAGTCATTTATCTCAGCATACAAGGCAACTGTAATTTTATGTTTTGCCTGCACTGAAAGATACTGTAATTCATTCTTTTATTCTCATAGGCTGTTCTTTATAATCCCTTGAAGAAGTCTTCCCCCCTGCAGAGAGGCCTAAATCTTAAGTAGTCATTCAGGAATTGTCTACTCTGCGGTTGAAAATAATTCACACTTATACCATCAATTTGCTGTATTCCACTGCATCATTCTGTAGTGTCACTGATTTTAAAAAGATGTTTGAAAGTCTTAACACTGACCTCTAGTGGTTAAACATCAAAATAAAGCTGCTCTTTTTTCTCTTGGCGACTAATCCACCTGCCTTCACTTGTGATATAGTTAAGATGCAGGGTTGGAAGGATATCAGGGAATTTGAGGTCTCTCCACTGTCAACTCCCAGTCTTTCTGAGACTCTTTCTGAGACATAGACTATGGTGCTAATGTACACCTGCACTAAAAAGTTAACAGTGGACTTTCTTCCACAAGTAATACCCTAGTGAAGCAGAGATTACTGAAAACCCTGTTAGCTAAGATAAGAATAAACATACCTGGTGCTTGACAGTATTGTAGCCAGCTGCCTGGCAAGATCCACCGGTCAGAGAACTTGAATGGAGAAACAGAGCATGTCAGAGGACAATCACTAAGGACCTGTGAGATCACAGCTGTGATGGGAAACAATGAAGTGAATAAAGATAAAGATCAATCTCTGATCTTACTTTCTACAGAGGCCAGTTGAAGGAATAGTGTTCTTCCTGTATTTCATTTTAGCACAAACTGACACAACATATACAGTAGATGACACCAGTAAATGTAATAAAACACTTGGCACCTTTTCAGCACAAATAAAAACTAATTTTGTTTTGTGTCCATGTGTGTGTTTTAACAAGAGCTTTGGTACTAAGGAAAAAAATAAATATAGCCAACAAATTAGACATTGCATTAGACAATTTCTCCCATTATTCCTGCTATAGCTGTTTCAGCCTCTCTACACACATATTAAGAGACACTAATGACCAATCATAATGCTACTGTACAATGACCAGACTTAAGTGTTTTAATTCCTTTTGCTTGTGTTACAGGGAAAATTAATGACATCTCTTGGCTTATGCAGACATACTGATTATAAATAATGGAGCAGTACAACTAACAGGGAAAAACATCACAGCTTGAATCTGTACAGAAGAGCACAGATAAAAAAGAATACATTTTATATGATTGCAATTAATATGGCCAGCATCCATTGGCAATTCTTCTGGATGCGGCTAAACCCAGCACTTCTACTGCTAAGATGTTCAATGACCTGAGGCAGCAGGCAGATGTCCATCCATCCATTATTCCCGGTGGACCTGGAGCCAGGGTCCAGTGCCCGGAGCACAGAGCCCAGAGCTGGGGCATCTCAGAAGCACAGAACACAGGGCAAGACAGAATCTTGGAGAGGACACCTGTCCATCGTGTGATGACACTAGATTACACTATAGGAGGACCCTTTGAAAAATGTACAAATAAAGCAAGGAAATAAATATACTATACCTTAATAATATTTAATATGTTTCCTGGTGCCAGTGAAAATGCGTTTGATCAGTAGAACCTGTGGTTTGTGGGTGTCAGTCCCTGGTCTTCTGCAGACCCTGAGCCGCTGACGCCGTGTGTTTCCACAGGACGTGGTGGTCGTCGGGGAGGAAAACTTCACCACCCCCTGCTACATCCACATGGACATGGAGGCGTGTCACATCCTCACCGAGACCCTCAGCACCTACTGCCTGGTGGGCCAGTCCATCAGCAAAGCGGCTGCCAAGCGGCTCAAGCTGGCCATCTTCGGTCCCATCACCTGCAGCACTCTGGAGTACCACATCCGCGTCTACTGCCTGGACGACACTCAGGACGCCCTCAAGGTAGCGCGGGCGGGGCTGTGCACTCGTCTTGGCTAATTAAATTAAACTGGGTTCATCTGCCATCTGAATGATAACATTGAGAGGCAGTTAGAACATCCTGATGCATATGCACATAAAAAAAATAGAACATGGAGTTTTATAGAGCAACAATTATGAGACTAAGCATTCTCCCAAGTATTATTTTTAAATTATATGCAGTGGTCATGAGGCAATTGCTGGACTGGATCTGGATTCAGTCTCGGCATCCTGTAGAAAAGGCTGTCATTTGCAAAGATCTGTGTGAGGCGGGTTTGTGTGTTGTGTTGTAGAGCCTCCATCACCCACCGTCTCATTTCCTGAGCTGAGCTCTTGATGGCAGCTGCTATCTCCAGCCTCTTCATCAGGGAGCAGAGACAGCGGAGTCCTGTCATGATGACAGGGTGACAGTGGCACTGTGAGGGGGCAGAGTAGGGAACAGAACAAGCTTTGGCTTGTCAAGGAGGAAGAGGCAGAGCAGAGCACACTGAGTCTGCCACTGAGACTAAGCATTGCCTTGTTTACTATACGGAGAATGGTTTGATTAAATCATGCTGTGTGTTATTTTTTCTTCTGCTTTTTATAGTTGTTGATAAACAAGTTTCAAGCTCTTTGACACCTTCAAGTCAAGTACCATTGACTGGCATGTCTGACAGCTGTTGCTTGCCAGGTTGCTGCATGTAGACAGCAAGATCAATTACGCTCTGTCGTCACATATCCTGGATGTAGAATATACAGTGCAAACCTAGTGTTCTTTAATATTTAACAGTTCTATGAAACCCAACTTTAGAAGCAGAGAAAACTAAGTAAAATGTTATTACAGTAAATGAGCATATTAAAACGAGCAGTCTTTTTGTAAGGGCAAGATTTGTAACACAACACCAAACACTGTGGAAAGCAGACATTAATTGTATACACATACTGTACGCATACAAATACACATGCTGTACTGTATATCTGATGACTTGGCAGTCATTGGCTGTGTGTTGCAACTCATAATACTGGCTTGTTATGGGAATCAGCTCGATACAACAGGAGTTTAAAATATATGCATTTACTACTTAAACCAACCTGTAACAATTATAAAATGATGTGGATTCATTAACATTTCACACACAAATACAGACCTGTAAGAATACACTGTACAAAAAATAGGCTTTATTGGTGTGGTGGTGACTTTCTAGGGTCCACCTGAGTTCCGTTGGTACTTAGGAAATCCCATTTCACTGTCCAGTCACTCTTCGTTGTAGTACTTCTCACTGGCTGTTTATAAGGTAATTTCTGGACTCACTTCTCCTCAGTGGAGGTTCACTGCTAAATGTTTGGGAGTCCTCGTCCTTCTGCCACAAGGGGGTGTTGTTTGGAATGGTATTACAATATTATATCAAGTGAGGACAGTAATGGCAATGTGTCAGGGGGCACATGTATGTGGTTGTATGTCTGCATGTGGGAGAGAAAGGCTCAAGTATCAGGAGTGTGAATGACGATTTAAACAGGCTTTTTGGCATGTGATTAGGTGGTGCAGTCAGCAAGGAAAAGAGCATTTTAATTTTTTCCCCTCTTTGTTTTTAGCCTTTGGTTTTCTGTTTCACAACAGCCATGCTGGCTGGTTTTAGCTGGGTGACATCCACAATTTTTTCAATGCCAAGGCAGGAGGGGGGAGGAGAGCATGGCCAGGCCAGGAAGAGGGGCATTCGGAGACCCCTGGTGAGACTTGACTCTAACACTGCCGCCCTGGTGTCATGCAGGAGGTTCTACAGATGGAGAAGCAGATGGGTGGAAAGCTATTGGATGAACCAAAGACTCTTCACTTCAAGGACAGCACCCATAACCTCCGGCTGTCCATTCATGACATCCCACATTCCCTCTGGAAGAGCAAGCTTCTGGCCAAGTATCAGGTAGCGTCACAAACCAGCCACCCCCAGGGCAATGGGGAAGGGGCGTGGGTCACACAGGAACAGGAGGCAGGCGCTGAGTGATTCCAGTCAAGCGAGAAAAGACCAGCTGAGTCTTTGCTTCATATTGTACCAAAACTAAAGAATTTGCAATGACTGCCACTCTCTCAAGAAGATAAAACAAATATTCAGTACTTATGTTATATACACTCAGATGGGCTTTTTTACATTGCAATAGTACCTTGACATACTTCATTTCCTTGTTATTTCAAGTTGTGCGGTATTGTACAGTATATAACATTTAAAGTTTGTTCTGCTCTTTAGTGATCTGTATTGGTGGAAGACAAGAACGTGGTTCTGACCCACCTGGGCTTCTACCCTACCCCAGACTGCCAGGGCCATCTTTAGGAAAGATGTGAACATGGCTCTCTGTTGATTAATTTGCTGTGGTTTTTAATCTGATATTTTTGAAGAGAAACACAAATTATAAAAAAAGGAATTTGTATTTCTAACTGTATTCCGAAATAAAAAAATGCCCTTGTGTGTTAAATAGATTGTCAGTCTTTAGTCTTTAACATTTTTTTTCTTCCAATTAGACACTGGAAGAAGCCTAACAAGCCTGAGCAGTATGTGTGTAGATATTAATGTCTCTAATTACCTACTCCTGTCTGCAGATTAGCTAGACGAATTCTGAATACTGAATTACGTGTTCTGGAGCAGAAGAGGTCTGTCGATAAACACAAGGAAGTGTTTATATTTGAAAAGTGGGATGAATTTCTCTCTCATGTGGGTCTTCTCATCTCTGTGCTCATAGGAAATTCCATTCTACCAGATCTGGAGCGGATCCCAGCGGAACCAGCACTGCACCTTCACACTGGAGCGGTTCAGCCTGTCCACCGCGGACTTGGCCTGCAAACTGTGCGTCAGGCAGGTGGAAGGAGAGGGGCAGATATTCCAGCTGAACAGCACCTTGTCAGAGGTAAAGAGGCTGACTTGCAGAGCCCCAGGTTTCTCCCCAGGGGTGGTTTTCCTGGATACTAACCCTTCCTCGGAGTGCACATCTGTGTCTGCTAGCAGCGTAGCATTGTTAGTCCCCTGTAGCTGTTGAACTGATGTTGATGAGTGTAATAGTGGTGACAATAATAATCCTGATAACAGCAATAGCAACTGCTCTACCAATAGTATTGGCATCACTCCCAATATATGAGGGCACACTTAAACACGAGTCTTTGAATTCTAACGCTCAATATAGAACCCGCCAGTGTTTTACTTACTCCTACCCAGGTTCATAGTTCTGCTTTTGACGCCAACAGTTGCTTTTGTATTACTAGGATGACAAGAGTAAAGCAAGATTGAAACTTTGGTAAAAGAAAGCGCTGTGTTATGACCTATAAAGAGCCGTTTGTAAAGCAGCTTTCCATTCTAAGGTTAGAAAGCATACACGCTCAAAAAAAGGCATCCTATATATTCTGTACATACAGTATGTGAAAATACAGCAATTGACCTGGATACTTTTAAATCTTCTTACCACTTGCTCGCCTACTGTGTATTAATGAAAACCGACACTGTTGAGAGCTAAACAAGCTCATTACATCTTTCAGCTGATGTCGGTTTCTTTTATCCTGCGGTACTTCACCTGTCTCTGGCGCCGGGCAAGTTCCTTGAGAGAGGAGAGGGGAAGAGGCTGATTCTCTCCCAGACGGCCCCAGTTCACACAGTTGATAAAACAAGTCTTGTTCGTTCACGAGGGGCTGCTGTGGTCCGTGTCATTGATTGTGTACTGCCCCGGCGCTTCTGCATGCCAGACTGTTGATACTGCTCACATCGGGAGGTTTTATGGCTCGCTTGCCCAAAGGGGCTAATTAGTAGCTGCTGAAATCTGAAAAACTGCCACAATAGAGACATCTTGGATTTCTTTCATTGACCCAGCAGCCTTCTTTTATTAAGTACAGCCAGCAGTCTTGAAAGTACAGGCCCCTTCAAAACTTTCCTTCTTTTCGGAACTTGACAGGGGTTAAGTAAGACCATTTAGCATATCTGAATCCGATTTCTTTCATGTGTGTTCTACAGGGGCCCAGAAAGACTCAGCAGTTAGTGTCATTCAAAGGGGAGTATTCAGAGAGATCCACACAGAAAAAAAAAACACTATACACGGTATCTGTCAGCACTGCAGAAGGAGCCTCATCCCAAGCTGTCTGTAGGATGTATTATTAACTGAATGCTCATGCCAAGATGTTATGGTCATCCCGATACAAAATCTGATGATGGTATGATGAAATACCATAATGTACTGTACTGTATATAGGAGTGTCCAGTTTATTTGTGATGTCCCTTAGTTTTGTGGCAGTATTTGCCTTCCTATTGTACAGCACTGAATGATTCATGGATATGCACATCTGTCAGCATCGTACAACTGATCCCATTCCAGCATATCACCAGTCATGCTTCTGTTATTCTGTAAAATCTGACTCTTGCTCTGTTGATCTGTAATATGATTGGAAAATTAAAAAGCTCCTACCTGTTCCTTTAAAACCAATTTTTATCAAACTTCAGATAAAAATCAACCATTTTATTGTACAACTTAATAATTTAAATTTTACGTAAGTAGTTTAATAGCAATTTGAATCAAAGTAACATACTTTATTGGTATTGGATTCCGGCATGGAAATATTTCAAATGAACTCCTGAGACATCTATTATCAAGCAGTGCCTGGAGATTTGAATGAGAAGGTAGAAAAAATGTAGTTTTGATAAATTATACAGTGGTGAAGGAGGAATTGATGCTGAACCCTCAAGGTGTGGCACTGAAAAGCCCTTCTCAGATTGATTTCACACCAGCAGGGGTCAGACATGCTTTGGAGTTGGTGAAACCATTAGATGTCCTTTGATTCAGTGTGGAAGACTGATTGCATGTTAATGTGGCACAACAATGTGAAGCGTGTGCCCTTTCACACACCTGCAGCTCCCTTCCATTTCCTATGAGGCCTGATCATGCTCAGGAGCACTGGCCTGGATTGATCATGTTTGGGCTTTCCCTTCCTTTCCTTCAGAATGACAGAGGGTTCACTCACATGTCAACGTTAGGCAACTCCAAGTTCTGAAGTATGCAGTGTAGTGACATTAGCACAAGGGAAGAGGGATTTGTCTTCATAATCTAAGAGGGATGGCGGGAATATCTGAGTGTTAAATTTTTGGAGAAAATGAAGCTGCTGCTGTTTGTTATTTTTCTTATGTTTTGGAGTTGTAAAATGTCCTTCTTGTTGGAAGACTGAATGAAGGAGGACCTGATTTAAGTAATCAAAGTCCCCAAAGCCATTAACAAAGTCAACATGACGGAATTCTTCAGAATCAACAGTGAAATACAAACCAGTGGAAACTACTGTATGTGGAAGTGCATTTAAAACTAAAAATTTAAAAAGCGAAGACACCTAGTTAGACAAAGAATT
Source organism: Atractosteus spatula (assembly GCF_055471065.1). Classification (NCBI taxonomy): domain Eukaryota; kingdom Metazoa; phylum Chordata; class Actinopteri; order Semionotiformes; family Lepisosteidae; genus Atractosteus; species Atractosteus spatula. The sequence goes on along the minus strand of NC_142708.1, from coordinate 64,096,798 downwards.
GTTGGAATCTGGAACAAGTTGCCATGTTAGTAAAGTCAATACTTCTTTCTTGAACCAGCTTGATGACAGCCTTGGATCAAATAGCTTCTATCAGCCAAATGTGCTAAAAGGGCTGACTGACAGACTCCTGTTGTTTGTAACCTTATGTTCTAAGATTACCCTCCTTAGAATCATGTTTTATTATCCAGAAACACATTACATCTATGCCCGTTGGTTTGGATTTGCATCGTGCTTTTACAGGTTTTATAGGGCATTTTAAATGCAATTGCACAGGGATAATTATGTCTAAAACACTTTGAATTGGCTGCAGGACGTCTGTTTAAAGTGAGAGGAAAATTGCAATGTTTTTTCCATCAGAACCTGGGGTCTAAGTGTTCAGTTTGGGTCACAGCTGGTTAAATAATGAATGAGCCAACATTCTGAAAGAATAAGTGGGTGCAGTGATGGCACAGGGAACAGCTCTCAAGGAGCACTGTAATCTGTTAAAGAAAAAAATGAAAGGTAATGGAAAAACACAAACTTGACCAGATGCTTCTCATCTCGGATGTAAATTCTAACAGAATCGGTGCAGAGGAGTCACACATTCCGATTAACGTGTTTTGTGTTGTATAAAAAAAAGTTGATGAGCCACTGTAATGAGGTGTGTTTTATTTAGGAAACGTGGAAAGTTTCATCTCATCTCATCATGTCTACCAATGAAAATGTTCAGCATCAAACTAGAGTCAATCAAGATGGAACTATCAAACTAACAGGGCCAAACTACAGTAAAATTGACAATATCCTTACCAGTATCCACTACAGGGATTGTGCACAATACAGTACATGCATTATAAAGACTAGAATAGGATATTCAATTCTGAAAAATGTAGAGAATCATACTCATACTTAACAGGATGCAATTTAGGAAGGTGGAGATAGATATCTTGACCATCTTACCATCTAACTGCCTATTCCACAGTTGTGAGAGGTCATCCTATTTATTTATAAATAAATAAAATTGATTTTTTTAAAATGGATTGAAAAAACAGGCCAGTCCCTTTATTTGTATCAGCAGTCCAGCCCATTGTCGTGTAGCAGAGCCTTGGTTACCATACTGGTCCTCAGACTGAACTGCACACCTGTTAAGAAAGGTCTCACTTGACATTAAAGAGGTCCACAGACTGTTTTACTCAAAATGATTGATTCCAGTACTTGGTGCTTTTGATTGCAGGACACTCAGAGCATTGACACATCCCTCATGGACCCAGCCAGCAATATAACAACTCTTGTGGGACCAAATGCTTTCCGAATCCCCCTCTCCATCCGGCAGAAGCTGTGTGGCAGTCTGGACGCCCCACAGACCAGAGGCAATGACTGGAGGATGCTGGCGCATAAGCTGAATTTGGACAGGTAAGGCCAGTACACAAAGACCACTGGAGTGCTGCAGGGGAAGGGGGGAAGGGGGGGTGGCGATGATTAAGGCTTGGGTTCCTAATCCCTAGACTGGATGGACTAGGGCTCCATCAGACCAGGAGGTAAGATCTTCGGATAAAATCAACAGACATTTGCCATGACTATATGGATCTGTTCAGAATTTGGCAGTTATTACAAAGGCAAACTGCTATTGTTGCAAGTCTGAGTTCTCTTCTGCATCTAAGCAGGTGCAGCGTCTGCAGCAGTGTCCTTGCAGAATCAGGGCTTTTCTCACCCTCTTTTTACAGTTTTAAAATCCCAGTGGTACCACTAACCACCCCCTCAAAAGAAGAAGCAAGAGCAGGCATGGGAATTTCTTGTGACCAGTTTCACAGTTAGCGAGGAGGTGATTTTTAAATTTCACAAAGGGTGCTGCTTGTATTCAGCATGTCAGAGATCTAGCCATTTTCATTTTTTTCTAGAAAAAACAAATCCTTCCAAGCAGCTCCAATTCACAGAGAGGACATATTTTAACATGGAGACGGTAGCAATGAAAAAAAAAAGGCAGGAGTGGGTCCTCGATCTGTTTAGCTGCAGTGCGAAGAGACCAAACTGGTTTTCAGCTATTGAGCTCACATCTCAGCAGGGGCCGCTTTTATCGGTGGCAGCAGTTGTGTCTCTCAGCTCAGAGCTGTGCTGACAGGCAGACAGGCGGGTGGGAGGCTGGGCTGCGTCCATCTTATTCCCGTCCCCTCTGGGCTGCGCCACAAAGCAAGCAAGATGGAGGAGAGCTAGCTGAAAAAGATTTGCTTAAATCAAGAGAGAACTAATGTTTATATGCAGTTATGGTGACTGCATACTTTTTCTTCTGTTAGGATTGATCGCCGTTAGCTCCTGGACTACAATTTGTTTTTTCTTTTCATTCATTGCTCTGTTGCTCTCATTTACATTTTATCCCCACTACCCATGGACAGGTCACTTCAAACGTCAGCTTGTGGCCTGCCTCTGTGTTTTCACACACGATGAGGTGATGAGAGTGGCCTTACTGCAATCCCAGGGGCTCTTCTTATCTGGCCAAGTGTCACACTAGGTAGTGCTGTGCCCTAGTGAGGGGAAACAGCTCCAGCACACTGGTGCCTTCGTGGTCACTGGGATCTCTGACAAGGACCTAACTGTCCTGTTTTACTGAGAGTTACTTAAGTTATAGAGTCCTGGACGAACAGTGGTTAGTATGCTTAACAGTGAACTATTATTTCTGCAAAGAAGTAATAAAACCCCCAAGAATGACACTTACTGTTCCCATGTCCACAATGTGTCTGTATGGAGAGATGCAGGGCATCTACACAACATATTAAAGCTTATTGAACAAACCAGTGTGGACTCAATAGCACCCCCAAAAACTAGTAAAGAACACTAATGCACTGCGAATATGTACACAATTTTTAAAATGCAGTTGCTTTACAACTTCCAACCAGTTCATCACCAAACGAAAAACATTTTATTTCTCCTAGGTACCTGAATTACTTTGCTACCAAATCCAGCCCTACTGGAGTCATTCTGGATCTCTGGGAGGCACAGCACTTTCCTGATGGGAACTTGAGCACGCTGGCGGCTGTCCTGGAGGAAATGGGCAGGCATGAGACGGTGGTCTCCCTGGCAACAGAACACTGACAGTGGCTGGAGAACTTGCGAGAAGATGACAACATGGCAGAAAACACACAAACACTCATGGATCCCCACCAGTCATTTCTTCTTAAAAAAAATAACAAAAGGTCTTTCATTTTTTTGAGAAAGATCCTCTCTATGAGCTTATGAAATTCAAATCATGCGCTATCTGTGATTCTGAGCAACAAAAAACTGAGGATATTCTTGTTAGCCTGGGCTGTACATTCCTTGGTACAGATAATTTTTTTGGTTGGTTTGGTTCTTTATACAGTTTCCTAGGGAACGGTTTATTCTGCTATCCATATATGTGGATGAACTTTCCTAATCCCGATTCCTAGTGCATTTATGCTCTTCGCTGTGGAAGTGTGTAAAGAAACAGAACTTGTGGTATAATCCTGACATGCCTCCCAGCTTCAAGTCTGAAGGATAACCAAATACGGCATTTAAAGTCTCCTGCGCCTCATTCTTCATGTTCCATTAACCTGAAATTACATCTGTACGCAATACGTTTATAAAAAAAAATCACATTTATTTATATATTTTCTTTCATTGTTAAAAGTATTTTTATGCTACGTTATATCATGGTTGTATTTTCATTGCTCCTTATACCGTATTTTCTTATTTGCTGTCGCCACCTAGTGGCACAATGGAAGAACAGCTACAGATAATAGACTTGTTCACTCTGTGACTACAAGATCCATTAGTGACCTGTAAATATATATACCAGTTCAATGCAGTATCTGTAAACTTTTTACTATTATTCTTATTATAATTATTTTTTTCTTGATTACTGATTTATAAACAATTTGAAAAGTCACAATTTGTTAACCCAGACTTTTATAGTTGTCTGTTTTACAGTATTTTGAGCTAAACAAAGTGAACCATCACTATCAATAAAGACGAGCCTCACGAGCTTACAAAATTATTGTGCATCTAAAACACTATTAGCGGCCACTTTAAGACAATACCTGGGTAGATGGCTAGGGAAAAAACACCTTGCACACAGTGGCCAGGCAGAATTAATGGTTACCCAATGTATGAATTATCTTGCAATAAGTAAAAGTTTTTAGTTTTTCTTAGAATTTCAAAATTAGACTACTTTTCTAAGAACCCTTCTCTATTTATAACCATTTCTGAAGATATGCAAGCAGAACGATCCTACAAAAAAAGCAACACTTGGAAGAGTTAAATCTAAGAATTTAACTGACTTTTTGCCAGACTGGTTTAACAATTAATCTGAGCTTTTAGGTTTCTTTTGCTGGAAGATTCCAGGCCCTTGTGTTGTAGAGTCAAAAAGGTTGGGGAACAGCGAGAATAGGTTAGTGTCAGAAATCATACAATCAAACACTTATCCATCATTGAAGAAGAGACTAGACAGTTAAAACAGAGCAAGCAGTTGTAAGCCTATAAGAAAGCTTACAAAGGAGAGGAGGGCATTGGTCCCAGGATCTCATCCAACTTTTCTTGAAAGAAGCCAGGGTATCAAGTTCAACCACATGGCTGGGTAGCTTGCAACAGACTCCCACAACCCTAACTATTACAATATTAACTAATGTATTACAATTTTCTTGTTGTATTGAAATGATTGAAGGGCTCTAAACATAGTCTTTCATACAGTTATTTGAATTTCAGGATGAGGTTTATTCACAAATGGTGTACAGTTGCTATATGTGCTTAAACATACAGCAGATGAAAGTTCTATGCATCAGTGTTCCTACAGAACTTTCCAGAGGATTTCAAAACCTAACACTCTTCAAAAACACATAAAAAGTAGGCTCTGTGCACATCACCCAAGTTGCCATTTTTACAAAATTTTAAAAGCAGTACTTTTAATACACCAAGACATCAAATAAGACGATTGCTAAATGTCCAACGGCATTCGCCTTCTTTGAGATGACTGTGATTAGCCAATGTCTTTACGTCTCGTTAGTCGGACGTCTTGACTTGGAGGTGAAGCCATTGTCAAGGGAAGAGACCACGTTTCTGTACCAGCATTGTTTCTGGACTACTGGGATAGATATAAGTGCACTCACTAGCCAAAATAATAGGACCACCTTCCCATAAAATGAACAGGATGTGTCAGTGTCAAATAACACGTAGACAGGAAACAGACTCCCTTCACCTTCCCGGACCTTAACTCACAGACTACAACTGTACCACAAACCACGCACAATGCTGGAATGTGCAGTTCAATCCCACACACCATTGAATCCTTAGCACAGCATCTGAACCACACACATCTGTTCATAACAATTAGGGTTTGGTACTGCAATCCTGTTTTATACAGATCCAAGAGAAACCAAGAGCCTCTTAGTTTCAGATTCAGAGTATTTCTTTGCAGCCATCTAGCAACAATCATCACACATCATTCAAAGGACAAATGTGTTTATTTTGGATTCTTTCTTATGCCGCTACGCCTGTTATTATTGGTCTATTTGGCAACAGATGTTGTACCTGCTTGGGTTGTATGTTTAAACACTCACATCTGGCAGAATGCATGTGGCTCAACACCGAGACTGAAAAATACACTAAAGGGAAACTGAAAACAGACAAAACATTTGGCGTATTTTTAGATAATGATGTAAATGAGTTATGATGTACAGAGGTCTAATTTCAGACATTTGACCATTTCTATTTCAATATATTTAACTATAGTACAAGTTACCTGTTTGGAAGTTAAGTTTTTTGTTATTTTTCCCTCTTGTAATAGGTGGCTGATTTTCAAAAGCTGTGTCTACTATGCAAACTTGGCATCCTTTATAAAATGTACTAACAGAAAAGTGCTAGCAATTGCATTCTTTTTACTTTTTCAGTATAGTGATGGTGTGGGTCACTTCCTCTGGCACGCTTCAGAACTCAGTTTCTTGCAAATGCTTGCATCTCTTCTGTCAAGTCTATGTACAAAGTGTAAGAAAGAATTTTTAAACAAGTAATAAATTATATTTATAAGCAACACCTGAATACAGTTTGCACCACGCTGTTATGCTTTCTTTTTCAAATCTCGCAGACTTCTTCCTTTCCCTCCACGATCAGATCCAGGCGGAAGAGAGGAACCCCCTTCCCTTCACACCATGTTCAACCCAATGGCTGTACACTATCAGTTATACACCAAGTAATTTCAGGATCACTTGTTGCAAAAACCAAATGCTCCAATATAATTGGACAATATTGCATTCAGATTCACTAATCAGCCATTTCAAAGCCCATTTACTGGTTACCATTATGACTTGTCCCAACTGAAACAACAGCATTTAGAAAACCATTTTTTAGCCTTGGGACACTTGGGAAAAAAAAGTCGCCTACTGAGCTTCTACAGACCAAACAGGTGAAACGGATTTTAGTTGAACACATTTTCCTAAATTCTTTATAACATGGAGCAAAATAAACGCAAGCTTCTGGCTCTCTGCTTCCTTTCCATTCACTTCACACTTCTCCACTTTCATCAACCAGCTTCTCTGCTCCGATTCACCGCCACGGCCAGTCAGCTTAGTGTCGCTCCAGTACTGCCTCATGGTAATACAGACTACAAGCGGAACACGGCCCACCACTCACAACCTCCCCGACACCATCCACACATCCCACACAAAGACAACACTTCCGACAAGCACTGTGCGCCACAGGCCCTTTCAGAGTGGCGCCTAGATTAACGATCCTAATAAATCAATTTCATGAAGCAAACCACCTGGAAGAAATTAATTCCCAACACAGTTCTCAGATGCAGTATTCCCCTGAATAACACCAAGCAGCATCTGGGAAACAGAACTGCATGATGCCACATTCCAGATTCACCTGTTGGTGAAGGGTTAGTGTTTTGGTTTAAAACGGGCTCTTTAAAAAAAACTCTTTGCATTTAATCAAGATTTAGATCAGATATTGTATTATAAACTGCATTTTATTATTTTTCACTAAATAATAAATTTTTCTCTAAATAAATTTACACTAATTTTTCACCAAATAACCCACCAAATTCCAGTCTTTAAGGCCTAAATACCTTGTTGCATGTATTAGAAATAATGGAGGTTAGCTGATTAATTTAAGAAAACGTGTTAGACTAAAGTATACTGTACCTCACTGTTTGAGATGTAAATGTAAGTTATCACATGGTCCGAAAGTCTATTCCCAGTACAGGATATGAAACTGGCTCAAAAAGATTAAATTCCTCCAGAGCAGAAAAATTGGAAAAAATGACTATTTTGGTATGTTTTACAGAAAACACATAATGCTTTACGAAAAGAAAATCTTATTCACTCTGTTTAGAGCAAAAGAATGGACAGTGCATGTCTATTCAGGTAGGCCGAGACTCTCAGTTTCAATCTGAAGTTGCTGCATTGGAAGACCAGTGTAGAAAAAATGAGAATAAAGCTTGTGATACCTGACAAATACAGACTGTACAGGAGAAGCAAAAAAGAGCATTGCTGAGCACCAGCCTACAGCGAGCCAGAGTAAATTAGATAAGGCACATAAGTTTGAAAATAAGATGAAGAGGAGGAGAATACAAGAGCTCAGGTATTTGAGAAGACATACTGTACACCACAACTCACAGAGTGAAACACCAATATCAGCACCCTGAACGTGTATGAGCAGGAAAATATGTCCCTCGATATCACACTGCAATAATGAGGATGAACACTAGGGGGTGAGAAAACAAACCAAGGTCACGATATGATACGAATCTTGCGACACGAGTCATGAATATGTATCACTAAACATTTTCAGTCTTTCATAGCTAAGTGGTAACAAGTATTTCCACATCCCATGTTGCAGACGTGCGCAGCAGAATCATCCCCGTTGCCGACACGACGGGTGCCTTGCGATTCAAACAAGCAGGAATTCTGGTCACCCCAGCACAAGACATGCGTGAAAACCTGTAGCATCAAAATGTTCCAAATTAACACAGATTGATAATTTGATGGGGAATAACGGCATTAAATGCCATAATTGTAAAAGGCTTAACGCCATTATTTTATAGTAAACCTCACAAAACCTTTCCGCATATTACAATGAAGTGTCGTGAAAATTGTGTACAAAGTCTGGAATCATGGTTTTTATTTAACTTAAATTTTAAGTACATCTTATGCGTTTTTCACATAACCGTTTTAGGATGTCCCATGTGGCGGTGACCCATAAAATTTGCCTTCTGGGGCTCTCCGAGATCATAGTTGGCTACGCCTAACCTAAAAGATAACATCAGTAATAAACTGACTAGACGAAAGGCCAACATTCTCCTTTACGATTGTTGTTTTTTTAATGTAAGGGGAGGACGCTGCGAAATATTACAAACGGGGCAATTCAGTCCTATACTTCAAGATGGGCTTTCAACATCACCCATCAACAGTTATAATTCGGAAGTGTATGCCTGATTTTCACATAAAATCCACCCAAATGCAAAAATAAGCAATCTGCAGTCTCAAGCATTAAACACAAACCCACCTGAGGTCAGGAGGTCCGTCTTCGGTTCCTCGGAGCAACGTTAAAGCTAGGGGGCCGGTGTCGTGTCCAATTCAGTTCCCCATGCATAATGCGAAAGAGCTTCACAAAACCTCATAATATCGGCAGCTTCTGTCTGTATGTATGTGCTTTTGCTTATTACTATATGGATACAAAATGAGTCCGTTGTTTGTGTTTATATTGTTTTCTCGGTGTGTTTCATGCGTTTGCTAGGAATTAGAATAATGTAAAAAAATACTGCCACGACGTGAATGAAAGCATATCTTTACACAAGACAGGGGAACCGAAAGAAAGCTCACAAATGCTATGCTCATCTTTTGTCTTGCTATTCCTTTTTTTTTTATTTTCCCGCGGTGCGGATTTAAATAAAATATCTACTTCCTTTTTCTGTAAAACCTGCCCCCTCCCCATTCATACTGTAGGCAGCCGCCCTCCGTTTTCTTAAAGGGGCAAGAGTAATTGAAAAATCATTTGCTATATGCAAGGTTTAAGACATATTAGGATGAGAAGAGCTACAGGCATATAAGAAATTAATCGACAACAGGTTTTCAGAAAATGTTAAATATCAATTACCGTGTAAATTAAGATGCTATTAGCAATTAAACTTTGAGTTCAAAATTGGATTTATGAATGCAGAGAGAAAAAAGGCACCTTTTGTCATACCTCTTCAGACGACAATAGTCTGTACAATGGATTTCAAGGGTATAGCTTCCCCATACAACAAACAAGGCCTCAGTCTCCACATTTGTCACTTTCAAGGGTCAACACTGTAGTAAAAGTGTAGGAAGTAGGACAACTGCAGTGGGCCAAAGTCAAAAGATAGAAATAAGCATACTGACAAAAAGACACTCAGACAATGACACAACAGTACACTAAGGCTAACTGCTTAACACTTCACCTGGCTATTAAAAAAGACTGAATCAAAGTGTGCTTCAGGGGAGCAACATGCCCTAGCATATACTTGTAAATATCTAACATTTTGCATATCTAACACCACACTCATTCAAGGCCCCTCAGGACAATTCCGGGTTACTCAGATGACATTTGGTACCTCCAGCAACCTTATTTACTGTATCTCTTGCAGTAAATGCCCAGCCATCTATATTGGGGAAACAGGAAGGAGACTCGGAGACCGTTTCAGAGAACACGTCAGGGCTGTGAAGATTAAAGATTTCTCCAAGCCCATTGTTTCTCAGTTCACCTCTGACAGCCACGATCACACTAATCTCTCCGTCTGTGTTCTCAAAGATGGTTTTCCTAACTCATACATCAGAAAGACCACAGAAACTAAAATTATCCTGCAGCTAGGATCACATCTTCCCCCTTCTCTCAACGACAGACTACTTTTCTTCTAAATTCTCTCTATTCACTGTAGGTTTCATTTCACAGCTCTCTTCACCTATCCTGACTTCACACCTCTTGATTGGCCTCTCTTTCTGTCACCTGCTCCCGCCCCTCGCTCCTCCTCTCTCCCAGCCTTTGTTCTCCCGCTACATTACCTTTGCCTACTGCCTTGTCTCTCTCACACCTGAGGAAGGCTCCACGGCCGAAACGTTGTGTTTTCTTTCTTCTCTTTTCAGCATGGAATAAACCTATTACGTGTTCCTTTGCAGCCTACGCATGCTGACGCAGCTACCCACCTGAACTATACTTGTAAATAACTGGGTTCATTACATTCGCCTATATCCAGGAGCTCACAGCTTGAGCTTGACAAGAGCCAGTAATTCCTAAGGTTGTGAATATGATCACAGCCGAAAACTAGCCGAGATTGCCTGCTTACGTAGCAACAAAAGAGTAAAAAATGCCATGGCAACCTGCCACAGTCCATAATCTTTTTCTACAGGGCCACATATGTGATACTGAATTCTGCGGGGAGAAAGATGGGTACCGGTTAAACCACTTAACTTTTGACAGAGACTCCTATATTAACTACCTGAGATTTCAAGATAGAGGTCAGTGATGTTCATCAAGATAGCATTTTAACTAGTTGCATCTCAGAAACAATTGCACAGCATATCGCATGAAGTACATTAAGGCTTCAGTAAGGTACCTCACAGCAAAACTGGGAAATAAACCCAAAAGACACAAGAGATCCTAGAGGTCTTCACTCCAATGAAAATTGAGCTTTTGTCTTTTGTACCTTGGACCGCAAAACACAAAACACAAAACACATACCCATCAAGCACTAGCAGGTGTGATTGGAGACTGAAACCATTTTATTAGGGGAATGTTAACCATTAAACATACATTATTTATAATACATATACAGTCACTCTCATTTACAGCTATATACAGGTTAAATAAGGCACAGAGACCCACAGAAAAGCAGGGATTCTTCATTCTGTACAGAATCGAAAAAAAAAACATACTTTACATTTTCAAGTCCATAATATTAATATATATTAGAGAACTGAAGATAAGCATTAGCTTCAAGACTTGCAATATTATTTACAAATACAAAAATAACATTATCTGTGAAAACCAAACACCTCATTGTATTAAAATACTTGTTGCCTCCACAAGTTGTCAAAACTGCTAGTGCTGGGGAAAGCACATGCCACTCTGTAGGAATAGTACAGCACCCTCCACTGGCAGGACCCCATCTGCACAACACAGCCTGCTCTACGTTCATCTTTCAATCCCCACATCTAATAAGGGCTGAGGTGCATTCCGCCTGGGAAATGGGAAATGCCACTGCAGTTTTGGAAATCTTGTTGGATGTAGGGATTAGCTGAGATAAGGAAGATTTCAGAAGCTAAACAAGGCTGGGAAGGGAGACCTCCAAGCAAAACTACGTTGTTTCTGCAAGTATTGTCAGTGGACTTCTCAGCTGAGCTACAGAGTGATGAAGTCAATCAATAGATGGGTATTATTAGGAGGCCTTGATTGGTAAAGGCCAATGGGAAATTTGGTTAGGACGCTGGGGTAAAACCCATACTCTTTTTGAGAAATGTTCTAGGATTTTTAATGACCACAGAGAATCGGGACCTTGGTTTTAAGTCTCATTCGAAGGACAGCGCCTTTTTACAGTATAGTATCCCTGTCACTATACAGGGACACTATACTGTATATATATATAGTGTCCCTGTCACTATACTGGCACATTAGGACCCACACAGACTGCGGGGAATGCGCCCCCTAATGGCCCCACTAACACCACTTCCAGCAGTTAAGTTTTCCAAGGAGGTCTCCCATCCAGGTACTCATACCTGCTTAGCTTCAGTGAGATGTCAGTTGTGAGCTGCAGGGAGATATGGTTGCTGGCATATTTCTAATTAATGATCCCATGGCACTGTTCATAAGAGGAGTGGTGTTAATCCTGTTGTCCTGGGTAAATTCCAGACTGGGCTTTTACAATCTGGCCTCCCTACAGGGGCCATTATGAAGTAATATGAATTAGTTAACAAGGTTCCCCTCAAAAGAAAATTACCTGCAGGGTAATACATAGGAGATCCCATGCAGGTGAAGAAAATGTATAGAATAGGTGTTAAGATAAGGAGGTAATGTTAGGCCATCACCTTGCTCCTCAATCACGAGTGACTTGGAACATGAACAGCTGTTCAGAGGCAGTCAGCACAGGAAGGAGTGTTGTATGTTTTCCAATCCAGTCATTGATGACCAAACTCCATATGTCCCGTACTTGTTCATTGAAGGCATTACACCTTTATTTGCAGAACAAAGGGCAAAAACCTGAGCTAGCTGTTTGAGGGTTAACTAGAGAATGAACATCCAAGCAGCTTCTTGACTGCCAGTGGAAAAATAACAGCAGAGAGACAGCTGATTTGCCATGTGGTCATTCAAAACGCAAGGTTCACAGTGAACTGGAAAAAATGGAGATCACCAACAAGGGGAACACGATAGCCAGAAAGCCCCAGAGCTCCTCTAATGATAGAAACCAATTCCATCCCTAACACGACAGACATATAGAATGTCAAAGCCATGCCATTTCACACACATATCCATTTCACATGAGATACAATAACTTGGCATACAGCAGCTTCACTTTGTGTGATTCTGAGTTCAGACTCAACGGAGTTGCACATTCCCGGGCAGTTATTGAATGAGTAACATATGTCTGCTGTTTGAGGGATGTTAAGGAGGCCCATGCTACCCTCTTCTGAAATTCTGTTTGGGCATCAGTGACCTACAGTCACAAGGGTCCATGCGATTAACATATGGAATTAATTGTGTCATCATGAATTCAGCATCAATAACATTTCACAGACCCAGTAAAATAAGTTACTTTCATGCTTATCTGCTAAGTTTCACCCATTTTTTAAATTCATGATTATTCTGAACAGACAGATTTGGAGCTTTCCCTTACTGTGATGAAAACTCCAACTTGGCAATTCTGAAAAGGGATTACTCACACACCCAAACACTGTGCTATGGCTGCAGATTGTCAAAACTGTAGATATATTCCCTCTCAGGATCCCATCTGACTCTGAGGATGAGCAAAAAATAAAATACATTTCTGCTTCTCCAGGCACAGTGGTGTCTCTGTTCACCCAGCAGGCACCAGCAATCCAGATATATACCATATGCCCAGAAGCTTCCAGCTGATCAGATGGTTAAAAAGGCTTTCATGGAAAGCAAATTTCAATGTTCACGCAACGTCTATGTTTCTGTGGCTTTCAAGCAAATGTATCTGGATGTTGTTATCACCCACAGGTACAACATTTTGTTTTTATTTTTTATTGTTTTTCTTCTAAAAAGCAGCACTCCCAAGTGTCCACACCAGCCTGTTCTCTGATGCGCAGCCCAGCTGCAGAAGGACTCTGGCCTCCCTGGTTCCTGGCCAGGCCCGTTGAAGGTGGGGTTGTGATGGTGGGGAAAGCAACCGTTTCACACAGGCCTTTCCTCTCACGGTCACAACCGTCTGATCAGAGCTTGATGTCCTGCGACTCGGACATCTTAGCGAGAGTCTTTTTCACTCGCAGGGCGGTGAGGCGCGACGCCGGGTTCTGGGCCCAACACTCTGACATCAGCTTCCCCATCTGTCGCAAGCACTGTGGACAAACGACAGGTACCATCAGGGCTGCGGCCTGCTGCCTTAATTCTCACACTACAGCAGAGTCGGTCAAAGTAGCAGCAGTTATTGAGAAGGTAAATCCACAAATATAAAGAAAACCCAAAACTGCATGCACTGTAGGACGGTCTCATTTAAGACTACTCTCAAAAGTCTTACAGTTTGACAAGATAAATCCAAATTTGTATTGCAAACACAAAATATACATATTGGTAGTGTATGCTTAGCTATAAAATGTCCTATTAAAGAAATTCACAGCTTCTATTAACCAACAGCCTAAATTGCAGATTTTTTATATGATCAAATACGTACGCATTCATTACTGCACCTTAGTGTTCACACACGGTGATAGACAAGAAATGGAACAAACACAAAACAGTCAGGACTTAATTCCTATGTCCATGCAAGAAGTCTGTTTTTTTCAATAAACTGGAAATCAGCCCCTCATGGCATCATAACTCCATCAACCCATCTTCTGTTTTCCCCTTGTTTTACTTAGTTTCAGTACATGGACAATCAGATCTTCAGATTTTTTACTCTACCTCGTCACTGCTCCATCGGTTGGGAAAGGACGGTCTCAGGCGCTTGATGCACACGACCTCTCTCATGTCTTCATATGAGGGGTCAGTGGGCACCAGGTCATGATAGGGTAACTGGTATTCTTCCACTATACCTGTGATACCAGACAGAACAGGAGCTCTTTATGAGAAAGATCTTGGAACATGTGAAGAGAGACTGAAGAGAGGAGAGAAAGCAGAAAGTCAAACTGAAGAGAGAAGAGCAAGCAGAGAGAGAGAGAGACTGAAGAGAAGAGAGTGAGCAGAGAGAGAGACTAAAGAGAGGAGAGAAAATAGAGAGATGGCCTGAACAAAGGAGAGCGAGCAGAGAGACAGGCTGAAGAGAGACAAGTGAGCACAGAGAGAGACTGAAGAGAGGAGAGCAAGCAGATGCAGACTGAAAAGTGCATGAAAGTACAAAATGGCCTGGCTCACCTCCTGAGACACACCGCCTTGCAATCTCCCACAGGATGAGGCCAAAGCTGTACATGTCTGCCATGATGTAGGACTGGAAGTGGTTCCGGTTCAGGCTTTCGTCCAGCACCTCCGGTGGCATGTAGCGCTTGGTGCCCACTCTGGTGTTTGGAGGGATGTCCACTTCATTGGTATCACTGCAGAGTGACACAGAGTATCCATGTAAGGTTTCAAGATAACAACCCATTAAGACTAACAATGTGAATTACACTTCAGTCACATGGTTAAATCATTCTGATTATGCATGCACAAAATATAAATTTACATCCCAGTTAACTCTTTCCACACACTCAAATGCCAATAGATACTTTATTGTTCACTGCTGTGGAAATTTGTCTTGGGCATCTCCCACAGAAGTACAAAACACACAAGCAAAATATAATAAAAGCATTTGTAGAATGCTTTTTATATGTTCTGCCATGGAGCTACCAAACCAAGGGCAAGTATAAATACATGGTAGGTACAGTACATGGCAGGATTCTGAAAATGGAACAGACCAAAATATGGAGACCTGCAGAATTTCACAAGTATCAGACACTGTTACACATCCTTTAGAATCATCTAATAAATGCCTTTGAAAGACAAAAATATATCCTCAACATTTCTGTACTTTCCTAACAATAGTGTCCATTAAAAAAAAAGAATTCAGAGCAAATCAGACTAAAACGTCAACCTTACCTTTCACTGTGATAATGTATTACTTTGGAGATTTTGTATCACAAGTTTTGGAGACTACACTGTATACACTGAAGGACTCTGTATCATTTTAGAATTATTCTCTTTTCTCTTTTTAAATGAGAAGAATTCTAGTGCCAATTGCACAGGGGTTGCAGTGCAGCTCCACTGGAGCTTGGACCCACTGCAATACCACAGAGCATTTCCAGGCAGTTCTGTGTAGGTATGCACAATATGTAGCCACAGGTTCGAGCAAACGGAGAGATGGAATGGAACAGGTGGATTAATTTTGAAATGACAATCCTTTGCAGTGCAAAGAGCAGCCAAGTTCACTTCAACCTGAGAAAAGGCCACTGAAACGCTTGGCAGACTTATTCACGTAAGAAAGACCAGCTCAGCTGGCTTGGAAACAAAGCAATGACTGTTTTCTTGTTCAGGAAACTGCACACTCTAACTCTGTGTGCTCTTGATTGAAGACTCTTAGAAATCCTCAACCAGTGGGGTTATCCAGGACCAAGACAAGAGCTGACTGGCACCAAATATGCCATTCACAAGTATTACATCCAGGTGAGGGTCTAAGCCTCTCTAGAAAACACTCTGTGTGAAGTATACAAGCTGTTTTTTTTTTTGCTGCAGAAGAATGCTCTTACCTTATAAATTTCACAGCCAGCCCCAGGTCAGCTATGCAGCAGGCTCCATTTTTCTTCACCAGGATGTTTTTGCTTTTCAGATCCCGGTGTGCGATGGCGGGCTTTCCCTGAGTGCCGAAAATCTCCGTGTGCAGGTGGCAGAGGCCGCTGACAGACGAGTACGCCAGCCTCAGCATCGCTTTCGTGTCCAAAGTGGTGGACTTCAGATAATCGTACAGGGAGCCATTCTCGTGGTAATCTGTGATCAGGTAGAGCTGCGTCCAGGAGCCAGTGCCTTTGATGTCCGCTGCGATGAAACCTAATTCAACACAGAGTGCAGAAGGTTTTCTGACTAACTGAAATGGCAAAAGTTCTCATTTCAATTACTTGACAGCTTAGAAAACAGAAGTGAGCATTAATGAGAAGTAGTCAGGGATTATGATGCAGAGTTTAACGATCCAATTTGAGTGTAAACAAGACATCCGATCAATCATTGATATGCACAGAGGAGGTAATTTTGCTACGTGGACATACAGTAGCTTCAAAGGGATAGGAGCAGCTGAAATGGGATTGAAGATAATGAGCTCAACTGCAGCTGACAGGGAGAATGAGAATATAGTGGGACCTAGAGGGGTGGCTATACAGAGGGAGAAAGATAAGGGAAAATTATTTTATTGATCATCTTTCTGTGTTGCTGTTTCACAGTATTGGAAAAATACAAGTAGCTTTGTGTCTGATCTGTCCCATTTTGAATACATTTAGATACAAGTGCAGTGTTCTTTCTATGTATTGGCAATGAAACTAGACTATTTCCTCATTTGTGTTGAAGAGGACTGGCACTAAATATACAACAGTTAGGACAGTTAACAGAAACACAAAATAATAAATATGATGAAACTGGTAAATGAGAAATGTCATTTGTTCTGACAGACCTTGGAGGGACTTACAAATTCCTTTGTGTGATTTTCTGTCCGTTTGAAGAAGGAACACAAGGAGCAGTTCTCTAATGCTCTCTAACAAAGCACCACCCTGTACATGGCGTGGGACCGGACTGCAGATCTCAATCACAGGGCCACAAGAACGCTGTATCCCAGTACTCCCTAGGGTGGATGCACATTTGTGTTTTCCTCTCACCTAAAATGTTTTCGTGCCTCATAAGCACAGTCTGGTAGATCTCGGTCTCTCGGAACCAGCTGGCCTCTTCAGTGGTGAAGAACACCTTCACTGCCACCTTCTCCGCTCGCCACTTCCCCATCCACACCTCTCCGTAGCGCCCCTTCCCGATCTGCTTTACCATCTGGATCTGCTTGGCGATGGTCCTTTGCACCTGAAAGGCAGGGTTTTTAAACAGGAACGTAAGTGCCAGCGACACTTGCCAGCGAAACAGGGGCAGCTTTCAAACCTTGGGAATTTAGCATTTTCTCAATCAGTTCTACATTTCCTGAGTCTGTCCATCCACTATCTATGGACACTATCCACTATCTATGGACACTATGAACTGCAGTATGAGACGTATGGCCTACTTGAACTACACGCACTGTCTATTCCTGGTTCCTGACTGCAGAGACTCTGAACCTGATCCAGAACCATTGGGTGCAAGATGGGACAGCATCCTATACTGGACGCCATTCCATCTTACAGCACACACACATACGAGCACAGAGGGGCAACTTAGACACCCCAGTTAACCCTACCAATAAGCATGTGGCCGCACTGTCTGTAGCAACACTGCTACATTTCCCGAGTCAAGAGAATAGCTCATAGTGAAAGCCATGTTTCAGCTGGCATTCAGCTGTTTTTTTAATGGATTTGTCATTTAAAAAGTCACGCATAGAATTCAACAGCGCAAAGGCTTACTTACACACGCATTAAGTTATACAGTAATAAACCTTTACTTATGTTGTTGTTATATTTCTTTTAAATTATAAAAATAAAAATGCTTAATAATATGAATTTATTGAAAAATGTTTAAATGTTTAGAGCTACAGGTAGCGTTGTCCCAATATCAAGGACCACATTTTGCTCCCAACAAAAGGAAGTTTTAATTGGGCTGGAAGTTCTCAGGTCTTACCAGCAGAGGGAGCCCTGAGCCGCTGCCCGAGCTCTGAGATTGCTCGATGAGGTCCTTCAGGGATTCCCCAGCAGGAATGTACGTCTCATCCTGCTCCAGCCCAATGCTGTACCGAGGCCTGGATTCCTGCCTCTTATACCTGAGGGAGAAAGCCTGGGATAAGCAAAGTATACCTCTGTTGTGCACAACTGTATTTTCTTATTCTTATTTTTTCCTTTTTAACACACATCCAAAGACTGAATTGTATCCATTAAGATATTTAAACATGAAAACTAAAAAAATCTTCTTTAATCACATGGAAAATAAAAATCGAATTAAGCAAATACATAATGGTTTAATAGTGCTAGCATTACACTCCAGTCCTGCCCTCAAAGAGCCACAGTTCATTCTTGAATTAGGAGAAGTACTGGGAAAATAACAAGTGGACAATTACATTGCTTCACTTCACAATGTGCTTGCATTCTGTATGGAAGACATCTGAAACCCAGGTACTCATACTGTACCTATATCACACAGAACTGGGGCTTTCGCGGCCAGTGATCAGTCAGGTCATTGCAGGACTGAAATCCCCTGACTTCCTTTCACTTTTGTGCCACAGATGCAATTTAACTGGAATACTGTCATGAAAGTAGTGTTTCTTTTCAGACTGGTGGCAATTTGAAAAGGTGGGATAAAATCACCCCTCGAGGAAAGCAGGCTTTCTGGAAGATCTGGGCATAAAAATACTCATCTTTTTATTCAGAAAGCTAGGCAGATGTGAAAGGTTCAGCAAAAGGCCTTTCTTATATACATACTGTAGTGTAGACCACAAACTAAAAGGCAAAATAATACACGTTTAAAACCAGAAATACCAAAGAAAAACAGTGATAATGTGTAGTTTCAGCTTCTCTAACACAAGGTCTAACATGAGGAGATCCTAATGGCAATTGAACAGATTTGAAATGCCTGATGGGGTCAGCCACTGCTTTCTACCCCCCTCTCTCTGGGGCCCCATGTGAGGCTGTGTTCGTTCATCACGTTTCTCTCCATCAGCTGCAGCACAGGGAGAGCAGAGGAGGGGGCGTTTTGGGAAAGCAATGCACAGAGCATGTTATTAAACCTTCTATTACTTTTCTACAGTTAACATTGTAAGTTCTGGCTTGAACCTTCAAGAAAGCTGACTGGAAGGTATCAGAGAGCTTTCGAAGACAAGGGTATTAGGAGAGGATAAAAAATATTTAAAGAACAGAGGGTGGATAGTCACATTTCAAGGACATGTTGCTGGCAGTACAGAGCAAATGGTTTCCACAAGCAAGACTGTGTCCATAAGGGAGGGACTAGAGTGTTTAACTTTTCAGCTTTAGCAATAGCAAAAGAAACAAAAAGAGCACAGTGTAAGCCAAAATCGAACCACAGATGTTTCTGAAATTTAAAATAATATAAATATAAATTATATATAATATAATTTGAAATAAAATAAGGAAAGAAATGCTAAGATAATTTTTTTGTTAAAAGTGAACATATGCCTTTTATGTCTAAATTGTAGACAATCTGATTATTAAACATGACAGAACAGGAAGGACTTTTAAAAATGCAAGCTCATTATTCTGGAGGAATATTTTCAAGGATGGATTGTTTGCATGTTCTGGGGAGAGCGATCTGTTCAGGGAGTGTGGATTCCAGAGGTCCACAGTATGTTTTGCCAAGCATTAAGCAGGTGCAGTTTTTACTGCAAAGTCTGTGGCTGACCTGAAGTAGCAGAGAATGATGACGATCACCAGGATGATGCTGCACACCGTCACTGAGATCATCAAGGCCATATGGTGAATACTCCCATCAGCATAATCTGCAAGAGAAGAATTTGTTTTGTTACAACGCCTCAGATAAGGTTGATTTCCTTGGACTTGTTTCATATTTGCAGGATGAGAAGCTGCTTTTGAAACTCTTGAAAAGGGGAAAGGACAGGGTACTGAATTCCTAACTCATATAATTACAAAAACAAACTGTCTGTGAATTTAAAAAAAACTTTCTTAGGTACACATTTTAATTGGATTATGAATATATACTGTATGAAAGCAGGTGCACATATGCTGGTGAAGAATTGGTCAAGCTCTTCAAACAAGAAGAAAAATGGGCACCCATAGCATGAAGACCCAGAATGCTGACACGAATGCCAGCTGCTGTAAGGTAACTTTGTAAGGGTAGAAACCAGAGCCCGCCTGTGTCTTTCCTGCCCTCCTTTCACACTCCTGCGTCCTGTAGCTCAGCACAGAGCACTGATATGACAGCACTGGTGCTGAGCAGCGGGGGAATTCAATCTCTATTGATCCCACTCCTGAAATAGGCCGATTAGCTTTCAGATTGACGGACGCTAATGAAAACCCAGAGACCCGGAGGTTTCTTGGGGACTCTTCCTTTACTGTCATGCACTTGCTCTAAGAGATGAGAGGAGCCCCTCCATCTCTCTCTAACACACACATTTGCATTCCCTCCATCTCTCTCTAACACACACATTTGCATTCCTTTTTGTACTAACTTCCTGTTGACTCTCATTCTGTTTTTACTATCCCAAACCCAAACTAAGAAATGGGGACACCTTCTTACATTTTAACCCCACATCCATAGTAATATATGGTTACACACACATCCACACAGACAGAATCACATCACCCCTTTTGAACATCACCATGAAAAACTCCCATCCAAACCACTTTAGGCACAGATTTGAAATAAAAAGTTTTGATAAGAGTCCAATTATTTCTTTAAATAACACAAACTCAGGGGTACTGAGAGTTTTCGTAAAACAACTAATGATATCGGTGAGTATTCTGCACGTCTCCTTCAGAGAGGCAAGTGGACAGATACCCTTGCCCTCCCTGCATGTGAAACTGAAGAAATCTCTAGGGAAGCCTGTCTTTTTATTATAGAGTGAGAAAACAAGCCAGGCGGAAGGCTCCATTTCATGGTTTATCAACAGTTTATCATCTTCTGTAAGCCACTCATTCCATTGTAAAATGTGTGGTTTGTAACAGTTTAACATGTCAGAGCCTATCAGTGTGAAAGAGCAGGAATGCCAAAACGAACAGGCGATTCTGCTCACTTTGGGCTTAGTGTTAGGTTGAAAGGCGGGCGTGGGAGGAGGGATTACATGCAAGTAGGACAAGATGTCCTCTTAACAAGTGAATTAAATGTAACTTTGGCTCTTTAGTAATTTGTTTCTTTATTGTGACTCAGATGTGATGTGACATCACCATTGTACAAATAAACCCTACTCTGCACTCCATTTTAACTCCGACACTGGGCAATTTCAAGATAAAAATGAAGCTGAAAAACGGCTTCAGAACTGGAGAGTCAAGTTATATACTTTTAAGCATTTTGGCTCCACTCGGTCAACCTGACAGAATCGTTCTGGATGTTTTGCCCCTTTGGAAAATCAGGGATTTCATGTCGTGGTAAAGCATGAAAGAAATTCAGGTGTGATGGCAAGAATGATTACTGTAGATCTTCTTCTCTCTGTTAAGTTACGATCCTCAGAAAAACTAAACATCATAATTACAACCACTTCCAATTAATTTACTCTAGGGTTTTACTCAAGCATGACCCTACGGGCCAGAATGCAAATGCCTTGAAAGCATTAGTCAGAATCAGCTGGCTTCAAAGTGTCAGAGTAAGACTTGTGATTGAAGGAAGGAGGTGGCAGAAGCACGCTTTACTACAAAAGCACACCGAGGACTACTCAAGAATCTAAAACTGTAGGGAGGCCATAATTACAGTGTTTCCCAGTGTATTTATAAGCACACTCATCATGGCTTATTGAAGTTAAACAGCTACATAGCGATTAAACCCATTAGAATAAGCTATTTCAATAAGAGGACATACTCATACAGCTGGTACTGTATAATTTACAAAATAACATTACAGACAATATGATGTGATTTCTTTTTTTTTACTTTGAGGTATTTTGAGCCTGAGTTTATTCCGGAGTTACACAAACACGGAGTTGGAACATGTAGCACCGAAGTTCGCCTGCTGTTTTATTCTCCTGACCTCAGCCTTGCATAGATGTTGTCTTAGCTGATTGTTAAAGAATAGGAGATTCAATGATAAGGTGTGCAGGTATGCTGTAAGAAGCTTGGAACCAGTCAACCTGCTCTCCCCATATGACTATGCCTCTGAAAGCCAGACAAGCTGTTCTTGCTTAACAGCCCGGCCAGGTGCTGTAGTGTCAGTATGTTGAGAGTTTCTCACCAAAGCCAATAGGAATGTCTTAGAAGGGATCACAAAAAAGAAGAGAAGGGTGAAATCTGAGGCTGTTCCTTCCCAGCCCCTTTCCCCATTAACGAGCCACTCATTAATCACCACGCACACGCACGCAGCCCTGGAGACAGACACGCCGGCTCCAGCATGGGTGTTTAACTGCGCACTAAATCAACAATGCAAGCTTCCCTCTCCCTCTCACTGGCTCCTCTGGGGTTTAAAGTCAGAGAGAATCTGCCGACAGAGGGCACTGCACTGACAAAGTGGGATGCCTGTGGGAGATAGAATCCCATCCCAAACTACATCTGTGGTTCCCCAAGAGACAGACCCCCATCACAACCCACATCTGTGGTTCCCCAAGAGACAGACCCCCATCACAACCCATATCTCTGGTTCCCCAAGTGACAGACCCCCTCCCTGATCTGGATCTGCAGTTCCCCCATGAGACAGACCCCTGACCCTGACCCCACTTACTTGTCTTCAGAGGCGGCAGGGTGGGATGAAGGTCTTTATTGCAGAAGTCTTTGTCAGAGCAACACTCGATTGACCTTCTCAGACGGGAATTTGGGGTGTCCTGAAACACAAACACAGATTATCTAACACTCAAGAATGGTGGATGCATGATCCCATTGGGCAATGAGCACTATGTAAATAGTGCATCTACAGTATCTTTTTGATTTCCTCCTGCCATCCTGCAGAAGTTCTTACTCTTATTATTTATTTATCTGGCGACTTGCATTTGTACTGACTAATACTGCCGGGCACTTCACTGGAGCTCCTTGAGTGAAGCACTTCGCTCAGGGCACAGCAGCAGATCCCTACCTGGGATTTGAACCCGCAAAGATCCAGTTCTGCCGAGAGCCCACACACTCTTTTATTCTGACTTCTTGTTAATTCAAACATTCATCTGTGTAATTAGCTAATTATCTGCACCCACCTTTCTCTGTGGTGTTGTTAATGTACCAATGGCTTCATTAAGAGCTTGATGCCACTGTGTTTTACTTCACTGTAAGCAGTACTGCTAAAACTGATAAAGCTTTTAAACATTCATCCCAGATAAACACTGTGTACATAAGCAAAGAAATAAAATTTGATTTTTAAAAGAACATATTTGGACCGCTTGTCCTTCACATTGCTTTTTGAAAAAAATGGAAAAACTCTCTGACAGTGGCAAAGCCACTGAGAGCTGCAGGTTCAAACAAACCCTCCATCCACTGAAGGCACAGTGTAAACTCAGGACCTGGATGCGTCAATGCTTTTAACAGACAAGAGGAGAGAATAAAAAGTGTCTTGAAGTTCATAACATGCAACTGGCAAATCTGTGTTTTCTTCCATTCAATCAATATGGGAATTCTGAGACCCTACCCGGCACTGAAAGTCTGAGCCATCCTTTGCCAAGCATCCAGAAGTCATAGATGAAACCCCACTGGCGTCCTCTTCCACCATAGTGAAACAGTGGCCATCCGTCCTGCCAACACAAGAGTAGCACTGAAAGTCTGCATCTACAGTACTGAGTCCACAATAGTGCAGGATGAGTACAATCACTCAGTCAAGCTTTGTGTTCTATGAAGACTCTAATTGATTAAATTGAAAACGAATAAGCAAACTTTGGAAGTATGGAAGTTTCTATACCCCAGGAAGAAGTGCAAGACCAAACCTTGACTGTTTTGTTCAGGCAAAGTGTGGCCAGGACGGCAGCAATCAAGTGTGTCAGATTTGCAGTTTGAGTTTGACAAAAGCTGCAGCCGAACAGCTCTCTTACACTATCTGTCCTTGGTAGGTTAAAAACTGTAAAACATGCATTAAACGGTAGCAGTTTTGTATTATTAACTATAAAATGGCTTAAAAATTTGATAAACCTTTCACTGTAGTTAAATGAAAAACGTAACTGTAGAGTTAATCAGAGGTTATTCTCAAAACCCCCTGCCCTAAGAGAAACTATTTTTGCCAGAAAGTCAATGAGGAGACATACCATCAAGAAATAAAAATACGCACTGTGGAAGCAGACTAAAAAAATGTTGCAGCAAAACACAACCATTATTCTGCCCAAGGGCAGCCTTCTTGTCCACATGACCTTTGAGAATGAAGGTTAAATACTTTCACACTGTTGTCAGGGAAAACTGACTGTACCTCGCTGACAGATTTTTTAATGGCCCTTCAGCACCACCGCTGGAAAACGCGGTGTTTGGAGTAGCAGTGACTGACAGAACAAACGATGGCTATCAGGAACAGGAGGGGGAGCGCGTGCCGCTCTGCTCTGAGCGCTGTCACGGGCTCGTCTGGGGAGCGCGGTGCCCAACAGCCACAGCAAGTCTTTCAGGCCTCTTAGGCTACAGATACAGGCAACCATCTATGTGCAATTTCCTAAAGGAAGTGCTATTCAAACCTATCTGGTGGTTTTTGTAAATGTATCCTAAACCTTCATACAAACGCAAAACATTTTTTTCTGGTCTCTGTAGTTCAATAATTCAGGGAGAATCTGTACAATGTTAAAAAACAACTATTTTTCATGATCTTTTTTCTATGCATGATTTTTCATATGTAAAAAAAATAAAAACATTGAAAATATGAAGCCCAGATAACTACAGCCTTAGAAATGTTTTTTTTCTTAGTCTTAAAAATATAAGCTGGTGAATTGTATGAGCACATTTTTTACACACAACTCCAAAGCATGATTATAGCATTCTGCTGGGCCAGGCAGGTCACAGAGAGGCTCAATGGATTTGGAAAGTCTTCCAGCATCTTTGAGACCTCCTTCAGAGCCAACCAAAAAGGACTTGATTGTCAAGATATCTGACATGAGAACAAAAACACTGATGCTTCAATGTATGTACCTATTATGTACAGAAGCTTTGTAATGTCTTAGTAATTGATCTGAACAGATTACTGCTTTACTTAGTCAACATTAAGGTGATCTTTTGTTGGAATAAGTCTACAAAACAGTATCGGGTATCACTGGGATCTTCCTGAGATCACTGCTCTGCACCATTTCTCGTGAAGGACATTTCACATCACAGCAAGCAAAATCCAAATTCAGAGCAAACAAATCACGTCTGCCTCTCTGAGCCACAGGCATACTGCTCAAGAGGAACAGGTGCGTTTTGCTCAGTGTCGGTGGTTGAAGGTGGCCCAGGGGTCCTGTGACACATCTGTACCTTGTCAAAACATGCTGCCCAATCAGCCATCATGACCCTGTGCAAACGCCAGCTTCTGTTTCAGGAACACCCACGCAGGTGACCTTTGACCTTACCAAGAATGTTCAAAATGTCCATGTGTTGCTGTTTTAGAACCACACACAGAATAATTCCTGTAAAAAGTTTAACAGTCTGAGTTTTGTCAATATCTATTCCCGCACACCCGCCACAGTAAAATACATGATTAAATAGCATTTCACTTCATTCAAATGGAAATTTTCAATAATGTGATTTTAATGCGTCTCTGCGTCACACAAAAGATAGCAGTCACACATGCTCTGCAGGACTGAGCTATCAAGCATGTGCACAAGCAGTCAGAATAACAAGTCAAAATCATGAGAAGGCAGGACACAGTACATTCTGAAAGATGGGACGCACAGAAACTCCAGAAACACATGGATCTCTCAAGTGACTTTACAGCACCAGATCCCAAATGGACACTCCAGCTGAAGGGAAAGAGACCACAGAAAAACACTCCTACTGAACCTCACACTACATTCCCATCTCCTCTTCCATCTGCCTCTTCCGAACATTTCAGTATGCCTGACCACTGGGTTAACCAGTGCAGCATTGTGTATCACACATGATTTAAAGGTACTTTTCCATAAATCAACAATCTTTAGAAACAGCAACCATAGAACAAACATCAATTGATTGACAGCTTTTGAGTGTAGCAAAAACTAGATAGCCTTGAAAACCTCCAGATGCTGACAGCCTTAGTATAGAGGCTCATTCAATGGTCAGATTCCTATTCTCCCCTTAAACGTGCCAGAGGTCCCCTGAGCCATCCCCCCTCCCACTTCAAGCGTTTTCAGGTTTGAGTCTCACTTGCAGGTGTTGTTTGTGGATTCCTCTGGGCAGTGATTCTGGCAGTGGCACCACAAGGCCTTCTGGGGCACGATGGGCATCTTCCCCTCACTGTCCTCCTTCCTGCCGTCCATGGTCAACTTCCCAGAATTCCTCAGCAGTGCTTTATCCAGCAGGTTGGCTGAAAAAAGTAAGATGCAGAATGGACTGTTAACTTAAATCAAACAACCTACTGAAGGGTTAGAGAATCATTCAACAGCCAACAGCTTCACATTTTCCCCACTTCTGCAGTAACATGTTGCAAAAAGTCTGTTCAGAAATGCAGGTGTAAAATTACATTATAATGTTTGTTTCTCCTCTATTCAAGACATGTCCTGATTAAGTCTTCCTTTCGTCAGATGACAGATCAAACTGAGATGTTTCTGACGCAGTATGTTATTTTGGATAAAAATGTTGTTGACTGAATACTGGTAATCACAATATTAATCTTGCCTAAGAAGATAACATGTTCTATTTGAAGAACAGCACATTTTCTGTAAAGTTGATGAGTAGGTTCACTAGCACATATTTCCAGTCAGAGTGAACGATGAGCCTACAGTCCACAGACTGCTGGTTTCAATATCTGGGCTATGATTCCAAATTTAAAGTATATACAATATGCAAGGCAGATTTATCTACAATGAATGGATTGAGATCCTTCTGAATTTATGTCATTCATTCACTGGAATAAGATCATTAACTGCAGATGTGGCACAGTTGTGCTGTGACCAAATGAAATAATATTTAACTTTAATTCCCACGGTAAAGTATCGAGTATGATCTACCTGCTTGAGCCTGTTTTAAAAAAACAGGCCTTTCAGTGCTACTCCCATGTTGCAGAAAACTACATTGTGCCAACACATTAAAGATTTTAAAAGAAAGGCCAATTCATACTCCGTATTTCTGTCTCTCTAGGAAGCAATTTCCTGCACAGTGCTTTAATATTGATGGTATGGTCCTGTACTTTGGCACATGATGAATTTTAAGTGCCCTCATTCGAGTTCCTGTTTGGTTTCATTGTAGCTTACATAATCACGTAAGAGAGAGGGTCTTATTCTATGCAGGAGCTGCTGCTATATAAGGAAGGCTGAAGTGGTCTTCTTTATGCGACATCCTGTCTTCTACCTCATTTCTGTTTGCTGGGGTTAAGATTTTAAGGAAAGGGCTTCTGCACTGCAATGCAGCTATACCTGATGCCCCCACAACCCCTGCCCCTCAAGGAGAAACCCAGCATCTGATCCTGCTCTTTAAAGTAATGTATATACCACACTGATTCCTTTCTGTGCTCAATTATGTTTAAATGAGGCATGCAGGCTCAGTGGGCAGTGTAGATTTGAAATGAGGGAGGGGGGCAGAGCTGGGAAACACTGAAATACACCACAAAGTACTCCTTTCTATTTCAACCCTGCTGTAGCACTTCTTATTGTCAGTTTCACTGCCTGCCCAAGGTGTGGTGGAGGAGTGTGTGAGGGTGCAAAGCTGAGAGGCCCAAGTACATCAAGAACATCAAAAAGTGTTTGATCACTTTCCATGTCCGACCAGAACCAGAATCACTCCTCCAAACACATAGACACACAAACATTAATAAGGATTCCCTAGGATATAAATAAGGATATAAATCTTAATATCTATATTAATAAGAATCTCCAGGACAAGGAAATTTATAACCCAGCAGGCAAAAAAAATCACATCTTCTACCTATGATTCAAGGAACATTGAGATGGATCAGTAACGAAGAGTAATGAATTAATGCACAATCCCAGAGGAGTGACATAACAATCCCCAAATAATGGGGTTTCTTGTGCAGATAAGAGTCCAGAAACACCAATGGATTTCACTTTTGCTTGGCTGCGGTTTTTGAAAAAGACCACACTTCAGCTAGCAGTGCTGGCTGACAGAACCGAGCTGCCTTTTCCTATCGTCCCAGAGCTCACACTTGCGCGCGCTGTGTGTATTTTTCTTTCTTCTCTGTATAATATCCAAAGACCAAATGTGAGGGTCAATATGGGGAACATAATCATTTCTTTCAACAAACGTGAACAAAAGTCAGTTGCCACAAGCTCTGAAACCTTGTTTTTAATGGACAAATGGTCTTTGAATGCACCCAGGCAGCAAGAGCTTCCAGACATCTGGCTTACAGAACAAAATAAAACAATCCAATTAACAAAAGGGTTAGAGAGAGTTTATACTGGAAGTTTGCAGGTGCAGAAATATTTTAGTTTCCAGACAGCAGCTGACATATCAGGGCTGTGAGCTGCAACCTCTTCAGCAGGAAAGAAAACAAAACCGACAATACAGCAGTCCTGGGATCAACCGTTTCGGATGGACACAAAGTGCTCCCGACAGAGAACTTTTCCCACAACTCCGTTCTTTGTGTCCCTGATATTTAGAAGCAGTTTCACCCATGCACAGATAACCAGAACCTTTTGTAATTAATTAATTGCTTACACTTATATAGCGCTTTTCTGGACACTCCACTCAAAGCGCTTTACAGGTAATGGGGATCCCCTCCACCACCACCAATGTGCAGCACCCACCTGGATGATGCGACGGCAGCCATAGTGTGCCAGAACGCTCACCACACATCAGCTATCAGTGGGGAGGAGAGCAGAGTAATGAAGCCAACTCATAGATGGGGATTATTAGGAGGCCATGATTGACAAAAGCCAATGGGAAATTTGGCCAGGACGCTGGGGTTACACCCCTACTCTTTTCGAGAAACGCCCTGGGATTTTTAATGACTACAGAGAGTCAGGACCTCGGTTTTACATCTCATCCGAAGGACGGCACCTGTTTACAGTATAGTGTCCCCGTCACTATACTGGGGCATTAGGACCCACATGGACCACAGGGTGAGCGCCCCCTGCTGGCCTCACTAACACCTCTTCCAGCAGCAACCTTAGTTTTTCCCAGGAGGTCTCCCATCCAGGTACTGACAAGGCTCACACCTGCTTAGCTTCAGTGGGCTGCCAGCTGGGAGTTGCAGGGTGATATGGCTGCTGGCTTTTGTAGGGGTATTAATGCAATCATTTTTGGCCAGCAGATGAAAATGAAGACAGAAAAGTTAGACAAAACTTTTGAGTGACACATGGAAAGTGACACTCAAAAGACCAGCCTCTACCATATTGACAAATATATATAGTGAAAAAAAGTTCAGTTCTGTGGTACACTTTTCTTTTCACAAATTCAAGTGACAATAAAAAGACAGGACAAACATCACTTGCAAGAACTCACTAAGCTTAAAATAAATATAAATAAATATGTCCAGATGCCAACACATAAGGAAACTATAAAATTTGTATTAAATTACTACCGTCATTAATGCTCCAAATCAAAGTTACAAAAAGGGTAACTTTAATACTGTATGACAAAAACGATCCTTGCCATTTTCAAGCACTGCTGTTTTGAATGATGGATGGAAAACAATTTGTGCTGTTGCTTATGGCCTTATGGCAGGTATTAAAAAGGGTATTACAGTTCATTAAATTGTTTCCACATTTTCATTATATAACATAATAAATAATATCTTTGTGTAATATACAATTTCAGAAAAACTTGATGTGGGACATGCTCACTTTTGCCAGCAATCACAACACAAACAATACTTCTGTTCCTTCTCTTCTTTTTGAATTTAAGGTTGTAACAAACACACCCTGTATATAAACAAACTAGTGTAAACATGCCCACATTCCATTTGATCACACATCTATTACCAACAGGTGAACAATACATATCTCTGGTAGTTGTCCCTTTAGCAGTCTCTAGTGGAGAGTCCATGCTCATTGCAGCTCTAAGCAACTCTCAGCCAGGGCAAACCATCACAATACACGCTACAGGCCATTTAAAAAAAAAATAGAGTATTTACAGGTACAAACAAGAAGACCTTCTTCATGTAGTTTGTTTGCTAGTAGCTACAGTATTTTATCCACGAATCCCATCCAGCCATTCCATGAGAGATATCAGCTTCAACAACAAGGCCAGGTAGCTTGTTTCATACTTCCACAAACCCCTTCAGTTCTTAGTCAAGCCCCAATTAGAGCATTCATCTCTTAACTGTATGGTTTTCTGTCCATAAACTAGTTCTTAATCCAAACAAACATATTTTCTTGAATGCCTATTGCCTGCAGTTTTAGAATTTTAGAATTAATCTTTAACGCCAAATTTTATTTTAAAAAATGAAAATCTAAATACACCATATCATATGCTCTGTGTGTACCCATTGTTGCTGCTTTCTAAAAAGAGAGTTAAGCAAGACCCTCCTTTTCTAAGTCCATAAGGGATTTCCTGCTCAAACTGAATTCTAAAGCAGGAACTCATATGAATACTACAAGAAGTCATCCTGTGTCTCACTGGTAACAGCAGGGAAATGCTGAAGAAGTCACATCTGATTAGGCCTCTGCGCACAGCTCTTGAACTTCTGATACTTGCTCAACCCTGGACCAACTATCCTCATATTTTATTTGGAGGCAAGTGAAGTTTAGTCAGTGAGTGAAACTTTTAATCCAGTTTAACGAGGCTTTAGAAACAGAGCATTCATATCATGGAGCTCTGAGGGTGTGTACAGGAGGGACTACAAAAATGTTCCCCATCTTACACAAATTGTTTTTTCTGTGGTCAAAGGAAACTTATTTTGTGGTTAAAAATCCATGTTGGTTTTTGTAGGAATCCTAAAATTTTATTTTTCTCTAAAGTAGTACTTTGATGGTGCCAAAAAAATAATGGCAACATTCTCATTCAGAAACAACATTTTGGAGCTGCAGGCAAGTTCAAAAAGTAATACAAGTGCTACAGTAAAACCGAGTAAGAAGCTGGTATTGACTTAGCACAAGGCACAAATCCTAGAACCAAACAAAAACATTGAAACAAAGTCAAGTGATTGAATTCCCAACTGTATTCACTGCATGACAAAGTGGCACCTCACTGTGAACACAATGCAGAACAAAACAGTCACCTAGACAGGTGTATCCCAAGCCACTAAAGGACTGAACTGAAACTTAATTGATTAATAAGCACAAGTGGTTAAGATCACTTCCAGAATTATTAAAGAATTCCACCAGCAGCTGGGAAGCTCATTACAATATGTTTAAGAAATGTTGCATTAAGACAGCCTACAGGAGTCTTGCATCATGATACAAAACCCACTTAGGCAACTGACTTATTGTATCATGATAAAAAAGTGTAGTGACTCATTGATATCAGTATGAACTATGTTTCATCCCAGACAGAAACAGCCCTACTCACAGTATTATCTGAGCACATCTGTTTTATTCTAGAAAAGTAGCTCAGACAATGGCTGATTCATCATTGCATACTGTACTCAGCCTTTCAAGACATCAACACAAAGACCAATGGAAGTAGGAACTTCAAATTAAGAGATGTCTACAAAATACACGTATTCCTGGTTTTGGTAACATTGCAACCACTGGGTTAAAAAGGCCTCTGAGATCCATGACTATCTATAAAGTTGTGCATGATTAGGTAGCTAACTGCCAAACTGCTTCATCAGCTGAATTAAGGGGAATTTTAAGTCCAGCATGTCCAGGAATATAGCCAGGACACTGGAGTCGGCACCCCTGCTCTAATAAACAATGCCCTGGGATCAAGTCATGAATATTTACTCAAGACCTCGGTTTGATGTCTATTGATGTCTCATCTGAAGGACAGCACTACTGCACAGTTTTCTCAGTCACCATACTAGTCCACTTGTCTGGAGTGAACACTGTCACTTACTTGGCTGCCAACATCATTTACAGCAGAACACTGCTTTTCTTGGACTCTCATCCCAGTACCTGCTTTTCTTCTGAGATCTGACATGGTCAGGCTACCATGGCAATGCTGCTATCACGCACTAAAACTGTCTTTATAGCTTGTACAGATGTCTCTAGATAACAACGTCATGACCAAAAGGTGTGTTTGAACCTGAACCTGAAGTTTTTAATCAATGAAGGCTGCTATTTGTCTGTATTGTAAGCAAGAACTGGGAGATTGAACCCCAGTTGTTTTGGCAAATACATTCATGATATTCACCACCTCACTACTGCATTTCTGAGAGCCCCTGAATTCCAGTATTAATTAAATCAATTCTATTACTTATCCACAAAGATACGTGAATTTGGATTATAAGCAAAAAGACTGCAATAGAAACTACAAATAAAATATATAGGTGGTGATCAGGCTTAAAGCTTAAAGAGAACTAAGCCATAGGAATTCAGCTGGAGCACCTGTCCAACCTTTGCTTATAATTTAGAGCCTAATACAGAACTCAGTACCCAATATTCAGGCAGCAATCCTGGAGAACCCGTACTGCAATTTTAGCTCCTGACAAATGTGAGCTCTAAATGGATGTCAATTCAATGTGAACAGCATTGTCTATTTACCTGGCTCTTTAATAACTGTACTTCAGGCTTAATCAGATTTCATGAAAATCAAAGCCATATGCAGCTCCTATTATAATTAAACTGTTAGTGAAACTTCACTGGCTCACAGTCTAATTAAAGGGTCATCCAGGAAATATGGATGCAGCAGTCAAATCTGTCCAGTTCAAATGCATTCTCTATAACCATTTTTTCCATGCCAAATAAATAAAAACTAAAACCAACTGTAACTATCAAAAAGAAGACCTGGAAAGAAAAGGGTTATTTTTGCTGACTGTATAGTAGTAAAGTAATAGTAATAAGTTTCTTACAATTATCCTCTATTCTTACCCTAACAATTTATAGAAGGATCAGCTTTTTCATGGCCAAACACAGCAGGCAAAGAACTGAGATCCTCTGGTTATCCTGCATTGCACTCCATGGAAAGCGTTTGATTCAATAATTATACTAAAGCAGCAACCTGTAGTCGATGTCTTACTGACTAAACAGACCATCTTTATGTGTAAGGAATATTTATACAACACACCAAGGAGTAAATGTGTACTTACAGCTCTGTGTACCACAAGCAAGCACAGCATTCGCTGCTTGTCTCTCCTTGGCCAGAAAGGCAGCTCTGTCTGTTCCACAGGACACAGCGAGAATCAGTGAGCGCCAGCCCGAGATGGCAAGGCAGAAGAGAGGCAATCGAGCCCTTAATCCACAGCTGGACAAATATGAGTGAGCAGCTCACACTGAAGGCACTACTGACAAACTCTGTTTGACATATGGCGAGTAAACATTGTGTTCCAGCAGCAGGCAGAATCTCTCTGCTGCGCTCTGGTAATTAATTGCCTTTCCCGCGGACGGCAGTAATCAATTCTGACCGTGGACGACAGGGGTACCATTTGTCGGACACACTTTGCGCGGCTGAGAGCGTCTGAGTGTTTGGAAACCCCTGCGTCCGTGGAGGCTCACCTCTGTGCGAGCAGGGCAGGGCAGGAGAGCTCTCGGGCAGCTTCCTCCGGCAGACACCCCGCACTCAAGCCACTCTCCTCTGGGCTGAGGGCTGGCGGCTGTCAGCTTCCCACACTTGAAAGGGACGTGGCCAGGGCTCGAGAGCAGAATCCGCCTTCACATGTGCTCTCTCACCTCCCCTCAAACACATGCTCACACACACCACGCACAGGCTCTTGTTAATGGCATTTGCACGTTTTGTAAGCTGTGGAAGGCAGAAAGCATTTCACCCAGCAGGCAGGAAGTGAAGCACGCACTCTCTTTTTCCTCACAAGGCTACGGGCTATCTAATTTCACTGTCATCACAGTCTGTCCTGGTTGTCCGCATGTAGAAGCCGAACACATTAACAGCTAAACGGAAGAAAAATTACAAAAGCAAAGAAAAAAAAAGAGAGAGAACCAACGCTTAGAATTAGAAATGGCCATGGAGTTTCCATCAAGACCTGTTGCATACCTTAGCCCTAACCTTTCATCTTTTATTTAGACTGCTGTTTGAATTCCTCTGGGTAGAAAGAATAAACCATGTGGGAGCACCAGTGAAGGCCTGTGAGGAAATTAGAACTGGTTGCTGGTATCAGAAGAAAAGTTCACTAATGATGTGGGCTGTGAGACTGAAAGACTGCAATGCCTACCAGGGCCAGTTTTTTTAGCCATTTTGGTTAAACAAGCTGCAGGTGGCGGTGTGGCAATTACTGGGATCCTCCACACTGCTTCAACATCCCTTGTAAAGCAATATTGTTTTAAAAATAATGTTTGACGCTAATTATGTTATGGTTTGTTGTAAAAAGAGGCCAACAGCTGTCTGGAACTAGTTCAGGAATTTCAGTCTTCATTTTGCTTGTTAAAAAAAAGAACAACACCTGATACAATGGGATAGCTCGCCGAACTCTGGAAATGAGCAGAGCACACTGTAAATCTATCATCTTTTATTTACTGAAGAAAGAGACACTGATTGTCTTCGCAGCTGTCTCAGGTCATGATTCCTGCATGTTGTAACAGCAGCTGACCCCTCACAGCGAAGCTCCGTTTCGCCTTCTGTTGCTTTCTGAGCTGTATTCCGGCTGGAGAACAACATCATCCTTCAGCAACACTGGACACGGGCTTGGACTTCAAGAACTATATTTATATATTCCTTCGCAACTTGCTCTGTTTCAGCTCCAACCGCATTAAAAAACTTAATATATGTACTACAATGAATATTTAATTAGATAATTCCATTTATCCCATTTCTAACCACTTATCCAAAAGAGGGTCGTGAGGGTGCCAGAGCCTTACCCGGCAAGATACATTTAAAACATGTTATCTGATGCATTTACCCACACCAAACCCAATTCTCCAGGGTTTGTTAAGACATTGAAGGACATTTTCAAACAGAACAGCAGATCCACTTCTCTCTGGTTAATACTTTAACTGAAGCAGAGTGAACAGATAGGAAAATACCAAAAAGCAGAAAATCCCTGCCGCCAATTAAAGTTGATTTAAAGACCTGCACAGGACTTAAGAAAGCTCTTACCAAAGAAGCCCATTTAAAATAACTTCACGCAAGAATATAATTGAGCAGGTTTAAATACCAACAGCAGGGTCCAAAGATCGCTGAACTAAACAGAAGAGACAGGCAGGAAATTTGCAGTTAACCTGCACGGGGAGACATGGCCCCAGGGTGCCCTGCTCACAGCTCGTGCCCGCACCCACCCCCCGTGTGACCACGGAACACAGCAATGTGAGGAGCCCCAGAGCCCCTCTGGGATCTGTGGACAAAACATAGCTCCACTCGCCGGGAATAATCCTGCACCTGTGAGCCGCCGTTCTATGGTCACAGAAAGCAGGGAAAACACGTTATGGACACAGCGGCCCTATTAATACTGCCTCAGGTCAGAACCTTTGGAACATCTCTCTCAAGAAGGTTGTTTATCTCCAGTGCAACACGTATGAAGGAGGACTGGTCAGTTTCTTGTCCCAGATTTGGATATGAAAAGTGGAAACAACTAGACATTATATTACATCAAAAGGGACGTTACAATATTCCTGCTTTACCCTTCTGTCAAAGATGTTTCTGTATTTATTGACATGCATGCATAACTGTATCACTGTTTGTTTGGAGCCAAATATAAAATATACAGTTCGTTTATTTTATTATAAAATTAGGAATGATGTGGAAGAATTCTTGAATAAAGCAAATCTTGAACATCAAGGATTTTTTTTACTGAGTTAGTTAAAGGTAAGGACATCGTCACCTTTAAACTCATCTCACCTGTTTTAATCGCTTACTAAGTAACAGGACCTGTTGACTGCCAGAAGAGGTTGTCAGAGACAAAGCTCGTTATACTGAGACTGCCTTGTATTAATCTAGTCCATATAAATTAATGGATCCAATCCAAGGAAGTAGTAGTCTCAGGTACAGATTATCTGATAATATGCAATCGAAAGGCTATTTAAAACAGGTACAACTACTTTGTCCCGAATAGTTGCAATGAGAACACAAACATCACCATAGCAGCGGTTTCACAGGAAGACTGCAACCAATCCTCTGTCACACATGAGCTCAGGGCAGTGGCTGACACCTAAAGTACTTACATATGTTTAAAGTGTAAGAAAGCACTTTGGATGTATTTTCCTGATGTGCACTTGGATTTAAAAGACACTGGTGTGTCTGTGCCAGTGAGCCCAACATTGCTCCTGCTCAATGATAATGCCCAGGTGACTGTCAGTCTTCTACTGCAGTCTGCTCTCCAGGGCAGGGATACCTCTGACTCATACTTTGTTGAGCTCATTTATAGAAACTGCACATATTAAGAAGCACAGCTAAACTTCATTGTGATACTGTAAAACGTATGCTAGGCTGCATAGATGTAATTAGCTTTTTCATCCTTTCTGTTTTTTTTTATCTCTGTGAACTTTCCTTTTGTTGTCCTATTGTTCTATATTTCACCACAATCAATAGTTCTCACTTGCGTTAATTATAGAACTGGTAAAAAATCACATTACCTTACAATTCGTTAAATCTAATGGGCCTGATTCTGAGGCCATAGCCTCAAAGAAAGAAAAAAGAACTGCTGAAGAAACACAGAACACAGTTGTCACAGCTCAGTCTTGTCTGGTTACTTTCCTGGGTCCAGTGAAAGTTGTTTTAAGGGCTTTGCGTCAAGGCCCTGTGGATTGCTGTTCAAAGGGTACATGACCTGGAAGCTGACCTGATATGTTCCCTCACCTCTCCAGAGCTCTAAGGTAGTGGGACCTCTATTTTAATCCAAACAGATATTCTTCCTCAAATGCAACCATAACTGAACAAGAGAATCTAATGCACCACGGCATCTCGGCATTTTACTGTAGCAGTGCTTTCTTTGAAATATTTCTTATTTTTTCAATATGTCGCATACCTTCAAGGCTTCGTGTCTAGACAGAGATTTAGTTTTCATTATACTGCGGTGCTAAGGTTACACTAGTTAAGGAGCAGACTCATGGCTTCTGCGCAAAGGGACACCTCTGGGAACAGCTGGCAGTCCGGGGGCAGGAAGCCTGTGTGCAGCTGCAGAGGGCTGCTGGAGCCCAGGGGACTCGTCAGCTGCTGCTCAGCAATGCTGGATTGCCTTCACGCAGGCTAGGAATTGTCACCCACCTTGCAAGAAATAAGAATAATGATAATGCTGAAGGTAAAAGAACCAAGATGAACACTAGGAAAATGAGAAAAGAGAGTATGTGGTATTTTAATTCCACACACCAGTGTGTGAAAATCTATGCAAAGCCCAAGGATATTGTGTCAAAGATTCTGTAGCTGCTTTAACACCTGGAGTGGATCAAACTGCAGCTCAGCTGAAGGCTTGCTTCCATCACTGTATAATTAGTATGTAGAAAAATGCACCACCCTTTCAAATGCTTCTTTTAAAATTTCTGTTCATACAAAAGCAGCTACAAAAAATACCTTCACATGACACAAACAGCAAAGGTCAGTTAAGAAACAGGCATAATGTGGACATTCAGCTTCTTCTGTTTTGAGATGGTCTCTCTCTCCTGCATATCACTGCTCC
Source organism: Atractosteus spatula (assembly GCF_055471065.1). Lineage (NCBI taxonomy): Eukaryota > Metazoa > Chordata > Actinopteri > Semionotiformes > Lepisosteidae > Atractosteus > Atractosteus spatula. The sequence continues at coordinate 64,059,190 of NC_142708.1, read as the reverse complement.
AAACACACAAACCATTTTCACAAAAACCCTGCTGAACTTGCCAAAACAAGGCATAAATCGATAGGCTGCGAGGCTGGCTTCTTTGCAGAGAGCACATTAAGTGCATATTCAGTACACCTAGCAAGCAAAACCTTGTTCGACAAGATTTACTTTAGAATGAGTTGATTGCTGGGATTGTTTTGGTACAAGACAAAGTTGGTGCTGATCCTTGCCCTGAGATTCTCAGGGGTAATTTCAGACTGATTGAAGGCTTATGTCAGGATCAGGGTAGCTTTCAGCTCCCAATTAACACAGGCAGCGTACTAAAAGCCTTGCCTCATAGGCGCCACTGTGTACAAACTAGCCTGCCATTTCTTGGAGCTCTTGGTGGGTTTTTAGTTTTCAGTGTCTCTGCATAGAGTTGTAGAGTGAAAGCACACACAGTCATTAATTATGAGTAGTAATGTCAAGAGGCATTGCTGACTCGTTTTAAGAACTTCTTGGCTATAAACACGGCCCTGAAAAGCCATTTATTGGCTTCATCGAATAAACAGTACGGTCTCTTTCATAAAGTAGCTTGTGAGTTATGGTTCACATTTGACAATGCTCTCTCGGGTTAGATGAAAAATATGGCAGATATTCAAACACTGCTTTGAAAATGTCTTGTGATGTAGAAGAGGGTTTATTTCTGCTTTACAATTGTTACTTTGCAAACTGGGTCTGGGCAGCTTCCTAAAGAATGAGGAATGTGGTTTTAGAGGTAAAAGGGGTTTTCTATACCAGTGACTAGTGGTAATATACAGCTGACTGGTCTCACTATAGCCCACTGGACACAGACACTGGCCCACAACCCACTGAGCACACTGGACACAGACCCCAGACCACAGCCTACAGAGGGCACTGGACACAGACACCGGCTTACAGCTAAGAGAGCACACTGGATACAGACACCAGACCACAGCCCACAGAGAGCACTGGACACAGACACTGTCCCACAGAACACAGAGCTCACTAGACACAGACACCAGACCAGTGCCACAGGGAGAAATGGACACAGACACCACTTCATAGCCCACAGAGAGCACTGGACACAAATACTGACACCAGCTCACAGTCCACAGAGAGCACTGGAGACAGATACTGGTCCAGAGCCCACAGAGAGCACTGGACACAAATACTGGCCCATAGCCGAGAGAGCACACTGGACACAAACACCAACACCAGCTCACAGTCCATGGTTCCTGATCATGCCTAAAGCTTTGTACAAATTACAGCTCAGGCTTTTCCAGTCAGGTCTATTTAAAACATTACTCTCAGATTTAACTTACTCAGTGAGTTGCTTGCCTTTCCACCTTGGGTGCTACATGGTGAACTGGGGGTGCAGAGGGGCAGCTGCATGACACCCCAGTAGGGCAGGAAGTCAGGTCCCATGAAAAGTCACCTGAAGCACTTGGGGTCCAAAGTTCTACTTGAATATGAGCTGTGTTGATTTTTATGATTCTTCAATAGCTCACATTAAAGTTCTATATATTTATTTATTAATCCATATTTTTTTGCATTATTTTTTTTCTTAACCATTACAGAAAAAGCTCCTTAAATGAAGGTCGCATTCAATTTCTCTTGCTAATGGACTTAAAAGAGCTGTCGCTCTGTGCTGCAGTGAAAGATACACAAAATGAATTAGGTAACAACCCCAACTCAATCCTTCCAGTTAATCCTTTATTTAAGCTTTAAATATTTATGTTATATAATTTTACCAAGGCCGTCTCCTAACAAATTGTATTTGATTTATGAAGGCTGCACTGGAAGGTGCAGTGGCTCCATCCTCGGCAAACATCAAGAACAAAGCGATAACGAACCAGTCTTGTTTAAAGAACGTTTGCTAATGAATTACTGGAGTTTGTTATTTAAGTTCTGCGTGACAGAATTGTGAAATGCGGATGCCGAAAACAAAGTCAGTTTCAGTCCTGAGTGTATGTGGGCAGCTCTGCAAGCACAGCCCTGCCCGTGGATTTTGGACACATGTGTAGAGAGAACATTTTATATGCGCACAGCTGTATCGGGAACAAAATGTTGCAGTGTGGGCCCCTATTTGAATTGGATGTTGAATACAGAAACCTATAATCCTGCTATAACAGTATATATAACATTTGTAAGGCTGTTATAATGCTTTACACATTTACACTATTAAAACAATTGACAAATCCTTTTAATGCACAGCTGTACTGCCAATTTTTTGTGTACTGCCAATGGAAACATAACCACTGCACAAATCTTTATTTAATACAATCTTCCCTGTTTACAATTCTCAAAGTATACATTGATTCAGAGAGATACTCAAATAAATATTCTGTTCATTATTCATATAGATAGCAACTAAGAATATTTATTAGTATACATTATTAGTAACAGGTAGGATTCAGTAAGATGTTCCTTGTAATTAAGAAGGAAAATTAAACACCAATTTACTACAATTTCAGTCCTAACGTCTTTTGATGTTTTACAGCTATTAGCTTAGTCAAATCAAAGTGTAATGTGGGACTAACTTATATATCACAGTCCCACCGAGTTTATTATGGGATCTTTAAATAGAAAAATGGCTTTCCATTTGAGATAAATTTACCCTTGGATTCAAATTAGACAAGACATTGGTGGGTTAAATCAAATTCATATTCAAACTGTTTTGCAATTTAAAACACAGTGTCTTTAATCTAAAAATAATTCAATGTCAATGTCAGCTCTCTAATTTCCTTTCAGTTTCAGGACGACACCTGGGGCATCATTAACCAACTCATAAACACAACACAGAGTCCAGCGGGTCTCTGAGGGAGACATTTCTTGTTTGACTTTTTTCATGGCAGTGATGGATAATACCAGCTTGCAGACTAGCCCCGTAGAAGTGGAAGCAGTAACAACCACTGACACGGACCCAAATATCTCACTGACACGGCACAGCAGCCACGATTAGCAGATGGCTTTCAGAGAAACACCTCTAGCAGGCTCATCCAGGTCTCAGGAGCAGGTGGAGCACAACAGACACACAATAACTGAAGGCCCTCATCTTCAGGGTGGGAAAAGACATTCAGAGTGAAACCTTGGATCACAGCAAACAAATCCCTTTTCAAATCACCATGTTTCATTCACAAAAGCTTAAGTTGTGTGTTTTTTAAAAATTGTATGAATCACCACTAAGATCAACATTTGTAATAGCACGCATGTACCAAAACATTTCTGAGCTCTTTTCTAGTGAAGTGTATAGTTCTTTGTGCATTGAAAGGCCTTCTTTGAATTTCATATTCAACAATTAGGAAGAGCCAATTATTTTATTATTTTACCTGACACAGCACAACACCTCCTGCACCAGAGATGGAGAAACTAACTTTGTGTAAATGCACATCATTAAACCAAGGCTTCCTTTTTCTGGTGTGCAGGCAGGGCCGCACAGTGCAGAAAGGAGGCTGCTGCCGAGATTATGCTCAGATGCTCAAGGGCCCTGGAAGGTGCCAACCGCAGAGGGCTAGTGTTACAGTCTAGATGTGAACTGGCAATCATCAGCCCATAGGGCTGCTGTAGGCAAATGCCAATAGACTCCTCTTAAAAAAGCATTAAGAATACACAGCCTTCAATGAGCAGCTCAATAAATCAAAATAACACTCAACAGGAATGCTGTTTCATTCCTGCAATTCTTCAGAACGTGGACTGAAATGCTTGTAAGAAACCCTCTTTTTTTAAGATTTAACTTTGATGTGTTAAAAATCCAGGCAGAGCTTTTAGAGAGGAAGGCTTACAACACAGCCAAGATTTGCTGGAACTGTGTGCTGATGGATATTAAGTGGCTTCGTTTTGGGATTCTTTCTCCAGAAGTAGCTCCTAAAGAACATTTCATTAGTCATGGAGGGCAGGCAAAAAAAGAGTAAAGGAAGTGAAATTTCTAAACAAGAGATTCAATCTTAATGATCCTGATATTATTTTGTTATATCTTCATCAGAGGGATGTGGAAAGTTTATTGTGAAGATCCCGCAGCACACTGAATCGTCTACATTTTTCATGTGGTGTAAAAAGTTTAAGAGCCACATAAACAAGGTTATGCTTTCAAGGGACACACTTATCCATTGTTTGTAGAACAAAGATATTAGTAAGGTGGGCGAGCCCTGGCACCTGTCCTTACAGATCACTCTGCAGGTCACAGTCTGACATCAGAGGTTTTAGAGGGAATGAAGATCCCCTTAACACCTGATACATAGATTGAAGAGAAGATAAAAAATGAGAACAACTCTCTTTCAGAATCTGGTTTATACTATTGCATGAGTACACAAATACATTTCTTCTTGGTTCATTTGTTAAAAGTACAGTACAGTATGTCCACTTATTCTTTTCAAACTGGCTGAACGTTAAAAAACTTTAAAGAAATAAAAGAACTTTAAAGTATGTAAAGCGTTAAAAGGATCTAGAAATTCAGCATTTTCAATATAGACTGGAATGGAGTTCTAAAAAATGGGGTACAAAGCAGCAGCAGCCCTGAATCCAACTGACTCAAGAGGGTGAGGGACTCACATGTGGAATGTGGATATTCAAAAGGTGGAGAAGCCCTAACCTGAAGGACATTATTGCCACTACCTTAAAATCTGTGTGAAAACCCACTGGTAGCAAATGTAAAGATTCAAACGCTGGAGTATCAAGATCAGAGAGATGAATGCGTGTCAGTAAACTGGCAACAGCATTCTGAACACGCTGAAGCCTGTTGTACTTATTATCAGGCAAAGAAGAAAAATAAAATAACAGGCAAGACCAGGACCAGCAGTAATCACAGACTTAAAACTGTGAATCAATAGAAAGCTCAAGAGTTGAGAATGACCCCCAAACTCTTAACACCTGCAGACAGCGCTGCAGCAGCTTTTAAAGAGTACTGGGTCACTTTGAAATTGCAGTGTTTGTCAGGACCAAGCGCACACAGTGTAAACATAATGAGGCACAGAAGCCAGGTCAAGACATGACACCTTTTCCTTTTCAGTAGTTAACCTCCACCCTGAGCTCCTGGTGAGTGTCTCAGCGAAGGCATGCCCCACGACGAGGCTAACCAAACAAGGACACCTTGGCACGACAGAGAGAGGGCTGCTCCTTTTGTCACTTCTTTAACTCTGGCAAAAACATGTCAGGCAGGACAACAACTTTGTGCACCCGAGCAGAACTTCAACATTTCGGTTTTCTGACACTGACAAATTTGTTGATAAAATGCTGGAAGTCAATGCACGCATTAGCGATTCAGAAGCCCACCTGGGGGTCTTGCCTGCTGTTCCAGACCCCTTCCTAGTGGCACACAACCGCTCCACGCCACCCCCCAGACTCACAAGCGCCTTTCACAGATTGTCACAGAGCATATCAAAACCGGGCCCCTCCTTCACATGTACCCGTGCCAGGCGCTTTTCAAAGCCCTGCTGGAGGTCAGGGGAAAGAGCACACAGGTGCGTGTTGAGTCACTGGCTGGGAGCTCCCAAGGTTAGACAGTAACCCGATCCTCTCCTGACACATTCCTCTGGGCATTAAATCACTGCCCCTGAAGTCCTTTCAGGCTAATGGGAACTTGTTTCGTTAAAAACGCCTTAAAAATAAATCCCAGATCCTTTCCCCATGAGAAACTATGAATCTGCTGATCCACAGCTAGAAAATGACTTTTATACACTTTTCTTAAGACTTTTTCTTCCTTTTCTATAGAGTTTTCAGTAGACGTTTGAGAATGCTTTTCAAAGCAATTTTTCAGTGATTTTAAAATACAAAATATGAAAAACAAAAAAATGCATTATTTTAAAAGCAATGGTAAAACATGCAAGTAGACATTTACTTTCGCAGTCGCAATAAGGCAAAGCGCTGTTCATACTGTCCTATGTACAGGGAATAGACCTGCATGTCTATTATGCTACGTCCCATGATTCCTGAGGACCTTAACACAAGAGTAGTCCAGCCATTTTCCTCACCCTGATGAACTATGAGAAAGAAGGCTGATGTGACTAACCTCACAAGAGACATGATTGCTGATGAATGTACCCCCCGGTGCACTGCTAAAGGCAACAGCATACCTGGCTAATCTTACAGATCAGTCAGTCTTCAAGCCAGTAGGGTGGAGAAAAAAATTAAGCTTTTGACATATTCTGCAAAAACTGACTAGGATACAGATCACTGCTACCACCTCTTGCAGTGCTTTGTCAACTAGTTTTAACAAGTGGTTTGACTAGTGTCATGTTCTCACTGACAAGGCATGTACTGTAGCTGCTGTTAGCCTCTTGTGAGGTGGACTGTGAGGTCTACTAAACACTCATCAAAACACTGAGACTTGGTCAAACATTGGTAAACAGTGCTTATGCTCTTCATTATGTATTCAAAATGATTCAAATAGAAAAAGGGATATATTCTTTTCTCCAATACCTCTGCTATAAAATCAAGGAATAGAATGTTTGAAACATTTCCAACTACTTTATTATTGTAGTTGTAATAACGCAACTGTGACAAGGGGGAGGAATAAGACAGAGGCGGTCTGAAAAGTTAAAATGAGAAGTGCTGAATATAAACCAGTGGAAAGGAGAACAGGGATGACTGACCATGACTCGCTGTGGTTTCATCATCAGAGTCATCAGTCATCAGAGGGTTCTGTGCCTGGTGTGGCAGAGAGGACGAACTCTTTGCACAGGACTCGCCTGCCTTTCATCTCTGCTCCCCTGGGTCTGTTTCAGATCAGAACGTCCCGTGACAGAGTGGCGCTGCCTGAAGTATCATCACCGGGCACATTAAATCAGTGCTCAGCTCCAGCCACTTCAACACTATAGAAGAATTGTACAGAATTCAGTTTCTGTACAACACTGACAAACCCATCCTTCACACACAGATTCAATACAGATTCAAAGAGGCCACCATCAGAAGAGGAAAGTGTGGCAATAATAAAAGATAAGCACTGCAAGACTTCCTTGTCTTCAGTGTTCTAATCATTTTCCCTGTGTACTGGCTATTAATATGTCTAAAGCTTCTGTAAATGCCTAGATTAGCTCTTCAGTTCATTCTTCATTTCTATGTCAGAATTCCTACCCATAACTCCCACGATTAAGACCTTCTGTGCGTGGCTGGGAAGCGCTGAAATGTACAATTTGCTACATCCGAATAGATTGGCTACACTGCATATTTAAGTTCTGGACTGTGCACACATAAAATCTCTTTCTCTTGGGTGAACAGCAGTTTTTCAAGGCAAATATCAAGCAGAGCTCAAACTGATACTAAGCAGTGCATGAATAGTAACTAAGGATTGATAAACATAATATTTCAGGGCAAAATCTGCATATAAACAAAAAACGTCTGTTACAATTGATGTTATACACCTGGCAAATTTAAACACAATTGTTCAACAGTAAGAAAACACTAAATCTACTGGATATGAGTTGGAGCATCCCCCTTTGACAAGAGAACACATTTTATCAGGCAGATGCAAAAATGAATAAAGAGTCTGTCATCACTCATGTAAAGTTAAACAAGTCTGTCAAAATAAATTGATCTTTCTGCTTGATAAGCATTGCTTTCCTCCTGGTTAGTCTTTTCTATTATCCAAAATCCAGAAGTCTGCACCTGTGAAACAAGCACTCCCAGGCCAGGAAGTCTATTCTGCCTCATCCCTGGATTATAGCACAAGGGTCAGGAAGTAGAAGATTCCCTGGTGGGAAAAGACCTTGATCGAAAAGCACCAGAGACCAGAGACTGCTGCTTCTAACCAGGGCAAGCCTTTAGTCTGCTGAGACCCGGACTCGCCAGGGGCAGAGCACAAGAGACTGAGTGTCCTGCATTTGGTGGTTTCAGACCTGGCCATGATTTCCTAAACCTTCAAAAGTTGTACAGCAGCTTTTTTTATGTGAATTTAAAGGCACATTTCACCAAAAGGCTCCCTTTCCTTAAATTGTTCAAATGAGGTCTGTTTCACAAGTGTAACACTTGACTGTAATCTCTCCTGTCTTTAAACAATAAAAGAGCTCTTATCAGGAATCACTCAGGACAAAGGCAGTTTATCTGGTTCACATTTAGTGTCTACATCCAAACCAGATGTTATAGGTAGAGGACTTAAAGCTCCTGTAGCCACCGTGACTAATTCCACCTAGATTTATAGTCCTCATGCTGGGGATGTTCTGAAATCTTACAGCCCCTGAGTCACGCAGAGCCACGCTTTCATCTCAGCCTCAGCAGACTCAACACAAGACTGTTCAAAAGAAATACAAAATTATGGTCTCCACCTTCAGGGTCCCATTAAATCAAGATGATACCGATCGTTGGATCATTTTTAAAAAATCGAGTCACTTTGGAACTTTTCAACCTTTAGACATTAATCCTTAACGGAAAGACACTGAGTTGATGAAAAACCACCTACTCTACCAGGCCAGGCTTTCTCCTGTCTTTACCATCTCTGAATAGATGCTGCAAGTCAAACACAAGTATTACTTCAGACACTGTAATTTGGAACACCAAAGGTTTTAAAGCAAAATATACAACACCTTTGTCATGAACAGCTCTTCACTTGTTTTAACAATAACTATTATCTGACATTTCTCCTTAAGGTTTGCCCATATACCGACAGCAAACACTTTCTGACTTTCCTTACCAGAGAAACAGGAAAATTCTTTTCTTTTTCTTTAATATTTCCCATCGCTGCATTAAACCCCATGACCTGTGCATTTCAGGACACCACTGCCCCAAAAGCTAGGACAGTGACTGCATGACTCCATTAGATGCCATGACTACAAGAGACGCACTCTGTCAAAGAACAGTGCCTCAGTCATCTCCTAAAAAAAATACTCACCCTCCAGCAGAATTAAAACACAGAACCCAAGTGACAAAAATACATATGATGCTTCCAAAACATTTATTTTGGGCAGTTTCTTGTCATCCTAGAATTAAATGTGAAAAAAGTCGTCCTGTTGTGACCCGTCCAAACATGCTTTTCTCTCAGATGCTGAGTCAGAATGAAGAAAGAAAAACACGTTAAACGCAATTAACTCAACACACAGAGAAATAAAGGCTGAAAAGTTGGGCTATGCCACAGGAGGAGGAGGCAATCACAGAAGCACAAATGGCTCTCTTAGGCAGCTTCGAAGGAGCTAAATAAAGCATATATTCTACTGAGTGGACAAAGCTCGTGTCGAAAAAGGGCAAAGCATTTAACAGATGTTTTATGAGTTATTTTCCTTCCATTTGCGGCACCTATTTTTCCACTATCAAGCCTCCCCATCAGAAATCGATTCCCCTGTGTGACCGAGACTCGTGTTTGCGATAGACTCAACTGAGACGGCTGCGCTCAGTACTGTTTGCCCTCTTTGAGTGACTGCACCTGCACTTCCTCCTGCTGCCATTAAATTCACATTTACACACCATTTCAAGTGATGCTGCCTATTTGAATCTTTGCAAATTAAATATTTTTTCAAGGCTTTCAAAATCGTAGACCTGGAAATGTCCCGTTAATTTTACAAAGAGTAAAATCCAACATTGCTAAAGCCCATGCCTTCCAACCTTTTTCTGTAATTAGTCCAAAACATTTTTTCATCTTCAGAGATATTTGAGAAAAAAAAGAGATAAGCTAGCAGTTTAGTCTGAGAAGAACAAGCAAGCAAAAGTAAAACAAGCAAAGATATCATTAGCCCTTAGGAATCACAGCCAACAGAATTATCAATCTGTGATCAACACTAAGCCTTTTATTAAAATATTTCCCTAGGCTAAATTACTGCTACATCAAGTAAAACAAACTGTTAGTATGTGGATGAATGGGATGTTGTTGTTTTTGAAAAAGAGAGTGGCTCAGCTCCCATGTACAGTAGCTCAGCAGCTAAAGGCCATCCACACCCACAGAGTCCAAAGCTCTCAGGGTCCCGATCCAGGATCTCCAGAGCAGTGGCACACATGCTGCCAAGAAGTGAAGCCTGACAGGGCTCTCTGTCGTCTGGGCAGCTGTGGGCTTGTAGGTGTATCAGCGATGACTGTATCTCACCTCAGCTCTGCTGGTCATGCTTGGGGACCACAGCGACTACAGCGTGGAGAGTGAATAGCCCTCTGCAAAGGATGCCTGCTTCTCTCAAGTCAGAGGTTAAGCAGAAAGCTAAATAATCCAATGTGAGATGTAGTAGCAAAAGCTAAGATGACCTAACATTGAGAATTGAAAATGTAAAATTTAAAAAAGTATATTCAAAGTACATCTACTGTATATGTTTGATTTTCTTTAAGAAGAGTGTTTCTCAAGGGCTGTTATTAATGTAACCTGGACATCTGAATTGCTGTGCAATCTGTACATGCAGGTACATCCCAGGATATGCTCTTTCTTGTCCAAATGTTTCTAATTTGTTTCAGCAATTCCCTGCTGTGGCCTATGGATTACATCCACGGTACTCTGCAGCTCAGAGGAAGATCCCCTGGCTGCAGAGACTGATCAGAGGGTGAGACCACAGGCACAGAACAAAAGTGCATCTTCCAATGCAGACTATGAAATAGCCTTCTGTTAAAGCCAGACTCCTGCACATCTACTGTACATGTGTGCAGGATCACCATTGTCCCAGCAGTGATGCCCAGGATATGAAATCATCTGGCAGATGTGTTCCTGGGCTCTTTTCAGCAAAATGATGCCTGCAAATCTGTGATCAGATACAGACCTTGTGTGCCATACTGTACAGAGTGCAGTGCAGTAATTTTTAACACAAAAACACAGGTACCAAGTCCACAGCACAGGTACCATAAGCAACGGCACATACTGCAGGACCGAACACCTCTATCAGGGCTTATCAATCGGAATGAAAAAGGACAGAAGCCATTCTGCCTTTGATGTCCAAAAGCATTATTAATTTTAAGAGGTAGAGGTGCACCTATTCCATAAAACAACACTTCAACAGTCTTGGATTTCGCCACAATAAGCTAATAAAAGCAACTGGCAAGCACTACAATACATAATTCACAGCAAACTATCCGAGCAGCCCCTTTTTTAAATTGACTGTAAGGATTTCCTAACTTGCCTTTCAATTTTGCATTAATTTTATTATTTAAAATACATTTTTGTGTCTGCATTTCTGAGAATGAAGCTTCCAGGTTGAGACTTGCTGTTATTATTAAAAGTTCTGGAAGGCAACTGAGTTAGCTGAAGCACTAGACAAATTAAGGTCTCCTTTAAGGGCTTTTCTGTTCACTTAAACGACTCTAAATAAAACTGGATTCGGAGATGAGGACATTATAGGTAAGGAAAATGCAATATGAGTATAAATGCAAACGATAAAATAAATACAAATTTTGAAACTGTTTACCATGCACATGTCATTATAAGGACTTTATGGTGTAAAGCAGGGAGATTTAAAAAACAAACTGCGCATTTGAACAGTTTCTGTTTCTGACTATTTTCAAATGCTGCAATTTTGACGAGCAAACTGAAAAATAAATGTTGAATGCATCTCTGAATGGAATCCTACAGGAAACCAAAACAGAAAGAGGAGCCCGAGCACGTTTCATGAACGCAAGGGGAGAGAGCAAGCATTCTCCAAGGAAAATAGGAAACGCACTGCTGACGGATGTCGACAGACTGTGAGCGTTACTATGAAATAACACAGGAATAATGTGTGCAGGAACCAGCCTGCCTCTTTATTGCCTGAGCTTTGATATACCCTTGTGCCATTTCATATACAAAGACATAGTGATGCATATTAATGTGAGACCTGAAACAGTTCCTGAAAGCTTTCATGTTGCACAGCGCTGTCCAAGGCAGACAAACCTCCTGCCCTCCAGAAACACAAGGGCCCATTGTGCATAGCATCCTCTCCTCAGAGCCCCGAACAGGGCTGCAGTACCTTCGATTTACATGACTTCAGCATTCAGCTGCTTTCAGCGAGATCTGCGACAGGATAAGCCTCTGGTAATCTGCAGGAATCAGTTACAGGAAGAGGCCGGCTCTCACCCTTCTCCCCTCTCAGGGAAGCACAGGTGCTGCGCTGAACCGCTGCTCAGCACAGCCAGCCTCTCGCTGAGCCGAGCCCAGGAACGCTCAGGACGGCACATCTGACAACAGCTCAGGTTTTGTTTAGAGAACTTAATCCTCATCCCCAGGCCGCTGACAGGAAGCAAAACCGTGTTTTGCTTAACTTCAAATTCTTTCTCCAAGATCAAAGTGCAGCGTTGGAGAAATCGGGGACAAGGCGTTTCAACTTACCAGGGTATTAAACACACTGACGTTTCCGCCTCTCAGGCAAAGGGAGCAAAAGTTACATTTCATACACCCTGCAATGGCGGGGCCTTGCTAATTCCGATTCTCCAGAACAAGTGATTCTCAATTTCCATTTCACACTAAGAACTCACAAGCAAGTTTATGGCCTAGAATAAGGCTTATTCCATCCTGCTGTTCACAGCCCAGTGTCCTCTGTTCTCATTATGGACAAACTTTTAGTTACTTAATTAAACTAATAATCTCCCTGAACAGAACTTTATCATTATTTTTAGCTGTCCTATAATTGTAGATTTCAATTTATGTATGACATCTGAAAGCCAGCCTGACTTCTTGAGCAGTTTAGGAGCTGTTCAATAATCAAATAATTTAGTATCTCAAAGCCCAGAGGGAATGATTCCTCCTTCAATATGCGCCTTCCTGATGTTTGTTCTGAATTATATGTAAATAATTAATTAGACCCTTATTTAACACTATATGTCTTAGTAAACCTGTAGATTTCATTTCAATCTGGAAAAACCTGCAGGTTTTAAGACATCTAAAGGCATCTATAAAATATAGGAGACTTAAAATCTAAATTTATTATAGAGCTGAAAACCATTAAAAAACTCTGATCAACTAAATTATTTGTTTATTCGCTAAGGAAAGTGGAGTTCCTCTGAGACAGAGACAAGCAGAGAGTGTCTGTCTGAGCTGTCCTGAGAAAGCTGGAAAACACTGCCTGAAGACTCACAGAAATTTACAAGCCTAACTTACCAAAACGCAGTATGTCACCTTCAACAACACTACTGAGTACTGCACAATTAGTCATGGATTCAATCCAAACCATATAACCTGATTTTCAGAAGACAAAGAAAATTACTGTGGAAATAACTATATAAAGAAATGTGAAGGAGGTCTACTGCACTGGGGGCTTTGGAGTTAAAGAAGCTAATCCCACAGAGAGCCAACACAAGGGTCCCAGTGTCACCCAGTCAACCCGCCATCCCTGTGGTTATACAGTGAGCAATACAGGAGCACACAGATATTTATTCCACAATTAAAAAGAAAAACAGGAGTCTTCAGGCATGTGCAGTCCTCTTCAATTGTATGAAAACCTCATAGCTAAAATGTATTAGTTCCAGTGTAGAATTAACCTCTGCCTTTTCCTTTGCAGCTTCAAACCAATACAATTCCCCATTAAAACCCTATATAATGAGCAACTGCAATCAGCTCCACAGAAAGTGTCCCATCTCGTTAAAAGAAAGTGCCTTTCCAGTGGAAAGTGTGTCAGACTCTCCGGAGGCCATGTGACTCAGTGCTGAAATTCCTGAGTTAAGTCTGTCTTTCCAATGACCATGTGCTGTACAGAAAACATCATTTCAAGGTCAGGCCATGGGAATTGGACCAGATCACAATGACCTTGTTTACATTTTTGATCATTTTGTTTCCTTTCAGCCAGATAAGGATAGTACATTTTTTCCCCTTCTTCCATGAAGTTTGACTCCCACTGAACATCCAGCACATCTCCTGCTGGTATAGCCTCCAGACCCACTGCTTCACAGCAAGGCTGAGCACCGTGGGCTCCTGCTGGTGAGGACAGAGACCAGGCCCACTGCTTCACAGCAAGGCTGAGCACTATGGGCTCCTGCTGGTGAGGACAGAGACCAGGCCCACTGCTTCACAGCAAGGCTGAGCACTATGGGCTCCTGCTGGTGAGGACAGAGACCAGGCCCACTGCTTCACAGCAAGGCTGAGCACCGTGGGCTCCTGCTGGTGAGGACAGAGACCAGGCCCACTGCTTCACAGCAAGGCTGAGCACTGTGGGCTCCTGCTGGTGAGGACAGAGACCAGGCCTACTGCTTCACAGCAAGGCTGAGCACTATGGGCTCCTGCTGGTGAGGACAGAGACCAGGCCCACTCCTTCACAGCAAGGCTGAGCACTATGGGCTCCTGCTGGTGAGGACAGAGACCAGGCCCACTGCTTCACAGCAAGGCTGAGCACTATGGGCTCCTGCTGGTGAGGACAGAGACCAGGCCCACTGCTTCACAGCAAGGCTGAGCACTATGGGCTCCTGCTGGTGAGGACAGAGACCAGGCCCACTGCTTCACAGCAAGGCTGAGCACTATGGGCTCCTGCTGGTGAGGACAGAGACCGGGCCCACTCCTTCACAGCAAGGCTGAGCACTATGGGCTCCTGCTGGTAAGGACAGAGACCAGGCCCACTGCTTCACAGCAAGGCTGAGCACTATGGGCTCCTGCTGGTGAGGACAGAGACCAGGCCTACTGCTTCACAGCAAGGCTGAGCACAGAGACCAGGCCCACACCTTCACAGCAAGGCTGAGCACTATGGGCTCCTGCTGGTAAGGACAGAGGTCAGGCTGCACTGAAAAACAGTCTACCTGTGGGCTCAGCTAGAAGCTAATTTTTCAAGAGCACCTAATACTTGATTCATTTTCAGTGGACTAATAATATATCACTTGAAAATGCAGTGTGATCAAAGATTTTCCACTGATCATTTCTTCACCATTTCATCCATGAATCTGTAAAGATTAAAGTGATCTATATAAATATGTCTAAGGTAAATATGAATAGAAATAAAAATAAAAATAAATAATGAATAAGCTATTTGAAAAAAAAGAATTTATGATGTTATGATTAACCACTTTTACAATATTGAACTGCCCCCATGGTACTTACTGTAAGTACCACTATCAGCTAAGCAAAGATTTTTGCTTAGATTCCTAGCTCTAATTCTAATTTCCTCCTTTGAGGCAACTTTAAAATCCTATTGCATTTCAGTACACACTGGGGAATTGGGAGAAATGGGCAGCTTTCTTACTGGAAAAATATTCTTTACTTTCATACAGAATAACAGGTTTACCCTGGTGCATGAATGCTGACCATGCTGTGTGAAAGAGGTGATAATGAAACAAGAGAGCAGCTTCAAACCACCCATGAAAGCTTAGGAGCGGCCGTGGAGGGCGAGAGGGGAGAGCTCTCTCTGTTTGCGCTGTATCCACAACCAGGCTGAAGTCTCTGTTGTTGTAAAACCATTATATTGTTGTTGGCAGACCAAAAACATCTTCTGAAAATGTGAGCAAATGAAATCCAGCTGGTTAAGCAAAATCCCAGATGTTCCCAGCAGAGTGCTGCTCTGAGGGACCAAATTGAGCAGAAAGCACCAATCCAAATATGCCATAAAAACTGAATTTGCATGATCCATGCTGTCTGCTTCATTACAATGAGAAACAATGGAGACAAATATGAAAATGATTGCAGGGTGATTCTTCTAAGCTTTTTAGCTCCAGAGGAAATTGTGCTTCCTATTTTAGGAAAATAACACAGGATCTAGAGATGGAAATGTAGCAAAAGTGCTACATACAAGCTTTTCCCCATGTTATTTAATGCTTAAAAAGTTTGCAGGACTTTGTTAGCCTAAATAAGCCTGTTCATCCTGAAGATGCCTACAGATGCCTACAGTGATAATAATATTGGTTTAAGAAACCAAATACCATGCTGTGGTATTTGGTTATTTATTTTCTTTCATTTTAAAGTAAAAAGTCAGTCTTTTTTATTATTAAGACCAGTATGCATTACATAGTGCATTTCATCCAAAGGGATCCATACATAGAATAGGGGACCCATTTCATCCAGCACTTGAGTGCACCAACCTGGGAGAGGCAAAACAGCCATAATGCACCAGCAGCCACACTTGCTGGAGGCAAGATTTTGCAGACCTACACTGGAATTGAAACAAGTTTTTCAGCTTAACACCCCTACTCTTACAAACAGTGCCATGAGTTCTTCAATGGCCAAGTGGCTTTAATGGATGGGTCTTCCTATGGGCAGTGTGCACTGGCAGCTTACTGGGACACTGGATTTGGAATTTTGGTCTAGGAGGAATATTGCCATCTACTGATCTACTAATACCAGTTATAACAGCAGTTACAGGTTTTCCATCGAGCACTCCCAGTACTAACAAAAAGTCCAGCCTTACTTAGCTTCTGTGACCTGATGAGATCTGGCAACATATTGGCAATACTGCTGCTACTGATGCGCTGTTCAGGCTGGCTAGTACATCTAATCAAAACTTACTTTGCATCCTTGAAAAGAAACCTATGGGTAAAGACTAAAATTAGGGCATATTTATAGCTGCATTTACAATGGAAAAAGTGCAAAGACTCAACCTGCATCCATTGGTACAGCATTTTTATTAAAAAAGCAGTTTTATCTCTGTTTGCTCTTACTTGATTCATAAGCTCATTTTTATTGCTAAATACCGTGCAACATACAGGTTATAAAGTCGAAGTGTTAACAGGTGGTATCAGAAAACAATTAAGGAAGACATAAGGAATCACACAGAGAAAAAGGGTTGTATACCCAGCTGTGAGCTTCATATGTCTTCCTATCTAATGCCTGTTCAGACTATAAACTGGGGAGGGGGCAGCACAGTGTTCTGCTGTTTCTCTCTGTGTTGGCTCAGACGGGTCAGCTGAACAAACTAACCCTCCACAGGGCCAACTGCAGAGCAGGCAGCTCTCCAGGAAGGGAGTTCTCTGACCTAGATAAGTTTATTTGAGGAAGGTGACATGTCTTCTGACTGCATTTACTCCACATTTTCCTTCAGACTTTGACAGGATCTTTTCAAAATTTCTCTCTGTATAAAAGAATCAAAGTCAAAGCAAATACAGAAATGATTTAATCACTGTACCCCACTTTTTCTGCAAGCACCCCACCTCCAGCCATACCCCACAGTTGTGAAATGCATTCTGGCCCTTTTCTGAAGCCCACGCTTCGACAGAGAGTCCTCTCATTTCTGAAGCTGTGAAAAAACAAGCACACTCACAGCCTTCTCCAGCCACTTCTTCTCAGATACTTGTTTCAAGTATTTTTTGGATCAGGAATACATTCCAAATGATGGTGTTAAGACTTTTTGTTTGACAGTCTGCCTAAATAATCATAATAATCCCAGTTAATGATCTAAAAACAGATAAGAGAAAGGTATGTTGGGGGCACTACCTCTGATTCTGTAAGGAGCTGCTCTTATCTGAGCATCTAAAATGCCAGTTGAAACCAGTTGGTGAAAAGCAATATGCCCCGAGCTTGCTTGATAGCAGGAGTAATAGTAATACAATACGGTCAGCTTATTATTATTATTATTATTATTATTATTAATAATAATAATAATAATGAATCATTGATTCTAAATTATAATAATTACTGTAAATAATAATAATAACATCAACTGATGGTCAAACATGTGACCAGGAGCACTACAGATAAGTCTACATTCACACTGATTGGATAAAACCACATAAATTAAGTCAAATTCATCAGCAATAAGAGATTTCCCAGTCTGAGGGCTGCTTTTCACTGAAATTCTGCTCCTGCAGTTTATCTTCAGGTGGAACATTCTGCTGCAGCTTAAGTGGGAGCCGGCAACAAGCAGAGTATTGCAGACATCACAGCAAGAGGAGGCTGGAGTGTGATAATCAGTCTTAGCACCCTTCAGTGCTGACAGTGCACCCCCTCAAGCCACACGCTGCTTCGACAGTTTTCCTTGTGAGCTCACACAATTACTTCGCCCAGCTATGGTTTACTGTGGTGTGCACCACACTACGCTTTGCTGTTCTACTTCTTACACAATGTCACTGCGTCATGAAAAATACCCATGCTCATCTGCAAGACAAAGATGGGGTCCCTGTGCTTCTAAGGTATAAGCTGAAGCTGCCCACAAAGAGTGGGTGAGCGCCCTAGGCGCAAGCCTGGGCTCCTCGTCGGACGACTGTGGCGAATTTGCTCGGGAACGGAGTCTTTCTGGCACTCTGAAGAAAGCTCTTCTAGCATACCGAGATTGTAAAGATATCCAGGAGAGATTATCAAGCATATCTGGCTGTCATCAGTTTAAAAGAGTAATACATACCTTTCCATTAGCTGTTTATACTGGAATCGGTATTTGGCAAAGAACATCGTCTTGATAAAAGAACCAACAAGGAATCTCTTAGTATATATATAATGGACATTCCAACAGGTAATAAATAAAATAATTAGAAAGGGTGGATAATAGCAAGAACTTTAAATTTTCCATCTGCCTAAAGTCAAATAAACAATTGACTATCAAACCTCATTCTGGGATTGCAATATCTGGTTATAACCAGAAAAAAGCTCAGATTATATATACAAGCCATCAACTAAGGCTGACAAAACAACTTTGAAAGCTTATCATTCTAGTGCAAAAGTACCTTTTCCAACTAAATAAACATATAGTTGATTTTCCTTAATTAAACAAATACACCACCGTTATGTGAATATTTTTGCCATAATTACTACATCTTTTCTTGGCTTTGTCCTTGAGCAAAATCTTTCCAATTCTGCCCCTAAAGAGCCTCATACACTTAGTAATCATTCCGAGCAATCTCAAATTACTAGAGACAAGTCGCTACATACTAGAATCTCAAGTCACTAGATACAATTCGCTAGATACTAGAAACTCATATCACTAGAATGATATTCAAAAAATAAGTTCCTGTAATTGGCTAAGGTCTTTCTATCTTGTGATAGGGCTGTATTGACCATCCTATGCTATAATTGTTAGCAGTTACCAGCTGAATGTTTACACACAAACGATTAACTACAAAACACAGTTTGTATTGCTGCTTCCTTAAGTATCTTTGCATAAAAGAGAGATTGTAAGAGCTGTGTCCAAAGGATTTGGCACAGCATCACTGTCACAATTCGTAGCATGTTTTCAATGTATTCTGTGGTTGAAAAACAAATGCTAGGCGTACTTGGAAGTTGTTGAAATAAGCTGACAATTTCACAAAACAAACGGCTGATTCCTCTATACACACATCTGTCTTATTCTTGGCAGAAGTCGCTGTGTGCGGTCTCTGTGCTGAATATAATTTGGTGATACGAAAATATTTCAGCAGTTTAATATTTGTCTTTTTAACAAATAAAGCTAAAGCAAAAACAGTGTCTGAATGGAAATGGGAAACTGCAAGGGTTGGGGGCATTCAATTCTGAAAAAAGGGTTTCACTTTTCTTTGCAGGAGCAAATAAAAATGGCTTTTGATTAGACAATGAAAATGACCCTTTGTTATATCAGAAATATCAGAAAAAAAGATGTTATTTTGCTTCCTGATTTCAGTGGATTTTGCTATTTATAGTAATGATTTAGTTCAATTATTATTCCACACAACAGCTGCCAGAAACGGGGCCAGAAATTGTAAGTCATTTATTTTTTTCTCATTAATACAGAAAACTGAAAAAGATCTATCTTCCAAAATATAAACCCTGTGCACTCTATGGTTTTTAAAATCAGTAGATTTAAAAAAAGAAATTCAAAATTATACCAACATATGCCTACGATCCAACAATTTAAAAATGTTGAGAGATTGGTATCCTCTCTACAGTAAGATTGTATGCATAAAAGTTATCATTTTAATTAATAATTATAATTGCTTATTATATTTTTCAATTTATAATAGATTTTCCATTTATATTTTTTTACCAAAAATTTCATTCATCCAATCATATTATTATCATATTTCATTTCATTCTTTCTTTCCTAAATTTAATTTTCTACGATTCCTTGGGTTTTTACCTTTTACTGCTTCTCTTTTATTAAGTTACTGCTTGTTTTTTACGCATTTAGTCATGCTTACGGGACTGTCAGATTGCTGAATTGTTTTGTCTATTTTCCAATTATTGTGTCTCTCGTGTGGTCCAATCTGTATTTTGTACAGTCAGCACCTAATGTGTCTTAAGTCACTCCATGTGATAGTCAAGGCTTTTATTTTTCAGAACCGTATTTGCCTAAACCTTCCAAAACTATGTTGGAAAACATATGATGTGCTCTTAAACAGAATTTCTGAGGAAATAAGGATTCACAAACAGATAAAACTCTCAAATAAAACTGTTTCTTCTTATGAAAAACAACTGGCCTCTTGCAACTCCAAGGGCTGGGTCACTCCTCAGTGACTCCTCAGTGTATGGGGTCAGTAAAGTCGTTAGGAGCTCCACTGTCTTTCTTAACACAGTTGGCAGATTTTAACTTCCTTATGCCCCCATGCTGTGCAAGGAGCTATTTATCAGGGAAAAATCCACAAACTCCTGTCATAAAACAGCTTTACGTGATGTATAACTACCACACATGCATTAACATCCACATTTTAGAACAAACAAATCCATCCAATTCAATCATTTTATCTTTCTCATGTGAACGAGACTCATTAGTGACGACACCTGTTTTGATATCACTGCTACCTGCCTTCAGAAATAAAGTCTCTGTTATGTGATGTCTGCAAAACTGACTGTAAGAGTCAGTCAAAACTGTCAAAACTTGACATAGTTGTCAGAACTTTCTGCAAGAGGTATTTGTGCGTCCTTTTTCAGAAAGAAATTCATGTATATCATTTGTAAGCTCTGGATTTGCCTTAACAGTTTTTGAATCATTAATATATTTATTTTTAATGCTATCTGATAATTTAAATAAAAGCCATTTGAGAATATTTTTAAATCTGATTGGCTGGCCTGCATACAGTATGCAGAAGTAAACCTAGTACAGAGTATTGCAAATGGCAACAAATTCAATGCATTTTGGAATTTTATCAGAACCTGAGCTCAGGCAATATTTAAAATAATTTTAGAACTTTTTTTCCGTTTGTTGTTTTGCTTTTTTCTTCATGCTTTCTGACTTTGCTGAGAACTTTCACTGAAATAGAGCCTGCGACTGCGAAAACTGGGTCTTACAAAACAAAAGAGATGACTAGAAAATATTTGTCAGATTTTGTATTATTATTATTAATTAGTTATTATTATCATTTAGAACCAGTGAAGAGGTTCGAACAAGCAGTTCCCATTCCCTTTGGTTTCAGTGAACACACTCCTAATGTTCCCATCAACTGCTTCAATAATGTCCCAAATAAATGGTTGTCACTGAGATCTGAATAAAATATAGTAACAGCCTCTTCTATGAAAAAAATGAACATCATTCATAAGCATCTGTTCGTATATTTTTAGGATATAATTGAAGTAAAATATGTTCCTTGTAGACACAGTCATGATATCTAATAATATGTTATACTTCTTAAGGCAACCCATTTTGAAACAAGGTTTCAGGGTTTGAGTGGAATAAAACACACTTTACAATACCTTAAAAAAAGCACCGAATCTAGAAAGGAAGTCAATACCTGACTAAATACTGCTTTGTGCACAGTTTTCCCAACTTCTTTCTATAATGAAATGATGAGCTGGAGCATGAGCTGGTGCTTGATTGATTTAGGAAGCCTGTGATCCAACTGTGAAAGCAGCGAGTGCCAGACAGATGAGGAAAACATTATGTCACAGACACTCAGAGAGAAAAGGGAAGCAAATGAATCACTAAATAAAATTAAATCCCAAAACAAACTGGAAGACAAACAGGTCGAAAAGAGAGAGCTCTGAGGCCAGTCGTAAGCAGAGATGCAATGCATCCTCTTTCTAGAAAGCACAGCCAGTTTATAAAGCAGTTGAGACATGACTCAAAAGCTCTAAGCTCCAAGATAGACAAACCCTTTAACTTTAAAACAATAAAGCCTAAAAAATAACATCACTTTAAATTACAGACCTGTGTACTGCAGAAATGTTTTGCCTTTTAAGATTTTAAACACTTATAATATTTGTCCAATCTAGATTAAAAATGTCTTTCTAAAAGCAGTAATGTATTTCAAAAGGTCCATCTAATTGCATTTTTTTTTCACCAAACAAGCTGTTGTCATGTTGAAAGTGCAATCCGACAAGCAGAGCAACCAAACACCTGTTGTAACAGAAATACAACTGGATTGCAATGCAGTTGTGATTTGTGACGCACAGCAAACCCCACTGGTATGGCGTTAACTAATTCAGCAACCTTAAACGTTCTAGCTTCATATACAGTAAATGCTAAAAGAAAGTCACAACTGGGAAGGATTTTCAGCTTTGAGGAGGAGGACAAAACACACAGTAACTCCACTCCACAATACAGAAATTAAGCACTTTATCATGCAGGAACAATGCTACCATCCCCTGCCACGCATCGTCCCGACTCCCACACTGCCTGTCCTGGCAAATTGGGAGCCAGGCACTGAACCCCAAATTCTAAGTGACCCACTGTTTCACCATTCACGAGCAGAAAAGCAGAGGACCCCCAGCTCCTTACCCTTGGTGTGGAGGGACAGAAGCACGAGCAAAGAAAAGGACATCTGCCAGCTTGGTTCATCCAGCCACCCCATCGCTCCTGGTCCAGAAGGTATTCCAGTCGTCTCGCCGTCTCCCTTATTCCCCCGGTGGGTGAGAACTGCCTCGGCCAAAACTGCTCCGCCACGCAGTCAGCTGGGAGAGCCTGGGGAGGAGGGAATGGGAGAGACACAAGCCTGTTACACACTGGTTGTGTCACCCGACAGACCTCGCTTGGACACCTCGTGGGCAGGACAACAGAAGGGCAGCTGATACCCTGAGCCGGCCTGGATTCTAGCCACGGGAGCCTGGATTCACTTCTCACACTTGGAAGCTTCTGTTTCCAAGGAGAAGGGGGGGGGGGGGGTTAGAGGAAGCAGGAGGGGGGGATTCTCTTCTCTCCCCACCCTCCAGGCAGAGGAATCACTCAGGGCTGTCTTTCGCATTTTAGTCAGCACGAGAAAAAACAATACAAATTCAGATCTCAAGACAGCTACCGGGACTCTGCACCTCTTGACTGGCCCGCACATTTTCTCCAGACGGCTGAGTGTGACAAAGGAAACGGGCTGAGACACATGAAATATAGTTTTATTATTGTGGCATTTTTGAGTGTCACCGCAGTATTGGGAAGAGAACAATATGATTCATTGTGTCTTACTTCTTAAAACTCTAATTCTCTGAATTATGTAATTTATTATCACAATATGCTCTTTAGGACTAACTTATAGAAATTTCTTTCACATATTCAATTTCATCTTATAGCTCAAGGGACTACTTAGATTTTACATACTTTCTTTTTATCTGACATTTTTTAATTCTATTATTTACCAAAAAAAGAAACTTTACTGCTTCACTGCAGGCCTTTAAAATGGGTCCACTAAATGGGGTGAAGACTTATTTAAAACACTGAATGAATTTCAACGCGCTGATATGGCACAAGGACAGAGCGCTTTGAAGAAAGCCGACAGCTTTAATTGCAGTCCTTCTGTACTCTGACCTTGTGTATTCTGCAGTTAGATTTTTTAAATTCTATTGTATCACAAATATTGATACAAATCTCTCTAAAACAAAAGAGACAGGTACACACAAATTAATGCAGGGATATTTCAAAGTATAAAAGCAAGCTTTAAGATGGGATTTGAAAGTGCTGGCTGACTTTCAGGATCCGATATGGCCTGGGACATCATTCCACAGCTGTGGAACAACAGAACAGAAGGCCCAGTTTCCCAGCATCCCCCAGTGTCCTGAGCCTCAGATTGGGCTGAAGTCTGAAGAGCACAAACAGCACATAAGTGTAGCAGGAGCACACAGTTCACCGAGGCAGCCAGTACTCAAATTGTTCAAGCCTGTCAGCTGACGTGATGTATGTAAAAGCCTATAAGATATTGTTTTTTATCTGTAAGCTTATGCATGAAACCAGATTTCAACTTGTTTTCCATCTTTGTCAAGGATTTCCAGTTCCTTATAAAAAAATTAAATCTACCCATGAGTTAAAACTGAAAACCTCCTTGTAGATGGGCCATTCAAGCTCACCAGTAACTTTCATACATTAGTTTTGCAACACGTTGGAGAAACACATCGTTCTTTTCTACAGTAAATGATTGTTAAAGGAAAGAAATAATAAACAGCTCAGCAGGTGGCATCCAGGCTCACGGCAAAATGGCTTTAAACACTGAGATGTGGTTGAAGGCAGAGTAGTGTGACATGTAGATTAACTACTAAACTAGAAAAATGAAATCTTCGATGTGCAAAATATTACTAGGATATTTAAACTGACACCTCGGGGGAACCTTGCCACACCCCGTTAGCAAAAGCTCAGTCTTCATCCTTTGATGTGCCAGAATAATTTGCAGTAGAAATCATTAGAAAAATAACTGATCTTGCTGATTAATAACATCATTACAGAAATCAACATTTATACATTCTGACCATCACTTTATTTTTATATCCCCTGTCACTGAACCCCAGCCAGGCTGCTACTACGTTTGTCGCGGGCAAACAATTTACATGCTTCCTTCTGACAGTGACGAATTGACTGTTGACTTGCACAGATTAAAAACATATATATTCAAACTAAAATCACACTGGCGTTGCTGCACTCTCTCCACATCAGCTGTAGAAGTGAAGCCATAGAATGGAAACGGATGGAAACCTTTTTCAAGCACAATTCGCTTGGATACAAAAGAACAGCCTCTTTTAACTTGTGCTCCCTGTTCCATTCCAAGTTTTCTCACAATCCACATCATTCATCATTAGCAGCTAACAATAGAAGAGCCCACTTTCAACCTCCTAGTGAAAAGACTATCACTTTGTTACAAATAAACAATCCCCCGCCTCCCCACCCCACTCCGAGCCCGACTCTGATTGGCCCCTGTGTTATTCAAGGCACGTACAGCTCTGAAGCTTTCACGACTGTGACAAGCCTTCCTTTCACTGAGCCAGAACAGGGAATTTAGAGGGGAAGAAAGAAAAATCTCATGACTTGTACACTGCAGGCGGGTAGATGATTTGTGTTCTCACTTATGGGGTATGACTGTCACTGCTGATTTGCTTTCAGGGCTGGATTACATGCGATAAGGGATGACCTTATTCGAGTATTCACACATTAAGCACTCTGAGCAGGCAAGCTGGACACAAAAAGTCCCTCAGATGTTCAGAGACATCAATCAAGTGCACAGCATGGAGGCTGCCAAACTCTTTCTCCACTAAACCCCAGCACACAGGAGTGGGGGCGGCCTTTGTCTCAGACAGACTTAATAAAGTTTAAAGCTTGCCTGGGTTTTTTCAGCAATCTATTGTCTTCCGGATTTCCCTTTCAAAAAAACTCTAAACTGTAACTCAGAGCAACGACCATATTTCAAGAAACTGGGCTTTGGCAACCTTACTTTCTTTAAAAGAGAACAACTCCTTCAGTTTTGTTGGCCACATTCTAGCAACCCTTTGCCATGCAGGCTGTGGCCATGTTTTCCCTCTCATTTCACCCACCAGCAGGCTGCCCTGGCCTATGTTTCACATGAAGTGACCCTTTCCCTCCTCTCCATTCTCTGCATTCATTCTAGATTACCCTTTGCTTCTAAATAAAAGAGACTCTTTTTTTACAGTCTGTGGCTTTACAAAAAGTAATTCTTGACCAACACATTATTTTATTTTGTTTAATCACTAGGTTGAAGTATCATCACTTCTTTTCAAGAACGGCTTTTGTCCTTAATGCAATAGATCCTGAAAGGACTCCCTTTTATCAGACAAGTACATTAATCTGAAAACCTTAGGCTACTACCAAAACTAATGAGTGAGTAATTAATTTAAATTTATTGAAAAAAGTGTTCACAATTGAAAATCCTGCACAACATCTATACAGTAGCTGCCACATGAGGGATAGCGAAAATCTGGATTTTCAGATGCCAAACACTGATAATGATGTTAGTTCTGTAGCTTTCTAGTTTGACATTGAAGGTACAGAAAAAAGTGGGAACAGAAACCCCAAGTCGGTGTTGTAGTAAAGGGATCTTTCTGCATCTTCACTCCAGTTAAGTCTTGCATGGGGGATTAATAACCCAGAGTGTGCGAATCACAATACAAGAACACCCGTAATCATGTTGGAGATCGTACTGCAGAAGTAGGTGCAGAACAGCACATAATGTGGTAGAAGGCAAAATTACTTTGTTCTCAACACAACATAGCATTCTGTAATGTAAAAACAGCCAATGCTTTGCTATGCTAACAGTGAATAACCTTTTCACTTTACCTTTTCTTTCAGCAACGTTAATTAAGACATGAACCAGGGAGGGAAAAGATTTTGGCAGTTTGAAAACATACAGTTCTAGCAAAGTACTGTACTTCAAAATGAGACTTCGGCAGCAGTAACTTTTCCATCAGCAGCAGAGCTCTACGCCCACATTAAGGAGTCTGGCTCCTGTCTACTGTACTAAATATGCAGGTGTTGCTTACTTTATTATGTCTTTTTAGAACCAAGTGTGTGATCTTATGAAAACAGTACTCTGTGCCAAATAAGAAATAAAATGAAACAAAAACCTTTGAGATGGACAGTCTGTTTGTATCTTGTACTGTATCCTATTTGAATACATCCCCTCTGAAAGCTGTCACTGAAGGCCTAAGCCCAATGTAGTTTTACTGAACTGATCAAGCACTGTGTATTTATGAATGAGGAACACTCTGCTACCAGTCTGCCCAAGATATAACAGTGGGTATAAAACAACAACCACTAAAATATCCCTATATTTCAAGTGACTATATTAACACACAAAAGCTATTATAAAAGAAGGAGGGCAAGGTAGTGTTTAAACCCATTTCTTCACTCAGAATCTGAGATTTCACAGATTGAAATGCACTTTAGAGGAGCACTGATATTTCACCCTGGTCCAGTTAAATTAAACTCCATCTGACACTCTCTCTGACACATTTTGTGTCATCTGTCCCCAGACCGTGGAACAATGTGGTAATCCAATGCCCAAGTGTCTAACGAAAAGGGACATTAATTCTAAAATAAAAATAAATATCCATAAGTCATTTGGTTAGAGGAACTGGTATGATTTCTTGCAAACTTAGGGGGCTGTATGTCTTACTGTCAGAAACTGTTTTGAAGGACAGCACACAGACATCAGAAAATGCAATGTTAAGTTTTCTGTCGGCACTCTCCCTTTGAGGCTCCCTGGCAGTAAAACGATTTAATAAAAGAGAAAGGGTTAATGAATATGCAAGACCAGCAATGAGCCAAAGCCTGTGGTGCATTCAAAGCACGCCGTGACAATATATCACCAGAAAAACACACACTAACTTGTTAAGGACAAACAATAAAAATATCCATCAATCCATCAGTTCTGGTGAGGGACAGAAAAAAAAATACAAAAAAGACAAAAAACACCAGACTCAGGATTTCACAATGGGAACCTTACTATCCCACAGCAACAGTCAGAGTGTTCCCAGAAAGGACACTGAATATTAGAATATCAAAAACCTCAACTGGACTTATCTGTACTGCATACTTATAATACTTTATACAGTGTTTATGTATGGTAATCCCCATGTTATACAAGCTTAACAAAAGCCTTCAAAATGGACAGGCAGTCTGTTTGTACCATGTCTCCTTGAATACATCTTCAAAAACTGCCCATGAAGTGAAAACGCCTGTTACTTCCCATGTCATAATCTATGATTGGTTTCAAAACACAAAAATGTTCCCTAAATCACCATAATGTCAACTTAAGATAACAAAGAACGGTCCCTAAATATGAAAACAGTAGCATGTGGGACAGCACAATGCATCGTTACAGTCCATAGCAAATGTATAAACATTAGGTAGTATCCTATACTGAACAACACAAGCCTTTATTATACAAAAGTCCAAATATAATAAAAAGTAAAAAGGCAATTCCTCATCCAAGAAGATGTGAGAAGAAAAATATTTTTGCTATATAGCACATACAGTATATGTTTTACAGATAATATATTTCTATCAGCTCAGATCTGAAGCACATTTTTTTTAAAGTCAATGTATTGCTAGTTAGGTGTTTTGTTCTTTAGTTGTTCATCTAATCTGCAACAATCACTGTAATGTTTCCCTTTTGTTACTCATTGCACTTTTCTCTTTGAACATTTTAGTTTTATCAGTTTTATCTAAATTATATAATTTCAGTGGTATGCACATTTTTAAATGTCAGACACTGTTTCAGATGCAAATCACCTCTGAGAAAGGCACAAATAAATAATCTTCAATGCCTCTTTCACACAATCCGGAAGTGTTGCTAAAAACGTTCTTTCAAGGCAGCAGAGAGCTGTACTCTGCACACAAAGCCACTGCAGAGATACACGGTCTCTCAGGCTGCATGCCAGCTGAGATCTCAATTGCTTCACTGGCGCCTGAACTGGACTCACGCTCGCTTGACAACACATATTTTAATTGCTCTCAGCTCTTCAAAAAGCTGGAGATGGCAAGTTTCAAAACACGTTTCATAATTCACTTGAAATTTAACAAATTTAGCAAAAGAACAAGTTCAGCTCGGGGTTTGAAAACCTGCCTGACATCAATTGAAAGTGGAAAGAAATTGGAGGGCTCAAAAGTCCTGGCTGAAGGCTTGGAGACCACAGGCTTCACCATCACGGGTGGAAGAACATCCAAATGTAAAATGAAATAAGATCGATTTAAATTAGAGCCTAACTGCCCATTCTCATCATGGTGGTCTTGTTTTCCTGTGACCCCCCCGTGCTGAAAATTTGGTGTGTATTTGTGCTACTGCATAATTTTATAACCTCAACAGCAACATTGTTCTTCTATAAATAGTTATCCTGGCTGTCGGGTACCTGCTGGGTGCCATTCTCATGATAGATTGCTTTCACATGGGCCACAGGAGAAATCAATCCGTTTCAGCCCATTCTGTTTGAGAGGGGCAAATCTCTTTATTCCTATTCCTTTTGTCTCCTGCAGTTAAACATTCCTTCTCTGTGATACATCGTGCAGCTGTGGGCTGTTTTATTTGCAGCAGCTAACAGTTCATAATAATCTTGTTAAATCCTATCCAACACTCTCCAGTTTACACAGCGTTTCCTTCAGAAGAGCAGGAACTGGTGGCCAGCTGGTCACTCAAACCATCCCAGCCAGCGGCAGAGAAACAGTTTGTGTGTACAGCAAACACAGGCAGCCCCCATGACAAGTGGTCAGTAATAGCAAGACTTGGACGCCTGAGCCTTGAGCAAACAAGGACAGGCAGCCACCCCACTGTCAGGATTCCTAAACAAAACAGCCTGCTCACTCACTAGTGGTGTGAACCAAGTGAGAACTTTTGGAAACAGTCCCACAGACCCTGCCATGTGTTGTGCTGGTATGTGGCCATTATACTCGAAGACGATGATCCAGAGAACACTGAAGAAGGGTGGCCTCAAATCAAAGTTTATCTTATGTAAATTCTTTCATTCCTTAAGCGTAAAATGTGAAGAATCTTGCATGTATTCAAGTGATTTCAGTATTTTTACTGGAAAAATATATTATGTGTTTATAAGAGTAAAATGTTTTCTGGGGTTCTAGCTTTTTAATATAATAAACATTGTTGATTTGAGTTAGCGGTCAGCTGCTTCATGTATTTTTTGCTGTCATATTACAAATGCGCCCGACTACATAATTTAGGGAATTACAGGCCTTTTGGGGCTCAAATAGTATTCTTTTGGAAAGTTCCTGTTTAAAAATGACAAAATGAAGTCTGTGCATTCCACTTATCTCAATAGATGAACACCTTTAATCTTCACGGAAAGAAACACGTTTTAAAAATGTAACTTGATAGTGTTCTACAACTTCACCAATAGATTTATAAGCAGATTTCATGCTACTGGTCTCAAGTAATGGGTACCACTTGCTAAATAAACATTGCTAATCTGCTTTAATTCTGAAACGTACTGCACACTGTTGTTTCAAGCGTGATTCTGAATAACAACGGGTCCTATGGGGAAAGCGAGTCAAATTCTTCTCTATGCAAATAAATCATTCACGAAGGGAGACAGCTCCTTTCCCTTGAGGGCTGCTCTCCTTAATATTTAGTAAAGGCTTCCAGTTCACAAGCTCAATTCCGAACTGCCAGCCTTCCCAGGTAATTACAATCGGGACACAGGACATGAGAACCACTAGGAACAGCATAAACCTCTGAAGAAAAAAAAAGACCTGCATGCTTATAGCGCACATACTTCACAGCTGTCGGGTTTTATCCTATGGATTGGGTCAGGCAAATCCACTCCACAAAATTACAAAATTGCCATCAGACTGACTTTGCTGGGGGTTTTGTGCCTGAAGACTCCCAGCTCAGAGAAATTAGCTTTCTCTCTTATTGGCGAGACTACAGGTCACGGTTGGCCTTCCTGAATTACTTCTTCCATCAAGGTTCTGGGTTGGTCCCCAGCGGTTCATACTATGAAGAAGATATGAGCAGTGAGTGAGCAGCAGCACAGGCAGAGGGCTGTGCGAGGCTGTTGCGGCTGAAGGAGGAGAATATTCTCTCAGCGGCTGCTCTCACACATGGAGCCTGAAGCGCCAACACTCATCTCTGCACGGGAACTGCACCACTGGTTAGTGCCTTTGTTTATGCGGAGGTTCTGTTCTGGCTCCAAGTGACAAACTCATTAAATTAAGTCCAAAAGTATTTCACCCACAAACTCCCAGTCACGCCAACATACTGCATTATTCCCTGCCTTCCCCGCCAACTGCTCTACAATCCCATGAGCAGAACAGTTTTATAGCTTTTTTCAAAGAAATTAATTTCAGGTGACTTTAAATGTTCTTCCATGTGGCTCTGAAATTAATCATTTGCAGTACAATTATGCATTGGTAAAACCTGGGCTCAAAACCATAAAATATGTGCTTCGTATATAATACCCCAGGGGTAGGACATAAAGGAGAGGTAGAAAGCAACGTAGGTTCCAGTCTCCTCTAGAACAGTTAGATCTGTTTTTAATGCTGATTTATTGCTTGCATCTGATAGCTCTACTATAAATTAGTATTTATTTTAGCAATAACAGCTTTTGCTCTGTATAGCCTCTTTCATAGCACTACACCAGCATTACACTGGGTCCCACACATAAGTGTCACTGGTTTCACACTCACCCATATCACGCCAGTAAAAGCACATGAATGCACTGTGTTTGTGAGGGACTTTCTGTTTTTTCCTGTGACTTTCTTCTGTTTTCACACTACAACTGCTCCAACCTATAAGGCAGCCCTGTGCCAAATGCCACAGTATTTACTCCTTTGTAACCTCACAACCTTTCTGCTGTAGTTTACTAAACTTTAGCATTGCATCAGATTTTTATGCCATGGCAAAAACTCCATCCGGTGTAAACTGCACATTGTGTTTTTGATAACTGTATTTCGCCAGGAATAACATCGCCCAATCAGAAAACGTGTTTTGGAATGTTTATTGGAAAGTCAGGCATAAGAAACTTTGGCTTAGCCCCCTTGGCTGAGGGCCAACCACCTGGCTGTAGGAGGAGGAAGTCAGGATCCCCTGCAGGGAGATGAGTGAACCAAGGGGAGATGGGGTAAGGAGGGATGCAGAAAGACCAATGTGAGCATGAAAGAGGTTAGTGTGGTATTTATAGCTTTTTCTGGTAGTGACGGTATTGAGCAGTTCAATTACGATGCCTACCTTTTGTTAAAAATGCCATTAATTATTGCACAGTGTACAGAAGCTCTTTATTACAATGTCATCTTACATATAATGTGACTGTGTCATCGACTGTCACAGGCAAATAAATAAAGCAATAAATCAATAGGTATTTCAACAATAAAAAAGACCCACCAGGAGATTTCTTAAATATCACATCTTGTGGGGTAACTACAACACTGCCAAGAAAGCTGCCAAGAAGTGGAAGCTTTGCAACCGCAGTAACTGTTCTGTACATCGCTGCTTTAATGCGAACATTCACAGTTTTCAGAAGTCTGAATGCTCTGGTAATAATTAGCACAGCAAGCGGGAAGAGCCTTCAGGAATAAGAGATTAAAAAGTGGAAACAGGATAAAATGAAGAATTCCCTCAAAGAAATACACGGAGTTACAGAGAGGAGTAAACCTCCAAGTTATTTTTGCTTCTCCCAATGGAGTGCCACCGTTCCCGAAAGAACAAAAAGTAAGCCCCCTGTCCGTAGCCGCCATCTCTGATCCCAACGGCTACCTCATCCTGCCCTTCCCTCTGTCTAGTTTCCTCTGTCGGATTGTGCCCGAGTTTGGCAACGAGCCTGGCTCGGCACGACGACGCCACCCTCCGTGTGGCACTGAGAGGTGTCTCCTGACACGTACGCTGGCGTCACCCACTTCTTTCTGCGCCGTGAGGGCCTCAACTGTCTTCTGTCTGTCTACGCTTGTTAACAGCAGGCCGGAGCACGATGTCACCCACTTCCTTTTCTCTCAGCACCAGCTTGGGACAGGCCACAGCTAAACCAGCACAGGGTCTCACTGCGTACCTGATCAAACAAACATTTTTCTGTGGCTGCTGTCTAATGGTACTGTACTGTATGAAAAGATCACGTCAGTATTATGCATCTGTATATAACCCAGTATATACAAGTGTATGCAAACCAGTATTCACGTCAGTTTCTCTTCAGCTTTTTAAAAATTATTTCCAAACCCTTATTTTATAACAGCAGTTCTGTCATTTTCTTTGCCAATTGTTTTTTTCTGGGAAGAAACCAGGCGGCAAATTGTTCAGCTGTTAACAGTGTGTCGTAAAGCCAGAGAACTCCCTATGTCAATGCAGGGCACACAATAAGCTAAAGCCCAGTGTTCAGCACTGTCACAGATGGCTGGCAGAGAAAGAGAAATTGCTCTAAAGGTGGGGATTGTGTGCCTTCAGGGTACAGAAGCATTTTTTCCTCTTTTCCCTCATGCAATCAAGCGGAGGGGGGAGGGGGTGTGTCTCACCTCTGCCCTCTCCACTGATTTGTACCAGCTTGACCTCTGACCTTAACTAAACTGCTCAACTGGAACAAGGCAAAATGAAAAAAAAACATGTAAATGAAAAAAGTCCTATAGCTTTTTCCTTTTTAAAAATTCTCCCCTTCAATTGCATTGTATTCGGAAAAGCCTTTTGCTTTTAGAAAATGCATAATAAAAGAGACAATTTCCTAGCTGGAGATCTGCTTTAACCCTATTGAATCAAGATAGGCACCGGCTCAATACAGAGGGACTAATGACGAGAGTTGCTTTCACAGCTTTTTGAACACAATCAGGGCTGAAGTCATTCAGAAGGTCCCCACATCACTAGGTTTTTGTTATCTGTTTACTTTTTTGCAGAAAGTATTAAAGCCCTGAAAAAGAAACAAAAGGAAAAGGTGTTTGTCACACTTTGTTAAACGTTGTCGAGTGAGGAGAATTCAAAACAGTTCAAAATAAGCACAAGTGTTGAAATCTTAAAAGATTTATGTACGGAAAAAATAATAAGGTTAACAAGTCAGTAGGTACCTTTGTTTCACCTGAGTTTCTATTTCATCCCTTGACAAAAATGTAATCAATTTAAATTTAAATTCCTGCTATTGAAATCCAAATCAAAATCCAATTCAGCATTTCAAATTAAATGTTAAGTGGCCTTATGTATTAATATATTAATTACTTTATAACTATAACATACAGACAACTCTTATTTTTGAAGGACAATTTTTCCTTATTAAATATTATTTTCAGAAGGCAGGCAAACTGTTTCACAACTGAGGGATTTCTAGAGCTACTGCTGCTGCTACTACTTTTGAAGATAAAACTAGAAAAATAGTTCTTAAACTGCTGCTAGTGTAGTAAAAGCGACAATTTAAAACAAATATTATTTTGTGTCGATTAACGTTGAAACGTATAATAAATTAAACAAACAGGAATCTGATACAGTCATGTTTAAAACTAACACACAATCAGCACATTCCACGCTTTGAAACGTTCATCTACAGTACTTCAAAACAAAGTTCCAGAAAAGAAGTAGTCATTTGTACGAAACAAAAACACACTGTGCTTTTACTGGAAATATAGCTCAAATTTCAGTCTTCTGACCTTTATCAGAGCACGCACTAGATTTGTTACCTGTTTTGCCGATAAGGCAAGATTTGCAGAGCACAGTGTACTTGATGGCTTCCATTTTTACACCTGTTGATGACTGTCTCCAACGCACCTGTTTGTAGTTTGATCAACTCTGCAGATGGTTTTATTCGGTCGGAACAAATAACAAGGCAGTTCCCCTGCCCAAAAAGTAATGCAATAATACTAAAAAGGTTAATATAGCCAATGGCGCTCAAAATTCCCTTGGCTCTGTAAGCCAATCTCCAGCTGGCATCATGAATAGCTGTCCAAGCTAGATCATTTAATCTAAAAAACAAAATATTCTTTTGAGTATTACTTTGCATATGTTGGCTAGGAGGGTAATACAGATTTGGAAGAATTCTTCTCTTCTCTAGAATTATTACTGTTTTTTTTTGTGAAATTTCTTGTGGTTGTCCTCCTGATAAATGATCAGCTTCCCAGTTTATCAGATGTGTGCAGGTTTACCAGAGATATACAGTATGGCTGCAAGTTTTGCAATCAAATATTGCTGGGCTGATATGTTTTAAACATTTAGATAATTCAATTGTACCAATTAAATGACTATTAAAAAAGCTAATTAACCAGATTTGATTAAAACAATCCTGTTAAAGAAAACAATGCTGAAGTCCAGGTGCTCTGTTCTGTCTGATAGAAGCTGTCGGTTATGATCTGATAATAAATGTGTATATACTGTATACTGGAGATTTAGTCAGCGAAAATGCATACAAATATAGTTAGGATTTTAGGATAAGTTATTTCTTTAACCGAATGCAGCTTTTTGTGTTCTGTTGCAGAATTACTCATATTAATCAAAGCACCAAAACCAAGCATGTCTTATTAATTCCTGTCTTATGAACATAAATTAACTTTATCCTGTTAGCACTGAGCAGCACTGAACAGGATTACAACGCTATCCAGTGCTGTTTCTGCACACCACTGAATTGAAAAACTATCACCGATGTGTCTGTACTGCTTGTGGAACAGCATTCAAAAGAATTACTGCCTCTCACTTGCACAGGCTGTGCGTACTTTTCCCTACTGCCTGATCCGATCTCACCTGCAACAGAAAATGGAAGCAGTGACCTAGAATAAGTCCTCAATTAATGGTTCCATTTTCAGTTTGCACTAGTATCAAAAGGGCTTCTAAGTCACACGAAGCATAAATGTTTTTATTGCCAGCACAGATGTCTTCAATTAAAAAAGTTTCGAAAATGATTTTTGCAAACACTGTCACTCTGTAAATGAGCTGCTCGTTGAGCTACTGACCCCCACCTCACGAAGCAGCGCCAGCGAAAAATAATTAACGGCACTAATTAAAAGAATGCACTGACAGCCAACTGGTGGAGAAATGAAACTGAAGGTCACCCCCCTGACCTACAAACCTTCCTCGACTCGCACACCTGCCTGAATGTATTAGCACGGATTTATTCTCCTTCCTCCGGCTAGGATCTGGTAGCATTCCCACTTTCCCACTCCCTTAGAGCGACGAATGGCACAGGCTATAATCCAAGTACCATGAGCTCAGATTCTATCTCCGGAACATAGAAACCAAAATGATGGGAGGATTAGAGTTCTAGATGTGTCAGGGAGATCAGCGTCAGGGATGCTTGGGCTATGTTAATGTTGCCCTGAAACAAATAAGAGTGGAACCTGAGCAATTATACTGTATGCTTCCTAAACTGATACTGAAGTCAATACTCAAGAAGACATTATTGTGAATATTTTGTCCTCCTTTTTATTTCGTTTCATAATTTTATGTTTGTTTTACATTGGCCATTCTACAACCATTTACTAATGTCACATTTGAAACACTTTCCTGAACGGATCAACACAAGCAAATGTATTAACTAGCAACTTTTTCTCCATGGTGCTAATAAGCTTCCATAGTTTCATGCTAAATTCCCAGAGTAACTCTTTTGAAGTCTGAAGTCTAGTGTATTTTAATGTTAATTATTGAATCCTTTTCAGTATCAGTTTAGGTTTCATACGGAAGCTTATTAGCACCATGAAGATATAATATATTGGTGTTTAAACGAGAAACCCTTTACCTTTATAAGTGATAGTTTTTGCATTTAAATGACAAAACATTGCATTACAACACAAAAAAATAATTTGTGAACAGTACTGTTATTGTAGTTCACAATCTTTGAAGCTTTTAGACTGCATTTACATGAAATACATTGGAATTACATAGCAAAATGCAGGACAAATGTAATTTGAAGGAAGAAAAGACTGTACTTCTGTGTCTGTTTGCACAGACATGAATGTAAAGAGACAGGGGAATGCCAAACAAAAACAAAACAATTCCAGGACAGCCCACAACCCTTTATACAGTTTGTACATTGTTGGCTTGTTGTTTACTGTTACCAACAAGAACAGTAAGTTAGCCAACAGCAGGTATACTTACAGTTACTGTCAAGTTACTGTAAATGTATTAAGTTTGTAAATGTAAATGTTTAAAAAGTAGACAACAGCATATGTACATTTTTTGCAGTCTCACACAAAGAACAACATACATTTGGGAAGCCATGTCTTTTCTGCATTTCTCAGAAAAAGAGAAAACCGAGGAATACTCACTGACTCTGCACTCTACTTCATGTATACATTACAAAAGACAGTACACTAGTACTCCTTTACATTAATTATTTTTATCAAAGAGGAGTATGACAATTTTCTTCTGTTGTTAAAGTCAATGCTACTTTGTATAAGAAAATATTGCATTTATATATTTTGAAAATCATTCATACAGTAAGCAATATTATTCACAAATTATCAAATTTTCATGGAATGTTATCTCATGTTATAATGTTATAATTCTTTTCAGTTGTAGAACAATGTTAAGCACCTGCTCTATCTCACAATCCTTGCATTAATGAGGACATGAGGCCAAATCCAAGACATGGTTGTGACAAAGTCTGCATGGCAGGATATGAGACATAATAACTCCTTTATAGGCCTTTGCCACAGAATTTTGGGCATAATGTGCGATAAAGATAATAAAATCGTGTTTTTGTAGTGCAATACAGACAGATACTTCAACTATGTTATCACAAACAAGAAAAAACTTAAATATCTCAGCAGAATCCAATAAAAAAAATATGGGTTTTGTACATGATCTGCATTTGCAGTTTATCAACAGAAAGAGTACTGTCAGCAAAAAAAGCCACAAAAATCTTGTGTTGAAAATGTTCAAACTGACCATACAACCCAACCCAGCCATAGAAAATGCAAGTACTACCCTTAGCTACGGATAAAATAATAGGCAGTCCACATGGCCTAGTCATCATAAAATTACCGTTGGATAAATTTAAGAACAATTCTCAATTGCTACACCAAGTCAGGATCCAAAGGAAACTGTAGTATACCGCCTGGCTTCTGTCAGGACAGCGAGTGCTGTGAAGCACACCCTTTCCTCCAGCAGACGACATTCTGCGAAAAATTGCTTCTCCAGATCTCGTTGGCCCGGGCAGCTGCTCCGCACGAAGCCGTTTCTCGCTGAACCATGAAAGTCAGAGGTTCTGCTTATTTTCAGCGCTGCAGGATATAGTGCTGTACTGTCACAGAGGTGCTGCAAAGCCTCAGCAACTGGGTAAATCAAGAGATCATCTGTGGCCACAAAGGCAATGTACCAAATGGGGAGATCCCAGGCAAAACACGACTTGTTTATACAGTGGGCGTAATGACGCAACACCTCACCTGGCTCAGATCTGTCACACCAGACTGCTAACACCCTGGCAGCCCACTGACATTGAAAGCACAGAGTAGTCTTCATTGCTCACAGCGATGTTGCAGTTGCTCTTGTTTTTACAGAATGGGCCAGAATGCGATTCATACCCAGGGCTACATCTGGAGTGTACATTAAGCACAAAACCCATCTAAAATCTCACAGATTTGAAATATATACTGTGTATATGTCAAAAACAGATGTCAATGAAGAGTTCTGCGCAATTTGGATTCATTAGGGTGTGGAAACGATTTAACAAATTCAAACTGAAATGTGACAGTTGTAAAAGTTGCCGAGCCCCTCTGTGCTTAATTACTGTACTTGCACTTTCTGTTGAGATGTGGGAAAGATTTTGTCAAGATCATCAGCACTTTCAACGAGCTGTGTTTCAGAGCAACACACTGAACAAACAGTGAGAGCAGCAGCCTGAAGCAAATTGTGGGCCTGCGAGCATATTATTACACTGCCTGCGAAAATCAGTGGAAAAACTTGTGATTGTTTATAAGGGGAACAGCTTGCACAGATAACACCACAAGTGAACCTTCCTGTTGGTCTAAAACAGGACCAGAGCTGTCCTGCAGGTCACAGCCGGCACAAACGCCAGAAGCGTCCATGGGATAACAGAATTATGCAGCAGTATCCTTCCTCCAATGTCAGAGCACAAAGCAGTATTTTGCAAACCCGCCTGCATCTTCGGGTTTCTGTTCTTGCTAAGCATCTCTACTCAGGTAAATCAGTCCTCTTATCAAAGTGTTCGCAAAATAATTTCTGCATCTTGCCCGTGGTTTTAGAAATAGCCTGCTTCCTTGCCTTGCATAAACATTTCAACAGTCCTCGGCTCGATTGGTCCTCAGTATTATTAATAATTCACCATTCCCCTAAGAGCTGTCAAAACAACCGATTGATATGTGAGGTGCAGACACAGGTGGTATCACACTGTATCAGATGGTTCTGTAAAGAATATTAAGTAAATATTCTGATTTCTGCATGGGGTTATTTACTTATTTCTCCAGTCTCCTGGCCATTTAACAAAAGCACATTAAGGAGGGGAGATATCAAACTCAGCACATGGAGCAGATCACAGTGGTCTTAATTCTAATCCTTTCAGAAGGAACACAGAATACATGAAATGTGGGAGCTCTGATCTCAGCACATATAAGGCCATTTTCCTAGCTTTTCAACACAAAGTAAAATTCACTGCACATTTTCTGAAAGCAACTGTCATCTGAACAGTAGTAAAACAAACACGCATTCCATTCACTTCAATTGAGTTTTGGGAAAAAAAAAACTACCAGGTGTTTATTTGGAGTGAAGAAAGGTGAATAGTAAATCTGACCCTGGAGTGAAAAGCCTGATTTTCCTTAGTTTCTTTTTCAACAGTAATTTTATTTCATTGACTTTTAAGTAATTACAATTACACTTCATTCAGAATGTCCGACCTGCTCTACAGAGTGCTGGCTTTAAAACAGAATTGACACAGAAAAGGGGTGATGTATGTAGGCCTTCTGTGAACCATTATAAAACAATTACTTTAAATGCAGTGATTTAGAGGTCAATCTGGATTTAGATTTGTTACCAGATAAAGACCAGTAGAGCCGGAATGCTATTTGGTCGCACTGAGTGAAAATGTTTATTACAGGAAGTGCCTCATGGCAGTATGCGTTTTATTCCAGTTATTTATGGACACGGGGGACACCATTTTTCAATGCACATACTATATTGTTACAATTTATTATATACATATAATAATGTTTGTAATTTATATTCTTTATAGTCACTCAAACAATATTGTCACATGCTGATTTATTAACTATAAATGTAAAAAACACATTTTTATTTTTTTACACAATGAAAAAAAAAGTATGTGCAAACTAATGACACTGATATTACTGTATTTTCAGCAAGTGGGTTAAGTGATTTATTATTTTGTTTGCTCCTTTCGTCAGTCATGTGTTAAACCACCAACTTGTTATACAGCTTCACAATTCAGTTTCAAAAAGTAGCATTTTTGTTTTCAACATTACGGTACCTTTTGGTCTTTTTATTAATGGTTCAAATGTGATTTCAAGAAAAATCGTCGCACATTACTATAAAGTACGCTCATGTCGTTATACTTCAGAACACATCTTCTTTTCCACAACTTTAAGCTTGATGGGATTTTTTTTCACAAAATTATTTAAAAAACATCACAAAAGTAAAAGTCTGCTGAAATTCAGATATGAAGGACCTTGAATGGGGTGACCATGATCAGATATCAGATATATACAGTATCTATAAAAATCACCCAGAATAATGTGTTCAACAGCGCAGGATTAAATGGAGGAAATAAAGGAAACAGAACTTCTGAAGACAGGGCAGAGCTGCGCTCTGAACACAGCACAATGGCTTCATTGCTGTGAGGCTGCGACAGCCTAACTCCCAGCAGAACCGTGCTCCAAATGAACTGCCACTGCTTCAGAAAAACACAAAAGAAGACCTGTTTTCTCTTTGTGTAACGATGGAGGAAACCTGTTGCTCAAAGGGAAACAAAAGCTTGTAAATCTTCCCAAGCCCTTTCGCCGGCTCTGAAGGAGCCACTTGGAGAGCCTCCTCGTGCCACAGCAGTTCTTACAGAGGGCCGCTCCACTGGCTGGGGGCCTGCGACGCAGTTCACCACCGGTGAACTGGCTATCGGAAAGAAACCGTGGAAAGTTCATGCACCCATTATACATTCAGCCTCCGTAAACAAAGAGATTACACAGACTGTGCTAACAAGGATTATCAAAACAGAATGGCGCCACCTGCCCCCGCAGCCCAATTAGGCAGAACAAAAACAGAGGTGCCAATTATCACCCTGTCCGAAGCAAAGAAACAGAATTAAAAAAAAAAAAAACGCCACACACAGATTCACTGTTCACAGTGAAGCCTGCCAGAGAGGAACTATCACAATCCCTCCCCTTACCCTTTCCGGACTCCTCACCGTGAAAGCAGCCGCCAGACGATGTGACCCCAGAGCGCAGAGGTTCTGCAGAAAGCAAGACCACCGAAATGATGGAGAAAAAAGGGAAAAGAAAAACTCATTCAGCTAGAAAATGAGAAGGTGCTTAAATTATTCTGCCCTGGAATTTGAAAAGCCGTTAATTACACAAAGGGTTCTGTTTACGGTATCACAGATTTCGTAACAAGCTGTATGCTTTAATTGCGTGTATATGCACGTGCGCTATATGGATTTTTGAATGGCTGACTTGCTACCATGGAAAAAAAAGAAAGAAATGAACAAAACACTATAAATTGACTATGACACTGTTTAAAATACTGTCTCTGAGCTACATACAGTATGAGAGATAACCAATTAAGTTCTACATATTTTTCCACTTTTATGTAGCTATGCACTTATACAAAGCTGGTTTCAAAACTCATTCATTTAAAGAACAAATTGTATACAGCCGCTGAAAACTGGTACTGACATATTGCTTGAGAATACATTTTCCTTGATTTTTAATAGATTTTAGATTGCTTAATAATGGTTCACAATGCTTGATCGGTAACTTCCAAAGAATGGAATCAAGATAACATCAACTGATCTCTCTTTTTAAACAAAGTCATCATTGCTAAAGACTATGAATATATATTATAGTATAGCTGTGACTGAAATATCATTGAGATTTCAAAGTAAACAATGTCCTGAAACAAAACTAATGCAAAGAATAAACAAATTGTCTAACAATTGTTGACAGCTGAAACAATTCCAAGGAAAGGCTCCAAAAACAACCAAATATTTGCCACCTACAAAGAGCTGCTTAAATCTCAAATTAGTTCCTGTCACTCAGCTCGTTGGTCATTGAGTGCTGTTGTGTAGCTGCTGTCCATTGAGATTCTGTGTAAAATGGTAGCATCTGCAGAGCTTCTGAAGAAATTTCTCAGATCTGGAGACATTTATCACAGTTACAGTTCTTCACAAACAGCAGGGTCCAGGTGCTTGTGCCAACCTCATTTACTTCCCACTTTACAGTTTCTCCATGATCTAACTTTACTTTAGCTGGTATTTGAATTCTCTGCCACTAACCAAAATGCAAACAGACAGCTCTTGATGGTAGGCTTTTGTCTTTATTCTCTTATGTTAAAGAATGAACCAGTGATCTGATAGAGAAAGATTCAACAAAAACCTCTTCATTCTTTTTTTAGTCTCTTCCTGTGTACTTACAGGTACATAACAACTGGGGACAGAGTGTATTTATGTGCCTCAGAAGGTCAATCACCCTAAACCTCTCTCTTACCATCGAACTACTAATGTTTACTAATTATTACACAATGCTAATATTTCAGCATCACTGTCTCCTCCATGTGAGAATGCTAGAGCAGGAACACATCAAAGCAGAACGAAACACCTGTCACCCACAAGAACTTTCAGTTTTCTTGGTTGAAAGTTTTTCTTTGGTGTTCTTCTAAAATAATGTTAATCGAAACATGTCTCTGTAAGTTAACCCACTTTTGTCAGTTCTCATTTTACATGAAGAGGTTCACTTGGAAGATGTTTTCAAAGAAAGAATGAAAAGCAATGTGACTTTAAAAGGCAAGCGCTGCTACCTTGCTGAAATTCCTGGGCTTTCACTTGTTGCCTGGTAAGGAGAAATAAAGAAAAGGTTAACATCTCTGTAAAAGTTCAGCTGTGAAAGAAAACAAAGACCTTGTTCTACTTTGCTGTGTTCATTTGCTGGCAGCTTCTCTTTCTCATAGTGGCAAGTTCCTTAGACACCCTCAGGGCGTAAAAGTGATGCTCCTGACAGACTGTATAAATAAACTCCATAGCTTTGTGCTTCAGAGATTCTGCTCAACATTATCCCTGGCAAATATCTTGTCATTCTGATGGCTCCTTGCCTGTATTAAATCTAATAAGGAGGAAGCTTAAGCTACTGATGTGCATTAGGGCCTTTCTTGGTACTCTAGTTTAACAGCATTACTGAGCCAAAAGCTTTTTCCATTAGCTTTTTTTCACCAGTCTTTAACTTAGCACACCTCTGACTAGCAACATCAGCTTCAGTTTATAGACAAGTCATGTTCCATTACACCTGACCCTGCTCACAGCGGAATGAGACAGAACGTGTGCTTTCATTGCCAGCACTTGCAATCATGCCCACAGTGTCATTATGCCGCTTCCTCAGCTCCAGGTGTGAGGGAGCACAGATTTAATGGCACTGAGGTCACACCTGTCAAGGAGCACTGGGCTCACTGAGCCAAGAGGCCGAGCTCCAACATGGAAGATGGGCACTCTGACAGACCCAGGGCAGTGACATCATAATGAAGAACACAGCATACACTGCGATCCCTGCTGTGTAGAAACACGGTGCACTCCATGTCTACAAATTACTGTCTGTGATGTTCGATTCTGTGTCTGTAGCCTGAAAACGAATTAATGTGTTTACTGTGTTTTTCTAGGTTTGACAATTTTAACACCCGTTCAGAAGCAATAATCCTGAATAGGTCGCAAGCAAAGTGTTCAGATCACTCCTGTGTTAGGCCCCTTGCATTGGCTTCTTGTCAGGTTTTGAGTGAAGTATGTTTTAAAATACTCTTGTTTAGTCTCTAGGCTGAAGTAGTATCTACTCCACCTCATCTTGGGACCTTCACTGGTGATATATAAATAAATCTCCACTTCTTCTAAGCCCCCTCCTGTACCTCTCTGCCTGCAGTGAAACATCAGCTCGACTTGAAGCTTCTTGAAAAACAAGAGCTATCGAGATAACGCACTGCGTCACAGTCTTTGTTTAAAAATCAGACAGTTCAAGAAAAAAAAAAGATTTGTGCCACTTATCCTCCAGTAATGCCCAAATATGTCTGGCTATATTCATTTGTCTGTCTAGCTTTTGAAATGTTTTGCAGAACCATCTTGGCTGCAATGTGATCTGACCTTCACCGGAACAGTAAGCAGTATACACATGATATGCTGTGGTGGGGTTTACATTTCACAGCGCCTGTCAAAACTCAAATCTGATGTTACTCTTCCAGAAACAGGTTTGTTTGAAAGGTCTCAAATAGAGTGCCACCACATATTCCAGACAGGTATTTGCTGGTTTCAAGCACCTTGAAGTATCCCTGTGGTGGTAACAATACTCATCATGTTTGCTGGCTTTGTTGCCTGATTCATGGATTGATCTCTGCAACTTTGTTGTTAATGAGGCCGGTCACAACCACGACACAACACACAAGACTGCACTCCCTTCCTCTGTTACACAGAATAAGACACACCAGAGCCCTGTATTCAAACATAAAAGATGTAAACCCACGCCATCTTTAAGCATTCTATACACAGAATGAAAAAAATAAATATTTTAGTGGATCTTTCACAGAGACTATGTTTTCTGAATGCTTAAACAGTTTCATTACTGCGGTTCGAAAACACACCATTTATTGGATTTCTCTGTAGTTTTCTGACAGCTCTAAGGCCACATTTTTTGTCATATCTAGAGAGGTTAATGACAATTCTAGAATACAACAAGCATTTTTACGAATCTGTGTTCAAAACTGCTAAAATAAATTTTGAGCAGAAATAGAATGGACCTTTTGATTTAATATAGATGAAACAAGAAGTTTCAGAATATTATTTCAGCTGTTCCTTTTCCAAACAGAAACACAGATATGGCAAACAAGGAACAGGTAC
The DNA here is from genome assembly GCF_055471065.1 of Atractosteus spatula. Lineage (NCBI taxonomy): Eukaryota > Metazoa > Chordata > Actinopteri > Semionotiformes > Lepisosteidae > Atractosteus > Atractosteus spatula. Next base: position 64,014,906 of record NC_142708.1, on the reverse strand, counting down.
TGCACTTGTACGGAGACAGTGCAGATAAAATGGTTGTTTTCAGCTCAACAGTTTCGGAATTCTTAAGAAAGAATACAGAATATGGATTTAAAACTGTTACTCTTCATTACTTTGACAAATTGTAGAAAAGTGTATTGTAATTGACAACATTCAATAGTTGTTTATTCTTGTACAGGGACTTTACCAAAATGCACATCACTTTTTATCAAAATACAGAGGAAATGAATATTTCAAGTTACCCGACAAAAGTCCTAAATGTAAGAGTTTAATGTCTACATGAACACAGCTTAATTAATGAAGACTTTCTGATGCTCAGACAAAAAAGGAATCTAAAAAAAAAACATTCAAGTAAGAATTAACTGTAAAATCAGTTGATTTTCAGGAGAAGGAAAAAACAAAAATGTGCTTCAAAAACACTGGGCTTCAGATTTGTTTTTAAATTAAAAAAAAATTAAAATCTTTCCGATCACAGTTTAAATTAACAGTGTTTTCATCTGAAAAACTTGCAATTCATGTGTCAAAATGGAACCTGATGGATTTATGATGTTACCGCATTTCTAGAAACCCCCTTTTCTGGGTCGTTACAGAGTAATTTTACTACATGTTCTAGATGGAAGCAAATTGCATTTTCAAAGAAAAATAAACTTTCAGAAAAAAAGCTAATGGAAACTGCAGTCCTACCGTGCAAATGTGCTACATGCACCTCTTCTGAATAAGTATGCTGAAAGATTTTGTGCATCTGTCAGAAAGCAGCACAGACTCTGATATTTTAAACCTTATGAAAGTACTAAGGCTGTACATACTGTATGAAGCCACACTGGGAAAAGGGTTATCAAGACATGTCTCTCTCCATGTCCTGCAGACAACAATGTACCTACAGTAGCAAGTCTGGAGGTTCACTTATCTGCTCACAGTTTTAGTGAAATGCCTGACTGCTGAAAGGCATGTCTAAAAAGAAAAGGTGGACGTATAGTAAAATATTTTGATGAGGTTTAATCTAGTCCTTAAAAAGCTACACAATACCCCGCACCCTCGCTGGTAGACTGCATAAGGTTCAATTCAGGGTGTGGGGTGAGGGAGGTGTTTTTCCAAAAGAATCAGGTTTAGATTCAGACCCAAAGACAGCAGACTCATCTTCACACAGACTTCTAAAGAGATGCAGAAAAAACACTCCATGTCTCTAAGTTCAATTATCAGAAATCAACAATCACTTCCAACTGTGAATGACATCTTTATGAACTTAGTCCCAGTCAGCTATAAAGGCACTTGGAACAATATTATTCATTAGCCCTGCCGGGTTTAAAAATTTTGGATAATATACTACATTTAGGAAACACATCTTTATGACATTAAGGGGATATTCACTGACATTAAGGACAGATTTCAGGTAAAAAGACTAAGTTCAGATACAGTGCCAATGCTCTGAAGAGATTCACAAAATCGTAGCTACTTCCAGACAGTGTGTGATCTTGTTAATTCACCTGGAATCTTTTCATCTTCTTGCTTGGATAAGCTTTGATAAACTTCAAATAACATAAAGAAGGATGTTATAGTTCTGACATCAAGTTAATATACTCGAAAAAAGATTACCAGTTACTCTCTCCACAGCAAGGAAAACTGCATGGAAACAATAGCAGCTGCACTCTTTTAACAACACCATTAACACTGTTTGTAGTTTCTCTGTGTACACAATTAAAATGCACACCTGTAATTATTACATTAATCTTCTAAATGAACTGGTATCCCCAATCAAGATGTAGTCTTCCTTGGCACCTGTGCTTCTAAGACAGACCATGGACTACCAAGACTCACCAGGAATAAAGTCTTTCTGGTACGGGACTGATGTTGCACTCATTCACAATCTCAAAGGGATCCAAGCAACAACCGGACAATTGGGCAATTTGGATGATGTGCAAAGTAGCACAATCTTAGCTATTGGAAAAGAAGAAGAACACAAGTTTGTCTCTCTTTGCTCTGTGTTGCAGCTCAGACCGCAATAGTCTAAAATTACTAAATCACACAACTACAGTAGATAGCAGAGTTCCAGCTATCCACAGCACAATTAAAAATAGTGTTGATGAGCCAACTGAGACACAGTCAACTCATTGGAATTTATAATTCTAAAAATAACAAGAAAGGTTATGTCTGGTTCTGAAGCCAGGAGTAAATCCTAGAAGGCTGATGTGTCTTACAGCTCACAGACGTCACTATAATTTACCGAGGCAAACTGTTGAGATAATTAAGAGTGAACATAATAGTAGTGATAATAATGGTAACAATAATAAATGCACTTAGGAAATAAAAATATATGCAGAACACATATTGTATAACAGCACAATATTTTTACTTTATACCACAGCTGACAGGTTGCACGAACAAAGTCCAAAGATACAGTCATTTCCACCACAATTAAGCAAAGCACCAGACATAATCATTCATGTTTCAGAATAGTGCAAGTGGAGCTGTTCTACCTCCAAGCTTTTCTGTTCCATTCTTACCGTTTCGATTTGCATTCTTAGCTCTGTCTATAAGGGGATTCAGACACGGACGACACCGTTGTTTAGTCAGTAGGCAGTTCAGTATTGACCGGAATCCAGCGGCAGAAGGAGGGGCAACCTGACCCCCAGGAAACAGCAGTCGGAGCCCCGGCACCAGATGGGTTGAACTAAACAGCTGCTGAGCTTTGCCGTTTGGGAACCCTGAGCAAAGGGGACTGTCTACCTGCCTGTATTTCTGCTTACTTGGGCCAGGTTGATTGGATAAAACCGTTAAAAAAATAATGTTTTCTAGTACTTCAGCGAAACCTAAGTCAGCAGTGTCACACCATGTCCTGGAGAGTACTGCAGCCCCTGAGCTCTTTCAACAAGTCACTGGAGTTCACACTAACCCGGGCCTATTTCATATTATCAGAGACCCCCACCTCAATGACACTCACAATGCCAGGCTGTAATGAGGGGGAGAGGGAACTCAACAGAACTCCGTAAGTAGTAAATTTATGTGCACTTAATTCATCCCAGTACAGCCAGACACTCCACTCCATCTTCACATACGAGATAATATACTGTCAGAACAAAGAGACTGGCATCTACCTCACTACCAGTCCCTTTCTACAAATATAAAAAGAGAAAAACAGTTTTAACATTTGCTGTAAATTTACTGAGCCTACCAAATAATCAGAATGTATGAACACACAGTTGTGCAAGGACTTAGCCATGCCCCTCACACCTAAGGTTATCCAAGTGTCCATGTGTGGTGTGACCTACAGTAATATGTAATGAGCTTTATGAATAAATCTCTAAAAAAGTGACTCCTAAAAGGCAACCTGTTTTGAAAACCTCCCTAACTAAAATGTTATTACACTTCTGCAATCCTTTGCAGGGTATGGTGTCTGAAGGCCATATTCAGCAGGCAGACAAAACCTCAGGCTGCCAGGCTGATTTCGAGAAACACACGTTTCTCGCAAATAACAAGCACAGAAGACCATAAAACAACAACCGAGGTCTAATTGTTAAGCATACACTCAAAAATAACCTTTATGGTTGCCCAGAAAACAAAAAAACGTCTAGTGGCTTAAAGGGCATACACACTTCTATAATATGAATGACCATTTATTACAATATATTATATTAAATCCATTGTATGCAAGAGACTACTGTCACTCTTTAAAGGAAACAGGGTTGTTATTCTTTTGCTTGCTGTTAAAGTGAGGCATCTGCTTTCAAGATCAAGTGTAGGAAAGTTATGCTTAGTTTGTCACTAACACTCACAACTGTGTTTTTGCAGAGTGGACAGTGGACTGTGGTCGTCATGAGAAAATCTGCTTTGGTTGGTACTCCCAGGAGTCTAAAATTCTCACTGAAAATATCAAACTCCAAACTGTAAACATAATTCACATTGATTAACAAATCACACAAGTGCTCAAAATGACAGTGATATCAAAAGCAAATATTCTCCATAGTTTAAAAACAATTTGTTTGGAAGAAACCAAATGACAACAGTATGAAATTTCTGTTTTGAATATCAAGCATCGTATTCCAAAATTACCTCCACTACTGTATTTGGGCCTTCAGTTGAAATAATGTTTATGCAATATACTGTAATGCAAACAAAAGCTGTTTCAGAATTATTAATTGAAATGACTCTGACTAGAATGAACTGGAACAAAGAAATACACACCTTAACAATCTGAATTCATTGAAAGCACTTGTCTATACATGTCTACTATGTATACAAAACCCCATTTGTAGTCATTACAAATGATAAAAACAATAAAATCCAACGAAAGCATTAAGGAAACGCTGCACAAATGTGTGAGAAATACATTATACAGTATTGTAACACATATACAATATCAATCAATCTTACTAAGTAAAAAGAGCTTCAATAGGTAATGGAAGTCCAACTAATTTCACTAAGTTCAGCTATTAATTAAAGAAAGAAAATATTCTAGCACATTATAGACATGATCTTATGAAATCGTAATTAAATGTGAATTGTCACTATTTTGTTTTCTAATAATTGGAGGAGAACAAATTATTCCCAGTAGTAATAGCACTGACATATTTTTGATGAGGTATTGTTTTGAATTTGAATTTTAATTAGGCAAAAATGTCTTATAGGAACAATTCCAAGCAGGGATTGATTGAGCAAAGGTCACCGCTGATCACTATAACTATTAGACTGTGACAGAATATCCAGCATTCTAAAACAATACGATATCTATGAAATATTTAGCCTTTCCCAATAATTTAATGGAGAATTGTTATATTCATCTTGTCAGTGAACAACAATCATTTTTGAAAAATGTTGCAATATAGAACTTTGGCAAATGCCAGCATTAAAAACAGAACAATTCTGTGAGAGATACTCCACCTTTTCCATGACTGTTTCTATTTATTTAATAACGTCATCATTGTGTTTCACACAATCAACACTTTGCCAAATCTACCAGCTCTTTTTAATTCACAAACCAAGCACCAAATGGCATACTGTATTCAATCCAACTGACAGCAACATTGTTCACTAAATTTTTTGAATCTTAAAAGTAATGCATTTAAAAGGAATATATTGGATTTTTTTTAAAAGAGAAGAGTGATGTCACTCTGGTTTTACTGTGTGGACAGCTGCATTAGCACAGTGGCAGGCTATAAAGATCACGTTACACGTCTAACAATTTATAACACTGGAACAGAACGGAGAAAAAAAAAGAAAAAACAAAGATCCATTTAAGCACCACAGAATAGGCGCCCTGTTTTTAAACTTCAGAGGTCTGGCCTAACTCATAAAATACAAAAGCATGGACATGCCAGGCAGAGAGATTAACTCCCTGTCCTGTCTGAGGTCCATGTGTTCCTACACACTCTGGGCTCAGAAGAATCTGGCTTGCAGCTGGGGTCCCACCTCTGTTTGTCTGTCTGGCACAGGGTGCGAGCCTGCCTATATCGCATGATCTCCTGCACTGCTGCAGTGGTCTGCAGTAAAAGCACTGTTCAACCAAACAAGATCCTGCAGGTGTTCGTGCGGTTTACATGGCTTGACAATTGCTTGTGTGCCAAGCAGTACAAAGGACCATGGTTGTGAGCTCTTTTCCACTAATGGTGGGTCATGTGACGAAAACACCACTTCAGTTCACTAAGTTTGAAGGTTTAGTTTATGTTGTAAGAGAATGGGATTTGCCCCACAGCTGATATGATATCAATATTAGAAATCAATCGGTCAAGGAGTGGCCCTGCCTGACTTCTGTGACTCTGACACATTTTAGAATCACACAGCGGTTTTTGCAGTCATTTTCACCAGAGAGGCCTGACAGAGGTCAAGTACCACCAGCTGGACTGGTGCGGTGACAGTGATCTACCCTGTCAAACAGCACAGAGGAGCTGTGGTGCAGCAGGATCGAAGGTGGAAGACATAACCATGCCGTTTCAACTCCAAAATGACAGCACAACAGGCACGAAGGAAAATAACAAACAGTAAAAAGTAAAAAAAAAGTGGAACAGGCCTTCTGTTCATTCTGTACATTAAAATAGTTTCTGATTATTTGAATGTGTACATGTAACACATGAACTCAAAGGTGAAGGTGAACTCAGAAGATGATTTTTATAAATAACTTTCTATGCTGATAAAATTCAAATCCATTCACGTAGAGTAAAACCCAAAGAGTCCAGGCACAGGTACAGATGTCTTTACCACTAGTCTTGGTGTGGAAGGTTATGAAACTGCAGAAAGTATCACGTACCAATTACAGAGAGATGGACACAGCATGTCACAGTACTTTACCACAACAAATACAGCATTCAATGGTCAAAAAGAAAATAATCCATTAGTGCCTAATTGGCACATCTTAGAATTTCTGTACCAGTACAACACATTGGTTGTGCACCCTCTGTGACAGTGACCCCTGCTGGCCAGCAAGTGTGTCTGTGAATAAAGACCCTATCTAGTAACCAACCCAGTGATCAGCACTGTAACTTAGATTGCAGTATAAAACAGACTGACAGGCAAGGAGGCAGAATCCACAATATGGGCCAGAAATATTCCAAAACTGTGAAAAGCTTTTGCACCGTAGTCCACAGTCACATCACACAATGGAACTGATTAGGGGGAACAGGGCGGAATGAGTAATAAACAATTGTAGAGATTGTACTTGGATTAATATAGAACAACAAATAAAGTAAGGAATAAAAATGACATTCAGAATCTAAAATAAAATTCATACATACTGTATTATTTTGGCAAGTATACGAGTGCTTATGTGTTGAGGAACAGGAGAAAGGATACCTGCAGTATCTCACCTTAGTGAAATTTAGTCTGAGACAAAGCAGGAACCCCAGTCCCAGGCCTTCAGAGTCACTGTCAGCAGGCTTCCAGAGACTTTCTAAATGACACACTGGAAAACCAGTGGACAAGGTATACACTTCTCCAATGAAGCTAAGGCTTCTATAGAAAGACCTGCCAGGCTGTGGCTGGGGATGCTGACTCTGGATGATCATCGGTGAGGCTTTGAAGGATGGGGTTCCCCTTGGGTTAGAGTCAGGTCTGGAGGAGCCCTAGTGGGCAAGGGTTAGAGATACCCAAGAAACAGCTTCAATGAATCCAACAGCTGCTGTACTTTCATTGAGGCTGACTTGGCTGTAACTGTGTCTATAATGTAGACATGTGCTCTCTTAGTACTTTTTTATTATTATTTTCCCACCTTTTGACTTCACAGCATTTCCGCCGAACAAGATGTTTTGACACTTTACGCTGCACTTTCTTCGGTCGTCTGGAGGACCACCCATTATGTCAAAAACAAGGTGAATCTCATTATGCACAGCTCATTAACTCTCAGCTGATAAAAACTGGATTGGAGTTGCAAAAAAGAAGTCAGTTTTATCGCTAATCTAATAAAATAAAGTTGGAAAAAAAATGGGTTCCCTTGTTAAGATTATGAGATCAAACGTAAGGCTGGGCTTTTTGGTTTGTTTGCAATTACATGAGCCTTTAAATGAAGGGTTTCATTGCAGAATTTGGCAAACATGGTGGAAAAGCCATTGCTGTGGACTTTTCTTTTCTTAGTAAAAGATTTGTGAGACGTCACACATATCCACCAAATATGGCTAACAGGTCTAAAAGATTAATGTTGCCTGGAGCTTAGCTGGCAGTGCATCAGTGTTAAGTTTATTTTTGGCAAAGATGTAACAATATATAAGGTATTGACAAACAATGACCTCACATGCATTATACTGAAAACGGTTTAATGTATAATGTTACCTGATCGCATGCACTAAGAAACCATTGAATTCCACAAAATCCATCACAATCAGGGCTACAAATATTGTACAAGATGTTCTAATTTGTTTTGGAAATACACTATAATTAATTTCCTATTCCTAACTTGTTTTGGAATTAATTTGTCCCCATGTCTTTTTATATAGCTTTTTATTATTTTTTTTGCAGCTCTTTGAGTTCCGATCAGGAAGGCACTGTGCCCTGTGCTGCATAATACTTTCTTATTTCAGCAGCTGCAGAATGAAATGCAAACTGCAGATCATTAACATAAAGACAAACCCAAGTCACAAGCCAATCAAGGCAATCAAATCTTTCAATTATGCACTCAAGTCAGCGCACAATGAGGTCAAATGTGAGGTCACAGAAAAAAAGCCTTTAAAAGAAAAGAGATGAGTAAATGAATTATGAGACATTTTATTTGACTTATCAAGGCACACTCCTGATAAGTATCAGCTGTGACAGGCCTCTCATACAGAGATACAGAGAGAGACAGAGAGGGCAGGATTATCAATGGAAGAATAACATGTTTTTCTCCTTTTAATATGAGTGAAAGATTAACTGCCAAGTGAGTTATGGATATCTGTAGCTAATTTATCTAAATAACATTTTGCTGTGCTTCATTAGATAAATGGCTGATATTTGTTGTGACAGGAATAAGATGGTTCTTTGTTTATCCCCACCTCTCAGTGTTTTACTTACTGTAAGTAAAAGCTACAGGCTTTAAGCTACTAAACTCCCTGCAATGGCCAAGCAGTGGCCTCTGCATTGGCCTCTACACAGTGACAGCACAATCCTTCTCAAAGGTTTTTTAGGGCAACCAAAAATGCTGCACAATCTATTTTAAATTTGAACTCCATGTTACAGTGTCTTTAGAACATGCTCTGATGTTAATCTGTGACAAAGGTACAGTTTTGTGATTATATATTTTTTTCCATTCCTACCTTATGTTGGATAAGCATTCATGTTTATATCCTGGATAACTTAGATAGCCTTTTGATCCAATACCACAGTTTTACCACTTGCTCAAACTCCAATTTAACTCCAGCCAAAGCTTCCAAATGACATTATTTTGCTTTTCTGTGAATTAGATATACTGTATTTAATCCTCACACTGCCACTGTTCCCACCACTACTATTCCTGATAAAACCAAGTTAGGACAACAACACTGCAGTCAGACATGCGTATTATTAAAATTACAGTTGAACCCACAGCATCCTGAGATGAAACTCCACTAATATGGAGAAGTGAAAAGGATATGCAGGGCAATTTGTCTCCTTAAAGGGACAATTGTTTCAATAAAACACAAGCTGTTCTAGTTTAATTTTAACTTAGTACAACTCTAATACTAAGAGTAAAAAAAGATTATTATGCAAATAATTCCAACCAAAGAGAATTCTGCCAAGCAATAAAAATCCTCTTTGGTTGATATCATGTGCATGATATACTGCTCTCACACTCATTACCACAACTGATATTGAGCGTTCTTCAATACTACGTCTTTCTTTCTTTTCTTTTTTCTTTCCAACTAAACAAAAAAAATACAAATTGACTTGATGCAAAACTCCAAGGAAAAAATGACTAACCTTAACTTTTGCTCAAGTACTTTTCTGTATAAGAAAAAGAGAATGCATGCTGCTGAAGTACTGAAGGTAGTGGTATTCTTCAAGTTCTAATTTTCGATTTTTGAATAAAATCTGAGTTGAAAAGGCTTTACTGAAAGTGTACATTTGGCACATGGGTAGTGTTCAGGGGCTGTTGAGACAATGTCAATTATTACACAGTAAATAGATTCAGACTCTACAGCCCAATTTCACAGTTTCAATTCCATCGATTTCCCAGTGTGATTTTTACGGTAAACTCCAAATTAAGACAAGCTGATATTTTCAGGTCTCTGCTCACTGCCTTTTAAAAACTCAATTTCTTAACAAAAGCAGCAGGACTCTGCTCACCCCAGAACAATCTATCAAGGATGAGATCACTTTGTCATGTCAATGGGTCCAGTTGAATATTCATTACTGAGACAGGAGACACCTCCTCCATACATGAAGCAGGAGTGAACGTGGATCAAAACAAGCTCCCACTCTCTGTGGTTGGGTTACAGCCAATAGCAAGTCTACACCAGCCAGGCTGTTGTCTTTCTGCAACATGGCCAACCAGAGCAATAAGAAATTAGTCATCTATAAAAGAACATTTGAGACTTTGCTTCCTTTTGCCACCTTTAAACCCAGAAAGCTGATCCCTGATTTTATACCTCCTGATTATTTTTTGTTTTAGCAGCTACCTTTGTAAGTGCAGCTGTTTATGTCATTAAATGTGTCACCTTTCAGGTGTTTCCTTTCAAAGACACATGTTTGGGTCTGCTGTGTTTCATCAGTGTGGCTGCCAGCACATTCTGTTCACAAAGACGTGATTTCTCTGTGATAAAAATACACCGCTTGACATCAACTGATTTTCTCAACTGATTGTGCAACCTCTCCAAGATTTAGAGTAGAATTATACAAATGTACAGTTTCTGTATATCTGTTCATGTGACAGGGGTAATAGTAGCACTGTGGAGGCTAGATAATGGCTCTCATGCCCTTCACCAAAATACTTTGTCTAAATTTGTTAAGTAAAATGCCCAGTGTACAAATGAGTCTACACAACTTCAGATAAATGTCTTAGCCAAATAAAGAATCAAAGCAATAATACTGTAGCTTACAATGTAACCTTCTTCAACTTAAAACTTTAAACGTTACTGCAAAGGTTTGCTAACTGACAGCATCTAATGTCAACAAGTTGATCTATTCCAGGCTTTGGCCCAAACTGTATCCTTGACTGAAGACCCTAAAGAAGTAGAATCCACTGTGCCATTTTCTTTCTTATCTGATCTTTAAATGTTGTTGCTGAATAAAACTAGAAACAACATACACAGACAAATGTGTTTTCAAATGCTATGGTGAAGCAGAATAATAAGCTAAAGTACACGCAAGAAAGTCTATACACCTAAATGTAACATATTACCAATTTCAAAACAGTATTTGGATTCCTTTAGTCTGTTTTAGAAAGAAAAATCCACACATTACCTTTGTTATATATTTAGGTTTTGAAAGCTTTCATACTGTATTTCCTATCCATGCTCTGGACATTTGTAAAAGGAACCAGCTAAGGTATGCAGAATGTCCTCCAATCAATACATTGTGTTCTGATTCCTACCCCAGATATTCTGTTAATGCACCTTCTTGAGCAGAGCCTAAGAGTGTATCAAAGACGTTGCCTGCAGTTCAATACATAATGGAAATTATATCCATCTCCAATACGTTCAGAGCTGTAATATCACTCCTTTGTTTACGGTAAAGATGCATCAGAGCTAACATTAGTCTTTCTGATGCTAACGCATGTGTGGCATTAAACACCATTAAAGTTTGCCTCTGTGGGAAAAAGATGGGCAGGGATCCAACCACAGTGATGGCACAGGTCTGCAGCAACAGCTGCATGAAGCAAATATTCTAGTACGACCTCATCCCCATTGTTTCCATTCAGAACATGGACAATTCACTTTATTATAAAAGATAATTATGAAAAACAAGGATGGGCATCCTTGGTAGACTTGCAAATACTCTAACACTGTTCACGTTACTTCATCCAATAAACAGGACTATAAAGACTTTGAAAAGTGATAAACTCTTCAAAGTTGAAAATGCAATGGAGACATCAAAAGGTTGTTTTCAACAAAAAGGATAACATTTTCAGCTGAGAAACTGACACACAAGTGGGGGTTAAGTGAAAGTACTGTACCTGCGAAAGTTAGCCTTGGGCTTCTGCTCCATAGACAGTCACTCCTCTGCTTTGGATGGATGTAGACTTACCAAGGTGTACAGTAGGACAGAACCACGTATTAATCATGTCACATATTCCATGACAAATGTGCTCACCAACAGCTGTACACCACTACAACCATCCACTATTTTCCAGTCTGTGAGCTGCATAAGGCTATAGGTGCTTACTGGAAGAGTCATACAACTCCCAATGGTAACAACAGGCCATGAGTGCTTGACCCGTCACACAGGTGAATGCTGACAAGCTGAGTAAACACTGGGCAGCCTGGATTGCCTGTTGGGGAATCCTAGCCACAGCCAGCCATCAAGACAACCCAGACTGGACATCAGGGCCTGGCTCTCTGACTAAGTTAACACTTTTGCTGTACAGGCTACTTTTTTTTGTCTTTTTTTAGGGACTGCATTGTTTTTGGTTGGCCTTTGCTGCTCAGTCCTGTCAGCGAGGTCTTCCGGTAGCCCATGTGCCATGTGCAAAGAGCATCCTACTGCCTTCCTAATTTCTTCTGCCCAATACCTTCACCCTCAACACTGTAGTACTGACAGCCATGCTAATCTGAAAAACTATGTCTGTTGCCTAATATTTGGGTTATTTCTTAGCCCCAATATCCTGACTCACTGGTTTGATCTCTGGGCCTGAATGGCCCTCTCACTTCTCACCTGGTCAGAGTTCGCTAGGGTCAGGATTCAAAGCACCTTTGCTGGCTGAGCCTCTTAAATCAACATAAAGATTTAAGAATTAAAAATATATCCAATGCATTTTTTCCTCCTGCTTCATACAAATGCATACTCTTTGTCAAATGTTCACTGGTTTTATACCTACTTTCCAAAAAAGGTTTAATTCTGAAGAAATAAAAATCACCTCTCATCAATCAAGTTTTTGGCATATTCCCAAAATACAAAGACATCATATAATATTAACTTATTATAAACTGTTATCCAATGCTGTTTTACCACTCCTGAGGACAACTTTACTGGCATGACTGATGGGTTACAGTGTTTCCAAAGCACATACAATTAATGCAACATTTACAGTACAAATATATCATTGGACATTTACATACATCACATAAAACATTATTGAGAGACAGGCTCACTATCTATTTCTCAGGCTGTGACAGGAGATCACATACTGGGCTGCAGCTCTATTGACATTCATCCTCCAGTAGGATTGGAAGCTGCTCTGATTCTGACACGTGCGGGAATTCTGGGATTAGATTTGTTATTTTTGTTATTTTGTTAGGAAAACCTACTAGTCATCTTACAGATTTGTGTATTGAGCCTATTCCCCGTCAGGAGAGATTTAATTGTTTAAAAATTCCATAGATTGTTTCCTTTCTTGTTTTCTTATTAAATAAAGACAGCCAATGCAAATACCCAGGTATAGTATTATCTATTCTTTAAACAAAATGTGACGAGACCTTTCACTGCAGTTTTCACCCTTCATTTGTTCAAACGCTCGTTTTCCTCAATAGGGTGCAGCTATAAATCATGGGCTGTGTCAGGGTTTCAATTTGCCGCTTGAATTAAGCCGTAGAAAGAAGTGGACCTTTTAGGCTGGAACCAAGTCTGACATTTTTGGCAACAAAATATACTGCGTGAAAAACAACTGCCTCAAACGTGGTTCATACACGGTTTTTGCAAATTGGAAATTCTTCAGAAACAAGTAAATGGTTTTCCTGCCATAGAAAATTACTGTCAAACCTTCTCCAGCGCATTCTGTAGCATGTGATATCAGCATTCTGTAGCATGTAAAAATCTGTGACTTTCTTTGCTTTACCAATTCAGTTAACTCTACAGCTACATTCCAGAGAATCCAAGAATATCAGGTCAACTCAAATCAAGCATTAATACACCAAGAACACGAAGCTGGGAAACATTTTTGTTATTCTAGGATGTTGTGGATGGTTGCAAAAGTGATAATGGATGACTAGGACCTTGATGTAGCAGGGAAAGCAGAGTGTTTGAAACTAATGCTCAATGACCCACACAACCATTGGGCATAAGCCAGCATACCTGTTTGTGAGGAGAGAGGACAACAATATGATAAGACAGAGGGCTTTGATTGATCAAGCTAAGGTGAGTCACGGCCAAGGCAGTACACCTTCAAAACTGCTCTGACAATCTGGGAATATTTAACTCTGATGAGTCAGAATTCGATTTTTTTTCACAAATTTAAAAAGAAGACAAAGATGTGTGACTTATAATTAAAGGTTCATTGATTTGATACTTCAGGCTTGTTATGGATCTTCATGGACCATATGGTTTAAAGAAAATGAACAACACAAAATTACTACCTGAAATGAAATCTAGGGGCTGTAGGCCTATCAGCCACAGGTTCGCATTTAAGCATGAGACTTAAAAAAGTGCTGCACTGGCAGATTCCTGCCCATTCAACTGAAACAGCTGCCTTCACAGAAGATCAGAGGAAGACTGGCTGAGGCCAACTCACCTGAAGCTACTGTTCAAGAGTCTATATGCTGATACTATACCAATGTGCAGGCATTCATGCCATGCACAATATCAGTTTTATATAATGTAATATGATTTTATAGATCATGCAAGATTGTCCTCTTCACATTTCTGTTTTTCTCATTCTGTTAATGTAGCTATATACTTCTGCCATTTTCCTTATGCTGGGTCTTCCTCATTCTGCAACTGAAGGAAGACTGCTAACCCTGGCTGCACCTGTGGCAACAGGCTCATTAATACGTATGAGTTTCCTTAAAGGCTGCTGCGTAATCTTTCATAAGAGAAAATACCTCTGGCTCTCACCCTGCCAAAGCTGAGCACTTTCTCTGCCAATGTCATTGCTCACTTTACTCTTCTCTAACTAGCCAAAATGAAGTCAAAAATAAGAGAATGTTGATCATTGTCTTGTAAACTGAGCTTTAGCTAAATTCCCAAATTCCTGACAACTGGAACAACGTCCCATTGTCAAGGGTACAATTCAATAAGATAAGAATGCAGTAGAAGAGTACACTCCAATTACACTATCAGATTTAAATATCATGAGATGGTGGTAAGGCTGTCTCACAGATAACTTCTTCCTGGTACTACAAACACATTCATCTGATCTTGGGATAATTACCCTACATCCCAGCTCTCGATAGTTTTCAGCTGCAGATACTGCAGTTCATATCTCAGTCACCGATCGCTCTGATAAAAGCCACAAAACACATGAAAGAGAAGAAGTGGGCATGAAAACAGCAAGGGGAAGAGCAATATCCTCTGTACCCAGACTCAAAGGCACTTTGCACAAAGTGGACAGGCCACATCACCTCAAAACAAGAATGCTCTGTTTGAGGGTACAAGTGTACCACCTCTATGCAGAGCCTCTAAGCTTTCTCGGATTTGTAAACCTCCATGTTTGACTTGAAAGCAATGATAAGGCAGGTGATTGATTCTGTTGTTAAGACAAAAATAATTTAAAAATGGTAAGTGGAAGGCTACTTTTTAATATTAAGGATTTTAAATCCTACCAAGTGGGAAAAACATGTGGAACTCTACTATTAAGGTGCAACTTTCACTTCCAGCCTGAGATCTATATTGCAACGAATTCTGTATAGTGTAGGATGATGTATTATTGTATTGCATTATTATTATTGACAATTTCCTCTTGTAAACGTGCCATCTTCTGAAAGCCTTTTATTTTTTAGTGTTTGATAATGTGTAGTGAAAATAACAGTTAGCAAAACCTTCGCAGAAGTTTAAACCTATCAGACAAGGAGTTTCTTTTTGCTAATTGCTTCTTTTACTTAAAATATATTAAATCTGCTTCAACAACTAACCCAGGGCTGTCTCACTTTCTGGACAACTGCAGGGTTTTTGGACTCCTGCTCCATCCACAGTCCTTAATTCTAAAGTGATCTAAGGAATTGATTGATTCTATGTTCTCACTTAGATTGGAGGCAGTACCTACGGACTTTAGATTCCCTCAGCTACTAAACTACCAAATGAGGAAGTTGGCCCAAATGGCCTTGTTACACCGTGCAAAACCATGGACTGATGGGCAGGTTTCGCAGACGTTTGCTCTTTATTGTGCTTGTCTCAGAACTGAAAGAGAATGGCAAAAACTCACCAAGGCACCAAGGCACCTAAGTGCCGTTATGCAGTAACCCCCAAACATCAGTCAACAGTGTTGTAAACACACTATGTGAAAAAAAAACTGACCCTTATATCTAGAACTGAAAATGTTTTAGAGCTGTGGTTCTTTAAAATAGTTGATTTTATTAAACTATTTACTCAAAAAATATTAAACATCAAGTCAAGACACTATATAGGTGTAAGAAATTATTATAATAATAATTATTATTATTCATTAGGTTAAGACAGAGATTCCAATGGCTGCCCTATCTAGGTCCTCACTGGGCACCAACCCATCAGGTTTCCCAGGACTCCTGAAATCCCTAACAGTTAAACACCCTTGGAGCATGGTTAAATGAATCCAGCTAATGTCTTTGCTCAAGCCTTGACATTGTTAATGGAAAATCTGCTGTACTGGAGCACCTAGGGACTATACGCCTGCCCTCGATATAGAAAAAAGAGTTAAGAGTGGGTCATTGTCTTAAACAAATACATTTGAACTAAAGAGCAAGGCTTCAGTTGAAGAGAAGTAGATTTTGCTTACCTAAATGAAATGAATACGTTAAAACACATGGAAGAACCCAGTTTTCTCCAACTATTACAATTAGCAAAGCTTGAAATTAGTGTGCCATTCACTTAAAAAGCACTTAAAAATCAGCCAGTTTCCAATCAGTACCATATCCATTAGCAGAGAATTTCTGTGAAGGACCTAAAGGCAGAGCAGTACCCATAAACAAGAAAGACTGCCTGGCTCCGCTGATACTGGAAAGTCTTAGAAGACAGCCCTGAACAAATGAAGAAACAACAACTTTAGTGATGACTAACACAGGGCTGACCATGATCTTGGTATCCTTCCAACAGAGCTCTCAGTGAAATAATTAAACTGATCAGACCTTCTTTAATTACAAAATGTTGGAGATTCTGAATCACCTACAGAAATTCGAAAGCAAAGTTAGGCAGGTTTAAAAGTTGAAACATTTTTATAAAATGTCTCATTAAAAAGTAATTAACTCAATTAAGACATCACTTAATATGGTAAAATGCATGGAGATACAAACCAGTCTTTTGAAATTATTGTTGTACTGGAATTGTTTCCAGTTGTTTATTGTTTCACACATTCCCTGTCTTTCCTGTCGAAACTGAAGGTATCCCAAAGCCTTTAACAGGTATGAGGTGGGTCCCCTTGCCCTGCAGTGACACACAGGGGGCGTCAGACCTGTCGTGCTGTATGAGCATCTCAATACACTGCACGAGGGTATGCTATGCATATTATGGATGTTCAAAGCCAATCTGCTGCTCAGAAATTTGATAGAGTAATGTTTTTGAAGATTAATGTAAGCTTAGGATAACTCCCTTGTATTGCATTTCTCCCACTATGGCTGTTAAAGTAATCTACCTAATTCAGTCAGGGATTAGCGTAACATCTCTACACACAGACCAAATCCTCCTCTACAACATACAGCACATACTGCAGGGGGCAGCGAGAGATACACACATGTTCTTTTTCTGGTATCTATTTCTGTATCAAAGTCAAATCTGAAATGTCCCTCTAAACATTTAGATTTCAGAAATGTCTTCTAATCACCTCTAGAGATTAGTTCAGATACATGATGTTCTATAATTGCTGAGACACATTCATCACTATATCCGCTGGTCCAGCAATATCAGGTTCTTTGAACCTGCACTTTCCAAACTGAAAATTAAATAAAAGTATTATTAAAACCGCTGCCTTCTGGGTCCTGTTTAAGTTTTCAAACAGGAAAACACCTATTATGTTCTTTCTAAATCCCTGTTCAACACTTCTCCAGTCTTGCGGTGAAATCTCATGGGCAATGGTCTTGAACACACATGTGCGTGAGGTTTCCCAGTGTCCACACATGCCCCTTTCCCTCTTTACAAGCAACGAAACTTCAGTCTCATGGCCAGTGTGGTTTATGCCCATGAGGCTCTCCGGGTCAGATATCAAATTTAGTCTCATTCTCTCTAGACTCATTTGCATTGCCCTGCATCAAACCCCCTCATGTCCCTAACCATGACATCATAGCCCCATCACCATGCTGGCCACTACATCATGGTCCTGACCAGACTGACTATTACATCACAACAAACAGACCATTACATCACAGCCCCATCACCATGCTGGCCCCATCACCAGAATGACTATTACATCACAGCCATGTCACTACACACTAACCATTACATCACAGCCCCGTCACCAGACTGATGTTTACATCAAGGCCCTGTCACCACAAACTGACCATTACATCACAACCCCATAATCACACTGTCTATTGCATTATAATCTATTAACTGCACAGTCCATCACTACATAGCACTTTTTCTGCTGAAAATGTTTAAGATTTAAGTATTTGAGGTATTCAGATCAGCTGTGTTGCCTTTCCTACATTTGATTGGAAAAGCAATCTATTTAAGCAACACTATAATGCATTAACTGTAATAAAAAGAGAGTGGTTTGGTCATATCTCAATGCAACATACAATTTTAACTTTACAGTATTATGCTCAGAAATCACGGTAAGGGAATAGTGGCTGTTTTGTGTTTTTTTGGTAAACCAAAATTAGATAGGAACTTAAATTATGGTAGCAGATTATAATCACGCTATTTGTGATTAATTTGTGGCTCACCCGAGCTGATGCTAGTTTGGCCCCTCTGTAGAAGAGAAACCAAGTAGTTGTTTTGTTTTGCTTCATGTTTTACTCGACAGCGTAACAACCAATACAGAACAGTTTTGAACTGTAATTCCCTCTTGGCTGTTGATTATTGAAACCCTGTGTGGAAAACATCTCTAAGAGAAATGGTAAATAGCCATGTGATGTATGTGAGCACTCACAGACTACTCTTTTAACAATAACTTCTTTATTGTTCTCACTGTGACTCACTCATCCACGCTTAGCAGTCAGCTCCTTTATCCCAGTGCTCCCAAAGTCATTATGGCAGTGGTGTGCTCAATCACAACTGCTGAAGAACAAGTAAATACCAGCTTAATTGTGTCCTGGTAACACAAAGAGAGCAGTATGCAGAAAAGGCATTCATTTTTTACCCCAACAAGTAGCAAGTACCCTTCTTACAAAATTAATGTGTTAGAACTTCAACTTGTTACAGCACTGTTATAGCTCAGTGCAGTGATTAGAACTATTGGGTTGTGGTCTGTGCTATTGGAGGCTTGTGCTGTAATAGAAGGTGCAGTAATGGCTTAAAAGTAAATTGTACTCTAACCATTGTACACGAGAAATAACAAACCAAATATTTCTGCTTTCAGCACAGCCGTGCAGTCAGCTTCCCCTGGTTTGTCCATTCATTATTAAATGATGAATGACCAATTCTGAGAAACCATATTTCCATGCAGAAGTTGCCAGTTAATCTGGGCCTGTTCGCCAAAGGCTGTTCAGTTTAATTTTAATTTTAAGTGAAGAGTGCATGTCATATTTTTCTACCTATAAAAAATGAACTCACAAAATGAAAATGACACACATGCATGCAACTAGATTGTTTAAAATGCAGAAAACAACCTATTTTAATATTAGGTCGTCTTACCTGAGGAAACATTTGTATGGCAGCAGTTCTGCCATTTAATATTAAGTGCAGTTCTCTATTTTCCACAAAGTAAAAATTGTACATTGCACTCCCTTTACTGAAACCCAGACAGATTTTAATTGGCCTCTCATTTACAGTTGTAATAGCTAGGTTTATGTTTATCTGACAAATTTTTTTTTATAATTATATCTGATTCAGAATGCCCATGACTCATTTTGCCTGCTGTGCAGATAAAATATAAATTACCTACACAGTTCTCTTCAGGATCGACCAATGTCAATTTAATTTGAGTGATTTATGAAGTAGAAAATATTTAAAACTACCAGAAAATGGAAAAGCCATGCCAAAGACTTTGACAATGAAATTAAGGCGATAAATTAAAATCTGAAGTCTACACAAAGACAAAAGTGAAACAATGTGGACAATCCATGGCTTTTTAACCCATCTGAGAAAACAATTCCAGGAGTCCTCTGCTGAAAGTCTAGGTACATGCAAAGATTTCTTCTTCAAAGCTTGCATTAGTAGCTTACAAAGTTTAATATTTACAGGCCTAAATAAAGCAGGGGTGAAAGTATTTTTACCCTGTGTTTGGGAGATTACAGTAGGATTGATCTTGTACAACGCTGAATAACAGTTACTATATGTCTTGTCTAGGACAAGTAGAAGAAGAATGGTCTACCTATCTGACTGTTAATGATTTAGAAAACCAGCACTACAAAGAAAAACCCACAAGTCCCAGTATTTAACAGGCAATAATCATCCAGTGAAGTTAATGGTGGTCGGGAAGAACATTGGAGCATGTGTTTTCATCTCTCCTGCGGTCCAGAGCAAAATGGTGCCAAAGCAACCCATCTCTGGTCGAGTTGCTTATGGTTAGAGGAAGGATGTACTGTACGACTCCCAGTGATGGTGCCTGTACAGGAGAGGAAATGGGGGGAGGGGGGATTCACAGGCAGGGAGACGTTTCAGGCTGCCAGCAGTGAAAGAGATTAAAAGAGAAATTCCACTGTCAACCACAAAAACCTCAAAGCTTCAGAGGGGCTTAGTCCTGCTATTGTTCATTAGCTAGATTTACAATGACAGGAGGTTAGCCCTGCCCGCCTGTAATCTGCCTTAATCCACACACTTCATATATGGCTCAGTTCTTGACCGATATCGGTTGCAAAGCTCCACTCCGCTTTCTTTTGTTCTGTGATCTATGGATTACATGCCCCGCAGGTCAGATTCTTCCTCTTTTTACATGTGTCCAATTAATCGTTCCTACTCAGCTCACGATGGACCTCGCCAGAATGGCCAGCAGAAGCTACATCGTAAACATCGTGTGAGACAGGTGTGAAGCAGCTGGACCCGCTCCGATACAGCTCAAAAGATATTTTAGGCCGTGTGATACACAAGCACAGCACACTGAACAGAGAAACAATTACTTCTTCCACATCCTCCTGAATAAAAGAATTACAGTACAGAGTTCTGTCTATGTTTAAAGCATATGGAAGGCTTGATGTGCTGCTATAAACATTTTCCTGCTCTGTCCTGTACATGCATGCTTACGTGCTTTGGTTTCCAATTTCCTATTTCATATTACATAAAGGAAATAGGTAAAGTGATAGTTTGGAAGGGGAACTCACTTTTAAATAAAAAAAACAGGTGAATCAATACCTGAAAAGATGATGATTTTGGCTCAGTATATTTACATCATAAACACTGTCATCCTGAATGACTAACAACCCTTTGGGTAACTGGCCAAGAATCCCAGGTCTCTGCTGTGCCTCTTCCATCTCAGCTCTCACCTGTCTTTGTCTTATGGGGGAGCAGGCAGCCACACTGGCCCCCCATGTAGCTCAAACAGTGAGGCCAAAGGCAACCTAATGAAATTTAACATTGTAAATCTGAATGACATGCAATACTGTGGCCACCTACTGTAAGTGTATTCTATGCCCTCCTTACTGTCCCCCAAGCCCGTCTACATTGTATGGATGACAGGGCCTTCTCCTGTTATGCCCCCAAGCTCTGGGACTCTTTGCCCAAGGATATCAGAGAGTCACCTTCTCTAAACTCCTTCAAATCCAGACTCAAAACCTTCTTCTTCAGAAAAGCCTTTACTTAACTGGTTCCATTCTTCACCCCTCTGCTTTTCTTAGTACCACCATCCACGGTCTCCTCTATTGTTATTGTTGTATTGTTGAAATTGTAATTGTGTCTTATCTTGTGTATTCTTCTTATTTATTGTTGTATTCTTCTTATTTATTGTTATTGTCATCCTGTAAAGTGCTTTGAGAAGCCACCTTTAAAGGCGCTATATAAAATAAAGTTTATTATTATTATTATTAAGCTCTAATAAATAATTAATCATAGGGGCTCTCTCGAAATACAGAAAAACCTGGCAGCTACACAAATTAACAACCGTGAGCTGGGTGAGTGAAGCAAGAAACCGATGGCTTGCTAGCTTTATGGTGAGGAAGAAATGTTTTCCGACACATGAAAAAAATCTGTTTTAGTATCATATTATCATATCATAGTATCATTATACTTGGAAACAGCACTAATGTGATATACAGGAAGCAATTTGCATGCCTTTCCCCCCAGTTCAACTTTAAATTGTAAATATTCCACATATATCTTCTTATACTGTATCAAGATATATGTATTTTCTTAAATAAGGAACCTTTCATTTCACAAATCAAAATGATACAATTAAGATTAGTTATTGCACTTTTGTTATAATCTGAAATTCCATTCAGTTTCACATAAATTCACATGGTCAAGTCTCTCCCCATATTGAAGTGAACTGTCAAACAGTATTGACCTGCAATACTTATTTATCTTTCTTATTAAAGCTGAAACTGTTCTATGTCATACTTCCTTCCTTTTTAAATTTATTTTTCCCCAACCTGAAATTTAACCTAATTAAAC
The DNA here is from genome assembly GCF_055471065.1 of Atractosteus spatula. Classification (NCBI taxonomy): domain Eukaryota; kingdom Metazoa; phylum Chordata; class Actinopteri; order Semionotiformes; family Lepisosteidae; genus Atractosteus; species Atractosteus spatula. The sequence continues at coordinate 63,992,772 of NC_142708.1, read as the reverse complement.
CTGTACCGACCAATATAGTTCCATATACCTTCTACCCGAGGTTGGAAGATTTCACCATTGAGACGTGCACAGGCCAAACCCAACAAGATTTTCACACAAGGTGAAGCTGCATCAGCCTGCAGCTGCTAAGGCACAAGCAGAGGTGAATTCCACGTGAAAGGTGAAAAGAAAGAAAAAGCACGCCTTGGCCGGGCATTCTCTTCAGGTGTGAGACAGAAAGAGGCAGGAATACAGAGTGAAGTTACACAACTTGATTTTCACATTACACAACACCAATATCCCCCTCCAAAACAAGCATTTTGAAATTAAGTCACTTTATGTTTGTACGAGAGAACATGCAGCAGCACCAACTATCCCAGAGACATTACTACTGACTCCACCATGAAGGAGGTTAGTGCTTTTGTGACTGTTGTCCTTTATTTCTACAGCACTGCATATATTAAAGGCAGGATGAAACAGGCAATGAAAAGAGGCTGCTGTTTTAATGAAATACCTGAAAGCAATTGAGTTTCAATTGCTTGTAGGAGCTACAAGCCAGGTATAGTCTGAAGTCAATTCCAGAATGCAAGCACTGTGCTGTCTTCCCTTTGACTGGCGTGCATTGGAGAGCACTCTCAATACACATTCACCTTCTTTTCAAAGAGTCTGACACTCCTTTCTGAACGCAGATGGGTGAGCTCTTCAGGAGACCTGGAATCCGAGTCCAGGCTACAGACGTGAAGTGATCATCAGGCCTTTATATCAGCTGAAGATAAGGCACTGTACAGCAGCATGAGAAGAAGAAAAAAGCTTTTCCCTCCTTTTTCTTTCTCTGCCTGTTTCCCCTGGCAGAGCTCTCTTTATAACCAGATCATTCTCATTCCCACGCAGCCCCCTTTTCCAGCAGCTGGATGAATTTCCTTTCTTGCTTTTCTGTTATCAAGAACTTTATTTGTACCTAGAGTCTACGCATTATGTCAGAATCTCAAGGACATATTTCTAACAAAAGAAGCGGTTTAAGCATAAACAACTTTTTAAAGATGCATTTGTGCTTTGAGTACAGGCATACGGTTACAAGTGTAACAATTTTAATAATTTGGGGATTATCATGGTGTTATATAAAAGATATATATGTAAAAAAACAATCCTTCATTTTATTTGCACACGTTCATTCCGGCCCATCTGCTCGACAAAGCAATCTGGACTATGTGAACACACCCAGCACAATCAACAGCAGTGTCAGGTCCTTCCCTCTTTGACTCACGACTTCCTAAGCACCTCTGGTACATCTGTGGATGTCCACTGGTACTTCTGTGCAGCATGCTTCATTGTAATCACTACTTTCTGTCTGCCTAGACACTGTAGCTAGATATTCTATCATGGCAACTCAGTGTAAGTTGTAACTGCAATATTTTGGTAGATTTAAAGTAAATTATTGGCACTTTAATCTACATAGAGATATAGTTCTTGCTTCTTATAATAAGCTCCCACCCTTTTTTCTTTGCCAGTTTTGTTAAATCCTGGTGATACTGGAACATTCCAAGCAAGTATTCTTCACACTCCATTCTGTTTCCTCCTCTTCGGGGTCTCTTCTGCCTTCTTTGGATTCTGCCATGTGCGTCGGCTTGATGCTGTTTAAGCATTATTACATTACTGGCAGCCCTCTTGGGAGCATTTCCTTATGGTTACAACATGCTGGTAGCTGGAAAACAGAGTTTGAATGGCGGTCTGGTTACACTGAGATGTGCCATCAGGTCAGCAGCATTTTTGTAAACGTTTTCAGCACAGGGAGTGAAGAAAAGCAAGCGAGAAAAGAACTACAGGCCCAGAGAAAGACGTGTAGAAGAGACCCCTGCCCTGGGACACTCAGCTTGACAAGCCAGCAATCTGTGTTATACTCAAGTATTAAATCTTCCTCAGATGTGGTCTTAATAATTCATTGAACTGCCAAGCCATCTCTCAGAAGGATTCCTGGTTGCCCTACATTCTTTTTATTGATAAGGGATTTACTATTTCTTTTGACAAATCGTTAAACAATCCTGGATTTTTAAATGACTGTACACATAATCAGCTTAAGGAAACAACGGGAAATAACTGCCCTCATTCCCGTAATATAGACGCAAATCAGGTAGTGCAATTATTCGAGAATCAAGAATAAAAAATACAGCCAGTAAGAATTCTTTGCTTCGAGTATTGCATATTGATTCATGTAACACAAAGTACCAAAAATAAATGTTCTTAATAAAGAAAAATACAAACTCAGATTTCTTTTCTCTTGCTCTCATGATATCTATTGTTTTTAAACATTATGTTTTAACTGATTGTAAATTAATGCAAATTTAAAATATATACAACAGAGAAGACGTAACAGCAGTTATTGAGGTAATACCTGCATTAGCAGCACGAGTTCTTGTCCATTACAAGTGAAACAGGTTGGATTTAAAATAATTAACTTACTGTACAGTATGAATTCTTGGCATTTACATATTTTTAACAGATATAAATTCTGTACTAGGGTGTGTACATTATGTAAAACATCTTAACAAAGCTTCACAAAAAGGAATTATAATAATTTATTGGAGAATAAATTAGCAGTCTATTTAGAAAAAACACAGTTAAGTAAGTGCAAAGTGAGAATGAAATTACAGTACAAATTTCATAATTGAATACAAAACAGAACAATTTCCTTCAATATCCCGAAGACATTTGCAGTCAGTGGTACAGCCAAGTCCAGTGGAGATCTGGTGCTATCCACACAGGAGGGCTCACAGGTTAGAGTAGGTACAATTCTCCCAGCACATTCTACCCAGAAAATAAACCAAAGTGAAATCTCTTCTAAGGCAGAATTTGTTTTTCTAAAGAGGTCATGGCTGGCAGTCAAACTGTTTTATTTCTTAACTGTGCAATTCACACAACCCACATATGTAATTGTGTTATATTCCCTATAATTATGCTATTGGTAAGGATTAGACATTGTGGAATAGGACACTTGCTTTTTCCCAAGTACCTATTATAAGAATATAACTTAGAACTCCTACAACTTATCAACCTTCTGTATAAACTGCCATTACTTATAGATATGACCACCTCACTGGGTTTGTTTCTCTATTAAATCATGTATGTAGAAATCTGTATAAATTCTTCTTAGCACGTTCTGTTCTTCAAATATCTGATCCACAAAATAACTTTTTTTTTCTGACATCAAATCTGGACCTTTGGCTGTGGTTATTGGAAAGTCGCTGGCAGACATTGCTAACTGCAAATTCATACCACACTGTATTCTAACGTGACAGTCAAAGCCCTGTTAATTAGTCAGGGATGCATGGCAGCCAATTACTGTTTCCAGACCATCCCTCATTTTTTTTCTCAGAACAGCGTTTCCTAGTCCACTCAGTAACTAAATGAATTAGTCAACAGAAGTGTCATAATCTTCCCAAAAGCTTACAGTTTTGCAAGTGGAAAAGCTCCACTGAATACTTTATCTCACACGCTTGACTGTGGCATCTCACAGTTTGCCTGAGACTTCAACAGCACCGTCTGGGTTGTTGGTGTTTACTCTGCTAATTAACTATTTTCGCGATACTAGGGACACTTGCTGGCTGTTGCTTAAAGTGTCGAAGGGATGCATATTATTGTGGCACTGTAGTAAAATTTTAAAAAATGAAGAGATTTCATCATGTTGTTCCCTCTCCAACAGCTTTGATGGGAAAGCTGTTTGTTTCGGAATCTAAGCAGGGATGCCAAGAGGAAATCATACGCAGAATGAACAGAACTGAATAGGCAACACATAGGAGATAACTGAAAATATACAGAGAAAACAACTAGGTTTCAAATGGGTCTTCATTTTTAAAGTAATTTCTTGCACGCCGAAACAGTTTGGTGAACGTTTGGTGACCAAATTTTTACAAAAACAAGCACAGTAAATAAGAACAGAAAACACCCTAATAAAAATTACCCAGAGGTCTCCCTCTCTAGACTCCACAATCATCAGTTTAGCGCTTGCTCTGTCTGAAAGATTTCTGCTTCAGATGCTAATATATCTACTTCACATCTGTGAATGCAGGGAAAGCAGCCTGCCTGCTTACTCTGATAATTTACAGAACCCTTCCTTCATACCATTTCTCCAAATGGCCTTTCCCTTTATGAAATCTGAACCAAACTCGCTGCTGCTTAAGTGACTTTCCTGTAATACTTAGGTTCAACTGTGGTAAGTATTTCTAGAATTCCTTTGTTCTTCTGGGAGAAATGATGGCTGAAGATCCATCTGCTCTTTGTGAATTTCATGCCCTTCACTGAAAGCAGAGATCAGACCATAAGGTTGTCTGAGGATGGTCGGACCTAATGCAAATGAAGTGGAGATCCGGACAGAAAACTCCATCCTGTCAATAGATTCAACCAGGAAAATGCTCATGACAAACTACTCAAAAGTGCTTTTATGTTTAATTTGTTTATTCTTTTTTCAGAGAAAATAAAGAATACTACATGGTACTATATACAATAATGAATAAATGTGAACAATCATCATGGCATGAAAGACTTGGTACCTAACAAACTGTGTAAATCCAACAATAATATAAAAACAGGAATAAATTGGTAGAGAAAAGGAAACCAGAGATTTGGAAAAGATAAGCAAAGAAAAAAGAGAAAAGAAAGAAAAAAGGGTAGTGAAAGGACAAAAGTGCTTTTAAAATACGAAAACTCCTTCCACTTCAACGGCAGCTCAGAGTTAAAGCACTGCATGTCACAGGATTAAAGAAACAAAATGGATGGCTTGGAAATATCCTAAATGCTGCTGATAAAATCAGCGCTCAATTTAGCTGTTTCTCCTTCACTCTATTTTACTTATTTGATCAACATTTTTTAAAACAATCGCTGACACATTTTTCACCCAGAGTAATGGTCTGGTACTCCATTCCATGATTAAAAACACATGTTCCCAGCTTGGGCTGCAACCATAATTTGCTTACATCAACTGAAACGTGACCCTTTCAGGGGAGAAAGTGCAGTTCTTCTGATGAGCGGTGCCGTGAATGGTTTAGTGTGTGCTGCCCAATGTGCTTGCAGTAGTAGGTGTTACCAATGTGTTGGTAACAGAGTCACATTCTGGCGACTTCCTCACTCTCCCTGAGTTCCCCTGTACAGGTGGAATCCCCTTTCATAGTGAAAACGTGTTTTCATGCTTCAGAAGAACTGCACTCACGTCCCTTGGACTACAGTGCAGGACTATTTTTAAATCATTTCTGCCTGCCTGCTCTCTACCTGTGCAGGTGGTAACAGCTTTTAATGAAGTAGTGGGTATAAACAGAAAGTCCAACAGAAGAAAAAACTGTGCCACATCTTCAGTCTGCTGTTTCTCCAAACTAACACACAAATCACAGCTGTCCCACGGGCCTTCCTATCTTATCCCAGGCATTAGGAATATCCATGTTAGGAACATGAACATTACAGACCATATTTTCACTGTTATCATAGCAAATAGAGGTTATTTTCTGATACTTTATGAAACAGTTTAATATGAAAGTGCAAATGAAAACTGAATTTGTCATTTTAATGTTCCTGTACTCTCTGGATATAAATTAGACCACACTTTATTGAGCATATGCAGACTGGTCTGGGACTCAGGCCATTCTTTAAGGGATCCCTTAGGCACCTGACTGGAGAACACCTTTCCTAACAGTCTCCTTCAAAAGTGAATGTAGTGAAATGTCTATTGCACAAACTGTATAACTATGCTCGTACATCAGATTTCAAAAGGAAACACCAGCTAATCTGGTCAGTGGGGTATGACATCAGGTTTCATTTCTGGGCTGATGACACCCCCAATCCCATTTGCACAGAATCTGAAATTAATCAAACACACCACTTAAGCGAAGACTAAAGGTATGTTGTCTGGCTCTTCTTGTCAACTTTGCAAATCTGTGAGCTTTTGTTTGGTGCTGATTCTCAGGTGAGGAATCCTGGAGTTATTTGTAACTGGAGCCTTGCATTTGCAGCTCATGTTCAGTGTTGAGAAGGTGTCTTGTTATCATTTTATTAACACCGCGCACACATCTCTCCCAGTCTAAATCAGTAAAGCTAATGTCTGCTTTTGTCTGTTCCAGGCTTGATTATGGTAATGCGGTCTTCCCAGATATATTCAAAATTCTCTTAACAAACTGCAGTGTGTCCAGAATGCAGCTGCTTGTATTTTAACCAAAATCAAAATGCATGAGCATATACCACCTGATTTTGCTTTCTTGGACTGGCTCAGAATATGATTCAAAATCCTGTTGCTCACTTTTAATAACTTGAACAGTCTGGACCCTGACTACATCAGTGAATAGTTAGCCTCTGATACACCTATGCATCCTTGTCTTCTCTGACTCTTTGGTCTGTTTTCATTTCCCATCACCAGGCTCTGGAAGACACTGAGAGACTCTGAGAAAATGACCTTTCTGTTCTGTAGCTCTAAGACTGTGGAATTATCCTTTAGCCCAGATCAGATTTTGCAAGTCAATCAGCACTTTCACATCCTGTCTTAAAACTTACACTTTCACAGGTTGTTTGACAAAGAATTCAGATCAAGGAATTCCAAGTCAAAATTGTGGAATACACCAGTAAGACCTCATTTGGAATATTGTGTACAATCTTGGTCACCGTGTTACAGAAAATAAATCGCTACTCTGTAATCAATCCAAAAAAAAGGAACCTCATACATTATGGGGGATACCATATACACTAGGGGAATTGTAACACTATTTTGATATTTTGGGGTTAGAAAGAATCAGCATTGATGAGTGCATTTCAAACCACAATGGAAAATAAAATGTACACAGTAATGTGTTAAACCTCCAATTTAAATCAAAAAACAGACTAAATTTCCAGGTATGCACAGTGCCATATTGCCATCATTGCCTGCGAATTAGAAAGAGGCAACAAAACTTCCGGCGACATGAAGTGGCCTTATTGCATTGTAAACAAGCAGACCTGTGAAAACGTCTCTTTTAATCCAATAGAAATATTGCTCTCAACTTCAAGACTAGTTTTGCTAACTAATGTTACTTCCTTGTTAACTCTGCATGCAGGTCACGCTGGAACATTTCTGCTTGCACAACCTATACTCATTCGCTTGTACATCGCAATACATTAGTCATTACAGGGTTATTACAGGGACATATCAAATTTTATATCCACAATTCCTCTGAACAAACTGCAGCATGTCCAGCAGGTGAGCAAGAAGGACCGATTTACGTCATAAGTCTTGCGAACTCTCGTTCTCGCCCACAGCGGGACCAGTGGTTTGCGACAACCTGGTGATCATACAGTACCTTCACAAAGTTCACGATTTTGTGCTTCAATTGGAAATTGACAAATTTTATGATACCATCAATTCATTCATTGTGTTACCGAGATTTAAATACCAGTCTGAGAATTTGGGACTGCAGTTCCCTAAGGTCTAGGAGAGGTTGTGATCCATGCATTCACAATCTTTAAAGTCACTGTGAGCACAAAGGCACGCCTTCACAAATACTGACAGTGACAACCCAGAGGACACAACAGGAAACACATTTAAAACTGAGAACATTTCATTATACAGAGGGTTGTGGGAGCCTTGAACAAGTTTACCAGCTGAAGCAGAAATCATGGATTCTTTCAAGAAATGGCTAAATGTGATCCTCAGATCAATTAGCTATTAACTACCAAACAGGCTAAACGAGCTGAATGTCTTCCTCTCATTCGTAACTGTTCTTATGTTCTTTAGGGCTCATTCCACTCTTGGCACAGCCCACCGCTACTGCCATCAACTGGATGTGCGTGGTGATAATGCCTATCAGATTACAAAACTGGAATCAAGATATCCATTTAACCTGATCTTGAAAATATTTAATTAAATTAACACTTTCCTATTCATATTTTAATTTTACTGTCATCTGATCACAGATCATCTCATCAGAAGCAATAAATTCTGTACCCTTGGGAATAATACCTGATAATAGTCAGAGTCTGTTAGGCAAGACTGGTGGACAGCAAAACACCTTTGTAACCAATGACTTTTTTTGCTAATGAGCTTGCTGGCAAAATCACAATACGGCACAGTTCTTCACTTTTTTCCTAAGCAAACAATAATGAAATCTTACTCCCAGCATCAGCTGAAGTCATACCCAGACAATCAAATCAGTCCTGGGACTTGTTACTGACGAGCACACACGAGGACGATCTTATTGTCTTGCCAAAGAAATGACATATCTCCTTGAGGGAAGACAATAAGAATTTCTTGTGGTTTTAAAACGCAAGTACACAAGAAGCTGTTGTTTTCAGCAGAGGAGTAGTTGCTGGAAATACATCAAAAGTCAAGTCATGACTGGCTTGATAAAAGAGATTTAAGGAATTTAGAACTTAGCTTATTTAAGGCTTCTCGCAGAGCCAAGAGATATTAAATCACCTTACAGGCTTTTTAATATGACTTGTAAACAAATCTACAGTCATTGGTTCTGGGCCATAGATCTTAATTCATCCTGAGGCTTTTTTTAATCAGAGTTTTTTTGTGCTCCTTACTAACGCATAATTAAATCAATAGTATTTCCTAATAAAACAGAATCTTGCTCACCTTGTCAGGTGACTACTCTCTTATATTCAATTATTAGGAGTGTCAGAGCTAAGTCTCCCCCCGGCTGACTGTGGTGCTCTTGGATTGCTCAAAGCCTAAGAACATGAGAAAGACTTCAAAGTACAAACATCTTGTATCTTATGAAAATTAACTTCAGTGTCCCTGCACAAGCCTGATCAAAGTCACAGGATCAAATGACTTCTATATCTGGCTGAACAAAGACTGTGTTGGTCAACATACCATTACAGACTTTAGCCAATATTGAACTTGCGTCTACCTTTGAACTGCAGAGGTTAAGGATGTAAAGTCTCAGATGAAGATCCCTGACTTGGATAATGTTTTTATCTAAGGAGACTCACAGTTCACAAAACAACTAAACAATCATACAGTATTTGAGTGTAAGTGTAGCCCTGTCTTCATGAGTACACCAGTTCTGTATGGAATGGAAATTCACACTGAGGTGTAAATACTGTACAAATTCAGTCTGAAATATGTCCCACAGCCTTCTTTTAAGTGCTGCCTGCTACAGAAGAGGGTTGGACAACTTCAGGTACTGTATCTGCATAGTTGTCCATTAAGATTCAATTTCCCCATATTTCCTCTCCAACTATCTACAGTACAGTTCCTCTGCTGAACTGCAGCAGCCACTCAGGAAAGTGGCCTATTTGAGACTAATGCCACAGACTACAAAAATCTGCATCTTCAGACGCTGACACAGAACAGACACGTTATATAATTTTTCCTGGCATTGCTCTCCCTAGCACAAATTGGCTGTTTACAATGATTAAAATTACTGTGTATTTTCAAATCTATTAAACTACATGCCACTCTGGTTTACAATAAATACTCTGACAGAAATTACAGTTGTTCCAGATGGCATTTCTTTTGTTTTAGATCCAGTTTTTCAACCTGAAATCTTAAAAAAAAATAGGTGTAGAAGGGCTTTCTAATGAAAATGAAGGCTTCCCACCAGAGATTATATTTGTAATTGTTCTCATATGCAAAATGCTGTGCTGAGGCATTCAGCAGTTTGTTTCAGCCTTTTTCTGCCTGTTAAATCTCATAAATCGAGCAATGTTGCTGGCTAAGAAGATGTGTTTCATGGCTCACTCACAACTATGTACGTCTGGAAAAAAATGTGGAAGAAAGCCTTTTCGATATTTTGGTATATAAAGATGTAAAACAATGTTGTTCTTTTGTGTGACATAAATTTGGGCACAACAACCCAGAAAACATTTTTCTACCACCTGGGCACTTGTGCCAAAAGAGACAATATTGCACTTAAAGCGCACGCGTTACGGGTCTTCAGCAAATGTATTTTCCTGTGGTACCAGAAGCGAGCCTGAGTCGCTGTCTGACAGTGCCGTGGGAAACAATTCTGCATTCAGTTTGGGGAAGAGTTCAACTGCATTTTCACCGAATCAACTACTTCACTAGGCTTTTACCAACGATAAAATTACATCTATAAGAAATGGGAATCTACACTCTGTTTTTTTAAAACTATTTTAATTATAATTAATATTACAATAATATTAATATTATCATTGCAGACATGCCGAAAAAGGCACTAAGGCAGTATGTTTCAGCTGTATTGAATGACTTGTAGAACTGTCTTGTCCATCTGCCATGGAGGCCACCAGAAGAGCCGTCACTGTCCATTTTCTAACACTCATAGGCCCAATCTATGGTGGAGGAATGTGTATGAAATCACGTATCGCGGTTTCTGTAGTCCCACTACACCAACCACCTGGAGTCTTCAGGATGCAGCAGAGAAAGGCAAGATAACTAAAAGGATCCTCCAATCAAAATGAGCTGACTACTTTCTGACAATTACCTCGTCTCTCAGCCGGGCCTTCCTGGCTATTGGGTCATTTGCAATGCAGTAACTGACAGATCTCACTAAACAACTTCAGAGCAAAAAACAATTAATCAATCAATATACAGAGGGTTGCCTGCATGTAATGACATTATTCTCCCTATTCTCCCTGCCCTCACAACAAGCACTTCTCCCAAATGTATCATTTTAGGTGCTTCAAGTTCCAAATTGTCCCAAACACCGAACGAAGAAATTCCATAGGAGCGCCTTTAGGTTCTTTATTGTAACTATATATTGTGGTTTTCAAGCTACCCTAATTCTACACAACCTTGTCTCACTTTCCCTTCAGCTTTGCAATGACCTGGCACACACTGCCCCTCCTACAATATATCATGGAGCTGACAAGCTGCCATGTTGTGTAATGCGAGACTCTGAAAAGTTCTACAGCTGTTCAGATTTTCTGCCGGGTCTGCCACAACAATGATATCATGGAACAAAGCTGGAATGTAACCATAATCTGCTGGTTAACTATACTTTAACCTCGGTCCCTACACAGCTCACCACACACACCAGACAGGGTCCGCAGTCCTCGAGCAGCCCAGCTCATGGAACGGGGATTGCAAGGAGAAATCACAGCATTGAATTTCAGCTCATTGGACACATCCGAGCAATACCGTGTTGCCACAGAAAGAACAACACACACAATACACTTAACTAAAAAACAGAATAATAAACTATTTTATTTGGTGCCTTTAGCAGTCATCTCAGAGTATTTTTCAATACTAAAATAATAAAAACATATCACAACAAAATTAAAAAAATACAAAGTCAGGTTTCATACACCAAAACAGGTCATTGCAGTATTGACATTATTACAGCTACAAAATACAATTACTGTAAGCACTACTGAAATAATTATCAGCAACGGCATTACCTAATGAAAACCATATGAAGTACTGTACGGACAAAAACTGGAAGTCTATGCAATTACACATCTACTGCATGGCCTACAGTATAATCACTATAAATAACAAGAGAAAGTCATCACTCCATAAGTCATACTTAATACAGGGGTGTGATTGCAGCTGACAGACAAGGCCCTCATCTCTCACACCTCCTCCAAACCCTACACTACAGGAAATGACTGAACTGCTAAAGGCTCTTCTGACACTAAAATGGAACGTGCGATTCAAAAAGGCAATGCTCTCTTTTATTAAGGGGTTGTACTACCAGCAAGCCACCTGGAGTTTCTCTGTGGCAAAGGCAGTGGTGAATCCCACTCTGAGTACCAAATCATTAATATCCACATGAACCGCTGTTATTTTTTAATAAAAAGGTGAGATGCCTGCAAACTCTGCGCTCTTCACTGCATGTGAACGTTGCTGTTGTTGGCATCTCTTTAAAGTAGACCTTCAAACATTCCTGTGTACCTTCTGATCTGATGCTCGCACTTTCTGCCCCCCAAAAATCCCACAGCCCAATACACGCTGTACAGTATGAAACAGCCCCAGCTCCTACCTGTACCAGGCAGCTGCGGATCTTCCTCTTAAAAGCTGCAGTCAGACCGGACTCCCTGCAAAAACAAATGCGATTACATAAAGACAGTTATTAGGAGGCTCATGTTACGTTTTGACAAGAAAATTAACAGCCCGTGTGCAGCTCTTCTCACCCTGCAGGTCTCCCTTTTATGGTGTCTGCCAGTCTGTGCAGGGGCTGCTATCAGTGCAGGAGGAAGCAATGCTCTTAATCAAGATATGATTAAACAACCAAGTGGTACACAGAAGTTCTTTTTATCTTTCTTTTCTCTTTCATAATAGCACGACATTACCCAGGCATCATAATACTAGTACTTCGCTCATTTATTAAAGCTAGATAAACAGGAATTGTTTCTTCTTACAAAAGCCCTGCAAATTAACCATTACCCTTTTAGCAATTAAATGACTTGAACAAGATGCTGAAGACTTTAAAGTGGCAACTCCAGAAAATGATGGAACAAAACCATCAGTTTTTTTTAAACAGACTATGCCCGGTAACAGATAATGCTGTATCACAGGTTAGGACACAAGCCAGCAGCACTGAAGGCTCTGGTGAATGAGTTTTCAACACCAGTTATAGCTTGGCAAATGCAAAACTTCCCCAGGGATCTGTTGAATCAAACACCAAAAATGAAGTTGTTCTTTGAGTTTCAAGGTGTTGTAAATGGCAGACGAACGCATTTTAGACACCACAAATGGAAAATAATGGGAAGTGAATTCAAAGCTCTTCTTTACACAAAAGTTCTCAAAGCCAATGTCTTGGCTTCATTCAGAAGTGGCTGATTGAGCTCCTCAAATGAATGAGCTACCAGCAACAAAAATGAGCTGGACTGGCTGAATGGCTTCCTCCCCTTGGCAAAGCTTCTCATGACGTTAAAGCCTAAGGTAAGGTCAAATGCACGCACAAGGTAGACTTCAATGCACAGCAGACGCCTTGCACTCTGTGACTCCACTTGCCAGATTTAGAAAGACAATCCAAACAGAAGCAATTCCTTCGAGGTCTTGAGCACCAGTTCAAGTACACTATAGTACAGTCATACATTTTTGTGATTTTATTTTAAAAAAAGCTGCTTTGCAAAAAAAACCCAACAAAAAATTAACAACATAATGGCTTGTGTTTTAAAATAAAGAGAACAGCTGACAAATCTAGCATACCACTTATTTTACAAAAGGCATTACAGAATACCGGTCCTTGTTGTGGAATTACACATCATTCACTGAAATCCCCTTCATGCTACTGTAATTGTATTAGCTAATGTAATGTTTGTTTAAGCAGAGCTGCTGAACTCAAACGTAACCACAGCTTTCATTTAGACACGATTCCAGTTCACTTAACCTTTTGTGATATTTATTCAAAATTGTGCAAATATCCCCACAGAAAGATCACGAGCAGGCAGGTTTCCTATTTTCAAGACTTCCCACGCTGCTGTCAAGAGCCCTCCGAGAGGTGACAGATAGTTCACCTAAAACAACATTAGAAAGTCCAAAATTAGCACTTTTCTGGGCTTGTGAAACCGCTGGTTGCTTTTCATGCATTTGCAGTTTACGTAAGAAAAACAAGATACCTTGAGGCGGCTATTCTCTCAACATCTCAATTAACCTGCCTTCCTTTTCCCTTCAACTCTTCACTCTGTGGGAGACTCACGTCATTGTTTCGGTTTTTCTTTTCACCCCGTGTGCTACGAATGTCAGCAGGAGTCCCGAGTTCGACAGAAGGAGAAGACCAGGTGACATGCCTCATCCGTAGTGAGTTTACAGAGCAGACACAAAGGTTTAGGGAGGGATTATGAAGGGATCAAAGGAGCTGCTGTCTTTACAATGGGGAGTTACAGAGAAGTGTTTCAGGCTGAAGACATTACATGTTTGAAGGTGTTACTGCTGTCAGCTGGTTTATCCAGTGTGAGCATGAAAAGCAAAGTTTACATTCCAGTACTGTTTTTCTTACGTTTACCAGACTTTTCCTCAGAATACGTGTTTAATGAGCATACACAGTAGTACACGCCATCCTGGAAACAGTGACTTTTTATTTTTAATTATATCAGGGTGTTTTTTTTTTGCTTGAAGCAAGATCAGAAAGATAAGGTCTGGGCTGGAATCAGAAAGCATGTGCAAGCAGATCTCAATACTCAGTGAGGCAGGGCTGAAATCAATGTTACCACACAGTGCTTTTAGGGTTAAATAGCTTCAGTGCCACTGTTCTCCTCTGGCAATCCCACACACATTACTGGTAAGCACAAGGTCTCCCCATCCACTTTATTTAAAAAACATAAGACGATTCAACTACTAAGAACGCCTTCTATCAGGCCTTTCAGACCACACAGCTATCTGTGCCACGCCAGCGAGGAATATTTTCAAATTTCCTTTGTTGTTTAATAATAATTTTAATGCACATTTTCCTTTTTTACATTATTAGGGCTCACTTTAGACACGCTGCAGCTGAGCTCTTGCCAGCCTTATCATTTTTTCAAATGTAAACACGAGTAAGTTTGCCATCTTTTTGTCAAGAACCCGAAAAACACTGACATTATGATGATGAATAACAGTAACACGAGACGAACATTTTGTGAAAAGAAAGCTGAGGCACGGCCCTGTTACACTTTTGGGAACTTTTATTCTGAGATTTTATCAAGAGCTTTTCTCTCTTAGGACGGGCGTTCACCTCTCTCCATGCTGGTGATGTCTAACAGCAAGCTGTTCTGCTGATGAGTAAAAGACACCACTGGATGATATTAATATAGTTCACCTCAGTGTCTCAGACACTGAGTGCACCGCAGACATTACTTAGCTTAACTTACTTAGCTTAACAATACTTTTGCTTTCAGAAAAATATACATTTTACCACATAACTTGCATTAAATTACATAAAATTACACAAAAATAATGCATTAGAGAAAATATCAACACTACATAGTAATACAGTAGCAGAGATGAGGTCTGGCTCAAAGAAGCACTTTATAAAGTCTTTATAAATTCCTGCCCCAAGTACTGTACAGTGCAGTGTGAAAGTACTTCAGCCCCCCTCACGTTTACTATGGATACCAGTAAACATCAGCAGACACCAGGGAGACGTGTATTAATGCCTGGGATTCAGAACACAAAAGCCATTTGATTCGCATCAGCATTGAGTGTTATTATCCAGACAGAAACATCTCGTATCCGGTCAGTAACATCTCACTGTCTATTTTACCATCTCAAAGTTCCACATTGTTGCTAAAGTTTGGCGCAAAACATGACAAAAAGGTCTATTTGCATTGCTGCTATGCTCTATTTCAATTCTATCTCATATTCTTTGGTCTCTACTGATATTCTAGTTAAAAAGATCAGATTGAATATACCACTGCAGCCATACTGAATGACAAGATGTATTACCTGCCCCAACGTTTGCATACAGGACTGAGTTACTGCCATCAACAATACATAGAAAGAGCTGTCGCAGCCCAGCATGGGGAAATACGAGGAGCACAGCCTTAACGTGTGCAGAAAAAGTAGGTCAGGCTTTAATCAAGGCAAGTCATGTTCTTTCATCTTCCAGGTGAAGTATCTGACTCTTTTCAAGCAGCAGAAGAAGTTTATGTACATACCTTCACCCATCCCCTTTGTTCATCTGGGAAGCACAGCGTTGCAGCAGAAATGAAAAGGAAATACACAAAAACAGGGTAGTCGTGTTGAGAATGCAGTATTAAGAGATTTCAGTAAGAGGAGGGAAATGGTCCCAGGCTGGTGGTATATTACCCTTTAATGATGTGTCTATCAGCGGGGGGGGGGGGGGGGGGATTGTGCATTGAAAGCTGTGTGACAATATTTTATCTCTCCTAGAAATGTTTATTCCACAAGGGGAACGGTTTATTCCCAAAATGCTTCCTTCACAAACAGGGGACATTTCTTACCTCCCCTTCACACACATAACCTAGAAAAAAACTGTAAGATTGTAGTCTTCAGTCTTTGTTTACTTTAAGAACGGTCAACTAGGACAACTCAGTTGACAGGCTACAGGACTGATTTGACAGTCACAGATCACTTTTACCTCTGCTGCCCATAGGTCCCAAACAAAGGGCTCTGCAAATTGCCTGGAAGAGCAGCAGGTGTTGTCTCGGGGGGTATCAGGTGCTGTACTGAGCAATCTAGACCTATTAAGCTCTCTTCAATGTTCTCACTTTGCTTCCTTATTCTGACATTTTTGAGTCTCAAAGTGCTGGGCTCCTCATGTTAGCTTTAACCGTATATTTGAAACACTTTGTCCAAAAGAACCTGCTTTGGAAGACTGAGGTCTGATAGCTGGAAAACAAAACCAAAGTGCTCTACAGTTTTCAGACACTCATTGACACTCTGTATCAATGATACTGGGGTGGATGCATTTGGAGCATTCTGATTGAGAGTATTGGGAATATAGATGCTAAGATACAGATATAGAACTCTAAGTCCCATTATCTCAGATATTTCAATACATACATGGTGACAACTGTCTGGAATGCAGAATCATCAGTGTACGTGAGTTTGATTATTAAAGTCAGGGTGGTTTTATTATTGGACTGGAGTCATAGTTGGAGATTAAATAAACATCCATTTGTCATTTGTCTGGAGACTCCAGAAAGAAGCTTGCCCATTATCAAACAGAGCTTATTGATAATTTTCCCTTAGCAACGTTAATATGATGAAGAAACATATAATATTATGTTATAATATGGTCATACTCCCAAACTATCTAAGTCTGTTAAGAAACCTGTCTGTGTCACAAAACTTACACACATTTGAGAGGCAGGGGATCTGCAACATTTTGAAAAATTAACAGAGCACAGATCTGAAACCTCACGTCTTGGATTCCTGCACAGCAAAGCAGCTTTTCTACAAATAGGACCCTACAAATCCAGTCTTGGCTCAGATCCACTCTGTACTCCCTAGTTTACAGTTATCTCTGTATCAGTTTAGATCTATTAAATAAAGCGGGATTTGGGATACTGATGAATCAATGCATCCTTCTTTGCAATGCTGACAATATGAACTGAAAATTTTATGTTGCTTGTCCTGTGTACAGTAATGTATCATCCAGTAAACCACTATGATCACAGATGAACAGGAAATGTTGCTCAGCCACGTTGTAGCGAATAAAAAGGAAAATTAAATGGATATTGCTGATGACAAACTCCAATAAGAAGTGCAACTAAAAATACCCAGCGACTGCTTTGTGAAAAGATATCAGGAAAGAGGAAGTAATCAATGACTATGGTCTTACTCAGCGGCAACAATGAAGGCGCTACAATGGAAGCTGTGATCCATCTCATCTCCTTCATTCACAGAAATATATAACTCTATCATTCAAAAAGCTGTAAAAATTCGCTGAGAGACATGGTTGCATTTTTTCTTCACTGTAACAATGCACACACAGTGTTTGCATAAAGTACTGTACATCTAAACTGCAAGTAAAAATTATTAACAATAATGACACCTTTATCCAAGGCATGGTGCATAAAAACAGCTTGGACAAGAAAGTGTCGAAATTACATTGCATAGAGCAACAGAATAAAGATATTGACACAGCAGGGCCTTTTGAAATAAGAAATACTAGCCAACAAAAAAAGGTACAGAATTAGTAAAACAGCGAAACCGCAAGAAAATGCAATCACACAAACCAGAGAAGCAGGCAGCAGCACGGATTCTGTGAAACCAGAAAGATGCCTCACAGAAGAGAACAAGCAGTGCTATATGCTATGGAGGACCACAAATTTTAGCACACAGCACGAAAAAAAGGAAAAAATATTCCCAAGGCAGTAAGCGACGTGAAGCTATACAATAAAGTGTCAAATTCCCTATTGATTCACACAGTGCAGAAAAAAGCTGCAAGGCATTTATCGTACTGACACACTCCGATTTTGACCTGGTTACTACACTCCTTTATTTAAAATAACCCATGACCACTTTCTCTTCACAGCAAAAAGCTGTAGTGGAAATCATCAACCATGTGTAGACACAGCCTGACAATATTATTCCAACTGGTAGTATACCCCTGGACAAATGTGCTTGGGGTAAAATATATCCGTGCTGAACGGATGCTTCTTTATGCATAAACCACATCAATAAGATCAGGAAAAGAGCTATCACACTCTATAAAATATTGTCTTTTTATACTTTGTTCACCAAAATTAACCCTAACCCTATCTCAGTTCAGCTAGAAAGTATTCTCAAAATGATCACTTCTTATGGCTTTGAGTGGACGTCATCCATGTTTATACGTTATAATATTTAGACTTCACTCGTTCCTTACTTTAATATGACTTTCGTAGTAGTCAGAGGAAATGCCTTAATGAAAAAACAGCCTTAAATGAAAACAGGTTTCTGTTAACTTGTTTTTTTTACCCCTGCTAACTATATTATCTAACAATTTGAAAATGTCCCTTTTGTACTTAGGTATCATACAGATTGAACAGAAACATATATCTTCTGATTTGACTACATAATCATCTGTAAGCCTTTGGGAATTTGAGGATTATACATATACAACCACGCGGACACATAATACAGGATATAAAAAGAAGATTACAAAACCTTTCCTTAAAACCGCATTTCTGTAACCAAGTTCACTTCATGATCAGCCATGTATGACAGTGATCAGTTTTCGCAGTTCTGAGAACAAAGTTTATCAAAGACAGAATGTTAAAGTAATTGAAGATCTCAAGGTTATAGTGGAATTATGTGCCTGCAGGAATTCAGTGGTACGAAAGTGTTTTGTGCTGAAGAAACCATCACAAAGGAAGGTATTTCGAATACAGGCGTTGTTGCTACTGTAACAGCTGAAGTCCAAGGCCAGTAGCTCTGTTACCACAGTAACTACAATAAATAAGCACATGACTTCAATTGGTTAGATGGTAGCTTTTGGGGAGATAAGGACAGGTCACGGGTGCTATCCTCAGAGTCTGAGAAATACTTTTATCACCCCCATAACAAAAAACACACTCTTCTGACCGAACATTTCATTGGAATATACTGTTATTATTAAACACATGAAGAGATAAGAGAAAGGGATCAAAGAGACTACTAAGGAAAATATCTTTTACCCTGGAGAAGGAGTTATTCTGAGAAGAGCTAATTGAGTAGAACAGTTGGTTTTAAAACAGTTTGTGTTGTCGTAAAACAGAAAAAAGCTGAACAGTTTTTAAGTACTGCATGTGGAGTCGGGCAAGTTCACCTTACCTTGCAAGTGTACCTGTCTTCTTCTGCGCAGACTATTTCACGTTTGACTTGACGAGTATCACACTCTGCTTCTCCTTCTGCCCACAGCACTGCCCTTAGCATCTCCCCAGCCTCCCCTCCAGGAATCTATACAAATATTGGTTGCTTACACCTTGCGCTGTTGTCCTACAGCAGGTTAACAAATACCAATCCAGGGGATCATGCAAAATCCATTGCGGAATCTGCACAAGCAATTTGTTCATCCTAAAAATGACAAACTCTCTGACCCCTGTGGGTTCACCTCTTCATGGAAAAGCTAACCTCCTGAACACTGCATGAAAGGCATGACTAACCTGCTACAGAAAGATCCTAAAACCACTTGCTGTCCCCCGGGGAAACAGAAGAAAACAGTCTTTGATAGAAAGGGGTCTTGGTCCTTTCTGAAACTGACAATGACCTCTTGCATGTCAAACGCTCCAACAAGCAACATAATTTCAATTAACTAGACCCTGAAAAAGGACAGAAAGGCATCTATCTGATCGGTCTCCGTGTAAATAATTACAAGGCACTGCTCATTACTGAGCGACTCCCAGGTCAGCCCTCAGTTCACATTCCACCACTAATTAAAGTCAATTTTGACCAGAATGTGAGCAAGGTCCTGTCTCAAGTTTCCCACACACAGCTCCATCACCAAAACAGGAAAAAGCCATTCCATCTGAACAAATATTATACTTCGTATACAAGAGAGGCTACATCAAACCTTCGAAATACTGGTGGCAAGTTTGTAGGTCTGCCATTATGTTTGGTTACTTTGGTTACTTTGCGCACTGTTCTACTCAAAGTTGTCTTCTTGAGTACATGATAGTTATGCCAAGCAAATTTTTCAGCTGGACATCTCGTGCACTTCAGTGTTGTGAAAAGTTAAAATACATCCACTTGTTTAGAAACAAAAAACACTTTAAGCCAAGGCTTTGATATGGTTATTCCAGTTTAGTAAACTAACTGTCTTTCTTATGAGATCATACTATAGTTCAAATCGTGCTTTAAAACAAGCGCACAAGGTTAATTTTTTATGAGATTTCATTGAAGCGTTAATCATACTTTTAAATACTAAGTTCAACATCTTTTACTTTGGATGTGGTAAGAGAAGGCAAAGAAGAATTCAAATAGGCCTTTCAAAAAGAAAACAAGGCTTTGTTTCAATTAAATTACTGCAGATAAATGCAATGTGTGTCCTATTATCTACCACATAAATGTTTAAAAAAGGACTGTGGATAATTAGCTAAATACTTTCACAGGTAAAAGCATCTGTATAACCTTTTTTCAATTTTGTGCTTATTACCCCAAAACAAAACAGAAATCCTTGAAATTTTCCAGGATTTCTACAATCTGTCCAATCGCAGGCTCTGTTTTCAGGCTGTCAAAACGAGTATCAGCGCAGTTCTGAGCACTCCCTGCACAGCCAGGCTACCAAAGCCGATCCAAGTGTTTACTGCAGGCCAGGGTCCCTGGAGAAATGAGTTAAGAACGAAATGCAAAACAAATGATGTCAGTGTAGCACCGCAGCTACTGGCAATGGCGAGCAAATGCCCCCTTGAAGTCAACAATTGCTAAGTCAATAGTGAACAATTAGGATACTAATTTTATTTACAGTGGCATGTCTGGTTTAGATTAAGATGAAGCAATTTGTATTTTAAACGTAAAACACTCTTTCAGCAAAGGATGAAAATGATGGCAAATGAATTTAAGGAATGTCAAACAAGTTTTATGCATAATATCCTAAAGACAAGAAAATAAGCTATAATGTGAGAATTTCTGGCCATGGAAGTCAGCTGAGCCTGTTACAGCTACAGTATGCACTGCAAACACCAGAGTTTTCAAAGTAAAATGTGCTGGACTTTTTCAGGACTCCAGATAACTTTACCGAAATCAGTTCCACTTCCAAACAATTGATCAATAAGTCAACCAATAAACATACAGTACTTACAATCTCTTTTAAGAGCATGTAGAATTATGGGAATGAATACTAAATAGTTCTTGGTGT
Organism: Atractosteus spatula; assembly: GCF_055471065.1. NCBI lineage: Eukaryota > Metazoa > Chordata > Actinopteri > Semionotiformes > Lepisosteidae > Atractosteus > Atractosteus spatula. The sequence continues at coordinate 63,971,647 of NC_142708.1, read as the reverse complement.
TTCACAAAATGGGGAAAGGCAAACTATCTCAACAAAACTTAAATTCCTCTACTGCACATAGAAAGTCTTTATTATTGACTGAATATATATAATTCTAAATGAAGAATAAAAAGAAAAAAAGTCAGCAAATGAAACAAGGCCATTCAACTCATCTAGCTACTGTATAAAAATACATACAATGTGTTCAATTAAACCGACTCAGTCTTGTTCATTCCCAGAATTCGATAAACACTTTGCTACATACCTCTCAAGCACCACTAAATGTTGACTTATATTAAATTATATTTGCTAATTTAATGTAAGAATGTATACATCTGTTCTTCAAGACCCCTGTGAAAAGAGGAAAACAAGCACATAACATCTCAGGAGGTTATTCTACTAAGCAAAGTATACAGTACGTACTAAGGGAACTGATTAAAGCATTTCAATGTATCTTTATAGCCTTACTGCCAGACATCCAGGAAGGGCACCCAGTACACTAGTGCTGGACCCTTTCCATCAGTGATAGCTGCCAGTTGACCAGCACAGTGTTGTCTCACACCAACCTCATGTCTGGTGTGAGAGTAAAAACCTTCCAATCCTGAGACACATTAACCCTTTCTAATTAACCCCAAATTCATCTGCCTCTTGGAAACCTGCAAGGTGGCAATCTGGCAATCTGAATATGCCACTCGGCTTGACATTTACATCGAACAAACTAAACCGCAGAACGCACGGGACAAAGAAACATAAGAATCATTTTTCTTGTTGTACAGTAGTACTGACAACAGTTTACCGCAGTGTGTGTAGCACTTAAAAGGTTAACCCACAAAAACAGCCAAAACATTCAGAGCTGCACTGGGCTACAGTTCCATTTTCCTACAATAGTTCTTTGAAAGGTTGAGGTGTAAAAGCCTGCAGCACAGCACACTGACGTCAAGGCCCATGCTGGGGAACACAAAGCTCTCAGTGAATCTAGGGCCCGAGCCTCAGTGCCCCTACAGCCCACCACACAGGGACGTCTTTCTAAATTGGGACAGCCGGCTTGGGCAGGAATGTTAGTTCTGGAAAGAGCACGGGTCTCCAAATGCAAGACTGTGTTTTCATTCCAGGTTTGTTTACACAGCGGTTCTGCAAATTAGGACTGGCAGGGTGGCTTGAGGGGTCTTTGACCCCAGCCCATCTCCAATTTAAAACCCCTTCATTCCATCACCCCAGCAAGCACACCACAGCTGGAGAGCAACAATTCTCCATCAGTTAGAAACCACTGGTTCGTTTCAACAGAACAGAAGTAAGCAATCATTCCGCATTAATTTAATAAAGATTACAGCATGCTTGCCTGCATACCGCCTGTGATTTCCATCTCACTGCTGATACTGTTAATTCACAAGCATTTCCATCAGCAGACACTGGGTACAGAGCTCCGCACCCAGTGCTTTCTGGTTCTGGAGACATACTATACGAAGACCTTGGATTCTGATTCCTGCACTTGTGATTAAATTCATGTTTAGATTATAAACAATAACAATAACAAATAACTGTGTGCTCTGTCCGACTGCTCAGCAGTTCAGGTGAAAAAATGCTAAATTGCTTCACCAAATGAATTAAGGGGGGACACCAGGGATAACAACCCTAATCTTACAACGTGATCTGCACGCAGTAGCACAAGTAGCATTTGTCAGGAAAATAGTCTCAAAATCAAGAGCAATATTTCTATGGGATTAAAAGAGATGTTTTCACAAGCCTGCTTGTTGACAATGTAATAAGGTCACAACACGTCACGGTAATAAATAAATAGTGAGCAATTTACCCCAGCAGTTTACTAAAATCAAGCAAGGCTGTGGACATTACAAGCCAGAGGCATGGTTGCAAGATAGAGAAGCTAAGTATTTTTCCACTCATTTTTTACATTATTTTATTCCTAAGATATTTTCATAAGGAGCCTACAATTCGATGTGATGTCCCTGCAATACAAATCCGAAGACGAGATTCTAGGCATGCTTTTATGGTGGTAAAGATTTACAGACTTCTCAAAGAAGTGTCTTTCAAAATACAGGCATGCATAAATCAGGATTTCAAGGTTCAACCTAGCAAAATAAAACACTGCACTGATTCCATGATCTTTTAAATTTGATGTACTATACACGGCCACACTTTATCTCCTAAATGCCTCGTGTGGAAGATTATCAATAGACATTTAGTAATTGGATTACAGAACAAATATATGATCCTGCTAGACAAAAAAACTTATGGAACAAAAGCTTCAACAGATTTGCATCCATTAAGCACGTTTGTTTTCCATTTTCCTACATATATAATTGTTAGACAGACCTACATATTCTAAATAGACCTGAAGTTTCAAAAGCTTGAAAGTATGTACAGTAATTGTTCTTGTGTGGAACAAACAGCTGTTCACACAGGCAGCGCCTTTACTCTATTATTTTAAATGAATGGTGTGTGGAAATACAGGTAATACAATGATGATGGAGCAGTTAATACTACAGAACAGTCTTAAGGTCTCCTCCCTCTGTCTGCATCTACAAGTATGAAACACAAACCAAGCAACTACCTGCCATGTACTCAGGAAGAAGATGCTTAATCTCTTGCAAAATGGTTTAAAAGCATGTGTGGAAATCAATTACACTCAGAAACAAATGAAGAACAAGTACTTTAAACTTCTTGTTCTTTCATCTGACATTTTGGCCCACAGGGACAAGTCCAGCAAACTGACAGCTTTTCAGAGCTTTTCAGCCCCAAAACAGAACCTGGCCCAAGTTCTAAAAGCAGTTTACAACATTAAAAGTATATCTTTAGTGAGAGAGTTATCATACAAGGTGAGTGACATAGCAAAGGCAAGTACTGCTCAGCAGAAAGGTTAAAAATACAGTATGCTTGTCCCCTTGCTGCTTAACTGCCTTGAGTTGGAGGCACAATAACATCCTCCGTCAAGATGCCGAAGTTCAATGTCGCCTCTGAGCCGCTGACCAGGCATGGCAACGTACCTGTACTACCGCAGCTCCAGATAATGCCCATAACCCAGAGAAACAGACAAACAAGTACAGCAATCACGCCCAAGAGACTGTGATGTCTGGACTGCGTCAGAAGGGAAAAGCACAAAAACAGCAGCTGAACAGGAGGGGTATTGGTTGTAAGCTCAAAGTCAAAATATCATGGTATGAAATGCACACAAAACCAAATATCTAAAGTGATTCTGGGCCAAACCTACCACATTTGAAAACACTGCAATCTTAAAAATTCAAAAAGAAGGCTTTCCTAAGTGGAAATCCAGGTGCACCAGGTGTCAGACTATAGGCTACAATTTAACTGGGAGATCATTCCTTTGACTTTTACATGTATTATTACAGGATACTCATAATATGTGCGGATACCGTGATCTGGAAAATATTACACTCTCCTAATTACATAAAATCAATCTGAGAAAAAAATTCAATAGTCTGTCAAAAGTGCTTGCATAAAAAAGTCACCTAAATCAGCTGTTACCAACCATGTGCCAAAAAATAAGCATTTCATATCTCTTTTCATAATCAAGCAAGACAGTAATTGGCCTACTTTAATAAAAGCAGGCATTGTAGACAAAACATTCCAAAACATCTTCTTTTTCAAATATTCATGTATCCTTGAAAGCTAATTACACATGTCAGAGAAGAATTCATCCTGATTTGATTAATTTCCCTACACCTTGACAGGTCCTGTGCGAATCTTACCACAGGCTAAGGTTCCCGTGCAAGCAGAGGAAGAAGAAACCTGGTGAGTACGAGCTGGGTACAGAGCTGAATCTGCAAAAAGTGAATTTCCAAAGCAAAGACTCCTAAGACCATGCCTGCGAATACTGGTCTCAGTGATATTTACATTGCTCCAAGACTAGACCTGTCTACCCATTTGAGTGCAGGGGGCACTTTAGGAATGAGCTCCAAAGTCTGGGAAGTTAGAACAGGGCAAACAGAGTTTGGTTTGCAGAGTTCTAGTGTCTTTAAGAATGAGACGACGTCTTAAAAAAAGCTTAAAATATTAAGGCTGTTAATATTAAGCTTACAATATTAAGGCTATTAAGGCTGATATGTCTATGCAATATCATTTATTCTTCCTTACAGACAGATGAAACAAATGTAAAGGCTGTCTCTTTCATTCCTGTTCATTCCTGCAATATGCTACATGTATAATAAAGAGTTGTGGTAGTGTGTAGTGGGCTGTTTTTCTTACTTTCTAGTCTCAGAGTTTCTGATATATACAGATAAAATGCTAGATTAAGCCTACAAAAGGGAAGCCTAGTAGGTTCTGAAATTTACACAAATAAGGCTCATCTGTGAACAAAATAAAGAAAGAAATAATACAGTAAAACCAAAATGTGTAATAAGGTGGTTTCGCCTGTGGTTTCAATAAAGAACAAAAATTTGAGGCCTTGTAAGTAAAAGCAAGGATAAAATAACCAATTTATGTTATCTTATTCTTATTAAATTACACCATTCATTCCAACTTTGCAAGCAGAGATGTTTAGCAGGAGGTAAAATATTCTGACATAGAGCATTTTAAATTATAATAATAACTTCTGGAATTTCTACATACTTTTATTCACTACTCAAAAAACAGTATTTCTGTTTGTATTGTATCGTGTAACATAGTATACTTCATATTACTATGCATTACTACTATCTATGTCTGTTGCATTTTTTATCTCAAGCCACAACAGACACAAGAGAATACCGGTGACTCTGCACCCTAAACTCCAGCTGCTCCCCTGACATTTTTCTGCATAACCCAAAGGAGCTCTCTCTGAATTGCCGCACAAGCCTTAAAGTGTTAAAATAACACGCTCACTCCGAGACTGCTCTGAGGCATGCCTATGTACAGTTGTGACTCTTCTGATCTTGTTTCAACCAAATTATTCCAGATTATATTACTGTTATCCATTGTTATTGTTATAAATAGCAATGGTGCTTAAACACTCAGCGGTCTCCTGGCATGGCGAACAAACGCCTTAAATAGAAATGCAAGAGAAGCCGCATTCATGATCAATGAAGCCTGCGCTGCAGTTTCCAAAACTCAGGGTCCCAAGACCAGAGAGTCTGTTTCATCTCCCGGCTTCAGTGGGCAGAGCATAAGAAAAACGTAGTTTGCACAAACTCTGACTCGCACTTTTATGGATTTTCTGCAAGAAAAACAAATGGTATAAAAACAAGCAGCAGTGCGCCTTTCTCTGCAACACTGGAACCCAATCCCACTGCTGCTTGTGTCTTCTGGAAAATGGCGATGGAAAGCTCACTGTACATGACTCAGCCCAGAAAAGACAGCAAACAATCGTAGCACTGTGTGCATGAAACTACTTCAGTCATACTAAATCTTAGCTGACTTGTGTCTCCACACCACTGAACCAATAAAAACAGTCAGGACAACATCTCCCAACCTGCCCTTCAGAACACAACAGAACCGCACTCTTTAGACATGCACAAATACCCACATGTGCATGAGACCACTTAACACAAGGTTTGGCATTAAAGCAACACTTCTAATTTCATGCCCTGTGTAGTGCCAGTGTGAGGTGAACTGGAGAGTACCTGTGTGTCTACGCAGTCGGAGAGTACCAGTGTGTCTGTGCAGTTGGGGAGTACCTGTGTGTCTGCACAGCTGGGGAGTACCTGTGTGTCTGCACAGCTGGGGAGTACCTGTGTGTCTGCACAGTCAGAGAGTTCCTATGTGTCTGCGCAGTTGGAGAGTAACGGTGTGTCTGCGCAGACAGAGAGTACCTGTGTGTCTGTGCAGTCATAGCACTAGTCATAGTCACTTAGCACTGACAGCAAAACACAGTAAATACATTAGCATTTTCAATACAGTTTTCAACATTCTTTTCAGATTTTATTTTACAACATGACTCAGTAATCCTATACATAATAAAATAAAACACCAGACTGTTACTTTTTTTCTAACAAATGTTACCTTTTACTGAATTAAAATGAACAGCTTTAATACTAAATACTTTTAGAAAACAGCAAATTAAGTCTGGCTGCCAAGCTTTGAAAATCAGCCCATTAATCAACTCGTTTCACAGCTAGAAAACCCCCCTTGAATCACCCTAGAAAACACTTGACCTAACAAAAATGACCAAAAATATTTTGTGGGACCAGTAATAATGCCCAGAAACACTGTCCCGTAGTTAGTTTTAAATCACATGATCATTGCTGAACAGTACAGTTTTTGGGTAAAGGTGTGAATCCATAAAACTGGAAAGGTTCGGGAGGTTCTTTTGCGCTACACATATATACAGTACAGTAAGTGTATAAAAATGGTTTCAAGGAATATAGTATCACCAAGGGATGGGCAAATGCATTAATTACAAAAACCCCCATTAGGTCACCCCAGAACAAAGCCTTTCAGGCCGCAGCTATACCTGCTGCTTGTGTTATCTGGTGGGCGCCGAACACTGGTGCAATTAAGAACAGTCGATAAAGCACTTTCATCAGCAGTTCTGGCAGCGCAGGAAAGGCCCCATTCATTCCAGCTGCTAACGCCAGCCCCAGACACCCGCCACACAGAGCAGCCCCTTTCAGACATCGGCCAGGCTCACAAATTTCAGCGGCCTTTTCCCCCCCTCAGCTGGAAAAACGAATGCATCTGACTGTGATTAAAAATAAGACTTGGGAGAGCTCCAATCAATCCCCCCTCCCTCCCCTCTCCGTTACAGTCATGCTTTTCTGAAATGTCGATTAGCTAGAACCTGTGGAGTGTGTGTGTGTGGGGGGGGGGTGCGGTGTAGATGGGGAGGGCGCAGAGTCCTGGGGCTTTTAAAACAGTAACCATCTGTTTGAGTCACGGGCTGGGCAGAGCACTGCTCAGGTTTCCATCAAGCAGCAGAGCTGCGGAACAGGGCGCTGGGATCCGGGAAACCATCCAGAGAGGAAGGGGCAGCAGCTCACACATGTGCAGGGGCAGAGAGCAGAAACCCCAGCACCTTTAGCTTCTCATTTTTTTGCTGTTTAACCATCTTCACTGGCATTTCTCACACAACAACGGCAATAACAACAATAACTAATACAGCGTACAGGCACATTTTTAGAAACCCCTTTCCCAAGGGTTACTCAGAATGAGCCTGGAGAAGAAGTAAAATAAGCTACAGGACAGTTAGCGCCAGCTACAGGAGCAGAGCAGAGCATGTGTCGCCAATGTTGCAACGTTGTACCCAGAGGGGGCCCAGAAGTTGCCAAGCCAAAACCTGGCCCCTCTTGACCCCACCCTGCCACCCTACCCCAAACCGCAAAAAGACACATTACGTACAGGACTCACGATCCTACGGGTGGACCGATGAAAATATTTCAAACACGCAAACGCAGTTCATCCATTTTAACCATCCCTAAACGGGGAGCGCTGAAACACGAATTGGAACTTCGTAATGGAGAAGTGATGCACAAAGATACTCTCAGGTACGAGTTCTAGTCAAAGGCTGCACATGTTATAATTAAAAGGAAAATCTGGTCAGCAAGACATTTTTATAGAGTACATTTTCACTTACTGTCTATAACTTAAGTTACAGACAATATAAAAAAAAATAAAAGAACATTTAACCAGAGTGTATTTTGCGAATGTAACCTGAAACCATGAGAAGACACAAAGAAACACTATGATAAGGTCTACTTTGTTTGTTCCTATTTTCATTAATAGGGATCCATCTAATCTATTTTCCTCTATATTTAATTTACAATCAGTTTTAGGGTGGGTCTCCCGACTGATCTCCTCTAGCTACAGTACCTCACTTTCACACTGAAAAGGCATCAAAAATGGCAACAGATCAAGAATAAAGTGTATCAATATCAATCTACAATCATCAGATTACAGAATATAAATAACTTTCCACTGCCTGGGACACAGACCTAGCAGGGGAAGAGTGCATTTCGCACTTCACAATGAATCACAGTGAGCATATTTCACAGCTCTGATTTTTCTGTGAAAAAGTAACTACTTGAACATTAAAGATGCCATTGTAAGATTAGTCTCTTAACCCTGGTACCCTGTCCTCCATAAGATACTACTTAATTTGGATGGTGAAGCAGTTTTTCACTTTTCTTCCTGATCTGCTGTGCAGTGGGGCTGCTGGTGCACAATGGCTGCCACACGTCACCTACTGTAGGTCTGCTCTACAGTAATGGTGGAGTGCCCCCTCTTCTATGTGAAGCACTCTTTTAGGTTGAAAATGCAATTATCATTACCATTACCATTATTAAAGCATTTCTTGTCCATATTGTCTCACGGAACAGGAATGCATTCTTCACTCGTATGACAAGGACACAGAAATGGATTGTGCCCATTGTCAGTGACCTCTGATGTCTGATTTCTTTTCACAGTCCAGGAGATCCTTTGTCACTGCAGCACCTGTCTGACAAGCACGTTCCCCCTCATGGCAAACACTCCTGTTTGTCCCTTTCAGATCAACAGTATTTGCATAGTAATAGAAACGCTATTTTTTTACTAGCATGTGAAAAGGGTCTCCTCCTGTATGTAAAACTCTTACAAATCTTACAAATCCCCCAAGATGAAAAAGCAATGGAATGTGTAATGGAAAGATCTATTTACCCAACAAATTTACCCAACGGGACAATAAAGGTTGAATTGAATTTACTATTATTCAAACTGTCCAGAAATACAATGTTGTTTACAAAAACTATGCTACCTAATTAAAACAAAAAATAATTATCAGTCTAGTTTGTTTTAAAACCATTTAAATACATATCAACTGCCCCTAGTCCTAGTCCTAGCCCCTGGTTTTGGATAAAAAACACATGTACTTTGTTTTTATATGTAGAATGTTTATTAATCTGCTGAGGCACTGTGAAAACACAGCAGTTTGTTTTACATCAATAGTTCTTCTGGCAGCTACAGTACATACTGTTAAATATACTAGATAGATTTATTGATTTTTTGCAGTATTACTCCTCGGGATAACAAAATATTGAGCTCAGGTCTTCTAAATCTGTTCAGATGTATTCAGGATTTGACTAGTGAAATTGACCTAAAACCACCAGACAAAGGTCATTTAATAAATTGTATAAATACAATTATTTGAATATAATGCATTTAATCAAAGAAAGAAGAGACACCACCATGCTTGAACAATGTTTGTCTGTGAAAGGAGCTGCCCAGCAGATGAGATGATCTACATCAACAATTACTAGACCAGTCCAGAGAAACCAGGAAACTGTCTGTGTATACAGGGAGTGTCCTGGAAGCCAGAGAGACAGCACATTCATTTGATCTATCTGCTATATCATTTTCAGACTGCAATGGCTATAGCACAAGAAAACATGTGCTCATCAGTAGCATGAGTGCAGCTCATTGTCTGCATGAGTATGATTTTCCTGCTGCTGGGTCTGAAATGATAACATGCTGGCAGACTAGGTTGCCATCCTCAGTGGGGCAGGGAACTCCAGAGATGGCAGCAGGGAGCGTTTGAGAGTCTCATTCACAAGGGCTAACATGGCGTTCAGTGGACAAACCTAATGGAAGACCGCAGGTATATGAATGTTGTGGTGGATGCTACATCGTTCCATAAATCAAACCAACCACTTCTTTACTGAGGGACCAAGCCACCCAGGCCATCAACAGGAGCCGAGTGTGACCCTGGCCAGCCTTCTCCAGGTGACTACAGCTGCACGAGAACAGTGGATGCGATACAAATGCCTTTATTCCATTAAAGCATTTCTTGTCCATGTTGTCTCACAGAAGATGAGAACATCATACAGCTGCTTGTCCAGAGGCTGATCAGGTCTCTGCAGATATGCTATGCATCACGTTCGGAGTGGTCATGATTCATACTAACATTCTAATGTGTTCACTTTCACAGTGTGTCACATTCCATACTGAAAACAAAAAGATTTTCTGTGACTGTGTGTGATAACTATGTTTAGTATCTTTGATTCAACCCATTAGACATGGAGGCTGCAGTTTATGGGGTGCAATAGCATTCAATGTGTGTAGCATTACTTCACCAACCAAATCTACCTGCAGCTCAGATCTAAAGTTCAAGGGGAAGCCATTGTTCAAGAAGGCTGGCCAAGCACTTTGCTTTTTCCTAACACGGCAGTATGTGCTGTATTATAGCTCAAGGAATTTAAAAGCCTAAGCAATGACTCTTTTGTTCTTTATGGACAATAATGAAGTGCCAGTGTGTGGCACCATACCCAGAGCTGTGTATACTGTATATAGCAAAATGAAAATCCAGATTCACAAAGAGACTTTGTGTATGGAAATCTCACCGAAAATATATCTTTATTAAATTCTACTGAATTTAACAAGTTATTGCTAAATAACTCTTTATTGAAAAATGTAAATTTTGGGGTTCATGGCGTTCTCTTATAAAGTATTATATTGTATCACCTCTTCTCTCACACATGAAATCAAACCCATTCCCAGAAAGTGGACAAGGAAAAAAAATGAGCCTCTGGACATTGTATTACTGATGTGTTAAGTAATTTGCTTTGGCAGAATTATTCATCCAGCAGCATAGGCTAAAACCTGCCATAAATTCTTTCAAGCACAACCTGTGTGGAAGGCCGGGTAGGATTCCCTATGTAAGCCGTCTATAAATAGGCCATGCTTGATTGAACGAGACCTGGCAAATTGCATATTTTCCATCTGCCATTCCAAAAATAGTTGAACAGGTTCTAAATGCGTCTCATTGTGAGGAATCCGTGTGCCACAGAATGTATCCAGACTGAGGAAATAATAGTTGCCCTACACGCAAACCATGCTATCTGCTATAGTGACCAAATAAGTGGGAGTGCAATCAAAGAACCTTATTCATTTTTTTCTCCTTCTGATTTGATTTACATTGCAGGACACTGATTCAGCCTCTGGAATTTCATCTCATCCCGAATTAATAATATTGCTACAGCAGAACCTTTCAAATCCTATTTCTTAGCTATATTACAGTATGTCATCAATGAATTGTTGTGCACTTCACTTGCAAAAGGCCTACAAGTCTGCGTTTATTGTAGCATGTTACATGACTGTGTTGGCCGTATGCTATGTTAAAGTCTATTTTACATCACATTTTCAGATTGGCTAAAATCTGAATGGTTACAGTAAGTATCTCACTCTCTACTCAGAAGAGCAGTACAATCCATTCACCTACAGTACCTGCCGGGACCTCAAACACTCCCCAGATGGAAATCAGCCTACAAGCTCAGTGGCAAAACAAAATGATTCCAAGTGCTTTGTGGTTTGCTAGGAGTCTCATTCCCAAGCACTTGCCATTTGAAAAACACGGAGCAGACATTAAGCTGGAAAGGGCTGTTCAGAAGCACATCTGGCCCAGATGGTTTGAAGAATGTGTGTGTCACGGCCTCTGGAAAATGTGAACACTGCTGCAGACGCACCAATACCTTTGTAGGAAAGTCATGTGCTGTACATGGCTTTCAAACAATAATTGAAGTCTCAGTTCTCCAAAATACAGAGTGCCACTTGTCAGACACACCCTGAGAAAATGCTCCAGTGCTCTAATGAGTACAACTAAAAGGCATTTTCAGCTGCACCCCAACATGGGAGTCTACATAATATTCTTTTGACTGAATAATATTTTAATCTTTTTTAATGCTGGGATGGGTTTTTTTTTCTTTATACACCCTCTCGATTTACAGCCAACTACTGTCAATCAGCTGGGGCTCGTGCTATAGCCCTTGTGACTGGAGCATGCTTCCATGAAGACATGCCCAGGTTCACATGCTGAACTCCACAGCGCTGACAGGAAACAAAGGGTAGAGGATGGCAGACTGATGCGACTCTCTGCATTACACTGCATGCCTCACCCCCCCCCCAGTAAGGGATCATGATGTCCTGGGTGACTCTCTCCTAGCTTCAGCAAGTAGCACTGCTTAGGGAATTCAGGACAGCAAATGGCTTACAGCAGCCCAGGCTCAAGCCAACGAAATCTGGGCCACGGGGTTCAATCTGCTCTCTGGAAAGAGCATTTCCTGACTGAGCCACAGGACAGCTCCCAGATCTTAATCTTTAACCAGCCAGGTCCCTCGTAAGCCAATCACACAACAGTACAGTTTGAGCATGAGACAAGGTGTGAAAGCACTTTTCTGTCAATATCTGAAAAAAAAATATGTCTGGAAGCATAAGAATGCTCACAATCACATTCTCCAGCTCAATGTATTATTAGTATTATGTATTACTGAATATATTAGGTAAAAAGAAACAAAGGATTTTACAAAAAAAGTATTAGGCATATACAGTACATTACATGCTTTGTCATAACAAGGTTTTGATAAGAGTTTTATTTTATTGTCAAGCTGTAAAGGAGTTAGTGCCAAAATTCTTATCTTCATTCAAATTACATATACAGTACACTGAATATATAATGACTTTATCCATTTGGGATATTCACAAGTTAATCTCAATCAAAACCACAAGCTTTTCTGCTTTAAAAATTGAAACAGGTTTAAAGGAAACATATTCAGCTGTGCGATTAGTGTTCAACATGCCCACGAGTTGAGGTGCCAAACTTACTACTGTTCGTCTAAACTGTTTAGTTTATGCTTTCCACAAGATTTCATTTCTTTGCTTTCTATTTATAAAGTATAAATATAATAACAGCACAATATTAAGTAGCCATTCTTCATCAAATTGCTAAGATGATCTAGCAGGACAAAGTACTGTACAGAACACTGATGCATAATGAAAGTTATGACACCTCTCTGTTCATGCGTTAAATCCTTTTTTTTACCCAATATATTCAGTATTGTGCTATTGTGAAGTGGAAAGGGAACACTCATTGCTTTCCTGCCTACAAGAGACATAGAAAAGAAGGCCGTCACTCCCAGGCCCTCCTGCTGTGCCAGCCCTGTCAATGCTACCATAGCACCACCGAGGTCCAATATGCTTTTCCTCACAGCTGCAGAAGGTTCACATACTGTAGCTGTCTCGCGGACTTCTTCACATGGGCCAAAACTATCAAGAGGGTGTCTCATGACATACCTCCACCTGCTGCACAGCTAAGGTCATGCAGCTCTGACGCACTGAGGCACTTAATGACTGCAGGAAACAGGGAAGCACTTAGGTACCCCACTACTATCAACCAAGCGTACTGGACTCAAGCAGCATAAGAACAACATCATCTTCCGCTGGATCGTACCCAGCAGTTTGTCTTGGTTAAAAAAGGGAAATGAAGTTCACATTCAGGAAAGCTGCTTTCCAGTGCTTTCGATAAGATTTCATTAAGATCTTCACAATTGAGTGTGTTTGGATCTGAACCAGCTGGACGGCTGCATTCATTGTTTATAACCCTTCAGGTACCAGCACAGTTGGGACGCTAGCTCAGTTTGCCATCTTTCACACCAACAAACCAAGATCTGATGACGACTCATTTTATCTCCGGAGCTTCAAAACATGGCTTTAGAGTCTAGGAATGTACTTTGTGAATAAACTAAGTGTCATTATATATTATTAGCCGCAATAAAATGGGTTTATCCATGTAAGTACATTATACACGTCTCCTGAAGTGTGAGCTGCCAGAGCCCGTTCCCCTAGACATGTTCTCTATACATTGCTGCATCAGTCACCCCAACACATCTGACTCCTCAGCAATTTCAGTGGCTGAAGTACCCATTTTCACAATACAACAAAAGGCAGAATCTGGAAGAGCTGTAATGGGTTGACAAGATCCGAGGGAAAAAAAAAGCAAAAGCTCTCTTTTTACAGAAAGCTCAGCAAAAGCCGAAACATTGAGCGAGACACAACCAGGCCACAGTTGTCTTCCACGACAATTGGTAAGTAGCTGATTAACGAGATAACTGCTCACTGCGATGTACTGTCACAGACTACAGCTTGAGAAGGCTGTTATGGTATACCTCGTGCACATCAAATGGAGGGTTCCAGACGAGCAAAAACTTGAAAGTGACCTTTTACACGACAAGAAACGGTATTCACAGTCCATCACATACTGTTCACACAGCTTATTAAAAATCATTGAATAACAACCCTACCTACAGGTAGGAAAAAACAACTTTCAGATTGCATAAATGAGCAATTTAATTGGGCAATACTCCACCTGACATCTTCCAGAGCACACAACCTTCCAGTTACAAAGTAACAGCTCTACTTACTCCTGCTGCCTACTGTATGAATGCAACCTTAACCTGCTGATGTCTAAATATTAAAAATAAAATTACTGCTGGTGATAAAAAAATCAGACATGAGGACAGCGCAGGAATCCCTTAACTATCAGATATTACTGTTAATGTAAATTTTATTGCCATTAACCTATTTTTACAGATAAAAAATGTGAATTCTACAGGCATAATTTTAACTCTGTGTGTCTTAGTTGGTTGTAGCGGTGGCCCTTTATTATGTTATGTAGTAATTAAAACCAAAGTTATTGAGCACCTATTGTAGAGATGATGAAATAATATGCTTCCTGTACTCAAACGGCGGAGTAAAACGACAGATTGGCATGAAAAAGGGATGATCATCATTTCTAATGGCTTGCTTCATCTATCCAGTGAGATGGATTGTCATTGTGAACGCTAGAACCTCTGTATTCAAACATGATTGCATTTGAAATACAGCAAGACATCCCCCGGTAGCGATTCTAATCTACAGGAAGTCAAAATGTTTCGTGTCAATAAAATTTGCATAACAGAATGAGGCTCAATGAAATGCAGCACTGATTTGGACTTCAAAGATTAATCGTGCAAAGCCAGAAGAACAGGTACCTACAAAAGTGAACAATGAGGTCAAATGGAAAGTGCACATTTCAAAGACACTGCAGGAAATGACCGAGGAAAGCACTTGACTGGGGCGATTTAACCAGTATTCAACCTGCTCTAATTGGTGTGATCAAGCGTGCAAGCTCACTCCTGACTTCTTCTGACATAACCTGTCACGTATTGCAGGTAAAACGTGACGTCATAGGGCCTCATTTTCAGGGTCCGTCAGGGCCACAGCTTTATCTGTATCGTGATGTGATTTTTGCAACCTCGCTTTGTGCTCTTTGACACTCATCAGCACAATCGTGGAGGCATGGGCTTGTTAGCACTTCCTTGGGAAGCTCCTTCCTGAAGACCACACAAAGCACATTAGTGCATGTTGCATTCATGTGCCTACAACCAGCAAAACAGCCCTAAATAATCACCAACATACTGTCCCAAAATTAAAAGTTAAACAGTGCAAACACATCAGTTATGTGGTTATACTCAGTGAAGATTCTGTTATGACGTAAACTGTGACAATGCAGAGATCTTACTAATGCAGGGAACACGAACAATCCTACTATACTGTATATCATCAATTATTTTTACTAAGCAGTGAAGTCTAACCTTTGTGGCGTTTTCTCAGGCTGCACAAATACAAGTGCAAATCATCAGGAACGAAACAGAAAAAAACATACAGTACAGCAAAAGGGCAATCAGGCAATCATATCAATACAGGGCGTCCTCAGATTCCAGCAAAATCGAAGGAACTTGTAACAAAAACGAAGGTTTGCTTTGCCTTTGCCTCCTGCTGACAGGTTACTGCAGCAGCCGGCAGTTCATTCATGCCATGTGCTACTATTGCCCAACCTGCCTGCCCTGCTGCAGCTTCTTTCCACCACCCAGCACTGACGTTGTACATCGACTTGGCCCTTGCACCCGGCTTACCGACAATCAGTCCTTAAAGATGAAATCAATTTGAGCAAAATCCCTTCTTATTTAAACTCACTTCAATGACATGCTACAGTAATTTGCAAATTATTACTGCCAACTGCATGTCTGATGTAGACTAGAGCAACATATATTAGAGGTGCTTTTGTGTGTGTTTACTGCTGATCTTGTTGTGACAGGTTTGTTATTTAACGGCTCTGGAATGCTAATTAAATTCAGCAGTTCCTGAACAAGCGCTGAAGTTAGGTGGGGCAATAAAGCAGAGATTTATTGCAAGACTGTTGTCCCTTCTTATGCATGTAGGCTGTTCTTTCGCATGTAAAGTTAATATAGTTTTAGTTTTGTCTCCCATACAGTACATCTGCTCAAATGTGCAGGAAGCCATTTCTTAGCACAGTGCTTTCATAATAAGACAACGAATTAGTAACAGAATACCGGTGGCCCCAATGTATCATGTAATTGCATTTCACTGGATTTCCTCTCACTTGTTTGTCTAATACAGTGAGTGCCTTTGAGAAATCAAACCTGAATGTTGTCATATACGGTATACCCGTGGTTCACGATGTAAAAAGGTGGAATCGAAACGTCAAAAGAGAAAGAAAAGAAAAATGCTGCAGTAAAGCAAACTAAAAAAAATGTACATTTTTCCTGAACTTTGTGGCAACAGAGGGCTTCTGAGAGACGAGAGGAGACACACAGAAGCAGTGTCCTCCTGGAAAAGCAACAGGAGTTTTGTGAGGTAGAAAATACCAGACTAAATGTAAATATGGAAACTGAGCATTCAATACTGCGATTGATCCAAAACAAACAGGTATCCTACTTTTTTAGTAGCCTGTTCCTTGTTTGCAATGCATCCCTCCCATTCTTCCACCCTCCCTACCTAAATGCATGTCTGCACAGAAATGAGAATCATCCTCCTGGAGGCATCGAGAAAGTTTTCAGACTGCATCCTCTGTTCACCTTGATTAGGTGCAAATTGCGGCCGTCAACTTGTCATCTCCAAATCATCTTTTAATCAGGCTTATTAACGCAGCACGGGAAAAGAAAAGAGTGACAGTCAAGACAGTTTTTGAAATGATGACTCACAGCAAACGGTATTTAACGTGCCAAGATCTTTCTTTCACAAACCATTAGGCTGAGTCGAACGGCCTCTTCAGCTTCACTTGACACCGTGCAGTACACAACCATCTTCCCTGGATTATGAAGAAAGGCTTTTATTTCCTGATTAATTATGATCATTTTCACCTGCTTTACGCATATTACTCCTGAGTGTTGCTTCAGTACTTACGAGAAACCTTCAGAACAAGCCTGCTCACTGGGTTATATTATGTTTTCATGGCTGACCAAACTCCTATGGGTTGAAGTACTGTAAGTGGGGAATCCTCAGTACTGCATCTTGCATAATGTCCCTGCTGATTGATTTGGGAGCTACAGAGAGAAAAACCTCTAACAGCAGTTTACTAGACTGAACTGTAACTAGTAACTACAAACTAGATTAAGTAATCAGCGTATCTAAAGATTTAAAGCAAAAATCAGAAAGAAAGACAAAGGCCAATTAAAGAATTATTACTTTTTTGTCTGAAACAATGTCAAAAATAAACTTGCGAAAAGTACTGTTTCCTACTTTTTGTGGGTTTGTACTCCAAATCTTATTTGCACTGTAATTACTCCAAAGAAGAGTAATAATATGGATTTGGAAGTTTATTTAAAACCAAGAATGGGAGGCACTTCTTTACCCAAAGAGTTGTGGGAGTAGGAACTGCCTTGTCATTGAAGTCAATACCCTGGCTTTTTTCAAGAAACAGCAGGATAAGATCCTGCGATCAATTAGCTACTACCAAATGACATGCACTTGTTTGTTCTTTTTTGTTCATATGTTCTTTCCCAAGATCAAAGGAATGTCCTGCACAGGACAGGATAACAATAACAATTAGATTGTCTCTTGCACAGAGTAAACCACGAGGGAATCTGATTCAAAGCCAACCCAGTGTACTTCTTCACAATCAACAGTAAAACACAAACCAGAGGACACACATGGAAGCTATGCTGAAATTACTTTAAAACCGAGAACAGGAAGCATTTATTTACAAAAAGGGGTGTGGGAGTCTGGAACAAGCTGGCCAGCCATGTTATGGAAGTGAATACACTGACTTCTTTCAAGACACATGTGCGCAAAACCCACAGATCACTTAGTTACCAGTAACCAAGCAATGGGCTGCTTTCATTCGTAACCTTATGTTCAAAGAAGTCTTTGCTACAGTGTATGTGCACAGATACACAGCACCTGCTGAATTAAACATTTGCCAGCATTCTGAAGACCAACAGCAACAGACAGTTGGTAAAATGGACATGTTCTGGGTCTTGGGCACTGAAGAGTTGAATCCTTTGAAACTTTGCCAGTTCTTGGGCACCTAATGAGCTAGGCATTTGTTGTTTTACAGTTTATGGACTGTACATTGGATACTGTAAAACACTGTGCTTCAGAAAGTTCTTTCTAAATAAAAGCTCCTTGGGACATTCATAGAAGCTCGTTCTTATGCAGAAAGTCATTCTTACCTCAGAGTACAAACCAGAACTGTCATGAAAGGTCAGAATTGTCACAGAAAAAATATGTTTAAAGATTCACCACTGGCTAGGATTTCCTGAAGGTTCCATGGCACATTTTCCTGTTCATTCCCAGTTACACTCCCTCTCCAACACCATGCATGCAGCCAAATCAATTTCAGGATCATCAGGAAAAATTTGGAAAAGTGAGGTATTTACCCTTATATATTACCCTATTGAACAACACAACACAGATGGTTGATTCTGGTGTTGATACACTTTGCAAATGCCCATAAACATTAAGACAGCAGTGCAATGAAATAAGGAACAGTATTGTCTCATTAATGTTCTATTTCAATCAAGCAGGGGTGACAAGAAGACATACAGCAGCGGTAGACCACTGTGTACTGCTCAAGCACTTTTTAGCAGTAACTGCAGTAAAGGGCTCTACAGTTCAACAGCAGGACCTGCAGAGGACATAGCTCACTACAGAACAAGCCTGGCAAAGCACTGCAGACTTGCCCTTTACTGATGGTGCCCAAGCCAGCCACAATGCCTAAGTGATTTCACAGGTATTTATTGGCCAGCTGCTACCAGCAACAGCCACACTCAACCAAATCTGAGCAGTTAAGCTTCAAACACAGTTGAGATTTTTATTTTTTTATTATTTAAAATCAAACTGTTTTTTTTTTCAACCCAGAGAGCCAAACATCTCTCCATCCTGGACTCCATGTCCAGCTTGCTTTAATAAACAGCAAACAATGTCCACTTTCTTTCTGTTACTGACTAGCCACTAAGCAATAGGAAGAAACAGTATTCACCACCTCCACTGTGCTGATCAAATTAGCAGGAAGAATTGAGCCTCTGGTAATTCACATGTCTCCACAGAGCCCATAAGCAATGAATTATAGCACCATTCAGCCTACCAGTTCTGCTCCCAGCCAAAATATAATTGTGGAAGGGGTCTCTCTACTTATGCCACGCAGATTCTTCAATAAATAATCTCTAATCAAAATAACAGGAAGTGCTGTCTAATCAAGCCAATAGATAAAAACATGGATAGCTCTGTCCCATTGTTATTTCAAGTGTTATTAGTTTTTAATCATTTAGTAGTAAAAGAAAATACTGCATTAAATCTGTAGATCTGAAAAGAAAGTAAAAGGGTGATGAGAAACCTTGAAACACATTAGACAATTTAAACATATTTAGTAGAAAAGTGCTGCATTGAATGTTAAGTGCAGACTCCATTTAACATTCAGAAATGTTTGCTGGTGTTCATTAGGAATGCATTTGTGAGAAACCAGAAATGATTGTTACAAGTCCATCCATTTGCCTTCTGAAAACATTTTGGAAAAGGAGAATATCTGTAAATGGGTTCAACATCAATGACAGTTTTAACAAGTCTGTGCAGAGAACCCTGAAAGGTGTCAGCCCATAAGAGTGATTCTGTGGTGTCGGTATTGTAACTGACCAATTAATATAGAGCACTGAGCAAAAGAAAGCTCTAGAAAAGTTGGGACATTTCCTGGTATCAGTGAATTGTTTCTGTAAAAACAGACTATTGCCTCATAAAATAAGTTTAAAAATTCAAAAGAAATTAGTCAACAGCAGAGCAAAGCATAATTAAAGAAAGATGCTCATGTATAAAATACAAATGTCCATTTTCGTCTTCCATAGCATTGATTACTCAAATCAATTTTTAGAGTACAATAAAGGTAATGTTGAAATTTAAGAAGGAGCCATTAAAAGCTTAGGTTTTCATAAAAGGGAAAATGAAACATTAAATCTGACTTGATTGACAATGACATGCAAAAAAAAAATCTATTGAAAGAAACTTGTAATATTTTGAAAGGAAGGCTGTCCCAGGCTGTGGAAGTGAAGTGCTTCCCTCCATATGAGATATTAAACCAAGGTTCAGACTTCTCGGTCATTAGTAATCCCACGGCTGTTTGTAAAGTAACATAGCTAACCCTTAAGTCCTGGCTTAATATTACTTTAGGCCAATACAGGCTGGCCTCGCTAATTGCCTCCTTAGTTTGACTGAACTTAGCTATTTCTCATTTCTCCACCTGAACCACTGTGTTATGTGCTATGTGAAGAACGTCAGAATCTTATGGGATTTCTTATACAAATATTAGGAATTTATAACTACAATAAAATTGTTTTGTCCCTGTTGTTTCAAAGAAGAGGTACGTATTCTTCACTTGATGAGGACTGAATGATCAGGACATAGAAATGGATTGTGCCCCTTGTCACTGAATTCTGAAATCTGTCCAGATCCTTTGTCTCTGTAGCGCATGTCAAGCAGGCGGATTTCCCATCACGGCATTAGGGGGCAACACCCATAGTCCCCTGTCCCTTTCAAATAAACAGTATAATATTTGTATAGTATTAGAAACAGTTTTTTTCTAGCACATGCAGTGCATTACTACTCTCTCTCTTTCCTAGCGTTAATCCCGCATCAGCAGGGTCCGCTTGTCGGCACGCCCGTCTCCATTTGGTGGTTTGAACCAAATCTTTGAGCTGACGTTGCCATTAACTGCGACCGAGAAATACTCCAACCGGCACGTCGCTCCGCCTGCCGTCGGAGTGGGAGGAGAACAAAGTAATGTAGCCAATTCATAGAGGGGGATTATTAGGAGGCATGGGAAATTTGGCCAGGACACCGGGGTTACACCCCTACTCTTTTCGAGAAACACCCTGGGATTTTTTAATGACCACAGACAGTCATTTACGTCTCATCCGAAGGAGGGCGCTTACTGTATTTACAGTATAGTGTCCCCATCACTATACTGGGGCATTAGGACCCACATGGACAACAGGGTGAGTGCCCCCTGCTGGCCTCACTAACACCTCTTCCAGCAGCAACCTTAGTTTTTCCCAGGAGGTCTCCCATCCAGGTACTGACCAGGCTCACACCTGCTCAGCTTTAGTGGGCTGCCAGTTGTGAGTTGCAGGGTGACATGGCTGCTGGCGATAGTGCAAAGAACTACTATATACACTATTATTCAAACTGTCTGGAAATACAAAAACTATGCTACCTAATTAAAACAAAAAAATATTTATGAAGCCCTTTTGTTTTAAAACCATCTAAATACAAAGCCAATGTCCAAGGTGGACCATTTTTTATCATGAACCTGCACGTTAATGTACAGTAAATGCCAATATCTAGAATAGGGCAACAGGAGAAAGTTAAGATGCAAGAAACTCTTTCTCCCATTGGACATAATGTGTATGTTCCAAAGAAGAGCTCGTTCTAACACCATGATCACAGTTCCACACTCACTGGCATCACACCCCTGCCAGCCCACTTCAGCTTCGGCCCTGTAAGTCTCAAAACCCCAGAGAAGGATCCTCTACAACTCCTAACTCAGTCTGCTTTTCAAAAGCTGAACCCCCTGTTTGACTGGCAGTCACATGTTGCCTGTTTTTGCTGCCTGCTCGCACGCACTGGTTTGCGTGCAGGTGAGCTTCGTTCTCAACACGCACAAGATTTTTCCATGGAGTCAGCTCTGCTCCAGCCCGGCAGCAGCCCGCGGAACGCTTTCCTACCCTACAGACCTCTGGCAGGGGCTCCTGCTCTCAGCCCCTGTCCTGTCAGCACCGCGAGGGGGACGGTGTTTATACAGGAGAGATGCCATTCACGGCGATCACTAGGCAGCCCCGAGCAAAACAAACTGGGGGCTGTGAATCAACGCCTGGACCCAAAAAGACGGGCTTTAAAATTAGTAGTGCTTAATTATGACAACATTAAAATGAATCCCATTTCCTATTTGCGTGTGAAAATCAGGGAGGCGAGTCCGTAATGCTTAATAGAAGCCAAGACAAACAGCCGATGGCTGCACAGCTACAAGGTCACGATGGGGAGGCCAGAAGTTTCAGTTTTAACGTCCCAAGGCAGAAAAATCAAACCCAAATCTTAAACTCCAGTTTGTCTTAACTGTTTTTCACAACATGAAACAACTTTGTCATGTCCCTTACTTTTGCATGACGCCTCATGCGTCTACATCATCGTCACAAACCATCCGAAGCAACGGCCATCCACAGAGCGGATGTGGAAAGGTGACTGGGCTCCAGTTGAAGGAGTTACTGCTGTTCGCCTGACCCTCAACAGCGAAGTGAATGACTTCATCAGGTGAACTGAATGTGCCAAGGCAGTTAAATTAACAACTGGCAATCTGCACATCCTTTGGCTCAGTAACATGTAATTTGTAGGAATGATGAAAAGCGACTGGCATGGGACAGCACAGCGCTGGGAGACCACTGAGAGTGGATTTCAAGGTCACATGCGCTGGATAAGCAGCTGCTATGATTTAGTAACAAGAGAATACGTAGTGCATATCGGTAAGAGCATGCATTTCAGAGAATGCTTTCCAAATCCCACAATTTGGGACCTGTAAAAAGCTGCAAAAAATTCAATTGTTTGATTGCAAAGCAACATTTACTCTCTGCATTTCTACCACCTGGGATTTTATGGTCATGCTTTAGTCAGATCCCGTGAAATCCCTGAAAGAAACTTTGCCTATGACCTGCATTGTAAAAAAAAAATCATTAATGCAAGATTTCTCAATTTCTCACATTAGTGTTCCTTTTTTAATAAAGTGCTCCTAAGCATCGATTTTACCACCCAGAGGAAAGTGCTCTGACATAAAGCCCAATAACTCTATTTCTTCCCTGGCTTAGATATTCATCATCAGTCGTAAAAACAAAACGTGGTTCAGAAAACATTTCTAGGTCTGACCAAGGACTGCTGCTCCGCCTGAAAGTGATCCTAAACCAGGAATTCGGCGATGGGGTTGTTTCTTTATGGGGATCCTCGGGTGGTTTTCAATAGCGTTTCCGATCAGGTTTGAAAGAAATGAAAGTGCGGCAGTGTGTAGTACTGCAAACCTCCAGTAAATCTCCGCATGGTTAGGCACCGTGATCTGCCTTGGTCACTGTGCCAACCTTCCAAGCAAACACCGCTGGTATCTCCGCAACCTCTGGCGATTGCAAAAGACAAGGAAACAATGGGAATCAATCCCATAGATTGGAGGGAAATTTTAGTCGACCGCACTAGCCTGGACACCAACACTCTCGCAGAAGACGGCCGGGTGAGGTTAGGGCCTTTAGTTCAAAGGGTCTCCCCTGGTCCACCCACACCTTTCCTAGGGTTTGGCTTGAAAGACCTCAGGTGCCAACCAGGCCCAGCCTTGTGCTAGTTTTCGTGCAAAAGCTATATAAACACCAAAGAGTCTCCACTTCAATGTTTCTTTTGGACATTCTGTTTCCATATTTACCCCCGCAGTTCCTGTATTTATATTTTCAAGTTTTCTGCCTTTCAACTGCAGACTTTGGTAAAGACTTGCTTATCGTAAAAGCTATAACTCAGTGTAGATCAAGCCCTGATTTATCTTCTGGCCAAAGGATGATCACTTTCTGAAGCTCACTTATCTCCTGTAAGTAAGTGAAGTGTTTCTGCACCTTGCATAGGGGTAAAATGGGGACTCAGAACTTTACTCCTGCTGCAAACATTAGCAAAGAACAACGATTACAAACTAAGGCAAGATTCTTATTGACACGATACAGTGTGCAACATGATGCATAAAGCTGGCCTGAGAAGGAGAATGACAAGCAAACAAGCTGCCCAGCCATGTTGTCAAAACCAATATCCTGCTTTCTTTCAAGAAACAGCTGGACGAAATCCTTGGGTCAATTACCCTTGAGTAACAACAGGGGCGAAATGGCTGCAAACGTTCAAAGACAAATTAAATCCGCTACCTTGGATCATCTGCAGAAGCTCGTGGTTGAAGGAAGGACAAAAACAGACTACGTCTCCAGCTCGTTGGAGAAAGACATGATGAGCCGCAGATTAAATTAAGTAACATTACTTATTTAGGTTTCAAAATAAGCATCAGTGTGAGACTTCCAATCCGCTCCCTGTCTGGGTGGTTATCTGCCTTCTGCCAAACAAGTTGTTCTAAGCCATTTAGTATGCAGGCAGATTTCTGTGCTCTAATGAGACTCAATATTCAATCTGCATCAAGCATGTGTTCTACAAAATCATATAAAAAGCCAGCAATCTGTGTAAGTGCATATGACAGTATATCAGACCTGACATTCTGAACAAAATATTTCATATACGAGAAAAAGGGGAGATTGAGCAATGTTTTTTTTTCATTATTAATATAAAAAAATGTAAATTTTTAATTGCAGAGAAACTGAGCCAAACGGGCTAACCCTGCTCTAATTAGTTACATAATTAACTGGTATTCAAAAGGATCTAGAACCAGGCATCTCGTAATATGAAGGAGGCCAGGTGTTCCAAGCGTAATTTGGTCCCATTTTCTTCTGCTCAGAAAGCAGTGAATAGAAAATTGGTTTGTTAGACTGTCCATGAATGAAGCAAGAAAATTGAATGAGTAATGTGCCAAAAAATGTTTCTTTCAATCCTCAGAAGAAAACATATTCATAATAATTGATGGTGTCACTAAAAGATTAAATACAATTTCATAAACATTCTTAAAGTGTACTAATACTATTTGGACTGTATCTTATGTACAGTATTTGTAGCAACACTATTTTTAACAACATCTACTGTATACAGTGTATACTGTACATATCTGTATCTACAACAGAAGTCAGTACTAGACTTTATTCACTCTGAGTCAGAATCTGTGTGTTCGGGAAACCTGGCTCACAAATCCAAATTCAATTCAATTCAATTCAAACCTGTAATAATGACACAGAGTACACAGTATAGCACATCTGCAGTAAGTCCTGAAAGAGAGCCACTCTATGATACCACTAGTCCTCCCATCTCCTACCCACCGGACTGTCAAGATGCTTTTTTCAAACAAAACTGCACGTTTCAGAACGAAGAAGATAGTGGATCGTCACATTAAAGATAAAAAAGAAGGTTCTCAGAAAATGTCCAAAAACCATGAATGTGGTATCACGTGAAGTGGCAGCGCCATTATCCACTCATTAGTGATTTACAGCCTGGGTTCCAGCACCTGAATCAGGCTTTAAAATGACATCATTATTATTAGCAGAGCAGTTGGCTTCCTAAGAGGAAACTACATTTTCCTATCATCTGTCTCTCTATCTGCATGCAATTAGATTAAATCTCGCTCTAAAGTCATGACTCACATTTTAAATACATTCAGTAGTTCTGTGTGATTTCACTCCAGACACACAGGGCAACAACGACCGATAACTCTTGGCTGAGGTATAATTTTATTTGAACCTAATGTAGTTTAATATACATCAAGCCATGATCAATGAATTGCACATTATTCTGCCGTTTTCTCTGCTACTAGATTCCAGCTGTCTCCCTGCGAATGAGAATAACCAATCGCCCCAAAGAAGACATATGTATAGCAAAAAGGTTATCAAGGCAAAACGACTACAAAGAACAGAGCCAATGACAAACATCACAAAAGAAATGCATACTTGCAATATCATAGGAAAAATACATCTTTTTAACTGATGTGCTTTTTCCTTGGCAATATGCACAGCAACACTCCCACTCCTGTGAGTGACTCTCCTGCAGATTCTGCACAAACATTCCAGAACAACAGGACGGGCATCAGAATATTTCTGGGGTTTGGCTTCTACCTGATATGTTTCAGAATGCATCCTCACAGAAGTTCTGAACGTCTTCCAACGGGAGAGCCTGCTGGAATACATCCACCAAGGACTGTCCAGCAGACTCCACACACCCCAGAAAGAAAATTTCACCCTGAAGCGGAACCATCAAAATAAAGTATACCGACACTGTCCCACCTCTTTGTGATGACGTCTGAAGCATCACAGCAACAACTTGTCTACGATTTAATGGAAGAATGTCTTTTCAAAGACAAAAGCTTACAAAGCACTCTCAGGCTGTCCTCCAGGGAAAAATGCTCCCTAGTTGCGCTCTGTTCCAGAATGGAACTGCCCAGAACCTCAGCTGAACGATTCCAGAACACAGGTGCAAACACTTTGTGATTCTATTCTTTTCCCAGGGCATGTAAAAAAAATATATGAAGAAAATAACCTACTGTAAGTTTCACCTGACTCAAAATACCAGGCAACTTTACTGATTTTTCACTACATCACCTGAAGGCAAAGCTCCTCAGGAGCAACTTGCAAAGCTTTCTGTTAAAAAAAATAAGCCAAGCAAAACAGTGCATTAATCAGGCCAAAACAATTATCAGAGTGATAAGGCAAGTCTTCAGCTAACGATATGGGCAAGAGATTAAAAAAAACTGTCAAACCGCTTGGACATAATAGTTAAAAATGAAGACTGAAACCAAACAAAGTACTGTTAAAACTAACACACTAGAAAAAAAAAACTCTGAATACTGCACTGGGTTTCGCTCACCACTGTACGAAAAGGATATTATTGCCTTGCAAAGAGTTTCAACTTTAGGTCGAAACTGGAAGACACACACAGATGTGTTGAAAGCACGATGTTCCAGAATAGGCTGAACAATCCCATCGGATTCAATGAAAAATCCCTGACATTCAAAATCTTTAGTACCTTTGCGACTTCATTTACAACACAGAAATAGGCCTGGCCATCATGCGACAAACAGGATACTGTGCAACAAAGACTATGCCAAAACAAAATGAACAAACAATTCTACTGAAACAACAGAAAGAAAATGCCAGCCCCATCACAGTTCATTCCTTTTAAATTCATTCTTACCATACAGATGAGAGCAATGTGTCTTCCCTTCATCTCTGCCAGCCTCTTTTCCTGAAAGACAGATAAAAATCAGGAAAATTGAGGAAGTTCATTTGAGTCCTTAAGATATGTATGAAACAATATACACAACTAATTTGTTACAAATGGCTTTAGTGTGAATCGTATCCGCTTATTATAACCAGAAGGTATCACTTACCACAGCACCTAATCGCTTTCCTGTTGCACATCTGCACCAACACAGACTACAGGAATTGCTGCAAAAAAATTCATTTTTCATTCTTCTGTTCTTTGACTCAGGGTTTGATGATGAAACACTACAGACTGAATAGCTCTGAGAGTGGTATCCATTCCCTGGGGAGACGGTAGACTTAGCTACTTCAATCTTCCTTCAAATTGACATTTTATAATGTAATTAATTCCCTTGAAATTAATGGGTGCCTTTTTATCCAACAAAGCAATGTTTAGCGTGCACGTTTTCTAATGGAGAAATTACAGCTTTCTGTCATCTGCGTTCATCAAGACCATCTGCTTCTGAAGAGCACTGCTGCCTGGCTGAATTCCGGTACCACAGGCATAGGGTTCTTCTAATAACAGGAAGCCAGGCTTCTCCATCTTTCAACAATTTAAAGACCTTCTGGGAAAAGGCGCATGAAGCCAACATCTTGAAATAATTTGCAACGAAGAGAGAGTTAAGATCATTAAACAAATTACTAGAAATTAACAGTGGTCAAATTATCTGGAAAACAAATGGCACCCAATAAACATACATTTCAGTGAAATTAGAGAGGGAGGAGAGAAAAATTTGCATTGAAGTGGTAAAAAATGCCACACTCTGCTCTGATCACTGATGATTCCTCTACACTCACTGTCAACTCAGCAGACCTGAACATATCAAGGATCAAGGGTGTAGAGTTAAAACTTGTAATGCTCCTACAATTATAACCACACAACAGTTCCAAAAACCCCTACTGTACTGTATGTATTTTAAAAAAGGAGAGAGCAAAGCAACTGGAAACACACTTATAGGTTCTGGCTCCTGTTCATTTTGCTCTTTGTTTCCACTCTCTGCTTATCCCCTCTCATGCCTGTACGACAGTCATTACCAGAACAAACTTTTAGTCAGCGAACAGAGGCCAGGGTTACCAGAGCCACTCCAGCCCTGCTAAACACATTCAATGTTGGGATTTCATGTGCCACACACCCAGGGAATTTAAAATGGCAAGAGAAAAGAAAAGGGAAGCCACAATGTTTTCATGTAGACACATTAACAATGTTGATAAAGGATAAGGCAAAGGTACTGTGTACTGTACCAAGATTCACATCAGCTGGCTAAAGGGGTCCAAGGCGTATGTCATTTCAGTGCTTCAGGCAACAATACCATGCGAAATAATAAAACCACTTTCCCTCTGCTACAGGACCCCTATTAAAGGGAGGGAGGGACAACTGCCTTTTTTCTTGAAGTCTACCGTTCCTATAAAGCTGCCATTGTGCAGAATCTGGACATCACCTTTATTTGCAGAAATCGGGGATGATTGACTTCACTCTGTGATAACGTTTTGTTACCTGAAAACAAATGTCAACAACTGGCGAGCGGTGACAAAAGAGAGCCCAGAAGGCAGAGATCAGGTACCGGCAAACAAACACTGCCACCAGTCCAGAAGGCTCCTTGTAATTATTCACTCTACCTTACAGCTCAACAAAGGCCAAAATGAAGAGTGCGTGATTAATATTTCACAATTATCTTTTAAATGTCATTTCATCTAACACATGGTTGGACACAAAGCACATGAGCCGCTCAAAACAGCAGTCGTGATCTTGATTAACCAGGTTGAATAAGAGAAGCTGTACCACACCATTAGCTGGACTGAACCCCTATACCTACTTAGATTTATCCAAGGATCTCTTCAAGAATACTACAAATAAAGAAATGACCATACCGGAAGGAAAAACCCATCATTACTAAGGTGCTACATCAGCTTCCAAAAACAGATGATTAATATGCAAGGAGGGATGACCTAACCTGCCCATGTGACAGCTCTCAGTCTGCCCATATCCAACGCACTGTTTATGGACAAATGTGGGCTGCTCTGCGCACCTGGAAAACCCATCAGATCCAAGTGGGAGAAGTTCATTCCCTGTTTAGTCCCTTTTCATGTTTTCTTTGCACTGAGTCAGAAAAGGAAAGTTTGGACAATTAGCCATCGCAAGGTTTGCTGGGGGCTTATTATTCTGGCTGTCTACTACTTTTTTATTTCAGCTTTTCTATTGTAACATGTGAGTGCCACTACTGTATAATTAAAAGTTATATAATACCCTTCCGGCTTGGCAAACTGCTGTTTCTACACTGTATTCACTAGAACCTTCAAGTGTTACAATGGTTTTGACAGCAAGTCATGACACACAATATTGATGTATAGTATGTACTGTATAAAAATCACTAACCTGCTCTTAAAGAAACGGAACAGCTAAAAATATTTAGCGTAAAATCCCAGCAGATAGTTTATAATATTATCCCATTTCTAAATCTGGGAAAAACAATAGTATCCCAACCTACATACCCCAGCAATATTTCAACAATGACAGACCACTGAATATTGTAAAAGTCCAATTTCTATATACTGTATATACAGTATACACTGAGGCAATCAACTCTCAACAAATGAGAATTGAAAAAAATACCAATTGTTGCCTTTTTAATGCCTCATTGCAGATATTCTCTTAACAAGGGTGTTTCAATAATCTCATCTGAGTCTTCACTGTCTATTCCATGCTAATGGCATAGCGTTTTTTAAAGAGCTAAAAACAGCACACTCCACACTAACATGAAAGAAATGAAATCAAGTGCAGTACACTATATGCACCCAGTCTGAAATCAAAAACTGGAGCTGTAAGGAATCAGAGTTCATACAATATAACATTGTACTCTGAAGGTGACTCAGTCTGCCCTAAATAATTAAAATTGAAAGACAGCAAAGACAAAACTGCCCTATTTGTACTGCATACAGATCAGGTGACAGAAGTGAATATGAACTAGTTGTTATTAATAAAATGGGACTGAAGAACAGTGACCAGCTTCATTTTCCCTTTGGTGTTTTCTGAAAATCATGGCAAAGTAACATATTTTCGTATTTCAAGGCCAGTCACAGCAAAACCCCTCAGCACAGACATCTCCCTTCAGTGACAAACTGCAATTACAGGCAATGAGCCCTGCCCCCCCTGCTCCTCCACTGTCAGAGCACTTCTGAACCCCAACATTCCCGGCTGACCTACGGAGTGATGCAGATGGGCCTTTGATGCTTTTTTTTCTGGATCCACAACTTCAAAGGCCTTTGCAACTGCCTTGCTCTACAAATCACCAAATACTGAAATTTAAAACAAAATTGTCTCCCACCTCAGGGGGAGAAAGGAAGGGAATTTTAAATCCTTCCACACTTTGTACCAGGACACCCTATTTTCCAGCCTCCTCTCTGGCCCGTCTCCTCTTACATATGACTATTCCAAATGCAAAGCAGGACAAGTGAGGCGTTCAAACCTACAGCACATAAAAACAAGAAAATAAAACTCCAGCATTCTCATCTGGTGACTGCATTTGCACTGGACAATGAGAGACTGTGCCAAAGAAGAGCTCTGTAGCACACAAAGGAGACAGCATCAAAGCTGTCACTTGCAGACTAGCTTGCCATTTTTTACTCTTTCTATAATCAATGGCCAGAGGGCTGTTATCAGATGCCTTTTTTTCTTTTTTAAGCACTGAACTATTATTCATACCTCAATGCCACACCATTTCCTGGAGTTCAGCTCTTGTCTAGCAGCTCCAGAGGCTCTTTGTGTAACAAATTCAACACATGGTGTCCATACCACAACAGCAGCACACTCTCCAGGCAAGCTCACTGCAGAACACAAAGCAGCCCGAGGCTGAGGCACTGTTCACATTTCACCACAGGCTGACGTGACATTATGGACATATTCAAACTTAATGCAGTCCAGCAAAGGCACTTGGGAATTACAGTCTGCTGAGCTGTGCATGCCAAAGACTGGACATAAAGACTTGTTGTTTTGAAAGGTATAAGAATAAATGAGACAGGTGAAGAAAGTGCTCAACTGCTCTTGAAAAAAAACATCCACTCTATCCCAGCTTAATTCATTTCAGGTGTAAGGAGATGTACATACAGTAGGGTCTTACACAGTATAAAAACAATAACAATTTACTCACACTCACTACATTATTTGGAATAAATTTGCACATACTGTATAGAAGCATGACATTACAAAATATTAGGCAAACCTGTATTAAGGTATTTTTGCTTTATCAGCGACGATTTGTACAAAACCCTGCAGCTCTTAAAGTTTAAAGTGCAGTGGTAGTGCACCAGGTTCAATGACCATATACTATGCTTCTACAAAACTTACTACGAAAGAATTAAAAAGTCTTCACTCTGTGTTTCCATAAAAAGAATTCTACTAGTAGAGTTAAAAATCTTCCTTTCCCCCCAAAGTTATGAAACTCCCAGATGAACAAAGTGGGAGCAGTGATCAGATTTGAGAGGATTACTGACAGCTTTGCTGTTGAAAATTTGTTACACAAGGAAGCAACGCTTTGCAATTTTCACTGGCTTATATGGTGCTGCCATACAAGGAACATGTTTTTAATCAGTGTCCACTGACTAATACTCCTGGAATTCTGCGCCTATTCTGGTAGTATCAGTATCAAAGAAACCCTTATTTTAATAAGCAGGTTGGTTGATTCTAAGGAGAGAAGGAGTAGAAGATGCAGGAGCTGCAAAAGAGGACCAGCAGAGCCTGACTGTGGGGTAAATTTGATCATGAAGGGACAATCGAATCTACTACCAGCTAGAAATTTTGAATTAGAGGTGCAGGCAGGATGGATCGCAACATAGCTCCTGCACTGTAATTTGACTCGTGAAAGAGCTAGTGAAAAAAAATGTCAAAATACTGTAAGTCCACTAAAAATGTTCATTTTGATCAGATTGTGGTGCATGGCAGTAAAGCCTAGTTTCTTGAGAGAGAGAGAAAGAGAGTACCACTCCCTACAGTGTTCACGGCACTCCTGGCATGTGGATCTCAGCAAGGAAAGAAATCCGCTTCGCTTCCTCTCTTCTCTCCCTTCTCCAGTGCTAGCGAAACTGCCTGTGGCTTAGGCTGTAAATATTTATGAAGACCTATCACAACTTTCACAGTCACAGGTCTGATCTGTGAAACCCCAGCCATTCATTTGCTGAAAAACACACAGACTCCCAACAGACAAGAAGAGAAAAGACACATGGACACTCAGTACTTTACTACATAAAGATGCAAATCTTATATCAAATTAAATTATGACACGAAATATACAGTATGAATCCCAACTGAATTTCATCGTTTCCATTTAACTTTAATTTAAAAAATTAAAACCTCACCTAGTTTCAAACCTAACACCTTAGTACTATTACACACTTTACATTTATAGGTTACTGTAAATAATGTAGATATAAAGAAAAAAATGTTCACCCTAATCCCCAGGTTTAACTTTCTCCTCTTTGATGAAAACCCTATATAATACCGGACAACTTCCCTTCAACACCCTGCTATTATTTACCAGTTTCAAACCTCATATTAAACCCTGATAATAAAAATAGACATGGAGTATTTTCACCAACTGAAAGAAATAGCTTTCATGTTCCTCTTTAAGACAACTGTGGATCCTATCAACTTAAACCGATAGGTTTCTCCAAGCAAAACCTGCATTGCTCTGACCTCTCCACTGCAGCATGCAGGAGGAACTGATTTCATGTCAAGCAACCCAGATCAGCCTCAGGATTCAACAGTAGCACTCACACGTCTGCCTGAAACAGGACAAATTTACATACTATACTGCCTCACATAACTTGAAAGTCACATTGCACACATATTCAGTGAAAGGATCTGAAAGAGGACAATTCTCTGCTGCTGCATCTGTAAATCACAACCCTGCATCCTGGATTCACTGAAGACACAGCACTGCATATCCTTTCCCAGGACCTGTAATTTGTTGCTGGACAGGGGGCCAGCTGCCCTAATTGCTGTCTGTCAGAGGGGAGGGACAGAAGCACAGCAGCGCTGAGGCAAGAGAGGAGGAGAGTGTGGAGCTACCCAACTCCAGACTGACACCATCCTTCAGTTCCTGTTACTGGGTTGGAGCACAGTGCAGTCAGTTGATGAACTGAGCTTATTTTAAATTGCTTATCCTGCAGTTTATTTTTCAAACTTTTATACAAGTGATTATTTATTAGGTGTGTTAAAAATTGTTTTACATTTGGTAAAAAATATGTAAACAAGTCTTTAAATTTGTTTTCCTTACCATCTTGTGTATTTTGGTTTACCAAACATCCACTCATCCTTCAAAAAGTCAGTTATTCCTAGTAAGAGTCACACCAACTCATATCCCATCCTGGAAGCTTAGGAACAAAACTGAACTACACCCAAGGATAAGGATGAACTACCCTAGCGCAAGGCCAGACTGCAACCCAAGGCAGAGTGGGTCTACAACCCCGGCAGGGTCAGTCTACACCCCAGGGCAGGGTCAGTCTACACCCCAGGGCAGGGTCAGTCTACACCCCAGGGCAGGGTCAGTCAATACCCCAGGGCAGAGTAGGTCTACAACCCTGGCAGGGTCAGTCAACACCCCAGGGCAGGGTCAGTCAATACCACAGGGCAGGGTAGACTATACCCCAGGGCAGAGTAGGTCTACAACCCTGGCAGGGTCAGTCTACACCCCAGGGCAGGGTTAGACTACACAGCAGATGGGATGCCAGCACACTGCATCCAAACCAGTATGTCTCTGGACTTTGGGAGGAAACTGGTGCACCCAGAGAAAGTCCACACATACTGTACAAAACCGTTTACTTCCCCGGCCCACCAGAAGCCATTTCCAATTAGAAGGATGTGTCCTTAAACATCTTGCATTATTTTGGAAAGTACTGTATAGAGAGTACAGGCCTTGCTCTGGGCTTGAGTTCGAGGTGAGATCCTTAAAAAAATTCTCTCAATGCCTCTCTCTTCTTTGGTAAAATAAGAACCCCATAAAACAGAAGGATTTTCCTTGTTTTTTTTTTTAGACTGTGATGCAAAGCAGTGCCTTATGTCTTTTCTTCTTTGACATTATACACAGTCAACACATGGCCTATCGACACACACACCCACTCACACATACCAGACACAAGACTTTTCACATCTCCATACACACAGTGCTCTCCCCAAAACACCAGACACAGTGCCTTCTACACTTCCATACGCACATCCCACTCACATAGTCACCTCGTCTTACACACACCCCATTCACACAACTTGAACACACACCAGACACAGTGACGTCTACATCTCCACACTCACCTCCTCAAAAGTGGTCATTTCACATGATAAACAATCAGCAAAGATCCAGAAATGTGTTTGTCACATCCTGTTATATCAAAAACAACTGTACCTCATAACCCAAGGTTTTAGCTAATTAGCCATAGTCTATCCACTTGCCTTCTGGGAAATGTAGTCTCTGCCATATAGGACTACATGCTTTTGCGAACAAATTTACAAATGTTAATATTAAATGTTACATTCTTGGCCCATAACACACTCCGCTGCTAACCTTGCCTGGTGTTCAAGTCATGTCAATGTAATAAAATGTCACTCTGAACTCCAGAGGGCGATGAATGATTTTCACTAGTTCTAGTGAAGACTCTGTGACTACAGGAAACTACCGTTTAAAGGAAGGGGAGGTAGTCACAAAAAAACAAAAACAAAGAGCCCCTATGATCCCATGGGGACTGAGCACACATTTCACAGTCCCTGGTGCAGTAACTGGTTTGTTCTCCCAGACTGAAACTGCAAAACAGAACTACTAATAAAAGCACAACACCCATTCAGGCCTGCATTTCAGTGTTTTTCAAACTCAGTTCATTAGAAATAAAAACCACACTGTAATGGTAATTATGCAATCTGGACAAAGTATAACTGAGTTATTTTAGCCTGGCATGTACTGCCATATCTAAATGTTTTAAGAGCCACAGTCAAAAATATAAGCAGGTCTATAGGCCAGGGTTTACTGCATCATATTATGATCTTTTTTCTCCAGTTTCTATACATACAAACATTGCTATTTAGAATTACCTAAATCTTATTTAACTTACATTGAAACAGTTGCTTCACAAACTTTACCCTTGTTTAAAAGGGGCTTATTAAAAAAACAGGCAAATATTGACAGAATAGTCCCACACGGCCCAGCGCCAGGTCAGAAACACTCAAACACACATACATTTTCACACTGTTCTGAAGCGGACAGTTGCACAAGAGAGTGATATTTTGCACCCTATCTTTGAAGTTTGCTCTGCCCCAGTTCAGAGACGCTTGATGCTGTACTCAAATGAAAATGTGGCTCTTATCCTGTGTGAGCTCAGTCTCCTGGGATCAGCCAGTGCCTGAAAACACGGGGGCCCATGTGTCCCCAGCTGCACGTGTGGAATACCAGGACACCTTAACTTAACTCTTAACTCCTAAAAAACACTTACAAGGCTTAAACTGCAAAAACCATTTAGACTACTTTATAAGAAATGTTTTATCCAAAGCCATTTAGAAAATATTTTAACATATTTTCCTTGTTACTTAACAAATATTGATACTGTAGATCACTTGTGCCTGCCTGTTAATTTTCCACTGAAAACCTATCAGACAGCAAAGTCATCTGCAGGACTAGAGCTCTAGAATCCAACAGGCAGCTTGTCCCACGATGTAACCTGCAGTACCTACACCGCTTTCCAAACAAGCCCCAGTAACAGTGGCACTACTGTTTTCATTAACGAGCGTGGAGGACCTGTTTTTTCATTGGCTACTTTCATTTCCTGTAATTATCAGAGAGGAAGCGCAGGTTAAAGGTTCACCTAATACCGAAGAAGTGGTCCATATGTAATTATGTCTGGTAGACGTGTCCTTGGGGTAAAGTGAGCAACCTTGAAGGCAGTGGGATAATTTCTACAATCTTCCAGGGTTGAAAGGGAGAAGGCTCCTAAGCTGACATTTGGGAAAACTTAAGGACCGCAGGGGCAATGCAAGAAAATAGCGGTTGTATGTAGAAGCCCCACCACCGCAGCTGGTTCTTCCTCCTCCTTTGCTTTCTGTGAGGATAAATACGCAGGCCAGAAAGGAGACACATGAGGAAACAATCAAATGGACATGCAGGATATGCTCAGGCTGGTGAACAATGGCTTTATTAATCAATCCAACTGACGCGTAATTGCTAAATTACTGTAAGCTGACATTAGAGAAGAAGCAGATGTAACCAAGTTGTTCAGCTCCTATCATTCGTGGTTCATTATTGACCTTGTGAACATGAGTGAAACACCTTTCCAGAACCATCACACTTACTTGCAAAAGGCAGACTCGGTTAATGAGTAAGGAGAAGTGACTGAATGATACATTGTTGAAATAATATGAATAAAACAGAAATTAACTAACTGTATCTGTTTATTCACCTTATCTTTGCTCAGTTCCCAAAACACCCATTTAAAAAACTATGACAGTAGAATAAAGCCATGAAAAAAAGCACAGAAGCATTAATGGTGCTGACTCACAGAGTACACATCTTTGCTAACACTGACACATGTACAATGGCTATTTTATTCAGAGTAAATACTGTGGAACACCAGGGGCCTGAAGTCTTTTGTGCTTCTTGTCACTTTCCTAAGTTAGAGTAGTAGCAGAGAAGCAGAGGCCCCACTGGACGGTTTTCAAATTTTATATTTGCTCTAGTGCAAACTGCTTGTTTCTTCCAGCTACTAATAAACGACTTCTAATTTGCTTAAACACTGTAGAATTTGCTATTTTCGGGACAAGTGGGCTAAAAAAGAATGGAAACATTTAAGTGAGACAAACAAAATCACAAACACCTTCCCAACTCATCCATCTTGCACAAGTCACATGATTATCCTTTCAGCTTTTGCAATACAAGGATATCCACTTAGCTGTGAACAGCAGAAAACAGCAACAGCCAACTTGCTGGTATCTGTAACTTCAGTCCCCTGCCCTACAGTGAATACTTTGCTTAACCGATTCCGGTCCTCACTGCTTTATGACCATGCTGTCTGGTCACACAAACACATGAAAACAACATCCAAGTCTATTCCACTTCCAAATAAAGCATACAATGGAAAGACTGGATTTAGATCACAGTGAATTACAGTCTAATTTCCTGTTAAAGGCACAAAGGTATGGCACTGCATCGTTCTTTGTGACTCTAGATTGACTGCAGACCATTCTGGTTTAATTCAATCTGAATCTGCTGCTGCCCTCAAACTGTAAACACACCTCTAAAACACTGCAGGCTTCATCAGAGCTATGGGAGACGATGTACTGTAGTTGAATGGAAGAAGGCTGTGTCTTTGAAGAGCATTTAAGAGCAATACTCTCAATAATGAGCAATAGTGCAAAACTGAAGGAATGCTAAGTAACAGGCTTTTAAACAGATGTCTGTGAGCAGGTCAAAACCTAATCTTGGCCACTTCCGCCTTCCTACATTATGTATAAATGTTACACATCTTGCCAACTCATTTCCCTCCCCCCACCCCTTTTCACCCTAGCTGCAACTCTCTGGTTCATCCCAGATTAAAAGAGAGGTCTGACCTCCTTACAGACAGATTGTCAGTCTCCTCAGCCAGGCACGTTTCCCTAATAAAGCTTACTACTCAAAACACAATTCTTCTCTGCCTTAATTCAGGTTTGAAATATACAGTACAGTAGTATGCATTAGACTCAGAGCTGTGGATCCACCAAAATCTCAAGCAGGAAATTTCCTTCTAACCCAAAGCAAACACAAACGTTCCCTACAACACAAACACCACCTGCTGTTCCATGGGGTCCATGCTGCTCACAAAACTCAAGGGCACTAACTATCAAGGTCTCAAGCAGATCCCTGAAACTCTCTAGGCAACCAGGGGCAACTTAATGAGTCCCTGAAACCATGGTTTATAAATTTATTTAGAGTAGTAATCCAAGTCAGAACTACTATTAATAGTTCAGGTCAAAGCCAGAAACAGACTAATTTCCTGAAATGTAGCGTCTTGATTTTTAACTCAGTTTTCCTGATGGCAATTGACTTTTAGGAAAATCCCCCAGCTGAGACAGATCTTAGTCTTACTGTATGTGAAACAGGTTATAGCAAAATTGGGGAAATAGCTGTCCTAACCACTAACCACTGACAACACTGACCAGAGAGAGCTCACACTGCCCCAGTACAATTAAGCATTCAGATCCAATTCACATCTAAATTAGAGATTTTGTAATCAGAAAAAAATCAAAGTTTTGAGACAAATAACAACCAAAACAGTTTGAACATGTCTTAGTTAAATCAGTGTTAATTATAGGAGTAAGATATTGAAGAAATCGAAGGCACCGCACATCCTTTTGAATGAACAGGAGGGAAAGGGACAATGAACCTTGAACAAAGTTTATGTCAAACACTGTCCTTTGTTTTGACTTGATTCTTGCTTTGGCTCAGTTCCTGCTTAAAACTCATTATTGCCTGAAGCATAAGTAAAGACAACAGGAGGAAAGGTTTACTTTAGGTAAACTCTACCAATTATGTGAGTGCCCCCAACAACTAATCATTTACATTGTTCTAAAACATATTGTTAAATAGAAAATGTATAGAAGGTTATGCTATCACAAGAGCTTCCATAATTTTGTTGAGGAAACTGATTCTAAGCAGGATGAGGTGACATACTTGAAACCCAGAGACACAAAAACCACACTAACTACAAATAAATTACATTTCTACAAGGGCTAAGACAAAACACACACAAGTTAAACAGCCCATCATTGTTGGGGCTGAAGCTCTAAAAGGCAGCCTTTGTAGATTTTAACAGGGTGTTGGGAGCAGCAAAGCAGTGCCTGCAAGCAACAGGACTTTCACTCAGCTCGGTGGGGCATTAACACACCGCTCTCCAAATGAAAGCTCGCACAGTTCAGACTGTTCTCTCCAATCAGACAATTCACCACAGGCTTACAGCTCCAGACAAGTTTACACTCATGTTTTTCTCTGGTTAACTGGCTACTCTATAGGCTGAAGAACATGCTGAACCTTCTTTTAAAGAGTGAACATCTTCCAGTTTTACCCAGACACAGAGCTTTTTTCTGTTCTACAAAGATGAAAAGAGCAACCTAGGCACAATAAAGACTTTTAACAGGGAGAACAAGACATCACAAAGCCAGACTGTAGCTGATGAAAATGTTTCTGATAAATCTATACTGTGTGTAAATGAAGGCCACAGCTTTATTTGATTTAACCATTATACAGTACATGTGTGACTTCATAGCTTACAGTATGTGCTAGTGTGCATACATTTAGAGCACACCTGTTCTGGATTTTTGAGACAATGCAGTTTCTGCTGAATCTGCTTTATATAGACCAAACATGTTAAAAGAATGTGCATTACCAGAACTTCACTGACAAAATTCATTCATGGATTGGTCATTGATTTTTAATCAGTATAAGTTGTGTTGTTAGTTGTTACTGGTGTAAATACACAGGGGATGAGAATGTAAGATCCACACATGAGGCTCCCCACTAGATTGCTACATAACAGTCTGGATCTGTCACTGATATACTGTACATGTCTTCCTGCCTGACTCACAGATTTTCTCAAATCATTTAACAAGCATCAGTGGAGGTAGGATTTACAGCTTGTCGCAGCAAAAAAGCAAAATCTAAACCAGTGATTCTCACTCCTAGTGCTGGAGATACACAGAGATTTCTGGCATCCCCATAGCTCTCGATGACATGCGCAATTCAATTATGGACGTGATTGATCTAAACTGCCCTGTTTTCCAGGTCTTCAGCCATTGAGAAGTTTAAAATTCCCCATAAAAGCTGCAGGGATTTTGGATGTTGGCTCTTCAGTGCCAGGAGAGAGACACTGCTGTGAGATAAAGAATAACATGGAATCACACAGGACACACTTTTGAATTAATTTTTTCCTTAGTATCAGGGTCTCCAACCAGTTCTTGTTGAGTCCCAATCCTGCACATTTATGGGTAACCAATAAATCCCCAATTTCTAAAGGCCTGGAACAATTTAATAAGGTGTTTTTTTTTAAATCCAGTAATTTAGAGATCATTTGGGACCACAATTTTGGTTCCTGAAGGAACAAACTATTTGCTTAATTAATTAAAGGGCTACAGGGCAAGTATTACAAAACTTCAGGAATAGGTTACGTAGCCTAACCTACTTTAGGATACTTCTCTCTAGGACCTGGGATGAAGACTCCACTTTTAGTGACTCGATCAGTAAAGGTGCTTTAAAGAACAGAGGC
This sequence comes from Atractosteus spatula, assembly GCF_055471065.1. NCBI lineage: Eukaryota > Metazoa > Chordata > Actinopteri > Semionotiformes > Lepisosteidae > Atractosteus > Atractosteus spatula. The sequence continues at coordinate 63,931,472 of NC_142708.1, read as the reverse complement.
TTTGCCTTATACACCACAGCCTGCTGTTTCAGATCCAGGCTACGGACCTTGCAGTACGTCACTGTGTTAGCACAACTGGCTCAGCCTATGACTAGACAGGTCGTGCAATCTTGCAGTGCTGCCGCTAGAAACTCTCCTACCCTTCACTTTAAGGGCTATTACACCACAGAACACAGAAAAGCAAGTGGCCTGACCGCACCCATCAGGACAGGTGAGTTGAGTTGATTAAAGACTGTCAATTAAAAACCCGGGCCGCAAAAACATAAGTGGCAATCCTACATGAAAAAATAATGTTATAATAATTAGAATAATTCCTTGTTCCTTTAGTTCAGTAGGTGCTTTTTTCTGTCCTATAAAAAGGTAAATGATACTTTGACATGTGTTAAAGGACTTTAAACTATTCTGAATGATTCATTAGGTGGAAAAAAACTGACTGATTAAAAAGGTAACCTGATGAAGCTCTTGTCAGGTTTCCTAATGCTGTGTGAACGGAAAATGTCAGAGAATAAAATGTGAATTTCCTCTTATAAAAACATAAATGGAAGGGCCCAATCTAAGGCCCAGGAAAAACTGACAGAGTGACAAGGGCTGGATTAAGGTGCAGTTTAAAACATAATTATTAGTGAAGGTTGTTCTGAATGTAATGGGATGGAGACTGAAAGAATTGAGTTGCTACTCATATTGTTATGGAAAGGGCAAAATGCATAACAATACTAAAATTTACTAAAATGCAAAAGGGTTCTGCAGGCAGATCTTTGCAGATAAAGGCACCAGTGTGTATGCACACCTCATTCAGAAATCACAAACTCATTTTGCTGAATTAATTTGTTTTACAATACTGTGGCATGGGATGTACTACTGTACAGTATATGCCAGAAGTATCCAGTCCTGGTGCTGGAAGGCAGGTGTGTCTGTGAGTTTTTACTCCAGTTCAGTTCTTTACAAGCTAAACAAGACGATTACTGATTTACTATAACTGAACACATTGAGCAACTTCTCTCAGTTCTTCTGGTGCCGTAGCTTTATGAAGAAGTGGAGAATATGCGGACACACAACCCCTCCAGGACTGGACAGCCCTGCTATATGCAACACAGTACTTTTCCGGGTTATAGACTGCCACTGATTAAGATGGACTGCATCCTAAATTATGAGCCGATGAGGAAAATATGATTTATCTGTTCTGAGAGGCAGCAATGAGGAGTGAGGTTCCAAGCTTCCTCTCTGAGTTTACCAGGAGTGCTAAGGTTAGAGTTTCAAATATCATATACCCAGCAATCTTAAAAAAAATCAATTCCATCTGCAGAACTAATGCATGCTTTTATTGAACAACTTAATGCATTTTAGTTTTCCAGCAGCAACAGTTTTACACTGCTTTAACATATCAAATTCTCGGTATATTTCCCAAAATACCATTGAGCTTTCCTATGTGTTGCTTTGACTTACCAATTATAAAAATGCATGTGAGTGAACAAGGTTATAGTGGAAAACACGACCCATCAAGGCAATTCTCAGATTCGCACTCATCCCTGTAGGGGCACCACTGCACAGAGAGCCTAACTCCATCATTCAGACAACATCAGTTCTGATAAGATGCTGCTCTGCCATAAAGCTCTGAAAGAGTAAAGTGTCAAGACACTCACTGTGACAGCAATGTCAGGCACAGCACCCGTCCAGCACTTGAAACAGCACTGCCGCAAGCAAAATGTTCTGAACTCCATCATTTAACCATTTAAACATCAAGGCCACTGAAAGACTCAAAGATTTCAAAAACTACCGTGCACATTTCAGTCCTAAATACAGTTTCCATTTATGTCTTCTGTCTTTGTCTCACTGTTTGTCCTGTTACTAATATTTTTCCTTAGTATACCCCTCAATAAAGCAATAACATTTTAATGTTCTGTAGCCTATATCAAGGTCATGTTCACCAACATACAAGTAAGACAGCATCTCTTCCCTATGTCTCATTATCAAATATTGGCTGTGTTACATGTGAAACCAAAGCCAAAAGGTCATGTTCACTTCTGTGTTCAAATGAATCTTTTTTTCTGGCTACACTTGTTCATTTTTAAACAAGGGATTGGACATCTGCTTTTTCTCGGACACAGGCGTGGCATGGACTCCCCCAATGCTCTCTTGGCTCATCACCCACCCGGGCTTTTCTGAGGTTCTTCTGCAAAGTTAACCTGGAACAATTATTTCCATAATCATAATGTTCCAAAGAAATCTGTTTCATGTTTGGACTATACTGCTGTAATTATAAACTCTCGTTAACCAACAGCTGTGATGAGAGTTTGGAAGGTGTCAAGTCGGATTTACAGCAGTTTGCTGTATCAGCAGATGTTAATTTTGAGGGAAAAATGTATTAGTTCACATGTGTTCAATTTTGTGAAGTCTGCACATTTACTCTGAAAACACGCAACATGATAATTTGATTTGCAACACATAGGTTACAATATGTTCCCTAATGCTCCCAGGAAGAATGATTCAGAACATTTATTGGTTTTATTATAATTAAACAGTTTTAAAACCTTAGCGATCAATCCTATACAGATGGCCGTTATATCTTGTATCTACCCAGGGTTAGACTCAGAGAGGGTGGGTAAGATTACAACAGCAGGAGGAGAGACCCTAAGAAAACTGCTCCGAAAGTCTTTATCTTTGCAGTCTCATATAATAATAAAATATAATATTTAAATAAAAGGTGAATGAAAGGGTATATGCTGTAAGATTCTGGGAGCACAGACACACTCTTGAAAGCACAGCCTTTGCAAAAATAAAGATGCAGGCGTTCTCACTTGCTGCTCTGCTTCATGGGGAGAGATTCAGGTCCGTGGCTGACCACACAACTGCAAAGGCTGTGCTCACAACTGGATGTACACTGGTCTCTGCCAGCTGGGTCTGGTGAGATCCAGGAGGAGGAGGTGAGGGTGCGAACAGTCAGAGTTCATCTTACATCACTTGGGGCTCTAGCCCTGGCCCTGTGGCACACGCTGACCGCAGGGAGACCGCTTCCAAGAGCCGTGCTCCAGCGTGCTCTGCGGTCCGCCATTGAGTCATACATTTCTGAATTAATTAACCAGTTTTCTTCCGTTTCAATAAAGCGAATCAAAGATGAAAGCATGACTAAAACTTGATAAAACAAACATCTTGCAAAACCATTTAAAAAAATAAACTTACGGTATATTCATTGACACTTTTTAAGTTCCTACTTTGCCTCCATAGAGTACCAGGAGTGAACAGCCCTTACCAATTAAATTTACTAAACCGTATTATAGAGTCACCTTTTACAAAAGATTTTTAAATAACAATGTCCTGCAAGTACCATGTCAGACTCAGCACTAACCAGTTCTGCTGCTGCAGCAGAACAGTTATCACCTCCTGTAAGCGAATGCCAGATGTGAGCTGCTGTCCACTGAAGGCTTATTATCGAATCCAAATCCTCTATCAGTTACCTCCCAGGGAGCTATATACGGGGTTATTGTCAACGGTATGAGAAAATCTTAAATTACCTAGCAATACAGAAAAATTCCAAAATTCGCAGTGACAGCATATACAGTATACTGTATATAGTATATACTGCACACTGTACTGTACATTGCATCCTAAAATAGTTAAGACACGTGGTGAGGACCTATTTTCACTCAAAACTCAAATTAACATTGCCGACAAGAAAAGGGAATTGCCAGGAACAGAAACCTTTTGATTTTTATCAGTAAAAAATAAGGGAAGGAAAGGAAGTTATGCGGTATACTGTAAGCCAACCCCTCAGTTCACTACAGGATGAAAGAAAGAAAACTAGAGCAGGCAGGTATTGTCCACCACACAGGTCTGTTTCAAGGGGTAAGTTCTGGAAAAATATTGAGGGGACAAAAGCCAAGTACAGAAAACACTTTCCCCCTAGAGGTTGCTGTGGTTGATTTTAAGAGGAAAATAAACTTTACATTCTGCACTGAGCTGTGCTACACTGATTAAAAAATGTTAAATCGTTATTTTTAAAACATTAGTTGAGTTTACTGACATTTTTAGAGAAGATCAAGTAATTTTCTACATTCAAATCACATTGATGGTACAAGTAAGCAGACTCTGCTTTGTGAAACCAATGACGACTCATATCTTAACTCTCACCCTTCAGGCACAACATCTTTTACTGGCAGGTCTGACTGCCGCTGAACAAACTCTTCAGCAAGGTTGGAAGAAGAATCCCTGCACTGCGCCCAGCTGCGGTCACTTGCAGAATTTGTATCGACGCAGAGAGGTGCAGCTTGATTACTTTGTGCGCAGGCTGCCAGCCTGGTCACACACAGAAACTTTACAACATTTCTTGATTAGTCACCATTCACTTTTTCCTTGCTTCTCCTCCAAGATCCATAACTTTCATATCATTTGTGCTTTTTGTTGGAGTGTGTTCAGCTCTTGCTACGTTTTGAAACTTTAATTAAAAAAACAGGAACTGAATAAGAATCCTGAAGCGCAGCGAACAGTACGGGTCTCCTTTGCTTTAAGCAGCTTATTTAAATTACCCTCACAAATGAGAGACCCTACTGCGAGTCTCTGTCACTACAGGGCCCAGTTCCAGCAGTGGTATACTGTAGAAAGATCACTGGAGAGAACAGGGCAGGATCCACTCGTCACCCTTGTGGGTCTTTGCCCTCTTTTTCCGATGTCTCATAATTGCTCTTCTTGTGCGCCTCTCAGCCCCCTTGCTCTTAAACCTGGGAAACACGGACAAACCCCACAAACGGATATGGAGGACGCCTCTGTGTTTTCAGGAATGTGGGTAGTCTGACGCCGTCTGCTGATGGATGTGGATGGTAAGCTGTGACAATGGTGCTAGAAACAATCCACCACATCACCTCGGGCATATTTGTCACCTGCAGCAGGTAATTACCGTAATGATGCCCCAATTAAATCTGCTGCAGGATCTGCCACACGACAGTCCCCGAGTCTGTTCTGTGACAAGCAGTGCCACCTCCTCACAATGAGCGATACCTGCTTCATTATCTGCTGTGGAATGGATGTGCATAAGTACAGTACATCAAGCAGGAGGACAATAAATGCATACTGTATGTCATCCAAGATTCATTCCTCCGGAGGTCAAGGATGTGTTGGAGTGGGTATAATGCTTAATGATTTGTAAAAACTGTACTGTTTCAGTACCACGGGGCTGGACGTGATTTCAGCTGTTTGGACCTGATCCACATTGGAACATAAAGATCACAAACGGAACACCTAGCCCATCAGACTGCTAGTGAGGAACTGACCTGAGGATCTCATCCTCAATAACATGGCCTGGGAGGTTTTCTGACACATTTGCCTGCAGTTTTCACTTGTGTCCTCTGGTTTATGTGTCACTGGCGATTCTGAAGAAGTCCAGTGTTTAGACTGCCAATGCCTTTGTGGAGTCTGAATACTTGAGTCAGATCCCAAACAGTTAAATTATTAATACAAATTAACTTCTGCCTTGAAATATTCTTCTGCTATCTCCCATAAAGTAAGACTTAAATATTAGAAAGAATGCATGTTAATAACACTAGGTAGGAACAAAATATTTTATGGTAATATATACAGTATTTCAGTTCTATTTAAGCCCTCATTCAATAATTGCATACTGTATTCTCAGTATGACAGCTAAACATACCATTGAATTGGTGGCTTAAATTGCAAAAAAAATACTTACTGTAACTGAAGTACATTTTTATATTTTCAATCAGACCTACAACACCTTTACGGAAATGAACATGCAGCTGCTCAAGCATGATGTCATTTCAGAAAAATCCAATTTTTAACAAGATTGAGGGTGAGATCGGTCACCTTTTTTTCCCCGGAAAATCATCTGCTTTCTTGCTATCTGTGCGAGAACATGTAGACACCTCTCATCAACATCAGGGAATAATTTATTCGCCTAGAGATCCTGTACTTTCGAAAAGGAAAAAAAAACGGACTAACTGCACACCACAATCATCAGACCTGCCCCTGCTTATGAAATGTGGAACACACTCTCTAGCAGTGTATTCAGGATTTTAAAACCTAAAAGACGTCGTTTTGTAAAAACAAGTTTTAAAAGCACCGAAACGTTTTAATATGTCACATTTAAGTACAAAGGTGATACGTCCTTTCAGCTGTATGAAATACCTAACAGTTATCGATATTTGCACCCGGCACCTTAAAGTGTATAAACAAATTAGGTTTACCCGTTTGTTAAACTATACCCATTTGTCAATGCTATCTCTTCTACATGTATTGAACATGCGTTTGTTCAGCGTGTACACAAGTGTATCGAAATCTCCTGAGCAAAGGGGAAGTTAAAATGTTCCAGTGAATGCACACATGATAAATGTTGCTCCACTGCTCACGTTTGCAATCATATGGTCGATTACAGGATATAGATTCGAAAGTTTGTCAATCTTCTGACAGAAAAACGTCATTCTGCAGTGTCACACTGAGAATTGTGAGTGTAAAAGAACCAAAAAAAATACTGGTTATAATCAGCCCATACAGTATGTCGTTTGCTTTATTTTCGCCAAGCTGGCCATTTAGTAGACAATTCGTGGGGAACACATTCAAAGGCGTAATTATGCTTAACATTCTCTAAAAAAAACTGTTTCTGCGCCTCCTTTCCAAAGCAGCGCTTCTTTCGTGCAGTTTCATAAATAGCTTTTAATATTCAAACAGACGCTTAATTCCCCATTAATCCATTTCAAATTAACAATGCCAAAAACGTTTTGTTTGTCTATTCTCAACATTCACAAGTTGTGTTTCGATTGATTTGCACTGCAGGGCATTAAGAGATACTCGCAGGTTGTAATAATCTCATCTCCACATTCGCAGATGGCAGAGCATCGTGCCTTCTCCGAAAATGCATAAACTTTGCTAACAACTAAAAAACTGAAATGGTTAGATTAAACAAGCCTTGAAGAAAATCTGAAAAAAGAAAGCCCTAGAGACAGAAAACAAAAGTTTTCACATACCGGACAATATCTGTATTGCTTACCTCCGGCTTTCTTTCAAAACTCGGTGCGGTATACTATCGGTTTTTTTTTCTAATGCGTTTTGTCTAAACTTTTTTGGTAGGATCAAAACGGTACAATGAGATTTCCGTGACTGACTTTTGGTTCGCCTTTTGAGAACGAGTTAAAAAAACAAAGTAAACACAACGTTAAGTAATAAAAACACTATTCGGTTGAAGTGAGCTCCACGGAATCAAAATCCTGCTGTTTTCATCGCAGGAACACAGCACGTTTTCCTTTCCAAGTAACTGGGAATTTTAACTGTTCTGTCATTCTTACCTTCTCCGGTAGGCCGACTCAGACTATGGGCTGCACTCTTCGATCCTAAATACGCAGTTGTTGTTGTTTTTTTCCAAACAATAAATCAATAGTGATACTGATAGAACCTACGGTACGGGACTCTTAACGTTTCACTTTCCCCGTCAACAGTCCGGTTCTCGCTTTCTGCGTCTTCGCCTTCTTAGCTCTCCGAGTGTCTGCAGCACCCACTAGTGACCTCACCGAGCTCGGAGCAGCGCTTCACGGATAGGTATGGAGCTCACACAGCACCGACTGCACAATTCAGCCGCCCTTGGACTACTTTATGCAAGGCATTGCTTGCTACGAGCCTGGCACAAAGGATTCTACTGTACGTAACCGTGTGTGGAATGGATGTTCCCAATCTACGGATCTACATTTGTCCTCGCCTTTTTTATTTTAAGGCTTGCTGGAAAACATTTTCACTCACACATTGAAATTCTCCAGTATTTCTTCGGAACTTTGAAGGTGATTCAAAGTCGTCCTCCTAAAGAGTAGAGTTATTACTCTACTGTACAGGTATATATAGAAAATTAAAAGCCATTCCATTATGTAAAGATCATCCTTCTTACCTGTTGAGTTCATCGTCTTAATAGCTCAGTAACTGAATCTGTACAAGGAAAACCAGACAGAATAAAATACTAGTTGAACAGCGATATGAGATGATGCTGCAGGGTTCAGTAAAACTGCACTGGCCAGACCATTAAACAGATTAATTCGCTTTGATTTTGTTAGACCAATAAAAAGTGAATCATCTGTTACAGAAATGACTTGTTCAAAAGACTCATTACAAATATCCATTACCAATAAAATACCTTAAAATATTTTTCAGGAATTTCCCTATTGGCTAGTTGTTGTTTGATTTTAATTTAAAACTAAAGGTGAATAAAAAAGAAAAGCTCAGGCTCCCCTGCAAATCTGTGTTGGATAAAGCAGTTAGTAAGTGGATGGGTGGCTGAATGGATGGTGAATAAAAATTCACCTGGCTGAAGTCAAAATTCCTCAAGTGGAGTTTTCCCATCCAGCAGCTGTGTAAGGGGATAAATAAGGAGTGGAGGTCATTCATCAACTTTTATCTGTTAACCATGTACACTGAGCTGGCTCCTGAGGTTTGTCGTCCAAATAAATAAATGAATCCCAGAGTTGTTAGGCACTGTAGTTCATCCCAGACACACGAACCCTTATGTGAAAAGTGCCTGTTATTTCCAATAGAGTCCATAATGGACCAATAACAGGCACAGGTGTTCCCAGTCCTTAGAGGTGATGGATTGAAGAAGACCTACTGTGCAGTATATACAGTATGATAAATCTTTCTGGGTCCAGGACCAGGGTTAGAAGTCTTTGCTCTCTGTACAGTACATTCAGGCCAGTGCTCTGCAGCTGTGGTAGGGAGAGCCCCAACCTGGCTCTGGTTCTGTAGTTTCTAAAAGCCTGGTACTATTACAGAGGTAGTGCGATCAATGAAGTAATTAAGAGATCATGTGACTGTTTATCACTGGATGCTTGCTTCTTTAGATTTTTGTGTCTCTGTTTCTGCATTAGCAGCCATCCAGGCCCCATAACCTCAGGACAGTTTGAGAGAGAGTAGGATTTTGAAATTGACCTGGAACCGAAATGAACTAATAGGTTAATTGAGCGATGCATCTTTAAAACACTGATATTGCTTATTAATTACAATTCTCCTACAAATAGTGCCGCGGGATCTTTAAAGACCAAGTACCCAGGACCTTAGTTTAACATCTCATCCAAATATACGCTCATATGACAGTACAGTCAGTATTCCATGAAACTGTTTTTTTTTTTATTCAGATCCAGAGGGAAGATGCCTCCTACTGGTCCACCACCAACACTTACAACAGGAAACTGGATTTCCTTTGAGGATACTGGCCCAGTACTAACCAGACCCCTCTATTCTGAGTTCCTGAGATCTGATCAGACCAAGCTTCATGGTGCGAATGCCACTGTTATAAACTGAAGATACAAGAACTTTTCATTGCAGAACAGACTGCTCTGACTGACGAAAGTTAGACAAGGCTAGGGAAGTGAGACAACTGTCACACTAGTGGAATCATTTTTCTACATTTTCTTCTATGATTCTTTAGGTGCCTAGAAGGAGACTTAGGTAGACAATAAACCAACTTCTGAGGGTGAATGTTTTTGCAAAAGATTGCATTTATGTTTGTGAAGATCTTTTTTTTATCTTGCATCATTTCCTAATCCATTGTCACTGTGATAGTCCCTTAGGTTGTTAAAGTGTTGTTTGCTCCATTCACTCTTTGGCTATGCATTAAAACTGAATACGACACTGACAGACAGATAGTGGATATTCAGAGGTGTTATCTCCCAGGACAAAGACAAACCTCTACTTCTCATAATCCAGATACCCAAGAGAGGAACTAGTACAGGTGCTCTCAGATTCTATTCAGGTGATTCATCATGATCCAAAATGCCTGGGCAACACAGTTTCTTCATTTGTGTCTGAATGAATTTTACAACATCTTTAAAAAACAAAAAAGGTGGTTTAACAGTGTGTAAGTTAACAAAAAAGTAACACATTCCCCAATAAATGGAGTTTTAAGAACAATTTGGGCAGCAGCACTGCAACAATGTCAATCAAGCTGGTATTACTTAAGGTCCTTGAACTTCCCTGTACAGCAGATTAACATTTTTTCTTTAAACGATTTGTGTAAAAACGTTTTGTCCCTTTTTTTTGACCTCTTCTTTTGCACATAACCAGAAGAAAGTAGGGTAGGGTTAAGAAGAATCAACATGAAAACAAGGTGATGGACAGGTTGAAACAAACTCAACATCGAAACAAGACCTGACCCAGGCTCAAACTCGTGTCCAGATGTGGCACATGAGACAGGCAATGTTCTTAGAAGTCAAACGGGCAGTGGAAGACTGAAGCAGAAACATGATCACCTGCATAGATTACTAAACCTGTTTATTTGTAATTCCCAGTGTACAAAAAAGCTGATCACGTTAGTCGTACTTTTTGAATTGACAGACAAGGACATTTACTTGATATACTGCTCAAATAATGTGCTGAAGAAAGCAATCAAAATAATTGCCCAGAATTCTGAAGAGAACCCTACTGTTAGTAAGATTCTCTGTGGAAAAACATGAAGACATGCAGATCAAAACGCCTCATGACAACAAGGACCTTTGTTTTATTTGTGTTTTTAAAAGAGTTCCACCAGGCCGATACCTTTTTTGAAGAGTGCATAACTTTATTGCTGGAATGGTGAAAGCTTACAGAGACTTGGGAGATAAAAGAGTTTTTAAAAAAAAAGCATTTTCAGGAACACAGTAAGGACAGTTCTAGAGACAGAGAGGGCATCAGTGGTTCAGATCATGGGACAAAACATGGTAAATTCTTTTGGAGAAATTGTTTCCTCTGCTTTTTTTAAATAATCACTTAAACATGGTTTTTAATCAGGCAAAACCATCAGGGAATATTTCAGTTCAACAGCACTGCAAACACAAAACCGCAAGTTCCGTACTGTAATAGTTATTTATTTTATGAATATCAGGACAACGGAAAAGCCACGAAAAGAGGAGGACATTCAGCACATTATTTACGATCTTTAAGTAGAAAAACTATCCACTATTTTAAAACTAACACAATGTTTTGTGATGGTGTCTCAAGCACTTGCACTAATACGAGACACCCCCAGACATTCAATTTCTGGTGCCACTTCAGGGTGGAAAAGCTCTTTGTCTGATGGTTTTATCCAAATAGACGTACACTGTACCCATTTATACACCTAGCAACGTTGCTTGAGCAATCACAGTAACAAAATTTGGTCAAGGGGAAAACAGCAGTGGTTCATCTAGCATTGGAGCCTCCCAGATGCAAGTCTAGAGCCCTGAACACTCCTCCACACTACTACCTGAACAGGAACCAACAGGTGACAAAAGACAAGCTGACAGAATCAAAGGCCAATGAAAGGATTGCCACTCTTGTTTTGAACTCTTCTTGTTTGAAAAAAACAAACAGACAAAATGTACTTTTGTCTGCAGATCACTCTACCCCCCCGTCACTGCCTCCTGTTATTGAGACTGCAAATGTTGCACATCTGTTGAAAATTATTTGGGACATCCAAGTTATTTGTTGTTGATGGTTTTTTTTCCTCTTGTTTTCAATTTACCCATAATTTAAAGAAAGAAAATACAGCTTTTCCTCCCACAGATAAAAAATATTCATAACACCCCTTTTGTAGAACATTTCAGTGAACAGGTCACACATCATTGAAGAATTCCAACTATTTAACACTTTATATGAACATTTGTCTACAGGTACAGTATATATGAACATTGACTCATCCTTTGTATGCTCTTATAAGAAAAAACATTGATTTTAAGAAAACATTTTACTGTCCTACAAATGGTATAATTATTGACACCCTATCTAATGTTTCTTTTGAGCTCAAAAGCAACTTTTTAACTTGTCATGAAAACCAAAGGTTGTGCAACCATTTCCAACGTAGTTTTCATGTGCATATACTGCACTTAATAGCAGCAAAAGCAAAAGTTTGTATTTGGCTTTGGAATATCAGAACTGTAGGAAAAACAGAGCTAAAAATAAAAGACGTAAAAGAAAACCAGTAAATGCACAACTGCTAATAATCTAAAGTTAACAGATCTTAACTTGTCCATTCATCTAAAATATACAAAAAACACCCACGTGCATCCCTTGAAGCCTCAATAAATATACAATCGATACATTTATATTCAGTTAGTGACCTAAGCTGAATTTCAGTGTGAATAGCACGACAAATTTTGCAACACATGAACAACTCAGTCCAAATGTGCTCTATAGTTTTCTGTCACCTCCATTTTCTTTACAATTTTATTCTGCTTGAAAAGTCCGACTAGCAATGGGGAAGAATGGAAAGACTTCCAGCACTGTGTGGACAATTTAGACATACCTGTTTCTTTCTGTGAAAAACATTAAGCTCATGAATCTACAACAAAAGCCTTTTACTTTTGAGTTCAGACAGTCAATACCTTTTTCTGTTTTTTACACAATCACATTCAAGTAAAATACTTACAATATCTTCCAAAGGTTTTCCAATTCATGTGTACTACAAAACCAGGCTCACTCACTTCATTATAGAAGCCTGCCTGCTGGACACAGTTGGCTCTGTGTTAAGCTGTGATCCACTGTACACTTCCTGACCTCCTGCGAAATCTGTGGTCAGACTGAACCTTCCAGGCATTACTCTAAAAAACATACTTCTGACTGTCCATAAGTTACACAAAACTAACCTATTTCAAGCTGAAAGGCATAAAAGTTTTGTGAGGAATTTTAAAATAAATACATGATAGGAAGTATTTAGTAAAATGATCCCTGATGTTTTTTTTCGTATCCAATAGAAAAGAAAACAATTTATTTTTCATTGTAGTGCATGCGGATTTTACTTAAAGACGTACAACACAAAAGACCATAATGCAAAGCAATCATTTTATATTCTGTCGTCTGCAGCAATAGTATGCTTATATTTAAGCCATGCCCTGTGAAGTACACAGCAATTCCACAAAACTTGAAGGTTACAGCTAGGTTTCTGATTTCCTATTTCGGTACTGATTCAGAAAAGACAAAGAAATGAAAAACAGGCATTTTACTCAGTATCAAACTCTCTGTGTACCAGACAATTACATATTATTAAATTGAAATTCAAACACCACAGACATGAATTGCTCAGTACAGTATGTGTACAGTATCATGCTGTGGCATTAAGCGCACAAGCTCAATTAAGCTGCTGTGTATTTGTACAGTGGCTGAGAAAAAAAGTTCATTCATAGCACTCCTGGATGAGAAGTGAAGAAGTATGAGAAACACATTTTTGTCTTTTAAATTACAGATGTTCAGTATGATGCTTTATTTCTATCCACAGTTTAATTCCTTTTTATCTGAAGCATTTAAACTGCACAGGAAGGAGATATGTTGGTAATTCAGAAAGAGATTCACTGGGGTTTTAGGAGAAGTTAATGATTAGAAACCACTTCAAAGAAAATCTGAAACTGCCTGCTTTTCTTCCGTGAGAGGAAATTCTAAGACATTATGTTTGCATATTTCCATCTGAGCTGACCACCATTTATAAAGATCTACAATTCGAACAGACTCCGCAGTTCCTCACTTAAACACTTCTCCTGGTGGAGAAGGTCACTGATGACACTGCTGCTTTTCAGCGCAGAACAAAGACTGTTATTCTGAATATGTACAGTATGTCTGGTCAAGCCTTTTTGTTAAAGCACTTGGAAGAACATGATCTGTTAGTCAATACTGAACCAGATCAGGAAGATACTATTACACTAAATCAACTGGTTTTTTTTAAAAAAGCACTTCGAGACTATTGTGCAATACGCACTTAAAGGACATGGGAAACATTTGCAACATGTTTAATGAATCATTTAACAATACAGGGGCTTCAGAACTCCTAGCTTAGGACTGCAGTATTTACATTTTTTTTTGTCATTTAAAAATCAGAATCCACTTATTTGCATTGGGTAACTTTGAGGAAATACCCAACTTTAAATCCAACTCTAAATCAAACAACTCTGAAATCCTTTAGTGAAAGGCAAGGCAATTATCAATAAAGCAATGAAGTGGTTTCACTAATGGAACTCATTCTTCTAAACCGACACTCCTTCCTTGTTCTTCTTGCATAAAGTACTCATCACTTTACTGCTGAGATACTTCAAAACCCAAAGCCTTGTGAATTAAAACTCACCTTGAATAAACTACTGTACAGTATTACAAATTAAATCCAGTGGTGTTAATGCATTTGGATGGAAGATATTCACACTAATGTCTCATCCAGAGTGCTGTCCTGTCTTGCTCTCTGGGCTCAGAGTTACGACCCCTACAGAAATAGGCAGTTTTCTAATAATCAATGGTTGGATAATATGAGCTTAATCAAAATAACAGTCTCTGAAGAGACTACAGTTCTGATACACAGAGAACTTGAGTTAAAAGACAAGATAAAACAGAGGTGGGATCATTCACTTCTACTGTATAGCACAGTTGCTGGCAAGCCATATAAGGAGAAATATAATCCATATAAGGAAGTGTTTTCATTTGATTTGTTTGCAGTATTGAACCTCTAGACCTCCACAGCATAGAGTATGCTAGGGTGATAGACTCAACATGCAGTCTTCCCCGTTTCTCGCTATGTAAGCCAAGGGCTCCCGCACAAACTGCACTGATGGAGGATAAAAACAATGCATTTCACAGGACTGGGACATCAGTCATCCATGTGTATAAACTAATATGAAATAAAGCAACAGGGCAGACATATCCAAGCACTGGAATGAGGGCATGTGGATGCCCTGCACCTGAGGATCAGCTGTGTAATGGGACATTCTCTGTGGCCTTGTGTGTGTACAGTGATTTCAGATTGCTGTGGATTAATTTTGGCACAGAACATTTCAGCTAACACGTGGAAATGAAGCACAATTTTTTATGCCAATCCATCTCTACTTTCACTCTCAGTTTTTAAAATTAATTGACACCATTAACTTGATTCTCTGTTGGTTCGTGCACTAAAAATTGTATTTTGCGTCACCCAAAGTAGCAGTGACCAACTGGACATAATTTATCAATTGGTATTGAATGTTGAATTAACATTTTGAAAGAGGAAAAGAGAAAGAAACAAAGCCCCAACACCAAATATTTCTCCAAAATAAGGTCCAAAAGAAAGTAAGAATCATTCTTTAGAACAAAACATCTCAACAGCCGGTGAGCACATTCTCCTTTCCTTCTTCTTCTTTCACAGGACTTGCAGGATCAAGGAATCAAGGGACTCAGATTCTGACAGTGTGTGCGTGTTTCTTGCAAAGCGGCTTATCCTTTTTGGAGAAGAAAGCCTGGCCTTCCAGACTTGTACAACACACCTTAACAAAACAACAAAAATGCCATCAGAACTGTGCACCCCCCCCCCCCAGAAAATAAAGTTTCAATATCTTTTTTTACAGAGATTAAACAAGCTTACAAACTTCACAATTCCTTTGGCCAATATAAGCATGCAGCAGCATTGTCAGAAATAAGAACAGACAACACAAAATAAAAGAACTTTTTGCATTAGAAACATCAAATGATTATTTTCAATAAACTGTAACATTTTACCATCTGTTCTCCAAGCAATACTTTAGTTTAAACTCAGGCACACATTACACACACTGACATACCGCACAGACAAAGCAGGTGTCATGCCAAGTGTACCCCAAGGCTTCCAGAAACTTGTCCCCAGCCTCAATGGGGAAGTCACAACCATGACAGCTCGTACCAAACAGATTGTAATAGTCTGTGAAAAAAACAAGAGCAAACAGTTGGGCAGTTTACTTATTTGTCTGTAGCTAAGAGCCTAGTGAAGCATGACCAAGAAAATGCTCCTCCTCCTGTTTCAGCTTACAGTACCTCAGTTACTGCACCAAATGGACGATTAATGAGCTTGTTCAAAGACAGTCCTGCATCAGATGTAGCTGAATGGGCATACTTCAATAACTATGTCTGTTTTGATTTGCCAGAACTGCTAACAAGTTCAAAATCTGACAACTCAGCAACACTATAATGTATCTTCTGAGATCGATATGTTTTTATGTGCATGAATGGTTCAAAATTGTATCCAAGAATGAAAAACGGAAATGGAAGGCAATTAAAACAAACAGGAAGTTTTAAACTTTACTGAGCAGCATTTAATTTACGAGAACTTTAATATTAGGGAATTCTGTACATACTGTACATATTTAATGCAGGTCAGAATAGATTTCTTTGAATTTACATTCTCTTTTCCCCATGTCCACTGGACAACCTACAGTATACAAGTGCTATTTTCTTATAATTATTATGTAACCTACTGCTATTCTGTCCAGTGTTTGATTTTTAGGTGCCCTGTTGTGTGTTTGGCACCTCACAAAAGAGAAATGTAGCCTCACGATCCCCTGTCCTGTTTCTTTAGGAGTCTCGGGAGCAGCAGTTTTTACCTCTGTCACAGTAGGGCTCGCCATCTTCCAGGTGGAAGACGTTGTTGCGGATGGGCTGCTGACATGCAGCGCACAGGAAGCAGTAGACGTGCCAGGTCTGCTTCAGGGCATTGATAATCTCCTGTGGGACAAAGCAACGACAGCACACTGTTTACTCAGCTCTGTTCCACAAGGAAGCTACATTCCATTATTACAAAAGCATCACTGGTTCAAGAGATGAGCATTCAGGTTAACCCTTGGGTCACAGCAATTTACATCCTTTATTAAGCAGATCAGTTCATTGAGAATACGTTCTCATTTACAAATGAGACTGGGAGACAGATTTATTTAGTAATTTACTGGAGCAGTTTAAGTACAATAGAAAAATGAAGATGAAATGCATTTAAATGCTGATAACAAGAAGTGCTACACAAAAATGGTGCAAGACTCTTATTCTTGGATAAAACAGAAAGCAAATTAAATACGACAGATGGGCTCCTTACTTTTGAAAAAATTAACTAGGTAGACATAAACGTGCTGTCATCATTGTGGTTGAGATCCACAAAAAATCCACATACTATACAAATCACTATTTATTTAAAAATGCTGATTTGTGTAAAAAAGCAGAGATTTTATGTCATTGTTATAGCTACCGATGTCAAAGTAAGCTCTTCATCTATAAGAAACAATAACACAAAAATGAGTCTCATTTAAGCATGTGTTTGTCTGTAGCTCAAGTTCTAAAACTGTGAAAAAAAAAGTGAGGGCAAAAATACAGTACCACAACCTCCCTACCACTAACCAAGCTGCAATACAATTATGAAATTAGTTTTAGAATTACATTTTGTTCTTTTGCCATCAGTGAACTGGGAACATAAATATCCTACACTGTTGCAAATACTGGCAACAGCTATAGACCAACATTTACAAAAAGCTTCAAGGAATACCAGAAATAGACTACAAGCAAGTTTGTCATAATTCATTAATATAACTATGTGTTATTGTTTCTATGTTTTCTGTACAACACAGCAACCTTCCAGACAGCTGGGATGATTTTACAAACTATTCCAGCTCTCTTAAACAAATCATTTGAGGGTCCATCTGAAATGTCTGCAGGAACACAAACCTTTAGCCAGCTGGGTTTAATTTCAGCCTGGTTTGCTGGCCACTTCACTGAGCAGGGCTGAGATCTGCAGGGTGTTGTCTTTGCTATAAAGAGACCTGGCTGTCACAGGGGATTGCAGGAGTACAATCCACTGTATTCACACTTGTAATATACTCCTTCTCCTCCATGAGCTCTTTTTCCATTGCCTGCTTCTCTTTTCCACAAAAATACCAAAAGGTAATGGCTAGATGCTTGTCATTACCTTGTCTGAGCTCTAATTACATTACTTAAGGCAGGTAATTGCAACACATTACAGATATTTAGTAATCTGATTACTAGTACTTAATCTGTTACATCCCAACACTGCATGGGGGTAAATTGTGTACATACGGCCCTTCACTGTGGTTTTGAAAAACATTAAATATATAAATTGACCATAAAAAGTAGGCTAAGAATTTTGCAATAATTTCAGTCTCAAATACCCTGTTCCTTCTAAAATGTACATTCCCATCATTTATTGACCTTAAAAAAACAAAAATAAAAATTCTCCACCACCCATTGACATAACCGGCTTCTCAAAACTGAAAATTAATACTGCAGAGATTTTGAGAGGATTTGCTTTGTGAAAATCCATTAAGAACTTTTGTGCAGTTAGTAATAATAATAATAATAATAATAATAATAATAATAATTGCTTACACTTATATAGCACTTTTCTGGACATTCCACTCAAAGCGCTTTACAGGTAATGGGGACTCCCCTCCACCACCACCAATGTGCAGCATCCACCTGGATGATGCAACGGCAGCCATAGTGCGCCAGGACGCTCACCACACATCAGCTATCAGTGGGGAGGAGTGCAGAGTAATGAAGCCAATTCATAGATGGGGATTATTAAGAGACCATGATTGGTAAGGGCCAATGGGAAATTTGGGGAGAATGGGTCACACCCCTACTCTTTACGAGAAACACCCTGGGATTTTTAATGACCACAGAGAGTCAGGACCTTGGTTTTATGTCTCATCCGAAAGACGGCGCCTCTTTACAGTATAGTCAGTACAAAATGTCCCCGTCACTATACTGGGGCATTAGGACCCACATGGGCTGCAGGGTGAGCGTCCCCTGCTGGCCCCACTAACACCTCTTCCAGCAGCAACCTTAGATTTTCCCAAGAGGTCTACCATCCAGGTACTGACCAGGCTCACACCTGCTTAGCTTCAGTGGGTTGTCAGTTGTGAGTTGCAGGGTGATATGGCTGCTGCTAGTACTCAGAGATACTCCAGAAGATGACTGTATAACCTTGCATACAACATTGCATCTTTAAAGGAATAACGCACAAATTTAAAGTTCTCAGCTGTACAGGGCACAAGCAGCACAGTAAACCATTTTGGCATTTGTTGGCTCTTACCTCCCACCATTCCGAACTGTGGCTGCTGACCTCTTAACAGCCCCAGGAGAACAAGCCTACTTTAATCATCATGTGTTGGTCAGCTTCAAACAGCTCTCTAGTGCTAATTCTGACACATCTGACTATCACTCCCGTCCCTCGAAAGCCACATGATTAAGATTAGATGCACATACTTATTCCACACAGCTGGGCAGTGAGAAAAGGGGATTACAATGATATACAGTATACCATCGCCTAGTTAATTAATATGACAGTGCGTCCTCACTGAAGGCTCCAGCTTCCTCATAATGAATGTCTGCACCTCTTCATAAACAAAAAAAAGTTACATTATACCATCAATAGAGTTTTGATATCAATACCATGACAGAGTTTTCATAGAAAACAGCAATTCTTTTAAATCTATGTAACAAGTTCAAAAGTCGATTTTCTGTAAGTCTAGTTCTGAAGGCTGGAATGTGTCTGTATTTTACCCATAGAGATCAGGAGCTATACTGTACCAAGGGCTTTTTTATTTTATGTAGGTTCCTATGACAAGACCTCATTTCCATCTTGAAAGTTTGTTTACTACAGTATGTCCTTTTGACCACACAGGTTTATTTACTACAAGTCCATGTTCAAGAGTGATTTTGAATTTACAGTACATAGCATTCCTGCCCTTAAGAACTCAAGAGCTTTTGGTGTGACAGTAATCCCTGGAAACAGGATCACATTCTGTGGCAACATGCAGCACGCTCACTGCTGTCTTCAGGACTCACCCCAAGAATCTTTCGCTGACAGCGGCCACAGGTAGGAGCGAAGAACTGCTCATAGCAGTGCTCACAGTACACAGACCCCTTCTCCTCCACAAAGCCGATTTCGGCCAGGGAGGTCTTGCAGTGAGCACAGTTAAACTCCTCTGGGTGCCAGGCCTTGCCCAAAGCAAGCAGGAATGGACCTCTAAAAGCAAAAGAGAGATAATAAGAGGACTAATGTTCAACACTATGTGTGGGCTCACTGCTTGGGCACATCCGGGGTGTTAAATTCTGACCCTCTGAAGTTCATGGGCAAAACAATATTAGCCAATCTGATTCATTTGACAGAAATAATTAAATAACCAAACAGCATATCAATAGTTATTCGAACAAAAATGCCAAAAAATGAGGTGTGTTGTTGTTTCAAGTTACTAAACAGTTTAACATACCATGATACAGTACATCAGAAACTTCAATACAACAATACTTGCAGTGTATAGATGGAGGAATTTGTGCCAGGATGTCCTAAAAGAACTCCAAACCTATTGCACATCTGTACATTCCTCATACAACACAATAAAGCAAAGAGACAATGGAATGAGAACAGCTGTTTAGAGGTGGTTAACACTGGCTCTGTGTTCCTGCTGGCCAGCGCAAGTTCATTACATACTGTACAGTAGCCCTTGTTATCTGTTGAACGGTGTCCAGTGCAAAAGCTCACATACAAAACGCACAGTTAGAGACCCGGATCTGACAGAGCTGTATGGTTCAGCACCTTAAACAATTGCTTAAGTTGCAAACTGGTACAGAGCTGCAAGAGAGAGATTAATACAAAAATGGAATATGTGTATGCCTCAGAAATATATGTTTGATTTCTAAACTCCTTTATTTGTCTGAGACAATGTCACAAAACATTATACAGTAAAAAATAATTGACCAGTTTTCAGTTCTTGGATCAGTAGCACTGAATTGAGTTTTGTCTGTCCTGGGAGTTAAAATACAGGTCTGTGTTAGGTTTTTGCGCCTTATTTCATATTAATTTCCAACAGGCTAAAAATACATCTTTTTTAACAGTGTTACAGTTACATAACTGTAATGCACTGTTTACATAATAATCCCCAAGGATGAATACCTGCTTTATTGAAGTTTCTAATTTGGTATGAATCATTTCACACCATATATGTGATTATTATAAAAACAAATTACAGACTACATTTCAGTTTTTTGTTTTATTTATCATACCAAAACAACTGTATAAGTATTGAGTCTAAATGTTTGAAAGAGTTTGAAAAGTTTGAAAAAATGTTGAAAAAGAAACTTTTTAACTAAACCATGAGTACTATAATCACATTCTCTTATAAAACTACTAAGACTAGGCTGAGAGAGAAGTAAAGAGGATGGATCTTGAAGCAGGCTGGAATGACTGCTACCTCTGTAAGTGTGTCAGGGCCGTGAATGGGCTGCCCTAACCTGATACTCTCCTTTAACCTCTGTACCAGCACCTATTGACAGCCCTGCCTTTCAGCCAGGCTGGGACCAAACAATACCAGTCCTCATGTACAACAAAGTGCTCTCTTCTCTTCGTGTCAGCAGGGTGATGGGATGACGTTGATGTCACAGCATCACGATGTCACAGAAGGAGGGAAAGAGTGATGATGGTTCCCTTACGCTGCAGGGACTCAGGGCTCCGCTATGAAATTTGGACCTGAAGCCCACACACCAGGCTCACGAACAGCTTCAGACCTCTTGAAACGCACTGACTTGTCTGCTGGGGATTTTGGTAACCATTTAATCAGACTGACAGGACTGGACTGACAGCTCCACCCTGCCATTGCTCACTAACTGAAGTTCCACGCAATCTAAGGTTTTCAGCTACACCACTTGCAAGAAGCATATTTGCTTGAATGTACAGCATCCATAAAGTGGCCCTAGTAATTTTGCTGTATGTGAACAATCATAAACTCTGCATATACAACTGAAATGCTGAAGAGCACCTTGACAGGTGCACTGAGTTTCAGTAAAAGATTGTTCTTTGGTATTTTTGTGAAATTTAACAATGCATTTTTCCTGTGCTGTTGAAAGTAAAGGTTCACTGAGAATCATTTTGGTGATCTGTAGATGTTTTTTTTTATTTGAATGTATTTTTGTAATTGGTATGGAGTAGGTAGAACTCGGCTAGATATTGCTGGCTCATCAGTTGATTTTTTAAGGAGATTTTCCAAATTAATACAATGTGCTTTGATACTTTTTTTTTGCCATAGGGCAATGTACGTATCTAATGTTTAAAATAATCTCAGCTGCACCTTATCGACATAATGAGTTCATGGGTTTTCTTTATTGAAGTTACTTTTATTATCTTATTTCTCACAGTTCACTTCCATCTCTGACATTTGTTTGAATCTTTTGCTGAAATATTCTACTGATTCTGCAGTAGGCTCACAGTATCCGGCCAGGTTGCAGCTGACTGTGCTGTCTGAGACTTAAGACTGGCACTGAAGGCCACAGCAGAAAAGCTCAGTGAGCTCTGGGAGGCAGCTCCATCCTGCAGCGAGGTCGTTACAGACAATGGATATTACGATGTAGGTTACAAATAGGATGATTAGCTTAAGTGGAAAACAACAGGAAAATGTTTCATCCAGACAATGATATTTTAAACTCCAGTGACACTGACACCTTTTGGCAGGGCCAGAGCCTGTTATTCTATACGCCAGACACTGGTAAGTTATCCTGCCCTGTATTTTGGCTGTAAAAGATGTGTACAATGGAGGGCCATTTGATCCCACTCTTAGCTACCTTCCAATAACGGCTTCACTGAGGGCATGAACTGTAATTATGTTAAGAGAGAATCAAACTGTGACGTCTCTCTTTTCCTGCGACAGGGATGTCATTTCAAATTAATTAGCTTTAACTCTCTTTGCAAATTAAATGATAAACTATACCATTAAGAGCAAAAGTGTATAGTCCTTATCAGATCCTTCTGATCAGTGACTTAAAAAAAATGCTTAGAAGAAAGATTAGATATTTATTAGGTATGCTCAGATCTACAGCTCTGAGTAACTTGCACTTCAAAGTGTTGAAATACTAAAAAATGTAAACTGAGAAATGCTGTTTTAAACAGCAGTGTAGCCTTTCATTAAGATATGTTTTTTTATTTCTAATTAATCCAAAATCCCATAATGAATATACATTATACTTATACTCAAACAGAACATCAGGTACTGGGTTTGTCATCACTGCAATGTTAAAGCCTGGGCTACGCACTCCTGTAGCAGGACATCTAGGCTTAACACAACCCAGATGCTCCAGACTTTCTGGATCCAGACTGAAGAGCAGCAGAGGACCATGCTAGGAGCACCACAGACTCATGGGAAACCAGCAGAAGGATACTCACCTGATGACCATGTTGCAGTGCCCACACATGGGGGTCCGCTTTCCCGCTGGGATGTGCTCAGCCCTCTGCACCAGGGTGTCCTCATCTGTGGGGTGAGGCTGGGAGGCAGGGCAGACGGCTGCCGGGGCCACTGGAGCCTGGGGGGTGCTGTTGGTCATGTGCCCAAATGCTGGGGCCACATGGCCAGTATTTGGAGTGGCCTTAGGGAAGCTTGATGCTACAGAAAAGGAGCACAGAGGATAAAACATGACTTTTAAAAAAAAAGAATGAGACCAAAATCACAGAGACGCTTGCTACTCTCAATAACTACTTATTTTTATCTTATGATATCTGTATTTAATTTTAGCTTGAAAATTAGTAATTTGATTTGGAAAACACGAAGGATCACTTCTGCTTTCTGTGTTGCACTTTGAAATACAAACTACTTTCACTTATTATCCGAAATTTCACTCACTATTAGACGTTCAGGTTTTTTGCTTCAGTAAATTTCAGTTTCTCATGTCTTTTATTCAGTGCAAAAAGTCCTTAAAATGCAATTTTTCTCTTGTTAAGGAGTGAAGGGTCTGAGAAAGACGTAAACACCTGCACTTCAATCGTCCCACCCAAGAGCAGCAGCCAGTACAGCCCTGGCACTGTGACAGCCGCGGAACCATCATCTGATGAGGAACCAGGGAACCAGTGAGAAGTGCAGGCAGGGTGTGTAGATGAATTAGGTTATGTTAAATTACCTCTCACTTTAACAGCCAGTGTTTGTGAATAATACAGAATAATCAATAATGGTCTGCATGGTCATTCTGGACTTTCCCCATGGTCTTATAAGGCACTACCTCTCTATAGATTTGCACCATAATGTCCCATACAGCTGCATGCTTTACTATATTTTGACCATGTCAGCTTGTGAGTCACCCTGCTGTAATCAGATCCAACTATGACACACCATTGTAAATGTCTATAAGGACAGGGCTAGGGTTTTAGTAGAGATGAGGGGATACGTCTCGAGTTTTGAAGTGGAAGAATCAAGAATATGTGTTACAGCCATATCATCCTGCAACTCACAACTGGCAGCCCACTGAAGCTCAGCAGGTGTGAGCCTGGTCAGTACCTGGATGGGAGACCTCCTGGGAAACACTGAGGTTGCTGCTGGAAGAGGTATTAGTGGGGCCAGCAGGAGGCGTTAACCATGTGCCCCAGTATAGTGATGGGGACATGATACTTTAAAAAGGCGCCGTCCTTCAGATTAGAATTAAAATCAAGGTCCTGACTCATTAAAAATAATTAAATATCCCAGGGTGTTTCTCGAAAAGAGTAGGGGTGTTACCCCGGCGTCCGAGCCAAATTTCCCACTGGCCTCTGCCAGTATATAGTCTCCTAATAATCTCCAGTGAATGAAGCTATGTGTTTAAGGATCACGTAAGAGCAATGTCATTATGTCAAAGTGGACTCTGGAGTCCGTGCCCCATCATTCTGCTTTGCTACACTTTCCTCTGTGAAGATTCTGGAATATTTGAAAGCCCTTCATTCACGATTTTGAAGCAAATATTTGATGGGGTTTGGGTTCCACAATCCATTGGCTCACAGGTTAGTCAGCCTCATGGACATATGTATGTTTGCATCAGGTCTGAAGAAGTCAGCGCTCTTGTGCAGAACCTGGACCAGCAGCAGTTCGCAGCCCTCTAGACAATGCACGGGAAGCAATTAAAGCAATATTTTTGGACCGACTGAATTAATCAAACATTCCTTGGACATGACACAGAGACAACTTTTAACGTGCAGAAACTTCATTTCCTTTCACAATTATTCTTTCATTTGAGTTGCATTTAATTTCAGTGCTTCTGAATTTCCAAGCATGCTGTTCAAGACAAGCTTGTTAAGAGGATGAAATGCTAGGGGACACATCTTTCCACGGTCCACTGTCAGAAAGATGCATGTTCCTGGTCAGGGTGGCAGCAGCCTGTCTCGGAAGCTCAGGGATTTGTGAAGAATCCGGAACACCCAGAGAGGACACACGCAAGCACGGGGAGCTTGCAAACCCGACCCAGACGACGCCCTCGTGTAAAACCCAGGATCCAGGAGCCATGAGGCTGTGTCACTGACAAACACTCTTCCCTAAAATAACTAATCTAATCCCAGAATTCCCACACCTGCCAGAATCCGAGAACAGCTTCCAACCCTGCTGGGGGAGGGGGGGAGGAACACAATAGAGCTGCAGCCCATTATGCGATCTCCTGCTACAGCCTGGGAGTCAGCCTCTCAAATAATAATATGTTTTTGTTCTAAATGTCTATACACGTCTTACTAATTGTCATTGCTTTGGCAACACTGTAATTCATTGGTCCTGCCAAAAATGCTTGTTTAAATTGAAAAGCATAATAATTAACTGTTAGAAAATATACAACACAGTCAAACAGACTTTGTGAAATCCACACCAAAAATAAGCAAAAGGCAGAAAATGAGAGGAAACCTTTCCACTCATTTGGCTCCTACACATTTTTCCTTCTCCAGTCTAGGAGACCATGTTTTCAACATTAAGCCATCCACTGACAAACTAGCAGAAGGCATTTTTTTCCTAAACCTCCAGGCCTATCCTTCTTCAAATATACAGCAACTGGTAATCTGGTTTCAAATACAGCATGCCAACACTCACTGTACACACTGTACTTACACAAACCTTTATTTATGTGTTTTTACTAAAACAATTTTCACATTTTTCCCCAAGAGAAGCTATTTGGCCCACAATGCCATAAAAGCTGGTGAGACTGCTGGGAATGGAGCGTGTGCAGCTGTGATCTATAGCCCTTCCCTACAAGCCATAGGCACCTCGCAGACTGCCCAACAAGTGCCTTGGAAGGCTCACCTCAGTCATTGAGCGCTAAACCTGCAGGCCACGAGCTGTGTGCCACCTGGTGCCGTGTGGGCCTTCCAAAGAAGCCCTCCTTTGTTGCCTTGGGTTACTGGGCAGCTGTACCCATAATAAACTGCATCTGCGGTGCTGTGTCAGCGTCCAGCTCTTTAGGGTTCTCCCGAGGCCCCACTTATACTGTTAGGAAAACACTGATCGTTTCACCAGACTCTCCTCCTCGTCTATACGACAGCTAGTCTCAGACAACAGTGCCAATCTGGCAGGGGCAGGGCAACAGCCACAAATCTCAATTATAAGACCACAAAGGTCTTTTAATAAATATTTATCTTAAAGCCTTGCCCATACTTATGCCAGAAAAACTAAGGTGGGCCTAACGTATGAGTTTTTTTTTTGCATTTTAAAAGTATATCTTGTATGTTTCTTTGGGGAATGGCTGCATTTTTAAAGCTAGGATTCTGGAGAGTTGAACAGCCACAAAATATTTCACAACCTGTTTGTTAAAGAATGGAAAAAATAACTTTCCATCATTAGTTTGCTTTTTACTATTACAGCTTTACGATCAGAAATCCCACTACACAAAGTCTTCATCTTCAGGACAAAATAGACATGCTCTTCACATGCCAAGTACTGAAACTGGCTAATTAAAAGCCATAAAAATAATGCACCACAACACTCTTGGTGCAAAAGTATGTGAGTGCACTCGACAGAAATGCTCAAATCACTCTGCAATCAAAGGACAAGAAACTGCACACAAGGCCAGCAGGTACAGGATATCAATCAATT
This sequence comes from Atractosteus spatula, assembly GCF_055471065.1. Taxonomy (NCBI): domain Eukaryota; kingdom Metazoa; phylum Chordata; class Actinopteri; order Semionotiformes; family Lepisosteidae; genus Atractosteus; species Atractosteus spatula. Next base: position 63,904,923 of record NC_142708.1, on the reverse strand, counting down.
TTCAAAATTCAGTGGTATCTTCACTTCATGCAAGTAAATAATTGCAAGATATAATTACAAAACAGTACTTCAAACATGTAGAAAAATCTGCAACACACATCTGTTAACAAAAGCAGACTAAAGAACATAAGAAGGCTTGTGTACTGAGGTGGAAATGACCAAGCAAACCAGTGATATTTCTTGAGATTGGACGTGCTTCGCACTGCTGGCTACAACAAACTGAATCATGCGTCACACAACTGGAGGGCACAACCTGCAACGGATCCCTGTAATACAACCCCCTCTGTTTTCCCTCAGTACACAGCTCAGCGGGCCGTCCAGTACTTAATAAGACACAAATGGGCAGCTCGTTCCACTGCTCTCCTCTACACAGACAAGGAATAAGGAGAGCCTTTGCAGAAGCTGCTGTTCGTAAGAAAACACTCTTCAAATGCAATAATATCACTGACATTTTTTTTTCACTAGTAGTAAAAACTAATTTATTGTACATTGGACAATTGAGTGGAAAAATAATCATTTTCCAGATCAAGTCTGAGCTTGAATCCCAGAATTTTCTTTGTTCTTCCAATAATATTTTCTAAGAATACAGTGCAACTACTTTTTTAATTCCACATTAGAATATATAACACCATTTACAGAGCTCCCACAGAGGCTCAAGGATATTTCAAGAGTTTTCCAGGATATAGTCCCAGGTACAGCATTCTTCAGAAACATCAGACCTCTTCCTTCTTCTGATAATTGACATTTACAGCACATTTCATTCAAAATGATCTCAAAGCTCTTCACATACAAGAGGGGATGCACTTTTTCTACCAGTGAAGTGCAGAACCATCTTGGTTAATGCAAGGCATCTATTATACTGTACATCAACAGACCCTCTACACAGCAGAAATTCACAATATGAAATTGCTTCATCCCTGTACTGACCAGGTTTTCAGCCTCTCAGATTTGACTAGATCAGATGAAAAGATCAGTGTTTAAATCTAGTAATTTTTGTGTATCTCAAACAAACTTTGAAAAGTGGAAATGTCTACATTTGGGTAGCTCTGGTCTATCTGGTGGTATGGAAGTGAAGCTTAATACCAGAAATATTCGGTGCAAATATTTTTCGTGTTTTTAATACTCAATTTCTCAATGACATTTGCTGTATATGTAAAAGTTTTTATAAACATGAAACAGAACAATTTCACATAAAAGAAAAAAAATTTCTGAAAGTAATTTGTAAGTATAATTTTAATCCTTTTCAAGGCCTGGAAACAAGATTTTCTTTTTTTTTCCCAGATGCACTGGACATCTGATTCTGATGCAAGAGGTCTGATAAAATATCTAACATGTCATCAGAGTGAAACAATCAATCGGCTGCTTATACAGTATGAATGCAGAACTGACAGGACAATCACCTGAGAATGTACTGTGCAAGACCTCTTTGACCTAACGCCTTAATATATCTGATTTTCACACATCTTCACATGAAAATATCCAAATTGCAAAGAAACTGTTCCAATATGAAAAACTTCAAATTTTTAAGACAGTTTTTAATTATTTTAATTGAATGTCAAATCTGTTACTAATTACACCAATATTATCAAAAATCAGGTGGTACAGAGGGGCAAAGTTATGAACAGAAACTATAAAACATATTCTCAACTGAAGACTTATCTTAGTTCAGATGGGTTGTACCCCCTAGACCAGGCATGACTGAAATAATTTAAATGTTCACAGCTGAAATTTTATTTAATTTGAAATTTTCACATATGGAGTTTAAGTAAACTCGGCAGTTTCTTGTCACAAATGGACAAAAATAATATAGGTCTACAGTTACAGGACAACAGCCTGGTGAGGAGTCCTGCAGCACTGCCCAGACTGAATCACACATTGTGCAGACCTAGTTTGTGCTGCCACCAGCTGGCCGTTTATAAGAAGGACAACCTTCTAAATACGGTCACTTACTGTAGGCCCCTTGTCCTGAAACAACTGCACGAGCATTACACAGTAAGCAGGGGAAATTAACTACCAAAATTGGTGTATTCTAACACTACAAAAACTGAAATTGTAGTGTCCAGTAACTTTTTCTTATGTGTAACTATTTCTTTTAACCTGCAAAGGAAAAGGGACTGGTAGAGAGATGGGAGAGGGATGATCTATAGAAATAAAGTAAATTCAGATACTGTATATTCCTTAGCAATTTGTCAAATTAAAAGGTCAAACATCACATTTTCTTTCAATGTAAAATAGCAAAATTTGTAATAGTATGAGCGGAACTATAAAGTGTGCGGTTAAAGCTGTTCCACTAATGGAAACTAGGCAAACTACAGAAAAAACACAACATAAGCTACTGTAAATAAGACATAGAGAAGGATAATAAGAGCTGGCAGAAGGGAGAGAGTCTGTGAAATCAAGGGGATCTCAAATTCATTCGTTAACTGAGCACAGCAGCCGAGAACTCGCAGCTCAGCCAACTGATTCACATGTTGTCCGGAGGTGATTAAAGCAACATGTCAGAAACTGGAGAAAGCACTGTACCTCTGAAATCCCAGAAAATGAAAAACAGATGAACCTCTGGCAACAGGAGACGTCACACAGCATCAGCTCTGACCATCCCGAGCACCTCTATGAAATCACTTTCAGTGAAAGCTGTTTGGCCATGGACATTAGTCATGCTTAATTGGGGAAGTCCTCCCTTAATTTCAATTTGTGGGAATCTCTTTGGCCAGAAAGAAGATGGACAAAGTCTCATTATTTCCCCCATCTCTCTACAGGTTATCAAACTCTTGAATAGAAGTGTACTGTATATCTATACAATACCTATTACCTTATATATTAACAAATGGACCAAGCTGTACTAATCTTGCACATACTTTGTTAGGGATGATCAGATATGAAACACAGACCAGAGAGCACAAGTGGAAGCTACGTGGATATACAGTTAAAACCAAGAACATGAGGCAAACCCAAAGGCTTGTGGGAGTATGGGACAATCTACCCAGCCATGTAGCTGAAGCTGGTACTCTATTGTCTTTCAAGAAACAAGTTTCTTTCTTCTTTCTTTTAAAAAAAATAGGTTAGATTGGCCAAAAGGCCTCCTCTTGTTTGCAACCTCTCTTATATTGTTTGGAACAAAGGGCTAAAGACTGACTGAAAGCCTGGCACAGACCAGGGAGATGTTGTACCTGCTGCATGGCTGGTCTGCCAGCTTGTAGACTTGGCAGTGCCTGGGGCTGCAGAGGGTTTGAAGGCTGGCACAGAGCCCTGGCTGGGAGGCGGAGGTCTGGGGGCACTGCCTGGAGCCTTAGTCATGGTCTTCACAGCAGAGGTCACATGAGAGCTGGGCTGGGCTGGTTCTGGTGCCTCACTGCAACGAAACACAAAAGCACAACATCCTGTTGGAGCCTGGACTGCATACCTGTATTACACTGCCCACCCCCCTCCTGGACTGCACACCTGTATTACACTGTCCACCCCCCTCCTGGACTGTATTGTTCTGTCCTTTAGCAGTAGAAGCCCACCACCACCACAGATGTGAGGCATCCCAACAGACCTTCTCGTTTTTCATTACCAATAACCCCCCACTTTAAAATTTAAACATAGCAACTTCACATCCAAGAGGTCTTACTTACAGACATCTGTAAATGAGCAATTGATTAAGAACTGAAATCAGCACGTGTTTCAGCTTCAACAGAGTAGACAACTGACCTTTGTCTTCGAACACAGGCAAGATTTCTTTCAGTATATATACTGTATACAGTATATGTGCACTTTAGCTTTTCTGTCATCATGGATTGTTGAACTTATGTATTAAAAAAATCCCTGAAACTGCACAAAGAGCAGATCTTTCATCGTAATACACTTAACTTCTGAATTAAATGTATCAACTCCAGTTATAAGTGGTTGTACATACTTGCAAGACGATACATCTTTGACCCACATCATCCACTATTTATATGCAAAGAAGGACATTCCACAATATCACAGCCCTTTTGTTGATACAGTGGATATTAAAGGTTAATGCATTTAGACAAGAAGAGGGACAACCTGAAAACAATTACACAGTTTAGGTTAAGGTAAAGGAAAACTTGTTTTAGACCTAAAAAACACCAAAGACTTCTGCAGTTTATCATTTTAAGCTTGTAGGACCTCCTTGAGTATCAGTTAACTTCACCTTGGACTGCAAGGGGATTAATACAGTGTTCCAGCAAACTGCCTCTTCAGTCAGTGCTGGAGGCAGTAAGATGAGCAAAGCTGATGCTGCTCAAACAGAGACTAAGGTTATAATATGGAGTCTGGCTGACTAACAAGTGATCTTTTATTCAGATGTGAATGGTGCCTTTCATGTGAAAAACAGAGTCAAGCAACAAGCAAGGGGCGTATTTTATAGTGTTTGCCCACAGCACGATTTTTCCACAGATAAATCTTCTGCCCAGGGCCTGTCACAGGTTCAGGGCTAAATCCACAGTGTGCACAGAGGGCAGCCTGTCCACACTCCAGACACTAGATACAGCAACCAATAAAACTCACAGAGCATGTGGAAGCACATGTCAAGAGCAGAGACACATTTTGCGAACCACTTTCTGTCATTTTCTGTGCAAAGGAAAAAATAAACTGTATAGAATGAATGGAATGCTGCAGGTTTTCAGCATTTGTACAGCCCAAACAGTGCTTTAACTACTGGATCATGAAATTACAAATTAACAGCTTGAAAGATATCTTTGGATCTTCACAGTGTTCAGGCAAGCTTCGCATCTGTACAGAACACCCTTACCAATATTATTGTCAACAGGCAAATTAATGGGAAAGTTAACTTTTTCAGTCTAACTCTGATTAAAGAATTGTGTAGTGCACTGCCTCACCTGGACTGCACTGTGAGGCACTGGGCTGGGCCAGATCCCTTCTGCCCTTGGAATGTATTAAGTCCCTTTGTTTTCTCACACACAGAACAATTACATTGAATACACAACTTCAACAGTGATTGATATGGCCAGTAAGCTGAGGCACATTCCCATTGAAGATCCAGTGATATGGTCACCACAAATATGGGAGAAAGATCATATAGTGTCACCATAGATGCTGCCTATAGAAATTGATTAATTAAGCAAGTGATATTCTGAAGATAAAGAATAAAAGAAGAAAAAAGAGACAATTAGAAACAAAGCAGAAAAACCTTACAAAGCCTTAAGGCAGAATGAGTCTGGAGTCCTCATGTCTGAAGCCAAGCTGTGCCACAAGCTGACCATTACCCAGAATGCTCAGGGTGTGGATTTGTGGTAGAGCTAACATGGCCAAGTGTCTTCAGGAAGACAAAGCAGCCCCATCTGTAAGGACCCTTGACTTGAAGCACAAAAAGTATTCCAGATGCTGGCTTTGTGCCAGTGTGTCTGCTTGGCATCAATGTCAGATGATGCTTTTCTTCCATTCTTAAACTTGGAACTGCACCTCTGTAGTTTCTGTATCACAACCACTGTGCAGAAGAATGGAGCTGGGTTCATAAAGGACACACCGGCCAAATAGTGTGCGCTGCCTGTTTTCTGAGGCACTTGGAACGTGCCAAGGAACTATTTCCAAATACACTTGAAAAGAGGTTAAGTTTCTCATCCTCCTCAGTTTACATTGTCTTATGAGGTTCTATGCATGTCTCGTCACATATAGTAAAATATTCAAAGCAGTCTCAGGTCTACTGTTATATAGATCATGCATTATTCAGCTTTCTGTAGATACTGTAAGTATTTTAGACTTTCACAGAAGAATTTTCTCCTATATCTTTGTTGCACCTCTGAGGTAGCAATCTAGTTTAAAAACATTGCTGAGATTGGATTAGATCATATTAAGCAAGATTTGAAGTGCAAACATCATAAGTAACGTTTTGCTGTGAGAAAATAAGACCAGCTGGAGTGTGCAGCTAGCCTTTTGAAAAAACATAGATTTGGACCAGATTACATCAAAGTTGGATCTGCCAGTTAATGGTGAATTACAAACCCAGCTCATCACTGTAGTTTTCCATTTGTAAGGAGCAAAAAATAACCCACCAAGCGAAAAAGACAACATGAAGTGCTAGGCTTGTATTTCACGAGCACTGAGAGAGTTTGATTTCATCGAGAATCGGGGCTCAGATAAAGGCAGCCACCTCTCCTCCAGAGAAAGCCAGAGGGGACCCAGACAATTTCATAGTACTGCTGCACGTCTCTGCTGGCGTCCACCACAGAGGTCTGGGACAGTTTGCTATGGTTACTTTTGCTGTAGTAACAGAAAGGGAGCTTAGCGTGAGACGGTGCACTTGTGCTCCTGGTCTCTGGCCAGCAGAGCTGGTTTCCAGCTGCTCTCCTGTGACAGAGCTCCTTATTCAACGACTTCAAATCGGCCACCGCCAGCTCACCGTCCACGCTTCCAGCCATGAGAAAGCTTTCGAAACAAACAAAAAATAACCGACTACTGTGCCACAATTTTTTAAGCCTGCGGCTTAAGACGTTGGCAAAAGCCAAAATGCCTGAAAGCCTCAGAGAAACCAAGGCAACCTCAGGTTGGCTTAAATTTATGAGAGACAATTCAGACCCACAGACCAGGAATAATTCTGGTTGCTCTCACTTGTATTCCCACAAGTGCAGCACTGTATGCTTTGTAGTGTGGTGACCAATACTGAACGCCATATTGCAAGAGAGGTCTAATTAAGGCAATGTGTAACGTTCTGTTTAGGTGGCCAATCCATTAACACCATTACACAGGGCTATTCTCATCCAGATCACATTCCGTAAGGCAAAGTTTTGTTTTAAAAAAATCAAACAGCAAGAAGGACATTCAATGTTATTTTACAGCAGCCAGTGATCTCTTCAGTTTTCGTTCATTCCATTTCATCCTAATATACACTTGAGAAAGAAAAAGCTCACACAGGTAACATTTCTGCAGCTGGGGAATTAAGAGTCCTGAAACCTCAGATGTTTTAACAATTCCACACTTGGAGAAAATGTGCCCAGAGACCATGGCTGCCAAAGCAGACACAACAACTCAACATTAAATCTGTATATTATACTACACAAGTACAATGAACAGGGTGGAAGTTACAAAGGTAATGCCACTCAGTCCAGGGCAGACAGGAGCAGCAGGCCTTTCCCTTCCTTCTTTCACAAAGAAGCACAAAAAGACACACAGAATTAGAGCAGAAATAATTACCTAGAAGACAAAGGGCTGGCAGAAAGGCTCACAGTGGAGAGAGGTGGGAGAGTCAGGGCAGCAGAGACTGACTTATGCCAGGAGACGCTTAGAGAAAGGAAAACAGTAAAGAGCAGGAAAGCAAGACAAGTGACATTTGCAACAGAGCTGGTACAGTATGCTGGTTAAATAATAAAGGATTATGCATATGGTACACATACACAACAATGGCCATCAATATTCACAGGACCATTAATATGTAAAAATAACAAGGTCATACATACAGTAACATTTAGTTAGTCCCTCTCTCTATTTAGAACCCCCCACCAGGAATTTCATTAATAAAGGCAATCACGGAAAAGTGGATTTCATTAAAACTCTTCAGAGTTTAGTTATGAAACTGAAATTACGAGTGGTAACAGTCCAACCAAGAAAATACAGCCCAGCCCAGCTGCACTTTTGTATCTCATCTATACTGTATGGCCCCATATGCAAGACGGAAATGACTAGCTAGCTGGAGAACAGGATCCAGCTGCAGCAGCTGCTGAAAACCTCCAGTGATGCTCAGAGCTCTCTGTTATTTGTTACAGTTAACTGGGTGCATCGTCCTCCACCCGCCATGCGGGAGATCCCACTGCAGTTTAAATTCCTCACTGCCTAGTTCCAGCGCCACTCCCTCTGGCCCACTGGGAAGATGGGGAGGCTGTGCAGCTGAAGATCTCCACGAGTTGAGTCCCAAAGTGCATATTTAATTCTGCTCCCCGATCACTCTCCTCAGATCCAGCTCAAAGCAGCAGCTGTGCAGACTCTACCCTCACAGCGGCTCCTTTCGTCTGCAGGGCCGAAGGGAGTGGAGCTGGGGTGGAGCAACATTGGCCATCAGATGAAAAACCAGACCCACCCCTTTGTATCAAAGGAGATGGTGGAGCGGAAGGCTGGAGGAGCTTTGGATTGTCCAGTGTTTCTTTGTGCCTTTCAGGACAAACCCCATTATGAAAGTCTGCCTGATGTTTGAAAGAACATCAGTTCTGAAAATATGGACTAAGCACTTCGGCTCGCTCTCTGTGATCACTTCCCTAAAGCACACATAATTTAATGATGCTGGACAGAAAAGTGACACCAGGGTTACGGAATAGCACAGCTGGCATAGTGCAAGTCTGACATGAAAACTAGAACTCCCCATTTGTGCTCTCAATCTCCTCCAGTCTGGGCTTTTAGTGTCACAGTACTTTTCAAACAGGAATGTGGAGATGCCCGCAGTTAAAGGAGAAACAGAGTACCAACTTTTGAAGTTTAGACACTAGTCTCAGTCAGATTTCACTCAATGTCTTGTATTTTAATACAGTGTGTTGGATAGCGAGCATCATAATAGAGCACTTATAAAGTTAAGATACATTAGGAAATACTAAGTACAGCAAAACAGATATACTGCCTCTACTTAGTACTCCAATCCATTTTAGCTTTGGTAATTTTTTATACAGCCTAAGCCACCACAAGGTGCTGGACATTGCACATGTATCAACTTTTTATGAATGCATTCAACGAAAAATAGTTAAAATTAGATCTACTATCTACTGCTGTATAATGAGACTTTTTTAACTTTCCATGAAGTATGCAAAATTAAAATAACTTTCTGGCATTAAGACCAACAAACCAAAGTTTGATTCATCGTTTTGAGATTGCAGAAAAAAAGTAATTCTGTCCCTGGACTTCCTCACCAAGCTGTGCTACTTAGGCATTAGAGTGAAAGACTGATTCCGGCTGTACTGCAGCGCTTGATCCTCTTCCAAGTTCTATAAGACTTTTGTCTGTTGTGTTCTGATGAGGCAGAAAAAGGACATATCTAATATTATCTTATCTTCATGCCCTTTAAACAAATTAACTCAATTTATATTCCAGTGTCAGCAAGCTTAAAGTACAGTACTTAAATTTACTTTAGAATAGACATTAATGCATCTGAAATAAACCATATCTAAGAACAAGCACAGCTTTATACTGTATAAGAGCTTGCAGCTGAATCAAACCGCTATACAATGGGACTACAGGGTTAACCTTGTGAGAATAGATGCCAATTGTTGATTGGGAAGCAGAAAACACAAGACAATAAGCACATCTGATAAAAATTCTTAAAGAAATGAATGCACCCATTCTGTAAGTAGTGTCTGTCTAAGTACTACGGGCCCTCTATAGTGTTTCACACAGTCCAGTCCGTCTAGGAAGTTGATAAGTTTTCTCAAAACGATACTTTGCCTCCCTACAAAGATGAGTAGTTTCTTTAAGGGAGTCCCACTCGAAATTGGTAGCAGATCCCTCAACATGGGGGAAAAAAAAGAGGGATGCTTTCCAAACGGCTTTCGAATGGGTCCCAGCAGCAGGTGGGAAGCGGCCTCTTGCGGGATGAACAGCTCTTGCGCTCAGAAGAGCCTTTCCATTTGCCAGGCTGTTTGAACTGCAGTCAGGCCAGCGCCAAGTTATTTCAATTTAATCATAGCTAACGCGCAACGTAATTGCAGAGATGTGGCTCAGCTGTTGCCAGGCATGCTGCTCAAAGCCAGTTGGTGCTCCAATGTGAGCCCCTCGGCCACTGTCATGCAGGTGTCTACATCTTGTTAATGGCATCAGGCCAGCCAGGCATCAGTGATATGAGCAGAAGAAATATTTCCATGGCTCGGTGGCACAGGCCCCCCAAAGCCCTGGGTTTGCAGTGATGGTCCATACACAGACTTTCACAGAAACCCTTAAGAAGACAGCATTCTCTGTGATATGGAATGAACACTTACAGATGCTCTGAACTTCCAAAGAAAGCACACTCAGAAATGTCATCACCCTTCATCGAAGGACATTCTCAAAACCAGTTCTGTGCCTCGTGCCTAGAAGCCCTGAGCAAATTTCCGATTACATACATCATTGCTACAGTCTTCTGCAGTGTTGACCATTCATAAGCGTTTTAAGACAATGTGATAATTAATTGCAAATGAATATATTTTTAAAGGGTTTCAAAGAAAATAGCATGTTAAACTAAGTGGCTTATTAATAAAACATGACGATCGTTAAATACTCCCCTTTGGCAAACAGAATATGAAGAACATCACTCAGACATTGTTTCACAGCTCAATGATCCATTTACACAAAGACTGAAAATCTAATAAAAATACTGAAAACATTACAGTCTTTATGCTCAGCTCATGCAAGCAGAGAAGCAAACCAGTGAACAATAGATGAGTCCTTGGCACTTTAAAGGTAGCTTTCCCTCTACACAATACAGGAACGTCTTTAAGAATTGTAAAACTAATGCAAATATTAAACTTTAAACATACCGTAAACGTGGTTCACAACTTACAACTTCGGCTTTCAAATGCAAAACTCACTGATGTACACAGATAAGATACTATAAATGGTGTTTTAAGTGTCTGCAAAGGTGCAACAAATGGAGAAAAGACATGATTCTTCCCATCTTTGGTCTGCTCATTTGAACAAATAAGGGAATTTAGTTAATTCTGAGCGACTGATAAAAACATGGTAACCATGTAACACACGGTTACAATAACAAACAGAATAAATTCATTTTTGGACACTGCTCCTAATAGTCTTCATGAAAGACCAGATTTGCAGTGTTTGCTGTGACTGATATACTGTAACTGTTTGCAGGTGTTGGGTTTTCACACAAGTATTTTGTCCTTATTTTGTCCTTTGTACTGTATTATAGAAGATGATTATATTTAATTTGATGCAGTGATTAGCAATAATAGAGGGATGACAACTCCAAAAAATATTCTCTAAAAGGAAAATTATCCTAAATGGATTACATGAAGGATCTGTTTATGTGCTCTTGTAAAACAGTTTTTTTTATTAAAGTCACAGCTAATTGATATTAGAGTAAACAACATTTTTTGCTGATTTCCATAAATCAGTTTTCTATTAGCATTCTATTATACATTTCATGTGTAATCAATTCATGCATTAGCATTTTTGTATTAAAAATAAATGATTCTGAGTTACTGTATGTTACAAAGGGTAAAGTGTTTTTTTAAGCTTTGCAGTAGCCTATGTTTTATCCCTTTTGGTATAAAACACTTTGCCTGCACTGTGATGTATATTTCTGTCATCGGTAAATGTCTTTGTGCGACATTTTTTTGACATTTGACATTCTGGACAAGCTTGTTCAGCGCTTTTCGTACTTGAATGAGAAAATGGTCCATTATGTCTCTCATTCAGCGCTATATTTTAAATTCCCTTTTCAATAAACTTGTGAACTGTCTCATGGTTTTTCCTTGTCTGTTGTGGTTTTGCCCACTGTTATGCATTTTGAAAGCGCCATGTTTGCCATACTGAAATCAAATGTGTGCGAGCTCACAGCTGTGAGGCCATACTGTCCTGCACAAACGACACAAACGCTACTTTGGTTAACCAAGCAGTATAGACAGCAAATTAAAATCCACAGCGTTTTCAAAACACTTTGAACAAACCTTTGAAGAAATGGTGCTAATGTACTGTATATTGGCAAAGCAAAAGAGAAACGTTCTAAGACCTAGTTAGAAACAGGGCAGCAGTTTCACAGGGTCCTGTCCAATACCTCTTGTTCTTCTGCAAGTACAAGGCACTGGTAGTTCTCCTTTTATCTTTTGTGCGCTGCAGAGGAGGGGGCCTAGAGACAGGTGTGATGAGGAGAGCGTCCAGCAGAGAGGGCGATAGCACAGCCCCCGAGAGTCTGAAGAGAAAGTTCAAGGCATTCACAGGAAGAAAAGGAAATGCACGAAAAGAGACTGAGATGAGGAGCTGAGGCACGGCAGAGGATGTGAGAAAAGCAGTTCTTAGTAGCCTAGTAATCTTTCCTTGACATTTTAAGGTTTTTCCTCTTCTGAAGGTGAAACATCTGAAGCCTCTGAACATTTTTTTTAAAACTCAGTGGCACACAATCACATAGGCACAAATAATCTGAACTGGGAAGGAGCTAGGCGGGGTGAGGTTAGTATTTATGAGGCCTGCATCCACTTGCACAAGATTAATGAAGCTTGGCATTAATGATAAAGCCAGGAGTAGGGATATCGGTGTTGCACATTGTAAGGAATATCAGCAGGAGGGGACTGAAAGAGCTGTGACAGCATGTGGGAGATGTGCTACTGTTTCAAGAAACCTTGCTACTGAACATGCTCTTCAAACCAGTGTGACTGTCACTCACAGAAGGGGCAGTTTCTCTACCTAGCTTGAGTGCGGACAGCAGCAGAAATCGTGGCCGCTGCTCTGTGGGCCTGGGAACTCAGGTTCATGGGAGGTGGGCAGGGAGCTCTCCTGGGAAGAGCTTCTAAAGGGTTGGACAGCAGCTCCTTCCTGGAGCAGAACCCGGACAGGACAGGCAGAAACAAAGATCATCTGGGTAATTCTGTGCAACTGCCAGGAGTTATTTCAAATGCACCTATTTCACTCCAAGTGAGTACAGACAATTGAAACAATGGGTGTTGTTCGAAAACAAAGTCCAAAATTTCCATCAAATAAAAAAAGGAAAATATAAAATTCTAAGAGAACAAATTAAAATATTGGGAGACAACTCCTTCCTTCTGTCTAAAATGTCATAAAAAACAGAACTAAAGGAACTGTAAGTAGCTTTTGGATGTCACTCTCTCTTGCTTGGTTTCTCACAAGCGGTTATGAAGACTGAGGACAGTCTGCACTGAAGCTGCACCGCTAGAATCCGAGTCCTCACATTTTGTGTATCATTAACCAATTAACCGAGTTTTTCAAAAACAGCCTGGACAGCTGTGGTTGCAGCTTAAGAAAAATTCAGGTATTTCTGAAGCCGATGGAACCCATGTGGCTCTTCACCTTCAAGGCTGTTTGATTGATTTGGATTTTCTCCAAAGCAAATTACTTTTGTACCCATTTAGACATTCTGAGTGAAATTACTGACTAAAGGGAACAACAGTAGCGTCCCACCTTTGAGTCAAACCCAAACCTTTCAGTCCTGAGGAGAGGGTACTGACCACTCCTCCACACTGAGCACCTCAACTGCTCATTGCATTGTTTTTCTTCTAATTCCACCCTGTCACATAGACTATGTACAGTAACACCCATTTTGCAGGGGATATTAACATCTGATTGACATGGGAGAAGTTATACATTAAATTTCCCATGTACTGTTTGGCATGTTACCTGTATAAGATGTCAAAGTAATCAGCCAAAACTGATTCTGACAGTAACATGAAATAAGGTTCCGTTTGTGACCAATTCTCCCCAAACCAGGCTGTTGACTAACCACTCAGACAGGACGGGTTATCGGGACACAGGGAGATTGCCTTTCACCTCGGGGTTTACCTCACAGGGCCTGGGGAGAGAACAGGCCTTGCTGCAGCTGTAACGGGACTTGTTTGTGTTGGAACAGACGCAGAAGAGCTGGAAGGAGAAAGGACAGAGGCGTCGTGTGAAGTCGGCAGTGGAGACCAGGCTGGGTCAGCCGCAGGAATCTGGAGGCCAGTGCTCACCTTGTGCCAACCAGTAACAGCTACAGTACGTACTGTACAGCATTTAACATGAACACGGTGTTAGGGTGCAAATAAAGCTATTTACTGTTTTCATAATATCAGTGCTTGTTCCACAAGTGACTCAGTGCTTGTTCCACATAGTGTGGGACTGGAAAAAGAAAATTATCTTCATTTTTGGATATAGTTTTTTTTTTCATTATGTCAACCTCATTTGCTTGACACAAAACTGTATAAAACCGTTAGTATTTTCTTAATAAAATGTACTAATACAAAAGGCTCAAGGTTGAAGACACCAGTGCCACGGGTGCATGAGTGCACACAGCATGCTTTGTGATTAAGGCAGTACCTCTGGGGGGCCGAGGGAGCGGAGCTCACAGATGGCAGCAATCCGGGAGCGGAACACAGCGCAGATAATTCGCAAGTCTGAGTCGACACTGAGCTTTTACTGCCACCTGCTGGTGAAGCAAGTGTACTGCCAGCACTAGCAGGGGAAGTAGACGTGCCTGGACAGATTTGTACTAAACTTGCACGTATGCCTGCACTTCTTCGTGGGGAAAAATGAATAAGATCAAAAAGGACAAGGTTAAAAACATGTTACAAGAATCTTAAACTGTAATCACACATAAATGATTTAAAATTTATCATTCAACAGTAAATTTAACAGATGTGACCTGCATGACTGAGGAGCAGACCTCTGTTATTTGGTTAACTAGTGATGGTGTGCGTAACGCGATAATGAAACTAACAAAAACACGTGTATAATATAATCATTCGTTTCTCTTCTTGCTCCAAGAAACTCAGGCACATTTTTCAGATTAATATATCTATTCCGCTGTTCCCCTGGCATTCACTGACTCGTCACAATATACCAAACTACTGTATGTTCGACAGCACTTGAGAAAAAGGTTTGTTAATTTTCCTTTCCTCATATCCCAGCCCTGCCGTGAGTGAGCAGCCTGTCTGAGGAGGCAGTAGTGTTCACACCAGGCCGCCTCGCCTCCATCCTGCTTTTCACGCAAATGCAGCAGCATGTCAGAAATAACACGCTCATGCCTTCTGGTGGTAAGCAAATGAGAAATCACACTAGACTACAGCTATTAACACTCAATTTGCTCATAATTATGATTGCAATTAAAAAAAATATGCGAGCTCTAATCTCTTTTGAATATTCTCAGTCTGAACTAGGAGGAGCAACAGTGAGAGAGCCCTGCTGTCAAACTCAGTCCTCCACAGAATCCAAGCGTGAAAACATTACCATGCCATCAGGCTGACAAGCGACTTGCAGTACATACTGTACAGCAGGAGAACGGTTTACAATGTATAGCTGCCTGCAATTTAAAAATGCCATCTAGCAAGGGGTGACTACAACGTTTGGGGTGCAGATAAGGACAGCGAAAGTTGTGTTGATCTTTTTTAGAGTTTAATGCAAACTTAGGCAAAATGAAAAAAAAAGGAATTCCGTGAACATTCCACTCCATTACAATATCTGGACATTTTCTGTCTGGCAGCTTTCCCACTAACATTAACAACATGTGGAACAAAGAAAGCAAATTGTACCAGGATTAATGACAGCCTGGCACCCCAGACACCAACCTGTATGTGGTGTCTTTATGTTTTGTTGTTTTCTAGGGGTGACATAGCAGAGGAAGTGGCGAGACAGGACGGTTTTGGGTAATTTGGCATGATGTCTGTTCACAGAGGAGATGAGCCAATCTCTCACACTGGATTTGCCAATGATCTTGGTAAGGGTTGTTGAGACAGAATGGTCACCTTTATGGGACAAGGTATTCTGGAAAAGTTTGTACCATGTGACAGGATTTCACTAAAGCTCGTTCACTGACAAACATGAAATGTGCACAGTCCTGTCATCGTCACGGTCATGGTAAGAGTGTGGGGCACAAGGGCATGGTGAAAGGATTGTACTGCTCAGCTCTGACAGACACAACCAAAATCAGTGCTGTCCAAAACACTGGCCAATGGGAACAGAAACAGAAAAGAGAACAGCAATTCTCTCTGATGTGAATTGCTCATGAAGGGGTTAGTATCTTCTCTCTAGAACCTTTAACGCATCCTCTATGATCTATGGGAAAGAGCAATTTGGGTAAACAGCATGCACCACTTTTTTTTAAAAGAGTTTCTGAGATATCTACAGTATGTGCAATGCGTATAAGGGAAGCAATTATCTTCTCTTGAAATGTCTTCTGGGGTTTATGTAGTATTATATCTTGGAGCAAACCCATCTCACCTACTGTAAATTGTATGAGGCAAAGCCTAAACAGCCAAGCAATGCAGAAAGCTGTGGAGTTTTAAACCTGTCTCTAATCAAACCACATTTTGAAGATCTCTCACTTTCCAGAAGTCATTTTCAGGTGTCAGAGCTATTGAGTGTTGGCAGAGAAAACACATAATACTTAGTTCTTTATTAACACCAAAATCCTGATGACTTTCACAGTTTAAATGTATACATACTGTACAGATGTAAATGAATCTAAATCGAATGCATTAGGTAGAAAACCAAACAAATCTCTCCCAGGCTGAACTAGAATGGGAAGCTACCTGTTTGAGACAGGAAGCATCCTGGACAGTGTAGCTATCTGACGACTCCCCTTAAGAACCTGTGTTACTGGAGGGGGGTGTGGAGCGCACTTGGGCAGAGCCTCCAGAGGATTGTCCAGGAACTGGAGTCTGAAGAGAAAAGGCGTCAGGAGCAATAGGAAATGTGGATGAAGCAGCCCAGCACAGATGGGATAGATGAGCTCCACACCAACACAGGGCAAATCCCTTCCCTTAAAAAGCCCAAGTTTCTTTTGAACGGCTGTCAGTTCAAAGGAAGAGTGACACTGATCGGTTACTTTGAATCCCCACAGCAGGCAGAGAGTCTGTGCTTATATAGTAGAAAGTCATATAATGAGGCTTATGCACATGTACTGTACAATATGTGTCAATGATGAAATGGTCACAGCATATTTCACCTTACCAGTGGGAACAGCTAAAGGAAGTAGTTCACATTTCAATAAATAAATAACATTAATAAAGCTGTACCTATGGTGCTCCTTGTAATATCACGAATATGCCTTGAGGAGCACAAAGAATAACGTCATGATCCCCACTGTACTGCCTGTAACACCATTGTTTTCATTTTTCTCGTTCTAGAAAACCTTACATTTCAGGAGAAAATGTTTGTAAGACAACCAATACGAAGTCTCATGCTAGATAGGTAGTGTGAGCTTTTCTAAAGGTCAGTGCCCTACTTTATTCCATTCTAGTATAATATCTGCAGCTGTAGTCTTCAATTGAAGAGATAACACATAAGAGCAACATACACAAAACAGCATGCTCTTGATCTTATATACTGTATATACAGCAATATTACTATTGTTAATACTATTATTGTCACCATAATTTCATTATTGAACTGGTGAAATGTTTACAATACCTTTATCCTTAGAAAAGCATTCAAAAGTGATATTAGAAGCTTGAAAATAGAACAAAAATTCTAAAAATGCATTAGAAATTGCTCTCTACTGCTGAAGGAAGATAGCATTAACATGCCTTAGGAATTGGCAACAATAGATGCTCGGTCTTATCTTCTGAAATGTAAAGCTTAGAGCATTCAGCCAGACAGCAGCAGAAACTGAAGTCATCAGCCCCTAGACAGACCCCTCCAGCCTGTTTCTAATGCAACACTTTGCGGGCATCCGTGTCCTCATTGTCAGGCAGATACGAAAGAGGAAAAATCAGACAGATTTCAGAAAGCTGATAAGCACGTTCTCAGTGGTCTGCATCTCTACGTGAAACAGTGCTCTCTGACTACAGTGGCTCTCTGGAGAAGTGGGGTGACCTAATCCTCGCTCCATAGCAGGATAGCAGTGGACACTCAAATGCTACTGCACTGCAGAAAGAAGTCCCAGTGCGGTACTGACTAAGATTCTTACTGCTGCATGCTAGTGGGCACCTCTCAATGGGACATTTGTGCTTTACCTCACTGGAGAGCTGAAGAGGAGGAGGCCAGCTGGCTTTTGAGACAGGCTGCTGTCAGCTGCATTTTCAAGGGCCAGACTGCTTGTTGCTCCAGACACAGGACTGGACACAGCAAACAGGAACACAATACAAAACAACCTATGTTGTTACAGAGGGTACATTCTTCAAAGCTCCCAACAACTTTGTGCCGGTAGGCTAATGTAAAAAAAATACATGGTATAAATACTTAATATCCCTCCAAGCATTTCTATATAATAGCATTTTGTGCAGATTTGCCTCCTATTTTTTGTTTGAAAATTGACACTATACACTTTCCCCTGGGCCAGGAATTGGTAGGAGACAATAAAAGGCAAACATGCTCTGGGGCATCTAAGCTAAACACAAGGGAAAACAACAGAAATACATTATTTATATGCCAGGGGCTGGGCTGAGCAGTCTACATTACAATGACGAAGTACTGTCAATAAAGGAAAGGCAAAATGAATGTAAAGAAGGCATGCTGTTTCCCATTTAATAACTCGTAACATTAATGGGACCTTTGCAGACCTGGACCATGGGAGAAGAATACTCTTAAGAGAAATGATACACTTAAGAGCACGTGTTTCTGTACCTTGCCTTAACTTCTAGCAGAGCAGCCGGAGGCGCAGACAGGAGACAAGGCTCCTCAATGGTCTGTGTGCCAGCATACTGTGTGTGAGCACCCGCAGAAGACATCTTGCCATCCAGGCCGTTCGAGAGCCGAAAAGCAGGATCAGCTCGGTCAACATCAGAGGGCTCTTCGACATGTACATGGCTTTGCACAGACAAAGTCCACTACAGTAAAAATGACACTACCAACACTGGGACAGCAAAAACGTTTCTCTGTGGATCACAGGAGGCAGTGAGGTGATTAGGAGAGGGACACTCACACTGTGCTCAGAACTTACACCTAGGCAAAGTGAGGGTGGTGAGGGTGTGTTTCCTATCACAAATGAAAATTCAGTGTCTTCTGTCCTCTTAGGGTTAAAGGTCTTGTTGATTTAAACCAGTCTGTTAGAGAGCAGAGACGTGGAAAACAACCAACTACCAGGCTCACGGGCCTGCTGGGCATTTCTGACTACTACTTGTAATTTCTAATATTTGTTTTAGGCAGTTTACTATTTCCAGCTGAATTACTGTGTGTTTATTTCTAGAAAGTAAAAGCCTCTGTCCAGGAAGATAGTGCCCATCTGAGATGAGCACCAGCTCCTGTGATGTTGCAGATGTTTTTTTTTTTATCATTGAGGATTTTATTTCAGATGGTAGTTCAGCAGACAGAACCAGGAATGTTTGCCAAGCACATTGAAGCGCCTTCAATGATAAATTCGTACATGGGCCATTCAGTTAAGATAAGAAGGAATTACTGCAAGACAACGTGACATTTCATTATGACAATATTATACATGTGTAGCTTTAAACTACTGACTGTCTCAATTCTTTGCTTATAGAACTCTTCTGTGTATGAGCGCTGTATGAATGGCTTTCCAGTTAACATGCTGAGCCACACTTCTGTTTACACTCAGTGTCAGAAAATTGTCTATGCTTTTCTTCATTAAAAAACAAATTAAATTAAAAAGCACTGGCCATCCGTGCATGAAAAGGATTTTATTTAATTTACTATCAAGCTTAAATGAAGTATTTCTACCCATTTCTATGAGAAACATTTTGATATATTTTCAGTTTCGGAAGTTGTCTTTTTTTGAACAAACAGAAGGAGAAAAGCAAGGCTTCATTTTACATTGAATATTTTCATGTTGAAATCTTAAGAGCAGATGCTTCTGTACCTCAGAAAAGGTGAGAAATTCTTGTCAGAAAAGAAGAAAATTTTAAAAGGTCAAACGTGATGTTGATTTACAGTCTGTCACCAATAAAATGTGAGATTCAGAGAAAGAGACTTTGTTTTTTGAATAATTATTACAAAATTGATACGCAGGCTACAGTATCTCAACCAACACCACATTCATATACCACAAAATCTTTAAAGGTGTAAAGGGAATGTACTCTACATTGAAACAGTATGATACAATCCTCATTAAAACAGACAGCTGCAGCCTCAGTGCTCTCAGTGGCATCACGCAGAACAAGCACAAGAGGGTGTGACACTGACAGTACAAGCAGCAGTGCAGCGTGCTGAGACTGGGGGGTGTTACTGGGAGTGATGGGCCTGCGAAGTTACCTGACCGTTCCGCTGTCCACATTGAGCTCGCTGAAGGAGAGGTGACCACTAGGGTCAGAGGGAAAAGAGGAATGAGGTGCAGTGTGGAGCCATAAAAAAGAAAAGGATGAGACAGAATCAAAGACAGAAGAACAGGAAGAGAGCTTCTGGGAACAAGAAAAACTTTATTTCATTCCCCCGCGTTTAATAGACAAGAATCACTAGTATAGTACAATATATTACAGGTGGGAAATTCAACCGTCAGTGTTATTAATTACTGGACAGCAGCATGCATCTGCAGCACATGGGACAACACTTTAAGGATGCAGCCCAGGAAGAGAGAGTAAAAAAAACAAAATCAAAACAAAAAAACTGTGCTTAAAAACCATTTTTTAATTTTACCAACAGGGCATCCTACTCAGTTCCAGACCTTATGGAGTTTCTTTCCAACCGGACTCTATCTATTGAAGTAGTACAGCAAGTGTAATTGTGTAATTAACTGAACACTATTCGTTATTTTTCAACCTCTTCCAAAGCTGAATTAAAATACACACTTGATTTAGGGCACAGTAGCTACACAATGTTTCACTGGCCTGCACAGACCAAGAGTTAAAACTTCTAGTCAATTAAATAATAATACGACTCATTGTGTCACCAAAGTTTCAGGGTGGAACAGTAACAGAAAAACCCTGCAGTTCTTCCGGGATGTGAGGTTGATACCCTATTTGACATCAGTCAAAACTTAACAAAAAGCAAATAATCAACTGTCCTTTACACCAGTACACACAGACATGCACATACCTAATTGCTCCTTGACTAACAAGGAGGCAGTACCTCTAACTGGATAGGAGCATGATTGGAGACACAACAGCCAGAGCTTTCACCCCTACAGCATCTTTCACTATATGAACTAAAATAAAAAACTTTTGTTTTTCTGAAAAACAATATTGTTTTTAGATTGGAGAAAAAAGAACATGAAAAGGCGTACTTGTCAAGAGACTTTAAAAGAGGGTTTCCATGCTGTAAATGTTAATCATTCTCTCTCCTTTTGCAAATGCATATTAAGTAGATATTTGTACTGTTCAAATGAAGCAAAAATATAGAAACTGTGACTTTTTGACCCTTGGTATTTCACAATTCCAGCTAAAGTGCTATCCATCAGTTCTTTTGCCGCACAGTTTTGCAGGATATCTTCTGCGATGTCTAATATCTTTAACTGTCATTCACAACAGCCAGAGTATTCACTCCAATGTCCCTAAACTACCAGCCTTGTCCATAGCACTTTCACAAAAAACTTTGTTTTTTCAGATTTTCAGTTTTTTCTGATCAGACAGATTTTTACTCCCTGAACAAAGCAGAAAAGAGGGCACTTCTTCAGCATTGCATGACTAATTGATACCAGAACTTCACTGGATTCATTTCCTAGAGGAACCCAGCGACGTTACAACACCGCTCTGAAACAGGTTGCACACTCTGCACGCTCATGTCCGCTGTGGGGAAAAAATGTCTTTTCATCTGTCCTTTGCCTGCATGTTTCCAAGCTCTGAATATAACGTCTGTTCACACTGACCTAAAAGGGCAAGATTGCCTCTGCAGTTTTCAGGTTTTAGAAGACCAAAATAATCTGTACATGCTTTCTGTCCACACAACATGCCTAACACCCTCCTGACTATAGTACCTCCAAATCTCCAGCAAAACTCATGCTGACCTCCCCTGTGTCACCTAGGTCTCAGGTCACTTTCAGAAAGACGTGGTTTACAGATGACAACACATCAACATGGGGCAAAACTTTTACACTATGGAGGGGCTTTCAGAAAGTGTAATGTTTATTTTCATATATATTGTATAGAAGATTTTATAAGATGTTTAAGTACTGTATGAATTAGCTTTGAACCACAAAGTACAGAGTTATTTGTAGGAGTTCAGATGCTTAAAAGCACAACATTTCTAACAACTTGTACTGGGTAGCTTTTACTGGCATGTCCCTGTTTTTCTCTCTAAACCACATCAGGCTCTAATTTGCCTCATAAAATCTGGGAACAATGTATGATATAAGTGCTTGTGAGTAATAAGGCAACTCCAGAGGAGTAAATGTTAAAGAAATACCAAATTTCCATCATAAAAAATATAATAAATTCTTCTGCTTTAATGATTATGTTTTTTGTTAGGATGAAACTTTTTTTTGCTGTTATGAATTTTAACAAGGAACAGGTCTCAATTAATGTTGAAAACTAAAGACTAATACTGTCAGCCAAACTGTATTAATGTTGTAGAACATTAATAACTAGGCACTTACATACTACTTAATGCGCAGTTTCCTGCTTAACACAAAGTCATAACTCAAGACATCAGGCAAGAGGAAGCAGGGAGGACAACCAGAATATACAGAAAGCAAAGCACAGGGGGACTACTGAACATTGAGAACCCTCGCAGAGACCCCATGGTGCCAGTCACGTAGCTTAACGTACTTGGGGCCGATGATTTCAGTGTTCACCTTTTCCCTGGACAACCAGTGAGTGGGATGAGGAACAGAAGGAGAAGAGGAGACAAGAGAGACGAGTTAAACCCCACTTGAAGTTTTTTTTTTTTGGAGGTGAGTTCCACTCAGTTTGCATGCAGCAAGCCATGCAGTCACTGTATTGGGTTCCACTGTTCCCTTGACTTCATCAGCAAGGCCCAGTTACAGGAAATTTTAAGGTCATTAACACCCTTTCAGAATCCTACAGCTTCTGATGCTTAAAATGCTACAAGCCTGGCTCATGGTACCACTGGTTTATTTGTTCACTACAGTTTACTGCCAGTGGTTGGCATCACTCCTGAGGCTGGATGTCAGACGGCATGTTAACAGTTGCATAGATGGTCAGCTGAGAATCGTAAATCTCTGCTGGCTGTGCAAACGCCAACTTCACAGCACTTTCAGGAGCTCTGAAATGCCAACCAGGAGGTGAGTTCTTCTGTATGTGAAACGAGTCCATGAAATGTGAAATGTTAAAGTCTGCCTAAGGGCAGCAGTCACAGTGTGGTCTGCTCAGAGTGAATAAGCCCATATGTCAGCTTTTACACTTCAGAAGCTATAAAAGTTTCAAAATGCTCCAGTAAAAACAGGAGCAGAATATTCAGCACATTACTTCCTTCTCAGCCGTTACTTCTTGTAAAAAAAATCAGTTCTTGAAATACCATGGAGGATTGGAATCAATAAACAACATCTAATGTTACTTAATTTAGTCAGGTTGAGAGTCTGTGGTCATATTTAAAATTGTTTGTGCCAGAAATGTTCCAATAAGAAGAGGATTAATATACATCAGTGAAAACCACAAGTTATTTAGCCAAAGAAGAAAGTTAATATTCTTCCATTACAGTACATCACTATTTTTGTAAACCTCAAAAGTTCTTAACATTTATGTCTTCTGTCAGCACACTAAGAGCTGAAATTCCCTTAGTTCCCACCTCTGTTCCAATTCTCAGCTACATCTGAGACTGACTACATTCCTGGTGCAGATCACTATGAAAAGTCATCCTTGAATTCTGACCACAGTACATGAAAGATGTTCAAAAAAGAAATGTAACAGACACATCTGAGGCACAAACAGGCTGCTGTCCTGTAATTACAGCAAACACCAGCCTCTTTGCTGAATTATGCAGACAGATTCAGAGTATGAGTAAATATTGTGTATGTAAAGACAGAGCAATCAGTTATAATTTCAGGACCTACAGTATCATGGGCACCTAAGAACAGTAGCAAGGACCTGAATTACCCACACCGAGGACAGTCAAAAGCCATGCTACTCAAACGTAGCTCTGGAAGGTGAAATATTTGCAGTATTCTGTATAAGTTACTGCAGCATGAAAACTAGCATAACGTAAAATTGAACAGTAGTAATGGATAGCTACAAGACAACCAAAAGGCTGTTAAGGAAACACACTTTGTTACTGTGGATATAATTATCCAGAGAGATTTTAAAAAACATTTTAAAAAAGAAAATCCTTTAGAATTTCAGACAGCACCAAATACTTCTCCTTAGTTTTGAGCGTGCTGCCACCAGGAGTGTCTCGTGCACACAAAACCCAACATGAACCCAACCCAACTGGAAATTTGCTCATCCCTTCTGCCAATAAACTTTGGAAAACAGCCCCACCACATACAAGGGACCACAAGGAAATGAACTGGAACACTTTCCAGAGTGACAGACCTGATCTCTACACCAGAGAACTGAAGCATCTGTCCTCTAAAGGTTTCCTACCCACAACTGCTTTAATACATTCAGTACAGTACGATAGATCAAGACTTCCACCCACAGAGCTGCTCACAGACACAGCCAAAGCACGTGCCCTTCAGCTTGAGAGCAGCACTGATTGCAGCTCAAAACTGTGGGTTTCTCCAGGGCTGTGTAGTGGTTGCTTCAATTCTGCGTTAAATCGAGCATGTCCAAGTTTACTAGACTGGGAAGTAAGTATGGGTAGGTCTCTATAATGAGCACCCATGCAAAATCAAAATGCCATAAACACAGGGTATCAAATTCTACAAGCATCAGTTCATCAAAATAGTAACTGTAACAGCAATATCAAGTTCATGCACAATAAAACAAGACAATAAAATAATTTGAAAACACTATTGCTTACTTTGTCTTTTTAGCAGAAATGGTTTCCGGTTCTTGCACTGCAAGAAAAAGAAAAAAACAAAGCAGGAAATTAAACAATTAAATTAAATTAAACAATTAAATGATTGTTTTAAATCATTGATTATAGAAATGAGCTATTTTGCTGCTTTAAAGGTGAGGGAAAAAGTAATCTAAACTTCATCCTGGTTAAAACCAGGCTCAAACAGCCAAAAAAGAAATAAGCATCTATCGCAACCTCATCTCTCCATAATAGCCAGGTACATGGCCAACAGCTGGTGAATCTGTGACTGAGTTTGCTTTACTCCAGATCTGATCAGTTTCAAGAAACATTTGTTTTGTCTTGGGATGTAGCTGCATGTCCTACTCCACTTACAGTGTGTGTGCAGCAGGCAACAGCAAGCCAGAGAACATACTGTATTTAGCTGTAGTTGTGAGCTCTGCTAGATGGCAAGCAGACTTGTAATTTATACCACTGTAAGTCATGAGGACAGTCTGTGTGATCCCCTGTCATGGCATCTCCAAATTATCCCTTCTTTGAAGAACACAGAACTAAGTCAGCAATTGCCATCAGCGACAAGAGGACACTTCAGAGCCTACCTACTGTACAAAGACACTTGTAGTCTCATGGGATATTCTGTTTACTCATGCTGATCCTCAGATAACTTTAGAGATTCTTCAGAGGAAGCTGAAGGCATTAATCTGATTCAAGTAATGACACATTTTTACAAAACGCCACAAAACATAACAAACGTTATTTATAACATTCCGTTTAATTGGTAAAAGCGTCAAACTGAAAAGCAGCAATACTGTCTTGTAGCCTGATCTCTTGAGATTTCAAAAGCTCAGCCAGGCTGGGCCTGGTCCCCGCTGGGATGGGAGACATTTAAGGACATGCAGGATGCTTTTGCAAGTGCTGCTGGTGGACTAGTAGGAGTCACTCTTCCCTCTAGACTTGGATTTCCAAACCAATGCCCCAGCATTGCCATCCTTCAGATAAGACATTAAACCACGGTACTGACTTCAATGTAAGTAAACTGAAGGTACTGTAGTTGGAAATGAAGAGGGTCCAGTCCTCTTTGGAAACTCCTGTTCATATTTTCTATATTTTCTATATGGTCAGTTGAAAATCTCCTGACTAGTTTGTCAGTAGTTTGCTTTCACTCTGGACCTGAACACGCTGGGTGTCAAGGTCACTCAGTCCTGGAGCTCCGGAATGTTAAAGAGGAAGAAATTGGCATCATGGTGATACAAGACTTCAGGGGTGCTACGTACAGCGCTCGGTGCCCGTGATCTGTGCCAGGATGCGGAAGGAACGCGACTGCGAGGTGCCAGTTCTGGGGTGCCAGTCCTCAGTATCTTCAATCAGGCGCTTCTTGCTGGCATCACCGTGAGAAGGCACGTGGTAAAACTCGATATCTGTGTCCATGGCAGGCTTCCGTGGTGCACTAGACAAATTAGAAAATGAAAGTGTAAATTTCACAATCGCGGGGCTCATTTTACCTACAGATTTTGCAAGCTTGTCATTATAATGAGCTTTTGCTATGAAGCACTCAAATTGTTCCTTGTTCAAAATAAGCTGCAGTTATTTTGAATTAAGCAAAATGGGTAATCCAAATAAATATCTGGGAGTGTGCACATCAGCCTTCGGGTAAGGCCTTGCTCAAAGAGACAGCTGGTGGCTGTCACAGCTAAATAATTCAAGGCAGGTTTAGAACAGGCAATATGCCTGTTTTCTTGTATGCTTTGATATAATAGGAACAACAACATATCATTAGGTTATGAAAGGCTTGCAATGTCCAGAGGGAGGTCTGCTATTCAATCCTGTTTACTGTTAAAAGCTCTAATTGAGGTATTTGAAAGGGTTTAAAATATGCATAAGAAAGTCTTGGAAGTCACTCCACTGTTTATTGATTGGCTCAGTTACACTAAGAGTTTACACAAACAGAAACAAAGAATATATTTTAACCCTACAATGCACATATGCTTTATAAAACTAAAATTGACTTGAAAGTAAAACTATCCCATCAGAGTGTAATCTGTTCCTAGAGGCTGCTCTTTTACCAGCTTTGCACAGCACTAAGAACAAGAGAAAGGAGAAAGCTTTTTGACATTTACCGTCTTGGTGGGCTTTTTCTGAAGGACAGAGGAGAGAGAAGGCAGAGAGGGACAGGAGGAGACAGTGAGTTCAGCACCAGAAAGAAAAAAAAAGAAAAGGTTGGAAACAGAAAACCACCAGGAGCAGTGCATATGGACAGAAGAGGACAGTTCATTCATAAAGCGGCAGCACTTCTCTTGATAAGTAAAAAACATGGCTACCTGAGCATTATCTTATTTTAAAGCATATGGCCTCTTTAAAACTCAGGTGCTCTGTCGAATATATTGTAAAACACATGAGCTTTCGGCAGCCAGATACTGCAGGGGCCTAATATAAGTATGTACTCCAAAAACCCACATGAACTTAGGACCACTTTAAACTGCTTAAAAAACAATAAAATGAGCACGACAGAGGCAGGGAACAGTTAGTTAAGCAACTGGAATTGTAACAACTGCACAGATGCACTGGAGCATTTGAATTTGTTGAAGAGTGCTCATCAATAAAATTTTGTAATTCATTCCTTAGTGCCACCACAGATGGCGAGACAGCACTACTAGGGGCAGATCTGTACTGGAGTGTTCGCACTGTTTTTCTTCTGGTAATTTTTCTTTTGTAGAAATACACTTGGTCCCATCATGTGAGATATAAGCCCAACAATGTCTCATTAATAGACTTCAAAGCTCCAGATTTCTTTACCTAGACTATGCACTGCAATATTTGTCATTTAACTCATTTTGTTTTGCATTTACCACACCTCAAAGTGAGTGCTGCTATGCCAAAATTAATAAATGTATAAATACATAAAATATTAATAAATCCTAAAAATATATTTCCTAACAACACACCCCATGCATTCAAAACCACATTTGTGACTATTGTGAAGCAATGTAACACGATTTGATGGAGGGCTTTAAAGAATAGGGTAAATTGAGAGGCATTGGGGTCAGATTCCTCAGGTTATGTTATAAACAAGCATTAATCATGCTATTTTAACAGGATATGGCATGGAAATCCTGAAACTGGCAGTGTTATGCAATGGGCTATAGAGGGACTCAGATCAATGATGACAAGAGCTGTCAGAAACAATGTTACAACAGACAGCCAGAAAGAAATCTGGAGACTCTGACAGAACACATTCAGCTGCGGTTCAGTCAGTTCCCAAAGTAGCTTTGGCTCATCCTTACAGTTAAACTGATCAGATTTTCACCGAATATTCATCTAGAAATATCAGTAATGAAGTATTTCCTGCAAGCTCAGAAACAGCAGGAGAAAATAGATCACAAAATATTGGTCAAACCTCATAATACATAAAAACATGTTATTCTTCTTACATTTTTATGCTCATGGTACACCAATATGCCTGAAATTAAATTTTTAGGATTGCTGAAACATATTACCTCCTGGCAAAAAAAACTCTTTGACAACGTTACTGTATGTGCCTATACAGATATTTTCTCCTGAAGATAAAAGGTATGGTTGTATTTGAATTTAAGGTAGAGGTTAATAGAATTTGATAGCACATCAGGGAAAAAGGAGAGTATTACTCTAAACCTTCCCTCTTTCTAACCAACAGAAAACTAAATAAATTGGTTATTTTTTACTTCGATAGTGTGCATTTCCAAAGGGGTCTTTTTTGGCTCCTACTCTTTTATGAAACAAATACTATTTGTGTTGAGTGCTCATCATTCAGTGAAGGAAAAAAAAAAATATTTATACAAAGCATAAAAATGGCCAAACACATTACTTACTTCAAGATGCTCTGGGGCCCACTAGTGAGTGTAACAGAAAAAAGAATTTTTAAATATTTTATAGAAATTAAGTCTCATAACAATGTTATACGAAATCAAAAAGCACAGCAAACTGAACCCCAGTCAGCAGCAGGGAGAGTTGCAGCAATCATGGAGACAAACCCCATAGGCATGTCCGACTCTGTGCTGGACAGTCCTAGACATCTCCTCTCCTAACACTCGCAAAGCAAGCCTTTACTGATTGAAAGCGCTTTGCAGGCATGCCATCCATTCTACATCCTCCAAGGGCTACCTTATTTAGAAATTAAGATGAAATATTCATAATCCTCCAGTTTATTATTAACTTCTTTATTCAACTGAAAGTTAGTCATTGACTCCCTTAAATCAATGCGCTACCTCATTCTCTACTGACAGAGGTATGTAGATCATCCAGTTTTAATCCTTCATCAAGCCCGTCTGGAAACACGGATATTGCACTAACAAACCACAAGGGGTTTGGGAGTGAAACATCAATGCATTTTCCATTTACAGAGCTGAGGCAGTGGTCCCATCTCTCTGGGATTAAATGAGGCATTCAACTTGTCCACAAATAACAAAATCCATGCACATGGCATGGCACATGGCACCTGCTTAGCGGAAAACAGCCAGCATGTGCTGAACTGGGTTTGCAGTATGCGGCTGGCTGGCAGGCTGAAGCTCTGACTTAGTCTGGGCTTGTTCTCTGGGTGACCTTGGAGCCCGGGAATGGAAAGGATGGACCAGCTGCTCAGTGTGAGCGTGACTCTGTCCAGCTGTGCACTGGAGGCTAGGGGTTAGGGTGCTGGGTCTGTGAGGAACACCAGCAGGTGAAGGAAATCCCCAACCTCTCAGAGTGATGACAAAAATTGATTCCTCTCTTTCAATCCCTGGTCTCTCGAAATAAACAGAACTGCATTTGCAAATCTCCTTGGTTAAAAACCTTTTCAAGTCATAAATAAACATTTTCTTGTATGATTCTTTGAACAGCAAGCCACCATTTGTGACACGTAAATTTATTTAGGTAGGAATGAATTGTATTCTGTATTCTTTGGAGGTACTTACTGAATGTAAAAATACTTTTGTAATTTTTGTAAAAATACTTTTGTACGTTTTGGACTGGGTAGGTCAGATTGTTGCATATGACTGATTTTGAATTACATTCAAACTACCCTTGTTAAAACTGTCTGCCTAACTGTCCTATAGAACAGACATTCCTCTTTCGCTTCTTGAAAACACTTCTGCCAAGGCAGTGGAGTGTTCCACTACCAGCAGCAAGATGGCGCTACAATACACTAAATCTCCTGAAAGGTGCATATAATACCAGTGTTTCTGTGATTTTCTTCGTTAATAGAGACCACAATGAAAACTGAAAATTCAGTTAATGTGGTGCTAAAGAAAAAAGTAATAATTTAAAACACAGAACAAAAGTATTATCATCTACTCCTTCACTACATGCATCTACCTCCTATGCTCACAGATTAATAAATTATTAATCAATCATGATTATTCCACTTAAAATAGTGTTTCTGCTTCACAGCAAATCTACAGTATGTATTATAACTGTTTTGCTTTGTCAGGACAGGAAATTGAGGTTCTAAACCACCTTATTAACACTTTAAAGCACTTAAAGAACACCTGCAACAACTCACGTTAATAAGCACTCTGCAAGAAGAGATGAGGCAAACTGCTTTACCTGGCAGCAGAAGAAAAGAATTCTTAACAGCTGCTTGTGCTGTCAGGCTTTATATGCAGGTTGTAACCAAAAGCCAAATTGTTTGAATTTCAACCAGCAATCACTGAACTGCTAACTGAATCAGTACTGTCCAAATCCTCCATGCAGGAAGAGACCATCTGATCAATAACTTGTTTTCGTGCTGGTCTGCCAATTATGTGGTCTTGTGGAATGATGCACAGGAAAAATGCACACATTTCACTGCATACACATGCTTTGCCCACTATATGAAAAGACTCCAACGAGACACACAATGCCATGCATTTATGGTATTAAAGCCTTCAGTTCATTTACTATATCTCCAAATACCATGCTGACCACAGCACACATCACCAGCCTGTTGGGGTGAGGTCACTAACTTTATGACTGGAGTCTCCTATAAAATAAAAATAAGATTTAGGGGGGAAAAGGTCAGTTTTATTTACAAAGACAGCCACTTCCCAGCAGCAGGCGCTCTTCTCCAGGAGCTGCGTTCACCATTGCTGAAACTTACCACCTGTGCAGTGACACGTGTGGCACAGAAACCCTGATATTTTCGTTTTTGAGTTTTGATCAGGAGGCACTAAAATCAGCCCGACTGAAATGAGCAGCAAAAAGAGTGTGCAAGAAACATGCAGCTCCCATGTAGCACAGCAAGTAGGAGCCTTGGCTCTTTGGAAGTATTAGACAATAGACATTTGAACGGTTAAAAATAACAAGAGGCCTTGGGTCCATCCAGCCTGTTTGGTAGTTAGTAGCTAATGGATCCAAACATCTCTTCCAGCCATTTCATGAAAGAAGTATTAGCTTCAACAACATGGCTGGGCAGCTTGTTCAACACTCCCAAAACCCTTTCTGTTCTCAGTTTTAAATGCACTAGCAGCTTCCTCTGGTTTGTGGTTCACTGCTCATTCTAAAGAAGTGCACTGCAATAACTTTATGTCAATGTCTTAGGATTTTGAAAACAGAACTTGTATGAAGTCCTTCCTAATCTGTTCCGTTCAAGACTAAAAAGGTTCGGTTCCTTCAGCCTGTTAGTGTAGGATATTCCTTTAAGCCTCAGAATGATGATTTTCTCCCAACAGATTCCAGAGCAGCAATATCTTTTCTATAACTTGCAGACCTAAACTGTACACAAAATTCTAAATGATAGCTGACTAGTGCATCACTCAATTTAAACATAAAACCCCTTGATTTCAACTTTAAAATATTATCTATATATATTATAACATTTTATTTTTTACCAATTCCAAACATTTTTTAGAAGATGTAAATGACATCTCAATACAAAACAGTTTTTTTATACTTAGCCTCTTCAAGCTCAGTGTTTTCCAGTTTGTAGTAAAAGGCGTTTATGCTTTTGCTGCCCTCATAACATCTTGCCCTTGTGTGTATTAAATGTCATTTTGTAGGTGTTTGCCCATTTTAGAACTTTGTCTAAATCATTTTGTATTTAATTTTGATTTATGATCATTCATTTAAATTAGGAAGATGAAATAATCTGCTGTCTTTTCCAAACACACACATTTCTCCTGATTGTACTGGCTGCAATTTTTTTAAATAATAAATTTATGAGGAAGCATATCAAAAGCCTTCTGAAAACCTAAATACATTTTATTGTATGATCTATGTGTGTCTTGTTCAAAGAAATATAACAAGTTGGCTAGGCACTGAAGTACGAACCACGTGACAAATTTCTACAAATAAAAAAGCCAAAATAGGGTTAAGTTTCTTTGAACAGAATAAAGAATCTACATGTCAGCTGAACTGAAAAGAATGTAATATTAAAACAGTCTAAAGCATTTCAAAGTCTGGAGGGAGAAAAATAAAACCTACTGCACTGCGGTTGCTTTCAGAGCTGGCTGGGTAAACCTCACAGATAATGAAAACCAAGAGAGAATGTCTTCATTCCCAGAACGATGAGAACAGGCTGAGTAAACAAACGCATTTTTTAAAAAATGATTACCATCACTGCTAATTAGGAAGAGATTTCAAGCATTTAAATATAGCACACGCTCTTTCTTCTACAGACATCCCCAGTCACAAGGGCTTTTTTGGCGGGTAGAAAATTTGTCCAAACGTTGTTTGCAGGCACGTGAAAAAGTCATAAAAGAGGCACAAGAACCAGTGAAAAGAGCAATCAAGAAACAGCTCACATCTGTAACCTTTCTGATGTTCTTGTGTTCTAAAATCATTAGCTGCTTACACATGACACTGGGATTTTCTAAAGGTTTGTTTTTACAGCGAGTACTGTAGGAGTTGGCCTGAGAGTGGGCTATGCTGTTCACACTTTCCTTCCTTTGGCATGAAGAATATCATCATAAAGCAAGGACATAAGAAACAATAAAATGTAAGGGAGGCCATAGGCCTGTCTGGTTCATTCACTGGTACTGGTAGCCAATTGAAGTTCTTACCAAACTGTTTGTTGAAAAAAAAAGATGGGACTGTCTTTATCAACATGACTGAGTAGCTTGTTCCAGCCCCTACAATTATCTGTGCAAAGAAATGGCTCCTATTACTGATTTTAAAGTGCTTCCCTACAGTTATTACTTGTGCCTTGTGCTTAAAGGTTCACTTTCACTGTTGTTTTTGAAGACATCCCTAGGGTTGACTCTGTCAGTGTCTTTGAGGATTTAGAATACGTGAATCAGTTCCTCTCAATCATGTTTGTTTTAAAGCGAAAAAGAAACATTATCTTAGCCAGTCACTGTTGGACATTCCTTTAAGCCTGAAACTTACCCGGCTGCTCTTCTTTAGGCTGATTCCAGAGCAGCAACATCTTTTTGGTAATAGTGGGTTATTAGTTCTGACTGAAAGCAAACACTGGGATAAAACTGCAGTGGTACAGAATTTGTCAGTAAGAAATTTCCAAGGTTACTTAAGGAACTCAAAGGTCAAAAGCACTAATGCTTTCTTTTTTATTATAAAAGGATACAACCCCTTTAAAGAAAAAAACTACTTTCCAGTATGGGACATATCCAAAAATCCACAGCATGCCCAACAGGCCCAAATGTAAACAGATACAATTACTTTAAGTCTAAATATATTTGTAGAAGGTCAGGGACTCTTGTGCTTGAATTTCACTAGCATTAGGTTCTTCCTTGTCTAAGCAGATTTTTTATAGCAGTAGCAATGAAAGAAACCAACATCTGAGACCAAGATGTGTATCTGTTGCACATCTCAGCAACCTGCTGTTTACTTAGCAGAGGTACAGTAAACTGTGCTGGCAGGACTGTCCATGGGCAGAGAGTTTCAGAGGTCACGTGTGTGAGATAGCCTCAAGTACAACATTTCCTGCTTTTCTGCCCTCTGCGGAATCGAGACTGAGAGTACAGAGACCTCTAGAAGATAAGCGCACTGCAACTCAGAAAACATTTAAGGAGGTTCCTTTCCTTTTCCTGTAGAAAAAACTCTCAAGCTTCTATTGAAAATCTCAAATCACCTTGCTAGGTGACAAAAGACACTTGTACAGTACTTCCCTACAGCACAAGAAGACATGATTTCACCTGTGTCTGTGAGACTGGAAGTGCTCCGTTTGTGGGTCAATGGTCTCTGTACAGAACACATTTGTAGTCCAATGCAGCTCTAATGTTCGGCTGGCATAATTTAACGACTTTTGGTATTTTTATTATAGGCTTATTAATTTAAATTAATGGTTGACGCCTACAGAATGTTGTGGTAAATGAAAAGTGAAAGTAAGACTTTCCTATAGTACAGTATATAGGCTTGAATCCATTTACTGTTTTTAACTACCAAAGGAGCTTGATGGACAGAATGGCCTCCTCTAGCTTGTTGACTTTCTTATGTTCTAACAATCAGCTGTGTTCACAATAACCACCACTGAATTCTTCATCCCAAGGTATGTCATGAAATAACACAGAACTCCTGTCTCTCTCACGCTGCTGGAGATCTGCATGGGAGATCTTTGCTGCTCAGTTAGTATCAGCTAGAGGTTTCTGGGCTCAGGCGAGCGTGTGATTCAGGCCAGACCACGAGAAATCTTCTTGCCAGGAAAGTATTTTGTAGAACAGCCAGCTTGTGCAAGCATGTGCAGTGGGCTGAGAAGTCAGAGACCAGATTGAGATGTTTTGAATCCAACCATGTTTATCTTTACAGCTAATCCACTTTCTCTGCGATTATTTATACTGTACGCAACAGTTTTCAATTTTTTTATTACTCTGACCTGCAAGCAACTGTAGTTCATAGTAATTTATGAGAAACTAAAGATTCCTAGATGTGTTTTCCAAACAGGACTTGATGGAATATTTATTGCTATTTAGAAAGCCTTGAGAGCAACCTCTCCTCCAATGAGGTGAATCCAAGCTAGGAGGTTTGGCTGCAAAGAGATCGAATGAATTAATTTTAATTTCCCAAGCTTCCAAACTCATGTCAAATTGGAATTAGCTTTTTGAAAACAATAATCTTTCATCACTAAATAACTGGGGTTATATTAGGAGACTCTGCAGCTGCTCCTGATTTGAAAGTGTTAAAATGTATTTTTTAGTTCTCCTTTTCTTTGCTGATGCAAAACCAAAACCACACTAATCCAAAGTAAAAATGAGCGGTGCCACAGCATTCCTATTTTCCGAATAATCCCCTGATAATTTCAGGATGACAGTTCCTAGTATTTTCTTCAATTTCAGTGGTATTTTGCCTCCAGTACCAACCAGTGATAACCTTCACTGACAGTCTGAATTGCACAAGCTCTGTGCACAATCAGTTTTTTTCAGTAACTGAGGTTTTAGTTTGTGGTGTATTTGCTGGTTCAACTGCACAAATTAGCACAGATCAGAAAAGCAGCACCATTTAACTTGCTGCAGCACAAAGAGAATCAATTTAAAATTAAAAATATACCCACTATTAGCACATACTATGCAAATCTCACATAGAGGACATCAAGTTCAGACTGTTACTGGATACAAGACACTTTTTTCACACCACTGATACCGAAAAAAGAAAAAGCTGTAAATTACAGAAATTACTTTTTCCAAATGTATCAGCACATTCAGTGCTTTGTCATTTTAAAGAAGACCTTTAGGCCTAAATGAAAATATTAAAGAGGATTATTCTGGAAAATGGGAACAACACGTCACAGCGTTTTATTCCTTTGCATCAGATGATCGAACTTTTCAAAATCTAAAGTTTTTGGAGGAAGTCAGAGAGGGGAATGTTCCGCAGATGTAGATGAACCATTTTTGGTGCCTGTGTTGTTTGCGAGTGGGGGGGTCTGACTCTGAAGCACACGCCTGCTGGTACCGCAGTGAAGCCTCCAGCTGTGCCAGGCTAACGGGGTACCTACCCGTTGTGCTGGGAGGGACTCCCCTGGCTGTCCTTCAGCCCCCTCCTCTGACCCTCAGCAACCTCGCAGGCGGTGTCATTGGAATAGAGGTTGATGGGGCTGTTATAGACAGAAGGCTGTGGCGGGACATTAGCAGTCACGGGTGCGGTCACCCTCGCGCCAGCAGGAGGGGGAACACGCACACCCGAGGGGGGTGATTTCACGGAGGAGGGGCAGGGGGCAGCGCTGGCTGCGGTGGAGGGGGGGATGGGGTTGGTGGAAGAGGTGGCAGGGGTGAAAGCAGAGTGTGCCGAGGGAATGGAGGCCACCTTAGGGGCAGCTGCCCCGAAAGGCTTGGCTGTCTTGTTGTAGGCCAAGCTGGGGGCAACAAGTGGAGAAGGCGCACTGGGCACTGGTTTAATGGTCTGCTGAGGCTCTTCCTGTGCAGGGACACAAAACACACACACAGCACACGTCACCCACATGCAGCACACCAGACACTGATGCCTCCTCACAGCCTGGCCAACTCAGCCAGAGAAACAGGCCTGAGATTTAGGACAACACCTACTGAAATCACAGAACCTCTAAAAAACCAACTAAAACTGCCTTCATGGACTTTGTGGATTGCTCAGAAAACCGAGAGGCTTTCTTATGTCTTTGAAAAATGGCTTTGCAAATTGAGCGAATACAAGGAGGCTGGGAGAAGACATCAGTTAACTATACTATTGTACACTGGAAAACAAGGTGACAGGTGCACTTAGCTGACACAATTAAATGAATGTGAAGCTGAAATGGCTTAAAATATAACATGCATGATTTCACCATGCCCGAATCACACATGTTCTCAGAAAACCACAGGAATCATGCATATTTGCTGTGTATAGGCATTTGGGAATACAATTCGACAACATGCATTACACAATTAAAAAAAATGCATAGCTAAATAAAAAATCTAAGAATTTGAAACATGTCCTTTATCAATGCAAATTTAATTAGATCAGTTTCTTTTATTGAAAAGAGCTTTGAGATAGTCCTGAAAATACCTAGATATAATAAAAATCTTAATTTTAGACATTTCTTTCTAATGTACACACTATTTTTCTACATTATCCTATTATTGCAAAACAACAATACAATCTGTCAGATAGTCACAGGTACTTTAAACCTGTGTTTAGTACAATTAAAACTAGCTGTTCTGTAAAATGTGGGGCTTCATCAGTGAGATCTATCACAGTTTGATAGAGAAGCACATCACTGATAGAGATGAACTTACCTTTGAAGCAGGAGCTGGTGCAGGTTTGGGAACACTGGAA
This sequence comes from Atractosteus spatula, assembly GCF_055471065.1. NCBI lineage: Eukaryota > Metazoa > Chordata > Actinopteri > Semionotiformes > Lepisosteidae > Atractosteus > Atractosteus spatula. Next base: position 63,868,374 of record NC_142708.1, on the reverse strand, counting down.
GCCCTACAAAACAACAGACTGTTTTTAGAACAAAGAAAATATTGGCATATTTGTCGTATAGCATTTATTTCCTCTGTTATTGTCTTTGAGAACAACATTTTTTATCTGCTTGTATAATATGACAACAGTTGGTTACATTGTGTTAAAAAAAACTAATTGCATTGTTTTACAATCAAACGAATTTAGGGAGTTTTGTTTTAGAAGCCAGCTGCCAATTAAATGTTTCAATTTAAATGCAGTGTTACACCCAGCTTGCAAAGGCCTTTTTATATGTCTGACTCACAGACTCATTTTTAATTAGCAAACCACTGTGTTCTGAATCCTTTGCTCTCAGATTTATTATTTCTTAATTTCATCTGTCACCATTGAATATTGCTTTGGAAATATAAAACAATTATTGAAAATATAACTGTGACAATTCAAGAGACCACTGACTAACACTCATAATATACTCAAAAGGCAGAGATTTCTCACCTTCTACTACATGTTCCAACATACAAAAACCTGTCACCAGAACTATTCTAGATTTGGTCACATTTGATACTGATTAAAAATGTACTCTGCACATAAAACAATGTCTTGTGTCGAACAGTTTCTTATCGACAGTTTATTAATGTGTTATCTTGCTGTCTAAAGAGACAACACTTCAGAGGCTTTGACTCAAAAGTTCAAATCCAGTAGCAGGCTGCTTGGATCTTCCTTCACTTATCAATGCCTTTTGGGAAACTGATCAAGCCTTAATTGAGGACTGAAAGGGCCCTGGTACTGTAATACCCTTTCCATGCCTTCCAGCGTCCTCTGTTGGAAAGTGCACTCAGTGCATGGTCTGTCATTGGCCACTGTGCAAGTACAGCTAGAGTGCAAGAAAATCAGAGGCATAGGGCAAACGGAAAGGAACAGTTCTAGAGGTCAGTGAAATTATTTGGCAATTAAGGAAAGGAAACAAATTTATGGTCCAGAGAAATGGACTATAGGTGGCCAGGCGGATAGAGGACAGGGCTGACTCACGCATGTTTGTACTCTTGGATTTTGTGGATTTCCTGTTGCTTCTCTATTTCTTCAAATACATGTTATAACACATTAGTATGATGTGTTCAGTTGTGTTACACCAAAGTATGCAAAGCAACACTTTTTCTGAAAATGACGCAGGGCAAATTGCTAAACACCAGCCAGAATAAATTCACTGCCTAAAACAGGATAACTCTGAAGACTTCCTGATCCTTTGCAAAATTTGGTGAACTACTTTGAGCTCTGAAAAAAAAAACTCTTAATTTTCCAAACTTTTTAAGAAACAAAAAAACCTCTTCCAAATCCTCCTTATTTGTTTTGAAATTTGCGCCTTTTGCTCTTTCACTTTTAGAGCAGGATGAGATTCTTATGCAGAAAATGATTATTAACTGTGCATGATACAAAGGATGTAAATCACTGAAATGACACCTTAATACACTTCTCTGTTTTTCCTTTGGCAAGCTGTGCGCTTGCTAAGCTGTTGCCAATTTACGTCAAGGAGATCTAATAAATCTTACAGCATACAGTAGTATCCATGAAATTTATTAGCCATGTTACCCATTTGCTCTCACAACATTTATGTTGGGAACTAGAAAGCTTTGCCTCTTGTAAATCAAAAGTAGGGAGGAAAACAAATCTAAGGCAAAATGACCAGCTGATCAGCTGAACTCCTGCCTCTTGCAGACCCGATGTCCTGTCTCACATGCACATACGTGATCATGAGGAGAGCAGAACAGAGGCAGGCTTCACAGTGCTGGTCATTTTCCCTCTTTCAGGCCCTGGGTTGACTAAATTACTTGGGCTCCCCCAAGGCTTGTATCTCAAAAACACACCATAACAAAGGGAAACCATGAAAGGGGACAATCTTGTTCCCTTGGTCATGAAGCGATAAATGATCCCAGAATCGCATCTGGCCATTCAATAAAGATTCCAGAGAAGCAGCTTCAACTAAATGGCATGGCAAATTTGTGTCAGGTTGTAACTATTCTAATATGCAAAGCAGTGCACCTTACTTTTGTCCCACAGTGCACCTGTATTGAATTTTCACTGACGGGGTACTTGTTTCACTCTTGAGGTTGAGGTTGTCCTGTGAGTTGACTTTGTCTGTTTTTTTCTGTTCAACACTATAGAGATTTAGTCAATTTTACAAGCAGGAATGAAGCACAATTGCACTTACTGTATGTACAGTATATGGAGAAGAAATTTGTATGCAAGTCTTCCTTATACTTGGTCACCGTACCCACTGCTTTCATTCCACATGACAAGGTCATAAACACTCCGAAACAAACACAAAACAGCCCTGAAAAACACTGCGCTCTCCCTGATCCTGTTGTCATGAACAATAACTGCTCAAGCTTACATACAGTATAGTAGTTGAAAGCCCATGTGCACAATGGCAGCCCATGGAAGCTTAAGACCAGCAGGTTTATGGGTCTGTTAAAACCCTCAATAGCTGGAAACCTCAGAGTCTTAGAGAACGGTTACACTGGTCCACTCATGTAACAGTCAACTCAATTGGGCCATTTACTGTAGGAGCAGAGGTGGAATGAATATCTGTAGATTCAGTATTGGAATTGTGCATCCCTGACCTAAAGGAAGGTACTGTATTAATAAAACAAATAGCAAATGTTCTCAGAGGTCTTTTGGGACTGGAAAGATACTGGCAGATGCCTTTGTCAAGCCATATTAAGATAAAAAGATCTACAAAACCCTTTTAAAAAGATTTCCAACATTATATGAAGATTTTAGAGATCTGTGAATTACTTCACTGTTACAGAGTGGAAAAGGTGAAACACAACTCCAGTTCTAGAGATCAGAAACGAACAGGGAATACTCGCTCGACCCACAGAAAATTCTCTATCAGCGTTCTGTAAAATGAAATATTTTATTATATTGCTGCATTTTCCCACTTCATATATCACCTTTTTCCACTGTTAAAATACTGCTTTCATCACTGCCAAAATGACCAAGAACAAAAAAAGAGTTTCCTACTGCTGCGACTGATTTACTTACAGTACAGTACATAGACCATACAGCACTGACTGCAAACAAGTACTGGAGCATCTCTTAATAGTTTAACAGTGCAGACACTACGTCCACTTACAGTACATACCAGAAGTGTGGTTGTCACATTTAATATACCAGTAGCAGACAGGTAACCAAAGGGGCAGCTCTATACTCTACTCTTTATCAAATCAGGAACTACCCCACATTTCACTCCTTATTCCCATATATGACCAAAATGTGGTAGCATAAACATGTTTGAATGAAAGCATCTCTAGCACTGGAGCAGGAAACGAAATCCATTTTTTAAGTAAACCTTGTGTAATGCTGAGTGGTTCCCATGTTAATATTACTGGCATATGTCCTGTGGTACTTTGCAGAGTCTAGACAAATTAACATCTCCTCCATTAATCACTATCAGGTCTCACGATACTGCTATCTTAAAAACAACACTGTCCTTTCACTTCCGAACTAAAGACATCCTTTCTCAAAAGCTACAACTCAAAGAGAAAACATTCCTGTATCTTTGACAATAAATGCATCAGCTGCATAACTTCTAATAAAAGGGTGATTTTCTTAAAATCCAAACACATTCCCTGCCCTTTGGAGACATTCTGCCTTATTTGGGAGAAATGTGACATTGCATTCAGTATACAATTTTTTCCTAAGCTAAAACAGACCAACAACAAATACTTATTCTGTGGCTAATTTCACCCCTTCCCTTTTTTGTGATTGTTCCCAGATGCCTTATTACTATAGAAATTCAAGTTTTTTTTCATTTTTTTTGGCTACATTTCCAATTGGAAGGACTGACTCAATAATTCAACTTTTTTTGTTGTTATTTTCGTACTTAAAAGCTATCTCTCTAAATAACCCCAGTACTTAAAACAGTATTGGTATCAAAGTCCTGTTGTGCTTGTGTTCTCTTTATTCTTGACACAAACTGGGAACAAGGACAGTTAATTACAGTAGGTGTGCAGTGTTCATCAAGGAGTGCAGTACTTGTAGGAGAGGAAATTAATTACCCTCATGAAAAAAGATTGTGACATTTGAGTTTTGGTATCTTTTACATTCCTGTGGCCTGAACATCAAGACGTCCTCACAGACCCTTCTGAACAGCCACTCTTCCGACGGTGCCTGTCTCAGCCAGTCCCACTGTGCTTCAGTCAGGTTCACTGTACCGTGATCTTAACTTCACAATCTGCAACCAACGCTTTGATTCCCAACATTGTAACTTAAAACTATTTTGCTTCCCTTGGTAACTAACTCAATTGAGCTTATGATGCTCTTTTTTTTTTGCTCTAATCAATGTTGCAAACTGCAACATTTTTACTTTTATCTAGGAATTTATAATGTGCCATTATACTAGTCAAACAAATGATTAAAAAAACATTAACAATCAATGGCTTTTATTGCAATTTCCAAGTCTTTCAGCATATGACACAATGGTAATGTAAACAAACATGAATGAAGCTATCAGACAGGGAAATCAAAGCATGCTAGGTGGACTGGTGGTTTTGAAAAAGGGCTTGTCACCCACCAGGTGCGGTCCTAAGCAATGTACTCTATCTTTTTGGACTGTGGTTTCAGGATACCCACAAGTTTTTATTTCTTTATTTATTATTTATTGTACTGAAGAATGGAGAAAATATCACAGCACAGATGCTGACAGCTTTTCCACTGTTACCAGAAATATCTGCATGTAGAAATGATAAGGACACATTCAATACAAATCCTGTGTGTGTGAATACCATTTTTGTACTGGTACTGCGTCAGTGCTAGATATGTCTATTGCTTGAAGGTGTGATGCTGAATGCCCATCATACTGCGTGATCCTTTGCTGAGGTTATGCAGGAGGCACAGCATTTTTCTTTGACAAATCTCAGCTGATGGATGAGAAAAACACGAGGCTCAACATGTTTAGAATACAGGGAACCTGTTGCAGGTTTTATCCAAGCATTCTTAGTAACCACAGATATAATTTGTCTTTATTCTAAAAAAACCGCATGGTGCATATTTTCCATTTCATTCTTCAGTAATGAAAAGGAAGTGAATGTTAGGCTATGGTACCCGAATGAGCGTGTCTCTTCACCCCAGGGTGCTGCTGTGTGATGTTATTTATGTGTGACATAACTTGGCAGCACTTTGAAGCACCTCAGTAAAGGGATGGACTATATTAGGAAAGTCGTTTAAAGAGAGTGACGGATCTGTGTAGAAGTGCAATTACTCTAAATTATTCCCAAAACAGGGAAAACAATGTCCCAGGGAGAGCCCAAACTAAGGGAGGAGCTCAACATTCAAGCTGGAGACTTTCTTTGGTATTACTGTGTGTCAGGACAGGCACAAAGAAAGTGTCTTCACAGCGCTTCTTCCAAAATAAGCTGCCCTGGGCCCAGGGTAATTCAAAACTTCACAGTTGACAAACCCAATACTTCATGGCCAGTTTCCATCAGAAATAAGCAAAATGCCTCCGGCAAAGGGAAGGCACCATCAGGAATGGGGCTTGTAATTTGTGGTTGATGTCTGCAATGAAGGTTTCATTAAATAAGGGTCCCAATTAAAATAAAGCTGTTGACTTCAGAAAAAAATAAGACGTATTTAAAAAGTTAAGACATCTGTTAATCTTTAATTACCTAGTGACATGTCTTCATCAACAAAAATTTAGCATCTCTTCTATAGTATATAGATATACTGCATCACAAAGAAATGTCTGTAGCATATAAGAATTAGAGGTCTGTTTTAAGCTCTCCTAGCAGCTTAGAAAGTTTTGAAGAAAATAAGACATTCTGTATGGCATTGCTTTCCGCATTCCTTGTCAAAGTGTCAAAATACAGCATGTTTAACATCACTCAAGGTTTATGACATTAAAAGCAATATACTGTACAGTACAGTAGCTGCATGCAATGCAGACACTAAAAAGATCTCCAGCTTCCAAGACAAAATAAGATTGAGAAATTAGAAAGCACACTGGCTGATCACCTGCTTGCAGCAGCAGGAGAATGGATTTGCATGAAAAGTGGAAGGTCAAATTAACCTGAGAGACTCTCTCGTCCATCATGTCACTCTCACAGGAGAGAACTCACAGCCAACAACAATCACCCAGCAAAGATCTAAATGAACTGGGAGGTGTTTTAATTCAGAATCCTCTGACCAACTGAACTTTTAAAATGCTGTGCCATTTTCCAAATTGTCCACACTTAAAAGTCAAGACACACCCATTGCTCCCTCTTCTAATGGCAGATGCCATCTGTGATCAGGATGAGATGATTAATTCAGGTGTCTCTCATCCTTGTACTCACACCTCATGCTCTGCAAGTTGGAGGACTTGAGGGAGCACATGAGAAAGACAGAGAAAAAAGAAACGTACACTTCCTTACAGGGAAATTCGGCTGATTTAAAACAAAATGACTGTTAATTGACTGTTTGACTGTTCAGGGATCATCGTGGAAGGGTGACATCTCGTCCTCTCGCCCAGTGCAATCTGGCAGTAGTGACAAGAAGCCACCTGTAGAATGAACCAGTGCAGGGTCTTATGACCATGTCATACTTCAAAAGCATGATTCAAGGCTTAAACGATTATCTGGGTTAACTAGTGAGGAACAATGCTTAATCTGAAGATTTAGCATATAAAATTACCATCTCACAAATATCTGGCATCAACAGTTAGTTCATGTTCATACCACACTGACTCAGACACAGATACTTCACATTCCAATTTATGGATGCATGTTTCTAACCCAGCATGAAGCAATTAGGAGGTCAATTCATTGGAACCAATTTTATAATGTTCATAGAGAAACTCTTTCAAAAGCTTCAGCCAGCCTGTATATTGGCATTTAAATTTCTGTCACTGGCACTCAGCCTCACTTATTTTTCTGGTTAGCCCTTAATGTACCCTGTGACAGGTTTGGGCTGTACCCCTGTGATTGTGAATGGCTCAACTTGGACTGATCCCTGCACTGGACAGGTTGTGGACTTTGTTTAAACTCCGGTCCAGAAAGACTGAAATTCTAGCAGTACTCAAGGCAGCATTTTGGACACCTGTAATTACTGTGGGTAATCCTACAGCCCCACCTCCATACTGCTGCCTGACCTCTTCCCTCTTAGGTAGTAATGGTGAAAAGATATTGCAGAGTTCTCAGCACAGCCAATTTCATCACCACAATCACAATCATTCCGAGGCTCTTCAATCTCAGTCAAGTGTACAGTAGTTCTTCTCTGGAAACCATACAATCACTAGCAGGCAGAATGAAGTTTCAAAATCACCATATACACAGGTTGTTAATGGATTCTTATCAGGAGCAAAGAAGCAACTTTTCCAGCAAAAGTGGAAGAAACAATAATACACTGAAGAAAACAGTTTCTTAATTAATAATTAATACATTAATCCTGTTCCACTTTTCTCTTACCCAATATTTTCCTATCTTTCGCTTTATGGCTTATATTGACTAGGAAAGAAAAAGATCCCTAAAGAATGCCTTCAGGGTACTCATGGACACAAAGGTTTCATTTTCTCTTGCTCAGAGATATTCAAAGAAAACAATTATTGATGATTTAACTCAATAAACAAAGACAGAAATTCTGTCGGCAGAAGTATTCAAAGCCTGTTATTCTAAACCTACGTGCAAGTCAAGGAGCCTGTGCTGAAGAACCACAAAGCACTTCTGGTACTTTTACCGAGGATTCGATCCACTTAATTTCAAGTGCACTTACATGGAATTAAGCTGCCAAATTCCACAATTTAGGATTTGTGAATCAGAATACAGTATTAACACAGGAAATGTTTGCATCCTAATTCAAGGGATAACAACATCTGATAAAACATTTAAGTAAACATGATGTGTCCTGCAGTGTGATTGCTTCAGGCTTACACTGTACTTAACAACGGAACAACGGAAATTCAGCAATCTGTACTTTGGTCATAAACCTTTTCCTCTGGTTGGTGTCCTACTGGTGTGAGGCAAACCAGAACGCTAATGAGATGATTCAGGCTATAGATGGGCTTCTACTGTGTTAGTTATTCAGATGCTTTTTATTTAGAGGAAGTACTCCATTCTGTAATACAGTATGGCAAGTACAGAACAGTGCTGCAGTGCATGTTTTCTACGCTGTTTAAAAGTTTAACAGAAATATCCAAATTGAAAAGATGAATAGAATCTGAAAGAGTTCATACAAATGCAGTGTTACATGAATAAAAAGTGCTTCTGCTAAAGACCGCAACCATCCCCAACATCCAGATCCCTGAAGAATCATAGAGAACCAAAGAGTTTAAATGAATTTAAACAGTATCTGAGTGAGCGGAGAAATAAACTTACGATCAGGGTGATACAAGACATCAGATGAAAAGTGACTGTATAAATCAGCACCAAAAAAACACCTAAAATATTTTTAGCAGAACATGCTGCCAGGCCTCTGGTCTTTCTCACTGGTCTGACAAAGAAAAGTGCTTAATTTCTTAGTAGTTTTACTTTTTTTACATAAAAGTCTTCCGTGTTACCATGCCAAAAAGGGCAAAAACCCTCACCAAGTCATTAATCTGATGATTATAGCAGAACATGGAGAGACCATACAGAAACTGGAATGTGGTCTAATAACCTTGATGCAGATCTGGAAATTTTTAGCTTTGACTTTCCTGACTGACATTGCATCTTTGTGTGCAACCTTGCTTCAGAAAAGCCTTCAGCCCCTGGCAATAATGACACCAACCTCCTGAGAGAGCTTTTCTACACAGAGAACCTCACGCAAAATCAAGGTGAGGTAGGTGGGGCTGCACATGCATGAGGGGGCAAACAGAGTAACAGTGTGGGTTAGAACTGAAAGCCCATTTCAGACACCTTCTTTTTTCACACAAAGAGCTAACAACCCCTGAACTTTTGTTCCAGACAATATTCTATTATGCTGTTCGGGCCGATCTGCAGCCAGGAGACCTAAAAGAACAATAAATGGCATAATCGGTGCCCACATAAAATACAGGCTGACATAACTTTGTTCAAACTGGAACATTAATTTCTGGAGTTTTATGCTAGGCATCAAACTTATGCTTCCCCTCTTATAATTGTTTCGCCCATCACATGCACTTCCATAATGACTTGGACACAATGTCTATGTTAATGTGCCACAAAACAAGCTTGCAAAAGTGATTATCTAGAACATGTTGTTTCTGCTCTAGTTACATTACTAAATAGCATAACTAACTAAATAGCATTTCGTTATACCATATACCTGTGTATGAGTATAATGACAATAAACTTGAACTTGAAACTTGAACTTGAATTATGCTGTACCTGTATGTGTCCTGTCCAGATGGAGGCCCTTTTCTTTGCTTTCTTTGCTTTGATTTATTTGATAATTGGTGACTTTGCTCTGTACAGTCACGCTGGACCATAAGGTTAAGAATAAAAATCCAGACTTGGTCACAATACTGTAAGAAGAGATTGAAATTATTGATATATAAAATCTTCTCAAAACCAGGTGGTGGGAAACTGCTCAGAGAGTATGAGATGCATTCAAACTGGCCTTGCTCTGGTATGGATTTAAATAAATAAAACTGCCTCACAGTGACCCATTAAAGCAAATGGAACATTTTCTACAGAAACTAAGCCTATGTTAAAACAAACTAAAACAATATTTTTAAAACTGGAGGTTAAAATCTTCTAAGAAAAAAATTCCAGACGCATAGGAGTCTGTGGAGTTTAACTTGACGAGACAGAAGTAAAAATAGACAGAACCATAACTTAACAGTTTGTGTTTTTAAAGAGGGGATATAAGCTGCGACTGGCAAAGTCAAGGGATTTTAAATCTACTGCTGGCATGCAGATTTCCCAGAATCTTAGACACCTCAACTTAACAGTAGATACCAGCAACAAACTGTGCATCTTGAATCAAAAAGCAACCACACATATAAAGATAGAAAGGAAGGGAAACTAAAGGCCACAGCAACAAGAGTTTACCTAATGACTCTATCATACAATCTTAAAACAATGGAGCACTGACTGAAGAATCTTTTGCGTATTAATTATTCTTGTCAGGTCTGAAGAGTTTCATGTCACCTGCAAAAGTGTTACAATAGCCTTCATCAACTCCAGCAGGGAGACCAGCAGGGCTTACCTGTAAAAACAATGGGCACAACCTGGGCAAGCTCAGCAGTGACAAACCACAGGAAAATCATGGCTTGGGAGTGAAAATTACTCATTGTCACTCTTGTACTTTAAATGGAAAATAACAGCTGCGGGAACTCTGATTTTATTTAAAGGAGTTGCAGGAATATAAATAAGATCTGATCTAAAGTGCTCTTCATGTGTCAATACAAAAAAAACTTCTCTTGCACCAGTGGTCTGTATTAAAATTCCAGTATGCTCGCCAAAAATCTGTATCCTGGGGGACAAGTGTTACACAGAGCTGAGTATTCTGACCTTTACAGTGGCAGTGATAGGTCAGCTTTGCTGTACAAGTACTTTGCAGGAGATGTGTCCCCTTTAACATTCTCAAAGAACTGTACAGAGACAGGAGAAAACTGTTCTGACAGAGACTGATGAAAGACAAAGAACAAGGTGTTAAACAAAGCTTAGAAAACTAACGGAAAAGAAAATTCAAGGTTTATTCCTTAACAAATTCTAAAATCAATCTTCCTAGCTTCCATAGCACACTTGTGTACATACCATAAGCACCTCAGTTTGTCTTTAATTTAATTAAAATTAAATCATTCAGACTAAGCAATACGACATTTGAACATCTCCCTCCAATTTTCTTTTTAGTGTTTTGCCTTCGATTTAAGAATAAAAAGAGCTTCACAAAAACTCATTTGTGAGGCTGGGGGTGGCACTTCAATGAAACCATATGAAGCAATAAGAAGATTTCTGTCAGAAAGCTGCATATCCCTGGTGAGATTTTTAGCAATGTGGAGCTTATCGCAGAGACAACTGAGAGGCCCCGTTCAACCACACCAGCAAGTCTCTGAGAGGTGAAAGGAAACCAAAAGAGCAGGAGGAAACCCACGTGAACATGGGGAAACCTTGCAAAAACCACACAGGATTCCCAGTCCAGAATGAAACCCAGAAAGTAGCGTTGTGAGACAACAGCACTTACTGTATAGCCATGCCACTTCACAACTCCACAACCTCTTTATTCAACAATATTCAATGGCAAATCTAAAACTTTATGGTCTAATTAGGCATTTTCAGTGGCAATAACAATAATATTTAATTGGATAGCTTACATCAATAAATTGTTCCATATGCCTTATATATAAGCAGCTTAGTGGAGGAACACCTTTCAGGGTCACGGGAGCTTTTAAGAGCATGCAGTGACTTAATCACAGCAATGACTTTTAGGTCTTGCAGTTGTGAACCGTTCTAAAATGTCAATGGGTATTTAATATCCAATCCCATAATGCACAGGAATATGGGTAGTTATAAAGGTTTGGCACACACACAGAACAGCAGCAGGAGGATCATCGTGCTGTTCTGAAGAATTTCAGAAAGAAGATGAACAGCTCTTGACATGTTTTCTGAGATGAATAGGGCCTGTATTGTGTGCTGAATTCTTTGATTGTGTGCAGTATTGTGTGCTTTGACTTACAGAAAACTGACACTGCAGGAGAAAGATGTTTTGGTGTCAGACGCCTATCTTTAACTCTCATTTCAGTACGCCACTTCTGATTTCTGAGCCATGTCATTGCTGGGTTTGCTCAGCGCAGAACCTGTCTCGCCATGTGGCAGCGGGCTGAAATGTCACTACAGATAATGCTGTGCTTGAGAGCAAACAGCTGCGATATTCTGAGAAGCACAGATAAGGGTTGGCCAAATGTACATTGTTTCCCTGGACCTACTGCTGCTTTTAACTTAAAATAGCCAGAGATGACAGAGAGGCTTGAAAGCCTAAAGTGGGCTGATTGCAAGTGACCAGAAAAAAACTGGATGATTGGAGGAGGATTTTTGCCATTGCAGCCTTGAACAAATCCCTCTGGCAAACGGTTCGAAAGAAATGACATGCTGGAGGCATACGAGTGAGGCAAAAGAGTACAGGGCTGTGGATGTGTGCAGGAGCAGTGCACCAAGCCAGGGTAACCCGCTCAGGAGATTAGGAGCTGTGGTATATTGGAAACAAGAAGCTTCAGCACCAAAGAGCCTGTAATAGATAACGATTTATCAACGCAGCTATCCGCCTGCTAAAACAAGACACAATGCTGTTGATTCGCCAAGGACATTTTCCTCAAAGGGCAGCCAATAGCGATAGGTCTTTAAAACAGTGAATTAATCAAATGATTACTAACCTTGAACATTCAGCCTTTCAATAAAAATGAAACATTCACATAATATTTGTTTTGTGCTTCTGACTTGAACGGATGGATACTATTTTCTCTGATGTTGTACAGGGAAGAGTCTCCAGGCCAGTTTAAAAAACCATCAATAAGTGCAGATTTAAAAGCACATAGATCACTAATGAAGCTACAAAAGCACAGGAGCACTGAGCAACAGGAAGGGTACAATAACAAGGCCAGGAACAAACATGGCCCAAAAAGGAGTGCCTGGGGATTTTGGTCCTACAGTCTTAGAGCAGATGGGGGAATGTCAAAGAGAAGCAACCTTCTCCAGTGGCTCACAGGGTCAAAGGTCACAGTGACAGGACAGGCCCTTCGGGTTAAGAGAAAATTGCCACTTTAGGGCTCAGCACTTATCTTAAGATCTGAAACATTAAGTAGCGGAAACAATCTGGCATTTAAAGGCTATTTTTGTTTGTTCCTCTAAAATCTGCTTCATTGGAATATCACATAGTACTGACTGATGAAGGCTTTGTTGTGTCGATGATGAAGTTCTTTAAGTGTTTAAATTATACTTTAAGTGAGTAACTGAAGAGAAGACTTGTTGATATAAGAAAAATAAATACATACTAAGTGAGACTTTTTGTAGACTTTGTTATGATAACTGCTGTGTGAGGGTGTTTGTTTTTCCTTAAATAAACACTAACAGGATAATTAGGCAGAAAACCAGTCTTGTCTAAAACATTTAATTTGGTTGAGAACACTTTCACCAAATCAGCCTTCTAAGCGGAATAAACCACTGTATCAACATTTAGTATCTTCATTTAGTATTTAGGTTGCTCTATTAAACATCTATATCCTCCTTTCCATTGTTCTCTCTGTCCTTTGCCAACAATGTCTTTCATTTATTTTATGTATTTGTCACATTTGCCCTTAAAATGAAGTCAAATTCATCCCTATGCAGAATAGTTGTCCAAATGCCAGCTCATTCAACCAGTATCTGAGTCTAAGTGATGGCAGGAAATTAACCAATGGTTAACAAAGCTTGTATTGAGGGAAACTGCAGTCCATGCAAATGGGAAAATACTGTCTGATCACAACAAGTAATTCAACAACTTTTCAGAAGGTAATACACCAAACCCCAGGGCGATGATTAAAAGCTTTTGCTCTCTGAGCTACAGCACACATGACTTCCTGCTATCCTCTGGATCTGGGGCACCCCCATGACTACAGATTTTCATTTCAGATTAACCCAGTTTTGGGTGACTCACTGAAAATGACTCAGGGTTCTCAGTTTGCCTCTTAAATTTAGCTGTTTGCTGGTGTCAGTCCTTAAGTAACAGAATGAGGTTAGAAACTGTTGTCTGCTGGGTTTCAAGTAATTAAGGGCATGTACAATAGTTTGAAAGTGTCTTGCCATTTTCATTCCCACCCGATTCTGGACATCACTGATTGATATAAAATAAGAGCTGTGTAAAAGGCTAAATGGGTGTAAAAATACAAGCCAAGCTGTAAGACTTAGAAACGACAGATATAAAGGAGATAATTTGTGACAGAAAGGCATGAGTGCAGAAAAATGTTAAAATCAACAATATGGTTCAATTAAGAGTTAAGTGATTGGATGTTCAATGGGAATAAAACCCAGAGGACAGGGAGTACTAGAGGACCAGAACTGGGAAACTCAGGACTCACTTGCTGGAACCCAGAGTAAAAAACTGAGGATTATCTGGTATTACTGTACATGAGTTGGAGTGAGTGTAAAATCTAGAGGGTGAAAAGCACACTGCTGTCACTAATTCAGGCCACACACCCTATATCACTTCAGGCATCTTGCATATTTATGCCAAGATAAGGAAGCACAGTACTAGGGGGAAAGCACTTGAAAGACATATACAAATTATGAAGATGCTGCAAAGTGCTTAACTTTCCACTTGCATGGAAGTTCTATCAGTCTTTTTGAAAAAACAAACTTCAGGGCTTTCCCTGAAACAACAGTTAATGAGTAAATTAATGTACTGTAACAGTTAATACTCAAATTGCACTGATACTGTAAATAAGATCCTATTCACCTCTTTTGCACAGAGGTGGTAAACACAGAGGTTTCCAGTTCAAGCCCCAGCCAGTTCACCTATTCAAATGGGCAACACAGCTTGCCAATACATGGAGGCTACTGTACTGCATAGATCATAACAGCTGGGAGTATTCAAAAGCATTTAAACCAATGAGAAACACTCAGTTCATGGTGTAAACAGAAAAACCCATTTAGTAGTTTCCTATAATAACTTGCTTAATGTCTCATTTAGCAGTAGAGCTTTCCGTGCCTGAAATCAGGAGGGATAAACATATAAGAACAACTAGATATGGCATGCTATTTTGCTATATATAAATATAAGTGTCTGATTTATATTAAGTGGTTTTTGAGGCAAATCAATGTCATGGTGGCATTACAATATGCTTGCCAGATGCTAAGTTTTTCTGATGCTGTGGTGCAGATGGGCGGACCACTGCTAGGCTATTGGGCCGGTTCCCTTCTCTGGTGGGTCTGTTTTGTTCATCAGGAAGGAAACCAAGCTTGCAGTTTGGTTTCTTCTTGCACAAGACCCCTACAAACCATCAGTTAATGAAATGTGGAGCGAGAGTTTGGTCCAGTCACTTCAAAGAGGTGACTGTCCGCTTACAGAATGCAACTGGACAAAAGGGAGACATCATATTCAGAACTAAAATGGAAAAGGGTCATTTTAGATTGAAACTGCACTGCTGAACTAAAAGTACATACAGTACATTAAGAGGAAACAATCTTCTGATATTTCTTTCTATAATTTTCCTCCAGGCATGCTGTCTAATTAAACTGTATACCATGTTTAGTTGTGCTAAATTGAATCAAGTTATTTATGACTGGTTTGTTTTCTTTTTAGACATTTTAAAGGTGGCTACACTCATGTACAGAAAGAAGTACTGAATTTCTAATAATTCGCAAGATGTATATTTCTTTATATGCCAGATTGTAATTTATAATTTTTCATTGGTTATGTGAAATGTTTGATTTTTTTTACAATTTCATTCATCTGTATTTAAAACCTTCTTTTACGCTGGCAGCTGACAGCAAAATTAAAAGTTAGATGGTAGCAATTGTCAGATTTCTCCATAAAATACCATTAATCATCATAATAGTTCTAAAAGCAAGTTGTATTTGATAATCTGCCCAGATGTGTCTAAAACACCTTAAAATGCTCCACATCATGATAAATTGAGCTGTAGACTATTTTCAGCCAAGTACACTGTTAGTAGAAAAGCCTATATTTCAACATGCCAGCATATTTGTGACCTACATAAATAAAAACTGATCAAACCACCAGCTGCACATTACTTTGGTGTGTGTATGGGGAACAGTACTACAGTACTTATTTACAACTTTCTGCAAAACATTAAGGCTCTGCATAGTTCTACTATCGTTATAATTGTATGAATGTTTAGGTTTGTTCATTGGATTCTCTATGTTAGAATGTTCTATGAATCTGTGTGACAATGGACATAAGTTACAGTGCTGGAACCCTCTGGAAGCCACTTAATACTCCTTATAAGAGCCAACTGGACATAAAGGGGAAAAAATCAGCAGAAGCTGCATTCTATGGACATGTGGCTGGGACCACACTGAAGGAAGGACCCAGGATCTTCTGGAACCTGGCACAAGCTTAGAGATAGGAGAAAAGGAGGCTGCTGTGCTTGCAGAATTGATGAAGATATGATTGCTGTAGGTCTTGTATCACTAGCAGAACAGGTTTGAGGGATGCAATGGTTGGACTCCAGTCCATCAAAGAGGAGAAATGTACACACACAGAAATTTGATTCTTATAGGATTGCTAAAGGTTTATTTTATTTGTAATTTTGTGGTTCTATGACAGTTTTTGTTCATTTGTCTAGAAAGTTGTTTTTTAAAAATTGTATTTGCGTTAACTGCCCCTTCACTGTTTTTGTCAGTCCTTCATTTGAGTTCAGAGTGAGCTAACCCCCCCCCCCGTAACATTACAAGCCCAGCAGCCGGCCTCTGTTGGACATAAGCAAGAAGCCTCTAGCAAATTAAAGATCAGCCATCAACTCCTGTGGTTTGTAATTTGCGGCTGACAGGGACTGGCTTAGGTTTTTGATTTAGTTGGAGCCTTAATCTTGTGGGGTACCAAAGTTATGAAGATCGCAATGTTCAGCTTAGCTCTAATTCATGCAAAGTGTCTCAAATAGGATGATAAACACGAAGATATGAAAGTTTTACTGCGGGTAGGTGACCTATCAGCAGGCAGTTAATCACCACCCAATGGAGTCAGAAAGGGAGAGTAAAACAGACCAGTCTTCCTTACTCCTTCACCTTTACAAATGCACCAATAAAAACACAAACTCACATAAAAATAAAAAGTTTTACCAATGAAAAATAAAAAATAAACAAATGTGTGCTTTGTTAAAGGTCAATTATTTATTCAAAATGGCAAATTACTGCCTGATTAATAATTACTGCCTACTGACAAGGTAACAGAGGAAAACAATAAGTAGGTTAAAGCCCAAAGAAGAGATTGCCGTGTCACTAAAAGAGTGAATCATGAGTCAGGTACAAAGAGGTCTCAGATTGCTGCTACATCATTGAAATGCAGGACAAGACCCTGAGAACACCCCCGGCAGTGACCTCCAGGAAAACTTCAAGGCGAAAATAAAGGAGCAAGGTGAGGAACGCAGACTGCCAAGACAAAGGTCATTGGAATAACCCTGGGAAAAATATCCATCAAAAGCCAAAGGCAATTACAAACCAGAATGTAAAAACCCAGGCTTCTTGCGAGCCCAGATTTCACAGTGTGCAGGATGGGTCTCTCTTGCCAGCCAGATGCCAATGCCCACACTCTTTATGCTGCAGGTCAAGTGCGGACAGATGGTGGCACTGCTGGGCAGTCATATTGGACAGCAGGTGCACAGGACTGATCCAGACCCAAACAAGGGACACAACTTTAGTCCATTTCATTTTGCAAATTAAGTCATTCTACCCAAAATCCCAGAGGCCTAATAACTACTCCACACTGCTGCCTGCCTGCTTCTAGATGTCTTGGTTTTTAAGATGATTAAAACAAAGCAGTAGTGTGGTTTCTTTTCTTGAAACAAAGAGAAATACTTTACATACTATACCATTAGTTTTCCAACTGACAAAGATTTAAATATATATCTCTGTCTAAAGCCTATGCTGAGTTCAACACAGTTGCTAAGAAACAAAAAATCACAGTATCAGATCATAAATTTTTAGAATTGAAAAAACATGTCCCTTCCTCCTCTATAATTTTTTTCTGGCACATGAACATGCGGAAAGATAATTTTTTCCCAAAATATAGGGTTTTTACAGGAAAGCTGAAGAACTACCTGTTATCTGAGATGTATGAATTTGAGAACCTTTTTCTGTGCTTTATGTTTTAAAAAAGGCTGATAATTACAACTGCCAAAATTAGAACCTACACTCTGAATCTGAAACAAAGTTTTTAATAAAAAGGTGTAATAAAACACTGGCTGTTCTACTGAACAAAGTCTTTATAGCAATAAGTATTTAAGGTGTTCTAGTGAATTATACAATATAAAGATGTACAGTAAACCCCATCCAGCAGTGCATGTAAGAGTTGATAATGATGAGTCACCATGCATGAAGGAAGTGGACTGTCAAATATTTGGACCTGAGTAATGAATAAGTTGTCTAGTTGAATTTTCACGTTCCTAGGAGTGCAAGAACAAGCGTGCTTAGAGCAATGATATTCACACACAGTCCTGGAGGGCATTGTGCCTTCTGGGACGTTTCACCTGGGATGTCTAATGATTTTATCTCAATCAAGTATTCACTTAATTGTTCTAAATCCCCACTGATTACAGGTCTTTGCTCATTGAGAATTGGAGTGAATATCATTGGCCTGGAGAAACAAATTACTCATTACCTTCACGTTACTAGCAAAGCTTATTTGTATGCACTGCAGTTTTGCAATTAAATGAAGTGTTTGAACTTTATGCACAAAGCCCTATATTTCACAGTGTTCACGTACAATTCAATTACACACTGCTCACAACCCTGTGTCACACACTGCTCGCTCACAGAAAAAAATGGCAGACATGTCAACCTGTGAGAACAGTACCTTCCATTTGTTGAAGAGCGTCTGAAACAAAAATCCCCTTCCAACAACTATTCATTTTATTTCGATGACATTTCCTTTAAACTCAAATACCCAAAAGAGATTATTCTGGAAACATTTAAACAGCAATTGAAAATATCCTCAAAATGCAAATATAATAATGTTTGGACTTATGTTCCTGTGTTGTAACATGAAAGTAAACTGAAAGTATTGGATAATGAAGAATGGAAACAGTTTCATGTTAAAAAAGAATTACATTTTGAACATTTGCCAATTTCATACATTACTGCGTTCATTAATTAGAGCATACCCCTGACTCTCCAGGATGGCTTTGTTATACTAAGGAAACCAAACAAAATTAAAACTGTGAGAACAGAGAAACCACTGTCTTTTTTTTTTTGCTGCTACAATACATGCGCAATTAATTTAAATTGCTGGGAGAAAAAATCAACACATCCACTAACTGAAGTTTTGAGCTGTGTGGTGTTAGTCATTGTCACTACACAGATGCCACAAGTCAGGACTACACAGATGTCGTTTCAGTGCCTAATGCTGCTCTGCCTGAGGAGAGGATGACCGGGCACAATTTCATATTCAAAGAGGTCAGATGACCTCAAAAAACACATCACCAAGAAACGTGAAGCTACATTTTCAAGTTTAGTTGTGGATAGATGGAATTGAAAAGATTAATTTGTGTTTCTGTGTAAATCTCTGTAGGCTAGATACACTACAAAGTGTGAGGTGTTCAAACGGATTTGTACACCAGCGTAACCACGATCACCCTTTATCATTAATTAAATCATGTATTCAGATGCTTCTGGACACAAGCCCTCAACCGCAAACTGAGACTGTGGCTATTGTAAAGACAATGATAAGGAAATAATTTTGGTGTTAGGGTGAAGCAGTCAGGAAGTATATACAAAAGAAATCTCCGTAATAATTATGCTGTACACAAAACATACTTCCTAAAACGTTTCTAAGAGGGAACTTAACACTGAAGGAAAAACAGCATTTACAATTACAATAATACTGTTTGTTACCAGTAATGCAATGTTTGTGTACATGTTTTGACAGACAGATTACTTGGCCTCTCACAAAAGAACTTAAAAAAATGTTTATGGAAAATTACATTTTTCCCTCAGTATCAACAGGCTTGCAGACTAGTTTTATAACGTATAAACAACTCAAAAAGCAATCAGTGCAGAAGGAGAAATTAATCCTGTCTCTTCAAAGGCCTAGATTTTTGATCAGGGTGTATATTTTTTTGCTCCTAATCTCTGTTGTAAATCCATCCAGAACTAATTTATGTGCAATTTTTTTACACCTTTTAGCACACAGCCCCTGTTTTTACAGCTTTTGATACTGGGTGTCATAAAATGTATTCTTAACTCAGTATTGTGAGTGAACCTCTTGTAAAAAGCTTGGAGTGTAGCCTGGGTCCAGACATGCTTGTTCCCCAAGTCTTATGCAAGCTGCCCAATACTGGCTGCTGGAATGGTCATGTTTATTTGTATTCCTGGCACAAGGCAGCTTTAGAAATGTGTCTGTCTCTGTGTTTTGTGTCTGTGTTTTGCTGCTGTTGAGACACAAAGGCCAAGACCACTCATATCAAAAAGCAGTACTTTTCAGTATATAGTTTTTATATTGAATATCTTAAGTTCTAGAATTCTTATATTAGTTATAGTACAGTTTAAACACATGGACACATATAAGATGATTTTATGTTACATGGACAGGTCATAGGAAGTGAAGTAGAACATGGACAGGAAGATGGACTGTGAACTTTCCCATGATGCCCTGGCCTCAAGAGACCTTGTCTGTTCAACTGGTAGCGCAGTCACAGTGCTCACCATAATGACAACAGTTTTCATATTTGCTTGTTTTATATTTTGAACTTGCTAAAGCAGAAAAGCTCAAAAGCTTACTTAAGCCTATTCAAAAGCCTGCACTAGCTGATGAGCAGTGCTGCCACAAAGGTTAGATGGACATCTTCATACCGTGTCATTATTCAAGCTCTTGCCTGCCGCTAGAATAGTTTGTACCAATGAACACAGTTATCATGCCCAGCGATCAAAATATTTTATAGTACATTAATCAGATATAGGAACCACTCAAAAATTCTAAAACCGATGAACACATATTGAACAACACCGCATTAAATGCCAGAAGATAAACAATGAAGGAGATATTAGAAAAAAAAAACTCTATGCATCTTCTGCAATTAAAATTTAAAAAAACATTTAAATTACTTGTGCAGCTAGACCAATGGCTGTGCTTCTGGTAGAAGGACAGAATCATCCTTCCTGGAACTGAAAGGTTATTCAAGGAGGGTAAAGGTAATTAGGAGCAACAAATCAGTCTCTCTGATTGCAGGACCTAATGAGCAACCTAGGACTCAAACATACACTGACTCCAACCAGAATGTGTAATTAAATGTTACATGTCCTTTCTCTTTGCATGAATGCTACTGCTCTGTGCTCTGACTGTGTACAAAGTGTAAAGTATTCAAGTGAGAGAGGCTGTCATGTCCAGACCAGCTCTGATCAATCAACGCCCTGAAAAATATATCTCCTTTATCGTGTGCCAGGGACCTCAGCCCAACAAACCAACATATGGAAAAAAATAGCTTCTAGTTTCCAGTCATTTTTCTCAGCTCATTTCCAGGAATGCATATACCACATTATAACTGTGTGACATCTAGACATTTATTTCACATCAATTTGCAAACCAACTTGCAACACTTTCACAGGTGCAGCTACACTTTTCAGCCAGAGGAAGTCTGTAACCAGTAAGCCTGTACTATTAAATCATGATGAGAATCAGCATAAACACCCAAACACCCCATGACTTTTAAACATTAAACAGTCTGATCTCTATACTCAAAACCAAGTATCCCTATCTAGATCCAGTTAATCCAGAAGGTCTGCCTGTCTGAAGCAGTGAGCAGAGACCAACAGGCCAGGCCTGGTCTAAGAGCAGATGTTGTGCCATCTGCATTCATCTAGCAAAAGGCTATGTGGTGTTATGTGTCCATAGTAATCGACACGTAGCACTCAATCAGAGCTTTGGAGTCACAAAAACTGGAATTACGTTTTAAAAAATCAAAACCGTGCCATTTTAATGTTGACACGCTGGGGGACTTGTCTTTAGGACTTTTTGTATTAAATTACACAGGAGATGTTACAGTAGTTAATCTTCAAATCATAAAATGACTATGTATCTATGGGTGACATACGGCACCCTTTTAAAATAAAAAGTGCAGCTGGATAGTAATTAGGCAGGGAACACCAAGTCCTTTATCAAACATATGGTCAGACCTGTGATTGCAGATTAAACAAAGGAAAACAGTCTATGCACTCTTACCACATTTAAGAGCTGGGTAAATTAGATACAGTATATCATGTGAAGGATGCATTAAGAAATTGTTTCTTGTGTAACTTTAGATGTTTAAAACCCCTTCCAAGGCATTAGGCAAAGTTTCAGTTTTTCTTCCGTGAGTTTGTCATTCTTGACTTATTTTTCAGAGCTGGGAGGATTTCTCTCATGATGCTTCCAAACGAAAAGTTTGTTTTTGTTATCTTGACTGATGTCTTATTTTCCCAATAGATTATCTTCAAGCAGAGCAAATTGAGACTTTGTGTTATCAGTGCTTCTGATGCCTTTCATAGAGAGTTTGTTTAAAGACACATTAGTAACACTTTTAAAAGTGTCTGACAGTAGGTTAACCCATAAGTTGATGTGAATTGCTTTTTTCCAGAATATGAAGATCGTCAGAAAGGAAAGGTACATTACAGTACATACATCAGAACAAGAGAAAATACTGAAACTGACATTCTCATAAATTATGGTCCTAATAAATATAATTTTCTCTTTCAACTGAGTTGAAGAGGAAAAAAAATCTGGGTTAAGGGCAGGAGGGATCAGTTTAAAAATGGTCTTCTAAGGAGCACTGCCAAATTTCTGTGGCTTCACATTAATAAAAATAAAATGCCTCACGGCAATTCATGAAAAGGCATCCTTCATTTCTCCATTCTCAGATAGGTTGCATATTTCAGTTCCAAGAGGACTTGGCAGCTCTGGTATTTGCAGAAGATTTATTTTAACCAAGTTTTTATTAAGCACCATAAGAATAGTGACTACGTCTTCACTGTGCAATACTACATTTTAGAGTACTCTGTTCCCTGTGCACAAACGACACAAATATTTTTAGCTTAAGAATAAGAGGAAGGCCAGAAGCACACTTTAGAAAGTGACCATTACTTTCAGACTTTTTGACCAACTCAAAAGTTCAAACAACAAGTTTGACAAACACACAATGCATATCAGATTTTATCGCAAATTAAAAGCCACAGTGAAGTACTGAGATTAGCACTGGTAACTAGAGATACTCAGAGCTTTGATTTGGTCTGGGCCAAAGTAGGATTTCTGTATGACTAGAACCCTTGGCCCAGAGCAATTCTGTGGTATGTGCTGTGGTATTCGAAGCATTTTCTCAACTGCAGAAACAAGCAAGTATTATACAAAAGGAATGCAACAAACTTCATCGCTGTGAAAGATTTTTCAGCATTGTGGTATACACAAATTTAATAGAAACATTGTGTTATATATCTGATTTTGCAAATGTCCCATAATTGCTTCCTTTGTACAAAGGTCTGCATTTAGACCAAAAACAAGCAGATTCTCCCTTTATCCTTTAGCACTGAAACACAGTAATGGGGGTGTAGGGGTTGTACTGCCAGTATCTGTATCTAGTGTAGGGTCCTCACTTTTTATCACCCTCAAATTATCTGTTTCTGATGTGGCAGCAGTGGCTCTGGCCTTGTCTCTGCAAGATTGAGATCAAAGGCTGTGGGATCAAATCCCAAGTGGTAAGTTGCTGTTATGTGCGACATCAGCCAAACATCAGCGAAACAAATCATAATGATCAAATCCTTTATGACATTTAATGAAAATACCAACAGTCAACAACAAATTACAGTGACCGTTCATGACTTAAATGAATCATTTAGCAAACTAATCAGAATTCATGTGTTTAAGGTTTCCAAGTGAGGCCTGTTGGATTGTAGTGCTCCAGGGCCAGGTTTGTCAGCTTCTGCTCTAGAGCACAAAGGCTTGTGTTTTTAAAGAAGTGAAACTGTGCACATGCACCATAGAGTTCTGCTGAGTTTCTTTTAGGACAGAATTTTATTAAGATTACTTGAGGACGAAAGAAAGTGCTAGTGAACAATAATTGAATAATTAGCATTTAATTTATTGGGAGAAATTCAAAAAAAGTTAAGAGAAGATGCATTGATTTTCTATTACATTAGTTGTTTAGTCACCCCTATCTTGTGGAAACTGCTCTATCAATTCTGCAGTCAGGTCCAAGGTCCAAAGCATCCTAAATTCCTCACAAACTGCTCGGGGAACTGTGCACTGCAACAATGGTTCTGGGAAAAAGGAACCAGCAGCCCTATGCAGATGATTAGTAATGCATGGACTTTGTCTCTGTATGGTACACTTCATACGCATGGGCAAGAGCTCAATGATACTGAGCTGCGTGACATAATGCTTGAATTAAGATAATCGGAGGCAAAGCGTGTGTATAATCAGTGTCCTGAAAGGTGCTGGGATCTTTAACATTGGCTAGGACTAACAACTCTTGTAAACTTGGGAATAGGAAGGCTATGCCTTTGACAAAATAATCAACACCTGGCAACAATTAAAGTGTCACTTTAGGAGTGACTGATTAAATTATGTGACAGTAGTGACCTCTGACCTTTTCACAGAAGTTTAAACTCTCTGCTGTTTTACAAGCTTGATGACTTAAAAAAGACACCACTGATGCTGCAAAACGTATTACAATCTTACAGATTATTTGTTCTATGTACTACGAGCACATACCCCAACAAATTTATTCAAGTGGCTATAACATGCAAGAAATATCTAGCACCTGTGCTGGCTTCTATAAGGCTTTTGGCCCTTAAAATCCAACTGCAAGACACCGTTGTACAATCAGTCTTCTTCATTTCCATGAATAAATATTTAATGTACTAGTGCACATTTTTTACGAGAAGCTAGATCATATGAAAATGTTTTAATAAAAGTTAGCAGTGTTCCAGCTATAAATCTGAATATGCACTCTGTGGAACTTACAAAGATAAATCACTCATATTACTTAAATCCAGAAATCCAGATGAAAATCCAGTTTTAACTGCCTCAGAGAAAGAGTGAATAGCACAGAAATATTTTAGTCAATGTTGAGCAGTTCTGTTACTATGTATGTTTTACAACTTGTTAGCAGTGAAAGCAGCAGATTCTGCTAGTGTCAAAACCTCTGGCTGTAGCTCTTTTGCAAAGTTCTATGGAACTCTCTTGAGACTTGGCCAACGAATAAAGTACTTCTACAAATAAAATAAATAATGAGCGCAAAACATTACTTGAGAATAGTTACTGCTATTTAAAACACAGAACCAATACTGAAGAAGACCTACAGTATGTGTGTAGCCTTACCTTCACATATTCTGCAATATAATGTTGAGCCAGACACACAGTAGATGAAGTATTCCTAAATACAATGGAGCATAAATACAGTAACAGACAAAATAGACTTAAAAAGACTAAAGCAAATGAGAAAAAAATGATTCTTTAGGAGAAATCATAACATTGTCCATTGCATTCAATTCCTGGCAAAGGCAGAGTAACAGAGTGAGAAACCAGCCCTTACTTCTGCAGAGTCAGGTTCAGGGAACCAGTACAGGACTTGATTTTGTTCTGGGCTTCCAGGTGGTTCATGCTCTCTGTGCTGATCCCATCAATGGACAGAACCACATCTCCAACGGCGATATTGGCCTTGGTTGCCTTCCCTCCGTCAGTTAGCTGCAAAACAAAATGGAATGGGAGGGTGAGCAACCTTCAGGGACTTGAGAATGGGATTAGAGAAGAAAAAGAAAAATCCCGAGGAGACTGGACAGGGTCACCCACAATCAGCTGCACTCTCAATACAAAGTCAAAAGCTAACGGACATGCTTTATAACTGAGTGAAAGCAGACAGCCCTTTAACCAGGAATAGGGCTTGTTTCTCAGCAATACCACAGCCCATCTTAAACAGGGATCTTTCTAGAATTTACAAGAGGCACTTCTGCTATCAACTAACTACTGGCAACACTTTAGGTATCCTGGACCTCTCTTCATTTCTAATTTCCCTACAGTAGAATGGAAGAATAAGGCAGCTGTTTGCCGCAGGGCTGCAGAATCCTTACGCCATCTGAGGATTTCTGCCAGACCCAAAGACTTGGGAGAGATTCTCATCTGGGAACACTGAAGAATAAAAAAAACGTTCACGCAAAATGTTCTCTAGACGGCCTTTTTAGAGTGATGGTTAAGAAAATCTTAACACACTTCTAATTTATTCTTTAATTCATTCAATAAAATAGTTTTGCTAAGCAAAGGTCTGTAGGGAAGTTATTTACACCCCAGGTGAGAGAAGTTCGTGCCTGGTGAGGACATGGTGACTGGACCAGGCACGTAACAACTGAAACACCCGAGCCCACTGCACATGAAAGACACACAGTGTAGAAGTGCAAGCAGTAACTCAAGGAACACATGTCCCTGCACAACAATAAGGGACTTCAAGTCAACTACAGAGATGGCCATGTCCAAAGAAATAAAAAAAGAATACGACAGGCACAAAAAAACACCAGGGGATTTAATCTCTTTTGCTTGTTGATCTGCAAGAAAACAATATCTCATTGTTTCAGCATGGCCCCATTTAACACTCCCTGAAGGTGATTGCATTTTTTTATTCACATAATATAATTTAATAATTACAGTTTCAAAACCTGGTCTCTATAAAAAAATCGACAAGTGTGCTTTCCATGAAACAGTATTTCAAGGAAGAGTGGAACCTTGCTTTTGTTCATTCACTATCAGTCCAGCCTTCTGTGGATAGCAGTTTGAAGACTGAAGTACTCAGATTAGGCAGACAGGGCAAAAATACTCCACAATGGCACCCAGGCTGTTAATGATTTTAAGTAAATGCCAGCGTTATCTGCTTTAAGCCTCTCCATCACATATTAAACACCACCTGGAGCACACTCAGCATTCCACAAATACCTGAAATTTCCAGAGATACTTTTAAACCTGATTTGTAGCACAGAAACCCCATTCTAACCTTTTCCCCATCAATATGATACACAAGAAAGGTTACAGATAAGAATTAAATGGACAACAAACTGTCATAACTAATGGGCTTCATTAATGCCAAACTATTCATTAATACACATTGTATTTTCTGACATGTTTCTTTCGTGTCAGAGGAAAATTCAGCATTGCATCCACTTACTTTACATTCACAAAGATTTGGCTGCAACCACTGCTGTTATTTAACCATGCACAGCACAAGCTGCAAAGAATTAAGAGTATATCAATAACGCAATCTTTCAAAGCACAAAAGCTAATCTGGACAGCTGCAATGCTTATTTGTAAACTATGTCAACAATGATATGAAACAGAAAGCGTGAAAGGGAGACAAGTTATTCGTGCTACAATTTCATGTCCTCTCTCTTTTTTATTTGGCTCACTGAACCACAAGGTTTTTTGGAGTTATGTTAGGAGGGAAAACTAAGCTGTGCTGCCAGATCTTCCAGACACACCGGCAACAGGCCTGAAATCTTCAACATTAGAAGCATTCTGGATGAGTCTCTTGGAGTGGGAATCCTGGCTTAGTGAGGCTTGACTAGACTTCATCTGTCAGTGTCACTCGCCATGCACTGCGGAGCCCAGGGAGAATCCCGGGCTGCCCGATGAAGCAAATCCACACTTTTTTCTCACTTGCAGAATTCACAGCTCAGTGCTGGCCACGGATCGCCAACTCACATCGAGAGCAGAAAAACAGCTTTTAGAACCCGCAGGTACAAAGCAAATTATTGTTTAACCACAAGCACCTGTTTGCATGTTAAACTGCTGACTGCCAAACGGAAATCCTTCATCTTATACTATTGTTGCAGAAAAGAAAAACTCCAGCTTTGTATTTGAGTATCTGAAAGTGTTTGAGTGCATGGATGCCCTCTTGAAGAACTTGCACCACTACAGGAGAAACAGATTCAGGCAACTGCTTCTGCTGTCTATAACTAAAATAAAATTACAGAGAACAGAAACAATATATTTTTTTAATAACTTGCAGCTCTGTTTGCCCTTAGGTTTCCTATCATGCTTCTGGGCAATTGGAGCCCTGTGTCAAGGAATGTGTTTGCTGTTTGTGCTGTAGACAAAGCCTGAAGATTTGATTTCTCTAAGGCCCTAAAGCCTAAAGAGCTGTGTTTGCAGGGAGGTGCACCAAACATTTCACGAAGAAAAGTAAAAGGGAGAGTCAAAACAGCACGCAGCTCAGGCCTTCGACACTCCACTGGACAAGAGCCGGCGTCTGGAGGCAGAATCACGGTGCTCAAGGTCGAGAAAGAAATCACACAAATCACTGCAAGGATTACTAAATGGAATCACTTATGTTCAGAAAAGCATGTGTAAGATACTTTTTCCAAAAGTATAGTACACTAAATTTCTGACAGATGTTCTAGACGTTTCCTAAAAAAAGCACTCAAAGTTATTATAATGTTTTATTGCTATTATCGTTTGCTTTTCTTCCTTGGTAACTCATTATTCCAATCAATTCCAACCATTTTTTAACATTTATGGAAGGATATAAGTCCCTGCCAGGGGATTACAAAGTACCCTTTTTCTTTCTATTTTTACAGCTCTTTTAAGTTTTGGGTATAAATTGCCTTGGAAGTTCATTTACAGAATAAACTCAATAATTCATAGCAGACTTCTAAAAGCAATAATACATTACATTCAAGTGAAAGATTATTAATGTTGAAAATGACAATTTTTTTAGAATTCATATACATTATGAGCACAAACTACTTTTTTGTCTAAAATTCTTATACAGTTCAGTTTAGAAAGGGAATTGGATTCACAAGTTTTCCATATATAGGAAGTACCTGTACACTATGTGGAACAAATTGGTACAGTATGTAATACCTATTGTTGTACAATGCGTGTTCATGGCATCACTGAAATCAAAATACTGATAGATCCTATTACATACAGAGCTTGATGACCTTGGTTTGATTTGGTTACAGTGCCACTTACACATTCACTAGAAGACCTCCACTCACTTTGCATAAACAGAAGCTTTCTGGTGTTTATTAGGAATGAGCAACTATAATTCCTTTCAAAATCACCCACTGCACTTCTGGGATCAGCATGCAAAAGACTGCACATGCCTGCTTCCTAAACAAGCAATGAGAGATACTGTATAAGTACTCCTGCTGTACTCGAACTTCTGTTTTGAGGCACGTTCCTCACCCTGAAAAGTAAGGGTTAAAAGCCGGAGCAATCCTCTAATAAATCTTCCACACAGACAGCGCCACAGAGGCCCAATTACAGAGTTTAGCAATAGCAATATAAATCATATTGTATCCTCAGCATTGCCATCTGTGTAGTTACACAGAAATAATGGAATACAAACTTGCTCACTGGAGAGCAAACAGCTCTAGGCTGTAATAGCAGTGAAGAGAATGTGTTGTTTTTTTACTATTAGGTGAACAGTTTCAAAATCCACCTCCTACCAGTTTTCTCCAGACTAGGAATGCATCACGCCTAGCAAGCAAGTTCAGGGGCCTCAAGGCTAAAGACCTCAGACCTAGCACGAACTCTTGAACAGATTTCCAGGTGCTTCTTCAGTGAAAACCTGCTAAGACAAACATTAACTCTAGCCCCCCCCCCCGACACACACACACTTACAGTACCTCTAACAAATAAGCCATTCCACTGGCATGCCGCAATGAGTCCTCGCCACCATTGGAAAGCTAGGGAAAATACAGAGCCCTGTGCCCAAGTGTATTGGCTATGCTGCTTTAAAAAGCAGAATAGTAAATGCTTTGACATCTGATCAAAGGGTTGCAGGTTAAGTCCACCAATGTTGTATAAGGCAAAGCTTAAAAGCAAACAGCAATAGCAAAACACTCAGCTGTTTAATACATACACATATAAGCTGCATCAGTCACACCAGTTAGTAGTAATTTAAGGCCTGGACCAGCACTCAAGCAAGAACGGTGTAAGCAAAGGCTTCGTTAATGTTCTCTTTCAGAGTCACTCAATAAGAGTAATAACTCAGAGCACTGATCTAAGATATTTAAGAGGATCACATCACTTACTAATCTCTAAAAACCTTATTAGGAGCTGCAGCCACCAAATGCAGAAGACCTAAAGACATCATAATCCATGCCCATGGTGCTCGGATAATAAACCAGAGTAGTACTATACCCAATCACAAAACAGCACAGCATACAGAACTTTTTACTTTTTCAGAATTGTCAAGCACATAAATGGGTAATATGACATGTTTAAAATATCATATCTAGAAAAGACAATTAAAACTAACAAGAACAGATCTGACATTAGGGTTAAAGGCTCCACTCAGTCAGCCATCAAAAAGTTTATTAACAAAATAAACGAAAACTCATGCAACCTGGTAACTTCAGGATTGTGCTGAAACAGATTAACCACGGAATAAAATCAAACAATGTTTTTGTTACACCCACTAATTGAGGCGATAAGAAACAAGAGGATGCAATTTGACTGCTTTTGCTCATTGCTCTGAGGAACTCACCAAGGTGGTCCTGGAGGGAGTTTGTAAGGAGCATTCAGAGGAACAGCTATTGCTAGAAACCTAAAAAACATTTTACTGAGGGATTTTTAAAGTGACTCTTCGATGTATTCACAGTCAGCTGGCTTGCAATATCTAGAATATTTTACATTTTTACTGGAATATTAAAAATAATCAGTGGTTCCTAAGATACAGCCTATGTGTGCTTCTGCCATCCAATCTCCACTTTGGAGAGGAGCCTTGCAGCTGCAGCACTTTGAAGAAATAAAACCATTCCCTTTGCCCAAGTCAGCCTCATCAGGCTAGTCGCATGGAAAGTCTTGATTGTGCTACTGGCATTAGAAAGAAAAACACAAGTAAAGAACAGAACTCAAGGTCTTGAAATCCATCAGTTGGGCACAGCATACAGTATTTTTAAATTTCAATGACAGGAAACATGATTTCTTTTACCACAGATATCCCTTTGATATTAAGAGTGGCCCAGGAAAAGTACAAGGGTGGCTATTTCCTATTGTTAACAGTGACAGCTTTGCACATTCCCAGACAGGGTTCGGACAATTCTGTTACTTTGCTATGCCATTAGTCCATCTGGTTCAACGTTTTTAACATGCAGATAAAAGCCGATACAATGTGAGAGAATCCGACACCATGAAACAAGGGCTGTTGTACTGTATACTGTCAAGGAAGTCGGTGAGGTACTTTCTATAACACATGCTACACTGTCCTATGCTGACACCAGAAGAGAGAGAGTGCATTACTAACAGGTTAAGGGTGGTTGTCCAGTTGGACTTTTTCAGGACCAGGCTCAGTTGCTGCTCAGTTATTTCAACTGGAGGCTCTAACATTCTGCAACCTAGCTGAGAGACAGGATTACTGGTGCCATAAAAACTGCAAGAAATATAGCCGCACAAACTAGGTTGACACAGGGGCTGCATTGTTCCAAGACTCCTTTGGCAAGGCTCTGGGTAAAACAAAGCATTAGGGTGGTCTTCTCTTTCATGTCCTGAGAAACACTATATCCTTCCAATTCCCACACACTGGTCAGACATAAGAGCTCAACTAGTTCTAAAGCTTACAGATGGTTACAAAGCAGGGCGCTGACCTGTGCTGGCATTAACTACTGTAAGCACTGTCAGTGGAAAAAAATAAACATTAAAACACAGTTCTAAGTACCATGAGAAATCATTCTGCCACTGTTCAGTTAGAAAAGTCATTTTCTGGCTGGGGAAGGCCATTGAATACCCTGTTTATCCATGTGAAGAAGGCTCCACACATTCTTGCAGAGGCTCCACAGCCAAAATGCTGTATACTTTACATCTGTCTTTTTACTGAAGTTGGGAATTCATCTCTGCTTGATCATGCATGGTACAGGGTTTCCTCTGGCCATCAACAAGTGGTTTGTAACATTTCCCTTTCAGAACGGCTACATCAAAAAAGGCCAAGGCTGGGCCTATGACTTCTGCAATGCATCCTCCAGAATTCTAGCTTAGCCCCCTTTAAATATCAAGTATCTTTACACAGTGCCAAGCACTGTGTGGCTTCTCATTAGAAGCCCTACCCAGGACCCTGCTACTCATGCATTCTAGTACCAGTCATGCCTGGAACATCACAGTTTCGGAAATGACAAAACAGGATACTAAGGTGGTCTAGTATGCTGATGAATAAATAGCATAGCACACTGGCATTGCTGCCTCACAGCATTGAGGCACCGGGTTCACATTCTGAACCTGGGTTGCTACAGTATCTGTGTGGATATTGAATGTTCTCCCAATGTTCAATGTTCACCTGAATTTCCTCATAGTGCACTGGTTTCATCCCACAGTCCAAAGACGTACTGGTAGGTTAACTGGCTTCCGTAAAACTGGCCCTGGTGTGAGTGTGTGTGTGTTTGTGTTCGATTGTGCCCTGCAATGGATTGGCATCCCATCTGGCGTGTATCCTGCCTTGCACCCGCAAGGATAAAATCACCCCACATGCTTCAGTCCAAAGGCCTTCAATGACACATTCACACATACTGTATCTTAATCACAGAATAAAACAGTTACTCTTCTAGTTTTGTTTTGCATGTTAGAACTTTGTTTAAACTTGTGTCAAGAGGCAAAATAATCCTTTGTGAACCAAAAACATGCATTATAAAAATGCACAGACTGCATCTGCATCTTAATCTGTGTAATCTTTTGCTTTAGTACAATACATTTAAACATTAAAGAAGCAAACAGCAGAAAACTAAAAGAAACACTTTAAACACTGATACAGTACACAATAATATGATGCTAGAAGTAATATTTTGTTTTCTAGTATTGTAGGATGTCATCCCAGACCTGGGTTTCATGATTTTCCCTCCATTATACATTTAAGGAGAAGGAGTACACTGGAAGTGATTCATGGAGCACGGAAAAGACAGCATGGTCTAAAGAAGCATTTCAGCACTTGTAATCTGAGGTCTCTCTAAACTTGTGTGAGGTGCGACATCAAAACTGATTTGAGGTGACAGTTTTCAGTGGACTCACTGGGAAAGTCCTATAGCCCAAATCTTGAGCAGTTTTCTCTGAATAGTAGACCACTGTTTTCCCACTGTGATGTGTGCTGACTACACACATTTCAAATAGACTTGATTATCTGAATGGCCCTCCATCGCTTATAGCTGGCATTTACTACTAGTTTATATCTGTTCTTGTGTTCCCACATGCCTCCACATTGTTTGGTGAACAAATAGCAGGCAGGCATACTGTATAAGAATCAAAAACAAAGCAACAATCCTTCGGCCACTGAGCGTGTGTTCTCCTGTTCCACACCTCGGCTATACAACGATCTTCGCAAAGACTTCTAGATTGCAAATGTCTCTTTGTACCTTAGCTTTTTATAGTTTCATCTGTTCTCACTTGCTATTGTTCTTTATAGGCTATTGTTTGTAATCTTTGGGATCTAATTTTATGTTTCACGCTATTGAAGTGCTTTGGGATGTTTTTACCAGCATTTCAAGGCTTTTTTGGGTTGGCACACCAACAAAGCCACATCATTTACATTGGTAACTGTTGTATGTCAGGAGTAAAGACATGTACGCAAAGCAGTAAATGCTACCAAGTAACTGCTTTGTTCCACAGGCAAATACAAGCTCAGCCTTACTTAAAGATACATCATACAGTACTTCAGTCATCCACTGAAAACAGTCCTTTAAAAATGTGATGTAGATTGTCATTTAAGAAGATAATTATTTCTAGATTCATTACGATCTTTGCCCAACGTGTTGTCCAATAAACTTAAACATGTGCGTTTTGCTGAAGATACTGTTTTCTTATCATCATTGGAAATGTCTGGAAACACCACATACAGAGAAACTGGGGAAAATTCTGGCAGAGAATCTTCATTTTGGTTTATAGGACTTTTCATATTATTGCAGTGTTGAACAAATAGGTTGAGTTTGATGGTAGCTATTAAATTAAGTGAAGCCATACAGCTGGAGGAGGA
The DNA here is from genome assembly GCF_055471065.1 of Atractosteus spatula. Classification (NCBI taxonomy): domain Eukaryota; kingdom Metazoa; phylum Chordata; class Actinopteri; order Semionotiformes; family Lepisosteidae; genus Atractosteus; species Atractosteus spatula. The sequence continues at coordinate 63,834,845 of NC_142708.1, read as the reverse complement.
TGATAAATCATTACGGCACAGGGATGAACTGCTGCTTACATAGTGGGAAAGACGGCATTTTAAACATTTACGATAAATGGACTAAAGTGACTGTGTTTACAGCACATATACCCTCCCCAGGTGCAGCTCTCCTAGGCTGTCAATCACTAAAGACAAGAGTGTCTGATTTAAAACATCCTGTTCAAGGATGAAAAGAGTGAATCTGAGGGATTAACACATTTCACGACTGGAGCAGTAAATCTGACTACACATCAAGGAGTGAAGGTGGCTTATTCATGGGTTGATTATAGCCACAACAGAAGGTCAATGAGAATAAAACTAATATTTAGTAGAGACTGCTGACTGAGGTGTTGGCAAAGTTTTACCTCAGTTTATTATTCTTCACATACAGTAAAACTACGTGCTAAAATAATTTGGATAAAACCACTGTTCCATAAATATAGCACCATTTAGTTTTATAGCTGTACAGTACATATCCCAATATAGGTGAACTTAAGATGGTACCATGCCAGGCTAAGACCTCAGGATCACTGCCATATCTGGAAGCAATGAGGTGTCCTGTCATTGTGACACAACACTGCTTGTGATATTTGGCCTGTGATGCCAAGAGATTTTTGGACACCTGCCGTTGAAGTCTTATCTTTAAGCGATGGGCTAATTGTGTTCCATTTGTGCTTGTAAATTCTAATTATTCAACCATATCTTGAGTGAGCTTAGCTTTAGCTGAAAAGCTTTTCACGGTATTGGATGACATATCTGAATGTCGCCTAATGTATAAAAACACATGAAGAACCACCATTTACAGTAATAATAGTGTAGTGGCTACCGTCTCCCCACAGGTAATGTGGGAAGGAGACAAACTGGAATTGATAGGTTGTCTAGAAGCCTCTGTTGGTTTTGGAAGAAAAGTGAGGACAAGTGGGGGATCAGAACTGCTCGTTTCCCCGGTAACTACATGGGGGGAGGGGTCTTCAGCTGTAAGTAGAGAAGCGTTTGCACCTGAATCTGCCTAAACTCATAGAAGAAAACCTGCACTTCAGTTCTCAGTTAGTTTGGATGTACACCCTCATATTAATAGGGCATCAAGGTTCATTCTCTGCACACCAGTATGTACCATAGGAGTCTTTAAAAATAACCACACGCTACAATAATAAAACTTTACTTCCTAAAATGTAATTCCATAATCTCTTTCAGCACTGGTGTAGTTTAACCAAGACATACACTGGTTGGTATAAAAGAGACAGAATTGCTTAGAATGAAAATCCTACCCTGTGGAAAGGGAATGGGCACCTAAGGAAGACTGAGGAAATTCTATTGTATTCCTATTGGTGGAACTGTAGGCAACAGAAGCCCAGCAATATCCTGAACATGTTACATGGCCAGAATAATGCAGTAGTTAACTTAAAACTGCTCTCTTGCTAACTTGAATTCACACAAAGTTTTGGGGAGCATTTACAAATATGCAATTACGTCTCCCTAGATGTTGCCTTTTGCCCTAGTCTTGTAAAACAAGGTAAGTGCCAGCCATTATACTAATAACAAAACAGCATGAAAATATACACACAGCTTACTAATTGAGAGCACAATTCCACATGCATTAGAACCAATTGCTTCCACATGCGCATTCTTTGGCTTTATGAGAATTATCCTTAATAAGTCACAGCAAATAATGAACAAGTCTTACAACTGCTAAGAAACAATAAGCATTAAGAAATGAAAGCTAAACAAACCGATTATTCAAAGAAATTATCCAATTACTACATGTGGGCACTAACTGTAAAGAGTTATTTTATTAAGAGCTCAAATGAGCCTTTTTTCCGGTTGATCAGTGTTTTGTGTGTTTTGTGTGGAATGGGACTGGTGTATTTAAGCCAGAGCCCTTAAAAAGAAACAAACGCCAGCTTCCTGTGACAGGCTCCCTCACGCAGGCCCCTGAGATGGGTCTACGAAAATCAAAGACGAGGTCAAACCATTTAGAAAACAGACCACCCAGATATAAACCTTGGCTACACAATTACTGTTCGCGAGAAACTGCTGTGGCACTGCAGCCCAAGACAGTGACAGGGGACAGCAGGAAAGGAAAACCTGCTTTCACACAGGCTATACAAGGCAGGAGCTGCAGGCATAGTGAGGTTCTGTTTTTGCTTCGCAGAGGGTAAGCAATGCCAACTACTGTATGTACTGTAGCTGGCCTTACCCTCTTGGAGCAGGCTGCTGTGAGCCCGAGAGAGGCACTGATTTTAAATTAGTTGGTCTTGAAATTCAGCCAAAGAAGGAATATCGGCATTTCCAGAATACTCTATTTTTTGTCCACTATTAGATTAGCACACGAGAAGGCGATATCTCAAGGGGGACAGTTCTTAGAATCCGAATCACCTTTATTCACCAAGTACATTTCATGTACATTTACTCTGGTGCACTTGGTGCTGCAAAAACATTCTAATACTGTATATAATACACAAATAAGACAAAAGACATCAATAAGACTGCACATACAACTAGGAATTCTAGTGAAGCAAAGGACAACCCTAAGAAAGTAGCTGTTCAAATACCAGGTGGGTCTGGTTTTAATAAACGTGTAGCATCTTCCTGAGGTAAGTTTATGAAACAGGTGGTAACCCGGGTGGGAGGGGTCACTGCAATCTTTCCTGCCTGCTACTTTGCTCTTAAATTGTATAAACCATCAATGGAAGGTAGACGACAGCCAAGGACCCTCGCTGCAAAGTGAACAACACACTGCAGTTTCCCTTCTGGAGCATGCAGATGCTCTGCCAAGCCAAACAGTTACAGAGGCAGCCAGAATGCTCTCAATAATGGCGTTGTAAAACGGTCTCAGAATTGGTTGAGAGATACCAAAGTGAAGTTTGTCACTTGATGCAAAAAGTTCCCTCCTCTCACTTCCACCTGTCTTTTCTTTGTGATACTGGTGATATTCAAGTCCCACTGAAGAGTATTAGTGATTGAAAAAAGTGCACCACGCTTATAGCCACATCACAAATAACCAGGGAGAGAGGTTTTAGAGAATGCTTCCAGAAATCCAATACATTTTCCACGTTTTTAGTGTGTTAAGCTTCAGGTGGTTGTTAGAAGACTCACCTCCCTCCTGTGCATGGACTCATCATCTTTAGTAATGCGACCTACAAGGGTGAAGTCATATGTAAATTTGATAAGTCTGATGGAGGAGTTGCTGGAGCAGCAGTTGGAATGGAGTAATGGGGAAAGCACACATCCTTGAAGTACACCAGTATTCACAAAATGACAGACTGACAGAAGGGTCAACCGTTGTCTTCTGGTGAAACAGTTGAGAATCCACTGGCAGATGGAAAGCGGAATATTTAACTGTAAAGGCATTCTGGAATGATATTACTACTGATATTACTAGTTACTAGTATAATATTACCAGTATAACTGCAAACTGTAGGGGATTAAGATGTGAATTTGTAATAGTTTGTAATAATTTGTAAAGTAAAGTACTTTCAAAAGGACGGATGTAAGAGCAACTGGTCTATCGTCATTAAGACATTAAGATGGCAATGAGGTAGCTGAATGGGAAGAGGCCATCAGAATGCATGAACTATGATCAGTACTACGGAGACTGTTTTTCAAGCCTACAATAAAACTTGTTGTCTATCTGCAGAGTCAGCTATAACTTTGGGAGGTGTCTTTTTTATAATTTATGATCATCTGAAGGCTCCTCCAAAGAGTAGTGGAGTCATTATTTGCCAAGTCTAATTTATCCCTATATTGGACTTTTATATGTCTATTCAACAAAGCAATTAGACATTTAGCTCTTCTGTAGCTCTCATTGCCTCCATTCTTACAAATCTCTTCTTTTATAGTGCACAGGTTTTTTTAGCTCTTTATGAAGCCATGGCTTATCATTATTGTACCTGACAAAAGATTTTGTTGGTATATAAGTGTCCCTGCTGCCTTCTTCCTAGTTCTCAAATCTAATCAAATCTTTAAAAATTCTGTATGGACTGAAACAGCTTTCACCAGTGAAAACTCCAGCTGGTATTTGACCACTTGTCCCAGACAAGAGCAGTCTAGGAGACCACTGCTGTCCAGTAGACATAACATTTCATATAAACAGTCCATTCCTTCAATGTTCAAGGATAGACAAATATTCCTTCAGATGTAAGAAATACCTACAGGCCACATCTACTCTACTTTTGGAGTCAGGATCTGAAATCAGAGCAGGCAAGACAGGAGACATCCCACTACCTGATTTTAAACAAGTGAAAACATGTGAAAAACAGGCATCTGCTCACAGAAGATCATCCAGCTCGCCCAGTCCCTCAAGTTCTCAATGAAATGTTGGTTTTATTTAAAGCTCTGACACCCTCTTTCAATAAACTACCATATTTTCTGTAAAAAATGATGAGATTGTGCTTTTCCAATCATCCTTGCTTGCAACTGACATACTTAACAAGTCTGCAACTAAGCATAATGATAACAGCAAAAGCAGTTAACAGCAAAAGTTGAGTTAGATGTTAAAATGAGTGCACTAATCTCAAACAGCAGAATAAAGAGTAAAATATCTCTATTCACCATAATGCATCTTAATATATTACAGTTTTGCCATATCAAAATAAATTCCTAAGAAAAATGCCACAACAGGAAAGCATTAAAAAGGTTAAGGTACAAGGCTCTTATAGAGGAGGAGCTCTTTATGGGTTTCTGTAGTATTTAAGAAACCAAGGATACATACAGGACGTCTAACTGGATGATATAATGAAGATGCTGAGCATCTCCACTGAAGTGCTGTTACACACTTAAACAACAGCAGTACTAAGGACCAATTATCTCCTTCTTTGCAAACACAAATGTATAAAGGAGAGATGTTTAAAATGGGAACTTGAACTCATGACTCTCTCTCTGTTAAGGGAACCAAACATTTATTTTTTCAGAGTTAAAGGCGGATTTTCTCATTTCCATGGGAGAAAAAGGGGTAGGGATGCTGTCTAGGTGATGAACAGGAATTTCCATTTTAACTAGGATTAAAGGCCTACGTTTTAGGGAATTTTTCAGTGGTACAGTAAAGACTCAAGATCTGCAGCCTATAAAAGAAAGGTTATTCAAGAAAGGCCGCATGTGCTTGTAATTGAGAAAGAGTTTCAGGGCTGATAAAGCAAAGACATTCCAGAAACCACAGAGGCTTCTGTGCCAGTTTCTATTTCCACTAGTCTTACAGACCTTGCCAGGTGTAATTAGCAGCCATGCTGCACTGTTGCTCCAGTAACAGAGGAACAGAGGGCCCTGCTCCAGTGTTGACACTCACTGCAGTCTTGGCAAAGTATTAAAGGATTCTAAGCACAACTGGAACCTTGATTGGTGTCTTTTGACTTTTATGTGGTGGCCAAATAGAAACGCTTTCTTTGCAGTCCTCGGTTACTAGTTACTTTTTCTGATAACTTAAGAAACAGCAGCCATTGCAGAGTAAACAGAAGGACTAAGAATTATGTACAACCAGCTCTGAAAAGTCAGTTTAAGATCTGAGCCATGGTACTGTAGTTTCATTCGCATTAAAATAAACTGCAAAATTCTAACAATCAAAATTAGAATTTTAATGAGCAAAATACATTCATCACCTGAAAAGCAACTTTAATAAATCTTATTAGTCCTTTTTTCATGTAATTATATACACACAAATAATGAGGAAATGTAACCATTTGCTTTTAAAATATTTGTTTTGTGCAACATTTCTTTAGTAAATAACCAGATTTACACTAATAACATCATTTGCTCTTTGGTAACTTTGCTGCCACTGAAGGTATGCTATACCAACATCTGCTTTAACATACTGAAGTTAGGTTTGTGTTTGTGAGACTAGTAAGCTTTTATAAGCTTTCTGTTATTTTACTCTACACACTTCATAAACCTTGTAGTCACACCACTCACTGTACACCACAAACTGCTATTAATATTATTAATTTACCGGTTGTAGGAAACTGAGTTAAAATATTTGTTTTATGTGTGAGGGGAAAGAGGAGTCTTCTCCCACTATACCCCAGGTTAAAAAACAAAATTCCCAAGTACTAGAACACTGACAAAAGAAAACTAAACATGTCTGTAAAATATTAAACAATATCTCTTCCTCCCCACTGCAAGATCATAAACACAGCTCAGGTCTGGAGACACAGAACCCTATAGCTAGCACTTCCTGACCTCCATGTGCCCGGCTCCATCTAATTCTCAAGACAATGGGACGATGTGAAATTAATTAGAAATCGCACAGTACAGGTTCAGTCGGCTGGGCGCCCTGCGTTGGTTGAGCAAAGTTCACAGCTAAGTTTCTCTGGCAGGGCTGGGTGTGTGGGAACAGCTCTGCCACTTTCCCTCTCCACCCCACAGCCCTTGTGCAACAGAGGAGTATCCCTTCAACCAATGTTTTTGCCTTAAAAATGTTAACAATCCACTACCTTCATGCAATACAACGGCAAACCGTTCTCTTTGAAGCAAAACATCCAACTGGAAATTAATCAATAATGATAGTTAATGGATGCACAAAGTCCAAATTGCACTTTGGCTTTCAGTATGCAAAATATATTCCCTCTTTATGATCCTAAACTGTAAATCAGAAATCCCACTTCCAGACTTGTAATAGGTCTTACTCAAAATAGATGAATCTGCTGATATAATTCCACATCCTGTGGTATTCAATCCAGTATTTCTCTTTAAATATTTCAACTGTCCCTGCAAATGTATTACAGTATGCTAGCAGCATTGTGGTGCTGCTGGAAACAGGTGTGTTTTACACACACCTTAGACTACTTGCAACTGAGCCATAGAGAGTTCCAACACAACAAAATGGAAAAGACGAAAGCAACTAGAGCTTCATTATATTATTATACATTAAAACAAATGCATTATACTAGGAGAAAATGCACTGTACTCACTGGACTGGACAAAATAACTCCATTTTCAAGTAATGAAAATCAAAACAAAATGTTTTGACAGTTTCGCCGCAAGGGCTGGATTCCTTTTGCAAACTGAATCTAAACCAGTAAATCACACTGATCATCTTCTTAAGGTGACAAAGATAATATGTCCTTTCACACTTTTACTGTATATCATATGCTTTGCTTCCCCAACATGCTGAATGCATGAATGAATGGGAGTGATTCTCTCTCTCTCTTAACAAGAATGAGCTTGTTTTGCTCTATCATTAAACAAACAAATAATTCTGCCTTTTGAGAATTTTTACCAACGGGTCTTAAAATACTTTCTCACTGTGCAACAATTTAAACATTTCAATCTGCTGTCTTGGCTAAGGTCTAGTTTCAAAACGTCAAAAATATTAGCTTTGACATTTTAGCACCCGTTAGCATCTGTCACCTCAAAAAAACAACAGATTTTAAGTGCTTCAAATTTACCAATACAACGGTGCAACTGTGCTGGAGAACACATTTCCCTCAATATTTACAACATCTTTGGCTTTTGATATTAGTTCTTTTGGAGAATTAGAGACAGAAGAGAAACAAAGCTTTGTTTTATAGCACTCACTGACCAGTACCCTACAGCAATGTTAATGTCTCTTATTAGTCTTACAAATCCACCAGCTGTGATCCAAATGCTTTCTACGTTCCTGCACGAAAACAGCAAAAGATAAAGAAGAAAAAACTTTCTTTGGCTTGAAAGTAAAAGACCCAAGAAGGGTCTCTTTTCTCTCTTTTTCTTGGCATCAGCTCTCTGCTCTGCTTTACCTATTTTCTCCCAGTTTGCCTCGCATGTCTCTTTCAGCCCAGTGCTAGGCAACGCACTGCAAAAACAATGAGATCGGGATCACTATCAGCGTCAAAGACCCTTTAAGCCACTACACGCCGCCTTTTGTCAGAGAATTCCCTTCTGACAAACTGCACAGTAACCAAAGCCTGTGTGATCGCAGGCTGGAAGGCACAGAAATCTCTATCCTGGGACCATCACTGTGTTCAAAGAGATGTGTGTCTGGCTACTGCCAGACACTATTGTTGCTCGATTATTTCTGAATTGCAATAAATTTGTCAAGTGTAATGGTGATCTGAGGAAGTTTCCACTTTTGGTAATAAGATAAGCGTAACAGCCAATTTTTTGACCGCATTCCAGCTACAGACAAGCGGCCCCTTTCTGAGGAGCCCCTACAGCAATCCCCTGCATCTGAGCAGAGGCAGCCTGACACTTCATTTCCTCTGTGCACAGTGGAGCAAATAGGCTCCGTCTGTCACAAATCACAGCCAGGAAGCCCACTGTCGTTACTCACATATCTAGAACAAGACCGGCCTTGCAGAAAAGGAAAATTTGACCATCTGTCTGCCAGTAGATAAGAGAACAAGATGTCTAAAATCTTAATCTGTACTAGGTACGCAAGAGTGGTTTAACTAGCGGAAGGAGAATGCACCACTACTGTATATGCAGCATATCACAGTATTTGAATGTATTTTCATATATTGGACAAGATTAGAATAACAACATTAAGTAAGTGTATCTGCACAGACACGTACTGTATACAGTATAAATATTGTGATTTTAAAAAACATTGAAATCATGCACATTATAATGATCTGAAATTACTTTCTCCAAAGACAACAGAGCTGGCAAAAAAACAGCAATAAACAGAATAACAACTGGATACCATGAAGGCACACCAGCCTAATGACACCTAACTCACATCTCACTTCGCACTTTATAGTCTCATGCTGTGATCAAGGCCATAATGATAAATCAGAAATTCAGAGATTTAATTTTGCTCCTTTGAAGCAAAGAGAGGAAAATAAGAAAACTCAGCTCTAGGCCCATGCACATGAGTTAGAGCCTGCCAGGGCTCTATGAACCTCAAAATACTGAAAACATATATACCGTAATTACAAAATCCTGACAGCTGAACTGTTCGCATTACTACTAAATAAAGCTGTGCACCTTTCTGAGTTCCCCACATGTTTCCTTTTAAATTTTCTCAGGAGCACAAGAGGTGAATTCAAACTTCAAGCCTGTGAAACCACATACCATCCATGTTAGGAGATTTTATAGACATTTTTATTAGGGCGGGTCCATGCACACCTCCACTACGAACACAACCTGTTGTTTGACTGCAATTTACTAAAGCATTTAAACACAGCACTGAAAAAAGCCAAACAAAACAAACATCTTAAACTGCTGGAAAACCTTAACACTGTTTTAAAAAAAGGGTAAAACATAAATTTTAAAATAAATGGCACCCTAAACAGTATTATTTTTAAAGCCTTGGAATAGTGAACAATGAACAATGAAGTTATTAAGTTAGAATTAAATAAAACATACAGTATACAGTATATGTATTCCCAGGTAGACAAACTATGCAGACAGATGACAAACAGACTGAACACAGTATTGCAATGTTGAAGACCTGAACAAATACTGTAATATGCATGCTGAATGTGCATAAGTAAACCAAAATGGTATTGCACAACATGTATTAATTCAAGGATAGTAACATAGGCTTTAAATTATTATAAGCTTTACCCCCACATAACATTGCTCCTGTTCTTCTGTGCAGGACTATCATTGTACAATTAGGTCTGTTTAGCCCAATAGCTGTGTTTCAGCAGGGAACATTTACATTATAATTATTAGAAAGATGAAGCATTCTATTATAAAAGTTAATTATTTTTAGAGCCTTCTTTTTAAAAGCTTATTATTAATTAATTAGAGTGAAAATGTTGATACAAAGGGAATAAGTCTTGGTGAAAACAGCAGTTGAATTTTCTTTCATCTATGAAGTTAAAACGTATTCAACCCTTATATCAAGAATTCCTAGGGCACAACACCTGTGCAAGAATTCCTATCGGCTTTGCATTGTCCAATACAGATGAAACACAAATGAAGAAGAATTTGCAGACAACAATAAATCTATATAAATGATCTAAGACAATAAATCTGTTTTTGTTACTTCAGTCTGAAACAATGACTACCCCAGCCAGGATTAAAGCCACCTGCCTTGCACCTGTTACTGAAAGTAAATATTTCTGGCTTCCAACAAACTAGAATGCTCCACATTTATCAAAAGTTGCAATCACAATGCTTTTAATGATACTTTTAATATTTGTCATATATAGCACATAACCAACTCCACCTATTCAAAGCAAAAAACAAAAATGAAAAAGAAAATTGATAATTAATATTGAAATAAAAACGAAAAAGTCATGACTGCATTAAGTACTCCAACCCTTTAAAAAGTCCAATTTAAATTCATTAATGTGTAAAAATATTCCTATGGCCTCTATCTGTCACCCTATCTATCTGTGAACCTGAAGAGGTTCCTTGGTCAGGTAGTTATTTTCAAGCAAATACTCAACCACAAAGACTAAGGAACTTTCAAAGCAAATCAGAGACAAAGACAAGGGTATAAATATATCAAACAAACACTGTATATATCCCTGTGAGCACAGCCTTAATCATCTTGAAATGGAAGGTGAATTCATCTTTCTATGGGACAATGGTCCAAAGTACAAGGTCAAGCTACACTTAATAATAAGGTAATAATAATCTAATAATGATAATGTTGCTTTATTAGCCATCTGCAATTTCTTGCATTAGGAATTAATCTTTTCGCATACCCCAGCTTGCTCTCCATGAGACACAGACACACAGACAGGGAGATAAGCTTGGGGTCAGAGCGCAGGGTCAGCCATTGTACAGCGCCCCTGGAGCAGTTGGGGTGAAGGGCCTTGCTCAGGGGCCCAACGGAGTAGGATTCCTCTGCCGGCTGCGAGATTTGAACCGGCAACCTTCCAACCACAGGCACAGATCCTTAGCCACAGAGCCACCGCTCCGCCCCCAGTCAATGTCAATGTAGTCAATGTCCTAGGCAAAACTGTACCAGGGTGGTCTGCAAAGTTAGAAAAGACTTGTAGCTGTAACTGCTTCCAAAGGTGCTACCACCAAATAATGAGTTCATGAGTCTGAACACTTACACAGCCATCATTTTTCAATTGTTTCTCTTTAGCTTTTGCTTACTGTAACTTATCCTTAGAAGTCTTCAGTCAGAGCATTCAGGATTTGAATAAAATATTAAGTTTAAAAAAATGTGTGTACATCATGAAATCACAAAGAATGGGACACCATAGGAAGGGTTGGAATTGTATTGCATGGCACTGTAACTGGGAAAAAAAGCAACATCTATGTGAAACACTTCAAAGAACAATCAGAAATGAGCCTCTGAGGGTCAGAGCCTAAGGGTCACAGATGAGGCTGAAGATGAAAGGCTGTGCTCAAGGCACAGACCACATCATAACCAAGACTGCCTTTCTTCCCTTGAACAAGTTAGCAAAAATGTACATTTTTGAAAAGCAAAGCTAAGTAAACAGATGTGTCACATACAGTACAAGGTCTGAATAAAGTAAACTTTAAAACCAAAAGTGATCTGGCTGTCAAACAATCAAATGAAAAACAAATCAAAAGTTTTGTGCCAGAAATCAATGTTAAACATTGATGACACAGTCATTGCAATGAAAACCCTGTCATGTCTGATAATGTTTCTTTAGAATGAAGGCCCCCTGACTGGTTTTCGGTCTCACTGTGTGGCCAGACAGTCTATAAAAAGACAGTCTGAGATTGTAATCAAACTACAAGAAACTCAGCTGCCCCTCAGGCTGTAAAAAACTCTTAATGAGGAGGACAAGAAGTGATCCCAGCATAGGAGTGAGTCAGTGGGTTTACATTTACACACTGAGCTCTCATGTCCCTACCATTTTAAAGGTCATAAACGCAATGGGACGCAGTCAAAATCTATAAAGCAAGTACCTGTGTGTCTAGTTTACTGTTTCTAAATTCCTTGTCACTTGTGGAAAGCACTTCAAAGTGATTGCCAAATACGAACATACGGTACTCAGTCTCAACTGCTGCACTCCAGCAGTGCTGTAGCTCTGATCTGAGTGAGTAAGAGACTGAATGGGGAAAAAGAAAGGAAACCACTTTGTGACAGGCTGTAATGTAAGGCTCACAATGTTTGCAGCATGCTGTTCTGTCTAGGTACAGAGTCTTGTCCTTAAGGAGAACATGTCCTGTCGTACAGGACGGCACATGAGAACTACGAACAGCCTGCAGTCAGTGCAAGTCATTTCATAGCTTAGGCTGAAGAGAAACTTCCAACTATACATTTGTCTTCGATATGGTGACTGGACAAGGGGTCTCAGATGTAACATTCCACACAGCAGCGTTTCGGGGATTAAATATTTTGCAGATGGAGACAGCAGGAGAATAAATACAAATATTTGTCATTCTAGCAAATTTCATGTGGTTCAGCTTGGTTATTTCCTGTTAATGTATGGCACGCATATTATCAGCAGTTTTTTAGGATAATTTATTTTCTCTGGACCTAATTTCTAAAACATTTTCAAATTCTCCTTCTCAGCAGGTTTGAGGCTTCAGACACCACATGACTGAATTGAAAGAAACACTTAACCCTTCCGCAGTAACTCTCTCACTCAGAGCTTACACGCTCTGACAGAACATACCTGTAGGAACAGTTATCAACCGGAAGAGCCATTCTGCCCATCTAGCTCGTTTGGTAATTAGTAGTTAATTGAACCAAAAATCTCATTCAGCCATTTCTTGAATAAAGCCAGGTAACTTGTTTTACACTCCCATAATCTTCTGGGTAAAGAAAACACAACCAGCTTTGTTTAAGCCTGAATACCTAGAACATGAAACTTAAGTGTCTCAAACAGCCATATCTAAACTTTTTTCCAGCTTTAACCATACAAAAGCAATTACTTCTTCAGAGAAGCACAGTCTTCCAGGTAGAGAAATAAACCAGACAAAGGTGCCAAAGATACACAACGAACATAACGATTTTTCTCAAAAAAGAAAAACAGGCAAGGGCAAACCATAAATTCAAATGCAAGAAAGAGAAAAATCTGAACACTGTGTCAAGAAATAAAATCAGATGACTAAATGAAATAAAGCACCTACATTTCATTCTGAGTCTTGCACCAGTTGTATTAATTCCAAATGAAAACAAAACAAATTTGAAAAAAAAATGTTAAAATTAAAAATATATGTTGAAATTTAACCCATACAGTACATATATATTTTCTATTGGAAATCACAGTTACTGTATTTAAGCTACCTGCAATTATTTTCGAAAAAAACAGACAGCACATTTTGTTCTGGGTCAAAAACCTTTGGAATGTGAGAACTGTTGCTCAACTCAACATATTAATGAGGGGCAGAAACAAAGAAAAACGGAACTGACAAACATGCAGAAGTCACAGCATAAAAGCCATCACGCATTGATCTTACAGGGATGCAAACTGATCCAATCCAACATTACCCTTAATCACACAAGAGAACGTTCAGAGCTCTGAAAATTTTAAGAAGTGGTGTGGACTACTGGTTTGCTGAGGTACAATATCTAAGTTGAATGAACACCATAATAATAAAAATAATAGCTGTAAATCAGAGCTCTCAATAAAATTACATTGGGCATCTGAAAACAGCTCATGGGATTTTAAAGCTTTACATAAGTTACTCTATAAGTGCACTCTACAGCTATTTATTAGAGAGAAAAAACATTCCCTCGGATACATTGCAGGTCTAGTGCCAAACCCACAGAACACTTCACAGGTTTTTAGGAAAACCAGCTATACATTTGAGCTCAGATTTAACATCTTAGCTCATACTAGAAATGCTTTTTTCCCGGTCAGACAAGATCTGGACAGGCAGTGGCAGCAGTAACCACTAACCATAGGAGCTGATGTACTGTAGGCTGCTGTGGGCCTGACAAGGTGAGTGGTGATGAAGACTCACTCATCCTATTCAAGGTGTGAAACCTAACAATGTTAGGATGAAATACATTTTCTCTCTATGCAACTGCTAAATTACTGTAACTTTTGTTTTTTGTTTTTTTTTGTTGCACAGACTTTATTTTCATTTTCATTTTGAAGAGATGGGGCATAAAACAAGAAGTTTTGTATTCAAATACAAAGTATTTGAATTGAAAAACCCAAGTGCCTGTAACTGTTTATATTACTCTACCTTGATAAAACCCAGGAATCTGTCTGTAGAATTGCAACCGCTTGAGCTTGAGCTTGTGTTTATTTTTCAAAAATGCAAAACATTCTAAAATGTCACAATGATTTTTTCCCAGGATAAATGCATAATGGCATCTTAGGAGAAGCACACATCTAAGAAATGCATGGTCCCATTTTCATTTAATTCTTAGTAATGGAATTCCACTTGCAAACATGACATAACTGCGTCTATAAAAAGACAAGAGAAACGTCATAGATGTGTAGAGGTTTGAAGGAATGCATGGTCTAAATATAGTGTACACTTCCTTTGGTAACATACTGTATCAGCTTGTTTTCTGAACAAGAAAATCACACACACAGTGCTGGTGCTTTTCTATCCTGAAAAGAAATTCTGTACAACAATTACAGACCAGCAAGAAAGGACCCTCTCAACCATGACTATAATTAAACAGTGTGAAGACTGGAGATATGTGGTAATCTGAAGTGTTGACACCAGGCCGGCTAACATAACGGTGAAATTTTACCAAAAAAGGCATTTGCACAGTATGTCTCAAACCATGGACAGGTTTGACAAGTCCTGGTGTCTCTCCTCATCCGTCTAATCAGCCTTCAGAAACTTGGATTCCAAGTGGTTGGAGTCTTTTGTCTTTCAAGACGTGATAGAGCTTTTGCTGTATCTCACTGCCTCCCCCTCTGCACAGCTACAGTATGAACTGATACAGTAGGTCTTTTCCTCCCAGTCCCCACCTCCCTACACCAGGGCGCTCTAAAGGCAAGCTAACAGCAAAAACACCTGGTGAATCCCACTGCTCAGCTCCTAAAATAGCACTGACATTTCTACACTTCAGCAGTACCTTGCACAGGATCTGGTGCACAATCCACCATCTCCGCAGAGAGATGATTCCCATGATCCATATCTTGTTTCTTTCTGTCTTGCGAGGCTGTTCCCAGAATCTTGAAATACGGAATCTCATGTCAACATAAAGATTAATTTTTGGTTGTGTGTGTGAGAGAGCAGGGATTTTTACCCATCTGAATTGGTATTTTAAAAATAGATTAACATTTTACAACTGGCTTAATCAGATTAAAAACATTTTAGACCATTTTAAAGTCACAAGGACACCTGAATGGCAAAACACAACATGCTTTGTTTTGCATGATGGAATTAGTCAAAAATAAGAACACGTTGGATGTCATTTACTGGGCTTGTTTCACTATGCAACCAGGAGATACAACAGATCAGTCAATAGTGTAATAATTACAAGCAACACGATACAAAGCAGTGCTTCAAGACAAAAAGCAAAATTGGAAGCTTGGAAATCTTCTTATATGTAGTTTGTAAACAAACCCCAGCCTAGTATGGAGTTAACTGACCAAAGGCTTGTTGTACTGGACCAGTCTGTGTGAGGGGTCACTTTTCGCCAAGTACGTGATGACCCAGCAGGAGCAGAAAAGTATCACTGCACCCTGTCAGGTGCAAGAATGGAGCAGAGTGTTGATCAAACCTGTCAAGCTTCAATTTATTCGGCACAGCGGCTCCCAAGGCAGAGGCAGTTCAAATTGTAGAACTAAACGGCAGTCAGGCAACTCTCTCTGATACTTACCAGGAATGGAGCCGATTGGCCAAATGGTTTTTAAACAGCAGGAGTCAGTGTTAGAGGGCATATTTCCACAATGAAGAAAAAGAAGTGGCAGTTAGGTGGCTTATGTGGTTTGCCCCATTCTCTCATATACAGTATTTATCCTGTCGGTACTAGAAAGTCTGGATTTAACTGACCTTACAGCAGGACCAGTCTGTGTGACAGGCCACATTTGTCAAAGAGGTTATATATATTCGTATAAGCTTAACATGCAGAAGTTACATAGTTATATTGTCACAGTCAGGTGCCTCAGCCAGTCGTGGCTGGCATCATCCAAATCGATAAAAGTGCCAGGGCATCTGAAGCGAGGGCAGGAGTATAGGATGTGGTCGGCCGTCTGCTCCTTGCCATCGCCGCATTCGCAAGTTGGGTCATCAGTGAGACCCCACTTGTGTAGGGTGGCCCGGAAACGGCCATGTCCGGTTCTTAGTCGGTTCAGCTTGACCCAGGCTTGTCTGGGTAGGTCATTTCCAGCGGGTTTGTTGGATACTTTGTCAATAAATTGTTTCAGTCTGTGGTTGTTATTATTCCACGCGTCTTGCCACTTTTTGTTAGCCCAATTAGTCCCATTGTCGTTGTTTGCTTCTTTCATAAGGCGCTTCATTGTGTTAGAAGGTGAGTGCCGGTTTTCTAATCGGAGGATTGTGGTGTTCTGGTTGCAGATGGCATCGTGCACAGGTGGTTGGAGTCATCCGAGGCTTTCAGTGCAAGGTTGATGCAACTTGCTTCTCTGCGAAGGTTAGGTCAGGAGATGCCGCTGAGAATCGGTAGCAATTCAGTGGGCGTAGATCTAATGCACCCGGTTATAATGCGGATGCTGTTGTTCAGGGCTGTGTCTACCTTCTTCGTGTGGCTGCTGTTGTGCCAGGCAGGAGAGCAGTACTCAGCTACCGAGAAGGCCAGAGAAAGCACAGAGGTGCGTAAGACGGTGAAATTTGCACCCCAGCTAGTGCCAGCTAGTCTTCGCAGGAGGTTGTTCCTTGCTTGGATTTTTGCTGCTGTTTGTTCGAGATGTTGTTTGAAGGTCAGTGAGCGGTCAAGGACAACTCCTAGATATTTCAGGCTTTTTTCAAATGGAATAGTTTTGTCTTCGCACTTGACATTGATGTTAGCAAGGCGATTGGCGAGGTGGAAAATGCTGCTCACTGTCTTGGTGATGCTAAGTCTGTGGAGCAATGCATAATAGCAATGTCTTCTGCGTATATGTACTTTTTGCCAGTTGTACATGGCAGGTCAGCTGTGTAGATGTTAAACAGCATTGGCGCCAGCACCGAGCCTTGTGGGACGCCATTCTTAAGGTAAAATTTCCTGGAGGTCAAGGGGGTCAAGAAGAGCTACTTCCTTGTAGTGACCTCCGGGCACCGTCTCTGACGGCAAAAAGCTCTTCAAATCGAACTTACCATGCAATGTCAAAGAGGTTCATGACTTGTCACAGGGAAAAACTTTGGTTGCTCAAAAGAAGGCTCTTATGAGTTTATAGCTTAGTTATAATATGTTAACTCACATTTTACTTTCCTAAACTGAATAACCTGAAGATCCCTTAATGTGGTAGGACCTACAATAATCAAAAACATAAAGTCAAATATTCCATTAAACATTAGCTCCTTATAAAGAGTTTCTAAAGAAAGAGCCAGGTACTGTCTAGGCCAAACTCCCAAGTCTTAAATGATAAATTCCCTTTCAAGAAAGAGTCCCTGAGTAAATGACAAGCCCTCCCACATACAATATAACAGGAAAGGAAAAACAGCCATCAGAACAACTGCAAACAAATAGAGGCCATTAGGCCCATCTAGCCCAAGCCAGGATCTTCAATTGTATAGACCTAAAAGCACTGAAATGCAAGGAAACTGTGGTGTTATTGAAACAGCAGCACAAAGCATATATAGCCCATGAATCCATGTATGATAAATACAGTAGTCCTCTTCACAGTTAAACATCTCTCACTTGTATAAATCATGATAAGAAACAAATTATCCAAACGTACCTGTCAGAAGAAGTTTACTTATTTACTATATTTCCAGATACATCTTAATTCTACAAAATGTGACTGAAATGCAATTTGGCCTAAGCATAACCAGCTCCTTCCTTTCACATCTGGTTTAGACAAGACTTGCAGATTACGACATTAGTGAATAGAGCATTAACTATGTGGGGTCAGCAAGCTTCTGCATGTCAAAGTAACCACAAAGCTCAAGGCAGAGCCAGTGCTTTACACACCTCTGCAAATGCAAAATGAAGGCTGTCGTATGAATAGTCAACGAACCTCAATCCACTGCTCCTTTCAGTGAAACCAGCTGAATCCTGTGCACAGCCTCCAAACGAAAACTTAAAATGTGATAGAAAAAGGTCAAAACAGCAAGAACAATCAACACCCTCTTTGCTGAAAATCCATCTTTGTTACATTACAGTGCCAGGCATATCACTAACATGGGGCAGAGCGGTGGCACTGTGGCTAAGGACCTGCACCTGTGGCTGAAAGGTTGCCGGTTCAAATCTCGCGGCCGGCAGAGGAATCCTACTCCATTGGGCCCCTGAGCAAGGCCCTTAACCCCATCTGCTCCAGGGGTGCTGTACAATGGCTGACCCCGTGCTCTGACCCCAAGCTTATCTCCCTGTCTGTATGTCTGTGTCTCATGGAGAGCAAGCTGGGGTATGCGAAAAGACAGAATTCCTAATGCAAGAAATTGTATATGGCTAATAAAGTGATCTTATCTTATGGTGTTGTTTAAACATGACATCATGTCAAGATAAAACATCCACTAACAGATCTGTTATTACCTCTTACATGAGATATGTTCTGTTTGTGCATCCCATGCAGAGAGTGTGCTATAGTACATAAAAAGGCAAGTCACCCATGAACAGGCCTGCTCGTAGTCCATCTTCTCTGAGTCCTGAAGCAGAGAGGCAGTTAAAACAGAATACTCATACCATGTGAGACCTGCACTCCGAAAATATGGCTTCTCCATGTTAAGTCGTAAACTTGTGTTTTTCTGATTCTGGGAAACTGCTTAAGCAAATGTCCTGACTTTAAAGGCTTCTATTGCAAATTTAAAAAAGATAAAATGCTGCTTAGGGCTGCTTAAAGCTCTCATTTTGAAACCATCAGCAACACAAAGACTTCAACAATCAAATAACCTGGTGTTGGTTACTTATTCAGTCCTCTCACAGCAAATACAGTATCTCTGATTGAAAAGTAAAAAAAAAACACTCAACACTAGACCTGAAATGGAAGACACTAGTATTTGGATAACAGATAAAAACATATTTTAACTTTTAACTCTCCTTTTGGGTTTGTTTTAATTACAGTAATTGGCTGAGTCCTGAGAGACGTGCAAGACAAACCACAGAGAGCGGTGCACAGACAGTGTCAAAGGGAAAAACAGATCACAATCGCTCAATATTGCCATTAAAAACCACAAGATTAGTCTGAGACTTAGTCTGAGATTATCTATCATGTTTCAATTTAATTTTAGAAAAGTTTGATACTTTTGCAGGGACATACCAGGTACACATTTAAAACTTCTCTTTTGAAGTTATTCATCAAGTTAAT
The DNA here is from genome assembly GCF_055471065.1 of Atractosteus spatula. Lineage (NCBI taxonomy): Eukaryota > Metazoa > Chordata > Actinopteri > Semionotiformes > Lepisosteidae > Atractosteus > Atractosteus spatula. Next base: position 63,815,667 of record NC_142708.1, on the reverse strand, counting down.
TCAGATATGTGTGATTCCTGAATTGTGGAACTATGATTCCAAAAGAATCACAGCCATAAAGAAACATTAGTTTAGTCTCTACTTGTGAGATGGCATCTACATTACCATCCTTTTACACTGATGAAGCAGAACAGCCATAAACCATCACCTGATCACGTTTATCACAGTGAGGATCGCCGCAAAGAATAGCCCAGCCTGTCCACAGGGCAAGCAGAACCATTCTTTACAACAACGATTAAGTTTAAATCCCACTTAAGAAAGTTAGTTTAATGTCCTTCAACCCCAACCCAACAGAGAGGAATGAAGAATATACAACAAGGTAATCGCAAAAATCCTATTCAAGTGCATTTGTTTTCAACAGGCATAATTATTCTTTTGGGAAAAGCTTAAACTATATACATATTAAAGTATTATAGCCAGCACTGTCATATTTACTGTATATAACAGCCTTTTTTTGTTGTTCCCCACAATCTGCCATAATGCTAGTGATCCCTCCTCTGTCACTGCACATCTGAGCACAGTGTCACAATAAGGCAGATTCTGTCTTCTTGTCTTCTTACTTGGATGGAGGTCTTGCAAAAAAAACCGGCAGAAAAGCATTAAAAAGGAAACAGCAGTATTAGAATCAAGCTGCAACGGTCTCTAAACAACTTAGCAGATTGCACAACCTCAAGAGAGCCTGGGACTGACTTCAGCGGCGAGACAGAGGCCGCGCACTGGCTCAGGGAAAAGAAGGAAGCAACTCATTTTCACAAGAACAAACAGTTTGGAAGCCAACTCCCATCAATCCTGAAAGAAGGAGCAATCAGGAGATCCGTTTTGGATTTGCACAAGGACCCGCTTATCCGATATGACCCGAGCAAGACGGCTTGTCTTCGTCTTTGAATTAATTTGATGTAATTCACAGGAGCCTGCAAGGTTCTGCAGCTGCCTTCACGAGACACTGTACTGTCCCCATGAACCCCAGTCTCAGACGCGCCCGACACGCAGTCAAGACCTGCAGGGGAACCGAGTCTGTCGAACAAACGTTCGACAGGGCCCACATGAAGAACATGCACGCTGGCATACATGGTCTGAACAAGACACAATTCTGTACAGATGAGAAAAAAAGTTTATACTGAACATTATGGAATGGGGAAAAGCTTTTATAGCTGTTGTTTGACTGAAACACAGGTTGTATTAAGTTTCTACAGGTTGTCGCTATAGCCTGTTTCAGCTTCACCCTGCAGGTATACTCAATACTGTATTTACAGCACACTGGGCAGATGTGAACTAGCACCTAGAAATTCTTTAAAGATAACCAACATTTTCACAACAAGACATGACCTGGTGGAGAATGGCTTCAGGGCAAAGGAAGACGCAGTATTTCAGACAACAGTTCTAAAAACAGTGGTGTTTCCTAACAAATAACCAAACAAACAAAAACAAAATATTTCCAATTGACATTAATTGACTCCACCTCATTTAATAATTCACAAAACAAATCTTACTCATAAATGTTTAATGTATAGCGTTTAATGCACAGGGGTCATGGGAAATAGGTTGAGTTCAACAATTGCACCACCTCATCTGATCCTAAACTCCTGAAATATGAAGCTCTGGAAAGAGTTTTTTTCTGAGGTCATCACAGGCCAACCTTGCTTTTAAAATTAGTGTTCCTGAAGAGGAAAGAGCATTAAATGGCACATTTCAGGAGAACAGGTTCTTATGAAACTACCCCTTTCTCACCATCTGTTTGGAAAATGATATAAATAACTTCCTTCAGCAGGAAAAGCTTTTATCTGTTTTTGTTAAGGGTTGGTGTTGTTCCCAGATAAATGCTAGTCACAACAGAAAACCATCACTCAGTGTCAAAAAAGAAAGGGATTGTTTTTTAAGATAAAGACACTTCCCAACATGCATAATCACCACTTGAAATACCCTATCTTTTATACTTTGACAACTTTCATTTTAACACAGAAAAGCACACAAGATTGATACAAATAATCTTGATTTGGGGTGAAAATAGCAGGCCCAAAAGTCTGATGCTTTTCTTCAGCAGTAGCAGCCACAATTTTTATTTTCTCTTTGGATCAGGTTAATTCAATAGATATCGCAGTATAAATGAACAGTTTTTAATTCATTTTAACTATTCAACAGATAATATTTCCATAAAACAGAAAAGACAAAAACAATGTAAAACATACTGTATCTAGTCACTTTCAGACATAAGGCTTGGGTCTAAAATGTGGATCAACATTAACAACAGTGATTCTCTTGTTGATCCTTAGCCTTTTATCCCAGACTCTCTCCTCTTCCTCAAGGGAACACTCTGGACCAATTATACACATGCCGTTTTCTTTTGATTGGCCAAGAAAATAAGCTGTGTCCCAGAGCCCTGTATCAGTTAGTCTCCAGTTTTTTGTCCAGAGTGAATTAACACTCAAAAACATACTGAATGCTCTGCTTGTGGTTCCCATCCCTGCATCTTGTAACCAGTCTGTGCAGATGAGCTCTTCATCCACATTACCAAATCACCACAACAATGCATGAGCCTAACATCAAAGAACTGCCTTTAAAGTGGACTGTAAAAATATTTTCTTTCTACCAGAGCAGGAAGAAGCAGCCCTGAAAAATAAGCTGATGGAAGTGCTCGGCCAAAAGTTCACATAACGCTGGGTCACCTCTGCTACTCTGTCCTGTATCTCAGCAATACATTCTGTGCCTGCCATGCTGCCAAACAAGATTAAACAAACAGTTTCCAATAATACATTTGGAACATCAAAGGTGATGCCAAGATTAACTTTTAAAGGCTCTATAAATAACACCTAAAGCTCTATTCTCTTCATCCAGTCTTATCAGTCTGATACACAATCATCTGATGGCTGACCAGCATTGAGCCAATCCAGGCCGTGAGTTAGTGCACTGAACACATCCTGTTCAGCTGTGCTGAATCAGTCGAACAGGGATGCCTTCAGAAATGCATGTTCATTTGCCTGGAACATCTAAACAACAGTCAGTTAAACTGCTGCATTATCTAGATCACAGGGAACATAGGAAAACTTTTAACTGTCCTGTACACGATGTGTTAAAATATGCATTACAGTATGTCCTTGGACAATGATATTAAGAAGGCTCCAGCACATCATAATTTAATCACAGAAATGCAGTTTCATTGGCAGACAAAATATAGGTTCTTCAAGGCTGACAGTAAAAAGTAACAGATACAAAATAGGTTCAAAGGTCACCAACAAACACAGACAGAAACGGACAAAATGAAGCAATGCAGGCACGACAGTTAAGTGTTGCTAATGTTACTGAGAGTCGTGTTTATTTTTGGCCTAAGTCTACAAGAGTCTTCAGTTGGATTTTAAGAAGCAGAAGGTCTTCCTTTAAGGATTCTTAAATGGTTAGAAGACTGAAGTTGTGAACTAGAAATGCTAACCCCCTCCTCACATTCATTTTCCGTTTGGTCTGAAGTTTTTGGCCTGGTCAGAGGTGTATGGTACAGGCATACATATAGATATGGATATATCTATAACATATTGAGTTGGATATGGACATGTTTACTGTGAGCATGTTGCAAAAGCCCTGATTATTCTTCCTGATGTCCCTCAGCTGTCCTATCAGCATTTGTTATGCACACCACCCAGAAACATCACTGAACCCCTCCCTGGTTTAGCTTCAAGCTTATCTTACATACATATCAAGCACTGCTGTGAGAAATTAATAGCAAAGATCTTCAGATCACAGTCTTAAATCTATTCTAACATCCGTAGAAAATTCTAAACTTTTAATTTCAACTTGGAAGAACAACACCCAATAAAACTGCAAAAAATAATTTGTTAATGGGCCAATAATGGCTTCCAGACTTTTTGCGAGTGTGACTGAATGTGAACTCCCTGCCACATTCTTGCTATAATTCAAGACTGCAGCACCTCCCAAAACACATTCACAGGCTCCACAAGCCTGGTGCCTGTGCTGTTGTGGAAAAGAGCCACAAAGATCAGGATACAGCTCATTAGCTTCTTATTCACTTATTTTCTGAAGCCAAGCTCATTACACAGGTACATAAAAAATGCAAACAACTGCACTGTTCATTGCATTTACAGGTATGTGTAGGTGGGTCAGCCACTCTAGCATGGCAATCAGCAACAAGATTATTTTTTTTCCTCACAAGTACAGTGCAGAATGACATAGGGATGAAATCCTGGTGACTTCAAACAACAGAAATATGAATTACATACTGTATGATCAGGACAATACTATAAGTATAAGAGGATATCAATATCTGCCCCATGAAGCCAGTTCATCAGGGGAGCCCCAGAATATAAAATTATACTGTAAAACCACAAAGGTGTGCATACTGTAAAGGTTTGTACAAACGGTGATGCTGAATGCCCCTGAATACAGTGCCGAAATCAATCTCACAGTCTGCCCTTCAAATGACTTGGAGACAATGCAAGAAAAATGCCATTACTGGTATTTGTAGTTCAGATGAAATGCCATTAATCTTTCTATTGCTTTCACCCAGAAACAAACAAAACTCTCCATTTCAGATGACAACAAAGATAAAGAGTTATTTACTGAACATTTGTATCATTATTCGATTTATGCAGGGAATCACATAAGAGATCCTCAGCACAACACTATTTTTCTTAAATTAGCCATATTTTCTTATGCTCCGCACTGATCCTAGCTCTCAACCCTTGTTTCAAAGGGAACAATTTTTTTCTCATCTGATTCGTCCCTTTAAAAAATTCCCTAAATCACACAGGTTCAAGCAGCTGGACCAATTCATTTTAAAGCATTCAGAAAAACAGTAACGTTTTTGCCAAAAAGAGCGGAAGGTTCTCAGATAAATGTGTATTTCCCATATTTTATATGAGTACTGGCCCCTCACCGTGCTGTCAGGACAGAGCAGGGACCCAAAGGGAGCCTCTGTGACCTGTACTGTACTGTGAAGGCTTTCACAGAATCGCACAGCACCTGAGCTCAGATATCACATTACAGAAAACTGAAGAAACTCTCCGGAGAACTAAATGAAGAAGCATCACAAGAACTCGACCGCAGGTGCGCATATCTCTGGCAGTTTCAACTCTTGCAGTGTCAAACACCTGTCTCGGCTTCACTGCCCCTTGCTGGAGTTCCTGCTTACCCTGGAGATGGTCAGCGGCATGTTGAAGTCTTTGCCCCCCTGCAGTCTGAAGCCCCACGGCGCTGGGCCAGCCAAGGACACACTGTAGGTGGTGCTCATGATTGCTGCACGGCGCGCTCTCCTTTCCCAGATCCAAAACCCCGCTTCCTGTAAAGAAGAAGACCGCTTTACTACTGTGATTCAATCCACTTTCGCCTCCTTCTCTTTTCCGCTCTCAGGTGCCTGTTTTGGCCTGAACAATGACGGAGGCATGCAGAGACACAACCGCAACAGCTCCCCAGCCCCAAGGCAGACACGCCTCTCTGCCCAGCATGCTCACCGGATCCCAGCAGGACTGTTTTCTAAAATAACAGCTTACTGGAGAACCATACACATTCTGTTGCATTGTTTTATGGACATAGTGGGCATGCTAGTTAAGAATTCATACAGTTTTATTTCACTGCTTCCTCTGAAACTGCTGCTATACTTCTACTATTACTTTCGCAAATGACTATAATGGAAACTACTAGAAAACCCAGCAAACGTGTTACTCCTTCAGCACCAAACAGCATAGCACATTTTCTAAACAAATTTCAAACACAACTTGATTCAATTGGCTACTTTAAGCCAGATAATGTCTGAGATGTAGAACCAGTCATGCAATACAGAATGAAGTCATGAAGTCATCCCATCTCTCCTTGTCGTCATATGCAGGCAGCCTAACCAATTTAAAACATGTCTAAAACTGATTTTAAATCCAAATCGGAGTTAAGCAAAGTTAAAAACTTTTACCTTTAAAGTCCAATCCCTTAACAGCTGGCTAATTGGTTTGTCCACAGCCCACAATTCCCCTGTGACCACAGAGACAGCAGTGTCAGCTGAACAGAGTGCTCTCGCTATTTATACGGCCGACCAAGCCATAAGCTTACACTGGTATTTCAGGAATTGACTACGAGCGAGTGTGCCGGGTTTAAGGTGGAACCCAGCACAAAACAAAAGACACCAGTGTAAACATTCCCAATGCAGAGATTAAAGGCTCAAGCTGGTTTTCCACACAGGCAGTTCACTAAAACTGGAGGATTCTGTTTGCTCTCGAATTACTAGGCCCTCTTCCAGGCCAATATAGTCTTTTTCATAGTCAGCAGCCAAAAATGGAAAGCAAAGATGATCAACCATCATTGGGGATTCAGACATACTGCTTTTGTGAATTTCACAGCAGGAGCAGCACAAAACAGCATGGCATTGTTTGTTTTCACTGTTCTGTGAGCAATCCGAACCCCACTCACACCTATCTGAAACTGAGTTACAATGTGTTTAAGACTTTCCTTTAAATATCACTACATACTTGCAGACTAGCAAGGCCTAAAGCTGAATTATTCCAATTAAGTTTTATAAAGCACTGTTTTATTAAAATATGAATATTACCAAGGTTTAATATCTAAAGACAGGAGAAACACAATAACATCTATATTAAGATAACATTAATATAAAAGGATCAAGAACATTAACTATTTTTATGTACTAATAAAAAATAGGCAAGTATACTTAAAGAATTGTGCTTGAAACAATGAAGACATGAGATGCACATGATGAGTAACATCTCTGAGGTACAAAGATAGCATCTGGAACATGTATAACGTTATTTATGCATCAAAGTCTGATTTACTGTATGTTGTAAGACAAAAAGAAAAAAATATCACTTTGGCAAATATCTAGATCTAAAATCACACAAAATCATATCCAGCAGTCATATCCAGCATTGTCGATAAACCAGCAGTCACAGAAAATTGTGTGATATAATGTCACATACAATATGCAAATATAAAATTAACCATTGCATTTCTCAGTGACTCAGCTCAAGACCAGATGGCCATAGAGAAGTACCGTGTTCGAAGGATGTGGTAAAAGGTGATTCAAGACGCTAAACTGAACAAGAGCCGCTGGAGGGCAATACGGTGAACTTAGTAGCAGATTCCTGGCTCAAGCCTCATCTCCCCACCTCAAGCTCCATCACAGGGATCACAGGTACTGACTCATTCTGTGTCACCTTGAAAAAATAACTTCACATGCTGTGCCTCTTCACATGCTGTGTTTTGGCTGACATAAAAAAACAGATCAAGGTGTACTGTATCATAAGTGACTTTCCAGAAACAAGTGCTGACAGATCTGTCCCTGATAGCTGCGAGTCGCTCCGGATAAAAAGGATCTTCCAATTAGAGCCATGTTTTCATGAAGTAAACATATTACAAATATAACGTGCTTTCTGACTGTCCATAACAGCTATTCATTCTATGCTATGCAACGACATTGCTGTAACTATTCCTTATACTAGGTCCTATTAGGGAGACCCAAGAATTACAGTACTGTACTGGAAAAGTCCTACAGCCTAGCAACTCTTGATTGACAGATGGTGCAAGGGCCTCCTCACAGAGACAGAATTGAAAGAGGCTGACTAGGGTGTATGAGGAGGTACCCGGTCTGTCATTGGTACCCTGCATCAGAATCACTGTATGAACAGAGAATAAGACATCCATGCTTCACTGGGCATGTCTTCAAGGACAAAATCCTGAATGTTGAACAGCCTGAGACACTTCCAAACTGGAGTTTATTAATCTTTATTTTTACTGGACATGTCTGTTTCAAAAGACATTTTTTTTTAACATTTGATCAAGACATGCAGTAGATGCCAAATACAGATTACAACCCAAGAAATGGGTAGGAGGGCTACACTGAAAATGGTCCCCCTTTGTTGAAACAAAGGTAGGTTTGCTCCAGTGATGCTAGCAGCCAATTAAAAGAATGATACTTTAGGCAAATCATTCAACAACCCTCCAGCTATGTTATTGCATTGACACAATAAAGGCTGATTGACTGTTTCTTATTTTTATAGTGCATGGTCTGTATGAGGTCAGACTCATAATACTTTAATTTTCTAGGTGGGTCAGGGCTGGCTGGTTCATCAGACAGGTCTTGTTGTTTGTGTGGAAACAACAGACCTTGTTTGTGTAATGTGCTCTGTGCTCTGCTCATTGTGTCCAAGGCTTGGTTTGAAGGTTTCAAGGATGTCTCCTGCTTCTGGGAGCAGGGATGGGGAGGCACTCCAGTCAGGTGATTACTCTGGCTAAGCTGTCAGAGGCGCCAGTGAAAGCTGGAAGCCTTACATTTCTGGGGAGGGAGGGGCGTTGAAACAGCCAGATGAGCTGCTGGCATGTTGGGAGATGTTTAGAAACCTTCCATTGGTAAATTTTACCTCAAATTACATTCAAGTCCTACACTGCCATTCCAGCAAGATCATTCTTGTGCCTGACAATGCCTGGGGAAGGTTTGGAAAAACAAAAGATTTCTCTTTTCCGGTTTCCCATCCCAGGTTCCCTAGTAAATTTCAGCTGTACATCCAGATATTTGCTTAGAAGTGTAAACATAGTGGCAGAACTCCACCACCATACAGTCAGGGTTATAGTAGTAATTCAAGCAAATTGAAGTAAATATGAAAGCCTATTTTAATTAAAACATCTCTTAAACATATTAAGTTGTTTGCTTTTTCCACAAATTCTTTTCCAGCATTCACAATTTCTGGAAGAACTACATCCTTTATGCTGAAGAAGTACAACTTGCTGCTCTAATGTTCGTAACGTAACGGTAGTCTTGAACAGGAAAACCAGCACATAGCACAATGAGGTCAGACATCAATCAATGACAGTATGTAGTAGGAGCTCATTTATTCTTCTAGCTGATGTCTTTATCTAAGCAATTAACCACAGAAAAACAACATTACAAAAACACTAAATTCAGAGACAAAGAAATAAGATAATAAAAGTAATATGAATCAGAAAAAATGTGATACTGAGGTGTAATATACAGGTAGGTTCTGAAAGCAAAGGCAATAAAAACAAAAATAAACCACTGCTGTGTGCAAGATGGACCTGCAGAACAAACGTTTTTTTCCAGAGATACATGTTCTTGTGATGCAGTTTATGTTTACCTGTATCTATGTGACAAAAAGATAGACTACTGGACAAAACACATCCAAGAGACCTTCCTCAAAGACAAACATTGTGCACTGCTCAGATACTGCCTCCTGTAGCCTACAGATACCTTGCTTTCAGGAAAAAGCTGAAAAAAATCTTCAGTCATCTTCGAGCTAAGAAGCTGAGTCAGGAAGATATTGGACAGATAAATACAATATACAGAAATACAGGAAAGAGTGTAGGAAAAATCTGCCATGGAATATGAGGCTTCTGTCCTGACTTTCCTATGGTATTGTGAAAGACCTAAAGCAGGGGCCACAGAAACAGCAGACCTGGATGCTTTGACAATAGTCCTTTTCACCTGGCACGGTCACAAAGCAGTCAGACACACCAAGAACATTAGGGTGTATAAGAGAATGAACATAACCAAAGTATAAAAAGTCTGTGTCATGAACCTTTAAATTAAAGAAATGTCAAACAAATGCAAATTCCATGTGCATTAACTATGGTTTATTTGGGCTTCTCCGAATTGATAACCTGCCTGCATCCTGTCATGGACTGGTTGAGACCCTTCAAGGCTGTCGGTCTTCAGCTGTATGAGCAAATCACCTCATTGCTATGCTGTGCCTCTCCCAGAAAATACTCTTCAGATAATCCAATAACTGTGCACAGCCCTACTGAGTTTTTTGTTAAATCACCTGGAACAATGTTATGTCAAACAAAAGCAGCCATTCCATGACACAACAGGTGAGCCTGTCTCACATTTCAATGAACCTGGTCACCTGGGGTGGTTCTTGATAGGAAAGCCCCGTCATACAGCACCTCAAGGGCTTCAATAGCTCAGAAGGTACGTAGATAAAGTTACAGTATAAACAGATCCAGCGATAGTTGCAATTTGAAAAACAGTAAGCTTTCAGAAACAATTTCCTTGGTGATTTTGACAGAGAATGATGGACATTTGCTTGCATCCAGAATTTAAGGGGAGAGATGTTTTATTGTTGAAATTGTGTACTTAAATCAGATTCATTTTTATGCAAAACATATAAAGATACCATAATTGTAGGTCCTTCAAATACTGTAATCGTTAACAATCGTAGAATATTGCAACTGGAGGCTTATGTATAGTTACTGTACTTACAAATACTTCTCTATAGCACACTCCTGTGTTTTCAAAATTAAAAACCACCTAAATGTGTCTTTCAGGAACTGACAAAATAAGTTAACAGTTTACCCCAGAATATATAAAATTTGAAATCTCCTGAAACTGCTGACACACTTCAAAGGTTCAAGATCAAATAAATTTGCTTAAACAAATTAAAAGATGAAATAATCTGAAGATCAGTCAGTATAGCCCATTTTAAGTCTGGAACTGCTGATCAAGTGAATCTGCAGCTGGAAAAGTGTATCCACCTCATAAAAACAGAATGATACAATGTTGGTGTATTAAATTGACCTTTGGTCTGGCACAGGAACACACAGTAGGTGTTTCATAATCTAAATCTAGGCTCACTTTCCAGAAAGGGCATTTGAAAATGAAATATTGTCCCTTAAAAGACACTCTGAATAATCTCTGTGAGATTCTGACTCTGAGAGATTCTGAATCTCTGAGAATAAGTCTGAAATATCTTCACCCATTAACCTGATGGTCATCATTACACAATAATATTATTATTATTATTATTGCTTACATATGGTGCTTTTCTGGACACTCCACTCAAAGCACAATGTGCAGCATCCACCTGGATGATGCAACGGCAGCCATAGTGCGCCAGAATGTTCACCACACATCAGCTATCACTGGGGAGGAGAGCAGAGTAATGAAGTCAGTTCATAGATGGGGATTATTAGGAGGCCATGATTGGCAAAGGCCAAGGGGAATTTTGGCCAGGACACCGGGGTTACACCCCTACTCTTTTCGAGAAACGTCCTGGGATTTTTAATGACCACAGAGAGTCAGGGCTTCTATACTCTATACTCTATACTCTATACTGGGGCATTAGGACCCACATGGACCACAGGGTGAGCGCCCCCTGCTGGGTACTAAATGGGTACTACAATAATATATTGCATAATGTACTTTCAAAAAGAAAGAATTTTTACCAATCTAGACAATCTAAATGAAATTGTGTCTTTCCATGGAGTGGAATCAACCATTGTGAAGTGGCCTGTAAACTACAGAGATCTTTAAGCCTTTTACTGTATAAAAAGTTTCAATTGAACAACCACCCAGGAAATCTAGAACTAAATAAACTGGAAGTGTCATTTCCATTGACCTCTGTGGTACTGTACCTGACTGCACATAGTAGGTCAACCGAGGGTAATAACTGTTGGTAATTAGATCAAACAGTGTCTCTGATTAAACATGCCGATTATAGTTAAGACAAGGTGGAAATATTTTAGGTTATGTTTCTGTTACACTAACCTTAAAAATATTAACAATGGAAAAACACTCCTTTGTTTTAAGAAGAAGGTGCTCACTACTCTGTAATTGCATGTTAGAAATCATCTGTAGGACAGGATTTGTGCAGTTATTTGCTTAAGCTCCCTCAAGGAAAATGGCCCTTGTCCAACAAACACAACACAAACTCTGGGGTTAACCACCACATCAGACATAATGACATCAGTCTGGGTGTTTGAGACCCTCAAGATTTTACAGCAAATAACTCCAGGAATCTGTCCTAGGATTCTCACGGGACTTTCAGTCCTTACAGTATATCTGAACATCCATAAATACCTCTATACTTCAGCTTTTATATACTGTTACAGCTTTAGGTGACTGAGAATTGTCTCCTAGCTTTTAGATAAAGTTTGTGACATGTGGCAGAGTAAACACTTCTGGCTTCAAAGCACAGCAGGACAGAAACACAAAATGTAAGATCACATTAAGAGCACAGAGGCAGAAACAAGAAGGACAGGAGAAGAATAGAGAGAAAAGGTGCTGGAACATGAAGCTTGCGCCAGGCAAGAGCCCCTACTCCATGATCATCCAAACAAAACCTGACTGGAGCGAAGTATTTGAGCCTTGCTAGAGAGAGTATACTATTCTGTGTTTTTAGGGAACTTTGGTTTCCTGGGTAAAAGATACCGGAGTTAGAAATGTCTTTCCTGCTTGGGGTGCATTTTTAGAATAGGGAGATAGGCTCCCATTTATTTTGTGGCATTCAGGGTGTAGAGGGAGAGATTTAACTACAGAATGCATCGCATTTATTTAGAGGTCAGCTTATCTCTTATTTGGCCTCTATAGGTATTATTTAAGAGTTTCATACTTAGTAGAAGTCTGGGGGGTTTTCTGGGTGATTAGGATGTTAGACCTCTGAAAATACATATAATATAATATATATATAATATAAATCCTGGTCTGTAAATACTATACATAGAGTAACTTGTGTGTTGTATATTTTATTGTGTGTAGTGTAGTTTGTGTCTTGTCAATGTTAATAAACATTTACTTAACCAAGTGTCTATGTTATTACTCTTTTCACCAAAGCTGTGCCAGAGAACAAAGCATTCACATACCTCTAATTATACCATCTGCTTGGGTATATTATAGAGAAACCACTTACACGTACAAGTTGGGGGTTATGAATAATTTTTATACTTATTGATTAAACCGCTCTGTCAATAACAGATTTGTACTATTTTTGTAACCCCCCATTTGTAACAATACCTTTTCATTCTGCAAACACTACGCTTAAGATGATAGTTATTAAAACATTTTTGATATGCAGATACATCCATATGAAAGTCCATGACAATATATACACTAATGTGATACAAACACGTAAGAGACATCATTATACTGAATATTCCAGATATTCTGCTCAGAGATTACAGTCAATGGAGGCCAGAGCAGAGGTGATGTCTTCTGAGTTTGCTATTGTCTCCCAAATCAGACAGATCAGAAGACACTGAATTGAGATGTGCTGCATTAATAGTATTTTTTCGTTGAAAGGTTGCCATTCAACATTCTAGCAAAATGTTGTTCCATAATTTGTTCCATTATAACACAATGAAATGAAACAGAACTTCCAAGTGGCTTTTTCTAGCATTTTGTGCTTTGCAAGTTGTTTCCCCCCAGGGATTTTTTTTAATAAACCTTCTTTTTCTCAGTTTTAAGGTAATAAATATTATTTTGCTTCCCTGTGGTTTACCTTAAGCTAGTTGTGACAGTCATTATCACAATGCAAAGGAGATTTGACAGCTATTTAAGAGGACCACAAGAGTGTTTGACTAATTCCTCAAGGGAAATGATGCAGACAGACGACTGTGTCAGAAAGTCCAGACATGTCTGCTGAAGACAGTAAATCTCTCAGTGACTGAAATCAACCGACTAAATAACTGAAACAACTGTCTCATGTCTCACTAACCAGGAATGAGGTCCAGAAAAGTCAGAAACTTCAAAGCTAAAAGTTAATGTCAAGGTTAGTAACATTAATCTGGGCTTATATGTTTAAAAGTGAGAGGGCTGCTGGGGTCTTCCTGCGAATTTCGTCATGGCTGAAGAGCAGAATATTAACAAGCTCTGAACTATTAGGAACCTTGAAGGCCCCTGCTCTACTGTATGTAAATTTCTTCTGAAGCCTCCAGGAAACAATGTGCGACACAAAGTAGAAATTGTTTCTACTACTAAAAAGTAACTAAAACTCAGAATGTTTCAGAATAGTGAATCCATCATTATTAAATAATGAGTTTCATTCTGCTTTTCAGGGTTACGCATGCACTGCTTTAGCAGACCAGACAGTATAAGCTAGATTGTGAAACATATTAAATAATGTGAATTGAAAAGAGACAATATTAAACCAGAGTCAGGGGCTCACCAGTGGCTCAGCAGGGATAAGCACACATTCTGATACTGAGTTCAAACCCGATTCATGCCTTTAGCTTTCTGCAACTGTGATTCCCGAACTGCCACTGTGCAGGTAGATTATGATCAAGTGATGTCTTGTCGCGATTAAATGCTCCTCTCCAGATCCTCTCAGTTGGGCCTTCTCATCGATCCCCATTGATCTTGGCAAGGAGTCGTGATCTGGTCTCCCAGGTGTGTCCAGGTTAGAAATGTCTAACGAGAACCCCAGAGAGCAAGCTACAGTATGTTGATTTAGCCCAGCCTCACAGCGACATTACAAAGATGTTGTTCTATTGACAAAGGGGCCACAAGATTCCTTTCTCCATTTTTCTTTCTTGATTTTCACCAAGTTTGACATTCAGTGGGTCAAATTCATCACCTGTGCTCAATCAACTCAAACCAATTCAGTGATTATGCAAGTCACTTGAGTGTTTCATTGGTAAGTCATGAATGATCAATTATTAAAGCAAATCCCCAAAAGTCATAAGCAAAATCCAAACGCTGTAAACTTTATTTTAATAAAAATGCACAAGGATACAGTAGCTTCAACACTATTCACCCCCTTTTAAATGATGCCCCCATTTTGTTGAGTTGCCAATGACATTAACATTTTCTGCAAATATTTTTAATCAAAACCTGTGAGAAACAGTTTGAATGGGCAGACTGAACAGATTTATTATGAAAGAAGAAGAACATCAAGAAAAACTGCAAAGAAAAATCCCTTTGCCTTCTAGTATTTCAGGAAACCCAAGGCCATACAGTACTGAACACTGTTCTCTAAGTAGAACAGCATTTTAATCCCATTTAACACTAAATTTCCATCATCTGACCAGCTTTTACAGAGAGGATCTATTCAAGTTACATTTTTAGCAGCCAAGATTTACAGTGGAAAAAATTCAAAGTGTTCTAATTATAGAGGGGCTTCTCATTGACAACCAGATCTCTAAAAACACAGGCAAGCCCACGGACACTGGTCTGGGCTCACGAGTCAGACTGCTCTCCACTTCCTATCCAAACAGTTGTCTCGGTATCCAGAGATAAAAGGAGCCGGATGGCAGGAACTGGGAAAGTTTAATCTTTCTGCATAACAGCTACGTAATAATATTAGACGAAGTCATGGTCAAAAGAACCAATACAGAACAGACCATGAACCCTCTAAGCACCACTGCCAAAGAATTGTTCACAGAAAAAAAATTAAAAATAATAACTAAGCAATGATAATTCTGAAAAAATGTTGACCTTCAGACAAAGTCTACCTAAAACAAAATATTGATGATAATGCTGTACTGCAGATTGCCAAATAAATGCTACAGAGACTCATCCCCTTTACACACTTTCAATCGTGAAGCAGAAAAGCAATACAGAATACTGTGCTGTTTTTCTTGAACTTCCCACATCACTCGAAACAGAGCTCAACAATGCTCAGCAAGAACCTTAGAACTGCCCCTGCCACACATCAAACCTGGAACCGGTCACCGTGCAGCAGGCATCAGGTCCTTTTCCTTTGGAATAAAGGCTCCTTTATAAATTCTACAAGCAGGATGGCTCCTAAATTCACATACATAGAAACACTGGCCCACGTAACAGAGAGAGCAGGGCAGCTCCATCAGGCGTCCATTCCACATACAAGCTGACAGCACCATGCACGGAACATGCTTTCCTCTGCCATACTTTCGAGAGGAGCTGCATATTAACAGAGATAAAAACAGCCAACTTCTGTATCATTGTTTCCCCTAGCCCTGTTAGTTGATTACAGCTCCCATCTGTAGTTCTCTTGCTGCTAATTCTGTACTGTGTCTGTTCAAGCAAAGAGAAGCTACAACTCTCAAAGTGAAAGGGGTTCATTAACTGGGGCCACACAGAGGGCCAGCAGCATGACAACTGAACACCACACAAGTGACACATCTGGTCGCCACAGAGTCGTCTTGGAAAAAAAATGTAAGCTCTTACAAAACAAGACATGAATGTGTAAGACAGATAACCTCCAGCTTTACTTGTAAGCACAGAAATTTGAGCTACTGATTTCACACATTTACAAATAACTCCGTACTGTGAAATTCATCATAATACAGTACCTCTCAATAAATGGCATCAGAACAAATGTGCGACATGTGAAATCTGGTATTTGAGATAAAGTACTTTCAGGGGCCTGATGGATTATTACTTAAAAGATGCAACACTAATCCTGAAAGACCTTAAAAATGTGAAAAGGCTGAAAAAGATTTTGGTAATGCTTTATCTGAAGGTTTCTGCATAACAGCTTCAGAATTCCCTCATACAGGAACATGCAAATGATGTACATGTATATAAGAGGTCATGCTGAAAAGAGAAGAGAGAAAACACAACATTTTGGCTGAGGAGCCTTCTTCAGGTATGAGCGAAGGCTTCTCAGCTTAAACGTTGTGTTTTCTCTCTTCTCTTTTCAGCATGGAATAAACCTATTACTTGCACCTTTACAGACTACGCATGCTGACGCAGCTACCCACCTGAACTGCTATGAGAGGTCATGACATTTGTCTTAGCATTGTTTCTTGCTTTTAGTATAACGGGATGCTAAAATTAATGTTATGACCTCTTACACACGTTTGTTCATGTTCCTGTAAAACACTATTCATGTGATCATAACACCTTGTGTAACAGTTATGAAGGGACTAATAAGCCATTATGCACCAACATTCGAATAAAACATTACCAAGATTTTGATTTCTAACGTTTGTCCTCTCCTTTCATATTTCTGAGACGCTGTGCCAAACGAAGCACTCCAGCTTCAGAGAAAGAACAAAGGTCCTTGGGTTCCTATTTTGTTTCGTGCTGCAGCTGTTCAGTGCTCCAGCGAGTCAAGCTAATGCTGAATGTGTTTCTTTCTTCTCTGGGGCTGCAGCCAGCTTCCTAGTTTTATTAGTGGCTCTCAGGAGTGGTGCTCAGGATTACATGTGCATCTCCAGTTTCTGTCTGGAATGGAGGTACTTCTGGATTTCAAATGGGATAATACTGGCAGGTTTTTATCAGAGCTCTTCACAAGCCAGTACTCTCTGTAGGAGGCACACATGATAAACGGCTGTGGCCTGCACTGAATAAGAGGCTGAATGTTGAGCAAGGATCCAGCTCAAATAAGTAAATTTCAAAACCTTATTGTTTATTTGGCTAGACCAGGAGACACTTAGAAGAATCCATACACTGCAGGAGGTATTTTGTCAGTTAGAGGAAAAAAAAGCTGATAACCCCTCAGTACAGTACCTTCTGTGAAAATC
Source organism: Atractosteus spatula (assembly GCF_055471065.1). Taxonomy (NCBI): domain Eukaryota; kingdom Metazoa; phylum Chordata; class Actinopteri; order Semionotiformes; family Lepisosteidae; genus Atractosteus; species Atractosteus spatula. The sequence continues at coordinate 63,798,486 of NC_142708.1, read as the reverse complement.
CACACTGATACAGAACTGCATTCTCTACAGTGCATGTCAACCAATGGCCTCAGAACTGAATCAGACTGCCAGCAGCTACTCTTTACAGTAATTAGCTACAAAGCCTGACCTGACAGTGGAACAGATCAGACTTCATTCTGGTGATACTGGGACAGGATTGAACTCTTTTCATTGTGAAATATATGCAAATCCAATCAACGGGATAACTGTATTAAATGTTTGAATTACACTTCTTTTCACTGGTCTAAGCACTTGCAGGGTGATTTTAGATAGAGCTTAATAACTCTATATTCTTTAGAATGTTGGTAGAGGTTGCTTCTATATAGAAAGACAAGAAGGTTGTCAGTTAAGTCATGCAAAATTAGAACACAAGCACAAATCTTAGAAATGAGAGGAGGCCATTCAGTGTTTGGTAGTTTATTACCTTAGTGAAACTAAACTAAGAACATAAGACAGCTTGCAAAAGAGGAAGCCAAAACATACCACTGCTTTGTGTAGCTGGAGGTCTAAAAATTGAAAATAAATGTTCAATTGTCAATTCTGGAGTGATGTTTAAGGTTAGTTAAGGTTCTTATTAAGGCAGAATATTACTTTCATGTGGCTTCTTTTCAATCTTAATTCAACTGACCTTCTGTATGCAACTCTACTTACTATTATCTATCTACTTTACTGTCTGATTTAATGACCGCACAAAAGGCTTCAGAATATAGCACAAGTGTTAAAAAAAAGTATAAAAAGGGGGCCGAAATCCTTTGTTGAACATGAGTTAACATACTTATCACCGTTGGCCTTACTGGTGAAGATTTGACTGGCATGTGGTAAAACTGACTTGGTCATTTGTATCTTTCACAGTTTAATAAGTATGCAAATATAAACACAAAACACAAAACAAAAACACAAGAAAAATTACAAACAAGAGAAAACCATTGGGGGCATTCAAATATCTGTTTTCAGTAGCTAACTGACCCAGGTTTTCATCCATGAAGGAAGCAGGGTATCAATTTCAACAATATTGGTGGGCCACTTGTTTCAAACTCCTAAAAGCATTTGTGTAAAGAAGTGCCTACTGTCCTAGTTTTACATGTTCTTTCATGGGTATTGTACAAGTGTAAAATGTCAGTGGTTTTGTAAGCCACAGTATGCTTATACTGTATGCAAGTGACTTGCACCTGTAGGTACTGCAGACCTATCAGATTTTGTTGATGCGGTCATTATATAAAGGAAAGTTCTCCATAAAGGCAGTCAGGTCCAGTGGATCAGTACTACCTTTCTCAGCCCAAGTTCACAACCCTACATCTGCCTTAACTTTTGTCAATGTTCATAAGCACTCACAAAAATGAGCAGTGTCAATCTCAAGTAATGTACAGTAACATGCAAACAGGCCATCAAATGACCCATGACCCAATGGTCATTGCTTTTGTACATTCGATTTATTTGTGAAATCGAGCTACAACACTTTTATGAAAAACCACTGCAAACTTCAAAATAGGAAATGTATTACCTTTACGCATGACCTTAACAAATAACACTTTTAAATCAGATAGGCAACATGAAAGAAGCACATAGCCAAAAATTATCAGTATAACATGCCTGTAATTTTGGAGAAATTTAGTGTTGTTTACACAACTGAGTGAATTATAACATCAACACATAGACTATTGTTTATCGTGCAGTTGCATATGGAAAGATGATGACAAACCACAATTCCTCACTTCTATAACACAATGATCCTAAACACATTTCCCCAAGATGTTTGAGCTGAGTTTCAAATGACTTCCATGTAAGATATGTGAACAAGAATCACTTATGTAGTAAACAAACACATATGTGTGTGAAAAAGCTCAATAAACACATTTTGTGTTCCAATAAATTTGGACACAACAATTTTACAAATTGATCCTGGAATTAAATAACCGCTGCATTACAAAGCAGTAATGGAAAAAACCTGCAGGCACTTATAGTACAAACAGGTACTGTACTGATGCACTACAAGGCAGATGCCTGCATATATACATAATTTTAACTTCACATCCCTGTCCAGGCTCATGTGCTGAAAATAAACTAAGAAGCATGAAATATCCAGCACTTGGTTGGCTGTAAGAGTCAAAGCCTCAGAAAGCCTTAAAAAGATCACATCTCTTCAACTGAGATGTTATTCATCAACAAAATGGTGTCTTAAAAAGAAGGAGAGAAAGCAGAGTTCTGCAGTATATGTACTGTATATAGTCTTTTTCCAATACGCCTGACAGTTTAATTTCTTAGGAGTTCTTTATTTAAAGTTGTACTCATTAATATTTCAGTAAAAGCTGCATCTTCAGAAACCTCTCAAGATTGCACACTAAGAGATGAGACATTGTAATGGATCCAGTGCCCAAAACCTCACCAATTGGCTTTCCAGCATTGTGCAAAGTTTCCTTTCCACTCACATTCATCTTGCAGTTGGTTATTGGCAGGCATGTGGTTCCTCTTTTCCAATTGCCCAGTTCCCCTGGCCCAATATCAGTCTGTAATCTGGTCGAGCCACTCATACTGTAGTTCTCGGTCAACTCTTGTCTTCCATTTCTAAATCATAGGACCTTCAATGTACTGTAACAGGGCATTGTATCTGTCTCAGCCACAAGATGTCCTGAGTAAATCCTTACAAATGAGGAACCTCATTCCAAAGTTTGGACCACAGTTTAAATTCTCCTCCAAGAGCGTAAGCATGTGGGTCTCTGTGAAGAGTAGCAAGTTAAAAGTGACAACTGCAACTGGCATTATTTCTGCTGCTGAATCCCTGACTCAATTACTCAGTTGTTCCATTTACAAAGTCACTACTCTGAATTTTCAAAAACTGCACTGCTGGTAAAAACAAATCAGAACACAGACACCTTGAAGTCACAGGTATTTCCCTCATTCTGCTCTGTTCAAAAACAAACTACAAAGCTAGTCTCCAAAATCAAAGGAAAACAATTACAAACAATCCTACTGAAAAATGGAGGAGAAATGTGCATTACCTGGTCCGCTGTACTGTCTCAGCAGACCCACTGTTGAAAAGCACTGACTTTACACAACAAGACTTGAGATGAAAATCACCCTCTCTATTCCGGGATGCGCCTGCCTCCGAGGTACCACTGGATAACCACTACAATAACAACAACAGTAACAGTATCACAGTACTGTACGTTCTGCTAGTCTAGGTGAATCGCTGAACCTGCTTATATGGTGATTACAAACTAAAGAAAGCTATGAGTAAATATATCATGCTTTTTTTTTTCATAGGGCGTTTTGTAACATTTGTTACTGGTGGGTGATAAATCGTCTCACCGCCCAACATTTCAGACTGCTGCAACACCGAAGAGGAAGTTGGAGGATTCATACAACTGTTGTGTGACTACACAGCTACTTGCGCTTTGATCGTGTTATTAACATACAGTATGCTGTACAAAACTCGGTAGGCAGCTATTTTTAAAGTACATTTCATGATTACTATTTTGTACCTTGCAACCAACTAAAACACAGTTTTAAAAGGGACAAGGAGCGCTTTTAAATATCTGTAGCTAGCTGACGTTAAACGTATTTATTATATTACTTTAAAAAAGCGTACTCATTGCTCAAGGTCCAGGATCATGATCTGTAATGTTTTGCGGATGTACTGTATACCGTCTAATCAGAGCGAGACACCGACTCGTGTCCCTGCTTGCACCGGCGCACCCTGCCCTCGCCCAGTTTAGCCAGATTGCAAACAAAACCACCACGAGAAAAAAAAATCTCACCTAAAACCAGGTAACGTTAATCTGCGACACTACGTCAAACAGATGTTAAATGTATTTAAGATTAACAACGTTAGTAACAAACAGGAAAAATGGTGAAAGAAGAGCCCAGTTGTGTCTAGCCGAAGGATAATTTGTCCTTTCAAGCGACAAAAGCGGAAAGAGGTCCGCACACACTTATACGAAACTGTAAAATACAATTAACAACTCGGAGAGTTTCATTCCCCTAGCTAGGCTGCACTTGCTACTGAGCTCAGCCTTGTTAATGCTGCCCTGTAACGCCCCGGTGTGTTCAGTCAACGTGCAGCAAAGTTTCAAGACCAAGAACTTGTGCGTAGTCCCAAATGGTAGCCGTTAGCTTCAAAGAGATTTTTATCCTGTACCTTCCCTTATTGTGTTACAGTGTCGCCGTTCCCCTTTCACTCACCTTTGTCTGTGTATCTGGGTCTCCGTCCGGCTGACAGTTAACAGCTCCTCCGCGGCTGACGGTCTCAGAGCAGTTTGACTTCCGCCTCAGCCTGTACTCCTCTCTGCGCCCTGCAGGAGGAGTGGCGTCTCAGCTCAGGGGCCGGACCCTGCCGGACGTAGAACCCGGTGCCGGAGCTGCGCGGAAATGCATTTTCTGTTGTCTGCAGTTGCATAGTTCTGACAGAAAGTAGATGGTCTACATATCAAATAGGTACGTTTAAATGTCAAAAGGGTTGACAACAATATAACTCATGGGACAGGAAAATATACTTAAGCTTCACCTGAGATATAAAAATAAACAGTTCTTATGGGAGACTGGGGATTAAATACTGAAACAGTTGCCTTTCACAAAGCCTGTTGTTAAATTTACTGTGTCCCCAACATCCCACCTGAAAATAACTTTTTTTAAATCAAATAACAATAATCTTTTAGAATTTCTATCATGTATTTTACAATATCACCCTGAGTAAAGTACTGTATCTTCAAGCACTTCTCCCAGGATTTGAACCCACAGCCCTCTGGCCTACAGCCCCTGGCTACTACACCCTATTGCTCTCTTGTACTTAAACATTGACAATTTCAAATCTTAGTCACCAACAATAAAAAGGAGCCTTTGTAAGTTCAACATATTTTGTTTGATGCTATTTCAGTCACACTCACTTCTTTCACAAATTGAGGCACTTTGTAAATCAAACCTCCTCCCCTTAGTCAGTCACAAATTATAAACTCAGCACTCCGATGTGGATTTCTGCTTGACAGAGGCTTCTTGTTCCTTCCCAGTGGAAACCTGCCATTAAAACAGAGTTTGTTATTTGCTGTTTGTGGGCATGTCAAAGCTTTTGATTTAATCCATGCCTAACATTTTTTGTGGAACAAAAAAAACTCTTATGCTTCTGCAAAATAGTTTTCAGCAGGGGCTCGACTAAACCATAGTCTCTGGTCTCAAAACATTTGACTCCTTTTCCTTCTTCAGGTGCCTACAGGGCTCCTATGCCTGCAGACTGGAGTCAGTGACAGAAATCTAGATTTTCTCCCATTATCTCTCTGGAGAGACATGATATACTGTACACATTTATGCACCACTAGAATCCTAGTTCAAACTGTGAATAATCTGCACTGTAACCCAGTGGACAAACTGTGTTAAGAAAGCTACTGTATTCAAGTGTTTCTTTCTGCCCTTCAGACTTCTTTGTGTAGAGCAGAAGTGACTTCAGGAAGATTAAACCAGACTTTTTAAAAAATGTGCAAGTCGTCAGAAAGAGAGCAATAAAAAGAACAGATACATTTCTATAGAAACCTATACAATATCTCTGTAATGTCCAAATTTATCCGAGAATGTTCAAATCAAGTATCAATAAATGCTTTAACTATGAAACGTATAAAGCCTACACGACATTTTAAAAACAACAGTATGTACAGTAACATGATTTTTTCCCCCTTGCAACTCTCCACAGGTATCAGGAGTGCACAGGCAAAATGCCCATTACTGAGCTTAAATCGGTCAAAATATACATGGACCTCAGGGCCACAATTCATCAAAGGTGCCCCTCCCAAGAGCTGGGACAGAGCTGACGCAGTCCATGCTGCAGTGTCAGCTCTTGAGAAGGGGAGATGTTAATCCCAGCCAGAGGAATTCCTCCATGGGTTTCCCTTAGGGGGAATGAGTTAATGATCAGGGGTGTGTCCAGTGCTAAAATGCGGCAGTCGTTTTTGGAGCTCACGGCTTGGTCTAACAAAAGAATGTGGTTAGTAAGGGCTGTGTTTTTCATAACCCTTCCTTTTATAGTAAGGTCTGCACTATCTGACTTCTTCTCACAGACCTTTAAAATGCCTGGGCAGTTCCTGAACTCCAACAGCCATTACACCAATTTATCCAGGGGTTTCCAACATCCTGTGTTATTTTTGTGAATCAGTAGGTGCCACTGCATCCAAATTGCTCCAGTGGCAGAAAATGTGCAAATATAAGATTGAGGATACAAACAAGAAGAACACATAAAGAATCGAACATGCCAGATAGAAGTCAGATCCAAGAGTGGCTCAGAAAGAACAGGACAGACTGTGAGAAGAAGTGGGGGACAGTGTTTGTCACACATCCTTTCATTCAAACCACAGCTGAAAATGGATTTCACAGGGCAGAATTTTATTCATTCGAATACCTCTGCGCTGTGGTTTGGTAGACTCCATCTGTATCTATGTGATTTATTCTTTCTGTTCTTCAGGAGAAAATATCATTCTCTGTAATTCGTTTTTTCCTCCATCTTGCTCTTGATGTTGTTAATTGTTAATTGAGCAAAAGATTCCTACAATTTGATGTCATAGATCACTCACCATTTGGTCCATTTGGCTTGTTTAGTTACCAGCCGCTAAATGATTTGGAGATTTCATCTACAGTAGCTGTTTCATGAAAAGGGTCAGGATATTGGCTTCAACAACATAGTTGCTCTGTTTGTTGCACAATCTCACAGCACTTTGTGTAAAGAAGTGCCTCCTGTTCCGAGTTTTAAATACACTTTCCATTCCACCAAACACTTTTGTAAACACTGTTCCTGGGGTTTCTGGCTAATGATTTTTCTCAGCTCCTCTTTATAGATCTCCTGTCACCGAGGACTTAATGCTCCGTGCTTCATTTCACCAGTTTATTGAAACTGACATGCCCTGCTCAGATGAAATCAGGGATGAGCTTTGACATGAGCCCATGCTGTTGCACACAGCATGCCCATTATCACTGACCTGGCAGAATGAGCACCCTGATTTGAATCAGACAGGAAAGACATGGCCAGAGTTTGTTCAGAAGAGGACATCTCTTAGTTAAAAGGCCTGTCTTGTGCGATAATGAAAAATAAGAAGAATGTTTCAAATGAAGGAATGCATTATCAGTGTTCAAATCCTGTTCTCAATGCAAGGATAGAAAGAAGCAACACTCAATTGCCTTAAATGCTGCATAAGCAGAAGAAGTCTAATTGGACCGCAACTTTTTGTAGTGTGTTGAGATTACCAATGCAAGAGTATGACAGCAGCACTGGCTGAGTATACTGTAAGTATATGAGGAAACAATCTAACCCAGATATGCTTTTTTATTTCATTAGCAGCACCTTAGTTTCATTTGTCAGAAATGCGAAGATGAAAAGCACTAATCTTTTGGCACCATTAAGTCTTATTAGACAGGAAAAGTATACGGTTACTGTGGCTAATGCTAACATCTGGGACTGATGAAATAAATTTAAAACACATTACATTGCATTCTTGGATTATACAGATTATACAAGTATATTTCAAAAGACAATGCACCTGTACGAGGCAGCATATTAAAGTAAGAGGAACATGAGACTGATTTACCTTTCGGTCAGACTTTAGATTGGCAGCCCCCAAGCAAGCAAAGTCCACATTAGAGAGTGACTGAGCTGCTGACATGCTGCCGAGCTGGTTGCAGTGTTAACTCCATGGCCTTAATGAGTGTGGGCTGCAGACTGTTCTTGGTCCTGTGAATTCACAGCTGCTCTTAGTTGAAACCGGGTACTCATGCAGTGCTGTGAGATGCTTATTCCACAAACACGCTTCCCTGTGTAAGAGGAAGAATGCTTGGGCCAAGTAGCCTTTCCCATAGGCAATCTCAGCCGGGACCCCGTCAACTCAGCCTCACGCTCCAATCCTGAGGGAACAGGGGCCTTTCTTCAGATTTCATGCTATTAACAAACCCTAAATACAGAATTAAACAGCCTCCTGTTTGTTCTGTCACATCACCAGGCAAGCACAAAAGGGAGAATTACAACAAGTTCAGCGTGTTTATTTATCTTGAAAATAATTACAGGATGATTTTTTCATGGGTAGAAGAAGATATATGTGTCTGTCAGCATTAGCTGTTAATGCATGCTTAATTTTATTTGTTGTTAAAATGTGTTCCAAACTCACCAAATCAAATTAATAAAAAAATGGCCTGAATTAAATTCTCTTTAAGGAAAACACCTGATTGACAAAATCACTGCTTGAACATACTGTAATTGTTGCTTTGCACCAGTCCACAGAAAGGCAAATCGTCTTTTTCTAAAATCTAAAAGTATTCACACCAGATGCTTTTCTAATATTTTGTGGTGTTGATATTGAAAACATTAGCAATAGGATTACTATTAGACTTCCTATCGTAGTCTTTAGTTTATCAACAAGGGGAGATGTGACAGATGTAATCAATCACCCATAAACCGCTGGTTTATTATTGTTTGATTACATTCTTGATAGTTGCAATGAGAATAAAGAAATCTGTGTTCTTTAACAAACCTTTACCTGAGAGGATGTGTGAACTTGTTTCCTAATTTTCTTTATCATCACATGATAGAACTGCTCTTAAAAAGAGAATGCATCTCAAGAATTCTCCTTGCAAGGCTAAAGGCAGGTGCTGAAGGCAAAAATATAGCTTCTTTGTCCATTCTAAACATTGAACATATCAGTTCACAAAAATGGAAAGTGTCCACAGAATGTTATTGTAGATTTGCATTGGCTGGATTTTATTTAAAGGAATATCACACTTTACATTTGACTAAATGACCCTCATGTTTTCTGGATGTTTGTGCACACATCAAAAATCCATAAATATTTCTGTTCAATAATGTTTTGTCCCTTTGTCATATGAGATAGAAACAAATCTGCAAGCTCCTTTACCATACATTCAATAGAACGTGATGACAAAACCATCGCACAAGGTCAGAACAGTGGCTTCCCCAATATATGGCCACAGTATTAGTTTTCCTACCTGCACATACTGTAATCTGTATAGCAGCTATTGCTTTCCCCTCTTACAAGCTGAATAGGTGAAACTCCCCTGTGCTTCCTCTCTCCCTCCTGACAGGGGATCTAGCTGTGGAAGTGTAGGGTGAAGTCCTTACTCTTTGTTTTTTTTTCTTAAATTACTTTTTAGAAATAAAATGCATAGCGTTATGTAGAGTAGATGATAGTGCTGTGCATTTACGAGCCAGTTGCACTTACATCAGGGACAAACTATTTGGTTTCGTGATAAGCTGTTTGGTTTCGTTGAGAGCATTAGTAGTGATGTAATAGTTTCTCCATGACCATGGAGGTGTTGCTGTACGCAGGAGCGCAGAGGTACAGTAGCTTTTGTGAGTTGCTTTAAAAGAGCAATTACTGTAGAAGTGCTTCTTAAAGTAATACTTACACAATGGGCTTCATACCTATGGTGTAGTAAAGCCAGATGAGGTTGCCAGTTCCTAGATTTTAAATTGTTAGACATCTATAGACATCTATTGCACTTCACAGAGAAGGAAAATCTGAAATAATTCCAAAATATCTGTGTTCCTGCTCAATTTATCAGTGGAGTAGGTATTTTTAAAAATCTATGATCCTTAAGAGATACACTCTTCTAATTTCTTATTCTTGAATTTTTTTAACTGGATGCCATTTCAGATGCCATTTTTGAACAGGACTTCCATTTCTACGCTCCTGAGGAAGGATGGTATCATGGTTCTTGATTTAACCCAAACACAGGACCCGTCACTGTCTTACATACACCCACTGCTGCTATTACAAAGCTAGTCTGACACAGAGCAAGGTTGGAATTAAACCCAATCTCTTTTTACAATAAAGTCTAATTTCCACTTGTCTCTGGGAGCAGGCTGAAACAGACATGAACTACACTGGGCTCGTTTTCCTAAGCCCCAGAGCCATATCAGAACATTCTGAATTGAAATTTAAACCAAGTCTTTACAACAGGATGAGAAATTAATTTTTACAAGAGCTGTTCTTATCCAGTCCCTCCAGGGAAGGATGTTAGAAAATTAGGGAAAGCCAGTTGCAGCCTGTGGTATTGTGTGCAGGAGAGGAAACTGCTTCTCTTCAGCATTGCATTATTAAGGGCACTGAGTGAGAGAATCTGACCTGGGTCACTGAATCCCTAGGTGTACAGTACACTCTGCCCATGTAGAAAAATGCTTGGCAACACAATTAAATGCTTTGTTTCTTTTTGATTAATTCATGAGGTTTCTTCCTATAAAAATGCTATTTGAACTTAATCACACTTCTCATGTTTCTAATGTTTAATGGTGGTGGCTTTGCTCAAATTTTAATTTTACGGTGCAAAAATCCTAGTTCCTTTAGTAAAACAACAATATACCAATTATACCAATTAGTCAGTAACAAGGACAGTGATTTTAGGAATGCGAGTGTTTTATTTTTGTTTCTGTGTTGCATGTTGGTAATATTTTCTTTTAAACGCAAAGCAAAAAATGCTGTGCATATTTGCTGATAGGACAGCTATTATGAACACAATTTACCAAGCTGGATAGAATGAGTTACTGTACAGCTGTGTGGAGACAGTGTTGCTCAGCTGGAAGTAAATACTTTGCGAACCAGTTAGTGTAACGCTCTCACGAGCTTCAGGAGGAAGGTCAGCTGACGACCGATCTTAAATAAGAAACAGTGCCGAGTCACTCTCGACACGCTGAAGATACGCCTTCTACAAAAAAAAACAAGGAGATAAAAAAGTAAAACAAGACCTGCTTTAAGAAAATATTTTTTTAAATAGAATGTTCAGTTGCAAATGTTATGCCAGTAATCTGCTGATGATAGTTTTCTGGAGCAATCTGATAGCTTTAATTTTCTTTCCGGAGTGTGAAAGATAATTTGACCAGGTTCGAGGGACTGGTCGGAGCTCCAGGAACTGGCAAAACCCAACATACTTCTTTAATTGAGCTAGATATTCTCTATGGCTAGCAAAGCTACGAAATGTATTTAAAATCAAAACGTAATCAACCAGGAGACATTAGATTCTTTAACATTTAACTTAATGACTAAATGACCTGTACCTGAACGCGGTACTAATTGCCGTAGGTAACACACACTATACTGTACAGTATGTAATCTAGTCCCTTTTAAATTACCATGTGCCTCTGGAACATACTGTATAGAGTATGTCCTTTACTAAAGGACTAAAGGCTTTAGTGTAACTTGGTGTTTACAAAGTAAAACTGGCATCTTAATTTTAAAGGCTACGCATTCGAGGCTGTAAATTCACTACTTTGTTAAAAAAAATAGAATAAGACGTTTACAGGTACCTTAGTGCACTTCATATTTACATTTTAAGAGAGAGTACTGCAGTTAATATATCTACTCTGTTAATAACACAAGCAAGGCCTCAAATAATTACTGTATATCTCGTCTCTCGTGACACTCAGGACCGTAAACCCTGTATTGCGCAGTCTACTAGTGTCATCTAGCGGTCACAAACTATAATGACTACTCACTGTTCTTATGTTGGGATTGAGCTAAGGAACAGTATATCCTCTCCGTCTAACGCAGAAACGCTAACTCATGCAGCTGTCTTTTACAGATTTGACTATTGTATGTAGTGCTTACCGGTTTATACATACACGAGTTTAACATGTTGTAATAAGTAAATAAAACTCAAATGCTCAGATTTTAATTAAAACTGACATAAACATTTATTACCTGTTGTAGGTTCCTTGGATTTCTGTGGATTTTGGAAGGAAATACAAAATTCTGCTGCTGCTCACCACGAGGGGATTGAACATTTTGACTTGTGACTACATCAGTGAGCTGTTATCTCCCTAAAAACAGTGTCCTTTTTTACTCAGTCACCTAAACTAGGCTCCAAACCTAAAAGAAAGAGCTTTTTGTTCTGTTACTCTGGGACTGTGGAATGATCTCCCAGCACATACTGTACTGTATTAGTTTTGCTTTGTCTTTGTTTTACTTACTGCAGATGCAGTTGATGTCAGGAAGGTACTATATAAAATGATAATTGTTATACATTATATTTCTGTTGCCACAGAAATAGCATGTCTACATAAATGCCTAAACTTCAAACTGTCGGAGTTTGACGTGGTTAGTACTGTATACACTATATAGTATAATGATGATAAAACAAGAGTAGGCTAAATTAATAAATTTAGCGGTGTGTCACAGGCTGTGTAGCTGTTTCAAAGATGTGTGATACCCTTGACAGTCACATGGGATCCTATATTATAATATGATATTTATAAATAATGATATTTAATCACTTATGCAGTATATCATTGAAAATAGTCCATTATTTTCAGATGTTTATGAGAACAGTTAAGTTCAGAACCACTATTTCTCTTTTTACTAAGCTGTTCCCTAACTACATTAGCTTTCAGACCAGGCATTTTAAGTGGTTAAAAGAATTCAATTCAGATAAAATCCTATGCCTTGTCGTTTCTAAACAAAAGTCCTGTTACTCCACTAGAAATATTCTTATTAAATGATGTACTGCCCATTTCACTATTAGTGTTGAAAAACAATCCCAACCTTTCAATAACCAATCATTTTTAAAGATTAATGACAACATCAGATCAGAAACATGACAGAAGCACCTGTGTTTCATTGAGAAAACCTCATTTTCCACTTGTATTTAATCCTTCTGCATTCACTTCTGAAAGCACTAATAAAATAATCTGCAGGTTTTCAGAAGATATGATATAATCATTCTACAGGGGGTTTAACCAATTACAGAAATTGGTTACTTTCTTAGGTGGCAGGAGACAGATTTTACATCAGTGTACATACTGTATTACAGTTTATGCAAATATGTGGTGTCACTTTATTCTTGGAGTGCAAATCACACTCTACGGGTACATACAGTACCTGACTTCTATCAATAACCATACCATTAACTATTATTAGTCTCACTGACAATCATGTTATTGGCATGTCATTTAAGGTAAGAAAAGCAAACTCCAGCACTCCAGGCAAATGAGATTTCTGTTTCACTGTAGTCAGCATGACACAGTTACTGTAGCTGTCAAGTCTTACTTTTTTGGGATGAGAGTAAACCTGAGTTTCTGGTTCAGTGCACAAAAGAAAAGAATAAGTGAATCTATCAACGAACACTAATGATCTTCGCAAACAAAGGTGTGAAGCTGACCTAGAAAAAAAAACAGGAAAAGAAAGATACGAGTTCAGAGGACATCTTGACATGTGTCTGTTTTACCTTTCCCTTAACAGAAGGCAGATGAGGCAAAACACAGGCCCAAGACTTTGATCAGAGCATAAGTGTTTTATTAGGACAAAGGTGCCAAGTCAGTTGGCCTGGTTCTCCCATTCCTGTTCGAAACAGAGGGAATGTAACCTTGTCAGTGTTCTCATCAGCTGTCAAAATGAATGCATTTTGGGTTATTTTACATCACTTACAATAGACTAGCCCAGATTTGTGTTCCAAAGGCTCATATACTGTATAAGCCTCAGTGGCCCACGGTCAATATCCTGCCTCATGTCAGCTGTCGCCTCTGGCTGGATTATGCCGGTGATGTGTGAGTAAGTGCTGTAAATACAAAATAGGAAATGCAGAGTATTTTTAAAAATTTCCTGAGACCCCTTGATTAAAGAAAGTAGCCAATAAGGACACATACAGTGTAATTTAAACAGTTGCAGACCTACAATCAGCTTCTGTGACAAGCAGTGATCCTACTAAGATACTGTTAGTCAACAAGCCCACACTTTGGAGTTTTGAGGTCCTCCAGTGCATAGGGACACTGGTCTGACACCCACGAGAGTCACTCCTCGGTCAAAGGGCTCAGCCTCATATTGGACAGTTCAATTCCAGCCAAGCTATGGTGGAATCTACAGACTCTGAAGGATCCCAATGACGAGACAATGAAAGAGGAATGTAAGGAAACAGAGACAGCCAGTGTCACAGAATCTCTCAATAGCTCTGTTAAGGCTTTCAGCAGCAAAACCACTGATCACTCACATGATTTTATTTCTTATCTGGCATCACCTGTAGTGCTATAAAAACTCTGAAATGTCAATACCATTATGTGTTATATAGGCCGATTTGCGGTATATAAATGCCATTTGCCACTTCCTTTATGATACAGAAGCACCTGTTCAATTAACGCTCAATTGATTTTAGGAGGGCTGACAAACTTCAATGCACATGAGATGCAGGTGGGTTGGCCATTTGACTCCTTACAGGGCACTGGCTTCACCTCTAGTATGTCTGTTAAAGCACAGACATCAACCACTTATAAACATCTAGAAATAAAATGCTGCTGAGACTGAAAACATGAGAGAAACTCTACTTTATGATTAACATTGTACAATCTTAATTTAACACATAAGCAAAATATTTTTACTCTGAAAGGAGAATTATCTATTTCTTCCTTTTAAATTCTGTGCAAACAATGTTTGTCGTTACATTCTGTAATTTGCAATATATAATGTAACTGATAGAGTATAAAGAGGATGTTTGCATGTTCAAACTGAAAATACATACAGGAATTCATTTAAAAGGCAAATTAATGATTTGTACCAATACTATACAATGTTACACACCGCAATGTTCAGGACGTATTAACTTTGAAGAAGTACGACAGATCAAATGAATAAGAAAACACACAAAAAAACTGCTTTCAAGTTGCCATTAATTTTCCCTGGACCAAATGCTCACTAGCTCAAATTGCAAAGAGAAGTTAAACAAATCAACAAAGTTATCAGGTGAGCTTAAATAAATTAACACATTTCTTAAAGCACATTGTTCTAAATGACTACTAAGCATACATGGCATTCTAAACCCCATTCTATCACACAGTTCCTGGACTATTGCAGCCATACGCCTACTGTTCTGCCAGGTGGGACAGCATTGTTCCAGGATTATTGTCATTATTTGTTTTTTTACCTGAATAAAATATATGTTTATATAGTCTACAGATGTCATGATCTAACCCTCTGGTACACACACACCTAAAACAACAACAACAACAGCGTCAGCTTGCTCAATGGATAGCCTGAGTAAATCAAAAATGAATTCATCTCTTCACTAATATACAGTAGTATATATGCTCACCACATAAGAATAATGCATTTACAAGTAGTCGGTCCTCCAGAAGTGGTTTCAGGCTAAACAATTTTCAGTCCTGGATCAGGAAAGACCAAATAATTGTAATTATGGAGAAAATGTGCCTGGACAAAACCAATAAAGAGCATATTGGCTTTTACTGACAGATCCTGAAGTCACACTGAATAATGTTAGTGTCACGAAGTGTTTTTTCAGGACCCTATGCAGACAAGACAATCTGGGAAGGAGTGAGGAAAACACGGGGAAAAAAGCATGCAAAGGGGCTGGAAGGAAAACAGGGGGCGTGTCCATGGTCCGCTGGTGTTCGGGGGAGGTGTGGCTGAGGCCAACAGTCCAAAGGAGTCCGAGGCAAATCTATGAGTGTAGCAGAAGTCCAAGACCGGGTAATCCATCCTGACAGACAAACAGAGTTAAAAACCAGAGCGGGATCGGGCGGAGGGACTGGGGAATAAGTGGGGGGTCAAGGGACCAGATGCTCCCTTATCCCAGACTCAGAAGGTCAGGACACTGTGATGAAGCCTGTGCCGTCGAGTCAGCTGGACTTGTGGATAGGCGGGCTTCCGGGCGTCCATCTTCCAAAGCTGAGCCCAGATTGGCAGGAACGCCTGGCTTTTGTAGGATGGGGGCAGGAACCGAAGGCAGGTGCAGGGAATCAAGAATAAAACTAGGAAGGGCTGGAGCATCCTTAAGAGGAGGGGTTTAAGAGCGTGACAGTTAGTGATTTGTACAAGGAGTGTGACTATCCACAGCCCTAAGGTCAGTGATATCTGACAGCTCTGCTCTTCTCAATGACTGATGGGCTCCTTTGCTTTCTCCATCTCAGGTAGAACCTGCAGGACTGTCAGGAAAAAAAACATGCAGTTTTTCTTGCCCCAAAAGTTGTCATTCATACCTCAGATGTTAAAAATGCACATTTTTTACATTTCTGTCAAAATGTTGTATGTGCTAAATCTGATAATTAGAGAAGAGAAGGCCACTTATTCACACCACCACACCTATTGCACCATGAGGCTGTACAGTTCATTACGATGAGACATGACTGCTTGTCTTAGGGGTCTGCAAAAACAGGGGTCATCAACATGAGTCTTGTCACCTAGTGAGAAAAAAGGTGGTGCAAGTGTGATGGGTGCCACTCTGCCCCATGCTGGGACCCAACTTCTCATGGGCACCCCTGGCTTCAGAACCCTACAGAACAACAGTGTAAAACCCAGACATTGCCCCCCCCCCCAGAAACATGAACCCCAGACCTTGCCTCCTCAAATCCTCAGAGCCCCAAACAGTGTGAACCCCAGACAGTGCCCGTCCTCAGACAGCGCTGAACCCCAGACAGAGGCAAATTCCACCCCACCAACGCAGGGAGTTCAGCTCTGTCTATGCCCAGATGCCACTGAACCCTGTTACACAAGAACATTTTTCTTTTCTAGATTAAAAAGAAAAAAACAAAGAACTGTGCCATGTCTCCAGGAAAGGAATTTTTCAGTAGTGTCCAAGAGCTATGTGTAGCAGTTTAAAGTCTGAAGGTCCAGTAGGATACTCTTGTTCTCTTGTGTCAAGGAGCTTATCTTTTTCCCTTCCAATACCGCATCTTCCAGGAGACTTGTCTCTGATGTAGGACTAATGACAATGCGAGGAACAGATGTGCTGACGAAAGGGTCCAGGCCCATTTTTGACAAACTCAACCCATTTTCTCCTGTTGTAGTGTCTGAGCTGTTGTGAGTCTCACTTTTGGTCACCAGGAGAGGATATGAGGCCGAGTTTAAAGATCCTGACACCAGCTCCTGCTCGAAGATGCTCAAAGGCTTCCCCACGGAGAGTTTCTCCTGAAACACCAGAACAGAAGCACAACAACAGAAAAGATGCATAAAAATTTTTAAAAGTGTAATTTCACATAATATTCAATTCTGTTTTTGGAATAATGATGTTAAGTATGTTTTTTCATAAAACTATAACTGACAAAAAATATCATGATAACATAGAGAAAACAAATCATTCGATTTCCAGCAAGGATCTCAAAGTGTGAGGGCTTTAGTACCACAGCCAGCCATGCTGTTGTTAAATTAATTCATGACGGCAGACCTTCCCAGTAGACTGCACACACAGCTCTTTTAATTAAATAGGATCTCAAACATTTGCATACCAATCAGCCTGAACATTTGTCACAGAATCAATCTGAAAGAATCCTTTTTGCTCACTGTAAATTTGGTTCCTACCCTCTGCCACCCTGACAGAGAATCTCAGCAATACTTTTGGAAGAAACCCAGACAAAGATTCAGACTGTATCACAAGCAGGGTAAGTGCAACATGTGACCCAAGAAAAAATCATAATGTCTAAAGTAGTTGAGTAGACCTTTTGGGGCTCTTTCTTTTTTCTATTTGACTTTATTCTTAACAAGAAATAATACTTTCATCATTAGAAAAGTGCACATTATCCCAGGCAAATGGGACCTTGTGGCCTTTCTTGGTGTCACAGAGCTCATACCTTTTCTTCTACAACTGTTGTGCAGCTTTTTGATTTCCTCCGAAGCAGCAGCTGGTTCCCATCCCTTTCCTTAGATAGGTTGGAAAAAGACCTGCTTTTGCAGGCGTGTGTCTTTTGGGGAACTGGGTCCAGCAGCACATCACTCCAGACCTGCAGTCCAATGTTACAGAAGCATGATCAACAGCTCCTTGTACAGCACAGAGGCCCTGCACTATAATCGCAAGGAATAATGAGAGCACCTTCACACATACTGTATTGATCAAATCAGATTTTGACTTTTTTGGTGAAACAATGTGTGATGTTTTGCCGTATACCTCTGAAAGCAATCAATATATTGCAGTATACTACAATACCACAATATTATCTGCTGAAAAGATGCCTTGTCACCAGAAGATGTTAAACAAACAGGATGCACAACTAAAATAAATTAATTGATCAAAATAAAAAAAACATCTCACAGTTGTTCCTTTTTATAGAATCTTATCGATCACTTATTTTTTACTGTGATTATTTCCCATTACTGCAGGGTATAATAAGGTCAAATTTTAAAATTTACAAACAAAAAAAAGACAGAGTCAGGTCCTGGGGAACATGCTTTTTTCCACAGAGTGATGTTGTATTTAACAAAATGAAAAGAGAGGAAGACTGCAGTTCTATATATATGAGAATATCTTGCCCAGATAAGTTTTGAAAAGATGCTTCTTCCCTTCAGAATGAAACAACGTGAACATATCTATTGCCTTAGAGGACATGATACAGAGATTATTTGTAACACTACTGGCCAATGTGTTTGATGCAAATAAATAATAATAAAGAAGGAAAATGCAAGCCTTTTGTAGCCTGGTTAATATACATATTCAAAATGGGGTACCACATTACATTACAAATTGTAAATGACAAAAAATACTGTTATTTATGAGGGTCACCGTCCCCCCAGAGGAAAAAAAACAGTGATTTGGTTTCCAAAAGCTGCGATGGACTGTCGTCAGAGCGTATCCCTCCTTGGTCCATCGCTTGCCAGGATAGGGTTCAGCGCCCTGTGAGCTGTACTGGATAATATGGTTCAGAAAATAGATTTTAAAAACTCACGGTGTCACCCGAAGACATCGTCGACACTCGTCTGAGTTTGTTCCTCGACACAGTAGACAGCCGGCTGCGGACAGACTCTCTGAAAGACGATTCGCTTGTGGAAACTGACACGCACTCTTTCCGCGGTGGTCGTATCAGAAACCCCAGGCAGGGAACAGTCTCCCCTAGGGTTCTCCTGCAGAGAGGACATGAGGGCGGATTCAGCGATACATACTGTATACCTCCAGTTTGAGAAAGGGAAATAAATGAGCATAGTCACCTGTACTTAGAGTGGATGATTGCGTAAATTAACGGGTTGTAGATGGCAGATGCTTTTGCGATCACAGCAGGTACAGCTTTTGAATATGGATTTAAGATGTCAGCATACCTGAAACAAAGCAAAGAAGTGATACATCACTGACTCTAAACTGAAATCCAAGTCGGAGCTGAGTAGATTTCAGTGAAATCTGCGTTTCTTTATATTGTGTAGAAAATAAATTGTCAGATTTTGCAACAAAACTGTCAAGTTAGGCCAGTTTTTTAGGTTTTTGATGAGCTGAACACTGCTCATAAATATAAGATAGCATACAGCAAAAAAAAAATACAGCGTTGTTCAACAGCAATTTTGCACTTTACCAATTTCAACTACAGTTGTGGTTTTCGAAGCTAAAGCCATCATAGTAGTAGCACTGCATACCAAAGTATTGTCTACGGATCCAGGGAACACACTGTACTGTACTGGAGTGTCTATAGGATTTTCAATTACTTTGTTATAAATCTCAGCCAAAACACATAATTGATCTCTTTTTTCCAATAGTTAAATTTAATACAGGTTAATTGCAAAGGGAGTGAATATATTGTACAGCACACTGAAAATGTACCTACTTCTGAAAATCCACAATTCGGACACCCCAGGACACCCAATCAGCTCAGCATGCATGCACTCACATCTCAGCCTTTCTGGATAACCTTATGAGACCACTAGTCGAAGGACTTCCTTCATATATTAAGAACACTAATCATGCTCTAAAATTTTGAAGTTTCCATTTTCAGGTCCCAGAGGCCCAAATTGTTTCATTTTCACCATGGACATCAGATTATTTTACACCGTCATTCCCTACAATGACAGTCTTACAGCCCTCAAGCACACACTGAACTAACGTACAGTGCTTGATCCACAAATCCATACTCTTCACACAAACCCTTCCTGCCTGCCCCATCGTCACATATTGCTGAATATCTAATCTGAGCGTCTTTCTTGTTCACAGTTCCCTCAAGCACCCACAGCAACCATCCACAAGAACCTTTCCCTGCAACAGAACCCGCTGCATCACCTGCAAATATACAGTATATCCAATACAACACACGTTCAAGAATCCTCTGCACAGTTCTGAGTCACCTTGAGACATTATGTATATCTAACAACCTAATTAACTGCATTTTATGCAGAAATTGGTGAGCTATTGGTGAGACAGGAAGAAGACTGGTAGACCATTTCAGTGATCATATCAGAGCCGTGAGGATCAAAGATCTCTCCAAGCTGGTAGTTCCCCATTTCATTCCTCATGACCATGATCTTTCTGATATCTCTGTCTGCATCCTCTCATAGGAGTTTCAGAAATGCAGAAAAATATCCAAAACCACAATTATTCCCTCACACCTGAAGAAGGAACCTTTAACTGTTCCTTTGCAGCCAATACATGCTGACACAGCTCCCTACTCAAAACCCTGAAAATTAGTCAATACTGTAGGTACACTCAATAGATTTTGCAAAGCAGGTTGATGTTAATCATATTCCAAGCAATTGTAAGAGAGCCATCATTGCTGTGTGACAGAGCACAGTAATGATTTGGGATGGCTTCTTCATGGAATGTGCAATTTAAAATAATGTTCTGATGTTACACCAGGCTTCTGTGTCTTGTTTATGGAAATATTTGCCTTCTTCATCCTGGGACACAGATTACATATTGGAGGATTATCCTCTATGTCCCAATTTTAAGTCTGCTTTTAATGCAAGATTTTAAAATGTATTTTGTCATTTTAATATACTGTATTGGCAATGAGTTCTACAAGGTAGCTATATTCCTGCTTAATCCTGTCCAATGCGGTGCCCTTGGTAGGGTTGGCGCTAGACGTAGGCGTAGTCGGAGTAAACAGGCAGGGGTCCGAGTCCGGGAAGGCGTAGTAGAGGCGTAGGCACAGAATCGGTAGGCGAAGGCGTAATCGAGGGAGCAGGCTGGGGTTGGATTCCGGGAAGGCGTAGAAGAGGCGTCGGAGTGGATTCGGAAGGTGGAGGCGTAATCGAGGAGACTGGCAGGGGTCGAAATCCGGGAAGGCGTAGAAGAGGAGTCGGAGTGGATTCGGAAGGCGGAGGCGTAATTGAAGAGACAGGCAGGGGTCAGGATCCGAGAGAGCGTTCTAGAGGCGAAGGTATAAAATCGAGAGGCAAAGAGGTAGTTGGAAAAGCAGGGTCGAGGTCCAGGGGAGAATCAGTAGTAAGGCGAAGGCGAAGGCGAAGGCGTAGGTAGTAGGTAGTAGGTAGTAGGTAGTAGGTAGTAGGTAAGCTCCGGGAGAGAATCTCAATCGTGAGAAAAAACCAGGGGAAATGATGAGGGTTTAAGTAGAGGACTGATTGACGCGTGCACGTTTGGTATGGGGAGAGCTCGTGGGAATGCGGAAGCGCTTGCCTGCATGAGGGAGATTCGTGACAGATCCTTTAGCATTTTTATTGACCTCAAGGTGTGATGCGATGGGCAGTGACACATCACATGCTTGATTATCTTCTCCATTTTAACACACTCTGTCATGTTTCATTTGCTTACAGGAGAGTGTTAGAAGTTGCCTGCCAAACAGAAATGTTTCCTTGTATTAATCTTTCTCCTTCAAGATTATAACACTTCTCAAACATGTGGAGATCTTAATTCCTTGATGTGCCTCAGCAAAACAGTAATCTTGGATGTGAGATGTGAGATTATGTGTGGGAGTGATATGATCATTAAATGGAGTTCAAATCCTTTGTTATATTTGAAGAGTTGTTTCATGAACCCGGGTACAGCCGTTGTCTGCCAGCAGGTCAGGTGGAGGGGCGAGAAATTATTTCACCTAATGAATTAAGGGGTGACTGTAGGAGGGCCAGATTATGCAAATCCAAACTAGAACTGAAACAAGACACTAGCTTGCTTCTTTTACCAGGCTACCTACTGTATTTTGATCAATACAATAGTATCTTTAATGACCATACTGTACATTAGGACCTCAGCGTAAAATGTAAAATCTAATTTGCAGAACGGCACTTCCTACAGCATGGTGTTGCTACATGAGGGCATTGGTATAGCTGAGTTAGTCACATGTGCAGTCACAGGCCCGGGAATGTACAGTAGTTTTAGGTATGTATAATAATAGTTATTTTTGTAGAATAATAAAGCCAAACTTTCAAAATGTAAACGAATCCAATGCAATACAATAACACAAGAGATTCAAGCCTTGACATTAATTTAAAGCAGACAGGGAAATTGTTTTGTTTTGGTTTTTTTCACATAGTCAAGTGAGTTTTAGGCAAAGGTCAGTGGGTATACATACAATACTGTACATGTACTACATCGACCCCTGATAACAAGTGACACTCTCACTCTAGCCAGAGGGTTTACTCTGACACACTGCTCTAGATCATGACAACCACAGTGGATCTGAGCATTCTGGAGAAGAGCAAACGTCATTCCAAGAAAACACAGAACTGCTGCTGTGTGATTAGTGAATGTATCACTTTGAGTTGCAAATTCTCTGGGAAATGACTGTGCACAAATAATTAATTTTTAATGTTGTTGTTATTGCACTGCTAGTTTTGGGGTCATCACAGAGTGAGTCACATCCTGAATCCATACTGTAACTGTTTCTGTACTGTTAAGACTCACAGACCAGAGGTAAATGTGCAGTTTCCTCAGCACAGTTATATTTCCCTTCAGAACTGACAAGAAAAGCGTTGGGACGGACCTGGAGTACTCATGCAAGTCCAGATGGCTAGAGTAGACCCCGAGTAGTTGAATAGACCTAGAGGACTAGAGAAAGCTCAAAGGGCTAGACCAGACTCAGACAAAGGCCAATGGTTGTACATACATGTACAGTACTACATCTACTCCCTATGACAAGTTACACTCTCACTCTAGCCAGAGGACCCATGTAGACCCAGAGGATTAGAGTAGACTCAGAGGAGTAGAGAGGCTCAGAAGACTAGAGCACACCCAGAGAAGGAGAGTAGACTCAAGGAACTAGAGTAGACTCAGGACTTAAACTTAAACAGGACTCATGTAGACCCAGAGGAAGTGAGCAGACCCAGAGGAGTAGAGTAGACCCAGAGGACCAGAATGGACCTAAAGGAGTAGAGTAGATCCATAGGAGTAGCAGACCCAAAGGAGTAGAGTAGACTCAGAGAAATGGAATAGACTCAAGAGTAGAGTAGCCTCAGGACTAGAGCAGACCCAGAGAACTAGAGCAGATCCAGAGCACTAGAGTAGACTCAGAAGGAGTAGAGAGGCTCAGAAGACTAGAACAGACACAGGGGACTCTTAGCCCAGGAGTTCCCAATCCTAGTCTGGGAGGTGCACACTTGCTAGTTTTCATTCCAGCTGAGCTTAATTACTTAATCAAAGCTACTTGGGTATGACATTTACAAGTTTTCTCTTCTCAAACGGTTGGAATTTTGTATCACTTATGAAATGCAAAAGTTAAAAGGCAACCTCCAACATGTTTAAAAGCTGTTTGTAGTCTTGTTGTGTCTGCAATCAGCTTTCTCTGTAGGGTATTTTTAATTGTCCAACCTTCTGTGGGTATACCTCAGCTTGTTTCAAGCACAGCAGTACACAGCGAAACCTCCTAGTGTCATTAGTGTGAAAAAAGGACCATTACCCTGCCCAGGCGATGAGTGTGACGCAGGCGTAGGGGCTCCAGGAGAGCACAAACACAATGATGACGACAAAGGCGATTTTAGCCAGTTTCCACTCATTCTTCACGGACTGCTGGATCAGGGCAGACTTTTTCATGTGGGTCCTGAGTTTTTCCACATCTCTAAACAAATAAGAAAATATGCAGAAAGGAAAAAATTATGAATATCCCACACATAAAAACACAAAAGAAATTTAAAGTGACATCGCTCCTGAGGCTTTGTCACCATTTCAAGGCCTCTTTACCTGGACGTAAAATCCCTTCTGGTGAAGACACATTCCCCAAACCTCCTCTTTCAAAACAACAATAATGTTCTTTTCTCTATACTGACCTCCTTATCTTTGCCAAGCAGTAAGTAATTACTTATGCAGATAATGCTCATTTTACACCGTGACTCAGAGAAATCACACATTTCTTTAGTTCTATATTTGGTCACGTCTGCAAAACCTTTTTTAAGATAAAACTACGGTGAGACTCAACTACAGTTATTACCATCAAAATAATACATTTTCCCTATTGTCTCCCTCTGTTTATTTTTAAGAAAATTGCAGCATGTCATCCCAGTAAAAATACAGGGTCAGATATGGTCATTTTTCAAATCAGGCTTACACAATGGATATGCAATTTCTGTGAACATCTGGACACAATTTTAAAGTTCAATAGCTTTACAGACAGGAGACAAGAAAGATTGTCTATGAAACACAAATCCCTTCAGAGACTTCTACTTTATTGTGAAAACAACACAGGTTTGATTTCTTACAAATAAACCAACGCTTAAATTGCAGTTATTTCAATATTGAATGTGCCAGAAGCATGATTATGTTCCATTTGAAAAAAAAATCTATTTTTGAAAATTGCTTCCTTTAAGTTTCAAACATGGGATTTCTTTAGTCTTGGACTTTAGATTTCTGTTTTTGGTTTACACTCCAGCACTCTTAATTAAAAATAAGCATATTATTGGTGCTTACATACAGTAAGTTATTAAATCTATTACAGATACAATTAAAGTGACACCATAATAATAATTAAAAGTAATACAATAAACATTGAATGATGAAGGTGTTAAAATAAAATCTTTGTCTTTGTGTTGTTAAAACCTGTTCTGATATAAGATGCAATACCAAACACCTGGACAATGTGACATTTTCACTCTCAAGTAAGTCAAGAATGACTCAGTTTTCAAACACTACCTCTGAGATAGGAGGGAGTAGAATGAATTCTGCAGTTTAAAATTGTAGGTTTTGTGAACCTAGAAATGTCACAAGAGCTCTTTAGTGAACTACATGAACTATTTTGCTCCTCCACTGCATCAACAAAAAAATTGTTGTTACAAGATTCATGATTACTACAAATGGCAGGAAGCCATTTGGGCTCTCTGATTCATTTGGTGGTTTGAAGGTTATTGATTCAAGGTTTACATCCAGCTGTTTCTTGAACAAAGCCAGGTATCAGTTTGAACAAAATGGATAGCTTATTCAATACTCCCACCACCACCCCTGGGTAGAGAAGTGTCTCCAGGTGCCCTTTTTAACTGCACTTCCCTGTAGTTTCCACTTATATCCTCTGGTTCTCAGTGAAGCAACTATCCCAACATTACAGAATCGAGACAGTTTGTGAACAACATGTTAACTGTATAAAAACACAAAAATAATCAAATATATTTGTACATGATCATTGACTTGATTGATTTATTTACTTGCAGATTGACTTGAGCTGCATCTGTAGTTACTGGGGTTAGCACACACCAGTTTCTATCCATTAGCTATATAAATAAAAAAGCAGTCCATATTGTTTAATTAGCTTTAACAATAATAGATTGAACTGATTGACTTGCCCATGATGGTAACTCAGATCCAGTCCTTTCATCTGTCTAAACAATTCATGTGAAAGATCAGAAGTCTTTTGAAAAAAAAACCAACATTTGTCAAGTCCAATTACTTCACAATCACATCACGTTTCAATTTGTGGTCCATCCGTGTTTTCCTACCCAGAAATCCTTGTGGTACACAGGAATAGCATAAAAGGGAATATTTAGGCTGCGATCCAAATAATTTATTTTGACGCACTTTCTCATTCAATGTTTTATTTAATTAAATAAAAGGACGAAAAGCACTCTGACAAACAATAACACACTTGTACATGGTGAATAGAATTGAATCTGTGCAGCTGAGGAAAACACAAGCTGTTATAAAAATCAAAAGAGGGTTGTACATGTTTTGAAGAAAGGGGCATCCACCCGATACCATATACCCAGTATTTAAATGTGCCGCCTTTTACTTTATTTTAGACATACTGTAAGCTCCACACATGACCATAGAGAGTGCACAGCACACAAAGGTCTTCATAATGATTTAGGAGTGTGTGTTTTACTGGGGGCAAATTGTCATCTATTGTGCACGTTAGCACAAGCTAAGGTTTTAGTTAGTACGAGCAGTAAAGGCTGAAACGTTCTGCATCCAGTGCAGTTAGTTCTTTGTAGCTTTGCTTTAAGGACTCAAAGTAATGTTCTAACAATTATTTGGTGCCACTTTTTAATGAAGCCAAGGTGGCTGATTCGTACGCATCCAGAAAAAATCTGCCTGATCCTGATGAGGGTGTTGACAACCTGAAACTTATCATGGAAACACAGGGCACAATGTTGGATGACACCCTGGATGCTAGTCCATTGCATGGTATACACACTGACAAAACAGAGACACCAATGAGTCAGCCTGTTTTTGTGGGGCAAGGGGATACTGTGGTAACTAGCAAAAACCCACACAGTCATGAGGGGAACATGCAAATTCCACTTTGACAGATGCAGATTCGAACCCATGACCCATAAGCTATGTCAGCAGCACAAGCTGCCACACCTACTCATACATATGAATGTCTTCTAAAAAATGACGTAATAGTTAAATATTAAATATTAAAACATTAAAATAACCTAGGAAGAACTCTTGAAAGTATGTTAATTATTTTTGCTATTATTGCTGACAGGCAAAAATTGTGGTTTTTAATAATCTGTACGATATGTTTATGGTTTATGATTTTTTATTTTAATGGAAAAACACTAATAAAACATGTAAAATGGGAATTTTAAAGAACAAAGCGTGGAAGAAAATCCCTTGTCATAGAAAACTCTTATAAAATTGTTTCCCCTGAGTTAAGGGGCACTAGTGAGACATTCTTCTGAGAAAGAATTCATTTAAAAAAAAATTCTCAGACTTCCAAATTAGTTTTGCAGAAGAAAATAAAAAGGTATGTGAGAGACTGGGGAAATGGTGGCAGCGAAAGTCCCTTGCAATGTAGCGCTCTTTATTTTCAAGAAAAAAAAAAAAGAGAAAAAACATTTGTCTTCTTCCTCTGTGGCCATCAGGATCTCAGTTGCTTTTTAAGGCTGTTTTTTTTCTCTGGCTGAAGAGAACTTTTGCTTTCGTAGAAAGAATCACGACATCTTTCAAGGCTGTAACTAGCAGCAACTGTGGTCTCCCAAGCGAATAATAGCTGACGCCCTCACAAGGTGCTAGTGTGCAGTGCTGCCATGACACCATAAACATTTTAAGATTGACATACTGTATGTGGTGCATCTTTCTTACCTGCTGGTGCTCCGAATTGCTATGAACATGAACACGTAGCAATAGGAAATGATAAGCAGTGGGATGAAGAACACAAAGCAGCAGAGCATCAGGGTGTAGCTTCTGTTTGCGGGAGTAGCTGTGACATAGTCCCATGTGCATGAGGTCATCAGCCCTTCTGGGACGTATGAACCTGCAAAATAAATGGCCCATTATAGAAAAGCTCATCAGATACAGATGTTGAAATTGCTCTGGTCCTAAAGAATAAAGAAGGCGAGGTGTGAAACCTGGATTGTCATATAGTTTTTAGTTCTGCTAAGTCTGTTTAAAGAAAATCACCAAAATAAAAGCGTCAACACATTCAAAGGCCATAATTCCACACTTGTAAGTCAAGCTGTGTTACACTTTGATCACTAAAAAGATCACTTAAAAATGTAGGTAGTGGTGGTATGTGACCATTGTATACAGGGCACTGGGCCTGTTGTCCAGAGGAACCCACGGTCGGGCTCCTGGAGAAAGGGTGGCTTAGGGCAGTGGACAGCCCCCTGGAGTTGCCAAGGATGCAGGTGGGGGAGTTGAAGGACAGGAACATCTGACCTCCAAGGCCTGGCAGAATATTCCTTAACAGAACAGTCCCTCAAAAGGGCACCAGGAGCTGGGCTGATTCAAGGTACACACCCTCAAGGGGGTTTTCACCAGGGAGGAGGCCAAGCGTGCTCTATCAGAGCATTCTCTTGGAACGCTGTCTTCTGGTAAAGAGCTGGCCTGGATGGACCTCTCAGGTTCCACCTAGAATGGGCTGAGGGAAGTCATCTGGAGAGGCTGGGTCAGAAATGGAGTCCCATCCTCTGGTCCCCTTTCAGCACGCCGATTCCCCTGGTCAGCACAGCCATGGGCCGAGCTCCCCATGAGCCCTAGAGAACTGGAAATCAGGAATAGGACGGGCTCCGCTGGGACGGAGGGTGTCTCACGAGGTGAAGTGTTATACATGTCAATGCCAGATCACCGAGGAGAGGCAGAGCAGGGTTAAGATACCCCAGAGCACCTGCTGCCGTGAGAGTTCTCGGCAACTGCCACTGCAACATCACAGCAGGGCGAGTGTAACACATGCATCCGGCATGCAATGGTTTCACCACCTTTACACATACTGTATGTTACTGTATCAATTATATAACAGAATGGTCGAGCAATGAACTAAAATATTTTTCCACAATGTGCCAAGGTTGAATAGATATATAGTATGTAATGTGTATATATATCTACAGTAAACATATTTTGAGGGGATAAAAAGAGATCTATAGTAACATTTGTTATGTTTTCCATTATCTTTGTTAAAACGTTTACAAGAACATACAGTTTACAAATGAGAGGAGGCCATCTGAAACATCTAGCAAAGACTGATTCAGGATTGCCTAGCTTAAAACAGATTTCCCTTGTGTGAAGTACCTCAATTGTGTATCCTGTACACACAGAATGCCTTCAGAAAATCATTATTTGCTAAAATTTGTTAAGATGTTTTAAACAGGGGGCCCTCATGTTATTACACTCACCTTGTCTCCCGCATTAAACGCATTATCCCAATCATAAGACTATCCCAATCATAACCAAGTATCTGGTTAATTCACCACTCTCCAATGTCAAAATCAGCTCTCTTCTATTATTATCTGTGTCAGGCCCTGCATGACAGCACAAGAACACTGGATTCGGCAGTGTTTCTGTCTATCCTGTTTTGTTCTTAATGTTGGGTTGCATAACTATTAACCCTGTGTACATTTTAATATGACCAAGCTTCATCAGATGTTAAAATACTTCAGCAATCGGCAGCTGTCTGCAATGATAGAACCTAAATTCTTAATTTGAACTTGATTACTGTGCCCCTAGAAACAGAAAACTGGAAGGTAGAACTTGCTGCCTGTTAACATCCTGGAATCGTGCTCAAGAGCAGAGAGGGACAGAAAGCATGAGCTGTTGACAACCATGGCAATGCAAACCAAGTACATGGTAAAAATGTGGAAAATCAAGGAGAATTCTAAAATGACATATTCAGACTAATTTACCATGCTGATCTTTCATAAGAGGAGCAACACTTGGAAACACTGGAGAAGAGCACAAGGGGAAAATTGCTCACTCCACTTACTCCATCCAACCAGAGGCGCCAAGCTCCATGCAAGTGAGTACAGCCACACTAGGAGGATGACCAGTGACGTGCGTCTTTTAGATGTCCACTGGATGGACTGCAGAGGCTTTGTGATCACCAGATACCGGTCAATGGATATTGCCAGCAGTGTAATCATGGAGGTGATTCCAAAAAGTGCACCACAGAAGGCGTACAGTTTACACCCTGAATAGAATATGAAAAGGGACACGACATAAAAAAAGATAAACACACAGTATATACTGTATCTTACAAGGAATAATCTTCAGGTTTATTGTGTGTCAAGAGCATGCGGTGCCAAATGAGTATTAATAAGCTCTTGTGGTCTCACATGCTCAGAGAGAAGAGACTCTAAGAGTCTCTAAGAGAAAAATGAAAGAGGCTCTAATTCCACTTTTTGGATATAAAGTCAAAGTCAGCACCTGGGACACCTACTTCACCCTTATTAGGGGTAAAATAGTCTTGTAGTCTCTACACACATTTTCACAAGTGTTGTGAAATACAAAAAAAATAACATTGCATCCATCCACACACATATACTGTATATACTGTACATGTACAGCACATATTGATCCTGCCCCTGTGGAAGTGGCTGTTCTGCCTTCAGGGGACAACTACTGTACAACAGCCCTGTCACGAGATTACTCAAATATACATTTATACCAAACCTGACACTGATGTGGCTATCTCTATTCTATCTAATTGCATCTCTGACATAAAAACTTGGACGACTCAAAATTTTCTTCATCTTAACTGTGACAAGACTGAAGTCATGCTTATTGGCACCCCCCATCAACTTTGTAAAGCCAATCCTGTAACCCTATCTGTAGATGGCTCTGTACTTGAGCTTCAGTCTAAATTGAAAAACCTTTGGGTGATATTTGATTCTGGCTTAACATTCGACCCACATGTGCAGCATACTGTCAAAACATTTTTTTTTATCTCAGAAATATCGCTAGACTACACCCTTATCACTAACTGTGGATGTAAAGCTGATCAACAACATTTGTGTTCTCCCGAATTGACTACTGTAATGCTCTACCTGTTGGGGTATCTAAATCTATATTGAACAAACCGCAGTACTGTATGTCCAAACTTCTGCACCCAGAATCCTGACCGGGACTAGTGCACGTGATCACATTACTCCTATCCTGGAGTCCTTGCACTGGCTTCCTGTCAAATTCAGTGTGGACTTTAAAATCCTCATGCTCATCTATAAGGCTCTGCATGGCTTGGCATCTAGTACCTGTCTGAACAATTATTGGCCTACGCTCCATCTCGCAACCTTCGCTCTTCTAATTCTGGTCTCCTAACTGTTCCCCAAGCTCGTCTATATTCTATGGGTGACAGGGTCTTCTCCTGTGATGCCCCCAAGCTCTGGAACTCTCTCCCCAAGGATATCAGAGAGTCACCTTCTCTAAACTCCTTCAAATCCAAACTCAAAACCTTCTTCTTTAGAAGAGCCTTTGCTTACAGTTACTGGTTCCTTTCTTTACCCCTCTGCTCCTACTATACTTAGTACCGCCATCCACAGCCTTCTCTATTGTAATTGTGCTTTATCTTATGTATTCTTTTTTATTTATTGTTGTTGTCATTCTGTAAAGCGCTTTGAGAAGCCACCTTTAAAGGCGCTATATAAAATAAAGTTGGTTATTATTATTATTATTATTATTATTATTATTATTATTATTAGAGAGAAGCCAGTGTCCTGCTTTAAGAAATTATGTCCTGGGATTTCACTGTTTATTATCAGTTTTTACTTTTAGCTTTAAAATACAGCTTGAACGGGATCATGGTATTTAATTCTAGTGGTTATATAATGGATATAGTAATATCCATGTCTTCTTTAAATAGATACAGATACAGTGTATATATAAACAAGTACCAGCGAGTTACAAGAAAGGAATATCCAGAGATTCTGTGGCATTTCCTAATCTACACTCTATATGGTGTATAACATCACTAAACCCATCAATGCAATTTTATTGAAATAACGTGTCTATGTGCTTAAAGTTAAAAATGACCTTTAAGCTCAGAAAAGCTTTTTTCTTATCTCTTGAACATGTTAGTATCACTAATCAACTGTGTTTTAAAGCAAAGTGTTTAAAAAGATTATCTGTTAACTTATAATTTCTGAGTCACAGAACACAAGTTATTTCCAGATCAGTGAACGAGTTGAGCTGAAATGAAGGAAATAAATCAAACTGATTTAATCAATACTAACTGCAACCATATGCCTGTGGTGGCTCCCGTCTGTGACGATGGAGAGGAAACAGGCATTTGTCATCTGACATTGCAACTAAATAACTTTACCAATAATAAAATTGAATGTTTAGTTACAGACTGTTAGAAACCACTATGACTAAAATAAATTCATTTGTCAGCACTGATTTTTAAATTAGGACTTTCATAGCCATGTGCAATATACTGTATACAGTTGGACTCTGATTTCAATCATGCCTGCATTCACCACCCACCATTCCAGGACAGCTCCCCCTGGTGGGTTGTTGGTTGTGGATGACCGGGATTCTTGGGAAGCAGCAGCATATCCAGCCTTTTATTCCTGCTTTTACTTATCAGAACCTTACACTGATTGTTTTTATGAGTGTTATTTAAATGCAGAGATTTAATTTAAGAGCGTTACAATGCTCAACAGAAATGTTCAGCTGAACTCTGCGGTCTCCTGTTATTTAACCTGCTGTTAACTGTTCCTGTAGTCTTTACATTAGCAAATGTGCACATGAAGTACTAACCAAACACAAGAAAGTTTTTCCCTTTCAATATTTTAGAAGTAGCACAATAATTACCATAATGAAACACAACTCACTCTCACACCTGTTATTAGGGGGCACATTTTTTTTTCGCTTTCAGTGTGACAATTTCTGCACTCCTAACAGGCAAGAACAGGCACGCCTGGTTGTAAGTGATGACATATACAAGATATACTGTACAAACTTGGTGGAAACAGTCTCAGCCTGACCCAGGAAACATTTTACCTGTCTGAACCCATGACCTTGGCTACTTATAAAAACAAGGTATTATGCAGATACAGTGCTGTTACATGATTTGTAACTTGCAGCCCATGACTTATGATTGTTTATGAGCTGCTTACCCATTACCCACGGCCTGCGGACCTGCTTCCTGATTTTTTAAATTGGATGTAACAATTTTGTCCTTGTCCTTTGGCTAGATGATGCTGGAGAATACTTTAGAAATGATTGGGGGATTTTATTTGAAGAGTCCACGGGCATTCGTTTCCTTTAAAATGAGTCCCTCTTTAACACATCCTATCAAGTCTCATTCAGAAAGTCAAGAAACAGTACAAAAATTACATTTTCTTCTCCTGCCTTTTATTTATCACTGTTTAGGTTCTTCATGATGTACTACCATTTCCAATAATGATAGAAACATAAAAATACATAGAGAGAATAAAGGCTCAGATATTAAATGTGTAGAACTGCCAAAGTCCAACTGAGATGAAAATGTAAAACTGTTACCCAGTTCACCAAACACCCACTCCTTGTTTAGGCAGTTGACAAAGAAAATGGGTGACTGCGAAACGGACATCAGGAAATCACTTATAGCAAGGTTCATGATGAAGTAATTGGGCGGCGTCCTCAGTTTCTTATCACTGCAACAGAAAAAAAGAGTTTTCAGCATTGATGTTTTGGTGGACTTTGTTGGGGTAATAACTAAGGAGGATTTGTGTTTCTGATTTGGTGTGATTGTGATTATATCCCTGCACTGAAAAGACATACAGGTATCATACTGAACAGAAGCTCTTTAAAGCAGTTAAAATTTTAAGGCTTAAGGATTAAGAATTCTTAAGAATTAAGGCTCGAGGCATCATTGCTACCGCTTCAGACTTTGATAAACAGAGTAGACTTAGAAAATTATGATTTAGAAAAATATACTCTGTAGTGTGCTCAAGGGAGCACCTATTGGACATTGCATGACTTCCTTGTTATTCAACTATTCATTGCATCTTTCTAGACAGCAGAACAAAGTTCTTGGCATTGTCCTTGGTGACGACAGGCTGGGGACTTTCCCTGGCTGTGCCCTATTGCTCAGGGCCATGAAAGTGGGCAAGAGCGTGATATCACTGCAAAGCTATGATTTCTGATTAAGACAATAACACCCCCTCGGTTTACAATTACAAATAAAACTCTTCCTGTTCATGAGCACACGTTGACTGTCCTTATCCCTGTGGAACTCCTTGCCTCATCCCATCATCCCTGCAGACTCTGGAAAAAGATGAGCACCTAAACCCAGCTCTAACACCTTCCCTGTTTTCGCTTCTATATACTGTATAAGTGCACCACAAAATACATTTTGGCTCCTGTGCCAAAAATCACCTAAATA
Organism: Atractosteus spatula; assembly: GCF_055471065.1. NCBI lineage: Eukaryota > Metazoa > Chordata > Actinopteri > Semionotiformes > Lepisosteidae > Atractosteus > Atractosteus spatula. Next base: position 63,764,867 of record NC_142708.1, on the reverse strand, counting down.
GCTGAATTAATGTTCATTTAGAGTGGTGAGACCTTGCACAAGTTCACAAATTCATAACAATTGTTTATTTGGTTGATAAATTTCAGTAAATACATTTGAAGCATTACATTTCTTCTTTAAACAATTTGTGTTTACTTAAAAATCCACAATGTTTCAGATAGTAGTTTGTTCAGAAATTCCATGTTCTTTTTCACTGCACCACATTGTTCCTTTTTTGAAAGTGCATATTGATATTCAATCTCAGCCTGAAAATTGGTGTTACTAGCAGAACATCTTCTTCTGTGTCTGCTGCACCAGTCTTTCAAATCCATTTGAATACCCAGAGTTTTTGTTTTACAAAAATCCAAACAATCCAACTATTTAAACAAGATTCAAAATGGAAAACTAGAGATTCAACATATGAATGAAAAATGGAGATTCAACATATAAAGTTAGTAATAGGACATCAGAAGGACCACAGATGAGAGGGGGATGTTTGGCCCATATACTGTCACATGGCTCTGTTTCAATACAGTGCTGTGGTACTACTGGCTGTACTGGTACCAAACCTTAGCATGTATTTCCCTGGGAAAAGGGCCATTTGGATCAGCCAATCAGACCCATATGAACACAAAGAGAATAGGCAGATCATGGTCCTGCTCTGGAATCGAATTCTGTAACTTGGAGCTGAGAGGCAGTAGTGTTAACTATTATGACATTGTGCTGCCCTAAACAGATAATTTTATTAGTTTTCTTTTGCTGTTTGTTAGGTCACGCGAAAAAGGGATCAGCAAAAATTGAAAGGAATGTCTATGTTATAGTGTTGGCTTTTTGCTTATATGTTACAGATTATCTGGAAAATCTGTAAATGTATTAAAATAACTGTCCAATTAAAACATTTACTAGCTTGTCAGGTAGTAATAAACAAACCAGTTATTTTGTAAAGTTACTGTCAGAGCCTGTTCATCTGTAAAATCTCCAGTAAATTTGTGTGTTGGGACTCACAGTATGTCAGAAAACACTTGTTACACACCAGGCGCATGTCTGGCAATGTGCTCAAGTTATACAGTATATCTGATATCTGAAAATACTAAACACATAAAATAACCATAGACCAGTAACTACAGTAAATCTATTGTTATTAACAGAGATTTAAACAGAAGTTTAGGAGGAGATCAACCCCTAACCTTGTCCATTTCTGCTCTCACATGTATAAATATCACTGCATACTTGCTTGGGTGTGAGGAAGTCTCAACTGCTGAAAGTGAGGAAGTTTTTTCTACTTTTCAGAATGGAATGAGCCTTTACTTGCTCCTGGAGTTTTCAACATTCAGTGAACAAGGCTGTGTGCTGAGTTTGATTATATGGTAAACCCTAAAGATTTAGGACTTCCAGCCAGACATATGAAACCATAAAATGCATTTATTTTTAAGAAAATGATCTAAAAAAATGTTGAATTATCATGGCACATCCTCGTTGATTAAACTAAAATGTTACTACTATACAAATAATCCATTGTATAATCACATTCACTATAAAACATCAGTGCTTTCTCTTTTAAAGGCAAGAAAAACATGCTGTAGTATGTACAAACTAAGCTAATTCTCATATTTAGATCCTTTTTACCTATGATACCTAAATGTCAGTTTCACAGTACTTACAATACTACAAATCACTCCTTTCATTTACTTCATTAGCTAAAGAATAGCACAAAGGTTGTGATTTCCAAGAAAAAACACAGAATGACACATTCACATTTACAGCTGCTGTTGTCAGCTGAAATCAGGACCTAAAAGAAAGACGAGAAGCTGGTTAATTTCCTCAGTACGCACGCTCTCTTTAGCCCTTCGCACTCGCTGGCTCTGGAGGAATCATCCTCACCTCAGTGCACACTGCACTTTCCCATCAGGATACACACGTCTCCACAAGACTGGAAACTTCTTGCTCAGTCACTGACACAAGAAACATCTAACACAGCCTTTATCTGAGCCAACACTTGGAAGAACTTTAAGAAGTGCTTTTACGGTGAAGTGATAATGTACAGAATGAGCATTACAGCTTTTGAACATTCTTTACATCCTTCTGCACATGACTACATTCTGTCATGACTACATCAGGCAGGAGATTAAAGATATGTCAGTTCATGAATAAATGTAGATTTATATCTACTTTAGATATAAATATTTCTTTTAAAAGGATCTATTTTACCAGTAGAAATTACAGAGAATTTACAGAATTGTTGTTCTGAAGTTCAGCCTTCCATAAATATAGGACTTTAAGTGTACTTTTTTCCAATTCTTTCCTTTCACACAATGTAAAAGCACCTTGGGGGTGTGGCATTTAAGTGGGGCGTGTCCAGTGTGGAGGCGGAGCCCTGCTCATAGGGCGACACCTCGTCTTTGTAGTCCCAGCTGTTTGGGCTTCCAGCTGATGAGCCCCAGCTGGGCGGGTCCTATAAAGGCACACTGGACACCCTACGACATGACCAGCAGGGCTACACCCAGAAGGGGGGGAGTTTTGACCGACAAGGGGAAACTTCACGAGTACAATCCAGGTGGTGTAAAAAAACAGGAATCTAGCATGCTTAAGATCTTTGTGATAAGCAAGCAATTATTTTTTGTCAGTCTCACTGGGCTGCAGTGACTGTGGGAGGCAATGGGCCTGAAGCAAAGCTTGATCAGGGCTGGCAAAGTCTTGCAAGAGTTTTGACCTTGCGCTTGCACAAGAGTTTGGAGTTTGAACCTGCACTGAACCTCTCTGAGCTGGTAGGGGCCCAAGCCCAGAGGATTTCACTATCAAATTCAAGGGAAGAAAACAAATCTCCTAGATTTCCCCTGAGCTACTGTACTTGTCATGAGACGCTGGCTTCACTTTCTCAGAAAAACTGTGCATGCTGTTTCTACTTATAAAACCCATGCGTTAAAGCAGCCATTCATAACTATGCCAAAACCAGCTTGCCTCTCTCTATCCCATCTCTACCACTGTCGTGATTCCCAAATGCCCCCCTGAACCTTTTTGTCATATCAGAACTGTTCTAATCCATTGCACAAACAGTGTTATGGGCATGTGTGTATTTACTGTGGTGGCTGTTACTGTGATTAAACCTCCTGGCTTTAATAATCTCCTCTTCTTAAACTGGGCTCTGTATTTACCCACTAGTCTCTGGCCAGGCGTGAACCCAATGGGGGTTAGATGGCACAATTTCAATTTTTTTTGTACAGTATTTTGAGAAAATCCAGCTTGAATGTGTGGTATAATAATTCAACACAGAATCAAGTGATTAACACTAATCTAATGTTTTAGTTGCATCATTGCTGTATTAAGTTCTTGCACATATTCCCTGCCCATATACTGCTGTCTCCCAGCTTGTTTGGTGAGCCTTATCTAGTGTGCCACTGCAGGACTACTAAATTACTTTTGCCATCTTCCAAGAAGTCCTCTTCCTCTGAGTCATTATTACTCCCTTGGGATCCCATTTTCAAAATAACACAGAAATCTGAAAATCACATCACAAACCTTAATGATTCTTCATTTATTCCTTTAATCCCGTTGCACTCTCTTTTTAATATTTCATAACTAATAATGTAATGTTTTCAAATAATCAATCGCTATGATGCTCAGTTACAAAAGCAGAGCTGTAGATTGTGGTTCCGCAGGAATTTTCAGATTAAAGAAATGTTGCAAATCCATGTATAAATGATAAGATTTGTTTAATACAATACTATTTGGTTTTAGATTGCGTACAGTATGTTCTCATATGATCTCACGTTTCTAAGAATGACTTCAGCCTTCAAATCCTCGCGGTGTCTGCACATGGTGTGTTTCCTCATTAATTCCCGTAGGAAAGGAAGGCATTGAAAATCTACTGCTAATAAAACACATCACAAGACAACAGTAATGATTCTGAATGGACAAGAAACAACGTAGTGGAAACAGCTGAAGCATACATGTATGTAACCAGGTGATGAGGTGGGGGCACAGGAGTGGGGAATAGCGCATCGCGCAGGCGGGTAGATATTGCTATCGGTTTACTATGGAAGCCCTATGGAAGCCCGTTTCCGCCAGGGAGTAAAAAAACGCGCTATGTTGTCTCAGAATTCCGACTTAGTAGCTCAGAATTGCGACTTAGTAACAGAATTCCGACTTTATATCTCACATTTGCGATTTCGAAATAGCCCATATTTCATTGTCTGTCCTTTTGTTATTGTAACGGATTCGGGTTCTAGGGCTTGTGCCCTCGCCGCTCCCACCCTACAGTAGTTCGTGCCTCACTGCATTAGCTCGAACCCAGGTCTTTTTTAAGTAAAAAAGGACATACATGTACAGTGGAAATATGTAAAAAGTATAAGTTTCAGCTTTTATAATTGTGAATTCCTCTGGATGTGAAGTGTCTATTTCTGTATCTTATTTCATATTCTGTCTCCGTTCCAGCCTCTCTGTATATCACCATCACTGAATGGTTTGCCATGTTTAGAGAGTAGCAGTGGAATTTTTAACGTGGCTAGCGTCACTGCCTGGGACACTTTTCGAGTAGCTCGCATGATTTTCTGCTCGGCGATAGCAGTTTTTTCGAGATTACTTATCTTGAGAGAACTGTCACTTGAATCAGGTGGGTATTGCTTGGCAAAATGTTTGTGAGTAGTATCAAAATGTCTTTTTACATTGTACGTTTTGCAATTTTTCTCCATTCTTCCAGTACTTTCCTACCCTCATCAGTGATGACAATATTTGTCATTTACCATTTATCAATTTGCCGGGGTAAACCATTATAAACTTTATGATTGCTTTGATCACAGAATCTCAAAGCCTTACATCTCAGCAAACAGCTCCTTGCTTTGAAGCTACCTAGAATGGAAATGTTGACATTAGCGAGGTGTTACCCATTGTATCTAGATTCTTATAAGACAGTTAAATAGTCACAATGGTTGAAACCATACCTTAAAAAGGATTTCAGTTTTCATCAGCTTGGTGTCTAGTTAAAATATTTTACTTTTCTGTGTTTTACTTCAAAAGCCAGTTAAAAGGACAATATCTTCCAATGTTAAATCAGTAAAAGTGTTTTTCCACTTAGATGCACTTCAGAGCCATTAGTGAAAATCCCATGACATTGCAAGCAAGCCATCATTTCGCAGGCACTCACAAAATGGCTTTTTAAGTGCCTTGAATCCACTTTTAGCAATATTGCCAGAGAAAATGACACATTATGAATATGTACCACAGACATGTAGATAGAGAGGAAACTATTCAAATGCATAGTATAACAAAGGGCACAGTTGCATTCTTAAAAACATACAGTAAATGACGTACATCAAAATTGCATTCGGAAATGTAATGTACATGAAAAATTGTAAAGTATTCACACATTTCAAGCTCTCTCCTCTGGTTTCTGATGTATTAATTTTCATTAATAAGTATTAATTTTTCATTCAATTTTCTATAGTTTTGGGTGAACTGACTGAAAATAAATAATAATTTTATAATAATAATAATAATCTCTTGTATTTTTTTTCTCAGGAAACTTTCATGATTGAAATTGGTGTGATTTCTCAAAAGCCCTGTGAAATTCACAGATGAATTACAATGCCTGGAAAGCCTGTCGATTTTTACCCAAGCATCACTATGTGCTACAAACGTGCATACTCTAGTTTCATCTTTCAGTATAATCCCTGTCCACCACAGTGCATTTACTACATCAAAAAATAAGCTGCTCTGTGTAACTTTAGTAAGAGTGATGCAGTCTCACTGTATCTGGGGTTGAAAAACTCCCTGTTTGGCTCTGATGAACCTCAACATCAATAAAAGCTCGCATGACCAGATTGCACTGCTAGCAAACATTAAATTATCAGATCAAAAAAGGATGAAAAAATTCAGTTCTAGGAAACAGTGTATCTTTCCCATAAAATCCACAATGGCGAAGATTCTTATTTTTTTGTACACAAGATTGGATGACTTACAAATGAACCCTGGCTGTTCATTCAGCGAAATGATCAAACAATATTGCTGCTGCATGCAGTAAACGTTAAAAGAGTGTAAATGTTCTACAATAACTTTAGACAAAAGTCCACACAGAATAACATGTACCTTCCATACATTGCATTTATAATTTGTAAACCATTCAAAATCTGTGAAGAGGCTGCAAGCTCAGAAAAAAAAGAAACTGTATCATTTCATATCCAAAAATAATTTCTTAAATTGCATCTCTTAAATTTCACTTTAAAATAGTGAACCAAAGACTAGAACAATGTCTTTCAACATGTTTTCATCAGGTTCACAATAATGATTACCATTCATTGCTACAATTATACTGAAGAACTCAATAATATTTAGCAGAATATTGTAAGAAGAAAATATATTTGATATTTGCTTCAAGAACTATGGGGCCTCATAGAAACTAGTCTTTAATCCATATCTTAAGTAAATGTAAATATAATACAAGAAACTCTTGAATATATTAGTGTATCTGTGAACTCTTAATGTTAATAATATATGTATTGTATATATGGAAAAATGTCATAACATTGTTTACACTCACAGTATATTAAGGGATTTTGAAATGATTAACTGCTTATTTGAATGATCAATTATTAAAATTATGCCATTTGAAGAAATTTAACAAATATCAAGACATGTTTAATATTAAACAACATAGTTTCTGTCCTGTTCTTGAATCAGCACAAGCTTTTGTGTTTTATACATATTTCAAATATAGATCATCTTTGCATCACTGTGCACAGATGTTATTTTCTTTTATGCTCTGTTCTATTGCAAAGCTGCTTGGCACCAAATCATTAAAAGCAGACTATATGAACTCATGCCTTACATCTGACATAAAATACTAGACACACAGTATAACAATCTCTTCATTCACTTGTACAGTATATCAGAGTCTCTACAGACCATAACAAAACCAGTCCTTCCACAGCACTTATACTCACACACCCTCCTGTAACATAGTTAGTAGCCTGCCGGTTTTTGTCGATGTGAGCTGTTAATAACATCATTGACTAAATAAATACTTACTAAATTGAATTAGCATTAAATGTTCCTTTGTCTACAGCTGCTGAGAATTGATTCATCATTCAGTAGAAGATGTCTTTTATCAATTTAATTTTCTCATGTCTTAACCTTTTGATTGTGCCTCTGATGTTTTAGTGTATGTGGATTCAAGGAAAGCCCACCTTTTAAGATACTGTAAATATTGGAACTAAGCAGATAAATAGGAAATCCACTTTTTGAAGGTACCAAATGAACACCAGTCTCAGACAAGGGGAATCCAGAGACAGGAGGGCAATTTCTAACAGGATTAAACAAAACAATACCAATAACAGAGCTGACAGTCCACATAATGCATCAATTTCACATGTCCTGAGTGCTATTCCACTGCTCATCTGTATCTTCTGCTGTAACCTTTTGGGAGTTATTACTTTCTTTCCTGACCTTGGCACAGCAAGTCTGATTTGCTCAGCATCCCACCTGCACATTCCTACAGGATCTAACTTCTGAAGCAAGACAGACAAAGATATATCACATTGGATTATAAACGCACCTCTGTACATGCAATAAATTAAATAAAGCCAAATGTACAAACTGTCAGACTCAGTCAATCAGTCTGTCCCTCGGAGTACAATCTAAAAAAGGTTCTAATGTTAGCCAACAAGTCAAATGAAATAAAGATTTCAATCAAAATTTTACATCCCTAAACTGCTGGGAAATCTATAGCAATAGAAATCGTAGAAATTATGTCTCTTTTTAATGGGAATCATACTGTATCACACAACAAAGAGTGACTAAGGTTTGGGTTGGTACACTGATCCATTCCTCCAGTTATTAAAGGAATACAGTATGCAGGGAATCTCCAGACTTAATGGCAATACATTCACAAAGTAAAAACACTGTAACTACATGTTTTTAGAGTAGAGTCTAAAATGGCTGGCTAGGGTTTAATATTTGTGCTGGAAAAGCCAACCTGGCTCCCTAGGGAATCTAATTATACTGCACCTACTGCCTTCTGGCTTCAGACACGCACAAGGTTGACTTAAGATGAACTAACCTTCCAGCGCCTCACATTTAACAGACTTGACCCAATATTAAATAGTCAGATATCTACTCTAAAGAAACAAGCTTAACCAAAGGCAATTGGAGGCATCAGATAATTACATTGTTCAAGAGTGCTTCAAAAGCCTATTTCTTTCAAGCACACACAAAATAAAAATAGGCTAACATGTGTTACTCCAATATTAGCATTTAATGAAAATGGCTGCATGCTTTCCTCACAGCTAGCACTAAACACTTCCCATGTAAGGTAAAACCAGAGAATTAATGTGGAAACATTTTGAAATAACACACACAAAAATAACAGCCCAAATCCCACACTTAAATGACGGTGTTTTAGGAATAATTCGCACACAGTGCTTCTGACTGGTGGAGAGACTTGAAACAGTTCAAGCACAATTAAAACACAGGCATCTAACACGCAATGACTGGAAACACATGAACGGATAGTTTTGTGTACATTACCTGTAAAATGCATACATGACTAGAAGGTTCCCAACCACTCCAATGGTGCCAATCACTGCAACAAAACACGCAATGATGTAATGGACTTGATCTGGAACGTCAATCTTCTTAACAAAGCTCCTGTGGGGCTCCATATCCAGGACCTGGTGTGAGGAGATGACCAGTTTTGCATTAGCCTTTTCATTCGGTGTTTCTCTAATCACAGTATCCGTGCTTCTGACAGGAGGAATGAATAGTCACTTGATTGTTGTGATTTTACAGAGAGTGGCCAGCAACTCAGTTATTTGCAGTTGTGGAGATACCCAGGTCATATGATATGTCAGTTGCAACAATATTGTTTTAACTATTTGCTTGTGATCCCGAGAGGAATGCAATAATTAGCTGTTGTGAATTTCTAGACAGATCAGAAACGGTTTGTTTTTATATCATTTTAGTCCGTCAGTTATACATTCCTCCAAGGCAGAACTTACTTTCTTACTTTAAGTCTTCCATTTTCTCTTTAGGATTAATCCCATAACAAGACAACAATATAAAACAGCAATATAACCACTGGTCCATATTTTATTCAAGACATATAATCCCCCTGCACTTTGATAGCTTACTCCAAGACAAACCAGGCTTTATCTCTGAGTCACCTAGTGGACTCTAAAAATGTTTGAGCTCTATTCCAGATTCTTAATAGCAACAATAACAAAAACAAAACAGCCCTAAAGAAGGAGAGTGAATTGATTTACGGAAAGGAGTGTGTAGTACTGTAAGTCATGAAAGAGTAATGCACTGATTTTCCCCCTCACAGCTTAAACTCTGGCCATTTCCTATCACCTGGGCTCTCTAACAGGCAAGCCCTGTCTTCCAACTTTATAGCATACTCAGCTCCCTACAGTACCTGTTACGATTGACATCCCTGCCCTAGAGGGCGCTCCATTTTACTCCTGTTAATAGTTTCCTGTGATCGTTTATCTGTGTTCCAGTTGTGCCTTGTTGTGTCTCCCCCTATTTAATCTTAGCTCCTCCAGGGCTCAGGGCTCAGCATTAGGGTACAGATGACACGAGGCCCACCTAGCACCAGGATACCCTACGTCCGTCTCCTGAGGGCATAGGCCTCATCCCCGACACCTCCCGTTTCCTGAGCCCGGGGTCTGGAGGATCTTGCCCCGTTATACCAGGATCTCCATGTCAGTAGTCTGTTCGTGTTTTCCCCATTCCTGGGGATTTTAACCTTGTTGCGTGATCTTTTGCTAATGGACTCTTGGACTGTACCCTGACCCCCCTTCGGACCTGCTCGGATTTGGACACCACTCTTTGTCTCCCCCGCTCACTGTCTCATGACTGTCACTATTATTTTGTGCACCATTAAACCCCTGTGTGTTTTCCCATACCACACCTCCTGTTTCCTCCAGCTCTTACCGCATCGCATAGGGTCTACTACAAAACCCGACACAGACTACGGACCCTGGCCGTAACACTACCCAGACCTCCATCTGTAGCAAAGATCAACTGAAATCAGAGAACACAATAACAGACTAAAGTACCATCAATGCTTTCTAGTATTAACCTAGAATGCTTTCAAGCCATCAGGAAATTATATATAAAATTTGAGACATTAAAAAGTTATCAAATGGAAAAACAAGAATATCACGCTTCCGGTACTTTAATGTTTATTAGTGTATCTTTAGGTTTTCATGCCTGAAAAGTCACTGTAGAAACCCTGCTTTAAAACCAGTAGATACACAGTCACTATACAGTACTCTTGCAATGATTTCAGACTGACCAGAGTCTTAGTCTAGTGTGACCCCCCACACTCAAGGACAGTCACTGCAATGAAGCAAGGGAGAGATGAAAAACAGCAAGTCCATCACATTAAAATAGAGCTTGACTGCAGGGATGCGATTAAGACTCTGATTAAATGGGACCAAAGGATAGCCCAATGGCCAGCTCACTGGGGTAGTGTTGGGTGTAAGAGGATTTATTTCTTTTTACGTTAATGTGATAGAAAAGGACACATGTCTCACGCAATGCTAATCTCTTGATTTCAAGAATTGGACTCTTGTCTTGTTTTGTTTTGCAGTACATTAAAGTGTACAGCAAATAACATTTGGACAATTTCTTCTTTTGTACTGTACTAAAGCTTCCTAATCTTGATAGAGTAACTCTCAGGGGCTCTGAAAGCCATTCACAGACTGGACGTTGGTTCATTTCATGGCTGCATAATTATAGAATTGTTTGTGCCAATTGCTGTCTTTTGCATCAACATGTGACTTTGTGCTTAATGCCATTCAATATTGTATGAATATGAAACCAAGTCTTGTTAACCCTCCCCCACAGATAAATTTATATGAACTGTATTCTTGTCAGCAATTCTGTAATATGTGACCTTTCAGTCCTCTGAATACTCTCTAAAATCGAGGGTTGTTTGAGTGTTTGATATGCTGTATACAGTGTGCAGAGCACATCACAAATCTGAGTGTCATATAAAAAATACTTTGCTGGATCACCTTCACCTCCTTCCGTCTTTCTAAAAAAATAATGAAACACATGATATATGAAGTTCTTGCAGTAAATATTCTCGATTTAAATGACCCAATATCTTAACTGAGTTTTGTATTGCTTTCATTTGTTATGTTTTGCCTGTCCGATGAATTAACTGTGTAAAACATGTCACCATAGTATTATTAAAACTCCAACCCTCTTAGAAGTTTCTGTACAGAAAGATTTGATCAATATTAACTTATTAACCCATTTACTCAGCTGCACTCACAATGATGGAAAAATTGGCTTCTAATTATGCAGAAGATCTTATCAACAAAATGTACTTTGTAAGGGGACAAAAGTCACGATTTCTGACTTTTTAAGTTTCAAATGTACTAAAACTATGATACCAGAAACAACAAAAAAAAACAATGTATTAATTTCTACAATTAATACTACATTCTCACAGTGTCCTGAGCAAAGAGAAAGTTTAAGAGAAGATTAAAGACGATTTGGCAAACATTATTAAAAACATAAACAAGTTAATTTCAAGTGTATTAAAAATGTTGATTGAGGATTTTAAACAGTAAATTTGGCTTAACCCACTTGGCTGAGGGCTGAACTTCTGGCCATGCAGAGGGAGGAGTGGTCCAGAGGCAGCTACAGAGATTCAGATGGAGTGGGAAAGGGATGCAAACATCAGATGAGAAGGATAGTAGGACAACTATAGTATTAAAAACACTTATGATACACAGGTATCTATAGTATTTAAAAAATTTAGGTGAGAAAATGACATCAGGATTTCATTACAAATTACAATAACAGCTTTCATACCCCATTTATTGAAGTACTGTATTGTTTACTAGGCTAGAATTACTCATCAGATCTATTGAACAAAGCTTCCCCCAGCACATGTTATGGCAATACGTTTTTCTGCAGCTCCACTGATATTTATACAGTTTATCGATGCACATCTGCTGTATGCAGTTGCAAACACGGGAAAGTTATTTTTAATGGGAACCAGATTTGCTCACAGACTGGCAATAGACTAATAGCATCACTAAAGTAGGGACAGAACTGGGTACATCTGAGTGAAAGTGGCATTCATTTATGGGTATAGTGATGTCTGCATACTCTAGTATCCAAGAGCAAACCATTCATGTCATTATTGTGTATGCTTTAATTCTTTCTGCAATAGGGGAATCTAAAAAAAATATCTTGGGTCATTCCATCAATCTTGAAAGATTTCTTTAACTTGCATCCTAGATGTGCCACCACTTGAGAAATTGCCTTTTGAAAACAACAGTAAAATGAGTTTGTGTGTTTTTCTTGTTTTTGTTCTGCTTATTTCCTTACTGTTCTGAGTAAGACATAAAAAAAGACATAGAAAAAATTGGAAGGTTCAAACAGGATGTCCATGGAGTGTATATACAGTAAGGTTCAAAGACCTCTGTACCGAAATCAGTAATATGACTTGATTATCCCAATAATTCCAGATGCTTCATGTGCTACACATATTGTAAAAAACCTGTCTAACAAAAACAGTGTTGGGTTGATGCAAAATTTCCACCCCACTCTTCACACACATGAATGTACATGCTGGATTTACCAGCTTCTCAGTAATGTTTTTTCCGAGCTTTGCTTTTACATTTAAGGACAAACACTCTAAAGAAGCAGCCTTTTTAAGCAGATAGAAAACTTACAAAGGTGTCTCAGCCTTCCATTAGTTTCTGGATGTTTAATTTCCTATCACAATAAGCATCAGAAGAAACATATCACTCATTATTAAAATATTTAGATTTTTGAAATTGATTAATTGCTTTTGCTGTCACTTTAATTAATTCATCACTCATGACTGATCAACACTTCAGTGATTGTTGCATGAGCACTCAGTTGATGAGGCGATTTAACTATTTTATTGTCAAACCTGTTGAAAATCATGAAAGAAAAACACAGCAGGAAACCAATAAGCCCCACTTATCAAGACCTTTCCACCATCAGCTCAGGCAAACTGGCCAACAGTGGGGCCTAGTCCTGTCCTGCTGAACACTGTTCAGCAGTTTCTCAACCAGCGCCCCTCCAGACGAAGACGGGTGTGTGTAAGAAATTTTGGAAAGGTCACATACTGTATTAGAACATAAATGAACAATTTACTCTTTATATACATTACTGTTTATAACCAAAGTGTCATGTTGCACTTCAGCAACTTAGTATAGTGCAAGTTTTTTCAAGGTTGCATGAAACTTGGACATAAAAACCAAAACCAGAGAACATCTGAGAATGGTTGTGCAGGAGCTCTGAGTTTCACTGTCATAAGTTTTGAAGGGTTGAGTGGCTATGTACTGTACTACGAAAAACACTTAGATTAAACAATCCACATCTTGGTTATAATATTATAATGATATGCTTGGGTTGGTGATGTGTGTGTGTGGGGGGAGACGGAGGTATGCTATAAAATCACAACCTGACTCAAGAAGCTTCATTAATAAAGAACTGGGACCTGGGACTGAAACCTCTCCTGTTATTTTATCTCTTGCAGAAAAAAAATACAATTTGAAGAAAAGACAGGCGATATCCATGCATTTAAACCATTGAAACATATTACAATGCATTAAAAAGTAAGAGCTTGGTAATACGTTTGGGAACCATTTCTAATGTACTTTATAAATCAAATAAAAAAAACATTAAGCATTTCAGTGTTATAACACTTATTGTGTTATACAATTGACACCTATTGTTTTATGTTCAGGAGTTAAGTTAAAAAAGCTGAATAATTCAGAAGCACTTAACAATGTGAGCTTTTCATTTCCAGAGTTCCAGACTTGTTTTGTTTTTACAATTAATAATTTTCTAACCTACAGTACATCCCATTTGTATTCTCCACACAGCTGTACTATCACTCTTTACAGATGAAGTACAGAGATGCTAGTTGGTTTTTCCTCCATGCTCAGAGCCTGCTGACAGTAGTTAGAGTTGGTAGCTCTGTCGGCATGCGTAGGCTGCAAAGGAGCCATAATGTTACAGCTGTAGAGCTGAAGCAAAAACATTGTGTCTCTTTTCTTTTCCTTTAAGCATGGAATAAATTTCAGTGGACAGAAGTGTTACTGGGCTTCATATCCCAGCAGCCAGATGTACACAGATAAAGAACTCCTGACTAAAACAGAAAAACAGAGGGATTCATTGAAACTGCTCCTACAGTACCTGTCTGCTCTGCTCTGCCCCTGAAAACTACAGAATCAGGAATTCTGTTCAGATTTAACCAAGAAAAGCTCAAAGTCTGTAGGTCTCCTTAAATCTTCACCTTCTTCTGGCCTTTGTTTTGACTGAGCTACTGTAAATGAACCCCCTTCTTGAAGTCTTGTGTTATTGATGATTCCTGAATGCTAAGCCTGAAGGAAAATATTCAGGTTGCATGCAGTAGCTTTTGTCACATCATCAGTTCGAAGGTCCAATCATCAAGACAGACCTCAAATCAAATTGTGCCAGTCCAGTCTATTTTTCCAAAGATAATTGCATACTCTCAGGCTTTCGTCACATGTGAAGAGAAACACTTTTATATAAACTGAAATACTTTCACTTTAAAGCCTTTCCACTCAACCACATCACCTATGCATCACTCGGGACCAACCACCTTTCTAGTTAGATCTGCTCACCTGTGTAGTGTTCTCCCCGTCCAAATCTCTGCGTTGTATTTGTTCTGTTTTGTTTCGAGCAGGCTGGTCACTGCATACAACTATTTGTTAAATGGAACAGCTTCAACTCTAAACGTGGGATTATTAATATAATACCTCCGATTCCTCCAGAACAGCACAAATCACTGGTTTAGGTGGAGCTATGCTACTGTACGTGCTGAATTGATAGCCAATAGAACTGTAATTAACAGCAGGAAAAACAGTGAGGAACTTACATGCATACAGAGAGTGTAACTGCATGCAACCCACTTAATTTGGAATATTCCAGCTGATTATTGATTTTCAATGGGTATTTGTCACTTCGCATTGTTTTCATTTCATTAATTTGTACAGAGTGCAGAGAGGCTTCTTGTGCTCATAGATAATTGTAACCATAAAAAATGCTTTTCACTGGTTACAATAAGTCAGAACATTTAGGAGCATGCTCTCTGAAAAAAACATTTTCAGAAATAGGAGAGTGGGATTTTAATATGGTTAAATGAGTAAAGGAAAATAAATATGCTAAGCAATAAATATCTTTAAGCCTCTTAAAGATAAACCAATACATTTTAAAACCATGTTTTGCCAGTGTCTGACCATATAAGTGTAAAAACAATTTCCTTTTCTGAGCACTAGAATTTTCGAGATACACTGAATAGTCAATACATCAGTGAATTGCATTTCATTCTCAGACGTTAAATATACAGGGAATTCATAACATCATCTTTGTTATCCATCTTTTTAAATTTCCATTTTCCATTTCTCAGACTACTGTTTAAAATGTCTGCATTTAAAAGCAAATAACCTCAGCAGTATTTCTTTTCTTCTCTTTCTATCAATGAAAATACACTGCTACACTTGTGTTACAATCAGAACGTTTTCAGTGTGGAGAGATGGAATTTGAACACTGTTATCTCTAAGGATGATTTTACAGCAGTTCTGCTTAGGCACTTAAGTGGGATATAAAATGATGTGATAGTCCAAACATTTTTACTTTTTTTCTGCAGGGATAGCCATTCAACTGTTTAAGAAGTAATATGCTTGACCACAAAAATGGGATTATAAGTAAAGAAGCTTGAAAAACACGAGAAAATCTTGGAACACATTCATTGAAGTGCTAACACCACAAAGTTCAATTTGGAACTGATTAAACTACTGTATGCACGTAACTCTCCATGTCTGTTAGAAGATGTCTGTGCTTGTAGGGGCAAAAACAAGATATAACTTTATGTATGTACAAACTATAGCTTTATCTAACATATTAACATGCATTAGCTAACTTCTAAGAAACACAATTACCAACCAATGCATTTAGATTGCATTTCTTTTTTTACTCCTCTTTATCCTGGTGAACCTCACACCAAGCTGGAGGCTGTCCTGTCAGTGCAGGATTGAAGGAGGGAACAACTCCCAGGTCAGGATCCCAGCCCATCACAGGGCACACACACATGCTGTACCCATATACACAGATGTGTACATGCACATGCATGCATATTCATGCGCACACATGCACACAGACAATGTAGAAGCCAGGTAACCTAGCCAGCATGCTACTGGAACACCCAACACCACAGACATGTAGATACCATGTTAACTCTACAATGAAGGCAGCCCGGACCCATTAGCATGGCTGCTTTGCGATCTCCGTGGTGTTTGTATTGTAGCGTATACAGGTTCTTTCAGGACAACGGACTAGTGGAGATGCGAATAGTGAACCAAGCGACAGCTTTTATTCTTCTGACCCACACACACAAAACCAAACACAGGATATATACCACATGAGGAGACTGACGGAACACATGCACATCGTTAGGGTGGTGCCTCTTAACAACAGGCTATACACTTATATGGCTACACCGGACACTAAAACTGCTAGGACACTATTTACATATGCAGGGTCAGCTGCTGGTCATCGTGCTGACCCTCGGACTCTCCCCGGCTAGAACTCCCAGCCTGCCCAGCAGTACTATGAGCGCCCAGGTGCGCTTCCTCCTCACCACCGGGCGAGGGCGTTACAGTATGTTCTCTCCGTATGTGTCTGTGTTTGAGTCCATGTGTGCTCTGTGATGGACTGGTATCCTGTCTAGGGTGTACCCCGCCTTGCACCCATTGCTTTCCGGGATAGGGTCTAGCCCATCTGCACCCCTGGTATTGGATAAAGCTGTGAAAATAAGAAATGGGTGGATGGATGGACTGTAAAAGTGACATCAAGCTAGGTGATCATGAAGAATACACCCATACATCTACTGTATTTTTGGGAGGTTATGAAGTGCTGTACATTCTGGGGGGGTCACTTTATATTTTCTATATGCTATAGCAAGTGACAGGTGATTTTGGATTTTGTCATGTGTGTGGCTCCTGTCAGCCCAGCATAGGTAATATCGCTACAGTTTTTGTAAGAATTCTCCTTAGAACAACTTTAACATGAGGAGTTAGTGGATTTTTTAGTACATATGAACATCAGCCTACACCCTGCAGACTGAGCAATTAAATGGAGAATCATTGCTTTTTTTGTTGCATATTTGTTTTCCAGGGCAAGATCAGTGGGAGTTCTCTGTTCAGCCATGTTCTCCACAGTGCTGTTTAATTCTTTCAATGGGGAAACACAAAGCAGAACAAACCATAGTTTTACAGAGAAATCAAGCCGAGCGTGACAAAAATGAAAGAAAGCCTTCCTTTTACTTTTACTCTTGATTACCGGGAGCCTTATTTTGGGACATTTTTTCATTCCTAGCTCTTTGAAAGCTTGATCAGTATTTACAAAAACTAGCTGGAAACAGACCCAAACAGGGCCTGAAGCATTGAAACCCCATGTGCTTATACTGCATGAGCATCATTCGAGTTCAGCATCTCCTTGCCAGGGCATTCAAGAATGGTGATATTGTAGAGCAAAGAGAAACCATATAATGTATGGGGATGAGAGTAAATACTGAGGCACACCATAAAGGATACTTCTGTGGCCACGTCTTCATAATTGACTAATTTATCGGTATGAAGCTGAAAGAAATGAAGTATAGAAGTGCTAAAAATATCCAAAATGTACAAACTATAAATGAAAAAACAAAAATGTATTTATAGTCTGTTGTTTAAAGACTCAACATATCCTGAGGAGGTCGGGGATCAGATCAAAGGACCCCAGGTGGAGTCTGGATTGTTAGTTTGAATATAATAGAGGAACATGGAATCAACAGTGTAGCAAAATGTGAAAAACCTGTTGCTTTTCAGAGCCCCCAACATTTTTGTCCTCAGCACACTGGGGCGAGCAGATGGGTGGGGTGCATGTTTTCCGCTGTAGTGCAAAAATCACACACACAGAGCTAAAGTTTGTGTTCAGCAACCAAATGACTTCATGACTATTCTTCTACAGAGGAAAAAAAAAAAGAACACGGCACTCACCAATCCTGTTTCAGCATGCACTTCTCGTCCAAGTCAGAAAACCTCAATGTGGACAGCTCCTCCTTCCACCGAGAAGCATCAAGCTCAACAGCTCAAGTCCCAGCAAAGCGAGGAATGGAGAATTCTCAACCGTGCTGCCCTGCAAGGCTGCTGAGGCTCACCCAGCCCTCCCCCTCCCCTCTGCAGCCCTCACTCCAGCGCCTGGAGCCCCAGAGCCAGCGAGGTGCGAAAGCACAACCTCAGCCAGAGAGCCGCACATTTCTCCGCAGCTGAGACCAGCTCGGTGTGGGGGGAGATTTCTTATCAAACTGCTCTGAGCAGTTGGAAGCAAAGATGCCTGATGTGACTTGGCAGCACAGTCCAATCAGTGTTAGGAAAGCTGTCAAACCATTTTTCTACAGGATAGAAAAAAATGTACAGTATATATGTTTATCTCAACAAGAACCGGAGATTAGAGTGGGGGAAACGGACATAGCCTAAAGGTTAGGCTAGTTCATGAAAAGTAGCACAAATAAGAGCTGCTGGGGACCTGCTGCTGTCCTAAATATAATGTAAATTAAACATCAGTTTTATGCCTAATTGCTAGAGAAGATGTGATGCTTTAATTTTATTACCCCATCAACGGTATGATGTTCTTGTGAATACAAGCTAATTGGCTGTTTTTTTCTTCTTTCTTCCTTACACAGGAATGTAAGGAATTCTGAATATAAAACTTGTGCCGCAAAATCAGAAGCACTGTTCAATATGTTAGAAAATTCTGCTGAACCGTACTACAGAAATCGAACTCAAAGTTATTACATTTTGTAGGAGTTACTCCCTTCTGTGCTGCATAATTTGATTTATATCAAGGGCTATATTCAGGAATACTGCACGGGCTCCCTGCGAATTTCAGAATAAAATTTAAAATACTCCTGCTTACCTTTTACGGCATGAACAGTTTATGGCACCTTGAGTGCCTGTGCCGCGGTGGTTAGCATTGCCTCCTCGCGGCAATAGGGTGCTGGGTTCAATTACTGGAGTGCTATCTATATGGAGTTTGCACGTTCTCCCCATGTTACAGCTTCCTCCCACAGTCCAAAGGCATACTGGGGAGTTAATAGGCTTCTGGGAGAATTGGCCCTGGTATGAGTTGTACAGTATGTCTGTGTTTCTGTCTGTGTTTGCCCAGTGATGGACTAGTGTACTCTCCAGTGTACCCTGCCGTGCTTGCCGTGACCCCCGCATGACCCTTGGTTGGATAAAATGGTTAGAAAATGGATGGTTGGATGAATGGATAGTGCCCGCACACTAAAAAACCATTAGAATAGTTTCCTCTGTCTTCTGCTTCAAATACCATTGACGCAGAACACATTGAACACACTCCATAGCAGCAATATTTGTTTCATAATTTATTACCCAAACGTGTAAACAGATTTCTAAATGTTAGTGCACTGTACACTTAAATCCCATAACTTCAGTTCTACACTTTCTAACAATCTGTTCTAATAGTCTGTTTGCTTTTTGTGTTCCTAAATGTATAACATTTCTGGGGTATTTTCAAGAAGAATGGCAAAGAATAGGATGTGCAATATGTGGCTGTTAATTTCATTTGCTTATCTCTTAAGGCTGTTTTGGGTGCATTTGGGACTTGACTAAAACACTTCAGCTGTAGCAGGTCCTAACTAGTGGGAGTGTGGAATTATGGAAGTATGGAATTGTGCGTGGAACAAACTACCTGGCCATGTTGTTGAAGCCATTTTTTCCCAAAACACTGGATGAGATCCTTGGATCAATTTGCTACTAATTGCTAAATGAATTAGACGGGCTTAATGGCTTCCTCTCATTTGTAATCTTTTTTAAAGTCCGTAACTTTGTTTTGTCACCAACAGAAATTCATAAAATACTGTAGAATTGTTATTGACAGTTAACTCAGAATATATTCCACTCACTCCAATTCTCCTTGAATATATTTTCTCCCAGTGGCTCTGATGACATTAAGAGGTTTTATTGTAAGAATATTAAATGATAATCACTAGGTCATACTAACACTTTAAAGAGAATAGTTTTCCACATCACCTCCAGGTGGCAGCAGGACAGGCATTTAATAAAAAACTAAATACTGTGCTTTCTAAGTTCTGTTCCTTTCCAGAAACAACAGGAAACAAACTGGTTATCAGTGTAAGAAACACTGAAAACATTGTAGTGTTGACACTTAGTTTCTAAAAAACACATCATCTTCGAAGCATACTGTGACAAGCACACTAGCCCTTTTGTTTTCAGTCTGAACACAAGGGTCATCAGCTCCAAACAGTAAAGACTTGGACACTTGTTATCTCAATTGGTGTAGACTTTTGAGCAACCTTCTGAAGAAGGTCAGGGTGGTGGTCAGGCACAGCTCCAGCAATGGAACAAACTCCAGTCTCTGTTGGGGTCAAGAGAATACTACTGAGCCAGATGTACTGTATAAAGGTTTAAGCAGAAACCCATTATGTTGGATCATTTATGTGACAGGAAGAATATACTTTTGAACACATCCATGTAAAAATGGTCAGGAATCAGAAGCCATCAGTAGGTTTTTGTCTTGTACACTGCACTCTTTTTTTCTAAAGCTGCACTGGTGTGCAGTAGACAGGACAGAGAACCACAAAACTGTCCTGGAGACATTGGCTCTTAATACACCTGGTTTATCCTCAAATCATTCCCATTTCACTGTCCACACTACTTTTCATTCCATACACACATGCACATGAATCATAGTGCATTTGAAAAATCAAAGATAGGTGACTGATGTACTTTCAGTGGGACAGATTTTAAAAGAACCATCATTTATTGTGGGCTTTGCTGTAAATTAGGGGTCATCATCCTTGATTCAGGGGTGTTACAGAGTCCTCTGTTATGCATTTTAGACCACCTCTTCCTTACTTAATTTAAACAAGGTATTGACATAATTCACATGAAGATTACCACAATCTCTATCCAACAACCAAAAGACTGGATATCTCCATGATCAAGGTTAGAGACCACTGCTCTACAGGCTAGGATAGAACCTGTATTTCAGTTTGTTTATAAAGAAACCTATTTTAGCTTAGTCTTATATGCCTTACTGGTCTCTCTTGTTGCTTCTGAACTGTGTGGGGTATATTGTCGTGAGCTCCAAAGAGGCAATTCCCCAACTGAACTGATTACTGGTCTGAAAGAGCTCCATCTGTACAGCTAAACCTTTCAGAGCACAACAGTTCCAATTTTATACATGCTAGAATAAATACAATATCTGTTATATATCTGTTAAATATCTGCATCTAAAGAAGTATTGTAATACTACACGCCTTAGGAGATAATAGATATTTACTTATTTCACATTTTTTCCTTCTCCTTTTTAAACAAATCGATAAGAAAAAGAACAAAAAAGAAAAAAACACGGTGAAATGTCTAACAGTTCCGCAGTGCAGCATACAGACTGCTGCCACTGTGGTGTCACAGGTTCAGACTGACATGCCCTGTGAGGAGCTCAGGATGTCACTTGGTCCTTTGCACCAGGTCTTTGGGTTCTGCAGGCATCCTTAATCAGTGGCTAAAGATCATGGTACTGTAATCTGGACTTTTCAGGATTCCTGTAAAGTAGCTAAAAGCTGGGGTGAAATGCAGACCAGAAGACTCTATTGACCAGTTGTTCCATAGTGGTAAAGCAACACTACAGAAACTGGACCTTTCTTCCCAATCCTGTTTCACGATACAGATATTTTATTTTCATACAGGTATGTACAAAGCTGGACCACTCACACAGAAAAAGGTAAAGACAGAATGCCAGAATACATAAAAAAAGCAGAAATTTGTATTTCAGAAAAATAAAACATATTACTTAAAGGTTCCCTTTATTTAATGAAAAAAAAAAGAATTCCCAACTCAACTAAAAGTCAAGTGTTTAATAAGAAATCAATAATGCACATAATTGCCATTCCATGAAACTCAATAAGAGCTACTCTCTGTCAATACCAGCTTGAACGTTGTGTCACAAAGCCTGCTCCAGATGGGAGTTCATCTTTATTTGTCACTTTCTAGAGAACGGCCTGCTGACTCAGGAGAGCTGACTGAAGCTGACACTGTTATTATTTTTCCCAATGGCAAAAATATTTGTGAACTTTATTCACAGCATACTTTTCATTTGAGTGTTTTCAGGTTTTGGCCATTTACACTATTAACTGTACAAATGGTGGTACATTACCTGTGGTGTGGACACACAATAATTGTCCTGGAATCCATCCATCCATTTCCTACCACTTTATCCAATACAGGGTCATGGGGGAACTGAAGCCTAACCCTGAAAGCATCGGGCAAAAGGGTACACCCTCAATGCTTGATATTATATCAGTTGTTTACCCATAAATTGTCAATGAAAAAGCTATGAAATGTCTTATAAATTCTTCTTATAAAAACATATTATGAAAATATGGCTTTCAGAAGTCAAGAAAATATGACATTTTAACAATCTGTCTGAAATTATTGTATATTAATATGTAGAATGCATTAACAAAAACACTAGCACTTTAATATGAAGTGTGACTGATGTCTGTGCAAACTGCATGTAACCAGCACTCAGAGTGCATTCTGTAGGCTACATAAGCTCTTTTGATCAAGGAAGCAGTTAATACTCTGGCTCATTAATGTCCATCAAATTCCTATTGTTCATGTACTATTAAGACAGTTTGGATTTTGTGCAGGGGTATACTACACCTGATTTAAAGGAAGAAACACAGTGTTCTCACATGAACAAATTTGTAGAATCCCTGTTCTACTGTACTCCCTGACTATGGAACATGGTTACTAGCAGTATAAAAAAAGTTACTAGCACCCAAAGAAATCTCCAATGATTATAACAAAAAAAATAAAGACTCTACATGAATGGTAAAATACTTCGTTCATATAAACATTTTACAATAAGGGCCAGGACTGTTCACTCTCCTGGGCCCTCTGTTACCTCTCTTTAAACTATTAAAAACACAAACGACGAGCTGGATTTTATGGACAAGGGCTCACATACTGTAAGAAGCAATTATAGTGTAACTCCGGACTGGGTAAGGTAGCTGTTACTATTATAAAGCTTTGCGAAAAATATTCATGGCAGATTCTAGATATTCTTACGTTCATCATTTCAATACAGTTTACATTTTTAGCATCAGAGAACCACTAAATTCTAAAGAACTAAACAACCTACTGTACGTATTGTGCTCTAGCTGTGTAGATACTGTTTATGTGTGAATTGCATGTGTTTGACACTGAACAGGCTGTTTTTATGGTTCTCTCTGCTAAAGATAAGTTAAACCTTATCCATAAGGGAAAACACGCGATTAGAAAATCTGCATTTGTATTGTTTTAGATTTTATTTAAATGGGCCTTATGTCACGACCCCCCACAATCAGAATCCAACCATACGCTGTTCTTGCAAACGACCCCCATTGTTCCCAATCAGACTCCAGCTCTTTCCAATTCCAACAAATGCCGTCGCAGTAATTAATCAACCAACCAGACCTTTCTTTCATCACCGCACCCTCCACTTCCCAGGTTACCCTCACAACCCTTTGACCTCAGTATTGGTTTTCACCTATCGGAACTCCCCTTCTCATTTTTGAGACTTCCTTGCGATTTACCTGACTCCTGAACCTGTCTTTGACCAAGGCCTTTGATCTGTATGGAAGCCCGTTTCCACCAGAGTAAAAAAAAGGTGGGGAGCGCGCGCTATGATATCTCGCAGTTTCGACTTCATACTGTATCTCATAATTATGATTTTTTGCGACTTAAAATCTTGTAATTCCAACTTCATTTCTCGTGTTTACGACTTTATATCTCACAACTGCGGCCTTATATCTCAAAATAACGACCTCATTTCTGATACGACTTTATATCTCAAAATAACCTTATTTCTCATATTTACAATTTCATATCGCACGATTTTGACGTTACTTCTGGTGCCAGCAATGAACATAGCCAGGCCAGGTTGCTCATCTGGCAAAAGAAGCCCACCGTCCATAATTTCATTCAATTACTATGGAAGCCTCACTGGCGGAAATGGGCTTCCATAAAATTTAGTGTAGACCTACATTAATTTGATGTTTATCAGGGCACTTGACAAGTCTTCAGGCCTATAGTTCCTGTACGAGTTATGAATATAACAAAAGGACAATGAAATGTAGGCTATTTCAAAGTCGCAAATTCGAGATAAAATTATGAGATTGAGAAATTATGAGAAAAAAGTTGTAATTGTTAGATAAAGATGCAATTGCGAGATATGAAGTCGTAATTATGACAAAGTCATAACTTTGAGATATAAAGTCGAAACTTCGAGATAACATAGCGTTTTTTTTACTCCCTGGCGGAAACCGGCTTCCTTAGGATCTACAATTCAGATAAATTCACTCAGATTTTCCTTCTAAAAAATGTTCTAGTAGAAGTTCTACTCCTGTACCCCTTTTAACTATCTGTCAGTCACTATACAGGGAACTAAAATGCATGTGGCTTGTAGCGTAATAGATTACTGAGCCTCTATTAATGGTAGATCAAAGACCTTCGTCAAAGACAGGTTCAGGAGTAAGGTAAATCACAAGAAAGTCAAAAGTGAGAAGGGAAGCTCTGCTAGATGAAAACCACTACTGAGTGTTGAGGGCAAGGCGGTGAGGGTTTAAGTAACCTGGGAAGTGGAGGGTGCGGTGATGAAAGAAAGGTCTGGTTGGTTGATTAATTACTGCGACGGCATAAGCTGGAATTGGAAAGAGCTGGAGTCTGATTGGGAACAATGTGGGGTCGCTTGCGAGAGTAGCATATGGTTGGATTCTGATTGTGGGCGGTCGTGACACCTTATGCTTCAAATGTAAGTTGCGTCATCAGAGATAAGACTTTGGCATCTTATAAAAGCAGCTGGCTACTTCTGTATTTCTCCAGTTAAAAGGAAGAACAAAACCTCAACGAAACCGCATACAGAATCTGTAAGTCAACACTCTTTTTCAACCTTTCAGCAAAAGAAAAAAACACCTCATGAAATATATTTAATTATATTGTCTTGTAGTCTACGTTTTTCTTACCTTGTGGTTTATAACCCATTTATTACCTTGATATTGTCTTAATTCTGTAACATTTTGATCAGGAACATAGGTCTGAGATTTGTGACTTAAGTTAGAAAAATATCTATATAATCAAACTTTCTATACATTTGAATTCTGGGTTTACAAATGTCTGCAAAGGGTTACTAGCAGCAATGTTGCTGCTTGGTACACCTGCAAGCGTTCTATAATTTTTGAATCTTTGGGACAATAGATTGTAATGGAAAGATTTTAAAAAAATCCTCCAAATGACATCATTGTATCATACAGTAGTGGATAGCTTTATTGTTCCGGCACAGGCCACTGTTCTTGAAACTCACTGCTGTGGTCATATCTGTGCTCCCAGGCCAGGGTACTAGGGCTGTGAAGGTTTCAAGGGTGCTGACAGGTGCCAGATACAGCTCAGGTGCTTCCTTGATTCATCCTGACTCTATTTCAGGTGGCTTTAGGCATCCAGCTCCTGCGTTCCCTGTTTCTACTGCATGTTTCTGTTTCTCTGCCATCCCACCAGTGCATAAACATGTGGGGTTGGCCCCACTCAGGCTCATTACCGCAGTACTGTAGGAGTGAGAGGGTGGCCTTTATCACTGCTCTTCTCTTCTATTGCCTCATGGGGGGGGGTCTCTCTGGGGCCTCGAGGCAAAGGCACACTGGTAGATTCTGGTAGTTCTGAAGTTTAAATCATCCAGAAAACTCACCCAACGTGCTACTAATTTAATTACACTGCCAAGATTTCTCAAGCCGATGACGTGTGAATAGCGTGCTATTTGCTTACATTCCAAACAATCATGCCTTAGCTGTTTCTCTTTGCTCCTTCAGGCACACTTTTGCTTTCGTGCAACACATGCACATGATTAATCCGTCTCGCACCTTAATCCACAGTGACTTCCACGTCTGCCCGTCAGTACTGCTATGCATGCCTGGGTGCACTGTCTTGCTCCAGGGTACAACACTGCTTCGCCTGGGATTTGAACCCACAGCCTTCCAGAGCCCTGACCATTGCCTGCTTCATTTCAAAGCTAATTCTCACATGTGAAAAGGCAGTGTGGTAGCACGGAGGTTAGGATTTCTGACTGTGGAGAAACAGAACCAGATAAACTGGGAGGGGAAATGGCTCTCATCTTTGTCCTTTCTGCTGTTCGGCTGTCCCTGCCTTTAAAGTGGCGTGATGCCTGGGCCATTTCCAAGAGCAGGGAAACCCTGCACCTCCCATAAACTCTCAGATGATTCAACAAGAGACGTGCTGCTAAGTTATTTATTGACCAGAGAGTGCTGTGTACAGTAACCTTCCTCTTTAGAAACTTTCCTTCAGACACCAGACAATCTTATTCGCTATGTCAGCAGAAGTGATAGTTCGCTACCCATTAAATCTAATGTTTTCGTCTCGTATCATTTCAGAATTAGTCAAGTAGGAAGCCAACAAAAAATGTGAAACTTTTTAAAATGTTATAAATAGGGCAAATTAAACAATATTTACTATACTCCATAAAGTTGGAAATAACACATGGTAATCCCATACAGTAACTGTATTTGTCTAATTCTGTACATTATTTTTTCAGCACAATCTTAAGTATAAGATAATTGTAGTATTTGGCATGCCCTGCCTTTCATTTCTTAAGCATCATGAAAATCTTTCGCACTGATGGTTTCAGTTATGAGCCCTCAGGCCTCTGAAACATTTGCTCATTTGTTTATAAGCATGGATCTTTGATGGTACTTTAGTTAAATGTGGGTTTCTTGGCAAAACCAGTTTCCTCCTCTGTTTCTTGAGCTTTTCGTCACATTAATTCACGCACTAGAGAGCAAAGTATGCAGTCTTTCATATATAGTGGAGATCTGTCTCTTATTCATTGGTTTTAGGAGAAGCATGGCTTCCTACAAGCTCACTTACTTTAACATGAGAGGGAGAGCTGAGCTGGCCCGCTTCATATTGGCCTATGCAGGGATCCCCTACGAAGACATCAGAATAGAATGGCATAACTGGCCTTCCATCAAGCCCTGTGAGTAAAGCTTGCACTCTGTGTTTTACTTGCATTAATATATCGCAGGAATGCATTACTCTGAAACTCCTTACAATGCAGTTTCACAGAAATTTACATTAGAAGTTATGTTAGCAGGCTGCATTGTTTTGTAAACTAGTCTTAATTTAGAACAATTCAATTTACGTGCTGGTAAGGATTTAGTTGATGTGAAATGACATTATCAATGAATTAAGCTTGCAGTTAATCTTGGTTTCATTTTGTTTATGGAGAGGGAGCACATTGTCAATAACTACTATAATGTTTTGATTGTTAAGGGTTAAAGTTTTCTTGAAGACGATATCTGAGCACCACACATGCAAGCAATAATTTTAAAAATCAAAAGGCATAACATAGCCCCTAGTAAAAGCATGTGGACAAATATCACAGATGTTATAAAAACAAACCTTGCTTTATGTCTAAACAAATCCAATATAGCTTCGTAATATAATTTTAATTTTAAAAGGAAACGTTAGAACAGTTGACAGTTGAGTCAAAGATAAAAGATGACTTCTTTGAGAAAAGCAGACAAAGAGAATTATTAAAAATGGCAAAAAAACATAAACCTTCAATATATAGTTATTAGGAGAATAAATAGTTAAATTAAAACTTAACAATTTTTGTTCCCTACCATCCTAAATCCTGAGATGGCTTTGTTAAACAGAGTGCTTCTGTAAAGAAGTGTGGTATCTAATTTATCTTTGAGTCCAACAAGAAGAATTTTGGATCTTGGGCTGCAGGGTTCCCATGTGTTAGCATCGTGCTGGCCACTGGGAGGTCTTGTCCAGACAAATGGAGCCTGAGCATTAGCAAGCACTACAGGTGTGGCATTGCTACTTTCTGAAGACATCAGCAGCAAGTTTTTGCAGCAGTTGAGATGTATAGTACGTGCTGAAGACAAGGACAGTACCTTAGGGGAGTAAGTCAGTTTAGAGGACCGTCGATCCATCTCGCATGACTTCTGGTTCCTCTGAACAGTCTGTTCAATTAGGTCGGTCTCATGTTATAGCAGCTCCTTTTCTATATCAATGTACGGTATGCTGAGTCTAGTGTATTTCATTCTGCAAGAAACATCTCCTAAAAAAAGGCAAAAAGATGTTAGAGACCAAAATGAACAAATCAACAAAAGCAAAATCATACACCAGAAATGAAAGATAATTGAAAATAGATACATCAATCATTTAAACAAGAGTTACATGAGTAGATCCTGATACTGGTTCATAATGTACTGTTGTAGACGCAGGTACCTAGGACTGCCATGTTTCCTCATAACAAAACAAAAAATGTCATGGACTTAAAAGTTCTTAAAATCCAACAAGAGTGAAGATCAGCCTAAATGGCAACCACCCACACAAAGGCCTTTCATTGAGATCCTGCTAGACATTTTGGTTTTTTCATCAATGAAGAAATACCAACCAAATGTGTTTGATTGGTAGGAAGGTTGAGTCTTGTTTTTCCCTCTTTCTTCTTCCAGCTATTCCATTTGGAAAGCTCCCTGTGATGGAAGTGGATGGAACCCTGATTAATCAGAGCCTCGCAATTGCAAGACATCTTGCTAGGGATGCAGGTAGGTAAAGGACAAGGGGTGGGGGTCGATATTTCTTCTTATTGTGTGTATGTTCATGTGTGGCAGGACAACAGTATTCAGATAACTATAAATACCCTTTTAAATATTAACAGTTTGAGCTCTGCAATTAGCCCAGGAAAGATCACCAAGACAAATGTTAGTGCTTTTTAGTCTTGGACTGAGAGGACTATGAGGGGACAGGATACAATTATTCAAAACCCAGTAGAATGAAC
Source organism: Atractosteus spatula (assembly GCF_055471065.1). Classification (NCBI taxonomy): domain Eukaryota; kingdom Metazoa; phylum Chordata; class Actinopteri; order Semionotiformes; family Lepisosteidae; genus Atractosteus; species Atractosteus spatula. Next base: position 63,735,947 of record NC_142708.1, on the reverse strand, counting down.
TGTGATGCAAACAAAAGACAAGTGGGAACCACTTCCTTACCCAAAGGGTTGTGGAAGTCGGGAACAAGTTATCCTGCCATGTGGTGGAATACCAAATGATTATTGCCAAGAGCAAATGTCCAAAAATTATGTAATTTAGGAGAAGAACACCATCACCAGGTTATATGCTAAAAGTGTATTAATATAGGCAAGTTAAAGATGTAAGTATTGGAAGAGGGATATTCTTTAAGTAACTTGTCAAGGAAAAAGACGGGTTTACTATTCACACTGAGGTGAAAAGAGAAAGTCCTATCTTGTATATCCTTTTTCCTATAAACAGAAACAGAGTCATACAAACAGGAGATCAGAGCTAAAAAATGTCGATGCATGATTAATACAGTAGGTATCGGTAAGATCTGTCACTAATTCAGATGTACAGTACTGTAGTCATTAGTGAACCCCCCTAAATCCTTCTAGTCATGGTGAAGCACCACTGGTTATTTTTTTTACAAATTTGTAACAACCTTCATAATTAATTATAAAAACAGTAGCTCTTGTGCACAAATAATTTAATCCAGAAAACAGATACTAAAAAAGCTTTTGAAACAATTATAAGGAAAATAAATTTGAAACACTTTAGCTGTTGCCACTATTCAAAGCCCATCAATTTGAGATTCAGCAAAAAAATAACATATTTGAGCAGAGATTGTCCCAGCCTTGGTCTTGGAAACCTTGAATCTTCTGTGAAACTGCAGAAGCCAAGGGGTACAAACATGTCCCCATTTTGACTCGGACATAAGCAGACAGGTGTTAGTGCTGCGATCTTTTGCGCGTTGTGCTTCCTGTAGCCATGACATACCTGTGAAATCTGCGAAGCAGAACGGAGGGCTCCACTACTCTCTCATCTCGCCTCCTTCGCACTGTGAGCCTTCTTTGTGAAAATGAGCATTCCAGAAGTCACAGGAATATCTTCACTTCAGTATATGGAAATCCCCAACATATAAACAAGTGATTTGAGATGCAAAGACATAAATACACTGACGTTGGCCTTTCAAATGAACTTGCCCACACTTTTGAATTGGAAAGGCCTTGGAATATGAACTAAAACATCATATCATTCCACTGTAAAAACTGCTGTAGTTAGAAGAAAAGAGCAAGGAAATGAGAACTTTTCTAAAAGTGTTAATCTCTTTGCAAATTACTGGGCGATAATTTTGAAGAAAACAAATTTCAGTGTGCTATTTGCTGTACGAGAGTCAGATGGCCAGAATTTTCATACATGTAATTCGAAGCAATGGGTTTAACAGTAATTGAAAGTGACTGGAAACCTACAACATACAAGACGGAGGTGTTCCAGCTGTCATAAATACTTTAATCGCTAACTGAAATCAGGATCTATCTAATTTTGAGTACTGAAGTGTGCATTTTTCTTGGTATCTGTGCTATTTTTCTTACTAATTTCTGATTGCATCAGAACTCCATTGAATCACAAGTCTTTACGCAATCTAATTTATCATGTTCCTGACAGATGGGCCCCAGAGGTGATTATCCGATTATCCTCTATCTTGACTTGAACTACAATGAGATATAATGCTGACTTTTTTTTGCACAGAATGCTAACAGCAGCCATAAGCTGACAGAACATCGCTTATGTCCAGATACATTTTTGCTTATGATATTTTTATTAACAGAACAACCTTTTGCAAATAGTTTTCTTCTCATCAGGTGTCATTAGTACAAGTTAAATTTTGTTGGAAGAGTAAAAGATAATCTTTGTAATTTTGAACAAAAGAAGTCCCATCAAAACATTTGGAATTAGAACGCTTTAGAAACCATTCTTAGAATGCTATCGATACTATCACTTTCACTATATACTTTCTGTACAGATTCATTACCATCTCGGTTATTTTAATAAAACAATCATTGCTGGCAACAAAATTCAGTTTCTAATATGAAGTACTCTGGGATCTTTATCATCAGTTCCTGCAGTGAAAACTGGAATTGGTACAGCGAAGATTCTGAGGTTGCAAACAGGAGATAAGATCAGAAGGTGCAAATGCAATTAATGGAATCATCCCATGTCAAGAAACACCTTGAGGAAAATAGGGTTCGATTTTCAGCAAGACAAAGTCTCTCAACCCACAGCCAGACTGCATTCAAAGTTCTAGAGGTAGAAAAGAGTAACATATAGTAGTTCAATATGGAGCTGTCTGACTGGAAGTATTCTACTTGAATATACTGTAGCAGAGCACAGACAAGAGGAGTGCATCAGAGTATCTGTGTTAATAGAGATAATCAAGACTGAATGGACAAAACGCATGACAAGGTTAAAGCTTTGTGACGGAGCCGACAGCATGCACGTGACCAGCAGTCCTTCACCTTCCCAGAGGTCACACTGAGCCAGGCTGCCCAGAGGCCTGTCCTTTGCAATGTGTGAGGTTTTTTTTTTCAGAGGGCAGCGATGTGACTTGTATTCCTTTGCACTCTGTTACAAATCCATAAAATGGAATCCTAATAAGGCAAGCAATTTTGTTGGGACCAACTTGTATAGAATGCCAGTGACATTCACTCTTTCCAATTACTCCTTTGTAATGGAACCATTTGTTAGATGTTATGTTTGAACTCATTATGGGTGGTTGAACTGACTGTTCTTTTTTTGCAGGTCTGACTGGTAAAAGTCGACTGGAAGAGGCACAGACAGATGCAATAGTGGAAACTCTGAATGACTTCACAGTGCTCATCCCATGGAATGAGGAAGATGAAGCCCTGAAAGTAAGCCATGTTATTACTCTCACGTGTCCAGGACCCTTTCTGCATAACTGTGTAGCAGCCTGGTAGATGCAAGTTATTGTAAAAGGAGCTTCTGTGCTCTGATAACCCAGATGTGGAAAAACAAGAAAAAAACAGATTAATGATGAATCATATCTGAAACCATAGCTCTTAAATGTTTTTCTCGTAAAAACTGCTATTACTCTTGCTTAAGCAATACAAATGGTAGTTCTTTCACTGAATCCTTGTCATATTTCCAGCTCTTTGTGAAAGAGCTATCAGACTTGTTCTCCACACAAATCCAAGCCTGCTTAATTAATAATAATCATTGCTTACACTTGTAAAGCGCTTTTCTGGACACTCCACTCAAAGCGCTTTACAGGTAATGGAGATCCCCTTCACCACCAATGTGTAGTCCCACCTGGATGATGCAACAGCAGCCATAGTGCTCCAGAATGCTCACCACACATCAGCTATCAGTGGAGAGGAGACCAGAGTAATGGGGATTATTAGGAGACCTTTTTCTTTTTGAGAAACACCATTAAAAATCCCAGGACCACACCGAGTCAGGACCTCAGTTTTACGCCTCATCCAAAGGACGGTGACTGTTTATAGTATAGTGTCCCCGTCACAATACTGGGGCATTAGGACCCACATAGACTGCAGGGTGAGCGCCCCCTGCTGGCTCCACTTACCTCTTCCATCGGCAACCTTAGTTTTTCACAGGAGGTCTCCCCTCCAGGTACTCAGCAGGTATAAGGCTGGTCCACTTCAGTGGATTGCCAGTTGAGTTGCAGGGTGATATGGCTGCTGGCTACACTGTAGGTACTTTATACATTGTATGTGTGCAAATTGATTTAAAAATGGTTTATCATTCAGATTCTTTTATATTTAAACACAGCAACATTCAATTCTTCTGTTCCATTCTTGTTATTAATGCAAATGCAACTTAAAGTCACAGCAAAAAAATATGCAAGGAAATCAAGAACAAAAATCTATGCATCTTTCTCCGGCAAAGCCCTGCAATCACATGACAATTGAGCCTTTGTCTTGCTGAAGAAGACCATAAATCCATCTTTGGTTCCTACTGCATTGTAGGATTTCCCTTGGCACTCAAAGTGCAGAAAGGCTTTTCTCATGCTGGGAACCCAAGCAGTGAAGAGATTCCTACAAATAATAAAAGGGAAGGAGGGCATACATACAATAATTCTCTTTTTTCCAAAAAAGAGGTGCTGTGTGTGAACATCTTAAACTATTGATGGAACATTTTTTACAGACCACACTCTGATTGAAACTTTAAGTTTTCCCAGCCCCAACAGCATGGCAGTGAGGTGTAGATGGTTTTGCAGTGCTAGTACCTGAACATGTGATGTCGGTTGTTAAGCTTCTTCTGCACAGATGAATCCTTGCTGGCCTGTATCTGAGTGTGTGTCTTAATCAGACCACTTAAGCATGGCTAACTGGGTTCAGTGAAAGATTCCAGCCTTCTGGACACACAAAAGATGGAGCCATTACCTCCGTGGCTCCAAAAAAATATTTTGTCCTGGTATAGACAAGCTATCTAACACTTAGTGAGGCCTAATTCTTTTTCTTATCTTTTACAGAAAAAGATGATTGATGATCTCTTCAACAACCAAGCTCCAGTATTGCTCCAGAACTTAGAATTACTGCTGAGAGACAAGCAGTGGTTTGTAGGAAACTCGGTAAGTGAGCATTTCTTTATGGCTGGGAATAATTACGAAAGCTGCCCTTTAATGGAATTTTAAAGTTCAAAGTCAACTTACATTTCTTACAGGTAACATGGAGCCTTACAGCCTCTGACTCTGCATCTGTCAGTCTGAACAGCTGGCTAATCTGTAATGAAGCAATGCAAAGAGACCTTTGCATCAGTAGACTGTTTATTTCACATCAATAACAGACATTTACCTGTGCATATAATGTCTGTTTTTGTGGCATTTGGCAAAGCACTAGTTTTGTTTTAGAAAATGTTCCTTTTTTAAGAAAAAAGGACAGAGTTAAAGTGATAAATCTCTAATTTTTCTTTTTACAAACATAAAACAATCTGGGATGACTTCTTTCTAAATGAGTAGGAACTGATGAAAGAGTTACCTGTGTTTACAAGTATATAAGCAAAAATTCCTTAACTTCAAAGTGCACCCTGTTCATTTTATGCATGTTTAAAAATGGCAAAAAGTATTTGAACTGTGGAGCTAAATGTTTTGCATTTCCCGTCTTGTGATCCGTGGTTGCCTCCAGTCCATCGTAATCCAATAGTGGACAAAGAGGTTACTGAAACAGTTGCGTGATGGACTTGATCCTAAAGCAAGAAGAATCAAATTCTTTAAATGAAAGTGATTGATTTAAATTTTTGAAGGTCAAAGAATATTCATTTGCTTTTTGTACTGGCAGAAATCCCGTGGACAGATGATGGCTCTTTAGTAATACACTGCCATCTAGTGGTAAGGTGTGGTCTACGTATGCGTTGGCACATGAGACCCATTGAGCATAACTTTCTTTGAAATCCAGTGTTTTCCATTTTGTTACTGCCCAAGGCTCAACTTGATGTTAACTAACATATTAGATGCTGAAACAATCACCTGATAATGAATATCTCACAATTGACAACAGACGCAAACAACTCCCAAGAACTCACCTAATCCTGATAATTCAGGTTACAGAAGCTTTTACTAACTTTGGAAACTCTCAAGCAGAGAGGATGGGCTGAATTGCCTCATTAGTAACTATTTAACAGATATTACATGAAAAAAATTAACACTTCTATGGAGATCTTATCTTTTATCTTTATTTCAGGTTACCTGGGCAGACTTCTACTGGGACATCTGTTTCACAACTTTTAATGTTCTGAGGAAAGGCTTTGCAGACAGATACCCCAGACTCCAAGCTCTGAAAGACCGAGTAGAAAACATCCCTCAAATCACTGAATGGCTCAAACAAAGGCCATGCACAAAATTTTAAGCACCTCTCCACAGAGCACTAGATCAATGGCATTAAATCCTGCACATACAGATTATATCAGACTTGAAATGTCAAAATGCTTTGCCCTTTTTGATGTGCTTCTGATATAACCAAATGTCATAATAAAAGGGTTATTTTAGGGGTATTCACATAGATCCTGTGTCATTACGTGACATCAAGTAAAATAAGCAATTCATCCTTACTTTCTTAATTTACCCAGTTGTTGCAAGGTGTTACTTTGAATGTCATGAAAACCAGGTGTCCAATAGACTGCCCCCAAGCTAAATTAATGTGATTTAAAATGAATGGAAAATGCAAACTAATGCAGTGCTTCTTAATAACTGAAATCGCAGATAGCTTAAAAGTCAAACTCCTGACTCTCGGGTGCTGAAGGGCCCAGGTCAAGGATCTTCTGAGGACCAGCGCATTTTGTTTTTTTTCAGGCCCTTGCTATTTGATTTTCAGACAGAGACACCAATGGCTCGGGTAGAGTAAATCAAAGCATCCACCACCTCACAAAATCTAAATTTGCATTTAACATGAGCTTAAATTTGATATAGAGCAGACTAGCTATAAAACAGTATGCACATACACGGCAGTAGAAGCACATCACTACCTGCCCACGAGTACTATAGGAGATGAACACAGAGATTAAGCATTCAGAACCACATCAACAACAATATAAAGGCTGTTGACTTCAGCAACTCCAGTAATGGGTTATTAAGAAAATCCAGAAGACGTACCCGTTTCCTCTGACAGTCAGATGTTCCAGACCAAGAACAGCAGCTGTCCCACCAAGAAGAGGATACGAAAGTTACGCAAATGTGATCAGTCAGAAAAGTGGTTCTGGAGACCAATATACAACCAGGCACAACAACAGGAAATAGTGGGGGGGGACCATAACTATCCATAATAGATTAAATGAATCTGTAGTTTTAGGTTTTAGCCTAAAACGTACTTCTAAAATATGTAAGTATTAACAATGTTTATTTTGAGGTGTAAGAGGGCTCAGAGCATCACTCTCCTCTGAAATGTAGACAGTGAGGAGAGGACCTGCTCTTGTAGTGTGACAGTTATTAAAATATACTGAATGTACACTTGGATTTTCATGCTAAATCAACTTTCAATTACAGTAAATCTAATGCCCCCAAAATGTTAGTTACTGTTTTATATTCTTCAAAAATTTCACATAAATGGAGCAGTGGTCTTTTCTTGGAATTTTGCTTCTTGGGAATTTCAGCTTCAAGGTCAGAAGTTAAAAGTTCAAAAAATGTTACTGAAGGAAAACCCCCAAGCCATTTTCTGCTCCTCAATTCAATAGAGCCAACACCCTCACAATGATTAGATCACTGGCTCCTGCAGTGGCATGAAATTCTTTAGCCTATCCTGCACACAACACTACACTCTGTATTACAGAGTAATACATACTCTGTATTACTCAGTTGTAACTTTACTGTACTGTTCAAAGCCTTATACTGTAACATTGTAAAGTGGAAAGGGATTTTCCACTTTACAATGTTACAGCATAAGGCTTTGAATAGTACAGCAAAGTTACAACTGAGTTTCTTTTATAAAGAACTACTTTTAGTACATGTAAGGCAGAATCCTTTTATTGACTTCTCTTTAAACACTCTAGCAACAACAACCAACAAGAAATAATTCAGTGAAAACACATAAGGCACTGAAAACAATGTTTAATTTTACATTATAAAACAACTGTCCTGTGTTGATCATTCTTCCAGTAACGCCAGTACAGGAAAGTATTTAGAAAAGCAGCTTTATCTACTGGTATACAGAACAGTATTCATAGAAAGTGTCAGACAAGGAGGTAAATTCAGTCAAGTGCTTCAAGTACAATGCGTGTTGGATGTCCTCTTCAAACCACTTTTACAGGTTTTCCAAAACGTAAAAGGAAGATTTCAAAGCCCAAGTGTGGCTTTTAATAATGAAGCCATGTCTTCAGGAATGATACCCTCTTCCCCTGTTAAAAGATGAAAGTGTTTAAGACGTTACACTCAGGCAGAAATGAAAGCCTAGTATACCCTCCATAAATACCACCACAAAGCAGAATACTGAGGCATTTTGTCTTTACTGATGGCTAAAATGAAAACTTAACACTTCTTAAAAGCATATTGTTCATTATATTCTATCTATATATATATTATATAGTTAACATAACAGCAGCTTATTTCCTAATTACTAAATATATTTTCTTAATCCACAAAATAAACTTAACCTCAATTGTGTCCATTTTTATTTTTCAGTTATTAAGTGTAAAGTGCTTATCCTTCACATAGTTATGTAGCAATTATGTACAACTGACACTAGATACTACTTTCTTCATCGACAGCTTCCAGAAGATATGAAGTACAAAGAAAAACATTTAACAGGACCATTAACAAATGCTGCAGGGAAAGCAATGCTGTTTTTACCCAAAATTAGTTGGAAATGGCCAAGGATTAGTCTTGAGCACTCTTGCAGTATTTCAGTTAGACCTCCAATGACTGTAGACTTTCCCAAATAAAAATGTGATATAGGAAAATTCTCATTTTGCTAACTTGGCTTGCTTCAAGTGCTCTGTAGATTGCACATTTTTATGAACTGTGCTTTCAGATGGTGCTTTTGCATGAAACTTTGATAGTTTGTTAATCATAAGATCACAAACAGAGTAATAAACCCAATCCTGCTGCACAGACGTTTAATGACAATGGACACCCGGTAAATCCTATTCTTGGTTAAATTACATGCTAGTTTTCAAGAGTTCATTTTTACTAGGCAGTGTGTTGTGTTGGTACACAACATAAAGAACTAGATCCGATGTGGAATACATTTTATTGCACTTAAGGAAACAGTAAAAAGTTTTAATCTCCCTCCACTGCCTCTCAAAACGTCAAAATTAAAGGCTTTTCTGTGAGAAAAGACTTAAGAGCGGAAATGAGTGGAGTGAACAGAGATTATCTTAGGGGTCATAATCTGGCAGTTTTTGTTTCCTTTTCATAATTATCAGCATGATGGGGGTAACAGTATTTTTTTATTGAACCTCAAACTATCTGCTCAGTGCAGTTGCTACAATTTATATCAGTGGATTTACAGTATATCTGCCAACACATCACTCTGAACCTACATGCTGATGTGATGTAATTGTGGCTATGCGCAGCTGCACACCATAATAAACCAAGTACCTTCTACTGCTGCGGTCATGTCTTGTTCAAGCTTCAGCTTTTTCTGGCTGACTTTCAACATGCAGTCCTCAATTGTGTCTTTGCTGATCAGCTTTATTACTTGCACCGTCCTGAAAAAGAAAAAAAAACAGTTTGAAGATCTGTTTTCAACTACGGTCAGTGATAGGAGTAAATGGTGTGGGGCCGGCTGCTCTGTGCTCTCACTTGGTCTGCCCCACACGGTGGCAGCGGTCCTCTGCCTGCTTGTCATTGTAAGGGTTGCAGTCAATGTCGTGCAGAACCACGACGTTGGCGGACGTCAGGTTGATGCCCAGCCCTCCCGCCTTAGTGGACAGGAGGAACACAAAGATGTCCGTGTCCGTGTTGAAGTCGTCGATGAGGTGGATCCTGCAGTACAAAAAGCAGCACCATCAGCCCCATGAAAAGGAGCAGCTGTTTCAGATCTGAACTTGGGGGAAACCTGCATTCTTCACAGACTCCTGGTTTCTCACAATACTGGAACTGCTTCACCCAAACCTTTCCTCAACTACAATGGTTAATGGCAGGGGGCTCTGAAAGAACAGTCCACATCATTCAGCACAGCCTCACAGCTCTAGGATCCTGTGTTCATGAAGAAAGAGACTGGGAGATGGGAGGAACAGGTAGCACCTGGAAACAATCCTGCAGCTGTGAGGCAGTGTGTATCTTCCACACCACTATGCTGCTCCTCTACAACACTGTTGTAGTTATACAGTTTTGCAAAGTACTTAAAGGAAGATAATTAGTCATTCAACAGAATTAGAATATAGAATGGACAACCAGACAATTCTTGTGACAAAATGAAAAACAGATTAGAAGACCCAAGTAGACTGTGGAATAATAAATTATGACAAATTATGACAGTTATACTGTATGTAAAAGTACAACAATACAAACCTGTCAGCCATAGGAGTTGAGCCATCTAATCTCACATATCTGAGATTCAAGTGCTTGAGCAGAACTTCCACAATGTCCAGCATCATGGTAAACTGGCTGAACAAGACAACTCTGTCGCCCTATGTGAAAGAACATGGTTAATAAACTCAAAAAAGGCTTTAAATTTTAAAATGTGCTTCTCTGCATTGTTAAATCCACCATTGCTAGGTTGAAAAACCCAGAGGTTTCCTTATTTATTGCTTTGTCTGCAAGAAAACTTCAAGTGTGGTGTACTGCGTTTAAAAACAGCCAGAAAAATAGTGAAAGCACAAGTGTCTTTGTCAAAATAGCTAAAACAATTTAACGCATACATTTTCAAGCATTTCTACGTAAAAAAAATATTTAGAAAAAGGTAAAGTGGAAAAAGGTTTCAATCTAGTAATACTTTATTCCCCTTTAAAGTAAGTCACACAAGAGAAAATATTGTAAAGATATACAAGTGTCTAACTTGCCTTCACTTTGATTTTAGCAAGTATATCCTCAAGTACTTGGAACTTTCCAGAATTCAGAAGAATGTTTGTATCCAGCTGGAATTTACAGAGGCTCTTGTACTGTTTGCAGAGGTTATGGAGCTCAAAGTCTGACATGACCTCCATGTCTTCAAAGATGAGGTCAGGATTAGCATCGTGATGAGTTGGTTCCTATGAAACAAACAAGACTAGGGTTATTATGTGAAATTCTTTGTGTTTCTTATCTTGCCTTCGATGATCAGTCGTTATTTTCTGCAAATGCTTTCATGATCAAAGGATCATCAAGGTGATGTGCTAGGGTAATGAACAAATATATTCTGTTGCACACATCACAAAGTGTTTTGTTACTGTATTATGTATATTTTTGCTAGTGGAATTAATGATAATTTAACTGAAAGCAAATACATAAGCAAGGCGTTTCATACAATTAGTTTAATTTTAGATTTTGGAAAATTGTTTTTAGGAAAGCTTTTTACTTTAAATCCCAACCACCAGTGTCTTGCTCCTAAAGTATCAGAGTGTTCTTCCCTTCAACACTCCTGTTCATTGTTTGGTATGAACAAATATGTAATAAAGGCAAAAACAAAGCTTTCCAAGGATCGTAATGGGAACCAAGAAATGTGACATCAAGAATATGAAAGCATTGGGTAGGGTTGTGTTTGAATTAGTGGTACAAAATATCATAAACCATTTCATGTCATTGTTAAATTCAACAAATAATAATCAATTTTAATTAGAAAATAAGTTGTGGTTTCACTTTCATGATCAAGAATGCTTACTGACTCAGAAAGACCAAGGGGAAAAAAAAATCAGACTTGTGTTTTAGCTCAGTCTCTGAAGAGGTTAATCCAGATTGCAAGAAAACTGCTTCCCTTAAATGGTAACACAGTCAAAAACCTTTAAAAAGCATTTGTATTCTACCTTGAAAACTGCTGTTTTTCAGAAAAGGGATAATCAAAGAAGTGACCCCTTTAAGCAATTCAAAACTATAAATACACAATACAACACTGAAGGTCAATTTGAAAGCAAGACAAACACAAAATCAATGCTATTTACCTTCAGCATAAGCTTTGACATCTGCCGGAGTTTGTCTTCTGTGTAGTACTGGCGATGCAATAAAGGGTGGTTTGCCATCTTTCTGAGCTGCATCATGACATTGCAGAGCTCCCTCTCTGGAAAGATAAATGCAGCTCTTCACAATGCCAAGCAAATCACATCCTCCTCCTGGATTTTCCTCCTAATGTACATTATCTCCTAATGTCTTAGAAGGGGAAATGTACTGTAGTAAAACCTCCTTCACAATAAACTGTTTATTACACATTTAAAGAGTTCTGACTTCTCACCAAAAAGAGAGCATCAATGCTGAGTCTCCCCTAAATTGAAATTTATTTTTGGAAAATACTTCACTTCCCTAGAATTTACAATTCAGTTTTTGGTGTTTATGTATTGTAACATGATGCACTGTTAATCTTGTTCAATTCCATTTCCCAGTTAATAAAACTAAAACTCTGTGGATTACAAAACAAGTCCTTAGCACATTTCATCTTGTCCATTGTGTCAGGTGATTTTTTCACTCCTTAAAGTAGAGTTTACAGTTTTGCCAAAACTGAGGTATGTGTAGAACATGACAATCCCAAATTTACTTTAAAATAACTAGGATATTAACTGTTGGGTTAGTCCCCGGACCAAAAAATAAGTTACTGAAAAAGACTGGATGAGATTAAAGCATCCTATTCACAGAGAGCAATAAACGTATATTGCTAATTTGGGATCTGCAGATTAGTGAAGATGCAAAGTGTAGTACCTGAAAGTAACTGAGGTGTAGTTATAAAATACATGCCAAAAAGAAGGACCACTATCAATACCTGATCAATTTTGTTGCATCACAGAGGATTAGTGAAGATTGGCTGTAAAGCTGTAAAACACGCTCTCCTTTTTGGCTGCTAAATTCCTCTTTGCTATCCACCTTTTTATTTTGGGTCCACATTTGTTTTAAGTTTACCATAAACTGTTGGTCATGTGCTGGTGATTCCAGCCTCGTATGCTGGGAAAATACCAGTCTAATTGACTGCGGATTCATCTGACCACTCAGTAGCAGACTGCTGATCTACTGTAACTGCACACTCGATATGTTCAGATGTTTGCATTGCAATTAAAAATCGTTGGCCTTCACACTTGTATTAGACTTAGCATGCAAAATTAGAAAGACCTATCTGACCCCATTGGACTGTGGCCTCAAGGACTGATAACACATCTTTCTGAACCAGCAGTAATTACCAAGTATCATATCAGCACTGCTGAAACTCACTTTCTCCATTTACAGATCGCTTCAGCTTCTCAAAAAGAGCAGAATATAACTTCTCTTGCTTCTCAGTCATTGCACAGAACTCAATCTTTTCTTCTTTGGATGGAAGCTGTTTTAACACCTGTAGGAATAAAACAGGGCACTTACCCTTCCAAACACCGCTCCTCTGCAGGGTACATAGACTATATCCTTTTTTTTGTACAAATACTGGAAACTCATGTTATATGTGTAGTCAATACATTTCAATACAGGTTTTCATCTGGACAATCTCATTTTGTTTTTCAAATAGTTACTTATTATAAAGACTTTATTACAAAGACCAGAAATTGCTACGTCAAAATATGCAAAATCTTCAGGCAATCTATCCTTATTTGCAGAAGATATTATACATCTTCAGTTCTCTACAGTAACTTCATTGTCCTTATTGGAACAGATTTTCAGCGATCTGCACAAATGCATTTTGTTATTTTCGACCATGTTTGTCAAGGCAGAGCAGTATAAACCGAGTCCTGGCAAAACTCCAGACCTCAGAATTTGCCTTCTTTCACATGACGGAAAGAAACGGTGCCAAGAAACAGTTGGCTCCACTGTACCTCATTCTTAACCCTTCTCAGTATGAACGGCTTCATTATCTGTTTGGCATGAGCTATCCTCTCCCGCTCAAAAGTGCTCTGCTCCTCAAAAGATTTCTAAGACAGGGAAAAAACAATTTCAATGCTGTAAAGCCTCACATGAGAAACCTTTTGCTGTACCATAATTAAGAGATTAAAATGTTTAACTCATAAACCAGTGTCACGACAGGTAATGAAATACAGTAAATCAACAGGTCTTTGCCTTTTTCATGACTTATTTTCATGCATTAGTTTTTTCTAATATTGCAATACAGCACTGCACCTCCAGAGGTCTTTACATGCCCTCAGGTTTGACTCTCCAAAACCATTAAACAGACAGTATTTCTCTCTCCCACACATACAATACAGAACATCATCATGATTACCCTGCTACGAGTTACTAAAAGATTACCTCAGCTTCTCCCTTGTGTGAACATACAGAAAAAAAAACCAACATGCTAGAAAGCTTCTGAACTCTTACAAGAAGAGAAAGCAGACAACAGCAAGGAGAAAAGAAAACAAAGAAGCAAAGAAGAAAAGACAACCATAAAAAAAAACTGGAGGCCAAGACTTGGCGCACAAAAACTGCTCACTTTTCCAATCAAAGCTGATTTGTGATTCAATTAACTCAAGTCATTCTCCGACAGCAGCCGGCACCGCCCCACGTACCATGGAGAACATCCTGGAGATCTCACTGGTGCTGCTGGAGAACATGTGGGGCATGACGAAGTTAAGCAGTGACATGAGCTCCAGCAGATTGTTTTGCAGGGGTGTGCCTGTCAGCAGTAGACGGTACTTGGCCTGCGCCAAACAGGGACAACACAGGTACAGGTGTGAGGCACTGAAGAAGGATCAAGCAAATATACTTTTAAAAAATGCATCTGGTTTTGCTCATGTGCGACAGAAAGTACATCTGTCTGTCAAGAAGAAAGAGAATGGCCTATTCACTGCAGTGTAAAAGAATTGACAGGACTGAAAATGTGACCAGAGCAAACCCCTTTTCCTCCTTCGAGAACAGTGCTTACATTTATGGTCATGAGATGCTTGTATCGCAGAGAGTTCATATTTTTCAACATGTGGCCCTCATCAAAGATGGCACACTGCAGTTTCAAGCGCCTGAACAGACTCCGGTCATCTGCGTTGCTGATTGTGAGATTGTACCTGCATACAGTCAAACAGAGATTTAGCTATGTGTTGGATAACACCTTATACAGTCTGGTTGATGGCCTGTTCACCAAGCACCAGGTGCGTTTACATTTAATAAAGAACTGGGTCTTGTCACTTTAAAAAGAGCAGAAACAGAAAGCCACTTATGACAGAACCCCAGCACAGCATACAGAAACACATCACATGACTGTGAGTAACATACAGGGCCAGATGCAGACAGTTACAATGCATTATGCAGTGCCTGACAAAGACAGATGAAATTACTAGTGCAGGTATTTAACACAATTTAGACAACTTCTCATTTATTGGTAATATTCATTTCAATAATAGCAGGGCTTTGAAATTTAAGTATGAAAATGATCCAAAAAAAGGTTATTTGAAAAGAAAAATAACTCACAAAAAGGGGGATAGTTCCATGTGGCTTATAAATTCAAAAGTGCACTGAAAGCTAAGTTCTGCATTAAATCAGTCGTCAAGAATTCCGAACCAACATCTGGTAACACTCAGCACCCTTTAGGACACTGTTTCACGTCAATCGGAAGTTGCACAGATAAAACTTCATATCAGTTCAAGAGCATTATTAAGGAGACCAGAACTATCACACAGGAAAAAATAATATACATCATCAAGGAAGTTGCAAGCTATTAATTTGGGGATTCCTATAAAGAAAGCCAGCCTACTTTGTGGCTCTGTGCAGTTTTCCTTCTTAGCACTAGATGGCTCCAAAGCAATGCTACAAACAGCAATGAGCCACAGACACTGCAAGCAATTTAACTTGTTATGCAAGGGAGAGTATAATGCAAAACTGAAGAATAACTCAAAAGGGAAGATAATTCCATGTATTAAAATATTGAATAATTACTATTTTTTATCATAATAAATCATAATAGGGAGGTTTCAATTTAACAGAAATGCAGCTTGTTTGTACTCACGTAGAGACAATGATATTGAAGTCTACTTCCTTATTAAGGATATCGTGCCTGAGATACCGGCGGTCTTCCACTGACCCTGCAGGAACAATCACAAGCCTGAGAATTAGTTTGTGCTCTCTGGACAACTCAGACTCAAACAGGACAATTAAAACCAAGAACACAAATAAAGTAGTGGTTACACCAGACAATGGTTTAATCTGTACTACTACTGAACTATTTCTTTCAAAAACTGAGATGTGTAATATAAGAACCTTCCCCCCCCCCCCCCCCCAACAACTTAATCAACTTAATGTACGAAATAAAACTCCTGTTGATTATTGTGTGTCTATAAGAACTGGATAAGCAAATTTGTTATACCTTTAAAGAAAAATTAATTTATTGCATCTTCATAGCACTGTTCATCTGAAAGGATCATAAATCACTTTACAGTGGATCCAAGACCATAATAAAATGAAAATTATGATTTTATGGCTCCAGTGATACTAAGGATCTACAGTATCTCAGGAACTACATACTGTACGTATAGTTTTACAAAAGCTTGTTCATAATAGGGCAAAAGTCAAACCACAAGTGGTGTAAAAAGACATTCAAAGTTACTCAAGAAATAAGTGTTACAGTTCAAATTAATTGTTTCTTCTAAGGTGTTGAGTTTAATTTATAAAAAGGTATGATAAGATCTGCTATAAATACAGGGTTGTCAGTGTTAATAGAAAACTGCACAATCCTCTTTCACAGAGTGGAGGTGTAAAACATTTAACAGTTCACTATTACAGACTCTTGCCAACACCAGCAGCTGTCTCTCCCTTAAGGCAAGCCAATTACTTTGTGATTCCTTTAAACTTATCATAAATTACTACTCAGTTACAAAAGAGACAACTGCAAAACAAGCCTTCAATTTCCTTGTGACATTCAGAAGGGGCGGGATTTTTCTTAAAGCAACAAAGTCAGGTTGCCTTTCAAATACAGCTACAGCAAAAACGGTAGCAAAGCAGAAATGCTCTTTCTGGTTTCTGGACAAAGAAGCATCCATTTACATGTTCTGAATGTTGGAATGGGACTCAATTTCCAATTCCAACCAATGAAGATCTGACTTAAAAACAAATTATTTAGGAGAAACGGGTACTGTATCAATTTGTTTGAGAAAATGACTTGTGCAGCCAAGTTCACATTTTTGCCCTAAGAATTCTCAATATGGTCTTTTATG
This sequence comes from Atractosteus spatula, assembly GCF_055471065.1. Lineage (NCBI taxonomy): Eukaryota > Metazoa > Chordata > Actinopteri > Semionotiformes > Lepisosteidae > Atractosteus > Atractosteus spatula. Next base: position 63,719,398 of record NC_142708.1, on the reverse strand, counting down.
TACTCCTTTATTTCCATTTAATTGAGGCAGATGCACACTGCTAAACCAAAAACTGTTAACATGTTTACATCATTATTTCAGTGGGTCAGCAAGGCATTGTTTTTTGGCATAGAAATTCTTCACTCACTGCTACAATGAGTGATAAGAAAATTGTTTAAATGTACAAATAATGGACACAGACTACACTACAATACACCTAAGTAGAAATAAACCTACTTAAAATACTTATTGTCTACTAGCACTCTTAAATGCCCTAAAATACCTTTTAGTTTTAGGCAGAGCAGTGGTTAAGGCCGTCTGGTACCAGGAGGTTCCTGGTTGAAATACTGGCTTTGTCAGTGCCTCATAGGCAGGACATCCTGCAGGTTTGTTTCCAGGCTTTCTGAACCTGGACTGTTTCTACACATTCTTCTGAGCCCTTGTTAAAGACTGTAGATGATGCAGGTGACTTCTTTCAACAGAAATGCTTTTTTATTTGCCTTTTCAATTTCAGCATCTATACACCCAATGAACTTCAAGGAAGGAAGCCTGTCTTGCATTTACTGCAACAAAGGCATATAAACTGATACACAGTGTAAATCTTCCTATTAATATTCAGCTTTACTAACTTAAAAGGCAAATTAAGTCTACATGTAAATGCATGAAATACTTCATTTACTGTTTCCAACTGCCAAGCCTGTATTTTGTGGTTTGTTGTAGACTTTTGTTGATGGCTGACGTGAAATGCTCTCATTTTTGCAACACATTATTAATTTCTTTGAGCAAAGAAAAGTGAGACATTTCAAGGAATTTAAGGAACAGATATATTATTTTTGAAAATGTTTTCATTTGGTGTAAATTGCATACTCTTGCACTGTTTATGGAATATGGGCATTTACGTACATAAATTCCATTTGCAAATAGCATTTTGTTAAATCACAAATTGTTTACCACTGGCAGTAAAATGCATTGATCAGTGCTGGTTCCACTTACTGCATATGCAATAAAACTTACTTTTTTTCTGTGAAATACTGAGGCTAAGGAACACTCTCAAAACACTACACCACTGCACCATGATGCAGTCTGTTAAAGGGGCAGATCTACAGTGTTGTTTTATCTCAATTCGTGGGCTTGCAAATCACAAAATTACCTGCACACTAATGCGCATCCTTCCTATGTGAAAAGACTGAAGTGTGTTATGCTCCTTCTATCCTGATGTCTGTTCACTTGGAAGGGTGTGTGTTCCTAATTGAGTCCTGAATAAACTATTGCTTTGCCAAGTGTTGCAGTTATTTGTGGCAGGACAGAAGGACAGGTTAAAGCCTTCTAGAAATTCAATGATTAAACACTACATGCTGCATATCTCTTTCCCAGAGATTTGTGACCTTTCTATTAGGAAAGTGAGGAGGTGTAAAGCTGGCAGAGAACTGACAAGGAAGGTTGCAGTGCCAGTACTGCTGATTTCATTACCCATGTCAACAGACCATGAAAACAGCAGGGCACTTCTCTAAAACCATGTTTCCTGGAGTTCTACTTCAGAAATGCTGAAAGAATCAAGGTGTAGGTCTGGTTATCTAACAGGAAATTACAAGGCCCTTTGTCTCACCGTAGTAGACCAGAACTTTGAGGGCAGGACACCACTGTTTCAGCTCTCGCACCCAGTTATCTGGACAGAAGGAAATGCAGAGTTATATTTTTAAAAGGATATGCTCATTTAGCATATTAGGTACCAATTTAAGAAAAAATGTTTATTTTTAAGTTTGAAATTGTTTAAAATCACAATAGTTTCAGGTTAGGCATATTATTGAAATGCTATTAGTGAAATGCTATGAGTTCCATGGCAGCTTACACAGAAAAAGAATCTGTACAGTAAACGGAGAGTAGAGTTCCTTAAAAAGCGACACTATATAATGCACTGTGGTTTAAAACAGATGACTGCTAAACCTGTCTGCAACACATTTTTGCTTTTCTCATTATTTTAATTCATTTGAAATAGCAAATTGTTTCCCATTTTCATACTCTATATCCTGAACAGGTGCCGAACGCCCTGCTTAATGGGAACAGAGAAGCTTGCAGGTATTTCTTACCTAAGGTAGAAGAAGGAACAGTAATGAGATGTGGTCCATGGTCTCCCTCCTCATACAAGTTTGCCAAAAAGGATATTGCCTGAACAGTCTTCCCCAAGCCCTACAACAAGTTTGGAAAACTGTTACAGGGCCTGATTTACAGAAGTGTACAGTATTAAATTCCGATGAACGAGAGGGAGGTCACCAAATAAGGAGAAGTGAAAACATACACCCAGATCATGTACAATCAACAAAGGTCAGTAAGAACTTATGTGGATTACTGCGTCTTCGAAGCGCAGTAGTATTTTCACTTAAACCCCCCCCAGGTGCACTTCTATTTGACGTGAGGAAAAGATGTTTGTCGATGTGAAATGCTGGTCTTGTTCCTACAGGCAGCCCGGCAGATCATGGAGAGCATAACTGCTGAGGCAGGGAAATTCCAGCAGGGGAGAACCGAAGCAGAAACTCAAGGCAACAGGATAAAGGAATATACCGATAACCAAAGAGCACGGAACAATCTTCTGCACATTCTTTTCATTTTAAAGAAACAAACATACATGCCCATGCAAAGCTCAGGGACTTTTCTTGACAGATAGCTGTTTACTACTGGGATGCTAATAAACTGCCCACTTTAAGGGGTGCCTCTTCACTTATTTACATGAGATGCCTCTCCGCATGAGCTTGAAGAAAATAGATTGCATCTATAATTTCTCCCTTCAATGTATGGATCAAACTTTTGGAATAATATGCATTTGCAGGCAAACACCCTTTGACTGTGCGCCATCTGTGCAGCAGTGCACCCCACCTACTAAGCTGAAACAGCAGATGGCAGACAGACTTGTGGTAACTGAGCAGGCCAGAGTGTCAGTCATGTATCTGGCACAATTTGAAAAGCAGTGCCTGTTTGCTCATTCGACTACAAAAGGAGACCCAACTTTTGTTAATGAAAAGTGCATCCAAAACTGACAGAAATACAAAAGATAAAATAATTCAGATGCCATTAAGAGATTACCTCATGTGTTAACATAAAATATTGCTCTTGTACTTACGTTGCCATTTTTTACAAGACAACACAGACATGTAGAAGAGTATAGGAATCTGGTTAATTCTAATATAAAGTCCCTAATCAAACTCTAAAGCCCCCAATTAGGATCACAATGGATAATGACTGGTTTCTTCAGCACTTGTCTAACAAGCTTTTAATAATTGCACACCTGAAGACTCAACAGCAGAAACGTTGTGTTCTTTCTTCCTATTTTTTAGTGTAGAAGTAACCTTTACTTGTTCCTTTGCAGCCAGTGCGTGCTGACATAGCTACCAAATAGAACATCTTTCATTTATACCAGAGACGCTACCAGAGCGTTTCTAATTATATCTTTAATTTATACCAGAGTACCATTGTTTAACCATGGTACTTAAAAGTGCGGTACAATCCTAAATGTACAGTAGCCATATCTAAACACGGCTTATGCGCTAACACAAGCCCTTCATGCTGTTGAGACAATTTCAGACAAATTGTCAGCTTACCATTTCATCAGCTAAAATGCCGCTCAACTTGTTTTTATGAAGCAAAACCAGCCAGTTTAACCCAATAAGCTGGTAAGGTTTCAGCTGCATCCTGAAAGAAGAAAAATGAATAAGTAAGTCAAACATTAAATAATGTGTTCACTGGATTAGTGCTGGCCACTGGAAAAGCAGAGAAAAATAAATGCATCATTATCACCCTCATGATTAATTGGACTTCCGGCTTTAATACACATTTCTGTCAGGTTGTAAACAGTATTCCAAGTCTAACCGAAACATTTTTGGCTTCTGGGCAAGTATTTAAATTCCTTTTACAATTATAAAGATTCTGATCGCTCAGATGGGTGCTAGTTGATTGAGGGAGGGCCTGGAAATGGCGTTAGAGGGCAAACGTGACAGCTCAGGTGCTTCCATTGTCTTGCACATTCATTCCGAAGCTGAAGAGGTGATAGGTGATAGGAGGATATAGAAACGGTAGTTGGAGGAGGTCCAATTCCCTACAGATCTCAAAATTCAGCAAAGAAGAATAACTAGGCTGATGAATGGATTGTGAGGGACAAGCCACAGCGGGGGTGATCAGTTGTGAGGTTCCATGCAGCTCTTACTTTTTTACGGTCACTGAGATGCAATAATAGTATAGTTCATTCGTCAATGTTCAATACTTAAAACGTTTTATTTAATATAATAAGCTCACTAGTTCTTTCCTTAACATATAGGAGTGTAGAAAGATAATATTCCTACTAGGTATTTCCATACAAAAAGATTGTTTTTAACACTGAAGATTATTTTACTACCCATAAACCCAAAAGGGAAATATAAAATAAAGCAACTAAAACTCAATTAATTTAAAACAGTTATTTTAATTATACAATTACAAAAACTCTGCACATTTGGCACTTGTTTTTAAAAAGCTAATAATCTATTAAAATGTGACTGGATTTATGATGCAAGTGCTGTGCCATATTTTTCCTACAGCATTTCAGCAGCATTCATTTAACCTGTTGAATATCATTCCTGCTGAAAATTAAGAAAGGAAGATATAGAAAGGATACACTTTGTTTATGAAGAGCACTATGCCTTCGTGCCATCAGTGTATAGGATGCTGGACTAAGTCTCCATGCTGCTGCTTGTATTCAGGGCAAGACACTGCAGCCAAACTCAGTCCATCAAAGATAAGCCATGACCATCAGTAGACACCTTCATAAACCTACAGCTTTTACAATGATGCCTGAACATCTCTAACAAAATGAAGAAGACCTATATTGGCAAATAATTCCTTCATGGGTGGATCTCCTTTAAAACATCTGTCCTTAATGTTTCTTTCAAATCAAATGGATTGCATCAAAAGCACTGTCAAATTACTGGAGCTTATCTGCATGTATTTCTTGCCAAAAGACATAAAATAACATCCACCTTCCTCACAAATTATGCTAGTATAAATCAAAGTGTTGTAAGTGCTCTAACATGCTCATGGATATTTGGCTTCTGTTCTGAGTAACAGTGCCATCTCAAACCATCACCTGCTGCTAAACAGTTTAGGATCAGCCTGATTTCAGCCCTGTGGAGACACACCCCTCCCCCAAATTCCTATAGAATTGTACACGGGAAGAAGGAACCCATTCAAGCAAGAAAATGGAAGACTTAAGCAAGGTAGGGCTAAAAACCTGGGCGAAAATTTCAAAAGTACTTTTTGGGCGTACAGCACAGTTCATTGTAGATGTTACTGAGACGGACTCTTAATTGAAACACTACCTCTGGTTTAGAATAGTAGGTTGCTTGAAGGTGTTGAGACCACACTCTGTCACCCGCGTCACTGCCTCAGTCATCTTCTTTGAGATCTTCTCGCATTTTGTCATCAGCCCCAGGACAACGTCTCGCTCTTTAAGGACATCTTTACAGCCCCAGATCAAGTCCTCAGTCAGGCCATTTGCCTTAGTAAATGTTTTGATCTGAGCATGGGGAGGAAAAAAAAGCAAATCAGCTTTAAGCACAGATGAAAGAAAAGCAATCTTTACACAATCATCAGTTACAACACACTTCAAAAGGAATGCATTGAAAAAATAATTCAGGGGGATCACAAGTTCGATCTTGCTCTGCTGTGCCCGATTCCCCAGGTAGCAGCTGCAGCAGTGCACAGCTGGCTGGGATGGACTGGCAGGTGAGCTGGCCTGGGTATTCTCTGCTTGCCATGCAGCTGTCTGTACTCCATGATTTGCTACAGTGAGAGATACATTGCTCCTCCAATTCGTGCCATCACTCCCATAATCCATTGCAAAGCTCGCATTGCACCAAGCTGCAAGCCAGAGGAGTGTGTGCACTGTCCTGCTTCACCAGTGTGACTGAGGAGCTGCTGCAGTGAGTGAACCTGCTCCAGAATGTGCAGAGTCCTCTAAATAGCCATGATATAAAACAGAAAACTCCTAAAGCTATGATTCCAGACTTTTCCCCCCCAATAACTGTCAACTCAATATAAACTGGAGGAAAAGTCCTGACGAGACTCAAATGTGCCATTTCACCATTGGTCATCGGTATATTATAAAACCATAGTGCTAACAACACCGAACTTTTAAGCCAACAGATCAAATATGTAATCTGAAAACTAAAACGAGTTTGTAAGCCTGTAAATCAGCGCATTAATTCCAATTAATTCAAAATAATTTCACAACAGTTGCACACTCTTCTATAGTAATGCTGCAGGGTTCTCCTTACAAGTATTAGAATTAGGTCTACAGCTAAACTCCATTGTTATAGTGTTGGTAGTTCTGAATCAAATCCTTAAAGAGGGCTAAATCAAACCACTGAGGAAGTATAACACCTAAGAGTGATTTCTCCAGTGTAGGATTGCTGATTCATTTGCGTTCAATTTTAAGACAGCTGACAGTTTTGCTAAGCAATGGCAGTCAAACAATCAAAAACCCATATGTTCTTCAAAAGCACAATAACAGCACACGGAAACTTTTCCATAGCTGAGGGCTTGGTGGAAGAGAAGCCTACAAGCAGTAATCAGGGATCCACTGAAAGCAGGCCTCTAAGCTGTAAGGCTTTTACTGTGGTCTGGAGATATAGTATATAGCGTACATGACTGGGGAATGTTCCCACATGTGCAGGAAAGGAGCAGCCTGTGTTTCACCTCTTAGAAGGGCACAAGGGGGTTTCCTTTTCACCAGGTAGCCACACACAAGGGCAGCTGAACTTGTAATGCAACAGTATGTTATTCCAAGTCTCTACCAAGCCTAAAGCAAGCTGGGACAGACAGCTAGATTACAGCCAGTGTAACAGTAATACTCTGAACGTGGGGTAGACGGATTACTTTTCCAGTTGGTGCGCTTTGAAGGCCAAGATGAAACCGGTGAAACAGGAGTGTACTGTACTTCATTCTGCTACTGAAATGAGTTGCTCACATGTAAACCAAGTGACCAGCCAGGACACACCATCTAGGAGATTACATGGCAAAACACAACAGGTAGGGGGAAAACAGCAAAGATAGAATTACAGTAAGATTGAATCCCAAAACAAGAAGTGCAATTTTTCTAATGGTACTGCGGACTTTCCCATTTACTGAGCTCTTGTTGAACTGGCCCTAAATGCGCAATCTCAGTGTTCTGACAACCAAGTACAACCCAGTTTCCTAACAGCAGTCCCTTATAATTACAGGGCATGGTCACTGACTAACATGTATCCCATTATTGGATGACTTTTAAGACAAACTTAAAGATCCTGAAAAATTATGGAAAAGAACCACTTCTATGGAGACTCTTCTTTCGTAAGAACCCAGCTATAAAATAAAAGTCATGCTCTTGTCCTTGGGGAGATGGCAGAGAATCTCTTCCAAGAATCCTGTTTTTGTCCGGTTTGTAAAGTATACATTATTATTTTGAGAGACTGAAACAATTGAACTACAGGTGTTTCCATGGAATGGTTAACGATAACAGGAAAAAAATAACTGCTAGCATCAGTTTGTCTTTCCAAACAAACTTCCCGTGAAGAACAAACAAGCATAAGTACTTCTGCTTCTTTGTGCTTACAGAGAAATGCAAAATGTGCAAGTTATCTCCCTGAAATCTGTCTGGTTTCCAAATTATTTCAAAGGTCTTTGTGTGACTCAATTCAAGCATGGACTTTTAAAACTCAGTCAACCTTAACACAAAGATTAAGGACACTGCAGCAGAAGTGTGACCCTGTGTCTGTCTTGTCACCACAAGGAAAGATGAAAAATGACACTTTAAAAAAACATTCACTTTATATAAATTTATATTTTTTGCTGTATCCTTGTTGTTTACTGGAAATGTAGTTACTTTGACATGTTCCCTTAGTAAAGAAGAATTGAGCTGAATCAGTGACAAAGTTATGTAAAACCAACCCATGTCTTTTCTCATTTGTAAAGAAACATCAATAATACTCAGTTTCATACTTCAGATATTCTATCCCAAAAATTTAAACTAATTTTAGTTTCTGCTTTCATAGCTTTTTAAACGTGAAAATGTGACAAAGTAGTTAGTTGTACTAAAACAACTGGGATTTCTCCCTTTCACTTTCTAAAAGTGGAAAATCATTCCCGAGATATACTTTTGTGCATTTCAAGATGTGCAGAAAATACAAATGAATAAATAGCATCATTCTTCATTTCTTAGGTTAATGTGTGCATATGAATTTACACACAGAGTGTGGCTACATTACATAAAAGACTGCTACGTCACTCTTTGAGCCCCACTGCATTTGCAACTGCACAACATTCACACGTTGTCGTTCAAGAGGCAGTGCAGACTAATTGTTAGTCCTGGGTACTGAGTGTGGTCTGGCACACTGTCCAGAAGTCAGTTATCAGCTCGCTGGCCACACAGAACCAAAAATAACAACTTCAATCCCTACAGGGACCTTTCTCACTCAACATGAAGAATAGGATACAAAACTAAAACTGAGACAAAAACAAAGAGATGCACAGGATCGAAGAAGCCTAAGCACACGATGTCGGCCTCATCTCACAAGCGCAAAAGCTGGCCTGTTGCACTCATAACATGAGAGGCATATCTGGATTTTTATCCTTAAATACAGGTCTGCTCGACACCCATTTCAAAAACAGCCAGGTGCTGCAGCACCCTAGCCTAATATTCTCTTGTACATCTTTATAAGGAAAATCATCTATTTAAGATACCCTAGAAATCCATCCTCTTTTAGGACCAACAGCATGCTTTTAAAAAATTTCCACACTTCATTCAGTTTTCCATAATTGCAAGGAAAAATCTAACATTTATGTAATGCCTACAGCAAAGCGTGTATTAGATTCAATCTTCTAATCTTTAAATACCTCTTCATTGTACTGCCCATCTGTTCTGCGGTGCAGTTGTCATGAACTAGAACGTACCCTCGAGATACTGCAATCAGTGTCAATTCTGTCACGTCAAGCAGCTGCACGAACACCAGGTCTCTACACACTAGACTACATCGTGCGGAACAATATGCTGTTTTTACTACTATTTTGTTCTTTTGAAAAAATGAAGGAAATTGAAACACTGCACAGAAACTGATGGCAGTTGTTTTTAAAAAGCATTAAAGCTTCACCCTTTTTTGTATAATGCAGTCAGTAAAAAGTGTTCTGCCCCACAACAATGGGCACTCCAAATGTGTGAGAATCGCCCAATTTCCACTGTAGCCATGGCCAGGGTACAGCCATCAGTCTCCTGCAAGGAACTGTGCATCAGGCCCTACATGTCTCCGCAAGGAAAAGCTACCAGATACAGGAGCGTATGCCCACCTCAACCCTCCCTGTGCGTTTTGCAGTTACATAATTAAACAGTATGTGTAAATAAATGCACTGTCTACATATGCAAAGACAATGATGTGCACATACTGTATACACACATTCACCCTCACAGGCATAACAAATCCCCTGTAATGTAAATCTGTATTCATTAGAAGCTAAAATATGGCTAAAACGTGGCTAAATAGACTGTAACAGCAGCTCTTAAATTACCCAATTTACCCAGAACAAGATGCAGTGTGATTACATGCAGCAAATCAACAGATGTTTAGCAATAAGTTAACTCCTTAAGGCAATCCGTATCACTCCCTCCTTCCAAGAATCCCCACTACCAGATTTTAGTCAATGTAATGTATATGCGTGTACAATCAATATGTTTTTTATTTGCTGTCGTATTGCTTCTTAGCTTTTTATAAATACATTTTCTCACTATCTTTTTTTATATTTCCCCTTGATCATTAGCTTAAGCTTAATAATAAAAGATCTGAATCCGATCTTTTCTGATGTTTGCAGCAAAGCATATGCTCATTCTACAGAAAAACAGGAAAAAAATCCTAAATGAATCCCTGTTAAAACTAGTCTCAACTTCTTCTGTCCTTGTCTCGTTTCAGAAGACTCACCTGAACAGTTTAATGAGGATGAATGCCGGCCTGTTACAACACGCTGGGGTTCCCAATACTCTTGAGCTGAATGCCAGAGGAGCTGTTTTTCCCAACATTCGTCTAATGGCATTCAACAGCTCGGATCAGCAGATCATAAAGCATGGTTTTTCACTGCACATAACACCTAGCCTTTTTGTTGATGGCACTTCAGATAGATAGCATTGTTTGATTTAGTAGGGAGCCGAGATTTATTTCAAAACAAAAAGTTTAAATGTAAATGCAAGAACATACATTTACTGCCTCTGAAAGAACTTAAACTCAAAAAAAGTGATGAAATACTTGATGCAACAGAGTATATGTATCTGTCATTGCATTCACAAAAAGAGTAAGAAATACACCTAATATTTCAAGTACACACTCTGTATAAAACAATTTTTCCATTCAAGATTCTGTTTTTGGAGATATTCCACCCATCTCATTAATGTTCTCTGTCTCTCGTGCTTTAAAACCTATCTTCACATATATTCAGTCCCAGAAATTAAGACAAGGATCAACAAAAGGCCTGCTCTTTTCCACAAAAATCCATGCCTATGCAAAGTGCGAATCAGGAACAAGACACTTCAAACTACATGCAAATCAATTTTTACCTCAGGATCCACTCTTTTTACATTGCCGAAGTAACCCTTCAGGACACTTCTTCCACAACCCTTAATAAAATGATATAAAACAAAAAACTGCAGGCAACTTACCTGTGTACTTACTGAGTGTAGGGACTCTCTAACTACATATTAACCAGGAGGTCACAGCTACAACAGCTACCAGATATCCAGGGCTCACAGCAAACACTCGGTATGGCGAGAACATTTAGGCTAAAGAAAAGTTTTCTAGATATAAAAAAGAATCCACTTTGCTTTTTATTATTGTGCATGCAGACACCCATGCCTGCAATCTCAAACAGGGGGCTGCTTTGGGATTTCCATTTCTTCTTAAATGCCTGCTGCAATCTTGAAAATTCTGCCACATTCTTGCCTTCTGCATGGCAATACTCATCTGAACAGACTGGCTTTGAACTCCTTAGCAAATGAATCTCTTCTTTCCCCTCAGTGCAGTGATATAGACCAAGTTTCTATGCTACCAGGCTGAGTGACAGTGTTAGCAGCCAATCAGATGGGCTTTTTCAAGACCATCATCCCACAGTATATTCAAAAGTAGGTCATATGATCTTATTTGAAATGCCATTGGCTCAGGATTAGGTAGTGTTGGAACCTAATAAGGCTAAGGCCTCCCATTTCTGATTCCCTAGAGATATAACACACCTTTCCAATAAAAGTGTCTACAAAATTAAAAAAAGAAAAATATAAGCTTAAAGCAAAAAAAAAGTGAACTTACTAGGTCCTCCCAATTTTTAAAGGGACGGAGTTCTACTATCTTCTGAGCCTTTTTAACAGAGCACTGGGATATCAAGGAAAGCTCATCTACTGATGCATCCTGGAGGAAAGTCAATATTTTAGCTTTGAATTCCTGATTCAAACCATCTTCTGCATCGGAGTCCTCCCCAGAGGACTTCTCATAGTCACTGCTGATCGATTCCTCGTCCTCTGAGCTGCTGTCCTCCACTCGGGTCACTCTTGCCTTGTTCTTCCCCGACTCACTGGGCCTGCAGATCCAGTTCTGTTTTCTTGCCACCGGTCTCTCGCCAGCAGACAGCCAGGTTTTGACGTCTGGTGATACAGCATGCTCCTTTGTCACCTTGGGTTCAGGTGAACTACTAGAGTCTTGGTCTGTAAAGAGAATAATGGGGAGAAAAACAGTAAGGGACTTGGCCTTCTGCTTTATACCTAAACCATTCCTGTATTTCATTTTCTGTTTTTGCACACAGGGAGTTTCACTTTCAGGGGTTCATTGGCTTGAGAGTCCAAGGCCCCTGTTGTTTGATTTTTTACTACACAACAAGATGAAGGAAACAACACACGCCTAAACCACGCAAATCTGCTGAAATGACAAATCTTGAAATAGTAAACCATCTACAAGGTGGAAAAGAGTCCAGGGCAATGGACACAAGTGGTTCAGATGCATTTGCGCGTGTCCAGTGTCATGCAGCTTGTCGGCCACTTTTACACATGTGTCTAGCCTCAGAAATGTAGATGAATGTGTTGAAAAGGAAGAGGGAAGGAACAGCTGGAAATCTTATTTCCCATCTGTCACAAAAAACACAAGGTTCCTCATAAGCTACAGCCCAAGTGTCAAGGGTGGGGCCATTTCACTGTAAATTGCAGTGTGCTGCAGGAGGCTGGAAAAAGGGCAGGTGGAGAGGACTGAAGAAGTCTCATTGATCACTGTTGATCTGAAGATACATTTTAAAACAGCAGTAGGACATTCAAGTAAAATGTATTGCCTTTCTCTGCCTTTTTTGTTACAGTTATTTTCCTTGGATTATAAACATTTAAAGTATTTATGTTAAAAAAGGAAATGGTAAGACTTGTTATTTTGTAACAGAACAGCTGTCTTCACAAGGTTGAAACTTTTAAAAGGGTAAACTTTATTACCACTTTACTTTGTGTAACAGCTACCTTGGAATGTTTTGTGTATCAGCAAAACACAAAATTCAGGCAAAAACACTACACTTAAGATTCCATACATACAGTATGTGAAAAGTATTGCTATGCTTTACAAATGTTGTAAGGCTGCTTCTTGGAACTTCAACACAGTGTAAAAATGCTAGACGTCATAGAACACAATACTGATATAATAAGGCTTTCTTTCCTGGATTTCACTAAAAGACAGCAAAACTGAAAAGACACAAAATTCAAAAGTACTTGTTTCCAAATATACTAGATCAAGGATGGTGAAGAATGGATAACTGTAGTTTTATGGGGAAATGTATAACGTAGAAAAACAGGGAAACAGCTTAGCAATTCAACAACCTCTCTCCCGTCTCCCTAGCAAGTTCATCAGGGAATCTAAATAAATGAATCCTTGCTTCTGCGCAGAACCTATAGCTCACAATCAGGCCACCACAGTGATCTCAATATATAGTAGGAAAAGTACTCGTTCATCTCTTGATCTGAATAAATCACCTTGAGTCTTGCAACATTTCAATTGTTAAAATCGAGGCCGCCACGTGCGTAAGTCAAAGCACTATGATCTTAAAGGCTCCCCGTTACACACCAAGACATCCATTGGTGTGTAGTCCATTTCGTAATGAATTTAGGAAGTGTCTGGATACAAGGGGTTATAGAGGGATACATATAAGTGTGCTAAGAACAGTGACGGAGTTCTCCAAAATTATGTGTTCTACCTCTTATAGTTTGTTACACATGATGGCGCACACTGTGAATTGCAAAAAAAACACTTCGAAAAAAAATTCACACACTTCCGAATGAGCTGGGAGTTGACAGCACTAATTTGGCATATGCAAGATGCCAATGAGTTGAACCCCAAATACAGGTGACAGCTGCTTGCAAGATGTTCAAAGGAGAGGAGAATAGGAGACATGCTGTCAGTGCCAGTGCCACAAGCAGATCACTGAAAGAAGCCTGTCAGTGATCTGCTTGAAGGATCTGCTTGAATCTGCCGTCTGAAGTAGATTTCACAAGGACAGAGTCCCTTCTCAAAAAAAAGCCCAGTGGTCTTGCTCACCAGCTCTTATTTTGAATTGAAGCACTGATTTCTTAAACATGTTTTAAAAAGCTAGGCACTCTTCTGATGCAAAGCTTTTGATAGGGCGTTCACGATTAGTTAATGATATCACAAAGTGATGCTATGACTAGAGCGATTGTGGAAGAAAACGTGCTCTTCAACACGTTGATACACGTGCACTCTAACTAAACCCACTCTGTACAAAAGCAAGAATGAGCAACCCTTTTCAATTAAGGCCCTAAAGCAACAGTTAACCTCTAATAATAAGTGATTATCTGTTATTGTCTGAGGTGAGCTGCAGAGTTCATGTTTGTCTTTAGCAGCTGATTGCTTCCAAGTAGTTTGAAGTATAAAAGGAGATGTTAACTGTGAACATGTAGTTTACTCACATGTCAAAGGTCTAATGAAGAACTTCATTTCACATCAAGCATAACCACTTACAAATGAAATGGTGCACAACCTACGTTAACCACTGGCTGATTGAGATAAATGTAATGTCCCTTACAGAAATGTAATATACAGATTATACAGTTTTTAATTGGACACCATGTGTATATTTTTCAGTTTTTGTACCAGATGCAGCACTAACATTAATATACAAATATTTCTGTACAAATAAATAGACTTTCAGCAACCAGTCAATAAAGGTTATTTTGACATTTACGGCATTTCTATACAGAGAAGCCAAAGGCAACCATAGTTACTGGTGACAGTGCAACATTACAACTTTATAAAAGAAAACTGCAAAGGATTTAATAAAAAATAAAAAGCAGTTATCACATGCTTCAGTTATTTTTTATTCATAATCTGTGGCATAGTAATTAAAGGTCTCAAAGCTTTGTATTTAAACCTAAAAATGAAATTTGATCCCTTTGTAAGAACTCAAAAGCTCTGCCAAATCTTTTTGTAAAACACTGAATGGAAAGATAAATTCAAATGATTGCAAAGGTATAGCAACTTTCATACACCGTGCTTATCGAGCATGGACTTGCTAGCTAACAATTGCTGTTGTAAGACTTCTAAAAGCTTGTCCACAGGAACCGAGGAGCACAACCATTATACCAAATGTGCATTTGAGGAAACAAGTTGTTCAAAAACACCCCTAGAAAGCGTTTTGAACTGTATCTGTATTCTGTATATGGCAGAACTGAGAAGATTTGACTGTACTCAGAAATGAGGTTCCCTTCCACCGATGGTCATGTAACATGTCAGGGTTGCCCGACGCTGGCCAGTGTGTCATTGCCTCAGTGCTCTCAATGAACAGGCTCACCTGGGTCAGAAAACATTCTCAATGCTTCCAGGGCATCTTCAAAGCACCACTCGTGTTCCTGCAGGACATCTCTCAGCTCCTGGAGAGCAGCATTAAGAAATAAAGATGATCACATCGGGTAAAGGACAGTGCAAGCTAGCTTACTTCACAGTGCCTCCCTACATAACACCAGCTTGGTTTCTCTCATTAACAGATTTGTACACCAGTACAGGAGTCCCTCTTTGCAACACTACTCTCCTACTCACTGCCTATTTCTAATGCCTGAGCCCAGACATCGAGGCAGCCAGAAAGACAACTGTAATACAGAGGTTTATTCTGCACAGTCAGTTCTAGGATGGTTCAAATTCATACATACACATTACTATCTGATTAAAATTAATCACAGGAGCATTGGGAAGCATGTGGGGATGTCACAACTCTGTACAACTGACTCATCTTGGCCATAAGATTACAGATTGGAGAACATGACCAACTGCAAAAAATACAATTCACAGGAACAAGGACTGATTAATGAACCAAAAACATCATGTCAGCATTTCAATGGGTATAGCCTTTACTTACTGGTCTTCCCAATCTTTATCAATGATTTAGTTTCTGGTACAAGTAGAAAATTAGATAAAGAAATAGTATGAATGCCAAGGAAAAACAGACTACAGATTAAAACCATGGAGAGGGCAAACACATGGCAAATTGTTTAATCTTGAGAAGTGCAAAGTGACAATAAACATGAATGGGTTTGGAGACCTATGGAGTCTCTTCCCAGTTCTCCTCAAGAAGCAATAAAAAGCAAGCACAATATGGAAGCCTGGAACTGAAATCAAGGGCAGTTATCACATTTTACAACATACTTAACCAAACTACTTTTGGAAGACTATATTTACTTTTGGTCACCATACCACAAAAAGGATATAACAGCCTTAGAAAGCATTCAAAGGAGAGCTACAAGAATGATTCCTGGTCTCAGGATCACATACAGACAGGCTAAAAGAGCTAGATCTTTTCAGTCTAGACCAGAGGAACCAGAGAGAGGCTTTGATCCAATGATATGAAATCCTAAGGTGTACAGACAAGGTTAAACCTGGGGAATGTTTCATACTTGATAATGAATCAAGACACAAGGTCACAACTGGCAATTAAATGGAATCTGACTTAGGACAGAGAAAAGGAAACCTAATTGCCAGCTGACTGAACCTCAGACTGAGCCCTTTCAAGGAAAGGCTGGATGAAATTTTATATTTTAGATTCTCTTAACTATTAAACACCAAACAAATGAGCTTGACAAGACAGCTCCCCTCACTTGCCACTTGTTTTATGATCTTAATACTTTTCGTAGATTGTGGAACTTTCCTTGCCTTTAAAAAAATTACCTTGTGAGAATTTTTGCTCAGGTTTGTGTGGAAAGGAAAAGTTATGAGCTCACTATGCAAGCAGTTTATAACATCACAATGTTTCAAAGCACGGAGACTATACATGTATCTATACACATTGCCATATAAAGACAAGAGTTTTGACAAAGTGCCAAGCAAGAATAGAACAGAGAGAAAGATCTGCATAGACTCACCTCCTTATCTAAATTAGGGAATTTCTTTTGAAGTTTCCTCAAGGTTGCTTCCTGTTTCTCCCATTCTTCCATGGAATTAGCGGCTTCATTTTCATCCACCTCAAAAAGCGAGGAACAAAAAAAATCAGCAACGGTCAATATGTAGCTTAACAATGTGCAAGGTGTTCCTGAAACGCAAATGACAGCAAGGTTTCCAGTGAACTAGTGCTTTACTTCTAATAACAAGCAGACTTCTAACCAACGGGGTGAACATCAACCATTAATGTATATCAGATCCACTTAAACCAGACCTCAAATGTCCATCTACTTATTGAAAGAGCACCAGAACTGGGTAGTTGGGCCTCTTTCATTGAAAAGCTACAGTGAAGCACCATGTCATAGAAAGGAAAACAGTATCCTTAACTCACTGCTGTTTTCTTCTTCTTGCTTGGTTGAACTATGTCACTATCCTCAGAGCTGCTTTTCGAAGAGTCATTATTCTTTCTCTTCCGCGCATTATCTAAAAAAAGGATCAAAACCAATCATTTCATCTCAACTTGCACAGCATACTAAACAGCTTAGAAGTAAAGAGGCATAAATAGCCAAGATCATTTGAGGATTAATTTGAGTTATTGAGCCTTTTCCGGTCAAGGAGTCTTTAAAACTGCAAACAGAAAGATTGTTAAAACCATGGCTGTGAGAGGTGAAAGAGGGAACTTGTGCTTGGAGAGATCTTTTATCCTCACTGCTTCCACATGTTCTCTGAAAAGATCAGTCTGTCTTCTTTGTGTTTCACCAATGGAAACGGCAGGGCACTTTCTGTAAGACATGTAATAAATGGAACTGCTTGACAAATATGATGTACTTGGGTGATCTTGATATGGTTCAGGTGTTGATGAGATGGTCAGTGGTATTACCTTTTTTCCAGGCTCACCAATCAGCTCATACCTGACCATTTCAAGGTCATCCAGAGGGCGTCATGTCCGTCACATTCATTGCATCTCTCACATAGAACTGCTCTGATGTTTATAATGATGAAATAGGAATATTGTGGAGATACCATTATATACAACACTGTAAATAAAGTACCAGTTGGTACTGTATGTTAATGTGCTGCAGATGCATCCAAAAAATCTGAACCGTTCCACTGACAAGTACAGCAACACTATACAAAATGTTTAACAAGTAATTCTGTAGCTTCATGATCTGCAGGGTTTTCCCCACATATAGAAACATGTTTCACGGCATGCATATTCTGAAAGCATCAATGCTGGCACACGCCTTCTGTAAAGATTTAGGGAATTAAGTAAAACTCAACAAACACTTGTCCAATTATATCAGGTGCAGGGCTGACAGGTTTTAGGGTGCAAGGATTTCAGTAACCTGACCCACGGGCAGCATTTCACACTTAGTGAGCATGGCTACTACATAGGTATCAGTCAAGGTGCAGGAAGTTTAATCTGCTTTACATACATTTGTCTAATGACATTTGTCATTCAACTATTGTCTCCCCCACATGTGTGGTCCATTATTATAGCAGATTGCCGACATTGAAGCACGACAAACATTATATGAAGTTTAAGGCAAAACCTATGTTGTAAAGATGGCTTCAGTAGTTACATATAAAATCCTTACCACTCAAAATGAAACAACGCAGAGTATTCTAATATTACTGAGAAAAATAAATAACCTGGTATAATATTTAATATCTTTCAAGCAGAAGGCATTGAGATTAGGGTGTTACAGAAGGTTCCACATTCATCAGATCTACTGCAGTTGAAAACAGAAATTTAGCTTGTGAAGACCTGCCCTCAGAACATCTGTCAGGACTTGGCAAGTGATCTGACACTTTCCAGAAGAAAATCGTTGCTATCGGGGAGGTGCCAAAAAAGCACATCAGCATAACACACGCAAGAATTAATCGCAAGTTTTTTCTCTCCTGGCTGTTGTGCGTCAACAAGAAATTGAAAAACAAATGAAAATCCAGAGATTCTGTATCATTAGTCTCATCTGAAGTGATTAACAGAAAATACAGCTCATCTGTAGCTTAAGGGTTTACACCTCTGTCCAAGCACACTGTGTGAAAGGCAATATCGTGCAACTACAGCTCCAGGTGAAAGGGCTGGCCAGTACACGTCTCCACTGCATTTAACCCTTTTCTGTGCATCCGCATGCATCACTCTGGATTACCACCAATTTGTGAAGAACTACAATGTTTCTTGTCAAATCCTTCAGTACATGAAGACAAACTGCGTTACACATACAACTGTTATCCACCCACGGGACTTTGTCTTCCATCAGGCTGGTAAAGTATCAATCATACTCATACACTCTAATGAAGGACACAGCTTCAATTAGGTCCAGTGGTTGGTGCTATTAGTTACTTGTTACAGCTGGTCAGCTGATTGGTTTCTGACAACAGCTTTCGTCACTGTTCCCCTTTTGCTGTCAGGGATTTATATTTGGGACTTTTACATTAATGTGAAAGAGTCCTTCATCTGACCGGGCAAAATCCCGGCTCAGCACAGCAGCCAGCCAACGTGTGGTAAGGTTCACTTGCAATGAGCCAGTGAGGAGCTCCTGCTGACTGACCTGTCTGAGCTGTGGTGCTGTAGAGACACAAGCGCCATGGCAACGGAATACATCACTAGGAATGGCAGGTCTTCAACAGAGGCAGGAAAACAGCTGTGACATCATCTCACCTCCCCCATCTCTTCATTAACTTATTCATGTGAACTCAAAGGTCCATAAGACGCTTGGTTACATCAGATTACATTGTTCCACTTGATTCATTCTATATATTTTTCTGAACCTCTACATCAACCACAATTGCATCAGTTTCACCTGCACTAGGGCCTGGAAGTATTTCTCAAAATCCCATTTTGTTAGTTTCTGGGCTCAAGTCGTTTACTGACACCACGGAATTTCATCAGTAAAAAATGCAAGGATTTCTCTTCTGAAATCCTGGAGTAAAATGTCCTTTTGGAAATCAAGCTAACAAAAGGCAAACTGTCCAAGATCTAAACAGCATGCTTGCAGAGTTGCCAACAATCCTTATTTCCATTCTTTGCAAACCTGTTCACTACTGCCATGAGCTGCAGTGCTTGAAATATGAATATGAACATGAAGAGCTTAGAGTGATGTAGCTCTGGGCCTGACCCACTGCTCCTAGTTACCACTCTTACCATCCCCCTGATTGAGACTCCCAACAGGCCAAACAACGGCCTGTTCAAAACACAGATGACAGCATTTAAAACTGAACCGCAGCAGAGGAGTACAGTCAGATGGCACAGAATTGTAAGAAATTTGACTTGTGAAAAAAGGTTATGATGAAAAAATTGCCATGGTGTATGCCACTTTCCCATTTGAAGTAAAAGGCAAAAAACAATTCTGGTTTTTGCAAACCAACACCCAGAATTTCTTATTATACAAACTATACTCTTACTTACATTCAAAAACACTAAACAATTACCTTCATCTCCGAACAGTACCACGCAAGAGGCCACTGCTCCATCCAAAGTGCTAGTGTTTTTTAAGACCTGAAATAGGAAAATATTACTCTTTCACTCTTAAACGACAGATAACAATTACAGGTTAAAGGCTATAGAGACTCAGCTTAAAAGTAAATACATACTTGCAACATCATGAAATCACTGCACAACATTCCGCACATTAAAGAGTCATTCTATGTGACTGTCATCTAATTAAAAAACAGTACTTCTTTGCCCCTTGACCAAAGGAGGATACAGACTTTATTGAGGAATTCATCAAGCTAAAAAGGAATTTGGCTTTTAGCCATGCCATGTCCCTTTCACAACCTACATGGTGATTCCCCCCAAGCAAAACATTTTTATAACATGACCTAAGCAGAAATTAACCTTACAAGAAAGGTGTGCCCTTTTACTTTTTTTTGAAAAAACATGATAATAAATACCTGTCTACCCTCCCTATGGATGCCCTTCAGGTGTTAGTGAAAAAGGCACTACATCCCTGAGATAAATGGTTTTATCATGGACTAACTACGTAGTATTCCAGCTGTGACTGGAGTTCTTGAAGGGCGGAATTCTTGCCTTGGGCTGGTTAAGCATAGAACATAATTAATTTAACAATTAAATGCAATAAAATGAAAATCAAATACAAACTTGATACAGAGGCCTGCTCTGCACCGGGAGTCCTAAAGCCTCTTAACCAGCCCACACTGTTTTCTGCAAGAGTTGGATCTATACTCCATCCAATGCCTCACCTTTGCTGGTGGAGCCATGTGAAAAAGGGGGACTGACCCAACACTTAACATTTCAGGGGTTCTTGGGAAACTAACACTCAGAGATTTTAATGTAGAAGGAAATACAAAACAAGGAGGGGGAGGGGTCACAACTAAACCTACATGAATGGATGCTAGAACGTATTATCGAGAGTAACAGATCACAACCCTTAAGACAGTGGGCCTCCAGAATGTCCTGTACCTCTTTCAGCTGTTTACTGTCTTTCTGCGGGAAGATCTCCTTCAGTTTTGAGAGCCTCTCCTCAGTAGTTTCTACATCCACCTGGTCAGAATTCTGAGATGCCTCATCTTCAGAGTCTTCTAAGTACAGTTTCCTAAAAAAAAAAGATAATAAGACCTGATAATAGACATTAGTAGTTATATGACCTGAAGTGGCTGGCTAGCTGAAGGATATGCTAACAAGCTGAACACAGATGATACCAAGGTCCAGTGTGTGCCTTGTCTCATGAGCAGGTACACTGGCAGACAGAGTAAACCCAACTGAACAGAATTCTGCTGAAAGGAACAGAGATAAGAGTCAATATGGGTACAACAGAAGAGCCAAAACCTCTTCAAAAAGGACACAATACAGCTTAGTGGAAACAAACTCCAGTACCAAGTCAAGACCGTATGAATTGTAAATAAACTCAACTTTTTACTTAGACCAAAAGGCTAGATGTGAAAACAAACTGTCATTGCAAACTATGAACTTTGCAAGCTATCACTCATTGAACTGCAGCATGAAGAGGCATTCTTTTTTACATGACCACAGGATCTTTGGCATGAGAAACTCATAGCTATTATCTCAGAGAACTAGGAAGTGGTCCCACGTGGTGTCCTGATGGGTCAGCTCACTGTGGATGTCTCAGATAACCAGGTCTACATGCTGTCTCAATAAACTTTAAAA
Source organism: Atractosteus spatula (assembly GCF_055471065.1). Lineage (NCBI taxonomy): Eukaryota > Metazoa > Chordata > Actinopteri > Semionotiformes > Lepisosteidae > Atractosteus > Atractosteus spatula. The sequence continues at coordinate 63,697,852 of NC_142708.1, read as the reverse complement.
TAATAAAGTACCTCATTAGTGTTCCAATGAGAATCATTTGGCTCACCTGCCTGTTGGTTTCTCTGAAACCAACAGAAGGCTGGTGGTTTTCTTTCCCCTGCCCTTGAACAACTCTGTACTGCATACAGTGAGGGAAAAGGTACCAAATGCTATCAGATGATTTCTTTTCCAAATTTGGAAATGTCGTTTAATTTACTATTTATTCATTGAAACACTTTCAGAATTAGAAACATACATGTGGGAAAGGTGAGTATTATAGTGTTATATATCACTATAATCCTTGTCTGCTATGTTTTTTTAATTCTTCAATATCTTAAGCTGTGTGTTGAACGTGGCTGTTCAGCAAGAATTACATTTTTCTATCCAGCTGAAAAGTCTTGAGAAAATTCCTTACATTACTGAAAATTTCCAGTAGATTATTGGTATTGTAAATAAAACTGATTACAAAAACTAACAATTACAGTAGAACATGATTATAATAAAGAATCTGAATTTTAGGAAAACCTGATTACTTAAGATAAGCGACATTTAGCCAGTACAAAGCAGTTCACACCTCTGCTTTTACACACAGTGCCAGTGAACCAAGCAGTCAGGACCACTGCTTAATGTCTCATCCAAAGGATGGTGCCTCCCTACAGCACACTGCCCTGGTCACCACACCAGGATCTTGGATTGGAAACTGTGGTGTAGTGGGAAGAGCACCACCGACTGGTAAACCACCACCCCTCACAGAAGCAACCCGCATTTCTTTTGAGATCCCTCATTCCCAGGCCCGGCCCCACTATTGACAAAATTTCTTTAAAAAGTACATTTTAAACTATATCTGTACAAGAATCCTGGTACTTATATGAGCAGCACATTGTAGCACTTTTAGAGGCCTACAGTGCGACAAATATAGAACATACTGGAAACACCTAGGGAACAGACAGCAGGGAAGGTGTTAAACTAAAAACATGAGAATAATTCCTACTTCACAAAAAACTCTAACAAGAGCTACAGATATTACACATTCATCTCCTGATCTTCTATATTGTTCAACAAATAAAGTCTGCAAAGTCAGTTGTTTCTCTCCCCTCCCACACACACTCTAAATCAATATTGCTTTCTGAGGAGCCAGCTCAGGGGAATGTTTCTACAGGTCTACGAAAGTATGTGTGTTACAGCAACTGTACAAAATGAAGGCTGATTATTTGCCAATTATTTCCATTATGCACAGACCACATTTTTAATCAGAAGTGTACAAAAGAACCAAGCTGTGATTTTGAAAGCTTGAGACTTGTTAGCTTTAACAGAATGTGCTTTAAGAAAAAACCCTGTGTTTTCATTGTTCCAGCCAAGATTCTTCTGGCTAGCTTGATCATGTTACGGACTATTTTATTATATATTACTGTGGAAAGAAACTTTTACTGAGCCAAGTGAAATTTACAGTAGGGTATCATAATACCCTTTCTTAGTTCAGGTGGGTCGCTGCGTCAGCATGCGCAGGCTGCAAAGGAACAGTGCTCACACCTGAAGAAGGCTCCACGGCCGAAACGTTGTGTTTTCTTTCTTCTTCTTTTTTTCAGCATGGAATAAACCTATTACTTATACTCTTTCTTATATTGGCAGGAAACGTGAACAGCTCAGGTCTGTGCATTTAAAAACATTAACAAAGCTTAATCAAAAGTGTGACAATCACCATTAAAGAGATATTTCATTAAAATGATATTTTATTAGGAGACCATTAGACTATGTAGAATACTCCAGTTAGTGCTCAGATAATTCAAATTAGTAACCTGAGTACTTTTAAAATGCTAATTATAACTCTTGATGAATGTGAACCCATAACCCATGGGGTAATCTCCAATACCCTTAAATGGGATATGAATATCACCAGCATCACAAAGAAAGCACTGCAAAGAATGTACTTTTTTAGCGTCAGCTGACAAACTTTGGTGTCTCCCAACCAGTTCTGAAACAGTTTTACAGAGCCATTATTGAGAGCATTCTGACTCCCTCTGTAACTGTTTGGTTTGGCAACTTATCTGCCCACTCCAAAGGCAACCTCACTGTTTCATTATTTTTAAATACTTAAAAACAGGATCAAGTCACTACTTAAGAAAAACCCTTAGTTTTAAGACTTGTATTCCTTGATAACCTGCAATTATTTTTTTCCAAAATTTTACATGCATTAATGAGTACAGCAAATTCACTCTCGTAAGATGGAAAGGTTCATTAGCTGTCACCTGGTCTCCACTCACTATTTATACAATTCCAGAGCAAAGAAGCAGGCAGAAACACAAGTTACCACCTGTTTAATAAAGTTCCCTGAGGAAGACTCAACCGGTCTATTAAAACCAGTACCACCCGGTATCTGAACAGCTTCTTTCCTAGGGCTGTGTTTTTGCTTAACCAGAATTCCTAGTTACAGTATATGTGCAACAGATTCATAACTTTTCGCCTTGTTTGTGTATTGTATATGTGGAATGTTTTTGCAGCACCAAGTACACCCAGGTAAATTCTTTGAGCAAGAAAAAGGACCTTGAAGTCACAGCCAGGCTAATGGAAGAATGCTGGATTTCACTCGAGGTCACTGCAAGAGCAGGCCTTACTGTGCTACCCTCCTATACAGCCAAGCTGCTGGTGTTGCACCAGGGACCCGGTGACAACCACGGATTAGCACCAGAGATTGGTCTGCGTCCCTGCTTTACACCCGTTGCTTGCCGGATTGGCTCCGGCTGCTCCACGACTCTCAATTGAAAGCAATTCATCAACCTTCTTTCTAACCATTTGTCCGCGTGCCTTATTATCATCTGTTGTTTTCCTTTTTGTGCAGACAGTCCTTGTTCTAAAACAAGAACCCACTTCAAGCATCTTGTTCCAACGTCCTCAGCAAACAGAACTTCAGACATTCTCTCCTCAACCTGATAAACAAGAGTCTATGCCCTAATACCTATATTAAAGGGGAACTACAATGCTATTTTATATTTTAGGTTTAGAAAAAAAACAACATTGACAAGTACATTTCAAACCACAGTGAAAGTAAAATATACACAGTAACATGTAAAACCTCCAAAATACACAAAAGTTCCAGACATGTGCAGCACCATATTGCCATCATCCTCTGTGATTCAGAAAGAGGCAACAATATTTCTGGTGACTTCATGTGGCCCTATTACATTGTGAACAAGCAGGCTTGTGAATACATCTTTTAATCCAACAGAAATATTGCTCTTGACTTCGAGACGGTTTTGCCAACAAATACAACTTACTTTTTAAGACTGCATGCAGATCGTGTTGGAATATTTATGCAGTGAAATGTCTGCTGTACAACCTGTACTTATTCGTACGTACATTGCATTACATTATTCATGACAGGGACTAGTGAGCAGGAAGGGCTGCTTCATGTCGCAATTCTCAAGAACTCCCTCTTTCACCTGTGGCAAGACCAGAGGATTAGCGACACAATTGGTTAAGAAACTAGGACTGCAGTTCCCCTTTAAGAGAATTTACCAGGTGACCAATTAATGATTGATAATTGAGGACAGAACTTGTTGGGAACGACAATGTGTCAAACTCCCACTGTGAGTGTCTGTCTCACCCTGCTGAGGTCCAAATGGCTACATTTCAGGTGACAACAGAATGAACTGAATAATTAAATACTGGAACCCAACCCAGAAGACTCAAATCTTCCCCGAGACCAGGGTTTGGAACCCCTTTACCAGACAAAATGGGGCGATATTTTAAACAGGATAGTCATACCAGTACATGCAGTGGCATTATTCTTTCAGAATGTTAAGACATTTTCTATAAAATGTATTGCACATAAAACACACTATTCTTACATGTATTTTTCTTTGTTGAATTTCATTACACTTCCCAGAGATCCCCATAACTCATTCACCATGTCAGCCCCTTTCATTTTATGCCTTTCTTAGAGGAGCAAAATACTGCCAACAAGTTTTTTCTAATCATAACTCCGGCAGACTGGTCTCTGAAGGACCCTATTAACAGCCAACTTGCAACTAGAGGGCGTTAAGGCCACCATTAGCTGTAAATAGTCACAGTAGGTGATAATTAGTTAATTAATAAGATGCTTGGTAGAGGTTAAATCCACATTGGTGCCTGACAGCAGTCTGGAGACGCTGCTGAAGAGGTCTTTTTGCTGTATAATTCAAAAGTTTCTGCAATAAAGGCTCATGCACTTACTTTGATGTCAATTGAGAGTTTGTGTTCAGATGCCCAAAGCCACCTTGTTAGAAGGTGGGGTCTGTCACAATAACAGATGGAAGTAATAATGTAACACAGCCAGTGCCTCGGGCTATCAAGTTCAGGTTGATGGTTACTCATCAGTGCCAACATCTGAAGTAGGACTTACAACTGTTTTAAGATAACATATGGTGAAATGAGCAGATAATATCTGCTTCACATGAAACTTACAATAGAAATTGCCAACTTCCTTCACTTCAGAACAGAAATACAAAGCATTTTTAATTGCCACCATGAATGCGTTAACTTCGGCTTACACCCGAAGAAGGCTCCACAGCCAAAATGTTGAGTTTTCTTTCTTCTCTTTTCAGCATGGAATAAATCTATTACTTGTTCCTTTGCAGCCTACACATGCTGACACAGCTACCCACCTGAACTGCGTAATACTTAAACTATTTAACAAAAATGTAAAAAAACAGCTACAAGACTCAACCTCAATAAAACCCTGCCATGATTTGCAGTTTTACATGATTTGATGCAGTTTAATCCAGAAACATTTTGTAATTGCTTCAGTACTTGCTATAATAAACCAGAATGTAAATTAAATAATTATTTAAATCTTTAAATGCAGTAGGTAACAAAACTCAGCGAGCGGATTATACTTCTTGATGAGAAGGAAGATCTGAGCCATACAGGATCACACAAGATCTTTTACTTAGCTGTGCGATGTGAAGTAGCACTAATGCTCCAGACAGAACAGAAATCAGCACATATAGAAAACACCCGAGATAGAAAAATGCTTTGGGTGTGAATTGAAAGCAGGAGTCAAACACACTCCTGTCTTATCTGCTTCCCAAGAATGAAGATGGTATTATAAGCAGTGAGTTAAGGACATACTTCCCTTGGACAATAATAACATCACTTTATTAACCCTTTACAATTTCTTGCATTAGGAATTATCTTTTCGCATATCCCAGCTTGCTCTCCATGAGACACACAGATAGGGAGAGAGCCTGGAGTCAGAGCGCAGGGTCAGCCATTGTACGGCGCCCCTGGAGCAGTTGGGGTTAAGGGCCTTGCTCAGGAGCCCAACGGAGTAGGATTCCTCTGGCGGCTGCAGGATTTGAACCGGCAACCTTCCAGCCACAGGCACAGATCCTTAGTCACAGAGCCACCGCTCCACCCGCATTTATACAAAATGGTCACGCATAAACATGGAAGGCATTTGCCAAGAAAACAGAGAAACCATAATGAACTGCACTTACTTTCTTTTTTCCTTTGCCACAGGTTTGGATTTTATGGAATGCGCATCTGAAACCGTAGAAGGCAGGTCGTCTGCTTCCGAGTCCGAATCTAAAAACTCCACTCCTTTAATCTGCTTATTAGAAGGTGGGCGCTTTGGTTCTGGGGTCTCCGGAACCACAGTAACTGTGGAGAAACACAGGGTATCAGCTGGTGGAATAATAGTGTAGATTGTGACAAGGCAAATTTTCCCCCAATCTTGGTCATGAATAAACCACACGATGGCTCCCAGTCACCTAAATTTTAAAGGTACTGGGTGTTGCGGTGTTAATTCAAGAATTTACAATATGATTAAAGTAGACGTTATTATCATATAAACGCATATGTACAGTACAAATGCTAAAAATATTTTTGACATTATTAGTAATCCATAAATGTCATTAACGACAATACCCGCGACCCCATATTGAATAAAGAAAGCAGTTAAAAATGGATTAATAACAAGATCATGTCTTAGCATATCCTCTACATCTGGAGAGCTGACATTCTGTCTTCATGATTTGCTACACATAAACGTGCATTGGCGCAACACAAACACATCTCAGAACGAGCCTCATCCAAAGCCAGATCCCATCCCGAATTCTGCCCTGAACAAAATGGCACTAAGAGACACAGGACTGAGTGGCAACACAGTCATTGCACCAACATAAAACACCTGTATTTCTGACAACTTCAAAACAATGTGCTGCAAACATACTGTAGCTCAGAGTATCATTTTGAGCACCTGAACAAGATTTGCCACAGCAAAGGTGATAAATACTTATCCAATCAACATTTTTAGCAGTCTGCTGCATCTTTTTGCTGACATTTAATGGATTTCTCCCATAAAAGTGCTAGTCTGAGCATTCAAGCAGTGATTAATTAAAATGTTATTGCATACAATGTGTATAGCAGCCCCCATCATTTATAATTCAACAGAAAGGGGCATCATCGGAAGGGGGCAAGGTGACATACACAGCCACTGACACAAAGTATAACCAGTAGCACCCTAGACTGTAATTCTTATTAGCAAAGGCAATGTGAGGCACCCCAGGGACTTGATATTACACTTGATCTTAGCCAAAAGGCCAAGAAAGGGCTTGATAATAATAATAATTAATAATTATTTACACTTATATAGCACTTTTCTGGACACTACACTCAAAGCGCTTTACTGGTAATGGGGACTCCCCTCCACCACCACCAATGTGCAGCATCCACCTGGATGATGCGACGGCAGCCATAGTGCACCAGAACACTCATCACACATCAGCTATCAGTGGGGAGGAGGAAGACAGAGAGATGGTGAGACTACCAACACAGCTGGAACAGGACTGGACAGGAACGACACAGCTGTGACACAGGTCTCAGCCTTAGGGTTTGGATTTTAGCAAATACGATTTTAGCAAAGACGGAATATTTGAAAAAGATTTTAAAAAATGCTGGCTGTTTCGTTACAGCTCCCTTTATAAACCTGTGAATTAACGTGTCAGAAGAAAAAACCCCATGAGCCTCGAAGTACCTTGTTAAAGAAGAGCAGGTCACCAGCAGAATTTAGTCCTGGCTGACCAGGTTTTGAGTCTTGCATCCTACATTTAGATCTAGATATTGATGATGGCTTCTTACAGTGGCATTCAACCTATTTTCCACCTGTTTGTGCACGTGCAGGCACAATGCTTGTCAAGGTGACTTTCAGACAAATACTGTAAATGAGAAGTTCCCTGACCAAGACTACAGGTCACATACTGACTCAAGATGTGTCTGAAGAATGTGGAAAGAAAAAGAGGTACCTAAGGACAGCAGCTGGGCAACATCCTCCATCAGGACATTACATGTTGTATATGGACAAAGCCAACCCAGTGGACTCATCAATTAAACAACAACATAAGCATTTCATTGCACTTGTGCATATGACAATCAACTCTACTCTACTCTCTACTAAGGTCAGGAGTGTGAACAGAGAGGCTGTGAATTTAGTTTCCAGAGCCTTGGTTCAACATCTCATCCAAAGAGGAAAGAGCACCACCTTCTCGTCCCCCAACACCACTCACAGCAGCAACCTGGTTTCCCTTGGAGGTCCCCCACCCTGCCCTGGCTAGCCTCCTGGTTAGGTCAGGTGATAAAGTGGTAAGGATGCTACCAAAAACACTCGATGTATGGCAAAAAAACCAAACAAACCTCCGTACTGCATACTGCATACACAGATATATACATGAGAGGCACAGCTTACACGGGCACGCTCTCTCATCACACGTGGTACATATCCCTGCAGGTCACAGGTCAACAGGTAGGGTTGTACAGCGGTTCATACAATAAACCTCACCTGAGCGGCTCCCCCTCCCCGTCCGCGGAATAACAGCGGGCCAGTGTACACTACCTCGATACCCCTACCCCCCACCGCCTAGTGACCCCAGCCTGCTCCAGTCGGTCACTCCGTTACCTGTTTTATTCTCTTTCTCAGAGTCCGGGCTTTCGGACCTGCACTCCTCCGCCAGCACCGCCGAGTCGGGTTTCCTCTTGTCCTTGGTGAAGCGAAATCGGTCCAAATTGAATAAACTCATAATGGCCAGATGCGGTCTCGCTGTAGGGTTTTCTCCACTATTCGGCTCGGCTCTATTGTTACTTATATCAACAGTCTCACCACCTCTTGCCGCGGGTGCTGAATTTATTTTCTAAGGGGAATAACCGATTTAATTATTTGATAATAGACTACAAAATACTGGATAAAGTTGTTGGCAGTGATACCACAATAAATGCCTCAGCAGAATTCTAACCGAAGACTAAAAACCATTTTGCGGCATCCTTTCTACTATGCGCATGCACAACTGTTTCAACAGGAACAATAAAACAGTTTTCATCCCCTTAACAAAAACATTAAAATCGATCCTCTATGATGACTCTATGCACAAAACATGTTTTATTTATTTGTTTGTTTTCAAAATTGCTTAATCTCCTGGATTATAAAACCGGTAAGAGACGCACAATTTCCCGCGAACCGGCTCTCTCCCCAGGAACAAACAAAATCAGATCCCATTGGAGAACCCTGAATCACGGCTAAACCAATCCAGACTGAGAAGAAATAGAAGTGGGAAGATTTTTCGCGATTGGTTACCGGCGTCCATTCTGACTCTACATGCTCGGTAACTAGTAACAAATACAGCAACTACTGCTCTTTGGATCCAAAATGGCGTCACAGCTAACGCTATTTATACTATATATTTTATATATATAGATCTTTTTCACATATACTAAAATTGACCATATGTTGTATGTACGTAAGGGAGCTAAATGTAAAAATAACAAAGCCCATTTCCTTTTCCTTTCTGTAACAATTACGCTATTTGTAATTCACTGACGCAATTTTGCCCGAACATAGACATGGTGGTCTGATTTAAAGAGACTTCGTTTCATTGGAACGCCCTCGATTACTTTGTGAGCATCTGTCATACTATTCTTCAATACATGCATACTGACCACAGCTGAATACTGATGGTCTTTCACCTTCCATGTTTTTAAATCCTACAACCTGTCTTGAACAAACCTGGAACACAAACTTAGGTGAAGTCAATCAGGTTTCATATTTTTGCAAATTGACTATGACAGCAATATGACACCTTGAGATTTATTATGCCCCTTTTATGTGTGACACTGCTATCTGCTGGCTTCTACCACTGTGCACACCTTATTTGATGTCTTCCTTACTGTATGTTTTATACCTGTAGCTAATACAAATTAATATGACAGACAAGAAGGCACAGATTTCTTGAATTCGATAGTGTTGAATCTTGAAAGAGAGACACCCTGTCTTCTCCTAGCAACAATGTAGATGCTATACCTTCAGCTCACACTGAAACGTTATTTGAAAGGAAGATGGTTCAGCAATTATTATAAAGTTTGAACTTCAATCAACATGTGCACAGACTTTTGTCAACTGGACCTGAAATGCTTCTCTCAAACGGAAATTCTTGTGCTTTGCAGGTCCTGCTTTGGTCTTTTTCCCCCCGAAGGATCTAAAAAGACCGCATTAAAATGCACCAAAAAACATTTTCTGATGTATAACATGTTGAGTACTTAACATAACAATCACTGTTATTTATCCAAAGTACAGACACATCCCTCATATACAATCTGTGTACAGAGACTATAAGGTGTCTAAGACAAAGTCTTTTATTAGAAGCTCTGCACCCACTGGTGAGTTAAAGGCATTGACTAGCTTTCAGATACGCACCCTGTCATCTCAGTGTGGCCCTGAAGAAGACACGGTCTGGCTCTGTGCATTTCTCTCAGATCAAGTGTCCACTAGGTGACACACTTTAGTAACAAAGTTGTCATCACTCTGGCCTTCATGAGTGTGCTTTCAGGGAAAATAAAAAAATATGTTATTTGATAAAATACTTTATAAGCATTATACAGTAATATTCTAATGAATATAAGCTAATACATGTGTATGCTTTTACAATAGAGTACACAAGACATTGAAAAGGGTGGTCGTTCAGTGTCATTTCCCTACAACTTTTCACTTACAGATTTTGTGCAGAAAGTAACTGTATTAATATAACAAAAGAGAAACTCAACTATACATTTTACTAATATTAATATATAACTAATATTCAAGGCCATCAATGCTTCACACAGTTTCACATCAGGAGATTAGAAGAATTCTGGAACGCATTCTAATGTGTCCTATGGAAACAAATTGTTTATCCCATTAGGACTGATAGTTTAGAGTTACAAATGATCAGAGAGAGCCTATCACTTGGCAAAAGCAGGCCTGCAGATCCTGCCAGAGAATCAGCACCTGTTTGCTTACGTTTCAGTTAGGGTGCCCTGCTAACAGTGTCCACATTAGTCTTGGTTCAGAGATTGCAATTTAAAAATCACACTGAAGTCAAGGTCTCACCCACAAGCATCCTCTGAGCTGCCTTTCACGCTAATACAGCATGGCACTGGAGCCATGAGTTGGAGTCCTCAAATTTTCCTTCTTCAGAACTTACTGACATAAGTGGCTCAATAACTCCATAATCTAGAAAAGTGGTTTAGGGTTTAGGTACAGAAAATGTAGGATTAGTGTAAGTTTTAAGGTTTAATATAAATGTACTATATAACACTTCTCTCAATACTTAAAAAATGCTATATGCATTGTATCTTCTCTACAGTATGTCTTTTAATAATCAGATTTAGAACACTTTTAACCCAAATAAATGTATCCTGCTGAGTCAGTGAAGTTGGAGTAGGACTGGAGAAGCTGGAGTCCAAATATTACACAATTATATAATTATGTTCAATATTTATGTTCTATACTCAGCATCAACTATCATGTTTGAACAAGGATTTTTATTTTATTTTTTTAGTTGGTGTCATTAATTCTCAGTGTAATTCTGTCTTGTACAGGTAAAGAAAAATGCCGGAATGACATTTATGACATGTTGCTCTTTTGTCTCTTCTGAGAGTGGCGTACCAATTCCTGTTAATATTGATTTCAGAGGTTGAAAAAGTCTGATACCTTGTCTTACGTGGACAAAGTTCATCACATCTTCATACAGCCTCTGCTTGTTTTTACAATCCCCTTTATTTAATATTCCTCTGTCTGTGTTGATTTCCATGTTTGAGAAAGGGATGGGAATGCTATTCCATGTTTTTCGGTCATTGTGGTGGGGCTCAGTCAGAACTCGAGGAGCACTCAAAGTTTAGTTTCTCTTCACCCTCTTCACCAGCTCCCAGAGGAAGCAGCAGTAAGTTGAGGCTGTGGGACCCTTGTGTTCTGCCATTAAGAAAAGTCTGTGATTCAGTAAACACCTTGGCATTTGAATGAGCTTCCAGATTGTCACTGTAAAGGGAAATTCTTAACTCAAGTTCAAAAGGGATAAGGACAAACCAACTTCAATCTAATTTTCAGTGATTACCTATGTTCACCTTTGTTTCACATTTCGTCTCCGGTATCCCTCCTCCACCCACCCTTCCGCCTGTGCGGCTGCCCCTTGTTCACTCCTCCTCCTGCAGGGGGTCCCAGCCTCCTCGTCCAGGGTTTTTGTTGTGAATGTTTCTTGAGTATTTTAAGTATAAAAAGTTTTGGTTTAACCAGCTTGGCTGGGGGCTATTTTATTCTGTAGAAAATCTAATTCCACTCATATTTTTGTATAAAAATAAAATGTTTTTCAATGTTCACAGTGATTGCCACTGATTGCTAAAATATATACAAATACGTCTTGTTGCATGTTTGGGAAAAAACTGCAAATTAGGCTAATTTTTGGCACTGTTTGGAAAATACAATACTTCTTTTGGGTTAACCTACGCAACTAACTTTAAAGCAATGACAGCCACTCACAGTCTAAGAGACCTTCAATGCCTTAAGGCCTAGAGAACTTCTACGTTCCCGATGGTGCACCACACAATGATAGATGGTGACTCAAATTAGTCAGGCAAGAAATAACAGCACAGTTCATGATGGTGCAGCCAGTCTGAGTGCTTTTGCTGTGAGAATTTTTTTTTCTTTCCTAATGAAATCCAATACCAGTCAGATTTGTTTAAAAAAAGAGACACCCATTAGAGCACATGTAAATGAAGTTTGCAGAAGAGTGGCAATCATCCTATCTGATAAGCCCATACTGTTCCACTGAAGCGAAGGAAATTAAACATGATTTTAGCAACGGAAACAGAGATGTGGATTTCAGGCACCTCCCTACTAACCAGGCTCAAAGCATCTGTGGTTCCACAGGGCAGCATTCAGCATTTTCTGGTAGAGTGTGAAGTCAACACTGCCATTAAGCAGTCACGAGTCTAGAAAGATCTCTGCCTCAACGGAATAGTTACCTCTTAAAACTAATTGCCAAGTTTTGATGTACCGCGTGATACACACAAGAATCTTGCAAAAGTGTTCTCTTCTCCACCCCTACCCTCCACTGATAAAGATTTTATCAAACTTGTCAGACCCTGTTTTTGATTCCTTGAAGTCTTTTACATGTAGTAAATGTACAGTAGTTGCACTTGACAAAGTGGGAAGATCAGATGTTATTCTGTGAGCCTCAGACTCAGGGCTTCCAGGAATGTGCGGTCCTATGGGTTAGAGACACAAACATGCAGTGGATCTCCATCCAAGAAACAATGATACCTATTGATTAGTACACCATTTTACTTTTGTTTTCACAACACACTACTCTAAAAGTGCGACACACTGTAAGGTTCATAAATGGGTTCTATTTAGAACTTTTGTCAAAATCCAACCTTTGCTTTTCTGTTAAAAAGACACAGCCAGATCCATGAACCAAAATCTCAAAGAGCTCCCTGTGGAATTTATGAGGGTAAAGAGCCCCATAACATCACTCTGCAATAACAAACTTTTTTTTACCAAATAAACTTGCTAACTTCAGCCCTGTGTTACACCATAACTACAATCAACATAAAATACGAGTATGTTTCAGTTAATAAGGCTTCAAGAGATCCCACAAAGCTAAAGATACCATCAATACTAAGGTCACAGTAAATGCGGTAAACTGGTCCAAAGAGACGCAGGCACACAGGACCCAGGGCCAATCCAGTGCCAATTTCCTGGAAACAAGATTTTCTGCACTTTGCTATCTCTTTAAGAGACCAAAGAGATGACCGTCCTTTATTATATATTTGGATATGTAACACAGTAGGTAATTCCATTTGAACCACATACAACGGCACATTGCGCCAAAGTTCATCCATGTTTCTAGGTGTGAAGCGATTAGAAAGTGCAAGACTCCATCTCCATCACAGGACATACAGCTGGATGAACTGGAACAACTGAGGTAAAGAAAGCTCACCCATAACAGCAGGGACTCACCAGTTATAAGTCTAGAGATTTATTCACCATACTATGTTGTCTCCCCATGCAATATGATGCATAACTAATGTTGATAAATCAGCAGGAAATGAAGGAATGTGATGTGAAATTACAACTGTTAGCTGGAACATTTTGTGTGTCTATTTACTGTATAATAGACAGGGTTCATAGTCTCATTTCAAAGTTTCAGGATTCCTCCATCATTCCGATATTTACAAAGGTCAACAGCATCAGTAAGCCAACTTGATATTGGTGAAGACACATTTAATTTCCTTTTTATTTAATTTATATTAATAAAAGATATAACATTATATAAGGACATTTAAAATGTATTATCCTTATTACATTTAGATGGTCTCAGACAAATTCAGCTTTTTTCAGACAACAGAAAATTGATAAAGATTTGCATGACAGAAAAAAAGAATATATACTGTATATAATTATTGAGAAGACTTTTTTCGCACTCTCTAGGTGATAGAAATCTCCCCAAGGCTTCTTTGTGAATGGAACTCCTTTCACAGACCTCTGCTGGACTGGAGGTCAGAGTTCATTCCCAGTCCTCAGCTGAAGGGGTTTTCAGTCAGTGTCTGAGAAAGGTTTTAGGAAAGGAACACAGAGTAACCATCTTATTTTATTAGCAAACATGAACTTTAGCACAAAGAACAGGTTTGGGAAATCAGCTGTAGTGTTCGGAACCCAAGGAAAAACTAATTTGACCTGATTTAATTTTTTTTAGGATTAAATCTCTGGGCCATCAGTCTTGGTTATTTCAACATTCATGTGAAAACAAATTAGATTTTTTTTGGTATTATCTCTATACCTGAAATGCATGTATTGACAGGCTTTCATGTGGAAGATGTCCTGATCCTCTGTTGCCCCTCATACCTCAGGGACAATGGAAACAGCCAAAAATAGGGAAACATGTTTTCTCATTCCTGGAGATGTGTTTTGGGTTTTTTTTTTCAGTTGAATTACTTCTTTTGAAGAAAAATGGTTGCAATCTATACCTTGAAGGAACAAAAAGCCTTTGCATGTTTCCTGTGGGAAAAAAAAGAAATATAAATAGTTTTGCTCCTTTCTCTGCCTTTCATGTTTTTTCCCTGTTGTTTTTCATTAGCACTTTCTGGTTCTATCTGTATTCCTCTTCTTTAGTTATGCTTGACTGTGCTGTTTTATTTAAGAAGGGGGGCTCCTGCTCACATTTTTTTTTCTCAATCGTGAGAAGAGGCTGTTTCCAGCAGTGTACAGTGCTCAGGCCTGACGCCAGCCACCGAGAGGACAGCCGTCATGGTGTCTGAACAGTTTTGTCACTATGGATACCTATATAATTTAGACCCCGACCATAAAGAAAGGAGGAACAGTGACATTAAATTTAATCAGGTTTCTACATCTTATGGTTTCCCGCTGTGACACATAGCTACATCGCTTACTGAAATATGCTAGAGCCGCTGGATGGTTTTGGTTATTAAATATCTGTCCTTTAAAGTCCTTTGCTTGCAAGAGCAAAGAGCAATGGAAGCTCTTTATATAAATACTTCTGCAAGCGAACATATTTTCAGATATTTCTGAAAGCACGATCACAATTGTAGTTGGCTTGAGGCTTATTTTATGCGGTCCTGGAACAGATGCTAATGGGACCTTTTTTTTTAAAAAAAAAGTCTTGTTGCTACTCAAGTGCGCCAGTGGTTGGGCAGAAACATGCTAGCCTACGTCCACACAGCCCTTGCAACCCTGAGGGTTAGAAAGCAGTGCATGTAAAAGAATGAGGAACATGATTCTTCTTTAGTTCTGCTGGCAGTCAGATTGTTTGCTGAAATCTGACCCTCTTTTTTCCAGCTGCAGCTTCTTTGTGGATCTTAGCTTGTTGCTTCTCGTGAGCCTCCCGGTAATAATGATTTAGAACATTCATGTGAGCAAGCACTCCAACAGCAGCTTCACCTCCTGCACCCTTCCTGTTGCCTATCCCAGCTCGCCCGAGGAGGAAAAAAAAACAAACTCCCAGCCCAGCAATCTCTGAGACACTTACAGGTCTTGGAACACTGGCAGGTAATGTGGTAGGAAAAGAGTTCTGCTCCTTTTGTTAGATCTTAAACACAGCACTGTGCCTGCATCCTCCGAGATCACTGCGCATCCCTGCAGCTACGGCTGAGAGGAATGCAGTGACAATGGAGCTCGGTATGAAGGGGCTGCAGAAAATGAAGCCCACCTGAGAGGTGATGTCTGCAGAGGACAATGTGACAGACCAGGGATCACCGCCCTGGAGCCCAGGGTCATATGCTACATGACATCTAATGGCCTGACCCTCCACACGCAGTTGCCCGGAGGAAACGTGGAGTCGCCCCCTGAGCTGTGCCTTGTATGCGTGTGTACAGAAGCCTGGGTGGGATACAGTTCCATTCTATCATTGGGGGGGGGGAGGGAAATTTGATCTATTGTGGTATCAAACTTTAAAGCAGCATCTGTGGAATGGGAACATTGCTTTGGCTTCATTAAGTCAGAATTCGCTTTGTCACTAAGCACATTGCCACAATCTCCTAGGAGAAATTAGTAGCAAAAGTAACATTTTTGCTTTATTTCTCACTACACAATCTTAAGGCAGAATTAATACATTTTTTTTGTAACTGCTTTTCTGTACAGTTGTTAAAATAATTTAATTATTATATCATTCAAAAAAATAATGATCTATTTAGTCCTTCAAATAAAACTAGAAAAATTAGTGACTTTTTAAATCATACTAATTTATGTTGAATCAAAGAAACTGACAACTATTTAATTGCCGGTTTACGTTAAAAAGGTGCTTTTACTAAGGTCATATTAAATTTTGAGATGTTGAGTAGCCGTTATGATCTCCAGAGATGGTCTCCAAAGGTAATTAATTCTTCCCAGAGAAGTTGGTGGCAGCAGGACACACCCAGACCAATACAACTCTGGGCAAGTGCATTTTAAAATTCCTGTGTGTTTAAAAAAGAAAAAAGTCATAAACTATCCCAATCTATTTTATCTCTCTGTTAAAATTTGGTGTTCAGCTGTCTCACTCATACACTGAATCCCATTAAAACCGAAGAACAGAATTCTATGGGGAAAAAATAATTAGTTTCAGTTTCCATGTACTCTGTTACGTGTACATGTTGTTTCGTGTGGGTTGTTAATTGATGTGCAGTACTTAAACAGTTCGAGCACCAAGTGAACAAACTTGATACAAATAGTATCTGAAAGCTGAGCTGTAACTTCATGTCCCACACTTGGATGTGTAAGTCCTTTGCCTTGAGTTCTTCATTCCCTTACTTTTATTGAATACAGCCTGTCACAGTATTTCTTTACTGATCTGCTATTTTTTCTGAGAAACTGTAAATAATACTCAGTGCTGCTGTTCAGGTTAGAGGAACTGTATTGACACATACAGTACAAAACAAACAATATGAACCAGGACATTTACATATTTAATCATCTGATCTTAACTGTTTTCAGTTAATGTTTGACCTTTTATAAGATATGGTTTCCATGTACTTTTTCCTTGGTTGGGCAAAGTCAGGATAACAAAAGAGATCTAAAGCTCTACGTGTTAGGCTACACGTGACATTTTAACATTACCCTTGTCCCTGAGAAAAAACATTTTAAGCCTTTCAAATTTGTTACAGTCCACACCTGCTATATTTAGTTTAAAAAAACTATGCACAAAACAACCATATATCATATAGACTGACTTCTGAAAATACGCATGACAAAAAATGACAGAAAAAGTATTCCACACACTCCAAAAAACTGTTTTTCAAGAAAGTAATTTCCTGTGTGTTAGCACATGACAATTTGTATGTATAGTATACAGTACGTGCTGCATGTCCCAGTGAAACAAGTCCACGTTTGTTGTCAGTAGAGCTTTATCTTGCCTTTGACAAGAGATTTAACTCAGTCTTGGTTTAACTTGGACATTGTGTGATCATGTCCACCCACCAGCATGTTCAACAGGGGTCAGGAGGCACAGTCTCACTGCCCAGACCCATCTTCATACTCAAAACCAGCAGTAAGCACCGTGGCTCGGTGTGAACAGTTAGCAACTTTATGAAGTCCACCAGCACATCTTTTTGAAGTCCATATTTCCTGTGTTGGGAAACACGATGAGGCAGGACACATTCACAGTGTGGTCTCCAGACCGTGGACCACCTGTCAGTAAAATTAAGACAAAAATATAATTAATTGTCAGTGATGCAATTATTCAATCAGTCAATCAAACCACTGTTGAAGAGGAAATAAAAAATACTGTTTGAAAGGAATTGAAAGAAAAATAAGTATGTGAAAAGGCAGCACAGTGAAATATTGGTTAGCATTGCTGCCTCACAGCACTGTGTCCATGGGTTCAATTCCTGGGGTGTTACCTGGGTGAAGTTTGTATATCCTCCCTGTGTTTGCATGGGTTTCTTCCAGGTGCTCTGGTTTCCTCCCATAGTCCAAAGACATACTGATAGGTTAATTGGCTTCTGGGAAAATTAGCCCTGGTGTGAGTGTGTATGTTTGCATTTGTGAATGGTGGCCCGTCCAGGGTATATCCTGCTTTGTGCCAGTTGCTTGCCGAGACAGGCTTCAGCTTCCCATCCAACCCTAAATTGGAAATTGGATGAAACAGTTGCAAAATGGGTGGATAAGTACACAAAAAACGTTTTTAACAGTTGCAAAAAAATCAATCATCACTTTTTTAAATGTTTGCCTTAAGCTTCTTCCAATTAGAGCAGCAAAAAAACCTGAAACAAGTGGTGCCCCAGAGACATTGAAACCCTAATAGTGCATTTAAGTACATTAGTCAATCCTAAGTGAAGATGACTAAATCAGAAACTCCTAGGGCTTGGACTTTGGCAATCCAGCTGTTAACATGGGCAAGCTGTTCATACAACAGACACCTTAGCAGCAAGATGTGACTCTTCCATGCATACTATACATAAATCCTTGTGCCCTGGTTCCATAGCCTAACACAGAAGACCACACCATGCGGAGCAAGTTTTAGAATCTTAATTCTGTTCATATTCCTGTTATGTTCTCAGCAATCAGAAGGTTCCTGATCTGTCACTCCAAGAATAAAGACAGATCAACATCCTCATAGAAAACTGGAGTTTGTTCTCCATTTCTCATTAGTTTAAAGTTTAAAATGCAGAGTCAACATTCTTTACACCCCCAATGTGTGCAGTGAGTGTTAAAAAAGGCATCATCTTCAATCTCACATGAAGAAATAGACTGTTTTTCATGCTTTTGTCTGCAAAAAGAAAGATTCTGAAACCAGGCGGACAGTGAAGATTCTGCACTGAAAAACAATTAATTTTCAAGACACATCGATACTGAGCAAATCTTTCAGTTAAGTTCACCACCCAAACCAGTGTTGTTCTATCTTTCATCTGTTTAATATTTGATGTATTTTTCCTTTCACACAGCAACTACAGGATTTAAAAAAGCCAAATGTTCACTAAAGCTAGGCAAAACACCACTGAGACATTATTCAAACTACCGCTGGTTATATACATGTGATCTTATACATGAGAAATATACTAAAAGTTGTAGAAAGATTCACATCTCTTCTTTTTTTGCTAAACTGTTCTCTTTCAGGAACTTAAAGTGGGGATCCTCTACCTATTCCATTTAAATAACTTTAGAATATTGATCTGGAATGCTGGGGACTGTGTCCGCATCCTCTGGGATCCCAGTGCCCTTTCCTGCTGCAATCGTGACAGAGAGGAATGTGTTGATCACAGCGCTTGGTGTGAAGAGACAGTGCTGATGTGTGAGCCACCTGAGTCCTGCTAGAGAAGACAAAGTGACGGCGCAGAGATCATGAGCCCAGAGCCCGGGGTCACATGCTCAACACGACACCTAATGGGCCTGTCATTCCAAACCCCAGCTCTCCTGAGGAAGCATGGCGACATGATGCACCAATCTCTAAGGTACCACGTCTGGTATTTCATCTCAGTGCAAACTCCCCTGCTGGGCTAAATTATTAGGGAATTAATTGCCATTGTCTCAAACCCCCCTGTGTAACCAGGAATCTTCTCTTGCCAAATATTAATGAATTTAAAAGAATCCCTCGTTTCACCCATGTCAGCTTCTTCCCAATTGCTTCTGGTGATCTTAGGAGAAATGTAATCTGGTCAGCATTTATCATCAAACCTGATCCCACATGCACAGCAAAATGTCCACGTAGCACAGGAATGCACAACATTTTTTATCTGGATTTGTATGTTTTCATTGTGTTTTGATTTAATAATTCATGGTGAAGTCATGATCTGAAACATTTTAAAATGTACATATCCTGTATATTTCTGTTTCCATAAAACGAGTGCTTTTCCCCGAGTACATACTGTACACAAATATTCTTTGCTCGTGAGAAAGACCATGATTAAGATTGTACAATTTAATTTGAAAAGGAGTTCTGTATATAGAGGCATGTAAATGGTCACAATAAAGTTAGGTGCATATTGATTCTGCATGATCTAAACCTAGGAAGAAATGGACTGCAGCTTGCGGTTTGCTCCATGATACCTCCAAATCAATTTTAGGAAGGCAGGAAACTCATTTACTTGAAAAGCAGGTTTTTATCTTGATGTGTGGCTTTAATGGATGTCTTTTCAATTACAAAATAGTACATCCTTAAGAAATGACAGAGAGCCCTTCCAAACAAGCAACGATAAAAGTATTCTTCAGACCACAGCCCACCTCAACATAATTTCCAAACACAGATGCAGAAAGGGAAACTACACAGTGTTACACAACCAATTCTCCCACAGATATGCACAGTAATTAAGTAGAAAATGGCAAATGATCACGGTCATACAATGGAAATAAATCTTTAAGCAAGATATAAAGACGACTGCTGGTAATAATAATGATGATAATAAAAACATCAGTTGTTTGTTGAACCTACAAAATGTATGTTGACCAGGTTGAAAGGAACAGAGATTATTTATATTTTTAGATTTAAATCTAAACATTCAGCAAGCCTTTAATACACAGTCTCACTGGGGTTTTATGTTAGAAATGTGACATGTGAAGTACAATGCCCTATACAGTATCAATGCATGGATGATCTCCCTAGCTGCGAGGGACTGGTTCTTAGTGTATTGTGATTATACCCACAGTGGTATGAAATTGACCTTCCATCATGATTAAATAACTCTTTTGTTGTGTTTTTTTTTGGCTGCATTAGGCTCTGTCTTCACCTACCTGTGGACCTTCAACAGCATGATTGCATTGCTACAGTTTTTTCAGCCCTCACGGGAGTAGAGGAGATCAATGTGCTGTTTCCTGTTATTCATTTCTTGCTGGTTTTGTACACAGTCCCGCACATTATAAAAGATACACAGCCACTGGCACTCACATGTCAAGAAGCCTCGCTCAACCATGACACCGTGACAGAGTGGGCCCAAAGCAGTCAGTCTGCAGCACAAATGTGAATTTAACAGTAGGGGAAACACAGCCACATAGAATAAAACCAACAAGTTGCCTGGAAATGGAATAGCTGGAAGAAAGAGGACTATAGCTTTGAGTGATATTTCACTTCAGGTGTCATGGGTCTTGATGTATTTGAAATGACACAGGTTTGATAGTTTAGCTGCCTCCATAATGTGGATCTTCTGTTTCTCATGGCTTCCCCAGATCAGAAATGAATTAGCAATATAGAAGTTTAAAAGCCTTAGATTGTAGCTGCAAGCTCAGATGAAATTATTTGGCATACGTATATTTTTGACAAAATAGAACTTACCCCACAAAAATATGAGGGTTTTCTGTTTAAAATGTCCCTTTAAACATGTCCTTCTTTGTGTAGATTATATCTTATCTAGATAAAACAATTAACTGTATTTGAGCACAAGCAAAAATAATGGGTTTCAGCCCATGAACACATCAGATAAATTCAGTTGTGATGTCTGAGAGTTTGAAAGGCCAGACTGCGGTATTGCATTCTGATTTTTCTGGAGTTACACTGGGAACCACACTGGTATATTATCTTAGACTGAAACAAGACATTTTTATGATATATTGAAATCTTTATTTAAGACAGGCATGTTTGCAGAGGCAATCTAAGAGAACATTTTGATTAAATATTTCAGCCCAAGAACTTTGAGTAACTGTTGACCACCTTACCATCTATGTAATATTTCTTCTAGCCCCCCTCCCAAAAATAAATTTTACCCACCATGCTGAAAATAATACACTTTTTAATGTATTTACTCACTGCGGTCTTAATTTGTGTCTATATAAAGGAATAGCAAGGTGAACTCTGAATGTTAGTCATCTCAAAACTAAAACTACATGATTCCACCAAGGCAAAACACTACTCACCAAACATGAAAATAAAATGACATTACAACCCATGAAATTACCCAAAGAGCATTCTGGTTTCCTTCACCTGGCTAGTTCATTTTGCCCTAGTCCGAGAATCCTTCCACAATTCATTCCTTGTTCGTGATCTCATAACCATACCAAATACATTTTAAACAAAAAATCACAGTTTTTAAAAGGTCTAAATTTTGCTTAAAAACAAATGTGTTGACAAGTATTTTCATAATCTCTTGTCAGTTTATAAACTATAATTCTGTGGGCGTCTCTAAATATCCTTTCTATCAGGAGGAAAAAAAACTGGATGCGTTGGCGACAGTCTCTCCCTCATTGTGTGCCTGTTATTTTTTTGTTTCCCATGTTACTCCTGGTATTGGATGTCACAAAGGAAGGAGCCTCCTGTCGGAGTGACAGGCTCCTCTCAGTCAGGGAGCTAGACCTAGGCTAATTCAGGGCAGGAGAGTTTAATTAAACTGGGCCACAGATAGTCTCCTTGGTAAAGAGAGTGTGGGAAGAGAATGTGTCGAAAGAGACATGCTCCTCACTGTGTGCTCTTTGTTGTCGTGCTGCAACTAAAATATTGTGGGAATTCCCATAGAGCCAGTGAAGAACTGCATTAGAAAAAACCCATAAAACAGGAGTGCAGCCAATCCGAGTTACTGTAGCTCACAATCGCATCAAGCCCTACTAATCTATTGCATTACAGCTGTATGTGAGGTCCTGTAAGTCTATTACTTCTTTTCTCATCTTGATAGAAGCGATTTCACAGCGACATTGCTGTGAAAATTAACCTATAAAAAAACATTTCAGGAGAAATCGCATTACTGACCGCCGTGTACAAACCGCAGTTGACACGTCTCTTACTTGCAATACAAAAGCTGGGCTTGGTGCTTCTGTGCAAAGCACAAGGCTCTGGATTTTCATCTCTAGTTTTTATTTACTCCCAAGAAGCAAACCTGCACCAAAGGCTGCTTGAGGTTTTCCGTGAGGATTTTCTCATGAAACACTGCCCTGCTCTGATCCACTCCTGTGACTCTGGTTTTGCATGAAAAGGGGAGTTTCCTGGAACGGTGAAAATGCCCTGGGGATGGAGAAGTGTCACAGGGAATTGCTTGAACAAACTTCCGTAACATACCATCTAGCTTTCTTTTAAAGTGAATGTAATTCATCATCATGTGTTGCATGAGAACATTTCCCTAATGAGTTTTGCCATTTTCTGTTAAAAATAATAAAAAGGCTTCAAAAGGCATGTATTACATTTTATATGTAAAAATCTAAACTACTGCGCATGTTGCAGAAACACTAGCAATGATATGTTCTGAGCAGTTTTTGGAGCCACATCCCAAAATGCTTTAGAAAATTTACAAAGTGTATAATTCAGTATGTGAGCAGATAATTCATGAGAACAAGTTTCATCTTGGGAAATTGCACCAATTAGTAAAAAGCGGACTAGAAACTGTATAGTACTTTCTCGTAAGCCAATGTCGCCTCTATATACAAGATTATAGTACTGTATGTAATATGGTGTCTGATGTGTATAAACATATAATCAATTATATGTGGGACCATTAGTGGGAATAATGTATAGCGGAAAATGTGCAGCTCTTATTTACAAGACGCTCAGCCTGTTTCATTGTCCCTCCCCTGCTGTTTCGGTTAATTCCCTCAACACAAACAGTACCTGAGCGTTGATGCACCTGTTAAATCATGACTCAGTCTTGACTGCACTGTACCACTTGTGCCCAGGTCCCTTTTTGTTGTCCCTCCTGCTGCTCAGTATGTGAGCATTAATGTAATGTGGAATATCGTGTCCTGCATGAACAGCTTTTTAAATAAACAATGTTTGCCAATGGAAAGGCTGTGCAGAGTGCTGATATATTCCTGAAAGTCTGTTTCCCTTCATGCCGCAGTCTTGTGCTCAACATGGAAGTTAATAACTGAGGTTTGGAAGGGATGACAACAACAAGTCGATCTCACCCAGCTGTTCCTGATCATAATCATTAATAAATTAGCTACATACATTTAACTCAAACACCTCTGTATGCATTTTGTCTCCTGTAGTCGTCCCCCACCCCATCTCCACCTGCTGCTCCCAGGTATTCAGCTCAACCCCTTAAAGGCTTTAAGATTCATGGCTCCTCACCTAATAATGTTACAATATTGCAATACTGTTGCCTTTCAAGCCAAGCATGACAAAGGCTTGTAGTTCGTTACAGCAGAATGTGATAGTTTTGAGGAACTGTTCTTTAATAAAACAGTAGGGACAGTTGTTGTCTCAAGATGTAATTACTGTTTGCCTTGCAGAGAAATGACAGGGGACTGTGGCAGCTTTTACTGTATTGTTCCATTTCTTCATTACACATTCTGGGCATGAAGGATGAGGAATACAACCGAAGTATTCCAAGTGGAATCAATTGAGAAATCAGTTCTCACAAGATTAACTTATAAGGCAGATGTCACATTTTACCTTGCAGTTAACCTTTGCTAAAACCAAGCTTTTTTCCCTGTTGTTTAAGCCACACCACATTTGTCATTTTGCCTGGGTTAAAGCAAGAGCCTTTACCCCATCATTCTGCACTGATGTTATCATGTGTGAGTAACTCTTCTTTGTTAATACAAATAAAATGAGACACACCCCATGTTAAAGTGTCAGGTTATTCAAAACAAGCTGTTGAAAATGTGCACTGCCTATAAAGAACATCTTCATTTGAGCTCACTACTGTCCCTCGTTGTTGTTTTGGTGCTCTGAGAAAAATGAAATAATGATCCGAGGGATTTTGAATTTGTTCTATCAGAAAAAGGAAGTTCAGGTACAGACAATTAAATTAATGCAAGCTGTTTTGTTTTAATCTCAACAAATAATAATGGAATTACACATCACTTTGCGCAAAATACGTGCAATTTTTTAAGCCAATTCTGTGCTGCTAGCTGCTTTAAAAGAATTTCTTATTCAGAGACGATAATGACAACAAACACACTCCCATGACATGATGAATCTAACAAATTGTAATTTTGTTTGATTCAGAAAATCTTGCTTGCTAAGTGGTACTTAGAGTTCTAAAGCTACAAACAGCGCAATTTTAACCCTCATACACAAACACTACATTACATGTCAATTACAGCAAATTTGTTTAAATTTGTACGCAAACACCCAGTGCACTCTACACACAAACACACATACAGACAATTACAAGCAGACTATATCTGTATAGCTATTGGATAAACAAGGATCTAAAATGACTTACTTCTACTTTCAAAGATCCGTAACATCTACCAGATAGGAGAAGCTGCAACAGATGATGGGTTTAGTGAGACCGAGATGGATTCTCTGGTCAGTTCAGAGTACAGTGTGGCAGGAGGCTCTCTTAACTACTCTCCCAGGATGATACCCCTCAATCTGTGTTCTGGACCGTGCTACTGTGCTTTTGCTCTTCTAACCCTCTGATCTCCTTCTTTGAGCATGTAGGGGGACTCCTGGTCATTCCTACTTGTTCTCCAGTTACAGTAGATGTCACAGGAACAGTCAGATTGAACACAGACAGGACTAGCTCCACACAGAAAAGCCCACAAGCCTTGTGGCTGTGAGACAGAAACACTAACGACAGTGCTACTCCATCAATCCTCCACATACAGAACTGCGAAAAGAAAGCTGGCAGAACTGCAAAAAGGAAATCCCAGCTCTGGTCATCATGGACTGTATACCAGCAGTGTCAATTCATGAGCAGCTTATTTGGACATTAGGTCAGCTTTGTTTGAAATCGTGGACAAAGAAATAGTCTGCAATTGTTTAGAGAAGCTACACAACCAGGGCCAGATTTTAGAGAATTTAGGGGTGATGTAGATCTTGCATTTTACTGTCAAAAATGCCAATATCAACCTTTAAAACAAAATGACTCACCCTGTTTTGGCACAGAAACCAAAACAGTGGTATGCGTTTGCTGTATATGTAGAGTACACCACTGTTCAGCCAAAATAACCTTAATGCAGCTAAACATTTTGGAACCAAGCTCTCTGATGATTTCCTAATGGTGAGTAAAGAAGGTGATCTGTTGTAACTGACTGCAATGAAGAAATGAGTGTTCACAGGAAGTGAAACAAACATAAAGCACACCTCCTGTGTGAAATAGGTCTGTAGAACCCAAACACACATTTGGGTCCAACAGCTCTGTAGTGTTATACAAAACACTACAGTACAATGAGCACCCTGCCACTTCACTAAGAAGAAAACTACAATGTGTGAAACAGACAAAAAGACTAAGCAAACCAGCTGGCTTTGTTGATCACGCTGAGATGAACCTCTGGCGTAAACTACAGATGACCAAGACATTTAAAATGTCTTAAAAGATTTTTTTAGCTGTTTTACCTTGAGAAAACTACCTATATATGTAGTGTTGTACATTTTGAAAGCAGTTTCTCTTTACATCCCAAGTCATCCTTGGGTTGTGCTTGGTTTACTTCACCTCACTGTTAAGATTTGTGACTGAAGAGGCAGAAGAGTCTTTTGATGGCCTCTTCCTTCCAGGTCCTCTTTTTCCTTGAAAACTACAGTCAGCAGATGCCGTTTAGTTGTTTAGCCCTGAGGACCAGACAAGATACCACCTGGCTCCAGACTACACCTGCACTGGAGCTTGAAGTACCAACCGATTTCCCCTTCCCTACTAAGTGTGACCACATCCTGCAGGACATCAGCCAAACACAGTTCTGATTCCACATGGGATGGATGCGTGTTAAGAGTTTTGTTCACCTCTAACAACAGGTAACAGCTAAGGTCTCCCTGTGATGACACAGAGTCTAATATAATAACACAAGCGCCATTTGTAATCACCTGCAAATGACTATAAGATTGATTGGAATTCTATTATTATATTATTGATTTTTAATGTTTTCACTTAAAAATATTTTACACATAATTCCTATTTTAGTTTTATGGAGCTTAAGAAATATAACAGAGCAGTTATTTCTTTGTTTCTAGCTTTACAAGGAATATTTGCAAGAAAATATTTAGAATGGAAAAGCACAGTTAAACATTGTTATATTCCAAAAAGTGGAACCAAAACAAAAAAATAAATAAAAGAACATCTTTTATTAAGCTTTTTTATTGTACCTTGGAAGAAATTAGAAACTCTCAGAACCCCAAAAACCTAACTCTATTTGCAAACACAAATCCTCTGTCCATTACCATAAAACTTTCACTTTTTGTACTTGTATAATGTTTTCTGACAGTCTTTGTCTTTTGTGCTCATATCTGTCAGAATTCACCACTGTGTTTTCCTTAATGACACCAATTAAGTTTAAATTTTGTCTGAATAAGCAGGGTGTAACCCCAACAAATGCAAATAATCTTAACGTTTTCTCACGCCTTTTGACAGGTACTTCACTTGGACTGGATTAAGAAATGAAGTAACTGTAAATAAGCAATATTAGGTAAACAACCAGGTAAGAAAACAAAGTAATATAAATGTTCTGTTACAGGGGCTGATGATGTCAAAGGGGGGTGGCAGTGTGGATCAGTGGTTAGGAGCTCTGGTCTTGTATGGTAACTAAGAGGTTGTGAGTTCAGCTCCTGGGTACACTAAGATGTTTAACTGAGCAAAATATACAGTTGAATAAATGTATACAAATGTTAATTACTTTGGATAAAATGTCAGTCAAATAAGTTAAGACTAAAAAACATGAATTATTCAAAAAAGCATATTACAGTATGTGTTTCTCTTCTAACGACCTAACAGGAAAGTCATCGGAAATACATTTTAGCCAGCATGGTACATTATTGTAACCCAATTTTGTTTCTTGGACAGTTCATTGTATGTTGCAAAATGACATTGCGATCAAACACTGTTAAAATATGTCACGACAGAAGGAAGCCTCTTCTCCTGTTTTTTTAGGAACATAGCAGTTGGAGTTGGTGAACCGAAGAGTGATTCAGTCTTAGTTAATAAATTACTTCTTTGTGTCCATGGCAATCTTCTGTCACTCTAGGGGAGTTGTTGTTGCTGTCTTTAAACCTATAAAGACCAAAGCTGATTTTTGAACCCCACTCTTGCATTGGAACAAAAATATAGAACTTTTATGAAAGGTTTGCAGGATGGAATCTCTAAAGTACTTCTAATCCCTACTTAAAAGAGTCTGTGACTCACTTTAGCTTTTAATACTGTATCTCAGTTGTGCCAAAAGGAAGCTTTTTTAGTTACATTACAGGATCTCTGCTGGATATCTTCCTAAAAAAATAATCCTGTCCATTTACAATGTACGTGACAGGCTCTCTTAAATCCATGCTCTGAACACTAACTCTTTGTGGCATTTTTAAAATTTTAATAATTTCAAAATAAGAACTTTAAAGGAGTTTTACTTTAATTACTTTTCATGATATCAGGGTACTGGCAAGAATAACTTTGTCACAAAGAAATTCATGAGAAGAAGGGACTGGGAGGAAGCCAGTCTCACTGTTCACACAGCCACATGAGAAGCTTGTTAATTTTGAACACTGTAACAGCAACAACGTGTTCAGCTTATGATGCAAAACTGTTTTTACAGCTGTTGTAGTGGATACATTTTGTCATTTTAAGTCATGCTTGCAGTTAAAATTTAAAATCTTTTTTGTAGTATACAGGGCTCATTGGGTTACAGCAGTTCATTTTTAATAGATTGTAAATTATTAGCTGGCTGTCATTGAAGAAGTGAGACTTTTATTCAGTTAAGATGTTTTCTTTAGCTAGGAGGGATAAAAACCTGTATATGTGGTGATAAAATAGGACAACAGAGCAGAAATCACATCTCCCTCATTCCCACACTTATTTTTCTCACTTGTTCGACAGCTTTTAAGAATTTGCTTTTAGGTCTCAGACCACGCGCAGTGACATTTGCACTGGGGCTTTTGGGACTGTCCTGCTCATTTTAATTGATTTGTAAAAAGAGACAGTTGTCGAATCCCAAGGACAGAGCCAGCCTCCCTCAGTCTTAGACTCTTAGTCTGGAAGACAAGCTGGGACACAAAACCCCAGCATGGAAATGTGGGCTTCTGCCTCCTCCCTGCTGCCTGGGCTGGTATGGTCTTGTCTGTGTTGAAGCGGCCCTGCTAGGGGGTGGTGACAGCTCTCACAGGAGACCCGGGGGATAAAGAGGGACATGGCAGGGGCTGCTGTCTGACATGGACCTTCACAGCATGTGGACGGGGGGAGGAGGGCGTGCTGCCAGGCAGGGACCTGGGGCTGTCGCCATTTATTCTCACAGTGTCTTCGAAATGACAGAGTACACACACAGCCAAACACTCACACACAAACACCCGCACACTCACACACTCATACACAAACACCCGCACACTCACACACTCATACACAAACACCCACACACTCACACAGTCACACACAATCACATACACCCACGCTGTCATACACTCACACACACGTGCACTCAAACACTCGCACACTCACACCATGCTCACTTACACACACACACACACACACACACACACACACACACACACACACACACCTACACACATATACACATATACACATATACACATATACACATACATACTCACACACACACCCGAGCACTTACACACTCACACACACCCAAGCAGTCTTACACTCACACACTCGCATGCACTCACACGGGCTCTCACACACACCCGCACAGTCATACACTCACTCACACACATGTGCACTCAAACACACACCCCCACACACTCACAAACACGCACCTGGGCACACACACACACACACACACAGCGCACTCACACACAGCGCACTCACACACACACCCGTGCACTCACACGCTCACAAAAACACACCCACACACTCACTCTCAACCATATACTCACACACACCCTAGCACTTACACACTCACACACACCCATGCAGTCAAACACACACACACACCTGCGCACTTTCATTTATAGAGCTAATTTCCAAACCCCAAAAGTAAAAGAAAAGAAAGAAAAAACAGGTTCATAGAGAAAGATTGAAGGGCATTTCAACAAAAGCCCTAGTAAAAAGGTGAGTTATGGGTTTTGATTTGAAGAGAGTCAGAAAATGTGTCTCATATAGTCTGAAGAAAGTTGTTCCATAGCAATGGGTCAGCAACAGAAAAAGAATGGTTCCTAAAAGTCTGAGATTTGTCCTGTGAGCCTGAGATTTAGTACAGTAAGGAAAGGACCAGTCTCAACTGACCAGAGCCTGCGAGAGGGAGTGTAAACATGGAGGAGTTCAGAGATGTATAATAAAGCCAGATTATTTAAATCCTTAAAACCCATATTGAATATATGACTTATTAGGCAACCAATACAGAAATTTAAGTGTAGGAGTGATATGCTGCCAAGTTCTGGTGTCAATTAGTCTAGCTGTAGAGTCTGGGACATATCGCAACTTACTGAAAAGAGTGTTAGTTAGCCCATAGAGTAAAGAGTTGAAGAAATCAAGCCTTGGTGATATAAACACATGAATCTGTCACTTACCTTTAATAGAAATAGCTTAATGAGGGCAATATTTCTAAGGTGAATAGATCAGATTTTTGACGCAGGGCTCAAAAGACAAGAGAGGATAAAGTGTGACTACCAGATTCCTGACTAAAGCTGACTCTCTCTTCCTCCCACGAGCCCCTCAACACAACAGTCAGAGCAAGGGAAGCCACTTTCTGCAAGACCGCAGGGGAGAAGAGCTATTGGTCCAGGAACGACAGACCAAAAGAGACATTAACAGCAAAACTATGCTGTGACTTTGATTTCCAGGGGGCAAGGAACAAAGATACAGGCCTGGAGAGGTGATACAGAGCAGACAGAGTGGAGTCCAGCCTGTGGGAGAGCTTCCAATACAGCGTGACCATGGAAGAGACTGGGGAAACTGGACTGGCTGGCATCTTTCTTCTTTCTGGTTAGGGTTAGGCTTCTCCATAGCAACAGAGACTGTTACAAAAGAATGTTTTTTTGTATATATGTATATAATCATGCTGACCAATAAGGACTTTCTGGTGCCCTTTCCTCGCTACCAAGGGAAATCCTCCTTCTCTCTTTCCCTGTCTATTTTGACAGTTTGGGTAGGAGAGATACAGTAGCAGCAGGAAGAAGCAAGAGGATAAATGGACTGTTGATCCCTAGAATCAAATGCGTCCCTTGGAGTTACTTTTTGTGCTGCAGATACTGTTTTATTA
Source organism: Atractosteus spatula (assembly GCF_055471065.1). Taxonomy (NCBI): domain Eukaryota; kingdom Metazoa; phylum Chordata; class Actinopteri; order Semionotiformes; family Lepisosteidae; genus Atractosteus; species Atractosteus spatula. Next base: position 63,667,113 of record NC_142708.1, on the reverse strand, counting down.
TTTATTTTTTTTGGGGGGGAGTATCAATGAATGTTAAGATCTTAAGAAAATAAAAAGGGCACTAAGAGCATTTCAGCAATGCTAGTGTCTGCTGCCGGTCTGTATGTGCATTCGTGATTTTGGGAGATGAACAGAGCTTGTGGCAGGGGAGAAAAGGCTCTAACATCCTTTACATTTGTTAGATGATGTAGTCATGCTCAAAGCAAGAATAATTCTTGTTGTTAGGGGTTACCTATCCATGACACACCTTTTTCTTTTGGCACATGCACTCACACACGCACATCCACGTACTCCCACGCACACTCACACACTTACATTCACACACACCAATGTACTTACACACACTCCTGTGCACTCATACTCACAGAGAGACACGAACATACACATACAAACCTTCGCACACATTAACACACACCTGTGCACTCACATTCACACACACATACACACAGGAATGATGGAATGATAACAGAAGTTATTTAATCCAAATAAAATCTATGGAGACTTGTTTACCCTCTAAATTGGATAATGTCACATCAAACCTGACCATATAGATTTAGGAAAACATAAAGAATCATAAAGAAAACATAATTAATAATCCACATGGTTGGTGCGCAGGTTGGGTGGCACCAGGAAAGACACTTGGCCACTGTGATCCTTGCTGATGCATTGGCATTTCTGTAGACTGAAGGGTTTCAGTGAAGGTTGGGCAGTACCAGGACCATCAGGATAGCTCTGTCTCTTCCCAGGACTAGGACATACATAAAATAATGAATTAAATGGATGACTACGTAGGATTAATACTTGCTGCTTCTTTCAAGCTTGAAGAACATGTTAAATGTGCCACAAAACTGATTTAACATAGATTTACATTGTATTAATCAATGGCGAGATCTTCATCAGACCAAGATCAATCACCAGCCTATTCTACTACAAGAGTTTGGCATGGCAAGTTCCCTAATTGTCTGGGTAATAGATAATTAGAACATAAAAAGGAAAAAATGTTTTAGAGATTCATGATTTAAAATCCCATCTATTCATTTCTGTAATTAACAGAGTTATATAATTAAGGACCTAATTATCTAAACTCCCCAGCTGGAGTGAGTCCTCCAGCTACAAACTTGGTTAAAGCACCTCTGAGTGACATGTGATTTGAATTGCAGAATAGCTTTGATGCCAGATTTGGCAGCTCACCCAAAGGGAATGACGATGGCTCAGGGGTACTTAATGCTTGGAGTGACAAAAAACCCAGGGCTGCATCAGGATCAAGGCTACTTACAGTATGTAGTGTAATGTGCCCTGCTACATTGCAATCAGAGATCACTTGGGATCTGGTGGTAGAGTATAACAGAATGGTAGCCAATAACCAAGGCAACAGGTCTCCAGGTTTAAAAAAATAGCACCCGTCTCTCCATTGCGTTCAGCTCTTAATTTCCTAACACGCTGGCTAAATGCTGCAATTTCAGAAAGTCTGACAGTTTGACATGGCCGCCTCAACAACATCCCCTGCCACAGGCAGCCCACGTCTCCAGACAAAGGCATCCGGCCCAGTGACACCTGAGCATACTCGCTGAAGCCTGATTATTATGCAGAGATGCTAAAAACTTGGTGTGTGAATAGAATACGGGAACAATTTGCCCCTTCTCCAGTTGTCCCCCTCTCCCCCTTCCGCCCAGCCTCAGCGTCCTCCCTCCCAGTTCCAATAACCCCCCAGCCTATCACAAAGCCCCCACTGTTGCAGAGATCTGTCTGAGCCTTCTGCGGACCAGCCGAGCAGAAATGGAAAGGAGGAGCCACTTTCGAGAGAAACTTTCCCACACAATGGCTGACGCTTTTACTGCTGGACAATCGCACTGATCTCAGGGTGCTGCTCTCAGCCCCTCCCCTGCCCGCTGTGGTCCGCATGAAAGAAAGTCTAATGGCCCTTGTTAGGCTCTTTTGCGGCTTTTAAGGTCCTCTAAAATGGCCCTTTATCAGCGCTATCTGTGTTCCCAAGATGTCTACCTGCATGTCAGGGAATTCAAGCAATAGCTCTGTTTTTATTCTTCCAATCAGCAGAGAGCAGATAAGATAATTAGTCCAGAAATTAGAGTGGTAAAGCCATTAGTTTTCTTGAATTGAAAGAGGAAACTGGAGTGACATGGACAGGTTGATAGCTCTGTTTTTTTTCCATGCATTACAAACAGCACGGGTCGGAAAAATTAGCACAGCACTTGTGCTTTTCACCATAGGTGCTGGACCAGCCCCTATAGACACCTGTTACCATTGTGAAGACAGTTTAAACTTGCACTATATCACCACCACACTATGTACGAAGTGCTGATTGTGTCAATATGTGGACACAGCCATACTCCAGGAGTGCAAAACTGTCATTACTCAGACACTAATAGCACTGGAGAGGGTCACATCCTCTGGAGTCAGGTGAAAATTATGCCATGAACACTTTGTAAGCCACTTCCCTGCGTTTTCACATCTTCATCATGTAACTCGGCATGCGTGTCTACCAAGAGGCACAAGCACGCCATGGTATCACCTACACGACCCCTAGTAAGTGGGAACTGGCTCCACTTGCATTAGCTATAATGAAGCTTGGGGTGACTGTTTCAACATGAATTTCCACTGTTTATCAGAGCAGGGATGCTCAGCCCTGGGCTTAATGGACATGGCTGGATGAGATCCTGGGTTCAATCAGCTACTAAAAATGAATGGGCTGGATGGGTCAAATGTCCGTCTCTCGTTTGTAACCGTTTTCTGTTCTCTATCCAGGTATTTTTCAATGAAAAGGCTGGCACTCAAAGTGTTAACCAGTGCCACATTTGTAATCTGGATTCTAAAGGAAATTTCAGAAGAGAGGTCAGACCACACCTTCTGTCTCATCGCACGTAAACCTAGATATACACTAGCCAGTGCTCATTGCTTCTCAAAAAACCTCCCATGCAACACATTTCCTGAACCGTCTCAGAAGATGCAAGGCTGTCTTCCCTCAACAAAGCAAGTCAAATCCAAATTCACATTTTATTCAGTCTTCTTCCTTTTACGATAAGGCAAGTATTCTCTACGCCTCACTTTAAAATCTCTCTGGTTTGGAGATCTGGTTTCTCAGTTCTGACGCTTCATCCTAACCTTCTGGTCATGACTCCTTTAGCCTGGCAAGATGAAGGCATTGATATGATACATGGGTTAGTTTTCATTTTTTTCTAATGAAGACCAGTGAATAAAGAATTCACAAACGTGATTATTGCTATTCAGAATAAGAATAAATAAGTAGGTATGAGTACTACAAAGTGTGCTCATTAGTTGCACTGATCTAGGTGAAATTATGTACACACATTTTAAGAGCCTACAAAACAGTGTATGCCATTAATTTAATACACATCCAGCGATGTGAAAGTGGAAATTTCAGATAGTGCTTGCTTATAATTATATTTCTCAATGAGAAGTTTCAGGCTTCACTTTGGCTCTCATTAAATCAAGAATCCTGTCCAGATTGCATAATACTGATTTGTGGACACAATGTTGGACAAAAAAGCAGGCTGGTATTTTAATTTCATGTTTCATCTAAGGATGGAAGCTAGGAGCAGTGCTCCTATGTCACTTTTGATCCTGTGTTGTCATTTGAAGTGCTTTTTAAGAATGTCACAAGGACATTTTCCATTTACCTGCATAACACTGCTGAGTTCAGTTCTTCCTATCTGATAGTGAACTATTGAAACCTGCCTTTAAATAAGAGTAGACTACTGTATCCCCCTTACTTGCAGGAGAATCTCCAATGGCATTAATTAGGCTGTAGTATGTGCAGAATCTGCAGCAAGGCCTGAATCCTGCCCACTGTACATTGCATAGCTCCCATTGAAATTCCGAGTAGACTTTTAAGGTTCTCCTGCTCACATATTAAGGCACTGGATGGCCAAACTCCAAATTATTTTAAGGACTGAGCTTTCTTGCTTTCAGCTTTCTTGAGCTTTCAGCCCCACATCTGCGAGCTCACTGCCAAAATCCATTAGAGACTCTGCCACTGTCGGCATTTTGGAAACTTGCTTAAAAACTTTGCTGTTCACTAAATCTTTTGATGTGTAATTTCGTTTTACTCTTGGTCTCAATCAGTTTGCAATCTAAATCAATTTGCTGGGCATTTTCCCCACTTTCGTCTTGCTTCTGTTGTGTATTATATGTCTGCTTTTGTACAGTGGTTTGAGCTTGTTGAAAAAATGTATGATGATTACAATTATATTGCCACTACACATCACAATCTTGCAGAGGCTGTGATTTACACCACCAGTTTTATTTCTCGACCACACAGCAAATTCTCAACCCAGACCAGTGGTATGTGCCCAGGAGAGGTGAAGGCTGTGCAAATGTCCACCGAGAAGCGAACACATCAGCCTCTTATTCATGAAAGACAGATGTTTCTGTCCAAAAAGATTAGAAGATTACGGGCTGAGTACCAGCCAACTCATGCCTGCTCTAGGCTGCCCTTCCCTCACATACGCTGCACAGAGAAACCCTGATCATGGTCACCTGTAGACATTGCCCACATTCAAGACAGTTCTTCAGTTTTTGACTAGAGCATGGCTTTGGCAGTTAATAAAGCTTAAGGTAAAATAACCTCTGGAAAGTATATTTGTTCTAAGGTTTCATAACGACTGAATCTCATGAAACTGTGCTGACCACGAGCTCCCCATTTCTCTAGAGGAAGTGTATATATGGACACCAACCCATGGACTCTGGTTTTTGGAGCTGCAGATTGTGCCAACCTTAGTAAGGCCTTGATGTCCTTGATGATGTGGACAAACGTGTCGCACTGCACTCTACAAGTGATTAGAGACAGATATGACTTCAGGCTGCAGGGCTGGAAAGGTTTCATAGGCCTGACAAATTGATCGGTTGCTCTGTAGCTCTGAAAGACATTCTGTTTTCTAACATTAATAAAGCTTAGTTACAACATACAGTATACTGTACAGTAGTTAACTTTACACCATTAAAACAGAAACTATTGACAGTAATGTGATATCCTGAAGTGACCTAGCAAAAAAAATTGTGTAATAACATAACTAACACAGATGGCCATAAATGTAGCAATTTTTTCTCTTTAGGTGGAGGCCGAGAGTGCATTTTGTAGGACACAGAAATCTCTTTTCATGCCAAAGTAGCACAAATTGATTCCAGCCTTTAATTTCCCTGTCAGGTCCTCCCCTTCAATGCAACATTCTCTGTGTCTAGCTGTCCTGTATACATGGCAGTGAAAGAGCATGCAGATCCACCCCTAACAATAAAGGCCTGACATTTAAGTAATTCATCTGCTAGGCAGCCATGCTCTACTTGTGCTTTTAAACTTTGCTGCAGAGCCAAAGGCAAAGGCACCACATTGTGATCTCTACCTTATCTCCCCTACCTCCAGTCTACAAACTTAGTGCCTGGGTGTGTCAGGTATCACCTGGGGATTCAGGCAAGAGGCCTTTTTCAGTTAACCCAATCCGACGACCTCTGCTGCATTGCCTTTGATTTAGAGGGGAGTTTCGTTAACTACAGAACTTGCTTATTCCACTGAAAGGCATCAAGTTCTCTTCCAATGTGGGTGTACAATAATTCCCATTTTACTTCATAATGGCCTCGGGTATACTCTGTTACACCACGAGGCAAAGTTGTGCCAGGGGAAACAAAAGGCAGGCTCTGCATTCAGGGCTGCATTTGAATCACATCCTGGCTCATTCTGTTCACCCTGGCTGATGGGGGGTGATATGGCATTTTCGGCCCTGGGCTTTCTTTCATTGTACAGGTCGAAATGACTTCAATTGACTGGCAAATACGTCCTCTCCAGCCTCCGAGATCCTTTTTTTTTTAAATACTCCATCTTATGTTTTTCAATTAGCAGTAGCTTGTTCCTTTGACCTTTCTGTGTTTCTTCTGGTAGGAGATAGAGTTTCACCTGAACAGCATTGATCAGGGAGCTGACAGACAGAACGAAACAAAAAGACTCGCAGCCAGAAGAGGGCAGAGGAGTTCTCCTTTACTGCAGCTCTTGCTTGGCAGGTTTTCCAGAAACTTTTTATATTTCCTCTAAGCTCCCTACCTCCTGCACAAAATGGTACCGATTTAAAAAAAAGAATTAAAAGTACAATCTAAGAATTGTGTTGGAACTAAAGTAAATATATATTACAAAAGAGTTTAAACAGTTTAGTTAGGGCTTCAATGTTGCTTGCTGGGTTGGGCTCTGCCTCGTCCTCTGATACGAAATCACAGGGTTTCTGGAGCCTATCCTAGAAATTTATATGAGCAAGGCAGGATGCACCCTGGACGAGATGCCAGTCTAGCGCCGGGCACACACAGACACATACAGCTGCGCAAATATTCATAGAAGCCAGTTTACCAACCAGTATGTTTTTAGACTGTGGGACAAACTGGGGCACCAGGATGAACACAGGGAGAACATACAAACTCCACACAGATAGTACCCCAGGGACAGAAACCAGGGCCCCAGTGCTGTAAGGCAGCAATTCTAACCACTGTGCCACCGTGCCACCTGCAGTGGATTCGTATTCCTAACAAATAAGAAGCACAGAAGCTACGGGATGGACAGCAGATTTGCATAGAGATGTATGCATTAACTGTCGTCTGATTGAACTGTCTGACCACAAGTGCCATAGTGGATGCTCGATCACATAGAACAAAACATAAACATCCACCCTCCTGCAACTGCTATGCAAAATAAGAAACGTGTAATGTAAGAAAAGGTATAAGCCACATTTTAAAAATAAATGTAAGGAAAATGACAGGGATGTAATATTAATCAATGATGCATTCTTCAGGCTTTGAACTATTGCATTTCCACAAGCACCTGTTTTGCCATTTAAGGTTTAGCATCCTAGTTAACATGCACCATCAACACAAGGATAATGAAGGACACAATTACTTGATCAATACCTCAATGTTCGTGCTGCACAAGAGTCATATGTGCAAAACCTTGTTGATTTTGTTGTTAAATGGCAATAATTCTCTCCCTAAAAAAGGAAAATTTAAACCTAACCTGAAGCCTGTCATTGTAAAACAGGTCTGTTGAAAAAATATTTAATCAAAATCAAATATTACCATGTGTATGTCAGAAGATACAGGGAGCAAATCCTTTTACACATGTCTTGTACCAGGTGACAGATAAGGTAAGGCACAGAATGGAAAACAATACTTTTTTTGTTTTTAAAATTAACAAAAGAATAGAATTAAACAAATGCCATTTTTAAGCTTGTAAAGGATTTCTGGGCAAAGATCTCAGCCAGGGTTTGTTCCAGACATGGGGCTTGGACTTCACAGCTGAAATTGAGAAGGATGTGGCTCAGAATGTCTACTGACAGAATCCATTACAAAATCATCTTTAAATTTAAAACAAAGACCATGTACATACTCTTCCAACGCTGTCTCTTAATTGCATTTGCGAAGCAGTATCCTCCCAGATCTGCTGTTCAGTCGGGCTGCTCTTCAATGGGGGACAAATCTGACATTATTGATATTACCAATATATTATTAATAAGACTGGGTGATGTGCAGTAGCCAGTCTGTACCAGCAGCCTTGACACTGATCAGGTTGAGATGTGAGAAATTGCTTGACCAGTTGAATTAAGGGGGAATATATTTCCCCAGACTGTCCAAGCCCAGAGTGGAATTTGCCCAGGGGTTAACACCCGACTCTTATGAACAATGTTATGGGATTTTTTAGTCTTATAGGATGTGACTCTGAGAATCTCATTTTAATGTATAACCTAAACCATAGTGCTCCTGTTCACTAAAATATTGTATTAGTTTGGAAATTCAGACCCCAAGGGAAGAATGATCTCTACAGGTCGACAAAAATGCTTACAGCAGCGGTCTTGTTTTCCTACATGTCCTGTAAAAAACACAGTCGTGGGTACAGAAAGTTAAGTAATGGATGGCAGATTTTCTATATAGGAAGTTATCTTTGCGACATCTAATGGCAAAAATGATTCCTAAAATGAGGTTAATTCACAGCTCTATGTAAACCTGAGAAACTGTCAATTCATTCCTGAGGACTTACGTTATACAGTATTTCACAATGTTAGGCTTTCTCACCAATCCAAATGTATTCTGTATTGAACGTGATCGCTGTTCTACCGGCATTCTCAACAGAATTAAAAAATAATGACAAAAAGTTAATAAATGTATACATTTGAAAATAATTGAATTCTCAGAGGCTGAGAATTATGTTTTTGCTGTCTATCAACCAATAGGTTGCAGGCTCAGCTGAATGTAGCTGGAGGCTGGAGGTGGTTGTTGAATTGCCTGTACAGAAAGGATCTTTAAGGGCCTCTCTCTTGCTGGTCAAGTACTCCAGGGAGTCAGCACTCCAGTTAATAAGGTCTAAGGCCTGTGCTTCAGCCTACCTTGCCAAAATTGACCAGCCTGAAATACCACCAGCTTTACATGTTATGCAAAAGTTCATATTTATTTACATACAAAAGGCACAGACATTCAAAGAGAAAATGTCACTGTCGTTATTAGATACTATTTGTATGGATGATTTAATTAACCTTAGATTTTCATTAAAATACTTGTTCAATTAAGTATAAATATTCAGATCTGCACTACGTGTGTACTAAGACATTAAAATATTCTCACAAATCTGTGGTTTTTCTCTTAAGGTGCTGCCTTGCACATTTTTTAAAAAATAGGAAATTTGCTGAGAAAATCTGACCTTTCAGCTCAAATCTAGACTTGGGTGAATGTGCCAACTTGGTCTTTGTCAGAATTTAATACCTTATTTTTCCATAGTAACAATATTCTTCTTTTCCATTCATCTCATCCTGAACTTGCCTACATGAAACAGGATATTTCAGGATGCTTCAGTTCCTTGCAAAGCATTCAGCCCCTTCCAGTGATGTCCCATGTTGTTCAATTACTCATGATTTCTACACACTTTTTAAAATGAATATTTTAAATCAAATTTCAGGCGCTCAAACTGAACATTTTTAAGAGCAAAAGAAGCAAAATGTTAACTTGCATACAATGAATACTTGCAAGACACTGTATGGACTAATCTATAGGCGCACTCCCTCAAACTTTAGCATGCCATGTTCCCAGTAAACAGTGCACAATAAATCATCATACAGTACCTGACTTTCACAAAGGCCCTGGCTGTAGGACAAGTACAGTAGTAGTATTTTTTCTTGCTTGTTTACTGCTCATTGCTAACAGCTTTTCTATCCATCTCTCCACCCTCTGTGTGCTGTGTCTCATTATTCCCACGGTGAACTGATGCTGACATCTGGTTGTTATACCAATAAAGGCTAGATGACAGAGGCATGTTTACAGGGGGCCCTACTCCAACTATTACACCTCTAGGCCGGTAGGCATTGTACAAACATATATTGTATTTACCCAAGACATGGTGATGTGTAAATGTTTAACTTTAAGCAACTTCTTCTCAAGATCTACTGTATGTGATCTGTGCTTAGCCTGTCAATGTCTTATGGTTTCAGAGCAGTTTATTCTGAGGACTTGGATTCATGTAGCTGTGCTCCTGTAGTTGATTTGGGTGATAAAACCACATTTAGAGACGCTCATTGCAGTGGTGATAAATTAGTCGGCACTTCTTATAAACCTCAGTCTCTATGCTCCCAGAGGTGGAGCAAGTAATTTGATCTCAGTGATTCCAGACCTTTATGTAACACTTTGAATTTTATTCCTACTTTGTGGGCTTTGGTTGTAATGGACGGTTATTGCCCTATATTGAGTTTGCCAAGTCGAGGTAAATCTTTAGTGATGCGATTTCAGTGACCTTAACCTAATATATTTTCAAAAGCTTTCAGTCTTGCTGCAACAAACTGATGGCATTTTAATTTTCATTCTTGTATTTCGCTTTATTTATCTTTTTCTTTTTTTTCCTTAAACTGATACACGATACATGATACGTTTTGCCAATGAAAATTACGTTTTTACTCAGAACAGGTTCCTAGGATGCTGCACTATGAAACAACCCGCACAGTTATGAAATTTTAAAGCTGCCCACTCTGTCTCAATCAGTTGCAAGAGGGCTTTTGTAGTTTTAACTCTTCGTTGTCCCTTTTCATTGCATCAGTGGGGAAAACAGGCACAAATCAATCAGATCCTCTTCTGAGATAACAGAACTAGGCACAATTTCAGGTCTTCTAAACCACTGCTCTTCTACTTATTATGTAACTTCTACTATTACCACCTAAATACTTTTAAGACCAAAAAATGCAAAACATAAAAAAATTAATAGAAATGTGGAAAAAAAAGTGTTTTTCTCATGTGTTCTAGGAATTTAAGAAACTCATGCAAAGAGAATACATGAGTCAATATTTATCATTCACATTTTTTTATTTAAAATTATAAGAAATTCTGTTTAAAATCCAAAAAAGGATATATTTTACATAATCTATTCTGATTCCTTAGCTTGTTCTGTGTAAATGGTGTTTTTTCCTAGATTGTGTGGCAAACATTTCCAATTTTCTCTGTAGGCTGCAGGTTAGCAAGGAGAGGTATAAGACATTTCACTTCAGGATTTAGCACACATGGAATCAATACCTTCTTTTTTTTAATATAATATATTTGACCAAACTGTATTTTTTTCTAAAAACCTGAATTAATGTACTTTTCTTTACCATTTATGTCCAAAGAGTCAAGTTGAGCGACCAAGTGGTCTTAAGGGGTCAAATTGGGGTCACAAAATAAGGAAATACATTGATTTTAGAGTAAGAGAGGGAAAACAGGTGATTGAAGGAATTTTCTTCAGTACACACTCCTCCCACATCTACTTCTCTACCTGGTCAGGCAGTTCTGAAAATGGCTTTGACGAGGATATCCCTTAATTAGTGTTTGACTCATGTCAGATAGCTATTTTCTTCTCAACACCACCCCCCATACCACTCATGTAGTGTGAAGGATCATCCTTCAGAGGTCACCCATTGTTCTCTGTGGATCAGCGTAGGTCCCCAGGGCCCTCCTCTCAAATCAGTCACCACGACTGGTCCTCTGAGCTCTGCACTCAGATCCCTTGGGACAGTCAGGCTCAGCTCAATGTCTATATTTTTTGTACCCACTTTTGTTACCCCTTTTATTCCACAGGACCAGCCATGAAGCGCACTGAGGTGATCGCGTCTTGATATTAGGTAAGGACAGACCCTTTCATGAGCTAGGAAGGTGGCTCGTTCTGTCCCACTGCATTGTAGACTGCGGTTCCCAGGAATAAAGACCAGCTGACCTCTAGGTCATAGAGCCTGACCCTGTTGCACACACGCTCACAAGAAATGGAGGCAATAAAGTAACATTGTTTGACAGTAATGTACTGCAGGGCAACAGAGGTCTTGGAAATGAACGTGATAATGACTCCAAAAGAAAAGGCTGGTCTTAAATGTTTACTGCTGTGTCCCTGGCAGGTAAAATAATAAAGATGATTAAAACAGAATAGAGACTGTTGCGATGTACCATGACAAATGCAATGTAACATTTCACATATGTATGTGGTTTGTGACACAGAGGTAGAGTATACTGTGCAGTGTTAACCACTCTATACAAGTTCTGTCAAGTATCTGATCAGCAATTATCATTTTCTTTCCTATAAAGTAAACCTACTGTATACTCATTGTATAAGTTTTCACTTTTTCAGATTAAATCAACCTTTTCATATATTTTTTTCTAATTTAATTTTCGTTTTACTGTTCCAGTTTAAAATGTGTAATTTGTATTGAAAGAGCTGTAATGTGATCAGTTAAAAACATTTAACTGCTTATTCTCTAATGTGATCATCTGCAATGCTAAAATTGTCTTTATTAAGCAATGTGCATGACAATTATGATTTACTGGCTTTTTTCTAACACAAGTCCTATTTTTTAACATTTAGAAAAATAACCCACGGGAATAGGGGGATCAATTTTACCTTGAGAGTAACATCAGTCAATCAAGATTCATCCCAGACAAGCACTCACAGGAATTATAATTTTGGTGTCAAATATAATGTACAGGTATTAGTCTTTTATTCAATGAAAACAAGATCTAGACCTATTTATTTAGTACAACAAATACATCAACACATGCCAAAATGTTTTCCTGCTTCATATTCTACTTTTTGAATATGATGTGTATTTGAAAAGATAGATAGAATAATAATTATATTTAACAAAGATATACACAGCATATAATTATAACTCCGAGGTGTTACCATTAACTTTTGCTTGATAGTCTCACAGGTAAACAAGCAGTCTAGATCACTAAAGAAAAATCACCTTTATGATTTCAGTTTTCTTTGGCTTAAACTTGTGCCTCAAAAATAGTTTAAGTGTTTGTTTATTGTGACAGGTTTAGGTTATACTGATGACTTCAATTTTTTTTTAGTCTAGGAAATGAATGATTTGACACAGGACGAATTTTCCTTGCTGTTGTAAAAGTGATTTATTTACACAGTCCACAGAATAGAAGAAAACATTAAATTATAATTTAATAAGTAAAATGCTCCTTTGGAGTTCTCTCTACATTAATACTGCTGTCTAAAGGACTGGATTATCTTAGTGAAAAAATGTTCAGCTTCCCTTTTTTCGAAGAGTTTTCATGGTTTTTTTCCAGTCAAATGGCATGGTCAGTGTTATGGAATAAATACCCAGAGCACTGCTTTGCTGCATCATTATAAACTCCGAGCACTGCATTTAATTAAAAGCTGTTGTGCTAAATAAAAGTGGGAAGGTTTCTGTTGGGTATTATATCCTTCTAAGAATTTTAGTTTATCCCACCTCTAATGGGCAGAGACTTTATCGCACCCTTGGTCCGTAAGAAGATATCCTCTATAACCTAGCCCCAAGTATTGTCATGATACACATAATATTATAGGAAAGTATTGCAGACTTACACTAAACACAGATAAATACAAGTGTGTTCTCTATATATGCAATAAATGCAATAACTTCATTGGTACTCACTGAATCAAAGATTTGAAATTAGAATTTTATTTATATTGTTGTGTTTTTTTTCCTCTCTAGGTCTTGTTCCATCTAGCAACCTAAAGCTCTTGACAAAGTCAGCAGTCATCAAAATCAGTGTTTGTGAGCACTGGTCACCCTTGTTAATTAGAGCTTGTCAGGCCAGTTCCAGTTCACATTCAAAGAGCAAACCTAAGCCTGTGTGGGGCAGCTAGATGACTTTCATAATCTAGTAACCATCTCACATAAGAAGTCATAAGAGTGGCCATCCTGCTTAAAAAGGAGTTTTAACATTTGCACTGCAATTCTTTGCAGTCAGGTACAGTACAAACGAGGGCATAGTTCATTTAAGATAGACGAAATATACTCTATTTGCATATATATATATAATACAATAGTATATCATCATATTAATTAAGTTGAATTGAATTGAAATATAAAACAATTTTACTTATGTAAATAGCAATCAACATTGTATTAAAGCCTGGAGCACATAATATCATATTACTTATGTTCAAAGTTTATTTCTATGCAGAGCAAGTTAATATAGATATAAAATATTCCATTATTAAGTCCAGGTACTTTTGTTACTATTATTCAATTCCCTGTTAGTCTGTACTGATAAAAACTTGAAAGTGCAGGCCAAGAAAACAGATTGTTTTTAGAAATCAACTAAATTAAATGTTCTACTTCTTTAGGATAGTTCCTTCCCTGATAATACAATACAGTACATATCAAATCACGGCATCACCCTTGTTTTGAATAGGTAGTACACGCACACCAATGGAGACATGTAACACCTCTTCCTCAATCTCAGCTATAACAAACCCCTCCTTTGCTGAGATTTTGAGTGTTCAGAGTTTTTCCCAGGTGTGAACCTGAACATCATGACACAAAGTGTGTGGTAATAATCAAAGGGCAGACTGTCTTGCTAACTTTAAATATTTTTACATCCAGAAACCATGCCCTAAATATAATAAAAATCAAATGTTTTTTTTTATTTTAATGGAAAATTCTGTCAAATATATTTGCGTGGTTTATTTTTATTGATTTGCTTCTGGCATTTTTTTTTTTCCCCCCCAATGTGAGAAAAGTTTAAATAATAAATTGTACCTCGTGGTTGAACTCCTTGTGGCATTTACAACATAAAACAGAAAATACATTTTTTTTCCTGTGAAGAAAAGCTGTTGGGAAAACAGCTTAAGCAGGGGGTTGGGGGGGATTTTCTGAATGATTTATATGTTCCAGCATTTTCTCTCCCTTGATGAAGAGAGAAGTCAAATGTTACGCTAACAGACAAGCTTCAGTATTGAAACAGAACACATTGAGACAGTTTTGTTTCCAATCACAACCCTGTCATTAAAATCTCAGAATGTGTCGTCATATAGCAGAGAATTTTTGGTTTCCACCACATGGAGATGCTTCCTCGTGTACCTGTGATTGAGTTCTGTGAAGGGTTAAGCCCCATGGTTCTGGTGGGCCGCAACACTCCTGACTATCAGCGTAAGACTATCTGATACATTAACCTTACTGAGGACTCGAATCCTTTGCTCTAATCTTTCAGCAGGACCCAAGGGAGGGTAATGCTGAGATCAGGCTATTCTCCAGCAGAACTTTGATTTACTATTAAATTCCGCCTAACGAGGAAGGCTTTGCCATCTCACGTTCGTTGACAGGCTCTTTGCACAATGAGGAGCTCGGCTTGTATAGAAGAGCATTGTTTCTCCTTGCCTCCTCCAGCTCCCCTGAAAACATCACATGCTTCTCCTGCACCGGGCTGCATCTCTGAAGAGAGAAAGGCCGAGTGATGGGACCCGGCAATGAGAGGGTGGAGATGGTGAGGAGGTGCAGCAGAGTAGCTGCACGCCATTTCTTAGGGCAAGTGTCCCACAGGGTCTTAGAGATTTTTAAAAGACTTCAGGAGGAAGCACGGTGTTGCATACTTCTATGCATGCATCCTTGCGAACTTAGGACAGAAGACCCTCGCGGTCACAGGCAACAGGGGCTTCCTTCTCTCTCTTGGGTCTGTGCCTACAGGCTGCCCTGCAGAGGCAGCCGGGGGAGAAAGGCCCAGTCTCTCAGTACTGTATGGTGCTCTTCTATCAGAAGGTACTCTATGCCAGCTGCTGGGAGATCTGGCAGTTCTGTGAAGCCAGGTATCTTTGACCATACTACACCCTAATTTATAAAAAAATAACCATATATGTACATTCCACCCAACCTGTTGCATCTTCTTTCAAGTAGCTCAGCAAGTCTGCAGCACGTTCCCCCACAAATACTGCACACTCCGTGAGCAAGAGGAGCAAGTTAGGCCCAGCATGTCAACATAAAGACCGTTCTAGATAATCAAGCCCAACTGGGCAATGTTAACTTCATTAGGCAAAGTTCTGCTAGCCCCAGAATATCATCTTCTTCTTCTTTTTCTTATTATAATGACATACTGTATCTAGAAATACTTAAGACTCCTCTTCCTCTTTTCTGTGCCTGCAACTTTGAAAAAGCTCTCATTCTTTAAAAAGTATTTGCCGGCTGTTATGGTTTACATTAAACTGCCATAGTAAGATGTTGTCTATAGACATTTATTATTACATATGTGATATATCTGATATTTTATAAATAATACCAAATATTAAAAATTAAAGTACAAACAGTTTTGATCGAGATATTCCTTATCAAGACAGGTGAACTATATGGAAACTATTATCAAGCAGTGAACCTTCATCAGTGAACCTGTTTATGTTATTATTTTAGTAGTGTCAGTGTCTGTAAAGTTCATTTACTATGCGCTTTCAGATTTTTCAGGTTAATCTTATGCTGTATCCAACATGCAATCTGTATGTAGTTTTTATCTACTGTAATAACTGTTCTCAGTCTTTTATAATTCTCATTTGTTTCTGCATCTTTTTTAGGTTTCAACAGGTCAGACTACTTTTGTTCTGTGCTTTGATACAAACTGAAGCTTATGTGATCACATGACTTATTTCATCTCATTCTGACTCCAAAATCATAAGCCAGCAATATGAATGGGCTTTTTTTTTTGTTCAGAACCTTTCTCGGTTGAAATGGTTGTTGTCAGAAACGCTGATCATGTTTCTGAGAAATCGCCTTTTTTGTGCAAGATGGAGTCAGATAATGTTGCCACATTCTGTTTTATCTCCTCTGGATCGTCAGGACTTTCAGAGCGGAGGTGAAAAGAACACCGCGCGGAGAGAGAGCAGTTGCCACAGTAACCAGATTATGTAAAAAGAAATTGCTGCACAAATGACCACCTCCACCTTTGTGCTTTCATCTAGGCAAACCCCAGAGGAGGCCCGTGAATACGCTGCAGTGTGTATTGTAACACTTGCTGACAGCATTGCCTGGTCATGACAAAGGGGAGATATGTACAGTCTGAGCCCCTCCCCTCCCCACTGCCCTAAAGAGGTGATGCTATCCTGGAAATACAGACCTACTTGTGCAACTTCTGGCTCTGACTGGTACTGCCTATTGCTGTTCCAGCACTTCCAAGTTCAAGAGGCAGAGTGAAAACACAGTGCAACACCTTGATGGCCAACAGTGGTTTAATTCACAGGGCCTACAGCTTTCACTACATCTACTGTAACTACATCTTTAGCCCTCAATTATTTGGAAATCTAAAATGAAGAAATCACTTGGGGCCTAGATACATTTCATGAAAGCTGGGATATTTGCCCTTCTATTTCTATTTTCCCCTGGAAGCTTTGTTGTACACTATGATCAGCTCTTGTCTATACCTTTTTCAAGTGTAGACAAGTACACACAGGAATGTGAACTGTGCAGTAAGAGACTAACATATGGGATGTTGGGATGCCAAAAATAAAAGATATTTCATTTGCTTCCTTACACAAAATATGATGCATTATAAAATTATACTTTTCCCATATAAAAGGAACTAAATCTGCTCCCTTACATTACTGGTTCCCATTACTACTTCTGAACAAGCAGGAGGATCAATTAAAGGCATGGCTTAGCACTGTTGATTCAGAACTCATCTGGAATGAAAAACCGGACGGCAAAAGGGACACTCAGGACTAGAGCTGTGACTGGCTCTGCCGTCTTGATTTTTTAATTAGCCATTGCCAAGCAGTTTGGGCTTTTTTACTTTCCTGATTTTAAAATTGTTATCTATTAATATCCCCTACTCGCCTTGCCAAGCAGACATGTCAGCACCGACCGTAGGGGTATTGGGGTGCTCTAACAGCACTGCAACCAGGCATCCGTCGGCCACAAAGCGACGGCCCCAGGCAACTCCTGCCCGTATGATCCCAGTGGTGCTCAGGCACGTGGGGAGGTCTGACCTCACCAGGCTAATGTAACAGCCCAGCCTTGAACTGTAATTTTAACAACAGGGCTATGAATGAGTCTCTCTGCCTGATATGTGCCTCTGAAGTAATTCAGCTTGCTTGTGGGTGACTTTGATGAAAAATGTGCAGCCATCAAGCAAAGAGAAGTCAAAAGGCTAAAACGTCTCATAGCAAACCGTGTCTCATATGGGACTCAGGGACTTCATATGGTAACAAGGGGATTCTGTATTTTTATATATTGAGTTTGTATTCCAGTACCACAGCAAAAAAAAAAACTGTCCCTGCAAGTCACAAAGACATTTGTTTTCCCATTCATTACCAGAGAAATTTCAGCAAAATCTCATTCATATGTGTCAACATGTACACAGTATGCACAGTGGGACAGTTTCATTCTTCAGGCTGGTTTGTAACTTTTTCTCTGGACAATAATAATGAAATCTCCAACACTGTAGCACAGAACACTTAATAAAATCATTTGATCAATTTGCTTTTTTTCTTTTTTAAGTTATTACATTTAAAGTCTTATCAGTTGAAGTAAAAAACATTACTGAAACCGTTTACATTTTTAAATTCAGCTTCCTATTGATTTGCTCATTATTAAAGCACAAAATGAACTAATCTCTCTCAGTGTTGAGAGAATAATTTGAGAAACTATCTCACCAAACATTCCTTTTGTCTTAACAGTCCATGTTCTGTCAGCCAAGGGTTTGTTAACCTAACTTCTATGTCACTAACCTCAGAGAGAAAAAAAATCAGATGCTGGCTGTGCGTTTCTGAGATTCAGCCTTTGCAGCCAACACACAACGGTAAAGCAGTGTAGCAGTACAGGGGCTGACTGATGTGTGCAGCAGAGCAGCACTGATCTCAGAGCCCTCGTACCTGAGCAGAGCCCTTCTGGTGGGTGTGAGAAGAGATGGCTTCTCTGATAAGGGGTCACAGAGTCACGTAGAAAAGTTGACCTTGGACCCACAGACTTTACATTTAACAGGGCACCCTCGCCATCATCCCCTTTGACAGCTTTGTCTGCTCATGTTACCGACGGCTGAGGATAATCCAGTAGCTGGGTGCTATTTATAGGAACACTCTTCTCGGGGGGGGGTTCTCAACCAGAGTGAAACCATATAAGCAGGCACAGCGCATTGTCACACAAATCCATAAATGTGATACTTTTTTGCTAAATTGCCTTATGATACAAGATCTTTGCAAGTGAGAGCTAGGGGAGTCAAAGGAAGTTCACATTTCAATCGACACCTACAGAATTCAGCCAGACCAATTCACTGGGACACAGACCGCTTTAAGTGGATGAGATGGCTGTCAATTTTAAAAGCCTTGTGCTTATCTCCCTGTGTACCTTTTGTCCAAAAAAACAAAAAGAATAAACTGTGATCTATGGAATAGCACATTGCTTTTTACATGCTTCTTCTTCAATAGGGACAAATGGTAGCAACATGGAAATACCCGTGAACCCTCAAGTTGCAAGGGGAGCCAATCTTCTTTGGGGGGTGAGGGTTCTTATCTTGTTCATTTGAATGCTGCAAGATAAAAGATCTAAAATGCCATTTTGTCCAGGGGGTCTAGTGTACTCTCTCTGCCATCAGTACTACCCATCACCATGCTTTTACCCTTATACAGTATAAATATAATACAAACATACATTTGCAGATAAAAAGCATCATTAATCCTAGGTGGATAAATACGGATTTGTATTACATTCTGAAGAGTAATGTGGTAAAGTTATTCATAATCATACCTCATTCTCTCAGAATAATTTTCTGTCCTGTTTGTGTGTGTGAGCAGAGAACAGCAGATCAGATCAGCGCTCACACTGGAGACCCACACGATCTGTAGCTTAATTGCTGCAGGTCTGTTAAGAGGACTGATCTCTGCTGGGGTTTAATCAAGAGCTGTCTTGCCTTCTATCCACACCAGAAGCAGCTTTCTGAAAAGATCTGGCTCCAAATCTGGCTTCCTCACTGGAGTGACACAGTAAGCCTTAAGTCCTGTCGCTTTCTTCCTTTTTTGACTTTCACAAAATCGCTCTCTGCAGATTACCATTGTTGCCACTTTCTTTTGGAAGTGAATAGTTATCTTTTTTGGAAATGAAAAGGATCAGACATGTTCCTCTAATTGTGTTGGGGGTGGAGTGGGGGGTTTACTGTTAACAAACGAAAAGCGATACGCTTGTCTGTGTCGATCTCTTCAGCTGTCTCCACCACCCAGCAGTTACCTGAGAGTTGGGGGCCTCCTGGGAAATGGCTGGGGGAGGCATTCAAAGGCCATGAAAGACAGAAAACAATATAGTGCACCCTTCTAAAAAGCACAGCAGCATCTGAAATATTACCTGTACAGTAACTGTACAATAGAAGGTACAGCTCCTACAAAGCAAGCTTCTTGGTAGTGAAGGAAAATGAACGCTAATGCGTTCACTCTAGAGAAGGCCTTGGCATTAAAAATTGATAACTCACTTACAAAAGACCACTGCCAGTCCCACAATCTTTAATGCATTTTGCCATCTGCATCCTATTGCACTTTTCTACCCAAGTTTTATTTATATCTAAATGTGGTAGATAATAGAACATTTAATTTGAATTTAAGGACAAACTCATAAGGTACAAATTTTATGACTGGGTTAATATCCCATTCTCAATGCCAACTAAAAATGACAACTAGAGATGGACACTTTTACAGCCTAAGAGAGTTATTCAATTAAAAATGTATAATTTTTAAAGAGGATAATCTGGCACAATATTGAGGATTGTTCAGAATTTGAAGGGAAAACAAGAAAAGGAAACACATAATCCCTTACCTGAAAACAATTTAGAGGCGATTCTTGAGAATAAAGGTTTATTGCTTGTTATGTTATAATACTAAGATCCACATCGGTATAATGATTTCTATCAGAGTAGGTAAACCTGCAACAGTGATAATTTTTTTCAGTTCCACAATACTTTTTTTTTACTGAGGAAAGTGTCAACAACATGCAACAGAAAAGTATTTATGAATTTTCCATTTAGAGAAGTAATATGAAGCAGCATATACTAAAAGTATAGCAGGTTAAGAGTAGATTTTAAAAAATGATGGAAAGTAAGCTGAAATACATCTGAAGACAATCTCTTAAGTGTTTCATTCAACAGAAATTTAAATCACAAATACTGCACTGTGGGCCTGAAGTATATTTGCATGCAAATAAATCCATTTTTACAGTACATTTTCAAAAGCATACCAATATTTTTTCAAAATGCATTTCAGTATATTTTCCAGATATATTTTAATTACTGCAATCTGTATTGCAGATGACCTGCATTTTGATGTTCTATTTTCAGTTGGCTTTTCCCTCATATGGAAGTGGCCCAAATGCAGACCTGTGCAATTCAGATGACTGCTCACTTTACAACTTCCAAAGCCTTGAGGCCAGTCATTTCATCCTCGAGTCTCAATCACATCCGCTCATATCCTTTGCAACCAATGGAAATCAGAGAGACATTTTTCTTCTCTCTCTATGAATTTCCTTTGTAGCTATTCCCAGGTCACATTTCAAAACATGGAAATCTTAAATATTATAAGGGGTGGAAATGGTTTTGTAGGTACTATAATGACTTGTACTTTCAGGGTTTGGTGACTGGTGAGTGAAGTGGTAGGAGGTTTTGGTCTGATACTTCAAAAATCAGACTACAATTGACAGATACAGTATATATTTATCTCTCAAAGCCTTATGTCAATGTTTTACAGATGTTGTAGAAGAATTACAAGAAATAGTTACTGTATATCACAGACAGAAGATGGGGAAGCCTGATAGGCATTAATTATAACTTGACTTAGGTACTGTAAAATCTGAAGTTGCTCCATAAAAGTCAACTCAACACTGTTCTTTAGACTTTGAAAAGCAGAAGGAAGAAACAAAGTTTCAACTAATGAGCAGTCTTCATGTTGTGTTTATTCTATTTTTTAACAAAGAATTAACCTTTACTTGTTATTTTGCAATCAACACTGACACATCTCTCCACTCCATCACTTTAGCTTTTGCAAACAGACCACAGAGATGTTAAAGTGTGCTTTCCTAAGCGGAAGACAATTCAGAAAGTAAACAGGCAACATATCCTTCCACAGTGATTCCAGAGGAAAAATTAACAAAGTGTGTTAATTTCCAAGTTCCACAGCTTTTCCTCAGCAGAATGAATTCAACAGTGTGTTAAATTCTGTCAGTATCTGAAATATCTTAATCACTGTTTGTTACCCGTCTCCACAGCACACCATCTCTGAAGAAACTTTAATAGGTGCCCACTTCTGATTCTAAACACATTGTGGTAACAGCTCCTGGTTTTATAATGAATGCTGTCTGAATTGCCCATTACTCCAAAGTGTTACTGAAACAAAATGTAATTCAGTTCTGCATTGATATTGCACTGTTTTGTGGAGACTTAGATAACTAATTTCACCTAACAAAAACAAATCAAAAGATATACAGGATCTTTATTTAATCAGGGAATTGCCTAAATGAGTGACAACGAGAAGTGCTTCATCACATTTTTCCGATATCTTGGAACTTAAATTACAGCGTTCCGTCTATTAACTAGAGCTCATTAAAAAGTGTCTTTGCATGTTCTGCTACAAGGAAGGAGAACTGCCTGAAGGATAAGTACTTCCGAGTAGGCGCACTTGTGTTTATATCTCAGTTCTTCTTAAGCCTTTTAGCTTTGAAGGGCTGCATGCCGATTGTAATAGTATATATGTAAAGTTATAATGTGTCAAGGAGTAAATAATTATACAGCTGAGATGTTTCCTATACAAAGAATGTAACTGATGCTCAGAAAGCACTGAGCATCAGATAATTGCCCGAGCTATTGTGTGGTTTTCAAAGGGACAGCTACCAAAGATGCCTCCTGTGTATCTCTACACACCTGCTTTCATTATCCTTACAAAAGCAGACAGTTAGAACAAAAGTAACGAAACTGGTGTACTCTCACCAATCTTTTTGAGTCTGAGGAACTGACTTACAATATAGCCCCTTCCACCGTCTAATTTAGTTGCAGCAGTATTAAATTTTATAGAACACTATTTATAACTTTGTGAGTTTAAAATCTGCTGAAATATATTAGACTGTCACTACACTGTGTTCGTTGAGTGTTTCTTGAACAGTTTGACATTTTCCTCTGAAAATACATGATTTATAAAAAAGAATCAAATCTTTGCTTTATAAGTTGCATTCTTAAAATCAGCAAAGAAAGGTCTTTTGTAATACATGGAGGCTTTCACAGTGAACCTCAAGTTAGTCTGTTATCAGTCAATTTAATTGTGGAAAATCAATTCTGTCTCAGTATACAAATACTGTAAAGTGTCTTCTTGTAGGAATGCGTGCACATAAGAAGTAGTAGTTATAATGGGAGACTTCAACTTTCCCTATGAAGATTGGAAAAAACCCATTAGGGCAGCTGACTCTGAAATGGTAGGCAGGGAGAACCCCAGCTTCCTTACTCAGTTTGTCAGTACCAACTAGAGTATGTTCTTGGGCTGTACAGTTACCAAAATATATGATTTTGGAAAAGGAGATTATGAAGAAAGAGAGAGCATTAAATAAATTAGATGAAATTAGATAGATATGCAAGATAGAAAATGGATGTCACTGGTTAAAAATGTCCTACCAGAAACACAATGGATTCATAGCAAAAACAAATCAAAGGCTAGAAAACAAAATGACTTAATAAATCAATCAAGAAAAATACAAAGGAAGAAAATGTTTAGATGTTGAAAGAGAAATGTCTAACACACAGTATTAAATGAATATACCACTCATGTCATAACTAAGGCAGAAGAAAGACCAAGTCCTATGTTCAATAAGTGTAGAAGAGGAAGAAATGTTACATGTAAGAAACACTTAGGATAAACAGATTTCCAGGACCTGATAGTATTCGTACTTCCCTAAATATGATCTTGTGTTTCACAAAATTACATATTTTAGCTGTTTTTTTGTTATATATTTTGATTAATTAGATTAGGGCAGCTCTAACTGTTGAATCTGCAATGTATTGTACTGTAATGAAGGTAATATAGAATACATGCAGTCCTATTTTTTGTGTTATGGAACATGCTAACCAGCTACATTGGTGAGATCTTTCAAGAAATATTTCAATGATTTTCTTAGATTAATTAGCTATTAACAACCAATGAGCAGGATGAAACAAATAACCACGTTTTAACATTTCAAATGTTTTTAGTGATGTATTGAAGACCAGAGGTATGTATTTAACGGGGTTCATCCTCTGGTCAGTATTTCCAAGCCAAAAAAAACAGACTTTCCTTGGGGGATTCACAAGAACATTTGGTTGGTTTGGTCTGAAAAGGACTTCTGTTGTTTCCCCTAGACACAGATATTCCCAAATTTCAACCCTGCTGAACCTGCAGTTCAATTTAGAATTATCCATCATCAGAACGTCAACTGAAAGAGCTTCTTCAAAACAACTTGTGGTGGGATTGAGATGCACATCTTTCAAAACCCTGTGGAATATGTACCCACATCCTATTAGTTTTGCTCAGGATAGCTCCATGTGTTATTCAGTGGAGAGTCGTAATATTTTGGCCAGTGGGTGCATGTGTGAGGTAGGGCTCTGTGAAACTCCTCACATTGACAGACTCCTCAGCTCCACTGTTTTCTCTCTTCAAAATTGTGTGGAGTGACCAAATCAAAGAGCAAACCGACTTGTCTAAGGAAAAAAAATCAACACCCTTTTAACTGACATACCTCTGGTATGTTTGTGGATCTGACAAAAGCGACACTGTCATTTCTCTTTATTTGAATAACAATCAGCAAAATAGCTTAATAAACCTTTCATCAAAACCACAGGTGTGTGTAATTCAAAATGCAGTTAAGGCAGTCTCTAATTAATATTTCAGAAAGCAAGCCATGGTGAAGAGTATTTAATCCTGACACTGCAACAGGTGCTGTGTGGGCAGCTCCTACCTCCATCAATAAGGCAAATAAGAATGGCTAGCCCTAGCCATGAAAAACAGAAACCCCCAGGGGAATATTTGACCAGTTATGATAGCATCTATTGTCGGGAAAGTGGAATTCACTGCTGATTTCTTAGCTTATGACTCCAAATCCATATATAGTATACCGTTGTTCCACTTTTGTTGTACAGGTAGACCTTAAACACACCAGTGGTTTTCTCCTCATACAAATGTGCTGCTAGTTTCACAGAACATCTTTCAGACTCCTTGATGTCTTTTTACTGCCTGTATTGTTAAACCTTTCAGAGTACAACATTAAAAATATCAATTTGTTAAAAAAGTTATTGATTTGCAGGATGGACAGCTCATACTGTAGCTTCCAGAAGACTTTTAAACAATATGTACAGTGGCTGTATTGTAGCTGTTTTTTAATTTAGAGTTCAGATGTCATTTCTGGAGTTTGAAGTTATGCAGGAAGCAGAGTGTGGTTGTCAGAAATGATGTAAGAATCCGACAGGCAGGGCAAGAGGGAAAAGAGATATTTGATACAGAAGTAAAAGAAGAAATTATGTAAATCAAAGTAGCATTTAACACTAATAGTCCAGTCCCAACACACCAGTTTATACGTGTATAGGCAACCTTCACTGCCAGTGGAAAGTGGGATCTAACCGGATAGAATACTTTCCTTTTTTACATACTGGAAAAAAAAACTCGTAACGTCCCAAGGCGTGGAATGATCTTATCACTATGTTTAAAACGTCTGACAAAAATTACAACTACAAGTCTGTAGATTGAACCTGCATTTGTCACAGTTAGTAGTTATAATATTCTAACTTTTTCTCACGTTAAGAATAACTGAAGTCTATGCAATATATACTTTATAATACACTCCTCGCCCGGGTCTGCGCATCATTATTCCCACATGACAAAGACACAGTGTGATACCTGGCAGCGTCACGTGAGTGCTTTAACTTTCCTGAGGGCACGCCGTGCTCCGCTCCAGCCCGTGGCAGATGGGGAGTGCAGCCAGCCTTGCCCTTTGTACTGGAATCCCCCAGAGCCATTGCAGGGCTACTCTGTCCCTCATGAAAAATTCAGAGCCCACTTTTACAAGCTGACTCTAAGTAAACATGTCACTTTATACACCACGTTTTCTTCTTTTTTTTCTTGAATTCTATCTTGGCGCTCTACTGTGAGCCCGATGCCAAAAGTCTTTCATTACAACCAAGATCACCAAAGGGAAGGCAGAAACAGGGTATTTCGCAATCCTTCTCTTTCCTGATGAATTAACTTAATATGGAATTCACGTAGGACATAAATACACTGAGAATAAATAACTCAAATGACTGAATTTTTAATTATTCATGTACTACATGAAAGCTTTATTTTCTTCTTCTAAAAGTGAATGCTTAAACTTTGTTTCCAGCAAAAAGCTATAATAGAAAAACACTTTTTTTCCAACAAAAATAAACATTAATTTACTTACACTATGCCACCTCACTCACTGTACAATAAAATTATCAAACAAAACGTATACACAAATTAAAACAGATCACAGAGACTTAGCAAGGCTGAGTGTCATTAGCACTGGAGTAGAAAACCTAGGAAAAACAAGCTGGTTGCTGGTGAACCAGTAGGTGGAGCTCTTCCATCTGGACCTGAATTTTCAAACCAGTGCCCCTGTATGGTATACTGTAGGCTTCTACAGTCTGGCTTACTTAAACATACTCCTTAATTCAGTTAGCATGCTCCAACTCTCTAGGCCTGTGTTGTGGTGATATGAGGGTTGCCACTATGTAGCATGGTTGCTGGTGTATGATGACTGCCTTACGCTACCCAGGTAGGTGCCTCTCTGCAGTGGTGGATGAAGTGGACCCCCTTATATATAAGGTACTATGAAATTTAAACCTCTTTGTGCAATAAACGCAAGAAATCCTTCCTTTTTCTTCTTCAAAAGGTAATAGGAAAAAAAGAGGTGTAACTTTAGAGTGTGTGAAAGATTCTTCTTCCAAATCAGGACACTGTGGTGACTGCTGAGAGGGTGCCAAGAACAGCAATCTTTAAAAAGTAAACCCAAAAATCTATATTTACACCATGTAAAATAAAAGACTAAATAAAATAAAATTAATGCTCATTTTCTGTGCTAAAAATCTATTTGTCCTCACTGATTAACACATTCTAATGAAATATCTTTATTTTTCATTCTTGAAACAGAAAATTGTAGCTTTCTAACAACTTGAAATTCTCACAAATCCAAGCCCTCAGGTTCAGAAGAGAACATTTGCTGTGCTTCTCTCTGTAATGTGTGTTACAGCTGACCCTCAGACCTGAAAATTAGACACACTTCGAACCAAAAACTGTGGGATATAAAATGTTTCTGAGTAAAATTCTGAAAAGATTCTGAGTTTTACTTTAATAGAAATCAGCATATACTGTAGTTCATCACCTATGTTTTGTCCATTTGAAAGATATACAGTATGAGAAAATCTCATATGGGAATCACTGTGAATTACACTAAGAAGGAAGCAGATCTTTTTTCAGCTAAAATGAACTAAAATAAGACCAAATTCTTTTTAGTTTATGTTTCAGGATTAGAAACACCTGCTTTTTTCACAGATTATTCACTTTCTAAAATGCAGTAATATTTGAATCTCCCACTTCCAATAGAAGATTCAGTTTAAAAAAAAAAAACTTAAGAGAATTTGTATTCTGTCCCAGAAGAGACCCACACAAGTTTTATCCAGTTTGGGGTTGACAAACTGTACCTTAATAAAATCCTTTATGGATATAGTTTCTTTATCTGTGTTGTTTTCCGATGTAATCATTTACATAGAAAATGCCAAGTTTAAAATTAAAGAGAAAGTCAGGCCAAGAGATTGAGAAGAAATGAAAGAGTGAGAGAGGGAGGGAAGGTTATAGAAAACAGACTAAGCAAAGGAAAAATGACAATCTAGTGTCCCTCTAACACACTGAATCAAGAGTGGCACAGTGGGGCAGTGGTTAACAGCGCTGGGGCCCTGGGTTCAGTTCCTAGGGTGCTATCCATCTGGATTTTCCTCCGGGTCCTCCAGTATTCTTCTACAGTTGGAGACATACTGGCAGGTTAATTGGCTTCTAGAAAAAAAAGGCCCTGGTTTCAGTGTGTGTGTGTGCCTTGCGATGGACTGGGTGTACCCTGCTTTGCACCCATTGCTTGCCAGGGTAGGTTCCAGCTCCCCTGCAACCCTACACTGGATAAAGCAGTTAGAAAATGGATGCATGGATACTGAATCAAAAAGAAAACAAATCTGTTTGAGATCCTTATTTCTTTCACAGCTGAGGCTTCCTAACTCAAGATTCAAGATATTTCTTGATATAGGATATCTTTATTTGCCGTACACAACAATTGTATTGAAATGCTTACTCGTTCAGCTGTACCCAGTAACATTAGAGAAATAAACTAGGCACAAATGACAAACAGACATGGACAATAAATTTAGACAATAGACATTATAATACAGCCAAGACAGGACATAGTGTGAACAGTGCAGTACCTCAAAGTGCAGGTGCTAATCTGAGTTGTTTAAGATTTGGACTGCTTGGGGGAAGAAACTGTTTTTGAATCCATCCGTCAGTGTTCTGACACTGCAATACCTCCTACCAGAACCCAGGGGTGAAAACAGATCATGGCCAGGGTGAATTGGGTTCCAAAGTATAGCTCGAGCCCAGTTGTGACAGCGGTCGAGATATATCTGCTTGATGGAGAGTTGATGGAGGGTAGCTCGGTCCCAGTAATTTTCTGCACGGACCTCACAACCCTCTGTATGGCTTTTCTGTCCTGTACTGTAGCTCCACCATACCACACCTTAATACCACCGGTCAGGACACTCTCACTCATATTATGGTAAAAATTGGTGAGTGTTGTCTTGCTCATCCCCCACTTCCTTAACTGTCTCAGGAAGTGAAGGTGTAGTGGAGCTAGTTCAGATACAGTGACGTCATCGCCCTCCTTGCGCGTAGCAGGGACCTCAGCTGCCTGGGCTGAGGGAGGTCTCCTTTAGCTCATGCAGCTGGTTCCCTGTTGCGTTACGCCGGGGATCCGGGTTCGCGCCCCAGGTGCTGCGGGATGGAATGGGTGGCGGAGGGCACGAGACCGCGTGGAACCACAACGGTCACAGTGGTGCCGTGACCCAGATGGGAGTGTCCTTCACCGAGGCGAAGTCAGGAGGGAAGGGTGTAGCGGAGCTAATTCAGATATGGCGACGTCATCGCCCACGGAACCGCAACGGTCACAAAGGCACTGTGACCATGTAATAGAGAATACAGCTGTGGGCTCAGGCAACAGCCCTGGGGGGCCCCTGTGTTGAGGATCAGAGGGGATGAGGTTTTGTTTCCAGTCCTCACCACTTGGGGCCTACCTGTCAGGAAGTCCAGGATCCATTTACAGATGGAGTTGCTGAGGCCCTGTGTCAGTAAGTCCACAGCAAACCAGTTCCTTTTTGCTGTTGTCTTTGTTGTAGTAGCAGCGAGTGACCAAAACCTTCTACGTTCCATAGCACAGACAGAAATTCTCATCCTTTTGGAGAATCCTGCTGATGTTCTTATTTCAGAACATCTTAAACACATCAGCTCCAGTGTGCCACTCCCATGCTATAGCGGAAAGCCTGCTTGAGGCTTGAAATTTCATAAATGTGCTGATGAGGTGGCTGAGGCAGAGATCACCCTGACCAAAGGAGCTGGTGTTTGATCAGGGGGGTGATATCAACATGGAGGAGCCATGTGCTGACACTTAAAACTGCACCACACCTGTAGTAACTTTACAGCATTTCAAACATGTAGTACAGAAGTTCAGGTATTTGCTTCTTCCACCATGTTTTGTAAATCAACAAATTCTCACTTTAGAGACCCAGTTGTTTTACAGCTTCCTTCACATTTCAGTCTAGAAATGAGCAGTAAGCAATGTAAATTCTCATGCAGGATGCTGGTGCAATTACTCACAAGGTTTCGTACTTTCACCCATCTCCGTGTCATGATAGCCATGGGAAAGAGCTAAGGGAGGCTGCGTTTTCGCATTTCTGAACATCCAAATTAAATATTCAGTGAAAATGAAACTGCCACTGTCCTTGTTCTCCAGCTGTTAATGTTGATGTTCTATGACAGGATTTTGGCACAACAATAATAAGTGGACGATTTAACAACTGCTGACAACAAATGAATTAATAATGAGGGGATCTGACACCTCTGTAGATTGTTCTGAGTTTTCTTCTTTCTTGTTTTAGTACTATTTAGATTAAGACTGTGTCACTTGATAGAACTGGCATACGAAGCTGAAAGACTTCACTCAAGTCTAGATTAAAATAGTACTAATGTAGAAGTTATTTTTTCACATTAACTTATTGTAATTTGAGGTAATCTTTCCTTATAAGGACTCTTGCTTTCACTCATCATACAGCACTCAGTCTCACGGCTTTCAGCTTGATCTCTTTCTGCATAGAACCCAATAAAACTGATATGTAGTTTGTAGTTTTCCCCACTTTCATTTTCATTGTTCCTTTTTCTCCCCCAAAAAAACAATCTGCAATCTCCTTATTCCCTTCAGTTAGAGGTTTGTAAATGCCAGGTTCAGTTTTAACCCCCTCAGCCAGGTAAACATAGTACTTGTGCTGATCTTCAACCATGATGTACGGTATATCATGGCAGAACAGTCAGTCCCAGCCTGAAAGAGGGAGGGACGTCTTTTGCACAGACTAAAAGCTGCAACACAAGTCAATAAATGCAGCTGTACAGCATCCTTATCAGATTAAACATTAAATAAAATTAAACTAAATTGACTTAAACCATTATAAATACTAAATAAACATTAAATTGACATAAAATAAATGAAGGGAAAATTGTATCCTAAATATATTTTTAAACTGCCCTAAAACATATAAGACCATAAGAACAGTTACAGATGAGAGGAGTCATTTGGACCATCTAACCTGTTAGGTTGTTGGGAGCTAATTGATCCCAGGATCTCATCCAGCCCTTACATGAAAGAAAGGATAGTGGCTTCAACAACCTGGCTAGGCAGCCAGTTCCATATTCCCACAATTCCATGCTCCTACCACCAAGATCTCTTCTTTTCTTTGCAGTTCCTGGCTTTTGCCTTTAGAAGCACATGTCAACGGAGCTGCCTCCTGATATCATAGTCTTTTCGCTTGAACTCAGCAAAACCCCTCAAATAATGGCTGGTTCTACCTTGCCACACAGCTCCAACATTACCCTGATCGCTCCTCCCCTGGTGCTCGGTGGATCAAACGTCTACAGTACAAGGTGAAGCTTCATGCAGTGCTTTGGAGTTTTTTTCCTGCTGGGCAGGCAGTCACATGTCAAAGCAAAGTCCTGGTCTTGATGTCAAGACTGGTTACAGAACTAATGGTGATGAGCTGAAGAGTTAAAAGACACTCCAAACATACATTCAAAGCACCATCTATTCCAAAATACAGAGCAAAGCTAGAGGACAAGATAGGGGGCTGTCATTACACGTAGTGTGAGCAGTTAACATAACGACACTATTAAATAATTGATTTTTTTTTTTTCCCTTTTTACTAAGCCTTTCTTTCTCTTCCGTGCTCAGATGACTTTTTTTAATATTGCACATTGTGTTATGACAGCCTAATCCGCTGCGAAGCAGGGCTTGGCTCTCTGCAACAGTTTCTATTGTTTGGGGAATTAATAATTCATGGGTGCTAACTTTCGGAGGGGAGGGCCTTTCTTTCAGTGCTCATGACACAGCGGGGCTGGAGCTCCTGCCCCCCAGATCAACCCCCAGCTTGGTTTACAGCTCGGGTATCTCTGGCTGGTTTGGGCTGAAAAATGAACGGAATAAAAGCTGCAAACAGAGGTGCGACAGGGTGAAAGGTCATGGCACCTCCTTCTACCTGTTACCCTTTGAAACTTTTTGTTTTGCACATGGCCAAAGCCTACTGTAATATTTAATTACCCATTACAAATACAAACATAAGCTTTAGCGCAGAATTATTTACAGAGTATTTTTCAGACATTTTCATAATTCATACAAGTGGCTTGACAGCTGAAATAAGTATTTTTTGCATCAGCCTGCATTGCTTATCATTTTTAGCAAAAACAGGCATCAGACACGCATAATTCTTATTCGTGCTGTCGCATAAAACTCTGCCGTGAATAAACTCAGACCAGAGCTTAGTGCCTCAGGTGAAACGATGAACTGTTTCAAGCACAGAAGAGTTCAGTCTGACCACTAATCTAAATTAGTTGTGATTCAGTGCTTTTGCTTGCCAGTTTTAATATTCAAATATTTGCTTAAAATAAAAACTGCTCATAGCAAGCCAACAAGATAATACCTCCTTGCTCCATAACAGGAAGATAGTAAAGGCGTAACAAGTTGAATAGCGCATCAGAAATTGTAATCTCCATAAATATGCAACAGATACAGTACACGTACTTTGGGGGTAGTGTTGGGGATTAAATAGATAGAATAGTCTGTCACTAATTTTTGTGCATCTGGTAAGATTACCTTCTCAGATGCTGGGAACCTCTGTATGTCACAATATGTTTAGTACACTATTGGGCCTTGATTCACTACATATATACCATTTGCTATCAGAATGATGATGACACAGGGTCTGGCAGTAGTGTAGGACCAACCAAGCAGAGGGCTGGTGAACTACAAGTTCTGTACTCTAAGTTTTAATTTTATCACCCATCACTGGCATGGTAATGCAAACTGTTCCACAGGCCACACGAAAGTAGTGGGGCACCAAGAATAACCAGAGGCTGACATGAACAGTATTCTTCACAGACTCTTTCTTGACGTTCATCAGAATTACAATTAAAATACGACTTTCTTAATATAAAAGGTATCGAGTGTAGGACTCTTGACAGAGACAGAATGGTAGCATGACTTCGAGCCGGCACTTTGGGACATAACTGTATTTAGCAACTGTTTGGTCATGTCTAAATTGACATTAAGGCTTACACTGGAGCAGTTATTTATAGATTTCTAACTTTACTAATCTCATTATTTATATAAATTAAAAATAACCACCGACTTGAATAATAGAATCCTGTATTATTAATGATAATTCAATTATTGCTGCTGTTGTGCTGTTAATATGACCCTACAGACACAGTAAGCTCATAATCTATTCCGAATATTCCGTTCTGCTAAACTCCTATAAGAAAACTGTAAAATATT
Source organism: Atractosteus spatula (assembly GCF_055471065.1). Taxonomy (NCBI): domain Eukaryota; kingdom Metazoa; phylum Chordata; class Actinopteri; order Semionotiformes; family Lepisosteidae; genus Atractosteus; species Atractosteus spatula. Next base: position 63,634,714 of record NC_142708.1, on the reverse strand, counting down.
TTTACCGATGCTAAATGCAAAAGATGTAACGTAACTCGCAATGCCTTTTATTTACAGTACTCTCTGAAAAAAATGGAACTCGATGTGTTCACATTTTCCTCGCTCTGTCACGGTTACCCGAGGTGCACTCCAGGAAAAAGTCGATACAGTCACAATCGGGCTCTTTCATTCAAAAAAAAATGCATAAGCGTGCGGACAGTGAAAACGGGGAGACGACAAAGCGATTTTTAATTAATGTGAACCGGCAGGCTACAAGGCCAGTTAAACGTCTACGGCTTCTGACATTTTTGAGATATTGAACAAAGAAAATAATTAAGCACGTTTATTCATATGCTGTATGCGCACCGTAACGGAGACGATTTTCCGTTTCAAGATACCGGAAGATGAAAGGCTCGCGAGTGAGCGGTAAGGAAGGACGAGGGAGTGGTGGCACATTCCCACGCCAAGTCCCACACAAACAAAACCACACCTAGCAAACAGAATGGAAAACATGCCACAGCAATTAAACTGATCACATTTCATTTAAAAATGTAGTTCGATTTGACTGTAATTTCGTTATCGCTACCCGTCTTGTCACATTTCATTTAAACCATGGTTCTTGAAGCTGTCCAATACTTTAGGCTGAAACATTCAAACGCAGAACGATGTACAGTAGGAAATGTTCTACAATGACTTACCTGTGATTGCACAAATACAGGAAACATGGCTTAAAAGGCCAACTGCATCGAACACGTGAAGGTAATTCTCTTCAACTGTACTTTTTCTGGGTTCTGTTCTACGGCACATTCGAGAACTGTAGATCTGAGGATTCACTGATACCACGGTTTAGAAAGCCCTTCGAATCAAAGACCTTCTTGCTTGGACATGCAGAAACTTTACAAATTTAAAGATTGCAATTTAAAGTGGCATAATTATTGAGCAATCAATTAACATTCATGTGTTAACTACGATATACTAATAGCCTGATCTGCAGGTATAATGCTTGGCGGTGTTTATTTTTCCAGCTGTTTAAGTAATTGTAATCAATAATGAAATAAATTAGCTTAAGGGTACGCATGCCCTTAATTGCCTTAATTGCCTTTTCTTGGGCGTCCGCCCACCAGCGAAAGAACGGAGGTCGTTCACCAAAGAGATTGGGCAGGGCTGAAACGTTAATTTGTTGAGTTTCTAAAAAGTTCATGGAAAATGTGAGAATACAGCTTTTTCATACTGACAAATGAATACCAAAACAGATCTGCAACCCGCAATTCACTAAACGTGGCTGTGTACAGTACACAGCTGAGTAAGATTTCATAAGCGCGGTGAAGGATGCGACTTGTGAAAGCCGGCGTCAATTAAGCAGAGTGTCTGGGAAATTCCCTTCGCCTGTTATAAACCCATATACAGTGTCTATAACCTGTCTAGTAAACACTGTATACCAGACAACCCTGGAGAGGTGCGCTGAGGCATGGGGGTGTAGAGGAATTACAATGGAATCGCGCATTTCTGATGATATTATCGCATGTCTACGTACTGCAGTTAATTCCTTACGACTCTGCTGGAGAGGGGTGATCCACATTCAAAGTAACTCAAAGGCAAATGAAACAGTGGAAGTACATAAACGTTAAAATGAGAACGGTTTAATAAATTATCAATGCTCACGCTATTAAAATTGTGTTCACCTTTCTTCTGCAATATTTTCACAAAGCGGTTAGTCCATTGTTCGATACTAGCAAAAAGAACGCTTTGAACATACAAACGTTATCAGGTCGAGCTACTTCAACAAATGTGCAACGCGAGTAGGAAGAATGAGATACGTTATTGAAACTAAAATATGGTGTTATTCCATTATCTTGTTAGTTAAAATTAAACTTACAACGTTGGTGTAAATGTCTCGTTTTTAAGTTATTACATTATTACACATTTTAACCTCTGTTCAATGCTTTTCACATCAATACTTTTGCATTGTGCTTTTGATTACCGTTCACTTAAAAGGCAAAAATACAACCTAACTTTAACGAATATATGTTTCTTTTTTTTTGTCTTTTTATTAGTCTCGTTTAACCGTCTTGCTTAGTCTAGGACAAGACATCTTAGTCTAAGATGTTTTAATTCTGTACTGTTCCTGTATCATGAGCACCATCAGAGGATAAGTGCCATCGTCTGGAGTTGACTGTAACTTGAGTTTAATTTTAGAGCGCTCCTGGGTACTATCTGGAAGTACTGAGTTCCTTCCAACTGGAACGAGCTAACTACTGTACTAATTTCGCCCGGCCCTGTCTGTGCTCTTTAGTTTCCTGCAACTGAATCAATGATGTTATATTTTTCATAACATTTAGACCGGCGCAAATCAGCCTAAATGACTATTGGCCAAACAGTGTCGAATATAAAAGACAGCATTAGCAAGACACAGATTTGGTGGGAACACCGATAAACGCTGGAAGGGGTTTTTGTGTATGGAATACACTCACGATACGTAGGTGACTGGCTTCAAGGGTCTTGTGTTGTTAATTTTCTTGCTGGGCAGATTGAGCTGAATTATCAGCCTTGTGACTTTATGACACCCACTGCGATATTTTGTTTCAGGACTGATTTCACCATCCGTTTTTTACGCTGCCCAGGTGTGTGATGAAGCACGCGGTAATTGTATCGCCGTCTTCGCAGTGCGGCCAGGCAAAGGGCGGGTGTCTGCCGGGCCCTGCGCCTGTTGTTGGCGGGCTGGTGGTGGGAGGAGGGGTTTCGTGTGTTTCAGCCGTGTCCTAGGGGATCTGATGTGGATGGACCGCGCGCTCACCAGCTGACAGCGCGTGCTTCAATAAAGACACCCGACACCCCGAACTACAGTAATGCCAACTTTCTATTGTCACACGTAGCTAATTAATAAACACTCAAATTACCATTTCTCTTTCGTAACCGGCAATCATTTAACCACCACCCGTTGTGCCCGCCGCCTCAGTACTATTTTACAAGTTTTTGTTGGAAAAAAAAACCGGTCTCCAACAAAGTGATGTGCTATCCTACCCCTGCAGTAGCCTACATCTCACACCCGTGCTAGTGAAACGGAAAAGTCGCTTGCAAGAACTTTGGCAAAACTTACCAATATGCGTCTTTTATTGTTTTGCCAATGTTAACATCGATAGTACTGTTTGTGACGGTAGAATCATACACGAGGGGTAGAATGGTTCCATCAGAAAGTTCTCAAACTTATTTCAATGTAATTGTACACATCAAGAGTTTTGTTCGTTTGTACAAAGTATGCATTGCACCATTTCTCCGAATGTACCTTTAATTCTGTTTGAGGATATACTGCAGGAGTCAAGACCCGTCCTTCAGGAATTACGATTTGGCCGTATTGATTCGGTTGCAGTTGCGCGTGACAAACTGGTCGATTCCTTCGCCAGTGTCTTGGATACCTGGAACGAAGTTTGGGAGCAGGATACTAATTACTCGTAATGAAAGGAATGGGGCCATCCAGCGTTCCGGGAGAAGGGCGGCATATGGAGAATGTGTTCTCTGTAGCAGCCAACTTTAAACTATCCAAAATATTAATGAGATTATAGAAACCTGCAGCTATAGTTTACAGATCGTTGACGGAGTGGAAGAATTTATTATGCAGCCGATCACGAGCCCCACGTCCTCATCACCCCAGTCGGCAGATAAACATCTCATTAACCACAACAACGGTCATTTTATTTAAAGACTTTGCTTTTCATCCCCGTCTTCTTAGGTGTGCTGTTTTCGTTTACTTTTTATGACTCTAAACTAAAAACGAAAACCTGTGGAATAATAATAATAATAACAACAATAATAACAACAACAACAACAATAATAATAATTATATTATTATTGTTGTTGGTGGTGGTGGTATTATTATTATTATTATTATTGTTGTTGTTATTATAGCTAAAAATAAATTAAATTTTCGGGTGCCGTTTTACCCTTTCCCGCGAAATATCTAGCTGTACTGTATTATCGAATTACGATACAATATTTAGTCTGTTTCTAAATAATCTTCTACATCGCAGAATGCAATAGAAACGCTTTGCGATTCATAATGCTCGCCAAATCTTTTACATAGGTGCTCTTCAAAGAGCATTCAGCTTGACAAAATAACTCCGTGGGCACCGGCTTACTGGATTCTCCAACTCTGTTTTGAAACTGGACCTATTCTTAGTGAAAGCAACGTGTTTAAATTGGAAAGGCAAGGAGAGTCTAGACAGTAACTCTAGTAGAAATGTTAAGTTAAATCCTCGTCTTTAATGTTAACAAACACTGATGAGAAAAAGCTACGTGATCCAGTATATTCCGATTTATTATGGGGTTTTTTCTCCATCTGAAGATCTGTGAAAGATTATAGTCACGGCGCGGACATTGCATAATTCCTTCGGCAAAACATTTGAAACAAGATGATAACCCCCCCCCCCCAAAAAACGAAAAAAAACAACCCATAATTTTAATGTCAAGTCACTCTGGTATAAAAGGCAACATTTGAATTAATAATACAATTCTGTGTGAACTGAATCTTTAAACACGGATCTAAAAGGGTTAAATAAAATGCTACAAGCATCCGCTAATTCTGAAAATTAACGGTTCTAATGTCACCGATTGTTTTAAATGTTCCTAGATGTGGTTTAAAGGAGCTTTTTAAGATAATCACTTAAAACCTTATATAAATATAAACCTTATATATATTGCTTATATAAAAGGGGGTAAGAAAAACCATCGTGAAACCTTTTTTGAATTTCTGACAGCACTTTTTATATGTAAGTCGCACAAGAATAACAGAGAACAACTTGTGGACGAATTTCGTTTGTTCGTTTATTTTTTTTAAAAAAATGAATGGATAAAATGTACACAACCCATGGTAAAATGTCTAGATCGTACATTTTCATTATAAAAGGATGACAGTGGCAAAAAGAAATAAATAATTCAACAAACATACTCCCGTCGAAACAAAATAAAACCGATTTGTTTACAAATATAAAAAGCAAACACAAGCTAATGGCTATGTTAAATAGATATATATTCAAATTGGCAGATATTATTATTATTATTTCATAACATTAGTGTTGTAGTTTCTAAAGCCTGTGGCTTTTTTTAAAGTGCGTGCAATAACTTTACAAGTTGCAAAAAATTTAAACGGGGACTTACAAAAAATCTGTAGAATCAATCAGAATATAAGGCAGACATTCATTTACAATTGTATGCATTGACAGGCTTTTTAGTTTAGGCTCATTTTTGGAAGACAGTCATGTTGTACATTAATTGGAGAGCCTATGGCAGTAGCGCAGTAATGACAATCTATGTGGCAGGACAGTATTTTCTATACCTCCAGGAACGAAACTCAAATGTATTGGCAGAATGATAAACTCAAGAGCAACATTACAGTATATCTGAGGAAGAGTGCTTACAACAGGCTTGCAATAATCAACATTATTTTGTATGCAACGTATTTTAAAAATATATATATATATGGGAAATTCTCGCTCCAGAATGGTGGACAAGTGTGGTTCCTAAAACGGTTCGAAACGTGTGGTGGTTCGGGAGAGTTCGTCTTCGCTTTGTAACTCCAGATGCGGCTCGTCCGAGTCACTGAAGTGGGAGTGCGGGGAAAATTCGCCGTCACTCCTATTGGACCTCGGGGAGGCCTTGCTCTCGTCCGAACCCGACTTCACGGTGCTGGAAGGGGACAGCGCCTCATGGCCCGTCATCGCTGAGAAAGCCCCGTCCTCGTAGGGAAACTGCATGGCGTCCAGCGGCACCGGGTAACCCGCCGAGGCGAACCTGCGGCACGCCGCGGGAGCCCCGCGGGGACTGGCTGCCTCGTACGCCGACCTGTGCTCACTTTTTGGCTGATCCGCTGCCGGGCCCTGCAGGAGATCCGACAGGGCGTTGATGTAGATCTGCGCCATCTGCAGCGTCTCGTATTTGGAAAGTTTCTTGTCGTTGTCGAAAGCCGGGATGACGCTCCGGAGCTCGTCGAAAGCGTGGTTGAGACCGTGCATTCTCCTCCTCTCCCGGGCATTGGCCGCTATCCGGCGCTGCTTCTGCACACCGCTGGTGGCTTTGCTGGACGGGGCTCTCTGCCGACACCCGCCCTCCTCCACCCCGACCCCCTTCAGTTTACAGAGCTCTCTCACTTTCACCGGACTCTTGGTGCCTTTCCTGCATCCGCCGCTGCGCTCCGAGTCCTGCTGCAGGCTCTCCACAGAAGACCCCGGTGAGTGCAAAAGGTAGTCGGCGTGTGCCGCACAGGTGCCTTGCAGCGCAGGAGCCAGCCAGACGCGTGGATCGCTGCTATCCAAAAGTGCCATACCTTGTGGATAACCTCCATGCTCCCCCCTCACTAAGTTGGATGGATGCCCCTCTCCACTGATCTCTTTCGTTTCGCCCCATTCCTCGACGTTCATCCGAGCCATTGCAATAGTTGGTGAGTCGTTTTTTTTTTTTTTAAAAAGTTTACAAATCAAAAAGTACTCTTACAAAAATAGGTTAGCACTGTATTTCGCCCACCGTAGGACTTTCACCCCTGCACTGGGTCGCGTGCAAGACCGCTTCTCTGGTGTCTCGAGGCGCAGCGCCCCTTTAAAAAGCGGCACGCGCCTGGACCCCCCACCCTTCTCGCGCTGGTCGCGTGTCAGTTTAACCAATGGGAGCATGCGGGCAGGCGCGTGCAAGCAGCCAATAAGAAGCCGGAGTGAAGTAAAACTAATTATATTGAACTTGATTATGATAATGCGACTGTTTAGGCTGTTTAACAAGGGGTGTTATTTTCACAATGGGATATCCCGTAGGACATATTCTGCTGAAAAGGACCGAGGGCAGGTTTGCTGAAGGAGCACCTGTGCCACGTTCGCTTTGTGCAGACCGATAATGTCAACCGGGCTATCATGAACGTGGGACACGGGTGCCGCGACCATGCATGACGTCAAATTTAAAGACAACATCTTGTCTTTTACAGTTAGCTAACTCAATGACATTTACTAACTACCACTTGGTGAGGCGCAGCAATCTTCTCGGAAGAGAGGCTGCTGACAAGTAAGAAAAGAGCAACACGGTGAACTAGCAGGAGCTGGTACCTGCACAGCTTTCAACAGCCCGCACCGAACTTGACATTTGAGGAAAGAACGGGGTTTTTTTTGCAAAGGTAGTTCAGAGATCATAGCCAGTTAAAAAAAGAAGCTTTTCAACGACATTATTTTGTCAGCACCCCCGAAAATCATTCCGCGGAATTTCAACAAACTAACCGTACTCCGCAGTTTTGTAATCTCCGTCAAGCGACTCAATCTCTGTGTACACGGAAAACTTTGACACGTTTCAGCTAGGCTTTGGGCTACACTATTTCCTCTGTAAGAACCCCAACTCTTCTCACAAACGTGAGCTGCAAGGGTTTCTCCGTCTTTTCTCCAAAATACCGAATATAGCCGCATTACTGCATCGGATGAAGCGAACCGGCGGACAATATATAGACTCCGTATGAACGCCTTTTCATTTCACAGAGGGTCTTCCTCTGCGTATACTTTAGACAATAGGACTTTATTTACATTTCTGGCACAGCCTTTAGACTGTTTTTTAAGGTTTTGTCCTAAATTCCCTATTTTGGGATATAAAACAATTTGAAGATATGTGACTATTTTAATAATCTGATGCGTTAAAGGAATGATAAATAATTATAATAATAATTTGTCATCATAATTATAGTCGACACAATCGGGAAAGACTTTGTCTTATTTGTTGGGTAGTCCAACTCATAATTCCAGATGAACAATTAAACTCTTCCCCCTCTCTTTAAGTCTGGAGGTCCGGACGTCAAGGGCGGTTCAAACACGCACGCACACAGAACTCTCCTTCTCCCTCAGTTGCACATTACTTAAGTAGTTAGCATGACATTAATAATGCACTCTTTCACGCTCACAGGTTGTGCCGTGGTGCTGGTGTTGCACACAGTTCGATGCGTTCATCAACATCGCTGTTACCTAAGCAGACTGAATATTTAAAATACCTGACTATGACCTGAGCTATTGATGATGAAGCTCAGTAAAATCAAAGCTATGTAAAACTGAATAACCGGCAGGGAAGTCGGACGAATATCGAAATGTTCGAAAGTTTGCTTAAGCGAGAAACAGTTTTCGCTTTCTTAGTAACCTTTTGATTGGATTGATACTTTCTTCAAACCTCCGTCTTCAGACTTTAAAATGACATAATTTCGGGACTTTAGATTTTGGTCTATCACATATCACACTGTTTCTGTACGTCGCACAATTTTTTATATTATATATTTTGATTTAGTTTATGCATTTTGAAATATAGCAGCTCCACGATCAGGTTACAACACTGTCAGATTATTTAAAATTACAAACGGGCTGCGATTTTCCTTGTTTGCATTCATTAGCTGTTAAGTCAGAGCCGCTGTTATTACCAATTTAAGAAACTGGGAGGCAGGTTGTGTTTTTTTTTACAATTATCTCTTTTATGTTCAGAGATCTCAACTGACATTATTGTGCTATTATTGTTATCACCATTGTTGCTATATTGAGTGGGTTAGTAGCATGCATGAACACTTCTTACAAGAAAACACCACTGCTACGAAAATATTTTACTGAACAGTTAACCAACTGCATTCATTCAGTAGTTTTTTGTGCGCTTATGGATAGGAAATGCGAGGAATAAAAATGATGAAGAATAAATACAATTTCCACACTTCCTTTGTAGTGTGTCTATTAGAACTTTCTCGTTCTGAATTCCATAAAAAGCTGAATGGAAATCTCGCCTCCTGGGGTTTATCCTGCTCATTTGGTATTCAATGCTCCCTTTTCTTTCCGAATGTTCAAGGCTGCTTGAGTTTCATTTGCCTTTGTACGAATTCAGACCTTTTGATCCAACTTAAGGAACGCCCTGTTTGTAAGAGTACTTCACAGGAGACGGAAACAAGATCATAAAGCATTTTACTGTCACGGGCCGCGTCAGAGGTGCGGCGCAGAGGTGGGGAGAGCGCTCCACGGACGCGCCGGGGCTCAGAGACTGGGAGAAACTTAGCAAGTCTCCAACTTGCCAAATAATTATTTTTCTTACTACGGATATTATAAAGCTTATATTGTTGTTGTTGTTTTTTTAGTTCTTGTACTTGGGTTTATAACTTGACCCAGGTATCAAGGCGACTATAGTTTAATTTCTCTCGCCGACTTTTTGTTCCCAGATCAAAGGAATTTTTATTTTTGTGGGAAGGGTCATCATATATTGGTTCTTCGTGAAGTGAAATAAACGGTTAGATTCGTAAATCTGCAAATATAAGCTTCGCATATTACATTTAGAACAACGCAACAACAACAACAACAACAACAATAATAATAATAATAATAATGTTTAGTAGGAAAAAGGCTAATGAATGGAAGCTAATTATTCTGTCAGACTTCAGCATATTATCTCGATATCCTATGAACATGCAGGCAAAAAGGGTGAAACACGGACGGGTTTTCAGTTCTCCTCCACTTTTTTGCGGTACCCTCTCTGCTTGTTTTACACCACCTGTCCCGATTAGCGCGGCACCTCAATCCTGCGAGTTTACCTTTTACCTGGCCGAACACTGACAGGATTGAATTTGATATAGGAGTCCTTATACTCCCGTTGTTTTGTGTCAATACTACACGCTTACATTTTAATAGCTTTTTGTTTTTTTTATGATTCTCAACTGAGAAAATTCAAGTTACTTGCATAAATTAATAAAAATTAATTGCATAATTAATAAAAATACAGTATTTTTTTGCTAAAAATATTAAAGTTTAATTCTACAGTTTTCGAAGATCACGAATGTCGTAATAATGTCACGGATTCAAAGTACAATGCTTTAATTCGGCAAAGAACTGATCAATGTCCGTAAAAAAAAACCAAAATTACTCATTCCGTGAATCTTCCTTGCTGACTGATGTTCAGCTGAAAAATACAGCATATCCACCTTCTTTAAACTGGAGTCTGGAGTCTGGAGTTTTTCGGTTAAGTTTAATATTTTAAAAAATCCGGATTCAGTCCTCATACTCTTAAGTTTATTTTGTGTTCCAACTCAGAGTTTAATTGCTCGATTAAACAAATTATTTTAGATAATGTGTAAAACTGAACATCCTCCCTAGATCGTGACGATTAAGAGACCGATCTCTAAAACGTTCTTATTCCCAGTATCTCTAGGATTTTAACACCAAAGAAATAAAGCATAGCCGTCTGTCTTCATGCTAAAAACCCGCATTACACCCCCCCAAAAAAGAAAAACACTGCAGCAACGACAAGCATGCAGTTATTATATACTTTTTAATATTCCCATTCTTAGAACTGTTAAACTTCCAACAGTGCTAGTCGAAGTTCCAAAAAGTTGACGCGCATTTGAAAAACGAGGATAACAACGCTAGAACATTAATCTTTTTGCTTTTTCGTTATTAATGCATAAATCGGTAGGCTCTTTCGGCTGGCGCCTATGTTCGTCTCCCCATGGGATTCGCGTCCCTAATGGCCGTCCGGTTGGCTTGCCTGTCTCAAGAATATCCCTAAGCAAACAGCAGGTTGAATATTGTAGGTGTTTATTATTAAAGTGTCCTCTTGCACAATAGCAGTCTGTGTCCCATTCGTTAAGCATGGGATACTCTTTGGAAATTCTAAGCAAAGTGTGACACGATGTTGGCTTCCAACATGATTCAGTCTGCATTCCAGAAAACCCCATTCTTGTCTCCATGGAAACGGTTATCTTAGTTGGAACGTCGTTGCCAAAGAGAAGGCAGTGTGAGTGCTAGGTGAGGGTTAATTGTTACTACCCTTTAGTGCTCAGCATAAATATAAACCAGTAAAAATAGCTGTTTATTTAAAATTAAACGAAGGGAGGGACGGGACTAGCTGAGTTAATTTTGGTGCCACCCCCCCCCCCCAAAAAAACACACAAAAACAAAAAATAAAAGGTTTAGCTCCTCGTTGTCATTTTGCTTGGTCCAGCGGAGTTGTTCTCTGGGAACGTAACACGGGCACTGGCTGTAATTCAAAACCAGTAGTTAAATAATGAAGAGTTGTTTTCTGCAAGACTTTCCCTTTCAGAACACATACGAGAGAACAAATAATAGAGTAGCGAAAAAGTTTTACGTGTGTTAGGGATTTGCTGCGAGATGGCACCGGCTAACAAGTCGCAAAAAATAATTCTAAGGTTTTTTCTCGAGTGGAGGATTAATATTTACCAGGATTCATTTTAAAGACCGTTATCTGCCCGCGGGAGTAAGTACCATTGCGTAATTTTACTATTTTACATGTTTTATTAAATTTACAATAAGGCACTCTGTTTAAAACGATTAAATGCATTTTAAATACTAAAATAAATGCACAACTTTGAGCCATCATGCATGTAGGAATCGTTTGAATTAATTTTGCTTAAACGATGATAATAGACAGGTTGACCACATGTTGCCTGACAGGCTGACTGTGTCGTGTTTGATACTGAACGTGTTTCACCAGCTTTTCGAAATATACGACAACTCCATTGCAACTAAAGAAACAAAATAATTATTTTTGGAAAATACTACACATTCTCCTAGTGTCAAATAAGATGTTATTCACACTTCTTAAAAACAATGATTAACAATAAAATTAATAATTTCCAAACACGTACAGTACCACACTGAACAGGATTATGTCATGTGAAAGTTATGCTGTAAAATCGTTCTTCTTCTTAATGTACATTGACAACAGGTAAGCCTCGCTGAGATTAGTTCTTAGAAACCTCCAACAATTAAAACAATAGCGCATTACGTATTATATGTAACGTTCATTAATAAAATAACATATATCTTTTTATCTAAACAATACGTTCATCAGGCACTTGCACCAGAGTAGAAAGAATACAGACTCGAACCCACGCTCCCAGTAACTGGACTTGCGTATATTACAAAAATCAAGTTAATTAAAGGTAGATGTCTTTTAACAACAACAACAACAACAACAACAACAACACCACCAATAATAATAATAATTCCTACCCGCTGCTGTCCTATGTATGAGAAATCACATAAATATGTTCATTGCATGCATAATACATGCATTTAATCATTGCTTTAATCATTCTTACTGTAAAAACATGTACTGCATATCGGACATTTAAAACAGTGTAATATTCATGGATTACATAAGAATGATCACATTCTGTCCTTAGTTAATTTTCTAAACTGCAAACACTGGTAACGAAGCAATATGACTGAAGGGCAAAATGTTTTTGAATTGACATTATTTTGCCATGTTTTGAATTTTGAATTGACAATATTCAAAATTAAATAAAAAACGTTTTTTGATATATACATTTTCGTTACATTAATTTTCTAGATATATTTTAATTAATGAAATGCGAATCCGTTGCTTAATTAAACGCATAATTAAGTATGACAGCTTTTAATTACAACACTTTGAAACTGGGGAATTACATATAGTCCATTGATAAAACACAGACGTTCACCTTCTTGTAAGTGGTAATTTCACAAGTCAAAATAATGCCGTGTCGCTTTAAAACAAATACTGTATCAACATTGAGATAAACATCATGCTCTTACTTGTATTAAAATGCGCCACCCCGTGTAACAAAGTGGTAATACTAGTCTTAAACATTCCTATACCCTGTACTTAAGTTGCCTTTAGTGTATATTCGTCAAACGTTTCCAATCTGAGACAAGGTATTAAGAAGGTTGCCGGCTCCATTGAGGAAATTTCTGCCGACACCTGCGGAATGCTACAGTATATATATTTTTTCACGATTTTCATGATGACATTTTAGTTTTTAAAGTCTGGGAAAACTACTGAATACGATAGGAATACCGTAGATACAATTACAATCACTTAATCAAAAGCTATTCTAAACATGCCGATGTACTTTCTAGGAAAAATCTGCGAAGATATTTAGCCCGCATCTATTTATAGTTTTAGCCTTACACAACAGTATGCTGCTGGACGTCACTGGAATATATAGTATAAATGTCCTAATTGCATTTAGCAAATTTATCGCCGGATTTGTTATCCACGAATTTCTAACAGTGTTACTTTTACTTACAGACTTAAAACCATAACTGAAGCGTCATTCTTTAACTGTGGAAGTCCAGTCTTGCTTTGCTTGAATGGACTACGTAACATCGCCGCATCTACTTCGTTAGCACTGCATAACACGTAGCAAAACAAAAATACACTTGAACTTTACTGGATCACTTACTGAACGGCTGGTAAAGAAAGCCCTTATCAGCTCTTAAATGTTTCAACGTGTCTTCAATCATTTTCACCTGACGTCTCCCTACCCGGAGTTATGCTTACGGCCTTTGGGTGAAACTACAGTATGTGTCGAGAAATTGCGTTGCTGTAATGTCATTTGCACCAATGCTAATAAAGGAGATGCATGTTGTTGTATTGTGCTGTGTAGTGTTTACAGTATGTAGGCCTAATAACAGCGTTATGTTATTAGATTAAGGGGTTGTCAAACGTCTTGTTTCCTGCTTTCTACTAATGAACACGCTCAAAGTCGCGCATTGAAGTGTTGCTACAGCTCAAGAACCTGTACTTTAACCGCAGTTCTCAGAGTAAGAACTTTTCCTTGAGATCTGAGCCCCAGTTGTGTCAATCTGCCGTTGACTTGTCAATCATGGCAGAAGGTCTTTAAACGTCAAGTCTTTGGGCCTGTGACATCGTTACTTCAGTTGTTAAAACACAAAAGCATAAAAGGTTCATAATCAGGAAAAGCTGTGCGCGTCCTTCGGGTATGTGGCTGGATTGTGCTGTCATGAACGACGCCACAGTAGAAGTGCAAAAGAAACTAAAAACACTTCCAAGATTTTGTTTATGTTGTTATTCCAGAGGAACCCATATCTGACATATCATGTCTGATAGATATTCATCCGATTTTCATTCCAGGCAAGCGATGAAGCTCGTCAGTACTAACTAAACTAACTCAAGTATTGTCTGCATTTGTCAGAATTTACGAGATCATTAACCACCGATTAGAAACGCACCACACTAGTGCACTACAAGAGCAGAGTTTACAATAACTGACTACAAGTGACTTTACTTAAGATACTGGTTGTGTTCCTCAGATGATTTAGGTATTGGTATTGGTATTTGAGAAGGCCATTAGATACTTTTAGAAAAAATAGAGCAATTAATGATGTATTCGTCTATGATACCAATGGATAAACTACGCTCTCTTGTGGATACTTAAAATAACATTGCTACCATTAATTTCATACAAATGCTATAATTAACCTCTTGTAACCGACGATACTCCATGTGATGTGTTGGAAGGTTTTTGACGAGGTTCCATGTAAAAGATTTATTTTCAAAGTGCAGCCAGTACACATGTACTTCATTGTATACAGAATATAAACAAGGGGTGAATGCTCAAGTTGGAGTATTCTATTGCAGTATTGTATTAGGAAATTGTATTAGGAATGGTGCTATATTAGCAAGACTGCTCCCCCTAATTTACAACAATGATCTAAATTCTGGTGCAGATACTGGTTAAATTCGCACATGATACCAGAATAAGAAGCTTGGTAAACACTGTAGATGCCCGCAGAATAAATTTAGAAGGATTTGGGCTAAATTCGAGACTGGGCAAACACCTGGCTGATGAAATTTAATGCAGACAAGGGCAGAGTGTTACATGTGAGTAGCAACAAAAAAGGACAGATGAAAAATGGGCAACACTGAGCCTGAAGAAGCTCCTTAAGAAAAAGGGATGTTTACACTGATAGAATTTACACATTCTAAATAAGGAAGAGAATCCATAAAAAAGGCAAACAGAGTGTTAGGATGTTAAGTGTAAAATTTAAATCAAGGGGCATAAATATAAAATAATAAAACTGTACAGTGCACTCATAAGACCTCATTTTATAAACTCTGTACACATTGTGAATATTGGACACTGTTTTACAAAAAAGGTATAGGTGCTCTAAAATCAATTCAGATAAGAGCTATTGGAGAGACTAAAAGAATACATCTATTTTGTATTTAATAGAGAAAACTACAAGGAGACCTGATTCAAGTATTCAAAATCCTCAAGGGCATTGACAAGGTTAAGCCACTGAATTTTTTTTCAGAACCAAAAATGAAACATGGACCAGAGGATACAAGTGTAGACTACAGGGAAATGGTTATCATACCAAGAACACGAGACATTTCTTTACACAGAACATTGTGATGGTCTGGAGCACGTTAACCAGCCACGTTTTTGAAGCTGATTCCTTAATTTCTTTCACATAATGCCTAGGCTCTCAGATCCTCTTAATCTCAAGCTACCAAATGACATAGGTGGGCTAAATGGTCTGCTTTCATTTGTAATGTTTCTTTATAATACATACGAATTCTTCTAAAAAGATGTAAGGCTTTTCTGTTGACAAACACAGTACTCTTTTTTATTATAAAAATAAAAAAAAACATGACCTATTACCCATTTACAAAGAAAAACAATGTTGCAGCATACCCAGCAGAATCAAAGCAAAAGATTAGATGTACAACTAAGCCAGAAAGAGGAAAGAAATAGTTATTTTCTTGACACAATTACCTTTTATCAGGCTTCCTTTTTTTGACATTTCTACATTCATGCAAGTACCAGAGGCAAACTAACCAATCACACATTAGTTTTACAGTGAGTTGCAGCTCTCAGACCAAACCCCAGTGGAGCAGAATTGGGGTCCACCCTTGCCATTGGCAGACACAGCAGCAAAGTAAACCATTCAGCAAGCAGCCCAGTCCAAAAGGACACACAAGAGAATGGGACAGAGATAGATGGACACTGGAATGAAGAGATGACTCTGGAAGGGCAGTGTAGCGGGTGCAGTGTTGCTATATTTACGTACTGGAGGCCCTTATTCTCCGTAACGACAGAAGGGTACCAGATCTGTGCTGGCTCTATTTTTCAGAACTACAGCTGCAGCGGTACCATTGATATTCATTGTGGAGTTGCTTGCGAACTTGTCTCACATGGTAAATGTTTCACTGATAAAATCAGAATTCCCATTACAATGCTATGGCCATTGACGGCTGTTTTTTCTCCCCTATGACAGGCCCCAGGTATTACCAGCATGGCCACATTTCCGTTTGACACCTGTGGATTCAGTCACACAACTTCCAAGGACAACACAGCAAAAAACAGTTTTTAGAAAACAAGTTTATTAGACAAATTATACACAGAAAGCTTTGCCACTTGTAACAGAGGCCCCAGTTTCTTCAGTTTGTATAATACACAACACATACAACAAAATAGGCCTATATTAAATACTGTACATTGTAATCAATTGAAATTACCAAATAATCCTTGTACGTCCTATGTATGAAAATTAAAAATGTTACAGGCTTGGCAAGTTTTGCATGCTCTTTTTTAGGAACTTGCATCCTTCCCCAAAATGGCCTTTCTGTGATAAGAAATGGGGTTGTCTTACACTGTAAGCAATGCTGAAAGATGAACTACAAAACCAGTGATGTTGCTACATGATGCTCGTTTTCAGAACAGAATTAGCATCAACATATAAAATATATATTTTAATAATGTTTCTTTATTTATGCTAAAGAAACTCAAAATGTTGGCTGTTTCCTACTGTCATTCATTAGCCACAGCTTAATAAAGTAACATCTAATGCTTGCATCAGACACAGAAGTTGCTGCTTTCTACTTACCACAGTTGCAAATAGTCTTAATATAACAAACTGAAAGCTCATTCTAAACAACTAACATTATTAAATAGTAGTACAGTGTTAGTGAAAAGTTTGGCTGCAGTTTTTTTTCAGTATTTTATATAGTTTTTTATACTGCACCTTAATGGCCTTTTTAACAATTGGCACTTTCAAAGTTAGATAACATTATTTAAACAACTAAAGAAATGAAATAGAAAGGCATTTAAAAACAGTTCCTAAAGTTTCTGTCACTTCTCTGTTTCAATGGCATGACACTTGGTTTAGGACAAGCAATTTAAAGCACAGAACAAGGGGAGTGTGTATGTGGTGGGGGATTTTACAGCAGAAAATGGTCCTTTAGAAAGAAAACATATCCAATGTAGCCTTTGCGCTACAGTCTGGCAAATGCATTTCTAGTTGAACAAATAACATTCATTAACCCCCCACCGCTGGAATTGAAAGTACAAAGAATGAAGCCTTCGAGGCTGGTGATACAAAGTAGAATCACATGAAAGCACTCAGTTCTCAATTTTAGAATAAGGAAAACTTAAATTAATAGACAACTCCGCACACTGTGCATTGTTATTTTCGATCAGACACACTCCACTCACTAAAGCATAGTTATAAAAAAAGACAGAAATAGCCATAGCTGTAATTTATTTATTTGCTCTGGATGACTCTCTTAATTGAGGCTATACCTTTAAAATAACCAGCACTATACAGAAGAGAAAATATGCATTTAATAACATACAATCACCTATAGGTCAGAATGCACTGTTACAGTGCATAGTAGTGGTGGGCTGTAGTCTTATGGGCGTTTTGATGGCTTGAGGCAGTCCTAAGATAGACAGTAAGACCAGTTGCCTTGCCTGGAATGGGGGACATATGCGATAACTCTCGCTCTCTTGTAGGGTTCGCCTTTGGTCCAGTGAGTTAACTGAGCAACAGCAGCACTTTGCAGTGCTGGCTGATGGTGAGGAAAAAAAAAACCAACCACCTTGGGTTATTGCAGTTACAGGATTGCTAAAGATAGCCACTATTTAACCTTATTCTTATAAACAAAAGTTACATCCATGTTAGTCCATTATGTATGCATGTCGCTTCTTCAGAAGCCGTCTCAAATCAAAGCAACAGCGAAAGAGGAAAAAAAATGCAACAAATACCCACCTCTTCCCTCAATGCAAAAGAAAACAAACCGAAAAGAAAGAAAAGCTATATATAGAGAGAGAATTTGTTTTTGCCCTCCTGTGAATTATATGGAGGTTCCTCGATCAGGGTCGTTGCCGAAGCTGTACCCGGGAGAGGGCGTCTGTTGGTAGGGGATAGTGGACATTGTCTTGATGGGGCTCCTGAAGAACCCCCCGTTTGGGGCCCTTTGCCTGAAGGGCCCAGTTCGGTGGTCCTGCACGCCCCCGAAGGCGAAGCCGGCTGCGGCCTTGGCCGACAGGCTGCGGCTCAGAGTCTGGATCTGCTCCGGGATGAAGGTGGTGGTGGTGATGTGCGTGTTGCGGAAGTCACTGATCTGCTCCAGCGCCTGACGCGTGGGCAGCGAGTCGATGTCCAGGGGCGTCAGGTCGATCGAGGAGGTGGAGAACTGCTTGTGGGGGCTCTCGTCCTCCGTGCAGAGGCTGTTCACTCGCCGGTGCAGGTGCTCCAGATCGATCTCCTTGTCGTCCTGCAGCGGGGGGGAGGGGGGAGGGAGAAGAGCACACTGAGCTGCAGTCAAGACACACTCAAGCACCAGTTTCAACAGGAGTACAGCCTCCTGCTTCGCGTGAAGCACAGCTGTATCTCGCACGTCAGGGTCTGAGCTGGCAAACGCTGTCACGTCCTGCCATTGGGTGCTTATGCATTTCATTGACAGTCGCTAACTTGTACGAAATGGGATTCTGCGAAATTGCAATGGCAAGGATTAATTATTTAAAAAATCTTTCATTAGGTCTTACGTAATTGATCACTATCCTGCTTTGTTGTGAATTCTTTTGTTTGTTAATGTTGTTCATTTTTGTCATTTACAGGTAAATATGCAGCTTTTTTATTTCAAATACAGGCCATCAACTCACTTGAGACAAATCATGCATGAATTCCAAATAGATCAGATAAAAAAATAAAAGGACATGCATTTTCTCGATTTGTCCTAGTACACATTGAAAGGAAATAGAACAGAGGTTTATTTGAAAAGGAGGGGGCATGGGGCTTCATGCTTGTGTTCAGGAGATTGAAGAAAAAGGTGTTTGCTCAACATGTAGCCAGAATTTCTCCCTGCATAAATGAAATACAAAACTAGCCACAAAGGGAAGAGATAGGACCCGTACAACAATGATGCATAAAAACTAGGCTGTCTGGTATCTCTCAAACAGAGAGAGCGGGATTTGGTTTACTGCAGAGATTCTGCCCATCTGAGAGCTGTGCAGAGTGACGGAGATCCCGGGCATCTGCATGTTCCAGGAAGAGTTGAGTGAGGCTGCCAAGGCAGAGTCACTGCGGCACTTCCAGTTTGAAGGAAGACAATACTCAGCAAGAAAAATGTGTCGTGAATCGCACAAGAAAGGTGATATACCACACAGTATCTGGTAAAGTCCACGAAGATATTAATTGAACAGGCTTGTTCTTGATACTATATAGTTTATCCTGGGAATAATGATGTAATTAGATTTGGATAATTATGAGTAATATTTCAGTCACTTTTCTGTGCGTGTTTACACGTGATCAATACCACATATGCCTGAGAGAGGACTCAGTGGAACATTTGCCTTTTTAAAATGATAACCTCAGACAGGCCCTGAATGTTCCTCTCTTTTTAAGGTCTTAGGGATCAGATGGTCCATGCTCTGTAGGTATCCCACTACTGTTCTAAACTAGTCAATCATAAAGGGTGTACTTTAGCATTTATTAAAGTTGTTTTGGTCTCACCAATGATTATACGCTTACTTAGATATTTGCATCCAAAGTCTAAAGTTTGGAAACAGCCAATGTACAGAGGAATCAGGAATGCCTTACAGTCCCTCAAGAGACAGCCGACAACTTTATTTGCATTTGCTCATTGTTAAAAAACGGTCATTTCTTCCTGCTACATCTTGTCTGAAATGTGCGCTTGTCACAGTGGTTGGACAGTTCTCATGCTGTGGTACTGCCAGGAGAACCAGCAGCGAGCAGAAGATTGAAGCGGCTCTGCCAGCCCTCAGGCACCTCTGTAAGTTGAGGGGTCGCTTCAGTGTAGAAAACAGCCAGAGGACTCAAGTCTATACAACACCTGCAATGCTCAGGACATGTCCTGGGTTATAGATACACATTCTGACTCTTCCCTATGGATTCCAATAGGGTGGAATTGACTACATGGGCCAAATAGCCTCTTCTCATTTGTAACTTTCTTATGTTCTTATGGAACAGTGCAAAGATACTCTCTGTGTTTCCATCTAATCAAATATGGGTATTTATATTATTCCATTATACATGGAATATATTAATATTTGGCCAATTACAGCGCTACAGCAGACAGCATCGTGTTACTACTTCATGGCTAATTGTGATCAGTGACATGGTGATAATTCTGAATTATAGAATGAGCTAAATGGTTATCAATGGTTATCCGCTGTACCACTGAGACTAGACAAAGAACTAACTCCCATCCCAGCACTGAAGGTACTTCATTGTAAGACGCCCGTCTACCTCTGTCTGGAACTGTAGAAATAAATACATCATATATCTAAAATAATTTGAGAATAAATGTATTACTGCATTAACTTACTCATTGTAAGGTCCCCTTTTCTGTCACAATGTCCTGTGGTGGTGGTAGTTTAGCCAACATAAGCAAAAAGTAAATAACCCAAAGAGTAAATGACCCAGGAAATTATGACTCACAAGAAAGTCATAATTTGCTCAAGTAATACTTAAACTTATTGGTCCTGCTAGTGATCTGGAAACTTTTCTTTGGATTGGAGTCTCCAATTATAGGATTTGGACATAAAAACAGCCGTTCATTTAGCTATTTTATATTACTGTATGTCACATACATGGTCCCTGCCCTGCCACTAGCTCACTTTTTCACAAACAACTCTATTTCAGCAGGATTTATTCTGCTTAAAAATGAACTGGAAAACAAATCATTACTAGCATATTAGTCTCAATACGACTGACAAGATGTAACTTCTGCATGTGCAGTATGAAAGTATGAATTTGATGGCAGGAGTAATTCTTTTTTTAAGGAAATCTGTGACCTGAATCACACATTAACCATCATGCAAAACTCACCAAGCCAACTATCTGCATGTTCGGCAGAAACATATTAAACATGACAAAATACTAGATTTTTTGTTTTAATGCTGGTAGGATAGATTTTACTTGTGGAGACCTTTCAAAAGAACTTTTTCTGAAAAAAAAATGAATGCGGACATCCTGACTATACAGAAATGAAGACACAGACGAAAGTGTACTCTGCTCGAGTAATTTTAACTCTGAAGTTCTAATGCTTTTGCAAATTTGTGCAGCCCTACACACTCAAGAGCAGGTGGCAGCGAGGTGTACGTTTCGTATGGGGAAGTTCTATAAATGTCTCAGCCTCTCCTTTTTCCCTGCTAATCTGAAACTAAAGCTAACCGGCCGATGCTGTTTAGTCAGGGATGTCTCCTGAAGGTGCAAATGCAGCCCTCTGGACACAGCACCAGCTGTTTGTCCTTTTTATAAATGTTACCTCAGGTAATAATCCTTTCCCTAAAACCAGACTAGACAACCCCTGTTGTTCATTTGACATTTTTATAGTGAAACTGGCTTGCAAACAGCTGAAGCCGATTTCTCGAATAACATTTAGCAAAATGCAGGACCCGATTCAGCTCTCAGTCCCTGTTTGGAGTGTCCCTATGCTACCCTCTAGTGGCCTAAATCAGTTTTAACACTCCAGATCCAGCTGCTCCCTTACACTTCCGCACCAAAATCAATACGACAACAGCTTTTACTTACGAAATTTGCCAGACTGCCAGCTGTGGAGTAGTTAACTTAGTTTTCTCTCTGAGATCAGCTGTATTCCACAATTACATCAGTGCAATATATAAAAAAAACACTAATAGTTAAAGACGAGGAAGTGATAAAATGTTACAGAAATAAAAAAAAGTATTGTGATAGACATTTTTACTTCTTGCATACTTCTTAGTTTACTGTATTTTACCCCACTTGTACCAACCAGGCCACTAGATATTTCTTTAAGATTTAGCTGAAATGAACGATTGTCCTCTCCTGGACGAGTGTCATTTTCTCACTATTAATATCACAATGAGATTTCGTACTATGAAAAACTAGCAGCTGGACTCAAGCACAACAGTGTTGATACTCTTCCTCCAATCCTGTCCATCAGTGTTGATACTCTTTCTTGACTAGTGTCCAGCAGTCATCGTTCTCTTCCTTGACTCCCGTCCAACAGTGTTCTTTGACTCTTGTCTGAAAAGTTGGTTCTCTTCTCTGACTCCTGTCCAAGAATATTAGTTTTCCTCCTTAACAGTGTTGGTTCTCTTCCTTGACTCCTGCCACAACACTGTTGTACTCATTGATTCCCACTAAACAGCGATGGTACTCTTCCTCGCCTACTGTTTAACAGTGTTGGTTTTCTTTCTTGACTGTTATCCAACAGTCACTCTGACTGGTACTCTTCTCTGACTGCTGCCAGGTAGTGTTGGTAATCTTTGTTGACTTCTGTCTGACACTGTTGGTAATCTTCCTTGACGTCTGTCCGACATTTCTCGTACTCTTCCTTGACTCCTGGTCCAACAGTGTTACTTTTCCTGGTCTCCTGTACAAAAGTGTTGGTGTTGTAGAAGAGCAGTGTGCAAAAATCTTTTCAAATCTCAGTATATTGAATGTTTCTTCCAAACAAAGCATTGGATCTATGTGATAAATAGGAATCATACATGCAGATTATGAAAAATCTCAAAATTATTTAACAATGTTTGTTCATGCATTTGAATTAAGACTTAAATTCACGTTTTTTGTAAGGAAGTATCTATCCTCTATTATTTGGGTTTGGCAGCATTATACATTAGATTTCATTAATTATTTAGGCATTATTTTTTTCCCCAAGAGTGAACAGAAGGCAAAGTATGTAAACAGCCTTTATAGGCCTAGCATGACTCACAATAATATTTTTGTTGATGTGTCAATTACATTTACAAAAGCATAAGATCAGCTCTGTGCTGTGGAATGAATTTCCAGGATACATTCGGTATTCTGTAATGATTAATCTTCATACTATTTTATCTATTTTTTATCTATCTATTTTATATTGGAGACTGTAACATGTCAGCTCTGAAGCAAATATGGGCCTCTTTCCCAGTACCATAACATCAGATTTTAACATAAAACCCATCAATACAGCAAAGGCATGAGATTAAGTGATGATCTTGAATTTTTGTCTGTGTAACTTGGGTCCTGGGGCATGCCACCTAAACGCTTCCTCAACAACAGTCATTTCACTACAGCCATGCCTGAACACACAGACTTTGCACTGATCATGAGGATTGGCCTTGCGCGTATGATTTGTATGATATGTATACCATACACATGGTTTACGGATCATAAGCACAATCTTGCTCTTTGCAAGTCTTGCCTTAAATAGTAGCTGGCTCTTTGGTGACCTAGCAGTGGTATACAGCCAGGGGTTAACCCAGCCAAAGACTCTTCCTTGTTGGATTGTGAATTTCAAAAACATAAACCCTTCTGACTTTGCTAGAGACCCACCTGTGCCCATGTGCATGCTGATGTGCAGGCTGGATCCTTGCGAATTTCTGCAGTGTAGGGCCAGCAGGATTGGGATTAGTTTTGTCTTAACGCAGAGTGGTACAGGTGTGGTTTAAAGCACCTACAGTAACTGCAGCCTTGCTAAGTGAGAGCAACCCTCTTTCAGTGTTATAGTAGTATAATAATACTTTACTACTACATATACAGCAGAATGGACACCTTGTGTTAGAAGAAGCCTGGGTTCAATCCCAGCAAAGCACTTAGTCTGCTGGGATTCTTACATTGTCATTTTAGCACAACTGGCATCCTGGTTAATAGGTCTGACGGCCAGCAGGCCCTGTGTGGTTGGGTTAGAGGTTGGAGTAGCTGAAGACAGCTCTCAAATATTCAGAGACAACCTTCCTAATGCTGGCAGGGATTTCCAGTTCCACTCAGTGTTTTTATGGCCTGTAGAAAAGATACAATACTGTCTTGCTGCTCAATGTATTTCTATAACATATTGCCACCAACGTTTATAGACATAGCTGAGTAAGCATTAGAAATACGTTAGACTGAGAAGTGCAAAAAAGCAAGCCTTTGAAAAATATTCTGAAATGTTCATCATGCAAGAACAAGATAATTGACCAGTGCTGCTGCTGAATGTTCTGAGTATACTGCCACAGTGGTGGTCTGGACCCATGACCCATTCAACAGCAATGGCAACAACAATCCACAGGTGAACAAAACAGGAAACTTGCAGATGCTGGGTGGACTGGTACAACAGGCAATTCTGTAGAGATGGCAAGATGTAAAAGGCACAGGTTTGATTTTTCTACATGTAGTATTTTTTCTTTTGACTACATTTGTTGCATGAAGAGATAAAGAAAAAACAACCTTGTTCAGTCTGGATATTTTGGCTGTTGTTTTGAGCAAATATCTAAAAAGGTGTTTATCAAACATGAAAGACGTCAAGCTCTGGGTATGTCTGCCACAACACTTTGGTATTGATGACTAGGATTTCTCAGAACCAGTGATCAAAAGATATTGCTCCTCTCTAGGATTGTATTTGTAACTATTTGTAATGAATTAATTTGTAACCTTTCTTATGTTGTTCACGATCAGAGAAGACAAACAGGGGCACTTGATTCAAGCATTCAAAATCCTCAAAAGCATTGACAAATTTCACCCATTGGACTTCAGAATTAACAGTGAAACAAAAACCAGAAGACACAGCTGAAACCTATACATAAGTACACTGAAAACTGAGAACAGGAGATGATTCTTTAAACAAAGGGGTTTGTGGGAGTCTGGAACATGCTTTGCCACCATGGTCTGGAGGCTAATACTGTTGTACTTTTTAATGAACACTGAATGAGATCCCCAAATCAATAAGCAACATAATGTGCTATATGGGCTAGATGACCTCTCCTTTCTTGTGTTCCTATACAGTCAAGAGCAGTGTGGAACAATTTAACCATGTTTCATTAATTATTTCAGAAAGCTTTCTCAGCTTGTAGCCCTCGTTTCTAGTCCTCTCAGCTGCAGAAACCTGCTACGGACAGCACCTTATTTACTTGATGATTAATGAGTAGGATCAATATAACCGTAAAGGTTCTGCTTGTATTAAAACATTGTTGCTGGTGACTGGGAGAGCATATTGAACAGTCATAAGATACTGATAATTTAAAGAGATGTAGATAACCCATTAGATTGTGTCCATAAAAGATTGGAGTTTGCGTTACCTGCTGTAAGCTGCAACAGATATTCTGCACCTTCCAAGAGTAAACTGAGATCCAAAGCAAATGTGCAGTTTTATGCATTTTAAGCATGTATTTTTAAATTGGAATAGAAATGTCCTAATTTTCTCAGGAAATGAGTGAGTCACGCAAGGAGCTTGTAAGTGTGTGAGAAAAGAGATTTTACTATCTCCTGTTAAGGGGAAGACCACACAGAGGGAGTGAGAACAGAGGCACAGGTGTTCTGGTGAAAGCAGGACCTCAGAGAAGTGTGAGGCTGACAGCGTGCTCAGGGTGAGTGGCTGAGCAGGACAAGGGGAGAGGGAGGCTGTGGGTGTAAAGTATGCTACAGCAGTGGTTCACAACCCTGGTCACGGACGGTGTCCATATGTCTACTGCTTTTCATTCCAGCTGGGCTTTTAAATCCCCCCTGTTAACTGATCGGTTTTCTTGCCTAGCCATTTCTGCACCTGGGCTTTGATTTAAAAAATGACTTCCAGCAACTTCTGCACAACTTCTTTGCTCAACCTATTTTACAGGTATGCTCCCTGAATTCTCTTTAAACTACTCTCAATAGGTTATCCATTTATAATGAGCACATACTGTACTTTCAAACTGTCCCTCAGTGAGCATGATTTCTTTCTCCAGAGGTCACATTGGATACATTTAACAAAACACACCTGAAAGAGTGCTGAAACTCAGAAATCATACCGGGTTGATTTCAATTACTAATCCCAATTAAGAACCCCACAAGAACAAAAAGCAGATGAGACTGGGCTCCCCCAAGACCAGGGCTGGAAACCATCACACTGTAGTGCTCTCTGCTTTCACCCGCAGGAAAACTCAAGACATCACAGCTGACACCTGTGCTGAGTGCAGGTTTGCAATGGTAGAGACAGAGGAGAACATGACGGAGAAAGAAAGAGAAAGAGCAAGGCAGGGCAAGCAGAAGGACAGCCAGTCATCACAGTCATCTCTATCTCAGGAGCTGGATACCTTGGAGTGTCAGATGAAATAATGGCATTTTGCATTGTTCTCCCACGAGTGCTTTTATCAATTTCCTCAACACAGAGTACTTATCTATAAAACAAAAAGTGAATGAAATCTTTCACCTGGAATGTAAGGATGATAGAAATAGACATCTTGACACCAAAGACATACCCTCCCCACCACACACACACAACTTCAATTTAGAACGATGGTACTTCTGAAGCATTCATTACAGGTCACAGGTCATTATCATCATCATTATCATCATCTGCAATGATTCTTATCATCATATCTGTATTTGAATGTTTCCCACACTCCTTTTCTATTCCTAGAAATCATAGTGATGATTTGAATTTCGCTTGTTTGTGATAAAAGACAGTACATTCATTGGGGACGTTGTCCCGTCGTAACTAAACACATTGTTTCTGGGCAAAACAAACCAACCAACATTGAGTATCGGCAGCCATGAAACCTAATTTCAGACTTCTCAAAAAATCATCACAGGAAAAGACTGAAATCCACAGCAGTACAATTGGAGGGGATGTCCACGCATCAGAGTCCTAGACAATATATTTTTCTTTGAAAAATGGTTTTGGGACAGTGGATGATAATGAGATAAATATTCCATTGTGCCTTTGATGCATTATATTTCTATGATACTGTGTCCTGGTAAAACAACAAATGGTCCTTAACAGCCGGAGCTCTGTTAATGCACAATAGCAATAATCTTCATTCTGAATGCAGGACCACACAAACACAAGGGCCTTTCCTGGAAGATTCTGAAACATTGAAAACCAGTGGCAAAGCTTTGAATGCAATCATGAACGGTCAAAAAACAGAAGCCTGCCATTTCCCTGATTGGAGTAGGGCCTACAGCATAACAGGAGAGGGATTTATGAAATTGCATTAACTGTCATAGTTGAAAAAAAATTCCATTCCAAATGTTTTTCTTTTGGGCGGCATGGTAACGAAGTAGATACCATTGCTGCCTTGCAGCTTGGGTTCAATTCCTGGGTTGCTATTTGCTCCGAGTTTGTATGTTCTCCTTATGTTTGTGTGGGTTTCCTCTCAGTGCTCCAGTTTCCTCCCGCAGTGCAAAGCCATACTGATAGGTTAATTGGCTTCTGGAAAAATTGGACCTGGTGTGAGTGTGTACATATCTGTGTCTGTGTCCATTTGCCCTGTGATGGACTACCATCCTGTCCAGTGTGTACCCTGCCTTGTGTCCATTGCTTGCCAGGATAGGCTCCAGCTCCCCTCTGCTGTATTGTATACAGTGGTTAGAAAATTGATTTATGTGTGATATTTAAAATGAAGCTGAAAATGGATTCTAATGTATGAAGACCTGTTTTAATGTCCCTCAGAAATTTCCTTTTACACTAAAAAAACTACTCAACTACCAATAAGACTCACTCTTTTAGTAGTCTCATGTTCCATTTGTCATTATTATTATTTCACAGGGAGTTTGTAAGACAGGACTCTCATCCCAAGAGGACAAGCTTCTTAAGTACAGGAAAATGGAAATGACTACCTGCGTGGTTGAGTTGCATGTTTTGAAGAAAAGTTTAAGGTATACCAATCTACAATGGTAACACTCCCTTTCTTGGCATGATAGCAGCTAATCTGATAGCAGAAACTTTTATATGTGTATTTTTTTGACAAAATATTAGCAAAAACTGATTTCAGCTTCCATAATCTTCTCTGAAATGTGTGACCAGGCCAAACTCTTTTATATCCCTTTTATAACGCTTCTATATTTTAACTGACATCATCAATTAATTGCAGTTCTAATCATTAATCTTTTCATCTCAGGGCAGTAATTCTATTTTTGTAGCACTGATTGAACAAGAGGTGTGAGTGGAGTTGAAAATGATTTATATAACAGTGTGTTAAATTAGTAATTATACTAATAGTGGGCTGTGGCAGACTGGTTTCTTTTTAAAAAATCCTTCAATATTTCAGTGTGAACAGGATTTCATTCAGGGGTAACTAACCAGAGCACTGACTTTATATGACATACTTCTGAACCAAGCGGTACTTCAGAGTGAAACAATAAGCAGCACTTTGATGGCATTATGAGGTTTAAGCGTTAATGACCTATGTCAATAAGCTTTCAAGCTTGAGTAGAGGTGAAAAGCACAGGGCGTGAAGGACAAAGTCATAAACCTCAGAGATCTTTGCATTAAAACCATAACCTGCTCTAGCCCTTGCTGTTCTGGCTGCATTGTGCTAGTAGAGGGCCTGGTGTTTTTCATGTCGAGAGAGGACACACTTGAGAACAAGTTAAAAGCCTGCGTCCTGAACCTAAATGAAAACTGCCCGTCTGTGTGGTGTCATATCCAGCTGTGGTCTCCCCCTGACTGGTTCATACCTGTTGGAGCATGTACAAGTAGAGCGCTGAGCCCAGTAGGTTTCTGCAGCAAACCATAGCCACTGCATGGGTATGAATGTTTTTCAAAAGTATTTCCTCTCCTTTCCCCTTTTTTTTGGACAATTTGGCTGACTTACAAAAAAAAGCAGGATGTAACAGGGAAAAGAAATGTTTACTGCTCTAATGTCAACTTAGAATTTTAAAGAGATGGGAACCTCTGTTTGTGTTTCAGAAATGTGTTGACTTGCATTGTGAGTGTTTCACAATTGCCTTGCAATTCGCATTTCACTGACTCTGTGTCTTTGCATCCTGAAATGACAGAACTTTGCTCTCAGTAAAGGGAAAAAAACATGATAAAAAACTTAGAAAGACTCACATTCATCCCCAAATAAAAACAGGATGATTAAATTAGAAAGTGTTTATAGAGTTACAACTTACATACTGCGTTAGTGAGACCTCTAGTGAGATTTTGGCACTAGAGCGAAGGCATTGAGGTAATTTAATCTATAGTGTGAATTTGTAGCTAAATTTGAATGAGTTGAGGCTAACACCTAATACAATGCAAGTGATAGAATTTCCAACGTCCATGCTGTCGGGCCTTTGCACAATTTTTCATTTTTCATCAACCTTTAGAAAACACAAGGCATTACTTTTTTAATGCAATCCATTCTTTGG
Organism: Atractosteus spatula; assembly: GCF_055471065.1. NCBI lineage: Eukaryota > Metazoa > Chordata > Actinopteri > Semionotiformes > Lepisosteidae > Atractosteus > Atractosteus spatula. The sequence goes on along the minus strand of NC_142708.1, from coordinate 63,605,597 downwards.
AGTCCTCATACACTGGTTTGAAAAGTCTTGAATTTTGCAGTAACAGCAAGTTCTGTCTACAGCAGGTAGGATTCCAAACAAGTTAAAAAGTGAATGGAATTATTTAGTCTCTCATTATTTAGACGTGAGCCCATTCAATGAGAAAGCTGTTCTGATCACAGGAGAATTCAGAATCAGCTGTACAAAGGCCACTCTGTGACCAGAACCATCTCAGCACACATGACTGACAGAACAGGTGTTGTATGACACAGCTAAAACAGGGCTGTGGTAATAGATACTTTGGTACACTTTCTGTTTCAATAATGCAGTCATTTTTAGTTTTGATTTCCTAAAAACCTTTAAAAAGTTCGGTAGTAAGTGATAAAAATAGTAACTGCTCCTCTTGACCCGTAAATCGTTCACCTCTTTGACTTCCATTGTGCTACCTCTAAAACACGATGTTACCATTATTTCAGATCTGTGGTCAAGCTGTTCGCCTGCCCATTTTATTCAGAACTATGACAGATAAAAGCTTCTGAGCTATGATGTGTGTGCTTTGAGCTCTGCAGGGCTACCTGGTCATGAATGGGGGTAATGACAAAGACTCTGTGGTGATCAAACCCACTTTGTACTGCTATTTGCCACAAAGTTGATTTTAACGTTGTGTTAAAATCGTATTTCAGCAATCTCCTGTCCTCTGATCTGGCTCACTCAGTCAGACCCATCAGCACTTTCTTTGTCGGCGAAAAAGGAATGCCTGAAACTCGACCTCAAAAAAGTCTTCAGTTCACAGTAAGGCAAGTATGAACTGAAATTAAGATACTGTAATATCTTCTGACTTTAAAGGACACACATAAACTGTTTTCATGTAGTTTGTGATGTTTATATGATGTTGTGTCAAGCAATGTACCAACGGTGGAAATGGAGAAATGGACAATGAGGCACCTGCACACATAGTTCTGTACACAGAGTTATTTGGCCTGTTCATTATGAGCACATTCATGGTTCTTTTCTCACTTTTGCCTTGTGTGCATTCTACAGTACACTTCTATCTCCCGCTCTTACCACAACAGAAATTGAAAGCAAGGGGGATTTATGAGATAATTCATATGTGTATTGCATATTATCATACAGGCACTCTGCTTCTGCATTTTGGCTACTGGCTTTATTTTTTGCATCACAAGCATTAATTGGTAAGATACTTATTTATCATTGATGAAGTCTATGGCTGTTACTGAAATCAAGTGGCATTGAAGATGTAATTATATAACATATGAGACAGCATTCACATTACTTACTGTATGTCTGCAAGTATAGAGCCTATAATGTGTTTGAGGGATGTCTGAAAAGGTCTGATCTTAATACAGACAGAGACAGTGGAGATAAAGCGAAAACACAAACATGTTTGGAAATAACTTGAGGTTTCGGCATCCTCTTGTATCATGAGATACGAGAGCTTACTTTTTTTGTATCTTGGTGACCCCCGCTGTTTACAGTGGTAAGACGAAGCATAAACAAAGAACAATGCAGACCACAAAGTTTCAGTGCTTTACATAAACTTTGACATGAACACACAGGACAGTCGATTTAAATGTATTGGAGAACTAAAAAAAATCAGCTTATGAGTGCTAAAACTATTTTGGATGTGAGAGAAATAAATCTTTTCTGTGACTCAGTGCCATGGTTTGCTTAAAGATGGCTCTTCAGAACAGAATGTAAGTGCATTCGGCAGTTTGGTTGGGGGTTTTGGACCATGGTCCTGTAAAAAGAGTCCAAACTTTTGGGACACACTCTGAATTAACAATACACTCTGGCCACCCTGCACATGCAGCAAAGGTCTCCTTCAATCTGAGATAGAAGCACCTCAAGCCTCAAACAAATTCAAATGGTTTTGAATTTGTCTTTTCAAAAACCATCTCCTACTTGCTGAAGTGTGAGATGTTTACTCAGAACAGTTTTCTTCATCATTACCTAAAAGATTTTTATATTTTAAATAGTGCAGGCATTTTTATAAACGTGTACAGTATGAATGTGGACTGGTAAGTACAGTATTTATGTAATATCTTGGGCCTATAACATAAAAAAACATAGAAAAATATTGCTCTCTGTATGAAGAAAGAGACTCCACTATGCATCCTGCTGTACATTTTATTGAACAGGTAACTGTATAGATTACTACACTTAAATACTGTTGTAATATTTACAGTATTGATAGCAAAAAACTGTTGGAACTCAGTGAGCTGTGAACTCTTCGCTTGAATGGTGACAAGCATGGAGCCTTCATTTTTAAAGGTTAATTTTAATTCATGGTGAATACTGTTTAGGGATTTTATAAACTTTGTGAAAAATCTTTGAATATTTCATGGAGTGTTTGAATTATTTGAATTATTTATGGAGTGCTGAAACATTGATAAAACACAGAAATGAAGACTAAAGTTGTTTTTACAGTCCAAGATTAGACTTCTTTACCTGAAATAATAGAGGTAGTAAAGGATTTTTGCTACTCATGATCTGTAAAACCACTAACTAATGTATGAATTTAGTGTCGTTCTGGCTTTTAGAGAGAGCAGTTCAACAACTTCTGTGTGTGCAAAAGACAAATAGAAAATTGTTTTTTGTGTGACACAGTTGCAGTTGCTCAAACAGTGGGTGAATTCCTCCATACCACCTGGTTGACCATCAGAACATCAAAATGTATAACACAGCCGTGATTGAGGGCAGAAACAACAGCGTTCCACTTGTGTCTCTTTTCATTTTATGGAGTTGGTGTCTGAGAATTCAAGCATTCAGTTAAATAACAAATGAAATGTGTTGGAAACAGCAGGACTGATGGAAGAACCATATGTTCTAAGGAATTTATATTTTTACAATTTTTGCTCCTTAATTTAAAGATGTACTACATCAAGTATATTAATGGAAATTAGCGAGTGAATAACTTAATTTCTTAAAATCTGGGACAAACACTAAAACACATCAATTTGTCATCCACGAAAGTAACCAAATAATCATTGTTTTTTGTATATGGCTGTGATTCTGTGCTTTGGCAAAAAAAGATCTCCAAACAAGAACAAAATTATCTTTCTAACTCTCTGTGAAGGGACAGACATCTAAAGTCTCTACAAAGTAGTTTGAAGTACAACAGATTTTTCCTTGCCCAGTGAAAATCTGTTGCACTAAACATGACAACATTACAACTATGGCAGAGGGAGCTGTTTGCTTTCAGAACAGCTAAGTTCCAAAAAATAAAGCACAATCTACAGCCCATTTAGTCTGAATGTGTAACTGGAAAGTGACACGAGTATAAAATTTAATTGCAATAAATCTGCAAATCTAATAATAATAAATCCCAAGGATGCTGAAATGAATAATGGGTTGTGAGTACTCTAGTATCTCTCTCCAGGTGGGCAAGTGGGATGAGAGACAGCCGCCTGTGTGATGCCAGTCCTTGCTGTGAGAGAAACAACCTTCTCCAATCAGGTGTGCTGGAAAAGCCAGCCGCTGCTGTGACACCAGAGAGATGGCAGGATCTGGGACGCAGCTCAAAAACCGATTGTACAGCACAGAGATAGACAGTTAGACTGCTGCACTATTACAAAAAGGTGATGTGTATTTTCAGAACCCAGCTTTTGTTCTCTTCAGACTGTACATAAAGTTCTCAATCCATGCGAACTCATTTTGAGGGGAGCAATTAGACAGGTTTGAGAATTGTTGTTCAGTTGTCTCCTAACGTATACTGTATCAAGCTTTTCAATAGTATTCCCATATTAAGGATGTAATACACAGTGCATATTTGTATCCAAATTAAGTTTTAAAACTTCAAAAATGTCATTTATTCACTGGAGAAATTGCCTTAGTGTGAGGAAATTCATCAGCCAGTTGTTCTGCCGAACATTTATTTTCCGAAAGCAATCAATGTGGCCAGACCGCATGATTGTTTTCGTAAGGGGACATCGCTTGGTTTGCGTGTTATCGCTTCAAAAAACTTAAACAGTGAGAAAGCACTCATTCCACAACTCACAGCGAAGTGGGGGGCTTTCTGTGAGAGAAAACCAAAGTCGCTTACCTCTTTGGATGGTACTCTTGACCCTTTCCTCTTGTTCCACCATGTCTCAATCATTGCTATGAAACAGGAGAGGACCACACCTGCCGCCAAGATGCAGAACACTCCTGCAAAGCTCTTAATGTCCAGGGCGCTTCCTTTCTGCTTTGTGTTCACAGAGGAGTACAGGTCGCACTGGCTGTCCTTTGGCCACCACTTCAGCTTCAGGATATCCATGTCGCCGTTCTGCTGCAGCTCGAGGATTCTGAAGGGCAAAGACCACAAGACAGAACAAAATGAGTCAGCTGCATGCTTGAGGTTTCAATGAAGGAGGGCCACTCGAATCTTTTCCTAATTAGTGAAAATATTTTTTGTACCCGTTATAACGTAAAAAAAGATAAAGATAAACTAAGATACATCCCATGTATGGAACTTTTCAGTGCAGACAACAAAAAAATTAGGTTTAACTGGAGAGGTGATGACAAAAGCAGTCAGACAGAAGCAGACTGAAAGCTAAACAAAGTGGAGCCTTTTTTAAACTTATTTGGATGGAACTGCCTGCATTAAAATTTCAAGGGCTGCTGAGAAGATTTAACAGCAGAGTGTTTGGAGTTTATGGAAAAAACTTAATTAGCAATTACAGTTGCTATTACTGATGTCTGTGGCGTGTTACTGACATCTGTAAGAATTAAAGTTTATTGAAGTTTTATGAAACTGAGAATGGTGAGTTACGGGCAGTGAGGAATAAAAAAACACAACAGCGTCTGGTGATGTATTGTTAATTTTGTCTTAATTTGATTTGATGAATTCAGCAAGAGCAGCTTTTAGTAAACTAATGTACTCATTAAAAATAATGTACTCAGACAGAATAGTAAACTTGGCTGAGTTAAATAAACTATGCTGCCTTCAGATGAAGTTAGCATAAGACATGGGAATCAGGCAGTGTGGCTTCCTTCTCCAAACCCTGTACTGTTCCAGGGAATGTGCTGTGATCAAATTGCTGCAGTGGTCAGGGGTCACTTACAACAGCTATATTTTCTGTTAGCACAAGTGACGAGAATGTAGCTCCATACTGCAGCATGGCCTTTCATATTAATAAAAAACACTAGCTTCAGATTTTCAAGGCTGGGGCTAAATATGCAATATTTAACACTGTGATTCTCTGCCTCTGTCACCGTTTAATGAAAAATGAATCAATCCTGACACTGGATTTATAGTTTTTTTTATTAAATCCATCCTTAGTGTTGTTACCCCTTGTTTGTAACAGTATTTTGATTCCTAAAAGAAACAGTGGGTCTGGAGCACCAGGCTAAAGTAATTGTTTATGTGCTTAGCAAAAGTAACACTAATAATGTGTGTCTTATCCTCCCAACTGCAACCCTAATTCTAACCTTAGCTCTAATCTTAACCTTAACTCCAACTCTAAAGATTATTTCTATTTATGTTAATCACATATTGTGGTTGGGTAATTAAGCTGCTTGGGCAGTCTTATTTGCACAGTGGTTTGCTGAAAATTCATTTCAAGTATGTAAAAGCAGGCAAAAGACTGTATATATAAAGAAATAAAAATATAATGGTCAAGTAATTTTGAGATCATGCTTAATTTATACATGATTGATAAAATAGTGGCAACATCCATGCTTTTCTGAAATTCTACCAGTTGGTGAAAATTGTTACTCCATGTTCTGACCACAAGAGGACAGTGTCTACCAACCAAAATAAAAATGCTTCTCTTATGCCGCAGAGAAATACAAGACATTGTGCTGAATTAAAACTCTTCCTGATCGGAAGCAAATAGGTTTTGATGTTAATAGCATAATGGAATTTTGGAAAAAAATACCTCAAAGCACTGGCATATGTTCATTGACTCAGTTCCATTTGAGAACAATCTGTTTCTCCCTCAATGGAGCACAGAGTACAAGAGCTTTTAAACAGGGACCCCATCCATCCATCCATTATCAGAGAGCCACATGTTCCTGGTGAGGGTTGCAGCGAGGACCACTTCCCTTCTAACGCAAATAAATGGCTTTGTGAAATAGGCTAAGGACGATTCAAGGAGCCAGACTGCACAGCTGCATTTAGAAGGAAAGGAAAATCTTAGCCAGGTCTCGAAGGATTAATATTTTTTTCTGAAGGACTGAAATAGCTTTCATGCTTCCCACTCGGTGTCAGCTGTTCTTTCCTCCACTGTGTTTTTCAACACCAGCGAGGATGAAAACACCTGAGAAATGGAACTCCTTGCTGTCAAAAAAACGAACTGGCTGCACTCCTTAATAACAGGTTACTCTGCAGCGTGTGCTAGGACCTTTCTCATTTTAATTGTGAAAAGAGTAGCCTGGCAACCTGAATTCTGCAATGATTAGTTTGCTCTCCGCACAGCTCCTTTTGAGTTTCAGCCACTACTGTAAACAGCATTCCTTCTTTCTCAACAGGTGAAAATGAAAAATGTCATTCTGGTCTCAGCTGCCACACTGCATTGTTTTTATATTTTTTCAGTACTAGTCCCAGAGGAAATAAGCCGCTGTAATAACCAAAAATGGACACAATCTAGTGGGGGTTTCATTGCGCTGACCTGCTGAGCTTGTGAAAGGTGATGCTTTCCCTAATGGGAGGGCTGATAAACCTAGCTCAGTGGAATGTGCCAAAAATCCCACTCAAAGATAGGTGTACTGAATATCATAAACGAAGACAGCTGTCCTCATAAACAATCATTCCGTGGATCAAGTTGTGCTACCAGTCAAACACCACCACAGCAATTTTTGCTAACACAATACTCTGCTGAAGATGGAGTTGCTGGTGGTGCAGTTCCCCTGCTCTGTTGCAGGGGAACGTACCTGTACATAAACCTATCCATTAACCATCCCTGACTCTCTACTTCGGTCTATTACAAAACCCACGGATTCACACAGCTATCTCATGTACAGCTCATTTCATCCCAAACACACTAAAAACTCTCTCCCCTTTTCACAGTTCCTTTGGCTACGATGACTCAGCAGTGATGACAAGGATTTCCATAACCAAGCACTCAAAATGCACTCCCTTTTCATCAATAGAGAATACCCCACCCATGTTATTGACAGGGCCCTCATCCAAGCCAAAAACAGCCCCCGGACCATCAACCTGATGAGGAACCCCGGGTCTAATAACCGCATTCCTTTGGTGCTTCCCTTCCACCCCAACACACTTTCTATCCCCAGGACCATTAACGACAACTTTTCCATCCTACAGGCTGATCCCTCCACTGGGGCCCTCTTTTCTGACCGGCCCATAATCTCATATCGCCGACCACCTGAACTGCGTAATCTTCTTGTTCACAGCTCCCTTGACCGCCCTCAACAATTATCCTATGCTATTTAATCTTTGCTGTCTGCCCTGTCTTTCTCACACCCGAAGAAGCCTCCACAGCTGAAATGTTGTGTTTTCTTTCTTCTCTTTTCAGCATGGAATAAACCTATTACTTACGCAGCTACCCACCTGAACTAATATTGCAAAGAGTTCCCAAATGCACTTCTATCCATTATAATCTTCAACTGTTGTATGCATAGACAAATGTGCCAGTCAGACAAATGTGCCAGTCTCACAACAGTGTGCCTCTACTCTCATAGGAGAGTACATAAAATTACAGAGTGAAAACTGTCTTCTTTTTGCAGACTTTTTACAGCATATGTCGTGTCTGCCTTTGGCTTCAATTGATTATATAGCAGAACAGGAAGCATATTCCTAAAATATTCAACCCTTTCAAAAACTGGCTACACTGCCCCACCCTCTAAGACACACCAATAAATCCTGGAAGTAGTCTTTACAATGTAGGAGGAACTATCATACTGCTGCAGCAATTCATATCATATCAGAATAGAGCAGAATAGAATACAATAATGAAGTTCATTAGATAATTCCTAAGAGTTTAAGTGCCAATTGCTTCTTTATGTAAGAATTCAGGTGGTGAAATGTAAGATTCCTGAGTTTTACTTTTTACAGAACTTGCAGCTCAGCACCTTTAGATTTTATGTGCTGCAAAAAGCCAGTATGAAAACCACAATAAAATGTGGAAAACTGTTTCAGTCTCTTAGCGATACATTTTTTTTGCTGATATCCACATTTTTGTCCTACAGCACAAACCGAAAATGTTAATGTAAACGAGGCTTGCAGTTTTCCAGACACTGCTCTTCAAGTGCAAGTGACTGAACATCACTGCCACTTTGTATTAGTACACACAGCACCTGGGCAAGATTCTCCAATTCCCATTTCCAATTCACAGCCCCTGGCTTTCTTGCAATTGTGTACATTATATTCTTTTTGAAACAGAATGTATCATAAAGGTAGACATTTACATGTCTACAAACAGTCTTAATTTTGTTAGAAAGACAGGTTGGAGGGCAGAGGAATGTTAAATTTTATTCCTTTTGCCCATGGAGTGAGATCAAACACTACTGTTAGCTGAACGATGATTTTCAATTACTAACATGCTCATTCTGGTATGAATATGTTTTTTTTTCTTGTCTCCAACTTAAAGTCCGAATAGTTTTAGAACGTGAATGAAAATTCTTTAGGCTCCTGTAGTAAGGAGGAATGATATATTTCTAAGTTGAAAAAGGGAACTTGATTGTTGCAGTTTTGTTATTCATTTTAGAGCAGTGACTTTTCAAAGAGTGTTCTTGACAGTCACTTTGCAAAACAATGAAAGGGCAGGAAATGCAAAAGGGACTTGATTTTGAGACATTTGAACTGCCTAGGGAGCTTCCAATGCTCTGTTTTGTGTGTGAAAGAACCTTCAGACAAATTACACCCTCCAGAAATCTGCAATGGTCATTGTCTGAAGGCCTGATAGATGTATAAAAGACTGCAGACATATTACCAAACTGTGTTCAAGTAATTTGTGTTAATGACTTTATTCTGTAGTTCATAACAAAAAAAAAATGCTATTCATATAGCTTTAGCAGAACCAAATTAAATTTCAGAGCTCTGGAGAGACGAATAGACCTATCTCAGAAGCTCAGAGCTATCAACCAGAGACATGCATCACAACCTCAGAATTGTTTCTTCAGACGTTCTTATGAATGCAGTGGCTCTATCTTATTAAAAATGATTATATTATATATCAAATGATTATCAATTCTACTCATGAAACCTGATGTCCATGCCTCAAACTGTTACTTAGAATGTTGTAATAGTAGCAGTGTTAATTTCCAATTTGAAGAACCTTTGACAACTTTGTGCCAGAGCAAAGAAGCCCAATAAATCTGTCTCTAAATCTTGTTAATAGCACAGCCAATTATATAGCCAGCATAAAGAACCAATCATTTGCGAATTAACAATGAGAATGTTATCAACCAGGAAATGTGCAAATGCTATGGCAGGACATAATTACAGCATACATTGAATATGCATGCTGGCAGCAAGTCAAACACTTATTATGGGAGGCACGATTACAACATAACTGATGCCGCATATGTGTAAAAGCATAATGAGGAGAAAATAGCCTTAGGTTAATTGTAAGTGTGTGGCTGTTATATAAAACAGTTTTAGTGGTATCTGATGACTGTTATGCTCCTTGTGATGTTCCTTATGTGATCTGTCTGACAGAAAGCGTCAGTATTGTAAATGCCATACTTCTCTTTAAGCTCAGTACCTTTTGTACTTTCTGTCAGCTTGCAATCGGCTTGTTTTTTCTGCTACACACAATAGAGATCTTTAAAGGAATCCTTCACCTACCTAAATCAGGAACTACAGTTCTTGGCCACAGGCTTAATTGCAACTTTACCATCCTTTATAAGGCATTTAAAATGAGTTCCATGTTACGGACGTGCACTATTTCTTTTTCTACTGTCTCTAACAAAACAACTTATCAATCAGTTAAGTGTAAATGGCTCAGTATATTAATTAAAAAGGTTGGCAAGGTGGCATAGTGGTTAGTGTTACTGCCTGAAAGCACTTCATTCCTGGAACTGATTCCAAACTGCAGCACCTTCTGTGTGGGGTTAACATGTTCTACCCATGTGTGGGCTTTTTGCATGTGCGCTGGTTTCCTGTCGTGATCCAAAGTTAATGGTTATCTTAATTGGTGTCTCTGTATTGATCCTATATGTGTCCTTTGATGGACTACTATCTGTCTAGGGCGTAGCCTTGCCTTGAACCCTATGCTTCAAGAATAATTCGTTTTCAGATAATGGAAGGATGTTTGTAAATGACCTGATAACTCTAAAGACGTGCAATAGCCACAGCTTGCATGGGAGTGCTGCTACAGAATATTTATGAAGCAGAAGTTTATTTCCTTAATTTGATTTTCAAACCAAAATGTATTAAGATTTGTATCAAAGGGGGTGCAGATGTAAGTAAGCACTGCTTTCAGAATTGAGATCTCCTTTAACTGTGCAGTTGAGTTTCAGGAAAAACAGCTCCCCAATATCCTCTGAGCTTTGTCTTTTGGCTATTCAGAACAACCAGACTGATATTTGTGGCATCAGAGCCAGTGTCTATATGTCTTCCCAAAATTCTACATTTCATTATAGGTTAGTTTTGCATTAGTTTAGCACAGTTAAGTTACATCATATCCTCTGTCTCAGACTGCCTGCCTCTCTTTATACTCTGTTCTTTCAGAAACCTCCTCCTGCATGTTTACAAAGCTTGTGTTGCTTTGGTTCTAACTTGCCGTCTTTGTTTGTTTAATTATCTAAACATTCGAATGTGAACTATGTTTTTAGTGACTGAAGGCTTGTTTGATCACAGAGCATTGCTGCTTCCTTGCTGTGAGTTTGTTTTGTGCAGAAGGTGTTAAGAGACTTAAGCCTATGTAATTTTCACCCCATATTACAAGGCATATGGAAAGCACAATGATGTACTTGCAACCACAGAATTACTTTGATTTTGTTTCTTTTTACAGCATGTTTGGAAATGCATTCAGCAGGAACGAGATGGCCTGACTAGAATTAAGAGGCGACATAAACATCTCTTATTGATTCCAAACAGGTGCTTCTTCTGAAACGCATATCCTTTTTCATAATGGGAATATTTTAATGCAAATCCTCTTGCACAGATTTAAAGCCAGAAATTCCCTTTCAGATATGCATATATATGCCATTATAAAGGAACAATGCTTCAGAGTCTTTTCAGTGCTTTATTCAGTGTATAGTCATGGAACTTAACTTGCTCTTAGATTAAAATCCATAAATTCCACAAACACCAGCACAGCCTTGCTGTTGTAACTTACAGTGAAAATGGGTCACACTAAGATGGGTACTGGTTCTGTGTGACCCTTGTCTGGAGAAGTCAGTTTCCGAGAAAGGATGGATTAATGAAAAACTAAAATATACTATTTATATTTTCACAGGAATAGTAGTGAAATTGATGAAAATGTGACACTGTGATTCATTATTAACTACCTGTTTTATATCATTAGTGCAAAAGAGCCCCCTTTGCTGTATCTTAGCACTTTGACTGTTTGATTTTTAGAGTGCAACAATCATCAATGATATGAGAGAACAGTCCTGTCTGTGTTTCCTCATGAGACCACTAAGGTACCTCCCACCAGCACCATAATGGTTGAATACAGAAACAACTATGGCAACAATATTATCAATAATATTACCAACAATCACTAAAATATGAACGAATATTCCCAGATCATCTGTGTTTTTGTTCCCATAGTGTAAAATGACTGATGACACTTTATCAATTACAGAGGATGAGATCAATTTAGTCTGGAACAAGCTGCCCGGCTATTTTGTTGAAATTGATAACATTTGTTTCTTTCAAGTAACTGCTGGAGGTCTGTGGAGTCATTGCCATTAGCAATGAAACAGACGACATGGGACAAAGGACTCCTCACCTTTCTTACATGTTTTGTTCTTATTCAAGGGATTTGTGAGTTGCTGAGGTGGAGGGATCAAATACAAAGCTGGACCATCTGTAGATTCAGGAATAGAACCCTAGCAGTCTTGCATCTTTGCAGTGCTTAAATATTTCATAACTTGTAGAGGGTCACACTTGAATCTCATAATGGTAAAACAACTGTTTTTGATCCTAATGCATCAGAGCAAACTGTAATATACAGTTAAGAGTAAGAACGCTAGAGCTTGGAGCATCTCTTTATTTTAAGCCCTGATAAACGGAGCCAGCAAACTAAGTAAGAAATCCTTAAATTTCATCAGGTTACCCAGGATGACCTAGTTGGGAAAAGTGAATAAGAGCACTTTGCTTGTTTTCAAACCATTTTTTCACAATAATGTTCTACACAGAGGAAAAATCCAGCCTATTTAAAAAATACTCAAACGTCCTAACTGTACTTCAGAGCTCAATGTGAGATCAACACTCAACTATATTCAAAGGAGACTTCTATAGTAGAATATAAAGAAAGTGAAGGGATACAGTACAAGGTCTCCTGTAATGTTTTAAGCTTCTGCAAGCCCCCCTTACTGAATTTTAAAATAAATAAATCTTGCAATTAACTGGCAGCCACTGGAGAAAGAAGAAATGATAGTGTGATCTGTGGTGAGACTTCAGCCTCAAAGAGATATGCACTTGAAATCAATTTATTCCATTGTGGTAGTTTAAACAAAGCATGCAATTAAACTATGCAATCTGAAATTAATCGTTATGGTTTTCTTTCATTCAGACAATACAACATCCAGTGATGAAAGACAACAGATCCTGTTGGGCTGTAACAAACAACTAATACAACAGAAAACAGGGCTTTCAAAATCATACTGTATGTAGTGTTTATAAAAATATAATTACTGTTGTATTGGGTTCCTGCTTTATTTTACAGTACCTTTCCTCGTATCATTCACTGCAGTGGTTCGAACAGGCTACTGCTCTGTTTTGGAGTCTATAAACCAGGAAGGAGAGAAGTGTCCTGTATTTCTCATTGTTTCAGAAAATTATATTTTACAAGCTGCTTGCGTGACAGGAGAGGACCTCCTTCAAGGGCCCATTTTGTGATCTGGTCATTAAATGCTGATGGAGTTTCTGTGCTTCTGAGAGCCTCACTGCGGGAGGATTCTTCATTTATTATTAGAGTTTGACAGCAGCAGGCAAAGTACTTGATGGGAGCAGAGAGGAAAACAACGGCGACTATTTTCCCTGCCTGACACATTGAATTATAACATCAAAGATTTGCTAAAACCCCAGATTAACTAATGGACAACTGTAGCAAAGCCAGATGCTGTTTACAACCAGGAAGAGATGGATCGCTCCTGGCTTAATGTGAGAGTGATGAAAAGTCATTTAAAATTTAACAAGGTAAAATTTAGTCTTTTTTTATAATTGAAGCACAAAGTGATTTGCATTTTGTAGATTTTTTGAGGGAGAAGGGGTTTAGGCATTTGAACAGCCTAAAAGAGACAAACTGCATTTTATTAATAGAAGATATTAAAAATAGGGAAACAACCAAGAGAATTCAAAGTCTTTTCTAATTAGCTGAGATAAATACATACATATATATATTCCCCATAATCAGATTAGAACACATTGTCATGTTTCCTTATCAACAAATGGATTTCATATAAGACAAGATATAAGATAGTGTAAGATAGGAGAGTTGTATAATGAATAAAAACTAGAGCTCACACAGTGAAGAGACCCCAGACACCAATCCCTGAAGTTCAGAGATTTTGGATTTTGACTATTTCTAGAAAGACAGAATACTCAAACACACTAGTGACTGCAGTTTGATGTATGGGGTGAGATATATCATCAGCTCCAGCAGGATAAGTCTTTAAACAAGAAACCGAATATGCTGAATTGAAGAATGTCTAAATCTCTAGGATTGATTCTGTCTTCATGCAGCAGTGAGTAACAATGCTCCCCAAATGAATGGTGTAACTGGAGAAATTAAGATAGAACAGAGACAAGGGAAATAGGTTTTGTCTTTCTAATACTGTTCTTTTCCTCCAGTGCACATACTTTGCTTTGGTATGGGCAGAAATGACTGAAAGTAAATCACTAAGGACATACAAGTGTTGTTGTATAAAAATGAAACAGGAACAGTTAAGGTGCTGTGGGGTAATGAGATTTCATCTAAATCTTTCTGCTGTTCTTGGTGATATCCCCACTAAAGAGTCTGAGCTGGTCAGAGCTAAGTGATACTGCGAATTCGACTCAAGTGTCTGAAAAGGAAAGTAGGAGATTAGAAAATTCTAAGAGACAGATGCATTTGCATATTTCTAAATTATTTACGCATTATTCAAAATTTCCACTGGAAGACTTAGGATATAAAAGCGAAATGTACAGGCAAGTATCAATATGTACACCTTTTTCCATTAAGGAAGCATATACTGAGTCTGCAGTGCTCCTACCTTAAAAAATAAAGCTTTGGCTCACTGAATCTCTGTTGACCTGTGATCTTTTTTTTTCTTCAGATGGCATTACCTGTGGAGCAGCTGAGAATATGCCTGGTACAGGTAGCAGAAGACTCAGCGAGGTTCTTTTGATCTTGACACAAGAGATTAGCCTGACTATGTGCAGCGCAGCCCTGCCTGTCAAACGGCTTCTAAAGGGGATAACTTCACTTCCCTTTCATGTTACAGGGAGACTTATTTTACAAACGGCCTTGGTTCTGGTCACTTACGAGAATTCATAAAGGCAAATTTCATTGACAACTGACCAATTTCATGTTTGACATTGCATTTTTAATTACGAGTGTTAATGCATTTCAGTCTGTCCCAGCCCTGCAAGCCTACCCCCAAAATACTACATGTGTACATAACCTAATATAAGCTGTTCAAGGAATGTATGTGCCCCTTGTGGTGGTGTTTAACAGAATTTAGGGCAGAGGTCAAATTCTAATCCTACACTTGAACTCTCCTACCTATAAATACTCCCTGGCAGCACACAGCTCTGCTCGCATCTTTTCTCTACCCCTCACTCCAACTCTGGCTCCCTGGCTCATTCCTCATGAGTGATAGTCCTGGTCTCCTGTCAGCACTGTCATTTCCTCATTTACATTAGTTAACACCAAAGTATTAAATTTGTGATGCTGTGATGCTGTCCCTTTATATTTATTCACTTCTTTCATTGTTATTAGGATTTGACTACTTAAATTACACCAATTAAATCAGAGAATTTGCCTGGTGTCTTTGCTTTTCCCTGTTGTCTTACTGTGCTGATTCCAACAGGGCAGAGGTCAAATTCGAATCAAATTCTAATCCCACACTTGTACTGTACCTGCTCACATCTTTCTGATTCATGACTTACTGTTCTTTCATGTCCTGCCTTTCCACACTCCACATTTCCCTATTCTCCACTATGCTGTTACTGTGATATTACTAACGTGCCCTGGTGATGGAGCTGGATAACATTCACCCTGTTCTTTTAGGTGGCTGCTCTGATAATCAGTAGTGAAGACTGTACAATTACATGTCAGCCAAGGATAAGAGAAATATCCCTCAGCAGCAGAAATGGTCACCATAGAAATCAGGAAGGAGGGATACTTGTTTCTGAAACTTCCCCAGCAGAAACCAAAGTGCAGTTGCATTTTAAAGGTTTTGTGTAAATGAACTTTACAAATTCAACTTCACTATTAAAGATTTTAGAAACAAATATAATGAAAAGATGCATTTGAAGGGACTAAGTTTGCATCATAAACTGCTCTATGGTGACAGTTATAAATTCAACAGAAGTTCTGTCATATGAAATGCTATTACCTGTTATCTATTCTATTTGAAAATCTTACAGCTCCTAATGCAGATGGAAAAGAAAGTTGAAACAGACTGTGCATTGCCTAGGAGAACATCACCACAGGACAAGTTAAAAACTCTTGTGTGAGGTCTTGAATACAGCAATGAAGCTGAGCTCATTTGTTGCAAACATGTCCCATGGTAAAGAAATGCAGATTAAAAGAGGCATTTTTTCTGATACAGGCTTGCCAAATTTTAATGTTCAGGGAAATGATAGGAGTGTACACGGGAGCTTGTTGAGACTATGTGGCATGTGTGGTCTTATTCTCTGTCTGTTTGAAGAAATTAGTGATGGAGATTTAAATCACATTGCCTAATGAGCTGTAATGACAGTTTGCCAATGTTCATTTAACAAACCTGACCAAGGAGCCTACGATAACAGACTAGTAGCACCAAAGCTGTTGCTGGCCTTAAAAACAACAAAAAAATGAAAAGGAAACCATTTCCATGAGGGTATGGGTACAAAATTATGAGCAGTCTCTCTTCCTAAAGAGGTTGAAAAACTGGAAAAGGTTCCTTATTCTTTTTTATTCTGGAAACCTTTAGTTATTCATTAAAAAGTGAGGTGGATTCTTACTTGTTGAATTCAAACTAAACAGTTCTAAATTCACCTGAATAAATGTTCAGAGTTAAATATCCTGAAGTGTGAATTATACATGAACACCAAGCTGCCAGTCGATAATTCAGAAGAGATTCTTGCACAACACTTACGGCTTTGTTAGGGAGACATGATTTCTATAAAGTACAATGTTCATGTAATTCGAAATGTCTCGCAACTTTATGGTTTTAAAACCACTTAATGTTTAAACAGTGTTTTAATCACTTGTGACAATTAAATGACACAAAATGGTAAAAACAAGTCAAATGCTGACATTTATCTGATACAAGGAAATTCACAAGACTCTTCTTGGTAACTTCTGTGTTTAATCTTAGACTACACAATTAGTCTCAAACTCCTTCCACAGGCCTCTGTGTGCAATCTGATGCTAAGTAAAGGCAAAGTAGCAAGCAGAACCAAGAGTTAACCTCTCTATATAATGCACAGGCATAAAGCAGTACTTTTAATGTCTCCAGCATATGTTACGTATAATAGGAAAAGTAGCAACATAGAATGTTTATTTCTGCCACTTATTATCAGGTAATTTAATAGCATCCAGGTTTTGCAGTTTAGTTTTCTTCTCTAACTGACAGAATACTTTGTTGTTAAGGTACACGCCGGATTCAATTTACTGGTTAAAGTTAATATAGAGCATAAACATAAAGGGAAATTCCTCCACTTGAGGAGGCAAATGAATTGTTGACATCTGCTGGTATCTCTGTTTTACAAGTATTTTTTTCCTTTGTTACCTCGTAACTCTCTCTGACATCTGAGCTGGAACCTTCTTTGGCAGGATTATAAAGACATCCTCCAGATAGCAAGGACGTAGAGGAAGTAGAATCAGTACATCTTGAGCTTTCCAGCAAACAGCTTTGTACTTTCAACTGTACATTGCTGGTTACATTATCTGTGCTGGATTATTCACATGAGCGTGTCTGAAATATTTGTAAGACCAGATGGTCTGAACCCTGTCTCAGGGCTGCTATGCTATGAGCTCAAAATGCACCTACAACTAGAGTTGTAAATGACTTGTATTGATTTGGTTTAAATGTGGCAAATATCAACATCCTACCTGACCATTTTCAATTGCAAAGAATGGGAATCAATTGTTTACTTACATTTTTAGTTTTTCATTTATGAACAATAGAACTATAAATGTACATCTCAAATGGAAAATTCACATCAAAACACTTTAATTGTGTTATAATTGTGAAAAGAATCAATTGTAATTACTCAACTATAGAAGTCAATTGAGAACAACATTTCATTTACCAGTGATAACGTGGAGATCCTTTTATACAGCAGAGCCTTACTGGGGTGGTCTTCAGTGTCAGTAGAAATCTACCTACTATTTCACAATGCTACCTAACTTAGCATGAAACAAACAACAAAAAAACACCCACCGTATTTAAAAACATCTATACACAGACCACAGATGAAAGAATTGATTTACATTTTGTTTCTTCTGTCCAAATTAAGTGCTGACGTTAGTCATTCTTGGCTTGCCTGGTACTGATGAATGAAATAATACTGAAAAGGGCAAGAGAAGAATTTATTAAGTTGTTCATAGCTGGGAACAATATTCCTTTTACATTTTAGAAAGGACCTTTCTAAAGATGAAATGGGTACACGTTTCCATTTTTTAAATCATTACCAAATTGATTTCTTTCTTGAATCACTACTGCAGAACAAAAGACTGTGGCTAACACGTGCCACATAGAAGAAAATGAGGGCAGGCTTATTTGTGTTTCACTTGAAGTTCAGAAGTTTGGTAAAACCTTGTTAAGATTAGGAGAAACAAGCTTTCAGAAAATCATGTCAGGATAAAAAATAAATGTATTTATAGATTGTAAAAAACATTTCAGCAACGCATGAATATACTGCCATCAGTCTAGTAACCCTCAGTAGGGAGCAGTGGTTAGGACTGACTAGGCTCATAAGTGGAAGGTTATGTATTTAAATCTTATAAAGGGACACTTGAGCACGGTACCACTCACTTATTACCAGTGTGAAAATGTAAATTGTTATGGCCTCAAGCCAATTAATACTAAGTGTGTTGATACCACTGCAAGGATTTCCAGCTATTATTTCTTACAATAATGCAACAGAAGTAAGAGAAAAATGTCACATTGCAGTTCTGGATTGATAACTGGTGTATTATGTTCATCAGTTTTCTGTATTCTTGGGACAGATTGCTTTCAGAAAGTGTCTGTAAAATTTCAAAACAGAAACATCTACTGTATCCTGCCCAGACCAATGCTGGCATTGTATGTGTGTCTAATTTGCAAGCATCCTTAGCTGGTAAATCAAACAACACACAGACCTATCCTACTCACTCTTACAGCATTTCTAGTGACACAAGATGAACAAGATGAATTGCTTTTATGCCCAATAACAGTTATGATGTATTTCACTGTAAAATCATAGGAATTGCTGCACTGACAAGCTCAAGACAACCAATTTCATGATAAAATCATGGTAAAGGATAGCTAGACATATCAGGGACATGAGCTGGAGTGGCATTGAGTGATTGAACTTTCTGAGTCACATTCTGTGTCCTTAACATGAATTCTCATGAACTAGCATTCAAAACAGCATTCATAGATATAGCATAATGGTGTCACTATTAAACAGCCTTTTTGTGAATGTCAGCTACATAACGTTAGAGACAATAATTTTATTTGTCCACAATTTTTTGTCAAAGTGTAGAAGAATATTGAAATTTGTCCCAAACCTCTCTGGATATTTATAGTTTCCAAAATGTGACCTTTATTTTTCATGTAAAGAGCCTGAAACAACAGTAAGTATTTAGGTTAGCAGCGTTTTTTCAATTGTTGTGTGTACAGCCTGCAAGCTTAATCAATGTCAGTTTGCTGAGCGTGTACTGACTGATTGAAGAGATGAAAATGTGGTTAGTGAATTGCAATGTTTGCTGCTTCACATAGGCATGTAGTTTATTCTAGATTCATGGTGGATGCGGCTCTCATTGCAACCAAAACCGCTGATTATGAAGAAATTGCCTTAAACTGTACTGAGGAGGAAGGATCTTATACTTCAAAGCTGGAAATAGAAAGCTGTGGCACTTTTGGTGTGTGATTTTGGAACTGGAGCAGGTATGTCAAATGGTCTGGTGTGTGATTTTGGAACTGAAGCAGGTATGTCACATGGTCTGGTGTGTGATTTTGGAACTGGAGCAGGTATGTCACATGGGCTGGTGTGTGATTTTGGAACTGAAGCAGGTATGTCACATGGTCTGGTGTGTGATTTTGGAACTGGAGCAGGTATGTCACATGGGCTGGTGTGTGATTTTGGAACTGGAGCAGGTATGTCACATGGTCTGGTGTGTGATTTTGGAACTGGAGCAGGTATGTCACATGGTCTGGTGTGTGATTTTGGAACTGGAGCAGGTATGTCACATGGGCTGGTGTGTGATTTTGGAACTGGAGCAGGTATGTCACATGGGCTGGTGTGTGATTTTGGAACTGGAGCAGGTATGTCACATGGGCTGGTGTGTGATTTTGGAACTGGAGCAGGTATGTCACATGGGCTGGTGTGTGATTTTGGAACTGGAGCAGGTATGTCACATGGGCTGGTGTGTGATTTTGGAACTGGAGCAGGTATGTCACATGGGCTGGTGTGTGATTTTGGAACTGGAGCAGGTATGTCACATGGGCTGGTGTGTGATTTTGGAACTGGAGCTGGTATGTCACATGGTCTGGTGTGTGATTTTGGAACTGGAGCAGGTATGTCACATGGTCTGGTGTGTGATTTTGGAACTGGAGCAGGTATGTCACATGGTCTGGTGTGTGATTTTGGAACTGGAGCAGGTACAGTATGTCATGTGTTCTGGTAGTTCAAGTATTTCACATGCTGTTTTTGTACAAGCTTCTCCAATTGGTTGACCTTCCAACAGTACAATGAACACCCGCAGAACCGCAGAACCAAATCCCTTTTCTCAGCTGGTGTGAATAGTCTTTTAACATGTACAATAAATAATTCATAATTAATTCGGGGCATTGTAATGGTCTGTTGTTTTTTAAAGTAGAATAAAACCATTTCAATTGTGACACTGATGACGACCTTGTGATGATAATTAATTGTGATCATCTAGTGCTCAAATGGCTCTTTCCTTTCAATTTTCCTCTAAAACAACAAATCAACTCAATTATTAATGTCAACTGAAAAGTGTATTGGCACAATACTTTTTTCAATTAATTTTCACATTTTCGAATTAAAACCAATGCCTGCAAGCATGAGTTGTACCAATCAGGACCAAGAAGAGTTTATTCATTTCCTTTAGATTGGGAAAGGTAGTGAAACGTGACACTATAATAGTTAAAGAAAGCTGAAGAATATTAAGATAAGACTAATTGGAAAAAAAAACTATTACAAGAAATTAATTTTCTTCTTCCAGATTTTATCTTTACCTAAAAGCACACTGCAGCAGAATTTTACTTCAAAATTTTAAGCTCCTGAATTTCAATCAAGACAGCAGTCCTATGGCTCACACTTCAAGTGCTGACTGCTACTGGTGTATTTGTGGCTGAAGGTCATATGGACGCTTGAAGAAAGTTTGGTCGAACACCCCTGCTTATGTCTCAGTTTGCAGGCACTTCCACCCTGACAATAACACTGGAACAATTAAAGCCATGTATTGTGCATGTGTGAGCCTGGGTCTCACTCAAGAGTGAGTTCTTCATGAGTGCCATATAGTAATAGCATTTAATAAATGATGGACTGACATCATAGAGACTGGAAAGATACAACCACCTGTTGTTTACTGATACATACATACCCTACATTTAAAAAAAAGACCTATATTAAGCATTAATTAACTAGCAATCAAAAAGTGATGTGTCAGTAATAAAGCTGTCAGAGGCAGCTTAGAGGTATGCAGCAACAGAGAAAATAAAGTTTGAGAGCCAAAGTACTGTTTTCAACCAGGAATGTTACAAACAGAGCCTGTGTTTCAAGACATTTTCTCTTTTGAAAATTAGAGCATAAAAAGTGCTTATTTAGTGGTGATGAAGGCACCACTTAGCATGGCTATTGGTCTGATTGCCAGGTGATGGGTCTGTTCATTTCCACAACACTTCATTATTTTATACGTTTCTTAGCCCATTTCTCTTTATTTTTTAGGGTGTTTTAAAAGCTCTGCACCACATTCAGAAGAAAATACCAGAGATCCCTACTGCTGCATCTTGCATTCATGCCAAGTTTACTCAGACCACCTAATAACAGTGCTCTTGATTCTGTACTGATGCTCTCCGTCTTTCATTTGCAAACCAACGGGCAATGAAAAAAAAATGATAAACAAAATCAAGCTTCTTGTCAGTTAACTTTTACGTTTGCAATCGCAGTAAGGATTTTAAAACTGCAGGTTGGATCATCAAGGGTCATTGACATTGAGCTTTCTGGCAAGATTCACAGGCTGTTAATGCACAGCTGTTCATACCACTGGCTTGTGGATGCTTTGCCCACAGAAGTGCTCTGTTGCCTGGTCCTGCAGAGCCACAGCAGCTCCTGCTTTCCATTACAGCAGAGCTTTCAATGACTTCATTGTTTAATTAGTCCACGTTAACGATCTCTGGGTCTCTCATAACTACTTTTTATATTACACTCATCAAAAGGATCATCTTTTTCCAAAATCAGGGCTGCAGACTTGCCTTGCAGGTTTATAACAGTAACTAGAAAGTATTCAATCCCTTGCAAATAAAAAAGTAATAAGTAAAATATTCCTAAAAGCATGTCCACTTTATTCCTAGGATAAAAAATCTTTGTGGCTGTATACTAATTTTTGTCTAAAGTTTTATGCATTTTTAAAACATACTTTTTAATGATCTTATTGAGTCATAAGGAACTCCAGGATACATTGTGACATTAAACAGGAGAAGCTTGTGCTTATTTTTAGAAAGCCACATCATTAATACTGCAAAACATATTGCACTTTAAACATGGGCAATGTCAATACAATTTCATTGTCTCTACTAGATCATCAGCATCCTGTATTTGGTATGTTACACATCTTTAGAATACATTTAGCACTTTTTATTGTAACAAAAGTGAAATGCCTTTTAGGGTGAAGATAAAAAGATTAGTTACGAAAAACAAATTGACAGGGTTGGGGACAAAGGACTAAGACAGGGCTGGGGACACTTCAATGAGACAGGGCTGCACTGCACTGCAGGCTGCACTGAGACAACCGTAAAAGACAGGAATGCAGTCACTCACTGCAATGATGGAATGGAAGACAGAGGAGCTGCTCACAGACACAGCAGGGCTACTCTGTATGGAGCGTATTTTCATTAGAATGGAACTGACCTTGGCACTTGCGAACACTAGCATTTGGAAGACCCCACTACAGCAAGTACTTAGCAAGCAATAAGACAGTGCCTTAACATAGTTTAAGTTTTTCAATAATTAAGGCAGGGAAAAAGTTTCCTACACGAAACTTTTCCTTAATTTGTTTCTCGTTTGCCATGCTGATCTGTAAATCCCTCTGTGTGACATGAGCCTCTGAGTGCAATGAGACATACAGTTATCTTACATACATTTATTGAATACTGAGAACATTTTCAAAAACTTCAAAAAGCAAGATTTTGCTATTATGAAAAGAATACTTGTTTAGAGAAAATCAATTCTTTGCTTTTGTTTTCTTTTTTTCTGCTTAATCAGACAGGACATAATAAGGGCTAAACCTCATGAACACATGCAGTATAGAGGACTCTAGAATGACACCCTTTAATGCAGCAGACTCTTCTAAACAGTATTCCAGTCCAATATCAATATAATAAAAAAATAGCATAATTTGTTATATCTGTTTTCCTCATTTTCACATAGTAAAAACAAAATACAGTAGGTATACCTTCATACCATGTGCTTTTATCCTTGTCCTTTAGTTGAAATGCTGTAAACCTGCTAACCTTTGCTGCTGTTTCTGGGACACTGCACTGCTTTCCTCTGATCATTCGAGTGCCCTAGCTCGTCATGCTCCGTGATCCTCACAACACATGACCCTCTTTTCAAAATCTTTTGCTGTCTTTTCCACTTTTGTACCTTGAATGTCTTCATATTTTTTGTTTCTTAAAAATCACTATCACTATGAATGTGTGGTGATGTGGTGGTAAAGCACATTACATGTACTGTCTTCCATCCATCCATTTTCTGACCGCTTTATCCTACTTAGGGTTGCAGGGGTGCCCAAGCCTATCCCAGCACTCAACAAGCGCAAGCAGGATACACCTGGATGAGACACCAAATCCACAGACATGCAGACACGCACATCTTGGGCCAATTTTCCCAGAAGCTAATTAACTTACCAGGATGTGCTTACTGTGGGAGAAAACAGAGCACCTGGAGGAAACCCACACGAACATGGGGAGAACATCATAACTCTATGCAGAGAGCACCCCAGGTCCAGAACTGGACCACAGCATCAGTACAGTGAGCCAGCAATGCTAATCACTGAGCTACCGAGCCATCCTTTTATAAAGGTAAAATATTGTAAAACAGTACATATAGAGTGTCATGGGTAGTAGTACTGTACAAGTAGGAATGCCAGACAGCCCTCATGGAGTCTCTGGGCTGACTGGTGCCAGATCACCAGCTGGTGACAGCCTATGACCACTACAGCTGATAGAAAAGAACATGCAACTACTGAGGTCCGGTGCTCTGATGATTTTTACAAACTGAGCTAGTGACTAGGGATGCGGTGAGAGTGGAAAAGGGGTCTATCTCTGGCTTGGACAGTCTTTTCCTCAAGCATTTTAATACTCCTGGAATTTATAGGGTAACTCTTACCTTAATAAAAGCCTTCACCCTTTTTTGTTGTTTTGGAGGTTATGTTCAATAGCTCTTAGATTCTTCCTGCTCATCCATGAAAAGACTCCACAGCCACACATCCATCCCAAGACAGTGTATATATTTCAAGGTGTGCAACAATCATGCTCCTACAACTCCAAATCCTACCATAAGCTGACAAATCTGTATATCTAAAACAAACTAGCAGTAGGTGAACATGA
Source organism: Atractosteus spatula (assembly GCF_055471065.1). Classification (NCBI taxonomy): domain Eukaryota; kingdom Metazoa; phylum Chordata; class Actinopteri; order Semionotiformes; family Lepisosteidae; genus Atractosteus; species Atractosteus spatula. The sequence continues at coordinate 63,581,288 of NC_142708.1, read as the reverse complement.
GGATATGAAATGGCATTAGTGCCGACTACTGAGTCCTCAGAAAGCAAATCTTCTTGCAGTGAAGGATTCCTTCAGCCCCCTACCAACCAACACAAGTCTCCTTTTTTTAGTCAAAGCTTTCAGTGCCTGACTGTTGAGCTGCCTGGCTGAGAGGTTAAATGATAAAAGTTAATTCCCAGCTGTGAAAGAGACAGGGTTTTTTTCTCATAAGCTAGCATGAAATCAGTCTGCTTTCAATGTCTTGAGGCAAGGTTATTTTTTAAAAAAGAATTTTAGTTCTAGTTCTAATGTCACCATATTCCCCTCAATGCAATACTGATCTTTTCCTTGCCATCGCAGACTGCTCTGGAGCAAGGAGATAAAAAGTCAATCCATTCCATGGCAGCTGAGTTGTTGGCATCCTTCAAGAACCAGTTTGAAGAGGTTATTGAATAACTAAGCCTCCTGTGATGTTACAAGAGAGAAGAGACAAACGATATGGTAGTCCTGTATAAAAAAAAGCCAGGTTGAATTTGATGCACATTGATTACCTAAAAAAAGTTTGGAGAGAAATGCAACACCGAGGTAAAGAGGGTAAACATCATTATTTGTTCTTTTTCACACTGAATGCTGAATTTTTAAGGAGTGTATTTAGGTCAGGACTGATATTCCAAATTGTGTGGAACAAGAGGACATGCTCTTCAGATATTTTTATCTGAACACTATTGAGCATTTTCTTCAATATTTCATTTCTGACCTCTCACAGAATTTTTTACATTCTGTTTAACATTCTGGAGAAACAGAAGAATATTCTAAAAGTATATCAAAAGAACCATTACAATGTTACTTTCCCAAAATTCATTCTGGTATTTGAGTTAGGAAAAAAACAGATAAAAAAACAGTCTCAGCTCAAGATCACACCATCAGAATAAATTATTCACCCATCTGTTTTCTAACCTCTTCTTCCATTTTGGGGTAAAAGGCAGACAGGCTCTAACACAGACACACTCACAAGAGGGCCAATTTTCCAAGAAGCCAATTATCCTGCCTGTATGTTTTTGGACTATGAGATCTCCGCAAATATAGGGAAAACATATAAACGCCACACAGATGGCACCCTAGGAATTGAACCAAGGACCCCAGTGCTGTAAGGCACCAATGCAAACCCAAGAATAAATTAATCACTTTTTAAGTTTTCTATCAGTATTGTTTATATTGGAACTGTTATACTACTTTGAGAGTGAGATGTCATTTATCTGTGTCAGCTTGTCTACAAATCAACTTACAGTAAGCTCTCCTTATAAGTACAGTACAAAGTATGCATTCTGTGTGTGATTCTTCTTGGAGAAACAGCCTTAGTGGTTTCATGCAAGGAATGCTTGCGGAATGTTGTGTCCAGCCTCCCCAAAATAAAGTATCTAGTGAGACCAGAGCATATTAAAATTCTTGATGGATTGAAAAATGCTGTGGAAGGAGTCTTTATTGTAGCATTTCTCCTCTAGATACTGTCTACACACAAAGTAAGCAAGCCAACATCAAGATACCACCATGGAGTCCTTCATATACCTTTTGTTACAAGCTGTATTAACAAAAACAGATGCATTACTGTAAAACGTATGTGTTACCTACAAATCAACAAGTACAATGATAAGGACTTGCTACCTGCAAATTCCCTTCATTATACACTTAAGGAATTAAGGAAAACTGAGTCATTTCTTAGTTATTTATAAAAAAAATCAAATGAGTATTAAAAATCTGAGGTACTTGACCATGTCCACTCATTCTGTAACAATGGAACCAAATTCCTTTACTCCAGCTCCAGCTGTGAACTTTTTAACTGAATGCCACTTTCTGTCAAGGCCAGTAATTTCTGGTTAAATCCATCATTCACAGCTCTCTATACAGCAATCGTCCTGTAATTGTTGTTTATACCGTTAAAAAAGATCCATGAGCAGCACTTTTTGTCAGCTGAGTGATTAAAATAGACTTTTGAAAACGTCTTCAAGCACAAACATTATTAAAACAAATTACATCTTGACAGCAAGAATAAAGAGCATTAGGTACATTGCTTTAATGTTCTTAAACAACATTTTAACAAGTTTTCAATGAATAGCTTGTACGTTTTAGTGACCCCTGTAGCGGCGAGGCTTAATAATAAGGCAGAATTAAGTGTTTCTGAGCTTCCCAAATGAGGCCCCATTTCTCTGTTCATCTCTGTGGTGCAGCCACAGAGAAACTATTCATGCAAGATGATTTAAGGTTTCCTAGGACAGCTCCCAAAGGGGGATGCACTTAGCTAAGTCTGGCTATCATGATCAATGGTCATCCACTGGCGCCTATCAGTCTAGGGAGTGCCGGATGGACATCTGGACTGCATTACTAAGTGTCAGGACTAAGTGACTCATATCTCACCTTGATCAACCAATCAGGGACTGGTAGGGCTGAGTAACCCACGTGGGACTCTGATGCCCATGGAACTTTCAGCCAATCAACAAGCTGAAGTTCCTCCAGGTAAAAACAGGCAACACAGGCCTGGAGATTCAGATTCAACAAGATTCAGATTCGGGAGATTCAGTAAGATTCTGGAGAGGATTCTGTGGACTGTTCTAAAGGGAATTCAAAGGAGAATTCCAGGGCAGGACGGCCCAGGAGCAGAAGGCTCCCAAGGGCAGGACATTCTCGCAGCGCGCCTCCTGACCATCCTGAGACTCAGCCCGGACAACCACGGAACGGCCAGTGTGTCCGAGTACCAGAACTTTCCTTTGTTCTAAGAGTCTAGAGTGGAGGTTGCCAGAGAGTAACCAGCAGCAGGCCTCGTGAACAGGTCGGAACTGTGGACAGCTGAATCATTATTCAGAACTAGCGCTTCATCAGGAACGAACCGGTCCTCTTCCTGACTTGCTGGGACCCACAGTCATCTTTTCTCCTGTGCACAAACTTTGCTAGTTAAAGCCAACACTAACTAGCCGGTCAGTGAGCATCAGCAGCGCACCGTCGCAAGCCGCACAGCACAGCCTGGCACGGAGCCAGAGAGCGCGGATTGGACAGCAACAAGCCTGCAGCTGATTGTTTGTGCCTGCAGGAGATCTGAATCCCCAGAAATTGGATGAGTATTCAACTTCAATGCATTACAGCTCGAGAATTCAATTGTTATCCAAACCAGTTGATATCAATTTAATTCCTAAGAGTTATGTACTTGTTTCAAGTATCTAATGTAGAAGTTATAACCAAGTTCAACCACGAAACGGTCTTAATGAATGATATACTGAACGTATGTCCTCTTGATGTGTAACACTTCGTAACTGATTGAATATATATCTTTTGTATTCTGATAACCCTCTCGATAAGATCTGTTAGGTTTATATGCATATTCTATGTATTAATAAATGTATCCTCGTGTATTAGTACCTGTGTATGCGCGTTGTTTGAGTTATGTCGCATGGTTGGATTCTAAAGCCATCAAAAGAATCAACTTTGTGATTTACTGCTACAATTGAAAATTGTCTCAGTAAATGCCCAAACCCTACAGAACTGGTGCCTTCAGAGAGCCACTATGATTACATATTTGGCGTCCCTGAACGGCTATGAAACACTACATTTATGGCGTCCCTGGGTGGGCGTGGCAAGACTGAAATGAGTCAACCAAGCGGAATAATTCATATAAAACGCCGCGGGTTTCATACACGACAATACAGTGTGCTGAAAGCCGAAAGGAAAAAAGTTCCCCTTGCTCTTTAAGCAGTGCTTGATTGTTTTGTGATCTTTTGCAATCTACCGGGTTGATTGCATACTTGATCTTGTGGTTTTCTGTGGTAAAACTGTGATTTCGTACTTAAAAGTAATACTCTTTAAGTTTAACGATGGTTGCTAAAAGGTCTGAATTCGAGTCGCTATTAAGCACTCTCTCTAGCAGCGACAAGTCTGACCACGATCTCTTCCATATCTCCGTCAGCGGAGAAGCTAGAAGGATAAATCTCCATTCTCTGAGAGAGCTAGCGAAGGACATAGAGAGATTTGACCCCGCAGTGTCAGAGAATAATATCGAGAGTTATATTCAGGACCTCAGGTATACCCTGCAGTACCTGCCAAACGCCACAGAACAGGAGAAAGTGTTTCTGGTCAGGAAAACTACCAGCAGAGCTGTACATGAGTGGATGGCTAGGCAGATGAAAGAAGTCTGTAATGATTTTGAGCAGCTATGTCATGCACTTATCGAAGAATACAGTGCGTTTATTGACCCAACTGCTGCGATAGCCGCCGCTCTTAACATTAAGCACGAGAGAGCAGAGTCCCCTCGCGAATATTACGAGAGACTTAGACGAACTTATTTTGCAGGGCGAAATTATGAGGGTTGCGAAGAGAACACACATTTCAAGGGTTTATTCATTGCGAATCTCCACCCGTCAGTCAGAAAGATGATCTTAATGCATACAGATGCACAGACCATGAAAATGACTGATATTAAGAGATTCGCGCAGAAAGCCTGGGAGTATGATGTCCAAAGTCGCTCTGAGCAAAAAGCTGCTAAAGCGACTGTGTTCGCCGTCAGAGCCAGCAGGGTTAATTCCCCCCTGCTCGAAGGAGCACAGGCTCCTGAGCTGGCTAAGCCCCATTCCAAAGCACTCACACAGGACCGCACCCAGCGTCCTAAGTGCCATGAGAACACCGGGGAAGGGAAAGGGCTAGAAAAGGCTGAACAAAAGGATTCAGTAGCCGCCCGCCTGGCCAGGCTTGAACAAGCTTTATTAGGACAGGGACAACCGCTCCCCAAGGCTGCCGGAAGCGTGAATGAGCTGATACTCTCCACTGGAGGAGGCGGAGACCCGCCCCCTCTCCCTCCCTCAGTCTATCTGATTGAGCGGAAGGGTTCCTGCCTGGATGAGGTCAGCCACTCCCAAGCGAGTGCTGACTCCACCCCTGAAGTCACAGAGCAGGCAGTAAAACACAGAGGAAAAGCAGGAAGCTTTTACCTCAAGGCTGCCATGGGAGATGTCTTACCCAGTGAGACACTGATTGACACTGAGGTTGAAAGGTGTTTGATGTCTCACGGCAAGCTCAAACGGGTTGAAAAAGAAAAGGGTATGCGACTCAGAGTGGAACCTTTGGTGGATCACCAGAAAGGCAAAGTGTGGAAACAGGTCAAGGCTCCTAAGCCTTCTGTACAGAAGGAAAGGGGGGCCAAGAGGCAGACTGTGCTTACACAGTGCCCACCGAACACAGAAGCCTATGCGGAGATTCCTTCTGTTCCCTCTGGACAAGAAATAAAAATATTTTCTTGTTCCCCGGATATACAGGGAAGTCGTGCCCTGGCCAAGGTCCCAACAGCCTCCATGCCACAGGAGCGGTGCTCCGAGCAGCCGCCTGATCCACCAGGTAAAGCACACACCTTTTACATCCCTAAAGAGGAGCAGATCTCCCCACCTGGCGATGAAAAGGAGCTTTCCCTGTGCACCCTGGCACCCAAGAGGGGTCAGGACCACCACCCTGCAGTGGTGGAAGGGATCCAGATGGCAGGAGAGCAGGTTGGTGATGTAGCCCTCGCCCTTAGCCCTGAGAGGTCCTCTATTAGTGAGGATCTGCTTGAGCAGCTGTCACAGGGCCACCGCCAGGTGCCCCTGGTGCAACATTCACAGGTTAGACAGGAGGTCCAGCTGGACGCTGAGACTACTGCGCTGTGGACACACCTGATCCCAGATGCCGATTCCCTCTGCTGTGACCCAGGGAACCTGCAGTCAGGTAACATTATTTCTCACAACTACCAGGTAGTGAGTGAGACTGACCTGATTGTTCCTGCCTCGACAGCAGGGTTGCCAACACACCCAGTCCCCCAGAAGGGACAGGGAATGAAAGCCGAGCCGGTTTTCTTACAGCCACCAGCTCAGTCTGTCAGTCTGAGTCTGACCAACAGTGGTTCACCCAGACTGGAGCTGGATGGTCAAGTCACCCGCCTGCCAGTGCAGGACATCGCAAAGAGGGGTGTCAGAATCCCCGCCTGCACTGACATGGGCCTGGTGGGTGATAGTAAGTTCAAAGACAATGAACTAGCTATCCCAGTGCTGGGGCAGCTCCCTGAACCCCTAGCGAGGGAAGGGGGGAGCGAGCAGGTGTCCTACACCTACCCCCAGCGAACGATTGTAAACATGCCGATAGAGGGATTCCTCAATCAGGAAGGGTGCAGGGTGGACCTGAACAGTGAGAATGGGGTAACAATCCCAGATCACTCAGGTGCTCCAGATGACCACTCAGCCGAGGGTCAGGCATGGTCCACCGCTGCACCGCCCCCTGCAGGGTTCCTAGAGCACAGGCATGAACAAATCGAAAAAGCAGATGCCCTGGAAAAGGAGGAGCAGCATCAGCAGCTGCGTCAGATCTCCTCAGATTTCCAGGATGTTGGTGCCCAAGATGCCACATGGCATACTGAGAAAGACACCATGTACACGCTGCGCCAGCTTAGAAAGGCGACAGTCACTCAGAAGGAGATGACTGGGATCAGCCACCCGAAAAGACTTTTGGGAGGACTGATCGCTGCCGCCACTGTTGCACGTTTGCTTTTTCTGGTAGGTTTGTGTGCTACTGGCACTCTCACCCTGACTGCCCCAAGAAGACAGGTGTCAGAGATACCAGAGGGTAGTGACAGACTGTATCGACAGCAGCAAAAGTTGGAAAGCTTAGGGAAAACCCTACAGGCAATTTCCTATGCAACAGGGTTAAACCTTATTCCCCAACCAGTGGACATGATTGTTGGTGTTATACAGTGGGTTTATGCTTGTGTGCAACAGGCCAGAATGTTGACACAAGACCTGTTAAGGGAGCTTAGTGCCACTGTAGCCAGTCTAACCACGGCACAATTCCCAACCCACTTGATTCCACTCTTCTCAGTAGAGGAGTGTGTGACATTAACCCCATCGTTCATAGCTCACCCAGAAGGCAAACCAAGATTGAATTCGGTTCCAAATCTTGAGATGGGTATGGCTACCAAAGCTATCCATTGGCTGTGTCTAAACGATTCACCAATGAAGGGTGTAAAGCTACTAACGAGCAGAGGAAGGTTAATGAACCCCATGAAGAGCAGGTGGGAAGTAAGTGGCTGGTCAGCACACCACGTTTAACTGACACTGTGACTTGTGACAGGCATGATGCAGCTACCTAATAAAACAGTTCCTTTAAGTTCCTGAGGAGGCCATAGTACAGCATGGTAACTTAACACTGTACGGTCTAGAACCAGACAACATAAGACCAACCTTGAGGTCATGGATGCCTTCAGGTGCCACACTAAGGAATTGGATAGAAATCCAAGAAACAGTAAGCCCTGAAGAGGTACAGGTAGTTAGTTTGCTTTAATGGAACAAACCTCCAAACCACCCTAGCAGATACCCAACACAGGTGTTGTGGTTTATCGGGGGGCTGGGAACAGGAACTGGTGTTATTGTAACACTGCTGCCGGGTAGCTGGATCATGACTGACAGTGTACTCTGAATGATGTACTCTCACATCAAGATGTACTCCGGGTAGCATGAATGAGTCAAAGGTAGCATGCCAAAAGAAAGGAAGTGACTTCTCCCCAAATATCTACCACAGAGGTATCAGATATTGACAGTGAACTTCCTGATGTGTAATTCCTAGACTTAGATAATGTCTCCTACCGTGTTTATACATACTCCAGATGTTATTCATCCTGTTTGTATCCAATGCTGGTTCCGGTATGAATTCTCGAGGAGTAATGTAGACATTTAAGATTAATGTTCTAATGGCAAGGGACATCACTTAACTCTGTTTTGTTTTGAAGGCAACAACGCCTCAGGACCTCGTGACCTTCAAAAAGGGGGGATATGTAGCGGCGAGGCTTAATAATAAGGCAGAATTAAGTGTTTCTGAGCTTCCCAAATGAGGCCCCATTTCTCTGTTCATCTCTGTGGTGCAGCCACAGAGAAACTATTCATGCAAGATGATTTAAGGTTTCCTAGGACAGCTCCCAAAGGGGGATGCACTTAGCTAAGTCTGGCTATCATGATCAATGGTCATCCACTGGCGCCTATCAGTCTAGGGAGTGCCGGATGGACATCTGGACTGCATTACTAAGTGTCAGGACTAAGTGACTCATATCTCACCTTGATCAACCAATCAGGGACTGGTAGGGCTGAGTAACCCACGTGGGACTCTGATGCCCATGGAACTTTCAGCCAATCAACAAGCTGAAGTTCCTCCAGGTAAAAACAGGCAACACAGGCCTGGAGATTCAGATTCAACAAGATTCAGATTCGGGAGATTCAGTAAGATTCTGGAGAGGATTCTGTGGACTGTTCTAAAGGGAATTCAAAGGAGAATTCCAGGGCAGGACGGCCCAGGAGCAGAAGGCTCCCAAGGGCAGGACATTCTCGCAGCGCGCCTCCTGACCATCCTGAGACTCAGCCCGGACAACCACGGAACGGCCAGTGTGTCCGAGTGCCAGAACTTTCCTTTGTTCTAAGAGTCTAGAGTGGAGGTTGCCAGAGAGTAACCAGCAGCAGGCCTCGTGAACAGGTCGGAACTGTGGACAGCTGAATCATTATTCAGAACTAGCGCTTCATCAGGAACGAACCGGTCCTCTTCCTGACTTGCTGGGACCCACAGTCATCTTTTCTCCTGTGCACAAACTTTGCTAGTTAAAGCCAACACTAACTAGCCGGTCAGTGAGCATCAGCAGCGCACCGTCGCAAGCCGCACAGCACAGCCTGGCACGGAGCCAGAGAGCGCGGATTGGACAGCAACAAGCCTGCAGCTGATTGTTTGTGCCTGCAGGAGATCTGAATCCCCAGAAATTGGATGAGTATTCAACTTCAATGCATTACAGCTCGAGAATTCAATTGTTATCCAAACCAGTTGATATCAATTTAATTCCTAAGAGTTATGTACTTGTTTCAAGTATCTAATGTAGAAGTTATAACCAAGTTCAACCACGAAACGGTCTTAATGAATGATATACTGAACGTATGTCCTCTTGATGTGTAACACTTCGTAACTGATTGAATATATATCTTTTGTATTCTGATAACCCTCTCGATAAGATCTGTTAGGTTTATATGCATATTCTATGTATTAATAAATGTATCCTCGTGTATTAGTACCTGTGTATGCGCGTTGTTTGAGTTATGTCGCATGGTTGGATTCTAAAGCCATCAAAAGAATCAACTTTGTGATTTACTGCTACAATTGAAAATTGTCTCAGTAAAAGCCCAAACCCTACAGAACTGGTGCCTTCAGAGAGCCACTATGATTACATATTTGGCGTCCCTGAACGGCTATGAAACACTACACCCCCAACTATGGTTGGGGAACATGAAGTTTTATAAGGTTGTATGTCATAAGTTAGGAGAGGCAGATGCTTTCCTCCTTCATAGAGTCAGGAACACACACGTGTTCTGTAAAGCTTTTCTAATATAAGAAAATGTACCCCGATATATTTGTATTAATGTGGAGTACATGAGATTATAATTTAGGATAGTACAAGAAAAATGCAAATTTTGCACACCTGTCTTTTGCTGAATTCTTCTACATCTGAAACACAATTTACGTTATTCACAAGAATGGAAATAAGATCCAATACAGAACTCCTGTCCTACCAGTATGCCCGGGGCATACTGTTAATTTATGCCTTAATGTTAAAATATACATTCAGCACATCAGCCATTTCCTTGCATTGTCTACAATAACAGGAAGGATTTTATTCTTCTGACCCCTTTCCCAGATGTGCTGAGTTCACGTTTGTATCAGAGCTACTTCAGAAACTGTGGACTAATGAAGAAGGGCCCCTCTTAAGTCCTTGCGAAGTGGGAGGAAATCATATTAACAGGGGAAAACTCAAGTGGAGGTGGGTAAAATGTGGGGGATTCTACACAGAACAATCCCCAGTCCAGAATCAAACCCAGGAGGCACGAGCAGTGCTATCCGCTATGCCATTCAAGTATACAAGTTTGCATGACCCCTTACAACGCAACACAATAGATTAAATGTCATGTGTGCAGGTACTGTATATGTTCAATACAATTATTTTAAAGCAGAATGATTTTCTTTTTTGTCAAACATTACAGAATGTCATGAGATTACCTGTCAGGTAGAACCTTAGATTTTCAGCCACTAGAAGAAAAGGCGCGGCCCTGTGATGAGACAGTCATCCTGTATTTCCTACCTCTGTGAGAATATGTCTCTGTAAGGACTGCCGTGCTGCATGGCGATTCCATATCCTCTGTCCGCCACGGTATTCCCAACCGTATAGAAAGCACAGTCCGGATCATTAATGGCAACATATTCCAAAACTGCTGCATCCCACACAAAGGCAAAGTTTCCATATTTCACCTGCCAAGACAAAAGATAGAAGACTTCAGTCTGTCTGAAGACTCAGACCTCACGTATCTTTGAGTAAAACAGGCTGTCAGACATTATGGACTTTATCATGGGTTTAAAACCAAAAACCTGTATTATATTTGAGGGAAAAAGTCAAGGTTTTGGGAGATGGGTGTTTTATTGTCTTTCAAATCAAACAATAAGGATATCCAAAATACCACCTGTCTTTGGTAGTTTTGTACCTTTCATAAAGTAAAACATTAAAGTTAATTTTAAGAACACTTTGCAAAGTTCATTGATTTGCTTTTCTAAAAAATAATCACAATTTTATAGTACACCGTTTCGTGGTCCATCATCTCAAGGCTCTGTACAATAAAACAATCAAAGAAAAGAGACAGTTATATACAAATTAAAACAACAAATTAAAAACGAATTTGAAAGTGCCAACTGACTTGCCAGATCCGATATGGGCTGAGAAATGATTCTACAGTCTTGGAGCAACAGAACAGAAAAAACAGAATGCTTAATTTGTGTTTTTTTAACCTTTCCTGCTACAGTAGGTAAGAATAAAACCAAAGCAATGAAAGCTATGACATATAGTTAACAGAAAGTGACGGTATATGTTTTCTAGAAGAGATACTGTTTATTTTGTGTTAGGATTCTTCTTTTAAGAGGTTTAACTACATTTTTTTACTTTGTATTCATAATTACAAATCAGTACCAAAGAGCTCATATTTCTTAACAGAACAGAAAGTGTAAATTGTGAAACTTATTCAACAGTGAAGATCTACTGCATGCACATGAATATTTTTTCTTCAGGTGTAAAGTAGAATAGAAGGAAACAACTGGAAAAGAAAACTGTTTCAGAAACACTGTAACAAAATACAGACTGGAACGGAACGAACGTGGTGCAAAATGGGTATAGACTAGCATAGTGTGAACATGGTGTGAATTGAGCACAGGCTATCCCGTTACACTCTGCACTCACATTTCCAAAGAACTTGACAAAAGGTGTTTGGTGACGCACTTCCTCTGTCTCTTCCTAAGTAGGCGATTGGTCCTGTGTACCAGTGACTCCACCGGAGGTGGCTGTATGATGGTGGGATCACTCCAGAATTAGACTGCTTACTTTAGATTTTTAAATCTGAAACTTAGCTTTCCTTAAGTGATAGATAGATGATGTCAAAAACCCTTGGCACATGTGTCACAAATTGGATGTGTAACAAGACAGAGACAAATGTATTGATGGCAAGTTTTTTTGGACAGCATTAGGACATTGTGTCTCCCCATTGTGTCTAACATAAGTGATGTTAGCGTCCTGTAGTGTGTAGAGCTGTTAATCATAGGGATGGTTTATGCACATTCTCATACAGTATGTACAGTATGTGCATGTTTTCAGCACACAGTAGTTTGGATGGCTAAAGTTTGGATGGCTTTCTCTTTGCAGGCTGTCATTTTAAAATAGAACATTAATATGGAGAATCCCATGTTTCACGGTGGTGAAAATAAATGAACAAGCCAAAAATCATTGCCAAGTTAAACATAAGCAATTGCAGAAACAACTCTTTTTCAGTCAGATGCAAATTCCTTGTTAGCTCGCTTAACAGATGCCTTTTTTTCTGTGCCCCAAATTCAATCAAAATCTAATCTTTAGACCACAAGCCTATGCTTGTGAACATTTTACATAATAGCGCTTAAATAAAAACTTGTATCCATTACTGTTTCTGCTTTGTAAGGCTTCAATGTCTCTGTGCTAGCTTTTCTTTACCTATTTATTCTGAAGAAGTACTGCTTACAGGATTACAGGTGAACATGCCTCACATATTACAACACAGGGACCTGATTCTTGAGAGTCACTCTTGTACATTTGATTGGTTGGCTTTGAATAATCAAAAAGTAATGAAATAATACTAATTGTACTTATTAAGTAGAGAATTGCAAGTCAGAGCACAGCAGGAACCAAAGCTAGAAGACATTATTGTTCTTCTCAACCAGGCTTTCTGGCGAAGATGGATAAATGAAGAGTATCCCAATTACAGAGGGATATTGTGTGCCTGCTGCTCCAAGCCTCACTAACTGTCCATCAGGCCCCCACAAATGTGCAAATTATCTTTGATTTCCTCTATTTCTACGTCTCTGAGGGGTGTCATGTTCCAATTAGTCTCTTCTATCTTCACTCTGATCCCCTTTCAACAAGGATCCTGACCTCCTTGTCTATTCTTACACTTGTCAGTGGTACCACTTCATTCTGATTAACAAGATTCGTACCTGAAGCAAAAGTAACTTAAAATTAGTGTTAGAATTAAGATGCTACATTTTCTGTTTTCGGCCAGGTGCTTGATATTCATCCTACAGCAAGGTTAGAGGCACTGTACAAAATGTATTCCACTACTTCAAAGCACAAATATTTCATATTATTAACAGAACACATTTATCATGGTTTTTATAGCATTACAGCAGCAAAAGAACTGTAAAGGATGATGTGCAGAGTCTTAGATTTAATAATGGGCAACCTTTAGAAGATAAAAATGAGATGGCTAATGTATTAAATGGAAAAGCTGCTCAGGTGGTCACTAAAGTCGATAGTCAATGAGCCCCTGGCTGGGGAAAGACTAAAGTCTCCTTTAAAAGGTATTAGAATAGAAGAGGTCCAGTAGAAGAGTGACGGGTATTAGAAGCACTAATCATAAAAATCTCCAGCTTGAAGGTATTAACAAAACTTTAACAGAACTCTTCCAAGAGTCATTTAAGACAGATTAATATCAATTGACCTAATGTAGCACTCTTCCATAAAAAGGTGAAAAAAAAACAAATCAAACAATAATGAGAACTGAACTGTGTGAATGCAAAAATGATTGCAGGAGATGGTGGGCATGCATTTAAAAAAAGTCTGGCTTTGCTTTCCTGACATTTTACAATCTGGTAAACAAGCAGCATTTTATCAATAAACGATTTTAACACAGATCTTTACTACAGATTAATTATTAAATTGTGGTCAGAAAGGATTCAAGGAAAAGTATGATTTTGGATGGAGTACAGGTTATTGGATAGGAAGCAGAGAGTACAGATAAGGGGTCAGTGCTAATGTTAGGATGATGCAATTAAAAGGGTACTACAGGTATTCATACTAGGACTATTCCTCTTGCTAATGTAATGTGCATTCAGGAAAAGAATAGTAAAGCTGAATCCAGTACAGTTCAGATGGAGGAGTCTTCTTGCTTTTATTACATGTAAGTAAATAATAGTTAGTACTAAGCTAAAACATCATTTGCATGGCAGTTTGAGTTTAGAGCCTAGTCAACATAGATTTAGAAATTCCAGGTTTTGTTTAAGTAACCTGTTAAAGTACTTTGAATAACCAACAACAGTAATGTATACAAACAGACTATGAGATTTATTTTGACTTTTAGAAGGACCTCTGCTCTTCCTAATTTATAGCATTGAACTGGAGTCTAGTATAGTTAACTAGTTGGGTTTGCAGATGAGAACAGAATGAGGATTAAGAAAATACTGTAATCATAATGTTAGTCAAAAGAACTATGGAGTAAAGTATTATGAACACCTTTTGTCTACAGATGAACACATTATGTGAGGATAAAATCATATGGATGTTTTAAACTTGAAAACCTTGTTAAATGAGCATTTAAAAATATAGGATGTGGTGCGGAATAGCCTACAGTATAAATTATATACAAGAAACAGCTCTTTACTAAGACTGTTGGAGGTATTAGGCCTGAGAAAAACACTTTTTTTCTTTAAAGAATCTCTTTTTGAAGGAGTATTGTTCTTAAGATGTTGCAAGAATCTATTCATGTTAATTCAATTTCCTAGTGAAATGCAGCTGTATTCATACTTCAAATGAATGCGCATTTTCAAGCACAATACTCCATGAAGGTTGACAATTTCAAGGTCTATGTGTATTTAAACAACAAGTGAAAGTGATCATGCCGTTATCTCAACAGCTGCAATTTAAAATATTTTATCATTCCTAAATAATTAAAACATAATTACATGTCCTTCTTAACCTGGCTTATTTGGAGATATCAGCTACTGTATTGCTGTTGCTAAGCACTTTCTCTTCTGAAGCATGTTTCAGCTTAAAATACCTTATTTAATTAAAAATACATTTTAGATTATTTAATATTAGGTGATAATGTGAAACTAAAGACTTGTGGTTATCTTATCAGTGAAATACTAGGTAGAATGTCTTGACATCAGCAGAAAACATTGCTCATTGTAGAAAAGGGCCTGTGCCTAAATAAGGTGTGCCCGCTACCCATTTGTAAGCACACATTTACTGCTCTGTGGTGTTCATAGTGCACAGCTAAGGCAAACTATAAATAGAAGGAGGAATGATGTTTGTAACTTGCGTCAAATTATTTTTGCTCCATTTGTTTTTCTCTTAATTGGCCTGGAGTTATCTTTTAAGTCATATTGTTACCTTGGTTAAAACAATTAATAGGTTATCGCGATGCAGATTAGGTTTATGCAATAATGAAAAGCAGTTTTCAAAGATGCAAACTCATAGCAAAACTGAAGAATAATTGGGAACAGATGTTGCCAAAACAGCCTTGGACAGCTCATTGAACTAGAACTGAAATGTTCCTGCTAATAGGATTTGGCAATAAAATTATTTTTTATCATACAAATAGCAAAAAGATTCTTTATGAATGATCTGAAAATACTGTAGGCTATTCAATGTACATTTAGCTTTGTCCACTCCACGGCTTTATTTACAGTGTGCTTTATTTACAGGTATTAAAGAAAAAGGTACTGAATGTGTCCTCCAGCCTAAAGTCTGTATTGAAAGGTCTAACACAAAAAGAAAATTGCTTTATGATTAGTAAGCTGAAGTCATTCAGAAAATACACAATTCATACAAAAAACAATTACATGTGGCCACATACTGTAACCTTTATTCAGTGGTTTGGTTTCTCTGCATAGACTGTGTTTTGCAATGATTGTACTCCAATGGCTGGCTGATAATTTCTTCATTACAGAAGTCTGAATTGTAAGTGACAATGGCACTGCCTAATGGGCCTTGTGGGAAGAACTTTGATCTCTGAGGCCATCTTTCCAGAGTCCATAGAGGTGGCAAGCCCTGGATTTCAGGAGGATGAAGGCTGGATGAAGGAGGAGTTGAGTCGAGGCCTAAAATGTTGGTAGTTGTCCAACTATGATACCTCGTCACCATCTTCCATGCATTTGTGTTCAGATATCTGGATTCTCCAGTACATCGCAGTATGCATCAAAGGGATCGTAAACAGAATAGATCACACTGTGGACTTCTATTACACTCTTCCCTCCAATCCAGAATGTTTCTCAACATTCAATTCTCAACACCCTAAACCTCACCAGTGGAAAGATGACATCTGGTGCCGAAGAAGACCCTTGTGCTTAAATAGATCTTCCTGTGTTAAAACATTACTAGTGTTGAACATGTTATATGTGATTTTGGCTGCATATAAAGTTGTTCGGGCAAAAAATAAATTATTCTTTCCTCTAGTTTCTTATTGAAACACCAGTGGAGTGGAAATGCCACAGTTACTTTTGTAATCAGTTTCCTCAAAAGTGTACAGACTGTAATCTGCATGAGGAGTTTGCTGTGACTGACAGCTGGTAGAAAGCTTCTCTTTATTCAGGAGCAATAGTGCCTTCTTGTCGCCTCTTGTGCTTCTGAATGAAGGGGTAGAGCCTGATTAGATGGCATTATCTTTTTAGCAAACAACTAAAAAAAGTAATACGTATGTGCTTATAGGAAATAATATTCATCTGCCAGAATGCTGACTTTCAAACTCATACCCATTAAAATCTTGACGTCTAGTACTTTTGAACACTGAACAAAGCTTTTTAAAATAAAAGCACACACATCAACATCAATATTTAGGATTTGCTACTCTAACCTCAAATTAGCCCTGGACTGATGGATTTCCATCACAGACAACTTTATCTGTGATATTGTATTAAATTACTTTGTTAGTGTGAGCCAACACATAGACAAAAAGTAATGTTTAATAGTTACAATGCAATTAAAAAAGTATATTCTGAATACATATTGGTTTAACAGCCAAACTTCTGTTTGGTTAATCTATGAAACGTTGAAGCACAATCACTCTTTATGGAAAGTAATGCATTTGCACCAACATTTTTTACAAAAGCCTGGAAAATTTTGTTATTTTTAGCAAAAACGTGATCCTCAATCACCTGCAAATTAATTGTTTCTGCAAGACTCCACCTGTGATTGAATGTGTCTCCCAACAGGTGCAATTAATCTGTCAACAAGCACCTCCTTCCTGTAACCTGTGTCTTTCTGGACATATTCAACTGCTTCATCCTTCCTGTAACCTGTTTCTTTTGGGTCATTTTCAACTGCTTCTTATTACACTGTACACTATAACAAGAAAATCTCCTCTACAGCAAAATCTGCCCTTTAATATCCCTTCTACACGATCTCTTTTCACACCTGTCTCCTCTCTTGGATTCCTACAATGCTCCATGAACTGGACTAAATCAATACATGTTAAACAACATAGCAAAGAACACAAGCCCAGTTCCTAATTTTATCTAGGATGTCCTTTTTCCAAATGACTAATTGGGTTGTTGTAGCTTTACAAGCTACTGCACACAGATAAGACTCAGGTGTAACCTTTGGGATTGCGTGCAAACATTAATTTAGAGAAGAACGCTTTTGTTCTGCACCCACACAGTCATCAATATATTTGCTGAATGGTGCAGCACATAGGATCACCACAGCCTCAAACAAAGTGTTGAACCTCTTGCTTGAATGTCACTAGAAGATCGATTCACTGAATGGACTGCATTCTCATTATACATAAAGCTGCTGTCCAGGATTGCTGTCCCAGTGTCAAACATTCAGTGCAGCATCTGTGATATAAAAGGTTTTAGGTCAATAAAAACTTGAGATTATTGCTCTAAAACCACAGTGCACTGTGCTAAGCATTTAGGATGTTTGGTTTGAATCTGTAAAGGGCAGCAGTAGTTTGTACTGACCAGTACGAAACATACAATTTAGACACAGGCACCTTCTAAAGTATTAGAAATGCTGTTTATATGAAACTATTAAAAGAATCTTTCACGCTAAAGTTTAAATTGTAGAACCTAGAGCTGAGGTCAAATCCTTTTATTATTATTTCACTGTGAAACAAAGAAAACAGTTTTAAAAGATAACAGCAACAGTTATTTTAGTTACTGTATGATAAACGTGAACTTTCATCTTATAATTGGTTTCAATTTTTAAAGGAGATATTACAGTACAATGGTTTCAAAATAGTGCTGCTATAATTTACTAGAAGAAAAAATGAAATCTAAACTCAGTAATGTATTTATGTTTACTGAAAGGCAAAGCAATGTCATTGCTGGATTAGGAAGTGGTTGTGACTTTGTGTATGGCCCAATACAAACTCTTTGATGAGTACTAAAAACAACACAAAGTTATTGAGGGCCAACCATAATTTAAATGGTAAAAAATAAACATGAATTACATTTTTAACAAAATAGAAGGAAATGAAGAATCTTTTATAACTTTTAGACAAAATAATGGTTTTAAACTTGGTTTGGTTTTAAACTTGGTCATTAAAAATCCCAGGGCGTTTCTCGAAAAGAGTAGGGGTGTAACCCCGGCGTCCTGGCCAAATTCCCCATTGGCCCTTACCAATCATGGCCTCCTAATAATCCCCATCTATGAATTGGCTTTATTACTCTGCTCTCCTCCCCACTGTTACCTGATGTGTGGTGAGCGTTCTGGCGCACTATGGCTGCCGTCGCATCATCCAGGTGGATGCTGCACATTGGTGGTGGTGGAGGGGAGTCCCCATTACCTGTAAAGCGCTTTGAGTGGAGTGTCCAGAAAAGCGCTATATAAGTGTAAGCAATTATTATTATTATTATTATTATTATTATTATTATTATTAAATGGTTTAAACTTGCAGCAGCAATCTTTATCACTACCCAGACCTGAGATATCAAGGTACATTTTTATCACCTCAGTTGTGGTTTCACATGCAGAACCTAACTGATATTTGAGGGGTTGGCAGGTCAACAAAACCACATTAAAAAAAGACACCCATCAATTTTCTTTTTTCACAACTTACAGCTAAACCCTCTTCTACAGCTTTTCAGTCATAGTGAGTTTTTGTGTAAAATTTCCACCTCCCTGTGAGAGAAAATTATTTTCATCAGTGTTTATGTTTTTCTTTGTTTTCAATCAGATTTTGTTCACCATGGAACACGGCCCTGCATTTTACAGCACCAATCACAGGTTAAGACATTTCAATAGAGGTCACATTCAGAGGGTCGCACTCCCCTTGAGCCAAATAAGTTAAGCATGACCTAGATTTCGCTCTACATTTACAACTCAGCAGCAGAGATTGTCACCACACTGGACTCACAGCCTTTGTCCTTTGCTTGGCTAATAAACTCTGGGCTTCTGCTGAACCTCCTGATGTACAACTTCATTGCTGTACCGTCTCACTTAATGCCAATAGGTAATTATTCCATTTTCTAGCTGCTTTATCCAATACAGGGTTGCAGGGGAGCCAGAATTATGGCAAGCAACAGATGCAAGGCAGGACATACCCAATCCATCTCAGGACACACAGACACAAATACGCACACACTCACACCAGGGTCAATTTTACAGAAGCCAATTAACCTACCAGCATGTCTTTGAACTGTGGTAACAGGAGCACCTGGAGGAAACCAATGCAAACACTGGGAGAACATACAAACTCCATGCAGACAGCACACCAAGAACTGAACCCAAGGCTCCAGTGTTGTGAGGTAAGAATGCTAACCACTGTGCCACCATGCCTCTCTTATTTCATGAGAAAATAAATAACTTCACATAACCAAATTTTAAGGCAAAAAAAGCAAGATAAATGAAAAAATACTAAAAGTATTGCCAACTATCTTCACTTTTCATACAATGTCTCATAATATCTCATTTTATAAAGTTTAAGATATTGTACACTACAAAATCACAACCACTGAAGTGCAATTTCAAAAACTTTAACAATAAGTAAAGTTACTTAAACTTAAGTGTTTGTACCAGCATTAATTTTGTTTTACACAGCTGGGCAGTTTCAGGAGGGTTGAACTATTTGCAGGTATATTGGGTTTTCACATGACCACTTAATAGTTCAAGACTTGTCTGAATTCGAAACATGTTGTTTCTTTAGTTGCAAATCAAGCAAGCACATTGCAACTGCTTCAATGTGAAAGCTTTGTATTTGCATGAACAGTTCTTTGATGTGTTACAAGTCACAGTGAGTCATCTGTAACGCTGCTTTTACCACTGCCATTAGCTTCCAGTCCTTGTCATGCCCCCAGACAGAAAGGAAACAGTTCTGTGTTCTGCAGCACTGCAGAAAGATTGATTTGTATCTTGGAGGGAAAGGAAACCAGATGTTTGTGCACCTCTAAATTGAGCATAATGACATTTCTAACCTGAGCTTAATATAATCTTGCTTCGGGGCACTGCAGAATATCTCATCTCAGGTAGGAAGCAAGTTCACATCAGCAAGAGGAAAAGAAGGAACTGCTCGGTCTTCATACAGTCATAAAGATCAGCAAAATGAGCAGTTCTCTACAAAGAATGACTTACAGTAAGAACACCACATAATGTATGACCAAAGCCAAAAGTATTTGTCTGCCTAATTGAGCTGTCAATAATAATAAGGCTGCATAATAATGAGGTGTACAAAAGTGCAAATTCACAATCATTAAAAAATAATGTACTAATATAACAATACAACAGTACAAGCCTATATGAATAATAATGTTTACCAATACTACATGACATTTTCAGTTTTTTTCATCTCTCAGCACAAAATCAAATCCACACATTACATATCTCTTGGGATTCATGGATGGACTAAATCCCAAATGTGTCCAATTAAACTTCACAGTGCTGTCACAGGCAGAACGGGAGAATTATCACAGAGTCCCTCCTTCCCAGCTTCCCAGAGAGATCTTTCAGCTGTATGAAAGACAAGCGCAAGAGCAAATATACTGTACAACCATCATCAGGCTCTAGTGCTAACCTGGTGCTCACCTGGGAAGGGTGCTGCCTGACTCAGAACCAGAAGTGAACCTTAAAGTACTGCACTTAGATCTCTACTCTCTCTCCTGGCCCTTTATGGTAACCTTGCAAAGACCACTTCCAGTGCTATTTATCAAGTGCTATTTATTTCAGTGCTATTTATCTTGCTTAGTGCATTGACTGTCAGACGAGAATAAGCAACTGAATTGTCTTTAACACCAGGTAATGCACAGTAAAGCTACAAGAATATGGCACGTGTTCATTAGAAAAAAAGTCACTTATTAAAGGAATACATTTCTGTTGTTGAATTGTGTTCTAATTGCATTTATGTTTTTTGAGAGTTCAATTTGGTATTGAATGTTTTTCACAGGACTTAACACTGGCTAATTAAAAAAAGAACAACTGATTATCTGACCTATTTAAAGAATATTAAGAGATCACTTCAGCTTCATGCTGACACGTAGCTCAGCCAAAGGATGCTTTTGAAACACTCAAATGAAGGAACACTTCATATAACCCTTTTAGCTTTTAGCATTATCTGAGTACGGTGGAGAATTCTATTTGTTCGTATTAAATTAAAATGATTCTTTGCAATGTATACAATATTTTTATTATGCTTAAAAAATTTCAATTTATGATCCAATAACCAAACCAAGTCATAATACATGCAACTTATAGTAGAAAAATATTAATCTAAGAGAATATCACTTTTCTTTGTCTCATTTTGGATGCACATATACGTACAATGATTCAGTTTGCAGCTATCTGCTGTAGAACGTCTGGGAATGTCTGAGTAGTGTTTAAGGATGTTTTCATGATCTTCTTTGTAGCTCTTCTTTGATGGTGAATATTTTTATTTTAATTGCAGACATTGTATTTTCACACTTTTTTTCTTATAGACTCAAATTCTTAGGATCAAAATTTGCATTGGAAAAAGTAAAACATTCAATCCACATGGTTTTAACAAAAGCAGATGACAGGAAAGGAAATTATAGGATTAATTAAACTGCATCAAAGAAAAAGTTGTTTGCCTTTCATATAACATCAATAGAACAATTAATTACTGTACATATCATAAAGTAATTAATTAAATGGACAAAATACCTCTTCTATACTGAACTGCTGGTCAATAACTTTATTGCTGTGAAATAAATGGCATTGATTTTTTAAATGAACCAGTGTACTAAGACAAACTACTATATATTGCTTTTCTTAATTACATTTGAAATTATTTTTTCAGTTATGTAATTTACTTGAAAAACACTTTTAGAATATACAGTAAATATACTTCATTACTAATAGAATTAATGCATCTTAAAAATTGTAATACTTAAGCTATTTTGGTAAGCTTCTAATATTTAGTATAGATTTACACTAAAGTCCATTTTATAAGGTCGAATCACTTTAAAACCAGATGTCTATTAATGACATTAGTGGTGTATGGGTCGAGTGTACTAGGCTTGCGGTGGCTGGGTTGTCTTAACAGAAGAGGTGACTCCATTGGAACAGTGAAGCACAAGCACAGTTTGCAAGACCCTGCATCTTGTGATCTCCTCATTTGCAACCATGAGTTTCATAGCTCGCATGATTTGTTTTATTGCTGCTGATACTCATTTCTTATTGGACATTTTCACACCATAGCTCTGTAGGGAAGGTCAGATCTTGATCCCCGTTTCAAGGTTTATATTTTGCAATCAGATCCTTACAGTCAAATCTTGTATTCTGTGTCCTAGGAGTGCGAAACACATATAGTCTTGTTTCTCATACTGTATATACCAGTACACTGACTCAAACAGACACACTCCCAGATTGGGTATGGATGTTGATAATGATAGCTTAAGGAATACATTGTTTCAAATAAGAAATTACTTTCAATAAATAAATATTTTTCATGAAGTTGAAAGGGCTGGATTAATGTAAAGAACAGATAAAACACCTTCTAGTTTTACCTCACTGATCTAAAAACCATTAGATCCCATCACTACAAAAACAAAGAATAAAAGGAAACATATTTACTTTAAGTTTAAATTAATTCACATTTTCTTTAAATTTATTTAAAATATATTTACTAAATTCACTGTGAGAAACTGAATATTAATATTTGTAATGACAAATTATGATTTTGTACATAGCTTTACATTTTAAAGCTTACAGTTGTAAAAGGAAAGAAACACATGAAAAATGTAGAGAATTAGAGCCCCACCTCAAAAGACAACAACAAAACTCTTGCTGCTGTTAGCACAGCTCTGATCATCTTAAATTCATTGCTGTGGCAACAGCTGTGGGAATTCACCTCCCCAATTCCAAGCATTAAGGCTGTCCACTTGTCAGCACACACAACAGTAATGGATACACACAGAACACATGATGTGTTATATTTAGAATATCAGAAAACCTTTGATAAAAGTTCCTAATAAAATATTAATTCACAAATTGCGGGAGGTAGACATTCAATATAATGTATGCGTTTGTGGTGAGAACAGGTTAATGGATAGGCAGTACAGACAAGGTACGAATCCTCATATTGAGGTAATGTAATTAGTGGAGTACCACAGAGATCTGTATTTGGAACACTGCCCAATTTATATCAATGACATTAAACTATAAGGTTGAACTATCAACTATAAGGTGGAAAAAGAGCATGAAGCAGGTACTTTTAAAAAGACAGTCTTCTCTCTCCCTCACATTGGAAGACGACTTTACAGCCAAAACATCTTTCTTTCTACTTTTCAATGTGGAACTAACCTACTTGTTCCTTTGTCAGTGCATGTTGATTCAGTGAATTTTGAACCAGAAAATGCAAGTGGAAAGTACAGGGAAGTGCATTAAAAACCGTGAACAAGAGGCACTTCTATACACAAAGGGTTGAGGGAGTCTGAATAATGTTACCCAGCCATGTTCTCAAAGTAGGTTCTGCCTTCTTTCAGGAAATAGCTGGATAAGATTCTCAGATCATTTTGCTACTAATTACCAAACGAGCGAAGATCTCAAACACATGCATTGCTGCCATCGGATGAACTGCTCTTCTTGCCTTTTAAATGTTAATTGAAAGCATAACTGTGAATTTAGAGTAATAAATTAAGAATTAAATTTATTTAGAATTAAATACATTAAGAATTAAATCAGTTGATGCAATTCTAAAATTAAAACCGCAATACAACTTGCTGTATCATTTGGTCTGCCAGACATATGGTTTCCTCAGAGTGGAAAATTCACACAACAGTTTAATTTATAAGACATATTGTAATAAAATCTGGTAGAAAATAAATAACTACAAAAAAGTGTAATGGTTTGAATATTCATTTTTAACTTTTAAATAATATATTTCAGCTTTGGTATATTCTTCACGAGATTTAGTATTTAATTATTTATATATATTTCTGTTTGTGTATTTCAAATTAAAGCTAATCAAAATAAACTTGATCCAGTACAATAACATGCCTGCAGAATTTTACCTTCCCCCTTTTATATTAAAAGGCACATTGGATGGTGATTGATTAAATCCTTTTTTAATTGTGTTTAACTGCAGGTTTATTCTCACGGTCTATACTCATGACTATGTGTGAGTTTAATATACCTGTATCGAAGAAAAGCACTGAGGGCCAGAAAAATACTACAAGTGTATCTGCCTCAACTGTGTGTCCTGGAGGGCCAGTGTGTCTGTGGGTTTTCATTAATTTACTTAATGACATATATTGGTGTTTATTGGCTTAATTGTTCAACATTAACAGCTTCACCCGGCTATTCAGGAGCTGCCATTTTGAAGAAACCAATAAAACCATCCTTCAGAGACAAAGATTGGACAGCCCTCACTTAACCAGCCACTAGGTGGCAATAATACCCACATAAACAAGGACCACAAGCCTGCAATGAAACAATTTTGGGCTACACAAACCAAGGACTAACACTGATTAAGAAATAAAAGCAATTAAATATCAAGGTTAAAGGGAGATTAAAAATCAATTATGAAAAGCAATAAATGACAAGTTAATTAGAAAAAGCTTTTTTAATTCACAGTGTCAATATGTAGATTTCATTCAATGAAATGGTTATCCTATTTTTAGTGTTGAGAGTCATTAGTGAAGTCTGTTATTAATTACTATACAGTACCTACCATATTAAAAGTAAAAGCGCTTAATACTAAACAAATTATCTGTAATATTGGATTATCTGACAGATATATACAGCACAAATCTGAGCACTTCTGGCAGAATATCAATAACTTGCACGAACCCTCATCACTGACAGCAAATCATGTTTACAAAATTTCATGACAATGTATATACTGAGGTGAAGTCAGGTGTTCATTGACACTTAAAAAAAAGACTGTCTAAAAATTATGTGAAACCCACGAAGAACAGATAAAAGAATATATTAAAACATAAGCCTCTTAGTCTAATACACAATCTATTAGCGGTTTACCCAGGTTCCTAACGGCAGCAGATTCCAGTGTAAGCCTGAGAAGATTATGAGACTTCAGAATGAGTTACCCATTTTATTGATTTTCTTATTAAACATTTTTATAATTAAAAATGCATTATGGTCCGTTTGACAGTGATTTCATCAGGCCAGATAATTCTGTTATGGGAAGCTCAGATATTCCGTTTGCTCCCCAGTTTCTCTACTTTATTTTGGTTCTATTGAACCACTGAATGTTAACCCTGTCATGTGTATAAAGATGCATTATTCAGTCAGTGAAAATACTCAGACATTCAGTTTGGTGAAAAGTGCTTCAGTTATGGCATTACCAAATCAGAAAATACTATTACAATTCTGAAGAAACAAAAAAAATGACTCTTTTCGTCTAGCTTTGTCACAGAAACTGTAAAATGATTAAATTCATGGGTTTTCCTAATCAGGTCAAAACACATGGTTAAGAAGGTAAAAATAAATGATGAAAGTAAGAAGTGAGTGAATAAGGAAATGGCAAAGCAGTTAACAAAAAATCAAAATAAGACACAATCACCTGTGAAATGAATCGTTTCAAACACAGTTTTTGAAAAGGAACTGACGCTGTAACAGACATGTCCCACACATGCAGCACCTGCTGTCAGGCGTACATTTTGTGTGTTCAGTATTGACTGGAGACTATGCTGACAAGTCCAGTATGTAGAGATACAACCGATCAATAAAGCAGCAAGGCCTGCAGGATGGATCGGCAATCAGGTCTCTGGGCTCTGAACAGCAGAACTGTGGGTTCAAACCAGAAGGGGATGAGATAATGCCGTACCCTTGAGTTTTACTTTACCTAGAATGCTCCAGCAAAATACTGCTGTATAACATTTGGATGTTGAAATATGGACAGTTATAAGCCGCAGCATTATCATAACAGTACCTTTTAACGTACAAACAATAAATCATCGACTTCACATCTAACCACCCTTGACATTGTTTTTATCTGCAGAAACTCATTGGTTTACTGCTGCAAACCTTGCAAATGGGCTTATCAGAAAGTCAGGGTTCATTTACTACTTCTTAAGATTCAGGTTAACCCACTGACTTTGCAGCTAAAGAACAAAAGCCCCAGTTTCTTGACAGCTCCAGCATCTCAGATTAAATGTTTAATTAAAATGAGGCAAGGCAAAATATACCTCAAAAAGTCGTGTGTTTCATTATCTACCAATAAACTTCTAGATAAGAGGCAATTCCATTATTCCCTTTGTCTGAATGCTAAAAGAAGTCAACCTGTTCCTTATAAATTAAAACATGCAGTCTCTGAGTGCTCCTTGTCTCCTTGGAAACTGGCAAATTTCCCTATGTCATCTACTTCTGCTTCATTATGAAAGATGTTTTATCATCGGCAAACATGGCTGGGAATGTACTTAAGAGCAAATCTCAATCAGCCGGCCACAAGTAAACAATGAGAGCCAAATATCAAGCCTAAAGAAACTAACTTTGCTTCAGTAATAAAATGAATTCCTGGTATAATGGCAGGAAAGAACGCGTGCTGTAGATATCTCCGTGTTTTAAATTTGCTTTGTGCCTTCTTAATAGTGGTGATATCCTTCAGCAGAACACAGCCTGCAGCATGCATCACAATGGGAGCGTATAGTATTCATGAAGGCATTTTTGATACAAAAAGGTAGGTAAAAAAGCAGATGATATACTGTCAATAGATAGTACACAATGGAATGATTTCAATTTTAGAATTAAAAGTATTGTGTAAACATTTAAGAGTAACGTTTCTAATCGAAACCCAATGCAGCTGCGAAAAGGGAGATAGTTCTGGGGTCTGCCATGAAATCACAGACTACTGAAAACAGTCGGGGGATCCCCGTCATTGTAAGGCAAACTGATAAACAGGTGGTTGTTGTGTTCAAGACATTCTTTCAACAAGTGTCTTCACTCCAAGCAGCAGTGCCATTCTCATAGCCTTGTTTGAGAAAGAGGAGACTGTTGAATAGTTCCTTATGTAAAAAGTCTGTGTAACTTCCCTCCTACATGATTTCTGACAGCTTCCACCTCATAGACTTTGTGATCCTCAATAGGGCAAAGAGAACGTGAATTAACAATTTCTTTCAGTCAATTTTGTAGAATAAGCATTTTCAAAATTTTGCCAATATACTGTATATTTGTGTATTCTTTCTATGAAGTTTAATTCAGTTTTTATTTCTCACTACACCATAATTTGTAAAGTAAATGTAATATCTTGCGATTTTGTAACCTATGCTCTAATAAAAATAAAAATAAATCAAATCTGTATTTCCCATTCCCCTTTAACTGAAAGATTACACTTGCAAACTGCATATTGCACGTTATTCTGCTAGAATGGCTCAGACTTCAGACTATGAGCCCATAGTTGAAAATCAATTTTCAAGACACTGTGATTTGTGAATTTTATTGACTCTGCAATAGCTGGAAGTAAAAGCTCCAGAATGGAATTCACACTCAAGGTCTGCTGATCTGAAGTTTCACAGAGATGGAGTCCTCTTAGAACAGCACTAGGCAACACTCTAACACATCAACACGTCATTTTGAAATGTTATCCTTACTGTGTAATTGACATTGAAAACTTTTTGATTTGTTTTCAACTCAAAAACCTCTTTTCTTTTTATTGGTACATCAAGAACCCCTGCAGAAGATCTGTTGTGAGCATTAGGACATTATACTGTAGTTCTGTGCAAGGCCGTCAGGTGTCATGGAAAAAATACTTCCAGTTTCAGCCAGATATACCTTATTCGGGTCACACCAGAGCCCTGGTATATAGAAGCAGTGATTTACACTACAATTTCTGTTTTCAGGTCCACTTTTGTCTGCCAACAAAAATGGGATTTTGACTTCCGTAACAATACATTCTTACCTTTATACAGTATACACCTATACCCTGTACCTAAACGTGTATACCTATACCTTTCCAGAAAACTTCATGAATAGATTTTTATGTGAGTTACACTTCTTTCAATTTCTACATTTTTTCAGCTTATATATAATATGTGTGGATGATGAGAAAAGTTTCTAATGGGTCAAGCTCAGGACATAGCAGCTATATGGCTGCTATCAGTGCTAACAGTCTATTGATCCTAGAATCTCTGAGAACCTGATTAAATATGACATAAATACTGCTTTCAAAATTGACAGTGAAATTCTCACAATAAATAATGAATTCTTGCTCTGGGTCTAGCTGCTGTGAGAGCAGTGTCTCGCTCAGATAATCCCAGCATGTTTGGGAATGCAGCCAGTCAGATGCACAGCAAAGCATAGCTTTAGAAACATGATTCTTTAATATGTATTACTTAGAGTGCTTCTCACTGGTGTTTCAAAGAATCACAAGGCTTTTAGGCAGTTGTTTTTCATCACTCATTTCTGGTTTACATATATTTCCCTATCTCAGGTGCCCTGAAAGTGTGTATAAACCCTTTTTTGTGTCAGCAGTGAGTTCTTATTTCTTGAAATCTAACCTTTTTTTAAAATATTTATTGTCCTCCAGAAAATATTTCTTTACAAGGCTCTTAATTTAGGTCCACCGACCTAAATGTCACTTTTTGTGTGCTTTTTATCTTCTTTCCAAAGTACACTTGTGGAACTATTTATTAATTACTCCTATCACCTGATTAATTTGTAAGTGACAAAAAAGCAGCAGGATTATAATTTCAAAGGCTTCACAGAAAAATACATGAAATGAGTTTTGCATCCTCAGAGTGTAATTATTTAGATGGTAATAAACAGCTTACAGGTATAATGCAGATCAGCTGCATTACATACAGTGTACTGTTATTATTAATAGTACACTGTTAATTAATTATTATTAATGCTAATGATTCATGGTTGTATCCGCCAGCACCACAGTCATATGCATTAAGGATCAGTACCAGCACTCACATTGTATTTCCTTGGCAAGGGTTTGAGGCTCAGCAAAAGGCCTGGCAGCTGAGAACTCTGCCCTGATCACAGAAAAAACAGCCATTGGTCTGTCATGTTGTAAATTTAAGTACATCACTCCAGTTACATGAATCTCATGTTCATTTCCTAAAAATGATCCTAATGTTTTCCAAAGCGATCTAATTGACCTGTTAGACAATGGCATCCACAGTTCTTTGCAAATCCTGAGACCCTGAAACGAATAAACGATGAGTGATTTGAACAGCCTAATTTAACAAAAAGGTCTCTGAGCAAAGTGTACAATACTTTTAACAAGGCAAAAAAAATATCATGTCCTGATGAAGAGACCATGTGTGAAAGTGCTCAATTACTAGTATCTATGGCTTAGTTTTGGGGATGTGTTGACCCAACAGTGCATAAGCAAAGGCTGAAGATGAATAGATAGTTTTAGGTCCTTGGGCAATATCTAGTAGGCATGTAACTATATAGGTTCAGGTGGGTAGCTGGGTCAGCATGCGTAGGCTGCAAAGGAACAAGTAATAGGTTTATTCCATGCTGAAAAAAAGAAGAGAGAAAACACAACTTTTCGGCCGTGGAACCTTCTTCACACCTGAAGAAGGCTCCACGGCCGAAACGTTGTGTTTTCTCTCTTCTTTTTTTCAGCATGGAATAAACCTATTACATGTAACTATATACTGTATATAACATTTAAGAACTCCAAAAAAAGCAAAAAACATCAAAACTGGTTTTGTACAAGGAAAAAATGAAGTGGTTTTCTAACTTTTATGAAACATTGTATCATTACAGTACAAAAGAATATTGTGCTCTTTTTGGAAGCTGAGTGTCATTGTACTTTTAATTGTTTGCCTTGATTGCAATTAGCTGTGCTTTAATGAAAGGGTTTCTTAATTTGTTTTTGTGTAAAATTATTAAATAGATGTTTGTGTTATAGTTATTACATTTACTGGTAGTTTTCTGTGCTTCTGAGAGAGTGAAAACAGGTCATGACCAGCCCAGAATTTGTGTGTGAAAAGATTCTGCCTAATTATTGTATAACACTGTCTATCTTTTTTTCCCATTACTGAGCACGAAACTTTTTTATCTTAAATTATAATGGTGGTTTTGTTTTGCTCGCTATTTTAAAATTGATTTGTACATAATTAAATAATTTCACAATGTAATTCCATCTTGAAAATCATGTTGTGAGCAGAGAAGTATTCAGACTGATTGCAATCACAAGCTAACAGACTGATCAATATTTTGCTGTTTCTCTTCTTCCACAGACTCATTTAAGATGTTTTGATGAACTTTTCTGACCTGCAGCCTAAGCAGCTCAAGCTTTTATTTATGTTTTTTTTTTAATAACTACCAGCAGGAAAGTCTTTTGAGGAGCCAAGGCTGATCCAGAACTCCCACCAAAGACTATAAGAGCACTTTAAACTTTTTCAGTTCATTTGTGGGAGCAATGAAGAAAGATTATTTTTACATCAGACTGCTTTCTCTTGAGTGTCAAACCCAGTATTTCAGTTTATTCAGATAAACTGTATAATTTGTACTTCATATACATGCATATTGATTGTTTGAATTTTGATGAATATAATTAATTACATGATTTTGAAAAAGCAAGTTAAAGAATATTTTCTTTTCATACTTTCAGTACTGTGAACACTTTCATGTGCTAAGAATTTACAAAGAGGTAGACCGGGATCTTAAGCCCACCAGAGCTCCCTCAGAATATAAAATAAAGTCCAACATAACATAATCTATTTGCAGTAACGATTTTGAATGAATGATTCTTCATTTAAAAAAGCAGACAAATAGCATAACATTATTAATGTCGTTGGAGTTATATTTGAAACAACTGCTGGAAATTATCTTATTTATCCCACCGAAGACCCTGAAGGAATTAACTGATGTTAGTTTTTAGGGTTTGCTGACTACAGCATTTCTCCACTCCACTGTAACGGTTCCAGTGTTTAATCCAAACAGCAATTCGGTTGTTCTTATCGGCTGCACACTTCATTTTAATTACTGACGTGTTCTGGCATCTGCTACAACTTCAGACCTGTAGACTAGGTTTGGTGGACAGTGGTGTCGCCAAGAGAGTGTACCTGTGCCTCTTTTTCTTGCAATGTCACTTCCTGAAACTTTATATATTCTTATATGCAGTAAGGAGTGAGAAGATATTCACAATTCCCTGTGCTTAGCTACCTTAGGCTATCAAAAGTCTGAAGAGGTGAAAAAAATAACATTATACAGTATCTCCCCAGAGAATGGGAGAGGTAAGAGCATATAAGACTGTAAATGAGTGTAAAAACAAAGTTTCAAATTGCTGCCTATACTCTAGATTGGCATGGATAACCTTATAACAAAATCCATTTAAAATTATGTATTAAGTGCATAAAATGTTTATCTACATTTTGAATTTTCTGATATACAGTACAGGTACGAGACTGTGGGTGTAATGCCTACATTAATTTTCATTTTATAGAGTTCTCCTGCTTCTTTATGCCATCATATAAACATATTGGGTTAATAGAGGTTAACAGTTAATACATTTTTAAGATTATCTATCCACTTTCTATTCCTTCTTCCTGGAAGTCCTTCCCAGCATGTAGTGGGCACAAGGCAGGATGCACCCTGGACAGGAAGCCAGTCCATCACATAGTGACTTAAGATTTAAACAATCACTTGTTTTTTTAACCTGAAAAGCCTATTCATTGAAAAGCCCATTTAAACATTATGAACCCTAAAACAGATGCATCAGATTTAATTATTGGAGGGTTCAGTCTCCTCTGGTTTTTGATTCAACCCAGACAATGTAATTACTTGCTTAGACATCTATGGGATTTTTCTATGGGATTTTTTGTAGTTGTTTACTATAAGAACTCACTTCATTAAAGAACTGGTTAAAAACACATATGCAGCCAATTAATCAAATAAGCCTTTGCTCTAAAATATCACAACAATGATATGAATCAGGCAGTTTCACTTCCAGTCTTGGAAATCCAAAGGAGCTTCTCATTTGTTTTCTTAATTACTTAATTGATTTTATTATTGACATAATTGGTCTGCATTAGTACCAGTACCTAATACTGCAAATACACATTACAGTACCTAAGCTTACAAGTTCAGACTTTTAGTGCAAATATGTCCTAGTGCTTAAAAGAAACCAGTTGCATCTGTAAAAAATTAAATATTCACAGATAGCAAGAATCTTATATTGAGAAGGAAAAAGTATAAAGTCTGAAGTATAAAATTAAAGAAATGGATCATCCACACATTTTTCTGACTAATTTGTGAAATGAGCTCTAATTAAATATTCCTTGTTGTTGTTCCTTATAATTTACTTCATCATCTGCTGTGCAGATAAAGGAAAGTGAATTTCAAACCATTCCAAAATGCCATATAATTGCAAATTACTCAGCTGTTATAGTTTGGACAAAATCATCCCTTTTCAACAGCGCACAAATGAATATACGTTTTTCTCAATCAGTGCAGCACACCAAGAAATGCTGCCAGGTTTCTTCTGAAAATTAACATCAAAAGTACAATTACTGTTGTTACTGTTGTTCTCATATTGAACAGACTTTTATTCTTTGAAGAATCCGAAAGACATTATTGTACGATTATTGTTATCTGTTACAAAGGTGATGGTTGGCTAAGGAGTAAGGAAGCTTTTTAATATAGCACACTGAAACTGTTTTTCTACACAATTTCATAAACTATCCAAAATAAGGAAAAATGTGTTCAAATGAAGAACATTTGCATTCTTAATGAACTACGTGGAAATCTAAAGATGTCATTTAGTTTATTTAGTCTTTTGAACAGCAGTTCAAGTTATCTTTTAATTCAACACCTATTCTGAAACTGAGATTTCAGAATAATTATTTCCTATGTGTTGTTATTCACTCATTTTGGTTATTCACTCATGATGGACAGAAGAATCATTGAATGCCCCAGTCTCTGCATGAACTGAGGACTGCTCTAGCAACATACATTTGATAAGGCACCCCTGTTCAATGAGTCATGTTTTTGTTTTCAAAGATGTGCTTCAGAAATCACTTTTCAGATAACTTCTATTATGCAACTATTCAGAATTATTCTTCTTGCTAATTTTATTTTTTTCTTCTAATGCCTCCAACCCTATTGCCATTCCAACTAATGCGTCCAATGATGACAAAGAGGGAGCTGCTGATCTGTACTTTTGTATGTACAGTATATGTTGTATGTACTGTATGTTGTATACTGGGATTAACTCCCATCCAGTTCAACAAGGCTGGGTAGTCTGATCTGTACACCTAAAAAATGTTGGGTAAAGAAGGGTAAAGAAATGACTCTTGTTATTAGTTTTTAAGACACTTTCCCATATTTTTCACTTGTTAAAATGTGTTTTAAAGATTTGAACTTCTGCTCTCCATTAAATTGCACCAGATCAGTTATTGATTACAGTACCTGCTAATTAAACTAGAGGCGAGTGGGACTGAGGCATTTTCTCTCTATAATGGGATAATCTTCTATTTGCAGTCCTCATTTAATCAAGGGTGGACAGGGAGGGAGGGTTCAATCCCTTCATTAATCTCCTGCTCTGAATGTCACAGAACAGACATTGAGAGATGTGTGTAATGCAGAATGATTATTTGACAGCCCCAGAACAATTTCAGGACACCAGGGGTTTGCATCGGGCTCACTGAAAAATGAGCAGGATGCCTAAAGGCCTGCAGTTTAACACTGAATAGTTAGAAAGTTGAACTTCTCTTTAGTTTCTCCCTTAAAGGGGAACTGCAATGCTATTTTTATATTTCAGGACTAGAAAGAATAGGCATTGATGAGTGCATTTCAAACCACACTGATAGTAAAATGTACACAGTAAAACCAATTTACATCACAAAATAGACATTTACAGGTATATTCCGTGCCATATTCTGAGATTCAGTACAAGGCAACAAAATCTCTGGTGATGTAACACAGCCATTACTTTTTTTTTAACTTTAATTACTTCAAGTATTACTTCAGTTTAAGGTTGTTGCATAATGTTGCTGAGCCCAAGTCGACATTTTGTAACTTCAGGGGCACCAGTGGCGGGAATGGAGAATTTAGGTCTTGAGTGATGTGCACTGGGCTGCCATGCTTTTATTTACCCACAGCACCAACAACCCTGTGGAAAGTTCTCTGGATTTGTTTAAAAAGTAACAGTTGTACATTACCCTTCTGATGCCCTCCTTGGACTCCTCCACATTGTTCTCGGCCCCCCCAGTCCGGTTGATCATTTTCCACATCTGAGAGTACATGGTGTCCCTCTCGAAGGGGTTCATGCCCTTCGTGCGCACTTGGTCGTACACGGCCGAGTCCAGCACTGTGCCATAGGGGATATCAGTCTGCTTAGACAGGTCCTGGAGAGACCTACATCAGAAGGAACACAAAGACAGAGAGGTTACACTCTCATTACAAAGCCACCTTGCCTATTTCAGGTTTTAATGCATTACAGGGACAAGTAAAAGTCACAACCATCTCTAGAACCAGTACCAGGTACCAGTTATTTCATGACTATAGTATATTCTTTGGCAAATGTGCACAAAGAGGTAAGGAATTAAAATACTATTTCCACATTGGGAGTACAAACTACAATACAGGGCAGTTTATTGCCTGCCATGCACATCTTTTGCAAAAGTTGCATTATGCAAAAAACAGTTTGCTGACATGCTTTTTGTGCTTTCTTTAATGCTGCAAGCTAAAAGAGAGACTTCAGAGTAGTGCTGTAGCCCAATGCACTGTATTAAAATAATATTAACAGGAGAACAAGGTAGGTTTCAAAAATGTCATTATCCATCACTGTTTTTCTAGAAATAAGTACTATTGCACACTACACCTCATGAAGATGCTGTATCATTATGAAGCCTGCCAACATAATGGTTTCAGTACAGGGTTAAATTGATGTTTGGACTCAATCTTGCCTTAGGTGTTAGACTACATCACAGAACTTTTTTAACCTTTTCCATTAGAATACATTTATGATCTATAATCAAATAAAAAAAAACACACAATTAAATAATTTACAAAATTTCATGTGGTGAAAATGTTTTAACTAGGATGTAGTCTCACCTTGTATACTGTGCTATTTGGCTGCTACAACCCATAGCAAGAACATGCACAATCATATTGACATGCCCTTTGCCTAGATTTCAGTTCATACAGTAGTGCCATTTGTTAGGTGTGGCTAATTGGCTCTGTCACACTGCTGTTCCCATAGATCCCCGCTCCCTCAGCGGTAACACATTCCCAGATGATCCCGGCTCTTGACAGTGAGTTGCCTGATTAACACTTTTACAGCAGATGCAATTGGTTCAACTGCAAGCCTAGTTAGTTTAGTAGCTTATATACTGTAACATGGCTGAGTGTACAGCTTGTAGTCAAGCCTAAACAATTAGGAAGGAAGAATAACACTGTTATAATCTTGTTTACTGAAGCCCACAATTCCTAAGAAGGTTTACAAACAAAAGCTCTTAATATCAGTGCATATTAAATTGCCTGGAAAACAACTGCACTGAAAACATCATGTTTGTTTGGTTGAACAGTGACATAGCCAAGCTGACTTGGAAAAGCTTTGACATCCTCTGTCAGAGAAACGACAGTAGCTCAGCACTTCAAGGTCTAAGTTCTAAGGTCTTAAGGTCTTAATGACTCCTGTGTACCCCCTTGTGGTGAAGGAGAGAAAGATTACAGACCTCCTTGTTTATCACACCGAACGCTGTTGAAAAAAAATCATGATTACCTCCCACATCTCAGCAGATTTAGAAACTTATTTAAAGATACTTCTTTTTTGTGTCCAGCCAAATGGAGGCAGTTGATCAGGCAATTGTACTGAAGTCATCATGTCTGGTTTTCAAAATACTTCAATTCAGGATTTGAACATTTTCTTTAACCTTTCTTGGGCTGGATCCCAAATCCACAAAGCAGGTTTGTAAAAAATATGCCTTTTATTGAAATCTATCAAATGCACAGTACCATATCCTGACTAAACGAGAGCAAGATATTTGCAGATTCTAATGTTTTGTACAAGATATCAAAGCCTTACAAATGACAAAATTCAAATGTGAGATTAAATCAGGAATTCCAATATGTATAACATCCTGAAATCATATTAATAGGAGTGCTACAGGTATTTCATCTAATACCCAACCTAAATCAAATCAGTTTAAAATTATAAACAGAATTCAACATTCTCCTGTCACATTATTAAATGTGGATTGAAACAGGACACTCGTTGCTGGAGGTGCATTTGCAATGACGGAAGACTGTTACACTCTATGACTGGAGTTGCTGTAACTTAAGTCAGTACTGTGAAACATCTCTTGGGATCCTGTACTTGCAATTTTAGGAGATTTACCTGCATTCTATTTTAGTTATAAAAAAATCCTAAATGCAACTCTTACAGTACTTCTATACTGACTTTCAAGGAAGCTGATGTACGCCCCAGTTTGGGATTTATGGAAAAATACAGTTTTGGACATTACTGTATTAACCTGAAACTATTGAGCAAGCTCAGAGTTTCATATGAAACAAATTGTCATATGATATTACAAATGCATATGTGAAACATCACAATTTTGACCAAACCCAACTTTGCTTAGAGCATAAGAGCAGTTTCTGAGATTTAACTAGATTGGGATAAGAGGTAAGGCTTCTGTCAGAAACATCAAGAATTGTTTTAATGCAGCATGACTGCATTAAAAATTAAATAATATTTCTCAAGAAGAGGCTACTTTAATTCTGATGCAATTAAAATATGGGATATGAACAATTATCTACAAATACAATGACAAAACACAGAGAAAGATATATAAAAAAGGAGGACATACACAGAAGACATTTCCCAACACAAAGAAGATTCTTCCAACTCCCTTGTTTGTCTTTGTTTACTAGACACACAGGAAAATTTAAAAAGCCTTTTTTTCTGGCATGAAAGCAGTCAACCAGCCTTTCAGTTCTTTTGATGGCACAAAACCACCTGCTGTTGTTTTGGAAGCGAAGACTTCACATGTTCAGCTCTTCATCTTTCCTTGGCATCTGCTCTGTTCTAACTGACATGCACATTGTAAGAAGCAGGACTGATTTCACTGTGTGCAATTCCTCTGCACTGGTAAGCTGTATTTTGCAAAAAAAGTATTGTGCAAAAATTGCAAACTAATAAAACCAACATTTAAAAACACCAAGAAAAAAAAACTTGATTAAAACTATTGTTTTACTCTCTAAAACACTTGTACATGACAAACAGCTGTTTTATGGTAAAGAAGTTACTTTACTGACTATGAAAAATCACAGAACCTATGCACTCTTATGCTCGTTGAGGCTCATGTGTTGTATGTGTGTGAAGAACACCACATGCAAGTGGGAGCAGAGCCAAAGCAGAAGGTTGGCTACTCCTGCCCAGCACTGGATAGTAGGATGGTAGCAGTCTTTTCATTTGCAAAAATGCCGGATATTTTCATTGTTACTGCTTAGACAGGTGACAGGTGCAACATGAGTCATCTCTGGTACAAGGCCAAAGGGGAATATGTTCTGAAGAGCACTTTTCTGAAATCATAATAATCACACATTTTTATTTAGAAACACTTTTCAAAAGACACAATGTGCTGTACTGTACTGCAGGTCCAAGCACTCATAACTACGCCAGTATGTGACTGAATAATAATAATATAGTTCAGATATGATGATGAGTGAGCCAGAATGAAGCACTCTAATAATAGCAATAAGTGATGCAGGTCCCTGGGTAACACATCATTTCTTTGTTCTATAGGATGCAGTAGGCAGTCTGAATGAGCAAAGCAGCTGTCTTTTAAACAGGGACACAAACAACTAAACCTAACTATTCATAAGGCATCATAACTTCATTGCAATGATGATACACACAGGGATACCATCTTTGTGTTTAAGACTGTATTAACCTGGTGGATTATTTTTAAATTTTTGCTGATAGATACTATTCTAAGTCCCTACCGTCTTGAACAATCCTATAACATAGTGTGTAAAAGCTTATTCGTATGCCAACAAATGCTCTGTGCTCCTCATCCTTAGCTGTGTTTGAATTGCACAAAGATGTGTACCTATAGGAAATTATCCTTACACTTGTCTGGCACAATTAGCACTTACATTTCCATAATTATTATACTAAGCTTAGTTAAAAGAGGCTTATTTCCCCAGTGACCAGACTGCCCCCTCCAAAATCTGTTCAACATAATATTTACCTATAGTTTGATCAAAGGTGAAACTACACTCACGATCTAAAAATATTAAGGTTAAGGTTGTATAATAGTGCTCTATCAAGCATGAAGGAGGCTGGATATGAGCCATCTTGCCTTTCTCACAACAGAAACTCACACCTTGATTGAAGCATTAAACAGTAACTGAATGTGTGGAGCTGTGCAAGACAGTGTAAACACATTCTGTGTGAGGCTGTCAGAAGATTTTTTTAATTAGCTCTTTAGTTATCCAGAGTAGTCTATACAGGCCCATTATTGTGGAGGAGTTTATATGAGAATATACTGTATATAGAGGATATACAGGCTATTGAGCTCTGTCAAAAATATATTGATGCTGTAATGTCACTGTACTCACCAACAAGGGTGCAGCTACTGGAGAAGGGGTATGAATCCACTTGCTGAGCTAAGAGTGGTGTGGGAGTGAGTACAGGGCTGTTAAAACTAGTGTAGTTCAATATTGTCAGGTATGCTTGGGTCAAAGCCAGTGATTCACAAAACAACAGTACCAAAGGCTTTCCCAAGAGTAGTTTAGCTTCCAAGGTGTGTTAAGCTGTGTTCGTAAGGCAAAAATCAGTTCAAAAGCACCCGGAAGGGAAAATCTGCAAACCAAAGGAAAGCAGGAGATTCAGAGCCTGTGTTCCCAACACTACGGAACACTGAGACTCAAGGGGAATAAACTCGATGATGGAGCGTATAACTGCCGAAGAAACAGGAATAAATACCCGAGGGAATGAGGTAAGTAATTATTTAATTAGTAGTGGATGGTTTTGATAATCTACCACCCACGGCGGTTTCAGACCGTGTAGTGAAGTGGCCAGTGGCCTCAGGAATGGAGGCTAGAGAGACTGCATTCCCATGGGCATTACAGTAACCCCCTCCCAAAGGGTGACCTCCATATATTTCACATATGAAGAAACCAGCACTGCACTAGTGGGGAGTGCTTGCCCCTGCTTAAAAAACATAGCTGGGTCCGCCCATGAAAATAAAGGAAATAGTGAGGGGAGCATGGAAAGTAAAAGAGAAGGTGATTCTATATCCCAGATGGTGAAAAAAATCTTGTGCCAGCCCAAGTCATTTTTGTTATTTGCTTTAAAATAAATACTTCAGAAATGGACAGAGAGTACTACAGAGATTTGCTAAGGGCCTTGACCCAGTTGCTGTCCTATTTCCATTACCAGCAATAAGGGCACTGATGTTAACATTATTTGAAGATCCATAAACCTCTTAAGCAATTTTACTTTCAATTAGAAAACATCAGAGGCTACCATGCATGAAGAATTAAGAAACTGTGGCTAAATAAAGTCAGCAAATAGGGTTTGCTTACCTACCCTAAGTGAACTGTGAGATTTATAAAATATCACAGTCTGTCTAATTGGAAGATTTGAGGTTCATTTTTAAAGTTTTCGAGGTTTCCTCTGAAGGATAAAAGAAGAACATCCCACCTCTTTAAAACAACAAGCCCCTGGGTTTGGAGTTTAGGGCCTAATTATTGCTGAAATGACCCCAAAAGTGTGTACACATTAAAGCTAATACATTGAAATTTATGGAAATCCTAATTAGCTGCATAGAACTAGAACCAAGCAATCTACACAGGAATTCTTAATGACATGTAATAAAAAAGTGATTCTTGTGTTAACATTTTGCTGGTAGCTGTGTGTGTACTGATGGTAGAAGTTAGATGGTCTGCAAAAGCAATTAACTAAATCACTACAATACATCCCTAAGCTGATTATTTACAATTATATTTCAAATTTATGGATGTACTTTTAAAAAAGAATAGCTCCACGAGTCTGAGTTCCAAATTAATATAAAGAAAATAATAATTTATTAATCTGACCTTTTGTCAGGCAATTAAATAAAATGCTTTGATTCTCAGTGCTTTTGTTGGGTCACAAATTTAGAGGTTATTTGTAGGACAGAATAATGGAAAGG
The DNA here is from genome assembly GCF_055471065.1 of Atractosteus spatula. Taxonomy (NCBI): domain Eukaryota; kingdom Metazoa; phylum Chordata; class Actinopteri; order Semionotiformes; family Lepisosteidae; genus Atractosteus; species Atractosteus spatula. The sequence continues at coordinate 63,541,418 of NC_142708.1, read as the reverse complement.
AAATTAACCAGACAAGACCACACTTCCATTAATAATAAACTATTTTACATAATGACTTTAAAAGCAATCTTGTCAAAGCACTTATGTACTAAACACCTGTGACAGTGTTGCTGAGGATGCCAAACGGCCCCCTCTCACCTGTAACCTTTCCTGAGCTGCGTAATTGGATATGTGCTCACACTTGAAGACATTAACAAAGCAACAGTCATTGTCCGCTCCAAAAGACAATTCCTACTTGGAACCATGGTTCCAAGGCCTGGCTCTGCCCAGAGGGATAGAAGCCCACTAGATGAAATGAATGTGGCTCTAACTACTACTACTGCAAACACAGTGACACAGTCCACATGAACAGCAGCACAACTGGCTGCTGGGAGTTCAGTAACACACGTGTGGTCAGTTTTGAGCCCGCCAAACCTTATTCTGTGCTTAACACTTTAAATAACCTTTATATACTTAGAGTGCTTATGAAGCGAGTTGGCCTATTCAAAGAAATGGATTATGAGAATTGTGGAGCAAAAGAATTTGGCAAGGCCATTCATGTGGTCAATTGAAATAGACACTGAAAAGTTTCAACTGTAACCTGTACACTAACCTGTCCTGTAACCTCACCTTATACACATGGTCATGTGGTGAAAAATGTGAGGTATTCTAGTGCCCCCTAGTGTATACTGCTTCCAGGAACACGTTCCCCTATCTGTAGTGCTTTGAAATTATGTAGTACAGCTACAGTACAGCAGTCTTACTCTATTATTATATTTCTAGATTTCATAATTTATTACATGTTTTTTTTTTACTTTCTGAATCTGTTTCCACTTTGCTGTTATTCTTACAAAGATTACAAAATTATTTTTTACACATCTGGAGACATGCATTATTCCTTTGCTTTTAAATCCCAGCAGCCTCTTACACCCACAGTGCACTGAGTGAACATTTTAAAATGCTGCAGAGGCCTGTCTAGACTGACACTGCCTGATTAGACCTGCTTATCTCAGCCTGCTGGCCTTTCCTGTACGTCTGCGCACAAGATGAAGCTGAACACCCTTACAAAAGACTCGTGTCCCCATTTTTATTCCCAATGGAGTTATTTGTTGTGTCCAACAAGTTTGCTCAGAAGTACAAATTTAAAATGGGCACTCATGATTCATTGCCCTTTAAGTGTAAAGTAAGGAGAAAATGGCTTTCCATTGAAAGGAGTTGCTCTTTTCAGTTGTCATACTTACTGAATTATTTACAAAGTGATTTCTAGTTACTGCCAGAGAGGCTATTCAAAGGGATATTCTTGGGGCTTTTTCTTAGGTAATACTTATGCTTTGTAACATTTTTATTTGGGATAAAGTTATGCTTTTAGAAATGTTGATTGCAGAAAAACTAATATATGGTTATTGATGGCTTTAATAAAGGACTATGTTCAAAGAGATAATACTGGCTAGCAGTAATAATAAGGTTTGTTTACAGAGCTTAGAAAAAACGAATTGATCGTCAGTTAGCTACTTACGACCAAATGAGCTTGAGTGGCCTCATGTTTATATTCTTTATTATATTCTTAGCTATAATATTCATTTATTCTGATTGATTGGCTTTGAACATAGTAGCTTTTGTGAATAAGACTATGACTGAAAGGGATATGAAATCACACCTGGTGCCTACACAACAAAATGCCATACATTTCTGTCCAGTTCAAAAATTTGTATTTAGGGGAAAATATATATAATTCCCTGTGATCCAGGCACACTGCAAATCACACAGAGAAAGTTGCATGTGGAAAACAAGTGAAAAAAGACATCGGCAATAGCTCGTGAATTAGAGCAGACACTTTGTAAAAACACACTGAATGCAAAAGCAGGGACATTTCTCAGTGCCCGTCTCATTAATGATTACTGTGTTAAATTATTGATTTGTTCTATATGTACAGCAGACCATATTTGTAACTGGGTGTATATTATCATGGTGACTTCCTCGTGTTCAAGAATGAAGTGTCAAAATTGTGTGTATGTACAAACTGCTGTACAGGTTTCTGATATTTTCCAGTGTTCTAACTATTTCCACTTGCTTTTTCCTGATAGAAAACACCAGAGGCTTTGAGTGAATTTCTCATGTTCGGGAATATATGTATATTGCATCTCCTGTACTTATGTAATACACTTCCTCGTGGTGCTCTTGCTGGACTGCAGCCATCTACCAGTTACTTGTGTTGGATGGGACAAGGATCATCCTGCTGCCTTCTCACGACACATTTGTGGAAGTTGATAGCTCTGTCCTGTCCTATTACCAGTCGCAGGTGGGATTTGGCAAAGCCAAATGGTGGAGTTTTTCACCATTTCGGTTTCTTGTCTTCCTGCCTTTATTTTGTCATTTTTACCATAACATTTTAATTTCCTTTCTGCAACTAACCACCCAACAGTAGCCACTACAAGTCTAAGCAGACAAGGGAAATAAACGCATCAACCTATGAGAAAGTCAGTGTTGGGGCACACTGGGGGGTATGCCAGTACATCACTGGGTGATGGAGAAACAGACAATTTAGAACAGCCAATCATACCTATATTATTCTATTATACAGGCTGATTTCCCCATGGCATTAATTTCAGGCTATATGTTATGGTTTATTAGTAAAAGCATGATTGAAAAAGCATGGATATGTGCTTTAAAAAAAAATGACAATCAAACACCTCCCAAATCTATGTAAGTGGCAACAGCCATTTAACATCAAGACACCAGTGCTGTATGGATAAATTGGTTCTTTTAAAAGGTTATTAAAATAGTTATTAACATGTAAAGCTATTTGACTACAAACATTTATTACCTGATCATATTTTGCTGTAAAAAATGAAACGTTAAATATTCAGGCAATATTTCACATATAGTATTCCACAGTAATACTGCCTTGAAAGGAATTACAATTAGTCTTCCATAAAGAAGAAAACATATACTTATAAATTATTTTAAAAGTGAAAGTTAAGTGAAAGTCTGGAAATTATATTAAATTAAATTTATATAATATAAATTATATAAGTCTGTACAGCACTTATATTGAGTCACAAATACTGTAGCTTAGTTAGTAAAATGTATTAATCCTTGAAACCTGTCCTTACATATACAAATGGAAACCATCTAAAAAATAATCCAAGGGGAATTCCTCTGCCTTGTTGCAGTAGATGAAAAGTGCCACAAATATGTGATTCCCTTTCTTTGTGAAATTGGGCTTTCAGAAATATACAGGAGTCTGATTATTATTATGATTATTTTTTCTACAACTATTTCTGTATGTTTTTTGAACTGAAAAGACACGTGCCTTTGCATTTTGTAGTAAAATCACTGATACACAACATTCTGCTCCCTGTAGAATCTGAAACCTCTTTGTTAAATCGTAACGTCTCCCATATCAAACAACTGCACAGATGATTGTAGGGTTAAATAGGTTTTTTGTGACAGTTACCCACTCCTCAGTATCCACAATGAATTAATTATGTGGTGGGGGGTGATTTTATCATATGCTTTACTCCCCCAGTACAAAATATCTGCGCCGGATCACTTCCTCTTTCAGGGCCATGTGAAATAATGAATGAGCAAGCTGGATCACACTGGCACCATCAGCCCAAAGACATGCTGTGTGATAGATATACACACAGGCATGTGCCTTAGGGTTTTATAACAGTAAAGATATTAAAATAAGGATTTTTCAAAATCCCAAAATATTTATACAGAGGCTTCACATATTCACAAAAATATTTGAGGATCTTTTAAAATCTTTAGTTTGCTATTCTTACTGTTACAGTCATATTAAGAAATAAAAGGTTACAGGTATTCCAAATCATTGGTTTTCTTCTCCCCAACATGTTCTGCAATGAAGAATACACTATTTCTGAAGATTAGACAATTAACCAGTGTAATTGTGTTATGGTAGCTGGATTATGCGTAACACATTCAATTGTCAAATACAAAAAAATTAAAAACAGGAGCCTCATACTGTAGGCTTTCAGCATTAGATTTGAAAATCTCTCTCGTTTGGCGCAGTGGTCTGCTACATCAATGTGCTCTATCTCCCTAAAGAATTAGAACCTGGTTTTCCTTTTCCAGCTTGAGCCCTTCACAGGCTACAGAAGGTAATTGTTTTAACAGCAGTAGTCATTACTTTAGCAATTTATTTTGCTTTCAAATTTAATCGCATCCATGATAACATGGATTTCTTGGGGTCACCTGTTTGCGTTAAAAAAGTGGCCGGGCTTTATGGGAGTCAGGACCGGCTCCCGTGACACTCACTGCCCCACACCAGGAAACACGATGTAATGGAAAGTTACTGAAGAAAAGTGTTTTATCCTAAAAATGTCATTTACAGGCAGAACTGTGTTGAAAAAGCAGCTGGATTCTGTGAACAAAGTGTGATTGTACCCAGCGAGTCAAGGGCACAGGATGTTTTAATATGTTTATCTGCCCCAGCAAAAAAGGCAGATACAAAACTGCACGTAGCTGTCTTCTCTGTCCTTCAAGGCTAAGACCTAGGACTGGAAAATTACTGTCTTGCCTGTCTTTGTATTACTAACCAACCATAATGAAGTAAACAAGTTGAGGTGTTTCACCAGCTAAGTGTATAAAATAAGGGACCTTTGCCTATTTTACTTTGGAAATCAGCTTGCACTTGCTGCACAGACTAGTGGTTGCTGTCTTTCCCTATTGCGCAATATGAATAAATGCCTTACTGAGTGAATGAGAACACCTTTCTTGGTTCTTCTTTAATAAAGATTCCACGACAACGACTTACTGGATGGAGCTCTCAATGCGCGTGATGGTGAGGAAGGCCGCCAGGTTTGCAGTGTATGACGAGATGACAATCAGGGCGAACAGCCACCACACTCCCATCATCATCCGCGTCGCCAAAGTGGTGTAGGGCACTTCGCCACCTGAAGGAAGACAGAAGAAGAGATCCATGTGCAGGACTGCCTGTAAGGTGTGGAAAGGGCCTGATATCAGCCTCCTACAGGACACACATCATAGAACTTGTGTTTTATAGAAAAAGTAATCAAAATTCAATTGAACAAAATCATACATGAACAGATGATTACTTTAAATAAATGCACGCAGTATTTCAATACAGTTCCACAGTAATGAAAACATCCATATTGTACATAGGGTAGTCTGACAGTGTTTTCCAGAAACAGAGCACTCCGAATGAAACACATGAAATCGGATTTTGATTCCTGGCTTCTCATTGGGATACATCCAGTAGGCAGTATGGTTCAAACCCAGACATGGGGTTTGGGCTGACTGACTGCTTTCTGGGGCATTTCAAAGCCCTAGAGTCGGCAAGGTGGAGGCAAATAACAAAATGAGTCTGTTTAAGCCATGAGCTGATTCAGTTAGTCAAGACGTTTGAAATCCAAATGTCTTCATTAGCCAAGATATTCCTCCTACATGTGCAAAATTGTATTTCATACACAGTTGTGGAATGGAAAATGTCATTTTGTCAAATATGACTAAGTAATGAACTGTGGAAGCATGGCCGTGCACTCCTGAAACACTTCAATGGTAGATGTTTAAAGCCAAATCACACTGCTATTATTATAGGTCACACACTGTATTTTACTCAGCAGTGGAAAGAGTGGTTGAAAGTACAGGTGCTCAGCATAACGTTCACACCTACCCACATTTCCTGACTGGAAATAATACCACAATAAATATGAATATATTTACAGAGAGAAAACAGGGGGATGTGGAGGTTTCTGTGCACCACTATGAGACAGATGAAACAGAATTCAATGCATCATAAGAGGTGTGAATTACATACCACATCTGACAAATAATGCATTTGCTCTATTAGAGGGTTCTATCTATTGTAGGCTATTTCAAATTAGCTTCATTTTTCTCTGTGAAGCATCACATTCACATGTGTAATAAGTAACAGGCAATTTCTCTCCCTTCAGCAAAAAAAACTCAATAAAACTTTCAACACCAGATGTCTTTATTGTAGGCTTCTGGATATGTGTCTTGCAATGACAGCCTTTGGGCAATATAATATTAGCATACAGCTCACATATGTGCTGCTTTGACATGTAAATAAAAAAAAACATTTTATTTCTTCAGAATTAAACTTGATAGATGTGCTTGCTTAAGGATAAAATTACATTTTAATTAACTGCACTGGGTATGTTGTCATCTTTGGATACTGTTGTAAGTTGTTTCGCGTGAAGGGCAAACTGTAATTATAGGTATTAATCACTTTGCACATACAGAGACGAAAATCCCAACATATGTAGATGATTTATCTAGGCTGGACCTCCTCTGTCTGCTCCTGTTTATTCTTGAAATTAATGTTTGCAAAACACTAGCAAATTAATATGCATTCATATGGGATCTAAGTTCTTGTTGTATATAGATAGAATTTTGTTTTGAGCATAAAAACCCTATTTATTTTCAGTTGCCAGAAAAGGGAAAGGATCTAAAGGGAAAGAAAAACACAAATTAGATTATACACATTTTAGAGTAAAGATTTCATTTAGAAATCCAAATTAGATAATATAACAAATGTTTGCAAAAAGTCTGATCATGTCTTTCTTTTGGAAAGATGGGAGGGGAGAAGTACCTATAGGAAAATGTGAAAATGTGAGGCTTTTATTACTCACAGAGCTGATAAATTCAGATCAATTTCTTTTTCTTCACTGTTGTCCCCAAAATCAATAATTGTTCCCATAGTTTACATACTGTAGTAATGTTAGAAAATTCCAAAAACAATGAAATAGAGAAGCACCAGATGCCAAAGTTAGGTTCAAGTTGATGGCCAGCTTGCTTACTAATCACAAGAACGTTATACTAATTTCTAATTTCATATTACCACCACAAACAATCTAACACTTCACAGTTTTGCATTACAGACATAGACAACACACCACATATGGTGTGAGTTAAAATGATAAGTAATGCAACAACTAAGATACTGTGAAATAGAATAAGGAACATGTTCCAGGGCCATATTTCAAGCATCGTCAGCATCAGAAAAAGTGTGCCTTCATAGAGCAGGAAATAGTGAAGTAAGTATTCCTCAAAGTCAACACAGATAAGGACACAGAGAAACACTCACAGGAGAAGGAAAACAGCAAATCCACTTTTGCAAGTTGCAGAATACGACTTGTCCAGGTTAGTTCAATATGAACAAAAAGTATTGCTAGCTTACCAAATGTCCCTTGTGTTTTAAGACTGGTCTTGTGTACTTGATCAAACTGTGAAGCCCAGCTCTGGGCAATCTGTAAAGTCTTTCTACTTTGCTTTGCAGGGCTTTCCATGAATGCCTCAAGTCTCCACTTATGACTCTGTAATTATGATTACGCTGCAGGAGCAGAAGCAAAATCAAGAATTAAAGAATTTTATGACTCCGTCTTTTAGGGCTACAGCTCTCTGTTGCCTTGATTTTCTACCATCCTGAGGTGGATAAATGATACAAGAAATCAAAGAGAAACTATTTTCACTAATAAGGAAAAATACAGGAAACATAACTTGTCTCACTGGAATAAATATGCTTAGCTTTTCTTAGATCATTTTTCTAACAATATTTGGAAAAATTGACCCCTGCTGTGTCAAAAACCATTAACTGTGTCTTTTAACAATTAGCAGCTTAAATCAAATGCTGACTGACAGCGTGAAACAGTGATGTTTCCAGGTGGAAAAAATATCTTTGAGGATGTGCAGTATTAACTTAATTCAGACGTGAACTAGAATCCTGCCGAATGGCACCCTGTCAGGAATGGTCCTCATTCTGAGGCAGAACATCAAATATGAAGTAAATGGATTTCAGAATAAAGCTACCATCTGTGATACTGTTCATATGCTGTAGGAGCTTTATGTAACTTTCTACACCAGGGAGCTTGCAATCTCTCGAGAAGCACCTTCAAGATATGTTGTGTCACACTCTCTGGAGTTCCTGTTTTTCATTTCTGAGCAGTTCTAAAATGAAAAAATTCTGGCAGAGTTTCCATTTGGTTTCAGTATTGAGTAGCTCTTTGTTTTTGCCATCTACCTGAATCAGGTGTGAGCCACCTGAAGAAGGCTTCACGGCCGAAACGTTGTATTTCCTTTCTTTTCTGCCTGGAATAATCCCGTTACCTGTTCCTTTGCAGCCTATGCATGCTGACGCAGCTACCTACTTGAACTACAAAGATAAAGATGGATTTATAAATTTGCTAGTTTTACATCACCCATAATCTATTTTAGCTGGAAAATAACACAAAGACTGTGCTTGCCATATACACTTTGTTATTTACAAACATGTTGTCTCACATTTGGGAAAACCCTGCCTGTGAATAATTCAATCAGATACTGTACTAGAATGGGTGTAAGCAGGCAGACAACCATGTAATGTCAGCAGACACAGACAGAAGCTATAATAATTTCAGAAAGAACCAAACCAGAATAAAAAAAAATATAATCCAGAATATTACCCAAGTTAGACACATCTCAAATGTTAAGTACAGGGTACAAAAACTTTGTTTTTCTGAACATTTCTGGAAAATAGGTAGCTTCTCCAAAAAATGATAAAAAAAACTTCAGACTCTTAGAGAAAGAACTGAAGTTTCATTTAAATCCTTTTTTTTTTCATAAAACGTCACCAATCCTGGGATGTCAAGTGACAGACTGGTCTGCCAGAGAGGGGCTGAATTTCATGGATTCAGACTGAAATCTGATTGTTGCAGCAGGCTCTCAAGCACAGTGACTGCAGCCGGGGGAGCTCTGCTACCACACATTCCTCCTTTCAATGTTTGAATCAGATATGCACTTTTCATGTTCATGTTTATGTATGAATGCACAAGGAGGAACAGAGACCAGGTAGGAGGTGGGTTCACACTATTTGCTGAATAATATAATTTACAACAGTGATATTACAAGGAATCTTGTAAAGAGCAATCTGAAAGCACATGAGCCTGGTTTTCCAGTGTGCCAGAAGTGAGAACTTAAGTCACTACATCTTGCTCCAATTACCTCTTCTGCTCTTCTTTTTAGAAAGAACCCCTGTGCCTAAAAAACAAATATGGCTCTGGACAATCTAAACAATTTTCACCTCATATTCAACCTACCTTTACCTTGCAAAATTTTTAGAATGTACTGTCGCAATTCAATCAAACAACTACAGGATCTCATTGCATAAAAACTCCATTCTGGTTTCAGACAGTTACACAGCACTGAAATTGCCCTTGTTAGTAGCGACTGCTGATTCTGGTTACTTTTATCATTTATCATTATTCTCCTTGATCTCAGTCTTGCTTTTGACACTTAATTATATCATCTTACTTTATCATCTTGAGACTGTGTTTGGAGTTTCTGACATGGTTCTTAAATAGTTGAACTCTTATTTTACTGAACTTTTGACACTTTGTCTGTCTTAGGGGTTTCAGTTCTGATGTTGGGTTTAATAAGCCTGGTGTTCCTCAGGGCTTGATACTGGGCTCCCTACTATTTACCATTTACATGTTCACACTTAGTCAGCTATTAATCTGAATGATCATTTCTTCACCAAGGATCCTCAAATCTACTGCATGGCCATACTAAACCTGACAATGAAGCAGCTGTTTCTGCACTCTCTAACTGCATCTCTGCCATAAAATTTCCTCCATTCAAACTGTGACATGACTGAAGTCAAGCTTCTTGGCACCTCTTATAACCTATCTGAAGCCAATCCTATCTGCGGATGGCAGTGTACTTCAATTTCAATCTAAAATGAAGAATGTAGCAGTGTTATTTGACCCAGGCTTGACTTTTGACCCACATGTGCAAAACATATTGAAAAAACATTATTCTTTTATCTCAGAAATAAATGCAAGCATGCCACTGATTAGTACTTCATGATAGAAGATAACGACGACCAATCTGGTATTTAGCGATAAAGTACAGTTTCACTTTCATCAGTACTCGCGATTATTATTGCCTGAAGCGACACAATACCATATGCGTTCATTTTTGCAGCTACATCGACGGTAACGAGATTCTGAATTGTTAAGAAAAAATTGTTGTAAAAGCAACAGAAAGCACAAACTTCTATAACTACAGTCCTAGTTATATAACGATTTTAAGTATAAGGATAAACTACTCCAAGGATTCGGTCCACCTGAGCCAACAAGATCGTAATAATGTTGACACCCAATAACGTAAATAGTAGCTGTGGATTTGGGGTTAGTGTAGTTACAGTATTTGACCATTGACAAAGTACAACTATTTTTTAGGGCACAAGTTAAGTAAGTGAAGTAAGTTAAAAAATCCTTTGGTCCAAAACTGAGGGGGCGGGATAGTTCAGTTGAGGGGGAGACACCCCATTTTGCCCCCCCCTCGTGGTGCCAGGTCTGTCTATAGCAGTCCTTATCTTCCTACTCCCCACCTTGCAATCTTTGTTCATCTGATTATGGTCTCCTGTTTGTCACCCAAGCTCACTTATTCTCTGTGGCTGACAGGGTCTTCTCTTGTTATACCCAAGGCTCTGAAACTCTGTCCCCAAGGATATCAGAAAGTCACCTACCCTGAGGACAATCAAATCCAGACTCAAAGCCTTCTTCTTCAGAAAGGCTTTTATGTAATAGGTGTCTATGTCTACTCCTCTTTTACTACATTTCTAATCCCTTGCGTTTCTTTGTGGTTATTTTATCACCTCCCTTTTTTACTGTTTTTGTTTCTTTTAACTGTGTTTTTCACTTTTCATGTAAAGTGCTTTAAGAAGATATTTTCAAGGACAAAATTAAACATAAAGGTTAGGTTATTAATATTGATTATTATTGACTAATGGTAATCAAATGAGGATCATTCACAACCCTCTGCCTACATGAATGTTGTTTGAACGGCAATTATTTTTAAGCACGTTCGTCTTGTGATTTAAACCATCCTCTGGTGCAAGAACAGCTTCCCTCGGTTTGGTGGAGCACAGTGAAAATCAAATGAAAGGCAGAAAGCTGCAGTGCCTTGTCTTTATAATAGTGTCAGACTATTTCAAAATCTTAGTTTTTTTCTTGTTTTTGAGGTACATATGTTGTTGTTAGCTAGAGATTTTTTCAAAGATGTCTCGACTCTTACCGAAGACTGCAGGAGTGTGATAAAAGAAAAGACGCATTAAATAACACTGATGTTTTCATCTCTAGGAGATACAATGTGCCAGATGTCTTACCAGCTTCATTCTCAGCTGCTCAAGTTCTACAAACAGCATCAAATAACTTATTTCAAGTTGTTCGCAAAGAATAGTCAAAGGTTTATACAAGGTAACCTTAAAAAGCTTTAAATCTTGGAGAAGCCTTGGAACACCTGAGACTATTCTCTGAGTAGTGCTTTTAGTTTTTTTTTCTAGCAAAACCTTATCATAAATAATGCACAGGAACACTCAGCCAATATCAGGAGACACTGCCTGTTTGTGTTTCACCTATAAATTCTCTGAGACCTGCCGGTATAGTTCTTGTATTAGCAGAATTTATGCAGCCCGTAAGGCATTCCTTAATGGGGCTTCCTTTCAAGCAGTACCTCACATTTACATACAGTTGTGCTTTGAAGTCTTTCTGTACTTTAGAAGTACCTTACAGCACAGCAACCCTGCATCTTTCAAAGCACTGAATCATGACAATGATCTTTTCTTCCTTTCTTTATTAAAGCAGAGGTTTAATCCACAGAGGTTTTATACACTTAGGAAGACACACTGAAGTACTGAGTACAATGGAAATTGCACTAACATACAGTTATGATACAGAAAGTGATGACATACAGTGTGTCTAAAGAATGTAGAATGTCTACACTGAAGAAATGGTGCAACTATGATTTTATATTTTGACACGATACTGGTATTTAAAAAATATAAAAGAAATGTTATGGAAACATACATGTTTTGTTTGTAATGCCTCTACAGGTCTACAGACCATCTAATTACTTGCACTGAGAGTGCAAATGTCTAATGAGGCACAAAAGAAGCTCCCAGGTCTACTGTATTCAGTGAAATAGTTTAAAAACAGATATCAAACAAAATGTTCTAAATCAAAGAAAAAAATCTAAATCAAAGAATCAATATCAGTTTTCCATATGAAATTGAATATACTGCCAAAATGAACACATTACAGGGTTACAAGGTTAGGATCAGGTATGATCTCCCTGAGCATTAACAGTCTTAATGCATAGACCAGCCTCTGAATAGGCTACTGAGGATATTCTGCCAACTAGTGAAGGCTGGCTTGTCAGGATTGTCTTCTGTTGATAGGACAGGTGAGGCAGTCCCAGCAATACTAAAGTGGCCACAACAAGATCTTGATAGTGCTTTCTTGAAGTCATGCTATTGTTATCTAATGAATTACGATGATCAATTTCTGCTAGAAAGTACTTCCTAGTGAAAAATAACATCTTACTTTAGTATGTGTAAAAATGTACCACAAATGGTTGCATTTAAGTTGTTGCACATTTACATTAGAATGATGAATGAGAATGAGATGAATGAGATGGATTCTTTCATGAAACCGCTGGATGATATCCTTGGATCAATTAATTACTACCAAATTGTATTAAATCATGTAGATCTGGGTAGACGTGCCTGCTCCCTTGACCTAAAAGTAAGTTTTCTATGTTGTGCAACCAGTTTCAAATCATACACTTTGGTGTGCACTTTACAAGAGTTTGGTTTTCCTGCTGCATTAGACACTGCTTACATAGTGCTATGCAGGAAGAAAAGGTGGATGATTAACAGTTCTTTCAAAGCAGAATGAGGGGAGAGTTACTGCTTTGTTTTCCCATATTGCCTGTATGCTTGACTGCTTTGTATAATTTATACAGAGATACAGCCATTGTAAAAGTGGGAACAGCAAATGGCACCAGGAAACAATACGTTTAGATTTTGACTCAGCATCCCCAGGGCTTCTGTTTAAGGTCAGACAAGATCGCAGCAATGATGGCTGTTTGCAAAGCAGAAAAGTTCATTACCAGAACTCCATGTGCTCATTAGAAAATGAAATGTCAGAATTTAGGGGTGTATGTGTGAATACAGGAAAAAAACAGGAGATCTTTTACAGACACAGATGCAGGCTATCAGTACATGACTTTAGACTTTATGCCATTTTAGACAGCTATTCAGTGTGGTGTGATAATTCTATACTATTTTTTTAAATAGGGAAGAAAAAAAACAAACTAAAATATGAATTCCTTATGGAAGCAGATAAGTCCCGTGACAAAGTTGATGATACATCAACAATACACAGTGAACATGTTTCTTTTATTTGAATTTTGTTCACATAATCTGTTTCATCAAATGGAATCCACATAATTATGATTTTATAAATTATCACTAAAAATTAATGTATGTGTATGTCGCATTTGAGGATAATAAAAAGGTTACTACAAAAAGCTGACCAAATACAGGAAGCAATGCAATAATAATAAAAATAGTATTAACAGAAATTTTCTCTTTAAATTTGCAGGTATTTTAATCTTTCTGAAAGCCACTCAGCAGGGGAATCACTGTGGCATTAATGGAGACTATAACCTTTGTTCACATCAGTAAGGATTCTAATTTTCTGCATCAGTAATAATAATACTGCTAAAGAAACAGTGTTCCATCACTGTATTAATTCCTATTTCATCAATGTTCTTAAAGGCCAAACATTTCATTAATGCTAATTTAATTAAGTTGGTGTTACCACATAAAAGCACTTGTGCTATGTTTATAGTTCTTCTTTCACCATTCCGCACACAATATTGGAGCGTAAAGGGACATGGTATGAAGTCTTTTGTTCACAGGTACTGTACAACTGCAGCCAAAACATCCATCATCAAAGCTAAGTGGAGAAACATGCACTATTGATTTCTGTCCAAGTACAGCTTGGACTACAATGACAATATAACTTATAAGTGCCTAACTTATAAGTGCGTATGTTTACTGCACCATTACTTTAGAAAACCATATTATACTGTGCACGTTATGAAAAAAAACACTTGGGAGACTTTACTTTATTGCAAAGGACTTTCAAGATGTTCAATAGTTTTGCAATGAATAGACATTTTGGTGCTGTGCCTGATTTTTTAAATATCCTTGAAGGCGTTGTGTTTCAGAGCAGAGTAAGTAAAGAGACGTCTGCTTTATCTCCAAGGCATCACCTCTAATAAACAGCTCTCAAAAGCTGCACTGAACTGTGCTGTGACTTCTGGCATCCCTACATCTTCCACTGAAATTCTGTTCCTGCTGTTCATCTCCTTTTTCATCCTACCCTCTGTACTCTGTAAACCTCTGTCACGTACCTTTTTTCTTTGCCTTTTCAACAAAACAGAATATTTTATAATAAACTGCACAGGGAAATGAAAACCTTGCACTCAGAGTTGCTTTTTCCCTTCTATAGCGCCCTGTAAGTGAGCCAGCATGAATTGGAGGTGCAATGTGACTCTGACTCATAACACTGTAAGCTCACAGGGTGTGCTGTTGTACTGCGGGTTGAAGAATCTCAGTCCCACTCCAAGGCCACTTGGAGAGTCCTAGGCAGCCACTGAATGACACAGACCACCAGTGCCTGGGACTACAGGGCTCAGCTGCTGCCTAACAAGTACTGTACCTTTGCAGGCCGAGCCACCAGGGAGAGGTTCACCACTGTTTTTAACACCTGGTGTGGAGCTCATCTACTAAGAGGGAGCCATGTAAGAATCTAATCTGACTAGTTTCTGCCTTTTTTGGAATTTTAGGAGGAAAAAGACATACTCATCTTCGGCAGAAAAGCAAAAACACAACAATAGTTTATTAAAGAGCCTGACCTCAAAATAATGCAGGTTTTTTTTCCCCCGTTAGTTAAGCTATGAAACTGAGGCTCAACTTACAAGCTGGACACAGAAACGCTTGAGGAGGAACATGTTCTGCATTAGAATTGAAGAAAACAAAGAGAAATTGTGTTTAGACTGTCAAGGGAGGCAAAAACTATCCTGGCCCTTCAGGTCACTTATCACTGCGTTCTGTCTCTGACAATTTTAGGTAGAATAACAGGCTTAGCAGAAAACTAAAAAAAAACTGCAAATATCATGCAACCATTTAGGTTCTGAAAAAAAGAATGTATGGAAGGAAGTTGAAGAAAGTCTCAATGACTCATTTAATTTTGAATTTTAAGTCTAGTTATGTGATTAAAGTTTAACACAACATTAATAAGAACACAGTAAGCTAACGCAATGTTACTCCAGGCTCAGAGTTTACCTGAATCCATGGTTACTTTAATATTGCAAGGGCAGAACTGCTGTTGTCATTATCACAGGAATGCAGATCCTTTTTTTCGGTCATTCCTAAGGAGAAAGTTGTTCTTATAGACCCCCGGGTACAGTACACGTATCTGCCTAAACGTGCGTTTGGTTTCAATGCTACAGTTTTCATTAAAAAAACATACTTTTTTAATCGTTTCTCAGAATATTGCAAATGCAAGTCATCTTCAATGTCCTTTAAACACAACCATTAAATTTATTTCATTGCAGAGAAACTACAGTATCTTGTAATTAACAAACAAATTAATAGTGTAATACTGACAATAGCACCTTAGACAAAAACTGCACAATGGATGAATAATATATATTTTTACCAGCAAAATCAAAATACAACACCACAGACTACATATCACAAAACACAAGACAAACCAAGCTTTTCAGCAGTGTTTCGTAACTAGATGCATCAGCATAAAGCAAATTAATTTTTCATAGGAAAATTCATCTTGTGTATTATTTTAGAGAAACACCAATGTCCATCGATAATCTATAGGCTCTCTATCAAAATACAATCGCATTTTTTTTTGGCTAAAATAGATGAAAACCTATGTCTCCTACATTGAAAAAAAGTGAATTTCCAGAGTAAGATGAAACCACATATTCATATAAACATCCAAAATGGATTCCCCTGCTCTGTATTCAAATTGACTGACTGTAGAAAAAGCTAATCTAATAGGCTGAAATATCTTTCATTCAGCGAATTCTGCCCAGATACTTAAATCCTCCTCTCTATAGCATGCATGCATAGTTCTTTTAATTTACTAAACTTGTTCCTTACGAAGTAGTTCAAGTAGGTAGCTGCGTCATGTGACACCCGAAGAGGCTCCACAGCCGAAATGTTGGGTTTATTTATCTTCATTTTTCAGCATGGAATAAACCTTTACTTGTTCCTTTGTTTCTTATGAGTACTGTATAAGCACCTAAATACCACAAAAGTGCAAAAAAATAAAAACACTTTTTTTCTGACTTAACATTATAAGAAGCCTCTGGTAGTAGTGAAATACAATGAAAAAAATAGAAAATAATATATTCTTTTCATTATTTTTATAATAAATAAAAGCTGAGAAAACCAATCCAGATACTGTCTTCATAAAAACTCATACAGATTTTTTTAGATTTGTACAATCATTTTCAAATTTGTATCCAAGGTAGTAACCATTTTCAAGAAGACCTAGAAAAATGTAGGTGTGCCACAATGTGAGAAATTGGCTTTTTTTAAACTGAAACTTTTTTTACAATTGGTTTTGTTCTGGATATTTCATTCTAAAGATTATACTGAGAAAGACACAGGATGTCCAAAGGATTCTATTTAATTCAAGACCCTAACCAGACCAATACTGTGTATACTTTCCAAAATAATAAAAGATATTAAAGGGAGGACATTACCCTTGACTTCCTTTTAGGGGAGGGGATGGATAAGGTTTTAAGAATTAGGGAGATCTGACTGTGCTTGACTTGTGACTTGTGGTTTATATGCAGATTCCAGTGGATCAGGGATTTCAAACTGAGCAAAGGAGTTTACAGGAATCTTTTATGTTCATGTGTTTAGTACACAGCTAGCACAGGGGAAAATGCAAAATGGCAACAAGAAAAACAATAATCTTAGATACAATAGTTTAAAATCCCATACCACAACTTATTATTATTTATCAGGGACTGGAGTGCTATCTGAACTGATTAGTGTTATTACTCTAACTGCTATACATTTATAAATAATGTGATGTGTTGTTGTATACAAATATGTAATTATCATATAAACCTTTCTTGAGAACTGTAGCAATTGGGAATATTGTTTGAATCCATTATTCAGATTTAGTAGGGTCTAGGCAAAATTGACACTGGTTAAATAATTAGAGACTTTAATACAATTTTCATGTACAGCTTTAAATAAAATGTGAATCATGATGTTATTTAAACATGTTACAATACTATTTTCAATTCCTCCTGAGGAAAGCTTTGTGCTGAAATGTCACATGAGATTGTTTTATAGAAAATACAAAATCATTTAAAAGCTAAGACTTAGAAAAGGTGGCACATCTTTATGCAAAGGGAAGTATGGAACAAGCTATCCAACCATCTTGTTGAAGCCGATACCTTGGAGTCTTTCAAGAAATGACTTGAGATCCTTAATTGAATTAACTACTACCAAAAGGATTAATTTATGAGGTGCTGTTTAGGTCATTATTCAAACTTTACCTCTCACACACACACATTCCTCTCACAAAATGCTCATAACATCTTGTTAGGGACTGTTAATTACCTTTTTCTCGATGCTGATGCACAACTCCCGAAGTTTCTTTGGGTTTCGTATCATACAGACTGCCCCCGAGCTGATACTGGTGCTAATGTTCCCGTACCAGCTTTGGCATGGCCACTATTACATCGAAATAAAGTAGTTTCTTTGCTTTCGCACTCTCCATTTTTCCTCTCACATACACACACAAAACGTTCTCACATTCATTAGTTTTACCTCTCACATACTGTACACATAAAATGCACTCCTATTCACTCGTTTTGTCTTTCACGTTCACATTGTGAATAAGTGTTTTGTGTGTAAGTGCGAGGTAAAACTAGTGAATGTGAGTGTTTTGTGTTTATGTGCGAGGTAAAACTAGTGAATGTGAGAGCATTTTGTGTGTATGTGGGAGGTAAAACTAGTGAATTTGAGAGCTTTTTGTGTGTATGTTGGAGGTAAAACTAGTGAATGTGAGAGCGTTTTCTGTGCGAGAGGTAAAATGGAGAGTGTGAGAGCATTTTGTATGTATGGGAGAGGTGAAGTTTGAATAATCATTTTATATTTTTAATGAAAGTTTTAATAAAGAATTTTGGGCTGTGATTTGTGAAATGACAGTAAACCATTAAAGCTTTCAAAGAAAAGAAAAGGGAATGACACTCATACTTTAGGGACACCTAACTATTCTTTATAATCTACCTTGTCTTTATATGAGGTAATACTCCTGGCTCAATTTTCTCTGTGGATGAAATTGATGGCAGACTGCCCACATAACTCATGTAATTCATCCACAAGAAAAAAAAGGGAAAGGAAAAGTCTGATATTTTTTTCATTCACCTGTTTTCAGTTTTTGTTAGATTTTTTTTCCTCTTTCCAAACTGCTTACACTGAGCCATGGGATAATTAATATCCCTCATGAAACAAGATTAATTTTACACTTCACACTCTGTCTGGGAGTAGGTCACTAACACCTACCCCCTTTTTTCTAATCCCTTTAGTTCAGACATTAGCACCTATCTCTATCTAACCAACCTTACTCTCCTTCGGAATAAAACTGAAGAAAAATCATTGCCTAAGATGATGTAAACCTAACTGCTATTTATGCTAACTTGCACAAATGCATTCACTCTGCTCAACAATAGATCACTCAGCTAGTGGGCTCTGCTCTTGTAATTTGAGCAATTCATCATTTGTGTACCTACATGTAGCCCAGAGCCTAATCTTTCTTCTGTTGAGGACACCCACATTACTTTTAATGGCCTTCTGTCATTTACATACCCAGAGCAAAATACACCAGGAGAGCACTTCTATGGGTTAGAACAGTCTCTGAATGCATATTAATAAGAGGTTTATGGAAGCATGCGCAATCTGTTAGCTTTTCCAGTTTTACAGACTTCAGCACACAGAAATGACAACATTTCCTCTGAATGTATCATATTTACAGAGCTATCTAAAATCAAACACACACAGTCGTATTTGTTGACCCGCAGAAACTAAGGATTTTCTAGATGAGAAGCATGTTCTTACATTATAGAAAACTGGACACTTTATAAAAGTAATATATGCAATCATGGATAATTATTAGGTCCCTTATTACAATATTACTTGTTTAGCATACTTTAAAAATATTATTATTTTATACATTCATTTTAAATCACAGCATCTGAAAGTTAGGAAAGGAAGGATTGTATTTATAGTGCAGGTCAAGCCTGCAGGAAATCTGGAAGCTTTTAAAGTGCAAAATTGTCCTGCTAATACCCTTTACCAGAGGAGACAGGTATGTCTTACAAATAGAACTAGATATCCGTATGTTCGGCAGTGGGTAGACTAAAAGTTTCAGGAAAGAACTTTAATATGTTCAGTGTTCAGAACTGATATCTGAAATCCATCCCCTTACCCACCCATTGCAGATACTGAATGGCTTTAATGCTGTTCCCCACATAATGAACTCTCTGGCCTCCTATACAACTTTAATTAATATTTTTGTACTACCCTCAGTATTACCTTGTTTGAGGTGGAATGCCAAATACAAAGACTAAGCTGTATAAAAGAAAACAGGATTTTCAACATCTTAAAATATTAACATCAAACACATAGTTCACAATAGATTGTTCAAGCAAAGAAAAAACAGATTACAGAAATTGTGATTTTTTGTCTCACACCACTATAACCATGTAGGTTACTACCACTACAAAATGAATAGATTGTCATAGCTAAAATGGGTGCCTTGACATCTCTTAAAAGGATGTGACAGCACTTAAACTGTCCCTAGCTGCTGCGGTTTTGACTGCCAATCACAATTAGCAGGGATGGATCGGAGGACCAGGGTGCTCGGTTGGTGCCACTGTGTACTGAGACTTTAAGGTCATGTGCCTGAATAAAGCTGGGAAAAGGAATTACTGGAATACAGCTGATCTGTCAGCAGCTATTACTCTCCATTGCTTGTAGGCTGCAAGGTTCTCCAACAAAGGAATTCCTTCTTTTATTGTTTTCAGATTGTGCAAATTAGATGTGAAAAGTAAGATGCTGCTGTAAATGAATCTCTTCATGTTCAGGCTCAGAGGCACCAATAAAAGAAGTTTAATGCCCTTTCTGAAGACACTTTTTGCCACACAAGCAAGATCACCATGGCATCAGGGGATAGGTTTCTATCCCAGAGAACAGTCTGTGGCCTTGATTTTTTTCAAAATGGTTTGATATGTTTTAAAAGTTCAGGCATTCATAGTAAAAAAAACAGTACGATCTTCCCGAACGTGCATGATTTAGTGCCTAAGAACATCAATGGGATGTAAGGGCAGACCTAACCTGTTAGCAGAGCCTCCCACAGGTGGGAATGACACTGTATCAGAAACGCCCACAAGTGGGAACGACAGTGTTTCAGACTCGCCCACAGGTGGGAATGACACTGTTTTCAGACTCGACTGCAGGTGGGAATGACGGTGTTTCAGACATGCCCACAGGTGGGAATAATAATAATAAACTTTATTTTATATAGCACCTTTAAAGGTGGCTTCTCAAAGCGCTTGATTTAGTGCCTAAGCCTAAGGAATGACACTGTTTCAGACACACCCACAGGCGGGAATGACAGTGTTTCAGACACGCCCACAGGCGGGAATGACAGTGTTTCAGACACGCCCACAGGCGGGAATGACAGTGTTTCAGACACGCCCACAGGTGGGAATGACACTGTATCAGAAATGCCCACTGGAGGGAATGACAGTGTTTTTAGAGATGCCCAAAGGTGGGAATGACGGTGTTTCAGACACGCCCACAGATGGAATGACACTGTTTCAGAAACCCACAGAAAGGAATGATGCTGTATCAGAAACACCCACAGATGGGAATGACGCTGCATCAGACAAGCTCACGGTGGAAAAGACACTGTTTCAGACACACCCACAATGAGCATTTTTTTCCCTTCTCCAGAGGTCCAGGTGGTTACATTTCAAGCCGCAACCTTGAATAAGGACAGTTCTGAAATTTGAGAATTGGTGCAAGTTTGATACAAATGCCATCTGACCTATTATGAACTGAAAGCAAATTTACAAATATATCCCAAACAGAAAACTAAAATCAATTACTCTGTGATTAATGACTCAGCTGGAGCAGTCATCTTGCTGTCATATTTTTAATGATTGTTTTGCTGTTTTGAAAAAGTAAAACAAAAAACTCCACATCTGAATGGCAACCACAATCCTAGCCAAAACACACTAACAAGATGTAGAATCTGCTGCCACATTCATCTTGGCCCCACAGGCACAAATTTACCCATCATCCCTTTGGCCTAAAGCCATTACAGGCCTGTAGTTGAAGATATAATAAATGTGAACGGAGAGAGAAGGGGGGAGATACTAGATACTGATAGAGAGAGGGAGAGAAAGAATGCATATATGAGAGGCACAGAGTGAGACTAAACAGCTTGAATGGTTTGCAGAAAAGTGATTGTGGATACATGATCTAGCAGAGAAAAAAAAACAGAACCACTTGGTATCTGAACAGTTTCTTTCCTAGGGCTGTCTTCTTGCTTAATCAGAAAACCTAGTTATATGTGCACTGTCGTAATGATGTCTATTAGTCTTGTTTGTATATGGTATATGTAGAATCTTTTTTGCAGGACCAAGTACACCACAGCAAATTCCTTGTACATAAAATGCACTTGGCAAATAGAGGTAATTAGCTTCATATCTCTTCAGTGCATTACATGAGCTTTCATTTTATATGAATATAAATGTAATTTTTAAATTGAACCAAAAACAAATAGTTTAATTTTTAATGTCTCTCAGTACATAGAATGAGAAAAACATTTTTAACAGATATATTTAAATTTACCACCACACAAAAAACTAACAAACATTTGACCAGCAAAGTTGGCATGTGCTGTTACAACTGGTCTGTCGAAATAATCTGTCTTGTATTTATTGCTTACTGACACTAATTCTATCAGCACCCTCCTGCAAGGTCTGCTGGCATCAATCAGACCTGCACAGCTCCTCATTTGCATTCATTATTTAATTGTGAAAGACATTTGAAAACGGAATGAACTCTAATACCCTATACATCTTGAAAATGTGGTTCCAGCCTGGTTTTGGTACACCATTCCTTACCACCTCTATAGTCCTCTCATACCTTGGCTCTGAGTTATGTTCACATTGCCCCTGCATTTGACTACATGATATGTAAGCTGAAATCTGCACAAAACTAATGTTGTGACAAATCAGCTTTACTCAGATGAAGGCCATATTTCCCATTGACTACTATTACTCTTGAGTATTCATGAATGTACAACATTCTGCTGTACAAATACAGTATGTCACAGCATACTGTACTCAAAGATATGCATAATAAACACACTTGGATAAGCTTGTAGCTGTCAGGTTTATTAATGTATGAAGTTGTGTTGAATGATTTTCAAAGGGAACCGCTCCTAGTCTAACTTTAGGAAATGTCATTCCTACTGGCCATGTCTCTTTAGAGAAAGCTTTGCTTGTATGCCAATATGGTAGCTACTGTAGACCATACTGTAGACCACCGTTTGTGGCTCACATCATATTTAAATTTGTGTTCAGTTTCAGAGAACAATTCTGAAAATTTGTCAAATTATGTGGAAAATCCAATATGGTGATCAAACCGTCTGACCTGCCTTGGTAGCATTCACTCTCACAAAACTTCCTACTAGCCTTTACAATATTTTTTACTTTTTGTGTGGTGGTTTGACACTTCACAGTGTGGGTGGTTTGGTTTCACAGTTGCATCAGTCAATGAAAATAATACTTGTTTATATTATACAGTAAGAAAACCCTTATTTTTTCTTGTTGTAGGGAAACACCTGCACAAACCTTTCTTACAATTTGAAAGGCATCCAGGTCCTTTCACACAGAAGGAGATAAATAATACAGTTTAATAGTATGATTTGATGTTGTAGATTGATTATATATATGTTGATATATACACAGTATATGTACATATGATAAATATAGTTCACGCAGGTAGCTGAATCAGCATGCGTAGGCTGCAAAGGAACAGGTAAGGGTTTATTCCATGCTGAAAGGAAAAGAAAAGAGAAACAATGTTATGTTTTGACTGTGGAGCCTTCTTTAGGTATGGATGAGCCTTCTTCCTACCTTTTCATATGATATACAGTATACACACATCGTCCTGTGAGCATATTCAGACCCTCTCACAGTTTTCATATTTTGTTACTTTTAAATGTGCAGTCATTACAATTTGAAGTAGTCATGAACATCAGAACTTCAATATCTTCCATTTAAATCCATGACTCCTGATTTTAGTGCTAATATACTGTATGAAGATCTGAATAGTACTAGCAATGTTGTTGAAGCTGATACCTTGGCTTCCTTCAAGAAATGGGTAGATGAGATCCTGGGATCTATTAATTACTAGCTACCCAATGGGCTAGATGGGACGAATGATATCCTCTTGTTTTCTAACCTTTCTAATATTCTCACATAAAATCAACAGTGACACATGAACCAAGGAACCGAAATGGAAATTAAGTTTTGGACTGTTCAGAACAGAAAACACAAGACACATCTCTGCACAGAGTTGTAACAGTATTGAAGAAGTTCCCTAGCCATGATTTTGGAATCTTATGCCCTTAAGAAATATCTTGAAAGGATTCTTAGATTATTAGTTCACTAGATTTCAGATGAGAAACTGGGATTAAGGGCCTCCTCTCATTTACAATCTGTCTATGGTTCTTAACTTCTTAAGAGTCTCACAATGTCTTTGGGATATTCCAAATAGCTTGCAGCACAATATTCAAAAGTGGTTTATGTATGTATCCCCATTTTCAGCCCTGTACTGGACTGAGTAACTGTTTGAACATGGATGGATGAATCTCAGATACCAATATTTTGCAAAATAATTAAAGCATAAACAGCTGCCTAAGAAGGACTTTCATATACAGTACAGCATATGAATATATGTCTTTAACTACTGTTTCTTTAAAATCCAGAGGCAATCATCTTCATTCTGCTATGCATTAGATGTTACTTACTGTATGCCTAATCACAGTAGGTGTCTGTTCAGACTTCTATTTGGGTCATTTAGACATGTAAATATACGGGCACAAGCAGACACATCGATGAAATAGAAATTCACCCTGCATGCATTAAAATTTTCAGGTACATTAGGAGCTTTAGAAAAACTGCTCCTACAACTACATTAAGATGAAAAAAAACATGAGTTTCAGCCAGTCTGAATCACTACAGAAGCTTTGAAAATGTATCATTTTCTGTCCTATTTATGTCCTAAAATAATGCAAGGATTACACCAAAGGGATTGAACAGCTGCAAACAACCATACAAGATAGATGGGCAGAATGGCCATTTGTAAACTCTCCCATGTTCTTAATTGCTTACCTCCTTTTATATGGGGGGAGGGGGTTTGAATCCAAATCAAACAAGTATCTCATTGGAAAACACAGATCTGTGTTTGAGCGTGACTGGAGTTACAGATATCCAAATCTGAAATGGATGGAACAAATGCCTGAATGTAATGACCTCTGTTTCACTCAGATCTATAGGTTGTACAGGAAGATGGGGGTGAACAGTTAATTTTTAAAAGAAGGCAGTGAAGGAGATTAAAAAATTCATTACGAGATTATAAATCTGCAGGCACAAACAGAGTGACTTTACCCTCCGGTCTTCAGCAGCGGACACCTACCGTGTGCTTGCTAATTGATAATGCGATGGTAAATGCAATGTAATGGTTTAGCAGTAGCTTGCTGCTTTCATTGTTATACCTCCCTTGATGACCCATCAAGTACGACAGTAAGGCTTAACGAGCTTTCCTGATTAATTCATTAATTAAAGGATGATTAAGCCTGTTTTTTAAAAGTCTCTGCAAAAGAAAATAAAATGTTGTTTACATGGAGAACATGGCCAAGCCCAATTTCATTTAAAAGAAGTCACATCAACAAATGATACACCATAAAATACACTATGTACACAAAACTTGACAGAAAAATTGCTTTCGGATGCACAAGAAACAGGAAAATGTAGATGAAGAGAGTTTAACAATACTGTACTTCTTGACTTTAGATCAGATCTAAAAACAAGCACCTGAAAACCATACTTTGCATGATTCTATTTATCCAGTTGAATCTGTCACAGGTACTGTTTGCTAGAATTTAACTAGGGACAACAGAGGACAAAAGGAACATTTGATCACTGGCCTTAATTAGAATATGTCGGACGCAAATACACAGGCCATCAGGATGTTTGGATTACAAATAAAAAGGCACAATTTAAAAGCAGGGAAGTAATGTTAGAACTTTACACTCTTAGACAGCTTCATCCTAACATCACATTCAATCTAAAATAATCTGTGTTCTCAGTACAATGCCAAAACAAGAAAGATAAAGGAACCTAAACTTTTAATTACATGACAACACAAGAAAGAGTACTGATATAATGTACATTGTAGGGTTGCATTTACCCAACCCTACTTAAAGCTCAGCAATAAAGCAAAGGCATACAGATACATGAATTGCCAAACATAATGCCAAACTCTTTAGACAATGTGTAGAACCAACACCACAGACCTTCTATTGATACAGACTCTCTGGTATCCTTCAGGAAAGGACTGAGATTAAACTTGTAAACAGCTTGCTATCCATAGCCAAACACACAAGATGTGTGTGCATGATGATTTCTCTTTTTTTAAGCCTTCCTTAAGTTAATTTGATCCAGTCAGGGCTGAATATCACAGTACAGTATATCATTTCCTGATGGATACACAGTATAGAGTAAAACTTTCAAGTTTTACAGTAAATAGAATGCCTCTATCACTCTTAAACTATCCTATTTAAAACAGAAAGTATCCACAGAAACTTTTCCAGAGCATTCAATTAAAAAAAAAACACTATCGGAAAACCTTGTTGAAATTAAACTCAAATACATTCTACTGGGAGAAGGTTCAAAACTCAGATGAAGACAAAGACAAGCCAGAAGCTATTCTATTTACATTAACAGGCTTGCTGCATCAGCGTTATGATTTAAAGTATCAAACCAGCCTTTCTTTCGCCAAGTGCACTCAATAGTGCAAACACCCATTAATACTCCCAATCCAGGCAGGTCTCATCTGCCTCCATTAAAAATGCTTCCAAGGTGTTATGAAAATCAGTCTCATACATAAAATATATTTCCTTTCCTATCTAATAAATTGAAGTGCTGTGTACTTCTTGGACATTAACCCATATAAGCACTGAAGGATAACTGCCTGGTCATGCAGCTATCAGACTGCCAATCTGACAAAAAGTTTGAATTGAAATCCTGTCATGCAAAAACATTGCACAAACTGCTTCCAAAAATCCCTAATTACAAAACTAGCTTAAAATGTTGTATTGTCAAAAGTACATGAAAAAAAATATAACTAATGGGAAAGAGACAGAGCCCCTTTTGACTCTTGTTTTTGATCTACAGTAAACTGATAATAAAGTGTATACATGTCAATACACATACAGTAACTAGATTGGTCAGTAACAGCATTACCATCATTATTCTGTGCATTTTGTATGGATGTAGAAATTTTCTAGAAAATGTAATATGAAGATTATACAGTATTTCCCTCCAGCACTGCAGCTACATTATGCAAGTTTCAAATAAAAAAATAATAATTATCAGAAAAAGCAGTCTGACATTTGCACGTTTTCCTTCTATTTCAAATTAATCAATTTCCTGCAGACATGATGCTAGCAGTAGTTAATACAAAGGAACATGCAGCCATCCCAGGAGACTGCTCATTTATAGACTTAGAACTTTACACTGTAATTAGAACACTGAACCTGGCAGGTTTGTGCTGTAAGGCTCAACGATTTGTCAAAGATTTCTAAACGACAGAAGAAACATTATTTTTATGTATTTCATTAGTGTGACAAATTCTGTGCTCAAGAAAGCTGTCAGTCAGATTAACAATGAACACTTTCAACTCTGAAGGCACATGACCCCTTTTACAAAGATCAACGCTGAAACCCTTACTTTTATGCCATGGTTTTATTAGGGTACACAAATCACATAAAATATGGTGTATAATGTGTGTGCTGCTTTGATATTCTTATATTTAGAGGAAAATACACAAACTTAAATGTCACCTTTTTTTAGCCAGTTTCTCTCCATATACAACTCAGATTCTGCATTATGAGGTCAACAACAAACCTGATTAGATTTTATTGCAACAGCCTTTTCCTTACACCCATTAGGTGCTAACCTAATTGCAAGGCCCTTATTCCTTCATCCAGCTTCTCCCTTTAGCCAGGTCTTGGTCTTGATATGGTCTTTTCTATCGGTCAACATATTCTTCCACTTTTTGACCTTCTTGGTGATGTCATAATGCTGTGCCAATGCAGGAGAACAACTATAAACTCCCATTAAGTGCAGCTAAAGAAAAACAATATGGTATGCTGGGTCTGGAAATAGACTGTAGTTACACACTCAAATTGTGGAGTAGTGGCTAGTGCTTTGGACAGGAGGCCTGTGTGTGTGCGTGGGTGCTGCTGTTGTGCCTGTGAGTACTTCACTCAGTGTGTTCCACTTAGATGGCCTGCTGTATTAATCAGTGTAAATGTGGGGCACTTTGGATAAAAGCATCAGCCCTATAAATTAATAATAAAACAATGTGAGATGTGGGAACGATAGGCTGTGGGAAAACCCTTTGTTAGTCCGATGGTCAGATTCATTTTATCGGCTGCTGAATTAGAACTTTTCATCTGAATTTTAGGGGTACAGGGGACGCTTAATGCTTGAATGGTTTGTGTGTTGTTATTTCAGAATTTCATTTTCTACACAATATATGTACAGTATTGTAATTAAACAGACAAGGTATTCCATTAAGCCCTGGAAGTTGGTACAGTACTTCCCTTTGCTGCTCTGCTCAGCACTGCACTGTTATTGAAATCTACTGGAGACTTCAAATGGTTTTGTTTTTTTTTACTTTTTCTGTTCTGAAAAAATGAACATATTTAAATAATTAACATATCAATTTACATATTTTCTCACAATAAATGTGTCTTACCGAGCCTATTCAGCTCATGTATTCATTCTTTTAAAAGCTGTATGGCACCTTCTGCAAGAAAATGAATCTCCCATTTGGTCACCAGCCATGAAACTCCCCATTAGTGCACTCTTTACTATACCATAGTTGAAGGCAGACACAGATCTACAACTCCATAAATAAACCTCAGAATGTAAGTTAATGAAGATATTTAATTATGTGGTCATGAGCTCTTCAACAATAAACAGTGTCAAGAAAAAAGTACTGATAACTAATACTGTAAATGTAAATGTTCTCAGATGTAATTGAATTCTGCTGCAAAATCAAGCTGGGATCTGTTAACTGCCCAGATACATG
Source organism: Atractosteus spatula (assembly GCF_055471065.1). Taxonomy (NCBI): domain Eukaryota; kingdom Metazoa; phylum Chordata; class Actinopteri; order Semionotiformes; family Lepisosteidae; genus Atractosteus; species Atractosteus spatula. Next base: position 63,513,097 of record NC_142708.1, on the reverse strand, counting down.
CTTATGTATTTCTCCTATGAATAGAAAAACCTGCAGACACAGCCACATAACATTTTGGATTTTGAATGCTATCTATAATGTGAAACTGATAAACCACTTTAGGCATAGGAGTCTGCAATGTGGCCCAACATCACATCAATCCAGATGCCAGGAATAGAGAACCTTACATGCAGGGAGAAAATGCTAACTCTAGTCTTTGCCCATGTGCAGAGGTCTGTAGTTCTGTAGTCAGTCCTGCTCAGTTTGGCAACTCTTGGGAAATAGTACTAAAGCCATTACAAAACTGATGAAACACCACTGGCTATTATGCCATGGTGCATGGTCTGATACCATATTACAACACCTGAGAGATGGGACTGCATTTTAAAGTTAACTGAAGCTGCTGAGCTCCACATGGCTGTCACCAACCCTATCATTGCATCTCTAACAGAACTAATAAAACTAAGGATAATAAAATCAATCAAAAAAAGGAAACGGGGCACCAGAATGGCAAAACTCATTCCTATAAGTAGCGGAATTACAGAGCTAGGTGTCTAAGCAAAAATTCCTCCAGAGAACTAAAATGTACCTATTATCACACTTCATCTTCCAGCAGTGAATAGCTTTTCATTCATCATCTCAAAGCCAGGCATAAAAAGAAGTTTACAGCAAACAAGCATATCCAACATGCAAATATTCTATCATCATCAACATCTGCAATGTCTCCAGTCAATACCAGCTTTCTGCTTCAGTTAATATGTCAGCTATAAACAATATAATATTGCTGCGCTAATCTCCTCATCCATGGCAGCAAACAATAAGCAGCACTTCAGACTGTAATTCACTCATGATTGATCATTACCATAATTGCTCATTATCAGTGATTCAATGCCGATGTACAAAATGAATCAGCGAAGACTGAAATCATTTTGCAAATGGGTGGTGATGGATCTGCACTTCAGCAGTTCCAGTCGAGGAAAATCATTTTTTTCTGTCACATTCTGATACAAATGACAGACGTGTACTTCATCATATGAAGGATGAAACAGATCTCTTCTGCGAAGGAGGGCATTTTGAATGTAGTGATGGCTAAAACACACCTTTGACAAGAACAGTATTAAAATCTTTTTTTTGTAGCGTTTTGGTATAGCCCTTTTTCTTGGACACTACTGCAGTGGTTTCTGTGACCGTAATTCAAATACAAAACACAAATCTTGAATCCAAAGCTGTGCTGAATCACAAGGTACCCTGTTACAATATTGTCTTCCCTGTGTATCACTAAATGTCACCTGCTCGATCCTCAGTGCTTGTGCACTTGCAAGTCATGGTGTACTCAGTGAGATCGTGTCAGCCCTCTTCTGACCAGGCCTGAGGTACAAAGGGAAGCAGTTGCCTGGATCAGGTTCTCCTCAGAAGATGCTGCTCACAGGCCTTCTGTAGCACTCACAGGCTTAAGCAGGGGCTGCACTGCAGCAGGGAGCTGGATTTGAATGGAAATTGGCTACAAAAAATGGAGTCTGTAGGAATGGAAAGAAACAACCTGAGTGTCCTCACTCTGTGATAAATGAGCAAGAAAGGAAATCACTTTAACCTCTGTCTCTCCAGACTCTTATTCCAACTGACCTCTGAACTAATGAAGCCCTTAATCAAGATAATAACCTGTTTAATTGTTGTCACTGTTTAAAAATTTTGAAGATACAGTAATACATTATTCATAAGGAGCTTACATGAAACCTATAATTACAAAATCTTTTATTTTATCCTAAGCGACTTACATTCACACTCTATATGTAGGGAGCAATTCAGGTGAAGTAGCTTGCTAAAGGGTACAACAGCAGTGTCTCACATGTGATTTTAATTCATTCTGTTCCAGTTACAAGTCCTGCTCTGTGCTGGAACTGCCTTTTATAAGTGTTTAACATCTGAAACCTACTTTACCAAAAGTCCTGATTAAGTGTCTAGCTCAAAAGGGCAGTGAAAGAACAAAAAGGGCAGTGATGGACCCGACTGGGCAAACAGTACATATTAAATAATACTTTGTAACACATTGTTCCTGTTCTCTGAAGGCTCATGATATACAGTACATACATGTCATTCATATGTACCTATGTGCTTCATGGCACATGCTACCAGTACCAAGCAGGAAGCAATGAGTAATCAGCTGAAAGGAATGTTAAAAAATGACACCCACTTCTGATTCTTTCCACCCAAAATGATGTTCCACTGTGGTCAAATGTTGCTCAATTTGTTAGCACACCCAAACATTGCTGTACTCAAGCAAATGGTGCTCAGTTTCTACGCACTCCAGGACAATCTTTCTCTAAATGGGAGAAACAACATATAGTGTTTGTACTGCTTATATACAGTACATATGCATACTGTATACCAAATTCACTAGTGGGGAATATCCTCTCCTGAAAACATATAGCATGACTGCTTTCCTAGCTGAGGATTTATGATGAGTCCCATCTAAGAACAGTAACCAATTGGCCAAATTGATAATATAATATAAGCGATAGTTCTTTTGAAGATCAGTATACAGTATATAGTGTTTTTTAAAAAGTTTGACAATGCTGATCCAAAGCAGTTGGACATAACAGATGCTGTACAGCTGAAGTGAAGCATACTGTGGTAGGTGCTTAACTAATTTTGAAGTACACTCAATCTGGTGTACAGTAATTGCTTAAAAATTTTGTTTGCAGCTTATGAAAAAAGCCTTCAGAAAGATCTCTAGGGAGGTGTTAGTCAATAAGACATACAGATTGCTGTGTAGTCCCACTTCTGGAAACTGTTAATGCGTCAGTGCTGTCCCAAAGCAGTTAAACATTTCTTGTTCTTGCCACTGGACCAACCAACAGAAGCAATTTTGAGAAAGCAAAAGAGGGCACAGGCAGTCGAATTCAAGCTGACAGCTCATTCTTCCTTTATACTGCTAGTAGTCTTCAGCAATACTGCTGAAATCACACAGGCTACAGCTTTCGAAAGAGCAAGTCCTGAGGCATTTTTCTATAACTAATACATTGTTCTTGTAAGTTTATGCTTTTTACATACCTTACAAAAATAAAACACAAAATAAAGTCAGGCATTGTAAATGAAAAAAAAGACTTCATGCTAAAGAGATTTTATTACACATCCCTGACGGATTGCAATTTACTACCAAGGGACAGTTTAGACTTGGTTGTTTAAAGGAATATTCTGTTATCACTTTTCCACTGCAGCTGTTACAGAAGAATAATTTTTGCTTGAGATAAGTAAGTTGTCGACTTGAAGAAAGTGCTATTAGATTTCGAGGTTTGAAAAATAAACTTTAAGGACTGACAGTATCTTTTTGAGTATTTTGGGGGAAAGATGTTAATTAGGAATAGGGTATTATTTTGCTATAACCCCAGAGGGAAGATTGGATTTCTAAAGGATACTAAATTTAGTTTTTAACCTGCTTTAGCTTCAATTTTAGTGGGGACATATCAGAAAACAAAAAAGAAAGTTTCCAGTATTTGACAGAATAGTCTGCTTGAACAAGGTCCTAAACTACCTGAAGAAGTTAGTGGCTTTGAGACTAATTTTCTCAATGTCGTAACGAGGCACTCTTCTGTAATTTGGAAGAGGGCAAACATCAGAAACAGCAGAAGATAGTGGCAGCTTGACAACTGGAATATTTTTTGATACATTCAAAATATTGTTGAGTAGGAGTATAATCTATGGTGACGAAGTGACAAAGTGAGAAGAGTGGATGTTATAATAAACACAGCCTGCTTCCCCTTTAACACTGTCCTGTCTTACATGCATTGTTTCCGAACATGTGTGACGTAATGCATTCATACCATGCTCTTCAGGACAAGGTACCTGGACCGGGTCCTAAATCCCTATATCCTTGAAATAAGTGGTTCATGTTTGCATTTAAGTTTGTTATAAACTTTCATTTATTAGCAAATCAACGCATTCTGAGGTGTGCTTTTAACATCAGATGTACTGATCTGTCTCCTACCACCTTCACGCTCCCTGAAAGCATTAATTACATGGGTCACTTCTTTTTGGAGCAAATTCATTTGCTTTCCTTCAGCTGACTGAGTTGAGTCTTGAAGACTTTGCCAGTTTTTAATCACACTGCACCAGGACTGGGTGGACAGGTACAGGAAGCAGTAACAGAAAAACTCTGGTCATTTTGAAATTCCTGGATTACCCAGGTGGCACAATTAAGATTAAGATTAGCAGAAAGAGTCATGCGAGAAGTGTTCCTATGATCTGGAAGGGACTTACCTTGCTGTACAAAGGAGCCATATACGAACCACATGGAGTTATAGAGGGTGGTCGAGGTCATCGAGCCCATTTGCAGACGAGGAGGGTTGAGCCAGTTAAGTAGGTACACGAGTATCCCCACCAGCAGGACTGTGCCAGCAATGCATGCCCACAGAGAGAGGTCAAAGGGCGCCAGACAAGCGAACATGTCCACTGTCCTTTCAGCCTTCTTCAGGAGCACACCCACTGAGTAGTCCATGTAACGCGTAGTGAAGTCCACCACACTTTCCCGGTCTGGAGTGATGGTTAAAGCCGATAGCCCCACATCTGCTCTCTAAAGAAAACCAGAACAGAATTATATAACAGGAGCAATCATCCACCTGTGGCAATGCTCTATCATACATAAGCTATTTCAATGCATGCTCAATAGGACCTCTCTTTATTCAATTATACCCTGCAAACGCACAGCCATATTCTGTGATAGTGTCAAAGAATCAAGTGAATTTATTATTCAACTTCCATCTTGAAATTACACATGGGATACTCAATCTTTCAGGTGTTCCTACAAATAATTCTCATATGGATTCATGCTGAGGAAAAGTCAGAGCTCCGATGGGACTATCATGGAATCCTTGAAGAACTCGATTATCTAAAGCTTTGTTCTGACAGTTATCACTGAATCATGGGTTTCAGATTCACCACTGGTCTTTGGTTCTGGGATGCCGGCATTTAGATATATTATTTTCTATTCCCTTTACAATTTCATACTATACTGTATCTATACTCCTACCTTTAGAGAAAACAAAGTTGAGTGTTTGTAATTATCAAGTGAATTATAAAAACCTTCACTCTAATATTTCACCACTCCACTTTTCATTTTAACAGAACTAATTCCCTGGAATGTTCAAAAATGAATTGCACTGCTTCAGCTACTTTTAAGATTGCAATTTAAATGGAATTTTACCATCCTCTTACCACAGGATATATTACCCATAATTTGCTTCAGAAGAATGTCTGAAAAAAAAACAAACTTTAAAAAAACAATAACATTTAACACATTGGATTGTACTCTTACTATTTGAAATTCCTGTTCTTTTTTAGTATGGTATAGTATTTTTAATATTATACTATAGGGGTTTTGATTATTACTTACTGTATATTAACTTAGAATGAATTACATTTATTTGGAATAAATTAAATTGCATAAAAAAACTAAATAAATTGCTCTGAGACTTTCAAAATTACTCAAGTTAATATTACACTGAACAGTGAAACACATGATAAATCTGCACATTAAATTGATTTACATTCAACAAACATGACTATGAAAAAGTACTAATATTTTCTTGATCACGCGTAAAACACTATTGAAAATGTTAAACCAGTTTAATCAGTTATGATTTTGATGTCTAAGCAAACTAAAATTACATTCCACACAGTTTTTCAGGATTTATTGTTCCTTAGAAATCTGAAAAATGTTTTACACATTGTTTAAGTGAGCTTGGAAGAAAAATAGTTTTTCTCATAATATATAAAATTATCTTTTTGCTTGAGCAGTGCACATATTGATTTTTTAATGGAAAATTGTACAACATAATTAAAAAAACACATACATCAGAAGAGGCACAGTTGTTCATTTATGGGAAGCTTTATTTACAGTTGGCTTTTTATAACTACTAATTCTAAATCAAATTTAAAGAAAATTAAAAAAAATAGTACTGTTTGGAAATTGATCCTATGTAATCTAAGAGTAAATATTTATTATTGTGGTTGATATTGTGTTTCATATCACAGAATTTAATATATGTAGGTACATTAGCTTAATTGAGTAATGATAATATACACTGCAGAATAAAATAATTACTACAGGTCTAAAACAACATTTCACTCCTAAAACTAGATTAGTGCTGAAAATACTGAAATTAGATGGAAGTAACAGAATACACAGCATCTTTCTACAGTAAAATAAGGTTGATCTTCTGGATCTGGGCTTAATGTGTGGCCCTTGTTGTATTCTGAGTAAAAAGGAATATTCTGTTGACAAGCACATACCTTTTCAATAAGGCACACTCAAAACATTGTCATAATTTCTAGGAGTCTTCTAGTTAGACTAGTCAGACTAACTCCCTATATATTGAGGAGAAAGAAAAAGAGGGTCTTCAAGAGAGATCCTTTATTAGCCAAAAGATGGTGCTTGAGAGGTAACTGCCTCAATTTTAAACAACTGGATGTTTCAATTAAATGTACCAAACGAAACCTACTTAAATATTTTAATAACAATACTTTCCAACAGTTTGGCATTGCACATGAAAAGGAACACAGAACAATCAAACTGCAATAGATTGCATGATATGACTGTGGCACAGGTACAGCAGTAAAGGATTCTGTTTTACATTGTGGAGATACGGTCAAAGAATAAATCAGGACTTTCAAATGAGAATTTGGTTTCTAATGAAGAGAGAGACAGTACTGCTGGTTCAACTGAAACAATGCTTTGGTCAGGTCCAAATGTGATGTTAATGGGACACCTCAGAGGCTACCTCAGGCATACACAGAACTTCATGTACAGTACAGTATGTGTACTGTACATACATGTACACCAAATATCCTACCAACAAGCTCACAAGTCATGTGAAACAAAATGCCATGTGTCTTTCATCAGAACTCATAATATATGTAAGGCATCTATGAAAGTTTAGTGTACTGAAATCCACTTCCCAAATGCAAACTGTTCAACTTACTGCATTCCTTAATAACCTTAATGTCATTGGATTCACTTATTAAAACAAATTGACAAAAACCCAGGAATTGACACCTTAACAGATTGTTTTGTTCATAAACTTGAAACAGTAGGAGTCACCAAAGCATTCTGAGACTATCACAGTATTTTAAAGCAGGAAGTAAAAAAAGGAGTAAAAACACCAGTAGCACATCACACAAACCATATAGAAAGAGTGCAGGCAAGTAGAAAGAAAGGAGGAAAACTCAAATGACATAAATGTCTGCTCTAATCTGTGTCTCTTTCAATCACCCTAGTTGCTGGCACTTGGGAAGCTGGATTTTGATCTTTTGTTTAACTTCTTCTTTCAAAGCAGAGCTGTCTGTTTGATTAATGAAAGTCAGCACAAAGGCAAACAGTAAATAAATAAAAATGTATAACTGGAAGGAAAACTCAAAGATAAGGGAGCAGAATGGCAAGCCTTCTGGGGGTCAGAAACTCTTTGGATTCAACACAGATGAAGCAGACTGGAGGAGTTTCATTCCAAGAAACCACTCTTTTCAGAAGCCTAAGTCAGATCTCAGATCTAAGCCGATGAATAGAAATCACATGTACTGTACCATTTAGATCACAGTCAAAGCAGCTCATACAAAGAGAAGCAGAAAATACTATGACAGGTCAGGCTGCATTGTCTTACATACCGTCAATTGCTTATATGCAGAAAAACAATCCTGTCAAATGAAGCTTATTTGACAATGGCAGCTTTTTCTGGTCTAGCATGCTTGTCTATTAGACATGTATCTCAGTGAGGCTTCACTGTGGTACATCATGACTAAAGCATTATTACTAAATAATTATTATTAAATGAAGCATTCATTCCAAAGATGTAACAGTTCTTTGCCCATCTCATTTGTTGAGCTCACCTTGAAGACCAGCTCTCCTATCAGGCCATTCCAAACTCCATCGGCTTGAGGGCTTCCATACTTGTGATCGGGCGCCACGTAGATTTCATACTTAAATCCCAGGTAGTTTGACAGAGCATCCAGAACATCAATGGAAAATCCTTGGTACTTCTTTGGCTTTCCCAAGACATTCTCAGACACCATCACAAAGGGCTCCTCCTACAAAGCAATGACAAGAGACATACAAAATCAGGAAACATGTGAACATGCATGTGTGATGTCTCAAGGTTTGGATTATGACTTCTGGCCCTCGAGCATTTCAAAATAGGTAAGAAAGGAGACCAAAAGATGCTCTTCATTTGACAGTGCACTAGTTCAGAGACTGACGAATGGTGCATTTACTTTTCAGCTTTATGTTATCACATAAAAGATGTAGTATATCTTTGTATTTCATTTCCAAAACACAGAAATCTTGAACATACAGAACAGTAAATATCATTTTGGTTTCCTTATTTGGGAATATTCATTCTCATACCGATCTTAACTCTGTAAATCCTACTTAATGTCAGTTTGATAGTTAATAATTCATTAAAAACAGTGGAAGAAATGCAATAATTTATGTTATTGTTTATTAGTTATTTACAGTATGTTTAATTCTTGTCTTACAGAAAAAGCTGGCTTGTGAAAGGATTTTTTAAACCTTCTTTGTTTAACAATACAATCTTGGAAAATCCGTATCCCAAAATCTCCTCCTACATTCCTGTAAACCAGTGTTTCCCAGTCCATGTCTTCTGGTTTTCACTCCAAGGGAATTTTATCAGTTTGGCTCATCAATCCCTGAAACTACTGTATATTGCTGGTTCTCCTCTCATTGAGGGTTATTGTGTGAATGCAGTTCCAGAAAATGGGACACTGTAGGAAGGGGTCCAATACTTTTGCAAGACCCTGTACAGTATGTCCCCTAGACAATGTGTGGAAGCCAGTAATAAGGGCAAACAGAACGATAGGATATAAACTATAGGTTAAAGTGTAGAATTTAAATAAAGAGTTTTATGTTTAAATTTTCTGAGTTACTACTAAGTCCTCATTTAGAATACTGCATGCAGTTTTTTTGGTTGCCATGTTATATAAAATATATTGTTACCCTGGAATCAGTCCAGAGAATAGCAGCCAGATACAGTACATTCAAGGGCTTAAGGCAATGTCCTCCATTGACAGGCTGCAGGAAATGAACATTTTTACCCTTGAAGAGAGAGGATTGCAAGGGAACCTTAAGTATTCAAAATGTTCAAAGGCTTTGACAAATGACTTTTTTATTACTTTTCTTATACAGTAGGTTCTATTTTTTTCTATACTGCTCTTTATTACTGGGACTTTATCACATCTCTTTTAAAGGTATAAAGGAAAAAAAATATGCTTAATGAAAGTAACCATGATCACATTAGCATCAATAAACACAGCTTTTACATTTTCACTCATGCTCCACTGTACCTGAGATTAAAAAGTACTACATATTCCTTTGTTTTATTATATCAATAAGGTATTGTTGTAACATTTTGCTTTAGAAAAAACCTGAATAAGTAATACTTTCATAAGGATGTCATCTTCCTGATCCTTTTATCAGGTCTCTCTTCTTGGTGGTAACCATGGTAACTATGGTGAGCTCCAGCCCAGTGAGCCATTGTGCTGGTATGTACTTTGCCTTTGTCTTTGCCATATTTTAACATTTCAGAAAACTGTCAATATTTTATGCAAAAAACATACACAGTGACTGTCAACTCTACATTGACCTCTGAATCATGATTATATTATTTCGAATATTTTGATTATTGCTTCTGATCTCTGTTCTTTGACCTATTTTTCTTTTTCTTGTTGCGTTTATTTATCGCTAACCTTTAATGCCCCTTCAGAGTGAGAGTTGCCTTGTGTGTTATCTCTGAAATGGGGTTGCTGTTGTCACCAAACTGTCCGACTCAACAATTGATTTAAAAAGTTGATAGAAGGCACTTGTGTTTCAACTGTTGAAAAGGCTGGCAGAAAAAAATAACAGCTGCCTTCTGCAGTCCATATTTGGCCATGTCCCTCATGTCTTCAAATTTAATTTCTTTCTCAAAAATGGGAAGTCAGCAGGACTACAGTCGCATTTAAAAAAATCTAAATACATCCAGAGGTTTACCAGAGGACACTATAAATGTCAGAAGATAATCTATTGCAATTTTTTCATTTTGGCCCATTTCTGTTTTTGATGCAGGAAAGTAGTGAGCTTTAGGTTCATGCCACAGTCTTAGTTCAAAAAATGTTAAGCTCTCTTTAGAACACTATTTGACTAGACTAGGTTAACAGGCCAGAAATAAGAAACCCTGGTGTCCTGCTCAGATTCCCCCCCGGTCTTTACCCATCATGGCCTCCTAATAATCACCATCTATGAACTGAGATGAAACACAGTAGATGATACTGTACTTCTAAAGTTCATTCTTCACAAGGAACACTCACACATTATAAAACAGTTTGCTTGTGATGTGATGAAATTCAGGAATTAACGGGTTAATCCTCCAATCAAAACATTTTTATCTAGCACTTTTACATTTTCACTGTGACAACTCACAGCTTTGCAGTGTGCAGAGCTACAGCAGAAAACTAACAACAGCTAAGGAGAACAGTCATGTAAGAAATGCAGTTGGGAAATCAACAGGGCTCTGAAACAAATTACACAAATATAAAAAACTGTAATTTTAAGAAAGGCAGCAGAATAGTGGAGCAGAACATCGTAGTAAAGAAATGTGCAGCCATGGTCATTTGGCAGGGAGTTCCAAACTCCTTCCTGATGCAGTAAGAATTGTAGAACAATAGTATGAGCTTTAGACAGACATTATTATTAGCAGCTATGGCTATGGCCTGTATTCTATTTACATTTGGAAACAGTCTATGTACAGTACTTCCAGTTCTGTTTCATATTCACTGTTGCTGTGACGAACAGCTCAGAACTTAATAGTTTGTATTAGTCAGGACAGGTATAACAAAAAACCGTCTTGCAATACAAAGAATTTTCAACATGGACCATTTTGTTATACCTAATAGCTGTTGATATGTAATTTGATGTGCAATTCATTATGTAAGCATAATTTTTAATATCCATATTGCAGAACCTTGATTTTGAGTAATGAACTCTAATTCTGTGTCCTACTGCTAGAATTACAGCTGACAGAATAAATGTAATACTGTATGTGGAAGCAGTTCTGGAGGGGAAGATGAAGTCTTGTTCTTCCATAACTGTTAGGGTCCTTTCAACAAACATGTTAGATATACAGTACTTGGCAGCTTTAACTTCTTCCTTTCCGTCTCTCTTTCATAGAGAAGATTGTAGTTTTAATTCTGATACTGACCACATCACATAGGACTTATAAATACTGCATTGTGATCTTATCTAGTATTTTCATCTATTTGTGACTGATCTCTGTTTAATCATAGAATTGTTAAATCTGTTATTGTTTTTAGCAGTACTGTAGGATACAGTTACAGGTCTAGTTACTGTACGTTCTAAAACATGTATGATAAAGAATTTAAGGACTGGATTAAAAAATGTTTGTGGTGAAGCAGCACTCAAGTGCCCAAATTCGAAAGCAAAAAAAAACAACAACATGCAGTTAAAATAACCACAATACAGGGTAAACCAATAATACTCAATACATTTCTAAGTAAACACCGAAAATGTGCAGTAGTTCGAACCCTGTGCATTAAATCTCAATAGTCTGTGTAACGGCACCATCTGCTTTACAATAAAGTACATGCTGCAGTTTATAGGTTAAGGTTAGAAAAGACTTTTTGTTTTATAAAGAGTACAGAAAATCTGACAGCAACTCAGATAAGGCCACAGCACTAAATACAGAGATCAGAAGAAATGATGTCCCCCAGTTTGTAGTTTGTAAAAAAAAATTCACAAAGTGCTACAGTGTACTGCTGAAATAAAACTACATCATTAGGACTCAGTGTGCAAAGTCAACACAAACATTTGATTGTACAGTAAGTGATGTACAGTAGTTTTGAAAACATTTTATTAATACATATACACACAGAACATAACTGGAGTAATTTTCTGTGTTCTGAATGCTTATGCATTTCCCATCAGGAAGCTGTAGAAGGTAAACACCTCCTTTCACCCGTTTACAAGGAAGGTTACTTACTGTACTTTATTGTCCCAGATGGGAAATTTGCTTGTCTTGTATGGTAAGCTGCAAAGACCCAGAATTTATCTTTACATTTTCTTTAATAAATTCTCATTGATAACTGAACTGCTTCTTGGAACATGTCATTCAGATTTATCATTGGCAGGGAATGCATTATTGACTTGGCCCAGTGAGCACATTAAGCTAGTGGATTTTAATCCTCACCGGTTCCTGTTGGTCAATAACCTATTAGTGCGATGCTGGACATGAATGCCAACATCTCAGCTGTGTCGAGTGCTTCACTATCCATCAGTTAACCCACCCCGAACTTGACATGTCTTATTCAGCAGCAACAGTTCTCATTTGAAATGGAAATCCAATGGTCGTGATGCTACTAACAAAGGCCTGACCACATTTACAGTAAATGGATAAAATGTATAGAGTGGTGTATTTGTTTTTGATGTGAGAAATTTGAGTGCATTGAAAGAAGCTGATTTTTTGTTAGTCACATGACAGGGTTCAGGGCAGCTAGCCAAAGATGTTTAGCCCTTCAAAATTTCTGTGGATTTGGCTCTGTGCTTTGGATTCATGAACTGAAATGTGAGTATATGGCCATATCAGGAAACAAAGCATGGAGTCTTGCAACCACTAGAGATACAAAGCTCCAGCAGAGCATTAACTACTGACTTATCTTTTTACTGTATTTACCTCATTACTGTAAACAAGGTAGTGTTTTATGAAAAATATTGATTTCTGTGAATCCAGAAATGATTTGAATATTTTGCATGTGTCAGAGATAGATGTGTTCATATTCCAACAATATCCCAGTTTGCATACAAAGCTACCCTGTATGGGTTAGTGGCAAGAAAGAATCCATTCCTGAAAAAGTCTTATATTAAATCTCACAGGAGATACACTGCACAAGTGATAAGATTTTAAGGTTAAACAAGCATCATATCTTAAACAGGTCGAATACTGCATATCAGTCAATCAATACTTTTCCATCTGTCAAGGGTGTTGGTGGAAGCATGACGTTATGGCAACGCATCTCATCAGAAGTAACTGAGAAGCTTGTCAGGACAGAGGCACAAATACTGTAGATAGTGCAAAGTACAAGAAAATCCCTGAGGAAAACCTGTTTGAGTCACCCAAGAATATACAGTAAAACAGGTTTGAAAATTCACATTTCAGCAGGACAGTGACCTGAAGCCAAAGGTCAAATCCATACTAGAGTGATCTGATATGAAAAGAGTGACTATGCTTGAGTGGGCCAGTAAAAAACCTGACTTGAAGTTAAAGTTTTCCATTAAAACTTCATGGCGAGTCTTGAGGAATGTAGTCCATTAAATATCCCTGATGGACTTGTTATAACTGGTGCAATTTTGCCAGGAAAAAGGAATAGAATTACACCATCTGCCAAGCTGACAGAAACCTCTCCAAATACACAACAGTAATTGCTGCCAAAAGAGCTTCTGCCAATTACTCAACAAGTAAGTTGACATACAATACCTTGCTAGAACATCTAACCCTAACCCTAGCTGCAGCATTTTTCACTGTACAATTTTCTATGCCCTGTTCAAAACAGAAGTTCACAAAAAATCATTTTCAAACTCCACTTCTTCTAAAATTCTCTATTCTGCATTCTTAAAAGTGTCTAAACTGCCACAATTTCCCATTGGAATACACCATACCTGAAAAAAATGTTCATGGGTTCAGGCAGTCACATGGACTATGGTTCATTCTCCACTCATTTCTCAGCTATAAAATGTGGAGCTACTGTAGGGTTAGGGTTAGAGAATCAGGCAAAATGGTCCTTTAGAAACATTATGAATGTGAGCTGGGTACTACAAGAACTAAAACTTTGATGGTATTTTTGTGTTTTTCGACATTTTCATTTTTGAGGTTTTTTTGGAGTTTAGTACAATAGGCATTTGACAATGTGCCCATGTAAAAAGCACACAATCACAACTCACAAGATGAGCCCATTTTACACTTAAATCTCTTTTCATTTGCCCCTTCAAAACACAATGGCAGAGTATTTTCAAGCATACTGTAACAGTCAATATAGAGTATACCATGAAGAAACACAAATAGTGCAAAAAATAATAATGTTTCATGATAAAGGACTCAATGATGTGGTTGTAAGAGATGGAGAAATGTGTTTCCTCCAATTCTGTGCTTTGAAATACATGGAGAGAAATATCAAAGGAAGCCTGGGATGGGACTGAAAAAAAACTGATATGGTGTAATAGCACTGCAGGCAGTGTTTGGTGTTCTCAAGAAGATAGTGGGATTCAGATCCAAGCGTGTTTTGGGACATCTTGCAGTCAAAAAGGTAAAAGAAACACCAAAGAATGCAGCCCAGAATACAGAATGCATCTGTAGATCTGTGAAGCCCAGATCTGCAGTACATCTAGCTAAATGGGCAGGAGGTCTCCTGCACCCCCTATAAAGAAATCCTTTGCAAGAGCAGTGAAAGCAGAAGACCTGAGCCTGATTCAGATGAAGACCCGAAGAAAGTTCTTCTGGAGGACTGCAATGAATTAGACAGACCTTTTATTGAAATTAAGTTGATTGCATTTCCAGAAGGGTACAAAAAGTCTAATATTTAGAGCAAAATGTAATATAAGTAATACTGAAAATGCTTTCTCTTGACAGGTCTTAGAAAATTGCATGAATTAACATATATACAGCATGGTTTGCAAAGTCTGTTTTATTTTTCTAATAGTCTCCATTTCCATTGTCTCTTCCTGTGCCTCACTGTATTAGTTATTGTATTGAAAGTGTGTCCCCTGGGTACAGTTATTTTAGTGCAAAATAACTAAAACTGACCTAATTGAAAAGTAATGTTTGTCAAAAGGGGTTTAAAGCTCTTAGTTAAAATTCTCAAGAGCCCACTTTACACTTTGCTGAAATATACTGTACGTATTTTTTCCTGATAAATCTCACCCTTCGGCTCTGGAATTATTCTACTTGGTTTTCTATAGTCCTGTTTCAGCACTCATTGTTGACTTAAATGTGAGGTGACCAGATTGGGGTTTTAACTGAGCAATAAATACTTTAAGCTCATCCTACTTTATTTGATTCATCTGTCCCATAACTGTATGCAGGTCCTCTGCAAGTATTGCCACAGAGTTAGCATAAGACACAATTGTCTCTGAAAACGCTTTTATATTCCCTGTGGGCTTTTTCTTAGAATAATCTCACAGATATTATGACAAGCTGGTGAGGAAATCAGCAGAAAATATACAGATTTTTTAGATTTATTTTACTTTTATAAGTGCTGCAAAAATGTATTGGTATCTAGTCCAAATAGGCCAGCCAGCAAAAGTGTCTGTCAGAAAGCTTGGGGATTTTCTGAGAAAGCCTGATTTCATTTTGCACCCATCAGTCTGAAAAGCTTCACTGCCCTGCTTTTCAGCACCCTTAACATATGTTTCTGTTTGTGGTTTTATCTTCAATAATGTCACTTCTGTGGAACTACGAGACCTGTTACCATTTAAAGTGAGTTTTTGAATTATAGTTTACCAGGAACTTTACACTAAGACACATCACCCCCCACACACCCAAACACACACAAAATCTTTCAAAAGGCAGTAAATCAATTTTCTCAGTTCTACTGCCATGTAGTTTAAATGATACTCCTGTTGTGTTATTATCTACACTGCCTCAAGCATAACTCAGCAAAAGTAGGAGACAAGCTCCAGCAGACCATATTATCCTTACAGAAACTGAATCGGCAATAAGTCATTGACACAGCTGCCTGACCAGTTAATTATTTCCTGGGCTGCAGTATGTAAGTGTGAATGAGGTTCTTGTTTTTGTTTTTTCGTTCCTGAAAAAGTGTGAATGTGTGCTTGTTTCAAACTCATACAAAGATCACTTTGACAGGAACGAATAAAAAGAGAAAAATCATGAGGCAGGAGATTCGTTGTGCTTTGCCATGAACTGCAGGGACGTTAGCCCAGGTATTTCAGCCTCTTTTTTGTCTTGGGCAGAATAGCGATTTCATGGTCATTCTCTTGAATTGCTGGTAATGTCATAAACCATCAGGAAATAATAGTGAGACATGGTAGGTGCAGACACAGAAAAGCATGTAACTGACACCATGCAGGATGTTAAAGGGCTTACTAATATGAAGCCTATCATTTGTAAGAATACATGCTCACATGTAGCCCCTTAGGTTAATGTCAATCTCAGTGAGTTAATCCCACTTGTTTCTATAATGCCACCCCTTATACAGTAGTTCTGTGTAATACCTGTACTTGTCATGTTTTTACAGGCTTTGAGACAAGTTTTCACCTGCATTTACATATCCTTTGTATTTCTGTCACCATTTTGTTTCTTTTACAGTCATGCATTTTTCTTTCTACAGTTAAACAGACTGAAGTGAAATGTTTGAATATAGAAGCCACACACACATATCTGAGAATGAACACCTTTCAGGGTTATGGTGTCTTTTAAGAGCAAGCCGTCTGTGTGAATTATGGGAATGTGAATATTAATTAACAGTCTGTTTGACAACACTAGGAAACAACGTTGTCCAGATGGACATCTAATTATTTTCTCCTACTGTATATAAAGCCAATGCTAGAACAGAGATACATCTAACCTTTGAATAAATATACTGTATATTTTATACTGTATAACATATTACAACATTCTGGTCCCTTTGCCCTTAAATTAGTTAAAACACTAACACATGTTGCTATCCATTTAATTTTAATTAATTACTTGTTTGAAATATTGTGTTTATCAGAATTGGCCAGTCCATTTTAAGCCTCCATTAGGTGTGCATGTTGGGTTCTGCAGCTTTTAGGATACTTGTTTGAAACTAGGCCATGGCTTTGACCAGCTGTGTAAAGGAGATTCTAGTGGTGGTGCTCATCTAACATTGTGGATTCTTGTTGAATCTGAACAATTGATCCCCTTTTTCCACACACCCAAACATTCCCTCTTCATACCATACTCTTCATAATGTCAATCCTAATTATTCATGATTTCAATGCCTGTGCACAACCTAGTGGAGTGTGAATGGGGTGGGGGAGCTGTATTATGTATAATGGTTTTCTCTTCATTTGAAAATAAGGTATTACAATTATATCGTAGACAAGAGTTCTTACCAACACTGTCACCACACGCAAGACCACACCACGCATATTGTTCTCCAGTTTCCTGTCTGTCAGAGTCCCATTCAGGCCATTAACCGGATCCCAAGTCCCCAGCTGGAAGAGAAACAAGCAGAATATTAACTAAACTGCATCTGGGCAAGATTGGAAAATAATGATCAGTGGGAGCAATGTTTGCAGCTATGTAACATAATATTAATCTAACACCATATGTTAATTCTTGCAAATATACTTTATATACAGGGTACAGTCATTTAACATGGGCTGCAGTTCTAAATTGAGGGTTGACATTTATATTCCCTGTGTTTCTAAGAGAACAAAGTCTCAAGCATTGCAGGTAAGTGCTATCTTCAGGAAAAATGGTTAGGCTCATTTGGCAGGTGTGTATACTGTAGGTGGTTTTCTATTAGTGAGACACTGAGTTGAACCTCCATGTCTTCACAATAATTATAAAAAATTACTGAACTGAAATTATATAGCACCTTTTAATACCAAAATTGCTTCAATTATAGCAAGAGAGTCATTCATCCACTACTGATGTAAACCCCTCACAGGGGAGCTCAAGGCAGCAATTATACACAAGCAGATCTGGTGGAGAAATTACTATTTCTCACTAGAAATGTAGAAACATGTGTAGAACATTTTATAACTAAGTCCCTCATTTTTTCAGGGGCATCATCATTCTGAGATTCCTGAAAGTAGCTGTGAGATTTTTTCCAGGCTAATGAGCTAAAAAATAACCATATTAATTTTGTATTTAAAAAAACCTATGCTCCTTTCCATGCAATGAATATGTCTGTTTATAAACACATTGTCATGGGAAAATAGAAACTAGGAATATTTAACTTTGCCAGAGAAATTTTAATACAGCTCCTCTTGTTGATGGTGCAATTAAAGAGTTTAAATTATATAAATATGTGCCATTTATGTTTTGGAGGTTTGAGACGTGTAAGAGCACTTGTTAATACAAATGTTACAAACTTCATTTACTCGCTTGTTAGCAGGGACGCAGAGTGCCCTGCGGCACTTCCTTTCTTTAGTTTACATGTAAAGGCAGAAGAAATTCTGGAGACTAACAAGGGATTTGGAAAACATATGCACTCTAAAAAATTAACAAGGCTAACTTGCTTCAGATTTAACTATTTTGCCTTCTGACCACATTCGTATCTTTCTCACATACCGAAGGGCTATGCAGTGGCTCAACCAATGAAGGACTCAGCTCAAAGCACAGATTGGATCCAAACTAGAGTTTGCAGGTTATCTCTAGTCAATTGGCAATGGCATTACTCAAGTAGTGACTCCTGCTGTCGAGGCAGGTGGGCTTTTAGTGCTGCTTACTCACAAGTATTACCAGTGTTAAATGGAATCATGCAATGTAAGCTTACAATTAAAAGAATAAAAGCCTTTTTAAATTTTTGCAGAACCTTTGCACAACTCTTTTGAAGACATCAAGGCATTGTAATTGTCTAGGAGTGGACAATTACATAACTTAGCTTGTAGTAATCTAGATCACTTCCATGCTCATTAGAGGGTTGTAGGACCGTAGATCTCTCCTTTACTCATAAGGGGCTTGTAATTATCTAGAGCTCTTCCATGCTCACAAACGTCTTGTAGGCTGACATGAGTTGACATCCAGTACAACTGGAAATTACATAAGGAGTTTATTTCATGAGAACTTGTGCGAACATGTGAACATGTGCGTGAATAAGTCATAAGGATGAATACTAGCTTTTGGAATCTTCATAATCTCCTGGTTATACAACTAAGAATGAGATGCTGTACGATGCAGTATAGTCTGAACCTGTGCCTTGCACTTGCACTGTCAGCTGGAGTTCTTTCATGATCATTCTACTGCTCACAGGCAGCCATGCATTCCCTGTATCTAGACACGTAATGACAGAAATAGAGTCCCAGATAATACCTATACACAATGTGACACAAAAATTTAAAAACAGTAGGATTTAAATCTGATATAATTTATAAAGGTGGTCTATAGAAGGCATAAACATAAACATACAGTAGTATTATCTTTATTAAGTATATAAACACGTTTCAGGTTTATTTTAAATAAGAAATGGAAGAGTCTTTGCTCATTATCAGTTCATTGTATTACAAATTTCCACAGCATTACTAATCATGATGATGATCTACAGCAAATTGCAAGGTGCAATTCATTTGATATTTAAAACATGATAATTGATACATTATCAGTCATGTCAGGATTAAGATGTGCAAGCACACTTCAAAACAGAAGCTATCATGCAGAATTTTGTCCCTATTTATATGCAAAAAAAATGAGCACCACAATCACTTGCAACTTCAATGAGCTCCATGGGCCATCAGTTAAAGCTTTGAAAAGTGCTCTGACATTTATGTGATTGTTACAACACCACATTTTTTTATGCTACTAAGATTATATCCCTGTGATGGAGCATAGGAATGTGGAGTGGTGAGCTGAGGTCAGATGGCTGAGAGCAGTGCATAAGTACTCCAGAGACTGAAGAACTTATTAGTGTACAGAGAAAGCAGTGCTACCTGTAGTGAGCTGATTTCTCTCTATACTGTATATAAGAAAACTGAACAAGACAGAGAGTATCTTCTCCCAGGGAGGCTGATTGGTAAAGTCTTGGGTGATACAACTCAAGGTCACTTGAAAACATTAATAAGGTCTGTGAATATTTAGGGAACCTAAACACATTGATGGCTGCTGTGTCAGACTGTTCATAGTTTATATTAGTTAAGCCTTGACCTCTGGCCAAATAGCATCCACCAGTGAACAGGAAAACAAAAGGTAAAGGAATGCTTTATTAAGAACCAAACTTAAGGACAGAAGAGCTAGAATATCAGGTTGCTCAGGAAATCAGGAAATTCATCTGGCCTTTGTAATTTCTAAGTTTTCCCTAGGATGCCAAAGAGTTCATGGTGATCTGCTGCGTTAAAACTCACCGCCTTTTCCTGCATCGTCTTAAAGCACCTGGGTAAAAAGATGACCCCATGTGCATCTGCTCACTGAAGCATGTTGTAAGCATTGGTGAGGAAATTAGTCCATCAAAATTAGTTTTGATTTAGGCACTCCGCTGCGGACACTTTCATTAACTACTCTGACAGTTACTATACATTATTCATTTTCCTCCAGTGAGCCCTTAATATACAATCATGTTGCTGGAGAAGCGGCCTTGCGACTCAGCTTCCCTCATTGTTTACTCATAAGTGTGTATAAATCATACTCCAATGAGGGTCACACATGGGTTAGAATCCATTCCCCTCATATTTCAAATTGTGGCATCATTTAAACAGATGATCAGTGAGCATTCATGTTCCTTTGCACCCCATCTGTCTCTTTAATATGTGTTTCAGCATTTAACTGATCAATTCTGTTAAGACTGGTAAAGCCAACAGTAGGGTTCAGAACTTTGTGGACTGATTAAAGGTCATCTGTTGGGCCATTGGAGAGTGGACAGTAAAATACAACTAATTTGGTGCACTAGCTCCTTATTGGAAAAAAAAAGATTAATTCTATATTCATCCCTTAAATGTTAGCATGCTCTGATGTGCAGTAAGTAATAACATATAGTACAACGTTACATCTCAGTCCTGTTCAATATGTTCAATTTGATGGAAGCGATGACTTAATGAAAGTACAAATTACACTTCTAGATGCTTTTAGGTACTGCACAGACTGTACTTGAAACAGGTACTGCAATGTCCATGAAAATAAGAGATAACCGTCTGTCTAACTGCATGTCACATATTAGGCATTTTTGACAGCATAGGCTATTTTAGGGTGAAGGACAACTCAACCTGGTGTTACTGAAGTGCTACTTGCACTGATAATGCTTTATATATTGCAGAAATACAGTAAAATATATTTATATTGACAGAGATGGAGAAGGGCCACAGACCTTGACCTTGAAGGACAGTGTGCCAGCCACCATTGAAAAACATCAGTGACACCTGCTGAGCCCATCAGAGCACTTGACACCACGTCATCCTTAGTACACAAGAATTGTACTTTATAATAATTTTAGAAAGAATTGTAGCAGATGTTGTGTGGAGCTCTGATCTCTAATTCTCCTCATTCAATGTCTAACAAGAGATGAGCTATTTTCTGCTGACAGTTCATAATCTGTCTGTAATTGTAAAAGTGTTTCACAGTTACTACATAGGAAGTGAATGAGTTTTAATGACACAATTCACATGGTTTGCCTTGTTAAACATGAGTTGACCAGGAACAGTCATTCAGTACAGTACAGTACAGTACAGGGTATCACAACAGAACTCTACTCAGAAGAATATGGGCATCAACCCTAAGTCACAGCTGAGACTCCCAAGGGCCACTTGAATGTGGGTTGAAGACTGCATAGCTGGAAATCACTTCTAGGGCTTCTCCACACCCAGGTGTGAACTCTAGATATGAATTTTTGGTATCTGCTCATATTAAAAGATAATTAATGCCTCTACAACATGGAGGTATTCATGAAGAGGTCTCAGACATTTTCTCAGAGAGGAAGCACAGGGCACAAACTGGGACCACACTGCTCAACGCACATGCACACAAGCTTTGAGGGACAATTAAGTGTCTTCAATTAACCTAGTCCGCTTTTCTCTGGGAGATGAGAGGCAATAGTACCACCTGGAGAAAACCCACCTCCAGTTATCATTGGCATTAAATTAGAACAGATCAATTAAAATGTAAAATTTTTTATGATTTCTATCAGCTGCAATGATGAACAGCTGCAGGCTCTTTTCATGGCAGAAGCTTAATTCCTAGGAGGCAGTTCTCTCTCTTTTTTAGAAAGCAGCATAATATGGAATCAGTGGTAAGCTATAGTTTAAATCGTATGAGAATGCTATCAAAACATACATTCAGATCCAATATGTACAATATATACCTTACCTCTTGTATTCATGCATTTTTAAAGCAAAATAATAAAAAATAAACACCAGTTGACAAATTTATCTTTAAAGCTACTGGTACAAATTCATTTCCTGGAAGTGAAATTACAAGGAATGCTTGGTGCTTTTAAAATGGAGAGACAGAGGGATGAGTTTAAATATCAGGTAATGCATCCCATTGCTCTGAATGTTTTTTCTTTTGTTCTTTAGTATCACAATCTCTTCTTGACATTTTCATTTCATTTCAAAAGCCACACACTAAAACTTTCCAATCTCCTTTATCATAAAGCCAGAACTTTTACAGTGAGCCTTTGTAGTTATGGAAAATGCTTCATGCTCTAGAATTGTAGGCTTACATTGCTAGAGATTTTAATGTGTGGTGAGTCACTTCTGCTCTCAATAAGGGCTCTGGTTCACTTCAAATAATGGCCTTCAAATCTGGATATTGCAGTGACTTGCTGTCCTTTCCTTCAGAATGCTGTTTTCATTATTTTAATGCTTTAGATGTACTGTAGCAGTTGCCAGAGGAGTCAGTGGCTGTTTAAAATTCTGTACTATTTCCTAAACCCTTTAACCTGCAGTTAATACTGACCTGAAAAACAAACTTACAGTGCAAATGAAGAGGCTGTACACAAAAGGCTTATTGTAAACACACCAGAGAATTTTAAAGCATTGGAACTGTTACAAGTTTAACTTTGATCAATAAACAATGTCTGAATACAAACACATATATAATTCAGCTTAAATTCCTTTATTTAGCATTAAAAAATCATCTACATCAGTAGTTTCCTGTACTTTATTTAAAGATTGCTTTATTACAGTGCTTACATTTTATTAAGTGTAAATGAAAAACTAATTTAGACCATAACATTTAAAGCAGTCACACACTGCTTTACTTGACAATTAAAAATAAACCCATTAGAGCTAAATGTACCTTGTATTTGTATTCATTTTCTAGTCTCTTTGTAAAAGCAGCTGAGAAATCTAATCTAAGCTTCTTATCTTTGTTCTCCAGCCAGTGTGATAAACGTCAGCTCTGCGCTAGGGTCATGCCTTTCTGGGTTTGTATTAAGATTCCCCTGGCAAGCAGGAGAACATGCTTGTGGGTGGCTGGTTAGGGCTATCAAATCCACTTCAGGACCTGGAGCTAAACCTGTATGACAACATTGGCTTCTTTGATTGCTGGCTGAATGGACTCATTTGGAATGCCATTCCAAACTTCATCCTTTTTGTCAGTATTCCATCCATTTACTCCTGGTGAGGGTCACGGTGGTAACAGGCTGAGCAGAATAGACCAGACTCCCCTTTCCCCAGCAACAGTCTCTAGTTACTCCTGGGGGATTCCCAGGTTCTTCCAGGCTAGCTGAGAGGTATAATCCCTCTAGCATATTTTAGGGTTTCTTCCTAGTGGGCTGTGTCTGGTACACCTCCAGCATGAGGCACCAAGGGGCATCCATTCCAGATGCCTGTCTCCTCTTGTTGTAGAGGAACAGTGACTAAGGTCCTACAGGACAGTCCAAGGTCTACTGGACAGCCAGGCTCCACACCTTGTCACCCAGCAGCTCTACAGAGAATCGTCATTCCCTCAGATTTTGTTAGGATTACTGTCTAGAAAAAGTAGGACTGCACACACAACAACATGAAGACTGATTTTGAATTTTTAATATAATTCTTAAAAAATTGAAACCAATTTAAACATGCTGAAAAGAGAAGAAAGAAAACACAATGTTTTGGCTGTAAGACACCTGAAGAAGGCTCCACAGACGAAACATTGTGTTTTCTTTCTTCTCTTTTCAGCATGGAATGTTCCTTTGAAGCCTACGCATGCTGACACAGCTACCCACCTGAACCAATTTAAACATGGTGTCTTCATCCTAATGCATCTGCTTTTATCTTTACAACATAACCACTCTCCTGTTCCACTCTCCTGTATTCCTTGACAATACATTTTCAAGGAATAAGATGTTTCTTACAACAACACAATAAAAATAATAGAAACTAGCATGTCTTATTTTACTGAGAATGCTTATTTTAATGTATTCTTCCATATATATCGTTTCTTGTTATCATGCCAGAAGGCATCTGTCATGGAAGCTGGGGGCTAGCCGTGGAGAGACCAGCGGAATGGAAAGACCCTGTGTGAAGCAGCAGGAGCGGGCTCAAGGTATCAGGCGGAGTCGGGGACGAGACCAAAGCTCTCAGGCTACGGACGTGGGGTGACCTGGTGAGGCGGGCCTCAAGACATCCGATCTCAATGCCGAGCCAGGAGGACAGCAGAGAGCAGAAATACATAGTACACCACCACGAGATGCACCGGAAGCACATGAAAAGGCACAGGGGAGCTAGGAACAGGACAGGAAGGCACCCCCTAGGGATAGGAAGAGGGTCGTGACAGCATCTTTACTAATTAAGTAAAATTGATTATTTCATCATTTTAATGTCCTGTTTAGTGGTATACTAAAGAATACTCATTTATGTTTCAGAAGCAACTGGTCTGTGCAAGCTAAATTATATTACTTTCAAAGCTACAGAGTAAAACAAATTCCTAGAGAATATTGTATCCTGCGCAGGAGAAAAGGGTTTGCTGCTCTTTGAAGAGTTCTATGCTGTTCTTCATGCAAAATCTTATTCAATTTAACAGTTGACTTGTTGCACATGATAGGTGTGGTGTTGAGCTACTGTATATGCTATGTTATGTTATATGCTAAGCAACATTCACTTAGGCAATGTAACAGGTTAACTTGCATCACTTGTATGATATCGTATTTTCAGACAGTGCAAGGAAGGTTAATGCTTGCAGTGGCCTTCTTAAATAATGACACGGACTGACATGCTTAGCAACATAGATTCTCCATTGTATTGAGATTGTATGGCCCTTGTACCACACCAAGAGGTACGCAATAAACTACAGTATCTGTGCCGAGCCCATGGGGAAATGAGGCAGGGTAATTATGCCACATAATTGATGCAAGATAGCAGATGTTATTGATCATTGTCCATTAGTAACATTTATGCATACACTATTAGAAAGGATTTTTTTTTGCTTTTTATTTTCTCAATGATGCACTTCTCTTTTTCTTAATGTGTGGTGATCAGGGTCAAGAAGGAGAGCTACAGTAAAGACATCCAGTGAAACTGATTTTCTGAAGCTGCCAAGAACGTGTTTAAGCTATGACAGACTTTAAGCAGAGAATTCCAAGAATGAGTTCTGCAGTGCACAGTTGCCACAAGAAGAATGCAATAATTAAATAATAATGAGTCGTAGCAAAAAAATAAGTAAATTAAGTAAATTAACTACAGTATTACAGAAAGTAACTTCTAAACACGCTTGACACATTAGTGTTTGGTTAAAGTTTTTTTAGGTTAATGGTTGTTTCAAAACATTCAGTGTGTGCCTGTGTCTGTTCCCTCCAATAGACTTGGGTCCTGTTTAGAGTAAGACCTGCTCTGCTCTCAGTATCTGCTGGGTTAGCCTACATGAATGTGCAATTCCCAAAATATAAGGGTAAATAGCGGCCATGTCAAGGAATTACTGTTGAAATCATTTCAGGCAAAAGCAGAAATGGAAATTAATGTTATAATACATTTAGTATTGCTAAACGTATGAATTTTATTTTGTGAGAACATTTCTTTATGATACAATATCTGTCTGACTGACAGAAACAGCGGCAGGCACTATTAATTCTCACTAATTATAAATTATTCTGTAGCCTTAATTAGAATCCATCAGCATTTCTTTGTTCATTCTAAGCAAATTAAAATTATGTCTCTGTGCGACTTTTTGAGTTATGTAAATCACGCTGCTGAAAGCACTGTGATCCTTAAAGAAGAACTAATTCTCTTCCACAGCTGTTTAACTGAAAAAATCCTTCTTTCCATGAACACTAAACTGGGACTGAATCATAAATACCCACCCATCTGTCCACTACAAGCAGCACAGCCAGTACTTGATGGTAGCTTTCCATGTTCCTACGGATTCCTGCAAATACCTAAACCTAATTATCCATCCAGAACTGGGTTTGGTATTTGAAATGAATGAGTGGGTGTTTTTATTTATCAAATCCCAATCTTAAAATTGTCATCACATTCATGCAGTATTTAAAAACAACTTTAGTTTCCAACTGCTTGTTTCACCTTAAGTGCTTTTAATTTTTTTAGCATTAGGATGTCTATAAATCTGTAGGTGCTTCAAATCATTGCTTGGAAAGAAAGCCTGAAAATAATAGCAATATCCATCCCTAATAAAGAATCCCTACAAATGAACATTGTCCAGGCTCATAATCCAACAATAAGAGCCAACGCTGCTGGAGAACAATGCACAGCCAGCATGCACTAGAACAGTAAACAACAATGAAATTGTGAGCGTAGCTTGTCTCAGGGTACATCATCCTTTTTAGAGAATGAGTGAGAGGAGGGAAACCTCTTCTTCTCAAAGAGACAAGGACCAAGGCAGAAAGGTTGGACTTCATTCTGCACCAGATGCATTACTTCTATGATATCTTTATACTTTTGGCTATTCATGTGACTTTTTACCAGTTAGTGGAGAACAAAAAGTGGACATGGGACAAATTAAAAAATAATACCTAATACAATCAGCAATGTGAAAACTTTCAGAAAAAATGGGAAAGGAAAACAGGGAGTAAAGAATGAGTAGAAGCACCATTTACA
Organism: Atractosteus spatula; assembly: GCF_055471065.1. Classification (NCBI taxonomy): domain Eukaryota; kingdom Metazoa; phylum Chordata; class Actinopteri; order Semionotiformes; family Lepisosteidae; genus Atractosteus; species Atractosteus spatula. Next base: position 63,486,405 of record NC_142708.1, on the reverse strand, counting down.
GTAGGATGTATTCTTCAATGTGAGGTAAACATTATATAGTTTTTTAATGAGATGCATTATGAGACAAAAAAGGTGAAATCATGAATACATTTGGGTGATTATGGGAATAATAAAGGAATTTTAAATTAACGTCTTTTAGTTACTTTCATGTAACTCGGCATCATGCAGCAAATGCAGCAATAGGACTCCACCTCTTCTTTAAGAAATTTTTGGAAAAACTTTCTGATTTTTAAATTCGTTTTAAACTTTCTTAGTGCTATTATTCTCTAAGTACAAGAGCACTGGCTGAGCAGACTCAATAACTTACTGTAAGTTTCTAAACAATAAATTATGATCATGTATTTTGCTTCAGGTTTTTGTTTTATTTGCTTAATGTCCAAATATAAACTTGAATGTTTCTTCCTCGTGAAAGGAAATTAAAACATATTAGAAAATGTGCATTTTCTTTTGGTTAGAATTACTCTTGAAATTATATTAAATTGATACTATACTATTCAATTATGAGCAGTGGCTAAAAACAAATCCTAATTAAAAATCAAAGTGTTTCATCAAAGTGGAGTAATTCAATTCGACACACAAGGATCACAGCAAAGTAACATCAAAATCTCATATCTTTATAACCTGAGCTGGACAATTATTAAGTAACCACTTAGCACTTAAATTTCAATAACTTCAATGATAGAACTCACACTGAGGTGGTTAATACAATACAATGCAGAAGACGTTATTTTATGGATACATGATCTCAATGCCATCAATTTGGTCCCCTCTCCTCTGGCTCTCATTATACAGCATGTAGTTCAACATGAGGAGATTCTATTCTTCTCTCAGTATGAGGATCTGTTATTATGAGTTCAGCTGGCCAAACTTAGATTCCTCTAAATAGTCACTTTAATTGGAGCCAGAGATGAAAGGAGCCAGGCCTGCACCGAAGCGATGAAGTGCCTGTGTAAATATGATTAAAGTGAAGAGGATCTTTTGTTCTGTGCATGGAAACATTGTCGGGGGAACAGTAACAGCCTGCTCCCTATATCTGGCACCGTGGGGATGAGGGTATAATTGGAAGACGGTTCAATTTATTGAGTCGGTAGTCGCACGTAATAGCTTCACGCCACGGTACAGAGCTTAGTTGGCATAGCACTTTGTCACAAGGCAGGAAAGCACAAAGGCCCTTATTAACCCATGGCAGGATTAATTATGCTGTGTATGGAAGCAAAAAAAAAAGAGAATCAATATGAGTTTTGCAGTTTAACATCATTGGAGATGTTTTATTTTCAAAAAGTCATATCTCTGGGAAACCCCAACTTTACGCTTCTGGTACTGCAACTCTACAACTTATGTGAGCAGAAACTTTCGGACATGGGCATCTTGCTGTTACCTCCGTTGGCCTGAGCTGAATTGCTAAGCAATGAATAAGCATTCCAATTGTCCACTGTAGACACAAAAATCACAGCATTTACTAACCAGTGACTGAGAAAATCCATTCTCCTCAACACAGTCTCCTGCAGCTTCAAGCAAAACAACTAACTTCATAGCAACATTTGATAAATGCAGCAATTCGAAACTTAAGAAGGTCTGACAGTGAAGGGTCTAAGCAGGCATTGCAATGGCAAACTGACATTGTAATGACAAAAGTCTCGTAAGAAATACTGTACATAAGAGGAAGCAGTTCAGCCATTCTAGCCTGTTTGGTTTTTATCAGCCAATTAATTTGAAGATCTCATCCAAAGTTGGAATCACCTACAATTCTTTTTTTCTTTAACAGAGAAAATAAAGGGGAGAGAGAGAATATACTGTATGTGGTGCAATGAAAATCTCCAGCACCTGATCTCCGATCAGCTATTCTCTCCTGGATACTGTCCCATTGAAAGCCACTCAAGATCTGACTTCCTTTGCCACCCTTACTCTCTTCAACCATGGATTTCATCTTGAGCCTTGTGTCACTCTCAGAGAACAATCTCACCACTTCTTCTTCAACAGTATTCATAGAATCCCCCACTCTTTACCAGCTAGTCTTTATCATTCTACAGCTTCCTGGTACCTTCCCCCCTTGGCTACTGTATGTCTCTCAGCTGGCCTGCCTTTCAGCACTATTAGCCCACCCCACAATTCTGCTGCTTGCTTTGTCTTTTCTCTTCCATGCAACTGAAAACCCTAGTTTTTCCCTCCATTTAAAGTATCTCAACCACTCAGTTTCTTGTCCCTCCCTGTACTGGTATGAAGAACACCAGTAGTGTGCTGGACTGTGTTTGCTGCTCAGTGCCATCCTTGTGAAAGTTTACTGTGACATGTCACAGAGAGAGCAGAGGGAAGAGCAGTAAAGTTAGACAGCAAGATGAGGTCTGTCCTAAAGGCAGCATATTTTAGATCAGCTTTAGCCATGCCTCCTGGAGCCTGAGCTAAGTAAGAGCATGTGAAGAGTGGTATTTGCATCTCTAGTGACACAAGCAGCAAGCTTGTGCTGTGCTGTGCTGTACTGTGCTGTGCGGCACAGCTAAGCACGGCATCAGTAACAAAGGGAATACTGAGACATGTTCAAATAAACATACCAGGTTATTCTTGGGCACCAGACAGGTAGAGTAAAAGGTAAGTGAGTGATATACAGTAGTTCTGAATTTGTAAATTACATTACATTTGCAAGCATCATCTTCTTTTGCATTTTTAAGTGTGAAAATATTTTGTCAGGGTCAATCTCCAACCCATTTAAGTGGATTTTGGAACTGTAAATATAAAAAGAAGCTTGATAGGATTTTATAATGTTAGAATAAATGCTTCACTCCAGGAAGAATGATGAAATCAGGAATCATGATTCACTTTAGCATCCACTGACATTATTGTAGACTGGTGCCAACAAAGCAGCTTCACAGAAGACAGCAATGCACATAGCGTAAATATTTAATAAAGTAAGGATTTGAAATGTTCACTTTTAATTCTCTTATCTGCTCCAAATGAAACATTGTTTCATTACTGAAATTATGATATTTTGGTCTGATAAGTGATGCAAATCCGATTTAGCAAGTACAAAAGCACCAGAGAGAATCGCGCCAGTGGATGAGTCTTATAACTACTTTCATCGGAGACGATGGCAATAAAACCCACAGAAAGCACCAGTAAGCCATGCTTACCACCTTAGACAGCTGTCAGATGTGCTGTAATGAGAACTAAGAGAATTAGTCTCAATTCAGCGCATTGTCGAATTAAGGAACATAAGCCAGAAAAACAAACTACATAGAAGGGACCCATCATCTTGTAGATCGAGCGACTCGGCACAAATCATAAGATGGCATGAACCACAGCTCGTAAACACAAGACAGTATTACAGAGCACAGCTCTTTTCTAATCCTTAGCTTACACATTGTAATTCCTAATGGAGGAAAGGCAAAAGGGCTCAGGCTGTATTCGATGGCCCTGAAGATGTGCAGTTTTATTTTACAGAGTGAGATGAAAACACTTTTCAGGGGTATTCAGCAATCCTGCTTTAGAATTCCAGGTGCATGAGCTGTTCAGTAGTTTTCTATAATCTTCCATCCATCCATTTTTATGTACTACAAGGGAGGGAGCAGGGGAGCATGTTTGTGTTTATAAATAAAACATTTTGGGACATGTTTGGGAAAGTTTATTCCAAATACTCCAAATTGTCTTACTGATCTTGTTGGCACAACACATACAGTATTAGGAAGGGAAACACTATTAGTTTTTAAAACATTTTCCAAAATGTTAAACCTCCTATCTATTGTTTAGTGATTTCAATGAAATTTAATTTTGAAATGCCTGTTTTTTAGATCATTTTTCTGCAGAACTGCTAGAATCTATTTTTTTACATTGTGGCACCCGTGACTTTAGTTTCTTGTTTTTTTTAAATAACTTCTTTCTCTATACTGTACACACACACAGTGTACTGAAGTGCTGTTCATGAGCTGCCAATATCACATATAAAGCTGCTCAACTTTAATTATATCTTTAGTTCAGAGTTGTACGAAGATACATCAGCATAGCTGGGTTTCAGAAACTGGAAAATCTACTTTATTTTATTAATATTTGAACACACTAAACTATTCAAGAACTAATTACTCAAAATGAGAATATTCTTATTATCCCTCCTGAGCTAATGAGATCTGAAAGCAGATCTGAATACACCTGGATAATAGGAGCTGTTTGTAATATCAAGTCACACAGCCTTGTTACTAAAGTTCGCACTCTTGGCTTTCTTCAACAAAATTGGAATGAGATCCTTGGAGCACCTGAGTGAGCCTCCACTTGTTTCTGACCTTAATATTCTTTTGGTATTAACCCATGGAAGCTTCTATAGAATATGTGTTTCTAAACCTAATCATTGCTTAAATGTTAAATTAAAAAATTATCCTTTGAAGGAAGTATTAGTGAGTACTGTAAATATGGGCATGCACATAAATCAAATTCAGAGAATATTAATACAGACAAGCCTTTGAAAACCTATTGTTCATCAGAAAAATACCTCATGCTGTTGAACTGAGACACAAAGTCCTTTGACTAACATGCACACTTAATTAGCAATGAACTGCCAAACATAATTAATTCTCAATAGTTAAATAAGTATCATCAGAGCAGCATAAATAACTAAATGCATAGAACCAGTGTTGAAATAATCCACATTGTCTTGTACAATGCATTATTGCACTTATTGAACAAATTTATTTTTGTTAATCCCTTCCATAGACATCGGTGCTCTTCAAAAACAGTTCTCCTCTACAGAGATTCAAAATAAACACCTAGTCTTAACAGAATGTGGATTGTCACATTCTGTCACATCTGGTGCAGATGTTAGTAAATGAATAGAGAGACTGAGAAAAAATTACAGAGTATTTAACTGAAGGTCTGAAGCTAGTTTAAGGGTGACTAGCTTTTGATGACCTTTAGGAGGAGTCCTTGAATCCTAGTGAAAGGATGCAGAGGAAAAGGTCTACGTAAACATGGCCAAGAGAGGCAGGAAAGGGAACCATTGGCTTGGAGAGACTTTTCATCCTCGTTGCTCTGATGTGCCCCTGAAACAGCCCACCAGAATTAACCTCTACTTTGTTCCCATGCCAGGGGATATAGTTCTGAAATAAATCTTGTCTGCTAGCTTCAGCAACAGTCATTTATTAAAGGCTATACACAAACATGAAATGTCATGTGTCTAAGAAGAAAGCGAGACAACAACTTGCTTTACAATTTCCTGTAAGTGAAATTTAGATCAAGATAAGCTGTAGATGTGTGTAACCTACTGACTAAAGCACCAAGTTAATTTATAATCATACTTCATGCATTTATTAATGTCTCACATTCAACAGGGTGAACAAGCTTATCCTGATATCCAACTTCACCTCTAAATAATTAAAAATCTTGGGGTTGTAAAGTCAGTACCTATTATTTTTTCAACTCTATAGTGCTTTCATAAACACCTTAATTATAAGATCAAGTGCTAGTATTATTTCTGATGTGAAGATTTGATGTCCCTTACACAAACAGATATACAGTATAGTTAAATATTTTTATTTTTCTGTATTTTCATCATGTTTTTCATGTTCTTTTGTCATTACTGTCAGATGTATTCTGCTATATATATATAACTTTTAAAAAATGTGATTGTTATGTACATATCAATATACATGTCAATCTACATAATCATGATTTCTCGATGATTTATGTTTGTAATTTGTGTAGGATTTTAGACACATTTTCAAATGCAAAACTGTCAATAGACCTTATTCCAGTGTCATCATTTCTTATGAATCACATGCAAAATATTTCCAATTTCTATATTCTCTTCATCAGACTTTTAAACAAATTTCCTAAATAATTACAAATCATCCCCAGTCCCATGGATGTCAGCCCTCAGAAATTGTCCAATATTGTCCAGGAATGCCAATGTGGGAAAAACTTCATGCGGCCGGACATCTGAATCATGGACAATAATTTTGACACAAGATCTCTTTCCAACCCCAAAACCCAGTTCTGCCGGACCTTTTTATGGGCAACCATAAAAATGCAAACACAATAACAGAACAAAAAAAAGTGAAAACTTGTTATTCAGAAGCACCTTTTCTAAAACTCGATCATTTTTCACAAGCGGTTTGTACAGTTTCTGAGAGGAAAGAAAGTCAAGCCACAGTACAAGGAGAATAGTGCATCTTGAAGCAAATCTTAGCCCTAAGTCTTGTCCTGTTGCCACCCCATAACAGGGAGCATGAAATGCCCAAATGATGACTAGTTTCCCACAGCCTTCCAAACTCATTCTTTCTGAAGGAACCCCAGTAGCTTCATACGTCTCTAACACATATTAATAGTTGAACAGGGCTTCTAACCTGAAGGCAAAGAGGAAAGGTAGCTGTTGCTGCTTAATTCAAAGACCAGTGTAGTTCTGCTAGGCAATTTCCGCAGAGACTGGCGGCTGCAATCGACCGCAGTACAAAGTCAATATACTTTTCCCAAGCAAGAGGAAGGTGAAGGCAGGTTACTTTTTTGTACTTAAACCCCTTTATTTGTTAAGGGAAAAAAAAGATTTTCTTTCTTCCTTATACATTTTTTAAAGAGGTTAAAGCTGGAAATGAAAACCATCAGAAATTCACATTCAATTTAGCTTCATGCCATCTTGTAGAGGCAAAACCCTACGAAGCAGGACTAATCAATGATTTTTTCTTTTCCTTCCCCAAAGGCAATAATAACTTATTTAAAAGAACATTTGAATCTACCTAATGAAATGGAAAATCGGGGGGAAATGGGGATCTCTTACTCAAGGGGATATCCTTCCCTTAAAATGGTTTTCATGTCTTTATCACTGACATTTACAATTTTACTTAAATGCCACCAGGACGTTTACATGGCACATTTATTTGAAAGTGCCCCTGCTACTCAGCCTTTCAGAAACATAAATAGTTACAGGCTAAGTGCTTCTCAACTGTACCAGAGCCAAGCTTTACAATAATTTCCTTTCAAATTATAAGGAAAAGTATCAAAGCTTAACAGCACATTACAGTAATGCAACATTAAAACAGTTCTGCAAAAGCAAGATCCATATAGACCAAGTTTAAAAAGTACTATCATGGGATTATGTGTTCAGAATGCTGTCTGGATTACTAGTGGAGGACCACAACAGCCCAGTGGGGGGGTGGGGGGGGGGGTAGTGGACAGTAATGTTCATTAGTTCTAAGCTATCTGAGAAGTCTTAAATATGCTTAGCCTCTAAGCTTTTTGCTGGTGCAAATGTATCTAATACTTATGCTAAGTGACAGCAGAACTTTGAGATTAATACCTACAGTATATCTATCTAAACTCCTCTTCAAAAAAGATTTGGCCATTCTCAGTACTTTTCCCTCATTCCTTCAACCAATTCCAACTAACAGTGTTATTCCATTGGCAATCCTTAAAACAGAATCTGTGATGCAGAACTCTAATATTGTCTAATGCTTCACGTGAATATCTGTAAAACTGAGATGCTGCACACCTGCAGCAATACAGAAACTTTAATTTTGTGCTGGAACATGGCTCAAAAGTTGATTCGGTGCTAATCCTTTCATGAGACAACCTGGTGGAAAAGGATACATGTACAGTATGTGGACCATAAAATGTGGGAACCTAAGGTGGCATTAAGCATAAAACAACATGGCATCTGTTGTCCTGCTGTACTATAATCAGCAATAAAAGTTTTGCGTTTTAGTGCATTGACCTCCAATTGAATTGGATCAGAGTAAATCTGAAAAGTGACATCAAGTGCTGAAATGCCAAGGTTACCAAAGCTCCATAGTGCTCTTAGAAAGAAAAGGGTAAAGGGAACATCCAGCAGAGCAGATGTGAATCCTGTCTGCTTCCCGGCAGAGCAGGGACAGATTGATGCTTCTTTCCCAAGCACAGCTGTCTTTCCTCACCTCCTCTATTAGAAACACAGAGCTCAAAGTCAAGCTTTATTGCCCTAAAATTACCATTCTCCCACACAAGCACAAAGTGAACACAAATCTCCGGTAAGTTGCTGGTAATTAACTCATGGCATAAAATAGGTACAGTAGATTCTATTGCATACTGTATGACAGTTAAATGCATGTTTATTCATTGTAATTTAAGCAATTTTAAAGAAACAAATAGGACACATATAGTATATACTGTATATACAGTACAGTAAACTAATTTAGAATGCTGATGTAATTACCCCACCTGTTTCTATTACTAGGGTTTCTGTTGAGCTCACATGTAACTCACTCACAACTAAGTGAGATAAACATTTTTTTCAGGCTTTCACAAGTTCTGAAAGCAGAGCCATCCAGCCAATTCTTGTGAATTCACTTAGAATTATTATGGTAATAGTAAAGCTTCTCTCTGTTATCACATAAAAGCTTTGTTGATGTTTCCTGAATATTATGTAGTACACACTGAAATAAATCAATGTACTAAACTAAACCTGGATAACATCTATGTATTAATTGATCCGTATTGCATTTTATAGCAAAATAATAGCACTATTTTTTAAATCCTATAACGATTTGAGCTGTATCAGGAACCTTGGCCTGGTGTTATAAATATACTTTTCAGGAAGAAGAAATTGATTTTCTTTAGTGTTCACAATTATTATCTCATGTTACTAAAGGCATAGAATTGTAAAGACACAGTAATTTCTAGCAGGGCTGTGCATTTTCCACAGATGCATTCCCTCATCACTGAATTGTTTTTTGATTAGTTCCAGTTAAATCTGCAAATTTAATATAGGCTCAATTCATAATCACTAAATTATTCTCTGATCTTGTATTATGTACATTGCCTTATTTCTGTCAGAACTGATGAACAATTATCAAATCAAGCACTTGATGAATGAAACTGGCATTTATGCAGTTCAGAAGTGGCTGAGCCCAGTGAACTCCTGCTCCTGCCTATTTTACTTGCTGTGAAAGGAGACAGAATTAATGTCTTAAAAAATAAAAATCATCTGTGAGCCTTTAAAAAATGTGAATGGTAACTACATGTGGTGTTCAAAAGTGCTCCCAGAAGAAACAGAAAAAAAGTTGCTAATTGACCTGCTCTCCCCAAAATAGAGAAATATATATTCCCATTTTTGTTTGGATCTTGCAAGGACTTTGACATTAGAAATTTATAAATACAAAATTGACAGACAATGGCTCCAATAAGTTTTTTGGAAAACAGTGGGGCTGATTAACAACTTGTTATCAATACATCATCTCAAAGAGCTTAACTTTGAGGGGGTCACATCACACATATACTGTCACCAAAAATGTTTTCAAGTGTTAGTTTAGAAATCATTTCCTTACAGTTCTTCAGCACACTGCTTGCATTCTGAGACAGAAAAGCCATCATCATCTGCCTCCATGCATCATGATGGATTTCAGAAGCTGCTTTTTTCTGTCTCTGCGTGAATGACTCATGGCAACTAATGAGCAACCCAGCATCATTAAAATTCTAAATCCAAAGTTCAGTGGTTGATATGAATAAGGGAGGTGTTTAAAGACTGCTAGAAGGAGTCAATGATTGGTATGCTGTACAGCGATTTCTGTTTAATGCCATCAATTCTAGCCTTTTTTAAAATCAAAACAGATAGGAGATTGAATTCCTATCTACAGAGATATCCATCACTAAGGTACTTTTGTCAGTGGTGGAGTGGTGTGTGTGTGTATGTGTGTGTCAGGGGGTTCCAAACACAAAAAGAGGTACTGTTGCTTTCAAGGCAGCATGTCACCGGAGAGCATGAGAGCTATCGGTAGATTTAGCAGCAGTGTTCAGATTAAGAATGTGTCAATTTATGGCTGACTTGAAAGCCCATCTGCATGACGGCACAGTTTAAAAGGGAGGCCACTTAAGAGTCCATCTGAACATAGAAATTTGCTAATGAATTCAACACAAGAACTGTTGTCAAAAAATCTCATGTCGTCTCCTTAATAAAACCATTGAAATTTGTACTTTCGATTTCAGTTTAAAAATAGTTTTTAATGTAAAAGTAAAAGTTATTTGATCTTTCCTTAAGTTATCATAGGACAGCACTTTTTTAGAATTCTGTGTTTACACCTGAATATAACAGTGCAATTTTGTTTTCAAGGAATTTTAAAAACAGCAGGTTTAAACACTCCTTGAAATTGCTACACAATATTGTGTTCATAATTATCTTCAGTAAAATATTAAAAAATCAAAAGCTATAACCATACAGGAAGTCTTCATAGTGCATTGTACAAGTTTTCATCCCTTGATTTCAGTTCTATGACTTAATTATAAGTTCTACTCACAAGCCTTATCCATAACTGATTTTACATAAGTTCTAAACATACAGAGAATTACTCTGAATTATAAAAATATAATTATTCATTATATTTATAAAGAAAATATTTTGATTAGTGAAAAACCATTTTAGAACCCTATAATGATAATTAACACTAAATATACATAGCATACACAGTAAAAATAAATTAAACATTTAATACATTTCTAAATACTGTATTTGAAATGTAATTATCCTACTTTGTATTTATCACTTATCACAAATAAAACATGACTGCAATACAGGTTATTCACAATTTTCAGCAAAAAAGCACAAGGGGATACTCTAGATGGAGGATGCGGCAGAGAACAGAGCTTGAGAATAAAGCAAGTCTAAATGTAAAATGGAGTCCTGATGAATGCTGGTGGTGACAAATTACTGTTACTCCTCGCCTTTCATCAACGGAAGTAACTCCCCACTCTACCTGCTCTTTATGTATCTAATGCAAACTTTTCTTGAACCTTTTATCATGGGAGGCTTTATCAAATTTGACAGAAAAGTCAAATTTCTGTATGACAAGAAAGAAAAAGCAGAGGTCCTAATATGAAACCCTGTGGTACTCCACTAATTATTTAGAATTTCAGTAAGGTCAGTAATTGTTGACCAAGAGATTGAAATACAATTCAGTTAGTTCCAAGGTTCTCCAGAAACCTTTCCTTCCAAAGCACCAGATTTCAAAATATTATCTATTTATATTTATTTAAAGAGAAATTCTTCCCCTGTTCCTAAAGTATCTACATTATATTTTTAAAATATTTCCTACTTTGGAAAGAGTAATCATGTGCTACAATTACATCTGCAGCAATTTTAAAACAATGTCAAAAAGGGGACACTGTCAAGATACTGTGTGTGTTTTTGTGATGTTTATGCAAGAAAAGCTGTCAGGTTTGTCAATGGTTTTAAGCATGTCTTTAAAAGACATTTAGCTCTGCTGAGCTATTTACACATTGGGATACATACCCACTTCATATTGTGAAAGATGAACTCCTTTTCAACTAAAATGCCCAGAACACAAACAAGCAAGACAGATAACAAATAAATATTTGAAAGACACTTTAAAGTAAGTTTAAAACAAAAAGGTACATTCACTAAAACACAAACACAATCTTTTATAAATTGAAAGATTTAATAAGCATTTTAATTCATGCACAAGTATTCATCTTCAATGATTTGGTGATTCTGACTTAATGCAATTAGTTTGTGCTCAAAGATTAATTTCATCTTTGGAAGCATGGTACAGTATTAAAATAGTGTGTGTCTCAAGCCATTATCTCTAATGAAATCTGACAATTTAATTTGTAATCTGTCTTAGTTCCTGAGGGAAGGAGGCAGTGAAATCACTTAAAGTTTAACTAAGTAGTATGTTGAATATATAACTTTAAAGGTTACACTATTCATACCTACAGTATAAAGCATATTTGATCATATTCTTATTTTAGACCTATCAATGTTGATACAGCTTGGCTTTATCCATTGAATATAGGTTTGCTTCTTTTCATATTTTATTTTCTAAAACACACAAATTACTGTAACAAATCACCTATTAATTATTTTTATAACCAGTTTTGACACTTGCTAATTGCATTTTTAGTTTGGCCAGAGGGTGGTAACGTGATGTGATAATTTTTGATTATTTTATTAATTATGTGTTAAGTTTCATGTGTTAAATAGTTTTAAAGCCTCAAATCACTTTAATGTAATTAAACTGGAAGAGGTGTTTTGCTGTGTTCTGATACATTAGTAAAAATAAGTCAGATTTATTCAATCAAATGCTCACAGTTTTTTGAATATCATTAGTAAATGTCTTAGTGGATTTTGGTTGTGCTATTAACTTTTAGCAGCTCAAAACAAAGTCAGTGTCTGAGGGATCAGATGCACTAAATAGTGAAGAAGTTGAAATGAGTGATTTAATATTCTGTAGAATAAAAAAGAATAATGTTTCTGTTATTCTGTATGAATCTATGTTTGTAAACAGGCAAACCCACTTATCCCTTTACATAGAAATAAATGGGAAATAAACCTAAAGATGCAATAAATTAAACTCGTTACTTTAACGCAGAATTACCTAATCCCTGAAGATGATTACTTCTGGAAGTGAATTAAAACACTTCTTAAACCTTTGGATATTTTAACTATAACATATTGTTTGAACATCAGTAAATGTAATTGTTTTAAATTACCGTTTCAATCTTTACTTATTCTCTAGTCTATTTGTTTGTACTGCGGTGATTTGAGGTGCCTAAATATGTGGCACCAGCAGTACTTACATTGTGTAGGAGAAAGTAATAGGTTTATTCCATGCTGAAAAAAAGAAGAAGAAAGAGAACACAACGTTTCGGCCGTGGAGCCTTCTTCAGGTGTGAGAGAGACAGGGCAGTAGGCAGAGGTAAAGTAGCGGGAGAACAAAGGTTGGGAGGGAGGAGGAGTGAGAGGCGGGAGCAGGGGACAGAAAGAGAGGCCAATCAAGAGGTGTGAAGTAAGAATCCTTAGAATCCTTAGTAAGAATCCTCACAGTTCCTTAGGTTACGACGATTATGCAGCGACGACATCGACTTCGAGAACCAAGCCCTCGAAATGTACTCATTTTTCATCAACAGAGGATACCCCAGCAGTGTGATTGACAGGGCCCTTGCCCGAGCCAAAAACACCCCCCGGATCATCAACCCGATCAGGAACTCCCGCCGTAACAACCGCATTCCTTTGGTGCTTCCTTAACACCCTAACACACTTTCTATCCCCAGGACCATTAACCAAAACTTTTCCATCCTACAGGATGATCCCTCCATTGGGACCCTCTTTTCTGATCGCCCTATCATCTCATATCGCCGACCACCTAATCTGCGTAACCTCCTTGTTCACAGCTCCCTTGACCGCCCTCAACAACCATCCACACCAGGCACTTTCCCTTGCAACAGAGCTCGCTGTATCACCTGCAAATACACAGCCACCACCACACTCATTCAAGGCCCCTCAGGACAATTCCGGATCACCCAGACAGCATCTTGTACCTCCAGCAACCTTATTTACTGTATCTCTTGCAGTAAATGCCCAGCCATCTACATTGGAGAAACAGGAAGGAGACTCGGAGACCGTTTCAGAGAACACGTCAGGGCTGTAAAGATTAAAGATCTCTCCAAGCCCATTGTTTCTCATTTCACCTCTGACGGCCACGACCACTCTAATCTCTCTGTCTATGTTCTCAAAGACGGTTTTCCGAACTCATACATCAGAAAGACCACCGAAACTAAAATTATTCTGCAGCTAGGATCACACCTTCTCCCTTCCCTTAACGACAGACTACTGTTCTTTTAAATTTTCTCCATTCATTGGAAGTTTCATTTCACACCTCTCTGCACCCATTCTGACTTCACACCTCTTGATTGGCCTCTCTTTCTGTCCCCTGCTCCCGCCTCTCACTCCTCCTCCCTCCCAACTTTTGTTCTCCCGCTACTTTACCTCTGCCTACTGCCCTGTCTCTCTCACACCTGAAGAAGGCTCCACGGCCGAAACGTTGTGTTCTCTTTCTTCTTCTTTTTTTCAGCATGGAATAAACCTATTACTTGTTCCTTTGCAGCCTACGCATGCTGACGCAGCTACCCACCTGAACTACTTACATTGTGTAGTTGTGCTTATATATGCCTTCTCAATGACATCTACTGTAGTTGTGCTGTGGGCACATTTAACAAAGCGCTATCTTAACAAATGCATGGCTTTTATTCTCTCAGATGTGTTGAATTTGCAGATACTGTATGTTTGTAGAGATTAAAGAATTGTGATGGCGTATATTTAGGACAATACAAAGTCCAACTTCAATTCACCTGCAAGTTTTTAAACAAGTTACAAAACTTGGTATTCAACCACAGGAGAAAGAGATTTTGAGAAAACAACAAATATTGAGTTCATAATTTTTAAAAGGCAAGCAGGTCATGTTTTTAACCTAATCTTAGCATCAGTTCAACATATACAAAACAGCAGCATCTAAATACACTAAGATATTTTAGGAGACTTTCTTATTTTTCAAAATAGCCATTGAATTTCATTTCCCATGGTTACTCTTTTCACACATTACGGAAAATAAATCTGCAAGGTTTCCTGGTCTTGACTGGAGAATAGACGAAATATCAAAACTTTACTCTTTACCCTGGGCAGAACTGCTAAGAATTTAGTTAGATAGTCTGTTAAAATAATCTGAGTATGCCGTAAATTAAATTGATTCTCATCACTGTACAGTATGTGCATTTTTCTGTAAACTGCAACCAAGAGATTAAAATGAGATCTGCAGCCACATGGCCTTAAAGCCTGTTCATATTGCATGAGCTGAACACACCTCTGTTTGTTTAACATTTGGAAAGCTTCACATAAATTTTAATTAGCACTCGATGAGGTGAAATTGGATGAGTAAGATTAGTCTTCCCTCTGAGCTCCTTTAGGCCAGTGCAGAGAGAGGCGTACAGTTCTGTCTCAGAGTTTCCACCTTTAATGGAATGAGCTTATCTAAAGTTATGTTCTAGATGTGTTCTGCAACTCGTGTCAATGAACTTAATATGTAATGTTATATTCAAGCTTGTCAAAATTCTATTTGTCTTGATAGTAATGAAAGTATTTCCTACCCCGTTACCCTGTTTTAGTATACGACCAAGGCCATAGGCCATGCTGTCCTATAGGTGTGGTGCTGTATACTGGTAAGCTGCCATGCAGCACCACAAGGTGCAGAGTTGGTACTATGAGATATTGAAGGGTTAAAAGTACAACAATGGCATGTGATGCATTATTCTCCCTCAAAAAATAGAAAATAAAATGGTTTAAATAAGATGAAACAGTTACATAGTGTAAGTTGCTGAATCCCAACTGTACAAAAAGGAGTTATGATTACTCACAAAGAAATTATTTCCATATCCAAAGAGAAAAAACGATTGTCTAAAAAAAGGGAGCTTATATATTTTTCTCCTCTAGTCTCTTAATCTTTCCTTACCTTGCGGACTCCTCTACCCCTGTCTTCTCCATAGTTAGTCCCCAGGATTTCAAAATGAATGTTGGGGTTTGTTCCATTTTCATTAAACTCTAGGAAGCTTGTCAAGCCACTGACTCCACCCTGGAATTCAGAAACAGAGGTAATCATCAAATAAAATCTGATTTATTATTTCTTAAAATGTTTTCTTGATTTTCAAGAGACATGAGACCTTAGCAAAATCCTTTCAGAATGTTTTCTACTTCGGCAAAATAAAAGTCAACATGAGTCAATGTACCCTTTTTTCCTTACAGACCTTTCCTAAATAAAACGGGTAGTCCAATTTAATCATCACCAATATTTTACATTTCAAATGCCTTGCAGTATATGTAGCTTGAGGGAAATGGCTTACAGTTTCCCCTCCTCATAGAAATTCTGGATATTCTTTACAATTTGCTTTGCTTCTATTCTATTCATACTGTATAGTCTTCTTATCTGCATATAATACATATAATTTAATTTGCCATTTCTCAGCTAGATTCTGTAATCTGTTTGAATCCTTTAGGATTTTCATTGCTGTTGAGTGTTTCAATAATTTCGCTTCACCTGCAAATCTGACAAGTCTGCTAATGATAACAGAATCCTGGACACACATATAGATAAAAACAACATTGATTCTGAGTAATCCACCCAATACTTACTACACAGAGTGCTTCACCCCAATAAAATGGAATTTACAGTATCTCAGATGTCTCAAACTCCTTGCTTTCTATCCATCATGTAATTCTGCTATACATACCAAGATCCCCTGGCCGTATTTATAAGAAAAGGGGGTTAACCTCATTGTCCTGGCTAAAATCCACTCTGGGTTTTCACAGTAAGGCTTCTACAGTATAAAGCTCCCTGTAATTCAAAAGGTGGAGCAGTATCTTACTTCTCCCTCCTCCCCCTTCACTTCTGCTGGGCAGTGGGATTGTTGTTAGAGAATGTCTGCAGGATAATGTGGTCCCCTCCCATTATGTAAAATTGCGATCCTTAGGGATACAAAGTGCTATATAAATGCAAAGATTTATTAATTGCTCTCCTTTTTTCTTTCGCTAGCATCTACATAGAAAAATGCATTTTTTGCCTTAATTTTTTTCAATGAGGTGCAATTACAAAAGACATTTTGTTAATCTTTTATTCCTGATTTTCCATAACGAAGCCTATTAAAGCCTATCTGCACTCAGTGTTTTGAAATTTGATTAATAATAACAGAGTGGAAAACACAATACCACATTTACTTCTGATGAAACATCCCTCCACTCATTATCAATAAGCTGCTTATCCTGGACGGGCTCATTGCAAGCCAGAGCTTGTCCAGGGAGTATGGGCTGAACTGAGAGGACAAGACTGCACCTCCCCATATGGGATGATAGCCACTGCAGGACTATGGAGAAAGGGACAATTGAAAATGACCAATCAAACTAGGCCAGCGTGCGTTTAGGAGGTGACAGGAAATCAACGCACCCAGAGATAAACCATGGAAACAGGGAGAGAATGTGCAAACTCCAAACAGAGGAAACACAGCCTGTCAGAATTGAATCCAGGACCCTGGCACTGTGAACCAGTACCACTCGCTGCTAAACTGTCATCTAACCCTGTAATAATAATTAAAAATTATTACTGTTAATCTGAATTTTCTATTACTCACTGTTGCGGAGAAAGCTTACGAGCATGCAAGAGAAAAACTCTTAAAATAATTTCCCCAATTTTGTATTGCCCTTAGTATCATAGGAAATGACCTAGCATTCTTGACTTTTATGGGGTATTAAGTGGAGATAGGTCAGGCAGATGGCCCAAATACAGGCACAGAAATAATTAGTATGTCTATATACAAATAGTCTATGCATTTCTGTTTGGAAAAACACAGTGTTCCTGTGGGGAGAGCAAATATTTACCATTATGTGTGGGAAAATAGCATCTTGTTCTAGCTCAGCTAGCTTAATTATGTTCATCCCAAGTGACTCACTGATTTATTTATTTTTTTTGCTTTACTGATTTTTGCAATCCTCCCCAACCAAGCACACACCCAAGTCTCCTCTGGCTGATTATTTACATTTACAAACACGTTATTCCTTTCAAGTACATTTCAGACTTCTTTGGAGAAGATATAAAGACGTTTATAGTACTGCAGGATATGTATTAATCAACAACAGATTAAATTCTACAACACTGAGGAGAGCACTGTGTTTAAATACTATGTATTGTCAAGTCTGAGAAATCTTTAAGAGTCTTATTTACCAGGAGCTGGGTATTTATAGTGATTTAAATATGCCCTAGTTCACAAGGAATTTTGCTGCTCTTTATCCTAAAAAGTCATTGTATACAGAAATTGCACAGCAGTTCAGTTAAAGTATACCCATCCCTCAATTTAAACACACAGCTGGTTTACATATTTTCTCTATAATGAAGCTTTGCATTCTATAATGAAGCAAAGCAATTTTTGTCATAACTAAGACATGATCTTGTCAGCTAAACAGAAGACACCATGCTCAAAATGTTACCTTCCATAACACAGTTCCTCCGTGTGTCTCCTTAATTAGAATTTCTAGACATTTTTTATCTTGCCTGTGTTTTTGATCGTGGTACTAGTAATTATCATAAACAAGCATCTGTGCTCATTCTTAATTCAGTGCTCTGTTAGGGCAAAAATAAGTATAATCGAATAATTTTCTGGACTAATGGAAAGAATCAGAATGTTTACATATGAAGAGCAGTAATGACAATTTTCTCTTCAGTTTATGAATTTTCACTTTGGAAACATGTGACCTCCAGTACAACAAGGGCCTACGATAAGTCATAGCCTTTGTCTCAAAAAGCAACTTTAAAATAACAGCTATCAAGCACGTTTAGCATCAAATCTGTGAAAAGGAAGGAAAATTACCACTTTCTTCAATATCTGATCTCATTAAATTCTAATGCTGCAATTATTTTATTACCTGACTGCCTTTACCACAGGCAGTCACAGGCTGTGATTCCAACATTTGGCTTGACAATCACTAATGCAGAGAGACTGCCTTCAGCTATTGCAGGAAACCTTGTCGCATTGTTTGACCTTGGAGAGCTGTAACCTGTCATTTTCCCCCTCATTTTTCTTTTATTCGTTTTTCAGTCCACATCTACAAAGCCATGTTTTGCTGTGCAGTTTACATGAAGCTCAAAGCTCTGAGAAATCACAAATCACAGAGCTAAAATTTGAGAGGTGTACCCAGTGTCTTCAGAATAGTGGTACGGCCAGCAGTGAGCTTCTTGAAATTCAGAAGCTCATCTTTTTCTTCCTGCCATGAAGGGTCATAAAGGGCCCTGTTAGGATAAAGACTCAAAACCTTGCCCGAAGCAGAGATCAAGGAGAACAGAGACTGAAGGCAGAGCTGCGTGTTTTCGGTTGTTATATATTGTTTTAATTAACCAGAGCACTCGCATTTCCTTTTATCAGCTACAATACGGCGTTAATGTCAGGGACGGATTTAAGCCCCCTTGTATAACAAGTGCGGCTTTCAAAAACATTAATGAAACATGGATGCAAAATCAATTATTTCTACTTAATATGGAGTATATACAGTACTATTGCTTTATAAGCAAAATCACTGAAGTTCTGTTATTCATTTTCATATCAAAAATTGTATTATTATTACTGTTGTTGTTGTTGTTTGGGTGTGGATTTAGGACTGACAGTAGGAGAATTGTGTGTGTGTGTACAGAATCAACGCCTCATCTTTTATTGTTAACACTGGCTCCTTAGAATCCTTCAAGAAGTACAGTATCTGGGTAAGATTTTCAAACTGCCAACAGATAAGTGATCACGCTCCTTATCTTTATACTGTACATGAAAACCTTGTCACATTTAACATCAAAGTGCCTTGTTCTCTTCTTGCGGTTTGTAGGTAGGAGGCTGTTTTTCTTAAACAAATACCAAGGTTTTTAGATAGTGTTCATTTGCGATTAAGAAGAAGGAATGGTTCACATCCTGTTTTGGGCCTCCTGTGTTTCAGGAGACAAGTCAAAAGTGAATTAATCGTACCTTTTTCACCGTATCTAACATGGACCGTCCGCCCTGCCAAGGCTTGGAGTTTTTGCGGATGCAGGTCAGGCTAGCCATACTGTGCCATTTTCTGTCCTCCAGTTTCTTATGGAAGGCATTAGCCAGTAACAGAACTGTGTCGTAGATGTAGCGGTTTGTAATCTAGAAAACAAGGAGGAAAAAAATTCATGAAAATTAAAACTAAATAATACTAAAATAATAAAATCTTCTTAAATCCATATAAACAGTTAATGTCCCAGTAACTGCTGCCTAAATAGTGATGAGACGCCAAGGTAAGAGGCAATGGGTCAGTTTATTAACAAGTGAATATATTTCTTGTAAACACAAATTAAAAATCTTTGTCAATGTAAATGCAGAAATGTCATTGTTACCATTACCCAATTCCTTACACAGATCATTTATCTACACGGGGCAGTGTGGTGGCTCTGTGGCTAAGGATCTGGGCCTGTGGCTGCAGGGTTGCCGGTTTGTATGAATCCTCCTCCGTTGGGCCCCTGAGCAAGGCCATTGACCCCAACTGCTCCAGGGGTGTCGTATAAATGGCTGACCCTGCGCTCTAACCCCAAGCTTCTCTCCCTGTCTGTGTCTCATTGAGAGCAAGTTGGGGTATGTGAAAAGACAAATTCATAATAAAAGAAATTGTATATGGCCAATAAAGTGATCTTATTTACAATACAAAAAGCCTGAGAGGAAGGTGCATGAAATATTACTTATATTAATAACTGAGGAAAGTCTGATACTCCTTTTATCATGAATGTTAGTCTGAGCTAAAGACGTTCTATAACTTTCTATAACATATGGACATGTTAAGCCAGACCATATTATTAGTGAGACATTTTTGTATTTCCAGGGGATGTGAAGTAATCAATCACTTGGCATATGTACAGCACAAGATGGAAGTCTGGTGAACCAAAATACAGGGTGTTTTGTTATCTGTCAGGGAAATATGGCACTCACCCAGACACGGAAATGCAAAACACCTTCAAGCTTTCTTTTTCATTACATCTTCAAAATAAAAACACCTTACAGATCCTTTTTCAGATTGTCATAAGAACATAGATATTTATGAAATGACACCAAAGGACCACTTACTGTAAGTTTCAGTGTGTGTGGTCATGAGTTAAGGTGCATAAAACTGAATTTACAGTAGTAAAACTCTAGGACCTCTTTACTCAGGAATCAGTTTATTTGTAAACCAAATATTAAACCATTACCTTTAATTACCTTTAATTTAAATTACAAATACATATTTAATATAATATCTTTTAAGAAATCTAATTATATTAAAATTGATTACACTGTGTAATATATACATCAGTTCATGATTTAACCAATACACCTTTTTGGTTAGAAATGCTGTAACTGTGGTTTATAAAATCATCTTCCTGAAGACTAGTTATAAGTTTTCTAATCTTGATAAAGACACCTTTACAGTGTACTGCATTTGTAACCCTGGGGAGTGACATTCTAATGTATACAGTATGTTTATGAATTCCCATTCATCAGTTCTACAGAAAACTGTTAAAAACACAACACTTTCCAATTAGAAATAGAATATGAATGGGTGTGACAAATTCAGCAATACATACACTGAGCAATCCACCCTAAGTAGAGCAGTTCATGGTTTGTTAATAGACCTGATTTGTCTAACAAATTACTCCTCAACCTGCCTCCAAAGGAATCTTTTTATGCTTCACCAGCCAACGTCAGCCCCCCAGAGATTACAAATATGTTTATTTAATTATTTGCTGTGGGAATATTAAATAGGTTCAGCAGTGAAAGCATACCCGGTGTTTGCCTGACCTGCAGGCTGTTTTGCTGATAGTAGTTTACAAAGTCCCTCTTTCTCTTCTGTGGCTGTAATGAAGCTATACAGGCAGAAGGAGCTGTCTGCATATTTTCTGTATTGGCCACTAAATTTTTACCACCCAGACACTGACAACTATTCAATCCACCATAAATCCTGCCTAAAGCATGCCACCATGAAGGCTGCCAATAAGCTTTAGAGACCTTGCCAGTGCTCCAAATTCATGGCCCTTGGACAGCAAGAGCCCAGAGATGGCACAGTCAGCATTCTAAACTTTTGTGCCAGCTGTAGGTTGTTCAAATTCATGCCATCTGAGACATCTAAGGCAGGTCTAAAGTATAGCTGCACTGGGAGGCTTAACAAGCTAACTTGGAGAGCTCATCAATCACGATGATGAAATATCCATAACCTAGCTTTGAGTGATAAAGCTCTTCTGTAAAGCAGTGTTTATGTTGACACTTTTCAGATGAGATCACTGGTGGCTTGGATCCACAGTCACTCCTCTGCCATTCTGTCTGATCGCAGGCACATGTTTGTTCAAACAGAAAGGGGAGTGCAGCAGATATGCATGCCAGTATAAGGAGCAGAGACATATGCTGCCCCATTTAGTTTTCAAAGCAGGATTTTTAACACTCCATCACTGTCTCAGAACTAAGTGCCAGGTGTATCCAGGAATCTGAGCCAGTGAAATTTACACCACAGCCCGCCACAGAAAACAAGCACCTGTTAGCAATAACCAATTAACAGGTGGTTCACATAAGATAATTTTCTACAAAACATTTTTGCAAAGTCATCTTTAAAATTAAATTAGTTTACTTATGTTTTATTATACAGTATAACACATTTAGATGAAAACCAAAGGGATTCCATAAGACGAGGCTTTCAATTTCAAACCTTCCATTCAAACAATAAAACTTAAAACAAGACAGAATACTGGAAATACAGAAGAAAAAAACTATGCTTGAAATTTTCATTATGTATTCTAAAAAAATAAAATAATATAGTCGTTTACAGTTAATGAAAGAATTCAAGGCTAAAGGATTGCTGTAACCTTGGCACAGACCCAAGATGAAACAGGCAGAGCAATATAAATCTTACAGAATATAGTAATTACCAGTATCAATCCCAAACTTAACACATTGTCATCAGCTATCCCTCACCGTCAAGGATGGTTCTCTTCCTTGAACACAAAGAAAGAGGCCAGAATGGGATCTATACTCTCTCTGGCAGCTTGAGCAGGGAAATACCAGGTTGTACTTTGCAATCTGATCGTGACAATCCTTTGACACTTTGCTTTGCTTCCTCATTCTGACATCTTTGTGTAGAAAAATGCTGGACTTCCTCCAGGATAGTCCACCATCTGGATCAGTCACAGGCCATGGTCTCCTGGGAGTTCATATCAATGTTGCATTTTTTCAATATTTGCTTTTACCACTTCTTTGAAATGCTTCTTCTATCCTGGGGTGTGATTCCCTTGACTAAGCTGGAAGAAAACTTCATTCTTTGAGAGCTAAGTATCTGATATTATATATCCAGTAAGGTCTCGAGAACTGCAAATTTAACATTTGCAAATTTGCTTAATCACAATTTGGCCTGGCTGAAAGGGTCTTGAAAAGGGTATGGAAACCTAGTCAAAAGTTGTTAAGCTCAACTTTCAAATTAGCCGTGCAATGGAATAGGATCATGAACTAAATCTAGCTACTGAGTGAGCCTGCCCCGTCCCTTGCCAAAGTACCCACTGACCAGCTTCTGTATCTCAACACGATCTTATTTTTGTATTGTAATGAACACTGTAATGACAGGCTGGAGATGACTTTACAGACTCACTGACAGTTTTATTTCCCCTTTCTTTAAAGTGAGGCGTATAAATCATTGAGCAGGGCAGACAGAGAGGGAAAGTGCAGGTATCCACTGGATGCAGAGGAGGGATTCATGTTTATTTTAGCTGATGACTATAAGTTTGTGAATACAGTTGTTTGTATTAGTTGATCAATGTTATTTTAATTAATTTAAGGCTAATGTATTAGTACTATAATTCTCATATAGGGAGGGTTAGCCACACATTTTTCTTTTAGCCACACATACTACATACTGTAGTGCATTATGCTATGGTATAGGGGTGCAATTAGTTATTGTATATGCGAACTATTTGCGATCATTCTCTGCACCAAACCCTCACTAACTGCTTGGGACAGAGGACTGATTTCAATAACTCTTTTCTCCCACCAAATATGTAAAATCCCTAGCAAACAGCTTTGGTGTTCCTAGCTGCAGTACTGTAACTCCCAGTCAATAAAGGCTTGGTGTGACAGTTACAGTAGGAGAGAGAGGTAGTGCAGACAGTTACAGTATATTTTCTTAATGCAGGAGGAACCACCAGTGGGCAAGAAGAGAATGATGCTCTGTTTCATGAAGCATTAAGTGCTCTTCTGTTACGATCCCTGCCTCCCGGCAACGGAGGAGGCAGAAGTAGGCGTAGCCCCTATCCAATTAGTTCACCTATTAGCTTTCCCATTCACCACCACACCCCCGTCTCATCCTACTTAAACACCTGTCCTTCCCTACCTCGTTGCTCAGTATTGGTTTTTCCCTTCAAGTTTCCCGGTTGCGCTACTCCTACTCCTACTCCTACCCTGTGTTCGTCTTGGCTTTCGGTTTGCGGCTTTTCCCTTTGGACTTCGGCTTTTCGGATCTCGGTTTGGTTTGGTTACTTTCGCTCTGTTTCGGATCACTGGCTACCCCTGGATTATCGGATTGCTCTACTGACTACGACTTCGGATCGCGCTTCGGCTTCGGTACTCGTTCCCTTTCGGATATCTGGCTTCCCCTGGACTCTCGGCTCGTTTCTACGATTACGGCTTGCTTTCAGATTACGGCTTGGCTTTGTTCGCTCCTGCAAGTGGGTTCACTCACTGGTTCGGTCCCTCGTACCGAATCCCTAACACTTCCCATTATGCGCCTCTCACTTTCCTGCATTTTGTTGCCCCCAATAATTACAAATCCAGAATAAAACAAAAATGAAAATTAGATTTGATAGAAATAATAAAAAATACCCAAAATATAAAGTGGGAGTTTAAGTTTCTGGTTGAAAACCACGGCCCTTTCCTCAGTTCAGATCATGCCTGGACAGTATTTAACGGTATTCATGTACTGGTCACTCAACTTGAAAAATAAAAAGTAAAGCATTAATCTTTTGAATTATGATTTAACATCTAGAATTCAAAATTTAAAGTAATGCTTTTTAACTATGATTTAAATCCAAAACCATTTTTTTCCTCATTGTGGTAAAAATATCATGGTACAATATGTGTCTTTGATCAGAAACAAGACTCTAAAGTAGTAGATGTAAGACTGTGATTATTTTTCTCCCCCTGGGTCACTAAGAAAGCTTAGCTCTTCTTAGACACAGAAGGAGGGAAATAAAATGCTATAGTGTAATTAGCTTGTAGAGTAATAAACAGTGAATTGTGCTAAAGTGGATAGGCAGGTTAGGCAGGGCAATGATGTTTTCTCCACCTTGGAGATTTTATATATCCAGTATTCACCAAGGGATGTGCTAAAGAAACCTAAAAGTTAGGCTTTTGCTTAGTTCAGATAAATAGGGTCGATCCGCAGTCACAACAAGCAGGTCTTCCAAAACCAAACATCACTAAAACACAATGTCTTCCATGCAGAAAAATTCTATTTTTATGTGGAATTACTGATGATTTTACAATGAAGTTAAGGACTCTAGGCAAACTCAAAGGCTGCACTACAGAGGAAAGTCAGTTTTGAAATAATCGATCCAGTTTTGATTTAGGTGAACTGGCATCTGAGTTTCGCAAGAGTGCTGCAATGACTGGGGCGACTGCAGTTTATTAACCAAGAACAGTATGAAGAACCGAAAATTACAGTGAATGCAATTTTACATGTTGAAAAAAAAACAAGAGCAACAACAATTTCAGTCATGAATTTGGATAGTGCTCAAAAAGCATATTTCAGCTACTTTCTGCTAACTGGAGATCACTTTCAGAAGATGCTGACTTGTCAAAAAAAAAAAGATTCCACAAAATAATGCAATTCTATGCTTTTCATGATTTGAATTCTAAATTGAAGTGCCAGCACCTTCTATCACATGCCATGCATGACCAGAAAATGACATGACATGTTCTATTGTAAAATGGGGTTCAAAGAACGAAACCTAGGAATCTTCGGGAGGTGCGAAAAAACAGGAACACACAGCAAAAATGTGTATGGATGCTCCACAGCATGGAGCATGCAAAATACATACAGACAAGGACCCAAGGGCAGAATTTAACCATGGGCCCTGGAGCTCTGAGGTAGCATGCCTACCAGCCTTGCCACTCCTCAATACCATAAATGACAATATCACCAACTTTGAACGGTTGTAAACATTAGTTAATAGTCATGTATGGATTCATTAAGACCAAGTTCTCGTTTTCTTCCTTGACTTACTCTAAACATTCTTCCAACTCATTAAAATAATCAATTATTTTTAAAGCTCTGAATCACAGGGCTTATTGTTCTCATAATAGACACAATAATAAGCTTTGACTGTTTCCAATATATCTGCAGTCATCCATGACTGAAAAATAGAAAGCAAATTAACACTCATATTTTTCAGTTGTTAAAAATGCAAATTCTTAAACACAAACAAAACAGCTGCATTTATTATGGGTGTATTTAGTGCACATCATCATTTAACTGAGAAATGAATATATTTGAAAGAACCTGGGAATTGCTTATTTAACTTCTGAAACATACTGTACTGTAAAAGTGCAGTAAACGCTATCACTTTAGCTTGAAATGAGCTATGATTTAGGTATTAAACATCTTGAAGGGCACACAAAAATAACCTTAAACATTTACTGCAAACTCAACAAGGAAAGTGGGACTGGAGAGCAACAAAGAAAAGTTTAGTTTTTTGGAAAACAAAATAAACAAGTGATACAGTACTCCTCTGCACAGAGCAGCAAACGTAAGCAATTATAGGTGCTTACAACTAATTTAAGAAGTTGCTAATTGAGGCATTTACGTAAATATCTACAGCATACTGCATTCAAAGGACCAAGATGGACTGGATGGCTTTTCCTCTTGTCTGCATCTTTTTCTATGTTTTGAAAATCTGGTTTGGCAGTGGCATTAGTTTGCAGCAGACCTCCAACAAGGCCTCTGCAGGACTACAGCAGTCCACTCACCAGTCACCCTAAATGTATCTTGCTGTGATGAAATGCATCAAGGATGTTTTAAAAGCAAGTGGCTTTTATTCTAACAGTGAGCTCTGTTATGGTCATGTCTATAGAAACAGAAGAAGGTAAAGAAATGGAGAGGAAGCTCTATCTATCCTGGTCTTGCCAGCATATTCTGATAGGTCTAATTACTCTGTTACATACTGTAGGTGAACATCCAAAGATCAGTCAGTTAAAGTCAGTACCTTCAAAACACAATACTATGTCGTAGGATTCTAGCATTTGTATATATTGTATTGATTGTACAGTTTGTACAGATTTTACATTATAATTAAGATAAATGCAGCATGCTGGCACACTACTAATATATATTCAGTTACTATCCAAACAGTCCAAATTTTAATGTCTGGAAAAATAAGATGAGGCACAGCAATATAGATCACATATGTTAATAGCAATCATAATTGTTTCTTTTCAAGAAAAGAAACATACAGTACACTATTTTTAAAATAGTGTTTGTTATATTTAAAATGGCCACAAGGTTAGAAGTCCCAATTAGGTAGGAAGATGTTTCGGTTTTGTTTAAAAAAGAGACTATTCCAGTTGTGTCAGCAGTTGAGAGATAGTACATTGTCACTGTCACAACTATGATGTTACTGCCATTCTCAGCAGTTTAAAGACAGGGGTCATTCTGGTACAGTGTGTTCGCAGCAGAATGCCTGAAGTCTGAGATGCTGACATAGCACACAGACAAGATGCATGTCAGCATTTGAATACATTTCTGTAATTATTTGTTTGGATATTACCAGCATCTTGTCTTCTGCGATCATTTCCTCCTTCAGAGAAAAAGGTTGTACAGTAAGAAAAATTAATGTGTCAAGCAGCTTACACCAAAAAATAATAATTCATCCTCTGTTCATTTTCTATTTGGACATTTTATTTCTTATATAGATTGCATTTATGTGGAATATAAATTGAAATGTAGAGAACATTTTCAGACACAATTGACCGAAGAGGAAACATGAAGTCTGATTGAAAACCACCAGCCTTGTTCTGCCTTTGGTTTAAATGCAAAGCAATGTTTGTTCCTGCATTTTACAAGCAT
Organism: Atractosteus spatula; assembly: GCF_055471065.1. Taxonomy (NCBI): domain Eukaryota; kingdom Metazoa; phylum Chordata; class Actinopteri; order Semionotiformes; family Lepisosteidae; genus Atractosteus; species Atractosteus spatula. The sequence goes on along the minus strand of NC_142708.1, from coordinate 63,459,002 downwards.
CTGTGCGGTGTGGGACTTGCTGTGCATGCTAATTTTACTGTACTTTTTAAAAAATGGGACTCTTGCTTCTTCTTCTGACATGTTGCCTATTGACAAACTGACTGTATTTCTCTGCATGTCATACATCTCGAACCTGCAGACTGCTGCCAACTGCAAGTGAGAGACTTAACAGAGGCAGCCTGGGAAATAGACAAGATGACCCAAGCTAGAAATAAATACATTATTTCGAAGTTTTCCTAAGCACAAAGGTTAATGTAACATATCATTTCTAGACTTAACCACACCACATTTGTCAAAATGAATATAGAATACAGAAAATATAAATAAATTATATATAAATATATATAAATATAGAAAATGCTGTAGACTTTGAATTGATTTTGGCTTCTTAATTAAAAATCCATCTTCACTTCTTGGTGACCTGATTGGTATTAACTTGCATTTTTTTCCACAGCTCACCCCGTTTAACCTTGCGGTGGTTTATTGTTTTTTTTCTCTGTGTTTTTGTTTCACCTCCAGCTGAACTAGAAAACTGCTGACAAAAAACTGTTTTTCAGATTTATAGCAAGCCTTCCAAACCCATTATGCCATCACCTATTTTCTTGTCAAGTGTAACAAAAATAAACACATTAATTAAAGTTAACAGGGAGGTACTGTAGGTGGCAGGAAAAACAAAGATCTTTCAGTCACCAAGGTAAAAGTAGGCTATAGTGCAGTAAAGCACAGAGAAGTATAGTAATTGCCAGGCAATAAAGAGAAAAACATGAAATAGCTGGTGAAACCATTGGAAAATTGCAAATGTCCATGTAAGTTTATGTGCTAAAATTCTATTATGGGGAAACGAAATGTCTGATACCTCAGTACATTTTTAAAAAATGAAGAGAAATTATATTTATAGACTACATTTAGGAGAAAAAAGCATTTATGTTGACTGTTATCTTAGATATATTTAGACATATTTAACCAGTTGTGATGTGTACAGCACAGGGGCACAGTAAAGGAGCCAGAGTTAAGGAAAATGGAATGAACAGGCATAGTAATACAGAAGAAACACATGCAAGCACAGATGCAAATTTGTAACACTGAATTGATAGCCAGCAGCCATATCACCCTGCTGCTCTCAACTGGCTAAGCAGGGTTGAGCCTGGTCAGTATCTGGATGAGAGACCTCCTGAGAAGCCATGGTTGCTGCTGGAAGAGGTGTTAGTGGGATCAGCAGGGGGTGCCCACCCTGCGGTCTGTGTGAGTCCTAATGTGGGGACACTATAGTGTAGTGGGAACCGTCTTTCAGATGAGACATTAAACCGAGCTCTTGACTCTCAGTGGTCATTAAAGATCCCCAGGCATTTCTCGATAAGAGTAGGGAGTTATTTCCGGTGTCTAGGCCAAATTTCTCCCCTCGGCCTTTACCATGGCCTCCAAATTGTCCCCATGTACGATTGGCTTACACTTGCCCTGCAATGGACTGGCGCTCCATCCAAAGTGTGCTTTCTGGGTAGGCTTTGGCTTTCTGTGACACCATATGTTATAAAGCAGTTTGGCAAATTACATGACAAGATCGAAAATTGAAATCTGTGAATATGGTCTGCCTGGATGAAGTTATAGCTACTGAATTAACCATTAAGGTCACAAGCATTCCACATTTATAGGAACATGCAATGCCCTCTTTCCAATAAGTCTGAAAAGAAAATCTATTTTAATTTTGCAGAAAATCAAAACTCTGCTGAGCCGAACTCAAAGCACCCTGTCTGTATTCATATTTTAAACCGTGGACCACAGGGAAGACGTCAAACATTTGAGTGAAATTTTAAAAGGGTTTACAAGTAAAAGGTACTGAATGTTTGAAAATGACATCTATTGGAATACTGTTAGACCCTGAGCATTTATTAATTGTATTTGAACACCGATAGTGCATTTCCAAAGGAAAATCATGAAAAATAATAGACTAAATAGACACTCAGCTCTTCTGAACTTGCATTTGCATTTATTCATATTATAGATTCATACCATCGATACAATGGAAGTGACAGATAATTTAAGTAAAAAATCCTGTCTGTCACAGACAAAAAAAAATACATGAATGCTTTAAAATCTGTTTGGACTCCACAAAAACAAATCTAAAATAATTGAAAAATCTGTTCCAGATTATTCACACCTCAATTTTTTCATTAATCTTTCTTTAGATCGGATAACAATTTAAAAACAAATATTAGAAAACATAAACAATTTAGATTAGATTAGAATATTCGATTTTAAGATTAATAAAGTGCAACATCCATTTAGAAAAAGTAATTTAATGAAATGCAATCACAACCCAAGAGAACGAAAAGAGAATAATACTGCTGGATACAATAAAAAAGCAGTAAATGAACAGCACAGCATGAAGCAGAGTGACAATGGAAAACATTTAGAACAAAGAAAGCAAAAGGCTAATATATAAAATGAATATTTCACCTGAGTGTTTATGAAGGAAGAAATTGACAACATGCTCCAGGCTGAGCAAAGAAAGTTCTGCATTAAATAGTATGTTCTGCATTAAACAGAATTACCTCGGAAGAAGCAAAATTGACTGGAAAATTGCTAATGTAGCACCCATCCATAAACTGAGCCAAGTAATTATAGAACAATAAGTCTTACTGTTATTACATGCAAGGTTATTGAAACGATAATTTGAACTAATCTGAAGGATAGAGGATCATTAGTATGGAAACAGTATTTGAGGGGACAGTCATCATGTATTTAGAAAAGACAGGTTTTGCTTATTTAACATTACGTTTCTTTGCACTAGCAACAATAATATTGCAGTCAAACAGAGCTTATATAATATGATAGATATTGAGTTTCTTGAAAGGTGCTTATAAATTTATATTATTTTTAGATTTTCAGAAGCCCTTTGATAGCTTTTATTTATCTTTAATCTTTAGATTTTAAGCAGTAGCATTAAGAGTACTGTATAGTACTGCATTTTTGTGTATTACTGTAAGTACAGTTGATTAATGTACAGGGTACAGTTAACAGGTAAACAAAAAAATTGGGGTGATATAATTACAGTAGACATCATGTCCATTTGAACTGTTACTGAGTGGTAAATAACATGTACACTATATTGACATTTTTATGATTTTTTATATATCACAATATGTTATATATTAAAATTATATTAATACATTAAAAACATGAATGAGTTAGAAAATGTGAAAACTGTCAATGGAGGGAGTAAAAACTAGTTCTACTGATTTATAACAAGCCTTAAAATGAAATCATATAAATATATAATAATTATTATCTAGAATAACACAGTGCGATTAAAGAGATCACTGAAACCGAAGTATAATAAAGTCATTATTATGTAATGTGTATTAAGTATATGTAATATATATATAATATTATAATGTAATATACATATACTATAAGTATGATAATGACTGAACATTATTAAAAATTCTAATGTATTGGTAATAATTTCTAGCTGCTTGTATTTTGTTCAGAGTTATTTGTCATGGTTTTCACAATCTTAACTTTCTCAATAAAACACCTATTTTTGAGATACAATGTTTCAGATCTCAATAACTTTGCAAGAAAGACACAGAGCCTTCAAACCACAGGGACCTTAAGGATAGTAATTTCACATTTTAACAACTTTTATGTAAATGTCATCTAATACTTGTTCCATGTTTAGATTTTTTAACTAGCACAGGTATATCCACAGATATACAGTACTGAAACAATAGTGTACAAGTCAATGAACTGCAGTGTGATATTATACCATACAGTATATACAGTATGATGCCATATGGTTTTAAAGCTGCTACAGTACAGTATAGTATGTGTGAAATATATATTATAATCAAAATGTAATAGTTAAATTATTTCCTGATTACTTGTTGCTGAAATTTACATCAAGACATAAAACAGATTATTTTATTTCTGTGGATGTAAACCTGAAAGAAACAAGTTGCGTTCACAACAAGCTAAAATAATCAACAATATTTAAATATCCAAAACAGTAATTTTGTTTGTGTAAAAAATGCTCCTTTCATTTTAAAATAATATAATATTTAACACACTTTTATATTACTGGAAAAAAATTGTCCAAAGGGGTTCAACACTGACTGAAAATTGAAGCCAAAGAGATTTCTGGCAACAGCCCAAATACTTAAAAAAAACCCACATTGCGCAGTCACTTTGCCACCTGGCAGTTTAACAAAATAGTGCAGTTACCATAGAGAAGATTTAAAAAAAGAGAGGTGCAGTACGTCGGAGGAACGGAAGCCGTCAGAGACAGCTCGCAGAAATGCTCAATTTCAGCCCCAGCTAGGGTTAGGGTTAGCAATCCCACAGAACATAGAGAATTTTTAACCTCATGTTTTTACTTTGGGGCCCACGTGAAATTTAGGAAGACTGATATTTTTCTTCCTTCTTCACAATTTTTTTAATACTGTAGTTTTGGACGGTTCAATCACACTGTGTATTTTCAGGTTGTGTATTTCAAAACTGATTCTATTTTAAGTTAAGTAAACCCCTGCCAATGGGTTATTTCTCTCAATTGCCTCATTTGAAGTGGAAGCAGGTATTAATATGGTTTCAACATTTAATGGTTTTTCTAACCCTATCCCTACCCTTCCTTGAAATTGTTGCTTATTTAGGTACTGCCTTAACAGCATTTGTCAGGTTAGGGAATACATGTCTATAGAAGAAATATTATTGAATTAGATTAGTTTACACGGATTTGGATTCAGGAACATTTTCATAATTGTTTTTGTAAATATATTTTTCATAATTGCTCAATTTAAGCCTCAACTAGTAATGGAGTAATGGAGACTCCCCTCCACCACCACCAATGTGCAGCATCCACCTGGATGATGCAACGGCAGCCATAGTGCGCCAGAACGCTCACCATACATCAGCTATCAGTGGGGAGGAGAGCAGAGTAATGAAGCCAATTCATAGATGGGGATTATTAGGAGGCCATGATTGGTAAGGGCCAATGGGAAATTTGGCCAGGACGCTGGGGTTACACCCCTACTCTTTTCGAGAAACGTCCTGGGATTTTTAATGACCACAGAGAGTCAGGACCTTAGTTTTACGTCTCATCTGAAGGATGGCGCCTGTTTACAGTATAGTGTCCCCGTCGCTATACTGGGGCATTAGGACCCACATAGACCGCAGGGTGCGCGCTCCCTGCTGGCTCCACTAACATCTCTTGCAGCAAACTTAGTTTTTCCCAGGAGGTCTCCCATCCAGGTACTGACCAGGCTCACACCATCTTAGCTACAGTGGGTTGTCAGTTGTCAGTTGTGAGTTCTAGTACTCTAGTACTGCTAGTACTCTAGCAATTTACAATTACAATTTTTTATAAAATTAATATAAATAAATAATATAATAACTTTTGTATTGTACCCTCACATCTTTATACTGTATACTGTAAATGACAGAATTTAAAATTTGGGTTCAGTCTCCTAAATAATATGGACAACAATCATGGTCTGGATAGCCTCCTCTCATCTCTAACTTTTCATATGTAATTTTCTTAGTAATAAATGTTTAGAACAACAATGGTCTGTACAGTAGGAGTGAGATGTGGAAATTTTGCTTGCCAAAATAATAAGAGGGCTGATTTTATGTTCCCTTAAACTTTTGACATTGTGTTTTGGGTCACTGCCCTGCTGAAAAATACATTTAGGGGTCACACTGGAGGTTTTACCTGGGGGAACTAGGTTTTTGGATGCAGTATGTTTATATACTTTTTAATATACTGTACCTGTTTCCCAATTCTAACTAGGATACCAGGACCAGGGAATGCAGACCAGCCCCAAAGCACAATAGACCTACCTCTATGACATACAGAAGATAAACCATTCTTTCAACACAATCTTCACCACAGTTTGTAAATCAATCTGCTGATGAAACAGCTCCAAAACACTATTTGACAGTTTGTGTTTCATCCAATTACTGTAAATCATACAGTAAGTCTCCATTTGACTTTCAGAAATTCTTGTCTTTTCATATTATAGTATATTGGATGGAGCTCTGTCACAGTGCCCAGATTTATGAGAATAGCCTTAAATAGTAGTTTTGGAGATTTTGTGTCCTAATAATTTTGTGTCCTAATACGTGTTTGTAAGTTCACCATTTTTGCCTTTGGCTTGAATTAGCACTCTCAATTAAGCTTCCTAACATCCATTTCCTGGTGGAGTAAGAACCATCACTAGTACTGACTACGGTCAAAACTGGCATACTGTATCTTAAGGATTTTCTTTCCATCTGCCATCAGGAGGGTTGCTGAAGTCAATAATATTTCACATTAGATATTTAAAAAAATTGTGATGACATGGTTCTCATTATTTGCTATCAATCAAGATGACTTACAGAAGCATCTATACTTTTTTCTGAGGCTTCATGAAGCTACAACATATTAAATGCACAATTAAACTTTCAGCTTTGCTCTGACAAATCTACAGGATATAAATATAGTTTAAAAATATAATTGGACAGGTTTATCATTAATATCGCCAATATACTGATTATTTCTATTTTAATTGATGCATACTAGAAATATTGAATATACAAGGGTACAAATAAGTCTAGATACAAGCGAATGTCACATGACTGTGGAAATATTTTTTAGCACTCCATAGCTAAAATCATTCAGATTTTCTGCTCCTTCTGTGGAGCACTGCCAGCATTTCCCTCATTACTTATCTAGCGTCTTTACAATACTCTGGTTAAGCATACAAAAGTGTCTGAATTGGGACTAATCCTTTAAATTGCTCTTGGTGCTTAGCCACCTTAAAGCTCCACTTGAGAGAAGCTTCACTGATCAGCTTGCTATGGTCATCCAAACACTGAAGATTTGCTCCATTGCTTTCTGAAATTATAATGTTCTGCACAACTGCACAGCCCAGAGTGCTGAACTTCTGACTCACTCCTGGCACTGCACTGTTCTCCTTGGGATTGCATGTTATAGTCTCCTTTAAACCAGCCCAAGTGTGATACTAAAGTAGCAGTCGAGTGGCACCACAGCAGAGAATCCAGATACTCTTTAACTCTTTTGCCAACCACTAGGATTTTGCAAACAGCATTGAAGCACCTGCACATTGAAGCTGTACAGTATGGTGAGTGCAATAATGAGCATCAACTTCTTTTTATACTCATGTGCAACATTAAAACTATTTTTATTTTCATTATGTACGTTCATTTTGTCCCCTCTTTGCAGTCTAAACTGAAAAGGACTAACCAGATGCCAATGCAACAGAACCTTGAAAAATTAAAAAACTTGGCTGTTTATAATAAAATTTAAAGTGCATATTAATTGACCGTTAGAGAACTATACTACAAAATTCCATAACAAATGCTATTTTGTTCTCTTTAAATTGTGAAAGACAACATAACCAGTGCTATTGTACATTATGCTATTTTTTTCACTCAAACGCTGTAGGAATAATTTCCCGTGTTTCACAATACCTCCATATTCTGGGCTTTGGAATCCTTTGGGTCACATAAAGAGTTGTTTATTCGGTGGTTCCCACGGTTACATCGCTGACTTGTGTTCTGTGGCAGAGGAAACATTTGTCGGATAATTGTCAGCCTTCCAATGGATTTCATCACAAGCTCCTGCACGTCAAAGTCAGAAATTTCCTGAAAAAACAAAAGGTTTTTATTCTGGGAGTTTTTATCATCATGTTTTATCTGGATATTCAGTAATAGAATACACTATAATATTATTTTATATTTTATATTACACAATAATATAAAAGGAAAGGTTTTGAGCTGTATGCTACAGTCTGGACAAATCTGAACCCAGATCAACACCACAAGTTGGCCGCTGCCCGAATTCACAATGGTGATTTCTTTCCAAACTTCACATCATTGACAAATCCCAGGAGATGTCCTTCATCCGCATCAGATACTGTACATTTTTACTTTTACAGAGATTTAGGGTTTGGCAGGTGCGCAGCAAATAATTTTATGTACTGATAGAGCACTGACATCATCACACAATACCACGAGCCAGGTATGAAACACCTACAGTATTTTATTTCTTGTAGAAATAGTAGAGTGATGGACAGCCAAAGCTAGTGCCTCAAAATGTCAGACTGACAAGTGTCCCTACACAGGTCTGGTAGAGAGTGTACTTTCTTTTAAACATCTCCACTTGGTATGGGAAACTTGGTGTCGGGGTAAAGCTAAACAATTGAGGATTATAAACATTGGCATCAAAAATATTGATCAGAAAAAGAACCAGCTGGACCACATCTACTGTATAGTAGGTGTGTTTACAGAAAATCAGTGTTATAAGTAAATTATGCCACACACACACACACACTACATTCCCACTTTGGAAAACTAACATCAGAACATTTTAGAGTACCAAATAAATTTTAGAGAAAACATTTTAGAGAAAACTGTTTTAAGTAATCATTCATTCCGAGTACCATTACTCTTATGTGTGAGCCCCTTCAGAGCATATATACAGTATACTGAATCTGATCTATTTGTACTGTATGGTATGCATGGTGTACTGTACAATACTGTATATGGTATTGTTATTTACTGTATATTACATTTCCTGTATACATCTGTAAAGTCCACTGAATGTTTACAGTATGTGCTCTGTTTATACAATGTTTTTATTGTTGTCTAAGTGAAGCCAAAGTAAAATTTCCACTGTATCTGGATCAATTTCCATCCAGGAAAGAGAAGGTTGTCTGATAATCTGATTATGATATTTTTAACAAATGTGCACACATCTTGTTGTTTCAAATGAGACTCCTGCATCTTGGCAACATTTGTTTTCCCTTTTTCAGAAATTGTAAACAACTAGGTGACTTAATAATGCAGACATTCCAGGACAGATCATAGCAGCTGTAGTTAGTTAGAAACAAAATCTAGTTCATGTGAAGAGTGAATAAAGCATACATCACTCCTAGGTGAGAAGGGAGAGCATAACAGTGATAGAAATGACATTCTCAATTTTGCTTTTTAAGAAGAATATTCAAAAATGTACATTTTACTGTTATTTTACAACAAAGTGCAGAAATGACAAATTTCAAAAGCACATCAACAAAACTGGAGATGAGCAAAATAACATTTTCTTTAAAACTTTTCTGTCCCAGAGTTCTGAATAGTCTCAGAGTCTGAGGCTGCTAAAGAATAACTGTCTGGAAGAAGGCTTGAAGGGTCAGGTTATTGTATCAATTCTGAGTCTTGAATTAAATAACAGCAAAATGAATGACAACATTTTCCATGACATTTCAAATGATTGCCGACCTCTGCGATTGTTTTCTTTTGGGACCGAGAAAATACAGCTCTAGCAGCTGTGGTTTCAGTATTCGACACAAAAATGCTTCTTTCAAATTGCAGTTTTGCTATGAATTCTGTCTTGATAACATCACATCTACAGAAGATGCTTAAAGCACTCTTAAAGCACATTTGGTCATCTTTATCTGTATTCTCTCTATAAAATACCTGATGATCTGTAATGACCTAATTTTCTATTACCATGATTCCCCTTCTTTCATAAGAAGAGGGATTTTACTACTGTACCACAATTACAGTGCTAATCTCTTCATTAGTCTTTGGCTCAATTTACAATGCAGGCAGTTGTTTCAAAATATTGATGAATATTGTACGGCTAAAGTCTTCCACTTCCCATTTGAACTAATCATAAATGTGAGAAGCACATGCATTCTTTTAACTACAGGGCACAAACATTTTGTGCATGCTAAATATTTATTACATGTTTTTCTTCTTTTATAAGGGGAGAGAGGCACCAGAACCCCTCTATACTCTGGGTTAACGAATGAGTCCACTCTGTATAATTGGGACCAAATACAAACTGAATGAAGTCCATTTCCACAAGGTAATATACTATGCTCAGACCACCCATCTACTTTATCCCATCAGGTTAATGAAACTGTCAATGCTTTTTATACAGTATACAGTATTGCACCTCATGAAGAATTCTTATATGGGACCCCAAGTGCAAGTGTTGTGATTTCATATTGTTTGAGATGGTTTGTGCACTGTTTCTGTTCCACGAATAAAGAAAACAAATAAGTTTGCCCTCCTGCTTTTCCCAGCCATTTTACTGCGGCTAAATAATATATTGTACAGTATCTATTAAATCATGTACAGTATGTGTGTGGATGACTGAGTGAAACAATTTGATTTTCTGCTGCTATGGTCACAGTTCATTTCTCTGGTCTGAAGATCTCAGACCTTCCTTACAAGGGTCTTGTGTCATAACGGAATTAGATTAAAAAAATCTTCAGAAAAATTGTTACTTAATGAACATGCCACTATGCCCATATAGCTTGTTTGGTTTTATTGACTAATTGATCTGAGAAGTCTATCGAGCCATTTCTTGATAGCACCTTGTTCTTTACTCCCACAGCTCTGTGTTTAACTGTTGTCTCTTGTTCTCAGTTTTAAAACGAATTCCTGAATTTTTACAGCAAATTCTCTGCAGGACATGCTTCCTATTCCTTTAGTTTTCCTGTAATATCTTCCTTGCCTGATTCACACACAACAGTGCTCTCTTCCTTGTGTAAATTGTCCAGAAGATCCCCAGAAAAGGCAAGAAACGTCAAGAAAAAAGAATACTTTCCATTATAACATTAAAATGGCAATGTGTAACAAAATAATTATGACAAATTTTTGGACTATAGATTTACCACAATCCTTGTAATTCATATACACTTTTTTTTGTTTATATGTTTAGTTTTATATTTTAATTTTCAAGTATTCATCCCACTTATTATGTACAACAATCATGTTATTATTCTGATTAAATTCTGTAAAATGAAAACAGCATTTGGGGTTTCTTCAAGAAATACCAATTATCTCCAGGAGTATGAAGAAATCATTAATCACACAGTATTAATTGTGATTAAAATGACAACTAAAATTGGCAGTCTGCTCTATCAATATTATGCATCAATAAATGTCATTAATAAAATATTAGAATAACATAATTCATATCACAGATAATGTTTGTACACACTCCTTTTAATTTTAAAATTTTAAAATTAAATTTACAATTTAAATCCAGAGACAATGACATTTTAAAAGCTAAGTGTAACCTTTTTATTATTAAATGAATTCAATTTCAGAGAAACTGAAGAAGGAACAGTGTGTTGCCTTTTTCCTTTTTTAAATGACTAAGAGGTAACAAGCTTGGCAAATACCACTTGTACTCCATAAATGTATTAAATAGCACTTATCAGCCAAAATTGACCTTTTATGCTATTAATTTTCAGAATATCCAAATTAATTAAAAATCTGCATCCCTGGCCATCTGTTGTATGGAATGACTACACCCAGCTCTATTTATATTTAATAAGTCACTAATTATGCTTTCACTGTCTTGCACAATTGACTATAGTCATCTTGTTTGCCTTTAACCACATTGTAACCTTTCAGCAGCAAATACTGATATAATGTTGGTCAGAAATGACCTGTCTATATTTTGGAGACCTTTTCACTTTGGCTAAAGAACGTTCTGCATTGAATAGTTTACACTGTGTGTGCCTTCTTGTTGAGAAAGCAAGAACAATTCTAAAATATATATATACTGTATATGAAGTCAACATGCCAAAACAGAATCACACAGCCTTCTTTGTCTTCCTAAAAATAAAATGCTGTACATTGTAGGCTTACCAGATGTAAGATGGGTATCGAGTATAAATTATAATATATACATTATAAAAATACTAATTACAAATACATTATTATACACCCAAATATGTTTTAGATAAATATCTACAGTACTGTATATACTGTATGCCCTAGAAAATAAAATTATTTTTAACTTAACAGAAACAAATTTGAGATCACTGTTTGGTTACAGAACAACTTCCTGGGGAATCAGGATTATCCTTTTTAACACATTATGGAAAATGTTTACTTTTGTATTTTTTACTTTACTTGATAAAAGCAGTTTTAGATTGTGGTGAATTTTCTGAAACACCATGCTATTTTACATTCATCCAAAAAATATATCATGGAAACATTTGAAATAACAAAATATAAAATAAAATAAAAGGAAAAAAGAACAGTTGAAAGTTTTAGGACTAATAATGCTGACATGCAAAAGAAATACAACAGTGAGTTCTAATGGATTTAACCCAACATGTATATATCATAAATATCACACAAAGCTAAAGAAAACATTAACAAAAATAGAGAACAAAGAATTATTATATGAAATGTGGCGCAGTATTAAAACTAAAGCTGTGCAAAGATGGGTGGGATCTGCCTGAGGATTATCTGATTGTTGATATTCAGACCTGATCTGCCTCTGGACAACTAGCTGGCGAAAGCTAGCCAGTTGAAGTTATCTCCTGTTGATGGCATGGATGAGCTGTTCCCACAGATTCTGTTGGGCTCAGGTCAGGACAAACATCTGCCATGGCAACACCTTGACATGGTTTCCCAGAAGCTGTGCCATTGTAATTCTAAAACTGTGGTTTGTCATTGTGCCGCTGTTCCAATGTTTCAAAAATTGTTCCACTTTTTCTTGTAGAAATAGAAAACAAATATTGGTTTTGGGCTTTGTCAATGTGAAAGGATGCTGTCAGTCAATACCAGAGGCTTTCTTGTGTTAGAGGAGATTCCTCTTCTCTTTCATCTGCCAAGTGAAAAATAGTACTGGAAACAGCCACCCTACAGCCCTGCATGTCCTCCAAGTGCGCAGGTCCTTTACATGCAGATACAGTAGCTTGCTACAGTAAATATACAATTTTTCAGTATCCTGAAAAAGGAATTTAAGGAACAAAGGTACTTAATGAACTGAAATTAACATAACATTATGTACATGTACACATCCAAAGCTCTATTAATGCAAATGTGGACTGCTCTTTTTTTTTTGCTGTGCATCGGTTTATAAACAAATGGCAACAGAAAATGTGGCTAAGTAAGTTGGGGTTACCATCTGCTCCTGTGCTGTATATGTGTGAGTGACATACTGTAAGTTCACATAAGAGGCAACAGAAACAACGTTTCAGAATTTAATTTTAAATTAAGGAATTATTCATGAGGGAGCAGGCCACATTGGAGATCACCCTATTCAATGGATGTTATGGACATTTATTACAGCAACTATCAGCTCCATGTAACGGAACACTATTGTGTTGAACTCCCCAATTCCATGTTCATGTCCTGTTTACATAACCAGCACAAATTTTATCTGAGCCATTACTAAAACACAGTGTTTAATCAAGTGTTTTCATGAGTTCCAGATCCTGTGGGAATGCAATTCAGTTTCCAAAAAATAAAATGCAAAGCTCACACCAAGAGTGGGCCATAAATTCAACAGGAACACCTCTGCATTGTAGGCTAGGCTACAGTGAAAAAAGAACAACCGAGTTCTCATATCAGTTTGAGAAAAGAGCATAATTCAAGGTTCCCTTTTATTAGAAAATTGTGTGATATAGCTGTATAACGAGCTGTGGCAATGACATTACACATTGGTGTCAAAACATGTAGGCCTTTTATAGAAGTATAAATTATATACCAGGGTACCACCAGGTTCCCACCTGGCTAAAATCAGTAAAGTCACATACTTGGAACAGAAGTTGATCCCTAAATTTCAGACACTGCTGCTTAGAGACTGGGCTGGGGCACTAGCCATCTGTGACAGGTATATCCCAGCAGCGGGGCACAGCTGGCCGAGTACTGCCAAGACTGGGTGAGTTTGATAGTCTTAGCTTGTTGTACAGGACTAAGTCCTGTAATCTGTCAGGCAACTGTGAGCCACATCAGTCCTCTAATCCTATGGTTTCCCAACCTGTTTCTTGAAACAGCAAATGGACATATTTACTGTATATCTTTTCAATAGTTTCAAACAGAGTGTAACATGACTGTGAGCCACATCAGTCCTCTAATCCTATGGTTCCCCATCCTGTTTCTTGAAACAGCAAACGGACATATTTACTGTATATCTTTTCAATAGTTTCAAGCAGAGTGTAATATGACATGGGTGATAGCTCAGATAGGATCAAAACCAGAAGACACATGGTTCCTTCAAGATGGGGGCTAGGAACCAGTGCCATGCTCAAAGCTAGATCCTAATGAGGGTCTTGAAGTGTGAAAAACAGCAGGCAACTGTAACACAGTGGGATTCAAGGGAAAACATGCAAGGTGCTTGTCCAGGAAACGCTGGTATAAGGGTCACTGCAGTGAGCTGTGTTAATTATTAGCTATTAATTCCAAGTGAGTAAGGGTTTAATTATGAAATGTAGAAAATTAGTTATAAAAGGATGAAGGCAGTGAGAGCAAGATCTAGAAATGATAGCTATGAGATGGCATGAAGTGTATGAACAGAAAAATATTGATTCAATTTTATACCTACTACTGAATATAATGGAAAGTTTCAGTGTGTACATTTACATTTGAATGTCTTAAAATTAATATATTAAAAATTACACAGTGTTGTGTATCCAATGGAACAGTCTTTTTAAACCAATTTATATGAATACAAACATAATTTGTATTAGCTTAAATTTGTTAGTTATATCTGAATATGAAAAGAGATACTGAGCTTGCTTCCTCCTACAGCAATAGCACGTCAAAGAATCAAAGGTACAGTACTTTAAAAGGCTGCCACAGTCTGAGATTATGTAGGTGGTGTACCACTCAAATGAATGACTATAATAGGTATGTTTACCAAGACAGAATATACTGCTATTCGACAAACCAAGAGTGAAATATTTAACACAGTGAAAAGATTTTCTTTTTAAGCTGAATACAGAACAGTGTATAGGTACTGTAAGATAATATGGGCCAGCTACAGCTCGTCATTGCATGACAATTCAGATATAAATGCCTCAGTTTAAAATGAATTTTAAAATCTTTCAGTGTTAAATGAGTGTTTACTGTTTTTATCCAGATTTGACTCTTTAACATCTGAAGAACTCAAGGAAAAATCCCTAGAAAGGGATTCTCTTCTCCACCTCAGAGGTGAATTTCACATTGTACAAATGCCAGGAATCAATCTGAATCTTTAGACTCAGCAAGTTAGTGCTTACTGTATGTCAGTTCAGAAGTTTTTTTCTGTTGAAAGTTTTTCTCTGTTGGTGTTACACCAATAGAATTCTGTGGTTAGAAGTCACAACAGTGGTATCAGCCTAGTAGGAGATAAGAAAGGCAGACCATCTGACACCAGTTCAAGTGGCAGTGTCTTTTCCACTTTCTGTCCCTCCACTGCAGAGATAAAAAGCAGGAATTCCAGCCTCCAAAGCAGCTTTGCCTTTTCTCATTTGGAGATGCTTACCTCATTGATGATGATCCAGTGGCAATCAAAGGCAACAAGGTTGGTTTCAACAACCTGTAGAGAAAAAAAGAATAAAATAATCATAACTACACCTGAGTGATATTTGTGAACATGTACTGTACATGTAGCACATTCTGAAATATCTTTTTAATGAAATCTGTGAATTGAAAATCTTTATTGAAAGTAATATGTTCTTATGGAAATCTTGGCACTTTTCGACAGTGTATTACCAAATGTCAACTCCACACAAATCAATTTTAGTTACATTGTAGTAATTCAATAATGCATAACTAATACTGTATATAATATTGTATATACTAAAGCCAGCAGCCATATCACCCTGCAACTCACAACTGGCAACCCACTGAAGCTCACACCAGGTGTGAGCCTGGTCAGTACCTGGATGGGAGACCTCCTGGGAAAAACTAAGGTTGGTGCTCACCCTGCAGTCCATGTGGGTCCTAATGCCCCAGTATAGTGACGGGGACACTATACTGTAAACAGGCGCCGTCCTTCGGATGAGACGTAAAACCGAGGTCCTGACTCTCTGTGGTCATTAAAAATCCCAGGGCGTTTCTCGAAAAGAGTAGGGGTGTAACCCCAGCGTCCTGGCCAAATTTCCCATTGGCCCTTACCAATCATGGCCTCCTAATAATCCTCCTCTATGAATTGGCTTCATTACTCTGCTCTCCTCCCCACTGATAGGTGATGTGTGGTGAACGTTCTGGCGCACTATGGCTGCCGTCGCATCATCCAGGTGGATGCTGCACATTGGTGGTGGTGGGGGGGATCCCCATTACCTGTAAAGCGCTTTGAGTGGAGTGTCCAGAAAAGCTCTATATACTGTAAGTGTAAGCAATTATTAGAATTATTATACTGTATAGCCCTTTTAAATTATTTTTATCTGGCTGATACAGGCAGGCAATTTGCCATCTTCTGAAAGAGTTTTGTGAAAAAAAAGTCTTTAAAGCTGTGAGTGGAGCATCTTATGGCATCAACCAGTTATCTGCGGAGCCAGAAAGTTTTGTGCACAGTAGCCAAGTAAAGAACAAGCCGCTCAGTGGAGAAAATCCACCATAGTGATGTGTTGTCAGCAGTTCAGTGCCATGAAATCAGCCATCATGCCACTAACACTATCAATCGGTAGACCAGATGGTCAAAACACGTTTTATTTTTAGAATAGAAATAAACTTTCCAGAATTTGAACAGTGATGGGTTTTTTATTTTGACATTTTGGAAGAGCTATTTCATGCTGCTGAAAAAAAGAATATGTCGCTGAGTTTTCTGCAGCAGCTATAACACAATCAATCTACTTAGAGTGAAGGAAAGCCTTGAAAATGTTGGCTCTTTTTAGCGAAAGGAATCAAAAGAATGAAGCTCTATTGTGGCTACTGAACACTCCCATGTGATTCAGCAAACATGCTTTATCTCACACCTGACAAGACAGGTCTGTGGAGATGCCAAGTGCACACCAAACATTTGAGGAGTTTCCATATTTGTACATAACCAAAGTTAAAATGAACAACCACAGTTTTAAGTGGTTAGGTTTTTTTGATATGTAAATAACACGTCTCAACTGAATGCAAAGGATATTGTTGCCATGGAAATGAAATATGACACTGATACTGTCAGCAAAACTGGGATAGAAGCAACTTATAAGTGAGAGAACACATAAGCACAGACTATAGTTTATACTGTAGATCACAAACCATAATTTGTTATTGTGTTTCTCCCAGAAGACAGAAAGTACCTTTCCTTTCTTATATGGAGTCATGATACTGACTGATACAGTTTTGATACTATTTAAATTCTCAAGTTGTAATTAGGGTTCATGCTTATGTTTGGTTAGGATCATAATTCTGGCAAATCTCAAAAACTGTTTCTCAAACAATGCAACAATGTCAAATTATTTTTTTATACATTTCAGAATCCACATTTCTGTGGTTTTTAAGTTCTGGCCCTGCAGTGCCCCCATGTCTGCTGTTTTCTGTTCCAACAGGGCCCTTAATCACAAAAGCAAATTTCTGCCAGTGTCATGTTTGGCACATTCGCACAGGGATTCAACCTCACCAGCTCAGTACACCTCTCAATTAGGCCAATTATTTATCAACCACACAATCAATCCACCAGTCAATCACCTGTTAAGTGGACTACTGAAGCCAGGACTCTCCACTAGACCAGTGCTCTGACACTAGAGCTTACTGTGTTTAGGCTACCGCTTACACACCTCTTAATAATGATGCCTTTTTTCTCTAAAACTTCTAACAGCACTGATCCAACAGAGACTCGCCTTCCCCTGGAGGTCCAGAATTCCAGTCCTCTGCTGGCCCTGCTGCAGAATCTCCTATTCCGCTGTCTATTTATTCCCGGTGAACCTCTCCTCAGCAACCATACTGTCTTCTTTCCAGACAACTCCTCTCTCACTGGTCTCTCTGCCTTCTCCTCCACAGACAGTTCACATTCTGCAAACTGCAGCCCTTACTCACTCCAAGCCAAAGCCTGCCTGTGCATCTCTCTTTTCTGCCTCCTACTCGCTGCCTCATCTCCATCTTGTCCCGCCAGGATCTGCCAAAGATCCCCAAAGTCTTGGCTTGGGTCTCGAACTGTCATCTTGCTGCAGCACTGTTTAACAGTGGCTGAAGAATAACAGCCAGTTATTGATCTACTGTACTTACTTGTCTTCTTCCTAAACTCAGACTTTGGTTTCAATAATACCCCAGTATTGTGGTTCTCAGTCCTGGTCCTACCGTAGGTACTGTAATCCCCGTGTCTTCTGACTTCGACTATAGCCCACTATAATCACAGGTTAACTCCTTTATCAAGTTTATGTTTGAGACCTTTTTTAATTTGTTTTCATCTCTTAAAAAACTTAATAAGATATGTTATTGGTATGAACCCTGTGTTAACGAGTTTCATTACTGCCCTTATTCAGGTGTGTGAGCTGAAATATAACCAAAAACTCACTATTGCAGTTGTCTAGTAGTGTGTTATTCCCACCATCTGTTCATTACCAGTTAAAAGTCTGTTTATTCAATATAAGGGAACAAATTAACAAACCGAGACTGCCTAAAGTACTCTTTGCTGAACTTGTTGCAAATACTGTACTTTATAGTCTTTTTGTTACCAAGGATTGAGTGCAGAAAAAGTCTAAACTAGCACTGATGATTAAGGGTGAAACAAAAACCAGCAGAGGAGCATTCCAAACCAGAATTTAAAAACGACTGTAAACTCTTATGTGGTGAAGCTTTGGGCTTCTAGTTCTTCTAGAACTTCTAGTTCTAGAACACACACTGAACCTGTGCAGAACCTGCAGTTGGTCATGCATATTTAAGTGTTTATATACACAATATCTATGGCTAAAATATTTTTGAATTTTAAGTGTTGCTTTGGCCTATGAATAGAAAATTCACATATTAAGCTTTTTTTCTACACATTCACCGAAAATGTTTCTGCGCAATTTAAATTCCTAATATAGTGGGTCTTTCATTTATGTTTTGAAAAGCAGATCACAAATTTAGAACCAATTTTGCTAAAATCATTTTGTTGACATACTAAAGCACAGCATGAAAAATGTGTTAGAAATGAAAATATGCTAAAAGAAAATCTTATTAAACGGAATTAATATATAAGAAATATAACGACCTATAAGCAGGTCATTGGTTGCTTACTAACACCAGTATATGTTTGAATCTGTAAGGTTTGGTACCATTTTCATGTATAACAATGTGATTGATATGATGGTGCAATTTTGTGCATGTAGAAAAATATGCTGTCACTTTAAAATGGATAAGATTTATTTTTCAGCTTCAACAGCAGTGCCCATTCTTTTTTAATTTCTATGAGAGATCTGAGTTAGCCGACTTAAATTAATCAAAATCACAAGTATCAGTATTGTAAACCTTTGCTTCTGAAATGTAAATTTAAAAAAGATTTAACACAATAAATCCAGAATGATAGATAAATATATCCTTCAAAGTATGGAATTTAGTTTGATTCCAAAACATTTTTACCAAATCTTTGATACTGGACTATCTTAAGGTACTCCTCTAAATAAAGACGAGAGCTGCACATTATTCAAGTAACATCTGGAAAGACGTTGCAGCTTCAAATTAATCATTAACTTTCCGCAATGGCTCTCTTCCAATTACCCATCATTAGATGCAGTGACTTGCTCAGGCACAACATGAGTTTGATTAAGTACTTTGAAATCCTACTGTTATGCATGCAGCTGTCCTGACCTCCAAGACAGCAAGGATCAGCGTGGGCTTTGGTGTGCGAAGAGTAACTATCATGCCTTCTTTCTCTTACAGTAATGTCAGCCAAATATGAACATCAAATGCAGGATCATTCATTAGGTCAAAAATAAAAATTAAATTGGTTGCTTTGTGTTTTTTCCTGTCATTGTCTAACTTACTGTACATGTCTTAGGGTCCAGCCTCCACATCCACTGTGAAGTTAAGAATTGGGTTCTATGATCTAAAAGATTCTAACATCTCTCCTTCACTGCATTTCTTAAGGTGCTGGCCAGTGCTACAGGGTTAAAAGCCTTGTAATCTGTAGTTGAGAGGAATAGAGGATGCGTGGCAAGCTAATCTTCTAAAGGGCTCTGTTAAAACATTATTATTATTATTATTAAACAATAATTCCCTTCATATTTTCCTTTCATTATTTAAAACCGTATTTAATTTTCTTTATGAAGAAATGTCATAGTTGACTCATTTATGGATTCAGTCACTGTCAGATTATTTCCAGAGTAAATGAAGAAGTGTCATTATTTCTTGATCCTCTATATTGGGTACATGAAAAACAGCATTTCTCATTTCAGAGTAGTAGCAGTGTTCCAGACACAATCACAGCAGATGTCAAACCACAAGGATATACCTTAGCAAGATTTATAATTTATAGCAGACATTCTAGATTCACACTTTAGTAGACCACAACATTAAAGAAAAGACTTTCAGGACATCAAAATGGTTGACTGATGGGGAATGCCAGGTTTGAATTCATTGGATGTAATTTAAACTGATGTGATGAGCAAAACCCATGTGAAAAATGAACTGATTTTCTCCTGAGTATAATCCATCGTTTATGTTCTTAGCCTCACTTGGCAAGCATGTGGTCTTTTAATACATCATAAATGTTATATTGCATTTTTCCTTAATGTCATAAACCCCACTCCAATTGGTATCACAAGTGAACACCCATGTAGAATTCATTTATTCCGTGTGACTGGCAGGAACAAATGTTCTCTCCATTTCAATGAATATATTATGCAGCATATTAGCAAACGTTTTATTCCAGTAAGTCGTTTCTGAAATGTTTCAAAGTTTCAGTAGCAAAGTGCTAATCAAACATGAGCATCTAAAAGCTTTCTTGTTCTCTGACTACTTATGAAAATTTTTAAAACCTTCCCAACCATTGCCTTTCCAGAAACCCACAGTATTTTTGCCTTTGATTTTTAAATTTTAAAAAAGAGTACACTAAATTTAATTTAAAGTAAAAAAAAACAAAGACATGATTGTGTATTGTGAACAGCCACTTTATTTTCAGCTCCTGACTACTAACTACAGTGCCTGCTGGGGTGTGTCTTTGTGTCTTTTATCAATGTAGTAAATAAGAAAGCCTATTTTGAGAGCTGACCTGATAATTACTGAAGAACTAGGAGTCTGGAAGCAATGATGGTGGTACCTAATACTGCAAGACAGATATTGCCTGCACAGGGTGGGGGGTTCCCACGGACATCTCCATTTCTTGACCCCAGGGGCCAGAAGCTCTATTCTTCCTGGCTCCCCAGGTTCTTCACTAGCTGGACTATGTACAGTACTGTTGCACTGCGGAAGACCAGGGACTGAGGCAGATAGATTTCACAGATGTCTGCTCTTTATTGTGCATAACTCGCAACTGACACAGAATGGGAAAACCCCACCAAAGCACCCAAGTGCCATAAAGCAGTAACCCCCAAAACCCAAAATGCAAAAGCGTTGTAAACCCCAAATGGACGCTCTGCGCGACATATCATGTACCAGCTGAATTCAACCTACTGTATTTTCTGTAATACTGTACATATGTCTGAAAATGTATTCGATATTTATCTTCTCTTGCGTGTTAGCTTCCTTGTTTTCAAATCCTCTTTCCTTTTTGTTGTTGTCACTGTTATTTTGTTCACTCTCCCACAGTGCAGAGCTGACTTTGTAATGATTTAGAAGTAAGCAAACACCTCTTTCAGATTTCATTTCCATTGAGGTTGCAGGTTCTAAATTCTGCAATTTGGTGTTTTTGTTTGTATCATTGCCCGAAAGCTTTCAGCTCAGAAGACCTTACTTTTTATGTATAGCATTATTTATACATATAGAAAGATCAAAATATTATGGGACATGAATGAATAACATGGGACACTATTTAATTATGTTAAGCACAACACACTGTATGTAATTCAGGAGTAATTCAGTCATAGGTTTTTTATTTAAGTTTCTCACATGATCCAACTGCCTAAACCGAACACTGTACTTATCTGTCAATGACATCAGAAGTTGTTTAATTAATAGAGAGCAACACACAGTTCAAACTGATGACTTATGACTTAATCAAAAGTCTTTATATCTTTATATAGTACCTGAGACACTGCAAATTGATCTACAACATATGGTACCCAGGAAACCTTCGAAAGCCTTTTCACAAATTCACAAATTTCACAAATTCATTCCAATGTGCAGAGCCATAATGCATTTTCCTTTGTTTCACTTCTCCAAACAGCAAGGATTTGAACATTTTCTGTTGCTTTCCTGCTGTTAACACACATGGGAGTGTGAAGTGCGGGCAGCACTCGGGCTCCTCATTTGTAATGCTCTGTCTGTGCGCAGATGGCAGCAGCAATATTATCACACATTTTCATCAGTGCGCACAACATTATGGAATGTAATTGAGATTAAATTATTGCAATTTGGCTACCGTGTGTCAACAGGCATTCGTTACAAAAGGAGCTGCCTGAGGGCTATCATACTGTTCTCACGCAGGACATGTACAGTAGCTTTTTAATGAAGATGACTGAAATGTATTCTCCTGGATCTGCTTCTCCCCTAATTCAGGATCAGGAAAGAAATGTTTTTTTGCAAGTACAGTCTACAGTAAGCAGTCCACTCAATTCCTTTTTTGTGAACTGGTGCCATTAGATTCACTTATTCTTCGTAGAACATTCTTGAACATATTTTAGCGAATACTTGAGGATACACACAGAAACCATTTCAAGAGCACTGGAATCACCCCTAGATTTCTGCACACAGCATCCTAAAAAATGTTTGAAAAGTAAAAATTCATCATCTGAAAGAGATTCACTTCACACCTAAGATCTTATACTGTAATTACATCCTGAGGGCTAGTAAATCACCCAATATTACTTGTTTTTACCTATCTAGAGCTCAGAATCATCAAACCAAAAACACTGTTGCCTGTTACCCTATTTGCCAAAATGCAGTGGATAACACAATAAACAGACCAGACAAATAAAATGTGTAAAAAATTATTAGAATGCAGAGGCAGTAATTAACTGTGTTGTGTGAAACTGTAGTGTTAGGCCACTCTATTAAGGTGGTATCAACCCATTCCACTATGAAGGACATTGTAACATTCCTTGTAGTAAAGATTTCTTTGTATAGTACCTCTTCTTAAAAGCAGCTACTGTAATTGATACAAGAATCTCATCCAGGCATTTCTCAAAAGAAGTGATGAAAATAACAAAGAATTTCAAAAAAGGAAAAAGTAAAGTCACTGGTCATTACAGTGACACTGAAATCAAAAGCCCCACCCCAATCTTCAATCTGGATATGCCAAAGATTGCTTGCATCAAAGAATGGGGGTCATTTTATAGGACACATTATAAGAATACATAAAAAGTCACACAAATACTGCGATTTTATTTCTCATCTGTGAATTCAGTGTTGAAATATGATTTTTACTACATAAAGTGTTATATATTCTGATACATTTTTTAAATCTTAAACCCTAAAAATAAAAAAAAAATTTACAGTTGCATATTTTGCACCTGTTACTGAGAACAGATACTGTTGTTTTAAAAGGATACAGTAAATAATTTTCCAAAAATGAGTTGGCTGAGACTGAATGTGAGGTTTAGTAAGGGAAATCTTTTTTCAGAAAAGATTTCCTTTAAGATTTGGTAAAGACAAATGTCTCTATAATCAATATTGATCAGACAATAGAAAACACAGGTGGATCATGAAATTGACTGCTAAATGTGTTGCTGGATCATTTATGAATGCTGTAGCTAATGCATATTAGTCTACAGGTACCGTATATACTGTACAGACCATGGAGTGAGTTACACTGAAATACTTACAAGTTTTCTGTGTAAACTGTCTACAAGCATGAACCTGAAACTGCATGTGTTATTCACAAATCTTTCATTCACACTTTGTGACATTTCTGTCTTACATTCCATGTCCTCATCATCCCCTGGATTTGTCAGGACATATCCCTCTGTTGTTCAACCCAATATGAAATCTGTTCCATACAGCAGATAGAACAGAGGTATTGGCTTCTTATTTCTATGTGTTTAATTATAAGGTTGTTTTAAACCCTTACCAGTGGGAAAATTCACATTCTGACATGAAATATATTATTGAAAGATACACTAAAACGTCCTTTTACGGTGGTTTGGGACTCCTTTAAAATGAAAAGTTCTACAAAAAATATTATTATTATTATGTTATTGTTATTGATGATGATGATTATGTTTTAAGCATTCTGTTACTTTGTTGTGCTTTAATCTACAAATGTTTGTACACCCAGATAACCTGCTTTGAACACAATCCCTCTAATACTGTACTACTATTTCTGCATGGTGGTAATTTCTTTTTAAGTTAACCTCTGTTCTCTTTATTTCTGTGAAAGACATTTGCTGTTCTGTTGTTATCGTGCTGCAGCAGTCCACAACCCAGGTCTTTCAACACTTTGTATTTCCAAAGCATCTGAAAACACGGCACCATCACTTGTTAAATTCAATAGTAACTTCGGCCTACTCATAATTCAAGGGAAACAACACATGAGGTTCTAAATATATTTCTGCACTGCTTGGCCTTGTTCTTGGGCACCAGAACCCTTCTTGTGAAAGACTTTTAATTATGGATATTTTCTCCTTATGGGCAAGACCCAGTGTGATACAGTAGGAATTGTGAAAACAAAATAACTTATCTGCAATCTGTTACCATCTCCAGTAGTTCTGAAATATATGCAGCATATTTGCAGATGGAGAAAAAAAAATCATACTCTTTAATCCTAGAACAAATTAGCAGTAAATGCACTGGTGTGTGATGAAAGCGTATACAGTATGTCACAGCAAGGTCAGCAACATACTTTTTGGTTTTGTCTAACATACTAGTTACACTATGTACAGTATAGAGCTATTTTGAATCTTGGGTTGATTTTCACTACTGGTACAGTATAACGCACAGTAAGTCCATGAGCTGAGTGCCTTCATTAGTATCACTAGGCAGGCAAAGGTAAAGACCTACACTGTCTTCTTAATACTGCTCTAGAGAGATACTGATTCTGATTCAGCTGCAGCAGACAGGCACCCTTTAGATCTCTCCATGTATCAGGAACGTGCAGCAGCCTCCAGGTGAAGAGGTGCTGAGAGTCACATGATGACATGTGTTAAGATAAAGGAGGAGATGAAGGGAATACTTTGGATCCAGTCTGTGGATATGTGATTATGCTCAGTTGGCATGTCTGCTTTCTTCATTCTGAAAACTAAGAGCAGTTTATCTGCTTAAGTGTAGATTGTATTTCATCCACATGTAAAAGTTCAAAACTCATGTTTTGCAAATCATGTTTTTGCATTTATTGTTGATGATGTTTGCATTTGAGTTGATGTCATCCTGTGGATTTCCCAGGTGCTTTTTTACCATGACTTCTATGTGATACAGTATATTTAATTCTGCTTCAAAAATAATAAAATGTATAACATTGTTTTATTTTAGGAGGAATACTGTACAATTCGGAGTAATCCAGTTGAGGCAATTAGGATTTATTTCAAAAGTACAGTAAATGCATTTTAGCACATACAAAAACTCTTAGACATCAATCAGGAATTAAAAAACATGCTGAGTTCTGTTACCGGTCTATGAATAACATTTCTTGTCTCCTTACAGTACAGTATGTACAACTGGAAAAACACCATCAGGCTCTGTTTTCTTTTAGCCTAAGTGCTTCTAGTTCTGGTAACACTTCTGCCTTTTCTATTTCTTGATTGCCTGGGGCAGATGGTAAGTTTCTTCCATGGTGAACACCTAAATGAAATATGAATACACATCCTTTTCTTAATTTCCCATCATTATCGCTCATACCTTTAATTCATTCGTCACTGTTTTTTTACAGTTGTGATACTAAGAAGCCTTCTTTATTTTAGCTTTCTTCTATCTTTCTGGATTTTAATATCCCTTTTCACCTGTGCTAAACTTGCAATTCTTTGGACTCAATTTCTTTTTAACTGGTTTCTGTCAATTATTAATTATTTCATCAATTGTCTTTTCTCTCATTGTGGTTTTCTTAAATATTTTATTCAAACATTTGGGCCACTTATTTTGAGATTTAATCTTTACGGTACTGTATATTTATATAATTTCCATCCATTCTCTTCTATTTCCACATCTATCACATCCTTTTCTACCTCTTACAAACTGTCACATTGCTTTATGGCCTGCTTTCCTGACGAAGGTTTGGTTGGGATTGTTTGGGTTCAGGAAGGTTGTACTGTATTTGAAAAGTCTAGTTCAATACAAGAATTCATTTTTGTTATGTACAGTACCTTTACTTCATATCTACATTCCATACAGGTATAGTTTAATTAACACTATGTACAGAGGTACGGACAATTCCCCAATGCTTGAAGTTTTTGGCATCATTAGCATTATCATTAGCAACTGAGGATTTCTGAGAAGTAAGAATTAATGAATCCCACTTACACAGAGGCAGGAAGTTATATCAGTGGTAGTAGTTGGCAGCTGTCTTCTTTTGCCCCTAAACTCCGCTATCACACTTATTAAATTAGTGAAAAATCTTATTTCACAAACAGAGACCCAAGACTTATGCCTGCAATTATATAGAACATCATTAGAGACTGAAATGTCTTTCAGTGCGAGGTGAACTATGAGAAGCATTGAATCACGCATGCCACTTTGTGCCTACAACACCTTTTTAAATCAACATACAGTGGATAGATTAAGGACTTGTGCTTGGCAAAACAGTCTGGACATCAAAGCACAGAAAAAGCAGAAACAATCTATATTACCATGGCCCTGACAAGCTCCATGAGGGTGCACAGTTCTCTTATTATTAGCCAGCAACCATATCACTCTGCAACTCACAACTGACAACCCACTGTAGCTAAGATGGTGTGAGCCTGGTCAGTACCTGGATGGGAGACCTCCTGGGAAAAATTAAGGTTGCTGCTGGAAGAGGTGTTAGTGGGGCCAGCAGGGGGCACTCATCCTGCGGTCCATGTGGATCCTAATGCCCCAGTATAGTGACGGGGACACTATACTGTAAACAGGTGCCGTCCTTCGGATGAGACGTAAAAACGAGGTCCTGACTCTCTGTGGTCATTAAAAATCCCAGGACGTTTTTCGAAAAGAGTAGGGGTGTAACCCCGGCGTCCTGGCCAAATTTCCCATTGGCCCTTACTAATCATGGCCTCCTGATAATCCCCATCTTGAATTGGCTTCATTACTCAGTTCTCCTCCCCACTGATAGCTGATGTGTGGTGAGCGTTCTGGCGCATTATGGCTGCCGTCGCATCATCCAGGTGGATGCTGCACATTGGTGGTGGTGGAGGGGAGTCCCCATTACCTGTAAAGCGCTTTGAGTGGAGTGTCCAGAAAAGCACTATATAAGTGTAAGCAATTATTATATTATTATTCTCCTTATTACACGTGTCTGTGCGAAGGATTAAAGGTGCTAAAGCACTGGACTGGTAGCACCCAATGATGAGCTGCTCCCCATGCACAAATCACTGCCTGACACATGCTCCCAGAATATTCTCAGCTCTGGTACCAGATGACTCAATACTTCTGCCCCACCCAAGCATCTCACAGCAAGGACTCACAGCATACTGGAGCAACACAAATACAAACTAAACTCACTACAGTCTCTTTAAAAAAGTCCCAGCATCACAATACCCAGCTAGATAGATGATTTAATTACTGTATATCATATAAAGCATTCTATGTACTGTATGTTCTCTTTAGAAGGCAATATTACCAATTATGAGGAAGAAGAACGACGTACAGTATAACATAACTAAAAGTAATTTGTGTAGTTTATTTTCCCTTACCGGTGAAAAGCCACACTTTAAATCATCCTGAGTCTGTCCAACCATTAAACAATTTACGTTAAGAGCATTTCATAATAGTTCTGTTGATGGGGCATTATCCTTGGACTAAAAGGGCCTTGAAAGTTCAAATCGTTCAGTTCTGTCTCCAACACTGCAATGGAATTCATGGGTCACCACTCAGTTGTCGCTTCTCTTCAGTGTTTTATGGAAGCAGCACATTATTAATGGCAGTGAATAAAGAAGAAAAGGGACACTCAATGAATTTCAAGCAAATTATCATCTCAGAAAAAGCTTGTCATTTGAATAATGTATTTAAAGGCCACATTCTTTTCCGCCTTAAATGATAAAATTGCTTCAACAGCAGAAAAGTTTTCTTAAGTGACAACATGACAGATAGATTAACTTGACCTTACTGCTGTCATCTGGCATAATTATTAAAATGAATTCTCGGACCTTTTAATAAATGTTAGTTTTTAACACTGCAGTGACTTCTGTAAATGTTAACCTTGTACTTCCTGCCAGCTTTATGGTCCTGCACTAAATTCCTTATCATTCTATTAAAATGCCTGATAGTTTTCAAGGTAGAAAGGCTCTGTTTCTGAAAGGAGGATCCAGACCACAGCCATCATTCCACATTCAGAGTCAGTGCAAAAAACCACAGACAAAGACAAATCAAGAACATGGCATGAAAAATGCCTTTTGTCTGGATCTGAGTTCAGGAAGAAGGCTCAAAGTCCATGTCCTTCTTAATTCTTTGAAATTGCATATAACAGAATAAGTACAAAAGTGGCAGATTTATGATTATTTCAGGCATTTGCATCTGTTTTGTGGAGTAATGTTTTATCCATAAGTGAAAATATTTACAAAACTCTTCTGATTTATATTTCTTAAACTCCATCAAACGCGTAAACTTTATTTGCAATGTTTTACTGGCTCTTTTATTATTAATTTAATAATTAATAAATCTCCAGTAGACACTTCAGTGTCTGCTTGATCCCATTACCTTGCTGTCACTTCACATCATATATGATAAAATTACTTCATCTTAACAAACTTCAGTTCATGTTAAAGCATCATTTAGGCATAATCTCCTCATTTATAAACAGGAAACACTATTAAAGGGTAATGTCAGTCTGTGTGGGACCATGTTTTGAAACAGATCAAGCTGGGTAATATGTCATTAGTGTGCCGCCCACCAGTTGTGTAATAATATTTTGATTTATAAATTATGTTTAAAGGTCCAGTCCTTGAGCAAAGAATATACTACTAAACTACCAGTAGAAAAACTGCGAAGAGCTTGCTGATGACCTGACCTCAAGATGTATCAAGCCTGTAAACATGTTGTAATTTAGGCTACTTTAATGGGTCTTTGAACTATAAACTATAACTATAATAAGCTATAATTGTGTACAGCTGAATCATTGAGTTCTGTATTGTTAGGGATTCTACTCCAGTGCTTATACTACTACCGAACATACAAATGAATAATTTGCATGATTTAAAATCATTAAGGCTTTTATAGATTTTGTTTACAGTAAGCTTTTGTAAATAAATATCTGCTTCATGAATTCTTCTTGACTCAATTAAGAAAGTTTTTAATACAGAGAGGACATACAGTATAAACAGTCCTGCAAACAGCAGCAATGCAAGAAAAAACACACCTCTAATAACTTTGGGCTATTAATACATTTTAACATTTTTTTGTAATGCAGCAAGCATTTTTATCAGAGATCTCATTTATTACACAGTCGTTTAGGAGTATTCTTTCATATTTGCTGTGTATATTTATCAATTTGCCTTCAGTTGGAAAACATGATCTGCTTTAAAGGTTTAATACATAATTAGATTTTAAGATCAATTAAACTTTTATTCTTTTAAGTCATGTATTTCTCTATCATAAGACAGGGGCTAATTTACAGCTGGTTAAGGTCAGCTGTAAATCAACTTATTTTTATAAATTATTCTAAGAGAATGGTATTAAAATGAGTATGCAATGCAATATTCATAATATGACAATGAAATATTAATAATACATTATTAACATCAATTATAATTTATATTAATAGTAAATTAATATATTAATAGCAAATAGCATAAAAGTATATTAGATAGGATTAAGAAAGGCAGTTATTATAGGCAAGACAATCCAGCTTCATATGTACTGTATGACTGAATGAATAAGAAAGGAAGGCTCTTATGCTGTGACAGATGTGTCTCAGAAATGCACAAACCACTTCACTGGTTCCAGCACTGAAGGCAATTAGTGTTCTCTATCAAAATCATTTTGTATCAATCAGTTCATTTAGGACACATGTGCCCTTGAAGGAGCTTATTTGGACACACATTAAGATGGCTATAAGAAAGAATGAGGGTAGGAGAAAACAGTGGGAAACTGTTACTTAAGATTCAATCCAGTATACATCAAACACTGTGCATGAATATTTCATTTTTTCCATCTTAAAAAGCACGGTTCCCAGTTGACGTTTTCAAAATTACCCTCCTCCACTGCACACAAGTGAGTCTGATTGAGTGGGTTACAGCTCTGATTGCAGTGGGCACCAGTGCGTTTGCAACAGCAAAAGTGGTACTGCATGACACAGTACACCATCAGCATCATGCCTCCTGTCAGACATGCAGAATTGTGTTCCTTTCCAAAGACAAACAAAGAAGGAAAACACAAATTGAAAGCACATACAATAGCTGCACAAAGACCCCAAGCATGGATAGCAAAAAGGAGAGGCACAAGTCTTAACTATTTCTTTACGTTGTCTTTATTTTTTTCTTTGTTTCGTATCGCTCCTGATGTAATTTGAAATCTCTTGAACTTTTAAAAATGTGGTTTTACAAATAGGTTAAAAGAGCAGAATTATTCAGAGACTTCTCATTTGTCAGCAGTATCAATCTGTGGATAATAGTAAAAGTATATAATCAACAGGCTGAAAAAATGACATTTAGATCATTATGAGCTTGTGGCATAAGCCTGATCCACATTGCTCAAGCGACCAAATCCTCTAAGTCCAAGGATCAGCCTCCTTGCCTCCTGGGACTTTTGAGAGACCAGCACAAAAAGTGTACACTGTGTATGTTCTCTTTTATTTAATGGTCATATGGTTCAAATAAAAAAATCTACAAAAATCAAATATTTTTAAATGTAAATTTAAAGTTCTCTTTAACTACTCCTGAGAAGTTCAACCCCCAAGTGGGTTTTTCCCCTAATCATGCTTGAGACATTTTAACCACCTACCAAACAGTCTGTTTCAAAGTAGCATGTTTAAAATCCTTTTTTTTAATTCTTGAAGTTGTATCTTTCTTGTTATCTCTGGTTTAATCCAGAGCTTATCTGAACCATTTAAGCACACAGTCCTAGTTTCTATCATTTAGAGTTGTTGTCTATTCTATATCAGCATTATTGCTCCTGTCCAACCCTGACTTGGAACCTCAGGGCTTTCTTTTGCACCTTTGTGTTATCTTAAATTTGAATGGCAGGTCTCAGACACTATGCTGAGCACCCAGATGAGGATTCCAGAGGGCAGTGTTATGACATGAAATTCTGCACGGATTTCAGGGACACTTCATATATTTATAGAGGTAACAGTGAATTATACCCCTAATCATCGAATAACGATGAATCACTGGTTTGTCTCTCTTGAGTATGATATTATGAGAGAGTTATATGCCTGTAGGAAATGGTATTCACATCTCCATTGTGCAGTGAGATTAAGAGAAAATATGTACAGTATATCCTTATACAAATAGAAAGAAAACATTTTCTATTAAATACAGAAAAAAATATTTTAAACCTTTCAAAGGTAATGATGAATAGTATATTGTAAAAATTAAATTAAGATTCAGCATTTAATTTGAATTTTAAATGTAATTTTACTATTCTGTAAACCTTTTCTTAGAAGCACAGGTTGACAATGAAACAATAATTTACTGTACATACAGTTTTTTAAATCAGTTAATGCACTCCTTAAGCAACACCTTGCTTTTCATGGAAATACGAGGGTGAAATAAATGGATAATCACAACTATAACACAACAACATTTTCATACTAATGAAAGGATTTACAGCTGTGCAAGTTATATTACTTCACAGAAGATAGGGGGAAACTGAAAAGATAAGTTAAACGCGTCTAGATCAGTCAATGTTTAGTTTGGGATCTTTGAGCATTAGGAAGAGCAAATGTAGGTACTGTAAATCCCAGTGACAAATACAAGGTCATCAACTCGAGAGAACTGACATTCTTGTGTCATTCTGCAACCCAATCTTTTTTCTTAAACATGAAGGAACTGTGGGAAGGAGTTTGCATTGAGAAGCATTCACATACTGTTGGTGCAGAAACTCAGTATATGAATAAAAACAGAAAACCAAATATGTCTTCACTCTATACACACATCACTGAAACTACCATTGCTCTGTAGCCCAACTGGATGAATAATGAACATGAAGGACAAACTTACTGTATGGATTGGATTTTTGTGGTTTTATTACTGTTCAATACGGTAAGAAGGTGACTGCCTTTGCTTTGCTATTAGCAAAAGGCTAAAAGCCACAGGAAAATCTATAGATTGTATGTAATTAAATATGTCCTGACAGAAACTATTGAAACTCCTGCTTCTCTCTCTTATGAGGAAGGCCTAGTCTTCTGACTTGCAGACCTCAGAAAAGCCCTCCTGTTTCCATGGTTCTGGCATAAGGTTGTAGCACTGCCCATGACAGCAAGTGGTTCCTTTCCTCTGTCTCCAGCATGGGAAAGCTCATCTTCTCTTTCTATTATCTCTACAGCTCCCCGAGCCTCCTCTGATCCTCCTCTTATTTCCTTAACTCTAAGAAACTCTTCAACTTTTTCCAGTTCTGGGATGAACATCACCTTCTCATCTTCTGTCTCTAGATCCAGGAAAACATTGTTTTCCGCCTTCTAGTTTGCCCAGACTGCTGTGGCTCCCATTTCTTCCACCAGGCACAGATACAATTTTTGTTTATCTGCCTCATTTATGCATATGACAGTGCCCACATTCTCCACCACAATATACTAATTACTAATAATTCCTTACACTTATATAGTGCTTTACTGGACACACCACTCAAAGCACTTTACAGGTAATGGGGATTCCCCTACTACCACCACCACCACCACCAATTTACTGTACATCACCCATCTGGATGACCCGACAGCAGCCATTGTGCACAGTACACTCACCACACATCAGCTCTGAGTGGGCAGGAGAACAGAGTGATGAATTCAATTCATAGATGGGGATTATTAGGAGGCCATGATTGGTAAGGGCAAGACCAATAGGAAATTTTAAATACCCCTACTCTTCAAGAAATGACCTGGGATTTTTAATAACTACAGTGAATCAGGACTGATGTCCAATCCAATGGAAGGCAGTTTCTTACAATATAGTGTCCCTGTCACTATTCTGGGGCATAGGACTCACACAGACCATAGTGTGAGTGCCCCTTACTGGCCCCACTAATACCTCTTACAGAAGCAACCTTAGCTTTTCCAGGAGGTCATCCAACCAGGTACTGGCCAGGCTCACACCTGCTTAGCTTCAGTGGGTTTCCAGTTGTGAGTTACAGGGTGATATACTGTAGCTGCTGGCTATGATATGATGTGAAAGGAATATCAGAACTGTTAAAACAGGCAAGGCCTTAGACAGACAAAAGGATCCTGTAAACACAAAATTAAGTGATTTATGAATCTATTTTGCATGAGATGCAGTGGTTAATTTTGCTTACAAATGAAAACAAGAATATACTTTCTTTACATCTAATACTAGGTTTCTTATTTGCTTTTTCTGACAAGACAGGCTCGGTTTCTGATTCAAAAACACAAGGCTCCCTCCGATCCCAATAAGATGACTCCAATAAGGTACACCGATAAAAGGATTGTGAGAATTTTATTTTCTCCCTGCGTCCTTTAGAAAATGTGGTGCAATACGGTGACTAGAAGGAAGAACATTCCGGGTCATGGAGAGAGCAATATATAATGGGAATGTGACTATTATTTAGCTTTCACCAATTTTGCAATGCTGAAAACCACAACTGTATGAATATGAACAGACTCATTTTCAAATATAATAAAGTCAAAGCTCATCAATGAAAAGCTAACCAAAGCTTGACCAATGAAATGGGTGCATATATTTGTGTTATATACAGTAGATTATCTTCTGTGGTGACACAACAAAAGTGTTATGTACAGAAAAACAAAATATAAAGATCAAAATCAAAGAGAATATAAATGGCCAAAATTATTTGGAATCTTTGACTGAATATTTAAAATAGAGACACAACAAAACACCTATAACATAAAATAGAAAAGCAACATGTACATTTCCCAACATTTTAAAGCTTTTTATATATTCATCCAACCATTCAAATATATTTTCCAAACACTTAATGAAAAAATTCCATTTGCAAATTTGTGTTGACTTAAGAAACGCTGCACCAGTCAGTGGAGGGTAAAAATGAAATTTTTGCTATTTATATGTAACTCAAATTGCTTGCTCAACACCATAAAATTAGGTCTTTTACATATACACCATCACCATGGACACTGTTATTGGAAATTGACAAATTAACGTTATTGCTGGTGAGCATCAGGCAATAAATATATACTATATCGCCTACTGAATTTTAATTTAATTTTAATAATTTGCTGAAAATTAAGCAGTATTACACTCAGATAAGGATTTCTATTTATAAAAAGCAGTTTCCCTACTTGTACATACTGTAAAGCCATGATTAAAGGAACACATTATTTTAATTAGTCCCTGATAATTCAGTTGAGCCATTTGAACTATATTGTTTTCTCCCAAAATAAAGTCAAGAATAATGATCCCAAGCAGTTATTCTTCAATGTTTATCATAATGTTGTCTCTGGATGACTCTGGATATAATCATTATAACATACTATCTCACCACTTAATACATAAAGCTAACGGCATTTTTCTTTCCAGAATATTATTATTAACATGCAAGTGAAAATATTTTTGTTACTTAGCAAGGCATGTGAAG
The DNA here is from genome assembly GCF_055471065.1 of Atractosteus spatula. NCBI lineage: Eukaryota > Metazoa > Chordata > Actinopteri > Semionotiformes > Lepisosteidae > Atractosteus > Atractosteus spatula. The sequence goes on along the minus strand of NC_142708.1, from coordinate 63,424,358 downwards.
TACAAACCAATGTCTTCCAGGACAAAGTCTGCTTATATCATTAAACTTCAATTAGTAGTTAAACATATTTTGGGAATTTTTGACTTGTTTTTGGATTAAGGACAATCATCTATGCTGACACTTACAACTTTCAGTAGTTCATGAAGCAGATAATATACGTTGTGGCTAAATGTCATTATTTCCTGTTAGGTTAGCCTAACTTGTGTTACACTCTATAAAATAAACCTGAGTAAGTGCCAGCAATAACTCATTATGAACTAAACAACACAAGAAACTTTATACACAACAATACTTTCCAGCAAATGGAAACTGACAGAAATCACATTCATGTGATCACATCATGGCAGTGATATCAGTTTGGTTTCCCTTGGTGGACCACTGATTTGTTTTTCTTTTAATTAATCGATCAACCAACCCAACTATCTATCTTCCAATCGACCCATCTTCCTAGCTATCTGTTCATTAGCTATTCATGTATTTATTTCACTGTTCAAGAAAATCTATAGATATTTAAAGAAATGCATTCATGGTAATACATGCAAAAAAGGTAGATAACTAGGGGTATTAATAAATGTAATTACCTTGATTCAGGTTTTCAAATTACTAAACTAAATTACTAACTAAATTAATTCAGCAGACTTTTTCCAGATCAGTTGCAACACAAGGATAACACAGGTAGAAGTGAAAATGAAGTTTTTGAAGAGTCATTCAAGACTTTAGGCACAGGACTGTGGAAGCCTGGATCCAGCTTGCAGGACATGTGGTTAAAGGTGATGTTTTAATGGGATGGAAGGAATTCTTAAAACATAAATCTATTAATAACTGAAACAGAAAAATCGCCTCTAGTAGTTCATAACCTTTTGTGTGTTCTAGGGTTCTTATTATATGATCAAACCATAAGATGGATGGATTGGATTTACTGACATTTTAAACTAGCTTATGCAAAACATAAAGAAAAGATTAGAACACATTTTGAATGTGACCCATAATAACTACTATTTCCATAAATGTCTTCACATTTTCTACAGGCTTCAACCTAGCAGCACACAGCCAAGCATTTGAGATTGAAGGGAGTTTGATTACTCTGCTCAGGTTCGACAACTCACAGCAGCTGTGAGAGAAAGCATCTTACAGTCCATCCTTCAAGACAGGTGTTATTCCCCACTTGTATTGATAGTATCAGGTTAGGAACAATAGGGTCTCAGTTAGTCTCCTAACAGGAGCAATATCTCATGAAGTTAGACTTTATTAACTACAGTATGTGCCTTTACTGTTGTACAACAATCAATATGAAGCACTTTCAGTTTCACAATGAATTCTGCCCCATGTGTGTGCCTACAATTTTGCTGAGCAGACTGGCTCTTCTCTAAGTAGCAGGTAAGTACTGTAGTCCAGAATACCTGTGGTCTCATCTTCATGGGGATTCACAGAAGCTTCAGCAAAATTGATACCCTGATGCACTAAATCCCACTCCCCTTAGAGTGCTACTTTTATATGCATGTCAAGGGCAATATGTAAAATCTCATCATAATGAAGCTCATACCTGAGCTTTGCCTTACTGGGAAGAAAGTAGAAAATGCTGTCTAAAACAGAGTCCTACAGAGCACATTCCTTCTTTCAGTTTACTGAAATTGTGGCTGTGTTGCATACAGATGTCCAGAGAGTCCAGGCTCATATGCAATCTGTAGCACACAAACTAACTTCTTCATGAGAACAGTCTGCCCTGACGCTTGCAGGGCCTCAAGGACCTCAAAGAAAGTGACAATATGGACTGTTGGTCAGTTTTGTTCACTTAAAATGTGATGTTATTCTGTCAAGAGTTCTCAAACACTTTTTGGAAATTCCTATTCATTCAAAGCTGTATTACAGGAAAAAAAAACAATTAAAAACAAAATGCATAAAAAATTATAAAATAACAGAAAAGTTTAGGCTATCCAATCCTTCTTGCTTTTTTTGACTAGAAAAACCCAATAACCTGCAAATAGCCCAGAATAAATTGGTTTCTGGGAAAATATGCTCAATGTGTTCCATATATTTTTCTTATAACTCTCTTCGTAAATCATCTATTTCTGTCTAATACAAAATGAACAGACAGTAAGTTCATTGATAGAGATGAGATTCCCCAAACAGAAACACAGACAAGACTGTGTGCTACCAGGACTGGGTGAGCTTATGTTGGCCTCTGGGCAGTCCCATTTTTGACACATACAGTAACTGTGGTCTCTAGGACTTGCTGGGCACCTCTTAATTGGAAGTGCTGAGTGATGCACTGCTCTTCCATTCACAGTTAACTCTGCTTTAAAACACTGTGCCAGATGTGTTTGGGAAATGTTGATGATGGTTACATTCCTCCTCTTCAGTACAGGGATTGCACTGGTAAGCCATACCAATTAGCATTGGGTGGCTCTGTTCTGTAATGATATTAAAACCTCTTAGCAGAACTCACAGATGTCTGCATCTTTGCAGGCTTAAAGATTGTTTCCTTACTGAAAGGAAAAGTAACGACACACAATGTTTCAGCTGTGGAATACTCTTCAGGTGTGTGAAGCCTGAAAAAGGCTCCACAGCTGAAACAATGTGTTTCTTTTCATTTCCTTTCAGCATGGAATAAATCTTTACTAGTTAAATAATAAGTACTGTAGTTCTGCATCAAACTACAAACAAATGATGTACTGTACAGTACCCAGGCCTTTGCAAAATGAACATTTCATTCTTCCTATTGGTATGCACCATCTGCAATTTATTAACTCAAACATAAACATTAGCAGCTGTTCAAATTTAAAAGCATAATCTAGAGGCATGAAGGTTTGGCTACTGTTGTTAGTTGGTTTTAAGGTTTTGATATTGTTTGTGGAAGTATGCATCACTCAGCACCTTTACTTGCCTTGACTGTTCTGAATTTTTGAGTAGATACCAAACTTGCCACAATGATATAGATTACTAGTCTAGGAGCGCCACAGTCCACCAAATGCTGTAGATAATTTATAATCCTGAAAGAAGAGGTAATGTAGACCGTCTAAATGGAGGACTGATCCACATAAAATTATTAAGGGTGCAGGGTGGAATAAAAAACAGAAGACATAGTAGGACTCAAGGACCAGGAGTGAATATAAGTGTGTTAACATTAAAAAAAATCATAAAAAATACCACACCCCACTGCACTGCACATATTGTCTCTTGACTGCTGTGAGAGCCACTGGATGTCAGGTTGTGACCTGTCTCACTTATTAGCCCTAATGGAGCACGGTTGCCGTTTCCTTCTTTGATTTTTCTTGGTTTCTTTCTGGTTTTTAGACAACAACTCGTGAAAGTCCTGCTGGCCCCATAGTGGCTCTTGTAATCTATTTTTGCTCGCAATTCCAATTTGCTTTACAACATATCCACTAAACAAGATGATTTCTCCCTCCTGTCAGGTCAGCAGGGCAGCTGTGAGAGGCAGGTTCAGTGATAAGAGGAGGCAGTGTACCACTTGAAGATTGTTAGATCTTTCTCCCCAGAGATGTGTAATAAGGTTCCAATTTTCTTCTCTTTGTATCTCTTGAATATCTTTGATTTTACAAAGATGGTATCTCTCAATTAAAAGAGAACAAAACCTGCTTATTAGGAAAGGAGATTATACTGGTAGTAGTCTTTGCTTAATACCCCAAAATACTGTATACATGTAAGAGGAGCAATATTTCATGAAAAGATTGTTTTGAATTACAGTATCTCATCACAAAAGTTAACATTTTATTTCTGACGATCAGAATCAGAGCACAATTAAACATCAGAGATTTAGTTGAGCTGGTTTCTAATTTTCAAAGGGAAAAACAAGAAAAATGGCTCATGCATGTGACTTTTCCAACTTTAACATTACTATAAAAATTATTATATTTTTAATACTGTTTCCATAGAATGCCTTAAAAGTAAATCTCCAATTAAGAACTGAGGCTCATCCATCACTTAAATGAAGAACATCCCCCTGAACTGTAAAATAGTCAGAATGGTGCTTGTTTGCATTCAACACGTCATGCAGTAAATTATTCTTTTGAATGCTTTTAGAAATTGGCTACACAGAAGTCTAAAAAGGACTTCCTGCTGTTCCATAACTGTTCATTTTATTATTCAGAAAAGACTATGAGATGTTCAATAGGTCAAAGAAGCCCCTAAACAGGAAGCAGTACTAGCAGATTTAAAGTTTAATAAGGTACAGTAGCCTATTAGAAATACATTCTTTAATTAAATATTTAAGCCCACATAAATAAGAGGCTGGTATATATTAAGAGAACATGGGTGGTAGACAAACAGTTCTATTGCGGTTCTATTGCAATTTGAATCCCAAATGGAAAACACAAATTCTATTAGTCAGCCACAACTTGCTGATCAGGTATTACTATCAATTAGTGATCAATAAGAGAGACATTATGTTAACAGGATGCCACAAAATTGCATTTTAGCATTTGATTTGTCTAAAGAAAAATGTTTAAAAGCATTGAAGACATATTTGTCTTCAAATAAAACATGTTCTTGTAAGTCAGATGTCACGGATGTCAGAAGGGTGAGTAAAGACCCTATGCGCAGCGGTAAAAGGGGCAACACGGAGGTTAGCCCAGGCTCAGGGGTCAGTATAGACCCAACGATGTCAGTATAGAAACCTATGCCCTCAGGCCACAGACGAGGGGCGACCGGGTGCTAGGCAGGTCCCACGACATCCGTACCTTCAATGCTGAGCCACGAGCAGAGCAGACACAGGAAGTAAATAGGCTACATAACAAGACACACAGGAAAGACATGAATAATCACAGGGAACTAGAAACAGAAGTAGAGCACAAGGTGTACAAGGCGTGACATCAGAAGATCCTTGTTTTTCTAACACATACAGTATTACAAGATTTTTACAATTTATAAAAGAAAAGAGCAAGTGCTAATTCATTTACAGTACAATAAGTAATAAACTAGCAGTAACTTTATTGCAGGTCACGCTGTTCCACGTTCAGACTCACTGCCAGCTTTTGTCATCATATACTGTATAGTACTATAAGACTCAAAGGGTTTTCTTTTAATCACAAAGAGCAGTGTAATGATATCTCCAGTTCATTTTGTCCTGTGGAACAGCACACCCATAAAGCACTTTATAAATGCATTGCTTACTCCTTGTAAAATCACCAGCATCTAAGTTCTATACTTAAAGAGCATCAATCATTTCTATTACGGAAATCACATAAACCACAAACGCTACATGATTTTTTTTTCTAATGTTTTTATAAGATTGTGAAACTACCCTTTTCTTTTCTTTGAAAATGAGCTGACATGTTTGTAAGCCCCACTGTTGATAGAACAAGTCACAGTGCACAGTAATGGCAAACTTTGAGACTGAATTCACACTTGCATTCAGTCTAATAGTGTGTGTAGACATTACTGGTTACTTTGTCTCATGTTTAAACATTTCTTCTAATGATTAGTTAAATCATTTACTTCAAGGAAATAATCTAAGATCACAAGCTACCTGATTCAGCTGTCTGATTTCTTTGTACAGTTAAAATATTTTCCTTAACTGGTATTGATTGAATTGCATATCTAGAGCTGCCTTGGTTCTTGGTTATTAAGCTTTTGCCAGTTAAAACTATCATCATATTTAAAAAATACATACAGATAAAAAGTCTTTAGAAGGCCTCTAGGGTTTCATTTTCCAATTGACAGAGGCTGTCCAATTGATCAGAAAGAGGATTCAATTTCAAACTAAAAAAAATGTGTACTTTCTTGAAGTGATCTAGTCTTTATAATAATGTACACACATAACAGTTAAGAAAAGCTAAACAAGGCTTTTTTATTAATCTGTTTTACACAGTATGAGAGTTCTTGCAGATACTGTGCATGATACATAATCATCATCCTGAGAAAGGAGAAGAATTGAATGAGGAAAGCTGTTAAGCACTAATCATGGGAACAGCACATTGTCTTCAAACACAAATCTTACTATTCAAGAAATCACAAATTAGGACTTTGAAGAAAGGTTGCATATCCATATACTGTACTGTTAAAGGTATAACGTATGACCTTAAATGAGTTTGAAGCCCTACTGTACCTCAGTAATGAAGGCTTTGGCCGTGGCAGGGCTCATGAAGAGGATAGCTCTGCGCAGGGTGTCCCGATAGCGATGCAGCTCTTCAACACGCATTGTTCTGAACATGGCTGTGATCATCATGTTGATGTTGGTCTCCACTTTCTGCAAGGATACATCCATTCCCTGCTGGGACACCTTGTCCAAGAAGTCCTGGATGCCACGGATATCTGTAGATAACAGCCAAAAGCAGACAACATAAATCGATTTGTTTTACACCAGCTGTGAAACTTGCTTCAAAGTTAAAATGTGTAAAGGTGCCCCACTGTTTCATTAGAAAGGGTGATAATTCAGTTCTACACTGTGAACATTGGTTCCTGGGCAACAGAAAAGTGTTAGTCAATTTTTCTAAGCACTTCTGGCCATTTAGGAGCACAGAAAAGGATGCCAGAGATAAATGTACATCAGTAATACAAATAAGTGCACAAGATTAATACACTGTATTATATCAAAATACTTTCTTAATACAAAATACCCCATTTTAGTGTGTTTGACCCAACACATTAGGCTTTGGAATGTGTGTTTGGATGCATACATATTGTGCTATAAATGTGTCAAACGACCATAGATTTGTTAGAGTAAGATTCTTTATGACTTAGGTACTATGAACCAAAACAGCTTTTTAAAACCATCGAAGCTCAACGTAATTAAGAGATTTAAAAAAAAAAAGTGGCAGGAATATTTCCTCTGTGAATTGAGCTCATACAAGCCAGAGTCTCTCTCTTTTTTCATAATGTTAACAAAGCTCAGAGTAGATGTTAGCAAATATATAATATATACTGTATAGGTTTTCTGTTTTATTTTTGTCTCAGAGGAAATACTAGATCAAGAGATTGACACAAAATATTGAACCACTTTGAAGGCTACATTTTTGGAATTTTACTTATAGGTTTTTTTCCTGCTTACCTGAATAATAATTTGAGCAGATCTTGTTTGTAAACATACAGTAAGTGTTCAGATTTACAAGGTGCCTGGATATAAGATCACTTTATTAGCTCTATACAATTTCTCGCATTAGGAATTCATCTTTTTGCATACCCCAGCTTGCTCTCCATGAGACACAGGCATACAGACAGGGAGAGAAGCTTGGGGTCAGAAGGCAGGGTCAACCATTGTACAGCACCCCTGGAGCCTTGGTCAGGAGCCCAACAGAGTAGGATTCTTCTGCCAGCCGTGGGATTTGAACCAGCAACCTTCCAGCCACAGGCACAGAGCCACCACACCACCCCTGATTATTAGACATTCAGTCTTACATATAGGTGGGCATATACAGTCCTTACAATTAACAATGCCAGAATATAACAGTGGCCTTTGTAAGCACAGAAAAAAAATGACCAATGATTTCATCAAACTGTGTGACTGCACATACAGTATCCACACAATGTGAAAGAAGGTATGACAAATCCTGTAACTAATCCCATATTTGAACCGGGTCAAGTGTCAGAATCTCCTTCTGTCCTTTTACTTAAACATAAGCCATTCTGACACTGCATCAATGTGCTAAAATTCCAGTGGGACACCTTTTAGCAACACAACCTGCAATGTCATTAAAAGAAAAGCAAGGAAAGACTTTTCTGTGTCTTTTCTCTGCCAGACAGAGAATGCCTCTGCTCTTTTCAGAATGAAGGTTATGATGATACAAAGTATTATAGGACCAGTAAATTGGACACCAGTGAAGTATAGTACATGTCTTGTTAATGCTTTATGGTCTTTATATCTCTGTAAAGTCCAGGCATTAACATTCTTGTTATTCTGGATCCTTGCAGTATGTATAAGATTAGGGTACTTCCATGCCATAAAATAAAATTAATACAGAAGAAGAAACAATGTCTTGGCTGTGAAGTCTTGTTCAGGTATGGAGAAGAAAAGAACAGAGCAGAAATATAGTATGAGGCAGATAGTGGGCTGTGTGTGTAAGAATCTAAGAATTCTCACTCTGTTTGCAAACTCCTCTCTCCCAAGCCACTTTTGCCTTGAAATGAAGTGTAGGCAGAAAAAATTAATTTACAGTTTCACAGTCAATTAACAATGTTCTTTGGTGCTAATTGAGGTGACCTTGAATAACATAACTGATGATGCCTACCTGAAATTATACAGCTCAAAACTATAAAAAAAAGATGATACCAAGTGGCAATGGGTCAATAGCTGGATAAGTTTCTCATGAAAACTTGGTGTTGTAGAAAGAATACAAAAAAGCAGATTGCGAAAAATACTATATTATATAGCACATCTCTCTCCTAAAGTCAGAAGACTCTTATGGGTGGTAGACAGACACAAAAGTGTTGACAAGTCAGCAAATGTAGCTTAGTCAAAAAACATCAAAATTTGTGATTTTCTTTCCTCATTGGGCAATTTATTTTGTGTTCATCTTCATGCACGTACAGTAGCTCAAATAGATGATTATTTTAATTATTCTTGATTCCTTAAGGCTTCATAAAAGGGAATGAAGCAATACATTTTATATAATGGATTAACTAAGAACACCATAACATCAGAGAAGAAAATACATAAACACCTGGACATTACCCAGACCAGATAGAAGCATGGCAAATTAATTTAACTGCTGACTGCAAAGCACTAACTGCTGATATTAGAGATTTATTATATTGCTGTCAAATAGGATGTGCTCAACTTGATGAGAAAGTTAAAGCCAGCAGTTTGCTTAGTGTAGAAACTTAAACCCAGGGACGTATTGCTATAATGCTACAACACAGAATCTTAAGTATCTGTTTTGGATTTTGATGTAAAAATCATGCTGGAAAGAACATGAAGAAGCTTAGAATATTTTTTTCTTCTTGCAGGGATGCCTTACATAGCCAGGTTAAAGAAGCTAAAAACCTGTAGTGTCAAACAGATGTGCATTTTAGATGGTTTGGATTTGAATATGTGAAGTCCTTAGGGAGGCTGACAAAATAACCCTAAGTCTCTCCTTAAAAAACAAAAATACAATGTACACACAAGAGCACAAGTAAGAAACGAGAGGAGATGCTTTTAGGCTTTAAAATAGAAAGCACTTATTTATACTGTACACAAGCAACAAACCTGTTTTGGGTGTGAGGTGAACTAACACACTGGCCTTAGTGTTCGCCTGGTTGATTTGATGGAGGCACAAAGAGCCTCACTGCCCTCCCATGTCCAGGATGTGCTACCAAATCAAAGGCAAATCAAAGGATGCAGAATGTGGCAACAATGTGTTTCCAATGCAGTTCAGAGAATTCTCTCACAGAGCTCAACATTCAGAAATTAAGGGCTTTCATCCAGCTCCCAACACCAAAACAAGCCCTTGCTTAAAAGACAGACCTAACTGCTCTGTGAGATCTATGAGATGCAAATCTGAGCACCCTGGATACACACAAAGCTGAAGAGTTGCACTACTTGAAAAGCAGTCCAAATGTCTGCTTTTCTGTCTTCATTACGTTGTCTACAGTATATGTAGTATACAGTGTGTTCATAGACAAGACACACCAGTTTCACTGTTTTTAAATGAAGACAGACATCTTTGCTAGTGAGCTGCAATTTTCATTGTTGAGTGGGATCCATAACTATGGCTATGGAAGTTCAAATACAGCAACTGATATGGATTATATTATGCGTTACTGTATACTTATGCACATTTTCTCATGCCGTTTCCAGAAGGCACTTAAACACAAGAGAAAAAAGGGGGGGTCTGGGATTCAGCTCAAAGGTGGGAGAGGGCAAAAGCTTTAATAGGAGTGCTGGCTTGGCAGAATTCCCTGGCTTTATTGATCAATGATGAGACAAATCCACTCTGCCGCTGCTGTTCCTTCCACAGCAGCCTGCTGGTCCTCCGAGCCCACAGAAAGGAGAGCTGTTGGAAGGGATGGCGTGCTCTCTTATAGCCTTGTTGAGAAATAGCTAAAGCTACAGTAACACAAAAATAAAAAGTCATGGAAACTGCTTCAGATCTGCCCAGGAGGTAATGAAAAAAGGAACAAGTAACCAATGAACTGGAAAGGCTTGGCACAAGCTGTTAAAGCAGCACCACAGAGCAGAGCGGTACCATGAAGAACAGCACTCACAGATTCGGCTGACAAGTGTCAGACGGGATATAATAAGACTTCAGTAGACATTACCCTAAAGATCAGTATTGCACATAGAAAAGCCATGGGATGTGCAGCATTGTAAACACACTGTAACCATCATGTTCCAGGTTCTAATGGATATTCATTGGTTTAAACTACATGAAGACATATAGAACAAGAGAACACCAATCCAGGGTCTAATAAGTTCAGTTGTAAGAAAAGGGGTTCATTTCCATTATTATTTAGATTTTTTTCACTTAACTTATCATTTCAAATAGCATGAGTATCATTGGAAATACAGTATGTTATGCAGTAGTATTAAAACTATTTTTTTTGTTGAACTACCCACCAATATTAAAAGATCAGCAAGACACAAATTGTTCGTCTATGTATAGTGAAACTAATTAGTCTGATGTTTTAGCAAATTGTCAATAATGAATCTAAAAAAGATTATTTTATATAAAAAATATACAGTAATTGTATTATATAGCAATGCCCACTCATGGGAACTGAGTACATACAGTACATTAGGCTACACAAAGTTCAATTTTCCTGCAGGTATTTAATTCTTTCAGTTTTGGTGGAATCTTTAATTATCATGAAGTGTCCTCAACATAACAGGGATGTCTTAAAATAAGGCAAATTTATGTTACCAAAGGTTATAAATGTATTCTTAAATTAAATGTAAATTAATTATGAACATAAAGTTTGTATGTTTACTGCAATAGAGAGTGGGGAGATACTGAATCTAAAAATGAGAGGGTAGTACTATAGTACTATACTATAGTACTGTACTATAGTCTCGTTGTCTTTCATTTTGACAACCTCTTGAAATATATGAAATGCCTTGAGAGCTTTGTTCTGTTTCCTTGTATCTAAAAAAATGAATGATTTTACGTCACTTCTCCTCATAGGATTACAGAAAAACAGGTCTAAGTACTGTAAATGTGCAGCACCATGGACAGCGCCATGGAAAACAAAGGCAATACAATACATGGATATTCTGCAGCTTTACATTTGTGCATGGCAATCAACCAAAACTCACAATACAGAAAACAGTAGCATGTCATTGCCAAGGGGCCATGTGTACTCCCAGTGGGCTGCTCCCTTTTAAAGGGATTTTGAGATCTGTTGAATGCCCTGCTGTATAAATATGTTACTAGCTTATCATTGCAAAATGAAAATGTGTTGCAAAATTACCTTGCAAATGCAAATGGAATAGAAAAGGCAAGAGTAAATGGTGTTTGTGCTGAACAGATCCTTTCACAGCACCAGGAATGCTGGACTGCTGAGCTAAACCCCAAAGCTGGTAAGTCTGAAAGTGCCACCATGTGTGCCTTCACAGCACCATTTTACTGATAAATAATTATATATCACGTTTTTACTACATGGGTTTTACTGTTAGGATTTTATATACATTTATTGTATTATAAGAACACATTTTTACTTAGAGATCAAACATCTCTAGAGCATGTTCTAATTTAATCACTTAGAAGCATTAATGAACATCAGCAACCACACCTTCATGTTAATTACCTTATAACACCACCTGAAACCAGCCACCTCAATGTGATAATTCTGTACTTTACACGTGAGCCAAAGCAATCTGTTTCTTCACTGCATTGTTTGTCCCGTTTCTGTTCTCAAAAGAGATGTATTAACTAAGATGCAATCAGCCACATACCGTGATAAGGTATGAAGTTTCCTACAGTCTCTGAGACAAACCTGAATACTGCATCGAATACTGTAACTCTACCATTACATCGTCATAGGAGTCAAGTATTTCAGCTGTGCCTAATGCACTTCATTCGTGTAATAACACATCATGCTGTGAGGAACAATGGATACGAGGATGTAAATTTGAAGAAAAAAAGCTTCCGTTCCAATACATGAAGAAAACATCACTGAAAACATCAATGAGCATCCAACATGTAAGAAAGAACAGATCTGCTCATTTTGGAATGAAGATCTTTTCATGTGGAAAAGAGCTATAGATTCAGTAGCTTGGCCTCCTTGAGATGATCTGTGCCCTTCTTGCCAGTCATGATACAAAGACCATGGAGGATAGCCAGGAGCTGGCTCTGTGGTATTGATCCTCCAGTTCTCAATTCAGGGAAGGTAACAAAGGTCAACCGCATGGTTAATGTTCATCTTACCCCATTTTTTCATACACCCACCCAATCTGAAACTGCATTTTCAGCAAATATGTACCATTAGGAGAAGTGGACAGAATCCTCCAATCCACTCATCTAGACATTCCTCTTTAAAACACAACCTAACTCCTGCATATTGTAAATAAATCGAGACTTTTTCAGCTTGGGCGGCAGAGGTGCAATGGAGGTGCAGCAGTCCTATATGATCTTTTGGAAATGCTACAGGCTCTACAGAGAAGTATAGGAGATGTCATTACAAGCCTTGCAGGCAACCAGGAATTTTAAGGAGTTCTGTCTCAACACGAGTCAGGCTGACTAATCCTGTTGCTACCTGCAGCACTGAGTTAATTGAGTCCTCTGTCCTCTGGGTGACTCTGGCTTGAACGTGCAACATCTAGGTCATCCTGCACTCACAGTGAAAACCTTAACTGGTTGAACTACTCAGCTCTTCCTTCACGCCTAGCTATGTTCCATAAATTATATTGCTAGAACCGTCTTCATGCTATGCATCATTCTGTTCTCTACATGTTGTTCATGTCAACATGCATGACTTTTGAATTCACATTTTAAAGTGTGCTTTTGAACCATTAAGTGAGACACAATAGTTATATGGTAGTCAGATGTGAATCAATGTGACTTTTTTGCAAGGTTAATTTTAGGTCATAGAGGCATTTTTCTGCTCTGTGATGCACTCTTAGTAGCGTGTGCTCTTGTGCCTGCTCCTTGTGCTTTCTCAGTCCCCCTTCCCATCTCATTTCCTGTCCTCCTTCCCTGTACCTGACCGTGCTGATAACCCTCACACCTCCACTCTTGCTGAGAAAATGAGGATCTGGAAAGTCAAAACTGCAATGACAGGCATCATGGAATAAACACTTGTTACATTATAGCTGAACTTCAAAACAAGGCACACTGTATATGAGTTCTGGAAGTGAATATTGAACATTTTCTTACAAACAAGTTTCATATAAAAACATCTAAAAGAAATACATTCTTGAATACTTGAATATTTTATACAGTATAATGTAGTAGAAAAAATAACTAAAACAATTATTAAAAAGACTTTTGATATTTTCATTTAGATTTAAGTTGGCTTCAGGAAAATACAGGCACAAATTAATTTGCAGTCATAAACAACCTCCTCTGCAGGAGGTAAGCACTGTACTGTCTGTTGCCTCGGTAATGAAGAGAAGGACTTTACGGAAAACTCTGAAAGGACATATTGCAGGTGCAAAAATAAAGAATGTATTTTAAGAAGTAAAGACACATCACAAAATAGATTGACTTATAAAAGCACCATCGACACAAATCTTACATATGCCTCCCCTCTCTCCATGCTAACTGCAGCTTATTAACAGCTATCCATCTATTCACGTTAAAATTCACACTTTCACATGTAAACACAATTAAATAAAAATAAACAGTAGCATACATGTCAAAAAGATACTTAATATAGCAGTAAAAACTTAATTACTCTTAATTGGCTATTTAAGGTAATTAAGATGAAGAATTGCAATAAGCGCAGCTTGATGACAATCTGGCAACTGTGATTTCTAGTGCTGTGGCTGTGGCTGTGAGATCCCATTATCATGGAGTTATTTATACACAAGCCCACGCATACAAATACATTTTAACTAATCTTTCTTTAACATAACAATCAACTTCTCATGTGAACCCAATCATATTGTCATGTCAGTAAAACATTTTTTTTTCTACAGGTTTATTACCCTTTTCCAGAATTAGCCCAGAAAACTGTAAGTTACAGCTACATTTTCATAAAGTCACAATTGCTTCTTACAAGTTAATACTGTATGTAGACATACTGTATAAAGAAGATAATGTACAGTTTAGATTTTACATGAAAGCAAATGCAACTATTGGTAATTAATAAATCCTAATTCACAGTCTAGAATTTAAAATTACTTTGTTAATATTAGAGAAGAATCACATGTGCTTAAATTCTGCAACATAACTCTTTTTTTATATTGAAGGAACCTAAAATTTGGTGAATCTGATTTTAAAAACACAAACCCTGTGTCTGTTTTCTATCCCTCACAGATTTATTTCACTCTTTAGTGTGCAGCTGCATTTTTTTTAAAGGCTTTCATTACAGTTAAATCCCTCTAAATGTCTCGGCAGGATGCTGCCTTTGATGTTGGCAATGAACGGGAAGTATATACAGCAATCAGCTATTTTTCAGGCATGGTGAGCACAGTGGGTCAAATAAATTTGATTTAAGCAACATAAACACACTGCTCTTACTTTGGCATCCACATTTTCAATAAACAGGATCCATAAGTTCTGTCAATCATTGTACTTGGATTTTAAGTTTTGGATGATCCTTTACACCCAAGTAGAGTACGTGTTAATTTAGTCAGGGCTTCATTTACATGGTCTATGACATACAGTGCACATTTATATGAATGAGAAGACAATAGTCATTTTGGCTTGCCTTTAAGTTGCCATGGAAACCCAAATCACTGACGTGAAGTTTAAACAGCATAATATAAAAAAAATTTGGAGACAGCTGTTTTGCCAAAGAAAAGAATATGAAGTATCAGAAAATTAATCTTGTACACAACCTACCTATTTATATTTATCATGTATTTGAGTAAAGAGATACAATATTTGTGTGCCACAAAAATAAGGCGGTAATGCTGACTGTAGTGAATGTGTTCTTGGTTCATTTTGAGTTTAAGCTTAGGGACTACAATTACCTTACATACTGTATACACAAGCACTTGTACTAGTGATCTGAGATGACTTTAAAGATCGACAGTATTAACCTTCCTGATTCTGTAAGGTTCTGGACTATAATGTTCCACAAGGGTTAGCTTTTGGCCCCTTCTATTTTCTATTTTCTGTTTTTTTTTCCTATGTATTTCTCAGCTATCAGCTGTAGAATCTGTTTTCTGTAGATTCACTGAATTCAGTGTTCTGATATCTTTATGTCACTGTATTCAAGTACAGAAGTGTCCCTTTAAATGAAAGGTACAGTAGATCTTTCAGATCACTTTAAGGACTATTTTGTTACTGAAAATGTCAGGATCCTGAATAAGACCTACACACTACTCTAGTACTGAAAGGTGCTGCTTTTATTTCTAATTGGATGTTGGGTAAATAAAAGCAAAAAAATGCAACCTGTATATGATTGATTTTTACTAGCTCTCTTGTTGTATCAAAATATTTCCAACTGCCTGACAACTTGATGTAAAACGCAAGAAAACTTCACTCTATTTAGCACATTACATAGATATAATGGAAAATATTACCCTCTGCCTCCCAATCTTTAATCAAATGTACAACAGTTCTAATTCTACCTTAATCCTTCTGCACATATCCTGAAAGACTAGGACCACTCAATAGAGTGCTCAGAATCAAAGCTCTCAGCAAAAGGTTCCCTTTCAATAAGCATTAGATAGATTCTCCCATTCTCCCTAAGCATCATTCTTACATTTCATCTACTCATGTACTCTTTTCACTTAATCTATTTTAGGGCAAATTATTGAGGTATTTTTTTCTATTCTCTGATCTGCTCTTACAAGCATGTGCTTTTGTGTCTGATCCTTGTGCTTTTCCAGCCCCATCTCCCTTCACAGTCCCTATCCTCCTTCTCTGCACCTGGCCATATTGATAACCCTTATGCCTCCACTCCTCGCCTCTCGCCTAGGCCACTCTGTAACTATTCCTTCCACTCAAAGTTCATTGAACCCAACATTACCTACACCCTTTAAAGATTCAACTGGCTGCCTTAGCCCCTCTGCCTTCTTTCTCCTAGAGTTTCAAAAAGCATACACATGAAATTCATGTGCAAAAGACAAACCTCCTGTAATATAGAATTCTAAGCAGTGAGGCTTAGGCTGGTGTTTCTTCCTTTGTGCTGTTGTTCTGCACATCATGTTAAAACCCTGCTAGGCTGATAGAATCTAAAATAAACAAAATAGCAAGTTATTGTGCTTTGGGACAAATAAATTAAGCCCTTTTCTACAACTCGATATCTGTTAAAATAAAACGAGTCAAGTCTTTAATGTGGTTAATATGGGCCCCTGTGATAACAATATTAGCTCAAAGTATGTTTTTTTTATAATTTCTAGTTAGCTATGTTTTGTTATGTAAGGTCATATCAGATTAAATCAAATGCCTTGAGGAGTCAGGATACAGATATTTTTAAAAGAATAGTTACTTTAAAAAAGAAGTATTATGAGTGTATCAAAAGACAACTTTATTATAAGGGATCATTCCCAACTGAAAAACATAAAAGTGCGCCAGCGACAGAAAAAGAGAAACAACTAAAACAATATACTCTGATATCCCACAAATGGAAATCAATTATACAGAAAAAATCTAAATACAATAGTAAAGGGATCCATAGGTGTGGATTTGATTGATGTTAAACACGTACAAGTGACCAATCTAAACCACAGGTGTACAATTCCAGTTTTCAAAGGATGAAGGATCTGTATTTTTCCAAGCTGCCTTCTTAATTGCCCAATGGAACTCATTATTTACTTCATTGACACAACTCAACAATTTACCCAACTCTTAAACGGTAGTGAAACCTGCGGTCTACAGCCCTCAAGGGTTGCATTTGGGTGCCACTGTTGTAAATCAGGTTCAGAACCACTTTACCATCTGGCAGTGGATTGCACCTTTGAAAGACATTTCAAAGCAAGGGACTAAGGAAAAGCAAGCTCTGAATAACCCTGAGCCACACACATGCAGACACACACACTCACTGTACGGGAGAACAGAGATTCGAAGTTCAGCTTTGACTGCCTTGGAGTGCCCATTTAGATTATACTGTAGCTACTGTACATGACGTCAGACTGAAGTGCTTTTTGGGCAGAATATTGTTAACTTATTAATACTGTGTGCCCCTTTTATTCTTTGACTGTTTTTCATCCCGCATGTGTTTTAGTGTTTCCATTCACAGGTTGTACGTCTGTAACTGGGTGGCAGGAGTCAAGGCTACACAGATCTCATCAGAAAGAGAGATGTTTTGTTCCTCACTGCAGGTGTAGACAAGGGCAGAAAACACACCAATCCAATAAAAAAAGAAACAGGGAAGAGGTTTACCATATTCAATGTCGTAGAAGATAATGAACTTCTGCCAGGTGTACTCCGTGACGACCCGGAGGATGACCTCGTTGAGGTACACTGGGGGGCGCACGAACAGGGTGTAGTCCTCTGAGCGGGTGCGGTGCGTGATGCTGCAGCTGGAGCGCGGGGTGCCCGCTGGTGCCCGCTGGATGAAGAGGTGAGGGATGTGCATGGCGTCCGCCAGGGACTGCAGCGAGCCCGCTGACATGCAGCCGATGGAGCTGACCAGCGCCAGGATCCCTCTGTTCATCAGCTCACAGGCTGCAGCAAAGAAGAGGGAGACCATGGGTTAGCAAAGCACTGTACTTGTGAAGACCTCAACTTTGCGAACACCAGATTCCGCACCTCATCTTGGGAAATTGAGCTGTTTTCAAAATCTTGGTATGTAAAGACTTTACAGCAGAAAAAAACAAATTTACACCCATTCGTTAAGCTTAATTAGAAAAAGCACTCACTCTGGAGATTGTGTGCTACCCTATTAATTAATTCTGAGCTCATTACTTTTAGAAGTTCATAAGTGAAGAACAGCATTTGTGTAGGTTTTATTGAATGGAGAAATGCCACTGAGCTGCAAAAAAATCCACTGACATTTTCAATAATGTACTTTTTATTTAGAAAACCTGGACAGGACAGGCTTTGCAAACAAACAGTGAACCAATCAGGCACTGTGCAAACATAGCTGATGCATGCCTCTGTTTGACAGGTGAGGTATATAAACTCTGAGTTGTTTAAATACTACTGTAAAATAAGCTTAGAAACACTATTTGCAATACTCTTGAAACAGAAATAACAAGAGGCCCTCATTTCATTGCCTTTCCTGCCTAGACATGGGAGGATCCATAGCTGACGCTATCCACAAATTCCTCTCCTTCTTAAACATTCAGAACTATACATTAATAACTTTCACATAAACTTAGGAAAGTGTAAACCAAGCTATGCACATGGCTGGGGAGAGAGCCTGAGCAACTTAAAAAGAAGAAGAAAAACTTGACCATTCTGTACCACAGTGGCTTATTTAGGAAGCTGATAATCAGGTACCCACTAAAACAATGGCAAGCAAAAGCTTCATACAGTTAAAAGGGTTCTGAACTTGGGAAAGTAACTCAAAATTCACAAACTGCAAAAATTAGTACACAGCAACCACCCAGCACTATTTAAACCCCAGCAATATTAACTGGTACAGACATTGGAAGTAAAATGAATTTATTAGCAAAAATACTTGTCAAGGATTCAACATCTAGAAACAGACATAAATAGTCAATCTCAGTGTCCTGGGAACAGTATCCTGGAAACAG
This sequence comes from Atractosteus spatula, assembly GCF_055471065.1. NCBI lineage: Eukaryota > Metazoa > Chordata > Actinopteri > Semionotiformes > Lepisosteidae > Atractosteus > Atractosteus spatula. The sequence goes on along the minus strand of NC_142708.1, from coordinate 63,405,670 downwards.
CTAGAGCAGGAATGGAGTGGGTGAAAGGTGTAATTCTATTGTATAACCCCAGCAGAAAAAATGAACTGCACCTATAAGGTCTATATCTAACCATTTTATTTTACTACACGCTGTACAGTATGTGACATGTCTATCCAGCTTGAATTACGCTTCAAAACCAGTAAATGCAAATTCAATGTGAAAAGTTATACTGTATGTCTCACAAGATACAGTGGTTAAAGAACAAGGACAGTTAAAATAATACAAATCTAGTCAAAGATTAAAGAGAGCAACAACAGGAATATTGTACAATGTGAAATAATTATTTTGCTCAGAGATCTGTGATTTCAACTGTTTCAATTGTCTTGCTTTTGAGCTCAGAACACACTTTTGTTCAAGTCTTGTTGACATGTAGGCTACAGTATGTGTGTATCTCAGCAGTGCATAGTGAACAGTGCACAATTCGTCTTCTCAATGAGAGGTGTCCTGGTGCAGGAGACTTGTACCCTCTTGAGAGATCTCATGTGACATCACTGAAACAGCCTTGCTGTACCTCACAATATGAGACCAGATGCAATACCTTCACTCCAACTAATGACTACCCTGGCGCCGTAATAGAACATCAGTTTCTGTCTCTTGGCTCATGGAGCTAAACTCGGTATCACCCCTGCAGCTCCTAACAACTTTTGGGACTGAAACAGGCTTTACAGGTGCCAGCAGTAAACAGGCCAAGCAAAACATGGTTAATAAATACATGTGCAGATGCAAGAAAAAAACATTGTTTCAATCAATTATCGAGACAAAATGAGTAAGGTCTGGTTGTTGGAGACCATAAAAAATTATTACTGTAGCAAGTTCATGAAATTACTGCTGTCTTGCTTCTTCTAAGACGTTTTTTGAAAAACTGAAGTAATAGAATAACAGTTTGTGTGATTGCTACATCTTTCTCTGTGTTCTTAAGGCTTTTGATCCTACTATCTCCATTTTCCAAACAATCACCTAAAGTCTTTATTGTCAAATATGATTGAATCTGAATTAGTTATGGTTTCACACAAAGGTGTCATTTACCAGACCTAAAGGTACGTTTCTAATTGTTACCATCAAATGATTTTCTGAAGTTCCTATTTTAAAAACACATTAAAGCTCAGTGAATCAAACATGAATGTTGGGAGCTTAATAGAAGTAAACATCAATTTAACCAATTAAAGCTAAAGATGGTGTAGTAGATGTCAAAATAACTTCTTGTGTTTTTTTATGCATTGCTGTTAATCAATTCTATCTCTGGCTTCACTCAGCAGAGTTTTTCATTTTCATTATATACCCAGTGGAATCTGTAACTTCTTAAATGTGGCATCAAATTGTCAACATATCGCACAGAATTCCCCACAGCTTTGTGGAAAATGTGGAAAGCGCTTTAAAACTCTAAAAAAGAACACTGAAGAAAAAAAAATTATAGCACATTAGTCTATGTGTGAAACACGGGATGGAAGAACAAATCCACCTGGCAAATACAAGCCTTTTCACAACAGAGATAAACAAAATAAAGGTAAAAAAAACTCCAATTAGGAAAAGAATGTGTCAGTATTTTTATATTTACCTCATACATTTCTGTCATGCACGACAGTTCTTAAAAAGAACAATGTTTCAATTCCCAAGCATCTAACTTGTTGGAGCCCACTGTTTCACAGCTCCCTCTGAAATTTCTTTTCTGGGTTTGTTTCCATCAGTATTTTGAAAGATTTCTGCAACTTTGTCTCTGTTTACTTTACAAGTCATGTATATGCATTGGAGGCCCAATTCTGCATTAGATGGTAGGCTATGTGCATCAGAAACAAAATTAAGTATTACTAGAATCAATAATGAACAATGACTAAGCATCACCATGAGGGCTAAGGTTAACATACTGTAAGGCTAACAGTAGCAATGCTACAACCCACATAAGACAGCTTTTATTTTTGCTCAGCACAAGCATTTTTTTTTCTTTGGCAGAGGTATGAATACATCCCTCTTAGTAATTAAGGCCCAGAGATTTCTCATGATGTAACCAATACAAATCTGCTCTACGAGTTGTGCCCAGCGGATCTGACTGTAGCGCACTGGCGATGGATGTTGCTGTGCTGTCAAGAGCCTCTGGCAGATGGCGGTGGCATTCTCTTTGAGGAAAGCCAGCCTCCCCACAGCTCTTGTAACAACTTCAACTTGGGACAGGCGGGGGGAGGGGATCGTGGGGAGTTGATATTACTACTTTTTACCATCATATAACCAGATCATGCCAAGTCAGTATGGCACTTGGAGAGAAACACGTGACACATCCGATAAGAATTGAAAATACAGATAATAGAAATCAATATCTTAGGAACTTTTAACAAAATATTTCCTCAGGAAGAAAACATCAGATATCTGGGGTGAAACAAAAACAAGCCCATTCTCGCCCTCTTTCAAGCACACTTATTTTCCCACTACTATTACTTTACTATTGCAAAACTTAACATACCAGCTTCTTCATACAATTCAGTCTCTCCCCTCCCTCCCTACACTGTTGCTACCCCAGACACACTCTGACCACAATCACCCCTCTCTGTGCAAGAAGAAGAAGGTACGGCTACAGACTTGCATTGTGTACACAGAACCCAATTGAACTGAAAAGTGGGCGATGCCCATTAGGTAGGCAACAATCTTGTTTAAGAGGTCACTAAGTACCGTACTTGTTGAGTACCTGTTGTTCTGAGCTTCATTTTCCCTTAGGTCACTTCAAACCAAGACAGAGCACCTGGTCTAAATTCTGAGCATCAGTGATGCGGAGGAAACAGGGACAGAAAAGCTCACAGAGCACCCTGTGACTGTAAAATATCTTGCATGAACTTGAAAACAAGCTTATTCATATAACAAACAAAAGGAAAGACTGGGCTCTACTCCAGAAGGCTAGGGTAGCAGACTGACACTTTGACAAAGCAGCCATAATCTGCTATTAATCAGATGCAAAGGAGATCAACACACTGGGGTCCAAATGTGAGACAAACTAATACATTCAAGTCCTTCTAGCCTCTTTCATAAGCCACACGAAAGCAGGACTTGTCAGGAAACAGCAGTGACAGCAGCATTCATGGCAGCTACAGAGGGAAAAGGGAAGTGGGGTCTGGGAGAGGAAAACAGATCTCAGCTTCAGTTTACCCCTTCAGTAGGAGCTCAGGAAAAGAAACTCACCCGGAACATTAAAGGAATATTCATATATTGAGAGGCATTAAAATGCAACAAATGAGTTCTGGAAACAAGAGCATTTTCTGTGCAAGGGATATGAAGTATCATATCCCCCTCCTAAAGGTGTGTCTGTGTTCTGCAAACTGTACGAGAGATTGAAGAGTGAATAAAAGCTAAACTACAAGCTGCCTAAATATTTTTCCACTTATTATTTTCCATCCTAAAGATTGAGATTCCACTCTAATTGAAGCAGTTCCCAAACTGAGTCTTTTATCCCTACGTCCTCAGTGCAATGGTCTGGGAATAAGCTTGGAATCCATTATACAGTAAATATCAACAAATCAGGTTATTCATGGTTTGTATTCTAAGCATCACTCCATCTTCTTGAGAGACACTGTTGGATACTGTATGCGGATGGTTCACATAAACACGGGTGGGCTCAGCCTTTTACAGAGCTCAAGTCTGCCTTAAAAATAGTTAATTTGTAATTCATTGAGGTAAATCAGAATTTTATCTAAGGTTTATGGGTAGTGGTGAGCAGAACAAAAGAACTAGAGAGCTATATTTGCTCCTTTACAGACCAGCTTCATGCCTTTATGATTGGGATATTTTTAGCTTTGTGTATTTAAAAGGCAGCAGGTGGAAACTGAACTGGGTTGGCTCGGGGGCAAGATGAGGTGGTCTGCCTGTTGGTGGGAGCTGGAGAAGATAAAGCAAGCAGAGCTTTGTTAGCTAAGTGACAGACATGTTCATGTGTGCTAGGGGGCCCACTGGTTAGCTTGCTTTTGACCATCCAGGGGTGAGCTCCTGTTCAGTGGCAGTTTGGCACTAAGCATCTTTCTTTGAAAGAACAGGAACATAGTAAAGAAAGGAACAACTTTCAAGAGTGTGAGGTTCTTATTTTGATGCAAAAGAAAGGCTCTGTGGAGTCTCAGCAGTACTGAAAATGAAAAGCACCTTATTTTCCTAAGACAAAAGGACAATTAATTATAGTTGCACTTCAATAAATAAGACTGAATTAACTGCAAATACCACAAAAATAAAATCTATCAGCTGGCAAATGCACTAAAACATGTTATTTTGCCCTATGGTCCCAAAGCACATGCCTTTAAACTGTAAGCTCTGTAAGTGTGTTTAGCTCTTCTCATCTCCTATCACAACAAAGCAGTTCTTTGAACAATTCCACTGATATGAATTCATGTTTTAAGAGTGATGCAGAGGTTAAACCCTGGAAAGAGCAGTTTTTATTTTACACTTGTCTCCCTAAACCTACACAAGAAATGCAGCCTTCATTAAAAAAAACAAACTTACAAGAACAAACTTTGCATAAATCGCTAAAATTATTATAGTTTAAAAATATAGTGACTACTGCATTTGAAGGTATCTTCCTCATAATGAAAACGAATAAAAAAACAGCTCACATTTTGGCTTCCAATGGATCTTAGAACGTTTAGTCCCTACTCTCTGATAGTGATGCCACTGCCAACATATTTATTAATTAGAAGAATAAAAATGTTGACTAACTTACTTATTATTTTCTATTTTGCTGTGAAAAAGATGAGGGGATTGGGGATGTGATTGCACGTAAATGGCTCACAGCCAAGACTTCATATACTGCAGCTGTGAAAGGGATACATCAATAGCTTTTCAATCAAAAGTGGCAAAACACAGGAACAGGGTGGCGCTGGGGTTCCACACAGTAGCAGTTAATCTCCGGGCTCCACGTATCCTTTTCTCCACAGCCTTGTGCCATCTGGTCAATATTATCCAGCTCTGAAACCTATAAATGGGGTCAATCCTTCCAAACAAAAGCTGAGTTTTAAAATTAAAATATTCACCATAAAATGGTAAATGAATAAAACATTAAATAGAATGCATATTAATCTATCAGGCATGCTCTATGGGAAAATGCCCAAGGCAGTGCAATCCATTCCATTTAGCAACTCCACTGATCTACTATCAAACTATGCTTCATTTACCATATCTTGCCACCTCAAATAATTTTACTGCTGATAACAATGTTTGTCTATAGCAAGTTGCAATTTATAATACTGTGAGATTTGAAGTTCAGGCAATGCTGAATCCTAATACTTTGCTATTATTCAAAACCAGCTGGCAATTAGTACAGTAGTCTGCCTTCATATCTAACCACAGTATATCACATTTAATTTTTAATCTTTGTGATTTTAACAGCCTGTATCACATACAGTAGGAGTGTTAATTCAATGTAGTTCTTTTTCAGGATGATCTAACTTTTTGCACATACTGAGATGTTGAGATGTTTGTGTAAATGTATTCCAAAGTCTTAAAGCTTTGTAATAGGTATATCTCAAACTTAACAACTTCACAAGATGTCCCCTTCAAAACATGGCTCTTCCTCTTTCTCTTGATATTTTTGTCCTTTGATCAAAAGCTTGCTCTTACACCATTAATCTCTTGAAATATATAACTTCGTAAAGATTGTTTGTTTGTTGTCCATATTACTGTATTCGAAAAGGATATCCACAATGTCCACAGACATCAGCTTGGAATGAAATATACATGCCTTATAAAGATAAGAAAATTAAATTACTTTGTATTAAAGGAAGCCACAATTAACATGTGATTGTCAATTTACCACGTGGTAAATTATTAAAGGAGTTTAAAAGACAAACATGCAACAAATTTCAGTTATGCATTGGTGTCACCACCTTGCAATTGTTGAACTGTATGTGCTGTAAGAAATGTCTTAAAATCCATTATGAGGATGTAACAGTTATTTCAGATCAGCTTTCCCCAGTCTAGCTGCTTCAATCTTTCTGAGTGCTGTTTCAAATACATTTACAGATTCTTGTAAATTTCAATGGATTGATGATCATCAAATATGTCAGCCAAATTGTATCAATTTCCAGCCTTCAGCTGGCATTCTGTGTCATGTGCTACTGTATGTCATTTTAGCCACAGGATGTGACAAGTCTACTTCCTGTGTGTTCACTGGTGAACCATTCCAAGCATCCTGAACTTGCTTAAAGTCAGATTTTATATTGTTTAATCAACTAAATAAAAATACATACATTACTAGAAAACTTTTCATGAATACTAAAGAATTAATTAGTGTGATTCACAAATTGTCCCTTTCTCTTCCTTTATACAGTATGTTCTGTACTAATGTTGCCAATCTATCATTAGTGTCATTGGTTCGTATCGCCCATTGGTAACTCATTATATACAGTAATTATTTTTATATTTATCAGAAACCCACCCCCTGCACACAGCTTGTTTTCACTTTTCCCAAGGAACAAAGGTGTAATGCATACCAATTTATATCCAGCTTCTTCGGTTAAAAGGTCCTGTTTTTTTTTAAATTGGGGAATGTAAAAATAATCAGAAAAGTTTGTCTATGTTTCATATAGCCGACAAACTGGTTGCCAAGAATAATTTTAAATTATGAACAATACTTTTAAAGAATAAAGATACAGAATGTGAAAAAATAACCTTTCAAGTTGAAATCCTGCAACAGATTCTTTGTCAAGTCAAGAGCAACGGTAGAGAAGTTAAAAGGAAATTGTTGAAATGTGTCGCAGTGGCAGATGGATACAAGGTAGGCAGATGGAAACTACACTGGGGACTGTTTCTTCTCTACACCACAAACAAAAGATGTTTAAGGCATTTAAAAAAAACAGCTACTGTATGTTTTTTCACTTTTCACGAAAGAACTTTTTTGGTCTGCAAATCATTGGGGTTCCTTTGGTGTAAAAACAGAATGTTTTTCAGGCTTGTATGTTTTTAAGCACAGTATCAGTGCAAATCCAGGGTGCTTAGAAAACTGTTTGGCCTCTAGTATAGTCCAAGTTGAGCTGTCCAGAAACATTGCAATTTGGTTGAAAGAAGACTATGAGGAATGAATCCCGATGGAGAATAATAGTACAGTACATACCCTAGGGCTCTAATTTAGTCCAATTTGATAACCATTTGGGTACAATATCATTTTCAGACATCTTTTAGAGAACAATGACTTCTGATGTGTATTGTTGCTGCTGTGTACAGTCAACCAATTTTAAAGCACCTTATAAAATAAATGTGTGTACCACAGTACATCATATTCATTAACTTGCTGTTAATTGTCACCTGCTTTAGACATCAGAGGAAAGGGTTCAATTAGTTCAATTGAATAATTATTCAATTATTTAATTAATAGCTCAGGATAAAATAGCAGATACTACCTCAACTTTAAGAACTGGGGTTGATGAGCAACGCAGTGTGAAACGTTACCATTGGTTTACTCTTCTCAGCAGTACCTTCTGATGATCTCCACCACACACAATTTTAATGAACTGCAACCTTGCTTATTGGATGAAAATGAGCCTTTTTGTAATCCCCTCACCTATGTTCAAAAAGCACCCCTGTGCAAAACTGGACTCTGACAATGAACTCAAATCTCAAATCAGACATGACAGGTTGTAGGCCATGTCAGTGAATCTAATGCTATGAACTGTCACCAATGTCCAGCTAGTAACACCTTGTGTCACTTTATTCAAAGAAAAGCTTTGCCTGTTCAACACAAACAGTCCAGGCAGCATGACAGACTGTCTTAAGCCATCACTTTCGAGTGATGATGTTTCCTAAGGAAAAGCTAGAACAAATTTTTATCAGCCCCAACTTCAGTAAATGAAATTTACTAAGAACTAAATGACTTGAAGTGCTGAAGTATCCTGTCCCACTATAATTTTAGTAGCAAACTCTGGCTGTCACAAACCGGAGGGCAGTTCCTATGTGACAAACAGATATAAAAATGTTTGCTTGGAGATAGAAAAACAAAACCTTGTTATTTAACTTAAAAGAACTAACGATAAAGTGGTCTCTCTCCTCCTTGGTACCTTAAGTAACCCTGACAACAGTACATGGAAACGATCAGTCTGCAACACCGTTGTGTTTGATGTGAGCTTATTCCTATCTACCTTTTGAGATCAGGAATGAAGCCAGTTCTTGGTGCCATTTGTGAATGACTTGGATATATAAAATGAGACGAATGAAGCCTTTAACGTCACAGTAGTTAAACCGTGAAAAAAAATCAAAACACCAGGAAAATACGAATGACATGCAGTGTATGAGGCACCTTTCAGATAATCCTCAACAATGCTACTATACAGTATATCATCCTGACAGTTGAAATTCCTGAATGACAAAAGGCCAAATACCAAAAGCTTGGTATGGCATGTGCATTGCTTCATATCATTCAGTTGTGATAAAAGCAAATTCAGTTTCTTTCACTTTGTGCAATTTTCAAGTTCCTTGCTTCTACTAACATTTGCTCATTCAGGTCAGAGCATTGCAGACTTGTATGAGAGCACTAAGGGTTATTCCTTCAATGCCATGAAAATCTATAGTGGATTCCCAAGAAGGAAGCAAATTGATCTTGGGTTGCCCTTCTTAATCGAGACTTGCGAGAGCTGGAGTTCAGATTTAAATGACCAGCTTCTGTGGTAGCAATGGGCATGTTTGCACCCTCTGGCCATCTGCCCCTGTAACATTCCCTAATTGCCAAGTCCTAACTTCCATTAAAAACTGCTATGCTCTGCAGTTTCAATGCACCATTGATAGCTAGCCTGTGCACAAACATCTGGCAAGCACTGTACTTAAAGCAATGTCCGATGGAGAAAAGGCTAATTAATGGCTTCTTGATGCACTGCGCCATCTGGCTCAGTCCTATTTCAGAGCAGTCTATTTGTTTTTATTAAAAGACTCTTCACAATTAACTGTTTAATATATTATTCATGAAGACTCATGCTCTCTTTGTTATCCAGCAGACTTATAGCATTTCCTGCAGAAACAAAAGGAATTGCATAGGTTTGCATTATTTTAAAGAAAGGAAGAAAGAAAAACCTATGCTTCCCGAATGAATTCATTGAATTGGATAAGAGCATATCAGCCGTACTTGAGTGAATCAAAATCAGAGCCTCTTTACTTTTGCAGGCACTCAGTGGTGCTGTGCTGGCTGGATTGCATTTGCCTCTGGTAAGAACGACCCCCCGCAAGTTGTGGGACACGTCTTGCAAGTACTTTATAGAATACTGATGCTCATACTGTGATTCTGACTCTCAGAAGAAGGTTAAATAACTGCACAGAACATATGAGGTCAAAGGTTCATGCACATTTCTCCCTAAACTCAAAGCTTGTCCTCGCAAACTGAGCTCTCCTGCACTGTTTCCTCCTCCTACTGGGAAAACTCTCTGCGCTCAGATTTGTTCATTGCTATCAGTCTCAGGTTTCATCAAAGTGCAAGGCAGTGACGACCAGATCAAAGATCAGTTTGAGGGGAAACATTTAGGCTTTCATAAATATTGACAAAAAAAAGATAGAACAACAGGCCCTCTTTTGTTAGAACACAATAAGATAAAGTCGGGATTTCTGGGCTGCAGTCTGTAACTAATGTTATTTTTCAAATTGTTGGAACAATATGCAGGCATCAGCATTCCCTTTAGCAAGCCTTTCCGAAAGGAAATTTCAATGGATCTTTAAACTCATGAGGCAGAAGGAAAATAATGAAAATGCAGAATAAAACATTCCACAACTGCATAGATGAAAGAGGATGCATAAGCTTTTGGCGAAATAAAAAAAAAATCTTGAAGATGAAGCAACAACAGAGGACTGATCTAATTAAAAATAGCCCAGGAAAGGATACTAGAAGGTAAAGAGTCACACAGGACAACTGCAATGCAACAGTACATAGAGCAGCTTGTGGCACTAGCCTCTATCCCAGAGCTGAAATGTCTTCAATCAGAAATGTTCTGAGATCCCTTTCAGTTCAGAAAACATTAGTGACTGTTGCGATCTCGGAGGATTATCTCAAAGTGTAGCCTTTAACAAATTAAACATCAATTGTCAAACTTCCTGTGGGTTCTTGCAGTCTGCAACATACAGTGCTGCTGAAGTTCATGTGAAAAAGAGGGCTAAGGAAATAAAAACAAGCCTGTTTCTGATGCGCAGAGACCTAAAAACACAATAATGGATGTGTACCCCAGTACATCCTTTTGATCTCTTTAATGAAGGGAACAGGATATAATCTCAAACCCCCATTCCCTGCAATTTCTAGGACAAGAAAAGAATGGAAAGGTGACTTATGGGTAAATGAAATGCCCCTTCAGAGGGATGTATTTGAGATGTACCCTTAACTATCAGAACTTAGAAAAGACAGTAGAAATACATGCTCACTACAAGGGTGTCATGAACAACACAACTCTCTTTTTCAAACCTTCTTTAACTAAGTGACTTGCATATAATGGTTGGGGGATTTATTGTTTTATTCAAAAATCTGTGGACAATTATCAAGGGTTAAGTTGCAAGTTGCATGAAATCAACTTTTATTATCCTTGCACACACATGAGTTTTCAAGAAGCATGTTTAAGTTTCAGTTAAAACTGGATTTACGGTAAAAATATAGCATCCTTCTCTTGAACCAGTCAGTGTACTTTGATCCTCCACACCTCCACACTGTCATCCTCTTTTTTTTATTAAAAAAAATTCCCAACAAAAACAAATAGATGACTGATGTCATCTATAGAATCGTTTAGCAGAAATTACTGCTAAAGACAGGGCAAAGTTAAAAGTGTAACAAAGTTAACATTCTGTGAAATTCTGGTGGGGTCAATACTATGAAAAAGACTACAAAATATTGTGGGCTTGGGTATCCTGAAAATATACAGTACCACAAAAGAGATACAACTTCCAAAGAGACCCTACTGCCTCAGTGTCACCATGTGCTAACATGGCTAAAAGAAACTGTACAGCAGTACAGCAGCCATCATATAAGGTGTGATAACTTTTTCATTCTATATTCATTTAAATTTCTACCCTTGAAAATAGCAGCAGTAAGGTGTGAAAATCTGAAACGCAAGGATTTGAACTTACATTAAAATATGCATTTTATGTTTTGGCCCAAGAAGCTATTATTTTAAATGAGAATACTATTTCAAAAGGTAATAGCCTTATCGTTTTTTACATTTTAATTCTTAGTAAACTACAAATTGTGAATTGTAAAATAGATTTTTTTCACAAACAAATGCTCAAGTGTCATTTTAGTCACAGCAAGAAGCAGAACATTTTCATAAGCCACACAAGAAAAGGGCAGCTTGACTCTTATAGAGGGCCAATCACAGAAATTAAAATCACGTCTCAATATTTATATTGCACCACAGATTTGGATTTAAGCAAGAAGGGATATTTCAGACATCTCAGAGAATAGTGACTCTTCCTCAGGCAGTGGCTTTAGAGCAGGCACTTGTAAAAGTAATATATACTGTATAGTAATATAAAACATGCTTCTATCCAAGCAAAACTGAAGACAAAACGGGACTCTTAAGCCTTTAAGCCCCCAAAACTTAAATGGTGCCAAAAGACGACCAGTACTTTGTGTTATTTTGTACTTGGCTCTAACAAATTCTGTGTCCACTTAACATCTTAACACCAGAGGGTTATGCAGTTACAATGACAGAGAGATCAATATATCAGATTGCTTGACCCTGCAATGCACACAGTGACTTTAACAACCCTGAGGACCACACAACCACGTATATACAGTAAGGAGATGGTATTTATTTAGACGTTTATAGCTTTCCAATAATTGCAAAGGACACACATAATTAAACAGAGCACACTTCTCCACACTCAGAATATGCTTTCTTGTAACTTGTTGTAATTGCTTTCTTGTTACTCCGCTGGGTAAAAAAACGGCAGTTGCCGAAATGTCGCTTCCCTTATTGGATTTACATTTAATCTGCAAAGAAACAGAAGCAAAAAGTCAAGATCCTGTTCAAATGCCTTGGCGAGCATTAAGATTTAAAATGAAAAAAAAAATTATAATGTTAAGAATTGCAATTCAGTGATTCCCGAAGCAGTGTATGCTGTGGGCTGATAGGCTTACAGAGTGTTCTACTGTATGTCTGACATTATTTCCATTCTTTTTGTATTACTTGTGCAAGTTTTATGACTCTAACATCACTGCTCTTTACCAAGGACATGAAAAAGCAAAGAAAGCTTCATACTGTATAAGAAAACAATGCTATTGTCAGGCATACACCATGATTTAATGCTATTTACTGCATATACTGTAGTTGCTTGCAAAGAGGTTATTGGATGAAAGAAAAAAAGCACGGCCACAACATAAAAGCTGTATTTTGTTGGGTGTTTTTCCTGGTTGTCACTGAGCTGTGAAGCTGAAATTTTTCCCTAATTAAGAATGAGGGGAATAAAAAAAGCAAGCAACTTTCTTCGGCAAGCCCGTAGCTCTGCTAAACATTCTTTTGGCTGTACTGTAAGTGTGGATAGTCCTGAGCTCTACAGCTACAAAACAGTGGTGTGCATGTTGTTCCCAGATTCCTTTTCTGAGCTCCTGACCTGTCTGCAGTGTTTCCAGGCACTGGCAACTGGACAAAAGCCTTCAAACTCTGGGCCCAGATCCATGCCCTGTGTCTGCCCTTTTTTATGCCACGTGAGGTCACTTTTCAGTTACTTAATTAATAACAACATTAATTAAACTAATTTGTTGTTTAATTAGACATTTTCACCGGTTTCCTAATACAACAAAGATTCAAAAAAGAGAGAAGGGTGCACAACCAAAGCTGCAGAGGTGCTGTCTGACAGGAATCAGTCATAGGACATGTCTTAACAAAGGCCTTTGTGTGCCACAATGCTGACAGCATGTAGGAAATTACTTACTAGTACAGTGAGTTTCTCCTGCTCATCTCATTGCTTTAAATACAAGAAAGAACAGTAGATGAATTTAAGCAATTTATTTTTTTACAAGCATTGTGAAATCAACTGTTTTTAAAAGTGAAAGCTAGTTCATATTTGGTCAGAGCATAATTAATACAAAGTAAATCTCACTTGCTCTTCCAAACCCAGGATTTCTAGGGATAATTCTCTATGTCTCTAATTTGAGGGTTTAGTTAGATAACTGACACTACAGTTGGAATGAAGCAGGAGCAGGGCAGAAGATCCATTCCAAGCAGAAGTCAACCTTGTGAATATGCACAGTAACATACTGTAGTACACATCTCCACTGGCTAGCACTCAGCACTCAGTTGATGACTTTCAGGATGATCTCTGGGATCCACATCTCATAGATGTTCAACTATTCACTTGTGGTGGGAAAACAGCTCAAGAAGATGTTCCTTGAAAGTCAAGAAAGCCTCCAATACAAAACAGTATCATATATCACCATATCACAGGACAATTATTAAATGACAAGTTCACCTCTCTGCAGCTCTTGGTAGTGCACAGTGCTAAATTCATTTCCCAAATACTGACATTGCAATGCTGGTCTTTATCCCTCTGTGAAGGCCAGAGAAAGAAGGTTAAAAGGTGTCCTATAGCCTCATCCCCAGGCCACAAAGGATCACCTTTTCATCAGGCAGACCTGATTGCTGGATGTGGTCTTGGAAGAAGGAGCCGTGATCAGTGAAACATCCTCACCTGCCCCATCAGGACCCTGCACACGGGCTGTTGCCAAGCAAGCCGAATTAACCTCTGCTGGTGTCATCTGATTAAAATCCCCCAGGCTGCCCTGATGACAGCTCTGCTCCTCCCTTTCCTCTCTGGGCTCCCAGCCATCACTCATATTGGAGGAGCTGGATCTTGACCTATTGATATCCTGCTCACATGGGCTGTGTGACACATCTTGATCTAAATACATGTAGTGTACAAGTGTGGCATGATTCTATTTCACATTTTTGCTGGATTATTTTTTTATTGCATTCTCTCAAAGTCTTACACTCTGTGATTGATTGATGCAGTTCAATAAATAAGAGGACCTCACACTTTCAATCCGTTATCAATATGTTAAATCTCCGCTGGAGTCAGTGCAGACAAAAAGTATGTCAAAACAGGCTCTTTTATTAGGATGAGTATAAATGAAAAGACTACAGTTAATGAATTCATTCTCTTTTTTTAAAAGAGAATCAGCTACTTGTACACGCAGCAGGATGGTTAAGATTTGTTCTTTAAAGTTTTATGAAAACAAACACATTTTTTAATCCTCTTAGGTTTTTTTCTCTCTTGTATTTACCAGCTCAGAGTGTTGCTGTGAATGGAAATTACAGTGTATACTTTTCAAATGCTGGAGCAGTCCCACTCCTCTATATACCCTTACCCTAGCAGCAGATGCTGTGCTGGATCTTCAATTCAGTTCACTGTCAGCCACCCAGAGATGTCTGATACATCAGCACCGATTCCAATTTAAAAGTCTCTGATCCAATTTGAAAACTGGCAACACACCAGCATGTCTATATAAAGGATCCTGTACAGGGGGAGGTCTGATTGAAATCACCCAAGGGGCACTGAGAGGGTATGTTCAGAGTCTCAATGCAATGGAGGAACAGATACAAACCTGTTAATTTACCTGTTCTCTGACCTAGTTATCTCATTAGCAGTAAGGACTTTGGTCTTCTGCTATGTTCCACTCTGGTGATTAGATGGTAGCAGCAGATTTGTACAATAACAATCACTTTCAGAAACACAGTAATCAAATCTCAAAAGCTGTATTAGATTGTTTAGATTAAACCAAGGACGAATGGGCAATTCTAATAATTTTTCAAGATATACAGAAATAAATTACGCATTCCTTTCTCTTCTTCACAAGCAATCTATTGATAGTGAGAGATAGTTATGTATGCTGATATTAGGATGATTAAAATGAACATGCTTTATGGAAAGGCCAAATCTACAGTGTAATTTGAATTGCAAGGATCAGTAAAGACACCATCCCTTACACCCAGCTTGATTAGTCAGTGGTTGATAAAATAAGCATGTTTTATCATGTGCCTCAGTAACAGAATGTACCATCAAGTGACGGGATGTGTTGCTTAATAAAGACTGTGGTTGACGTCTGTAAGAAACAGAAACATCTACAAGCAGCTGAGCAATGACAACATACTGTATAACAGCCAACATAAAGAAAACGTGATTGTCTGAATAAATCATCTCAAGAAGTCTAGGCTTTTTATCCTGGTTTGAACAGATGCAACAACATGAAAAAAGGAATATTTGAGTCCCAATGTAGAGTAGAATGTAAAAATTCCTCCAATACGAAAACTAAAAGCCACTGACTTTTCAGTCTCGCTTAACAGGACAGTGCATTTATGTGTGAGCATGAGAGCAGTCTAGGCCTTTGTTAGACAGTAGTGAGGAAACAACGCACTTAACAACTTGATATTTATTCATTTAACTGTAATCCTTCTACAAAGTGACTTTTCCACCTACAGTACGTCTTTTAGTTACTCCTGCAACAGTAAAATTAGCTAAAATACTTATAAGTTTTTCCAGACTATTTAGATGAAGTAGTATGACTATGTCAGTTGTGTGTTTATGATGCAATAATTATTACATTGATTTAGTGTTTATTACAAAGTTATTGCACACAAATGCCCATATTTATGCATTGGTACAAATTACATTTTTCTTTCACAAAAAATATTCTACTCACTTAAAAAAAAAAACTTGAAGCTTTTAATTTTCCAAGTGGCATTGTCTTCTAAGACTCAAACAAGAGTGCTTATGTATGCTAAAGGAAGAAAGACAAAACCAGTCTAAAAAATTAGAATGACACTTCCCTGTTGATTTTGTGATCTCCATCTATCCAGTTCACATTCACACTTAGAACCACATATTAAACAAAAGATAGATGAGAAAGGAAGAAGAAATCTGCAGAAATCCTGTGCAGACATTTGCCTTCCAGAGAGAAGTCTTTGGTTGCCATGGAAACACTAATTCAATTCTAAGGCCAGCCACGCAAAAAAAGTCCTTATCACTGTTGACTTTTTTTAGCTGTCTCTAAATCAACAGCTTGCATGAATAGAAGATGATTTTTCCCCCACTGAAAGGCATTGCTAACATCTTGGGGATTGAAACCTCAAACGAAAAGCCAAAAAGACAAAAAGAGAAAATATTGTATTAAAAGTCAAGACCCAATCAAACTCAATCCTGTATTCACCAACGGAGCAGTGTTAACCTTTACAGGTTCAAGTGTAAAATAACAAATGCATGCCAGACTCACAGGTCACACACAGAAATAAATTTGTACTGAGGTTGTTACACATAAAAGAAACATCCCCCTCTTTATGTTGTGTGTGTATGAAAATAAAAAATACAAAGACAATGAAACACAGAAAAATGTATTGTAACATGCAGAATCCATCTAAAGCTTTTATAAAATAATTGCTTTCCTTCAATTATGAAGTCCACATTTCTTTTGACAGGCAAAAAAATTGAAATACAGTTCTCAACCACTCAATTCTCCCACAGGATTAGACCCAATTGAGAAACAAAAGGGGGAAGTATAAAAAGCAATACTACATAGTTGGTAAGAAATTACAGCAAGGTACTGTAGCTAATTATTTGTTTTTATAAACACAGTAAATATTATGTCTTTCTGGGCTCATGTATTTATTAAAAAATAAACTAATAATCCAGCTGTTTGTTTTCCTTTCGAATGCTGCTTGACATTCCAGGAAAGGCTGATATGAAATGCACACTGGAGCAGCAGCAGTGCTCCTCATCACTGACACATCTCAAACACATGGCTTCATCACAGGAAATAGCTGTGGAATGTAAAGCAAACAAATGTCAGTGTGGGTTTTTCTCTACACTGAATACTTAAAGGATGCACACAAAAACTGTGCCAAAAGCTAAGATCATGAATTACATAGACATATTGCCAACAATATCCGCAGTCTCTAATTCCTCTAATTCCTGAAGTTAAATGAACAAATGTTACAGGTAAATCTCACAGCAACATGCTGCAGGATCTTAGAAGAAAAGAGCAGGTGTCTTAAGAGATAAATCCCATATCGAAAGAGGCAATAAAAAAGATTCTGCTTGCACACTCTCCATGGGTCCTATCATGGGTGATTTAGTGCATCCCAATAAGAATTACATTTCCATGGTCAATGTTTCCAGCTGATTAAAATCGATGTAGATTTACTATGGCAACATAATAGGCATCTGGGCTCAATGAATCACAATTCTGGGAGCTCCAGAAAAGTGTCTAGATCTCATTTCTTTCCCTCAACACGCCCAGGAACAAGCATAAGACGTAGCCAAAAAAACATATCCAGTACATCTCAGCTGTAACCACACAAATACAAATCTGGCTTTATAACAGCTTTGGGGAAGCCACAGAACGCCTGCAGTTATCCCAGTAATGACAGGCCCCATTGTTTTCACGGCAGCCTTAAGCCGCGTTTTGACTTTTAAACAGTCTCTTGTCATTAGCACAGCCTCAGAAAGGTCTCATTGACCTATTATAACAAGATTTGCTGAAACACAAAAGGTCAGGTAAGCTGGGATTTATCTACACACGCTTGCACGCACAGCACACCCTGAAAGACAAGGCTGGGATCCTTTTCAAAATTATTTGCTTGAACAATTAAACAGGAACAAAAGAAAGCACATTACATAAATAAAAAGAATAACAACTCGATGCTCTGTCAAAACTCTTTCTCTCAGTGTGCACACATAATGAACAAATGATGATCACATGCATGTTTGTATTGTATATGTGAATGGAAACATCTACTTTTTCTTGCATTTTTAATGCCTCTCACTATGAACCCACTATGTATACATAAACACATACTGAAACCAAAAGGATTTGTTGCATTTTAATGCTTTTTAGTTACATATTCTAATGTTTCTCTGTACACTGCCTCTGTTTTTATACCAATTAATGTCCTATTGATTGATCTGCAGCTATGGCGGCCTGCCTTCAACTTGAATTATTGTCCTGTAAGAAAAATTTCTCCATTTATGTCAAATTCGGAAATCCATCACTGCTTTCAGATGATAGGTACGTTGGTGGTGGTATACTAAGATGAATACCTTTGTTCACAAGACCTGTCAGCTCTCAGTTCTGTAATTATGAACTGCGACAAAAACCATATGGGGGTCCAGCTAATTTTCTTGAACCTACACAGCCAAAGCAAAAACAAATTGAAATCTTGTTGAAGCCAATACTCTGGATGAGATCTTTGAATTAATTAGCTACTAACTACCAGATTATTACAGATTAGTTTGGGCTAGATGAGCCAAATAGCCTCCTCTCATTTGTAACTCTTCTAGAATTCAATGCACAATAAAAGGCACAGCAAGTGAACTCGCTTGTTTCTTTGACGTAATACTTAGGGTAGAGCTCTAACTAAAATGGTCCTGAAAACCATGTTTAACATACCAAAGATTGTAATGCAGCAGAGCTTTGGTTACTTTTGTAAAGAGCTCTTGTTCAGACACTTAATTGCCAGGAATCATAAATGATACATCCTTATGTATGCTTAAAATCTACAACAGATACACCAGTTTCATTCATCTGTGCAGTGTATTCCCTACAGTGAGAGCAGGGCCTGCATGACTTTTGAAAACACCGAGAAAATGTTAAGCAACAGTACATGTACAGTGCCTTGCACATGTATTTAGCACCCTCCTATAGTGTTACATTTAGTAAAATTACAAAATGATTCATACACTTTTTAAAGCCAATTTTATTCCAAATCTGAAATCTCAAACTGAATACTTCTAAGGGTAAAATCATTTACAGTAAATGTCAGAAAAGTCTATAGAGTGAAACTGAAATACAGTATGTTAATTGCATACGTATTCTGATCTGTGAGCTCAATATTTGGTGGGAGCACCTTTGGCAGCATTTAGAGCCACAAGATTTTTTTGGTTAAGGCTCTTAATTTATCACACCAGCTTAGCGTAGTTTTTGCCTATCATTCTCAGCAGATTTGCTCAAGCTCTCAAGTTGCTTGGGTATTGCTTATGGGCAATGGCTTTCAAGTCCTTCCACGGATTCTCAATTGAATTCAAGTCTGGACATAGACCAAACATTTTTTATTCATACTTACTCCAGTGTAACTTTGGCCTTGTGCTTTTGTAGCATTGTCCTGCTTTAAGGTGAATGTTTACCCTAGTTTTAATTCTTCAGTAGACTGTAACAGGTTTTCTACTTTGCACTGCCCTTTGTTCCTTCAAATCCTAACAAGCTTTCCAGTCCCTGCTGAGGTACAGAAGCATCCCCATACAGCAGCAAGATGGTGCCAGCACCATGCTTGCCCATAGGGATGATTTTGACTGTGAGATATGCTGTGATGAGTGCTATTGTAAATGCTTGGCATTTAGACCAAAAAGTTTCAATTCAGTCTCATACTCTCATCTGAGCACAACACATCTTTTCACATTTTTGCTGCATCAGTAGCTCTGTTGCAAACTCCACACATGCTTTGAGATGCCATATTCTTATGTTTCCTTCTTAATACCCTGCCATACAGGCTGGTTTTGTGAAGTGTTGAGGACATTGTTTACTGAAGGACTATTAACTCAGCCATTGAACTCTGTAGTTCTCTCAGAAATGTCCTCCTTGTCAGGCTGCTTGGTTTGGATGGCTGGCCTGATCCAGTGTCTGTCTGGGTGATAAAATCCACCTTCAAAAATGCCTAACATTTAAAAAGCATTTTTCATGCCAAAAGTCCCACATCACTTCACATATACCTTATAGTAGGAGGGAACCCACTTCATTCATCCGACAAATGCAGCCAACATTTCACACAACCAACACTGTGCCTCTCCTTCCTCTTTAAAGTACATTTCACTGACCAGACCACAGCTTCACTTGTTACAGCTCTTAAAAACAGCATGTTTCAAGCTCTGTTGTAATTCTCTTACATGCCAAGCCCCATTGTCAAGATTTGTTGAGGTATCTTTGTTCACTCATGAATATTTCAGTGGGAATGCCTTGGTCAAATGATTGCAGACAGATGTTTATTAAAGTTTGAAAGTAGAGCTCCTTAAACAGCACTGCTTTGTCAACAAGAATGGGCTCTAAATGGCCACATGTCAACTGATGTGGAAACAGACAGTCACATGAATGGAGACGTGAGGGAATGGATGAATGGATATAATCAGACTCGTACTTGTACTGTGTCTTGTTTTCACACAGGTAAAGCAGATGGTGCTATTTGAAGCTACTGCCGGCCACGCTGAGACAGTTTTGTGCCACACGCCTAGGAAATCCCAGATGTTATGTGCCCTTAATCAATAGGGGGGTTCAGAAAACCAATATTTTAGTTGGAGACTGAGATGATCACAAACGTAAGGAGCTTTAAAAAATAATTAAAAACAGAGAGTGCTCAGATTGCAAAAAAAGGTCTCTCCATATTTGTATAGTTAGAAACATTGCAAGAACATAAAGTATGATGTTAAATTGTAATATGTGATTAATTAAGGGTGTATGAATATAATAATGACATTGGGTACTTTCTTGGGGACAATTGCGGCAGATCAGTTAAATGAATTATATGCATATACTATAGTTTTTAATTGCTTATCCATCTAGAAGAAATCCCATCTGCATAGACGTGTAGCTGTAGACGTGTAGATTCCTACCTCTTAATGTTACTGTTGCAACATCAGTGAAATGTGACCACACTGTTTCTGGTTTATGATGTGACTAAATCTATGGCATTTACAGATACAATACATCATTTTCTTCGGTAGACAATATGTGAAACAAAGAACAAAGCAAACAGAGTGTTCTGGATAAAAATAATGACATTTCAACCAGTTCACAGGATGAGATGTTATACAGTACCAGGTCCTGCATATTTGGTTATTAAAGATCCAACAACAATGTTTGACATAGTAGGAGTCTGACCATATTATCCTGGCTGAATTCCACTCTGGGAAGGTACAATCCAATCTCTTAGCTTCTTCTTTACTTCAACTGATGAAGACGGTTCTAACTTCTCAATCTGATCCCCTGTGCAGTGGGGCTGCTGGTGCAGAATGCCTGTTTCATGTCACTCAGATTGGGCTGCATTTGTAGGATGAATGAAGTGGGTTCCCTCCTACTATACGGTATATGTGAAGTGATGTGGGACTTTTGGCATGAAAAATGCTTTTTAAATGTTAGGCATTTTTGAGGTAACAAGCTATCTAGTCCCATCATTGAAACTTTGTTTACTTAAAAAAAATACTGGATGAAATCCTTAGTTTAACAACCAAATGAGTTATAGGCTGAATGACCTTCTCTAACTTGCATAGATCATTGCTTATGTTCTTATGTGTACTTTAACAGTTTCATCCAATGTTGCTCAAGTTTTATAATGATTTAATGCGTCATGTTTCTTCATGTCCCATATTTTCAGAGGCTATGATATCTATGCATTCTTAATATAAAAAGTTACAGTAATTAAGTATGGGTATAAATCCTAAAACTGTAAAAGCACTAAACTAAATACATATTCCACTAAATTTCAGGTCTTTCTTACAGCCTGTGAAACTGTACAAGTCTTTCGATTTCCCTATTACAATTAATTTTAAAACAAATTCATAACAAGTTTGAAACTTCACTCGTGAAATATATCCTCTGTAAGGCAAGAAAGCAATGTAATGCAACAAAGCTATTTGAGGACATTTCAAATTCTGGAACTAGCAAAAAAAAGTTATATTTCTCCATCAATTATAAAGAAGCAGATAAAATGAAAGGGAAGTTTATTTTGCTTTTTTACTGGCTCACACTTCAAAGCTCTGTGAAAGCTGCAAACTCCTAAGGATAAGAAAAATGCGATCTCTGTTCGCTACAAGCCTCTCTGAGATTACCGTATTAGAAATTTCCATTAATATCCAAAAGCACCACGGGGAGAACAAAGGGGAAAGTAGCCCTTTTAACAGTCCTTATGGGGACATCTTAACAGCCACTTTTCTGCTGGAAAGCACAAATTTACAACTCTATAAACTTTCCTGAAAAAATACACAGACCCTGTTCATTAGTTCGCACCGTTTAACCGAAAGATAAACTGTGCGTTGCAAACAGACATTAAACTGAAGATTCTTCCTTTCCTTTGAAAAATGTCCAACTCACACATTTCTGAATGAAATGGGTTAATTATTATTAGTATTGTTTATCTTTCTGATTGTAATTTGTCCCAGATTAAGTCACCCTCTGTAGTTCTCTTTTATTCTCAGTCTGATTCATATTTCCATAGTGAATTTGTGGTTGTAAAAATTTGAATGAACTAAATAATTTCATTCTGTTTAAGTTCAGTGTTAATTCATTTCAGTCCAAAGGCAACCACTAGACCACTGTTACATAATGTATTATATAACCCTACTCTACATTATGCCCAGTAATAAAGTAGAAGTGTGATCAAGAGATCAAATGGCTCTAAATGCTATGGGACCCACAATAAGTTTATTTCAACAATATGGTTTAATCTTCAATTCAATTCAATTTATTTTTATATAGCACTTTTCACAACAAGGTTGCCCCAAGGCGCTTAACAATACAATTGACGATACATTTTGTCAATACAGAACAATACAGAATTGGGGAACTTGCGAAAACAAATCCCAGATACATTAACTCATATGTTTACCTCATGTATAAATAATGTTTGGAACGATCCAAGCTCCATTACTGTATGTACAGTACTTCACCTGTAAAATGCAATATAATCTTAGGTCTAAGCATTTCTTTTAGTACTCGCATCCAGAGTATTTTTGTATAAAAAGATTATGTTTTCATCCTTCTAGGATTGAGGGAACTTCAAGGCAGCCATGTACAGATAATT
Organism: Atractosteus spatula; assembly: GCF_055471065.1. NCBI lineage: Eukaryota > Metazoa > Chordata > Actinopteri > Semionotiformes > Lepisosteidae > Atractosteus > Atractosteus spatula. Next base: position 63,382,898 of record NC_142708.1, on the reverse strand, counting down.
GAGAGCACTCTTGAGGGATTTTATGTCCTCAAAGAACAGTTATATGTCTCAGTTGTCCATATAAAATCTATGAAGCTGTTTGTAGCCTGATAGGTTTTTCCTGGAATGGGTAGAAAATGAAAAGTTTTAGAGTGCTCTTAGATGTCGAAACAGCACTTCTCACCTGGACGTGACTCATGCTCCACCATGGATTATAAGAAAAAAACCTTCGACATTGATACTGAAGTCTATACTGAAGTCTTCAAGAAAAACATTAAAAGTTAAATGTGATTCTCTTATTTTCCTAAAGGGATTTGCACATGATTTCTTAGCACATGCTGGTAATACAAAGAGAAAAAATGAGGGGATTCAGGAGATTCTTAGGACCTGCTTTTCCAACCTTGATAAGATCTTTGTTAATTACTACAAATATTAAAATAAATTCTGTAGCATTCATTTCACTGCTTTACCTGTTGTAGACATACAGTACTATGGTATTTTATTATTATATCAAAAAACATTACTACAGGAGGGTATTACCACACCACTGAATATTTCCATAAAACACGAAAGGTATGATTAAATACAGATTTTACTTTGGAACTTTGCTAAAATAAATGTAGTCAAAAGTGGTTTTACTCTTTAGTAATCCTTAAATCAAGTTTTGAAAATTGTGTCCTCGGTGGCTTAGCAGACAGTATTAAAACATCAGACTGCTTGTGTGTAGGTTACCAGTTCACTCACATAGAATTACAGTAATTGCACTGAGAAAGTTCCTTACTATTCACTGATAGCTAAAAATGTCCAGATCCAGATAAGCAGAGTGCAGTGGTGTCTGAACAGAGCCACGAGATTCTGTACACTGTCCAGCTGCAGTTCAGAATTCCACCCACACCCTTTGAGCAAGTGCAGTAGAAAATTCTGGTGCTCACAGAAGAAAATATAGAATTCATTTGGGGAAAATATGGATCAAAGGAAGCCCCTGGAGTCACAAATGTAGTAAGCCAGCATTTGACAGATATCAAGAGAATGTTCCGACTGGCTTTGCTTGACTACAGCTAACCATCTGTGTCATACTGGGATTAGATTTCCAGGCCTACATTTCTTTTCTGGAGCAAGCTTTCGCAATAGTTAACTACTAGGGGAATAGGCAATATTTTTCAATAACTGCACGATTGTATTAACTTTTAAACCAAAATAGGTATTCCACTGTATCCGTTAAGTCTCCCCTTCATGATTAACAGTACATGCAAACGCTGCGTGCGAAGCTACTGTATGTCAGTAAATGTAAAGGTGCTTGGGGGATACACTTGTGTCTGCCTCATATAATCAATCATCTTAGTGAAAACCTGCACAGGCCATAGAACCTAATAAGGAATTGTTTTTGTGCGTATATTAGGTCAAAATATTTTTAAAAAAGTGGGAGTCTATAACAGCTATACAATTCTCAGATATTCTCTATAAACAATGTGATGCTCTAATTTTCTTACAAGTGCAGCTGCTATGAGCAACACATTAAAAAAACAGCTTTTAATATTTTGGGAGATGTTCTACTCCAAATGTTTTGTGTGCAACTTTTCTGGGAAAACAAACAAAGGTTACAAAGGAGAAGAGAACATTTAGCTCATCTGGCCTGTTTGTTATGAAAGATGTGAAGTAATAACAGCACTAATTGTAACAGGGACATTTCGCTGGGATTTGACACCCACTGATTCTCCCTTCAAAAAGACAGGATGCACACATTCTGGGAAGTTACATATACGATGGAATGTATAGTAATTGATTTTTTGCTGATCGTTGAACCTCTTTTACCTCAGGAAAGAAAGCTGCAGTGGTTATAATTTCATTCTGCGTGAGAATTTACAGCCCATAATTGTGATACAGGATTTCAACTGCAATGAGGTCAAATTCTTACCTTGCCCATCAAAGCACTTTTTCCATAATGGTTTTACTCTTATCGGGAGAAAATGTATTTCAAGCAGACACTGATGTCCGACAAACAGGGAAAGTGTTTGTATAATTTATGAGATAATAAAGGTTTATCTTCCAGTTTGTTTATCTTTGGCTTTTTATTACCCTAAAAGACTGAAAACCATGTTCCACTAGAATTAAAGGAAAAGGCGATGCCCAGCTCAAAATACAAAGCTACAACAGCAATAAAAAGATGAGACAGGAATAGGTGCTTATTACTGAGATTAATGTCCATTTTGGGAAAAAATATCACTTAACCAGTCTTTGTCAGATTCAATTTCCTTGCTGTTTCTGTTATTCATTCATATCCCACTCTCCAAAGCAGAGGTTTTGTAGACCTTTTAAATACTGATTTATTTTTTAAACAGGCCTTTAAAGCACGTCGGTGACAGGTGCGTCACAATATGCATGTTTTATGGGTATTTAAACTAGTCAATTTCATGCAAATGTGCCCTCTGCTCACCACTGCAGAATCAGCAAAGAGCTTATAAAGAAGAAGAAAAATTACTGCTGTTGGCTTAGTAAACTATAGGACCTGCTTTAAATGATACAAATATCCTTGTTCATAAAACAACAGTTACAGACTAACTTTTTTCTCTGTCTTCCTTTGATCTGGATAGGTTTTGGTGGAAAACTATTATATTCTTTTTTTAAGTCTTATACAATGCTGTTGGACTGCACTATGTCATATAGTCCTCCAGGACTACAAACCTTTACAGTAGCTGTAACTTCATGAAATGATACTCCAAGGTAATAAATGTTTCATCAATATTTTACTTCTTTTCTTCAAGCAGCGAGTGAGTGAATGTAGTTATTAAGCAATATGAAAACAAAACACTAGTGAACAAGGAGTCCACATTTCCCTTGGGATAGATGTGACCATTAAATGACTACTATCCTCAGAGGCTGCAAAAAAATAATGTGAGCTGTATGCTGAAAACTGTAAACTAGGTTGGCTCTTCCATGGTGTTTTTTTAATACTCCCTCCCAGTTGTGAATCACCAGGTGTGTCTGTGCATCTTAGCTGACAGCAACCCCTTTTGCCTTTGGGGGACAACAAAGAAGAGTAGACAGGTTCCTCCAAACTTTCGGCCATTCATCTTTTGACACATCTCAGGCTCCATGGCAACAGACAGGAAGGTGCAGCACTGATTGGAGGAGAGGCACATTCCTAACTGATGTCACTAGGAAGCTGCCACTACTCAGGAAGTAGCAGGGGTCATGGTTTTCCTGAGAGTGGAGAATGCTTTTGTCACTACTACTACTCTAACTAGTCTGAACCCATTAATTGTGCTCTAAGAACATAGGAAAATTTGCAAATGAGAAAAGACTATTCATCCCAAAGTCCATTTGTACCATTTGGCAAGACAGTTTATTTTGCCATTATTACTAGATTGACTTATAACGAGAAATGAAAAAAAGTGCCGCTAGATATGCTAAGAGCCTCTTGGATCATTTTCTTATTTGAGGTGTAGATTTGTTTGGTAGGAAATGGGAAAAGAAGTCTAAAACTATCAGGAATCAACCTCAATTTTTGCAGTCAAACAGACCTCCTCAATCACTATTTCAGTACATATTATTAAAAGCATTACAAGTCCCAGGGAACTTGTGCTTAAACACAGAAAATTGGTTAAGCTACAAAACTATCCATCTAACAAAAAAAATCATAATGTTTTGTCATAACATTTGTCATAAGACCATACATGTCAGCTTTGCGTTATAGGTTATAGGTTTCTCAGCTAACCACAAACTCCAAATATTCAAACCCATGTTTCCTCTCATACTGAGCAGTACATACTACGTATATGTTTCTTATACTGTATAGTATATATACCCCTCTTCCTCCATCACCTCAGACATTCCCCTTGTTCTTCCATTTTTCCTTGCTTCTCTTGCCTTCTGTCCATTCCTCAGCACACTGAAGTCCACTCCTGCCTCACCCTAGGCGGTCTGCTGCTTTTCTATATCACTGCATGTACTGTACTGCACTATGGTTACATTGGATCTCCTGCACTGCCTGCTGCACTCTCAGCTGCACCTGTTGAACCTTACCAATTCACGAATCCCAGAATCACATGCTCAATGGTGTAATAAATCTAGAACTTCAGATTTTCCTTCCCAGTGAAATGTCAAAATCTGCATTAATTACTGTGGCTGCAGAGCCTGAACCATTATGTATTTCTGTTTTTCCATTTAATATGGAATTAACCTTCACTTGTTCCCTTCACAGCCTGCCCACTGATGCAACTCCTACCAACTTAATTACTATTTGTTATGCACTGCAGTAAGATCTAAATGTCCTGTTCCACACATTAATGTATGTATATGCCTGAAGAAAGAAGAAAGTAACACATCAGAAGAGATGCTGGATTCTGTTAGAAATGTTTCAGAGACCTCCTCTAACTCGACTTTGCCTCAAAAGGAGGATGGACTTTATAGCGCTATGCCTAGCATAATTTCTGGTTTAGTCACTGTTAAGCCATACTTAAAAATATGTACTCTTCCATGTATTTTGAAACGCTAGTGAGTGTACTGTAGGTGAATGAGGGAGTAAGAACTCAGGGTAAATAAGAAGGATGTGGGAGCAAATTAAACAAAAAAGCAGATCAACCAACCTACGACATAAATCTCTCAATTACAACAAAGCGAACATGTCAGCATGCGGATTGGTTGCTGTGCAAGTGCCAGAGGCAACAGAAACACAGAAGATGGATTTATTTTTCGTTCCAGGCTGAGCTGGGCTATTTTCTAGTAATTCATTAAAAGGTAACTGACTTAATTCATCCTTTTAAAAAAGGTACAGGAAAAATCTCTCCGTGTGAGTAAAATTCATTAGAATAAACCTCTTAAATCTGATTTGGTAAAAATAAGTTTTGTACAATGTTTATACACAGTATAATTCATATACATGTACTGTATTTCATCTTACTTTGATTTATACTAGAATGAGGAATGAAATTACTGTACAAACAAATACAATGATTTTACAGAACCAACCACTCAAATCAACTTCATATTCTAAATTAATTTATCTTTTTTTTCTATAAAGTCAAATTGATAGCTTCGGCAAAGATTAAGCACTTGGGTGAGCAGGCTTTTTATCTAAAAAAAAGCCTACTAAATCTGATTACCTGAATCATTAAATAACACTGTGTATTGTTTCGCCTTCTAGCCAAAAGTGCTGTGTGAGAAATGAGATACTGATGAGCTCCTGTCTGCAATGAATGATTTTCCATGCCATCCTGACAGCGCTCTTATTAATGACAGGTATTCACTGACGGCCTAACCAAAGACTGGACACCCTTGCCTCTAAAAAAAGGCCACATCAGTAAAAAAAAGAAACAAGACAAATAAAAAAGGGGGCCAGCTTTTGAAAAACTTGTTTTCAGAGGACTGACAGTACTACTCCTACCTTATAGTCTAATCTCAGAAGATCTCTAGCTTAGCCAGGCTGGCCCTGGTCCACGCTGGGATGGTAGACCTCTGAGAAAGTCAGTTTGCCTTGTCTAGAAAAATGTGTACAGTAGGTAAGTCATTATTGATTACAGTAAAGCAGGAATGCCACTAAGCAGAAACTGAACAGTTCTGGTTTGACATTTCTGATTTCTGAATTCTGCTGAAACTGGAATTGACCCAGGGTTTTGAGTACAGCACATTTCAGAAGGAATATGCATAAAGCTGCTGATCTATTATTGACGAGATATTTTCAAGTGCTCATGGAGAACATCTAGTAAAATGTCTGAAATCCCGTATTAGCAGCTCATTTACGTTGAAGGTCTAGACATGCTGAGAGACCCCGAATGGAATCCCAGAACTTCTGCCTGCTTTTTCCAGCAGCTCATACACAGTGGGCTTCTCTTCTGTCTGTCATAGAAATAACTGGTTTTTGAGAACAAGCTAACTTAGTATGCAATTTAAGGGATGTATGGGAAGCTGAAAGCAAATACAATAAAATCATTTCTGTGTCACTCCCAGACACAGGAGCACTGACCTCTATTGAATTTTGAATTAGTTTTGACAGTGTTCAGGAAGTATCTAGCTTCTTTATCTTTTCTGTGTGAATACATGGATAATAAATAACCTTAATTTAAATGAAGGGAAATATTTAGTCTTCATTAGTTTCTCAACCACATTGGCCTTTGCCTTAATAGAAAATCCCTATGCATCTGAAATCTGTATTTCCAGCTCCTTAGCCCTCTTTTTATGAAACCACTCATTTCAAAAGAGTAAAGAGTAAATGGGCTAGGCAGATAATTAAACTTAAAGCTGCATCATTCACAACAATCCAATCTCTTGAACTACTTTAAGATAAATATGCAGGTTAGATGCAGACAACAGATTAATGTTCTATTTTTATCCCAAGAAAAGATCTTGACAAACACTATTTTATTAATGTTGCACAGAAAGCAATGTGAGGTGTTCAGTTAGCAAAGTGTTTCTCTGAGAAGGAGCTGTCCACCCACACTATATGCCAATACCAGTCACAATTGCAGTCCTCAGATGTTAAATGTATTTATTGATTAACATTGTGACAGAACATTTTGCCTCAGAGGGCTCTCAAGATGTTTTAGGCATAAACAGGCTGTCAGAGTTACGACACAGTGTGAATAAAACTGAGCACTGACAGACATGCAAAGGCAACAGACAGCTACCTACTGTATACAGAATCTCCCTAGGATGTGATGACAAAAGGCGTGTATTCTAGAGAAGCTGGGTAGAAAGTCCCTACAAGTGTCCCATGGGTCCTGGCCTGAGCACACAACTGCAACAGCACATATATTCAAGTATCATTTGAATACACCAGCTGGCAGACCAGATGCTGTGATGTCTCTAATACTAAAGTGTCAGGCGTTCATATAATGTAACCAACTTTTTGGAGTAAATTAGAAAGGAGTAATTTAATTTGGAAGTAAATTAGAAAGGACAACTGTGCATGGAGAGCACCAGAAGAAGGAATTCAACACCATTAAAGAAATAACCAAAAGGGAAAAAGCTGCTCTGTTTATTATCCTATGAAAACAAGACATGGGTAAGATCTTGAACTACTTTTGTCTCTTGTAAGCAGTAACAATATGTCAATTTGTTCCAGAAAGCAGTTCCTCCATGTAAAGTCGCTAATTTTTTTACATCACTTTCTCAGAGGAAAAATTCACTGAAGAACTGATCCTTTCACTGATACAGTAAACTTCTATATATACTGTAGCAACTGTTGAACTGATGACACTAATTCACCTTCTGAATCACAAATGAGCAAATTCACCTCACCAATCACAACAAAGTGTGGAAGAGTATCACACAAGGCCTGTTTTCCTTATGATCCATCTCAGGCAAGCATTTCTTGGGTTCACTTCATTTGATTTAGAACTTTCTCAGCTTTTCCTTCAAACACCTTACAGTACATTGGCACAAAGCAGGCATGTAGGTTTAAACAACCCAAGCTGTGACAGCTGTTTTGCTCCCACTGAATAGTACACAAGGAGGTAATCACCGGAGACAGCGCACGAGACCCTGCCTTCCCTGCTTCTATTCACATTTAATCAGAGGCTTTAGAAGTTTAATCATTCTAAAAAGACTTAATCAAACGATCATGAAATAAATGTTCTGAACTTGAAGCTTGACAGGGTGTAGCAGTTGGAGTCTACTGAAAATAATCTGGCAGTTGTTGATAGGCCTCCCAGGGAGAATCAGATGTCAGGCATTTAAAAGCTATCTTTAGGAGACCTCAACATCACATCCTCTGCAGGTGATGCACTGCTGGCTCTCCTGAAGCAGCAGAACAGGAAATGCTCCTATTTATACAGCAGGTTGCCTTAACCCCAATAAGACTAAGGTGCTCATAAACCATAAAAAATGTGCATTTTTGTAAAATACAGAGATAATATATCAGTATTACCAAACAAGCATTCTGGTGGTGATAATTTATATAGGTATATAGAGTTCTTTAAATAAACTGTATGAAGATGCAAAACTGTAACAACTTTAAAAAGGCATTTGAACTGAACCTACAGGGAGTGTTCCCTCATGCTGGTTCCTGACATGTTTAGCCGGTTAGGAAATTCCTTTGCTGTGTTATTAATTTAGTCCCACAATCCTGAAAAGTATTAGCTCTATCCTAGATGAATCAACTTCTAATTCTGTTTGAGAAAAGCATTAATACAGACTATTGTACTGAAACTATGCATTTCTGAACTTTGCTGTATACACAGTGGTCAACCACAGGTGCAGAAGTGTCCTGGTCTGTGCCCAGTTCCGCTGGTCCTGTTCTCGTTAGTCAGATGTAGTAAGGGACTAGCCTTATTGTGTGCTTACGCCTTTGAAAGGACACACTGTCAACAGGAGGTGATCAGTAGTGTCCCGTTTCTGAAGAATTCATGAGATGCCCCCCTCTTCCCCCTGGGAGGAAAAAGAGGAAATCCTCTATGATCTCGCTGAGCAGAGAGGATGTTCAAACAGGATGAAAACAAAACATTGGAGTGCCTCCAAAGAATTTGCACCAGACGCAGAGAGCAGCAGGGACCCTGTGTGTTCGGAAGGCAGCAAAATTAACCTTCTTCATTATGAATGTGAAGGAGAGGGGATTTAAGGGAGTGTTTTGAAATGACCTTGATGTTTTTTTTTCCCCTGCAAAACAGAAAATAGTAGATTAAGCTAATGTACAATGCTGAATGCCTGGGAAACCGCAGAGAGGTTCAGCATTCTGAAACCCTGCTGGACTTATGCTTTGGCAGTTATTAGGAATTCTGGCAGCCTGCCCTACTAACACACAGTCTCCAACAATAAATCTTCCCCAGGTTCATGCATAATAAATTAGACTCTATTTAGAGGCATCGGCAAACCAATAAGTAGGCAAATTAAAATAAATGAGTTGAAGATAATTTTCTGTTCTTAATAATTCAAGATTCATGAACATAGAGGGGAATAATCCAAATCTGATCTTCTAAACTCTGTAATGCAGCCAATTAGAGAATCTTGTAGCTGCTGCCAGTTATTTTATTTTCTCTTCGTTGCATAGGATTATGAACACATGTTGAAACAAATCGATATTGTGGGTCGAGACAAAAACAAAGCCAGAGGTATTAGTGATAAGACAGCTTTGGAGGCCCAAATGCACATCCATTACAGTACAGTATATGCTAACTTGTCTATATGAGTCTGCGTAAGTCTGCCAGTCTACACATTAGCGGCTTCCAACTTGAATAGAAGTCAGGAAGATGTCTTTCTAAATTTTAAGTGTGCCTTGGACAATCCTACTCTTGCAAAAATGCACAGAAAAGAATAAACTCCTCTTGTTCAAGGCAGTAAAGGATATCAAGCTTCATGGTGATGCTATCACAATCTCTCGTTTTCTTTAATAACACCTCAGCCATGTGAGACATCAATCAGATGAAACGAAATGAGATACAAAGCCTGTGGTGACTGTATGACTACTGTAAATATAGAAGCTGCAGTGTCCTCCCTATTGGGCAACTTGGGGTCCCTGGACATGTTAAACCCCCGTGGATTACAGGATAGGCTCCCAGGGCCTGGATAAGAGATTCAGTAACTACCAAAACCAAAGACTTGACTCTGGCTCTTTGCCTGCACAGTGAGTGATTCATTTCATTGTAAGAGGGTTATCATTAACAAGTGCATAATTTAAAGGATGAAAATGCATTTTATATGTACATTATGCATTGTTCTATTATGATGATGAACATCATCATCATCATCATTAGACTTATTTATTATTTAGCCCATTAAAAAAGAGATTGTCTCAAGGCTTAATGAGGAATTTCTGCATTAAGGACTGGTGCACAGATGAGAAATGCATCTTCAGTTTGCATCAGAAATCATTTCTTGATGTGCCTGGCCTGAAGAGCATACAGATTAGGGAGATTTTCTGAGATTTCACTTAATGCAACAAGGTACAGTACAATTCTAAAACAGTCCCATCACACCTACCGTAAAATAAATACGTTTGGTATCCTTATATTTATACATTGATTGTATGAAAAGTGATTGTATGAACTGTTGTTAGCAAATCAATGTTGCTCAAGCATTTGTTTTACATTGTCATTGTGGTTTGTAAATAGGCTACAAAGAGAAGAAAGAACTAGGGGACTCAGAACTTGTGAAGGAGTGAAGCTCTTGTCTTTTTCAGGTTTTGTGCATTCTGTCACAATTTGAGTTTTGTAAAGAAAATCCAAACACTCTAGTTGAAACTAAAAAAACAGCTACCCTCCTTTATTTTTCTGAGACAATTAGCACCTTTTAGATAACACTCCCAAAGGCTTTTCTAAAATAAATCCCCCATAATTCAAATAAAGCCAACTGGAACTACTACATTTATCATTTACAGTATAAAATAATACCCCCATTATCTTTGTATTCCCTAATTTATTATTTGGTCCTTTCAGTGTGGAAACCTGTTTTGTGTTACTACAGAACCTGTAAAACCCTCACTATGAAAGATCTTGCATCATCTGTTAAAGTTTGTTATCTGTGAAGTTTGTTATAAGAGGCCAAAATTATAAGAACAGGCCCATCCATCTTTGTCGGTTTCTAGATAACTAATAAATCCGAAGATTATATCTAACTATTTCATGAACGAAACCATGGTGCCAAATTTGGGAAAATCCCTGAGAAGCTTGTTGTATACCCCCAACAACCCCTTTCTTCTCTCCAGGAGACTCCTGTGCCTCTTGAAATTCATCACCACAAAGTTTCCACTTTCATCCTCCGGTTTATTTTTGAGGCCGTGATTTTCGGTATGTTCTTTTAAATGCTTAAATGATGAAAATTTTAATTCCTCTTGCATATCATGTACAATAAAATGTTCTCATTACAATGCACAATTGAATGAAAAAATAATGTATCATATCCCAAAGTGTTAGGGACATCTGTTCAAAGCATGCAGAAAAATGGATCAAACCATGTTGTTATCATGCACAGAGAGCCTGTTCCTGCAAAGTTTTTATCATTGTTTCAAGGAAAACTAGACCAGTTTCTGAACATTATCAGCAACAGCCCACCTTAATTATCTCTCCCACTCTGCTGTATTACTCTGTCAATTATGTGCCAAGCAAACCCTGTTCCTGTTCTGGCACAATGAATTCAATGAAGACCCATAAACAAAAGCATCCCAGGATCATAAACTATAAATCTGACCTTAGTGATAGAGAAGAAAGAAGCATTGGCTCTGTGGCTAAGGATCTGCGCCTGTGGCTGGAAGGTTACTGGTTCAAATCCCGCAGCCGGCAGAGGAATCCTACTGTGTTGGGCCCCTGAGCAAGGCCCTTAACCCCAGCTGCTCCAGGGGTGCTGTACAATGGCAGACCCTGTGCTCTGACCCCAAAATTCTCTCCCTGTCTGTGTGTCTGTGTCTCATGGAGACCAAGCTAGGGTATGCGAAAAGACGAATTCCTACTGCAAGAAATTGTATAGGGCTAATAAAGGAATGTTATGTTAAATACTTTTTTTTCTAGTTGTGCTCATACAGCAAATTGTAATACACAATGAAGCCACAAGAGGGCTGAATGTCGACTGTTCCATCTATACAGTAGAACGCATCACAGGCAATGTAGTCCAAGATACCAGATCCCAATTTTCCCTCCTGTGCATGTGCTAATGTATAAATGCATGTACTTTCCAATACAGCTAGCTTTACTAAATGCTCCTAGTTAACTGCTGGGTATTTATAGTTGTTATTTGTATTACATCCTTAAGACGTAGTTTATACTTAATATTTTTTTATATTTAAACACTATGGTATTAATTCTACTTTATGAGCAGAGTAGGATGTTTCTGACTACCCTTTTTAAAAAAAAAATATTTGTGTAATCTTCCTTGAGATGTTTTTTCTGTCCAGCAGTAAGTGAAAAAAATTGTGATGCTGGAAAGGCAGACCTACAGAACCTTTCAGTTTTAGAAAAACAAAAACATCTTTGTTCTTGGTTATTGCCATTCCGATTTAGCACTTTTTTAACCAAATACAACTACAAACAATAATGGTGCTTCTCTTCCAAAACACCTTTTCAAATCAAGATGAAGATAAAGATGATGTATATTTCTTCTGTTACTGTATTAAAGGATCCCATGTCAGATACAGAGCTGTGCTGACTGAGGAATGAGCTCTGCCGCTTTAAGTCTCAGCTGTTGATAAAATCTCAGTGCTGAGTTCTGGAAGAAGCCGTGAATTGCCTGTCATAGAGTAATTTAATTCAAGGCACAGTTCACCTCTGCTCCTGTGTTTAGAACTTCATCTGCCTGTATTGAAATGCTATCAGTACATTATATGATAATGGCATTGAAGTATGTGAAGCCCATTTAATAAGAAATCACTTGTAATCTCTCCCCAACTGCACCACTAGAAAACTGAAGCAAATCAATTGACAATATGGAAGCAAAACAGGAATATTTTCCTTAAATGAGAAAATGTACGACCTTTCACCAATTTTACAGGTACTGTAATCAAGCAGTCCCAGTTCTAGGGCTGTAAAAAATGGGGGTCTGTTAGCTCTGCCCAGTTTTTAGAATGGGTTATCCTGCTTCCAGCATGATCACAGTTTCTATATAACTAGATCTAGATTTCTAGATAACTGGCACTTTAGTTTGTTCTCCAGTGTCAACAGTAATTCAGAGATCATTGTACTCCAGCTACAATTCAGACTAGATCTTGATAAAAAGTCAATATACAGTAAATCTTGCATTAGCCAAGAATAACAACTAAACAACTAACACCTAAAATTAGCTTATAAAAATATGTTATAGTTAAGTACTTTTCTTTTTTATGATACAATTTAAATCACCTGCTCACATACAGTACAGACATCTATTCTTGTACTTTCATGTCATGGAGACACTCATGTGCTACCAACTATACTGAACCACACTGTGATACAGAGGCAGCAAGACACTGCAGTTCTAACAAAGCGGATGTCCTAAGTACTATACAAAAATTAATATTACGGCTACAACAATTAGCCGTAACAATTGTAACAACAATTTAGCCGTAACAACAATTTTGTAAGGATGGGCACTCCCTAAACAGACGCACTTCATGGTATTGGTGGGACATCAAACATTCAGACGAGACAGAAAGCTACTGTACGTGCTGCTTTGCTGTTGAGAGATGCCGGGAGTATCAATGATAATTATGCCACCTGCCTGCTGCAAACTCTCTCACGTGCCCCTGATTTAATAGGATATCCTTCTCAATGATGATTCTCATCATTACATCAGAACTATGAAATGCTACAGTATATCAACCACTTTACACTGGAGATGCAAAAAAAAGATAACTTTTTAATGTTTCAATGTTTAAAATACTTGTAGCAAATCGGCTTGCCGTGGTTTTTATTGTCTGGAATACAAAAAGTATTAATAGCCGAGATTAAAAAACTAACAAACTTTTAGAATCCATTTGAACTCTATTAGATACCAACTAAAACACAAACTTATTGATAAAGCTTGAGATAATGAATACTGTTTTCCATCATTCTTTACCACTAGTTAAATAACTGTACTGGCTTGGAAGAAACTGTCCTCAGTGAATGATTAATGTCGCATTGCTAACAAAGCTTAGATTTCTCTCAATCAGTTTCTTATTTTGCACTAACATACAGTATGAATAACTTGCTTACTATACAGGTACAGTACATGTTAAACTATCCTTCATAACCCCAAAAGGAAAGAGTTGAGATGAAGTTACTTGTATGTTGAAGTAAATTCACGGCAGACTGGATAAAGCCAGCAAAGCAAACAAATGAACTATTGTTAACTTAATACCTACAGTATATTACAGTATGTTCTCCATATATTACCAGGTCATAAAAAGACGTTTTTTGTTATTGGCTAAACTACAGGGAAACAGGCAACAAGTAAAGAAACTACAGGATCTGCCCATCATGTACTGCGCATCAAGAATTCAGTTTTTTGTATTTCAGGGCAATGCAGATATGCTGTCCTTGTCATTGTGATTCTTCAGTGGAAAGGAGCAGGAGTCGAACTGACAAGCAAAGGTTTAGAAATGTAAGCAGGGAATCATGCCACATTGCCTTATTAGTATTGGATCAGCGTACATGGCACACTACTGCCAGGAGGGCTCAACTGCAGCCTTAGAGCCGCCTCTGTGCTGCTTGGTGGATAGCGGATTTTAAGGTTTAATATACTTTCCTGTCAAAGCGGCTGTCAGGATGCAGTGCTGTCATGTGAAATCTGACGTGACCATTACAAGGATGTAAATCGCAGACTGACATGCATTTCGAAAACAGTGCACAAAGGGTGCTCTCTAAATGACCCTTGACCCAAATTCAAATCCCAAAAGCTCTGACATGCAGGCAGGACACAGAACCGCACACGTGTTCATTCCATTAAGATCTGAATTTTCAAGCTGAGATGTCTTACAATGTTTGAATTAAATGCATCTTTGCATTAACAGGCCAGGTCTTCGGATGGACTTTAAACTTCTGAATATTCAATAGATATTCATCTGCAATGTAGTGACTAGGGAAGTGAGGGTTTCTGGTGTACCCACTTAGAAAAGCACGTCTGTAAAACCAAAAGACTCTGCTCTAACCTTGCAGCATCTGTTGGACCATTTGGGGGTTTTACGTGTGATCATGTTGCAGTCTTCCTGTTTTGTGCTGTAGAAAATACTGTGCTTGTTTTTTTTCCTATAATCATCCTGATTATTATGTGTTTTTATGTTACTGCTATCAACAATCTGGTGTTGTAGCTTACTTGCCAAAGTGTACAAATAAGTACTCATTTGCATTATCAATAAATTCAACTCTTTAAAAAAAACATGTTGTTCTCACCACTGGCTGTGTGGTAAAAAAAATCCTTTTAAACCTCTATTATCGCTTATTCCACCCATGGGGTAAATGCCCAGAGAAAGTTCTCTTATCTTTGCCACTAACGAGCAGTTCAGTCATAGCCTCATCGCTTCCAGACCAAAAATTAATAACCCATGACAAAGTGAAACGTATGTTCTGTCAATGTTTAAAGAAGAAAGGAGAGAAAAAACCTTCGCTGGAACTTTTAAAATTCTATCAGCAAAATGAGGCTCTACCACAAACAGCCCTGCTAATGACAGACTGCTGCTGCTCCTTCCCACCATTTTTTTTATGTGGAAGCAAATCGCAACATCAATGCCATTCGTTCTTTTTATGTGTAGGAACTCAGTAATGCGCTGCAAGCCTGCACAGCGCTGTCTTGCATAGTGAGCAGCAGAAGCTTCAGTTGATCTACTGCTCTCAGTTTAGTGTTTCTGCTTTCCAGCCGGCTCTGAAAGACAAGTCACTTTTCTGATAGAGAGGTCAAGTTTAAATAACACCGGCCTGGAGTTTTAGGCCTTGCAGAAGGATGGGTGCACCATGTCAAAATCACTTTAATTAAGTAAAAGTAAAAGTCTGTGGCACTGATAATACAACATACTGATGCACTAAAAGTCATTTGTTTTTTATTTGTCATATTCTTTTAGAAGCCCATCAAGAACCTAGTAGCACTTGTCAAAAGGTTTTTGTCTCTTTCGATTCTAAAGCTTACCAGGATATACTGTAATACTGTACAGTATGTGCTTTTGCACTTAGAGCTGGGGTGTGAGGTCATGTTCCTGGAGAGCCTTCTTCAGGTTTTTTCTAACCATATGTAATTAATTAAATAAATGACCTGTTTTTAACTGTCATTAACTTCTTTGAGTCATCAGCTGTCTTTTACTAGTTGATGACCCAAATTACTGACTTCCTTAAAGGTACAATGTCTTAGAAAACACCTAGACTTTGGTTCGAATATTCACATTTAAGCAGTTAATGAAATAATTAGACCATCTATGAGCTCAGGTGGACCAAAAAGTAGATGACACTGAGCCCTCCAGGAACTGAGTCTGATATTATTAACTTATAGTAACTATTTATACTAAAGCGAAATAACAGCTGCACCAAGCTAGACTGAGGTAAAAATATCCATTAACTGATGACAAATTATTTTATATACAGTAGTGCCTTTAAAATCAATCATTTAAAATCAATATACACATACTATAGAATTAAATGTTATAAACTGTATAAGGATACTATGGACTCATTTATATTTTAAGCTTCTGTACACTCCTTTGTTCAGAAAATTCCTATTTAAGCTCTTTTCACTGATACTGCCTTCAAAAGGTTGTTCTTTTTACATGTAAGAAAATCAGTTTATATAGATAATGCAGGTAATCCACTCATCTACAGCTAAAACAAGCAAACATCATGTTGTTTCGAGTAATTAAAGCTTCTGATGACATGATTTTCTTGTGACACATGTAGCGAGTACAACCATTCACCCCCTCTCTTTTGAGTATCTGCAGCACAGTTTGAGAATCTGTGTGATGAAGAGCTTCTCCTGTACTTCTTTATCGTTTCAGGAAATCTAAAATGTAAATGAGAATAGTTTCTTTCATCATTGAGTCCAAGTTTCAAAATACTGTACATAAAAAGGTATTTTAGTAGCGTACTTATGGAGAAGAGCATGAAATAAAAATATAATTCCTCACAGCTAGAGCCACACCATTTACCACATCTCCTTTGAACAAATGTCTTTTGTCATATTAGTATTCAGTTATAGTCTTACCTTGCATTTCATCATCTAGAGGAGTTTTCAATCAGCACTTAAAGCTGGAATAGCTTTCTCTTGAGGTACCTCCTTTAACAAAGAATAATGTTATCACCATAGCAGGCCCTTCAACTTAAAGAGAAATCCTAATATACTGTAAACGATTGCTTCTTGCATGTTTACAAGGAGCTATTTAACTGGCCTCAGACAATTCTGCAACTGTAATTTGCCATGCTTAGATCTCTGATTACATCCCTTAAACATACTGTACATCTGAGAAGCACCGAAGATGCAAACTATAAGGCAGCACTATGTTTTGTGTCAATTAGAGTATTTAATTTTGAATCCTTCAGTTAAAAAAAAATCACACAAACCTCTTTAAACATTTCCCACATTACTCTGATTACTAAATGCCTACATTTAAAAATGTGAGTGAGTTCACAACACATCAATGTTAAAGGATACAAACCCTTATTAAGATCATTTAAATTGCAAAGTGGTGCTGATGCAAATTTGGACTGACACCTGGCTCAATAATTATGTGGTACTTGGAATCAGGTCAGGCTAAATTAACTAAACCACATGAATTACCTAAAAAGCCCATTGTGATGTAAAATAGTGTGGCTTATTTGTTGTATTGTCATCTGCATTATTACTTCACAGAATTGCATGAAGTTGCATTTTGTTAATTGCACATCCTTTTATCTGCAGGAGGTACAGAATGTGAATCCTCTTCTATATGCTAAGAATGTGTTTCTGCATTCAGTTCAATGAAGAGAAGAGCTCTTCAGTAATTATGTTTCATAGCTACTTTCCATATCATCCACACATGAAAATTAATGAGCAGTTTGGAACACCCGGAAGCAACACTCAGTTCCAATTACATACATTCTCTCTTGCAGCTGAGAGAACACCTTTTGCACACTGGGAAGCAGAAGTGTTCCTCGATCTGTAGCTGTGCCTTTTGCCACACAGTCCAACTTCACACTGGGCACTGCTATCTGCTCATTCCCCTTTCTCACACTCTACGTTACTAACAGGTACTTTCTCCTCTCTTTAAGGGGGGGGGGGGGGTTCAATCCTCACATTATGGTTTGTCATATATTTTGTAAGGCTGTTCAATCCTGATTTAGGAAGTGCAGGCCTTTTTTAAAGCAGTGGTACCTGAACAGCTGGATCTTAGTCGGACAAGCCTCATGGGAAAAAGCAGAGAGGAATAATGACACTCAGAGACAGCAACATATTCAAAGTCATAAAACACGTAAAAATACTTATTTTATGTAAAAACAACAACAGTCATTTGATAATTATTGGCATAGCAATCTGTCCTACAGTGAATATGCACTTGAAAGAGTTCCGCTTCTACATAAAATAGAGACAAAGCTCATCTCTGAATGTGAAACATTTACTAAATTCAAAATACTGTAGCAAATCTAAAAGAATGACTGTTGTTTTGAATTCAGTATGTGACTTAATGTGATTCCATACAAATTAAGAAATTATACTGTGTAAACTACAATAAGGATCAATGGTCAGTTTATATTATTAGTCATTTTATAATCAACCTTAGAAACTTTATGTATTTGGTTAGTATAAGAGAAGCTGGCAACTTTAGACATGTACTGTACAATGTCCGGGGAACTGTTTTGTAAAATGATTGTCATTGTTGCAGTACAGGTGGCACTCAGTTAAGATCTTTGATGAACCAGATGTCGTGGAAATACTCTCCTGAATATGACTCTCTGCACAACTGTATATGCCTAACTGACTGAAAAAGAGTCAAGCAAAAGTCAATATGCAATTAAAACTGAACTTGAAGTTATTACACTTTGGGTTCTGTATCTCTATGAACATTTCCTTCCTGTAAAAGACAATATCACAAAATGGAATTGTGTCTCTGGTGTAACTTAATGAAGTATATTCATGTGACCTTTGAAATGCAGTCTTTAACTGCTGCCGGTTATTAGTAGGGTAGATTGTTTTGTGTGGAACTGTATCTTCAACACTGACCAGAAGGAAAACAAAAAATAGATCTTTTCAGAACAGTAAAAAAGTGAAGTGGCAAAGAACATGACTATACAGGTGAACAGGTATCTAGACAACCAAGACTATAATATCAATTGCTTTCCTTTCACAAGGATTAGCTTAAGAAATGCTGAGAAACTGCAGATGTCTTACTGAGAAACTATCCAGAATAGCTCAATCCATAAAATGCCTCCAAAATGAAATTGCTAATTTGTGTTTCTAGTGCTAAACTCCATTAAGAGGACTCAAATTATACATGCAACATATATGTTGCTTTTGATAGGTATTTGTACACATATATAAAAATGCTACAGTATGTCAATTACTGTATGTCAATATAGTTTTTGGACTTAATAGATTTATGCTATTAGCACAATATTTCCACTTCTATGAAATTGCAATTTTTTTGTATGCATGAGAGTAAGTGCTGCTCATTGTATTAAAGACTAATGCACAGACCAGCCCATTTACTGTAGGCCGTCTGTGGATAATTTTAATATACAATACAGAAAAGGTATTGATGGTCCTAAAAAAAAGAAAATAAGAAAACCACATACAGTACAGTAAATCAGAATGAACTGCTAATATTTAAATGTTTTAAATCTCCACTATTAAAGAGAGTTCTACATACTGTATATATTTAATATTAACTAGCATTTCTTAAAATGTACTGTATAAACACAGTTAAAGGACAGGCTGAAAATGGGGTAAGTGACAGACAATACATTAAGCAAAGCACATACTGTATATCTTTTTTTTCCAAATTACTGGTTCTATTTAATAGTAGGTTTCACATTCCCTGACATCACATTTGTCATATGACAGGTGAAATTATAGTTAATTTCTTGCTTCCAAAGGGTTCCTTACACAACATATAAAAAGACCACAGTGAGAATCACTGGCTGCATTAGCAGAACACCCAACCTTTAGACAGGAGGTCTGTAAAAACCCTGAGCCACAGACCAATCAAGTACTGCACATGTTCAATATCAAGAATGGCATTACTTAAACTATCAATCTATATACAGTATCAGGTGGATGCTGCACATTGGTGGTGGTGGAGGGGAGTCCCCATTACCTGTAAAGCGCTATATACAGTAAGTGTAAGCAATTATTATTATTATTATTATCATCATCATCATCATCATCTTTTGCGATAGCACCTTTTAAAACAGTTTGTCACAAAGCACTGTGAAAATGTATTCAAATCCTTAATTATCATCCTTAAGTTATTAGAATCCTTAATTGTACCTCTTCCAAGACTAAGCAATGAGGGCTCAGATAGGATTCTTAGTGGTACAAACAACAATGCCTTCTGTCTACCCTAAGATCCTTAATTCAGTAAAGCAGGCCAAAAGTCTACAATGCCTGTCCCTTCTTCATTATATGATATGATCAGGCATTTTGCTTTTCTCCCCTGTAGAGCCATCAAAATAAATGGCTGTAAAATAGAGAACAGGGGAAATAAATAGCAAATGCACAATGGCATGCATGTTAACAGTACTGTGTGAATTTGCACTTTTCAAAAACATAGTCATAAACCAACATGCCTGACACAGTATCGGCTTCCCATAACCAGAGGACAACACAGAGACAAGCCTCTACTTCAGTGAATTTGAGAAGGCGTAGAACTTACAGCTAGTTAACCAACAGGTTTACCTGTTCACCACCACACCTCCCAGCTCAAGTTTACTTTAGGGCTGCTTGCAGTAGCTTCAGTGCTCAGTATTGGGTTTCACCTGTTGAGCTGCACTTCCTACCCTACGAAAAGAGGCTTTCTTGTGTGTTTAATTTCTGGTTTCTGGACAAGGCTTCCCCCTAGACTACGATTTTTCGGATTTCGTCTCTGGCACCTCGGTTAGAACCTTTTGTTGGATAAGTATTCTTGACTACTCTGCTGAACTAACTAACAGCTCCGTAAAAAAAATTAATACTTCCGCATCAAGACTCCACATAGGGTCCACCTCGCTTCTAAACCGTCGTAACAATACCAGCATGTTTTTGCTCAAAGGAGTGTCTAAAGAAGTCATGTTCTTTAGACATACTGTATTCTACAGTGTACTGTACATGGGAAAAGAAAATACCTCTGCAAATGTTGTACAAAATTAATGGACCGAGTAGTTAGAACAAGTCTACTAGCTGAAGGATGACCAAGTTACTGGAACTTGCTAACATTTATAGCACCTCAATTTCTGAAAATATTGCTGTGACAACTGTGAGCTTAGCCACCTTTATCAAAAATGCTTGTATTTAAATATGTTTTTACTGATAAGTTCTATTATTTAACTTCATTTTTACTGTTGAAATACCCATATTAGAAGCATCAGAAAAAGCATCACTATTACTTTAGTATTTCTTTATTATAATTTACCCATTGTCCATATAAACTCATTGCGTCAGTGACAACATTCAAATACACTGTAGATAACCCGGCTTTTGTACTCTCTCCCACATACTGCATCTTTATAACAGAAACGCTGGGGGATGTTTAGGACAATCCGGTATAAACAATGGAAAATTTCACCAATGGCTCTGTTTCTACCAATAAATGAGTTGTTCATCTCCCCAGTTGTAAACATCAAAACAGAATGTGTAGATAATGAAAGTGCTGAACTGTTTCTTGAGGTATTTGCTGTCTTTATTCAGCAACCCTCATCTGGTCAATATGTCCCCAGTACGTGGGCTGTATATATAGAGAGAATATATTTCTTGTAAGAAGTTAATCTATAGAGTCCCGGGGCGCTTTAAAGTGGAGAGTTAGAGTTTGAAGACATACAGTATGACTAGGGAGCTGCGTCAGCATGCGTTGGCTACAAAGGAACAGATAAAGGTTCCATGCTGAAAGGTAAAGAAAAGAAACACAACGGATCTGAACCCAAAATTAATCTTAACGTTGGATCACACTTTCCCCATTCTCTCAACAACTGATTCAACTCCTTCTATCTAAACCTTCTCTATTCATTTGACTTTTCACACCTCTTCTCCTGTTCTTCCTAAGTTTGGACACTCATTCTTACCTACTGTACTTTATGCCCATTTCTCCACTGCTCCCCTCCCCTTCTTACAGTACCTACTCTGCCTTTGTTCTAAAATTCCTTATTTGCTACACTCCCTCTCTCCCTCACACATAAAGAAGCTCCACAGTCAGAGTTACAGTTTGTCAAGGAACAGGCAATTTCAAAATGCCTACAATTCTGGATGGGCTGACTGAGGAAAGAGCCGTCTTAGTTCGGTGGAAACCCCAGTGCTGACGTGTCTGCGATCTGGGTTCAGTTTAACAGCATACAGACCTACCCAGGGAGCACTTAGGATGGGAGAAGATATGAACAGTTAAAGCTGAAGAACTTTTTCAGTGACCCGTTACAGACTCATTTCCTCAAAAAAGGGAACATCTGAGCCTTATAATGAGCTTCATGAAATTGGAAGAGGCCTAAAAACCTAAAAAATAACACATAAAATGGAAATGCTTAAAACTGATATCTAAGCAATATTATTTTTCTACTGCTTTGCTGATTTAGTTCTGTAGATAAGTTAAGCAAGATAAGTAAACCGCTTCACTTAGAAGTGAGTCATTAATAGCCCAGTAATTTTAAATCATTGAAACCTACAGTATACTTCTCAGGAGTTTTTAAAGCATTTTAAAACTATGTGTCTGTATGGTTTTGATACTAAATAGTAAAAAAATAACTGGAGTTTTATGTAGTAACAAAATATTTAGATTACGTAAGATTTCAACCTGTTCTAAAAACAGATCTCTATCTTTCTGGACTGGGCCACTTTTTATGATGCCTGTGAATTTATGTTAAATTGAATTCATAAGAACATCAAAAAAATGATGAGTACAGGGCACTCAGCCCATTAGTCCTCATGAAGCCTAGACCTGAGATTTTACAGCATCTGTGCCTACAGCACATCTTCTGGGAACGCACTCAATACACTAATAACTGTATAAAAAGTTTTTTCTAAAATTGGTGCAAAATTGGCTTTTAACTAGTTTCCAGTTATGTCCTTTCATTCTGCTGAATGGTGCATACAATAGCTACTGGGATCTATCTTATTCGTTTCGTACAGTATAAGGTAGACTTCGTGCGTCAAGAAGACAAAAGAGATTAGGTTTCTGTGGCATGTTTCCATACAATTCCCTTAAACCCTGGAACGAGTCCAACTGCTCTTCTCTGGATGTTTTCACTTCTTGATCACTTTTGTAAAGTGGAGCTACACTCTTTTTAATTTAAGCAAATATTTTGTTTCTGTACTTTATCAAGATGTTGAGAGCGGTGGGTTGATTAATGCCTCTCAAGATACTTTTCATACCATGTTTGGTCTAGTTATTTTACCACAGGAGGTGCATAACATCTTAATTCTCTATGCATCACATTGATTGGTATGCTGTTCAAAGTTTCTTGTACTGTATACAATACTGAAGTCATGTCACACTCCAATTCAGGAACAGTTTATAAGACTCTCAATAGCCTCTTTTTGGCTATATCTCTTTTGATAATGAGGTAAGAACTGCATACAATCTTCAATATGCAGGTAATGCGCCAGTCTGAAGAGGTTTTCAAGGTCTAGAAAATCTATCTCTTTTTCCTTGAAATAAACTGCATTATCCTGAGAGGCATACTTTGAGCTGTCTTATCTTGATGTCTGAGCAGTCCAGGATGAATCTGAAAATAATCCATAGCTATCAATTTAAGACACATGTTCAGCATTTGTCAGGAGATAGCAGAGTGGCTCATTTTATTTGTCCTTTCATGTCTCCTTAATATTATATACAGTATGTACACTATATCATAAAGGGAGACAGAGGGAAAATGTATGTGTAGTTTTTGATGTAAAACTTCATTTTGATTACATTTCTTGAAGAGAGGCAGGCTAAAGAATTAATTCATTTATTTCTAATCAAATCTCTAGGCAATTGAACATAACCTAAGTTTGTGTTGTCAACACTCCCTTCACCCCCAAAAAAGAGTAAAGGAACAGCTCATTATGTTAATGTTTTAAATTTACAGTGGACAGGTACAGTACTGAAACACTGAAGATTGCTAGATGACTTTTTTTGAACAATTTTCTTAGAAATAACCCTGGCTACACAAGTACAGTATACTGGAGTCAAAATATTTCTGAAGAACTGTTCTCTGTCAGGCCTCTCATTTTAAGAAGAAAAAAATGCATACAATTATATCAAGTACACAATACTTGTTTCAGCATAACTGATGGTAATTATGATCACCCAAGCAAAAAATGGTGCAGAGAAATTTTAGACCCACACTGTACATTATGGGATCTCTGGTCGACCCTGATCTTGGAGAGTCCCAATATAGATTTTTTACAGGTAATCCTAAATCACCTGTTTCTGTAAGATTAGGAACACTTGCAAATTATTAATCAATTATGCAAGTAGTTTGTTCACACAGTTAATCACAGTTGAACTGTTCCAGGTCTTTAGAAACTGATGATTTAATGTTGACGTACAGTATCGAATCTGCTAGACGTGGCCTCTCCTGGAGCAGGGCTGGAGAACTCTGCTGTACATGCACTATGCTCCTTGTTTACGAGATACAAAACACCAAGTTAAGATTTTCATCTCCGAACAAAAGTGGTTACATGACTTTAATTGTATTGTTCCATTTCTAGAATCACTAGTTGCTGAACGGGGCTAAAATGTCTGAACTAAAATGTGCAAGATAAAAAGTAAACTCCATTAATGTGAAAGAATGCCAGGCCATGCAGCCTGTTTGTCCCTTAAGGGCATTACCTGCCTTGGGGAAAATAATGACGTCTGACTCTCCTTTGGCATCTATGAGTTCAACAAGAAAGACAAGTGTGGAAAATGAACATCAATGGATTTCAGCAAGGAGGCCCAGACTGTAAACAGTTTCATTAGGCATGAAAATTCATTTAGGCAGTTAAGAGTTTTTTTAGATTTTGGACTTGGTAGAGGGATGTGCTGAGCTTCGAAGAGGCGCCTTTTTCTGAACATCCTTTGTCTAAGAAATTACCTGATAAGGTTGACTATCCCCATGGCTACTGCACAGCCCTGGTGCCGGTGTCACGGATGATTAATGTTTTCAGGTAGTGCCCCCATTATTAGCTTCTCCCATGGGCAGTCAAGTGATGGGACTAACAACGCTAAATGACACCACGCTTCAAAGCATGTTAATTAGTTGTGACACCCACGGTGGGCCTTTTGCCAACTGCTGCCCTCTGGTCTCCAGTGCAGAGGAAGCAGGTGCAGTGCATTCCTCATACTTGCAATGACCCACACCCTGCAGAAGCACAGCCACAAGCCAGCGGAGATCAGCACACCTACAGTGTGGGCCAGACATCTGAGAGCAGCATGACCAATTGTGAATTAAAAACAAGCTCGTGTCATTTATTGATTCAACTGAAAAACACACACACACAATTTAAACGGATCTGAGTTCTTGGATTATGTTTTCAGGTTTTCATGTTTTTCAAGTGCTTTACATTTTCTGGAATTCTAGGCACACTAAAGTATTCCCACAACCTCTCTTCATTCTTTGGCATAAGTGACAAATTCAACTCAGGCCTTGTTTAGGGAACCCTATTTCTCCTTGCTGCTTATGTAGGAAGTTTTGTTCTATACATATTATTTTTCTTTGCTTTAAAAAAAAATTAAATGAAAACAAAACAAATGAAAAAAAAATTAAAATGAAACATTGTTCTTCACTGCAGTCCTTACTCCACTAAAGCGACAGACTGTCACGTAGTCCTATATTATTCTCTGCCTATGTTTTTCGATCAATACTTGTCATGTAATAAACCTGATAGCAAAAATAAGGCAAATAATTATGTTTCGAAATATCCACTGTTTCCTTCCTTTTGCCAAGCTCAGAATGTGCATAACGAAAGGTTGCCAACTATTTAAGGGCTTAAAAAGGCTGCAATTATCAATACTCTTATCCATAATTATAATACTAATTTACACTGTGTCTCTTTCACTTGTGTGAATTATTGGAAAACCTGGTCAATTTCTTTCCCATAGTGATGGATAAAATCTTAAGTCTAAATGACTAAGAGGATGATTATTTTACTAAATGTATTTCTAATTATAATAAGTCACTGTGGAGTGACTGAAATAAATTGTACCTTGTCATTATTTTCACAATTTACAAATATTCTTAATGAGGTAAATATGTGAAAAGCACTAAAACTTAGAAATGTCTGTGCACATATGTATTCACAGTAAAGTGCTATTACAGACAAAATGTCTTCATAGTTCAGGAAGTATGCCAATGAAATATTTCCATGCAGTGTACTTTGTGCTGTAAAATCAATTTCCTTTAGGTTAATTTTAAACTTCTAATTGAAAACCATATTGCATGTAGCTCATCCTTGCTCAAGAAGAAAACATTGACAAGAGTCCACTGATGTCCCCTTTGCTGCTGGCTACCTGCCAACACACATAGCCAGCTCAGACACTCTGTAATAAAATTGTACAACACATAGCTAAAACCACATCAGCGCCATTAGATCCAGTCACAAGACTTTCCCTTTCCGTGCCAAGTCAATATGGATTTACTGTTGGGAATCTCATCTTGGCATCCTGTATGCAGACTCATGTAAGCATGGCTGGCAATGTTTCTGAAAAAGGATCCACCAGACGAATCCTAGTTCTGACACGTGAACATTCCTCAATACTTGAAATGTACATTCTCCCCCCAGAAAGAAAAAAAGAAAATTTGTGGTGCTCTGAAATACTGTGTGATCATCTTTTACATATCACACAGTTATTGTATTTGTTTTTACTTATCTGGTTTCAACACCATACTCATCCATCTACTGTCAAGTAGGATTTTACAGGAAAAGACAGTGGTCCAAAAGGATTTTCCTTCTCTTTTGCCAGCTTGTGTTTAAGTCTCACTTCAACACTAAGGAGGCTTGGATAATGATTGAGGGCTTGCCAGTGAAATGACATTCATATGACTGCTGCACGGCTTCACATTGTAATGAAATAGGTTAGAAATCACAACAATTGAAAATAAATGCAATTATTTTCAAGATGGATGGATATATCCTTTTTACTTTCAAAATATGACACTAGAAGATCTTTCGTCTTTCAGCTTTGCAATTGCAATGACTCCCAAATCCAGACACATGGTCATAGCTGTGGAGCAATGCACCAATATATCAATGCCACAGGGAGGTTTGGTTGTACTCAAGATAGCATAATATGTGGTGTAATCTTTATCTTGTTCAGAGTTCTGCAGACTGCAGACAGACAAAAGATTAAAGAGACATGAAAGCATACGTAACAGTTTGACCTCTTGACGCACAGATGTAAAAACTCATAGAAAACCAAAAAGACATTAGCAGTGGTTTCAAGCATCATTTTATTACGGAACAACTGTCATGCCTACAAGGAGACCCTGAATGACCTGTCAAATGGCCGCAAGAAAAATGA
Organism: Atractosteus spatula; assembly: GCF_055471065.1. Lineage (NCBI taxonomy): Eukaryota > Metazoa > Chordata > Actinopteri > Semionotiformes > Lepisosteidae > Atractosteus > Atractosteus spatula. The sequence continues at coordinate 63,355,924 of NC_142708.1, read as the reverse complement.
ACTAAGTGAACAATATTCTCAGGTAACTGCAGAGCTTGTGAATCATAAAAACACCAACATTTCTTCGGGAAATGTCTCCTTTATCCTACACTTTCTGCATACAAACCTAAGAAGCTCTGTCAAAACAAATCTCAACAGGTTCTCTTTTCCTGCCAGAGCCAATTTCTTGTATCTCACCAAGAGAAACACAAAAGAGTATGCCTTTAGTCCAGTGGTACCCTCAACTCCCACCACAGGTCACAGATTAAAATGACTCACAAATTGTTTGAGCATCTCTGAAAGGATGCTGCCAGGCTTTGCTCCAAGAGAGGGTTGAGGGGATTCTACAGCAGCTGTGTTAGAGCACAAAACCTCATGAGCACAGCAAACCCAGGCGTAAGCAGGATAGACTGCAACTGATCTGATGAAATTTTCAAAATACAGTATCGGTAATGAATGGGTTTCTCTTGATTACTGAATATGGATTTACAAATATTTATACTTAAAGTGCTATCATTAATGCTTCAGTATAAATTCTGCTAAAACATTTCCTGCAGGACATTCTCCAAAAACAATTATGCATATTAAAATCAAGAAAATATTTGTGTTCTAAACTAAAGTGCTGCATGATTTTTATAAACATATCTTAGCATATTTTTTTCTGGTTAGGAAGTAATGTTCATCCTAAACAAAACCCTTCATTCATTTTTCCTTAGTACCATTTCTGTAAAAAACATTTAAACAGAATGTACAGTTTATTTACAGTACTGCACATTTACTGTACAGTTTGTATTTACAGTACCACACTGACAATGTTATTTTGCCTTCTCTAGTTTCACTAATAAAATCTCTGTCACATTCACCCAGTCAGCATGCACAGCTCGCATCAAATCACAGCCAGAATTAATGAGATTTGATGTGATTTCGCTTTGTATTTTTTTTTAATTTGCACTTCTTAATGCCTTTAACAGTGTCCTTGGGAGACACAGATGTTGAAAGTTTAGTGTGAAAAAAATGACAAGATGGTTGATTTTAATGGTACATGAAGCAACAGGGATCACAGATAGAGCTGGTATGGCGCCTTCACTAACAAGAGGAGAGAACATTCGGGAATGTCGTTTTTGAACTGCCAGTGTAACAAAATCTTTGATGCTAAAGCTCTTGGCAAATGTACAGTTGAGGTGTTCAGTAGATGAAAAAGAATAAGTAACAGTCTACTGCTTGGGATGCACTCAACATGTAGACTACCGAGCTACATACTGTAGAAGAGCTGCTTTGTAAAATACAGGAAAATAGGAAAGGTTACACATGAACAGAGGCCACCCAGTCCATCCGGCTTGCTTTGTTTCCACCTTATTGATCCAAGAATCTCAGTGATCATAAAACAGGGACACTTCTTGCAAAACAAGAGCACCACAATTTAGGCTTTAAAAGCAGCAACTAAATTGGAAACTTTTAGGCTCAATCAATTCATATTTGTATATACTGTATATGAATTGCACTTGAGAACTCAAGGTTTGTAGCAATGTTCAAGCAGATACATGCCTTATAGATAGTTTTACCAATGACATCTTAGGAACACCAATGCATTGCAGTTTCACTATTCAAAGCACTCAGAGTAGTGTTTAAATGCTCATGAATTGACATTACCTGTTAACATTGCCAGTATCTTTATATTAAAGTGCATATACTGTACATACAGTGATACAGTATACTGTATATATTGTACACTTTACTGTATATTATATCCTTCCATTACTTGTAAACTCAGTGGCCCTCTGAATATTATGCATTACTAAAGCCTGGTATATGTTTATTTTTAACGGCACTCTGTGCATTATTTAATTGTGGTGTCAATTTTTTTGGTTTATTTTGTTGCTCTTGTTTGTGTTCTGACTGACTCTAGAGACCTGAATTTGAGGATTCTACAATCAACCCTGATAATTAAAAAATGGGTCCCACTATGTGAGGTTACTTACTCATTGACAATGTGATCACTATAAAATGGCTAGTCTGGACACTGAGTGCTGTCAATTGCTGATTAGTAAGGAAAAGCGTATTCATTCTGTATTAAATAAGCCTTATGTTGCATGGGTAAGAATGAAAAGAAAATATCATTCAAGCGGAGTCTAACAGAACATGTGTACTCTTTACATCAAAGTTCAGTGAACATTTACAAATTAGGACTTTAGTTGCAGAACCTTATTACAGTCTCATCAATATCTTGCTCATTTATGTGTTAATGCATGCATGAAATAGAACTGAGACCCCATTCTCCTGTGACAACAACAAACCAGTATCGCGTTAAACAACAGAATTGTAAGCCATTGAGACATTAACAGTCATCATGGTGTTTTAGTTGAAGGCCAGAGTCAGCTCAAAGCAATCTAATTGCTTAAAAAGATCAATGAATATGGAAGATAATTTCTCGATCTTTACATGTCAAATAAGGATGAGGAAATCAATGCTCTGGTGTTATTTTCTATGGTCTGCAAACTAAAGGCACTGTCTCTCAGGAATGAGCAGTTATACACTTTTAATTATGTGCCAGTGCCTGAAAAGACAGGGGCTGTTTGTGGTGTTTAATTGATGAAGGCTTTCAAGATACTTCTTCATTATGAATGTGCAGTTATTTATGCCCTTTTATACTGAAACAGGTACCGAAGCTTTAGCAAACTGAAATCCACTTTAGAAACCACAAGAAAGCATCAAGGAGAGTAAGGATTAAAAATGGCATATCTCCATCAGTTGTTTTTTAGACTTTTCTAAAGGTCCGTCCAGAGTGACATGACATCTGCTTTGGTAAGGCTGTTTTAAGAATTTGTTAAAGGCTGTTTAAGAGTAAGGTGGTTTTAATCAGTTCATATCATGTGCATACTGCCCTTCTTGTAGTCCACAATGCCTCACAGGCAAGCCAGTTTTCCTCCATCTGTTTCAAAGAACTGTATCCATATTAATGAAGCTGGGCTCAGGAGCCTCATCCATTTCTCTTCCAATTGTTCTATATGAAGCGCCAGGTCCAAAAGCATTGCATAAACGTCAACTCAAGCTTTTACCCAGGTAATTCTAACTTCTGACTTCTTTTGATGTTTGTGAATGTGTAAATACGAAAGTTCATAGTTCTAATCTAATTAAAAGTCACTTCAAAGAAAAAAAGGATTAAACTTTTGTTTCTTTCATCTTGGAAATAAAGTATGTATTTCTATCTTTCTCTAACTCTTGGTACGAATGACGTTATACCTTTTACAGATAGGCTGTCAATTCATCCATCTCCCAGAAGCACTCAATTGCACATAAATGTAAAGATTATTACTTACTGTACAATAAACACTTTTTAAACAGCCATGTTCTATTGTGTATTTTGAAAATTAAATTCTTAAGATCATTGAAAAGCAAAAAAAAAATACCAGTTTAACATTCTATCCTGCAGCACATATTGTAGAAAATCCATCAAGGAAGGAAGGTAAAAAATGGAGGAAACTGCTAGTTTAATTGCTGACAATGTGGTGAAAAACAGGCTTACAGAAAGGTTGGATCCCAACATCTTATCTATTCCACACTTAAAAATGGCATTCAGGGTACTGGGATTCTGATAAGATGAAAAGATATAATACAAACCTACAAATTACATCTCTGAGCCTTTAGCCTAGAACAGAGAGCACTTGGTGCTCAGTTCCTATAGTGAAAGGTCTGAAAGGAACAAACAAAGCATGCCCAGAGATTTATGGTCATTAGGAGCTACTGTTTTCAGAATACCACAACTGTCATGAGACAAGTCTTTACAAGGACAGCTGTTGGCTTTTGTCAAAAGGTGATTCATTGCATTGCTTCAAAATGCACTGTACTCAGGTCCTCACTTGGATCAATATGTTAGTAATTACCACACAAGCTGTACCCTTTCCTGTGCTCTAACAAATATTAAACTGTACAGTACACCTGTTTGAATTAAAGTTTAAACACTATCAAGCCTTTCTTCTTACATCCAATGACCAATTATATTCTACATGGTCTTAAGCACTTACAGCTGGAAACAAATTTACTTACTTTTAATGTCCCAAATGGGAAATTAGCTTGGCAGGCAGGTAAAAGACATTATGCAATACACAATACATTGAACACAATATGAAGCTCTTAACAAATTAGATACATACAGTACACGTACAGTATGATGAGGAAGAAAAATAAATGAGCATATAAATAAATTAAAATATATAATCAGTTGTACAAATTAAGCAGGTTAATAACTGTGGGAATAAAAAGAGAATATTTTCGTAGCAAAACATGTATTATGAGTAACTTTCTTCAGACAAGTCTTTATTTCCAAAAAGCCAAGAACAGTCTTTCACTCTATCAATGATCTTACATCCCACAAGCAGGAGTGTGAGGAAGACTAATGAAGGAGCTCCTTGGGCCCGTTCTCCTGTTTGTTGATCGTGTAATGTTGTGGTGTTTCCCCTCACTGAAGGCAGAGCACGCTCCGGCAGGGCACGTACAAAGTCATTTGCCACTGTTCATTACTTAGACGTCTATCTGAGGACCTGGAGGACAGACTCCCTTGGGGATGAAATAATGTTTGTATTTATAATTTGACATTATACACATTATATTCAGATAATTAGAAAAATCATAAATCTGATGACTTAAGCACCAGGATTGAAGTCCCAAGGATTTCTTGGATTATGTGTACAGAATGTACAGTATTGCTGCTTTTGCAAATTCACACTACTAAGTATTTCTGTGACTGCTGTGCCATCCTTTATGGGTATGAAATGCCTTTAGTTTTCCACATCAGTACTATTTATGCCTGGTCAGGTACAGCAGCCCTGGAAAAGAAACAACACCTTTTGGAACAATTCACAAAAGTAATACCTTACAAAAAGGAGGGGTGACCCCATGATGTGAGCTTTAAAGTTTGCCCATTCTTGGAGTGTACCAGGATTTTTTTTTTAATTCCACTTACATAAATTCAGCGATGAGAAAAATCTAGAAACCTGTGAAAAATTCAATGGATCTAAATATCAGTACAACAAGGTCAGAAATTCACTGATATTTATCACTTTATGACTTTAATGCCTTATCTATGGTAATTTATAATTGCTTGTTTTAGTTGTGCCCAAATTTTTCTTATGAACATTTTTCATTTTGTCACTTTAAGTGCTGCTTCTCAGCTCAGGGTCGTTAAATGAGTTTAGGTGACAGCTAATGAATGGAATTAGTTGCAGAAATGTACCTGTGGTTTGTGATCTTATCTGTCTGCGTTTGTCCAGGAGAGGGAAAAAGAACCGAAGATGTCTGACGCAGCGAACTGAATTCCTCCCTGAAACTCCCCTGAAGGATTCCCCTCCATAACTCCACAGAACGAGATTTTAGATTTTGTGATTTTACGTTAACTATGAACTTTTAATTCCATTGTTGACACTTTCGGAACTCGCGAAGACAACTGTAATGGATTTGGCATGTTAACTGTTAATGATTTCTGAGAAGCTACTTCAGAACATGTTGTTTTTAAGACTTGTGGGCACTTAACAAATGCCAACACGACCGTCCTGTTTGCTCTGAACCTACTCTCTGGAAAAAAGAGCCTTCTAGTGGACATACTGTATAGGAATTTTATTCAAAGCATAATAGCATTGGATTGGCATAGTCAGATGATAAAAATAAATATTAAAGCATTATGTGCACTCCATTCCTCACACATTTATTCTGTACACCCCCTAGGGCAGCAATCACTAACATAGGTTACCGAGCTGTAAAATTATTCTCCTGAAAAATGATCAATCTTCATGACATGAACATTCAGGGCTCCTGAACAGAACCGCATGTTGAACACCCCCCCACCCCCCAACTTCTAGCATGATTTGCATGATTTGACAGTGCAGTGCAATATAAATTATGTTTACAGCAGGGAACGAGCTTAAAAATCTATTAGTGCATTGATTGAATTATAGGAGGGTTTCTTGAATAATTGGGTTAATTTAATCATCATTTGCTATCCATCTAATTTATGGCCCAGATGAGGTGCTCACACAGATTTCCTTGACTTTTGACGTATTGTGAGGAAACTAAGCAATCAAAAAAGTTTTCAGTTGACAAAACCTCGAAAGCTGCAGGGTTCCAGATACAGAGACACGATGGGTTTGATACGTGGTAAGGCAGTTGACACAGAGATGACGTTTATCCTAAATGCTGCACCTGCCGTGATGATAACGTACTTCCGACTTTGCAAATATACTTTGAAAATATAGTTTACTTTTAAAATGTTGTTTCCCTTCCTAGAATAAAACTTTAATATACATATTACATTCAAGTTAATATGCAGATATTGAGAGGACTATAAAACAAAACTAATTGAATTGTGTATTTTTTAATTTCTGCATAAACAAGTTTTTAATTTCACCTCTTCCAGGAAAATTCAATTTTGTGGTAAACTACAGCTTAGCAGACAAAGCTTTTGAATCTATTTTTTTAAGAAAACATCTCAAATCCTTTAAATATCTTAACACCCCCCCCCCTTCCCAAATAATAATATACAGTCTAAATAATAATCTCAAACATTAAAAGATCCCAAATGAAATTAGTCACACTACTGTTTTTCATTTTCATAATATTCAGTATTTATGATTTTAATAAACCTACCAAAATACTATTTCATCAGATTATTTCACTGAAACTGAGTTCCAAGATGTTTGTTTAAAATGAAACTGCTTGTTTGCAATCTATTTATAATTACATTTTTAAATCAAACTTCACTAACATGGTAGCAATGCTACAAAGACAAAGACAGCATTTTGCCATGTTTCATAAGTAAATGAGAAAACTGGTGAGAAAATGTACAGGACTCCATTCAAAGCTTTTAACCATGAAGTCTATACAGTGTCAAAACCCCACGATAAAAAAAATCCTGTCAATGACAGGTGGGAAATTTAATGAAAACTTAGTGAAGACATTGGTGCTGATCAAGAAAACATAATGCTGAAAGACATAAGGCTGACTGAATTATAAAAATGAACCCAAAATGACACATTTGGACATACTGTATCAGTACCACGGCTCAGCGATTCATGGTCTGATCTTTGGCAGGAACAGTTAACAGCTAATTATTTACTGTGCAAAAAAAATCATCACCAATTTTCATCTCAGCAGAGGTGTGATGCTGAATTTACAAACTAACATCTTCCAATCAAAATACAGTATTAAAATCCCACCTTGTTTCAAAGTGTCCCAGTGAACACCTAAGTGTCATAAATCCTTTCCAAGCCATTCCAGGACTTGTATAATCCAATTATCCAATAAGATAATTAGTAAATTAATCCATATATACTGAAGATCACTTTGATAGTTAGGAATTAGTTGGAGCTGTGACTTGCAATGGATCTGTATGGACGTGTACATCGGAGATGTTCCTTAGCTACAGCAGGGGCCATTCTTTGGTCTGCTATAGCCAGTTTATCGTCTTTATTTCTCATTTACTGCACAGATAACTGTAAAAAAAGCACAAATGTTTTTGCTTCCCACCACTTGTCAGAAAGATGCATCATGGCCTTATTCTCACATGCAAACTGATATTTGCCCAGATAGATTCCCAATATAGACATATCGGTTTGGTTTAAAAGCCTTTCTTGTTTCAAATATGAAAAAAAATCAAAGGCACTACTTATGTTTCCACCAGGTATGTAGAAAAGTTATAGGAGCATAACAAAACTTAACACATCTTGAACTTAAGAGGCTTTTTTGAGAACATTTTAAAAAGCTGGTACAGTAGATAGGATATTTGAAAGCAAACAGTTTGTTAAATATCACCCAAACATATTTAACACTACTGTACAGTATGTTGGTTACACATACATTTCTCCCCATTGCCTGCTGATCTCTCTTCTCTCCACAGTATTGCTGATATCAGTGTATGTATATATAATGTTCAAGTCCTATTTCTTTTCTGTTCATTTGGTTTGCTCATGTCCATGGCGTATTACTCCCACTGTACAACATGAATTTAACTCATGTCACACACAAATATATTAAAGGTGAGAAATTCTCTTCCCATTTTCATTACTACCACAGGGCTAGACATCATGCCAGGTTTTCTGCCAGATGGATTGCCTTTTTGTTTGCTTGGCTGGAAATCGACTGCATGGCAGTAGCGCTTTCACATTATTGCTCCAAAAGTGCACTGTGCATCATTTAAACAAAAATACAACGCCACAGTCTAGTGGATTCCTTATTAGAAACTCAAAAAAACAAAGTATTACCCTAATTGACAATATCCTCACAAAAGCTTCCATGAAATTACTTTGGTTCCCTTTGTGAGTTCAGGAGCAGGCAGACAACAGCACTGGGACCTGGGATGATGGAGACTGGATGCCTTTTTTGCTGGATATACGGTATGTTGTTTTTGAAGGGATACAAACTTTTCTTACATGTCCTATAAAGGATGACAAAGCACTCCAAAGCAATGTCACAGCTGAAGCACTGGATACACTAAATGGTGGGTGGACATGGGAGGGCCTAGAGCTGACCCACTGTCACGGATGTCGAAAGGGACGAACCATGGAATGGCAGGAGAGCGAAAAAAGGCCATATGCGTAGCGGTGGGACGGGGGTAAGCCCGGGCTCAGCAGTTCAGGAAATGCTGTATAGAAACCTATGCTCTCAGGCAGCGGACGTGGGGCGACCTGGTACTAGGCGGGTCTCAGGACGTCTGAACGTCAATGCTGAGCGAGAAGGAAAGCTCTTCTAGCCACACACTGGAAGAACAAGTAAAGCACAGGAAACTAGGGACAGGACAGAGTAGGAGCACCCTCTAGCTGCAGAGGGCGTGACACCCACCCAGAGTCACAATGCACCTCAAAACTGCATGACCAAGAAGACTCTCAGAAAGAGCACAGCAGGGCAGAAAACAGACAGTTTCCTTTCTATTGTTTAGTAACCTGTACTGACTTGGTACTGAAACAGAACATAAAACACTTATACTTGTATTGCAGGAAACAGAGAAACGATGCTGCATAGCATTAAGACTGCAGCTGTAAGTTCCTGTCTATATTGCACAAGTAAAGCAGAAAAGCAGATTATTCTATCAGTATTATGCCCGGTGCAGATTCATTCAAAATAATGTTTTAGGTGGAGATAGTAGTCCAAAAACCCAAAATGGATCAAACAGCTGTGTCAGATGAGTCTGATTTATTTTCTTGATTTGCATTTTGAATCTTTCTGTGTGTGATTTAGAGTTAAGTGCTGAGTATTCAATAATTTCCAGACAAGAACCTATGATATACAATGTGATGAATAATCACCAATTGCAGAGTGTTATACATGTGTCAACATTTTGCAACAATAAAAATAACACCTTTTTGGAAAGCAGAGATGTTTCTCGTATCAGTACAGTTCAGTACAAATTAATAGAATTTTCTTAATTAATTGGATGTTTTCATCCTCAAAATGAAAACCCACTGATAACAGGACTAAGACCTTCAACCGTGCTAACAACAGTGGAGAACACCATTTATCTTAAATATTTAAAAAGGTGCTAAATTGTGTTTCCTTTGTATGGAAGCTCATTTTGTTGGTTCATGTGAACAAGGGGTTTCCAGAAATTCTAAACCTGACTTTTGGAAGCCTCTGCAGGTTTATCCTTGTAACACTCACTCAATGTTCTTTTCCAAAATAAAATACATTGCTGGTCCATTTAGGCTGGGCCTACACAGCCAAAAGACAAAGCAAACATGAGGATACACATACAGTAACTATGATTTAGACTGCTTTTCTCTGATTCCAGAAGTGAACTGAACTGCAAGAGATTCTTTAACCTGTGTGTGCATGTGGTGGTCCAGGATCCAGGTGGCTAATTGTCTGTTTGGCAGTACAATGAGAGAAAGGCATGCTGTAGTATTTTCATTCAGGTCAATCAGTCAATTAGAGAGTGCCAGGCAGATATCAGTCCAAGAATTATTCCACTATAGCAGAATGACAAGCAGCCCTGGTAGTAACTAATCTTAAAGGGATGAATACTCCAGAGATTGTATGTACGTTACAAGAAATTTCTGTGTGATTCTTGTGTAACTCAACAAAAACGATGAAAAAACACATTGAAACGTAATAATGAAGTAATCTATAATAAAGTAATCTATTGATAATATTTAACAATCAAATACTGTAATGTTTAGGGACAAACCAGGTATGATTTCAGACTATGGCTCAGACATTACTCAGTTACAGGTAGTCTTGTACTGCACATCACCTTCACATTTCTATCTAACATAATAGATGTTAGATATGCACAACGCTTGCATAACATACAGTATCATGCAAACTTTTGCTCTTTAGATAGAGCAAGAAGTAGTCCTGCTAAAACAATCAAAAGCATTACACTTCAACTAAAAGATAAAGCAATTTGCATAAGTATCTGATCATTCTGGAAGCAGCTGCAAATTTCCTAGGAGACCACTGTAATGCAAAAATTGAATTTATCTGGAAGATAACATTATACCTCATTTTTAACAGTACAAAATAAAGACTGGATACAAACAAATGCATCCTTCTCAAAAAGCTGTTAGGTATAGAGTAGTACTGTATGATAACATTAAATATCATGGTATCAGAATAAAACAAACATTGAAGTGAATGATCTGCCCTAGTAAACCTCAAACCAGCAGTTCCAATTTGAGCCAAAGGGAACAAACCACATGTGCACATGCCTATTATACCGTAGAAATTTAAAACCTATGTTCATCTCTAGGGCTTTGGAAAGGTGTGTGTTTGGGGAAGCGATTATTACAAGACAAGGGGATTACAGATATCTCAGACAAGCTCTCTATCCTTCTACACGCTGCAACTTTTTAAGTGCTGACAATTTAGCAGAACACTGCCTTGGCAATCAAGCCTAAAGCTTTCAAGGTTCCTGAACTTTTTTGTGCATGCCCAGCCAACAATGAGCTGCAAAGGCTTCAGAAACACACTCCCGTGGAGTCCAGATAATCAGAACACACTTGAACATTAGGCAGCCACAGACTCAGGACCTGAATGATTACCCTTTCTGTGCTGTTCAGCTGGCTTACTTTGTTTTATTACTAACTACTACTCATTTATTTGGCTCTTCTTCTTTACGAAAATCTGATATTGGACGCAAAAGATACTATCTGACAATTTCCACAAATTAATAAAACCAGCAGGATTCATTCTTCTTGTATGAAAGGCACCAGTGCAGGACCTTTTTTAATGAGTTATTTTTGTTATTTCTCTAGATAAATGCTAATAGGCTTTCGAAAAAGGGCAAGGAGAATCATATTATTTTGATTTTTTCTTTTCTGTAGAGGGAAGAAGTCACACTTTTCACATGAAACCCACCTTTATAGAAAACAGAGATCATTCCAGTAAAGTGTGCCATGATCAATGCTTAACAAATGCCAACTAATTTAAGAAACTGTACTTCTAACATGTTGACTTCCCTTGAGAAGTTAAACTAACACCTCACCAAACCCCTGCTGGTCGATATTTTATTATTAATGTCCTGAGTGCCCATTAGCTAACAAGGACAATGCAAATCTAAATTAATATTTCCTGCAGTTCATTGCTGTCATTAGTTTCCCTTGTCAAGCAGCTTTAAGTGCTCATTAAAAGCAGGGAAGACATTTAAGCAAATCTTCATGAGATTTGCAATTCAAAACAGCAGTAGAAACAACATGATTTTTAATGTGCAGTTTCACACAAGTACCAAACAAAGCCTAACAATTTCCATAAACTAAGGTGGAGGAAACAGACACATTCCTAAATTAAGGATAGGTACTCCTACACACGGCAGTTTTTGTATGGTGTCTAACTTAAAACTTGGTACAATTCAAGGTCTTCCTTTAAGATCAATTTTTAGTTTTTTTTCAGTTCTATTTTTTCCTAAACCCTACATTTAAAAACCTTCCTAAGTAAAAATAACTAGAAAATAAGCCTTTCCTAAGCCCTCTACCTTCTTAAAAAGCACAACTTTCTTTGGAAAATGCTTCAGTTGCCCTCTGTGTATACAGTACATATCATCTTTCATTCATCCATAAGACAAAAATACTCTTAAGTTTTGAAATAACTGTATTTAGACATATTTAACAGAACACAGCACTTAGGCCTTGGTTTTTTCCTGGTGTTGCTTGGCATAATGATTTTAAATGGGACACTATTACTTCCTTTGACTGGCTTTCTGGCAGACTGAGGCTCATCTTGCTCTGACAGGTATTGTATACTGGATGCAGCCAGGTACTGTAGGTCTCACAGAAAGGATGTCATTTTGCTAGGCAGCAAGATTTTAATTTTGACAAGTAAGTACTCATGCTGAAGAAAGTGCTGATCAATTCCTAGCCACGCAGCTACAGCAAGACGTGCAGAATTTATATCTAATCTAAGACAATTCTTCAAAAAAATGACTTTTTAAAATGGGGAAAGCCATTTAATGATAAAAAAATAAAAAATAAAATAAGAACAGTTACAGCTAGATCAGCTTTAGAGATGACATTTACCAAAATGTACCGGACCTGGACGCTTCTTTTATAATCATCTCACGGTCTGAACTGAACAGCCTTTAAAACAAAACAAGAATGTAAAAACAGTTACAAACAAAAAGATGTCTTTCTGGTCACCTGGCCTGTTTGGTTGCTTAGTGGCTCTAGAACTCCATCCATCCATTTCTGAAAGGGTGCAGTGTTATCAAAATGCAGCATTTTGTTAAATATAATAAACGACTCTGACCTTCACAATGCACATCTCCTCTCTCAGAGTTCATGCTTTCTGCAAGTACATTTGTGGAAACCTCAGCATAGCAAAGTCGAAGGAAATGCAAGGCCCACAGGTATGGTATAACCTTTAGACGGGAAATATCCGGCAGACCACATTGTGTGTAAATGTATAATATATAAGGTGTTACCACACCCTTTTAATAAAGGGAAAGTAAATTCATAATTGTGCTTCAGCTATAGGGACTTCTCAGCTGTTTGTAATACTGCAGTTTACAGTGGTGGAATTGTTACATTTCAACTAAACATTAGGACTTCTGTAGTCATTTCGTTGCCTTAGTGGTACTGTATGTACAGTATATACAGTATGCTGAAATGGATTTTTTAAACTAAATTCCCTGTTTGTGGCGTTTGATTGACATCCTGAGAGCTTAATTCAGGACCAAGATGTGGCTACCAAGTTGTACAATGCAAACAGGAGCTTCACACCAGGGATGAGAGAAAAGAACAGGTTGCTTGCCTAGAAAGACTCAAATTCCCAAATTGGACTCCTCCAGAAAAGCAGAATATATTTATATTTAATCAATAATAAACAGAGACATTGCTTTATTGTCAAGGGAGACCAAAGGTAGCGTTCCAGCATGGACTCATGTTTTCCTCAGAGCATTCTAAGGAGATTTAGCCAAAGGGCTTTATACAGACTCTCATCCATTTGAAAAGATACAGCCAATAAATTAAATGTCAACGTTTTATGCATGTTTCAATAAGCTTTACTGAAGGGAGCCATCTGAGTGCACTGACACTGTTCCATTCTCGGATAAGTTGGATGCAGGAAGCTGCTCACAGCTTTGTTCGGGAATTTAGATCATATGCATTAGAGCTGCAATGTCCTGGGAGTCAGTTTCTGAAAGACTCCATTATACTATCCAGCATTAATAGGCAGCTAAATCAACATTTCCCAGAAGAATGTGTGACATTTTTTTGTACTGCGTTAATTATATACTGCTTACATTCTTTTTGTAGTTCTGACATATCTAGGCGGCTTACTATTGAAGTAAATGCCTCTTAGATGCATTACCTAAGCACCATCTTTATGGTTTTAAATGCTCAAGACAATTCTTAAAAGTATAATGCCTGTATGCTTCATAATTAAAATAGTCTTTTAGTCTACATGATGTAATCTTATATTATGGTATTGAATGTTTCCTGAGGTCACTGTATACAAGTTGTTCATTTAAACTATTTCACATTTAAGATGATACTGTCCTGATATACAGTACAGTAGTACTATAAGTGCCTTGAACCAGATGAAGAAAGACTGGTAAAAGACACCAGAATTAGGAGGTAAAGAAAGGTAAAGAAAACAATTACATTTTTACACCTCTCAATACTCCCTATTTTTGCTCTTTCCTTGTTTTATTTCCAGCTTTTTCTCCCTTTTTTCTCCCTTACCATATGACTTTTACGGACAGCGTGTTGGAATTTATATTTACTGGAGATGCAATGAGCAACTGAAATGCATAATTCATAAATTAAATGACCCATTTGCAAGATGAAGATATAAAAGATGAAGAAAGGTGAAACCAAAGGATCTTTGTCCTAATAAAAAAAACATTGACACTGTCTTTTCACTTTCCCTTTTTTCTGAAGAGAAAGAGCATTTGTAGCAAGCAGATGCTGTACTTTCATTACTCCTTTTTTAATCTTTGTAATGACCTCCTTCACTTCGTAATTGACAGACACCAGTCCTGTCCTTACCTTAGGCAAAATATCTACCTCCATTGAGGACAATTATCGGCATGCACATATCACTGCTTACTTTGATGTACTTCATTGCCAAAAGAGGAATATTACTTCAAATATATTCAATCTCTTAAAGTGCTTCACATCTCAAGTTGCCTTCAGTTCTCACCCCCGGTAGCCATTCTGAATTCCAAACCCTTTTTTGCTTTCTGTGAGACTAATAGAGTGCAAACGATCAAAACTGTGGTTACCTTCACATCAAACGCACTGAACACATGAATATGGATGAGTCTAGGTCTCCCCTTGTTAAAACTTGTACTGACTTGACAAGAAGCACAACGGGAGAGAAATGCATTACTAACAATAACGATCCCTGACTGTACACCATGTAAAATAACAATTCATTCAACACAGCTTTCCACAAAAATTCATTTCCCCATGGCTGGGTTGAAGTTTAGAATAGGTCAAATGAGTTTAGAATGGAGAATGAACACTTCCTAAGACTGGTTCATGCTTCAGTTCAGTTTAGGTTGGATGTGTGATGGTTTTACTCAGGATTTTTGTGCATGAATAAATTGGGATGCTGATGCTAATTGTGTTTAAATCGCTGTTCAACCTTGTGCAAACCTTATTTGACAAGATCTGCAAGACTGGTGATTGTGCTCTTCCAGATAAAAAAGTTAAAACTATGTAAAGCTTCTTTTTTTCCAGTGGTGTATTTCTGCACAGGGGAACTTTAACATCACCAACAACTATTCACCAAATTCATTGGTGATTAACATTGGTTAATTCATTAACTATTCGCATTGTATTATTCTACAGACTCTTACAGTATATCCTGAAGTCAAGAAGCATCTATGCATTGTTACAACAGAACAAGGCGATGTAATCAATGGTCTTATAGACCCATGAACAGGCAAGGCCCACACTAACATGTGTTGTGAGTTTTCAATACAGAAGCAACATATTTATTGTTGGGGCAATTTGATGCAAGAGCATTCTAGTGAATGCAGTAAAAGACAAAAATAACGGAAATTCTTTTTGTTTTTTTATGAGCAATTGGTACATTTGTCAAATCTTTAATTAGGACAGCTCATTGTGGAGCACTGATAATTCTTGTGAGAAGCCATATGGATCACACCATTTGGGTCTTAATGTTGGCAAGCAAACCTTAAAGTACTTCCATGTGTCATACTGAACAGATGTACAGGCAAGCGTGGTTTTTCCACAGCACTGACTTCACAAGCAACAGAAGACGCACTGGTGTCCAGCAACTGTTC
The DNA here is from genome assembly GCF_055471065.1 of Atractosteus spatula. Taxonomy (NCBI): domain Eukaryota; kingdom Metazoa; phylum Chordata; class Actinopteri; order Semionotiformes; family Lepisosteidae; genus Atractosteus; species Atractosteus spatula. Next base: position 63,340,215 of record NC_142708.1, on the reverse strand, counting down.
GGATTTTGAGGGTTGGCCTATTTACAGCATGACTTGTTTTTTTTTCTTTTCTTTCATATTTTTGCCCATCTGCTTATTATGTATCTTGGGTTCTTCAAGCTTTAAGTTGTTCTTTTGTTATGTTACTATTTTAATAAAGAATTGTTTTTTGTTCGCTATGTCTACCGAAAGGAAGTGCATGTTTGCTTAACAAATCAATGTATGTTTGCTGTACCCTATTGATAAAATACCTCAATTATGTTCATACTATCTCCAGAAAAATCAGCTCAAATACCCATGTTTAATTAGAAACATTATTCTTCCAAGCATGAACAATCTGTGTTCTACTAAATGCAACTACTATTAATTTTTAAAACAAGAGTTATGTGTTTAGATAAGAGCACAGCTGTCCATTCCACTCTACAAAAATCAATAAGCCAAAGAAATAAGTAAATCACAGACTTATGCTCTTTTAGGCAAAGTTTTAATTGTGTGGAGGTGTTACCAGTCTTTAACCACATTAGTAAATGCAGTATAGATATAATGTGTGATTTAATTTAAAAAACTATATTCGTAGTGGAATGCACAAAATAATTAGATTTAATTAAACTGCATGACATTCAATTTAAAGAATCAAAAAAATCCAATATAAGAGGTAAAACTCCTGTAGGCTGGGTCCTCTTTAACAATGTCTTCTCTATAAATATCAAGGATTTTTGTAGACGAAGATGGAGAAGGGTTTTCAAAATCAGTCAACAAAATAATGGAAGCCAGATGTACCACTTTCATTCACTATAGACCAAGCCCAGTTGGACTAGCCATAGAAAATGACAATTTAGAATTCTAGGTTAAAATATTTAGAACTGTGTGTATAAAAAAAAAACTCTATTTAGCTTGCACATGTGACGTAACCATTTTCCCAGCCATCTACAGCAATTGAGGCCTATACTCCATGCTCCTTCCAGAAATGGACTGGACCTTTAGACTCTCTCAGCTACTAGAGCTTCCAAATTAGCAAGGCAGGTAGAATAGCTTTCTATTATTTGTGACCTTTCATAGATTATTAGCACTTGAATACTGTTAAATACTGCAGTTCCAGTAAGGAGTAAGGAAAAAGTAAAAATCAGTTCCAAGATGAAAAGTAAAATGAAGAAACACAGCATTCCAGGTGTTGAGCCTTCGACAAGTGAGAAGACAGCCAAAACGTTGTGTTTTTTTCTTGCTGCCTTCAGAGTGGAATAAACTTTTACTTGTTCCTTTCATTGTTAAATTATACTTTTGTTTACATTTTTTTTTCAGAAACTTAGAAAGGAGATACAGAAGATACAGTTTCAGAAGGCTGTATGGTTGAAATGTTTCTCCTTTCTATTTTTTAATTAGCCTAACACTGCCCTTCATTCCAATATTTTTCAGAAAATAATGCAGTTGCAATAATGAAGATTGTCTACTGCTATGTTTGGCCTAAACACACCTAGTGGGAAGGAGGACCTCTTGTCCTTAAGTGGCTGCTTCTCAGGTTCAGGATACTGTAGATGGTGGAGGGGCAGCATGATGAACACTGGGAATTAAGTCGAAATTACTGGATCTCTACACAAGAAAGCCAGTGGTTGTTGAGAGCTGTTATTTGTCCCTCTCCTGATGTTTCAAATTGAATGTCAATTACTTTTATTTTGCTCTGCTGTTTACAGAAGCAAAACTGTAAGTGAAATCCCAAGGCCCCATTGAATTGGTTTCTTTCCAAAAAAGTGGATTTATTACCAGAGATATTACATCTTTAATATTACATCTTTTAGGGTTTCCATCAGATCTCTCCTCAGTTTCACTCAGTCAGCCATTGGATTCCATTGATTTTTTTTATCAGAATTTAATTTTCTTTATATTTTCTATATGACCATAATATGTTTTGAGGAAAGTGAAAAGTTATTCTACTAATCTATGTTCAAAACTTTTTTTTATACAGGCTTTTGCAGATTAAGAACCAGATCCACTGTACTCTTCATAAATGCAGTACTGCAGCCCGCCCTGATTTGTCAAATTATTATGAGTTATAATAATGGGAGAAGCTTAAGAGAATGAGAACCTAAGGCCAAGAAAAGGTCAGGATTTTTCATTCGGTTACCTCTATCCATTTAAGACAAATGACGTTACACAGCTGTTATTTCACATTTACGAACGTTAATTCGCATAAAGACCTTGATGTGATTTAAAAGACAAGAATTCTCCCTGTGAGCTGAGCATGAAAAAGCCCTGCTCTTCCTGCATGTGTTCTGCCACCAGAGTAACATAGCTCTCCTGCAGATATGCGGAGGCAGATCCTTTTGTACACCATAACCTTTATGAAGTAAGCACTTGATTGACCCAGACAACTCTCAAGCCTTAATTAGAAACTCAAATAATTCTGCACTCATTGGTTTTGCATTTTACATGAAAGAAGGACAGAATATTTTCCAAGCTTCTACAGTATGTCATGAAAACTAGTATCTGGTATTTAGCAGTAACAAACTGTAAATGTGAGCCTGGTCTCTCCGTGATTCATCTCTGAACTAGAGTTCTGTTGAATACAGATGTTTCTGGATAGGTCCCTTTAAGTCTTTTCCTTTGCTGATACAGCTGAATTCAAAGAAGGCTAACCCTTTTAAAGTTTCACAAGTCTCTACCCACCAGATCACATTGAAAGCTACTATGATCTGTCTATTTATGTCATGATTTCAAAGCTTTGTGTGAAAACACCTCAGTACTCTCAGTACTCTGAAAATTAAAATGAAAATAAAAAAATTTAATTTAATTCAAAGCAGGTTGGGGAACAATGAGTAAAGTGTGAGATTGTGCAGCCTAAAATCCAGCCAAGGCTTTTACTATACAGTACGGTATACAGTATGTGAAAAGGTCCTGTTACATTTCTATATAGACAATCTAGCTTTGTCTACTGTACCTTCGCCTGGTTTTTAAAGCCCCAGTGAAGGGCTGCTGAGCCCTGCTTTCACTGTATCACACTGTGAAACTCTCTGCATTCTCACACCACCACATGAAATTACACTGTTACTATGTAAATACACTACATTGCATTGCTAACATGATATACGTATACATGATATATTGCTAACGTTTTTAAAACCCCTAAGCTGTCTCCTGTATATTAGGTTTGGCATTTTTCCTATAAGTTTCCTAAACTTATACACAGTATTTAAAATATTTAAAAAAAACATTACAAATGATTACAGCCCAGAAAATGTGACATTATCATGTACACTGCAACATGTTTTTGCTAGCTCAGATACCAGAATGAATAGAAGGAAATAAAACTACTTTCCTGATATTTGACCATTGACTGGGGGTGGCACTGTTTTACCACAAGGAGTTTTCTGTAGTTATGATGTTATTATAAGATTTCATATGGCCATTAGCAGGGACATTCTTATACAGTAGCTGGCTCTGAAAAACACATGCAGCATTGCTTGTGCAAAGAGAGGGCAGACCGATTTCTCAGGACTAAAAGGCTCCCTGAGCTCCTTTTTAACTCCCTGGTTAAAGGGCTAATTAATAATGCATATACATTTTTAAACATCACGTTTCTATTTTAAGTAACATATAAAACAGAGCGGAGTTTCTTGAGATGCTCAGTCAAAACAATTTGCTCAGCCAACCAGCTATTTTTTGTGAGGAATGCTCTTGATTTCATATTTAATATTCATATGAATTGAACATTACATCCTGCCTGTTGTGTTTGATCCACACATTATGGGCTCCAGATATTCTGTATTCTGTTTTTAGTAACTCATGCTTTTCAGTCCTTTAATCTTCTTTCTCTCATTTCATGCTAAGCATATGGCATAGGCTTTCTTACATGTCCAGATATAATAAAAAGAAAACATTTCCATCTCCTGTCAATCTTTTGTCTTTCCTTTGTCTGCCTCTCTGGAGATCATTGTGATTTTCAGCATTGCAGTTAGGGAGAAAAGGCAATAGACAGCCCATCTTTTAAAAGCGTCACCCTCCTAATTTTGAGATCTGATCCAAATCCAGTCACAATTAAAATCACTACAATGCTATTGACCTGCAATCCAGTCAGCCTAGAGCCCTGAATGAATACTGTAGAGACCTGTCTGTGAGAGAACGTGCAAGCAGTGGACAACCTGATGGACACAAACATATCTAATATCTCATGTTTGGATTTAAAAAATGTTCAGGTACCTGGTTTGCTTTGACAGTGAATTCAGACAACTATTTAACCTCGGAACAGTTTCAAAATACTTTGCTACAATGAGCTCTTCTATTTAATAACTGAATTATAACTACTGATCATGAAAACTAAATATTTTAAAACACATTAAAAACAAACACCCTATGGGTGCTCCAGCCTGTTCCCCTGGGGCTGCAAGGCATTTGTTTTCTTCTAGAGTCCATAATTACCTTATCAAACTAATTATTTTCTTAATTTAAATTGATTTTTTCTCCAAGCCTTTAACTGTTACAGGTTGAAAAGGATGTACAAAGCATGCAGCTCCTGGTCACACAAAAAAACTGAAACTCTGCACCCTTGTTTAAATCATTCACATGCAAGCTGAGTGTAGCTGCAATGTGCAAGGCTTTTTAGTTATTTATAAATCTTGTAAATAAAAAAAAAATCCATTGTGTAAATCTGCAGAACCCAGAGAAATCCAAAAGTTAAAGTTAATATTGTAAGTCAAAAAAATTAGATGAGCCCTGATGTGCTGCAGGAATTGCCCTGTTGCCATTAGCTTTTAATAGGTACTCTGCAGCCCTCCAGTTTATTGCCCTCTTGGAACTGTATAGCGCTATGTGGAACCCAAAGGGAAGACATCAACATTCAATCTAGCACTCTTTCAAATTACATGTCATTTCAGTTTAAACTGATGTCCTATTTACAGTTAACAAAAAGGGATTTGGATGTAACACACTTGTTTTATTTTTCTCTTGAATTAGGTAATAAAATGCCTATTACAAGACCTTAGGCTGCTTGTGAAAGAAACACACAATACACACTTTTTTATTATATGTATTTGTCTTCGATGAGAAACATGTCTGGGGCTCTCATGTGTGACCAAAAGAATTTCAGCTACACTGATTCAAGTGCTCCCTGTTTTCAGTGCATCTCAATTTCCACGTGGAACAATGCTGAGGTGACTTATTTAGTTGATATTTACTGTACAGACTATTTTTCTAATTCAGTGGGGGGAACTGAAAATCTTCCGCAATGCTATTTTTTACTTTCTGGAAATATAGCTGAGAGTAAACTTCTTGATAAATAAAATCTTGAAAATTGAAAGGTCACACTCAAAGGAGGATACACAGGCTTCGTGTTAAAGGTGACGTAGTGGGAGTCGAGACACTGTGTACTGTAAGAGAGCTTAACAAATGACCCAGTACAACAGCTGTACTTTGGTAAGTAGTTCATTTTCACAAGGTGCTACATTATGGACAAGGAAAAATAACCACCTAACCATATTTACAAAATCTTCAAAACAGTGAAAATTGAAAAACAAATGTTGTAAGAGAAAGAAAATAAATCTACCATATTTTCTTCTCTTTGAAACAACTTTTCACATCTTACATTAACAAAAGCTACAATTTGTCCATTATAGCATTAACGACAATAAGTGTCACTAATCTGGCGTTTGTCCAAGCAAGTTACACAGTTTTATACATTTCTGCACAATGCATCTGCTGTGTCTCTTGCTGCTACAGTAGCTTGAAAAACTGTCCATCTTTGCTGCTCTTGTAGTGCTACTCCATTCTTTTTCTCAGGAATCTAGTAAACCTCTCACACCTGAAGAAACTGCACTGCGAGAGCAACTTGGCTTACCGAGCCTCCGAGGAGTTCTCCAGCAAGGGACAAGCCTGGATTCTGTTACTATAAAGGGCTGAGTTTTAGATTGGATGGGTTCAGCTCACCGTCACATGTCTCAACAGTGGGCAATAAGTTGCGCCATCACATCTGCCAATTATGGTCACCATGTTCTCTCTTTTAAGGTAATTGGAAAAGAAAGATAACAGTTTTTTAACATTTTATCCCTTCCTAGCAAATTTTATACTGAGCCACACTAAATCAACTTCTCAATAAGAACATCTGAAATAAAGATTTCAGAATCAATTCGGAACTAAAAATCTCAATATAAAAAATATTAAATTGCTTTAACGAGGTAGAACAGCAAAGATTTATGGGAAGATTAAATGCAAATAAATCCAAAGAATCACATGATGGAGAACTGTATTTTCCACCTCCGCCGACTTGGAAAAGCCGGTTAACATTCAGGCTGATTCAGACCCACAATGCCTGCACTAGCCTAGGAGAGATAAGGCCATGGTTACACATTCTCTCCAGTGCGCCTCTGTGCTCTCTGCTAGCCAGAAGAACAAAGAGCAGTGCTGTGGTGTCAGTGGGGGACAGGCTCAGCCTTTGCTGATAATCCACAGATTTGCAGGCACTCAGCCAGTGACAAGGGGTCACTACCATACAATTAAATGAGAACTCCCAACTGATGGCGCCCAGTGGCTCTTATCCAACAGACTGCCCCCCTGAGAGCCCTCAAGTTCAGATTTGAAGGAGTAATTAAAATGCAGGAGCATTTGTGCTTTGCAGTTAATTTTTTGCAGTCTGTTTCCCATTAATTCTGTTATTTAGAATACCTAAACAGTCTCCACTGCTACTACTGTTGCAATATTTGCCAAGAGAGAAAGCAGCTTGACATTTTCAAGGTATTTTATGTATGTTGCTCTTTGTGTAGGACCTGCATTATAAAAAGAAAAAAAGTAAACCATTAAAAATAATAAGATACAGAGAAACTGATAATACTTGGGCAGTTGCACAAAAGGCTCTGTGTATGTTAAGCACAATTACCTCATCAAATCCTTAATCACTTGGCCATGCATCATATTCAGAAGAAAAAACAAATGACATGCTCTACTCTTAGGAATGTCATTCCCAAAGCAGTATTTTATATCAGCTGTACTTTCCTGTTATTGTACACATGTTGCATACACTGCAGTGCAAACTGAGATGCATTTTTGGAGAAGAGACCTGGAACCACACTTCAAAGGGATAGGGTTAATACCCTGTGATGCCAAACTTTGGCTTCTGCAAGGCAGTGGAACATGTGTACATTGTGTAGACATCAGCAGTCTAGGTCTGCAGCATCACTGGTAGAGCTGCATTGTAATGGCGTCCCTGGAAATGCTTTTGCAGGGATCATTTAGCCAGCACGTGCTCTGCGCAGTTAATGAACAGTTACAGTATGTTCTAGGCTGTTGTATACAGTAGCTGTGAAAACCTGTCTTTCTATACTATGTCTTTATATGGAATATTGTAACACAGGTGTGCTCTGTGCACTGTTCTGATGTTACTGCATCCAATAACATTCATCTTTCTGTTTTCATTGAGAATCCATCTAAACGTTTTGGACAAATCCATTCCTGGAGGGCCACAAGATCTGTGGGTTGTCGTTCCGCCTCCACTTTTAATGACCTAATTAAGCTGATCAGAAGCTGTACTGGGCCACTTGAACTCTTTTTAAAGGTCTTCAACTGCTGGACACTATAATGCCAAGAACTATGAAAAGGGAGCTGTGCTTCATTCTTTCTTATATTGCACACCAAAAGGTTTGTAAACCTAAGGAAATCTTTCCTCATGGATATAAAGGAAAGGGTGGGAGGCATTCGGAGTTTTGAGGTTTTAAAGTATTTCCCTGACTTCACTTCTGATTTAACAGAGAAGAAAGAATTAAGCATCATCAATGTGAATAGTAAAGTGCATTTGTGCGTAGCAGTTATTGTGTGCAGTATATCTGTAAACCCCGTTATAAGGGTTATTAAACAAGGTTGGACTCTGTTAAAACACATATCCCATGATCTCTTTACAGCCTGTGAGTCACTTGTACTTTGCTCATCTTTCTGGTTCCCCTGCTCATCCAGCGCAGTTCCTACCTCACAGTGCTTCAGACACACTATGCTTCCTTCTCAAAGTCATTTATCACATTCATGTCTAAAAGGGTGCAGCTATTTATCATCTTTAGCTCTTTCTGTCAATGTGTAATTCATCAAAGGCCTAAAAATAAAACCATAAAAAAATGAACTATAGTAGTAATAAAAAACAAATAACCAAACAAAGTGATGGCTTCATAAAAATGCTTCTTGATCAAATAAAAACATGTTTGCAGTATTTTTCCTTTTGGTCAGTAATTAACTACTGACATTCATATTTACACATCTAATATTGTATATACAATCTTAATTTGTTCCACTGTTTTTTGTTTAATGACTCTTTTTCTTTTAAATCTGCCTACAAGACCATCTACAAACAAGAAGTTTGTTAGCTTTAATCCCACAGTCCTACACAAAGGCTAATAACACAGAGGTTGGTAACTAAATGAAACCATTTTAAAACTGAAACATAGAGCTGACAAAAAGTGGCACCTTACAAGTGTTTGCCACCCTTCCTTAGAAACAACTGTGGGATTTTGCAATGTCTCCCAGAGAGAATTCACTTCCAGACTTTTCATGCTTTTTCATATAGAGAGCAGCTCAGGGGTGACAAACCCAATGCCTTGAGGGTTTCTGTAGTCTCCTGGGGCCTACATTCCAACCTGAGCAGTCAAATAAAACAAGTAATCTCATTATTTCCTTAGACACATACTGTACTGTACAGGCTTAATGGTTTTTGCAGTTGAATGCACAAATATTCACTTCTTTAAAAGGTAGTTATTCTGAAAACAGAAACGTTATAAATTAACATCTAGTTACAGTACATAATTATGTGCTTGAGCTTGGGTGGAACAAAAGAACAGAGGACATCAGGCCCTGCAGAAACAGAGTCTGGCTCCACTGGATTTTAACCCAAAAAAAAAAGGAAAATGATGAAAGGATTCATTCACGAGCTGTTAATGTACTAATTACTCTACAGAACCTAATATAGTGATCACAGGCACCACCTGTATAATTATACTGTATAAGAGCAGTGAAACAAGTCAGGTGAGTAAATGTAATAAGGTATATTTAAATTTAACATAGACTAGACACAAAGAGACATACATACAAAGAGACATACATAAATGGCATCTAAGAGAAGGCCTCTTATACCCTATATAGTATACAGTCATTGTGGTAAAGCACTTCATGTTAAAATCTCTCACATCCTTTGGTCTGGCGAAAATCAGCTGCCACTTGTATTCAATTTCTATGCAACAACCTTACCAGGTAGCAAGCACAGCAAGCAGATGTGGATTTACAGTAAAATTGCCTGAAATTCACAGACTTCAACATCCTTTTACTATTGTATGAGAAACTGCAAGAAAGGGTGGTAGTGTTTGTTTACGCATACGGACTACTTTAGGTATGTTGTACTGTAATGCATATGGCCACCATTGGTTGTGAGAGCCGGCTTACCAGCGCGGTGACATCACCGCCCTTCCCTGCGGATAGCAGGGACCACAGCCGCCGGGCTGATGGGAGGTTTCCCTTTAGCTCAAGTGGCTGGGTCCCTGTTGAGTGACGCCAGAGGCTCGGGTTCGGTGGGGAGCCGACCTGAAGCGGCAGCGGTGAGAGCGCATACCCACGCGAACCCCGGAGCGTTACAGTACTTTATTTTAGCTGATACAGTAGTTGGCTAACTTGTGGATCCTGAAAATAGCATGTAGCACAAATGATGACATACAGGCCCAGCTGTGGAAATCCTACAATGGATCTGGCTTTGCCACTCAGGAAAAGGTCAACAATAGATGGATAGGTAAAAAAAAGAATCTGCTTCTGCAGTGTTTGAGTCTGTATTTCACAGAGTACAGCAATATAACAATGTGCTCAACGTTGCACATTTACTTTGAACCAACCTAGATTATGGTAATTATAGAATTGTAGCCATTAAAACTCTATTCAATCCATCCTCAATTTATTTAATATGTTGTTTCTGACATACCTGTCTAAACTCATTAATACTGTAGATGACCAATTCATGCACACTAACAAAGGTTGTATAACAAAGCATATAAATTATATTACTCCAAACACTCCAACAAAAACAATTATGCATGCAATCTGCATGGCTTCAACTGCTAAAAATTCACCAATCACCTAAATAAATTTGAGGTATCCTGAAACTCGGCGCTTGACACTAATTTATAACCTCCACTTTACCTTATAAAAATCTGGAATCTGGAACTTGTCAAGCACGTACTGTACGTCAAATATAGGATTTGAAATAAAACCCTGTTATGTGTGGTGATCAACAGCCATGGCGGTCCACTAAAATCAGGACTGAGGTAGAGTACAGCCCTGTCCTGTTTCCCTTTCCGCTGAGGATTCAAGGTGAAGTTACAATTCTCCAATAGTCCTGCATGGGACTCTGTTTTTCAGATCTATGAAGGCAATTAGCTGACTGACAGTAAAGCAGCAGATAGAGGCATGTTTGGCTCAACAATCTGTAACTTGGTTATCAAATAATAATGACGTTTCCAACGTCTAAATATCAGAAAAACAATCCATGGTCTTGAGTTAAATCCCATGCGTTAAAAATGTTCATGTATATTAATGTTTAGCATTTAAATTAATGTCAGGAGACAGGAATTGGATTCTCCTGTTGCTAGACATTTTGTATAACAAAGTCTTTTAGAGAATTAGAAATGTGGAAATTGCAATCATTTTATTTTGCACACAGCTCCTGAACAGTCTTTAAAGACTACAATCTTTAAATGTTTTCAGGGGGTTATAATCTTGGAAATAGAATTGCTTAGACAATGTTTTACTGCAAATGCGATTGTTCTTTAATTTTGCAGTTTTTTATCCTAATCGCTTGACTAGGCAGTCCAATTGAAAAATGTGTTGCCTATTGAAGAGACAATTGTCGATTGATATAAAAAAAGACATGAATGTTTGTCTGCACTGCATTCAGTTGTAAAATTAAACGCTGAGCCGAGAGAAAGGATCAGTGCTCTGACATGTTGGACATGTTATTCAGCTTTTTAAATAAATGTATAAAGAACTTGAAACACTTTATTTATGTGAGTGGCTCTTCTTCAGTATATAGAACTGTGTACAGTACATTCTAAACTGGGACATTAATTTTCTCATTTCTTCAATGAAGCTACAGTGGTCATTTTCTCTTCCTTCTACACCCTGGAGTTTCTGGCTGCATCACAAGAGTAACAAAGTGGCAGAACATTGGGCCAAACACAACAGCTATTTCTTTGATTATCCTTCACCCCTAAGAGTTAGGCTAGAGCCAGGCAAGCATTAAGACAGCCTTTATCTTTAAGATGTGTCCTTTGTCTCTTGTCTCTTAATCCCAACATAATTTTATACTTTACATTATGCACAACGAGCTTTATCTATAGGCTGACTTTCTATGTAGCATTGTAGCATTTCACTGCATTAAAAGCAGGCATTTCATAAAAGTTTTGCACAGATGCTTACTATACTAGGTTTAAAGAAAACTCTTTACCAGTTTATACACATTATATGTGAGTGTAGATGTTCAGACAACTGAATTTTTACTGAATGTACTGGCAGTGGGGTAGTCTAGAGATAGTAAAATCCAATTAAGTGAAAATGATTTTACAAAAAAATAAATAAAAAGTCATCAAACAGACATGACAAGAAAGGAATACATCTGTAGAGACTAGCACTAGAATGCTACTGTAGAAAACTCTCATCAGATACTTTATTTCAGCACCATATCACAGGCTGGACAGCTCCTTTTTGCAGCTCACTAACTATGACATTGCGATTGTCATATTCTAAATTCTCCTGCAGGGGCGGCCAGCCCAGGTCCCACAGAGAGCCACAGTTCATCTAGTCTTACAGGTCAGCCTTTCTAAAGGTTTGGGCCACACTTATGCTTTGATAAAAAAAAAACTGTTCAAGTTAATTGGGCCATTGAGAGTTCCAGGATGATGGCATTTCCATTTCAAATGATCTCTAAAGTACTGTACCCAAATATCCACATCATCTACTTTAGGGGTCAAAATGAAATTGGGTTTACAGATACTGTAGGTCACGTCCCCATATGCACACCTGCAGTCGGGCACCCTTCATATGCGAGTTCTCACTCAAATCTAAGGGATTAGGATGTCCCATTTCTAAATCTGTGTGCCACAGGAGCACACTTTTCTGAAATCTGCATCGGTGCAGACTTCGCTGAAGGGAATTACTGCCAATTCCTCACCAAATAGTGATGTTTCATGTTTTTGACCAATCAAAGCGAAGAGAAGTTGCCATGGAGAATATTCATGTGTTACTAAAATTTAACATTTTTTCAGTTTAAAAAATTCATATTTTATGTAATAGCAAAACTTAATTACACTGGGTTCTATTCGTGTAGTTACACAGGCATAGGGTGGAAATTGGGTTCAAGTATAAAAGGGGTGCGAAACCAGGGAACTATTTACACGAATCCGGGCGATCTCCCCACTCTGTACACCCGTTTCACAGTGGGTCAGCTGCACTGGTCAGCGGCCTTCCTAGTCCCCGTCCTGACCACTACTACTCTCGTCCTGCCCTTCACCTTGTATCCCAGCCGGGTGCTCTTCGGCCGCAGCGCCAGGCGAATGCGCTACAGTATTTAGTAGAACAAAGCTTTACATAAACAGCGATATTGCCAAGGTTTCTTAGATTACTTCGTTCGTTTTGAATCGAGCCTGTTCAACATGAATGTGTCATTACTTTTACGCAAGGATAGAGCAAGAGCAAAACTCTTTAAAAAAAAACACAAACGCGGGCTTGGAGGAAGGATTTAGGGCGCAGTGCGAGAATTGGGACACGGCCATAGATGATTTAAAGGTGACCCTTTAAAACCTGGATTGGTGCTCATCAGGCTAACCCTGGCCTTTAGACACACCATGATTAGCAAAGATAAGCAGTGACATACAATACCGTAGCACGAATAAAGTTATGAGAGGAGGGACACTAGCAGCCACAACTCTGGAACTTTCAGCTTTCTTTAACTTCAGAACACCAGCTACTGGGCACAGTGAAAAATAATTAGCAATACTTATTGCTAACTCTAATTTTGCTCTTTATGGTCTGTAAGTGCAGCTTCATTATGGGATTTTGCACAACAGTAAGGCTGTTGGTGTATACAGTGGTTTGACATGCAAACTAAGGCTGGATCATCTTTAGCACAATTTAGCAGACATATCAAATCAAACTTGTTCACAGGTGGATACCTTAAACTCCTATAAGTATTTTTCGTATAAGTATCAAGTCATGACATTATCAAGTATCTGACTTTATGACATTTTGACTTCTTTGATGGTAAACTTTCCTTATTGGGAAAATAGATTAAATGCTGCAGAGAATTCTAAGGAATTGCTAAAAGATTCCTAAATAAATTCCTACATTCCTAAATATTGCTATAATAATCAATGTAATGTTGAAATGTACAGTAGCACGTAATAGTAATTGTCTTTCTTCTATTAAATATAAAATAAAATACAATTATTTTATTAAATTTTTAAATATTAAAGACACTAACTGGTTGTACCCACCTTTATATCCATTTAAGTCAGTTACTTTCTTGTTTTTAATATTTTTTTAATGTGTTCTCAGAAAATATGAATTAATTAAATGAATGTAACTCACTGTATTTGGAATGTGTGGATGAGTGCACTATGATTATGCATGAGTTACATTTGTTCCTTTAGATATCTGTTTAAACCTGTGGACTAGGACAGTATTTCACGCATCAGCCTGTAAGCCAAATGAAGTAACACGATTTCCATAGGAAGGATCTGTTGACTTTAAAAAAGAAAAATATTTTTGAATATTTAAGGTTCCCAGAATTTGTAATCTCATGGTTTAAATGGCTTTACCCAGCACTTAATAGAAAAACACTCTTATTTTTTTTTAAACGTCTCACTTCCCACTCTGCAAGAAATATTAGCACTTTGATATACTGTACGATTTTTTCTGCTCCACTTTTTGACAGCTTTGATACTTGAACATTAGGATGTAATGCTGCAAGGCCTGTTCAAATTAATGTACAGTACTACTTGCACAAATAAATGGTTAAATTTTTAAATTACAAAAAGAAATAAAATATGCCGATACAGATAAAGAAAAAACAGCACAGTAGTTTATGAAGAATGGTGATGGAAACTGATGGATAGTTCACAGGTTAAGATACGCTTTCCTAACAGCATTTTCCTTTCCCCCTTGACAGCACAGCATCTTGTTATTTCGTAATTCAGCTTATAAGAAGGAGTTAAAATAATGTTTGGGAGGTTGAAGTTGATTTTCCCTGTATATTGATCAGCAAGGTGTGGCAATTATACAATACAGTATGCATTCAGGTATTTAGGGGGCACAAATAAAATTGAGTGTAATTGTTCTCCTTTGCTGTAGATCATAGTGAAACCTTTTCTTTCATTTCTTTCCACAGAGATTAAACCCATATTAACACTTACAGATGGTCTTCGGTTTTGAAACTTAATCACACCTGCTGGTCCCGCTTAGCACTTCACAATGCAACCAATCAGTCATTTCATGCAGCTCTTATTCCTTTTTCAGATGTTCACGATATTCTTAAAATGATTTGGAGTGTAGTGTTTCATAGCCGTTCAGGGACGCCAAATATGTAATCATAGTGGCTCTCTGAAGGCACCAGTTCTGTAGGGTTTGGGCATTTACTGAGACAATTTTCAATTGTAGCAGTAAATCACAAAGTTGATTCTTTTGATGGCTTTAGAATCCAACCATGCGATATAACTCAAACAACGCACACACACAGGTACTAATACACGAGGATACATTTATTAATACATAGAGTATGCCTTAAACCTAACAGATCTTATCGAGAGGGTTATCAGAATACAAAAGATATATATTCAATCAGTTACGAAGTGTTACACATATCAAGAGGACATACGTTCAGTATATCATTCATTAAGACCGTTTCGTAAAGTGAACTTGGTTACAACTTCTACATTAGATACTCAAAACAAGTACATAACTCTTAGGAATTAAATTGATATCAACTGGTTGGGATAACAATTGAATTCTCAAGCTGTAATGCATTGAAGTTGAATACTCATCCAATTTCTGGGGATTCAGATCTCCTGCGGGCACAAAGAAACAGTTGCAGGCTGTTGCTGTCCAATCCGTGCTGTCTGGCTCGGTGCCAGGCTGTGCTGTGCGGCTTGCGACGGTGCGCTGCAGATGCTCACTGACCGGCTAGTTAGTGTTGGCTTTAACTAGCAAAGTTTGTGCACAGGAGAAAAGATGACTGTGGGTCCCAGCAAGTCAGGAAGAGGACTGGTTCGTTCCTGATGAAGAGCTAGTTCTGAATGGTGATTCAGCTGTCCACAGTTCTGACCTGTTCACGAGGCCTGCTGCTGGTTACTCTCTGGCAACCTCCACTCTAGACTCTTAGAACAAAGGAAAGTTCTGGCCCTCGGACACACTGGCCGTTCCGTGGTTGTCCGGGCTGAGTCTCAGGATGGTCAGGAGGCGCGCTGCGAGAATGTCCTGCCCTTGGGAGCCTTCTGCTCCTGGGCCGTCCTGCCCTGGAATTCTCCTTTGAATTCCCTTTAGAACAGTCCACAGAATCCTCTCCAGAATCTTACTGAATCTCCCGAATCTTACTGAATCTCCCGAATCTGAATCTCCAGGCCTGTGTTGCCTGTTTTTACCTGGAGGAACTTCAGCTCGTTGATTGGCTGAAAGTTCCATGGGCATCAGAGTCCCACGTGGGTTACTCAGCCCTACCAGTCCCTGATTGGTTGATCAAGGTGAGATATGAGTCACTTAGTCCTGACACTTAGGAATGCAGTCCAGATGTCCATCCGGCACTCCCTAGACTGATAGGCGCCAGTGGATGACCATTGATCATGATAGCCAGACTTAGCTAAATGCATCCCCCTTTGGGAGCTGTCCTAGGAAACCTTAAATCACCCTGCACTAATGGTCTCTCTGTGGCTGCACCACAGAGATGAACAGAGAAATGGGGCCTCATTTGGGAAGCTCAGAAACACTTAATTCTGCCTTATTATTAAGCCTCGCCGCTACATATCCCCCCTTTTTGAAGGTCACGAGGTCCTGAGGCGTTGTTGCCTTCAAAACAAAACAGAGTTAAGTGATGTCCCTTGCCATTAGAACATTAATCTTAAATGTCTACATTACTCCTCGAGAATTCATACCGGAACCAGCATTGGGAACAAACAGGATGAATAACATCTGGAGTATGTATAAACACGGTAGGAGACATTATCTCAGTCTAGGAATTACACATCAGGAAGTTCACTGTCAATATCTGATACCTCTGTAGTAGATATTTGGGGAGAAGTCACTTCCTTTCTTTTGACATGCTACCTTTGACTCATTCATGCTACCCGGAGTACATCTTGATGTGAGAGTACATCATTCAGAGTACACTGTCAGTCATGATCCAGCTACCCGGCAGCAGTGTTACAATAACACCAGTTCCTGTTCCCAGCCCCCCGATAAACCAGAACACCTGTGTTGGGTATCTGCTAGGGTGGTTTGGAGGTTTGTTCCATTAAAGCAAACTCAACTACCTGTACCTCTTCAGGACTTACTGTTTCTTGGATTTCTATCCAATTCAATAGTGTGGCACCTGAAGGCATCCATGACCTCAAGTTTGGTCTTATATTGTCTGGTTCCAGACCGTACAGTGTTAAGTTACCATGCTGTACTATGGCCTCCTCGGGAACTTGCAGGAAAACTGTTTTGATTAGGTAGCTGCATTGTGGTAGCTGTATCATGCCTGTCACAAGTCATGGTGACAGTTAAATGTGGTGTGCTGACCAGCCATTTACTTCCCACCTGCTCTTCATGGGGTTCATTAACCTCCCTCTGCCCATTAGTAGCTTTACACCCTTCATTGGTGAATCGTTTAGACACAGCCAATGGATAGCTTTGGTAGCCATACCCATCTCAAGATTTGGAACCAAATTCAATCTTGGATTGCCTTCTGGGTGAGCTATGAGCGATGGGGTTAATGTCACATACTCCTCTACTGAGAAGAGTGGAATCAAGTGGGTTGGGATTTGTGCCATGGTTAGACTGGCTACAGTGGCACTAAACTCCCTTAACAGGTCTTGTGTCAACATTCTGGCCTGTTGCACACAAGCATATACCCACTGTATAACACCAACAATCATGTCCACTGGTTGGGGAATAAGGTTTAACCCTGTTGCATAGGAAATTGCCTGTAGGGTTTTCCCTAAGCTTTCCAACTTTTGCTGCTGTCGATACAGTCTGTCACTACCCTCTGGCATCTCTGACACCTGCCTTCTTGGGGCAGTCAGGGTGAGAGTGCCAGTAGCACACAAACCTACCAAAAAGAGCAAATGCACAACAGTGGTGGCAGCAATCAGTCCTCCCAAAAGTCTTTTAGGGTGGCTGATCCCAGTCATCTCCTTCTGAGTGACTGTTGCCTTTCTAAGCTGGCGCAGCGTGTACATGGTGTCTTTCTCAGTATGCCATGTGGCATCTTGGGCACCAACATCCTGGAAATCTGGGGAGATCTGACACAGCTGCTGATGCTGCTCCTCCATTTCCAGGGCATCTGCTTTTTCGATTTGTTCATGCCTGTGCTCTAGGAACCCTGCAGGGGGTGGTGCAGCGGTGGAGCATGCCTGACCCTCGGCTGAGTGGTCATCTGGAGCACCTGAGTGATCTGAGATTGTAACCCCATTCTCACTGTTCCGGTCCACCTTGCACACTTCCTGATTGAGGAATCCCTCTATCGGCATGTTTACAATCGTTCGCTGGGCGTGGGTGTAGGACACCTGCTCGCTCCCCCCTTCCCTCGCTAGGGGTTCAGGGAGCTGCCCCAGCACTGGGATAGCTAGTTCACTGTCTTCGAACTCGCTATCACCCACCAGGCCCATGTCAGTGCAGGCGGGGATTCTGACACCCCCCTTTGCGATGTCCTGCACTGACAGGCGGGTGGCTTGACCATCCAGCTCCAGTCTGGGTGAACCACTGTTGGTCAGACTCAGACTGACAGACTGAGCTGGTGGCTGTAAGAAAACCAGCTCGGCTTTCATTCCCTGTCCCTTCTGGGGGACTGGGTGTGTTGGCAACCCTGCCGTTGAGGCAGGAACAATCAGGTCAGTCTCACTCACTACCTGGTAGTTGTGAGAAATAATGTTACCTGACTGCAGGTTCCCTGGGTCACAGCAGAGGGAATCGGCATCTGGGATCAGGTGTGTCCACAGCGCAGTAGTCTCAGCGTCCAGCTGGACCTCCTGTCTAACCTGTGAATGTTGCACCAGGGGCACCTGGCGGTGGCCCTGTGACAGCTGCTCAAGCAGATCCTCACTAATAGAGGACCTCTCAGGGCTAAGGGTGAGGGCTACATCACCAACCTGCTCTCCTGCCATCTGGATCCCTTCCACCACTGCAGGGTGGTGTTCCTGACCCCTCTTGGGTGCCAGGGTGCACAGGGAAAGCTCCTTTTCATCGCCAGATGGGGAGATCTGCTCCTCTTTAGGGATGTAAAAGGTGTGTGCTTTGCCTGGTGGATCAGGCGGCTGCTTGGAGCACCGCTCCTGTGGCATGGAGGCTGTTGTGACCTCAGCCGGGACACGACTTCCCTGTATATCCGGGGAACAAGGAAATATTTTTATTTCTTGTCCAGAGGGAACAGAAGGAATCTCCACATAGGCTTCTGTGTTCGGTGGGCACTGTGTGAGCACAGTCTGCCTCTTGGCCCCCCTTTCCTTCTGTACAGAAGGCTTAGGAGCCTTGACCTGTTTCCACACTTTGCCTTTCTGGTGATCCACCAAAGGTTCCACTCTGAGTCGCATGCCCTTTTCTTTTTCAACCCGTTTGAGCTTGCCGTGTGACATCAAACACCTTTCAACCTCAGTGTCAATCAGTGTCTCACTGGGTAAGACATCTCCCATGGCAGCCTTGAGGTAAAAGCTTCCTGCTTTTCCTCTCTGTTTTACTGCCTGCTCTGTGACTTCAGGGGTGGAGTCAGCACTCGCTTGGGAGTGGCCGACCTCATCCAGGCAGGAACCCTTCCGCTCAATCAGATAGACTGAGGGAGTGGGAGGGGGCGGGTCTCCGCCTCCTCCAGTGGAGAGTATCAGCTCATTCACGCTTCCGGCAGCCTTGGGGAGCGGTTGTCCCTGTCCTAATAAAGCTTGTTCAAGCCTGGCCAGGCGGGTGGCTACTGAATCCTTTTGTTCAGCTTTTTCTAGCCCTTTCCCTCCCCCGGTGTTCTCATGGCACTTAGGACGCTGGGTGCGGTCCTGTGTGCCTGCTTTGGAACGGGGCTTAGCCAGCTCAGGAGCCTGTGCTCCTTCGAGCAGGGGGGAATTAACCCTGCTGGCTCTGACGGCGAACACAGTCGCTTTAGCAGCTTTTTGCTCAGAGCGACTTTGGACATCATACTCCCAGGCTTTCTGCACGAATCTCTTAATATCAGTCACTTTCATGGTCTGTGCATCTGTATGCATTAAGATCATCTTTCTGACTGATGGGTGGAGATTCGCAATGAATAAACCCTTGAAATGTATGTTCTCTTCGCAACCCTCATCATTTCGCCCTGCAAAATAAGTTCGTCTAAGTCTCTCGTAATATTCGCGAGGGGACTCTGCTCTCTCGTGCTTAATGTTAAGGGCGGCGGCTATCGCGGCAGTCGGGTCAATAAACGCACTGTATTCTTCGATAAGTGCTTGACATAGCTGCTCAAAGTCATTACAGACTTCTTTCATCTGCCTAGCCATCCACTCATGTACAGCTCTGCTGGTAGTTTTCCTGACCAGAAACACTTTCTCCTGTTCTGTGGCGTTTGGCAGGAACTGCAGGTTATACCTGAGGTCTTGAATATAACTCTCGATATTATTCTCTGACACTGCGGGGTCAAATCTCTCTATGTCCTTCGCTAGCTCTCTCAATGAATGGAGATTTATTCATCTAGCTTCTCCGCTGACGGAGATATGGAAGAGATCGTGGTCAGACTTGTCGCTGCTAGAGAGAGTGCTTAATAGCGACTCGAATTCAGACCTTTTAGCAACCATCGTTAAACTTAAAGAGTATTACTTTTAAGTACGAAATCACAGTTTTACCATAGAAAACCACAAGATCAAGTATGCAATCAACCCGGTAGATTGCAAAAGATCACAAAACAATCAAGCACTGCTTAAAGAGCAAGGGGAACTTTTTTCCTTTCGGCTTTCAGCACACTGTATTGTCGTGTATGAAACCCGCGGCGTTTTATATGAATTATTCCGCTTGGTTGACTCATTTCAGTCTTGCCACGCCGGTCCAGGGACGCCATAAATGTAGTGTTTCATAGCCGTTCAGGGACGCCAAATATGTAATCATAGTGGCTCTCTGAAGGCACCAGTTCTGTAGGGTTTGGGCATTTACTGAGACAATTTTCAATTGTAGCAGTAAATCACAAAGTTGATTCTTTTGATGGCTTTAGAATCCAACCATGCGATATAACTCAAACAACGCACACACACAGGTACTAATACACGAGGATACATTTATTAATACATAGAGTATGCCTTAAACCTAACAGATCTTATCGAGAGGGTTATCAGAATACAAAAGATATATATTCAATCAGTTACGAAGTGTTACACATATCAAGAGGACATACGTTCAGTATATCATTCATTAAGACCGTTTCGTAAAGTGAACTTGGTTACAACTTCTACATTAGATACTCAAAACAAGTACATAACTCTTAGGAATTAAATTGATATCAACTGGTTGGGATAGCAATTGAATTCTCGAGCTGTAATGCATTGAAGTTGAATACTCATCCAATTTCTGGGGATTCAGATCTCCTGCGGGCACAAAGAAACAGTTGCAGGCTGTTGCTGTCCAATCCGCGCTGTCTGGCTCGGTGCCAGGCTGTGCTGTGCGGCTTGCGACGGTGCGCTGCAGATGCTCACTGACCGGCTAGTTAGTGTTGGCTTTAACTAGCAAAGTTTGTGCACAGGAGAAAAGATGACTGTGGGTCCCAGCAAGTCAGGAAGAGGACTGGTTCGTTCCTGATGAAGAGCTAGTTCTGAATGGTGATTCAGCTGTCCACAGTTCTGACCTGTTCACGAGGCCTGCTGCTGGTTACTCTCTGGCAACCTCCACTCTAGACTCTTAGAACAAAGGAAAGTTCTGGCCCTCGGACACACTGGCCGTTCCGTGGTTGTCCGGGCTGAGTCTCAGGATGGTCAGGAGGCGCGCTGCGAGAATGTCCTGCCCTTGGGAGCCTTCTGCTCCTGGGCCGTCCTGCCCTGGAATTCTCCTTTGAATTCCCTTTAGAACAGTCCACAGAATCCTCTCCAGAATCTTACTGAATCTCCCGAATCTTACTGAATCTCCCGAATCTGAATCTCCAGGCCTGTGTTGCCTGTTTTTACCTGGAGGAACTTCAGCTCGTTGATTGGCTGAAAGTTCCATGGGCATCAGAGTCCCACGTGGGTTACTCAGCCCTACCAGTCCCTGATTGGTTGATCAAGGTGAGATATGAGTCACTTAGTCCTGACACTTAGGAATGCAGTCCAGATGTCCATCCGGCACTCCCTAGACTGATAGGCGCCAGTGGATGACCATTGATCATGATAGCCAGACTTAGCTAAATGCATCCCCCTTTGGGAGCTGTCCTAGGAAACCTTAAATCACCCTGCACTAATGGTCTCTCTGTGGCTGCACCACAGAGATGAACAGAGAAATGGGGCCTCATTTGGGAAGCTCAGAAACACTTAATTCTGCCTTATTATTAAGCCTCGCCGCTACAGGAGGATGAGATTCAAAGGTAAATTATAAACAATACATGAGACACGAGGCATGTACGTCCATGGGAGTGGAGCTAGATTTGCCATTTTGGACCCTTCTCTTTAAACAAGCAGTTGTGGGTAATCGGTAAACTAAGCTGGCACCACATCTTAAAATCAATAAAGAACATTGTAAATGCTTCTAAAATATCGACAGTGTGGGATGTCTGCCTTTTCTTGCACTTCAATTTGACCTTTGTAATTTCACATTTGATCTGTGTCCTGCAGCTATATTTATTTCAGAAGATGAGAACTGCTAATGCAGGAAAACACAGAGGGATTCTTCATCTGTCATTCTGATTTAAACAAAAGACTAATCGAGTCTTCTAAACGCCAGCTCAAGTCAGTCGGAGCCAGCGCATAGTGCTTTCTGACTCTTGAGTGAAGCCTTTTTGTGTGTTCAAATGAAATGTACTGTAAATGTACACACAGCTGCACCTTTTAAAAGAGAGACTACAAGAGAAATCACGACACAGTCAGTCAATCTGTGTTACAGTTGTTTTACAGTGTACAATTCCTTCCCAGCCACCAGGTCTTATTTATTGCTGCATTCCCCCTCCCACAGAGAACAGTTTAGGCCTAGGTACTGTATTATACAAGCATGTTGTTGA
The DNA here is from genome assembly GCF_055471065.1 of Atractosteus spatula. Taxonomy (NCBI): domain Eukaryota; kingdom Metazoa; phylum Chordata; class Actinopteri; order Semionotiformes; family Lepisosteidae; genus Atractosteus; species Atractosteus spatula. The sequence continues at coordinate 63,317,861 of NC_142708.1, read as the reverse complement.
GAAATGCTTTGAATGCTCAAACTGTCAGAATGCTGCAATGAATCACGATATCACAAGAACAGCACTGTACTGTCTATTGAGTATATAGTGAAAAAACCATCCAGGTCAGAAAGGCAGTTAAGAACAGCTGTTGTAATGAATTAAGGAGGAATATGAAAGCTCTTTGTCCAATCACAATGATAAAGGGGAGAGAACTGTCTTACTACTTTTCATTCTGACATTTTTACATTATTTACAGTATATAAAGTCACACTTTGGGACAGCTGTTTTACTGGGGTTCAACAGTGTGACTGTTGTATTTGCCACCACTTTCTCTGTAAGAGGTTAAGCAAATTTACAAATCTGTACACAAACCTTACCTCACATGGAGAAGAAAAACATTGCTCTGCTGTCTTGGTTTTGTATTTTGTTATAAAGTGGGAAAAAAGAAATACAAAATGCTACCTGGCCCACACCGTCCTACAGTAGGAGCATATTGTTTATTTTGATTGCAGGTGAATATGTTCAAAACATGAATTATTCTTCCTGAGACTGGAAGAGGTTTTTAAGTTGTCCTCATAACTGAACGCCTGCTTTAAACCTTTGCAAGACATTATGAAAATGCTGACACTTTCAGTACTGGTACTGAAAAGCCAGCTTGTCCGCTGTCCTTAGTTGCGCATCACTGATGCAAAAATCTATTACAGCAAAAAACACCTGGAAGGTACTGCATTTAAATGAAAATGCTATATGGTGACTTGGCTATTTAATTATGAATTAATGTCATTTAAAACAGGTTATATATTTTGGGTTCTTATTCTACTGACTGTAGATAATACAAAAATTCAAATTCCATTAAGAAGGTACAGTATAAATACCAGGGATTTTGCTTATGTGAAAGAAAGGCAACCAGCCAAATATTCTATAAGCTGGTGGTTTTTAAATAAGCAGAAAACAAAGAGGGAACTGACCACATACAATGACCACATACACATACCATAACACTCCTTGACATATTTCCATATGTTATGGTAATATTTCCATTAATTTCTCTCACACTTGTATTTCTTCCCCAGTGACACACTTCCTAAAGTGCACACAGAACATTTATTCAAGGTTTGTAATATTCAATGAAGACCACAAGGTTATTCAACTGTTTAATGACAAACTGAGAAATACTGTAGCATTTCTTTATCTAGCAGTGTAAGAGCTACAGTACATAAAGAAATTATATCCGATATCATTGGTGTTTGGAAGGGGTGGTTAGTGATAAAGGTTTGTCACAGGTGGTACTCTAATGGCTCATGGGTGGACTGGTCTAATTTAAGACCAGATGGGCTGAGAAATGTTAATCATAGAACACACTGCAGTTTGTTGTGGGGTTGCAACAATAATGATAATATGAAGACTAGGAGATGCCAGCAGTGTCCTGGGCAAAGATGTTGGACATGGACAAAGCCTATCATACTGTATATGTACTGTACTGTAGGCTGATACCTTTGCTTCCTTCATTAAAAAGTTGGATGAGCTACTGAAATAGATAATACCTACAGTACTAAATAAGCTAGATGAGCTGAGTTTCCTCTTCTCATTTGTGTTCTTATGAAAGGTCGGGCAACCCACTCACCACCGCAGTACTGGTTTGGCTTGTCTGGGCAGAGGCTTCAGCTCATCCCAACCCTTATCCTAAAGAACTGTGCTGTTTTGTGGTGTTGTTTCCAGATGAGCTCTGCATCTGAGGCTAAGGGATAAATTGTTGTGGAAAACTACAGTATGTCTTCTTCCTGCTGTAATTACAGCAGCCATGGTCAGAGGGTAGTGTTTTCCTGGTTTTACCTATTATAAATTTGCTGATTCCAAGACTGTAAAATATTATGAACGAATTTGCTCTAACTTAAGTGCCCTACTGTAATTGCCGTAACTTTAGTACATCTTGTTTAAATATTTGAAATTTTTCATTTGCACAGACTTGACCCCATTTCTATGATTTTTTACTGGAATGCCCTAAATTAATTATTTGTCAAGAGCTTAAAACCATACCGTTATCATTGCGTCTGTTATTAAGTACGTCACATAAGACAATTATTACTGATTAGCTTAATGTTTATGACTTACAAAACCTTAAAGGCTTTACAAACATCTGGCCCTTAATGAGTGCTAACTACATGTAGGGGAATAGTAGAAGCCCACTTCATGCTCTTCTTGTTTTATTCTGAATTCTGATTTTCTGTTCATCACAACCAATTACAACTAAATTTCAAACAGGCTAAAGATTGTTTACTTAAATTCATATTCTTTCCTTTAAAACAATCCACAGATGTCACATAGCTCTTTAATCTGCTTGAATCCAATTTTTCCTGATATTTAACTGTACTGTAGGCCACTACTTATCTTTATACAGTATCAGTGTATTATAAGTTTTTAGGTCACAAGTATACTGTACAACAGAAAACCCTTTGTTAAATTATTTTTCTCTGTATTGTTATATCAAGAACCCTCCGCATACCAGCTGGGAGTTAGCTTCACAAAGCTGTGGTAGGAACTGAATTCCTGAAACAGTATCACCACTACAGAATTCAACAGGGAGCAGTTAGAGAGAACCAAATGGCTTAGACGTCTTGCCTCATAAAATACAAAATGTTCACAAGATGTTCAGCAGTTTTCAGTGTGTATAAGACAACTTTGGAGAGCTTACTGAGCAAAACATGTGCGATGCTGCTGACAGGTCTCTGCTAAAGTGCTGAGAGTTGGAAGCATCAGTCTGATTCCCTTTCTTTCTGTGAATAAATATGTTCTGTTGTGAAAAAAAAATTAAATAAAATAAATAACAAAAACAGTACTCCCAGCAAAACAAAATTTCTAACCCCCACCTCCTCCAAGTTTATCATCAGAAGAATCTCAGAAGTGAAATCATGCACAGTAACATTAATTTGGAGACAATGTAGAGCTTTAGTAATTAAAAGGATGTGACCGACTGCAGAATAATGCAAATAAAAATGATGAGGTGCTTAGCTTTTCAAATATAAAACACAGGAATCAATCAAATGCTGCTTGAAAGAACTTAAAGCATTTATTAAACTATCACATTTTCATGAAAAACATCTGTAATTCTGACTCATCTCATTCAATGCAGACTTCTTTTCTCAGTTTTACATTCTGTGCATGAAAATTATCAAGTGATTTCTGACATATTTTCTAAGAATATTGCAACTTAAGTGTAATCAGTGTTAAGCTCACACTCCTGTAAGTGAAATATGAAACTAGCAAATGCTTCTCTTGAGTTTTATTTTTAATTGGATACTGACATTTAAGGTTTATTTGCTACACAGTACATTACGCTTGTGACAGTACAGTATTTTATACTGTAGGGTATAAAACATTTCAAGAATTTGTTGTATGAATTATGCTTTTACATGATTTTTTAAAAAGAATAACGCTCTCTTGGCTTGATTCTGTTTGTCAGGGTTGAGCACATTTACCTTTTTCAGTCATCAACATGTTCCAGCTGGATTTGAATTTAAAAGAAAGTTTTAAATAAAGTAAATATATAAATTTGATAGATTTTCAATTCAGTATGGAATTCATTTTGCTTAAGGAGAGTACCTAAATGTTGGATAGACACTTGTTTTAAAAGAGTAGCTTAAACATACTGTAGGAAACGAATTAAGCCTGATGACACAGGGTATTGCACTGTAGTGAAAACAAATAACAATGGCAGTGAATAACTACAATGTTTGTATTCTTCGAGAATAACTGTATCGATCAATCAATAATCTCATTAGTAATGTTTATAATTAATATCATGCAATCCAAAAACAGGATCTAATGATTACAAAATGCTTTCCAGTGCTAACAGTAGCTGATGTATGGCAAAGGGCAAAGACTCCAAATAAAGAAAATAAGCTTTGAAATAAAGTAAATAAGCTGCTTGCATGTGTCCATTTCTCTGCTTGTTTGCATTTTATATACCCATTTTTCCTGCCACTTTATTTATCAATGAGAATGTACTTTGAGCTATTTTGTTGATAAAGGTTCAGCATTCTTTGTTTTGAGTATCATAAATATTTCTTGCATGAATGGCATTAAGATACTAATTAAAGAGACAAAAAGGCCTATTATGCAAGGTACAAGAAAGCAAATGGCTTTTGAAAGCAGCAGGTGCTCTTTCTTTTCTTGAAAAGGTTTTTTATTTGTGGATGTATGTGTTGTGCATCCATATGAAAGGGATGGATTCCTTACAGTGGGCTTCCTTTCATATCAGGAAAACCTTTACATCCATTTCATGAAGGAAATCATCTTTTCTTTTTCCCTGTCCTAAAAACACAATTGCACAAAATTATCATTTGAACAAATGTGTCCCACTGATAGCCCAAAGATTCTTGGAGTAGTCGGAGCACAAAGTACTGTAAATGCCTCCTTTTCATACTTTCTAAATTATATTGCATAGCAAATTATCCACCATAAAGAGGAAATATTTTCTTTCTCTTAGTCTGTATTGCAGAGAGACAGGTTACTGCACATTGGCCTGTGCTAGGCAATTTCAGAGCATCACACCTCATTACTTTTGCAGGAATAAAGGATGCCTTTCCTTACAGCAAAAACCAATATCCATCTCAAAAGGTATTTGCTTTTCTAATTAGAACAAGGAAGTCTGAAGAATGGAAAGCACCACTCCGGCATTTCTCATCAAAACTTGCAACACACTGATGACAACACAGCCTTTATGAGGAGCGATGAACAGAATGAGGCTATCCATTTTGAGAAAACATCTATAAAGGTTAAACTATGAAGGCATGGCTGTGATAACCATGCAAAACAGCTACAATTAATGGCTCCCTAAACACATATTACCAGAAGAGAGATGGGTTCAATATGTTAAGGAAACATGATTAAAGTTTAAAATGCATTTGCAAGAGTTTTTTTAAATATCCAGCTTGGGCAGGTGTTGCATTCTGGTTTTCTTTTCTTTAAAAAAAGAATAAATGTTAAAACATTAAAATTTTACTACACACAGAATTCAGTCTGAGAACAAACATACGTCTGTGGTTACTCATAAAGCCTGCAGTATACTGAGTTCATTAATACCAGCAAAATCACAATCGAAGACCATGTGCAAGCTTGCAATGAGAAAGGCCTGAACTGGGCTGAAGAGTATTACCTTGGTGCGACAAAGCCATAAATATCCTTGGCCTGTTTTATGGAGTGTAGAGCACAAAATATAAAACTATGGAAAGAGTGAGAATCGATCCAGAATCTGTGCCAAGATATTTCACAAATACTTTAAGCAGGAAAATCAAATGAGCAAGGTGTCTGCAATCAACACCAGAGGCACCACCTCAGAACTTTAACATTATGGAGTCCTAACATGACCACGGTGAGACTTTTCTACTGTATAGACCTAAGCAGGGCAAAAGAAAAGGCCTTTGAGTCTTGTGCTAAAGCAAACGGAGGAACATTTAAAAAGGAACAGAAATCATGCAATAACCTAACTGCTTCACCTGGGCACCAGGCTTAACCTGCCTATGGTATGTCCTTCCTTTTTTTGTATAATCAGCTTTCTGCTTCTATTTCAGCCTTCTGCTGTCCACACAGTTCAGGAGATTGATTTCTGTTCACTATTTTTAAATGTAGAGAGATAATGAAGCAATCCTGCAGCATGGCATTTCAAAACAGAGATTTGAACTGCAGTGACTGATAGACAAAGTTATATAGGTATAATTCCAACAGATCGATTTGTAAGTCATAGCAAGTCATAGTAATATGTCATCGTCTAAACCTAGAAAATGCAGTTTCTCAGTTTATACCCACATTGTTTTATATGAATGAATGAATTATTTAAGAAAAGCCTTTTTGTTCATTTTTCTTGGGGTTATGTTATTGTTTTCAAATAAAAACAAATTTGGACAGATCTATATATTACATACAGTAGATCCATGCATACATAATATTTATATTATGTCATATATTTCCTATACAGATATATACTGTACATGTAGCCCGTCAATTACAGCTGATAACACCTTGAAAAGAATCCCAGGCACTCAAACAATGGAATCCTGAAATGTCAGGAATGGAGGAAGATTTCAAGATATGACCTGCATGAAGAAAGAAGGACTTTGGACGGGCCATATTTTAAGAATCTTTAGAAACTTTTGATAACATGTTTTTTTTTTAGAAATGTCCCTTAACACCAGGGTTAATGTCTATAGTCCTGGGAAAAGCACCTTGAGCCACTTAAAAAGTAGCAAAGGCCATATGAAGCCTGCGGGACACTCCCTTTGCTGTAAGAAGGGAAGCTACTGTACCATCCTGGAAGGTCATGAACAAGAATAGACACTCATGAAAATATGGAAAATTCAAAAAAGACATTTCTTGACCAGTTATAGAAACACAATGTGATTTGCAACACTGCAGCACATACAGTATATTTTTGCTGTACTCAGTGTGACAGGACGTTGGTTACTGCTGATAACACTGTGCCACTGTAAGATCAGGGGATAGTGATTTGACATCTGTAGTCCAGAGGCTGGACTCTAACTCTGCTAACACCTGCCAGCGGCCCCAGGCATCAATGACCTTTTACAGGTTTCTACAGCTTTTGAGATCTGAGCTCAGGTTTTAGGGTAGTTTAACTCAGAATGTGTGATAAACCCAGTGCAACCTTATGTATATAATGCATTGTGTTTTAGATTCAATATAGTTTAATGCCCCAAAATGTAGATTCTTTACCATGCATTTATGAATAATAACCTAATAAGAGACTTCTTATTTGTGTTATTGCACTTTTCCGCAACATAAAATAACGGGTCTCATCTGTTGTTGTTTTTTTCAAATAAATGATGAAGTAGAATTTAAGGTAATAAAGAAGATATCACATAATATGCCTCCGAGGTTACATACCTAGTAGATGGGAATGTACTAGAAATTGTTGGGTTTTTTTTCATTTGAGCTTTTTATTGATATTAAGCTGGAGAAAAAAGGCCATATACTGCAAAACATAGGGGAAAAAATGACCAACATATTTTGAGGAAGGACCATAAAAATAGCCCAAACCTTCCCCCAGTTAAAAACGCACAGTTCCCTCAATCAGAATATATTACCATTTGTGAGATTTGAGTAGTGACAGCACTAAAAAGCTCATTACTGCTTTCCAAATCTTAAAATCCATTTGGAACTGTACTGTAAGTCACTGTGATGTGATGCTTTTTCCAAAGGCTCTTCTGCATTGTCACGAAGCCAATCTTTGATGTTTGTTTCTTTCCCTGTATATCCAGTAGAATTCAAGGCTTCCCCAAGGACTCGCAATATCTTAAGAAATCCATGAAAAATTACACCCACCTGGAACTAGCATTAAGTTAAAAAATATCACATGTTGCCTATTGTTTAATTCTCTAGCCACAATTTGAAAGATTTTAAGAAGCAAAAGACTTACTACAGATATTATAAACAAATAGGTTCTCAGTTACTTGAAGTGGATGGTAGAGTCACAAGAGGGTTAGCATAGATCTGAGTTGAATAAAATGTTGAGCTACAAATGTTTTATTTATAACTCCTGCTGCTAACAAATACAGAAAAAATGTACAAAAACTCTACTGCAAATGCTAGCAAAAAGAGTCTTTATACCAGTATGATGTGCCATTTCATTACTTAAAAATGGAGTGACAAGTGAACACTGTTTATAAAAACAAATTCCAATTTGCTGTAATTGTTAATGGGTGATTTAGCAAAGACATTGAATGCTTCAGATGCTATTAAGACAGTGAGGAGGATAATGTGTTAAAACTGTTCATTCAAAAGATGTACATGCTATTCACATATTCAATATTTACTCAAAGAAACCACTTAATAAACACCTCAATAATAACAGATGTACCAGAACAACAGACTAATTTAGAAATCATGCAGCTTTGAACAACAAAGGTCTTAGAAATAGACTTAGCTTGTTCAACTTAATTATTACCAAAACAGACTTAGAGAGTTTTCAGTGATGTTTTTATTCCAGGCTTTCCTTTAAGCTTCTGTAGATTATTTATGACGTAATAACTAAACAGGAACAGAATAAACATACTGTAATAAAATCCATATTGAGATGTTGTCCGACGTTATCCCTTATTTTCTAGGAGTGAACGCATCATCCTGTGCAATGTTGGTCTTCTATTGCCAATTTTCTGATTTTCCGTCCAGGAAGATAAACTTTTCAGCTTTGTCCCTTGACCTCAATACCTTAGACAAGGGGTAGGTTACTTTGCGCTACCCAGTCTTTGCATTGACTAGACTCTTATCCAGTGAGAACATTATTAGTTAACTGATCGTTATTTGCATAATTGACACTGCTGCCAACCATCAATTGTCAAGGCTCAGCTGGAACAAAGACCTGCAATCCAATGGAACAAAGGTTATGCCATATACAGGGCCTTCCCTCCTCTGGTCCTGGGGATGCCAGTACTTGCTTCGTTTAACTAATACTGTATGTTACATAATTTGACCTTTCAGTATTTTTGGCTCTCGAAAGCCACAGTGGTCAGGTATCTTAAAGTCTTGCAGCTTGATATCTCCAATGCCTTAACTGCTGAAAACAAAATAGGGACTATTTTTTAAAAAAATTTCAATTAAAGGCTCAACTAAGTAGCTGGGAGAACTCAGTTTCAAAACAGAACTCAGGAGACAGAGGGATCACAATAACAGGGACTGGGGTCAGTATTTTGTATTTACTGAACACTACAGGACATGTTTCAGCTGAAGGAAAATATGCCAAAGGCATCTAAAGGTGCTGTCTAGTGGATGTCTGTACTGCACTGGCCATGGGCCATAGCCCAATCACATTCTTCAGGCATGGCTCATTGAGCTCATAGTTTCATTAACACCAGATAAAGAAATGAGCTAATTATAGCAAAGGGAGTCTTGAATATAATGAATCCCTAAAATATTCTGCCAATTACAGACACATGCTGGATTGTTCGCCATAGATCCGAAACATACACTCCAGTCTCAGTTCACTCCATGAACATAGGATATCTCTTACAGTAAGAAAATACCGATCAGGCTGCTTTTAGGCATACCAATAAAATATGCGTGCTCCTACTAAGCAATATCAATCCCAGATCAATCTTTTTTGACCTATTATTACTTGAAGCTTAGGAAATGTATTGTACTGCATTTTGAGCAGAATCGCTATAGATTTATCTCACAGCATCGTCTGGCCTACTGTACTGTATGTGAGCAAAAGCCAAAGAGGAGACGTATTCAATGCTTCATCAAGTTCGACTCTTATTTTCTTTCATATTGCTGTACTACGAACCAAATCAATACCACATCTGCTGAGAGGGATCCAGTGATATTCATAAGCAAATGTATAGTAACATGTTGCTAGTATTGCATGGAATTTGAAAAACTGCTCAACACAATGTGGTCATGGCAATGAAAAATACACAGTATGCTTTGTGTGTTGTCTAATAACTACAACTTCAGTTTGACTTTACATCAGTTGTTTAAATGTCAGGAGATAAACCTAGAATTCAGAACTCAGCAGGCAGTCAATAAAGGTTAATTAACAGTGAGGGAAAAAAATTTGAGCCCTGTAGGGTATTTATGATTAAATAGGTAGCAGAGAACAGAACAGGTTTGCACATACAGGGAGAAACGTAGACACAAATGTACATTAACTCATACTTTAATGTTTGTTTTTATTTGATGTGATTTGAAGAAAAACATCTACTCTGCCAGGAACGGTTTCAAGACTAGAACACGTTCCTCAGTGAAATAGAGTGCTTTAATATTTAACAACATTTTCTTTCAATTTGGTAGATGGTCACAGGATGTCTTCCGCTGACACCAGAACAGTGAGAAAAATGGAATCAAATGAGAATATAGAGTGTAGTGGGAAAATTGCACTGTCACACAGTGCTGTTAAAAGTCTGGGGTTCCATCACTCAGTATAATGTGTGCCTTGCAAAGAGACAAACAGGGTCTCTGTTATGGTCTACCTTATGAGAAGGGTTATGTCCTTTCATGATTCAATGCCTCTACAGTATTTGGACCATACAGTATGCTAATGGACAATGTTTAATGCAGATGTCATGAGGCTTTCCATTTCACAAAGCATGGGTTTAACGTGACTTCAGCAGGAGAATGTTAGCCAATCTATCTATCTAGCATGAACATGGCCATTGACTGCAACAATCTACTCCCAGAAGATCTTCAAAAGGCCTAAAAGCATTAATAATAATGCATTATTTCACTCACTTGTTTGCTAAATGAGGCAGATCTGTACAACTGGCTTTAGCACTAACAGGACTCAGTACAATACTTATTTCTGGAAACTATCCAAAGAAGTCAAAACAAACCCAAGCATGTTAGGCCTTGTAAGTGTTGAGCAAAATTATTAATTTAATATGTGGAAGTTAATTTCAGACAAGTGCAGTATGTGATACAACAATCCAGATTTATGTACTAGTGAACAGGGGGTTATTGAAGTTGGCCTGCATATTTCAGAGTACTGAAGAATGATTGGTATATATTCCTGACTAATTATCTTTCTCATGGGTAATGAAATTAAGATATTGAGCTTTTACAATTTGAGCAGCACATTTGCATTAATAATATGTAACTAGAAAGGTCTCATCTTTACTGGAACCGCAACCAAAAAAATGACTTCATTCATACTGCAAGTATTCATTCAGCAAAATAAAACCACCAAAAGAAAATCATGTCAAACATTTTATTGTATATTTCAAAACGTAGGGACATTAGCACTCTCAAGTGTAACTCTTTTAGAGGATCTGTAAGTAGGTTGATTTATCATAAGAATAAAAAAGGCTTTGCAATGTGACATGTACTGTAAAATCTGCCAACCGCTTCAAATTGCTGTGATGTTCATGGAAACACCCTCATTCCTGGAGCTCGGAATGCCAAGGCAGAGATCCTGACTAACCACTTCAAAATAGTGCCCTGAGTGTTTATTCTTGATAATAAAACAAAAGAGTGCAATCTGGGGAGTGGGTGAGCTTTTCTCCCAGTGAGCAACTGCCTTAAGCCCGCCTGCCTGGTTTTAGAGTCTTGACTATGTGGGAGAGCTTTTTTTATTCCTGGCATCGTTTAATGGGTTCAGAGCTCATGTCTGAAAATGTGCTAATGCGATATTTCAATCACCCTGCCCCATTCCTTCTCCAAAAAAGTGACAAACCCTTATATTGCCTGAGAATCCACTCAAAGCAAGTTAATACGGATAATTCCCCTTTAGTTTCCATGAAATTATTCTGAAATCTTTCGTGAGGAATTAGGGAAATGTAGGTGTGAGGTAGCACTCGGTGTTGTGAAACTCCAGAAATTGACTTGCTGTTCAATAGGTGGTATTTGTGTTGTGGCAAAGTTCCCTGTTGTTTATGTTTAAAGTCTCCCCTCTGCTCTCCGCTGATAAGTCTATTATTGACTGGACTTAATTGCATTATGCTGCACATTTCCACAACAAAGAGGTGCTGCACCATCCTGTAATTCGTCTCAGCCAAGCTACAACCAGCCCTCAAATGGAAATTGGATTTGCCACACCATACAGCACTTCAATCAAGCTAACAGGATCTCCCTCTGCCAGGGATGTCAAAAAATTCCTATTACTTTGGCCATAGTAATAGTAATAGTAATTCCTATTACTTTGGCCATGCCTTAATATAATTTAGTTTATATGTAAAGCAAATATGATCTATATGACTTTGTGATCGCTGACTCAAACCCATACAGAGGTGAGGTTGGGCTTAAGCCCAATGCATTTACTGGCAGGCCAATGCTGTACTGTAGGTATACCTCCCACTTTCTCTTCTGACACCTACAGTATTTCTCTGAGGGAGCTCCAAAAGACACATTCAACTGAGGCTTAATTAGGAGTGAATTACAATTAGTAAATGAAGAGGAAATAAGCCAATGTTGGCTCTTGCTGAACAACTGGAACATTTATAGTGTTTTGTTGTGAGGTGAAGGCTGTGTTTTGTCATCTGAGGATTAATTGAAACTTAAAGCACCACAGCAGGCAGCAGAAAAAAGAGAACTGTGCAATATTGCATATGGATTATGAATTTTAATATCGGCAAGGCAGGACATGTTTGGTGACAAAGATAAATGAGCATTTTAATATTGAATAACCACAAGAACAATAAGAGTGTATTGCGCTCTTTAGACCCATAGGAGTCAATTTCTAACTTTATCTCAAAGGCAGACCAGATGAACTTTACCAGCCTCATGATGGTAATATAGTACATGTGTCTAACTCCCTTTAACCATTTTAAGGTACCTTGAAAGAGTCTGTTGAAAACCTTACTGCCATCGCTAGCTTTTGTCACAAAGCAAAAGGCAAAAATGTTTTTTTTTCTAAATATAAAGTATATGCCAATCTACATTAAGTAAGATTAAAAAGCAAGATGAAAAAAACTGGAACATAATCTAGTCTGTTTTGACTAAATCTTTTATCATTGTATTGATTTTGTCAATACTGAAATACTGAAAGAGCTTTCATCCATTGGAAGTGATCATCATGTGCATCACACCAGCAATGCCCATAATGAACTACAGTGTACTATCAAAGTTTATTTGACATTCTTTCTTTGGTTTCTTTATGATTTTTAGGCTTATTGACATGATATGAGAAAACACATTTATACCACATTTATTTTACATTTATATTGTATTCCACATATCCTTGTGATTTATTTGAGACCTATTTAATATCCTGTCTTGCGCCTCTTGCTTGGTGGGATAGCCTGCAACCCTGTATTAGAAATAAGCGGTCAGAAATGTGATTGATGTGTATATTTAGTCTGTATATCAATAATTATTAAAAGTAATATAATACAAATATACTGTATACTTAATTCCTCTCATGCATCTTGTTCACTCCAAAGAGAAAAACTCATTTATTTACAGTTACTATAATGTATGTATTAAAATGACATAATTGCTTTTGATCTGGTAGCTTTCATGTGTTTCCAGGCTGAAGTCTGTGTTACCACAACAGAGTTAGAAAACACAGTGGAAATACAAAAGCATTGCCCAGCTGTTTCCATGCCTTGGTGTGACAAGAGTTACCAAACTGTTCGACCCTGAAATACAATCAAGGGAAGCTGACAGTACAAATAAATTGTATTCCAAATATGTCAACTGGAGAACTTCCCATAAAATAAGGGAGATCAAAATTTTAGATGGTTTACTATACTGGACCTTGTGATCTGATGAAGTGCACTTTGAAAATTACTGTCCTAGTAGACAGGAGCTTGACAGCCCACTGTTAGGTCATGTTTATGGTCTAACCATGTGTCGCCATATCAATTCAAATAAACTTGATCCCCCCACTTTTTCATTGAGGTTGCACATTGATACACATGTCCTGCAACAGAATGTAAATAAGAGAAAGGCTCCAGATCAACACTATTTGCCACACTATGGTGAATTACTTTAAAATGCATACTTAGAAACTAGACCAGTTCACCAACAATTAATGTGCCCAAATGGTCTCAGTTAGAGTCATCAACACATTAAATATCCTGCTGCCTCTTAGAATTAGCTTCTCAATCTGATATGTAAATAGTGTTTGGGATATACAGTATTCCACTTGATTAAGGATGCATATTGCATCCTTGAATGGATGAAAAGCAGATCAATATGCTTCTTTTTTTCCTTTCCATTGAATAACTTTGTGCAATGATAAACTGCATATGAAGGACTAAAGGTTATTACTGTCAAGAGTCACATGAAAAAGGAGTATCTTCCATGAATCCAATATTCATTTTGCCTTTAAACAGAAAGCCAATTAATACCACTTCTTCTCATATAAGGTGACTCACCACTTCATCTTTACGCAGATAATCAACTTCAAACCACTAAGATGTTTCAAGCACATTGTTAGTGCTTTGAAATAGCTAGAGCGGGAGAGTTTCTTTTTTCATACTGTATCTTGATTGACAAGCAACTTATAAATCTGAATATCGTGCTATTACAGAGTTGACATTACTGGGTCTGACTGAGTTCACTCTGAGATCCAGGTTCACTTCTGACAGTACCACTTTTGTTTCTGTTCAGTGTGTTTATTCAGTGTGTAAAGAAACAGGAAGTAATATTTCATGTATCGGCATGTTGAAGTGCTTTTGTGAAAGCACTTCAACATGCCGATACATGAAATATTACTGCCTGTTTCTTTCTGTCCCCAAGCTCTTACTGTACCTGTCTCATGCACACGTTGTTTACACTCCATCATCCCAGATGCATAACTGACTTTTGAGTGTGATAAAACAGCAAAAGGCTGTTTCATCTGAAGGTGGTGTTTGAAAGGTTGTTCAAAGAAAGCATTTCAAGCAGAGGCAGAGCAAAGCATTTACGTTTTCAATCCGTACAACGGACGCCTTGATTTTCTCCAGCATTCTGGGAGGGATGGTACAAACAACTGCATCAGGTAATGTCAAGGTAGCTTTATGTGTTTACACCCCCAAGCTTCAAACCAAAAAGCAAGTGAGCAGATCCAAAATGAATGCACGCACACCCTTGCCTAATATACCTCGTTAACCCTGAAAAAATCATGTCGTATGAGTTTCTACTCTTTGCATGAACTGTATGAGCTTCATACTGTAGGTACAGAGAGACAAAAGGACTACTTTCATTCAGTGCATTGTTCACTACTTATGACACACTGCAAGAGGAAACAGCTACTGCTGTTGGTACAAGACTTTTTCATTTTGTCTTCAGGAGGTGGGTATTGATCCTTTAAATGTGTTGTGGATTCTCTGAGGTAATAAAACCACACTAGGACAGAAGCCAGTTTGGGATCAATGTCAGCAGAAATATATTTTGTTTTATATGGAACTGATTGGATAATTTGACTCATGTGAGTGATCTTAGATCAGCAATGAGAGAGCACTACCTCTGCAATGCACTTTTATTATTTTGCTGTGTGTGTTGTCTCACACACAAAAGAAAAATGTTCATATGAGCAGAATCACAGAAAAAAGCTGTTTATACTGTATATAAAGCCAATATTCACAATTTCGTGGGAGGTGGAGTGGGACAAGACTAGCAATTATGATCACACATCAAGAAAATCAAGTTCTAAAGTTTTACACATAAGATAATAAACTCTGAAGTGAAGAAATCATTTCACATTTCAAGGAACACAACAAGAACAATTTTTAAGAAGTACAAAAGAAGAGGGACTACCATGTGTAAAAGCAGAATTAGGAACTGGTAGAATGGTCCACAGATATTGAAACTATTTGGCAAGGACCTACAATACAGAGTAAACTGGAGCATCAGGTCATGAGATGATCGAACAGGTGTCCTGGCTAAGCTGATGAGGACTG
The DNA here is from genome assembly GCF_055471065.1 of Atractosteus spatula. Classification (NCBI taxonomy): domain Eukaryota; kingdom Metazoa; phylum Chordata; class Actinopteri; order Semionotiformes; family Lepisosteidae; genus Atractosteus; species Atractosteus spatula. The sequence goes on along the minus strand of NC_142708.1, from coordinate 63,302,550 downwards.
TACAAGAAGACACTAAGGACACACAGCATTCCAAAATGTACATACTGTATTTAAACAGCATGCTTTCAGGACCTGAATTCTCAGGCACCTTCATGCCACTGACCTACAGAACCTACAAAAACTCTGTTAAAACAGAACGTTGCAAAAGTCTCAGTTGAGAAATCTGTCTCACCACGCTTCTTACAGAGATGAAACTGAGAGGAAACACAGGTTCGTTGCATAGCTGCTTCTTAACCTCTTCAGGAACTAGAAAGAAAGTGGTACTTGTGCAAAGGTCATTAAAATGCACCAAAAGACCAAAGCATGCTGCTGACAGGAATGTTGCCAAGTGGTTTAGGCTCTTTTGAGGTTGAGTGTGTATGTTCTCCGTGTCCACCTGGATTTCCTCCAGGTTCTCCAGTTTCCCCCCACTGTCCAAAGTCACACTGTCCGGGTAAATGGACATCCCGAAAGTGTGAGTGCATCCCCACCTTGGAGTCCTGTGCCTGTTATGTACAGTATGGCTTTGACTCACTCAGGCCCTCTAAGGGTAAGGCCTGTAGGATCTGTAGGACTTCAAGGGTGACAAAAACACACAAATCTTACTGCACTCAAAGGATCAGAAAATGGAGAAATATTTAGCAAAGACAGATACCAACTACTACAACTAGTTTTTACACAAGGTTTTTATCTATAATTTTGTATTGCTTTAGGTTATTGAATACTTTGAAAAATAAATTGAAGAATTACAAATATTTATGTGCATAGAATATCTTACTGTTTATATGAGAGAAATTCTAAATACATTTATTTTAAAACCACTAATAAAAGTGTGTAATTGTTCAGGTGGGTAGCTGCGTCAGCATGCGTAGGCTGCAAAGGAACAAGTAATAGGTTTATTCCATGCTGAAAAAAAGAAGAAAGAAAACACAACGTTTTGGCCGTGGAGCCTTCTTCAGGTGTGAGAGAGACAAGGCAGTAGGCAAAGGTAATGTAGCGGTAATGTAGCGGGAGCACTCTGTGTTCTCAAAGACGGTTTTCCGAACTCATACATCAGAAAGATTACCGAAACCAAAATTATTCTGCAGCTAGGATCACACCTTTTTCCTTCTCTTAACGACAGACTACTCTTTTTTTAAATTTTCTCCATTCATTGGAAGTTTCATTTCACACCTCTCGACACCTATCCTGACTTCACACCTCTTGATTGGCCTCTCTTTCTGTCCCCTGCTCCCGCCTCTCACTCCTCCTCTCTCCCAGTCTTTGTGCTCCCGCTACATTACCTTTGCCTACTGCCTTGTCTCTCTCACACCTAAAGAAGGCTCCACGGGCGAAACGTTGTGTTTTCTTTCTTCTTTTTTTCAGCATGGAATAAACCTATTACTTGTTCGTTTGTAATTGTTGCCTTTTTGTTTAGTTAGAATTTTTTTTTCAAAACTGGTATTTTGTTTTTAGAGTTAATTTTCTGCATATGGCAGGGAACTAAACAAGAATTTCTTTCACACATTAAGCTTATTGACAGCAGTTAAAAAATGAACTCAAAAGTAAGAAAAGAACTATTAGTCTTACAGGCTAATAATTATTCAGGATTTAGATTTCGTCAGTGTGGTTGTCTCACCCTGGGCAATAATTGCTGGCAATTGTGTGGGACAATAATTGTTAACAATACATTTTCACACAGTTTCCATTCTTCTCTGTTCTGCATTTGACACTTTAAAAGAGCACTCTAGGGAATTCAATGCAGGCTGCGTTTTGGTAATTGTTGCTATAAAGTATAGCTTTCAAGTACTGAATGTCTCTAAGACTAAAAAGCTATTTTAATGTTTTAGATGCTTAATCTTTCTTTGTATGCTATAAACAAACAACCATAATAGCAATGGAAATAATTCTATATAAACAAAAGGAAGTATCACATGCATTTAAAGCACTGATATCAGTGCCCACATTCTCCACTGTTAACTAATAAAAGCATTGTGAAAATATGTTTCAAGTGTTAGATGAAAAACTCATGAAGTAACTCAAAATAACAAAGTTTGAAAACATATGTTGCCAAAATCTTTCACATTGTGAAAAGTTTTAAAATAGGTGTGTTCCAATACTAATGGTCACTTTAAATCACTCGGAGGAGCACAAAGTATGTCTTTATAAGATGATCAAAAGGAGGCATGGAATTATATTACATTATACTTACAGTGCAATTCCCATCTTATGACTACAAATACAAATAGCTTGACTGTAACAGTTTTTACTTTGCTGTCTTAATACATTCTGAGTGAACTATTATCATTGAAACAAATCAGCTATATCGCAACCCTCACATTTGGAGAAGAGAAGCAATCTCGTCACAGAGACCACTTTACAAGCACTGAAATTGCTTCCCTCTATTTTCCATGGTCTTGCAGATTTTCTGGTTCCTTAATACTAAGGCATTAGAGACTATGGAGGAAATATTCAAAATTTGTCTTCAATTAATTAACTTAGAAAACAGGGGGAATGAAATTGGACCCTCATCTGGTTCTTGGGAATGGGCTGGTCAGGAAATTGATGACTGATCAGTCAGTAGTGAAACAGTTGGGATCCTGGGGAGGGTCAGAAAGAAGAAAGACAGACCCCTACAATTACGAAAAACTATGGTGACACATCGGTAGTGATGGACTTGGAGTGTCACACACACCTCAAGGTAAATCTGATCATCATCTTTGTGTTCCCAAGTCTTTCCAACTTACTTTTTCAAGAGAACTACACTACTCACTGATCTATGGTTTTTATTGGCCTTCACTGGTCTAGCCAACCTGGGGTGGAAACAACCCCAAAATACTTCATTTTCAGCTTCCAGTAAAAGAGCACTTAGAGAGATACAGTGCACTCTACCCCTTTTATTCCCAGCATGCTGATCAGCATAACCAAGTTGCATCAGAAACAAAGCTTGAACCAATTTAAGAAATTGCTTAAAGCTACAGATCTGCATCATCTGTGTGTGAGCTGTGAATGGTGCTGGGAGTTGTGAATAGAGGATGCAATTAAAATTCAGAGTTAATGGCTCTAAATGCAGTTTTTTTTTTGAAGTAACAGAAACATCCATGGAGTGCAGTGGAATAAATCACTAGCGCCTAAGTGTCAGTCATTTCAAGAAAACCCCAGCTTCCTATACAGCCACAAGCTAAATTTATATGAACTTTTAAACTCATTAAAAGAAAGAACTAACTGCACGAGCCGATCATTTTGAGTAATCAGACAAAGTAAATAAAGAAGGAAATAGAGCAAAGCTGGAATCAGATCTTCGTCTTGGCTGTATTTGGAGTTCAGTCACAGAGCCACGTTCATTTATCAACAACATACAATGGGTGACACTCTCTCTATCAGTCAATGCTTAATTTTATTAAAAAAAAGAATTCAAATAAGTCTGCGTGGTTTTTTCATTAATCTTCCATGGCTTTGCACATCAGACCCTCTGCAAAATGATTGATAATTCAACCAACAAGCAAAGCTCTGCAGCAGTCTAAACTTTGGAGGGAAAAATTAAATGAGGGACATTTAAAAAATGTCAGTCTTGTTATAATATGAATTCACTGCTGCGCCTCAAGATATTTTGTTTTCTGAACTGTGGATGCAAACATATTAAATTACAATCACATTATCCTCCTCCTCAAAAAATCTTCTGTGAAATTCTTTCAAAACCTGAAAGTGTTTTTAATCCTAATATTCTTGTTTAGCCTGAGTAACAGCTTGGTTTATGTGCTCAGTGTTCATTTGTGATATCTGAATCCCTTTTAGTTTCAAATTTGAATCCTCAGTTTTAAGCACTCTGAATGCCATTCTGCATTCCATTTCTAAGTTGCTTTACACCAAATCAACGGTAGAGAGAAACAATCAATTACTGACTTTTCTTTTTATAATTGACTATTTTATTGAATAATTACAATGATAAATTAATAGGTGATTTGCTTAAATAATTGTCCAGGATTTTCAATTTCAGTGATTTTTTAATAGTGTGCATTAAGATGCACATTAATAAAATTAATTGTAGAACACATCTAATATTATGAAGGTAGAAAATGTGTGAACATTCAGAGTAATAATTTAATATCTATCATTTTACATTTTTCCACTCTACAACAAAATCTGTTTTGTGACAACATTGCACTGTTTAATTATATCATGCTTTCACTACAAATCTGTGCCTTCCTTCCTTTATAATTGTAATACAAGGAAACAATTTTTAACATTTACTTTTTTTAACATTCACTTACTGAAAATTATTATATTCATTCTTTAGAAGACCTGCCTCTGGACTGATTAAGTTCCAAATCACAAAGCTTTGTTTTTGGGGATGATACATTAATCCATGCTTAAATCTTTGAACATGAGGACTAAACTCATGCCTCTGTCCAATATCCAAAAATAAATACCAAATTCAAGAAACACACCAGAAGTATGACCTCCCTGTAAAAGGCACCATCCTTTCAAATAGTACTCTCATGAAACGTTTAGTTCATCATATTGTGATGTACTGTGATACAGAGAATGAGCAATTCCAGCTGTTTTCACTGGCTTTAATAACAGTTTTAAGCACAGTTTTCGATTGCATTTTACATATTTCTATTTTGCCCATCATTTAATCTTTTCCAGATACAATACATTTTTTTCTCAACTCTCTGCCTTATTTCAATATACCTCATGGGCTTTTCTTGTTTGGTTATCATCTCTAGCCCATTCTACTCATGCAAGTAGGTTAGCTGATGTTTTGAGACATACTGTATTCTCTTCAGCTACACAGAGCATTGGACATGGTTGAGTGTGAAGAACAGTGTGGGTGGAAATGCAAGAAGCAGATGCAGTACTGTATATTACTGCAAGAAAAAAAAACAGCAATTCAGAAATCTTGTATCTAAAAGCACATGAGAACAACACAGTGGTGTGGCAGTCAGCACTGCAGCTTCACAGCCCTGGGGTCCTGGCCCAGGTGATTCCGGATTGGGAGATCTGGAATTTCTCTTCTGAACTACAGTGTGGACCATTTACACAAGAATTGCACAAAACCCTGGCTGCCAACCCATTATGGATATGTATCACTGGTAATAATGGTGGAGTTTTGCTCATTATTTGTTTTGTTTTATCATTTGTGTTTTATCACTGTCCCATGTCTGTCATGGGTCAAATAGTTGGAGATCTTTATTGACAGAAAATAAACTGCAGTCCCACCTACTAGTAGTTTCCTGTAATGACTCCCATTCATAATAACATAAGATTACAAGTGAGAAGACACCTTTGGGTCCAGCTAGCTCATTAGGTTGTTAATAGCTAATTTGATCAGAGGATCTCATCCAGCTGTCTCATGAAAGATGCCAGTTTCAACAACACTGCAGGTAACAATGTTTCACCATATCACAAACTTGTAGAAAAAATGTTGCCTGTTTTCCATTTTAAATGCACTTCCTTATACGTTTCACTGGTGTTCTCTAGTTCACATTTCACTGTTTGTTCTAAAAGTGAGCTCTCTTACATCTACAGTATGTATATTCAGCCATTCAGAAAGTGCTGAAGCTGTTGCCTTCAACATAGGCAACATACAGACAAAAACTATACACATACATATGTAAAGGGTTATATTCTTATTTAGATTAACAAAGTCAATACTCTTCATGTTCCCATGTTTATGTTTACCTTATAGATCCTAAATATCTTCCAAAATCATCAGTGCAGTAGATGTCAACCAATTTAATGCAAAAAGGTCTTAAACAAAGCACCTTTGTGCTTGCCAGGACCCCATACAAGTAAAAACAGCATTGTATGACATTGATGAGAGAGCAAGAATCAAGAGGGGTCTTTCGCACTGTAAATCAACATGTGTACTCTAACACATAAGGAGTCTGGCAATCTTGAAAGATTTCTGTTCATAATGCTGCATTCATGCCCCTAACTCCCTCAACCAGCTTTATCACAGCGCACTTTAATGCCAATTAGAGTTCACTACAGCCTTCCATTTAAAATCCTACAAATCCTCCTTTCCAGAAGGAAACATTGTTAATTCTCCTCTCCCTCTCAATTTTAAGGGAACAGCGATTTTAAAGAAAGGTCAGTTTTCTGACAAGCTGAGTTGATGCCAAAGCGCAAAGAGTCACTAACCTGCCTTAAAGCAGATATTTTGCTTTTGTAAAACTCAGCCACCATAAATCAACATCACCTGTCACATGTCTAGTTACCAGCCAGAGACATATTTCAGAGGGAGGGAGAGCTGATGGGGCCTCACTTTCACAGCTTGTTATTTTCAAGATCATAACAAAAAAATCAATGCTACAGTATCTTGCATCTTTACAAAACATGCAGATACGTGCTGATACTATGTCCTATATTGATGCAGTGGCACCTTTTCAGTCTGCCCCTTCACTGCTTTTTATAACCTAATGTAAAATAATCTTTAGCCCTGATTCTAATAAATTTGGCAGTCTTGACAGACATCTCTAATGGCAAACTTCTTACAGAAAGTTGAAACTTTTTTGATTTGCTGAAAGAAAGATCTGACTTTAATTCCATCAGTGTCTAGTCTATAATCGGATAAATCTTACAGCAAGCTTGGTATTTTTAAAAATCTGAATTTAAAAATTCACAATTCTACCACTTTACTCTAATTAAAAGTACCTTAAACCTCTTTATTAATCATTTCATGTTTCAGCTAATTCACCTGTTCCAGAGGTACTGTATGTGCTTGTGTTTCCAGACATGGAATACCTTCCAGTATCACACACCAGGGATTGTGGGTGGATGTGATTGCTCTGGCTAATTCTGCTGTAGGACAAGTATACGCTGGCATACAGGGGGCCCACACAATTTTTAATAGACTGTCCATTTATACTCATAAGCCTCCTGCTTTATGTTTTCCGTATTATAAATTAAGCACAAAACAAACTGGCAGCTGTTAAAAGCAGCTGCTGCACCATACTTTAGTGTAAGGTTCTTTATAATGAATTTCAGTCACATCAGGCACATTAAAGGAAAACAAAATGCTGTAAAATATCTCCCAATGTAACACTACAATTCTTTCCAAAAGCTGCAAAATAACTGATGCTGCCTGTCGGAATGACAGAATTCTACTGCCATAAATTCACACATGCAGTACAGTATATATCAAGAAAGCACTATGGTAGAGTTTGAACCAGAAAGATATTGTTTCTGCATGATACAAAAGTCACCACATGGCCCCTATCCAGATCTTGAAAATCAGGCCATTTTTCTGTATGGAGCCTATAGATGTGTCACGATCATCATCCCTCCTCTAGAGGGCGCTCCGACCCCTTTGTGTTTTAGTTTCATTATCATATACACCTGTCCCTGGATTCACCATATTATTTAAAACTGGTGCTCTGGAAGCTCAGGGCTCTGCAGTGGAAGACGGACGCCCGGAAGCCCACTTAGCATCAAGTCGCCCTACGTTCGAGGCTTGAAGGCTTAGGCTTCGGCTTCGGCTTCCGATCGGCGTCTTGACCTAGCTGAGTCCGGGGCTTGGAGCGCACTGGCCTCATCATTCTGTTTTTAACCCCCCTGTTCCTCTTCCGGATCCCGTTCTGGATTTTAACCTTGTCTCGTCTTGGATGGATCACCCGGCTTTGGATTTTGGACTGCGCCCGGATTTCCCCCTTGGACAGTTTTGGACTTGTTTGCCTGTGCTCCCCCCTTGCACCTGATCACTGTTGGCACCATCCCCTGTTCGCCATCCCTTCTATTCCTCATTGTGTTTTCCCTGTAGCCATTTCTCCAGTTACTTCCAGATTTTACCGTCTGCATAGGGTCCTTAACACACACTACACAGGAGTCAGGACCGGCTCCCGTTACAATATGCTTCAGAGACTGTAAAAGAGATGTGCCAGTTTTATTCTCTGGGATTAAATGTGCACTTTTGGGCAGGAAAGCCACACATTTGGGGGAGGAGCGTAGGTTTGCTATTCCCAAGTGTCTGCAAATTAATTCAAGCATCACTGTTCCCAGGGTCCAGCATTAATGGAAGATGTGCTACACACAGATTAATTATGGCATGGAGGAAGGTAGCTGTGTAATTTATTTTCTGCTGTTCCGTATTCAATTGCAGTTTTACCAAGAATACACTTTCAGACACATTTTTCACCACTGCCGAGCATTGCCTGTGTGGTTCCTCCCTGGTCACGATTCTAACCACCAGGTGAATTCTAATCCCCAAAAAGTCACAAAGCACAAAGGTAGGTAAGCAATTCAACTGAGCTGAAAGACATGTCAGCTGATGCTGACTGTGGGTTGACAGGAACATTCAAGCTCTAGAGGGTCATGTCACACGTGATAAGCTCTGTCACATATTAATGTCCCACTGTTTTAGGCAACTGAAAAAGGTGGCAATTCATATGATATCTGCTGCTCAAATATCATTGAAAACCAGTAAACTCTAACATGTGCTGATCCTAATAATACAGAATACTGTTTCTTTAGCTACAACAAGATTCCCACGTTCAAAACCCTCCAAAACTTTATGCTTATCTACCTACCACATCTTTGCGAACTTGGAGTTGTTAGGGAAGTACATTTTAATATACATTTTTATACATCTTTATTGTGTAAAAAGAATATTAATTCAATGGCTTTGCTCCATTTTTTGCAGAGCATGTGCATAAAATTTCTCTCTCTTTCCTAGCATTAATCCCGCATCAGCACGGTCCGCTTGTGGGCACACCAGTCTCCATTTGGTGGTTTGAACCAAATCTTTGAGCTGACGTTGCCATTAACTGCGACCGAGAAATACTCCAACCGGCGCGTCGCTCCGCCTGTCGTCAGAGTGGGGGGGGGGGGAGGGGAGGAGAACAAAGTAATGAAGCCAATTCATAGAGGGGGATTATTAGGAGGCATGGGAAATTTGGCCAGGACACCGGGGTTACACCCCTACTCTTTTCAAGAAACACCCTGGGATTTTTAATGACCACAGAGAGTCAGGACCTCGGTTTTACGTCTCATCCGAAGGACAGCGCTTATTTACAGTATAGTGTCCCTGTCACTATACTGGGGCATTAGGACCCACCTGAACCGCAGGGTGAGCGCCCCCTGCTGGCCTCACTAACACCTCTTCCAGCAGCAACCTTAGTTTTTCCCATTATTTACTATAATGCTTGATGCTAACAGAATAGAATGCAATTTGTGTCTCTCTCAGTGCTGGTGGACCTATGATTCTGCTTCATAAGCTTATGAAAAACTTGAGTAGATAATAATAATTAAGTGGCTATTAATTATTAAGTGATTATTTATTACTTCCAAGCTATTAGTAGAACACTGTAAGTAGCCTACCTTATATGCCTACATACACTAGTTTTTTCTTATTTTTATACTTTATATTTTATATACACTACTACAGATTTTTATATTTTAATTACAGTTCTACGAAGAGAAGGGGGAAATGATGATTCAAACCTGACTAAAAGTTATGCCTACAGAAATATTTCATTTCTGTCAGCCATGAAGACACAGGAAGCACAAAGCTGTCAGGTTTCCTCTCTGTCGTGGTGTAAGAGATCATGATCTGGATGAAATATAGCCCAAAAGCTAAAGACCTGAAGGGACACTTCAGTTAAGATCTACGAGTCTCTTTTGCAGAGCTGGTGAGTGTGACAGACAACATGTAAGAAGATGAATGAGTTTTATTTTTGCATCATAGATCTACAATGATATGAGCCAGAGTGAGCTTTGGAACTTTCTGGGAAGAGAAAAACACCTTGTAATATAATCATATTTTATTTCCTCTTCAGAAGATATCTTTGACAGACATTTTAGCAATTCAATGTCTTCAATTGCTTGAGGTGAGAGATATTAACACCAGGTTTGAGTACTGAACTAGCATTTACATTACAAGAAAATGAATGTATTCTTTGGTAGTTTTAATTTAACATCCATTTAGACAATGGGATTGTATCCATGCTTTTCAGCACAACAAAATCACAGGGTTTATTGGTACTTTTACAAAAACATAAATAATATAATCAGGAATAAATAATCAGAAATAAAAAGAAATAGGTCATTGTAACATTATGGCATATTATTATTATTATTATTATTATTATTGTTGTTGTTACAGTTATTATTATTATTATAAACTGACATTTTGTACAACCAATGTGCTGGAAAGGATGTAACACTCAGAAGATACTATGAAACAGAACATTCAGTCAGTAACTATTTCTAGCTGAAAACATGGCAACTTAGCATCGCGGGAGACTAATGACTCAATGAGACAAGAAACCTTAGATCCTTCCATTTCACATCACAATTACTTAACATCATAGAAGCAAGAATAGAGCATAGAACTGAAGGATAATTACAGAGCAATAGTATCACTGGTTTGAATTAGTTTCGATTTTGCAGACAGATCTTTCTTGACATCTGTATACTGTACATTTTTAGAACGCATTTGGGAATTTTGACTTAAAAGGGAGTGTGGCATTCTTTGTAGAAGGATATCGCACTGGCTAAAAGAAAGAAGGCTGGGCTTAGGAATGGCTTCACCAGGAAAGGCTTGGAGTGCAAGCTGACCTCTGTGAGCACATGTCAACAATTGGAAACTGGGTCAAGCCGCTAGCCCATGATAACTGGAAGATTTCCAGAAGAGTAGTAGACAACTACCAGAGTGCTGCTGGGCTAGTGTTAGGATTAGTCAACCAGGGCCTTCAGAGACACAGAAAGCCATTCTGTAGCTTGCTAGGTGCCAGAAGGTTTGTAGCATTGACAGTGAGAAGCACTGTCAAAATGTAAGCCATTGCCAGACTGATGAGTTTGGAAACAATTGACGACTCAAAATTCAATATAATGGAAAAATACAGTACATACAGTAGGTAATTCAAATCTTAAAATGGCAAATACAGTAAATGGGACATCTTTAGGGAAGATGACAACATTCAGTAGGATTATTCTGTGTCCTGTACTCAGCCTAATATGCAAGCAGCAACTGTACTGTACTAAAAGCTAATGATGTTTTTAATTTTCTGATTAAAATTAAAAGACAAGAGTTAAAACAACACTGTTAAAGTGTTAACAACTGTTAATTATGTCTATTATGAAATCTTAATACATTGGCAGTCACAAGATGTTCTAAGTTTGTGCTTTGGGAACAGCTTACTTGTCTGGCAATATTTCATTCTCTGGCAAGGGAATCCGAAAGTTTTTCTTCTTTTACAAGACAAATAAAATAAAGAAAATAAAAGCTACCCTGCCATATTGTTGAAGCCAATACCTTAGCTACATTCAAGTAAGGCCAGATGAGATTTTCAATTCAATTAGCATCCAAAGCACTAGATACACTGAATGACCTTGTCTTGTAATATTTTTGTGTTCTTAATGGGAATTTGTAGAAACAAAGTTTGTAAATGTTGACAGTTGTAAACTTTCCTGTGCTCTAAAAATCATTGTCAAGGCAGAGAAACTGTTTTGCAGACAAGACTGCTAGTACACAGATTCTTTATATTTAGAAACAGCAGTGTTCACTCTAATGGCACAGACAACATCCCCATAGGAAATGAAACAATCCAAGTTCTTAGTGTGAAAAAGCCAGCTTGATGCTGGGACAAATATCACTTGAGCAGCAAATGAGTTTCACAGTCTCTATGCTTTCCAAAGAGAAGAGATTAATGCTGGGACATGACTGCACTTGACTTTCTCATTAATGTCATTTCACAGCTCTTACGAAAGTTGCTTGTTGAATAATTTCAAGAGTAAGTTAGAAACTCCAGTAAGGGAATAATGTTCTTAGGATGGGTGTTAACCAAGAGACAAATGTGAATGTTTTATTCAACATACGTATCAAGGTTTTCTCCAACATTTAGTTACATGAACATTTTTTTTTATTTTAAGGCAAGTTATTGCTACAGGAAGCAGAAAAGAAAAGCTTATGGCATGACTTGTTTGGAGCCATAAACCAACTGTGTAATTACAAAACAGCAGGGGGAGGTTGAGGCGGACTAGACAGCCCTAGACAGCTGCTGTAGCATCATCGGTACTTGAAATTCACAGATGGATCCATAAATGTGACAGTGGCTCGATCCACTGCACAGTTGTGGCACACACCCGGCATTATGCTGCCATTTGCCTGCTGGAGTTGAGCCCTGACAGAGCGATATATTGAGTCACGTTTCTTACTGAGGCAGCAGCATTTTAAAATAGCCTAACGTCCACTGTCATTCACTTTCCTTTCTCCTTCAGGCTGGGCAACACAGGTCAATAGTCAGTCCGTTCTGACAAATTTCAAACAGCAGCAGCTACAGCAAAAGAAAACGATCCTCAGCCTCCTGCAGAGGAGAGGTGCTGTATGTACTGATTTCTCCTCGAAAGAAGAATCGACAGCAATTATCAGTTGCTGGGCCTCGAGTTTGATTTTTATTTGGGGCTGTGAGTGAGTTTCATTTTCTAATCTTTGTAATGTAGGGCAAATGCCTTTCCTCTCTCAGAAGCAGACATGCTGCTGCTAATAAAGCAATCCCCTCAAGAGCTATAATGCCTGCAATTACACTATTGAATATCATAAACTGTTTAACAAATTTACTGACAAGCTCTGAAACATTGCCTCTTCTCATGAAGCTAGAAAAATGTAGTGCAACCTTATATGTGCTGAAGAAAAGAACTGGTGAACGAATCAGGTATCAATCAAAATCAATCAAAAGTTTAAACTTCCTTTGCTGTTTCTACAGAGTTTGTGGATGATAGCAAAATATGAGGACCATACCACAAACACTGTATAAATGGCATAGGAAATTCAAACAAGCAAAATTCAAGTCCTTGCCAATGTAGTAGATGTAATGTAGACAATGTAATGTAATGCAATGTAATGAAAAATGCAGGGTAGAACACCCAGAAAGTAGAAACTATAAATATAAAATGGAAAACGCTGAGCACGAAGGAGCTACTTACTGTATGAAAAAGGTGTCTATGCTGACATTTTCGTACTCTAAACAATATAAGAACACAATGTTAAGAGAACTAGTTAAAGGTTCAGAATTTAAACGATAGTATGTTAAAATTGTGCAATACAATAGTAAGACTTTATTTACAATACAGTGTGCAATTTAGTCATCATCTTACAGAAAAGATATTGCTACTCTGGAATCAGTCTTCAGATCTGCATCCAGTGCATTCCAGGGTTAAGGCAATATCTTATCCTGAGGGGCTAAAAGAACTGAACCTTTTAGTCTTGAACAGAGGTTACGAAGGAACCAGATACTAGTATCTAAAATCATCAAAGTCATTGGCAGTGTCAACCCAGTGGATTTCTTTAAAATAAGCATTGAAACTACAGGGAAGTGTGTGATTAAAACAGAGAACAAAAGGGACTTTTTTACCAAAAGAGTTGTGGGAATGTGGAAAAGGCAACCCATCCTTGTTGTTGAAGCCAGTACCTTGGCTTGAAGAGATACTTTGAATAAATTATCTGATATGATTGATATATAACTTTCTTTTTTTAACAAACTATTTAATTTGTACTTGTTCTTATGTTCTAATTAATATTTCTGCTTAGTTTATGGCAAATGGGTCTGTTTGCGTTTGGCCACAAATTAATGTGCTTGCCAAATGCCAGAGTGGCCAGGCACTTCATCGATAAACAGATATGGAAAGGATATGGCTAATGGTACAGTAAGCCAAACCTTTACTCTTTGCCTGCCAGAAATTCACAGAAAAAGACCAGAAGCCTAAATTGACAGTAAGCCTCCTTGTGCCTTGTCCTTCAGCAGAGACACAAAAACAAGCTCTTACTTTGAATGACTATGCAGAACAACTTGGCAAATGCCCCCTAGTCAATTTGTTTAAAACAAGTAATTATAAAATGCCTTTAGCTTAAAATTAATAATGCATACCAAAAAATGAAATGCTCAAAGCTTTTGTGCAGTGCCTAGTGAATTAACATACTGTATTGGGAAGTTACATTTTTATGTGAAACTTATTCAGCATATTCAGCATATCTCACACAATTCTATTCTTGAATCGAGTAAGATAATTGGAAACGATGTTCTATCTACCTGCGACCCTTTGTGTAAAGATGTGCTTCTCCAATATATTCACACAATTTAACTGACCTGCTTGGGAAGCAGCCCACAATGAGTGAGACACTGTTAAAGCCTGTAACAGGTTCTTACTTCCTAGTTATAGGCAGGTCGCCTTAACCCATCTGACATCACACTGATATGATCATAACCTGTAATAAAATAAATAAACAATATCAGTTATCAGAACCACAGTGCTTCATCAGGACTAAAGAGTTGGCAGTATCGTACAGCAATGAAAAGCACACAATTTTAGAACTATTTGTTTTTCAGGTTTTAAGCAAAGGTGTAACTATTTAAGTTTAAAAGAAAAATGCTCAATTAACAACTAATGAAAGTAGTAATGCTTAGGGTATATTTTCTGACACTTATGATTTCAGATGCTTTTAAGCTCATCACTTTGGCATGTGCAATCAGTGTGCATTTAGCATGCTGTCACATAAATTGTCACTGACTAATAGTTTGACCAAAACAAACTGAAATGATTTTCAAGGCTGACAGAAAAAAATGAAGGTCATTACTGGATCAATGTGCTTAACCTTCATCTAGTCATCTAATGCATAATCAAAAACATACATTGTATGCATTTTGAAACTCTGTAAGAGAAGATTGGAATTGAACCCAAATCATACAGAACTGCAGACAAACGTATTATTACAGTACCAAAACTCCTAAACTGAATGACAAAGAGAGGGCATGCCTCTTGCAATGGTGTGTCTCGATTATTATGACTTAAGACTTCAAAATAATATTTGCACATAGTATTGCATATTTCGTAAGCATTTTTTTTCACTTCAGAGTTTCTACTCGTTATTTCATTTTTCATTTCCATTCTGTACACACACACACCACAATTTTTCTCCTTCAGCATAATTTCTGAGTATGAAGAAACTACTTGTGTGGCATTTGCTAATATGCTGCTCAGGTATGGTTTCATTATGGTGAACACGTCTTTCTCTGATGGGGAGACGCATAACATTTCAGTTCAATAAATTCCTATTACTTTTTCTGATTTACTTGTGAGATACACTGGCGCATGAAAGACACTTTTACAATACTTTTCTGAGCGTGAGCTTTTTTGTTGATAGCAATCTTCTCTCCTTGATATTTTTGATTGATTTGAAGGACTGATTGATATGAATAAGATATATCCTCATCCATTTTTGCAAGGTTTGCAAAACCTTTTTGCTTTTACTGTCTGCTGCAGTTTATCACAAACAGTATAAATTATAAGCAAGTATAATTTCTAAGAACTAATATATATTATGTTTATGATTAACAGTATAAGCAAATTCCTATACTTTTAAGTACATTATTACCCTTGCAAGCAAATCCTTCAGCCACAAAGATGCACTAAGATAAACTGCAAAATCTGACTTTACTAGCATAAATAATCCAGTCTTATGAAGTAAACTCAAATATGCATGAATCAAAAACAGCCAAACATCTCATGTTCGTGTACATCAACATCCTACTCAAAAAGCCTATTCTAGTGTGTTTTTCCAGCCACTTTATAAAATGCATAGCAGCTTTTCAAAAAGGATTAAGAAGGACTGGAAAATTGATTTCCTGCAATGTTTATCTTGTTGCACACTATGAACATCTTCAGGCTAACTAGAAGCAAGACCTACACAGGTTGTTTGCAGAGTTTCCAACCCTTTTTCAGCATCGGCAATGGAAAACTAGCCGTCTCCACCACACTACCCATCTGAAGGACCCAAGATCCATCTGACAGAAGACTTACTGGGTGCCAGAGAGGATGGTGGAAGCACTGAAGGCCAAGATTCAGACCACAAAGGACATGGGTATCATTGAACCATCATAAAATGAGTGGAGTAGTCCAGCGGAGCTTATCCCAAAGAAGGATTGGTCACTGAGGTCCTGCATTGATTTCAACAAAGTCAATGCCATTTCCATGTTTTTGATGCATATCCCATGCCCAGAATTTATGCTCCCCTAGAGAAAATTGTATGTGCCAAGTTTACCATCACCATGGATTTGTGCAAAGGCTACTGGCAGGTGCCCTTGGAGAAGATTTCAAGACAATAACCAGTCTTCTGGTGTATTTCTAAATACTGCCATGCCATTTGGACTGCAAGGAGGACCTACAACATTCCAAAGCCAGATGGACAGAGTGTTACAGGGTAGCGAAGACTTCAGTGCTACATACAGTACCTGGATGATGTGCTGATATTCAGCAGCAGCTGGAAGGATCACCTGAAGCTCAAGAATATAAATGGGCAAAAAGAAGAAACCAGGTTCCTTGGCTGTCTCTTAGAAGATGGAAAGATACAGTATGTCCACATCCAATCCATCATTCAGGATCCCAACCATCCCGGCCACAAACTGTTCTCCCCATTCCTTCTGGCAAGCGGTACCACACTGTTAAAGCAAGGACCACTAGACTCAAGAACAGCTTCTATCCCACTGCAGTAAGCATCCTCAACAGCTAACTGCAGTGCCTTAATACACATCTGGACTACGCACTTTTTACATAGTGTACCATTTGTTTGGCCTCGCTACTACAGTACATATTTATTTATTTTTCCACAACATACTTATTGTTCCTGTTGTCTACATTGTGTGGTGTTGTCTGTTGTATTGTGTATGTCCCGAGAGATCAGCGCAATTAAGAATTCCAATGTAAGTTTACATATGGCAATAAATTACTACTCTACTCTATGTGGACAAAGATACCACCATCAAGACCAGCCCCCGATCACACACTAAATGGTACATTCATTCATGCTTTAAGGATTGTCAGTCCTCCTCTTAATACAGATAAGAGATCTGTGAAGATTTTATATTAATAACAGGAAAAAAAAACATGCCCCCCATTGTTCCATAGCATGACAGAAATTATATTGTTTGCAAAACGGGTGACATTTCCATGCATTGTTTTGTGTTTTGTTTAATTAATTATCACCTATGACATCCTTTTCCAATTAATTCAATTTCAGTGCACTGCAAAGATTTGCAGAAGCTCGGCAGACAGTTTTCAATAAATATCTGTGCTAATCAATTACAATAAATACACTGCATAGTACAATAGATGCTTGCATAACCTTGATTACATAAAACCACTTTCATATCCAACCAGGAATGTTATTAATATTGAATATTTTTACTTTCATCTAATGGACTGTTTGTTTTCTCTTTATAATCCCCTTTCAGTAATTCCTCTATCTGGACACAAACTGTTAATGAACTTATAAGATTTGAAATAGGTTGTCGCATTCCATTTAAATGTGAACTGGGTTGTTCAGCAGATCAATATCTCCTCTCTATTACTGAATGAATTATTTTCCACTGATTGTCCTTTGGAGATTTTTAGTGCTACAGATAAGTCCAGCTCTGTTTTTTCTTTGCATAATATGTGATCGGGATATCTTCTTCTAAAAAGTGCTAAAAGTCCTTGGCATTTTAGATTGCTGGCTATCAGATTTCATGCAATTGTGCTGGAAAGAAGGCTTGATTTGGTACATTGAAATAGAAAAATCAAATGAAACAGAATATTATGTCAGAGAGCTGCTATTTATACCACTGCAGTATGTACATTTACTGATATACAATGCATGCACCACAGTTTAAGTTGTACATTAATTTCTCATTGGGCACATTCATAATGGTGTATATATTTAAATAGCACATACAGTATCTGAATAGTATACTTAGGATAAGAAAATACTAAGCCCAAGTCATGCAATATCATAAAAATGTCAGGTGCCCATTGTTTGGTATTTGAGTTCAATTAAAGTTGTCAAAATGAGTTGATTACAAATCAGTGTAACAGCTCTTGAAATTATACTTTAATAGAAGCCCGCTTCAGTAAAGTTCTTCATGCATGATCGAAGGAGGCCTGAAGACAAGGAGCTTCAACAAAGAGTAGACTAGCCAAGAAAAAACAGGAAAGCTCGGTGAGGGACAAGCTATGTTCTGGGAGGCAGGGTCACTTACCCTAGACCACATCAAACCTATCTAATCCATCTGAGTAATAATTTTTAAACTGCATGAGACATTTCAAAGGGAAATAATCCCTACACTAGCAGATAAATAAATGTCAAGTTACAAAAGAGAGGAGGCAATTTGGCTCGTTAGTTTGGTTATTAGCAGATATCAGTGTGAGCTACAGAATTAGTAACTACTGCTTACTGTCCCTGAAAGCCAGGCCAGAAGTTTTACTTTTCTAGTAGGACAATACAAAACCACACAGTAACCACACAGTACGCAGGTCATAAACACAATGTTGTTTTTTTTAATCCTGACCTGAGTCCAATAGAAAATCTATAAGGACAACTTGCCCTCAACACAACACAACACAATGACTGGCAAAACCTTCATTGGTTGACGGCACTTCATTGCATGGATGGATTTCTAAAGAATTCTAGTACAGAGGATATAAAAAGTCTACACTACCCTTACCAAAATTGCAGGTTTTTGTGATGTAATGCCAGAAATCAAGATGAATCAAGTCAGACATTTTTCCATCTTTAATGTGACCTTGCAACCAACAAAACTCAAGAGAAAAACAAATAGATAATTATTAGGAAAAATAATTGAAATAAAAAAACCTACAGTACAACACCCTGGTTGCATAAGTGTGCACACACTTTTATAATGGGGGCTGTAGCTGTGTTCAGTTAACCAATCACATTCAAAATAATGTCCAAAGGTAAGTACAGTAGCATACACCTGCCATCAATGAAAGTGATTCTGATTAACCCCAAATAAAAATTAGCTGTTCCTGTAGGATTTCCTTGAAACTTTCGTGGTTGCATCCTACTGGGATAGACATAGTCCGCAAGGAGCTGACAAAACATCTACGGGATCTTATTGTTGAAAGGTACCGATCAGGAGAGGGGTATACAGTAAAAGAATATCAAAGGCATTGGATGTACCATGGAGCACTCTGAACACTATCATCAATATTGGAGAAAATGTGGCACCACAGGGACATTGCCAAGATAATGACGACCCTCCAAAGTTGATGACAGGACAAGGAGAAAACTTATCAGGGAGGCTACCAAGAGACCTACAGCAACATTAAAGGAGCTGCAGGAATTTCTGGCAGGTACTGGTCACTCCTTGCATGTAACAACAATCTCCCGTATTCTGCACGTCTGGGCTATGGGGTAGGGTGGCAAGACGGAAGCCATTTCTCACAAAAAAAACATCCAAGCCCGTCTAAATTTTGCAAAAAATACATTCAATCACCCCAAACCATGTGGGAAAATGTCTTATAGTCTGATGAGACAAAGGTTGAACTTTTTGGCCTTAATTCTAAAAGATATGTTTGGCGCAAAGACAACACAGCTCATCATCCAAAGAACACCATACCTACTATGAAGCATGGTGATGGCAGCATTGTGCTTTGGGGCTGCTTCTCTTCAACTGAGACAGGGGCTCTAGTCAAGATAGATGGAATAATGACTACCTACAAATATCAAGATATTTTGGCACAAAACCTGCTGGCCTCTGTCCAAAAGCCGAAGATGAAGAGGAATTTCTGATGAAGGAATGGCCTCAGAAAAGGAAGATCAAAGTCTTGGAATGGCCCAGTCAGAGCCCAGACCTCAATCCCATAGAAAACCTGTGGAATGACCTAAAGAGGGCTGTGCCCAGGAGATCCCCTGGCAATTTGAAAGGGCTTGAACTTTTTTGCAAGGAAGAGTGGGATAAAATTGCAAAGTCCAGGTGTGCAAAGTTGATAGAGACTTATTCCCAAAGACTTACTGCTTTAATAAATGTGGAAGCAAAAGGTGCTTCCACAAAGTATTAGCTGGGGGGAGTGTGCAACCAGGGTGTTGTAGATCTTTTCATTTTAATTATTTTTCCTAATAATTATCTATTTGCTTTTCTCTTGAATTTTGTTGGTTGCAAGGTCACATTAAAGATGGAAAAATGTCTGACATGATTTATCTTGATTTCTGGTTTTACATCACAAAAACCTGCAATTTCAATAAGGATGTGTAGACTTTTTATATCCACTGTATAAGTTTATGTAGCACCTGTTTAAATCTAGATCTGTCTACTCACAGTATTTTTCCTACAGGTCATTAATAAACTTCACTGTCTTGTATAAATCTTGAAATATATCAAAAATGGCTCTGGTAATTATCCTCAATGATGAAAAAAAATGCTTGATTAAAATACACGTTTTATGAAATATGCTAAAATGCGAGACTAACTAAATTTGTTAGGTCAGAGAGGAATCGACCATGAAAGTATTACAGCAGGACATTTCCTGCTGACAGAAATAAAAACGTACAGAACGAGTTGTGATCCAGAGTTGTTGTAGTATGTATGTTTGAACACAGTATTACAGAAGCCCAATGAAGATGGCCAGCAAGGCACGAGGCATGCTACAGTATATAATCTGGGCACTTCTTGATTTTTCTCTGAAGTTTTGAATTTATATGATAACCCCCTTCAGCTGTAAATCTGTGCCGTGTCACTTTCCAGCTATTCACACACAATTGGTGTCCTTCTATAACCTCCGGAAGAAACCACAAAGGTTTTACATTTATATTAAGATAAAAAAGAAACTAATCTTGGTGTACATTTCAGGAAATCCAGTTGGCTAACACTCAGACACTGCCTGTAAGCAGTTAACGAGCAGATGTGAAGTGCTGTGAGAGTCTGCTCTGATACATCACAGAGCTGGGAGACCTGTCTAATTAACTCTGGGGGGCAAATGGATTGGATTCTTGGGACTGATCTCCCACCAAGAATCCACAGCTGACTAACAGGCACTAATAAGTTGTAAATCCTAAGGAAAGGAATATACAATTATTGTTCCTGTTCAATGGGCCTACAGTACATAAGACACTTTGGAATAATGTTTTTTTTTTCTCTTTGAATGTTGACAAGCTTCTTCCGTGATGATTATTCCATGTATTAATTATCATCTCTAAGTTGATTAAAGTTGTGTCTAGAGAGGTTCTTACAGACTATAATGGTAATTGTGTTACAGTTTAAATGTGATGCCCTCATGTTAATATTGCATGAAATGACTGGATTATTTTGAACTGTTGAGCTTGGAAGAGTATAAACTGGGGGGTAAGAGTTCACACGCTGATTTGTCTTTTATTATATTAGGAGTTGCATCATTCCAATTATGAAAATCACAGGAAAATGTGTCTTTTAATTATAGAGTATTTTGCATATTGTTTGAACTTCTACATAGATTCTGAGAACTTGGCTATGGGGAAAATCCCTTTTCTCTCTCGCCAAGCCAAGCAGTTTTCTTTGTTCTTTCCCACAGAGTACCGAAATTCAGTACGTATTTCTTGCAGCTGGGTCGATATTGTTAGGCTTTAATGACCTTAGTAAGATTCTAAGCCCCCTCCCCCTTCAAGAAAAGGTAATCTGAATAACTCTTCCATGCATCTCTACCTAAATGCTAAACTGGACAAAGGAGTGTGAGTGTGTGGTTTCAGGGTATCATGAAACAAGTCATACGAGGAAAATCCAGAGTGGGAAACCATTAGTTACTAAAACTGCCTGCATGATTTTTGTCCTGTCATTCTAATATCCAAAACATTAACAAAGGCCATGAAAAATGCTTAGGCTGATTAGCATTGAAAAACATAAGGCATGCATTTTACAAATAAATTTGGTCATTTATATGAACTTCTTTTCAAAATATCTTGTTTCAGGTCTGATCCACTCCCTAAAGAGGAGACAGGAGTATGGGAGTACTGTACATTAAGACAGACACACAAATGTTTTATTTACAAAAATGTCAATAAAAAATGTTTATTTAAAAACAAAAATGTTTTTTGTCAAACCAAAAATATAACATAAATGTAAAAAAAACAGTGAGTCCTCTCACCTACTGTAGTATCCTAATGTAAGCTACGCCATCTCGTATCCCGCTTACTGTAGGTCTGAAAGTTAAGATAACCAGACAGTAGGAACTGAAATTAATCTGACTTTCCTGTTGTACTTACAGTAAATACCAGTTTTTGCTACTACGTTCATTCCAACACTTTCTTTTGCACATGCAAAAGAGGAGGTGGGATGGGGTTCTTTTGGACGTGACAAACGGAATTGTCAGTCCATGATGGATTTACCAGGAGCCACAGACTCCATCAGCCTCCTGACCTTTAAAGAAAGCCTCTAGCAGACATTAAAGCAAGCTCAGAGTAAACCTGTATGGCAACTGATCAGATGAAGTTTGCATGAGAATGACAGGAGGTCACCAGCCTTGGGGGACCTCAACAGACAAAGGCAAGCACATCGATGGGGATGACACACTGGAGGGACTGATAAAGCTAACATTTGTGTCTCTTCTTTCAAGTGTTATTTTTTCTGTTAGGAAGAAAACAGTAGTTTTGTAAGAAGACCCCTGGGACCCTGTGATAGCTGCTACAGAAATTGTTTATTAATATTTTTGTGATGTATCTTGTGCATCTAATTCAACATAGACTGGTACCTGAGCTGTAAACAAACCTTTAAAAAAACTCCATTATGCACAGAAATACTGTAAAAGCTTACTAAACATACTGTAAGGAACAATGAAAAGTAGTCTTAATTATAATGTCAAATTGCCACTGATTAAGATTTAGGTAAGGCAGAGAGATAGAAGAAAAAAAGACCTGTAAACCTGTAGCTGATTTATGTTTCACTGTAGGAGAACAACACATTCCCTATTATACACATTAAGAACTGACAAACTAGCATTCTTCAATTACTTCCTTTGGGGAAAGAGGAATTTCCTGTCTGAATTACCTGAATTGTCTGTCATGTTGACAGTTGAAAAATGGCAGCTGCAACCAATTGGAAAAGATAAAATGCTGTCACTGTATTATTGTTCCTATTTGGAAATTTCATTACTGCTTTCCATAAAATAGGGTTCACAAAGGTACTGCCAGATGAGTACAGTATGTCTGAAAACTTGTGTTTTATGGGCCATCAGACGTATTCAAAACCCTGATAGAAAGTTTAACCTGAGAGGTGCTCCCTTGTGAGGAATTTACTACTACTATTTTACTACCGTGTACCATACATGAATAAAAAGAGCAACTGCTAATTCATACTACCCATAGGTTAAAGCCTCAAAAATGTTAAAGAGAATTCTGGAACTCACCTTAATTTCCAGTAGACAGTAAATGGGCTGAACACACCAGTACAAGACAAATAGTTTTCTACCCTCAGCAATTCTATTGACAGCTACAGTATAATATAATCCACAAGATATCCCATTTTCATCTGTGGTGCCCACCATCAAGACATTCACTACAAATGGGATATTTGCAACTTCATCAGGAAGAGGATGGACAGAAAGAAAGTTTTACCCAAATGTTCAGTCTGGATAGTCTGCTAAGAGGTTATCACACAGCCAAGAGCAACCAGATTTGCAGTTGGCTTTAATGATTCTGGGGTCTGAAGCAGAGCTCTCTGGCCACATAACATGGACTGGGTTTTTGGAATCTCTCACCAGGAATAAAATCAGCACAGAAAGGTTAAGCTCATGTTGAAAAGAGCATTTTCACTCCTGTGAAAAACAGAAATTAATCTAGATCTGCTTCTAGTGTTAAAATCAGAACTGAGGGATGAAATCTGTAGTTTTCCCGGATATTTTAACCATTTTATTTTATTATGACCCTTAAGATTGCCACCATGATAAACAATAAAAATACAATGACTGAATAAAGGTCAAATTACCTAATGATTAAGAGTTTATAAAAACCAGTGTTCTTGGTCATCACAGTTTCAAGCAGAAGATGTATCGAATAAAAAAGAGCAGATCACAAGCACAGGGTATGCACCGTTAGAAGCAGGAGATTCTGCCTGGATGAGTGGACAGTCATCCTTCACAGGCAGTTAGAGCACCTATTCAAAGGCTACAGAAAGTGCCTCCCCAAGCGTTCATAAAATGCCGAATACCATGGTATAGGTACAGTTGAAACTGGAGCACTTACAAATGATCAATATACAGTCACCATTCTGGAAGTCATAAAAGTCTTGTTTTCCAAAATGCTGGAAGTACACATGGCCCAGTTATACTGTAGTTCATCAAGGTTATAAATCAATCTGAAGACTACTGAATTAAAACAACAGTTGGGTGCACTTTGTATAAAATGGGAAAGGTGATCACCAGCCAATTAGCTCTATGCTCAACAGGAACCTGGGTTCTTCCTTTTAATTCTCATATAATGGTACTGAAGAAGCTGATCTTTCTATTCAAGGAAATTGCGATAAAACACCTATCCAAGGACAAAAAACAGAGAGAAAATGCATTTAAGACTGAGACCCTTACATAAATCAACTACCATCGACCATCTGACAAAATGGGCTCTTAAAAAGTCAAATACATTTTCTCTATAATTGTTCCTGAAACCAACACAAAACAAAATTCTGCATTTGCAAGAGTGTATTCCTGACTCTGTCATACAGTATATGAAATTTAGGGAACATTCACCTGACTTTTGTTTTTAACATGCAACACACAGGTTTCCACATTCTACTTAGCACACCTAGTAGAATTTGTTTTGTCTTTCTGTTTGAACATAAATAAATATGAACGGATAAACTACAATATTAAAACCAAGCATGCATTAAATGAGAAAAAGGAGATTTACTCCACAAGCTTCACTTTCTATTTCTTCAGTGTCAGTTTATGGAGCGTAAATATTCTCTTGGGTTGCATGCAAATTACACAAGACACTTTTAAATAAGTCAAAAGCAAGTGATCGCATTTCTTTTCAACAAGTAGGCCTGAACACAAAACACAAATGTACATTTAAAAATACATGAATTTCCAAGTTACAAAAAGTATCATATGAAAGATGTGTTGTAAAGCGCTCTGGGAAAAGCACTCATTTAACACACTTGGCTGTCTGCAATAAACAAAATTAAAAACAAAGTATTTCTAAGCATTGCTAAATTACTTTATGGCAATTCTCTATGGGGCACAGAGTTAGTGGTGTACCAAACCAATTGAGCTGGTGTGGTGATTCAGACGCACACAGCTAGAACTGTATAGGGGTTAAGTTTGCAGTTAAACAGATCCAGGCTGGGATCGGCATTCACTCAAGCTGTCAGCAAAATCTGGCATACATATGACACATTGTATTGAAATGCTACTAGCCTGTAAGCCTAATTTAAAAATCTGTCAGACTGACAAATTCATCTACCAAGAGATCTCTAAAAATGAAACACTTGCATTCAAATTGATAAACCAGTTTTAGAAAGAATAAAAGTGCATGGGGAGACTACGTGGGCATGTGCCACTACATCCACTGGAGGTGTCCAGATATAATATGTGAGGTAAAAAAATCAAAGGTAACAGTTTATAACAGATAAGTTAAATGTTTAAAATTACTTTTTCATCAAAATATTTTTTTCCACCAAGAAGGTTTCCAAGTCTTTTGTATGGCTTGAATTTTGTTGGCTTAGCTATGTTCAACTTATGTGAATTTTAACACCCAGTTAGTTTACAATTGGAATGATAAAAACACAATATTATGATCGATTATTTCTCAAAACCTGGCAGAAAGAGGCTCAACATATCTTCTGCAATGAAAAAAAAAAGATCTCAGACATACAAATGTCTTCTAGGTTAATTCAGTGATACCGTTATAAGATTAATTAGTAGGATATCACTCTCCTGATTAAGGCATGTATCATTTTGATAGAATTAAGTGCCTTGCAAAGTAAACCTATATTTCAATGTTGATGTTCTGAGCTCAGGCAAATGTAAACTCACTCTTTCCAGTTAACAACCACTTAATGACTTATTTAAATCTGATACTGCAAAATGTTCTTACTTTTTGTTTGTTTACCTTTAACATTCTCTGGGGTACAGCCAAAAATGTACATGAAACTTTACAAGCTTTACAATCAAAGCAGAACATATTGTACCTTAGGTTTCACAGTTTGGTAGTACATGGTTGACTTTAGCTTGTTAAATTGTAATCTTCTGCTCTCCTGTGACCCTGAATTGGAAGAAGCTATTTGAAAATGGATGAATGGAAATTATAATCATCTGCTTGAAGTGTGCAGCTCTTTTTTTCCACTTGCTTTTATGATTGCATCATGGTTAAGCTTTTATCTACAAATTACACATTTTCTACGATTTATTGTAACATGATGATGCAGAATTCACAAAATACCTAGAGTACATCATATTCCTAAACTACTTCCTCAAGTTCAGTTCCATCCATCTTATATTTCCAAAATGTGTATGTGTAATACTGTATGTGTCAGTTTACCACAATTAATTATATTTGCCAAATTTCATCTCATTCCTTGACAGGGACTAAAACTTTAGTAATGACTTTGCTTCTCACAGACTGAAATATTAACATGTATATAATTCAAAATCAGCAACAATTTTGTCAAAGCTTCTATGATATTTTTATGTTTAGTGCCCTTTCTGGATATTTTAAAATACTCCTACATTGATCTTAGAATTTTGGCCTACAGAATATCATACCAGCTTCTCAAACACATCTTACTGGTTTCTTTGATCAGAGGGGATTTAAGGTGGTACTGCAGGATACTGACAGACGGTTAAAAATATTCAGCTTGGGACTCTTGAAAAGTCACTCCGCTCGCTCTTTCACTTGGTTTCCTCTTTTCACCTTTGTCATTTAGGTATTTGGTCATTTAGCGTCTGTCAGTTGTGATCTGCACTCCATTAGGAGAATCATTGATTTTTCTTGTACTCTCTCACACAGAATACCCTTCTTTATGAAGGTTAATTGTGTGTACATGATCTTTATATTTGTCCCGTTCCTTGGCTAAATTGACGACTCACTTACAGTGCACTCCTCCTCCATTTTCTCTGAGGCTTTCCAAGATTTGGGAAATCAACTGCTTATTTGCACCCAAATTTCACATTACTCTCTTGACTTGCCAAGTTCTTTAAAGGCAGTCTTCAGCCTTTCAAATAAGAGAACTTACAGACCAAGACGAGAAAAATTATACTGTATGTCACCGAGGTTTAAAATACTCCCACTCTTCTGTTTTGAAAGGCATTATGAACTGTTGAGTAAGCCAGTGGTTTATGTGTATTTTTATTCTCCTTTTTTGTATGGTTTACAGGTGTCCCCATAATTTGTACTGCTAGTTTATGGATATATCTTATCTTACCACGCATTTAGATCCTGTGAGATGATATGGCATTTTAAATTTATCTTCGGAAAGCTGCCATGGGGAGGGGAGGAAGTGCTTGTGGCATCAAGTGCAATGCAGCACTTTCATCTCTGTGCAGCTAAAGGCATCATGCACTGCTGGCTCAGGGGATCTGAAATGTTCCGCCCTCCACCCCCCCCTCCATTTTACCTACATATTTATAGAAAGTTTTTTTTCTTTAACAGCAGCGATCTGGGAGAACAAATTCTGTACATGGTTCCCAAACTCAGCTAATGCCAAACCTGTGAGTGGGTGATTTGAAGTGGAGGGGATTTGAGAGTGATGCTCTCCTATGGATTGGAATGACAAAAACGGCTTTTTTACTGTAGTGAAGCATCCAAAGTATTGAGATCATTTTGAGCCCTCCCGAGAGAGAAGCCAAAAGCCTCCTTTTTTGCAAAAAATGTCAAACATTATTACTTTACTGTATGTAGCACAGTATACAAAACATTAATAATTTACTGTACTGTATATAACACTATATACATTTTATTTATGAAGTGCACATTTTGTATCATTTAAGAAAAAACCTATGCAGGAGCAGTACAAATGTTTGACAAAATAAAGTTATTAAATTAGCTTGAAATTAACAAATGCACACTTCGGTTAGCAATACTGTATATTGCATATAAAAATATGAAAGTATTTCGGAGGTGATTCTAGAGGTATCTACCCAGGGATTTTTGCACGGAAATACTTACAATTATAGTTTAGTATTACACTTAGAAACACTAACACATCAGCGCTGAAGTCAGTAATATAAGAACTGCTGAACTTATGAGTGGCTGAGTCATCACATCAACTAAAGGAAATATTTGTCTAATAATTTATCGGTTCTTTGTTCTTCATGCCTGTATTACAGTTTAATGTAGGATCTCACTGGTACAAGAAAACTGTCTAGCAAACAAAGAAGCTAGCTTCAGCCTCACTGCACACAGTGAGCAAACGATCTTATTGAATTAAGCTCTACTGATGATGAAACTGGCATATACTGGGTTTGAAATTATCATGAGTCAACGAGATCTATCCTTCACCCTGAGTAGAGACTGTTCACTGTATCGTGGTCCCATAAAAAGCAAGGGGTAAAAGTAAAAGGCTGCCATCTTTTTGATGTTGCTTGTTGTTATATGGCTGGAGTTACAGTATGCATGTACTGTGTAGGACGTTGTAATACAGTACCTGGTCCAAGTCTAGACAGAAATTCTGCTAAAGACAAATAAAAGTTTCATTGCAGTTCTATGATCTCAGAATGGCATGTACATTTAACTGCACAGTATGATTTTATCTGTCACACAAAATAAATAACCTCAAGCAAAACCCTTTTTTTTTTCTAAAAAAGCTTCAAAAGACTTTCCAGGGAACAGCTTTTACTGGAATATCTATAGAACAGCTTATTGACTGTGGATAGAAAATAGATACTGGAGTCCAGCTGAAGACATCAGCATAGGGAGAAATCCCATGAGCCTCTCTTCTCCTGAACATTTGTTCCTCCCCCAGGAGAACCAAAACAAACTGCAGCTACCCCTTCTTCTGCCCAACTCTTCATTACAACATTAAGGAAGAAAATCTGAAAGCACTCAAGCCCACGATGACACAAGCTCTTCTAAGAAACTACTTCCCATTTTTTAAAGATTTTAATTTTCCTTGTTCACTTTTTAATTTGACTATTTTTCTTTAGATGACAAAAACTCACAGCTGTCTCATGCATCTACACTACCCATGTTACACGCTCTAAGAATCTGTTTCTGAAAAAAGCATAGTTAAAAGGATTATGGATTTAATCTAGTTCTCTAACACATCATTGAGGGTTACTAAAGGCATAATCATTAAAGATTCAATCAAGAATGTTGTTCACACCGTAAGAAAGTTTATAAGTATGTAATATAGAGAATATATAGAGAATTATTTAAAAGAAAAGTTGAATCACATGGGATAATACTTAGAGCTCTTGTATTGCGCCAGCTAAAAAATCAGAATTCAAAAGGGGCATCAACATGATCCTGGTCTGTTCAAATGTCTTCTCCAATTTGATGCAACATGTTTGTGTCTGTTAAGGAGTTTACTGTATGTCTCAAAGTAAATATCATAGAAAAGTATCTTTGGAATGGTTTGTTCTGGAACATAAACAATGATGATGATGATGTGTATAACTAAAGGATTTAGTATTGGTATTAGGTGTCTCTAGTAAACTCTTGGAAACAGGAAAAAACAAACCCTTTAAATAACCTATAGGTCAAGACGCTATAGGTCATAGAAAGCAATTATATTTGATTAGAAAATAAGGAGAATTACACATAACATTCCAGTGATATGAGGAAAGCTACACTTACATCAGACACAGCAGATGATGCCTACAATGAAGAGTGTAATTTACAGTTAAAAATAGAGGGCCTGTGCCCTTTACTTTACATAGATGAAAGACTCCTCTCCTCCTCCTCTTCTCCCAACACGCCAATTACAATAGCTTGCTTGAGACTGTAATATCAGAAAATCTACTGCAATTAAAAATAGGATGCAAAAGAGCACTACCTTTTCTCAATAAAAAAGCAGTGTTTTATCATATTAAGCTATCTTGGTTAATGATTTTAACTAAAACATTACTCATTAAGAGACACTGAAGATCCTGTTGACAATGCAGCAGTGAAGAAATGATAAACACAACGATCATTGCCGAAAACATCAATGTTCTGTGCCCTGTTTCTGCTTTTGTTAGAAAACAGAATGTTTTTCCAATATTTTGTTACTTTGTTGAAACAGTTTTCCTGTCTCATCCTGATGGACAGCATAGAAAGAGATAAGGAACAAGAAAAGGTTAATTCCATACTGAAAAGTAAAAAGAAGAAACAATATTTTGGCTGTTGAGCCTTCTTCAGGCATGAGGGAAACAGAAGTAGCAAGTACCAGGAATGTAAAGCACAGAAGAACTAAGGACAGTGCAGGTAAAAATGTGCACAGTGTAGGTAAGGAACAGTGACAAAATGAAGAAAAGGGAAGGTGTGAAAATATTAAATTTGGAAATAAAACTGGAAATGTTAAATTTTAGGTTCTAAAAAGAAATTAGTCAACCATTGAGAGATGGGGGGAGATGTGATCCTGTTTTAAGGATCACCTCATCTTTAGTTGTTTTCTGGAGTAGAAATAATGAGGTTCCTGTAAAAAGACAGACAGAAAGGTGGTTCAATTATGGACAGAGGAATTAAACATCGGGAACTAGCAAGATGGATACGTCTATCATTCGCACTAATCTGTCTATATCAGATTTTCTGAAATAGATGCAGTGAGATTAGTAGATACACTGAATGTTTTCTGGGTGATTTTGAAATGGCCTGATTGGCTATGTACAGTATATTGTATGTGTGATATTGCATACATATTTGTAAGTGAAGCAGAGGCGACATATTTGTAAGTGAAGGTGCTGCTGTGGATGGTCACT
This sequence comes from Atractosteus spatula, assembly GCF_055471065.1. NCBI lineage: Eukaryota > Metazoa > Chordata > Actinopteri > Semionotiformes > Lepisosteidae > Atractosteus > Atractosteus spatula. Next base: position 63,271,962 of record NC_142708.1, on the reverse strand, counting down.
GTGGATGGTTAAGGGAGCTGCGGACAAGAAGGTTTCACAGATTAAGTGGTGAGTAGTCTGGGAAAAAAGGTTCTATTTGAGGGGTCATTTCATCTAATGAAACGTCATCTTTGGTGATCCTGGAAATAGAAAAGAGTGTTGGGGTGGAACAGAAGCAGTGAAATATAATTCTGGGTCTGGGAATTCCTTGTTTTGCTGAAGGCTGTTTTTATAACTCGGGCTAGGGCCGTGTCAATACAGTGTGTGGGGAGGTATCCCTTGTCAATGAAGAAAGAAGCCAATGTAAGTCTGTATCATCATGTCATAACTGGTTTGAGAAAAATGAGAAAGTGAGAGAGAGTAGTGGATAATCTATTAACAGTGAATTTTAGAAAGAGACTTTTAGTATGAAAGTTGGGGAAATGGTGCATGCATTGCTGTAGCCGATTATTTGAGCAGGTGACGGCACCTACACAGTTATTGATGTATCATTTTATAAAGGTCACGGACAAAGTCAGTATTGGTGGAGGAGAACAAGCATTCTTCAACCCAGCCAACAAAGATGTTGGCATAGCTTGGTCCTATCCTAATATCCATGGCAACTCTGCTGACCTGTTAGAAAATGTTATTGTAAGAAAATGCAATCAATGTGAGGATCAAAATAGCAAACTGTATGAGGGTATGTGTTATGGGCTGTGAGACCGTCATCATGTTAAATGTTGGTTATAGGGATGTGAACCATACTGTATATTTCCATGGGGAAAATTAGATATTCTGGATCCTGAAATACAGCACAAATGTTTAGTTTGCTCATATTTGCTCTATTAAACACAAAATCTATGATTCCTTTCTCTATACCTCTATATTGAGATGAGCTAAAGATGATCCATTTCACAAGGCATATGATCACTCAATAATAGCACATTTCACAATTATTATTGAAGTGTTTAAGAAACAGTGGCTTAACCCCCTTGCCTGAGGGCCAACCACCTGGCTATGGGAGGAGAAAGTCAGGACCCCCAGAAGGGAGAGGAGTTAACCAAGGGGGAGCTGCAAAGGTGGAGATGAGGTGATGAGGGATTCAGAAAGACCAATGAGAGCAAGAGGATCACTAGAATATTTTAGATTTTTTAGGAAACAACATCATGGATAATTAATGTGTTAGCACAACAGATTTGAAGGAGACATTGGTTACTGTCATCCGTACTAAACGTGTGTTAAAAACTACACTTTTTCTCCACATGTGACTAGATTTACAACTTTGAAATGATAATAAAATCAGTGCAGATCCATTTTAAAGTAGAATCATTGAAACTTTCTGGAAAGAAAAAAAAATGGAAACAAGGTTATAATTGATCAGACATGTGGTTAGGAAGGTTAAAGGTGGATGCTGCACATTGGTGGTGGCGGAGGGGAGTCCCTATTACCTGTAAAGTGCTTTGAGTGGAGTGTCCAGAAAAGCGCTATACTGTAAGGATAAGCAATTATTATTATAATTATTAATTATTGTGAACAGGAAAGATCTGTTTAAGGTGCTTAGGGAGTCGTGGCCGTTTTATCAAACTGACTTTTCACTTTTCGTTTTAAACATCGCTTTTTAATGTACTACTACAATGAAAAAAAATAATAACATTGTATTTTCTTTGACACTGCATTGAATATTGCTCTATACTTTATATAGACTTTGCATAGACGTTACATAGTCATGGTGTTGAGCAATGTGAAATATTTTCCAACACTTCATATACAGTATAGCATAAGCCTTTTCACTTTAGACTGCTTCTAAGAAGAGTGCAAAATAATTTTGAGGGGAAAAGCAATCATGTTTATTACATCAGAATAGTTTTCTTGGTGTCAAAATGCATACTCTTAGTGCTAATGATGATGTCGATCCTTTAGACGGTATGTGGTACCAGAAGTTGTATTCAATTATTTGAGCTTCTGGTGTGAAATAAATGGGGAATTAGTAAACTAGTCTGCTGGTGTAGTCCTCAATGTATTGTACTGTAGCTTTTGGATAATGTGTCAAAACTATATAACATACAGTATATAACAGAAAACCATACAATTCTTGTAGAAGATTTGTTCTTTGAGTCATGTCCTGATATTTGACAAAAGGGTTACAGTTCTATTACATGACTGCTGCCTTTAGATCTTCTAAATTATTTATTTTAAGCTAATAAAGGGCTGAGTGAGTGGAGTCAGGTGTTCTTTATACTGAGGACCATAAAGTACAGTAGGTGGCACTGATACAAAAGTATCACAAAGCAGAAATAATTTATGTTTCTCTTCTTTGATATTTTTGGAAATACAAAACTTAAAACTTTAAACTGTAAACTTTCACATCTGCTCCTTCAAGTCCTGAATGTAGTCTAGGCACACTATCTAGGGTAAGTTGCTCATTAGGACAAAAGCAGACCACACTAATTTGCAAACATACTGTAGTGTGGAAGAATTTTGTTCTTTCCAATATAATTTTGTTCCTTCAAAGATGTCCATTTGATTGTCCTTTATTGTATTCCAAATTAAACAAGGTTAATCTTGAAATAGTTTTGGCCATTCAAATGCAAAAGGATTTGTACCTGAATGGAAAATCTAATAAAATAAGTGATTAAATGGGTCACGCCACAGAATTTAGTTTGATTAAGGCTGAAATATGCACAGTCCCAGCCTGATAACTGAACATAAATACTTCAAGTCTGCCATTTTCACAAACATATATACAGTAATTACAGACCACCACAGTCTTTTTTCATTTTCAAGTGTCTTAATCATCTTAAGACATGAGCAAACATTGCAAACTACATTTAAATGACATTTGGTTAGTCTGACTCAGCCCTAATCATCCTTTATTTGAGCCTTATTTTTGTCCTTGGTAAAGACTCCACAAGGCAACTGAATTTTACTAGTCTGTGGAATTGGCAGACTGATGATGAAGAAGGCAACAACAGCACCTACTGTACATTCACCTACAGTAAAACAGGACACTGAATTCCTAAGAAAGAAATAACAGCTACCCAAGAGCATAGGAAGCCCTCTGGTTACAGAGGCAAATTCTTTGTGCTCTACCTACACACACACACTTATTTTTTGAAAGTACAACTTATTTCTGAAAAGTAGAGGGAATGCAAATTGCAATTAATTGAATGTGATTGAAAACTGGAAATCAGCTGTGCCTCGACCTTAACCTAGACTCTGCTGATTTCAAAAGCTATGTGAAATAAAAAAAGGATTAATTGCACACAGTGACCTTGGGTTCCACTGGCACCATGAAGTCATTTCAGTGAGCAATATTTATTTCTAAGTGGTTCTCAGCCTTGTAGGCGACTATTGTTTTATATCAACACTATTTATGAAACAGATGGCATGGACGTAGGTTTGATTTATAAAGTGAATGTATGAATGACTTTCTAAAACAGAAAATCATAACTGCTCAAAGCATTTGCTGGAGAAATTCCAGCTGCTGTATTGCATTGTTCCCCTCTGTTGAGTATTCGTACCGTTGCTTGCAGTTACAGTAGGTCTCAACAAATGCTTGTTTTTTGTCTACCAGTTAGAATTACACTGACAGGTGATTACAACACTGCTAATAATCTTTTAACCCAGGCAACAGCTAAAGCCAGTAGGGACTCAGACATTATGTGTTTTAGCTTTTGCAGGTTCCATTAAATGTCATTTAAGCAATCACTGACTTAAAAGCGTATGAATCGCACATATTGTAAACTATTAAAAAAACAAGCAGTCACAATGCAGACATTAACAGCAACATTGAGGAAAATAGTTTATATAAAAAAGAATATGAGACTTGGGAATAAAAATAATAGCACCTGGGAACTTTCAGAAGTAGCAAAAATGATTAGGATTTGTATTGATTTATTGTTGACTTACAGAGACAACACATGAAAAGCGGTTTCTTCTGATTCATTAATGTGTTCTAGGCTTTGTAGATCTTGTGTTAAAATAAGACAACAAAACATCTGGGTAGAGAAACAAGAGCCTCCGCTTGTTTTCATATTTATCCAATTTACCGTTGCTGTGCAGGTTGTTTATTATTACAGTACGTGTTTCAGCAAAATCATTAAGGTCAATAGACGCAGAGAATTGCATAATCAGCAGGTAGGCATGGGTGTGACAGAAAGGCAAAAAACATTGAAGCACAATCCCACAGAATGTGTTTAAGGAAACTGTATAGTAGACTTATTGTTTTAGAAGATCCACTGTTTGTATGCAAACCTTGCCAATAGAGCCATTGAAGAAAATACTTAATATCACTAAATTAAATGATAAAAAACAACCATGTTTCTTTTACAAGAAGCCATGTATCTTGGACTGGACCTACAGATGTACACCTACAGTAGTTATTGACCCACAAGATGTGCAGCAGAGCTCAAGGCTCTTAGGAGAGGCAGTGCTGCTGCTCAGCACTGCAGGGTCCGTATTACTGATGTAGAGCCAGCGGAGCACTCATTCTGGCATTCACTGTGGGTGGGTCGACATGGGAAGGGCAGAGTTGCCATGCTTCATAAAACTTTTCAGTGAATGCCCTGAGTATGACCCTTCTTTTTTCACCCAATTCCTGGAAACACATGAGATCGTTAATTCATTGAGCAAGGGTGGCAGGACCTTTTTCAAACCAAATGAAATCAGTCTTCCAGAGTTTGCAAAAGCAAGGAGGTCTGACACAACCCTAGAGAGAATAATAATAAGCACTGCACTACATCAGCTCATGCTCAGCTCAGCAGAGCCTAAATGCACATAATCAGGAAGGACTCTCACACATCACCCAAAAGACTGAACCCAAATTTTGTTCCTGTTAAGCCCCTGGGGAAGATGGTGAAGGAGCAACAGTGTCTGAATGATATGAAATTATAGATACAATTGTCCCTGTCAGGGTTATTATAAAGTAAGGAATCTGTGTGGATTTGAGAGGCAGGAGAGGATACTGAAGGATATATCAACAATATATGAAAACAGTGTCCATTTTATTTCAAATTATTGCTTTAAATAATTGATTATTAACAGCTTATTAATGCACCAGTTAAAAGATATTTACAGTATATACATAATTACCTATTATTAACAGCTGAATAAATAACTAGGATCAAAAGGAGGCAATCAGACTTAAGTTTGCTAATCAATAATTGTAGTATCCAACATTTAAGATCATTACATTCATATGACCAATTTAAAGCTAATGAAACTGATTTAATAATACAGATTAAAAAAAAATCTAGCAAGCACAATTCAATCTAAGAAAAATATATTCTTAGCATTCAAATAAACCAAAATAGTGGAGAAAAAAGACCTTAAAAATTAAGCTTGCTGTTAATGTCTTGTGTTTTGTTTGGTTTCTCAGAGAGAAAAAGAGAATTACACTCAAAGTAATTGACGTTTTTCTTTCATTTTCAGCAAAAACAGTATTTTCTGGTTGACTGGATACACAGTAGTGTTATACCGATATCTAAAAAGGAGATCACATCGATCCAAGAAAATTGTCAGGTTGAATGACCTACTGTACTATCATCATAAAATTATCTTAGGTATATTTTAGATTTTTTAAAAATATAAATATTTTAAAGAAAAACAAAATCAGACTCAGAAAAAACAACCTGCAGGTTTAAAAAAGCCCCTAACAATTCCTTACTCTACTGAGGCAGGGGCATCTTACTGATCCCTAGTAATAGTTGTAAGTCTTTGAAAAGTACTAAAGAAAAACAACAACAAATGTATCTACAGAATGCCAAAACATGGAATATTGCTTAATCTATTTATGTAGGTATCACAATGGCATATACTTTCAGTTAATCAATGTGTTCATGCCTTATAGATTGCATGTGGTGTCCAAATGTTAAGAAAATTGTTTCTTTTACAATTTCAGCAGGAAAGTATTGATTTTTGGGGGGGCAGATAATCTAATGAATTTTTATTTTCAAAGGGATTATATAAACAGGTTTATCGATTTTATTCAAGCAAAGCATTTGTACAGATTACTTTTTTTCTCTCCATATAAATAGAATCTGTATACAATATGCATTTCTTGCGACCCTGTAATAAACATATTGCATTCTGATTTCCGAAGTGATTAAGGGCCTAAGGGGGGCTGTACGTGCAGCATGACTGGGGAGATGTGGGGGAGACTTGGCCTTTGCAGCAAGACTTTGTAGTGCTTTTTTTTTTCATAATTGTCGCTTGGATCAATGGTATTACTCTCAGGGTTGTCATGTTGCCTATGTATGGGAATAAAACAGCTGAAAAATCCAACCTGCCTGCTAGCTGTTAAATCAGTACTTATTGGCGTTAGAAGGATACAACCATTAGGCCTAGCATTCTTGTATGCTCACTATACAGTACCTCCTTGTACAGCCACTGCCGCTGGTACCCAGCAACTCGTACAAGCCTTTGGCAAACAAAAAGCTGGCATCCAGCAACAGCTTTATAGTTTGCAGTTGTCAGATAGATAACAGGTGTGATATTTATCCAGGCCTTCGTCCAGAGACCGGATGGAATTTTCTCTGCAATGTTTTGTCCCAGCTGGCTCAGTTTAAGCCAGGTTGGAATAGTGTGAAGATGAAAAAACTCACCCACTGCGTTATGATTCTCACATCAATGCGGGGCAGACTTGCGTGACCTTGGAACATCCATTCCATTCCATTGTGAGCCTGTGCTCTGCTCAGCGGTCCATAATTATTCCCCTGATTTCCACTCCTTCATCTCGTGTCTCAGGTTCAATGTGCTAATGAAGGTGCTAGCTGAATCGCAGCCCTACAGTGGAATGGAATGGAAAAGCCAAGGTCACCACGCCAGGATTTAGGGCATGAAAGTTAATTATATTAGCCTGTTGGTGGATTTAATTCTTCTCGAACTAGATGTGCATTCTCTTTATAATAGAAATGTGCAAACTGAGTGACAGAGGAAAAAAAATCAGCTTGAAAGCCTATTTTATAAACAAAGTCATATTTTTGTAGGCTAAATACTCCAAAAATGCATTTCCATTACATATATATATATAGTGGTATATTCCAGTACACTCTTATTGCATGCCTGTATACACTACATGATATATTCAATATTGTGCTTAGAGAAAGATCTTTGTGTAATGCTGCAAATAACATATAGTAATGTCCAAACAACATCTATTCTTGGACAAAATGAAAAACCTGCTGGGAAATCTGTAGTTCCGAAGCACTACTTTTTACAGACAACATTTGCTAATAAAGCTGAAATAGCTTCTTTTACAATGTTACATCAAACAGGGTAATAAAGGGCTGCCGTGCATTGCCGGTCCAATAAATCTGTACCATATGTGATGGTAATGATGCTAATACAGGCCTCCGGTAAGCAGTCTGATAAAACAATCTCTCTCTGTAGCATTGTTTACGTAGCCTGATGTTCATAAAGAATGATCCAGTTTGTTTCTCTTAACTGTGAATATCTTTTTTGTAGTTGTTGAATACTGGAGAGGAGTGCATGATAGCATTCATATTCTTTTAACTACATAAACATGATTGTATAAAAGACAATGAAGAAACACTTTATCCACATCACTATTGTTAGGTAAATATTCCCTGAATCAATACTACTGTACATTATGTTTAAGTCTCAAAATATGCCCTACCAAAGTTTTAAAATGACATCTAAACAAAATTATGTGTTTCTTTCACTGACTGGAGAAAGTGATAAGTGAGGCAAGGAATGACAAAAATTGAAGCGAAGCAACATGGAACTGCATGCAAACAGGTGCAAATACTGCAGACCCCCAGGGGTGCCTTCACATCACACCCTGAGCCAAAAAAGCAACCTAAGCCAAGACAGGACTGGCGTCAAGACAAAAGCACAAAATTCTGGATTGGGGAGTACGTTAACATTACACTAAGATTCTCACAGGCTCCAATATGAACAAATCACATTCAAACTGTTTCTAAAACACAGCAAATATAGAAAAAGAGGTATATTTTCAAAAAAACACTGGACAGATAATAAACAGCACAAGATATAAACAGCACATAAAGAACAACATGACCAACATTTATCATTGTAAATTACTGGTTTCTGGTTTTGCTTGTGGGCATAATCTAAGACAGCTATTGTTGCTTTGCAAAACATTTTCAGTGCTTTGCCTTTTAAAGAGAAAGCTCGCTGAGCACTGCAATTGCCACTGTCTTGAATTGAGCCCTGTTTGAAGTATCACTGTTTTCACAGAAGCCCAAGTCCTATTTATTTTTGATCACTTTCACATATGCTCTAATAAAGGCAATAAAGTGCATTCTGTTATGGCAGCCAGATCAGTACTTAAATATTTCATTTGTGGCTGTCTCCCACTCACCAGCAGCTTGATCAGTCTTTCTGGATGCTGTCGGAAGCTCTATCATTAAAACCTTTAAGCTGATACTGTACCTACTGTGGTTTTTAGAAAACTGCTGAAATTTTGCAATTTAATATAATGTCTGCTGTGTTGTGGTCAAAGGAGTTGCATGACACAAGAACATGAATTATCTGGATTCTTTCCAGGTTTAAATTTCCGTGATTTAAAGCTGGTTGTTTATAATATTCTGGTCTGCTGAATAGCAAATTAGTTTTCTCACGCAGCACAGATATTCTTGATATCTGAAGATATTCTTTACCTTATCATCATTATTTTAGACCTACTTGTTTGTAATTACAATGTTGTCAAAAATCCTATGAAAAAATATCTATGATGATGCAGCAACTATCTATTATTTTAATGCACATTGTACCATAAATGAGAAATACAGGTCTTTGTGTAATCTTTGATTAATCTTTTAATATGACATTATCAATACTGCTATATGTAACTTGCAGATGAGTCATCTTAGCCCAGGCTCAGGTTACGGATGCCCTTTGGCACAGGTGATGTGTACAGTACCTTTTAACAAATGAACACATATGGTAGCAGGGACACAATCCACCCAAAAGCACCATTCCACTTCAAACACATTTCCATACACTCTCAGGTCAAATGTGAATAATTCCAGTACCAGCATTATCAAACAGTCAGAGAAATGTACAGTGTGCCTCAATCAATGCAATTCTTAAATCACACTAGTCATTAATGTTAAGTTACTGTACTTTAGAAAAATCCATATCAAACAAGAAAATAAACAAACATACAAACTATTCAAATATATAATGTAAATCCATATTGACTTTAAAATGTGTATGAATGTATGAATTGTGTAAGTAACCTGCTCTTGTTCATTTGCAGCTACTTGCAAAAACAGTCCCCTTCTTATTCCTCATTAATGTGTCAACAACTCATTAACCATAAATCAAAGTTATTCTATCAGGAGTTATTTAAGGGATTATCTTGTAGAATCTATCAATAACCTGTGTAAAAGTATCTTTTTATACCAAAGGCTGCTGGATTTTACAAAGTAATCCACACAGAATCACAAATCTGTTTGTGACTTTTTTGTCAGAGGAGTTTTTTCTCAATGATGCATACATTTTGGGCATCTGGTTTTTGTTGTTGAAAATGTTCCACAATAATTTTGAAGGATCTCAACCTGCTAGAGGTAGGCAACAAAATCATGTTAACAATTACTTTAACGCCTTTAACGCACACATTAAGAGACTGGGCAGACAGTAACTATTTGCATGATAATTCATTGTTCATAATAACTCAGCATCCGTTTCACTTTTAATGGCTGGGACTTTCCAGGAGAAACTGGCCCTTTTATATAATTTGCTGTGTACTTTTTTCACAGATAACAAATCACATTTCATTACCACATAAATACATTTCAAACTGAAGATGACACACTTCCTAAAAAGAATGCATTTAATGTCATAAAAGCTTAAAATGCAAACAAGGACTCATTACTGTCAAACTAGAGCAATTCTCTAGACACTGTGTGGTTGAGCACAAATTGGCCTTTAGCTCATTAAAAAAAATCATTTTATAACAACCAGCTTCTTATATGTTTTAGTTTTCTAAATTCTCGGAATTTACAAAGTCATGTTTTTTTTAAATAACAATCCCAATTAAGGCAGAAACAAATTAATAAATTACAAACAATTATAAATTACATATAATGTTTTTGTAAAATGTCTGAGGATTTAAAACACTGTCATTTTAAAAAACCTGAGGAAGAATGCTTTGGCTTTCAGTCAGCCCAGTTTGCTGCCTGTGTACTTTCCTATGCCTGAAATGATAATAAAGGCATAGGAAATCAAAAACAGAAGGGAAGCTGATCCTGTTACTACAGTGTAAATTTCATCTTTAGCATCTAACACATTAGAAAACTGGTGCAGCTTCATCTCCTCACACCTGTCTGGCTGCTCAAGATGCTCCCACAGATCCTGCCTGCTCCTTATACTGCAACTCCTTTCCTTGATAAAATGTGCAGTGACCTGAATTAAATCACAACTCCAACCCACCCACTGATTGCAAATAAAAAAAAAACATCACTTAATAACAGGTTTCCCTTTTGTAAAAGCAAAAACCTGCTGTTGAGCACGATTCTACTGTCAAAATCCAAGTTTCCAGATCTAGAAGGCAGGTACAGTACAGTAGATTGAAGTTGTGAATTATTTGAAAATCAAAACTGGAATATCATATACTGTATACAGTAATAGGTTATTTTTTCTTCTCAAAAACTATTGTCAGATATCTTTTTTAGGGCTCTAAAACGTAATGAAGTAATGTTTGCCATTATTCTCTTGCCTATTTATTCTGGCACCAGCTGTTCCAGCTGTTTCAAAAACCCACAAACCCACACAAGTCATTTTTATGAAAAGGTCTAGCTAATCTTTGTAGAATCTGTTATAAAAAATGTCAGCTATTCAATAATGAAAGGCAAATAGATACAGCGTTAGGTTTTGCAGGGGCAAAAGAAAGTTTAATAGTATTTCATTGGGACTTTGTCCCATTTCAACGCCCATACTTTTCAGTACATTTGGGTTTTGCACTAGATAAGAAAAGGAAAACCTTCACACACATATAAATAAGAAGAGGCCACCATGTGTAGAAAGCAGTGACCCAGAATGGACATGAGGAATCCCAGAGGTGCCAGATTGAGAGATTCTCACATTTGATAAAGCCTTGGCAAGCAAGTGTTTTGAAAGCTTCAATGCAAGGATTGGAATACGTCAATATCATCTGAGAAATAAACAATTATATAAACTAAGCATTTCAGGATACTATGTCAGAAAACACATAACATTTTAAAAATAATGTACAGACATATAGGTTCCTTACACTGTACATTCCCAAGGCACAATGGACCAGGAACAGATGATGTTGACTTTAACATTGAAGGTCTAAATGCTGAACAGCATTTTTTTCAGCACAACCCTCTGCCATCCAATCCAGTGTCGGTACCAAGACTATGGACAGCCCTGGCATTGACCTTTCCTCTGGCACTTCAATAGAGCTATTATTTCAGGAAATGGCACAAATTCACATTTGCATTCAGAAAAGGAAACTTCTCATATGAAAATTGTACTAATGTGATTGAGATGGATTAGGAGAACTGTGCTGCTGGTTTAGAATGTGGCTTTTGTGTGTTCATCAGTAAAATGTGTGAATAGCTTTTGCTGTGTATTAATTTGTGTGAGAATTGTGGTAACAGGTTCAGTTACATTACTTAGGAGCTGAGGGTGTGGAAGGTTCTTTCCACTGGTCTTCTAATATTTCTAAGATAAAAGATTCTAGAAGTTATCTATTACATATACTGTACATACTGTATATAAAAAGACTATTCAATTTAAAGCACTTATATCCCAATTATATTGAAAAGGAGGACAGGAAACTTTCTTCAGCATTTCACATATAAATAGATACATTCCAGCACATAAAATGGATAAATTATTGCAATATTTGCACACATTCAACTTCAGCTGTAAAATATTAAACTAATTTTTCAAAAATAAATGGCAAAGAGAGATTAAAAACTAGCTCAATGTTTAATGAATATGAAAAAAAACAGGCTACGAATATTATTTAGATTGCAAAGATCATCTAATTATATCAATTATTTGATGAAGCACACAGTAGTGGTAACATGGTCAGTTCATTAATTAATTCAGCTGGGATTTCAGTTTTGCACAACATGCATATTGCAGGACAAATGTTTGTGTCAGAATGCAGCTATTGGCAAGGAAGTCTGTCTCTTGAGATTTTGTTCTGTTCTGTGAAAAGTCAGATTTCAATGACTAAAGGCAGAAAGGACATCTGATGGATTGGTAGAGACTTGCCACTTGGCAAGTTCAATTTCTCGAACTCCGTCCCACTAACTCCCCTTTGGTTCGTGTGTCTTGTCACTTCAGGTGGGCAAAAAAAAGTCAAACTTGAGGCATGAAGACAGCCGAGCCTGGTCTAAAACTTACTGTGTTCTTTGGTCTTTCTTTCTAACTTTTTGTAGGCCATTTACCCTCCAGGGGTGCATACAACCTTTCATCCTTGTCTGGCTAATCACATGCAGTCAAATCATATTCAGTGGAATATTAAAAATGATTGAGATGAAGAGTCTTTTGGAAAAGATACAAAGGTTCACATCTGTTTACCAAATCCACTATCCCAAGCATTCTGTTCTCTTCAGCTGTACAGGGAAGGTAAATTTTGGGTCAGTTTAGCATTGAATCCAGATTATTCAGAGAATTATTTCAGAAGGGAAATTTTTTAAAATAATCTCCAGGTGAAAGATTGAATAGCTTCAAACAATTTTATCTGAGGTAACAATAGAAGAGAATAAAAATGCCTTTATTTCATTCATGCTTTAAAAAAGGAAGAAGGCTCATTAACTTTTTGTGAATAATCAAGGATTATCTCTTAATTACACATTCTCTCAACATGTTATAAAAAAATCACCCAAGCATATTATGTTAAAATTAATTGTGCAGCAAGCTTTCTGCCCTGTTTTTTTTTCTGCAGAGTGGCAGTCTTAATTCAGAATATGGAAAGAGGCCAGTACCAACAAACAGATCAAATTATTAAAGCAAAATATCTTTGGTGAACCACTAAGCCATATGCATTCAATTTCAAAATGCTTAGGTAGTACAAATCTCAGAAACAATCCTTATCCTGGACAGTTCAAAGGCTGATTTGCAATCAAATATCATAAGAGACTACTGTATATTCAACCTGACATCAATAGATCTAATGGATATTTTAAAAATAAGTTAAATACACCTTTATTTCTAATTTCTGCTATTATTTAAAAGTTAAAATTATGTCTAGTGAGAGATCTACTACTCATTTGGAGCATGTTACCAACCAAGTCAAAATCTGTTGAAGTGTGTCAATAAAAAATCACTAAAGTGACAGAGCTTCAAGGGACAAATAATTAGGTAGTCAAATAAACTTTAACATGCTTTTAATATCTCTGAGACAACACATCAGAGAAATAAATCAGAACAATCCCCATTCTGAGTACCATCCAACAAAAGAATCAAATTGTGCCCTCACACTAGAACATGACAAGAATGAATGCAATCAATATTTTTACAAAGCTTGACAGACCAGTACATAGAGACACACATACTGTAGGTACTGTATGTGTGTCTAGGGAGCAGGGATCAGAGTCCATCCCTCATAAATCTTGCTTATCGAAATCGCTTTTAAAAAATAAATCTGAATGTGGAAAATTAAATGAACTTGAGAATTGCCACAATGTTTTCTAACACTCAAGTGAGTATAGAAGATTTTACATACAAAATCTTTTAAAAAACCATCTGTTATTTTTTTAAAAGCATCCCAGCACTGTCCACAAGCCCTTGAAGTTGTCAAAAAGAGCAGTTTTCCAAGGATCAGAGAACAGAGTAAAGTTTCTTAGTATATTATCAATGGTAGTGATTTTGGAACACTGAAACCTTATCTAAAGGTAAAACTTTGAGAATCATCAAGCCTAAAAGCAAAGCAAATATCAAAACCTCTCATGACTCATTGTTGAATTCTCCATGAACTGCAAAGATATACTGTACATGCTTCACCTGCACTGCATACAGTATGAATATGAATCTTTGTCCAGTCACATTTAATCACACTAGCAAAGCCATTTTCTTAGTATTGATTCTTTGGCATCAGGTTAATCCATTAGCTTGTTTTGTGACTTTAAAGTAGTATTCAGGATAATTAACTTCTTGAGTTCAGAATGAATTGATGTTACTACAGATCAATATACTGTACTCCATGAAAGATGCAAGTTTTTCTCACCTGTTATGTTACTGTGTTATTCTGTTTTTGAGGTCTAAAAATATTCTTTTAGGAAACTTGTGGTTTAGGTGAAAACAGGTAAAGTTTCACCTGGGTACTGGAAGTACTGCAATACTGTAGATGGTTAATAACACAAATGTGGATGTGTTTAGCAAAGAGCAACAATAACATCACACCAAAATGTAATCCTCTTAATTCATAGTCCTTAAAGACTTTAGTAAGACATTATTCAGATGTTATTTCAATTTAAACATTACTCAAAATCTGCTGTGCAGTGTAGTGTCTTGAGCTATGAAAGAGTGCTTCTGCTCATATAAAAAGAGGTATAGTACTTGTATTGACACATCGTACCTAAAACGTCTGTATAAAACAAAAACAAGTTGAATAAACAGCAATTCTTCAACTTTAAATGATTTTTAAAGTAGTTCTTAATGTTAAATTTAACAATGCAGTCTGTTTTATTTCACATGAAAAAGATTAATACCATTCTTCATGTGAGACATTCAACCAACATTCTAAGATCCTGCTGGCAATAGATGAAGATAACATAATTTGGAAGAGTCAGGGTGTTCACTCCAGTGTCCTGATTAAATGCTGCTTTCTGCTTGAACAATCAGGCTTCCATAAAGTTGCCCCTTAATTCAAGTGGTATCTCACTCCACCTGATCTGCTGTGTAGTGTAGCTGCTGGTGCAGAATGTATTAAGTGCTCAGATGTGGAAACTCGACACCAAGCTCCCAAGAAAACAAGAAAATGTTTCTGAACGGAGAATAGAAGCTGTTTTGTTACAATGGAGAACAACAGTGCAAAATAGATCCACTCTTCGCCCTGGGTGACCCATATCCTTTGTGTACATTCATCCTAATCCTCTCAGCTGCTGGCTGGATTTTTATTAAATCATTTTTGAGTGCTTTCTTGATTTAATCTTTACTTTAATCTTTGAAGTTCAATTGCCCTTCTGCCCCAGAACATGCATTACAGTAGGCAAAAACCCAGAGGCATAACTCATATATTGTATAGAACCATTCCACTGTCTCGCTTAAATTGTGAGCTCTCAGACCACTCACTCGATAACTAGTTTCTTTAGCTTTGCAACTGGTACACTTTTTGTTACTTGTGTAAACAGGGGTGCGCAGGACATTCATAACTCCCTGAACTCCAAGTTTATATGTTCTGTTTATAAATATGGATTTGTAAGTTGGACATATGAAAATACAGTATATGAAATTACTGTGCAAAATGAGAAAAGAGGTGCTGTCCGTTTGCCCACATCTTGACAGATTTGCACACTTCTTTTGTAATAACAAGTGCACTTACACTATTCTTTATTGTATTATTTAGTTTTGTTAAGCTGTATGTGTTCTATCCTGTATACTGATGCAGTCAAAATTAATTTCCATAGCAAGATGACTTTGGCATGCCGCCCTACTGTGCCAGAGACTTTTCACTGGCCAAAGAAGATCGATAGGTGGCACTTGTTGTGTGTTAGATGTTAGTGAAAACATTATCTTAATTTAATCTGCTGTAGGACTTCTTTAAATCCACATAATATGGAATTGTGATAGAGTCGGATCTGATGGGGAGCTGCCTGAGCACCAGCAGAGCACTCCTTAATCCTTTGCAGTGTGCCGGTGTATAGTCATCTGCAGAGGTTTCTGTTCTCTAGTATAGGAGAGAATACTTTCTCAGTTTGGAGTAATTGTTTGTGTTGCCGGTTAGAGGAACACATTCGGTCCTAAAACTGAACGCCGTCTGCGGGCGCGTGGGGATCTTAAAGCGCAGCCTTGATTAGCATCAGGTGTGGAAGCTGCACATTCCCACGCGCCGCGGAGTGGGGAGTGCAGTGGGAGGTGTGTTCCACTGTCACAATATGGAATCATGTAACTAAAGGGAACTTTTGGTAGCTGAAAATAAAAATAAGTTTCTGTACATCATTAACAATATTCATCTATGAACATAAATATAATATATCTACTATATATATTGTAGCTCATAGTGGTAGCATAATCTATTTTCTTTATAAACTTCTGCATCAAATTCTTGAACTCAGTCATGTGTGTGGTTACTATGGAAACAATTTGTTGTGCTGGTTTTAGCTACATTTTACTGTCATGATTGCTGTAATGAGAAACTAAGCGCTTGTAGTCTCATTTGGAACTCTTGCTGCATTATTGACATTGAAACTATTTTGACAGTAATTGCTGCATTGTCTATATGTTAACTACATGAATACAACAGTAACCTTTATTGCACCATAATCAATATTTACTGCTTCTTTTCCAAATACAGTATATAGAAGGGAGTGAACTTGTGGTTATTATACAGTGTTTGATCTGTATGTAAAAAAAATGAGCTTTTTCTTATGTCCTTTGAGATGGGTATGATTACCACAGCACAACAGGTATTGATCATGTCAGAGTTTAAGACTTCTACAGTACTGTATGTCAAATTGTTCTTTATATAGCCAATGTTTTTAGCAATGTATTAGTTTAATCTTGTTTTTGTTTAGCAACGGAAGCAGAACACCACTCTTTAGTAATATGCTCACCCTTGTGCACTGTATAGAGCACCCAGACTGTGCACAGACATCAGAAATATACAGTAAATCCAATTCCTTACTACAGACAAGAACAACTCAGCAGAAGTCTTTGTGAATGGTCATCGGCATGACGCATCAGTCTTGGAATCAGAACATGCAATGTGGCATGGAGAGATTAGAACATCTAAATCAAATTAATATATTTATCAGGTTGTAACTTTAACAGGGAGTACACAACACCTGCACAGGCACAGATGTAATAATCTACAGAATGTGATTTACTTTCTGAGAAACTTAGCTAATCCTGTATAAAAATCTATCCTATGTGGGTGATTTCAAAATCCATGAAAACCTCCATGTCAGCGTTTTATTAATATTTTGTAAAGTGAAAGACAGAGGTCAGATATGAAATAAAACCAAATATACACCCTCTTTTCTTAGGTGGAAGTTATGTTTTAACCTAATATTTTCAGAACGATTTTCATGATCTAAAATAATATGTTAGCAGCCAAGTCAAGTAGATCTTCAATTGCTGACTCTCTGTGCAGAAATATTCGTAAGTTAAGGGGGCTTTAAGTTAAAAAATTACAATTTCCATGAAATTAAGTACTTATTCCACTTTAGGAGAAACAGGCCACTCTTGAATTGTTCAAGTTTGCTCATAATTTAAATGACTTTCTGTATGCAGGTCTGATACTGTCTGCCTACTTTACTGCCTGGTTTAATGACCCCACAAAAAGGCTCTAGGAAGAAAGAAATGAAAATGATCCAGTCTTTGCAATGCTAAAACCCCTTATGGGACCCATGTTAAGCTGACCTTTTGTGGGCTTATAGATGAGGATTTGAAGGACTTATGCTACAACTGACTTGGTAATCACTCTCCTCTTCATGTATGTTTCTGGTTATATTATTTGGGTTAGATTAAAATATGTTAGTAAAATTTTAGCTCAAACCAAAATTTAAGTTTAATCAAAAGGACAGAATTCTTCTACAATACAGACCATGCTAGTCATCTGTCATATTGCTACAGAAACTCATTTCTTCAGACTGGATATGTGTCTTCCACTAAACAGAAAATAAACACACA
Source organism: Atractosteus spatula (assembly GCF_055471065.1). Lineage (NCBI taxonomy): Eukaryota > Metazoa > Chordata > Actinopteri > Semionotiformes > Lepisosteidae > Atractosteus > Atractosteus spatula. Next base: position 63,254,184 of record NC_142708.1, on the reverse strand, counting down.
AAAATTAGGAGGTGTTAAGCACAACTCATAAAACCTACAAAAAGAAAACATCTTTGGCCTGTTACAAGCATGTGGCTGCCAGGACACTTTCTCTTTGTGGCACATTCGATGGGTGCAAATGACACAGAAATGTGCAGAAACTCTCTATTGCTGGTTAGACACCATCCACTGACTGACACAATATTTCATATCTCCTGCCCTTTCCTGTAATGCTGCAAGTTGGATGTCTTGTACAGTCTCCATATACGGCATAGCATTTGTAAACTAAACTATTTTAACAGCAACAGTCTCTCAGTCTCTTTTCAGGCATGTACAAATGCCTTTTCAAAAGATGGTGTACTCAAAACAAATTATTACTTGTTTTATTAGGATAATAATCTAATCTTAGCACACAATAGTCATCACAGGATAACCTAATATTGGCAAAAACTAACTTCACAGAAGATGGGCTTCATGTTAACCTATATGGAAATGGTAATCCTATACAGTATGTAGAACATAACAGTCACTCTTTCTTGCTGAAAAAGACTAGCACATTTTTACTGCCAAAATCACTCGCCACAGCCTAAATATTAAACTAAACGACAATGAGCTAGACTTGCTTAACTAGTTTCCTCACCGGCCAGACTTGAAGAATGGGAATTTTAATTCTCTTGCCCTGCCTCTGACACATCTGCTTTTACAGTTTTCTTTAAATGGAGAGGATGACATTATAGCAGCAAGGCCATTTAATGGGAGCAGAATCAGTGAGTCAAGACAAACCATTAGGTTCTTGATCATATCTATGAAAACTTGGGCCAAACATTTAGATTCCGAGACGTGATCAGAAAACAAATAGTGAGTGAAAGCTTTTCTCTGCAAGGGCAAAGGACAATAGGCACCAGAACTCAATTAGCGATTCAGTTACTAAATTACTTTTGTGGAGCAACCCATTCTTTTAGATAATATTCCTCTCTCTTTCGAGCTGGACTTTATCTCAATGTCACCATCTATGGCTGATTTAACGCTATAAAACAAGAGAAGAACTCCCCTATAAAGAGCTGAAATGTCCTGAGGGTGTGACATATGTTGAAAAATAATTCTAAATGTTTTTTTAGAAATCTAGTATAGAGAAAAATAAAATGTTTCTAAATTAGGATTAGAAAATGAATACAGCCGCCTCTCTGCTTTATTACTGGTCACACTAAATGCACATTTCAAAAAGCTCTGTTTTAACTTACCATGTTATTGATTGGCATATTCTATGCATAGGATATTAGCATTTTCTCTACTTGTCCGCTTGCTAAAGCATGAATGGTATGTGCTGCTCCTGAGGAGCCCACACAGCTTTCTCTTCACCCTAACCTTAAACATAACCCCAACCCCAGAACACAGTTCACCCATACAGAGTTACATCAATGCCGTGCACATTAAGATATTCTTGAGGTCTCTAACACTATATTAAGACAGTGCTTTCAGTTGGTTTATTTTATCTGGGCCTGTGATGTCTCAGCAACTCCAGGTATTGGTCTGTAGCCAAATTACCCAATCTACTGTATATCATTTGTTGCCTCAAGCATACCTGTAGGCTGAAAACTGTCAGCATGAAGATTATATCCCCATTACCTGAGAGGGACAAATCTCTTCCATTGCAGCAGTCCCACATTTTGGACGTGGACCCTCGCACCCAATTCAGACCTCTTCCAGGGGAATCTTATGGTGTGATTTGGGGCACAGCTTCCCCAGATAACTTACTTTGACTCAGATCAAGCTTCTGAAAAAAATCTTCACAAAACTAAATTAAAGCACACAAAAACCAGAAGTTTAAAACTTCCTGTGAGGTGTATCTAGGCATAAACAACAAGAACCTGCTGATGCGATTGAATTGGCGGAGCAGTGGCACTGTGGCTGAGGATCTACGCCTGTGGCTGGAAGGTTGCTGGTTCAAATCCCGCGAGTGGCAGAGGAATCCTACTCCCCTACTCCCCTGGGACCCTGAGCATGGCCCTCAACCCCAACTGATCCAGGGGCACCGAATAAATGACTGACCCTGTGCTCTGACCCCAAGCTTCTCTCTCCCCCTTTCTGTGTGTCTCATGGTGAGCAAGCTGGGGTATGCAAAAAGAAAAATTCCTAATGCAAGAAATTGTATATGGCTAATAAAGTGATCTCTATCTTCTTAAAAAAGAATTAATAAAGGAAGTGTGACAAATACATATAAAAGAAGGCAAATAAAATAGTGCAAAACACTTTAGTGTTGTACTAGATAACTGCATTGACCAGTTTGTTCTAATACTGTAGGTTACGACAAAAAATAAATCATTGTCTTTTATCCTCTGAAATACTAATTGGACATTAAAACATTGTAGTGTAGGTGATCAACACAGCAAGTGATGTTGCTAAGTCATAAAGAAATATTATTCCTGTCACCTACGTCTCCAATAATAATAACAGAAAAGCATTTGTTAAGCACTAAAAGGAGAGTGAAAACTTATCTGCTAAACATAACTGAAATAGGTGGGTGACCACAAATCTTTATGTGTATATTAGAATCACTGTGTATAAAAATCCATTTTAGGAAGTAACAGCTTAACCAATAAATGGCAAACCCATACCTAGAGTTTTTCTTTATAAACATAAGAACATACTCATCGCTTTATCAACAGAAAACTGCGGCAGTATACTCAAATAGAGAGCTGAAAGGATTTTCGTTATTTATATTGCATTTGTAACAAAAAGCACTTTGACGTTTTCATTTGAATTACCATTTTCCCCACTGCTTTGAGCACTACAGATTGTATAAATGAACTTGTACTGCCAGGGCTATAAAATTATCAATCCGTGAAATGCCCATTTGATGACAGCTGTTTGAAAAGCTTTTCCTGGCTGCTTTATCATACAATAATGAAATAAATAAAACAGATGTTTAGCAAAAGTCAAACATTATAAGAGGTGTATTGAATCAATTTTCTGCGAAAGGCGGACTCTTCTGACCCCAATCAATTTGACTGAGACCTCACAAAGAGCATCTTCTGGTGATTTGAGGCTGAGAAAGAAAGAGGACAGTAAGGCCAAGAAATCAACTATCTGAATTTTGAAACATTATTGAGCATTGTGTGCTCAATTTTATTTAAATATGAGAAAGCAGTAACAATATATAAAAGAAGCTATGAATCAGAAATTTCTAGTCTATTCATTTTTCTCTCAGCTAAGAAGTAATTTATTTTTTAGCATATTTTGAGGTATGTAAATATTTTTGTATTCTAAACAACATGGAGGACAACAGTAAGCACTGCAATGGTATATTTTTCAAAAATCAAAGTATTATTAATACATTATTCACTAGAAATAGTTATTTCTAGAAATGGTAATTTAACAGTTTGAACTGAATGATCTTGGCTGCACTAGCACATGCTATTCTTTTTTAAATTCTGAAAAAAAAGACTATATTCAGGCATATCTGTAACACTTCAAGACAGTCCGTGACACTGTTTCTTAAAAGGGTTTGCATTTAATAGTCAAGCTAAATGACAAGATGACATTTTTAAGTAACCTACATGCATCTAAGGTAAACAAGGGAATTGACATAGTTTTATTCATCCATGCAGACTACTTTTTTTGTTGAAGGAATCTTAAATTGATACTTGATAGTTTTTCATTCAATAAAGTTGAAAGTCTGTTCACAAAGTAAATGAAGCAATATTGTTCACAAATGCACGTGTTGATTACAGCAGCCAGCATGATCCTATCTTTGACAGTAAGCACTCAGTAGACGCTGGCCAGGGGCTCACTAAGGGGCTCACAAACATCTGAGAGATGTTCAAACAAAGACTCTTCATCAAGGCAGGAGCAATAAAACACGTTTTCCATGGTACAATTCAAGAAACTGATAACACTTTGATGTCCATAAAACTCCTCCAGGCCCTTCTCTATTTTTAGTAAGGCTGCTACCATGCTTACTACTTGTTTCATGTTCTTTTTACTTTAATTATTAGAAACTAAATCATAAGCATAACAATAAAAATTTAAACAGCATATTCTAATAAGTATTTTTCCTCAGAGTTAATCAAAGTCCAATGAACTGAGAGGATAGAGGATAGTTTCAGTCACATTCTACTGAAGGCAGACATCTAAATTTTTATTATTAGATAAATCATGGAATCACCATTTGAACTTCCATTTACCCTGATTTTGCAGACTGAATTAATTTAACAGCAAAGTATTTTATTTGACTGAGAAGTCACTGCCTCATTGATTTTTATAACTTCATAAAAATTACACAGCTATTTCTTTAATAAAATTTACTAACCCCTGAAACAGTAAATTGTATCATGCTTACTGAGCTGTGCCAGAGCGGCAGTTTTTCGAAGGCTAAAACTCCGGAAAATTAATTGAAATCACAGGTCCCTTTTTTTTTTTGCCTTCTCCCCTCACAATTCCTCGGCTTTATTCTTCCCATTTGGCATCGAGTATCTTGCAGGTCTCTAGTCATCAGGCTGGAATCGCGAGGGCACCCCAAGTTCATCGACGATCGCACGAAATCGAAAAGCATTTCAGCCACAGAAGCACGATATGAGAGCCCTGACATGAATACAACTGCCAGAAATCAGCATTCCAGCTGGGCAGTATCAGCTCAGAGTACAAACCCACAACAACTAGGAAGGGAGTAAATAATACATCCCTGGAGTCTTTGCCTTCTTCCGAGCTGTATCTGTATTCATGTCTGCATTGATTTTTCCCCTTCAGCATCTCACTTTAGCCTTTTCATCTCTTGGTAATTGTGTTTTAACCATTTCCTCCTGGAAACTCTACGGATATCGGTCTATATCAGCCAAGATGAAAAGAGACGTCATGCCTCCCTTTCACTAGAGGGTGCAGCCAGCAATTGATTTAGCCCTAGCCTAGGGATGAATCAAAGAATGCAAAATAGATTTTCACTGTCACTTTAAACAGTGGTACTCTGCTTTGAGTATATTTTCCATTTTTCTTTTCTTCAGATAAGCATAGACCAGACCACCAAACCATTTTTCCTGCCTACACTATCATTGCGAATTAATAATCCCATGTTGAAGGCCAGTGGTGTAACCAGAGTACATTTGCATAGACACTGCTGACTTGCCGGGAAACAATATGGAGATGACAGTTGTAGGTATTTCAACAACCCAATTAATGTCACACTTTGCAAGCTTCACACTTCAGCAATACAGAAAGAAGTACTGAAATTATTTATTGGTAGTTTATGTTTTTGCTAAAGTTTCAGCATCCATTGTAAGGCTTGGATGCATCAAATCTATACATTGCAAGCAAAATGATAATTTGATGTTGAGTATTAATTCTTTAATTTCCCTCTTATTTGCTTGACAATTTTCTTTTTTTATACTCATCATTTGTGGCTTCTATTTAGATTTATATGTCCTTAAAGGATGTCCTAGATTGAGATTTTTTTTTTGAGAGGACTGAAGCCTTCATCTTGAGGTATTGGACTGAACCTGTCTGACTGTGTGAGTAAAGCCGTGTGATGTACCCAGTGGTGATCTGTTATCAAACCTTCTCAAAAGAGAGTTTCTATAATGAAACAGTGTTATGGAAAGCCCAGTCCAAGCTCTCTTCACGTTTTAAATACAAAGCTAGCAAAGCACATACAGAACTTTTCACTTTTCATTTATATAGACTTAAGAAGAATAGATCTTAGCAATGCAACATCACTATATAAAACATTGGTTATAAAGAAAAAAAAATCTTGGTTTTTACCGCCTGTGATTTGAGACTACGAAACACAAACTCAAAATACAATTAAAAATACATGAAAACCAAGTAATTCCCTTAAACATCAAGACCTGCCAGAGGTTCTGCACCCTTCCATGGCTAATGCTGCCACAAGGAAAGTTCTAATCTAATTTTCTCTGAGCCAGGTGCTACTGAAATATTTATGACTTAAGTTGCATATGCTCTAAATTCTTTTATCTCGATTAAAGAAAAGAGTTTATAATGCAAGACGGTATCTACATTAGGAGGTACTGCTATAACCTTACAGGCTAGCTGCTACTCATTAACCTATCAATCAGACATCCATTTGTTTTTTTAGGTACAGTTCTATGTACAAATTACTGGTTTGATGGAAAATCACATAAGACTACATGGGTTATCCAGATATTCAGATCTATCAAAATCATTTGTGCCTGGTCAGGATCATCACAAATGAAGTACGAGGCTTCCAAACATGTTCCCTGTAGGGTTTGCAGGGCTGGGATCAGTTCCAGTTATTCTATTCCAATTCTAATTCCCTCTTTCAAACCAGGTCCAAGTCTTTTTTTTCCACATTCACAGTATTGGGATTGAGAATTGGAACTGAAAAACTGGAACTCACCCCAAGCCTGAGGGTTTGCTTCTGGGCTCTGGAAGGCCAGAGGGAAAATTAAATAATATTTTATTCTTCTTCCAACTATGAGCCATATTGCAGCTGCTCCATTCACTTAACACAGCCTGATACCCCTCTGAAATTCAGTAAAACACCTTATTAAAACAAATGTATAAAAAGACTTAAAATCCATTAAAGAGAAGACAACTTCAGTATTTGGTCTTCTGAGACTTGTACATCAGTACTCACTTCTTTTATGATTTATTTACACTTATATGGTAATACTTTAACAGAATGTTTATTCACACATATGAATAATAGCCTTAATAAAGAAGTTTATGATACACTCAGAAAAGCCTTAGGGAAATGTCTCACAAAGCATGATGTAAACAGAAGATTATAAAAGTGACAATTATGCATGAATTTTGTAGTGATTAATCATGGGACCAATTTTTTGTTTAATGAATATATAATGCGCCAAAAGGTACCAAAATTCCTGTCGTTCTGTTGAGAGCTTTTTGTTTTTTTTTTAGTTTCAGTTTTCAGTGTTATGCTATTAGCTCACTCAACAGAGCTCTGAGCAGAAATTGCATGAAAGCCAACAGAACACAGCTGCCCTCTTGGCTGAAACGGTACTTCGTCAGAAGCCGACAACTACATTTAGCAATAAGATGAAGTGCTCATGCTGCACCCATGAACGATTGTTAAAGCCATCTTGCTTATTGCCAGGTATGAGAAATTGAACGGCACAATGTAACCTCATACAGATGACTCAATCTGATAGATGCTGGTAATATAATCTAGCAGTTCATCTACATGCTGCATGTCTAGAGGAGAGACTCACGTACTATAATACATATCCCAAATCTCTATATGGAGAAAAGCTCAACCCAGAAACATACAGTACAACACAACACAGTGAGAAAGAAGAACTGTAAAGCACTTAGAAAACCCAAAAGAACTTAAAACTTTCCTTTGAGATTTCAGTGGACAGTGGAGTCTTGCAAAGTGGATCTCACAATCTTTGTATAAAAATAGGACAAGGTCTCATGGAGACCCATATTGGGGACAGGATAGGGATGGGACACAAAATTCTTCAGATTGTATAGGTACAGTAGGTTACAAATAGGAGAGCAGCAGAGCATGTCCTTGAGAAAAGATGGAGTCAGACCATGCAGGTCAACAGCAAGATCTTATAACCCATCCTAAACATAACAGACAAGCAACTCAGGGAGACCAAGACATAAAGAAGCTCTAGTGTCAAAAACATGTGAAGCAACATCTTGGCACATTTTGCTTGGGATGAAAAGGCATGATTAGCTTCTCCACACACACAAAAAAAACCAAAAAGGGAATGTGGCTTATGATTAAGTGAAAAATTCACACCTACTATCATTCCTTCATCGCTGTCAGATTTATCGGATACAATGCCTTCCACACCCAAAACATTCCTGTCTTTCACTGGCAAGAAGAGCAAAACGTCAATTATGTGCCTCTTAGTTTATTTTCTTTTTCTCCACAGTACCATTTCATCTGGTCTTTTTGTATGCCTGCCACTGCTATTGTGGTCCACGTTTCAGCCTATTATGTGAAATCGGAAAAGCCTATTCTGTTTGCAGACGAACCTGCAAATGGTTCAGTGGGTAGACCTTTTCAACCTCTTCTGTTGAAACAGACCCTTTTCCTCAGAACACCTGGTTCTAAAAATAGCCATCTCACCCCAAGAAAGGATTTTTTTCTCAAAGTTAACTATAGGGGAATCACGAGTGCTTTTTTGGTCTGAATCTTCTGCTTGTTTTGCAGAATGACATCTTCAGACTGCAGGTGGCCACTACCAGCAGGTGGCTGGGCCAGGTAGTGCTCATTTCTGAGAGCTCCTGCATAGTCAGATAGGGTTTTAGCTACTTAGCTTACTTATCTCACTAAGGTTGAGGTGCCAGTGATATTGTCATGTTAACAACTTCTCATAATTGTGCCAAGTAGAAACTTCAAGTTTGTCACTTGATGGCAGATTTGAACTTTCTGGCAGCTTTGCACATCAGTAGAAACCACCTATGAAGCTTGAGGTCTGGGCCACCAACACAACCTACATTTTGATTTTAGAATGGTAGTGAAAAACACAGGCGCACAACGACTCCCCATCTTTCAAATGTTGTGCATGCACTCTTCCTCACCAAACAGGAGAAGAGGATGGAATGTTGAGTTCACTGGGAATAGTTCAGATAAAATTGTTTAACATTGTTTGCTGTCTTAGTATTCCCGTGTATATAACATATTGATCTAAAAATGTTATTTTAAATGATAAAATACAAAGATTTACTGTATATAGAAAACCAAGAGTAGCTGAAAGTGATGACATTCTTCATTTTGTTTCCTCACCTCCTCTGACAGACAGGTGTAATGTCTCAGAGCCGTGCTTTTATTAAACACTTTTCAGCCGATGGCGAGGAAAAGGAGGAATGAGGAAGAAGTTCATTTTCAAATTAGTAGCGACATTGATTTCTTCATACAGTATAATGCAAATGGTGGTGATTTTTGAAAATACTTAACAATATTCATTGTTTTACATTGTGCTATTATAGTAAAGACACATTTGCAATTTCCTACAGTATTGTACTGTATATATATGTTTCCTACAGTATGGTAAAAATGACAATTATGGACAATGAGTGGAAAATGACAATTAATGCATAACACGCTGTTAGTATGCAATTATGCATTTGTTATAGCACATCTAGACATAGGAGCAATCTGACCTGCAAAATGCAGATAATCATTAAGGTGAAAGGAAAAGATCCTCGGATCAATCAGATACTTACAATTAAATGAGATGGGTCAAATGGCCTCCTCTCATTTGTAACCTAATGAATTCACAAAGTTACTGATGTTCTATTACGGTCGCGTTGTTGTAACTGACCATTTCCAGGACATATAGTGCATGACATCAAACATGACCCAATAAAAAAAGCTACTTAGAGATACATTTGACATGTGTCAAACATTATAACCAAAGAATACAATATATGATAACCATGGAGAAGAATTTCCTAAAAGACTCTTAGGGTAGAAAATCTTTTGTATTTATGAATAGCTGCTGCATTACAAAGTTTCCTGTCCAAATGCTAAGCTATCCTTCAAGTGATAACAATCTTGTCAAGGAAAGCAGTAATTTGTTTGAGCTTCCTCCCTGCCATCTTGCCGAGTATGATGGCAAGCACTAGATGAATACAGCCCTGTGTCCTTATGGTTTTGCTGTGTTTCGGATAGAGGGGGTCTTATCTCCATCCAGTAAGATGTCCTCAGGATATCCATCAGGAAGATCTTACTGTTAGCCAGTTTAATGAAATCCTTTTGGGGATATCTGTCTGAAAGCAACAGGGGATTTAGCAAAACCCAAAGTCATTGCTGGGACGAAACAAATGGAGTTTTTTTCAGCTTTGCAGTGCAAAAGAAATTCCAATCCTGTGAATAGGATATTTTTCCAGGCAATTCTGAGCTTAAATCCACTGCATGCTCATATATAATGCAAACATACTGTATATAGATGCAATAGTGTGTCTAATTTACTATGCCATGCCAGAAAAACAATGTTTCCAGCATATTTTAGGAAAATTGTTTGTGGGTCACTCCAAGCAAAATAATCCAACCTTTTGTTTTTCAACACATAACAATCCTGAGCTATCAAAAAGACACCTGTCCTCCCAAGGGCTATTTTAACCAAAATCAGAGACAGGTGTTTGGCATCACAACTTAACACGCAAATCTTCTGCTAATTTTATGAGGAGGATCATGGGAGTGCTGTTGGAGAGTGCTTTTGCTTTTTGGGGAAATAGTCATAACCAACCAGTGTTATTTTTGGAAAATAAACTCACATGCTGCTCATTTATGAATGGAGCAAGAAGAAAAAGAACTGCTACTGCTGAGCCATCCATGTCATTCTCTAAGGCTAAACAAACAGAAAACTAACTTTGAACATAAATTGATTGTAATTTTTTCAGTGAAGTCAGTGTGTCAGATGTACAAAAACAAAACTGCCAATACCTTGCTATGCTTGCATCTCACTGATCTGAAAACTGACCAATGATTCCTTTAATAGGACATTTGTCATTTGCATTGAAACTTCAATGTCTCTTCCATACACTTAATGTTACAGAATGTTATTTACTGTAGGTTTAACGATTCAAGGTGTACACTCTAATCTGACCACAGAGCACAGGTAGACACTTCTGAAAAATAAAGCAAAAATCACAAATAACTGAATATTTGCTTATTCAATATTTGAACTCCTATTATGAGCAACCTATGTGCCCTACTGTACGTTGTGCCTGAAACTTTTGTCTTCTTTCAGTCACCAGAACTCCCCTCAGTGCTCTATTGTGATACTGTATATAAAATACACAGTATATTCCAGTGCAGCTCCTTGGTCCAGCCTTAAATTACATGATTGAGTTTCATCAGTTTTGACAACATGTTGCTCAGTATGCTCATTCCATACTAACACAACCCTTTTTATAAACAAGTGCCAACAATTCTCTGAACAGAAAAGGAAAACTATATCCTAAAAAATTAAACAATTTAGATAAAAATCTAGAAAAAACTAACTGATTTACACAGTGGTTCTGCTTCAGAATTTTTTATCAATACCAAAGCAGGGTGACCTGTGATCAAGCAGGGATACAATATACTTTATAGTCACCTATACAGTTTGGGGACAGCCTTTGCAATCTTTATCACAAAAGAAAACAAAAAATCATACATTAACGTGACAAATGTGACAAAAGGCTTATCTCGAAATTTAACCCCACAGATTTCTCAAATGGTTCCACAGGAATCAAATAGAGTGGAATTTTGCAAGTGCAGAAGCTTCAGCTTTTTATTTCTCTGAGCAGATCTGTACGAAGACTTAATTAAAGTTGCTTTGTCTGCTGAGTTGAAGTCATTGTGCTTGTTTTCTGTCAGAAATTACAATTGCTCCCAGATTACACAATACTTCACTGACACAACTACACCTACATACGTACATGCATGTCATTAGCATAGATGAATGCTAATGTTAATTAAAACATTTAACTTTTCCTAGTCATAAGCCAGTATTGATACCACACATAGTTGAGTGTGTAGTACTGTATATTACACACTCGTAAAAACCATTTCACATTTTCATTATTTTTTTGTTACAAAACACTTTCAGTACATGCAAATAAGTTGATTTGTACATGAGAGGAGTCCCATCTAGCTTGTGTAACGTTTAATAGCTAACTGGACCAAAGATCTCATCCTGCCATTCCTTGAGATGGTCATGGCTTCAGTGACATGGTTGAGTAGCTTGTTCAAGACTACCCGAGTCTGGGGAATAAGGAACTTTTTAATGGGATGGACTTCTGTCATGATTTTGTATCATTCCAGTAAATCCTACTAACAAGCAAGGACAAAAATCACAATTAGCCAGTAACAGCCTGTATCACCATGTTTAACACACACGGCTGGGTTTAAGAATATTTCCATGTCTGTGTAGTAATGGGAACCAGTCACTGTGCATTTTTCCAAGAGGTGTTGACAGTTTCCTGACAACGCTTGGCATTTAAGTTCACATTTTCATTCAAAAGCAGCTATGATCAAAGGGCTCAGTACAATCAGGTCAGTACACTTTAAATAATGTTGATTTATGAAATTCACTAGAACCCAGTTCTAAACAAATTAGGTCTGTTTCGAAACTGATGAAAGTCGTTGCTTGATGTGTTTAGATGTCTCTGTGCTTTCTTTAACAAATTGGTGAGACCACGTGTAGCTGTTCATTTAATTAAAATGAGACTCTGCACCTTGAAGGATCGTGTTCCCAAAGCTTGTTCACTATCACTATGGCGGAATGAACTGCCTCAGAAATTGGGCTCAGAAATAAGGACTCAACCACTGAACACCTTTCAGCAAGTGCTCAAGACCTGTGTAAGCCAGGCTCTCTTGTCTCTGAGGTCTCATCCTTCAATAACATCCTTCAATAACTGTTGCACCAAACTAATAATTTGTATTCCCAGACTGATAATTCACAGTACACGTATAACTGTACACTATCTTAGTTCTTGCTGCTTCATTTTGCTTGTGCAGCATCTGTACTTTCACAATTGTTTCTTGTATTTACAATATCGAGCATTTGTACGAAATTTAAGTTGCACTATATAAGGTCATGCACCAAGGAAATAAATACAAAAGTGCAATTGCACAGACAGGAACAGCTTAAATTTCTTTTCACATACAAAATTGAAGATCCAAAATAATTTCTTCACAGGTACTCATACTACAGAAAATGTCAGTGGTTTCTAAGGTTTCAAAATGTGTTTGATCATTATTCATACAGAAAGATTTATCTCTAGAGAGCAGACAAGTTTATGTAAGAAGAAGATATTTTAAGGACAAATTGTTCATTGCAGATGTTGATATTTGTTGCTACATAGCCTGTAGGTGTTTTAACATAAAAGACAATGATACAGTATAACCACTACTTTTACTACAACTCATAGATTGCTAATTACTAACACTTAACAAAAGATGCAAACACTAATGCAACATCTCTATCGAGTAATTCCAGTGATATATTTTATTTGGTAAACTTTCAATGGAATTTACTCAGTACTTGATCTGACAGAATACTTTCACAATATCAATGTTTGTGAAGTGGGTCAACTAGTAGATTAAAAGGCTATGTATTCCCTGATGGCCAAATTAAATGTTAAATACATAGAAAAACTAGATCGGTGATTATAAAAATGAAATTATCTTGTAGCTAATTGCACAGTTAATCAAAATATTATGAGATGATTAAAAAATGAATCAATGCAGTGCACTTAACACTAGGTTAATGGAATATTTCCTCTTATCAGCATTTACCTGAAATGAGCAATGAAATATCATATAAAATCACAACTAATGTAAAAAAATGTATTCCACAAAATGTAGAAAAGAAGCTTGAACATGTTCAAGGATCTGGCTTCTTGGGTCTGCCAAATGTGATATTTATACTCAAAGTCTACAATGTCTCCTTGGGCAGCTGAAGCATGAGCTCATGAAATACTCATCTCATATGAGCAGTGCGCATGGCCTGTCATTCAGGGCCAGAGCTCACGATTACACAGTAAAATCAAGCATGAAACTTCCATTTTCAAATATGTATCTCCTGAAGTACATCTGCACTACCTTTGTGACATTTGCAGTTTCAAACTAGAGCACACACACACATTTCATTCAATGCACAGGATATGGTCAGGATATTGTAATGAAAATCAGATATAAACAGCACAAGGAAAATCAAGGCTCAATTGCAAAGTTCAGGGTTATTCAGTGTAACTTGAATATCCAATACCAGGATCTTGTAAAAACTTTAGTCTTTAGTCTTCAGCAATTATGTTTGCTGACACATTGGTGAGGCAGTCAGTGCTACTGATTCATACTGTAGCTCTTGAGACCTGTGTTAAATTCCAGTTTCTGATAGCTTCTGTGTGAAGTTTACATGTTAATCTGCGACTTCATAAGCTTTAACTCAAAGATGAAGCCAGGATTTATCCCATAAAATGGATATGGATATTGCCATGAAATAAAATCAGTCCACTGTGCCACTGTGGGATCCTTGTCTTTTTAAAGAACATATCCACGCTAACACACTCATGTTTGGAGAAGAGGTATTGCAGATGCCACTAAAGTATCAAATCCTAATGATATCCATAGCTTTCCAAAGGAATGCAAATCAAATGAGACTGCCATGCTGGAAAAAAGAGTAATATCTATTCCCTTTTCCACCTCATCAAAGAGATGTCTGCCCACATCCGTACTGATTTTCCACTTTGAAATGCATGGCTGCTTCACTTAATGGACTGCATAAGTCTTGCCTATTATACTCTTATACCTACAATACTTTCATCTCAAAGTCCCAGGAAGAGGGCTTTTCTTTTTTCCTATTTTTAGCAAAAGCCTAGACACAAATGTAAATTAACGCAAATAATAAATAGTTAATTCTTAAACTAAATCCTTAGTTTATACAAAAAGGATCAGGCCTTATGGATTTTTCAACCTTTTTATTAGGAATTTGAGGGCACTTTTGTGACACCCTACCAGAACCGTGGGAATTAAAGAAAAATAAACCAGGTCAGAGGGAATTTGCTAGAAATGGAAACTCCCTCCCCTCAGTGTGTAAAAGCTGTGTGTGTACTATAAACATTGTATGAAGTGTTCAGAAATGCAGGGGCTATCTGATTTCAAACAACTCCAAAATGACACATGAATAACACAGGAATGCAATCATGAGACAGAAATAGAAATACACTGAAGTATGCATTTACATCATAATGGGTTTGCTTTAGACATTGAGTTACAAAACGTCTGACTGACACAACACTGGTCAAAGCAGCACCAGAAACTACACATTGGTGTTTGCAGCTATGAAGAACAAAACCCATATGAAATGTATACTGTATAACTGTATACAGTTGGTTATACAGCTGGGTACACTGTATGAGATCAGTGCCTTTTGTTATGTGTCTATATAACATCCAAGCAATACTGAAAGCAGCACAGGAGATATCCCCGGGGTACTCATCTGTAAAGCTGTAAAGGTTTCACAGTCCATCATCAACCACTTATAATTCCAGACTTCAACATCCACCATTGGGACTGTCAGCTGTTCATGCAGAGCACAGATTGCAAAATGCAACAAGGTAAGCAAAATCATGGAGGTCCACATCTCAAACAGATATTGAGAAAGCACCAGTGACCCCCAAAATTAAACCTTAATTTTGCATACTGTGCTACCTATATCTTCTAGAGACCAGCAACTACAATCAGACCATATCAGAAAGGACCACTGGGCAATGTCCTAGGATGGGTCATGGTCCATCCTGGACTTTCAAGAATATAGAGTAGAGCACCATGTGGAAGAACATTACATGCCATCTATAATAGTTTCTCCTGATTAATATGGGGTGGCATCACTTTGATGGACAGAGCAGATCCCCTATTTCTCCAGTTAGTGTTGATGAACTCTATGACAGGGCACGGTTCAATAGCCAAACATGCCTTTGATAAAGCTATGAGCTGTCCTGCACAGGAGACTTGATTGAGTGATCGAGCAGCATCAGAATGTAGCTACTGCCTTGGTCGAGCAATTTGTTCAATCAGCTGCCTGCAGCCACCTCTAGCCTCTTTAAAAGACAGCATAGTTGCAAGTACTTCAGTTCACTCTGGGACTGGATCACCTGGTTGAGTCTTGCAATGGCCTAGAATTCAGGTACTAAATTTGATTGCCATTGATTGCTTATTTATCCTGAATAAAAACTGGGTTAACAAAGGGCATATCAATACCTAGCAATTTCAGTGGAGGAATGTTTACACCTTCACTTGTCCAGCAATATCTGCCTAACTACCCCTTAAGTTATTGTTTGGGACAGCTTTAGCATGCATCTTTAACATCACTGATCACGTTTTAAATAATCAGTTCAAGACCTACAGTACAGTATGCTTTTACTTAGCAATATTAACTTGCTAACTTCAACATCAAATTAGGAAAATACATGAATATTACTATCCTGTGTAAATCCAAGAATCTTAGGTCACGATACATTTAAAAAACTCACAAAAATGTTGGGCTGGGGAACATCACCCATAGATTCATGGTGTAAAATTACAAAGTAATGTCTAAACTGTATTATACTTTGCAGACAAATTCATTTCTGAATTTCACCTTTGGAGATGAAAATCCATTACTGATTCTAAGTGCTAGTTAATGTACATTCCATGTTTTCATTATTTCAAATATATTTCCTTGTATATCGTCTTGCATAACACACTAGAAATATATTGGTCTTAATTTCCCTTTCCAAAAAATACAGACAAATCCTTTAAGAGAAAATCAAGTCTCCTGAGTAACACTAGCTGTAATAAGTCGTATTTGGTATCCACCTGACTTCATTACTCCCTTTAGATGGAGATAATAAAGCAATAGCAACATTTTGGTGAACATCCTTGTCATTAGGCTGCAGAGGATCCATTATGGGATAGTAATGGTGCTTCTGGGATGATAATGGCCCTAAATGACCAAACAAAACTATAACAGTATCATCATCATCACCTCAGACATTTCAGACAGAGAACGAAAATGACTGGGGAAAATAGCTTTTTTTTTCTTCAGTTTTTTTCTTCCAGTTATTTTAAATGTACCCCTTTTCCTTTTTGGTGTATTCCCACAGGATGAATAGGAAAAATATAAAAAACAAAAAGTTCAGGGATTACCTACTACCTATTCCTTTCAAGGCGACAACTGCATTATTGGGTTGAACCAAATGAAAGTAAAACTTCCAAGGACACTTTTGCAAATTGAGATACAGATGGAGTTTTGCTGCACCCACTGGGACTTGGTAATTTTTTTGGAGATTTTTTATCTCCCTCCCTCCAAGGCAAATCCACCTCTCTAGATTTTTGCCTGGACACAGGTCAGCTTCTAAAGTAGCATCAACATCTCCACTGTATGGTACAACCATACACCATACAGTACATTTGAATTTAAAAGGCCATTACAGGGACCATTTGGCCTAGATCTCTAGTCACTCCAGAGATGAGAAACAAAGATTAAAACCACAGTGTCTTTAGGGCAGACAAGTGTCCAACACTAAGACCAAGATTCCACCCACTGATCACATGATGTCTAACACGGCAAGTGATGGAAAGATCAATCACTGGATTTATTCTGTGCATCCAGTAATGTGTAAAAAATGCTTAATGCATCTATGCTTTGCTTTTCAAAACCATACTGAGACTGGAAGGTTACTATTATCCTACATATTGTTTGCCCCTGCACTTTTGACTGAAAAAACATGTTTTTTTTTAAAACAAGTATGCTTTCCCTAACCTGCCTTGAAATGCAATATCTAACCACCATTACCCTTTTTACAATTACAGTAAATAATTGCACAGCCAGAAATACTTGCATTGATCAGATCCAGACAAGCCGTTTTAGCTGAAGATGAAAGGAGTTTGAAATTGTCCATCCATTACCCACTGTTTGATTAATCAGCTACAGCTCATAAAACCAAAATATAGAGTATAATTACTAATATTAGTATGGCCTTTATCTTTTTCCACACTGGTTGAAACATAGTGATAAACCTTTAGTGATCACGTTGTTTCAATATGAATAAAATAGTTGACTTTTAAGTGTAATGAAGGTCTTCTAAAAGTGATATTTTATTGGTATATTACATACTGTAAGTAAGATACAAGTTATGCTTTAAGTGATTGTTTTTCATATATTATTTGTTAAAGATATTTCTGTGAGATTCTTTCCAAACCGACATGTATCATGGTAGCTAGAGGCCAAAACAGTTGTAAGAAAAGGAATGTAATCTGCATGCAGATTTCACAATTAGTAACGGTTCAGCCTACATGAGTTCATTTTCTGTGAGATCATTCTTTTGAATTAGTCTTTATATAACCTGCATAGCATAATCTTAGAGGCTACTTCAGATGTCCTTAAATATATAACTCTTTATGACCATCCTGGCAAAAGACATAACAGGCTGTTGAGTTTTCAGAATAACCCAAAACCTGCTAATCCAGATGCCACTTCTCACCCTAACACTTAACTCTAGGCCCTAGCCCAATGAACATTTTCCCAATTATGATCAATTGTGTGACCTTGAGGTCTTTCCAAATGACAGTCACAAAGGACTGGAGTTACTGTTACATCTTTTCTATTATGCAGACTTCATAATGCCTAAATAAGTGCTCCCATTATCAGAAGCCAATACATGAGTGATTATGCCCTTAAAGGTAGAAAGAGCTGGTTATCCTAGGCTTCTAGTTACACAGATAGAAACATAAAATCCAGGCTAATAGAAGAGCTGCTAGCTGCTGTCAGCCTAGTGTCGATCTCATGCTGCTCCTGCCACCTGCTCACATGAAACCTCCAAAAGGAAACATGACCATCTCATAAGTAACATTACTGGACTTGACAACTAGCCATTACAAGAGCGGTCATTTTAGACAAAACTAAATCATAACTGAAAAAATTGAAAGTCATGTCTGACATTTTTTTGTGCCTCCGATCATTTGTGTAATACAAAATTAGGAGGGATGCACTTGATCGTTAAATGATCTTTGGGATCTCCAAGGAGACAAACCATAGAAAATTTAAATAAATGATTCAGCGTTTCATGTCATAGTGTACCTGCTGGTTGAGATTTAATTCTAGAATTGCGGCTTCTGCACATTTTTAAGATGACTGGAAGGCAGCTGGTAATCAGGCTTGCAACTGTCACAAACGTCACACAGTACAGTCAAAGAGGACCATACATATTAGAGGTTTATGTGCATGGTGTCACCAGTCCAAAGGGAAACCCTGTAGTGAAATCCAGACCAGATGTCGACTGTATTGTGAAAAAAGTATCAATCATGATTCACAACCCACGAGACTTGTACATAAAACCTGGGATTTGACCAAAAATATCTTAAAATAAACAACAATATTAAGAAGCTCAGTTCATCACATTATACTGTATGGTGTTGCTATTTATTCAGCCTCAATAAATAAACACCTCTTGATTTATAAAACAACAGCAAGCATTCTGGCATGAGTGAATGAAAAATGTTGCCTTTCCTTCATAATAAGCTTCATAGTGAAACATTATGCAAGCAGGAGAAGGCCTATAAACTCTTGCTATTTGAAAAATAAAAATGTTTGTACTTAGGAATATAGAGCCGTATTATTTACCCAACAAACCACTACAGAAAAACAGCACCCTATGATCCCTGTAAAAGCAAAAATTTATCCCTGCTAAAACCTAGAATAATATTTTTTCCTGTTTACAACAGGAAACAGTCAAATGGAACACAAAAAATCTCAAAGTTAACTTCCTAAAACTCTGCATAGAACAATACGTTTGCAACATTATTCCACTTCCCCAAGATTATAGGCATAAATACTTTGCAATAATCCTCTGATCTCACCCTGACCACCAGCCATGTATGTCTTGTATCCTGACTTTTCAGATTCACATTACAGACTACAACTGTAAACAAATTGTCAAAGTATTTAATATCATCTCAGAATCCCTGCATTTCACAGGATCAGAGTATTCCAAAATGTCAAAAATGCTTTGTTCTAAACAGCAAAACAATACATACAGTAAGTAACTTAAGCAAGACAGGTGCTTGATTCAAGTAATGAGTATTGCAGTGGTGAATGTGCAATGTGACACAATGGCTGTTACTAGTTCTTACTCCCATTCGCTGCAGTGCAGCTTGAGACTGGAAACTTTCAGTTAGGACAGAGGAGAGAGTCACACTCTTAGTTTAAAAAAACAAGGGGCAACAGAATCATTGAAACTTTACCATCTCCGCTCAATATTATGCATTTACTGACACAGCGATCCTATGGCTATAACCTCAGGACCCGTAACACAAGAAAAAAGTATAACTTTATTCTCAGATACTCCTGCCCAGTTGCTAACAGACTGGAGACTTCCTAGTTTTTTTAAGGACTCACTAGGGCATGTAAGTCTACAAGATAAGTTTCTCCAATAGCATTTAGTCTCCCTTTATAGCATAAGTAAAGAGAGGGGGAGAGACAAGAAGAAAGAGCAACAAGAGCCCCTTTTCCAAAGCAATAAAAATACCCTAAAGCATACACATTATCCTTTCTGTATTATTGTTTAGATTTAAAATATATCTTACATATCATATTACATGAAAACTAAGAAAACTTCTCAAACAGGGAAAAAAATCTTTCAATGATCAATCTCAGATTTTGACTATGCACAACATAATATATATTATCCCTTTCTGTCTCAATCTTTGTAAGGAAGAACTGGAACTGATGTTACCCTGAAGGCAACTTAAAAAAAACTGGCAGATACTGTACTTCCCTCAATTTGAGGAAAAAACACCCTTGTTAAGTAATCTACTACCAAATCTTCCATCGCAATAAACCAAAGCACTACCTCCACAAATTGACATAAAATTCAGAAAGTTCAGGAGCTGTAATAATGCAAAAGCAATGTATTCAATTATTCAGGTCTCGGTAAAAGATTCATGCACTCAACCTTCCTTGCACTTAAGGCGTCTGGAAATTTTGTGAAACAGTACCTCACTAAATTTGGTCATTTATAATCTGCAAATTCAAACTGTTCCTTTGGAAATGTGCAATGTGTTTGCCTTTTCATCCATTACTCATTGGTTTCAAAACATGATGCTTGATGAAGAAGATGAACTCATGAAGAAGATGATGAACTGAATGTTACATAACTTTTCAAGCATCCATTAGCCAATAATGACCTTTGAAAAGAAATAGCTGAATATATTCAAGCATACTGAAGGATTTTTAACTGAAAGATTGTCATGGTCATGGAAATGGGTGGTCAAAAACACTGAAGAATTATACTGTAGTTTGGCCAGTATTATCTCCATAAATGTTTCAAAAAAAGAGAAATTCTAATATTTAAAGGTTGTAAATGACACGGGACACGCATTCTGTCCTGTTTCCAAAGGCTTGTTGACGATCCCATTGGCCTGTTACAGCCCTATGTACAGTATGAGTGTAAGAGACAGGTTCCACCTATTTGTACTGCTTTTAATAGTGCCTTGGATGTTTTAAGCAGCATAGACCCTGAATGTCCTTGGTGTTTCTGCTGCAGTGTTTATTATTTTCAAAGAAGCTACATGATGGCCTTTTCAGCTTCATCAATAAAGGGATCCAGAAGCAATCTTCCTGCATTCGCTGGCTGACAGATGAAACACCCTTTTAAACAACTGTTAAGCAAGCGAAAGACTTCAAAATTTCCTTACTATCTTGGAACTCAGCAAAACCATTACTGATTAATTAAGACTTTTTAAGTGGCACTAATGGACACCAAGCAATACTCAAACCTCAACAGCATAAAATAACTGGCATCTGTTAGAATCATTAAAACACTTGCGTTTCACTGATCTACCATTTCATTTGTAAAAGAAAAATGTCCTGCATAATTGAGATACAGTGGTGTATCATATACAAGACAGAAAAATGTGTACAGATATACAGTTTGTTCTCCTCTGATATGAATTTCACCATGATACCTATCAATCCAGGCTTAATTCCAGAGGATGATTTTAAATACCAAGTCGGAGTACCTGTTCTCTATTCCACTATTTCCTTTCACATGTTTTTTTGGTATTTTTTAAAGCTACAATCTCACATGGCATCAACTATGCTCAATCATTCAGAAAGAATTTGTTTAAAAGCCCTCAATTTCTGATAAATATTTTCTATAATGCCATCTTTGATCCTTAGAAGAAGGAATATCCAGTATTCACAATACCTTGAAGATTGCACTGTAATATACTGTAAGTAACAGTAAGTATTTTAGCATTTAGCAATTTAGCATTTAAACATATCTCAGTAGAAGACCCAAAACTGCGTCTTTTGTTCGCCTGTTTTTAAAAGCTAAGGTTATGTTTCATCAGGGCACATCTTCCCCTGGAAGTTGAGCAAAGGGTAAATAATTTAACAGGCAAATATAGTCCAAAGGGAAATTGTTCTTGGTTCGCCTACCTTGCCCATTTAGCTGCAAGCAAACAAAATTGCAGGTATCATAATAGAAAGTAAATAAAGCAGGAGACTAAAACCTTTCTGAATGCACCAACTTCCTTTGACCGGCTGTTAGGACTGATGAGGCCCAAGGCTAGAAGAGACACCCTGCGCATTGATACTGTGTGGTGAGGTTCTGCAGTATTACAACAACTAGTCTAGACAGATGGTTAGCTCTCCCGAGCTTTGCTTCAGAAAGATGCCATGTTTACAACCTTCAAAGAGAAACTAAAATTAACAGGGCTAATTTCAAAGCTTTTTCTTCCATTTCTGGGAACTCCTGAATTTTTTACAGCACTATAACATAATCTAATAATATTTCATTTTTCATTGCCACACGGAGTTTATTCCTGGATCATTTTTAAAAACATTTGCTATCTTGATTTCTATACACAAACTTGTAATTGATGTTCATTCATTGAAGAACATCCCTCTTATCCTCAGTAATTTGAGGAGTTTATGTTGTGGTGGGTCTGTAAAGTAAAATGTTTATGCCTTTACATGTTTGGCTTTTCACTTGTCCAGATTTTTCCTGAAAGCAGATGTGCACTTGTGAGTTCTACCCCCAAAAAATAAGTATAGATATATAGTATTTCCTCATTGACATGACTGTCAGCCAAAAATGTTGCACCATCTGCTATATCTTGTTAAAGGCTTATTTAAGTCATGTATTGCATAATGCTTCTTTCAGTACCAATCACAGCTCCAACTGTGTAAATGGATTAATTTAGAGGGCCTGCTCAGCTCAGCACAATCACGTCTACATCTTTCACCTAGGACAATACTGCACATTGACAAGGACCTTAGGTAGAGAGAGATAAAGTGATAAAAGTGTGAAAATGTGGAAATGCAGTATATAAAACAATTTGACAAGAATATCCATGCAAAACAGAACCCCCTTCACACAAAGAGAAATGCTGTTAATTGCTTACTGTTAGCAGTGTAGGAATACTGAGTCCTCACAGACTGATTTTTATTCTTGTTTATTGGTGGGTTGAGAATTATCTGGCTATTACAATATTAATAATATATAACTATAGATTATTTGTAAACTGAACATCAACCGGTCAAATCAACATGAATAGTAACTGCATAAATTACAGGCAAATAAAAAAAACTAAGACAGATGTCAGAGAAGGAATCTTTATACAATCATC
Source organism: Atractosteus spatula (assembly GCF_055471065.1). NCBI lineage: Eukaryota > Metazoa > Chordata > Actinopteri > Semionotiformes > Lepisosteidae > Atractosteus > Atractosteus spatula. The sequence continues at coordinate 63,231,089 of NC_142708.1, read as the reverse complement.
AAATTAAAATTATTTAACCCTTCCCAACGTATTTTAAAAGAAAGAAAATACCATCTTTAAAATCAGCACTCAATCTCCTTAATGTAATGTACAGTAGGATTCAGTCAAAGGATATCTCATATGAAAAGGAATTATGAGCTTCCCCATTTAGGAATTTGAAACATGCAAGGTACAGTATTTAAATCCGCATGCCTTTGCGTTTGTAATCTCTGTTCTTCAACATACAGCCTTCCTAAATTGTTCTAGCTTTGCATAAAGTATAAAAAATAAAACATGAAACCTTTTTCAGATAACCAATATGAAAAGAATTGTTTCTCTGCTCTAAACCTGGACAGCAATTTACCCCACACAGGAGCCATGCAGATTCAGATCACTCTTGAGTGACAATACCGATCCACAGACATGGAGGGAGACTACAAGCAATGGGTTTATTACTAATGCATTTGCCACTTTCCTCTGAGAATCTTGTGACAGATACAGTACATATTCAGCTTGCACCAGATGCCTGCCTTAAAGCTCTAGGAAGGAGGGCATAAGAGGCGATTTATGGCAAACAAAAATGCAAAAAAATGTAGTGAACATGCACACCAGTGAATATTGCTTTCAGGATCAAATCCCTGCATTTAGCGCAATGCACAGATCCCATGAAGAAGAAATACAAGCTGGGAAACAGCGATGCAGTGATCTATAGTATCTGGCTCTTTGGTATAGTACATCTGTAAATTTGTCAAACATTTTTCCCCTTCCAAATACCCAATCATCTTAAAATGGGAGTACATTACTAATTAGTATAGTATTATTCTTTACAAAATATACAGTAAACTGCAAAAGGAGTGCATGCATCAGGATTGACCAGTGAAATTTGGACTAATCTGGGTTCTACTTTGGGGACAGGCAGCATCCACTCATCACAAGTAGAGAAACCACGGTATCCAGTTTAAATAGATAGAGGCCCTAGAACGTTTGAAAACTAATTTAAAGAGTGAAAAATAAAACTTGCAGGTGCATTTACAACCCATCATAAAGCCATCCTGGTGGCATAAGCAGAATCCTTGCTTCATATCCATGGTACTGTATGCAAGAACCAGTTTGGATTCTTGGTTATACCCATGTTCTAACCACACTAAACAAAGTCAGTTTCATAACTTACCTGAAACAGTTGTAAAAGGAATTGCTCTTTGCTTGGAAACAATTATAAATAACAGCCATCTGTAGAATGACACAAAATGAATATATTCCATATTCTCTCATTTGAGACACTGTAGCTTACATTTTCTTCACTATCCTTTACAAATCAAGAGTGCTAAAAACAAAGTTGTCTGATGAGGTTTGAGTTGGACTCATGGGTTCAAAAAAGACATCAAAAGAATATAAATAAATCAGTGCCTGCCTTTGCGACCTGCAGCAATTATCTAAACGAACCACATGCCCCAGTGTTTGAAGTCCATATTAGTCTGTAGATATGCTTAAATATTGTGAGTAATTCAGTAATGAATTATCTTTGCAACGTATAGTACAGTGCACATGTGATAAGCTGTACTTCCAGTACAGTATTTGGAGTATAAGTATAGTGTTCCATTTTACAGCCCATGTGCACTATCCTTGATCATATGAAATCACACTTCAGTTATCTTCATTTGTGATTAAAAGGACCCAGGGGGAGGAGGACTGGAGAGGTCATTATTGTATTTGTGAGCTCTTAATCACCAAGGGAGTTTGCTGCAGCCTATTCTTTCACCCGCATGACATACTGTATACCTGGGGCAATTCACACTAGATACTAAAAAAGAAAAATCTGTTTGAATCTAACAGTTCGAGTTCTATAGCTGTCTATATACAAAATCATTGCAACAACCCAACAGCGCATTGAGTAGAGCATGATTAACAATTCCCATCCTGCACAAATCTCTTACATTCCTGGTGTAGAATCTGAATGAGGCCATCCTACAAAGCAGGCTCCCTGTGTGCTTTTCACACAGATCACACAGGGACAACCCACGTGTGTCCAGCAGAGATCAATTGCAGCCGTGGGATCATAATACATATTTTAATATTATGTGCGCACTGAAATTTTGCTCATTGCATTATAATTAGACGCCCCATGAAATTCTTACACTGGAATATCATTTGAATGAAAATCAAAGGAAACGTGTATAGGATTATTTCCCTCTAACATAAAACAGAATGTTTTGCAGTGATTCCATCTGGTCCAGTTACTGCTAAGACTCTTTGGTGTTCAATCAACAGCACATTACATGAGTTGCTAGAAATCCCAAACATTCACTCTATGCTGATTTTTTTAGAAGAAAGGTGCATTGCTCAGATGCAAAGGAATGAAGGAAATGGATACTGCAAACACAGCCTCCCTTCCCAAGGGGGCACTCTACATTAAAATATGTTAAATGCACACGGTGCTTTCCTAAAACCACTTAAAACAGACTAAGTACACTCACAGATGCAAACACAATAGTGGCTAAAGACAACAATTCATAAAGATTTAAAAACATCTGTACAAAGCACAGAAATGCTTACAGAGCTGTTGAGAACAAACAGAAGAAAAAAAGCCTTTAGTTACTTAAAAATAAGAAGTACTGTATGCTTAGGGCATTTGGGCCACCATCTTAGACCAGTGAAAACTAAGCGCAGGTGCTCTGGTCAGATGGAGGTCATGTAGAAGTTAACACAGACGCAGAATCATTTTTTAATTCTCAAAATGCATTAATAGCCGGTTAGATCACATTTTTCTGATAGCTTGCAAAACTTTCTTCTGGTGCAAGGTATTTAGAACTCATGTTTCTTCATATTAACAGGAGTAGTCACATCCTCTGGCAGATGTACTATGACCTCCAAAATCTTTAGGTGATTAAGTCCTGAAAACTTTTTTTTATTATATATTACTGTACTCCCTCTTTCAGTACACTGATGAGTTAGAAGATGAGGAATTTCTTTCTATTTCTTTCTAAGTCATTCTCTGGCCAATATTATATGTTACCAGGAACTGGTAACAAACCAGACTACCCTTGTGAATGGACTTGTGAAAAGGTTTCCTGACAATGAATTGCTTGAGCAACCCTGTATCTTCAAACAAAGTGCTGAAGCACCAGTCAGAGAGATTTCCCTAGGCCATTTCCATTTCCATCTCATTTACATTGTCTGGCTTACAGCATTAACAGATATACTTCCATTTTTAATAACTGCTTAGGACTGTGGTGACGCTGAGCCTAACCTGGAGGTAGGTCATGTGGCAAGATACGCCGTGGGCATATCTGTTGCAGGGCTTACACGGGCCTAGGACTGCAGCCACTTGTTCATTTCTTTGGTTATTCATTAACTAGCTAAGATCTTTTATAAAAAGTAAAAGAATGTGCAGCAGGAGCCATCCTCCAGACTTTCAGTAGAACAAACTCCATCGGTGGTACTTCTGCTTCTAAAAAGAGGCATCACTCACAGGACTAGCTTTCAACTCTTAGTCACTTTGTACAACTGTCTTTCTTAAAAAATATTCTGGTAGCATTATGTTTTATCGTTTTTCTGCTACGTTTTCTTGTATTTATGCAGAATAGAAATTTAAAATCCTAGTAAACTGCATTTCAGCTTGGTCACAAGTTGATTCACATAATAAAATGGTTATCTATGCAGCAGCAATCTATTATTAATGCCTGAAAGGGCACGATTTAATAACTTGCAGTTTTCTAAGAAACATGCTGAGTGAAATCCCAGCTGCAACCTTGTCAGTATAAAAGCACCCGTTATGCCATTAACAGGAAGAATAAAACCTGATAATGCTCTGGGCATAATTTGATAAAGCCCCAATGTAGTTCACAGGAATAAGGAGAGAATAAAAAAGTTAGACGCAGTGATGGATCATCCTTCTTCTGCATCATACTGTCACAGAGGCCTGCATTATCTCACATAACTATGACCCAGTCAAGAGTTTGTGAATGAGAAATAAATGAGATTGGCAATGGGCATGAATGCAAATCTTCATGACTCTCTTAAACAGACAATGCTTTCATCGTAGTTCTTCTAACTTGACTCACCCCAACTTCATATCCTTTACATCCATGGAAACAGCTCCTGTGTCATGACCTTCATATCATACGTATTTTACAAGATAGTATCAGTTGGAGCCCAAAATGAAATCCATTTAGAAGGAATGCATGGCAAATGAGCTACAGAATTGAACACAACCCTCTTTTGATGCATACTGCAGAAATACAAAATAAAAGTCCTGCTTGGTCGAATTAAAACAGCAGTGCTAAAAAGGAGGCTATTCGACCTATCTATTCCCACTGGGTGGCTAACTGCTAATTAATGGTAGGATCACATCAAACTGTTCCTTGACATTGATACCAGCAATGATAACAGCATGGCTGAATAGCTTGTTCAAGAATCCCACAGCCCCTAGTGGAAATATGCGTTTCCTATTTTTAGTTTTAAATGTAATTCACTACACAAATGTAAAAGATACCGTGGAAGCCAATCAGTATAATTCGGAAACATGCATATTTCAGAAAAATATTATATCATACATACTGTAGCATAGCTTTGGGGATGATTCACAGCTTGTGGTGATTTTTGACTCATTTACATTGTCTTTCTACTTAATTGGAAGAGAATTCTGTTTACTTCAATCCAGTAATGGAAGTACCGATTAAACAATTGATTCGTTTTGTTTCATTAAAACATTTATAGTATTAAACCTCTGGAAACATGAGACAAACAGTAACTGTTGTCATCAAACAAAAAACTCTAAGACAGATGTTAATCAATGGATCTGTAAACACTGTATAAAGACACAGTATTTAAAGTCTTGATACCACAAAGTCATTTTTATTTCATTACTTGGCTGATGCTTTAACCCCTCACTACTACTCCACACTGCTGACATTGTTTAAGTGAAACTGATCCTGAAAATGACAAAACATGCAAAGCTTTCAAATATGTAAATCTAAACATATAAAAATAACTTAAACTCCATTGACATTGCGAGCAACAGAAAATCATTTCAAAGCCTGCATACTAGGCATGCATCTACTATATATTAAACCACCAATTTCTAAACATATGGAACAATTGCATTCTGATCAATTAAGCAGGTGATGTTTTAAAATAAAGTAATTTAGAGATCATTTAGGACTAAAATCTAAGTACTCTTCAGCCCTCAAGGACCAGTGTTTTTTTAATTGAACTGATTACTTGCTTTATTCATCAACAGCTTACAGGTGTTGCCAATCTTTAAAAAAATGGTAACCTACTGTATAAGACTAACTGGATAAGAGTACTCCAGGACTCCTGGGTTTAAATTATTCTAGATAAAATAAGGAAATGGTCATTTGTCAAGAACAAGATTTTGTTAAATATTCTTTCTGTGTTGTGTTTGTAGGAGATTTATCTATTACTCTTTTATAAAAAAAATCTTCAGTCTTTGACCGCCCCAACTAAGCAGCAACCTGGCTTTTTTATTTGCTATATAAATAAGAGAGAGCAGTACCTTGTGGTTTGGGCCAGGAAAACCAAATCGATTAAAAGTAATTACACTGACTAAGGTGAAAAGTACAATCTCTTTAGACTGCAAAGATCTCATTTAAATATTCAACACCCTTAAAGGAAATGGCAAAGGTTACCCAAATAGTGGTGACAGGGTCAGCAAGGAAACGAAAGAAGAACAAGAGCAAATCTTACAGCCAATAAAGAAGAAGCACTTTTTATACAAAGAGTTCAGTGTTTCAAACAAACGGATGGCTGAAGCTGATTCACTAGGAGCCCCTGGCTCAACAAGGTACTGTATAAGGAACTAAACGAACAATTTGACTCAAGCTCTCTTCTGTTCTCTCTTTTCTTATGTGCTGTGTCAAAGACAAAACTGGTTTAATAATCACACTGATGTATAACCATTCCTACCCTGAGCAGCAGAAAGTGTAGTCACTCATTAATAACATCAATGGAATAAAAAATCCATACATAAATCCATTAAGAAATAATCCATAATGAGGTGGCATTATAGCCAATTACAGTATTTATCTCCATTGTCTCTCCCAGTACATCTGAAGCTGTAGATGTAAAATGACTAACAAAAAAAAATAGGTGATTCTAAAGGTCATTCTAATCCTCAGGAGGAAAGGCTCTTTTATAAATTGACTGTTGGAAAACCCAGGAAAAAATTGCCTTGAGTGTTACTGATGTAGATCAAGATTTCAAACATAAACAATACAGTATGAGTGCAGGAACCAAGTTATTGTTAATACAGGTATAACGTGTTTGATATCCCCTTGTAATTTTAATATTGCTGATATACAGGAATTATTGGAATATTTAAATTTACTAATGATTTATTTATACTGATATTTTTGAGCTAACAAAGGTGACAACAGCTTCATGGCAATTCGAATTACAGTACACCAGCAAATAAATGCTTAAGATAAAATAGTGATCCATTATTTATTTCCTATTTTTGTAGTACTGTAAACGGCGGTAATCCTAGGTTCATGTTTCCAGCCCTAGGTTATCTAAGGTTTTTGCTTTGTTAAACTGGGCAGATTAAAGAGGAAAGGGGATTTATCTCATTGAACAATGTTCTTTTTCCTACTACTCAACTCTACTTACCCAGGCCCAGGTAACACAAAAATAGTAGCGGTTTGTTACAAAAATCAGTTTTCTAAAGTCTCCCTTGGTTTGAGACACACCAGTATATTTTAATTGAAAGACTACAGTTCAGTTCTACATTTGAATACCATGATTTTTATACTTCCTTTCCTTAATTTTGTTTTATTATGTGGGATGTGCCAAGTCACCATAAGAAAGATAAAATAATTCACAGATCTGTTCAGACAAAAAGTCTAGTCCCAGTTGAAGCAACAGTCTTATTCATTAATTCCTTTAAATATATTAATGCAATGAAACAACAAAAAGGATTGGCAGTAACCACTTAAAGATTGTGTGAATTTATTTTTGGTCTCTACAGTACATATGAAGGATCTATCTTTCTGTTATTTATGTCTCTCTACTGTGAGGAAAAACAATTCCTTAATCTATAGGGCTACTGAAGTATGTAATATGATAGGCATCTCATACCATTTATTTCAGGCCACAAACAACTACATTCTGCAATTCCCCACATTTAAAATTCCATATGTCTGTAATATATACAGTATATTGTGCTTCAAATTCAGTACACTTCTGTACATGAATGTATAAATAAATAATTCATACATGAATACAATTATTCCAATCACGTTCAGCTGTCTGCTTTTATATCCAATGTTGATTTTTCACTATTCTACACTATAGAGCTCCCCTCTCTCTGAATTAAAGACAATTAAAGCAGATAAGGTGGCAGTGTGGGTTCAAGTCCCTGGTGGAACAATGCTGCTGCATCCTTTAGCAAAGCACTGCGCCCTGATTGCTCCTGCAATCCCAACTGTACGAATGGGTACCAAAAGAAAGCAAAAACTACAATCAGATGAATCTCAAAGGCACTGAGTGACACATCAGTGCCCTTACTGATCAAAAGCAAGACTCCTTTACTGTTGAAATGTGCGCAGTAGAAAACATTTTTTTTAAATGACCTATACTCCTTTGTAACCTTGTTACATACTAGATGTAACAAGGTCTGGCGATTTGGAGAATCACTTCAGTCTCTCCAATGCAGCAGGTACTGGGTAAGCACATTCCAGCTGCATGAGAGTGCTTTTGTATTGTCAGGAAATCGTGCCGGACTTGATGAAAAATTGCTCTGCAGCCTGTCAAAATATGAGTGCAGTGGGCCAGTTATTAATACACCCTTCAAAGAAAAGTAAACATGTCGGATGATGGATACACAGCCTTCTCCCATCACTCTCCTTGCACTGCATGTATCTAGGAAAGTTAACCTAGATGACTAGAATTAGACCAGCCCTCACTACTGCCTGTCAGTTATTAGAGTACATAGTCATGTGGAGTCAGTATAAACTTCTTCCAACCTGAGTATTCATTTCCTGTCCCTCTGGTGTCCAATGTGGTGTGATGCATCAGTTTTATTAAAAGAAAGTAAATAAACAAATGCTTGAAAAAGGTTGCATGTTCCCATATCTATAAAACTACACAAGAGCACAGGAAATGCTCGTGAAGGAATACTCTAATGATGTACAATATGGAGATTTCATTTTTTAGACAGACAGTCCAAATGTGTTTTGTTCATTACGTACAGGTTGAGAGACAGAGTAATTGGTAAGCCTTTGGGCTAAAAACTGATAGGTTGTGGGTTTGAGTTCCTGCTGCAGACACTGCTGTTTAGTTGCTCCAGTTGTATAAGTGGGGACCTGTACCAGGATGAGCTCTAACCTGGTGAGCTTCAGTGGTTCTTGTATTTGCTTTACCTTTTTAACTACAGGCTAATTGATAAATATTCACATTGGCATAAGAAACATGAATACTTTTCATTTGAAAGTTTTTGTTTGGACTGAAAATATGTTAACATCATAATTTTGCAGACAGTTTCTTAAGTTTTCTTATCAGATCACTGTACATGTAAAATCATTAGAAATAGAATTTAAATCTTTAAATTGAATCTGCACTTGACAAACAGAAAATAATTTAAACCAGATTTTTGTTTGCTCATCAAAGGACAGCTGTCACTGTATTTAAATGGAAACTGAAGCAGATGTATTACATTTACTACATGATTCATGTATGTTATGCTTAGCTAGTTTTTCCGGAACATTATCTGCAAGTATTTGCAAGTTGAAAAACTTGCACTTAGGATTATCACAAAAAGCTGCAATTAAAAGTCTTCTGGCTGTATAACCCTCAATTCTGTCAAATAGACAGACACCAACCATTGCTTTCTGGTCAAAATATTATTAGAAAACTAATGGGAAATTAGAGAAGACTTCCAGTAATTTAACAGGTCATGAGGCAACCATTTGCTTAACAGTATTCCATTTTATGTAAGTTCTCCTGAAATCTTTTTAATGGATTGTCACACAACTTAAGATTTCCTTGATAAGACATTGATAAGCTGCAAATCATTTACTGAGTGTAATGAAAGACAAATAGAGTGCCATCTGTTGGAAGAGTTAAATAAACTGTAGAAAATTATGCAAACTGGATTTGTCACTTTTAATGACAGGCCTTTTACATACATACATTCATACAGTCTAAAATGAATAAGCACAGTACTGTGTCCTGTTTAAAAGGAAGCGGGGATTTAAAAGATTTAAAATACCTGCAGCCCTGAAGAAGTTAGGGTATGCTTTCCAGGTGAAGTGGGGAATATATGTATGTAATCTATATAATATACTGTAGTTCTATTGTTAATTTTAACATCATTAAGAAAACGTATGGAGAGGTATTTACAGTATACAGTATATCATGTAGTGAAATTCAACGGTGGATGTAATAGTTGCCACAATTCGATCAGATTTTAATCTCTAATTAGAAGGAACACTGAACACAGCATATTATAAATAATTGATGCAAACCCATGCTGTCACTTCACACTGGGTGGCCCACAGGCTCCGGGAGCAGGGTGATAATGAGCCAAGTGTAAGCATTGGTCTTACACAAGCAGAGGGAAGGGAGGGAAATGTGAAGACAAGTTTCTATTTGAAATGACACCTTCATGAAATAAAAAAACAAAAACAACGAAAGAACAAATATGTATAATCTCTACGCCCCACTTCACAAAGGCCATCCCAGCCCAGACTTCATCTTCAAGCTGTCAGAACAGACTGGCATTAAAAGCCCAACAGGGGTAAACAACAGTGCTTTAGTGCGCTAGTCTTCAGTTCAGGCACTTTAAGAACTGGTTAGATACCGCGAGATCAATGAGCTACTAATTGCCACCAGAGACAGAGGTGCCTCTAAACACTTTGCATTTTTCCACCTTAACTTCCTTCCATTTGTTTTCAATGACGATATTGAAAGATTCCAAATAACCCCCAGAACTGTCATTGAAAAAACCTTTAAAAGTAAAGTTTAATGCTAAGCTAGTGTTTTCCAGTCCTGGGGACCTTGTGTTCAGTTTTTGTTTGACCAGTTATTGGTTGGCTAATTGCTGTCTAGAGGAACATGTCTAGAGGGCATGCTGATCAGTGGAGCCCTGCTGCCTAGAGGGGATCCTTGTGTGCACAAAGCCTGGACTGCAGAGGCCACAATTTATGGCAGTAGCTTTACACCCCTCAGCACTGACCAGGCACAAGACAGCTTCGCTTTTTTTTATTTTCTGAAGTCACACGACCCTAACGAATGGCCAGCAATGGCAAAGACCCCAGGGACCTCAGAGACCTGGCTGCAGGGGCAGTCATAAGGCTTTGTGGCTCGAAGTACAGTATAAACAGAGCAAATATATTGAAGAAGGCATTAGTCTCCCAATGAAAAATAATTTGACCCTCAGGGTTACAATTTGAATTTCACGATCCTTTTCTATGATCTCACTGATCAAACCTCCCTACCTGCCAGGGTACAGATACTTTTGATAAATCAGCAGTCTTATTATTTGCTTTCCTTACCTCTCATTGCTTCAGTGAAGCTTACCTAATTAGGATTTGCTGATTTTAAATTACCGTAAAGGTCACTTTATTAATCTTTCAGTTAAGCCATGAATTTCCAAGTAAAAGTTAAAAATAGTCCCCGTGAATGATTGTTATTCCCAAAAATCCATAACTTTAGGGCTTGAGGGAGGGTCTGAATGTGGCACATTTACAAAGCTGACAATATTCAGCCTCTGTCACCAACAGGAATAGATGAGATGCGAGCTGGAGCAGCTGTATCCTATAAGCAAGTCCTTTGGTGAGCATTTATTTATCCAGCAATAAGCCTCTTGAGAATCCCAGCCTTATTAAAACGAGAATGCAAGGGGACAGAGAGAGTAGAAGGCAATAAGAAGGGCACAGATCAGTTAATTGATCCAACCCAATTGTATCACTGAAACAAAATAAAGACAAATTTGTGAAGCTGGTGAGCAGTAAATTGAAACGGTAATGCAAGGAACACTGCACATCAAGATTTCAGTACTGGCTACTTTGAATGCATGAAGCTTGTTCACCTTTTTGTGTTTAGAGATGTTAATTAACTCAGGAAGAGTCGAGTAATCAGAGAGCATTCTACAACTTGTGTACAAATTGTGCCCAGATAATGTGAAAGCCTTTCTTTGATGGAAACTCACTTTGCCTGGGGATAAGCTGTCCAGCTATGACAAAATAGTCCAACCCCTAGGACAGGGTAAAAGAGTGGTGCACCAGAGGAGGAGGAACAGACTTATATAATTTAATTTTAAGAATTTCCAAAATCTCCAAAATTCATTACCAATATAATGTAACTGAATGTCAGTTGTCTTGGTATTATTACTTTAAATGGTTCTAATACTCTGCACCTCTGGAATGCTTGAGGATCCAAAGGTGAACACGTACACACAATGTTCCTGTCCTTTACCATCTGAGATGTCTGACGATCTGTCAGGAGACGGCACACCACATGTGTGCGCAGTATACTGTGCTAAATGCAATGTGACAATTTGATAATTAATTATACTTGCTGATTGCATTAAGAAAAATTGCTAGCTTGCTGAAAAACACATCAATGTGGGGGAAATCAGCTCTCCAATTATTTTTTTTAGAGCGAAGCAAGATCCATGAACAAAGGCCAAATCCACAGAAAACCAGTTTCACTTATAGATTAAAAAAATGCAGATTTACAGAAAACAGACACCACATAATTTTCTACATAATTAAAACGAAGTACATAATCTGTTCTGGTCCTGCAGGCCACAGGATGATCAGCTCATTCGTTGAAAGTCTGTGGAGACTTCCAGTGCACACATTGAGACAGTCTGATGCTAAGTTTCACTTTAAATGTTTTTTGTCCTCTAAATCATGATGTTGCATAAGAGTTTTTTTAAATGGGATCTTTACATACTATATGTATACTCATACTGTATTCATATATTCAAGTATATATGCATACTTGCATGTACAGTACTGTACAGTATGTTACAAACAGTATTGATCCTGCTATACCAGATTCTGTCCATAAAACAATTATTCACTTCAAGAATCTCAAGATAAAAGTGATTGTTTATGCCAATAAAGTGATCTTATCTTATCAATTTGACTAAAATGGGTTTTTCAAAATGCATGTTGATATCAACCATAAAAAAGCATGAAATGTTCTATTTTGTCTTTACAATTCACCATTCTGTAAAGTACAATTACAGTAATTCAAGGTAAGATTCAAATGACTGTTTCTAACAGTTGAGAAAAACAGACAGACACCTTAATGACATGCAAATCTGCACAAAACAGTTCCAGTAACAAAGGGGAAACACACATGGGGAAAAGAGCTGTTATAATGTTTTGTTAAAATGTACCAGGCTGTAAATGTTCATTTAATACGGATAATAACATATCTGCTTTATTTTCTTCTGCTTCAAAATCACTGAATTGCTTGTACCTGTGGTTTCCATTATTACATTCTGCTTATGAAACAGGTGGGAAGACTGAAATTTAATGTCCTTTAATGAAATTTTATGTATTCTCTTTCTGATCCTTGGAATAAGCCCCTTTTATTAAGGCGACTTGGCACGGCACAGCACAGCAGATCCAAGGGGAGGTGGGTTCAAAATATTGCACCCATCAACAACAAAGCACAAAAGAAGAAATGTAGGAGACCACTACATTTCAATCTAATGTGATCAGGAGCAGTTCTTTTATAACACCTCTCCGCTTACATTTCATCAAACTCTTTTTTTCATTTGATTTGAGTTTTATTACTTGCTCTGCGGGGACTGTTTTTCCAATGCAGTTGGCCTATGAAATATTTATATCTGTCACAAAACGGAAGTACTAGAAAACTGCACCAGACTAGTTACATCAAAGGAGCATGCTTCACTGAAAAAAAAAAGTGTCCAGAAAGGATTCACATACATGGAGGCATTTCTCATGACCTGAAAAGATGCCTGGAATTCTCTGTAAGACTTCCAAGGTCACCTGATTGTGCTAGGAGATGTAAGGAAATGCAGGATTTTCAAATTAAACTCTTTAATACTTTATCACCGCAAGAATTAAAATATGTTATCGTGCCTTGGGTGGCAAGGTTATGATACGTGTTTGGATTTAAGGTCAGCAACATAATGTAATGAACCAAATCATTTGAAAGAAATAATCAGTCAGCATCGACAGAAATGTCAATGTTCAGACATATAAACAATCAATCAGATTTAAAGTAGGTTTTTACAGGGTCCAAAGGGAGTCTCTAGCTTAATAACACATCTAAATTTTTCATGGCAAGATAAATTCCAGGGATCTGAAATATTGCAATGTTTAAGCAATCTGTTCAGTAGACACCAGAATTCCAATAATCATTTGTCTCCATTCTAAAGCACACAATTTCCAATATTTATTTTGTGTATTAATGTGTTCATACATATTTTACTTTTAAAAATATATTCATATACAAATGAGATCTTCTGTGTTTGTCGCAGTCTTGTGGTTTTAAAAATTTAGAAACTGAAGGTGGACTGCAATTTTATATTGTTTAGAAAAAAACTAAATAATTTAAAATTGTATATACAGAACTTTACAATTCAGTGTATGCATCTGAATTGGCTGGAAAGCTACTGTACATGAGTCATTGTTTCCTTGAATAGATTTGCCAGCATAGAATCCTATAGTTATTGGAATTATTATTTTCACCCTTGGTCATAGTCAAAGACAAACTTTAAGCATGGCGGGTGAGCTGAAATAGAAAGTTGAAGTCTTTTTCTTGTGCTGCACCAATTCAACTGAAACCTGGCATATGTCATTAACATCCAAACGAGCATCAGATATACTGTAGAACTGACAACTTGCTATGATAAAGAATATATTCACAAAACTTCATCAGCGTTTTCCTGAAATATAGTCCATATTGCTTTTAATTTTAATAGGACTTATAAAAGGTGAAATCAGACATCTAATTAGAGTATTCTACTTCATATTCCCAGACTGTTGCTTTAGGAAGCAAGAGTTGCATTTATTTTTTTTCCATATGTACAGTTTCTAGTTCTCTCTTTGCTGTATTTAATAGGCTTAGACAGTTAGGAGTTAATTGTTTTTTATGTTGTTTCTTCAATTTGTTGAACTGTTTTTTCAGCGCTTTTTCTTTTTAGGTGCAAAAGCTATTATTTTACCTCTTAATACTGCTTTGGCTGCCTCCCATAGAGTAATAAGGGAAATGTCCGGGTTGTTTTTAAATTCCAAATATTGCATGAACTCTGCCCTAATGTAAGTCTGGAAGTCAAGATGTACTAGAATTGAGAAATTCGAGTGCCATCACCCTGATGATGAGCACCTACCTAAATCCCGTAATAAAGAAAGTGGTGAATGGTCAGACAGTGTAATATAGTGTATTTTATAGTCCAGCACTCTATAAACTTCATTTTTAGATACAAAAAATAATAAATCCTAGAATAAGAATACTACGTATGTGGGTTAGAACAGAATGTATAATCCCTACCCCGGGGATGTACATGTCTCCAGGCATCCACAAAGAATTCTCCAACCTATGGGCAGTGGTTGTCAGAAATAAAAGAAATCTATGTGATGGGAAAGATTACCTTTTTGTTGAGACTGCAGATCAAGAATTTCTCTGAAAGATGGCAGCCACTTATAGACAAGGGACCATGGGATGAATTAGCGTAATTCAATCTTGATAAAAAATTGACCAAAGTAACCAAAGATATGAAATGGTTCATACCACAAGTTAACAGAAATATGCAAGTAGGTCACTGCAATATTACTAAGCTCACCTATATATCTTATATGTATATGTTCTTTTTCTTATTTGTTTCAATCGGTTATTAATAATTGATTATATTGTAATATGAATGAAGTACATAAAAATGTTTTGGAAACCTTTGTAACTTGTTTCTATGGGTGGGCTTGCAAATGGAAAGAAGGAAAAATAATGAAAATTAAGACCCAACTAGGGTGAAAAAAATAATCTCCTGGTTTACCTTAGTTAAATAAGTTCTGGGTAAATGATTAAGAGTATCAAAAGTTTAGGATAAAAGACAGAGGACAGAACAAGACAGAGGACAGAGACAGAAGAGGACAGATCTTGTCCAGATCATCCGAAAAGACCAGATTGGAGCTAAGAATGTGAACCTTGCCTAGAGAGCTCGCTATTCCGTAGTTTTCTGCAAACTCTGATTTCCTGCATAAAGAATCCCTGGGTTAAAAACAGACTCTCCTGATTAGTGAATGCATTTTAAAATAGGAAGATGGGTTCCCTTTTATTTTGTGGCATCTGGGTCTACATAGAGAGAGACCTAACTACAGGTTGCATCTTGTTTAGTTTAGAAGGCAGTTTTTCTCTTCTTTGGACCTGTAGGTATTATGAGTTTGAATACTTGGTAGCAGTCTGGGTTTTTCTGGGTGGTTTAGAAGTAGGTCCCTGGAACACCTTGAAACAGAGTAACTTGTGTGTTGTACGTTTACTTGTGGTTTATTGTGTGAACTGTCACTTTTAATAAAGAACTCACATGCCTCTATACCTCTATACCAACTGCTCACGTATATTCTTGGCAAAATCTTTACAATTTGGGTGTTATGATTATTTTACTGCTGTCATTTTCTGTTATTATCTAATTTTCATAATCCCCCCACTTTTAACAGTATACAGCTTGTGTATGATGTTTTTTCTTAAATTAATTATGTTTTAGGGAGCTTAAGCTGTACAGAAACTCAATTATATACTTAAAACCTAAATTTAAAAAATATAAAAATATCAGAAATTGCTTTCCTGATCTCTGAACTTAATTGAATTTTGGGGATGCATGTTATGCAGATCACAGCCTGAATTGTGTTATTATATATGGAAACATGCACATTTCTATCCTTGGAAAATAAGTTCATCTGCTAAAGTAATGAAACTCAGCCAAATGTTAAGCCTTCATATGGAATAATAACACACCTGATTACACTTCTGCCTGTGAATATTAAAAGACTGAGCCCTCGCTTGTGTTTTGTTCAGGATGGGGTAAATTTATATGGAGCAAAATGGAAAAAAATCACATAAAATATCTTTTTAGAAAGAGGAAATGCCATTATGTCTTTCAATTGACATTTACTATTTGAGGATAGACACCAAACTGATATACAAGTTTCACATTTTAGACTTTTGTTAAGTAGGAAATAAGTATTGAAGACAGTTTTGTAAAATTTAATAAATTACATTCAATGACACAGTTTTCCAGCAAATCAACATTTACATATTTTACTCTTTAAATGAATCCACATCCCCATCTATGTAAAAAGGTAACAATTTGTGTTCAGTCTTTTGATAATCAATCATTTTATTTAATTATTATAGATTGATTCAGTTGGAGAAGGAATTTGCTTTTACAGAATGTACCAATTTACTAAATAAAAACTCTAAGCTACAGTATGTTAGGTAGGACATACTGTAAATGACATCCTGTTGCTACAACTGCGTGAAAAAATAAGGAGCTGACCATTCAGTGTAATGGGGAGAGAATTAATTAAGTAAGTGTAGGGTGAAAATAAACTGGAAATTATCCAGGGTTCCTGGGATAGCACCTGCTCTACGTCACATATTTCCTAGACATCTTGAATGGCCACAGGTAGTCAGTCCGTTGACGTAAGTTTACATCTGAATGGCCTTGCTTTTTCAAAATTCCTTGCACAGTGAGGAGAGGACCTTGTGTCTATAAACACCACGAGCTTCTTCAGATACAATTCAACCAGTTTAAAACAGTTTGTGAGATTTTACAAGATCTGGTTTCAAGGTAATACAGACTAAGCTGTCTATGACTAGGAAAATTGTGCAAAAGAGTCACAGGGAATTTATTTGCTTCAGGTGTTAGCAGGTCTGTCTTTGAGGAAGACTTCATGTAAAGTAATGTGTACATTTGTATATTGTAATAACTGGCCACCAAGGAGCAAACAATTTCTTTACACCCCAAATGGTAAAAATAAACATTTTATGGCTTTAACTGGATATTCTTTGATATTGTAATTCTTTCAATATTCCATTCGATATTCTATTTAGAAACCTGATCTCAGATAGTTTTCCTCTTGCTGTTGAGTATGAGTTACTCATTTGCTTATTTTAAGTTATAAGTTATAAGTTACAAAAAAGTAATGATAATGGATTGATTTTTTTTTGCCAGGATTGTTAGTGGGTGGCATGATAGTGCAGTGGTAAGCATTGCTAGTTTGCAGTTTTAGAGCCCTGCGTTCAATTCTAGACCTGGGATTCTATCTGCATGCATAGTATGTTCTCCCTGTGTTCATCTGAAGTTCCTCCCATAGGCCAAAGACATATGGGTAGGTTAACTGGCTTCTAGAAAAAATTTGCCCTAATTTGACTTTGTGTGTTTGTGCCTGTGTGATGGACTGATGTCCTGACCGGGTTGTATCCTCCCCATGTGCCTGTTGCTTGCTGGGACGGGTTCTGGCTCCCCCTTGACCCTTATTTGGATAAAACTGTTATAAAATGAATGGATGGATTCCATTTTGTTTAAAAGAGCACAGTCGCCAAAAGACATGAAATAATGCAATGGGCATGATTCCTGCTTTTCTTTTCATAAACCAGTTTTAGAATTCAAATACTTTTTTTCCAGCTGCGCATAGTATTACAGAGAATGAATCTGATGGAGAATTGTGTGCCTCTGTAGAACAACTGGAGAGAATAGACAAGATGAAAAGTACATATATGGTAAAAATTAACATTAGGCATGTTGCAAAATACATTTTTCAAAAGTCAGGAAAATTATTTCCGGTCCCAAGCAGAAATTTCATTCTGTGCCATTCCCAGTAAGAATGTAAATGAGGCCTAAGTCTGGCCTTCATTCACAAAGAATGTCATCCTTTTCTTGTTTTAAAATGGGAGAACTTTATCGGGAAATTTTAAACCACCTAACAGCAATTTCCATAAGTCACGTGACCAGTATGGAATGGCAAATGTATCCATCTTTCAGTGTGCTATGGGATATTCTAATTACAATCCTTTATTTATAGGAATTTAGAGAGATAAGTTATCCTCTTAGGTGTGTTGTCAAGGCAACACAAACAGGACTGTTCATGAGTTACATGGTCAGATTATTTACTCAATCTAAAACTGCACCTCTTAGTGACTGAGTGACAAACACCTCACTGCTCTCACATCATTGAAAATAGAACTCCCCCCCCATTTCATTTCAAAGGAAAAAATACATTGGCCCACCAAACCATCTTCATCAGAGGTGATGATTATGTCTCTTCTATAAACTTATCGGACTGGTTGGTATCATACGAGATGGTTGGCCATTGTCTGCCCGAAATCTGGACTCATCCAGGAGGGTGTGCTTATTTCTTGGCAGCATATCTTGGAATGCATGTGCCTCAGATCATCCCTCCAGAAGCAGTGATGTGCAAGAGTGAGAGTAGCTGCCCAATAAAGTGGTGCGCCATTTCTTGGTGAATGACTTACAGATTTGCCTTATGTAATAAACAATGCAACCAACACTGACAAGCTGCAAAACCTGTCACTGTCAGTGCACAATATTGACATCAAAGCATCTCTTCCCAATTTCCAGCTAAAATCGACAATGCCTGCATTACCCTTGAATGACTCTAAACAGCTTTTTAAGGAAAAAACAATTAGAGGATCTTTGCTTCATGCTGCAGCATGGGACGTGCAGCACTTATTTCCTTTCTTGAGTTCATAACAAAAGTCAGCAATATTTATTCACCATGCCATCGATCACCACAGCTGTAGGTGAACCATACGTTTGTATGGGTTGGAATTTGATTACTACACAGCAGTGAAGAGTAACCTACTGCTCAGATTCATGGGGGATTACATCCCCTAATTTGACCTAGTCAGGAGGTCAATATACTGTAAACAAAGTGTGCCATTCTTGGCTGTGATACTGCCTTGTTTTTCTTCTTATGTACAAAAAACAATACAAGAGTTTCTGAAACTATACCCACTATTCACCGGAGTTGTGCTCTCGGGGGACTGCGTGCTCTAGAAAAGCACAACTCATGATTTTCTAATGGAAGGTCGTTTTATTGTTGTGCAGTGCTCATTAAATTCTGAACTCAATTCTATTCTTTCACATGAGATTACTTTGCCCTTCCCAGTTAAATCACACAAATGATTAAATCACTTTCAGAGATTCTAGACCTTACGTGCAATGTGAGAGTTGTGCTTTATTTTAGTTTTTATCCATTATTGACCTAAACCAGTGATGTATGAGGTCGGTTACCTGAGTGAGATAATTGATCACTCTGCTTTTGTTTCATCATCATCCCTCCCACCCTACTGTGTGCAGAAGCTGTGGGGCCAATAAATTCAACAATGACTTAATACCTCAGGAGATTCTTTCATTTACCATTTATCTCAGAATGATTGATTCCCAAATTTGGTGTAAAAAAAGATCACAGCAATAACTCAGGCCCGAGACAGACAAGCTGTCCCACTGCTCGACAGATGGGAATGGTAATCCTTCCTTGCGTGATAAATTTTTCTCCATGGTTCTATCAAACTGGGGTGAGGGGAAGGGAGGGTGGAAAGATGACTTGCTTGAACTGAACAATAACACACTTGTTCAGAAAGAAAAATGGTTTCCAAGAGGCCAGACAGATCATCTATATCACAAAAGCTCAATCATGAATATATGAAAAATTAAATAGGGTAAAAAATGCTCCAAACCTGGTCGATTCTTAACTGTTTAACTAGGAAGTTTCACAATCAGAAGCATTTACCCATAATAGATCATTTTTAAGACTCAGAACATGTAAGAGTTATTTGTTGTTGTTTTTTATCTTAGTAGAGGTTCTCTATTTATTTTTGTATTTTTTGTGCTTAAAAAAACATTTTCTAAACTTGTGGGGAAATGCACAAGAGATGGAGGAACAGTGATATGGAACCAAAAGAACCAGGTTTGTCAATTCCAATTCCCCCGTTTCAAAACAGATCCTTTGTTATGGAATTAAAAGCTGGAATTGACCCCAACCTTGGTAACAACATAAGAGCGGATATAAAATGAATGGTGACCATTTGTCCCATCTAGCTCTTTCTGTTGCTATTAACTAATTGATCTGAGGATCATCTACAACAATACAGCTAGAGCAGCTTGTTCTGATTCTACTTGGTGTAAAGTGATACCAAGGTTACTTTTAAAAGAGAATGGGCAAAGTGGCTTGAAAATGTCCCAGTCTGTAATAAGCTCTCGGTGAGACCAGCATCAAGTAATTATTTCAAGCGTATAGTATGTGTGTTTTTACTGATAAAGAATCATGCTTGGAATGTGAATTGAAAAACGAAAATCCCAGTTAGTGATGAGGAGGTTTAATTTCAATGCTTTTTGCCTAGTTCTTTAACATTCTGAGTAACATATACAGATAATAGACAGATAATAGAGAAAAAGAGGTTTCCAATAGTACTGTGTAATGAATCATTTAGGACCAACACCAATACCTGCTGCAAATAGAACATAACATTCTCAAAGCTACTGTACAGCTACAGTATCAAGCCAAGACATAATGGAGTTAGTCTGGATTTACAACTTTGTTCAGAGGCTGAAAAAAAAGTTTCTTTTGTTATTTAGAAAATCACCTATTCTTCTGCGAGCCTCTGCTGAGCACATCTCTGGAAAAGACCGGAGTTGGTATTAGGAGCCAGCAATTAGCAGTCTATTTTAAACCCTGGCTGTCACAACTCCCAGAGGACATGAAAGGTACTTCTTTTTTTGCGCAAGTAATTCTGCTTAATTGCATCGATACCATTTTATACCTGTGAAGTGCCAGCAGGTTTAATGAGCCATGTTCTGTTATTGGGTCTTCGACATTTAAATAGACTTGAACAAAGGTCCACTATCAAACTGTTATGCACTAACATTCTTAATTGAAAGCCTAACCTGACTGCAGAGCAGCACCATCTTTGAGAACTGATACCAAACACAACTTTGAAACAAACATGCCATTAATGTGTGTAAAGATATTAGTGGATATACTGTATTTAGTTATAGTAGAGGATGGTTATGGTTTAACCTCCCACTTTGAAAAGTCCTCACCAGTTCATCAAAGCAGAAATTCATCAAGTAGAACCTGGTGCATTAGTGCAGAAAGACATCCAAAACCAAAATTATCCTCAAACATCACACCTTCCCCCTTCTCATACCGACAGACTCATCTCCATCTAAATCCTCTCTATTCATTTGCAGATTTTGGCTTTACACACCTCTCCTCCTGTTCTCCTTGAGTTTGGACACTCATTCTTACTTGCTCTATGGTCATTTGCTCCCTGCTCCCTGACCCTTCTTAACTACAGTACTACTGTATGCCTTTTGTTTTCCTATGCTTTATTTATCTGTAGTTTCACTCTCTCCCTCACACCTGAAGAAGGCTCCACAGCCAAAATGTTGTTTAATTTCTTTTCTTTCCAGCATGGAATGAACATTTACCTGTTCCAGTGGAGAAGGTTTACAAGCAAGCATGAGCACTAATACAGCAGGTTCTGGCTGATGAATTTCTACTTTGATGAACTGATGAGCACTTTTCAAAGTGGAAGGCTAAACCATAACCATCCTTTAAACCATTTCAGCTTGGTACAAGAGGTTTGGGGCTGATTTATATTCAGTGCATGCTGCTCAAGGAAGCACTGATTTTTGTAACCAGATTCTTGAAAATGCTATCTCAAAAGGAAGAAATTATTTTACTCCAGCCTTAGAAGACGTGTGTGCACCCTTCACATAAAACATTGTTCCTCTTAGTATGGTATTAGAACTTAAAAATGAAGATTATTAAAATGAAAATACATTAATTCTGTGCTAAGCTGAAATTCCTTTCTTTCAAAGTTTATTTGAAAAAATAATAAATGAGTTAGTTATGGTCACATAAACATTTAATCATTCTTTAATTCTTGAATTTAATGTTGTGTTATTCAAAATACTTTTCCCTACTCCCAGTAGATAGTGATATCCAACACCAAAAAAGAAAGACATACTGTACACTGTTTACTGTAAACCTCTTTAATATATTATATACTGTAAGCATTTAAATTAACAGTTTTATCTTTCCCTTTCTTACAATTTTTGGGTTTATTGCATTCCTTCCAAAAGAAGGCACCCCAAGCAGGATCAAGTTATGGTTTTAGATCCAGATATTTTTAGATTGCATTCATAATCATTACTCAAATGTCACTTTCCTGTCTCTTCCTTCTATAGTGTAAGGCCAGGAAATGGTTAATCCCAGTCCAGGACCTCTTAATACTGTATAAAATCTGGTCATTTAAATATAGCACAAAAAAGAGTAAATAACACCTCTACTGTGTTAAGGCAGGTTAAAGTACTGAAATGGAATTAAAAAAGAAAAGAAAATATGCATGGCATATTTTAAATATATTGGTATGGATTAGAATTTATTGGATTGTTCATAAGTTTTAGGTATGATCTGCTGTGTTAGTGTTTTAAAATCTCTTTGTTTACTCTGCTCCTAAGGGTAGTGAAACAGAGCTTAGTGTTAAAACAAAATAAGGAAAGCTTTTAAGGCCAACATAAGCAAAAAATTTTATAGCGTCAATAAAGTCCAGCTATAAGAATTTACTTTCGAATGCAATTGCTATAAGCACTCAGCTCTGTGGGATTGCCTCTTCTTAAGAAAGAAATAAAAACATCAGATGAATTTATAAGCCTTTTCTTTCATTAATAAAGAATGCAGTTTTCCTAAAATTCAACAGCTTTTCCTTATTCTTCCATCCTTCATTAGTGTTACATTATTGGTGGAGTGGTGGTTCTGTGGCTAAGGATCTGCGCCTGTGGCTGGAAGGTTGCCGGTTCTAATCCTGCAGCTGGAAGAGAAATCCTACTTCATTGGGCCCCTGAGCAAGGCCCTTCACCCCAACTGCTCCAGGGGTGCTGTACAATAGCTGACCCTGCACTCTGACCCCAGACTTCTCTCCCTGTCTGTGTGTCTATGTGTCTCACAGAGAGCAAGCTGGGGTATGTGAAAAGATGAATTCCTGATGCAAGAAATTGTATAGGGCTAATAAAGTGATATTATGTTTTATGTCATTAAAATCCTGTGACAGACTGTTGATGTCAATATGTATGCTGAAACTGCAAACATTGTAACTAAGTAATGTTCTGAGAAAACCACAGTGTCATACAGTATTTCAGTAATGTACTCATTTTTTTTACATATGAAATCTCAAAACTTTTATATGGGAGGCAAAACAGGCATTCACAGAAGAATCTGGTTGCTTATTCACTTTATCTATAACAGCACAACCAGCATATTTTTCTTTTAACACCTTCGCTATGTTAGCATTTGGATGTTATGGTGCAATTAAATTGTTAAAAGTCACATCTGCTACCGATTCAGTCCCTGTCTGGATTACTTTCATAAACCGTGCAGAGTACTGGAATGCATCAGAGAACATTTCTTAATTCTCTCTCACTCTCTCTTCTCACTTACAGTATGTACAATAGAAAGAAACACATCACCAAAGAATTCAATTTATTAAAAAGTGTTTGAATGTTTTCATCATGGAAAATATGGCGTAATCCACCTGACTGAGGGCTAACTCCCTGGCCGTAGGATGAGGAATTCGGGACTCTTCAGAGTGAAGAGTAGCCTAGGGGGAGTTGCACAGGTGGAGATGGGGTGAAGGAGGGATTCAAAACATAGATGAAAAGAGAAAAGGCTTCCATATGTAATTTTATAGGGTTTTTTTTAGGGTTTATTTAGAAATTAGGACAACTGAAATGTCTGCTGTTGTTGTAAACTCTGAAAAATGCATTGAAGGTTAAAAAAATGTATGCCTTCCAATACTAACTATTTTTAATATCCTTAATTACTTCTTCAAAAACATAAACTCAGAAATTTGCCTTTTATTGTAGATCCAATTAATCAAATGTGAAACAGATCACATTCTGCTACCTTCTTTTAAATCCCAGAATTTAATCTTACATATTCCATGGGACAGGCCTTGAGCCTTTGAATGCAACACAAGGAGGATTCCTGAGTGGCATATCAAAGATAATAATAATCAAGTTTAACTCATTCACCAGGAAAGCAGGAAGAGGTCTTATCAGTCACTGTATTGGTCTCAAACAAATATATATATATATATTTACCCCTTCAAAAAGACTGCATAACATGTTTTTTTAGTTTTACATTGACCCACTTGTTAGTGACTTTTGTGAAATACCCACTGGAACCTTTTGTGTATTTCAACAATACACTTGGTCAGTTTGATCTAGAATCTATCACAGCTTGTGCAAAAAAGCGACTCTTGCGTTTAGTATTAAAGGAATTTTGAATAATTCTATGAAAATTAGAAATTTCAGACTGAAGGAGGCGGCTGCGTTACCAGTTTTGTTGTGAAATTAATTATTCAATTAGTTTTCAATTGACTTTATGTTTAATTCAAATTTGAATGCATTCATAACAGAAATACTTTTCCGTGTTTAAATACTTTTTTGACGCTGTTTAAAGTAAGGTATTTGATGCACTCGAAAGAATATTATGAACTACAGAAGCAATTTTAGCTTCTATGGGAAAACTCATAAAGAGTCGGTTTCACAGGGGGATGTTGCCATAGGCATATGGACACTTTTCTGAAGGCTAAGTTACACTGACAACATAAAGCATCACCGACATTTTCTCATCTGTCAAGCAAAGAATGCTGTCTCATGAGCACATTTATTAAAAATGTCATCTTAACCCCTGGAAATCACTCCCATTGATTGAACTCGGGATAATTGGATTGGAGCATCTCCTAAAGAATCCAAGGGTCATGCAGAAATCTTTCTGCACCATAGGGAGCATTCAAATTGCCTTGTCTGAAAAGACAAGAGATGAATGTGCTACTTTTGGGATGCTTGGTAAAATGAGGGCACTGTTTTCATTGGAGAGTTTCTCTGTCAGAAATAAAAGCCCTCTAGGCTACATAAAATCAAGCATTTCTGAATATTCCCCATGCATCTTTTTTGCTTAATAGATGGGTCATGCTGAGAAAAGTATTCCATGCCCATGGTACTTTATAGCAAACGGCTCACTTTGATGTGTTGCTTTGGAACCAATCTGACAGACAGTGAATCCAATTCATCTTTAGGAGTGCACAGAGATGGAGGACTGTGGTGTGACCTGTTCTCTTTTTTTGCTTCATGTCAGAAAAAAAAGGACCAAGTCCACTGCATTCTATATCGCAAAGCCTAGCGGAAATGCTGGATTAGCTTGGATCAGATCCATTTGGCTAGAGAAGGGACTTGGAGCTCCTGACCCTCCTCTGCTGGTACTTTCCAAGAAAGGGGTTTCACAACTGCTAGATAGAATATGTTTGAACCACACCATTATGATACTGGTCTGCTATCGACACAACATGTGTCTATGGGCAGCTGACATGCAGTACCTACTGTACATTCTAGAAACACTAAAGTTCAACATTTTCACTACACTATTAAAGTAATAATATTTGCCAAACTGCATATAGTACAATAAACGATAACGAGTGTTCATTGCAATTCCATCAGTTTCTTACAAAGAGCCAAATTCACAGTGAATAAACATACAGTAATGTAATAATACTTAATGTAATTACCCTGACAAAAGAGTATTGCACATACATTATTAAAAAACAAAGATATTCCACAATTCTTACAAACTATCTAAAATGTGAATTAAAAAAGCAAGCAGTAAGTACTGTAACAAGCTCTGTTTTATCAGACTGGTTCCTCAGTCTGTGTGTAAAGAATTTCAGTAAATCTATATGCAATAGTGCAAGCAATTAAAAAACTGATTTTCTTAACTTTCAAACAAAGAATGTAAAATAACACAAATAGTCCTGACTGAGTCTTGGGGTGCAGCACAACACACCAAACAACAACAGCCTCCAGCCTAATCACATAGCACAAACAAAGTGAATGACAGACACAAAATCTTTGTTTATATAAAAATAGTCTTGGAAAGATTTTCACTGTAAAGCTCAGGCTTGTTACAAAATGACAGCACTAAACAATGCTTAATACTGTATACAAACTCATTAAAAATGGATTGATCTATCCAGTTATGCACGGCTTTTTAAAAATAAAAAATGTACATAAATATATCAACTTATATTTTAGTGGAAATTTGTGATAATGTATTTTCTGTTATGGGTTAAACCACTGAATTACTGTATACAGTACCATGAAATTTCATTCATTTCAATTAAGTTAGTTTTCAACTGAAAAATCACTTGATTCCAATTTGAATATTACAAACTAGACCATCAGTCCATATGTTGACCTGCGAGCTGATTTCTTATTTAGTAATAGTGTGTGCATTTTGTGTGTGCATGCCTATCAATGTGGGGTACAAACTCTGAGAAACAAAACACCACAAAGAGTGTAGCTCTTGATAAGCAGACTAGGTCAGGATCTCCTTGGAAAGCAAAAGCCTTTTTTATGAACAAAATACTATATTTCTACACCTAAAAGTGCCAGAGCTGTTTTGGGTCTATATTCACCTGGTGTCAAGTTTCATTTTGGTGGAGTAGAGAACAGTAAACAAAACTTGAACAGGAATCACCGGGAAGTCTCCACAAAGACAGCAAAACAAACATGCACGTTGAATAAAATTGTGTTTGGCAGGTCCCAGGATGCAAACTGTTACTCTCCAAGTGCTGCCTATTGCGTTTACGGTTTAGTGAATTCATCTTGGGCAGCGTAGTGGAATGGCAAGTAGCATTGCTACCTCACTGCTCTGAGGAGAGGAGTTTGCATGTTCTCCCTGCAATGAGGTGGGTTTACTCCAGGACGTCCAGTTTCCTGCCACCTATCAAAGTCATGCTTGTGAGGCATACAAGTGTCTCACAGTTGTCCGTGGATGTGCAACGGTGTGTCTATCTGTCCCGTCCACGATTCCATTCAGTCACATTTGAGAATACATAAAGACAGGCATTTAGGCAAAGTAGTTCAGGTGGGTAGCTGTGTCAGCATGCGTAGGCTGCAAAGGAACAAGTAATAGGTTTATTCCATGAGCTCACACCTGAAGAAGGCTCCACGGCCTTTCTTCTCTTTTCAGCATGGAATAAACCTATGACTTGTTCCCATTTAGGCAAAGTATTCTTAAAACTACGTTGGTTACTGCTTGGCCAGTATAAAACAATGTATGTCTGCTTTTTTATAAACACTATTCTAAAGGACAGCAGGCATAGGCACATCTGGGGCACTAAGCCTTTGTCAAAACTGAATACTGATCGTCAAGCACCCTATATTGAATTGTGACTGACTTCTCAGAAATCCAGGCTAGTGGAAAGATTACAGAGTGCCTTAGCTCTGGATTTAAATCAAAGTCCAGGCAGTACTCTGTGTCACAGTTACAGTACATATGCACAGGATGGAAATTCTCTTGTGAAACAGCCTCAGGGTGGACATGAGAGATTAAATTCAATGGAGTCAGCACGCATGAGGCTTTCACATCAATTGACAAACTAAGGCATTCCCAAATGCCCAAAATGCTAAGAATAAAATTGTGTTGTAGTACACACTAGGTTTTATTACTTTCCCTTTCAGATGTTATTCTCAACGTGTCCACAAATAAACACAAGGTCAAGTGACATCTGCCCTGATCATAACAAGAACCTAGGAAACAAAAAAACAATGTTCAATAATCTGCAAGAGAATACTCAAGACACTGACAGATCAGAAATGAAAAGGCTTTTGGGCAGCATTAATACATTTTAATCCAGAAGAATTATTGTCTCTTCATGATGCATTTTCCATTTTCTTTTGAAACTCCTGAGACGTAATCTTTAAGAATCTGAACTGCAGTTACAATGCTTAACCCATAGTACATGATAAATAATAAAATGCTACAGGGATCTGATTTCTTTATCTCATCCTCGGCTACCTTCTGGCTGAGAATTGACTTCATATTTTCCACTTCTTTTTTAATAATAAAGTCATAGAATTGTCTAGGTAATGTTGTTTTGTTTGTAGTTTATTTTAATGTCAGTGCTACAGTGCTATCTTTAGCCTAGTTTACTTATGAATTCTGATCTGATTTCGAATGAAAGTGTGTGAATCTATTAGATACTATCAGGATG
The DNA here is from genome assembly GCF_055471065.1 of Atractosteus spatula. NCBI lineage: Eukaryota > Metazoa > Chordata > Actinopteri > Semionotiformes > Lepisosteidae > Atractosteus > Atractosteus spatula. Next base: position 63,203,033 of record NC_142708.1, on the reverse strand, counting down.
CATTATGTCAGCATCAGTAACAGAGCAAGAGCACTAGAATAAATTATGCTTTGCCCTGCATTCTTTAGGACAATGTAAAATAATGAGAGTTGCATCTAATTATGCCATGTAAAGAAACAATGCCCATTATCCACAAACAATACAGCAGCATACTTGTAGGAATTAGACACGGTACCCTTTGCATTGCTGATGTAATTTGACAGAAGTAAAGTCCATCGCGTAATGAAAACAGCAACAGCTTGTTCTCATCTGTTATTGTGCAATCTGCTTGGTGTAAAATGTTGTTATTTTCTGCAGTATGTTTATTACAATTTAATTCACAATTACTTGTAAGGTGTACTGTATATAAGAAAAATGTCTGAAACCCATAGTGCGTGTGCAATCGCAAAAAATATTTGTAAGCTAGAAAGGCAATGTGAAGACCTAAGTTCTCTTCCAAATTTTAACAAAAGCTGTTGATTTTCCAGGCCTGTCTGAATATAAACATTAGCGTAACGTAAAACAGCAGCACAGCAGGTGCTCAACACAGCATCAGCGCCCTAATACATCTAAGGAAGTAAATACACTTACACTACAGGTTTAGCTTTGTAACAAAATATGTATTTAGCTTTTGTATAGCTTTTCACGTGGTTTCTGTTAGATAGATATCAGGAGGAGTAACTGGCATGTATCGAACACCTGACCCAGATACGTTTTTTGGTTTTTGGTTTATGTGATTATTGCATTAGTGTACTGTAACATTCTGGGATAAAGACCTTTTTTATTTTGCAATACATGTGGCACACTGCAATTCCTCGTCCGTCATTTTAAAATAACTGTATTTGTGGGTCCAAGTAAGCTGTTACAAAAAAAAACAGCATTTTGAGGGTTGCCACAACAGCTGTCGGGGAGCCTTGGCCTGGAACCAGAGAGTTAGCATTAACCTCGCGCCTTGACTGCATTGGATGAGGCTATGACAAGACTCCAAATGAGTGGGCACTTAAACAAGCCTGGCAGACATCTGCCAAGATAAGCCTTCTATTCTGTAGACCAATAGCTTGACACTACCTACAGATAAATTCATTCAGTAAAAGGTATTGTTTTGGTGCAACAGCAGGATGAGCAGAAACTTCTTTACTGAGCTGTGTACTGACATGACTTTCAACCTGCATTAGATGTTTTGTACTAACCTTGGTGACCCAAGCTTACAGGTGTGTTTTCTTTGATTCATCAAGTGGGAAGGACTTCAATCTTTGCTAAAAATGCTGCAGAGCTCAATCAAACAAAGCAAAATAAAACAATAAGTCCCAGAGCCAAGACTCAAATATCAGCCCTTAGAGCATCCTCTTTTCATTTTGCTGATAAAATACACTACAGTAAGCAGAAGGACTGTAAACCACAATATTTTCCATTAAAGCATCAAACCAGCAGGAATCTAATTTAGTTACGGCACAATACTCACATAAATTATTTAATATTGTTTACTGTTGAAAAAAAAATAAAAATACATAATTCCGGTGATATAATGTACATTCAGAAATACATCCTTGCAGATTCCTTTTTTTGGTTTGCATGTGCTTGTGGGGTACAATACAATGATACAGTATATGCTCATCACTCTTTGCTTAGTTTAATTAACCATAATTGCTGAACTCCAGTGCCAAATGAATCAGTTATTAAAACACAGTCAGAACACCGCTGTATAGCCTCAGTGGGAAGACAGATGTAAACTCTGTTCCTTGAATCCCTGGATTACATAATTATTTTGAATGTGTCTTGCTCATTTCAACAGCATTTTGAACGTGCATCCAAAAATAAAATCAAACACATGCTGCTACTTTTGTCTTCAGTGTACATTTAAACAAGAAAACCAACAGCTCTGCTGCAGCATTACACAGGTGAGTAGATATGGTCAGAATAAGCACAGCTTCTAGGCACACAGCCTTGTGGCATGACTGATGGTGCATCTCAACATGGTCTCATGCAACCTACTCATTAGTCTTCTAAATTGAAATCATGGCCTCCTAATAATCCCCATCTATGAATTGGCTTCATCACTCTGTTCTCCTCCCCACTAATAGCTGGTGTGTAGTGAGCATATCTGCGCACTGGGGGCTGCATATTAGTGGTGATAGAGGGGAGTCCCCATTACCTGTAAAGAGCTTTCAGTGGAGTGTCCAGAAAAGTGCTATATAAAAGTGTAAGAATTATTTATTATTAAACGCATCACATAAGTCATTCAGGGAGTTTATAACAGAAGTTCAGGAGGAAGGTTAGATCCTTAAAAGGCACACTTCCACTTGCCTACTTATATAATCCTTGCATTCACTGCCTCATCTACTGTGGGAGAGTCACACCAAACACCTTCTACACATTTTACCTATCACATTCATTAGGACCTAACTGAACTGCTGAAAAACATGTGTGGTTCTTATCCATAAATACAGAACCTTTTTTTCCCTGGGACAGGATGTCTAAGTTCAACACCTCAAAAATCAACTTGGATAGTGAGCAATATTCCTATGGGAAGCAATCTACTCATGTACAATATGAATACAGAACTACAGTATGCTCTCCATAATACAATCAGCTAATCCCTATTTCCTAAAACACCCCAAAAGGTATACTAACACAAATTATCTACGGTACCAGCAGTCTGGAGACCGTTTTGGTTTTCAAGGCTTTGTAGGGGCTTTAGAGATACAGTTATAGACTTTCTTGCTTACAGAGTCTGATTTTGAAATGCACATTACTTCAGGGCAAATAAATTCCCTCAAAATCATACTGAGGCCACACTACAATAAGCAAACAAATTTCATGTGCGTTCTCGCTTGTATTAAACATATCATGATAACTTATAACCCCTTAGTTCCATTTTCCAGTAATACCTGTAATCACATTGTATGAACATTATTTTGTAATGAATAAATCATATTAAAAGTTATTTCTGCTTCTTCAAGGAAATGAGTTCTTCTTCTTGGCCCTTAAAACAGGACCACACTTTCAATTAATGCATCACCATCAGCTTGAACAGGGAGAAGAATAAGACTAACAAATTTGCACTCATTCAACAGGCTAACCTTCACTGTGTGGTATTGCACAAAGGATGAGTCACTGAAAGCTCTGACATGTATTGAAAAAGGTTTAGGACAAAAAATATACTGCGGTGGGCAGATGGTGGGTGTTTGTACACAGTAGAAAATCCTGCATCCACCAGGGATTGAACATGAGACGTGTACAATCAATTAGTACCTGGGATCTCGCCAAGCACTGCAATGGATATGAGTCTGACACTTTTTCCCAATGATATTCTTTGAATTTGAAAAAAAAATTAAAGGCACACATCAGAATGCTTTTAAACATGGGGGAAACAGTCAGCATAACCAATCCAGTTAAAACACTGCTGTCATCAGGTTGCTGGAAACAGATCTGAAAATCTGAAATTCCACGGGCAATAATATTATGACTCCTTTGTGCTAACACAAAGTTACATTCAGGTTCTATTAATTCAGCTTTATATCCTCCACAGTGTTCTAGTGATGTTCACTCACACGGACAAGCAACTATGCACAGCTATCAAATCAAGAAATTTTAACATCAGAACTGCCCCAGTAACCTTTGTGGTGCTTTTACATTTTTTAACTTCTAAAGCAAATCTGGTCATGATTTGTGATTGGCTCACTGCTATGAAAACTTTGGTTATTTTTGATAGCGCCCTCTTTGACAAGACATTCATGGGTAAATAATACTTTTGCTTGCATTGCAATCTTTAAAAACGGTCTCTATAGACATTAAACTCATTCATTACTATCAATTAGGTAGAAAGAGAGAGAGTTTGCTTTCGTTGTATGGCTTGGCTGAGATCTGTGATATGCTTCTTCATGTGCATCATGCTTAACTTTAATTACCACGAAGTATGTTAGCTTACGGTAAGAAACATACACAGCTTGAAGCTGTAAAAAGGAGACAGGCATGGTGATTCATACCATTGTGCAACAAAATGCATGACTGAATGGTAATTGCCCAGGTGCACTCTCCTTTGTACTGCCTTTCCACCCTTGTCTATCACTGTATACAGACAAAATCTACTACCTTCAAGTACAGTGCAGTACAAACCAAATTCTCTCTCTCCAAATGTACATCGGGCCTCAGCTACATTTCTGTTTAGGAGTCACATGTTATTTATTAATGACATACAATATAATTTAGTGACTGACAATACTGTACTTCAGTATTCTACTTTTTGTCACTAATAAAGAGCATCTACTGTATATACCCCCCCACACACACACATTTCAGTAATAAACCTTGTATTAGGGATTTGATTGTTTGATGTTTTTATTTAAAAGTTAATCTCTACTCTGATGTTTTCTTTAAATAGCACCCAGGACAGAGTCACAATCATTTATTGGCGCAGAAAGCAATGAGCAGGGGCAGCTGTGAACCTCACTGTACAGTATGCATTAGGTATGTTCAATTATAAGGTACTAATATAGAGTTTTTAGGTGAAGTCTAAAATGTAGTGATACCTGCATGTGAATTGAGAATATTGTATTCCAATTGTGAACAGGTATGAGGGGATGCTGGACCAGACTGTAAGGAAATTTTCTGCTAGCAATGTAAATTTACACTTATCAGATGGCAACCCTGACACAATTGAACCAGCGTCCATCAATTCAAATGAAAGTAGGGTCACTGGTACCTTCTTTATTCAACAGAGGCAGTCAAAGTTCAATTCATTTGTTAGAGTAGGCCAAAGAGGCTGTCACCCAAAGCTGCACCTCAGTTCACTCACATGAGTTAAACTAATAACCCCTGCATGCTGTCTGACAAATCTATTTCATGTGCAACTGCAAGACATCAAAAAGCTAGAAATGGAATGAGGACAAAACCATCACTTTTGTCTTTAAATTGGCAAAAAAAAAACAAGATTCATGATTTACCTTCACAAAAATTAAATTTTATAATATTAGCCTTTAAAGTGAGGTGTACTGTATGTGCTCTTTCATGTACTTGACTAACTCTTCTAAAATGATGAACAAAATAAAGAGAGATTTGATTGCTTGATGTTTTTTTAACATTTCAATCCTACTTCTCTGATGTTTTCTTTAAATAGCATCCAGGACAGAGTCATGATCATTCATCTGCACAGAAAGCAATAAGAAAGGGCAGCTGTGAACCCCAGGTACTCTGAGACAGCAGCAGCAACAATCCCACCCCAGCGCTGGCAGATTATAGACCATAACAGATGAGAAGCTAAAGAGGTGCAAAAGGAATAAGACAAGCAAAAAGAAGCATGAGTCTCAAGTCACATTTCGCTGTGGCTCAGTTTCTCTCCCACACCAACAACTTTCAATAAAGGGAATGTAAGACACTACTCTGACACCCTACCTTCCTGTACAGCCTGGAAAGGGTTGTTTCCATCCACAAATTCCACAGAAATTGTGATTTTCTCTGTCTCCAAGATTTCATTATTCAGGTTGAGGTCAGCCACCGCCAGGCGAAACACTTCATCATCCTTTTTGGCAGATTCATCAAAAATCGCCCCTAGAAATGTACAGGGATAAAGAGAGAGAGAAGAAGGGAAGGTAGGTATTGTTTATTACAGATGATATCGGCATACAGGTCCACAAAGCACAGCCAGGAACAAACGGCAAGGCATCTTAATGCACAAATTTATAAAAAAAAACTGGATAGTTAGCAAGAAAAAAAGGAAATGGACAAGTAAATTAATGTAATTTTTGTGTGTATTCAAACAGAAGAAGTTATTTTCAGGAACAACCTGATTAAAGCCTTCTTATATTGTTTAATGAGATAAAAAATATTCTCTATGTGTGGGTGGTAGATCCATAGCTACAAAGAAAAAAGATTTATCAACTGCACCCTGTGAGAAACTGCATTCGATTAGCAGAGTTCTCATGGACACAAAATGTTTTCAAATTCTAATCCCATAAGAAAACCCTGCATACAGTACATGTACAGTATGACATGTTCAGATGCTCTGTAAGTCTTCCTCCAAAAACAGATTCAGACAGGAGGCTGAGCACACAGATACTAGAACAGCCTACAGTAAAGCACTCCGGCTGTGTTAACATGTAATTTATCATTGCAGGATTCAATCTGGGTTATTTTCTTCACATTTATACAACATAAAAACACAACTGAAACATTTTTAGGGCCATGGCTGCCACATATATCAAACATTCTGACTTACAGTACCTTGTGTGGTATGATACATACAGTACAGTATGTGTGTATCTTTGAAATGCGTTTATGTACTGTATCCCTTGTGGGGATACAGGATAATCCTGAGGATAATTGTTTTCCAACAGAAATAATAGAACAGCCTTTAATCATCATTTTCATGTTATACACAGAATACATGCATTTCTATCTTCTTCTATCAGGATGGAAATATATATATAGTACTTCCAGATTCTGTTTTATGTCATAGTCTCATGATTGTGCATGTTATTTTAGATACCACTGTCATTATTATGATGATGAGTGCAAACATAATTCTGTCATCCATAAACTAGATTAAATTGGGTTCCCTCTACAATATTCTATAATCTCAAACCTTAACAAAAGAATAAAAACAACAAATTAAGAAAGTGGTGAATGGTTAGTTTAGAAATGAGCACACTGGCTGTATAGTTGCATTCAAATCCAGAATTATTATTTTTAATTTTTTTGTTATACTGTATATTTTTTTTGTTTTTTGTTATACTGTATATTTCTGTAACCACAGTAATCCACAGACCTACAGATGCTAAAATGTATTAAACTCAGCTCATTAAACAAATGAAAAAGAATGGGGTGAGAAGTAAACATTTGTTTTATCCATTAACTGGATTCATCTTTTTTCTTGCATGGCTTTAAAGGTAGTTTTAGCATTGAATTTAAACTGAAATTTGTTTTGTCATTTAATTTAAAAATATATATCAAAAGTTTAACGTGAACTAATGAGACTACAGTATGTCTTCTGAAAACTGGGAGTTTCTATATGCTTACTGATGAAGGAGTGATATAAAATATGTACACATATAATAAAATGTTTCTATTCTATAAACACAATAGTCTTTTAGCGATTGGAGAGTGTTCTATTGTGTTCCATTGTTTCTTATTGCTATTATTCAACTTGAAATGTAGAACAGATTAGCATATGCTAAACTACCTAGATAAACTGCTTCTCACAAAATGAAATACCTTATCAAAAACTGTAATAACAAACAAGATTCACACATATTTATACATTTTGTTCTGTGGGTTGCAGAGCAAGGTTGTACTGTTCAAATCTAGGGTGAGATTAAAACTGAACAGTTATGCTCACTATTAATGTACATTGTGAGGAGGCAGATATCTCAGTAAGTATTATTAACTCAGTAAAAAGCATACATAAGATAACAAGAGCACTCAAAAGAAATTAAACAAAATACCTTTCAAACTATGTTTCTAAACAACCCACAACTTCTTGTTATGCTAAAATTCTTACATCAGGTGGTTCAGTGACTGACCAGCCAGTCATGAAAATAGAGTTGTCCACATTCCTCAGAGCTGATCAATGGATTAATTAGGCTTATAGGGCAGGCACACCTAAAAGTCCTACAGTAGATGTCACTACTGTGTCGATGAATACTTTTAAAGCAGATGTGATATGGAGCATAGACACACACACACCAATCCTAGGAAAAATGACTATGGAATTTGTAATGGTACCTCTTTGGGGATGTTTTACATCTCATCCAATGTGGAGTCAACCTTTTTTCTTGTAGGCTGAGCTGATCAATCTCTATCACTTGAGTAGTCACAGAGAAAGGCTCATGGACTATAAGGTGCGAACATATGTAGACTTGCCAATGAAAAGGTCTAGTAATTTAGACTTCAAGCTGTACAGTATATCAGAGGCTGTACTTAGATCAGGGGGTTCCCAATCCAGGTTCTAGAGGGTCAGGGTGTCTGCAGGTTTTCAAGGTCTTTAAGCAGCAATACCTGAAGAACTGAAAAAAGTTCTCAATCTGGTCTAGTGGGAGTAACCAGCTGGTTCTATCTCATCAAGATCCAAATTGCAATGAAAACCCACAGACACACCAAGCATACAGAACAAAGATTGGATACCCCTGACCTAGAAGACGATATTTACGTAAATGACTGATTTCCTAGTATTTCTGTTGGCTGTTGGAATTTATCCAAGCTTGCATATTAAATAATATAAAAAGTTTTGATTAATAGAAATTATCGCTAAATAAAGTATTCATCCATCCATTTTCTAACCACTGTATCCAATAAAGGAGACAAAGCCTATCCCCACAAGCAACGGGCACAAGGCAGGTTAATGTCATGAACCGCACGCAAGCACTTAAACGTCACCGCATACCCACAAGCACCTCTCACCATAAACATCCCGCGCAGTAATTAATCAGTTATCTTTCCACACTTTACAAACTCCGCTCACTATTGAGGTTCCCTCTTCCGAGCTCAACCCTTGCTTTACCTTTTTGAGAAAGAAAACTTTAAACCTAATCGTCTTTTGGTTCTCGAAACCCTGGCTCAATCCCCTGACTACAGCATCGATTTACGTTTTTAGGATTTGGTTACCTTTTGAACTTTCCGTAACCTTTCCAGGATTAATCAAGCACAGCCTCGCACAGGGTCCTAACCAGCCGCTTCGCTGCAACTCCTGACCGTTACACTCTGGTTGGATGGACGACTCCAGTCCATTGCCGGGCAGACACAGACAGGCACACTCTCACAGTCGCTCCAATTTTCCCAAAAGCCAGTTAACAAACCAGCATGTCTTTCGACTGTGGGAGGAAATCAGTGCACCCAGAGGAAACCCATGTTAACACGAAGAGAATACAAAAACTCCATGCAGATAGGGTCCTAGGTCCACAATTGAACCCAGCACCCCAATCACTGCAAGGCAGCACTGCTAACCAGAGCCACAGTGCTGCCCATAATAACAGCAATGAAAATAATCATTTTGGTTTTAATAGTCTTACGTGCACACATATAAAGAGAGGTAAGAGCAGGGCTCAGCATGCAACTGCAAAGGAAAAAGTGGAAGGACTTTAAATTCCACACTGAAGAGTGAACAGAAATAACATTCTGTGAGGCTTCTTGACAGTTGCATTTATAGCAACTTACATTTTCTTTACACAGAGCATTTTACTTAATTTGGATGATGACTAACAATTTAGATAAAAAAAAGACCTTAGCTGGTGTTTGAACCCACAACCTTCTTGGTACAAAGCTACAATCTTAAGCACTGTTCCACACTGCTGCCTCTAGTTCAGGGATCAGCAGAGGAGACATTTGAACTTCACTGAAGATGCACTCAAAAGTAGTTTGTTTTGGCTGCCTTGTGATCAGTGACTGCCAAATTGCTAGAGAAGCATGGCCTCCTTCAGTGTTGACAGATTGTCCACATACATTTTACTGACTTTTACATCCTTTTTATTAAATTATACTTTCATAAAAATGGTTTTAGTACATTATGGCTATCGGGATTCAGCACTCTGTACTGATGGCTGTCAGAAGTGAGAAGCAGTCAATTAAGGTCAAGCTGAATGCAAAGTACAACAACAAAAATCATCATATGAACTGAAAAGTGTAGATAAGTCACTTTGCCTGGGAACATGGCAACAAATTGAAATTAACTTACAATAGCTTTGAAGTTGCAGTAAAACAGTGGTTTTACTCAATAATTTCTTAATGTTTTGGAAAATCCAAAAGATGTAAGAATATAAGAACATAAAGTTTGTAAATTAAAAGAGATCATTCCATACAACTTGCCCATTTGTTTTCTAGCTAAGGATTTCATATAGTCATATCTTCCAGACACCGATTTGTATAAAGTGTCTGCTCTTCTCATTTTTGAATGTGCTTTCTCTTAGTCTTCTGATTCATGTTTAACTGTTTAATCTAAAGAAGTCAATTGGGTTGACTTTGTCAGTGCCTTTGAGGATTTTATCAATCTGAATCAGGTCTTCTCATATCCTTCAAGACTCAAAAGGTTACGTTCTTTAAGCATATCAGAGGAGGTCATTGCAGTAAGTCTAGGAATGTGTCTGCTTGTTCTAATTGTTTTGCTACCAGAATGTAATACTCTGTACAGTACCTGAATATCTAAAATGCCATCAGATTTAAGGAATATTCATAAGAATGTCCCTTACGCTAAAGAGGGAACATTAAGTAGTAATGTCTGTGTTTAAATACAGTATGTAAAATGTAGTGGAATGCTGAAAGACATCCCAATAGGGAAATAAAGATTTCTCTTTCAATTTTCACTCTTTCCAGTTATCCACTGATGAAGTTGAAACTACCAGGTATTTTAATACCGTCTCACTGGGGTAGTGTTCCTTCCATTAGTGTCTATGCATCCTTGCCTTTTTGTTGAAATAACTTTTTATACCCCAAGTTGGCACTGTTAGTGGTGACTCAGCTTCATTTTACTGCGTCAATCTTTGTACCGGCATGAGTGGGATGAGGACACTTTCCAACAAACCACCACTTCTCAGAGCCACCTCTCCTCGTGTAATGTCAGCTGCTGGAGGGATGACGCAGCTCTCCCTGACCATACTGCAGTATCCATCCCAGCAGGTCAAAAGGATCCCAGCTGGGTGGAATCAGAATTTTATAATACATGTATGTCATTCTTGCTATTCTTTTTTGATAAATATCAGATGACAGCACTCAAACAAAACTAAATTTCACAAAACAGAAGTACAGAAAATATATATTTATATTGTTCAGAAACTAGAGTACATAAACAATTGCTCGAGCACAGTTTTGAGGACACAGATGTCAGCTTGCTGCAAACTGTAAATTTCCCTAAAAGGCGAAGACTGGATGTCACAGAGTACAGTAGTTTTTTGCATTGATGTGGGAAGACACAAGGATACAAATTAATATTGCACTGTTAGTTAAATACCATAATTAAAACCATATTATTCACTTTGAAATGCCACAGTGCAAGATCTGTCAGAAGGCAAAAAAGAAAAAACATTTTACCAAGACAAATTTCTCTGCAACCCTTGCAAAAATCTCACTTTGATTTGAAGCCACTGCAAGAAACTCATAATAGGTCTTTTATCTGTAAGCTGCAATTGAGTTGCTATAGAAACAAAGCTCAAGGTGGCGGCTTCAACCTACATTAAAGCTGTGTTTTTCACCCTTGGCAGCACAATATGGGGAATTTATATTAAAATCCCAGGAGAAATGTTTTTTTAATTCCTAAGAAAAAATTAAAAGTTCAACTAAAATTACAAATGTAACTATGAATAAGCAATTTAGCAGTGTAATTAACATTTGGACTGTGTTGGCAAAACATTTGCAGCTAGTATAATTTCAACATTCCAATACCTTATGACAAATATATAAACTTCAAATGCAAATTTACAAAGTAAGATGTACTGTACACAAAATACATATGTCAATCCAACATTTCCAGGTGTATTTAAGAATGAAATCAGATCTGAAGTTTTCCAGTAATCACAATATGCTCCTTATTACCACTAGCAGGCATTACTGTATGAGATGCTATAAACAAGTCCTTTACTATTGAAAATATTTGTACCAGTTCCTATTGATAAACATTTGTGTTATTTTACAAAATGGGGTATGGTAAGTTGTAAGCAAGAACACCCATTGACAGTACAATAGCTCACTTTAGTCCAGTCACTATATTATCAAAAGTGTGCTTTGTGAATACAAGACCCTCTCTCTTTCTTGGTTTTGAAACAGGTTTCACCTCAACAAATGGTTCATTATTTTGGTACTTTTTCATGCAGCCTTCTGTCACATCAAACTATGATTCCTTTCTTTAAGGGCAATTATCCCACACCTCTTATTCCCTCAGCACATAGAACACTGAGAAATGGGTCATACTAGTCGAAACAAGCCAAAAATCAAATCTTTTATGTTGGTAAGAAATCAAGTAGATGGAATACATTATACCTCTCAAGGACATGTCAATAAACATGCACAGTAGCACTTTCAAATGTTGAAGCATATGACCCCACATTCTCTAGACCTCGATGTGCTTCCATTATGAATTCCATCTATCCATCACAGATTACCCCCCAGAAAACACCTGTTCCCTATCTTACTGGCTCTACTGTCGAAAGCAGACATAGTACATTGATTAATGGTAGAAGAGCTGCACCTCCAGAGCCTGAAACACTACTGGAAAAATGCACCCAGGAGGGGCCAGGATGGGCAGAGGACACAGTTTAGCTGAGGTAACTGATAATGCCCTGCAGGCGCTGGCAAACACAACTGACCGAGGTGGCTCCTGGCCCATGTGAGGTAGGGTGTAACACAGCATCTTTCTTGTTCCACCTACTGGGAATCTGAGTCTGGAAGCTATCAGTAAAGCTCCAAAACTTCTCCTAATTCAGAAGCCTTGTTGTTGAGTTCTGAGCTTACCTTGCACATTGCACAGGATTTTCTGAGTGTGCACATTCCAGAAAGTGTTTACTTTATGATAAATATCATCCATCATCCATATGTTAGTCATGTACTTTGATGGATGGGATTTTGCCCATTATGCCTTCCGGCATATAGGGGCAGCAAGATCCTGGTGCTTTTACCATAACATTAGTTTTTTACTGGACAGGGTTGTTAGCCTTGTACCCAACCTCCAACATGGAGGACCTGGCGCCCGACATGGGACACGAACCCACTACCCTGAGATTATGAGTCTCATGCTCTACCAACAGAGCTAATCATGGCCCAATGGAATTTGAAGCATTGCTTAAAACATAGGCAGCCACCAAAGAAGCCTTGGTTCATACAGTATCAACTTGGCTAAAGGATGATTAAAATAACATATTGTTCTGTTTTTAAGTCATATAGTGCTATTACACTCAAATACCAAATACCTAATAAGAAATGCTCAAAAGCAATGTTCTCATAAAGATTTTGTCCTCAGTCTTTGTAGAATGGTGCTAGCTGTAACAAATGTTTTTTTTTCTTTTTTCATCTACAAGTTCAAGCTAATCCATGTTTACTGATTAGCATTGGTAAGACAAAAAAAACAGACAGACCAACAGTTGCAGCCCATAAGGTGAAACACGGGTCACTTTAAAGGGAATTTGGAATATTTCTCTGTTTCAATATGTTCATGTAAGATAAAATGAAAATCGAGAGGAACTTGCTGAAGACGTGTTAATGTCAGGATGAGGATCACTGCCTTTTCATTCATTTGTAGTCTGTCCTCTGTTTTCAGAGGAAGCCACTGAAGGGAGAAAAGCCTCTTCTGACAATCACAAGCTCACACTCATTACAATGAAGGCTGTCACAGTCAATCCCTACTAAACATGATTGATAACTGCACTAATTTGCAGATATATTGCTGTGGCTGTAGGAAACTAAACACTATGCAGTATGTAAATGTAGGGATCGATCATTTACTCCACAGAAGCATGTACTGAATAAAATAGAACGATAACAATGAGAAAAGCATATATTCTGCAGAAATGAAATCGCTAGTGACATACGATTCCAACCATACTGTTCTTCTCTCCCACCATCGGTTTCCTTTGTTTAATCAGATAAGTTTGTCAAGGACAATTTCTAATTCCCAGGAAAGAGCAGCAAGGTATTTTCAAGGTCAAAGCAACAACAGCATCCCATCCTTGGCTTGACCTCACAGATCTTTAATGATGAGGCTGGAGCCCCTAACCAGTTTTCAAAGACGGGAAACAGTGGGAAATGTAGCCTGGCGCGTAGGCTTTTCCAGTTGCTGTATTGATTCATCTGCCATGCTCAAGTGTTTTCAGAGAATGATCAGAAATATCCTTAAATGAGCATGTTCCTCTTCTTGAGAGCTGTCTACATGAAATTCATGAATCCAGAGTGGGTTTAAAGTTTGCTTAGACACAGTTAAATGGATACCAACCTTTCCTTTAAATTTGACAATCCTGAAGCTTTCATTCATCCAGCCTTATCTAGTTTTCTCAGCTCTTGCAATTACTTGTAATGCTTTCCTTAAGGTGAACTTAATAAAACCAACATAAAAATACATAGCAGGCTACACATGTTATGGTACAGGACAAAATTGACAGAAAAACCTGACTGAATAAAACAGAAAAAAAGTTTTGTTGTGAAATCCATTACTCAAGTGCATCACCTCTACAGGACTGTGCTCTAATGCCACCGTGACACAAGGTGTTCTATACCTCACTGAACTCAACATACCTCTACAACCAAGGAATATAAAACTTATCCTAATGAAATCTGCTTTTCCCTGGAAGCTTTTAAATCAGAACAGCAGCTTTCAGAAGAATGGTAGTAATATATGGTGGTGTCAGTAGTATTGAACATTTAACCCTGAATTAAAACATTCAGTTCAATATTTAATTACCACCCCCTGTCTTCTCCCCTGCTGCCCCCATTATGTGTAGGTTAAGGCACAGTGGGTGCGTTCGTTCCATTTTTAAATGCAGGCTTGATAGTCCTTTTGAAAAAAACTGTGATGGATTGCACCATCAAAATGTCATTAAGTTCTTAAAAACTACAGCAATGAGGAAATACAGTACCAAAGAGAGGCAAAGATGGTAGGGAGTTAGCATTTGAGGCCTTGAAGAAATAATGTCAATTTTATGTCTCAGTCTGTGCTCAATAAAACAAAAATCTTTAAAGGTAAGCATAGGACTCAATGTCTCTTTATCAACCGAATAGATATGAATTCAACTGTTAAAACCTGGTTTCTCCATTCAAAAATTCAAGTTCAATATGGCATATAAATCTCTGTATATCCTGACTGAAATATTTATATCCATAAATTGCTCACATGCAAGCAATCATCAATTTGCCTAAAAATGCATTACAATTCCAGATTCTTATTCCAAATTTACTAAAGCTCCCTCTGTCATCAAATGGAATTGTACGGAACACAAAACTTAGATAAAAATGAAGATAAAGGAAAATTATGTCATATTGTAATTTGCTTTATTGAGTACTGGGTTGATCCTGGCAAGCAATGGGCACAATGCAGGATGCACCCTGGACGTTACACCAATCCATTGCAGGGTACACATAGACACAAACAGAAATATGCACACATTCATACCAGGGCCAGTTTTCTCAGAAGCCAATTAACCTATCAGTATGTCTTTGAACTGTGGGAGGAAACTGGAGCATCCGGAGAAAACACACATAAATACAGGGAGAACATACAAACTCCACAAAGATAGCACCCCAGGTCCAGAATTAAACCCAGGACCCCAGTGCTGTGAGGCAGGAATGCTAACCACTGCACCACCATGTAATGGTTGCAGCAGAATTTCACAATCAAAAAAGTTAAATGGCTCAACACTTGTTTTAAACCCAGAATTTGAAATAAACCCCTTGTTTTCTAAATAGGCTCAGCTCTGGTATACATTCTTTTCATCGTTAATTGGGAACAAATAAGCACAGAATGAGACGCTTCACATTCCCAGGCACAAAAAGCATGTCATTGCATGGATGAAGGGATCTTTGTTCCAGAGTGCATTAGTCATAACTCGAAAACAGGAACGTTTGCGCTCACCAAATCTTTTGCAGGTGGTTAAAAATGAATGGATGCTTCAATAAAAGAAAGGGACAAAGTAGGCAGTAGGTATGTCATGATGCATGTGAAATAAATTGCCAGCTGAGATTGCGGCATAAGATAATGTCTTTGTTTCAGTTGGGTAACAGATATTTCTCTTATTTATTATCGCAGCAGTTTACCTTTCAAAAAGTAATCCATGTACATCCGTCGTAATGCATAAATAAGAATTTATATAGTTTATTTTCGTGTAGATCTCACTTTATCGTTCAGGTAGTTTCACTGCATCATCTGTCCTTGACTCTCAGTAATGATGAATGAATGCTTTTAGATTGTTTTGTGCACACTTTTTCACACTGCAGATATCTACTGAAAACTGTAGGATGTGCTTTGTCTTAATATACTGTACATTAATAGTAACAAATGTATCTGTATTTTAAGGAACAAATTCATAATACTTTGGATTAAACAACAAACTAGTAAATTCAGCTAGATAGGTTAATATAAACAATGTCCCTTCAGTGAGACGTTAAATCTGTCTACTGACACAGTTTCTATTTCAGGACTAGGCAGTTTTATTTTAAAACAATTTTACTAAATGGCAAATATTTCTTAGTACCAGTGCAATTATATTTAGATTTTAGGGGGAAAAAGAATACCTGCCTAAAGCATGACATGTCTCTTCAATCTATTTTTTGTAAAAGATATATAACTGTATCGATATATAGTATAAGAAAGTATAAGTAAGGTTCAGGGAGTTACAAGAAAATAATTCCATTGAGCTGCACTTTGGTATCGTAAGCCATGCAACTGTCATCGAAGCTCATCTTTAATCTTTTGTCTGTGATGGTATTCCATGTTACTAACACAAGACGCACAATAAACTGCAAGCTGGAGCTAAATTAAGCTCAATAAAACTGTCTGTTTCCTAAGCACCATGCACAGGCCCCTACTGCCACCTTTATTGTAAACCTGTTATCTTTCTAACTTGCATGTCTTTGTTAGATAGGAGAAAGCTGGGGTATCTGCAGAATGTACAGTACAGTAAGTCTTCTTACATACAGTATTTCATTTAAGGCACTTCTTTTTGTAAAGCAAAGTACCCATCACAATCCAAGCATTTCATTGTACTACATGCATTAATAAAAGTATTTTTTACAAATTCCAAAATCATAAAATCCCAAATCCTCCCACAAGAAGCCACAACAGAGAAAGATTTTCAGGTGCGCCAGTCAAAACTTTTTAATGTATGGATCACTGCAACAATGGACGCACTCCTTCTGGAACTCTCCTTCTCTTTCTGCCTAAAATAAAACTTCCTCATTAAACTGAAATTTCAAATAGCACACAACCAATTACACAGTTACTGGGATTAACCTTACCATGAATTCCAAAATACAGCCAGGAGGTTACTGCAGGTTAAGCCTAAGCCTACTGCCTATCAAAACCAGCTAGTCCGTTTTCTGGTTTCCATTAATGCCCCTATTGTCAAGTTTTGTGAGTTAGTTTAAAATATTTTTTCAACTTAGAGCTTTCAGAATCAACCAAAGACCCTATTTCTGGCTCAAGTGCAAACAGGTGAGGGAAATTGAACTTATTTTCCTTTATTTCCTTTTTTTTCTTGGAACTATTTTGGAACCCTTGGCTTCTCTCTACCCCAAAGCTGCAAATGCTATCTATTGTATGATCTAGGCCAGGGAACGAGTTTCCTGGACTCCCCAATGACACCGTCAATACAATTGTTCTGTGATTTACAATTTGAGTCCTCAGCATAAACATGCATATATCTTCAGCAATAACACACTGTGGCAGGCATGCATCACAAATAAATCAACCACATGAATAATGTGAATAGGTTTGGCATCAAACGGACACATCAAGGGCACTGAGACAGAAGGACAGGGGAATACATGCCCTTAGGCACAGAGCTTTGGTATACTTGGGTAGGGAAACACCAAAAGTGGATATTTATTACAATGTATCTTGTTTCCTTGGTTTCTGAGCGTGAAGACCCTTGGGTACAAATTCATGGTCTGATAAATATCAACAGAAAACAATAGAGATACAGTAAATGAGGCAGCAATGGTCATCATAGAGAAATTCCTGTTCAGTTTTGTAATGATACATGCTACAAAAAGTCATTAGTAATTTTTATTTCTAGAAAAATAGAAACAATGATGGCAACTTTAAATATGACCGTTGAGTTTAAGAAAAGGAATTATTTTATCTTGCAAATTAATGATGGAAAGAGCATACTATGTTGCACTAAATTAGAACTACTGAAAAGCCATTGTTACTGCAGGCTCTGCTGAAAGACTGGCCCAGCACTTGCTGTGCTGGTCTTCATGTAGATGGGTCAAACAGCATGTTTAGCATTAGTATTTGCATGAAATGAGTACTTTTAAATGCATTGCTTGGGTTTGCTGCCCTATTGTTGGATGTTGAATTGATTGCAACTTGCCTTTTGTCATTTGAAAGTTTTGACCTTGATGTAATATTCCGAATATTATGCAAGTCTACAGGCTGGCATTCTATTTCAGTGAGAGATGTCTGGCATAATTGTTTTGTTCTGACAATACCGTGTACCCGTGATGGCCAATACTGGCAGGAAAATTAATAGGTCTGCAAGTTCTTAACATACATCATGTGGGTCTTGGTGAGGGATTGAATAGCTCTAAACAGGTTGCTCTGCTCTCCTCTGACCACCAAAATAATTTCTTTAGCATTCAATGAATTTTAAGGCATTGATAGCGAAGAGACATAATATAATTCTGCTCCTTCATGTCAATCATCCAAAAAAGAGTGACTCAAACTACTAGAAAAAATAAGGAAAAAAAGACTGACCAGAACAAACTTGAGGGAAGTTGAAAATTATGACGGAGATGCAAAAACCATTAACAGAATGGAAAATTGCTTTACAGTTATTACGTTTTATTTGGGTAAATGAAAGAAATTCACAAAAGCAGGGACATGTCCTTAGAATACACAAGCTTTACTTGGATTTAGCAGCTTTGTGATAATGGATGGATGTTCTCAGGAAAATATACCAAAAGCCTTCCACATAAAAGCTAAGGAATAAGTATCTGAATCAGTACATTGGAAAAAAATATAAATACACAGAAACATAAAGAAACCAAAATAGCTGTGTAAGAGAAAAACAAGATTAAGGTTCATATTAATAACTTAATTTAAATAAATTGTTAGATGATCACTTATCAATAGCAAAATGGATGTGGAACAAACATACTGTAGCAGTAAAGGACAAAACTCTAAATATCATCCTTTCTGTGCACACTATTTGTCACCATACCGTGAACCGTCATCATAAAAAGCAACAGATATTCTAGAAAACATTCTGACTCTTCAGATCTTAAATAGGATGCATAAATATTTTAGAAGCAAAACTGAGCAGGCAGGGAATTTCTAGATTTGGATAGTTATGAGTCAGACTCATACAGTATGCGTCCATCATTTAAAATACCATCTAGTCCAGATGATTGAGCCAGCTCAGGCTTTATTTCTGTGTCGAGTGAATGACAGCAGGTCCTGCCTAGAGAGCTTTCCAGTTTCTGACATCAGCTAAGACTCTGTTACCAGCCTCATATCCTCAGCCCCACCCCACTTCTCTCCCTCTCATTCTGCTGTTCCCTCCTCCCCGCATCCCCATTCCTACTGCTCACCAGTTGCTGTACCATTCTGTACATCAATCTGCTCCCTCCTGCTTCCAGCCATCTACCTCCCCAAACTCCATCTCTTTCAGCACCCTCTTTGCGGCCCAGTCCTGGTCCCCACTTCCTCACTGGGGATAAAGTGATATACGTAGATCCTACACCACACTTGCCCTTGGTACACAGAGCTACAAGATTTTCTGCTGCATTATTTTTTCTTTCTTCCTGCTCCATGTTGTGCTGTCAAATATACACCACGTATTCTTCTAGAATTGTACATTCATTATGCAACTGCTGTTTAAAGCTGGCAAGGGTCAAGGTAGCCTGGAGCTTAGCTCTTGGGCACAAGGCTCCAGGTGGGACTACACCCTGGAATACTGTAGGTGTCAGTCCACTTGCAGAGACACTGCAGAGACACTAATTAATCTAGCTTCAGTGTATTTGAAACTAGAGCAACCAGAGAAAACCCATGTTAACACAGAGAGAACATGGGATATGTAAAAGCCTTTAACTGCAAATAATTTAGCCATAATAGGAAAGAACTTACCCCGGATGTGAGCCCCATTTTTCCAGGTAAGTCAAACAGCCCTGACCTCTGTTCCACCCCGACTGAGTAATATAAACCTAGACTTCCTGAGTAACACAATCTACAGATCGGAATTCAATATACTTATGAAATAATCTAAAATCATAACAATTTGGTATGCTACTTATTAGTAACAGATTCATAAAGTATTTATGACACATTTCTGATAATTAACTGCAAATTCCTGTATTTACATTATGCTTTTCATGACAAAGAAGATAGCAAAGCATCTTACTGTATATACAGTACAGTACACAAAGGGACCACATTTATTCACCACTAAAATGCAGTACCCACTCACCCACATTGCATAACAGACCAGGAAGAGTAGGAAAAGACTACTTCCCCAATTGGATTAAGTGGGTATTCAGGTACAGTAGAATTTAAATAAAACAGCATTTTCTATTCTTACAAACAGTTGGATTTGTGCACTGATTAGTGCATTGGCACTATTATTCAGGTAATCGGGATCTTGATTTAATCTCTCTCTCGTATTCCCCAGTCATCATACTGGGACACTGCTTTGGAAATTCTGGTCTCGAGCTACTAAACCAGCTACTAACCACCTATGGTTCCACCAAACAGCACTTACAGTGGTAACCTAGTCTTCCTTAGGGGACCCCCATCCCAGCATTGAGAAGGCTGAGCTTTTTTAACAGAATTAAAACAAATCTCCCCAAAAAAGAAAAGGCTGTTGTACCTGCTGGAGCTAATATGTCAGAATGCTGTAAGTCTTACTGTGACGCCTCCCAGCTTCATTGTACAGTATCGTTCTCTTTGTTAAAAAAAATGCAGGTGTGAACTTCATACTCTGGGTAAGTATTTTATGATGACAGCCCAAAATTGATTCACTTCATTTTTTTATTACTGAATAATCAATGATGCAATGCGCCACTAAAAATTTTCTAGCTCTTCAAAACAGCTAAACATTTTACGTGATTCTGAATATTTTACTGATTAAACACTGAGTATTTGGGGTTTAATTATTAGATTAATTTAATTCATTGTAGTTAGGATGACCTGTATAGCAATCAATCAGATTACTTTAATTAAAGTTTTTTTTAAGAATGTTAACCACTTTTTATTAAAATACTCCTATTTAAAAAAAAAAGTAGTCAGACTAATGTTAACACACCTTTCAGAATCTGCTAAAATAATAAGATATGACACATAAAAGTTTCAAAAGACAGAAGAGCAACAGAGACAGAAGCAAACAGCTTAGTGATCCCATGATTTCAGCTCATTGTAAAAATCTTCTTTTCTCTTTCTATTCTTAACATACTGACAACTATTTACTATTATGCAAATTTATAAGATGTTTATATGATGGCATACTGATGACATATTGCATAAAGGTCTTCTTCAAGTCAGCCACAAGCTTCAGCAGGCAAGACATGGTGTTTCCTTCTACTGTTCAGCGTGGAATGGACTTTTTCTTGCTCCTTTACAACCAAAGCATGGTGGTGAATCTCCCTGCTCATTTCATTAAGTTAAGACAAATTTTGTGATTTTCAGCTCAAAACATCATATTCATTACTGAGAGTGAGGGTGTTTTAGTTTCGTTTTTAACTGTTCTACATTCTATTATTACCAATTACAATGATAACTTAATAAGTGTACTGTATTTCAATCAAGACAAATTAAAATTTCCATCTGCCTTCCTTTAAAAAGAATTCTACAATTGTTTATGCCAATATTATCTCCTAAGGAGATTAATATACTGTAGTTCAGGTGGGTAGCTGGATCAGCATGCAAAGGCTGCAAAGGAACAAGTAAAGGATTATTTATACACAATCATCGCATATAGAGTGATGAAATATCTTAAATGTGGGTGCAGATTTATAAGATACATATTAATTCTGGGCACTATCAATCTAGAACAGGCCACCCAGTCATGTTATTGAAGCTGAAATTCTAGCTAATTTAAAATAAAACTGGTTCCTCTAAAAAAACCTGAATGAGATCCGTTGTTCAATTGCTACTAACTACTAAATATGCTAGATGGGCTGAATTTCTTTCTTTTTTATTAATTTTCTTGTTCTTAGAAAATCAACTTTTACTTAGAGTGCTTTATATATTTTCAAATTTGGAGCTGGCATTCATCACTCATATAGAAATTCAGCACATTTAAGCAACAGCTGAGAGAAAGGTCTACTGACGTCTTATGCACAACTAAAATTAATGAAGTCCCAAGCTTCTATACTACACAGTAATTGCTTGATATAATATATGATATAAAACAGCAACACAAGAAAGTATGTATCATGCTGGTAACAATAGTAATGCCCTATCCTCCGTTAATATCACTCAATCTTGTGTAAAACAGTCACACATCACAGTAAGCAGCATGTTACTGCAAATAACGTGTGCAGTTTCCTTTCCTAATGATAGAAATCCCAAGTTCTGCCTCATTTCATAAGAGGTACTGTAGCATACTCATCTTTATTGAGGCTTGTCAGGTAAAAGATTAAACACCTTAATTTTTTACTAAAAGTACTTTTAATTATTGGCAGACATTACAGTGGCAATTCAAAGCACTCACATTCCCAACAAAATCTCACATTTTCCAAAGCAACTGCTCTATATTTGTAACACATTAACACCATCCAGTATTGCTCAGCAGACAATTCCAATAAGATAACATAAGGTGATCTTTTAACAAGCACACTGTCAGTGTTAATGAACTCAAACCCTCTGTGGAAGCAGTAATCATGCCCAGATCCAGAGCACACCAGTGGAAACTACCTAGAAATGAATTTAAATCTGAGAGCACGAAGCAATTTACCCAGAGGGTTGTGAGAGTATGGAACGAGATACGCAGCCAAGCTGTTGATACCCTGTCTAGTGTTAAGAAAGGCTGGATGTGATCCTGAGATCAATTAACGACTAAGTACCAAATGGGTTTAGATGGGTCAAATGTTTTTTTCTTATTTGTAAGTTTTCATTAACAGTGGCTTGAGTGTGCATACTAAAAATCTTGGATTCTGTTGTACAGTATATCGAATCAAATGAATTGCTTCAAAATACTATTTGACTTGATTTCACCAATCCGCTAAATTAAATAAAAAAAATTTCAAATTTAATACAAATTAAAAAATAAAGTTTCTGGCCCAACAATAAGTTAGTAAAGAGACTGCTTTTATATACAGAACTTTTCTTAATATTTCTTAACAAACAGATTAAAAGTCGTTTTCATCCCTTATTTACTGTACTATACGAATAGTAACTGTGTTGCTGAAATTATCTTATGTGAAATATGAAAATAAATATAAAATAAGTAGCTATGAATTTAGCTATGATCAATATTCTAAAGTTAAAAACTAATAAAGAGAACTTATAACATTAATATACTTATTATTTTATTTCCTGCAGTATATCATCTTTGATAAATGTGTTAGAGAACAATGAGGAAAGTCTCAATCTTCAAAAAGCATGTCGGGTACTATAAGTGGGGATGGCATCTGTCCTCCTATTTCTGGAACACTTTGAGACCTTCAAGTCTTAAGTCTTAACCTTCAAACCAAATGAAAGTGTTATGTTTTCATTAATGATGCTGATCTGCTTCAACAGTTTGCATTGTTCTTACTCTCTGTTGACACCAGCTGTCACAGATTGAAACATTCTTCCCAGTTTGACTGGGGCATGGTCCTAAAGTCTAATATGATAAGATCTGACAGAAATCTTGAAAGTATAGGGTGTGGGGTGAACAGGAGATTCTAACCATACTGCAGTTCAATCCAGGATGGTGTGGAAGTTAGTGCTCTAATCTCCCAAATTTCTAGGACGTGTTTGCTATGTTAATTGATGTCTCTCCATTATCCCCGTGTACAGTATGTGCAACATTCAGTCTTCCTGAAGAGTTCATGTGTTTAATTTGGGCAACTTTATTTTCATAACATTTTTAGTTGAAATCACACTGGTTCTTTGCTAATGACTTTGTTGTGAGCTTTGTATGTAATTCCCTTGCCTTTGTTGCAGTGCTAACTGGACTCGATTTTCAAATCTCTTAATTGTGTTTATCTGGGATACTACACCAGAAAGTAAGAAGTGTACTAAAGTAATTTAGTGAAACCTCCATTCAAGTCTCCATGCTCCTTACAAAACATTTGCTAGAATATAAAATGCCCACCACATGTGCCCTGTCTGCTGTTTTCATTTTATTCAAATTGTTTTATTTTGTTCCATCAAAATGTGCTGCAACAGTCAAGAGAAATATGAGAAATAAATCTAAAATGTAAGTGTCAGGCTTAAATTGTGTAGTTTTAATAAACCTGCTAACTACATGAATTCCAAGAGTTCCTTAAATTAGATCAGTACACATTTTTTTCTTAACAGAAAACTTGTTGCACTATTCCATGAAAAAGGCACAAGGTCAAAAACCATATCTGTCAATCACTATTTAAAAATGTGATATTTAATGTTTATATTGAACACGTTTTAAAATTAATAATTAACAAAAAACACTGTGAATATTGATCAGATGAGACCTTTCTTTCTACTGGAAGGAATTAACCTTTACTTACTCCTGTGCTGCCAAAACATTCTGACACTCTCCACTTCAAATATTGAATACTTATTGCTCATTTTAAAAACAAACTCTTATTTATTTTAAAAGGGCAGGCTTAACAAGTCTTAGCACTGAAGAACTTTACAGGAGCTAAACCCTTTTAGATGTTTTTAGACTTTCTTTATATAAAAATGTCAAGATCTGATGTCATGAATAGCCTGTTATGTTATTTTTATGTTGACTACATACAGTACATAATAATAATATTTTTCTGTATATAGTCAAAATAATGCCTGTCAACATTATTATAGACCATCATTTCAGCCCAGTAAAGATATGACAGTATCTACAGAGGTAGCAGAGTAGTGGTTAGGGCTGTGGGTTTCTAACTGGAAGATTGTGGGTTCAAGTCTGAGAATGGGCCACAGCTGCTGTACAAGATACTATACATCTCTAAGGTTGCTCATCATGGAAATAAGAATGTGTTCTTAATTGACTTACAATACCTAATTAAAAAACATTATCGATGCTACCACAGAATGGTGTTTTCTGCATAATAAATCTTTGTTATTAATTAGTCCTACTATTTTATTTTCATTTATATTTTTATATTGTATTTAATTTACTGAACTTCTGCGCTCACTAACATCTCTCAATACAAAGGAAGCAATCATGTATTAGTCTGAAGCAGCAAACCTTAGAACATCCTGACAGCAGGCACAGAAATGTCTTTTTCCAAGGTGCATGGGCATTCTCATTTTAACATTACGTCGTTATAAAAATATAAAAGACTTTTGATTTCCTATAAGATTCTTCAGAACTATTGTAACACAACTACATTTCTGAGATGCATCTAAAATAAATGACTTTAGTCCCTATGGATGCCAACATCTCTCTATAGCCCTGCTGTCTCTGTGGGTGCCCATTGTTTGCACAACTCATGGCTCATCTTAGAAGAAGACTGTCTGCATCTCCACCATAGAGAATTCAGAACAGCAGGAGCCAACAGCTCCTACCTCTGGTCCAGATAAGCAGGTGCGAAAACAATGTTGGAAATCATAGAGCAACATCAGTGTTTGGGCTTTTGCTGGAAAGAAATGTGTCTGAAGCAGGCAAGGCTGTTTCTGTTCCTCCTCTTGTTATTGTTCCTCAGCATGTTCAGGAAGACAAACCAGTTGGTTCTATTCTGTTAAACCAAATCATGTTTGAAACTATGGGTCATGGTTTTGATAATGAAATGAAAAGTGAACATGTCAATATGCTGTAAATGAAGAGGGTGAAAGATAAGTTACATACCTGTGCAATGCAGAAGGGTGCAAGGATCCAGAGGCAGGAGGGGGTTATTTCCAGGTAGGAACATGGAAAAGAAAAAGAGGAAAGATATATTGATGAGACAGAGGATCATATCTGAGCAAAACATCAGAGCATGAACATCTGTTTTTTTTTTTATTCTACATACTGGGACTCCATAGGCATACAGTAGGTTTCTGTCTCTCTGATTTCTACTAACTTTTCAAACAGGCCTAAAATCAACAACTGTCTGGTGGTCTGCACTTCCTAACTCTCCAATGTGGATGAGTGGGTGAGGACCTCAGAGTTTTCATCAGCAGATGAAGCATCCAATGCACTGATCTAGTGGATACCAAGAGACTCTGCACTGGTGTGAAGGGAAAGCTGTGATTACAGTCTAAGTTTTCTTATTTCGAAAGATGAACAGGTTTATTCACATAAATACACCATAGCAATATTGCAACCACCAGGCATCTGAGAAGCAAGAAAAATCCTCATAACAGGAATTCCACAATATCAGTGGAATAATGCCCTTCCATATTGCCTAAATAAGTAATGTAGAGAAGGTTAATCAAAACCTTAATCCCCTGGTCTTGTGCTATAGATACACTGAATCTGAATAAATTGAAAAATAGCTGTCTTCCGTTCACTGCCTGGTTTCCCAAAAGTTTCAAAAACTGCAAACAAATGAAAATAATTTGATAATTAATTAATAAAGATTACCCCATCACTAGGTCTTTAAAGTAATGTAAAAACTGCTGGGGTGCTAGAAACAGCTGTGAAAGTGTTTATCTTCTCTCCTTTGCAGCTGATTTTAACTAGAGCCCTCAGTGCAATTGCAGTGTGAAGTGCTTGTTGAAAGTGTTTATTGACAGGGACTTTGTAACTGCAGTCCTATTTTCTTTTTTAATGGCACAATGGACTGCTGAGCTGAACAGCGCAAAACAGTGTCTTTACCATAAAAAAATCTGGAAACTGGGAAGTGATTCCTACAACCAGAAAAAAAATGCATTCAAGGCACGACTGAGTGCAGGGCTCACAGGTGGTTTAGATATCTGTAATGTGGAGCACAAGCTGGGGCCTGTGTGTGTTCTTTTCTGCATGGTATACCTGGGATAATTCATCCACTGTCCCAATGCAAGAAATATCAGCTAGAACTTTGTTAACACCTCAGCCTTTCAGTACCAATTTTCATAACATAAAGCAGAGATATACTGTATACTGTAAGTATCCTATGATTTACTCAAAGCCTCTTCTAACGTTCTTAACAATTATAATATAATATACTATTATAACAGCTTTAATGGTTATTAATGCAGCTTGGTTTGGGTGTGAAAAAAAATTGTCACTTAGCATCTTTAATTCACATTGATCAAAATCTTCAAAAATCTAACAGATGAAGTATTCATGAGCAGCCAGTAGGAAATGTTGTAGTAACCACTCCATCACATTTATCATAAAATCTAAATGGCTTGAGATCAGGTATTTTTTGCCATTTACAGTACATCACCTGGTCCTCTCTACACGTAGTTAAAAGATAAAAAAAATTACATTTTACACTCCAAAAAAGGTACATCAAAAAAGGTGTATATTAGCTTAAAACAAATTTTCAAAAATGTCTACTCTGTTGCTTAATGTTGTCCATCAATAGATTTTTGAGTACAGTACATACAGTAGCAAGATCAAGGAATGCCTAAGTAATTAAAATAGATTATGAGAAGTGGTCTTACTTTTTTCAGACTTTTAAACATTATGGTGATTCTGTATCTGATAACGTTACTGTTTTTATAATTGTGTAAATTATTTTGCTGATAGTTTTTTTTTCCATGGGCACTGTAAAATTCTGTAAATCTGTAAATCTTAGATCCAATGCAATTTAGCTTTCATACACAATTCTGGATCTTTAATCTAATTCACCTATTTTTACTTGTAAATTGTTTAATCTTTCAGAAAATGATTTCTCAGGTACTGCAACTGGCAAGTGTTTTATGTGAAGAACTGTTGTGAATTTCCAGGCTCCCTGGTCAATACAGTAGTGTTGTACTTGACAAATACTGATTCTGTTTGTGTTATTTATGAAATTTCCACCTGGAGATTTGGTTTTGAAAAGATAAGAGAGAGTGAGCTGCTTGACAGCTCCAGGGTCCTGAGTTTGATTCCAAGTCTGATATAGTATGTGTGGAGTCAGCCAAATTGGTCTGTGAGTGGTTTGCATATCACCCCCCTCATTCACTTGGGTGTTCATCGGGTGTCAGGTTTCCTCCCAGCAGGTTAGGTGTGATATCACTGATAGGCTGCAATAAATACATATGACCAGTACAGATTATGGCAACAGAACCAGAAGGACATGATTCACCACAACATTACATTTCTATTTGTTCTGAATCCCTCCTACAGCTGGACCAGCTAGTACTGTAGGTCTCCCTGTCTTACTAACCTTAGAGTTAAGCAACATTGCATTGCAGATACTATCAGATCCTGAGGAATATAAGCAACTGAAGCTGCCTTGTCCCTCTTTGTCTGTCTCCATGTCACCCCTGACAAGGTTATGAACAGTAGTCACTGGGTTAATGATGTGATCTAATGTGATCTAATGAAGGCAGATTCACAAATCAACATAGTTTCTTTTCCTATTCTTTTCCTATTCATGAGAAAAACATTTGAGTAAACTCATTTAAAGTTCAAGGGGAGCATAAACAGTAGGAAAGAACATGCACAAATACAGGTGCACAAGCATTCTGAATCTGTTATGGGTCCATGAGACTATACTGTGTCCCACGCTCAAGCTAGAGCAGAGTTTTGTAATAGTAACACTGTGTAGTTCCTGCTATGGTCTAAACTTTCACGAACGTATTGTGTATCAAAGCAATCAAATTAAAAACGCATAAATTATTAATATGTGCTGATTAATGTTTAAATATACACTTAAATTAGCACTGACCCTTGCTTTCTTTATGGAGTCTTTTGACTTAATTATGCTACTGAAATTTGACAATATTTTATTGGTGAGGATTTCATTTAAAACAGCTACTCAGATCTCATTTTTAAAGATTTGCATCCGTGTCACGAGAAACAAAGAAAGCTTGTGAACAAAAGGAGACATTTCAACCCATCTCGCATGTGAGTTACAGTAGTTCTAGTGGTTCAGCGTATCTAAAATTTGTCGAGCTGCTTTTTAAAATATCCCGTCTTTTATGCCTGAACCACAAGCCTGGTTCAGGCATTTCCAGATTCCTGTAATTTCTGTTTTATATTTTTCAGATTATTGCCAATTTCATTATTAACAATTTTCACTTGTGACTGTTCTTTAATCTCTACTGAGTGTGACGTCCTAGATAAGACCTGGAATGGTATTGCTCACATAGCGAAACATGTATGAATATAGTTTAAAAGAATAAAAAGCTATAATAGCTATTGCAATTACAATAGAAAGCCTCTAGACACTGCTAGAGAGGCTATTCATTGCTTTTAGGCAGTAAAAAAGTTCCTACCCCGGCTCAAGATGTAAAGTTGTTGACCAGTGATAAGAAATGATGGGTCATTATATGATAAGCAAAGACGACACGGAAAAAAGGCTCATTTTAAGAGGGGAAGTACCTTCCCCTAAGCCTCTGAATGGTTGAAACCAAAATGAATGACATCAATTTATACCTATCAAAACAGCTTTTTTTAAAGGCCCTGTGTTTGAAATAACTTGAAACTAAGCGCTTCAGTTTCTCTTAAGTTAATGGTTATTAAATATGCATTGGGGATTATACTGGACATACAAAGCACATTCCTTCGCGTTTTACAAGGTAAGAACATTGGATTTGATGTACTGTATTTAGCCAACTCTTGCGATTCTGTTTTGCTGGGTTATTGATACATTATCGATGGACTTCGGAATTTTCCTAAATTGGGTCTTCAGATAAATAGTGTTAACACATTGCTTTGCTGTATTTTGAATTGGGAAAAGCCTCTGTGAAGTTGTAGTTGTCCTGTTTTATTTGATATAAGACTTTCCGTGATGTTTTTTATGATGCGTGCTCTGTGCATATTTTTATTATGGTAGCTCATTGTAATGACAGTTTAGAAATTTTTTTATTACGGTGATAAGGCTGTTTTTTAGTTCTGCTTTCATGGATTGATGTAGAAGATATTGGAAATCACTTGCACAGTGTGAAAGTTTGCTGCTAGATTTAGAAATTAGATAAACAAGTAAACAGTGACTTCCGGGCATGGTGCTCTTTGAACGCCGGCGTCTCAGAGGGGTATTAAAATGTTTAAGTGACTCATTTAAGTCAGCAATGGCCAGCTGTGGTTCTTCAAAGCTAGTTTGCTTGGATTTAAGGGTGACTCACAGAAAACCTGCTGGATTGTTGCTTTCCAGTACCAAGTTTGTTAATGGTTCTAGTGTCTAGAAAACTCATTACTTCATTTGTCAAAATTCTTACACAGTTACAATAAACATTGGATAAACGTTTAGTTTCAGTCTCTTTTTTTCAGCTGTGCCTATAGCTGAGGTTACAGTTTTTCTATTTTTGAATCTTGAGTGCATTTGCAGCTCTCTTCCTTCCGACCTTCTTCTGTCTTCTGACCTTTTTCTTATTTTAAAAATAATGTATAATTTTTGATATGTTCCTAAATTGGACTTAATTTTTTAGTTATTTGTGGTGAGCCTTTAACATGCCATATGTGATGTATAACCGTCCTTTTCTGCCGACTTTTTGTAGTTACACATTGCTTTATTTAAAAAGACAGTGAATTCGAGCGTCTGCTCTGGTAGATATCTGTATAAGCTTAAAAACAATTATTAACCATTTCATCATCTCAATTTATATTCCGTATTTCCCTGTGTAATATCCCAGT
Organism: Atractosteus spatula; assembly: GCF_055471065.1. NCBI lineage: Eukaryota > Metazoa > Chordata > Actinopteri > Semionotiformes > Lepisosteidae > Atractosteus > Atractosteus spatula. The sequence goes on along the minus strand of NC_142708.1, from coordinate 63,172,620 downwards.
TTATGTCTGGGAAGTAGAAATGCTCCATCAATACTATGTCAGCTGTGCTACAGTATGTACATTCCTGATTTCATTATACAGTAAAAGTTGTTATCTTGTCTCCTTCCCACCCCTTTGCTTCACACTCCTGCGCTCCCTCCTTCAATAGGCCATGCACATCTTTCAGGGAGCCTGATGGTGAGGGCAGAAAATCATCTATTTTTCAATTAAATCTGATTTCAGAGTCCAGAAATAAACCTCAGAGTGTTTGCCAATTTTAAAAAATAAAGGTTTGCGGTTCCACTTTAGGACAATGGGAAAATGACTTCTGAGCATTCAGAAACACTGCAGACCTCACTGTGCAGCCTCCATGCACACAAACGAGCAATTGTGCACTGAGGACTCTTATGTTTATTAGTAGTGCTGTGTTGCCGTGATTGAATTGAATCTGAAGCATTGCTGGAGAATAGTTTTTCATCAGCTCAAGTGCTTTTTCAAACATCTTTTTCTTCTCCTAAATACCCCAAAATTGAAGACTCTCTGGACAATGGATTAAACATACTTTTTCCCCAATATGGTGTCTTCACATGCAGTGACAAGTCACAGTTATACTGAGACTGCTGAGGTACAGTCAAATCCATGCACCACTGCAAAAAAAAAAACAACAAAGTGTCCTATGAGGATGACAGGCAAAAAATCTCCTGAAAAACAACTAAAGAAAAGAACTGGATTTCCTGAAAATGCAGAGCAACAACAAGATACTGAGAGAAGCCGAGTTTTCTACAGTATAACAATACTGGAACCCCAAAGAGATGAAGCTTCAAAGTGCTTCCTTACTTGGGATACGAATATAATATAATATTGTGTGTCATGTTTCCTAGCAAGCTACAGTATGAGCTGGGTGGACTATGCACTTAGTTTCTTAAACTTATCATTCAAAATGCTGCATGGTTTTAAAGAAATGAAATGCCATTGCATCTGTTCTGCTGTGCAGTTAGTTACAAAGAACATATCTGAAAATAAATTCTACTTCCAAAATGCTTTGGAAAGCGTAGTGACATTTACTGTGAATTTAATTTTTGCTGTTCAAAATAAATGGTGTCCAGCAATATGCTTTGATTTATAGAACAAGAAATTAGTTGGACCAATGTTTTCATTGGTACTTTATGTGAAAGTTACTGATTAAATGACAATCAGGAGAATCATGCAGAGGAGTAGGTACTGTATCTACAGAAAATCTTGAGGCAGTTATTATAACTACAGTAAACTACACGCAGTCATATACATATACTGGGAAAATATACAAATGACTCTCTGTAAGTTCACCCTTTATTAAGTCTGTAAGCATGCAATTAAATAGATTGTTTTAAAAAACAGCTTTAAAACCTATCAAATATCAGTATCGGGATTTCAGTGAAGGATGTAGTGGGAGCAACGCCACACAGACCAGCACATCTACACTTCTAAAGATTTCTGAACCTTCTGAGGCTTAACAAGCAAGGCTGTAGCAAAGCAATGACAGCACGCGTCTTTTCTTTAGTAGAGAGTTGTTAATGGCTTTTCTGAAACAGGCATTTGGCTTGCTTCGAAGACCAATCTAAAATCTGTACCCAGTTTTGTCACAGTGGACACTGTTCCTCCTAATACAAAGGAGGTATCTGCATATTGGTCCAGCAAATAACAAACCTGCGCACTGCCCTGGAGATCAAATTGCACAACTTTGAATGAGCGGCATAAAGCAAGGTTATTTGCTCTGGATTTCTGTGAGCTCTTGTGTATCTAGGAAATTGCCCAAGCTGTCTCATTGTTTTTTTAAACAAACAAGTCAGCATAAAACACAGGCCCTGTTGTTTTATTCATCAGTGCAGTGCAGCGGGTGACCAAGAAGATGTGTCACTGACAACAAGAGTAAAACAACCGTTTGGTGCACCTTCTCCTGCTGATTATACGTTTCTGATTAATTTTGCTTCAAAGCTTTTAAGATATTTTTTTTACAAAGATCAAAGAGTCCTACGTTCACACAGCTAAAGCCTTGACAGTGTGTGCAGTCAAGTGTAATCATTATTATTTTCAGTAGAACCTTATTTGAAATCAAAGGCAGATTATATTAAATCTGTTAAATCCACAGTCAACCAGCCAGCTGTGATAGCAGAAAGCTCTTATAGATAAAAACTACTTTTGACACATTAGATGTCCTTAAATTAATTAAGGTTTAAATGCATGCAAAGACTAATTAGTTGTCTAATTTTTTTCCAGATGAGGTTTCTGCACTGCAGATGAGGGGGTATTAGTCTAAGGTCTGATCCCTATGGACAGAGGCTAACAAGCTAACAGGAGTCCATCTTGGCTGAGACAAGACTATACTGATAGATTTCGCACACCACCACCTGCCTAACCAACAGAGACTTACAGGTGACAAATATTATATTGAGTTAGAAGCCAATTAGTGTCCCTCTGGAGACAATCTGTTGCTGCTAAATCGGTATGCTGTAGAAATATTAAATCTTGCTACACACACAATTTGCACAATGGATAAGATACTGTACCACCCCTAGGCTAGACAGGGCGATAGCTGTGGCTCATATTTACATCGAGCAACATAGGAAGCTCAGAGCACATTATAATACTCTTTTTTTTCTCTCATGTTGATCAGATTGGAGCATGCCCTTAAAAGATAAACATTTGTAACTGGAGGGATAATATCTCTCCAACAGAGCTTAAAAAGCAGCGTTTTTTTCCAGTATTCCAAAGCTGTTATTCTTTACCAATCAGAGCATGTTCTCTCAGACCTCTGACAACAGTGATTTCTTGAAACTGAGTTAGGAACCTACAGACGGCACAAGTGTTTCTCTGTGTGTTTCTCTTCCCTTCGACATAATGCTTTAAAAAGAATCAGGACGCGGTTGCAGTAAGGAAATTGGAATTTTTTGCATTTCTTGTTTTTGACTTTCACATGTGCTTTAAATTTTTGATTTAATGCAAATAAGACATCTTTGTAAACAGTGAAACATTAAGAGATTTGATCTGGGAATTGAACAGGACAGATATTTGTCATATGTTTAATATTAAAGACCTTCTCTTTAAATAGTAATTTTTTGAAAAAAGTGCTCCATTTTATATATTGATGTACAATATCAATACTGCCCATATACTTCTCTGTAATATTTTAAAATCTCTTCAAAAAGCTTTCTTTGCATGTTAAACTGAAAAAGGCTAGTTTCTCAATGTTTTCCTTTCTAGCATCCATAATGTAAACTAAAACATATTCCCAATGCTTGTAAGAGTATTTTGCTTTGTTTTGTCTCCTGACACAAATAAAAAAACAATGGCACATGGAAGTCTGTACAGTATATCTATCTTTGTTACCCCCCAAACAGAGATTGTTTTAATTATAAGGATTAATTACAGGGAATTGTAAAACTAGAACAACAAAATTATAATATTTAATTAGCAACTTGAACAAGATGTGGTGCTGTTCAGTAATTTCTGCAGAAATTCTGAGATTTTCTGTGCTTGCGCACACTGATGGGCACAGGAACAGGGACAGTCTCTCTGCCCTTGATCATTAGAATTAGAATCCCAAAAAATGAAGTTGCTTCTTAAACAGCTCAGATAATCCTCACCTCATCATTACAGACTTACAGACACAGGCAAATCTCATCTCTGTTTTCAAGTACTGTTGTTTCTGGATTCTGCAACATTAGCTAAACCCAGCATTAAATCTCATGACGTCAAACACCTGTAGGACTCGTGTTCCATGTTAAATTAAATATTCTTTTTTTTACCACTGAGTTTGTGAATAGTGTTTCATTGTTTTGGTAATCGAAGGCTTTCACATCTACAGTATAAGATTTGAACATACAGATGCAGCCATTCAAAGTGCGCGTCACAGACACGTACCGCAGGTGACGTCGCTCAGTATGACGCAAGATGACGCGTGGCACCGCAGTACGTGATTGGTTGACCGACAGGGGCACTCGTGGTCCGTTGGTCTGTCGTAGAAAGACTTACAGTAAAAACGTCTTTGCTGTGCCCGTTGTAGATATTGAATTTTACCACTGAAGGGAAATCTTAGTAGCTGAGCATAAAAAGAATAGGAGCATACTGTAACGCGTGTGAAGGCCATAAACGATATTAATTTTGGAACATAAACATACAGTATATACTGTAGCTGGTCTTGGTACTTTAAAGAAAAAAATACACACCAGTATTCCATTTCTCCCTAAACATTTTAAGCTTTGAAGTCTTTAACTAACATGATACCGGAGTCAACAAGCATACTTTTAGAATTTGATTAAAAGGGAATATAATATGGAATCGCGTATCTAAAGAATTTAATAACGGTATTCGTGTGCTGCGACAGGGCTGTGTAGGGCTTTTTCGCCTGCCTGTTCATGCGAGCTGTCTTCTAGCCGACTGGTCTAGGTGCGTGACTAGCAACTGGGAGGTTGTGTGATCGAATCCAGCTGGTGCCGGACTTTTCTTTTAACAAACATTTCTTCGAAAAAATAGAATAGCGATATTATGGACAATAAATTGACTTTTATATTTCAAAATATCGCAACATGAACGATATTTGCGATATTTTGAACATATCTTCCCTTCTGACAGCGGTTCCTCCTTCTATTGTGTGTGTGTGTGCAACAGAGTAAATTTTTATAGAGAAATGGAGGCTGGACAGTATGCGTTACAATATAAACATTTATATTGATTTAAATCGTGTTCTGATTTAAATCGCAAACGCGTGTTTAATTATGTGTTTTTTAATCATAATCAGGCTAATGCATTTCTACATTTTCTGTATGAACCAGCTTAGAGGTTCATACAGAAAGACAGCTTGTGTTTAAATTGAGTGTAAGGTAATTTATGCTTCTAAAGTCATGGTCAGCATTTATTATTGTACTGTGCTGTAAACTTTTTCTGTGCCTAGTCACATTATTTTATAGCGTTTTTATTGCGTTATTAAATCCGGTGGCGCTGTGTGTTAGAGTAGTTTCCTGACTCCCTTGTCACATGGTCTGTGATTGAATCCCATAGAACTATGACTTTATTTTTTAACAAACATTTCTTTGAAAAAATGAAACGTTTCCCTTGGTCAGAGATTAAATAAAACCTCACTCGCACCAAACAAATTTATATTTCTAAATATCACAAAATACGTTCATTGTCTTCCAATCGAGTCGAGTTGACATTGGAAGCCTGCCACACCCGGACTGTTAAACCAACGCATTAGCACGTCAAAGCCCATCGAGGGTATTGAGCCAGTATTGCCTTTAGTATTCCCCCCTCTCCCCTCAATTCAATTCAATTCAAGGTGTTTTATTTGCATGACAGATGGGTACAAGCAGTGTTGGGTATGTATATTGTAACGCTTACGGCAGACAGGCACTGTGTAAGAGCCGGCGCACCAGAGCAGCGCACCGAGGGAGCGTCTGCATTTCTAACTTAGTTTTTAAAATTAGTCAAGCAATATGAAGCATCTCCTTTTACTTAGTGCCTGAGCATAAAAAGAATAGGAGCATACTGCAACGCGTGTGAAGTCCATAAACGATATTAATTTTGGAACTTAAACATACAGTATATGGCTGGTCTCGGTACTTTAAAGAAAACATACACACCAGTATTCCATTTCTCCTAAACATTTTAAGCATCGAAGTCTTTAACTAACGCGATACCGGAGTCAACAAGCATACTTTTAGAATTTGATTAAAAGGGAATATAATATGGAATCGCGTATCTCAAGAAATTAATAACGATATAATTATATTCATGTTGCAAAAGAACTGCAACGGACATAAAAACTCCCTTGCTTTTAACAGAGCGTTCCATAATTTCTAACTACGAAAATGCCAGGTGAAAGGATTTGTAAACATATTTTGTTAAAGCAAGTCAGAACCCATTCAGAGCCTACATTACATTTTAGCGTTTCATTCTGAGCAGAAGACCCTCACACCTGAAGAAGGGGGAGGTGTTTTTCGCTGGAAATCTCGCCTGCTTCTACTTTACAACCGGAGTGCTGGCTGTGACGAATTAAACCGGTATTACAGGTTACAATCACAGACCATGTGACATGGGAGTCAGGAAACTAACACAGCGCCACCAGATTTGATAACGCTATGAAAACGCTATAAAATAATGTGACTAGGCACAGAACAAGTTTACAGCACAGTACAAAAATGCTGACCATGACTTTAGAAGCATAAATTGCCTTACACTCAATTTAAACACAAGCTGTCTTTAGCCCTCTAAGGTGGTTCATACAGAAATGTAGAGATCCAGGCTCAGAACACACAGCTTCATTAGCGAATACATATGGAGGATAACTAGAGAAGACGTTTTACAGAGGATGGATTTTTAGAAACATCCCATCAGTGACATCACTGAAGTCAACTCCTAGGTACTGTAACTGTCGTGTGGATAGTTTCACAAGAATCAGACAAAGGTTTAAGCATCGCTTGTTCTAGATAAAACTGCAAAAAAAAACAACAACCCATAATGTACTTCTTTGCGGCTCTGTTTGCCCAAATCATATATTCACAACGTGAAATCTAGAAAATAATATTACGTAACCAAAATCCGCAATATGGAAACAGAACCTGTGTAATTGTTGATAGATGATGTACTCGTAACATTTTTTCAAGACGAACTACAACATTTAAAAAATGACTTGTATGTACTTGATATCTCTAATCAATCCACGGGTCCCAGCACGAAACGAAAGTAAAACGCATACCGTTTCGCGCTTCTTATTAGTTGCTCAAAAGTAATTTGACCGTATGAAATGCATAATATAAACCTAGAAACATATACGTGAGTAGTACTTAAGCACTGTAGTATCGGTGTTAAGACATACCTCTCAAATACTGTAAATCAAGTTAAAAATATCTCAAGATTCTGGTCATAATGAAACCATGTTTCGTGTATGTTTTCTTTAAAGTACCGAGACCAGCCATATACTGTATGTTTATGTTCCAAAATTAATATCGTTTATGGCCTTCACACGCGTTGCAGTATGCTCCTATTGTTTTTATGCTCAGCTACTAAGATTTCCCTTCAGTGGTAAAATTAGATATGAATATTCAATACTTAAACGGGCACAGTTAAGACATTAAATATACATATACATACTGTATACAGTACAGTTTGCATACGGTAATATGTTTATGTCCCTAAATCAATCTCTTTTATGAGCATGTGAAAGGCATGGTGAATCACTGTACTTTGCATGATTGGAAAAAAATGCGTGATTGCGAAATGCTGTGGCGTTACTTTTACAAAGACGGTCAATGAAAAAAAGAATGTGGACCAGGGCAATACTTTGAGTTTACAGCTTGTCCAAGGTCATTTATTATTAATACTATTATTAATATCTTCGTTAAAGACTTTGATGGCTACAGCTCAAACATGAGAGGTTGAGCTTTATTAGCTCCACCTTGCGGAAATTCCGGATACTATTATTTTGCTAGCAGTATTTACCGGTAACTCGCGGTATTTACCGGTAGCTTGCGGTAGACTGCGTACAGCGTACCGGAAAATAATGCGGTATCGCCCGCGCATTTTGAATGGCTGCATCTGTAAGCTACTACGTTCATTGCTGCAGGAGCTGTCATGTCCTTATCTATCAATATGAATACCTGGCAACAGAAATAAAGTCCTACTCCTATGATGTTATTAAAAAATATATAATTATAAATACGACATATCAAATGGCGATGATTGGCATAATGGGTAAGTGAATTCATTACTGGAGGGTTATGGGTTGGAGTCCCAGGTGCAGACACTGCTGTTCTACGTTGAGTGAGGTATGTTACCTCAGCTGCTCCAGTTTACCCATCTGTGTAAGTGGGGACCTGCTGGGGGTTAATCCCTGTGATGTACCAATGTTGCATCCAGAAGGGGAGTCATGTGCACTCTAGTCTGAATAACAGTACAGAAACTAGGGTGAGCTCCAACCTGATGAGCTACTGTGGTTCTAGTCTGGACTTCCTTTTCCAACAATTCTAATGAACTTCTTATTCTGCCTTTTAAAACAATTTTATTTCTTGGAAATTCTAATTATCAGAGCATAACAATTTACAGGTATGGAAAAAAACCTGTACCACCTGAAAATAAGTGTACTACCTAGTTGATCACTGGCTAAAATAATTTTTCCCTAAGGAAATTCAATGAGTTACACAAACTGATTTTTTTTCAGTGTTATCCTTTAGGTATTATTCAATGCAGGACAGATCTTTGAGATCACTATAAAAAAGTGTCACGGACAGCACTGACCCGTGGAGCATTATTAACACCTCAAAAACAAGAACAACTATAATCGACAGCGACTATTGTACAAGGATTTCTTTTGTGTGCTGACCTCAAAGAAAGGTTACCAGTGATCCAGCTACTGTATTGGCATCATCTGAAAATCAATCCAGATGCGCTAGGACATTCTTGAAAGAAGACGATATACTGTACTTCACTACAAAACACATGTACAGTCCTTAAGTCTGATCCAATACTTAATAGGTCTCTTCTGATACCTAATAGCTTTAAATCCGATAAAGCGTAATTTCTTTATGAGCTCAAGGAGTACACTTTTGAAGAAGGAAGCAGGAGGTTTTACAAGTTGAGCATACATTTCAGAGAGGGCTAAATTAAATGTGTATAAAATAAAAATTAATTTAAGTAATTATACAGTAGCTATAACAACAAATCATAAAGTGGCTTTAGGTGTGGCAAGGAAGCATTAACCTTCTCAGCTGCTTCTCTGCTTTCAGGATGACCAAAAACTGACAAAGAAAAAAATCCAAAAAACACCACATTGATCCAGAACCAAAAATAGCCAATTACTGTAGCTAAAATACTCAAGTCAGTGAAATTGAACTGAATACTCTCTAGTGCTATGCTGTCAAGCCCCCAAAATCAGTTAGTGAATTTCTAGTTACTAAAATAAGTTGCATTTTCTACAGTAGAAATGCTTTGTGCTATACACTCCTGTTGTGTGCTGTATCTGGTTTGTGAAAACCAGTATGCGGTATTTAAAGGAGAGGAAGAGATGAAAGGCAGACTTCACAGGGTTTTGTGTTACTAAGAGCCAGAGGCATGTTTCAATTTGCCAGCTAAAGGGAGCTGCTGTCAAAGGGATGGATAAGGTACACTCTCCGGATGACAGAAACTGTTGAAGACGGCTAAATCTCTCCTTAAAATTGTGTTAGTTTACTGTCTTTTATCCCCCTTGTGTCAAGAAAGGCAGACTTTAACACCTCTGGGTTACTTTTATGATTTGGGATGAAAAGGAATATCAATGGCTATGAGGGTATACAATTTTCAATCAGAAGGTTTCTAGACTGAAGGTAGTTTTCTGTGTTAACCTTCGAAGGTGAGATTACAGTTTTTCAAAAATGCTATTTTCACTGACAATTTTTTTTTGACAAAACAATAGAGCAAAGCATACATGAGTGAAACAATGTAAGAGATCATGAAAAGGAAAGGGGGATGTTTTACCCAGGAAACCCAAATTAAAGCTCATTTTGCATTCCAGACATTGTAAAGACATTGCATTCCAGAATGACACAGCAAAAAATAAATACATACAGTACAAATTAAATACAGACACATTAAATAAATACATTCAGAACTTTGGAGCAAACTGCTCTTGTATTCAGTAGAGTGGGTGAGACAATTATGAAACCAGCACTATTGGTGCTTTGTCAGAAATAGGTTTTGTAACACTTCTGTGAATGAAGATGTTGGCCCCTCCTAAATTTAAAAAAAAAATGCTATATAAATCCACTTATTAACCATTTGCAATTACCATGAACTAAATTCCATGAACTAAATTCCCAGCTATTGCAATGCATCTATCATATCTAAGTGAAGTGATTACAAAACGTTTCTTTTCAAAGGGTTTTTTACATTTTTCTTTAAATTCATAAGCAAAATATTTATTTTGATTTAAACACATTTTGTTTGCCACAAATCTTAAATCCAGCAGAGTTTGAATATATGAGCATAAAATCGGCATGCAAAGTGACAGTAAAGTTCAGTCAACCTGTTAAAATAAAGTTCTCCCTCATCTGTGAGAAATTGCTTCACGTTACCTGGGAAAAGATTTAGAGTTAAAATCCTCCTGCAGTACATTCTAGCTGTCTAAAGCAAATAAATATCAAAGGGATGTCTACTCACGAAAGAGCAGACATCAGAGAAATAATGGAAATACATTAGTACTATAAAGATATATACATTATATTCCTGTGCAAATGAAAGTATACAGTAGTTCAACCTTTTGGATGAAATTTAGAATTAAATTGATTATTTCCTTATCAAATAAAAAAGGTATTTGAAACATGTTTTTGTGTGTTTAGTGCAATTGGCATATTCTGTTTCCTTCCTATAGTCTGTTTGTTGCTTCCCATGTTATGAGTAGTGAGGAAACAATTCAGTCCTGAATCGTACAGGATGGCTGGAAGGCTCTTCTTCCTCCTGCTAACACCGGCTTCCATTTCATTGCTCTGGACATTTTATAGCGAACGCTAAAGCAAGGGGTTGACTCCATTAAAATAAGGTTAAAAGAGTCACCATCCTCAATTTGAATATGATCTCCGTTAACATTCACATTTCCTTCAAAACATCTGTGCAATCCTTTCATTCTTGACACAGAGAGCATCTTTGTTCATTTCTTTGGGGAAATCCTGTTTGAACATGAAAAGCAAGCCTTAGGGCAGAAACAGATGAAGACAATGCTCTTCACAATTCATTTTGTGCTATGCAGCATGTACGGTATGAATTAACTTGTTTAAATGAAGATGGTTTCAATCGTCCCAACCCTTTTGAGCCTGCAGGTCATCTTGGTACTGGAGCAAGTATAATGGATATTGTACAGTATGAAATGATTTTCCACATTTTGACACAAGGACATACTCCTTCCCAAAATGGGACTGCAACAACGAAAGTTTCAGAAATATTAACTGTTATCAAATTACTTAAGATAGGTAGAAGAACCTTATTATGGTGTAAAAAAGTGTGGAGAGTAGATATTTGATGGTTTGTATAAAAGCATTGTGGCAAAATGCAACAGCCCAGCCACAAATATACAGTATGCAGTATTTTTAAGTCATTGAAACCATTTAAGCCACTGAAATAGTTTGCTTTCTGAACATGAACGTCCCAAACATTAAGGATAGCAATTTTAATGTTCCGGAAAACAGTACAACCCCCTCTCTCATAGTCATACCTGTACCAAAAGAAGCTCATCAATCACATTTTAACCAACAGAAGAGCAGTCAGACATATTACAGATCTTTTTGTTTGATAAAATCGTAGCATCACCTCTTTCTTCGTAGGAAAGGGAGCAGTGCAGTATGACTCTAGTTAAAGCAGACAGCTTGCTCATTAAAAGCAATGTGTACTGGACTGTGTACAGTGTGAAAAAGAAAAAAAATATACAGTACTTTTCTACAAACAATAAACACAATACACAAATGATACCAAAAAATACTTCATGATGTATAAGGGCATTTAAACTTCTTTGCTTCTTTTGCAATGACATTGTGGATGATCATTTTCCGGAGGAAATGTTCATTTATCCCATGACCATTTATCAATAGAAACTACTTTATTGCCACACCATTGGCATGAAAAGCAAAATGATGCTGACCCAAGGCCAACATGAGTACCCTGCCAGGCTGCCAGCTAGACTGCCACTTGATAGTAACTGTAAGAGGGCATCAGAAGCCAGAGCTTCAACTCTTAAGCATTCCACTACATACAGCGCAGTACAATGCATCAGCTCCTGCTCCTGATTGGACAATCTGATAGAAATATGCACTACATTTTCAATGTGCTGAAATTACTTTCTTATAGTATAGGTAAAGTGAAGGCATTTCAAGTCTTCAAGATCTTTTCTTCTGCCTTTAGATTGAAAACACACTCAATTTGTGTAACGCAATGGAGAAACCTGACCTTTTTATTGCATTTAAAAGAAATGCTGTCTGATTTGACTCAAAAGATATTTCTGTTTTTGTGAACTTAAGTGAAATAGTCAATTCAAAGTTTCCACACAAATGTGTTGTATTTGTTGAGATACTGTACACAAATATCTTTACCTCCTTGTAATATGCTGTCATGGTCTTCATAATAGCTCATACAGTACTAAGTCTCTGAAGAAACCCGTCATGTTTTAGCATGAGCTCTGTGGATTTTTACTCACCCTTGGGGAGACACATAGCCACTATTGTATATCAATGGAGCCTCCCCAGAAATCTTAGCTTATGCAAGTATGCATGTGCAAATTTGCATTGGCTGTTCCCATATTCTTGTGAATATTTGAGTACAAGATAGTTTTGGCATAGCCCTCTTGGGAAAGTGGCAGCGCCCTGACTAAAAGGCTTGCACCTCCATTCAGAGTGAACCAGGGGTAGTGCAATGTGGAGGAGGGATGCATGAAACACACACAAAAAGGGGCAACATTACATGTTGGTAATGATTGTGATTAAAACATAATTGTTTTCCTTCACAAGCTTCAGTTGATATATTCCATTAAACAACCCTCCTATATAATCAAGAAACACTTAAGAAGCATCACCACATTGTGAAAATCTGAATATCATATTGCGTTAGTGTACATACAGACTTCCAAAATGATTAGGATGACTATGATTATTAAAAAAAAACTTCTCTAACATTATAACACAAAAATCTGAAGAATAAGGCATTTTGTGTATAAAACACATTATTTTTTCTTTCTTCTAAGGTTTTACCGTACTTTCCAGTTATGAAAATGTATGGCTCAAGTCCAGGATAACCCCATGCTTTGGGGAAAAGTGACGCCACGCATCTGACTTTTATCTTGTGGTAAAAAAAAAGATCAAGGCCAGAATAGACAGAGGGTACAACATGTAGAGAATGAAGCAGCGCTCTAAACCGTACAGTATAAGACGTCTTGGTTCCAAGGCCAGAAGAAGACAGTCACGCGAGGCCTGTGATTTAATCCCTTTCTACCCTATATTTCTTCTATGCATGCTGCTCTCTGCTCCTGTCGTGCAAAAATTCCTGTCATGTCTTTTTATCGAGGCTTTTCAGACAGCATCACGGTCGGTGTTTTTCAACACCGGACACCACGCTGCTTCAGTCCGCCATTCACAGGCAATGAATCATCTTGAATGAAGCTTGGAATCCCACAGATCCTGGAGTTCATTCTCAATCCTGTCAGCTGGCCCCTGTTTACCGAAGGCTTAGCCCACTTGTTGCTGAAATGAATGGGGCTCCAAATTAATTTAATTCCACCAAATAATGCTGTTTGTAAGAATAGATAATCCCAGAAAGAGTACACAGAATGACTCAAGGGTGGATGTTCTCCACTGGGTTACAAAGCAAGAGTAATTTTGCAAAAAATAACCTACAAAAGCTACAATAAGTTGAATTCACAATGGCTGCAATTTCCTCCCCATGTGTTAACTGTTATATTATCTGTTACTTTATCCTTGACTATTCTTTCTGATGCTTGCGGCATTTATTAGAAGCTAAAAGAAGATGCTTCTTCTCAAGGAAAAATTGTGCGTCCTCAACAGACATTTGTTTTCTATCACAACTCTATTTTTAAGCAAGAAAAATAACATCCCATCACATTTTATAAGATCAAAAAGAACACATCACTTGAAAATCAAATAATGTTCCCTAAAGAAGCTGTGCTGACTCAACATCCTCTGTTTTTTCCTATAACACCACTGAAAAGGCAAAGACCAGTAAAACGCTGTTCTCCTCTCAAGAAGAATGCTACTGTTTCAGAACAGGTTGTAGAAACACTAGCATTATTCTTTACAACAGTTCCAGGATTGGTTGACGGTATTTCCCTAGTTCATTGCAATACTGTATGTTTAATCCCTTCAATGACGACTTTATTGAAGTCGTGACCACCATGTTTCATTAAGTCTTTAGAAATCATTCTAACAAATCTATTACGTTTTGTGTTATGTTCTTTACCTGCCTGCAAAGCAAATTTCTAGGGCAACAAAAGAAATACTGTATTTTGCAAAGTTGGTGCATCTGAAAAGAGGTTAAATGTGTATCCATGCAAAATTGCAAGAAAATTTCACGAGAGAGAAATATTCTGAAAGGTTTTGTAAATAGTAAGCTGTTAGAGCAAGCAAGAGTTTTGTTTATTCTGTTCAAGCTTTATTCTATTGCCTCTGTTCTAAAGACTTTCAGCAAGCAACAATAAAAACCTATGATTTAGATTATACAGTACTAACAATTATACTGAGAGAATAAATTCTGTGGGGTGATTACTGATTCTAAACATGATTTTAAATGGGGAAAATTACATGATTCTGTGCATTCAAAACATCATAAAATGGCAAGAGATTTAAAATAAAAGCAAAGCACAATTTACTGTTTCTTCTACTGTACGTCCCTCACCAATTTTGATAAGATGTTAAGTATTTAAACATTCAAAACACATTACAATGCACACACACAGTTGATATACTGTAAATGTCTGAAAAAGGAAATAGCATTTTAATGTCAGTCTTATTTATTAAGAGCAGTACTATTGACGGTTAAATAATACTTGTCAATAACATCTATTGTGGAACTATTGAGCATTCTTTCATCCTATTAAGAGGTAGTGGAGAAGCGGTAGTGAATGATTTCATACAGTATACATGGAAAAATAAATATGCCAGCAAACACAATTGCAGCTTTTGTTTTAAACTCTTGAACTACAATAGACTGTCTTTTCCAGAAGAACTGCACAGAGAGAAAAAATACTTGAAGCTAACCTGAGACATATCTTTGTTTTGAATTATTTGGGACTGCTAAGACGTAATTCAATGCCATCATCTAGGAATCTGCTTGTGTTTTCGACTGGGTTACCTGCCAAGGCAGTAAGAAAATATACTGCACAGCTGATGATTTCTTGTTGTTCTATAGAGCAGTCTGGGCTGTAAAAATGGCTTATTTCTTTTGCTGTAATAAGAGTGTCGGCAGCTACACTGGGATAAGATTGCACTAAATTCTAAAATCGGGTGCAAATCTTTATTCAGTCTTGACAGATCATCCTGGTTTCAAATCTCGAGGTTTCTCTCATGCACGTCAAGGTCTGTTTGTTATCTTGTACCTGTATGCTCTCAGGGTTTTTATCTATCTTTAGATATACAAATACATACTGCTATATACAATATATATATACAGTATTTGTATACAAATAGATACTGTGTGCACTGAAAATGAAATGCTATGTACTAAAGAAAGCTCAGAGTTAAAATGAGAATCCTGATCTGATCAGAGTTTAGAATTGTTATTCACATTTTTACAAATACTGTAAGTTCCCTAAAACAATGCCAGACAAGAAAAAGATTACATTTCTTCTTACATTAAGCATTTTATGTCTGGTATATTATAAATATCACAACACCTACATACTGACTTGATAAACAGTTTCTGTTCTTCAAATATTCTTCCATACCACTAACTGGAGTCTGACTTCTAGTCTACCTACGCAGTTGTTTTCCAGAAATCAGACACTGGTATTTTTTTTCTTCAATTTATTTTTCAAAATATTTCTGAAAATTAACTTCTTTTTTCTTTAGATGCATGCAATTCGCTAATAACTAATTCACTGGGGAGTGGTAGAAAAGCTTGACTTTTAGAGACAAGTTTGTCTTGGAGAAGGTGTTGTATACAGTACATGCCCTTCCCAGTTATAGAACTATTTGAAAGTTGCTGACAATATTAAATGTTAAAGTTTAAAAATAAATACATTAAAATGTAAAGTGACATGCCCAAATTTTAATTGGCATTATATATTTGTGTATATATACTGTAGTATAAGCTGTCCCTATACTGTATTACACACTTAATGTCATGCGCTAGAACAGTTATGCCTACTCTTTCTGGGATAAGTCCAAGCGCTTTTCCACGTCACTTCAAAAACTCATTAACTGGCGAAGCTCCAGAGACTGCAGAATCCCTCAGTTAGATCCTCATCACTGCTGCTGTAAAAGCTCAATCCTGACACATTTATCAATCTGGTAGTCTGTCTTCTCTTTAAATTCATGGAGAAATGTCTCACTATAAGAGCTTAAATTATCCATATTGTCTTAGTTCAGCTGATACATTGAGCTGTAGATCAGACTTGTCCGAAAGAAAATGTAATGCTTGAATATTTTATTACTCCAATTGAACTGTTTTCTCAGTCGATATTACAGCTTACATCGAAAACTCTTCGTTGTTCCATATTAGAGAAAAAATGCATTCACTAAATCATATGGTTCTTTAATCCAGAATAGAGAGATCATTAGCCATTTCAAAAGCATCCTAGGCATAATAATATCTAATGTACTGTAGGAGGAATTCCTTTGTACTACAGAAACAAGAAGCACCTGAGATTTTCCTCAGTACCAGAGCAGTGTGTAGGAAAAATGCTGCTCTTTGACCATGTCCTTGTGAGGAGATGTTGGCGTTACCTAAATTGAGCAAGACAAGTTGGCGGGGCAAAGAAACCGTATCCTCCACAATCATAAACAGATGAGTCCATTATGGGGAATGATAAAGACATCACCAAGTGAGACTGGGTGTTAGCTACAGGGCACTGCATGTAAACATTGACCTGGATGTTTTCTTATCGGATTTAACATACGTCTGTTTTATACATTGAGAAAGTTAGTTCAATTGAATCGCTGAAAAGTACTGCAAAGAAGCAAGGCAGAAAGGAAAACAGAAGCTAGGAAGTTTCTGGAATATTAAGCCTACAACCCTAGTCACAACTACTGTGGAGTGAATGCCTTCTGCCTCTTGGGGAGGGGCTGCTGTAACCTCACGTGACTGAGCTTGTCCTGGGTGCTTCCCAATCAGTGTGAAGTGTGCAGAGTTACAGTAGCACTGACCCTTTTTTGCACTACAACAGTTTACCAAACAAAGTCATCGTTTGATTCTCCTGAATATATTTTATGTACAATCAGCTGCATAGTGTACTGAGATGAGGTGAAGAGCATGCTGCATGGATTGTGTTTTACAAAAAACAACTCATGATTTACCTAGAGTAACATGTAATAGCAGTACCAAACAGGATGATACTTCTGCCTGATACTTCTGGGTCAGGTTCTGGATGAAACAACCTACTGTACTATAGAATAAAGGATCAATACAGTGTGGCTAACAATGAATTACAGTTGCCACGTTGGCATCAATCTTTATTTTTAATGCATCACCATCTAAAACGATTGCAGCATTTCTCTTCAAAACCCAGACACGTTTTCCTCTCATTCAACAGCTTGAATACACACACTGATTGAGACTAGTGGCTGTCCTTTTTCCCCGTAGCCTGTGACATCACATTTGCAACAGCTTCCCATCCATAAAACATACCTTTATGACTACTGTAATTAGGTCTACTGTGATTCAAACTGCAAAAGACCTCGCAACATTACATGCCTAACAACCCCAGCTGTGTTAGCCAGTCTGTAGCTATAATATCCTACTACTAGTTACACAGAACACAGGGAGCCCATCACAGATGATTCTACCTTACGTATTGCCCTCCATTCGTCCTTCTGCTTCTCCATCAGCAGTGCAAACTACAAATCAACTTGCATAGCTGAACTACCATATTTCTTTGTTTTTCTTCCCTTGATGGAAATTGGCTTTCAGTGTTTGTGTCTGTGTGTTGCAAACCAGCTGCCCTTGAGAAATCTACAGTACATGGTGGCATGCAGCACTCATGGTTTTTCACATCACGTGACGCAAAAAACTAGATAACTACAGTTATCTGCTGGGCACAAGAGATTTCCAGCAATCATGACGACTCAGCTACTCAGTTTGCAAATTATTTTGTTCTGGGTATATTGGAGCCACAAAGTGAAGAGAAGCAAAACTTTCACAATACCTTTGCGGTGCAATGCTGTTGAGTTGCAAGTGCTTACAATCATTGGTAATAACTCTAAATAATATTTTCAAAGCGAGCACAAAGTGTATATTGCAGATCTTCCAAAACATGTAAATTGAGCAGTACAAAACAAAATGCTGGAGGGGTGTGCTTAAGTTGTACATGCAGGTGCAGGATAAGATTGAAGTTCTGAAGAACATTAAAATAACAGACAGACAAACAAGAAACAATCTGTGATTGTTTATGAGAAGTTAAACATGATGGTAAATACAACATATGATGTGCTATTCTTAAACTTAAAAATACTGTATGTACATTCCACTTAAACTTTTTCAGTTTAACAACAGTTTTACAGCCTAAAATACCTTATCTTCCAGCATTTTAAAATGTTTTTGCATATATTTTATAGACCATGGTGTGCATGGCATCTGCCTCTGCATTCAGCAGAAAAGCTAAGACTGCTTTCAGGAGTCCCAATGGTTTGAATATCCTGTCTTTCTGCATGCATCAAACACATGCATTTTTCTTTGCAGACATATTCTTGAATGGACTGACAGTACCTCTGCATAATGCCAGAATTCACTACACTGCAGGAGTAGCAGAGGTTCTGTATACACAGGACCAGCCCACCTGTTAATGTTTGCAGTAAACCAAGAAATCACATACTGTACTGTATTCCAGTGACACATTCCAAAACATGATTCCAGTTTTAACTTCGGATACTGTTCTGGTAAAGAATATGCGCCTGTTACAAATACCAAATAAATTATTATACATAAGTATTAAACATTAACAACAGGTGATACATTATGTATTTGCATACATAGACAAAAGTTGAATAAATTATATTATTTTACATTCCTCAGTTTTATTGATGCTATACAAGTAACTTTTTAATCTCATGTGTGAAGTATAGGTAGCTCTTTTTTCACATATGATGGGAATATATTATACTCAGTGGGAGAAAGTTACAGAACGTCTGATTTCAAGGCAAAAAAAATCCTTGTCAATGCTTTATTGAAGAATAAAGACTTTCCAAAAGGATCCAACCATATTTTCCATCTCACAATGGTCCATGAAATAAACCAGTTATGCCAAAATCCCACTTTTAGCTCAATTTAGCTTTCAGATTCTCTGGTGCTTTAACCTACTTGTTAAAAAGTTAATGATTTAACTAAACCAATTTATTTTCTCATATTGCACCATGGAGACTCTGACCCAGTTTAGAAAATTTAAACAGGGATTTGAAGGGGCACATTAATTGGAACAGATGCCTCCTCAATTATTAACTTCTCTTCCAGCCTGTTGGCATGAAATAAATCTGCTGTGATATGTCTGAGCCATGACTTTCTCTGGCTCATCTGTGCCAGTTACTGTATATACTGAGAGACATCAAAAATGCAACAAATACTGTACTATTGGTCCCAATGCTCATCTGTTGTGTCTTTATTGCCTCTCAGTATATAAGGTTCATAACTATTTTTTACTTGTTTCATATAATAATCTGTATCTTAAAAATGAGCAATATCTTTGTCAGTGAATTTCTAGACAGCAACATGAAATAAGTAATACAGTATGTTAATTGCCTCCTGCAGAATCAGGGCTGGCCTCAGGGGAAATGACACCCTGGATGATCTTGTATTCTGGCCCCACCCCCTTCCTCCCCCACTGACAGGCATGTGCCAAAGGATCCAAAATATGGTAACAAAATTTAAAAATTGGCAATTAAAAAATGCCAGTTTCTAAATCCTAAATGATCATTTCTGACATTTTATTCAAATCTGCACTTGTCTTCACCAACCCTCTTATTTGATCTATAAAACCACTTATCTGAGAAGAACATATACAGTATTCTCAACCTTTGCCTTAGGAAAGTTTTATTTATAACACTGCCTTGACCAGAGCACTCCAGTTGATTCACTCTTGACTCTAGGCAGCACTTTTCAAACTCCACATATGGTTTAACAGTATTATAATATTATAATTTAATAAGTCTTGACATACAGTATATCCTTTACAAATCAAAAACTGACCAGGTACAGAAAATATTTTTTTTCCCAAACCAATTCACTCTATTGTAGTACATATGTTAGGGTAACAAGCAAAGGAAAAAATGAGTTTGGATTTTTTTGCAACGTTATATTTTTAGGCACGTTGAAGACATTTGTGACCAGAAGCAAACAAAACATACACAGAGCACATCAATTCCAAATCAGTTGCTGATTAGTGGTTAGAGTACATTCACATACACCTCCTGAGAACAGGATTACACAATGAAAGCCATATTTAGAAAACAAATCACTTGAATGGAAGTGATTAACAGGAAAGAGCCACGGTTAGCCTAAAATGCCAGAGATAGACTCTGAAGAAAGTTAGATAAAGTTCAGGAGCGAGGCACAAGGCCCATGGTTGTGGAAAACACAAAGAACTTTGATGTGAGCCAGCTTCGATTTAGAATGACCTTTTGGGCATCAAGGTGAGGCCTCCATGTAGAGTGAGTCAACGACCTGCTGTAAGCCCACAGCATGTGTGGTGGAGTAACATAAAAACAGATCATTCCAGGAAAGAGGGATGAATGATATCATCATTCATCATATCTCTGCAGGTGTAGAAGTTACATCAATGACGTATGTTGGAGTATGTCTTACCACCACACTTTAATTTTTAAAATCCTGTTAAGGTCATAGTGATAGTGGGGAAAAATTCCTAATTACAGAAAATAATCTGGCAAAGGCGGAGCATAAAACTAGTCACCTTCTCTTATTTTACCCGCTATTATTATCTTCTGAGAGAAATGGTGGTAATTTTGTCTCTAGTGCACTTTCATTATCCCACACTGCTCATCAATCATCAGAGAGGAAAGATTCTGTAGAAATTCCTTCCAAGCCAGAGACTGGCTTTGAGTTTAGGGGGAAGCAAATTTAAAATCCACAGTCTGTTGTCTTCCACACTTGCTAACTGAGATTAACAGAGAAAAAGTTGTAAACTGCTAGCACGCATATAGTCCCATATGGACATGTTCTGGTTCCTTTCTTCACTTAAATTTTCACTTTATGGCCTAATTTCCTCCAGCTTTGTTTGTGACAACTACAAGAAGACTCCAAATTTAAAGCCTCCCATCTGCTTAGATTTTACACACTTTATTGAAGTGCCAGATAAATCCCCACAGGCAGCCCTTTCTGACACAGGACCTTCCCATTAAGTCAGGCCAATTAGGCAGCAGTTTCCATCTGCAGTATCAGGTCATTTGGTTGCTGAATTCCAAAGACAAGAAACCAAAATTCTCAAAAACAAGAGAGTAATTGTAATGAAATGTGTAAGAGTGGTTCTGTGATATACTGTATAATAGACACTTAAAAAGGTAAAGTTTGAAATTATTACAGAATGAAGAGACCTTTGATAGTTTACTTTTATGCATTATTATTATTATTACTGCAATTTTGCATGACATACAGTATGTGTGGGGGAGCACATTTGTGTGATATTGCATGCGTAGGGACTCTAAAGGGGGAAACTAGTTTTGGACATATCCAACATGAATGAAGAAGAGGTTAATTCTTTGCTGAAGAGTAGCTTACTTGTCAATGTGGAATTAACCACATTTTAATTGAATTTTAAAAAATACTTTCTGTTTATTGGCCAGGCATCACATCTTTTAAAAGAAAACATCCAAATAATGTACATAAAATACAGGTATTTAAGCAGACAAAATGTACATTTGGAAAGCTGATAGTTATTTAGCATGAAAAGACTCTGAAGATCCTTTTAAGTTACCACAGAATTCCACAGTATACTGTAACTGTAGTACTTTTTTTGTTTTGGTTCTGCTGGTATTTTGTTTGGGCAGGACTGTCGAGGTTGGGATCCTACCCTACGATCCCCCTCTTTGCTTCAGATTGGTTTTACATTTGTTGTACTTGCAAGCGAAAAACAGTTAATCTTGAACAACAAGATACTGTACTAGTGCAAACTGATTTGCATCTGTTGTGCTATGTTGTTATTTTTATGTTGCATGTTTACTGAATTAACTTTATTTTACTTGTATTTACTTAATTGTTGCTGGTGTTTTAGCTGTTATTACCTTGCAATGGCAATGGGCCTGACTAGCCCCTGTAGTAGAAGCCTGGTCTGTGTGTATCAGGATTGGAAAGCTTGCTGCTTGCTGTTAAAAAGTACGAATATGAGCAACAGCATTGCCGCACTCAAAAGATCTTTTGCTAATGGAAAATCACTTTCTGTTGGGTAATTAATTTTGAAGACTACAGTAGCTTAAAAATTGTTTATAGTTTGCTTTTCTTACATAGAATTAAAATATTAAGTGCAAACATCAAATAATTGTGTCTTAGTGTTAGACTCACCTCACTTTTTTGATCTCCAAGTAAACATCTGCAAAAACTGTAAAGCTGTGGTTATAAACCAGCAGCACAATGTTTTTTTATGGCTAATACTGTCTCTTACTAAACTGCCATCTTTAAATTGATGTTTTCAAAACATCGTAAACTAATTCCGGAGAACAGCTTGCTCCTAGATGTCCTGGGATTTTCAAATGCAAGTAAATTTAGCAAGCAAGTAGATTTATTAAGCAGAACGCACTCCAACATAGCAGTTATAAATCTGAAAAAAAAGCTCTCAGTTAATCCAAATTACACGATGCCAAATAAAAATCTCCCATTCAAAATTAAATTAGAAATAGTGAAGCACAATTAAAGATAAAAAGTTTTTCTTATGTCTGATATTAAAAGGAGCCCTCAAAACAATGTTTATGGCATATGTCAGGTAATGTAGGCTCCTTGAATGAGGTCTCCCAGTTTTAGTCCTAAACTGACTGACTTCAATGAACTTTTGAATAAAGACAGAATTTTGTCTTTGTTTTAAGAAAATGTTTACCTGGAACAAACCAATAAAATATATTTAAAAACTCATCTAATTCCATTAGCATCCTCAAAAGATTGTTATCGTAATTGATACATCTTAAAGAAGAAAAAAAGACCCAGTTTTGTAATGGGTATGTCATTGGAAGCTGAGACCCGGTTAATGACTAGAAAATTATGCTTGTATTCATGTAATAAAACTGGGCATGTCTGTCTGGGAGCTTGTTACTACAATGTGCAGTGAGAGCTAGAGAACCCCGAATCTCTTTCAGATTTACACTCAACTTTACCTCCTAGCCCTGCCTTCACTCCCTGGACTACATGAGAAGAGAAAAGGCGATCCCAATTTAAATGAACATGTTTGCTGGATAGCTTGGTCAGGGTAGGCACAAAGATGACAGGCTGCCCTGAAGTCCCAAAGGAGTATCTGTGCTAGATATGGCCTTTAGATTTAACGCAGAAGGCTTGGCAGCAGTGACATCAGAGCTCATCCAACACAAGTTTCTCTTAAGGGGAGAAAAAGCAAACACTGCTTTATATTCTGTGCGAGTTGTGCATTTTATGCTTACTTGCCATCCTAACAAATTATCCCTGAATACATATCGTCTGAAGGAAAGTCTCAAATCCAACTGACACGAAATAGATGGGAGAAGAATATCTGCGTCGCTCCACAAATCTTCTAATAATGGGCAACAAGGTACAGTTAGATATTGTTTGATGCAGACTTCCCGGCGATAAGCTTTTTTTTTGTCCTGCTATGGCTCATTGTCATGCAAATAAAAATCCAAACTGAGATGACAACTGGAAGTCAAGGAGAATACAGATGAGCAGATGCCACAAGTCGGACACGACATATCAGGAAAATATGGATAATTTCTTCTTTGAATTATATTTGACTGGCACTAGCTCTGAACACTGTCCTACAAACCGGTGAATTAAAAATATAAAAAGGAGAACTGCCGCCCCTGTGGTTTTAAAGATTGACTGACTTCAATGTTGTCAATGCGACCCTGGCATTGTGTCCATTTCTGTGTTATAAGCAGATATCTTACAGTAATTCAGCCTTCTGTACAGCTGAAGGGGCTGGCTGGTGCACAGGTTGAGCCTGGTAAGAGAGGTTTCACATGCACCACAGTGCGTTGCATGTCATCTCCTTCTGTGTGTTTTCAGTTTCTCTTTATTTGGTTCTGCATCTCTTCCCCTTCAGCTTCATTTCTTATTTTATGTTTTTTCTTCATTATAGAATACTGTATGTGTTTGAATCCTACAGTACTGTATCTATCTCATTTACTGTACTGATTTAAATAGTCCACTGAGAAAAAGCAATGCTTGGATATATGAAGGTCTATATACAGTATAGTATATGTACTGTAGCATCTACAGTATAGTGTAAACAAATATATATTTAAATATAGGTAAACGATTCATGCTCAGTCGACTTAATTTGCCACTACATGGCTAGATTTAGATAAAAAGTAATGTAATTGGGATCAGAGATACACAGTGTTTTAGTCTAACACATTCAGTCCAGAGCCTTTTCATCTGTTGTATTAGGGGAAAAAAAAATTGTCTTTTGTCACAGAAGAAACAAAGGTCTAGTATTTACATATCTACACTACGGACTGTGTTAATTATTTCTTAATTATCCTCATTCTCCAACTGCAAATATCCCAGGCCTCATTTTGTTTCGCAATTAAAATTTATAAGGCAAAAAGAAAAGTTGATAAAGTGCCCATTAAAATTTACACAAGTTTTGTATGATACCAATTTACACTTTTTTAATATGGTTAGATCCTCATGAAAGCAACAGTGGGGTGAAATATGTAGAGAGTATTTGGCATGATTCTCCTAGCTGAGGAAAGGCAGTCTATCCATTAAGATAGGCTGCCCAACCCCCCCACTAACCCCAAATAACTATTGCAAGGATTGAGCAGGAAGGTTGCTAGAAGGATCCATGAATGAAAGTCCTGGGTGCGAGACATACTGTAGGCAGGCAGAAATGTGATTGGGTTCTAGCCTTCCTCATGAAATTGTGTTATAAACTCCACTTAGAGTGCACCACCACATGATGGCTGGTGGGGTTTTTTTAAACAATCACATTTTTGTTGATCCTGTTCCTATAAACTGTGCCCCAGTTGGTAAACTGGAGAAACCGGAGCTCCCGGTGAGGGTCCAAGCCTCTGTGAGATCTGACCCACTGGGCTGGGCTGTCCTGAGATACTACAATCCCAGGGCATGCTTGAGGGCTGAACCACCCCATTACAAGTGCTGGTACTCATGGCTCTGCAGCGGAAGAGACCATAGAGTTAGTACAAAATGACTTTCCATGCTTTGAATCTTTCCAAGATTTGAATCTCTCTGTGGGGATTGTTTTGATTGGGGGGGAGAGGAACTGAGCAGAGATTTTGGTTCAGTATACTAAGTCTCTCGTGTGCACTGCCTGACCTTCACGCTAAGCATCTTATTTTAGACTGACTGCAGAGGAATTAATGAAAGCAATTGAAATACCAATTCAGTTTGTTATGTGTGGATTAAAAGAAGTATTGCATTTCAAATTTACACTTCTGGCCTTTTTCTCAAGAGAGTCTGTAAAGCTAATCAAATGCGGCCTTGAACATTTATGAAATATATATATATAAATTATCTTAAACTTTTGTGCAAGAGGATATTCATGTTTCACAAAATATCGAAGAAACTGAACAATGATTCTTGAAAATAGCAGATTACCCTATAGTTAAGGACCTACAGCACAGGCGATCATTTTTACTTGATCCAGAAAACAAAACAAGACTTTTGACTTGTTCAGCTTCTCTACAATGAAATTGAATTTAACTCTTCCAGTTCAATGCTACTGTAAGTTTAGTTTCCAGACAGTATATATTGAAATACTTTACAAATGTTTCTCAAGTACATATTCGCCAACCGTTTACAAACGGACACCAGGAAATTCCATGAGCTATACTGGAGTTTAAAAAAATGAGGAAACTGACATGTAAGTAATGATTTATGTTGTGAGGTCATAGCACACAAAGTTTAAAGGAGTAATTTATAAGGTGCCATTTTCCCTGTCTAGAGTGAAATCCTGAAAATACAAAATTGACCTTGTGGCAACAGAGACAAAGCACAGTTCCCAGAGAGAGAAGCTTGAGCGCGGGGGCTTCCGATGTTTGTAGCAAAGTGTCATCTTTCCTGAGGGGGGAGGAACAGCAGTAAAGTGTCAGAGGGAAAGGGGCCATGTGAAGACAAACAGGGAGATGGCAGAAAAGCCTTCCCAGTGTTTTTAAGGGCGTGAAGAAGCTTTGTGGCTGAAGAAAGAGATTTTTCTCTTTGTCAGTGTAGATGTGGAGGATATCGACAAAGACAACTCCCTTAGCCTTGTTCTCAGTCTCTCTCTTTTTTTTTTAGAAAATGTGGAGCAACAAAAGGATTCCTTCTACACTTTAATTTTACTGCAGAACAAAATACAGCAACAATGTATAATTCCTCCTAGATCCATCATAATTATGTAGGGACATGGAATTTCAGTCCTTGCATAATTGCATACTTTATTGTTTACATAACAGAACAGCACAATCTTTCAACATAAGATTAATTTGTACAGTGTATGTCTGTTGTTATCCAAACAATAGTAAATTAAAAAGTAAATTAATCTGAAATGTACACAGCAGAGTAACTTATGTGTGTGTTAAACATTAATTTATTTAAAAAATAATTTTAATTTAAGAGACAGATTTTTTAACAAGTGCATGATATATAAGTCGAATGAGGTTTAACATATACAGTAACTGTATTAAGGTCTGGGTGGTTCTCTGTTCTTTGAACTGTTTTGATTAGCTTAATCAAATAGGGAAAGAACAGTTAAATACTCTTCAAGGCCACTGAAGATGTGCTCACTCAAGCAACGTAAGTGTAATACATGAGAAATACTGGATATTTACTACAGGGTTCGAGTTTAACTTCATTATCTTGTTTGCCCAGGATGGAATCTTATTTGAACGTTCACCAATAACCAAGATCATTAAACGGAAAACATTTTAATACACCCTGAAGAAACATGAATGTACAGTATTCGTATAATGTAGACCTTACATACTCACATACAGTGTGTGTCTTCACAATGGCTAGAACTGTGGCTTCATAGCGTCAGAGTACTGGGTTCAAACTGGTTGTCTATGTGGAGTTTGCAAGTTCCAGCTGTGTTTATGTGGAATTTCTGTGTATCCTGGTTATGCCCCACACTGTAAAATTATACTATCCAGGTTAATTAGTTAATTAATGATCTGTTGTCCTGTGTCTGTGTGCACTACATTGGACAGAATGTAGCCTCACCTTGCACCTGCTGTATTGGGTCAGGCTAAGCACGACACTGAGGATAAAATGGTTATGGAAAGTAGGATTTTGCCAGTCCAAAATACCAAAAATGTTTTCTCTGGTTTTCAAAATCAATCTATGAGAGGAAAAGTAAAACAAGAGATGAGAATATCTCACGTGCCCTCGATTAAATTCAAAAGTTGCAGCTGAAATTGCACTGTCTTCTCACAGACATATGTGATATCTACCACTGTGGAGGTTTGAAAAACAGCATAGCGAGAAACTGGCAAAAACAAGAAAACTGCCTGATGTGATTTATCGCTTGAAATCTGGCCTCAAGAGACACTTTAAAAAACGATGAAAAATGGGTCTCAGTGCTTCAACATTAATAATAATAAATAAAGCTCTGTATCAACACACAACAGCTCCTGCTGAGAGGAGGACAAAGGAGCTGGAAACAGACAGACTTGCAGGGGGAAGTCTGAAGCTGAAACAGTAAGAGCCAAACTGGCCAATCCATTTCCTAAGTAGTAGATTAGCAGCACACAATTAGCTCGGTAGCTTGTGCAGCCCGAACCCTCTTTTCATTAGGTTTTCATTTCCTTCTAATTTCCTGTCAAACTGTTCCATAATGACTGTTGTGAATGGTGACAGAGTGTTCCCGGTTGCCATGGGACCAGCCTTCAATGGGGCAGCTACTAATGATGCCGGCCGTCTCTTCTCCATCTCTGTCACAGATATTTAATACAACACGCACTCCCTCTTCCTCGCAGAATTACTGGGCAACTGTTAAGAGTAGCAGAGACTCTGGCATCTGTCTCCACGCAGGTTCCTGTTGATGAGCTATTTCAAAAGTCCAAAGCTTTTCCGGAAAAACTTGAAGACTGCCATTCACAAAAATATGCTTTTGGTGGTGGTGGTGGGGGGGGGGAGGATAAAACAGCTTTTGTGCTCTGTCTCTGTGGTGACAGAATAAGGGGAAACAACATGATGCAGCAGACAGAAGAAAATTCTAACATAATCAGGGGTGGTAGTGGGGACAGTTTAGTGGAACTAAGCAAGCACGAAAGAACAGATCATTCACCGGAGACATAACTTAACATCTAGTTGCAGAAGCAGTTTGTTGTGATTTTGCTTATTTTTTCATGAAACTATCCTAATATGATTTGTTCATTCAATTTAAAACGCCCCAATCCTAAATTCTCAGACAAATGGAGAAATGGTAACTTTCACTGCTGGAGATGCACCCACTACTTATCTCTTTAGTCTGCAATGGACTCCGTCAAGGATAATGTTTGCACCAACATGTGCTAAACACTGTAAAACTGGGATAGCATCAGACCTCACTAGTCCTTAAGGCTGTGAGGGACTTCATTTTTAACCTGTGTTCCCCTTGGGAAGGGATATATTGTGCTTGCAATACTTAATTCTTGGTATTGACCTATCAAGTTGTCATTTCTTTCACTGACTCCTGCATAAGCATGTTCTACTGGGCAGTTCAGCTCCTGAAGGGCTCTTAGCAACCTAAAACTGACTTATTGTGACCAATATAATAGCTCCTGTCTGCTCTCTAGGTGCTGGTGTTTTAAAGACACACTGACACACCAGCCCTCCACAACCATAGTTGTCCATACCTGGCAAATAATAAACAGCTAAAAGGTTTTGCAATTATAATACAATTCAAACAGTAACTCAAATTCATTTACTTTTGAAAATGTTCTCTCCCATTGAACCAAACCTTTACTAAAAGCCATGCGTTCTCCTCTTATTTCTACCCTAGTCCATGAGATTAGATCTCCAAATTGGATCTAATGATTAACAGGGAACAGAAAATCATTCAGATGTTAAAATTCTAGTCAATTCCCTTGACTATCAAATATTAGAGGTCTTAACTCCCTGATTCTGAACTGAGATATTACATAAATGCTTTTGTGCTCTGAGAAGCAATTAAAAATCATTCATTCACCGGACACGTTCTTAGCTGACATATCTGAGCTTTGAACTGAAATGATAAAATTGGTGCTCATTTTCAACCCGATACTCCCATTGAGATTCACAAAAATGATGAGTATTTCATTCTATCTTCTGCGACACTATATTAAAGAGAACTTAGGTGATACTGAGAAATTATAACCTCCTTTAACTTTTATTAAAGGCATGTATTAAATTGTTCTGCCTTTTTATGTTAAACCTTCATTTATATGTACTGTAGGTAACATTTTATTTTACCTTCATTTGTGCTTTTACTGAAGTGAATGTTAATAAAATAAGACATCATAATTTATTTGCACAAAATGCCTGTGCCTTTTGAACTGGGTCTTGAAATTGAGAACTGTTCAATACGGTATATCAAAGATAGACAGTAACATTAAAGTTGAACATCTGGTATATCTCTACAGTCCCCACAACCCCAAAATGCATTTTATCTTAATGCAACTTTTTTTACAGAACTCTTTCAGTAGCTAGCATAGTTGCACTCTTCCTTGGCAACTTGCGTTTTATCATGAGTCACTTGACTTTGACTTTGACTGACTGGATCATTCACAAGCTTAGTTTCCAGTTCCCATAAGCTTGCAGTACCTGAGGCTGCCTGTTGCCCAGCATTCACCTATTTATCAGGAGGGTTCCTGTAGAGTGCGTGATTGGTGTTTGCTAAATGCTGTGCTTTCCAGAGGGACAGTCCATACAGGCCATCCACAGAATAGGTGGATTGAAGTCAGTCCATTGGAGTTTGGCTATCCTTTG
Organism: Atractosteus spatula; assembly: GCF_055471065.1. Classification (NCBI taxonomy): domain Eukaryota; kingdom Metazoa; phylum Chordata; class Actinopteri; order Semionotiformes; family Lepisosteidae; genus Atractosteus; species Atractosteus spatula. The sequence goes on along the minus strand of NC_142708.1, from coordinate 63,142,851 downwards.
AAATGCAATTACATTGTAATGGGTGGTTAAATTCCATTAGGCAACCCATCCAGCTCTTCTTCAAATCTAAATCGGTTCCTGCACCTTACAGATTAACAGATAGAATTTAAGAGGACTCCCTCTCTGTCTCGCAGACATCAATGTAAAACATTACCTTCATCAGTTATTTTTCAGAATTAGGCTTTATCTTAATCTCTCAGTACAAAAATGTGCCCATAAAAAATGTAAAATGTGCTCAAACCAAGGAAAACAAAGATAGGGTTAAGCTTTTTGACCACATAATACCTAAAAAGGAAATTATTTTCCTTGCTAATCACACCACATAAAGGATTTAAAAATGATCAGAACACACCCACTTTTCTCAAATTCATCGCTGATAATAAAATGCCACACAAAAGAGAGATATAATTTTTAATTACTCTGGTTGGGTGTTATCTCTTAATGACATGATTTGAAACCTAACAGTCCAAAACAGAAATCTGTTGAAGAAACCATTGGAAAAGCAGGGTTCGTAATGTACAAGCAGAACATAAAAGCAGGCTCAGAATTACAGCTCTGCAAAACAATTCAAGAAATAGGACAGAAACATAAGGTACTGTACCTCTTTCTGCCTCTCCTAGTGTTATTGTAAACTGAAAAGAAAAAAGTATCATCATACTATAAAGTAAACTAAATCTTATAGGTACTGTACGCACATTACAGGCCAAATGCATGATAAGGAAGCTGTAAATGAAGACAAATTCATCTGTGCAATGACCTAAAACTGCAAGGCACTGTGAAGAGAACAGGGAGCTATTGGATATCTTCTAAAGCATGACCGAGCTGTCCAGTTCATGTATCTCTCTCCTGTCTGGCTCTTGAGAGATGAAGCTGACAGAAAACATTTGTCCATCAGTGGAGTATAGCAGGTCCCTTTCCAGGGCATGCATCCCAGCCCCAAACTATTTCCATAGGAAGACGAGGACTGGAATCAGACCCTGGGACATGGTGTTCATCATTGTGTCTCATCTTGAGTCATGCAGCTCAAGGCCATTCTTGAGAATGGTGATGTTCTCACATGGAATTAGGCCTGAAGTTTTAGATCTGATTATTCTTAACTACCTTTGGAATTAGAAGTGTGGAAGTGGCAAATTAAGCCATCAGCATGCAGCTTGGCAAATTTCATGTTGCTCTGAAGTCAGACTACAAAGGGCACCTTTTACCAGAGTGTATTCTAAAAAGCAATATATACAGTATAAAATAGATTTACATTTGAATTAGTATCACAGCCTTTAAGGCTGCCATGCTACCTCTGTGTTCCACTGATTCCATGTACTATCAACTGAATCATCAAAATGTACAATTTTAAGAATCTCAGTCCTATATGTAGGTTAATGAAAATGATAAGCTAAGGCCAACCAAGCTGCAGAATTATTCATCAGTAAGGAAGACTAAAAATCCATCCTTTTTTTCTTTTACTTGTCTACAGCCCACATTCTAGATTGGCTGGAATGTAGTTTTTATGCTTTGATTTATTTAAATAGTTCTATAGAATGAACACGAGTAACAAAATATTCTCTATGGGAACAGAAGTCATATAAAAGCCTTTACCATAAAAGATTTTTATTCATACTTTCCCCTGTATTACAGTTGAAGAATGTCTCCAGGTTGCATGTTCTGACACTGGACATGTAAAGGACAAAAGTAATGTACAGTATAATTTACTTTACTTCCTTCCCCTTTGTTTTAAAGCAGTGTGTGTCCTCAATGTGGATATTTTAACAAATATTTTATTATGTAAAAGAAGAGAACCCTGTTTTAGAAACAACTATACAAAATGACAGTTTAGTTTGATGCCATATCTGTGCAAAAAGTCAATTCTGTATCATGTTCCTGTCACTGAAGTGTAACACAATTGCACAGCTTTTGGTCTTAATCTACCTGTACAGCTATCCCAATAAAGCATGTTTTTGGAGTTCTGTGTAGGTTGTAGTTCCCTAGAGACAGCTTTGCATGCATTATTATACTCCAAACCAAACTGAAAGAATTACATTACCACCCTCATACTGTGTCTCACCTACTGATCAGTCAAGTGTTCTCCAACCTACCTGTAAATAAGCAAATTCCTCTAAGCTAAACAGATATCATTTTCCAGAGACCCATTTTTTCATCTAGCTTTTCCCTGTTACAACGCATTTACTTGCCTAAGACATGACTTTTTAACAGTCCACAAACCTTTGATCTCATTAGGTGTCACTGTAATAAGACAAACGTATCCCTAGTGTCTTGTTACTTGTGAATATCAGAGCTAGTAATTTCAGAGGCCATAGTTTTTCTAATCTTGTGGATTCTAACTTGTCATTGACATATTCTATGGTCATTTTTTATGCTGGTCAACAGAACATATACTGTATATAGTGTAGAACTCTTTTAGAAGTAATTTAAAGAGCTTTAGACTCTCCTTTGAGTGAGATGTGATTTGCTTTTGTACTGTTCATTTTCTTCCAATAGTTTTTTTTCTAGCAAGCATTTTGCTTTGTAATGCAGAATGAATTTCTCTGACAGATTTTTCAAGGTTCTTGCAATTTCTTTTCCTGTCCATGCACTGCCCTCTTAAAACACAGCACATTTCCAGATTAAGTGGCTTTCTTTTGGCTAACCTCACCATACAGTATATGTTTACTGTGAGCTCACCTTTAGAAATATTGCCCTCTGATGTTAGTGATAAGGTAAGTGTTGCTTTTACACTGGCACAGACCTCAAGTCATTATAGGATTAGTCCATTTATAATCAAATCAGGTGAAGCCAACTGGTTTAATAAATCTTACAGCTATGCTATGCTCAAACTTTTACAATAAATCACATCGAAATAACTTTCATCGTTTAAGTGGAGTAAATGAAAATAATATTGCTATTACTACTACTGCTGCCTCTAAACTTTTGCAACTTATAGCTTATAGCAATACTGTTACTACGAATAATGTTGGTCCTATCTGCTCAAAGCTCCTGAAATTACAGGGAAAATCCGAGTGTAAATATTTCAGGGAGCTGTCACAGATTCTTTCAAATCTTTCACCATTCTTTCACTGACATGCTTATTGTGGTCTATATTTAAGTCAGTGCTGTAAATAAATAATAAGCACACTCCTCACATGAGAATTAATTTCTAATATGAGGAAATATAATAATTTAGAAGACAGTGAATGGGTTATTTTTCAGTTTGAATTGACAAAGAAACAATTACATTAAAAAAGCACATTTTCAAACCAAGAAGGAATCCTCAGGAAACTCCAGAACCCCTTCAAGCCTTCAACAATAGTTCCAATAACCATTTCCCTGCAGCTGTAATGCTCACCAGTTACACATTGAATGTAGGCAGATTTTTCTTGTCTGGAAATGTATAAAGGGAAATGATCTAACAAGATGGCTGTTATCAATGAAATGCATGTGTAATTGTGGTCTTACTCAATAAAGAGTGCTGGTTTCCCAGTCAAAAGTCCCTTACAGAGCGTGTGCATTGAGCACATAGAGCGTGTGCATAGAGCACATAACTGTTTACGTGATTATGTACAGTACATCACTCAGTTCAGCGTGCTTTAAAAGGTGAGGAAGTTAAGGTTAAGGTACAAACAAGCCTTAATGACACTCCAAGCCCTACAGGAAGGATCCTTGAGACACTGATTTCATTCATAACATCTAACAAATGTTGCAAATTGATTAGGGACTTCCAGCCTGGAATGGAGCAATAGTTACCCAATTTTTGTAAGATTTATACTGTATCTCTTCTTCTTTTTCTTTTCCACAGCCTTAGTCCCAGACTGTCCTGGGGTCAGCTGCTTTGGTTGCTCTTCTCCACTTGTCTCTGTCGAGCACATCTTCCTCACTCACTTCACATACCTCCATATCTTTTCTCACACAATCTATCCATCTCTTTCTAGGCCTGCCTCTTCCCCTGTTACCTTCCACCTCAAATTCCATTACCCTCTTTGTTACTTCCTCAACGTCCCTCCTCATGATATGTCCATACCACCGTAACCTTGCCTCTCGCATCTTCTCAACTACATCCACCACCCTACATCGTCTATGGATTTCTTCATTTCTGATCTTATCCTTCATTGAAATCTGCAGAATCCATCTCAACATCCTCATTTCAGTTCTTCTCATCAAGTTCTCTTCCCTCTTTCCAACTGCCAAGCATTCAGCTCCATATAATAGTACAGGTCTAATCACAGTCTTGTATACTGTATATAAAGCTATTTTAATAATTTGTGGTGGGGACAGCTGTGAAAAGCAGGTTTATGTGCAGATGAGACATTCCATTCCTCGCTGCTCAAGGGTAACGATCATTTACAGTACACTGTACATGTGCTCTGACGCTTGAGAAAAAAAGAGTTTGGATACTTTCCAGGCACCCTTCATACAGTATATTAAACAGAAAAAAATGGTATTGTCATCTCCAGGATATGGAAGACTGTACTGCCGAATTCAGATGCATTAGGGAGGGCGATAAAATTGAAGGGTATGATTTTATCATAGTGTTTTTGTTCTGGAAACAAACAGGAGAAAAAAAAAAACAACCCTGTGGAGGAAGAAAAGGCCTTTCTGAAGATCAATGCAAAGCTGAAATAAAACATAGGCGCTACTTCTCTGGTTCCTATTGGAAGCTGAATGCTGAATGCTGAGGAGGGGATGGTAGAAACCAGTGGTGCCTATTAAAGATGGTGAGGTTGTTCCAGTTCTAACAGTCAAAAGGTCATTAACAGCTGACCATGGGATGTACATCTAACTCCGTAAAGCCAGCTGTCACTGCCACTGCCACTGCACAAGAAGCAAGTGAATAAATAAAAATGTATAGCATCACCCATCAGTAATATTTGTATGAAGTGACTTCTAGAATATAGACATTTATATAACACCGCTTCCAAACAATTGTAATAATTCCTTTTTCTCAGAGGGAGTTTACTCTGGCATTACGCATCATAGTTCCATTTTATATTGCTTGTAATACTGCTCTAGTTAATACAATTAAAATCAGTTATATAAGTAGTTCAGGTGGGTAGCTGCGTCAGCATGCGTAGGCTGCAAAGGAACAAGTAATACTGTAGGTTTATTCCATGCTGAAAAAAAGAAGAAAGAAAGCACAACGTTTCGGCCGTGGAGCCTTCTTCAGGTGTGAGCTTTATATAATGATCAGTGATCAGTTATATAATGCTTGAGAATAATAGGCACAGGTCTGGGAACCATATTGTCTTCAAACATCAGGCACTATCTGTTGAAAACTAAGTACTTGATAGCCCTCCCTCTTCCTTCCACCAGTGCAAATACGTACCAGAGGTGTAAGCAAAATCAGAACAAGGTCTTGTTCATATCTTCAAAACAAGTAACTAATAGCCAAGAGAGGACATCGTGTCACTGTTAAAGGTCCATTGTGCAAGATGAGCCATGTACATTTGCACACTGTGGGGAAGAAGCCAGCTTAATGCACACAACACTTTTCTACTTCTCCATGGGAGGCTGTCGTGCAGTCATTAAAGTAATACCTATAACTGACTGTTATTCCCAGCATAATTAAAGGCATCACCTGTTTTCCACACACTCTGGAACATTTGTGTTGTAATGAATATGTATGATCATTTCAAGTCTCATTTAAATTTTTCTTCCTCGTGTGGCGGGCAACGTGAAGTGGATTCTGCACAGGCCACAAGTACATTCATGCTGTTTCTACACCATCTTTGCGCATTAGCCACTGAGCTTCATTGATGTGTTTTGGAAGCAGGGAAACACACAGATATTGTATATACAGTATATAAATATATATATTTATTTTCCTTACCATTGAACATGGAATTAGCCTCTACTTGTTCCTGAGATAATTTTACTCACTGAATGAGATCTGCAGCACAAGGATAAGGGGGTTTCCTACATTTGAGTCCCATGGTCTTTGCAACAAAAGTTCCAAATAAGGCTCTATTGTTTAAAACAAATGAAATTTCTCTACTTCAGGAAACACAATCGGAATACAAAATCAAAAATGTTCAATGAGTAAGTGATATAGAGTTAAGAAACCAGACGACATCACCAAGGACTGAAACAAAACTTTCACGAAACACACATTATTGTGCTTGCACAAAGTTCTAAGTCTTGAAGTGCCAGTTTTGCTTATGACAGTTGTAAAAAATTATATCACACCTGTAGATTCCAACAACTCTCTGTCAAATGTTGTTATCAGCTGAGGAGAGAAGAGAGTTGTGCAGTGGGACTGTAGGACCGCAATGGCAAGGGACCCAGGTGGGGACTGTATTTCAGTAATGAATGAATCCTATATGTCAAGTTCTTTGGGATGAAAAGAATGACATAAATGCAATTAAATATTATTATAAGATTTGGTTCTTCTCATTAACATCTTTTCTCTAAGTTAATAAAAGGAAAATTAGTACATAAGAGTGCAAACTGTGGTGTGTTAGCCCTGTAACTGGCTTTTCTTAACACATCTGCCACTTTACTGCTGTATCAAACATGTACTTTCTTGGGGAAAGAAAGGGAGAAACTGTCACAAATGCAGAATGTCAGCTCTCATTCAGTCAGAAAACACTCCCCCTTAGGGCTTTTGCAGCTGGTCTCTCTTGCCTGTCTGTCTCTGGTACAGTATGTACAGCATGCTTCTCCTAAATGGGAGCAGTTATTGAAAAAGTTATTGAAAACCGTTCTCTAGAATAAGCAAAATAAGAAAAATATGTCTTAAACAGCTGGGGCTTGATACCACTTTCGCTTCTCAAAATTGCACCAAGACTCTAAAAATAAGATAATGAAGGTCTGCGCAAATAATATTTTTGACATATCATCCTTTGTAGAATCCACATGGTTGGGTAAAAATCATTTTCAAACCCCCTGTTCTCTAAAATGTCATCATAAGTTGTCCTGGAGATCTGTAAAATGTAGAGGTGCCACCGGGCTACTACACAAAGTCATTAATGTTTAATTGAATGATATTATTTACTCCTCGTTAAGACATCAACCGCAACAAGACCTGAAACAGAACATTAGGAGCTTCAGTGAACTACACAGAATTTGCTTAGACAGTTTCAAAACTGTGCATTAGATTAGAATAGATATGTCATTATAAGCACTACAGTATACATGTATGTTTGCTCAGTAATTCTTTCACTTATTAACTTACCCTTGTATCCATCTCTAATAAAAAATGGACGGCTTGCATGCTTTATACATACTATATGAAAAAAGAAGAAAGAAAACAACATTTCGGCCGTGGAGCCACAACCGAAACGTTGTGTTTTCTTTCTATTCTTTTCAGCATGGACAACCTATGACTTGTTCCTTTGCAGTCTACGCATGCTGACGCAACTACCCACCTGAACTATATACTGTATGTACTTATCTAAGCCACTGTTGTCCATTTGCTTATTTATGCTTAATAAACTGTTTATTAACAGACTTATAAAGCACTAGTGAAATCTTCTACCTTAGTGGAATTATTGTATCATCAGGTATAGACAGGTTCATTCAGTATTCTATGAATTGAAATGAAATGACCAATCATGAAATTCATTCATTTTAAAATTATTTTCCTTCTAAATTGAGCTTTGTAGCACCTTGATATACAGTAGAGGGTTATAGTTGCATTAGATAAGCAAAGATTTCATGGAAGGGTAGGGATAGGGTTAGAACCATTATATGTTGAAACCATATTAATACCTGCTTCCGCTTCAAATGAGCTAATTGAGAGAAATAACCCATTGGCAGGGGTTTACTTAACACTTGTAAAAGGAGTCAGTTTTGAAATACACAAACTGAAAATATGCAATGTAATTGAAGCACCCAAAACTATCTGAAAAAAAAATGTGAAGAGGGGAGAAAAATATCAGTCTTCCTAAATTTCACTTGGGCCCCAAAGTACAAACAAGAGGTTAAAAATTGTCTATGTTCTGTGGGATTGCAAACCCTAACCCTAGCTGGGGCTGAAATTGAGCATTTCTGCGAGCTGTCTCTGACGGCTTCTGTTTCTGTAGATGTGAAAATGTTTCTCAATGCACAAAATATGGGCCTAAAACTATCAAATCCACTCATAAACACTCCTTTAATTGTATTTTATCCCGGCACAGATACTGACAGAGAACCCAATACAGCCACAGTAAAACACGCAATATAAGAACGTCCTTTGTTACCATCAGTGGCTGGTTGTTTGCCATTTTCAGTTGGATGCAAATGTTGTTTTTTTGCTGCTGTCATTTTATTCTGCTTCTGTTACCCATTTCTTTCTTGAAGCACAGAGTTCCAAGCATTTACAACAATAGTCTGATGTGGTGCAATGCTTTGTAAATCTCAGAATATTCAAGAATGTTTCCCAAATAAATAAACTGCTGTAAAAAATTATTGTGACTCTAAAAAGGAGCAATTACAAAGATAATACAGTTTAATAGCAGCAGTGATTTCTTTTTATTTCAAGGAATTTTAAGTGGGCATTTTGTAATCATTAGAAGTATTTTGCTGTGTGACATGATTAGTGCCCATGGGTAAATAGTCTGTGTGTGGTCAAAACTGTACATTTTCCATCAGTTAGTCTGAGCACAAAAGCAATATATTGCCAAAATATCCTTCTTCATTTTGATCAAATGTCAGGGCAGGAATGCTTACGACACAGATAAGGGAATGCCTCACAACCCTTCTTTCTCAGTTAATAATAAAAGTGTTTGTATATACTGTATATATACACACAGCTGTGCAAAAGACCTGGATATCTCAGACACTATCAGGAGTCTTCACTGGAGTAGCCCAGCTACTGCTTTTCAAAATTAGAATGACTGCTAGTTATTAACACAGCTTCATCTGAATAAGAAGAAACAAGCTTGTCCGTTATCAGCTCATCCATTCTCAGACTTCCTGTCCTTATGAGAGTTATGGTGGCAGCATGTTGAGTTTGGAGGACCAGACGGCTTTATCCTCTACAAAGCGTTCCAGACCGTTCTGAGGAACTCCCATATGTTTCCAAGCCAGTCCCTCCTAGTTTGCCTTGGATTGGCCTCGAGATCTCTGCCCAGTGGGTCATGCCTGATGGATCTCTAGTGGAAGCCTTAGGGGTGGCATCCTTATCATGTGGCTGAAACAACTGAATCCTGTCAATTCAGAAGAGTAGAGACTCTACTTCAGGGCACTCCTGGCCACCTGAGCCTCACAGCTTCCACGTATTAGCCCAACAGACTTGCAAACAAAACCTCAGCTCTCCCAGCAGTAGCAGGCGTGAACTGGCATTTCAGGCAATAGCCAGGATTCATGCCTATAGAACAGGCAGCTGTGCTCATCTTCTACCTTTAATTGTCCAATCTCCTTTTCTCCTCTTCCACATATTTGCAATTACACGCCTCATCCTGTTCTTTGTCCAGTGAATTTGTGCCATGTAATTCATTTCCAGCCTGTGCTCTTTCTTATTCTCACTCTACTTATTCCTGGAGCACATACCAAACCATAATTTAAAAGAACGATCCTTCTGTTAAAAGGATGTTTTTTATCTCCCTACTTTAAACTGCCCTTGACTTTGTGCACTTGAGGTATATATATATATTTACAGTTTGAATGCATTTGACTTCGCCCCATGTTTCATTCTATTACCACTCAGGTTTTTAGACAGTTTGCTCTGTGACAAAATTCCAGTACAAAATGTAAAACTTAAGCTTTGATTTTGAAAGGGTCTACCCAATAAGCATGACATTCGTATAATTTTCTTTTTAGCATAATGGCAATTTATATTTCATACTTTTGGGTTTTGTGCTTTCGTTGTGAATAACCATTGCTACCCAAGGTAGTTTATTACAACTTAATATGAAATTGAGGTCACTGAGTCAGCATAAAGAGACCAAACTACTGGCGCCACTGGCACCAGAAAGGTGGAGTTCTGAAAACCTTGTCTTGGGTTTCTTGAAAGATTCTCTTTAGCAAAGTTCAAAGAAGATTGTGGGGGTTTGACCCAGGTAATGTCAAAGTTAAGCCAGGTCATTACGTATCACTTGACACATCTGAACACAGAAACAAACCAGGAGAAGTGAGAGTGGAAGAGAAGAATGTCCAGAATAAATGAATGGAAATTAGGTGCAAGTACATTCAAATCTGAGTGCAGCCAAATCTCAGCATCTCGGTTTCATGTATCAGAGTAAAAGTAAAACTTTTTCCCACTGCATATATGTAGGCTTAACATAATATTAGAGAGCAATACTGGTTCTGAACTGGTTGTGGATTTGTTCATCTCCAGCAGCAATGACAGCTACAGCCTGGTATAAATGATTCCACATGATGTTCACAGACATTCAGAGATATTATACCAATCAGCCAAGTGTGGTTCATGTAGCAGTGTACGTGAGGAGCTAAAGATCTGGATTACTACAGTACCATATATAAATGATGTCATGAGGTCAGATTATGTCATAGATGTCATAAGATCAACCTTCTTCTCGAAGGACCCCAAATAAAGGCTTCAAGCTGAGTAGGAATATCTTGACAATGTTCCCATATGATTTTGTTTCCTGAAAATTTACATTGACCAACCTGCCCCCTGCTGCATTCATCCCATCTTCTGTGTCTGCCTCCTTTTTTGTGATATGAGAAAATAGACATGATTTATTCCCTCTTCTGCAGGATGAAATGCAAAAGGTCTAAACACATTCACATTTCCCTTTCTGTGAAATACTCAGTACTGAAATATTCATATGAGTGTTTGTGCTTTCACCAAATACTTTACAAATGGACCAGTGAGGACTGCATTTTATTGTGCCTGTGTCTATTAGTCTGTGTGTTTTATTATTAAACCTGGCCCCTGCGGTTTACAGATGAAAATCTCTGTAGCCACAAAATTCCACAGGCCACAGAAACTGGTGCAGTGTCATGAAAGACAAAAAACACACTAAAAGCACATTCGAATAGAAATTAACATCACAAAGCAAAAGACAGTGCATTGTCCTTTTATAGATTAAAGCAGCTTTCACCATTTCCTCGGAGAGTGGCTCCTCTGTAATCTAGCTTCTTAGCAGAGCTAGAATCTAAATTCCAGCCCTAAGAGAAAGCCTCTGCTGAGAATACAGACGACTCTCTCTCTCTCTCTCTCCTCAATTTCTAAACATCAGCCCAATAACTGTGTGGGCTGGGAGGTGAAGGAAAAATATTTTAAAGAAATAACTGCCTACAGAGTTTGTCTTATTAAAGATCTTAATGAAAAAACAACCCCCCTCATCCACCATACAGTACATGTATCTGAATTCCTTCAAACAACATTTTCATAACAGGAGAGTACAGCAAATCTCCCTGTTCTTAAATTCAGGTGCCAATAACCAGGATTCACACTATACTCAAGTCTGCACCAAAGTGTCAACGTGGGTTTATATCACATTTATAGGAGGTTATGTTTATAAGCAAAAGATATCTGCAAGTAAAGATTCAGTACATTTTGAAGTCCTTATCAGTTTAAAATAACACCAATGAGCTCATCAGAAAGAATACTAAACACAAACTAGAGGACACAAGTGGAAACTAAGGAAAGTGAATTAAAAACTGGGGATAGGAGATACTTTTTAGTCTTTACACGACGATGTGTGGGGGCCTGAAACAAGCAACTCAGCCATGTTATTGAACACAGATGTCTTTCAAGAAACAGCTGGATGAGATCCTTATATTAATTCGTAACTAGCAACCAAATGAGCTAGTTGGGCTAAACACGCACTCAAGAACTTTGGGTCAGTTTTGAATCATTCTGCTCTTTTTTTGGCTTAGCCAGCATAGTGTAGCAAGGGTTTCATTCCCAATAATGGGGCCTCGTTAAAATTTCAAGGTCCACATCTGCAGTTAGATTCTTTAAATTTAAGATTTTCTGCATGAAAAGCCCAAACCAACACTGAACATACATTTTGATAGTCTCCTGCCATTTGCTGAAATAGGTTTATTGATTTTACAAATGACCATCAGTAGATTTAGCACTGCAGTATGAGGTGTTTTAAGCTGATTCACTGAGGTGCTTGCACATAAAATGTAGGGAAGGAAGAAAAAAGGCCGAGATAATGCTTGAATGCTAGTTTATGGTGAAAAGCACAAAATTGCGTTGATGAAATGTTCATCAATATTACACAATAAGACATCATTTGGAACACTTGTGTTCAATTTGGTCGGTACGTTACAAACAGGTTACATATTTCTGTTCTGGAAAGAGCTCAAAGAGGTGTGTCCAGAATAATTCTGCAGTTCAGTTGTGATCATCTTGAAAGGATTATAAAATTTCTTATCTCCTTGCTATTTCAAAAAATATGGCTAGGGACTTAACCTTCTAGGCTCTCACTGTTCAATTATCATTAAATCTGTGACATTTCATGGAAGATAACTCAATGGGTGCAGTAAGGCTCCCTAGTGTTTGTAAAACTGTCATTCCTAATTGATTTTACTTTCTCTTGATTGTAGTCCATTCTGCAAAAACATTTTATTGCACAGATAGAGAAAATATATCCGAGAGAGCATTTATTAAAGGTTAATACATGTTCTTTACTGCAGTTTTGGTATAAAAATCTGACTAATTTGATATAAAGACCAATAATCACCCAGGACCCATAATGCAACAAATTAACATTTAAAACTAAGAATGTCAACTCACCCTTAAAACGAAACTTTTCTTCATTGTGTTAAAAGACTCTCGGGAGTATTGTTCACCTTTGCTGGTAGTATAAAGGAAGTAATCTGGATTGGCCATGCTGCAGGAACAGCAGGCTTGCAACTTGTGACTTCAATTCAATGTGACACCACAGCCTTGCACCGCAATAATTCAGAATAAGGCACCTCCAATAAAGTGACAAGGTTTAAATTCAGCTGATGTAACACAAAAAGAAATACCTGTCACCAGGCAAGCCTCCACAGCTTTTCCTGAAGGTCACAGAGGACGACTGCCTGGTGGCACGTTAACTTTGCTTTTCCCTAATTTTTCTTTCTTTTCTCCTAAGGCAGGGCTGGTGCAGCCAGTTTTAGAATTTTGATGAAATTGTGAAAGGTACAGTAGATCCTCATACTGTACGTGTGTTAAGACGATTCAGACAAAAATACTGTGTGCCTTTCTGCTTCTAGCTTTGCAATAACTGTTCAGCTCTTGGTTTGATTTGTCTGCAGGAAAACGAATGCTTCCAGTGAAAATGCGGCAGTAGAAAGTTACTGACTTGAGGCTGTGACAGGTGTTGCAAAGACCTTCAGACCTTTTTCTGCAACAGGATTTTATTGAAACTGCATTTGCTTTTTGAGCTGATACAGAGCAATCAAATCATCTCAAAGCAGTAATTAATGGGATGATGAACATATCTAATGTCCTAAGGCTTTATTTTATCACAAAAAGGTTTATTAAAGAGAATTTTAAACAGCATTGGTAATGTGCATATACTGTATACAGTAGTACCAGTGCTTGTTTATGAGATTACTTGTTATTAATTTGTGGTGTCATTGTTGACATTTTGAGTAACCCATATCAGTATTAGAGAAATTACATTAGCAAATATTTTTAATTGCAGCTATCCTAATGACTTCCTAATGAGAACATCTTTGCAAAAGAATTTTGCTTTTCAATTGGAACTGATCTTTGTAATACTATGTTACAGTCTTCAGAGAATCATTTAGCTGTTTTCTTTGAACTCTTATTTTCTCACTAAGCTCATAATGATTAGTGATTTTTTTCTCCAATTTTTCAGTAATATGTCTCAGGGAGAAAAAAAAGATTGTATTTTTCTATTGTATTTTTGCTCTTTATTTTTTGAACAGCATGTCCATATTTTAACAATCAATTTCATTATTATTAATGTGAAAATGTTAGTTTGCAACCTCTCCTGATGCTAGAAAAATGCTTCCCTCTTTTCTCATTTGGTGTCACGATGAGATCAAAATACAATGACAGGCTCATTATGTAGTATTAGGTCGGGCTTAATCTTATCTTTAATAACATTGCCTCCATCCTGGAACATTATTCTATTGCATTTCACTATGGAATCAAAATGTGCTTTCATCTGTGTCTGCAGTCTGTCCGATTTGAAGCTGCCTTCTACAGCTCATATTAGGGAGACCTGTCTCACATTTGTCAAACTGCACTCACTGAACACAAATTAAATACTACTCCTGTCAGCTCTACCATCTGTCTTGAACGGGGCTTTGATTATCGCAGTGCCTTAGTAACCTAAGGAATGTTTGTGTTGTATTGGATACACCAATACCCTGCACTTTCAAAGGCAAGTTATGACAGCCTAATGCACTGATTTTTGGCATTTCTGAAACATTTGTTAAAAAGGTCAGTGATTCCACTACCCAAAGCTAAAGTATGCTAACACCTTAGTCTACTATTTATGAAGAAGATACTTTTAAAAAAAAATCCTTAGAGGATTAAAGTTTGTGTTTGGATTATTTAGGAGTCAACCAGGTCTCAGGCAGAATGTTATTCAACAGGTTGTAAATAATTTCTAGAAATTATGCTCTCACATGTTTTGATATAGGACTGTATGGTAGTACATTGGTTAGCATTGCTGCCTTGCAGCGCTGAAACTCTGGGTTTAATTTCAGACATGAGGTGCTATCTGCATGGAGTTTGCATGTACTGTGCTCTTCATGTTCATATGGGTTCCTCCAGGTGATCCAGTTTCCTCCAGCAGTCCAAAGATATACTGATCAGTTAATTGACTTCTCTAAAATTGGAACTAGTGTGTTTGTGTCTGTGTGTGCCTTGCAGTGGGCTGGTATTCACTCCAGGGTGTATCCTGCCTTGCCCATTGTTTGCCAGCTCCTCCATAATCCTGTACAAGATAAAGTGGTTTAAAAAATGGATGGATAGATGGCTATTTTAATATGTAAAAAAATACTTTGCCAAGTAATCATGCTCCTGTAACTGTTAGCAGCTTTCTTCAGCAATGCTTATTTTGAATTATTAGCTTTCCTACATACAGTGAATTGATGTTGCTGGTGAAAAAGCTTTTTATAACATGGTGCACAAATCCATATAGTACTTTTGAAAAATGCAGTACATGGACAGGAACACTATAATGTAAGAAATTTTCAAATTACAAGCTGGTTCAAACCTCGGCATGTTCTTAATCACACCTGTGATGAAGATGATCTCATGGGACTTTCTCCCTTTCTCCATCACTCTGAACTTTTGTCATTTTCTAACCTAAAATAATAAATAAATAATAAAATAATACTCACAGCTAATTCGTTTGGCTGATGCTTTTATACACAGTGCCTTACATTTGCACCGGTTTAGACAGCTGGACATGAAGTTGCTGGCTCAAGGGTACAACAGTAGTATCTCACCTTGGACTCAAACCCTACAGCTTATAAATTGTAAGTCCAGAATACTGACTGCTACTCTACATTCCTGCCTTCTTGGGAAAATGGAAGTACGAGGCTGGCCTTGTCTTCTATTAGAAGTTCTATGCTGTATCTCAAACATGCTAAAAAAGTCTGGTCAGTATACCACAAACAACAAAGCAGGGACACACAGGGAGTTCACCTGTTGAAATCTAACTTTAACAAATTAAAATCCAATAACTTAATTACTATAAATATATGAATTTGTCAGCCTTTCAGACAGTAAAATCTTACCCATTATTAAATAAGTAATTGCTTACAGTGTCTATAATCCTGAGGCACTCAGATCGAATCTAATCAGCCATTCACTAAAACCATGGCCCACTGTCCCCAGAGAATCAAAAATCTGCAGAGCTCCTCTGATTTTTGTGGTGGCAGAAAACAGTAGGAGATCTGTCGTTCAATGTGTATCAGCAAATCCTAAGAACCCAGGCCTGTAGTACCACATGTTATTTATTGAGAACTGCACTCATCTATCCTAACTACACTAATATCTCCTGGTGTAGTTGTAGGCTGTAGAAACATCTCTGGCAAGATCAGATAAAAAACATGACAATGCAGAGCTGCTAGCAGGCGCTATAGCATATCAATATGGTCAACACAGAAATTGGCACATTTTCAATGCTGGACAACATGCAAAGTATAATATTTTAATTATGCTTGTGTGAGATCTGTCATTCGGTCCACAAAAGAACAGAATTAAATGTACATCCAACCACATTCTGTAGTATTTCAACCAGGGTACTACTGCTTTCAAGCCTATCAATATTATATCAGTATTAACCTGCAGCTTAAACATGGGTGGTAGGTAGAGAGGGGGAATGATGTCTCAACCAAGGGCTTTAAACGTTCAACCAAGACACTTTAAAATGACATTTTAGAAGTGCTAGTTTGTATATTGTCAAAATGCTGCTCATCCAAGGGTTTTATTTCCTAGAAGTATCCATTTTCTAACCTTTATAAAATTAGAATGCACAGTGGGACTATACTTTTGCACCCTAGACAAAATAATTTTAATGTTTGCTGGCTGTTGGAGACATACCTACAGTATGCCAACTGATTGCCCTGGTTTCTCTGTTATGAGAAAAACTGATTCCTAAACTAAATCAAAAGAGGGTACTTAACAACATTACACAAATGAAATCACAACGTAACTTTTTACCAAAAGGTTATGTACAGTATGAATGCTTTCATTTTTGCCAACTTCAGTAAGTTTTCATATACACATTTCTGCTGTGGAACAAAAGGCACCCATAAGTACAAGCTACCAAGCTGAATATCATAAAAGTGAATATAGGTAGTGTAAGGCATGATGGGAACAAATTGTATCCGTACACAAGCAATTCAATGCAAAGCACCACAGCTCATTTGAGGACTGAAAATAGACGTGTGTAAAATATATTCCACACAGAGGTGTTGCGGGAAAAAAATGTTTGACAGTAGCAGGACACATAAAAAGGGGATTCTAACTTTGGAATCCATCAATCACCTCCTGAGCTTAGTTTGAGTGGACACAACACATTTCACAAGAAGACATTTTTTACATCACAGAAATGCTGTGAATCATCCAAAATACTGTATTTAAAACAGCAGGATTTTAGCCCAGGCAGAAGACTACCACAACTTATCCTAGAACCCCGCATTGAAAGCCACAGGACCAGGGCTGGAGAGGGTGCAGGAACTTCACTGCCGAATAAAAGCTGGCTCTCATGAGCTCTTCACACACTTTTATTCTCATACGAGTAGGGACTCAGCCTCCCAGCACAGTGGGCTAATCTGTAGTGGGTCCTGTCCTGCCCACAAATCTGCACTCTCTGAGGCTTCGGTCCGATCTGGCATGTCATTCATCTTTTTTCATACCAAGGGTCAACAGCTCCTGTCCTTCAGCTTTCACAGGTCAAAAATAACCCAGTGATTTGACTTATTTTCCAAATAACTGGTTTGATTAAACAATTAAATTCAGAGAAGAAATAAAACCATGTATCACCGTAGTCCTTGAAAGTTGTCCATCACTGGTGCATAGACAGAAATGCTGCCTGTATATCATTTTTTCCCTACTTATTGGTCATCACAAATGTAACAGAACCAAATTTTTAAACAACAACAAAACCTTAAATAGCTCTTGCACTAGCTAATTAAAGGGAATTAATACTTCAGTGCTCGTCACCACCTTCCTATGGGATTCAGAGAGAAGACACTTGGAATTCAAAATGTGATTATTTTTTCTGCTCAAAATATCTTCCTTTCTAGATTTTCATGTGCAAGGTGACATTCACATTTTCTATTCAAATTCAAGTCCAAGGATAAACATCACACAAGCGTCGATTAAAACTGCAAATCTCATTAAGACTGAAAAACAACATGCAGCCATTTGAATACATGACAACATTATGAATCAATAGCAATAAATACAATGATAATTTCTTTCCTCCTATAACACAAGCATAGCAGTGTCCTTTGGTTCATTATAATTATAACTCAGGAAATGTTCCATATGCTTCTGTAATTGACTTTGACTGTCAATTTAATATTAACTGTACAAATGAAGAGCTAAGACAGACTCTTATTGCCTAAGAATAAAGGCCATTACAGTTTCCATTCAAGAACAACATCAGTAAATAAAGGAGCAAAGCAAACCTACTTTAGATAATCAATAAAAAAGCTTTTTTATTATATAATGGGTGGGAATGCAGAAGTTTCAATAAGTTAAAAAAATGAATCATCAATTCTGTATGTCAGCCAGACTTTGGTTGGCAGGTAAAAACAAAAATGGTTTCTAAAGTACATGAAATACACAATTTAAGCCTTTCACTTAGCCTCAAGCTGGGAAATTCTCCACAAACCTCAGCTAGGTATTACTGCTTGCTAATTTACTCTGAAAACTTGCTGCCACAAAGCTACATAAAAGGGTTTGTGGGCGTGCCGTGCACTGAATATACCCACTGAAAGCTAAACTTATGATTTAGGTCTCAAGTGCTGAGTACTTCGGCCCAGGCAATTAATCAGCGCAAAATATATGTAGCACTTCAGGATCTGCTCAGGGAACATTTATCAGAGTTCCTTTCCTTAATTAATAGGACTGTTCAAAATGCCAGGCATACAATGAGAGATCATATTTGTATGATGGTGCAGTGGGTTACAGCACGTGATGGAGTTAGGTGTTTCTTTAGAAAACCATAAGATTTAAAACCGTACAGTATTACTTAATGTTAATTAACATTTGACCCTCGACAATCCTACAGGCAATTAAAATAATTAGAAGATTAATTCCCATATGCTCTCTATTTTAAATGTGCCTTCCATGGGATACAGACACATAAAAAATAATGAAAAGTGTAAAGCAGACAGGTCAGCATTCTGTGCTGCAGATAAATGTAAAAAAGGGCCAGTTTGGGACTAATTCCCTGAATGTTTAGATATCCACTAACCCTATAATGTTTAAATTGCAAAGAGGCATAATACATAACTAAACCATGTACAGGACCATATTGTGAAATATAGCATGTTATGGCAGGAGATTTAAAAAAGAATGGAACAGATGCAGAACAGTCTAATTAGTGTACATCTGGTTGATCTTAAGTAAAATAACAGCAAGCCATGATTTCATGTATTTAAATCCACCTATCTGAAAATGACAATGTTCCTGTTACAGCAGTCTAAGACATCAATCAGAAGAAACTCAAGTGTGCAGAAGTCTGTAGTGTTTGATTAGTACCTAGATTTAATGTGTGCAGAGGCTCTGATTTAACTTCTAGCATAAGTAATAAATGTCTGTGTGTAACTGAATTCACATTTGACTTGCAGTGTGTACAGCTGTCAATCACCAGCCTGCATGGTAAACCGAAAGCCTGTGAAGTAACAAGACTGAGTCAGGCATGCACAATAGCTTACTGTACATGAATATAAGAGCCTGCACTAAGATCTTGTACAGATTTGTCTCTTAATTACAAATCATGTTTCTGAACATTATTTTGCCAGAAAATGTAGAGGAGGGGAGTACAATTAACACCAGAAATAAACTACATTAATTAAAAGAGGTATTGTGCTCTCATGAGACCAATAACCAAGAAAAAAAAAACAGATGTAAATCACAGGGAAGTATTCTAGACTGTGTTATGAGTTTTGTTGAGAAAATCTTCACCCCATTTCTATTTTTCATATCATATTATTTATGAAAACCAACAAAATCCATGAGTTCAAGATTCTTACTTCCTATATTTTGTTGTCACAAAAAAATGTGTGGAATGTGGAGGAAGGAGTAGCCTTGTTTCACAGTTGTATAGATCACCTTGGGACAAAGCACAGCTTCTTTTGTACACACTGTATTGCAGGGGATGTTGGGTTTCTAAGCTGTTCTGTATAACTGCTCTCCATTTATACCATTTATATATTTTTTGCCTTCAGAGAGGGGCAAGGTTTGTGATTTCATGGAGGGGAGGGGATTTTTTTTTCCATTTTTGGGGGAGGTTGATGAATATTTAATAAAAGTGTGGCAGCTTTTCTAAAAAGCATGTTTACTAGGCTGTCCGTAGTGTTATGGCCTGGACCAAAGTAAGAGCCTGCGCCTTATCACGGAAAGTGTATGCTAAATTCATATATAAGAGTTAATGACTCACAAACTAGCTGAAAAGGCAGTAGATTTTGGTGTAAACGCAGCTCTCACCTACACAATGAGCTCAGTGATTAAAGGGGAGTACAATTTTAAAAAAGGTATAAGTGTTTTATACTGTATGCCTAATGAAGAAAAAAGAAACATTTTTTCCATAAAAAACTGAAGATTTCAGCATTGTTGTACACTACATCTAGAATAGCAACTGGATTACATTTGCCAAAATATAAATCTGCTCAAACACAAACCACAGAATATACAGTATTTCTGGCTCATTATACTTTTTTTTCTATTGCATATTCAGAATTACTCAAGAGAAAAAACAAAAGAAATGTCTCCACAGGTCACCACACCGAGGACAGATATTAATCAGCCATTCACAGCTTGTGTCTTGGCAGTTACAGGTCATTCAATTACTGTACCTTTTACAATTTGGAGTGTATTTGAGGATTCAGCAGTTGTTAGTTTGAATCAATTGATTGTTTGAATGTCTAGCATGTAATTAATCAATTAGCTTTAGTGCAAAGTTTGGGGGCTTCACAGGGAAAGGGGGAGGAATATTGTATATTTATTGGGGAGAGAGTAATACCAGTGAAGACATCATGAACACTAATCTAGACGAGACTTAAACAAAGGCAGTCTTTCTGCTTAAGTGATAATGAAACCATTTTGAGCCCTACATTCCGAGCATCAACCCCTGAGACGTGAAAATATGCCTGTACGCTTTCAATGATGCATCACAACTCCAACATCAAAACACACAGAACCTCGAGCGTCTCGAAAGTGAGGGGCAGAGGTATTCTCCTCCCGATCAGAGGCTGTAGAGGTGTGCTGAGAAGAACAGGCGACATTTCACAAAAATTTGAAAACCGTTTAGTTTTCAGGATAAATTAGGACAAATATTAAATAGATACACAATCTTTCTAACAAAACACTGTCTAATTCAATGTCATACACATTTTAACAAGATATCTAGTATATTTATCCAAATTCTGAAAGCTCTGTCTACAGTACTGTATATAGCGGGGCTCATCTGACTGATACACAACAAGGAGTCATCCCTTTGGAACCTGGATAGTGCTGAGCTCTCCCAGCCCCTTCACCTACCAGGAGTCTGCACAGTGAACACAAGAAAACAGTGCTGTCATGGCCGTGAAGTCAGAGGGGATTCTGAGCGGGGGCAGAGGCTACATTCACCTTATTAGCAATACACAAATTACTCCTGCAATGGGAGATCTGGATATATAAAAGTCTAAAAGAAAAGTGCACAAGTTATTCAAAAAAGGGAAAGGCAAGAAAGATATTTAAAATTCGATGGAGCCCAACAAATTATTGAGAAACACTAAGTGGACGGATACGAATGGGAGCCTACTTAGGTCTGGGCAACCTAGAAAAACCCCTTTAAAGCTGAAAGATTAATTGTACAAGAGGGCAGTAAGCATCCTCAACAGCATCAAGGACCTGATTTGCAAGAACTGATTGCATATCATCAGAGGCAAAATTGTCTGGAGGTTATGAACATGTCTTTTTGATTGGACATGAGGCTTTTTGATTACAATATTTAATTGATTTGTCAGAAACTGATTTGTTTCAGGAGCAGAATCAAATGACGATAGAGAATGATCTATAATAAATATTTGTTAGACATATTTACTATTGCACAGCTTGGCTGATTCAATATGGTGTTTGCCTCCCTTAGTTCCTCAGGGAATGGAGACCTGTGGTGTGACTGAAGAGAATGTAAATATGTTTTTCTTAAGCTTCCTGGTGAAAGCTTTGCTTTTCAAAAACAGGAATGGTCTGAAGTCCACAGTTACATAAACAACAGGATTCCTACAGCAGAAGAGATTGGAAGAGGGTTATTGCAATCACCTGACTTCAGCCCAGCTGACAACAAATCAAAGACTATGATACAGTAGCTCAGAAGGTTTAATAAATCAATTAGAAAAAATACAGAGTGAAAAAAGTACATAATTAAAAGAATTATACAGACAGGTAAAAAATATTTTAGAAAGGCTACTGATAAAGAGGCTGCAACAGCAAACGAACAGTAAAGTACTGTATTGTGGAATTTTGCAGAGATAAAAGTGGGAAACTTTCAGATGATGAAAGGGAAATTTCTGAAGTATTAAATGAATATTTTACTCTGCTGTGTATCAAAGAATAAGTAGACAACATGTCTCCGACTGAGCAAAGACAAATATCTCTATTAAACTATATTGGCACAGAAGAGGCAGAACAAAACAATACAACAGAGTTTTCAAACAAGAAGAGGCCTTTCAGCTCATCTGACCAAAGTGTTACAGGTATTAGAAGTACTTGAGACGAACAAAGATCCAGGGTCTTATAGCATTCTCCCAGTGGAAACAAAAGATCTTCGTCTTCGATCACTAACAAAACTCTTCCAGTGGTCACTCAATCCAGAGGTCATACAAATTGACTTTGAAAATGACAGCGTAGCATTCTTCCATAAAAAGAAGACAAAACAAAACCAAATTGTTACTTTATTCAATTACACTTAAGATTCTGGAAACACAAATTAGAACTGAACTAAAGAACTATGTGAATGTAAATAGGATTCCAGGAGACGGTGGCTATGGATTTTGAAAAGTTTGGCCTTGTTTCTAACATGGAAAAGACCAGTGAACATGCTAAAGCAGAAATTGATTCTAACAGAAGACATACAGTACAATACAATAACAGACATAACATACTATCACAGAAGATTGTACCACACCATGTAATACTTAAAAGGGGGATAAATACCAACAAATAAAATAAGTACAGTGTACAAGTGTAACCAAGTGTAAGTAAATATGCCTACAGTACATGAAAGTAAAAAGTGAAATTGATGTTAGAATCTCAATGAGATACAGTACAATAAACTTTAAATCACTCAGAAGCTAGAGCTGTTCATACAAATATAAAGTATGTGGGGGATTTATTAAAAATGTCAGCAATTACAATAGCAAGCCTACTTCTGAAAAAACAGAAACATGACTACAGTACCTGTTGTTGATCTTCTTCACCACTAAACCACTAAACCCTTAAAATAAATACTTTTAAAATAACAGAGTAATTCAGAACGTGGTGCATTTGTATAATACTGCTTGTCTCCTGATTTTATCTGAATCACAAAACAGCTAAGCACATCAAAATAAAAAATTGAAACCGGGAATCAGCTTAAACTCTTGCATACAAAATGTTAATTTCACATAAAAACTCCAGTATAAAGAATATTTTCGTCAGCTAAATAATATTCCAGTTATGGAGTTTCATAATCAAACTTAAAAATGATCATTTTATTCTGAAAAACACGTGAATTGTTGAAAAACAAAGCATTTGAATAACATTTGAAAGAATACAGTAGAACATTTTTGTTTTGACAAATTATATAGTGGTTTTACTCGAATATATACAGATTCAGTTAAAAATTCTTTATACAGTACAGTATATTCTGAATCTTAATGGGATTTTGCTAGCCAAGGTTACAAAGATTTAATTAACAATACTCACAACTGGAAATAGGGTATTTGGATCATTTTGCTTTTCCATAATCATAGTATATTTTCTTTAATGTTTTTTTACTTATTTTACACTTCCCCATCAAGAATGTGAGAGCAGTTCTGAGGCCATCTCAAACCCAGCCTAGCCCTGGTACTACTTGGCAAAAGCTTTGTTGCTAATGGAAGAATCCAGATCAGCTGTCATGAAAGCTTATCGAGATGCATTTAGCTGGCCTTTTCGAAAGGCTCTATTCAGTCAGTAAATGGAACCACTACATAGTTTGATAAGGGTCTGGAAATCTTAAACACTCACCTGAACCCTAAATCCAGCATGATGCAGTGCCTTACTGCAACTGCCCCCTTCATGTTGCTGATGTACACAGAGTATGCATGTTTAAATCAAAGCACAAATTCTGGCCTTCTAGTCTGAAAGGCAATGTAGTTTATCCCATCTGCATGTCTTTGCTGAAATCCAGTATTTCATTCTTACTAATTAAAAAATGAGGATAGCAGTGAAAACAGTTCAGGGATAAGTGAACCTGGTTTTAATCAAAGGAATATATTCATATGCATGAAACTAGGTCTAGTCTGGTGGAGGTGACTGTGTATAGGACATGTGTGGTAAGACATCAGACTGCTGCTGATGGACTGCTGCATCTGGACAGGACAACTTGTTCAGTAAACTCTGCAGCAAGTCTGCTTCAAGGCAGCTGAATTTAGAGAGGTCGAAACATGCCTGCATGTGAGTCTGGGCTTTCCCATAGCCGAACTGTTTAAATGTCTCTGACCTAAAGTTAACTCACAAGAATTCAAGTAAAACAATCTTTTTTAAAAAACTAATCTGTACAGTATATACACACTGGCAGTGAAATTGAAAAGAATGTCAGATAATTTTCCCTTGAATACAGCTAAGAAAGGATCAGTGAACTACTGATTGGTGTGAAAGTCTCTCTTATGAAAATACATTGCAGGACACATTCGGCTATTTTAACAGGCATTGGAAATGCATCCCCATCTGTTTTTGTTCATTCAGTTCTTATCTTTTCTTACAGCATATTAATTCTTGTTGCACTCGTTTGTCACTTTACTGTCAAGCACATTTCAATTGGGGTAAAGCTGGGCAATGTCAAGACCACCACATCAATTTCAGAACCTTTTATTCTTTTTTCCCTTGTTTTTGCTTTTTATATCCCCTCATTTTGGAAGTATGTATTGTTAAATGGTTTCAGGATTGATGCACCGCGCACTGCAAACGCACACATGACTGAGAGCCGTAGAATAAACCATTACAATCCAATTGACAAAACTGCTCAGAGAGATCCATTTCGTCCCCACAAGGTAATAAGTTGGCCCAGATCAGAATGATGTCTTGACTTAAGGGTCCTTTTTTCTCTCCAGATTTAAATCTTCTGACATCTGACAGGCTGGTGTGGCAAGACTACTCTACACAATACAGCTGTACATATTATAGCATGTCTGAATTTACCAATAGAACAGCAGGCAAAGAGACAGTTAATTGGCTGAATTGCTTGCCAAGAACATCTAATATCCTTTCATCTGCAGATGTGTGGCATGGAATGATAAAGAATTGATATTTGTAGATGGAAAGGTCAACTGGTAGTCTAAAGGTTAAACCAAAGACATTCCAAGTCATTACTGGCTTCTTCTGCTGTAGTTTTGTGAACAGAGATCTGTATGAATACATCAGTGCGGTGCCGTCTGAACAATAATTAAAACCTAACACGTTATAATAGAGACAATAGGCGAGAAGCACTGACAAAATCTTGTATAAACCCAATTTTGAGGGCTATATTATCTCAGGATTGCAATGGGCATGCCTCATATCTCTGTTTCAAGCAAGTGATATGATACCACATGTCTGTGGTTTCTTTTTCATGAGCTCTCATCACATAAAATGTCGGAATTTTTATGTGCTAAAAAACTATGTTAAAACAACACTTCACAAGCTCATATGCCACAGTCAAGTTTATAACAAGAAAACAGGCATGTGCTTTGTTTGAAAAAACAATAAATAAAAAACTAACTTAGCTTACATTAAAAAAATAAAATGTCATAATAGAGTCTAATTTCCTAATCATGAAGAACGACGTTGAAATATGTTTTGTTCCATTTAGATTTGGATGGTTTGCAACATCTCAATAACGTTCAGTGAGTGAAACTGTAGTTTGAAGTTGCTCACTTCTTAGGAAAAGAATGCTGGCATGCCTGCCTTCTGCTGAATTTGACTGCATGCAGAGTAGCACAATAAAGGGCAATGCCTTATGCCTAATGCACAGTAGTGCACGCATTGCTGCAGATCAGCTAACAAAATCAGGATAACCTTGATGAAATCAACATGGCAGTGTTTCAAGACTGAACACATTTAATCCAGCATTGAAGTCTTAAAACTGATAATATACGACAGTAAACACAAGCTCTGGTGGCACACAGATGCTTCCTACCCAGACATTAGGCTGAAAGGACCATCTTAATGCTTTTAGAATATTTTTAAATTACTGGGAAAGATTAAATATAATCTGTTTCCACCACTGGATCTTCTTTGCTTTGCAATCAGTGCTTCAGCCTTATTATTGATAATGACCTAAACGTGTCATTTTGTGGACAAGGGTGTCTTGATTTCATTAGTCTAACAAGAGTAGATGCTGCACTACTGTACATCACTTGTCTTTTTGTTCAGCTCACTCAACCCCCTGGTCATGTTCGCTGCTCAATTTATCTAATAAAATTCAAAAAGCAAATAATTTAATGCTAAATATCACAGCACATTGTGCAAACTAATCTCTCTGCTATTTCACTAACTACTTCTGCTTTTGTCAATTAAAAGCATAACAACTATTTGTAAAACTAACCTCCTGTGTCAGCAGGCACTTCTCCTGTTGGAGATGATGTGAATTAAGAGGGAAAATTGTTCTGGTTACCCAAAGATAACTGTGCGTGTTTTAGTAAACATCCACCTGATATGGATATCATCAAAAATGTTTCAACATTATTCATACCGTTTTAAACTAACAAAATGCAAATGTTATGTCATGCTGACACATGTAATTATTGGATTATTATTCTTCATCAGTAGACCTATAAAAAAGAACAGTACTGGCCTGGGTGAATAATCTCTGCAGCTCTCTGAGTCACAAACGTGTCCATAAAGATGATGGAGTGTTTGCTGAAGAAGAATGCCACTCACTCTGTTCCCACTCTCACATTTCTGATTACTTCCACACACGTATATCAGATTCCTTTTATAGCAAATCAGACACATGAATTGGTCCTCCACCAACAGAGCAAAGCCACAATAGTACGATGAGCATTAATATACAAAATGACTGAAACGGGAATAGGAGTTGCATACAGTATATTTGTGTGTTGAGAGTATTCATGTTGACTCATTCCAGACATCTTAACATTTCAGCTATTTCAGGTATTTCAGTGGGATAGATTACAGCTGGACTGCATGACAGTCAAAGTGGGTCTGTACTCTTTCCTTGGTCACTAAAACTAAAACACAAGCCACAGGAGCCATGGCACCTTTCCCAGGAAAACTAAAATAACTAAAAGATAACATGTCATGCTACTGTATATCATGCTGTATCTTCTGTGATCTGCTGGTTCTACAACAGCCTCTCTCATCTCAGTCCATGGACAGTGTTTTTCCAGTGTACTGTGAGAAGACAGGTCATGGGCTTGCCTTGCTCATTTTCCTCTTTGCTTTTTGATTATTTATCCTCACCTAAATATCAAATGTATGTTGAAGTATAAACAGAAAGATATAGTATTGAATATTATTACAAATAAATCAATATTACATGTACATACACGATGCCAGAGTACACCTATGAATTAAATTTGCTCAACAGATTTGTTTCATAAATGTTGTTTTAAGGACACCACTTATTAAAATTAATTGCAAGGACTTTTTGACTCCAATATATTAGCAGCAATGGAAGAAATAATGAAGAACTCTATTAATATTGAATAAGTTCACAGTGGGTAGCAATTAAAAATTGAATACAACCAGAACCCGATTCCTTCATTTTCATAGATACAGGAAATAAATTACTTTGGGTGAGAACCATGCTTAGACCATTACATTTTTAAAGGAAGAGGAAAATTATTCAGCGAGGCTCTTAAGTCAAATGTTCACCTTAATGTACAGAAGCCATGTGGGCAGAGTGTCTCTGACACAAAAGGCACATCCATTCCGGGTTTCCTCATGAATAAATTCAAGAATTCTGGAAACAAAGGCGAAAATACTTGTACTGACTTTGCTTTGCAAATCAGTGACACTGTATCCATTACCACTGACATCGTCACTTTGACAGAGACTGACCGGACCATGTCCAGACAGAATCATACAGGGCCTGAAAATATCTTTGCTGGATTGGCCCCTTTAAATATTTCTTTCTTTAAAAATGAAGTGGGTTGAAGTACTGTATGTCAAAATCTATTCTCTGCTGCTTTAAGTGTCTCATCCAAACATAATAAAACACAAAATAGGAATATCCCATAAAATGAACTGTCACGCATTACGTTGTCTGCTGGTACAGTGAAGCTTTATTCCAGTTACTGCAGGGCTTTTATTATCACCATTGATGGGCAAAAAGCAGTATGATTGCCAAGCAGTGTTCAAGTATTGCAAAACACAGACACGTGACATGCATCTTCTAATACAGCTATCAAAAAAGGTAATTAGAATCTGAGAAAGGTTATAAAGAGCAGATTAATTCAGGCTGTGTTTTTTGTCCCATTTCCAATAGATATGTACTGTGATACAAAATCCTTCCTTTTTTCTTGAAAGGGCTCCCGAGAAGCTCAGTGGGATTGCTCCAAGCAATAGTTCACAACTCGCTCAGCACCACCAACTGGGCTGGGATTAGTCAGCCAAGTGCTTTCTTAGTTCCCATCAAAACATCATCCCCTGTGGCTTCCCACATGCGGTGCTGTTAGAAAGACATGCATCTCACCCCAAACTAGGAGTTGATACTCCGCTTCGGGGCTGAGCTGCCTGTGACATGCTATAAAGACAAGTGGCTCGAAGGTGTGCAGGTCAGAGGAGTCTGCCTACACTTGCACTCTCCCCATGTGTGGTTACAACATTTTTAGTTATTAGTCAGGACATGAAAACACACATCTTGCCATTGCAGATTAGGGAATGCTGTATATACAGCATTCCCTTAAGGGTTAAGGGTTAAGGGGAGATTTAGGCATATAACCAAAAACATCAGGTAAAAATTAAGATTTGTAAGTCTATGTGTGCTCAACTCTTTGTTATAACAAAATGTTATTTATTCTCAGTAGGTAACATGCCTAGATTATTTCTCTTCCTCGAGATCCCTCATGTTCTCAAATCCCCTGTAAATTTGTTCTGAAAAACTGACTATGGACTAGGTCACTCTATGTGTGGAATTCAAAACACAATCATTCTCTTTCTTGAGACCAGAGACATGCTGTTGCCTTAGCTTGTCCACACAAGGCCCACTATGTGGGCAGCTGAAAGGTAAGACTAAGGCATCTATTATTGAACAGACATTCAGGTGACACTTTAACTTTCCTTTGCGTAAATGCTCCCTGGCTGCACCAAGTGCTGCGCGCATCATTCCTGACACCCCTCCCTCCACTCTAACACCACCGTTGGAGCATTTTCTCCCTGGTTCATACTTCATAACTATGTGACAGTGCTGATCCACGACTAGCAAATGACAGGAAGCTGTTCAGCCCCATTAGGTTCTATTTCACTATGTGTCTCATAGCCAGTACTTGCCATGCTGAGGACAAACCCTATGGGATTCTATGAGATTCCTATGGGATTCCTTTGAATCCCAAGCTGGGAGCACTCAGGTAAACCCCACACAAGCTCAGAGCACTCGAATAAACCCCACACGAGCTGAGCACTCAGATAAACCCCACACGAGCTCAGAGCACTCAGATAAACCCCACACGAGCTCAGAGCACTCAGATAAACCCCATACAAGCTCAGAGCACTCAGATAAACCCCACACAAGCTCAGAGCACTCAGATAAACCCCATACAAGCTCAGAGCACTCAGATAAACCCCACACAAGCTCAGAGCACTCAGAGAAACCCCACACGAGCTCAGAGCACTTAGAGAAACCCCACACAAGCTCGAGTCACTCACATAAACCCCACACAAGCTCAGAGCACTCAGATAAACCCCACACAAGCTCGAGTCACTCAGAGAAACACCACACAAGCTCGGTGCGCTTGGAGTAACCCCACATGAGCTTGAGGCACTCAGAGTAACCCCTCACATGAGCTCAGAGCACTCGGATAAACCCCACATGAGCTCAGAGCACTCGGAGAAACCCCACACCAGCTCTGGCAGCAGTGTGCAGAGGTGCTCAGGGCTGTGGCTTCATAACCTTTAAGGTTGTAAGCTTAATTCCCCTGCTGTGTTACAGATTACCCAAGGCAAAACTGTAGAAATATAGGTTGCTTTAGAAGTGTCAGCTGCATATATTAATAATGATTGATAAATGCAATCTCTAGATTGAACAAGTTTAAAGGAACAACTCTATGCTTTGTAGTTATCCACAGCACTATCCAAATGCAAAACAGGTGAAGATCTGTATACTACCTCTTGCCTATAGAAGGACACAAGCTGGGTCACATGTTTTGTAAAAGCACTTGGTCCTTTTGGATAGATGTCTGCTTACACAGAAAGGGGGCCTCTTAGAAAATGTTGATGATTCACAGTTCCTTCACAGAACACTGACTGAGGCTGCCAGGTAGCACAAATCTCATCAATACAGTCCATGGAATCTCAGTTCTGCTATAGCTTAAACAGTCCCCATAGTTCACATGTGGGACATCCTCAACAGA
Source organism: Atractosteus spatula (assembly GCF_055471065.1). Lineage (NCBI taxonomy): Eukaryota > Metazoa > Chordata > Actinopteri > Semionotiformes > Lepisosteidae > Atractosteus > Atractosteus spatula. The sequence goes on along the minus strand of NC_142708.1, from coordinate 63,112,521 downwards.
TCTTCGTGAATGTGTCCGAGCAAATCATTTTTTCTCACACAGATTCTCTGCTGAGAGTAGTATGTGATTCCACATATACAGACTGTTGATTTCATTGTATATACTGAGGAACAGAACAATTTTCTCAATTTTTATTTTAGCTGAGAGACTTCTAAAATTTCATTTCATGTCTGAAAGGGTTTAAATCAGCTTTTGCACACTGTTGCCAGGTATTTCAGCGGTACTTCACAATGCCCTAGTCTGCTGTAAAAGGCAATGTGCATGGGTACAGAAAATGTCCAAAGACATAAACCATAAAGTCCTACCTGCATCCTCCAGCTCACACTTCCATTAGCACATTTTAATTGTTATGCCATCTTATATCCCAGCACCAGTCCTACCACTTTTTACAAATCCAAGGAGAATCCATACAAGTAAATAACAATGCAAAAAGCTGTTTGAACTAATGACACCCCTAAAAATGTGTCACCATTTGTTCAGAGACAAGAATGAACAAGTAATTCATTGATTCAGATCACCTACAGTAGATGTTTTAAAGTTTTCTAATGCATTCACTTTTTCTTTTCATTAAAAACGCAAAATTAGCTGTGTGCTAAGTGTTGTGTGGAATCCATTCAATATATCCTGAAACCTAACTAATTACTGTTTATTGCATGTGCTTCAACTCTGAAATGTTTGGCTTAATACTAGGTTCTGCTCCAAAGACTGTTGCCAGTTTAATAAAACCAGGCAAATAAGCTAAAGAAAAGCTACTTCCATCTGAGTTAAATGGTTGAATTTTGAAAGCATGTAAGGATAACTGATTTGATTAACCTAGGTTTACTTAATCAATCATATGCTGCCACTGATAAGCTGAAAAAAGGAGACGTGTACTATATATTTATTTCCTCAGCAAAATAAATGTTTTATGCTTGCACAATTAACACAGAAGGTACTTCAAGCCATTCCTCCTTTTAAAATATTGATATAGAATGTTAGACTGCTGTAATTTGTTTAAGTGCCGAGGTTGTTTCTGCCTTCCCATTGACACTTCTGGGACTGATGGTTGTACTCGACTCTGATGGGAGCCTCATATACCATATGATAAAATTAACAAGTTGCCTTTTATATCTGTGATTGTAAGCCTGCTCTTCAGATGTGTCAGGTTTTCAGAAAAGACTTAACGGTTATATAGCATGCAAACCAGGGAAATTAGATCATTAAAAACAGTGCTTTACTATCAGTTTGTATTATAGCATGCCAAGATTAAATTCCCTGCCACTTATATATCCTGACTGGTATCCATATAACAAGTATTGACAGCAAGTACCAGCAATAAATATAATCATACAATTTAAAATGCAAATGCTGCCAGGGTGCTTAACTAGAAAGAAGGGATTTGAAAGATCTTTGTTAATGAATCAGTGCATTCAGGATTAACTGTGAGGTTATACATTTAGTGTTTATTACTTTTGTGTAAAAGAAAAAATATTGTGAATCTCAGGTTTAACACCTGGCTGACAGTCAATTTACTATACTTGCACCTATATGTGTATATTATGTAATAGTTTTGCTGCCTTACAGTGCTGGGGCCCTGGGTTTAATTCCGGACCTGGGGTGCTCTCTGTGTGAAGTTTGTATTTTCTCACTGTGTTCACATGGATTTTCTCCCACAATCCAAAGACATACTATTAGGTAAATTGGCTTCTGAGAAAACTGTGTGCATGTCTGTGTCTCTGTGTGCCCTGCGATGTACTGGCATCACATCCAGGGTTTATCCCTCTTGTGCCTGTTGCATGCTGGGATAGACTCCTACTCCCTTGCAACCCTGTATTGGATAAAGCAATTAGAAAATGGATGGATGTTATAATGTATTTCTTATCGAAAATTAGTGTCTGAAAGTTTTCATTCTTCATAAAGTAAATGATCTTGCACCTTGAACTCAATAGTCCTTACATTAAGACCATTGCATATGAAGTATACAGTATGCACATTTCTTTGTATTTTGTACAGTGATTCGGTTTTTTTTTTCCTAGATGTGGCAGGAGAGTAAATAGCACTCTTCGGTAGGTATTTTAGAGAAGAAGATTTTCCTGGCACAGTATTCTGAAATACCCAAAAGAAAACAACTGCGGTATATCATTCCAATAGCTCGAGTATCTTATACTATAAAAACAACTACTGCTTTATCTGATCTGATGAGTGTTTTTTAAATCTGTCACAGAATAACTGTGATTGAACTCTCAACAATATACCTTGAAACCTACATGATGCATTTTGGAGACGTCAGTCAGGGCAGGCTTAGTATTCTCTGCAGTGGCAAATCCCAGCCAGAATAAGACGGAAAAAAAAATAAAGTAACTCAGGAACTATGCCATGTCTCATCGATTTAAAAATCTATTTTAAAATAGTCTGCAGCCCAGTCCATCTCCTGGCTGCTTTATAGTGTTTGCCTTAAGAGGGCTGTCTAATGAGTATCCAACTTCCCTGCAATATTGTGGGATTTACAGCACCAGGATTAAGGCTGAAGAAAACCTGTGAGCACCACTACAATGATCAGCGAGCGATATGTCTGCCTTTATTGCTCACTCCAGACTAAATCACAGCACAGAGGACAGCTCCTCTCTCTCTAATTGAACATTAGTACCAGAGGCAGGCAGCTACACCGGGCAGGCAACTGACAAAGGTGAGAGTGAAAAGATGCAGGATGAAAGGCGGGTTTGCTCAATGAGCAGGCCCACCGTCTCCCACTGAGTAGAGTGTTGCTACTGGAGTAGGACTGAAAAAAAAGGAAGTTTTTAGGAACAACCTCATGATCGTCACTTCCAAAAGGGAACGGTACTTACAGTACAAATCACTGATGGAGGAGGAAGTCTGCGAGTCACTTCAATTCCAGATCCTCCACTGGCTCTTGAAAATGTGCAGGTCGCTTAGGTTTAACGATAAAGAACTTTTTCATTGAATATGTGCTGTGTTTTGCTAAGGTGAGCAATTCTGTGCTGAGTCACTCCAGCACAGTTCAGCCAATAACCTGCTTCCTTTAAGAAATAATTGGATGAGATCCCTGGATAAATAAGCTACTAGCTGGATGGGTCTAATGGCATCCTTTCATTTGTAATAATTCTTAATTTCTTATATTCTTGTTTTCAATGATATTTGAGTACTCAACTGATCCTCACAACTAGAAGCACAATTACAATCTTTAAAAAAATAAAATGTTTCAAATTACAATGCCTGAATAGTGGCTTAGTGCATTAAAACTATTGCCTAGATTAAATTTTAAAAAGTAACCTTCCCACCAGCTGCATGAGAATATACTGTAATTCAATGTTTGCCTGAACACTTTGAGATACAATGGGATTTAAAATCTGCCCTTAAACCTGAACGAAATGAATAAAAAAGTTCAGCATTACACCTTTGTGAAGATAAATGTCAGGCCCTGAAAGCCCTTTACATGAAACTCATAACACTGATCAGCTTTTAAGTACTACTGCCATTGACCAGGCTAATTGAGCAGCTGATCACTTGTATTGACTCATTATAAAGTCATTGTAAATTGTGTACTGTACTGTACAGCCTATTTACAAAAGCTAGTCACTTTATCATATTAGTAACTGTAAGAAAAGATTAAAACTACAATAATGTGACTATGTACAATTAAATATATTGTTTCTTAATGATTAGTTCTTGGGGAGGATAATAAATTAAACAGTATTCAGTTTACTAAAGGTATAATGGTTTAATTTAAATGCTAATGTGTTAAGGTTAGATGTGCATGGGCTTGTTCAGGAGTGCACAGATGAGTCGGGCTGCAACAATACTGGATTTTACTTTCTTCTTTTTCACTAGAGGAGGAAAGATGCAAGTACAAGAAGGCTTCGTTTTTCGTTGTTTCCTAGTGTCAAACCCAGGAGTGGATGATATGATCAAAAAGAGTGAAATAGATTTTAGAGTGAGAATAGGTGAGCTACTGTACATTATGGAGTTTCAGCATATTAGAACCCAGGAGATGTAACGACCACTCAGGATTTTTCAGTCATATATTGGAGGCAATTTCATACAGTTCTAGTTGTCAGTATGAGTCAAAAAGGCTTTTTATGAAGTCACATGTAAAAGATTGTTTTTAAATGGAAAACATTCAATGTAATGCATGCAGTTGGATTAAGAATGGGTTAACAGACACGAAACAACACAGGTAAGGAGTGAAGTGATGTTATTAGTGGAGTACCACAGGGATCTGCATGAGGACCACTTAATAATTTTATATTGATATACACTGTAGATTATGTTGAACTATTCAGGTTTGCAGATGGTAGTATAGTATATACTATAGTATACTATATACTCTAGTATATAGTATAGTATTTATATAAATATATAAAATAGTATAGTGTAGAATTAGTAAACACTCCAAGATCAGTAAACAAAATTTAAAAAAATTAAACAAATTTCAGAAGTCGGAAATCTTGACAGATGACCTTTAATCACAAACTAGTGCAGGGTGTTTCATTCAGGTAGCAAAAATAAACTGAACTGAATATTTTTGGTGTGGACAAATTGTATTCCAAGGAATCTTCATTCAACCATTCAAAAACCTAAAAAGCAGATACAAAGTCCTCCCAGGGGACAATGCCAATTTACAGTGAAGCATGGTCCAGAACAAAACACAGGTGGAATTTATTGAAAAGTGTATCCACCTGAAGCCATGAAGCCGACACCTCCCAAGAAACTGATAGATGGTATCCAGTGTCACTCAGCTACAAGAAACCAAGCAAAATTAGATAGAAAAACTCAGTTTTTGTTGTAACTTCTCCTGTATTTCAATTCCCCTACGTGCCATTTTGAAACCCTGTCATAAAATAGTGATTACCTTAGGTAATTTTAAAATTCCAAACAAGTCCCTTAACTGCAGCTGTCTGACCAAATGTGTCTTGTGTTTATCCAATGGAAATGATCTTTGTGCAGTATCTGAGTGTTAGGTAGCTCAAAATTTTGTTTAAATCCAAGCATGAAGCATGTAAGAGTGTGATCTGAGTATCACATCAGCATTTCTTAAAAATTAATTTTGTGATTTTCATTATTTATTAAAGCAGGCAATAAAATGCACTAGAGTAGTATTTTTCTGCCAAGTATTTAATTTGTCCTGCAATTCTGGCCTTTAAATTAATAACTTGGTAAAACAAACAACATTTTAAATTAAAAAAGGCAATACGGTATTCATGACATTCTCAACTTAAGCTGTTAATCAAAACAAAATGGAGCAATATGTGATCAAACCATTTTCCATTTACAAAATCAGCTAACCAAGAAACAGGGATCAGCCTAGCTGTAATATCAGTCAAAAAGACCAAGCTGCAAAGACAAGCAAGTGCTAGCAAGTAATGATACAGCATTATACTTACAGTATATGGGACAATTTAAACAAAATTAGTTCCCATTTTGTTAATGACATACCTGTAGTGTAGCCAGCTGATGAAATAGGTACCCAGTTAGCCTGATTTCTGTCTAATTCAGCTAACCCATTTAACATGCTATCTTCCTCTACATCTATCACATCATTACACAGTTAGTGTTTACTAACAAAAAATGAAAAGAACTGGCTGACTGTTTTAGGAGTCACCTGAAAACCATTTTTTCTGTTACAAACGTAAAACTAATACATATCCTGAAGATTTCACTAATAACGCCTGTATCAGGCATGTACTGTATTTGCCAGTTACTAGCAGTCAACAAGCTGTATTTCAGTGATAAAGTAGTAATGCATGACTTACAGGTGAACCCTAAAATACAGCGTTACTGAAAATTGTGTCATGGTGTATCAGCCTGCAAGCCATCTTATCTGCAGACAGGAAAAAACCTTCATGTTTCAGCCTTCTTATTTCTTAACTGAACACAACAGTGAGAGGATTGAAGCTCAGAGGAAGGGGCATTTGGGGAATAAAGTACTTCACATTTTTGAGATAACACATCTAAAAAGAACACAGCTACTTATTTCTAGTTCAAGTTAAAGATGTTATTTTTTTATTCTCCCTGTTCATGCACCATGCCCATTAATTGTGCAGACACCCTTCAGGTGTTGCTCTTTTTATAGCTGTTTTGTCTTCATACCATTTAATACTTTATTTAATTTATGATAAATCCTTCAAAGTACCTAAAAACAAACACCTACTGAATTAAACAGTCTAGATAAAGGAAATAGAGGTATAACTTAATCAATGGATTATTTTTTTCTTCAGCTAAAGAATAAATTCATTCTAATGCAGCCCCAGCAACATTTCAACAATGGGTTCTGTACCAAAAATGTAGCACTCGCACTGACAGGATACTCAAGTCCAGTCCACAGGGCATCAACTGCAACTATGTAACAGAAATATAATAAGGAGAGCACAATTCAGCAATGATACCAAGACTGAAACATGACACGTGATATACTATAAGAGCCTTTAAAGGTATGTACTTTGTTTTGTTAATGGCAGTTTTCATTCTACCTAATCTCAAACAGAATCAATGGCCAGTGAGATCCACAGTCCACTTAATGCCTAAACTGTTAAAGATCTGGGAAGACAAAAAAAGTAAATTGATCAAATAAATTCTCAGGTCAGGAGATGACCATCACTGATCTAACTTATCAGCATGAGAAAACGGTGAATTATTACTGATCGTCTGCTTCTCAAAAGCCATGGGAAATCTCTAGCTTTCATCTAATCTGTGCCTGGTTTCTTATTTGAACTAATTGCTTGATCAATTAGCTCTTTTTCCTCACAATTCTTTAAAACATTAAAGAGAATAAGGAAACCCTCAGAATGGCAGATAGACTGAGAAGTAGACATCAACATGTACATGGGAAGGCAAGAACTTGATTAAAATTATGAAAAACTAAGAAAACTATTCCTCCACAGGTAGGCCTACACAATAAACTGATGCTAAAAAAGCAGACTTTTATAATTCTTTAAAAATTTTAAATATTAAATTAAGACAATTTATTAAACTATAAGGAGGCAATCTTTTAGCTCAGAAACACTAACAAATAGAAAAATGCATCTAATGCTAACAAGAGTGGCAAACCTTTCCTGGCAGGTATAAAAGGAAAATTGAATTTTTCCATAATTTGAAGCTCGTAATTGTTGGATTTAAAATTAGTCCCTTCAGGGCTCAATACTGGATAGGTTTCAATGAGGAATCGGAGCGGTGAAGACTGGGTGCAGCCCCGAAACTCATTCAGCCCTGGTTCTGATATTTGGGGTCCACTGTTTAAGTACAGAGTTGGTCCCATGATCTTGTCTGGTCAGATACAAGAGATTCCAAGCTTATACTATAGGTTGTGGAACTTCTGGCCTCTCCACTCAGCTTTGAGCTGCTTATCTGATAAGATTACCTTGGTCTGAGTAGGCACTGAGAAGGTGGGATAATAGATTTATCCACCTCTGTCTGTTACTGTACTTCACCTAATGCTTGTGCCGAGACAGGGGATGGATACAACACATAATGTTATTAACAAACACTGACAAATGCTTTCACAGTGAAAGTGTAATTTGGGATTAAAAGGTTTTCATTAAGGAAAAACAATAGCATTACATTCATCAGGGTCAACATGCGATGTCTGCTTTGAGAGTCTAAGAAATTCTTAGACTAGGAGAGTCTAAGAAAGAGAAAAATAAGCCCAAACCCAAGAACAAAGAAACAGATCTACACAGAAACTACTAACCAGATAAATGATGGAATGATTAATTTTAATTTGCGCATCTTTCATATTTAATTTAACTTTTTCTCCAGAAAAAGGATCTATGCTGGCAATTACCAAAACACACACCAGTACTTTTTGCAGGGCCCAAAATGTGCATTTTAAGACTGTAATACCACACATGTTTCTATATTATGACCTTTTAGCACCTCACATGATATACAGATATGGAAACACAAAGGTTTCATTTTTTATTTCACCTACAATACCTCTACAGTACTCTTCTACAGTACATTGCCTATATCAATTAAGGAGGAGTTTAAAGTAATTCATTATTTTAATGAGGTGTGTTTTAAATGAATTTCACAAATCTAGGTCTTCTTTTAAAGGTCTCATAACATCTATTCCTGAAATTGATTCAGCACAATTACAAACCTGGTCTCCCTCGTTATTCTTCCCCTGCTGCAAATCAGCAGTTCTGGGTTTGTTAGAGTGGGAGCAAGGCCCAAAAGAGAAAGCAGGAAAAAAGTCATGACATTTACTGGCGAGCCAGAAACATCTCTACTGTGTAAATGTGTAAGGTCCAAAAACCCTCAAATTAAAAAAGATGCTTGAGGCACTGGGACATGCAGTACACAGAATGCACTCAACTTCAGCATGGCTGTTACACACTAGAGGAGCTCAAGTGTGCTCCTCACACTTGATGTGCATTAGATACAGTACAATGTAAACACTTAAATGGATGTGAGAGATAAAAAGCACATTAACGTATACTGCTCGGTCTTGCTAACAAAGCACATATAGGTGAAATGCATCATATTCATAGATGAGGTTGAACTGCAGAGCACAAATAAACTACTGATAAAACTTCCTTTTCATTTTGTTGTGCACGGTGTTTAATTGATTTTAAAAATCTTTTGTTTGACGACATTTGAGACAAAAGTCATTTTTCAGCCATTTAGAAAGAAAGGTAACCACAGTACAGTGAACATTTGTTTTTGCTCGAGACATACAGGTACAGTATGTGCTAAGAATGCGCCAAAATAGAAAATTTACTCTGAAAGATTTCATAGCCCCCAATTCTGAAGATAAGTTCTTGTTCCTTTTGTTTGTGCGAAACATTTGTTGCATAATACTGACTCTTACCACATGAGATGATGTCTTCATCAGTTTTACTACTGCTGTTGACATGTCAGGCAACCAGGAATGTTACGGTATTAATTAGAAAGCTTTATACTGTACATGTTTCACAAAGCAGATAGACTATCATCTTTTAGTTCCTCCAATCTGTTTGGTTGCATTTTTTCTAGGTAGTGACGTACCTGTATACCCATCCTTCAGTTCTGCACATAAAGGTATGGGAAATGGTGACTTTTGTTTTTTGGTGATTTCTATGCAGGACTGATATATTTGTAGTTACTACAGAACATTTTGATATGAAAAGTGTCTTTTAAAGCTTACCACAGGAGTACATATTGCTGTGCAGTATATGCTGCCATTGACAGAAATGCTTCAGGTCTTCACCTCCATGTATGTAAATTATAGAAATGTTTTTTGACAAATTCTGCAAAGAGGCAAGTATATTCACAGAGCCTCATGTTCTCATGCTACAGTATCTCTTTAAACTCAGTATTTTAATATCCTGCTTTCTATAGTAACTTTTATTTGTATTTGTTGCCAAAGATCTGATCACTTTTCTAAAAGAAGGAGGGATAAAATGTATAATTTGGTTCTGATATGTTAAAATCATTATTCTAATTAGAGGCATAAACCTAAAAATAATGAGGAAATGAAAAAAATGTACTGTATTATTTCAGTTACTATAAATGCATGTTGGAATTTTTATCTGGTGATCAAAATAGAGAGTTGTATTGTGCAGGGCTGAAGGTTATCATATTAGTACAATTTTCTTTTAATCAATAGAAATAAGAGCATTGCCCTTTCTGGCATGAGCAAAGCCTTGTCCCTTCCTCTTAAGCTAAGCTAGAGTTCTGTTACCTTACAAATGTGTGTGTTGTATGATCAAAGTGACAAGTTTTCTTATTTTTAATTGTTTTCAAACCAAGTACTACATAATTACTTTAGACAGATCATACAGTAGGATCAAACTGTGTGCTACTGTGTAGTTCAGAAAAATTCATGCTTGACTAATAATCATCCCAAGGGGCTTGGTGAAATTGCCCTTTTTCGAATATGTAGGTTAAATTAGTTATCATATTTATCACAATATTGATAGTTTTAAGACACCCAAAGCAAGTAAGTATCCAAGTATTTAGTCTGTAACACACACTGAGCATGGTTAGCTTAAATTACATTTTGAAAATAAAACTGATTCAACAAAATTAACACTTCTGTTTTCAACCAAATACTGTACCTGTCCCAGCTACGCAAAAAAAAAACTTTAAAAATTGACTGCTGCTTGACTGCCATCAGCTGTTATAATGAAATGCAGTGTATTCTGGACTAAACGAGAGAAAAGAGCTTTATACAAAGTTTTGTCCTGGCACCGTTCATAGTCATCACAGATGCTGCTGTGTCACTTCAAGGGTCAGAAGCAAGAAATGGTGTTTCGTAACTTATGAGCTCAACTGTCCCGAAAGGTTTCTCTTTCTCAATGAATTTTGCCTTTGTAATTACAATTAGAATGAATAGCTACTGTGTAATAAACAGTAATCTCTAAGCCAGTTATGATAAACATGTCGGAATAAAATAAAAGCCTTTTAAAGGAACAGCACAGCTGAGCACAAGCAGAATGAAACATCTGATAACGAGCAAGCCAGTTTCTCACAACGGATGACATGATTCATTAGTGCACAGGGAAAAGATAGGGAAGAAGGAAGAAAAGAAAATGAGCTTTGTATGCAAAGACCACTCTCCTACACAGCTTTGAATTTTGCAGAATATTGCACTGTGTGGACAGAAGAAAATTAAAAGAACTAAAAGGACTACCCTTCAAACAGTGAGAATTGTACCACAACAGTCAGCCCTTGTCAATAGGTATGACAGGGCAAGAATTCCACAACTATACCTCTTATAGATTATATATAGCATATACAGTACATATTTTATATATAGTATAGAATCACCTGTATTCGCCAAGTACTGTACATTTTTGTAGAAGGACCTTACGCTGGTGTACTTGGTGCTGAAAAACCATTCAGCACAATTGTTTTGCACAGGGCTTCAAACACTAAAACAGAAAAGGCAATAGTTGTGCTGGGGAACAGGAATAAATTTGGACACAGCACAGTTGTCAAAGAAAATGAATGTCAATGACTGAATAAATCTTTCTGCACATTCCATAAAATTTCATGATCGCATAAACTGTCTCAGCCAAGCCTCCGCAGAACTGTGGTGCTTTGAATTCAGAGTTCCTGCTGTGGTGCTTCCTGGCTGTCTTTCAACGTGTGTGTGGATTACAAAAAAATAGGAAAAAAAAACTGGTGAGCGTTGTGCTTTTACAGTTTATACTGTAAAATAGATACCTACCAAAAACAGCAAGAGGGCTAACCTAAAAAAAACAACATCTGCAGCCAATTTAGAAACTACATATTATTCAGAGCTGATGAATATTTATAAGGACATAAGAAAGGTTATGAATGTGAGGAGGCCATTCAGCCCATTTAGTATGTAGTTAGTATAGTTAATTGATCCAAGGGTCTCGTACAGCCATTTCTTGAAGGAAGTCAGGGTAACAACTTCAACAACATGGCTGGAAAGCTTGTTGTACAGCCCACTGGGTAGAGAAGTGCCAAATGATTTTGGTTTTAAAAACATTTTACATACAGTAGCTTCCATTTGTGTTTTCCTGGTTCATGTTCCAGTGCTCATTTTGACTAAATCAGCCGGGTTGAAAATGCCTGAATTCTTGGATTAGATTCCCTCAAAGTCTTTTCTGTGCAAGACTAAAAAACAATATGTTCTTTGAAACACCGTGACCAAAGATTTACACTACTTCACCATATAATTTTAACATCTCTTGCTTACTGGATCTGTGTGTGCCCTCCGATGGACTGGCAACCATTGCTTGATGGGATATGATCTGACTCCCCTATGAAATACGACCCTGTTTTGAATAAAGTGGTTTGAAAATGGTTGGATGGATATTTTAAATATTTGACCACACCATTTGACTAATGAGGGCACCCAACACACTGCTTTTTACAGTACATTTTAGTGGCATGACTGGCAGATGGAAAAATAAAATCTTATTTCAATTTTATTGAAAATCAATTTTAAAATCAATTTTAATAGATTTTAATAGAAACTGGAAAATAGAATAGAAACTAAATTACCCAAATGACACCTAAAACCTAAACATTGATAGAAACTTGCTGTTTTGATAAGAAGGGAGTAATTGTTCATGAAGTTTTATACTGTACTTGGTGAATTATGTAAATACTGTACACTCATTTTATTTTCAGTGTCTGAGTTAGATGTGCCCTGGGATTGAGATATACTATATGATGAAAAGTCAGCTTCATTTGAGTGGAAGCTGCTCCTAAGACTGGCGTGTAACTCATTCTTATTTTGCGATCTTTCTGATCTAACAAGCATTAACACAGAACATAAAGTTTTAGAAATGAATGTTTTATTCACAAATCAGAGTACCTTTTTGTTGCAGGACGGCAGAGCAGAAAGATTTTTCTGTTATGACAATATTCCACCACTGTGAATCACACCTCAGAATAAATTTTATTTTTAATTTAAAATCAAAAAGAGTAAAAGATAGAAGTGACAACTATAATCATGTTGTTGTCTTAATAACCTTCTAAAGCATGATGTCCAATTCACAGGTATAAGTGGCAGAGGTGATTTTCACAAGCTGTGCACCACTAGTGACAAACATACTTTACATTTATATCATACCTCACCTAACCACAGAAGACTAGATCAGTCTACCAACTACAGGAGGATATGAAAGAAAGTCCAAAAAAGTGAGTGAAAATAAAATGTAAATGGGATTGATCATTTGTGTCACTGGTAGACCAAAATGGTTTGAAAAATGAGGACACTCTGTCACTGACTCGTCACACTCTGTGAGTCTCAGACATTGGCCTCAGCTGACCAGGGAAATGTTGTGTCCTGCATGCAGTACGATGCTATTTCTCTATCCAAGCATGTGTCACATGCACTCAAAATGTGTTTCACCACATTTGAAAGGTTTAAATAGCCTAGTATATATCCTGTATACAATGTATTTCTAACATTTATTTTATATAGCACCTTTCATGTCACATCATCACAGCACACTTAAACCCTGCAGTTAAGCTGCACTCGTATATTTCTGGGATTCACCCAATTAAGAAGGCAGGAAAGGGACATGTTGTTTTCATTCTTTTAACCACAGGAGAAAGAAGGGCCATTTTCTGATTTTTTCTTTAGTTATGAACATGGTTACTGTATGTGTCTGCTTGTTCAGGCTGGTGACATGACAGGTTGACTGTCTAGAAGTGAACGTATATGTACTGTACGTAAATGTTTTGATTTGTTAATTAAGTTGTTTAAATCCAGATGTATCTTGAATGATACTTTTTCTCTGTAAAGCAATGCTGAACTCTTGTTTTCTCCCAACTGCCTGCCAAAGTGAAATCGTTTGCTTGAAAGTAATTTGCATTTTCCTCTTTGCAAACAAAAGCCCTGGGTTTCTCTGCAATTCGCACTCTGTGTTTCTATGTCTGAATTGAAAGCAATTATTGAGGTTAAACATCCCCCCTTGGAAAGCTTGACACAATAGCACGTTTCCATCAAATCGAGTCAAACACAGCATGGCAGAGGACAGCGACTTCAGAGATCACTCCCAAATACTGGACTTAAAAGCAGAGTCTGAGGTCATTCAACCTTTCCCCCAATGCCTGGCAAATTCCAAGCCCTGAGAGATGGAATTTAGATGCACGACTAGAGTGTCTGCAAGATAACAATTTCCTAGTACAGTATCTTTAAAGAACAGGCATGAATATCTTATGTGCTACATAGGATCATTACATATTATTGATTATTACATATACAACTATAGGAAACAAAGGTTTCTTTCAGATTTGCTTTGTTTTATTGTATCCATAATACTTCAGACATACAGTAAATGTAGATATAATACCTAACAGCTCCTCTGAAATAATAATAAAAAATATGTTGACAAGCACTTGTCTACAAGAGATTGTCACTTGTCTTAGCCTTTCTAAGAATCACCTCAGCTTGCTAAAAAATATGAACAAATTGCTTGAATTCAAGGGTGTGTAAACCAACAGGCACAGGAACAGGAAATCTCTTCACAGTGAACTGTCTGTCCATAACAAAACACAAACATTTAGTTCTAGTCCAGAAAGCAAACCTTTCAAGATTGCATGGGAAATGTTCAATTGCAGACCTCAATTTCATAGCAATAAAACTTTGAAGACTTTAAAGAATAGTAGTTTTGGCATTCCAAGCCAAACATCCCAAAGTTTTTGAAATTGATCTTGATCCCTGCTCACTGAAACTCTCCATTACAATCCAGTGAACATGAGTGAAAGCAAATTGCTTCAGGACTCTTGGGACAGACTGGCCTGATAGTTGCAGGAATTATTTGGGGGGTATTGTAACAGTTCTCTAAATTTTCACTGCTGTACATGATCAACTCTGTTAGACAGAAACTGGCTGTTCAGCATTCCAATGAGAGAAAACATACAATTTCACAATCATCAATAACTACATCTGAAAAACAATTTACGAAAAAAAAGTATAATGGTCCTTCTGTACAAATACACAGTGTTCAGTTGAAATAATCCTATTTTATAGGAATGCTGTGTTTTCTAAAAGTAGTTAATGAGCATTGATCCAGAACCTCTAAAATTCTCTCAAGTGTATGTGAAATAGCTGAAATATAGATTAACCACAGCACGTTTTCTAATGCTCATTTATTGGCTACAATTATCTGTGCTCCACTTGCTGTTCTTTAAGAGAATGTAGTAGAACCAGTTAACATCTTGTTCAAAAGGTGAAGGTGCCTTTACACCATGTAAGGTCTCAGGCAATTTTTATTATGAAATAAACTACAGTGGAACACAGATGTGAAATAACTTCTCACTAGAATTTTCTTATAGCGTAGAATGTGGAGCATAAAAAATTACCTTTACATGATCCATGGTGTTTTTTTTAATAATTTTGCTTGTCACATGCCTAAATTATTACTCATCTGTTCATGTGCATAAGCATTTCTGTGTGAGAGGTTATTACTGGTCCAGAAATTCAATACAAACTGGACTTCTAGCTGGTCCAAAGAAACAGGACCTGGAATAGGGCTCAGAAATTGCCAGTGTGGATGGGGCTTTAGGGAAGCAAGGGCTTAAAAAATGTTGTCTATTGACCTTCTTTATGAGAAAGACAGTATGATTCCCATTTGAGGGCCAAAGGAATTAGTGAGGGGGAAAAGAAAACATCAACATGATTAGAGTCACTCTTTTAAGAGGATTTACAGCTTAAACTTTATAAGGTTTGCAAGGACATTCAGTAGCTGAAGAAGGTTTTTGAATGAGAATTACACAACAAATTTGTTGTTTGCTTAAATACTTTAAAGCAGCATAATAGGCTACTAAAAGAAATTCTCAGCTGACGAATACCAACATCGGTTAAAACCCCTGCAGCACATAATTATTACCTCACAAACTACAGAAAGAAACGAGAAAAGAGTCTTAAAATGTAAATCAGTGGTTTCACACTTGGATCGAGACCTCTCTTGCACTAGGTGTCTTGTCCAATGTGTACAAAGGCTCTCATCTGGAATACAGACTGAGCTATTGATTACTAGTATTGATTATATAGTAATCACCCTGCTGCAATCACGATTCCCTAAGCTGACACACACAATTGACCACAAGATAATGGTGTTTGGCTGCGCTGAATGAACCTGGACTGAATCCCTCAGCATTGCCATGCAGCAGCAACTGAGCTCATAGTCCTGTCAGTGGGAGCCACATCACTCTTTCCCTTGGTGTCTTCTCTGCTGAAACACACCGTGGGTACCACAGGGCATGGACAGACAGAGTTAATGGTGCTTCTTTCAGAGGAAAACTTGTGGAAGCCAAAGATAGACAGAACTTTGTTACTAGCACCAGGAGAGTTCATTATAATACCATAAACCCTGAAGTGAAATAATATTAACCTTAATATTGATTGAGATGACGAATGCTGACTGGTATGAAACTTTGTCAGGCCCTTTTTGTTGATCAAAAAAAAACTTATTCAGAGAGCAAAACATTTACTGTAAATACTACTATGATCTTTCTTGAAGACTTGCAACTCTAAACAACTAATAACTTAACCATTAGTGTCCTTGAAGTAACTGGCAGTGATTGCACCTGAGAAAATAAGCATTTAGGTTGAAATAGTTAAATTGAAACACCTCACCTCAGCGTATCCTGCCTTATCAACTCCACTTTATTGGCTTTGATCCATAGGCTCTGTTTAAAGTGCTGGCAAAGAACGAGACCCACAATCAAAAATGAAAAAGGATCACTGTCTTACAAAACAAGAACGAATCTTCAAGTGTTTTGTCAATGGATAATTGTAGGGGTGTAATCATGTTTTTTCTTGTTTTTTTTTACCAAACAAGGTACACTGTGCACATTCTAATGTGCTATTATTGAGCTAAATATAAACGAGCTCAGTGTCTAATCAGAGGCGTTTACAGTATTCATGCCTATTACAGCCTGGTGCAAAATACAAAAGAATTGATTTTGAAGAGCATCTCGTCAGTGGAATCTTCCCCTGTCAGTTAAAGACGCATTCTTCATTTTCTACCGAGTGGACTGATCCAGAGAGCACTTCAGTTAGGGACTGATTGTACCACTGCCAGCTGAATCCAGGGTTTGGGTGATTTTGTCATTTATTAGTGGACAGCATAGCCAAACATGCTACACATCGAATACATGCTTTTCATGTGTCAAACGTATTGCTTTGGAAGAGCTGGAAACTTCCTTTGACAGCACAGGAAGAAATATTCTTTTCTATCAAACGTCTGTTCATTATTGCACATTCATCAAAATGTTGTTCTAGAAAGGTTTAGTGAACAATAATGGGCCTTGTTTCAGTTGTGGTCCAACCAGCAGTTTGTTCTTCACTCCAGGGCTGGCCAGCATTGTTTCTCTTTTGCTCTGTGTTGTTTTTTTCCTGTTATAGAACAGTGTAAGGTGTTCTTTGATTTCAAACAAAAGACATGACTACAAAAGGAATACATTCTGAAAACACTCCAAATTTCCTTATAAATGACACTTGGCACACAGATCCAGAATCCCATTCCTTCTTTTTTGCTAAGACTAGCCTCACAATGCCATATTTCCCCTGGGAACTCAGTGTTTACAAAAGTAGAACAAAGCAACATCTTTGTACTGTAAAGCGAAGACTCAGTCTTCTAAAGTAAAGAGTGAGAAGAAATGTCTAAGATCCATTATTCTCTAAGATTAAGGAATTGTTAATCACATTTACTACATGAGTGGAAATCAGAGTCAAAATATTCCCTTGCTGTATTTTTTTTATAATAATGCATAACACTTTCATTTGTAGGGAGCAAATAATAAAGAATGAATGCAGACTAACTGTGATAACACTTTGGTGAAAGATGATCTAGATTTTTCTCACTGAAGGAAGAAGAAAAACCACAGAAGCTTTCCCTAAATTATAGCATCATTTTATTACACGATTTACTTTAATGATCATAGCAAAAGAACATAAAACATATGGTGCCAACAAGGACAGATTCATCTGTGTTTTCAAAAACTGGCACTGCAGAATTGCCATTTTTAATTCAATATTTCAGTTTCCTAACTAGATCTACATTTTTCCACTGAAAAGCAAGGATTGCATTCCAAATTCAGTGCAGTTAGTGTTCTTAAAATAAACATTTTTTTGGTTTCCTGGGAAGATATTTAACTGGAAGCTATATACTGTGGTGTGTAATGTTATCGTTACATTTTTATATAATAATTCTTTGCATACTGTATACTGTATATAGCACTTTTCATCCCAAAGAACCGTGAAACCACTTCACACTAGCAGCCCTACAGCTCAGCAGGTCAGTGGGAGAAGAAAAATAATTTCACCAACTGAATTAAAGGCTGAAATTTGTGGAGGGCAGATTGTGCAAATGTGGGGTTCTATTCAACCAGGATACCAGGGTTAACACCCTCTACTCTTACAAATAGTGCCATTGCATCTTTAATAGCAGCCGTGTCACCCTGCACCTCACATCTGGCAGCCCACTGAAGCTCAGCAGGTGTGAGCCTGGTCAGTACCCGGATGGGAGACCTCCTGGGAAAAACTAAGGTTTCTGCTGCAAGAGGTGTTAGTGGGACTGGCAGTCTGTGTGGGTCCTAATGCGCCAGTGTAGTGACGGGGACACTATACTGTAAAAGGGTGCCATCCTTTGGATGAGATGTAAAACTGAGGTCCTGACTCTCTGTGGTCATTAAAAATCCCAGTGTGTTTCCTGAAAAGAGTAAGGGTGTTACCCTGGCTTCCTGGCCAAATTTCCCATTGGCCATTACCAATCATGGTAAATTATTAATATATTATTATTATTATTGTCAATAATAATAATATATTACTTGAAGTCAAGATCTTAATGTACAGTAACACTGTGCCTCTTACAGAACAGTGTCCCTGGGCACCATACTGGGTTATTGGTGTAGACATTTTTGTCCAGATGAACCAGCACATCAGTCTCTGCCAAACCTCCCATAGGCCTATAAATCAGTTCAATAAGACAGTTATAACCTTTCAAAGTAAAACAAATCTGGCAAACAAATGATGTCATGTGAGCTGGTTTAGTACTAATTAGAATTAATCCTGGTCCCCAAGGAAAATCAACCATCGAACATCAAATACTATAAATTCGTATAGAAATTAATAACTGTGACTGAGTGGGAGCTGGTTAATTTACCACCAAAGAAGCAGGTTCTAAATTCACTTGATCTCCAAAGTGAAGTAAGCAGTTTCATGCCCGTCTTTAATGCATAACAAACCCATTCTTCACAGCTGGCAGCCTTCCATAAACAACAGTCCAATGATGGATTGAATGACGGGAGGTTCTAAGGTCACAGCTCGTGGAGAAGATGCTCAGAGACATTTTCCAAGCTGCTTGTGACAAACAGTAAGTATAACAGTGTCTTGTACAGAATGATGCCTTACTGTCACAACACAGAGCAGATTTACATGAGATACTGGCAAGTATGCAGAGACCTGAATTTACCTGTTTGCCTGAGGGGTATTTCCATGTTATGGCTGATGCACGGATTCAGATTTTTTTTTAAATAATAGGCTTTTATGAGCTTTTATGAACAATGAAGTTTATGGGGTCAAATACAGGTAGATTGTGCTACTTCCAATTTTAAAAATGTTGTGAAACAAATGGACAAGGTTATTCACACCTTGATATTAAGCAACACAATTACTCTAAGAAACAATGCAATAAATAGCAAATAGAACTAGGGAAAATCAAATGACTTTCAAATGAATGATCACTGCTCTGTAATAGATTCATCTTGCACATCAAGTTGCTGGTTATGTGAAACAAACAACCTATCCAATAACAGTCCAACTTTTTCCCTGTGCAAGTTGTGCAGATTTGTTTTAAAAATGATTTTCATGTGTTCAAATGAGTGAAGTCCTGACAAAGCTAAAGAGCACACCTATATTTTTACAAGTGCAAACACACAAAGGAGCGCTCACCATGAGGCCGAGTAAAGATGACACCTTAGTTACCTTTTACTTGCTGCTAAAGAAAAAACAGCAACATAGAAAAAGTGGGGTCAGTGTCTGGACACCGCAAGATATCTTTGCCAGTTCTGCACTTTACAGCAGAGAGAAAAACATCAATGTCCTGAAGCCGGGACATTCCGCTGTTCGGTAATTAGCAGAACCGTTTCACGCCACTACAGCTTGTTCACAAAGCAGTGAAGAAAATATCAATATCTGCTAATAAAATACTGAATACATTACTTGTCTGCCTTAGACTAAATGTCACTGGCTGTAAATGGCTTCTGTAAACCATTAAGTTTTATATTAAATTGTTTTGTCATTTGTTTCCCTTTTTATGATAGTAATTCTCAGTCTCCCCCACCAGAGCTCTGAATACAGTATAACCTGTTCAGGCCCGTAAAAAAATATCTTGTGTGTTTTGCCCTGCAAGGCTCTTGTATGTGTCCGTGTTTAAGAAGGTAATTGATATTTAATTTAAGAACTACACAGTTTTGTCTACAAGCATATCTCACAATGCTGACTTTTTACATACCAGAATGGCTCTGAAGCTGGGCGCTGGCGTTTGTCTTCAAAGACTCAAAGTCACAGTCACATGGACATTTTGTCCAGTATGTATAAACAGCCCAGATGAATTCCAATATTAGATTGAGGATGCTTCAAAAGACTACAACATGCTGCTCTTATGATGATTTATTTCCTGTTCTTCTGTTATTGTAACCTTCTATCATTTCTTTCCTGCAAGTATTAGAATGTTTATTTCATTTTAATACTCTCAGGAAATAAATTATAAGAGGCTACAATAACAGAAGAAGAGGAAATTATATTTTCCCAACCCCTCCACGCCCCAGGTTAAAAGTAATTATTTTGTTGTTAGAGTAATAGTAAAAATAATGAACTAACACATTAGCATTTAGGTTGGGTAGAAGGTTCTCATAGTGCTTTAATTCAATGCAAGGTGCCTGTTATATTACATATTTATTATTTTAAAATCCTTTGTTTTTTGTCCCCCAGAGTTCTAATCCGTAATTCATATCTCATACATAAATGCAGGGCATAAACAAATACAATAAAAATGCAGCTTATTGGAAATGGGCATAAATAATTAATTGAGCCACAATGTACAAAAAATACTTGCGCAGCAGCAATTAATGACATTTAAAAACATCACTGTATTGTTTCATTTTAATACAACACTTTTCTTAAAGGGAATACTTAGAGCAAATCGGTAATCAATTCTGCAGTTGCAGGTGTAGTTACAACATATAAATACTGAGATCAAATACTACAATATTGGAAGCCATTACCTTTCAATAGGATAGCCAGCCTTTTTTAGAGTCACCTCTTAAATTTTTTCATCTTATTATCCCTACTATATCACTTTGCTAGATGGACAAGAACACACAGGTTCATCAAGTAGTCTGCAAAAGGTCAAAGCACTGTCTGCAAGTGAATTTTTATCTTACCAGCAGGTGTCCAGATTTCAGCAGAGCTCTCCTTCGACAGAGATTCCATTCAGTTGAAAGCCAATGCTCTTTAGCTGCATACAGTAGGTGAACTAGATTTTTCTGGTTTTAACTACATTCCCAGCATTTCTTCTCACAAGTCCATACAGTGTGTCATCTCCTGCCCAATACGACTTCTTCCAGATCCACCAATTTAAAAAGTGAGAGGGAGTAGATAGTAGAGAGCATTGACCTTTTAAGAAGTAACTCACCTGTGTTTTATGCTAATAGCACTAAAACTATGTAACTGTAGGTCATCTTTTGAGAAGGAAAGGTCATAATAGTTACAGCGACTTTCTATAAAATTCCTACAAAGGGTGTGTTTATCTGATTTTTCCTTTTCAGTTTTAAGTTCATTTTCTTTATGAAACAAATTTGTTTGCATTCTTAAATCCACGGACATATATACAGTTCTTTCACGTTACTGTAAAATACGTACAGCAATGAAAAGCTAAGAATCACAGTCACAATGAAAAAACAAACCACAAGCTCTGTCTATGGTTATCACCTACTGTACCTCTGTTCCAGGACAACTGTGTATCTGCTTTCCAGGCCATATAGGACTTTGAACGTTCCAATAAGTACTGAATTGATGCTTGATTGTTTTATTAACCTCAGTTCTGCATGTCAATGTCATAATTAAGGAAGAGTATCATGAATTTAATGGAGGTTCAGGACGGATGACAACCAAGCCATTTTTGCCCAGCTGTTGTAAATCATAATCATTCCTGATGTCATTTCTTAAAGCTATACAGTCCATACATCACAAGCTAACCCTCTCTCTCCACATTTTGGCTCCTCCTCCACCCATCTCCACCTGTGCTGCTGCCCCTTGGTTCACTCCTCGCTCTGCAGGGGGTCCCAGCTTCCTCGTCCTGTGGCCAGAGGGCTGGCCTGCAGCCAAGCGGGAGGAGCCCAGTATTACTATACCTAAATACTCAAATGCATCCTATTCTTGGGAGTCCTTATTCCTGTTAAATGCACATTGAAATTGATAGTAATTACCTCTAAGAAAAAACAGTGGTGTTCACCCAGGGTATACTATAGGCAGGTTAGGCAAGATATATCTGTATAGTCTTAACAAAAATGCCAAAACGAGGAATGTTTGATTTGATTGCAAAGCTAAAACTAGTAGTCTATTATTTTGTCTAAAGCTTTAAAAGTATAGATTTGCCATTTTATAGGAAGTGTTCCAACAGAAAAGTAATATATATAAGAGAAAATAATCAAATCAGCAACTGTACCTTGCATAGAAAGTATTTTATTTGAAAAGGCAATATGAAAAAAGGTATCTCATCAATGTCAAATTGACATCTACTCTCAAATGTTTTGTGCAGGAATGTCCCAGTTTTTCAGCTGTCATGTTAATGAGAGACTCTCTTATATCTTAATATACAGTACTGTGTGATTACATCCTGAAGCTCCTTCATGTAGCAAGAATCCCCCATATCAAAGCACCAACTGGAGGAAAACCCCCGGTGAAAACACGTTGCACAATTGCTGTAGTCTTCGCTGCTGTACCAGTCAGAGAAAACAGAATTGTAGCAAGTCTGCAAAGGACTTGACAAGGAGTTTTAATGACATTTCAATATACATATTGTCACGCATGTCGGAAAGGACGAACCGTGGAATGGCAGAAGAGCGAAAATAGACCCTATGCGTAGCGCCGAGACGGGGGTTACCCCAGGCTCAGCTGTTCAGGAAATGCCGTATAGCAACCTATGTCCTCAGGCCATGGACAGGAGTGACCTGGTGCTAGGCAGGTCTCAGGACATCCGAACCTCAATGCTGAGCGAGGAGCAGAGCAGAAACAGGAAGTAAATAGGCTACACAACAAGATACACCAGAAAGACATAAATAATCACAGGGAACTAGGAACAGGAGAAAAGTACCCTCTAGGTGTACTGGGCATGACACATATCTTTTTCCACTATTCTGGAATACAGAATTTCAGGAACACCTTTCAGTTTTGAAAACAGTGGCAATACTGTAATTGCAGTTTGCCCATGTCCTCATTCTGACTACAGGTCTGATCATCTGATCTACCTGCAAAAACCTAAGTCTTCAACCAATAGCAACATTGTTTCCATATAGAAGCCTTCTTCAGTACGCGCCCTCCCAAGCAGCATTCCCAGAATATGAAGATGTCTGTGCATGATCAGAAGGTTGCTTATTCCTGATAGGGGCCTAAGCAGAAGGTGGGTTGCAGCCTTGAAGGGCGCCAGGTCCCAAGACCTAAGAGCTGAGAGGTAGCAGTGCTACCCTTCACACCCCCCTGCCAGTTGACCATTCGAGGTAAAAGGAGAGGAGGACATATTGACTCCAATGAAAGAACAAGATATTAGAACAATCACCCCAGAAGGTTAGGAATATGTGGCTGAGAAGTTAGAGGCCCAAGTGGATTATAAATGATCTCTTACTGGCTAAAAGACAAAAGGCAAATCAGGGAATCATCTGTAACTAATGTAAAATAAGTCATAATTCATCAGTGGCTTTTTATGCAGCCACAGTGTAATTAGGTGAGGAAGATTTATGCTGCTGCTGAAAGAGGTGTGCGGGATAGGGTATAGACCCCTTTTCACAGAAAATCTTTAAACTGATCAAATACAGTTTTCTTTCTCCTCATCTTAACAGCCCTATTTGTAGTTAACTAAGCATGATGAAAGAAAAAAACATTTAAATAGCTAAATTACCTCTTCTAAGCTATTAGAAGTGCTTTGCTTTATCAAATACTCATTGTCAATTCAAATACGTGCATATGCCTTCACAGATTATATTAATTGTCATTTACTCAATTAATCTGAAAGGTTAAAAGATACTTAATCACATATGCCAATGTGGCTGAGGTGGTTAAAACAAAATTTAAAAGGTGCATTAAGTATATCAATTACAATAACTTTTATTTTCCTACTGTGTTTAGAAAATTCTGAATGATTTTCTGCTATCTGGCACTGCAGATGTGATAGATACTTTTTAAATATAACACTGATTGCTACTAATTTAGTATTTCATGTACAATTTATTGTTAGTGTTCAACTAAATAGATTGAAAAATTCTACATTGCTCTGCATGCAGGAAAGAGAAAATAAAATCTGTCTTAGTTACTCGTGTATCTGTCTTAGATATCATCTGAGCTGTCGATATCGTGGGAGGCTGTATCAGGAACACCCCTGAATACTGTTACAGAGAAGAAAGGAGCCCTGTCTTCGGAGCTCTCAGTTTACTGAAAACAGGCCACAGTGCAGAACTCTGGCTCCTAATAAGCGTTAATTGCTATGCATACTTGTCAAGTTTCTCCAGACCACGCTGTGAGCCATGGCGGAGTTTGTACCAGCCCAAAAAATGGGAGCCATTTCCGCATTCAGCAAAGGAAAACCTCAAGGAAAATTGATGGAAAGACTCCAAAAGCCCAGAGAAGACCAGGTCTTTCACAGGGATGGTAATCTGTTATCGGCGGTTCATAGAAGGGTGTTCAGCCATGGCTAAACTGCCCTTTCAGCTGACAGCTGGTCCTAATAAAGAGGCGATTTCTAGTAGGAACTGGAAAAAGCCCCTGCACCTGCCAAGAAAGCCCTCCACTTCTGATGGGACCCTGGAGTGTGATTGAGCGCTGGCAAACCTGCTCAGACTCCAGTCAGCCATTAAACGTCTCTGTTGCTCGTTCCTTAGATGGCCTTGGTGCTGTGTTATTGCAGATCTTTCCCAGCCATGACATAAATGTAGCCTGTACAAAGCATCCCAGTCCTTCAGTTTAAAGCAACTGTTCTCTCAGATAGGTTGTAAATAAAAGACGTAACCATTCACTGCCTCATCCACATACTCTAATGGTTAAATACAGTATGTTATTGTACAAGTATAAATCTGTCTAAAATTCTACTTAGAAACAATCACCATGGGCAAAACATTAGCAGCTCTCATTATCTTAAAAGAAAATTTAACTACCCACACGTTTCACTGGCACATCTCCCTTTCAGTCAGGAGGCTGCAGGCAGCTTTCAGAACCACCTGAGACTGTCCTTAACAGAGGCAAGAGACAAGTGCCCCCAGAGCCTCCTGGGTATTCACCACAGCCAACAGAAATAGACAAACAGGTGGCTATGGAAACTAAAGTGATGAAACTGAGCGTGCACATACAGCTGTACCTCATAAAATGAAAACATAACAAATCAAGAAAAGTAGGACCAAATTTGAATGGCTCTTTAGAAAATAATACAAACCTTGCCACCACCTAAAAGACAAACAAACGTGTGGAGTACGTGAATTAAGACCATTCTGTGACAGATTACACCAAAATTAAACTCCTCTACAATAGACCACTTTATCCAAACAAAGGCACAGAAAAGAAAAAGTTGATCTCGTTCAAAAATATTGAACTGCTTTACAAGTGCATTTAAACAGCACTTGACAGCGCCCTGTTGATCAAAATAACCCAATTTGCTATAGCACAGAAGAGTGGCACCGGCTTTGTGGTTCTGTTTGTCTGAGGGTATTTACCACACAAACAATGGCTCTGACAAATTAAAATATTGTAGGTTTCCTTATTCTCTCCTCTGTGCTGTGTCTCTACTGTATTAGAGATAATATTACATTGCTACATCCTTTCAGTAATGTTTAATGACAGTGTGCTCCTTACATGTAGCAATTAACAAAGACCATAACTTTATTTTATTTCCAGGTGATATTTTATAATTATCCATTGGTTGGGATGCCAGTTCCTTAATTAATCATTGGATAATTTTCTTTGGAGTGGCTCGGCCGACATCATGAGGTTTTGGACTGAATTACAGGTTACTCAAGTTGGTACGGAATTTCGCAGTACCTGAAATTTCTGCTCACTTTTTCCTTTTAAATATGTTTTAGAAATATTTTCTCGCTGTTTAACTCACGAGCCTCTCTGTGGAATAGATGGAACACTAATGTTGAGCATTTCATTCTGTTATAAAAAATGTATGATTTTTAAAAGGACTTTGAGACAGTATAACCTAGGTATACTGTAGACTATAATTAATCCATTAAACAATGTCTACAGTATCTTTTATAAAGTGAAACAGTTGTAAAAAAAATTAGGAAGATATTTAATGCAGAAAGTGTGTCACAATGCATCCAGTTAATTTGTAATCCCAAGTTCAGATACTGTACATATACAGTATGTGCTACCCACACAGGTTCAGACACATTTCATTATTTTAAATACTGTAACATGCTTTAATTAAGAAGCCACCTTGAAAGCAGAGGAACATAGAATGGATTTTATAGTCCATAAAAAACACATTTTTGGGGGGGTTGCCCTAAACAAGGCCAGAGGCCAGGTGACACTCACAAAAGACGCAACACAACACAGGCACGATATAAAGCACCCTGCCTGCACCATAGAAAAGCAAATTTCACTTGGCACTACATACTCTCACATAGAACATACATACTCAAGCACAGTCAAACTGCGACTGAATTGTTGGCATGGCACATATAAAAAAATCTATTATAATTAGTATATATATATGGTAAGGGTAAACCACGTTCCCTCATCACATTTTTGCAGTAATGCCTTGTAGCTGGTGTCTGCCACAAGATTTCAATATTAATACGGAACTGTTTTCAATCATGAAAACAACAAAGGAAAATGTCAAGGGGCACTTTCTTCTTCTCTCAAGCCAGATGTTTATCCTGACTGTCACCACCATGTGTCTTATTCTAAAAATACAAAACAGAACCCACACCATTAGTAGAGACAGGTCATCCTGCATAAATGTTGAGAAATGTTGCAGCATCAAGATATGTGCTTTAAAATCAGATTTGGACATATGATATAGTTGGCACTTGAAACCTATTAATCACATTTGTCCAGTATAAAGCTATTGGGCACAAGGTGTGAAAGCACTGTATTCATCCCCCTGTTGCTCTCTGCTATGCTGCTCCTTGTACAGTAATGAATTTGAATAATGAATAAAATTCCTCACTTTATTTTTAGCCACACAGCATTCACATGATCCAGACTTCCTTGCTTTTATATCTTTCTTTCAACCCAGTTAAAGACCCACAGAGCCTGTCACAACTCATTTCTGACTATTATTTAAATAACCAGGTGAAAGAGATTCAGAATAATAAGGTCTCTGTCACAAAAAAATCCTTTGTAGTCAGCTATCTACTTCATCACATAACATGCCACCGACAATTTTCTGTAGAAATACACTGTTCTAAAGCAATTCAATTAATATACAGTATGTGCATAAAAAGGGGTTTTCAGGAAACTCAAGAAATAGTCTTAATCCTCATACTTAATAGAGGAGAGTTACTTTTGAATGGGATTTCAAGGCATGAACTTCACTGTCTATTACATGTGCAATAAACTCATGCCAATCAGAAACAGAACAGAAAACCCAAAAGACAGGTGTGATTGCATATTTGTGAACAGACGATATGACACGATTTCCTTTTGTGTTTACTGTATATGCAGTAGCCAATTTCAGAGGGACAGAAGTCTGGGGAAGTGAGAAGACCAGAGTACAACATTGAACTCCCTTCTTGGTCACACAGGAGATTAATGTATCCAATGAATGAAAATATTTCTTATCCCATAGATGAGTGAAGATGAAGCAATTATAAGGCACTTTACAACCAGCGAATTGTATCGTCTACAGGTTCTGTTGAGAAGGTGGATAAAATCACGATGGTCGTTCCAGATAGCAGGTTTGTTAGGTTTTTTTTTAATGGATGAGAGTTACAGTATAACGGTTGAACAGCGTTTGTTCGTGACGGCAATTTTTTTTTCCGTGTGCGTCTCTTTATCACAACAAGCTACATTTGGAAAAGAAAATGGCTTCTAGTAAAACTGGTTTTACTTTCAGATTTTAAAGAATATAGTGCATTTTAATTGGCAGTTCCATTTCAATGCACGGTACAAAATGCTAACCAGGCACACGAAGATCATGACATATTGTATAAAACGTTTTAATTATTCTCAAAATACTTTGCTGAACTTTATTCAAAATACGCGATGAAAAGAAATTGAGAGAACTTTGACTACACATCTTAAAAACACGTGTGGACATTACCAAAAAGTAGACATAAACTGCTGTAGATGAGAGTTTACTATAACCATCACCATTTCTAATTGAAGATTAAACATGCGTATGAGGCGTATCCACTCCCGTTAATTTGCTTATGTACGCGTTGCTTCATAATTATTTACAACCATTACTAATCGGAGTTCCCCAGTATAAAAAAAATACCGTAGTTACGTTTCCAAAAGCAGAAAAGACAAATGCCGGTGACCCTACTCCACTCCAGTTTTGAGAATTTAAAAGGGAACGTAAGGCAAGGACAATCGATATTTTACATCCTCTTATGTTCACAGATGATTTCTGGTAAATTGTGTGCACCAAGAGGTGTGGGTGGATTTTTATGTAGGAGAAAGTAGCGGGCGGTCCGGCTAATCCCAGAGACTTTAGAGCTTTCCAGCTACATAAATCAGAGTGACTTTTTGAATAGCCTCATAAAACACCGTGTCATTTGCCATTCTGTTCACGACGTATGTACTCTCCCTTTAGCATACAGATCATTAGGAAACTTCTTAGCAATCAAGTAATGTGAGTCTGATGAAATTACCCAATCAATTGCTATGCTCTAGGGAGAGGTATTGTGAAGAATTGCATTTGGCTTGATATGTCACAGCGTTTTTATAGTAACAAAAATCAAAGGAATCTTATTTTAAGGTTTTGGAATAATAGCTCGACACAGTGTGTTTTAAAAGAATGTTTATAATAAAAAATATAAACGAACACTATTGTATTTTCCTGAAACAGTAAACCTCACAAAAGAAAACTAAGGATAATTATCTCCGACAAAATCCTAATCGAAAAAACGCACGGTAGAGATCAATTATATCCAATTGTCATGTAAATTAGTAGTGGTATGTGTACTACTACAGTACCACTGAATCAGTATAAATCCCACTTTGATTCTATTTAGACAATTGTGTCGTTAAAAAAACATCCAATTTATTTACAGTAAGTATATTAAAAGATTAATAAAACCGTCTGTTATGTTGAATGACGATTAAAATAAAACGTGGGAGTAATTCTTCAGAAGAATTTTTTTGATCCTGCTTTTACTAGGCCAGTAAAATCCGCGTAAGTATAAATTTTATCTGCTTCCATCATAATTATTAATACTACCAGGAACAGACGCTGTAGTAGGAGTAGTAACATTATTGTTATTCAGCATATTCCGGCTCACTGTGCTTTGAAAGGCTTTAATAGCGCGGTCCCAAGAGGAAAATTAAATTGATATAGCTCCCTAACCCCTTTATGAAGCATAATTGCCTTCCGATCACAGAGAGGTCTGATTCTCCTGGTTCTGTGATCTCTTGAGTCTGGGGAGAGGAGAGTAGAAAGGGAAGGATTATTTGCAAGACTGATATACTGTATATAGTACTGTATATATCTTTTTAAGGAACAATCACCTTGGGATGCCGATAATTTGCGCCAGTTTTCTTGCTTACATCAGTCTTTTTTTAACTTCATTGAGATTTAATGATTTTCACTCCATGTACTGTACGTGAGAGTTTAGGGTCATTCTACACAAGAACTCCCAAGTGACTCATGACTTCTCAACACGTTCGTCTCCTATTAAGAACTCGTTTCAAGCGAGCTCCTTGAGCCCAAAGAGAAACTGAAACGGATTTCACAAAATGTTCATAAATAATAATAATTACTGACATACAGTAAATGTTCATTTTTAATGGCTCAGCACGTCATTGAAATTTCAGCACCAGTCTCTGTCCCGCCGCTGCGGTGAAGACATGCAGTACAATACCTTCTTGCCCACGGGAAAATAAATTCCAAGCAACGGTCACACGTCATATAAAATCCGTAATAATCCATACGATTTATGAATATATTATAACGTAAGGACAGTCCAGTTTTGTTCAAAAGTGGTTTGGAACCACTCCGAACTCTTTTATTGCGTTTAAAATGTGTTAGAAGAGTTCAGGAGCATCGCAGTCCATTGTTAAATAATAAGGGACTTTATCATTGTTTATCATTGTAGCCTAAACAGAAGCGACATTATTTAAGATTAAAGCTGTACTGGTAAAGCATTAGTCTGTCATCTGTGAAGGTTTTAGAGTCATGTATCTGCAATTACTCCTACTGGAATGTCGACCGCTGACGAGTGGTTTTGTCTTAGAAATATGCACATAAATAACGAGCGCATTTTCTCCTGTTTGAGAGCATTGGCTTCAGCAACACAGATAAAATGATGCTGCCGAAAAAGAGTAAGAAAATAAACACATTATATACCCCGGCAACAAGAACATACCGAAACCATTTTAAGGTACAGTACTTGTTTTTCATGTCTCTTGAGACCAATTATGAACTTTGAATTGTACACAAAAGGTTTAAAGAGTTGCACATTATCTCCGATTAAGGCAGTTTCTTCATAGGCCACAGGATACAGGATTAATATCAATGCCATAATAAACCATATGGGAAAAAAACGATTTTCTGTATTTTACATGATAATAAAAACAGTATAATTTGAGCTATAGGTTAGAAACTGTTGCGTTGATGTGTGGTTGCAATTTGTCAGCGTGCTGCATCTTGCAGACCGACACCACACAATCCAGTTTCTTAAACTGACATAAGAAAACGTAAATGGACAAATTTACTGTTTAGTCAGAAGTTCGCGGACAGAAGCCGCGGTTTCATTTACAGATATCGGATAGTTTTCCATTCCCGAACTAGTTATCTACACAATGCACAGACTACTCGAGTACATTTGTGCTGCGAGCCTGCGTCCATTATGTACACAACGGTCGAGAGTATAGAATAGGCTAGAATAGACTACAGAATAGGCTACTCAGTGCTAGTAGCTACCTTATGTAAACATTAGCCTATATATGCAGTGCGCAGTAAGATTCGTTAAGAGCATTACTCGAAGCCAGAGAACATTAAAACCATGTAGATGCTTAAATCATAAGTTCGCCGCCAGTGGAATCAAGTCAGAAACCGTATGCAGGCGCGTTACTCTATAAAACCAGCAACACAAATTGCACGCTTATATGCGCACTAGCAGCGCATTCCAACAGCCCATGTTAAAGCTACGTAGAGATGTTCCGTAGGTTACAGCACTAAGATAAAGAGGAAGAAATAGATGCCAGTAATCTGTTTAAACCCACGTACAGTATGATATAAATGTTACCGTACTCAATCATCATGAAAGAATGTAATGCAACATGCATTTAAACAGAATCGTCAGCCCAATGGAATTCAGCCCTGTAACGACTAGCGGGTATCTATGAATCTCATATTACTCAAACCACCTGTTCTCCTGCAGCCACGTTAAATCCAATTATCTAAGAGTGGAACCCGAGCAATGAAAACGTAAAACCTAGCATGGGGTGGTGAGATGCAAATACACTTATTTTATAGTCTAAAGCAATAGCAATTTAAAGCTACGTTTTTTAAAAATGTGTCGAGCCAGGAGAACATAACATTGTTAAATTCTGATCGCCCCGAGTTCAAAGAAGAGCACAGAGACGCGAGAGGACGTTCAGTCAGCTATGCATTCCGGCGCCGCCTGTCCACCTGCGCGCTTGTGTTTCCGAACTTACCAATATGTATAATTGAATCTGAAGCCACGATGTCCCAGGTTAGACTCCAAGATACGATCAGGATGAACATCACTGGAATAACTTCCATCTCTGTTCCTGTTTAATACGTTTTTCTTTTAGTAAGTACCGAAACCAAAAGGAGTTTGAGGCAATAGTTTTAAATCCCGATCGTCTGTGAGTAGTTGGCAGAGGTAAAAAAGGCTTTTAGAAATGGGCGTTTTGTCTTCACGATCGCGTCACTTTCAACTGTTTTTTCGCATGAAAATAGGTGCTTTGAACTGAAAGGAAGATAATCTCCCGTATCCTTCTTCAAAATTCCGGCATATTTAATCAAAACATTTTGAATTTGTACGGTTCCTTCAACAACATCCAGTGTAAATATAATCCAACGAAAGCCAAATAAAGAAAATAAATCAAAAGAGCTGTGAAGAAAGATTCTCCTGGTTAGTATTCTTGAAACACGTATCCCGGGTTTAACTAGAAAGACCGGGCAATTGCATTAGAATAATCGCTCAATCGAAAATCTCTTAATGTATATTTTTGAAAAAGTGAACTTCCAGCTTCTGGGAGAGGGAGCGACAAATACGAGACCACAAAAAGGCAGAAGAAAAACAATAACTGTATTAAAAGAAAGCTTGAAACTGAAATCCTTCGCGAGGAAACATCCGGACGCAGATTGCTCCTTGCTCCTCCGAAGGAATGCCGCCACACCAGCGAGCACCAGAGGAAGAGCAGTTAGCGGTGTGTTCAGGAAGGATGCTCGGCTGGAGCTCGAGAAGAAGATGCAGGACGAGAGGGGAAAGAGAGCAGCAATGCACTGACAGCATCAGCACCCCAGCACGTTGCCTGGAAATGCATCACCTATGAAAGAGAGGGAGAGGGAGCGCGCGGAGGGGAGAGACGGAGAGAGAGAGCAACACAAGAATGTGAGAGAGAATTGCTCCTCCCACTACAGCCTTCTCCGTCTTTTTTTCCATCCGCAGTACTCTCATCCTTTTACATGGGTTAACAGGCTACGGCAGAATGAG
This sequence comes from Atractosteus spatula, assembly GCF_055471065.1. Lineage (NCBI taxonomy): Eukaryota > Metazoa > Chordata > Actinopteri > Semionotiformes > Lepisosteidae > Atractosteus > Atractosteus spatula. The sequence goes on along the minus strand of NC_142708.1, from coordinate 63,079,986 downwards.
TTAGGACTAATAAATAATATTAATAAACATCTCTACTTAAAAGCCAAACTAACGTAAATGAAGCTTTACTGCGTGGGCGCTTAAGCCGTCCTCAGAAGGGAGTAGCTTAAGGGCGGTCTGGCTTTTAAACCGTTTATTTAGGGGAAAGAAATTAAATATTTATGTCACGTTTCGGTTCAGAGTCCCGGGGCTGTTCCTGGGAGATAGGCTACATTTAGGAAAGACAGGAATTTTAAAAAGCAGGGGGAGGGGGGACGTTGCATTCAGCTCTCCTTAATAATAAATATCTCAACATTAAAAAAAAGATCAATTGGTTTTGCAGTGGTTACAAATACACTCAAGATGCTGTTAAAAAATGACAGTACACGTGGACAATCTTACTAAAATACGTCTAAGACAGGTAGGACCAACTATGTATGAAATTGTATTAACTTATAATGCAACAGGGGGCGTTTGGGGCATACTCTACAAACCTCTCATTAAAACGTCTCACCTTTATCCCAGCTGTACTCACACATCAGCGATTTTAGAGGAAATTGACAACTTTTACATTGTTCTCTGCTCCTGTCTCCTTCAAGCTTATCCCATAACATAATTCACTAGGGGTGGTAAAATAAAAATAAAAAATCAGATTGACCAGGGCATCAGATTCAAAGTCTGTAATTGTCTCGTGTTTTAGGTTTTGTCTGTTTTCCAAGATGATGAAAAGCTGACTATTGTCCTGAGAGGACTGAATTGTTTTGAAAAATGAAGTCATACAATACACGTAACATCACTTCTTTTGATTGTGCCCATCTTTGGCACGACCAGAAAAGGAGTTAAAATAAAATGTCTGGAAGGCCTTGATTACTTTTTACAAAGAAGAGGATGTTGGGAGAGAACCTGCAAGAGGAGCCACTGTTTTTGTATCTGGGACTGCATATTCACAATTGCAGCTGCAGAAGACAGTGTGAGAGCTCAAGTGGTCCAGGCCAAACATCACCTAAAGGAGAAGACAGGCAGATTCTCGGAGCCCATATAGGTAACAATTCCCAGCATTTAACAAGGAGTCAAAGCAGAAAGAAACAGTAAGGAGACATCTAGCCATCAGCTGGTGTTAGGGAGAACTGCAGCTTGGAAACAGTCCTCTATGCCAATGGGGGATGCTAGACTGGGTGTTAAAGTGTAAAGAGAAAGAGTAGTCTGTACTGGACAGATGGAGCACTGTTCAAAATCTCTCCGGGGCATTTCTTAATTGCGTCTCTGCCTCATTTGTTTGTATAGCTTCCAGGTCTGTTTTGTTTTGCCGTTTTTGTACAGTGGTTCTTTGTTGTCAGTGTTCAATTATGCAGTTACCCTCACAACCCATCATTTATTGGGGAGCTTAATTGTGGATACACAATCATGACATTTTATCTCTGTCCTCAGAGGCATGTTTTAATTCACTTACTGCTGTCTTCTGCTGCCATCAAGGCACATAGTTAAAAGAATCAACAGCAGCCTGTCCATTCAGTCGGTGGTCATGTCCAAGAAGTTCATGTCAGTAACTGACAAGGGAATGTTCACCTCAACATGAAAAGAACAAGCTCTTTTAAGACTCTGGTTAAATACCAGTAACCTACAGTAGGTTTACTATAAATGGATTTTCCCTTTGCCACGGACACTTGTTTGCAAATGTCCAACATAAGAAAGATTACAAACAAGAGAAGACCATTTAGCCCATGTTGCCCATTTTGGAATTGACCTGAAGATCTCAGCCATTTCTTGAAGAAGCCAGAGTACCAACTTCAAAAACACGGTTGAGCAATCTGATACATACTGTACTTCCACAGCCCTTTGTGGAAGTGCTGCCTTTTCTACATTTTACATGTACTTTGATATTGTTTCTGCCTGTGTTCCCTGATTTGTGTATCACTATTAATTCTTATGTCCACTTTACTTTGGTTTACTTTGTCAATGTCTTTGAGGATTTTGGATATTTGGATCCAGTCTCCTCATAGTCATCTCTGCTAGGTAGTGTAACTACAAGAGAGTGTGTTGGAATGTCTTAACTAGAGATGCAGGGTAGAAATGTAGACAAAATTACAAACTACCAAACCAAAAACCACCTAGAGTGATTGATGCTTTTATAAAACAAAGAAAATGCAGATACTGTATTTCAACGCTGCTTACTCACTAATCTTCTTCAACAAATGCTCTTTTTTAAAAATAAAAGTTGGGTTAAATAATTTCTATATCTATTTGTTTGCATAAGGATAATCAATGTAAAAAAGTTTACAGATATTAACCAAGTAATTTTTTTTAATCAATCAATTTTCTGAACTGTAATTCACAAATTTAAAACAAGACGTTATGAGTTTTAATGTTTTCAATTTTTAGGTTTTAGACCTTATTTACTCTTCCTAAATGTGGTTATAGTCCATCTCAACATGCAATTCTTCCTAAAATGTGAGTTAGAGCAGTAAGAAAAAAGTCCCAAGCCAGGATATTAATATCAAACAGACTGTATCAGCTTGCAGTTGTCATCTTTAAAAAGCTGAACAACACATTTAGGTTGAAGTTGATTTTATTAACAGGAACATTAAATGTGTAATCAGATCAAGCTGTTTCAATAATATTCTGTTGGCTTTTGGCAGGAATGGTTTTGTCTTGCTCTCTCTGTGCCTTGACTGTCACCCTGCTAACAGTTGATTGAAGAATTTGTTTCAGAAGTTTCTCACTGCTTTCTGCCAAAGTGCAACTGATGAGCTTTGTTCCGAAATTCAAATTCCTTCAGTTTTCAGGAACCTCCTGTTTTTGGCAGGACAATGTGGAGAATACAGCCAATACTGTACTTGATTCCTAACTAGCAATTATATATTTTCCTCGACATATGAAATACAGTAACATCAGTGCGTACTGGGAGGAAATCGGAGCACCTGGGGGAAACACAGGGAAGAACGTGCAAATTCCATGCAGATAGCACCCCTGGTTTGGAATTGGAACTGGGGGTTATTTTCTAAGAATTTATCTCCCAGTCATCAGCACAGTGAGGCCCCAATGCTATCCATTGCACCACCATGCTGCCCACAATACCAGCATATGGATAGAATCACGTGTATTGGAATCTACACAGGAACACCCTTCATGTGTATTGGAATCTACATGTGGACCACAGTGTGTGTTGGAATGACTTAGCTTCCCCAAACTCTATCTTTTTACTCATATACAGTATTTAGTAAAGGTATAAGGAAACTGCCACAGTTTTGCTTTGAAGTTATTAATAAGAGATCTCAATTACATATAAAAGAAATATTTAAAGTTCTGCTCAAATTACTGCTAACAACATTTTCTGCATAATGGCTATGATCCATAGCATGAATAACAACACATTGCACAGCCTATATTCAGATAGTGTACATTACAGTTCTTAAAATAAAAAAAAGTTCTTGAAATAGTCATTCACTTCACTGAGCTCATTTAAGCCCTTTCCATGAGATTGAAACAGTTACTTAAAACAGTCTCCAAAATTTACTATGTCATGGCCATCAAGGAATGAATTTTAGCCTAGTTTCTTATATAGCTGTGTTTCAAATTCAATGGAATTAAGCAAAAGAAAACATTTCAAACAAGGCTTCTCTCCTCTCAGTGGGTCTCCTAAAGTCACCACAGGGCAGAATGTGTTGCATCTGCAAGGAATTTGTCTCCTAGTCATCTTCTCAAGCAGTTACTGTTTCTGTTCAGGGATCAGGTATCACCTTCAAATTTCACTGCCGGCTGAGAGGAGAAAAAAGCTTGAGACTGCTGCTGTATGCATTTAGCATCCATCTCAATCCGCTGTCTCGGTCTCTTGGTTCACGATCACATCTCTTAAAGGCTTCACCAGGTGTCTAAGAATACAATCGCAATTCAGATAAATTAAAAATGTGGCTGCTCCTTAAACCGTGTACTGTGAAGCAAATGTGCAAATTCAAACTAAAATGAGAATCTGGAAAATGGCAGTGGTGTGAGTATTAAAAAGTTGTAATTCTGTTACACTTGAAGTCTTATTTCTGCTTGACTCTCAAGCTGTAACACACTGTTCCTTTGACTGCACTTTCTTGCACAACACATGTTGTAAATCCCAATACTCTAATTTAACATGGCTCGACTTTGCCTGTTCAAATGGATTCTATGGCATGAGTGTTACACTATTTCTGAAAGCAGATAGATGTCCCTATAAAGGCCAGCTTAAATTCATCCTGTCAAACAAAGGTTCAAAGCAGTTTTGTGCAGAGCTCCATGTATACTGCAGGATGCAAAGGAACAAGTAAATGTTTATTCCATGCTGAAAAGGGAAGGAAAGAAACACAACGTTTCGGCTGTGGGGCCTTCTTCGGGTAACAAGCCTTCATACCCAAAGAGGCCGTATGTTGTGTTTCTTTTCTTCTCTTTTCAGCCTGGAATAAACCTTGACTTGTTCCTTTGCAGCCTACACATCCTGACGCAGCTGCCTACGCACTGTATACTGCAGGATGTTATTCTTTTGGGTTGTAACCCATGCAGAAGTCTACATCCCTTTAAAATTGGATCAAATCAAAAGTAGCCAAAGAAAGTATGTGACCTTGAGGAACTAATTAAAGGGCTTGCTGAAAAAAATGTAGGTTAGCTGTCCCCTGCTGAAGCAACAGCACTCAGGTGGTTTATTCTGGAGTAATTCGCTTATCAACACATACAGGTATATAAAACAGAACGCAGCCACTGAAGCACCTGTCTTTCTTCACAAAATAGAAAATCCCTCTATGCAGACTAATAAAGTATAAATTGATTAAATTGAATTTAATGTGCACTGTAGCTGAATCCTGCATGGCCCACTGCAATGATAGGATTTCTTATAATAATCATGTGCTCGCTTAGTAGGTCAGTTCCACTAGCTTCAGCACCAAATGCATATGTTCGCCAACAAACTATATGGTTAGAAAAAGATGGAATAAAGTACCAGCAATATTGGTATATTTTGTTTTGGATGAATACCAGCTGGACTTGCCATTACAGAAGCAAATTTAAAACCCATCATATAAATGTCTTTATCCTGGCAAATTGCAGGAGATAAGGCCTGAAAAAATGTTTAGAAATATGTACACAGACAGGGACTAAGCCAAGTATTACAAGCAACTTCATAGGCCAATCAGTAAATTTCCACATGGAAATCACAAACAGGAATGGGAAAATACATACTCCAGCACATTGTTTTGCCAGTCCAACTGCGCTATTACTTATTAGGTTGAAAGTCCAAACAGAAGTTTTTTCATATTGTTCAATACATAGGTTAGGAAACTGAAGCATCACAAGCTTGGCTAACAAAAGAAAGTCCAAAAAAGCAGCCATATGTCTTTTTTATTTCATATCTTTTGGTGATCGTCTCCTACAGAGTTGTAATACATATCTGTTCAGTTCAAATCTTGGCTTTTAAAGAACATTATAGCTTAAAATATATTGGCAGTATTTACAAATTAATATCTTATTATGGCATATTTAGAAGTATTTCTCTTTCTACAGTATGTACTGCACATATACAGTATTTTAGAAAAGAGTGGAATCACTCAGCTCACCACTATGTACCATTCTACCAGCAAGGGAAGGGGAGGACAATGCCTGCTTTCCTCCTCAATGCACACTGTTAAGTCATCCACAATCTTCCATGCTTCAAGTTAGGACAAAGAATTATCCTAGTTTTAAGTGACAGCTCATGTGATGTGGATTTTATTTCCCACATAAGTATGTTAAACCATTAAAATTTTGATGAGCCTCACACACACAAAAAAATCCTTAATATAAAAAAAACTCTAGTCTAATGTCCGCAATGCAGGAAAATAAAGAGCTACTGTAGGTCTATGAATTCCACTGTGCTACACTTACCACCTTGTCCTGAATGAGGACGCAGGAGTCAAATGAAAATATCAGATACTCATTTAATATGAAAAACAAATGTATTTCCCAACAAAATTCTAATATTTCTTTTTGGGATTCTAGCCATATATTGGTTTGTTACATGTGTGTTACATTTTGTGAAAGTTACCTTGTTTGTACGGTGCTGTTCCTCCAAGCTACCTGAAGGAAGCTATGCCTCTGAGGAGTTAACAGTTAAGCCCTCGAGAGCTGTTTTACTGTTTTCTGCATTCCCAGCTGGCCTAAGCTTGTCCAAGGTGTTTTGAGTGCTGGTGTTGCTCATGTATACTACCGTATGCTATACCGTATAGCAACATGAAAGGAGACAGGGATCTTAGCTAATTAGGGGTCTTGGTTAATTCCCCAAGGCTGACCTACAGTAACTGCCTAACTTTCTGATCTTGTTTACACCTTATATAGTAAGAAACTTATTGACTTACTGTACTTACTGACCAATCATGCAGTGAATGTGTGTTCCTTGTTTGTTCATCTTCAAGAATAAACACCCCATTTGTGTTTAGGGGAAGTAAATCAGTTTAAGTATTGTGCAAAAATATGTCGTTATGGATTTCTCTGTATGACATGCACTATTAAATTTGTTCATTTTTGCTCATACACTTACAGTACATTCTTTTTTCTCTGCTGTTAATGTTGAGTTAAATTGTACAAAATAAATGTATACTGTACATACCTGACATTAGTACACATCAGGGGGAAGGGTTGTGTTGAACACACTATGTAAAATGAAGCTGTGCTAAAGTAAGGGCAGATTTTAATCTAAGTCTTTACTTGACTAAATACTATAAGCAACTATTGGCTGCTACAGTATATGAATTTTTGTTAGCTGTCTCTAGAGAGATTTACAGTATATGCCCAGAGAAGATTCTGCAATTTGTTGTGGAAGTCTTGAGATATAGTACATATGTATGTTTGTCTTCTACATCAAGTGATGGTGTTACAACCATACCTATTTCTTCTGTATTGGAAGTTTATTTTTCCTAAGTAAAAGACCTATGACTAATAAATATCAATTTTTCTGCTGGGACTGCACTTTTTTCATCTGCCCTAACTACTGGGTCATATAACCAATTCTTCGCAATGATCCCAGCTAATATTGTGTGAAGCTCACTTGCACTTGGAAAAAGCTACACTGCACTGAGCTGGGAAGTGCTGAATTCTGGACCATTAGAGCAGAATTTTTTGCTGAGACATTCAGGGTGTTATTTTGACTGGAACTACGCACATGTGTCTTATTTTACACAGCCCCTACATAAAGAGGAATACTTCTGTATTACCTGCTGTGAAACATTTAAGCTGCTTTTTACAATACTTGCCAAGTTCCAAAGAGCACAGACAATTTACTTCATGTCAAGACAGTGCTGTAAAGTGTCAATAATGGTCTATGCTGCACCATTAACTTTAGAAATTGGATCAGAATACTACAAAAAGCTATCATCAGAATATACCGTAAAAGCATATGTGATAAATGTGCAAAAATATTAAATAAAAAAGACTGGTGAATGGCAGAAAAAGAAATATGGTATGCATATTTGTTTGTGACACACCCGAAGAAGGATCCACAGTCGAAACTTTCTTTCTTTTTTTCTCTTTTCAGCATGGAATAAACCTTTACATGCTGTAGCAGCTACCCACCTGAAAAAGAAACTAGCTATGGTATGTAGATGTTTTCTATTTGTCTGGGTAATTTGTGAATAATAAAATTTCTAATGTAGAATGCTTTATAAAATTAAAGCGTTTGTGATCCCCTGTTCTTTAATAAAAATTATCTCAGCTCCTCCAACATGAACGTTAGATCTAAAAGCTAAGACATTTACAATGACAGCTAAGACTACAATGACAACCAAAAGAAAATTATGTGAATATAAAGCTTATTAAAACAGACATCCTGACTCCTTTAACATTACTGACAAGAAGGATTAAGTCTGTTGTTAGTTAGCTTGTATGCATATTTGTTTGTTACAATCACCTGTATACAGAGGTGCCACAGTTTTAGAGGTTCTAAGTTGAAAAACAATGGCGATCAGATCAGTCAGCCGGCTTCTTCTGGATGAGTTAATATCATAAGTCTATTCACTGTCAGGAGGATTCTTAGTCTTAGTCTATTAATTGTGATCAGCGACACAAGAAAAGATTCTAGGTAGCACTGAACAAAAAATATCTGTTTAAATTTTGCATCCATAATTAAATGACTAAAGATAAATTATTTTCTATAATAGATGATTTCAGTAATGTAAGATGCTTTACTTCTTCTCCTTTATAAAATTTAGGTAGAATGAAGATCTACAAGGGTAAGAGTACAGTACACCCTACTTTGTTTCTTACACTCATTGTAATGGACTTTGATAAACCAGGAAGGCATTTAGATACCATAACACATGACAATGTTTGTGCAATTCCAAAAATTAGAACCTAGGTACACTCAGGTGTTTTAAAGGGATGGGTGCAGGTCACGATCTGGTAAATATCTGAATAAAAGTTTTCTTTTGCTGACTCAGTGCCTACCCATTATATCTCATTAGTCCCATGCCCAGGAAGGGGCTGTGAATTGATTGACAGTATAACTTAATTTCCAAGGCATCAAAGTGGCTTTTAATAATGCAAGGTTCAAATGAAAGCACATTCTGAGCATGTGCCTTTTAACACATACACAAAAGAGCAAATATTAAAGCATTGTTCAGTCACACAGAATGAATACAAATGTAAGAAACTCCATTTTTAAGTTAGTCAGGTTCCTTATACTGTAGGTTCATGGCACCTACAGAAAAAAGGAAGTCAAACCATTTCCCTGCTACCTACCCAGCAATTTGTTTTATTTCATCCTTTAAATGGATAAATCAACTGAATAAACTGTTATTTGCAGTGGTGACTTGGATAGTATCCATTTATACAAAACAGAGCATTTATTGAACAAAGCTTTCTCAAACATACAACATTTGCATCCCATGGAGAATTTAATCATACTGTATAACCCCACTGTCCAGAGTGCTATCCACAACTCCACACTGCTTTTGATTCTATTTTTTTATATCAGGCCAGTAAATACCAAAAGCAGAAGCTCACAACCTTGCTGTGCCTACAGTATGTTACAGTACTTCAGTATGGATTCTGGAGATTAATATTTATTGGAGCATTTTAAATCTCTTCATTTAAAAATACGCTGGTAATTCAATACGACAGGCAGACTCATCACTACATTGTCTCCATCCAGAAAATTAAAACTTTAGCTTAATAGTGCGATACATTCAGATTCCTTGTTCTGACAAATTGCAGCAGATTGCAAATCCTCAATCAAAATTCTCTTCCGTGAGTGTTATTTTCCCACAACTGCACTATTAATAACAGGACAGAACAGTAGTGTGTGCAGAGAGTGAAGGATAGAGAAAGATATCAGAAGAAAAATTGCACGAGAAGCAATTTTGTAGTCAGGGCCGGCCGAGGTAAAGGCTAACTCGGCGACTGCCTAGGCCCGAGGCCACCAGGGGCCCCCTCAATGTGTGACACAACATATTTTTAATCGGAACATTCAATTGCGAGTGAAAATTCCATATAGCGACTCTTTCCTTTTCTGCTGTGGATTATCCTAATGGAAGCCCAGTCAAAACAATGACCAATCATAATCGAGTACGTACTGTTTCTGAAGTGCAGAAAAGAAGATCGCGATAGGCGATCTCAAAACAGACGGCTAATCAAGTCATTGTAATCATGCACAATATGCGTAATAAAGTAATTGTATTTCATTTGGTTTTGAGTCTGTCAGACCGCTAGGGAACAGCAGACTTGACACATTTTTAAGATAGACACGTAGACTACCGGAGGTTTACAAAAAGTCCACCGATTCACGATTCCCAGAATTGTACACATGTCTTGTGGGTCGCCTGGCTAAAATCTGTGCTGTCAAATAATAAAAGCGCGAAAGCAATTGTGAAGTATAAAAGACTTTTAAGCGATTATACGTAATCGGCATTAAAACGAAACGTTTTCTTTTTGGTTTGTCCTGTATTTCATTAAATGGGGGGGGTACTGTGAATTTCGGATTCCAATCTCCCAGTGACAGCGGCAAGAGCAAAGGGTAGCTTTTCAGAGCTCATGTTGATTAAAACAAACCCGAGGTCAAAAATCCAGGCAAGCTGATTTATACTGTAGATTTTTTTAAATAAAAATGTCCCATCTGTACATTTTACTTAATTTCGTGTTTATTTCCGCAATTCTTTTCTAAAAAGGTTTCAATGCAGTACTTTAAAAGTTAGAAGTAGCAGAGATCCTCTTATCAGTATTGTTATTAATGCTCCTTTTTATTACGTTCAATGTTAAAATGTCATCTTTGTAAAATGTGTGCTTTGTGTTCTTTTTTATAAGTTATTATGTGTTCTTCAAAGCTGGTTGATAAAAGATTTATAGTTATATAATTATTTGTATAGTTCTAGTTTATAGTTTCTATAAAAACTATAGTTTCTAGTTATAGTTTTATACAGTACAGTAGATCCATAGCCCCGCCATGTCTGATACAGTGGTATTGACTACACTGGGATTATGGGGATTTCCATCTCTAGCTTCCTTTATTAGTTTTTGATTGGAAAGCTAAAACCTTATTTATTCCAAGTTTTGAGCTATTTCTAACTATTTAAATTATTTTTGTTTTCCAAAATAATGCTTGAGCCTTGTGCACTGTAAGGGTGTTTAAAAACAGGCTTTTGTTTTTAAAAGCCTGTGGCTGTTGGTAGTCGAGAGAAAATCTGCCTCCACTAGGGACACAGGGGCATTTTTTTTTGCGTGGCAGTCATCATCAACAACGTTGGTGGACTGCTTCATCATACAGTATCTAAAGACACCCTGTATGTTAAAATGGGTTAAACTGCTGTCTTGTATTGCAGAAGTGCTTCCAGGAGCACACTTTCCAATCTGACCACTAGCTTTCTACTGGCGTGCTGTCCAGGGCGTACCCTGCCTTGCGTCCATTGCTTCCCGGGAGAGGCTCCAGGTCCCCTGCAACCCTGAATTAGATGCAACAGTTAGGAAATGGATGGACGTTATACTGACTCTTGAAGATATCGTCTAAAGCAGAAAAAATAGGTAAAGTATTTCTAGTCCAGAATAACCATACAACAGTAAGCCATGTTTACCAGGAGTGTGGCAAAGAGGTCACAGGTTGACTTGTTTTATGTTCAGTCGTCACAGCCATTGTGCTTGTGGTTTTGCTGTTCAGATAGCCTCTTTTGCAAAGACTAATTCTCAACTCTTGCTTCAGTTCACATTTGTATTTTCACAAGTAACCAAATGGGAATATCTCATAATTACATGACACTAAACACTCTACTATGTTGTATGATAAGAACGGAGCTACAGTAGCTCTAAATTGTACAGGATGCTATGCCAGGAAATGAAGAAAGTAAGGTTTGGGATGATGTATGCCTGCTTCTTATTTATTTTTATCTGAACTCTTGCAGCAGAACTCTGAACAAGCTGTACGCATGAGATAACATGTCTAGACACCACACCATTACAATCAATCCTTTTTTTATTCCTTTATTTTTCCGGGTAAGTCAATTGAGAACTAATTCTCTTCTACAATGATGACCTGGAGAGCCCTCTGTAACACCAGGGTGTTTATTTGCTGGAGAAATCTGTGTGAAGTATCTTCCTCAAGGGTACAACAGTGTTCCACCTGGGATTTCAACCTACAACCCTGCGGTCAGGAATTCACATCCCTGAACAAACCTTCAGATTGGTGTTTTAAATGCTCATAATCCTTAACGAAAACAAATGTAATCTATTGCTGAGCCTTGCTGAAGATTATAATTGTAGAACAAGACTTGAACAATAACTCTCAAAAGACAAAAAAAGATTACAATCCTAAGGTCCAAAGGAAAGTAAGCCCAAGACATGTGGGAACATTTGTTGTGTCAGTAAACCATGCCAAAGAATCCACAAGACAGGAGACTTTGATGTGTGCTACTGTCCTAGGAAGTTGCAAGTTGTTAATGATGCCATATCCAGAAATTGACAAAGCACTAAAGGTATGGATGCATCAACTTTGAAAATCAAGCTTCACAATATCCTTACTGTGCTTCCATTTTTCAGTGACTTTGGCACTTTGGTGAGCCAAGGCAGGACAACACTCTGGACAAGACACAAATCTATGTCATGATTTTAAAATCTTAAAAAAAATAATTGCAGCATTTGAAAGTATTATTTAGATGTTTTTTATTTCGATAGCTGGAGACGTGAATGCCAAAATGTGATCGGTAAAAAGCAATTGTTTCTGCATCTCCACCCCATCTTTACCCTTGCAGTGGCTCTCTGGCTCATTACTCATTCCTCTTGAAGGTCCTGACAGCCTCATCCTCATGGACAAGCTGTCATTTCCTCATCCAGGTGACTTACAACCAGATACATTTTAATGTTTCTTATCTACTTTGCACTACTGTACTTAGTATTTGCCTGAAATACCAAAATTTAATAACTGAGCTGATCGTTAACTTAATTGGACCAGTTTGACACTTTTGAAAGGGTTTCAGCTGCTGATGTTCACCTGTGTGGAAAATAATTTAGTTCTGAAATCTGTCTTGTATCTTCTGATTGTACTGCATTAGCTTAACCTCCTCTATAAAATACTACAGAGTATACTGTACTAGCAGAGTTACTACACAGTGTAACTTCTTTAAGTTATATTGCATATCTAAACATGACTATTCCCTGTTTATTAGCAAAGCTAGACACATGAATCACTAAGTTAAGATGGGTGGCAGTCACAGGAGACTAGAAAATAACAAAGGGCAGTTCTATTAATGTACAGGAGATAAGGTTTAATTAAAACTATCTTTATAAAAGTTCTCACTTTCATTCACAAATCAGACTCAACTGTCCAAAGTCTTAAAAAGAGATGGAGGGACAAAGTGAATAGTCAACAGCATTTGTTAAGAAGAAACAAACTTGTTTATTCTGACTAAGGCAGAAGTTATGTCTCCTTAGCAGACCACCACCTGAGACTAATATTGTCACTGCAGTACTTTATGCATAAATGTATTTTCACAGCGAAAGACATAACAGTAGTTAGTTAAGAGATGCATCTGTGCAAATGAAATACAAAACATAAACTACATAGTCTGGAACATGCGTGATTTTGGTACTGACAAGAAGGATACAAGCTTCAATATTATTTCACTAATTTTTCTGTTTATTGCCTATGTTTTATGATAGAAACAAAGAGGGGCAAAAGCTGTAATAATTACAAAGATAATTTTGTAATTATTTTGGCCATTTAATTACAAAATTAATTGTAATTTTTCTCATCCATTGGCCATTTTGTCTCTTACAAGACATTCATTTTGAATGAATTCATAGAAGTACTGCAGCAAAGCAAGCAAACTCATATAGAAGTGGTTTACACACCACATACTGTAGATGAGATCTACTGTACTCTGATCTGTAAGATCTACATTGGATCTGTGACACTGCAGGGCAGTTCTGAAAGGGGAGGTCTTGAAATGAGGGTTTACTTGGATGTCACAGGGGTTGTTCCATAATAGTGCACACATGTCCAGTGGGTTAATATCTGGCAGAGAATTGTGGACTTGATGGAGGCTCTGACATGGACCACTGGACAGTCACAATGATGAATGCTAAACAGGATCACCCCTCTAAAAAACTCGTGGTAGAGGTATGATCATCTAAAAATGGCACAGTGAGCAGAGAAGAAATAAGAGTACAATTAGCTTCATCAGATTAAGACAACTTTAATTAGGATACACCATGCAAAAATCAAGGGGTGGAAGAGAAGGTACCGTATGAACAATAGCAGAGCCATTCCAATTATTCTCTATTCTATGGCTTTGTAAAAAAGCAGAAATGTTTTTTATCTGAACTAAATGTTCTGTGTGTTTTGCATGCAGCCTTTGTAGGTCTGAGGCATGTAGAGAGTTGTAGACAGCATTAAGTCAAATCAGCATTGCAAAGTAAGATAAGATAAGATCATTTTATTGGCCATATACAATTTCTTGTATTAGGAATTTGTCTTTTCACATACCCTAACTTGCTCTCCATGAGACACACAGATAGGGAGAGAAGCTTGGGGTCAGAACGCAGGGTCAGCCATTTATACGGCACCCCTGGCACAGTTGGGGCTAAGGGCCTTGCTCAGGGGCCCAACGAAGTAGGATTCCTCTGCCGGCCACAGGATATAAACCGGCAATATTCCAGCCCCAGGCAGAGATCCTTGGCCACAGAGACACCACACCGCCCCCCAAGAGGCACCGCACCGTTAGTATGTCCTGGTTCTCTGCCTTCTTCAAAATATAGACAATTCTGCCAGCCTCAACCTCTGCTGTTCAGCATTTATTTTCAAATCTAGAGTTGGTTAATTTTCATAAGCAAAAGATGGGTAGGGGAGATAAGATTTTCTGTTTTCACCATGTTATATTATGTGCTTCATAACATGGTTACCTACTGTACAAACTCAAGCACAATCAAAAGGAAACTACTCCTACGGGAGAAAAATCACATAAACATGACTCTTTGAATTGAGCTAAAAAATAAAGCAAAAAAGGTTATACTGTATGTATACATTTTGCACAAGATCTCAGTCATTTCTGGAATTTAAAAATATTAAAATGTCACTTTAGACAGGAAGAAAAAACATTAAAATGTCACTTTAGACAGGAAGAAAAGAAGAAGGATTTATGCTAAATCTTGTTCTTAATCTTGGTGCCCCCCACCTTGAAAAAAATCTGTTGCTGGCAATGCTCAAAAATGTCTCATGAATTTATGTGGATATTTTGGCAGAAGGAGCTGGATGCAGTTTGAGAAATTACATGATTCTGAGTGATTACACCTGTCATTATTTTCTCCCATCTTATTTTAAAACCCTTCCAAACCAAAGTGTGTCATTTATTCTTCCAGTAACTACCGGAATGATAGCATGTGCCTCAGTTAGAGGCTGCTATTTTCGTACTAGGTCACTGTTTTCAGGGCTAAGTTAAAGTATCTTTGTGTGCAGGAAATGACTTTGAGATTTTATTGTGCGAAATTGTAAGCTTCAGTTCTTAACATGGACCTTACAGAACTACACTGTGTTTTGGCTCTTAGAACACTAGAACAATTTCCTTCTTTTGAATTTATTGTACTTCACAGTGCTTTGTCTTATTAAAAGCACTATGAAATTGATCCTACTGTATTCTTATAACGTTACAAAATATTAAAACCAAATATTTTTTCATTTTGGAACATATTTGTGAATGTCTGATATCTGTCAACTGTTAATTCTATAATATACCCAATGCCATATACTTTTTTGTACACTTTTTGAAATTGCTTGCTCAAAAGGAACTAAAGACATTACCTTAACCCCCCTGGACATGAAGTTTACATCAGATGGATAAAAATTTGAAAAGTGTTTCTCATGCTTAATAAAGCTTAATAAAAAGAGTGGATTGCTAGAGCTCCTGACACTTTGAGCACAGCCATTGTTCCCTTGAGCTCAAGTGCATGTGACACCATTAATCAGTGTCTTGAGGTTTTCAAACCCTGTTATACAACAACTAGAGTAATGTATTCATAAAAGAAAGTCCACACTGCTCCACCCCTGCAGTGGTGCTCGAGTGTGTGCTACCTTCCCTACAGCGCAAAAATGACAGTAGAGTTAAAAATGGAACACTTTCATCCTATGAGTCAGTAAATCAAACTGCAGAGAGCATCAGTCCTAATTAATAAATAAGTTATGAAACCTATAAGGAGAAAGAAAGCACTATACAAAATGATTAAAAAGAAAAGTGGATGCTGTTAAAGAACATGAATAAAATACATTGCAAGCACAGGTCAAAAGGCTGTTGAATGGGCCAAGAGTGAGATTCAGTAGAAACACATATTAAAAAGGATAAATATATATACAGTATATATATTAATAAAGGTAAACATTTAGTTGATGAAATGGAAATATCCTACAAATTGTACTTAAGGTAACAAGAGATGTTACTCATAGGCCATTAACAAGACTCTTCTACCAGTTACTCAAGACAAGACTAATACCAATTGAATGGAAGATTACTACTGTAGTAAACTAGAGAATCATCCCTAATGTAATAGGATTTTAGGAGAGCGTAAACATGAAAATAGAAAACATAAGTCTTAACTAAATTGGTAGAGTCTTTGAGCAAGTAACACCATTAATTTTGTCACAGCCCCCACTAATCAGACACAAGTCCCCATCACTTTCTGTAAACATACTGTAGGCGTGCAAGCTAATTATCCAACTACGTCCCTCGTCCTGCACCACACCTCCCGACAACCCACTACTTAAGGTCGCCTCACCTGCACTTCCACGCTCAGTATTGGGTTTACCTCTCTGAGCTACCATAGAATGGCTCTAAAACTCTTCACCTTTTGAACTTCGGAATACTTGACCTATGCACCCCCTCGACCACAATTCTTGTCTATGCGTCTAGCACTCTCGGCTTTCGCTACCTATCTCTAACCCAGCCTCAAATCAATGACCAAGCACCGCATAGGTTCCTACTTTCTTTTTGTGGCTAACAGCTTTATCAGAATACTGAGCCGCACACATGGACCCCGCGGGCTACAATACCGTCCACTCCATTTTGGCTCAACATTTGCATGGCCTGGTCCAGCTCCACACCACCCTCCGCGGACCACATCACTAGATCCCCTACAGTTGCCCCAGCAGCAACGCCAACACCTGTGCCCCCCAGACTGCCACCTCTGCCCATCCTGGGACAAGTTTGATGGAAACCCCTCAAGATGCTGAGGCTTTCTGACCCAGTGCTGGATCGCCTTCGAAATGCACCCCGAGCAATTCACCACCTCGAGAGAGAAAATTGCCTTTGTAGTCTCGCTCCTGACCGGGCGAGCTCTGGACTGGGCGGCTGCACTCCTGGCAAAAGCGACATAACAAATGTCATACAGAGCATACAGTATGTTACAGTTTATTTAATTATTTTTTTCTGAAGGCTTTTAATACATTTCCACATAAATCCTAAAAACTGAAAGCAGTAGACAGTCAAAGTGCAGAAATGCAACCCAACAAACTTTTTTAGAATTAACAGTGAAATGCAAACCAGAGTACAAATGGAAAATATTTTGAAGTGTACTTAAAATTGAGAACAGTAGGCATTTGTTTACAAAAGGGATGTGAGAGTATGGGACACGCTTCCCAGCCAAGTTGTTAAAGCCGATAACCTGGATTTGTTTTAGAAATGTTTCAAAATTTTCTAGCCAAACCTACAGTATATACAGTAACTACTGTGAAACATTGTACATTGTACATCACAATTAACAGCATCCAGTTGATATTTTATTTTCCAGAGACCAACTTGGATATTCAAACTGGGATTTTTTTCTCAAAAAAGGGGGCGGTCAGCAGAGTGTTAATATTTAAATGCTCTTAGGTGTGGGTTGCTCTTGTGCTTTGTAATGTACTCTGGTTTATCATCCTGTAGGGACCACAATCATAGACTACAGGGCAGGCACTGTTATCAAACAGTTACTGTCTGTGTGAGGACAAACTACGCTGGAAGAGACAGCCGGACATCGGCTGAAAAATCAAGCAGCATTATTAAACAAACTGTAGACCGGGATTAATATAAAGGGTTTCTCAGGGATGCTATTAGCACCATGCATTCCTCCTTCAATGTATAATCAGAAGCTACAACATCTGCCCAAGCGTGGGTGACCTTCCTTTGCCCTTTGTATCCATTATTCAGCAGGAGTCACATGGAACAATGCGATGGGCCAAGCCCACATGGAAATGAAGGCATAGAAGTGGCAGAAGTACAGTATAAATATTTTATGTTCACACAAACATGGATGAGAAAAACTATTTCTGAAAGTTAGATGCCTTGAATGTACTTATGATACAAACTGAGCTACCAGCACGAAGTTTAATGTCAAGCAAAGATGTTTTCAGAAAAAAAATGGATGAAACGCTCCCACAGCTGTTGATTTAGAATTTAGTTCTCCTCATGTTCAATTCATTTCACTTTCACATGCACTACAAAAGGAGAACTTATGAATGATTGAAATATACTTTGAACCATTGGGGTAATACAAGGGTTAAAAATCCTTCAGGATACTAAGCTTTTCCCAGTTTCTGTGAAGCTGGCAGTGCTCTACCCAGACTGCACATTAGATGATTGCATGGGCATGTAAATTGCAAATTCTGATTTGGTATGGCCAATCTGCAGAAAAAAAAGTAAAATTCCTTAATGAAGAATAAAATGACAGAGATTGTACAGCAATTTGATCCTACACTTCACTGGGTGTGTTGTGGAAAAGGATCAGTGACTCTAGGTCTAAGGAGCATTCAGTATAATCTTTTTTTTTGCAGTCTGAAAAATGCAGAAGACTGCAAAACAGAAATGTTAAAGGCCCTAGTAATAGCTGAAGGCCACCAAGTTTAGATTCAAAGAGAGTATTATATTTTATAAAGAGATTAGAAATGTATCTAACAAGAAAGATAATATATTAACGGGGGATTTCAATGCTCCTAACATAGAATGAGAACACCCAGCAGGGAATTTTGCTAATGAATTTGAAATGAGATGGTGAGTAGCTGCTTTACTATCCAATTACTCCACAAAATCCAGAAGAAGTGGTGCTTGTCAAGATTCAGTATTCTCAAATAACAAAGATGGGACCAGGAGGGGAGATTCTGAAAACATGTTAAAACCTGCAGAGAAGAGCAAGTTCGTTTTGCAAGGCCCAATTGAGTTTAACCGATAAAATAAGAAATGAAGGAAGAAAGTACTAACATAAAAGGCACGAGTAGTTTAAAGTGCAAACAAAAAACAAATCAGGCACAAAAAATGTAGACAGGTAAAGAAGCAGTGCTTCTGCTGTAACAGAATATAAAAGGAATGAGATACTAAGTGATGATATGGATTCAAAGGCATAAGAAGAAGAGTACTTAGTGATTATATTATACAGGTGCTTACTAATATTTTTTATTTTACAAATACATATTTTCCCCAGGGATGAAGTCTCAGAACATTATAATGAAAGATAATATATTAATGGGGAATTTCAATGTTCCTAACAAGAATCCCAAAGAATTCTAAAGTTCAAAACTAGCGCTTTTTCTAGGGCTTTTCCAAATACCCACTGGTTTCAGTAGGAAACACTGATCGCTCTATACTTTTTGAGTGTGAAACACTTTTTTAAGAAATGTGCAGCCAGGTTTTGCATCTTACTTTATCTAGTAAAGTTCTGAAGTCAAGTGAGTGATATAAATGCCGTAAAGGCTCAGGAAATAAAACAATTCATCTCACAGGTGACATTAATTTTGTATTCATTCTTTTTCCAATTCTGCTCACTGAAACCCTTTTGCCCCTTTCTGCAACAATTCCATCTGCCTGGCACATCTTTGCCCAGCATGCTTCACATGAGAGCGCAGTTTTGGTATTCATATATACTGTACATGATTCCTTTTCTGATGTGAAACATATTTGTTTTAACATCCCCAGTCAAGTCTAGAAGAAAACCTTTTGGTTAAAAAATTCTGGAGTGATATCTAGAAATCAGAAGGTTGCACAGATTCCTGCACTGACCTTTAAATAATTTAGCCTGAAGTACAGTATTATTTAAACATCTAATGTTATGAAAATATCTTTTTTGTTGCTGAACTCCTTCCATTTCGTACAAGGGTGTCCTGTTGTAAATATATAACTGCAAATTGACTTTGTTTTTGGTGTTACACCACCAGGCTGATCTCAATTCAACCTGACACTTTCCTTCACTCCTGCAGTGAACTAGGAGAATGCGAACAACAGCACACACCAACTACTGAGACATGTACTGTACCATCAGAAGAAGCCTTTTTTGTGCATGTACAGTATACAGGGAACATAATTTTCTGGTGCCAATTCCTGGATGGATATACAAATATTCCTCATTTATACAGTTTGCTGTACACCCTTATACACTATTAACCCTTTAGACAACAGAGTTACAGTATCACCATGTAGCCTGGTCTTGTTGGGTCTCAAACGCTAAGCGAGGATGTGACTGGCCATTACTGGGATGGCAAACAATTAAGAAAATCCTGTAAACAGTATTTTTAAACAGAAGTAAAGAGAGAAAGATCTCGGCCACTTCCGTTTTCCTACACATAAATATCTGACCTGCTTTGAATCTCCTGTGCACTTCTTTCTCGCACCTTCTTCCTCCACCCCAGGTACACCCTCACAGCAGCTCCCTTGCTCATTCCTCGGGAAGATATGGTGTGCTCTCGGACAGGCTGCCATTTCTTCAGCCAGGTGAGTTACGCCAAAGTAACTTTTAATTCCCTAGGAATAACAACACCCAAAAATTAAGTGTATTGAAAGTTTCATGGAGTGTTTAAGTCATAATAAATTTGGTTTAACCCGCTTGGCCATAGGATGAGGGGGTTGGGACCCCCATGCAGAGTGAGGAGTGAACAAGGAACAGCTGCTGAGATGGGGTGGAGGAAGGATGCAAAAGACATATGCAAAGGATAGACAGAATTGTGTATAGTATTTATAATGTTCAGGTGAGGAAATGACATCAGGATTGATTCGAACAAAATTACTGACAAAATTAAAAATTACTGACAGTTGCGGCAAATTGATTTGGCTGTTGTAATCCCTCCCGAACATAAAATTAACTTATAAATTCCATTATGTTTGTTTCTATGGCGCATCAACTAGGATTTAGACAAACTACTGAAGTGGTGTTGTTGGACCTGTAGGTGCAAACTTCCCTCTGTGCCAGAATGTCCAATCCAATGCCCAGGATGGTGATCAGAGAGTCTGGCCTGTAGGAGGCATCATGTTTTGGATGAAATGTTAAACTGAGATGCTGACTGGTTATTCAAAATCCCATATCACTGCTCAGAAGAGCAGTGTTGTTAAACTTTGTGTCCCTTTTGAATTCCACTCTAAAGCTGAATAATTTGCCCTTCGCAATGCTCCCCTTTAATTCAATGAGCAGTTTCTCAGTGCTCCACCTCCTCTGATATATAGTATGGTGGGACCGCAGGATGGCTGCCATATGTAACCCAGGTAGGGCTGCACTTCAGTGATGGGTGAAGCAATTCCTGTCCTATAAGTAAGGTGCTTTAGAAGTGCTGGAGTTAATAGAATTCTGCCTCTTGATCCCTGTGTCTTTCCCAAGAAATCCAAGTACATCAAAGATACAGACTTCAGTGTTCTATAAACCTCGGGACTCATTGCTCGTTTGAAGCTGTTAATAAAAAATCTTAATCCCGGTTTAAAGTGGTTTTAAACCCAGATACAGTTCAGTTCTATTATGAATAACATTTATTCAAGAGTCAAGCAGCTAATACTTTGCCAATTATTCATGCCATTTAGACCAGAGTCAGACAGCAAAAAATGAAGCTATCATCTCATGCTACATTTTATGTTTTTATAATATTGTCTAGATGATGATTTATATTTTTATGCTGACATCTTCTACCAACCTTAAACCCATTATGTCTTACAGCAAATACATTGAAAGGTTGTATTTCACTGAGTCTGGTTTGTTGTTATTAAAACGTTTTGTCTACTGATTGTGGCAAATGAAAGAAACAGGAAGCTCTGTGTGAGACAAACACGATGTCTCCGAGTGTTCCTTTATCATATCTATTTTTTTACCACATTACTGTGTGAAAAATGCCATATTCAAGAAATAAAATATTATTTATAAATATTATTATTAAAATATTATTTTCTTTTCAGCATGGAATAAACCCTTTACCTGTTCCTAAAATATAATTTATATCCAAATATCCACCATATTGATGCTTTCTCACTCTGTAAATTTAAAATACCCACAAAATACAAAGCAACCTTTTATGAAGGTCAGTTTGTGAGAAAAATACATCAAACTAACCAATTGCACATTTATGCATGATAAAGTGAATACAGTTCTGTGGGCAGGGTCTGTTCTGCCTCCCAGGCACAGATGCAAATTCCCCCATCACTCTCCTAACACCTCCCTCAGGCAACCAAATTAATTTTCCAAACACGTCTCACGCAAAAAATCACACTTATCCTGGCAAGAAACATTAACCACAGAAAGTTGATGTACTCTCAAACCTAGACAGCATACTTCAGTGTAACAAGCATCTGGGCAAAAGGTTCTGGAAAGTATGATAAAGATGTGATGAGTTCTCGCTTGTAAAGTAATATCACTACCAATTCTTATGACTGCAGCGTATTTAAAAACACTGGTAATTAATTCCATGCTGCCTTGATTAGAAATATAAAAGGCTTAATGGCTCAGGCGAATGAGATAATGCATAAACGAAACAACTAAAAAAAGTTTTATTTAAATCTAATGACTTAAATTTAGTTCATATGCATATGTATATGCTGTATATATACAGTATGGAACGTCTAAAGTAATTTATTTTATTAACTTTATTTTTCCACATGAATGTTAGCCATGTATTCAAATAGTATGCTTCTTTTCATATTTAACAAAACAATTTCAAATTTCTGATTCCCTGCTCCTTGACAATCATTAATCCACAAATTACGGAGGCATTCTAAGGTAAACTTTATCATTTCTGCTCAATGGACCCCCCAGACCTCAGCAAACATCCTCTCTGCTTTGAAGTTAGAAGTGTTTACTTTTCCAAGTGTCACCAACTTTATATAAAATATTTTCAGTTACCTAAAGCTGTAACAATATTTTGAGACATCTCCATATGACATCTCCATAGAGTTTGCTATATGATGGCTCATCTATTTCATTTGGTTTTTCAGTAGATAATACTGTAGATCCAAGGATCTCATCAAATTGTTTTGTGAAAGAAGCCAGGGTTTTGGCTTCCACAGCATGACTGAGTAGTGTGTTTTTTCCACAGCCCCACAACCCTTTGTGTAAAGTAGCTCCTTCTGTTCTCAGCTTTAAAAGCAAATGTACTGTATATACTTTCCGCTTGTGTTCTCCAGGTTAATTTTGCCAAAGCCTTTGAGGATTTTGAAAACCCAAAGTAAAAGGCTCAGCAGAGATTTGCTAGACCATTCTATCTCTTCATGGAAGTGGTTCTGATGTGAAACCCAATGAATGATATCCGAGACTTGTCTTGTCTGGAGGACTCCGAGTGATTTGGAATGAGTTATGAATGTACAGAGCGCTGCTTCTCCTGAACTGCACTTTGAGCACTGCCTCTCTGAGTGGCTGATTGAGGCTGGATCTGCATGCACCTGCTCACGAGTATGTCAGTCTCTGTTAATAGATGGAGATGGAGCATTGCTCCTTTTCTGTGTCCCATTAATTGAATTATTCAAATACACAGAAAAACAATGAGATAATGTCTTCTGAAACCCCTCACTTTGATATCTTCTTATAAAACTGATCAATTTCTGTTGATTAAGATTGAGGTTTATTCTGTATTCATGGTACATTAATGTGAATTAATGTGTACAAAAGTGTGAACTAACCCAGAGGCATCAGTATGCTTTAATCACTTTTGTTTGACCCATCATCCCCTTAACCAAGGGCCTTTAACAGCAGAAGACCTTTTTTTGCTGCCAGCAAAGAATTTCAAAATTTTGCACACAAAAAAGCAGAACGATGGGTACTAGAAAATCTTTTTTCATAACAAAGAGTTACAAATGTGTAGAAAGATAACTAACCTGCACTGACCAAAACTAAATATGATAGAATCATAGTATAGAGGAAAATATTGAGCTCTGATGACCTAACTGCCTGTGCTTGCAATCTTATGATCATATCAAACCAAACACGAAGGGATATTTAATATATTTTCATCTTATGCCACATTATTGGTGAGGGATCCTCTTGATAAAACATTGAATACTTCCTTAAAGTTCGCCACACTCTACACTCTATGAATTTCATGGTTAGATTTCTGAATACTGCTGTTGGGTTAGCTTGTCTACTGGTTTATGAAGAAATTCATACCTGAAAACATTTACTCACAGATGTATGCCAGTTCAAGAGCTAAGATTGTTTCTTACACACAAGCAGAACAAAGATACAAAACAAATTCACAAGTTTTGTGGAGCCTCTTGAGTTTTTCAGTTGTTATACAGTACACTGGAAGTTGTTTCTGTATTAGTGGTACATAGCCATTGTTAATTTCTAAAATATATGGATTTATATTTTTGATGCTCATCATTTCTTATTCGGATAAACTGTCTGCTCAAGTGAACCAGATAATTTAAAAACAAAGGTGCCTGCTGCCAGAGAAATCACAAGCTAAATTCAGTGGGTTGTTTAATGACACATCTTCATATTACTGTCATTAAGACTTTAAATTGTTTCACTGTTGGAAACAGAGAAAAGAAATGTCTTCAGGACATTCACAAGTTCAGGCAGCTAATTTATTTATGTGGCAGCAAAGTATCTACTCCTTCTCTGCTCCTTTGTGTTTGGATGGTAAAGGTGAGAAGTAGCCAGCCATTATTAAATAGAACTTTTTTTGTCACCAGCATCAACACTGAATGTGGTGTTTGCATTTCTCTCCATTTAAAAAAGCTCTCAGTTCCTCAAGTCAGGCTGCAGATCAAGACCTTTACATACTGTAAATCTTACATGTGGAGCTGAAGGTCTCAGAGAACTGGTGATGACTAAGACATTTGGTATCAGTCTTCCTTGATGATTTCTGGAATGAGATCCATCATCTTTGCAATATTTTCCAGGAAAGACAGTGCATAGAGTGCATCTTGATGGATGAACAAACAATGAGCATACATGTCATAATTGTTATGGTGTGATGCTAACCTGGGGAATGCCATGGCTGTGAAACAGGCTGAGCAATTCAATCTTTAGGTCTGGGTGAAAGCGAGCAGACAGGCAAGGTGGAGGATGCATTGAGCGTCCAGACAGAGCAGGGGATCCGCTAGGCAGACAGGCAGAGCAGGGGATGTTCTGTACACGCTAAGAGCTGCCATGTAGCTGAAAATAACAGGAGTTCCCAGGTAGTAGTTAGGTCCAGGCACAGAGTCAGGTTTGAAGGGTCAGGCTTTCAGACAGATTGCTGGAATTAGCACAGATAAGCAAGCGTGTGTGAGAAGCTTTCCGAGACTCTCAGGGCATTAACCCAATGACTGAGCCCTGGATAAAGGACGGAACAGAATTTAAGTATCCAGTACTGATGATGCACCTGCCCCCAGTAACCATCAATTAGGAACAGGTGGCACGGATTGACAGCCCGATCATGTTCTCATGACGCCGGGAGGTTTTGAGTCAGCGTGCAAATGCAATCCATTGTCATGGTGATCAGGGGCTGTGAGCTCAGGATCATCTGGGTAGTACAATGATATTATGTCTTGCTTGTGTCAGGGAAAGAACCTACTCTCTTTCAGTTCTGTTACTTTCCTGGAGCATGTTCTCCCCAGGGTCATCTGGTTGATTTCAGCACCTATCTCTTCTTTTGCCTGCCATGTACTCACTTTCCTTCTCTGTCACTCCCCTGATCACCGATCTCCTTCCCTGTTTTTCTTTTAAAAAGGTAGCCCCTCACTTGCATCTCTCTCAAGTCTTTATGTCTAACTCCTCACAATTACTAAACCTTCCAAACTGTGCACACTATCCAAAAGCATCGATTACTTGCCATTGTGTGACATGGCAAGTAGATAACTGCCTGACATATCGACTTTCATTTTCTTCAATTAACATCCATCCTTCTCCTTCTTTATCCATTGTGATCCATTCCCAGGTGTCTCCTTTCCACATCCTAGAGGCGTGGCTATAGCAAAGAGGGTTAGGAGAGAAACAAATATCCTGTGTTTTAATTCTACTATAATAAAAAATGCCGAGATAAATAAATTAAAAGAATACATTAAAAGAAATTTTAATGCATGTATATTATTATACAATATACAATATACAGTACAAGTCATTAAAATAATTTAAATGCCTACCTTTTTTTTTGCAAAGCTAGAGTATCACATTTTCTTTGGTTCCTATCAGCTTCTAAATTATGTTTTAATACTATAGAGCTTGTTTTACATGATAGCTACATACCAGAACCTGTCCCTGTACCTGGTATTACATGAACAGATAGTAGTGGTATCAAAACTCAGATGTACTGTACAACACAGGATTTGATGATTCAAGGCAGTGACATTTTTATTCCAGTTATACAGTTTTGGGCACATACATCTCTATATTACTACCAATAATAAACACTAATTTATTTTTAAAGCTAGTCCCTTATCTAAGATTTTAATTTACTTGTGAGCCTCCTGTTTCTGCTCAGTTTGATCACTAGATGGCGTCTGTGTGAGCTGTGTGTTTATTACATTAACAAAAAATTGCAAAGCTGATGATGTTTCAAAGTGTTCTCAGTGTAGGCAGGCATGTTACCATGCACTGGCATGTGGTTTTTTTTAGTATGCAGATGGCTCTGTGAGTTCTCCAAAGAGTATTCAGATGTTAAACTAATTCTTAAGAATTAAACTAATTCCGAATGTTTGTGTTATGCTTTTCCTTGTAAAACATTAAGCAATATTTAACTACACAGATTTACATTCACCGGAATCATATTATAATATGAGTTTTTGGTTGAAAACTTTAAAAAACATTGTTTATTATATAGTAAATATACAGTAAGACCTGCACTAAACACACGTCTTTAAAATAAGAGAAATACAGGCATTAACAGCAGTTAATGGCAAAAGAATGCCAGCACTACTTACAGTTAACCAAATTTAGTCTAACACGTTTTAAGCAGCTTAGACACAGATTAATGTTAGCAGGAAAAGGCTAATTAGGTTTAACTATTCCTTTGGTCACTAAATAAAATACAACAGACTCGTATTGCGCTTTTCCTGAGCATCTTCATATTGGCAGTTTTGCTTCATGATTTTGTCTTTAAGCTTTCCACACAGGGAACTTCCTTCACACTCAACATGAAGACAAACTGGCATTGGATCATTGCTGTACAGGTTATCCACATTGAGATTTTGTTTTCTGCTGTCTTATCTTTATACCTGAAAAAAAAAAGATGGAATTTCTTGACCAGATCAGCAGCATCCGGATCGGTCAGTCAGAAGTTTGGTTTTGATCAATGATGAGAAATTCAGGAGGTTGAGTATATGCTATATGAGAAACTGGCTTAACAGCACTGTTCCCTCTACAGCAGTGCACTTGTGATAATGAAGCAAACTTTTCCTAAGCATACAAGGCCAAAATCTATGATATTATAGCTCATTGAGCTGCAGAACTGTGCATTTGTTTTAAGACAATACTCAAGTTGAACAGCAACATAAATTATTTAATACAATAGTAACTGATTTTGCTACATACAGCATTCCTGAAAGGGTGCTGTCAGATACTGAACAGAGTGAACATAATAATTGCAACTTGCAAAACAATGCATCCAAACACAACAATTATACTTGATTTTTTGCCTAGGCTGCTACACAGGATGTGACCTGCATGGGCTTCATACTTGTTCACATGTACAGTAATAAATACCTGTGTATAGTAAATGCTTTTTGCACATATGGTTGTGATAATTTAGTGTATGACACTTTCTCATTATCATTGAGTGGTATTGTTAAAAGACTGGATTGAAAATAATTGAAAAGGGCAGAAAAGATCATTTTGAAATGAATGCAGTTCAACAGGTTCTTTCTATCTTAATTCATTTTGAGTGGCAGATGGAGCTCATATGTCAGTCTGGAGACTTCCAGAGATCCCTATGTCAATCATAAGCAAAGTGTGCTCATACCCACCAAGCTCTCTCACACACACAGCACACTGAGCAGCAATGTCAGATTTTAAAACTGCAAGTCTGGAGCCTTGGAAAAAACTGAGCAAAAAATAGTACTACAGGACCATTGTGCTTTCATACAATAGATGTATTGGTGAAGAGTTGAAGTTAATCGTTCTACAGCCATTGCATGAAATGTGAAATAGTGAGACCAGTGATATACGTAACTGCTGTTAAAATCAAGATTAGCGTAGAAGAAGCCAGGATCTCACACTTACATGCACTGCCTCCTACTGGTCGAGATAGGAACATGTATTTTATTTCCCTTATATTTTGTTTGCGAAAACAAATAAAAAATCAACACCCCTATATTGAAGGGATTTCAATATACTATAAAGATATTAGTCCAAGCAAACACTATGCATATTTTTAAAAAGCTTATTCAGTTATACTGTATGTATATATATTGGGATATTGAGTTTAAAGATGAAGGTTCTCCTACTTTCAGCAGAGGACCCCACTTTAATTAGTTTTTGTAACTTGCAGTGTAACTATGTCAGCTTTTAACGCACAATAAAATTGCAGAGGGATTGTAACACAAAATAGTTGGTAGAATCTTACAATATGTTATTATCAATATTGAATTATTTTATACGTTATTACTGTATTTTTTCCTTTTATATAAGGCATTGAATAAACATTAAAATATATATATATATACTGTAGATTAACACTATAATGCTGTCCGTGGTTTACAGCTGGATATTATCGTACAAACCCTACTTGTGGTTTGCAGAAGCACCTGGAGTCTTGATCATTAATGTCTTGATCAAACCTCTCAGCCTTTTTTTTAATCAGCACAGCCCACAGTGGAGTTCTTCTCTGAAGACACAGCAGGTTATACATTTCCACATCCTTCATTCTGCCTTGTGCAAAGTTCTGTTCTTCCATTTAATTTCCTAGAGGTGGGCAGTGTGTCCTGTCCAATTGAGGAATTCACACTTCCTGGGTGCCGCATTTGAATTGGTTGCACCTGATGGGAAGGAAAGGAATTCCCTTGATTATGAGGATGAGGGACTACTTACAATATGATTAATAAAAATGATCAGAGCATTCTTCATATTTTTAATCTAGTATTTTTACCCTGGCTCACACAAGATTGTGCTAACCCAGCCCTGGGCCAGCTTAATACATCAGAGTCTTTCCATGGCAACTGGCTTCCACCTTGTGACATCCAGTTGAGCAGTAATTTCATGGCCTATAAGCTTCTCCTTCCTCTTGCTGGTAAATTTAACACGTTAAGTTTTAAAGATAATCAAGTCCATTGTCAGATATTACAATCAAGAGGAGACAAGAAACCATGTACACTTGTATGTGTGTTCTTTTACCTTTTTAGATCCTGTATATTGTGAGTTTTGTAAAAACAGAATATTGATTGTCTCCAGGACAGTTGTAAAACAAAAAGTCTAACATCTGGTGGAAGTTCAATATTTTTAATAATGTGCTACTGGAGCATTTTTGTTCTTGAGAAGAAGCAGAAAACATCTTACATGATTCATTTGTTCCAAACTGGTGCCCAGATAGTGGATTTTGTCACTCATGAAGTAGCTGCTCAGTTCATTCTAATTATCTACCAGTGTACTCTGATCACCGGGCATCTGTTTCAGCCTAAAATTGCACTGAGATGGACTGCATGCCATGCCTTGTAAAAACAGAGTATTATTCACCTGATTATAAAAAGAAGGTATTAGAAAGAAATTGGTGTGCAATTTTTTGTATCAGTATTGTTATGACAATATTAATTTGTGAAAGATTTTCTTAATATAAAGAACTCTGCCAGGCCACATGGCTAGCGATTCTTTCTGATGGACTGTGTGCCTGTTATATTGCTACTGTACACTTGCTAGCAAACATGACGTTTTATAGCATATCAGTTTATACTACTTCAATAAAGGCATCTGTCTGCACTTTACAGTAAGTAAAGTGCATACTGTAAATAATAACAGCGCAATGAAAATTACACTTCACTCTATTAAGATCTCTGTTTGCTGAAAGAAATCTTTGAACATTAATATACAAGAGAGGTTCAGACTTCACACAGCTACAGGATACTGTGGGGCAGTAAAAGGGAAAGGCTTTTGCACTTTTCTGCTTTTCTGGTCAGTATTGTTTCATTCTTCTTGTGGAAATGCCAAATGGGTGAAACAGTAAGGCTACAGTATATTAAAAAAGAGCATTTTTTTCTGGAGAAGAAGGTAATTGAAGCGGAGACCACTGCTTGTAATAAATTGTTTCTCTGCTTAAAACAGCCTCACTGCCACCTCCTCTATTCCCAACAACTGTGATGTTGTTCATGTTCTAAAGTAAAAGGAGATGTAAAGTATTTTGTTTAGAAATTCAAGGGCTGTCTCGTGTTCATGTTCTTGCTCTAGAAGTGTTATTGTAAAGTGAGAAGGGCTTAAGTCCTCATTTTATTCTTTTATAACCCCTTTATTAGCTGACACAGAGGTACAGCCTTTCAACACCTAATGTGTTTATCTTTGCGCCTCTGGTCAGAACTTATACTGCAGTGGAGTTGTATATTTTTGCAGAACTGAAGAGGAATGTCTGTTTGTTCTGTGACAAATTATACTTTTAAATAGTTAAATCTTATGTATAGCACAAAAACCTTTTCAATCTCTATGGCTAAAAACGGTTATTTTTACATTTTATTAGCCGATATGTGACTTCATAAGAGAGAGAGAGAGAAAGACAGGCCATGTGACTCCATCATTGTTGCACTTTTACTAAAGGTATTCTCATTCCTGGACTCCCTTTTCTTTCCTAAACACGCTTATAATACCTTCTTACTGAAGCACAAGAAAAAACGTTTGCCTAATATGATGTGCTTAGGAGCACAAGCAGCTACTGGCATCTGTGTATTTGAATGCTTTGAGCTGCTTCTCTTCTGACATGTGGTTCGTTTGTTAGTTTCCTGGGATCAGTTGTTCTCAGTTGGATTTATAGGACATCAGCTGGACATCTAAAAATCTGAGCTGTTCACTTGAAAATTGTTTTTCATCTGTTTTGGGAGTAAACACTTCCATTGTCTCAAGCATGTCTGTTGATTCTGACAATTGCGTTTGATGCTGGCTCAGTAATTCTACTGGGAACTCAAAGCATTTCCTGTTCTTTCAGCTCTTATGCGGACAGTCTGTAACTGCTGGTAATATGATTTCAGGATTCATGTCATTAAGGGTGATTGAAGTACCGCCCAAACCCAACAGTACTTCCGCGTTATTCATTCTTCCCAGTGTTGACAAATGCATTCTCCTGGAGTACAGAACCAATGGCCAGCGCACTGCATGTTTTTAGGCTGAAGGGTTTTCTTTCCTCTTTAGCGTTTTTGTGAGATCCATTTAACAACAATTATGTAAAGTCACATGTGTGCTGTCATATGTCCCTTGCAGCAGTCATGCTGAATAATATGTTTCTGCACACAATGATAGACTAAAGTATATGTTAAACGCATTGACAAATATTTCCACACAGCCTTCAAACTTACCCACCATCTAATAATAGACAAAACCAGATTTAATGGACAGCTGAAATTTTAAGTGTCTTGCACAGCTCTTGGGATTCGGTTTGGACTGGAAATACAAAATTCTGGGAGGACACTGTATGACTTTGTTTGACAAGTGCATGAGTGACAAGTGCAAGTCAAAGATGTGATTGGCATTCTCTTAAAACGCTTAGAGTTGTAGCTGATGTAAAATATATACAACATCCCATAATACCCTGTATAATGTAAGCAATTTAAACAGCCACTACAGGGTAATAAATTACTTTTATGAGGCATTCAGCAATGAAGACTAGAAAACCAGCCTGCCCCAAATTTTTCTAAGTGAATCGTAATTTGCCTGACAAGAAATGTTATAACTCCTACATCACACTTAGTAATTTAATGTGATTACTTGACATTGAGTACATCATAATTCGGAACATATTAACATAGGGATCACATAGGGATTGATGTGGATTGGGGACGTTAAGGGCCAAGGGAGTGTGGAACCAGCTACCCAGCCATGTTACTGAAGCTTATACCCTGCCACTACTGAAGGATAGGTTTTAGTAGAGGACTGTGGGTTAAAAGATGAATCCTAGCAGGGACAGGTAGGTAAAGAGCAGCAGGAGAGCGTAGCAAACATGCAAAAGACAGTCCAGAATCAAAATCAGGAAACAAGCATAGTTTAAAGCTGGAGAGACACAGTGAAGGTACATGGGAGTGTACTACAAAGGTAGAACTACAGTAGCCCACTCCCACAATGCTCCCAGTGATGACAAGCATGACAACAGCAACGTAGATGAGATGTAAACTTCCTTTTGTTCATGGAAAAAATTCAATTTGAATAAAATTCCCAGATTTCATAACAGCTTTAGTTTAGTTTTTGAGTTTAAGCCATAAATAAATATGATTTTCATGTTTACATCTATTTACTGCATTCTACAGGAGCTTCTGCTGTACCGTGTGTAGTATGCCATATGCACTGTGTCATAATAAACTGGTACTGTACATTAAATATAAAAGAATGTTGGACATTTTTTAATCCCAAAGTACACGAGCGAAGGAAAATAAAAATGAATCATGCATACTGCGTTCAAGACACAAATATTTTTAATGAACCACTAAACAAAATGTTAGATCCCTACAGGATCCTACAGGAGCCCAGACTGACCAAAAAAATAGACTGAGAATGACATTCTTTTAAAGCAATCACATAGCAGTGTGTCCTTGATTGTGTATGACTTGAAGTGAAGTGAAATTAACAAAGCGAGAGGAAAATGTTACTGCTCTTTCTGTGTTTACCAGACAGAAATGTGTAGTGGTGGCTAATGCTCTAGACTCAGAGAGCAGTGTGAGGTGCTGTTGTACCCCTAGAAAATGTAAATGATCACTGCAATAAGAAAAGTGTTGTTCCCCAGCTTATAATTAAACAATGATGGAACAGGAAGAATCAGAAAATAATCAAAAGGATGTATTATGCTAATCGTTAATTTTGAAAAAGTATTCCTTCAAGGTCTGCTTAAACAATTAGATAAAGGTACCATAGCCAGTCTTACAACACAATAATATTTGGATTTTCATTTGCCACCTGCAGTAAAAGGCATTAAGGAGAGGGGTGAAAGAGGAAAGATTTTAAATGCATCAGTGATACAGTATCAGCTCCTGCTAGCCAAATTTTGCTTCTGCTAGCCACCTAATTTTGATCATTAGGATTACATTATCTGTTTTCAGTTATATGAGGGAAAAGCCTGGAAGGAACTAAGCTGTTTATGCTCGAGGCAAAGAGTTTGAATCAAATATCTATCTAAATAAGCTTACTAAATAAAATAAAGTGGTCCACGGTGTTAAGGGCTTTAGATCATTTAAAAAAAACTGTTGCATAAACTTGTTAAAGCCCTTAACAGCACCTGCCATGATCTTTATTGCTCACCAGCTGCAGGAGAAATGTCAGGAGCAATGCGGACATCTCTTCATGGCTTTCTTTTGATCTTCCAGAAGCCTTTAGCTCTGTCAGCTGAGAGGCACTGTGGGATATCTTTCTGAACTGGCTGAAATTTCTGAAGTTGCTCTGAAATTTGTCACATTTCTTAGCCTGCTCCATGATGATATGTGAGTGGTGATGTGCAATTACAGATCAATCACAGATGCAGACAGAAGCCAAGCAAAGCTACTGTACATCTTTGCCTCAACACTGTTCCCTATATTCCATACTGTGCTAAATGATAATGTTAAAACAGATGCTGTAGAATGTGCTCACTTAGAAGTGACTCTTCGGGTGATCACCTTTATTGAGGTACTATACAATAAAACCGGACAGAGACTTAGCACTCAGAAGACTAAGCCCTCATCAGGAAGCCCCCAGTGAGCAATCCACAGCCCCCAGCTATCCCAGAGTGTTGAGAATATCCCTTACTTTGAAGGCTCTCTCTCACAGAAAGAAGAGCGGGAGGCTGGTTCTCACTCCAGAAGAAGTCAAGAGGGAATGAAAAAGCAGGAGTGACAGAAACAGTCCAGTGAAGCAATAACCCATTCGATCAGCTCGTCCCTCTTGGTAACCCTTGCCTATGCAGCAACGAAGTCTGTTGATCTGTGTTGAAAGCATGAGTGGTTTTTATTAAAATCCACTAATTACAGTACTGTATGTAAAGCGAATTTCAGCTGCAACACTATCTTTGAGCAGATAAAGCAGAAACGAGTCGGTAACAGTTTAGATCTGAGCATTAACCATCTGTTAAAACATCATGGACAGTATCTAGAGCATATTTCCAGGCCAAGGAAACTTTAGATGTCATAACAGAGAGATTAAGTAAACATTGAAGTGGTGCAGATAGGATATAAGCCGATGGCTTAAATAAAATTAAAAGGCCATCTGAAACAGATGGCATTCTGGGGATCCAATTGAGAAATTCATGTTAAATATTAAATTGTGTTGACAGGATGCAAAACAAATTTTCCTGATCAAGGGGCTGATAAGCAAATTCAGCCACACGATTGTTTTAAATTTAGAGTTAGCAGAATCTGTTCCAATCCGATACGCACAATTCAGCATGGTTTGATATAATTATTTTGAAAAACATGTTCTTATTTAAGAATTGTTTTTTGCAATATAGTATGTAGCTTTAATTGTTGAAAGGTTTCATGTTGAAAAATCCTTAAATAGTTAAATCAGTTTTTATCTTCACAGGAAGTTGATTATTTGCATACTGATCCCTTCCATACAAATATAGACAGTACTGTAAAAATGCTGCATTAAACTGTTGACAAAAGCTTACTAGAAACACAACAGGAGCTCCAGCTCTTCAGCTCAGCAACAGTAACAAAACAGGATCAGGCTTTAGAGGTCATAGCTTTCAGCAACTGCAATCAGATATATTGATTACAAACACAGTGACATAAGATCCAATCACTATAACTCCGCATGTAGTAAACTGCCCAGAGGAGAACAGTCCAATTGAAAATCCCATTTCAACCTTTCCAGCATAATGTCTTGAAACCACGTGATATCTGAGCTGATATAGTCCAAAACACTGGGGAGACGGTACAGGCATGAAAAAGCCTATCTTTGGCAGAAGCAGAAATTTCCGTTTAAAAAAACAAACAAGCAAAAGTGCTACCTGACTTATCAAGCTTATTGTTAATTCAGAAGCTGATGACAAAAGTTGTGATCTGTCTACAAACTTGACTGAAGCTACCTGCAAGAAAAAAAAACACAGGTACATTATGCGGAATTGGTACAGTAGGTGGCCCCAAAAATGTCATTTCCTTTATTGCAAGTGGTGTGACCTGCCTAGAATATGACAGTGCAACCACGAAGCCCTGACAGGGGGAAACGACTAACAACAAAATAAAGCAGAAGCTTGATGTAAGTCTGTTTTATGCGCAACGTCAGGTGAGAAAAGCAATGCTATTTTCTCTGTGCATCAAGACTGACTTCAGTCAAAAGGGCACTATAAGATTCTTTCACTTCCCAAATTCTGTTTGAAAAGCCTGTACGCCCCTTGAATGTATATTAGGAAACAGACGTTTGGGGAAAAACAAAACAAATTAACTTTTTAAAGTGCATTTTACACAACCGGAGAATTATGCAGTATAAAGGATGTATAGACTACTCACACTTTCTGTGATTCCTGCTTGGTGGAATAAGTGAGCTTCGAAGAACAGTTATTTATTAGTCATGAGAAATATAAGTGTAAGGACATCTGGTACTAAGAGAGGGCCATTTGTATGCTCTGGCTTCATTGCTTTTTGGTATGTATTTGTTATGAAGATCTCATCCAGCTGAGTCTTGAAAAAAACAAGGGTTTTGAGTCCAGCAGCATGGCTGTGTAGCTTGTTCCAGACTCCCACAACCTCTAATGTAAAGAAGTGCTTCCTGCTCTCAGCTTTTAGTGCAGTTCCCTGTAGTTTGCACTTGTAGTGTCCTCTATATCAGTTAATTGATTGTTTTAATTTTCTGATGAAATATTATACATTCTGATTAAATGTATACGGTTGACTTTATAGATACAGTACCTCGTATCTGTGAATACCTCACTTACAGTACAAGATGTCCCCTCGCAGTCTTTTTAGTTAAAGACTAAAAAGCTTCAGCTCTTGTTCCCTGTCAGTCCAGAACATTCCTTTAACCCCAGGAATACATCAGCTGCAGCAGACAGCAGGAAAACAACATAGTCTTTGTAATTCATTCAAGTACTGGCTGCCTAAACTTTGGAAAAGTGCATTTAAAAGTGAGGACAGGAGGCACTTCTTCACACAAAGGACTATGAGAGTCTGCAACATGTTACCTACTCGTTGCTCAGATCAATGACATACAGTACTAGCAAACAAACACGTTAGATGGGCTGAACGGTCTGCTATTGTTTGTAACCTTTTGTATATTCTTTCAACTTTAATCTCTGTAAGCTTCAGAAAAGCTGTAATGCTGTTTGCAGACAGAACACAGAAATCTGTTCAAGAGAACCTAGGGGTTTTGCTTTTGTGTGAAGAGCTATACCAGGTGCCACATGGTTGTACTTTGAACACTGTTTCATGTAGTGCGGGAAAGATGAAAATGACTTTAAAGAAAGAACTGCTGTTGCTATTAGTTAAGGAAGACATATAGTCATTTTATACATTCTGAGGTATGAATTCCTTTGTAATCTCCTGACAGTAACAGAATGTGAGATGAAGTTCATCGTTTTCTTTCTTTTCTCCCAAACATAACATACCCATACCTGAATTTTCACTCACAGAAGCTCCTTCTTCTTTTCTTTCAATACTTGGAAACAGCCATCAGGTTGTTGCAGATGAGTTCCAGTAAACTGACAATACTACAGCCTAGTTTAAACTGAATACTGAGTGTTTTATGTGTGGGATGAGTTTGTTCTGGCTAGAAATGTGTCATTTTCTTTGCCATAATAAATTCTTCCCAAACACATAATTGATTTTTTTATTTTTTTTTATCATTACAAGTAAGAAGGTGAAACCTTTACCTGAAATGACCAACCAATTGTATCAAGCACAAGGAAACTTATTTTAAAATTTACAAATAG
The DNA here is from genome assembly GCF_055471065.1 of Atractosteus spatula. NCBI lineage: Eukaryota > Metazoa > Chordata > Actinopteri > Semionotiformes > Lepisosteidae > Atractosteus > Atractosteus spatula. The sequence goes on along the minus strand of NC_142708.1, from coordinate 63,043,343 downwards.
AGTAAATGCAAATACAATACATGGTACCTTATTGCATACATTTAAGTTAAACTAAAATATAGTACAGTACAGTACATGTCATTCAATAGGTTCCTCGGTATATTCACACAATTAAAGTGCAAAAAATGTAAAGTCTCACAGAGACTTGAGACTTGAATTAGACATCCAGACAGTTCTGCTATTCAACATTGCAAAATTAATATATTTGGAATATGTCTGCAGTATACAGTATACGTACATGTACTGTGTTATCATCCATCTTAGATTTTAATAGAAGGAAACATCAGAGCAGCATAATTTCTCTGACCCCTGGTCAGCCTGTATATCCGGTAAGTAGTTCCAATGTTTCGACTGGCCTCCCAATTACAAATTGTAAACTTGGTACTTGCAGGCTTTGCATTTTCATAAGGCCCCTCCTTCTGCCAAAGAAAAAGCTGCCATGAACTGATGCTTCGGAATGTGAGACTGGTAGAGTGGTTTGGTTGAAGTCTTGATTTGGTTCAGGCTCTAGTCTAAATCCTTGTGCTTTAATGAGCTTGTTTAAGTATCTAATTAGTCAGAACTATATACATGATTATTTTATTGATCAATAAAGGAGATAGGTTATCAATAATTAAACATTTGTTCTCCTCTTTTACTTCTTTTATGTTTCAAAAGTAGCGCCTGCTCTTTGCATGACACTCTTGCCCTCACCAAACCCACATCTTAGAAAAAATGTTATCCCACTGCATTGTTTAATTCTGATGATCATTTATCATGCTGGATTGCACAGTGCCACTGTTCTTTTACAATCTCAGACAAGCTTTGCTTCACTTTCATTACAAAAAACAAACTACTGTTAAAACCACATTGTGCCTTTTGCTGCTGACAGTAAAAGGTTGAGACTATAATTCTTTCCTCAACAGGTTGCGTGTGTGCAGTTTTAAGCTGCCTCCTCCTCTCTCTGTGCAGTGCATCTTGTAGGTTACAGTATGGGTCTTTCCACCATTTTATCATACTGTTCATTGCTTTTTGTTACTTTGGACTTTGATTGCTTGGCCAGTTCTTACTGAAAATTGTGTTCCATTATCAGTCACCAGTATCTCAGAGATGCCATTACATGTCTCCAGCCTTTCTCACCTCTTCTGCATTTCACCAGTAGTTCGCTAGATTCCTGGCTAAGGCCAGCCAACCATATTCCTCCTCTGGATTTGACAGCTCAATGGAGTGTCATTTTTTTCATGACAGATATCATTTTTCATTGATGATGGAACCATTAGCTATCCATAAAAACCCATTTTGTACCATTAGGAGAGCTCACTGCAGGATATCTTCAGAGCTCCTTCAAATCTGTTTGTGTGGTCAATCTTCCGTGCAAGTTTTAGGACTAGACTGCAGGATTCAATTTTAATGCTATTTCTTTTGCCTGGGACAGTAACAGATTGTGACAGACAGATATCTACAGCATATGTGATACTCCATGTTGACTGAAGCCTGAGCCCTTGCTTGGCTTTGACTTGGATTGAGATATTAAGATGTAGGGACTTCAAATTTAGTTAAAGGCATATGATCTACTGTTCCCAACCAATCCAGAAAGGTACACTATCTCTAAATTAAAAGTCAGAGCCTCAGCGTCTTTTAAGATGTATTGATGTAAAAAGGTTTCCTTACACAAATTTGTGTTCTTTTTCTTGATGTTTTTACTTCCATTGATAAATAAATGAGAAGTTGCAAGCCAGTGTCCAGGTGACTACGGTAAGCATAATTCCCAGCATAACTCAGGTTTCCTGGTGAGACTGCTTTGCCGACTGGTTTTTTCTATTAGGACTTTTGGACCCTCCTGAGTTCTAACAGATTTATCAAACCCCTTCTTTTTGATTCTAATGTCATAAGAAAAGTTGTCAATAAAGGGACAACACTTGGAAATGAATGGTGCAAACAACAGAGTGGACTCAGCCTAATCAAGATTTTCTGAATGAAAATGAAGCAAGCATGGAAATTAAGCCATAATTATCCCCTTTTTTGAATTCTCTGATAATTTTGCATGATTAATGGATCACTTTGTATTTGTCTGAGTTAATGGTTGAACACCTACCTTGTTAATTATTGCTGCTTCATGGCTTTGAGCATGTGACAGAACTAATGCTTCTTGCACTGCTTTGGCGCCTTGAATAAGACAATGAGCTCAGCAGGGGTCAGGCTCAAAACTGAGAAAACCATTAAAACATGTTGCATGTGTCTCAACGACCTTCTGTAGTTCACCCGCACATTTTCCTCAGGCTTCTTATCTCAAATAAAGATTTAACACGCTACACCTGAGCCAAACCATGATTTTCTAAGATCCCTGCTATTATACAGCAGTTTTGTTTTTTAATTTAATAATCCTTACACTTATATAGTGCTTTTCTGGACACTCCAATCAGAGTGCTTTACAGGTAACTGGGACTCCACTCCACTACCACCAATGTACAGCCCCATGTGGATGATTACGAAGGCAGCCAGAGTGCACCAGTATGCTCACCACACATTAGCTATCAATGGATGGGAGAACGGATTGATGAAGTTCATAGATCGTGATTTTAAGAAGTCTATAATTGATAAAAGAATAAACATTTAATATTGTAATACCCTGCTAAATGTTGTTATCCATTGATCCACAGAAACAGTACGCTGTGCTGCTATACTTACACCAAGATTCAGTTTCCGTTGGTCAATGCATAAGGCTGAGTTTGTTGAACATGACATATAAACCCCTGGGTCTGCTTGTGCGTCATGTTGTAAACACAGGAACTTTTTAAAATGTTATTGCATTTTGACAAGGTTAAATTCAGAAAAGCTTAAATTTACGAAGTAGCTCCACCACTACCAGCTGATCAGCATGGGGTTTATTATTTTGTTTTTATAGAAATTCACAAATATCAAAAACTAAAAATGTTTGTTTGTAAAAATTACTTATAGTCCCACAGGTTTCTTGTCTACAGCAAGTGGGGGACTTTTCAGCCTTAATTGCCCAAATCAAAATGACTACAATAACAGGCTCTGTAGGAATGACACTTCTTTCCTGAATGCAGTGCATTATTAAATTCACATGTGGGCCAAATTTAAAACACACTTTAAATAACATAACTCCAGGTGCCTTTATGGCAGGCAGGTAAATTCTCAGATGAACCTGCCCAGTCAGCAGGTAGTAGAAAATCAATGTGGAGTGCGCCGTGAAAAGTTTTTATTTTTAATTTAAGAGACTGAAACATTTCTGTATTTTTAGCAATGCATTTGTGTTGTAAACTTCCAAAACCTTTTATTGAGCTACTATCCTTTTCATAAAAGACCATCCATGGCCAGCTCCTTCAGAAAATTAAAGTATTAATGTGTATTTTGCCATTGCCCTTTTTACTTGCTTTTTTTCAAATGTATGTGCAAGTTTCTAGAAGCGTATCAGCTAATTTAAATGGTCAGCTAATTTACATTTAAAAATTATTTCTAATTAAACACAAGAAATACTGTAGATATGTTTGCATATTGCAATAAAAGAAATTGTTCCTTATGATACTTCAGTAAATGAGATTATACAAATGATCTCAGATTTGTAAACAATTTCAAGGAATTTTGTTATCGAATGAATAGGGAAGCAGTTTACAATTATGAATGAGATAATATCAAATTGGCTGTTATTGCATGGTATAAAATGTCTCTCTGAATAAAATAACATTGTAGTTGTTATCAACATTCTTTGTCACTAGATGAAGAACTCTCTGGGTATGTTCTTCTGTACAAAGCTCTATCTTTGCTTCATCAAACCTGTCCAGTGATGACTGGTCCTGTTCTTTTTGTGTGACCAACGGCCATTTTAGTTATTTTACTCTTACTTTTACTATTAATTTTAATGATACATTTCTCTAAAGCAGTGGTTCTTAACCTGGCCCTTCTGGGGGTACAAGACTAGATGCCAGATATTTGTAGAAGGTAAATCATTGAAAACACAGATTTCACAAAATATCATGTAAGGACACTACATTGTTTCATGAGATCTTTCATCAAATTCTAGGTAAACCTAAAAAAGATAGTAGTAATAATAATAATAACAATAATAATAATATAATATTATTAATAATAATATAATAATTATTATTATTAATTATAATAATAATAATATTATAATATATAATAATGTTATAATATTATAATATATAATATTATCAGTGGGCTGCCAGTTGTGAATTGCAGAGTGATATGGCTGCTGGCTTTAAGAATCCTTGGCTTTTCCAAGGATTCTTTATTTTACTGTAAAAATAAAATTACAGTATATAATCAATCTCTTTTATTATATACAATAGTTATGTATATTAGGTTTAAAGAAATGACCAACAGTACTTCAACAATTTTTGATAAGGGGTGCGAGAAGATAAAGAACCAAAGGGGTGCGGGCTGCAGTAGAAGTTAAGAACCACAGATCTAAAGCAATACATGTATAGATATAGCTGCACATTTTATTGAAACAAATTGAATAATGTACTGTATTTTGCTCAAGAATACAACAGCATTACTCCACCCAGGATACAATTCATAATTCCCAGCATTTCTGCCACGGCGACTTACAAAATATACAGTTTAAATTAAAAGTTTACATTTTCTGTATGCACAATGGAGAAGTCATGCAAGTTAAAAAAATTACCAAATGACAGTAAGGCTAATGCATAGCCAGAAGTACACTGTAAGACAAGTGCCATGCAAAACGGAACAAAATAGCAGGAACTAAAATAATATCAAACATCGAAAGATAACACAGAAAAAAAGCAGAGCACAAGAAGAATTAAGAATCTCCCAAAAGCAATGCAGTAATTCTCGTCTTTCTTTTCTGAAAAAGGTTTTCCGTCTGTAACTGAAGGCCTCTCTACCCCTACTGCCACAATCTCATCCTTCGAAAGTTTAGAGGCACAGATGGAATGCTGCAATAATGATGGCACAGTCACAATTGCAAAGAAGTGCAACGATGTTTATTGTGAGGAACTGTGTCCCCAAAGTCCACACCACCCCCAAAAACCAGTGAAAAATACAAACTAACCAAAGGGGATAAACCACAAAACTTCCAGCTTCCTCGTCTCTTCTCCTACCTTGAGGCACTCCTTTTCTATGTTAAACTCCTCCCCCTAGAATATTCCACTATAAAGCAAAAAATAATTCTACAAAATAATGAGAATTCTGATATACACCTTTCTTCAGTAAATACGCACATATTATTAACTCCTTTTATGTACATAAAATACTATGCCCTCTTAATGGTATGTTCTTATAAATCAATCCACGCATGTGCAACCCTGAAACAGGCAGTACTGTTGCCATGCTTAAGTTTGGGTCCTACAAATTGCGAGAGAAACGATTTTGCTGGTGAGAAATCAAAACAAGGTGTTTGAAACATGCGAGTTAAACACTAATTTTTTAGTTCATTTATCAAACGCGGGTGTTTGGTTTGAGTTAATGTTTAATTTTGACCATACGTGAGCAACCTTACTTTTCTCTGTGTGTGCCCCCGCTGAGCAAGCAAAGCTGTCGATGGATTTCCAGACTAGGTAAAGTTTTTCTACGTTTGAAACCAGATTAATTGCCTTTGTTTAGATAGTGAAATGTTTGCGTACAGTATGTGTATGTGTGTGTAGATACCTCCCGAGTGCCAGTTGATCTGGAAATGGAGTCTCTATTCACACCTACCTATACTGACAAAACTTTAAAAATTGAAACAAAAATACCAAATAGCTAAAATGTAACTTTGTAAAGCGGATATAAAATTGTACTATTTCTACAGTATAGATAAGTAAAAGAAAAAAACACGTGTCTAGTAGGTCACCAAACTTACTGTAACTGCTTGTGTTCTAGTTTCTCAAACTTTTTGCACTACATCCATGTGACACTGCAGTCTGTACTGCACTCGTGAAGAACTCCTTCCAGACACATCCGGTCACTGAGATTGTATACCCACAATACAAAAATACACGAGCAAGCAGTGCACTGGCCTTCTGCAGGGAAGCCAGTGAACTTCAGTCCCAGTGCTACCCACCTCAGCATCACATACTCAGGGTTCTCTGCCTCATCAGCTTCAGAAACATTTTCAACTCCCTGCTGAACACATCCTACTGAAGAAACCACTCATCTGTGACATGATGGCATCGCACAAAATAACCCTGTTATCTACAGTATGTGGCGTTGCAGTCCTGGGGTCTTTAAGTTATTTTTGGCAGGGACTAAAGGGAAAACTGAAAATACTCTGGTAAATGTGGAAGACATTTACTACAGACTTATGGCTACAGTGGCGCATCCCTGTATTTTTGCAGGACCTTCTGTATAATTCTATCACCTGGTTCTTGTAATAAAGTAAAATAGAGCTTTTATAAGTGGTGCTGTAATAGGTATTCCAATTCACACTATGGTAAGAGCAATTGCAGTCAGTGCTGAAAACCTTTACCAGAATACTTTTACTGTTTCTGTACTTAGTTATAATAGTAATATAAAGGTAATGGAAAGTAACATGATGTGCCACTGTGTTTGTCGTTTAACATTCACAAAGTGTAACCAATAATCTAAATAAAGCATTGCTGTATTCTAATTTACCGCTTTATATAATTAGGTACAAATTGTATAAAAGAATAATGTATTAAGACACAATAAACTTTGCAAGTATAATTGCATAATAGGAAATGGGCCTAAGGGCAATATTTTCACTTAGCAGTTAATATAGAGATCCTTACACAGCATTTATCCTTAGCATCTGGAGATACAGTTTACTGTACAGTCTCAGGGTCCTGGTTAACTGGATATTACAGCACTATCTAGCTATACCTTCCCTGCCATGGTACTCAGGGAGGAGGGAGAGTATCCCATGTGATAATACTGAATCACACTCAAGACATTCGGAGGTTCAGAATATTGGCTTTGGAATGGTGGTTAGGGCTCGGGACTCTAGGGCTGGACAGAAGATATTTAAACCCAAATCCTGGATGCGGTGCTGCTGCTGTACCTTTTTTCAAGGGTCTTCATTCAGTCTGTTCAAAACTGAGTAAATGGGGCACCAGGTCTTCATTGTAAATCAGAATTTGTTCTCTAAATAGACTTACCTGGTAAAATAAAATATCATTTGGATTTTTTCCTCCTTCCTAATATTGAAAATGTTGCTTAACTTGAAGGTTTGGCACCTGACTGCATCAGTGACCTGTTAACCCTGCACAACTACAAGCCACTTGTACTCTTTGGACTCTTGGGCTTCTTTGACTTCCATTAGAATTAGGCTCTGAACACCAGGAGCTTTCTGGTCTCTTCTGAGACAGTGGAATTCAGTTTCTGCTCAAGACTAAAAAGTTCCAGCTCCTTCAGCGTGTCAGTAAAGGACGTTATTAGTCCTAGTTCTCCCATCTCCCATTCGTTGTTGACATGACATTTTGTCATTCCATTATTTTGTTTTATACTACTGCAGATCCCAGTCACCAGTGTCCTTACAGGACCTTTTCTCAAAAGTTATAACTTTACTTTTGCTTATTGGTTTCTCAAACCCTAACTGTATCATCTGAAGTTAACACTGTTTCACTTAGTCTTCACTCAGGGCTTCTAAACCTGCACACACAGATAACCCAGTTCAGGCAGGGCAAAGAGCACAATGTGTTTCTATGCCTTTCAATAGTGAGTGTCCACTCTGCTGTAAAATGGCAGTGCCTGCAGCGAGGTGACTTCCAGAGCAATTTTCTACCATCCTTTGTAATTAGAATTGAGTAGAGGAGTAAGGAAGTGGAAAACTGGTATGTCCATCCCAGGGAACTGAAGTGTGCACAGAAACTTAATGAGCATACACAAGAGTTCTCTTGCTATGATAACCCCCCCACATTTGTCTTACATATAGCAATTATAAATCAATTATACTGACAAAAAGAAACAGCTTCTTGAGCAAAAGCCTTATTCAATCATGTAATAACAGGCGACCAAGAGCAAATTGTCCCGCAAGGTAGTACAACTTCATTTTTCATAAAGGGGACACATCATTTCATCTAAGCTCCATTAATATCCTATGGTTCATATCAAGTTGCAAAGTCCTGAGCTTTACAAATTTGAGCTTTCATTCTAAATACCAAAAAATAAAAACAGATTTCCTGTTTTCTGATTGGAACATTCAGTCATACAATTATGTCAGTGTGAGATTTTAGATTACGAGAGGTTTTCTGTGCAATGAGCCACATTTCATACTCGTATGTCAAAGAGAGATCAAGCCTGGTTGAGCAATATGAACAGCATGCAATCCTAATTATACAAAGAGGTTTGAGGAAAAAGTTTCAATGAGGACATCGAGATGCCAGCTAGGCATTTTAGGAGGTTCTTTAAAAGGAAAAAGCAACAAATGGAAAACAGTAGGGACTTAATGGAGTCAGGTATTGACCAAGTAGGGCTCAGCATGTTGGTGCTTCTGAACTGGAACTGAATTATACAGTTTTAATGTGATCTGTAATTCAAACCTGTGGGTCATTATTATCACTGGTCCACACACTTTCTTGCAAATTGCAGTTCATTATGGAGTTGTAATCTTTAAAAAGTAAACAGAGTCCTAACCAGTAGGATTTAATGCTGGAAAAAATATGCTTTTTTATGTTCAGAGTAAAAATAAAATGTATGTGCAAATGCAAATGAAATCATGCCCCTGTGGAACATAACTGAAGCATAACCTAGGTCAGGCAGAAGTGTCACTTCTTTTCTGTGAGTTAAGATGTTCAGAATGAGGACACTGTAAGACATGAGGAGAGCACAACTTTGCTCAACTTCATCCTGAAGGGTCTGCGTCATCAGGTTTTCATTCCAAAGGAGCTGTCAGTGTGACTTAACACTTACCTGAACTATCTCTGCTTTGTTAAGAGCTTTTAAAATCAAATGATGAATTCAATGAAATGTTCAGCTAAGGAACTGAGCGCTGATCTGTGATGGAAAAACATACACAGGTTTTTCAGGACCAGGGCTGAGCATCACCAATGGTAAAGGGTCTTGTAATTTTCTTTTTCTGCAATTACATGACTGAAACAATTGTTTACTAAGCTGGAACATTTGTCAAAGTCTTGCCAAGTATAATAGCATTCCTTTTACAGCAATTACTTCTGCTGCTTATTAGCTAAACACAATCCATTTAGCTGATCAAGGCCTACCTTTTCTAAAACCCCTCAAATCTTATTGCTATGCAAATGATTCTGTAGGGTAATCTTACATGTAACATAAATATAACTTGTCTGTAATCAGTAGAAACCAGGTACACACACCACAAAAATAAAGTAAAATTGTGTTCTCTCATTTCAGTAGTAAACCTTAAACATCTGGGATTCTGAAATGTAGACCTAAAATGATTTCTGCATTTCTGGAGACCTACAGAATTGTAAAATTACAAGGTACACAGCACAAGGAAAACAGATCTTTCTCTCATACATAACTAGCATTAATTTCAAACTATTTTAAAAGTAAGCCTACATCTGAAATATTGCTTTTCCAAGTTAATAAAAAATTAAAAGTGCATACACCTTTTATACACTGCCTGATCATTGTATCCCAATGAACAAGTCTATTGCTATTAGAAGCCTTTGGTGTGAAGGAAATCGACATTACAGTTTTCAAAGTGTTTAAAATGCCCCAAAAGAAGCATTTTGGCAAGGGGATTATGGTAGCTGAATCATTGGGGTTAACAGTACATGTATATACTGTACAGTACATGTACAAGTCCTGTTATCCTTGACATTTAAATCTCTGCCACTTAGTCATGCCTCAGTCATGTCCCTCTGCAAAATGTTGTGCTCTGTTTTTGTGTGAGCAGCTGTGTTCAAAAAAACTAATTCCGCTATTCCCACAACTTTAACCCCATGCCATGAAAGACTTTATAATTGCTGTAGTTAATGTGCTGAAGTTGTTAGACTCTGAAACAATCTACAGTGGAAATTTGGTGAACTTAATTCTAAGTATTATTTGACCTCTGGAGATTGAGGGACTGAGCAGCAGCTGAATCAGTTTAACTGAAGTCATTAGATGGCTTCTTCCAACCCAGTCTGTAAGTGGCAAAATGTATGCTTGGTTAAATATGTAAAACTTTAGATTAGGGATTACTAATGGTATTTATAAATGATATACTGTATACTTTTTAATAATAGAGTTACTTAAATGTGATCAAAAACAACCTCTACTATAAGTTAATTATAGCATATTAGCAGCAAAGCCCTAATCCTAAGCATGGCATGAACCATATACTTACAGTAATCCTAATCACGGGATTAGCACATATAGTAATTTTAATATCTGTTTCTAACATCAAAAATAGCATGTCAACACCTTATTTATAAAAGGAATCGAAACTTAAGATTACTTAAAAATTATACTCTGTCCCATGAAAGGAATAGGTTACTTCAGCTGCACTCTCCACATTATCTCTTCTATGCGCTGCAAGCTTCCCTTCCGTCATTTCTGTGCCCTGTGTTGCACTTAGTATTGAGCTCCACAACCCTCATCAGCCTCTTAGCTTCAGCACCACAATCAATCATTGAGTGTCTTCTGCCATCAGTTTCTTACAGCTCACTTCCCCTGACTAAATCCTGCTGACCTCAGAACCTCAGCTCAGTTGGCAGTGAACAGATGTGCTGTGTCTCACTGTATATTCTTGTGCTTTTGTGGAAAAGTAGTTCACAAAGGTCCTTTGCGAACAACATACAGTAGTTGAGTTTGGTGAAGCACGTGCAAAAGAAGTCCAGAGTATTATTTTGCAGTAGGGGGCTCAAGAGGAAGAGGGCAGCAGGCTTGTAAATAACTTTGTGAATTACTTATTCAGGACTTAGGATAAAGTAGTACTCTAGACCTACTGAGGATAAAATGCATCTTATTGTAGCCATTGAGTTGCTTTGAGGTCCCTTAGTTACTTTAATTCAGAAACACAAATTACCGAGATTGAGGAAAACACAAAACCGTTAACTGATGATGTACTCGATAAAACCAAGCATAAACTGTATACTACTGCATTTTTGCACAACCACAAAACACCTTCTCATCTTCAGGAATTAAACTGAAAAATGGCAGTGCACAAACATGTTTTTTCATATATATTTGTGAACTCTCAATCCATTTACTTTGTAGTGGTTTATGTCTTTCTTTGCTGAGTCATTTTAGCCTGTTGGAGAACAAAAAATATTTTTGAGGCACCCTTAACAAGCACTGTGCTCATTTTAATACAGCACATATCCCAATGAGACATGCTTTAGTTTTCTGTGTCTCCTTCAAATGCACCTAAACTAATTAATGAGAGAAAGCACTGAATCTACATTGAAACATATTGGTCTATTTCTCTGAACATGAAGGCTATCAACTAATGTAACTGTATACAGTAAAGTGACAATGTACTTAAGGTCAAAGTTATTAAGAATAATTTAATACATGACCACTGTGACACCCTAGCACCTGGACATGTCGTAACAGCATCTTTAAAATTCTCTGGCCCAGGAAAACATACACACAAATGCAGTCATAAGGTACAATCTAGTGCAATTTACAGTGCAGGGGAAATTAACACCAACAACTAAACAAAAGCCCAAGTTCCTTTCTGAGCTTCTTCAAAGTCCTTCACTAACATTGGCCTGACAGCTAAGCTGCTTGCTGGTTTCCCTAATATTTCTCTTTTGAGACTCTGCTCAACCCATAAAATTCTACTCAAAACTCACAAAGTTTGTTCTTTGCCCGACTTCCATCTCCCTTCTCTTTGGAGAGTTTGCAATCTTCTGTCTTCCAGAGTGCAGATAAAACCAACCATTAGAATAATTTTCTTACTGGTTTTTAAACTGTCGCCTGACCAATTCTTGCCTCACAACTGGTCAGGTTGTGAGAAATATGTTATGCCTCACAGTCTTCTGGGGAATGGGGTTCAGACAAGAATCTCCATTTTGCCTGATCCTAGTGCCCTCCATCCATCAACCATCTAACTGATTTATCCAATTCAGGGTCGTGGAGGAGCAGATACACACACTCACACCAGGGCCATTTTTTCTAGAATAAAATTGACCTACCAGTATGTCTTTGGACTGTGAGAGAAAACCCACATGAAAACAAAGTGAACACACAACACCCCAGAAATTGAACCCAGAACCCCAGCATGCAAGGCAGCAATGCTTATTACTGTGCCACCATGCCATCCCCTAGTGCCCTCTTACACCAGAATACTCTGAAATGATATTCCAGTACCCTTAAAAGGATTATAAAGTGTTTTATAAATTACTTTCATAGATATAACAGTGTCTGAAATAGAATTGTGATAGATTGTTAGATCTGTGATTGTTGGCTGCTATAACAGTGTGCATTTCCTGAACTTTGTAGAACAAGATGTTTGTTTGTTTTTTTTAGCTGAACACTTCTTGTTTTCCCCTTTTGACCCATTTCAGACATTAAAAATGCAATTTAATTGCCATTAATTGTTATTAATAATAAAAATACCGGGGAACATTTAACACCAGTACTGACCCTGCTAACCTTTAGCCCAATTCATTTGTTTCTGGTCCAGAGGTGACATCAGTGGATCCAAGTGTATACCCAAAGACCTGATAGTTTGGAAGGCTGAATAATGCCAATAAATGAGCATAAACACTAGCTCCTTAGCCCTTGCATTTATAGCAGCTATTAGAGCTTTAAAGAGTATAATGCTTCAGACTTACTTTCAGAACACGAGGAAGCCAGTCTTAAAGCAGGTCCATCTGAAACCTGTTGGAAAAGGTGACATTCATTCATACCAGAAGTAAAAATGTAAACAAAAACATTGGGCAAAAATGGAGGTCTTATAGATTTACTGTACTGATTACACACAAAAAAGGAAAAAGGACAAGCCCAGATGGGGTTTCATAATTGTTTTAAGTGCCCTTCCATTTACATTTAAATAAATCAAAGAAATGGGCAACATGTTTCCATTAGAAGGTTTGTATTTTCTAGAAAGAAGATTTATTGCTTTCAGGCACATTTGAATAACACCATCAATGCATTTAGCAAACATTAATATTTTACCGAGTATCAGGTGCGTTTTATGATACAGTTGTAAGTGCTACATTGCAAATTTAATTGCAAGATTAAATTTATCACCTTTTTTCACAGATTCTATGCCTTATAAATTTACAGCAGTTGCTCTGATTCATCTGACATTGTGTTGAAAATTGAATCTACCATCAGTGCTTTCAACCCTGACTATACGATTGTTTCATTCATGTGTTTCAGTAGTTTGTCCTTGTCCAAAATTAGATTTAATTCCTTGATGTGTGGATAGACTGTACTGTACAACATAAATGTATTTTCTGACTAAAGTTGTAGATACTGTTATGGCTTTTCAACAGTGAAAGTTTCTCTACCAGAGATCTTTCCAACCTCTTATAATCACCTTTCCAATCTGAACATAGCACAGAGACTGATAATCAAGGTTGCAAGCAAGAGAGTACTAAGAACAGTGTTTCTGTTTATATTTGACCTTATGAACAGTGTGTTGGATATTTTATGAAAATTAGTCTTTCACTTGATTAAAAATGCAGTATAAACAAGAGACACACAGATAAGGCATAAAAGAATTTAAAAAAAATCATTAATATCAACACTAGACCTGAAATTCAAAGTGCACTTAAATTTACAGGTAAAGTCACAATATAAATTACCTGCTGTGTGTGCATCTACTGTATACTTGCTATTACTCTTTCGTTTTTGAGAGGATTCCATTTGCAAGATGGTGCTTAATAAAAAGAAAAAAATAAATTACTCTAACCCCTTTCCTGCAGTGCAAAAACTAACAAATTTACTAATGGCACTCACCTGCCTTTCAAATCAGAATATGATTAAGTGATCTTGGAATTACACTGCTTTAAATGGATCATTGTTGAGCCTGCAGGTACAGTATGATTATCAGATCATCTCTTATGCTGGATTGATAGGCCAATAATTTCCTAGATTAAGATACTTAAATAGGTCTAAACACTAAGGCGCTTAATCACCTGTCATCACAGTCCTCTTGACTCTACATACTTGTCCCGCTTCTCTTTCAAACTGGTTTACATCAGCAAAATAGACTTCTGGAGGATTTAATCATCTGTAAGTCTTGTACATGGTGAGCTTTCGGTCTTTCAAACAGATTGAATGAGCAAAGTCTATACTATAGATTCAGCCATTATCACAATCGAACTTGACTGCACAAATGGCTAATGAAAGGAACATGGGATTTGCGCATATGGGAGTAAACTTTCTGTCAGCTTTTCCTGTTCTGGTTGCATCAGTCTTTTCACTGGACAGTAACCTCTTGTTAGAGTAATTGTGAAAAGTGTACAAGTCATCAGTCACCACTTCCTTGAAGTGCAGAATATGTTGGGTGCAGAACTCCTGTTTTGACTCCTGATTGGGATTTGTTTGGAATCCATGTTTCTTTGCCTGTACCTTTTCAGACATGAAACATGAGCTTAAGGCTGATAGATTATTTACATAATGATGACTTGATTCCTTCCACTGATGCTAATCTTGAGCAACTGGGAGTTTTGGACATCTACTGTATATGGTCGAGACTTAGATACCCATGGGTCTTCAAGAAATATCCATGGCTTTCACTTTATTCTGCAATTGTCTTCACTCAACCATTGTCTCAATCTGGGTGATCCTGCCATTTGTGATGACATTTGTAGAGTGTCAAAAACACGTAATCCTCAGGGGGCTCACTCCAAAAGTTTGCTCAGACCAACAGGCAGTTGCTAAGTGAACCTACAGAGAATCAGTAAAACGTTTTTTTTTTCTGAATGTCATCACAGCACTTTCTTAAAAGAATGATGGGTTTCAGAATTTTAGAAATATAGAAATCCTATTTCTATAAACATCTGTGTTATCCTGCCAGACAAATGCATCATCTTGGAGGTATAAGTGCAATGCCACAAGGAGGATAGGATTGCATTTACCACTTGGAGTAATTAGCTATCCAGCATTGCCAGCATTCTGCTGACAGAAGCAATAAAGAAACATGGATAATTTTAGTGCTTGGCACCTCACAATTTTCGTAATAAAATTCTCTCTAGGGTTCTTCTAGGACTCAGCATGCATGTCACATTGAATAATGCAGAAACAGGTTTCCTAGCCTATGGGCTATACTCATAAAGGCTCATTATTTTGCCAATAAAGGAATTACAGGCACCCAGGCAGTCCTTTATTAACTGCATTATCAAATTCTTCTGCTACTTACATACCTCCTTCAATATCAGAATTCCTGACACAGTGCACATTAATAAAAAATGTATGGATGAAAAAAAACAATATATTTTTAATCCTGCTTTCTAAGGTATGATCACTTTAAATTAGAGGTGTTGAAATCCCAATCGGAAGTCTAGAATTCCTATGCTCTTCCAGTAAATCTGAGCTGACTCTGAACAGAAAACTGGAGGATGTTAGCTACTGTTGGGAATAAACGGGGTCAGAAAAATCAGAATGGTAATGAAGGCAGATGCCACAGGGGGCTCAGCAGGGTGGGAGGTGAGTTTTCAGTATGATTTAAGAATGAGTAGCAAACAAGTTGTGGAGTGACATGTTTGTGCTGTTGAAAGCAGTTTAAATTCTAGTACCCTGCACAATCGCAGTTTCAGTTCTCAGTTCAGTTTGTCATATGCACAAGTGCAATGAGATGCTTATTTGCATGTACTCTATGCTCCAATACAAAGGCATTAAGGAAATGCCAAAAACATCAGCACAGAACAGCTGCAGCAATAAGTTAAATAACATACAGCTTAATAAAAACATTAGTGTGAGCCAGTGGTAGGGGTCGAGTTCAGCAATCTGACAGCTTGTGGGAAGAAACTGTCTCTGAATCTAGACGTTTGTGCCTTTATGCTCCTATAACACTTACCAGAGGGTAGGGAAGAGAGAAAAATGAGAAACCAGGGTGACTGGTATCCTTAACTATACTTCCAGCCTTCCTGAGACAGCGAGTAGTACAAATGTCCGAAATAGAGGGGAGCTGTACTCCAATGATGGACTGGGCTGATATGATCACCCCCTGTAACGCCTTCCGGTCAGACAACGAGCTGCTGCCAAACCACACTGTAATACCACACGTGAGCACACTCTCAATAGCGTACCTGTAAAATGTGGTAAGGACAGTTATAGATGGATCAATCTATACCTTTCATTTTTGTTTTCCCATTCTGCAATTTAACTTTTTTTGTTTTTGTTGTATGGCATCAAGGTAAAATAAAAGGAGCATCTGTCTCACACATATAACTTGGGACACTTATTTGGGCTGTGGGTGTGAGTGTGACTGGGCGATAGCACTTTTTTATTAAATATTTAATGAGGGTTGCAATTCACATCTGGCAGCCCACTGAAGCTAAGCAGGTTGCTGTTAGAAGAGGTGTTAGTGGGACCAGCAGGGGGCGCTCACCATGTGGTCTGTGTGGGTCCTAATGCCGCCGTATAGTGACGGGGACACTGTACTGTAAAAAGGCATCGTCCTCTGGATGAGATGAGGATAAAAACGAGGTCCTGAATCTCTGTGGTCATTAAAAATCCAGGTTATTTCTCGAAAATAGTAGGGGTGTAACTCCAGCGTCCTGACCAAATTTCCCATTGGCCTTTACCAATCATAGGAACAAGTAATAGGTTTATTCCATGCTGAAAAAAAGAAGAAAGAGAACACAACGTTTCGGCCATGGAGCCTTCTTCAGGTGTGAGAGAGACAGGGCAGTAGGCAAAGGTAAAGTAGCGGGAGAACAAAGGTTGGAAGGGAGGAGGAGTGAGAGGCGGGAGCAGGGGACAGAAAGAGAGGCCAATCAAGAGGTGTGAAGTCAGAATGGGTACAGAGAGGTGTGAAATGAAACTTCCAATGAATGGAGAAAATTTAAAAGAACAGTAGTCTATCGTTAAGGGAAGGGAGAAGGTGTGATCCTAGCTGCAGAATAATTTTAGTTTCGGTGGTCTTTCTGATGTATGAGTTTGGAAAACCGTCTTTGAGAACACAGACGGAGAGATTAGAGTGGTCGTGGCCGTCGGAGGTGAAATGAGAAACAATGGGCTTGGAGATATCTTTAATCTTTACAGCCCTGACGTGTTCTCTGAAACGGTCTCCGAGTCTCCTTCCTGTTTCTCCAATGTAGATGGCTGGGCATTTACTGCAAGAGATACAGTAAATAAGGTGAAACAATGGGCTTGGAGAGATCTTTAATCTTTACAGCCCTGACGTGTTCTCTGAAACGGTCTCCGAGTCTCCTTCCTGTTTCTCCAATGTAGACGGCTGGGCATTTACTGCAAGAGATACAGTAAATAAGGTCTTATTTACTAATAAGAACTTTACCAATCATAGCCTCCTAATAATCCCCATCTATGAATTGGGTTCATCACTCAGTTCTTCTCCCCACTGAGAGCTGGTGTGTGGCGAGCGTTCTGGCGCACTTAGACTGTTGCCGTATCACATCATCCAGGTAGAGGAGAGTCCACGTTACTTGTAAAGTGCTTTGAGACGATTGTCCAGAAAAGCGCTATGTACAGTAAGTGTAAGCAATTATTATTAAGGTTTGAAAGAGTAAGCACTTCTGTGCAGAATATACTATTCAGACATTTAGCAAGCAAGCTGTACCTAAGGACTAAACTAATAAAACTATGCTCTCACTACACACTTCCATTGTGTAGTATGTTTTTATGGCTTTATACTGTATGTCTCAGCCCACAACAAGCTTCACCTGGACTTTATATCTAAATACTTCACCAGTTATTAACATCCACAGAGAACAATCAGAATCCCTAAAGCTTTGCATTAAAAAAAATCAATCACCCATGAGTCATTTTGGTGTGACATGCTATATAATTAAAAGTAATATGGAAATTCTGTACTTACATCCTAGCTTTTCCAACTTCTTAAAAAGTAGTTTTTTTTAAGTAGGATCTCCTCAGGTACTGTATAATCAATGATGATAATTCATGAGGATACCACTGCTGCAATTTGCATTCAAAACAATCATTGAACTGTAAAAAGAAACATTGCAGAGTGGCATGTCAAAAGTTTACAAAATTTCACATAATAGAAGTTGTTGAACAAAATGAGCAATAACAGCAAATATTGACAGAGTGTGTGACAGGCCTGCCATTTCCTGAGTTTTTGTTATCTGGATACTAAATTACTGGAAACAGTCTGGAATTTCACACGTTTAAAGATTTCAGAAAACTTTCCTAAGTACCTGATTACAGCCTCATCGATTTCTTCATGTGAGAGTAGAACTTAGGCCCTCACTGGAGCCTAGGCTGGGTTCCTGTTCAGTCTTCAGGACTTAAGGTCCCCAGTGTTCAGGATGCTGTAATGGGTCCTACATCATTTTGCTGTCTCTCTTCATTGTAGTTTCTCACATTGTCCTCAACTGTCTTGTGTGTAGTTACCATGGCAACAGCGCAAGTAGACAGAATCAGGCCCTGGAGCTACAGCACTGGTGGCTGACTATTTTAGCAAGGAATGGCAGACAGGTCTAATATAATATTTTTCTTTGTTTTTGCAAAAAAAAACTACCAAAGGCAGCAATAACTATGGTGATAGTCGTCATAGCTGAGTGGCAGAAATCTGCTTCACTCACCATACAGAAACATGCAGTGTGTAAGCAGATGCAATATAAGAATTGTGAAAACACTCATGATATTGATGAAGATTGGTGAATCCTCACATGCATTCAGCATGGCAAAAACTTTGGCAGAGTCAGGGCTGGTCTAGAGTAGCAGTTGTCTATCTGCGGGTCACAAGCCCCTTGTGGTCTGAACAGCTACTACAGGAGATCTGCAGAAAATAAAATTGACAAGGAATCAGTGGAAAATACCGGGTAATTTGTTCCACATATTCTGAAGGAATGCCAACTGATTATTCCAACCAGGGACTTATTATAAGAGAAATATCTTTAAAACATGTAAATTGTGCATAACAACATGCAATATGCATTACAGTATGTGTTTTTTAAATGTAATAAAACCGAAGCAAAACAATATGCTTTTTCTACACAGTACAGTGTGTCCCGAGGTAATTCAAAGCTTTTTTTTTTTGCTCATTTAAAGTATTAGTAGAGTCATTTCAAAAAAGTTTTCTGCTCCACTCAACTAAATACCCTGCCAAAAGGCAGAATATCTGTGCTGGCTGTAATGTTGCAATCTATTTTTCGTAATGGTGCCAACACGTGGGAACTAAGAAAGCTACATTTTCATCATAATTACATTCTTTATAATAATTACAGAGTCATAATATGCTAATGTTGCACTTTTCTTCAGCAAAAATGTATTTCAAAATTGCTATGGAAAAAACTAAAATCAGCAAATTTCAGCTGGCCCCTTTGATTCTCTATGGAATTTATTTGCCTAACCTCTCATCATTTCCTGAAAGAAAACTGATGGACTCATCCCTGTTTCCTGAATATTAACAAGTTTCTTTAAAGCCAAATACCTCAGCAAGGGCTTAATATCATATAAAATTACATTACATTACATTCTACATTTGATGAAACAGTGTGATCAATTATTTCATAGTTCTGTCTTTAATCCCTAATTTATACCAATTTTTCTATTTTGTGCATCAAACGTTTTACCTGTTAGACTTACAGGCTTAATGTCCCTGCCTCTTGCCCTAACATTCTACTTTCCTTTTGTACATAAGTTTATATTTTTTAAATGTATACATATAAAATATCTTATCCATATATAAGACACTGCTAATTTTGCATTTAAGATTGTGCTTATTTTGATCTTCAGTAAAATAACAGCAATACTACAGCTGGTGCCAAAATTGGTAAATGCTAGATGTTATCTTAATGCTACAATCTGGCAAAAAACTAAACTGACATTTTTATTTGGACGTACATAGTGTACCCATCATTATTGCTAGCAAGAGTCGCCGCAGCATGGAGTCTGAACCCCTGAAGCATGCAGGGCATGGCAGTGCTACACCCTAACAAGCATAAGCACATACTGTACAGAGCAAACGCAATGCAAATGTGGGAAAAATCTTATAAACTCCACACAGCGTTGAACTCAGGACCCAAGAACTCCATGAACACACATAGCAGTATACTGCAGCTACACAATATGTTTCATCCCATTTTCTAACAGCTTCTTCCAGTTCAGGGTTGTGGGAAAGCCAGATCCTATCCCAGGAAGCAACGGGCACAAGGTGGTGTACACCCTGGACAGGATACTAGCCCATCACACACAGACACAGGCACACACACTCACATCAGGGCTGATTTTCCCAGAAGCCAGTTAACCTACCAGTATATCTTTGGACTGTGGGAGAAAACCGAAGCACCTGGAGGAAACCCACGCTAAAATTGGGAGAACATACGAATTCCAGGCAGATATAACCCCAGGTCCAGAATTGAACCCAGGACCCCAACACTGGAATCCATCAATGCTATCTACTGTGCCACTATGCTGCCCCGTTGTTTTAGTGGAAACCAGAACCGATACAGGTATACATGTTGAAAACATATTTGGATCGATCTTTCCTGCCAAATAGGTGGGTTAGTTTTTTTTTTAGAAATTACCAATTTGGAGCAGGTAGTTAGTGCCTGCCATCAAGTTCCGACTGAGTTAAAGAATGAGCTGCCTGGGATCCATATTGGCAAGATGACAGACGTACAGTAAATGGGAAGTCTGAATAAAGGCTGCCAGCAACAAAGAATGGTTTACAACCTCAGAATCATAGATGTTCTGCTCCCACTGCTGTCACAAATAAGCAAAACATGGGCGATTCAGAGAAACTAATTTATTTTTTGTAATAAAAAAGTGCCCCTCTGAGAAAGGACAATAGGCCTACAATTTTCTATAGCCAGTCAATTTATTGATGAAAAACAAATGTTTTAAGTGTGGCTGAATTACTGACACAGCATTTGTACTGATCAGGGAGAAATTAATCTGCACTAATAGGGAAAAATCTGAACTGAAGTACTGTGTCTACTTCAAAATACAAATGAAATGCACGGAAATATGGAAAAAAAGATTTTGTCTAAAAAAATGATCCCTTGATCTTTCAGATTATCACCTTGCAAAGCTTTTGTATGGCCCAAAATATAGTGAAATGAAATGGAAATAACATTATCTTGCTTTGCTTTGGCATATGGTAGATCAAAACATTACAAATGCATTGATAATTACTATATGCTTTTCTATCTAAAAGGGTGTTTTTATCCTGCTATGATAATAGCTACAGTATGCGTGAAAAAACCCGCTCAGTACAATTCAGTTCAAACAGGTTATTCCAGGGCTTGTGGCAATCCCTAACCTAGCTCCACCACGCAAAGAACCACTGAGCATGGAGCTACTCCCTCCATTTATACCTGAGCAGCTGGCCCATCTCCAGCATCACTAGCAGTTTGGATCTGTTTTCAAAACCTTTGTCTTCAAAAATGCAAAACAAAAAAATCAATAAACCGGTTGTGGAAGAGGCACTTTGTGGGGGTGAGGGAGCACCCAGAGCAATGGGTTTTGGTCTTTTTCACACAGACACCCACACGAGCACTGTGTCTCTGTCAGTAAACAGCTCCAAGGGCTGTCAGGATCCCTAATAGCGGAGAGCAAGAGGTCCAATCTCCTGAGAACTACTGGATCTGTCAGGGGCAGTTTGCACTACTACCTTATTGAAGTTCTTAATTATACAGCATGGTTGCAACTGCCCATCAAAATTAACTGCACAAATTCATGGGAGCCACTGGCTCCCTGAGCAAAGCATTTTGGTGCCAAATGCACTTGTCAGGAGCGTAATACATCCTTTGAAAATGGGTCCCCTCACTAAAGCTATTTCTGTCATGTGGATTATTTTGTTTTCTGAGCTGGGTAAGTTGGATTCCTATTGGTGACTGCTACTGGTTAGTATTCTCATATATATTTTAAAGGCTAAGGTAAAACTAGGCTGTTGCCTATTCTTTGGTAGAATTTGCAAGTATTTCCACCATTTCTCCTTGAAGCAAGTTCACAAAATATTAAAACGGGATGTCAGTCCTTTCCCCTTGGCTTATCCTGTAGTCTAGGACCTGTTCCATTCCATAAGCATGACTCATGTGATGTCAGGTATTAACACCTTGAATCAAACTCACACCCACAGATTTTCACTGTGCCAACATGGAGTTAGTCTGAGAGCACTGATCTTGCTGCTACCCATCTAGAAGAAAATGTAAAAAAAAAAAGCTATTTGCACGCTTCAGATCAATGCAGGATGTCAAAACACTCTTTAACTTAAAAACGTGGAGAAAACAACGTTCCTTAATTCACATTTGACTGTGGAGCTGGGTTGTAATTCTTTGTGTTTTACTCACTTTACATCCAAGAAATGAATATCCCCTAAAAAAGTATTTCTATCCCCACGTCTAATGATCTCATGTACAATACTCTTACACGTGTCAGTAAAGCCTCTATTTTGTACCAGAAAGTTTGACAGCCTTCTCTCATCTTTAATCTAGCCCATATTCTTACCATGAATTTTAAAATTTTCCATGCCACCCCAAAGACACATTAATTGCTGAAATTACTGAACCACATTCCCCATTTTGCAGTGCAGTGTATCAGGTGTGATGGGTAGCATATTCCATTAAAGCCAAACTACATTGCTGAGGGAGCTTTTCAAACAAACAAACATAGGCAAAGGTAGATTGCAAAGGTAGATTTTCTTTTTTTATCTGTAGTCAGACTTAGGGTTGTACTACGCCACAACTGTAAAAATTAAGTTAATTGTCAATAAAGGACTGTTATGTATTGTTACATGATTGTCTGTTAATTCTTTATAAACATCTTTCATTTATAAAGCCTATTTGTAACTGACACTTGGAACCTGATGTGCTGTAAGGTTCTCTTTACTGATATTAATGTTTTAAAGGTAGGCAAATCATAGAGGAAATGGATTGACAATTGTATGTAATGAACAATGGCACAATTTTTAAAACATAAACATCACAGTGTGGCTCTAACCTCTCTTTATTGGTGTACAGCATTTGTCTTACTTGAGGTTTGCGAAAGAGAAAAATCATATTCAAAGGTAGGTTTTTTGAGATGGGAGAATTTTTTCTTTGCACAGAAAGAAATATTGATGCAGTAATCATTTGTTGTATCGAAGTCTACCCATTATGCAACACGTGTGAACACAATGTGCTGCAAGTAGAGCAATCGTCTTTCTTGACAGATTAACAGCACAGGCACAGTAAGAACTGGCTGTCATAACAAAGCAGGAACCAGAAACCATGTAGTGTACTGTATCATTGACTACAGGCCACCAGTTAATTCTATATGTGTAAAATTTAATTGCCCTCATCCCAAGTCTTCTAGACATTAGCTCTCATTCAAGAGAAGGAATGAAGATGTGACTGTTGTCAATAAGTACAATGGAACTTTCATTCATACGTTCTCTGGGTAAATTACATTTGTGTTTGTAGTACTGATAGAGCAATGCTGAAATCACTATAATAAACTTCTTACTATATGATATGTTTGTCATACATACAGAATCTGAGAAATTTAATTAGAAATTCTTCTCTATTTTATCAACTTTTTAAGGCTATAGAAACAACTTCTCTCAATGAATTATATTTATGACTTCTAGGACTGTATTACACTTTAAATATTTGTTCTGATTTCTCTGCTTTATCATTCACTCTGATTGTGTTTATTTATGATTTCATCAACTTTATTTTGATTGTTAATTGCTATGTTTTTATAACTAAAATAAGCAAAAAGTGGCAAAGTAATTTTACTCAGAAATTAGATTGAAGTGTTTTGAAATGCAAGACTAATATTCCTGCCATGGACAGATTTGTAATTAAATGTAAATGAGCTTGAGATTTTGCACTTACTGACCAGGCAGGTCAAAACACAGATGGTCAGGAACTGAGAACCCTTTCAAGTACAGGGGGTTATTTTAATACTCTTCTTGTCTCAGGACGTACAGTACATTTTGTTTCATATATGTCAATGTCTATCTTGCATCTTTTGTATCCTAATAAAAATGCACTTTATTAAATAGTCTTTCATGTCAAGACATCTCATATTGTTTGAAAGTGAAGGTAAAGAACTAAACTTTTAAATACAATGCATCAAGCACAAAAACGGTTCTATAGAACATTTAAGTCTCTTGATGCTCAGGCCTACAACTTACCCAAACTTTCTTTATTTCAAAATATCAGATTCTATTTGAAGAAACCCAACTGCCTATGTCAAGATTCATGCTAGTCTACATAATTCCTTCTAAGTACAATATCTGTTTTTAGTGCATTGTGTTTTGTTTAGGAGAAATATAATTTGTTTACTTTAAATAACTTGGAGGGAGCAATTTAATACTTTGAAGGACAGGCTTCTTTTTAATGATACAAGAGGCTTCATAGATAACTTTAAGACCATTAGAATTTTATCCTTTCTTAATTCTCACCTTTTTTTAAATTTGAAAGAGGCACTGTATGAATGGATAAAAAAGGGTTTATGTCTCAGAGGCATGCAGATAAATTTCTCATTGGATTATGCCAACAGACCAGCAGTGTCAAACTCCAGTCCACAGGGCATTCTGGTTTTCATTTCCAGTTAATCTTTCTATTAACTGATTTAATTATTTGCTCAACCAGACACATTTCTTTCAAGGCTCTTCACAACTGAAGATATGAACTTAATCCAAAGTACACCAACCGTTCTGCCTGCTCTCATTTAAATACATTAATCCATACCAGTATAGTTTTTTTAACACAACTGTGAACTCAGAAGTCTGTCTTCAATCAATCTGCTAATTTTTACTTAAAACTCTGCAGAGGGAAAAGGCAAAGGAAGAGTTCTGGATATGTAAGCTGCAGCTGACAAGCGAGCCAAAGTTTGGACCTTAATGCTGGCCTGAACTATAAGCTTTTTTCATTCCGTCAGACAATCTAAAGCCAATTTTCAGCACATTCAGTAGTATTAAGTTTGTTTTTAATTTATGCTAGAGCATTCGGTCAAGTGGTAATGGTATTCAAATGTGTCATCACCAGCAATGGCCCATGTTTGGAAGCTAGTACTGCAGCCAGGAAATGCCAGATCACATTTCAAAATCAACAATTCAAAATTGTCAGAGACACCGACAGAGTCAATCCAGAACACATCTTCAGAATGAACACTGAAACATGAACCAGATGACTCTCAGAATAGTGTGAAACAAACTACCCAGCCTTGCTGGTGAAGCTGGTGTCCTGGTTTCTTTCAAGACACAGCTGGATATGAACCCTAGATCAATTAGCTACTAATGACCAAATGGAGAGGTCGATGGGCCTGATAGCCTCCTCTGGTTTGTAACTGTTCTTACTAATTTTTTACAGGTGCAATTAGTGAGTAGCCAAGCCAGGCATGCAAGGTATAACTCTTCTTATAGCAAGCCACAAAAAATGTACTGCACTACGAGGATTTGAATTTATTGCACTATAGTACTGTACATGACCCTGTGACTGGAAGAAAGCTGGACCAAAACCAAATCCACAGGTCTATTTTGTGCATGAATCTATCATGCCTTTCCCCTGTTTCTGTATGACCAACTATTTAAAACATTGCCAAATATGTCTAATGTGGGAGAATAAAATCAAATGCTGCAATGAACTCTAAGTATTTTAGACTGCCAGTGATGCAGATCTAAAAGATAAATGTCAGTTTTTAACAACTGATGGCTCAAATGACAGTAATTCTTGTTGGTGTCATACAGGTTTTAAACCCTATCTTAGTTAAAGTGGACATGATTTAGCTCTCTTGTACATCTTCAACAAGAAGGCATGTCAGATCTACAGATACAATGGTTTGGATCAAACTATAATCATTGCCTCTCATTACGTTGGATAATATCAATGTTTTCACACATGGGGAAATTCAAAGGTTGTGTTTAAAGAAAGCTAAAGCTTGATCTCATTTCTCTGGAAAGACACCTTTTTCATGTTGCTGAGAAAGAATGATGAACATATCATCAAAACTGAAAAACTGTAACTGGCCATTTACTACTGCATGGTGCAGATCTCAACCAGAGGTCAAAGAATATCACTCACTTTGCAGTGAAGAAACAAAGGAGCTTTGGAAATATCTCCACCATGGATCTCCAAGGTCACAGCTGCTTGAAATCTGGAGCCTTTTGTGAATTATTTTAAAGGGAGTTGTGTAAAGAATACCTTTTAGGAAGTGTTTTAAAGGGGGCTGTGAATGACCTTTTTCTGAATTTATGAAAGGGGGTTTTGAAAAGAAGACCCTTTAGGAAGTGTTTTAAAGCGAGTTGTTAAGAAACGACCCTGGCTAACTCCATGATTGACTTTAAAAGAATCTCACAGAAAAGGATTACACTGCAGTGGGTGAAAAGCAGAAATTGGAATCACAGAAATGTCAAGCAAACAGTAATTTTCTACAACCAAGACAAGAGACAATCCTGAATGAACTGCTCTCTCCCTGCCAAGTATAGCCTTCTGCTTACTTTCTCCATTTTCTTTTATTATCCAAAGTAAAATAAATTGTCTTCTAAAGTATGAATTGGAGGGATTACTAAAAGACGCAATGACCAGATTTGGAGAGCTCAGTGTAATATGCTGTGCATCCCCAGAAGTTGAGGTTAGCTTTATAGACATCTTGTGAATTTGTGATTAGGAAACAGAAACATCTGGGGAAAGATGCCTAACAGGAATGTCAGGCCTTTCTTTCTAGCAAAAAAGTGATAATAAGTTACAGAAACTGTCATTATCAAGAGGATATTAACGGTCATGCAGCGAATACAGATTTAACACAGAGGAATCTTTCCCTTTTTCACCTGGGCAAGTCCTTCACAAAGGGGTTTCCTTTTCTCCTAAATGAAAGAGAGGTTTCACTGGACAATATTCATCTCTGATGATGTCCTAGTGGCTCCGAGCCTTTACATTAATAAAAGGGTATCCTAGATTGTCTGGAAGATTGAAACATTGTAGCAGCAGATCTCAAATGGGATAGACCAGCCAGTATTTCCATAGAGAAAGCTCACCACTGGTCGAATCCCAACTGGTGAGTCCCAGTCAGCCAGAGTATTCTAAGCTTGAGAGCCCTGTGACTTGCCAGTTCTTGTGAGCTGGCAGGGCTGACAGTGACAGATGAATCACTGCTACCCTGTGGTGGGCTGTGTGGGCAAACAATTCCAAATTGGGAATGTTTAAAGAATGGTTATGGAGATTTAAAAAAATGGAAAAGGCAATTTAAGCTACAACAGCCTATCAGGAACTGCATTAACCAAGTTATCAACTTGTTTTTTCTTTGGTGCAAAAGATCAGAACAAAATTTAAGTTTAGTAAGCTGTCAGACACTGGAAATCTTGGTTACTCAGAAATTAAAGCCAATGAACCATCAACGTCTTATTGTCTTTCTACCTCATGGATTGTGTGCATAGCTGTGGGCTCAGCCCATGCCTTTCTATTTAACATTTATTGTATCTTGTAGGACAGGTTTGTAATTAACCATTTGTATGTACAGAAATGTGGTGGAGTCTGTGTACTTGAAACTGGAAGGTTGTGGGTTAAAGTTCTGGGTGGGACACTACAGGTTCATCCATGTACACTGAGGTTCACCATGATTACTTAGGTAAAAATCCCTAATGTATAAATGTGTATAAGTAATTCTGCAGATCATCATTATAAATAACAATTTGTTCTCAATTCACTAACCTGGTAAAATAAAGGTGCATTATTATTTGTACAGACCTGCAGAGAACAACACAGAATTTGTCCTGATGAACTGAACAATCAAACTCAGTTTAGGTACTGAGAACACAGGTGGAGTGAAATTGAAACAAACTGCAATTCTGTCCATTTGACCCTTTATGTGTTATATGAGCCATGCAAAATTTTCCAGGTGAGTGAAATTCACCTCCATCCAGCATTCCCTCGTGTTAGAAGCAGACTCCAATGTAACTCTGTTATCTTATCATCTCCAGTGTATTCTAAGCACATTTAAATATGGGATCTTATTACAATATAGTGGTCATGGTGAAAATAATTGCTTATCAATTAAATGAGATGATGTGCTTTAGGATTGTGTCTACATACAGTATTCAGATTGTTACAGTACATTTATATGCACCCCATTAATGAGAACGTCAGTGCAGAATTACAAACAATTTAAAGTCTGTAGGGCTATAGAAAATAAATGAATAAAATAAAACACTGCTGTTAGATTCTGTAAAATACCATTGGATAGTAAAGAACAATAAAGCAGTTTCAGTACCATTACAATCAATGTTATTAAAATTCTCAGCATTCTCAGCATGAATATTACAGTAAGTATAAGTTATTGATTTGATTGTTAGTACAATATATCTAAACCAAAACTAAAAAAATAATTACTCATAGTAACTGCAGATAGCTTTTTAAAAAAATTAACTCATTAACACTTGGTCTGGTAGATTGTTAATCTACAATTCTGGTTAAAGAACTTTCAAAGCATGTTTAACACTGAGAATAGGAGGCACTTCATTATCAAAAGGATTATTGGAACAAGGTACCAAGTTGTTAAGGCTGAATCTCCTTCTTTCAAGAAATATCTGGATGAGATCCTTGGTTCAATTAGGCACTATCAAATGGACCAAATGGCCTCCTCGTTATTGTTCTTATGTTCTTATGCTGATAACCTTTATATAACTACATAACTCTGAATGAAGTGACATTTTGGCATTATACATTAGTATGTTGTCAATGTAGGTCTCAGAATTTTTCATAAATTGGTAGAAAAGCCACTAGTGCTTTTAGAAAATCAAAACACAACAGTATTGCTCCCACAGCTGGCTTAACATGATCTCTCAGTGCAGAGTAACACAATAGCCAGTCTTAACGGTTATCGTTCACATAGTAGTTATAAAGACAACCAGGGCCTGCCCTAGCTTTTTGGGGGTCCTAGGCAAGACTTTGGAAAAGGGCCCCTCCAGATCATGATTTGCACATACTGTACACTATTATCCGCTCCAACTCAATCATATTTTATTTCGAACAATTAAAATAATAAATTATATACTGTGACTAGAAAATGTTTATTAACCATCTTTGAAGAACACATAATAACCTATAAACAATAACACGAGGCACATATTAACATAAAACAGAAAATATATTTCCCCACAGAAAACAGATTATGAAAAATGGACTGAAATTAATTTAACATTCTTACTGTCAATACAGACATTCACGCTTAACCAAATGCACTTTTCTCATTTGTATGTTCAAGGGAGGTTGGTTTTAAACTTTCTTTATGCTTTGCTTTCTTTTTGTCCAATAATTCAGAGTATTTAAACAGCCAGCATTTTATGTCAGCTCATGTAAAATACAAACAACAACACAGGGGAGCTCTTACTTGGAAGTTAAAAAGACCTGTAATCCTCTGTTCGAAGAATACTGCTCTGTAATTGCTGTAATGTTTGACAAGTCAATAATGGAAATCCCAGGCGCATAAATTAAAGTGGCTCTGAAACAAGAAAATGTACACGCAGCTGAAAAAGAGAAGAGGGATGTGTGATTCAAAATAGTTTCAAAACAATGCGTAAACAGTACTGGGATGCAATTCTTTCTCCTGGTGAAGGTGATACTGTCCATACTGTAAGTGTACTGCTCAAGCTGGGACTGAGAGGACAAGACCAGCTTCACCCTGGATAGGACGATCTGCATTGGTTCCAGGTCTCCTCATTAACAACCCTTTAACACCCCTCGTTGGTTGGTTGGTTGGAGTCCATCTGGTGTGGTGCTGGCCATCGGCTCTTTTCCCTCCGTAAGCTTCCACATAAGAATGTAGCTGCTTTTAACCATTAAGTTCCTGCAACCAGCAACTCACTACCTATTCCTTTATTCCTTCCTACTTCCACATTCAGTCACTCCTCCAGGTCACCAGAGTGTTTTCCACACTCAAGCTGGTGAGGATTTGTTGGCTGTACTGCCGCCCCTTCACTGACTTGTGTTCCTTCCCCTGCACCATACCAGCTTCTCATTCCCTTCATTCTCCATCTGTGTTCCTCCAAAACCCTGCACATCCAAATCCACTCAATCAAACAAGCTCAAGCTTGCATCATACACACTTCTCTTTCATATCACACTATGCATAGGTTTTCCTCAGTTCCTGCAAAAAAACATTTGCAGCTGCACCAACTCTGTGTTACCTCCCTCCTCCCCTATTTCAAGAAATCTGCATCAGTATTGCACAAAAAATAAAAACAGCTGCAATTTACATAAAACTGTTATAAAGGATTCATGAATATGAGCCATTGTTGTCCTGAAAGTGGATTTTGATATTAAGCAAGTTGCTACTCAGTGGTTGATATTAAACTGTAATATTCCATTTAGAGTTTTAGCAAGCGTGTCCTAGCTAAATACCCTTGGCAGTGGACAGATATAGATGATCTGTATGCCTTCCAGTTGTACGTTTAGGGACTATGTATTGTTGGAAACCTCAGAAAATAGTGCCTCAAATTCAGTTAGACCCTAGAATTATTTGAACCAAATAAAATGCTATCTGAAATTTATATTATTTGCCAGCGAAGCTGTTGTTTAGAAAAAAACCTTTGTTCATTGCAAAGTTAGAACGTCCTCCTTTTCAGACTCATGTAGGAATTCACGTCATACTGCAGCTCTGAAACATACTGTAAACCATACAGGCTTATAAAATCAAATTTTCAATCTCCTGAAAAACCTTAAGACCCATTAATTAAACAACACCTTCCCTAATGTACAGTATGTTCTGTATATCAGGCAGAGGAGAATTGTGGTATTTACTGAAGGACTATTAGTTAAATATCGCTTAATATTAAGATTTATATTGGGAATCTTTTAGGGGAAAATGGGGATCTCAAGTTTTAAGGAAAGAGTAAAAGAATAGCACGCTACTGTATGATGGTTTTTTCTTCATATCTTTACTTCTATCTCCTGTTGTTGTTTAGAATAACTTGTCTTTGAAAGGATGGAACTAAGAACATTTACAGTATTCGGTTTTAATTTAAGAAACAGACATTTATAATTTACATTTCTTTAATAGGATAAAATAATACAACAATGTAAAAACCTTTGTCATCAGAATAGGTTAATGTGATAAATTTAAAACCATTTTTACACTGTAAATCAGATCTGATGTTAACAAGGTTTCCATAAAATAGATTTTAAATAACACAAAACACCAAACACGGTAAAAAACGAAATAATTTGTCAGTCATACTTTACAAATTAATAACACCATGTTATAAAGAAGGCAAAATAAATAACTTACAGGGGCTGATGATAAACCCAACTCAGTAGAAAAACTTCATCACTAAAACATTGTAAGAGGAGAAGTTTTCATTCTTAAATATAAAGACATTTAAAATATAGTTATTAAAATGTGAAAGATCACTCTCTTAATCATCCTGGCAGACCAGTCATTGCCAGTTAGAAACACAACCAATCTGCGTCACAGGATGTGGGGTGTCAGTCACATGAATGACATAAACTACCCTGTCCATTGTACTCAAAGCCCATGAGGATTCATTTCCAGATTGAAATAACAGGTACCTCATTCAGGTTAGGATCTTCAGAGCCACAAAAAGATTGTGCTGTTGATTTTGAGGCAGTTAAGTTTGACCAGTGGCTTTACCAGTTTAACTGAGCTCAGTGTGCTGAGCGAGTTACAGAAGTAACATCACCTCTCTCTGAAAGCTAAGTGTAAAACTCTGAGACGCAGACTTTTGGCATGGTAGAGATATCTTCTGTGTTGGAAGCGTTGCCAGGCATGCTCAGAACCCGAGAGTGACTGGGATCAAATCTTGGCAGGGGAAGGGAGAGCTACGCTTGTCACACCGGCACTAGATCACATGAGGACAGGTGAGGACTAGGTGCTGCACGGGGGAGACTGTTATTTCCCTCCCAGGACTCAAGAAGAGGTAAACATTCTTCTTCGAAGCCTTTAACAATGGCTGCCATGCTATTTTACTCTCAATATACTCATTACTTTACAATATACAATTTATTCTCATGCTGGTTGACTCTCAATATGGGTGGACAGAAAAACTCCTTGAAACCAAACACATATGATGCAGTAAGATATTGGTTAAAGAATACCAGAAGCTTCTGAATATCCTGAATCATTGCTGAAAGCATACCTGGGACACTCTTAGGCCTAACGAAACATAACTCAATACATATTTTATTAAGTCACTTATTAAAATTATAAATAAGGTTTGTTTTAGATCAGACAAACTGTTAACCACGTTTCCTTAACATCCATAGTATTTATTCCTTAAGTCACTATTGCCTAAGTCATCTACTGTTGGCTCAAAGAACAGCACAGTGAAAAAAGAGAAGCTTGACAATGTATTGCATCACTTTTTCATATTGGATAAAAATAATTTCCTCTGTAAATTAGGAGTTATTATCCGCTGTAAACAGGAAATAAGGAAAAGATCATCTCAATCAGATATATCGTGTTTTGCTTGCACATATTATTAATCTGATTCTGAAAACTGAATTATGTCCCTTCAAAAAAGCCAATAATGTATTACACATTGAGGGAAATTAATAAGAATGCAATATGCAGAAAAGAAATCATCATAAATGAGGAGTGAGTGTTTTATTCCATATTCACTACATTATTTCTTGAAGCAAAAAGTGCTAAAAGGTACAGTATTGGGTAAGGCTACAGTATGTTCTATTTACTGTTGAGCAAAATGTAGTTTGAGGTAATAACCTCTTGAAATGGCCAGATTTTGAAAAGGGTTAATTCTGTAATGATTTGTGCCAACTGGCTGTGGATATAAAATATAACAAGATTGGAAGCAGGAAACAAAAAAAACAGATTGGAAGACAATTCTGTTTCTGTCTGACTGTCCTTCCTTTCTATCTAACCTCATTGACACAATGGCTGTTCGTGGGGAGGGGGTGCGCAGTTTGGAGTGTTTGAACTTAGTTCTGAAATAAGCAAAATTCATTGTCTTAGATCACCGTGTCATTACAGCCAGACAATGGGAAGAGGAATGGGAGATAATAAAAGTAATTCAAATGCAGCCAGTGTGCTTATCAGATTAAATAGCTTTGTCCTTCCCTAATTTTATCATTTGTTAAGTCTATTCTCTGCCTCACAGTCCTGAGGGTCTTGAGGTTTTAATTCCATCTCAACGCTAATTAACTCACTAGCAACTGCAAAAGCAAAACGGCTTTCTGCTTAATTGTTGCCTGCCACGTTTCCTTGCCTAACTGCAAAACTGAATTGAATCAGCATTTTCAGGTACGTGCTAAGCAATTGTTTATTTAAAGGTAACAAGGATATGCTGTTTTGCAGAGTTTTAATCACCTTTTATGAACTATTGGTATTTATTTGCTTTTGCTCCAAAAAAATAATGCAGTTTAAAGAGAATGGGAGCAAGAATAAAAAACAATACCATATTCCTTAAGATTTTTGGACTTACAGTATATATAATCAAATCACACTTGTCAAAGGTAATGAGAGTGAACACAGGGTCGGGATAATGCACCATTGCTAAACATTGCTAGGTTATTTTCATAAAGATCTGTCAGCACAAATCTTCTTGTGGGAAAGATACAGTATTTCATGTAAAAATGTATATACATATGTATTCTATCACTTATATCTGTGCATTTTAAGTAAGATATGCGTGGCTCAGTCACAACACTGGTACTCAAAAGAGATTTAGCTGTGCTGTAAAAATTGCCAACACTCAAAGCTTTTAAAAGAATATGCTCAGTGCTTCTTTTCAAGTAATTTGCGTTAAAGACAAGTTCTAGAGACAATTAAGGTTGTTTTAATAATAGAAATAAGAAATGCAATAAAGTTTTGTTGCCTGCCTCAAGAAGCCCCTTTCCTTCGCTTTGTGCCCTGTTCTAAACAACGAGATGGGATCAAATCTAGGCTGTGCTGAGAAATTCGACATTCCCTGTTGAATTGTGAAATGGGAACAA
This sequence comes from Atractosteus spatula, assembly GCF_055471065.1. Lineage (NCBI taxonomy): Eukaryota > Metazoa > Chordata > Actinopteri > Semionotiformes > Lepisosteidae > Atractosteus > Atractosteus spatula. The sequence continues at coordinate 63,009,453 of NC_142708.1, read as the reverse complement.
AAGACCTGGGGGAGCCTTTGTTTTCTGGAGGGTTTCCTTCACCTCGAAACATCCTTCACTCTGAGCTGCTGTGCCACTTTTTAGACAAACAGTAGGCGTGTTAGAAGCTGGAAAAGGGGACACAATATCTATGAAAAGCAGAAGCATTTCTTTTCTACAGTTTGAGAGAACTTGTTTCTGGCAGTTTGCAAAACATCTTACACGTCACGGTGTCCAAATTAAATAATTATTGTGTGTGTGCTTTTCATTACAATCGTCTGTGCACAGATTTTGATATAGCATTCTTCATTATTTGTACTTTTTTAAAATGTATTTAAATATTAATAAGTTAAAGATGTAAGAGTACAAGAATAGTTTTTTGTATTCTTATAAATCACAATGAATCAATTTTTTACTGCACCAGCTGTACATTTTTCTTTGTGTTTGTATCAAAACTTGAGGAAAGAATCTGAGTTTTTTTTTACAATTTTAAGTACATTTATTAACCATGTAAAATTTATGTTACCTACTGTACAGGCCCACCTTAAATATATAAAAAGGCCCAAAATGTTTTTCTAAATTTTATTCATAGTAAAATGCATGCACTTACAAAAGTCTTAAATTGAGAGCAATGATTCTTTTTGCAACTGATTCCTATGTTGTAACAATCAAATTGAAAAGATTTAATATTTTAGATTTAGGAGCTGATAAAGAACAATGTACAAATGCATTTCTCTACTTGAGAGAAAGAGTTTGGCAAATTCTGGCTGGTGATATCTTTTTGACAGCTCACACTATAACTAATGTCAACGGTAAAAAGGATTAGCAGGGTGTTATTGCTCAGGGAAAAATAACAAAAGACATTTGCAAATTCTTAATTCTATGAAACATTTCATTACAAGCCTGTTATAAATGTGATGATATTTCTTATAAAAGAAGATACATTTATTTCAGCCACAAACTGGTTTCAAAATCATTTAATTTGTGGTTGGAAAGAGTTTTGAAAATATAACAGGTAATAGGATTCAAATAAAGAGTGAATCAAATAATTTTTAGGTAATTTAGAAATAATTCAACTTAAATGTTGTGTTTTTTACTGGCTCTGCCTCTTATCTAGAAATCATCTATTTTTCATGACTGATGGCGTCAGGGGTGTCATGTCTTTGGACAGATTTGTAGCTGTTTTATAATTTTCCACCTGTCTTTGACTCTGATTAAATCACAGCTTTGATTCACCAGCAGATTCACAAATCACAAACTCTGAACTTCATGGCAGTTTTATACCAGTAGGCCCTTGGCCCTTGCTTCTCTGCAATGGTTACCGGCCATGAAGGCCTGAATTTGGAATTTGGAAGTTGCCAGTGGTTAGTGCATTAAAGTTGTGATTCAGCCGGGGCCTGAACCAGCTTCTGTCCACAAGTCACATTTGACAACCAAAAACAAAAAGAAATGTCTTTTAAATATTTTTTTTTTACACACGGTTGTGAGGCAGGGTACATACTAGCTTCTTAATTTAATCCCCTAGACTACTACACATATTGAAAAATGCATATCCAACACTGTGATATCAAGAGTATTAATATCTAATGGAGGGGGCACACAGTATAAAGTAAAAATGAGAATGTACTTTGTTCTTTTTTAAACAGAAAAAGTTCATTAGGAACCCTCCAAACAGTTATAAGTATGACTGAATACACATGGCACTGTAGAGAATTTAAGATGGCAGGACTGTTAGCAGCTACAGTGTGGAAGCATTTCTCAGTTTTGTTTTTTTTTTTCCTTTCAGACACTTAAAAGGGCCGAAACCTTTCTGCCCGATGTGGTGTTACCCATCCTGCTGGCTCAGGGCCTGCAGCTCTGCTGTCTGTAGTGTGTGCTGGAGAAAGACATTCTTCCTGCTGTACATGTGCAAAGATAGGGGTCCCCGTGGGGGTTGCCCCAGCCGGCCCGTGAAAGCAGAGTGCTGCCTGAGCAGAGCCCCCCTGTCCTTCTGGCAGGCCAAGGCCGAGGGGCATCTCTCCGTGTCGGACGAAGGGCTGTTTTTGCTCTGGGAGACACTGTAGCTGCTCCCTGCGATGGCGCGGGGAATCTGGGTGGCCAGGGTCTCCGTATTCCGCTGCGCTGCCTGCTCTCTCAGAAGGCTGCCCAGATGCACGCCAGGGGCCTGGCAGTTCCTGTCCTCACAGGGCACCACTCCATCAGCGGACGGGCGGCTAAATGGGTCCCCGGTGTGAGTACGCACTGACCTTCTGTCCCTTATGCTGAGGGTTTGGCTCATAGCTCTGCTTAGACATGTAGCCTGTGGAAAGAAGGAGAAAAGAATGTTTCACTAGAACAGAGTAGCAATTTTCCTGCCTGGGATCCTTTATGTAAGAGGTTGTTGTGTGGGAGTAAACACACCAGGTGTGATGCTGTGTTTTTTGACAAATGTGTTTGAACAGTCAGGGCATTTTGTTTCAGGCCACAAATAAATGAATCCCAAGACTGTGTCGAAAAAGTACTGTGCAAGTGCACAATATAATGGACAGTATTTGACCGTTTTGAATAAAACATTAATAATCAACAAAAAGCCTGATACTCACAAAGAGCTGTCTTCCCATTGTGAGACAACCAAAAAATCCACTGAAGAGTATTTTGTGAATTTATACAACCTTACAACCTTTAAACCATGGTCTGTGCAGTTACCAAGATGTCCTTACAGTAGGATGCCCGCAAAGCCCAAGAGAAGCAGGAAATGCTCAGGCTCCAGCCAACACCGTTTTAAAACAAACATGTGAATGCACAAGGGGATTGTAAATTAAAATAATCTGCTTTGCCAAACAAGCAGACATAGAGGATAATTCAAAAATTCACTTTACTTATGGTCTTAAACCTTTAATAAGAGGCATTACCATACTTCTGTTTGTAGAGTGTACAGTATTGTTTCAGTCATGGACTAAACCAACCACAGTAGCAATAAGAAAGTGCAGGAGACAACAGCCACCCACACTGGTACAGGAGTAGATTGTCCTTTTCTGACATTCCTAGATCTGACTTAACCTCAATCTCTGCAGAAGGTCATTTTTGGTCTGGCCACTGTCCTGGAGCTGTGGAACATGTTTAAAAGTGTTAAACCATCACAAGCAGACTATTGTTGTGACATCTCTGTGCTTAGAAAGGTTACAGCAAGCCTAGATGTTCAAGTAACAAGGTGCCTTGAAATGGGGACACATGAAGTGTCAGTGAATTATCTGTGTTAAAGGCACTGCCTCGACTGACTGACTTTTCAGCAGTGCCAACGTGTTTATTGCAGTTCCTGCTGAAAGGCTTGTATGAACATACGAAAATGCAGAATTCCCCCCCTCCCACCTTTTCTCTAATGTATTTGATTGCAGTAGTTTTTACTCACACTGAGACTCAGCGTGACCTGAAAAGAAGCTGTTTTTGCCATTTCTTCCTTATTTCAGCAGTGGGTGTCCATATCAGGGTCCAGAGCTTGAGGGCAAGATTCCACTGTGACCCAGTCAACCCACAAGCTTTTGTTGTTCATTAATATTTTCAGTCCAAATTTATTATAAAATAATTTGGGGTTGGTTTGCTCTTTTGTTCATCATGATGCCGTAAATCCAGCTTAACCTGAGCCGATTTGTGTTACTGTCCCTTTGTGGGAAAGTCAGACTAATTTGAAATATTCTTAAAGGTGGCCTGAAATACTGTATATCACACATGGATCACTGAGGAAGAAATGTGACATTGAAAATAAATCATTTTTACATGGTAATGAATTTTACTTTCAATGAATGAATGATGCACTTTTGAAATTTAATTTAAAACAAAAAAGAAATGTATGGCTCATTGCATAGCTACTACAAAGAAAGAACATAGTTTATCTGTTAATCAGCACTGCACAAAACACAGAAAAACCAAAAGCTTCCAATGTCATAAACCTGCACTTGCCAAAAATATCCTTCAAAAAGCTCACTTGGTCTGCTTTCTCCATCAGCTATGACCCATCCCTGCTAAACCTGATCTGGCACATGGGCACATCTCATTCAAACTGCAAAACCATTCCAGTTTTTCCAAAATTTTAGGAGCACTACCTCTTCCTAGAAGACTGCAGTCAACTATGCAAACCTGACTAGGCTGTGGGTTCAAGTTTCCACTGCAGACATTGCTGTGGTACCTGCAAGTGAATTATTTTGATATTCCTTTATAGGGGTGAATTCCTTTATGCAGTGTGGTGGAGGAACTGAAGTATGAACAACACAGGCTCTTTGCATATAATAAGGTTTGACAATTGTTATTTTAATTGAATTAATCATATAAAGAACTTGCTTGTAACTTCCAAGTAGCAGACATATACTTATTGCTTTGAGAAAATAAATATAATTAATTAAGCTGCAAAGCACACTTGCTACAATGTGTGAAAACATTCTCACCTTCAGGTTCTCTCTATGCATTATATGAACTGTGCAGCACTGGGGTTTGATTGAAAATAAGTTCTATGCTCCAGGGCATAATCTCCTTTTCAGGAGAGTGTTCTGTGCCTGAATGAGGATGATATAACAGGCCCAGCCTACAAAATGTGGGGCATGCAGAGTGCAAGGCTGATACCCATTTAGATCAGCAAAGACCTCAAGAAAACTGCAGGCTAATTAAGCAAACAAGCTTCACTGATGTTTTTGAATCTGACCAATGTGAGCTCTAAGAGATGATTTAGCCCTGAAAAATTCAATTAGGAGAAGGCAAACAGGTCATAAATACTTTATAAGGAGGTGGAAACATATTACAGTTCAGAGTTGAGATGAGCAGGGAAAGAAAATTACTTTTGTTTAAAATTAAATGTGTCAGTCTTTTTTCTTTTTGCAGTGTTTAAAGAGAACTGATTACTTAAAGAGAAATAATTACTATTATTACTGCTTAGTTTTCAGGATTTTTTCTGCTAGGTTTTTCTTATTATTCCCATGGGTGTTTGGACATTCTTTGCAAAGATGTTTATGTAGTATTACAAAAATTATGGAATCACATTAAGCTTTTAAGTATCTGAATTCTGTCTTCACAACTTCAGAAGTATTCCTGACCCTTTTTGGAATGCATTGTGTTGATAACAGCCAACTACAGTAAGAGACGTAAGGGATCTTGAATTTTCAAACAGCATTTAATAATGTCTTTGAAAGCTTTCCAACAAGAACCCATAAGCAAGCACAGATGTTTCAAGGACATGAGATCCTGCTGATTGATGATAATCATACTAAAGGAAAGAAAACTCAAAGAGTTTGGACTCAAATGGACTCAAAGAAAGGAAACATGCAGTAACACCTTCGCTACACTACAGAGTGAAATTAGATTTATTTTACATTTTTCGTTTTTCAGAAACACAGATATTTAACTATGAGCTTAAGATGTATGGACATAGAAGTGTAATTTAAAAATCCAAGAAATCACACCATTTTAGTCATGACTCTTTGGTAGTAGGAGATTGGTAGAGTAGTTTGACAATTTTGATTCTAATACTGTACCATGTACAGTAGTACATGAAATTGAAATTAATCAGTTTCCCTTCAGGATCAATAAAGTCTTATCTATCTATCTAGAGTGAGTTCTCCTGGAGAGTTCTGTTCTTCTTCTTGACTTCCACTTTCGTTCATACAGTATGTCAGTCCACAAGAGACCTTTCCTTGTGTAACAAATATTGTATTTAGGTCTTCCTTAAATATAACTGGTACACTGATGGTTCGATTAAAATGAATGAAATGAATGTAGCACATCCAAAAAAACATTACATATTTTGCAGGTTCCTTTAACCTTAACTCAAGGAAAGAAATGGTGGGCACTGCTTTATCTATTCGAATCAGGCAATCAATATGTACTTTACTAAAGTGAAAAAAGCTTGTGTTCAGTTAATCCAGAACCATCTAGGTTTGCTTCTATTGATCTCTGCCACAGCCTCTGGTTAAATCTGACACTTCACTCTGAATAAAAAAAAAACATGAACACAGTAAATGTTGCAGATGATAATATAGTAGGATATTTTATTTGAGTTCCTGGGTAAAAGTCCGAAGCCCATAAATTGAGATGTTGCAATGTCTTTGAGCCCTACAATGCATTAAAATAATATAAATCAAAGTGATTTAGTGTCCCAGCCTTTAATGTTATAACCTTTATTAGCATATGATGAAATGGAGTGTTTGGTTAAAAGCTCTACAGTATGTTATTTAAATACAGTGTAGTGAAAGCCAGCTACACAATGGAACAGTTTTCCAAAATACTGTATAGCACCTACACCTGGAGAAATTCCATCAGAAAAAGACTTCCAAAGGAATAATCTGGGATAACAGCATTTCAGCACAATCAGTTTTTAGTCAGTGTGGAAAAAAACACAATTCTGAGAAAAGATAATGATTCTTTTGAAGACTTTATGCAGAACCTTGTGAATTTCAGGAGAGTCCACAAATTGAATATCTAAAAATATACTAGATATGTTGGAGTGAGGTTTTCACAGTGCCCCCTGTACTAGTCTGAATCTTTTCCATCTTCCTTGTATTTGCATTTAGCTTTATGTTTCCATGACTAAAGGCAGTAGCAGGCTGTACAAAGCTTCTTTATCTGTACAAAGTCCAGCATGCACAATAACTAAGATTTTAAATTAAATTAAATAACAAAAGCCAAAACCCCAATTATCACAATTCGCAAGCTCACCGGGGTATAAATATGGGCTCCTTGACCATTCTATCCCAGCATTTGTCACCAAGATATCCCTATACCATCCTCATGGCCAGTGTCAAGGCAAGAATTGCATATTCAGGTCAAATTCTAATAATGTTTTGAGACAATGAATATAAAGGAATATAAATGAATATAAACTTAATACTTTGGCATTAACTCAACTGGCTAACAAAATGACAGTGTACTGTCAAAAGATCAGGACTATCACAACTTGCCTCACTTATGAGGAATGAGCCAGAGAGGCAGCTGCAGAGATGCAGCTGGGGTGGAGGGAGGAGTGTAGAAAAGATGCGAACAGAACTGTGGGCAGCCAGTGAGTGTTCTTATGTATGAGACCAATAATCAGGATTAGAATTTGACCACCACCCGAACCTCCATTAAATAAAACCATATTTATCTCTATTAGTGTATTCCCTCAAACCAAACAGGTTAAAGCCAATCATATCAATAAATGTTTTATCTTTATTGTAATATATTGTCTTTATTGCCAGCATTTATCTCTGTCTAAGGAGCTGTAGCTTACTGAAAAACATCTTGCTTTTCTAGAATATAATTTAACAAAAATATTCACCTGCTCACTACCCACACACTATTACTCACCTGCACAAAAGAAGAACCAACATGAACTGAAAAATATGGGAGTAATGAGTGTAAAAAAATAAGTAATGTCATTTTACATTTTCCATATAAACAATAATAAAATAATCCCCAGATATCAGGGTAGTTAAAATACTGTATGTGCAGGGAACAGAAGTGTAACATTAACTGCAGCAAGAAGGACCTGGACTCACAACCTTTGAAGCCAAACACATCCGATTGTGTTTCAAAGACAATTGTTCTAGCAATTCCAAAATGTGAAAATCTTGCTTTCTACATACTGTAGTTTAATCAGCCTATGATCAGAATGTCCACACACATTGTCTCTGTACAATGGCAACAACAGCCTTGTATCTAATGCTGCCACTTCAAGGCCTAGGATTCCTAATATGAACTTATAAAGATGTTGTCTCTTTTATTTGGTGTCAAGACAGACATTGGCTGAATTGTGACTTGTTTTTACAAATATCTGTGCACCAAGGTCCTGGAATCATTTAAAGCCAAAGATATAACTGTGTGAGTCTCAGTGTAAAGCAATATTTAACAACACATGCCTCCAGATAGCCATTATCAAAAGGAAGAAAACCTCTACCTACAGTAAACTGTAGAATGACAGCACTGATGATGGGTATATCTATCCTGACAGGGGGCACACTGGGTTCTTGTTAATACACATTGAAAAGTCACAAACACAACAACACCAGAGCTAATGATGGGGTCAAAAGCAGATCAACAAGCAAGATGTTTTCCCTACATGCAGTACTATTTAAAAGTTTGAAAATTTTGAGAGGCTAGATGAAAGAACATTATTGCTTATCTTCACTGTAGTCCCTAGATCCACCAATATTTTAGCATCCCTGAACAAGTTTTATTGTAGATTACTGACATTGATATCTCAGTGTGATAGTAACTCAATTTGCTTTCTGAGATACTGTACATCCATTTCTCTATATTTATCTCACCTTTTTTATTTTAAAATAAGTTGTCGTGGAAATGGTTTGCAAATAAAGCAAATATTCTTCATTAAACACTGAAAACTTTGATTTACAGTACATGTTACAATATATTCCTAGCACATCTGATTCATTTTCAGCAAATATGTTGATTTTACTCCTACGTTATTGCACACATTGTGATAATGGATTATAAGACCCTGACACATTAAATACTTCATATCAAGTAGTCTAAATACTACTAAATACTACTGTTGCTGTGAATATTTAAACCCCCAAGTGTGAGAGCAATCTGAAAAACTGGTTACAACGGTAAACAGTTTGATTGAATAGTGTACAACATTATTTTCTTGAAAATTATTTCCAGATCACTGGAAATATCATTTTTGAAACAATAAAAGTCATTTTTGCTCAAAAGTAGATCACGGTAACCCAGTGCATACAGTATATTACAGAAGCATACAACAGACAAATCTAATTCAATCTTATTCTAATGCTGTGACACCATAGTAAGAAACTTTTGGTCCGTAAGTGACCTGAAGGGTGGAGAGCAAAAGATGACCCTTCAGTCTAAGGTTTAATGGCTGCTGGTGAGTTGGATATCATTAAAAAGGCACATTCTGAACAGGGATTCTAATATGGAGTGTATAAATCAACACAATGGTTTTGTTCTGATGGCACTTACAGCATAATTGTTGGCCTGCAGTTCTGCTTTTAATACTAGAGTTTAATAATAGTAGCATTTCTTGTAATAATGACACATTTCAATGCTGTGTTTAAGTTGGGGGTCCTTACTACCAGCGATCTCCTGAAAAGGAGTCAGAAAAGGTTAGAAGACCCATTACTAATATCTGTCCTTTAATCTCTAAGGAAAGAAGAATAGGAGAACAGGCTTTTCTGAAGCCTGAAGTTAAGACATTAACTCCTCTTCTCCACAGTCCACAGTGGAGAAGCTCTCTGAAAACAGACAATGAAACTGTTAAAAACATTTTCACAACATAGAATGAGATTTCTAAAGACCTCCAGAGAAAAATAAATCAAGGAGGTTTCTGTAGGTGTGAGTAGGAGTGAAGGCTGACTGAGTAAGCCCCAAATGGTCCATAAGAAACAGAAAATATACCACCACAGGAGAAGAGGGGGAGTCAGTGTGAATATTAAAATCACAATATCCATGCACTGTTTTCTTGATAAATACTTTAAAATACCTACATCATAAGCAAAAGTTTAGTAAGATTTTAACTGTGGAAAATAAAGTGATCTGCACAGCTGATTAAAGGAAACCAATGCACCAGTGCACTCCTTTGTTCCACTGTGTCTGACTATAATTAAACAGCTATACTTTCCGTACTACTGAGTTCAGTATATTGATGGACCATGCTAAATTATTAAAACATTGTTACAAACAGTTATACACACTATTCATCTATCTTTTCTCAATATGCTGTAATATAGTTTAATAAGTTCAAATTTAGCTGTTTTTCCTCAGTGTTACTGAAATGAGAGAAGCTCTGACAAAAAAGTAAGTCAATGAATACTGAATGAAGCTCAGACTGCCGTTTCAGAAGGCTGTGGTTTTATTGCCACATACATTTACTGTGTTTATTTGTTTACTTTTCTATTTGTATGTAAATGTGAGACTTCTTCGAATGTTTGATTCGTCTTTCATCCGGGAAATTTCCTCCGTGGGCACCTACAAGATTGATAAACAATGAGTGTGGAACTGAGCTCAGGTCTACAGTGACCTTCCTGTGGCAAGGTCACTGTGTGGCAAGGTGAGATATAGTGAAAGACCGGCCCTCCTTATTCTGCCCCCTTTAAACACTGTGGGAGCCTGCCTCTTGCTTCCTCTGCACACTGAAGGAAAGTGCCCCCTTTCCCCTCTCCCCACTGAAAACTGCCCTGCCCCCTGCCCATATATGGGGACATTGACATCAGAGCCAACCAGTATTTGAGTCTGCAGACAAATCCTGTTGTTTCCAACACTTAAATACCAGATTCGAGATCATATTAAAAGAGCCTTATTACTGCAATTACGGAAAATTCATCAGAACTAATTATCAGTAATTTTCCTTTTCTTTAAATAAAACTGTAAAGTTTTTTTATTTAATTTGCATTCCGTTAAAAAAAAAGGTTAGCTATGATTGTCTCAGGAGTATATCTTTGTGAAATCAAGAAAAACAACGATTCAGGCAGAACATGCATGTAATCATCATATTCATGGCTCTTCATTAATATAGCGTTGGCATGTAATGAACAGCAAGAGGTTTCACAGCTACCGCAATCAATCTTGCTCTGTGTCTGAATTTGCCTCCTTCTCCCACCGTCTCTTCAGTTTCTTCTTAGTTTGACCGGGGGAATGGCAACTAGAGTAGTTTGTCACTGTTCGGGCAACTGAAGCATTGACAATTGAACAGAGGCTGGCAAAACCATAAAAGGCGAGGCCACAAGTTGATGACCTGCCTCTGCACACATGAATTGCAGTGACTTTGCCAGGGTATGTTGCTGAAGCCAATATCTTGACTCTGTCTAGAATTGACTGGATGAGTTCCTTGGATCACTTAACTACTGGAAAAAACTATCCATCCATTTTCTAACTGCTTCATCCAATTCAGGGTCACAGGAGAGCTGGAGCCGATCCAAGGGGCATTGGGTACAAGGCAGGGTACACCCTGGATGGGACACCCGTCCATCACAGAGAGACACACACTTACACCAGGGCCTCTTTTCTCAGAAGCCAAGTAACCTACCAGTATATTATTGTTTTATGTGAAAAAACTGAAACACCCAAGGGAAACATACAAAATCCAAACGGATAGCACACGAGGTCAGTAATTGAACCCTGGGTGCCAGTGCTGCTCAATAACCACTGAGCCATTTAATCTACCCTACTGGAAAACCAAATCAGCTAAACGGTCACCTTGTGTTTGTAACCATTCTTAAGTTCTTAATGTATGAGCCGTGATGTTTTCTCAGCATTCTCGAATTCTGACTCTGGGTTGCTCATGGATGTCCACACCTACCTGAGGTGTGAGAGAGCTATTACATGATGGAAATATATTTGCATAAAGTAAAACTGTAATTTTTCATCTTCTAAATGTACAATGTCAAACACCTGTGTGACTTTATGCACATTGATTGTTCTTAAATGACTCATTACTCTGTAGTTCATTAATTTAATTTGCAATCATGTAATCTGCATACACTGAATTCCAGCTGGACTGGTAAGGTAATTTAGCATTACATTCATTAAGAGATCGCTTAATGGTGACACTATTGATCCCCAACAGGTTTTATTACACAGAAGTATTTTCCACCAAAAAGATAATGCGTGGCGCAGCCTCAGCAAACAGGAAGACACATCCTATTCGTGTAAAAACAGGTCATGGCAATGGAAAATTTCTTCATTCAATGCACTAGAGACATTTGTGGATACAAGCTGGTTAAAGAGATTGTTTTGTAATGTAAATGTGTTTTCCAGAAAAAGATATATGCCGAACATTTAAGCCAGCAACAGGACAATAAAACCTTGTGATTCCAAAGGGCCTGACGCCCAGCGTTTCCTTTGTGCAAAACACTGAACAGTCCCTTTGGATCCTCCCTCATGTTTCAGTGCTGTTCACTAACTAGGCTACAGAGAAGAGCAATCACACTCATTATCTGGAGGCTCGATGCTGAAGTGTTCTGTCGGTGCTTGTATGAGGTCTCTTTGAAAACCAGGAAAAAAAAGAATTGTCTCTTTGATGTTTGAGAGATAACAAAAAGCCACACCTGCTTAATGAAGTAGGTTCACATGTATTTCAGATTAAGTTCTGAACAGTTCAGATTAAAGTAAGATCTCCACAGTATCGTCAATTTGAGGATTGAAAAGATGCAATGATAACAATGAGAAAATTAAAGAGCTTGCCAATTAATCTTTTTATCTGAATGTAACCATGATGCAAAATGAAGTGAAAAGAAAAATGGTTATCACTAGATAAATTGAACTGCCTGACTAATATACTGTAGCAACAGTAAGAGAAGCGTGCACTGCTAATACAATACATATTAATCATGCAAAATGCCCAATGTAAGTGTTGTTCGATTCAATAGAGCACGAGATGATTTTTCACCGCACATTTGAATTAAAAGACAACAATGGGATGAAAGAACACTATATATTGTAAGACCTACCTGATAAATGACCTTAAGTTTCTGGTGAAATTTGTCAGGGTTTGACAATGAGAAATCTGACTGAGATAAAGTTACAGTTTCTTAAAGATTCAGCAGGATACTATACCTCATCTTCATGAACAAACTCCTGTCTGCAGTGGTAAGATTGAATTTACTTAACAGGTGAGGAATAATCCTTGTGGTTTAACCTGATGGCTTGAAATAATCTGTGTAAAAAACAGTGGAAGATTATTCTGCACAAAGCAACCAAAAGTAGAACATGGCAAAATCCCCACGAGCAAAAAAGTCTTTCTTTATTCCTTATTAACTCAAATCCAGGGTTACAGTTTCATTAAGATTTATGGTGCCATTGATGTCATTAAAGCTCTTCTAATAAACTTGCCAACTACAGTTCACTTAATCGAGGCCACTATCGCCTTTTCAAAATATTATTAGAGTCTAGGGAATTTGACAAAGAAAAGTATCAAATTAACAGAGATGAAATAGTATTTCTTTCCTGTAGTCTCTACACAGTACTTAAACCGAATTTTGTTTTAAAAAACACATTCAGCTTTTGTCGTACTGTAGTAACTCAAAGCATGCTTACATTACATTAATATGTGTAACATGGTGAATTGAAATGGTACTCTAAGAAGACAAGAAAATTTAAAAAATCTCTTTTCTTTTGTGGTGTTGTGTTACATGAGTTCCATTCTTCTACATAAAATGTTAATTCTAATTTAGAAATGGCAAGTTTATGCTTCACAAGTTACTGTATAAATATTGTGCAACAAAGCTGAGGAACAAAATGTGCTTTAACACATAATGAATCGTTTTAAATTGCATGACTCCAAATAATTTATAGAGGTCAATTGATGCATGAAAAGGGATTGTGGATGACACAACTCAAATTAACTCAAAATCACAGTACTGACCTAAAGTACTGTGCTTTTTTTTATAATAACCACAATCAATAATACTGATAGGCTATGGAATGAGTATTCTCTGCTGTCAACATTATACAATATAAATGATGCTTCCCAACCCCAACAAATCACAAGGTACAGTAGCTAAATTTGGCAGTTGTAAAAGCTAGAAGCCCTTTAATTTTTAATAAGAATTCATCTCACTTTTGAGGGCTTAGTAGTGCCATAACTGGTAAGTTTTCCTTTACCACCGGAGAACCACATGCAGAAAAAAAGGACCAGCATACAAAACAAAAGAAATGTTTCTAAAATTGTTTAAACCAATCTAATGCTAGGTTACACACAGTTCCCTATGGGAGAAGATTAGCCACTCAAGAACAGTGTATTACTGCCCACATGAGAGTATTTTTGCCGACACTGCTGATGAGCCAGAGCATGATGAGCTGTCTCTGCCCCTGCTGTGTGAGGATATAGGGCCTGCATAGCTCTGTCTTTTCCTTTTTTTATGGGCTAACCTATGCAGGGACTGCCAAGCAAGCCAATGAGCCTGATAGCCACTCTTTTCTATCAGGGAGCCTGGGTTACTGGGGTAAACTAATTTTCCTGTTCAGATCGAAAAGTGACCACCAATCAACAAGTTAGTATACCAAAGCTACTACATGGTACTAAAGGTCTGGCAATATATGGCTTACACAGTATACTGTCTGTCTAGGCATTAGGTAAGGAACACTGTACTGTCTCAAAAACATTAAATAAAATGTTTTAAAAAATATGACTGTCTTAGTGTGACACCCAAAAAACTTAAATCTTATTATTGGAATGTCCTTATAAGAAACTAATAAAGTACTATTGACTTATCATGTTTCTGTTTCTTAAAAAAGGCAAATTAAAACAAGAATGTTATGTTGTATTGCTCTTCTTTACATTCCTAATGGGGCTCATTAAGGCAAATTATGTGATTTTTAAACTGGCATTTTGCCTATAAGCGGTGTTGAGTAAAATCCAGGCTTTGTTTTTGAAAGTTAGAACTTAAGCCTTTCAGTCTTACACATTAGCTTCATAACTGATTTCTGGGTGGGAACTATTTGATTCATTATTTTTTATAGCAGAATGCCACTGATTTCCAAATCAAAGGCGCAGTGCTTATGTTCTGGGAACTGGCATGTTTCACACAACTGTGCAAGACTCTAGTATTAATGGGAAGAATAACTCCTACCACATCAAAGGCTTCTCTGTTTATATTACACCATTCCAAACACCTGTCAAGACTAAGAGAGATAAGAGAAGTTTTATTTGTCATTCTTTCTTTCTGACAGCAGATGTCCTTGCAAGAAAAAAAAGAGAAAGAAAGATGATATATTGAGCTTTCGTCTGCTAGGATCACTTTTTCTAAGAATCCTGATCATGTAACAGCAATCTACTTCTGTGGCAACTAGAAACCTGGACCAAAACCTTCAAAGCCACCTACATTTTCTTTGAATTATGATTTCATCAGCATTGTATCCTCCTATGACAAGATTATGGCTTCAGGAGGCTGAAAATGAACCTTAAATGCCACCGTAAAGCATCTAAGTGACAGGCACTGTGTTCCTGCCGCACTCCTACAGAGGAAACTCCAATCTCCCTGGTCCATGAGAAAGGAAACAGCAGTGCAGGCCTCCCAGAAGAGACAGCTCGCACATGACATGACTCCTGCTGTGGCCTAGGGACACTGTCGCCACACATCACGCTTTGTGCACCACGGGGAATGAATCTCAGTCGGCTCCTCCCCATATTTGCTAATGCGAGCGCTTGGCCTACTTGAATCACAACCACCTCTGGAGAATTTAGAAACAACAAGCACAACAAACCCACCAAACAAATATGTTGCCTTCGTAAAAAATTTGCAGTGTGAGTACAGAAACATTGATGAAGGAGGATTCAAAATACAGATCATGGGGAATGAGAGCAGTAAGAAATACATTGGAACGTCACTGGAGGACAAGTAAAACATCCTTTTAGGGCTTTGCCGTTGTATCAAATCATATGGAAGACACAGTTATGCTCTACGTTCCAGCATAATATCAATGAGCCTGAAGTGCAGTTTTCTTTGTCCTCGTGAATCAACATTTACACGTTCATTCAGAGCTGCTCACCTCAGACGAGAACAGAAGCCTATTACCCCTGACACAGAGCCCCCTCCAGAGGCTTGGTCTCTTGAGCTAATTGCTAAATACAGAGAAATACTTTTTTTTTTTTAAATCAGGAACTCGGTCACACATTTACTGACTGACTTTGTAAAAGGAAAAAGTCACATTTAAATAGAAGGCTAGGGAATGGGAATACAGGGCTTCATGCACCCCGGAGGTGGGGAGCTGGGGAGCAGAGCACTGTGCTGGATATGAAGCTCTGGGACCCAGGACCATGAGCAAGCACAAAGGCTCATTTCAACTATCAGCCTCAATCAGAACTGATAGCAATTCTGCACATTTACAGTGCCAACAGTCTCTCCTCCCCAGGACCTCGATTTATGTACAGTTGGAGCACACAGCTTGCTTTAAGCGATAAAATCCCAGTAGGCCAACAGAAATCAAGGTAAAATGTCATGTACTGTGCATATAGACTTTCATGATATGACACAAAGAGCTTATTTAATTTTTCGCTCACGCACAAATGAAGAAGAACACTGCTGGGAAGTGTGTTGAGCTGTTTTCATCTTTCCACTGCTGTGTTTGCTTAACAAAAGATTTGTGATATTTTTTTCCTTCTCAATATTATTTTGGCAGTAGAGTTTTATGGCTGAAGCATTTTTTTGTTGATAGCAGGCTAATGTGAAACACTACATGTGCTAAAATTGAAACAAGCATTTCATCTACAGTAACTATTTCAAAGCAATAATGCTGAAAGTTAGACTTTTTAACAGGGTAAAAACTTTCCACAGGGGAAAATGGTAGTCAAACAGAACCATGGGCAACCTGGTCCCTCTGGCAATGAATGGCCTCTTCCAGCGGTATACTGCTTCCTCCCAAGCATGCAAGGATTCATGGATACAAACCAAGGACACATGGAGCTGAGATATTGGCTTCTGATGCGGACTGTCACTGCTTGCAGTAATGGGTCCACTTCTACTGTACTGTATGTGTGCTAAATTACAGTAAATAAATTATTGGCCCTCAGTAAAGCAGCTTTTTCCCTTAAATATGACTGAATAAGTTAATTCTGCAAAAGTACATCTCACACGCGGAGAAATCAATACTCAGAAAGAGGTACTGATTATGAAATAAAGGTTATAATAAACATTTCAACTTGTAAAGTAAATAAGATCCCATGCTGCAAGCTCTTTATACTGTAGTATGTCTTATTTCGTACATTTCAAAAAGGAGAACTTTTCACTCCTTTTCACTAAACCAGCTGGGGTCTTTTTAACTAAGCAAAATGTTTTCCAGGAATATGCAGGGGGAAGCGTATGTAGTTTTACTATGGATTAATTTGGTTGACAATTCATAATTATTGGTTAATGGTTAAAAAAATAATAAAAACATTTCTGTCTTTATGGAATATGAAATATATATTGTAAGCTAAATATTTAAATCAGGGATGCTAAGAAAAAGGAAATCCAGTTGTACAAATCAGCTGATTTTACTTGTAGGGCAGTGGTGTCTTAATTAATATTTTTAAGTGATTATAATATTTTCTTACTAAAGAATGGATTCTTCTTATTTTTTTACTGATCTCAGATATACTGTATCTGCTGTATATTTGTATATATCTTGAACAAAATTCAAGAATTGAAAGCTTTGTGAATGCTTGGAATACCTGGTGAGAAAAGTTTGGCTTAACATGCTTAAGTTCCTGGACATAGAATGAGGAGACTCGTACCCCATTCACAGAGGAAAGGGTACTGAGTGGAGATGGGACTGAGGAGGGATGCTTGGGATGAAATGCGGAGGGAGGCATTTGAGATCAGTACATGTACAGTAGCTAGTATCATAAAGATGGTGACTGTAGGTATAGCTGTGTGAGATTGACTTTGTTATCCCTCCTGAACTTCAAATAATAACTTCCATTTCCAGAGCAAAATTGCCCAAACTGAAATAATGTTCGAGTGTGCCTTACTGTATGTATTTTTCCAAAACAATTCTAATTTTGGGCCTTAAAGTAATTTTTGAATATATATAAATATACTGCATATCCGAATCATGAGTATAATTGGTCATTCCAAACTCAATAATTTTTGTAGTGGAGTTTATGTATTCTAAATGCATTCTCAGCCTGTACGCATTTAAATGAACACAGCGATTAGATGTAACTCTTACGATCTGGCATCTGTCCAAACGTAAAACTGAAAGCATAACAAAGCTTGTTTCTCCCTTTTTCATTCTAATTAGCATTCTTTAAATGGAAGTTGTTTTAAAGGTACACCAGTTCAGTGTAACAGTGAACAAAACTGAGAAACTCCTTTGGGGCGTATTTGGATGTTAATGTTCCTTCAGAATGCCATGCATAATTTTTCTTTTTTGCGGCTGACAATAAACAAATATACGCCGGCAATGAACAAATGATTGGGTTTCTGTCTTTGACAATCGAAAAATTCTGCCTATCAAGTCAAGACAGTGAACAGGTTTCTGCTTGCATAAATATAATTTGCAAGGTACAATTTCATTGTATCTGATAATAAAATAGGTATTTAGCAATACATTGGATTTCAAAGAAGAATAAATTGTAGTCTTCCAGCTGATGTTTAACTTTCAACACAAATCATACTGCCTATTCTTTATTTGTGGCCTGTTCTCATATGCTGTTTTTTATAGTATTGTCTACTGAGATGAGGACTTCCAATTTTTCTTTCCTCTAATATGTCAGTCCAGGCTACAGACACAACCTAGCTACAGCAGTTAATTCTCCATGGAGAGGGATTCCGTATCTCTTTACTTACTCTAAAGAGTATGTGAAGTACAGCAAAACCCAGAGTGCACTGCACTGCAGTTGCGTGTGTTTTTCTCATTCTCTTATCTGTGCCAGCTCACTGAGCCACACAGCACTTTCACAGGCATGGGAAGGTGCTGCTGTCGTGAATAATAATACACACGTTTCCCAATGGCCTTGAAACCTCAGGAGCACTGTGATGAGGTTAAGGAATTAGCCAGAGATGTTGAAGAGGCCTTAGCAAGCATGCTAATGGTTATTTTAATCAAGGAAGAAATGTCTTTCAACAAGATATAAACTGGTCACACTTAAATGTTGAATGAGCGCTCATCAACAGTAGGTCTACACCAGATGGGACCAGCTGGGATTGTTTTGTTTGAAGCAATGTAGACATTTAATTTTTAAACTGTTCAGCCAGCAAAGAGATGAATTTTCAACTTTATCCAAAGATATTCAAATTGCTTATGACAAGCTCAACACACACATTGAGTCCACACATGGACTCAAGGCCAGTAACGACAGGTTACAAGGAGGGCCCCTTATTTTCTCTAACTTACTGTATATACAGTATATATATATAATATATTTAAATTTATTTTATTATTTTACAATAATATGTTAATTAATTTAATATTAATATTTTATTTGCTTTACAAAATAACTTACCTATTTATGGATGTCCATGGTCAACAGAAAGCATGGAAAAAAGGATAAGCAGGTTAGTTGTGGGATTAAAACAAAGTAAGTTTGAGCCTGACAGTTGTCATTTTGCATAAGTTAATTTATTTTCATCAAATAGGAAGTAATGCATTCAGAGTGTAGGAAAACAGCTATCACTGTCTTTTTATATCTCGCACTTGAACAAACATCACTGCTTGCACCCCACACCTCGCTCACTGATGGTCATTGTTGGTTTCCTTCCTTCACGAGCTCATATCAAGGCACATTATTTTCTGAATCAGAGTACACCTGAGGATCAGATATCATAAAGACTAACTGTCCACCTCTGACAATAAAGCATGGTTTTGATTAGATCGTTCATGGTTTAAGACTACAGTTATGTGTCCTAAATGAGGTGGTCACCACAGGTGAGACACCTCAACACTTTTTGAGGGAAGTATGTTATAATTGTAGTTGTATAGTTGTAGTCTATATGGTAGTGTGAGGACAGACAGTCCCAACAGGACATGAATAGCCATTGTGGGACATTGACTTACAGAAACTCTAACCATATAATGGAGTTTGATTTTCTATGAAAAAAAATGAAATGTTTCTTAAAATGTTTAAAAGAATTAACCAAATATTCCTAAGGAATGCAATATTTTTTGTTCACTACAATCATTATCCATTAATTCATTTATTTTCAGCAACTGATTTAATCCTTAGATGTGGGAATGAGCAAGAGCTTAATCTCGCAGGCACTGGGCACAAGATAGGATCCACTTAGGATGAGAAACCAGACCATCACATGCATTTGCACACACAAATGGGGCAATTTAGAGCTGGCAATTAACCTAACTGCTGTGATGGACTGGCATCCCATCCTGGGTGTAACCTGCCTTGTGCCCATGTCTCGCCAAGATAGGCTCCACCTCCTTCGTGACCCAGAATTGGATGAAGTGGTTAGAAAACGAATGGATGGGATTAACCTAATTACAAATAGAGTAATAGCAACACCAACAATACAAGAGGATTTAGACAAAACAGAGGACTGGGTAGTCACCTGGCAAATGAAATGTAATGTGGATATTTACATTAGTTTGACCTCACTTGGAATACTGAGTTCAGTTTTGGTCCACCCCTACAAGACAAGCCACATATGGCCTAGAGTGCCTCCTCTGATCTGTAACTTTTCTTCTATTCTGTTTCAGAAGCAATCGATTAATGTAGCACAAAGAATCAATTCCAGCATCTGTGGTTCACTTCCATCAATGAAAATTACATTCAAGTTTAGTGTTAAATGTACTTTCCATATGATATGTGTACCTGCTCTGCCTTCTTGTAACTAAGTTCAGTAAAGCTCCTCACACTTCATAAATTTAAAATGATGGTTTGATTATTCCACATTAAAATTTAATGGCAAAATTGGTTGCTTTGACGATAACCTGTTTATGGTACCTTTAATAAATTTCCATAAAACAAGCCACTCATCATAAAATATTAAGAATAACAATTTGTTGTGGAAATCAACAAATGTAAAAATAAAAAAAAAGTGGAAAGATATTTTTGTGTTTTACATTCATTCATTTTCTAGCCACTTTATCCAAAACATTGTGTCCAACACACAATGGGTGCAAGGCAGGATACACTCTGGACGCAACGCCAGTCCATGACAAGCACACACATTCACACTCACACCAGGGACAGTTGTCACAGAAGCCTATCAACCTACAAGTATGTCTTTTGAGTGCACCTAGAGGAAACCCACGTGAACACGGGCAGAACATACAAATTCAAAGCAGATAATACCCAAAGGAACTGAACCCGGGGCTCCAGTGCTCAATGCTAACCACTGTGTCATCATGCTGCTCTTAATTCAGGAATGACACAATTTTATCGGCAAAGCAAATCACACCTTCCAGAAAGACAAATGAACAAGAAAGAGAGATAATGAAGGAATATTATTGAATCTGTGCAGCACATCCCCTGAGTGGCCAGAGGGGAGGTGTGGAATGGGGAGGGGGTGGGAAACAGTGTGAAATTATGTAAGATATTTGTCTCCAGGTGCTGATTCAGAGTGATGTCTGTATCTTATAAATAGGATGAGTAGGACTCATTATCTGTCCCTTTCTCCTCCTGACAAATTGAGTATGATCTCTGCATGTCACTACTTAGCTCTGCAGTTCCTTGTAGCAAGGAAATCAATCAATGAATGACCAAAAATCTTTGGTTTGCTGAATCATGTATCCTTAAGGTTATAGACTTGTTCTCTCTAAAACTAAAGTACTCTTCTGACAGTAACCCTGTCATGTTAACAAATTTGAATACAGCAAACAATTTCTGAGAAGATTTCATAAATGAGCACTTAAAAGCACATAAAATAAACACTACTGAATGTTCATAATAGCTGCATTGAAACAATACTAGGTCAGAGAGGTTTTAATATTTATGACTAAGAGCAACAAGATGGTGCCAGTAAATGTTCTTGTTTTACATTACCGCACAATTACTTTTCTTATTGACAATGCCATTAAGAGCAGGAAGAAAATACTCCAGTCTTTTCACTCAAATGGTGTAGTATAAGGTGAAAGAGGAACATGCTGACCATTTCATGACTGTGCTCAGTAAAGTACCAGAGGAGCTCTTTGCAGAGACAGTACAAGTGCAGTGCTGTATTTCTGCCAGGACGCAAGTGTACAAATGTAGACACACTGGAAACAGTAAGGTTAAGCACAAAGTATCACACACTTGGGAATCAAGAGGTGCACTGTAGTTACCAGTTTTCTTTTACGCAATATTAACTAACTGGAATTATTCCTACATCTAAGGTACACCCTTGGATTTGCACCAGCCTGACAGCATCAGCAGGGTATGTTTCATAAAGTACATAAAGTTCTGCATATTTATCAGAAAGACACTCAAGGAGCCAGATACAGTACCTGAGGTCCTTGCAATATTCCAAAATGTTACCCTCTTTTTCACATTGTAAAATACGAAGCTGTTAGCAAAGTTCCAAATAGATCAGGGGTGTGCATACCTGGTTTTGCAATGTTACTCTCCAGTAGGCATCGACAGCCTTAGTCTGAGGCGAGATCTGGAAATCACGGTAATGCCGCCAATTAAGCAATTAATTGATCTCATGATATCATTTGGATCTCAGCTGGGATGAAGACCTGAAGTCACAGTGGCTATCCAGGACCAGAGCTGCAGACCCTTGACTTTGATGCTGTTCTAAAGGATGAAAAAGGTATCCCTGCATATTGCTGACTGTTCTTTTAAAAACTAAAATAAGTACCAGCCTTTAATAATGGCAGCAATCAAGCTAGACTTGTGTGGTGGTAGAGGACTGGTCTAATTCACCTCAGACAGAGTGGCACAGCTGTGTTTTGGAGAGAACAAGCAAAGACAGATTTCTGAGATTTATGTACAGCATGTTAACTGGTACAAAACTGAAACATTTATCAGAAAGCACCATGTGTATTGTAAATACATAAATAAATGTGTTAGGTAATTAATTCATTACCTAATAAAACTTTTGTCCACCACAGCTGAACAGCTTGGCAGACTTGGCAGGAAGAAAAGTTGTGAATCGTCTTCCTTCTGTCTTCTTCACTCCCACTTGAGCTACAGGGGCCTTTGTGTCTTGATTCTGAATGTCTGTTTGCCTTGTTTATTCTGCATTTTAGAAATTTTCTACTTATACACATACTGCTTACAAGCTATTTTGTTGATGTCTCACATTAACTTTTAATGTTTGCAAAATATTCTTGCTCTGTGCCTTTTGGCTATTAGAAATATTCTGATTCCAAATGAATAGCTCCTCCACATTTATTATGGTATTGTAAAATTTGAAATCAAGTGAACTAGCGAAAAGAGCACAGTTTAAGATGAGACTACAACTGGGTAGATACACTCACCTGCCTACATGCTAAAATGCTCTATAAAGAGGGGTATGATCTGAAAGCAGTCTACTACAATTTTTAATTTTAAGGAGAACAGGCTTGCACTCACATTTTAAAAATGTCTCTAATTAATGTAATATTAATAGCAGAGTTAATCTGCTGGTGAATAAAAAACACTCAATTCTAAGATGATGTACCATTGATATATTTGTCAGCAGCCACCACATGTTAATGGTTTACACTTAAATTTCTATTTTAAAACGATAGACTGCTCTTATAAATCATTGGAATTAATTGGTGTATTCCAGTTAGCCACGCATAGAAAGGTCAGGATGTTTATTTCACTCTGCGCTATACAGCTCAGTGTCAGATTCTGTGAAAAATGGTAAAGGCATCTTCTCCGCTCACTAACTGCAAAAAATAATGTTTAGCAGTTAAAAATTAAAAACTCATTTGGATAGACACCAGCTTATATAAATCATTGGTATTACACATGCTTCATAAAATGTTAAAATCCACCAATACAGAAATGTGTTCAGCCCCTGAGCTCCTGCACTAATGGAATTCATAACTAGAATAGACTTTTTAACTTGCAATACGTAGCAAGCATTTAATTTTGCACAGGGTGAAAAGTATTGTAGCAGCTTTCTACTTTGTATGACATACAAGAAAGATAAAGAAAAACATGGATAATCTACTGTTACTTTAGCAGAAATCATGTTGACTGCATTTTACATCTAACACTGTAGAAAAATCTGTATTGATATTCCGCTTAAGCTTAATAAATGACATTTATTAAATATGAGAGAACAGAGCTAATTAGCTTGCCACCCCCATTCTACAGCAGTACCTGCTGAGACCATTAACAAGGACAGATTCCATTTGCTTTTTACTTACTGTACCTTAAAAGCTGTGATTTATCACAGTGAGCAAGTTCCCACCAAGATGATACCAAATTTTACAATCACAGCACAGACCCCCCCAAGTGAACAGATTCACTATGAAAATTAAAATTATTATTGTGATATCTGAGACTGTCAAAATTCTATGAAGCGATATCAGATGCAAACTAACACACAGAAGCCTTGTTTTGTTGCGGCGCACAAGGAGATGTAAAATTCTATTTTCCCAAGAGCAAACCGACATTCTGTACCCCCGTTTGGAAGTGGCGGCTCTTTCAGCCTTTGACCTCCCTTGCCAATGTTCACTGGGCCTTGCGTACTGAAAGGCCTTTCAAACAATACTGTGCTCCTGTTATTTTCACTGTGCTGCCCAGCATCACATTAGCCACCCCAGCCTGGGGACACTTCAGGAAGTTTCGAAAGGTATCATACCTGGAATGCCACTGTAGCTAAACGCCGCTTGTGGGGAAAACAAGACATTTCCGCACAGCAGCTGCCCTACTTTTAGGCTGACAAATGAACCCCAAGGTGTCCTGAATATGTCCGAACCTGCGAGAAGCATCTCCCAAGGACTCCATAGAGAGGTGAAAATAGAGCAGGGTGGGGAAACTGCCCAATATGATAAATGTCGCAGTGGCGTTGAACACACTGCAGTGCCACACCAACAAGAATCATATTGTACAGTATTTAGCATCTATCTGTTAAGCATTGCAAGCACCATTCCTGAAAGTGCTTAACTTGAAAAGGAGTTCTATTAATAAAAGCAGACTCATTGGTTAAATTACACTTAATGAGGCTGTGGTCAGTGACAAAGACATTAACTATCTTAGGCTATTATTTCAAGTTCAGATGGCCAAATTAGCTTTGCAGCAGAAAGCTGAAATAAAGTGGCTGCTTATTCACTTATGCATCACTTTAACAAATTACCAGAGAATCATTCCAAAATTAAAAGAAATGTACTGTACATACATACATCACGGCAAAAATAATCACTAAGACTCTGTGAGTTAGACCCATACTGTGCTGAAGTACAAAGAATCCTGCAAGAAGGCACATACAGTACAAAATAAAACCTGATTAAATGCATATTCAGTAGATTTTACACAACACCGACAATTTACATTTTGCAAATGAAAATACAAACACAGATCAGATTTCAAAACAACAACAAAAAAAGAGCTTACAACAAACTCCAGAAGACGTTTCAAGTTTTTCAACAATTAAAATGGCACCGTGGGCTGGGTGTTGCAAATTACCTGCTGGTAAATTTCCTAATTCAATATTCTTTTGAACAGCGGAACTAATTTAAAAAACAGCCTTTAGCTTCCCCTGTTTTGCTGGTTATTAGGACATCTTCATAGGTCTTAAAGTTAAGAAATAAACTAATTCCTAGGTCTGAGCTCCTTTGCTTCCTGTGGCAGTTCCTACTTAGTTTTCTTACTTGCATAGTCAGGTTGACTGGAGATTGATCAGACTGGACTACCAAAACATTCCTCCTTACTATCACACAACTTTAGCCATCAATAAGATCACAATACAAGATGCTGGCTCTGATAATAGGACTGCAAAACAGCATCTCAAAACTCAGTCATTTTTAAACTTTTAATAAGCATTCAATAAGCTATAATAAGCATTCAATAAGTATTTCTTAATAACCATTTCTCATAAGGGTCAGAAAACACTCACAAATGCCACTATCTATAAACAAACAAGCAGTTGCTTAGTGAGGTTCCTAGTTTATTACACTATCAAGGTGAAATGATTTCACCTTGATCACAAAATAACCAGAAGTGCTGAAATGAATCAAATTTTGTTTCTGTTGAATAATGTGGAGAAAGTGAACTGCACAAATGAAAGTGAATGATTGAAGCAGAGACCTCTATCAGATGTAGATATCTGGCCAAGTAAAACTGTACATGATTTGATTCTCCCACTGGAAAGTGAAATGGCCAGCACTAGTGGTGTGATTATAAAAATAAACAGCAGGCAAGAAAAAGTATGTTTTGGAAGTACATTTTGAAATTACATGGATTTTTTACTTAACCACCTCTTTTGTTTTGTTGCGTTTTGACTAAATCTAAACCTCAGATCTTAAACTATGACATTGGCAAGGAAGGAAAAACTGCCAGATCACCTTTCATGCTTTACTGTGCCGTAGAGTGAGCTGACTCCAGAGTTTGCTTATTTATGAGTTTAAGAACAATTGTATTTCCAGCCCTGTGGTATGTTCACTTTTACTCAGCTGCCAGGAGCACAGCTTCTGGGTTTTCTTCATAATTTGGTTTAAACCTGGATGATTCTTTCTCAATTGTTATGTTTTCAAAGTTTTTTCAGTGCATCTGCCGTTTGTAATTGGTGTTACATCTCCATTTATGTCAGGTTTAATGTCCTTAAGACAGTAAGCTGGCAGGCTGCTTAAACAGGCCTATACGCTTCAAAGGCAGACAGAATGTGAAGATTAATTTTGCCTCTGGCGGTGTTACAGTTTCACAGATACATTGCAGGCACTGGGCTGGATTAATTTTTCATCAGGACATCAGCTTTCTAACATCAGGTTTACAGTCCTGCCAAGTACAGAAAAAAGCAAGTACATTTTCACATTTCACAGAAAAGGGACTGCACTTACAAATAACATGGTAACCTTTTACTTTTTGTTATGCCTAAACATTAAAGAAGAAGAAGACTGCAGTTTAATAGGAGTACTATTTTCAGCAATTCAGATTCCATTCAAGAATTTAATTATTTCGTTAGAAACAAAAACTATTCATTAAATAAACTAATTACAGTTTAAAATTACAGTATGGTTGAGCTTGAAAAGACAAATATGAATTAAACTCCTAGAAAATCATCAGGTAAACTAGAATCGCTGGCTAATTTGATTTTCAGAAAATACAAATTAAAACACTTCAATAAGCTGAACTGAAAGATCTGAGGTGATTACAAGGTGAAGCTTGGATATCTCACAGCAGACACATTTAAAGGTTAACTTAAATACAATGTAAAACTGGACTGTATTGATATTAAAAAGAACCCTGTGTATTATCCTCTTTAAGGGAAACAGGCATTAAAGAATGGAAGAGAGAACAAAGAAGCTTGGAACACAGGAAATTTCAATTTGTCGGGCTTGAAATACAGTAATTTTAATTTGTCAGGCCTGTGATAGATCTAGTCTTCATTTGTCAGGCCTGAAATACAGTACATTTTAATTTGTCAGTGGTGTCAGTCTTATCTGTTAATATGTTCTCTGGGAAAAAAATAAACAGATTAACTGAAAGCTGTATTTATTCTTCAGAAATGTACCTGCACCTTACAGCTCTTATGAAACTGCTCAGTTTATCTTTCTTAGTTCAACAAATGGAAGTTATTAACTGAAGTTCGGGAGGGATTCCAATGACAAGTCAGTATAACCCAGCTTTTCCTAATCACAATCAATACTGAAATCAGCTCTCTATCTACAGTATATCTACAGTAGCTCAACGGCTCTAACAAACTCTAAAAGCAGTTTTTACTGTAGAAACACAAAAAACAAAACCTTTTTTTACTACCCCCCAAAAAAATAATAAAATAGGTTTTTTTATAGAATCAAAACCATGAATAACACTTGAGAAAATTCTCCTACCAATCAATAAGGAATAAAACATATTTTAAATGGCTAACATTTTTCAATAAACCTTTCTCTGACCCAGATTGACTGAAAACACCTACAACAATCTTCTCCAGGTGAAGCTGTGGTAAGAATTCATGCTACATTCATGTAGTCGTGTCCAAAACTTTTTATCTTATCTTGTAATTTGTACTCAATTTCAAATACAAACATTAACCTGCCTAACAAATTCAGTTATATAAGCACTTTTCTCACAGTATGTGTTTTCTTAATCATGAGTGATCTGACCCATGGAAAAAAAGAGGATATAAAATGTTCAAAAGAAACATTAAAAATCTGTAAATCATTTAATGTTGTATATTGGCTCCACTTACCCCATGAGATATTTTACTCTCTGGTGCATCAAGTTAAGATTAATGTGAACAAAATGTTTTTATAAAAAACCTCAGAACATTAGAGAACATTCTCATCTGTGTGAGAACATTCTCATGCCAGTGAGAAATATGAAGGTCATATTCCTTTCATATTAGAGTTAATTTAGAAATAAAGTTGACATCTTTAGAGACTACACATTAAAATGGTGAAATGTATTTTTAAACTTTTTTCAATTAATTGAAAGCACTGTGCAAGCTCAAAGGATTGAGCAAGAATTA
The DNA here is from genome assembly GCF_055471065.1 of Atractosteus spatula. Lineage (NCBI taxonomy): Eukaryota > Metazoa > Chordata > Actinopteri > Semionotiformes > Lepisosteidae > Atractosteus > Atractosteus spatula. Next base: position 62,981,518 of record NC_142708.1, on the reverse strand, counting down.
TGGGAATATTTTAGGCACTACTAACTACCCCACTTGCAGGGTCTCTCACAAAGTGTATTTTGAAATGCATACAGAATTCAAAAACTGGATTTTGGCCACTTATTGCCACACAGAATCCATTGCTATATCTCTTTTCCCTACCCACAAAAGTAAATATTCATGGTGACCCCTTCCTTTCCTTTCTTTCTTCATATTAGAAATATGAGGAGAACAAGAGGGACTATGTACTGTACAGATTTGTGAGTAAAAGAAAGAACTGCATCCCATTTCATGTGTCACATACAGTACCAGCTCACCAGAATGAAGGCAATAAACCTTTAAGAACATAAGACAGCTTGCAAAAATTAGGAAGTCATTCAGCCCATCTAACTCATTAAGTGTTCACTAGTGAAGTGATCTGGGGACCTCATCCAGCTGTGTGTATTTTTTTTTTAAATTAGTTTCTCCCTCTCCCCTGTCCCTGAAACACGTGGCAAGCGATGGAAGCAAACGTCGGCATACAGTAGATGCAGTCCAGAAGCAGTGGCCTCAGACAACAATCAACGCAAAAACGTCTGTAGACTTTCCATGAACTCTTTCTTTGTAACATGATCCGTCTTGATTAGTTATTATCACATGCCGATTATGCCAAATGAAGTGTACACGTACAGTATGCACCAATCCATAACCCAATTTAACACCAGAGCAACTGTACCCAGTATTAGGTGATGAGAGGGGGAGCCCAGCTGCCATACTCACTGGGAACCAGACAAGGATAGAACCTCAGTCCCTGGTGAAACAGTGCTGTGCTTAGACCACACGAGCCATCCTGCCCTTATCATCAGGAAAGCCTGTAAAACCAAAGGATGTGCAGCAAAAACAGAGCGTATTTTCTTCTGCTTGGTAAAATAAATACTGCAGTACAGACCTTTGCTGTGAAAAAAGGGAAAAATGCAAACAATTCAACAGATAAAGTTAATGTTGTGATTAGCCCTTTAAAGAAACACAAACAAATGTCAAATGTTTACACCTGCACCTTTTCTGAAATTTGAGGAATTTCACTTGACAGAAATGGTGTCTTATATGGATTATCAGCACTATGTATTTCATCTCAAATGCAAGACCCCTTAGGCAGTTATTGAACATTTAATTATAGCATTTGCTTTCTTTGAACAAAAGTAGGTATTGCCTTTTTCATATAGTGAGAGATTGTCTACTTAAGATCCTGTTTGTATAATTGGGTTACCCGAAGATGTGGCTTGTTTCTTACTTACTAATTAAGAAATATTAGTTGCAGCTGTTTGTACTATCTTTATAATGATGAGAAAATGAAAAGACCAGCAGCTCTAGTAACTCTGCAATGCTGCAAGACCCTCAGAGCTGCGTGCAGTCATTAACTACGGGGCCACCATTATTGTAGTGGATGATACACAAACACAGGCAGTCCATCTGCAGGAGCCCATCGGGAAGAGAACACATCGAATGAAGCAGATGCCACAACATTAATCTTCATAAGACAGGATGCTTCAGGCCAGCAGCATGTAAAGTTTGCATCATGAGAATCACCCAGAAGGGCTTCTTACAGGAGAATTACCACCTTATATACTGTACCTATCCCTTATAAGGATCTGGGGGGGGGGGGATGTGGGGATTCAGAAGTCAGGTCCAAACTGGAAAAAAGGCAACAAACTCCCAGCTCCAGAGCCAGAAACCACAACACCAAACAGCTTGGCCACCTTTCCAGAAAACTAGAAATGTCTTTACATTTACTTTAGAAATGTCTTTTACTTTCTTTACTTGTCTTTACAGATTCTCAGCTCTTGTTTGCTTATCTACACTCTCAAACTTTCTTGACTGACTCTCTGCATCACACATAGACTCAACAGACATATAGTTTCCTTGTTACGATTCTAATGTACACAGCCATGTGCTTCAATTTAAAGACATATTTTTAATCGGAACCATACCACAGGCCACTGAGTTACATTTTAAATCTTCACTGAGTATCATGCTTACTGCACCCCTGGGCACTAGCTCATACACAGCATGTGCCGTTTCACTCGGATGTCCGCTGGCTAGGCGTCAGCTGCTTCACACTGAGAGTTCTTTGAAAAGTAAAGCCGTGGATGGTAAGCTTGGAAAAGAAGCAAGCAACAGGGGCAGGAGAAGAACAAGAAACAGCAGCCCTTCAACTATAATATGGGATTTTCCTGTGTCAGCAATTTGGGGAATCGGAGAATCTGGGAGTTATGCAGGGCACTTAAAGTTCTGGAACGTTTCAGAAACCTCTGCCTTAGGTTACATAGCTAAACACAGTAAACACGTCCTGCAAAGTGGAAATTTCTTTGTGTCAGTGTTACAAGGAAACAAGTGGAAACAATGTGGAAGTGCATTTAAAACCTAATACAGGAGGCAACATTTTATTCAAAGGTTTGTGGAAGTGTAGAACCAAGAGCTTCCGCTTCCCAGCCAAGTTGTTGAAACTGATGCCCTGGCTCCTTTCAATAAACAGCTGGATGAGATCCTGGGATCAATTAACCAAATGGGCCACATGGAAAGGACGGCCTTGTCTCATTTCTCCATAGCCTAAACTTGACTTTGCCCACTTTCAGCTATATTCCGCTGTTGCTCACTAGAATGGGTAAACACAACAAAAGCTGCACTAAAAAACAGGTTTTCCAAAACCATGATGTATTTTTATTCACAAAATGGCTTCCAGCGCCATAATCCTTGTTGCCACGTTGTCATACGTTCAAGCTTTAATTACTTATGACAATAATACACAGTAAAGTGCTATAGAAAATCCTGTATGCAAACAGACCAAAATGTAGAGGATGTTTCTCAAATATCTCTTTTTTACAGTGTCTGAAGAGGTTAAAGGGAAGTAATCTTTCATGAGTATAAAATATCAACAATTTCCAATAAAAAATATGTAACCACACAAACAATATGAAAAAAAAGTTGAACATTAATTTAGATTTTCCCCATAAAAAACAACTTGTCATATCTTGCTGTTGAATGGTTGTTTCTCCTCGAGATTGGAGAGAAAGGCAAGCATGCTTCATTTTAAACCTGGAGAAAATGACAGCTCTCTTTGCACACAGAGCTACTCCAGGCTGAGGACTTTCTGTTGAGTAGAATGATATATGGCCTGTCAAATTCCAAGTAGGCTGTCCCAAAGGAATTCAAAATTCACATTTAGAGGGCTGTCTGGCAAAGGCACAACATTGATGTTTTATGATTAGTTTCACTCAATAATAGATCATTCTGTTTTATTATTCTTATTCTCTTTTAATCATATATTTTATTAAAAGAATCAGTGTGTCATGATACAAAGATACACCTTCTTGCTGGTTATGCTTTTAGGGGAGCCTTCAATGTGTATTTTTTCAGCACAGGTCAGATCACATCACACATGCACAATATGAAAATAATTGTAAAAAATGCATACATGAATCTTTAAGTTAATGAATTTAAATGGGACATAAGTACACTCCAAATTCCATTTTGATGTCCTATTTGCAATTGTCTTTTTTGTATATTGGCAATTCATTTACAAATTGGCAGTTGTTTTAAAAAATAACCTTTAACATGAATTTTACATTTTCATTATCATTTACATTTAACAAGTTAGCATAAACTATCAGATTCATTCCTAAATGTAAAAATTCAGACCATCTATCTTTACATCTGAATGGGGGAGTTTTTTATATAAAGCATCCCAATCTAAAAGAACAGCTTTGCAGCTAATTCTTCAAAGTCAAACTCTTAAACGTTTTTTGTTTTTACTGTACTGAAGAATTTCTTTCCATAGTACTTCTTTCTGAGAATCTCTTTAAGATTCTTATAACTTGGCCAAACACGATTGCTCCCAAAGAGCAAAGTCAATTACTGTATGTTCTCTAAATAAAAGGGGTAAGATCATGTGAAAATCATTTAAATTCATGTACATGTGAAAATGATTGCTGCTAGATTCCAGTGTAATTGATGACTTATGTCTGTTTAGCAGTTCATGCAGTATGTATATTAAGCAAATACTATATCACCCTGTTATGTTTTTAAGAAAAACTCTCAAGATGTCCTCAAGCTGATCCAATAATCTAAAGATCAGCTGTCTATTTGCAAAACATAGAAGTGTAGACGTTCTGCAGTAAAAGCTCAGACTATTGATTGTTTTCTTAATTATCACAACTACATTGGAATTCTGAATGTACCATATCAAAATTGACACAATCCATGAACCTTTTTATTTTCGTTACTTTTCAAAGGAAATCATTACCTTTTAACTGTGCTGTGTTTGACTATGAACCCTTTAATGGTTAGATTGATTTTAAACAGTTCCTTGACTATCCCAATGAATGATGCACAAAACATAGCTGGCTCGCTGATTAAATAACTTGTTAATTTCACTTTGTCTCTCAATTGTATTTTAAACAGCTTGTTCGATACATCCATACAACTTTTCCATCTTGTTTTAACATACATTGGAACAGTTTTGTAAGGACGTACGCCCAGACACAATATGTCTGCTTTCACTTTAGTAGCCACTTCTCCCCTACAATAACAGAAGACCGTTCCCCAGTGTTTAAGGAAAGTGTGGCTAAGAAAGATATTCAGACTTGTACTGTCACTAACAGCTGTGTGCGATTTAATTAAGAAACCAAGACAGTTTACCCATGACTATAACAGCTTTAAAGGAAGACAGAACTGTCAAAATTAAAACCGATGCTCCATAAATCCTGAAACAATATACATATAGCAAAGAGTTAACACAATTCCTGACTTTCATAAAACTATAAAATCAGCTATGTATGTGGAAAGAGTAGTGTTCAATCTTCTATTAGCGTCCAGTTGTACTGTATTTCAAATGAATCCCTGAAGGCTTTGAAACTCAACAGTGCCCTAGGTGCAAAGAAGTTGAAAATTCTCCTGTTCTCCTGTCACACAAACAGGAATCATGATCCAAAGTATTTTTACACTTTAAGGAGGACAGTGCAAAGACTAAGGTAAGGTCTCGGAAAAGCCATTTAGAAGCCCCAGTGTTTTTGCTCTTGAACATTTCTATATGTTACTGCTTGTGTTTAATAAAAAGAAATTATAGTAACTGGGAGCTGTACTCAGTCATACATGTACAGTACAAGCACAGAATGTCTGTTTTGTGTCACTAATCAATCAATTGCCCTTACAGCTTACAGAACACCCGAAGAGTAGGTCTGAGTATTTGTTAGGCAGGGCACTCTGAACCTTCCAGTTTTCATAGGCTCCTGTCACATCCCAGGTGCTGCAGGCTTGCAATGATATCAGTGAGGGACAACCCACTCTTCCAGTCAGCATTTACTCTCCTGTCAGGCACTGTGGAGATTACAGTGCTCTAAAACATGAGTGTCTCAAGGGGCACGCAGGCTGGAGGTGCAGGCCTACCTTTGCGCATTCTCCCCATTAATTATCACTAACTGTAATAATTAACTGCTGTCTAATTATTCAGCCCAGGGGTCGCTTCTGTGTGCCGGGATGTAGAGAAACAATTGCTGATTAAAGAATTGGGTGGGTATAATAATAAAAACAGAATATTAAATTTGTTTAAAAAAACATGTGTGCATAGTTACAGGAAGGCATGTTTACATGGAGAAAAATGAAGTGCAGTGAAGAATATTTAAGGACTCTGCTGGTAGCACACCAACCAAAATCAAGTACAACTAAAAAGTTTATTACACAAATCCATCCAAACCATCAAAAGATGTGGAAAAAACAAAGAAACATCTGACAAGACTTTGAATAGGCTTCGTTACTTAAAAATCTGTAAACTGTTTATATGCTAATCCATGCAAATATTTGATCACTTCACCAAACACGTTTCATTTCCACATTTCCAAAATTGTTAGGCCCCATACAAAATTCCTTTGTAACTCTGTTTATCTTGTGTGATTTCTTAATATTTCTTGACAGCTCAGTTTAAAATAGTTCACTTGATAAAAATGATTGCATTTTATAACAAGCTGTAGTTACCTGGGGTTTGTGTTAATAATGTTTCTCTCAAACAGTGTCGCATCTACATCGCTAAAAAGAGGGGTTGCCACATGAAAGATGAATCATCTTTAAATTAATCTGTAAAATCCACTAAAATATCTCCATTTGACATTGATATTATGTACAGTATTATGTATCCTATTCATTTTATTAATCTGATCCAGTAAACTCAATAAATGTTTAGCTATAGTATGTTGAGCTATAGTATTGGGTCAAAGTTGGGTTAGAAGGTTGATAATTAATGCTTCTATAAAAGCAGCTATGTAACCCGCAGGGAAAATATCAATTCATTGCAGGTATGTCCTACAAATGTGTTTTAATAACTTAAAACCTTTAAAGAACCCTGCGCCTGCAGGATCAGCAATCAGACAGCTCGTTTAATCAAATTCAGCTCAGCTTGATTGTTGTTTCTTGGCTCCTCTATGCAATTAATGGCAGGTGCTGCCAGGATCGAGTCAGACGATGACAACCGTCGCACTGCCCCCATGAGTGATGAGGTCAAGAATACAACTGCTGGTGCAGAGGGATCTGAGAAAACCTGTACAAACTCATCTGTGAGTCATGTTTATTAATGGCAGTCCCCCTGGGAGGAACAGCAGAGCACTGTGCCAAAGGCATCCGTTTCCACTGACACGGGATTGAAGGGCACAGCGGCCAGCAGACAAGAGGGAATTTGATCACAAGGCTGATCTCCTAGCGCTGTTTCTCTCACACAGGAGCTGGGTCTTTAAAGACGCTGCTCCCTTTCCTTTAAAGCTACTGATGGGGGCTGAACACATCTTTAGCATTCGGTACTAACCCACTCCTGTGCCATCCTGAAAGACACAGATCTCGACAGGTAACTGTTTTGCATAGGCAAAATCTTGCATACAAAGACACAAAGCCTTTAAATCTGAATACTTAAAGAGATTTTCGCCTACACCTGTAAAACATCACTGTGATGTTCTACATACAAAAGCATACTGTATTTTACCGTTCTGAACAAGGGAATGCACTGCACTGACAGACAGAAAGAACTCGTCCTTTTCAGTCTTGAATAGAGAAGATAATGAGGGGACGTGATACAGGTATTCATAATCCTTAAAGGACTTACAAAGTCAATGCAGTGGTCTTCATCAGTGCAACATGAACCAGAGGTCACAAGTGGAATCTATGTGGAAGTTGATTTTTTAAACGAGAACAGGGACACTTCTTTACCCAGAGTTTTGTGGGAGCATGGAAGAAGCCATCCAGACATGTTGTTGAAGCCGATACGTTGGTTTCTTTCAAGAAAAGGCTGGATGAGATCCTGGGATCAAATAACTACCAAAACAATAGCAAGATGGGTCAAATATCCTCCTCACATTTGTAACCTTTCGAATGCTTTTATGTGCTTTTCCCCAGAGGTTGTTAAAAGTGTGTAAATGCAAGCTGACAGCTTCAGCAAGGAGTTCAGCCCCTTTCACCTCCCAGTACACCTGATATTTTATGTTGGCACCTGTTGGTCTTGCTTCTTTAGCCTGATTGTGCTGTGCCCTGCCATCTCCTTCAAGACTTCATGGGCTGCTCTTTACTCCTGCATTTACAAAGCTTGTTTTTCCAGAACACAAGATGAAGAAAACTACTGCAGTCAATCAATAAATCTAGAATGTCATGGAATGAATGAAGCTTTTCTGCAGCAAACTGGTGTGATGGGTAGTGCTACAGTCGCCCAAAGCTTGGGTCGTGGATTTGATTCTGGACTGGGGAACCTTCTGTGTGGAGCATGTTCTCTCCTGTGTTTGAGTTAATTGGCCTTGTAATTAGAGTCCCATATTGGGTGTAGTCACTCCTGTAGACCCATCCTTCTATGACAGGCCCTACACTAGGTTGCCATGACCCTCACTAAGACTAAGTAGCTTTCTGATAATAGATGGAATCAACAAATAAATATTAACTTATTAATTCAATGAAAATCACTGTAGCCACTAACACATTTTTAAAATTATTATAACATAAAGTTTTATTTATGGTTGGAGTTTGTCTTAAAGATAATTAGGAATTAGTGATATTGTTAAGGAGGCAATAATAGAAGTGAAAATTAGCATAATTTTTATATTTGTGTTCTGCGTGCATATTTTGCTGTTTCTTATGTTTACAGCATGTTTACGTTATCTGGCATGCTAACGAACTGTTTCAAGAGGAAAGAAATGCTCCTGAACTAGTGTTTCAGAGGAAGAATGACTGGAAGGAAGAATACATGATCAGCACAGCCTGCACAAAGCTGCAGTGAGTTGTAATCCTCAGCTACTGCACTGCTGGCTGAGCTCCCTGCATCATGGTCTCTCAGTAGCAGAGACTTCCTTTCATAGGCAATTAGTGTTGAAACAGGGAAACACACGCAGAAACAGGTCCATAAAACAAGAGTGATATACAGTAGCTGATATTATTCCCTTTAATTAGTCAACTACTCTTATGAGGGAACAAAATAAAGTACTGTATATAGTATGCCCTCTTCCGCTCGAGGGACTGTATTCTTATCAATTAAATGCAATCAAATTATCAGGTAAAGCGAAACAATAATTAACTGTCGTTTAATTATTCTTTATTAAACTGAAACTTTGAAAGTGCTAAAATGAAACCATGAAGCTAAGGCAATGATCAGTTAAGTGGCAAATGTTGTGTCCCAGCAACATAGAGTCGATCCTGACATCATGGGTCTCAACTATAACAAGGAGGATCTCCATCTGGTCGGTGAATGTTGCGATGCTCATTCTTAAGGCTGTAACCTTTATGTTCTTTTGTTTGGGAACATTCCAGGGATTCTCCAACTTCCATTTTCACCTCAATGCCACTTTGCCACTTCATCACTGAGAAACCACTCTGTGAAAGTGCAGGTCTACCCAAACCACGCTGGCCAGGTCTAACTGGTTTCACAGACTAGGATGAGAATAGGCCATTCAGTTTCACACTGTATCAGTTTGTGTCCCATTTTGAAATTCTGTTTGGAAAACAAATGTATCTAATTTGGGAAAACCATACATCTATATAATCATCAAGGACTACAAACTACGCACATGTAGTGTTATGCATTAAAATTTCATTTCTGTTACTTCTGTTTTCCCACTCCAATAAAAAGAATTTTGATTTTTGACTCATTCCATCTTGATGTACTGAATATTATTGTAATGCTGCACCCGTTAAAATGAAGTGATGTAAACTCCAGAAGATCTTTAAAATTGTAAACACAAGTAATTGTGTTGTTAATGAGCCATTGCAAGAGTTCTTTGTATCATGTCTGATTATCATTCTGTAACACCAGAAGAATTTTTGCAGACTGCAATCTGGTTGCCTGAAGGTATATCACTTATTTCTGTTTTCACACAGGCTCAGACAAAAAAAAATCACAGTAATGAAATAATAAGTAAGAAAGAAAAGCAGAACACATTAAATCTGTGAGGAAGCATCTAGGTGTTTGAAAGAAACCTGCGCACCTATTTACAATGCAATTTGATTAACTGCAGATTAGTGCTGCTATATCTGGGGTAAACATTTAGCTTCAAATATTGCATATCAATAAAAAGCAGAGATACATTTTGGTAAACCTTACATAACAAAGGACGTCTCAGAACAAGCCAGGATTTTCTTTGTGTTGTATATATGCAGAAGTTGTTTCGGTCAATTTACCACAAAAAACTAAAATGTAAATTCTACTATGAGAAGTCATTTACCATTAGTGGAATACAATTCAGAGATGTTGTTTTTTCCACTACAGTTGATAACCCAAGCTTGACATTCATGTCCCAACATGTGGGACAGCAAATCGACTCTTAAGGAGAAGATGAAAGCTGTGAAAGGCTCTTTTTTGGAGTGCAAATCTCTGATCACAGAGTGGCAATGCTTTTTCTGAAAATCCAGGCTTTTTCAGGGGCCAAGCAGAAAGTCTTAGTGTAATGTTAGTGGAATATTCTTGCAGCTCCAGTCAACATGACCTGATTGTCACAATAGTTAAAATAGGTGTGTGCTGTACAATATATGCACACATTTCTGTGTTCCACAAACATAGTGGTAAGGTTTAAGAGTTGATCTGACAAGAAAACGGTACCTAACAGAAGTTATATTTGTTGGGAACATAATAACTAAATGGGCAGAATAGCCCCTCTTGTTTGTAAGCATTATAAAAATCAATACAAATTTCCAACCATGCCATGATCTGGACAGTTGCCTTTTTAACCGTACGGAGCACTGTGATGAATTACAGCTGATGGGAAGCAGTTCTTTAACAGTAGCGGTATAATTAATTAGTCAAGTTATAGAACTGCATTCCCATATAAAAAGAAGAACAACAAAACCAGATTTGCAATTGGAAAGCAGTCAGTTCATTTCCCCGATTATAAGGGATAATTAGAAAATCTCCATGTAAAATCTGAAAATACATTTCATTCAAAGATTTGCATTGATAAATTGAACACAAACTACAGATGATATTATAGGGTTTTGATTGTTCACAAACCCTACAGAAAAAAATCCTAAATATCTTAATATCTATCTTAACGGTTGACATGTTTTGTGTCAGAACGGAATTACTTTACATTTAACATTGTGTAGCACTGCAACATTTTAATTATTCCTGCAGGTACCTATTGTGAATGAAAAAAAAAACTTTCTCTCCCAGCTGGTAATTGATTTATTTCAGTCCCCACCATGAGCTTTTGAAAATCTGCAACTTTCATTAAGAATTTTCTTAATGCATATATTCTGATATGAGAAGACAGCCTGCAATGTTGCATCAGAATTTCAGAGTAGTACCTTGCGAACGCGTAAGCAAGACCTTCGCCTTGTTCCTGTTCCAATAAGAGAGGTTAAGTGGGTTTTTTTAGAGCCAGCAGCAAGACTACCTGAGGGGACGGCTCAAATGGGCTGGAGCTGCAGTTCCATGCGGCAGATGGTGGAACAATTGTGTGGCATATGGACAGAGGTATCTAACACGCCTGTTTATTAAACAGCTTGCATTCATCATCTGACCACCACAAGAAAGACAACAGGAACTACAGCCCTGGGACGGAGGTTTTTTTTTTTATGGAACTATCCTTGCATTAAAGAAGGAGAGAAAAAACATTCAACCTGTCTCAATTAAGATAACGTCTTATACAGCTCTTTAAATGAGTTCCCTTGGAACCAGGAGCAAGAGTAATAATGATGCTGTTCAGAACTACATTTTGATTAACCTGAGCAAATGCACTTCTGCACCCCAGTTTAAAGATTCCAAGCCAGCACGTCAGCCCATCAGGATACAAATATTAATTCCTAAACGGTCTGCCATGAAAAACAGGTAATTAACTAGTCCCCCTGACTTCATGCAGTATGTAGGAAATAGAATAATTCACTCCTCCTAGAGCGCTGCTGAAGGGGAATAAAAGAGGTAGGAAGCTAATAAACACATTTGTCGCACAACGTAAAATCATTATACTTCTCAGCAGCTCAGCTCAGATTTTCAGGGGGGGCAGAGAGGAGCCCTTTTCCCACCTCTTGACTGCTCTGTTGTGTGGGTAAGGTCCTCTTCTTCGACCAGGCAGGACAGCTAACACACAGGATATCTTGCATGTTTCATCCAGAACCAATCTATCTGCCAAAGCCACTTGGATTTTAGGTTGTAAGCCCTTGCAGTGGTATTATTCCACTCGGTATCTTTAGGGATATGGAAGCTGAGTGCTGCATCATGGTGTCATTAAGAAATACCAGGGTTCAAATGTATACAGACATATTGCATATGCTTGTTTAAAATGTAGTATGTTTGTACAGCCCTTGGAAATGACGCTTGCTTTGATGCAATATTCTTTCACTAATCAAGACAAATTTCTTGGTGCAAGTCCCGTTGATTCTGTAGAAAATAACTTTCACACAGGGAAGCTATAAATATAACCTGATATACCATGTAAACATGTAGATCGTTTCTATTTCCAGAAGCTTATCGAACATTTAGATTTTTTTTAATTTGGAAGATTTGGAAGACCACCAGAAAAAGAAGAAAAGGTTACAGGAAGGTCTAGCACCAGTCTACAAAGGTAACAATACTGTCATCACCTGACTTTTACAGTATGAAGGCCAGCAACACTAAGGGCCACTGCACTGCAGTCTGTATAGAGTAGCCTTTTACATCCACTTTTAAGACTCCAATGATGCACTAAACTTTATGGAAATGTTAAGCAGTTCAGGAGGAGTTCAAATTTCAATCTCACTTCTGCTCTCTTATGTACATCTAATCTGCTGTACTCCCTTTATGCACATATTTTCTATAGCCTTCTCTCCACTACATCTTCACTCTTACTGCTGCCTCACTGGTTCATTCTTGGGTAGCAGGGTGGGTTATGGCAGCTCAAATATTAAGTACACTATCCCTTTACATGCATTGTCTAGATTTGTTTATTACAAATTGACTAAACTACTGAAAGACGATGTGTTGCCTCTTATTGGCGGGTACCTAATTTGATATCTAATTTCGCTGTACACTGTATCTCTGAGTTGTGTGCATTACTGGCAACAGCAGTTATAATACTTAACAATACACAGAATTGTCAAGTGCAAACACAGCTGCACCCAGGGATTCATAATTATGCAGCTGTGTTTGTCCCCTTGAGGGCAGTTCTACAGTACATGTTTAGTGCTTTAAATAATAAAATATATACAGTATATTGTATATGACAGCTGTATTTTATCAATGCTTTGTGACAAAGTGAGACTTTTCGCTGGTTAAAGACATGGATTACTGATGTTTATGCATCATTATAAAGGTGTTATAAAGGCTGGTAAATATAGTACAGTACAGTATGTTCATGTTAAAGGGAATATATGCCATTAGATTTGACTTTATAAAATGTACAATAAATAATGTCACATACATACATCACAGACTGTACAGTGAGCTATAACTCACTGAATAAAAAATAACATGCTGCCACTGAGTCATTCCAGGCCCAAGAACAACACATGTAAATAGAGTAATATTTGGATTTTCTGAAAAACTTCAAATGGAACAAACCTCTGGTCCTTTCACACAGGGAATAACTTTCACACAGGGTGCGCTTTTGTACACTTGCTTTTGTAACTCAGTATAGACCAAAAGAGGGGTGCAAAGAGACGTGGTGTCTTTAAACAAGTGCATTGTTAATGCTTATTTCTGATTAGTGTCGGAGGATCAGAGTCACAAGAGAAAACTAAACATAGCTAAAAGAGAAAATGCCTTCACTGGGCAAAATCCATAATAATAACAAAATATCTATTCCACCTACACCCAGCTGGCAGTCCTTTCTGGCGGTGTCATTTATTAAGGCAGCGTAGATAAAAGATGAACCAGCTTCTCAGGTGATCGTTGGCACTGCTAAGTTTAAAAAGAGGCAGCTGTCCGCAACAGCCGAGTAAATGCAACAAAAACCCAAAATATAAGCCTTTTACAGGCCAGCGGTAATGAGGACAGTGCTTTCAGGAGGTGACCTTCCACTACAAGCAGTAAAGGCCTCTATTGTTTGTATACAGCTTCACATGTTGTGCACTGATGGATGAATAAGTTAACTGGACATTTTCACATGGGACTAATTTAGACTAGTTTGGTATTCATAGGGACTCCTAGATTTCCATGTGCTCAGTCTCATGAACCACCTGTGCAGAGGTAGGCCTATCACAAAGCCATGTTTACTTTCTATGTGAAATTTCAACAACAAACAAACCTGGCATGTCCTCAAACATGTACTGAAAATGGACACATGCCAACAGACAGATGCTGTTTGAAGTTTAAGACTTCCTTTAAGAACATGAAAAAAATAAACAGATACAAATCCACTGGGCTTGATTTTTTAAGAACTAGACATGCATCTGTGTGGAAAGTCAGATCTCACTCTTCCATTCCAAACTATGGAAGGAAACACATACTGTATGTGGTACAAATCTAGATCCTACTGATCTTCCATGTTTTAATAAGAGAATGTGTTGACTCCAGAGAAGTATGAAGACACAGTCTTCAGACCGTAAAAATGAGAATAAAAAAATCAAGAGTGGCTTTTTAGTGCATGTACAGTAAGTCTAAGAGTAACATTATGGAAAACTTTTCTTCTCCTGTTTAAGGCAAATGGTGTTGTCTCTGTAGCTCAGGGCTCTCAGCGCTAATTTCTATGCCTATCACAAATAAGACATTAGCTTAGTTTCCCTATAGGGTTCGAAAGCTGATGGCCTCTGAGGACAGCATTAGATATTGTCTGCATAGCATGAGAGGAACAGAAAGGTCCATTTGGGTTTGTTTTATCTAAAATTAATGTACTTGTCAACACAGGGGGCACTGATGCCTCCTTACATTATAAGTATAAAATACTTTGGTAGACATGAAAAAGCACCAAAAATGTGCTTTTTAGATAAAATAAAGCACTGACAGTGTTTGTGAACTTTAAATCTTCTTGCAAGGTTGTGAACATTGAAGGAAGTTGAATGATACCACGAGCATTGCAGGCCAACTTGCTATTGTGTCTAACAGGAGTTAATCTCTTTCTGAGGCTCGTTCAATTCGGTGAGTGCTAGACCTGACAAATTCCTGGTGAAAAGTGGTCTCAGTATTAAAGGGAGCTGACTGGGGAATGCCCGCACTGAATGACTGGGGTCCCCTTTTCGGAACAGCTGACTAAATGTCTAGGGGATCCCCAGACTAAGTGGCTGAGGGGTCCCTGAACTGAACAACTGGGGGTCCCCAGACTAAATGGCTGAGGGATCTTAGGATTAAGCAGTATCTCTAGAGACCTGTCAACCCTGTTCTTCCATTTCTGTCTTTCAGCCACACTAGGCAGCAAGCTAACCTTCACAGAAATAAGATTTATAATCAATTATGAACAATCTTGGCATTACTCCATTTTCACAGTTTATTGATCTGATCATATTACCATGAAGTGCACATTAGAATATACAGTAATAAGCACAGTCCCACTGAGGGCTACTGGTCTTCAACTATCCCTCACACTCCTGAGTTTGAAAGATTTATATATACAGTAATACTTGTATTATTCCAATAATATTGCTTCAGAAGCTTCACATATTTAAGTAAAAACTATATATATATAACAAATGTATACATACTGTGCATCATTTGAAAAATGTTTTTTAACATTTTTTTGAATAATTTAGTATTTGTTCATTCCTGGGCTCAAATATGTAATCCAATTTGCTAACAGAATGGAAAAGTATTGATTTTTTTTCTTAACATTATACGGTCCATACTCAGTCAATAAAATTCAATTATTTTCATACAAATTAAAAAAATGATGTGTGCTGAAAAAGCTTCATTCCTTCAGAAACCCATGAGCTTGCTACTGTAATAAAAAGTGGGGTGCCATATAAATTGATGTGGGATGTTAGAACTTTTTTTTTCCAGAAACCTCACGGAAAACTGCAAGAATAATGTACAGAAAGCTATTATTTGATACGCATTTATTAATTCAGAAACTTCAGGTCTTTTAATAAACTTGTGTGCTGTGGACTGTAAACCTCTTAATCATCCACAAGTCTAAGAGAGCACGTCCATTCAACCCAAGAAACAGAAAGAGATGGATTAGGATCTGCATTTAGTTAAAGTCAAATGAACTGAATTTGGAAACAAATTTTGGAGGGTGCTCTTGTAGCTCCTTTGAAAACTTTACTGCAACACAGTGTCAGTTCATGAAAACAAAGTATGGTTAGCAAAATAACCAAAATGTTTGCGTATTCTTCCTCTTTGGACTTGTCCAAACATTCTTCACAATGGCAAGAAGACTGCTCAATACTTATTGATGATCAAATTGGATTTCTGCACTTTCCATTCATTTGTCAATCTATTAATTAGTTTCAGCGCCTCTCACTGATGAAAGAAAAAGGACCCTGTTCAGTTCCACTTACGAATTTCACGTGGCAGCTGTTTTGTTCTAGCAAATGTAATTGGTAAACACACGTCTGTGGGTGCCTGGTGTGATCCGTATTAAAGCTACATGGACAGTTTCCTTCACAGCAGCCTATATAGGGTGAACCTACACAAGTATCCTCTCAGCAAAGAAATGACACTATAAAAATGTGCTGTCACGTTCTATTATTTGGTTTGTCAGAAGAAGCCTTTGCCTATCACCAACAGCACAGATTGAAAGTGAAAGAAAAGACTGGGAGCATCATCTTGCAATTAAAAATTGCTAAATAGGTTTCTAATTGTTTTAATAGATGTATGACATATTCAAATGGGATTAGAGGGGGGCACAACTGGGAATTTCTTTAAAGTAGCATGTTGGATCATTAGTTTTCCTTTTACTTGTGGGTTTCACATTTTTCAGGTGAACTGTGCAAAATTTTATAAAGCATGTGATGCATAGCAGGTAGCACATATTGGAAGTAATTTTCAGCAAAACTTTAAGATGAAAATTAGATGAAAAATTTTTAAAGATGAAAATTGCACTTGGGGATGTTTGTTATTATAAGAGCTGGGCAAACGTGATTTGTTCATTGTGCCTCCCTCTTATTGGT
The DNA here is from genome assembly GCF_055471065.1 of Atractosteus spatula. Taxonomy (NCBI): domain Eukaryota; kingdom Metazoa; phylum Chordata; class Actinopteri; order Semionotiformes; family Lepisosteidae; genus Atractosteus; species Atractosteus spatula. The sequence goes on along the minus strand of NC_142708.1, from coordinate 62,965,033 downwards.
TAAGAAATGAACTAATAAAGAATTTTCATTGATATATACAGTACCACCATAATACCTAACGCCTTTCCCACTGCAAAATCTGCTGAAAAGAAAAACTATTTTACAGCTAGTAGACTACCACAACTGATAAAATACAATTATATGTTTATATATTTAACAGCGGTGCCCCAGTGTTTGACTTCAAATGTACCAGACAAGAAATTCAGGGAGTGGGCATGTTTTTACAATATATTACTATTCCTTTAACCACAGAAAGATTCACTGTTAAAAGCAGACTAGTGATTTGTATCCTTAATAATACTCCATCATTCGAAGGTATGTAAATGTAACATTCTTCCACTAGGATTGTTCACAGTATGGCTTTTGATAGCTTAACTTGGAATATGTTGTGAAATGTAAGTACAATCACAAAAAGCTCTTGCTTTTGTTCCTATTATGTACAACATATTTGATGTGGGATAAACAACACCTGTGATATTTATATTTGTTCTTGTACATGATTTTCTAACAACTGCACAGACATTAGATGTGTTCCATTAATTACTTCACCAGGACCATGTAAATTCCCACTGCAATATCAATGGAATGTACTGCATTTTGAAATCCCCATAACAAGATGAGAAACAAATTCAAATGGGGAATGCACCAAGACAACACAGACTTTAATTTAAGAAGCTGGTAAGTAAGGAAGTAATTCCTAAAAATGTTCTAATACAAGCCAAACATAAGAAAGAGAATCATCATTATTATTAGTTGTAGTAGCAGTAGTAGTATTATCAGCAATTTCCCTCACAGGATCAATAAAGTATCTATCTATCTCACACTGCTTTACAATAAGAGAAAAAGTAACAAGGAGAAGAGGTAACAAAACTAGCATAGGTCAAAACAAAGATTTAGAATGCAAAAGATGTAAGGGGTTGAGTAAAACGCTTTTCTGAAGAAGAAGTTTTTGATTCTGTATTTGAAAGCGCTCAAGGAAGGTGACTCTCTGATATCCTTGGGGACAGAATTCCAGAGTTTTGGGGGCATAACTAGAGAATGCCCTATCACCAGTAGAGTGTAAGCGAGTTTGACTGACAAACAGGAGACCATAATCAGACAAAACAAAGGTTGCAAGGTGGGGAGTAGGAAGACTAAGTCAGACAGGTAATGTGTATGTCACATTAAGAGTTTATGTAAGCGTGAGGATTTTGAAGTTGCCATGAAACCTGATACGAAAACAGTGCAAGGACTCCATGTGATCATTGATCATGTGAGCATGTGTTCACTTGCACACAACATGGTCAGGGTTTGGGCTGCTGAATTCTGGAAATACTGAAGCGTGTTTAGTGTGGCTTTAGATACACCTGCAAGTAGAGTGTTCCAGTAATCAATTCTGAAATAGCTTAATGTGTTGACTGGTTTCTCAGCTACTGTCAAAGATAGCATAGGATGTAGTCTGGTGATATTTCTGACATGGAATAATGATGTTTATACAATATTTTGCACATTTGGATAAAACATCAAGCCTGGATCAAATATCATCCCTAAGTTCTGCAATTTGAAATGAAATTGAAGTACAGTGAAATCCACAGATAGGGTTACTGTAGTGTCTTTAAATAACTGATAGGAAGGGCAACAAAATCAGTGCTTTGGTGCCAGGATGTACACTGCATTTGTTATTAAAACACTTCATACTCATGGTATATGAGTCATTTTAACAATTGTTAAAGGTTCTAGGGAGAATTTCCAGAAACTGAATGTATTTCTCTGTGTATCCATGGGGTATGTCAAAGACAGCCACAAAGTGAACTTCTCTGAACTGCATTTCAATGTGCCTCCAACCCTACATCACAAAGGAAAGACACCTCCAGGATAAGTTAGTTTTCTGTCAATATTTACCCTTTCATATCACAACAAGAGACACTCAACGCTGTGGCTATGCCTAAATTCAATCTGTGCACAAATTGAGGAATTTGTGCACTTTTCAGATTCTTTAATGGGTAGATCTGAACCCTGGTGCATATTCAGATGAAAAAAGTTAATCACATTCATTTCTTTTACCTTCTGGCCACCTTTAAACTATTGATGTTAAGCAGCCTGTGATATCTGAATGAGGTGGACTAATGCTAAGCTCAGATGTTAAGGCAGGAAGAACAAACAATATTAAAACACAGCTAAGGTTAAATTATTGATGCTCTTACAAAGCTCTGCCATCAGCTGTAGCAGCACAATCTGTTGATGGCTCATTTGTCTCCCTGTCCACATCTACCTTTACATTTTCTCTAACTGCTGCCTATATATGGCAGAAGCAAAGGAACTCATTTTCTCTTTCCCAAGTCACACTTTGGGTTAGTGCTTGCAATGTGCTATGAACTGGATGAACAACAACAGGGCAAACCCAGCCTTGAGACTGCTGTTAAATTCAATCAGTTCACTCCTGTCCTGGGACTCAGAAACAAACCCAGATGACAACGTATTTCGGCAAGTGCATTTTGTCCATCTTGGGGCTTAAGCTCTGTATCTGAGGGTTTCCAGAGAATAATCAAGGTGATTTCTTTACTCAGACCCCACCCTTAAACAAGGTCTCTCCTGGGATCTGAACACACTAAAAACTCACAATGTCAATAATATTTACTACAAGAAGCTTTATTTCAGATGTTCTTCAGTTCTGAACAGCAAAATATTCTGCAGTATCCTCCCCTGACTGCTGTCAAACACCAAATAACACCATAAGGAACATTATATACAAAACATACTCCTCAAACCCAGGTATAACCCATTGTGCCTATTTACAAATGACAGAGGCCTTTAATAGGTTCCAGTAGTGGGTCAATTGCTATGACAGTCCCCTTGAAGAACTGGTCTGCCCTTTCCATGGATTGGGTGTAGCACAGGTACCATAAATACGCTGTTATCCGAAGGGTACAACAAGCTACCCAATCTGAGACAGAAATTGACAACAATTCTGTGAAAATAAATGGTGTAAGCTTTCAGAGAGGCTACACTGGAATTCTCAATCTTAATTCCTGTTTATTAATTTTTAACTTAATGATTGTATTTGTTCTAGTATTTAGCCTGAACCAACTGCTTCCAGCTAATGTTATCCTGCTATTCAACATAGTTTGTTCTCAAACTTTATAAAGTTACCCATGAGCTTATAATTTCTCCAAAAACTGAACAATAAAAAAGGACAAAGAAACACAGTTGGAATCCTTTCCAGCCTGAAGAATATACAGTATATTCATTTAAAAGGTAAGGTGAAAAAAAATAACTTTCTTAAAGGATGTTACATGGATATGTCATTCCTTTTTTAATTCAAAATAATAAAAAAATCTAAAAATATCAAAATATTACTTCCAAGACCAACTAAAAAACCTAAAATCACAAGATACATTATCATAAAATACTGCAGTAAAGTCATTATGATGTAAATGTTCTGAGCAAAAAAGAAATATAATAAAGTACAGTATATAATCATAGTGCCAGCAGCCATGTCACCCTGCAACACCCAGCCCACTGAAGCTAAGCAGGTGTGAGCCTCGTCAGTACCTGGATGGGAGACCTCCTGGGAAAAACTAAGGTTGCTGCTGGAAGAGGTGTTAGTGAGGCCAGCAGGGGGCGCTCACCCTGCAGTTCAGGTGGGTCCTAATGCCCCAGTATAGTGACGGGGACACTATACTGTAAATAAGTGCCGTCCTTCGGATGAGACGTAAAACCGAGGTCCTGACTCTCTGTGGTCATTAAAAATCCCAGGGTGTTTCTTGAAAAGAGTAGGGGTGTAACCCTGGCGTCCTGGCCAAATTTCCTATGCCTCCTAATAATCCCCTTCTATGAATTGGCTACATTACTTTGTTCTCCTCCCCCCACTTCGACGGCAGGCAGAGCGACGCGCCAGTTGGAGTATTCTCAGTCGCATTTAATAGCAACATCAGCTCAAAGACTTGGTTAAAACCACCAAATGGAGACGGGCGTGCCGCCAAGCGGACCCCGCTGATGAGGGATTAACACTAGGATGAGAGAGAGTATATAATCATAATATTATTCATATTTAAATAACATTATATATAATAACTGTATGTTCAGTAGGATGATACCTGATCTCTATAATGTGTGGACCTAACTTGCTAAAGAGGTATTGAATAAAAATTTGATTTGATCAGCTTGAACAGATGCAGTTTGGGGTATAGACTTTATTTTGACAAGATTTTGATGACTATGTGAACATAAAAAATATCACGGTAATATGTGAAGTGCAGATCTGAAGCCGTTTTACAGGTTTCAAGTCAATCAGTGCAGTAGCTCCCAACAAGATGATTTTGAAGTGTTTTAAAATTTTTGGGTCAGGTCACCATCTTGATTGACCCAGGAGAACAAATCTTTTAGTTACGCATCATTTGACTGGATTTTCAACACTGCTTGCCAAGTTTGGAGTTAAACAGCTACACAGTGTTCAATTTGAAAAAAACTGAAAAAGAATTTGAAATCTGGTGATTTGGCCAAAGCAGAATGTAGACGCAGGTACTGGGTCATGTTTCTTCCAAAAGTGTCCTGGGGTGTCTGGAAGAAATGGACTGGACTAGGCATGCAGTTAAAACCTCATTCTGGGATCAAAAATCTACCAACCAAGTGATCAGCATTTTCCAATTTGTCAGTTTCTTCTTGTTGTTGTGTGTCCTCTTTGCTGGCTTATGCTTGGTCTTTCTGTTGAACACTGCCCCCTAGGGGTGAACTTCACAACACCAATATCCTTGCTGTCCAGCAACACTGCGTGTTTGGACCTGAATATCATCGTGCTGTTTTTACTCTGTCTCTCAGATCTTGTACAGTTCTCCATGCATTATACTTTCCAGAATTCTACATGTGCCTATCAAAGGTAAATCATTACCTTTGAAACAACGTCCTCAAAAACATCTTCAGTCAGTTCCCAGCAGTTTCCTTAAAAGGTTTTCCTCCGATTTTTTTTCCAAAGATGATGACACATTTTGCTAAAACAAGCAAATTACATTTTAGGAATTGTGCCTTTGGTTCATTGGGGGCTGCATAAACGTGTTAAATTCCCCTTGGATCAGTGTGTTTCTTTTTACAGAGGAAACCAGTTGACACTAAGCTGACATTACTCTCAACTTGAAAGAGGTTTTAGCCATGTTCCATCATGCATGTCTGTTACAGTATACATAAGAGAGATGCAGTCCTAAAGTTTCTTTACTGTAAGTGCTGGTAGAACACTGGCTGCTAAATCAGTGGACAGGTCCTCACAGATTCTGGATTCTATGTGTGTTTACCATCTTACTCAATTCCGCTCTTTATGGAAGCGATTTTGAGCTCATAACGCTCTAAATTTCTTTCATTCAGGACTGAATGAGGTTTTGCTTGTAAAAGTAAGGATTTGTGAGAGACTGCTAGAAGATGTGGTGCAACCTCATCCAGGAGACACAGTTATAAAGAAATAGTAGCATAGTCCATTTTTCAAGGCCATAGTACACCTTGAGAAAGACAGCCACTGAAGAAAGGGCTTGTTTTTCAACATTATAATAATAATGCATTTAAAAACATCTTGTTGCCCTTCCAACCCCTTGTGTCCTGGAATAAAAAGATGAAAGGGTGTCAGTGTCTCTCAGAAATAGCCCTTCATGTACTGCCATTTGTTAGCTTTTTACCTGTTTGTCTGAGTGTCGTTTGACACAAGAGGGAGAAAGAAAGCACAGGAAAAAACTTAGCAACACTTCATTTAAATATTCATTTCAAATTGCTGAAAATGCTCTGTTTTTATTGTCAACTGCCACAGAGTGACCAAACCAGATGTTTGCCAATGTTTGCTGTACTTACGCTGTGCATCTGTCCTTTAAATTAGCAAAGTTTCTCTACCTCATTACACTACTATCAGCGCACCTCCCAGGGTGTGGTTCCTCCTTGCACTCTTCTTCCAGGTCCAGGCTGCTGCAACCCTTACCAGGAATTACACTCATGATGAACATTTTAACTAGACCTGCTAAAAAAACAAAGATTTTTTTGCCTGTTGCTTATGGGTAATTGGCTAAATCACCAGCCCTAATTTTGAAAGCATTATTGGGCTATGCAATTTCACTGATTACCTATAAGAGGTAATCAAAGCTGAACCTTGTAAAGATGAATCTTGACTCCTATTGTATTTTGAAGCCGGTATTAGAAGTTTCTCTGACCTTCACCACAAAAAAAAACAACAGGAGTTTAATTAAACAATGCAGAGCTTGTACTGTGAAGCTGCTCTAATGAACTTTCACTGTCTTGATGAAGCCAGTCGATACAGCATCCTCATCTCTGTCACATGCTCTGTGTAAATCAGCACTGATCCTAGGACATTAACTGTGGCCTTTGAAGAGAATACCACTAGCTGTGTTTTTTTTTAGGATGTGAAATGTTAATTTTAATTGCATTCAAACTTGTTAATACACTATTCAACTTTCACCGAGAATCAGCCTTTTCAGAGCAAATTAAAACAAGTACTAGCTCGATTAAATTCTGGCGCTGATGTGCAGTTGCTTCTTTCATTTGTTGGCACACTATGCACGTTTCAATGAAATTTTATGCAAGCATGCTGCAAGTTTGAAAACAAAACAACACTTTACCAGTCACCAACAGGTGCAGCACACTTCATTAAAGGTGTCACACAGTATGGTTTGCTGTTTGTGGAGTTAATGTCACATGGTGATGGTGATGGCGGAGTCACAATACAACTACCTTTTTCAGAATGCCCCCAAGTAATACTGGCAAACTGATGGGAATAATACCCAGAGTTCCAAACACACTGTAATGTGGCTTGCAGCCAGCTATATTAACCTATAAACAGGTCCAGAACATCTTTGATCCAGAAATGCTGCCATTGAATGAGTGTACACAAAACCCCACAACAGACAAATAAAGATCTAGTTTTGATTAGTCTGATTGCCATGTAAGAGTGTGGAGACAATGGGGTGGGGGTTTCTAAACTCATCATGCTGCAGAGCCCCTTACATACACCAGAGGATGTATGAAGGTGTAGCATCTAAACATAAGATCTGAAGGGAGAGGGATATCCAAAACATCTTCCTCTCTGCTGCTGGGAGAAAAAATTACAGTAGGTCAAGTATATCTAGCTACATTCCACCCCGACACACACACAAACTTAATGTTCTGTTGATGTTAAAGCAACAATCATCAGTTCTTCATCAAGACCTTGTCTGAACAACGGCCAAACATGTTGTCGCAAACTCTTTTAATACAGGTTGATAATAAGCCATAAAAGTATAGTGCCAGATCTTATAGGAGCCCCAGGGCCTTGAAGATGCTTGGTAAATGGAGTATGCAGGCAGTATCAAACAGTTGATGTTGCATGATGTGTGCAGACTGGTTTTGTCTAAGCACACAGGAAGTAACTATCATAAAACTGTTTTGAAATATCTGGTTTTGGATGGCATAAGACTTTTAAGTGCTTTCAGTCTCTTTGAATAGACTGAAATTAAATGAGTTTTGGATTATTTGCTATAGGCTAAACTCTATTTTAAAAACTCTGGCAAACAGCATTTTGCAGTATATAAAATTCCCCTTGTCGCAAAAACCGGACCCATTCCTAAAAGCTAAACCGAAAGCATTAATTTTCATGGAATGCAGAATATTGCACTGACATAAAACTTAAGGAAAATATATCCTTTTCTTGATGTAAGACTGGTACAGCATAAAGAGAATTACTTGTGGAAAGAAGAATGATCTATTTTAGTTTTATTTCCCAATCTATTATTGTTTTGTGAACAGAGGAAAATGCATTGTGAGAAATCTCGCTGTGAAACTACTATTATTTGAGACATCAATTGCGCATCTAATTGAAATGTAATCTTGGCATTCAGGCAAAAGAAAAGCTAAGGGTATTTACATTATCTGGATGAATAAAGAAACAGGTTTCATTACCGATTTCATAGAGACACCAGATTCACCTGCTACATCTATCTGTTTTGTGAAATTTAGGTAGCAAATTAAGAAATACAAATTAAAGAAATAATTACACAGGAGTAAAAAAAACTTCCTTGAATTTAATTACCAGTTTTTACATACTGTATACTGGTGCTTCTATACAAATAGAAACCATTTTTTTATTTATCTCATTTATGGTGATTACCATCTCAAAGCTCTTTACAATGAATGACATAACAGTAAGACATAGTCAAAGTACAAAGTAAAAGCAGCTTAAAACTACAATAATTATAACATTCAGCTTTAGGTTTAACTCTGTCATTTAGTCTTCTGTTAACAGAGGAAAACAAAAAGGCTGAGGGTATTCTTTCAGCTCAAATACATCCATTTCAAAACAACACTTCTCTTTTTGGTGTTTTACACTCAGTACTGGAAATGATGTATCTGGTAAATGTGTAATGTGGAAAACACAGAACAGGAATATGTAATGTCAGTTATTTGCATTTAGAACGTGTTCTTAAACTATGGGTCCTGCAAACCATTCTGTGGAATCACAGTACTGGGCATTGGGCAGAGGAGGGAGTGAATCAACATTTTCTGTTAAAGCATCTCATGCTGGTGTCTGCACCACTATCTAGATAGTGTGTGGAAGAACTGTAGGATCTCATGCTGGTGTCTACACCAATACTGTATCTAGAGTGTTTAGGAGAACTGTAGGGTACCACTGTTTTGGAGAAAGTGCCCCTTCCCCCACCAAGAAAAGCCCAAGCAGTCTCCAACCACAATCACTCCACCTGGAAAGATGGGTCATTTGGCAGTGACCTGTTACTTTGGACCCTTCTCTATTGTCGAGAAATGCTTAGGAACTCAGGATTTAGACGGTAACAATATTCCTGACAGTACAGTACATCCATCTTAGACAGTTACAGCAGGCCATTGAAGAGCCTATACAGCTGTCTCTGAAGTAATCATTTTAAAATAATTTTACATTTTAAATGACATAATACAAACACATTCCCTCATGTATATATATAATAACTTCAACATTCATACAGACCTAAATCAAATAACAATTATTACACAGGTAATTATTATTACAAAGGTAGGTTATTATACAGGTAAATAACACAGGAAAACAACATTTAAAACAGAAGCGTTTACATGTGTTTTGATGCATTTTTAACCCATACAGCTGCTTCTTTAAGTTTGAGTACTTTGCACTCATCTATAAATATATACATTATATATTTCATTGGTATGAATACTAATTATTCCTTGTCCAATCACATTGCTGCAAGGAACTGTTTCGTGAAGCATTGTGATTGGATGAAGAGCTAAATAATATATAGACCAATAATATATATCTGTTACCACCCTATCCTGGAATGGGGTTCTTTATAAGGATATACAGTACAGTATACAGTATATACATTAATTACTTAAGAATTTTAGAATGTACACTTAACCATAAAGGAGTTTCTCAATGAGAATACTGACCCTCTTTAAGATCATTTTAAGGTAAAAATGTTTTAAAATGTACAGATATGTACTGTATGCTGTTTTTATTATAAGCACAGTTTTTACATCACCTCGATTCCACATGGACACAGGGGTTGACTCTTCAAAATGTCTAGTTCAGCTGCATGAAAGTGTTCTCATTCTGCGGTCATGTTTCCATTTCACTGCTCTTACAACTAAGAGTATGACTGTATTACCACACCAGGGAAAATCTTTGAATTGAAGCATTTCAGATACTGAAATGAAAAATGTTTCTATATATAGTTTTACATAAAAGGCAATTGTATTATCTAGAAATATCATATCACTAACGTAGACATTTTCAGTGAATTACCTGAGCAATAAAAAATGAGTCATTTTCCTAGTTTTTATATGTACTGTGTACTGTATGCAAAACAGGACATGCAATTGCTTACACCAGGTACAATAACAGTAGGTCGGAATAGCTGTATCATCTTATTCATACTGTATTTGCTGCTCACATTTCAGCCAAGAAGCCACACTTTGCTTGAGAAGTGAGGAGAGAAAACCAGTGGAAGATCAATGGAAGCTAAAGTGCTGCAGACTTCCACAATGAGCCCAGCTTGGAGGCTTCGGGGCCTCTTTTAGAATTAATGAAACACATGTCAATTCACTAAACGCTTCTGGGGTGTTGTTAATGGAGAGCACACCGGCATGGGCACCGTACCTGAAGCCTGGGATTTCCTTCAGACGGTGGTAATGATTACAGGAGCTGCATGGCCAGAGAAAATAGATGAGGGAAATGAAGAGAGGGGAAAAAAATAGAACACAGAAAAAAATGATAAACAACATGATGACAACAAAGAAACAAATGAAGGCAAAATGTAAACGAGTTTCTGTTTTACCCAGCAAGCACTGGACAGCAGGGATTCTGCACATGGTGCTCAGAAAGTGAATTAATAAACCACCCACAGATTATTTGGCCCTCCAGGATGAGGGGAATTTATTAAAAAGATCACTCCATTCCCCATTTCTATCCCTTTCTGGACAAATGCTTAAAAGAATGAATTGTTTAGCTGAAGAAATTGTTCTGTTATTTGTCATTTAGTTAATTCTGTAATTTTATCCTGAAAGGTCAACATTTTACTCAGAATTTTGTTGACTCTCTTATGCCACAAAAACTTCGAAATCTTGCTAGTAAAACAGGGTTTTACAATGTTGGTAAAAAAGAACCAAATGAAACCATTATGATCATGAAGAAGAAATATTAAAAACAAAATGATGGTGTGACATACAGTATTCAAAGGTTAATGTGCAGTTCACATGAAAGACCAAGCTGACAGAAGCTCGTGCAGGATATCCAGCATGATCTGGCAAACTTGTCCAAATTAAAACCAAAATGGGAGAAAGAGCAATGCTGTCACATCTATGTCTACACACAATAAGGCATTTTTATCTCTGTTTTCAATTCTTTTAGCTTTGCAAAATCTGGAATCATTTCACTTTCATCACAAGCTTTGAAAATGTGCACAAAGGAGACAAGAGGCCCACACCTCAACAGGATATCCCAGATAAGGTGGTGTGGCTGTGCAGCAAGGATCACCTGCTTGGCAGAGACCAATATGTTATAGTGCCACTCAGTCAACTGAGTCAAACCGAGAATCTTAGTTGCATTCAGCCAGTGTCATAGATACCATCCACACTACAAATGAAGAGCTCTTATGTGGGACCATAAAACAGAGGTTTTTTTAGGTTTAGATTATGGCTCAAGCAAATCTTATGAATCTCACCTTTCCACCACCTCAAACATTAAATTATATGAATGAGAACAGTGTTGTAAAAAACTGCACATTTCTTATCTACACCTGTTTATGCAAGGTTCTCTCGATGCACTTACTGATTTATTTCTGAAACAGACACACAAACAAGAAGACAAAAGGGGAGGCACAAATATGACAAACCCTGAAAATGAATGAGTCCACTATGGCTTTTCCTACAACAGCTTTTCATAATGCTAAAACAGTTGAAGAGAAAAAAAACAGCATAGTTCCCCATCCCTCTGAGCTCTATGAAGCTGGTTTTATTAACCTACTATGCAAGTCAATTAATATTTTCATTTAAATCAGAACTATAACAGAAGTTTCAATTACTGGCACTCTGCTCTGGAGAACAAGGAGTTTGAATGTAGGCCAAGGAGAGGAAATTCCATTAAGGCAGTGTTAGAAGTCTACTGTGATAGCTATCCCTGCCAGACTGACAAAAGCTAGCAAAATAAAACTATCCACTTGCTCTGCCCAGGGATTCCTCCTAGGAATCGCATGCACAGTGTGTAATAAGGTAGATGTCACTTAAAAGATTAGTAGAGGAATTAGAAAGGTTTTTTCCACTCACCAAAGTATTGCATTGTATTATTTTTGAAGTATTGTTGCATTTGCATGTGTGCTTCATAACGTCTAAATAAGAACTGCTTATTGCTTGTTTTCCTAATGTTATTGCCTAGATCTCGCACTGCATTTGATATACGATTCCTTTGAGTCTGTCTATTATCAAATAAAATACCATTTGGAGCAAAGTAAAAGGAAGACTGAGTACAAGTCTATTACTGCAGCCTTGCACTCTGGGAGAGCAGGATCTGACTCCATACTTTCTGGAATTGACAAATCGGGTTATGCATGTCACTGGCCAGTCGATTTTTCTTAGTAAGGAGGGGAAAATTGGCAAAATGTACACAGCTGTTCGCTTGGAGGATATCCCAAGTGTAAAAGGGGTCACCATCATGCACCTTCCAGGCTCATGGATTGTGGCAGTCAAAGAGCTACAGTACTGTACACAACAGGCCGTGGCATTTAAATCTAATTCAGAAATTCTCTCAATTTATTTTCCTGCCTGAATCAAGATCAACCTGCAAAGGTGATTTTCATAGTTTTCCTAAAAGAAAAACACTGTGACGTTATCTACTGCAAACACAAATTATCTATTAATAACATGAATTATTCTTCTTATTAAATATTCACATTTTATATAAATGAATATACTGTATATTGTATATATACCAGATAGATCAGAACATAAACTAGATTCTGACATTCAGTTTTAATTTGCTTTCTGTTCCCTTTTTGATTTTTTCTTTAACACATGTCAGGAAGGCAAAACATTTGCAATTTGGTCATTTTCCATATTTTTCTAATTGGCCTTAAATAAAGCCCTAGTAAAGTACAAGTACAGTAAATCTTGAGCTACAGTGCTTTCACTATTAAAACCCAGAAGCAACACACTCTCTGCAGAAGACACAGGAGAGCCAGATGACAAGCAAACTCCAGAGTACAGTACAGTACAGTACTGTACGTGACATTTTTTCAGAGAGGAAACAAACTGCAAATATCAAAGACTTGTTTGGGGGGCTTAACCCAACAGCCGACTGTCTTGTTTGTACCTTTGTGAAAATCAGCGGTAGCATTTTCCTGTACAAGTTGTCAACCCCAAGACAGTTTGTGTGTGCGGTCCCTTAACGGCATGAAACTGCTAGGAGACTTGCTGTTCTCTTTGCATCGCCACATTGGAATGAGAACATTTCGCTCAATGTCAGGGCTCTCCACTCATGCAAATGATCTAGTCAAGATTAACAGCAGAGAGGTATGAAAGATATATGTAAGATATTCAGGGCTGCTGAAAAATGATGCACTACTGCAATGGGATAATTATGTTACATTGGAGGGGAAAGCAAAGAGAATTAATAAAAAAAATTACCATGACTGTGATGAATAGTGTCTCTTAACAGGGCCAGTTTTTTTTAAACAACACAGCAAATGTATTTTCTAACATCCTTATACTTTATGCGTAAAACAATTTCAGTTATAATTCGCAGAAAACTGTGTCTTCTGTATTGACAGAACGGTGCACAAAATTTTGAATTACCGAATCAACACCAACAACACTGTGTGTAATTTAGTACTTTAAAATCCAGTTTCAGTACAGCTCACATGACACCTCCAAATCCACCATTAGAAGTGGCTAGATTATGGAGATAGCATTGGACGGCGCCTTCCTGGCCTGGAGCAGATTGAAAGATTGTTAGCTAACTTCTCCAGGTCTATCTTTAATTTCATCTGAGCAATTTTACACCTGGCAGCATCACTAGGGTTGCCCTTGACAACGGACATGCCAACAGTAGGACAGTAAAACCTTCTGCCTTCCATTCTGCTAGTGGGGAGGTTGCATTGCCTTACTCTTCCATGAAGTGCTAAACAAGACTTTTTCATTTTTGACAAATGTACAGGTTGCTTATTGTGCAATGTAATATCTACCCACATTCCCTAAGATAGCAGAATGCACTGTACATAAACATTAGTCTGGGTGTCTTTAACAGAATGGAATGGAGTCCCAAGGGAGGAACCTTCAGTGCAGATAAAACAGTCAGCTGAGTAAACAGGGAAACTAGAAAACAGAATTGTAATCTACTGTACTTTATTGCAGTATCATTTTAATAAATGTTTTTAAAAGAAAGCATCCCAATACTTGAGATATAATTCCCAGGTGCAATGTGAAAAATAGACAGAAAACTGGAGACATATACATCTGAAAAATCATTTAATCTACAATAAAGGCTAAAGTGAAGGATTAGTGATATGCAGTAATAGTATCAGTGGGGAAAACCTGTGAGTGGTGAGTTCAGAAATCGTCTTTATTGAGCATAATTCTAAGCAATTTATTTATTAATTTACTTAAAATTTACAATAAATGTGGCACCATTCCTCATGAAAGATAAAATCTTAAAATAGGCATTCATATTAGGAATTTAATAAAGAAATTAAAAAAACTGAAAAGGGATTAGGACAAAATAACATGGATTCACAACTGGTGACAAGACAGAAAGAGTGACAGAAAAACTCAGAAGTAAGCAATGACTTCTGAGTTAGAGTTAAGTATCCTGAGCAGTACCACTGGGATCTGTTTCAGAACCATCCTTGTTCTGTGAACTGTATACAAACAGTCTGGATGACCAAACACCTCCCATTCTCCACTGTTTATAAAGATACCTCTCATTCCCCAGGATCATTTAAACTCTGGATGTTTACATTGGATACTGTATTTTATTTAGTCTATTATAAATAAAGGTGGATCTTTCAAAATATTACAAGTATATTATAGAAGAAGGCAGTTAGATGTGTCATTACGTGATATTCTAAAATCAGCAATATGGTGGTAATTGATATGAAAAATGGTAAATAGATCACCAGGCTTTTATTCAATATTAATCTTCCTATACTAAGCCTATTAAACCCACAAGTTCTATTACACTTAGAATGCTGTTCCCAGACCTGGACTGCTGAAATCGAACGGAGGGCTCTGTGGCTTTAGGAATAATACAGGGGACTGCAATTTAATTTATGCTGTGCTGAAACAGATTGAAAAAACATTGTCCTATACTTAAAAAGAAGAGTTAAAGATAATAGATCATTTTAAGATGGATATAAAATAGAAGAAAAACATTCTCATGTATAGAGACATGTGGAGCTAACAATATCTGTATGGTTACTTTATGCAGAATTATATTGGACAAGTATAAAATAGACAAAAATATAATTTAAAACTATCCTGGGCTGTGTCACACTACAGATTTGTTGTCTATGAACTGTTTTAGTCAAATTCATGATGTTCCATTGCCACTATTGACAGATTTGTGATATTTGATGTCTGATATTACTGCTGATTTCATGAAACAAACTGTTCAATGAAAGTGCAAATGGGCAAACTACATATATAGCATAAAGTTTCTCACTGGGACTGTGTCACTTATATATTGCATGTTTTGTTTTTTACAAATACAAAATAAAGGATATGAGTGAAGATCTAGGATCTTAAAAATTTAAATTTAATTGTTTTTTTAATACTGACATTTTGGAGTTAATTAAATTACTTGTACACTTCATTGAGATGTTAATCAACATGTTCCCTTCTATCATTAGACCTGGTTGTTGCATCTGGTGTAAATAAATCAACAATGGTCAGCATAATAAACTAGGAAACTGGCAACCAACCTTAGGTAGAGAGGCAGTATTCTGTATATTTTTTCCTTCATAAATTATTCATTCTACATCTTTAGTCACTTCAAAAGCAAATGCACGTGCTGATAGCAATCCGACTTTTAAATGTTAAAAAAATGTCTTGAAAATAAATTATGGAAAAATAAATACTTCATGTGACATACACCGACATTTAGATTCCAGCAAATTCTGGGAAAAAGAACTTTTGAGCCTGGCATGCTTGTTTGTTTTGATGCCAATCTGATCAATTAGAACTTAGAAGAGGAGCAGACAAACAAACTACTCTGAACAAAAGCTGCTTGAATTTCACCCTTCACTAGGGTTTGGAAATCCCACAGAAAAGGTTATGGGCACAATCGCAGAGCTACATCCACCCTCTTCTGAAAGAACCTTAGATTCTCCATTTTAATAGTCTCATTTGGTTCATACTTCCTAATGGCACATACAGCTTTAAAAGTTTTTTATAAATGTCAGGTTGGGAGTTCCTCCTGGTTCTTCTCGGTTTATCCAACAAAAAGAAAATCTAAGAAGTTACTTTGTTTATTCAGTTACAGAAAGTGTGTTATGTGCAGTAAAAAATTGTAAATCAAGAAGCTGCAGCTAAATACCTAAGGATTAGTTCAGAATTTACAAAGTGATAAAAGTCCCAAGGACTGAAGCGAAACATAACAGATGGTGCTTTTGGGACCTCAGGCAGGAGGCACATCTTTTCAGAAAGAGTCTCCTTCATCTGAAACATTCAGCTCATCTACATAGCCTGCACTCTGGGATCCTCAGTGAGCATTTCTAAAACTCTTTAGAGACCAAAAAGCAATTCACAAAGATGGGTGAAATCAGCACTCATCACTTTGTATTTTATCATTGGCAGTGCGGCCAATAATTATGTCTGTGGTTATATATCCATAGGTGAAAAACAGGCTTTTCTTGGTATACATAACCTATTTTAAACTACTCCAAAATAGTAGTAACTACAGTACATAGTATGGTGGTTCACACACAATTTACACACACAACAGCACAGCTGAAAGTGGCCTCACTTTTTTAACACTTTTGGTTATACAACGGAAGTAAATGAGATTCAGTTTGTGCCCTTGTGGCTGTGAAGCTCTCCTTTGGCCTGCCACAAATGACAGGATGGGAGCGTTGTAAAGCTGTGAGAATGCAGTCAGGCTAAACTGGATAAACGAGAACCAATTTAGGCTGGCCCCAGGTATATAAGGAGAGTGGAAAGACTATCAGCTTCAATTTAATGTGGACTCCAGGTAGGCTGGATAGCAGCTCATACTGTATGTGATAGATTACTCGTCCCTCTCTAAGTTAAGAGCTGACTTTTGTGTTTAAGACGTGAAAGAGATGGGACTCCTATTGTAGGTGGCGTAGCCAATACTGATGTGCCTTTGCATCCTGTAGTCCAGACACTGGGCGTTTCAGTCTTCTTTGTGTCATTATTCAACAGCGATGCCCCACAGCAGTGGGGTGAAGCGGTGATGGGACTGGGTGAATGCCAGTGGTCCAACAGGAATCAAGGGACTCAACATGGAATTCTGCAGAATGGCAGCCGGCTTCGGAATGTGCCCATTTAAGGAAAACAAAGCTCACACATCCCCTGCCTGTCCCCACTCTGAGTCTGAATAAAAACAGGCAACTTAAAATGGGGAGAACAAAAATTGTCATTTCAGGTTCAGGAAACAGAATTAAAAAGGTGAATGAGATAAGCTTTGCTTTCCCAGTAGTTTAAGCTAAAAAACATCTTAGCTAGCACTCTACTTGTGCAGTGCCAGCCAGCCTGAAATTTATTTGTACAAATTTTGCAGGTTTTGTTTTTCAAAATGACCTTAAAACTCTACAGAGTTAGAACAATACTCTAAGGCTTACATACAGTTTTACTGATTCATATGTGTCACTGTCATCTTCGGTGATCATACTGGGTGTCCAAATCTCCACCTTCAAAGACGATAAACAAACAAGAGTATTCCTACTCTATTTATATGATATTATTATCTGCTGATCTGGATCGAAAAAAAATATTTCAGAAAACAAGAGACAATACTACAGAGAGATAATACTTTTGTAACTTTTACTTGAAACTTGTAATTAAGAGCTTGAACAATTAAGAACTTTTAATCATTTCCATCTGTAGTATGCTAGAATAAACAACATGTTATTAAAATTGAAGAGTGTGAATCCAGATGGTGTATTTTATTTTACTGTAATGAACATAAAAAACTAGCACGTATCGTCTGTAACTGTGAATATGACCAAAGTTACAAGGAACATAGCCAGCATTCTTTTCCCCTAAATCTCAAGGGCCTTATTTAACCATTTGAATCCAAGAAATTAATTGTTCAGTTTCCAGTTACAGTACTGCTTTTATTTTGCAAAAAAATCTTAAATCATGCAGGAGTGCAATGTACAGTAGTTGGTAAACAGACGCATGACTCAAGTTGTGGTTTCAAGTCACTGTTGCAGACACTACATTGCCAGTGATGGTGAGTGCTCTCTAATCCACTAAACACTACAGAAACCAGGATGAGCTCTGGATTGATGAGCTGTCGTGGAGCAGATTTGGAAATTGCCTACAAATAATAATATATTAGAGATATTTGAATCATTTAGTAACTAAATGGACAAGACAACATCACATCCTTTGTAATCTTTATATTTCATTAATAATATGAGGATATGTAGCACAGTGAGTGAGTTTCTGGACTCCTGACTGACACATAGTCGATTTGAATCCCTGCTGCAGACACTACTGTTGTGCCTTTGAGTTATTTTACCCCATTTTCTCCAGTCCACCCATCTGTATGATAGGCCACCTGCATAGTCTCTGTCATCATATGCTCTCCATTTGCTTGACACCATGGAAACCAGGATGAGCTCTGGCCTAAGGAGCCACTGTGGCTTGCATATAGAAATTACCCACCTTCTTTTACCACACAACAAAACTGGAGAGGGTATGACATATCAGGATAAAAAAAAAACAGACCGTAAGAGTTGAGTAGCTTATTTGAGTTGCAGTGCAGTGACTTTTGCATTCCCATCTATTTGCCGAAGCACAGTTTAAGAAAATGTGTAATTTCCAAAAGTAAACATAAGAGGAATTGAGCAGCCCACTTCTCAGAGAAATGTATCTGCTCATATTTACAATGAATTAGAGTAATGAGTCGGATGAGCACAACAATTGTCAGAACAAAACTTGACCGGCATTAACTTTTTCAGTCTTTTACTGGGCCACGCAGTACAGCAATCTTTTTTTTCCCCTAGCACTTAACTCCTACCCTTGTCACCATCTGTCAGAAAAGGTTTGCACCTTCCCATTCTGTGGCTCGAGAGCCTGAAGAAACAAATGCCTAACAGAGCACAAGCAACCCTCCCGAGAGTCCTTTCAAAGACATAACAAGCATACTGCAACTCTTTCCACTTCCAAGGGAAATACACCTTCTGTCACAACGCTATGTTTTATTGCCTTTGGAAATGTTTTGAGTGGCAGTTTGATGCATTTTGGCAAATATTTCTTTCACTATTTATATATTAATCACAACTCACCAACTTCAATTGATTTACAATACAGAGTAATAATACACGGCAAAGCGAGGTATGTATCTGCAGTTTAATCACCACAGAATATACATACAGTATATATATATACTGTATATAGATTCATTAACTGCTGAGACAGACATCCAATTATTCTACCAATACTGTGTGATCATTGATCAGCATGGAACAAGATCTCAGTCTGGACTTGTTTGGAGGGACAGCCATAGTGCTTCTAAAGAGCACGTTTTTTTGTTTATTATTATTATTGTTGTTTTTCTTAATACGTTAATTTAAGCAGTGATCAACTTTATTATTTTTATTATTAGTCTGTGTTTGCAGATTTTTAGTGAAAGGGATTTAGGGAGACCCAAAAAGACTCCCTAAGAACAGAATTGGCTGCCTCTATGTAGGAGATAAAAGATCATTTCATTTTCTCATTATTTACAAGTCTCTGCCACAATTCAGTAAAGTGCTTGTATTCCTACATGTATGGCACAGCAGGGTTAGTACTTATCTGGGCTGTATGGAACAGGTGGTTGAAGGTGTGCCTGAGACAGCAGTCTGGATCAGACTGACTATACACACTACAGGACATTGATGTGGTAAAGCACCTGTGTTAATTACAGCACCTTATACTGGAGAAAAATAAAACTACCTCTAATTATGAATGTGTTTTATAATTTTATAACGGTTTATACAGTGTGTATACTGTATATACTCTAGCTCGTTTAAGAAAACGGGAGTGCTGCTTTTCCCAATTGCCTTCATGAAATCTAAACCTAGCTACGCTCACAGTCCTACATTCTGAAAGTCATTGGTGGCCTAGATTACATCAAAGTTGTGAGACACCCCCTCATCGCAAACTCAGAACACAACTTTCTGTTTGATAGAAGCTTCTTACTTCTATCAGTTGAAAGCTGGCACTTAACGCTGGGTTTGAAATTTGGAAATTGGCAGGCGACTACAGTTTAGTTCAACATAGGTCTACAGTATGTTCTGAATATTGGACCATAAAGTGCCGTAGAGTCTGGTGAACACAGCAAAGGCACAGAATACAACACATGGTCCAAATCTGTGTTACACGTGACTGAAAACAAGAATTCTTGCTATATCTCATGAGAACTCTGTTCTGTCGATCAAAGTTGGGTTCATAATACACACTGTTCCATCTAAAAATCCAAATTCACAGGAGAAGACAGGACAGAAAAGCACAAAAACACTTTTATTTTGCTCAAACCCATCTGGATGTTTGCAACAGTATTGATCCAAGACGGTTTTAACCCAGCTCTGTTGGCAATGTGGATTCTCCTCCTGAAACAGAAATTGCTTTCTAAAATAAAGCACTAAAGCAGCAACCACCTGTTTTCCAATGAAATCACTGGAGTCCTGTGGGAGGAACACAATGTACCATGATCAGTCTTTGAAAGAAAAAGCTACACAAACAACAGCCACTTGCTTGGAAAAGCAGATCTGAAAAGCACCTGCCTCGCCCAGTCTGTATTTAATTAAGATGAGAAAATGACATGTTTCTAAAGAGTTGGCTTTATCTAATCAACACATCCACAGTCAAAACACACTTTCCTTCGCACAGCGCTCAGTGTTCAATCCATGCATTTCACAAGACTCTGATAACCTTTATTACAATCAAAGCCTGAGCATCGTTTATCAAAGAGAACTGGTCATGCATATGCAAATCCTGCCTCTGTATTATAAAAACCGACCCGAGGGCACGCACTATAGGAAATCAGCACTAATAAATGCACCAGGAACCTCTCAGCCTTCATCTGGGATAATTTCTAATTTGTTTGAATGGGGTAGATAAGAGTTATTTAGTTTTCTGACTTCAGTCTGACAAAAGTACATCTCAGTGTCTGCATCTAAAGTGAAAACTGACATCTAAGTGCTGATCGCAGAAGAGGTACTTTATTAACAGCACAATGACATACTTCAAAAAAACGCATTTTGCTTAAATTAATCCTCCTACTTTCACTGTTGATTTTTTTCTCTTCTATTTTTAGATTTTTTTAAATTACATTACCTGTTATTTTAAAGCAATGTCGTTTATTTAATATTAACACTAACCAGTTAACTGAATTGTTGAGACTGGCAACAATATTACTTATGTCATTAATTACCTCAATACCTGTTTTAAATGGGAACTTATTACTCTAGTGTACTCTGGATGTCTATAAAACTTTTTTTTTTAATAATCTTGAAAACAATTCACTTCTTCAAATGCTTCACATAAGGTCACCTTATTCTGCATGAAGATCCAAAAGTAAAATACTGTAAGTCTCTGGTTTAAATACAAATTCAAAACAGAAGTTGTCAAGGAGATCAAAGATTAACATAGTTCATGATCCAACCATGTCTACACCCCTTATACAGAAGAATGTAAACAACACCTGAATGACAAGTGAAAAGCCCTTTGAAATGCTCACTTTCCACTTCAGTTCACAAAGAAACAAATTATTATCACAATATCGTGTCAATGCTACCACTGCAGACAAATCCCATATTCACCCAAGCCTTCCTTCAGATCTGACCATAACATCCGAGGACTGAACTGGCCAGTCCAGTACTTTGATTTCTCTGTGCTTCCTGCGTCATTGTATGAGAGAAGAAGTTCTCACAATGTCCAATTAGCTCATGGAATTAGCTGTTGTTCTAGACAGGAGTATTACTTCAGACTGCACTGAATTTGATGTTTTCTAAAGACCCAGAGTTTTTGCTTCATGGCAAGTTGAGAAATAGGTACTGTAGAATGGATTAAAATTGTAGACTGAGCAATTGTCAGTCCAGCACAATTAAAATCTTGATTCTTCACACAATGTTCTCCCTTAATTGACGTACCAACATCAATTACCTAGACATAAATGTAATCACCAAAGGTATTTGATGCACAACTATTACGTGTCAGTACTAAAGCGGGCAGTGCTGGACAGATTAGTGCTGGACACATAGTGGCATGGAGGTTTGTGCTGCTGTCTCAGAGTTCTGAAATTATGGGTTAAAGTCCGGGTTAGGCCACCCTCTGCATTACGTTTGCATGTTCGCCCTGTGTTCATGTGGGTTTTCTCTAGGTGCTGTGATTTCTTTCCTCCAAACAAAGGCACACTATCCAGGTTTGTTAGGCTATGCTGATCTGATCCCTTCTCAGTGACTAACATCCCATCTAGGGCAAAAGAAGTCCTCCCTGGTTGCTGCACTGCTCCCTAGGAGAATAAGCATTTTGACAATGGATGAATGGATAGAACCGTGAAAACCACAATACAGTAGTCGGGCTGAATGAATGCACAAAATAAATTGACAAAAAGTGAATAGAAACATATAGCCTATTGTCCGCGAAAAGATCACTTTGAAATGTATGAAAAACATTTTAGAATCACGATAAGCTCACATATTTGTTAACCAGCCTCTTAAAATTAAATACAGTAAATAAATACATTTAAACTTAACACATTATATTAAAACTTCAATACTGCTCTATGGACTTCAACAGAGAATCAGGTATATGTTATAAAAACAAAAAACTAAGATGCTTTCCCACTGAAGTAAAAAAAACATTTATACAGTATTGCAGTTTGCAAAACATACTGTATTATTCCCAAATGAAAACAAACATATTATACTGTAGTGCCACGCGGGGTGCTTTAGCCATGTGCACACAAGGCTGACTGAGAACAGCACCTGGGGGCGGGACTACAGGACTGTACAGTATATAGTGGGGTGGAGGCTGGGAGACTGTGTCTTCCCTTCGTGTGTGTGTGAGTGTAGGTGCAGCGCTGTAACCCCTGTCCCTGTGTGTGTACCTTCCCCAGTTTGAGTTAATAAATGTGTTGTTCAACTCCATTCCCTGAGTCCCATGCTTGCTCCATTCCGTACCGAAACCAGCGGTCTTTACAACACCTTACCATTGTTGAAGCACTATACAACAAAACCAAGATATCCTATTTTACAGTATTCCTATATAACTTAATGGAGACAAGGCTCGTTAATAAATTTAGTAAAATTTCGGAATATTTAAAGTTTTATAAAGGCCTCTAAAGCAACCATTAAACCCTAAAGCTATCTTTTACTGTGTGGTCTGGGGTTTTCTAAACACTTGAGTTGAGATTATCTTACATAACTTAATATCTTTGACATATTGAAAACCTACACAAACACTTTGCTAAGATATGAGTCTTAGCGATTCCTGAAATTTGCAAGCACATGGTTTGAAAAGGATTTCAAATCCCTGTGAACACCTCACTAGACAGAATGACCATACACATGAAACACAATCCTCAGTCAAACAGGGTGGATCAAACATCACTTCCCAAACTTTTAGAACAATATGACGTCCTCTGTTTAAATTTGATTTTTTTTATCTTTGCAAACAACAGCTTTCATCTTGAGAAAGCAGAGATTTTCCTGTGGGCTAATTGTGGTTTACATCAAACAACACCCACTCGGCTGTCTCTGTTGATTAATGATTGTTTCACTGTAAGTCATTTTCACTATAATACCTTAGAGGAGTATCCAAGGGCTGTACAACTAAGGATGGGAAGGATTTTGGCAGGTTGCTCTTGCTTTGTTACTGACGAAAACACTTTTTAGACATTGTCTTAACTTCTCTTCCACTTAATGTTACAATAAAGGCTGTCTCACTGAAGTACACGTTTTTTGTTTACTGCTTTTGTTTTTAGTTTTGAGACTTTTTTCGGCTCTGCAGACAGCATTTGTAAGAATCAAGAAGAAAACTCCTAACTAGAGGATGAAGGGCTCAAGTCTCTACTAAGGAAAAGGCAGTTTTGTCCCCAAGAAAAATGCCAGTCTTCCCAGCTGGTTAAATGAGCTCCAATAGAAGCAGTAACTCCTATAATACAACCAGTGCCCCAACTAGGACTGTGCTGTACTCTAAATTCTCCAGAAACCGGGATAGGACTGGCCTGACTAGGCTTTAGAATGGACAATGACACACTTTACTGCTTAGTGCATTTTCCTATTTACAATAAAAGTTGACAATAGAAAACAAGAGCACTGCTCTACTGACAAATCTCAGCAACACATTATAGCAATAATGAAACAATTAAAGCACTGCTTCATAAAGTGGCAAAAATAACAACGACTGTAAATGGATTTGAAATCTGCAGTTCTTCAATGTGAAGACGCATTTTGGCTTCATTTAAAAAACGCATGGCTAGGGTCAAATAATTAACAGGTAACACTAATACTGACACACACTGGTATTACTGGACCTGGAACTTTTCTTTCTTTCAACTCTGGTTAAATAATGGTTAATCATTTTGATTATTTAATGGAGAACAGAAACAAACACATTACAGTTTGAGCATGTGTGCAGTGAACACATGATACTGAGGTTACTTCTTCTTGATCTATATCTCATTAAGCTTTCTTGAAAGTGTATCTTTGCTCTTCAATGTAGAAGTACAGATGTAAGAAATTGATAATCAGTTGACAGTTCCCAGTCTTTACATCTTTGTCTCAACAATCTCTGGGTTTTCAAAACAACTGTGAGTTTCTGGCACACAATCTGTGTTAGGGTACATGGCTTTACTAGGATAGCGTGCACTTTTGCACCACAAATTTGATGGCTGGTGATTGTAGAATGCACTCTAGAGCTGTCATGCGCTCTAAATGAATTATAACAGATGTATTGAGATCCAGGAGGTACACTGAAAAGAAACTACGATCTTGTTAACAAACCGTATGTGAATCCTTTCTGTCTGTGGCTTCCTCACCTCATCTGGATCGTGGCCTAATTTCTGCCTGAACTAAATCAATAAACCTCTCATCTTTAAATAATGTGCTGGGCATTGTCACTGAATTACAGAGAACTTCTTCTGTCTGAAGCAAATACTGTACTTCATTAACAAAATAGTGTGATGCTTTCCAGAAACCAAAGTTTTATAGTTCATTATTTGATAGACAGTAAGATGTAAAATACTTTCAAATTAACAGATATTGTGTTCGGTTCATTAACGGTTCGGTTCATTGTGTTCTGGTGCATTAAAGCTAATGACTTAGTGAGCCAGAAACAAAGATCAATAAACAGTCCAAGTTGTTTATGATAAGCAAGATAGTAAAATGGCCAAACTTGCTTTACTTTCGTATTACTCTTCTTCTGGTGATCAGCTGTCATTTTGGGGCAATATTGTTCCCATGCAGGATAAAGTGTGATTCTCTCAATATCAATGAGTGCACGAATGTGCAGGCTATTGTGTTTTATAATTAATTCACACCATGCTTTTCCTCTTGGCACTTTTACAGAATTCAGCAAAGAAAAGGAACCTATTTTCCAAGTTTGAAGAGATTACTTACAGTATACTAGTTTAGTCTTCATGTCTGTGGGTGTGTGCACAGAATATATTCCATTCAAAAATTGAAAAAATACTTAAATTTGTCAAGATGGCAGATCATTATTTAAAGTATCTTTTTCGCTCAATTCCCCAGTCCACTGTCTGACTGTAACATGAATAATAGATCTGACCTGTACTCAGGTATCCCTCTATGACTTTAAACTGACATGACAGGAAACTGTTAGAATGTTAAAGATTTGTGATAGATACCTTCCTCAAAAACACCCCAAGGAGGTCTGGGTTTGAAAACTGAATGTCATGTCTTTCTTAACTCAAGTCTTCCCTTGCAGCCTCTGCAATGCTGGCACATAAGGAAATACTATGAGCTACTGTATGTAACATTTCACATGTGAAATTTCTGGTTCCAAGCAAACAATAAAGGGAAAATAAAACAATCCCATTTTGCCCTGAGTATTCACATGATAATTGAACTAAACCTGTTCATGTCTGAGGCTAGTTTTCCGTTCTTTTTTTGGCCAGAAATCCGATTCTCATCAGTTTTTCCTCCCACACAAACCCCTCTTCACCTCACAAGTGTGTAACTGAGGACTTATCGCCACACATGAAGACTAGCAAATGTGCTGTACTCAGTGTAATCCTCCCTGCAATCTGCACTTCAGACATGTAAATGGAGAGGTATGAGAAAGGGTTTTCCAGCAGAGGTTCAGCTCCATAGGTTTTGCACTAATGCTAGTGAAACACCCTCCCATTCACACTTCAATCCCGCACATCACTGCACACATAGAAATGAACCGCAAATATGACTTTCAGGAAAAAGCAAATGTCCCGGTAATCTTGAGCACATCTTCGCAAGTATTTTTTGATGCATCTTCTTGGATTTGGATTAAGGCCACATTTTTATCACAAAAAAAGTATGAATGTCACGGCAACAAAGATAACACAAGCAACCTCTGACTTTTAATAATTCTGCAACTTTATTTATTTCCTTTTATTTAATAAGTTATTTAACTCTCACCATGGTAAATATAGTATACATTTAATAGGCCAAACTAGTTTAACTGGATCACTTTACACAGCTGTAAAAGGAATAAGGAATAACGTTGCCATAAGTACAGTAAAATACTGCACACAACTAGAAACAAGAGTATACCATCACCCCTAGACTATAAAATGACCTAGCTCATAATTTCTAAAACTCTGCCTCATATGTTTCAGATGTACTGTACAGAGTAAGTGTCAAAGCATACAATATGCATCATGAAATGATGGTGAGATCAGGTGGCAAGATTTGTAGGAGTAAAGAGCAGGCTCCCCAGCCATGTTTTAGAAGTTTGTATAATTCCTTAAGTGTAGAAAAACATCCATTTTGATCATTAACTGCCATTTTTCTATTACGGCGGAAGATATTTTCACTATGCCAGCAACAGTTTAAGATTGTGTAATTTTGTTGTTGTTTGCCAACAATGCAAAAGTCAAGCAGTGCTGACCACGCATTAATATCAGAACTACTGTTTGTGCTCCTAAATCCTAAAAGAACGAAGAGATAAACAACGGATCACTGAGTCGTGTCACCTTGGTATGATCATGAAAGAAACGGAACAGATGAAAAATAAGTGGTTTAATTCACATCTTTCATTCTTACATACCTGACAAAACTCTCATACATACATGTAGTATTCTATAAGGTTAATGAGGCATTCTGGTGCCACGATAGCATGCTAACTTAATTATACACTCATACAGTTCAGTGTACCCATTCTGGCACTTTTCTGGTATTGTACAGATGCATGTTATATGTCACCAGCAATTGCACTAATTCTAAAGATGCTACATGGAATAAACATGCCCTATCTCAAGCTCGATTCATTCAATTCGCTGCTCAAAAAGTCAGTTAAACAGTTTCCAGTTCCTGCAGCTCAGTTTCCTGTGGACAAATTGAGACAGCTTGGAGGTGTGTACAGCACGTGTCATTTACACATGCCTGGCAAATGGATCCAACATTTTCATGAGGAATGAGGACAGAATAAAGAAATTACGCTTAGGAAAAGGGGGTAAATGTAACTTTCCTTATCTAAACCACAAACAGGGGATAATGTACACATTTTGGCTATTTGATAGCAGACTTGTGACCCTAACAATAGAAAATAACCACAACAGGCAGAGGAAATATGTGAACAGTATAACACACAGCTGCTTTTAAACTAGCTGCTCAGAAACAGGTTAAAGAAATTTTAGTATTTTCTCAGTATGATGAAAACACATTTATTTCACAACACCCCCACCAATAAGAAGCTCTGTAGCTTAGGATAATTAGAGATGCCACCAGCGCTGTACTCCAGTGCTTGTTGATATCACTGCACTGTGGGAAACATTCTGGAATCTGTAAGTCTGGCTATCAGTACTTTGCATGTGTACTGCGCTGCATGTGCAGTAAACAGCAAAATTCACACTTTATTGGTTATCAAGCTTCAGCTCCACGTTTAAACTTCTGAAAATATTCAGCAAAACAAACCACTGTGGCTTTGCATGCTAACCCGAAATGTTTCTGAAAGATTCTCTCCTTTGAACTCTGAACTCACAGGTTCAGAGGTCCTGTCATCTTTCAACAATCACTCATGCTAACCGAGAATGTAATTGTAAAAATGAAAAATGTGCTATTTTCTTCTGCTTGTATCTGCTTGAGTCTGGCCTACTGAACTTCTCTTCTTTGTTTTAAAAGCCAAATAGGATAAAACAAAACTACCCTCACTGAGGCCTGAACAGCAGCCCATTTACAGTACTCCCGTTTTGTGATGCAATGCTAATCTTTGCCTCCTTTTTCCCCATTGTTAAAAAACACCGTTTTTTTGCATTGCAGTGAATCGTCTTCTACCGTGATAAGAAACAATTTTTTTTCTACAATAATTTCACAATTTGAAATGTCACGTAATACAAATGTTTAACTGATGGGCAACATTTGCTGGTTTCATCACGATATAACAGGATGGTGTGTAGACATTGCTTTTTAACCATAATTTACTGCAAACAGAAACACTTGAAAAGAACAGCATTATTGTTTGCTCCTCCATTTCAATAGTAATTTGAATATATTTTATATAATATAATTTTATATAATATATATTTGATTTTATTTATATGTCATATGCACAGTCTCCATAATTGTACCTTTGTACAGTCAAAACACAGGACACAGGAAAATTTTTTTTGCACAGGAAAAATCTCAGACGTGCAATAGATTCCTTTGGCTTTATTTATTTCTGTTATTTAGCCGCCTATTAACCAATCACAAAGTATGTAATTGTAATGATCAAGACCTGGTACTCGTGAAAACCCTCCAAAACCAACTGTATCTATAATTATGATCAGATCATTTTAAAATAATTACACAAAACTCCCATTTGCCCAAACCTTTTCAATTTTAAAGTAGCCTCTCCTTTCTTAAAAAATAATTGTCTTACCACCAACACTTCATTAATATCCATTTGCTTGTTTAAAAGTTAAATCTAAAATAGCGGTTGAGGAGCATTGCAAAAATAATACACTCCAATTAAAATACAATATCTGGAGACATCTGACATTATCTGCAATATTACCAGAAAAGTCTTGGGACTCTCCAAATTTACGAGAGTACTGTACAGAAGTAGAGAATCATGAAAAACGTCAATAGTGAAATCCATGACAGGAAATAAGGAGGGGATTTGTGCAACGAACAGTGAAATGTGGTTTTGGAACACCATAATTCAGGCTTAAAAGCCATCAGCCAATATACCCAGGACATCAAGGAATGCACAAGTACAGTATCTCTCTAGGTGCTCCCACTCTATGATGGGACCACAAAGATTTCATCACAGGTCTGGATCTCAAGGAATAATATGATCCATGCTGGATTGTTCTCACTGTTCATTGTACAGTGGTCACATGATGGATGGGAGTAATTCTCATAGTTTCTTGAGGAACGTTATTGTTTTTTCTGACACACAGAATGGCTGTTGGTACACGCTGTGATATTGTGGACAATAGCGTACTGTCAGTAATGATGGAATTTTATAGGGAAGGCCCTTACAACACAATAACCATTTCACAAAGAGCCTAACACAGAGCTCAAGGAGAATAATTCTGCAAGGCTTTTTATAGCCCAATCAGAGTCCGTCAGTCCCTCAGAATGCCTCTAAGATTCACTGGAGGGGCAATTCAGAAAAACACTGGAAAGACTTCTCTTGCTGCAACCTATTAGGTACTTTGAGAACAACTGTCTTGATATTCCAATACTTCAATACTTTTGGAAATACTGTACTCATAGTAACTAACAGGAAACAACAGTTAATTCTTCTTTATATTTCGAAGACTGAAATTGTGATGCCTTGGTTTAGGGTTACTCATAGCCCTACTGTTCAGCACCTGCTCTCTGAAGCAAGAGTGCCTGTAGAATCAGGAGTTTTAGTCTTCTTGGAAAAATTCACTCATGTTGTTGGACATTCAGACTTCAAGATTCTTCGTTTAACTTTTACATGTTTAATGTATGTAACAGTACTGTTATTTATTTAAGAAAACCAATAAAAGAAAAGCATCACAGTGGCTAAAAGTTTCCACTTTGATGCCTGTTTTTAAGTGGCAGATGACTACAGGGTTCTCTGACAGAATACCAATGTGTTCTTCAGTTGATCGACTCTTCCTGGTGGGCCTGAGTAAAAGAATGGCTTGTGCCAAGCTACAACTAAACAACGAACAAGAAGGGACTGGGAAAAGAAGGCTGACGTTAAGAAGGGGCGTTGGTGCTTTTTGTGTCATAGGTAATATACAGCAGAAGCTGCATTGTATATTGACCTCGGGAAGGAGTCACAACGGTCTATTGGCATGCCATGCTTGAGCACAGGAAACACACTCAGAAGTACGACACAGAACTAGAGGTAAAAGACTCACATAGTTGTCTGCGTGAAGGTACAGGAGCACTCCCATAAGCTGTGCCCTGTAAATAGAACACATTTTTTTGGAGCAAGGGACGCCAATATCATCAGCGATATTCAGAAGTGACAGACAGGAAAGAGAATGAATGTAATGAGAAATCAACACATCAAATCAACAGAAACACAACAAAAAAGTTGAAGAAATAACCTGTATCTTTTACAAGAAGTAAAGCCCCGTGAAGCTACTGTACATTCTTCCTGTGGGAAAACTATGCACACTGACTAGTTTATTTATTACGATGTGGGACACTTTCTATAATAAACCATATTATCTATTTCAAAGGCACATGCCATTCCTGTGGCTTAATTGATCCAACAGGAAAATACCCCAAATCTGGGGTCTAAAGAGTACAGTTTCTTTGGATGTGATGTCACATTTCCTGCAATCCTGCTTTTATAATAAGGGCTTGAGGGTATTGTACTGCACTGCACAGAGCAGCCTAGACATTTCATAGTGTGCTCTCATTGTTGAGTAGTTACAAACTCCATTGGGTTGGGCACATACACACACTGCACAGACCAAATTAATACTAATATGTAGATGGGCAAGGTGAAAGATACATGGAGGGTAAAAAAAGAAGACACACATTTTGGGCAAGAAAGTGAAGTAATTTGATGCTACTTAATGAATAATCACCTAAACCTCTTTAGGACTGCAGCAGGGGGATAGAGATATAAACTCTGGATTTTCTCTTTGATCTGATGTAAAACATAACACACTTAAAAGTATGCACGCATACAGAACAACTGTACCACAAAATAATTTTCAGAACAGCAGCCACATGGCTCAACACACATACTGTATATCTACTAATTTTAGGTGGATTGAAAACTAAAAAAAGCTAAAATATGTCTGTTAATCTGTGAAACCCACACAGACCAGCTGTCTAACAAATATCTTCACACCTTGATATGCAGAAAAAATTATCAAAGAAAATTGTAGTGCTCTTCTTTTCCCATTTTACCTACTATAGCCTCACTGGTTACTAAATTCAATTTAAACCCTACGAAAAAGAAAAACCTTCTTTTTTGACAACCCAGAAAACACACCACTGCCTTCTCAAATTAAGGTTTACTTAAGAGGAGCATAGAAAAACCAGTAAGACTCATTGATCAACAACAGAGGACCCACAAGAGCTAAAATGATTTCGTAGTTCACTCTAAAATACAACTGTGTTACAGGAAAAAAAGTCTCCTACTTAAATCAGTGATATAAAGCCATCTATAAATTTGGATTTGTACTGCAAATATCCTTAGAGAAGGGTATCTCATATGTAATTCTCATGCTTATAGACTGTGATTTAAAGTTAAGCAAGCTGGTCACTGGTTCACAAAACAAAAGTGTTTTACAGCACATCTAAATGCAGGACACGGTGCCTAGCTTTAGTCACCTATAAATAACATACAAGTCAATAGCAATAGCTTGGTCTCATAACAGAAGGCTGACAGAGTCTGGTGAGTGGGTGTAAGAAGGAGATTCTTCAGAGGCACTTGTGTTGTGTAGAGTACTAGGGGTGAGGGCGATGCAATTAATTACAGTGATGGTACATATACAGAAGCAGACAGTGGTTGGTGTCCAGATCAGAGGTACAGTAGGCATGCAGACAAGAATTCAGAATCAGGAAATGAATAAGAGGGCTGATGGAGCAGATAATAATAGAACTTCAGGTATTCTTTTTCCTTTCTACAGGGAACCGAGTGAAACAAAACAGGGGTGTAATACTTTTTTTCTGTTGCCTTCTTTTTAGTCCACAGGCCAGCCATTATCAAGTTTGGAGGCGCTGCTGAAAGTGATGACAAAGTCTCTCAGCAGACATTTGGGGCTCCTTTCATCCAGTTTAAAGTTAATACCTGCAAGCTCTGTACAGTTAGAGTTTGTGCAGTATGTAAAATCAGGTATAGTCTGCACTGCTGGCTGTCTGGTGTCTACTTAAACAATTAAAAAAATCTGAATCTGTGCTCCCTGCTCGCTGAAGGCCTTTACGTAAGGGAATCCCTGTTTCCATGTGGCAAATATTCAGTTTAAGTTTATCACATTAGTCATTTCTACTTATGTGACATACAGTACGTACTGTATATAGAACACGTCATTATTCAATTACTGTACATAGTTGCTAGGGAAAGATCTGTTGCTTAAACAGTAACTTAGGCACTTTTTTTATTTTCTCTCCATGTCTTAAACCTGTGCTGAGAAATTACTTGGTAAAAAGGATCTCATGGGGGATACTGAGAAGCTGTAAGCTTGTATTCATATTTGCATAAAATCAATGATAGCAGCCTTAATGGAGAAGTGCTAAAGCTATTGACAGGGTAAGATCTTTCGGGCAGTCAATCCCAGGATTTGGGGCATGTTGAATACTCTTCTAGCGGGCTGTAAATAAACATGTAATTGTCTTTACTTTGGTACTTCCAAGAGTTCAAATGTTTCTTTTACTGAGGTCGCAGTGTAGTGTAGTGGGTACCTGTAAGTGTCTGGATTCATCACTGGAGGGCTGTGGGTTCGAGTCTCTGCTGTTGTGTGCTGAGTGAGGTACAGTACTTTACCCCATTTGCTCCACTCAGCTGTATGAATGGGACCAGAGTTTGTTGAGGTTGGGCTCTGTGATGGACCAGTGTCCCATCTAGAAAAGACGTTTTGTGCTCCCTCTTTACTAAATGGAAACCAGATGGCAAAGAACTGTTATGGCTTGACTACAGAACGAACTTCTATACCTTTTTATTTACTTAGATGACTGTATCACCTCACAGTTTGCTTTGATTTTGTTTTCCTCTCTTTAGCAGAAGGGGTTAAGGATCACAGATGGAGCAGCTTCTTTCTCACTGTTGCTACCATCACCTTGCATAGGAATTAGGATGGCTGACTTCCTGCTCAGGCAACATTAATCACACCCTCCCGGAATGATTCTGAAAATGAAGGGTTTATACTGTACCTTCAGTGGAAAATGTGTTTGCTTTTCAGTTTGAAATTCAGTAATGTACTGTACAACATTGTCTATTTGCTCTTTCGCACACTAAAATGCCATATATAAATAAAATGCCCTTGGGCAGGAAATACCCTCTATACACTTTACAAAAGTAAAAAAGTGAACTCAAACAAAAAACTCTCAAGCAGAAACTTTCTGCTGTATAGAAGTGGCATGGCAATGGCAATGGCAATGGCATGACCTACTGACCCTTGTCTTCAGTCACATTCTTGGAAAGGCCGGCCATCCTCAATTCTGGGAGGAGAAGGTACAGGCAACGGTACTGTACTGTATATGGTGCAGTAACCCAGATAAATTAGAATGGAGCAGAGTTGCGTAGTGTTTCATATGAAGAATTTGAAATTCAGTGTATACAAAAACGAATGGCCAATGGAGATGCTAAACAATTGTTATACTACTGTATAATAAAATATTTATAAAATAATTAAATGGAACTTACTCATATGGTGTTATATTCAGTCTGACACACTTGTGCTATTTCTTTGTACTGTATATTACTAAAAACGTGTACTGTAACTTTTATTAGTACAATCACTTAACAAACTTTGTGGGATTCTCCTGTTCAGTAAAATACACACAGACATACCAGTACTCAAACCAGCTTTCTTAACTAAAGTAAAGACAGGAATCTTTCTCCTGGAGTAAGTATACAGTACCATGTGTACTCAGCCTGTGATACTACACGTACTGTAACAATGCTCAGCTCAAACCTTGTGAATATGTTTCATCACTGTCATATTATAGCTCAAGATGTCAATCCAAACATCTCCTACCTAGCTGTAAGCAGGCAGTCTTGCCAAATTACAAGCAGAAAAGGTTATGACTAGGGTACTTTACAAGCCGAACCATGTCAGATGTGCTTCGGATTTACATAACTCTGATGAGAAGAGGTTCACTGACAGTAAGGCTGGACCACTCTAGGGGACAAGACATGCCAAACTAACCTCCACTGCTGAACGTGTAAACTCTCTTATACTGCAACATTCCGCAATGTCACCAGATATATACAGTTTACTAAGAGATTAGATCAAGGTCCTTTCCAGCCAGACAAGAATAGAGAAAAAATATATGAGCAACTGAAACTGAATCATTGCTACAGGTAGTGTATCACATTCCCTCTCCTTATATACACACAGCGTATAAACTGTTTGTAAAGAATTAGCTATAAATTGTGAAAGCTGGTAAACCATTTAGGAAAACAATTCTAAGATCAAAGGTTCCAATACATTCATCAGCATTTCAAAGGATTTGAGCCCTTCGGGGGTCATTCCAAGTGCTGAAACACTGATTTGTGCACAGTGCTTACATTTTGCTTTCTCGAAATGATAGATGTGATGATCTGCTTTACACCACAACACAACACATCAATCATGTTATGCCATTGCTGAAGGCTTCCCGTTGCTCTGAGAATCATTTCCATATCCCGATCTTGAATTTTAAGGACTGAGATGTTTATTTATTTCAAATTACACATGAGCTCTATCTGCTGTGTGTGACAAGAAAATAAATAAGGATGTAATTTACTGTGGGAATTCGAAGAACAATCTGCATATTCTGTGACAAGAAGATGAGAAGATGAAAATCATACAAATAATGTTCAAAATTTAAATGAGACGTGAGCTGATTGGAGCAGACAAATCTCATCATGCACTAACTAAAAAAGGCAGGCAGAGCAGGCAAGACTGCAGTCGTATATAGCTCTTGGATGCTGGGAATGATTTTGGACTGAGCAACCTTCCGTGTAGAGTTTGCATGGTACCCCAATGTTCATGTGAGTTTGCACCTACAGTACCAAATACATGCTGGGTGGATTGATGTATCTGAGTTGGCTGTATGTGTATTCTCTGACTACTGTATATATATATAATTGCCTTTTGTGAAAATGTCCCACACAACTTGTCAGAAACATTTGGGTTTTATAAAAAAAAAACATTTATTTTGCCAAACTGTATTGCTAAAACAAGGACAGATAGTAAAATCTGTAAAACAATCATAACCAGCTTTCACAGCAAAACATGAAAGGTCCACAGTAAACAGTACAGCCTGTTTGGAAATCATTACGCAGCAAGAAAGGGAAATGTGACTTTCTGACAGAGATCTTTCATTCCTGCAGCCTTAAACCAGCAGTGCATTGATCAGATCTGCACAGCCTGGAGAATCAGCAATAGCAAGGAGCCCAATCCATTCCTCAGTGCTACACAGTGCCCTTATGAAGGAGACCTGGGGGCTCTTCAATACCATCATAGGCCTAAACCTACATCACCTGCATCAGAACATAAACTAACCAGTTTCAAAATCGATGGGACCTTCTGCCCAGTTGCCCTGTCTTAACCTCACCGAACTGTTAGCAGAAGAGCTCGAGGGCATGGTTCCAATTGGCATAAGCATGGCTGAATGGCCGAAAAACAGATGACAATAATTTAATTGTTTGTTAGCTGTCATTAAGACTTTTTAAAGATAAATCTCCATAATTTTAACCTCTGGTTTACATAGACATTTTTACATGTATTTAATGAGGAATAAGGACACCCAAGAATTAGATATGTCTAAGTACGTATATTATAATATTAGAAACTAACATATTATTGAAAATACATTATTGAGTATTCAGTGATAGCAAGATTTGACTGATTCTGCTTGGCAGAGAGCCAGCAGCAGCAGGAAGCTGGGACCCCCCTGCAGAGCGAGGAGTGAAGCAAGGGGCAGCAGCACAGGTGGAGATGACGTGCAGGAGGGAAGCAGGAGACGAAATGTGAAAAGAGAGAGCTTTGTGTGATATCTATAGCCTCGAGAAGTGACGTAGGGAATGGTTTTAATTTAGAACTGCTGTGATGAAAATGGCTTGATTGTCGTCATCCCTCCAGAAGTTCAGTGAAGGCCTTCTATACTGCACTGTACTGTATATACATAAACATACATACTGTATACTGTACATGCAACAGAGTGTTAAACGGAATACTGGAACATTCTAGAAGAGAATCTTGTAACTAGAAGCTTTCTGAGTGCATTTGTTCTGTAAGAGCTGACACTTTGATATCTATGGAGCTTCGTGGCAGGGACCTGGTGACTTGAGTTGTCTTCACTCAGGAATGAGAACACTACACTACAGTAAGTGTATGAGGAGACTGAAGGGAGACTTTCAGCTTGAATCTCCTGTGAGAAGGGGATTTCAGTGGCTCGGTTGCCAAGTTGTATCTGTTTTAAAAGGGGCTTTGATGCACTGCACTCTGAATGAAGGCAATGCTAAATTACCACTGAGCGACAGGCCATTTCTTGTTGTTTGTCATGTTTAAGAAACTGGTTGCACTTTACAATACCAAAGATCCTTCCATTAAAAAAAAAAAACATTTGCACTTGCAAAAAAGTATGTAATGGAATTAAAGTGTAATTTCAAATTACAGTAAACAAAAAAATACATTCTGACCTCAGGAAGTACACCTATCTGAAAACAAAGTTTCATTTAAAAATAAAATAGTATAAGTTAAAGTATGAGTTATAAACTTTCATTTTCTCACTCTCTAATTTTTCTCAGTTTTCCTCGTTTGATAGAAGGGCTTAAAATCAGAATGTCAATTCACTGGTAGAAGGAAAACTAAATACAGTTCCTGATATCATCCCTTCTAAAAACCCATCTTATATTCTTATTTTACTCATTGTCAAAGGGGATTAAAAAAAATATTAAAAAAAAAATAAATAAAGGGTGCCTGAAGAAAACACTTGTCTTAATTTTTCCATAAAGTCATAGACAGAAATAAAATAAATCTCCAGCCGTACTACGCATCACATTAACACTGCGCCTGTCTCCCTTAATCAGGTGGGCTCCAGAATTAGACTTCACAGGTCTCCTGTGAGCCTGTGTCCTCACACAGCCAGAAATGGCCAGTTCCAAGAAGAACACCAGAAAGGAAAGTAGGTATTAAACTGCAAGCAAAGACAATGTTATTCTGAGCTGAGCACTTCTCTTATTTAGCAATGAGGACACAGGCACTCCCAGTGTCATTACACTATCCCCTGTTGATTAGAGACTAGTTTGTGAAGTCATGTGGCATGAGACAAAGACAAGAGAGTTTGTTAACATTTGTTACTAATATTCTTATACTTTTCTAGAGAGGGCGTTAATTCAAGCCCTGGTATATGTGTAGATCAAGTTTTATGTCTGGATAAAGGGGCTTCACATGAGATTTGCAGGCTTTGAAATAACAAGTGTGTTCAGTATTTCAACACATGGGCAAAAACAGTAAATTAGACAAATCCTACACTGACTACAACAGATTTACTGCATTACTTCAGATTACATCTCTAATAGGGGTTTTACAGCCAGTAGTAAGCAGGCATAATTCTTGCAGAAGACATGCTTACGAAAACATAAACTCTTTTCTCATTTTGACTTTTGGCTGTAAACTAAAGCACCACAGAACTGTAAATCCCCTGTTTCTAAACATGACAGGTTTTAAGTGTGACCGCACTGTCAAAACACACATGCACCTGATATCCCTTCTGGAAGAAAAAAAGCAGGAGACAGCCATTACATTGCGCTTTCTGAGAACTTGGCAGGTACTGAATGCAGCAGGCAACACTCCACTTAATAAAAAAAGGGTGAATGTAAGCGGAACTTGTTAGCCATACTGTATGTAAAAGGAGGATACAGTATTACTGCGTAACTTACATTCAATGTCACCATTTTTGAAAGCCACTTGTCTGTATTTCAATGCTGTCAAGTGGAACCGACAGCTTCCATCTGTGTTCCAGAAAAGTAAGGAATCAGGTTGCACTTGGGGTCACAGGCTGCTTTGTTTATGGCTTTGGAGTTTATTTTTTTATGTGTAAATGGTTTGAAAAGTGACATTTCTCAAAATCCACTCTCGTGGAATTGAAGCAGAGCTACAGATAGACGTACTGTATTGCTAAAAAACGAGTGGGAATTGTTGAAAAACCTTTCAAGGAACTGTAAGTGGCAAACAGGTAAAATATGTGCTTTGAGCACTTTCTGGGATCAAGCAAGGCAAAAAAGACTCATCTTACACAAATGGAAACATAACGGAGAGCATTAGATCTGCTGGAGGGAAATGCCATACCCAATATTATAAACATTTCTTATTGAAACAACTGCTATTCCTGCCTGTTTATTATTTTCTATCTGGTTGTTTTGTCCATTTGTTATTCCTACGGTGTTAAATGCACAAAAACATTATTAACTGAAAATCCTTTAGCATTTAGTAAAAACACTTCAGGAGAAAATGTGCCAAAAAAGAGTCACAGCATTTCAACTTGAATGGTGTTTACAAACATCTGTGTTAACTGTTCTGAGCTACAATAACCATACACAAAACCCCAATCATGCAATTGCTAAGCATGAAAAATGAGTCTGTGAATCTCAAATATCTGTAGCAAAAATCTGGTTCATCCATCTGCCTTTTTTTCAGGAAAGATTTTACATTTTTGGAAAACGGGTTGATCACATCTGACAAAAACAGCCCAACAATTGTTTTTTTCTACTACAGGGAATGTACAGTACTTGTTCCTGCTCATTTATTGCACATAAAGTGTTTGTATTAATAGGGACTGCAATAAGATTTCATGTAAATATTCAACATTTAAGTATATTTAGAATATTATGTCCTCTGTATCAACTATCCATTGTTTGCAATTATTGTTTCCCTATACCTGGGTGTGTTTTTTTTTTATTTTCACCCACCCTGGGGCTACAGTCAAGTTAGTTCAGGATCTGAATTGGGTACAAAGCATCTTGCAATACAGAAACGATAAAGATTGCATGCCATTTCTGTTAAAAGATTTCATTTATTCCTACATGAAATCGGCATATTCTTCTCAGCAGTTTTTAAAATACCTTTCTTTCAGTCATACTAGAGTTTACAGTGTTCATTTCAGATATATAACGTTGCTGTTGAGTTACTGAAATACTTTTCTAGTGTAAAGGTGTAGTACTGTACGTGCTACCAGCTAATTCCCACCTGAACCCAACCTCTTGCCTGTGAAATTTTATCCAACACTATTTCACAGGCTAGGTACAAGTACATTCTCTGCATGTTTCGTGCTGTGAAAAACATTATTTATACCTCTTTAAATCACAGTGTGAGAATTAGTTCCTATCAGTTATTGAACAGGAGAGGCCACTCTTTAGTGAACTCCAGCTGTAAGGCACCTGAATGCAGTATACAGTACTGTATGTATATATACAGTATGCAAAGGATTACATACATTGTACATCTCGTCAATAAAAATTTACTTTCAGAGGAATCAGCACAAATTAGATTTTTAAATATTGTTCAGTTTTCAGAATCTCTTGAAGTTAATTTAGCATACAAACAGATATTATGATCATTACAGAACATTTCTGTTTATAACTCACAAACATGCTTCTTTTAATTTGGTTAGTTACAGTATGTAGTCTGTGTAAAACAGTGTCTATGTTACAGCCATAAGAGCTACTCAATTTATCAATACACATGAGCTAAGACACTCCACAATATACGTAAGAAATCCTTCCTTTTCACACTATTATCATAAATACACAGGGGTAAATACACAGACCCCATACCATGAAACAGAGTGACTGAAATGTATTGCATACTTATATTTGTAACTGCTCCTTTTAAATATTTTAAGTTTATCCACAATACACATTTATCTCCTCAGAGAAATTTCCAATGGGACTCACTGACAAGGCCCCTGGGATCATATTTTTCTACATGTACTGTGCTGTGGGGGCAGGCTCAACATTGTTGGACTCCACTCCGGGGAAAAGTGTTTCTTGTTTTCCACTAATCTGTCTGCTGAATGGTGATTTATCCCTGGGTTTTTCTGCACAGGAAAAGGAATATTTTTTGTGAGGCTCAAATTTGCCACCCAAGGACCTGCCACCTTTTCATCACCTGTGTCATGTTCTTCCCTGTAACACTGACAGGTAGTTCATTCTTATTAAACATATTACTGGCCTACTAGCTTGTTCTCCAACCTCATGGCACCGCTTGACTATAAAAGAAACTCTAGAAGATATGCAGCCCAGTACCCTAGTGATCACTATTATCATATTATGATCACAACAATTGTCTGCATTGAACAATTTGTATAGCCTTTATGCCAACACAGGCCTCTGTGCAAAACTGTTGCCCCAATATATTTTAATGTTTGCCACTACGCCTATCCTGGCATCACTTCTAACATACAGTACTGTATGCAAAGGCTTTGAGAAATACAGCATTGCATTTCTTACAATTACAATTCTGAGCTTCTTAAGCTAATCTTGACAA
The DNA here is from genome assembly GCF_055471065.1 of Atractosteus spatula. Taxonomy (NCBI): domain Eukaryota; kingdom Metazoa; phylum Chordata; class Actinopteri; order Semionotiformes; family Lepisosteidae; genus Atractosteus; species Atractosteus spatula. The sequence continues at coordinate 62,924,520 of NC_142708.1, read as the reverse complement.
ATACTGAACTGTCCAGAAGCATTCATTAATTTTGTAAGTCTTATTTTTTACAAGAATCCACCCCCTGGTGTTGTAACGATTCCTTCAAAGACAGCCTTGGCAGCACTGTGGTCAGTGAGAAGTGAGAAGTGTTTTGTAGCACTCATACACCACACAACTCAGATTTATGTCATTTATGAATTTGCAAGCTTCTGATCTGGTTATTTTTGCATATCAACAACCTGCTGTAATCCATATTTTTGCCTGGTCAACAAACATAAAAAATAAACTCCAAAAGAAAATGTCTGGGACGAAAAAATGTTATAGGAATGGATCTTCAAAGAATTCAAAGCAAATTTATCCCTTTTCCTCAAACTGTATATATTTCTATTTAAAAAAGAACATATTACATGTCAGGTTTTCAATCAACACATACAGATGCCATTTAGAATGTGTGAGGTGTCATGTCCATAGACATGCTGCTTATTGTTCCCCAATTGTCAAAAGCAGGACTGCACTATTCTGTAGCATTGCCAGGTGGTGCTGGAAGACTAAAAATTTCCCATCATGCCGCACTGGTGTGTTGTCAGTCACAGTCCCTAATAAATACCACTCAAAAAACCCAAAAATGAATCATTAAAATCCAGATCACTTAATTAAACCCTGAAATGGGTATTTAGAAATTCAACTCTTCTTTTTCACATCATGAATGTGTCAGTTAAAATATTTTATTTGTTTTTTGCTTCTGAGAAAATGGTGCGTAGTGAGATTTAATCGTTTTTACATAAAATCATATTTAATAATCGGATTATTGCTGGCAAATTAAACAGAAAAAATACACAAGCAATAAAAAACAGAGCATAATTGGCAGGCTATTAAAATACAATTATTCAGCACAATCCATTTTGCATGCAGAACGCAAAGGGTGATGAAAGGAGTCTGTCAAACAGTTCCAGAAAAAGTTTCCCTAAATCCAAGATTAACACACAATCCAGACCCAGCATCCAATCATAAACACTAAACCTGATATTTGATAGCAGCTTTGCACTGAACAGCAGCAAGAAGCCTTTGTCAACCTTGTCAGACAAATTGTTCGATTGTTCAATGTAGAGATGATCTCCTGTCTTTGGCAGTTGCAGAAAATGCAGAATTTTCAAGGATTTTTGTCCTTCTAAGGTGCAGCATGATCACAAAAAAGCAGAGAGAAGAAGAGAGCATCCTAAATCTGTACATTTATCCATTATAAGCACAGGCTGCAACAGAAAGTATTTTCCTGCAGCAGACTAATTATAATAGTTAGACACAAAATAAGTATTATTAAGCAAATGCCATGTATATTACTGCTGTTTCCACTTCATGACCTTTTAAGATTTAAAAAATCTAAGCTTTTAGTTATATTTGTTTTATTTACCTATGTCTTTTATGTAAAGTTAAAGCAAAGAGATCATACTGTATGCTGCTTGTCATTGTAGCAGTGAGTTTTAGGGAAACATACAATGCTACCTCAAGTATAAATTCATTCACAAATAAATGATACACTTGTGTTCAAAGGACTTTTGTAAAATCGTCCTTTCATAGCCCACACAGATGAATATGTGAGCCACAAGAATCTTGTTTGTCATTTTACAATGATAAAGTTAGCCCACGTTTTGTGAAAAACTTGAGAGGGTAAAAAGAAAATCACTTTGATAGTGAAGCTTGCAAAACCTTTATACTTAATACAATGACAGTGATACAACACTGTTAAATTCATTAGAGTATACAAAATGTGATATATATATTCATTTAGGATTTATGCTTGTGCAGCTTTGCCTGAGATGTTAACAAATGTTTATGCAAGGTGAACATTCAGGCCTTTTGCTAACACAAACAACAGCGGGTAATGATGCTTGGTCTAATTTACTGACCGAGACAGAAAGGGGAGATATGTTCACTGCTGCTCTTTAACCTTCTCTGACTCTAGAGGCATGGCTCATTTACCTCTTAGAGGTTACCATAGAATAAAAGGTCACCTTTCATATTGTCTGACATTACAGTCAGCAGAATTTCATTTCAGACTCAACCTTTCTGGGGCTAAGCACAGAAGGCTTCCACAGTGAGGATTTCCGATCTGAACACTTATAACTCAAGCAAGTTATCTTCAGCAGATGTTCCGCAAAGGCAGATTGAGAATTCTGTACATGCATGTCCACAGACAGTCTCTACGGACAGATGAAGTTCCCTGCTGAAGTATTGTAAAATAAGACTCTGAAAAATTCAGAAACTTGGGGGAACATTTCAGAAGAAGACTGAAATGCATCTTAAAAACCAGAATAGCAGAGCTGCCCAAAGTCAACTTAAAAGTCAAATGCGCCTCAGGGTAGAAAAAATATTTTTCATCTTCGAAGACAATGCAACAAAATGGGAGTCCCAGCTGTGGATTAGAATGAGGAGAGTGAAATCTTCAGTGACCGTGACACGTGCAGATGAGTGAGGAAGCCTGCTGGAGATGTGAGCCAGGTATCTACAGTACTACTAACAAGCACAGTGAGGCACAGCAGATGGTGTTAAGGTCAGAAGTGAAAAGATCTGGCCAAGGAGTCTGTCTTCTGTTTACTGTACGTGTCAGGAACAACACAAAACTGCAGCAGATAAGCAGATAAGACTCTCAAGAGGACTTAGAGACCCTTCGTGCACATTTTAGATTGTAGTCCCTTAATAAAGACAACTTTATGTTGCACTTGTAATCTCGGGCTGTACAGTAATAATATGTAGTGGAATGGGGCATTCTCAGGACTGTAATGATAAGTTTACACACACACACACATCCTTCTTGAAATTTTGATGTGTGCTTAGCTCTAAAAAGCTTGCTAGGGACCAAACTGATAGCTCCTTATTTGGGATTTGGCGGATGTACAACGTCTATACATGAGTAATCAAATTCTATACACATTCAATAATATTTTCTTGTTAAGCTCAAATGGCAGTCTGTCACAGGTGTAGTTAACAGTTTGACTGTCCTTTCACAAATTCAAGCATCACATCTCTTCTTTCCTGTCTTTGCTGTTTTGTTTTTAAAGACCATCCCCTAATGCCCTCAGTCCTGGAGGAACTCTTTGTCTCTGCTGGTTTCCATCTGTCTGACCTCTACATCCACATGCCAATTGATGACTTAATTAATCTCATTGCCTGTTTAGACTGCTATGTAACTTGTGTTTTCAGTCTGTCCTGAGTGTCAAAAATAAATTATATCAAGGTTGCATTTCCTAGAACTTTATCACAGAACATGCAGTCTACAATCAAGTGTAATTACCGTTATTTCAAATAGTTCTTAATAGTCGATCAATTGATAATGAACAGATGCAGATGGTAAAGAAATGGTCAGATGCCCACAGGTGGGAATGACACTGCATCATGATATGCCCACAGGTGGGAAAGACATCATGATCTGTACTTACCATATCCAAAGGGGACATACAGTATGCAGATATTACCTTGGCCACCAGTGTCCTCTAGAATCGGTGCCAATAGAAAATGTTTGCTGTCTCTTCCAAAAGCACTGATAGATCGCACAGAGCCTACAGGAGCTGGGATCAGTTCTCTAGCAACACCAGTCCCAGTACAGCTAGGCTAACTCATCAGGCATGGTACATCACTGGCAAGAGTGTCCAAGTGTTAACGGTGGACTTATCCATTACTGACATCTTGGGAAACATCACTTTTTTAATGCTTAGACACTGAATCCAAATGTGTCATCAACAGGTGAATGCCATGTCTCAGAAATATGTCCCAAATGCCCCCTTGATAGGACTAGATTAGTTTCAAGAATCTCTGTGTTTTGTAAACTATACATTTTGAACAAGCGATAGCAATCCTTTAATCCTGAAGCAACCCTTGAATAACCGAACATCCTGCTTTCATGGTAGGATTTCAGAAAACTTCATCCTTAAGGGGACTATGGGACTGTCACTATCACAGCAGCTGGTTTGAATTCTAAAACAGGGATATTCGCAATTTATGTGTTGTAACTAAATTCAGTGAAACACCCCAAACATCCTGGCAATGACTGACCTCAATGCTATAGATTCTACCTTTTTTTTCAGATCAGAATAAACTCATGCAAAATGCACAAATATGCACATATCAGAAATTCAAATCAACCAATGACAGCTGCTAAATGCCACACTAATTATTAGAACTGCTTATCAAAAGTGCATTAGTTAAAACATGAAAACAATTTGTTTGCATTATTAGGAGCCCATGATTAAAAACTGCGAGGTAGGGTGCCAACATATTTCTCTCAGAAGAAAGGATGAAGTAGAACTGACATGAATTTATTACAAAGCTAGGACTGCATGTACTGTACTGTATCTTCATTTATTTTTCAAAGAAAGTAAGTTTACTTAAACAGAAATGTAATTTTCATTATATGAAAGTTTGTATTAAAGTATTACAAAAACATAATATAAAATGAATGTAAAAAGGTCACATCAAACCCTGGAGTGATATGAGAGATATGAACATCACGAAATGGACTAAACCTAGTCTGTTTCTCAGAAATTCAAGTAAAAATAGAGTCAAACTGTAGTTATGTGGAACAGATTAACAACTTGTGTTTTCAGCACTGATACAGCTGTATCATGTAAGGAACAGCAAACAGAAAGCAGAAAGCTATTTACAGTATACCAGAACAGTAGGGTTGTGTCATCTGTAATCGATCCAATGACTAGCAGGTAGTTTGAAGTCTGAAAGCTCAGCTGGTGTTCTTAAAGGGTTACAACCCTAACAAAGTCAAAACCATACAAATGAAGCAATTCGACTGTTAATCTCATTGACTTTATACCTGTATATATATATATCTGTTGGTTGAAAAGGGAGCTTTATAGAGACTATCAGCTCTGAGTGAAACAGTTTAAAAACACAAAAGCATTTTATAAAAGGAACATGGCATGCTTAGACTAAATGTACCACTTAGCAATTCTCCAATGATGTTGAATATTCGTCATCACTACATCCAGGATCATAACCTACAGTATTATTGTCTGTCCTCTAATCAAAGAAGCTTCTTTGGGAAAGTGCCCAGATTCCCCAGGTCAAACTGTTCCCGTAGAAATAAAATAGGGCCTTTCTCTATATGCCTACACTGAAATGTTTTAAAAAGTGATATGGAACCATGAGGAAATGCCAATTTTAGCCTGTCATGTTAGTCTGTCATGTAAGTCATGTTAGGAGACACATTAGAATCAACAGTAAAACGAATCCAGTCAAATATTCAACCACTGCTCAGGACATGGTGTGTGAAAATAAGGTGGAATATCTCTGCACTTGTTATTATGATTAATTTTAAACCCTGATCCCACAGGTAAATAAATATATATGCAACCTCAAAAATGATCAAACTTTTTAAAATGTTTCTCCAGTGGATATCCCGCTTTGAGAACAGCTAGATTTAACTCTTTTCCTCATCCTATGAGTAGTGCCTACACATCATTGTAATAACATTGTATCAGAATAATATAATCACTCCAATGTTCCCACGTGTTCACGACAGACAGCAAGCAGACGATTACAGCAGCAGAGGTCATCAGCTCAAAGAAATGTTAATAACCGTGTGGGCAGCTGCTTGACATTGCTGGCAGCACTCGTTCAGTCCCTTTCAGTCTCTCCGACGAACACATTACATGGTTGTTAATATTGCAATACAACATGTCCTCATTAAAGCCTTGTACTCCTGAAAGCAGTACAGGTAAGCCAGTGCTTCCCTTAATGCTTTCTCTTGTTAGCGCAGACATCGTTACTGACATTCCTGCCTGCTGTCGCTCCTAACACGTCTCACAGCCTGCCTGTGTCGACTCGGTCATGTGCAGTAATGGGGGATATAAAACGAGGCCAGCGTTTCCCTGTCTCTCTGGCGCACTGACAAGCTCAACAGAAACAGGAACGCACAATAAATGGTCAAAAGAAAAAACCTACAGTATCTGCACTTGCAGAGCATGCAAATCGGAAATGCTGACAGAAGACACAATTTCACTCTGGACGCGAAATGTCTACCATCTACATGTTTAAAATTCTGGGCCATCTTTACTGGTTTTCGATAGGCTTTAAATAGAGATAGAAAGCATCACGTCATGTGTGGCATTTTAAAAAATGCCGCTGTGCCAAAAGAAACTAAGTCATGTGGTCAAAATAAATGAGATCCTGCTCCAAAATCTAACTGTGAAAAACTTTACGTATTTCTGTAAAGATTTTTCACAGAGTTTGTCATTTTCACAAATTAAATTAGCTAATAGCCTTTTTATTAACGTTTTGTACTCTTTTTATTTTTATTTTATGCTTTTGCATTCCTGTGGCTGCCGGCTGAAAAAGGCAGTGTGAGCTTCTTTCCAATAAAGTCCATTCCAATGGAGCCCGTGTCCAGGTTTCGCATTTATTGGAAGATATAAAAAACGTATTTTGTGAAGAAATATCCCTGAAGTGTCTCTGCAATCATCTGACATGGATTTCATTCAGGGCAGGGGGGGAGCAATTTTGTCTGTCTTTCTGGAGCTCTTTTGACATTTCTAACAGGTTTACTTTCCTTAAGAAATTTCTTGATTTCTTCTTTGAGGAAGCCTTGTTAAGATGCAAGATCTTTGTTTTGCTTTTCCTATAGTGAGTATTGTGAACTATTACAGGAAACTATAATCAGAGATCATAAGTAAGATTTTATTTGGACTTCCCTAAAGTGTGTACAAGACTCAATGTAAGTGCACAACTCAATGTTATGAACTTTTTGTACTTTTTAAGCCACGTTAACATGATAATCCAATGCTCTTTTCTAAGTTAATAACCTGATTTTGAAAAAATGAACTAAAAATGATTGTTTAAAAAAATTAACAAAATCCAAGATAAAACACACAAGTAGCATGAAGTCAAGCATACAGTACATCATAAATAAAGATGTGATAGGCAGGATAGCATTAATTCATGAAGACAGTGGTGAAAATGGCACTACAGTACATTAGTAAGAAAAAATAAATGAATTTCAGTACCCAGAAATAATACAGTAGAGTACAATGAGAGTTTCTGCAGAAATATGTACTATTACATCAAGATTTCCATAATCAAACTAATGCACACAAATCACTGTCATGTTTGATGAGGAAACGAATTAGATTTAAGAAAGATTTGTACAGCAATTTCCTTTCCTTTCATCTGTGAAATGGCTTTTATAATGCAGTCCAGTCAAAATGTGATTTTAAATAAAATTAAATGAAACAAAGTTTTTTTTTGCAAAACTGTAAAAGTCATCAAATTATATTTCGTTAATTAGGGATTAAAAAGAGGTGAAGTACTTCAAATGATCAGTGTGTACAGTAGAATTAGTGGATATCATTTTGATGTCTGTATTATCACGTTAATTGTATGACAAAAATTAAAACTATTTGAACAGTTTCAGTTATATTAGAGCGCAGAAATGTAATGGAGAATGTCGAACTTTCAAAAAGTAATCACTCTAGCTTTCTTTTCTTATCAAAACTCTCTTCAGTTTCTAGAAAAAGATTCATATCCTACTACTAGAATTTTGCCTCTCTTAACTTCTCAAGACACCTGAGTTGAAACAGTGAATGGTAATACTTTTGCCATATACAGTACAGTATGTACTGCAAGGGCTCTTTGGAAGCATCAGACAACAGTTTTGCAGAGCTCACAACAGGAAAACCATTGCTTTGAGCTGCTTCTGCAAACACTTTCACATTACAGAACATTGTGACAGGACCTTTGAAGTATAAAAGGTTTGATCTTTTACATTTTACATTTGCATTTTTATACTATAAGAACTTTTTTGTTTCTAGAAGAAGAAAATTCATGAGACCCAGACAACACCCCATGACTCTAACCCTTTTGAAGGTTTACTGCAGTAAGTGGGATCATATGCATTCTTTAGTTTTATCTCACGTTGGAGAGGGAATGTGACCCTATCCTAACCCTTGTATTTATTCTATATTACCCAGAATGTACAGTAGATGATTGCTATTGGCCCCAGTCCTTTCTTTCAAAACCACATCACACTGACTGCCAGAACTCTCTGAAGAGAACCAGGAATGCCACACCTGCTCATAAGGAACAAAAGGAGCAGACCAGGTGGTACTAGTTCTCTTTTTAAAAAAATAAGTCTTGCGCCTGTAATGTAAGGCGAAAGACACAAAAAGACAAACCTCTTAATTGCACTGAGGCAAAGCGCTATGTCCTACACAGGGGATAGGCCCGTAGGCTTATGCCTTCCCCTGCTGTTCTGTCACCAATCCGACCAGCAGGTTAGATAACACTGATCTATCACTAACTAATCTGAACAGATGGAAAGCTTCCAGCTGAAAAAGGATAGGAAAATAGCACCTCTTCAGGAATTGTGTTGAAACAGCTGTAGCAGATGGTGTTGGAAATTAAGAAAGATCTGACTTATCAATGTGTTAGGAATGCACAGAACAAGACGGTTAAAATGGTTAAACATTCTGCAGGATAAGATAAGAGCAATGATCGGTCAAATTCTTGTTCCTGCCCTGTTGGATCTGACATAACCTAAATTACCAGACAATGGATTGTAAACCTCAGTATAATACAGATAGTAAGAGATGGAGCAGCTGCTGATCCAAATATCCGTCTACAACTGTGAATGGAAGAGAATGGCATACTAAAGGATTTTACCATTTGACAACAAAACTCACTTTATTACCTCGTCTTTCCTTCCTGCAATTGTTTCAGAGGCAAAGCTGACAGTTTAAGCAGCTTATAAACAGGTTATAGACTGCACTGTTTCCTGTTCATATTGATGTGCTCAACTGTTCCATTTATTTAATCCTGCAACTGTTCGATACTGACCTGAAAATGTGAACTGGACTAGCCAAACAGACAAAAAAGGACCAACTGCGCTGAAAGGCAATGGAATTGCAATAAGCCTTGTGAACTGCAAAATAATAAAAAGGGCTTAAGGCAAATATAGATATCAATTCAGTTAATTAAAGGTGTATTTACTACAGTCTGTATTACCCTGTCATTTGATTGGACATGTTGAATTTCTTATAATACAGTTTTTTTACACTTTCATGATTCTAACAAGTCCATAATGAACCTAAAATCAGATCTATATTTATATACTTAAGATGTCAATTCACAGACCTGACCGATAACCATCTGGAAGCAGAAGATAATTCCTCTTAAGGTTTATTCATTCTCAAAAGTCTCTGATTCTGCGGATGAATCAGATGGCATTCCTTTACAGCTTATTCTGTTCCCAAACATTCTTAACTAGAAGAGGCCATTTGATTCCTCTTTAATATTTGATTGGTTGTAGCTAACCATTCCAAGCATACAATTCATTCACTTCCTGAACTATTCTAAAGTTACCTTCGATAATAGAAGTCTGCTCCAGACACCTCTGGCATGTGTGCACAACTTCCTAATTTACAATTTTCAATTGTGATCAGCTTGTTTGGCGGTTCCCTGTGGAGCATATCCTAGACTTCTTGTTTGCCTTTATTGTCAATGTATTGAAGGACTCTGTCCATTGTAATAAAATTCTCTGTTTGAGATTGAAGGCTCCTCAACTCCTTTACCCGTAACATCATTATATCTTCAGCTCTAACCAACAATAGAACTGCATGGTCATCATCAACAAACAATATAGTTTTGCCAAAAGCTGAATTCCCACTAAACTGAAGCTTCCTCCTTCATTTATTTATTTTTTATCACATGACAAAGTCGTTTCATTGAGACAGGAAGCCTGAGACTTTTGGCCCATGTGTGAACCCATTTGCTAATGGGTTCTACCTGTGTCATTTCTGAAGAGTGTTTTAACAATATTATTTTTCCAGTAGTCCTTTGATTTAAAACTCCTGGAACTGTACCACGTAAATAAGGCTATATTTTAAATGCTTATTTTGCAGTTCACAAATAATGTTTCACATATGAATTAAAACATCAAAACTAGGGTACTGCAAATGGCTAAGGATTTCGATACCAGCTTCAAAGAAAACAGATGACAGGATTTTTAATAAAACAGAAGCCCGGTTATATTTGTTGTTAAAAAAATAATCAACAATCTAGTACAGCTGTCAATTAATTTCTGTGAAAAGATGTGTTTCTTTCTTTTGCTTTTAGACTAATCCAGGAAACCTCAGTGAACTTCACAGGTGATGAAAATGAAAGTTTAAAATCATCCATTTTCTGAGGTTGAACTGAGAACACCAAGTTCTTAGAACAGAACTCAGAAGGAGCAGGAAAAGAAAGAGAAGTAAAAACAGTGAGAATCCACATGGACTCACAGAGATCAGCAAGCATCCCAAATGAGATTTTCAAATTAATTTGCAGCCTTGTCCTGATGTTCTCTGGAACCCGGAGAGTCACAGATAAAACACTTCTGATGTTTAAGGGCAACAATCTCTAAACGAAGCACAGAGTACTCACAAGTAATTACCAAGCCTAAAATAACTTCAGATGTCTGTCTAGAGCACTTGTCATAGGCAGTAATAAGACTGCAGTGGGACCCGCCAACTCCAAAGAAAAACACCTCACAACTTTCATTAAACAGAAAAGAAAACAACCAGATGAATACTTTCCTGCTCGGCAGACGTCATGCAAGCTTTCATTTTATTTGCATTTTTTAGCAAGATTTAAAAAAACATATTGCACAGTTTGGTAATATGTGCATGTCTCAATGTCTCCATTCGTAGGAATGTCAGGAAGTGATAAAAATAGCCAACAGCATAAAAGTACAGTATGTATAGCAATGTAAGCTGACTTCAAATAAGGAGAACAAATGCTAAAATTATATGATTCTCTAGAGACACTCTATAAAAAACAGCTGGTTCAGATTTGTTAAAAAAGAAATTGTGCCTAAAAGGAAAGTGAAATGTGACCAGAGTTGGCCGGCATTTACAGTATATAGGCAAAAATAGGTAAGCTGTGATAAAATGTTGTTTTTTGAAAATTACAGTATTTCAGAATATCAACCTTTAAGAGTAATTGCTTATGCATTTTTAAAAGATATTTAAATATATTAATATTTAAAAGTGATTAAATAGTGATTATTTGTATCCAAGTACAGTACACAATGAAGTAGTGGTTAAAGGTGTTTTTTAGGTTGGGAAAGGCAGACCTGTACAGAGCACTGGATCACCAGCCAAAGTTTGACTTTTCATTGTGAGCAGGACGTGCTTAAGTTCCCCAATTACACAGCCAACAGAGAAGCCAGTCACATCAGCAGGGTGTGTGTGTGTTTCTATCAACCAGGTCAGCACGATCACACAGCAGCAACTGGATAAAACACTAATTAGCTATTCAAACTGAGAGCTACAATATTTACAAAAGAATGTCAATACTTTGAGGGTAAACAATAGCGTCTTTTCTTTTAATTCAGAGTTTAGGCAAATTTCCAGTATAATTTGAACAAGGATTTTCATAAATGTGGGACAGCACAAGTTAAAAATGCTCATGCCAGCCATACCCAGTGGTGATACCATATGGCCGGGAAAGACAAGTTCAATATTGCCATCACTTATGCAAGATAAGGTCAAAATTACATGCATATTGTGTCAAGCACATACTGTAACAATCCATTGACAGCGGTTTCTCTCAGTACTCCACAGTGAAACACAACATTAGTCCGAGCAATTTGACAATTTATGAAACAATGTGATGACCTTAGCTGTGGTATCCATCAAAACTTCTATTGATTTGTTTTGCATTGTTCTTCGAAAACTAAAAACTTAGCGCTCCATTTTCTTTTGTGTTTAGTTTATCTCCATGAATATCTACCACTCACTGCAAATCAACTTAGGTTCATCATTCATAAAAGAAACAGATTATGAATAATTATACTGGAAAACATATTTTTCCCTCAAAACCAGTTGGAATAATATATGCTTTACATACACATAATGCCTCAGAAACTGAGATTGACTTTTTAAACAGTGCTTAGAAATCTGGACGTGATGTCAATGACCTGTTGCCAGCCAGTGTTTTCCTGATGTGTCTGTATTATTATCCCAGTCCATGTTAAATTTATACCAGTACAAATTATTTTATAATAAGGGGGTATAAAAGCTCAACAAATTCATTGATCATTTCTCTGGAGCAGCCTCTCTAGGGACATATATTAATTTCTCTAGTTCTCTTTAAAATGTTATCAAAGCTATACAGATGTTTTTGGTCTTATTTGACTCACTTGGTACTAAAAAATTGTTCAAACTGCTGTAACAAAACACTGGGCATTTAAAGTTAAGCATTTTGTTTAAGCCAGCTCTGACACCTTTTAATTGTTTTCTCAGTCTGACAAGCAGTTTGGGATCTTATACCTTTAATTGTTGATCAATTAGCTGTTCGTTTTATGATATTTTACAGATAAAAGATGCAATTTCCACTTTCCATTTTACGTGACATCTTTGTGAAGTGACTGAGGTATTGTTAACTGATACATATTTCCATACATCTCAGCTAGGCAACTTTGTACAGAAGCTCTTCAAAGTTATTGTTTGCCTCACCGTGGCATTCCTCCTTATCCAGCTGCTCAGTTTTGAGAGATGACCTGATCTAGGCAGTGTCTGGGCAGTACGAGATACTTTCCATTTCCTGATGGAATTTTTGTACCCTTCTCCTGATCTTTGTTTTTCAATGACTTTATCCCTGACTTGCTTTGACAGCACATTAGTTCTCATGGTTCAGTCATTGTTTGAAATTGACTACCTGACCAAGGAACCTCTATTCAGCAGTATTTTTTAAGGTACTTGGAAGACATGGAGCTGCAGGAAACATTAGGGTATTATGATATTACTGTATAATATTATGAACATCACTAGAGCAAGGCTGATCATACTGTATCCTGGTTTAACTTTAAGAAAGTTATACAAAACAATGACTGCTGCATGTCAGTTTGTGTAGTGCCTTTCCAGGAGAAGAAAATGAACACTATGAAAATGTTTGTTTTTGAAAAAGGAAAGATTATTTGTGCGTCTCCTGTAGCAGGATGCATGTGCCCTAAAGGATCTGCCTAAGGGGTGAGCAGTCCTCCTTAGCAGAGAGGAGATGTCTTTCTTGAGAAAGAGGTTTTCTGTGAGACATTTTTGATTGACAGTCACAGTACAACATCAAACAGGAGCTCTTTAAAAATGGCAAGCACTCAAATGTGTACTTAAATCAAAGCAAGGCAACACTGAAAGCACTTCAAAATTTACTATTAACTAAAGAGACTCCAGCTTGCTCATGAGATAAAGCACAGATGAAACACTAAACACAGCCATATGCAGTTTAGGAACAGCATTAATGAGTAATCTGAAGAACCATGATCAAGTTTAACAAGAAAAAAATTACTGGCAGATTCCCTAGCTTGAGACATTCAATCCGGTTTACCTCTGAGTTTTATTCTAAACTGGCATCTTGTGACTCAGCGAACCAATAGCTTTAAACTGAATGAGCAACTCGTTAATTAAAACATTCTGACATTTTCAATCTCCTAAGAGGCTCAGTTTTTTTTATTAAAATGCGCCACCTTTCCAGAGTTGAAAACCAGTAAAAGTAACTATTTAACAAATTATTAGCTGGATTTAGGGTTTAATTAAGTCATCCTGATTCCTATAGCTTTAAACAAACAAGGGGAGCAGAACTCCTGAATTCTCACCAGAGCTTAAGCCGCCAGCAAGAGTTAAAGCCACTCATACAGCTGAGGAGACAAAGGCAGGTGGGGTAAAGTAGTATGATCAAGGCTGTAACAGTGGCCTCCCACACTGGAGTGGTGAAACAATGACTGAGTCCAGAATCCCTGTGCCTTCCCCCTGTATTTGAAACTAATCCTAATACACTTCACAGAACAATAGCTGTAAAAAAGATCTAGACTCTGGTGTTATATAACATCCCAAGAGAACCCTATTACAAGCAAGAATTGACATTTTTATATGCTGTTTCATATATTCAAGTTTTTTTATCATTTAATGATTCCTTCTGTGAAATCACTGCATCTGTTAAGCATTTAAATGTCTTTTCAATTAAAAGTCCCGGGCTGCTAAAAAGGCAACATCACGCCTGTCCCAACAGATGCTTGAATCTCAGCCATGAATTGAATTAACCATTGCTTGCTTCAGACTTCCCAGGTTCACTGTGGTAGTTAAAAAAATATTTAACTAGATTGATCCTATGTCTGGAAATTCAAATAGACAGTAGCTGTGACTATTCCACAAATATCAATATTAATATCTATTTTTTGTCAGGAAATGGGTAGAAAACCCATGGAATAATTAAGAGGATTTTACATGTTGCCCTTGTTAAATAATTTATTTTTAACATTCTGTAATGGTTTAGTGATGATGCTCCTTACTTCTTTTTCCACTGTAATAATAATAAACATGTGCCAGGCCTTGTGATCATTTAAAAATGGCATAATACATATACAGTATACTATTTTATCTGCAGTGTGTTCCCCTTCCCCAGATTTTCACTACATCTGTGCTGTACAGCAGTGAAGATCATGTTTCATAAACATCATCTTGCCAGTCAACTTGATGTCTTGATTTGGCTGAAATAGCTAGTCAAGTTAGTGGCGAACAACAATCAAGACCTCGTAACCAGTATAAGATGCAAATAAAAGGAAACTGCAGCTAAATTGAAGCTTTGAAGCCCTCCTTTCCTGTCCGCCAGGAGCACAAATGCACATATGGCGCAAGACATCCAAAACCGGCTCCCACATCACAGATGACGGATCATAACAGATCTGCAATTCATGAGCGCTCATGCTATGACAAAAAACGTAAAAGCAGACCGGGAATGATAGCAACTAGGCTCAGCTCAGTGTGCGTCTACTGAGTGATTACTTGCAGAAATGTGAACTGCGCTCTGCAGAGGGAAGGCTCCCCTTGAGGTGGTGCACAACAGCAGGATGGCTAAGCAGAAAGCCATTAAACGGCAGTTGCTTGCATCCGAGGTGCTGGAACAGCTCGTCTCAGCCCTGTCCCCATCTTTTCCTGGGCCGTGCAGAGGGATGCATTGATTTGCATGAGGAATTTGCAGACATTTGAGAAATTTGGGCAGGTTTCAAGGCACGTTTGGATTCTAACTGCAGAACAGATGCAGAAAGCGGGCTGTGTTTCCCGCAGAGTGTGGGCACCGCTGGCTGGGTTTCAGCAGAGAGATACAGCTGGAGGCAGACAGTACAACTGAAGCAGAACAGCCCGAAAAGTAATTCTGCATCCCAAGTCGCCAGGTTGTTCTGACCACGGATGGCTGGAATCATTGGGAATTACAGCAGCATGGAACTGAAGTTCAATTAGAAACTCAAGGGGGGACTTGCGAGGCAGAAGTTTTTTAACAAGGAAAAAGGATTTATCTCTTCAAAAGGAATCAAAGAACAATTTGCTTAAACTTTTCAAACAAGATCACCCAAAAGATGAACAGTGTATGCCATCAGGATAGTTTTAAAGTTAAAAGTGCAACTTCAGTAACAGATTATTGAACAGGACATGCAATAACCTTAGACAACAGTGAAAGCCAGTAGGTCACTGCGCCCTAGCATTATACAAACAAAACAATAAAAAATTAAGCATTTTAAATTAACATGGTGTTAGATTTCATCTACTATAGAGTTCTCTCCAACAATGTTTCCATCATGATCAATAAATTAAGAACCACAGCCCTAAAGTTAGTTATCTACAGTATAATATAGACAACATAAACTAACAACCTGAATATTAATAATTGGATTATTATTAAAAAATCTATTTGACACTGATTAAACTTCCAATTAGCTAATAAAGCACAACTATTTTTAAGACTCTCATCTTTCTTCTATATGAAAATGTCCTGTATATTGAATAAGAAGATAGAATATAGTCACCTGATGATGACTACTCTGTAAGATTAGATTACAAAAAGGTCAATTCTGTACATCTTTCTGTGAGGAATGAGCATAGATCCCACAGAAGTAATGTGAATAGAATATGTGCATTGCATTTTGCCGTATTTCAAATGAGCATTAGAGATGTTTTCAGACAGTATCATAGTGGAATCATGAAAATCTATACTAAAGCACCCAAGAAGAAGCCAAGGAGATCAGCTGTTCAATACCTTTGATGCGTCTGCCTCCTACAACATTAAAACAAAGACAGAAGGAGGTATTGCTATTTACTGTCATCATGTCTGTGACCTACAGTATTACATTTTAAATCAATACACGGGATTGTAACTATTATCTTCTCAGGAGACAATTAAAATATTGCCAGAGCAGAAGGCAAAGATACAGTAGTCAGACATGCTGATCTTTGGCCTTGTAGTAAAAAGCTATTGATGCTATTTATCAATGTGTACCAATTAGGCTGTATCAAACACAAAACTGTTAAAGTTCAGTCATTTTGGGGAAAAAATGCTACACTGTTACTGTGAAAAATGAAAGTCCAGTGAAACAGCCAGAAAAAAACTGCAGGGGCTTAGTAATGGTCACGGGAGAGTTAAGCCCATCTTACTTGTTCAGATGTCAGAAATTTTATGATGGAAGAAGGAGGAACCAGGGAGCTGTTTATAATGTAAGTGAAGTAAGTTTAACTGTTTTTATCACTTAAGGTAAAAGCTGGATTCTCGAGTGTGGGTCTTGACTGCTCAACAGAATCCATTCCAATATTCTCCCAGTGCTTTGATGAATTTGGAAAAAGTATTTTGAAAATCATACAAAATGGATCACAAATACACCGTTCTACCACTGATGACAATTTATCAAGCTATCAAAGCCTTCAAAAGGTGTATCATAAATTGGCCAACAGGATTCTTAGTGATCAAATCTCTTAGTGAAAAAAACTCCAAAAGTGAAAAATTCCAAAAGATGTGTGGAATCCTCCAAACCGTACTGAACGGATAATTTATAAAAGGAAGCCAGAAATCAATGCTGCTGGACAGTTCAAATAAAAACCTCTCTGGAATCACTTAAACAGATGATTCATGAGGCCCACGTGCTGACCTTGGTAAGGTATTATGGAATTCTTGACAAGGTTAATAAGGCTACGGAGCTGATTCCTGCCTTCACCCTGGTCACCCATGAAAACAGTAGAAAAATGACACCTGCTGAAGTATCCTGCCTTGAACTTCACCTTGAATTACAGAAAACAGATCAATCTGCTGCTTTACGGACATGACGTGACTTTAATGGGAGTATGCTCTCTTAGAAAGTCTAATAAAGAGTTATTGCAATTAAAAAGGCACTACAGTATATGTATGTACATGCAAGTATACAGTACATTCCATGCATGTGCAAGAGGCATTTGGCCATACATGTCAATGGCTCCCACTCTGCC
The DNA here is from genome assembly GCF_055471065.1 of Atractosteus spatula. NCBI lineage: Eukaryota > Metazoa > Chordata > Actinopteri > Semionotiformes > Lepisosteidae > Atractosteus > Atractosteus spatula. The sequence continues at coordinate 62,907,259 of NC_142708.1, read as the reverse complement.
TAGGTCCCTTGATAAATACAGGTTAGATTAAAGGTGTCTTTATTCAGAAACCTTATGAAAAGAAAAGCTAATAGAAGTCACAGATGACTTATTCATTTAATCTTCCACATATTTGACTGTGGTAATATGTACTGACTCATATGCACATTGAGTAGAAATACGTGGCATAAATAAGGGTATCAGCTCCGAAAATGATGTGGTTCCCTAAGCAGATTGCTTATCCTTCAGTGTAATCATGTGCATGCAGAACTGTGACACACACAGCAACTGCATATGCAAGATGAATGGAAGCCACAGGGTCTACATAAATACCTCTTTTTGAAAGGAAATGGGATTTTAAAAATATATTAATGACAGATGATGTAACATGTTGGGCACTGCCACATTTTTTCTTCAGAGTCGCAGCGCCTACAGCAGGTTCTTCATAGTTTGTTAATTCAGGGACTGATTTAGAACGGCCCAAAATCACCTTCTTTTAGAAACTTGGTTGGAGAAATGAGCCTTGGATGGACAAAAAAAAATACATAGTGCAAAAAGTAATATTTCTTTCCAGATCTTAAATGCAGTATCGATCTAGGTTCCTGGGAAAAATACATATATATTCTGAAGAACTGTAACAGCTCAAAGGCATTTACTAAAAAAATATACCAGAACTGTACTAAAAATCACATCCCAGTATTTTATATAGAATGCTTCATCTTGAGGTTTAGGTTAGTAAAACATCCCTGTGACTCCTTTGAAAAAATCACACCTGTACAAATTCAATCTATAGAAGATTAAATACTCCACACTATAAAAATATTCAAGTACAAAACTACTTGCAATAAATTTAAGACATTATCCTAAAAAGGGCAAAATGTTTTCTAATAAATGTGTTAGAAATTGAAAATATGATATAATATTAAAAGACATCTTTCAGAAGACACAGTTTTATTGTTTAAACCGAATTCCATCATGTGGCTTCAAAAATATAATAAAACCTGGTTACATATCCTGATTATAAGCTTTTTAAACTTCTAAAACATAACTACTGTACATACAGCATTTTCTTTACCCATGGCTGGATTTGTACTAGTCTTGTTTTGTTCCTGAATTATTATTATTATTATTATTATTATTAATTTCATTTACATGGCTGTGGTCAAGTTGGTCTCCATGGAAACAGATTAATCCACAATTCCACAGTAAGGGTTTGGGATGCAGAGAACTGTGACTTCCTGCCCTGGAATAATGTACTGACGGCAGCTTCGAGTGGGATGTCACGACCAGTTGGGGCATCAGTCCTCACAGTATAATTTACTGCTCTGCCATCTTTTCGAAAGTGTCACAGAGGAAGAGCACCATCGCTTACAAACACCCTAATCATCTGTCACACCCTAATCATCCATCACCTTTCACTAGCAGAAACAGGCATTAATCACTGATGCACTTGGGGATATTCAAGCCAGACCAATTAAAACAAGCAGAGAATAAATCAACAAATAATAAATTAAAACAATCTGCATAAAATGAAAACATTTATTCAAAGTTTCTAATGCAAATGAATAAGTGAGTGAATGTGTATCCTGGATCAGTTCAAACATAAAAGCAGCTGTAAAAAGAAAAAAAAAACATTATTTCTTAGCTTCTTACATTAGAGCAATGAGTATAACCCATTTTCTAAAAACAACTGTAAAGCAGCATAAAAGCAGAAAAGGATTTTTCTAAATATAGATATGGTACAGGCAATTTCTGGCATTTATTTGGAATTGGGAAGGTGAAGGTACAGTATGTTTGCCCTGAAGCACATTGCTTTCAAAATTATCCTGAGCTTTAAGCCTCATTATTTGAATTATATTTTAACAGAATGAAGTCTTAGAAGGCAGAACTAATTGCACATTAGCAATGAGAAAACCATGCCAAAAAGAACAAAGCCAAATTTATTTTTGCATAGTTTCCAAAAACAGCAAACTGTATTTAAGAGCTGCTTTATTGCTGGCTTTTTTTATGTGAAATAGTGGATGAGATTGAAGGATTATTTAAATCTAAATTCACCTGCATATTTCCTGGCATTTTCCTGTAAATTTCCCTTTACAGATAGCTGCTTTGTTCCAAAGTCATAGCTGGATGATATTTCCCTATTCCCTATTTAATAATAACTACTCAGATTAATTAAACCTGAAATTATTAGCTGTGCTTTTTTTCCTTGGTTGTCATCTAATTTAAATATCAGATGAAGACAGTATCACGACAGATAAAAACAGTATGAAAGTTCAACTAGGTCACCTTCAATTCAGATGAACCTAAACCATATCAAGTGAAAAAAAAGGTTAGGAACTGATTCTCCCATTCAGTGCAAATCAATGAAATTACACAATAAGAGATGCCGTGAACACAAAATACTGTAAGTACAAGTAGATTTGAGACTCAAACAGAGTGCCCTCCTTCTCACAAGGTGAGGTAACTTTATGGAAAAAGCAATGAATTAGAGCTTTTAAAGTAAGTCAGTGAATGGTGTCCTTATCATGTGACTGCATCTCGCATGAGTCATTAGCTTGACAATAATCTTTCCATGGTCTTTTGTCCTGGCTCCAATCAGAACTATTGTCTGCCTTGCAACACGCAAAAGGTATTAGGTGCCACATTTGAGAATTTAACTCAAAGCTAAATTTAACTCAAACTTAAGATGTCACTGCCAAAAAACTGCTCAGTTTTTGGGCAGTGATAAGAAAAGCTGTTGGGAAAAATAAGCAGTTGTCTTTAAGATCTTTCTGCAGCTGCTGGACATCAGAATAGGGAAAACCTTTTTTTCACTTTGCCATTTTCACAAAATGTTTTAAGAAACAAAATAAACTAAAAAACAAAAATGAAGCAAGTAAGGACAGAACTTCTCATAGCATGTTATATACAAACACACTTTTGGAGAAAGCTTCTATGATCCTTCACAGCACTGGAAGGCTGTAATAATGACACCTGAATCTAATGACTGGAAATCGGTATGAATCTGATTGCTGGCGACAAGCTATTGCACCACCTGCATACCAACTTTATACCGTTCTGACTCATGTTTCAACAGTAACAAATTCAATTTATCGATAGTGCAGTAAATAGCTAAACTTATACACTGATTATGATTTAGATACTCTGATATTATCAGAAGTGAAAAGAGAGAGTTTACATTTTAATGTGTTTTGGCAAAGCTTGAAAAAGAAATGATTTGGGACTAACACAGGAACAATGCAAATGTTTTTCTGTCATAACTACCAGTCCCAGTTATACTCTCATAACATTAGTATTATGCCATATATTTTCAGCCTCAGCTTTATCCTTAGAGGGACTTGAGGAATTGGATTCATAAGTTACAGTGCACAAAGCAGAATTTCATCCTGGATACACATGCATTCACACACATGCACACACAGTGGACAATAGAGAGATCCCAACTAAGCTGGGAAGCAGGACTGTCAAAGAGTTGAACCAAAGACCCTGAAGAATAGCTATACCCACACAGATATGGGGGGAACATGAAAACATGCAAACTTCACACAAGATCTTAATTACTCTTAATTAGTCTTGAGCTTTAGTTAATCTCGGAAACAAGATTTTTGCTTTCACCACCAGAATTTGCCCAGGGCTGATTAAAAGAGCTGGTGCAGAAATAACAAATGGGAACATACTGTAGTGTTAAGTGAGAGGGAAACCTCAAGTTATTCTTTTGTTTTTTCAAAACTTTCCTCAGAATTCAAATGAGATCTGACCAGTGCACTGCACACATAGCATTCCTTCCTGCATTTCCCAATTGGCAAGTGTGTGACTTTAAGGACACAGTAGCATTTAGGGAAACACTTGAAATTCTGTTTAGCGTTTGTTGGAATTTAAAAAGAAGAAATTATTTTCAATGCCTCGTGTTGGCGGAGCTGTAGAATTTCTCAGCAGAAAATACCAAATCAATTTATTTATTTTTAGCAAGTATAATTAGGTCAACATCCCTGCAGAAATTAATTATCCTGTTAACATTGGTAGCACATTTCACAAGCTAATTAAATTATACATGAATGACTCTAGCTAATATATTATACTAGCATTGAGATGGAGTACCACACGGCCCACAAATCATATAAAGTTATACAAACGGTGAACATATTCTTATCCAAAGTTATATATACTCTATATTTAATTATACATAGAATATTTTTATATCAGTATGTGAACTTGGATAGCAATGCTTTAATTTTCTTTTTGATTTTTTCTTTTTTTTAATTTCTAGAATACATACAATCAGTGTAGTCAAGGATTAATCCCCCTTTTTGGTGAACTCTATATAAAAACTTAACATTTCAGTGATTACATCATATCAGAAACCCTTTATCAGATGAACTGCAGCACAGTGTGTTTACAATGAAACTATCTCAATAATATTTGCAGACTCATGGGTTAGACTACATGTCTGTAAAGAGTAATCTATTCTATACAATCTGGAGCAGCGGGTTCCCTGTGAGGGGAGGGAGGGAAGAATTGCTACTGAGAGGAGAGCATGGCCCACCGTGCGGTGCTGTTTAGTCCCTCTCCAATTTTGACTCAGGTGTCACATGTTTTTCACATGTCAGGATGTGAGAAAAATAACAGCTGTACACATTATGCACAATGTACAATGCATGAGAATCACAATGTTACAATTACAGAGTTCAGATTTCAAGCGATAGATTGACAAGCAAAATTACAGAGCTCAGCATATCTTGCATAAAGTCAGCACATGAAATATAGATCACATCTTAATAACAGTATGTTTTAGAAATACAAAGCCATTTCAAAACATACAATACCTGAACTAATTCATACGGATCATACAGGACTATTTTCAGATTCGATGAGGGAGTTGAGTCAACAAGCGAGCGAGCCACATGAAATTAATCTCCACCTGTTACTTACAGTCTTTTTTATATTCTGCTGCATTTCAGAGAGTTAACAATGCTGTATTAGCACACAGCCTCAGGGGTATACCATATTATAATGTATAACATATCTTTGACAGATTACTTTCGTATTATTTATCCCATAAGAAATTTGCCTGATGTGAAATGAGTATGAAGGGATGAGCCTGTTGCTCATCTCTTGGGGTGGGATCAGGAATCTTGGTGCAAAGCTTGCTGTTCTGGTAAAGGAAAGAAAGTGCAGACCAAAGGATGCCGCACTAACCAGTATCTGCAGGTGAGCGTGTTGGTAACACGGTCCAGGTGACACTGCTGAGACTTTTACTAGAGTCAACACTCAATGGCGACAATTTAAACTGTACAATAAATTCCACAGGATGCACTGTACAACTCATTCAATTTACAAAACAACTGATAACTTACTGATAACTTAATGCAGCATGCTGTTATCCCTGCAGTGCTTAAATTCCTAAATTATGTTAATGCAACAAACAAAATAGAAACAAGTTCTATTCAAAAACATTGAAAAATACCATTATATAACATTAACACTATTTATGAAGTGATATCAAAAATTGAATGACATAGTTATTCCTGCACTGTGATATAAAATAACAGGTGGAGAAAATGCATGGGGGAACCAGTCCCTCCTTACACACAACAAATCAGCAATGGTACCCCACCCTACTGTACCACCACACTGCAACAAGCTAATCTAATCCACAAGCTATTGAGTGAAACAGGGATCTTTAGCTAGTCTGCAGTCTTTTGGGAATAAGCTAGAGTGATTTTGTACATCTGAATTCTCTTACCCCATCCCAGTAATCTTTACACACTAGCAGCTGCTGCGCTCCATCTCTGCCCCTTCAACAGGGTGTGCTTGTTTTGCGAAGGACACCAGACTTGTTTCTTCTCCCAAACGTTATTCTGGATCCACATCCACTGGCTGGAGCAGCTCTGTTTCCCGATTGCTGCCAGGTGCCCTCTTGCAGCCCCAGACTTCATGCAGGACCTAGCCCTTTTGTTTCTTTTGGTAGACATTGCATCGACTCATGGAATCGCAATTCAAATTCACAGTCTGCTGGATGGTCACCTTTCCAGCATCCCTTTTGCTCTTTGATCTCCTGGGTTAAATGATGACCGCCTGGAATCAAAGTCAGCATTGCCATGTTTGGGAGTTTGGATCCCCCTTAATCTCGTGGAATGTCATAGCTGATTTTGTTTTGTGTGTGGAGGGAGAGGGTCCATGGTGAATCCCAGTCACTGTTTAATGTTTTATGCTGCCTTGTCACAATACATTCCTAAAATGAATAAATATTTAATCTATATTTGGACCAAAAACTTTGTCATGCTTTAACATCCAGTACTACTCACTTAAGATTATATTCAGTATAATTCCATGTACTCTATATTCTAAAGTATTTCATGAAAATAAGGTATAGAGTATTCAGTGTTAACAATAAAAGACTTTAGCTTTATTTCATGTAAGTCTGTTCTTTTCTTAGATTTCTGGAACTATTGTAGCTGTCCCTGACCACCCTTCAAAACTGTGATGCCAGAATGAATGTGCCAGCAAATAATAGTACTGTACATTACTGTAATGATGCTGAATTCTTTCAGTCACTATCCACTGCTTCACACTTTTCTACACCATCTACAAACGAAAGCTTTTGTCTGCTCTGTAGGTTTGAACACAGGTATGATTGCTGTTACATTCCTGGAAATAAATTTGCTACTTGTTATATTTAAAGCACCCTTGATTGATATGTTACACAAAGTGTTCCAATACATACTATGATTTTGGAGCAGGAGATATTTCAGATTAAATGAGACATATCTGGCAGTCCTAAGATTCTGCTTAGCATGTTCTCCATTAGCTTTCAAGGATTGTCTGCTCATTGCTTTCCACGTGCTCTGTAAAAATTGTCCTCATTCCTACACAAGTCATTTTAAGTGCATTCCCAGTGGAGGATGTCTTTAGCCTGAGGAGCTGAATACAACTGGGAGTCAAATCAGCCAGAGATGTATCTTTATATTTTGATGCATTTAAATTTCCTACAGACATGCAGCAGTTTGATTCCCTCAAGAGGTAAGGCAGCCCATTATCATAATGTAGCTGTCACCATGCTTGACAGTAGGTATGACAAGTTTTCAGTGTTAGACTCCTTTTTGTCTTCATGAAAACTTCTGTTTGCTCTTTGAAACAACTCACTGGTTAGATCGCAATTTGCTGTGAGCAATCTTTATCAGGCTTGTGGATGTAGTCCTTCACATAATCCCCACAAACCTTTGTCTTTAAGCATTCTTGTCCTCTTCTTATGAACAGATGTCCCTTATCTGATTTTTTTTTAGATCTGGATAAGATGTCGGGGGCTTCCTTTTGCAATGTGTATAAAAATGCTAAACTTCTGAGATAATTTCCCTGTCTTTGTAAGTGTGCCACCTACAGGTTGTGCTACGCACAGTGCACACATATGCATGTCCAATGATTACTTCTCTGCACTTTTTGTAGTGCGCATAACTCATTTTTGTAATGCAAAAGGCAAAGAAACTATTCTACTTCACAGGACATAACTCATTTAACAGCATTTAAGGTATACACACAGAGGTTTGTTGTGTGTTAGACATCACATTCACCAGGGATACTCCTCTCTGTCAGACAGAAATAAATTCATCAGTAATGTAATTTACAGCTGTTCAACAATAGAACAACACTCCATGAAACTTGCTCCGCTAATTGTACACACAGGTGAACATTCTAGGTACAGTATGTAGTACTGTGAACACTAATTCACACTAATGTTCTTCTTGACTGCTTGTTGCACTAAGTTGGTGTGCCATTTCTTCCCTCTTTTTCCTGTAATTTATAAGCTTGTCTAGGACAAAATTGGTTGACATTTCTACTCCATAAAATGGTAATTCACTACTGCTAAGAAAAGCAATCATAGCGAAATTTCTAATGCAAAACAATCAAACCGAAAATGAATTCATTGTGTTTATACAGCACTTTGCATTCCAGAGGGTCCAAAATCTCTTAATGTAGAGAAGGGGTTCCACGTTATCCACTCACCCCTCACTGAAGTGCTGCTCCACCTGGGTGATGTGTGGCAGCCATTCTGCATCAGCAGTGCCACTGCTCAACACATCAGGCAGAGTAGAGAGAACTGTCTTCTAAAAGTCAATAAATTAGGGACAGACCAGATTGTTGAAGCCCAGAATGTAATTTACTCATGCCCCTGGGGAAAACACCCCTACTCTTACAAACAGTATCATGGGATCTTAAATGACCAAATAGTCAAGACCTCTGTTTAATGGGTCACCTGAAAGACAGCATGTCCTACAGCACAATGTGCCTATTATCATCCTGGGGCACTGGTTTGGTAACTCCAGAGGAAAGTACACCATCTACTACTCCACTAACAACTCCCCACTTACAGCAACAATTCCCACCCTAGTACGTAAAAGATATAACAAGTGTTTGAATAAGTGCTAGTCTAAATCCACAGACTAGTTTTTGCTTAATGAAAGAAAATGTATAGGTGTGAAAATCATGTAATAATTAAACTGCTTTTATATTTTTTTTAGATTTTGTCACGTGAATATATGCCAATAAAAACATTAATTTTAGGAATAATTCCCCTCTTTGGCCATCTTTTTTTTCAATACATTCAATTCCCAGGACAAAGAATGGAACTTTAGAACTTTCAGTTCAGAAGGACTAACCCGGGTGACTTCTCTCATCATTATCTTCAAACTGTTTCTATGCAGATGTTTTTTTTTCAGCTTGAGAAACGGGCAATGCCTTTTGAGAATCTGACAATGAGGACTCTTTCGAAGGGCTTGCAACCTAAGGGTATTTGCCGACACCTTCCTTTGACAGACCTCTTGATTTAATAGTGGAAGTCTGTAACAATGGTGCCCATCTCAACATTCCAGGGCAATAGAGAAGTAGGGCTCTTCCACTTCTGAATGGAGTGAATGTAGTGACAAAACATGCCACATCAGTTCATAATTCCAGATTTCAAGCTTCTCACAACATCATCATCCAGCATGTGCCTGCATTACGACTTTGGAACTGTAGGTCTTGGTGTATAAGGACAATTGTTCTGTGTTTTTTTCCTTTTTGGTAGGGGTGGATGTATTCTAAGAAAACCTGCATTTAATGTTCTTTTTTTCATGTATGCTCTTGATATATATGCTTGTCAAGCGAAGTTGGCTGGACCAGATTAAAAATGATGAGAACCATGCCATTTGAGATTCTCATCCTCCTCTTTTAATTATACATTGCAATTTCTCACAAGGCACTGTATATTGAAAGGCATTGTTCAGCTTGCTAATGAGGTGGGTAGATAATAACTCAGCATTGTCAAGCCAAGTGTTAGTTACCAACATTCTTTGCTCACCGTTTCCAAGGCTCCTAATTGAATGATGTGGTTTTACAGTTTCATTACATCTCAGAAATTGTTGTTATGATTCATTTAATCTGGGGACTGTAATCTTTTCAAATGAGGCTTGACCACACCGAAAGGTTGCCTTTAGCTTCTCCCTCAGGGCACAGAGGACGGGATTAATTTTTCACAGCTCTTCGGGTCTGCTCTTGAACCTCAGACCTTGCTAAAATTGTCAGGGTGTATGTCTGTATGCATTTGTGAGCTCTATCATTTGAGGAGTCTGGGGTCTCTGCTTTTTATAGTATGTTTCAAACTGCAGGGATTCCCAGAGATAAAATTAGGTTTTAAAAAATAACTTCCACATTAACTTCCAAAACTGGGGTCAACTTCAAGTGTTTTTCACAAACTATAAAGCCAGCAACAAACCTGTATTTGTATATTTAACACTATTTTGAGTGATACAGTGCCTTCAAAGTCTCTGAACACCACAAAATGACAGGACTTAATGCAATTATTCAAACAAAAGGAAAGAAAGTGAAAAATGATCTTCATTATGGCTTAATTGAACACTCACTGACACCAGCATAAAGAAGTTAAAATAGCTGCAAAGAGTCTGCTTCTATGGGAAACAAAGAACATTGTGTTTGTGTAATTCATGTGATATAGGGATATCAAAATTACTAAAGCTTCTTATGCAATTACCTTATGTGAAAACAGCTTTAGAAATTTAGGCATGCTACAGTACACTGATAATTCTTTGAGAAGGTCTTACAGGATTAATGTAATCATTCTTTCTTAGCTCTTGATCAGCTGGTTGCTGGAAGGTTTTTAAGTTAGTGGCAAAGTTACCTGTGTTGTTTCAAAACTTTAATATCAGCAGAAATGCATTCTTACTCTTATCCTATGCAAAAGATTGCTGGCAAAAAATAAGACTTTTGAAAGCAATGGTAAGAATCTTACACCAGGCAAATATACAAATGAGACAGCAGTATTCAGTTTGCTTTGCTTAATAAAACCCTGGAAGTGAGTGTAAAACAGGGTAACCTTGAGACAGCAGGATACTGTAAGGACACAGTCAGCAAAATTGGTAGTTGATAGCAAAGCCTTCATGACTGGCAAACAACGGGAAACCAAGTTAGCTTGATCTGACAAACATCTGGTGAGACTGTAGTATGATGAATTATAATAGGTCTTAAAGGATGAAACTGTTTATTGTTTTTGACAATTACCTTGAAACTGACAGCGAATACCTTCTGGTCTGCTCAAAACACCCCGAAGACATTAACCCTGAAGAAAGTCTGAGGGATGTTACTCAACTCCTTAAGACGAAGAAAGTGATAGAGTTCAATGAACTGAGAAACTGACCAATATTTCCAGACTCTTTCCTACCCAGATTGCCAGGATTTATTCAGCAGTTCTAACGAGCCAGCCTAAAAACCGTTAAGATACTCATCCTACAAAAACATTTTAAATATAATGCACCACTGGTGTTTGCAAATCAGATACTACTATCACAACAAACAATAAATATGTATCAAAACTAACTCGTTTAAGATCTAATTTGTACAAAAGCTCATAAAGCATTCTTTAAGGTTCATAAATTAAATTATTTTAAATGTGTTTTCTTATCTCACAAGCGCATGCATGAACTGTAGAAAATGTGCTTTTCTCTCAATGTTTTTCCTCCTTTAAGCAGAAAGAATCCTGTGACCATTCTACTGAAGCTTTACTCATTCTTTATCAAGTTAACAGTTAATCTGGAGCTGTACTTTATGGTACAAAAAGTAGTCTTTCAGCCTTATGAATGTGAAGAGAGGAACAAATTATGCTTAAAACAAGGAACACCTGTCAATGGGATAAGAAAATATGATAGATGAGCTGCTACAATACTTCATATCTTTAGCTTGTCTGTACTTTTTGTGCACCATTGTTATGATCAAGGTTTTGAAAATTCTGATCAATGTAAGATAAAGATGACAAACTTGGTTTCTTACTCTTACACAGCCAGGTGTGAGTTTTAATGCTGACAGCCAGCAGAATAAGAACAGGGTTTGATTTCAAGCACCAGTGGAACCTGAAGTACATTCAAAACCAACAAGACATTTTTCATTCACTTGTGTGGACAAAGTGTTCATGTTTAAAACTGAGTGCTCAATTTTCCTTGCCTCTTTTGATTCATTCCAGTTTAGTGTTTTAGGTATTTATTTGCCTTTTATACTCTATTCATGTTGCTTCTTGAAATTCTTTCAAACGATTGCCTGGAATTACAGTTCAGACCCTGCTATGGCCATGATCCCTAAATGATGAGCTCTCTTCAGTTGCATTACTGTGAAGTTTAAAAGCTTCTGTTTTGCTCAGACAATTTCAAAGGAAATTTGTTCTGATCTTTGACAGTAGGACAGGTGAATTATAGTTGGTCCTCACCTGATTTTCTAAAGTGCTACTGCTTAACACTGAAACAAGTAGTTAAGTACTTTAAAGTCACTATTCTAAAATAAATTCATAGACTCAAAGCAGGTTTGAGTGTGAAGGCTGAAATAACCCATGGCATCTGACTGTAGGACTGATCTTTGTCTATGCTTCAGGTATCACTGATACTCCAACATCACACATACAGTATAAAAAATCTAAAGTTCAAAAGGAAAATGTACAGTAGACTAAAAATAAGTTATATTTTCTCAGTTCTGAGTTGGTTGAGTACACATTAACTTACATTAATTACAATTTACATACATTAATTACGTAAAAAGTAATGTGTACAAAATGACAATCTTTATTTCTTTAATTCTTCATTTAACCAGATAAGAAAACTGAGAACAAATCACCATTAGCAATGAAAACCTGGAGGCTTGTTTACACAGCAGGGAGAGATCTTAGTAAAGCAAAGTATCTTGCACAAGGGTACAAAAGCAGCAATTTAAACCGGGATTTGAACACATGGTCCTCCAATCTAGAGTCCAGACCCCCTGATCACCACTCCACTCTGCTGTACATACACAGACATCTCTGTACTGGGAATGAGATCTGCTTAATGAGGAAGGTCCAAGTAAAAGAAGAAACAGAAAGATAAAAAACATAATAAAATGACACTGATTAAGCATATATGGTTTCCATAAACAATGAGCAGCATGAATCTTCTGACTGGATCAGAAGATTATAGGTTCGACTCCTGCCTGGCTCGTTTTCCTATTCCCCAAGGATATCAGAGAGTCACCTTCTCTAAACTCCTTCAAATCCAGACTCAAAAGCTTCTTCTTTAGATGAGCCTTTGCTTAACTGGTTCTGTTTTTTACCCTTCCGCTCCTACTGTATTTAGTACCACAATCTACTGTCTCCTCTAACTGTGTATTGTCATCCGCATATCTTGTGTATTTTTTTATCGTTGTCATTCTGTAAAGCGCTTGGAGAAGCCACCTTAAAAGGAGCTATATTAAATAAAGTTTATCATTATTATTTTTTTTATTATTATTATTATTACAGCTTTATTATACTTCAATATAGACATATCTACCTTAATCTCCATTCCCTTTTCCCAAGTCTATGTAAACCACAGAAAGAAGAGGACATAAATGAAAATATAAATCAGGGTACAACCAGTAAACATTCATCCACAGATTACAGTTCATGAGGTCATATCAAGCAGAGTAATTAAATAAAGAGGTCATCCCCTTGTTTGAAAAGCCAAGTGCGTTTTTTAAGGCTCTCAAAGTAACAAGATTATTCAGACCTCATTAAGGCACATCTCGCAGGGGAGGCAGTGACCTCTTTCCACTTTAGTCAAAATTACCGAGAAGATTGGATTAACGCGGAATCACAGAAAGTGTGAATAATCTCAGATTAGACCGATTTTAATAAATGGCTCCTTCTGACTGCGGAAGAACGTCCTGTCGTTCTCGATCCTCAGCACTCTGAATTTCAAAGGCATTATCCTGGGCTGTGCTGAAACAAGTCGATTAGGCACATGAAAATGTCCCCGCCCTACACCTTCATTAATGTTAGCTCACAATGTGGAGCGTTTAAATCTGACCTGCATTGCAATTAATCTCTTGTAATTAGGTGCATCCATGAACAAGGCTGGAATTGTTACAGTAGGTGCAGTTCTGAACTCCCAAAAAACAAATACTGTATACTTAGATAAATGAAAATTCACTGAATTAATATATGTGTAAAGCAACACAAAAACCAGATGACTAGTTAGTGTAATTACAATTTAGTGAAATATATCTAATTTCATTAACTCTTCACCACTTTTAGGGCATGAAAGTCTACCATCACTGCAGGCTTGTTATTACTACATAATATATGTAATCTTTATACTACCGTACACTATGTACAATCCAGAGTTACTAGATTTCTCAGACAGTCTATACAGACAGTCTATTCTATACTGAACAGGGGGGCTTTACAGCACAAGCAAACTGTATTCTGCAGAATCCACACACCTCAGGAATGTGTATCTACTGTACCTACCCACCTATCTGATTGAAGGACAAATGTTTCCTTCTAAATGAAATTTTCAGTTTGCATAAATATGAAAAATAATATTGCATGGATTACTTTTTAACTAACGTATGCATGTAATATTAATAGGATGATTCTCAACATGGGAAGAATAAGAAAATTGCAAACTGAATTCCAAAACCATTTTGTGTCACTGACGTTATTACAAAGACATTTTATGTAAAATGTGTTGTGCATGTACCGTACTTGTTGAAGTTTAAGAAATTGTAGTTTTAAAATTGAAATTCTATCAATCATATAAATTATACTTTAAAATAGTTTAGCTGCTAAGAATTTCTTTCTTGTTTTGAACTTCATGCTATAAATGTCAACCCCTTTACTACCACTTTTCATTTAATGCATCAATGGTAAAAAGACTATAATTGTGTCTCATTAAAGTAGGATATTTTGTAATTAAGGCCCAGGAAAATTCACCTGTACTGAAACTGTCAATCATGCTTCAGCAGTAAAACTGATCTGAAGAACAATTAAATAATCAACACATCAGGGCTAATTACAAAATGCCCCCTAATAATGAGGTAGCACAATCATTCAGAAATATAAGCAAATGTAACGGGGAGATAATACAGGTGTCCAGGTAACAATAGAGTTTTATTTCAGAGAAACTGAACTTGTCTCTGCTATAATATCCTTGAAACCATAAAATAACACCTACATTATTTCTTTAGAAATACAGCTTGCTTGTTCAGCATCTGGGATATATAACTCATAATAAATACTGTCTCTGCAAAAAGGCTCAGGTAAATCCAAAAGCTACACAGCACACCCTTCAGCAAATACAAAGGGCCAATGTACTGCCATTATGAAATTTCATTGTAACTCTTCCACTTCCTGCGGAGAATGCTAAAACACAAAGAGCTGAAAATCTGTTCCCTGCAAAATTCATCTTCCAATCAGATAGTGTCTGGAGATGGCTCATCCCCCTTTTGGGTTTTTACCGTGTTTGTTTCAAGAGCAAAAGGTAGTGTCTTTTCTTCCTGCCTCACAAAATACCAGAGGAAGAGGGGACCTTCCAAGTAGGAACGCTAACATAGATCAGTCTTCTGAGTTTATCGGCCTGTTGCCTGCCTCCCTTTCAATGGTAATTAGCAGACACTGAGCCTTTACGAGATCCCAGTGTAGTGAAAAGTATTCATTGCCCTCTAAAAAAAAATAATATTAACTATAAGGGTCTCCTGGGAGACCTAAACGTCTGCCTTTAGGACAGTGAATATGAAACCACTCAGAAATCTGCCAGGAGACTGAAGGTGGCTGGTGACGTTCTGGACAGAGGTGTAACTCAGGTTCAAGAGTTTCCTGACCACCTCACCCATAACAAGAAATTAAAAGAAAGAAGAAACTGAAATCAGGTCTAGCTCCTTTTTTCCTCTGTTTTCCCCACACATTATGTCCTGATTCCAAAATGTCCACTGTGATTTCTGGCCCCCTATGAAGCACCAGTAAATGCATTGCAATTTCCTTGAGGCTTCACAACATATGGCTGCCTAGTGTAAAATGTGGCAGGGGGTGAGAGATTGAGGTTTGTGATTTTCCCAAAGTCGTATTATTTTCAATAATGATGTTATTAAAATCACCCTCAGAAGCCTGTCAGTCTTTTACATTGGTCTTCAGATATGATTTTCTGAATGTTTCCCATTTATTGAGGAAAGGATTTCCATAAAGTATTTTTGTTGTTGTTTGTTTTGTATTATTTCTTCTGTTTTCAGGGAAATAACAGTATAGACACGTTTCTGTCAAATTAAAAAAAAGCTCTGCTATTCTGGGTTTTGTTTCTGGTACCAGACTTACTATACCAATGTGCTTTGTATGATTTGCATTTAATGTGTTGGAAAGTCAACTTAATTCCATAGTTCTTACATCAGAATCAATTAAGTCATCAGAATGAACTGATCTATAACACAACGGAAGGGTTCTGCTATATTTAAGTACCAGTAGTTTAATCAGAACAGTTTCTATTTAAAGCAAGAAACATATTTCTTATAAGTGTCCTTTTCAGAAAAAGATACAAGAGTTAAGCCACAGGTTCCTCATTTGAACACCAGGACAGCAGTAATTTATAGCTCTGCCAGGGGAGTGCTTGAGTTCAGAGCTTACAGGGTACATAAAATAAATGACTAGTGTTACAATATTTTTTTTTCTGCTAAATATTCATAGAAACCATTTTTTTAAACTGGTGTCATTTTGTTAACAGTGATTTATTCCGAAAAGTAAACCATACCAAAAGAAAACAGGCATACTGTATACACAACTTCATCTCAGCTGTGGAGAGAGGAAATGTGGAATAAATTATCACCTAAGTGTTTTTACATTCAAATGACTGTGTTCTAATGCCTGAAGGTAGACTGTAAATTAATCAGCCAGGCTTTTAAAGGTTCTTTAAAACCTGTTCCCATTAAACAGCAACAATGGAAAACCAGAAATAGACCCTTTATGGGGAAATTACTTTAAATGCCTGTGCCTTTCTCTAATAAAAAGATGTATTTTCAGTAAAGCATAATCTCTGCATAATAACGCCAGCCATTTACGGATCGACAAAGAACTTGCAATACATCTTTTCTTATACCATAGTCATCTTGTATGATTTCAGGCTGGAAAAATAACTAGGCCCTCATCTATTTTCCGAAGCAACGCATCTAAGAGGAAAAGCAGAGCGGTGCAATCACACCAAACACCGAAACACTGTTAATATTAAACAAGCTTATTGTCTTCTTCATAAAAACTATTGCATTGTCAACAGTGCATTTGCATTCATACACACCCACTTGCTTTTTATTTTCTTTTGCAAACTAAGGGTTAACTGCGGTTCTACACCAAGAGATAATTCTGGCCTCTTTTTACAAACTAAGGGTTAAGTGCGGTTCTACACCAAGAGATAATTCTGGCCTCTTTTTAGAAAGGACAGTTCTGTGCAGAATAGGCTACATACTGTACAAGGGACTAGCAAAAGAACTCTTTTATTTCTGAAAAACACTCTAAATCTTTCAATACTGCCTTGACAACAGCTTTAATCCTTTCACAAAATCTACTTTAGTGAGCCATAAACTCATGTGAAAGCAAAGCACAGGACAAATCTGCTCCACCTTATTGGGATCTAACAGTTTGGCACGGTGTTTCTTAATTAGCCTGGGCGCCTGCCTTCAAATGAAGACACAAAATCCACCTGCCTCAATCAAAGCATCATATGCTGCCTCTGGTCACGCAGCAGGTCATTCCACCAGAGGTGCAATAAACGCCTCAACGTTTTCCTTTGTTCATGACAGCAGGTTCATTACTGGCACTCAGCAACAAACCTGGTTATAAAAGAAAAGTCTTGCTCAAAGTCTTTCCTCTATAAATTCACCTTCAAGCCTCTGTTCCTTTCTTAAGCGCACAGCTCTGAATTAAACAGCCAAACCCCATAAAACAGGCCAGGTCTAGTCCCCAAGGTGTGTCGCTCTGTTACTCATTCCTCTTCTATGGCCAACTGTGAGACAATTTGGCAAACACAGCCTTAAAAATCCTCCAGTTAATTAGCTCTTCTTAAGAAAGGCGGGGTGCTCTAGAAAAAGGAGAAAACCTCCAAAAGTCTTGTCAGCTTTAGAAATAGCCCTGACCTACTTGCCGACACACTTTGAAAGATTTCTGTGCAAGTTAAGATTGTCCTCAATGCGATAACCTACAGTATATACTGTACAGCAAGTTCTGCTTTCAGCTAGTGGTGGTCCTGACAACTGTGATGTAGCCATATAGTTATGAGTTAAAACATTACACACAACATGTTATAAAGCTACCTTTCTATGTTGTTTTATGAATGCTTTTTTTGGCAATAATTGTCACATTTATTTTTGATCAAATGAAAAAATATGCAGAGAAACAAATACAGTATATTAATTTAAGTGCCTGTATAAAAACATGGAATAAAAACAGCTTTCATTCAAATATACTGTAATAAAATGATCAATGTTGTGCCATATTTTTTTATTGTACCAAACATGCTATGAATGGTACAACTAAAACCATAAAATTACAGATTTCCCTGTTTAAGTAACAAGCATGTTACAGTATGTTTATGAGTGTGCATTTCAAGTTAGACTGCTGATTGTGAAGATCATTATTATCTGATCTCCACAGAGGATGCATAATATTCAGCAAATTGAGTCTTGTGGCCACAGAGATTAAAAGCATTTAGCAAGTTCTAATATACAGTAGCTCAATGCAAAAATTAAATGGACAAAGAAAGAACTACTACAGTTACTATTTACAGTATATGGCACTAAGTACAGCAACCTACCTGTATATCACCGTAATAAAGGAAATACATTATTTGTTGCCATTTTGACTTCCACATGTGTTTGCACAGATAGGATGCTGTGTGCAAACATTTAAAACCAAAGAAGTTTTACAGATGGACCTTCCCTATCACAGAGCCATTACTACTGAGTGTGGATGCTTTTGAGAAGATGACAAACACAAAAAGCACTTTGAACCAGAAAGTCCCAGGAAAGCAAAGCTTTCAGGAATCTTTTTAAGCACTTACAGTAAAATGGCTCCATTTACTCCACATTTCAGTATTCAATCTCCTTTTTTTCTGCAAAGAAGCTCATCCTGCATCACGGCCGTGTGATTTTTTAATAGTATTTACTAAAAAGCTACATTTAGAAATACTCTTATCTGACAGCTTTTGAGATTGTGGGACAACTTCTTTTACTATCAAAAGAGCTCTGTTCTATAAAAAAATATATAAAAGTGTTCAGGTTTATTACTGTATGTGTCATTAATGTGTTAAGATTTCAGAGATCCTTCTGATTAAGATAGTTTTCTTTGTTACTGTAAATCACACTTGCTTCAGAGTAATAGTGTTCTTTCACCAGTATCATCTGATGTTTCTAGTGCTGTAGCAGTAATTCTCTGCACAAGCACATACAGCCTGTGGGACCATTCTGAATATCAGATTAACGCTCCCACATCTTGTTTTCATGACCACTCTTGGAGCTTGGTTAAAAGTGGGGGGCAGGAATTCATTCACAACCTTCTTTTCATAAAAGATTCTACACACAACATCTCCACTCTGCATTTCTGCACTTAATATTTTATTCTTCATTGATTGTCTGGATTGTAAGTGGATAAATGCATTAACTAAATTAATAATAGCAACTAAGGCCTCCAAACTTTTTTAACATTTCATCACCTAATGTGCCTTACTGGTGTATTTTTTAATAGTTTTTTTACTTCATTAGATATACAGGAACCTACAGTATAGTGCCAAACCCTTTTCATTTTCACGCACATCTACCCTACATTTTACGGCATGCCTATTTAATTTTCATAACATCATCAAACTTAGAGCATTAAGAAAATAATTTGAAAGAAAACAAAAACAAGGAAATACGCTATCTCAGCAATACAATTTGCCATTTTTTGTTATTCTCTTTCATTGCTGACATTCAAGGACAGATAGTTTGGGCTTACAGAAAACACATTTAGATTGCATTAGCTGCAAAACAATTAGGAAAAGCAATTTGAATTTACATTAAAGCAGCACATTAGTTTAACTGCACATACAAACTTGAAAAGACATCATACTAGAATCAAAAGAACACAGTCCTGGTATCATTACAGAAATACTCTGTAATACAGATTCTGTTTTGATTCTACTCGTATGGATATTGCTGATGAAAAGACTCCTTTTTTATCTTCTGTGCTGTGAGCAGTCAGTTTGGGTCATAAATCTAAATACGAAACCTCAGAGAGGGTATCACACTCACAAATATTGATTCATGTGAATGGAATTTACATGTTGTTCACCCTTCTTTCCTGTAAACCTTTTCAATTCACTCAATTCATCTTGCCAGATCCTGGAATTTCTCTTTTTGGACTTTTTGTTCAATCATCCTTTTAATTTAACTAGCCTTTGCACATCTATTTTGAAATGCCCTGCAAATGAAATTGAGGAAATGCTTCTATTTCTGATATTATTTTCACTTATTTATAGAATTATGCTAGGATGTTAAAATGATCACAAAATGAAGCTGACTTGCTCTCTTGATAGACTAACTGCAGGGGACTGTGTAGTCCAGCCCTGGTGTCTCCTTATTCATTTGACTCAGTTGAAAATAATTGATGTAATGAATTCATCAATCATTGATCTAATTAATATGATATAATTTAAGTATATCATATTATAGTTATTAAAAAAAATACTGTATATGCAAACACAGGGAGAGCGTGCAAACTCCACACAGAAGGAACTGAACTCATGCGCCAAGAGCTGCATGAGGCAGCTGTGCGTAGTGCAACACCACTGAGCCGTCACTCTCACATAATCAATTGTCAAACATGACGACTTTCCTTAACTTATTTGCAGGGAAGGTTTTGGCTACCGGTTCTTACTGCGTGTGGTGGGCTCCTCCTACTTGTACTGTAAATGGTTAAAAAACCAAAACGAAATGTCGGTTTAAGTCCATCCACACTCAGATGAAACTATAATAGGTACTATATATACTGTAGAAGTGGGAGGTGCATGGTACAAATCACATTTTTGTACGGGGCAGAGTTGTGGCACTGTGGCTAAGGACCTGTGCCTGTGGCTGGAAGGTTGCCAGTTCAAATCCCGTGACCGGCAGAGGAATCCTACTCTGTTGGGCCCTTAACAAGGCCCTTAACACTAGCTGCTCCAGGGGTGCTACATAAATGGCTGACCCTGCGCTCTATCCCCAAGCTTCTCTCTCCCCGCCTGTGTGTCTCATGGAGAGCAAGCTGGGGTATGCGAAAAGACAAATTCCTAACTCAAGAAATAGTATATGGCTGATGAAGTGATCTTATCTTATCTTATTGTTTCTGAAAAAAACAATTGGATACAATTAAAAAGACCTGAACACTGTGGAAGCATTTACTGAAGGACGAGGCTGGAACAGCCTAGGAGAGTTTAACTGACCTTCTACAATGCAATTTTTTGCAGTGTTCTTCAACTGGACATGTTCATTGGGAAGCACAGGCAGCACATTTAACACATCACGAAGACATGTGCCCCCTGGCGTCAGCTCCCATTCATTTTCCATGATTGGATTAGCTGGTCTCCTATGTGCTGATAACCATGGGCATCACTCTCAGCCAAAGGATTTCACAGACACTTTTTATCAGAATTCGAAAGACTGACTAAATCCACAGCTTTGCAGAGCTTGAAATTCTCAATGCAGTTGACAGATATACCTTTTGGTTGCTTACAGTACATACTGTACCTGTGATTTTAGAGAACACAGGCATCTTATGAAAATAATATATGTACAGATGCCAATTAAAAATAATCACCATTGTTTACAAAAGAAAAAAAAACAATAGTCGACATTTCTGCAGCTTGTTTGTGATTTGTTCCTAATGAATTTTAATGCAAAGTGCTCTGGGAGTCAAAGGGGAAAAGCTTAAGGATATGGTTTATTATAAAGGTTGAATTTTGTAAAAGAATAAATGCAGCTCTCCGTAGAGCTGTTTGGATTATTTTCTTTCCATTTCTTCTTGTAGTTTACACCAGGCTCAGAAGTAAATAAATTAATTCTAGACACAATACTAACAATTTCGACTTGTGTTTATATAGTTTCTGACAGTCATCTCTAATTTCTAGGATATGTTCCAACATTGCAATTCAAATGAATGCAATGCCTAACAGCATACAATTATATGTAGAGGTAAATCAATTACAATGTATGAAAAGGGATTTTACACAAATGAGATACGTCCATAAATATTTAACAAGGACTTATAAAATACTTATGAGCTGTAATGGTGCCAATATGTCTCTTAACAATGGAAGGTGAAAGGCTTGTGAGTTTTAGAAGAGACAGAATTTATCCTGCTAAAAAAATTCCTTGGATAAACCGTGACCCCTGAATGTCTATTCATAGTCATATTACTGGTGTGAGGAGCACAGCATTCCCGTGTCCCGCTGGGATTCGATCCCAATCGCTCCCAGGCTCCGAAAACACACAACACCACTCCCTGGACAGCACATACTGTAACTCCTCCACACCAGAAGACTAGGGCCTCCACCATGGTAGACATTCTATACAACACCAATGACTGGAGAGGCTCTACTTGGCTCCTGGCAGGATTCAATCACAGTCTCTAGCAGGCCCAGAACCATACAGCACCACCATACAGTCAGTACAGAATTCCCCTTTACCTCAAGACAGGTCCCCTTCTGCAGCACAGTTCCACATTGTCTACAGATGCAGCCACTCAGAACTGCCGCATTGTGTTATGCCACTGGCCAGAGACGATCAATGGGTGGCACATGTGGTGTGTTAGATGTTAGTGAGACGAATGCTTCATTTAATCTGTTTCCTTGCTGTACTTCTTTAAATCCACTTAATATGGAATCGTGTAACTAAAGGTAATTTTTGGTAGCTGAAAATAAAAATAACCAAAGTTATTAAGAACCGTCTGTGGACTCATTAACAATATTATTTTATTAATATAAATATATTATACACATTGTACTGTATATACACTAGCTGGTAGTGTTAGCTCAAAATAAAAAACAAGGTACAGAACAGTATTCCACTTTCTTCATCAGCATTTTCTGTATCAAAGTCTTTAACTTGGTCATTTGTTGTGGTTATTTTGGGAAAGTTTAGACTCATTCAAACTACACAGTATAAGATTTATATATTTTATAAAACTCGGTTTTAACCTTTTCCACACATGGCACACTAAGAATTCACTGCGCCACCTGGCAGTTTCACAGAGTAGTGCAGTCCTGCATCAGGTAACTTGAAAAAATAAAAAGATGTCGGGCGATACGTTTCAACATACAGTACCACGGCATGTGTCTTGCAGTACAGCGCATTACACCTAGTGCATTCTGAATGGCTACATCTGAAGGTTTCAGAGAATGGGTGAGATCACTCCTGTAACTTCCTCAGCACACTGAACCCTGCTACACCTAGTTTCTTCATACCTCACAATCCACATCTTACTCACTCAGTCACCACGTTCAATGTGTATTTTGCACAAAAAGGAAAACAAGTGCCTAGCCAGGTTTTTACAAAAGCTGATTCCCTGAAAAACACCAGGAAACTGCTAGATTGTCATTAATAAACAACCACCAGCATAGCCAGAAAGATGTGTCAAATGGCCTCATTTAATTATGAGCTGTTCATAAACAGTAAAATAATGATATGGGGCATAACGGACATGGTTGGGCCTTTCTCAGAACAGCTAGCAGAACTTTTATAATTAACCTTATATTGTTTTCTGCCTAGCTCCACTGACACAGCTAGGGAAAATGAAAATTATTTTGAATCACTGTTCATATTTATTCACTCTTCACGTTTTTTTTTTGCCTGCAGATGTAAAATGCACTGTCAAGTGTATGAATCTCATTTTTAGCAGAAAAAAGGAATATTTTTCAGCAATGTTATACAACTCTCCAATATCTTTGCCAAAAGCTTGACAGGCACATTCCAAACGAATCACCTATCTAAACTTTGTCTTAACTGGCTTTATTTTCATTTTCTACTTTCTATAGCTTTGAGTATGTCATTTTATTAAAAACACTCTTTTATAAACATACATAATCATTTCAGTCCCATCGTAGGAATCTTAATGTGCTTTACTATTAATATTACAATTAAATGACTGTGAAACGTGGGTAACTATAGTACAAGCAGAAAATGCAATATAAGCACTGTCATTATACAGTGACACTGTCATCTCGGGGGAAGTGTGGAAGCACAATAGCTGAGCCTGTGAGTGACTGTCATGATATAGAGAGAGTTATGGTTTTCCTCATTAAGTGTATGGTAGGGAATCTGTGAAACTCACCGTGTTAAGAGGCTAGTGGACAGTGTATCATAACATAGAACCACTGAGGAAAAGATTTTTGTAGATCAGACTCGTTATGAATGTTGTTGACGGTCTTCCTCGGAGAGAATAGGGGTTATTCCATCTATGGGAAATGTTACATTTTAAATGTAGCAACACAGGACAGTAAATCAGAAAATACTGTACAAAATACTTACTGTATGTAAAGAACACATTTGAAACTGCCAGTTTAATGAGCTTTGCTGTAAGTCAAACAGAAGGGAATCACTTTAGTAAACCATTCCAGACATGCTCCGCAGCTCTGACTGTCTCAGGTGCTCTCCCTCTTCAACCTGACTGTCCGTTAACCAGTGCTAGTGCCCTGCACATTATCAGGCATGTTCTGGCAACCTGGGGAGCCCACAGACATCATTACCGCTTTTCTAACCCTCGCTACAGTGCGGTTTCAATCATAAAGCCGTGGTGCTGCAGCTTCTGGAGGTCAGTTTTAAAAGATCTGTCTAGAAATTTAAGCCAATGGCATCATTGTCACATGATGGAAGGGTGTATTTGAGGGGAATTACGGTATTGTGATTTTAAAAAAAAACTTCAAAAGGGTGAAAGACAGCATTCAAAACTGCTCTGTCACACTTTCTACCATTTTCAATTTTAGTTTCATTGGGATAGTACATTCAAAGAGCTGTCTGAAGTGCTTGATTTGCATAACAAATACACTGCGTTTCGAAGTTCTCAAATATCATCATTGTCCACTTTTTCAAATATTTGTCTTAAATCTGGAGGTGTCTGATTCATTCTCCTAGCTTGCATGAAAAGGTTCTGACATTTGGAATAATAGCCAGCTGTAGCTCATAGTTAGGAGTTACTTCAAAGATAATGTAAATGCTGTATAATGGTAAAAATCTGATTAATTAGCTCCTACTGGACAGGACTGAAATACGGGACAGTTAATACTGGACAGGACAGAAATACTGGACAGGACTGGAATACCAGACAGTTATTACTGGACAGGATTGAATGGGACTGGAATTAAGCAGCCTCTCACCTCGGGACTGTCGGGACGTACTCTGATAGGATTATTGTTATGCATTGATTGTGTTTATGGTGCTGTCCTGTTGCAGTTTTTGCATCTGTGATCCTGACCTGAGTGTGCCTGAAAGTGTTAAAGTTTATGTCTTGCGCATACACATTTAAAGCAGAGCTCCAGGGTGCACATGAAACATTATTATGATCCCATAAAACACAATTCACCTCTCTAACATCAAAAGAAATCATAATAAAACATAATACACATATAAAAATGTGAGATAGGATTTCTCTTAGGTTAAAATTGTGCTGTATCTACTTTTTTTAAGAAACACATCCCTCTAGAAATGTATCCTGTCATTTACTGTGAATTATTAGTATTTAGTAGATACAACCACTACTGGCTACCATTAAGAAACCAATCTTATTACACCTGAAAAAATGGTAAAATTACATATATTTTCATGTGGGTATTTTTTTTTCCTGAGGTGGTTTAGAAAATATGCGTTGGAGAAAATTCGAAACTCTTAGCCAACTTTGTGCTGCTTTGAAGTGGCGTAGCCTTTTAAATAATATTTATGTTGGAAGTGAAAGTGAGAAGCATTAAATGCTTTATTTTTTCCTCAAGAAGCCCAATGTAAAAAAAAAAATGTGCCCTCAAGGAATACAAATTTCTTTCTTGGTTCAGCACACAAAGTAAGGATTAAATCAAAGAAATGGTAAAATCGTGTCCCCATCTTTGCGGTAGGTATTTGCACAAACAAATCACTCTGACATCTTCTTATGGCTCTGTGCGGATGCAGGACTGAGAACAGATCTCTTTTTATATTATAATCTGCCTTCATTTCTTTCCCCTCGTGTTTCATGACATGCAAAGAGTCTGACAGGTTTCAGGCAGCTATCATTCAGACACTTCAACAGCCTAGCAGGTGAACAAATCAAGTGAATGTAAAATTGAGGGCATGATAATGATGTGAACATTGTGAACAGTCAAAATCACTGTTCCAATACAGTAAAAAAATAGTATTCAGGACTGTAAAATTGGACACTGTGAAATGATGTATAGAATTATCCTGCAGAATGAAATATAGAATTATATTGCAGAATAATATCTGGTATTCCCTCTAATAAATGGCTTGCAATTATCAAAGTGAGATGAATACACTGTACAATAAATGTATTTCTATCTACCGTACATACAGTATGGTTTTGTGCTTTGGTACTTCAAGTGCAGTCATTTACATTTTACAAGAGGCTAGAAAAAACAATTACTTTACCGTTTTGCCCTCAGAAATTTGGAACTAACTACTGTTGTCTTTTTCAGTATCCCCCAATTTGGAAATGGTAACATACAGGTAACGCTGTAGACTCCCAGGTACCTGGCAAGCTGCAGTGGCCTGTTCTGCATTCAGCTAAAAAGATGCTGGGAGACAGGGGACAGTGTTCTGCAGCCAGTGAGAAGACATTGGGGGACAGGGGACAGTGTTCTGCATTTAGCTAAAAAGACGCTGGGGGACAAGGGACAATGTTCTGCAGCAGGTGAGAAGACGCTGGGGGACAGGGGGACAGTGTTGTGCAGCCAGTGAGAAAACACTGGGAGACAGGGGACAGTGCTCTGCAGCAGGTAATAAGATGCTGGGGGACAGGGGACAGTGTTCTGCAGCCAGTGACAAGATGCTGGGGGACAGGGGACAGTGTTCTGCAGCCAGCTGAAAAGATCATGGTGAACGGCATGTTTCAGCAGGTACGCCAAACTAGTCGGATACTTTTCGTGCCTTCCTAAGATTAGCTAGTAATGAATACTGAATGCTAAATGAAAATACTAAATACTAAAACTTTATTTGTGTTACAGATGCAATGCATTCTTACAAGGCTTTTCTCTCCCTAATAATACCTGGCATGCACATATTATAAAAATAGATGACGTGCAAATATTATAGACAGAAAAACTAAAGTTCCCTTTAGAAAACATAGGACCTCACAGTCAGTGAAAACATTGTGGCATCAATACCCCAGTCAGAAGCCTGCAGTGTTTTGAGCAAGGGTAAGACAGAAGCTCTCAAACTTGTAGCCAGTTCTTACTGGTAAGAACATTCAAGAGGTAAGGGAGCCATTTGGCTAATCTAGGCTATTTGGTAGTTATAAGCAGGGTGCTGCATCAGCACAAGTAGGCTGCAAAGGAACAGGTAAAGGAACTACATGTTGTAGTTAGTAGTTAAGTGATACAAAGAGTAGTAGTTAAGTCATCCAGCTGTTTCTTGAAAGAACTCAGGCCACTGGCTTTAACAAGTCTTTCTGTGAAAAGCTATTAATTTAAAATGTGTCCAGCACAACTGGCATTTTCACATAAGATTGTCTAAAACAAATATTCAGCTATATTGAGAGAGTATATAGAAAATATATCTGTTCCACTGAAGACATGTTCCACCCCATAAATAACTGTCAGAAAACAAAATGCATATAGAGACACTGTGGTCTTCCAGGAAGCATTAAACATGAATCAATAGATTTGGGAAAAAAAACTCACAGAATATTTCTCAAACTACAGCACACATAAGCTGTTATCTAAATAGCCCATCTTTTCATACATTGAAGTAGGGGTTATTTTCAAACGAGGGCCACTACAGAACAATCCTACTTGCTCTTAGTCTGATTGCTTTTGCTGTACCTCTATTTTGTTCCCCACAAATGAGTGCTTTCAAAATCAGGTAAAACAGGGTTGCAGTCACTCTCCTAATTTGGTTCATTAGGTATTCTGATGGTGTTCAGCAGCAGAACACATAATAGTAATAATTAGTCATTTAGCAGACACTTTTAAGTGGCTTCAGAGACCAGGGGGTGACTATGTATCAAGACATGCTGCTGCAGTAGGATGAGCAGGGCTGGGCTCTAGGTCTTATCTGAAGGGTGGAGCTCACAGGGTACCAGATACCCTTCAAAAAAGTCCTCTAGCCTTCTACTTCCCCAAGGCAATAGTGCTGGATAAAGTAAAGAGTCGCACATTTCCTTCCCACTTCCCTTAATTTCGTAGGAACAGAAAGACATTATTTGTGATCCATCCATAGGAAAAAGCCCCAAAACATATCCTGGCATTTTGTAGAGCAAACCCTCTGCATCGGAAGTCAACATTATGTGGACATTATGTGGAGAAAACAACATTCAGAAAGGAAGAACTGGTTTAATTAAAACTGTTCAGTCCAATGAGAATTATCACTGACCATGAGGTTGCCCTTCTTCCACACAGTCTTAGCAGGGTATCATCTCTTGTTTTCTCATTCAACACATTTATATTGTTTCCTCTCTATTTTTTCTATCTTATTCTCCTTATTTTATAACATTCCTGTACGTCTGAAGTCAGTGGCCATTTCATTTTCTTTATTTAATTTTAGACGTGATGTTTTTCGCTTTAATCATGTCTCAGGTCACTCTTCACTCACACATCCAGATTGCTCTTTTTTATTTAAATCAAAATACCATAAACTTCAGTGACAAATTAACAGAGTCTTAATGGGATCATGAATCCATGATTTATTTGTGCTTCCACCATGCAATGCTGTTCATCACAATAAGCGATATGATAATAATATATTTAATCTTGATTACAATAACCCAAAAGCGAAAACATCAAAGCCACAGGTTTCCTTGGTAACCTTATCAAGTGTTATTTCTAAAAAGAGGTCCGTTTTCATTGTTTTGTTAGTGCTGTTAGAAATGCACATTCTGAAGTGAACGCAGTGGCTGAAATGAACTTTGACTTGCTTCTGAAAGTCTAAGAAGAATGACGTGGGTGGTGTAGATATCCACCACACCAGCTATGTTCAAAGCCAGCTGAACAAAGGCAGTTCTGGAGAAGACAGGGAGCTCTTTTTAAGTCTAAATGATTTTGTTATTGAGGATACCAATGGGACTTATGCAAGCAATTTTTTGTCAACACTGATGTGCCTTTAATCTTCCGCTTTGTTGTCAAGTAATACTGTAGCTTTAGCAGACAGAATAAGTGCACTTATTAGTTGTGTAGGTGACTTTTTCTGAGTACACTCAGCATTTTAAAACCTTGGTCTCATTGTATTTTGCCATAGACACATTTTTGCATGTGTTATCACCATATTATGTCTTTCCTTATATATGAATTAAATGAGCAAAACCAGAACACTCTTGCGGAAGAAGAGTATGTTAAAATAGTCTCGTCTTTTCTTGCTTGAGCTCTGTATTTAAGTCAACCCATACTTATCCAATGTCAGTCTGGTGATCAGTCTTAGTCCACATCCTTATGTAAAATAAACCACCTTGAAGTTCAAAATTCTGATGGACCCCATTGGCATCTCTCCTATCACTCAGGGAGCAGACAGTCAGCGTTGGAAAGGAATAGGAAAGGAAAAGTCACTACATTAAAGCAGTGGTTCTCAATATTTCCTGTGGGAGTGTTCCCCTTTTCAAGAAATCAGATTCCATCCCCTATTTGAACACAAAAGCATATTGAAATGTGCTGTCCATTAATGTCACTGCCACAGGATACAAACAGCAGGTAGGTCAATAGAAAGGTCAACAGAAACACCTTAAGCATTGTCTTAGCAAACCCATCAGTCCCCAAGACACCTTGCTGTGATCGGCAAACACGACTGATTAAATAAAAAGTTTATTTCAGAGTCCACTGAGCGGCATAATGTCTGAATGTGTTTCCCATGACAAAACTTAATTCAAAAGCAGTTTAAATACATTAAGGACACAAGAGACAAGTATGCTTCCAAACTGAAAGCTGTGCCACATTATTTATGCCAAAGTTTTAAACACTATACAGATTTTAAGGTGTGTTCAGTGAAAGACCATCCCAGTTATGAAAGTGGCTTTTGTGACTAGATATGTTGAAACCTTAAAAAGATAAACAGGAGAATGATGGAGGAACAATGTAGCCATTTTCTTCATCCTTCCAGATGAAGAGAGTTTACAATTTTTCATTATGAGAGCAGCAACAGGATTTTTAATCCACATTAATTAATTTAATTAATGCACAGCCAAACGGTATCTCTAAGTGACCCTATCCCAAAACAAAACTGCAGCACTCACTAGTGCTGCTCTAAGTACAGTGTGCGTCCTTCATTCAGATGGGCATTTAATTCTGCTGAAGGTTGTGGCACCTAGTCAGCATGTCTTTGGGAGGCAGAAGGAAACTATAGCACTCGGCAGAAATGAACACGCAAGCTCCACACAGACATCCCCCATTCAAGAGGGCTGCAGCGTTCACCACCAGACCAGTCAGCAGCAAGAAGAAACACAACATTTTGGCTGCTGAACCTTCTTATTGTGTGAATCAAAGAAAACGTTGTGTTTCTTCTACTTTCCAGCATGGAATCAAGCTCTACTTCTTACTTTACAGCCAAAGCACACTGAAGCAGCTCCCTACTTGATATTCTATATTACATATGCAATTATATTCTGAACAAAGGCACTAGTATTAGCTTTTATGTACTGTTGTGTGCACAGAAAAAGAATTATCACAATAAGAGCGATAAAAAGCACTCCTAAATAATACTCCAGGATATACCGCTTTCAAATGAAATCAGAATAGATTGAATAATGCTGCAAAATATGACTCAATGTTTGATTTGCAAAATGAATACTTCAAATTATTTGTTTCTAGCATGGTGACATGTACATGCAGTTTGTCCTCTCATGGTTCTGCCGATTGCCCATTGTATTTGAATTGTCCTCCACTGTGAATTAGATATTTATCCCATAATATGTATGAAAAAGAGACAGTTGACAAAATGGAAAGCCAATCCTGGCCAACAATGGCCACATGTGAAAGCAAACACGCACCATCATGATTCATTCAAAGCAAATTTAATTACGGTCAGGGAGAGTAAATTCAATCAAATCTGCCTTATCTTTTGAACTGTAAGTAATAGAGTTCTGGTTTCAGTGTTGATTTAAAATGAAAAACTGTATATATTGCTTATGATAAATTAATACAAATTATTGAGGAATATGGGTCCTGTCAATCTATGTGGTTTGGGCCTAGAGTGATTACCCTTCATTGGTCAGGGGTTTTATTTTCTGTTGCTGTTCCTGAAGGTAGTTTAAACTAGTTTTGCTTCATGTTAATGTAACACTGTTATTGATTTATTGATTTTAGTGGCATTTTGCAGAGGTTGTGACAGCCTTCCATATTGCCCCACCAGAATAACAATCAAATAACTGCAGTAACATGCAAATACAATTACATATTCATGATTGAATCAAAAACATCATACTGAAGTGTTACTTCCTACATGTAGTATCTGGTAACTAGAATATATGTCATTGGTACCAGTCCAATTCATGCAAGAAGTTGAACACCCTCAAGTTTAGTTTTACAAATTATTACTAAATCAAATCTAGAAGACAGTACATTGTATTATAATTTATTTTATTTGCTTAGTAGATGACCTAGGCTTTATTTTCAACAAACTTTGGAAAATGTGCTCTCAAAAAAGAATAACAGGTGGCAGCATCAATCATTAAACTTGATTTTTTAACTTGACACATGTTGGGTTCATTTATCCAATAATCTTCAAACACGCCATCACTAGTCACTTTTCCTTTGTCTTCTGTGTTGCCCAGACTTGACATTTTGTGCAAATGAGAGTAAAATGTTGACATTGGGCAGTAAGTATAAGAGGGTACATCTAGAATCCCTAAATGAACCTATTGGATTGAAGAAAAACCTAAAAACCTGTTTCCTTTAAGATTTCAAATGACCCGAATGACAAGTAAATGGGTCACTAGCAGTCTAAAACAGGTTATTTCTTTCTTTATCATGAATTTCCTCATCCTGTGTTGTCATATTGCAGAATTTAAAAATTAGCATCCCTGTTTTTGCTATTACAATACCACTACTATAAAGTCTGGAACATAAAGTACACTGATTTGATCTGAATCAGTTGATTTGAAATTGAGAGCAAGTGGAGGCAAGTGGGGAAGGCTAGATTATAAGGTACTTGGATAGCTAATATAGCAGCGAGGTCTATTATTACACTTAGAATTAAGTTTTATTAAAGATTTCTAATAAATTTCACTTAACCAAGCCGCTTGGGAATGTGGGTGAGAGGCCCCTCAGCCATCGAAAAGCTTTATCTAATGCTGAAACATCTAATTATACAGTATAATACACAGATGTTCATCACCCAAAGAAAGATCCACCAATGGGGGATCTGCAGGGTGGATAGCAGAACTATACCTCATAGCATCTCAGTGAATCACCAGCTGTGATATTGCACCTAGAGCCCAACTCATTTTCATTGGTTAACTCACTGGTTCGTCTTCTCTCTCCAACTGAACTGGCTCACTTTTCAAACTACACGATTGCAAGCATTTCGAGTCAGGACTTAAACGTTTCGCCAAGATGCTCGAGTCAGTAAAGTACACAATGCTGCCCAAGATATTCTTCATGAAATTAAAGAAATCTGGTGATTGCAAACCACTCTTATTTTCACCTGATCAACAAAATAAGACAGTTGGACTCTTTTTTGTCAACGTCCTGAATATCTGAGTATATTCAGTATCAAGCTATAGCCAGGAAGAACCAAGTTCTCCCACCTGTCTCTCTTACAGCTGGACCCCAAGAAGACTGTACACAGACTACATTTAAAGACAGAAGTCAGTGCGTATTTACTTACAGAACAGCCCCCAATACTAGGCAAAGCTCTCTCTTCTGTTGGCACTGGAACATCCCCAGCACAGAGCAAGGAACTGCTAGGTTAGATTGCGGACCAACCAAGTCCAGCTCTGCCTTCTCAGTAGGAAGTTATAACTCATCAAGGACATTTGGTCAATGGATCTTTGAGTATAAAACTTCTTTAATCACATTATAATTCTCAAAAGTTGAACTACTATTTCAAACACGTTTGATGTTTAGCTTTGATGCATATTTACTTTTATCTGAGAATATGAATGTAATGTAATTATATGATAAACCCTACAAGGTAGATCATAACGCATGTTATAGTCAATGTATTTTAACTATGTAGTCATTTATTCTTCTCTTTGTAGTCCCTGAGTGAATAATCAACCTTTTGTTGACACAACAGGTTCTTTCACAAATACAATACTATTATGTTTGTTGTTTGATATGCACGTTTTGATTACTAAAAGTACTCTCACATTTTGCTGTTCCAATTTTTAATTGTTACATATTGATCAATTTAATTAAAACCCTTACATCACTACACTAATATCCAGTTATTTGGTGTTTTACATTTAAAATATTAAACTCTGCCCTGTTTCTACTAAGCTATCTCATTAAATCAATCAGCAGTGCCCTGTCTGTCATATTGGCAAGTGAAGATTACACTTAATTTGTTCATGAAAATTTACAACTCAAAATAGAATTTTGCTTTAAAGAATGATCAGTGTCTCTGAGAGTGGAGAATAACAGATTTATAAGTCCACTGGGTACGGGCAAGCTGACCTAGTAAAACCATGCAAAGTGAGTCAGGTAGTGAAAGTAACTCAAAAGCAGTCCTTTATTTCCATGTAGTTCACTCTTTTTAATCTTAATTTAATTTTATGACTGTGTGCACAATCCTTGAATACAATGATGAAAACAATTTAAAAAACTTTCATACCTTAAATTTCAATCTCATTCTGTTCATACAGTATGATATCAGAATCTGTGATCTATTGATTTAGGCATTTTTCTCTCCTGAAGATCAGGTTACATACTGAGCTTTCTCATGTGCCCCACATCTATGGATCTCACTGCCTAACTCAATTACTAGAGAGTCTGCAACTGTCACCATTATTTAAAACTGCTTAAAAACTTACTATTTAACTTTAATGTTTATTGTTTTGCTGTCAGTTTTAATGAGCAAATTTAGTTCTTCTTTGTGTTTTATTTTAACTCTGTATTATGCATAACATGTGTACTACTCTAAGGAACGTTAAAGTTTTTTTTGAAAGTGCTTACAAATAAAATTGCATTATTATTCTTGTTATATTTGTCGTCATATGATAATTTACTCAGAGATTAAATAATCTTGATAATAAAACGTTTATCACCTGGCTGCAGGCCTGTTTCTCTTTCACTGCTCACTTACGAAAAGCACCCTTGTGGAACCTCATTCAGACAGTTGCAACACAGCTATCAAGATAATCAACCCCATCGTCTGCCCTGTGGGATCTAGCAGGCCTCTTTTTGTGGCCCACTTCTTTAGTGGCTTGACAGCATATTATTTTAAGTCGAGCAGCAGACAATCAGTCAGGCTTTTCTGTCTTGCTGTCCACTCTGCATCTAGTACCGGTTTTTGGAGATCAGAAGGACAGTCACATTGTGGGGGCATCTGTTCTGTGCTGAGAACCTGTTTTATTAGATACTCATGTCTGTAGAGTTTATGAGGTCAGTGGTTAGTTTTCCGTGGGACAATCAACAAATTATGAAAATCGATTGATCATGTTGCTTTAAGACTTAAGTTTGAACTTTTTAACAATTACTTTTGAATCATCTCAATCTGGGATTCATAAGATTCAGAAGTACTGTACCACCAAAAGGTTTTCTATCTTGGCTTACACGAGAAAAATTCCAATGTTACAGTGACCACATATTTCACATGGCTGCCATATTGAGAACAATATATTAAGAGAGAAAAAAAGAAAATACCCTAAACACCCACCGCTAAAAAACAGACAGACTACTCTAAGCTGTAATACTCACAGTTTTTTTTCCATTGTATGCAGTTCTACAGACCTATATGAAATCTGATTGATGGCACAATAATGGATGGATACCCCTCAGATGTTAGCACTTATTTAATAAATATGGATGAATAGACTTGGGTTAAAAGTCACGCACAGGCTCTGGGAGCATAGAAAAAGAAAGGTCTGCAGGAAATTCTCAATGACCTGCTACATGGTAAAGAAGGATGAATCGGCCCTATTAGCCAGGAAAGTAAATGATCCGACTAGTCAAACAGATTGAGGTATTTACGCTTTATTTTCTGGTCAATTTGGGGGCAATTTTTTTAGGAACCCAAGAAATCAGAGGCTGTTCTCCAAGAGCCACTGTCAGACAGTCCCTGACATGGGATACAATGGGAGATACATTACTTCTGCTTTCCATGTGTAAACCTCCTAAGGATGTGAGTTATTACTACTCTTTCAAGGTGAAGTGTACAATTGCCAAATCGAACAGGGAGAGATAAGATTTCTTCTTTTATAAAGAGGTAACTTCAGTGCTATTATTTACTTGTTTATTGTAGAACATAGTGCCACAGAGGTAATTGATTTCATTTCTCTAACAAAATATTGAGTATAAAAGAAAGTCCTGACATTTGAAGTGCAATATTAATCCATATTTTCTTCCATGTGCAAATTTAGCAAATAAGTGGAGCCACAGGCAGGTGTTGACAGTTTAGAAGCTGCTGAAATCATATATTTTCAAAGGCAGGAGTGTTGAATCTGGGCAGAGCTGTAACAACAGTTTAGGAAACATTTTTGTTTCTCATCCTGCTCTGCTTATGGTGAGAGGTTATCGCCGTTCTGTAAAATAAAGTCCAAATGCTAAGCTCTGGGCAGCACAGTCGAAGTCACGGTACCCTTGTGGGTCATACCCAGTCAGACTGTGGACTAGGACTGCTGCCTCTGACACATTTTCCTCTGCCTGAGACACACAGCCCAACCCACAATCAAACCTAACATGCTGTTCTTCAAAACCTCTTTCACGCTGTCATAAAAAACTTCTCCCTAGTCCCTTATGTAAGTTCTTCCAATGGGACACTAGACCTGCCATGACTATAGGGTTGTTTGAGCTGTGCTGGGAGATCCCACATTCCCTTCCCACCATCACTGGGTCCCCTCCCGACTTGACATTTTTCATGAGGACCCCAGTACAGCTGGGATCCGTGGTGCCAGAGCGGGGTCGCTACTGCTGTTGTTAAGGTGGTCAAATCCTGTTTGTGTGGAATTTTTGCTGTAGCTGTCAGGCTTGATTGAGGGGATCAATTGGTAGAAACACAAAAAAGATACCATGGAAGGCAATCTTGGGGGAAGGGAGGTTTGGAGATGTTGTATTGTTTTTCCTTGTTTTTGGAAAATTTTTAATTTTTACAGTTGAATCCAAACACAACCACACAATGCTGCTGGAGAACATCTAACATGCAGGAGATGGGTCCATTCCTGAAAAACCACTGGAGTGACCTGTGTATTAATTAACACTATGAACCCTGCTCACATGTACAGTACAATTTGACTGCTTTACGCTCTCTTGTAAGTATAACTCTGGAGATACATTATAATAAGAAGCTGCACAATCCAACCTTAGAACACCTTAAAAAATTCTTTAAAAAGCAAAAGACAGTGGCACATCTTTTAATTGAAAGCTTGTATCTTACTTTTAGCACAAAAAAACAAATGATTGTGCTTCTGAATGAATACCATGTGTTTCAGGACCAATAAAATCACATACAACTTCATCTTATGATGACTCCTGCCTGGGAAGGAACAATGAGAATGTGACCTTCAGCCACATCACCAACATCACAAGAAGCAAAGTACTGTATCTTCTCCCCTGTGACAAAAGCGCTGAGTTTAAAAAACTGGGGCAGGACCATATTTTGAAATGAATATAACCTTTAAGGTTAGTGCTGTTATGTAAAATTATAATACAAACCCCTCAAAAACAGTGCAAATAATCATCTACAGTACCTCTCTATGATAATGACACAGGGAACCTAATTTACTGTAACACACTTTTGTATGCACTGGAAAAAATGGAAAAGGATTGCAAGTTCTGTTGCAACTTTGCAAAGCAGAAAAAATATTTAATAATCTAACCTGACCTAACTAAAGTCTTACAAAGACATTTGGCACATGTGACATAATTTTGAGAAAACAAATGTTGAGTGTGATCAATTAGCTACTAGCACTACTTCAGATGAATCAATTAGCTGCTACAAACTAAACAAGTGAGATGAACCAAATGCCCTCTTTTCTGCAAACATTCTGATGTTTGTCTTTCTGGAACAGACTAGTTTTTCTCTCAAGTTCCTGATCACATTAATCTCTAATACATCTTGAATATTTTAAGATATGATATATCTATACATGGAATCTGAATAACTGACTGCACAACCAACAGCAAAACTTCTAAATTATATTTGTAGAGGGAGGTGCTATTGTTTACCCTTTCCTCAAAAAAATTGACACTCATCAGAGCCAATCTGTACATGACATACTGTAGAAAAGAGTCACGATGAAATGGATTTCTTTCTTATATTAAACTAGCATTTCATGCACTACACTCAGTATGTGTTATGTAGTCTGTGGCACTTGATGAGATTTATATTATACAAACAGTAAAAGGAAATGCTAATGCACAAACAGAAAGCAGATGGGATTCAGCAGTCTGAAGAGTGTAACACTCAGCATTTAACTGTACACAAGAGATGGGCCCGGATCCACATTAATGATGAACTAACAAGATGTGGCTACCCTGACTCTGAATATGTCAACTGGCATTGCACTCACCCTGTCTTTACAACTTCCAGATAACAGAATGAAGTAAGATATCTCATCTTCAGACCAACCAGCTAATTATGATAACAGCTATAAGTAAACACTGAAGCCAATCTCTACGCTTGGAAAGGCCTAAGAGACATCTGGACTAGACTTTGGCAATAATGGAATATATAATCGCAAAAATGGTGCTCATTCATTGATCAAAACTGAAAAAAAATTCTAGAAAGAATATTCCTTAAAAATGCTTTTTATCAAAAGATAATTTATATGAAAGATATTTCAGTGGTTAAAAAATAACACTGAGTTCAAGGTTAATTACACAAGCACTGCACAAAACCTGCTGTCTGGATGTCTGTCTTTTGTTTCAGAGTTCCTCAGGATAGTCAGCAAAGGCACAAGTTTTCCTTGATATGGTAATTTTACTGAGCACAAATACATCACAAATACAATGTGTTCAAACAGTAAATGTGTTTTACTGACTTTTATTAAAACTTCAATTAATAAATAAGCAAGATGAAGAGAAGTGAAAAGAAATCCCGTGTCCAAACAAGAAAATGCATTGGGGTGATTATTTCAGCAAACAAAGAGATACCAGTATTGCTTGTAATTAATTTCTAATTATCTCATTTCAATTGCAGAGAGTATCCAAGAATCATGTTAGATTAAAAGATGAATGGCACTGCATACAAATCCTATTAGGCAAAAGGATGGAGATAGCCGCAAATGTAAATAGGTTGGTGGAGCTCGGAATAGCAATAAGGACTTTTATAGATGCATTGGTACTCACATCATGGCTGATGATTTCCGTCTGTGTAGATTTGTCAGTTCTTTGGGAGAGGTGTTTCTGCAAACTCTGGGCTTTTTCCTGAGGAAAGAAAACATGTTCAATAGCTGAATTAATAACTTTGCAAAGATAAGCAACATAAAGTTCAAGGTTGAGAGACACCTTTCCTTTACTGACAAACCCCATGAAATACGAGACTATCTTCTGCAGAGGAAAATGAAAAATAAAACACAGATTTAAATTATTCAACACTACCCCACTACCCTGTCTGAGAGTGATGTTACGAAGAGGCAGTGACATGCCTGTAGAAAACAACAGAGCTCACAACCCATTTTTTTCACTGCTAGTTACTCGTTAAATAACAAAAGGGTGGAAGTGCTCGTGTGGTACAAAATGCATGCTTATGAGTTTGCAAGTGGAAAGGCAGCTTGTGCGGGTGACAAAATCACGCAGGTTTGCTGGTTTCAATCCCACTACATGGGCTCCATCACACAAAAGAGAGAGGAAATCCACTGCCGAAAGAGAGCAGGTTGGTATGGCAGTTTGCACCCCTGCAGAACTTTGAATCCAATATTAATTGATTCTTAATTGCTGAAGTAATCTACTGCAGATGTTGCAGTTCCCTTTGTTTATTAAGAGATATGAGGATTAGACTGAAGAAAGATATGCAATGGCCTGGACTCCAAGTAGAAAGTTTGACTACTTCTACTAGAATGAAGCTGAAGTGACTGCTGTGTGGGTTACCAGGACTGGGAATCCCTTGGGTTGATGCCTATACTCACGTTGACCACCACCATCAGCCATCTAGAAGTGGCCATAATAAAGAAACAGCCCTGTGGCCTCTGATAGTCTAGGCCAGATGCATTGTGGACATACCAGGGGCAGATAACTTATTGTACATACAGTATGAACACCAGACTTTTTCATGTAATCTAAATGTGTTTTGTGAACTTTCAAGGCAGAAAATTATATTATAATTATTAAATTATACTGTAGCTTTAAGTAATTGTAAACTATCTAATATTTGTCATCAACAGTTAGGGGAATAACTGCCTAAAATGCTTAAAATAATCATAGTGCACAAATACTACTATCTGGATGTCTATCTCCTGTATAAAATTAAATCAGCAATGTGTGCACAACAGAAGAAGTGGTTGTCATGGGAGATTTCAATCTTCCCCAGACAGATAGGGAATAAAAGTTAGGGACATCAGTAACAGAAAGGGTATTTTACTAATTATTTATTCTTCTCAAACAATCAAGACAGATTATATAAATTAGAGAAAAGAGTTTAACAGTTAGGGAACATGGTCATACACGGTTTGCATTTATATAGATTGAAACTGAAATTGTACACTTGAGAAGTAATGTCTGTGAAGCATGCGTCTGCCACGCCATCCAGTGCCTTATTTCTGTCATTTGCACTGTGACCCCAGCGTGAAAAGAATAGATATTAGAGTGCATTTTGGATGATGCGTGTAATGCTTTCATTGTAACAAGAGCTGTACAGAAGATGAGGGGATAGTGGAGCCTAAAACAAGATAATGATTTGCACACTAATTTAGATATACTGTATATACAATTTTCTTTTCCATTCTTCTTTATTTTGTTTGAAAGTAAAAAGGACAGAAATGTGATGCACAGTGAAATTCCACGTCCAAGCCAAAAGGAATCTCACATTAAAGTAAGAAACAGTTGCAGTTTGGGTCAATGATGAAAATCCACAAAATGGAAAAACAGTAAAGAGGTAAACCAACTTGTCAATGTGAAATCAGCATGCAATTGACTTTATCGCCTGTGTATTTCATTGTTCAGTTTGAACCACGAAGCCCTGAAATTAGTCTACAGCCCACGGCAAGAACTGCTGGTCAGCAGGTCAATAAATTACGTTCAAATGAATAAGTAAAGTATGCTTTTACAGCTTGTGAGAGAAAAGAAAATGTGTACAAAAACATCCTGCAGAACAGGTGAGATTTCATTTCAGCTTTAACTTCTCCTTTCATCCAATAACAAACTGTAAATGTACAGTATATAGTATTATCCAATAATATCGTTCACACCATATCAATGTGCTTCCATTACGTAATTCTATGGATCATTATAAATATAACAAATCTGTCCACACATTCCAAATACCGTATACATGCAGAATACTAACATTCCACTTAAACTGCTCATTTCCATGGTGGATTTGGAATGTTAGTACTGTCCTGAAATCATTACTCCTTAGCCATATCACCCACTGATTTTGTAAAAGTAATAAACACATTTTGTCAGGGATGGATGGGCATCAAACCCAGTATGTATCCTGCTTCGAGGTTATTGTCTGCTAGGCTAAACTCTAGCTCACTACCACGTTCTGTTGGTTAAGTGGTTACTGAACAATTCAGTTTGTTCATTGCTTTACAATGAAATGTCTACGTTTATTGAATGCTACAGAATTGCAATTAAAGCTTCAAATGACCAATTACACTTACATACTTTAAAGGATTATTTTGTTACAGGGTTCTCCATCGACCACTATTACTGCATGTATTAAAACACTTTTATTCAATTAATATGGCAAACAGTATTGAGCCATTGGCCTTGTAAAAGAATGAATATACAGTATTTGATTGAGTAAATATACTGGATATACCAAACAGTAGATGTTGAAATGAATAAATAAACATCTTCGAGCCAAATATTCACTTTCATCTTCTCATTATGTTCCCATTCATCACTCAAGTTTAAAATCTCTATTGAAAATCCGTCAAATCTGTTATACTTCTGTGGGTCTACATTATGTTATAAATTGACACCATCAGACTAATAAGGTATAAATGCTTGAGATTTGCTTGTTTTATATGACTAGATGTAATCTGTATGAAAATTTGTAGATTGTAGCATTTTTCTCCTTTATATGAAGTCATTAAATTGGGGAGAGATGAAAAGCACTGATTCTATTAAAACTAGGTTTTGGAAACAACTTCCTCCTGCAGCAAATTGCAGAACACATCAATATTGACAACATTAATTGCTTTTGAGAACTACAGTAAGAGCTTTGGAATGACAATATGACATCTGTTTTGCCCCCGATCAACATACAGCTGTGACGCATAAGGCTGTATCTTAAATGCAGTCTGTCTAATTTCTTAAATCTGGTTCTCACTCTCTCTTATCTCCTGTCTCTCTCACAGGCTAGACTCCTCTATGAGCTCTATGAGTCTTTGGATCTACTGTATAATATCTCTCTGGGGCTCTTAATCCACAAGCAGAGAGCTCATTTTAATTTTTGTGCTTAAGTGACCCAGATCTAGTTTGGATTTCAGTCTCACAACCCATCCTATGTTTCTGAGAACGCAGCAGAGAACTGGAACTAAAAGATTGTCTTTTTAGGCACTCATTGAGCTATTCAGAAACCCCAGCAGATGGCACCTTAAGAAATAACGTTGTTTTGGGGTAGTATAATACTGTAATCTTACGAGTAGAATTTGAGGTAGGAAAAAAGGAACAGAATGTATTTTATTTTTGAAATTATTGAAGCGAATTCACTGGCTTCATCACTGACGGAGTAAAAACTGGAGGACAAGCATCCCAGACCAACATTTAAACAGTAATGTTTTCACAAATTACATGCTTATCCAGATGTACGGTATTTCTACCCAAATACAGTGATGTAATATAATTCACATTACCTTGACAATTTCATTACACTCTACATTTTGACCCATATTAAAACAGCACTCCAATCTGCCAAAAGCAAATTTCAGATTTATTAACTGATGGTCAGTTTATGTTTGCTCCTAGCTTTGTTAACAAGCACAGTGGTGATTATTCTGATTTTGGAGTTTGCAATTAGCAAACTCCAAAATCAGAATTTAATACACGTCATTACTGACTAGACCACCTAGACACAGCTTGTCTTTTAGATAGGCTGTCTCAAAAGAATGTCTCAATGCATTCCACAAGAAGTGCCTACCGATTTCCCTTCTTACAATTTTCCATCTCATGTCCCCTGGTCCAATTTTCACTGCTGGCTCTTAGTAAGCCCACTGGGTTAACTTTGTCTGTACCTTTGAGAAGGATAAAAGATCAATGATAAAGCAGTTACAGAAAATGAATCACTGGATAAACACCTTATCTTAAAAGCAGAGTAGCAGGGCTTTCAGACAGTGTTCAGATTTATCTCTGAGAAATAAAACACAGCACTTTGTTGAAAAATAAAACTTTTTTCCACAGTTGGCCAATGTTGAATGTCACATCTACTTCTCAGATATTCTGATTCATAATTAGACAGGTTCACGGTGTATAGGTGAACCTCAGTAGAGCCTCTTAAAGCCTCCATTTTTTCTCATTACAATTCTTGCTTGAGGAATAGCGCTGAACTGTGGTTAGCAAATGCACACCTCCACAAAACATAGCGCAGCAACAAATATTTAGCAAGCATGTCACAGAAACAAGGTGTGAACATAACTTTCAAACAGAAGCAAAAAATGGCAAACAAATTCATTTTAATCAAAGGAGATGCAATGCATTCCCTGCGGACAGCAAGAAAGGGTCGATAAAATAGAGCACGAAGAGGAAGCTAGTGCAGCACATCACATCTGCATTATGCGTTGCTGCTCTTTCTCATATACTAAACATCAATTAGATAGTCAGAGTCCAGAATCCATCAGGTTTTCTACATCTCTTTAAGTTAGAAACAGCTTGGCCCCAAGCAAAAGGGTCACATTCGTCCTATTGAGGTTTAACTGTTTCCCGTTTATCCTTAATCTACAACCTTGTGATGTCAAAAATCTTTCAGTGATACAGTATATCATTAGGTGGGGTGGCAATTACTATACTGCAGCTACAGCAAAAGAAATGTTTCAAAGATCTAGGCTGCATCTTGGAATGG
This sequence comes from Atractosteus spatula, assembly GCF_055471065.1. Classification (NCBI taxonomy): domain Eukaryota; kingdom Metazoa; phylum Chordata; class Actinopteri; order Semionotiformes; family Lepisosteidae; genus Atractosteus; species Atractosteus spatula. The sequence continues at coordinate 62,864,464 of NC_142708.1, read as the reverse complement.
GTGGAGAAAAACAATTCACTGTAAACAAGGATACAGATTCACCAAATGGTTTAAAAAATATTAAAAAAACAGACAAGGGAACAAATCCCAGACTGAAAGCTAGGCCACACAAAGAAACACATTTCCCTACTACAGAGAAGCAGGATCCTTCATGATGTAGCTTATTGAGATCATTTTGATCAATGAGCTACAAGGAATTACTGCAAATGAGCTCAACAGGCAAAACGTCTTTCTCAAGTTTTAACCAATCTTAGGTTATTAAACATACTGCATGATATTTCTTCAAATATAATCAGGTGAATATTCTTTACTAAAAACAGAACTATGCAAGTCTTTAGAAATACATTTTTATGTAGTGTAATTTTTTATAGCTATACCTTACTATTCTTTCCATTCACAGTGAAAATACAGAGAACTCCTAGATAACTCCAGTTCCTATTTCCCTCAGGAAATTAGATGAGTGACAAGTTGTGTGTCCATCAGTGTGCTGTTTTTGGTTCAGGCCCACATGTTGTCTGTAACACCAGCTCTACATTGTGAGCACTTTCTTTCCCAAACACGTGATACTTAGTGCCATGCCAAAATATTTCTCTGCATTTCAAGTAGCTGATTCTAGAAAACCGGCGATGATATTAAATGACTTTCTGAATGTTGCTGAGAAAAAATCAAAACACAAAGTGCTGTAGCTGTATTTTTTTCTTTCTTTGTTTTCCTAGGTGATGCAAAGTCCCTGCAGTCCCCTGCTGCTAGGCAAGGGTAAAATGTCAATACCTCAGCATGGGTGGCTGCTTTTACACATAAACTATACACAGTAAGCTTCCAAGTTAAAAAAGGTTGAGGTAATATAATACTCATCTCATATTCATCATCCTCCGACCCTTCTAGCACTAGATTCACGCTGAAACACACAGGCCCTCTTATTCTTTTCAAATAAGAATAATCAATTGATGCTCCTGTGTACACTTCTGAGCATGTCTTTTGTTAGGCACCGTCGCTAGAAAAGACGTTTTTACAATAAATAACGCTTAGCTGTATCTGAATTTTTTTCATCTCCCTAAGAGCAAAGGACTCTTGTACGCATGCACACCAACTCTTTACCTTTCTCAGATCTTTCTTTCCTGCCCTCAAACGACACTGGAGAGCTGATCCCTGCATGATCTGCTAACCACTGTGAAACTCACACCCTGTTCCCTGTCCCAATTTTCCTCAATTAATTAGTTCTCATTATCATGATCAATCCAACAAATGAGCCCCGTAATTCAGAGAATAAATCTTTCGCTGTCATCAGAAACTGCACCCTGTGATTTTAAAGCAGCCGCCATTAAGCTGCTGCTAAAGAAAGCTACAGTGGATGAAAGCAATCTATAAAATTGCTGCTCACCATTTTTAAAAAGCAGTTGAGTTGGCCAGAAGACAGAGCTGTGAAGCTTTTTCACAGGAAAAAAAACAAACAAGTGGCATAGAGGAGTGTTCATCTGTCTCTAAGTCAAAATATTTTTAAAATGTTCCAGATCTTTAAGTTGCACGGCAAGTCATATTAACTTTAGCACTGAGCTTTTTTTACTCAAAAAAGGTGGAAACCTGATACTAATGAAGTTCTAACTAAACATATTCTGAAGCAGCTTTTAAAAATATTGTTTGTCCACTTATAGACAGGACAGCGACAACAAGACCTTCACAACACTGGTAGCTCCTCACAGTGAGATCAGTGTTAACTATTCATTATAATCATGAGTAATTTTTCCTGACGATTTGCGATTGCTTTGACAATACTGTAACTCATAATCAATAATGCCAGTGAAGCCTTTGTCAATCAAACTGATTACAATTCCCAGGGGAGGAAGTAACACTGACAGGTACAGTATACATTCTTGACATCAGGAAGTTTGGTCTCTTTAGGATTCACGTGTGTAATAAGAGAAGTACATGGATGGATATCTGGTTCCATTTTATTTGAAACATCTACAGTAACTCCATACCTCACTCAACAATAAACCTCAAACCCATTTTTAGATAGAGCCATCCCATTGAGCAGACACAAGAAACCTCTAGCAAACACAGAGCCAAAAGCAGTGAATGCTTGGAGTTTGCAGTAGTGTTACATGGATTTGATCTAGCCCTTTCTCAAGTGAGCAGGAATTCAGACCAATGGTATACATGGCTAATGAAGAGAAAATGTTCTGATTTTATGAATTAGTCAGCTAGCTGGTGCTTTTTTTTCCGAAGCGACTCAAAGAGACTAAGGGGGAATAGCTGCTGTGTTAGAGTCACTGACAGTAAGATTTCTGGAGTACTTGAAGACAATGCTCCTTTAACTGCATTTAAATTCTTTTGGTTAGGCTGCGGTTTGTTTTAAGTCTAAGGGATCAGAACAGTGCCTTTCTGACAATTATTCAGAGTCCCTTCATCCAAAAAGACACATGGAGGGGAAAGGGTTTTTTATTATTTTAATTAAGAATGATTTCAGAGTATTCATTTCTTTTCCTCACGTTGAAAGGAAATCATTAAAACCAAAGTACACAATTTAAAAAAACCTTTTAGTGCTCCTTTGTATTTTCCCTTAAATGTGTGCTTTGGGGGCTTGCTGCTGCCATCTACTGGAAAAGATGTGTACTTCATTTATGCTTGAACAACAAGTTCAATATCGGTTTCGAAGAGGGTTTGAAGATGAAGGAGAGATTCTTTAGACTGAGCAAGACATATTGTTGGCAACAGTGTACAAGGCTGCAGAAAGCCACTTCTTTAGTTTCACTTTAGAGCTCAGAAAAAGAAAAGCCGATTTATGTAAACCACACCCAGGAAATGTCAAAGCAAGAATCATTAACTTTTATTTCTGTTTCTGTCATTCTGTACAAGCTAACAACAGATGTGCAGGAAATGTTCCCCATCACCAAGGAGCAACCAACAGGAAGACAGAGAAAGTAGCCAGTCATTTCTGGTATTGGGGCATCATCTTATTTCTAAATGGCAAAATTGTCCATACATTGGTGCAATAATATGAACATTAACCTATTCTATGACATCCCTGGGTTATTTACTGTGAAGAAAGGCTCTATGACTTTTGTTTTTGCTCTGGAGCTGTGGCCTGGCTGACTGGCACAAGTTTCACAAAGGAGTCACATCAGTGATAGCTGTATGGTGTTGAATCAGGAAACTACGTACAGTATGTGCTTTTTCATTCTAAGATACTTGGTACAGACAATGATTCATAGGCTTTCTCTCATAAACAGCCTAATCTCCACTGCATATTTTCAAGCTGCTATTCTCTATTGGCAAAATTCAGACTATCTCATTGAAAATTTCTGAACACACAAAGTAGTTCAGATAAAATTTAAACAAAGAGCATTTTAAAACACTTCCCCTTTATTCTAATCTGGGGAGCTCCTGACACTTTTATATGTTCCTGTCACTTTTTTCCTTAAAAACCCAAAGTCATGTTACTTGGTACTCAATAAAATGTCTATATGTTGGTGTGTTTTACAGTATATCGGTAAATCAGCCATCAGGCACAAGCCTAGAGTTTTCGGAGGAAAAAAGGAAACTGTACAGCCAAACTGTTAGTTAAGAAGGCAGCAGGCAGGCCACTGTGCATAATTAATACTGATCGCGAGGCCTGCAGATGAGTCTGTGTATGAAGTCCATGTTATGAGATCTCTCCTGAATCTGGATTTCAATTTTGGACACCCAAAGAGACCGTTTTCAACACACTGCAACTACGTAAATGAATTGGTAACAGAACTGCAGGTGGCACCTCTAGTGAGACCAATTCATTTTCATTGAGGAATGCCAAAGAGACATTTCCTCTTTAATTTTAAAATATAAAAGAATCCTGAACTGCCAGCACTTTGGATCACAAAACTGGAAGGAATTGGCAACCCGAGGACAGAAAAACATTGCACCTAATCTGACTATCTATCTCTGTATCAGGGTGTTAAAGAGAGAATGCTCATTAAAATCTTTCAGTTTTCACACAGACACTACCACTCCAGAAATCCATACTCTTATCCCCCACATTACAGAGGACTTTTGTAAATGTGGGCAGATCATGATTTCATAGTTTTTTAGTTGTGTAGGATGAGAAAAACCTGCTCTAAATTGTCATCGGAGATGTTCTTTTGGTGTAACTGGTATATAAAGTCTGTAGATACTGTTGGTACTCTGACCAACTTGAGAAAGCTTCAAGCTTCTAGACATTTGCCATGTTAGAAGCTCAACGTCACACTACTGTCCTATATAGATCTCCAGCTGAAAATAAAACCAGGGCTGCTGTCAAATATGAAATGGTTCTTCATATTCATAACAACAAACGCTGGATACATCTGACAAAACTAATCATGCATGGACTCTAAAGCCTGCAATCAGATTAATTCAGCACTGTCTATTTTGGGAGTCCAACAGCTTCATATTGCTACTCCTTGCTATGACAAAAATTGAAGAATGCACCACAGTGTTTGATTTGGCCATCTGACTGTGAACTAAAAGAAAAGATAGACCCCTTTTTTCGGCGGATCCAAGGGGATATGCTTTATCATACAAACCTACACAGCCAGTTTCCATATTATTTTTAATCAGGTAATTGCAACTCCTCATCAGCATTCAGAACTATAGAGAAGACAGTTGGGACAGTTCCCCATTTTATTTCTGTTTTTCTGTTTTCTGAACTGTTTTTCTTATTTAGAAATACGCACTCTCAGAAAATTAGTGCTTTTGCATTTTTACCATACAAAATAACACAAATATCATGAAATTGTAATGCAATCAACACATAAATTGTAATATGACACCAGCTTACATACACAGCCTAAAAAATCTCCAGGGGATCCATTAATTGCTAGCATTTGAACTGCCATCAAGGTTTTATTTAAAAAATATATTTTTTTCTTTTAACCAGGATTCTGCACTCCAGTGAACCCACAGCTGAATGCCAAGTACATATCAACAGTTCCATTAACCTTATTTCCGGATTAAACAGCAAATCCAAGGGCAGCAGAGACTCAGCCTACATGAGACATCCCTGACAGTGCAGATGGTGAAGTTTTGGCCCACAGTGAGTCTCGAGACGCTGCTCACAGCGGGGCCTCCAGGCAGGTAGCAGGCACATGGTTGCTGTAATGTACTCATTCCTGAAAACTCATTATGTATATTAAAATGTCAGCTTAATGCCAATTAAAGCTGCGTGATTGGACACATGCCCACCCCAGAAACCACAGTAGGTTCTAAAACATCAGGAGACCTGAAAGTAACCACTACAGGAACTCTGCTCCTACCTTTGGACAAAACACTCTTTGCAGAAAAGGCATTACCAACTCCCTCACCTAGCCTTCCTGTAAAATGAACAGGATTCACTTTGGAGCAAAAATGTTTTGTAGAGGATTTCTGATTGCATTATGAAGACACACGTCAGAATGCTGAAGCCAGTCTAGGTGCAGTCATACTGCACATTACTTTTTTTAACTAGTGTGATCCACAGATCTATGTTAACAGCGGGATATGAGAGTACTGTCTGACCCAAGGATCCAAATTCCCACTCCCCTTTCCCGACTTTCTTGTTCATTTTGGATTATTTGGGCAATGGCAATTACTCAGTTTGCAAACATTCTCTCCAGGAGAGCAGCTGGGCTGCCCAATGGAGGATGGAAAAAGCCTCCAAAGGCCGCTGACAGAAGGAGTCATCCATACAAATAGAAACACAGAAGACTTTCAGCACGATGGAGAAGATCACAGAGGTCACCCAATGCCCCAGTGACATTGATGGACAAGCTGCACTCCATCCATCACAGACAATGAAGAGCCCTCTGGTGTGAACACGTCCCAGCTGACAGACCCACAGAATGACTATTGTTTTGTTGGTAGCAGATAAACGCACTATAATTGTCTAAGGAAAGATGTCCCTTAGATGTTATCAGAATACACTTGTGTGACCAAGACAAATGGTCAGCAATAAAATAAATACATCAAATTCCTTTCTGATCATCAAATCATGTCATCGATGACATGACATTATGGAACAAGCCAAGGTTAATTGCAAGTTGAGAAGTAGGAAGAAGAGAAGTCACAAAGTCTGGACTTTGGAGCCTCTTCTGGGTGAATAAGGCTCCGTCTGATGGAACTGATGAGGCTCCAAGCCGAAATGTTGTGTTTTTTCTTTCATTTGAAATCCCGGCACAAAATTGACTTCTGCTTTTTCGTTTGCAGCTCCCCTCTCGCACCTCTACACAGTAGAAAATATTCACGTCAGTGTTGTTCTGAAATAAAAGAAGCCAGTGCTCTAGGCGTTTGATTTCGATAGAGTGTGCACTAAACCTCCTATAGTGTTAGCAGCACAGTGCTCATATTTGGCTATAAAATTCAGTAATGATGCCACAAGATCAGTCTTTTGTTCCCTTAAATTAAAAATGCATTAAAAATGCATTACCCAAAGATATTTCTAATGTCTTGTTGACTTTTTAAAACAATTTAATCTTTTTTTAAAATAATCATTTGACATGCAACCATGCCAATTATTAAGTTGACAAAACTGCATGAAGTACATTAAATCGTACTGTAAAAAGAGCACTAAATCTTTATAATTATTTCCATGAAAATATGTATCGCTCCCAGTAACAACCAGTTAAGAACATTTTTCAGAACTGGACAAGTAAAGCAGAATGAAATGAATACCCTTGTTTCTTGCCTTCCTTATGGTCCTTCGTATACAAAACACGCTTCAACAGTCACGTTTTTTTCCGACCTGTAACTAAGTATGAGTTTTAAAATGAATACTCCTTGCATAGTTATGCAGTGTTAAAGACATTTTTTTAATCAATCCAGGTGGCCTGCCAGTATATTAAAAATAACTCATAATTTGAGGACACAAGTGGAAACTACAAGAAGCACATTAGTACTACAAACAGGAGACATTTCTTTGCCCAAAGGGTTGTGTCAATACCCAGGCTTTCAAGAAACAGCTGGATGAGATCCTTGGATCAATTAGTCACTAACTACCTAACAGGACAGATAGGCTGAACGGCCTCCTCTCATTTGCAACCTTTCTTATGTTGTAATTTCAAAAAGATCACTGGAGAGTGGGGTGGAATGAGTATGTATTTGAAGAAACTACAAATTATTGCTTTAAAATAATGAATAGAAAACTCTAAATAATATCCACATCTCAAGAGCCTTTGTGTTATGAAACATGAGCCTTAAGAGACAAAAGTGCTCTCGACTACAAATGTTCTGTATGTGAGAGTGGTAATAATAACTACAGTGCTAAGCTACTATTTTTTTTCCTCAGAGCACATCAGGAAACTCCTATAGAAGGAGGTTTGTCTTGGCTTGAGATAAAACTGTGATATGGATGGGCTGTGGGAGTCTGGAATAAGCCAACCCCGCCATGTTGTTGAAGACAATACCTCGACTTCTTTCAAGAAAATACAGGATAAGATCCTTAGATCAATTAACTACCAAATAGGTAAGGTGGGCTTCCCATCTGTAACCATTACTATGTTCTTCTTTCTTTCTGCGATAAGTGTAAGTGATAAGTAAACTAACACATTCCTTTTTTCAGAAAAGGACATACGAGGATATCATATTTTGTGTCCTTGTTTATTGAGATGAAGGAGCATTTCTTCTTGTTGGAGAAATTCAAAATGGACCTGAATGATAGACTAGAAAGATTTCTAAATTATTCTTACAACACACAACTAATGCTTTATAAATAAGCCTCAATGCATCTCTTTGTTATAAATTCAAATATTCCAATATTTTTAAGCCTAAATAATGGATTTCTCATAAAATCTGTGAACAGATGCACAGGAGGTCTGAAACCTTGGAGTGAAGTACTAAACCAAGTACAAGCGTACACCACCATTGAATGTTATCTGAAGTTACAACTTCAAAATAACAGCTTATGTGAACTATGTACATGTATATTGTGACACTTTTAAAATGACAAATGTAATTTCATCTTGCGAAGCACCAGAACATCACCATGAGGAAAGTAGAAGCATTTTGTGTTCCCTTCAATTATCAATAAACACTTTCAATAAAAAGTAATACTGGATAGCTCTGTGATAGCAGCTGAAGCTAATATTCTAAATTACACCGGCAAAGTCAAAGGAAAATATTAAAGATTATATCTCACAAGCTTTTTTTTCCCTCTGAACTGCTGGAGCAGTGCAGAAATCTAAAGCAAATCCTTGTGGCATTTTAAGGGACACTGTCACTTCTGCACACCATTTCTGTCTGATGCTGCTGGCTTCACGACTATGATAAGCCTTTCACTAAAATCCAGGCAATTAATTCCGACAGTTACAATATCAAGTTTTCTTGTAACACTAAAGTAGATAAAATCCTTGTCCTTTGCAGCCATAAGGTTTGCTACTGTTGTGTCAAGGACCAAAACAGAGTGTCTGTACTTACAAATGTCTATGTATGTGTCAGTGATCACTTATAAGATCCTGCAGTAACACATTTCTCATGAAATGGGAAGAGATTATGGAAACTCCTAATAATCATTGTCCTAATTTCACATCATCAGTAATAAACAGGCTTCTGTTTCTAACATACCACATTTAGAACAAACTTTAAAACACATACAGCACAAGTCTTTTTAAACAACATTGGGTGGTGGTGGAGGGGAGTCCCCATTACCTGTAAAGCGCTTTGAGTGGAGTGTCCAGAAAAGCGCTATATAAGTGTAAGCAATTAATTAATTAATGTGAATTTCTGACAACAGCGACAGCTGAAAGTACTGTATCACAGGGGCTATTCATGAGGAATAAGCAACTCGCAGCTTCGCTTCCAAATTAGAAAGAAGACTGCCTGATATCCATGGAAGGGGCTGCTCCGTACTCACGATGCCTCAATGCCAGGCCACTTATCCCAACCATGATTTCCGCCCTGGAGCCGAACATTCCGGACTTAACCGTATGGAAATAGGACAGGAGGGTGGGACAGTCTTGACTATCAATAACACAACAAGGCCAACTGAATAGCTCAGCTGTCTCTGGCCACTGTGGAATGTGATAGTTCACCTCAGACTAAGGCATTTTCATTAATCCTTTAAGCACGTCATCACTGTCTTCAATTAACCGCAGGCCGTTCCAACATTGGAAGGCTAAGTGGAGAGACAAGGTCACGGAAGGTAAAAACCCTCCAGGGCTCCTTGATTTCCTTGCTTATTTGTCTCTGCCTTTAGACCAGTAACCAACACTCATTAAGCAGTCTACAGTCCTCTCGTATCACAGTGATGCTTATTAATAATGAAAGAAGGCAAAACAGTTGAGTGGCACAGCACAAACAAGATCCATTTTGTTTGTTGTGTGGTGCTATGTGATAGATGGAGCAATAGAATGGAGGTTTCTGTGCATTGATAATAAGTGTCTGGTAGATCTAATTGGATTGTTTTAAAATGGGCACAATTGCCTCATTAAAACTTGAGTCAGATTCCTCTTTTGTGTGTATATATTTATATTTTATTAGATGTAGTATATTTACTACAGGAAAGTGGACATACTGTGAGCAGGGAAATAGGCAACACACAGCACAAGGGCTTTAACTTGGATAATGCGGTGTGTTTTTCACAGATATATTAAGCCCCTCATACAATGAGTTTTATATCATTTGGCCGGGCCGCTAAGTTATCGAATGAGAAGTGTAGGACTCTAACAGGGAGTATGCAGATGGACGTTTTCAACAATGCATGGAATTAGGAAGCCATGAAAAACCTGGGAAGAGGGTACACTATAGACAGGATCATGCAGAGATACACTGGGAGTGCTGGCAACATCTTCATTGTGGATTGGATGAGTAACTGGATAACAGCAGGTACCCCCATATCACCCTCCAATCCATCAGTATGCAACCCCACCACACGGATGTGTAGTCTACTGTATAGACAGCAGCTGCCTTCACCTCATTGCTTTAACTGCATGCCAGAATAAATCAGAGCCTGAGTTAAGATGATCATCCTCTATTCTGCTTGCTCACAAAGTCTTGCCTGGGAATAGCATCAGTGCTGAGTTTTGGAAGAATCCTCTTATGTTTCAGATTATGGTAAGGTTTTATAACCATGTCACGATAGCATTTTAATTAGCCAAACACTAAGTGATATGTTGTCTTCAAATTCATTCAGTATTGACTCTGACTTCTTACCAGCTCATTCCGAAGCCTGGAGATCAGTTCATCTTTTTCCTTCAACTGAAGCAGTAGTGAGGGGCTGTCATCTTTCCAGGCATCCTGCAAAATACAGCAGGAATGTTAAAACAAAATACTGAATCTCAAGAATTAATAAAGATTTATCAAAAACAAAAGGTTTTAAAGGGAGTGCTCGAAATCACCAGGCGCACAGTCATTTTGTATGAAACACATTACTGGAACTGTCTGATTATGTGAACACTACTAATGCAAACAGGCTGATTTTGTGTTTGTGGCAAGCATAGCAAAAAGCAATTTACAAACAGATTCTGTGCATCTTTCATTTTTATTCTATTTTCAATTATCTACAGCAGAGATCCTTAACATTCCAGACAGCAGAAGGTGTTATCTTCACCCAGACACTTAAAAAAGATTGTCCAAACAATTCACAGACCAGATGGAAAACTAAATGCTTGTTCTTCACTGCAAGTTAGTGGACTGCAGATTCTTTGCAATGCAGAATTGTAATGTCACACAGGAGCCAATCTGATGTAAAAAGAGGACATGACACTTCTATAATTTACAAATGAAGGAAGATAAAATACTGTATAGTATAAGTCACACTTTAACACCCACCTACATTACTAAGAAGCAAATTTGATGGTAGCAGATAATATATGTGTTTCTGTAACATAATTCTACAGAAAGGAATAAAACAGTACCTCAATAGGCCTTATTTCACTCTTCACCATACAATTACCACTGAGACTACACTGGCCCAGAGTCCCACATTTAATTCAAGAAGACTGTGCTGAATTGGATCATATATAAAGGCAAAAAATTGACTTACAATTCCCTGATCTGGCAGTCTTCTGTAGGTAAAGGAAGCTTTGTTACAAGCATTTTATATCAATATTTAAGGGCCACATGTTTCTGTTACAAACCTATAAAGCAGTAAAAAAAAAGCCTAATACCAAAAGCTCTAATAACACTGAACAGACAGGACTGCCCTGGTTGCCTGGTTCGAACCAGCTAAGAATGACTGGCACATTAGCAAGATGGACCAGACAGCAGAACGTTTTAACTTCAACCAAACACCAACTCCTTCATGGTGAAAATGGAACAGAAATGTAAAATACTATAACCATGTAACAATCACAGACACATGCCTTCCTGTTCACCTAGCGTTTATAGGACCTGTTACAGGACCTGCAGATCTGCTTGCCCTTGTCAGTGCCAATTAGAGAATCTGACAACAGCTCTGTATTAGTGTTTGCTACATGGAGATGTATACATTGAGAAACAAGGAAAGACAAGGCCAGATACACAGGGAAACACACAAACAACAAGAAGCATAAAAAATCAGCAAAACTCAGATGAGAAGAGATGTTTGGCTTAATTAGATCATTAACTTTGAGATACGGGATCAAGACCCGGCTGAAGGCAAAGGCGCAGGATACAGAGTAAGAATGAAGACACAAACAAAAAAAACTGCTTTCAAGTCGATATTTCAGCAAATTCAAATTTAACTCTTTGAAGCAAAGTACACGGCTTTGTAGTTCAAACACTGCAAATGATATCTGACTATGATCCTTAAAGAACCTAGACACAATCAAAGAATCAACCCAGGTATTTCCTGGAGGCTGTCAGTCAAAAAGCACCCACCCAGCAAGATTAAGATTAAGTCCTGAGAGGGTATAACATAATACATGCTACATAAATGCAAAAACAGGAAGTCTAATTCACACCAACCTTCACTCCCTTCACACAGGAAAATCCCATTTTTGGGAGCTCAAAGTTATTAAAAATAAATTGTTTCTAAGCTGTGCTTTGTTTAAGTAAAGAAAGTAAAAGGGATGGCCTTTTTGACAGATATCTTAACAGATGATGACCAAGAAGAACAGAGCCAGGGGATTTTTATTGACCAAACTGAACAATGCCATGGGGTATTTCATTGACCAAACAAAACAGAGACATTGGAATCTTTAATGATCAAACAGAACAGTGGCATGGAATCATTAATGATCTAACAGAACAGTGGCATGGAATCTTTAATGACCAAGTAAAGACACTCTAACATCTCATTTGAAGGATGGCATTTACTACAGCACAGTGCCTGCCATTACGATACTGAAGCATTGAACTGGAAATTCTGATTCAAAGAGCAGAGCACCTCCTACTGGTTTACCAGCACCACATACAAATAGTTGTTTTTTCTGCATGTCTTCCACACCAGTACTGACCAGGCCCAAACATTCTTAGCTTCTGAGATCTGACAAGACCAGGCTAGGAAGTGCTAACGAGATTGTCAATTACAGTATGTTAATGATGTTTTAGGAAATGTGTTAATGTGTATATCACCTCAGTTGAAAATTACAGTAAATGAATAAGCATAATATCACACCAACAGCTTATATCATGAAATTAACAAAGTATCTTCAAATATTTAGTATACAGTATATTCAAATATGTATTGTTTTTCTCTTGCTCAGATTGTCAGCAAAGTCTACAGATTTTCACTTTCTGTTAAGGCTCACACATATGCAAACAAATCCTTTTTATCTTTTAAATGACAGCTTATAAAAAATCCAATAACCAGTACAGGTAAATTCCAGCAGGAGCTGATGAATAAATAGAAAATTGAGCAGCAATGCTTGTCAAACAAGTCATTATCATCAAACAGCAAAATGTCTTGTCTTGTTGTAAATGTTCTCTGCAGTACTGTATGTGGGAAACCTGATTTACTGGAAATTGACATTGTACAATGTGCTTTCTTCATATCTGAGTGAGATTATAGCCATGCGTCAGGCTGAATAGTTACTGGCTACTGTAAATCGACAGGGAAAAAAAAGGAAAAATAATCAGAGTCTAAATCTCTTAGAGTAGAGAAAACAACCTCATAAGTCAAAAGAAGGGTGAGATGAGACCATGAAATACCTTTCTGTGAAAACTGTACATCCAGAATAAGGTCTTACCCAGCTTCACATGACATATTAATGTAAATACCGAATCAAATTACCTGACTGCTTCATCAAATAATTCAACACTTTCTAATTGGCTTCTATACTACAGTATATCTAGCTCCTTTGGCCTACAGTTGAGAGATACAAGTTTTCTATGTATAATCTACTGTTTCTCCAGCAGTGTACTGTGGCACAATGGTGTGCATTCAGATATTAGCAGGTGTGTTTGACTCACATATAACAAAAAAATAAGGAATTAAATGAATACAAAATTCACTAAAATATAAATTTTGAGGATTGACCAAAGTGCTGCACGTTTGGTGTGCACACACAAGACAGAGGCCATGCTTGAAGACTGTTTTCTAAATTTGACGGACATAACAAAAACTGAAGGCACCTGAGTGCTGCTGAATTAGAGCTTAGTATTTTCACCGTTACTATTACAAAACACTAAATACCCATGTGTGTTTTAAAATTCTTAGTATCTTTCCACAGTCTGTCATACTGGTTTTCACACAGAATCATTGAAGTGATGATTCCACATGCAGTAGCTTTTATCTTTCGCTGTCCTGACAAATGTAACGCCCAGTTTTAAAGGGACACGAGGCAATTTGCAATGGTCATCAAGCAAACCTGACAAGCAATGTCCTTCAAGCACTGTAAATGCATGAAAAAGAATGTTAATAGTACAAACTAGTCATTGCCTTTTTCAAAGGGCATGTTGTGGTTGTATGCTGTAATCTTGCTGGTTTTAAACTATTTTAAAGAACAACAAACAGACATGATGTTCACAAAAGAGAAAACAGATTGAGCTTTACAGACAACGTCGTTTCAACTGAGTTATGAGAAGCATGCTTAGCAACCTCCTCAGAACAAAGAAACCTTGTTAGAAGGAAGGTTTAAATGAGAACCTAAAGAGGGACACTTCACAAATTCCCTCTGTACAATTTCTCCTTTAGAACAGATTCCACATTTCTCTACCTCATCTGCTAAAGTTACATGAAAAATCTCAAAATTGAACAAAATATGTGTATGAGACCCCAAGGAATATGATATATATGCCATTTCATTAAATGATAAAAACCATTCCCTAAGAAAAAAAACTTAATTATAGATTAACTCAACACCCTAGTTATTCTGGCTCAGCCTGTGGTTTTGATGAAACTACTCTTTAAAGCTAGCAATATAAAGTAGATGGGGTAGCCTGAGGTCTAAGGCCTAAAGTCATTTTTGGTATGCATGAGATTCTGTTTGATGTAAATGGGTAATGAACAAAATTCTCAAAAAACAAATCAGAGATAGACTCACTGCAGTTATATGGGATATTATAATTAAAACAATTAGCAGTCTAAAATGGAAGACTGCCATTGACAAAAAACATTTCCCTTTTTTGCCAATACAATTTAGGCTTATTGCCTCTATTATCAGGCATTCAATTGAACTCATCATTTTAGGAAATAAATTGCAGGAATTCCCAATAAATGTGCTGCAGTAATAAGTTAAACTGTGGAAGCAGAAGCAGAGCACCGCAAGGCTTGTTAATAAACAATCTTCCAACTTTCTATGCTGAACACAGTGCAAAAAGTTCAGGTGGGTAGCTGCGTCAGCATGCATAGGATGCAAAGGAACAAGTAATTGGTTTATTCCATGCTGAAAAGAGAATCTTTTCAGCATGGAATAAACCAATTACACTGCAAAAAGGCCTGAAATAAGACATGTCTTCAAGTTTCTGTATAAGCTTCCAAGTTACTCTTTTTTATGTGTGCTAATCTCATTGGCAGCAGGTCAGAAAGGTATCTACCACCCAACATATCTCAGGCCAAGAAAACCATTATGAAAACATCTCCCTGCAAGCTCTGAGGACTTCAGAAAAACCCTGAGAAGCACTGGCACTGGCACGCTGCCTCCTCAACTCATTTTCTCATCTGTAGCTCTTAGGGATTTTTAAACAAGATTTTATGGCACAGATAACACTTCAAAAACTTTACTACCAAAATGTTGCCAAGAATTTTTAATTTCGTTTTCCCTTTGTTTTGCACTGCATTCACTTAGCTAAGATTACAGTTTTACTCATTAAAACCATGCCCTGATTTCACTGGAGTTGATCTCTCTGTTTGTACCATGGGTATAACACAACCTATACAAGAGTATGAATACACACCTAGAGAAGGTTAACCATAGGATTGGAAAAAAGGACATTACAGATAGGTGTGAAAGGACCACTGGGATCATCTGGCTCACTGGTTTCCCAAAACACAAAGTAGTTACTTGGAGGACACTATCAAATCAGTTCTCACAACATGCTTTGATCAGAATGCATATTTGAGATTAACAGTAGTGTTAGACAAAGCAGTAGCAAGCAACATTTACCTAAAAGAAAACCCTAGGCAATCTATCCTTTCTCTATCCACAGCTAGACTACCTCAACAGGAAACAATGTTAAATAAACTACTGCAGTCAGAAAGGGGGTACTAGGGCACACAGCTTACACACTCCTGCCAGGCTGCAGTCAGGAGAAATTGACCGTTCGCAGCAGGCTAGGAATACACAACAGCAGGTCAGCAAAGCAAAACCATGAGCACAGCTGTAGGTACATACCGGAACCCGACAGGAATACACTAAAAGAAAAGTTTTGTGCGAAGTCTTTAAAAAAATAAGCAGTCGTAAAGATCTACTGTCAACAGGCACCAAATGCCTTCCCACTATCAAAGCCACTACGCGCAAATGTCACTGCTTTGCAATATCCTATTAAAGCACTATAAATTTCTCTGAACTTTTTTCCAAACTGGGCTATGGTGAAGAAGACTTCCCTCTGAGGTCTGGATGACTGAAGTGCTGTGAATCACAGTTGACAGGAGTCTTTATTGTGCTGTTGGAGTCAAGTTGCTTATAAAAGCCAATCCAGTGACTCACATTCCCCCTGGAATTCACAACCCCTAAACCATAAAGCTCACTGCTGTAACCCAACATTGTCTTTTTAAACTTTTCCTCTCCCTAAATAATACAAGCAAGTATATCATGTACAGGGTTTCTTTTATAGTCTCTGAGGTCTCACCTTGTAAAGGTGGAGTGGTGCAATAAGAGATCACCGGTACAATACACACCTTCACACAATGTATTAATGTCATTTGAACTGCAGTCATTTTGTATCAATACCACTCACATTTAACTGTTAATCAAAAAAGAAATAAACTACTCATGTGAAACAGACCGTAAAACATAAAAGTATGTCTACTGAAATGTAAAATAAGAAACAGAAACCAGATGTACACTTCAGATATTTTGAATTGTTCTTCGTGAGTTTGATCTGTTTGATAAGAAAAAAATCATTTCCGCTTATAGATTAATGAAATATAGGAAGCATACCATTGGTACTTATCATTTCAGACTCATATGCAAAAGTCATTTATATACCAGATAAGAGAAAAAAACAAAAACACAGCTTTGTTTGTTAAGTTTCTCACTTGGGATTTGTCACTTCTTAAAAATTACTTCCTCTGCCAGAATGACATTTATTTTCACAGACAACTTGATATAGAAAATGTAACAGC
Organism: Atractosteus spatula; assembly: GCF_055471065.1. NCBI lineage: Eukaryota > Metazoa > Chordata > Actinopteri > Semionotiformes > Lepisosteidae > Atractosteus > Atractosteus spatula. The sequence goes on along the minus strand of NC_142708.1, from coordinate 62,847,834 downwards.
ACACTTCTGTACCAAAATTGATGTTAAGACAATTTAACTCTTAACAATCATAGCCACACATATCGAATAAGTGATTGTCCTAAATTCACATAGAAGAAAGTATTTCAAAATGCAGAACCACAGATGTTGAATTGGAAGAAGAATGATAAAGGTACAGGGATTATGGTCATTTTGTAACTTGAAACAAAAATGAGCAGCAGTTTGTTCTTACAGGCTGCTCTCTGTACTGAGCCTCCCTTACCCACTGTCCTACATACACTACTGATTTCAAGATTTTAGAGCATAGCCTTTGTTGCTAGATAACTTGAGCCCCCAGTCATTACTGAGGCCTGTTTCTCTTGAAAGCCAGAAACTTTACCATTTTATCCTCAAATCTGAATCCTGTCCTTGATGCACATTGCCTGCATCATTTATCAGATATGTCTCTGACAGCTATTGTCATCGTTGCCCCATGACAGTGTCTGTTCTAATTAAGCATCATTCTCATAATAACCAGGTACAAGGGCATATTAAAGCAAAGCCAGTGGCAAAATCAGTGTAAACAAGTACTGTAGATTTAACTTAGTAGGGCATTCTACAACATCACTGTGTTGCCTTTCTTCTTGAGAGGCGCTTTCACGGAGATTGCCAGTAATCTAGCTTCATCATGTCTGCTCGATCAAAAAAGAAAAGACAAAAGTGTCCCATTAATTTGGTGACAGTACAGAAGCTCTATCAAAGAATTATGTGAGATCACAAACAAATAAATAAAGGCACAGACCACAGGGGGGCACTACATTCTGTTAGAAAAGAGGCAACTGAAACAAGCTTTGAACTACTGCTATCAGCCTCTGAAGCTCACTGATTTCACCAGCAATATCTGTAGCAACAGCTGTAATAAGACTGCTGGAATGGACACTGATGCAAGCATTTGATCATTTGTAGCTACATGAATCCCAACAGCATTAGGTCAGCTGCGTCCAGGGGCACACACATGATAATAACTTTGAATGCCTTTTGCGTGTTCTGGATAATTCGTTCTCAAGTGTTAAGGACCTGTTCAATGCTCTTATGGCAGGTCTTTTTCTGGTTTTTGATGTCAATGTTAAGTTTTGGGAGATACATTTTCCATTGAATTACACTGGTCCTGCGAGACATCATCAAATGTCAGCCTCTTCAGTTCTTTCTGTTCCAGCTTCGAGAAGATTTCAATGGTCCAGTCAGAATGTAACTACAGCAATATTTTTTTAGAAATTATAAAGAACTTTGGGATGCATTCGAAAGCAAAGTACAATATGCAATACCATTTTATTATAATTATTAGCATGAAACTGTGTTCTTTCCAGTTTCAAAATTCTTCAGTAAGCCATAGTGAATCAAGTGTCGAATAATTATCTTATACTCAATATTGACAATGAACTCTAAACAGACGTTCAGAACACATTCATCAAATTAGAGCATGTAACCAGAAACAAGCTGCCTCTTCTAATTACTGTAATTTCATAGGCTAAAACTGTAAGTCTGGCATCAAAGACATTCACAGGAATGACATTTCACTGATAAGTGAGCACTTTAATTTTACCATACATAATGCAGGATGTAAAGATGTATTGAAACCAGTTATTGTGTGTTTTAGATCTGTGCTCAACAAAGTCAGAAGACTTTACTGGAGCTATCATCTGACTTTCAAATACTGCAAACTAGGAAATAAGGACGAAGTAAAAGACCAGTTTGTACTTAATAATAGTGTCAAACCCTGATGGTATCACAATATATGCAGATAAATGGACACACCTCCTGCCAAAAAGCTAGAATAATCCCAAAATTCTTTTAAATAATCTCTTAAATCTGATGTCTTATTCAGAAAATGCACTTGAAGAAATCAGAACATCTAAAACTTAAATGGAAGTGGACAGATCACATATTTGCTGTGTCTTTTAAATGCATTTCAACTACTGAAAGTTTTGTTCTGTAGGTCATCCATTTATGAACCTGAAGCACAAATCCAAATTTTAAATGGATCAATAGAAGATGAAAACTTGACTGTCCCAAAAATGACTCACCTGAATTTCTCTGCTCAGTATTTAATGAAATAGAGAATTTCCAAAACAACAATTGGAAGGTATTGAAATCTGTCCCAAATCCATTTCTATATAGATCCAACAGCACAAAACACATACTGTATACAGTATATCACAGAGCCCACTAAGGGCTGTCTGAATGAATACGGTTTAAGAGATGTATGGTATCTACATAAGGCTAATGAGTGAGATTATATATAAAATTCACCAGTTTAGATCAGTCTCACAGAACTCAGCATGAACAGAGCACTGATACTTGTTCAAAAAATAGAACAGACATCTCATTATGTATGAGTCACCCTATATCCCTCATAAATGCAGATCATTAAATGAAACAACAGTGAAAAAAACTAGAAAAAAACCTTCCAGACCTAATTCATCCTGACTAAACAGGATTTAATTAAATAAGACAGCCATCAGATTATACTAGACATTTAAAAATGGTAAAAAACAATAGTGCTATAGTCGCTTCAGTTGTTCAGAAGGACACTGAAGTGGTAAATTGGACATATTTATTAAGTTTTAGAAAAATTTGGATTTGATGAATATGCTATATCAGTTGGATTAAAATCCTATATACTGTATTTCCCCATCTGCCTCAATTATTGCCAAAGGAATAATCTCAACAGAATTTAAGTTATTCAGAAGGAAGAGACAGGGCTGCCTATTATCTCACATTCTTTTTTCATTGCTATTCATTGTGTATTATTGCTTTTGCTAAATAAAAATATACATGTATATTAGGAGTAATAGCTAGAAACATTGACAATAAAAACAATACCATATTAGCCTGTTACATACCATATTAGCCTGTTTATCCAGCATTCCCATAACTCTTCATTCCCTTAGATCTAATTTACAACTATGGTCTTATCCCAGATAAAAAGGTTAACTGGTCCAAATATGAAATTGTGCCCTTAAACCATTTTATTCAGGATGACTTGCATTAAGCTGTCTCTCTAATATGGGCTTCAAACGGTATCCAATAGCTTGGATTTTCTGATCTGTTTAAAATAAAGCACCTTCTACTCCTCATACACTGGAGAGTAAAAAAAATGGAAATCTCTCCTTCTCTCTTTTCATGTGCCAGGCAACTGAGCAAAATCCAGAATAATTTTCACTTATTCTAGTTTATCTTACAATCAAGTGGCCCAGTAATCTTAACCAAAACATTTACTGACAAGAAGTTTTAAAATACAGTTTTTAAAGTTTTCTTTGAAATTTAAAAAATTCAGTGTGCGAGTTGTTACATGCCGACAACTTACAGTACAGAACTGAAAAAAGACATTCTAGTTTCAATAAATAACAGATATCTTTTTTGTTATAAATAGAACATGTTAAAAGTTCAGAAAAATACAAAAATTCAGAAAAACTACTATGACAAAACTAATTCCTGCAGTCTACAATAACCCTGATTTTATAACCACTGTAGAGCAGATAAAGCATTTGACTTTGGTGGAAGCCCAAGGAAACACAGTTAAGTCACTAATCATATTTTTGTGTAACATAAAATTAAAAAGATTTATCAAAATGCAATGCTATTTCTGATTTTCAAGAATTTGCATTATAATTAGCTATGATTTATATATGTATTACCGAACATCCAATGGATGTCCTGACCTCATGCTTGTCTATTTCATCTTGAGGGTTATATCAACCTCTCTCCTCCCGATGAAAAGTTTCATTTTCCTCATAAAACTATTTACAGTACCTCCTTTTCACTTCTCTGTTTTGTCATCTTACTATAAAAAGTATCACTAAGATTCAAGGTAAGGTAAATTGTATAAATATCTACTGTACATAAATAAAAAATGTGGCTCACATTGGTTATAAGGCTTTCTGTGAAATCATATTTTCTTTGTAGTCACAGCTCTTTAATCATATAAGTTATTCATGAACATTTCCCGAAATAATTAATGCTGAACTCAAAGCCAATTATTCTATGTCTTAAAAAGAAGTTATAATTGTAATGCAAATGCAAAAGTCTAACATACAATATAAATCTGTTATGTTGTTGGCCTTGGTCAGTTTAGTAAAGCCAGAGGACTGACTTGAAAAGTTACTGTTTTAGATCCAGGTTCACTTTAATCCATGATCCAAAATGTATTTAACAGAATGGGATCAACACCCAGGCAATTAATTGAGCATGGGACATTTATTGTGTAAGTAATAAGATATTATGTCATATCGCACATACACAAATAAATTCTATCCCATTAGTCAGATGTTCAGATGTCAAGTACTGTATTTTATTCCATTTTATCTTTATTGATCAGACGTTAGGTTATAGTGGCAGTATTCCAAATTATGTTTAATATTACTGACACCAATAAACCAAAAGCTGTACAAGGCAGTCAAATTACCCTTTAATAATATCTCCAGGAGGCCACCAATATTTGACTTTAGCAATGTAAAATTACTAAAGTTTCAATTTTACAGCATCCAGCGCAGTAACACTTTCACCAAGCCCAACTCTGACACCAGTAAAGCAGCTTCTTGGTTTATTGAGGGGGGAATGACTACCTCATCTGTTTGACCCTGCCTCATACAATGCAGCTTAATTCCATAAATATGAGTCAAGACTCTTTCCACACTGGTGTTACTGGGGTTTATCTGTATCCTCTGACCTACAATAAAATTAGGAAACAAATAAACCAATTCTCTTCTTTGAAGTCCTGTTACATAAATTATTTCTACAGAAAAACTACAGAAAACCTCAACACATGATAAGACATGCACATGTGATAAGGAAATGGTGAAGGAAGTGGTACTGTGCTTTGAGACTTGCTGTCTTTTAATGCAGGTTTCAAGGACAAATGAGGGTATTGCATAACAGGCCCCTAAGACAGAATGGAGAGGTAGTGAAAGTACATTAAAGAACTGAAGACAGGCCCTTAGTACATGAATACAAAGAATGTCAAACCTGTCTTCCATTGCTGAAATTATGGTAGCTATCAGAACAATTCCCAATATGGATGTGGTTAAATTTCAGCCAGGCTTTTGAAAGGACTTGACAGCTGTTTTACAAGCGATAAAAGCAAAGAGCTCCAAGACAGGTGACTTTCAACAACATTTTGATTTACAACTTTAATTTTGTAACTCCAGCAACTTGTCTCAATCCTCCCCAAAAACACAACAACCTGAGGAATGTATGGATCAATAACAATAACAAGTCTGTCTCACACTCATCCAAGGCACTGCCCTGAAATGAGAACTTCAATAATACTAGAGGTAGTATCAGAATGTGGGGGACTTTCTCAGGGGTGATTTTGTACAGCATAACATTCCTTGACAGGAGTTTACTGATTGGAAATTAGAAAATACTGCTCATCTCAGTTCTGTGAACGGATCTGATTTTCAATGACAGCTTCACGATCTGATCTGAGCTGTAGATATCTTTTAAGGAAGTGTCCTGAATTTAAATCCCGACAAATCTCATTATTTTGAAGGGGCTGTTGCAAGATTATACATATATGACACATTTTAACGGCGACATGTTCTGCAAACGTTAAAAGGGAGAAAATGTTTAAGAAGCGGTCCTGCTATCATTGCTGTTGGCCTTAAAAAAGATTCCAAAGTTGTTAAATATACCTTGTACTCAGGTTAACGGGGCTTTATAAATAGAAGAGGAGAACAAAAGGTTGACAGGCCGAGAGGATGAATGAGATCGGCACTGCACTCCTACCTTTTTCTTTCCATGGAGTGATGATGGTCCGCTATCATTACCCAAACTGCTGTCGGGTCTCACCGTGGGAATTATGCTCTACAGGCACTAATTATAAAAGGCGGGGATAACAAATGTGCAGGAAAAAGAAGTTTTGCCTAAAGTAGGACAAGAAATGACACGGTTCGGTCTCAGTTGGATTCCAGCTTATTTTTAAAACAGGTTTTCTAGAACGGCGGGGCAGAATCCAATCCCTTGTCATCCAGCACAATGTCAGCCGCACCGCATCCTGTTCCGAGCTCGTCTCTGCGTCTGTTTACAGCCGCCCTGGAAAAATCAAATGATAACACTGCTGCCTCCCTGCAAGTCATCTAGGTCAGCTTCTAAGATTTCCTTGCATCCTCAGTAAGGAGGCCATCCTCAGACCTACTTTCTGCTATTTTCAGCAAAGCTTTCGCCCCGACACTTATTCCTTTACCAGATGTGCTCGAACGCTCACATGGAGAGTGAAGCGCTTTTCCAAGAAAAGTTTAAAAAGTTTCTTTAACTTACCAAACACGAGCTGAAGCAGCAAACCTCTGAATGCAAAGCATGGGTCATGGACCCTTAAATGCTGTTCTGCTTTATTTTTCTGTTGCCTAAAAAAAGGTGGCAAGTGCGGAACAGAGTCAAAGGGTGCTGGTCACCTGACCGGGGGGGGGGGGGGGGTCGCGATTTCAAGCCCCAGGTGAGGTATTGCTGCTGTACCTCTAAGCAAAGGTCTGTACCATAGCTCCTCTAGCACACCTAACTGTATGAATGAATATGAAAATTGATGTATAAAAAACAAAGGTAATCGTAAGTTGCTATTAAAACAAAAACATCAACATTAGAAGGAATTAGAAGGACAAGTCCAGTGTTTGTTTACCCATAGAAGTGCTGTCCATCTTTCTCTCTCCCAGCTGACATAAGGATATTACATTTCTGTTCTGTAAAAAATGAATGGGGGCTGCAGCAATCCATCTTGAGGAGGAACATGGGAATTCATCATGCTCAAATTGCTTTTGTTCTACAAAGAAGGGCACGGCCTCGTTTTCCAGACACGTCAACATTTGTACAAAGTAGTCAAAGTTTGACTATGAGATACATGTGCGAGGCAATCTTTTTCCCCCACACTCTAGGAATCTCAGTAGTAAAGTTCTTTTAAACTATGAAAGTTTCAGAGACAAACCCTCAGGTCCTAAAATTACTAAAGGGATTACTAAAGAGTTCTGGTTTTGTGGGAATGGGCTTAATTTCTTGAAGCAGATCAGAGGGATTTGTAGCTGTGGTACTTGTCACATTCACTCAGAAAGTACTATATAAATACAGCAGCAGTCACCGAAAATGACTTATAGTAAGTGTTACATGCAGCGATATTAAAATGGAAAATTATACATTTTCTGACACTCTTCCAAGTACTGAATACAAAACACCCTGACGTGAGTGGCTGCGCTTTCTGTGTTAATTGAAATAAGCAGGAACTTGACTTCTTTCTTCCTGAAGACACGCTGCTGATGGGTAAATAATTATGAACTCAGGGCATCATGTCACTTTATAAATATGCATGATACTTTTCATAAATGAATTTTCATAAGCTCTATATCAGTACAGCTGTGAGATGCTCATTAAATATAAATTCCACATTTGTCTTTCTAGGTTGCGTGTTTGTTGTCATCGTCCTTGAGTCAGGTAAAAAAAGATCTCTGCAATATACTGATGACACAAACAAACATGAAGGGGGAGGAGGAGGTGAAAAAGCAAAGGAAATAATAACTGGAGCACTGCTGAAATAGATATAGCTATAGTGTTTAATATCGTATACAGTATACTGTACAGTACCATACAAAGGGGCTTCGAATGCAGATGCTAATAAAAATTGCCACCACTCAGACAGACATCAACATAGGTGCGATGGATTTATCAGATGGACCAAGTTCACTTGCAACCCATGAATCACTCAAGCATCATGATGTCTACCCTACTAGATTTACAGACATGCACAAAACCCTGGCAAAGACATTTAAAGATTCACTAAGAGGAGCTGAGCTGGCAGTCTGGAAAGTTTCAAATACAATTTAAAGATCTAAGATGTAGGAGAAAAAAAACATCCTTCCGTTCTCAAACATCCATCCATTATCGAACATATATCCATCCAATGTGAAAACTCCACCCATTCATTATCAGAATGTTGCTTATTCCTGGTGGAGGTCACAGAAATCAGGAGCTCATCCAGGTAGCTCAGGGCACAGGGAGGGACAGCCCCGGGAGAGAATACCAGTATATCGCAACTAAGCAAACAAGTGTAATCAGTTTTTCACTACAGGTAAAGCAATCAGTATAAAATTAGGTCTGTTAAGTTCACCTCCACTTACATTTTTATTACAAGAAGTAGCAGTTTTATTCTAGTGCAATTACTGTTTGTCTGAGTTTGGATATTTGGAGCAGAAAGAAACATTTTATTATACACAGGCAAACTGAATCATAGGTTTAAATTCTGCTCACAGCAGTCCAGCTTAAAACTCTTAAATCTTCCTGCACTAAGAACCTTCAGCAGTAACAACACCGCTGTAAATGAAAAGTTCTCCTCTTTACCATTTTACTCCTCTATGACCCTTTTTGTTCATTATCCTTAAAGCATAAGACTGTCTGAGAATCTATCATGAAATCTACAGTAAATGGTAAGATTGAGATTTTTCGCATGGCAATGTACAGTTAAAGTGCACCATGAATGAAGCCATGTTGTTCAAAGCTACCACCTTAGCATTATAAAGAAAAACTGGATGAGACTGTCAGTTCACTTAGAAACTAGTAATCAAACAAGCCAGAAGGGCAGAATGGCCTCTTCTCATTAACCTTTATTTTAAGTTCTTTAAGCATATATGTGTGGTACTTGCGTCCCTGCCTTGTGGTCAGGCTATTTTGAAAAGCCCTGACAAACCATGGTTCTGATACACTTTAAAACTGAAAGCAGTGACCTCATGACCACCCATGAACAGTGACGTCCCCATGGGATGAGCTGATATTTTCCCAAAAGAGCAAGTTTTCCCAAAGAGAAACTCGAAGCACAATCACCTTCTGGCCCACCTCCCAGACCTAAGTGCCTGCGAAAGTTCTGGCCACGCAGCTTGAGAACGAGCTCAGGCTGACAAGGAAAAATAACAATATTTGCAACCTAAATCATATACAGTACAAACAGCATTCCCAAGGCAGCCAGTGGCTGTGGTACAATGACAGTACATGTGATTACTGGAGAGACCCTGGTTCAGACGTCGCTCAAGGCTCAGAAAGGAAGGAAAAGTGTGTTTCAGCATTGCCTTGTGATCCAGCTTTTAATTCACTGTTTTGCCTCAGTTTATGTAAACACCTAAGGCTAAGAAAGGCTCATAAATGCACATTACAGGAATGACCAAACAAAATGCTGCTTCTCGCAGATGACCAAAGACAAACAGCCATAAATCACATCCTCTCTCAAGGTATACCCTCTTAAACCCTGACATTTCCCTTGATAGTCAGTGTACGGTATTCATTCTAACAATATTTAACAAGATAAAGTTTTAATTTAACAGGAAGTACAAGTCACATTTCCTTCCTGTTTAGTCAAGATCCAAAATCAGTGACATTCGGCCATGTGTTGGTGATTTTTTATACAACATTTGGGAAATCTGAGGATTGCAAAAGGCAATTTTGTAGATGGCTGAACACCTCATGCTACCAGAGCAGGCTGAGGAGAAACAGAGCCTGGTGAAGTGCAGGATCACCTGAAATACGTCTGTAGCACCAACAGCGATGTTTTGAATGTGCCTGTGCCGCTGTGTTTCAGACACACAACCAACACATGTACTTCTCACATGATTCCCAGTAAAGACAAATAACTACTTATCATTTTTGTTTTAATGCCAGCCATTGCGCAAATGGCCTGAAGTTAATTACAAGCCATTACAGTGACGAATAAAGCATTAGTACTGCTTCAGCGCTCTCAGAATCATGACGTGTAATTAAAGCTGGCCCGTATGTTATTTAAGCCCTGTGATGCTTTGTTTTATAACACTTTATGATGTTAATTATAGCTAATTCTATTATTTTAATTTCTTGTCGTAACTTTAGATAAATCTGCCTTACAATTTTTAGCCCATAATTAAAGTACCTAATATAGAGCACATCGCATGTCAGGGAAAGCACATCTGTATGACAAATAGTAATAGTCATATTGGCCTCTTCTCGACTGCAGACTTTCCACCTTTTTGTCCCACTGTGTCATGTACTGTGTTCACAATTGAATTCTGCCCCCACTGGAATCTCCACGCTTAGACTCTATGTGTTTTCGATTTCATTCTCACCACACGCAGCCAGGCACACGGGGGCAAAAAGGCACGAACAAACGACTGCGGTTCACTTTGGAAATAAAACCCAAGTGTGACTTGAAATGGAGCTTCTGGAAAAAAAACATTCTTCTGAAAAGAAAAACTAAATAATTGTATTTATAAGAGAGCAGGTGGGCGCCGCAGTGACACTACAGATGACATTACCGCCACACAGCTTTGGGTTCTGGTTCTGCTAGTTTCCATTCTAGGTGGCAACTCACTCTCTGCTTAAAACCTTTATAAAGGGACATGTAAACATTAAAATACTCAGAATAAAACTGAGAGCAAGATACAACGCAGTATTGCAGATACAGGCTGGAAAGGTGCCAATATTAAAAACAAGTTATGTCTACAACTTTCTGAAGAAATTTAAGGTCAATAAATCCAAACCTTTGAGAGAATGAGAGATTAAAGCTTATATAAATGGAAATTACAAACTGAAATGTGTGCTGTGTTAAGGAACCACTGAAATGGACAATAGCTGCTAGGCATTAAAAGTACTGACATTTTCTAAATTATTTTCAAAATAATTTAACAGGCACCAAATTCTGCATTTTTAGTTCAGTGTCACTCAGCTTCATTCCCGTGTAGACCTTAGTTAGAATAAATTTGTTTATTCTTCATATTAGAGAATGTAATTCACCTGTCATAGCTTTGGGAACTTTAGTTGAATAAGGCCCTTAAAGAATGTGACATTTCTGAGCAGCTGAACAACCTGTGAAGCTTGTATTCTTATGTCCAAATAGCCGGTGCTCAAATATATCCATTCCAAATACTGTATGTATTTTTTCATAATGCAACATGTTATTCTTTATAGGGAAAGGAGGTTGTTCATTACTTGCAGCTAATATAGGAAAAGAAATCCAGCAATGTGCTTCAGAGTTGAGTGGATGAGAGTGTGTTGGTATCTCTCTACTTATCTCCCCGAAGGCCTTCTTAATTTACTTATTTCAAAGCTGCACTACACTGAGCTTTGACTATTAGTATCAGTATACCCTGGTGCAAAGGACGAGCGCCTAGTTAGAGTTGAAGATGCTTATCTGAGAATGATTATATTATGCCAGCAGCTATATCACCCCTGCTGCTCGAAGACGTGTTGGCGGGACCAGCAGGGGGTGCTCATCTTGTGGGATGTGTGGGTCCTAATGCCCCATTACAGTGATAGTGACACTATGGGGTAGAAAGGTGCCGTCCTTCGAATGAGATGTAAAAGTGAGGTCCTGACTCTCTGTGGTCATTAAAACTCCCAGGGCATTTCTCTAATAGAGTAGGGGTATTACCCCGGTGTCCTGGCCAAATTTCCCATTGGCCCTTACCAATCATGGCACCCTAATAAACCCCATCTATAAACTTCTTCATCACTCTGTTCTCCTCCCCACTGATAGCTGGTGTGTGGTGAGTGTTCAGGCACACCATGACCTTCATCACATCATCCAGGTAAGGCTACATAGTGCTGTTGGTGGAGGGGATTCCTCATTGCCTGTTAAAGACTTTGAGTATAGTGTCCTGACAAGTTCTATATAACTGTAAGGATATTAATAAGAGAGCTGCTCTGTTTGGGGGAAATCTGTTTCGGACCATTTCTATTGTAGTGAAAAGCAAGATAGGCTAATGAAAAAAAGAGGTAGTTCCAATGCACAATGCAAAATAAAAAGTATTTTGTCATAGGTCTGGTCTGGTGCACTGGTAATTTTCAAGAACTCTTTGCTCTTTGTTGGTGGTTATGATACCAAGAAAACAGAAACTTGGTGGCAATTTCTTATTTCCATTCCAGTGCAAAAGCTTCATAAACGTGGAGGTGATAGGCTCCGGGCCTTATCAGGGTGAACTGCCTCTACACTGCTGTGAGGCCTCTAGACTCTATAACAACAAAGAGCCTTTCTCTGTATCTCCTGCCTCCAGCTGCATCACATCACTTTAAAACCTTCATCTCCCTCTCTAACCTGGCCTACCTTACGAGAAATTTCTGCAAATGACTGGTTTATTCCTCCATCTCTGCAATCTCACTTCGTTCTTTTTATTAGATCTAATTTGGAAACAATGCTTCCTGCAACAGATAAATGCATTATTTCCATGCTTTTTTGATAAAACCTATAGTATTATGAAAGCATAATATAGATTATATATTCTTTAAGTATTTTATTTAAGACATTTAGGAACATTTAAGAAGACTTACAATGACTAATAAACATAAAAATCAACACAAAACACATAATAATGCATAAAAAAAACAAATAAAAACCAACATCCAGACAAAGAACAAACAGCTAAAACTATCTTAACCTTTTCCAGATGTTGAGATATGAATAGAGTTGAAATCTATGATCAAAATAATCCCAGAATGATCATGACAATGATAATGATGTATTTAAAATGTAAATATCTGGAACATAATCCAGCACTCTGTAGGCACCAGGACAAGGGCTGAGAAAACTTTTTCTATCCAGTGCAAATACCTATATCTGGAAAGATGACTGACATTAAACTACACGTACCTACAGTATTAAATACAGTAATATTTTAATGTATCGTGACTACAGTAACATATGTACTGCAATGTTAAGTGCTGTTAAATGAAAATAATTCTGTCAAAAAGAAGAAACAAACCATGGTGCAACTTCATTAAACACTAAAGCACAAAACTCTACAACGGATGCACAGTGGGTATACTGGGTAAATTGGGAACACTGGGTACATTGGATACATTGAGTACATTGGGTATATTGATTATATTGGGAACCCTGAGAACATAGGGTACATTAGGTACTGTACATGGGTACACTGGGTCCATTGTGTCCATTAGGTACACAGGGTACATTGGATGCATTGAGATCATTGGGTGCATTTAATACATTAGGTACAATGGGGAATAATGGGTATATTGGATACCCAATGTAACCATTAGGTACCTTGCGTATGTTTGGGTGCCAATGTACCAATGTACTCCATAATGGACACAATGTACCCAATTTACCCACTACAGTCAATGTTCCCAATGGACCCAGTAACCAGTGTCATCACAGACCCAATGGACCCAACATACCCAGTGTACACAATGTACCCAATGTACCCAGTGTACTCAGTGAAGTCCAGTGTACATTATATACTCAATGTATCCAATGTACTCATTGTACTCACTGTACGCAATGCACTCAGTATACCCAATGTACCCAGTGTACTCAATGTATCCAATGTACCCAGAGTACCCTACAGTATGCATACAGTACAATGTACTCAATGCATCCAGTGTACCAAAAACACTCAATATACCCATGGAACCCCATATGTACTCATGTACAATGTACTCGTACCTAAAAGACCCAATGTACACAGTGTATGCAATGTACCCAATGTATCCATAGTAACCAATGTACTCAAAGTCAATGACTGAATTGCCCTGTCTTCTTCTTCAGCTGTATGGATTAGCTGAGTTTAGATTCACATTTACCTTAAAAGGAAGCGACTTCTCGCTGATCGGGCTGATGGGGAGTGAATGGGTGCTGCTGGCAGGACTCATTTCCGCACTCTGTGGAAGACAGCAAAAACCCTCAATTACAGAAGCACTGCAAGCAAAGACCCATTGAAACTGGCACACTAGCGCTGTACTGGTGCGGGGCACTTGAGTGTGTGTGGGAAATGGGGTGAGTGATATAAACCTGTTAGTTTATTATGAATGAAGCTATAATATTGCAGAGATGTGGGTAGGTGATGTAAAAGAACATCACAAAAGATGTCTCCCATTAAAGAACTACAGTACATACCTGCATGGTCAACAGCAGTTGATTATATGTGACAAAACAGAATTACATTCAGTTGTAGGACATACTGTACTATCATGTAGAGCTACTGATGATAGTGCTGTTGACAAAAACATGAAACAAGACAGGACATGACTGAGAGGTTAAAAAAGATTATATATTACACATTAAAGTAATGTATAGCAGAGAAGGATGTGCAGATGACTGAGGCTGGAGATGATGACATCCAGAGGGACTTCACTAATAATGTGACACTACTGAGGACCTCCAGGTCCAAGTACTTCAGACTGACAAGCACGCTGCTGGCCTGCTCTGTGTGACTGATTGGAAGAATTACACAGCCTCTCAGTCAAGAGCACAGCACAATGCCATCTCAGATGAGAGAGCTGCAAGAGAGTCGCTGGGATGCTAAGGGCCATAATCATAAGAAACACCCCTCGCATACACAACTGGAAGTGCCCATCAGTCCTAGCACATGATGAATTCTAAACAAGATGCTGACAGCACAGAGGCAGACTGCAGGGTTTACCAACCTCCACTGTGTCAGTGTGAACAAAGGCAGTAAGAACACAAGATCCTAATGAAGAATGGTAGCATCTGAGATGGGAGGCTATTTGACCCATCCTATTTGATTAGCTTACTAGTAGCTTAGTGATCAAATAATCGTATTAGGCTGTTTCTTAAAGGATCCCACAGAGTGAGCTTCAGCAATGGGCCAGATAGCCTCCTCACATTGCAGCGGATGTTTCTTCTGCATTCCCACAACTCTCTGTGCAATGATCTCTGTGTGATCTTTGAGAAACTGTAGGAACAAGCTACCGAGCCATGTTGTTGTAGCCGATTCCCTGGCTTCTTTCAAGACAGGTGGAAACTAACTGATCCCAGGATTTCATCCAAACAAGCTAGATGGACCAAAAGGCTTCCCCTTGTTTTTGACCTTTCCTATGTTACATTTTTGTAGCATCTTTCTATTTTTATTCTGAAGTATGGAATTTTGTGCCATCAAGAAACCAAGCTTCGAATCGTAACACAAAGATTTTTTAATAGAATTGAAAACCTTTAAACAAAAATCCCCCTTAAGACTGTTCCTGTCAGTCCTGCAAGAATCAAGATTAATATTTCACATGCTGCAGATGATGATTTTTATTGCTAAGATGGAAAATAAAGAATATGCAAGTTTGCCGCAGGTAAAATGATTCACAAAATATCTTAGCTAGTTTACGTAGAATTGAGAAATACTTGAATAAAGCAAGGCACAGTGTACTCTGATTTTCTAAATTGAGAAAACAAACGTCATTCAGATTTTCTTAAGTATGTTCAAGGAAAAGGTGCATGACTTATCTGATGAACTTAGAAAATTTGTTTATTTCAATGTACAATACTCTGTACTTAGCTCATGTAAAGCTAGAAGTGTTTGTTTTCTAGCTGTTTGTGCTTTTTGACAGGAGATAGCAAATGGAGAAAAACCACATGGTTACATCAAATGAGCCCCCACAACTCAACGAAAAGATGAGAAATTATGATTTGCATATGTTCACACGTGAAGCTCACAATCATTAGTGAGGGATGCAGCTAAAAAATGCTGCCTCATTTCCACCTATGGAAACAGCAAAGCCCCTTCAGGACAGAAACTGGCTGAACTGGGCAAAAAACACTAAACCCCTCGGGCTGGTAAAAAGTACTGGATAAGGTTAAGGCCACATGGAATACAATTTGAATTACATGATAACTAATTCCTCATATTTGTAAAGTGCTTTGTGTCCCAAATTATCTCAAAGATATTAACATGTATGTGGGGACCCACTTCATCTACCACTGAAATGTCTTACCCACCTGGGTCACACATGGCAGCCTTTCTATGCCAGTAGCCCCACTGCACAGAAGATCAGGCAAAGAAATTAGAAATGACTGAATCCAACAAAAGGAGGTTTCTCAAGAGATACAGTATAGCCAAATGTAATTTAGGCAGGCTGAATTGTGCAAGCTCAATTTAGTCAGGACAACACGTGATTCCCCTTACCCAATTTTTGAGTTAGGATGTCAGTTTAAAGTCCCACTTGAAGGATGGCACCTACAGCAATGTCCCCTGTGAGAGGTCTCCCATCTCAGTTCTGACCGACCAGGCCCAGCCTTGCTTGGCTTCTGAGATCCAACAAGATTAGGCCACAAATTGATAACGAAAACGAACAGTACTGAACAGATCACTTCCTACAGGAAATATTCCTTTGGACTTTCTTGTTTCTTGCATTGACTAAAATGAAATTCAAGCCATTTCATAGCAATGCTTTTCAAAGCTGCACCATATTTATGAGAATTCAGCAGTTTGTTTGTGGTTTAGCAATTGTGCTGCTTCACTGGTCTTGAATCTTTAATGGTTGTGATTTTTGAACAGTACTGCCTATCTCTGAATTGCAGAACTTCCTCTTTTGCAGGTAATTAAATTCAACATTCAAAATACTGTTTTACCTGACAAGGAATGGCCCATAAAACACCAGTGGGACGGATGCCAAATAGCCAAAACAGCCTTGAATTTTACATAATTCAGCCTTTTTCTGGGCAAAGTGCCCCTAGCCACAGGCAGATTAGTAGTTCTGTATTTTTTTGCTTTCAGAAAGACATATTGCAAGCCTACTGCATGGTAGAAGAAAACCTTTTAGCTTTCATCTAACACACAATTACAATTTTTTGTACATGGTGCTCGAGATGTAGTGTTCAAGAGAGCAGACTATGAACAGAGGTTTTGATGTATGCAGTATGCAGAAACAGAGGCCCATGAACATAGATACAAATATAGATACAAATAATTATTAAGTGTTTCTTTTTGTAAAATCAAAGCACTTTAATTTAAAAAATGTGATTGTTTTTTGCAGTGTAAGTTGTGCTGGCTATCGTAGTAGCCATAGAATTAGTATTCAAGAAAGAGTGGCTGGTATTTGTGTCAAATACCATTCCCTTCCAAGCTTAAGATAGGAGTCAGCAATATAACATGGACAGTGCTGCACGCCAGTCTGAAGTGCTCTCCCGGTGAGATGAAGATTTATATGCTTAGAACGAAGTCAGTTTCATTATTGTAAAGCATGCAAGATGGCCTGTATATTAGTGAAGGTATTTAAGGTTTTTAGATCCCATCAGTAGCAGCTTTGGACCTGGGTACAGTGAAGACAATTCAGTTAACCCAATAATAAGTTCAACAGCCATAAGGAAGAACTCAGATGGAAGGAAAACCAGAGACTCATGTGATGCTGAGGGCCACTGGGAAAGGACAATGCTAAAGCAGGTTGGCTAACACAGGTTTTGAGAGAGGAAAACCACAAGGCCCATCGGCCTCCAATAACTGACACATAGACGATGCCCTGATCATTTCAGATCTGAGCCCCTCCACAGCTATTCCACCCTCTTCAAAAAAAGGCCTGCCTATTACTTTCAGACAAATGCCTACCATCTAATCGAACTAACTACATCATGCTTGTTGCAGACCTCTGGGTTTAAAAGCATGTCCTTATGACAGGATCCGTTAGCTTTGTCACAGCGTTCCTTCTAGAGAGAATAATGTGATAGCTATGACAGGAAAACTCCTCAAGGTCAGGAAGGAAGGCTAACACTCCATGTCAAAGCCTCTAAGATATTTTTAATGGACTTCTTCATCCTCCTTATCCAAACTGAAATGGAATCTCCATATGCTCCTATCTTGTAAGTTTATCACACCTCACCCGCTTTTCACCCTGCGTGTGCATTTGAGAGACCACAGGATAAACAGCTTCGCTGTCCATCTACAGAGCGGATCGCCTCTGAGCTCCAGCAGGAGGGGAGTCTCTGCAGGCCGTTTGTCCTAACAGAAGGGAATAGTGAACTATAGCCTAAAGGACTGCATATGTCAATGAGGTGAATTTTTTTCAAGGTCATTTATGGGAATATGAGGATATGTGGCTTCAATTGTGTTCTGTCTTTAATTAAAAGTCACTTTTTTAAAACTTCCTGCCCAACGTCACTACAGTGGAAATGCTTCTGAACTTGTGTCAGCCTCCACGAGATGCACTGAACTCTCAACTGCACAAAACAAGACCACAATCAGCCACTGGGGTTACTTTGGTCCATGCAAGCAAAGCTCACTATCTAGAACTGCCAGGCTTTGATGAAAAAACAACAACCAAAGAGAAGTTTTCGCTCTGTAAGTCAGATGCTGAAACGCAGAATGAGCTTGCCTTTCACATTGAAAAAACTTAAATCTCTAGGAAGGTAATGTTTTAATGTTGCTTTAAGGTATGAAGCCCTGAACCGCTTAGCAGTCAGATCAAAGAGTTAAGGAGATTTCACCTCTACTGCTTGTCTTAAAAGATTTAGAAAAAGGTAGATACACAGTTTTGTACTGCCACAAATTCCTTCACTGATGGTATCTGTGAGCAAGTTTAGATAAGGTTTAACTTTTCTAAATCTATTTTCTACAATATTTTGTTTATACAGGTAATCTTCCCAGGAAGGACTTAAGAATTCCAAAATCCCACATGTCATACTGTACTGTACATATATGCACTGATTAGTAGCTCACATCTCTGTTGGTGTATCAACATCAAATTAGCAATTTTACAGTCAGCTGGCAAAATCTCTTCAGTGGTGGATATTTCAAAGCCCATTACTGCATTATCATTACTTTTCAGCACAATCAGTTAGAACTTGACAGGACAAAGTCATTTGTTTCAAGTGCTCCTTTGCCCCCTGGAGCATCTGCTTCAATCGTGCCACCACCATGGGCTGGACGATGGGCTTGAGGAGACACCGGTGACTCTACATTGCCAAACAGTTTCCTGTCTGAGGTTAATTTCATACTTGTGACAAGAACCCACTAATTTGATCTTTTAACGGGGTGAAAAAAAGGGAACGTAACACCCTGTAATTTCTCTGCCATTTCAGAAAAAGAACAGCAACAGGGACTTGTTTTACCTCGTAAGAAACACCTACTGAAAAGATAACTGCAATTATCGGAAGACAGCACATGAATGGGCAAGCCATACTTGCTAACATCTTCATTTCCCTAAAATGAAGACTATAGCAAAAAACAACGCATCCAATTGATTCCAATACTCATGCGCTGTGTTTTTAATGACTCAATATATTTGGTTAATGCGTTCCTAATCTGACAAAGACCTTGTGTGCTTCAGAGGGCATTTTAACACACTATGAAATACTCCACATAAAAACTGAGATTCCCTTTTAACTATTATGGAGTTTAGTTTCAGATATCATTAAAATACAAGTTAATGAGTTACCTAAAATCTTTTAAGGTGTTTAAACCTATTGACTTGTCATTCAAAACCCCAGGGCAGGCCAGATAAAAGTCAAATTGGTTTTGTTGGAGTTTTGTATTTCAGATTATTAGGCGTGTACAGAATGCAATCACTGACAGCTTTATTCTAAAAGAAGTGAGCCAGCTGAAATCACAGCACAGCACCAGTGCAAAGTCAGTCTGAGTTCAAGATCATATTTTTTAAGCAAATAAAATGCAAAAAGGAAAAGAAATCTTGTTAGTAAGCAGTTTACACATTGGAATGGAAGTTCAGACAAAAATCTGCAAGTTAATAAGACTGGCTGAGGATGGGCTCGCAAACGCATTGAAGAGGGCATCATTGGAGGGCAAACACTCGACTGTTTAATATTCATATCCTTCTGTTTTGGGCTTTGTTGTCTGACCTTTCCCTTTTGTCATCTAATTTCTTTTTTATTTATTTTCAGTATCAAAAAATTATTTTCAATTTATTTTTGAGAGAAAGGCCGAGCAAGGTAAGGGAGCTGCTGCAGAACTGTTCATCCTCAACACAGTGAAAACTCTGTGTTTCCCTTCTGGTTTACACACAATCAGAGGTCTATGCACTGAGTTCAGATAAAATACATTATTATATTAAATCTAACAAAAATAAACCAATAAGAATGCAATATACTGTATGACATTTAAAAAATACAAATTACAAAGTGATTAAAACAAATGCATATTGGTTGCATTTGTAATGCCTCTACCAAAGATGAGTGCTCAAAGATCAGAGATACAGGTACTATCTGATTTGCACTCCTTTGTCTTCACTTGAAAGCTATTCATTAGTGTTGACTGCAGTTTTAAACAAGGTCAGACTTCACCCAGTTCTGCCTGCTTGGTATAAAAAGTCATGCTTCCTCACTTCCTCACTTTCGCTATGTTATTAGGCATCCCTCCCTCCACCCCAAGCCTCTGCAGTAGCCCCCTCATTAAAAGGGTCACCTCAGTAAAGGAGTCTTGGAATCAGGAGTCTTCTCCACCTTCATTAGGGTTTGACCAGACTACCGAAATGGGTTTTTTAGTATCATTCCTGTGAAGGTTTTACCTTGTCCTTAATGCAAGTCAATTGGGACTCACAGGTCTCACAGTATCTCAGCAAACATATTTTCATTCAAATTCCCGCCATATACACACACACACAAACAATTCCTAAACTAGGTCACATGAAGGAAGGTGGTAACCCATCACTTTGCATCACACTCGAGAGTTTGTGCTTGTGTGGTGATGACTTCAGTCTGTGTGTTTGCTGTTTTTCATTGTGGAAGGCCCCCAGCTATCACGTGCACTGTCATGTCAGTCAGCGCCATGTCGTCATGGCAAAACTGAAACATGGCAAAACCTCTGGAAGCTGAAGAGTTAAACCAGGCCCACACCAAGCCTCACAGAGGGTAAGGTTTATTGTGCTCTTTTATACCACACAGGATCATCTTGCTCAGACTAAACAATTACATTATCTGGATGAACAAGCTAGAGCATTTGATAACTTTGCCATGTTGTTAGGCTGGAATGACAGAATGCTGGAGGAGTATCATGTACAAAATGTTCACAGACAAGAGGTATCACAGCCTAGAGTAGCTTTTATCATTTAACAGTTTAGAATGTAACTGAAACTAATAAAATGTTACAATTTCCAGACATTGGACTGTAAAATTTCAAGAACTGATTAATAATCAGCTTCAAACTGATCTTAATATTCCAGAAAACTTTCCTGAAACAGTTTATTATTGACTGTTTTTGCCCCAGCTTATTTATCTAAAGAGAGGAGACAACTGTAATTGGCTGTGCAAATTCTCATTAAAACTGCAATAATATGAAAGATCAGTACTTACATAAGAAATGCATTCTGTGGGTCTTATTGATTTAATTAAAGCTCATATCAGTTATAATAAGATTAATAAGCAATATCTAATGTGGAAAAATGCTTAACACATTTAAAATATCAATAATAGCACCAATTACAAAACATGCACGTAATCATTCTTCTCTCTGGAATACTGCAATTCTGGTACTGAAAAATCAAATCAAACTTTTATTTAAATGTATAATTTATTATTTATGATAATTTAATTTATAATTTTGAAGATATCAGAACTTAAGCTTTGTGCCCATGCCATTTATTGTATGGATCAGGAAAAAAAAAAGATGAAACTTCATGGAACATAAGATGTGGAAAACTAATTGCATAGTAAGTATGAAAACCCCAAGAATCCAGGTTCTTCAGATAAAAGAGGTTAACTGCTGCCCACTAACTAATGTGTTAGCAAATTATATTAGAGATATGAGGAAAAAAAGCACAAGGAGAAAATATTCTTTCAGCCTCTAAAACAGTACATTTTATGTCTAACATCTCCATAACCTTAGAATTAGTGAACAGCTTGACTCTTTTCACAAAAACATGCACACGTTTGTCATCCAATTTGCAAACAAAATCCCAGTGTTGCCGCAGTGATGCTGTATCATTTAGGTCATATATATACGGGCATATTAACGCTCCTATTATAACAGATGCAGATAAACGTAACTACACTGTGGCTGGCCCTTGATCAGTTAGGTGGCTTGGATCTGTGAGTGCAAACACACTCCCCCACCCCCCAGCACTGTAGCTGTCCTGGGAAAACAAAAATATGCTTGGAGATGCTAAGGCACTTATTAAAGCAGTTCTTAAACCCCAAATTCCTGGGGTAAAAGAACAGTCACTTATTTTTTAAGTTTTCTGTTCTGTGTCCGAATGAATTACAAACCTTACTGTTGTCTATATTAAGATGAGACTGATCAAATTAAAGCTCATTCTTGAAATGCAATTAAGATACTTCAAGATATGCAAATATTATATCTTTGACGGATGTGTTACACCCCTGTAGACTAATCTCATCAGCTAAGCACGGGTGGACATAGCCAGTACTAGGAAAGTCCAAGGAAAAGCAGTTAGCTGCTTTAAGTGGTGTTGGTAGACCAGTAGGTGGCGCTCTTTCCTCTGGATCAGTGCTGTATATTATGAAAAGGATTTCTACTGCAGGCACAGAACAAACAACACAGAGTATCCTGAAAAGAAGTGACCTCAATTTGCGATGCTGAATTTAGCCCTGGTATTTGGGTTATGGCTGGCATACTAATTCAGACCATTAGTTCTCTGTCCTTGTCCTAGAGTAGCCCCGTGTCTGCTGGTTTGTGCTCCAACCCAGTTCTTAAGCCACAATTTTCTATTTGAGGTCATTTTTAAAAAATTGCTTGCAGCTTTTCTGACTGCCCCCTGTTCAGGTATGCATCCCCATTGGATGGATGTAAGCAGAAAGAAAAAGCCTTACTCACATGGCAGCTGTCTGTTACAATGTCATTCCCACCTATGACTGTTCATCGTCAGTCGATCATCTATTAACATCTACTGTACTTAGTCCAAAATAAAGGAGAGAAATCTTAATTATCACGTAATTAAGATTAGACAGGATACAGTTCTGTGTGCTGAACTTGTCAGAAATAAATTTTAACTAGGGTTTTTTTTTTACACGAAGGACAAAGTGTGAAAACAAGTGCAAAAGAACAGTCAGATCAGTTACAGGCATCAATCAGCACTAGTGATTAAGAGCCCAGTTGGGGAAAAAAAAACAGCCGACACAGGGGTCCTTCAGCACCAGCAGTGAGAGTTACTGGTGTAAACGATTTATTCAGAATACTCATTTGCCTGTCCATTAACTTTTACCCTTGATGATCACCTGCTTGAAACCAAGGACACCTGTGACAACAGTAATACTCCCAATAATATTTTCTTCTTCTGCAGCTTTTTGGTTTTGATTACGCAGCACTGCTTATTTGTGCTGCTGCTGTGCAGTAAGTAGTGCACAGTACGACACGTTTAAACTAAGAGCTGCTCTCAAGGGAAGCTTTTTTAAAGTTTTGCAGCAGCAAAGATGGTTTTGTGTTCCATTGATCTATACTTGAATGCATCAGGCCTGCACAAGCTCGGCAGACGCCGGCACACCTGTTCAGACTCGGGGCACCTGGAGATCTTGTGATCCATGGAGTAAAGCGGTATTCTGGCTACCTAATGCAGACAGGTGTATGCCAACTATTCTGATACTGACAATACTCCTTGTATGTAAAACGCCAGCTGAATTCAGAGTACTGCTGATTCAGGGAGGTTCAGCAAGAGATGTTAGACAGGTTCTCATCACTGCTTTTGAGTATTGTCTGAGTTAAAGAGTCCAAACAAATGGGAAGAAAAACATAGTGACAAATACCAGTTTCTTTCTTGCAACGTAGGTGAAAATTGGGGTCTTGTTTTAGGAACAGCAGTGGTATACAGATATTACCAAAACCACCCTCTAGATTCTGACAGCATTGTATATGAGACCTGGGAAAGCAGTGCTTTATTGTATACATAATGGTCACGCGTAGTTAATGGCATCATTGTTTTGTTCTTGTAATGAGCACATTACAATGGATGCGGAAATTGAAAATTAGACACACGTAACAGAAAGATGCCTTACAGGTACAAATTGTTATTTGATTAATCATGTAATGAACCATAACAAAAATAGCTGATTACGTTTATTACCAGCCAGACATAATTTAGTTTTGTTTGTACTAGCACGGCAGATATTAAAGGGCTATTATTTTAAAATTAGAACAGCCCTAAATTTCAGTTTCAAACAGCTAAAAGCTAAACTGCTGGCATCTCGATCAAGGAGCATGAAATTCTGGTGCCCAATGCTCTTTGTATAAAATAATACATCACAAGAGCACCAAGCAGCAAATATTACTAACAGAACACTGTCGAGAAACTACACTAATGATCCGTGTCCTTTTCCATACTGCATTTCTCTTCTTATGATTTCAGATCACAGAAATGGTAACAATAAACTGATTTCTGCAGCCTTAAAAAATAAAACGAATGAAATGGGAGACTCTATGACACACTGATGAGCATTGCGGAGTCATCATTGTGCGGGTGTGAGGGCTAAAAAAAGTAGAACCAACTGCCATTTGTTTCTAAACATGGCTAAGATATTCAATCTCTTTGAAGTAAAGTCTGCCAGCAAATGCTGTCGTTCATCTATTCTTCTTTTTGAAGGGATCAGTGTGAAAATTCCTACAGCTGGCACTGTCTCTGGTTTACACCAGCTCCAAATTCCCAACCACCAACAAAGCCCGAAAATGACTGCAGCATTCGGGCCAATGTCGCGCACGTTTTTATTTTAATTGTTTTTATTTCACTGCATCAAACAGCGAATTGGTCTACAGTTTCAACAGACCAAATAGCTGACAGCTCCAGTGACAGTGCTATATTTTTAAGATGTTTTTGTGCTTCTTTAAAATATTTTGCGGCTTCTGTTCATACTAATTTAAACTAGTTCCTTTTGTGTACCTTTCAAGAAAACTATAAAATTCACTCACTACAAAACACTTTCAACGCTAAATCTGCAACAGTAAATTTCAGCTGTTCGACTTCGACATCCATTTTAAACGGCCAAAGAGACAGCACAGAGGTTAGTGCTGCAGGCTCACAGCCACAGGGCTGTTACTGAGTTCCTCCTTCTGTGCTGGGGTAGCTTCTTATCCATGTGTAGCATTGATTCCCTGCCACTTCCAATAAACATGCAGGGCAGCTGCTTGCAACTGTCCATACCTGCCCATGAGGACATCCATCTCATCACCTTCCTCTGTCAAGAGCTCCTCCTGTCTTTTGCCTGGAATCAGGATTTCATAGAGCAGCTTGGTTCAGTTCTATTTGGTTTTCTCTAGGTGCTCCAGTTTCCTCTCACCATCCCAAGACATGCTGGTGAGGTTAACTGGAGTCATTACAATTGTCCCAGAGTGCCTGTGTGTGGCTGTGTGCCCCCACGCTGGAGTGACATCCCATCCACCGCATGATCCCACCACAAGCCCCCGACAGGAATAAGTAGCCTTCCTTGGTTTATGTCTGGTATTGGATCCACTCTGGGTTTTTTTTTTCCAGACGTTTTCAACTTTTATTTTGCAAAATCGGATTAGAGGCCATTTGTTTTACCCTCCAGGTACAGGAAATGAAGCAATGTTTTAGTGTAACCCATAGCCATTAAAAAGGATTACATCCATCCAATATGGAAATGAAGATAACTGGAAAATCATCGCCGCTTTGAGCGAAATTTTTTTTTTGAATTTTCTATAAAACAAGCTAATCTCTGTGTTACACTGTCAGCTGCTCTAGCAGGCTATATACAAGTGATGCTACAACACGTGTAGCTAGGTAATCAAATGATAATCCACCAGATAAAAAGCTTTCAATGTTATAGATATGCATAACAATGTAATTGGAAGAAGTTCATTTTAAAAAACAGAAAAGAAGGTACAGTAAATGAATTCAATAAGAATGGGTTTTATTCTTCAAAGATAACCTGACTTTGCACAGGCATCTAATTTTTAAAAAGAGAGGACTTTATTATTGACTTACCATGGAGAATTAAACTGGAATGCTATAGAACATTTACTGCGGGCGTTTTTCTAAAGGTTATCATATTAATAAAGAGCACCATTTGCTGAGACATTGTAATCTTCATGCAGTGAAAATCACAACGGGAGTGCACCAGTCACCCCTATTCTATTTTGGTAAGTGAATGCCAATTATATAATTCTCAATTTAAATCACAGTAGTAGCAAATATTTTGATTCTGAGCTGGAAAATTTAAACATTTCAGAATGACAAACATACCCTGTGTGCCACTGAGCTTCCCCATGCAATGGTCCAATTATATCAGAAAAACAGAACCTGAAGTCTCTGTCAACAGATATCCTGCATACTAAACTACAGATTACGAAAGCACACAGGAAACAAGGCAACGTCAGTCAACAGCAAGCAAGGTGATGAGGACAGTATTCATGGGCTCAGCTTAAACCCATTGGTGGAAGATGCCAGGACAGCTCCACATGTCATGTTATATCATACTTGGACATCCATTACCATTTTCATGAACACTTCTGCACAGGTAAGGTTAGGCAATAACCTCTGGGGAAGCTATCCTCTTCTTGTCACGGCTAGGATGCTAAATTAACACGACTCTTGGTATACATGCAAACGGTATACTTGGTACAGTATATGTGCAAACGTTTGCATTCACATCCCTATGGTAATGAGTGTGCAACGTATGCTATATAATCTAGTTTCAGCTCTCACGGATTCTGATTTGAAGTGAAGTTTTTATTTAGACAAGCAAGTATTCTGTTGGCAGTAGCTGTCTGCTTGTCAATGTCACATACATATCAGCTGTCAAATATCTTAACAGAGAACCAAAGAACAGGGGACATTTTATTTGTTTTGATGTGTACAATATTAATATGTAATGCAGCATGCTGCTGATGTTATTATTCTTAATCTTTGTTCTCTAATTATTGTACGCACATGATGCTGATCGGTTAATCACTGACATCATCACTGTTATATGATCATCAGATTTAAGGTGAATTGTGATGTGTCCTTGTGCAGCCTTGAAAGAAGCCCATTTCAGCACCATGGCTGGGTAGTTTTTCCATACTCCCATAACCTTCTGTTTAAAAACTGCCTCCTGGTTTCTGTTCTAAATGCACTTCTCTACATTTTCCACTTAAGTTTTGTGTTTCATTGCTGAGAGTGAAGAAGTCCACTGGCTAGACTTTCATCAATGCCCTTGGGTACTTTGAATACTTGGTTCATGTCCACTCATAGTCTTTGTAGCTCAAGGCTAAAAAGATTAAATTATTCCAGCCTGTGAGAGCAGGACATTTCTCCAAGCCTGGATATATACTTGGTTGCTCTTCTTTGAACTGATTCTAGGGCAGAAATGCCACAGGAAATCACCATGATAGTAAAATTGAATTGTTTGCTTACATTACATAGGGCCTCTCTCGCAATAGAGTTCTTTGTTTAAGTCATGAAATGACTTGACTCTACAGAAAGAAGGTTCACTCCCTCAAGCTATTACTGAAAAACCATGCCTGACTCAGGGACACAGGCCAAACCCCCCTACCTCCTGCAGGGTCCTCTTGAGTCTCAGCAGCAAGGTCTTCACCGAGGTGCAGTCCTGCAACATCAGGCGGAAGGGCAGGGCTTCCAGGCCCACCAGCTCGTCCTCCCTGGGGCGACAGCCGTCCGCCGCAAGGCCTCCTAGCGCGCAGCTGGCTGGGGCGCGGGAATCGGCTGCCCGGGCCTCCTTCGGCGAGCGGACCGAGCCGGACCTGGCAGGAGAGCAACATGATATGACATAACAGGACGCTGAGGTCTACCTCAGTAGTGCATTCATACTGTTCCCAGGCTCAGGCAAAAAACCATACAGAGATGTATCTGTATTCATACACAGCTGTGTGTGTGCTGACCTCATAACTGCTCTCTCCTCATGCAAAGCTTTTTTACCCAGTCCTTAACAGCCCAGTCATCAAGACCATCCTGTCAGTGCTAATCTCTACTTGTGCTTGATCAATATACAGCTACTGATTCTTTTCTTAACTTTAAATCCTTTAAAACGCCTTCGTTTAGTCATTCCCTTACTACATGATCTAACAATGTACTGTGATTCCAGTGACTTCCTGCTCCTGACTACAGTATGTGGTGGGGAGAGTTGAAAGGTCATGTTCATGGATTGGGCGCTGTGTTATTTGTATATTGTGTGGAGTTGTAAATTATTGCCCAGCATTCCAATTTCAGGAGATGTACTGTATTTCTAAATATTTTAGTAATATATCAAAATATATTATTTATTTCAATAAATACGGCAGTTTAAACATGCTTCATAAGAGTAAAAGGTTTCATAGCCAAGATATATGATATTAAAGATATACAATTCCATACACTGTAGGCAAACATGCACAGAGCCAGTGGGTAGGGAGATATTATTGCAGGACATATTGTTCGAATCAAATGCTTTCTCATGAGCTCTGTGCTTAATCAACAAAGTACCTTGTATTACAGCTCATAATGCCCTACACAAATGTGCTACATGTGTTTCACTGGGGTTCTCAAAGTTCTGAGAAAGCTATATTTTCTAAGCCATCCATTCAGTTCCATAAGAACTATTTCATATTACAACATACAAGAGGTGGGCATATCATCCCCAAAAAATAATCTGGATATTAAAAAATTGGAGTTGTTCTAAACAAAACCCAGTTCCTCAACATCTCTCTTGAGGCAAGGTGTTACTCTTGGTATTTCCTGCAGAAGCCTGCTGGTTCCAGATCAACCGAACACCTTAGAAGCTGCAGGTTTTTGAGGTTGCTCATAAGCTGAAATAAATTAATGCATAAACCGAGCCTGACTAAATAATTTGTTTTGTTCATTTTTAGCTGACAAAGGCTCCCACTGCTCAAACTGCATGAACAGCTGATCTGTATTATTTATTTCTGGGATAAAAAGTCTGTTCAAATTAGGGTGACATATATATTAGCAGAAGCCAAGAGTAATTTACCTAATATAAGTAACCACAAAAAATAATAATAACGATGCAACATAATTCAAGATTGTTTTTTATTTAATTCTGCTTTGTGATATTTACTGTATGTAACAATGGCATTTCAGCAAAGGAGTAATCATCGATTTTACATCCAGGTATTCTGTGGTAACCAAGCAACCCTAATATTTGTGCACCTTTGATTTGGAGCCAATAAAGGCAGCTCATGTCCAGGACAATCCTACAGCAACATAACAGATGGGCTTTAACAGGCATTTTAATAGGAGCAGCAAATGCATTTTGAGATAGTTTAATGACCCAAGAGCATCACCAACACTTGAACACTTGACAACATTTTACACATGAAGCCATGTGTTTATCCAATAAAATGCAAAGATGATGTTGTAATGAGATAACAATTAATGCAGCGTGTTGCAGATCAAAGCCAGATTGTCATAGGTATAATGGCGAAAAACTATAAAACAATCCCATTGCCATTCCAGTGATACAAGTGTTTCAAAACATTACATTTCAAGGCAGATTCTGTTCTTTTTTAAATGCTGCTGAGCACCTGTCTCTTTCTAAGCCTTACGATTTCTGCTGTTGGAAACACTTGGAGATACACAGAGCATGAAGTCTGACATGATCAGGCTCACGTGCTCAGAGCTATGGCTGTGTGGACAGAAGGCAGCATGCGGACAGGTTTAGGGTGAGAAGCCTTTTTCTCCAGTCTTTAAAAGCACGTCACCAGGTGTTTCTTTTTTTGTAGGCAAAAATGTGGTGCTCCCTGTGGCGCCGCCACCTGTCCAGGACCTTCGAGTTAGACAGTCCGTGAGACCCCACAGCCCCTAGCAGGAGACCAGGCCAGTGGAGAGTGGAAGCTCAGTAGTCCAGCAAGTCAAGGAAAACCCGGCTGACTCACGGGTGCTGGGGACATGCTGGCCGCAATGACCAAGTGCATGAACCAGCGATGTCCGGGGAACAGGTCTGAACCACAGGGGAACAGGGAACCCCCAGGAAAAAAAAGCCCTAATTACCTTCATTAAATAATTTAAACGTTTAAAGAACCTGATAAGGATTTCACTGATTCTACAGCTTTGGCAGTATCACCTTTCCCGAACCTGCAGAAAATTAAATGCACACAAGGCGAAGAGGAAATGCATGACCTGGGTGCTGAATACAGAAAGTGAGTCACTTTCTTTTCCCCGGTCTATTGCATGACATTAATTCAAAAGATCATAAACATGTGAGATAAAATGCTTTTAAAGCTACATATATTCCACTTTGAAAACTCTCACAACAGCCAAATCACAACATTCCAGATTTCATTACTCCTTATGTACTCTTTACTTTTCACATAGTAATATGCATAAGCACATCACATGCATAATACTGGCTACGGAATGTCAATAGTCTTAGAGTGCCACCATTAATATTCATTATTCATATTCACAGCATTATTAATCAAGTTACAACAGGGGATTATGAAAGGACTTTGTTCCATTGCTCTCTGGCACTAGGATAGCTGAGGACAGGTCAGTGTTTGATAAATGTGAAACAATATCGACCCAACTGCGTAAGTTAGCACCTTCACAAATGCTAACTAGATGAATCAGGAAAAGAACCTGAGAAAGGCTCTACTGAGGCATCTCCTGACCATTCAGGCTGCTTCTCAGAGAGATTTTAAGAGCTTCCCTTTTAAAAAACAGAATACATTTTGGAGTCATATCAGAAGGCCATGCATCCCTTATGAAGAAATAAGCTTAGCTCTGGTATTCTCTTTGCAGGGCAAGCACTACAGGACCACTTCTTTCAAAGTGTACCATTCACAGCGCCAGTCTAGTGTCAGTTTCTTCAGAGCTATCTCATTCTCCTCCTTCTGCGATCTTTGGGAATGCTTGACATTTAAACAGAAAGATAACGCAGGTCACTCGTGGAGCAGGAGATCACTATAATTCGCTCTTTAGTGGTTCTGACAGCGATCAGTATCTGCAGTCAATTGTGTCTGAAACAAAGCTCAGCTCGCTAAAGGCACTTCTGAAGGCACTGGGAGCAGGGGAAAAGAGGTTACAATCAGAACCATTTCTCACTTCTATTGTTTTTTACAATAGTCTCCTAGCTGTGCAGATAAAGCTGACAGGTTTTTCTCATGTCACAAGAAAATGACATTACGTTTCTGACTGTCACCTGCTACACAAAGGAACTGTCAAAAAAACATATTTTTGGTACCACCCTTGAAGAGTTTATGTACTGATCTACAGGAAAAGCCAAAAGGCATGCTAAACCTCACTGCAAATTCATGCTGTATTTCAGTTTTTCTGATACAGAAGAAATCTTTTGATTTTTAAAGCATCTTCCTTTAGCACAATTACAACAACAAAACTCTGTGACAGAGAACACAATCGCAGTTTGTCCCAGCTCTGCTGTCAATAACAAAATCTCCTTCTGACACACAAATGCCATCACAGAGCTCTGCAGGAGAACAACTCAGATGGTCCGAGAACAGACAAGATGTTATCAGAGCAGATCAGATGGTACCGTAACTGGTCAGACAGTACCAGGGCAGATCAGACAGTACCAGAATAGGTCAAATGGCATAAGAACAGGTCAGCCCTTCCATCAGGAGGCTCTCTACACCATGGATCTCCACACCTCTTCCCCACGCACCTGCGCCAGGCTCTAACACCTCATCCGTATGGATGACCATGTGACCTCTGAACTCACAATAGCCATCCTGGAGGCGGGCTGTGATCCTTTGGTGCTGATACTGCTGATGGGTGATGGGTCAGGTGCTTTGCTGTCTTGATTAATGGCTATCCACTGTTGTTCTTGATCTGTTGCTACATCTCTCATTCATTTAAGGGACACAGCAGTCAACAGTCAGACTTGATTCAGAAAGCAAGCCTGACACAAGCAGGGGAGATATAGAAAGTGGACAAAAGATACCTTGTGTCTTGTCTAGTAACAGCCTGTTTTTACTTGTGTCTAGTCTTGCAGGTACATTACCTAGTCAGGTGACTGTGTGCCGCATTATGAGCTCAAAGTAGACTCTTCTGCAACCAACACCGCTGGCTCACACACAATTTAAAGAGCTGTCTCTAAAAGCTCCCGAACATAGCCACTGACTGACACAGCAGGGACTGGGATCTAGGTCTTGCTGAAGGCCGCCATTATCCAGATCTCTGGATAGAGACATTTTACCAGATTAACCCCTGGAACACATATTGAAGAAAATTCTTTAACAACGCATCTCATTTTAAAATAGATCAAGAGTTTGTAAGGTTCAAATACAGGGTAAATTAGAAAGAGAAGCTCATCTGCAGTTAATGAAATCCAGTCCAATCCAGTCTGTTCTCTTCCCAGTGCTCTAAAGTGGCCACAAGAGAGAGATAAGTGGCTGATGAACTGAAGCAAAAAAAATGAAACCAAAAATATTTTCTGCATAATTTAAAAATGTGCATACATATTCAACTCTTTCCAAAAAAATCAAATAAAAAACCAAGACTTATTTTTGATCACTTTTTCCATAGGTGTTTTCTAATATACTGGTTAAGCATTAATTGGGGATTTTCAAGTCTGGAAAAGAAGCAGCAAAAAACAGCTGAAATTTTCTTTTTTCCCTGTTATATCCCTAAAAATTTATTTTAAAAGCTAGAACTATTTAATGTCTTTAGTCACAATAACAAGTAATGTAAAGGAAACATCATTCAAAACGGGCGGAGTGGTGGCACTGTGGCTAAGGATCTGCACCTGTGGCTGGAAGGTTGCCGGTTCAAATCGCGCAGCCGGCAGAGGAATCCTACTCCATTGGGCCCCTGAGCAAGGCCCTTAACACCAACTGCTCCAGGGGCGCTGTACAATGGCTGATCCTGCACTCTGACCCCAAGCTTCTCTCCCTGTCTGTGTGTCTCATGGAGAGCAAGCTGGGGTAAAAGACAAATTCCTAACGCAAGAAATTGTATATGGCTAATAAAGTGATTTTATTTTATCTTAAAACATTTTCAACACTGATTTATATTAACATACAGTGTATTGGCATATATAAGAAATGCAGCAGACGTCAATATTGTAAGACAGACTCTTTAATACCATGCCAGAGCAACAGATGTATCTCTTGCAAAGTGATTCACCTTAATCTTTTACACATCAAAATGTGTGTTAGATGTGGTTACAAATGATGAATTACTCGGTCTTGGCACCATTCATTGCTTATTGCTTAAAGAACGGAAATCGTATTACTAATCATAAAGAACACTATTTTTTTTCTCCCTTCAAGACATATATTGTAAATTGTCCCTGACGTGCTAGTTTCAACATTATGCGAAGCAGTCAGGAGAAATCTTTGAATATGACTGGGAGCTGAGGATCCGCTGGTTTCTATGGAAACAGGTGAAAGAACAGTTTGCTGCCTGCCGGCCCAGTTACCTGTTTGAAGCTGCAGCTGTAAACTCAACACTGTCATCCATCTCATGCACTAACAGCCAATGACTCAGAAAAGGAGGTTTTCTCCTCCAAACACCTGGCAGTGCCCAAGGAATGTCACCTTCACTTCTGTTAAGCTCAAGGCAAATCTGTACATTGACCACATTTGAAGAGAAGCTCAAATTAAAGCACCTTAAATACCTCTTTATTGGGAAACACAGCAAATTCCAGATTTCATAATGAAAACTGCATTGGGTGGTTTTAAGCAGCCTATTAAAGAACATGGATGTAAGGGATCTAACTGTTGTACATCAGTCTCCTTCTCCTCACATTTCAACTATGTGAGGAGAAATACGAAGATAAGAACCATCTCAGTTAATCTGGTTTTCCGTGTTCTGTCGGTCACATAAGCTAAACTGACAGAAAGTTTCTAATGTCGTGCTGTCATGACAGTAAAATTCACACAATCCTCCAAACATGTATCTATTTATTCAACATGTTTTGCAATGTTAAGACAGAAAAAAACTCCTTTAAAAGTCTCTGAAAAATCCAGAAGACTATAGGAACCACTCTGCTGTGGACTTCCACATTCCCAAGAGGCGCAAGATCTTGTTCAAGATCTTTTCATCCCTGTTTAACTCCTCTCCATTCATCTGAGTTTCACGGCACAGCACTGCAAACCAGCTCACAGAACAGGGGACAGAACAAGCAACAGCGGCAGGCTAGGCAAGTGTGGGAAGATGAAAAGGATGTTTATTTCCTAATTAAGTTGTGCACTTGACTGAAAATAAGATTAATCTCATGTGGGAAACTAAATCAGAAAACCCTCTTATAAATGTCAATACAGTATATATTAATAGACTTTTTTCAAACAATCAAATAAAATTAGTAGACCTAGTAAATCAAGTCACAAAAACTGCTTTTCAACATTGACTACAGAAGGAGAAACATTTGAAAAAACTGATCAGAAACAAAGGCCGATTATTCTACATTTCAAAAGTTCTTTCAATGTTAAGGAGACCTCTGAGTGCCAAGCAAGGCTGCGTTTTGAGATCTAAGTAGGCGACCAGCTAATACAGGTCTCAACTACTACGGATCCCAGACATCGTGTTTCACCTCTATATCTTAATATTATATTATATTATATTTCATAATATAGAAAGAAAACAAAGTCATACTCGGATGTGTTAACAAATGCCAGCATAGAACACAATATTAACAAATCACTGTTGATTTGGTCCGTCTGCAGCAAAAAGCGGTGCTAGCAAACATAGAGAGAAGAGAGGCAACCCATCTTGGATGTTAGAAGTGCATATACCCAACTGGCATAGACAGTAGGCTGCCTGAGGCCAGCAGCTGCATATATGACCCGAGATCCAAACGAAAGGCATCTTTCAGAAGAGACACATGCTTTAATGTGTCCAGGGCACTTCGGCTTTTTATTGCATACTGCTTTACTGAACCACGCTTCACACTGAATGTCAGCATAATTACATATTGCCAATGATTTTCGTCAGAGCACAACAAGCGCATTTTAAAATCTAAATGCTAAATGTCTAGAGTAGCCATCACTTACAGATTGTGGATCTAAACCGCAGTCACTTGTAAAGGCAAAAGCAAACTGTCCTAACTGTAAAGCACGGAGGAAGAAATAAGGTATAGCTGACAGGAACATGGCTGTGCACTGATTCAAGAAATCAGAAGACTTCATTACAATGTGACACATGACAAAGTGCTGATTAAACATCTACATTTTCTGTGCCTATGACACTGTGATGCACATTCCTAATGTGTGGCATTAATACTGTATGTTCAAAACTGCCTGCAGTGTTTTAAAAGGAACATTAATGTTTTGCATTCTCACTCCGGCATTCACACAGGAGAAAGCACTGTGACAGTGTGAGGTTAAGTTGGCAGGAAAGATCATTAATGCAGGGATAAACATACAGTAGTCTTCTGAGAAAACTGCCACGTTACTGATATCAGAATATACAGTAATTAGACATAAGCTGTTTTCTTGAAAACTTATTAATAATAAAGTATAAAGAAAACATAGGTCAACCACACATATTCTTACTCTTGTGTTGCATTGCATCATCTACTTGATGTACATTTTTTCAAAATATCTGAATTTCCAATTATTGTACTACGATGTTACCATATTTGATGTATTTGTTTTGGCAGGCACTCTTCAGCTACACTTCTGGTGTGTGGAAAGCACACTACCACAAACAGGCCAGCACAGACATGGTCACATCATGCCAATCCCTCTGCAAGCCACTGTTACAGGCTCCACAGACTCAGATCGAGCTCCCTGCTCTTTCTCCAAGTCCTTAAATTCTACAGTCAGCGAGGACGCTGTAAGCTGCTACTGAAAACAACCGCTTCTCTTAAAAGTGCTGTGTGTGCTGAAACTCTGCCATTTTCTGCCAGGGTTTTACACAGAGATGGGTTTTATTTTATCAGGGCTTCTGTGCACAAAAAAATATTTTTATGTTTTGTTTTTGAAAAAATAACAAAAAAACGTTACAAAACCCCAAACGTAACGGTTGGAAGCTAATCTGCTGGAATTGGAATGGTGATGGTTGTGCTGATATATTTCTGTGTAAC
This sequence comes from Atractosteus spatula, assembly GCF_055471065.1. NCBI lineage: Eukaryota > Metazoa > Chordata > Actinopteri > Semionotiformes > Lepisosteidae > Atractosteus > Atractosteus spatula. Next base: position 62,812,244 of record NC_142708.1, on the reverse strand, counting down.
ATATATGTAATGTGCTGTACAAAACAAGATGGTACATTATAATTTTACAGATGTGGCAGAATTAAAAGAAGGAACCTATGGTTCTTCTGGTGCTAACATGAATTTGCAGTAGTCCTCATTTAGACAATGCAGTAAACCAATGAACAAAAGCAGGTCAGACAAGCGTATGACTTAATCGGGAGATCAAGAGAAGTATTGCAGTTCTAAAATGGAATAACGATAACAATTCTCTAAATGGTATACTGGACACAAAATAGTTATTGACAAAGCCAACCCATAACATTATGCTCAGCAGCCAAACTAGAACACCAGATCAATGCTATAATGCAGAAGCACATTTGAGACCAAGAACTGGAGACACGTTCTTTTACACAAAGAGTGATTGGAGTCAGGAACGAGCTTCCAAGCCAGTTAAAGTCAGCTCCCTAGGAATTACCAAGAAATAGCTGGATGAAACCCTCAGATCAATAAACTGCTGGCATTCAAACTGGTATAATGGGCCAAATGCCTCATTTACAGCTGTACTTACTCATGTTAACTGAATTCTCTTTATCTTTGTATTTGAGTCAAGAATTAGGAACCCTGAAAGGCCCACAAAGGATTTTTTCAAGCACAGCTCAGCAATGCAACATGGGTTTGGGGACACAAGTGGAAAATAAATCGGACAGCCATATCTCCCTGACTCAAGAGCCTCCATGTTTCTCATTCAACTTCTAAGAACAAAAAAAAGAAAGGGTGTTTTAAGAAAAAAATCAAGAGTCTGGCACAGAAATCTATTTAAACTGAATCACTGAAAATTTTACATTTTCTTAGATAGCGGTACACCAATTCTTTATATTGGCTTTGAGCCTGTAGTCAGTTTTATTTATAAAAATCCATGATGACAGATGTCGTGACAGTCCTGAACCATGTATTTTATCCAGTATCACATATTGTTTGAGGCAGGACACAAGGTTTGTCCTAAAATGTATTGCTCGCATTACAAAATTATGTCTACAGAAATATTGTTAAAGTTAAAGGTACATCCTTAAAATTAAAGATGACAAACAGTATTGACCTCCCTAATTTTCTCTAACCTTTGGCATTTCTTGGTTTTTAAACTCGTATTTTTTACAATGATCGATGCTTGACCAAAGAGAGAATTTGTCTGACCTAGACATTATTTCATTGAACTGTTTTCTCCTCAAAATCAGCATTAGCACCTGCTGTTCACATTAATTCTGTTTAAATCAGCATTGATTTAGCCTGACTAGAAAAGATATACCATGTCATATCAAAACAACAGGGATGTATTTGATAATCTTGCTAAAACCATTACTGGCAAAGTCATCATAAAAACTGTATGGATGTGAAAATGTATAGCATTGGCTCTATCCAAGTAGGAAACAAGTAGGAAGGGACATGCTCTGCTGACTTGTAAGCAGTCAGTTACCAGAATGTGTTATCTCTGGACAGACCAGTAGCACACTTTTAAACCTGTTGCTTTTCTTTCACATTTTAACTTTCATTTCATGTTCAACCCAAAAGTGTGTTCAGCACCCCGTAACCATACATTTCTTTCCTGACTGATACTAGAAATTGGGGTGACACTGTGAGTTTAACCAAATCCCCTGCATGAGCACAGGGACAAAACAAAAGACTTTTCCCAATTTCATTTCACCAACATAAAACAGGAGAACAGGACACTAAGTTAAGGCTTAGGGCTTAACACTTAAGCCTTAACACTTTTTTATCTTGGCAAACAATTACAATTACAATTCTGTTCATCACTTCAGGGGAATGTGATTTTGTACTTTGTGTAAGGAATTTGTCAAGAACCTGAATCCAGCAGCTATGCAACAGGCTAAGCAAAGGTTAACCTTGGATTTTAATATGACTAGTTAGTTACCTTTTTATTCCCTAGAATCCCTCGACCACAGACCTGAGTTTCTGCAGTGAAGAGTAAAATCAAACCATGCAGAGTGACGCTTGAGCAAAAGCAAACTTTCCATCACAAACACTGTATACACTTTAACCTTGACATTCGGACTCTATCAACACTACAGACTGCAGGCCTGTGCAGAAGAGAAAAAATGTAACATCTCAGGATCAAATGAGCACTGCAGTTTCGAACGGCCAATGCACTACCTAAGCGTGTGCGTCGTCCATTTTCATGTATTCACAACAGCAGAATAATAAATCTTTCCATGATTAAATGGGACCACTCTGATACTTCTTTAGTCCTTAGTGCAGCACACAAGCATAATGTCCTTGTGTTCAGGATCATCCACGCCCTCAGGCTCCCTGTTCACAAATCACTTCACCAGTTGCCAGTGTCTGAGGAGAGCTGCGCGCTATTAATATCACAGGTTACTGACACTGTTTCGGCAACATTTTCCTGCACCTCTATGTCTTAAAGAGGTTTAATAGCTTAGGTGGTGAATACCAAATAAATATTCATTTGCAATAAGGAATCCCAGGAGAAACACTCCACACAGTCACTTAAAATATATTACAGGCAATTCTCTACATTATTGTTGCTTTTTTGCAAGTGCACACAATTTTACCCAGGAAAAGGCGAAGGTTCAGCATGAACCTACAATGCAATAAATGGGCAGGATATTTTTTTAATGTTTGCAAACATGAGCTTCAATGCTCATGCCTCCACAATGGGACCACATCTGCCAGGAAAGCTAACTGACTGGTCAATCAGCCAATGAGAATGCACTTTCCTGAAATTCTCACATCTATCAAATACATCTATCAATTTGAGCAGCCCCCAGACAGACGCACCTCCCTCTTCTTCATCTAATACAGATTTTACAGCACTTTCTTGAACTTTTGCTCTGCTGCAGTCACGTAAAAATGCGGCTGTGTTGAATATTGCTTAAAAACAAGCTTTCTTAGCTTGTTTCATGACGGAATGTAATGGCAATATAAAACTCCAGTCTGCCACATTCTTTATTTCAACTGCACTTTTCGAAATGATTGAAACACTTTATGAGCTAGGCAAAACCACAAACCCAATTAAATGTTTTTTTTATTATTATTTTCCATTTGTGCGTGGAAAATAATTAATAATACTCAAAGCAAGCTGTTTTTGCAATGCCTTCCATTTTCTGAATAAAAATGCAAATTCCTAAATAATTACAAGCAGTTAAATGAGATACAGCTGCACAGAATGTTTTGCAATGAAAAGAAGATTAATAAATTCCCATCATTCATTAAAATGGGCTGCCATAAAATAGAAATCATGGAAACTGCAAAATGTGAACAGGATATAAAAGATATCTTAGCTTATTATTCAATAAACAGCTCTCACTCCACTTCAAACAGACAATGAAATTGTCAACATCAGGGTGAGAATATTAATAGGTTCACTGAAACCAGCCTGTGTTTATGAGACTGTTGCATGTAGCTTCCTTTCTCCCTCTAACACAATGAGAGACCTTAGATATTTAAACGATCAAACCACTGCTTTCATTTCTATTATGAAAAATACTTCCTGCTGTTTATACTTCATGCTATAAATATTTGAAAGCTACAAGTCAAAATATACATTTATGGTATGAATAATCTGCTTCACTCCTCTTTTACTACCTTGACACATGGTAAGTGACTCCATACTTACAGACTGTTAGCAGGATTGACATTGGACCAGTTAATGTGAAATATTTTGCAAGGTTTTGGCACTGTTAAGGAAATACTTTGCAGTTTAAAGTTATTTTCTACTTTTTGCCACAGTGCTGTGACAACTGTTTTTATCATTTGTTTCTGCAGACAATACCAATTGAAAACACCAATTCCACATGGTGTATAGGCAAACCAGGCACTATCAAAACCCTATTTTAAAATTAATAGCAACTGGCATTTCTACAGTAGGTACTCTAAAGATGCTGCGACATCATCCTCCTATCCTGGTAAAAAGGATATTTTGGGTGAAGCATTCACACAAAATACTGGGATACAATTTTATTAATAGAATTTTTAAGATCCAAACCTGTGATAATGTTCCTGATGTGTTTCATTATGAGTCAACTACTTTTCAATGTATTTTGGAGACAGACTGAATACTTGAGACCACATCTTTAGATAACTATTAAGATGCACAAACATCTTCAAGAGAAATAGTGTTATACAGTATATAGGATAATGGAGATCATGTTAGAAATACACATGCATTATGCATTAGTTGCATTCTTCACTAAGAATATAGTGTTGAGTTTTGGTTATCATGCTACAAGAACAATATTGCTGATCAAGAGGCTACACACAGGACAGTAACCGGTCTTATTCATTCCTGGTCTTACGGAACTCAGACACACTCAGACAGATGAAGTGAACTGAACATTTTTAGCCTGGAACAGAGAAAATTAGGTGGGGAACTTGATTCAGGCTCTTAAACCCCTGACAGTCTCACTCGGGGATCTTCTTTAGATCAGCAGCAGCACAAGGACCTGGGGAAACCTGTGGAAATGAAGCTTAGGGCCATTAAAACAGAAAGCAGAAGACACACGTCTTTGCACAGAGGATAGTGGGAGTCTGGAATCATCCCTAGTCATGTGGTTGAAGCCAGCTTTGTATGACTCTTAAAGAAAGGGATACATTGTAATCTTAGATCATAAAGCTATATGCAACAAAACCAGATGGCTTCTTCTCAAATCCTTTTATATATTCTTATACTCTAATTATTAAATTATATTCAAGCTCTATTTGTACTGATTATAAATTTACACACTATTTCAGTAACTATAAAATCCTAAATAGCCAAAGTGACAAAGCCTGACACTCAAACATATGTTAATCCTCGTCTTCAAGTTTCACATCATTTAACATTATTGAGAGGTACTGCAAAAACAGTTATCGGGGTTCTGAACCAAGCAGCGGCACAAGAAACATCTGTTAAAGAATGATTGTAAACTCCAGTGTTTATGTTCTTTGCTCCCGAGCTCATGTGATTTTGATGTCTCAAGGACTCTACTCTCTTTTTAAAGCCCCTCTTGGGGCCAGGACTGGAAACTACAGTCTGGACTCAATTTTTTTTTAGCCCCGGGCAATCAAGAAAATCCTGGGGAATCTCCTACGTTCTTAAACTGGATGCTTAGGGACTCTTGACTCGCAGACACAAAATGAAAGCAATTTTCATCAGCCATCTGCAGCACACAGAAGTTAAACAATGTCAATCTGATTCTGTATCAAAAGAGACACATTCTGTATAACTTCCTTATGTTTGAAAGGGAAATGGAGTCATTTTCAAATTATAACCTGGCAAAGTTGGATACCAGCTTAGCAAGCAATAGACAACTGTGAAATTGCCAGGGCAAGGTTCACTATAAGATTAAACGAAGTCTACCACCAGCCTTCCTTGTTTATTACTTTTTTGCAGATAAAAGCCAGCGGAGTACCTCATCCATCCTATTATTTAAGATGGAAAGATTGAGGAACAGTGGGAATAGCAGACAACTAGTAAAAATAACTATTCATTCTTTAGAGTCCATCAAATTGCAGTTTAATCGACATTTAACGGACATTTACAGGAACATTACAATCTTCAGATTAGAACTTCATGTCAAGCATTTAGATATACCACCTTTCCTTTCACTGAGACAGCTGCAGGTGATGACTTATTATAGCAATTGAAAAAGAAGCTGACTAGCACGGTGATGACAAAACACCATCACAAGGGATCCTGGGATTGATTCAGAACAGGGGTGGAGTTTACATGTACACCCCCAGGCCCGGAGGGTTTGAACCTGGCTGCTCTGGTTTCCTCCCATCTCCCAGAGACAAGCTGGCTAAGTTTACTGGTGTCTCTAAGGGACCCGGGACTGGTGTCCTCGTGTGTGTGTTTTTGTGCAATACATCCCAGAAGCCATTCCGAGCATTCTGAGGAAAGAATACAGTCCAATGTCTTTCCATCTCTTCCCAATACTGCAAGACTACACTGTACATTGTCCCATGTGTAAGGTGAGGAATGGGGGTGCAGAAATGACAACACAGAGAGGAACATTAAAGATAAGCTACTCCTCCAACAATTTAACTAGTTAAGAAGACTTATATGGGTGACACTGTTCATAAATTGGTCCTCTTTCTTTTCAGGACGGAAATGTGTTGCAAAACTGCAAGACTGTAAGAAGCTTTGTTGACAAGAGGAGGCTATTTAGCTCTTCAAACTCTTTTGGCTTTTCATAATTAGATCTCATCCAGACATTTCTTCAAAAAAGTCAGGCTAGTGGCTTCCACATCATGTCTGGGCAGCTTGTCCCAGACGCCCACAACTCTTTGTCTATAAAAGAGCCCTTGGTTCTCAGTTTTAAATGCACTTACACATAGATTCCTCTTATGTCATGTTTTACTACTGATTTTGAAGGAATCCATAGAGTTGACTTAGTCGACACCTTGAAAAACTCTGAATACTTGACACTCAAACTTTTGTACATCAGAAGAGTAATGAGCCACTGTTTGTGAACATTACATCTGTTAAGTCTGATGAACATGCCAATGTTCAGTTCACTCAAGCATCGATCAGCAGCTTACTGGTGTGGAGGGAACTTCCCTTACATCTTTTTAATGAGATCAAATATCAGAGTTCTGGTGCGCCTTTCAGGAAGGATCCAGGGCAGAAGAGAAGCAAGGGATTGTGGGCAACACTAAGCCATCTTCAGAAATACCAGCAGTGCATACTGGATATTATTCTACATAATTATATGTGGGCAGGGCAAAGCAGAGCTCCCTCTCCTTCAGATTTGTTCTCACAAGCAGAGGTAGACAACAATCAGGAATCGGATTGCTGATTTCAAGAGAGCAGCCAGCGTGTGGTAGGGCTAATCAGGATTACCGTACGCCCTCTGAGTTATCCACATGGGACGAAATATTTCTTTTAGACACGCTTAATCTGGCCATATGGTGCAGAACCACTCTTTGGTAAAGACAAATCTGCTCCTACCTCAGAGAACCTGAACAGAATACTGCACAGCTCATGTGTGCTATAACAAGGACACTATTGCCCCCTGCTGTGGGAAGCTGACAAAAGGCAAAGACCCTTTCGGGTTGTGGTTTATGAGCTGTAAATGTGACTGCAACACAAACTCCAGTAAAGTTGCTCATACAGCACATGAAGTCATAGTATGCGATTCTCTTTAAGGTGCAGAGGCTGCTGTGAATAAAGCTTGTCCCTTTTCGATTCCTGCCACTATCTTTTATATCTGTTAATATCCAACAGCTATTGATTTAAAGCAGTCACTTCGTCCAATTTGCCCATTTCTCTCCCTTGTCATTACATGGCCAAAAGCAGGTGTTTGATTAAGGGACAGTGGTTCACACTGCTGTGTCAACAACAACAACAACAACAACAACAACAACAACAACAACAACAACAACAACCCAGAGTCCATGTTTCAGTAAACTAGAAGCCAAATCATGGTTCCCATTCTGTGATGCCTAGGTTTCCTTCGGAAAGATACAAACTAATCTTACCACAGAAACCAGACCACACACTCTGAGCTATTTGTTGGTTCTTGACCCTAAAAAAACACATTTCAAAACAAAAAGTCAATGCTGACACTCAACGTTTTAGCAGACATGCCAGCTGCCACTGAACTGAAAATGGGCATCTAATTTTCCACCATTATTTTTTTTTCTATGAAACGCAATGCATGGTCCTGCTCAGAGCACTAAAGCACAAGAATAATGCTTCCCTTGCAAGCTGAGGGAGTGAAAACTCAGCTCGAGAAGCAAATCTCAGATCTTCTCATTAAAGCAGAAATTCAATTACTTTAATAATGTCATTAGAAAATGCCCTGCATGCAGCGTGATAAAGGCGCCGTTCTGTCATGTACAAATTGCAGCAAGTGTCAGGAGAGAACCAAGAAGGCCCTCGACACCTCGGGTATCCAGACTGGAAGTAACACTACAGAAATGGACTGGGAAAGCCACGACTATGAGGTGGTCTGGTATAAAGACGAAAATACTGAATATGATTCAGTATTTTCATGATTCACCTGAGATCAAAATGCACGGTCCTACTGCATTACCAAAACATTGTATTCTCATCATACAAAAAGTAAATGCAGACCTTGTTCTGCAAAACTCTTCTCACAATTGATTGAAGAAATTAAGAAATAAAACCTTGTATAACTACAGGGAGAGCATGTCCTGAAATAGCAGAGATCTTTTTCATCCCAATACTACACACCACACCAATAGAGGGTCCAGGTTGACAAGAAATGCAGCTCAACTCTCGCCTCCCTGATAGTCGCTTAGGCATGTAATAATAGCATTATAGCATTATTGCCGGCAGCTGTTCTCATTAATAGAAGCAGCTATATGAAATGCTCACAATGAGGTCTCCCCGTTCATCCCAGAAACATGGCTAAGGTGCAAACCTTCTCTTCAAACAAGAGAATAACTTTTCATCACGGGCCTTAATTCAGTGAGCCAGAACCATTACAGCCCCCACCTGAACCTACAGCTCCGCGGGCAGAACTTCATCATCTGATCCTCTGCTGCATCTACTCATCCTCAAGAGAATCTTTCCTCTATTCCACCAATTATTCCTCTCACAGGGTATGGCAATGAGAAAAAAAACCCGGAGAAGGAGGAAATGGAGGAATCTCCAGTGGAAAATCAGAGACCACACTATCTTAACAGAGAAGCCGAAAAAAAATTAAAAATGTAATCCGAGTAGGTCATAAAACAGGGAGGAAAGGGAGTAGCTACCCAGATAGACTCTAAACCTGAAGATTTTTTCCCGACTATTTCACCAACTAGGCCTAAAGGTTTGAAGACTCAAGGCTCTCATGCTAACCCCCTTGACGCCTGGGAAATGGGCATCCTGATGGGGCATTTCCAACTGGACCCAGAAGCAAATGTTGAAGAAGGTGTCCCAAAATAAGAGAAAGGACTGGGATCAACTCAAGCCCCTTCTGATGTTTGCTATCAGGAAAGTTCCCCGTGCCACAATGGGGTTCTCTCCATTCAAGTTACTTTATGGGAAACATCCCCATGGAATTCATGGAATTGCTCGAGAAGCCTGGGACAGTTGAGAATTTGTTTAATATTCTCTACTATGTGAACAAATTTCAAGAGAGACTCACTCAGCCAAAACTGCCTGTGGAGGAGCACCTTAAGAAAGCACAGGAAAGACAGCAGCAAAACTATAATCACACTGTGCAGCCTTTAAACCTTTAAACCAGTGGACTGGGTGATGCTATTGTTACCAAGCCCTTAGTGCAAGCTTAGGGCTTAGACACTGCATCTCTCTTATGCCTCAGCCTACCTTGACAACCTAGTGATATTCAGTGAAGTCTAGGACTCTCACTTGGAACACAGGCTGTACTCACCTCCATAGTAGAAGCTGGCTTGCACATAAACCCAGTGAAAAGCTTCTCCTCGACCCACTATCTGGGTTACACTGCGGGGGAGTGGACAAATTCGACCTAGGTAAAGGTCATCCATGACTGGCCAGTACTTAGGACAAAAACTCAGGTGATGTCCTTCCTGGGTCTGGTCTGGTGGTGGAGCACAGAAATGCCGATGTCCTCTCTAGAGTCCACTGTCTGGCTGCTTAAAAGACAACCGACTTGCGCTGGGTGAAGAATATGTGACAAAGCAGATATCTTTTTTGCTCTGATACTCAGCTAGACACTGCTAGAGGACCTAGGAAGACAAAAAATGCGGCTCCGCTCTCACCTCCCTGACAGCCTCGTGGGCATGCAATAACAGCATCACGGCCAGCAGCTCTTCCCCTTAACAGAAGCAGATATATCAGATGCTCGCACGGATGTCTCCCTGTTTGCCCCAGAACCACGCCAGTAGCAGCTCAGCTAAGGTGCAAACCTTCTCTTCGAACAAGAGAATAACCTTTCATCACGAGTCTTAATGCTCCTCTTTGAAATTAAAAACACGGACAGAGCGATTCCCCACCGGCGTTTTCTCTTTTCCGGAGATATTGAGTAAAAAGCTGGCAAAAAAAATAGAAAAAAAGTTCCACGAAATATCACAATGTCCAAAGACCAAATTATTTGTGCACATATCATATCAGCAGTGAGAGACATGATAGAATTGTGTCTGGAGATCAGAGTCAGCGAGGCATGGTGGATAGCGCTATAACCAAGGCTAAAGTGATTTTTTAGCATTTGTTTTTTTAGAAAACCCCTTCAAAATCAGGCTACTGATTGTGAAAAAGTGTATTACAGATCAAAACCACAGGAACACCTGGGGAAATTCTAACTAACTTGCAAAGATATAAATTACAGTGTAATTAGTTAACCTGATATGCAGTATAGTGCCGCAGTGCAACATTCAAAGAAACAGAGATTAATTTACATCACTACTATATGTAAATCTGATAACACATATTCCTCCCATCTGTTTAATTTTACAAGGCAGCTAAAAACATAGAGGTTTACAGTAATTTATATCTTCAGAAATGGTTGGGTTTAAGAGTCTTTTGGAGGACTTCCCAGATGACAAACTACTGTACATATTAGAAATGCAACTGCATGACTTTTTCAGGCTGTATAAATGTAAGATTAGAAATATGAAGCATATATAGTAGTGCATTATGTTATTAAAGAATATCTAAAACTCCTGCCTTCTGCATGTCATTTTGCTTCATGCAGTAGTGGTAAACTATAAGATCACTGCTTCGAGTACGTGCTTTCCTTCAAAAGCTGTAAGTGAAGAAATTTTAGATTTGTGGCTCATTATGGTTTTAAGTTGTCATGTAAAACCCCAAAAACCTCAGTTGCAGCAAAGGCTAAAATAAAGTGTCTGAATACATCCACACCAGGCTGTTGCTCTCTAAGAATATAACACATTCTGGGCAAATGAACAGCAAAGTGGCAACACAAGACGAGCTGTCAGGAGAGATGCAAATAATTCAGCAAACTCTGCTGGCCTGACAGCAAGACTTCTTTAGAGACCAGGCTCCGTGTCAACACGATAAATTGCAACACTGCCAGAGCAACAATCCTGCCAATCGTGAAGATCACTAAGAAGAAAAAGAAAAGATTTCTTCCCACCGAGAACACAAAAGACCGATGCACAAAGCAATATCAAAGAGTCAGGCAGCAGGACGTGCGCACGCTGCTTTCTTCAAATGCAGGGTGGCAGAAGAAGGCTCAACCTGCAGAACCCTGATAGGAGCACTTGAGCGTTGGCCCAGTTCCTGTGAAATCCTTACAGATGTCAAGCACACAGCCTTTGCAGATCAGTTACATCTTTACCAGAGTGTGCCCAGTGCAGTTACGAGCTATGGGGGAATGAAATATCTGGTCAGATGAATAATTGAAAGTGCTTTTTCTCAGACACACACAACGGCATGCATGACAAATAGGGGCCTTTTGTTGGCATGCAGGGACAGGAGAGACATACCCGAGAGACGACTCCATGACTTTCACGTCCCTGCCTGGGATCTTGTCAGCAGAGGCCTCCATGGGAGAATGCATTAGTGCCAGACAGGATGCAATTGACTGGCTGGAGTCCTCTCTGGAAACTGCAAGTGAAACCCAAACAGTGTATAAACAGCCACGCAATCGTAATTCCCGTCAGAAAACCAAGCACGCATACAATGCCAAAATAACAAAAACAAAATAAGCAAAAGACATTTGTATCAGTACAAATCACTAAAACCAAGAAAGCTGCATTTTTGCAGTCTTTAGCTGTCAGTGCTTCCTATCGTGATCAGACCAGCCACAGTATGGTACAACAAACATGTGTTCATTATAAACAGCCCGTGGGAAATGAGGTGGAAATTGTTTAATTAGACTGAAGGTGGGATTCTGCAGGTCATCTCCACAAAAATGCTTTGTAGATTCCCATGTTTTGCTCTGGTAATAATCTTTTTTTTTTGTTCAAAACTATATTGTTAATGTGTTTTTACCAACCTGCACTGAAACATACCAATGAATCACAGAGAAAACTGCTGTGTTCTACTGAAGCTGGTCCAAAGTGTTGTTTTCATACAAGCATTTCAAGCTAATATGCAGCTGTAGCTCTAATTAGTTACATGTATAACCATAGAAAACATATCATGTCATTCGCAAGACTTATTTTTATCTGTACGCTGAAGGACAATTCAACTTTCACCATATACCTGTACCAACAATTTTCCCCCAGGAGTTTTCATTAAGGACAATACTGGTAACTAACAAGACACAAATTTTAAAATATTATTTCAACAAGTTAAAAATATACTTTAAGACACTGCCTACATACTGTACAGTATATAAAGACTTAAAAATGAATTGTAACTATGCCCTTGAATTGATCTTTTCAATTAAAGATGATAACAAGGTATTTTTTAAAAAGACCCAGATACTCCATAAGCTGCATGATGTAAGTTACAAAGGGTGAAAGAAATTATAAGGAGGAAATTAAAAAGACATGTATGCCTTTATCATTTTTGTTTTGTCACAATAAAAAGAATGGCAGAGAAGTTTCATTAATTATTTCTTATGGATATGGATTCTCTCTAAGCAGAAGTTAAGCTGCAGACAAATTGCATCTTGAACAAAATATGAGTTACTTACCTGAATTTAATTACTTAGAAAGTGTTTCTAATTTATTTACCATGAATTCAGCTTCACTGCCCAACCACTCTATCTGTAATTATCATATTTATTTAACAATTGCTTATTAACGTTCTGTATTAATTATTAAAAGTACATTTATGATTTAAAAACAGAATGTCAGCACATTCTTGTCTTTTTAGCAATTAAAAACGGTTGTTTTCTTTAAGCCTGATATGCTAATTAAACTTAATGAGGTGTCCACGTAATGTCTAATCAAACACACATGAGGTTCAAAATGGACTCTTGATATATAAATCATGTGATTTTGCCCAGAGGGCTACTGCTAACGAAACATTCTGAATTCCAAATGAAAGTCATTTATAAAGGCCCAAGCTGGACAGTTAAAATAAAAACTTAAAACTAAAATTAAAAAAAAGTTTTTTTTTTAGGTTTTACCCATACATTATGGTTAGGACTATGATATGAACTGAAAAAACTACACAAATTATAGTTCTTCTTATTACTCTGAAGACAAATTGTTGGAAAGAATATCAGAGATGCATTTTTGCTTTAAGGAAAAGTATTTTAAAATGTGAACATTGTACAAAGACTTAAGGTGCAAAATAAGAGCCATTTATGCGAAAGAACAATAAGATTTTTTTTAAAAGACATAGTGAAAAGAAAGTCTGAACTTGTCTCCACTTCATGCAGAGCTGTAATTTCAGTGGTTTGTATTAGTATTATTATAAAGTGTAATATTAAGAATATAAGTATTATTTCTAGTGGTGTTAACAATTATGGAAATTATTATAATACTTTTTCATCTTTATAATAATCACATTTGCTTGGTAGTAGTGGTATGTGTAATATAAGAAGGGCTGGGGCTCAAGCATATTATAAATGTATTACAGTTTTGAATGTGCTGGAATTATTGCTGATTTAGTGACAATTTAATACAGAAATTGAAAGTTTTGTAATTTGCTTAAAGTGTATTTTTCACAATTACAATTACAGATGCCAAATAAATAAGTTACAGCCAAAATAGTTCAACAACAAACCCCTCAAATGAGTCAGTAGAGCTGTCTTCGTGCGATTTTTCAAATTTCAAATTTAATTGTTCAGTAACCTGTTGAGCACGCTGCTGAAGAACACATGACTGTGTCCAAGACTAGCTGAGAAAATGTGTACGAAGATGGGGGAGATTTCCAGTGCTGTATGCCACTCATTCTGGCACTGTGGGCCAAACAGAACTAGCTCAAGCATCAGAGAGGGAGAGGAGTTTTAAGCAGATCAATTGTTCTACAGATGGGTTAAACTGCATTCTTGCTACCTTCAGTGCTTCCAATCAGTATATAAGACGAGTTACATTTCCTGTTAATGTAAAGGGAGAGGAGTTAGTTCTCTTAAGGCAATCAGAGCCCTACAGTCTGTTCAATGGTAGATTCGTGTAACAAATGTGCTGTGTATTGAACAGGTACCCGTGCAAGGTCGGCAGCCCATCCTAATTTATACAAATTATCTATTGGTAAAAGGCAGTAAACTGATGTGTTTAGAAGACACAAAAAGGGAAACTGAAACTAAAGAAAAACAAATTCAGACAGGCCAAAACAGGATGCTTCTTTCCACAAAGACTGATGGCTGCCTAGAGCATGCTGCCCAGCCTCTATATGTTAAGAAAACTGGTTTATGTACAGTAGCTTCTCACACTTCTCAGGAGGGAAACGCTGCCAACGTTATGAATCTTTCAGATCCATCTGCAGTCACCACTTGGCTAACGTAAATACATTCAAATTAAAACCTGGGGGGGGGGAATAACAAAGTATTACCCTATTCTTTTCTTTAACTATACATCCTTTGCTTTGCACTCCTTCCTAGGACTCTCCAGTTGAATGCTCGTGCAAGCAGTTCATCTGCAGCAGGAGATAAGAGCACCTGACCTGACCCTGCCTGAATGGGAGGCAGAATTACAGCACCTGTGCTCTTATCTGCTCTAATGCCACACATGGTGCCCGCTTTCCTGCTTCAGCACCGAGACGCACTGCTGTCTCTCTCACCCGCTGGCCCGCTGCTTTCCAGCCCCTGCAGCCTGCGGTTTCTAATACCTTCACACACTGCACTGTTATATCCCAGTGCCACTCAGAATGGGAGGTCTGCTCCCTTTGAAGATTTCATTATTTTGCAGCATGGCTTCACTGCTTACCTACAGTTAGGCAAACTTCATTTCATTCACAGCCTGGAAAATGTGTGCATTCAAGAAATTACATTATTATTCATTAATTATAATCAATTCGTTTTAATTCACACTTTTATCCACAGTGCCTTGGTACCAATTTCTACAGCTCAGTATTCCTAAGTCAGTCAGTCTAAGTGAAGCACTTAGCTCAAGGATGCAACAGCAGCGTCTCACCTGGGATTCGAGCCCACGATCTTACAGTAACAAGTCCCAAGCCCTGAACTCCAAAACTCACTACTGCCTGATGGATAAAAACCCAAGATGACATGACCTATGTTTCAGGAGATATTAAAAAAAAAACTATTTTCGTCAGTGTTAACTGTAGAAGACAAAATGTTTGTTTGGACAATAAATTTAAAGCACAAAGGATAACAGAGCCAAAGACAAAGAGCCACAAGCCTGAACTGTACCTGTCTGTACCTGTCTGTCAGTGCCACAGGATCAGAAAACAGATCGCATGTCCATGTTATGTAACAAGAAGTGAAAATCAGAGCCATAAAAGTTAATCTAATATTTTGTATTCATAAATCCCTTAATAATCATCATCAGAAACGAAACAAATGGCAATGTAAGTTTCCAAACAGATTTGAGACAATTACACAGCTGAGCACAGATATGTGAGGCTCCACTGGTATTACAGTATTTGCTGATATTATTCCTTCAATGAAAGGACGTGCTCAGTCTTAATGCTGTTGACCTTTGCCTCCTGGAATTCATTAGTGTTCTTTTGACATTTCTGGCTTCGTAAGATGTGACCACACATTCTTTCTTCTCAGTTGTTTTAGCCCAGCTACTGCTGCTGTTGGTTCCTGCTCCACCGGATTTAAAATAAAACGATTGAATTGACCATTCTCTGAATCTTGTGAAGAAAAATAAGCTATTGAACTGAAAAACCCATCCATGACCACAGAGCTTCTTACCATATGGAATCATTTTCTGCTCCAGCACTTTTCAATGCATCCATCATAACGCCATGTCACCTATTAAAAATAGCTTTCCCAAAGAGGACTGCCTTCCAAAGCCATAGTCTGAATGGTGCATATGAAATGATGTTACATTATTTGAGCAGATGAATTGCATTTTAAATTCTCCAGTGAATGATATCTTATACCAAGAGGTAAAGGTTTCTTAACAGCACTGTGGGGCAGTGGTTCAGTTCCTGGGCCCTATCTGCTTGGAGTTTGTGTGTTTTCTCTGTGTTCAAGTGGGTTTTCTCCAGGTGCTCCAGTTTCCAGCACACTCCCTCCCATAGTCCAAAGACATGCTGGTAGATTGGCTCTGGGAAAATTGGCCCTGGTGTGACTATGTGTTTTTGTATCTGTGTGTGCACTGCAATGGACTGGCGTTCCATCCAGGGTGTACCCTGCCTTGCGCCTGTTGCTAGCCAGGATAGGCTCCAGCTCCCCCAAGGCCCTGAATTGGATGAAATTGCTAGGAAATGGGTAGATGTTTAAAAAATACTTCCTTCTTGAAATCTGCTCATAGAAACATTGTTTGTGCAACATCCTGCAAAGTCCAGAAACTAAAATTTTTCTCTTTTGTATGTTCTTCTTTTTGTTGCATAAATTTACTTACCACCTAGTGCTGGGAAAATCACAATCAAATAGATTCTACATGCCTTTGGCAGATCTTTGAAAGGCAATGAATGTTCCCATGAACATATTACACAAATAAGAGATTAAGAGCTCAAAAGAGTGAAAACACAAAGAATCGTCATCCTTCCGACAGCAGAGTGACACACCTCTGTTCTGAAAAGGTCTGGTAAAGGTTCTTATTCAAAGTGCTTAAGAACACAGGAGCATCCAAACCCTTTCTTAACTAGTAGTTGACTGATCCTAGGATCTCATCCAGATGTTTCTTGAAGGAAGCTAGTTTATCAGTTGCAAAACATGACTGGTGACCTGTTCTGTATTCCCACAACATAAAGAAGTGCCCACTTTTTCAGTTTTGAATGCATGTCAATGTAGTTTCCACTTGTGTGCCCTCATTCTTGTTACACTGTTTTTCCTGAAGCAGTCTGAAGTGGGATGAATTACTCACTGGCTTTCAGGATTCTGAGTATTTGAATCAGGACCCTTTGTAGTCTTCGCTGTTCAAGACTAAAAAAGTTCAGAGGTTCGTCTTGTGATCAGTCTGCTACTTTGAGACTTACTGGGTGCACACACCATTTAAATATCCTTCTTAGAAACATCCAGCAGTCTCTCGCACTTACACATTGCTAAATTTCATTGCACTTTGAAGAAAATTAAGAAACTGACTTCAAACCAACTGAATGGTAGGTTTCTTAATGAATGGTAGGCCAACTTAATGTTTTAATATGACTTGATAACATTCAGAACATTTAAGTTTAAGTCATTTGATTAGAAAAAAAGTAGAAATGTCTGCATATCTGATCATATTAATACTGGGAATATGGTGATTATTAGGAAAAATAAAAATTTGTGTATCACGAGCTGTTACATAAACATTAATGCAAAAGTCTTTGTTCTTTATCAGTCATTGTATTAAAGAAAGGATCACTTCTCTAGAAAGTGTGCAGATAAAAGACACAAAATTTATACCTGCACTTCAAATCATGTCACAAGAGGTATAAAAGAAAACTGAATCTCAACCTGCAACCCGTCAGCCAGTGAAGTATATCTAATGAATTAAAGTGGAAAACTTTCATTTCCCCTGAAAATGACTGAAGAATATTAGTTAAAACTTCACAGATAAACCTATATCAGAGAACATAACTGGTGCTTGGGATCAACAAGCTACTAACAACAGACGCTAGATGTCCTGACTGGCCTTCACTCTGTAAACCAATTGTACACTGTTAGTTTTTGCTGTTGTTGTGCAAAGGGGGTTGCTAGGTTAAAGGCTTAGTATTTACAAAGAACTAGCTGGAACCTAATGACCTTGGGAGATGTCCATCTTCCAAAGCATAATTAAAATATCAAAAGCTATTTGTCAAAGAAGAAGAAAAATGGAAAAATGTAATTTAAAAGACTTTTGAAGGAAAGGACGGAGTGTCTTGTTGTAATGATGAATGAGCAGATCGGCTGCCTGTAACCCCTTAGGAAACTCTGACCCATAATATGTGCGTCACTAAAATGAATGATCCCTGTGAAAAGAAGAAGAGGCAAGAAAAAGGTTTTACTCGGTAAATGGTGTGTGGTCCGTGGCATCACATGGATTTTTTTTAGAAATAAAAAGCCTCCAGCACAAAAGATCTACATCTGATCTTTCTAAACTTTCCTGTAGGATAAGTTTGTCCATGTAGAAAGCTAGGCTTCTCAATCAATATTCATATTCTTTTTGTTGATGCTGTCAATGAAACTGTCAATCACTGGATCAATATTTATTCTGCTGTTGGTTATTTGTTTAGCTCACATTTTTACATAAATAGAACAAGTTACAGGCTATATAAACAAACATAACAGCTCGATTGTTGGAAGCTATGACAGAAAATTATTCCCATGGTTTTCCTTTACCCTCCTATTCCATAAAGACCCAATGTCTAAAAGAAGCACAACGGCTTGCTTCTTTCTCTCCACTCCAGTTAACTGGTTGATGCAATATGTTACAAAATCTCCCAAGATTTACCACACTTGCATAATTAAGTCTCACATTAGGTGATAAAATTAACTGTTACACACATAAATATATTAATATCTGAGTCAATTTAAACAATGGAGCTGTGGCACATGAAAGGAAGAGAAATCTTTATTATAGAGTAATACAATAAAGTGCAGTGATAAAACAGGATCTCTTGAAGAGATCACAAGGCAGAGCTTGCATAAATAATGCAGTGTTTTGTCATATAATTTGAATACTTTTAGTTTTTTTTTATTTTTTTATTGAAAGCCATTTCCAGCTCATACAAAAGGCTATTTATAAGTAATCCCCAGCAGGTGACACATTTGATGATTACACTGTAGCCTTCCTTATAATAAGAACATCTACAAAAAATCTTGAGAAGCCTAAAACAATAGTGGGAGAATAATAACTATGTCTCAGTAGTTCAACTTTTCAAAAGCCATTCCTTCCCAATTGCTTCTGTTATGTTGAGCCACAGTGTGTCTATATAAAATTTATAGAACAGTGTGGTCTAAGAAAATAACCTCATGCATATTCAGAATCAGGATATAGATTTAATCCAAGTAAAAATTACTGCCATTGAGTAAACCCTAGGGCCCTGGAGCTATTCCTCAGCATTGCTAAGGCTTGGAAGCAATTGGTTTGTTTTTTTCTTCTCTATCATTACAGAGAGGAACAGCAGTGGTAATCATGAGGTTAAATATCCGAAGAGCAGCGATTCTGACTGTTGCTGACTTACCGAAGCGATGTCGCTGATCGTCAGAGAAGTCAAGGTCCAGCATGAGGTCATCTTCATCAAGCTCACAGGAGCCAAGGTTATTTAGGACATCCTGTGTCAAAAAACCAAGATTAGAAAATGTTCCCTAGATGGAGTTTAATAAACAATATATGCACTTTTTAGGAATGAAACATGATTAGATTCCTGGTGTAGCAAACAGGCTTGGCAGGCAGGACTGAATGCCTGGGTTTGATTTTTCTATGTGTCTGAGTTGTGGGTATGTATGTGTGTACATATACTGTACCATTGTGTGTAAGAGTTTGTGTTTTCAATAAAACTAAAAAAGGAAAAAATAAAGGTATAAATACAAACAAATTCATATCAATTAAAAATTCTCATTGTTTTAGCAGTTTGGTCAAAACATAATGCAACCATTTTACAGTACAGCAACACTTGCTTGCTGGTTTGTATATTAAATCACTTCACAGATATTTTGAGGAAAAGAATATCAACACACAAACCCCTTCAACAACCGCATCTTGAAGAAATGCCATGAACATTTTAAATTATTATTTTTATACCAAGAATCAATTCTGGAGGTTTTTGATTACACTTGAAATGCACTTTTTGCCAGTGAGTACTCAATTCTGACTATGCTTTTACTGTAAGGTGTCAGTTTCTCAATTTGGAAACAACTGTCGAGTTCGATTTGTTTTAATTCAAAGTATTATTCTTAAAAGAACACGGACTGTACAAATTCAAAATTTAAATCGAAACAACGTACACTGCCCTTTTTCCAAATGCCTGTTCTAGAAGACCTTTGAAAAGTGCTAAACTGGTCCAATTAAATTCAACTATGTCATTAAAAGCAGAGGAGGAATGAAAAACCCACAGGCGCTGTGGCTCTCCAGAACTGGAGCTGTGCACCTCTGCTCTAAGCTGTCTGGAAGAACAAGGCTAATGGCAGAAGACCAGCACTGGTACTGGACACGAAATTACAGACAGTGAATCCACACACCACACACCAGAGTCAGTATGCTGGTATCTGGGTTGACATGAAAGGTGAAAATGATAAAGATTTGACTGACAATGTGCGTCACAAAGACTCCCACCGACTCCTTCACAATCCGACAGCAGAATGAGAGAGACGCAATTCATTGCACGTAAAGGCAAAGCTTTTGTTTGTAGGACCAAAAACGTTTATGGGACGATCACATGATGGCTGGCCTAACACTAAGACAAAAAAAGAGGATGGCTGGTTAGATGCTTGAGAAGTAATGCTAAAAAACTGGAACACTGCAAGCAACTCTGGTCTTCACATGTCAAAACTCTCTACCACAGCTAGAGTCACAAGCGTGCGCGGTTTGGGGTAACTCCCACCAGCCATCCAGCCAAAAAACGAGATTTTATTCAAAAGTAACAAAATGGTTTTAAAGCAGCAGTTAATATCCAGATACAAAACATATTCCAATCTACAAGAAGTGTATTAACTACTGCACATTTTGTTTTTGAAGACAAAAGTAACTAGCTGAATCAAACCTGCCCTGAACCTAATTGCCTTGTTATGGACCTGTCATCTACCATGTTTTGTTAATTTCTTAAACCTCAAATGAATGTCGAAGCCAAGGCCCTCACGCTCGTCTCGTCATGATTTGCAGTCATGCAAAACTATTTGATTAAAAACAACCTCCAGAGAACTAGTTCTCTACGTCACCTTCTTAAAATCTACAAGAGAATCAAATCCCTCACTGCAAGAAAAGTTTGGTAAAAAATCTCAAGAAATCTCAGATTTTATCGATTCATTTGATACATTTGGTTCCTACTCTCCCTTAAAAACCACCGTTGTTCTGTTTCTGGAAGGTGTTGCTGATTTTTGTTCAGTTGATTCATCCTTCTGCATGTATTGGATGGGATGTATTTCTGATGAAGGTTAGAAACCATTTTTAATGGATTTACTGTTTACTTAGGCAATAAATAATATATTTTAATCACGTAACGAGAAGGCATGCGCACACAATGGCTGGCAGCTCAATTTATTTCCAGCCCAGGTAGATACCATAGCTTGATTGCCCCACACAGAGAAAATGTTGCTGTTATAGCATCCTAATTAATATACTGCGTTGTGTCTATTGTGCGAATCCCATTATTTCAGTTATTTGCTGTTTAACCAGGAGAGACCCCAAGGACTCTGACAAATGAATGTTATTTGCCACAGTTCTTTACTTAGTAATTTGCAAATAGTGTCTGTGTTTATAGCTCAATACGCATAACCTTTCAGTTCATGCTTTGTTTTTGACGGTCTCCCTGCTTATTTACAATCTCATGAAGTATTTAAAACATACAGCCATCTCTGTCCCAGGTTTGTTTGTTTTATGCGTTTGCTGGCAAATGCATTTATTCAAAAACACTTAATTCAATAACACTTTTATCCTAGTTGCTTTTAACCTCTTATAAAGCCTCTTATTTAAAGTTGCTTCCCCATATTTTTGACCATGTGACTTATTAAAGACAAATCAGATAAAAAAAACGGTATAGGCCAAATAAAATAAGACTAAATAATTTCACAAGGCTGTTCATGTTAATTATATTTCTTTAACAAGAATGTGGTTGATGAACTACACATTATTAACATTATTAAGTGGTAGGTAATCTCTGAGGTTGTCCAACAAATATTTTCCCAACTTTGGCGCATTTATTATATACTACCTCTTGTGCTTCTCTGACATAATTATTATTGAGTTTTTAGATTGCAACAAAATATTTCCAAAGTTAACTTGGAAATACAATTTCGAGCAAAAGGCAAAACAATTTTATGGAGATCCTTCAATCCAGTTCTCACCCACCACAAAGCCGTTTACATAACACATCAAAGTCAACTCTTTCCAAAGCCAGTGTGTGAAAAAGAAGAAAAGAGAGCAGTCTGACGGTGATGTGCTGATTTATTTTTTGGATAAACACTGGCTGCTGCTTGCTGGGACAGACAGGAAGCTGGTGGTGGGCTCAGCGCAGCTGCCTGCCAGCTCCAGGATTTGGGCCCTGGGAGTTCTGGTTCCGGACTAGGATTGTTCTGCCCTTGTTCATGTGGATGTTTATCGGACACTGCTTTCCTTCCTCCTCCCACCATCATGTTGGCTACGTTTGATTGGCTACTCTAAACTGTGCCTTTCTTTGTGATGCTGCGACTGGCTGATGTCCAGAGTCAGTGATGACAAGAGCCACGTGCTTTCAGCACTACACTAGAGATCCACTGCTCAATATACACAACAATTGCGCGTGGGAAATTGGACTTTGTCTCTGAGGCGTACTGTCATACTGATAATGTCAAGGCACCATCTGCAGACAGTGCAGGATACACTACAGGTGTTGGTGAGACACAGGCAGTCATAATAGTTGCACCATACAACAGTAAGAAAAATTAAAAACATAACATTTGCCACAGCATACAAAATTTTGTCAGAAACAAAAATAATACAAATAGCCTAAAATTGGCACTGCACTGTTTTGTAAGGCACACTCACAATAATACCTCTAAAGAAACTTCTGCTGTTTTTCTCTGGTTACCCAACATGTAATAGAATTTTTTTTAAATATATTTTTAATTCGCACAATGTAGACCTGGGCTAAAATCTGGAAATTACAGTGACTAATTTATTTGAATAAGCCTTTTCTCTCTGACCGGAATATTATTTATTGATCTGTGCAGCGCCTTTGGAATCCCAGTCCAGATGGACTAATCTCATTCCCCTCTTTTTCACAAGCATTCTTTCAATTGTACTCATATTCCCTGCTCTGGATTTGCACTGACAGCCCAAAAAATATATTCCATTCTCATTTTCTTCCTCCATTCCGCGATAAAATCCCCCTAGCCCTGTGTGAGCTTTCACCTTGGGATATATTGCCAGCTGTACTTTCTTCTCTACAATCCGATTATGTTACATTTACTATCTCTAATTTTAGTGAAATACTCAAGACAATCAACTACGTTTGAAATATTTCTTTTCTCAAACTATTTTTTCTTAGAGCCTATCTGAACAGGGTTTTCCTAACCACTGTTAAAGATTACATATTTAAAGATACTAAAAGTCTATTTTTGATTACCTTAATGATGAACATTTTGGAATCAGTCTACTGCGACATTCAGATTGTTTCTCCAATTATACCGCTTCCTGCTCTAGTCTCTTTTTATAAGGCGGGTGGCTCAAAGTCTTTACGTTGTAACTCCAAGACCGTGTTGTAACTGGGCTTGACCCTGTCTCTATCCAATTTCCGAAACCAACACTTAAAATCCTGAGAAGACACACAAGTGTCTGTTATTCACCTAGTTTTTAATCACATCCAGATTTGACAATTTAAGATTTTCAGAATAAAAGAATTGAGGGTTCCGGCGCTGGACTCTAAGTGACCCCAGAGATCTTTATTAACACCAATAAAATTGGACTATAGTGGCCTCTTCACATTAGCTTCTTCTGGTTTCCAATCCGATTGAAAAACTAGATGCCAGATTGATCACTGTTAAGGAGTAATCATTAGGACTAAATATACGTGTCATGGTAATTGAAATAGAAAACTTACATTGTGACAGTTAAGGTCAGTAAGTTCATACCAACACTGCTGTTAACCATACACTATGGCAGGTATGTAAAACTCACTGAAAGTCCTTAGTCCCCTGCTTTAGTCCCTATGTTAGTTACTTCTATAATCACATTCTTCAATACAAACTTCCTTCAATTTGTCATGGATATCAGAAAACGCACAATTCTGTGCTCTGTAGCAGACAATTGCTAGTGTGATCTAAAATTAAAAAAATAATCCATTTCCATATTTCTGTTTGGATTTTAATATCTTCACTCATCCAATGAGATTAACTTGTATTGAAATGTCAGACAGGAAATCGCCCCCTTTTTTTCCTTCGCTCTTAACTACCTAACCTTCACATATATTGAGGTTGAAAAATAAATATTATTAATAGATGTGCTGCTTTGCTTGCCAAGAAGTTTGATTTTTTTTTGTTCCCATGAAAGTGTTCCTCTGCCATCTAGCTACTGACTGCTGAACTGCCACATGACAACAAGAGTTTGCTGGCCCTTTGTGAAGGGTGCACAAGTAGAATCATCTCCCTTCCTTTGTGCATCCCTTTTAAGATGTGATATATACAGTAAAGAAGAAATCATGTCATGTCACAGTTGTATTAACCAAAATCTTGCGTCAAAACTTCTGTACCTTTCCCTCACCATTGTGGAGAATTTACTGACCAAATGTCGTCAAGTGAATTCTCGCAGGAGACAAAAATATTATTTTCACTTATATGTTCGTGTTGGAAGAGCTTTTGTATCACGAAATTCTCACTTGCTATAGTTTTTTAATATACTTATTTTATTTACTTTCTTATATTGTGCCAATATTTGTCCTGGTTTCCTGTATGTAATAGCTATTGAGCAAAATTCACATTTTATTTTCTTGAATCCATAAGAAAAGTCAAGCGGTTCAATGTACTAGGAAAAAAAAGTTTATGTACTGTAAATACTCATTACAAAGCACTAAAAGGCAGCAAACCCTTCTTAATTGAAGGGATCCACATTTCTTGCTTCTAAGGCAGGTGAATGTTTCTGTAAATAGCACACGCATTCTGATTAAGGTGTTGCACTTCTACTTGTATCACATTGGTGCAAATTTCAAACAAGCACAGAATCTTGCTTGAGGAAGAGACAGAAGAAGACAAGCACATCTACAGTAGTGTAGTGCCCTGCAGTGAGTATGACACTGCTCAGTCCCCTTCCTCTTGCAGTGATGTATGGCTAGTAATTTATTATTCAGCAGGCTCCTATATGTTCAAAGGCACAAAACACCCAGAAGGTTGTAATTTCTATTCACATCCAGGCCACTGGGTCCTGGAAGGACTGGAATGCACCACTCCAAGTTCCACTGAAAGTCTTGCAACCAGCCCCTTCTGCAGCACTGTAGCACCACCAGGGCTGTGGTTGTAATATTGATCCTGTTAATAATGGGATGAACATCAGAGGAGCTGGGCTGATGCACAAGCCCACCACAAAACATCATTTAGCACAATTCTGTACCACTGCATGCCACTGCACCCACACTGCATGGTGCATTTTGTGTTGTTTTGGTGCTTCGGGGTTTTTTTTCTATGTTTATTAGGCTTTCACTTGCAGACATTGCTGTCAAACTAACTTGGACATCTCAAAAGGATGGAGAGAGCTTTGGTTACCACAAGGACAAGCAAAGATTTCCCCTAGCAGCTCAAAACTGTTCAACAAGTGCTAGATATGAAGGAGCCACACACTACACATTGCAGCTGGGCATGCATGAAGAGATAATTGAGCAAAATCACTATCAACCAGAAAGCCTTGCCCCTATTTTGGTGAGCTGTAAGATAAAAGGGCTCCGGCTTCGAGTTGTTTGAGCGCCCATTCTCACTCCAGATCCACTGTCAGTACAAAGCTGATACAGATGTATTACACCTGCTTACTTACAGTACATACACTTTCAGACGAGCAGTCATACTGATAACCACTTCACCAGGGTGTTGGCCTCGTCCCCCAAGACAGCTATCATCCACTCCTCTTAGAAACGACTGTCCACACAACAGGGGGGCAGAAAATTTAAAAATAGTTTGTTATCGGCTCAATACATGAGCCTGTTATAGGAGCTTTCCCCTAAAGAGAATTTAATGCAACATATATTCACTTGCAGCTCTTTTTTCACAATTAAACTTCGTTCTACTCAAGGAAAAGCACAGTCTGCGGCAACTCAAGGAAAAAAAGAACAAAAACATACATGGCAATTTCATACTTTTTCATATTTATCAAAAAAAAAAACAAAACTGATGAAAGGGGGTCTGTGGGGTGGACGTTATCACTGCTGACTTATAGTTTTTGGTCCTGGGGGCAAAACTCACTGTGATGCCTTTGGGATAAGCTGTAGAAAGTGCTATATTGTTAAATGTTTTATTTTTAAATTGAACAGTACATTTTTGTGGGGGAAAATGCGGTTTGTAACAAACAGGTTCTGACATTTTAGTTCATCTCCACCACTGCAGCGCCTTCATGATCTGCATGCCGGAAAGCCGAGATGATATTTTCCAGCTTTCAAAAGGAATGATCATGATTCATTGCGCTGTTTCATTTTCAACGTTTCAGGTCATTCCGCAAAAATGATGAATTTGCCTAATTTGCTCCTTTTAAAGGTGGCACGAAGAAGTGTTGCACCTAGGAGACTGGTGAGGGGAGGAAGGAAACAAACTAAAAATCCAAGTCTGCTTTGCGTTAAATAAATTAGCCGAAGTTCCGATCGCGCCGTTTTTACAAGAAGCCTTTCCCCCTTGGTTTCAGGATTGAGGACGGATTGAGATCACCCTCTAGTGGTATCAAATCCTTCCAATTAGAGATAGGCTCTGCGCACTCTTCCGAACGCTGTGACACGCTGCATCAAGCCGTCAAAGGAGTACAACGTTGGACTGAACAGAACGGCGAGTGACGAACAGCAGATAATTTCAATATATTTATAGATCAAGACATGGCAGGCGGAAACTGTTAAGACAACAAGTGATGAGAGGTACGCAGCAGGGATAAGATAGATCATTTTCCACAATCATTCCCCTGTCTTATTAAACAGATATTGTTGTCTAAATAGATAAACCGCTTTAAAACAAAGTCAGACGTTAATAAGCAATGTTTTCACAAAACATGTTTCCACCACAAATGGCCCAGTTACTACCTTCCTGGAACCCGAAAAAAAACATCGAGTGACTGATTTGACACACTTTAAAATGTGATGCTGTTAAGGTACGGTATCTCCCTGTCGGAAACAACCGCCGAAGGCTAACAAATGAAGCAGCTGGAAAGTATGAAGTTATAAGTAGTATCTCACATTCATCTTGTCCAGCTGCAATTTCTCATTGAAGGTTAAGTAGTGTAGAGTTTCTAAATATCACCATTACACTGCACAGGGTTGCATGGACTTTTGTGCTAATGTTTGAAACACAGCAAATACATTTGATGCCTAATTTGTTATTTATTATATTATGCTGATGCTTTTATCCAAAAGCACTTACTGTATATATGCACCCTTTGGCCATTAAAAGATGGGTAGTTTACTGGTGTAGTTCGAGTGAAGTTTCTTGCTTAAGGGTACAACAGTGATGTCTCAAATGGAATTTGAACCCACAGCTTCCCAGTTACAATTCCCAAACCCTGACCACTGCTCCACACTGCTGCTGGCTCTGTAACTGTGCTGCCAACAGGGGGAGACATGTCTCTTACTAATAGTGTGTCTACATTTGGTATCTGCAACAGAAAACAGCAGACATCATCTCACTCCTGTCTAGGCCCCACTGGTGATACAGTTCTCGGATTACTCTGTGCAGTTCAACACAGCTGAAATCACAAACCATGATTTCCAAAGACGACAATGCACTTGTATGGGTGCATCCCTCTATCTTCAGGATTCTAACCAAAAAAGTGAAAAACACAAATAGGGGGTGGTGCATAAGGAAAAAACAGGGGCTTAAGAAAGTCCTCCATATTTTTCTGACTTTGCCAATTAGTTTGGAAGTTTCAGAGAAATATTTTATTCTTGTCAGCTGTGTCATTGCAAACTTTCCCTTCCCTGCCACAAACAGACTAATAAGAGATTATTTCCTTTTCTCAACTACTGCGCACTGAGATTACAATTCTGCTCAAGTGGTTATTTCAATTTCAAATTTCAAAATCCCCCAACACCAGTGTATAGTAGTGCACTTAATATAAACTTCATCTGGACGATGTGGAAGATTCTGCATTGAAAAGCCGGTGCTCGGACACAAACGTAGCACAGGGCTGCCCCAGTCCAGATAGGCAGAATGAAAACCAAACATGCAGACGCGCAATTTCCATTGCAAGGTGCCTTGTTATATTAATCTTCACTGGTTTGAAACATATGGGCCAATTAAAATGGTCTTTCAAGCAGCCAAACTCTTGAGGTGGTAATCCCCACAGCTGAAGAAAACCCACAGCTGGATGCATAGGTCTGATAAAATGTTACTTCAATCTGCAGCTTGCTTATTTATTTGTAATAAAAAAAAACGGAACATTCCCTATCCCTGCCAGGACCTGCTGAGCAGACATATCTGAATACAAAAAGTTGTTTTTTTTCCCTCTTTGGTAAGTAAATCAATTTCATTGGGGGGGGGTTGCTTATTTACAAAATGGAAATTTGGGACAACCAGTGGTGTTTCTGTATCTAACAATTAAAAACTTACAGGTGTGATCTCCTAAACACTCCTCCTGTTTCGGGACAACAATCAAGTAAGTTTTTGAATGAACCCAGCTTTACTATACTCTTTCCTGAAACTAACCATCCAAAAAATATTTATTTTAACATTATAAACTTAAAAACTCAAGTTCATTTTCTGACCACGTCTTCTTGATTTACGTTTCAGTTTCAACAACTAAGACACAGAAAAGGCATGAAACGTTTAGGTACTACAACTATTAAACAGTAAAGCTAATTTGGCAAATAATGGTTCAATTACATTAATACAGTTGTGAGAAAAAGTTTGGGAACCCATTGGAATTATCTGGATTTCTGCATGAATATCTCCTAAAATGTGATCTGATCTTCATCTAACTCATAATAATAAATAAAGACAGTCTTATTTAACAAACAAGACAAACAACATTTTACATTGTCATATCTTTATTGAATAAATGGTTTAAACAATCAAGGTCATTGATGGAAACAGTATGTGAACCTCTAAGATAATGACATCCTGAAAAGAGGGTAATTGGACTCAGCTATTCCCACCAATGAGTCAGCTGTTCCAATCAATTCAATTGTAGGTTTGACCTGCCCTGCTACATAAAAAAATCAGACAATTTTGGTTACCTGCTCTTCACAACAGAATTTTGTTGAAGTGCAATATTCCCCGATCAAAAGTGATTTCAGAGGACCTCAGAAGAAGAGTTGTTGAAGCTCATAAGACTGGAAAGGGTTACAAAAGGATTTCTAAAGACTTGGGCCTCCATCAGTCCGCAGTCAGGCAGATAGTTTACAAATGGAAGAAATTCAGCACCTTTGCTACTCTCCCTAGGAGTGGACGTCCTACAAAGATCAATGCAAGGACACGCCGTACAATCCTCAAACAGGTGACAAAGAACCCTAGGGCGTCAGCTAAGGATCTCTTGCACTTTATAATGTCTGTGTTCATGAGTCTACCATAAGAAAAACACTGAACAAGAGTGGTGTTCATGGGAGGCTACCCCGTAGGAAACCACTGCACTCCAAAAAAAACATTGCTGCCCATCTCACGTTTGCTAAAGACCACCTGGATGGTGGTCCAGACCACCTGGATGGTGGACGAAGTATAATGGTGTGGGGCTGCTTTGCTGCCTCAGGGCCTGGATGGCTTGCAGTCATTGAGGGACCAATGAATTCCAGGTTGTATTAGGCAATTCTACAGCTGAATGTCGGGGCGTCTGTCTTTGATCTAAAACTCAAAAGAAGTTGGGTCATGCAACATGACAATGATTCAGCACACAGGAGTAAATCAACAACAGAGTGGCTCAAACAGAAGAAATTCCGTATTTTACAATGGCCAAGTCAGAGTCCTGACCTCAATCCCATTGAAATGCTGTGGCGTGATCTGAAGCAGGCCGTTCAAGCAAGACATCCCAAAAATATACATGAACTGAAACAGTTGTGTATAGAGGAATGGGCTAAAATACCTCCTAACCGCTGCACAGGTCTGATCAGCCGCTACAGAAAGCGTTCGGTTGAGGTTTTTGCCAATAAAGTAGGTTCCACTAGTTACTTAATATAAGGGTTCACATACTTTTTCCATCAATGCCCTTGATTGTTTAAACCATTTGAAATAACCAAATAAGACTCTTTATTTATTAATATGACTTAGATGAAGATCAGATCACATTTTAGGAGCCATTCATGCAGAAATCCATATAATTCCTAAGGGCTCACAAACTTTTTCTCGCAACTGTATGTGTTGTTCACTGACTAAACTTTATTTGAGCTTCTCTGAGGAAAATTATATTATAAAATACCTCGAGACAGAGATTGTATTCAGACCAAAAATAGGCATTAAGTGCTTCCTTAATCCTAATAAGTCTGTGATTAGCAAGTTAAATATCCAGCAAACCTGCATACAGACTTCCTCTGCTCTTCCTATTACTCACCTCTGCAAATGACCTGCCTGACTCTACCATTGTGAGCCTGTCCATCTCTCAAGGATGCTGATGAAGAAACACAATGTGCTGCTAATTACAAAGTAATTGATGTGCCAATCAAAAATCCCACAGCACCCAGTAACACCCAAACGAAGCTTTTGGCAACAGAAAACATCACAAGCATCTTCCACTGACATGAGGAAACATGATCACTTTGTAGATTGACAGTTCCTGTTAGTCACCAGAAGACAAAGGTTTAAATAGATTAATGAAGACCTACAGACACCCTCCACTGCATTGGCTTCAACTTTAATAAAAGCTGGCAGGATTCTGCTTCTAAAAAATGGAAATTACTGAAAGTGTGAAACAGTCAAATTAACTTTGTGAAAGTCCTCCCACACTGCCATGAATATAAATATGCAAAAAGTATGTGTCCGGAATCTAAAACGTGTGCTTTACAGTTACTGAAACACAATTTGTTTCAATTTACTTACCTGACTCATTTAGTAAGCAGTTGGGTAGTCAGATTGGTTTTGCTACCCAAATGACTACTGCAAAGACTACCAATTGACTACCTTAATGCTTGTGCTGCAGAAGATTGTCCATGACAGACATGACCTAATTCAACATAAACTGTGTCTACTCAATGAAAATTAGGTTACAATTAAGGGATGTGGAGGACGTAATTCATTTATTTATCACATTTAGTGAAGAACGTTTTTTTCTTAAAAGTTCAAAATAACATGGAGAGCTGAAGTACAGTACCAGGATCAAGAGGTCGCATCAGGATTAAATTTGATATCTTCTTAAGCTCTAAATCTGGGCCTTCAAAAAAAATTATTTTAAATGTTAGAAGGGAGGATTGTGACAAAATGAGTCAGCCATCAACTCTAGACACAGAGAAGCTAATAATCTTCGACCAGATCCAAATTAATTATGGCTCAAACTAAAAAAAGACCAGAGCACAGTCGAAAGTTTTGTGCTCATGAGGTTTAATGAGGTGCACTGTCAAAAGAGATCAAGTCAAGAAGCAAACAATAACCACATTACCTCCAAGTGAAGCAGATGTAGGATTCTAGTAAATTGATTCATTGCCAATACTGCAATATATAGACACATTTTATTTTCCCGAATTTGAAATGAACACACATTTTGAAAGTTCACAGAAAGCAGTTCCTCTTTGCTCTTTAAGACTGGTGGGTTGTCGTTGCTCTTTGAAAAAGATGTTATACATTATCCTAACAGCTCACTCCCCAGTTCACATAGCAGGTTCATGCGTCAAAAACATGAGCAGCAACCTGCTACATCGTCCCAGCCTAACAGAACACGTGAAGCAGGCCCAGCTATCAGATGTCCCGAATACAGTGGGATGGCTCTTCCCAAGTGAGTAACATCATTTCTCTTTCAGCTGTCACATTACCCACTGTTATATGCTATGAAATATTCATGTTACAAAATATATTAGAATAATGTTATAAGTGAGGTGGAGAAAAAACAATAGAAAAATTTAAATTTTAAAGTGGGTATTTCACTAGCTCACAATGATTTCCTGGTCTCGGATACAAGAAGTCATTCACCCCAGCACACACAATCCCACTGAGTCATTAAAGTAGTCTTATGAGCGCAGCCATATTTCCACTTATCCCACGCACCTTTGCAGGAAAATTAAGAGAAGTCAAAAGGCTACAGTATCCCTGGAAACACAATCGTGCACATAGCAACCGCCTGCTCCCACGTCTTCACAGCTCTCATGACCTGCGTCCTTGTTCAATAGGCTAGATGCAAGGTTCTCCTCGTGTGTGTAACCTGCTCTTTTTTTCTTCTTCAATGAATTGTGCCCTCTTTCAGGTGAAGGGCTTATGTGCTCTCTAGATACTGGTACTAGGAAACAAGGCTAGAGAGCAAGAGGAAGGTGTGGGCCATGAGAGAAAAGTGTTGAGAATATTCTTCAGTCGTTTGTAACCACACAGCCCATCTGATATATTTGGTGTCCAAACACAGCAGCATCTCACCTGAGATACACATTAAAACGTACTCATTTAAAGCTATGAGTTGAGCAAATGAGTACATATTTTTATTTAATGAGCTCATCTCAGGTGAGATGAGTATCAGAGTGTATCAGGTGAGATAAGTACTGTACATTTAATAACTCATTTAAAACATACTCATACATAACATATCTCAGACATGAATATGTTTTAAAACAACAGATTAAACAAAGAACTTAAAAGAATATTAGTTTTAAATTCATGGAAAAATTGTCATTTAACAGGATTTGTAGATATTTCTCTTATAAATAAATCTAAATTATCCTGTATTGGGTCTGTATGGCCCATAGCTCTTGGGTCCTAGGTTCAGGTCTGGCCAAGGGTGCCTTCTGTATGGAGTTTGTATGCTCTTCTTCCATGACCACATGGCTTTTCTTTGGGTTTCCAGTTTCCACCCACAGCGCAAAGACATGCTGTCTCATTTCATGGGCTTCTCTAAGTGGGGACCCATAGTGAGCGCATGGGTTGCCACCCCCTCAAAGCAGCACCCTGCCTCGTGCCCACTGTCTGCTCAGCATACCCATGTATTGGACTACGCAGTTATTGGATATGAATGGATAATCCTATATTATTCTCCTATTCAGAGAATTTCATTTACTGGAGGAATTAAAAAAAAACCTAGGATGAGTGTGCTTGATTAAATGTTCTAGTTTTGGGTAATCTGATCATTATTATCTTTAGATCAACCTTTAATTGAGCTATGTTAAACAGAAGGTAAACAGAAATACCCACCATAGGAGGAATTTTGCAAATAGGTTACAAATTACTCTACTGCCATCTCGTGGTGAAAGGTAAAAATGCTCTTTGAGTCAGGAGTCTCTAGTCACTCCCATGTCACTGTAGCTTCTGCTTTTTTTTCTTAATTTCTTTAAATTAAGATCTTAAGAAATCTGTAGGTTAGCACCCTCTTTTAAATTATTTTTAAAGAAAACATTACTTCAAGAGCAATGTTGACTTTCCATGTAACGTAAGAAAGACAGTTGGAACATACATTTTGTGATTTCCAAGTGCGTGAGTAAGTGTGCTAGAAATATTATTGGTTTATTTGAGTGACAGTGTAAAATGGTTCCAAACCAATTTATGCAAATACTCATTTAAACAGTGTGATATTTTAGTGGAGAGCAGTCCTTTGCTCAAGGGTGGAGCACACTAGGCATGTGAACCCACAACCTCCAGTTCAGAGTCCAGACGCCTACCTGTGCCTCCTTAGATACTGTCTATACTCTATGGACAAATAAAAAGGCAGAATTGTCAATTCTGTCTCCCAAGCACTGTGATTTGGTCAGAGTAATTTAGAAGGCATGCAAATGCCAAGATGCTAGAAGATTCTCATCCAATTGAGACCAAGAAGTACTCCTTCCCCTGAGCAATGCTTGAGCAGCACAACACTAAACAACCTTCCATTGGTCACTCACCAGGCTGTCCAGTTTCGAGGATGAAGAGTTGGCCCTCTGTTTCTGAAGAGTACTGATCTCTCCGTAGTGCGCCTCCTTCAAATTCAGGTGCAGCCGGGTGCCTCCTGCAGTGCCTTCAGAAGCTGATCGCAAGCGCCTCTCCATTCGCTTTATGTCGTGGTACGGGCTGATGCTGCACCCCACTGTAACTGGAACAGAGCAGCAGCTCGATCAGTTCCCAGAACAAGGGATTGACATTAGGGCTGTTCCGATTAGGGGCTTAACGAACCGATTAATCAACTAAGCAATTGATGAGGGTCTTTTTTTAAATTTAATAGCGTATTTCTTAAAGTCAAAAGTCGCCAAACCTTCCTGTTTTCAAAGTCAACCACTGAAAATCTTTGCATTATCTGAAGACAAGTTACAAATTGTTGAACAGAAATCTCAGATGTTGCTTTGGGTTTTAATCAGACAGACAGCTGATTAATGTGGGTCCAGATTGTTGAATCAATTTTGAATCTTAAGAGATAAATTAAGGCCATATGCATAGGCAGAGCACAAACAATTACTGGGACATGTAAAACTGAATTTGACAGTGTTCTGAGTGCGGAAAAAAATATTTTCATCAGGAAAGCTTTGCAAACTGCTTCCACTGGCAGCGTTCTTACTGTATATGGTAAAGCTGTGTCATTTCAAACATGGCCAAACAACCATGTAGACACCACAGGATTAACTTGTTGTTGTTGCTGCAGTTCTGAGTTTATTTTTTTGGTGACTCCTTAATGTCTTTGTACTGGAGCATACATGCAAATAAGCATTCCATTTCACTTGTCCATATGACATATAAACTGAACTGAACTAATAATTTGTCTTGCCTTCTAATAGTAAGGAAAATAATGCAGAATTTATGGACAATGTTTAATATTTTA
The DNA here is from genome assembly GCF_055471065.1 of Atractosteus spatula. Classification (NCBI taxonomy): domain Eukaryota; kingdom Metazoa; phylum Chordata; class Actinopteri; order Semionotiformes; family Lepisosteidae; genus Atractosteus; species Atractosteus spatula. Next base: position 62,777,669 of record NC_142708.1, on the reverse strand, counting down.
ATAATAATAATTCCTTACACTTATACAGCTGATCTGGACACTCCACTCAAAGCACTTTACAAGTAATGGGGACTCCCCTCCTCCACCACCAATGTGCAGCCATAGTGCGTCAGTACGCTCCCCACACACCAGCTCTCAGTGAGGAGGTGTGATAAATCCAATTCATAGATGGGGATTATTAGGAGGCCATGACTGATAAAGGCCAATTGGAAATTGGAAGACACCAGGGTAACACCCCTACTCTTTTCGAGAAACACCCTGGGATTTTTAACGATCACAGAGAGTCAGGACCTCGGTTTTCCGCCTCATCCAAAGGACAGCGCCTGTTTACGGTATAGTGTCCCCGTCAATATACTCGGGCATTAGGACCCACACAGACCGCAGGATGAGCACCCCCTACTGGCCCCACTAACACCTCTTCCAGCAGCAACCATAGCTTTCCCAGGAGGTCTCCCATCCAGGTACTGACCAGGCTCACACCTGCTTAGCTTTAGTGGGCTGCCAGTTGTGAGCTGCAGGATGATACGGCTGCTGGCGTCACTTTCATGGATTCACACACAGTCAGCCCATAAGAAAGCTGGGTCAATTAAAAACCAAACCGAGTGATACATTTGCCAGTGTTAAATGTTGAGGGCGGCGTTACCTGTGTGTGTTCTCCTTGGGTGGCACGATTTAACCTCCGGCTTCACACAGCTGACCTTGGATGGTTCTTGAATTATGACCGCGTTGCTCAGTTTAGTTTCAGTCTGTTCGCTAGGCATCTGCTCTGGCTCAGTGCAATCTGCATCGGCAATCTCGCATACCAGTGCGAGCTCGTCGACTAGGCCATTTTGAGTGCCTTCAGCGCCTTCCTCTCTGCGCTCCTCAGCAGGCTCACTGTTCGGAACATCTGCTCCACTTTCGGCACCCGCGATCTCGGACCCACACTGCACAGGCTCCTCCTCGGGCAGGACGGGGTTGGAGAAGACCTGCGAGGCCGTGAGGACATGGCTGAAGTCGGCCTCACTGGGCACGGCGGGGCTCGCGCTGGGCAGCACCTCCACCTCCGAGACCGAGTCCTCGGTGATGGGGACGAATTCGGAGGGCGTGAGTGCTGTCGTGCGGTCATCGGAAACCATCGGGGACTGCAGGGAGCTCTCTGCCAGCTCGCCGGGGCAAGACCCAGGAGTCTCAGCCTTGGGAGGCTGGGCATTCCCTCTCGGCGGGTCAGACACGTAGGCCGGCAGGCCCTGCTTTGACAGCCGGTAGTGCGATGAGAAGGACTTGGGCAGGAGCTGCTTCTTGTGCTTCGAAGACCGCCTGCTGCTGTAGTCATCCAGGAACCCCGAGTCGTCCCCCTCGTTGGTCCCCGAGCTGATACAGTTTATGAACACGTTGCGGTTGGTGGACGCTTTCTCGAAATCCTCCGTCTGGGACCTGGTGATCTTTTTGCTTCTGGTTCCCACGAAACCAAAGGAATGCCTGCTCTTGGGCCTGATGCTCTCCTCCGGCTTGGGGAAGGCCAGCTCGGGCGCCTGGCCGCCATTGGGAAAGCCGAGCTCAGTGGTCTCGAGCCTCGGCTCGCCACTCTTCTTGCTGTGGAAGCTGATGGAGGGCGTCCGGAAGATGCTCCGGCGCTTGCCGGTGCTGCTGGAGCTGGAGTTGGTGCTGGACGGCGAGGAGGTGTGGACCCCGTTGGCATTGCCGGAGGAGGATGGAGAAGAAGGCAGCGAGCCCTGCCTCTTGCTCGCACTCCGTCGGAAGATGGGCAACCTTGAGACGAGGGTGGAGCGCCGGGGACCTGAATCTCCCATCAGAGCATAAAGGTGCGAGTGCAGCAAAGCAGGCCTCACGGGCAACCTGAAACACACAGGCATGTTGGTGAGCTGCCAGATACCTTCCGATTGCAGCAGATCATGCTCATGATCAGGAGATTACTTAATGATCAGGACAGACGCCTTTGTGATTTGCCACTCTTACTCAGCTCTATGCGTTTGTGTGGAGAACCCAACCAATCAGCAGATTCTTAAACACAACCTACAAGGATTTTTTTTTATTTCAGTTCTGAAATAAGACTAAACAAGACTAACTTCTTTTGATGCAATAGTGTGCCAAGTGCCTTTTGCTTTCTGACAAACTGTAGACATTTAGACACACAAGAGAGACAGACTGAACTGGAGAAATACCAGGGTGTTAGCAGGACATCACACAAGTCTCTACTGTGTTGGTTCCAGAGAACAATACAGAAGCGTGGGGCAGGGAGCATTTCAAGGAAAATTCAAATTAATGTGCATTTTTTAGAAAAACATGTACAACAATTTAGGAAATGGGTTTTCAGACTGGATGATACATTACAGCATCACAAAATTAACAATAATTTCTGCTTCATCTGTTTTCTAAAAATGTCTAAAATATTACTGTAATTATCACAGTTTAAGTATGATTGTGTATGATGGGTACCTGCATGCACATAATTTTAAAATGAGATGAGAGTTACATAAAATATTTTAAAACTGAAAACAGTACAAAAGCTAGATGTGGTCAGTACTGTAACCTTACATCATGGGTAAACCCCCTTGGTGTTATCTGGAAAGCAGTTTCTAAAGCTGTAAAATATAATGTTTTCCCAGCAGGTGGCAGTAAGCTACTGTACAGCCCCACAGCCAAAGCCAAAATTATAGCCCTGATTGTCAAAAGTTCTGAATGTTTTCAGCTTCCCAATTTAAAGGTAATCTTCCACAAAATAGCTTAATACTAAAGCAATTAAAATCAGTAAAAGCATACCTTGTATTTTTATCTGCAGGTCATGATTAATTTTACAAATTTTGACTTTAATCTTTAACGTCGATCTCTGTACTCATTAGAAAAGCCCTAACCACCGTGGGTAATTTGGCTCCCACATCTGAAAAGGCTTGAGTGAAGACCAGAAGCATTTTTTTTAATCAAGAAAACATTCAATCAAAACAAGGAATTCTTCTGGAATTAGAACTTGGCTTGAACATGTTGAAAGAGCTTCAGATTGAAGTTCACAGATAAGCAGCAGGAAACAGCAATGATTCAGAAATCCCTCCTTATCACCTTTATTGCATACCTGCAGGGAGACTGCTGACAGCCAAGACGGGAATATTCAGAGAGAGCAAGGGCACGTCCCTTTGAAGGCAGATCTCGTTCTTCATGAGAAGTCATGGAGGAAAACTGAGTTAAACTCAGCAGTGGCTGGAGCATTATGGCCTGTACTGTTATCTGCAAGCTGTCATTATACCTGTCATTAAACCAACAGCCTGAATGCTAAAGGCCCTACCAATAATAAGGCATCCACAATTTAGAACCTACATCCTGTTCACTGCATTGCAGAGAGTCATGTGTGGTCAACCTTTGTACTTTGTGTAACAGGCTCACTTACAATTGAGAGGAGTAGACTGCTGTTCTGTCTGTTGTGAAAGTGACTGGGGGGTCTTAACCCTGGAAACAAACAAGCAGTACACCTGAGATCTTAGACAAATCCAGAGGAAGTGCTAGGACACATTTAAGGAAAAGCTCCATCAGCTGGGAAAAAAGAATTAAATTCCTAACTTTAAAATGATGTTGAACAACAGAAGCAGAGGTGTGGTCTGCTGTAGAGATGAATGGCAGACCAGGGTGGAGATGAGGTACTGGAAACTACAAGCAGACTTTCAAATTCCATATCCAGCTCATGCAAAAGTCAAATGCAAATCTATGGAAGAGAAATGATTCCACCAAAACTACACTGCTGTTCATTTGTCCTTGGATCTTTAGATCATTGCTGAACCTAACAAGTCAACAATTATCATGACGTATTGATTTAGAAATCCTCTCCCTTCTCCCCTGCTCAACTAAAGAGATGCTGTTCCTTTTTAACGTGCCAGTGTAGGGCATGCCTTCATGACTCTGGCCATATCTTTCCAGGAAACTGTAGAAATTGGAATTGTTAGAAACTTTTTTTTTCTTACTAGAAAAGCACATTTTAAAAAAATTAGGACGCATGCAGTGTAAATGCTGACTTTTCTTTTTAATTTAATCCTTATATACTTGGTTGCTCCAGTCCTGTGATGCCTTAATGCCAGCACTCAAATTCTCAGAAGTGAAATACATGTGTATTTTTAGACCTGTTATGTTTTAATTTTGTGCAAGCACTAACAGTGAGACAAAAAAATCAGAAAGGTGATATTCCTAGTGAGACTGGGGGCAATCTGGGGACAGCTCCAGAAGCACAGGGCACTAGATAGGATGACACCCTGGACAGAACTCTGGTCCATTACAAAACACTCAGGCACACAACGGAGAATTTACAGAGACTAAATAACCTAGCCAGCTTGCTTCTGAGAGGTGTGAGGAAATGGTGCACCCAGACAAAAACCCTCCATGTAGACCAACCAACCATGTGGACACAGGAGAACACGTAAACTCCACACTGATGGTTCTCCAGTCTAGAACTGTACCAAAGAGTCTTGTGACAGCAGCGCTGACAGGAACACCTTTATATTTGACAAAACAAATTTAGTAAGTCTGGGTCTGGATCATAGATGTATATCCGGTCAAATTCAGAGCGCAGTAGCATCTTGGTGATAATATGGACACATTTTGTATTTTTAATTTATACTGTTTTCTGCACACTAGTTAACTCGTAATCCATACGGGCATCTTTCTGTACATCCAATTGTCAGCATGAATCTTTTATACAGGCGTCTAGAAATCTAATGCCTTCTAGGTAAGCAAGATCTACCTTTTCCAAACCAGCAGCAGACATCTCCTCCTGTTACCGACAGTTCAGCTCTTAGAAATGTTTCTCACAACTTTCTTGAACACACATCAGAAGTAAAACCTGGATCAATTTCACCCCCCTTTGTAGATGGATATTACATTTGTGATTTTCCTGCAAAGAAAAACCCTGTCTCAAGTGTCTATTGAAAGATCTCTGAATAATATCTGTCATTCCTTTCAAATCATTTCTGAAATACTTGTGTTGGTTCAGCTCCTGTATCCTGCATATTATTCCACACTGAGTGGTGCATATTTTAGCCTGGAGCTGATTATTCAGTTTTTGATGAGGAAACAGCTGTGCAAGATATTCGCCATTTCTCCATCAATCTCTATAGCCACTTATTAGTGTTTAAATTCTATCAGGACTATCCTTTTGCTGTGTTGAAAAAACAGTTTTGCCCCACGGCTATATTCATTACTCTGTCTCTTTGTCATCCAATTATCGTAATTCATCTGCTGTGCATCTTGCTTCTTTTGCCTCTTGATGTTTCTGCGTTTATTACAAAAGCCTTCGTTCAGCTGAGACTTCTTTTAATTTCTCTGTAAAGATGTTTATGAGTCAGTTTTCCGGACTTAATTTGCTTAATTTGCTGTGGGTTCGAAGTTGTTTTGCAGCTGTAAACAAACATTTCTGAAATGTTATCATTTATCCTCTGCCTCATATTTCTTACCACAATTTTCCTCTTTAGATTTCTCTCATTTCTTCAGTCTGCCTATGTGAAGGCCCTAACAATAGAAGCTGCCTATAGAGTTTAAAAGCAGACTTCAATAGATACCACTTTGTAGTCACAATTCCCAAGTGGCTCACCTGTCTCTGTCTTGAAATAAAATCAATACATAACTCTCCCCTTCTGGCTGCCTTGACAAAGTGAGTTCTTTGCTCTCAATCAGGTTTTCCCTATAGGTCTCCACTCACATGGTACGTTCTCAGCTGGACTCCTGAATTGCTCAGCCTGTCTTTCTGACCAAAAGCTGAGCCGCTCAGTGCAGACATGAGCAGATGGAGACAGGCTGCTTGCAGGGACACTAACAGCGGCAGGCTGTAGGAGGGACAGCAGCAGCAGCAGCAGCAGGCTGTAGGAGGGACAGAAGCAGCAGCAGGCTGTATGGGGGACAGAAGCAGCAGCAGGCTGTATGGGGGACAGCAGCAGCAGCAGGCTGTAGGGGGGACAGCAGCAGCAGCAGCAGGCTGTAGGAGGGACAGCAGCAGCAGCAGGCTGTAGGAGAGACAGCAGCAGCAGCAGGCTGTAGGAGGGACAGCAGCAGCAGCAGCAGGCTGTAGGAGGGACAGCAGCAGCAGCAGGCTGCAGGAGGGACAGCAGCGGCAGCAGGCTGTAGGAGGGACAGCAGCGGCAGCAGCAGGCTGTAGGAGGGACAGCAGCAGCAGCAGCAGGCTGTAGGAGGGACAGCAGCAGCAGCAGCAGGCTGTAGGAGGGACAGCAGCAGCAGCAGCAGGCTGTAGGAGGGACAGCAGCAGCAGCAGCAGGCTGTAGGAGGGACAGCAGCAGCAGCAGGCTGTAGGAGGGACAGCAGCAGCAGCAGCAGGCTGTAGGAGGGACAGCAGCAGCAGCAGCAGGCTGTAGGAGGGACAGCAGCAGCAGCAGGCTGTAGGAGGGACAGCAGCAGCAGCAGCAGGCTGCAGGAGGGACAGCAGCAGCAGCAGCAGGCTGCAGGAGGGACAGCAGCAGCAGCAGCAGGCTGCAGGAGGGACAGCAGCAGCAGCAGGCTGTAGGGGGGACAGCGGCAGCAGCAGGCTGTAGGGGGGACAGCGGCAGCAGCAGGCTGTAGGGGGGACAGCGGCAGCAGCAGGCTGTAGGGGGGACAGCGGCAGCAGCAGCAGGCTGTAGGGGGGACAGCGGCAGCAGCAGCAGGCTGTAGGGGGGACAGCGGCAGCAGCAGCAGGCTGTAGGGGGGACAGCAGCAGCAGCAGGCTGTAGGAGGGACAGCAGCAGCAGGCTGTAGGAGGGACAGCAGCAGCAGGCTGTAGGAGGGACAGCAGCAGCAGCAGGCTGTAGGAGGGACAGCAGCAGCAGGCTGTAGGAGGGACAGCAGCAGCAGCAGCAGGCTGTAGGAGGGACAGCAGCAGCAGCAGCAGGCTGTAGGAGGGACAGCAGCAGCAGCAGCAGGCTGTAGGAGGGACAGCAGCAGCAGCAGCAGGCTGTAGGAGGGACAGCAGCAGCAGCAGCAGGCTGTAGGAGGGACAGCAGCAGCAGCAGGCTGTAGGAGGGACAGCAGCAGCAGCAGCAGGCTGCAGGAGGGACAGCAGCAGCAGCAGCAGGCTGCAGGAGGGACAGCAGCAGCAGCAGCAGGCTGCAGGAGGGACAGCAGCAGCAGCAGCAGGCTGTAGGAGGGACAGCAGCAGCAGCAGGCTGTAGGAGGGACAGCAGCAGCAGCAGCAGGCTGTAGGAGGGACAGCAGCAGCAGCAGCAGGCTGCAGGAGGGACAGCAGCAGCAGCAGCAGGCTGCAGGAGGGACAGCGGCAGCAGCAGCAGGCTGTAGGAGGGACAGCGGCAGCAGCAGCAGGCTGTAGGAGGGACAGCGGCAGCAGCAGCAGGCTGTAGGAGGGACAGCGGCAGCAGCAGCAGGCTGTAGGAGGGACAGCGGCAGCAGCAGGCTGTAGGAGGGACAGCAGCAGCAGCAGCAGGCTGTAGGAGGGACAGCGGCAGCAGCAGGCTGTAGGAGGGACAGCAGCAGCAGCAGGCTATAGGAGGGACAGCAGCATGCTTTAGGACAAGAGACCAGTGTCAGAGGACCAGAGAGTGTAACTAGGGATGTAATTCCCTGATGATGTTAAAGGTCATGAACAATACTTTGATGTGAAATTCAACAGGAAGCTGATACAAAGATTAATAGTGCACTTCAACCCCTGTCAGAACTCTGCCTGCTGAGTTTTGAACATGGTGGAGTTCCTATAAGGTGTTCTTTGGCAGAGCAACAGTTGGAGCCCTGCAGGACTCAAACCTGAATGAAACAATGGCAGAGACTCTTTTCCCTGAAACGGGAACTAACAGAAAAGAACAGAGCAATGCTCCTAAGGTGGAAGACAGCTTGGCAGCATGGTGAATACATGGCTCAAACGTTAGACCAGAGTGGAGAATAACTCCCACATTTTTCACTTCAACGCAAAACTAGATGTGAGCAATAGCTGTTTAGACAACATGATTTTCACAGCTATTACAGAGAACTTAGCAACAGTCATTATTGATGTGTTGTACAAATATTTTTGCATTCAAAGTTCCTTTTCAATGAAAAGTGCTGAACACGTTCAAGGAGTTAATTAAATGATTATAATCACACTCATAAATTATGGAGCCCTGGGTAACACACAACCCAGAAGCAGACCTGAACCAACCCAAAGAGGTATATTGATTTCTTTCAAACACATTTACCATACAATACACTAAAAGACCATCAGCAGGAACGTGCAGGCTCTTCTTTTTTAACCTCGAATAAAAACCTGCTTGTGACTTTCACAAAGCCAAACAAAAACCTGTAAAGGTAGAATCAGGTGACAAAACATCAAAGAAAAAAAAAACACCTTCATTAACTAAAACACAGTCTTGAAAAATTAGTCAGCTTAGTTAAAATTTCAAGTCCAGGTGTGTGATGAATGGACTTTTACACAATCCCTGAAGCCACGATCAGCTGTAGGGAATTGATACTAAACCCCTCACTAACAAAGACACAAAGACATCGTAAGATCTAGCCACCACCCCCCTCTCCACCCCAGACAGGCTTAATCATCCCACTGCTGTTCATAGCATTTTGACAGACGGTGCTCATTCAGGCATGCCCAGACAGCCTCATACGAGCTCAATCCTGACCTACTTCCACGCACCAGTCCAAGGCGCTGGTTAGGTGAAGAACAAAGAGATTTTCCTGTGGAACCAGTTCTACTGAAATATAGAAATGATCCACGTCAGACAAAAATGAATGTCACCGAACAGAAACTCCACACATTCTATTTCCTTTTTAAATCTTGATTGCACTAGGCTTTTAAAACTTTCGCAGATCTTTATCACACAATAACTAGTTCATTTTTTTATTTAGAATTGAGCAACAAACTCTCATTACATATGCATCATGAATTCTATTATACTGTTTATGCTTTTCACATGGTCTTACCTACATCATGCTTCTCAGTTTAAGTTCCTATTACAGTGAGAGGCATCCTCATCTACACTATCCCACTGAACTGCAGCGTATTATATGAAAAAGCCCATGGGCATCAGTCCACTAAATTAAGCATAACATTTTTTACAAAATACAAAAGAATGTTTTCTTTGCTCCAAGCATGTTTTCAATGCACATTCAATCAGAGTGTTGAAAATAAAAAACTATCATTCTACACATACTAGTCTTTTTAATTCCTGCTTTGCCTAAGAGTCCAAGCCTTGAAATTTCTGAGAAAGCGTGTGAGACAGGAACACGATGAGACCAGAACCGCTTTCCCTGGAAGACTGCATTCGTCTGGGATTCACACTAACAAGGACAGCAGAGAGGCTATAAGATAAGACCATTTTAGCACACAAAGTATCAAGAAAATTAATACTCTTAAAGATATTAAGAAACAGTGACGAAGAAGAAGACAGCAATTTCAAATACTGGCTCAAGTCCAGAAGAAGGTCGCAGGGCATACTGTTGTATGTCAAGAATAAAACCACTTTTATTAGCAATTAATCGAAATGGGTCTTACACAGCTACAGAACCATGACACCTTCATGGAGACTTCATGAAGTGACAGGTACTGAAGTATTTATAATGACCCCTAACCCAAACTCTAATTGTAATCCAACCCCAAAGACCTCTATGGTGACAATTATTATTGCACCTATGAAAAATGCACCTACATGTTGTAAAGACCTATAGTCATAAATGACCTTGAGTGTCAGTGTAGCATCGCATGTGGCCTCTATGAAGGTAAGCAGCTGAATAAATGTGATTCTACTCAATTTCATAAACTGTTATGGAAGAACATATTAGACCATATTAAACCAAATAGCTGAAAAGCACTTAATAGATTCACTTAAAATCAGACTAAAAAATGGCCACGAATAAAATTCTCCAACATTGCTGCAACTTTCCACTCTCAACTCCTTACAGATAAGCTTCTTCTTGTCAATGGCATGATTAAACCAGGTTTACCTGGTTAAGTAGCACCTACAGAAGTCTTGTCACCTATTATCTATGGCAAACTACAGGCCAATAGGTAGGCTACATTATTATTCCCTACTGTATGTACAAAATTTCAACATTGCAGCTACTGAAACTTCAGGGAAAAGGTACTGATGCAATTTCCACTGATCTTTCCCAGGTATGAGATGCACTATGAAGGTTATTCCTCAGCTGAATAGCACAAAGGGCTGATGATTATATTAAAAGATTAATGGTTACAACATTAAGGTGATACCAAAGCTTTTTACAAGATATTTCTAGAGATGCACACAGTTTGCTTTTGGTAAGCTGGTATTGGCAGCATGCAAACCTATTGAAGACAAATATATCCGCCACAATTTTTTAACTCTTTCTTGGCATAAAGGAGGGTTTTGTTTTTGCATTTTTCCATGTGGAACAGGATGTGTAACAATTACCAAGCGAGCTGAAAGGAAACTGAAGATGAGAAGGGCTTCCAGATTACACAGATTCCAGTGGCTCATACAGAAATCCTGCCAGTCCTGGACTTCCTGCATACAGTCCATTCAGCGAAATAACATTGTTCACTTCTTCCTGGTGAATTATGACAGCAGCCATGTGCTTTACTCACTTCCACCTGATAATTCAGAATATGGTAGCAAACTACGTTATTTTTAATATTATTTCACATACACCCTTAAAATATCTTGAAATCAGACTCAAAGGAAGCTGGCTATGATGTGTCTATAAACCATGATTCACAAAAGACCTGCAGAATGTTCCAATGCATTAAAACCACTCCATACAATTCACAACTATTTCCTTTGCACAGTATTAAGATTATATAAATAATTGATATCAAGATTAAATAATATTAATATTAAGGATCTCTCCCTTATTCCCACTATACCAAGTGATCCATATTTTACAATATTAAAATAAACTCCACTGCTTTTTTTGGTTTTACTCATTTTGGATTGGATTTATAAATCTTATAAAGATTAATTATAATGCTTAATGGTAGTGCCTCTCTTGGTAACCCATCTGGGAAAAAAAAACACTTACTGTAACACTAGACGAACACCAACTATTGCCAGAAAATCTTCTAAGGTTTCATGTAGACCTGACACACTGTACAACTATGACTGAAGCCGAAACCGGGCAGCAGAGTGTGTTCTTAACCTGCAGTCTGGTCTGGGCCAGAGTGCTCTTGTCTGGAAAGAGGTTGATGCCAAAGGCTTTGTTAGCTGCTTCCTTGGCATCAGGCTTCCAGCACACAAAGAGGTGTCCAGCAGCAGATGGACACAGACGTCACTGTGGGTCGAGCAGCAAGCACAGCAAAGAACAAACCCCAGCAATTTCTCCTCCTTTCAGGCACATGAGTTGCTGGTGCTGCTTTTAAAAACCACTGATTTATTGCATACATAAGGCACACGCTGGAAAACAGTAGATAAATATCTTGGAACAACATCCCCTCTTATGTACTGCTAGAATGATAGTGAAATGTTGTTTATGAGGAACTTCCCCCTCCCACTCCCTCCCTGAGCAACTGCTGTGCAGACAAAAGTTTGCGCCAAAGCAAATACTCTATGAAACAAATAGTCCGGAAAATATAAAGTCACCTATTTTACACTCAGACACAGCATACCAACAGCTGGCAACATACAGTATGTAGTTTGCTCTTTGCAAATCTGGATGTTAAATTCAGGACTTCCCTAACTGCACCCACAGATCTTATTTTACTATTGTCATTCAGTGCACTCTGTGTCAGTTTCAGATCGGTATATTAACACTGAAAAGGTGCTTCCTCTGTACTTAAAACAAGTTTTTTTCTTGGCTTCTTTTAAGAAACAACTAAAAACATATTATAGTCAACAGCTATGGGTGCTACAGAGTAAAAATATTTCTAACAATAAGTATTGCTGCAAGTTGATCTCCGGCACTGCTGGAATTCAGTTACAGTGCCTTGCGAAAGTATTCGGCCCCCTTGAACTTTTCAACCTTTTGCCACATTTCAGGCTTCAAACATAAAGATATAAATTTTTTATTTTATGTGAAGAATCACCAACAAGTGGGACACAATTGTGAAGTGGAACGAAATCTATTGGATTTTTTAAACTTTTTTAACTAATAAAAAAATGAAAAGTGGGGCGTGCAAAATTATTCGGCCCCTTTACTTTCAGTGCAGCAAACTCACTCCAGAAGTTCAGCGAGGATCTCTGAATGATCCAATGTTGTCCTAAATGACTGATGGTGATAAATAGAAGCCACCTGTGTGTAATCAAGTCTCTGTATAAATGCACCTGCTCTGTGATAGTCTCAAGGTTCTGTTGAAAGCGCAGAGAGCATCATGAAGACCAAGGAACACACCAGGCAGGTCCGTAATACTGTTGTGGAGAAGTTTAAAGCCGGATTTGGATACAAAAAGATTTCCCAAGCTTCAAACATCCCAAGGAGCACTGTGCAAGCGATCATCTTGAAATGGAAGGAGTATCAGACCACTGCAAATCTACCAAGACCTGGCCGTCCCTCTAAACTTTCAGCTCAGACAAGGAGAAGACTGATCAGAGATGCAGCCAAGAGGCCCATGATCACTCTGGATGAACTGCAGAGAACTACAGCTGAGGTGGGAGAGTCTGTCCATAGGACAACAATCAGTCTTACACTGCACAAATCTGGCCTTTATGGAAGAGTGGCAAGAAGAAAGCCATTTCTCAAAGATATCCATAAAAAGTCTCGTCTAAAGTTTGCCACAAGCCACCTGGGAGACACCCCAAACATGTGGAAGAAGGTGCTCTGGTCAGATGAAACCAAAATCGAACTTTTTGGCCACAATGCAAAACGATATGTTTGGCGTAAAAGCAACACAGCTCATCACCCTCAACACACCATCCCCACTGTCAAACATGGTGGTGGCAGCATCATGGTTTGGGCCTGCTTTTCTTCAGCAGGGACAGGGAAGATGGTTAAAATTGAGGGGAAGATGGATGCAGCCAAATACAGGACCATTCTGGATGAAAACCTGTTGGAGTCTGCAAAAGACCTGAAACTGGGACGGAGATTTATCTTCCAACAAGACAATGATCCCAAACATACAGCAAAATCTACAAAGGAATGGTTCACAAATAAACGTATCCAGGTGTTTGAATGGCCAAGTCAAAGTCCAGACCTGAATCCAATCGAGAATCTGTGGAAAGAGCTGAAAACTGCTGTTCACAAACACTCTCCATCCAACCTCACTGAGCTCGAGCTGTTTTGCAAGGAAGAATGGGCAAGAATTTCAGTCTCTCGATGTGCAAAACTGATAGAGACATACCCCAAGCGACTTGCAGCTGTAATCGCAGCAAAAGGTGGCTCTACAAAGTATTAACGCAAGGGGGCCGAATAATTTTGCACGCCCCACTTTTCATTTTTTTATTAGTTAAAAAAGTTTCAAAAATCCAATAGATTTCGTTCCACTTCACAATTGTGTCCCACTTGTTGGTGATTCTTCACATAAAATAAAAAATTTATATCTTTATGTTTGAAGCCTGAAATGTGGCAAAAGGTTGAAAAGTTCAAGGGGGCCGAATACTTTCGCAAGGCACTGTACTGTACTTTGCGAAGGCTGGTGAGTACTGGGCCAGTACTATTGTGTGGGGCAGGAATATGACCCAGCCATGGGACATGCTTCCTTCAGACACGAGGGGCTGCAGACCCCATAATCTCATCAAGCACCAAATCCTGCTCTAGTACTCTAGTGGTAACATTAATGTCAATGCATTAATGGCTGCCTTGTGGACAGAGTCCTGCGTGTATAGTACATTTACCACCAGCAAACAGTGCTTCAGGCAGCTCTGCTGTGGCCTCAATCTGCCCAATACTGAACACGGTCTTTAATAAATACGCTTTGTTATTGCAGAAGCAGATGAGTGGTGTCGGGTTTGGTTTCTGTTCTTCTTCTCAGCTTGCAAGGTGACACGTGAGTTCAGCTTTCGCTCAAAAGCTCAGGGGCCAGCTGTGCTGCTGGCACCCATCCATCCATTATCCGAGAGCCACTCTATCCTGGCAGGAGTCACAGGAAGCAAGGTGGGAAGGAGATCGGACAGCTCTCCTCCCGCACGGGCTGCAGGTCCATCGCAGGGCCCCAGGGCTAGTACATACAGCAACTTACCACACTGCTTGTGTATCTAACACAGCCTTTTTCCTCATTACCTTGTTAACCCACTGTTGTGAACTCTTTACTGTACAAAGAGCAAGTAGCAGAGGTCTAAGGTGTATAGTACTGTCCTCCACTGTATGCTGCTGTAATATGCCTGTAATTCAATAATATGCCTATCCTGTCCTTCACAGTCATTCTGAAGGGGTCCAGAAGCTGTGGTTCATTGCTGTGTCCTCAGCCTGCTATTAGTGTGGCAGACCCAGACACAACTGTTGTAATCCAAAGGCTACAGGTGCCTTGATAGCTCAAGACACACTGAGAGAAACACTTTTCTCTAGCGAGACAACTCTTTACTTGCTACAAGCTACATTTGAGTCATCGTTTGTTTTGGCTATACACATAAAGACGTTGTATATTTCTGTTTCTTTTTCTATGTTTATTTATTAAACACAAATAGTATATCATATTTCCGGCTCCCCCATGACAATGAATTGGAGGAAGCAGTTAAAAAACGATGGTGTTGATTGTAAATCATCCTATAATAGTATCCTTAATGGGACAATAATGGATTTGATCTAATGATACCAGACTACAGTGCCTCAGCCGTTAGGTTTCAAGATACTCCCTAGCATAGCTCTGTAAGGCAGAAGGACATCCCTGACACACTCGCAAACAGGATGCAACAGGGCAGAGCAAGGCTTGAGGAACCACGTGACATTTCATTCAGCAGGACAAACAGTGCAGCATGTTCACACATAATACCTTGGACAGGCTGCAAAGCAGAACAACAGTAATAGTGAATGTTGTAAAAGAGACGAAAACACTTTTGTGTTAATATGCTTTTTTTAAGCATTTTTTTCTTAGAAAGGGGTGTACTTGTGAGTTAAAAAGGAACCAATGGGTTTTTGGCAGTTCCGTCGCTGACAGAACCTGTCCCCAGCTCACATTTAGAGTGTTAGTAGATTTGCATGGTTTAGAGCCCAGGGCTGCCACAGCCACATTGTCACAGCCATGCTCAGCATACAGTACAAACGGAAATGTGTGTTTGGGGGACATCACCTTCAGAATGTGGAACAGCTAAACCGCATGCAAGCTTTCTGCACGGTTTTTACAGCTGATATTTTAGAAAGCGGGCCGTTCCTTAAGAGGTGTTAGTGGGGCCAGCAGGGGGCGCTCACGCTGTGGTCTATGTGGGTCCTAATGCCCCAGTATAGTGACGGGGACACTATACTGTAAACAGGCGCCGTCCTTTCGGATGAGATGTAAAACCGAGGTCCTGACTCTCTGTGGTCATTAAAAATCCCAGGGAGTTTCTCGAAAAGAGTAGGGGTGTCACCCTGGCGTCCTGGCCAAATTTCCCATTGGCCCTTACTAATCATGGCCTCCCTAATCTATGAATAACCCCTATCTATGAATTGGCTTCATTACTCTGCTCTCCTCCCCACTGATAGCTGCTGTGTGGTGAGCGTTCTGGCGCACTATGGCTGCCGTCGCATCATCCAGGTGGGGCTGCACATTGGTGGTGGTGGAGTAGAGTCCCCATTACCTGTAAAGCGCTTTGAGTGGAGTGTCCAGAAAAAGCGCTATATAAGTGTAAGCAATTATTATTATTATTATTATTATTATTATTATTGTTCCTGTCTGCATTAAACCAACCACTGTGGTTGTTCAGTGTGTTAAGGCATGAACTGCCGGCGTTCCCTGCTTCACGGCACACAAAATTACAGCCCTCCATAACCATGTACTGTAATAAAACATCTAGACTGAGCTCGACCATCAGTAATATGAGCAGAGAACTGAAAAATACTTCAGTGCTGCTGTGGAGGAATATAACACAGGCACCAAGCACTGGCTGGTAATGACAATTTATTAGTCTGCGCAGCTCCATGTCAGCTTTGAGCTTTGTGTTGTTTTCCAGGGAGACTTTAGCACCGTCAATAACTCTATCACATCGCAACTCGGACTAGTGCTTTCTATGCATTCATTCTGGCCATTTATCAGTTCACACTTTTAGATAAGAAAAAAGCTCACAGCTTCTTTTTATTTAAGTGGCTGAAGAGCAGAAATAACAAAACAGCTAAAGAAGTCCTACAGTACTGGTATATTAGTCAGGATGACAATTATCATAGCAACTGAGATTTAATGTGCAAGAAATATCAAACAGTAGGCAGGAACCTAGGTCACTATCCTCCCCTAGGAAGCATTTTATTATGCAAAATATTGATTTTGTGGCTTTAAAGTATCTGCCCTCAATGGACCCCAGTTCTGAAAGAATGAAAGAATATGAGAAGGTTTGGAAGCCATCTAGCTTATATGGTTCCTAGTAACTAATTCATTTCTGGACCTCTTTCAGTCCTTTTCTAAAAGAGGTGAAAGTACTACCTTTGACAACACAGGTGAGTAGCTTATTCCAGACTCCCACAACCCTTTGTTTTAAAGAAGTGCCTCCTGTTCTCATTTGTAAAGGCACTTCACTGGAGTTTCCACTTGTGTCCTCTGGTTCTTGTTTCACTGTTCATGGTGTAGATGTCTGCTGAGCTGACTTTCTTAGTGCCTTTGAGGATTTTAAATACTTGCATCAGATGCCCACTTCTCTGTTCAAGATTAAAAAGACTCCATTCTTTTAGCCTGTCAGAGGTGGTGATCCTTAAAGTCCAGGGAGTTATCTGGCTGATCTTATCTTGTGGTGACCAGAACTGTACACACTATTCTAAATGTCTTACTAGGGCATTATATAATTTTAACATAACATCCCTAAAATCAGCAGTTTTAATGATTCATCTCAACAATTCATTAGCCTTTGCATTGCTTTCCACAGAAGATGAAAAGAAGTTGGGGAAATTGCTTTTAAGAGGCGATATGGGGCGGTGTTGTGGCTCTGTGACTAAGGATCCGCGCCTGTGGCTGGAAGGTTGCCGGTTCGAATCCTGTGGCTCGCAGAGGAATCCTACTCTGTTGAGTCCCTGAGGACCCTAAGGCCCTTAACCCCAACTGCACCAGGGGCGCCGTATAAATGCAAGAAATTGTATATGGCCAATAAAGTGACCTTATCTTATCTTATATACTTTATTACTTTGTAATTATACAGACTTTACACAGAGTACTGTCACTGATGTCCTTTTAATGTTTGCCCTAAAGTCTTCTCAATTTGAACTTTCCCAACACTCTTCATACTGTAGCTTATGTTCTTACTGTATGTCTTATCAGCAAGGTACTGCATTCATGCAGCTTCAGTCTGCTGTTAACATTTGTACAGTAAGTATGATGTAAGGTATCACTTGCCATGAAAAGTAAAAACAGCTTGTCACTGCCAACGCTCATGATTAAGTACTAAGCTGGCTTAACTACTGACATACAGCTCACTACATAGCTTCAGACCTCCAGAGGCCACATCTCCCAAAAGACAAGCAAATATCCGAGACAACAATATGTACTGGGCACCATCAAAAACAAGAACAGAATTAAGCAAAATAGGAAGCACTCATGAGATTAGCAGTTCTAAAGGTTGCATACTCAACATATTTTAATTGATAATGATCCAAAACTACAACAATAGGAATACAAAAGAATAATTTGTGTACAGTAAGAGCCAAAAATGTATTTTGCTTTCCTGCATAAAATATACCAAATACTGAATAAGCAGTGAACAAGGTCACATTATCAAATTAAAAGAAAAAGACATTTGAAGCAATAATGTTTTAAATCTTTCTAAAACTGACAACAATAATGATTAATACACTATTGTTCCCATTCCAAAGCGACATCAAACCACTAATATAAAAAACAGTGCTGATAAACACACTCTGTGGCTTGTGCAACATTTACTGAAAATAGCAAACAATATTAGAGCTACATGCCTAACATGAAATATGAAATGTGTACAACTGAGGGCTAAATTATTGCAGAGTGTTATCAACCTCCAAGGAAAAAGTCTGTCTCAATTATTATTTAGTTATTCAGGTCCCCTGAATAAAAGGTAGCCCATCTGTTCAGTCTCATTACCAGATGATTTAGAGGCCATTTGCTACCCTGATACATTTGCTTTCAAGAGCTGGAAAGATACATGAGATGCTTCTTAAGAACTTTACAACATCAGGCTGTGAACATAAAGAATGCTCCTTGTGGTCTAAAAACCTTTGTGTGATTGAAGGAAATCTTAATTCAGCCAAGTACCAAGAAGTACCAGCTACTGAAACGATACTGACAGGTTAATTTGCCAAATCTTTCTGTGTCAGAGCAAAATGGATAGGACAGTCAGGTGACAGCACTGATGTTTCCCAGCTCTTGGGGGAAGTTGCTCAGTTAACTGTTGTCTCTAATGTGTCCCTGAGTGCTTGTGTATGTGTAAGTGTTTGTTCCTGCTATGTACTGCTGCCCTGTCCAGGGTGTCCTGTCCAGGGTGTGCTCTTGTCTTGTGTACTGTGATAGACTGGTGTCCTGTCCAGGGTGTGATCTTGTCTTGTGTGCTATGATAGACTGGTGTCCTGTCCAGGGTGTAGTCATGTCTTGTACCGTGTAATGCACTGGTAACTTGTCCAGGCTGTGGTGATGCCTTGGTTCCTATGATAGACTGGTGTCCTGTCCAGGGTGTGGTCTTGTCTTGTGAGTTGTGATAGACTGGTGTCCTGTCTGATGTTTCCCAGCTCTTGGGGGAAGTTGCTCAGTTAACTGTTGTCTCTAATGTGTCCCTGAGTGCTTGTGTATGTGTGAGTGTTTGTTCCTGCTATGTACTGCTGCCCTGTCCAGCGTGTCCTGTCTTACGTCCTTCACTGGACTGGTGTCCTATCCAGGGTGTGATCTTGTCTTGTGTGCTGTGATAGACTGGTATCCTGTCCAGGGTGTCGTCTTGTCTTGTGTGCTATAATAGACTGGTGTCCTGTCCAGGGTGTGGTCTTGTCTTCTGTGCTGTGATAGACTGTTGTCCTGTCCAGGGTGTAGTCCTGTCTTGTACCCTGTAATGCACTGCTATCCTTTCCAGGCTGTGGTGATGCCTTAGGTCCTATGATGGACTGGTGTCTTGCCCAGGGTATATCCTGTCTTTCTGTGACCCTCACCAGGAATTCTGACATTCTGAAAGAATGTATGGAAAATTTGGTCAAATTTGCACAGTAGCAGACTTCTGAATGCGGTCCTCTTTAGTGGTCACATGGATATAGTTTCTCTCTTCACCATGACAACAGTACTCAACCACATCCACAGAAGTAGCACAACGTCTATGGACAGAAGCCATCAAATTGAGCCATCTTGCCTGTATCCTGCTGCTGATACTTCTTTGGCAGAATTATTTGCTTGCAATTTTGTGGTAGCTAATATTTTGAATTATAATTAAATGGAAACATTAGTACACATTGATCCATATTTGTATTAAAAGGAAGTACAATAAATATCTGTAGTATATTTTACCATTTAATTTCCAAATTCTGAAAATACTGATTCTACTGCACTTGACTGGACATGTACTGAGCTAATTATACAAGTTAAAATTGTGGAAAATATCTGTTTTAGACACTGAAAAATAGTAATTTAGATTCAATAAAAATATCTAGAAGAGAAATGTCCTGTTACTTTACTTAAACTGCTGAAACATTGTTTTTTTTTTTCCTAACTGTGATGAATGGTTTAATAACCCTATGAAATAGTTTATAGAAAAGTTTAATATAGGTCTACAGAGTCATGTGGTCACCAAAATAAAAATAATGACAAAATCCTAAACTGAATGGAAAATTAATGCACTAATCTGTGCATTTTTATCACTGAATGAAACTGATAATCCGCCCGGCTACTGCGGCTCTCTCCGCCTACCCTAATCCTCATGACCATTGAGATGATGACCATGTCAGTGTCCTGCCCTGGGCTACACAATAATATATCACACTGGCGCTCAGGAAATGAAAAGACCTCGGGTTTACTCCATTTGTCCAGCGTGCTTAGATAAAGTCTCTCAAGGTTTGCAAACAATGGAAGATACACTGGCCCCCAGTGAAAAGCAATTTCCCAGCTTTCCAGTGGCTGGTCACATGCTACATTCCAAAACATGAGACAACACTGATTGTGTGAGTGGAGCAGCAAAATCTTAACTGATCAAAATAAGGAGTTTCTGAAGGGGATATAAAATAAGCCAAGCTCGGAAAATGCTGACAAGCCAAGCCAGAACAGCAGAGTGCTTGTATTCAGAAACTCCAATAGCACAGCAGCTTCCAGGCCCGGAGGTGGCGGATATCAGCGCAGGAGTGAAACCGCACATGCTCATTCCCTGCAGAAGATACCCAGAGATCCTGGGTGCTAGCTCAGGCCCATGGCAGAAACTGTGGTGTTCTCAGTGAGTTACTGCTCAAACCCAGCAACGGACCACTCTCCCAGTCGCTCATCACTGTCTACAGCTCTGTGGCTGAAGGTGTGGAGCGACAAATAAAACTTCCACTTCTACAGTGTATGGGATGCCTTCTGCCACGGAGGCCTCCTGCGCAGAGGCTTGGAGAGAGCCTACGCAAAGGGCAGAAGCAGGTAAATGCACATGGAAGAGAAGACGCAAGGGGAGCAGAAACAGTCAAGTTTGTTCAGAGGAGAAACAACAAATCAAGTTCCAAAGGCGTAAATGCCTAAATCATATCCCAGAGCTACGCATAAAAAGAACCAAAAAAAACCTCATAACAGTAGGATGTTTATAAATGAGAGGAGGCAATTTGGCCGATCTGGCACTTGGATTTTAGTTAGTAGCTAAATGATAGAAGGATTTTATCCAGCCATTTCTTGATAGAAACAATGTTATCAGCTTTGACAATAATAGCTGAGTGGATTGTTCCAGAATTCCTTTGTGTACAGAAATGTGTCCAGTACATTTTTGAAAAACACCTCCAAATAGTTTCACCTCATATCCAATGCTTGATTAAATATTGATTTCAGAGGAACAATGGAATGACCAGAATTGAACACAATATACTAAATGAGGTCTAACTGGAATATTGAACAGGTTTTACATCCCTTGATGTAAATTCTACATCTATAAATATGTACAAAAACATGTTGTTTACCTTTTTTATTGCCTCTCCACATTTCATATGATGTGTCAACATATGCTCTTTTGTCTTGCTAATAAGCAGCTGCTCCAGGCAAAATGTTATCTATAGTTTATGGGGGTTTTTTACCTGCTTGCAACACCCTGCACTTGTCCATATTACAGTACTTGTCATCTGCCAGGTGTTGCCGAGTACTGAATGCTCAGGAAAGAGTCAAACTAAAAAAGGGGGTTCTTTAAGAAGTTAAACTGGAATGAACACGTCTGTATAGGTCAAGCTCAAGACCAATTAATCTAAGGGCCTGACAGCTCTCCAAACCCAGACACAATAATGTCTTTTCAATAAACATCAGGAATGCCTACACCACAAAAGACATCATAATAGCATTATCATGTAGGACTTTAATTTTTAATGTAGCATTAGCATTTAGGGATTTAAATACAGGCAGTAAAAACCTTAACTACAGCCACAAACATGGAAACACTGAGCTTAAAGAGGCTACTTGGGTGTAGACTTGAAGACTTGAGTGTTTATGTTGACCCGTCATATACATGTTTTAAAGCTATGCTATATAGTCAAATAGTCAGATAATAGTAAACCCAAGTTTTCACAATCCCTAAAGACACTGACAAAGTCAACCCAGTGGACCTCTATAGAGTCCACAGTGAAACCAGAGGAAACCAGAGGACACAAGTGTAAACTACTGTATGTGAAAGTGCTTTTAAAACCAAGAACAGCAGGCACTTCTTCACCCAAATGGTTGTGGAAGCATCTCAATAAAAGCCTGGATGAGATCCTACAATGAATTAGCTACTAACTACCAAACAGGCTAGACTGGCTGAATGATTAAAAAAAGGTCAAAGTACCAAAGCCTGCTCTTAGTTAATCTTTTAAGGTAGTCGCAAGAGGAGGGAGTTGATCTGAGCAAATGCTTTTAAACCTCAAAGCCACAGAGAGCAGGACAGACGGTCTTTGTACCTCTGTGACTGAGGGTATTATTTAAAGTGTATTTCACAACTTCCAGGCAGAAATGATGGTTTATGATTGGAATTTCAGGGAAGAAGGCTATGAAGGAATGAGATCAAAATGAATAAGAACAGATTGGTAAAACAGGTAAAATACTCATGGAACAAGTAGGAAAGGTTGATAACATTTCATAAACAGAATTCTAGATAGACAGGACACGCTCAAAGTCAAGCAAAACAGTGCGTTTAAAACAGGTATGAATAAATCAAGAGCAAAATATAGAGAGCAAGGAGACCTGCAAGCCTGAGATTTTAAAAAAGCTAACAAAGTGAAAAGAATTTCCAGAGCTTTTTTATCTATAGCACAATTTGTGTCTGATTTCTTCAGAGAAACTGTCAAAATGTCATGTGCAAACCAAGCAAAAAATGTAGGAGGCAGAAAAGGAAAACAAAGCAAATAGTTGTTTTATCATTTAAGCAAAGTTAGGAAAATGTGCACATTTAGTCAATGTTTTGTAGTGCAATAAAAAAGCTTTGAAAATTGTCCTGTATGCTATTTCTTGAGCTAAAACAGAACCAGAACAGCAAATGAGGAAGTAAAAAGGGGAATTTTAAATCTGTGCTATTCTAATTTCTCACTGACAACAACTTCAATGCCAAGTAATTCTCACTTGGAGTTCTTCATTAGTAAAATTTGCCTGATTATGCTGTAATATTAATGCAAAGATGTTGATGTTGTTAATGATCAACCTTCTCATGTGTGTCTCTGTTTCTGTGACTCCAACCACATTAAGAGGATTCATCAAAACACACGCCAACACAGTCAAGAGCACCTAACGGAAGAAGAATTTGTCAATTTATTGCCAAAAAAACACACAGTGCTTGTTTTCTCAAAAAACAGCTGCCACAAGGCCTGGACAAAACTGGAGTGCCAGCTACAGCACACAGGAAAGCCCAAAGACAGGGATTTCACTTTGCGCGTAAAACTGTTTAGCTGTCAGAACAGCATAGCTGTCAGAAATAGATAATTACCTGTTTAAAGGTAAGACAATTAGCTTGCTAATAGGACCTCTTATTTAGGTGCACCAACATCTTATTACATTTTTGATTTTGAAACCTTTAATATTGAAATTTAATGATGCAAAGAAAATGCTAATCCTTTCTTCTCAGTAGAAAGACGTTGCAAATAAATGTTTTGCGTCCCTTCGCTAACAATAATGCAGAGGGAAATTTAATCTAAGAGTGCTTAACAGTTTACTAGGATGGCAGGCCAGGAAACTATAGCTCGTGTGTCACTCACCCCTGTCCTTGCTCATGTGGCAGGGGAGAGATGCACTTCTCCGACTCTGGAGACTGGCAGAAAAGAAACTGTGAAGCTGCAGCAAAGCCAAAAAATGCTCAAACAATGGCAGAAAATTGCTTTGAATCAAGTTTTAGTGCCTTGGTACTGCTTGCTCTATAAATGTTATGGCAATAAGACAAGATAACATCAAGACATGATCTTCAACAGTCAAAAAACATCCCTGTTATAAATTCAGTTATTATAGCCTAGACCACCCATGATTTGATTTTATTACAATCATAATCTACTACTTATTAACTGGCAGCAAATAAATTATTTGTCAACCTGCAAGAATTCACACTTAAATTCTAATATGTTATCGTTATGTTACTTATGCATTATTATCTAATGGCACATATTCTTCTTGAATACCAAAGCAATAGTTTTATTATTACTGGTAGTATACATAAATTACACACTATACTTGAGAGCACCTCATGCCTGCCTAAGATAAGCATTAATTAATTTAAAGAACAAGTACATGGGAAAATAATGAATGAGAACGTAGAGTCCGTGCCCATCAAACAGAAATGTAATCACATTCCTTAATCAGATAAGTAAAGAAAACCCCGACCAGATGAAATAATCTCAGTACTAGAGGAGACACTGAAGTGTCACAGGAACAAAGAGCACAGGGGTGCTGCTGCAGGTGCTCTTAGGATTGAGATGTGCATCGCTCAGAGATCGGTAAGCAGACCTTTCAACAGGCTGCTGAAGGTAGATCCAACAACAATTTAAAAAATTAAAATGAAAATGAAGTAGAATTAAGTAGAATTAAATATTAGTGAACACCCTCAACTGATACTGACTGACATTTCATGGTTACAGCTGCTCACCAGCCTTTCCTAAAATAATTCTTCATTCAGGGTTGTTTCATCAACTAATAGAATTATTCCTGTGTTCTCTGTGGGGTAAAAAGCATAACCCAGGCACAGATATTGTTTTAAAAACACTGCATTTATAAGAAAAAACAATAACACCACTAGCCATCTGTAAAAAACCTCCGCCAGCACAAATTACCCGCTTTGATCTTCTTAAAAGTGGGTAACTGTAATCAGATTGCTTGCTGCATTTTCGTGATACTTTTTCAAAACAACATCCACCGTGCAATTTTGACTCCAAACTGCAGTATAATGGTATTCTTCGGCTGCAGCCACCAGATGGCAACAAAAATACAACACAAAGGCGAAAACTACACAAATCTAATACCAAACTGTTTGCCAGAACGTTTAAACCAAATTTAATTGTTTTTTATAAAGCGTGTATTTTACAATGTAATATCTGTCAGCACAAAATCATCTGAGTTTCATCTGCATTTATTCATTCAAACACACTAGTAAAAACTAAAGTTGTGTGTGAGAATCTTTTCATGCTAATATTTAACAAGACCGCCCTTGAAATCTAAAGAACATTTGCATCTCTTCAGCACTTTGTCAGCAAAAAGGTTGCATAAAATACGATTCCTTCAGCTTAAAGCCTTCAGCTGAAAGGGTTCTTTCTTTGCCTAATAATTTGGGCATTTTTGACAGCATGTTTGAGGCCTTTGCTTTCTGAAATTCTACCCTGTCTGCTTCTACCCAGGGTGGATCGAAATGTGATCCGACTGAAACTGATCCGCGACTTCTACATTTCCTAAATTTCACTTCACGCCCTCACATGCCGGTCTTGTGCTTTCTTTGACCATAGTGCCTCAAAGAACACAAGCTCAGAGACAACAAATGCACTGTCCAGATTGGCCTTGTCCTTCCGGAGTTAGTTCCTTTGTCATATTCTCATCTGTCCCTCACCATAGTTCTCCTGTGCTGACTCTTTTTTTTGACTCTTCAGAATCTTTAGTAAAAGGGGCAGAAACGCAGTTTTTTTTTCTTTTTTCTTCTTTAAGAAACTGATTTTTAGCTATCTAATGCACTGGTTTGGCTTGGACATGTCCAGATACCTCTAAGTGCATTTGGATCAATTAAGGTCTTCTGCAGCGTTCGACTCTGATCATGGTGGTTATCTCTCTGCTCTTCTTTGGTTTTTGCATGGCATCACTCAATAGCTCCCACTGAGCTGTATTAACTGTCCTGGGCTCAATTTAGAAAGGTCCTCAAGGTGACAGGCGCTTGTCTGGAAATCTAAACACTTCCATGTGTAATGTCTGCTAATCTCTCGGATTTTCAGTGAAGGCGGTTTGGCTTGGAGCTCCACTATTTCAGGAGGCTGCTGACTCTGAAATCACTGTTGTCTATGCTGCAAGGAAATCTGGTGAGTTTTCTTCATCTCTAGGTGACCATTATTGTTGTTCTTTTTGGGGTTCCAACTGTCCTTCCTACCCATTCAGGTTTAAGTGTTTCCTCTTTTCCGATTTTACAGATTTTTGTTTCCGAATAAGAGAAGCACTCTCCTTTACGTGGTAAATGCCAAGAGGCGAATACTGTTTTCTGACTCATTATTAAAACTTTTAAAAGTGTCCATGATCCCCTGCAGCAAGAGAAGCCCCTCTGACATCTCAAACGCAGTGGTCCCCGCCAGGTCCCCCTTTGGAACTTTTCTCTCTAACCTTGTTGATCTTCGAAGGAAACTTGTTGCTGTTCTGTTTCCTCCTTGAACCCTAAGGACAGGGTGTGGTGATACACGGAGACCTGTCGAGCTACTTGTCATTAAAAGACCATTAGTTAAACACACCCCTGATTTTTTAAAAGTGTTTTCAAATACTGGATAATTAAGATACACATAACTCTATTTGCAGCCCTGCCTAATTCACTGCCCTTGTTTGAGCTTGAATTGTGACTAGACCTGACACAGTCTGTAAGTATTCTGGACATCTGCTGGAACGCGTGGCCACCGCGCTGGCGCCGAGCGGAGAGAAGGAAATGCTCTCTCTCCTCTCTCCAAGGAGCATCGCAGACTGAAGCCGGTGCTCTGCTGAAACAAAGTGTGCTTCTCCAGAGATGGTGAATTAAGAATAAAGACATCCTTGGGGAACCAGGCCGTGTGTCCACCCCCCTCTCCTGATCTGGAATCCACACAACGGCACAGTGCGTTTGTCTGTGGTGTCTTGTACCTTTTCTGTTGTTGACTCTTCTGTTCTTCTCATATGCTCTCCCCCAGCAGGGATGGGCATCCCTGGTACTGCACACTGCCCTTAGTTATTTCTTTTCTGCCACCTATCAGAAGGCATTAGTGCTAGAACAATTAACAAGTTAACTAGCCTAAGCAGTAGTGATAACCATGACTCTCACAGAACATTTACAGTGGGTTGTGTAAGAAGCAAGAAATCGTAAGTGAAAGGCTAGTAATTTAAACTTGAGCTTTAAATACATTTAAGTCAGGGTTTACTCATGTTCTGTTTCACTTTTGTATTTTATTAAGTGAAAATATGAGAACAACAAATACATCATGTTTCCTTCTGAAGGTATCCTCATGAACACAGTTAAAGATGCTTGTATCACTCACTGCTTTGTATAGTCCTTAATCTGCCTGTTAAGGCTAATTTGAATCTTCTTGGCAAAGGGAGTAAGAAAGAAAGAACCTAAATATATACCTCTTCAGTTAGCTAATAAAAGTGCAAGTATCACAGACGGACATAAGGAATCAACTTTGAGAGACTTGTAAGGAGTTCCAGTCAGCTAAAGACCAAATCAAGTGTGCAAATTATTTAAATGTGTTTTAAATGTGTCAACAAAACCCATCTGCGTGTGTTTTGCTGTGCCAACGGACCAGACAGGTCAAGGTCATTTGTCTTCTGTTATTCTCACGTGTGATATGTTTAGATGTTTTTGCAGTCAATATAGATTCAATAACAGATTTCATTTAAACAACTATGTACCATTTGTCAGTCCTGATCGCTAGATAAACCCATGTACAGTATGTTTATACAAATCAGTTGTAACGAACTTTCAGTGTTTTATTTTGTGATACCAATTACTATTATTTTAAATCAATTTTCCTTTGTACAGTACTGTGCCCCCTATCTAAAGTAAGAGGTCTGTTTTGAGCATTAAAAAGGTGAGCACATATATAGGGCCCCAGAAAATCTGCATTACCAAAAACATGAATGGAATCACCTAACCAAAAGAATAATGTGGAATTCGGTGCAACCAATAAAAATAAATTAAGCAGAAAGCCAGCTTCCTTCATAAAATGTAGTCAGATATTCCTTAGAATGTTGTGTTTGGTTTTGCTCACCACAACACAAACAGTACATCAGTGAATGGCAACTGTAATGATACCTCACCTCAGGGGTATACGCAGACATACACAGACAGATTAAAGGAAAAATACATCTCTTCAGGGGCCATACCATATCAATATACCAAAAGCCTTCTGCAGTCTCAAGAGTGCAACATGGGTACAGGGCCACAATGCATTTCATTTGTGTCAAAGAATAGGAACTGCTTCCGTACACAAAGAGTGGCAAGTGTCTGTTCTGGAAGCCCAAAGACCGGATACTTCATAAACCTGCTCTCAACCTCTGTGGTTCCTCTAATTTTTCACCTGTGCTATTTTCGTATATAAAGTGGGGTCACAGAGATAAAACGTAGCATGACTGAATTTATGTTCAGAGAATCACAGCAATGATGAAAGAAACTTACAGGTCTTGTAAATATAGAGGGCTCTAAGACCAAACGTGGTGAAACCAGACTGATACTAATGTATACAGTTTTATTAAAAACAAAACATTACTTCCATACTTTAAAGAGTACATAAAAGAGTAACACAACTTGTCACTGGCCCTAAAGGTATTCCAGACAAGATTAGAAGCCAGAATCTCTTCAGCCTTGATCAAAGGACACTGCAAACCAACACTATTTAAACAGTCAAAGTTCTGAATAGTAGAGACACTGTAAACTATAAGGATTACTTCAAGCACAACTAAACAATGAACCATGGACTTAAGTTGGAGGAAAGTAGCAGTGTGTTTAGGCATGAACACAGGAGGCACTTCCTTACAGAAAATGTGGTAGGTGTGTTGAACAAACACATCTATGTTTCTCTAGCTTCTCTGGGAAAAAGGGGCTCTTTCAAGCTGCCAGAAACCAAACAAGATCCTCCTATTGGTCATGTCCACTCTGGAGCAGTGATGTTCTCAAACAGTGGGGGAACAGAAATAAAGGGCGAGCAGGAGATGGTTTTTTAAACAATGTGCTTAAGGCTGCCCTAGCTGAATATGACGCCCTGCTGAAGAACGCCTATCAGATGAGGGGCTCATGATAAAAGTAACTATTGCGGGACCCACAGCCACTCTGTAGTGCTGAAATGTAACCAGAATGCTCAATGCAATAGATAGCTTTTAAACACTGTAGTATAATTCACAAGTTTTAAAAGGTACAAAGAAGTTCCCTCTTAGTACACTAAGAAGTTCCCCTTTCTATCGAAAAACTCATGTGCGTTTCATTATCGTTTCCAAATCCGTTTGGTTGTCTAGATCTGGATTAACAAAAAAAATATTCATTAAAGCGATACAGAAACCCATCATTTGGTACTAATAGAATGTCCTTTAAACAAAACGACAGCTGTTCTTCGCGTTTGTTAAAATCTACTGAAAACGCGACAAACGTCGAGATTTGTGATCGAATCAAGCGCTCAAATTCGAACACCGTCGGCATACCTGTAAAGCCATCGGCAGCCTATATTTCAGAAAACATGATTTTAAAAATCTGTAAACCAGTCATTACCTGTGCTGTGGACTGCTGTTGTCATTATTTCTTCTTTCTGTAAAAACAATGGCTACCGTGTTTTTGCGGTTATTAAAAGAGCTGTTCATTCAAATGAAAGGGCTGACAGCTCATTAAGAACCCGCAAGTGAGACCTGAATGATAAGAGACTATGATATTCGAATAATAAGAAATACATATACTAGCACTCGTCCTGATTTATTTTACCGTTCCAAAACTTTCTGTAGACCGTCATAGGTACAGCGTACGCAGTAGCACATAGTCTGCTCATCACTTTGAAAGGGGTAATGTATCCAATGTATTAACTGTTTTAATGTTTTCCATCAATACGGAGCTTTTGCCATATTAATCGCAATATCGATGTGCCAAAAGGATACTACACTTTACGTATCTCTATCAGATAAAGCACTAAAGAGCTGTCCGTACGACAAGAAAGCCCTTTCAAGTAATTATAAATTGCACAATTTGCATAATAGGTGGCTCCAGGCGATTTAACTATAGTTATCATATTAATGAACTATAAAAACCCTTCTACAGTAGTCCACAGTAGTAGCACACCTAGCCTTATAAAATGTGCATTCAAGTAGCCGATAGCCTCTTCTTATCCGCCCGAGTGCCAATGTCACTGCGCCGTTCTCTCCAATCACACACGGATAACAGCCCGGAGCGCTCCAACAATGCATTTCACACACCATAATTAATTGCCAAGGCCTGGCTGTGCAAAATAAGAAAATATCAAAACTGCCACGATATAACTGAATCAAGACTGCACCAGTCTGCCTTGTACCTGCAGACCGCTGTGTCTATTCACTAACAGGATAGGAAAATAGAAAATGTTACCTTTGGTTCAGTAAAATCCTTTTGCCCCGTTTATTGGTGTGCGAAGCGATTTCCCACTGGTCGCGATAATCCCCAATGTTAAATCCAAACGCGAGAATAATCCATACCCAGGTCTGTCGAGGGAGGCATGGAAATGGCAGTTATTTGTAGGTCCTGTAATGTATTTTCCAGTGAATGTCGGTATTACAGCACCTCAATGACGTGGAGTCTCTCCTTCTCCTCCTCTTCCGTGTCGGGAGGCCGAGGGAGACTGAGAGCCATGTGACGTTTAATCGCCTCCTTCCTACAACCGGTTAGGCATCTTCAGCGACAGAGGCGACTACAGGTTGGGTGGGCTACAGAAACCGGAGCCCACGGCTTTCATCCTCTGAGCTCTGCAAAAATCTGTTAGTCATAAGACTGCGGTAACAGCTGCCGTCATAATCATTGAACATTTAAATCACATGTGAGCTGTCATTGATTATTATTATTATTATTATTATTATTATTATTATTATTATTATTATAGGAGTGCACGATAATATAAATCTTACATCTACGTTCATTTAAAAAACTGTGTGACATGCACCGGCAAACCTGCTTGACAGACCTGGTAGTCACTGCTGGACACGGAGGAGGGGTGGACAGAGGTCTGACTGTCACTGTCCTGACTCTCTCCTGCTAGGGTAGGGTAGAAACAGGCAGGCTCACACGTGCTCCGGCGCACTTTCGCCCAGCTACAGAAAGTGTCGCCTTATTTATTTAGATTTCTGTAACATATACATAAATTATGCATCTCGAGAGCAACGCAGAAGACGTTCTGCTGCCTCTTTTTATAGCAAACACGTAGCTTCTGCCGATAAGAGGAAGCATTTTGTCTCCCTTGTCAGTTTCTACTATGTAGGCAGTACTCTTCAGAAGTACTATGACACTGCTCACAGGATTTCGCCTGCACTGCCTAACACATAGATGAATGCATGACAGATATGTATTTTTGAAAACTACACGCTCCTTGCATAATTGTAAAATCTTTGATCTTTGTGCAGTAGCGGTAATATTGAAATAATAACAGACATAACGAAAAAGTAACAACACAGATACAGACGCCACTTCTGAGCAGCCGGCCAGGCCTGCAGCTGGCACTGTGAGAGGCCCGGGTTCGAGCCTTCATCCAGCAGCGGGAGTGCAGGGTGTTTTTCCTCCCTGCGCTGGAGTTGAGCTACCCCGGGACTAGGTGCGCCCTGTTGCTCGGCCCCACTGTAGAATAACTACGATTCTCGGGACCGTGTACGTGAAACAGTGGGCAGGAACTGGCGGGTCTCGTTGTGCCGGGGATTGTCTCCTGGACACCTCTTCTTTTATTTTTCTTTCATCTGGGAGCAGCTGCAGGGGTGAACAGGTGGGCAGGGACTTCTTCTTCCGCTCTTTCCTACAACAGATAGTGCCGAGTGCTCACGGTGCCTTTTTGAAGAACTAGAAAGTAAACTGTACTCGCAAATAAAAATCTGCGCTTTAAAATGCAAGGGTTTGTTTTTGCGACCATTTACAACAACAGTGTTAGTGGCATTTACCAGATTTTTTAAAAAAACTAAATAATATAGAACAAATAAAGAAATCTAGATAAAGATAAAAAAAGGAGAAAAGACTAACAAGAATTAAAATCCTGACTAAACAGAAAACTGATTCTGCAGTGTTTATGCTCCACAAGTGAGCCTTACTTATTTTGCATGAAGATTTGGCCAATTCCGTACTCGCGGAAGATTATTGTGTCTGACTTTGTAGACCGGTTGCTCCTTTTTTAGCAAAGATGCCATGATCACCTTTGCCGAAAAGCGTCGTGTTCAGAGCCAATAAGGGGAAGCAGCCGTTCAGGAGGGCGATAAGGAAGGACTCTCGAGCCGAGATACGGAGGAAGACGTGGCAGAACTCGATACCAAAATACCCTGGAGATAAGGTGGAACAAACCTGAATCACAACACTTACTGGGGCTGATACCTGATAACTTCACCGTCTCCGACAAAAGATTATTTTTTCCTGCCCTGCAGTGGACTGGCTTCTCGTCCCGAGTGTCCTCCTCCCTTGCACATATTACTTGCTGGGATAGACTGCGGTACCAGCCCAACCCTGTATCGGATGAAGTGGTTAGAAAATGGTCGAATGTGTTATTTTTTCCTCCCTGAATTACAAAAGAGTGTACAGGGGAGTAATGGAAGACAAGTCATCTAGCTCATCTTGAATATTCTGCTCCATGTAACTTGTATCCCGGGATCTCGTTCGGTCGTGACTGTAGATGACCCCAGAGAAAGAAGTTGAGCAGCAGGTAAGGGTGTCTGTAAATTGTCCCTGTCTGTGAGTCATCCGATGGACTGTCCAGTGCATAGCCCCCTCAGTGAGCGCTGTGCTTCGCTGATAGGTTCCGTCTGGCCTAGCTCGTTTCCCTTAATATGCAGCTTTCTCACTTATTGTAAGATATCGTCATGCTTTAGCCGTTTAATATTTTAAATGCAAGTGATTTCATTCCTTCAACACCAAACGAATGATTAAAAAGTGTTATGCTCTTTTTGGCCAGAAGGAGGCACAGTTGAGGATCGCGTTAAATATAGTTCTGCACACCGCAACAAATTTCGTCTTCGAGCGAACTGGTTCTTCTTTTATTAAGGTATCTGTTCAGGTGCAGATAATTAGACTTGGGGCTGTTAATTTTTCTTCATTCTAGTCCCAAGGATATATTTTTTCACGATTATTTCCTGTTCAGTAGTCTTCACAATTACAGGTGTGAAGTGTTAGATATTGGAATTCCATTACATTGTCTTCCTACTAATATAAAATATTTTATCGTGAATAAAAAGTACATCATTTGATCTTTAGAGGACAATACATTATGGAATCAGGTGTTCTGTGGGTGAATTCAAGTTAATTATTTGTCACGAAAGTTTTTTTGTGTATTTTTACACCTCCCTTTAAGTGTGCACATTACGTGTTGATAAAATGCAATCATGACTCTTAGCCAAGTTACCTTACATTTGTGCGTTGAACTCTGACATATGACATGTGACGTGTGTCTGTAATTAAGACACTAAAGCGCAGTCCTGGCGCACGAACTATCAGCAACAAGAATACTTGTTCTTGTCTCCTGAAATAATACATAATCGCAGTTTGCATATAAAGAACATGATGCAAACTGAAATGTTAATGGTTTACCAGGTAAGCTGTCACTGTAACTGGTTCCAAAATTCGGCCCTGCTCCATTTGCCAATAACTTGGGCATCACTGGTAAATCAAAGTCCACAGACCTCATACACCTTGTGTTGTTATCCCGAAAATCTTTTGTAACTAATACAGGTGGCTATTAAGCACTCTTGTCAGATTCACATTTTTAACATACAATAAGCGGGATGTATATATATACATAATTAAATACATGATCTGCATTATGTTTCGTTCTATATAGTAACAATTTCACTGAAGTATATATCGAACTTCATTTATATACACACAATTTTTTGCTCGTCACACCTTATGGTCCACAATGAAATGTTTTGGGCAGAAACATAGTTCGGAAGGCACATGACTCTACCGGATTCTCTTGCCCAAAGTAGGGCGTTCCTAATTGTTGTCGTGTACCACCAATTCCATCCGGCCTTGGACAGGGTAATTAGCCAATCAGCGGCGGGGAAGCCCGGGCCCAGGTGCTGAAAGAACCAATGGCAGGCCGAGGCTGTTCAAACCGGGGCGTAGCAGCTTGCGGCTGGGCGATGAAACAAAAGAAACAATAAAAAAGGCTCCCGGAACACATTGATTCCCACTTCAACCGGCGCGGGCGCTTTTTAAGACTACTGTTACCGTCAAATAGGGAGAAATTCTGTAAATAAAATTTTATTTTTTTGCTTTATTTTAATATTTTTTTTAAACAAACAAAACCCCGAAGATAGTTTCGCCATGCCCAGCAGCACATCTTTGCTGGTTACCGAGGAGACAGAGTCCGAGCTCCCGCCGCTGGTGGTGGAAAGGTTTGCCGACGTAGGCCTCGATGATCACGGCCCGCAGAGCCGCTCGGAACCGCAGGAGGCCCCGCTGCACCCGGCCGCCCCTTTCGGCTTACTGGGCGCCGTGCTGGATCTGCAGCCCCTGTCGCGCCACCAGCCGGCGGAGGAAGAAGAGGAGGAGGGGGAAGAAGAGGAGGAAGAGGTCCTAGACGAGAGCGACTCCAGCGCGCTCCTCTCGCAGGCCCAGGTCGCCGGGCTGGGCTCGGTTATGCTCCCGGGCTTGGAGGCCCCCGAGACGGTAATGCTGTACGGTGGGGAGCTGGAGGACCCCCAGCCTCACGCGGTGCCCGGGATGATGATGATCCTGCCGCCGGGGTACGGGGAAGCCGGGTTCGAGGCCGAGACGCCGTCCTCGCTCCTGCGGAGGAGAAGCGTCAACACCACGGAGTGCGTGGAGGTGCCCAGCTCCGAGCACGTCGCGGAGATCGTCGGCAGGCAGGGTGAGCACTGCGCCGCACGTCGGGAAATCGGGTTTTCTAAATCACGACCGGCCGGTCAACTAACGATCGTGCCCCCCTCCTCTCTCCCCCCCCCCCCCCCAATGCTGGCTACCGTCCCGTCCTACAGAAACGCTCATGTCTGTAGACGGAACGGGAAGGTGTCTTGAAGCCTAAGCTCGTTGGTCGACCCTGCCCTCTTTTGTATATTTCCACACAATATTGGCGTGAAGGGCTCTTTTTCGGGGGGGGGGGTCGCCATTATTTGAATGTTTTTGAATCGACAACGATCACACTTTTCCAACGGCAGCTTTGTTTTGCGTTGCGCTCGGCCCGGATCGGGAGAGGGAGAGCTCCTGGGGTTTGGGGAGGGGGGAGAGGCGGCCAATTTCCTTGCCACAACGTGGCCGGCAGAGCCCTGTGTGTACAGCCTCTGAGGGGGTCTCTGGGAAGTCGACAAGAAAGTTGCTTCGCCTCTGTGAAGCCGAGAGTGGGGGGCAGGGTGTTCAACAGTACGCGAGTCTGCGCAGCCGGAACTGCCGAGACATTTGACCCGAAACTGCGGCGACGTCGATGTAGTGTCTTGTTTACAAACTGGAGAGAGGGGGGTTTCAGGCTGTCGCGGTTGTGTGCCTTTAAGTGGAATGAGCAGTCACCTAAAACCTGCTCGTGTTTCCACATTGTTAGGGTGAAGCGGAGTATTCCACCACGACGTTCTCACCTTTTCGGTATTTGGGGACTGTAGGGTAACGGTTTCCGGGAGTTGGATAATGGCTTTCAGTTAGGAAGCCCATTGTAGTTGGGGTTTTTTTTTTGTAACTTTGATAATTTACCGTAATATTTTGAACAGTCCTAGGATTCTGCTAAATGATGCTCAGGTACACTGAGCTGTCTGCTGAATGCATAGCTCACAAGGGCTGTTTATCAAACACTCGTTTTAAAAAGCTAAAGCAAATGATTTTAGCCACCTGACCTTGAAGGGCTGATAGTTTTGGTATCGCTACAGGTTAAGAAGCTGAAACCCCAGGTCCAGCAGTACTGATTCACACAGAGTTTGGACTGGAAGGTTGGAGTTACACATGGCAAGGAAATGACCTTATTGCCTTCAGAATGAGGCATCCAAACGTCTGGTGATGTGAAGCAGCCCTATGACATTGTAAAGATGCGGGCTTCTTAATGCATCTCTTTTGATCCAATAGAAATATTGCTCAGGATCTTGGTTTTGCAGATAAATGGAACTGTTCAACTCTGCATGCACATCCTGTTGGAAACTTTCTGTGGTGAAATATCTACTGCGTGACCTGGATTTATCCGATCATGCATCGCATTTCATTAGTGACTAGTGAGCAGGAAGGACCACTTCATGTCACAATTCTCGCGAGCTCACACTCTCATGAGAGTATTGAGACCAGGGGTTTTGCGACTTCATGGTGACTTGCAGTGCTTTCACAAAGTCCACGATTTTGTGCTTAATTTGTAACGTTTTTCGATGATGTCAATACATTTATTTTGTTACCAAGGTTTAATAAGCAGTCTGAGAAAATGGGACTGCGGTTCCCCTTGAATAACAAGTACAAGTTCATCTTTTAAGAACATGAACTCATTACTTCATTTTACATAAAATCCTTAAGCTCCCTTCTTCGGTGTCATGGTCTGTGCTTGGCGCTGTTAAATAGTGGAACTCCTGCAGAGGCGGCCACGCTCTTAATTCATGTTGCTGTTCTCTCTCAGGGTGCAAGATCAAGGCGCTGCGAGCCAAGACCAACACCTACATCAAGACCCCGGTGCGCGGGGAGCAGCCGGTGTTCGTGGTGACGGGGCGCAAGGAAGACGTAGCTATGGCCAAGAGGGAGATCCTGTCGGCCGCCGAGCACTTCTCTCTGATCCGGGCGTCCCGGAACAAAGCCGGGCCCCTGTCGGGAGGGCTGCCCGGCGCCCCTAACCTGCCGGGCCAGACCACCATCCAGGTGCGGGTGCCCTACAGGGTGGTGGGGCTTGTGGTGGGGCCCAAGGGTGCCACCATCAAGCGCATCCAGCAGCAGACACACACCTACATCGTGACGCCCAGCCGGGACAAGGAGCCCGTGTTCGAGGTGACGGGCATGCCAGAGAACGTGGACCGGGCCCGGGAGGAGATCGAGGCGCACATCGCCCTGCGCACCGGCAGCTACGTGGAGATGACGGGCGAGGAGAACGACTTCCACTACAACGGCACGGACGTGAGCTTCGATGGCGGCTGCAGCTCCTGGCTGCACTCCAACCCCGCCCCCCCTGGCGGGGGGGCCCGTGGCACGCGGATCACCTCCAACTACCGCAACGACAGCTCCAGCTCCCTGGGCAGCGGCTCCACCGATTCCTACTACGGGGGCGGCGGCGGCGGCCGCATGGCCGACTTCAGCCCCACCAGCCCCTTCAACGGCGGTGGGGGCAGCTTCTGGTTCGGGGAGGCCCTCCTGCCCCTGGGCTCCGAGGACTTGGGCGGGATGGAGTCTCCTGGCTTCGACCCCCTCGTGATGACGCCCCAGCAGGTCATCTGGAGCCCCTTTGAGCAGGGCACCGCCCTGTTTGACGGGAGGAGCCAGAGGCGAGAGAGCCAGCCCAGCACCCCCCGCCTGTCGCCCACCTTCCCGGACAGCCTGGAGCACCCGCTGGCCCGCCGGGTACAGAGCGATCCCCTCAGCACCCAGAGCTCCAAGTGCCAGATGTACCTCCCGGCCTTCTCCTCTTCCAGCGACAGCACCACCTCCAGCTCGCCGCCGGACTCGGCCAGCTCGGCGGGGCTGTACCGGGGCAGGCAGGACTGCATCAAGTGCATGGAGAGCGAGGTGATCGCCGCCCTGGTGCCCTGTGGCCACAACCTCTTCTGCATGGAGTGTGCCAACAGCATCTGTGAGAAGAGCAAACCGGTGTGCCCAGTTTGCCAGGTGCCCGTCACACAGGCCATCAGGCTCCTGAACATGTGAAGGCCCGGGCAGGCACGCAGGCTGGCTTGGTGTGTGTGCCTGTGGCTGTGTTGAGATCGGTTGGTTTCATTACAAATCGCCCTCCGGTCTCCTTATTTATGTGTCACTTCGAATGACTGTTAAAAAAACAATTAGGATTTAGGCTTAAGTTGTTGGTCATGTCATCAATACTTTCTCCCCAACTGATAGCTGCTAATGTCTACTTTCCATTGAGATGAAATATGATGTCTGCCTTTTTAGACTAAAATGAGGTACTAAGCCCACTGGGAACTAAAATGATGCCAGTTGCAATAGGAAACCTATGTAAATGTTTTTCAGTGTAAAAGCTCCCTAGTCCAGTCGTCCAAGTGGAGCCGTTTTCCCTGCAGCAGTGAGACACAGAACTCCGAACTGGATGCCTGAACACCTTTTAACTGCCTCTGATTACTGCCACACTTTTAGTTCCAGTTTACAACAACTTGTGCCTAAGCCTACTGCTAACAGTTTAAAGCTTGCGATCAGTTCACGCAGAAGGTATTCCTGAAATACAGTTCCCAATGCAGCGGTCTTGGGGACTGTATTTGTACAGTTAGAGACGAGGATCAACTTAACCTTGGCTGGCAGGGCACAGTCTGCCTGCCTCTGTTGGCAGAGGAGGGACTACTGGTCATTGCACACAATCATTGGTTTGCACTAATGGGGGGTATCACTGAAGAGGCTAAAAACATTCCATGTTTTTATTTCTCACCATTTAAAGTTTACTTGTTCGAACAGGCGGGGGAGCAGGAATTAAATTAAATGTTGCCCTGTATGTTTAGAATAATTTTACATATAAACCTAAGTATTTTCTGTTTCAAACCAAAAGAGCAGTTGTATAAACCCTATAGCACTGGATATCAAAGTAATCAACCAGCTCTGCTGTGGCTGCAGTCCTACAGGTCGTACAGATATGTTTTAATTACCATTATTTATCATCTACAGAAAAAGTCTTCAGCACAGTAACCTGATCAGGTAATTTATGTGGAGGCTTGAGATGCAATCCTGAAGTCACTATGAGCCCTGCAGGTCTTGGGCTGTGATGTGAATATGACCTGGCCCTAGAGAAGCCTTCCATGGGGTTTGAAGCCGCCTGCTTGCTTTCTTCGTTCCTGTTTTTTGCAGATGAAACGGGTTGAAGTTTCATTTTCAAAAGCAGTTCTGCCTCTTGCCATATCTCCTGGTAGGTGGCCTCGCTCTCCTTGGTTTCTGGGCTAATGTGTAAATGTGGGGGTGTCTTGGCAGGCCCACTATTCTCTAAAACAGGTGCTTTTATCTGTTGTGCTCCTCTTCTCAGCTTCCCTAGAAATGTGCAGACATGGCTTGTTCTACAGTGCCAAAGTATTCCTGGGTAGGGACAGTTTTTGGCTGCCCCAACTCAGACTATTCACACCAGTTCCTTTTGAAGTTAGTGTTCTATTTATTTTTTTGCATGTATTAGTTCATGTAAAGATTACACCTTGTTGTGGGAATTGACACTAAAGTTACAACTTACGTTTTCTGATTCAGTGTTCTTGTAGGGATCTCTGCCTGACCTGTTGGGTTGCCCCTGGTGGACCGTGTTCAGTAGTGAACATGTAGCACACTAAACATTGTGAGGTTTTCTTAAGCTGGATGAACAAAACTTTTATTGAGAGGTCCATCAGGGTTTTCTTCCAAGTCCTGACCTTT
Organism: Atractosteus spatula; assembly: GCF_055471065.1. Classification (NCBI taxonomy): domain Eukaryota; kingdom Metazoa; phylum Chordata; class Actinopteri; order Semionotiformes; family Lepisosteidae; genus Atractosteus; species Atractosteus spatula. The sequence goes on along the minus strand of NC_142708.1, from coordinate 62,738,700 downwards.
GCAAATCGATCCTCTGGCCTCTGTTGATCTACAGGGGTTTTCTGTAACCTGATCCTCGACACCTTTCCAGAGTTCCCAACTCTATCCATTTCTCCTTACATGGCAAGACGAGTGTTCATTCTCATATGTGGGGAAAACTGTTAAGCCCCAGATTGTCTCCACCATGCAGCGTGTGCGTGATCTGTACTTTAAAAGCTCGTGTTCTTTGCTGCAGTCATCACAGCAATGCAGTCTAGTGGATTTTCCTGCCAAATGTGTTCAACTCTTTCCCCTAGAAAAGCAGGTTGTGCTCAGACCATCAAGGTTAACATTGACTCCTGTCGTGTATTATAATTAAACAGGTATATATAGAGAATTTTATTTTTTATTTCCACTTGAAGTTACATTTCATATAAAAGGTTTACAAATAAGTTTTTATTTTTATTTCCAGTATGAGACTTGCCTTGATGGCACATTATGACGTAATGCATAACTTTAAAGCTAAATGCTTGTAGTATAGTTTGTCAGTATTGAAATCTAAGGCTCAGCTGCCGTCTTGTAGGTTAAGAACGAATGTTCACAAAGCATGTATTTTGTATTGTATTGCATTGTACACTGCAACTAAAAAAGCCAAGGAACTAACACATTAGGGGCGTGTACTATTTCTGTAAACCACAAACGTAAGAATGAAATACTGTACCAATAGTTTAGTATTTGCTAATTTTACTACACTTTTGTTATGTATATGTAGGGCAGTCATAGGGAGTATAAATCCAATATATTGAGTAAAGTTTAAAAAACATATATTTTATGATAAAGGGCCTTTAACTTATGTGGCCAAAGCACTGATATTATATATTTGCTGTAAAGAGAATTATAAGAGTTTTATTTTTCTGATATTAAAAGTTACTTAATAAAGACGGTTTCATTTTAAAAAAGAGTTTGTGTTTTATTGGTGGTGGTTGTACAGAGCTCAGTATGTATTTACTGACCAGTCCTTGACAGATACGGAGGTCTATGCAAGGAGGCCATTTCTCAAATAGCCTTGGGTACTGTAGCCCCAAGGTGCCCTGTCAAACTCCATTGGGATTTCAAATCCTTATACCAGACCTCCTAATTTTCTCTGTGGCTTATCTGGTGTTATGCAGAATATATATACATTATCTGAGTCATTTTCTTTTGATTTTATCTTTTTTTAAAAGAAGGGACTTTCCTCCTTGAATTTTCTTTGTCATCCCATTTTCAAGCAGCCATTCATTTCTGTAAAAAAGGGGGTTGTGGGTCACTGGAAAATTGCCAAGCCCCATTCTTGAATCTGGGTCTTTGGTGAAGTTTGGTGATAGGGGAGATGCCAAGCTAGAGATGGGCCAAGTGGCCTCCTTACATTTCTTTTTAATATGCTCAGTCCTTATTTAATCCACCCTGGAGGATGTTTTACAGGTTAAAGTACTGATTCCTAGTCCTGGTCTTGGAAGGATTGCCATCTAGTTTTCACTCCAGCTCTGTTCTCTGTTCGCTGGTTAATTGAGTTGAGTTTTCTGGCTGGAGTATATTTGCTTTCAGCAATGAGATTTGTAATTGGTATCAACTCTTATTTGAGTTTCAAAACTGCCCTTATTCAGGTGTGTTGCATGAAATGTAACAAAGGCCCTATTCAAAAGGGGGGAAAAAACGTATTTGGTGAAGTCTGATAGTGTTACTCTCACGCGTGTCTGTTCATCAAGTGATCCACTCAAGGTAAGGAGAGGCTGTGTAGAGTTTTATATGGAAATTTTATTGGAAAGTACTTTTTAAAGTATGCCATGACACTCAGGACTTACCAAAGAAATGTTAAATACAAGTCTAAACAAGCAGACGACTTAAGTCATCTGTTAATATTAGCGAGGTAGAGGTCACCTGGAATGAAAACCAGCAGACAGTGCTTGTGAAGGTGCTGATGGGACTTCTCAGGCTGTGTGCAGTTCAGTGGCCAGCCAATAGGTGGTGCTAGATATGCTTTGGTGTCCAGTACAGAACTGGGTCAGAAGTGATGCAATGGTTTCCTTAAATAGGAGATGCATTTAACTATGCTACTGCTTCATCGGAGATGCCATTACTACAAACATACTAAGGCTTATATGAAAGATCTTTCTTTCAGGGCCATTCCTTTTTCTTTGAGCAGAGATCCATTTATCAGTTTCTAGCTGTTTATCCAGTACAGGGTTGCAGGTAAGCAACAGACACAGGGCCAGACATGTCCATCACAGGGCCACATAGATACAGGCATGCACACTCACACCAGGGACAGTTTTCCCAGAAAACAATTAATCTTGTGGAATATCCTCAGCCTATGGAAGGAAAACTACACAAATGTGGGGAATTGTACAAACTCCATGCAGATAGTGTCCCAGGAATTTAACCCAGGTACCCCAGCACTGCCCCACCATGCTGCCCATCACTCTGTATTAAATCACATTTTCATTGTAAAACCAAACATTGCTTTTTTGATTGCTTACCTAACTTGTCTAAAAGATGTTAATGATGAAATTTCACTTCCTCTAGTTCAGTAGCTCCCTGCTGATCATAAAAATATCCTGTCTGTGCATCATGTATTTAAATCCAAAGTAAATTTTATTTCTAAACATCACAGAAAGGACCTGCCATTTCTCTTCAGACTTGGGTAAGATTCGGATGGTCCATGGTTCAAAGTTGTATATTTTGATCATTCAACCACTCCTTGCAGATTTAAACAGGTATTTATACATACTGTATGAGACCTAATGATTAGCTCATAATTAAAGCCTAATTTCCAATAACAAAGTCAACTAATTCAGAAAGCTGTGATTCGGCTTCTCATTCAGCAAATTAGCTCACTTGAGTACTTGTGAGGTGGAATAGACAAAGTCAGGATGGCGATGCCCATGCCGAATTAATCTTTCACACTTTGTGACAAAAAAATCCAAGGGTAACATGTCTACTCTACAAAAAAATTAGATGCATCCTTTTTACATCCAAAATAAAAAATATTAAAGCACACCAACTGTCCTCCATAAGCTACTTTCAAAAGTATGATGCTGTAGTTTTTTTCTTTTAGGTGGAAGACCAGTTTTTCAAAACCTAAACATTTTGGGACAGTCATCAAGCTGCACTGATGTGTCTGCATATTTACGTAAGTCTTCAGGACCTTGATGAAACGCCCCACCATACTCCCTGGAATTCCAACTGGGAAAGAAATTATGAACATTCTTCCTCTGAGGATATGCTGTAGCACTCCAGAGTTAATTTATACCTGAAAGTTATTAATTGCCAAGTTTTCAAACACTAGGAAATGGCAAGCTTTTATTGGAGGACAAAAACAATGAAGAACCACATACATAGATCATTGCTTAAATTAATCTTTAATAAAAAGAAAATGGGGAAAAGTTGACATTCTAAACGGAATTATTCTGGTTTTCAAAAGTTTCACTGTTATGTTTTTGTATAAGAAATACAATTTAAAAAAACTAAGTGCCAACATCCAGTTACTTCCTAACATAACTCCAAAAGCATTTGATAAAGAAATCAGGAGTATATAAATATACTGTAGTTATATTGTGCCTTGCCAAAAGAACTCAAGAACAAGTTACTTTTCCTGTCCTATTCTAATAGCACTCCAAATGATTAATACATAACTGAAAACACCAGGCTTAAAAAGTGTTCTGTATGTAACCAAATGTGCATTTACTTAAACTCTGACTTCAAATCAATGTTGTCTTCAATGGCATTCTACTCAGAAATAACTTTAAATGTTAAAGAAAAATGTAAAACAAATTCCTACTCTGCTGTCCTGAGTTACTGTAGTGGATATTTTAAAACTACAATCACAGGACACTAATCTTTTTCAGTGGAGAGTTTTCTGATCAGGGACTGAGGTGTTCTCTTGTGGGGACATTTTAAATATTTAATAGACCAGGAACATGAGCATGGACACACTAGTCGCATGTCCCTTTTCCTTACAGCACCTCTCCCAAAACTGATCAATTGGGAAAATATACACTGGCTTTCAGATTTGTAAAGGCATCTTTAAAATCGAAGAAAAGATAATCATACACAGTGCCGCTGACGCAAAAACATGTTTGTAACCTTGCAGGGACCCCCCCCGTCAGAAGACCGCAGCAATCTTTCAGAATCTGGACTGAGACCAGAGCCACATGCAAATCTGGACCAAGCCAGTATCTGCTCACCCCGTTCTTTCAACTGCTTATCCTAATCTCTTCCTACCGCAATTCAGATTTTGACTGCATTTTAAAGGAAACCATAAAAAAGTGGTAAGACAGCCGGAGCTGCAGGTCAAAAACCTTTGTTCACATGGAAAAACGGTCAACTAGGCCTAGAAATGGGCACGAAACCACAGCGACAGGAGAAGAGTGTTATGTACACAGGAAAATGGGTTAGAACATTTTTGTTTCAAAAGGAAACTTTATGCCAGAAAAAAGCCAAGTGAAAGACCATTAGGGCACGAGGGTAAAAGGATTGTGACCATAACAGTGACCCTTCACACAGAGAAAGACTAAACATGAATAAGTTCAAAATAAGACGTGCATGAGATAAGCGACTATAAACAGCATAAATATACAACAGGAGACTGAAGATGTGTGAATGAATGTCTTAGATTGTGTTTGCCTTTTATGTGAAAGCTCTGCAGTAAAAACAATCACTTAAGTTTAGGTTAAAAAAATGATATACATGAATCATCTTTTAGTGACACTAATAACATTGTGGCAGAATTCCTAAAGTATGTACAGCTTTGAAGGGGGCTTTTTCATTTTCATCTGAAGAGGTCTGTCAGTTTTCATATACATTACATCAACTGCTCAGGCCTTTTCTTCCTTAGGGGCCTTGTCAATGACATTTCCAGATGTTCCTGTACTGGTGACACCCAGTTTACATAGATGTTTATAAACAACAACCCCATATTGTACTTCCCGTTTTTTTTTTCAAATTCAGAAAACTATTTACATTTTAAAAGTTTGACTTAGGAGGGGAAGAAATATGTCACGTTGGGACTTTATTACAAGAGGAGCATCACACACTTCAACATTGTCAGCTAAAGGAAAAAGACTCAAACAAGCAAAACAATAGAAAAAAAGGATTTCTATACTAGCACAAAGCCTAACTTACTATGTATATGGGTCAGGGGGTATTCATTCTTAAACCTGCTTCAACTGCGCCTACTTTTTAACATCAGCTTGGTGGAGTGAGAATTTCATCATGTTTCACGATAATTAAACACCGCGTCCTCTGGTGCTTCTCTTTGACCCAGAGGAGATCAAAGCGGCAGGCAGGCCTGTGAGATTTAAAGCACGGCTTTGGGATTCCACAGGCCTCGCCACAAAAACAGCAAGCAAAGCGACGAGTCGTTGACCATGCAAAAAAAAAATGCGCAATGTGGGCCTAGTCACAAACTGTTCCGAGATCTTTTTCTTTGAGGACTCATCCGTCTGGCATCCTGTCCTTACAGAAAGGCTCTGGTATAGCACAGTAACGAATAACACTGTCTCCTCACATCTTAACCCCAACAAGTGCATGCACTGTAAGATGCAGAGCTACTGTGCAACTACTACGAATTATATATATATATATCCATTGTTTGGATGGGAAGCTGATCTGCAATCTGCACTTTTGATCTAGGAGATGCAGCACTGAAAATTACCACTGAACTTAGCCTGAGGATATAATCAAAGAATACTAACAAAAGAGAAGCCAAAAAATATATGCGTCTTTAGTGTTGAAAGTGAACATTTATGCTTTGTGCTGGAGAACAATGACTACCATTGCTACTTTCTACTCTTTAGGTGCTTGTGTGCATGCGCACACAGGTGTCTGCGTGCACAAAGTGAATCTGCGGAACAGATCATGTGCATAGCTTTACTACGGCTAAACAAACCTGGGAGGCCCACAGCTTAAAAGGTACACTAGCACAACCTTTCTTTTTATAGAAATATAGCTGAAACTACTCTAATGGAAAACAGGAGAAAAAAAATAAAGTGCTAAAATAGCAGTTATTCTGAGTCAAATAAAAAAAAATCTTCAGAAATGCCACATGGAAAAATAAACTTGATTTTTTTATGTTCCCCTGCCCCTTTTCTACAAAAATAAAATAAAACCACTGGTCTGACTGAAAGGCCTCTGCTGCAACTCTCCTGCTCAGCTGCAGATTCTCCTCCTCTCACGCTCATGACTTGCAGACTGGGGAGCGTTTGCACAGCACAAGCCCCTGCGCTTCAGACTGCACTGGAGGAAGAAAAGAGGGACAAACTATATCACGGGGGCCCAGTTCAATAAGCCATGCTAGAACAGGAAATGTAGGTGCTGCGAACTAAAGAATACCGTTTCAGGTGCTACAGCTTCAGGGAGCAGCTTTTTAAAGAATATACCGAGCCATGGGAAGAAGGGTGTAGAATGTCACCGAGTCCTCTACGGAAACAAGAGAAGTGTTTTCACACGAGGGGGGGAGCCTCCTAGTTCCAAGGGTGCAGGGAGTGGCCTCAGTCCAGGGGCTGGGGGTCCGCAATGGGCATGGTGTGCAAGACCTCGTCCAGCAGCTGCAGGGCGCGGTGCAGGTGGATCTCGATCCAGCACGGGGTCTCCTTGATGCTCTGCCGAGGGTAGTCTGGGCCCCAACCCTTGACAAAGCTCATCCGGAGGATACACAGCCGCCGGAGGTCATCGACGCCGATTCCGGCGGCAGCAGACAGGCCTGCAGGCGGTGGGAATGGAGGGGAAAGAGGGGAAGATGCTGATCAGTAATCCAGTACAAAATCATCTTCCACAAAGCACACGCAGGTTCTGTTCCAGCCAGAGCTAATAACGGGATTTAGCCAGAGCTAAATTTGAGGATTTGAGCTCCTCAGAACTGAAGAGCCGACTAAGACAGGATCCAGTCAGGACTTGTATGGATGGCATTTCAGGAAAATCAAGCTGCTGACAGAAGTGATGTGGGTGTACCAGCAGATGTCCTGAGAGAAGGATACCACAAAGACACCAGAGTATGGGGAAAGTGTACATACTCTTTGTACTGTGGAAATACTCTTTCTATAGTGTGTACATACACACTATACTGTGTGAGGTGGCACATTTTAGATGTTCATACGAAGACTCTCTCAGACTGACCTAACATGCCCCCAAAAAGTTGTAATTTTTCCTCCTCCTGAAGTGAAATTCTAGAAATCAAGTGGAGTGGGCCCAGACAACATCCACAATCAATACTATATTCACTGTTAACTAAAAACTAGATAACAGACATACTCAATGTCAATATTACACCCCAAAAAGAGGCAGGTTCAGAACTTCCTTGAAAAAGAACTCAAGAGTTCCGAGTGTGTTAAGACTGTGAAACATGCATCAGCACAAGCACTGCAGGAGACACAGCCCCTCCTCATTCTGGCTTTTACAGGAAACAGATGCTCAAGAGAAGACTTACTGATGGCCGGCGCGATGCCTCCCACGGAGCCCGGCCCGGGGATGTTCCCCGCCACCGCGGCCGCCTGCGCTGCTGCCGCAGCCTGAGCCGTGGCGGCCTGCTGCTGCATCTGCCGGTGGCACTGGCGCAAGTCAAACACCTGCAGCGGAATCCGGGGCCGGGAGAGGGCAGCCACGACAAAAACGATAAAAAGAGCTTTTCAGCCACTCTGTTCATAACGTTCAACGACTGTAAGACTGTCCAATCCTGAGCTGACAGCAATGAGAAGACAGCACGGCTGGGGTGCTTTAAAAAGGGCAGAAAAGTGGCCACCTTTGAATGCAGCTAGTCTTCCTCAACAGCGTTCAAAAAGAAAATACACACCCATAATCTTACCCTTTTTCAATAGTGATCTAAACTCCGTTACTGTCAACGAAGATGTATTCTGCACTGATCTGTATGTGCTTTCTTTTTTGTATGGACTTAACACTCGGTTCCATGTATCAGTTATAACATGGGTCATGCTCTGCTGTTATGGGACTCATACTGCTTCTCCCAGTTTCCATTTTCTCATTAGGAAAAGCGTCGAAAACTAAGGGAATGAAACAATCGTGTAATAACCGTAAAAATGATGTTAATCTGTTGTAACACTTCATCAGCATTAAACCCTTATGCCCTGACAGGTGGACCACTCTCTTCCCACCTTGATGTAGGCGCTGGGGTAGATCTTGTGCACGGCATCCCCCGGAGCCCGTCCAGCCTCCCGGTCCAGATAGTAACTCTGCACGAAGACGGCGTGGTCGCTCAGGCAGCGCACCCACACATCCCCTTCCCCCTTGCACTCCAGCTGGACCCCCTTCCCAATGTGCAGCCTGTGCCAGAGGAGAGGAATAGTTCTTGCTCAGACACGTGCGCTACTACATGCCCCACGATACAGCTTCACAGCTAAGGGAGCATCTTCTCGATGCTTACTTCCACAGGAGCATAGATTTGCTGTAATAACCCCCTCAGGTTTAAAAGCCTAGATCAGTCACCCATGTTCTTGCATGACTATACTGGGAGAGGCAGACAGAAAAACATTCACCAATCTCAGTTTTGGTGCCCTATTCCAAATGCTTGATGCAAGTATTAAAAATCCTGTAAGGCACTGGCAAAAGCAAACTTTGGATTTCTTCAAAATCAACAACAAAGGTTTCAATAGTGAAACACAAACTAAAAGACAAGAGGACACTACAATGAAGTGCAAACTGGGAACAGGAGGCAGTTCTTCATTCAAAGGGTTGCAGGGGTCTGCAACAAGCTGGCAAGACCCTTAACTGAACCAAACAGTAGAAACCAAATGAGTCCAACGAGCTCAAATAGCCCCCTCTCGTTTGCCATCTTTGCTGCCTCAGTGCTGAGCAGGAGGTTCTGTGGCCAAGGGCAGGGGTGGCATCCCCCCCACCAACACCTTATCCATACCTGGCTCTCTCAATGGCCTCTGTCCTGTGCACATTGGACAGCTGCCCCAAGCAGAAGCGATCCCCACCGGAGGGGTCCACATAGCCATCCACAGTCACAATGGGGCAGTTCGAAGGCACCTTGAAGGTCTCTCCCACCTGGACGTCCATCTCAAAGTAGGCAATGGAGCACCAGTACTCCGGCGCTGTCAACCACAACCAGACAGCAGACAGCACATAAATAAAGACATCCGCACTGAAACCCAGAGTAAACACAATTTAAACTTTATGGTGGCTTGCCAAAGCTGGCAACTGCTATCACTGAATATTCTGGTACAATTCCATCATCTTAATTTAAGTTTTGTAACCAATCTAACACTAACGTAAGATAGTTAGTTAGGTAAAGCTGCTCTTTACCAGCTGTCACATACTTACATAATGATACACTGTGAAATATTAACCATTATTTCTTTCATAAACGCTGTTTAAGTAAAAACATCTTCAGCACTGTTGACATTAAGCCTGCAATGACACGAAAGGCTAACTGAGATGTGCTGAACAACTTCACACAATTAAAACCAAAGTATATGAATGAAGGCAAACGATAAATAAAAGCTTGATTTGAGTATTTGCATGTATTTTTATCTGACCATTTACAAAGGATTGCTGTATATTTATTAGGTTAATTACGAAACACGTTAAAAGCACCCTTCAGCGAAATAACACTGAAAACCAACTTTGCATTCATTAAAATGTTGGCTATATATAGTGCTATCAAAACCACTGTTCTTATTTGTATGTACAAAGTGATCAATGTGAAGCTCTTATCCATTTATTAAATTGTGAATAGAAAAGTGGTCTTTTTTTAAAGCAATAGGTAAACTAGTGTTTCTAGGGCAGGGCATTCTCATCCCTGAAAAACTCTGTCCCGGGAGTTACCTGTACACACCTGCATCAGGTGAGTCAATTATCTGTGCATCTCTCATCTTTTCTTTGAAACCTCAGACTCAATTTAATAAATTCAATTCGAGCACCCCTGCTTCTGAGCACACCATCCTTGACACATAGCCAAGTCTGCCAGAATGCAAAATATACACATGCAACATGCAAAGTACATGCATATTTACAACTTTTACAGTAATGTTTTAAATCTCACTATTTTCCCCACCACCTGTCGTGTTCCTTCCAGAACTGACAAAAAAACTTCCAAGCTTTTCCAAGTGAGAGAAAATTCTAATATGCTCTGCAAAATAGGGCATTTCAAATAAGCAGACTTTTCTTGGTGTTCACTGTGGCCTATCACTGTGTGGAAGACTACTGAGAACATACTGGTATGTACTGTTCACAACTTCACCTCTGCTTAATTAGAATAATATCATGACATGGTGTGAACAGCCAATAGACATTTGATGCAAGTAATTATTCTAAAAGGTCCTTCTGGCTCAAGGTTATACTGGGTTGAAATGTAAATCACTTCACTTAGTCAATAAAGAAATCCATGATGAAAACCTTGTAGCACTATCAGTAATATTGCTTTCCAACAGTAAGCCAAGGCCATCATGGTCTGTAGAAGTCTCCCTAAAACTATTTCAGTCAAAACAAACAAAAAAAAAGAATCTAACCGCAATACCAAGGATATCATATGTTAATTAAAAAATCATTTTGCATACTTCATCTTCCAGCATGGATTCAAAGCTTGGAAATAGCGGTCTCCGGGCAAATCCTATTCCTCTCTTAACTGGCATGTTCACTAAAGAAGCCCCCTCCAGCAAGCCGTTCTTTCCACTTTTAGAGCTTTCACCTGCGAGAGCCTTTCATTATGACAATGCTCTGCCTCTATATAGGTAAATAATCAGTTCCACTTCTTGATCAAATGCAGACGTGCAGAGATTTAGAACCTCTTGATTTCTAAGCAATAATACCAAAAAGCCCCAGCAAAGGCAGAGGTACTAACCTGGGTGGTTTGAAATTGGCGGCTGGAATGCAATCTCATTGTGCACTTGCCCTAGGACAGAGAGAAAGAAAGAAAGAGGCCCCATGTATAATTTAGTGATGAGACATCAAACCAAGATCAAGTCAGCATCACTTCAAATTAAAGGTCCAAATTTTAGCCTGCCGTAAAAGAGGTATAAGCAATGGAATACAATATGTTTTGGAGAATAAATGCCTTTAGGGATTCATCCGATCGTGACAGCAGGGCAACTTTCAATGAAAATCCCAAGACAATTATCCATGTAAACTTGCGTTAGCATTCGGGGGAAACAACTGAAAAGTCAAACAACTGCACACTCATATTCAGCAACAAGACGTTCTGCTACGTGGTTTTGTGAACCTTTTTTGTATTCAGATGTTGAAGCCCACTTTTTAACTAACAGCAAGTGTTAATCACAATGACTGATGATGATACTGGATTAAGAAGAAAAAGGAATGAAAATGCCTGGTTGCTTAGGATGCCTGTGATCACGACTCAAGTACGAAAACTAAATGCTCATTATTGAGATTCAAAGGGCAACTATAACAGAACTTTGCCTGCTTAGGTCCCCATTGTACCATTTATCTGTAAACGTAAGACTTCCAAGAGACAAAAAGATTTCATCTCTGCACCTCGAGTGCTGAGCAGAGACACTTCTCAGACCCAGGCCTGGAGGCCTTCTCTGCCTGTGGCTACTTACAGTAATGGCCGGGATGGGTGATGGGGGGGTGGTGCTGCAGGTGTCCGTTCTGATGGTGTGGCATGCTGGGTGTATAGGTACTGTTTCTTGTCCAAGTTGAAGTCGTGTCTACAGAGGACAGTTATCATTACGGCACACAGAAAAGTTCAAAAGGTGCTTTGCTTCTGCTCTGTTCACGTCAAGGCTCTCCAAAGGTCTGCCAAGCAAGGTGGCCACTTCTTCCCCAGTAAACAACTACAACAACAGCTTGCTGCAAAAAAATAAGGCTCCCTATTTTGTGAACTCTACTTCAAGCTCTTAATTTCAGTCATATTTTGTTTTACTCCACCTTCATAGAACCATCCTATTTTCCCTTTTGAGGTGCTACAGTATTCCAAATAATACACAAGAAGGCTGTAAGCACATTCACTAACATAGAACAACCAGTGCTAGAAAACAAAGAAAAACAGCAATCCTATAAGAAACTATAAGCAGGAATTGGATTTTAGCTCGCTTTTATAGAGCATAATATCTATGCTGGTTCTTCACTGAATTTAGCAGTTCAGATTCAAGTCGCTCAAAACGTTAACCAATAATCCAGCATGATAAAAAACAGAGGCATTTTGAGGATTCTGCAATATACCACTCTTCCAAAAGGGAAACAATTAAATCAGAACACAATTAAAGACAACCTTAAAGACAGCTACATTGAGCTGTGACATTTAAGAAGGTTAACTGGCAATTAAAGCTCATGTGATGAAGCATAGCCTTCTCAAAGGCTATGTGACGCAGACAAAGTCAATCACTGGCACTTAAATGTTTGCAAGGGCAAGATAAACTACAAGGGCAACCTGTCATTTCATGGATGTACCACTCATCCTCACAGAGCACTAATAATCCCTCATTAAGATAACACACACATCCACCAGCTCCCAACCTACTGCTCTGCCCAGAGATCAGTATTCCCATAAGTCAAATGTGCTTGGCTTCAGTGCTTACTGTGGTGGTAAGTAGCAGGCTGTGGAGGAAATCCGTTCTGCTGTGATCCCTGCGGGGTGCCTGAAGCAATCTGGAGAAGACCATCACTGTGACTCCCTGGCAGCATGCTACTGGACTGGCCTGACAACACAAACAGGCACATTCCAATAATAAAGATAGGAGCAAAGCACTGCCTCCCAAGACCCATTGACTCTTGCCTGGGGGATTCTCCAGTCTAATGTGAAATTGTGAAACTTCTGTCCCAGAGAAGATTCCTATTGACACTAAATACACATTACTGAATGAGGAGTTTCCAGCATGCATTAATGAAAGAGATTTCACATGGTCTCTTTTTTCCTAGATTCCTTGCATGCCCAAATATAACTATCAATCTACTGATTCTTTACTAAAATATATAAACTACCATTGTTTTGCTGTAGGACTAATTGATATGTTGACATGACAGATGATACTCCAAAGCGTTGCTACACCCTCAGTACTACACCTCATCAGAAAACCACTGAGACTGACTTTCACTGGACCAGGAATGTTCCCCCTGCAATGCCTTCAACCAGTGTAATCTTGATTCCATAACAACAAAAATACCAACGGATTCCTTTATCTTAGATGCTGTTTGCAACATGCAACATCCTAAATAGATGCTGTGAACCCTGCAATACGCATTTCCTCCCCGTGACCTTCCTGAGGTAGAGTACAACCCTAACTGGGCTTTTTAAAGGCCTGCCAATCTTTTCATGAAGTCTTGTTCTTGGTTTTCTATGTTTGGCTTGACGTGAAAGAGGCCTAAGTTGAAGCTCCGAGTGGCAGGGGAGTCTGACTTACTTGCGGGCCCAACAGCGATGCTGGGGAAGGTGGAGGCGCTGGAGCTGCTGGAGTCGGAGGGGGGCAGCATGGCCGGCGTGCTGTAGGTCTCATTGGCTGACCGGCTGCTTGGGGGGTGCTGGATGGTCTGAATAGAGGGCCCCTCCACACTCGGCAGAGACTGCTGGTCCACATAGTCGTGGAACTCGTCTTTCACCATCAGCCCTGGGGGAGCTGAGACGGGCCGGGAATGAAAAAGGAGTCACAGCACGTTAGCCACGCCTTCTGCTGCATCAGGCCAATGACAAGAATTCAGACATCATCAAGGTGAGGAGAGAAACAGATCTACTATTTACAACTATAGCAAGCATAACTCTTTCCTGAGCAGGACAGCTGAAATCAGACAAACTCTTCAATATCTGGCTAACAAAACTTTGAGTTCTAGGAGAAGAGTTTGCTACAAAACTGGAATGAGCTACCGGCATGTGCTAGACAAGGATCTCTTGTGAAGTCTTAAAATCCAACACCTATAACTTATTGAAAATGAAAGAAACAACCAGCAGTGTACATTAGCTCTTGAGGAGAGCCAGCTTTGTACCAAGTTATAATTTGGAACAAAAATGTATTCTAATTTAATGATATGAGCGTCCTCTCCTCTTTTCCTGCAAAGATAACTGATACACTTGCACTTTGTGTTTTCCAAGGCAATTCAAATTTAAATATAAATGCAAGTTGAAAGACAAGTCCAAGAATGGCACACGGCCGAGAATGTTGGGAAAGTAACATGCTTCTGAGCATACAACACATTTGCTAAACTGTAATTAGCACCTATTTTCAGATTCAAAATAACAAGACACAAATATCCAAGGCAACAAGTCACATACTGTGCATATGTATACTGTGTGGGAAAAATACAAATACTAACTGAAACCACAACTGAACCCAACGTGAACAAGGATATCAGCTCCCTTTGGGAATAATTTTGAAGCCCATGGATTCACAAATAAGGAAGTTTAATATAAAAAAAAATCAGAAATGCAAACTTACCAGAGCTTGTTAACGTCAATCCCGACAGGTCTGTGGATAGAAACAGAAAATGATTTATAAAGGTTTCTGATGGGGTAGAGCAGCTAGAATAGTCTGGTTCCTGGCACTCTCGCCATGCTACGCTCAGTTGCTCTGGCAGGCACTTAAATATATAAGATTCTTGTTCAATTTTCATGTATTGAATGGACTTTGCTGGACTGCAGAATGAAAACTTGTCCTTTTGTACTCCCCCCTTCTCCCATTCTTCTAATACTGGCCCATCACCATTTGCATTTTAATATTAGACTGTTATTTCCTTAAATGGTCTTTGATCATCTTGTGAATCTTAGAAGCAAGATTCCAGAACAGAAAGCCCCGAGTCTGACTTTCTCATCATAATGAAATCAACAAGACTCCAAATAATACGCAACATTTCAAACCATGATGAATTCCTGCAATTCCCTTCAAAGGAAGTGAAGTTCCAAATTAAGCTTCTCCAGTGTACCCGTTAGTGTGCACTGTCTCCTCTGCACATCATCCCTTCAGCCACACAACGGACAGACAGCAGCCAGTGCCATTTGAAGCTACAGATGTTCTAGCAGGTTGTCTGGTTTTCTGTCTCTCCTAGAAACAACTATCCTACAGAGCTCCAAGCAAGGAAGAAGTAGTTCTACGTTTTCAAGTCTCAGAAGTCCAGGCTTCACAAATGAGAGAGCCGACACACTAACCAAACTAACACACCAGTGACCTCCACTTTGGTCACACAATAAGACGTCTTACCTATTCCCGGCGAGACGACCCGCTCGTAGTGGTAAGGGTTCACACAGACGCTGTCGCACTTGAGGTCGAAGGCAAACTGGCAGTATTTCACATGTTTCAGTTCATTCTTGTGAAGGTCCGGCCACCTCCAGAGACGAGCGTAAATAACATGGGGGAACCCTTTGCGTCCTGCCACCTACAAGCGTAGAGGACAGACACAGTGCTTAGAAACAAAGCCAAAAGTAAATGTAATTATCACAGCAAGGTCTGAGGGAGGGAGGGTGAAAGAAGCTACCCAGCCATGTGGCTGAAGCCAACTGGCTTCTTGCAAGATCTAGAAAAGCCAGATGGGCTGAATGGCCTCCTCTTTCTGGTAACCTCACTTACATTCTTGCATAAAAACTCAAAACTGACAAGTATTATTATATCCCTCCCTAGTCTCTACAACTAGTCCAAATGTTCTTAATATAAAAAAGAACACAAAACGCTCTGAATCAATTTCTTAATTTTTTACTTTGGCTAGTCTGGATGATGACAAGATGGCAAGGTCTCTTTCCTTGCAAATAAGTCTTCCGTTTCACATAAAGTAGTCCATCTCCAAACTTAATTACGCCAGCTCGTGTTAAATATGACACTGGGATTGTTATGGTACGTAAGTAAATGTAACATTTTTTTTACTTTTGTTCAGAAACATCCCCACTGACTGTATTATGCGAGACAAACGCTGAATTTAGCCAATACACTTGCCTTCCCATCATCCTTCTGCTTACGCAAATTTCAGCAAGTCACCATCCAAATGCAAGTGACTCTGGAGGGGAGGTGATTTTAGAGTTCTGGTCCTCTCAGCAAAAGTACGTAAACAATTGTGCAATAATTGTACTGGATCTTCCCACACAGCATATGACAAATTTGCAGGAACAGCTTGAAATGTGTGACTC
Source organism: Atractosteus spatula (assembly GCF_055471065.1). NCBI lineage: Eukaryota > Metazoa > Chordata > Actinopteri > Semionotiformes > Lepisosteidae > Atractosteus > Atractosteus spatula. The sequence goes on along the minus strand of NC_142708.1, from coordinate 62,722,688 downwards.
TCCATCTCATGCCAAAATTCAAATCCTGCAGCAGATCAGACATGCACCGTGAACACCATTACATATAATTACTAACCTTTTAAAATTTAGGTCCTCTTGATCTCTAAATGTTTCTAAATGTACATATGCCACATTTGGAGATATTATTGGTCTGTATCATCTCTGCTGTATGTCTTTACATAAAATTAGCTATAATCTCCCAAATATTGGAAAAAACTTTGGCGAGGAGTCCACCTTTGTCCAGTGCCTACTTCTGTACTTATCTCTACTTCTTAAACAGCGGATAGTTTTTATCGAACTGGAAGCAGCAAACCCTAAACTCGCTCTAAAACCCCCAACACCAAGCCCCGGTCACCCACGTGCCTCCTTGCTCTTGTTCACCCTGCGAGGACACAAGGCCCGGCCACAATGAGGTCACCGCTGCATGGCGGGCATGTGACACTTCAAATCCTCCTACCCAGATTCGAACCCAGGATGCCTTGATAGTGGGAGCGAACCCCATGCACATTAGGAAGACAAGCCCATACAAAGGGAATAACGAAATGAGAATGAAAGTTATTTTTTTTCCACAATCCGAAGTTAATCTGTTAACCTGAGTGGCGTTTTCATGCCTCCTGACTGATAAAATATTACTTCCAGCTTAGAATCTGAGACTTTAAAAAAAGGTTTTATTTTTCATTGTCCTTACAATGTGGACATGAAGTGAAAAAAGCGTAATATTTTTTGCGTCAAAAAAAGCCAAAAATAAGGCATAATCTAAAAATTCCTCGTTAACCTTCACTTTTTGAAAACAATTAATAAGTCAGACTAAACAGAGGAGCAAGGCTATTACAATTTACAGAACAATGCAAAATAATAATGCACCTACAATACCATACGTTAAAGTCATACAATGCTACTAAAAGGCAGACGTTTACAAAATCTGACTTAAGACTTAACAGTACAGTACACATAAGCTAAATAATAATAGTTAACATCGCTTGAACACTGCAGGCTTATTTATGACTTGATGCCTAGTGGATGACGTTCACTTTGAGCAAGTCCGTAGTATTACTTTTGCATCAACTGTTGTGAGCCATACAAACCACATTTTCCAAGTTAAAATGGGTTCAGAACACAAAAATGCCTCAAACACAACTGACAAGAAGGGTGCCAAGAAGAAAGCAGGTGCTCTGTGGAGCGCCCTTGATGTGAATAAGGACTCTTGCACCCCCTTCACTGAGTTCTGAATGGGCTCCTCAGAAGCTCAGGCTCTTTTTAGGAACAGTCACCCTCACAAGCAAAACAAAGCTGAGGACCAGGCTGAAACCACAGAAGGATGTGTACCAACTCAAGAGAGGACCAGAAAAGTGCACATGCCAGGGTACAAGTAGGAGAATTTTGGTTTCATTGTCATGTGCAGTACTCAAACATTCAGTGGAAAAGTCCTTACTGCCACAATCAAGTTTATAAAAAGTTCTCAATCCAGCACACTGCCCAAACAGGTGTGGAAATCGCATTACTTGCAGGCTTGAAAATGACTTCCATTTTTAGCAAAGCCAGTACTTAATTTTTATTTTAAGCCACTAGACCTTAATGTAATATTATGATGGCTATAAGGTGTAATACTGAGTCAACCTCACACTGCTGACATGCAAAGTATAAATCGGTAACATCTACTTATCTGATGAGGCTCTCGGTTTCTCTCTACACTTCACACCCCTGACTGCTTTTGCTAGATGTGGGCCTTGGTGTTACCCTTATCACCAAAAAAAGCAAAAGGAAGAAATGTGCTCGGAATATCAAGCAACTCAAAAGCCGTCTATGACATCACAGTTTTAAGTCACTTCTACATGATGAGATTTTTTGTAGTTACATAAATTGAATGTGTAACTAGGCAACAACATAAGGGTATGTTATCAATAGGCCGACATTGGTGACACAGGATTTAAAGCCTGATCCTTTACAGTCCGATTCCTTGACAATGAATATTGTAAAGGAAGCAGTGTTTTACAAAATCAGCTTAAAACCTTACACCAGGTGATGACATACAGGGTTTTTGGTTACCATATGCCTAAACTAGTGCAATGATCCTCCCATTATTCACCAACACTGCTGCACCGCAGTCCACAGCTCCACATTCGCACACCACCTTTTCCTTACCCTACTGCAAACTCAACACCCTCGTACCTGCAGCCGGCCGTCCAGCGTCCTCTGGATGGTCACACACTTGCTGGGGTGAGCCCCGTTGGTGGTGATGGCGGTGATGAGGGAGTCCAGCTCGTCCTTCTTCTCCTTCAGCTTCTTGACCAGGCTCTCGATGGCGCGCTTGGCGAAGGTCTCGCTCTCCCCGCCCTGCCGGTGGCACATCAGGCTGTGCACGATGCTCAGGCAGGCGTCGTTGCTCGTCGGCGTGTTGGTGATGGACATCCTTGCGCTCCGCTGCTCCCTGCTCCGCAACACAAACTCCAAATCTCCTCCCAGTCACGGAGGAGGCCGGGGGGCCGGGGGAGGGAAGGCTCGACAGCCTGAGTGCCCAGTGCACGGAGGCACACGCCCTATACCCTCCCGCACACCACAGGCAACAGGTCACAGGGGAAGGCTTCTTTTCTAAAAGAAACACGTCGTTCCCGACTCGGTAGAGCAAGCCGTGCTGTTCCGAAGCCTCCTGGAAAAGAAGGGAAAAAAATCATGGAATTAGCAAAGGAAGGGGGCGTTTTTGACCTTAAACAGTTCTGCAACACGAAGCAACAAAAATGCCTCTTCAGAACCCCGTTTTGTCATATCAACTGAAAAAAATAGTTTTTAAACACCCTTCAGCCTAATTTTGGAAAACTGCCATAATGCCATAATCACATTATGATATTACAAAGTCCCTTCCCAAAACAAAAGGACAAGTGAAGATATATCAGTTTTGTCCGAAGAATTGCTAAAAGCTGAAGCGGGAAATAAAAATTGATCAGTAATTTGGTACTACGTCTACGGATCTCAAGACCACCGCAGCCTGATAGTGTCCAAGCCGTACCCCCATCACTGTTTCAAAATTCAACCTTCAGGAAGAAATATAGGGAAAAGCTGTCTCTTTGAGAGTTACTGAGGCCAAAGACGTGTCCCCTACAGCAGAACTATAGGAATAGTTTGACCAGCACCTGTAGAAAGACAGGTGCTCAGCAATCTTCAAAGTCAGGCCATGGTTTGTGGAACAAGGGTGGCAGGAATCTGAATCAGAGCCTCCCGCCATGCTGCTGAAGCCGACTCCCAGGCTCCTTTCAAGAAACAGCTGGATGAGACCCTCCAATCAACTGGCTAGATGGGCTCAATGGTTCCCTTTCATCCGCAACCTTCTTCCATTCTTGCCAGGCTGTACAAATGTGCTGATTCTGTAGCTAATCAGACCCAAACACCTCTTTATACGTAGGAAGAAACAAATATTAATGTGTGATTACTAAAGTTTTAGTTTTCCCAATTTGCTTCTAATAAGTGCTTTGGTTATGTATTTCAATTCTTATACAGTAAAGATATCTAGATGTCGACAAAAATAGCTACAACTGCAATAACATCCTAGAAGAAATTACATAAAACGATGCAGAACAAAAGAAAGGCTGGCAAATCTGTTACTGAGTAAAGCCTGAATGTAAGCAGTCTAAGTCTAAGCTGATATTTTTACATTGATTAAGATGGTTTCAGCTAGACCCTAAGATTTCTAAGGTTCTTGCTTAACTCAGATTTACAGCACTTTCAGCTGTTTAGGAAGGAGTCCTTTGCGTGTACTGGGGGCCCTGCTTTTCTTAGTGCACATTTGAAAAATGATGAAAAGAAAAAAGTTTGGCACAATTCATTGTTTTACGTTACAGACTTTTTTCTCTAATAGCAATATAGTCACAATGTTACAATATTGAGAGTACTGATGATATTTCTTGAAGCTGCTAGCCAAGTGCTTAAGATGATCATTCCCTTTGTGCCTTTCATGAAGAAAACAAATTCAAGCCATGCCTGGTCTATCAGTCCTCAAAACTTTTTTTTTACATTTCTTGGCAAACACACAAACAATAGCGCTCTTTTCTGAATTTCCTGGAAGCCCATGGAGTAGTCAAGCGACAACTTCACAGGCGACCGCACAGGAGCATGGAGTTGATCTGCAACCCTGAATAGCTCAAAAGGGCTGCTGGCTTGGCTTTCAGAAAACAGAACCTTTCAGGGGACTCTACTGCAAGATCAAATACCAAGAAATAAAGACAAAGAGGATGAATTCTGCATTAGCAAAAAACAAGCATTAACAGACAAGCATTTGTACAGCAAAGGTCTTTGGTTAAGTTAATATATTCATACACATTAAAAAAAAACGATAAAAATGTCAGGTTTTGCTAAATAGTCAAAACATTACTGGTACGGGCCTTAAGGAAAGGCCAAAGAGCTTCATGGTGCTTATACAGATTTCAGCAGTACAGAGCAGTGTATAATAACTTACACTGCATGGGACACCAGAATTAATAGGTTTATCCCCTAGCAATGCTGGAATCCATATAAAACACAAATATAAAGTATATATGGTAAAGTACCATTTTCAAAGATGAATAAAATGTCAAGTCGGGGGCCTGAACACAAAATACTCCAAGGACTGATCCACACCATGACTTCGAGACCGGGCTTCAGGGGTTCAGATCTGAGCTGCACCACCAGCAGACTGCTGTGAGAAGAACCCAGACGCATGGCCCAGCTCAAACAAGTGCAGCAGTGTGGCTCAACAGGTAGGGCTCTGGACTCATAACTGCAAGGCTGTGCTTTCAAACCCCAGGTGAGAAACTACTGGTGTACCCCCAGATCAAGGTACTTCAGTACTTCACACTTACTGTTCCAGAACAATCCCAGCTGTGATACGTAGTGCATATATCTACGTCACTCTGGATAAAAGCAAAACATAAGTGGATCTGAGTAATTCACAAATTACTCGCCTTGTGCTTGAGGTCACAGTGACTGCATTGACCGAGAATCGACAGTTATTAATGCCCTCTACTACTGGAGGTGAAAAACCCAACTGGGTATTAATACACAGAGGAAGTCACTGAATCAAGGATGAATCACTGTGCTTAGCACAGGCCGCCTCATCCTCGCTCGTTCACACACAGAGACGCTGGTAAACAGAAACACGTGGCAGAAGGATATTGCTTAATGCCACAGTTTGACAAAATAAAAAACACAGCTACACTGAAGCAAAATTAAAGTAATTCTCTTCACTACAAGACCCAAACAGAACTCTGACACACGAAGAGTCAGGTCAGAGCTCCTATGCTCAGCACATGCACATGCGCAGTGCTACAAAAGACCAAAAAGACTGTTTCATAAGCCAGGATCACAGTTTTTTTCCACATCTTACTGTTCATCTGCTAGAACTGTAACTTTGCCTTGTACGATATTTCAATAGGCTCCAAGTACCACTGTATTGTCCTATTTAATTGAACTACATAATTACGTTTTTGACCATAAAAAATAGAAGGACTGTACATTTTCCATCAGTCACATTGGTTAACACGTCTGCAGCACAATATTCTTTACCACAAAACTCATAGAAAAAATTCTACTCTAAAAAGTTGTCATTCATTACCAAGGATCAGTAACAGAATGAATGTAGCCACAGCGATGACTAAGGAAAATGCTGAAACCATGCCTTGATAGCAAGTACAAAATAAGATCTAAAAACTGTAAAACCATAAATAAAAAAAACATTATACACAACAATTAAATCAATGATAATAAAAACAGAAATTCCAGGTAGTAACCAGAAGACTGAGTTAACCCGGTGCTGACAAATCATGCCACAAAGACCCTGCCCACTGCATGGATGCACAAAGATCAAAACTCCAGTTTCCAGCACGCAGATTCTTCCCAAATCTGCCCTAGAAAAAAAGATTTACACACCCGTCCCACAATTTCTACCCAAGACCTTTCAGTAAGGCATATAAACAAGCAGTGTGGGCAGATATGTACAGGCAGGGACTGCAGACGTTCAACAAATCCTGCTCTGAGGAGAAATACTGAAGGTTTAACAAAACAGAAGGATGTACGTCATACAAAAGCCACCGGACAGCAAGTTATTAAAAAACAAAAACATCATGGGAACATTGGGTGACACATTATAACACTTCCTTTATGATGTAAAGTGTTGGCCAGTAAATTACAGAAAACTGACAAGAATGAACTACTACTACTACTACTTAAAAAAAGATACGATTCACCCTTACAGCTGAAGAGTGTTAAATGCAGGCAATGTTAAATGAAGGCAAACGAAGTGGCATGAAATATTCAGCGCCTGCTGGCTTATATGCATAAGTCACTGGCTTGTAAAACGTGAAAGGGCTCGTAATGCTACAAAACAGGAGTCATAACGTTCATTCCTAACAACAGGGCACGAGGAAGCAAGCAGGACTTGCCTGCCCCAAGGAGGCCTCTCCAAGGCTCACCACTTCGTCCCACTTGAGGCTTGGAAAGTGTGCTGAATTTGTAAATGAGCTCAGTGAAGCAACCCTTCAGGTCGCTAGACAGGCTTCAAAGCAACTCTGGGGAGAGGGCTGAAATGTCTTCTTGTCTCTTACAAAGGATTTGAACCAAGGCTACGACACCTCGTTTGTCACCCAAGGGTTAACACAAAATGCGCTGGGACTCGGAGTCCAAGGGTTGGCTGACCCCAGCAGGGCCAGTCACTCGCTCTAGGTTATTCTGGGACACGCGTGCCGCTACGAAACATCCTGAATTGTACAGCACGTCAAACTTTACCGACGGCCGGTAGTCCACTACACGATTTGGAAGCACAACAGAGGTACGTCTATAAAGATGCCACTCTCGAGCAGACCCTGCATTAACTGGGCACCTTTCCCTAAACTGCACCGAACGCGCAATTCAACTAGTGATTAAATAATTAGAGATGATTGATTTTTAACCGACAGCAGTACAGGAACAAGCTTCTCGACCTCGAACTCTTGGAAACGGTCTGATCCCGCACGTCAGGGCAGCACACCGTGCGTGGGAAAAGCTGTACCCAGAGAAGCAGCAGCTACGAGAATGCACATTACTTCCCCCATTTAAACCGGCTCGCAGGGAAAATACAACCCCTTAAACTCGGGAAACGCGAGCGGGGGTGAAGGGGTGTGGGGCATCTCCTCGACACCGTGCACACATCCGAAACCGGGACGTCCGCTTTTCAGGAGCGCAGCTGCAGAGAAGAGCGCAAGTGTGTGGAGGGATCTTACCGACGGAGAGGTGCGTTGAGTCAAACAGACCAAGACGCCACCCTCTCCAATCCCCCAAAAAACAACACACTCCCGAAGCTCAACCCCAGCTCTCCAACACCCTGACAGCGAGTCCCGTTTCCCGCAGGCGGCCGTGCGCAGCCGGACGCTATTCGGTGCGACACCCCGTCGCCCCAGCGGGCAGAAGCAGCGCCTCGCCACAGCCCGACCCCGCTACCCCGAAAACACCCCCGAGCCGCCTCGGCGCACAGCAGCGAGGGCCGCGCAACGCAGCCGGCACACGGCGGCCCCTCCGCGGACGCTGTTGTGCCTCCAAACCCGTCTCCCTCTCGTCCCGGCCCGCCAGTGCCGAGAACAAAACAAAACTTTTACTTTCCCCGCCGGCGGAGCGCCCTGCTCTCCTTTCATCCACCACCCCCCCACTCCTCTTCCCCGCCGGTCTGCGGGCCGCTCCGGCCCAGTCCCTCACCTCTCCAAGGGGAAACGGGATCCGGTATCACCGGGGGTTTAGGAATCGTCGTGCGCCTTTGAACGGGACTACGAGCAACAAAATAAAAAAACAAATCCACCCCTTTCACACGGAGCCTCCATCCGACCGCCTCCGCCGCTGGTGCTGCTGTATCAACATGGCGCACGGCGCCTGCGCACTGGGCGGCGGGGAGCGGCCTGGCGTGTGTGCGCAGTTCCAGCGCTGTTTGGCACCATCTGCGCCCAGTCAGGACCCAGCAGAAAGGAGATGTGACTTCACGCCGATACCCGGGCCATGGCGCGTAACAGTCGCTCCCTTTCTTGGAGCGAGCTATGGACAATGTGCAAACACACACACAACATGAGTGGGCACTGCTTGTTATGCGTGCTTCTTACTTCGCGACGTTTCACGTACCTGCGTGATGTAAAAATATATAAAAATAAAAACAGCAGATAAGGATAATTGTCAGAAGTAGATCCTGCATGATAAGCAACATTCTTGCATCACATTAGAGTGCTGACATTCCCCTTTTATTAAATGTGAATCTTTTATTCAGATTTAATCAGATGAGTGAATGTAATTTTATAACTACAAAAATTTTAACACTAGGCCTTAGGTTGGGTGATAAATTCTTCTAGTTACAGTGCAAGACTGTCAATTGTTTTTATTTATATTGTAGCACTACATGCAGTCTTGAGCACCTGTATTTAGCCATGCCATCATTTTGTTTTCATCAAAACATTTCTTAAATGGGTTCCTCAAATCTGTCGTCTGCGTCCACCTTTCTCACCCAACACTACCTTGACCTCTGATGTTGACTAACCTGACAGTACGTCATATATAGTGGGCAATGAAATATCGAGGGACTCAGTGTCTCGGATTTGGGGTCTCATTGCTCTCAAGGACTTGCCAAATCCCAGGTTCTTTCCAGGGCCTGGAGATTTTTGTTCTAATCTGAGTAGTCAGAGAAACCACCAACCAAATTATCTTCTGAATTAGACCATTTTAAGAATGTTTCTTGAAGTGTTTGACAGACAAATGCACTGGCATTCACTATATTAAAGCTCACCCTCTAGTTCTTTAATGCACGTCATTACCAACAATTAACACCAATTCAACTTTATTGTCATTATACTTACACAGGTGCATAGTATAAAGAAAGTGTTTCTCATTAGTCACTCAGGTGCAGTATATAAATAGAACAGAAGATAAGACAATAGACAGTAACACAATAACAATAACAGTAACGTGTAATAACATAACATGTAATCAAAACTGTGCAAAATCCGCAAACAGAGAAAATATAACAGGACAAAAACAGTGCAAGGTAATTTGGGGAACAGTGCAAAAATAGTATGGTGATTAATAAATATTACAACTAATACAGTTTCACTGAGGTATCGAAGGGACAGTACAATTTTGGCTTACATGTTGTGTGTAGTGGTGTTGGAGTACAGTCCTTGTGGGTATAGGAAGAAGTTAGCCCTTCATGTTTTCTGTATTGTTTTCTGTTTCAATGTTTTTTCTGTTTAATGAAACTGAAAGCAGCCTTTTCTTGGAAGATCCTAGGGACTAGGATCTAGTTGGCAGTTTGGCCCCTTCAGCAGCAGTGAGATATAGATGTCATTAAAAGTCCAGTGGTTTTTATTCTAAAGCTTGACTTACAGTTAACGCCTACTGCTGAGCTTGAAGTAAACCATAGGAAGTGACTTTATCAGTACACTTCAAGACCTCAAATACTCGAGTCAAATCCCACCCTGACCTCTTCTTATCAAGACTGAAGACACTCTGCTACTTTGATCTGTCAGAGAGAGACATGTTTGCAGTCAGGAACGATCCTAGTCATCAGTCTATGAAGTCTTTCCAAGAAGCAGTTTCCTTTTTCTGACACGGTTACTGCAAAATCGAACACAGTATTCTAAATGTGCTAAAATATCAGTCACTTTTAACATTCTTTGATTTAAATGCGGATCTTTTCACTGTAACATTCTGTTGACTACTTAATACGTTATCAAAAGCAAGTCAGTAATGTGTCAACTTAATAATGTAATCACTCACCCTAGATTGAACCCTCAAACATCATGCTCAGTACCAGCCATGAGAGGTTTTTTTCACTGCTGCAAAAAGACACCTTGAAAAGTTTAGCTTGCAGTTTAGGCTGTCCAGAGTAGGATCTCTGTCTTTTTGCATATCCTCCTGGTACAATGTTTGCAAACCAGTTGTGAACCTCTGTTTGGCAATTGTATCAGAGGTGAGATGATATAAAATGAAATATATATGTATATATTTGATATATATGATAAAAGAATGTTGATGTGTCAAGGTCCAAAATAGCTTTGTGTACTTATGTTGAGTAAGTGAAACAGTACCTTGTTTGGACCATCTAAAAATGGAGCTGAACTACAAAGAAAGGGTGCAAATTTTCCACTCTTAAAATTTTATTTCTAGTTAGTTTTTTTTTTGCCTAAAAGTCTAACCTTCAGTGACTGGCAATCTAGGGATTTTGCAAGTTACTGCACCAGTGCAGAAACCCGAAGGCAGCTCCAGGGCCAAAAAGTTGTGTTTTCTTTCTTCTCTTTTCAGCATGGAATAAACCTATTACTTGTTCCTTTCTTCTACAATGCTGCTTTTCACTAAAGCCACATGTTTGATATACTGCCTTCTGCTGCCATATAGTCAAAAGACAAGGGTTTCCTGACTATCAGAGTGGAATAGCATAAAAATGATTCTACTTACTTTACTGAGGTGGCGTCTCGAACCCAAGCCAGTCCATTGCCTCGCCCACTAGCCTCCTCCATCGTATCCTGTCGCTCCAGGCATCTACATCAATATCCGCCTTACCATTATCTTCTTTCACCGAGTCAAGCCATCTTATTCTAGGTCTTCCTCGTGGCCTCTTTCCCTCAATATTCTCTTCTGCTTCGTCTTTTATTAGGTCTTGATCTCTTCTCATTACATGGCCATACCACTGTAGTCTTGCAAATATTTTTATTCTAAAGGATCTCATAAAATAATAAGATATAAAAATTCTGACTTGGCAGTAATATTTTTTTCACAGTAATAACTGAACAAAGAGGAAAACAGTGATATCTTAGCATTTAAAGAAAACTGATGCATTTAGTAAAGATAGAGAAAAAGAAATTAACTTGGTTTTACAGTTCATGTCTTAGGACAAAATGAAAAACGAACATAATTCCATACAGACGGTAACTCCTCAGATCTTTACACCATGTGAGAAAACAGATATCAAATGTATCTCTTATTATGTACATGCATGTTATGGAAAGAATTCATGTGCAATGTTTTTTACACATTCTGAAGGAGTATTTCCATACTTCTCATGCTTATAGGCCAAATCATGAGGCTTTGAGAAAACTCATGTCAAGGAAATACTGCATGAATGACTCCCACAAGAGGAATGGAGTGCATCTTTGTTTTTGAGCTAACCCCCTCTCAGTTCCCAATGAAATTCTCACTAAAGCTACCAATAGCGCTGTTACAAAAACTCTTAAGAGTATTTGAGTCACGCATTTCAAGTTCTTTTCCTTTACAGATTTGTGAGCCATTGATTTTCAAACACAAAAATTTAGATTGTGTTGTTACTTGGTTGCTTCTTGAGAGAAGTGCCTGAGATATTTTAGAAGTTTAAAATATAAAATAAAGTTTATAATTATTATAAGACATCTGTACTCACCCTTTTAACTGAATCAGAGCTTGGCTCACAGTTTGAACACTGTATCTAGGCTAAGAGGCCACTAGGGCAGCAGAGGGGGATTAAGATGCTTTATATACTCAGTTTATGGCTGACTGTTTCAAAGCATATAATTATACTAATCCACCACATCTTCTTGCTGTGTCTCTGGAAGAAGCTCTCATTTTGCCTCAGGCTCTCCCATCTCAGACACTCATATTGTCTTGGTTGTTTCTGCTGCCGGTGAACAACACCGTGAGTCACTAATGTGGGTGAAGGCTACATGGCATTCTACACTAAAAGGAGCCTTGTTCTCACAAGGGCAGCCACTGGCAAAATCAATTTCAAACAGTTTAAGCTGAACCATTTTTATTTTTAAAATGAAAAGGTTTCAAAGGAGGCCCACACACACCACATTTGTTCACCCACATTCATTTCAGCTCTTCACCGTGAAACACCATCGCTTTGCAGTTGGGGGAAGAACTTAACTGTCAGCTTCAAGCTAGATATCGTCTTGAAGACCCTTTGCATTACCAAGGTGAGCTTGGTCAGCCATTTCATCATAAAGAGAGAAAGGAGCAGCAGCATTGGACCTGATAAACACGAGCACTGAAGGAACAAGAAAAGTAGCACTTATTAGAACAGATAAGACCCAGTTTAATCTCCACTGAAATCAGATTCAGGTTTAGGGTACGATCGATTAAACTTTTATTGCATGAAACAGATCCACTTTTAAATAAAAATAAGTGCCCCATCCCACCATACTAAAATAACAACCCTCAAAATAATTAAGAGGAACTGCATGGTGCTCCCACTCCAGCATATGTAGGACAGGGTCTGATGAGCCATGCCGACATACCGAGCACAGAGCAAGCCTGCTTTCCAGCCGGTGGTGATTGTGCTGTCATGTTGTCTCCAAAGAAGGAGCACGACACCAGGACCTCAGTCACTTTATGGCATCAAACCATTTTCTCTGGCATGCATTTTCTAAAATGCCTGACAATTATCAATGAGAAAACTTGAATAAAAATGATTCCAACCAACGCCATTTAAAATTAGGGGGTCATAAGGTTTTACACCTCAAGTCAATGTCGTAACATACAAAAATAGCCATGACACTTTAGCAGATAAAAACAATTCTATTTATAAAAAACTAATTGCATCTTTTGGTGGGAATAGGTATCGTTAAGAAGTCCTCGGCAAGGATAACTTCCCTGCCGTTCAGAGCTGCTTCGGCCTGCCTCTTGAGCTCCAGAACGTTGTCGTCTTCCTTCTCCTTGAGGAGGCTCTGGGGTTTGTACCTCTGGCTGAAGTGGTAGAGCACCAGCTGCTTGACTTGGCATGCCTCTGCCAGCTCGGCGGCCATGCTGGGCGTGCTGTGCCCATGCTCCCAGGCCTTGTCTCTCAGGCTGTCCTCCAGGGTGGCCTCATGGACCAGGACGTCAGCTCCGTAGCACAGCCTGCGCCCCGCGTCGCCCACAAGGCTGCAGCAATCCCCCAGGATGCACACCTTCCGGCCCGGGACAGCTTCCTCCAGCACGTCCTCTGAGGAAACCACGACTCCGTTTTCCAGCGTTACAGATTCTCCGTTTTTTAATCTCCCACAAATGGGTCCTGGCTTTATTCCTATACAGATATACAGAAAAGAGCAGGTTAATTGATATTCCTGCACATTCTGGTTACCCCCAAAAAAATGTGTTTGTGTTGGCCATTTAAAAAGTATGTACTATTGTGATGCACTTCCAACTGTACTCATTCATTATGGGGTCCTACATTTGATATTCATTATACAACCCCTTGCCACAAATTAATAAGGTAATTTTGTTTCACAAAATACAGCCCTGCTGGAAACTCAGTTCTGACACATCAAAACATCACAGTTTAGAATCACTGTTGATTGGCTGATCACAAATTCCTCTATATAGTTTCTGACACCTTCAGTCTTTTATCTTCGATAGACAGTCCTCATCTCAACTGTGATCTAGACTTTCCCAATTGCCATGGAGATGACTGCATACAAATTCTCTAAATCCATTTTGTCAGAAAGGATTTGGAGTACTGGAATGGAGGTTATATAATTCAAGAGAAGTTTACAGGATTTATTTGAAAAAAAGTAACAACTTTTGGCACCAGAGAAATCACGTTTCACATTTAAAAATAAATAAATAAAACTTCCTTTGAACGTAAGAAAAAAAAATCAGATCATACAATCGTATGATCCCATACAAGATCATAATATAATGAGAGCTTTTCCAGTTGACCTCCCCAAACATGACAAAAGTTAGGTACTACAATAAACTTAGATGCCACTTGCCCCACCAGGAGGAATGGAAACAATACAATGGAATTTGGTTGTTCCTGATTGGGTACCATTTGGGGCTCTGACGAACTGCTCTACTTCAGCAGTTTTGGTACGGTGGCCACACACCAGCAACTCTCCAGCTATGTGCCGCACAATGAAAGGCCAGACCCTTGAGAAGCGAGAGTTGGGGTGGGGGGGGGTTAGTTCATGTGCTACTCAACACCTTCAACAGACTGCAGCTGTGGATTTCGACAGGACGGCAGCGCGCCTGAAAGACCAGCTGTCTGCTCGTGAACCGTGACGCCTAGAGGACTCCCACCTCGCAGAGCCACGGGGAGCTAATCAAGTCGGCGGAAAACAGATCCTACTAACTACAGCGAAGAGCCGCGCGCATACACAACGCACAGGCCCTGCGCAGCGCCGCTCGCTCCCTCGCTCGTTACCCAGCTCCTTCAGCAGCTGCACGTTCAGCTTGCCGGGCCGCGGCCGCTCCTCCACCACGAAGCCGAAGGACGGGAGGCGGTGGAAGAGCCGGAAGGCCCTGACGACGAACTGCGGGCTTTCGAGGAGCGCGTAGCAGCCCTGTTCCGGGTCCAGCTGGAAGGTTCGGCCCAGCACCTCCTGGGGGTGCAGCCGCCCGCCGCCGCCGTCGTCGTCATCGTCATTGCGGGCCGGCTCCAAGCCATCCGGCAGCCCCTCGGGGGGGCACTGGTCGTCCCCGGGCACCAGCTCGTGCACCACGTAGGGGAACATCAGCTGGGAGCCCGAGAGCGTGAGAGCGACGCGCAGGAACTTGCGCAGCCCCTGTGGGCCGTAGACCTCCACCGGCGGGGGGGGCTTGGCGGGAGCGGGGCAGCTGTGGAGGCTGATGGTGCACAGCAGGCCCGGCAGGCCGAACAGGTGGTCGCCATGGAGATGGGTGATGAACACCTTCGTAATCCTGCCTGCGAACATCAGACAGGGGGAGAGAAATGGGCGTTACAGCTCTGCCCATTCGTAATCACCAGGGGACTCCAGTCCCAGCCCAGGAGTGCTGGTGGGTCTGGATGTTTTCATTCCAACTCAGCTCTTAACAAGGAAAACCAGCTGGCTACTGGTTTAACTGGACCCATTTAACAGCTCCTCCCAGCTCTTCAGCTTTAAAGAGACCTGGAGAACCTGCAGACACCCCAGCCCTCCGGGACAAACAGTGGCTTATTTGATATCACAATGTGGTATTAGCAGGATGAACTGTTATATTCTGTCATAACGTACTGTGAAGGGCAAAATGGTTTAATAAAAGCTGCATTTTTAAAAAAAACACCATCAATACTAATTCATACTCGTGTTAAAGTACCAGACTCGCCTGCTTGTTTTCTCTCTAAACGGTTAACGATAGTAGCTCCTTTAATTTAAATGTAAACTCCTGCCTCCCTCCCGAAGACAGTTCTGTTATTCTTCCCCGTCTCCTGCTATTGTATCTCTGGCCGGGTGTTCGCTCTAATCCCCACATTCAAGAACGGGAGATGCAACACGTGATCAACCGCACGTGAGACCAACACACGCTCGGCTCCAGCCCAGAAACAGAACAGCCGGCCGGCCTTCCTCCCACACAAACTGCGTGACGTCGACGTGACGTCACCGTCAGGCCGGCCTGGCAAGCTCCGAGCGGGCGAATACAGCCGCCGGCTGTTTGCTAGCTTGCCTGTCTTATTTATGAACCAACCTCTTCGTGTCACCACACAGCGCAACTGCTAAAGACAGACAGAGAGAGAAACAAGTTTTGCTCCTTTTTTGGTTTTGTCAGACGCCGCCGTACAGCCAAACTCACCAGCCTTCAGCTGGCTCTTCATGAGCTGCGTCTGCGTCCCTTCCCCGCAGTCGAACAGCCAGCAGTCCCCATCCGTGCGGAGGACCAGTGCCGAGGCTCCACGGTGAGGCGAGGGGTAGGCAGAGCCAGTCCCCAGAAACGTCAAGTCCATTGACATATCGTACTGAATGCCAAGATTTATTTTTTGCGAGTAACCCGATGGGGAGAAGAATAGAAATAAAATACCCAGACCCCCACTACCTCATGATGGAAACCGTGTGCGTGGAACTGACAGCGGCATGATTTCTGGCTCCGAGCCCCCTGGAACTATGTCAACAGAAAGCACACTGAACCTCTGCTCTACTCCGGCAATACTTGCTTGACTATACTTCCCACAAATCCCTGCGGCTTTCCAGAGAGCCTGCGGCACCGGCGCGTGCTGTGCAGGTGGATTGTGGGAGATGTAGTTCACTAATTGACCTTCCTATCTATCTGTGAACAGGTCGCTAAATTAAGAGCGTTTTAGTCAGAAAATATTTAGCAAACAGAGAAGAGACCGCAATAAAGTTCTGTTTGCTGACTTTATAGGGACAAGATTAGAGAACGCTGCTGTACATTTGTTAAAGTGTAACATCTCATCTCATGATTTTTATTCAGCACTCAAGGGCATCATTTCAAATTTTATTCACATTTAGTTTGTCCTCTTCCCGTATTCTCAAGGGAAAGAAAATTATAAGATACCACAAATACACAGTTCCACTTATTTATGCATCAGTCATAACATGGTACCACACTATTAAAGTTGGGTGACAGAGCTCCTAAAGAGTATTTGCAACTGTGATGATTGCTAACCTTTGCACTCTGTAGTCCTCCTTCTTATTCAGGCGGCTAATAAGCTCTTGAAAGCAGTTTTTCATTCTGAGTTTTGCCTACATGCAGGGGTTTCAGTCTCCATCCAGCTGGACTTGTAACAAAACAAATAACATAACAAAACGTTATTAGCCTTATACAATTTCTTGTATTAGGAATTTGTCTTTGCATACCCCAGCTTGCTCTCCATGAGACACATAGACACACAGACAGGGTCAGCCATTTATACGGCACCCCTTGAGCAGTTGGGGTTAAGGGCCTTGCTCAGGGGCCCAACGGAGTAGGATTCCTCTGCCAGCCATGGGATTTGAACCAGCAACCTTCCAGCCACAGGCACAGATCCTTAGCCACAGAACCACTACTCCAACCCAACCAAATCAAATCAGCTCATAATTGGCTGAATTGGACCAGTTCAATAACTTCTCTCTGCTTTTCTCTCCAGGTGCTTTAAGGAGACCTAAAACACACATACCAGCCCTCCAGAATCAGATTTAAAGCCTACTGCATAACATTTTATTTGGTCAAATACCTAGGCGACCCCTGCCCCCACTGTTGTTTTTTGATGGGCTGTTTGTTAATTTTAAAAGCTTTAAAGGCATGGTACACACACAACACAGTAACCCAAGCAGAACAGCAGTGCGGCAGAGGTTAGGGCTCTGGACCTGTAATTGGACTGTTGTGAGTTCATGCGTCACAGAGCAATGCTCTTTCCTCAGAATGCTTCAGATAAAGGCCAGCTGTGTAAATAATAATAATAATAATAATAATAATAATAATAATAATAATAATTGCTTACACTTATATAGCGCTTTTCTGGACACTCCACTCAAAGCGCTTTACAGGTAATGGGGACTCCCCTCACCCACCACCAATGTGCAGCATCCACCTGGATAAATGATTACAGATACAAGTCGGTTTGGATCAAAATCATAACCAAAAACAATCATAATGTGAAAAACACTAATTGAAGGAGGTGCCTTGGTTTACTGGGAACGCATTGGCAAAAAAGAGTTAAAAAGACAAGGAAAGCCAACTGACCTTTAACCTGCAACTACATGATAGTTAAGTAGAGGAATTAAGATATTGAATCTTCCCCATACCTGATCAAACACAGCTTGTCCCAAAGGCCAGATAGATAATCCCCTCGCCATATCACATTTCCAGCACTGAGTGATCCATTTCATAGCTGCTATCAGTGCCACGTTAACAAAACTGACCTCATTACCAGACACAACAAGTCAGACTACCCTCCAAAGAACAGAAATCAAGGCTCAGGTGGTATTCAAAATCTGTAATTTTGTTCCAGTATCATCCTGCAGGATGATATCAATTATGACCACAAGCAAGACATATTCAGAAAGTTACTGCTCTCCATTGTACACATAGGATTGTGATGGATGAGTTTAGAATTACAGTAATAGCATCACATTTTCTAGGGCACACTATATACCATTGTATGTACTGCTTTATAAACGTAGAGTGAAGTTATCATTATTTTGACTAGAAGTGCAAAAACAAAACTGAGTCACACATACTTATGGGTGCTTGTCATGAGCCTTATACAATGGTAAGAGGATTGCATCAAAACATCCTGTTACTCATCTACTGTATACTCAAACAAGAGAGGAACTAATCATTTACACCAGCACTGAAAAGCAAATCACAGTAACAAGGTCAAAGAACTGCTGAAATATTAACATTGAGTGTATATTTATTAAACAATGAAATGTTTATGACAAGTTGGGACCTCTTAAACAGGCTCTATACTGTATGTATCAAAGATTACATGATGCAAAACTATAAAACAAAACTGCCACCTGCTTCTATACCATCAGGTTTACAGAGTGGGGCTGCAGTCAGCACTACTATACCCCAGGAAACTCTGGTACTGGGTTCAATTCTGGATTTTGGTCCTTCTGTGTGGAGTTTGCATGTTCACCCTGTGTTCATGTGGGTTTTCTTTTGGTGATCTGGTTTCTGCTGTCCTCCTACACACACACTTTCCAAGTCAATTGGTATCTAATTTCTCTCTCCTTGTGCATGTGTCTGTGTCCTGTGATGGACAGACCTTGTCCAGGGTGTAGTCAAGGAAAATAATACATCAAGTCAGGAGACGCACACTAAGAAAAATAAACCCTTTATTTAGCATTTTGACAACACACGCGTAGGGCAGCTCAAGCACAGCAACAATCCTGCTGCACAACAGTTTCAAACCAAAGGCAACAGACCATAAAAAAATAAAGTTCCCAAAAACAAGCAACTTTAAACCAATACATTTTATAGGTATTTGAAGCATTACAAGAGTTACAAGTTTATACTGTAGTTCCAATCATAATTTTGTTCAGGGTATTTCAGTAAACACATCTTAACTAGATATCGACACTCCTTGAAAGCAAAAAATTTTAAAAAGTACCGCATATCCAGCAAAAGATTATAAACTATATAAACTAACATGGTTTAGCTGGAAAACTAACTAGGACTGCTCGTTTCACATATGTATTGCCATCCTCTGACTGGTTTTAAAGCTGTAATTACAATTGCTTGATTATGTCCACTTAATCAACTCTTGGTTTGTTATCTGATGCCTAAAAAAGTTGAAATCCCCCTTTATTCAATGTTAGCAGAATATGTTTAACCCTTCTAGCCTTTTAACTGCTTCTTCTAGAGGGATGCGTCTTTAATTTGAGAGTAAAATTGAAACAATATTATCAAAGAAAAAAGGGAATGAGACAATAGAGATTTTGTATTAAATGGGCACAGTTTAAATTGTAATTGTATGCTTTGCTAGTGTGTTTTGTACTTCTGTGGGAGAAGCCAAAGACAAATTTCCACAGCTGTGGACAGTAAAGTATCTATCTAATTAGCTGATACAGAACAATGAACATCTTGGAGCAAAGGACAAGGCATCATGTTATGCGAGTCGAGATCTAATCCAGCTACTAAAACAATTGTTTTGTTTTTTTACGAGGGTTGACATGGGAGATGCTTAAAGGCAAATAGTTCTGGGAGCAAAATACATACAAATTGGTCAACACTACTGATAATTTAAATGGTACCTAACTATGTAACTAAACAAAAGTCAAATTCCTCATTCTACATTAACCATCAAGAATTAAAACCATCTAATTTAAGGGATCCCAGTTCTGGTCCTGGAGACACCCATACCTGCTGGGTTTTGTTCCACCTGGGGACTTAAATAATTGAACCCTCAATAGAACAATTAATAGATTTAATTAAAAAATGTTTTTAGTACCTATAACATGCCGGAGGCATTTTAACTATTGTCTTTAAGAAATTTAAAATCTCCCACCTTTGATTGGGGGGAAAAAACAAACTTGTAAAGGTTTTAACCAAGCACCTTGTTGGTTCAGTTAAGGACTCATTTAAAGCTACATCTCAGCTTCAATGAAAACCAGCATGTGTGAGACCCCAGGATCAGGACTGGGAACAAGGTTCACTGCTTAGAAGTACCACCTGTGCTTGGACTTCAGTGGATCTGAGAAGACTACTGACATACAAAATCTGTACACCCTTAAGACAAATATTGAATCATTTCTTAAATAATCAACAGTGCACATGAAAGGGGACGGAACGAGTGGAACTGAAATTGTTACGTCTGTGGTTTGTAAACATAAAATTACAGTAAGGAAAAGGTTTAGCAGAGGGGTCTCCAATCCTGCTCCTGGAGAGTTCCAATTCAGCGGGCTCTGTTGGTCACCAATTTCTAAAGATCTGGAACAATTACTTTCTGATCAATAAAACAGGTGGTTTGTTAAATTAAGCAATTTGGAGATGATTTAGGATTAATATCTATGTGCTATTCAGCCCTCAAGGTTCTCTTAAATGAACAGATGGTTTGTTTGATTCGTCAATATCTTATAGGCGTTATCAATCTTTTGAAACAGGTGACCTAGAAGACCAACTGGACTGGGGCTCCAGGACCAGGGTTGGAGAAAACTGGAGTGGATATTAGTATTGGCCCTGTTGCTGATGTGCGTCAAGACAAAGCTGCAGAGCCTTCAACAACTGCCCAGCCCATGTGGGGATAAAGATCTGCAGTACAAGGATGCAGAAACTTCCCAAGGAAGGAAAGCAGAAAATCCCAGCAGGCACTTGGGAGGAAAAGGTGCATCAGATTCCATGACCACAAGTAGATGGTCAATTTAGGATTTAGACCAACAGCTCCAAATCATTTGTCTTAGGTTTATGAGCAGATGTTAAGAAAAAATGTTTCCCTTATACTTTTAATAAAACATAAAAATCTCTTTAACCCCCCAAAAAATACACTTGACAAAATCAGGTTTTAATAACCCATAAGCCATGTTTTAAAATATCTAGTGGAAAAGGGAAATATTCTTTTTAATATTTTGAGACTGAAAGTTCATAAGAGGGATTTGGATGTTAGTGGCACTGATAAAAACACAGCATATACAAGTGTTCAGAATTAATGTTTTAGAGAGTGTGCAAACAACTCACGTCTTCATCAACATTTGATTAACTTCAGTGAAATTATACATCAACACAAGTCAATAATAGTTTAAAAAATGAAACAGATCTTTAATTTAAAAACCTCTAAGTTTAGGTTCTGAATACTTTGGGGTGATTACCTTAAGAGTATAATCCTGAACTGGCCTTTTGTAAATGTGTAAACATGTTGTAACATGAAATTTAATAAAGTAATTGAACATAACTGGAAAATCTTTTTCAGTATAACTCTTGCTATGCAGTTATCTCAAGAAAGTAGACACCCTTTCACAGTTAAAACGGTCAACCTCAGTAGGGGGTTGTGATGCTCATACTGCTGTTGTGACATGAATAGCACCATGAAAATACTATAAATTATGTGGTTTAGTAAATCATGTATTCTCCACCACTATCACTGCTTAATAGTCCTTAGTTTAGGAATTAACAAGCACGTAGGATGATGTGTGTTCCCAGTAACTGTTCAGTTTCAGACATGAAAACCCCACTTGTATTTAGATGCAGAAGCTGATTAACTCAACTGAATCAACAGTTCAACGCTCCTGCCACCAGCAAACTACCAGCCCTGTTTTTATTTTGGCCCAACGGGAACTCGTCATTAAGTGCTGAGATGGTAATGGGAGGCCAAACATTTGATTCTTGTACACCTGGTCTTGCACAGTGCTTCAGAGCAAAGACCGGAACGCTGTAAGCTCTGCAGAAGAGCCGGAAACACCTAGGCTCAACTTGTGACACGCCGCAGAGAAAGTGCTCGTACTCCTTGTCAACGCTGCCATCTGCAGGCCTTAGCTGGTTAAAGACACAGCTGGGAAATTAAAATCCATTCAATTGGATTCTGCAGATATGGTCTGCTAAAAATTATCCACTGATACAATAATCGATCCATAACGGCCTGACAACAATGACAGAAGACGGAAAAAACACCCAACCTCAGAGGCAACGAGTCCCAGGATGTGGTGTTAAATGTTTGTTTCTGAGCTGCCGGGAGTGAGCCACAAACTCTTTCACAGTGTATCTGTGTGAAGCTCCCTTCACTGAACAAAAACTTCAACAATATAATCATGGAGTGCAGGTTATAAATGTTAATCCCCTGAATATTTTGAGGGTAGGGAAATAAGACAAATAAGGAAAGAAAAACAGAAGAGGGTTCCACTCCTAGGCCATTTTCATTTGGAGTTTTTTGTGCTTTCAATGCGTTTCAAAGTGCGTTACGTAGTCAAGACTGAAAAGGGCTGTGTTTGCATCTTATCAAAGGAAACCGGCGTGTTCTGACAGATCACAGCCAGGAGTGGATGGCTGGATTGGAGTGTGAACAGAAAGTTAAGAATGAAGATGACAGTTTGGTTCTGGTGTCATTCTAATGTTCTCAAACACCTTCAGGGGTCACTACGTTCAGTAGGCATAAGATTCTGAAAAGAACTTGCTCAGATGTTACAAATAAGCACTAAAAGGGAGTAAGATGTGGGAGCACTGAACGAGGAGCTGACCTAGGGGGCTGTGCTAGGCTCTCAGCTGGCGTGATACCGCAATCTATTAGACTATCTTTGGAGGCTTGGCAGCGGACTCTGGCCATTCATAAATATCGGGCAGGAAGGAGTCGTACTCGGTATTCCACACCTTGGACCTGATGTACCCATCCTTATCCAGGGGCTCAGGATAGTGGAACGCCACACCATTGGCGTACAGGTACTCTACCACCTGACAAAACATGGAGAAAAGCAAAGGGTCAGAACAGCCCAGAGTCTAAACATTTTCAGATACTGTATTGCTTGTACAAAACAGTGGTGGTCCGGGGGACTGTGCTGAGTGATTTGTAAATAAGCCGTAGCCTTATGGTTTTGCATTTACCCTGCAGAGCAGCCAATTACAGTTTTGCAAGTGCAAGTCCGCACTCATGTGATCACGAGGGGCAGGTTTGGTCAACGTTTGTGTCCCAGAGCTCACGACATTGAGCTCTGTGTTTGCAGGGCTTAGAATATAGACTTCATTGAAATGCAGAACAGGCAAGGGAGAAGTAAAACAAAACATTTCTACCAAACAGACAACTAAATCATCTTTTTGGTCTGAAACAAAGGAGATTACAAGGAGACTTCCAGATTCCTAAAAGGCACAGACCAAGTGCACTCAGCACAAGGACCTGGGGACACAAGTACAAAGCTTAGAGACACAGAGTGGAGTCATCCTTAGTCATGGGGTTGGAGTTGATTCCACAGAATCCACAGAAGAAGGGACAGATTCAATTCTTAGGTCTTGAAGTTACTAACAAATGGAAAACATGAGCCAACTGGTCTCCTCTTTGATAACCATTTTTTTGTTTTTATTTCCAGTACGATTACTGGTTGCACAGACAACACTGAAGAAGACTTCATCTGCTTCCCCCGTGTGGAAAAGTACAAGCAGCAAAAGAGGGATTTCCTCCTGACAGCACGGTCTCTTACCTTAACAGCAATGCGAATGGACACCTCTCTAATGTTGGACAGCTGCGGGTACAGTCTTCCCTGGCTCATCTCCTCATCAGTCAGCTGCTCTGCAAGGGCCTATGAACAGACAGTCACTGCCTTTATGTCTTGAGAGTACACCCCACTCTCATGGGACTGACCTACGGCGGTTGATCCAAAGCTCTCCTTTCTTTCGTTTCGAATATTCAGTTATGGATCAAGGCACAGAGCAACGGATTAAAGAAACAAACCTTAGCAGCTTCCAAGAAAACCGTGTCACTGATGTGACGTACTCCGCTGAGAATCACAGCCAGGGCTACACCTAAAAAGAGTCAGTACAAGACAACTATAAATACGAAGTATTCCTTGTATTAGTTAACAGCAGTTAAGGAGTCACATACACAAACAACCTTGAAACGATTTAAGATGTGTTATGTAATAGGTTCATACAATAAAAGAGCTGCTTTTTAAACCATGTTAAATGAAATTGCTGAGACACTGAGTGAGCAGGTACAAATTTGAACTTTTTTATCAAAGATGTCTAAAAATGATTAGATTACAATTTTGTGTGTTTGCGACCTACAGGAACTTATACATAGGTGCACGACCTGAGCTGTCTTGAGTAGAAATAATGTCAGTTAACAAAACAAATTCTGATTACTAACAGAAAAAGGAACACTCTGGATACAGGACAATAAAACTTTGGATAGAAATGTATTTCTAAAGAGCAGCTTACCATGAGGAACACTAAGAGTTACGAAACAATACATCAAATTGGAAAAAAAATTAATGAAATAAGAAAATCAGTACAGATAAACTGCAGCAATACTCATCTTTAGGTCCATTTTCTCAGTCCTGTCCAGGACAGAAGGAAAGGCACTGTGGTCTAAACTGTCATTTTTTTGTGGTTGTTTTACCTGGGAATATGTAGGCGTTGTTCCCCTGTCCTGGCGTGAACACGCGGCCGTCGCTCAGAGTCACAGTTCCAAAAGGGCTGCCGCTGGCAAACAGACAGCGGCCCTGGTGACAGAGAGACAATGAGAGCGTCAGAGCACTGCGATGAGGAGACTTGATACAGTAAAGATGGTACAGTACTTCTCTTGTAGTCTGTGTCAAGTTAAAGGCAGAACAGTGCGTCATTCACAGTGAGCGACAATTTAAAGGCGTTACAGTACTTCTCTCACAGTATGCAACAAATTTAAGGTGGTACAGTGCCTCTCACACAGAGCGAAAAGTTAAAGGCTGTACAGTACCTCCGTCACAGTGTATGCCTCCTCAGCAGTGCACTCTGCCTTAGTTGTGGGGTTGCTGAGAGCAAATATTATGGGGCGCTCATTGAGAGAGGCCATGGCCTTGAGGACTTCATTGGTGAAAAGCTTGCCTGCACCTGCCACTCCTAAAGAAAGAGAACGACAACCAATCAACTGGGTGGCAGAGAACGACTGCAGCGCAATGCTAGAGATAGCTGCAGTTTAAAAGGCAACTCCCTGGGATCATGTAGGGGTCATACAGGAAATAGATAATAGGATGAGCTGATTTAGCCTCCTATGATCAAATGACCACAACGCCTTGGGGCAACTGAGCACAGAAGAATCATTTTCCCAGCATCCCTAACTTCTTCTGGGACACATTGAGTCACTTGCCCACTGCGGAAAGAAAAGACCTGTGCTGCAAAGCTGGTTAAACAGCCCACTTTTGAGGGTGTTCTCCTTACCGATTATGGCCGTAGGTTTGAGGACATTAACAGCATCAAGAAAGCTCTTGACTGTTTCTCCAGGACTCTGGTGTACGAAGGCCTCCTGGTTACCGTCTGTTATTTCTCGCCGGTCCTACAAAGGGATATCAGTAAACAGACAATTTACAGGGCCCCCTCATGATCTGAGAAGGCATAAACCACTTCTAGTTAATACTAGTTGTACATCATCTGCACCTTTTCACTAGATATTCAAACAGATGGGCTCAGCCTCCCAGACCTCCTCTGCTGTATCTCACCTGCACCAGTAGACCATATTTGTCAAACATCCAGATTTTCTTTCTGGCTTCTGCTTGTGACACCCCTGCCTCCATCATGGCCATGACAATCAGGTTAGCGATTCCCAGAGCAGCCTGAAAAAACAGAGCTGATCAGAAACCACTCCAGACTCAGATTTGTCCAAACACTTACCCATCATTTTCCATCTCATTGGGGTGCCCATCTGTGCTCATAAAGAACCACAGTCCTGCTCGTTTTTCAGCCAGGCTTAAAAAGGTCAGTGAGCCGAGACCTGGAGAGTATGTTAATGCTTTTTAATTAAGCAACAGACTCTTAATTAAGCAACGCTTAGCTGCAATGAAAACCAGAAGACCACATGTGGACACTCCTCACGAGCCACTAAATGATATGGTTATGTATAATTACTCACAAGAAAAAAAAAACTAGAGGTCAAATATGAAAGATCAATGAACAAATGCTTTTTAGAGTTCTAAAAATGAAGAAGTCATCACTCATTTCTCTTAAGTGCGCAAAACTTGGGTTTCTGGTCCAAGATTACCTCTGTCACTGACAGGTGACCACACTTTCTACTCTGCATTGGGAAGGAATACAGGTGAACAATTGTCACTATTAGTGACAATGAGTTAAAGGCCCTTAGAAGTGGGCTCACTCATATCCCTGCTGAGCTGAAGGTTAGGACTGCTGGCTGCCCTGGGCACCCCTCTGGAGCCCTCAGTTTCCAAATGCAGAAAACGCTGTTGTGGCATTAATAGAGATCACCGACTGCTGTATACAACTGCCTGATTACATTATGACCAGAATGCTACAAAATGCAATCTGAAAAAAAGAATTGCATTGATCAAAAGGACACAGAGGAACAGTCCATGGACAGGAGGGTGGGTCACAAGATCTTACCTCTCCTGCACCCAGGAAGAGAACTCGGTGCTCGGTGATGGGCTTCCCAATCACCCGCTGTGCTGCCAGCAGTCCGGCCAGCGCCACTGAGGCTGTACCTGCAAGAGGACAGGGACACCAAAAACATCTCGCACAGCTGCATGAACACTCACTGCAAACCATCAGGGACTGGAGCTAAAAGCTTCCCTTCGCTCATCAGCACAGGTGCACCACTCCAGCCCCGGAGGGACCGAACCCAGCAGGTTTTCTAGGTCTGAAGACATTCTAAAAGTGATACATGGGTCCAGTGGTGGTAACGATCTGCTAGATTTTGGATCATGAGCATTTCTCAGCTTGTTCACAGCTGTTAGCAAAGCCTTTCATATTGCACACACTCCTACTCGCCCACATCCGAAGCAAACAAATATTTGGTAAACTCCTCTCCTCTCAGTCACACAAGACAAGCTTCGTAATATTCCTTTCAGTCAGTTTTGGCATCCAACAGAAACCATGGAATTTTGTGCAGACCTAATATTTAATACCCTTGTTATGAAAGCAATTATTAAATTGTTTTTTGTATTGCTATTTTATTGTTTATGTTTTTACATAAAAAATCTTTTCTTGGTTTTGCAGTGGAAAAACTCGATCTACAACAAGCGGCCTTTGCCTTGTTACTGTTCCCCTGGCTTTTTTTTGGCTGGTTGAGATTCCTAGGTCAGTTAACTTGTTCTTAAGTTACAACACATAGAGGAGAAATGAGGAGTATATTCAATGAAAAAACAGTGTCTGAGTGCCCTGGACACAAAATGGCCAAGTCACAGCTTATTTAAAACCGGAATGGCCACCATTTGAGGTTGTAATGAAAAGTTTGCAGGGAGAGCAGACATACTGTGCTTGTAAATTTCTGAAAACAGTGTTAGATTTAAGAAAGGACCAGGAAGTTGAAGTGCCTGTCTGAAGTGCAGTAACTATACTACTTTCCATTCATTTCAGATTCATCCTGGCCAAACAGATAGGCACTGCCAAACAAATGCTGGGCACCAAATGATATTCTTTCAAAAGAGCACTGCACAAGCCTTGCTGAACTCCTCCCTTTGGACTCCTTATTTATTATGACCGCTAAATACAGAGAAACCATGCCTGACTGGGTCCTGCATACTGCACATTCAGGGATACATTCGCTCATCACTTAACTCACCTTGAATGTCATCATTGAAGGTGCAATACTTCTCTCTGTACTTGCGCAGGAATCTGAATGCATTATGGTTCCCAAAGTCTTCAAACTGAATGAGGGTGTTTTGGCCATACCTAAAGAATAGCATTATTAAACAGTTGTCCAGGCAACTGTAGTGTTGAAAGACCAATGAGCCTGTATACAGATATCATATCACATATTTTTGGAATATGATACAGTACGTCTTACCAGAGGGCAAAGATGGAGACCATATGTGAAATATAAAAAATCCTTAATTTGAAAAAATAGCTTTCATAACTGCAGTATGGCAGTTAGCTGCTGGAGGAAAACCCCTTCATGCTCTGTTAGGCAAAATGATTGTCTTGCAGTGCAGATTACATAAAAACAGCACATACTTATACTGAAGTATTAGTGTAATTAGAATGTATTAACTTCACAGCAACCTGCTGACATGACAGACCTGTAATCCTGCAATCAAAGCCATTCAGGATTCACGATATGGGGTTGTAATGCTCTTTTGCGAGCTGCAGGAAGGAATCTGTCATCTTAAGATCTCACATGTCACTGCCCACAGCGCTGTGCTGCTGCAGAGAGAAGCGCTGGGTTCTTACTTATTCACCACTGCCTCCATGAACTCGTCGATGAGGTCGTCATAGAGCTGAGAGCGGTCCCGTTTCTGGTACAGGCCCATGTAAAAGGGATCCTTCAACAGTGTCTGCAGCAACAACAAAGAAAAGAGAAACCTCCTAGTTTAAAAGACTCAGGCCACCGACTGCATTATCTTTTTCAGCTTGGACAGTGCTGGCAATGCAAGGTGATGAAGCACCTTCAATGAGAGCCCAAGAAAAATTCACATCCTGGTTTGCAGGAGCTCAGTAATTCAGTCAGCTGTGCAGAGCTGCTGTGAGGACGGCTCAGGTCACCCTATCCTTCCTTTCTTCAGGACAACAGTTCTTTAAATGAACAAATTACTTGCATAATTGATCAGTAAATTAGATTTTCTAAATAATTAATAAGCAGGATTAAAGGATGGCTTGAAGTCTATAGGTCTGACTGGACTCGAGCTCTCCAGCACTAGGGTTGAGGACTTCTTGTATTCTCCCTCTTACAAAACTATCTATTTTACCCACGATATACTTAACACAGATCAATAATCAAATGACAAAATAATACAAAACTCCCTGGAAATGAGAAGTGCTCTCAGTTTATTATAAAACTAGAAATAAACAGTGTTGTGACAGTGTGCTACAACAGTAAGGGAATAAATCAATACAGGAAGTTCAGTTTAAGAGTGTGCAGGCAGAAGGATACCATCGAAAAGAAATTCTGCTTTGTGTAAATGAACTGAGTTGTGGAGGGTGTGATGTGTTCCTGTGACAAAAGCCTGTATTGGGGGTTACAGACTGCGTGGCCTGGTGCCCCATCTCCGCTGCCATTCAGGGAAACTCACGGGATTGTCGGTGCCCACATCGATGCAGACTGGAAGGCACTTCTCGGGTTTGATGCCAGCACAGGCCGTGTACAGGCACAGCTTCCCTACCGGGATGCCCATCCCGTACACCCCCAGGTCCCCGAGACCCAGAATCCGTTCTCCGTCAGTCACCACCACCGCCTGGCACAACAGACACAGGCGAGACACAGCGGGAGTCACACACTCACAGGAGAGGCCCAAAGTTTGTACACACAACAGTGTGGAATGAAAATATTACAGGACTGACAGACATGCGGTGCGCTGTCATGGTTAATTCTTCTATTGTGAAAAAGATATAGAAGAATCTCTGCCATGTAAACTAGGACACCCTGCTCCAGCTGGTTCATACAGGGGAACCCCTGGACGCCCCGCTCCAGCTTGTATCTGGAGTGTGTAACAGGTGAACAGTTAACGGTTTGCTGTGTAGATTTAGTCCGCCTTACCTTTACATCAGGCTCTGGCCAGTTGTCCATGACAGACTTGATATGGCCTCTGTCCAATATGGAAATAAACAAGCCCCTGTCAAACATTTAAAAAGACCAGTTAATGAAATGATATATATATATAATAACATGGGCTTTAGTTTTTCAGTTTCTAATGATGTGACACCCCTTTGACATTACTGTGACCTGATTCAGTTTGATAATTAAAAACAAAAAATCAATTAATTATTCCGAACAATAATCAGTCTCAAGTACATTTGTTGATTGGAGTGCTGGTTGTTTGTCCTTTATCTGTAATGGAAAGACAGGTGACAGTGATCACTCCTGCCTCAGTTTTTTGAACAGATGTGAAAAGTTGTCATTTCTAGAATTTCTAGAATTCTCTTCAGCATTTGATTGCATTCAATTGCAATTACTGGCAACCAAGCTATTGTCTAATTTTATTTTTTATCTTAATCTTGTCAGCTGGGTCACAGATTACAGACGGAACCTAAAAGGTAAGAATTAATAATGCTTTGTCTGACAAGTGGATTCTTCAACTGGTTCCCCCAAGGAACCACTGTATTGTCTCCCTTACCTTTCGTCCTGTATACAAATGACTGTAAATTACCACCAATCAAAACACATAATTACATTTACAGACAACTCTGTTACTGTTAGTCTGCTGCAAGCAGACGAGTGGGGCCAAGGAACAGTTGTAGAGGAGTTTGCCACTTGGTGTGAACTAAACTATTTGGAGTCGAATGTCTTTAAAACAAAAGACATGGCAATTATTTTCAGGAAGAACCCTTAGACCCCCACTCAAAGGCTGACGATCAGGAGATAATCGGTGGACATGGCTGGTAAATATACATATTAGGGACTATACTAGACTGCACATTTTGAGGCAAACTGATTCTAGTCTCAAAAAAGAGCAACAGATTCTGTTTTTTTTCCCTGATCTGCTGCATTTGGGAATCTGAATCTGTGGAGTATTGTCAAACTGTCAGAAAGTCATTGGTGCTGATATTTCTAATCTACCCCATGTCTATCAGTTCCGATTTGTACAAATAGGAATTTTCCACCCCAGATGGAAATGTTTGTGTCACGAACAGTTCTTTCCAGGCCCTATGCAGACGACGCGATCCGGAATTGTGAAGATACACTAGGGAGAAAGTCATGCAGGAAAGGGTCTGGATACAGGGGGGCGTGTCCGAGGTGAGCTGGTGTCCTGGGGAAGTGAGTCCGGGCGAACAAACAAAGCCAAAGTCCAAACGGGGAATCCAAACGGAAGAGTAGAGTCCAAGACCAGGAGATCCATCCAAGGGTTAAAAGCATGAGCCGGCTCGGGACCGGGGGGGCAGGGAATCAGGAACAGAAGGTTAAAACCATAACGGAGCCAGACGCAGCAGGACCCCGGGCTCTCATGAAACGTGATTCAATGAGGAACCAGGAGTAAGGTCCGTGGCTGGCTTTTAAGGGGGAGCGGGAATAGGGAACAGGTGCAGACAATGGGAGGAAACAAGGAAGGGCTGGAGCGCCCTTAAGAGGAGGGGTTAGCGATCGTGACAGTTTGATGACTTCCAACTACTCCCCTCAGAATGCAGAATTCCTAATTTAAAAACAAACAGGTTCAAGTTCTCACTTATACCTGTAGCTATAAGCTTGCTCAACAGTTGATTCTCTTGCTCATGTTTACGCATATTGTCTGTTGCTGTACAACAAAATTGCCACTTGGGGATTCTCTCTGCCAGTTCATCTCGTACACCCTCTCTGTCAGTTCATCTCGTACACCCTCCTCCCAATAACCTGGTTAAGCCCCCAGTCCTCGTGCTGGAGATCTGCTGACAAATATAATTCCAGCAGTAAATATCAGCCTATTTGTACGTGGTCACAGTTTATAAAGCAAATCATTCTTCCTCAAAGGACTATACATTTTGCAAAAACACAAAGAAACATTGAGACTCATACAGTACATGCATATATACAAGAGTATAAATGGTGGGCAGCAGTGTCTTACTTGGGTCTGCGGAAGATGTGCCCGTACTGTGAACACGCCAGGCCTACAGTGGGGGTGTAGACTATGGGCATGAGCTTCTCAATCTCCTCCTGCAGGATGCGGTAGAACAGCCTCTCGTTCCTCTCCTGGATCCCCATCACGTAGATGTATCTGTGCACAAACACACACACAACTGGGCTCAAGCTATTACCTGCACAGCTCTACCTTATAGGTGATCTTAATTTTAAACTCAAGACTAAAAACAGGCATGAACAACAATAAAACCAACTGAGGCAGCAAAACAAGGCTATGATATGACATAACATCTTTTCTCTAAACTCTAGATTTCATGAACTATTGATATGATTGCTATTTTCCTACTTTAAATAAACCTTAAAACTGAACTGCAATGTTGATAGAACACATAAGCTGTCATCTTAGATTATTTAAATTGCTCATATTTTATGAAAGGGTGGTGGTGTAGTGTAGTTGTTCAGGTCTCTGATGTGGATTGTTTCACTGGCCTTGTGGCGGCTTGTGGGTTCGAGTCCCCACTGTGGACCTGTTGTATGTTGAAAAGAGATCCTTTACCCCTGTTACTAGTGGGACCAGTATTGCTTGGGGGTGATCCCTAAGTTGGACCATCCAGAGGGGGAGTCATGTGCTCTCTAGTCCACTTAACTCTATAGAAACCAGTGTGAGCTCTGGTCCGATCAGCCAGTATGACTCGGATCTGGGCTTTGCTTATTTTGTGAAAATGCTCTGTGTCGATTTGCTGTGAAGGGCAACAAACCAAATAAAATTCAGATCAACATATTTGCAGAAAGTTTATTTAAGAACTGAGATACTTTGATTATAATATCACGGGTATATCATGGGTCCAGCGGGGATGACATTCAGGACCAGTACACATGTCAGACCAGAACGCTCTATAGTTCCAGTCCAAAGTGCAGCTGGACTGGGGTTAAAGTGTTCAGATGTTATGGTTTCTTTGAATCACAGCTCGGGCTCACTTCTCTAAGGGGTCGGTCATTTTCTCCAGGTTCCTCTTGAAGCGCATTGCCTGGATGTCCTGGGTTTCGATCTTGGGAGGGAGAAGGCCCTGTAGGCCCAGGATCTGCCTCTCTTGCAATGTGAACGCCATTCCCTGCCAAACAGACCACACTTCAACAAGCAGCAAAAACCAGCTCCCACCCCAGCAGAATCTGCAGCAGACAGGTGAAAGCTGTGCCTCCTGCTCTCTGCTGAAAACTGTTCTCTTGTAGACTGAAGGAGAGAATACAGGCCAGATAATGCTCAGGCCTCACACCTTGTTCCTGTGGCTAAATCTCATACAAAACAAACAAGTCCTAAATGTTCACAATCCAGTCTCTTTAAAAAACATTTCATTTTTCAATTTCTGGCGCTAAGGCCTTCACATTTTTTCTGTGACACCTGGGGGCTTTTCTGAAAGTTTTTGTCCCCGTACCCAGCTAGCTGTTGATACAAACGTATCACAGTAGCCGAGGCTGTACCTTGTCACTAGGGCTTTCAAACTCTCTTAACCAGACGTGGCTTTTACTTAATGTCGGAAAAAAAAACATAAATTACCCTGCTTCACTTGTTTCACTTCTTTCAAAAGGATCTACTGGGAACTATACCACAAAACCTAATTAACACTACCACAAATTACTGGATCAGGATTGATATCCTGTGTCATCGCTTTTCCTTGATCATGCTCCACGGAGCTATTTTCAATGAGTAAAAATGAAAAATGTCCGAATCCCGGATGGAAATTAAAACATGAAGTACACTACAGCAACGAGATAACACCCTTTAATTTTCAATGTTAAACCAAATACAAATTGCTTTCTGGGAGACCATTAAAACCATACACATCAGTGAGCCTTCTGTTTTTTTTAATCCAGAGTGACAAGTGTACAGTGCAGTATAACTTGTCCTTCAGAACGTTGAGTTTTTCGAGTTGAGGAAAGCCCAGTAAAAACTGTATTTTCAGATAAGGTTAATATTACACTTTTTAAATGATTTTCTCCTAATGTTTTAGGAATTTTAGGAGTTTTATCTAATTAGGAGTTTTCTCCTAATTAAATAATGTAATATTAATTGATTGCTTTGAGAAAAACACAGTGCTCCAGAATAACACTGGTGCTGGGGGCAGCCCTGTACGAACAGGAGCAGGATAATTATTTCAAATCACACAACTGCCTGATACCTCAGATCGTGCATGACCTAGCATGACCTAGAGCTAGACTAGAGAGTGGAGAGTGGCAGGAAGGAGGAAGGAAGGAAGAACAGATCAAATTCAACACACCAAGTATGATCTCATTTTGCATTTGTGGTGGAGAGATGACTGTGTCCAAACAGCTCTGCCTACAGCGTCCACACAAGAGAGGAGAAATGCTAATAATGGTGTTTAATCAGTAGACTGTACCCAAACTGACTGACAGAGAAGTGCTTTTGTGTGTGATAATGCTCACTAAACTGCCCACTTAGAATCTTTGGATAGAACAGTTCAAACTGTGGAGGGGACTGGCGTGAGTCACATGTTACCACTGCAACTGTTATCAGGAAGAGATAACACAAGCTAAATACAGTACAGTTTCACACAATGACTCATCACCAACACAGAGATAAGAGCTCCGTCAGCAGCTGCCGGAGCACAAAATGGTAATCTATACAGTTTTCCAGGTTAGTCCAGTTATTGTGTTTCAGGCGAGATGAACAACGCTACAAGTTCCTTGTGTGAATTTCCCACTAAACATTACAAAATGTTACATAAAATCAAGCTGTTAGAGAATGTTTATTTACACAAAATAAAAATATAAAGCTCGCCAACATATTTTTCAACATGCCAGATAAATCACCGTTTTAAAAAAATGAAAAAAGTCCCTACATGTTATTCACAAGTATTCCGCAGCACTGGAATTCAGTACAATAGATTACAAAAAATAGGAAATATGTAAGTTCTGGAATATTTGCAGACATTGTATACAAGTAATCCAAATTAAACTAATTTTGGATTTGTCATGTTATGTCAAAAATCCACTGTGGACAAGTACACAAAGAGTGTACGAGTTTGTATGCACACGACAGTTTCTTCCATATGGTTTCAACTTAGACCTACGTTTTCACATGTTTGAGCTGATAAAAGAAAACAGCAGACCTGTTTCTTTCACTTTTGGATGGGTCGTAGTTTCTCTGCTGAAATACAGTACTTCCCAACCAATAGAGGGTGACTTTAAGAGACATGCCCCCCGAAGACAAGGCAGGAATCTCTGGTATGCTTTGATGGGAAAGACCCTCTAGTGGTAGTCCTTTCTAATACTGCTAATACTGTTAAGAGAACCAGATCCAGCACCACATGGAAGCAATCAGACTAGGCTGCACTAAACGGCAAAAAAAGTCTGCATCATGGTTTCTTTCTGGTCTCTTCACAGAAAAGTTTAAGTGTCACCACTGCTGGAAGTGGTGACAAGGGCCCACTGACTGAGATCTAAATCAAGTAAATCAAGTTCACTAGCATCTTCAGAAGCTATAGTGTTCTGGCATTAACCTGATGATGCTGATCAATGCCTGTAAGCTGTGAGTATAGTTGTGCATCCAAATGATGCCAACAAAACACAGGATTTCGTTTTTCTCTGTGGGCAGACCGAAAAAGACAAATCACTTTGCACGGAGAGAGGTGTGTAGAGTGGGCAGCTCTTCGCCGCGCCAGCGAGCACGCACCTTGTTAGTCCTGGGGTTGAGCATGAGGGGCTTCCCTTTCTCCTTGGTGTGGACGGCCCGGCTCGCGCACACGCAGGGCCTGGCGGCCAGCCGCAGCCTGGACAGCATCGCTCGCGGGAGTCTGCCTGCCGGGACAGGAGAGGCGCAGCGTCACTGCATCGCCCCCGCTGGAGAGGGCTTGCCCTAGCAGACTTCACAGGTCTCACAACAATAAGGAGACTGCGAGCGCTCGTCTAAAAAAAAAGGTTTTTTGCGCCGCACCTCAAGAAAAAGTCAAACAATGCCAAGATTGATGTGCATTTATGAGTCATGTCTGTGTGCTTTGGACAAATAAGTGATGTGTTTTTTAAGTTCACGACAGGGCAGTGACAGGTAAAGACAGTCAATGCAAAGGGGGGCTTGTACAGTCATGGTAACATACTGACAGCTTACGTGGGACCTGTTTAAGAGAAAGGCAAAAACAGCTTCTTAAAAACTGTTTTAAACAATACGCAATTCTTACAAAACTGTTTCTCAAAACTGATCCCACAAGACTACTGTCAATCTATGGCCAAGATGCTGCCAGCAGCCTGAGAACAGTCTCTCCCTCCGTGAACACCCCACTGACACAGACTGAACGATGCCCTTACACACTCATCAGGGGTCTCATCTGAATGTAGAGCATGAAAAAGATCAAGGCACTGACGCACAGTATTAATGCACTTCAGCAGATGGTGGGGATAGGGAGTCATTTTCTTTGAATTTGCCCTGCATGAGACATCTCTCGCAGAAGACGTTTATAATCCTCTTAAGAAGAACAACACATCCGGCTCACAAAACCGTGTGAAATAAATACGCCATTGTGGATGCTGGGACTTGTATCCGACTTCCCTGCTGGAGCTCATACGAATTTGGACAGAAAAGGGGTTTCCAGCACAAGATAGTCAGCCAAGGGTCACCTGACACCCCAGCCGACTCCTGGGGTTCTTCAGCATCCTGAGCAAGAGAAATATCTCTGCTAACACAACTTCAAAAAGATTATTGAGATTAAATCAATGATTTTTTGGAGCCAAATCATGCAATTGCCATTTGTCTGGGCATGAAAGCTCTATGCTGTGGTGCAACATGCACATAGTATGCACACTGCTTTCTGCACACATCACCCTTTCCATTCACTTTAGCTCTTTCCCCAAGCTATAACCATTAACACTATACAGTGCTGATTGCAGTTGAATTAACCACAGTGAATGCAGTTGGCAATACTTTGACCTGTGTATAGCAGAAGGGTGTTATAAAGAAAAGCACTTTCTAGCATATGATTTACACAAACACAAAAGATGCTTATACAGCAAACACTAAATGTCACATGGCATGATGAATTCACCCAACACATTGCACAATTTAGCTGCTCGAGTCTTGCTATTCAGTCCACTGGTTTCACAACAAGAACAATTCTGCTTTCAATATGATGCACATAAACCCAACACTGTGCTCCCAGACGCAGAACAGACCTTTTACAAAACAGTAATTAAGAGAGCTGAAGCAGCTCCCAATAAAGAAAATGAAATTATAAAGAAAAGGAACTGGCTATTTTTGTTAAAGGAAGGTTATTCACCCCACATTGGACATGAGGGCATGATAAAATACAGAAGTAATTGTAGTTTCCTTAATTGTACACTGATGTGCAAAAGGACATCTGGTGTCTGAAATTATAACTGGGATTCCTGAGGGAGCTTAGATTAAATCTCAGTTTAGCTCTCTGAGACTAGCAGCTAGCTCTCACCCCGAGATAACTCAGATGTTAGAGCCTTAGCGGACCAAATACAAAAACCTGACCCCCTGAAAAAGGCTTTACAAATGCATGACACTGGATTCCCATGTGGGAAGAAGGAAATCTCAGGTACTGTGAACCATCAGATACTGTGTGATCCACCTGGTGGGCAGATCCAGGTTTTGATCCATAGTCTGCACGAACTCCTCCGTAACAGCCCAGGGACGCAGCCACTGCTCTGTTTTACTCTGATGGAATTTTTCTGTCAATATTAGATTATTAGGACCACTGTTGGAGCTTTCTTGTCGGGACACAACCGGAAGAATTCACCAGGACCAGCAGACCAATGCATTACAGTGTCATTAGTGCTCAGCACTCCTTGTCCGCAAATAGGTTCCAGAATCAATTCTGCAAAAAATTCGCACCTTATATTTCTCTCTCTGAATTCTATACCACAGAGATAAAAATTACCCTATTCTGGCAAGGGGGGTTGATTAATTGGTGGGGAGGTGTGGTGGCTCTGTGGCTAAAGATCTGCGCCTGTGTCTGGAAGGTATCTGGTTCAAATCCCACAGCCGGCAGAGGAATCCTACTCCCTTGTACCATTGAGCAAGGCCCTTAACCTCAACTGCTCCAGGAGCACCATATAAATGGCTGACCATGTGCTCTGACATCAAGCTTCTCTACCTGTCTGTGTGTCTATGTGTCTCATGGAGCAAGTTGGGGTATGTGAAAAGACAAATTCCTAATACAAGAAATTGTATATGGCCAATAAAGTGATCTTATTTTAATTGTCTTGTTTTAATAGTGCAGCATTAGGGCTTTTGCTTTAGTCACAACAAAAGAACATTCTGGAGCAAATTAAAACAGCAGAAGCTAGTGATCATTGATAGACCTCGCTGAAACACCCCCGAGTGATGATTAGAAGCCTGTCAGTGGACCTCCCACCCCTGACCTTTACAACACCATTTCTAATAAGGGTTTTATCTTTATAGTCTGCATTTCAAAGAGCCTCTATGAAGTGATGACTTCATAGAAAAGCTGAATATAACCATTCAGGCCCACATTTAACCTGCCTCCTCCAACTCACTGCACCCACAGTAGCTGCAATAACAAACTCCTACACACCTTTGTCAAATCTGCACTTGGCATCTCTTTAATACCTGTACGATACACTCCTTGATTTGAGCAACAAACCCAATTGCTAAGTTTATTGCTAATGCCCCACATGACCACACAGCCTTAGGACATACAGTGCTTGCTAAACACATGAAACCCCTGAAACCAACCACAGATCACCTCAACCTCACCAACCTCAAATCACCTGTGCTAAATGCTGCCTTTAACTGATCTGCCTGCTTGTCTAGATTTTTGGTTTCCTTCTTGCTTCACTAAGTCCCGAGTTTCAAAAATACCGTATTGTTTCCAACAGCTTCAGAATACAGAGCTGTAAACAGTCTCTCCTCAATCTCTTCTCGAGCTGACCTTTAATTCCGAATAAACTATTCTTAATTTGCAATTGGTTTATAGTGAAAAGAGGCAGATGGGGCAACAATGAGCTGTTTTTCCTTCCGTAGAGGTCCATTTAGTTACACGCACACAGAATTTTACAGGCCGGGGGAAGTAAACCTTTTTAGTCCTGAAGAAGGGGACTGGAGACTAGTATTCAAAATCATCGACAACATTCATCCAGACGACTTCTTCAGAAAGAACAGTGAAGCACCAACCAGAGGAACAAGGAAACTACAAGGAGGTGTATTTCTAACTGAGAACAGAAGGCACTAGTGGGATAGGGAGCCGCAGCCTCACAGCACCAGGGTTCAACTGTGGCATGTCTACTGTGTGGAGTTTGCATGTTCTCCTCATGTTTGTGTGGTTTGTGTCTGAGGGGTCCAGTGGGCTTCCACCTTCCAAACACATGCTGCCTAGGTTAAATGGTATCTTTAAAAACAGGTCTCCAGCAGGTCCCCTGTTTCTTAATATCGGTAACACTATACAATATTGATTAATCAAGCAAGCAATCTGTTCATTTAACACAAATCTGGTCCCTGAGAGGTGAAGGGCTTGGTTATCAGTCCTAAACCATCTCTAAATGACTTAATTTAAGAAATCTCTTGTTTAGTTGATCACAATGGATGTTTCATGTCTTTAGAAACTGGTAATTTAATGGTGATGCACAAGACCTGCCTGTGGCCTCTCCAGGACCTCCGATGTACAGGAGCACTGTGATGTGCTAGCATCCCAGCCCGAGTGGATTACTGCCACACACACTGTGCTTCTAACGCAGCTGTCTGAATCCCGCAAAACTCGCCAGGAATCAGGAATTGGTCCTGAACTGAGGGAACTGGAATGTTGAAGGAATTGAACTGTAGTGGATTCAGAGAAAATGAACCCCAACTTCGATATGTTTTGTAAAAATGTGCACACAAAAATCTTGTGGGTATAAATAGAGCAGCTAACGTTATGTCCAGGGAAGTGCTATTTATAAATATTGACCCTTGAGACTAACCTTTCGTTGCTGGGCCAGTGGTCTTAAATTGGATATCATTGGAGAAATACAGCAATGGGAGAGACGCAGAAAGAGGGCTTTAAAGGACAGTTAAACACGTAAAAACTCACATCTATAAAGTTTAGAAAGCGTTAATGCTGCATGTTCCAGAGGACTACATGGTTAATTTCATTACACATACAAACATGACATCTGTTGCTGGGCGCATGAACTCGCCAAGTTCAAACACACTTACAAACTGGATAATTTCTGTTTTACAACCGGACTCTGAAGTCTGTAATCAATGAGGAGGAAACGAAAGTGCTAACGGATCGTAAGTCACACCCTTGGTTTCTCGACATTTCCAATAAAGAAATACCACTGAACAACGAAATGACAGTGCGCCGCACACTATTATCGCCACTTAAATACGCTCATCATTTGAACCCCTTTTCACTGAAGCACTGAAAGAGAAGAGCTTTAAACCGAAATAAATCGCGTCGCAGTTTCATGAAGCGTGCGGAGGTCCAGGAAAGCAAGGGCAAAGTAGTTGCCACCGTGCAGGAGATAGAGACCCTTTGTTTTAACTAAGAAGGCGCTTTCTGGAGGAAAAACCTTCGACATTCCTGACCCGTGACGTTCAGTGGCCTGAAATAAGACACCGCATCATCCTCGTCGTCGTCTCAATCAACACTTTTAAACAAGAGATTTTAAATTTTGTCCCAAAATCCATAGCAGTCCACTATACCTCAGCTAGCGGAGGTAAAGCCATGAACAAAGGAAAAAAATACTGAAAAAAAACATACTACTGTAAATAACTCTTACATCTATTCAGCCTCACACTCCACAAGCGCCACCTTCCCTAAAACTAGACGTGTAAACAGTCCATGTTATGTAATACATATGTTGATGTACTTACCGATACCTTGATGAATCCTCCCGGTCCTGCTCAAGACAGTAGTGACAGGTCACGGTACCGACCCGGCCACACTGTCTCCCACCTAGACACAGAGGCGGAGCCAATCCAGGATCAGCCCGCTAAGCCAATCACACAGCTCTGTCGGCAACATCACACGGGTCTTTTACCATATAGCCCTCAAAAACCGTTCGCAAAATTAACCTTTTTGAGAGAACTCCATATATACCGCTTGTCAGCAAATTAAATATATATATATCAGCGTCTGGGTACAAGAACCTTTGTACTTTAATTTAACACTGGTATAAGAAACCACAATTAGCAAACACTTTATTTATTTTTTTACTAATAAAACAACATTTTATTTTAGTTGCGTTAGCTTTTTAGGTTTTACGGTAACGCGGCTACATCGTAGGAACTTGAACGATTCTTCCCTAACCCGGTTGAAACCGGGGAAGACGCAGGGAACTGCGACTGCGACGTAATTTATGATACCAGCGAAATATCCAATAGCAGACCTGGAAATGGAAGAAATGATAACAATATATTAACGGGGAGTCCTGAAGAAAATGAAATTGCATTGAAAAATCTTGGTAAATACTGCAAGGATCTTATGGTATATTTAGATTTTTTAATATATGTTTTCCAACTGCTCACTTCCTTTACAATTGAATTAGATTCCAGTTTAATGAAAGGCATTTATAAGTTATTATTACACTTTTAGTTTAAACATTCACACTTGCGATTGTTATTAACGACATATTTACTCACAATGTAGTGAATTGTTATTAACTACATCTTCAGAATACAGTATGCTTGGTTATATAACTGCTGTAAATAAACCAGCCATCACATAATCAAATCTTTGTCACATTGTGAAATTTGTAGGACTGAAATCCGTGATAAATGTAGAAAAAAAATGATTTTTTTTCTGAAACTGGCAATACCTAAATAAAGTACAGGCAGCCACGACAATTCTGTCCAAAGCGCAGGAAA
The DNA here is from genome assembly GCF_055471065.1 of Atractosteus spatula. Taxonomy (NCBI): domain Eukaryota; kingdom Metazoa; phylum Chordata; class Actinopteri; order Semionotiformes; family Lepisosteidae; genus Atractosteus; species Atractosteus spatula. Next base: position 62,681,595 of record NC_142708.1, on the reverse strand, counting down.
AAGGATATTCCAGTCGGAATGTGTAATGGTGTATTAAGGATTCAAAGATAGACACATACAAATGTTGTTCTATATAAAAAAACTGTTTCATTTGCACCGCTATATAAATGTGTGAGGGAAGTTCTGAATTTTGTGCAATGGAAATTTCAGGACAGGTTCCTGTGGTCCTTTCTAAGCATAATTAATAGCTGTTAGAAACAGGTGGCAGATTTTCATTTCTTTGTCACCTTCTACAGAGAATAACTTCTATATTGTTTGTCATTCTGTGTATTCCCACCATGCTTTGCGCCAGACATAATGCACACCGATTTCTCACAGGAATTCACACCATCCATCCTTCGTTATTTTTTCTCAGATGCGCCATACTCCGTTGATACTATTCAACTTACTATTTTTTCATTCCACGGAAAATCCTCCATTTGTACAAACTGGTCATCAAATAAATTGAGGGCGGAGAACTTTGGTTTCCATGCACACAGGCTAATTTAGGCAAATTAATGATACAACATTTTTGTACTCTTAAAAAAGATCTCAGGCACGCACCTAGTTTGTGTGTTGTTATGTTGGGAGTGTCCTGAAAACCACATTTCCACCAATGCGACAATAAAGCTTGAATTGAACTGAAACAGTTTCAAGGATGGATGTTAGCTCCATCCAGGAATTAAACCACATTTGCAACTGGCTCTGCTGCAGTGCCTCTGCATGACATATTTTAATCACCAGATGGCAGTAGAATATAAACTAAATTAATCAGCTAGGCACACCTCACCTCCTATAGCTCCTGTCAAGGAAAACAGCCCTCACAAAGTGCAAAGTAGCGGTTAGGGCCCTGATCTGAAGGGATGCAGGTTCAGAACCCAGGTGGAGATGAGCTGCTGTACCCCTGTGCAAGGAACTTCACTGCAGACTGCCCAGCTGTGGAAATGGTGGCATGTGTAACATGCTTTGGATAAAGGCATTGGTCAAATAAATTGATAATAATATTATATATGCTGGAAATGTTTGTCTGTGATTTACATGTTTGCATTCTCTATCTCCAATTTCCTACCATATATCAAAGGTGAGGTTAACTGGTGTTTTTTTTTAATTTTTTAATTGGTTTCTAATTGGCTAATTGCCAATCCAGGGCATATTAAAACCCTGGCTCTAACCTGAAATAAGCCAGATGATGAATGACTTAGTAATATATAAACAGTGCTCATGTAGAGGGTAGTGTGGGAGTTGCAAAGGAATGCATTAAGGTGGATTCCATGCGGAAATGTAAAAAAATAAAAAATGTTTTTTGGCCAATGGGACTATAAGGGTTAGGAGAACAAAATAAATCACATTATCAATCAAAAGTAAGTTATTTAATCATTTGCTGAAAGCAAAAATCAGCTAAAACAGTTAGAGTGATCAGACAGTTCGGTTTATGTTTACTGTGGTTCCTTCAAAGCTGACATTTTTCTTTTGCAGCTGTTCTGCTCTTTGCTGAGTGCCCTGCATGAGGACAGCTTCCCCAGGGGCTCATCCACACACAGCACCACGCAGCGTGCAGCAGCCTGTGCCCGCGAGCTGGAGAGAGGGCCCAGAGGTGTGAAAGCTCTTAATAAAGTCTCCGGCTGCTCTGTGCCCTCGGTGGGCTCAGGAGAAGCGGTGACTCTTCGCACACCCGCCTAGAATTCAACAGCAGATTTTCTCATGCTAGAAAGAACATGAAGAAACAACCTCGAGTTCTTACTTTATAATTTCCACGCAGGGGGAGTAGCATGTGAAGGTTTGATTTGTTTGAGTCTTAAACCTAAGAAGCCGTCTCTTTGTAGGGTCTACGGGAACATCCTCCGACTTCAACAATGATAAAGCCAGTCAGGTTGCTAGCCAGCGCGCAAGAAGCCGACAATTTTCAAACATTGAATTAAAGTTTTAAATCCCTTTGGCTCACGAGACATAATACAGTCATGATTGCAGGATCATGATGAAATAAAGCCAAACGACAGCAACAATTAATTTAATCTGTTGGAATGTACATGTACTCAATATAAAAATACATATCCATTCTGTAAAATAAAAATGCTGGAAATGATAAACTCATGTTACTGGGTTATTTTCAACAGCTGTACGCAACTCCAGCACTCAGCTCGCTATATTTTAAAGCAGCTTCCATGAACACACAGTTGCTAACATATTGAGATGCCTGCTGCTTTGTCACTTTGTGCTGGTTCATTAAGTAAGTGTGAGACATAGATCTAATTTCATCCTGGAATGTGTCTGAGGCAACTTTTATTGTTCTTTCAGTCCTTCACATCAAATCAATTAATCAATCCAATCTATTAAATAAAATTATGCATCAAACAATATAAATAAAATGATAAGTTGAGTACCTTATTACACCCAGGTAATACGAACAAACAGTGTTTACCTCTTCAAGTTTATTTCTCCCCATTTTACAAACTGAATGTGCTTACATTCACCCAGAATTGTTCCCTCCCAGTCATTATGGAGATGCAATGAACAACACCTACAGAACCATGTAGTAGTTCACGTAGTTTGGGAAGACACCTGAAGAAAGCTCCACAGCCAAAATGTTGTGTTTCTTTTTTTCTCTTCTCAGTGTGGAATAAACCTTTACTTGTTTCATTACAGAACGACATATATAGCCAAAAATGTAAACTCAGATCGGAGGATTTAATAATGTTGTGATGCTACAATGATGATTTCTAAGCAGAATTAGAATGGCCTGCAGAGTTTTTGCCAGTAAGCTAAAAGTTAGACAAGGCTGACACTTCAAGAGTCCCAAAAAAAGTATCAACAAAATTAAGCCTCGAAATCTCAGTTTTACCTCAGAAAAATAAAGAAACGGAGAACAGATTGGGAAGAGTAAAGCACAGGTCAATGAACCACCAAACAGGCTAGATGGGTTGAACGGCTTCCACTCATTTCTTAACCTTTCTTATATTCTCATGTTGGGATGAATTTCATTCTGTTCAAGTCTAATTCTGAATCTCAAAAGCAAATTCTGCAGAAAGTACCAACCTCTGAATTATCTGTATCAGTAATATATCTGGTTGATACCTTTATCCTAGAGGACTCACATAAATACAACATTACCTGACAGAGAGGGAGCACAGCTTACAAAATGATGTATGTAGTGATTACTGAACCACAAAGCTTTAGTGGAGAGCAAAGCCAGAATTTGTGTTTTACTGTATATAACAGTATATATGTATATATATTTAACTGTATATATAGTACCCTGCCATGCAGGGTAGAAGTGTCCTAATGCCCAATTTGGTATCTCCAGGTGTGTCCAAAGGACATATAATGTGCAGCTGACACAAGGATTTCACAGGAAGACCAGGTTACAGAAACAACCATCTTTCTCACCTTACCCTTACCAATGTCTGCATTTTATTTTTGCTATAGGCAGGTGACAGCCTAAGATGAGTTTTGTGGCAGGCTGAATCTTTCAGAAATTTAGTAGCTTAAAAAAGGGGCAGTTTGCGGAACTCTTTTTTCTGTTGTTACTGAAGAAGAAGAGCCTCACAATCTAATTTAAAACATTTGCTTCATTTTTTACAGGAAATCTTCCCTTGTAACATTAAAAACAGGGTACTTACAACCTGGTTAGAAAATAGCAATTATAATAAATTGCCACTAGAAAGCTGTGCTGACAGAAGTGATTTGTGTGATTAAAGTCCAGACAGCCTTGGTTCTTTTGCTTTTTAATGTATGGAGTGTGATGGAGTTGTTAATTATATCTACTTTATTACTTTATCTAATAAATAGCCTTCAATCCCAGCTGTGAGGAGTCAAATAGGATCAGCCAAAGTGTGTTTTTTGTGTAAAACCAGTGAAGTCAAAGCTCTGACAAGCTTCATCATCTGGGACCGAGATGGATCAGCATTCTCTTTGCACCTTCCAGCACTCAGAATGTTTCTGGCGAAACTAATGATCTTTTACTAGCAGACTGAATTCCTTGACCCAGTCCCCCATCTGAGTTAAGCGAGAGTCTCGTCATGGAATCCTGAGGCCGGTGTCCCTGATATTGGTCATGCTAGACATTCAGTAGGGTCTATTCTCCACAGTGGAGCTCTTGTAACCTAACACTTTATCAACATTATCATTCTGAAAGAGACTGTTACAACGCAGAATCGTGCTGCGGGGGGGGGGGGGTTGGGGTTGGGGATGGGAGGTGTACAGGCTGAATCCCGAGATTTGAAGCAGAAGGTTAATGGTGCAAGACCGTGGGACTTTGCGCGATGTTGGAGAATTAAAGTGGAAGCTTGAAGTGGGAGTGGACAAGTGCGGGAGTCTGGGCCACTGGGAAAACTGGGAGTCTGGGAACACTCAGCACCAGGCATCCATTTGAGAGTTTTTTGAGACTCAACTTTTTTGTAGAGTGGGTGTAAAGAAATAATTTTGCCCCTGTGCGTGACTCTGAGGCAGCGCAGAACATTCCTATTGAGCCGTTCACATGACATGCGGCATGTGCCCGGAGTCCCCCTCAGCCAGCGCCATGCCAAGTCCTAGATGACTTTCCACAAAGCCATGGCAGGCCATTGCTCATACTCAGCCTCTGCATTTCAGCTCTCAGCATTATCTCTGCAAAACAGAAGTTGCCTACAAAGCAATTCGCCTTGGCTGCCTGTTGGCGTGATGCTGATACTTGCATTGTTAAAGGCGCACAAACCACCCTTTCGACCCAGCAGTCAACAATGTAGGCATCAGGTCTTGAGGACAGTCCTAAAGACCTAGAAAAGAATAAATGTCATTGCCTTTCCAAAGGCTGGTAAAGACCTCAGATTTGCAGCCAGACACCAACCAAAACCCTTTCCTTTGTTTTACCTCAAGGTCCTTCCTTACCTAATTCTCCGGGTGATAACCCCACAAGGGGAGGGTACACTTATCTTTGGGCATGTAGGACTCTGCAAGGGCTGTAGAACATAGGAGCAAGAGCTGGATAAGGGTAGAGGGAGTCTGAAACAAGACAGACAGTCACAAACACCTGCCTTGTTTTTGTAGACTCATACAAAATCCCTATGATTAACTTGTGCACACAAGGAAACTATTGCAGGATTCAACTCATCTCACGTGAGAATGCATTTAGAAATCAGGCCTTTAGGTAGCAAATATATGGTGTAATTAGATTTAATTATAGACTGAAGGAAGCAGACCAAGAAGCAATAAAAACAAACTCTGTACCCTAATTATGACAGCGTAGGGAAGACAGTGCTGTAACAAAGCTGTACCAGGTTTTGCTGCAGGAGACCTATTAACATAAATATTGTGAAGTGAGTAATGAAACTGATGCCCAAAGGCAAACACAAAGCTGGCTAACCTGCTTCGCTTCAGCAGGATTCCTGACAAGGGCAGCTTCTGCCAAAACAAAACTGGCAGTACGCACCAGCATCTCTGTCCTCACAGCGGGCTGACAGGCAGGGCCTCAGTGCCCATGGAGAAATGATACACAGACCAGAGCCACATTTGATGAAAGATTGACCTTTCTCAGGAATATTGTGATTCTCAGGCGCTAGGTTCAGTTAATTTAGCCTATAGAATCCGTAAAGGTCAAATGCAATACATTTTCACAAAAGCTTTACTCCCCACCCCCCATAAGAATAACCGTGACAGCCAGCTTTCCCCGCAACTCAACTGCACAAGAAGGTTAAGGAGGCATTTTGCAGTTCCACAAACTTCTACACAGAACCTCCCCAACATGACAGTCCGCAATTAAAATCTTTTGGAATTTACCTATGATCAATAATAATTTGTAGTGATATTGAATTGTTTACACTTTTTTGCATTTTTCAATGACAGTGTGAGAGAACTCTAATTTGATGCAGAACTGTAACAGAATTAAGATTATGTCAATTTTAGAAGAACTGCTACATGAGCTCCTTACTGGGGAGTAACAGTAGTTCATCTGAGACGCACAACAGGGCACACAAACAAATTCTTAGACTGCCCCTAGCAGCTACATCTGAGGCAGTATAACGAGCTTGTGTTATAGGATTATCAAGTATAAGAGAGCCTGATAGAGTGACACTGCTCCCCTGGGTTTTTAAAGGTGTTCAAATGTGCTGTGTTCAGAGGCTACAGTTTAGCCTCTTGGTGTGGCTGGTAGCATCAAAATTAAATGATCCCATTTGAAATATTTTAAGGCAAGGCTCTGATTTAAATTCCCCCTGCTGGTTAACGCAGAATCATTCTGTCCTGACATCTTTCATAAAATTTATTGTGTAATTTAAAATGGTGACAATCTTCTGCAAACTGCCCCCAGTTTTCTGCTCCTAAAATTCAAGATTCCTTTCCAAAAAAGCACACAGCATTGTGCTGTGCTGGCTGTTTATGGAAAGGTTTGCCACAAAGGTGTTCTGAAAGCCTCTGGCAGTTCAAGTAGCAGCTACAGCCTGCATGCCAGTTTGGCCTAGTTTATTTACAGCTGTGAACAAACTAATAAAAGATGACAATTATAAATATTGTCAGTACAATCCAGAATTAGCTGAAGAACACATTTGGCACAGCACCAGAGTCTTATATAAGGTGTACACCAGTCAATCTAAATAAAGACGTACTCATTAACTCGCTGCTGTGTTCTTTATATCACTGTGCCAGCACTGCATTCAGGCTTCAAACAATGTAGCTCTTACATTAGTGAGGATGTCAGAGGTGATGTCAGTGAAAGAGAAAGACTTGCTCATCTTTAAACCTGTTACTGTTTAAGTTAGTAGTTGCGTGTGTGCTGCACCACTCTTTAAACACACCACTAACTGAACCTGTAACCTGTTCTAATGCAGGAGAATTGAACTGATAATGAGATGCAGACCAGTGGAAGAAAAAAGAAAACAGGAAGAAGTCATTACCTATTTGATGAAAGGCACAAAACACATTTTGTTAGATTAGTCCTGCTTACTGCCTTGAGTCATTATCTGGCAAACTTAAACCGCATAGTGCCCATTCATCTCCCCATGCGTTTGCACAGCAAATGAAGATTTCAGTAGGATAGACGAACTCACAATCAGGTTCAGGTTCTGCTTATCTGAATAAGCACTGGATCTGGGCAGTAATGCAGTCATCACAACATTAACCCCCCCCCGCTAATGTACTTCAAAAACCACACTTCAGTGAAGGACAATCGCTAATTTTTCACTTTTGTTTTTGCATGTGAGGGTGCATTTCCATTTGAAAGGCGTTAGAACACTTTACAATCTGCTATCATGGGTGAGTGTGCTCAGAGGATGAAGATAAATAATAATTATTACAGTACTGATTCCAAAACCATCACTTTTCATTTCAGCAGCAGCTAAGACATTACCATTTCCTTTCCTCCACGAACTCACGGTATTCAATCAGTTCAAAAAGAGCAGTCCGATTTGAAATCACCTTTGTTCACAGTTAATCCTTGTCTGTTTTTGTACCAATGCATTCTAGCTTTGCAATACATATTCAAGCTTTTACATCATTCGGTACATTTCGCAAGTGGCCATCTGCATCTTTTTCAAGATGAAAGGCAGTTTTTTAGAAAAACAGTTCCCATTAAGAACAGCCTTATCCTTTTCAGAAAATCTGCCTTTCATCTCGCCACTGTAGATCCAAGAGGACTGTTGTCATCCCACTCGATGTAAGTGTGCATTTAGATTTAAGCTTGCAGCTTCTAGGACAGGATTGAGTATTCCTCATGACCTGGCCTCACAGCTGACCCCATGGTCACTCTACCAGCGGTCCTTCTGGCAGACCTTGGCCTGCACAATGTCAGCCGGCCGCTCGGGGATGTGAGCTCCATTAATCTCGGCCAGCCGGCTCTCATTCAGGTCCTCCGGCTTGCTGCACAGCTTGAGGGCCCGGGAGATGAAGACATCCAGGTCGAACTGGGGTTCGGCGCTGTCCGTGAGCTGCCGAGCCGGGGTGGAAGTGGCGAGGAAATGGGCCGAGGCCGTCTGGGAGGAAGAGGATGGAGGCTGCTGCTGGCCGTTACCACTCTCGTCCTGGACCTCAGGGGCTGGCAACAGCAAAGGCGGCGGGCTGGGGCTCTCCAGCCGGGCTTGGGTGCTCTCCACCCAGCGGGAGATCTCCAGGAAAAGGTCGGAGGGCGGCTCAGTGGAGGGCTCCTCCAGCCTGCTCCCCCTCCCCCCCTCTCCAGACACAGGGAGACTGTTCCGTTTCCAGTGGGACAGGTCCAGGATGAGCTTGGGCTCTGAGTAGTGGTGGGGCTTGCCATCCCGCCACAGCAGCTTGTCCAGGTAGGAGGGGGAGCCCACCTTGTAGTCACAAGAGCGGCCACAATCCATGTCCCCGGGGCCAGCGCGCTCCAGCGAGGAGTGAGAATGCTCTAGGAAGCGCTCAGAGCTGCTGTGGGAATACTTGCGGGGGTCAACCTGCACCTCCTCCAGGATGGGCATGGATCCTGTGCGAGGGTCTCGTTGCACCTCCACCTCGGACCCTCTCTCCCGCTGCTGCCACTCTAGGTCAGAGGACAGGCTGGCCTGGTACCTGCAGAAGAAGCGGTCAAGTTAAAACAGGTAGGTCACCAGATAGGTCACAGGACAGACTGGCCTGGTACCTGCAAGAGGAACAGATCAAGTTAAAACCAGTGAGTCACCTGATAGCTGTGAATTTTTCATTTATTATCCCTTTTCTTTTGGGGGAAATGCTAGGCTGTATTTTCATGTAATTTTATGAATAAATCCTGTACTTACTGGAAAACATTTAGCACTGCCCTTTTCTACCACTAAGTTGTATACTGTAGTTGCCATTAATAACTCAGTGATGCGGCAGTAGCTCATTTGCTGGGACAAACTCAAATCAGAGAACTATGCAGAATTTCTAGGAGACAAGCACTACACCTGTTACCCATTATAGTAATTTACATTATGCCTCTTAGAATATAAATTTTGTCTTATTAATAAATGGAGGTTTGGGAAAAGTAAACATGTCGGAAATGCAAAAAAGCTACACTACTTTAAAATTTAACCACAGTCTAGGAACAGTTACTTAATGGAACATGAACGCATTGGGTGATGGGGGAGGAATCTATTTTGACACAACAGTATCAAACATTGAATACAGCTTAACGGCTCAGGCATGCATTGACCAGATCCTTGAGCCAAGAGTTTTTCTCTTTCTACAAGCTAGGGAGGATATTCTTGATTTACCATCAAAATAATTTCAACAAGTTAGGAATACAGCTTTACAACATTGAGATAACAGCATTAAGTTATTGCTACAATTATTTCTCCTAAATTAAGTATAACAGAACATCTGTGGGACTAGCTCAAAACTCCATCAACAGGAGACAATTGTGATTGGCCAGGCTTTACCAGCTGGCTGCAGCTGCACAGGAAGAGTGGCAGAATATCCCACAGCAGCCTGTCCAGAGGCTGATCAGGTCTGTGCATCAACACTGCCTGAATTGTGTAAATATGCAGGAAGGTCATATACACTGCTAACTTTGTAAAGCATTCACTTGGACAGTGTCATATTTCATATGGAAAAGCTCATAATGGTGCTTTGATCTATTTTGTTCCGTGACTTTGCTTGATGTCTACATTTAAAATATTTGATTACATCCATGAGACTTGAGTGCAGTGTTTCTTTTGTGCCTCAGTTATTACTGAGGTAATGTATTGCAATCAGGAAAGAATTAGCAGTTCTAAGGCTGAGAACATCAGGGAGGAAGGACAATTGTGATTCTTCTGGACAAATTAATACTTTAAATACTTCTCTATAAAACACCTTTCAGCTCAATTTATACCATTCGTCAGACACAAAAATCTTGAAATTCTCCATAGCTGTTTACACTCAACATTCTGACATTTTGTTTTGCATTTTATACATAAATAAATAAGGAAATACATTTCATAAATACATTTGTTAAAAAACAGGAAGTGTCCAACTCTGTTACTCTTTCTGGTCATCGAATCTTGTTCTTTAAAGTCTCAAGCCAAAAGCATTTGGCCACTTCAGCTGGTTCAGCAACACCAGGAACAATTGGAAACAGTTCCAGACCAAGGGGTCTGTGGGCATAAAGTCTCCATTATCCTCTCACCGTCTCAACTGAGAATAGTTAATAGTATCAAACACCAGACACCACTACATGTTTCAACAGCACATCGATTGTTATGTAGCTGGAGGAAGTGTCCTGTGATTCTATGGGGTGAGCCCAGTCAGTGAGTGTGACAGAGAAGATGTCTTTGTGAACGCACAGGAAGAGCCTTGACTACCATTTTGTTGTTTGGAAGTAATTTCAATTAACAGCCAGGGCAAAACTCGGCTCACTTTAAACCAAACACCAGGGAATTCTGGGAAGATGGGCTAATCAGACATCGAAAGACACAGCAAAGATGAATTTGGCTTCCAGGCTCCTGACAAACTTTGGACTCTGGCTGCCTACTGTCAAAATGGCAGTGTAGAAGCCTACATGAAAGAGAAAAACACAGAAAAGACTAAAGGACTAACAGTTTGTTTCTAGGGCAGAGGGGAGCTGAGGGACAAAATGGCTTCAAGCAGGTTCAGCACACTAACAGTGTGTGCCAGTGTCAGTGAAGGTGTTGTGTTGTGTATCAGTGTCAGCAGGGGGTTGTGTCTCTTTGGGTAAGTTTTTTTTTAGCCACCCCACATGAAAACTGGAACCTGGAATTCCATATTCAGACTAATCACCGGTACTGGAACTCTGAGACACCTTAATTTGATACCATATCCTCCCCTCACTGGTCACATTCTGGAAAGGTATGCTATGGTCTGGCCCTTTATACACAGTCCTGATCATGCAAGCTAAGACTCACCACTTTCTTACACTGTCTTAAACTCTTCAGTGCAAAATGGAAGTGCTCCTGCTTCCCTCTCTGCTGCAGTGTCATTTCCACGATGCGTTGCTAAACACCAAAGGACAGGAAGCTTTCCAGTCTCCAGGATAACATGGTATTAAATCTCCAGGATGCTGTGTGGGTGGGTCAGAGAGCCGGATCTTCATCACATTTTCATGTTTTTTTTAAAACTGTTCCTGTCGGGTACACTTCATCAAGACTGACAGCCCTGGTAGCTTCTTCGAGGAATCAGCGGTATTATCATCTCAGTGACACCTTCAGCTCATTCTCTTTTCATCTGATTTATTTCTTTCCTGCAATGCAACCTGCGAGCAGCATAAAGTAAGAACATGTGACAGAGCCACGATGCTGCTGGAAAGCTTGTGAAGCTCGCCTACCAGGCAAAGAAGAGATCTTATTCAAGCTGTTAATGCAGTCTTTTGTCCAGAATTCCCCCTTGTATGGAGTGTTGATGATCTGAACATTGTGGGATTCCCTGCTAATCAAGCACCATCCATTCACTGCAACTCTTACCAAGACGTGATAGCTGTTGCCTTCTGTTGTCTGAAATCTCCCAAATACTTCCAAAAATGTAGAAAAAGATTTAATCACAATGCTTTTTTATACCAATAACTTTGTCTGAAAGACAGCAGATGGGAGGCCCTGTAGGTTATTTTCCTTCAGCATAACCTTACTGGCATGAAGGAATTATAAATTCAAAAGCCGAAGATGGCCTCTCTGTTAGTCACACAGGATTAATCAGTGCAAAACTAGGTTCTTTAAGAAATTTCCAACTACAATGGGGTAGGAAAGCTGCTAATTATAAAATGTCTGTGAGTCTGGTGTAATTACATGCGGAAACTCAGGAATTCCATATACAGAAGATTTATAACATGTCTCTCAGTGGCTGGTAGAGTTTTCTGTGCTCAGTCTTAATTACAAAGTGTAATTACCAGTTTTAACAACATCTGTAGCAGTCTGTTTCTTCTCCTGTACTTGTTCCATCTCCAGGCTGCTGCATACATACATGAATACAGCTCACACAACAGGGCAGTTGCAAATTCTCTTGCAGGACCTCAGACTTACAGAACTCCACAGGCCTCAGGCCTTAAAGTCAGAATAGTCTGTACTTCCGCCAAAGAGCAAATACCTTCAGCATGCAATATTCTTAAACACACAGACAGACATGTGAACCGGCCCTCCATCCTCCTTTTAAAATCATTATCCATGACTATAAGCACTGTTTTATATTTCAATTCATTCCTTTGGCACTTGGATTTATATAAGTAACTCTCGACATGGTCAGCAAAGACAAGTGATCCTCGTTAAAAAAGGAACCAAGGACTGCAACCAGGAAGTGCTGCAGGCTGGCTCAAGAAACGACACTGTGCTCTCAGGGCTGAGCACCCCTCTAACCTGTGGGCTTCCACAACAGCCCTGCCACACAAAGAGCAGTTCCTTGGCACACTGCTACTCTAGGTCTCACATGACATCTTTAAGGAACATTACAGAGCTCATCACTGACTGGACCAATGCTTTAATCAGAGAACGCTGCTTATAACAGCATGTATCACCTTGCTTACATGCAGCTCAGGCCACCTTGAACATATCTAGAATCCACACTGCAACTTTTCACACTCTTTTTTGAGTGACATTTACTTTATAAAAAAGGCAGTTAGCGACATTGTTGATAAAGGTTGGAAAATGTTATTGCATTGATTTTCAGGAAACCTGTTTGGTCCTTTGTGATTCGATTGGTATTTCTTTTTCAATTTGGCATCAAACTCTCTGCCTGCCCTTTCACACTTTGTTCCTACAATTACACAGTTACAGTTTACAGGCAGTGCCATGACTTGGAAGTCACAAAACATTTAATAAGAATCCTACATTTCAAGAAAAGAGACAGAGACCTAAAGAGAGAAATAAATCAAATGTTCCATCCGCCATATTCAAATGGCAAACTCAATTTCACACTGAAAGTAAGGAACACGATGTGCTGAACAATTTCTACCTCTGAGCAATTTTCTTTTCTTTGTTGGAGTGTTGCAGAAAAAAATAGATCAAATGGATCAAAGAACTGATTCTTTCCATCTGCCATCGTGTGGCATTTGTTATACTGACTCTACCATGAGGAAGTCCAGACACAACATAGTGCAGTCTACACAAGCGAATAAAAAACTGGGGCTCTTCTGTTTAACACACCTTCCCTACCTGACAGGTGCTCAGATGTTGCCTGAGCAGTGAATGTCACTGTTGTTTTGATATGTCTGTGTTTAAAACACACCCAGGGGATTAATGTATCACTTTGTTGCAGTGGTGACACTGATTTCCCCAAAAAAAGAGTATACAGGTAATACAGTATCTACCAAAAGCCCATGATACAAATATGCGCAGCTCCAGGGTCATGTCAGGACTCCCCAGATTCGTAAACCTGTGTCAAAAATTTTGCACTGTTGTGGAAACACAGTATAATAGCCACAATAGGTATAGGAAACCACAGCTTGAATTAAAGACTCCTTTCAGAGATGAAAAGTGTCTACAGATGTGACTAGATTGTAACCACTGTCCATGTCACTTGGCAAGCAGTCTAACATCGCTCTCCCTTCTGAGTTCTTGGGGCAGGACTACTGCTGATTTCTGAATCTGGCTCTTAGTGTGTATGGAGGAATGAAACAATAGCATTGAGCCCTTTCTCTCCTCCACTACTGCTGCATTTTGGAACAATTTCCTTCCTCTCTTTAAAACACGCCGAACACATTAGGGCGTTTGTAAGAAGAAAGGGATTTCATCAACACTCAACCTAGCTGACATCAGACTGCTGCTGTCAGGGGAAGATGACAAGTGGGAGGAACAGCGACTGTAAATCTAGCTCTGAGTTGTCCCGCTTTCCCTTAAGTGCTTGATCAGACAGCCATGAAGTCTCCTCCCACCCTACTTCACACCTCCCGCCAAGGCACCCCAGGGTGCTGTACCTCTCCCAGTTGGAGGTTTGACTCTGGCTGGCCTCCATCAGCAGGATGTCGTCAATCTCGTCCTCAATCCGAAAGGGGTGCTGGGAGGTGGGCTCGTCCTCTGGGCAGGAGTACTGCCGCATATAGCTGTGCATCAGCGCGTCCTCCGCTGTGAGCCGGTCCATGGGGTTAAAGGTCAGGATGCACTCCAGGAAATCAATAGCTTGTGATGAAAGAGAACAGAAAAAAATGTCCTTCAAGTTATTCGTTAGGGAAAAATCTGAAAAGACACCTAACACCAAACATGTATATGCAGTAAGGTAATGTTTTGAAAATTATTCCCACAGATTTCCATTGGTTAGGACAATTTTTCTACCCTGCTCAGTGCCAGTTCTCACCTGTTCTCCTTTGCTTCACATCCCTGCCACCTTTTTCCTCTCTCTTACGTCTGAAGACATTCCACAGCCAAAATTAGTTTTTTTTCTTATTTCCTACCTTTGCTGTTTTGCAGCCACGATGCTCACACATCTCCCCCACTCGAACCTTATGCGTACAGTACTGACACATGTTTAGCTCAGAACTTTCAGAGAACCTTGAAGAGTTTTACCGTTTCTTGCTCGTGTCTGAAATGCTAAACCTAAAAGTCACCTAAGCACTTTAACCTGAGCAAGAGTGGGGGACTAATCCAAAAGAAAATGGTCTCCTGGGGATCGCAGTGAACTCTGGTCCTAAAATGAGGAGACACGCAGTGGTGCACAAGGGGTAATGCGAGGCATAGCTACAAAACTCACGGGCCTCAGCAGAGTGTGTTTAAACCTGTAAGTATTCACCCTTTTTTCCATTCCTGTTCAAAGCTGTGCAGTTTACCTTCAGCGTTGACCTCCGGCAGCAAGTCGCTGAGGGACCTCTTCACCTTCCAGTCGGAGCTGACGTAGGAGGGCATGACCTTGAGCAGCTCCTGCTTGTCTTCCTCGCGGAGCACTGGGATGGTGTCCAGGATCAGCTGCATCTGCTCCAGCTCATGGGCACCTGTGAGCAACAGACCACTGAGAGGATCCCATCGCCACACTAAAGAGTGCCTTGCAGTCACATGGCCTGGGCCATGCATGTGAGAAGAGCCCGTTACCCCTCACCCTTGATCGTGATGGTCAAACACTGTACCATATTCATGCGTTCCGTGATTTGTCAACTTTTTGTCTGGATAAAACTGCAGAGACTCCTGCTTGAATTTTCAGCTAGCTTTCTGCGATGTCTTATGACTGACGTCAATGGTCTGTTTCATGGAAACATGCCCAAAAAACTATACAACCTGCAACGGTGTTAAAGAAAAGCCATAAAGCGGCTAGTCAGTTTCCAGGTTCATCAGTTTCTCTACAGTCATGCACAGACACGCACTCGGAAAATAAAACACTGATTATTCTGTTGGTCTGATTTCCCCGGTGTGCGCACACTAGCTCTACCCCCTCTGGTGAGCGCGAATGTTGGTACAAAACAGCCTGCTTGTCCTCCCTTCTGCAAATAAGGTGATTCACAACACGGCTGCAGAAAGCACAGAGGCTGTGCACCTGATCAATCAGGAAAGGCCAAATGATCAAAGCCACTGCAGTGTAAAGAGAATCATACGTCCTTTCTAAAGTTCAAGGTTTTCTGCTACGTCTTTCATTGGAATAGTACCTTAACTGGAATCCCAACTGAACACTTACAATACAATACAACACAGCTCATCCGATGACAATGAGAAGGTTATGCAGTACTGTGGTTTAACCCAATGGGCTAGACTGACGACAGCTCCCTCGTGATATGAGCCAATAGGGTTGTGGTAACTGTGGCAACGACAGGATGCTTCAGAAGGAAAGGCTAGAGCAGGGGTGTCAGAAAATGGTCCTGGGGGTTTTGGTGTACTTTAGATCTCTAGGTTTCTAAGCCCATTTAGATCTAGAAAAGGTGTTAGATTGGTCCAGTTAACCCAATTATGATTTTATTTTTGTCATTAAGACCTGGGTTGGAATAAAAACCTGAAACAACACCAAATGTCAGGGATTTGGACTAGACACCCCTGACCTAATGTTCCTTGGATCCAGATTCTTTCACCTGACTGTCAACAGCATTCCTTTGAGACTGGTAGTTATTCCATTCACTCTTTGAGCTCGTTCCAGGGCAGTAATATTCTCTATTTTATTTAAAATGGTGACCAGAATGAACACTGTTCTAAAGGAGATTTTACTACAGGATTGTTGTGGCTGGTGTAATACACATGCTATAAGTTTTTGCTTTCTATAAGAAACAGCAGACCTACAATCCCCAAATATGACAGACCAAAATAATACATGATGATAAATAATCCATGTGTACATCTTCAGTAATGCCAGGAAGGTGTCATGGGATTGCAGCCTCCTCTGAGGTTTGCTTGAAAATTGCCAGAAACCCCAATAAAAACAGCTGCGGTTTCTCCTGTAAAACCCAGTCTCAATCATTAATTTATTCTCTTTGAGATGAACAGTAGGTTATTCATTTTCTTTGTAGGCAATGAACATTTCTTTTTAAGCAGTTCTGGGATAGAGCAATACTCTCCTCTTGTTTAATTAAGCATTAACATGCAACAGTGCGGGTGTCTCTGTGTTGCTTTGCTTCTGCTTCGCCCAACAAGAGGAATTAGTCACTGACAAATGTTCAGCATTTGAATACATTAGTTTTACTGAAGAAAATTAGTTATAGGTGTATTGCCTTTCAATACGTCAAGGCATATATTATTGGGGTGACCACACGTCCATGTTTTTGCCAGGGCAGTCCTATATTTAAACCCTGCCCCAGGTGTTCCAAAATGGGCTATGCGTCTCACTTTCCAGAAATCAAAGAATGTGAGATACCACACTACTGGGGACATTCACTAGTTTGTCTCTAAGGACATTTCATTCATATCAATGTTAATCACAATACATTTGTACAGTATTTTTTTGGGTTTCTGGATAGCTTTACCTTACTTAAGAAAATTCGTGAAAGGAATCAGGGTATTGGCTTCAGCAACATGGATGGGTTGCTTGTTCCACACTCCCACAAGCCTTTGGGAAAGGCTTATACATTACATGGTTTCCTGTACCTTGCTATCTGCTGTGTCACTCTTGCCTGTCTCTCTGCCAAGCTTCACCATGGCAGTCTGAGGAGTAAATTCAGGGTAAATAGTTCTGTTTACACTCCTGTTACCGGTGTTGGTGAGCTTTCAATTTTCAGTGCAGTTCTCCGCAGTTAATTTGTTCATTAGTTCTGCCTGAGCTGCATGGGAGGCAGCTAAAAGCAAAATTAGATGGAAATATTGGCTACGCCTGCAGATGATTAATTAATAATTCATGCTGAGCTGACCGGGGGTGATCGGACTCTGCTGAGTGGGGATAATTCAGCACTGCTGCTGAATGCCAACCACTCAAGTTTGTATTGATCACTCCAGCTGAGAAACACAGAGAAGAGAGACTGGTGCCACATATATTGATCCTACTTCACACCATACACACGATTTATACTTTAGGGTTTAACTGAGCACTGAAGTATTCGATTAAATAGCAATACAATCAATATGTCTCTCAATAGCTCACTGTATTGGAATTACAATTTGAAAATTCATATAGAGAACAAAAAATGTTTTCTGGCCTAAATGTGTGAATTGAAGTAACACACTTTAAAGCACTTGGCATCTTTCTCTTGGATATTATAAGCAGTATCAATAGTCTTTCATTATTATGTAGGTCACACCTACTGTACATGGACGTATACAGCTCTCTTAACCCAAATCTGACACAGGAAAAAATGATCAGTGAAAATTATGGATACAAATGTGAAAAATTAGGCATTTTTGGTAATTTGTGTTTTGCAATAAATAAAAATGTCTAAAAGGACTAAGGCTAAAAACCTTGCACGTTCTGGGGATTTTGAGTTTTGTCAGAATGCAAACAGCACCAACAAATTTTAGTAAGCATAGTTTTGATCATTTCAGATCACAACTCAAAGAAATACAGACCTCTTCAAGGGTCAATTTGCTGTTATCCATGGAATAAATAAACGGTCCATTTGCCCAGAAACGCATTAGATTCCTGACCTCTGTGAAGTGGCACCGAGTCCAGAAGAGGTAAGTTTACCTGCAAATAGCATCCGACCTGTCAGCATCTCCGCCAGGATGCAGCCAGCGGCCCACATGTCAATGGCTTTTGTGTAGTTGTTGGGTGAGAGGAGAAGCCGTGGAGATCTGTACCACTTAGTCACCAGGCCCTCAGACAAGTATCCCTGAAAGAAAAAAGGTGTGATAAAAAAGAAATGTATCAAGCCTGTAAGCTATGAAGGAACACAGCTCCCTGGTTATGACATTTCTGACATGGAGTGTCCTTATAAGCAATAAAACAGTCAGGAAATGCCTGGAGGTGTCTAGCAAGTTTCCAAAGAACATACTAAACTTCAGCACAAACCTTAGTTTCAGTCGTCTTCATGTCCTTTTCTTTGTACAAAATGCAGCTCAGTTAAGAAGAGCTGTAAAAAGGATGCTTTTAAATTCTAGACGTAGACAGCAAAGATGGCTTTATCAGTTTCATTTTATTTATATTATTTTTCCTTTCCGATTTAAAGTTACTAAATCAAAGTCCGAGGTTACATGGGGAGCCGGGCTTCTCCCAGTATGTAACAAATTCTGCCAGAAATTTCAGAAACCCTGAATTCAAACCCCTGCCCGTACTGGCAACCTTTTTAGGAGAGCTGTCACATGGCATCAGTAGAGAAAACTGAATTGCTTACAGTTCCCTCCATATGTTGGCAATGACCTCAGAAGCGGAGGGAACAGGCGTGTGTGTTGAGAGGCTGCATTTCACAATGCTTCTACCGAGATCACCAGGGACACAGGCACACTGAACACAGTGGGGCTCAGCTCCTTAGAGTGACAGTATCTCACACACAGAAAGCAAACCAGCACAACGGATTGCCCCTTTGCTCAACACCGTTCTTTGCCTGAAAACGGACAGCAGAAAATCCCTTTAATTCACCTTTTCAAAATCCATTTTTCTAAACCTAAGTTACAAACCACTTTTTGTCTATTTCTCCATTAGCTTGTGTTTCTACCTACATGGTTAACCTGTGATACTGTCATATCACTTTAAACAGAAGGGACCCTTTTCATTTTTTGCTGGAAGACAGGAATCACTCCCTTTTACCCCCTTCGTTCATTTTAGCATTTCTCAGCTCTCATCTGCGATAACAGGAAAGGTTCTTCAGTCAATCTGGTTCAGATAACATCCTTGCAGACAAGGCCTTTTTGCTGTCTGATACTTGAGTGTTGTCTACTCAACTGATATACTAGACTCAGCTAAAATGGGAATAATGATCATAAGAGGACTGTAACACCTACACAAACTGTTCAGAGAAGCCAGAAGAATGCATGCCCTTTTTGGAAAAAATGCATATTGAAGATACAGGTGTCCTTCTCTTGGAAAAAGAGGCATTTAACAGGCTGCATTCTGCTGCAAGCGATACCTGTCAACTACAAATAAAACATCTACTAAGAGAAAATAATGTGCAAATGTACATATTACCATAACTGCTTGATTAGTTGCCTGAAGTCTCTTGTGTGCCCATTAAGGTCAAGTCCAGCTCCAGCCTGCAGCAACCAGAAGGCAGTGCAGTACTGCCACTGGTCAGCTGGCTGGACACCTGGCTGCTCTATTACACAGTGTGCCAGTCAGGCTCTGTGTTCTGTTTCAGATGTACACATGCGCGCAGGCCTAATTACAGCCATGTATGATTAATGACACTGATGACTTCTGTTGCAGGAGGACGCGTGTCTCAAGGACTGGCCCACCCCTTACACTGTTCCATGCTGCGATCAGGACTACCTGAGCACCACGAGATGATGTAGTCTGCTCAGGCCACCACAGTTATAATTAGATCGACCGTGCAGAACAGCTCCCCAGACACGTTTCTGACGCCAACAACTGAATGTTTTATTCCTCATCCTCTTCCGTTTTTATAGAAGTCCATAGATGTCTTTCAAAAAACCCAGGTGATACCAAAAGAAAATCCTGAAGAATGATGTCAGGGTACGTAAAGGAAAACATCAGCAGCACCCTAAACCACCTTGTTTTTCAGGCCTGGCCTACATGAACATGAGGCATTAATAGGGCAAGGCTGAACAAACACCAACCATTCCTGCATATATCTCCGTCAGTCAGAACGCAATCGTGCTGGGGCCAGAGGAAATCTCATTCCTCCTCGTGTCGAAGGAGACCAAACTGCATAAAAATATGCTTGACGGGGGAGACAGTTTCCACAACTTGCCTGTGTTTAACTGATGTAGCACGATCTCCCAGGGTGCACTGTTCCCCCTTGTGAACAGGTCTCAGTAACCCCCAGTCACACGCTAAGCTCTTCCTCTGATGAAAGAAGGACTGATGAAGATGTCATCGCTGTTACAGCTTGCTGGCTGGAAACACAATAACACTGGGCGACTCCCCAAGCTCGACCCCGCCTGCCTAACTGGAACAAACCTCCAGCTAATTGCTCTGTGGAAAAAAGTGCATTCCAGTGATCCAATCCTTCTTTAAAAACCACAGACAGGAAATCCCAGGTATCCCAAAATGTACAAAATGGCATGACATGACAATGTGTCTCTCTTCAATTAATTTCAATTAATTCAATCACTCATCTTTAATTAGAAATCTCCCCTGTTTATGCAGTCATGTTGTCCTCCTTGGCTTCTGACTGAATACCGTTACAGAGTATGACCCTGGAAATGACAATCTACTGTATTCAGGAAAGCAAGCTATCAGACCTGTCAATTCTGAGAAACCTCAAATCTCTTCAAACGATTAGAGCCAGAGTCCGCCCCTGCCCCAGTAACTGTCCAAGCTCAGCCAACTGGTAGGTTGTGAGAGAGCCTTATATTTAGATTCAAAACCTGTGTTTCACACCCTGGTCCTAGGGTGAGATTCGCCATTTGTGGTGCTCCCAGTCAGCTCTCCAGGAGATAGGGGACTCCATCTCTGGGGTGCCAGGTGCTCCGTCAGAAATCTAATCAACATGCAGCTCTGCTTCCTCCATCCCGGTGCAGAAAGGGCGGCAGACTGAACCCTCTTCAATGTTTAATGAGAGGCTGCTGGGAGAAGCTGCCGAGAGACCGGTGCCTCCCCCCCCCCCCCCCGCTTCACTTCCTGCCTCCTTCTCAGGTATGAATTATTTGTGGGGCTGGCAAAGCAGCAGCAGGGGTGCAGAGAAGGGCTTAGTGGAGATCTTGCAGTGTGCGACTTAACCCTCTATGGTGCCAGCCATAAACAAGACCAGGGAGGAGAAAGTGACAAATGGCTTTTTACAGCTGAGACTCCTGGAGCCCAGGTCCGTTTTGGAGCAGGGAGATGAAAATACAACAGGGGAAAAGCCCCCATACACACAGTTTTCTAATGGCATCAGTCAAAGGATAATCTTCTGTAACACCTCCTCGACAGCCACTGAACTAGCTGGTCTGTGTTCAAAGGCTCTACCTGCCAGTATGGTGAAGACGGAGTTAAAACAAAGAGCAAGCCCTCATACATGATCCCTGCAGTGTAACCCTGGCAAACCTTCTCTCCCATCGCAAATGAGCTCCGTTCTTCCTCGTCTCAAAGCCACACGGGACAGACTGTACAGGAGCCCTGAGTGGCTGTTTGAGTGCTCACACCAAAATAAAGCAGCAGGGTGATTTCCTGAAAGCTGGGCTTGGAAGTGGCTGTGAGAAAGCAGTGACTAATCCTGGTCTCTCGCCAGGACCTCATTCTTTCTTCCTTGGCTGCAGAGCGTCACGTGGGCTGCAATGAAGGGATCCTTTCACTCCGGACGGACAGTGAGCTGCCACTGCATCTGGACAAGATCCCACTTCCTAAATTGGTTTTAGTGGCCATGCATATGCACAGGGCATTTTAAGAGCTACTTGTCCTGTTTGAACCACGGAGCAAATTAATCTGATTTGGCACAGATGAACTGAACCATGGAGAGAACTAAACTCCCCCTGACAGCAACAGTGTAACCCAGAAGGCTAGAGATGAACTCGGTATAATCACTGTCCACGTTCCTTCATGGCTCGCAGGTGCACTGAAACCCTTGAACAGGATATATTTCTCTACGCAAAGGACAGTGCGAGTCTGGAACAAGATCACTTATACAAATTTTTAAGCCAATACCTTTGCCTCTTCAAGAAACAGCTGGACAAGATCAAGAAGCTACTAGCAGCCAAAGAGGCTAAATGGCCTCCACTTGTTTATAGCTCATCTTGAGCTCCACAGCAGCATGATGCTTCTCAGTTTCCAGCCATTCAGAATAGTGTGGTTTCCATGAAACAGTTGTTTGGCCAACTAACTTTACATGACCAACCAATTAGCAAGCGAGTACATGAACACGACTATATGCAGAAGTCAAGAATCAGTTGGATGGTTTCTGGCGATATATCAATCAAACACCAGCCAAGGAAGAAAAGAAACTAGTATTTCCATGGGAGTGCGATCTGCATTTGTAGCTGTCGGCAATAAAAAAATGACACAAATCTTATCGAGAGTAAGGTCAGGTTTGCCAGAATCTAATGGCATTTACATTGTTTAATGAATGGAACAAGTCATCTTCCTGGTTCCATTAATTGATTTTACGTCAATTAGAAACAAAGCCAAAGCCATTTAGGTTCTCTCGCTTAGGTGGGGTGTCAATGATGTATATTCAGTGGCAACTCCTCAGGCTGTGGATCTTCCCAGTATGAAGAGTACGCTGGTGACAGCCGGGACTTAAAATCTGGACACACACACAGTTCATTTATAACTTAGCCCTCTCTTCCTTTTCCTCACGGCAAATCTGAAATGGAGCCTGACCGAGCTTGAAGGTCCCTGAAATTGGGAAAGACGAGGCCATGCTCTCCAGGACTTTGCGATGGTTATTAATCGGTGAGCCCGACGAGGCCACCCACTCCTGGGCTCTCCAGTGTAATGGAGTGTGCAGCCTGGCACAAAGCTCTTCATTATTAATTATCTCGGAAAAGCCCTTGCATCAGAGGGCTCATCTTGCAGGGTTCATAGGCTCCACTGGGCTGAGTAAACATGCTCTCCTTACTAGTAAATTCAAGTGTCTTCTTCCCCAGCAGAGCTACCCTGCCCAGCTGGCTTCTCCCACCAGCACACCAGAGGTGGGGACTAATACACTTCATTCAAGATGCTGTATTTCCAAAGCCTGTAAGGCATAAATAACATGAGAAATGAACAATATCTTGCTCCCTTTCAACACCATGAATCTGCATATTCACTCATCAGGAGACTGCACTGATGCCAGAGTACAGTAGACCTTCAAGAACATGGTCCTAATTCTTAACAACAGATAACACAGCATGTTAATAAAACTTCACCATTTCAAGCTAGGTTTACACCTGTTTTTTTTAACACAAATCTCTAGGAAGCTATATTAACAGGGCCTGGGCAGTCTTAATGTTTCCTATTGATCTAGTAACAAGAGGTCGCATTTTTGTTTTCTCTTTCAATTAGCACAGTTGAATTCAGCAGAGTGGAAAACGGATTTCAATAGTTACGTCCTGCTCTTTGGAATGACAAAATTACAACGAAGTGACTGTAGCATTCGCATAGCTATATTCAGGCTTTGAAATGAGCTGTGTGGTGGCAGATGAGCAACATGTACCTGTGAATTCTAATCAATACAAGAGTAGCAGCAATATTATGAGATAATGTATTGATATTATCAAGAATACCAGCCACTGCCATGTCTCCACAGACTGTGAACTGGTGAACGGAACATCACATTGGAAAGATGCGAGAAAAAAACAACTGCCTCCCACTTGAACATGCTTCTGAAGTCGCCCTCCGAATCTACAGCCTTGTAATACCCGGTGCTCCTCATCAGCAGAGAGGCTTTGCGAACGTTTTACTGAATATAAACAGGTTCGACACACAACATGTGTCGATATGAAAAGGAAAAAATGCTGGAAAATAAAGTGAAAACTGGCTTTCGCTCCATTATCGAAATGCAGAGGTAATGGCAGTGTTGCTCATTAGAGGTCCTAGGTTTCCAAGAAATGTCTGTGATGAGACTTGAAAGAGCAAAGAACTGTGAACACCAGAGCCCACTGGCTCTGTTTTTTTTTGAGAGTTTAATTGCTGCTCTCTGCCCAAACATCAATGCCCTCTCAAGAGTGAGAAAATCACACTACTTGCCCATAAACAAAAGCCAAACATCCAGATTTTGACATGCAATGGCATGTTAGTTACAGGGTTTTAGCTTTTTGATTGGTCAAACAGTTCTACTTGAGTGAACAAGAGATGTTTTTAGGATATACAGTAGAATTGACCTTGTTCATTTTACAATGGCACTGTTTATAAAAACCCAAACAAAATCCATGTGGAGCGCACTATTGTATGCTTTGTGCTCTGCTAAGTCACAAGCTAAATAAAAGGTTCAGAAGGCTTTTAACTTTCTACCCATGTGCCGTTCTTCATAAATTACCTCAAGGCAATAGCAGCACAGAAGAAAAAGACTTGTTTTGATATCGTAAGGATATCAAAGGTCAACCACATCAGGCCAAAGGTGCCTGTCTGCTCTGGTATTAGCCCGTAGTCTCAGTGTCACTCTGAGAGCTGACAATTCAGCCCAACAGCCAAACTTTGGAGTGACTGACAATCATGGTTCACTGGTGCTGCCACATGTCACTCGTGGTTCTTCTTCAGGGCACCACACTGACAGCTGTACTCCACTACTCCGGGTCTGCTATGACAGAGAAAGAGCCATGCTACATTATTTCTCCAAATCCACAGCAGTACAAGCTATAAATATCTACTTTGCTCCTCAGTGCTGTTCTCCACTGTCTACTAAAGCAATGCATAAAACAGCATTAATCCCAAAGTGTCTGGATTGATCTGCTTTAATGATTAATTATATTGATATAAACAGCAATACATACACTTTTTGTGGCAGACGCTATAACACCTTAGATTAAATGTCACAAATCCACTGAAGAATTCTATATAGCGTGATATGTGTTAAGAGACTCGTTAACCTTATAGACACTGCCCGCTGAAAATGATCAATTGTACTTCATAAAAATAGCTAGCCTATATAGCTAGCCTAAAGGCTCTGGAAATGTATAACTCAACTGTTAATAGATCTATCATGCATTGTTGTACAACACTGTCACTTGCAACCTCTAGCAAATCACACAAAATCAGGAATGTAAAAAATATTTCCCAGAATATTTTGCCATAATAACTACAGTGCACTGACAAAAATCGTATTTTTGCATTGCACAGCAAGTGCTGTAAAGAATAAGCCGTGGAAAGTAAATGTTACCTTCTAAGATGCAGCCCTCCTAGAATAATGCCTACTTACGGTAATAACACTGCTTCAACCTCCAGTTGGCTTTGCCAGCTACACCACAAGGGGAAAACAGTAATTACTACACCACTCTATTTGCATGCAGCTTGTTTTCTTCTCCATTGAAACTGTGGTCTTTAGGATTTAGAAGCTACATAAAGCTGCCTGCATTGTGCTTTTTGGCAAGAGTGTACAGGTTCAGTTTGGCTGACAATTAAATTTTAATGAAACGTAAGTCAACCTGTACATCAGCTATTCTTTCAGACAGGTCAGCGGAAAAGTATATTATGCATTGCTCTGAGAAGATCATATTCCAAGCATGATATGCATTATACATCATATATCACCAGCACACAATCTTCCATGCCTGCATTGTACTTTTTCTTTTAAAGGAGCTTGTCTTTTCTGGTTTTCATATTTCCATCAACTTAACAATGCCGAGGCCATCTCAGGCTATGCTTTTACTTTAAACAAGCCAATTGTTTAAGTTGTTAAAAAGCGAATTTTGTAGCTTCAAAGCACTGAAGGGATTTGACAGTTTGACACAAATAAAATCCTCTTCTCTGCAGAAGCCACTGCAGACTTCACAGTATGATCTAAATCTAAGAACACTTTATAAGCTCTGGCTTCTTAGCAGAATGGAATAAATCCTGAACATTGAAGTTACTATCCCTATCATACCATAATACATAAGGAACTTCAGAGCTACCACTTGTGAGAATGAAGCCTTCTGTTACGACTGCCACTGTAGTTTTGTATACAAACTTACCACTTATACAAAAATGGTAAGTATAACAGTTTTAAGTTTAAAAGTTTTAGACAAAAAATATGGTCTATTTTCCGCATCTAAAAAGTACTTATGTAACTCACACCTTCCAGATTTTGTAAGCGTTATTAAAGCGTGTGTCTCTTCACGAAAAATATTTCAGCATTTCAGTCTACAACCCCAAGAATGTAGGAAACATTTAATTCAATCGAATCGAATTGAATCCATTTTCTAATTATTTCAGAATCCTTTTCTGTATTTTGTGAGCCCATTTGACAATTCTTTATGCAGTTTAATGGAATTTGGAACTCCTTTGGAACGCTTATCTGGTTTGCAAAATTTTTAGCCTCCTTCACTAGGGTTCTCTACAAAGACGAAGTCCAGACCAGAGTCACTGAGCTCATCATAATTTCTGTAGCAGACAAGAGAGCATGATATCCCCCTCCTGGATGTTTTATCACATAGATTAAAGCCAGCTGGGTGGACTGGAGTAACTGGAGTCACAAGGCACAACAGCAGTGTCTGCAGCAGAGACTCAAATCCACAACCCACCATGAGATCAACGGCTCATCTGCAACACTACATTAGACCTAGGGTCTCCCAAAAACCGGCCTGAAACTTAATTGCAAAAGTGTGAAAGAGTGATGCATCACTCCCTACAAACAGAGATATGAATTTATTGACTTGTTTTTAAGGAACATTGCTGAATGTACTTACTAAAGCTTTTAGTTTTAGGCTATAAACTGCATATTGTCTTGCCACAATATACACAAGAAACTGTCAAGGTTTTAACATTATCAGGATATCGGTTTCCTTTCCCTACCTATTATGAACGTCTGCAAAACGTTTTACCGAGACAAAGTAAACAGCGAGAGCGCCGAGGCTTGTTCCTGGCGCCTTACTTTATGAGAGTAGTGGGGGTCGACGATCCTGGCCAGCCCGAAGTCCCCGATCTTGAGCAGCAGCTCCTCGGTGTTGATGAAGATGTTGGCCGGCTTGAGGTCGCGGTGGAGCACGTTGGCCGAGTGGATGTACTTGAGGCCGCGCAGCAGCTGGTACACGAAGAGCCTGGCGTGCTCCTCCAGCAGGGGGCCCTGCTCCAGCAGGCGGGCCAGGTCGGTCTCCATGTGCTCCTGCACGATGTACAGGGTGGTCAGCGCGCACACGTCCGGGGGCAGGGGCAGCCCGCGGGGCCCCAGCACCTCGAACACCCGCACCACGTTGTCGTGCTGCAGTCGCCGGATGATCTTGACTTCCCGCAGGGCGTGCTTGACGCTCAGGGCGTCCGTGACGACGATCTTCTTCACCGCCACCTTGCGGCAGCTCTCCCTGTCCACGGCGGAGAGCACCAGCCCGTTCGCCCCATAGCCCAGGGGCTTGAGCTCCACGAAGCGGCCGCCCAGATCGAAGCCGTGGAAACTCGACAGGAAGTCCAGCTTGGCCGCCATGCTCAGGAGGTCAGAAGGTCATCCTTTCCATCCGCCTGGCTGGGTGAACGTATGTATAAACAGCTTTTAAAGCGCTTTGCAAAAAGCTGCTCATGAGACAGGAAAGAGTGAGGTTTAAGGAAAAGAAAAAGTTAATCACACACGGGGCCCTGCTTCTCGTTACTTCCTTTCTGTGCAGAGAGGAAAGGCTTGTGTCCTTAAGAAACCTCTGGCCTCAGTCCGTGTGCTCCTTCCCATGGCAGAGCAGAGCCTCGGTCCTCGCTCAGAGATGATGCCTCATGGCCTCTCCAGTGCTCTGCTCCGCGCTCGGGCACAAGCGGGACCTCTCAGTCACTGCTTCCACCCCTGACCTCTAAGCGCACGAGTCCCCCTCTGCTCCCGGGACAGCTCCCCGCTGCTCGCCGCTCTCCGAGATCTGTCCTGCTAGCGCTGCTGCCAGTCCTTGGCCTGCCTCCACCTCCATCCTCCTCCTGAAAAAGCACAGGACAGAGAACAAGACTGGAGCTGAATTCCTAACGCAGGAGCCCAGGAACAGCTCACAAGCGTCTCTCAGCCAATCCACACACACACTTCCCATACCCAGCAAAGCTCATTTCTCACAGGCACCCCCTGAATGAGTCTACTGGCCAGGTCTGCTACTCTGGCAGCTGCAACACTGTGCAACACAGCACATTACATCACAGCCTGATACTCAGTCCCCACCAGCTCCACCACGTCATTTTTCTTTTCAATTTGCATTCTTCATGTGGATCTCGGATCACGGGCTTTTTTATAGCCTGTCTCACATCTCCAAGCACTTGATATGAAATTTGCTGCAATTACCTCCTGCTATTTTTGTCTCACATAGGCCTTTTTATCCAAAATGCAAGTTTTCTTCTTTTGTGTGAACTGCTAAGAAAATAAAAGAGACCCAAACACGTCGTCTCGAATGTTACCAGTTTTAGGCATGAAAATTTTACTCCCTCTGCCATTTAGACTCCCCAAAGCCAGATAAGGTGTTTGCTTTAACAATATTTTATTAATATTGTTTGAATTCATTCTGTATATTGCAACTGAAATATACACAATAGGCCTTACAGGGAATATTCAGACGGCTCAAAGTGAACAGCTCCCAGCTAAAAAAAACTTTTATGATGTTGAAGTCACAAAAAACTCACAAATACTACAAAACGTAAAGGATGTCCAGCATGAATAGGCATGTTTACATCCATGAAGTTACATATACATTTATTAGGAAATAATGCACCATGCGTATTTTGAAATGCTGTACAAAGTATGAAATTTATAATTACAGCCTCAATTACTAGGTATCATAATGAGAGGCTAAGATGTGTTATAATACTTTTATCAATTTAAGTACTGCTTGTTACTGAAAATGTTCATTTGAAAAGCTGTAAAGATATGTAAAAGAATAAAGGGTAACTTATCAGTATTAGAGTTGCATCTAAAACACTGTTTTTCAGCTTTCCTAGACTCATTCTATCCAACATTAAGGTTGAACTGCAACAGATAACACACTGAGCGCTGCAAGACAAGACTGAACACAAATGCAATAACAATAATCCCTACTGTTACTTTGGGAAACTGAAATACAAGCATTCTTTCAGTCCTGTTGAGCAGGTCCGATCCAACGCTCGACAAGTGTTCTTGCTCAGCACTGTCGCCTCAGATACCACTGACAAAAACTCTTTCAGACAGATCAGCTGATTTTTCCCTTCCTAACAATGGCTCCACAGTGCGGTTCTGCTCCAGCTCAGGGTACAATAAAGTTCAGGGTGGCCTGAGGATCAGTGAGGGTGCAGCCTTCTCCAGTCTTCAGCTCAGGTCACATCAGATCAGTCACCTCCGCTGAGCCAAAGAAATGTGCCTATCTAATTTCACTACACAACAAGGAATTACAAAAACCTACTGTAAAAGGCCTTGGTTATCAGAAAGAAACAAAAAACATGGAGCAGTGATTTGGGCTTTGCACTTGTAACTGGAGGTTGCAAACTCTTGCCCCAATGAGCAAGGAATCCTGTTGAACTGTGTGCAAATATATGTTGTTTTTTTTTAACAAAAACGCGCATTGAGATCTGGCGACACCAGAAAGCAGGAGAACACACTGTGGACTGAACTTGAAACAAATTAACTTTAAAGAAGTCCATATTAAACACTTTTATACTAAAGGATAACTCAATGGCCCACAATAGTCTCCTTGAGCCCACAGACAGAAATCTAGACACTAACCCCATGCATGCCTGCACACATATGAACACACTCCTTATAGAGGGGGCTATTAATCCAGAGGTGGTAAATTAATGGCTTGCTTGTCCAATACGAATGTGGAACCCCTCTGTCAGCCATTGAAGCCCACCCAGGCAGTCACTACAAAACCAAGCAGTAGGGCAGGTGCTGGGAAGCCCCTGCTCTGGATATCTCATTTAAAGACAACGCGTGTTCCACATTTTACACTTCAAGGCCATAGTTGATCCCAGGAGCTGTTGACACGCAACTACAAAAACAAAAGCATGCGATATGTACTGATGCATGGAACACTTCAATGTCAAGCAAACAAATGCTGGAGCTGATGATTTTTTTGCCCTTCCTCTACATCACAGGTGATGTGGCGTACTTTAGCAGCACCGGTGGCAAGTGACAACAGCGACCCTCTTCATTTGCTGTGGTCTAAACAAATCACAGCAAGTGATCCAACCATGAAGGTGCGAAGTTGGCTCCAGCAGACACAACAGCAAGAA
This sequence comes from Atractosteus spatula, assembly GCF_055471065.1. Taxonomy (NCBI): domain Eukaryota; kingdom Metazoa; phylum Chordata; class Actinopteri; order Semionotiformes; family Lepisosteidae; genus Atractosteus; species Atractosteus spatula. The sequence continues at coordinate 62,651,556 of NC_142708.1, read as the reverse complement.
CAATGGTGCTGCACATTTCAAAACACAGGCTGTAGTCTCAGAACTTTTGTTTCATCTTGCTTCTGAGAACAGGAGGCATGTCTTTACCCAAAGGGTGCTGGAGACTGGAATGAGCTGCCCAGCCTTGTGGTTGAAATCAATACCCTAGTTTCTTTTATGAAAAGCCTGCATGAGATCCTTGGATCAATTAACTACTATCAAACAGGCTAGACGTTCCCTTCTGTGTAACCATTCTTCTGATCCTATGTCCCAGTGCCACATGTGTAAGAGCTTTCCAGCCACAGGGAGAATCTGCTGATCATGCTGGAGTCATTTGCTACATTTTGTAGGCCTTTGCTGAGACTTGAACTTATGAAAATTAGACATATTGTCTGCACTCCTCATACTTGCAGAGACTGATCATTACTTCTGGTGAGGAGCGCAACAAACACACTGCAGGTCTAGCTGACCTTGGAATGCAAAAACAGCAGAAGCAAGGCATTGATACAGTATGTGTAACTGGCTACTATCGGGACCTGAACAATTGAAAAAGTCTCCAATTTTATCAAGGACCAAGCAAATCACGAATAAATAATGGCAGCACTGATTACATTCCAAGAAAGTAGCATGCAAAGTAGAATTATGAGATAGAACAATTATATAGTACATTTAATTAACAAAATAAGTGGTCCATGCAGTGAATCACAAAGTACTTTCTCTGACTGACGAGCAATTAGGCCCACTCACAAGAGCTTCGTCATCTACTGTCAATGTAGGTTTATGGAATATGAATTGCCTTTTGACCCAAAGTGCAGGAAACCCAAACACCCAAACTTACATAACACAATGTCACTTCTGCTCTACAATACGTTAATCATAATGACCCCCAAACCCACCTTCTTATGAAATAGAAGGCAGTAAAGTCTGTCCATTGTAACCAGATTAATCCCATTTTGATGCATCTTATTCAATGCAGAGACATCTGAAGAAGCTCACAAACAAGACAAAAATAAGCATTGTGCTTTTTGCTTTCTGGCTACTCAGATGAAGCCTAGGTCAAGCACCAGCTCTCCCAAGAGTGATTAATGGACACATTTAATATTTCATCAGAAATGTCATAACCCAGAGCAGACGTTATCCTGATGTAGACCCAGGCTGAAGGATTAGACCTGCTCCTGGGTGAAAGTGGAGCTTGATTATATACAGAGATCTCATTATCTAGGCAGGGAGAAGATCCAAAAAGGCATCCAAGACAAAGACCACTTATTGGTGAGCACCAGCAGTGTGGCACGTGGATCAGATCACCACCAATGGCCTCCAAACAGCTCCCCCATTCTTCCCCCACATTCGAGACAATGTGAAAGGCTTTGCTTCCCTCCTTGTGCCCCCAGTTCCTTGCAGGATTCTTCATTAACAAATTCTCCAGCCTTGTAGTGGAGGAAGGCTGAGGACACCATCAAACGGTAATCAGTTGCAGGTGAGAGGGGGGTACTCTCCTTCCAAAGGCACCAAAGACCAAAGATCTCAGTACAGGAAGTACGGCTGAAGTCTCCCAAATGTCTGTCCTTTCCTTGCAGCACTGTGATGAAACCTGGAGAAGGTTTTCTATACATGACTGTACCAGTGCATTATTTGAGGGATCAGTTTGAACAGATTTGAGTTAAACATATTTCACAATATAGACGAGCTTTCTGTTTGGCTTCCTTTATTATTCCCCCACCACGAGTGGAATTTAATATGGTGAATCAGTTCTTTCAGGACAACCTTTTTTTATTAAAAAAAAAAAATCTGTCACATCTAGTGTTATAATAACCTAGGTTAAATTATATTATTCTTACTCCCTGCCACTGTGATTGATTTCTCCATCTGTACATCCGAGTTTCTGAAAATAAAAACATAAAAATGTGACATTTTGTATTGAGAAAGATAGGCATATAGTTGGAAAGTGGAAGAAAACCATTAAGTCCAGCCTGCAGAAGAGATCAATAATGACAAAATGAGAGGCCGAAATGAACACATTGTATTTCTGCCTTTATTAAATTTGCTTTGTAAATACATCCTGCCATTATGAGCAGTTTGCAGCTTTCACAGAGAATGCCAACTGAAAATTGGTTTACAAATGAAAACTAAAATCCATGGCAAAACTTTTTGAAAACATCTAGGGGGCTAATCACACTGAAAGCACGAACTGGTGAAAAACAGAAAATATCGTGTGGTCTGGCCACTGTGTCAGAATGGCCTTGTCAGTGAACACGCTGAGCAGCGATCTGTGTGCTCTGGAAAGTGTGCTGCTCACACAGCTGAGAACTATCTCACCCAACGACAACTCAAGCCCAACTCAGGCCCAAGTTCCTCTATCAAGCAACATGCATCAGAACCTGAACACTGTTTCCCCACATTGTCTTTTTCAGGTTGACTCTTGCAGGCAAACAGAATGCAGTTTTTTGATGTGCACAGTAACTGTCCAAATAAAAGAAGAGCCTCCCCCTTCCAACTCTTCACCTTCACTTTATTCATCTCGGAAACTCACCATCCATGACCCCTCATTGCAGAATTAAGATGCATTCGCTCAGTGGGTTGGTGTTTTTGTGCTTGAAAAGTGGATCATTTACGCCCTTCGGGAGTTCTGCATCAAACACAAGGCAGCGACACCATGGATCAGGTCTGCAAGTGTTTCTCCAGCATGTTGATCATATCTGACCACTGCACTGTAAATTCGTGTTAAAGCCATTTCCTGGAAATCAGACCCTCATAAACCACCTGGGCCTGCAGAACAACAGCAGCCTGAGGGACTAGTGGAGAACTTGCCAAATAATTCCATGTATAAATGTCAAGGAAAGAAGCTGGTAAAAAAAACTTAAAACTTGATTCACATTGGGCCTGCAGAACATTCTGTGAAATGTGAAAAGACGAAAAAAGGTGATAAGTAGGTCAGCCAAATGAGACCAAATTTTTTCCACTCGGTAAAACGTCCAGTTCGGTCTGAAAAGCACATGAAACTCAGGGACAGAGAAGGAGGTGCAGAATCACTGATCTGGGATTTCTCAGCTCACCCACACTGAGCAACCCGGACCACCGTTTCATATGGGGCGCAAACCCATGGCTTACTGGAAGAACACAAACTGGACAGAAACCGAATTTAGAGGAACATTAAACCATTTTGTTAAGAATTACTTCCCAGAGCCAAGGTATCGAAGGACATTCACAGAGTTGTTTTAACGGCCTTCATTAGATCATCATGCTAACTTGGTGGCCAACCTCACGTTAAACCATAGCTCTCATCCTGCCATTGGTTGAAACATCCTCGAAATCTGGGCACTGTGCTCCCAAGAGTATCGTGTGTAAAGAACTGTCACCAGTCCTCAGTCCTGAGTGCACCTGCACTTACCTTTCTCTCCTTTTTCTACTGAGCCAGCAAGAGTCCTCTGGGTTCCCTTTATTGTGTTACAGTACCTGAATCCAACCCCCATCTAACTGCCTCATCCCTAAAATGAGAAGCAACTCCTTTAAGCTGTCAGGAGATAACAAGTCTTTCAAACAAAGACTAATTCCAATATAATCTCGTTTGAGCTCTTGCTAAAGCAGCAATGTTCGCTATGGAATGCAGTGACCAACAATGAACACTATTTCAAAAGAGGTCTAACTAGTGCTTATTATACAATGTAACTTTACTCACCTTCATTTAAATAACAAAACGATTTTTAGATGTAAACACCGTTACTGTTTCTACTACTTTTCCACATTGTCAGGATAAAAAACAATATCTGTAAGCAATTTCCCGGCTCCATGAAATGTATAAGTGCCCTTATTGAACAGTACTTTGAATTAGTCTATGTTAAATTCCATTTTTTTAGGCATCTGCTGAAATACAAGCATTACCCAAATTCTTTTCCTTTGCCCATTTGGCTCTGTTAATATTCTCAACCAAAACATTCACAAACCTTTCTACCAAATTTAACAGGTTTGTGTCACGCCCTCTGCAGCCAGAGGGCGCTCCTACTCTGTCCTGTCCCAAGTTTCCTGCCTGCTGCCCTTCCGGTCCCTCTCTTTCCCTTGGGCTATATATTGCCGGGTCTCGCACTCTGCCCTCGCTCAGCATTGACGTTCGGATGTCCTGAAACCCCCCTAACCGCCCAGGTTGCCCCACGTCCGCTGCCTAAGGCATTGGTTTCTACCTGACTCCTGAACTGCTGAGCCCGGGCCTTTTTCCCGTTCTGCCGCTACGCATACGGGTCTTTTTCCGCTCTCCTGCTCTCCACGGTTAGTCCCTTTGGACGTCCGTGACAGTTTGCTACTACAATCTAGAATATGTACATCAATCAGGAAAAGCAAAGGACCTCACACAGATCCTTGTGGTACTCTGCTATTTGTTTCACTGCAGCCTGACGTTTTTCACCCTAGCAATACTTTCGTTTTTGGTGTAACAGTTATTTCTCAATCCAAACGCATAGATCCCCTGAAAATTCCTAAAAGTCTTACATTATCCAGAGGCAGGACATGAGCGCAACTAGGTGAAAGTCTTTCGCCCATTTTACAGTGTGAAATAATCCCAGAAGTCACTTCCACTGGCCACTGATTCATGTCAGGCGAGATGCTCATTGAGAATGGATAGGGGAAAAAACGACATAACACGTACAGTATCTGTTTTTACACTCCTGGACCTAAATACTTTCTCGGCACGTACAAGAAAGCATAACAGGTAATCAGTCAGCCACTGCGAGAAGGTGATTTCTAATAGTATTTCAGGAACAGGTCTATAAAGAAAGTTGTCGCTGTGATTTGGCATCATAATGCACCTTTGATTTTTACGTCTGATGTACAGACAGAGCTGAACATCCCGTCGGGTCGTAACTAGACCAGAGCCGTTAAATACAGTAAATCAAGAGACCGCGGTGCTGTAGCTACAGTATCTAGGTGCATATATATTGCATTATGTTCATATGAATAGGTGAAGCAGGACAAGCAATTAAAACAGCGAAGTGCGGCTTCTGTAAAAGCAACTCGAGTATTCCCGAACGCCGAGCAGGTTACTTCAGGACAATTCTCGCTCAGTCCTGTTCGGCTTTCCAGTCCACGGGCGCCTCTCTTCTCCATGCAAAACAGTCGCTAATACTATAGGAAGGATGGGCTCAGCGTCATTGCTGTGCCAGAGTTCATAACGGGCTTTGTTTGTATTGCTTTGACTGCACGAACTCTGAAAAGTGAGGGAAAGAACCGTCTCTATAAACACAGGACAGAGACTTAATAAATTATGCATATCCGTATGGCGAATGGCAAGTGTTACTATCTTTACCGTTATATAATGCCTTAAAGCCAATGTTGACTCGATTGAATGAAACTGTGATCGAATATATTTAACAGACAGACATGACTCAACCACATAAACAATGCATATGCCATGTAATATAAAAGAGGGATCTCCTTTAACGTTTTTTCTCTGATTGGAAAGACGCAAACACAACATTGACGAGAAATAACGACATTTATCAACTTAAACGAACGCTACTACGTGCGATGCGAATTGTACCCTTTGTGCAAATGCAACACTGTGCTGTCTGTTACAGGATAAAAGGCTTTGACACATTACCCTAACGGGAAGACGATATTTTCTAAAAGACACTATGAAATTGCTGCACAAGTTGCGCGTATCCTGTGCTCCTGTCAGGCGTTTGAGCTCCTGTCCCGGTCCTACAGCGTTGCTCGGAATTCAACCCCTTTTTATTTTTCTGTCCATCTCTGAAGAAGCCCACCATCACATAACACGCACAGAAGCGGCACTTAGAAGAGAAAGAAAGCCCTTTACCACTAGCGAGCTACAATTACCGCAGACTGTGCACAGAAAGTAACACAATCTTGCAAAATAATACATATACATACCTGAAGCACAGGGCGCTTGGTCCGTTCTAAACCAGCGATATGCTCATCATTGTCCTGCGAGGAATTAATCTGGGTTATCTTTAAAAACAGACAATGTCATCGATAGCGCAAAACCTGCTCAGCTCTAGCTCTCGCTTCTCACTCCCCCCCCTCCTGCTCGGAACTCCTCTGCGAGAGCTCAGCCCCCACGGCGGTGACGTCAGCGTGAAGCCCGTCGATCAGCCTGCGGCCACCTGCTAACCTGCCGCGGCCGCAGCGCTGAGCTCTTCTCCTGGCGCCCCATTCCCGAGCCGCTTGCTCCACTCCTGTCTCGGGTCCACCATGCCGGACGCTTGCACAGTGCCTCTTGCAACAGGAGAGCCTTTTGTCAGTGACTCAAGCTACTGCACACGGTGCACAGGGCAGCGGGAACGCTAGATTCACCTAACGCGGAGTTGGAAAGCAGGTGCTATTTATCGACGGGGTGTGCATGAACGACACTGGCCCTACTAGGATGAATGAACGAAATGAATAAAAAATAAGTACTTTTAAGAACCTAATCTCAATCCCCACACAAAATGCAGTTCAGTCATTGTTTCTTCTTTGGAAATTCACAGTAAATTCGGTTGACTCTCCAGAAGAATCTAGTTAGGCTCTCCGTCTAGTACGACGGGTGCCAATATTTATTTTATTTTGTGAAAGAAATGCTGTCTCTCCCCACTGGTATGTTGCCTTTAAGCTGTGGTATCGTTCGTTAAAAGCCACAGGGGTAACACCTGCACGTTTCTTCCCCCAGAGCGCCCCCCTCTGGTGTCGTTCTGAAACCGCCACCAGGGACGATCGGAAGGGCTATATATCGGTAGACAGGCTGGAACAGAAAGTAACACAATCGTGTTTAGCAATTACTAAATTGTAATAGAAAATGTATTTGCAGTCCTTTATCCGTCAGTAAATACCCTAATTTATCTTAAAGGACTTTAAAAACGACAAAAATAAAATATACACCTGTATTTCACTCGAGGCGGGTAAAGAGACGTGATATGACATAGCGGACTCATTTGAGATCAATCTTAGTAAGTGATTTATGAGCGCACAATCCAGCGACCGCAGAACAGGACAGAAGGAGTCGGCTTCGTTTCGGCTACGAGATGAGTGGCAGCGAGCACCAGACATCCACTTTCCTCCAGTCAGCTCGGAATGTTTTGAGCAGGGGCAGAAAATTGCTTTCTCGCACACTTGATCATCTACATGGAAATAAGCACTCGACATACACGGTGAATGAAACAGTGTAGTGCTCGTTCACAGAGCACACAAGGGCTTCCACTTTATTTTAGATTTCCTCTTGTAGGGTGGTAGAGAAGGCGGGGTGCAAGCCGAGTCCACACAACGTGTTCGGGGGGAAAAAAGAAAGCCATAAGTTAAAACAGCTTGTGTGGCTCAGATCATTGCCTCTAAGTGTTCTTAGGATAGTTGTAACACCATCCTGAACTAAATATTACCGATGCAGCTAATTCACCTAAGAGATACAGAAGAAAGTTTTAAAGTAAATGCCTACTGTACATGATACACGTTGGATTTTGGTGGTCAGAATTATGAAGGCTTTGATTCCGGCCTCAGAGCTCTGTTTGTGTGGAGTTTGCATGTTCCCCACAAGTGTGTGTTTTTAAACTTTTTCTGTCTCAAGGATGCGTTTGATCAGCTAATTGCCCCTTTCTCCCTTGCCCTGTGGTGGAGTGATGTCCTGTCCAGAGTGAGAGCGTTCCTGAGCTCTCTGCCCTGCCTTGCGCGCCGTACTTCCAGGACGGGTTTCCTCACCAGGAAGAGTGACTTTCCAATCAGGGAATTCCGATGCTTTGGGTTCGGTGTTTGTCATGCTTTTGGATTGGGGGAATTATTAAAGAAGAGTCTGAGAAGTCAAGACCCTTTTCATCCTTTAGAATTCCCATAATTCTTTGGTCCCTAAATATTTCTGCTTTTATTGAATGTCAGCTGGAGTCTTGGTTGCCGAGTGTGCACTAATTTGCCTTGACAGTTCACAGAATGGGATTACATAACGCTGCAAAAAACTCCCCTGTTGCAAGGCTGCGTTAAGATAAGGGGAGAAGATGTGCTGTTGTATCCCCAGTCATGTAGCGTTGCTCTGATCACAGAAATAACTGCCAATTGCTCTTCTGTTCGGCCTCAAAGTCACCCTTCACTCCAACAGGGCAGGACCCTCCCAGAAACCACGCGGTTTAGTTTTATGAGAAAATAAAACTGAATTACGCAGATGTAAGCATTGTAACCAATTCCTTAGCAACCAGAATACATGTACATGCTGGTTTTTAAAAAAGACTGCATAGACACAATTGATTCACATGTAAGAGAGCCCTCTATGAACACAAGGGGATTTGCTCGATCCATAAAAATACCTGCACATTGTTTCATGAAAGTGTTTAATCCGAGCACGTTTTCCATGTTTACTCAATATGTATGTGAACCTGTTTTATTTTATTGATCTTTTCCAAAGGAAATGCAACTGAATTCCAGCTCTAATGTCATTTACTGTAAGTGCACAGTGCAGGGCATCATGAGAATACTTCTGAAACTTACTCTGGAGCAGGTTTTGAAACTGAAGTGCTCTGTGTAAAGGCTAATGTTGTGTTACTAAATGCCTGGAGCAGGTGCATATGAAATACCAAATAGAGTGACAAAAAGCATTCTGCCTTCCATTGAAAGCACACAATTAAATGCATCTTCACATGAGTCAATAAATTATGGTGTTTTTCTCCTTTTTTAAGTTGAATTGCATCTTCATATTTTGCCAAATATTTTTAAGAGTGGGGTTTTTCTCTTGAACTGTTCCTGAGATTAGTATTTCTCATTGCAGTGTATGTACAGTACCACTCTTCCTGTTCTCATTAGCCTTATTTTCAAGCTGGAAGATCAATTTTGTTTTTATTAGAGGTGTTTTGTTAATGATTCTGTTCTGGACCAAGTGAGTATGCTAGTGTGACAATTTCTCTGTGTTCACTGTATTTGTTTTGACCCTAAGATCCATGAGCTGCTGTATATGAGCTTGATCTCACAACCTGGTATACAAACACTTGAGGGCTGTTGTACAGTGATGGGGTTGTTTTTATTATGGATGCAAGAGACTCAGACAAAGGAATGCACATAATACCATTTATACACCTCACTCCAGAGAAAAGACTCATTTAAACTTATCATACTGCAAAGATACAATTTTTAACAGTTTCATCAGCCAGAAACGTGATTGATTATTAACTTGGCAACCACATTCCATGAATAGCAAAATCTTTCAGTTTACCAAGTTGCTGTTTCATTGTGCTTACAATCTTCTTTTCTCAGGTTCCACTGACTTGAGAGCTTCATTCAGTAAGAGGGGAGGCTGTGTCCCTCTCTCTTTACCCCTCTCTGCTCCCCATCCAGCAGATGAATTTATGGATGCAGCCACTATAACAAGCGAAGCCGAAAACCTAAAAAGTAATTAAAATATGAGCTTCAGTCACTCATAAATAGTTGATGAAACAGGTTGTCCTGACTGGACTGTGTTTACATTCATATAGCTTCTTTTACAAATCAGGATAAAATTGACAACAGAAGCCACAAACTCCAGACAGTTCTCCAGGCAGCACACACAGAGAAAGCCTTCCCAGTGGGATCTGTGTGGCCTGTGTTTCAGACCAAAGGTGACGCAATTTGTGAAATCAGCTTGCGATGCTCATTTTATTAACCGCAGGGCAATGCTGAGATTCAAGGACTAGATTTGATTTTGTTTCTGTATTTAAGCTATCAAAGGCACAGTTTTCCGTTAAATAAGGAATTATAAGCTACTAACACTGAAAAAAAAAATGTATAAATATTTCAGATATTTGTTGTTTGAACACAGTTATGTAATGCTATATATTTTTTAACTAGTTAAGTGTCAAGCGATGATTCCAATTTTAAACTTGCTTACGTTTAACTGCTGTTCAGTGTGTATTCTTTACAATACTCTGCTCCAGGCAAGTCCAGCCTGTTCTTGGGTCATTCACCTAACACATCTCCACAGAGTGAGGGGTGCCTGTGGAAAATTTTCAAACTCGCAGATTAGCAATGTCAACTAGGACCGACCACAAACAGTTTTCCAGAATGGTCCCTGAACAGCAACTCAGCTTTCCTAACCCCTACTTCCGCAGAACTGCTCTCCGGGAGAATATCCTGATACTAATCTAACAGTATTCTCCCTGTCCATTTAAAAATAGTCTGCTTAGTCTTGATGGGCCTTTGTGTTAGTCAGTAAAGCTCCTGGAAAAGATTAGGTTTCTGCTGAGGACCAAAACAGGTTAGTCTGTGACTGGGGCACCCCTGACAGATCACCCTGTGACTGGTTAACACCCGACTGGTCAACTCCTGACTGGTCAACCTGTGACTAGTTAACTCCCGACTGGTCAACCTGTGACTACTTAACCCCCAAATAGACAACTCCTGACTGGTCAACCTGTGACTGGTTAACACCCGACTGGTCAACTCCTGACTGGTCAACCTGTGACTACTTAACCCCCAAATAGACAACTCCTGACTGGTCAACCTGTGACTGGTACTCCTCTGACAGGTCAGCCTGTGACTAGTTAACCCACGACTGTTCAACTTTTAACAGGTCAGCCTGTGACAGGTGGGTAAAGTTCCTCCTCAGCTGTGCTACAGGCTGATGCAGGAGCACCTGGAAGTGAAGAGAGCTGTAATTACAAGAGCGACAGGCTAATAGAGAGTGTAGGTGTTGTGATAGAGTCTTGGCAGCCGTTTCTGTTACAACAGGAAAGAGAAATCGAGAAATCTCCTCATTGCCTGCTGCTTACATACAGTATATCTCACTTCATGCAAAGCCTTTCTATCTACATGTTGCTAAGAAACAGGAAGTGCCCATAGGCAGAATACGCTCACATTTATGCGTTAAGCTGGCTCATATGGTCAAAATAGCTGTTTCTCAGGGTTCTTTCATCAGCCAAGATGCCTCACATGCGATTTGAGGACAGATATACTGTATACAGGAACATCTGAGGCCACTAGTTATGCAGCTACTTATAATCTGTTTTGAGAGTAATGAAAAAGCTCATATTACAATATTCTACAGTACTGTTCAAAGGTTTGGAAATCTAACAGAGGCATGGGGAGTGACACATTGTTCATTCTTCTTCACTATAATCCTAGATCCTCTAATAGCTTGGCAGTCCTTCCTTTGTCTTCTCCTTGGTTATTAGTTGATAAGACCTTGATGAGGAGGTGGTCCGAGGCAGCCCTTCAGAGGGGTATGAATTACCTGACATGTCAGCGCTCGGTATATGCCTAAAACTTGGTAATTGAGACATTAAATATTTTGATTGCAGCACACTGAAATGTACTGAATATGATGCTTACATGACCTGGCCCAGTGGCACCAGCCAGGTTTTCCATGTTCTTATCCTGAGGTGTGATTCAACGCTGCAGGTGCTCTGCAAGAGGCCTCTGGCTCCCCTGACGTCCCTCAGTCAGCCTGATGGTTGGGCTATGCCCCGAAGTCCTTCCTCATCAGTCCACCCTGTCCAGAGCAGCTCTGCCCCAATGCCGACCCCGGATCTCTGGGGACAAGGCTCCAGAGGAGAAGCAGTGAGGCGATCAGGGTGCGAGAGCTACACTGACAGCGGGAGGATTACGATGAAGTATACAGAAATTAATGAAAGCTGGCATCAGGCATCTTTTACGTTCTTCTCCCCTGAGCACTAAGGTGATTCAGAAGATAATTGAACATTTGATGAAAGCTGGTCCAGCAGTCTGTACTGTATGGGAGGTTCACAGCATATACTGTAGGACTCCTGTTATTGAAGAAACAAAACCATAACACTTTTCTTTTAACAGGTGATATTTTTGGTTCAAAAAAGATTGATAGTGAATTGCTCAAGGTGAGCTATTCGAGTGAAGCACCTTGCTCAAGGGTACCACAGCTGTGTCCCAGAATCCGAACCATCACTCAGAACAGCTGCCTTAATTCTGTTCTCTTTGCCACACTTTAAATAGCACTGACCTGACAGAAAATTCAGTCCAGGACCACGAGAGTTAACCACCAAGCATCTCTGTCCTGCATGCCCTGCATCTGTGGCTTTGGTTGGATTTTGAGCTCAGGACTTCAGCAAACGAAATCTAGGGAGCGGTTCATGTTACATCATATCCCACAGAGCACGCACGCACCACCGCTGCTAAAATCAGATCTGTGCCTGTCTGCACAATAGCACAGAAAACTGCAGACCGTCCAGAAGTATTTAATGACACTGAATGCTAGATTAACGTTGGGGCTAGTCAGCTCAGGGGCTTTGTCACCTCTCACAGCGCAGGGATTAGTACAATCCCTGGGGGAGGCGACTGCAGGACAAATGTGAAAGTCACTTGCTGTCAGGAATGCCAGCTTTCCACCCCAGGAATCCGTAAGCAGTCTCTCTAAACACTTTCTGATGGTAGGTTTTGGTTCCTGGTCCACAGAATGAGCAAGGAAACATGAACTGGAGGACATGAGTGGAAATTACAGGAAAGTGCATTTAAAATTGAGAACAGGAGGGACGTCTTCACAAAAGGGATTGTGGGAGTGTGGGACAAGCTGCTCAGTCGTGCGGTTGAAGCCATATCGTTGACTTCTTTTAAGACATGTCTGGATGAGATCCTTGGATCAATTAACTACTAACTACCAAACACGTTAGATGGGCAGAAAGGCCTCCTTTAGTTTTTTTTAAGAAAGCTGCCACCAGTGATGAGAGAGAAATACCCTGCTTCAGATCCACCCTTGGATGAGAATGAGGAGGATGTCATTGGAGTACAATATTGCACCAGCCACCCTCTTTCCTTAACAAACACTGACATAACCTTCCTTGATTGAAACCCCAGACTTTGTACTATACATTGTAACATGTTTGGTGTCTTACTTCGCTACATTGTCTAGAAGCTTTAAATCAAGTGTCAACACAAATACTTAAGATTTTCTCATCTTATATCTATAATTGATATTTCTGCTACCTGCACACAATCCTGCACTTGTCTACATTAAATGTGATTTACTGTAGCACATTTTTGCCTAGTCTTTTCTATTTTAATTTTATTTGCAGAATCTCCAGCATATGCTGTTCCTCTTATTTTGGGATCACGAGTGAATTTGACTACTTTATCAACTACAGTATACTGGAAACTGGACCGCTACATATTAAGAGTAGAGTCTGCTGATTACATCATCTAGTAAACAACTAAAAAGCACACTCGAAACCAACTTAACAATTTCTTGTTAAATTTAATTTGAAAATCCTTTTAAATTTTAAAACCTTCAGAATAGGGGAAGTGAATTTAGTTCTGGAGGCAAAAACGATGAGAAATACCATGTGCTTCTTTACAAGCGTTTTGCTTTGTTATGAAGAACACTGCAGTCTTTTTCTGATTGCTGTTGAGTTCAGATCTTCAAACTACCACTTCATACTCCACACAGCAAGCATGTGGGTGTCTGCAGGCAGAGGTTATAGGAGGTGGGCTAAGCATCGCACTCCTCTACTCTGCATCACCTCTGAAGTCACTTTTGCTTAGTGTGCCAGCATGCTCCAATACTGGAGTATCTGAAAAGTCATTATCACAACAAAAGTAACAGCTTTTCTCAGCTTCACATCAGACGCATTCTTTCCTGAACAGATTAATATCCCATCTGCACTGTCATCAATATAATTATTAGGCTTCTCTTACAGAAGGATATCAACTGTTCTACAAAATTGATTGTTAGAACCATATAAAATCTTTGGCACTTACTGAAACGGCTTTTTTAGGAGAACTTAAACTGATCACTGTTTGAAACAATATTAACACTAGTACTTTATTTCAGTTACAGAACAAACTCAGATGTATACGACATATGACATATCCTGCTACTTTCAGACAATGTTCAAAAGCACCTAGTTGTTAGTGCTGTGTGCTCTGTTGGTAGTTCTAGAACAAATCTGATGACTGCCTTTGAAGTCACTGAATACGGTATTTTCAATGAGGAGGCAGATATCTCAAGTATTTTAATTAATTCCGAATAGAATGATAAGAAATCAGTTCACTGTTGGCTCTACAGAGTATTGTTAAGGAATTTTAATCATTAACAATATCATTAACCTTTTGCCTTAAACTCTCCTTAATTGAAGTAATAGGACTCACCTTACTAAATTGAAGTTAAGTATTTTGGGCACATTTTCTTTTAAAAAAAAGGTTTGTTTCTCAATAAAATTGAGTGGGATGCCTAGCTGAAGGGGGCAACAGCAGTGTCTCACTAGTAATTTGATCCTAAAAAATGGAGGAGTTTCCAGTGCCGATGGAACAATCTCCTGATCCCAACAGCAAAGATGCAGTTAAAAGATTATCAGAAGCTTCTGGTTTGTTGTTCGTGATGTCTAAATGTTTCTTGTCTTTGATAAACTCTTTAAGATGTAGAAATGCGCTGAAAATGTTAACATATAAAATATCTTGGGAATCACCTCCAAAGAAGAATGTGACAATAAAATCTCTAAAAATCTGTCTTAATGAAAAATGTTATACATAGGTTTAAATTGCCAAAATTGCCCTTCTCTAAATGAAACCTATAATGTAAAAAAGGTTTACACTATTCTTTAAGAACCCAGCTTCATAGCCACCCATGTACATTAAGCAATTTAGATGTTTAAACTTTTGTTACCGTTTAACTGTGATATGGATAAAACCAACAGACTTTCGTACACGTTTTCATGCTGGTCTCAATTTTTTCACATAAAGTATTTCATTTAGGACAAGGCTATTAAACATAAGAACAAATCTTTCTTCCAGCTGGTTTGACAAGAACATGGTGCTGGTGAGCCAACTTAGCTCTGAGAGTTCCTACCAGAATGTCCATCTGCTGATTCAACTCCACTGTCTTCGATAACCATTCTAAGTGTTTTTTTGGGGGGGAATTTTTATTGGAAACGATCATCTTCTCTTGCAGAAGAAAATGATAAAAAGCTCAGATTGCATATTCAAAGACTCTTATCTTTCCATTGGCAGTGGTACACTGGAATGGCTTTTTTAAAGGTATTAAAATAGTGAAAGCGCAGTCCGTGTAGTTATCATAAATGAATGCACCATCCAGTGAAGCAGAAAATAGAAACTGAAATCTGAGATTAAGATTTTCTAACTTTCACAATAAAAAGCCATTCAACTTATTTTGGAATGATTTAAAATATTTAATGCATCTAAGGTAAAACACATTTTATTGATTAGTATAAAAAATTAGCAAGACTGACCATTATGAAAATTCTACGATTCATTTGTTCAGTTTGTGGATTTTGACAACTGTAGTGTCTCGCTTCAAAGAACAAATCTTTGAAAGAAACCGAAACAAAAGGTAAAACAGGGTATGTAGCAAAGAAAAGCCTACATGTATCTCCGCACAAACTGAACCAAGTTCATTCTGTGTCAGAGCAAAGCAGCATGATGATTTCAGGTCCGTGGGAGAAACTTATATACGGTCCCCAATCTGAGGCCTGTCCCCACCCTGAGGCCAGTCCTACAGAGACAGCTGGCATTTACTGTCCCAACAACTCTCTTCACTAGACTAAAGCGCTGTTTTTAACCACCTCTCTGCACTTACCATCCATGAGGAGTACCAAGAGGCTAACACACCAGCTCATGAGGGACAGGTAACTGCACTCTCCTCAGCCCTTTTTCCATCAAAGGGCCTGATTTTCCTTCACCTGATATAAGCAGCCAGCCTGGGCTGGAATAGATGCCCAGACATGACAGTATTCGGCCATCAGAGCTGGTTTCCACTGCACTGAGTGCTACTCACAACTCCCACTCACTCAGCAAGCCAACAAGAAGATGCCAGGCTTGGAGACTTCTCTTGTAAATGGGAAAAAAAAGTTAAGACAAGGAGTACTGCTCTACCTAAAACGTCCAGCAAAAATCTGACACCACTGGTAATGACGGTGGTAGCAGGGTTGTTTAATGGCCATGGGCACAGTGGGGATGCTGGAGATCTAGCATGTGATGGCAGAGGTGATGAACTCAGGGGAAGCATTAATGTCAACGTCATGCAAACATTAGTGGCCACTGGGGAAAAAAGAAACTTCCTAATCATACAAAACACAAAAGGAAAAACAATAGGAAAAAAATCAGCCCTTCCCCTCCATTTCACTGTAGGGTTTGGACTCGTACATGTCATTGTTATTACTGGATTACTGATGCCGGGACAAAGCTGCAGAGCTGGCAGGAGAGCTGCTACTGCAGAAACGAGAATTCAGAAAAGAGGAGCCGAGTTGTGCAGAAAGGTCTTCGTCTCGCAGCTGGCTTTCTTGCTGCCCGTAATGAGGGCTCCTCCCCGTTCAGCCTCTGGGGTGAGGAGTCGCGTGCCAGTCTGGGTCAGGGCGCTGGCTGGCGTAGGCGGCTGCGCTCAGAGCAGCACGTAGCGGGTGACGCCCCCTCCGCGGAGCTCGCGCAGCCGCTGGCAGTGCCGCAGCACGTTCAGCATGCTCTGGAAGCGCTTGCCCACGTTCATGGAGGTGAACTCCCTGATGTCAGTGTCCACGATGAAAAACAGACCTGCAACGTCACAAACAAGGAGGATCAACCCCCTCTGCCCTGGGGCACTTCTCCGGGAATCGACAGATTCTGAAAACAGGTGACAGATCAAGAGCAAGCCATTTGTCTCACGTGCTGTGCGCAGCTAACTGAACTAAAATTCTCATCTAGCTGACTGTTGAAGGAAAGATTTTTCCCATCGTACCTACAGCTCATTTGATCTCCTATTTAGTCTTAAATGCACCTCCTCTTAACTGACCAGTTGTGTCCCTGGGACCTTGACTCATGTTTGATTCTCAAGTTGTCCTTTGCGTTGACTGCCAGTGCTTTGCAGGATCTAGAATACTAAGTTGTGTTAAGTCCACTCTTATTATTCCCCCTTCAAGACTCAAGGGAATCAAGCCTTTAAATCCTCTGTGCAGGTCACAGACGTATTAATCTGGATGAACTCTTTCCAGAGTGGTGATATCCTTGATATCTTGTTCTTGTGGTATGGAAAACAAAATCCAGCACAATGCCCAAAACGAGATCTTACGAGTGTGCTGTAAGATTCACATTATTCCCAGCTCAAAGCAGATTTCACACTGTACAGAGAGGCAGCTTGGGATGTTTTAGTTGCCTTCGTCCATTTCTAATGAGTAAACTGCAGCATATTTTACCGAGCATGCCACATACTGTTTATTTGCACTGCCTAAACACCTTCACTGAGGTGGCAATTCCTCATGATATTTTAAATATCTGTGACTAATCACAAACCTTTAATTGAGGTTATCTTACGTCAAAACACATCACTCAGAGAAAAATCTTCTCAATGCAGAGCAGCATTTGAAAGAATCACGTTTGCCTTCTTAGTTCGACTCCTCTGTAACTACATTACCTTTAGTGCCCTTGGTCTCCTCGTCCTTAAACCTCTGGTACAGTTTCCTTGAGGCGTTGCTCATGGATTTTAGAGGCTGGTGCAGAATCTTGTATTTACTTGTCACTGCTTTGTTGATTTCCTCGATCACACCGTTCAGCTGGTCGTATGTCATGCGTCCTTTCATGTATCTAAAAAGTTGAAAAGGGTGTTAAAACACAGCTGAAGAGAGGAGACTCTCAGGTGAACAGGAAGAAAACTGGCTCCAAGCTTTGTTTGGTAGCTGAAGTCTGGTCCTCCACAACAGTAAAGTATTAGGGGTATAAAGGAAGCTTAAGCATTTATGAAATTTTTATGAGCGATAATACTAGCTGAGGCAGAACATCACTGACTTGGCCTATGAATGTCACAGGGTGCACACACTGATGCTCATTGTGGAATAATGCAGGATTAGGGCCCAACAAAAGTGTATATGGAAGAAAACTAACAAAATATTGCCTTTTCAATTAAGTGGGCCACATCCCCTCTTAATCGGATTCCCACTTGTTTCACTGTCAGGATAGAAATGATCTTGTTCCAAGAAAAAACCTTCTTCCTAGCAACTTGGAAACAAAAGGCCTCTGAGCACAGTCTGCTGCATATGTCTGACGCTTTAAATAGAGAAATAATCCCACTAGTTCAAGTGTGTCACCAGTTTTCCTTTAACATGATTAGTAACCATTTTTCATTAGGAACACTCTGTCCTGGTATTTAATCCATATCATCGGCCCTGTTTATGTAATGGCCCTGGGAAGGCCTGGTAGCTGATTGCGGAAATAAAGTACTGATTATAGAGGTAAGCCTGCAGACAAATCCTGGGACTGTGACAGAAAGAGGACGCTGCAGAAGTCGCAGAAGGTGAAGTTTCATAAAATGAACACAAACAAAAAAAATGGAGTGCTGTAGTGAAAAATACTTTTTCCTTTAAGCTAAGAGAAGGGAGTGTGGAGGTAATTCTTTACTCCCCATTCACAATGAAACAACTGACTAAGAAAGCCTTTCCTTTTTATTGATTTAGTTCAAATTTGCACACCCATTCTGCATTGAGTTTGGCACTGAATTGCATAATGAAAAGGATAATTTACAGCCCTTAGCAGTACCAAACAAAGCTGTATGCAAAGTCAAAAAAGCTTTCAATAGGATAAAAGGGCAGTTTATAAACAGAACACAAAAACCGCAATGGTGCAGTTTTTAAACACTCAAAGCATTAAAACTAGTGTTCCATTTTGTTCCTCAAGAATTTTGGTGCACAGAAGAGTTCAAAGAACAGTACCTGATATAAAGACATGTTGCGCCAAAAAGGGATGGAATCTCTGATTGATTTTAATGTCTTAAGCAAAGGAGATGATCTGATTCAAGTATTTAAAGTCACATAAGAATGTAAGAAAGGTTACGAGAGGATTGGTCTATCTAGTGTGTTTGGTAGTTCGTAGTTAATTGATCTAAAGATCTCATCCGCCGTGGGAAGAGCTGTGCCTTCCCTCCTCTGTTTTAAAGACCCCATGTTCAGTTCTTTCAGCCTGTCAGCGTAGGGTGTCGACAGAAACTTCAAAACAGAAAAACACACACAGACCAGAAGCCTGTTTTCTGCCTGTGCGTCAAACCAGGGGCCTGGTTTATCAAGGGGACACAAGGACTGGCCTATTCAGGCATCTAAACAAGAGACGTCTCCTCACACACTTCAGGAACAAACTGCCCAGTCATACCGCTGACAGGGACTCACTGGCAAAGCTTCAAGAACCAGCTCAATGTGCTCCTGGATCAATAAGCTGCAAGCAAACAAATGAGCAAGACAAGAACACGCGTTGTGCCACAGGACATTATTTTTCTAGCTCCATTGTACGACTATTTTTCACTGAATTGTTTCAGATTGAAATGGCTATATATTTGTGAACACAGGCATTTGGATATGTACAATCTACCTATTTTGTTAGGAAACTATGGACATCCTCACAACACACTTTAGCCCGGGTGGAGGACTAAAGCATAAAATCAAATTTCTCGTAACGAATGTACATGAAAAGTGCAAATGCATTCAATTACAAGCCTGCAGACTGAACATTCCTATTAAGGCTCCTAGCTCCTCGACACCTGCGGAGAACCACACAGAAACGCTGCTACGCCCTACAGGTCTAGATACTCACTGTACTGTAAATGTTGTAGGAAAGGTTACAAAGAAGTCATATGTGTGGGAAATGTGAGAAACAGGCTAACTGCTCTTCTACAGCTTGCTCTTAAACCACTCAGGTCCTCATTGTGTGCCAGTCTTATGGGGAACTGTCACAACAGTCCCACAGGCATGTCTACACCATGGATAAACGGCTCAAACCAGTTAATAGTTCAGCCCTTCATCTACAACATAACACATTAATGCAGTTATTTCACATCTAAATGCAGACTATTTATAATAAACAACTGGTCTCACCTTTTTTATTAATTTTAACTACGCCTACTCCTGCTCTCACGGGCTTCACTTTCTCTTTATTTTACGGCTATGGATGCTGGTTACGTGACTAAAAATGTAGCTAAAATAAGACCTAGTATTATCTAACGAGCTATCCGAGACCTTCCTTTAGGGTTTACACAGAGATGGTACTGAAACAGCACTTGCTGAGGTAGGTTATGATATGTTGATGGTGTTGAACTCTGAGGCACTTAAAATTCTTCTCTATCAGGTCTTAACTGCCGCTCCTAATACTGTCAATCCAGAGCCTTCATCCTGGATTGCTTGGAAAATCATCTAGGGGCTGCTGATAAACCGTTTGTTGGTTTGGCTCCTATTTGGCTAACAGAAGCCAATTAGTAAATCTTGGCTGTTGTAAATCTGAGGATGTCCCAGTTATTCAGGCTGTTCCCCATGGGTTTGTGCTGGAACCTTTACCATTTAGCATATATACAATGCCACCTGCGGAGATATTTCCTATCATGGGAATTAATCTCACTTCTATGTCGAAAAACTAAATTTGATTTAACAGGTTTTGCACTTTACACCTGCCAGTCTGATGTTAAGGCAGACTTATTTAATCTAGACATACTGTATAATGACCACAAACCAAACCGGTCCTCACTATACAGTTGTATAATTATATTAAATAAGCTAACAAAGACTTTACCATTCACACATTCCTCCAAAAGAAAATCATTATAAAATTCAGCAAATTACATTATTGATTAGGCTTGTGCAAAGACAGGCTGGGAAAACCTTTCCATTTCAGGCAAAGAGAAGGAAACAGTCCTTTAAGGTGTAAAAACAAAACTTTGTAGCAAGTTTTGTCATTTCCCCAGCCACAGCCTTACCTACAGAGCCCTGGGAGAGAAGTATCAATATAATACCTTCCAAATCGCTTACCAACAGACATGCTTGTAGAAAAAGAATAACTGAACTGAATCGCACTAAAGCAGGAATATGAAAGATCACTGAATACTTGAAGACCAGTAACCTGGAATCCAACATTTCTTGGTGATAATGTGACGAAAGGCTTAAGTACAGTATATCACAAAAAATTGATTTCTCTTTAAACAGGTATTGTAATAAATGTAATGCACTGTACTTTGCATTAAACCAGCTGAAGTAATGTGTCCGGTACTGTGTTGTATCTGCAGTACTGTATTTTAAATATGTAGTCTGTCTGTGATTTCTCTTAAGTACGCTGTGCTTTATTTCTAAAAGTTTTATACAAATTCAAGACATAAAAACATGTCTACAGCACCCAAAGACATTATATTATTATAGACAAAGGTATTATAAAACATTTGGGAAAGTATCTGACGTTTCTGGAAATGCTGTATTAATTATTCAGGCTCTGATCCAAAGCTAAGCATAAACAAGTTCCACCAATGTTGCTCACACTTAGCATCAAATTTCCCAAATTTGGAAAAACAGCAAAATCAAAATGTGACCCCCAAAAAGACTAGATACCGCTTAATGTAAAGTGCTGTTTTGATCCACATCCAATTGTTTCTACAATCCGTATAAACAGAGGTTTAATCAGAAGCCTCTTTATCCTAAAAAGATAATAAAAATTTAACAGTAAAAGATTGTTTCATTCCAAACTTGTTTTGTTACAACAGATACTAAGAGCCATTTCTTTCTCCATCCTCAAACCTCTAGAATCCACACAAACCTAAACGCTTATCATTGATTGCGTACAGCGCTACTAAATTTAACCCAACAATTTTACAGATGTACTGTATGTAGAAGCAGGCCTTTGGGAGAAACTGCTGTATCTGTTGTATAACCAGAGCAAACACTTGGCAACCTGTCAAGGTTTGGGGTCAATCAAAATAAAACCTTCATCTAATCGATGTGTTATAGCTGAATGTGAAAAAAGAAAGCAGTCTCGCTTTTAAAAGCCAGTTTGCCAGCAAGCTGTTTCTTTAACCAACACATTACCCAAAAATGTGTTTTTAGCTTCTGTCACTCTGCAAGGGAACTGGAGCAGCATTGGATGAACTGATCAATATTTATGCAACAGCAACACAAAACCAGCCCTCTGTTGATCAAAGTGGATCGTTCCTCCTCCCACCTGCACTCCTAACGTGCTCTTCAGTGGGAAGAAGCCCGTAGCCGAACCTAAAAGACTTAACCGTAGCCCGAGGGAGAATAGCGATTTTCCTGGCCACATCCCGGAAAAGAAAGGAAATAGTCAGGGTTTGCTCCAAAAGCCCTCGGTCGGCCACTGCTCCACACTGTCTCACTACAAAGTGACAACTGGGGCAAATTGGGGGATACAACAAAAAGGCAAACCATGTCAGGATATACAGCTAAAAGAAAGGGATTTAAGTTAAATCAATGTTATGTTATAAATGCACAACCTGTTAGCAAATGTAGCTTGTAGAATTCTGCGCACACCTCTGGTCGCCATGTTACAAAAAAGATGGTGATGTGCAGAGACACCCCTGGGCTGAAAAGAATATCCTGTTCTGTCAGGCTAAAGAACAGCTTCAGTTCTTAAGACATCCTGCTACTTATATTTATATTTAAAAGTGGATTGGACCACTGGCTTTGGTTCTTGATCATAAAAAGCCTGAAGACTATTTTTATCCTGATGTATTCATTAAAGGCCCTCCAGTGAGTTGCCCTTCGTCACAAACGTGCCCAATCAGGGAGGGAAGAAGGCACTCTCTGTGTGGCCTGCCGGACACCTGATGAGGGCCGTAGTACAAAAACACTTACTGTGGAATACTCTCAAACTCTGCCAAGGTGACGAACTCCATTTCCTTGATTACACATTTAGAGGGCTTTCTGACGGGCTCTTGCTCAGGAACTGGTCTGGTGTCGGGATCCTTTTCCGATTTCACCTCAGCGACACTAGGAAACAAGAGGGAGAGCTCTTGACATGGGGCGCCTGAGGCAAAGGAGGAGGTCATTACTGCACATGCAACGCAAGAATGCTTTGAGAAAAGGTGGTATCGTAGGGCCGCAAAAAGTCACAGCGCAGCTTGGCGTAGATTTCAGCTGAGTGTATTACGAAAGTCCTTGGAGATCTGAGCAGAGATCACTAAACTCTGAAGCACAGGCGTTACTGACTACTTCTCTACCTTGGACAGAGCCTAGATCACTTCCTGTGCTACCATAAATGTCATATTAAGGAAAAGCCAATTAAAATGGATATCTCTGTTCACGGCCTCACAAACATCCACCTGTCTACATATCCCGTGGGCCTGAGACAGCTAAATAAATACCCAGAGTTACAACAGGTGGTCACAAAAAAGTCTACCTGAATCGCATAGTAAACATGAGGCCTTACAGTGGTCAACACCTGGACCAGTTTCAGTCCGAAAGTGACAAAACCCCACGAGAGAAATGGCTGCTGATAAGCAGTGGTAGCTTTTGCAGCACACCCCAGTCTGCATTACCAGGACTGCAAGGGTTAAAATCCCTTCTGCAGCTGCTTTCGGAGACTAAAAAACACAAGCTGTTCCTGCACACAGCATCGATCAACTCCCTGCAAGAACACGGGGTTATCGAGCTCTCCTTTTACACGCGCGGGACCAACGAGAAATCCGCGTGCCTGCGGTCCCTCTGAATGAGTCCGTCGCACGCAGATCAGCTTGTGAGCTACGGGCACGAGGGAGCCGAGCAGTAGGAGGCTCAGCTGGGATCTCCTCTTCATTCCCACGGTTCCATATGGCACTTCGCTTCTCCGGGAGCACGCCGGCAGCAGGATGCCGATGACAGCACCGCCGCAGGGCTGCAGGAACGGGGAACGGAGAGCTGGCCTTGTTCCACTGCATCAGCACTGGGGCCGCAGGCCTGTCGCACAGGGCGCTGGCAGCAGATGTGCGAGAGGCCAGGGAACAGGCTTGTGGCACAGCGGGACTGAGGAGTAATTATACCGCAGGGCCCAACACAGCGCTGATTGCTCAGAGTCCATTTACTCAAAGCCAGCTAACTACAGTAGAGGAGCTGGGAATTTGACTGAAATCACCTCACGGTCCCTGTGTCCCACGTATCTGAACATGCCGATTTACTTTCTGAACTGAGCTACCGGTTGTAAACAGTCAAAGGGGGCACTGTTCTCTGAAAAGATGGGCAGGGCTGACCTTGCAGTGACTGAGGTTTTCCTCGGCATGTGTGGAGGGATGTTCTGTAAGAGGTGTTCGGCCTCCTTCGCGTCCTCCTTAAAGGATTCCTCTACCTCCTGCAGGACGAGAGATGTTAAATCAGCAGTTAGAGAAATTATGTTCAAAGAATCAAAGAAAGCATTTCATTCATGAGGGACTCTGATTTCTGGCTGTGGTCTGTGGGAGCCCAGGCTTCTAGTTTTCACGGCAGCAGAGCTCTTCAATCGCCAGTTTAAAAGCCATACGATGCTTCAATCACTTTCTGCCATCAGGGCATGTTTTCATGCGTCTGCAAGGTCTGTCCACAATGTTTTTAATAAAATGCTGCTCACGTGCAGCTGATGTTATCAGACTAGCAGTGAGAGATGTACGATACTGGGAATCGCACTGGACACAGGCCGTGAGCATGTACAAACGTTTATGAGCAAAAAAATCTTTTAAAGAGAATAAAAAACAGTCCTAGCTGAAAACTTTGAAAACTAGCAAATTTAGGGCTTATAATATAATATAGTACAGTATATAGTATAACATAATAAGTGTTTCTGGTCAGATCCATCTCTTTTGTATCCTCAGCATTCTCTTCCCTTCAGTTTCATCTGAACCCTGCGGTAGGAATTTGGAAGAGTCAGCCCATGAGCGTGTGGTTATGCCCTGAGGTTACGGTGCATTACATAACCCCTGTGAAACTCTGGATTCAGTCTCCTAAGTGGGCTGTTCCAAAGATCCATTTACTGGCAAGGGAAAAAAAAATCTCTTCCATATTTCACTTTAGGTCCAGCACACTGATTCAGCCAAACTCTGACAAACGAGAATGTCAAAGAAGTGTGGTCGGAATTTAAATGAGCTTGCTAGAGGAAAACGGAAGCTTGTTTAATGTAGGGCACTCTAGACATTTACTACACCGATTTAATTAATATGAGGCAGCAGTGAGCAGCTCTGATCTTGGGGTTCAAGTTCCAGTTGGGTCAGTACAGTCATACCCTTGAGCAAAGACCTTTGCTCAGATAGCCCCAGCACAATACCCTGCTGTGAAAACGGGTCCCCAGGTCATTATCGTCAATGACAACTCAACTGACTCATCTTTTTCAATAATGGTTTGTTTTTGTTGGGAATTTTAATGAATGAATAAGACAGAGTGCCTTATCTGCTGTGCATTCTTCTCCATTTATTTTTAATAAGACAGAGCCCTCTGCTGGTTATTTATTTGTGATTCATTTTGTTTTGAACTTCCAGGACATCAGAGAACAAACAGGGTATGGCAATAAACTCTAAGGCAGAAACCATACACAGATTTATTCATACCACCCGTGAAATAGGAACAGAAAACAATGTATTACAATTCATAATGGAATGCATTACAGATCGGATAACCGGTCTTGCTTCAAAATTGTCAAAAATGTTATACTGTAATTGCAACAGTGCTGCACAGAGCAAAGTTGTATTTGATATAATTGAATCCCAGGAAACATGAGGGCCAGAATTATTCACATCTCTACGGGTTCCTTTAAACAAAATCCGGTACACAAACCCTCCAGCGTAGATCGCGAGCGAACACAGCCCCTGCACAGCAGAACCCCACCTGCGCCTCACACGGGAGATCTCCGTCGAGGAGATGGAGGAATTTCTATTCAAAGGGGGCCGGGCAGGTGCAGAAGAACATGGTACCTCACAGTCTCGGGCATACAGCTAGAAAAACAGCCATATGGAAAATGACCACGGTGACCAATGTCCAACACTGCCGTGTCTGCGAGCTACAGAAGTCATTGCAGCCAGAGCAGCTTCTGCTTGTGCACACGCCAGATCACTGACACCAGAGGGCTCCATTTTTTCTGCAGTTTGAAAAAAGACCCAAAACAAGCTAAGGGGTGGTAAGAGACAGCACCCCTCAACACACATAGAGGAACGTGAGAGATACTCAGGAGACGACACAAGGTCAGTCCCAGGGCCTTTTCCAAGACACATTTGCAAGTTGCTTAGTTTGTCTTTACTTCATGTATGTTTGAAAGCAGGCAGTAAATGGATCTACAGCGCCCCACTGCGCAGCGCCGGAGGAGCAGAGCTGGCACACGAGCGCGGCTTTGTCATAGGAAGACAGGAGGCAGTGGCCTGTCCTGCTGCTGTTCAGCACCTCTCCTCACTTTCCATTTCTGCACTCACTGCAGGCAGACTGCACGCCTAGGACCACTTCTTACGTGGTTCCAGCCTCTATGGGAACAGGAAGTGGAACGCAATTGCACTGAAAATGGACAAAACATGCAGCCCAGGCGGGACAGAAAAAACACATCCGGCTATCAGTCAGTATCATACCTTAAGGGTCTTCAGCATCTCCTTCTGCTGGGCGAGGTGTTTTTCAAACTGGTCTAAGAGCATATTTATCGTGAGAACATCCTGGCCCACTTTCTGCAGAATACTTCTTTTATGGGGATCATTTACTGAGGAAGGAAAAGAGAGAACAAAAAGGTAACTGCATTAAAATGAATAAAGGACCTCGACAGAAAAAGATATCGTTGCGTTTAAAAGACATTGAAATTCTGCCCTCTACACTGTCAGATCACATTTGCTCGGCTGTTTCCCCATGTTAACGAGGACCAGTGATAATCAGTTAGTACCTACTGTGTACAAGTAGCATTACTGAGCCACGAAACCAGGTTTGTCCAGTCCAAGTCCTGGAGGGCCAGTGTATCATTCTAGTATATTAGAAACAGAGAAGTTCTGGTTTTGAAGCTAATGGTTTTTTTTACTTCTAACACAAAATAGGACACAGCCTTGTTTAAGAAGCTTGTGATGCAGTGACAGAACAAGTCACATAGTGGCTGGTCTTAAATCAGTTTTGAATCACCAGTTTGAAAACCTGTCCGCACCGTACCAACGGTCCTGAGCTCAATCATCTTCCTGATGCATGATATTTTGTTGTTTATATGCTGAGTCAATTCTCCCAGGTCACAAGAATCCATTGGTAAAGCTGCCTATTGTTGTTTCTGTCAAAGACAAAAAAAAAAACAGTACAAAGACACATAAATAACACAGGCAATTCCATTTAATATTTAAATACAAATCTTGCTCAATGCAAATATTCACTAGAACATCACCAGCAAGGCTACAAGTCTCGTTTACACATTTTTTATCTGAGCACCTCAGTCAGATAATTCTCAAAGGATCCCACACAGTCTCTCAATAACATAGCTGGGCAGTTAATCCCAGTCTCCTCCCACTCTTTGTGTAAAGAAGTACACTTCACGTAAGGAAGAAGAATGTTTTCGGTATATAATCACAGTTCTCTTTTATTGTTCCACTTACTCCCACTGGTCAATGAAGGCCAAGTACAAACCTGGCTATTCGTCTTTGTACAGAATCTAACTAACAGACCAAATGACTTTAGAAATTTATATTGAATATACCTTGCTACAAATCCTTAAACATGCAAATTCGAGACGAAGGTCGATTCGATCTGTTTTCCGATTATTTGCCGATAGTCTTTTGTCTTAAAATTCGGGGTTGCGTCGAATTCCGTGCACGGTTGTGCTCAATTCACAATTAGCCATTTACAGTTACATTACAGCTAACGAGCTGAGCCCTGGATAACACCATCATGATTTTAAACGTCGCCATTAAACCGGTACCTCAAAGATCACTACAGAGAATCGAAGCAATCGATTATTTCCTGGTTTGTTTTAGAGGACCAGAGCTAAATCATTGCTAAAAGCAAACTGTAGCCTTCGAAAAACGAAACCTCGCTGAGGAAAGGACCACTAACCGAGTTGATAAGCGTGTTGGGGTCTGTAAGCAAGATTAGTGGAGGATATTTCACAAAGACAAAACAACCACAGCAAAAGTCGAACCAGCTAGACATAAATCGCAGACACACAGCAATCCTTATTCTTCAAAATACTCCGTACTTAATTTTAATTGTAATCATGATTTTGTACACATATATAGTGCTAACATTTAACATACAAGCGCTCTTGTGTATATAGTCCACGCGTTTTTGATCATTTCATGTTTGTTTCTATTTTAATAATTCAAACCCAAAATAAGCAAGCCGTAGACTTCGATCTGAAGACATCTTACTTATATAATATCTACAAAAACAGACCGTCTGGACCTGAACAGTGACGGCGCCGGCACTCCCCTCCGCTCCGCTTCTAGTCCACATTTCAAACTTCTCTCTCATCCCGCCATCCAATCGTCATCTCGCGAGAAGGAGAGAAGCTCATCGGGAAGTGTAGTTTAGAACAAAAACCCGTTTCGACCGCAAGTGTAGCTTCATAAACAAAAAGTCTCTTATCGTCAGTTCTGTTTCCAGTGTAAAAGTTATTTTTTAAGACTCTGGAAAAAATAAATGCATCTAAACTAGTCTTTATTTGGAAAATGTGTATGTACAAATGTTTTTTTTAATATAAGTTGTTACTAACAAAAAATGTCCAGCACTGATCTGTACAGGTTTTCCCGCACCAAACATGCATATAACAATGTGAATTCATAACTATAAATCAAAAACTGAAAGTTTGCCAGGTGAATTATAAAAAATACCACCTGTAAAGTCCCTGGCATAAATATTGTCATCATCATTTAGTTAATGATCATAATTACCTGCACTTTACCAGCAATATTTAAACTCTATATTGGTCAATAATTTGCTACATTTATTTCCAGAAATACATTTATTGACATACATGAAGTATAACATGGTTATGTTAATAATGTAACGGATTCGGGTTCTCGGGCTTGTGCCCTCGCCGCTCCCACCCCTGTTCGTCCGTCAACTGCAATGGGCGCGAATCCGGGTCTCCAGTGTCGCTCAACAGGAGTCTTGCCGGCTGAGCTTAAGTTATATAATGTGCAGGGGCGTATTCGTTACAATAACTTAAGAAGGATACTCCGGCTATTAAGTATTGGGGATCAATACCTCCCGTGAAAAATGTTCCACAGTTGTCTTCTATATTGCAGAGCCCACGTACTCTAGAGCGCTGTAGCCACGCGCACGCAAGGCAGGCTGCGAGCGGCGGCTGAGGGGCGGGACTACCCGCTTGTATATAGTGGGACGAGAGCTGGAGATGCCCTCTTCCCTCTTGTGTCTGTGTAGGTGTGGTGCAGTGCTGTATTTCCCCTGTCACTATGTAACACCCCCTCAGCGTCCTTAATAAATGTCCTGCCGACCTGTGCCAGAGACTCCGGCCCGTTTCTTTCTGTCCGCGGACCCCGTTACCGTTACAATATTCTGTTACATTCTGCAAGCATACTTACCACACACACAAATCACCACGGTAATGTCGCTGGATGCAAGAGCTGACGAGCCTGATGAGAATTTGCTGGGGAAGCACAAGTATGCGCCAAGAAAGTTTTGAATGCAAGTTTGCTGAGCAGATGAGATGGAGACAAAGTTTTACCAAAGTGTGGAAAGCCTTGGAGATGTAAAGAATTCCTGAATTTTACAGAAAAATTTTGTCTCCCAATGTAGAAGAAAATGCTGCCACACTGATTGGGCAGCACTTTAGCATGCAGCGTGACAGTAACCCAAAACATACATGCAGTGCAACCAAGGAGATCATCGGGACAAACAGGTGGAAAAATCTTAGACTGGCCAAGTCAATCTGGATTAAAATCCAACTGAGTTCATTTTATTAGATGTTTTTATGTACAGTAGTTTCATTTGTTTCTATTGTTTCATAGTCACTGTTAGTCTTGTTAAATTTTTCAAAATTGCTTAAGATACTTTAAAAAATGCAATGTGTGTTTAACATGCTGAAGAAACAAATGGAGTCAGAATTCAAAGTGGCTTCAGGAAAGAATCTCAAATATTTACACTCAGGGTTGGGTGAACTAAGGGGGTTGCAGACTTCTGCAAACTTAAAGGGAATGCATCTCGATGCTTAAAGTTACTTTAATTCAGTGGAATGAACACACATTATGTTTTTATTCTAATATGATCACATGTATGTTTGAATTACTCTAAAATTTACATAATATACTCATCATTCATATTAATGTAATGATCAACACAAATACTGAACTGTAAAGCAAAAATAGGTTTTGGCGTTGCCATTAAGTATGTAACTGTATGTAGTTGTAAGTAAATGTTTGGAAAAAAAAAAGCTTAATTAAAATCAAATACTTTACTGTTGATAACTTTTAAATTACTAGGTACATTTGAACAGTGATGAAAAAAAATCTGTATCCTATCTCCTAAATCACTGAATCGATATGCTTTTATCATCTTGATATAACTCTGGAATTTTAAACTTCAGAAATGACAACTGCCATACATTTTAAAAAAAGTTCTAACATTACATTATAATATAAAGCACTATTTTCAATAAACAATCTACATTTCTGAGCATATTCAGATCTGCAGAACTGCATTTATTGTGCATTTAGGTGTGCAAAGCAGTTAATTCAGAATTTATTTTATTACATTTTGAATTAAAAAACACACACAACAGATATTTATGGCATGTGAAATTTTCTTTTAAAAAAGGTTGTTTCCAGCATAAAGGTTCAGTGACCAAAGCAAACAAACAATAGTAATAGTGCCTTTCAGTGTTGCCTACCACTTAAAAATGAGGTTCTAAATAATACCATCCTAGACTCCGTTCAAATATTATTTGTACCAGGTGCATTATATACATTTTCTCCCACAATTATTAGTTAACAGAATTATTTAAAACCAGAAGAGAAATTCAAGGAGCAAGGCACACTTCAGACTTGAGGCATATTTACAGAACAGCAATTCCTTGCCTTCAGTATTTCATTAGTCAGCTTATAATACCGAATCCTGTCCTACCTGTCAAATCAACACACTCTGAGCGAAACTCTTCAATATAATAGATATATGAAACTTAAGTGAAAAAAAAAATCCCCTTGGAGCCTTGGACCTTGAAATTAAGAAATACAAAACCAGAAATGTGCCCCTGAAAACGTGACGGTTTGCTCAAATACAGACATTAGAACAAACACCCAAGTGTGTGTGTGTGGACAGTCCTGAACAAAACAGCTCTCTCTCCAAACCCCGAGTGAAGGGCATGGGATCCTCACGCATATGTGCCAGACAAGGGCTGGTAGTCATTCTGGTTCCTGTTTCTGCACGTGATCACGCACACGCTCAGCATCCCGAAGAACTGAAATCCAAACAGAGGAAAAAATAAGGCAAGGGTCTTTGCAGCAGACATTCGCTATGTGCACAAATAAAATATACTGAAAACGCTCAATCTGCTCCCCCTTGTTTCATGTCAAATGTGCCATTTGCTCCCTACTTACGATGTACTATACAGAAATCTATAAGTAGTCAGGCAACCAGGAGTATCTGATGGCTCAATCTTGGTGCTTGTATGCCCAAGATCCCACTGTGGAATGGTGCTCCGGTACCTCTTGGTACTCGGGTTTGAGTATGCATAGTCTGTCAGGCTGTTAAAGATCTTTTCATCTAATAGAACCATGTTCCTTGTAATATCTATTAAAAAGCACAATGAAAGTTACCTTGATGATGGCAAACCCCAGAATCACCAGCATGGCATAGCTCAGGACCTCCTGAAGTACATGCTCCAGTTTGGTTTCACAGCCCTGTGAGTTGCAAGACAACACATTTAGAACAAAAGATCACCACTCTTCCCTTTTGCAGCAGTTTCTGAAGTTTTGTACTTTAGTTTAATTGTCAGGCCATGGCAAGCTCAACATAAGAGATACTGGTTAGTTGATCTGGTGATCTAACTGGGTCCTGTGACTGTCAGAGATGGCCACAATGTTGACAGCTGAGAAACAACTTACAAAAAACCCCAATGATACACAAGTCAAAGTCATTTTAGAATGAGACAAAGAGTGACTGTCTTGAAATAAATATATCAGCATCACTCATAGTAGGTTTTGAGGTTGCTGAAAATGATTTATATATGACTAATGGTCTCATGCCCATTTGGAAAATGAATCACACACATGACCAGCATAGACTCGTCTTCAATGGACAGTCTCTGAAGGAGAGAACAGTTGTTAGAAACGGCCATGTGTGATGCTCCTTAGCAGCAATTCAGAGTTTCATAGAAAAAAAACAAGCAGAAATTCAAAGATTGTGCATTTAATATAGAAAGCAGGTGCAACCTCTTTACCCAGTGGCTTCAGGGATCTGGAAAAAATGAATGGCAATGCTGTTGGTGTTGAGACCCTGGCTTCTTTCAAGAAAGAACTGGAGGAGATCCTCAGACCTCTTAGGCAACAAGCTAGATTTGTCCAATGGTCTTCTCTTGTTTGTAACTTTTGTATGCTCTATTGAACAGGAATCTGAATGCATCGGGCATCTGGTTCTAATCCTGTTCAGGAAGGGTTCTCGTTTGCCAAAACCCTCCGTGATGCTAGAAACACAAGTCACAAAGGCCCCACTATGGTATCATGTGGAGACTGCAGATGGTCAGAGAAGCACAGGAACTTTAGCTGTAGTACTCTCCAGCCACATGAACACATTGTACAGCATCAGAAAAATCTCTTTCAGTTTGCATTAGAAGCAGCTGAGAGTTAGGTCCATCTTTGAGCACAACCTTCTGAACACAGGAAAAGAGGTCTCATGTTCCCAAGGCTCCCTACCACCCACATCATGATTACTGATGGTGACTCTACAATTTCCAGTCTCTAGTGCAGCCTGTTGTTCATGCCCACTGATGCAGTGGCAGTGGGGACATATCCCAACTTTAACTGCAGACAATGAGACAATCAGTATTTGCACATCACCCTCTCACTCCTCCGCCTCAAATCCTAGCACCCATGGTGGGTCGCCAAAACGAAAGAAACCAAAACTGTACAAAAACATTTTATGTCCTCAAATCATGAACATCAAAACAAATCAATACATAAAAACTATGGATCAGTAACTGTGGCTTCTCTCAACCACTGCAGTTACCTTGAAGCTTTGTACCATTTAGGTTAAGATATGGACCTTGGTAACTGTTCAGTTTGAATCAGGACTGCACAGAGATTGCCCAACCAGGACAGGAGGAGGAGGTACCTGCGTGCTGAGCCTGCTCTCTGGGAGTCGGCCCTTACCTCTGTGTTGATGAAGCCAGGCTGGCCGGTGCAGTTGGCGAAGGCAGACTTGCAGCAGGACTGGGGAACACTGCCATTGCCAGAGGTGTGGAACCACTGGGTATTGTTCCAGTCGCTGTAGTTCTTCACTCCACAACACTGGAGCTGCAGAGCAGAAAAACACACAAATACCCAAATCACTACTATGCCCCTGCTCCACATCCCCCACACCCACACCCCCAATCACTACCGCGCCCCTACACCACACCCCCCACAAACACCCCCCCCAATCACTACTGCGCCCCTACACCATGCCCCCCACAAACACCCCCCCAATCACTACTGCACACCAACTCCACGCCCCCCCACAAACACCCCCCAAATCACTACTGCGCCTCTACTTCACGCCCCCCACAAACACCCCCCCAATCACTACTGCGCCCCTACACCACGCCCCCCACAAACACCCCCCCAATCACTACTGCACACCAACTCCACGCCCCCCACAAACACCCCCCCAATCACTACTGCACACCAACTCCACGCCCCCCCACAAACACCCCCCCAATCACTACTGCGCCTCTACTTCACGCCCCCCACAATACACCCCCCAATCACTACTGCGCCCCTACACCACGCCCCCCACAAACACCCCCCCAATCACTACTGCACACCAACTCCACGCCCCCCCACAAACACCCCCCCAATCACTACTGCGCCCCTACACCACGCCCCCCACAAACACCCCCCCAATCACTACTGCACACCAACTCCACGCCCCCCCCACAAACACCCCCCCAATTACTACTGCGCCTCTACTTCACGCCCCCCACAATACACCCCCCAATCACTACTGCGCCCCTACTCCACACTACAACATGGCACTGATATTTAGAATACTTTCACTTAGCACTTATTTGTTTCCAGCTTTTAAGAACAGCTGGTCTGTCTTAAGCCTGGTGATACAGCGAGATCTTCGCACAGACACTGAAAGACAACATCTTTCCATGGCCTCGAGAGTCTCACATGACCCAGCAAAGTCACTGGATTTCGAATACTTCACTTGCCTTGTCTGTATCCTTTTCCACTCAAACTCACCCACATGGCCAACATGCGACTCTGAAGACAACTGTTCCATTCGTCCCTGTCCTGACTCCGATTGTGTGTATCCCAGCCATTAAAGTCATTGAATTTCAATGTCAGACTGGATCTGTGCTTCAATTTACTCAGCTAACTCTCTCACGAGAAAAGCCTCACTATAATGTATCCTAAACACTAGCATGCGACACTGCCAGAAATTCCACACTCTTCCCCCCCAGAATGAGAGCCTTCAAACCTTCTCCAGTTTACCTGTTGTTGCAAATAATCCACTGCTCTGCTTTCCGAATTCTTCCCATCGTACTTCTGGAAAACCTCAGCCATTGATTTTTCAATGTCTCTATTTACCTAGAAAAAATAGGCACACACACTCAGACAAAGACAGACAAGCAATCTGCAAACAATGGAGTTTGTAGGACTGGAATGCCAACAATTTCTTCTCAAATAAACAAGAAACCTTAAGAACTCTTATAACCAATAGGCACTCTTGGTACTTTTACTTATTTTTTTGCCGTGTGGAAATTATCTTTAGAAACACTCGCCCTTTCAGGCTTGTTTTAAAAAGACAGTGACACATCCTTGTTGCTTTCTTTCCTGCTTAGAGGAAAAATAATTCAAATAATTAGCTGTTTATTTTGTATGTTTGAATTAATCGCAAAATAGAAGAGAAATCACAATTTAAGTACAGTCGGAAAGAATTTCATAAAAAGGGAGTAGTGGTTGGTTACTGAATGCTTGAAAAATACTTGCTCATTAAATGTTGAAGCACCACAGGTGTTTATATCTGTGCTGTAATGGACAGAATAACAGCTAAGCTTGAACAAATGAGCACACCACCTTGAGATCAGAACATCAGCATTTTCTGAGAGTTTTTGCTGTGCAGAATATACATGGTCACATTAGTCTGATGATGAAGAAATCTGGCAGAATTTCCACAACAATGAGAGCAGGGAATAGCTGGGCAACACTCACCCTTCCCCGGTAGATAACTCCCAGCACAAAGGCTGCCACTTCGGCTGCAAAGATCAGCAGGATGATGATGAGGAACTGATGAGGAGATACGAAAACAGAAAACAGAAAGTGAAACAGAGCTCAGCTTTTAGCCTTAGCTCTCTCTTCAAGGACTGCTTGACATGACTTGTGTTTTCTTTAGCTTGTTGAACACTGCTTTCCTTAAACAGCAGTCCTATGCAAGGACAGGGAGTACTGTGTTGAAAAAACATTTCAGACTTTGTTGTACCAATAAAGTTATTACATTACTGAGCATTTTTACCGAAAGTACTCACTTCCCTTGATATGGGACCTACAGTATATTGAAATGTTTTAGAATTAACAATGTGCCTTACAGGGGGCAGTATGGCCACATCTTTGTTTAATTATGCGTGAAAACAGCTTAGTTTGACAATCACAAGCCATGAAAACACACAATATGACCCAAGAGACATCCACAGCAGAAGAGTACATCAGTTGAGTGGAACTAAACTTGCAGAGAATAGCTATTTGGGGGGCTCTTCTACTAAGGTTACAAAAAAGTTTGATCTTATCCAAGATGGGTATTAATGTGTCTAAATATAATCAGTATAAATTTGCATGGTATTAAATGGGTATTAATGATATTAAGCTTGGGTATTTAATAAAGTAATAAGTTCCTCCACTCCCCCAGCCTCCCACCATTAACAAGAACAGGAAGTGAAAAGAACAGGTCAGAAGACCCGCTAAAATGATTGCAATAATTTCAACGATATCCTTACACTCCCAATTTCCCTGGTGCGGTATTTTTGCCAGTATTCCTGGTTTTAGTTTTGTCTTGATGACTTTCTGAAACTGTTTTTCCCCCATCGACCTGCATGGGCAACTAATGAAGAAGTGAAGCTCCTACTGTTTTGGGAAAAGATTTCTGCTTTGCGTACATTTTTGGTGTTTTTTCTTTTGCAGAAAAAAAGGAACTGAAAGACTGTGTGGGGGACTCCTTCAATGAGGCTACTGTTTTTGTGAAAGCAGCCAGCAGCAGCTACCTTAAAACTAACTCAAGTTCCTGTCCAATTACTGTAAAATGCTGTTTAAGGAATACCCTTTTCTTCTAACCACTTGTTTGCCATGTTTTATCTGTTCATATTCTTTTTCTATTACAGTTTATAGCCGAGCTTTAGGGTACAATAACCACTAAACCAACTGGTGTTACTTCTCAGTTTTTGAACTGGACGCACATTGATACTTTGATTCAAGTATTAATGTATTTTTTAGGGAGGGATACATTGGTCAAAACTACAATGTCTTCCAAGGGAAGATTCTTTTACAGTTTGTACAGATGCACCTTTCTCCTCTGAGCGGAGTTTCACGGAGGCAGCAAGACCCGGTAGAGAGACAGACCCTTTGCCCTTGAGAAGCCCGAGGGTCTTGCCAGACCTGCAGTGTCATACTTACAAACCCCAGCCCAATGCGCGACTCGCGCAGCGTCGCACAGCACCCAATGATTCCAATGACGAACATCACCACGGCGACGCCCAGGATCACCACCGCAGGAATGAGTGTGTACTTGTCCTCCAGGAAGTTGTCATAGTTTTTGTAGCTGGTGAAGACATAGGAGCCCACATATGCCAGAGCAGCCCCTGCAGCCTGAAACAGAGAAAGAGAAGACACTTAATTTCCATCAGCCTAGACGTAAAAAAATGCCAGCTGACCAGTTTTGGCCTCTGCCTTGCAGACAGGGCCTCCGAGTGCAACGTCACAATCACACTCCTTCAGTGGTTAATGGGATGACCGGAAACACCCTTCAGTGACTCTACATGTATGACTGAACAATTAGGCAAATCTGAGGTATTGACACAGCCTCACAGCTGGTCCAAATGCAGAAGTGCTTCAGAACAGACCTGAACATCAAGCACAGAAGCATGTAATTTTATTTTTTTCATATCAGAGTGAGCTCATTGTTGACAACACAGAGAGGCCATGTTTGGACCAATGAATAACAGTTAGTAAAGGTATCGTTTTGTTTTGTGCTTTAAGAAGGCATTTATTACATAAGCCCATTAAAGCCCTGGCCTTCTGTTTCTAACAAGACCTGTTTGCGTGAGCTCACACCTACGTATGCTTGTTCTGGCAAACACGGTCAAGTCCAGTCACAGGACACCTTCTGGTGTGTCCACTCAGCACCACTGGTGAATGAACAGACAAAGGACAGGTCTGGAGATGGCTGAACAAGCAGATGACGTTTAGTCGTGGAGCTGTGTGACCAGTCTTTCTGTTTTAATCACCCAACACATCAAATATCAGAAGGATAAAATAAGGTTTTTTTATTATGGTTAATAAAATATAAACCATATTAAACTGGAAAAATTCACCTACTACTTATCCAGATCCACTGATCTCAATAGACAAACAGCATTTATGAACGTAAAATACTGTGTTTGTACTCTGTTATCCTTTAACATGCATCACGCTTGATCTGGGAAGGAACCCATATCCCCTTATCTGGTGCATGTCAATAGGGGAACAACTAACACTAGCTTTGCCCTCCATTACAACTGCTGAACCCCTCTCCTGTTTTCCCACATGGGAAACTGCTGTCGACACTCTCGCACACACGTTACAAAGCCAGCTCCAGCAATGACTATGGTGCCCGAAGTTCCCCCTCCTCACAGTGGGATTGAAAGACGCAACCAAAAGTAATTCCCCCCTGAGTGATTTTGTTGAGCCAGCTCATCTAGCACCAGAGACAAACCGCAAAAGTGCTTCTGTCTTAACTCTACTGCCGAGAAGGAGCACGGTCTTTACTGTGAGAGGAGAAGACCAACAGGCTCCTTCTAAACAAACGCAGATTTGTTTAACGCCAACCTGCCCATTAGCTCCTAGTACACTGCCAGGCTGTTTTTTGAGTGATACATCATCCCATTAAAGAATGCAGTACAAAAAAGCTCAACGGATGAGATATTTTAGGGTGACAAAACAAAGAGCTTAAATCCAGTTCCTAGTTATAGACTGGGAGGCTGACCTTGAAACTAAAAGTCACCTTCAACTCATCCAGTTTCTTCATTCTGTGTGTAAGCAGGCGAAAGTTCTAGCTCACTGCTGTGATCCCATGACCGCCACTTCCCTTTGAACAATTTTTCAGAGTTTCCAATGGATTGAGTAGCTGTCTGGGCTCCAGAGAGGAGACTGGAAACACGGACTGATGTCTGAGCTTCCCATGTCCCTGGGAGACCCTGGACTCAGAAAGGGAATGACGAACCGCCCAGCCCGGAGAACTGGGCAAGATGGCAGGGGCTCCGTGTCTACAGGTCACACCAATTTAGACAAAAAACAATAAGACTTCCTGTCCTAATCAAGTTCAATTTAGCAGGATGTAGATGGTGTGTTGCAGCGGAACTGCTAGAGGCGCCTTAAGAGAACGTCTGATGAAGCTCTTTGAAGATACTCTAGGCATGCAGAACTGAAAGAGACACAAACCTCACTAACCCACTTCACAGCAAATAAAAACCTTTTTACCACCAAAACACATTCTGCACAAGCCCCCTTCCTCATTGAAACTGTTTTATCACACCACACATCAGTACAATTCCTGGAGCTCAGAAGAATAGAGCTTCCTTTGCAAATTTTCATTTCAGACAAACCATCCTTTCATAAAAAGTCCTAAAAATATGCCACAATATCACAGTCAAAACCATGTTACAATCTAAAAAAAAGAACTGCTGAAGAGCAAGAAGGTTTTCTTAAAACATTAAGAAACTGAAGACCTTCAAGGCTAGCAGTGTTATACTGCATCTCACTCATCCTAATTAGATTTGGAGCAACCACATACAGCAATTACTTGCTACCAAACAGTGAACCTCTCAATGAATACCGAAATCACTTACACTACAAATCTGATGTTCTGCCTGTTAAGACTGACAGCGTGATCTGTTACAATGATAGGACCACCTTTGCTTTCATTTAATCAGCTCCCCACTCCAAGAGAACTGCCCTCTGAACATGGGCTTGTTACTCAAATGGTAAAACAAGTTCACATCCACCCGGCTGTCCGAGTCCAAATTTTAGCTTGGCAAATAAGAACGATACTATTTCTGTCAGTCACTCCTTCACACAGGTAAAACACAACACAAGCTACTCCTGCTGGAATTCTGCGCACTCTTTTTTGCCCAGCTCCAGACAGAAACCCACGTGGAGTTTGAAGGTGCGGCTGAATGAGTGGTAATAACAAGCAAGCATCTCCAATATATCCTTAACTGCCACAGGGAAGCGAGCGAGTGCTTCTCTTCCAAAATAATAATCATTGCTTACACTTATATAGTGCTTTTCTGGACACTCCACTCAAAGCGCTTTACAGGTAATGGGGACTCCCCTCCACCACCACCAATGTGCAGCCCCCACCTGGATGATGCAACGGCAGCCATAGTGCGCCAGAACGCTCACCACACATCAGCTATTAGTGGGGAGGAGAGCAGAGTAATGAAGCCAATTCATAGATGGGGATTATTAGGAGGCCATGAAGGGCAAATGGGAAATTTTTTCAAGAAACGCCCTGGGATTTTTAATGACCACAGAGAGTCAGGACCTCGGTTTTACGTCTCATCCGAAGGACGGCGCCTGTTTACAGTATAGTGTCCCCATCACTATACTAGAGCATTAGGACCCATATGGGCCGTTAGTGGAGTGCCCCCTGCTGCCTCTACTAACACCTCTTCCAGCAGCAGCCTTAGTTTTTCCCAGGAGGTCTCCCATCCAGGTACTGACCAGACTCACACCTGCTTAGCTTCAGTAGGCTGCCAGTTGTGAGCTGCAGGGTGATATGGCTGCTGGTCAATGGCTTCGTCCACTTTCTTATGTTGTTCCATAGCAATTTTTGACCCAGCTAACCCCTGACCACTGAAGTCATCTCCAGCAGCTCAGCTAATGAAGTAATTAACTGGAGGATTTCAAAATCTGCAACGGCATGGAATGGAGTTGCCAAGGTTGACTACCCCTGCCTCAGTCTACAATAGGTATCAAACTCAAACCCAGGAGGCGCAGTGTCTTCTGGCTCGTGTTCCATATGCTTGGTTACATCATTGATTCGAATTCAATAATTAGGTGAGTAACTGCAATATTTCTCATCGGGTGATCTCTAGTTAACTTTGCCTCTAATGAAGTGAACGCCTTGTGTAATCAACTGCAAACATTCTCTTAAGAATAATCCAATACGTGTCTATTTAAGAAAACAGACATTAGGAGTAGATCACCTGTATGAATAATAATTCATGTTTTCAAAAAAAAACAAGGCCTTTTTCTCAGTATTTGTCTTTTGATTTAAGCTGTGTCAATGAATGAATGAAAGGGTTTGCTATCCCCTATTGTCAGTTACAGCTCTTAATTTAAGGCTTTGATGAGGCTGCAGAGAGCTTGCTTAGAAATGAAAAGCAAAAGCGTGCGCTAGCCCTTCCATGCTGAATGATTAGCAACTTTCTTTCAGAGCTCTGCACACCCACTGTGTGAGCTACAGCAGGAGCTGGCAGCTACTGGCCTGGAGTGATGGGTTTCAGCAGGGTTTAGAGACACCTTTCAATTAGCACCTGATTAAGATCTGACAAGCAGCTAATTGAACAAATTAGGAGGATAAGTAAAATGAGGGCACAAGATGGAATGAAAATTAGAAAGTAACACAGTGCACAAGGATCAGAGTCATCATTATTGGATCCACAAATTATTGCTGATCTTTAAAAACAGCCTATATACAGGCTGTTATACAAGATATACAGGTGATGTATGGTATTGACCAGATTAGAAGAATCCAGGATCAGGACTAGAGACCACTGTGCTCAAGGAACAGAATCCACCTCCAGGTCCAGGCCACGAGCACCAACACATAACGAGGAAGACGCAGTTTCAAATGTTTATATTTTACAAGTACCCATAGGTCATTAATGCGGCACAGGATCTATACGCAATGCTCGGTCACCCGCGGTGTTGTGATAAATACGTCATGATTCCAATGCCAACCCAGAAACTTCTTTACATAAGATACTGTAAATGCCTGGGATGCTCTTGTGCCAGCTTGCTGCCTTGTAAGAGATGTTACAACATTAGGAAGTATGGACAAGCAGATTCTATACAGTCCATTTAAACATATGTATTCTTTCCTACAGAGAAAACGCAAGATTAAAAGATTTAAAGACAAAACGGGGTTAAAAGGGATGCTTTAAAATGATAAACTCCCAGCAAAGGTCGATTCGAAGAAGCAAATGACTCAGCTTATTTGGCTAAAGAACACGGCAAGAGCTCTGAAAAAACCCAAACTTGAGTCCCCGTTGAACTATTTTCATCTCAACTAATGCAAAAGGAGTGTCGAATTGAAGTCCCCCCCAGAAAATGATTTTCCTGGTTTAAGACGGTTTATAAGAATAAGGTACTTAAACAAGGCGGCGTTTAGAGACTCTTGGATTTCAAATCTTGACAAAATCGGATTCTTCAAGACAAAAACAACTATTTGATTTATACGTATATACACTATTAACTAAAAATACTCCCCCAATAAATACGGACCACGCACAGCGATTCGGAACAAACTCCCACTTAAAACTTTCTGCCGAATCGGTTCAATGTAGCCGTGGGTCGACTGGGCTCTTGTAGTTTACTTACTAGTATGAATGTATGAATAGTTAACCTACGTATAATCTCATATTGTAGACTGGATATCCATGTCAATACTGCGTTTTAAAATTCACGCACGATGAAGGGCAGCGAATTAAGTCCATCACGGTAAAATACCGAAGAGGTACACTGCTGGGTTTAATAAAAGGATCACATTATCATTCAATCAATCTTAATCCACGTTTTGTGGTTTATTTCATACAAGTTAACATTTTATACACGGTTAATAAAGTGTGAGCAGTTATAGACACTAATGAGAATTTTTTTCTTCTTACTACATTTCCTGATGAGCTTTTTTGAAAATGTTCCACCCACTTGCAGGTAACCGTTTTTTTTGTTTCGTACTATCCTCGCCACACACAATCATTTAAAACAAAGGGTCGAGGCATATTATCAAACGTAACATATTCTAGAAAAAAATAACTTACCCAGAAAATCAAGCTCAGCAACAGTAGAACTGTTTTCGAAGTTATTAATCCGCAATCCATTGTCTGCAGTTACTGTAAGAG
Organism: Atractosteus spatula; assembly: GCF_055471065.1. Classification (NCBI taxonomy): domain Eukaryota; kingdom Metazoa; phylum Chordata; class Actinopteri; order Semionotiformes; family Lepisosteidae; genus Atractosteus; species Atractosteus spatula. The sequence goes on along the minus strand of NC_142708.1, from coordinate 62,609,469 downwards.
TGTAAAATGCTTCTGAAATCGTCGCTCCACAATTTCTCCAGCGATTGCAACTGTGTTATGAGCAACCTGTTAAACTTAATAAACCACATGACGAGTATCGCTCTGACTCACACAGTCACATGATTAGGCCTTTCTTTAGATTAGGTTTTTTTGTCTGGGTCTTAGAGCCCAGCAATTTCTCTTACAGTAATTTCTCAGAGGTTGTGGACCAAGCGAATCGAGCTCACGTCAGTCATCGGCGTCATTTCACACGCCTTGCACAAATTACATTTGTTTCCTAATCTCACCATTTGTGTCACAAGAGAAAGGTGAAGATAGGAGAGCTTCCCACATAATGGACGTTCCCATACATTACCTGGAAAATAAATACAATTCAGAATATCGGGAGCTGGACTGTTGGGTGCTTATTGACAGCAGATAAAACTAGGGTCTTGTCTAGAGTTGCAAAGGCAGCATTCATCAACACGTTTAAGCACTCTGTTTTCCGTTGTGATCAACACGATATCTTTCATGAAAAGAAAAAACCAGAAAGAATCATTTAACATCTTTAGTACTATGCGACAGTACCATTCTTATTGTAATCAAATCAAAATTTGGAAAAGTGTGTCGATTGGTATCCTATGGGAATCTAAATGAAAAGGATAATCTAAATGAGTCTGAGTCTGAAACGGCGATAAACAGTATTCAAAGATGACTAATCAAATTTAGACAATATATGGGCAGACATCTTTAAAACGCAGAGATGATAGGGTGTACGGCAGTTTCCAGTCCAGGAGAGCAATTATCTGGGTTGTAAAGTTTTTTTTTATCATAAACTTTAAAGACTTTTTACAATGTTGTTATAAATGAATCAGTGGATTTATTATTATTATCCTTTAGGATCCAAATGTGAATACCCTTCATCCCTTGATGATCTGGGGTTTCTTAATTCAACTGATTGCTATCTCATTCTTAACTCATTTATAAGTGTTTCCAACACGTACTGAAATAGTGAAGAATTATCCTTTTAGTAATTGAATGTGCTTAGTAAATTTAGAACAGAAAGTATGTAATCGAATGTGTAGACCTTTTTGTGTTTAAAACTAATCATGCCTTGCAAAAAGGATTTTTTTCACAAAGCTGGGCATAGCTTTGGTTCATAATTAGATCTGTCAAAGATTTATGGCACATGTTGGACTCAACATTTGAAAGCACATGGATACTGTATTAGTACAACAGAATGTCATTAATTCTGATTGAAAATAATATAAAGCAAACATTCATTGTGTTGTATACCATATCAAAGCCATTAAGAGAAAGAGAAACTTTCCCAGTTTTTCTTTCTCTTTATGGCTTTAAAATGTGGGGAACTTCTTAGAACATCGACATAATACTGTTCACAGACAGAAACTCCAGGGAGTCCAGAAATCAAATTTCAAACATTTTCAGCCAAAGCAGCATACTGAAAGCTTTCCCTCCAGTCAGGGTCTGCCCTGGCTAATCTCAAATATCTTTGTATAATGCGATTGCTGCCCAAGCACTAAAAATTCTTCTCAGTTCATCCATCCATCAACTTTCTAACGGCTTTATCCAATCCAGGGTCACGTGGGGAAATTTCTAGCAAGCAACAGGCACTGGGTACACCCTGGAAGGGATGCCAATTCTTCTCAATTCAATTAATATAAAAACAGCTTGTCATACTGTACTCTCAGGAAGTCAACAATTGGGTCAAAGGCTGTTTTCTGCATGATAAGCATCTCTGCAGTCTGCACAAAACCAGACTGAGCCTTAATTTCTTTACCAAGGAAGAAAAACGACAGGTCTCACTGCAAATACAGAGGTCTCAACACCAGGAGACTGGTCCCTGGTGAAATTTTTGAGGATGAATAAAAATATGAATAGCTGATCGACACTGATAGTACCTTTTATCCCAAAAGATTCAAAGGTTAGGATTGAGCCAGGACACCATGGTTAGTACATGCGTACTCTCACAAAAAGTGTCCTGGGATCTTTAATGACCAAGTAGTGAGGACCTCAGTTTAATGTCTCATCTAAGATGTGTTGTTTAGAGGTCTCCCAACCAAATACTGACCAGGACCATCCTTGTCTAGCTACACTAAGCCATGAAGATATTGACATACTGTAGTCTGTGGCTGGCAACAGTTTCCTGGCGCTACTGGAAACCAAAGTATTTTCTCCACAACTGTTGGAGTTCCTGATTCGAAAAGTAAATGATAATCCTCTTATTTATCAGGAACTACATTCCATGCACAGGCCTGTGATGTGTGTGACAGTGCTGCATCAACTATTCCACTTTTTTTCTATTTTAAAACACTTCAGCCTTGTGATGCATGGTCAGGCGGCAGATGAAAAAGAAGATACGTAACAACAGTGAAGAGTAATGTATGGAATGCCACAAAATAACAAAGAAAACTTGCTGAAGATGAGGTTGGGCAATCTCAAGTGATGTATCCAGTGTGTTGTTTCATCAAAGAGGAGCAGTGTCCCAGTCACATGGGGGTCTCTGCCTCAAGTAGATCACACGGGGGAAAAGCCATCTGAAGTACAGACAGAGCGAAGAGAGTTCTTGGCATTAAGATTCTTGAAGTTGGTCTTTTCAATGAGTTGCATCAGTGTCAGTGGGGTCGTCATTTTCTGCGAAATTACAGAAACTGCTCAAACACAATGGCATCTGCAATGAAAAGAGTTGGTTTCCAGTCCCTGGTGAAAACTTGAGGCATTTTTTTCTTTCCGTTCAGCTCCTTTTTTGTTTCACTTTTTAATTGCAACAAAGAATCTATACAATACACACAAGAGTACTTGTGACATCACCAGGGCTACATAATACAGTTGCATTTTACAAAGAAGATTAATGTGAGGTAAATAAAGATAAGGTCCACACAGTGTGATACAGTATGCAGTAGTTGAAATGTCAAATTTCAACTGCTCAAATGTGGGCCCTTCCCAGACCATTTCATTTTTTGCATATAACAACAAGTATATCTATACAGAGCAAGTATAATGATTAAGTCAATGACAAATTATATTTTTGTACTATTTTTCAAATAGGTTTAAAAAGTAACATAACATCTATTTCTCCAAAAGAAATGTCAGTATTAGAATCATTTATATAATTTGGCAGAGCCATCCAGAATGTTTTAACAACAGGACATAACCAAAACAAATGTTGTAAAGTTTCTGGACTGCCTTTGAAAAAGACACCGTTATCATCTATATTGATTTTAAATGTATAGTTCAGGAGGTTTGACAGCGCCTGTTTTTAACCCTTCATGATAGCGTTTCTCTGATCAGGGAGTACATGATGAGTAGCTTTCAAAAGAGGAACAGCAAGACACTGGCCAATGTTTTCATAGTCTGGAAAATCAAAGAAGTACATTTTCATAGTGATGACCATTGCCACTTTTTCTAACACAACCCTGCTGTTGATCTGCAGTGACAGTTTCACAGGGAAAAGTGAATCCCATCATGTTTTCATCCTCTTTATGTTAAACAGTTTTCTTTCTTTGTTGAGAAACCAAGTTTCCCTTTGAAATGCTAATTATAGGAGGATGTGAAAATCAAATGACATGAAGCACTAATGAGTAATGAAGATAGCTGATGATGTACATCAAAAGGTTCTGCTTATTATAATAATAATAACAACAATAATGGATTTGTACTTAAAATATGTTGCACAATTTTTAACAAAGAATACAAAAAACAATATCCTGCCGACTGTGATCTGTCTGCTAGAATTATTATAATTATCATCCTGTCATCATGACATTAATGACAACAATCCTAATCATATTCAATGACAGAAATTATAATGTGGGTTTCATAAATTCTGGAAACTCAGATAATTCTATGCACTTCAGCTTTTTCAAGCAATATTATAGCTTGCATTGTCTTTTTTAAGGAGCATTTTTCTACAACAGGAGTGTCCGCTCCTGGTCCTGGAGGGCATGTGTGTCTGCATTTTTTAAAGCTTTAAAGCACCAATGTCTGAATAGCTGGGAGAAAGTCTTAAATTGGTCCAGTTAAGCTAACAGCCATATGACTTATCTCATTTAAAGCCGAGTTGGAATGAAAACACTCCTACACATCAGCCACCTAGAACAAGGATTGAATAATCCTTTTCTGCACTGACACTTTCATTTTTTTAAAGACTTACTGAACATAAGTTCATCTACACATGAGTTCTAATTACATTTAACAGGATTTGAAGAGTACTCAAATGTTCAAATAAAAGAACATTCACTATCTTGTTTTACGCATTACGTATCTTTCACTTGAGTGTCAAACATATCCTCAGTGACATGGACAAAGGCAATGCATTAATAACTGAATGTCATCGGTGACTCTTGAAGCAATGCCAGACTTGTTTACAGCTGCCTAGTTGTATTTTTTTTTCAGCCACAAACTGCCCTGAAACTTGTAAAAAGGTAGTACAAATGGTCCTTATTTAATTTATTTTTTACAAGGGGGAGGAGGGAAGTTCACACATCTGGCTTTAACTGATTAAGGGTTAAGACTTGACTATGCAAGTTTCCTGAGCTGTCTGATGTGCTTTTTTTTTACTTTTAATGTTAAAGCTAAGGCTGGGTCTGGTCAGTACTAGGTTGGAGACCTCTAAACAAAACCCATAGGTGGTTAGTGGACCAGTTAGTTAGTGGTGCTCTCATACCTGGCCTACAAATTCCAGTCTAATGACCAACTCTCACATCACACAATATTTACACATCATGGATTATGCTAGAGTTCTCTGTCTAATCTCTAGGAGTTCTTTAACCTGTCAATCTAGTACTTTTACAGGTAAAAGATCTTCCCTCAACATTGTAACGAATACGCCCCTGCGCATAAGAGGGATCTTGGTCGCCTGGGCTGATGAAAGTTTTCTTTAGTTCAGCCGGCAAGACCGCTGTTGAGTGACGCCTGAGACCCGGGTTCGCGCCTATGCGGTGAGGGATGAACTGGGGCGGGGAGCTGCGAAGGCACAAGCCCGAGAACCGGCATCGGTTGTAATGATACCGGTCACGAATAAAGAAAACGCTGCAACACGATGAAACAGCAGCGAAATTCTTTCTAATCCCCGCGGGGTAGCACATGACTAACTCATGAATTTGCAGTTCACTGATCTTGAGACACTGTTATGCATTCACGACAGTGGTATTTTCAATCACGAGTTGATTCCGTTTCCAAGTATCCGTCATTTAACTATAAATGCGTGAGAATCTCAGTGTTAAGATCCTCGTTATATCTTTGACTTGAAAATGGGAGTCCACCAGGAAACTACTGAAATTTGTCATTATTATTAAATTACAGATAAGGAAAAATATGTAGTTAGACACGAGAAGCCAGCGCGAAAAAGCCCCAATTAGTATTAGCTTCGTGAAATTTATTATTTATTCTTAACTCAATGAGTTGAAGGTGATTTCATTACGAATTTGGAATTATAACTAATCAACAGAAATATAACAGAAGTGTTGAATTTCGCTTTTTAGAACGCGTCAAGTTTTAAATGATGTTATTACTAATAACTATTCTGATATATACTGTTGTATCGATATCTGTATCACATACAGTCGGCGCCCCTAAGGCAGAGAGCTTTGCATTGCTATAGCAACCACTTGTCATTTCCTGTACTTGTGGGTCGGTTGCTATGGGACCCTCTCATTACTTCCGTACACAAGTTTTATTGTGATTCCATCGAGATGTAAATGTTATAGCTGCGTTCAGAGAGTGAAATAGAGGCATAAACCTCAGAGATAAAACAGAGATAATAATGCAAGTAAGTCAGAGAAGCAAGCCGCGATGCAGGGAATTCACTGGACCCACTCCGCATTCAGTCGCCGTGGTAAGTGATGTCTGGAGTTAAACTCGGAGGAGAGGGTTTTGGTTTTTCTTCATAATTAAATAAACTAAAACCTCGAAATTTCTGTTATGTCCTATAAAACTGATAATGGTGTAATGACCATTATCGTCGTCGTCTCATCATCATGAAAAAGTAACTCAATGCTGTGAACAGATCAGCCTGAATTATAGTTGTGAGTCTACGATATCCCATAATCGTGTATTAAGCAAAACTCTAGGAAGTAAACAAGAACGTTACCGGGTGCATATATTTGACAACAAAGCAATGGTAATTAGTAGTCTTTGTTTTTGCTTATTGATCTTCTTCTGCTTCTATAACTTGAACACTGACTGCTTTTCCTACAGAGCTTCTCTTAGATTTGAGGTCACTTATGGGCTCTTCTGAAGTTTTTCTTATTTTCTGAAGTGTTTTTTATCACTAATCCATCCTCAGTCCAGTGGAGGGATGGTTTGAAGGTGGGTGGAATCCCTGGGGCTCCCTATTCAAGCTTTGATAGAGAATGGAATTAGCCAGCAGCCATATGACCCTGCAACTCACAACTGACAGCCTACTGAAGCTAAGTGGGTGTGAGCCTGGTCAGTACCTGGATGGGAGACCTCCTGGGAAAAACTAAGGTTGCTGCTGGAAGAGGTGTTAGTGGGGCCAGCAGGGGGTGCTCACCCTGCGGTCCATGTGATGGGGACACTATACTGTAAACAGGCGCCGTCCTTTGGATGAGATGTAAAATTGAGGTCCTGACTCTCTGTAGTCATTAAAAATCCCAGGGTGTTTCTCAAAAAGAGTAGGGGTGTATCCCTGGCATCCTGGCCAAATTTCCCATTGTCCCTTACCAATCATGGCCTCCTTATAATCCCCATCTATGAATTGGCTTCATTACTCTGCTGTCAAATCATCCAGGTGGGGCTGCACATTGGTGGTGATGGAGGGGAGTCCCCATTACCTGTAAAGTGCTTTGAGTGGAGTGTCCAGAAAAGTGGACACATATAAGTGTAAGCAATTATTATAATAGATGGGTTGGTGGATGGATTGAATATTTGGGGCTTTGTTCGAGTTGCAATCTATGTCGTGTCCTGCAGAGAGCCAAGCTCCCCTCGGCGCGGCCGCCTGACTTCCTGATTCTGGAAAGGCGGCGGCAGGAGGCGGCGAGGGGCGAAGTCCTGGCCTTCATGCAGCACCAGAGCCGCCATGACCTGCAGACCCAGTGGGAGAGGGCCACGGACCGCCGCATCGCCCTGGGCACCGTCCAGAGACGAGTGCAGGAAGCCATGGAGCAGTACAAGCTGGGCATTGAGGACAGGAGGGAAAGGTTGGACCTGTTCAGGTTTTGCTTTGCCACTAACATGAGAAGAATTGATAAGACTGAAGAATGAAATGGAAAAGTGACCCAAGTCAGAGAACTGTAATAAAGGATGTATAATCCATTTTTCCCAGGTCTGACAGCAGCTAAAAGCTTCTTGCCGAGACACCGAAGCTATCTTATATACTGTATCAGCCATGGGTAGTCAGTCCAGGTCATCAACGGGACACCATCACTTTGTAATGACTTGAAACACTCAGGTGTTTTGATCAGTAGATCAGCAATGGCCAGCTGTGTTTTTTGAGAGTTACAGGGTGTTAGCAACTTAATTTCCAAACGATCTTCATATGCTGAAGTAGTCAATAATGAAATTGTTCCATGTGTTGAGAAAGTGATGATTACAAATCCTCTGGGCTGTGGCTCTTCAGGGACCTGGGTTGGCCCATCCCTGCTAGATTCTAAGTAGAGTACAGGACCAGAGATACTGTATCTATGGCAGCAACCCTGTGGTGGTCATGTGGGGGTGACGTGGTGATTTTTTGGGTACCCCTAAAGTAAAGAAGACGATGGAGCCATGTATACATTTTAAAGAAACATTGTTGCATGACCAGGCTGCGTGACCTGCTGGAGACCGAGGAGAGAAATTACCTCAGAGAACTGGAGTCCAGGGAGGAGACCCTGTTGGAGCGCCAGGCAAAGATGCGCGAGAGGGCCAAGTTCCTGCGAGAGAAGAGAGAGAGCGAGAGACAAAAGCTGGTGGCTGAGAAACTGGATCAGAGGTTCCAGTAAGTCCACGCTGGGGTAGCCTGGATTAACCTCGGGTGTGCACCAAAACCGATTATGTCATTCCCTTCCGTCTTTCTTATTTAGTTATTGTTGTTTAGTTGTGCCACTGACCACAGTGTCAAGAGTGATTGTGACCCATATTAGTCCAATAATGTTAATGTTTTAGCATGGTAATCTGAACACCTTTCAATATAATGTGCTGCAGAAAATGCTCTGGGTGCATATTAATGTGATTTTGAAATGGGTATTGCAGGGGTAACAGAAAGATTATATACAGCATTTGTGTCTGTTGCAGTGCTTCTTTTTTTTTTAAAGACGTCATTTTATGAATGCCTTGTTTTTATACCCAGCACTTCGGTAGGTCAGAATCCAGGATTCTGAATGATTTACTATGCATTTGAACAAACAGAATGTGGCGAATGGTTATAATTTACAATTGTCTCTTTCTATTTAGGTACTATCGTAAATCCAAACCTGCTAAGAAGTACTTCAGTACACAGATTTCTAACTGAGAAGTCTGTTCTCAGTTAGGAATGTGAGGGGGGGGTTCAGTGTGACCGGCAGTGAGCACAGTTTGGAGAAGCTAAATCTTAACTGTAAAAATACTTTGCTGTTTTTGAATGGGAAGAAATGAATTAATCTATTGTTTTACTGCTTACACTGGCATGGGATTAGGAAGACAATAATGAATAACATGGTGGATAACAGAATCTGAATATTTTGTTACCCAGAGACTCTCCCTTTGGCTGACTGCTAAAGCTGATTATTGCACACCAAGCATAGAAAAGCTAACTGAAGCAAAATGGGGGCTTAAGGATTAATGCTGCATAATGCAGAGGCCTCTATTAAAGAACACATCATCTTAAATCAGGCGTCGCAGTCCCTTTTGCACTTTAGCAATGAGTGATATAAAACAGTCTTAGTCAGCACACTCAGAACTTGAAATTTAATTATAAGAACTCAGAACTGCAGTTTTCTCTTTGCAAGAAGCTGGGCTCTTCTAAAACCATGCAGAGCCGTCATAACTGTACTCTTATTGTATACATAAGTGTGCATTTATTTTGGTGGGAATTAGTTTGATGCCTGAGATGTGTGTAATCCAGAGTGATGGAATCAGCATGGTGTGTACTGGAATGAACACTAGGGGTCTGGGGTTCAGCCGGAGACCCTGCCTCTGTGTGTGTGTCCTGGGGGCAGACGAGGGGGTGATTGGCCTGAGACCCTGCCCCTGTGTGTGTGTCCTGGGGGCAGACGAGGGGGTGATTGGCCTGAGACCCTGCCCCTGTGTGTGTGTCCTGGGGGCAGACGAGGGGGTGATTGGCCTGAGACCCTGCCCCCTGTGTGTGTGTCCTGGGGGCAGACAAGGGGGTGATTGGCCTGAGACCCTGCCCCCTGTGTGTGTGTCCTGGGGGCAGACGAGGGGGTGATTGGTCTGAGACCCTGCCCCTGTGTGTGTGTCCTGGGGGCAGACGAGGGGGTGATTGGCCTGAGACCCTGCCCCTGTGTGTGTGTCCTGGGGGCAGACGAGGGGGTGATTGGTCTGAGACCCTGCCCCTGTGTGTGTGTCCTGGGGGCAGACGAGGGGGTGATTGGCCTGAGACCCTGCCCCTGTGTGTGTGTCCTGGGGGCAGACGAGGGGGTGATTGGCCTGAGACCCTGCCCCTGTGTGTGTGTCCTGGGGGCAGACGAGGGGGTGATTGGCCTGAGACCCTGCCCCTGTGTGTGTGTCCTGGGGGCAGACGAGGGGGTGATTGGCCTGAGACCCTGCCCCTGTGTGTGTGTCCAGGGAGCAGTGCGAGGAGCTGCGGGCAGTGATGACCCGCCGCAGGCAAGATGAGGTCTGCTCCGAGAGGACGGCCCAGCTGTCCCTGAAGGAGAGGATGCGTCGGCAGCAGCAGGAAGAGGAGGAGCTGTTTGTCCAGCTGTGGGAGAAGGACCGACAGGCCAAAGAGGAGAGGGAAGGCCAGGAAGCCCAACGGCAAAGGGAGAGGAGCCGCGAGCTGGCAGACTTCCTGGATGTACAGAAAGCTGATGCTGAGGCACAGAGACTGCAGGCCAAGCTGCTGAAGGAGGAGGAGGCACAGCTGCTGGTACCTGAGCTCACTAATCTTTGTGACATTCATGTCTCCCAGTTAAGGGTTCTTGTGTAGGTTTCTAAAGGGCAGTGTAGAGCAGGGGTCAGGGTTCTGAACTCGATACTAGAAGGATGCAGGTTCAATTCCCAGATGAGACACTTTTGTTGTCCCCTTCATCTGAATGGGACAACAAAATACCAAGCTATGTAAATGACTACGTCTTCCATTCGTCTGTGTTTGCTTGTGACTTAAGGCAAAAGCAGGAAACTCTTGTAAAGTTTAGTTACAAGGAAACTCTTGTAAAGTTTAGTTTGAAATAGGACGTCTAGTTCAGCCTTTCTCTATAATTACTCTGAACTAAAAGTGCCTTGTATTCAGTCAATAAATCAGACATTTATTTCTTTAGCTGCTTAAAATCTTTGTGAACACATGGCACCGTGATTGTGATTTATGTGTGCTGATATGGAAGGACGTTTTTAGTGTTCCTTGGGGTTGGACTTCATATCAAAACTACAGCTACTTCATTGCTTTTGACTTAATTTATTCAAACCTGATGATATTCATACAGCTTTAATTAATTTGTCGTGAAGATGTCAGAAGAGAGAAAATCTCACAAGGATTTTGTACTTTTTTCCTTTGATGTAAAAATTGCCGGATCATTCAAACATTCCAAATTCAGCTAATTTCCCAAACTATTTCTTAAGTTTTAATACATCTGTTTTTTGCAAGGTGTGCATAATTAAATTCTCATAATTACCTTTAGGAAATACAGAGCAAAATTGTGCACTCCAGGAAAAAGCCATGCAGATCTTTGTATCAGAATCCTCACGGTTCTCCTGGGTTATTGTTCTTTGCTGTTGAAAATGAGCATAAGATCAGAGGTTTCAAACAAATGGCAAGAATAAAGGTTACAAACAGGAGGTGGCCGTTCAGTGCATCTAACATGTTTGTAGTTAGTGATTAAGTAAGAGATCCAAGGATCTCATCCAGCTGTTTCTTGAAAAAAGGCAGGGTATCGGCTTCGACAGTGTGGCACGGTAGCTTGTTCCACACTCCCATCTTTTTTCAAAGCCCCCTTCATCACCTCCCTTTGGGGAATGAAGGGGGGTTTAACTCTTAGTTCTGCTCTCTGCTTGGTGTTTCACCGTTCATTGCTCGCTGGTTTGACTTGTAAGAGAACCTTGAGTGTTGACACAATGCAGATGTGAAGCGCTCCCTGAGGTGCAACAGGCCAGCACTAGGAGAACTGGGAAGTGTTGTGTCCCGGCTCCGGCTAACTGTGGGCTCTCTCCCGCGGGGCAGAAGGAGCAGCGGGAGATGCGGAGGCTGGAGGAGGAGCGCGAGAAGCGCCAGCGGCTGCAGAGCCAGCAGCAGACGCGCCGCCTGCTGGACCAGTCCCTGCGCCTCAAGATGAAGCGGCTGGCCCGCGAGCGGCAGGAGGAGCTGGCGCTGGACATGAAGATCATGGAGCAGCTGCTGCACGAGGAGCGGGACGAGACCGCGGAGAGGCAGCACAGGAAGGTGAGCCCGCAGCCCCTCCTGTCTCCACTCTCTTCTCCTCCCTCTGCCACACAGACCTCCAGGATGGTCACCTTTGTGGTGGTTTTGATCACTACTTTCTAATGAGCTGAAGAAAATGTGGACTGATCTCAGTGTCCTCTGATCTGTAAAAGCAGATGGATTCTGTCAGTGCAGCAGATCGATTCTAAATAAAGTGCTCTCTGTGTTCCTGCTCCTGCAGGGCAAATAATACTAATATGTGAAATAGTTGTAATTAATAACAACATTTCTGTTCAAAGTTTTACCTCTTGCAAAAACATTTTCCTTTATTCCATGATGAGACCTGAACAAGCTCCTAAGGAGTACCTGATAAATAAAGATACTTTGTAAGGGAATTATGCATAAATGAATTCCTGTTGCAAGGAATGAAAGAGATTCAGAACTTTCCTCTCTTCTTTCGAGTTCATAGCATTATTATAATGTTCCTGTTGAAATCATTTAGCAGGCCACTGAGAGACTGCTTCACTTAAGGAATTGGTCTCCAGATCTATCACTGTTGCTCAGGGCTGGCTCATGTGTTTGTGTTGTACCCATGGTGAAATGCTGTTGTGCACAGCTGGAGCTTCGCGAGGAGCAGCGGAGGTACCGGGAGTACCTGGCCCAGCAGCTGGAGGAGCAGAGGAGGCAGGAGGTGGAGATGGACCAGCTGCTGGAGGCTGAACTCAACCGCTCCTGGGCCAAGAAGGCTGAGCAGTGGAGACTGGAGAAGGAGGCCAGGGACCGGCTCATGAGAGAAGTCATGGACACCCGGCGCCTCCAGATCCAAGCGAAGTGTAAGGGCATCCTTGAGCCTCTTTCAGACCCCAGATGAGTGACTCTTAAACCTGGTCCCAATGATCAGATATTTACTCACAGGGCTGCTGCGTTGATTTTGTTTCTTAATGTCTTGATTAAATCAGTTAGTAATATAATTGATCTTAATTGGCATTGTTCCATAGTCAACCGTGTAATGTTTCATGGTGTGAAAATTTGCTTACAGACTATATATTTTAACAGAAACTATTTTGCAGATGAGTTTCTCATATTACTGATTGTGCAGCAGGAGGATGCAATGTCCCTCTCAACATGAGTTTTATGAGTTTGTTTTAGTTTTCTTACCATTTTTGATCTTTCTTACCATTACTTTATATGTATTTCAGATGCTAAAATTGGTGCTCAGTCATGGGGCTGTTAAAGCAAATAGAAACGGGTTAATTTTCCTTATTGGTTTTAATGTTGAGAACATTATTTTTCTGGAATGTTGTCCATCAGTGGATGAGAACAGCCAGAAACAGGCCCAGCTTGCAAAAGAGCGAGAGGAGCTGGCCAGAGCCATTGAGGAGCAGAAAGCTTTGGAAGAGGCAAAGAAGATAAGGTGTGTAAGGACAAGGAGATTAGCCTCCTTTTTGCTGTTGAAAATAAAAAAAAAATCAAAATTTCTGAATCATTCTACACCCCCTATTCAAGCAAAACATAAAATGCCCTAATTAAGACAGGAAGATGTATCATATCCAACGAAGATGTACAAGAAAAATAGTTGAACTCACAGATTGTGTGTTCTGTCTGTTTTCAAAGTGATCCAAATCTAAATTCTTATTGTTTGCCACCACTAGGCCTCTGACGTAGCATTGCAGCTTGCTTTCTTTCCAGCTGAACTCACTGTTGGCGAATCCCAGGATTCCCTGTTATAATTCTTGAACCCCTGCTCAGGAGCCCACCCTCTATCATCATCCTTTGGATTCTCTTATACCATAGCTGTCACATCCCCTGTAATGTGTTATAGGAGTGTCTGGCCCGATTGCTGCCTTAATGCAGATTGGTGCATGTCATTGTGTAAACGCTCTGGAAGTAAAGTGGTGCCACTCTAGTTTGTGCTTAACACATGTGGAGTGATAGCACAGAATTCAGCTTCTCCTTCTACCTTCATTTTTTTAAATGTTGTTCTTCCACCTTTCTTTGAAGCCGAAAGAAGGCTAACCAGGAGTACCAGGGGGCGCTGCTGGCTCAGATGACTTACCAGCAGCGCCTGCGAGAGGCTGAGAGAGCCGAGGAGTGGCAGGAGTTTCAAGACGGGCTGCTCTCCGAGGAGGAGTACCAGAAGAAGCTTCAGCAAGTTCTCTCCCGGCCCTGTTCCGACCAGGCGCAGGTCCACCCTTTCAGAAGAGCCCGTCTTTCCAGCCCCAAGGACTGGCTTTCAGCCTGACATTGCACAAGCACAGAAACATATCACATGCTGTAGCTCTAACAGAATAAAATCTAATGTAATAAAGAAGATGAGTATTTGCCTTGATTGGTTTCTTCAGCAGCTATCATGGATGATGGGTACTGGAAACATCTGGCTTTGACAATAATGAGTTACACAGCCACGCCTCAGGGCTCTTGGCTGTCTTATACTTTACCTTGCCTCCCAGGGTGATCTTATAGGATCAGACAAAGCATATAGCCTCTTTAAGGTTTTTAAAATGTTATATTTTTGCTGCATTTGCATGTCCATAAAATTTCTTTCGGTTTAGGTGTCAGTGGTTTTAATTCTAGCCGTAGCATCCAAAGGGCATTTTTGAGATCGTAGAACTCGAGAGTACATCATCTTCGAGCAAAACAATGTAGTAACTACAATCTGCCACTAGATGGCAGGGCATTCATGCTATATTGCAGATTTGTACTGTACAGTATGTATAGGGTAGGTCTCTGAAAAAATTGACATGCTGATAAATGTTTTGCCTCATTTCAAAACAAAAAAAATAGATGTTGAATAGAATCAGAAGTGCCTCGCCTTTGACCTGTCAAACACAGCCCGTCCAGCTTTCACTGAACTATTGAGTCTCGAAGTTTGAATGTATACATTATCAATCAGTTTGTATGACAACTTTTCTCCCCCTTAATAGAGCCCATTTAAAAATCTTAGCCCAATATAGAGCCCAGTGTTTACATGGAAAACTTTTTTTCCATGTAAGAAAAGGGGCAAGAGGCCCCTTTGGAGACATGGAGAAGCTGAGGTGAAACTACTGTAAACCTGCAGCAGGTGTGTGCAAGCTGACACTCTGAAAGGTCTCTTCTTTACAAGCAACCCAGCTCAAACTATTCCAGTAAGAAAGCCCTGGGTCAGAAGGGATGTTGTAAAGAGCCTGACGACAGCTCTTGTTCATTAGAACAGCTAGGATGTGTTTTATCACACAACCCAGTGGGGCTTGTGAGGAAAATGTTCACTGTCAGGCAGCTTTGCAAACTCATGTTAAAAGTCAAACTTGTGATATGCTTGCTATGAGACAAGCATGTTGTCTGTTGCTCCACCTGTGGCTCTGCCCTGGTAAAGGGACCTCTGATCTAGGAATGCGGCCAATAAAAGCTTCTGTGAAGAAATTACACGTGACAAAGGTGAACATGCGCGTGTGTCTGTTGAGTCAGCACTGAAGCGCATTGTGCAATAACTAACCCTGCCTGCCTGCGGTGATGTAAGGGCCAGTGACCTCTTTCCTCTTGACTCAGTGGGCCAGTTTCACACTGAACCAGTCCCTTGTTTGGAACCGTGTGGTGTCTTGATCACAGAGTGCAGAGAAATCAAAAGAAAATAAAAGGTAAAAGTAAAGAAACAAAAAAGATATTGACATGGAAGTATCATCTGATTTTAAAAAGTATATTAAAAACCGTGTAAGCTAAAAAAAAGACAAGACTTCAAGCTATATTGTATAAGGACAGAGTTAAGGAACTGAACCTAAGGACAGAGTGTTCAGGCATTGAATAAGAAGGAAACGAATCTTTCTGAAATACTTTTGCAACATTCTTAAAGTCCTGAAGTTGTTATCAATTTCATCTTCTAATTTGCTGATGATCGTGGGAGAAACTCATTTAATGATATTGCGCCTGCAGTGTCAGGTGTGCATCAAGAATTCAAGGGGGGTGTGCTCTCAAGTTGAAGTATTCCTGTGAACTACTATCCTGTGAGCACATTTGTGTCATAACTGGTTACACGGAAAGTGCCAATTCTCCAGTGGTGGTGACAGGAAATGTCAGTTTTTTTTTTCTTTGGAGATAAAAAGATATGAAGATTACCAAATGCAGCAATAAAGATGTTAACAGATTTCCATGCATTTATCCATTAACCCATTACCCAGTAAAGACATACCAGTGTGTTACTGGTTAACAGTGCATAGCACGAAACAAACCAAATCCCAAATTCTTTCCCTGATGCATTCTATGTGCTGTATCACTGGCATTACAGTGGAGAATGTGGGTAGTCCAATGTCTAAACCTGCATGGGACAATGGGACAGTCATTGGGCACCCTATTCTTACAGTGCAGGGGGGTCTGTAGTCAGGACATCAGCGTAAATATATTTTCCCTGAAGGACAGCACCTCCTCACAAACAACAGAGATCTACCTCAGTTCATGAGGCTACAGAGTAGTGGCATCAAATGTTTTCACTACTATATCCAAAATTGACAGTGAAGCTGGGAGGAGAATGGAGTCTAATATGCATTAATTTCCAGTGTGAAGAAGCTGAAGTCACTGTTTCAGACTCCCTGAAGTTAAGGAAGGTAAGGTTACTTTTGCAACCATGGCAATCTCAGCATTTCTCTGGGAATTTCCAATTACATATTTCAAGGTTTCTGCTTCCAGCCTATCATTAAACATGCATGTTGCAACCTTCTTGAAGCTTTTAATGATCAACAGTCTGTGTTACAAATTTCCAAGGCTTTGGATCAAAACAACCTTAATTCCTGGGGCTTTGCTTTCACACACTCATTCTTGATTTGAAATCAGGAGCCTTTGGAGTCTTTATTTTAATGACAGGTATGTGACTGTACTCTCTGAAGGTGGCATCTCTATCCACCAGCAATGTGTTAGCATTCTCTCTGTTTCTCCTTAAACCCATGGCAACACAATACCACACCAAAATAATGACCAAAATGAACAGCACTTTAATTTTCATTGTGGAGAGAGTGAGATGGTAGATAATTGAATTATTTGCAGGTCTGAAGCAAAATTACCTGCTGCTAATTGGCAGCAATATTCCTGCTTGGCAGAGGCTGAATCAATGTTCTGTGGTCAGCTGTATCCTAATAAGCAATTTGAGTCTGTTTCCTTACCAGCAGTATTACTTCACTGGAGGAGCTTGTGAGGAATTGTGGAAACAGTGTTTCACGGTCACTAACACTCAGTGAAGTGAGTAGACGGTGTCTAGTTACAGACGGCCTTGGGAGACAAGCCCACTTACTGCACGTACATCAGACACCCCACATCTGAGGGAGAGATTTTTTCATTTTTCTTTATCATGTGTCAGTTTTCCTCCTCTTCCCTCCTCTGCCACACCTAAATCTAAATAATGCTTCTTGCATAACAAGGAGCTGGAGGACAGGGAGAAAATTAAGTGCAGAAAAATGCAAGGGAGGGTGCAGGTGAGAGGATGCCTATAACTTCAGTTCACTTGACAGAGCAGACCTAAAGGGAAAGTTAGCGATTGTGATGCCATCGGGCTCGTGGAATGTACAGGAAAAGGAGTACCTGTCAAGAGACCCAGTAGCAACGATCCCATTGTATTCAAGATATGGTATAAGTTTAGTAAAGAAATGAATTTACTTTCATTTAGTTAACAAATGAATGAATTTTAAAGATTCATCCAGCTATTTATTGTTCCTGTTCTCTGACACAAATGGATTCCCTTGTGGTTTCCAGCTGTGAGCCAGTGTCTTTGTTCCCTGGGTTGACCCTATTTATACCCCTTAGGTGTTGACTTGAATCAAATCTGCTCTCAATTTCCCTTCTTCCAGGTTTAAGAGCTTTAGTTCCTTGAACCTGACCATATATGAAAATCCTTTTAGAGCAGTAATGATACTTGTTGCTGTTCTTTGAACTCTTTCTAAATCTAGATAGTTTTTTTTTCATGATATGGAGCAGATTACAATCTCTTAAATGAGGTTTTACTATTGCTCTGTAAAACCTGCATACAGAAACCTGTGGTTTAGTGGACGTGTATGAGTGTTTTGCAACATCATTGCTGAACCCAACTTTCTTTTAAAAATAGAATCCAAGTTGCAAAGATAGATATCTCATCTGGATTACTAGTGGTTGTCCACAGGATGGCGGCTGTTTTAATGGTGTCCCAGTGAGTCTTGCTCTGTTGATTAAATGAAAATACCTCACTCAGCTCTCACTCTGCTCTCTAGGAAAGCAGTGGAGATCTGTGCACCTTCTGGAGTCCCACAAGACGTTCAGTACATCCTTTTGTTCCATTTACCATGTCGGAGAGATTTTGGTCTGGGCAGTCCTCTCAGGTTTGTGAGTAAGTGAGCACTGTACTTGTTGATACAAGTGCAGCAAGTGTGGACTGAACTTTCAAATTTGCACACCAAGTAAAATACCATGTCTTTGAGGACCACTGAACTATGATATTTTTGTGGAAATGGTTGTTTTAATGCATTATTACCTGCAGATAAATTGAGCAGTAAGCCTCAGTGGTAAGTGCTCTGTGTGCCTTCTCTTCTTGTTCGGGGAACACAAGAAGACACAAGCACTGGGAAGGGTTCAGAGCACAGCGAGTTGTGCTACGAGTCTTGAAGTCCTCCCTGGGTCCAAAGCTCAAGAGACATGTTTAGTCAGGATAAAAAAGCTTTCAACCCAGTCGGGAGGAAAGCAATAAGTAGCCGTTATCATTAAAAATTCTTATGTAAAACAGATGCTTATTTATGAAGAAGAAATTCATTATGTATCCCTTTGATGTTGAGGTGTGGATTTGCCCCGGAATACCAAAGGCCAGGGATGATCATGATCATTTCCAGTGTGGGATTTGCACGGTAGGCTTGCATTAGACATGAAGGGGTGTTCATTTTTTTGGTTTTATGTTGGGGAATTTTGTCTTTCGTGCATCCCAGTTCAAATACCTTAAAAAGAAAAGGTAAAAACAGAGGAATACTTGGCATTATTCTTTAGCTCCTGTTTCTTCTCAGGAACAAGCTCCTACTATGTGAACAGCTCTGTTTTTATATCTACCCTGCAGAGCAGCACTGCCCTGGGAGCTTGGAATTTCATGCTTAGCGTCAGATACTGAATACATGGCATTCTAACTCTATGCAGACAGAAGAAACAAAGACTAAGAGGGCGTGCAATGTAATGGACAGTGATTGACTGCACTTTTTTGTAAATATGAATTTAAAACATATTAGAAATATATGGTACTGTATATGACAACATATATTGCTAAATAGAAAACAGTTACAGTGCAATGTACGCCAGCCCATCGCAGTCCTGCTCTGTTGATTAAATGAAAACACCTCACTGAGCTCTCACTCTGCTCTCTAGGAAAGCAGTGGAAATCTGTGCACCTTCTGGGGTCCCACAAGAAATTCAGTATATCCTTTAATTCCATTTACCATGTCGGAGAGATTTTGGTCTGGGCAGTCCTCTCAGGTTTGTGAGTAAGTGAGCACTGTACTTGTTGATACAAGTGCAGCAAGTGTGGACTGAATTTTCACATTTGCACAGCAAGTAAAATACCATATCTTTGTGGACCACGATATGACACACACACACAGACACAAACACAGTCGCACACACACTCCTAGAAATCAATTAACCTCCTAGTGTGTCTTTGGGCTGTGGGAGGAAACAGGAGCACCCATAGGAAACCCACATAGAAAGAACACAGGGAGAGCACCCCAGGTCTGGAACTGAACCAGGGCCCCAGCCCTGTGAGGAAACAATGCTAACCACTGCATCACTGTGCCACCTTGTCGATACTGAATAATAAAAAAAAAAAGATTGTGACAGTTTCTGGCGCAATCGCTACAGGAGTTTGTATAGACAGCAGGTTGAGCCTGGTGGTGTGGACAACCTCAGCCAGATGTCTGTCATATTCTGTCTTTACCCTCTTGCCAGCAAAATTCTGCAACCAGTGGTGCCCAGATGCCCAGTCATGACCAGAGCTGGGCAGGACTGAGGCAGCTGGGTTAGACATGGCAACACTGGTCCTTCAGGCTCATCATAAAAAAATCACATAGGAACTACATTTATTACCTCCGCCTGCAGGGACCGTTCGTAAAGTATGAAAGGATTACAGTCTGGCACATTAGTTTCTTATGGGTAGTTAATGAGCTTGCCAAACTAATACACTTTGAACAGAGGACTGACACAACCCTTATTGCTTATCTTTGGGCACATTGATGAGCAGCTGGGCTGCTGATGTCCAGTACAGCAGGGGTCTCCCACTAGACCCCATGGTGTCCATTTCTGTTCATCTTGGCCCGTCAGTGCTGCCCATTCCGATCCTCTGGGGGCACAGGCTGGATTTGAACCTGGAACTCTCCTGGCAGTCAGACGCTATTCTCCACTCCAGACAGGGAGTTACCAGAAGAGAATCTGCCTTCCTGTTACACACAGAATTTGAATTCTTCTTCTTCTGCACGGTCACTACACTCAGAGAGGGTCTCGTGAAACTCTGAACAAGAGAGGAAATGCTATTTAATTGCTGCTTTTTTGACAGAGTTCTGAGATTAATCTGACAGACCGCAAAATACATCTGAATTAGTATTCTGTATTCTTATTAAGTCAATTATTTGTTTTGAAATAATGGAATTAGTGAATTTTTAAACCAATATAGGCAAAGGAATGGCACCTTTTCGCTTATAAATGGGTGACTTCTTCATTTTTACCCTGTCAAAAACTAGCGCCCCTGTTGTACTGTTTTCTTCCAAAGCAACAAGATGGGACAAATGCATTAAGCAAAAATAAGCATTTTGCAATTGCGCAGGGAAAAAAAACCAACTTCATCGTGGGAATGATTTTCTTGTGGCCGATTCCAAAAACAGATGACAACACCTCATACCTGAGAAAGGAGTGTTTAGGGAGTGGAGCAATAAAGAGTATTGGCAACAATTTTTCCAGAACTCTTCGTGCAGGTCTGATGTTACAAAGGCAACCTCACACTTCCACATCGGATAAGACGGAATACTGTGAAGAAATGGATCTTTAATTCAAATCCACTCAGCTGCTACCCTTCTCGGCTAACATTTACTCCTGATTTTTGGGGTTCTTCCGTGGACACTGTGGCCAGAGAAGACCGCAGTAGACGGAAACAATGATGGAGTATGAGTTGTACGCAAAGGTAACTCCCTCTGACTTCTCTCTCTTGTGTTTACAGCAATATCTCAATTTATATGGGATATAGAAATCAGTATTTTTATTTACAAATGTGTGGCTGCTATCACAGACAGTGACGGCCAGTGATTTATCACGGCGCCCTAATTCGTAAAGAAATATATTGTTTTGGTGAAAGCTGTGCACACAGGATACATTTGACTACTCTGTAATACAGTCAGGCTGTGGCGCAATGCCATGTCTTTCTACAAAGATCCACGAGTAAGGGTGAGAAACCTTAGTATATTTGATCAGCAGCGAATTTTCCTCAAACGGCCCCACTGTTTTAAAGTTGTCCTGTGATGTTTCCCATTTTCTCACCTTTTCCACCTTTCACCAAGATGTTGTAGAACGAGGAGTAATACTTTTGATTATTTTTCTCCATGTATTAAAATTAATATGCTTTTATTAATTCAATATTTTCAATAATTCAATTCAGATATATATTGTAATATATGGTAAAGATTGTAATCTTTGAGACTAACTTTTAAACGTAGTGCAGGATATACTGTACTTACTATGGTTTGCTGAGATGTTACCTAAACATAACTTGCACGCAGGCGGTAAAAAGTTCTGCGAGACTACATCATCATCAGTCTCGCAGTGACGCTGCGGCCTGCGCTGGTCTTCCCACAGTCCACAGACACGCTGCCCAGTCCTAATTGTCCCCCTGTCCTTGTATGTGCCCTGCGAAGATGCCTACTCCAGGTGTAGACCCACCGTGCGCCCTGTGCCTACCGGGGTCAGCTCAGGCTTGCCGCGACCCTCTTAGGATAAAGTGCCTATTGAAAGAGGATGGGTAATAACTTTGATCGATGTGACGTATCCTGTACACGCAGCTTGGTGTCGCACGACATAATCAACAAAAATGCCCAAATCCAAACCATGTACGTTTGTGAATCTCCAATTAGAAACCTCATATGGGTAACGTGTTTAGCAGATCTCAGATCCGAGCGACAACACCTCAGCTGCTTCTACGCGCTACGGCGCTTCACGGGAAGACCGGGTAACAGGTGGGAATGCCGTAACGCGGCTCGCGGCTCGCCGCACAGTGGTGCCGAATGGGTAAGTCGCTCGCGGCGGCTGCTCCGCGCTCGCGCTGGGACAATGCGGAAATGCGCTGAGCTGGGAGAGCCAGCAGGTGTCTGTAGTCCGGGAAGGGTTTCGACAGGACCGAGCTGCGATGAGATTACAGCTAAACGGCAGGCAAACATGACCGAGTCCATGGACAAGAGGGAGAAGTAAGGAGAGCAATTGCGTGGCCACTTTTTTTCTCCCTCCTTTTTTTTTTACTTTTTCGTTTGCCTCCCTCTCTCGCTCGCTTTTTTTTTTAAACTGGTCATTTAACACTTAGCTCACCTTCGGGTTGCGTCCATACCTGCGCTGGGAGCGGCGTGCGGGGAGGAGCAAAGAGTGGAGGAGTGTTTAACACTTGTGTTTTCAGAAGACAAAGAATTAAAAAAACAAACAAGAAGCCTATGCTGTTTTTAAGAAAAGGGATTCATCAGCACACACACACACAAAGATCATAACTAGAAAAAGAAAAAACAATCTTTCGTTCTGGAGTTATAAACCTGTGCCTACGCGAAAATGGCGACCGCCGGACAGTCATCTCTCTAACCGGGGCAATACTTTAAATGGGAATATATGCGTTTTTTTCCATAATAACATCTGAGGAATTGTGACCAGGCTACATGGTCCTGTTTCTTTTGGTGATCAGAAGGTAACCCATCTCCGCGGAAAAAATGTCAGTCAACGAACTCTATACAAAGGTGAGTGGGCATATTGGTGGAACAAGTTTTCGTCAGGCTTCAGGAAGGAGAGATTCGGGGTTTAAGTTCGTTGTTCTTGGGGAGATCTGTGAAAATGGCTAATATTACATATGACTATTTTATAGACCGCATGTCTGAGATATCTCATTTTTTATCCTTTTACTTGCGTGGCTCAGTGTTGCGATGAAAAGAATAAAGTACAAATGGAAGAAAATAGATGGTTCAGATAAGCGCCGGGTGTTTGGCTGGCAATCGATTACATTATTAACTGTGTCCTCTCTGATTTTTTATTATTGTTTTTGACGACATTCTGTAACTTGCTGTGATTGTATTATTCAATATTTCAGATGGGTGGTTTCAAAATGACTATTTTCAGGGGAAATAGTGAGAAATTTTTAAAACGGGGAATACACATCATACTTGGTTTTCATTAAATGTAAAAGCAAGAAAGTTTTAAGATGCGAGTCGGTCATCAATCTCCCTGGCGAAGAAGAGGACTTACATTTTTTGTGGGTTTTATTTCAGCGAGGAGTATCGCAAGGGAGGCTACAGTTCTGAGACCACGCTGATCAATGGTGTCATTATGTAACGTCGCGCTTTTGTGAAATGGGTCCTGGCGTGTGGTGAAGTTGGAAAAAGAGCGGAACTTTGCTCTTCCGTTCTTCGACATTATGGTAGCCAGGTTACTGCAGGAGAGCAGGTGCAGTTCTCCGAGCTGGTTTCGTTGTGGTTTCGCTGTCACATTAGGGAGTGTGTGCAACTTCCTTATATTTTAGCGCTGACGTGTTTACGCTGCTCAAAACAACAATAACAACAATTTTGTGCTCTGCTTTTTCATCCTCGGACATTTATCTTAAAGCTAAGTGACATGTTTCTGTTCTGGTGCTCTGTTTGGTTGTGTACGCTTTGCATCGGTTTCCAGAGTGCAACTCTAAAGCAATGCCTGTGAAATCCTAATAGTCCATTGTCTCTATGATTGCAATATGTATAAAAACATAAG
The DNA here is from genome assembly GCF_055471065.1 of Atractosteus spatula. Classification (NCBI taxonomy): domain Eukaryota; kingdom Metazoa; phylum Chordata; class Actinopteri; order Semionotiformes; family Lepisosteidae; genus Atractosteus; species Atractosteus spatula. The sequence continues at coordinate 62,586,017 of NC_142708.1, read as the reverse complement.
CCTAGGTGTTGCACTAGAGAGTAACAACTGCATATTCGGAATATTCAGAAACTGAGAAGTTTTTTTTTTAATTGTTGGCAGCGCTCTGCCCTTTTTCGCTTTAAAGGCGCCACAGTAACTGTGATATGGTCCCTGCCCGCACACACGTACGGAGAGTGCTGTGATAGGCAATGCGGGTATTCCGCTTGACAGACTCTTGGGCTGTTTTATGCGGAGATAGTGGAAGGCGCTCAGATGCGCTCAAGGCGATCCCTCGCGTTAGGGAGACTGTAGCGCTTTAATTGGCATGCGGAACAGCGCTTGCTTTCAATCCCGAAATATTTTTGAGCGAGTGCGGAAACTGTGGTCTGTCAGTGTGGCATGTATGGTAATTTTTATGATTTTGCACTTTTAATGGAACAGTGACCATTTCAGAACTGACAGCACTGGCTGTCGTGGGAAGTTAATTTAATGGGTACGTTAAATGTAAACAGTAAACATCACGACTGACGCTCGGTTTTCATTGCATACGTTGTTTTCTTGTTCGCCTAAAATGTACTTGACAGTCTCTAAAAAAAAGCTCTTTGCCGAAGAGCTGAGTGTTGGTGGAAACTCTGTGATGGTCCATGGCTATATGTCATGGAGAATTCCAGCTCTCCCTTTCAGAATGAGGGCACAAGTGAAAACTACATTGAAGAACAGGCACCTCTTTACCCAAATAGTTGGGGGTTGCAGTAGCTACCCAGCCATGTCACTGAAGCCTTTCTTTCAAGAAATGACTGGATGAGGTCCTGTGACCATACTAAATGCCAGACTGCTGAGATGGACTGAATGTCCTCTCATTTGGAACCCTTGTTATGTTCTTATGTTCTCTGATTTTTGCTCTTGGCCTGAGCTGAGCTGGTCTGTTGCGCTATGGAAATCTGATTTCCTTTTGTTTTGTAGTCTCAGGTGACATATTATTTTCCTAATCCACCACATGACTAAATCCCTGGCCTACATTCTTTTAATGACTACAATGATGACTTCTTCCAGTTCTGTGCTGACCTGTGAATGTATGTGTGAAGATGGTGGTGTGGCTGTTTTCTGTTCACACAGGGGCGTATATCTCTAACAACAGCACAGAGAGCAGCATGTGACGAAGAGGCTCTGTGACATTAGCTGCAAGCTGTGGGAGAACTGCCACTTCGCCCCTAGACGAACAGGCTGTTGCATGTCCACAAATACTCACACTGAGTGTCTGAGTGCAAAGACTCTTAAGTCATGGTGCACGTGTTCCTGAAGCTGGTTATGTAGATCATGAAATACCACACCATTCTATAGAGCAGTTCAAGGGTTTGAAAGCAGAATTTTGAATTAAGAAATCCACAACTGGACAGTGGCCCAGAGCAAACTCTAAATTGCGCTCCATCCCTTTACAAATGCTTTTTGCTTGCTTAGAATGTGCAAAGTAGAATCTGTTTTTTTGAATGGCAGAAACAAATTGATAGGCAGGTCGGAAATGTAATCAAGTAATCTTTTTGGGGACATGAAAATTGAATTCCATCCACTGATCTTGAAAAGATATACCCATTTCTCTAAATCATCATTCATCACTCTGCTTTCAAGCTTTTAGTCTGTTCTCTGTGTTTGTGTGTCACATTGATTTTAGGAAAAGGCATACTAAGCAGAATACAAGACCCTTACGCAGAAATGCCTACTTTCTTCAGTCGGGATTGTCCTAGGGTGAGATACCTACGCCATTAAGAGAGAGGAGCTGCAGGCTCCCTTCTTCTGGCTGGGCTTTCTTTATATCTGTACTGTTACTGTATGTGTGCTCAGTGCTGGACTGCACATGACAGGCACAGGTCAAAAAGATAGCTTTGCATATTTGTAAATAATGAAATAAAAGAGATTTACAGCTTCAGAAAAGTGCCTATGTGCTGCAGGATATGCAAACAAATGAGGAAACTAAGATGTGATGATATTTAAGGTTTCCTTTTTGAGTGACTTTATTGCTTGTAAGAGCTCTTCTATCAGTGCAGAAAGCATTTAAAACATTGATTCAATCCTGGATCCCAATAGTGGGGGACCAGGCTGCTTACACTGCAAAAATCCAATGGGCTGCGCTTGATTGAGGGCTGGTAAGAAATTCACGCATGCCTTTGCAGTCTCAGAGATTTGTGTCCGAGTGCAGTTTACTGTAGGGTTTGTCTGATACAAGCAATGCCAGCAGACTGGATTGTGCAGCTTCATTTCATTGAATTGAAGGCTGGGCTCAGATGTAATGGCAGATATCATCTTTGTTTAATACAATACCAAACTCACCGAGCTTGAGTCATGTGAATTAGAGTACAGATGCTCACAAAAGGCTTTTATGTGAGTAGAGATGAGGGAACAGCAAACAGATAAATACAAGATAACTGGTTGCAAATACACAAGGTTGAGTACCCAGTGTCCTCTTTATAGCGTGCCTTCTTTTGTAGAATACCTCCCCGGTCATTATGAAGTGAACCAGTGGACAGCCCTGAGGTTAATAGGTTGACTCATACTGCTACAGGGGTTTTGAAATTATGGCAGATGATGGAGTGTTTTACTGTGGTGAGAAAAGACACTAATTGATTACACATCTGTGCAGTCCCTTTGGCCGTGTACCATATCAGGAACAAATATAGAACGACTGACCAATATGTTAAAGTGTAAATTTATATAAATAAGCGATCAGATCAGTTAAGGCATTAATTAGTCCTGGTGATTTAGAGCTCAGTGGCCAGCCAGCCTGTTCTACAGGATTGGGTTAGTCTTCTAGGAGGTGCATGGCCTAACTTGTGAGTCATAAAAGAACAGTGAAAGGCAAATTGTTCTTTAATTCTGGAATGTCACAGGTTTTAAAAGAGTCCTGCATAGGTTCAGGGAAATAGTCTTTCTGTGGCACTCTCTTAGGGTATAGGATTTTGAGCTAATACAGATTCGGTTCCAAAGGCAAGGTGCAATATGCTGTCCTGAGCCAGTTGCAGTGAAGGACTGTGTGTTGCAGTTGTTTCAGTGGGACAGGTGAACACTCCCAGTTTCCCAATACAGTATTTCTCAATGTTGGTCTGTCTCTTAACTGAAATGAGATTCATTTCAGTTTTTCTCCCCCCATTGTTTTTGCTCCTGCTGTGTTTTTTTCCCCAGTAGACTCCATCTTCCCTTTCATCGAAAAGCCCATTTTGCGCCAGATCTTCCATTTTTTTTAATAAAACCTGGCGAGTGTACAGTACATTTAAAAGAAGAGTATAAAGAAATTCAGATCCTGTTGTGAAATCCACAGAAAATTTGTTCGTAGAGAAATCCATTAGGTTAATGTCTGTATCCTTGACTATTGATCTCACTGCTTTAAGGTTGTCCTGTGCAGTTTTTACTGTTACGTCTGGGTTTCTAATGCTGAGCCATAAATAACGTATTTGTATGAAAAACAGTAGTCACAGTGGATAAAGGCTTCAGCCAAATGAGTCACTGCATATATAAGATGTTTTTCGGGCTGCTTTTTAACACAGTGAAAAATAAAACGGCGATTAATTGTAGTGATTTGTTTCACTCATTTTTTAGGCTCGTCTCAGCATAGTGAAAGAGGACAGTCAATTATTTGAATCACATTTACTGATTGGATGCTAGATTGAATGAGGCCATTTGCAGTAAAAGGTGCAGCTGCAGGAACTTGTCTGATAATTGTCATTATTTTATAAGAATTGGAAGAGGCCATCAGCCCAAGATGAGTTTTCAAGCAGAGACCAAATAGTTTTGCAATATCTAACGGTAGCTTCTGGACTCTATTAGTTCAAAATTTGTAAAGGCTGGTTGAACGTGACATACTGTATAGCAAGTAAACTCATTGCTTGTTCTGTGGCTACTGATTTTATTTGTTCTTGAACATTGGCCTGCAAATATCCTTCTGGATTGCTGGCTTTTTTTACTCTCGGAGAGGGCACACTTTTCCAGTTCTCTAACATCGTATTTGCTTAGCGATGACTTCTGCTTTCCCCTTCCGCCATACTGGGCCACTTCTTCTTTTTCCTTGTCTGCTCTCCAGCAGTGTAATAAATATCTGATAACGTTAACACTACTGCAAATATCATACAGGATTGCTGGCTTTTTTCACTCTCAGAGAGGGCACACTGTATTTCAATGTGTGATGTGCATTTGAGCTTTCAACTCATCTCCCCAGTGCTCCATAGCTGTTGAATATGGATGTGCCCAGCTGTCACCGCATTGTGGCACTAGTACGGGTCTCGTGTCTTCATGTCTGGCTGAAACTTCTGTCACAGGAGACGAAACTTGTAGTTTGGAGTTCACCTTCCCTGAACAAGCCCACACACCACTGCTACACCCTATACTTCTCCCACTGTGGCCTCCTGAAGTCTCAGAGCCCAGCGTGGGGTTCAAAAGAAAGCCATTGATGTGTGGAAAGAGTCACGCTAGGTGAGCAGGTCATGGGAATGATGTACAATAACTAGGCTCAAGGGGACAATACCAGTCTTGTGTGAAATATAAACATGATTTATCACTGAGCAAGCTAGCATCACTTCATTTGCCTGCCATTATTTTGCACACTTCTTATCTTTTCATTAGTTCTATTTCTCTATAACTCCCATAATCCCCTTTTTATCCCACAATTCTCCTGTCCCATTTGGTATTAACTGTTATGTTTCACAAGTCTATGCCTGGTAAATCTCCTTTGTAAGCTGAAGTATCATGGAACATCATATTAATACCAGGCAACCTTGAACCGTTCACAACCTGAACATTGAGGGAGCTAACTTGCGATGATGGTTGAATAATTGAGCATGAGTTGAATGCATTATGTTATTGGAACTAACTTGATTTTATTGAGACACATATTTAAACGTCTTTCTAATTTTATGACAACAATGACGATTTTGTCCCCTTCTATTGCAGTGTTTCAGTGCATTGCAGAAGCACAGTAAATAGTGGATGTCGCAGTAGTAGATTCTTCTTTCTGAAAACCCTTAATGGCTGAGTGGCAGATGGTGAGTGATTAGAGTCTTTGAGATGACAGCCATTGGCCTTGAAAGTTCAAGGCAACAGTTTACGTTACTCAGGGAGGAGAGGTCAGTGCTGCTACGCTTTCTGACGAGCTTGGCAGCTGGAGCCCGGTTTTTAATGGACGGACTCTGTCTCATAAATCTCACAAATGTCTGTTTCACAAATGTGATCACGTCCTTTATTGTGAGGATAATGTTTGCCCTTCCAGAATTTCACTGGGTCGTCCAAGAAAAGACCATCACAAAATGTATCCCACAGCAGCGGCGGAGTCACATGCCAGTGGGGTTCACTTTCTTATAAACAGGTTCTTGGTCTTATTCTTCCATCAAAGCGGCAGATCTGCCATTGGCCTCAGACCAGGGAGAGCAGTGCTGAAGCTGCAATGTGTCCCTGTAACTAGACAGCGACTTCTTCGGAGGAAGATTATGCCAATTTTTAGATCAGTGGCAGTTGCTTATAACACTTCTAAGTGGTAAGACTCTTTAATGTCAATCCACTTCAAGAACCTTCTTCTGTCTACTCTGAGTTTTTTTGACTGGAATGTAATGACTAGCAGCTCTTGTAAATACGAGCCTTTGTGCATTGACGGGCGTCAACGGGTGTCTGTCATCCTGCCATTTTTAGCTGCGTAAAGGAAGAAGGCCGTGGTCACACCAGCCTACAGTACTCGTGCAGGAAGGGAAACGACTAGGTGGTGGCAAACCAACAAGTGCAAAACAGCAACACCTTGTTGTTATCTTTACACATGATCGAGTGCAAACTGTGGTAATTGGCCTATTGTTACAAAGGAATTTTTTTTCACTAAGATAGCCCTTGTTTCAATGTACAGTATGAAAGGGATGGAGAGCGCTAATGGTGAAACTATGCATTGAGGTGCCTCTCGGCGGGAGGCGTTGTGCAACACTTTCTCTGCAGACCCCGCCTCGCTGCAGAACCTGAAAGCCAGGTCTTGTTATGCAGGCCCCCCCAAGCCGGCTGTGCTAATTGTATCCAATCACCTTGCGATGTTCTAAGAGCTGCTGCCAGCAAGCCTAAAGTGAGAGAACTTCGATTTACAGAAGCCCTGGTGGCGACCACAGCCACATATTGCAACTCTCTGCGAAGAAGAAGGAATTAAAGTAAGGCTTTAAAAGCTGGGTACTAAAATTCATATCCCACTGCTGTGTGACACAGGCTGAGAAAGTAAAAAATGGAGGGAGTTAAGGCTGTCTCCACTCATCTTCTTCAGACAGGGTTTCACAGAGGCATGTTTGGCTGGTTCTGTACAGTTCCTTCTGTCCTCACGGTCTTCGAGGGGCAGCCCCTGAGAGCAGAGACTGCTGGGAATGGCTTGCTAAGTCAGACGTGTGTTAGGTTTCGAAACCAGTAAGGTTTGGCGGGTTCTAAGAGGATGAGGGTTCTGTTCTGAAGAGCTGTGCTTCTCTTTACTTCACTTTAGTTTGAATCTCTGAAGCTCTCCAACACAATATAGTTTTGCTGATATTGTTAATTTTCTCATGCCCTAAAGAGACAAATATTTCTCGTTCAAGGTCTCATTGCTCATGGTGTCAGACGCTCAGTTTCCCAGTGCAAATGAATGGGACTGGTTTTGTGCCCCTGTCTTGCTGTAGGGGGCTGAGAGAAGTCAGTGTGTTGTCACATCCTTAAGAAAATAATCCTTAGTATCTCAGAAACTAAAGCAGCACAAAAGCTGGTTTGAATGATGAATGATCTGTTTTTCCTGTTTGGTGGAAGGCCAGTTTCGCAGAGCTCTAAAGCTATCATGCATTTTAAGAATGTGGTCTTTAGTTTTCCTAATTGTACACTGCATTATAGTTCTGTTCCCACAAAAGAGCTTTGTGAGCCCGTTCGTTTTGTAATCAGAAGCGCTTTCTTGGAGTACCTACTTCTGTAACTTTACACTTCATGAATCCTTCAATTTCAGTAAAAGGCACTAAGGCTTCTAATCTTAATTATGTATTTTTTGTTCCACACTTGGCTCCTAGTCTCACTGTAAGGATATTGTGCATTTTCTCTGTTTTAAAGGAGGAAGGTTAGGTTGATGAAAAGAATTTTAAAAAGAAAACTATTTTTAATATCTAGAAGGTGTCAGCTATAGAAAACAGCACGGAACTGGTTTTGTAACAGTTGCTATGAAATTGAAGAAGGGGAGTTAAAGCTATCTAAATTTCTGAATCCAAAGTCCCATGGGAGTTTTGCTGGAGAAATACTCTGCAGGCTCTCTGCAGTGATATCTGCTGTGATATCATAAACACTTCTTAAGTGTTTGACTATAATGAATGAATCTGTGAATACGAATTCTTCTTAGTGTGAACTAGACATGACCGACATGTACTGAATGCATGGAGGATTAGAATGACACTACTCTGGAGTAATTGCAGTATGGGAAGATAATATACTGTATAAAATTATTGTCATCCAGAAGGGTGGAAATTTGTCTTTGGTATCACCATACAAAACCAGAAAAACACGTAACACAACATAACTATACATTATAAACAAATAATAGTTCTAGACATGCCACATAATCACGTCTCGCTCTGCTCGTATTACATTTCTTAACACCGGCCTTGAGAGTCAAAACCTGCTAAGAAATATTCTGGATGCCAAGGTTTGAAATGTGAAGTTTCTCTTAAGATATAAGGCAGCGGTGTTCTAAAGTGACACTCTAGGTGAAGGTGTTGTATAGGTGTTGTGATGTATCATGGGAAGTCCTGTTAAAAAAACAAATCTTTCCTTTAGTAAATAAGTTAACATTGGGCTCCTTGTGTCCAACTCTTTTCCCTATCAGCCTGACAATGCAAACGCCAGATTTCTCGTGGCCTTGTACCAGAGGCTGACTGTGAAATCTAACCTTTTCAGTCCTGCTCTGATATACAGCAGGTGAGTTGTGACAAAATCTTATCACTGTGGTTCACCCTAGATAAGTGAAACAGTGCAGGGCAATTGGAGATTGACCGAAGCATGCGGAGCGCTTAGCGATTCAGACTGCAGCTCCGCGCCTGGAAGGGTTTGCTCGGTGCATGACCACAATATTAACACAACCGTAATGTAGTGGTGTAAGAGAAACCCTTTTAAACATATCTTCACAAGCAATTAAAAACAAGCAGAAGATAATAGTTTGTGTCCATTTGCAAAATAGAATATTCTCTAGGATGAATCAAGAAAAGGGTTGTGCTGGTCTGGCTGTCGAAGTGATTTTGGTGGTGTGTGTAGCGTTCTCTGGAGTTTTCAAAAATGATTACTAAAGTTTACCGTGTAGATATGTATGTGAAAACCTTTTAAACCTGAAACAAAGATAACAGAACAAAAGCATTCCGGGCATTCCTAAAGACATCTACCCTTTGTAAGGGATTTTAAGGACATATGCAATGATTTGATTGGCTTTTCCTCTCCATAGTCTTCTGCCGATCTGCTGCAGTGATGGTTTACTAATCCTGGATTTTATAAAGTCTTTACCATTGCCCACTAAATAATAAGTGCCTAGTAAATAATTGAACAATAAGTTATATGGAGCCATCTGCCTTACTCCAAGCTCTTTAAAAAACACAAAAACCCGCGCGAGTGTAGTGTGGCGCCGGGGGTTATAGGAGATTACGGATTAATCAGGCGGGCGAATGAGATGGTAATAAATAACTCGGTACCCTCGCTTAGCTTGTCCATGATCTCCCTGGGTTTATTTCGTTTGACATGTATCCCGTTTATTGCACTGACCAAGGCAGCTAAGGCGTGCCGTAAAAAAAAAGCTATTTAATTGAGTCAATCGTGACGGTGCGAAAATAATCAAGCGGGATCGGCTCGGCAGTTCAGGCTCCTGAAGAGGTTTTTTCGTGGCGCCTGGAGTTGTCGGTTTTGTCCTTCTTTACTGGATGGTCGCGATCCCCTCTCGTGAAGAACACGGCGGCAGCGTGTTCGTGGTAATGTAGCAGCGCATGAAACGCTCTTCTACGGCCGTGGAGTTTGAGGATGATTTATAGTTGCTGTTGAAAGGCAACATTGAAAGGAGAAGCAAAGTTAATTTAACACAGAAATAAAGCGTTTTGGAAATCGTTATTGCTGACATTTTCATTTCCAGCAACTGGGTGTAACATTTTTGTTGCTGCATTTTTGCTTAAAAAAAATAAAAGCAGAACCCTCTGACAATGTGTGTGTCATTCTTAAAGCTGAGTACTGTATGTTTCCGTTGGAAAATCTATTTCTTGTCTAGGAGGAAGAAAGTCTACCAGTTGCCCGTTGCTTAGAAAAGATCATGAGCTTCCAGTTTGTTGTGTATTTTGTGCAATGTGTGCATTGGTATTTGTCATCAGTGATGAGGTTTGCAACTATCCAAGTGGCTACTGCAGCCTTGCTCACTTGCTTTTACTGGAATATCAAAGGAAGTTTTGGAAATAAAAGGTAGATGAATATGTTTTCTTATCATATACATTTATCCTTCATTATTTTTAAAATCAATTATTTTTAGCATGAAATAACTCTGGTGGTTAACAGTGGTTAGCGTTTAAGCCTCGCAGAGCAGCGGCTCTGAGCTCAATTCCAGACCTGGGGTGTAGTCTGTGTGGAGCTTGTATGTCCCTGTGTTCTCATGGGTTTCCTCCAAGACATACTGGCACATTGAGTGGTATCTGGGAAACTGTCCCCAGGTGTGAGTGTGTGCAAGTCTGTGTCTGACTGTCTGCCTGGGATGGACTGGCGTCTTGTCTAGGGTGTACCGTGCCTCGCACCTGCTGTTTGCAAGGATAGCCTCCTTTTCCCCTCCAACCCTGACTTGGATAACGTGGTTAGAAGGTGGATAGATGAAACAATTTCATGTGAGCTTCAATTACTGCACATCTGAGAGCAGGCATGTTGAGCTGCGTCTGTGTTTGCAGTGAGGTAATCTGAGAATTTATTAGGAAACTGTTCTTTACTGTGGTTACCCATTACATGTTGTTAAAGCGACTTTTCCTGCAATTTAGGACTCTGAAGAACAGTTGCACAAATGGTGTACAAAATCATTTTGTGAAGCCAGATTGAATTCTATTCATGCAGGATTAGACCGTCAGTCATTCTTCTGTTAATGGCAGGCACATTTAGCTGGTGGCCTCTCTGTCAATATCCACACTGCTTAACATAATTGTCCCATGTGATTTAGAGGAAGATGAAAGATGAAAAACCACACCGAGACAGTTCCCTTGTTGCGTGTACAAAGAAAAAGCAAAAATAAGGAGTTTGGATCAATCCTTGAGAAGAACACCCACATTCCAGGGATGTGATTTACTGTAGATTATGCGCTGGCGGTTTCTTCCTTGGGGTCGGCTGCCGGCTGCTGAAATCATGAAGTGGACATAGGTCACAGGAGAAAGTCAATAAGCAGCAGGTTGGTGATGAGGTTCCTTTCATTGATGGAACGCAGAATGCCACTTAGCATAGTGACATCTAACAGCCTCCTTTCAACCCGTCGACTGAAGCACTGCTAGGAGGCAGCAATACTAACCACTGTGCCACTGTGCCACACCTCTCACTATGGTTGTTCGTGGTGAACTGTGATCTTGAAGGGAAAAGACTACAGAGACTACAGCATGGAGTCGGTGACAGGGAGATAAAAGCCCGCATGTGGTACAGGCTGTCCTTTTCGCATGCAGTCTAAGCTAACAGAGTCCCTGAGGACTGTGCATGTGGTGGCGCTGGTAAAATATACATTAAACATTACAATATAATATACAATATACATTAAACATCTGAGTGTATGTGAATATATGATGAACAGAATGAAGTACATCAGGGGTACTGTCAAGTTGTACTGGCGGCTTTGTAGTATCCTCAACAACTATAAGGAGTCTTGCAGTGCTGTCCTTGAGGGAATGTAGTGATTCTGAATCTAAGGCTTTTGTTGCAAAGGGAGAGTAGCAACTGTTTTATATATATATTTTTAAAGGGTTACTTTGAAAAACATGTTACTTGTATTTTTTTGTCATCTGAGCAAAGCCAAGTGAGTGTTAAAAGTATTAGAACTCTGAGAATGTTGTCCCTACTTTTGTAGTTCTCAAGTGTTTTTGCATTGATTTCATAAGTAAATATCAATACCTGTTCACAGAGCCAGTTATGAGAGAGAGCCCAGTGAAAATCATATTGATTTCTTTCAGCCGTATTGTATGAAGGGGTTATGAGGAGTGATGGTTCAATAAAATTCAAAGAAAGACATCTGGAGTTGTGGATTTCAAAATTAAAACAATGCAGCCAGCACTATTTGCTGTCTTTAAATCAAAAGTACCATTTTGCAGTTGATAGGTGTTGTTATCCAAAAGTGATTGTTATACCCTCACTGGTATTTAATGAAAAAAGACAAAGACAGTTGTGCTTCTAAACTGAAGCCTTTTACAATGCACGTGTGTTCACAGCTTGCTTTCGGCGAGTCTCCCGTCATGGAAACAGGCGATTCAGCCTTCTGTCGCGATGGCTAGCTGGAACAGTTCTGTAAATGCAGTTCCCGATTATACTGCTTGATCTCTGATGAGAAGGAGACGCTTATTTGTTCCCATTTAAAGCCAGCTCTTTAAGGTCTTGAATTTGGATAATACGGTATTAAATACCAACCTCCTGCTTTAGCTAGGCCATACATAAAAGTGCTAAATGTCATGCTTTCAAAGTAGCGCAGTTAAAATCCTCATTCCTTTAAATGGCAGGATTAATAATAATCTGTACCTGGCACCTGATTTACTGAGGCTGTGTGACAGGTGCGTCCACCTGTGGAAGAAATGAGATCAGAGGCTTTCCCAGGCACCGATTTCAAACCTTTCCAAATGTGAAACTGCGCGGCACACAATTCATCACTTGAAACTCTGAGGGGCTGTCAGGTCGTTCAGAGGCAGCTCTGCTGATCCTAATGAATCCTGTCCTCGATAGCTAAACTCTGCTGCAGGTTCCTGGCCAAGCAGAACTCAATTAATACAGGGAAATACTTTCTCTTTCTTCAGCTGTATGTTCTAGGATGTCCTGTTTTTACTGTGCTGTGCTCAGTCATCATGGGTGGAAGGCATGGATATAAGTTTCAATGCTGTATAAGTTCAATGTTCCCAGTCCTTTTGGATCATAAGAGGATGGCAGGGTTCACAGCAGTGGTCCTTAAAGAGGCAGTTATTAGAGACTGAAGATTTGCAAATTGCTCTGTTTATACTAGTGCATAGCTACCACAGTGATGAACACTAATGGAATTAAGTAATGCAATCACTGCCTATTAGAAATCCCTTCGGAGGTCTGCTACTCCTTCTGTTTTGTCTGTGCCAAGCTCTTTATTGTAGTAATTCCATGTGGTCTGCGCTGCAGCAAAGTACTCTTTCAAATCTCGGTTACAGATTAATTTTAGGGGCTTGTCTGAGCTAAGGGTTCATAGCTGGAAAGTGGAGATTAGGTAATTGTCTGTATGCACATCCTCTCACCACAAACCTGCTGCCGAGAAGAATAATCCTTTTGCTTGAAGGTGATCTGCCTTTTTGACCGTTTGGATCTATCCAGTGTATCGAAGTATTGAAGCACCAGATCACAGAAACAGACTGAGGCTGGTTTAGCATTGCTCTCTCCAAACAAGAGTCATGGCATGCTTGGGTTATTTCTTCCATTACAGCACAAACACATATAAGATGCATTTCCAATGTATTCATTACAAGACATCCTTTTGATTTTCAGTTCCTTTTTTTGGTTTCTTGACTGAGTAATGTCCCTTTTACAAACTTTTACCTTACCTGCACTGGCTAGTGGGACAACTCATAGGCAAGCATTCCATGGAGAAATTGTAAGGTCTAGCAAATATTCACAATTGTTCTGATGTGAATTTATTCGTAAATCCTGACTTCCCTGTGTGAAAAAAAATGGAGAGAGCATCTGTCTTCCAAAATTTCATTTTGTAAGTGCATGTGTTTCTGGGGGTGTGCTGATAGTGTCTGCTCAGCTATTTCAGATAATCTAATTCCGAGGCTGTAATTTTTTTCTGGGCTTTCCAAACTAAAGTAGCTGCGCCCACTTCACACGTCCACGATCGCTTGCAATAGCAGCACAGTCTGCTGTGAGCATAAGAGAGGAAGACATTCAGCCTCTTTTTGTTGTAAATAGCTAATTGATCTCCTATCCTATCCAGCCCTTTCTTGAAAGATTTAGAATATCGGCTTCTACTGCTTGGCTAGGAAACGCATTCCACACCCCCACAATGCTTTAGATAAAGAAGTGCCTCCTGTTCTCAGTCTTAACTACATTTTCATGCAGTTCCCACTTGTGTCCTCCAAAAGGGAATGTGTGACTGTAGGATCTTCCACATCTCATCCTGAGAATGAGAACACAGCACCTCACTTCCCTGTTCTTCCCGAGATTCCGACTGAGACATTTGGTCCAGTACACTCCTGTATCTGCTGTGCTTATGCAAATCGGACATGAGAGCCCTGAGCTCATTTGCCTTGTAAAATGTGCTTCCCTGCCCTCGGCCTCCTGCCGTCAGGTGAAAGTGAAAGTTCTGGTTCATTCGACTCCTGTGTTCAATTCTGTCCTGATGAGGAGCAAAATCCGGCTCACAAGGCTCCAAGTGAAAGGCAACAAGAATGAATAAATTCAAGCTGCACTGAACATACACCCCAGGGACAAATACAATTAAGCGATTCCTTGTTTTCTAAGAACAATGCCAAGTCTCGAATTCTTCTGTGTACAGCTTCATGCCAGGGCTTCACAACGCAGCCGAGAGTGAGCTGTACACTCTCCATTATTTCCAGTGCTTGAGAGACCTCTAATAAGATCAGTTAATGATGCTGAGGTTTTAACCCAGTAAACCAGCTGCTTGTTTTCCTTCTTTCCTTATGGCAGAGCATCTATTTCACTGTTCCCAGGATATTCCCAAACAAGCCTTCATAATCATCTCTCATTCAGTGCAATGGGTTTTGTCCTGAAGGCCGCTATCTGTCTATCTGTGCCCCTCAGTGTCTAGAGAAATGTCAGCATCTTCCATTGCATCCAGTTGTGGAGAAAAGACCCTCGGAAACGCAGCTCCTCCGAGACCTCGCTGATGCCTGTAAAGTGAATTTGACTGATCAGAACCCATGAGGATAAGAACCAGAGCAGAAACAATTTGAGCAACATGTTGTGATGAAGAACAAGCTGCAGTCATTATTTGCTCAGAAGATGACTTGCAACAACAATACAGTACATAAAATAAATTTAAATACATATTCTGATATTAAAAATAGAAAATACATTTAGAAAGTAAATGTTAGTAAATGCTAAGACTAAACTAATTGTTGCTGCTATTTTTAGCATTAACAGTGTAACTGATATTAAAGTTAAGGGGCAGAATAAATCTCTTATTAAAACCTCTCCTTGGAATGTCATTTCATGCTCTTGTTTTCATTTTCCATGTCTATGTCTCTAAATCCTGCCAACTGATTAAGAGCAGTGCTTGAAAATACTTAGAATTTAGAAATGGTCCCCTTTATCCCGAACGCCATCTGCCACTTCAGCTCATCTGAAACAGATGCTGAATATGAATTGTGACAAATCAGGGTTTGTACACATCAGTACACACTGAGCACACAGTGCCATCCTGACGCCTGACACTGATACTAACTGGGAAGACTGACTCTGTACACCTCCTGTAAGTGTTGCTTACTTGTCATCATGCACTCTAACAGAAATGTATAATTTCTCCAAAACAGGCAGAACCAAGATCTTTAGAATTTAGAGATTACACAAACTTTTATTTATTTTAAATATTTTTTTTACTGGGGGTGGTGGTTCTAAAACCGCTGGGACGTTCAGGAGGGCTCTGGGTAAATACTGTACAGTATGTGGATAAGCAGTGGCTGCCTTGAGCCCTGCGCCTGCTGGGACAGCTTCCCGCTGAATGTAATTAAGGATAAAGCCGTTATTGGAAGAGGACAGATGGATGGAAACATATCATATTTAGAATCTCAGAGCCCGAGAATAATGTTAACGTTGCAAGAGAGCCAGCAAGGCAACTCCCCTCTTCTTCTCCCTTGTTCTCACGTAAAGCCAGCTCGAGAAGAGAAGCTCTGTGCCTGCTTCCATCGGGACGATGTGCTGTTGTCTTCAGACTCAGTGAGGTGGCGCAGGGGGGCACCCGGAGGGCAGCATCCTCCACGAACTGCCGGAGCGGCAGCAGTAAATCAGCAGGGCATTGATTGAAGCTGACTTGACGTGACTAATGCAGCACTGCAGCTCTGCCCCTGACCCGCGTTCTGAAACGGCAGGATTGATGGGCACCCCTGTGCATTGCAGGCCCGGGATGAGAAGAGGCACTCGTTCTTTAGCTCTGCCATGCACAAGCCTGTGGCACCCCCCTGCTCCCCAGAAGGCTTTCATTCTGCAGGCCCACGATGTGCTCCGGTAGCAGCGAAACTAATGGCTTTTTAGTTCCAGCCTTTGAGACTGGAAATTAAGAAAAGTACGGGTTTGCCTGCCCTGTGAGAGGTACACAAAAGCTTTTGAATTATAATCTCTCAAAGTAAGTGATTTCCTGTTGCTTGTCTTTTCAGAAGTGGACAAGTGTCCTACTTCTCCGGTGAGAGACTAGTTGTAATTGCAGACATTTTAGTCACCTGGTCTCTTACAAAAGATCTCCAGGTCAAACCCTGCCCAACGACATTTCTTTTTACATAAGAAAGCATTCCTGCAGAAAGTGGCTACAGGGTGTGCTGATGATTTGATCATTCCAGTGATAAAAAGAGTTATTTTCGTCTTCCTGGAATCTCCCAGGAGGAGCTGGAAGTGGAGCCGTGAGGCAGAAGGCCAGGCTGACCCTGTGGCTTTGGTGTCAGCGGTGCAGTAAGGTCACTGTCGCAACAGGTTGACATGAGCACGTCGCCAACACGTAAGGTCATTGGCCAAAAAAATGGGAAACGCAGTTCTCTCATTCCCAAACTGCTTAGGGCCCTAGAGGAGTTAGTCTTTTCAGAACGGAGCTACTGTTCGTTGGAAAAAAGTGGTCATTTCAGATGGCCCTCTTGTTCATCTAAACCAAATCGATCTCTAAATTAAATGTTCAATCGCTCTAAAACCATTTCTTTTAACTAAAAAAAGCAGAAGCTTGAAAGGCATGTTTCTCATAGGCTTCGGCTATGTTAAGATGCAAATAAGGAAAGCTCAAGGAGTGAAGGAGATGACTGCTTTTGTGATGATGGCTTGTATGTATTTTGTCTCTTTTCTCCTTTCTCCTTTCTCTCGCTTATATGGATCTTTCTCAAACCAAAGGACACTGTACATCGGGATGAAGAAAAAGACAAAAAGACAAAAAAAAGTATAATAAAAGTAAAAGAAAAAAATAAACAAAAACCTACATGAATGTAGGCAACGTACTGTACGTCCTGGTAAAAAGATGAGTTTTGAGTTCACGTTTAAAGAGAGTCGGAGAGTCTCAGGAAGACCAAGAGAAAAGGCAGTCCCCAAAAGTCTGAGATTAAGTCCTAGGTATAGTGAGCAAAGGACCAGCTTCGACTGAACGGAGACTGTAGGAGGGAGCGTAAACTTGGAGGAGGTCAGAGATGTATTGTATATTGGATCTATATTATTTAAACCCTTAAAAGTCAGTAAGTCAAGTATTGAATACGTGACTTTATAGACAACCCATCTAGAGATTTAAGTCTAGGAGAGATATGCTGCCAGATCTGGCGTGGGTTAGAAGTCTAGCTGCAGATATTTGGACATACTGTATTGCAATGTACAGAAAAGAGTGTTGGATAACCCATAGAACAAAGAGGTTGAGTGGCTTCTTCTCATTTGTAAACTTTCCCATGTTGTAACTAAGTCTGTTCAGTTCTTTTTTTACAGAGCCTTTTACCTGTAAGGGGCAGTTTTATGGTCATCAGGGTGAAACTGTATTTAAAAGAGTTTATTTTTTTATCATTTGAATCAATAAAGTGAAAGAGGCACAACAATAGATGTTTTGTTGAGAGGAGGCTTAGTATTTAGGATTTGAGCTCCACAGAATTTGCCTCAGGCATATGTGTGGTATGAAATGAGGTGAAGCTGTGCTTTTTGAGAGATGTTTTTGGATTTATCTTTATCTTGCTGGATGTGAATTGAAAGAAACTGGCATATACAGTGTATGCTGTAGAACCCTTTTCAGAAACTCGACTGTAGCTGCTTGAGTCTAATGGTATTAGATATTTTGTCTAATATCTCAGTTTGCAAGAGCTGTTACTTGGTTTTCATTTTATGTTGTATACCACACGCAATGTTATTTTGATTTGGTGAATACCATCTCACAGAAAACCTCAGTTATTTGTAATAAATATATTTTCATACAACTTTATAACTGGCAGTTACCCAACACTCTGAAATCTCTGATTTTTAAAAGTTAGAACAGGTTATTCTTGCAGTGTAGTTGGCTTTTGGTATCTAAACACAGATGATGGTTTTACCAGCCTGTGAGGTCGAGCATTGTATTTTGAGATGCCAGCTATACTTCCTGACAGCCCCTCCCTTATAGAATGTGACCTCTGTGGTGCTGTGCTGGAGAAGAGTGGGACAGCACACTCAGAGCACATCAGAGCACGTGAAACAAAAACTTTCCCTGCTAAACCCTTCATTATATTTCCCAGGGAATCTACTATCCTTATTTATTTTCACATTTACTTTATGGATGCTGTATCTGTCTCTTGGGAAATGCTGCATTTGGAAAGCTTCAGTGAGAGCACCTGACCACATCGGAGCTATTTTCTTGTCGGGAATATGCTGTTTTCCAGGTTATGCAGTAGTTGTGGAGTCTTTCCTGTCAGTTTCCTGTCACTTGGGGCTGGCCGGGGGTTGTGGTTTGGGAATGTGGTGGAGCAGGTTGGAGCTGTTGCTCAGAGACCAGACAGACCCTGCAGTTCTGTCCTCTGGGTGGGCTTACAGAGAGACCGCGCTGAGAAGAGAGACGTTAGAGCTGATTTATTGGCCAGAGGGCAGAAGCCTCGAATGATGAAGAAGTTGCTTAATTTTTTTGGTGTTTTGAAGGCACATTTGCTCGACAGGAGATGTGCGTCAGGTTGGTTAAACAACTCGCTCTCAGAGAGCACCGTAGTGTTATAGCGTGACTTGAGTGTTTCCAGGGTTAGAACTGGGCTGGCTGAGAGAACCTGGAAAGTCCCAGTCAGCTAGAGTCCTTCCCTGTTGCCATGAGTTTTAATTGATAATTTTAGAAGCTGGAATTAATCAGATGCCACCCTGTTTTTACTAAAATAACACTAGGTTATGCAATTAAGCTCATGTTCCATGATAATCGCTTATATGGAGACATTTTCATGGCCGACTGAACAGTTCTTCATGGCCTGAAAGTGCTAATCGACGTGCCTGAAATTCTGATGTTTCCTCTCCGCCACCACGGTATTCCACCCCTCCCCATCAGACATGTCCTAATCATTAAATAGCTGATAGTTGGTGCTGCTCAGTGCTGAAGCCAGAGTGACAGGAGAGGACTGAATGCAACTGCAAACACGAGAGAATGAAGACAAATGTGTAATAAAGGAATAGTGGTCAAAGCTAATGAAAAACAGGATATACAGGAGGTCTTGACAGAACAGTGTGCTTAAGCTGTGTATGTGATGTAAAAAACGTACTGTATCTTCACTCCCACCGCCTGCAACAGGCCACAGAGAGCTCCTGCTTTCTGTTCCAGGAGAAGTGAGGCGACAGTCCCTCAGTCTGCTGTGAGGGGACCCTGGTTTGAAGCACAAAGTCAGACAGAGCCAGCGAAGACTGGCAGTTAGGCCATTTCTGAGCAATTCTCCGGATGTTCACAGGGAGGTGTTAGCGGGATTCCTTCCTCTCAGAGTTTTTCTATGCGGGTCTTTAAAACTGTACTCACCTGTCATTAAGCCACCCACGTTCCCCTGTGTAACATCCTAATAGTGAAATGACTCAGACTGTTTTTTTTCCAACATGATGTCATCATTATCAAGTAGTTCTGTCCTTGGTATAGCACCTGATTTAAAAAAAAAAAGTAAAACAGAAACTGCCTGTGGTCGTTTCATTGTTTTGAACTATTACTCATTAATGCCCACGTCATTTTCTGTTTCTTCATCACTTAAGGTGTTCATTTAGGTTATACAGCAAAAACATTTTGAGCTTGAGCACTAATAATTATAACCCTTTGTGTCACAAAGTACCCCCTATTGGCTGTTTTAAATATACACCCCTGTAGTGATGTATATACTGTACATGCATTGTGGTCTGCGGTCAAGAAGCACAGAAGTGAAGACAGGACGAGATGAAGCTGATTCTACAGTAGCTGAATGAGTAAGATGGGCCTGATGACAACCTGTGATCTGATTTTGATTATATGATTGTATAGGATTGTATTAGAGCGGGTGGGTCCATGTCAATTCAGACTCCAGGCTGGTGGTTTCTGAAATGTAATGTCTACTGTCTTTGCTTTCAGGGCTGATTTTTAGTTTTTTAGCTGCTCTCACACTGTCAAGAGAAAAAACAATTTCCTGAAAACCAGAGATATATAGATCAATACAAGGGATGCATACACTCCAAGTATGGTAGATAAGCTCACATTTAAAAAGCAATTTTTAATCAATTTTCAATTTTCCCGGTGGTTTTTATACATAGTAAAGTCTCCCTGACTTTTCCTTATTTACACATCTGCCTAGGTCCCAAATAATTTATTTATCCAAAAACCTGTGTGTTTTCTGTACGTGGTAGCAACGTAATGCCAAGTATGACATATATCTAGTAATAACATTTATGTCAAAGCTTGAGGCGATCAGCCAGATAGGCAGTAATTGCGGATGTAAAGAAATGGAGAACATTGTTTAAGAAGACAAACGGGCAGTGAGTTTCAGGGCCCATCTGCCAGAGATGATGTTGCAGGAAAGCCCGCTTGGCGAAATCGGTCTGAATGAATCAGCTGCGGGTTCTGTGCATTAGTGGGACTGTCGAGATGAGATGAATGTGCCCGTCACTCTTCTGCTGGTGATTGGCAGATACATCACTCTTCTGTGCTGCTCTCCACAGCACACAGGTATGAGATGCATCAAGAGTGTTGTCAAAGGATACCAGATCACCTTGCAACTCACAAGGTCCCCATTACCTGTAAAGCGCTTTGAGTGTCCAGAAAAGCATTATATAAGTGTAAGGAACTATTATTCATTATTATTAAGCATTTAGACTTACGAACCTGAATGTACCCACGGGTTCCATGATCTCATGTAGAGAGGGGATAAGAGGAAAGAAATGGCTTGGGGTTTCAAAGGGCCCGTCTGACTGATCAGACATTGCTCTCCAAGCTGAAACTGGCCTTGACCTCTGGACAGGCCAGCTTGTGTGCCCTGCCTCTTCAAAGGCCTGTTTGAATCGAACCCAGTAATTTCCAAGGATTAAGCACTAAAACCTGTCAAGTTGGCTTCTCAGGGTCCACTGAATGGCCGGTGCAGGATCCGCAGTTCAGTTCCCACGCATGCCGAGACTTGAGCAGTGGATCTGCCGCTGGGATCAGTTTCCTGGCCCACACAATGAGACTTTTCTGTGGTGCTCCTCCATCCATACTGTGTGAGTGTCTCCTTTCAGCACGGTGCATTCAGCCCACGACACCTGTGTTCGATCTGATAGAGGAAGGCTGTGTACTGTACTTTTTCCCCTTTCAAAAGGCAGAAGCGGCATATCGTCTTGCCTACAGAGGGGAGTGAAATTTATGCCAGACCAAGTGGCCGGTGGGAACGCACATCCCTTCGGCACAACACTAGGGGCCTAGACCATGATTCAGGTGGGAATCTAGATCCAGGATCACATCACAGTTGGGTTCAGACATATTGGAATGACGCTTAACTTTTCTTCTATTTCAGGAAAGTTATATAGATACCCACACATTGTTTATGTATTTTCTCTAGACTTGCACAACCTTTTTGCAATTTTCCACCTAACCACTAATATCCAGCACAGACAGAACTACCAGACATGATGCACTGAGTTTCAGTATTTATAAGCGGGGGGAATGCTGAAATTTTCCTTGCATGACTTCCAGTGAAGCCTGGGCCGAGCTGGAGCACTCTTCAGATGGCAGAACAGCCTCTTGTTGGGTACAGAGTCACGGTCACTCATTAAACAGTTGTCTAGTGATGTTGAACTCACAATGAAACCTAAGCAGGCAGCTGGAATGTATTTTATCCTTTTAGTTTTACGTTTTCCAAGGTAGAGTACAGAAGCAAGCCTGTACCTCTTTGCAAAACCAGCTCATTAAGCAACATTCTGTTCTGCTACCTCTTCAAAAGCTACTTCTGTTCCTTTAAATACTTACGGTGTGACATCCCAAGCATGGAGTCTCGCTTGGATTTTCTGCTGTTCTGCTGGCCTAATTGTGGCCAGCTGCCCTGATTTCTTCTAGGTGCTTCATCCAAGTGACAAGCATTAAAGACCATGAAGTTAGAGGAAGGTATCTCAGCTATTTCAGCTATTTATGCAGAAATTCACAGTTCTGCCTTTAGATATTCTATCCTGAGAGGAATAGCAAGAAGTGAGCTCATTGTTTTTCCTTTGTGAACTTGCAGCCTGGTGAAGGGATCAGTAAAACCAAGACAATGGAACCTCCTGGCGGATTTGAGGTTCATTCCATGTGGATGTGCTCAAACCTTTTTGCTCCTCAAAGAGGGCAGTCCATGCTGTGGTGTCAAAAAAAACATTTGACACTTCCTTGTGTATTTTTACTCATTGCAAATTGAGACTTGCACCCTGAAACTGAGAGAAATGACTATGTTTCAAGACCCCGTCTGCTCTTAGAAACAGATCAGTATTTTCAGTGTTTTCTTTGAAGAGCTTGCATCAAGATGCGCTTTGAGTCCTGCTTAAATGATTTGCCTTCCTGACGAACATGCTTTAATGCCCATATCCAGGAAGTGCACAAGGTGAGTGTATTAGCAATGCAAACGCACAGATATTCTCTCATGGGCTTGCTTCTGTCCAGTCCTGAGAACTTAGAAAACTTGTTCAGTGCGTACTGGGGTGCAATATGCTCACATTTTAGTCACTGTGTAGCAGTTTACCACCTTGGATGTTTTCACTCCTTGGTGGTTTCATTTGAAACCTCCCCACAAAAAATAGGCTAGGTCAAGGTGTCAACCATTATAAAGAGGTCAAAGATTTTGGTAAAATGTACTTTCAGCCTCCAGTTCGCTGTCAGTATTAAGAACGTAAGACTCATAAGAAAGGTTACAAATAAGAGGAAATTATTTGGCTCAACTAACTCAGTGGATTGCTGGTAGCTATTTGGTCCAAGGAGCTCATTTGACACTTTTTTGAAAAACGCCATCATATCAGCTTCAACATGGCTATACTGACTGTCCCAGACCCCGCAACAGACAAGCCCTGGACACTCTTAGATAAGATAAGGATTCTGTGAAGTCTAACTCTGCCTTGATATTCTAAAGCATTGTTTTTTCTATGCCATTATGGGGTATTGCCATTCACTTTCATGCAAATAAGACCTGAAAGAAGATTTATAAAAGGTTGAAAGGAGTGGAAATCGACCAGTTTCTGGCCGCTCATCCGAACCACTGACGTAATCAGTCTAAATATTTTTAGAAGATATGGTGCTTGAGGCAAGTCAAGAACCAGGAATCATGTGAATAATGGATGGAAAGCTGTCATGACAGGTTATTTGTTAAATCCCAGTTCTATTGTATGATAAGTGAGAATGTATTTTGAAAGAGCTATGTAGGAAAAACAAAGGAGTTGCATGTGGTGATAAATTTAGTATCGACAATGCAGAGCTGAGTCTAAATATTTCTGATGGTCGTTTGGTGACAAGCCCGGTATTTTTGAGGCTGGTTGTGAGTCACTTTGTGTCAAAGCCATGCTGCAGGTCAGTGCCCTGTAGTGCTCGCTGCCTTCGGTTGAAATACCTCTCGTGTCCTGATACTGTGGGCTGAACTGGAGGGCTTCAAATTCGAATGGAAGGGAAGGCTGGCAGAGATTTCCATACAGCCCATCGCTCAGTGTGAAGACGGCGCAGCCTGGCCTGCAGAACAAGACAGGAGAGACCTGTTGCTCAGCCTTGGTGAATGCATCAGCAGACAGAAGGCATGAGTCACTCTTGCCCACAATGTGGCATCTGAGGAAGTGACAGATATTAACATGCACTTAAAAAGGAGCAGGAGTGCCGAGCTGCATTAAGGCATGATTTGATTATTCCAGCTTGGTTTACCAGTAGGCGTAAATGATTGAGGAGAGTTTAGGCTGTACAATGGCTTTTTTAAGCGTGAGCTGTCAGGTCATTCCAATTATGCAGTCTATTGATTTTTTTTTTGTTAAAAGCAAATTTGCATATGATTGCACAAATTCCGAAAATCTGAAAATGTCATTATGTGAAGAACATCTTCTCTTTTCTTGACTGGGTTCATCAGTTTCTTTTATTTCTTACCACTGAGGACTGGGTAAAGAACACAAATTCATCTACCTTTTTGTCTGTTTTACTGTGCCTCCTTGAAAACTACAATCCAGGCAATCATCTCTCCTAGCTCTGTGTTACTGTTACCGACTTAAGCCTTTATACAAAGACACCTCTGTGCGGCCCATTGTGCAGTGTGTGTCCCTGGTCGTGCACAGAAGAGCTTTAGTGTTTTGCTTGGATGCACACTGAGTGCTGTGCCTGCCTGCCTGAACCCTTTAGCTCAGACAGGACCCTGCATTCAACAAAAGACCAGCAAAGAGATGAACATGCAAACTCCACACAGAGAGAGAGACCCAATATGGAATTTTACCTTGGACTCGAGCAGCGACGCAGCAGTGCTAACTGCTGTTAGTGTGCTGCCAATTTGTAAGTCGGTCCGTCCTCACTTTATAAACAAGGCACTGTACAAATACTGTACAGTAAAGTACGCAGACAGTAAAGAAAAGTAATGTCAGGTAATACAGCTGAAAAAACAGCCCACATCTAATGAGTTAACAAACAGGCACAGAACATAAGAAGCTCTTCATAGAAGGAAACAGGGTGGAGAGAAAAGTGCCCTTGTCAGAAACTGGGGAGATACGGGGTGAAGGGGCTCCCCAGGTGAACAGGTGTTGTTTTGAAGGCTGTGTTTCTGAACGAGGGTCAGCTGATGGGTGGGCTGCCCCTGAAGTTCTTCTCTCAGACAGGAGGGGGGCAGGCCGGGTGGAGCAGACTGTGCTGGAGTGTCGGTGATGAGCATGTTCAGGATTATGGATAAAGGATGTACTGTAAGATGGCTGTAAAGGAGAGGAGGCTGTTTGAGCTCTCGTGCTAGTTTCTTAGTTGATCCCAGAATCCCCCTCCAGCAGTTTTCTGGGAGAGACCCAGAGAATAATGTTTGACATTATGGATTTTGTTCCAGACACCTGCAGAGAGGAAAGGTTTTTTGGTTTAACCTGAGGCCAGTGCATTTAATTCCAGCCTGAAGTAAATATCTATGCTCTGCACACCTACTACAGTAAGCACATCTCTTTTAACTATATTTTAACAAAAGAACGTATTTTTTTTTTAAAAAAGTGCTTTTGCCATCAGAAAAAACCCTGAACAAGTGTCCCTCCAGCACTAAATATGATGCTAAGCAGTTAGCATTGACTCTCACCCTGGAAGTTACCCTGGCTGGAGTCTGTGAAGCTCATGTGGCTCTGAAACAATCCAGGATATTCATTTCTTCAGAGAGTGATAGTGACTGGGGCCCAGATTGGCGTTTTCTGTAGGTGTGTTGTAAAGTCGGCCTTGGAGCTGGAGCTGTGCGCAACCCAAGGCTGTGATCTTTGCAGCACAGTAAAGGCAGGGGCTCCGAGTTGCGTGTTTTTTTTGGTGAAACATTACAGCCCATTCTCTATGGGCAGGCTGTGGTCCCTGAGCTTGTATATCAGATGGGTCTTCTTTATCAATTCAGATTTTCTGCCAAAGATATATGACATTTTTTACAAAATGTATGAAAATAGAATGCAAGGTATAAAAATATTCAAAATGCCTCCAAGTTTTCCGTTTCTTTCTTACTTGGTAAACTGTACACTTCCCCCAGGAACATGCCAAGCTGGGGCTATAATTAATACTACACAGAAGCTCAGAGTTTCTTCTGCTCCATTTCTTGTAATAATGTCTTGTCACACTTCAACAAGCTTGAGAGCACCCAAAGGACCTCCACTATTAATGGTGTTCGCTTTCCGACTGTCAGAATTTGCTGACACATTGTGCGTTGCATCTGCTGTTGATATTATTACAGTATCAGCACTACTCGAGAATCAGTGACTATGATTCCAGAATCACCTTGGAAAGTCTTGTTTTGTTTTCTGATGCCCGTCACTTTTGACCTACTTTGGATGTTTTCAGTTATAGTCTGCTTCATAATTCATTCGGCGGGGGAAGAAAATGTCAAGAAATGCTAAGAAGGTCAGCTTGATCTGCCTGTTGTTTTATATATAGTATTTGCTTTCTTTTTGCGGATCAAGTCTTGCTCGTAGTGTCATTTTTGGGTCTGATTTTGTAGCCAGCTGCAACGAAACTTGTTATTCAGATGCGAGCCTTCTGCTTCGCCATCTCTCTTTCTTTCAGTTCGGCCTGTTAAGGCATGTCTCTTCTAATCTGTTTTTATCGCATCAAGGAAGCATGCAGTGTCTGCAACAATTATCCTTCTATATGTGTTTCTCCATCAGGTGTAATAGATTTGTATTGTCCTTTATATTGGTTGTGAAGCTTATTCACTGCAGTGCAAAAGTCTTGGTCATCTTGGTTTTTGAGTGGAAACCTGCTTTCAAGATGGCAGCTCCCTTTCTGCAATGGAGGTGTTTTGTCCGTGAGGCTGCTGTCCAGGATGTTCCTGTCTGCTGGAGAAGCTCCAGTAAGAGATGCTTCCATCATGCCAAGGCTTGGAGAAAACTGGGGGACAGACAGCTGCACGAAGAATGTGTAGGGATGTAGGAATCACACTGCTGTTCTGCACAGTTTTGAAACAAGTTTGTTACAAAGAGATATGGAGAGTCAAGTGGATATGAAGACTGCCTTCTGAAAAATCAACTCTTAAAAAAGTCTCTTTCTATACAGTACCTGCAGCAGTGACCAATCTGTTGTGTTGCCACATTCAGAATGGGTTATTTGGATGACAGAATGACCAACAACACAGAATGCCCAGGTTCTCTAGATGTCACATAGTTCTCTGAGTTATGTTAAACCCTGGCCATCCTAAATAATTGTCTTTAGTCACGCATAGCAATAGCCAAAAAAATAAGTGTAACTAAAGTCTACAGATATTATTCTGAAATGTATTCTTTTGATATTCTCACAAATAAAATTGCTCACCTTCTGCGTTCAGTGCAATATATTATTGAAATTGTTCTGGATTTCGCTGTGCCGTGCAGACTTCACAATGGGAGTATGTTCATTCCTGTATTAACCCTCACCTGCAAGTGGGCTTCCATTGCTAGGATATCTGCTATCATTTGTGGCAGTGTGTCCAGCTGGTTTCTTGCCAAATCCCAAGTAATGTGTTGCTACAGGGGTACTGTTACTTGTGACTCAAATAGTGTGGCATGGCTGCTTTTTTAAGTCGATTCCCTGTCTTTTTTTCTGGCTGGATGAGGTCCTTGCATCAGTTAGATGCTAAGTAGCAAACAGGCTAGATGGGGGAAATGGCTTCCTCTCATTTGGATGGAACTGTTCTTATGTTTCTATCCCAGTAATCATATTTCCCTGTTGTCATTTACCTTTTGTAAGTGACAGGAGAAAGATACAGTGGCCCCGGAGACAGCACTCAGTTCTGACTTGCAGGAGGTCAGTAAGGTAGCACAGCAGCTAGCGCAAACCAATAGAACTCTGGTATTGTGTGCACCAAGTGCACAATAGTAATGAGTTTTGTGGTTGTGTTTGGGTGAGTTATTCCCCTGAGGGATTTGGAGGTAGATGTGTTATTTGTGCGGGGATATTTATTATATTTCTACTTGGTAGCTGTTCATACAACCTTGTCTTTTGGGTGAAGAGTTGAGATGGATTGGAGAGATTCTCTTCGGAGTACTTGCAAATGACTGGCAGCCCATTAGAAGGCAAGAAGGCAGAAACAAGTTTTTGTGTGGTGCAGCAATACTGATACTTAAATGAATAGTGACAAAAAGCCACTACTCTTTGTGTTTCTGTAGCAGTCCGCTATTATTCAGTGCCTCTGTCTCAGGTAACCGTTAAAAAAGGCTCACAGGCTCTGGCGCTACGCAAACTGATGAGCTAATGGAGGGAAGGCAGAGAAAGTCAGTAGCAAGAGAAACACATTTGACTGCATCTTCACACGTATCATTTCAGCTTAAAGCATCGTGTACACCGTGTCACAGGATCCTTCTATTATTTTAGGATGATCAATTCAGAAGGTTTAATAGTGTTTAGGGTTTCATAGGATTGGAGGTCACGTGCTCCACTGATCATGAAGGCGAGAATTTTCCTTCCCAGCATCCCATTATTTTCACCTTGACCCTGACCCGTGACCTCCTTTGGCGTGATGACAAATGATATATTCCTTTATTTAGTTTAATAGGTAAGTCAACAGAGAGCAAGTACTCTGTTCCCACTGCGACCTGGAGACCCATTTATATACTGTAGCAATGTAAGCAAAGCACCTCGCTGAAGGCTGTAACACCAGCATTCCTTTGGGATTTGAACCTGCAACCTTCTGGTCCCCAATCCAAAGCCTGACTTCTACTACTGTCCAATAGCAAGACAGTACGTTATTGTGTTCTGAAATAACATAAATACGCATGCAATTTATAAAGAAGTAGTTGTCTCACATTACAGTGAGTTTGTTAAACAAGAACCATTTGACAAAAACAAACTGCAGGCATTACTGTTTGACATTTTCAGGTCTCATCTCTATCCCTTTAGCTTTACATTGAAGTAAGTCATAGTGCTGTGGCATTTTTATGTTGTCTCTGTTGTTTACTGTTGGGGAAGGGAATACTTAAGGGCCTTTTCTGCCTCTTTTGTAATTAGACAGCAGATACAGTACATGTGCACTGTGGCCTCATTGTGTCAGTCCTCCAAATCGAAAGGACTCTTCACAGAGATGCTTTGGGGACTCAGCCAAATAATTAGGAGGTATTCCTTTGATCAAACTTTTAATGTTGCTTTAGCGTGATTGGTATTGATTTGCAGATTATGGTTCAACACGGTGAACAAGCCACGTTTCGTCTCCACTCAGTTCCCTTCGCCCTCCTATGTGACCTTTCTGTCTGGTTTCCCTCTGGGTGCGGGGCTGCAGGTGTCCACGCTGGCAGTTTAATGGGGAAATTCTTGCACGATGATGCCAAGAAAATGGTAAAAATAAAAACAGTCTTCTACCATTTTCCAAACCAGCCTCTTTTTTGCTTCCTTTTTGATCTTGTTTGCCTTCAGTGTCGGAATGACAACAGCTCTGTTTGTCATGACTTATTGTTCTCATCTTGAAAAGAAAGCAAAATGATGAAATCATAGCGTACATGTACGAAAATGCCTTGTAATACTGTTTGTGTGTGTGGGGGGGCATTATTAAAACGTGAAAGTGTAGGGAAATAAAAATATATCCCATATGATTGGTATGGGAGTGGTTTTGATGGTTTGTGTAGTCGTGTCTTTTTTTTCCTGTTTTACTTTAAGCATGCTTATTTTTGTTATTGGATTTTGTGGCCAACATAATTCTCCCAGCAGCTGTCTTACAAACAGGGCAGTGTTTGTAAGAGCTGGAGTATTAACCCCAGTGGCCTGGCTTAATTCCACTCTGGGCTTGCACAGTCTGGCCTTAATTCAATTGCTAAAGTGGTAACTATCTGATGCTCCTCTTCATCTGCTGTGTAGACAGTTTTGATATTTTATCCCACATTCCTTGGGTTGTAAATCACCTGGGAGAGAGTGATAAAATTCAATAGCAATCAGTATCCTCTGTTGACTTAATAACTGTGGGCCAAGTCTATGTTTTTGTGTGATAACAAACCATCATTTTCTTTAACTCAGATTCATGTTTCCCCAGTTACTTTATCATATGAGCTGGATGTTGTTTCTAAACTATAGTATTAAAACAACTGTACCTTTGCTGGACATGATATTTCACAAACGCCTATAGTTAAAGTAGGTATTTGCTATGAGCACCACAAGATTTTTTATAATAAAGGAAATGAGGGATGTTGCTTATAAAAGTAACAGAGGCTTGATACTTAAATTGGAAAATTGAACCAAGCAAGAAATGATAGATCAGTAAGTCCCACCTTTATCACTTGTGAGGGTATAGGAATGTTAATTACAGCTAAACTAGGGTATCGTCTTTGTGGTAATAAAATTCTACAGGATAGAAAAGGCAGATCTTGTAACTTCTAAAAGCCTCTTTTCTTTCATGTCCAGTCCCATGCTGATGAGGTATTAAAGGCTATGAGATTGTGTTGCCAGGTAGTGACTATAAACAAATACAGGCCTTTGAAGAGTTTCTAGCCACTGTGCCATGACACACACCTCTGTGCTGTGTGATCTGTTCGGCACTCAATTCTAAATCAAGAACAAGCTGAGCCCTTTGGAACACGATGAGCGGCTGATGTTCAGACGCTCTGTTCATTAATGTCACTGCCTGCCTCCAGTGCTCAGCTGTTAAAGAATAAATCTCAGGCTTCCCTTCTGTTTGGAGACTAAGGGATGTGATGGAGGGCTGTGACATTTTTGCTTTCATTTTAAGGGCTGAAATCAAACCAGCGAACTTGCAAGATCTAGTAGATCCGCAGAACGGGTTCAGTACTGACCAGCAAGGAGTTTCATGGGATTTTGAGAGCAGAAATGTCTTTCCTCATCCACCCAGCTGACGGGTTTTCTGGCAGCTCTTTACCCTGTACAGTGTTCTGTACTCCTGAAACCGTTTCCAGTGCATTCTTAGATATGGAAAACACTGAGTCACTGTAAAGCACGGCACGAATATGTTGTCAGGGAGTGGGCGTTAGAAGTTGAGGGGAGAGAGTAGAGTGCACTCGGCTCGTTTTACTTACAGTACATGACGCTCTACATGCATTTAGAGAGGGAAACGCAATCTGGCTTGAAGTAGCTTATGAAACCAAATCAGAATGCATCTTTTGCCGGCTGCAATTTCAATTACAAATGTATTAAAAGTGGACGAGTGCGACGTTGCTGAGGTGATGCCATGTCACGTTAGTCGCTAGGTTTTCTTTGTGTGGAAACAACGAAACAATGCCTGTTGAAGACCATTTGGATGTCTATATGGGAAGCCACAGAAGTGGGTGTGTTTCAAAGCTGGGTTGTTTCAAAATATTGGGTTGTTCGTGCTGTAGGGGGAAGTCTTATGCCCAGGGCCTAAGCGCTACAGTGGCTGGTGTGTCCAGTGGAATGTAGACCACGCGCTGGTTCCTCGTGGTCCTTGGTGTGGCCAAGAAACTAGAGGAGTTATCCAACCGGATTGCAGGGGAGTTTGGGATTCAGTTACTGTACATCGTGGCCAGTCAGAGACCCCTGAGACAACCACCTGGTTCACCTGAAGCAGCAGCACGGGAGCTGCCACATAGGACGCCTGCAGACAGTAATGGCGAGTGCAAGGCCTTTTTCTGGAAGGAAACACGAGATTCTGAAGAAGGGAGTATCCTAGATTCTGCTGTTCCTGCCATCAGATAACACTGAGCTGAAGGGAATGAAAGAATGCATATTCAAAGCATTCTCTGACGTCACAGTTTCGATAACAGGACCAGAGACTCATCACGAGGAGCGAGGCCATGCTGTCATTGAACTTCTTTGAATACAGATCTCTGGCATTTCCATGTGTACTTGGCTTTTTATGCCTCTCTAATGCCATTACGAAGTGGAGATCGTTATTTGAAAAAATGTTTTGATGCCAAACATGAATGCGCAGAAACTGGGTGTCTGCTTCCTTGAACTGTCTTGGTGAGCCTTTTACTAGGACAACTCTTTCAGCAGCAAAGAACTTGTGAGTCTACAGGACTGGCTTCTGATTCAGAAACATAGCAACATGCATTAAAAGACCAGGGTTTGTCACAGTGATATCCCTGGTATTCAACCTAATTTCTTCCAAGCTGAAGAATTGACAAGCACTAAGTACAAACACATACAATCTATACAGTTAAACTAACACAGGAATAAAAGGACGCTCATTCTTTTAAAATTGATTGTTTTGTGCATGGTGTATAATACATGTGATAGTATCTATTATAACAGAAAAAAAATTATAAGCCGAAAGACATTATTGTAAACTTCACATTTCTTTTCTAAAAGCGATCATATAAAGTATGCCTGCCTACACAAAGAGGCACTTTACTAAGGTAAACAACCTACAGCATGGTAGGAAAAGACTCTCTGTAGTTCAGAAATCCTGAAATGGATTTATGAACTGCAGTTTAGTGGGTCTCAGTAGTTTCCCCTATTATCACATAAGACAAGTGAAGCATTGGATCGACTGTCTGATATGCAGCATCTGATGTATGGAAGATAAACTAGAATGAAAAGCATTCCAAATAAAAAAAGACATTTATGACACTTTTTGTGAATGGTGAGAAATTAGGCGTGTGCCCACGTTTGAACATTCTGTGGGAGCTTAGGCATGTTCAGTGTGACGCAGTAACAACTTTAGGAGGAAATAAGAAAGCAGTCCACACAGAGACACCGGGGTCAGTGGGTTTCCACATGTCTTCATTTGTCAGCCCTGGAAGGAGGGCACAGTTTAACAAGAAGAAAAACCTTTTCCATCAGGCTTTTCTTTGTGACATGAAGTGACTACTTGCTCAAGCCTGTGTGCAAAGTTCAAGCACGTAGTGTAGAGATAAGAGAACTTTGAATTAATAGATGTCTTATCTATTAAGCATTCTAAACACAAACACCAGCTTTCACCTTGGTCACAGTGGAGAAGTATAGTATACAGTATGTGATCTTGGTGCAATATTAATTTGCTTTAATGTGCAGTACAGGATGTTGTGCTTAGCCAGTCACTGTGCACTGTTATGATCAGAGAGTATGACCCATGAGAGAAACTGTTTTTATTGCTAAGCACAGACTGCTAGAAGTATATTTCAGCAGGAACAATATTGTACTAATATTTAATGTTTGTAGCAGAGAATCCACAAAGAGGAGATTTTAAGCTTTGTAACATGAGTTATGAGCTTACAATGTGCGATATCATATCCCCTGTGTTTTAAATCACCTCTGTGTAACTCCACGGGTATCAGTGGGCAAGACTGAGCAGTGTTTCAGCACCTCAATTCCCACTTCTTTTCTGTAAAGAGAAAGAAAATATCCTAGTTTGGCTTGTTAAATAGTTCTGAACAACTTGCTGTGACATTTTAATTAAGGGCCATTCCTTCTCAGTTATACCCTCATTTCCAGCGGGTCCAAACCTGAGATTCTCACATTTTCTTGCCAAACAAAAACATCAGAAGTACACACTTATGAGATCACGTTTACAACCAACAAACACCAAAACTAACCAGAAGATAATTACATGATAATGATTGTAATTTTTTACGTGTCACCCTTCGTGACGCAACACGCAACTTAAGGTACTTTACAATGAAACAAGATTGATGCCAAAAAAACAGAGTATATAGAGACCTAGATTAACTCGGGAAGTTAAATGGAATTCAATACTAGCGTATAAAGATGAGTTTTAAGTCTAAGCTTTGAAAGGTTATGGAAGGACCTTTTAAATATTTTAAAGGTTCTGAAAGGCTTGTAAGGCTTTTAAAGGACTTGCAAATTCTGATTTGGGATGGGAGATCTTTCCACAGCTGTAGACAGACAGAAGAGAAAACCCAGTCTCTGGGAACTGTTTCCGAATATTTGTGGGTGTGTAGGAAGGTAACGGTTCCCTGTTGTAGTCAGGAGCCCAAACTTTATGACCCCTGCATTTGACTTCCTCTCTTGTTTGGCTGTTGCTATAAGGAACAGTGTTTGGAAACAAACATGAGGTCAAATGAATACCTTGTGCCTTGCACACACTTGCCTTCCCACAAGATCACAAAACATCAAGGTCTGAGGTCTAATTACTTCCTAATAGAGTGAAATACTGCAGAAACTCGTGTGGCACTAAAGAAAATAAATCAATGTCAGGGCTTAGCTGAAATTTCTAAAAATAAATATCAGAATTCATTAATGTTTCCTGGCAGGTCATGACCACACCAGTGCATCTGTGAACAGTGAACAGACTGGGGAATGTCAGGGGTCCTCTCCTTTCAGATGTGGGGGACGTAGCTGAGGTGTGTCCAGGCTTTCCTTCTGTCTGTGCTGAGCACCACTGAACCTCTGCAAGTCCTGAATACCATACCACAAGCCCAGAAACGCCATAGAGCTGATATAACTCCCCATTGTCAGAAACTGGGTTATTCTTCTACCCATTCTGTTCCGTACACTACCTTGAAATATTACCACCTGCCCATATTACAACCTTCCACCCTGCAGGCAGTTTAGACAATTTTCCTTTTTACGTTAACATATCCCTGACGTTCCTTCTTATTTTCCATTGTGTGTTCTCTCACTAGAATATTGTTGATGAAATCCTTACACTTTGCATGCAGCTGAGGAAGATAATAATAAAGGAAATAATCGAGTGACGATTAGATTAAAACAAAAAAGGCAATATAAATACACATACAAACCTGAAGTCAGTATTTTCAGGGTAAATTCAAATTATTTGCATGGCAAAATTTTAATCTGCTGCAGTAATTGTCATTCACTTTTTTAGGAATAGAAGCATCCACTAAAGTCGGTCAATTTATTAAATAAGTTATTTGTATTGGATTCAGCTTTTTAATGTACAGTGTTAGTGCATACTGTACTATTTAAAGGGTAGGAACAGAAGGCTATTTGTGCATAGTAACATTATCAAACACTTGCTGATTTAAGCTTTGTGCGTTCATTTGAGATTGATCGTACCAAATTATATGGGCCAGATTTTGCTGATGCTGTAATACTGTGCACAGACAGAAGAAATCAGAACAGAAGACTGTTTGGGTATATTAGTCTAAGATGGCTAGCATCTCTGTCTTGAAGATAAGGAGGCCCCAGTGAAATCTCCACATCCTGTGTACAGCGTACACTCTTACTGGGTCTTTCTCCTCAACCAATAACGTTTCTCTGTTCTCACTTTGGGAAGGGTGGAAGTCTCACACTGCCTGCACACAAGGCTGTAGTTGTTAATATTGTGGCCAGCGAGTGCATGAATCCATTAAAAAATGTTTTTACGTACACGTGTGGAATCTGGGTTTCAATCCTCACGTTCTCAAACATGCAGTTTTGGAAAATTAATTCTGCTTTTTTTATTTTTTGTGGTTTTCGCCTCTTATTTATTTGGCTTATAATTCTAGAATTTGCAAGTGAAGAACTTTTGCCTTGAGGAGTCAGTGGCCTTGCTGACACACAAACTCGGTCCTTCTTTTGCCCAAGGAACAAATGAGCTGACAGCACTCTCTTTAGTCCAGCAGACAGGTGAGTCACAGCTGGCTGAGCTCCTGACAGCAGTGGTTTGTCACCAGTCTTTGCACAGCTTCTGCAAGCCTTCCAGTCTGTTATACTAGGGCTTCAAAAGACTTTCCTGTGTTTTAAAAAGGCTGTCTGCTGAACCATTCCCTTGGTCTGAAATAACTGTTTGAGATGAGTGAAGAGGAAATTGTCATAAACGTTAAAGCTATCAGACGATTTCCACCACCAGGCTGCCAGGGATGGGGTGTGGAGATTGTCCTTCCCTTAAACCGCCAGCTGTCTGCTATGAGGACTGTAGATGAGACTTGCTCGGGGATGAATGTGTGCGGTACGCTGTTTTCTGATGGGGAAGCAAGCGTGATGAACCCAATGATTGGTAGGGAGACAATCCCAGCTCATGTTTCTTTTGTTAAGTTGTTGGTAAGAGTGAATTACCAATAATGATCTTTCCTCTAAACGATGGCAGCTTGAGGCAGGCTTATTGTGGAAGCAGCCCCCTTTCAGCTGAGATCTGTACCTGCTCCAGCAGTGCATCCTCATTCATTCAGACGGTTAATCTGACGAGACTACCGCTGTGATCCAGCTCTTAACCTGGCAAACTGCAACTCTGTCCTCAATCAGCTCTTCTCTGACAGAGATCTGGAGATCCTCACGGACGGAGTCAGTAGAATTTTGATCGGAAATGAGTGAGGATGATTAGGTCTGGTGTAAATTTATTGGGAGAGGGAGACTTTTTCCTGAAAATCTGTCTTATGCAGTCCTTTGCCTTAGGAGTTTACTTACAGCACATAATTCACAAAGTGACTCCAGCCATTCAATTCATGTGCTTTGCATCAGTCTTTAATGCTCCTCCCTGCAAATGAATGTTTACTGTTCTTGGTGACTTACTGGCACCACAGTTACCAGTTCTTCGGTTTATTATGACCGACGTTAGCAGTTCCATTAGGCCCAACTACTACTAGCAGTAATAAAAGTACAAGAGATACTATTCCACTGAATCTTATTTATCTTATCAGGCTGCATTGCAGTAAGGTCATTGATGTTCAGATTTTTGTGTACGTTGCTATCATTGAGGTTTGCTTTACCACTGTTTTGCAGTGCTGCCTTGTCAGTATTTACAAAACATGACAACGGGCATATTTATGTTTAGGGAGTCATTTTTATACCTCCCCTTCCTTCCTGGGCCTGTGCCACCTATACAGGAAGCAGGGATTCATGTGCTTTATATATATAGACACTTATATCTGAAGTGACGTACACCTGCACCCATTCATACAGCTGTTTTGCTGGAGCAATTCGGCCAATGTTCCTTGCTCAAACTGTACCTCACTGGGATTGGAGTCTGGAACCCTCACCATTGCTTTAGAAGAAGGCAGCCATTGGCTGAAGCAGGCAGGCTTTTGTTTTATGGGTCAATGAAATCCATTCCAGCAACACAATAAAAAAAATCTACATTTAAATGATAAGTCAGCAGCTTAGCTCGCATCCAGGCAAAATAGACGTGAAAATGGTTTCCTGAATTGGAAAAGCCACAACAATAACAATAAAAAAACAGCCCTGCATTTTTATGGGTACAGGGATGAAGTGTGCATATATTAAAGATTGAATCCGTCTATTTAGCCTGAGCTTCTATTATGTCTGCATGTGCCCTCACCTTCAATGATGTTGGGAATGTTCAGCCTTGGAGAGTAAAATATGGATTAATATTAATATAGGGGAGATATGGGACACTTATATTTGTGCTCGTACTGTTTTGATACTGTTTGCAGTTACATGTTTTTACAAGATCCTTTGGAAAAATGCTTCCACTGAAAAGAAGGAACTGCCTATATCTCACCGTAAATTAAACGGAACACCGTTTTAAGATCTGGGCTTGTGGTAAACACAGTACAAGTGGCAGAAGGATGTAGGGAAGTACCGGTATCGGTTCCTTAAACGTGTTCTGAAATCAATTCATACTGAATGTATTCAGGCAGCGGTAATCTCTGAATGCATATATTTAATATGCACAATAAAATCCCATCACAGGTGGCCGATAAGATATTCTGCTTTGGGTTGTGCTTCTGGTGATGTGTGCCATGTTTTATTTTTTCCTGCTTGGCTGTGGGGAAAGTTAAGTTGACAGGATTTAAGCAGGTGAATCAAGAGCTCTTATCCTGGCACAGATGACAGACGTCACCTTCCTTTGCAGAAAGTTGCCAAGCAGGTGGTTGCATCTGTAAATGCTTCTGTAAGGATCCCCTTCAAAGTTTTAGCCCGGGCACAGAGATATCACACCTGTGACTAAACACCTACTCAAAGTGGAACAGACACCAGTAAAACAGCCTATCTGCTTGCTACAGTAAGTTCTGGGCTTCATACAAGCCCTTTTATTGTAAAAAAAAAAAAACT
Source organism: Atractosteus spatula (assembly GCF_055471065.1). Taxonomy (NCBI): domain Eukaryota; kingdom Metazoa; phylum Chordata; class Actinopteri; order Semionotiformes; family Lepisosteidae; genus Atractosteus; species Atractosteus spatula. The sequence goes on along the minus strand of NC_142708.1, from coordinate 62,549,251 downwards.
GCAATTGTTTATTACTTTCTTTATTGTATAGGTACCCAACCTGCATGTGCTAACTGGTTTAATAAGCACTCTGCTTTCTGGCACTAACCCTCTGCACCTGTAGGTGGACAATGAGGGCCTGTAGACATGCTACTCCAGCACACCCAAGCATGAGAGCCATTCATCTCTTGACGCAACGCAAGCTCTACAGTGCCTTACAGCACAATTAGCGCCAGCTGCAGAAGTGGTTCCTTTCTAACCATTCTGAACTCGTGGTAAAAGTGTCCAGGCTTCTCCATTGGGGACCAAGGGTAGAACTAGACACCGAATCACTTATTGCACAACATCAAAAGGGACCCCTCGACCTGCAGAAACCCCATGAGCCGCTGTTTCAGGACACACTTTATGACACTGTCCGGAGTGCTTAACATGTGGCGCTTGTCCTGCTGGTTCCTGCTGCAGCCTCACGCTTGTCTTCACTGGCTCTCACAGTGGCCAGCAAACCACCCGCAGGCCCGTGTCACACGTCGCTTTGCAGGACACCCAGACAGCACTGCTAGCGTCCTTTTGTGTCTTACAGAATATGTTCGAGTCCCGCACTGAATTCCTGTACCTTGGTACATGCAATGTTGTGGGAGGGGTGGTGCCCATTGTCAGGGAGGTACTGCTTCAAATGTCCGCGTTGTTTTTCATTTGCACCTTCCTGAAGTCTTTCCATCTTTCCAGTCAGAGGGATACATACAGTGCAGAAGCATTTGTATTCCGTACAGGTCAAGAGGCCGAAGGCAGAGTTTGAGCCTGTGCAGGCTGAGCCCTTCAGGAGCCCATTAGACTGTTTTAATAGGAGGGCTGGTCTGAGGCTGTCTCCTTCGTGGTGCGTGCTGAATGTGAATTGCTCTTCCGGCAGCTCTATTGTTTTGCTTGTTTGTGAGTTTTGCTTGACAGAACAGCCTCATGAATTTGCCTTTTTACACTATGGATGCTCCTGATTCTGCAGCAGAACTCTGCTGCAAGATTCAGTGTTGCTGGGTGATGAGTGATACATGAGACTGCTTGTGTGGGCGATTGTGTTTGTGGCAAATGCTGTCCTTGGTGAACAAGAAAGCTTCTGAATGAATGGAGACCCATTTGGCCCACACTGGCTCTCTGGCCGTTTGTCCCTTATTGATCTGAGCCTGTCCAATCTTCTCCTGGGGGTCTCAGCAAATGAAAGTCCTGATTATGGCTTAATAAATCATTCATTATGTCCCGCCTTTCCTCTTGCATCCCCTTCCATTTCATTTTCCTGGTTGTGGTGTTACGCCTGCCGTGAAATTTCACTATTTCCCTCAGGGGAAAATCCCAGTTAATTCTCCCCAAGAACCTTCCTGTTCCAGAGAAGGGAGGTTCAATTATTTTAGCCCGGTCAAGTCACTGTCCGTTAATCGTGTGGTTTTATGCTGTTCTCATTTTTTCCTGCTTTTCACTTCCTAGCTTTCTGCCTTGGTTGCCCTATGTGAATCCCTTTGGTATGGCACTTTCCATTTGCGGTAGTTGAGGTTCATAATTTTGCACTTAAACACTTTTCAGCATGAAGTGATCTTTCCAAGAGTGTGAAGTTTTAAATTACCCATTCCCAACATGGATATGAATGTTTCACTCAATGTGTAAAGTATGTTCAACACATTTAGCAAGATTCAGAACTCTCCAAAGGTCCTCCCTAGATGGTTGTGCTGTGTTTTGGAGTTCACATTTGCTTTTCCACCTTCTGTGTTTTGGGGGTCTTCTCACTTATTATATCCCTTCAAAACGACGAGTGAGAGCCAGATTTGGCCCAGAAGCCCACTTTTGGGGACGACTGGTCTATGATGTGTGGAAACCCAGGTTCATGCAGTTCTCCTGCCAATTTCTCATGTGGCACAAGAGTATAGAGAAAGATCCCTGATTCAAATTCAACAGAGGAGTCTTGTATTTCCCCCATTCACTTCGCTTGTTAATAACGAAACAGTAATATTATTCAGAAAAATAACAGCTGTGTTCTACATTTGGAGCTAGGAAGCCAATACACAGGTGTACTCCAAATTATTTCGTGTTTTATGCTCTTGTTAACATCTTAACCAGAATCAGCTTTACCCTACAATGAATCTTGAAATGTTACTGTTATATGACTTTACAGAGCAATATTTTTAATGTTCTTCTATGTGTGATATTGCCTGCTCCAGGACTCCAGGTGGGTTGAATGCAAGAAATAGACAGAATGTTAAGTGATAACTTTTATGGAAATCAGAAATTGCAAGCTGTTAGTCATTCTCACTGTTTCCCAGTAAAACTAGTTGACAGAATAATGCTTCACAGAGTCTGTGTGTAGTTTCCTGATTGTCCATCCTGGAGCAGGTTTATTAATAATCTGCAATGCAAATATCACCAGACCCCTCCAGTATCCTATAAAGCAATGTGTGTTATTTTGTCACAGCTCAGTAGCTTTCAGTGTAGCTCCTGTTAATTTTTAGTTTTTCACTTAGAAGCCTGGAACTTAGCTTTGCAGCTTTGGGGAAGTCAGTTTATTGTCTTTAACCATCTATAAGAGCTCCTCATGGCTGTGTATCATTCAGATTAGCATTATCTGCTCCCAATATTATAGTAAACTTGAGCCCCTGTTAGCTCATAGCCCCATTTCAATTATCTGTATTGTGTTTACAGAATTAGAACAGTTAATTTAATAATAGTTTCTGCTCTCAAGCATCAAAGAGTTCTGTTTCCTTCTTTATGTCATTTGGCATCACTTTTAATTAAAGGCCTTGGCATTATCACTGTGTTCATTGGCCCCAACTGTCAATCCAGCATGTGGTGTGGTCAAGTAATACAGTCGAAAATTGTAATTGTTTATAAAATTAAATTAATGTATTGAGCAAGCCAAATGCTTGAAAGCAGAGGTATTGGTAATAAATTCAAGTAAAAAACTATCTTCAGGACTAGTTGATGTTGCAATTTTACACAGCCATGTCACACTCTTTGCAAAATCTTCACACACTTTGGAACCTTGCTGACTTTCCTCTTGTGACGTCTTGAATAGATTAGAATAGATTTTAATTCCTCTAAAATGAAGAATAAACCTTTAGAATTGCTTCAGTAAAGTATTGATCTATTGCGTTAGGTCTTTGGCTTCACACAGAAGAATGTCTAGTGGTGATCAGTGACATGGCTGTCTCACATTTCGAAACACCCCTCCACACGCATGACCTACCTCACTCATGGACTGGGGCGTGTACTGACTCGTGTGATGCACATACTTACTTGGTAAATCTCACGCAATCAACATGCCATGTGAAACTTGCTGTCTGGAAGAGTGGTACAGACACTAAATAGAAGAGCAAAGGGCTTGTAAATTATCTACTCTATTATTCTGTGAGGTTATAAAAGAGAATTGTAGGTTTGTGAAATCTGTGTTGCAAGTTTCAGGTTCTCATTGTTTTTTAAGCTTTTTTTAAAGCTATTGTTACATTTCCCAGAAAGTTTTATAGTTCAGAAGGCAGCAGTCATGCTTCCTGTAACTCACATCTGGCAGCCCACTGAAGCTCAGCAGGTGCGAGCCTGGGCAGTACCTGGATGGGAGACCTCCTGGGAAAAAAATAAGGTTGCCGCTGGAAGGGATAGTAGGGGTGTTACCCCGGCGTTCTGGCCAATCATGGCCTCCTAATCATCCCCATCTATGAAATGGCTTCATCACTCTGTTCTCCTCCCCACTGGTAGCTGATGTGTGGGGAGTGTTCTGGCGCACTATGGCTACCGTCACATCACATCACATCATCCAGGTGGGGCTGTACCTTGGTGGCAGTGGAGGGGAGTCCCCTTTACCTGTAAAGTGCTTTGAATAGAGTGTCCATAAATGCGCTATATAAGTGTACGTAATAATAATAAGGAAGTGCAGAAAAGAAACTTGCACATTGTGTTACAGAGATCCTTTTAATATGAGGGAAAATGAACTGTTCTGTGTTGGTTGCAAATTCTCTTTTTCTAGCTGTATTTGTCCTTCAGGGGCCTAACTGCGAGTTTTGGTTTGCCTTGTTTTTCAGTACACCAGAGTGTGGATTCCAGATCCTGAAGATGTCTGGAAGCCAGCTGAAATCACCAAAGACTACAAGGAGGGGGACCGGGTCATGCATCTCAAACTCGAAGATGAAACGGTAGTGTGCATCAGTACTGTTTCTGATCAGGAACACAGTAAATTCTACACTGAAAGAGAGAAGAGTGCATGGTTTTTAGCATATGTTGAAAAGAATGTGGCCCGTATTTCAATGACAGAACAATCCGAACACAAGTGCCCCCTTCCTGTCCTCATGATGGGCAGTGCTCATTGTTGCTGCAGCCGTCTCTGACTTGTGCGCTTAATGAACCCCGCCACTTTCATTAAGGAGGCAATTAGTCCCATGACTGTGCATGACGCAGCAGGCTGACCTGAGGGCTCCGAGTCTGTCTCATCAAGGGTCACCAGGTAACGAGTTTCAGAAATGGGGCTTCACAGCCCTCAGTGAAGGATGAGAAGGACTAGCAGAAGTGCAGCCGTGAGTTTTTAATCTGATGCTTCTTGGAAAAGACCTTCAGTTAGTTTGAAAGATTTCAGCCTTACACCTGACTATCTTGTGAGGAAAAAGAAAAATGACACATGTAGGTTTCCAGAAATATTTTTCGACCGTGAAAGCAATGAGTTATGGAATTGGTTGGAAAGTGAAGTCACTTCTTTTTTCCTCCACTGACCTGAGCTGTGAGGAGCTGTGTTTCACACCTGTTTTTTTCTCCTGTCTCTTTCTCAGACGCTGGAGTATGCCATCAACCCCAAGGACAACCAGCTGCCTTTCCTGCGAAACCCAGACATCCTGGTGGGGGAGAACGACCTGACGGCCCTCAGCTACCTCCACGAGCCCGCCGTCCTGCACAACCTGAAGGTGCGGTTCCTGGAGTCCAACCATATCTACACTTACTGCGGTGAGTGACCCCTGTTAGTCACGGCTTTTCCCGAACGAGCCGCACTTCACTGGTCTGCTCCAAACGCCCACAGTGCTTTGAGCCCTTTCCATTTACAGTCCTACACAGTCACACTTCACACTGTTTTCTCAGGCCCTTGTTTTCCTGTTGATCGCTTCACTACCCGAACAATACATCACAAAGGCATGGCTGTCTAGCTGGTCAATCAGTAGACTTCGTTGCAATACCTTATCGAGCACAGAAGGTTAAGGGTGACCACCTTTTTAGAAAATCAGTTAGCGAGGTTAAGGAATAGCTGTTTTGGAATCATTCCTTTAAAATATTTGGTGGGAATTTTCTGTTACAAAAGATATTTTTTCTGTGCAGCTAATTTGACCCTCCCTCACCTGTTTAATGTCTTCCCTTGAGTTAAATTGTGGTTCCTTGCACAGAGATTTACCTTTTCCTCACCACAGTGGATCTGACAGGTCGCACCTGGGTATGACAAGATTACAGACTTGCATGTTTGTGCAGTCTGTTCTGTCATGGCACTGTACCACTGTGCCAGTGTATTTTACAGATCTGCAAGGTGTTCCAGGTGACCTCATCATTTTGACCTCCAGAGGTTTTCTGTATATTCTTAGAAAACCCATCTATGTGATCCATCTTGATATCTTAATTATTATTATTAAATGTTGTATCACATACAGTAAGTTGAAATGAAAACGCCTGAGATTTGGAGCTCCGTGAATTATTAAGCCTTCACCCATCGGTGAAATTCAGCAAAACCAAAAAAGAATCCTGAAAAAGAAACATCTTTCTGGGGTTTTACACTAGCAGAGGCTGTCAGGAGGTATTTGTGCCTGTCTTATAGAGCTGTCAGAAAGCCTTAACCTCCAGGGGATATTCAAGCGTGATGACACTGGCACACCATGATGTTCAGTAGGTTTGGTACATTGGAAAGACTGAAATGGGTCAAGATTTCGTCAAAGAAAATCCAGCTTCTGTGTTCTATTCACTGAGTGTTTTGATAAGTCAGAGTCACTCAGTGTGTGACCTTAAAGGCAACTCATTTCTGCCCCAGAGGGACTGCTCAAGCTCAAGCCATGCAGATTTTATCCAAATTATTTATTTAGTAACAGTAAATATTAATGATAAAGTTACATTATATAAAAAGTAATGTCGTTATAAACATCAACTGTAAAAGTGCTGTAAACTGGAATGTAAAGTGCGACTGTCAAACAAATAAGGGGATCCACCATAAATCAAGTTCAGTATATTATCCAGTGAATAACAAATACAATGTGAGATAGAGTTTGAGCAATCTGCCAGGAATCGTTCTCTGTGACTGAGGCCTTGATCAAGGCATTCTGGAGAGGTGCTGTGCGATGATGAAACTGCATGTGGGAAGGGGCGGTTCTGATGTCTGTGGCTAGGTGGTGCCACCACAGGGCCAGAGAGAGGAGAACAAACTATACAGGATGCACTGAGGAAAAGGAATGATTAAAAGGTCAGTTGGAGATGAGCAGAGACGATGATGGGAGAATATGAGTAGGAGGCATGGGCAAGACACTTGTATTTGATGTGGGCAGAGATGGGCAGCACGTACAGAGTTTGCTGTATGAGCACCAGAGCTGTGAGCTACTGTACAGCTGTAAATGCAGAGTTGGTCATAAATGGAGAATGATGAGCATAGCCAAAACCAGATGCTGGAACAGGAGCTAGGGATAAAAACATAGGCCTGATTCCTTTGTAAGTGACAGTTTATCACTGTGGTGAGGTTCGGAGGTACAGAGGACAGAACGTGAGGCAGCAGCAGGAAACACTTTAAAGTAGAGGCAGATTTCTTCTCAGGTTGGAACGTGAGTGCTGACCCAGATGCAGAAGGAATATGGAGGCCAAGGCTCTCTGGTTGGCCCAGGACCGTCAGCCCCAGTAGGGACTGGAGCTGCAAATACTGCAGTGTGTTACACAATGAAATACTGTACAGATGTTTCAGGCCAGCCCAAGCTTGCATCTGTACAGCAATTGTGCCCCAGCAGCTACAGTACGTGCTGAATTCTTTTAGTTTCCAAAGATGCCCAAGTTTGAGATTTGTAGGCATAAATGATACATGCTAACATGTAACGCTACACAGGTAGGTTTGGCACTTCCCTCGTGGACATCTCATCACAGGAAAAATGAGCGTGATAGATTTCTGTCAAGCAGAATTGAATGACACAAAATATAACTTTAATTATTTGGGTTTTGTGAGATTTGTGATTTCCTGAAATGATTTTAAGCACTGTATGAACTTGGAATTTCAATGTTTATGTTCTTTATGTACATTTTAGAATTAATTTCCATCCATTATCAGAAACCTTCTTGTTCCTGGCAAGGGCAGAGGCCACACAGGGCTTATCCAAGAACCACAAGACAGTGATACTTCCCAGTGGGGATGTCAGGATGTAACACACCAGGACGATGGGGACAGCCCGTTCAGCCTACCCACCATGTCTTTGTGATGTGGACGAACCCCAGAGCCCCAGGAGAAAGCCCACTCAGACATAGAGAGGGCTCTCCACTCTGGAACCAAATCCAGAAGTCAAGAGTTGTCCCACCTGGTTCATAATGCATCTGCAGATCACCATAAACACCATCATAAAGATGAAGAATTTGTGAAACGGTGTTTTATTTTGTGAGTGTATTCACAATAAAAGAAGGTACCCACTCCCTTCCTCCCTACACTGACCAACTCAGTTATGAATAGGAGTGCATCTTATGGGATTAAACTTGAAATGAAGACAGAACAGTGTTTTAGCCTGTGCTATGAAATAATATAATCTCTCCAAAACTGGGTTAATCTTGCTTTGTCTGTCTGGCTATTGGGAGCTGCGTGCTGTGGACGACGTCATTTGGATTTCTGCTGGCTTAGCACAGGTCACCTCAGGAAATACCAGTTTGCCCAGAAGCCAGTTAACCTACCAGCATGTCTTTAGAATGTGAGCAGGAACTGGATCACCTGGAGGAAATCCACACCAACATGGGGAGGACATACGAAAGCCAGGCAGATAGTACCGAGGTCCAGACTTGAACCCAGGGCCAAAGCACTGTGAAGCAGCAATGCTATCCACTGCACCACTGTGCCTCCCTCCTGTGCACTTCTCCTCTGCTTGATTTGTAATATCTTGTGTTTTTGTGGCACAAGGATAGTTTAAGAGAAGCTGTTTCTTTATCTTTTCAGTGTTAGAAGCGTGTTAAAAATAGTCGTGCATTCCCTCTATTTGTTTGTTTTTCAACTTCAGGGGTGGTTTAGCCATCTCCATAGCAACACATCCCCATGTTTTGAGTGTAGATGGTTTAATTTCAAAGTTCAGCTAATTATTATACATTCTTCTGTCTTTTTACAAGACTAAAAAAATAACATGCCTTCATTTTACCTCAATGAATTAGTACACTTTCACATCTAGTGTTTACATTTTCAGTCTCTGAGGATGCTGGTCTCTGATCTAGTCTAAAGGCTGTGCTGTACTACTGCAGGGCAAAGGAAAATCCCTCAGGCGTCTTTAAATCCATACCCTGCTTCTACTCATCTGCTATTTCTCATGCATAACATTTTCTCTGTGCTTTTCTTTGTATTTTTGTCTTTTGTTCCATACCATTTCAGAATGCATTTTAAAAAGCAACAGGAACAATGATTAATATTGTAAAACAGTGGAATGTGTCGTTTGAAGAGCCTCTGTACTTAATAAACTATTCGAATATGCTTAACAAGCATGGGCGATGAAACATCTGTTGCAAGGAGCGCTTGAAGAATGAAAACAAGGGCTTACAGGAATTGACCTTCAAAGCCACTTCTCTGATTTGCACTTAAAATTTCTCAGCTCAGTCTCAGGCAAGCAAGATTGGATTTTAGATGCAGCACACCAGGTTTATGAGATGGAAAGCTCCTGTAATGAACTCTACTCACCAGCAGTGCACTTCATTTGTTCTTTGGCTTTAAAGTTCACATCTGAAAACCATGACAGTACTCGCTCTGCTGTGCTGAACGGAAACATTGTTTCTAAGATTTTTCTGTTATGTACTGTAATTTTGGAAACCTAATAATGTATATGTAGAGGCTCTCATACTACCTTAATGGCTACCTAGGCCCAGTAAAGATTGTTGCAGATCGAGCTCTGTGACATTTATGGGAGAATGGATATTACCTGAATGATTTGCAGTCTGAAGCCATTTTGTTAATTAATCTGCAGTTTGTAGCAGAGGGGTGGCCAGCTCATTAAATACTCTAATAGGATGATTGACAGGTGGTTGCTTGTTGCTTTGCTTCGGTTTTGATTAAATAGTTCTGTCATGGTTGGAGGACTTAATAAAAAAAGACAACCGATGGAATAACTTATGGATAAAATTCCTTAATAAGGATCCTGAGTTCCTATTGATAATGGTACTTGGTGATCAGAGAGGATTGATCTATTCACAAAATCCAGCACAACATAACATCCCATGGGAACGGTATGTGCAGTTTATTCTATTGAGGATACGTGATCCAAAGCTTGGTATTACCTGGTTACATCTGCGATCTTTGTTTCTTATTCTCAGGGATTGTTCTTGTTGCCATAAACCCTTATGAGCAGATGCCCATCTATGGAGACGATGTGATCTATGCCTACAGCGGCCAGAACATGGGTGACATGGACCCCCACATCTTCGCGGTGGCAGAAGAGGCTTACAAGCAGATGGCCAGGTAAGCAGGGGCTTCTCCTGGGTCCAGTTCCTCATGCCTGGAGCTCATTAGCAAAAGGATGGCCGCAGTCGCAGGAAGGCCATGGGACAAAAGTAACTCGCTTTTTTGTTTAGTTTAGGATTACCATTTCCAACCACCACCCAAGCCAGTCTAGCTACCTGTCTTGTCATGACATCTCAGCTCTCAGCTGTGATCCCTGTAGCCCGACGCAAGTAAACAATGAGGAAGTGTAGACAGAAAAATTCCACCCACCCACCTTCGTTCCAGCCAATCGCTTTTTAACACGCCACAGGAAGAGCAGCCCCGTACCGGAGGTTCAGGCTGATTGGAGGAGAGGTATGTCTGTCACTGAGAGCTCTGGGATAGTGCAAGCACCCAGGATGCCACAGGGGCAATGTGTCACTGACAGAGCCCAGGTTGACTAAAGGCCCCCTACCTTCAGCAAGGGCATTAGAAAATTAACTCACTTTTTCCAGAGTCAGAAAATGGACAACAGCGCTATCCCCTCCAGATCTGCCTTGTGAACGGTGAAAGCTTGCTCTGGGTTCCTGTCTTTTTTGCAGAATTTTCTATATATTTACTTGTATTTCATAGGGCGGCACGGTAGCACAGTGGTTAGCATTGCTGATTCTCAGCGCTGGGGCAGTGGGAGCGGGGTCTATTCCAGACCTGGGGTATTATCTGCATAGGGTTTGTGTGTGTTCTCCCTGTTTTTCGTGTCTGATCTGTAGTTCATGACCGTGATTGAAAGATATACAGGATTATTGTGATCACAGTCTGGAACAGAATCATCTGGGTTGCCTCTTCTCACCATGAAATCCCAGGAGCCTTAATGTTGTATAGCATTTGGACTGGAAAGGGATAACAATGCACTAAGATTCAGGGCTGGATTTCATTAGCTATTATAGCAGAGAGATTTTTAGGAAAGGCTTTGACAGCCACTATGAGCTGTATCTTTTGGCACCCTGTATCCAGTATGTAGTGTCATAAATCTTGTAACACTGGCATTCATCCAGCTTCATCCAGCAGCTATACTCGAGCAGCTACTTACTATTATTCTTCACAACAAGATTTTCAACTGATTTTGATCACATTTGCTGATTATTCAAAAAATTTAAGAATTCTATTTAAAGAATATGCATCCTTTCAACAGCATTACACAGAAGTGTGCCGCATTATCATGTACTTAAAAAAATCCTTATAGCAGGCACTGTAATGTGATTTGAATCTCTAACTTGTTTAAAATGCTGAAGTTGTTTCTGTCGTTATTGTAACAGAAACAATGGGCTCCCGGTGTTGAACATAGTTACAGTAGGTGCTCTGTGCCGAGAACCATATTTATGAATTATTTCCTGTCTACTCAGTTTTAGTGCTCTGTGCCACCGAGACGGGTGTGTTTATAGTGTGGTTGTTACAATGATACTTTCTCATGTCGGAGAGGTTAATAGGTTGTGAACAGCACTTTAATTTTATTTGAAACCCTTAAATCCTTTGCTTTTCCGGGAAATAGCAATGCTGCGCTACTCCAGTGAGCCGTTTTTAAAGCCACCTCTTGCTTTAAAAAGTCAATAATTCAAAGTTTCTTTACAGTGTAGTGTGTAGCATCAGGGTTGTAAAGCATTTTTAAAATTGTAACAGATTACGTCTGGCAAGATAATGCTATAATGATAATGATAAAGTTTTTAGCCAACAAGGGGTATAGTTGTGGTAGTGAATTGAGAGATTGCTTGGAGAAGGAGCAATTTGGAGTCATTTAGCTGATAAAAAAGGACTGTGAATTCTTTAAGGAGGCTTTTGAGAGACTTAGCCCAAAGGATGCACAGTGCTTCTTTATCAAGGAAGGCAGACCGTTCTGTGGGAACCTCTGATCTTTAGCGGGCTTAGGGCTAAGATCTTGGAGATGAGGAGGTGCTGTGGAGCAGGTCTAAAAGAAACCGTGAGTCAAAGTTTCACTGCAATTCATAACCAATCTCAGCGACTGGTTTAAGATGATGATTTGAGTGCCTAGCATAAACATTTATTTTTTAAGATCAAATTTATAATGCTGTATTTTCAGTTATTTGTATTCAGTTTCTTTTAAAATAAAGATGGTAGCAAAGAATAACAGTTCTAATTAGCTGTTACACACTCATGAGCTGGGGGTATAAAAAAATTATATCTTTATTAAATGTGTCTTGAGCTGCGACAGTTTTGATCTGGAACAGAAAGCCGAGTAAAATTTCTTTTAAGTGGAACATTTTCTAGTTTGGGTTACATTTCTTTGTATGTATAGAAGCAGCCCCTGAAATTAGTTAGCACTTTAGTTGAAGGAATGGTTGTGCCAGCTGCATTGCAGTGTGGTGCAATAATCCCTCTGGTGTTTTTAAATAGTAACATATAAAACAGAGTTAAACAGATAGCATGCTAAAATTGATTGAATTTGAGCATCTGTCCACTGAACATTTAAAACACTGGCCTTTCCAAATGAAGCCATTAGGTGCTTGCGGAGTTTGCACATGCAACCCAGACAGAAGGTAATGCTTTCATGCTAGGGGCTCTCTTGTCTGGCACACAGCTACACACACTTTTAAGTTTGCACAACAAGTTTAGTAACATTCTTTTCAAGGCTTTGACTTTTTGAATAGATGTATATACACGAATCCTGTCACTTTGCAATCTCTGTGAAGAGAAACGTGTCACAATTAAATTAAAGCAGTTAAACTGAAGGATTGTTCAGGTGTGTATCAAGGGATGTGATGTTATTCAGTGATTTCTCCTGACAATTAATCAGTCCTTGACAGTAGGAAGCCCTGATTTTACAAAGAGAGCAGTTTCATTTTCAGAACCACTAGCCTGACTCAGGTGTAAAGAATGATGATTATGATATTAATAACATTAATAAGAAGAAGAGAAAATAAATGTATCATTTTTTATATTTAAACGTAAAAGGTTTCTTAATCATTCACAGCTAAAGTACAGCCCTGCCTGTACAAGGATACATAGTGATGAAAAAAGGTGTATTCTCTGTGTATTGTATTGTATCTGTAAAAAATCGGGGGCTAAGAAATGCCACTTACGACATTTGGAAAGTGTGATGCACCTACATCTTATTTCGATTGTATGGATTAAAAAAGGTTGGAGATGGTTACACCATGCCCCATCACAATGAAAGAGTGTACGAGGTAGATTAAAATGACAGTACTGATCTCCATCATCCAGGTTTTCTTGGGGAGAAAGAAAATCACCTGTGAAACTGTCAGAAGTGTCAGTAGACACAACATTCTTCGACATTCTGATTGGCTGCCCTGCATTTTTCTGTTTAGGACTAGACCAGGTTAGCATAGCCTCACTGTTCCTCCGAGTCTTTGGTTTGCTTTATAGTCTACAGATTTGCAGAAGAACTATTATTTCCAAGATTTGATAGAACCACTTAAGCAACCCTTAAAAGGTTGTACTGTGGAGAATTGAGTTAAGTTAAACTAAAAGCTCAAGTGCTTACTTCAATATTTGTGATGAATCTGGTCAGTAATCTGTGTGTGTGCTTTGATTTAATGGCAGATGCCTCTGTATCTGCTTTCGGTTTGAGCCAGGAATGCTTTCCAGCCTAAGCTGTATCGCTCTCAGAGGGTGCCGTTTCTGTGACTGCCTGCATTTTAAATCACGCCTGGGTACGGGCTGGCACTGTGCCGGCCGCCTCCAGGCTTATTCAGAGATTTTCTCCTGAAAGATGAAGAAAGGGCAGTGAATATTGATTCAAAGACCCTGGAAATCCATATCCAGGATCAGGTCCAATTTTGGCTTAATCCAGGTGAGGACAGATCAAGAATGTGAGGATTAGTTTCAGAATTTAATAGCATTCTATCATTGTACCTACATGTCCCTAAGCAGTGAGAGACAATTCTTCATTTCAGGGAAACTGCACGCTGAACCACAGGTTTGACTGAGTTTGTTTTGCTCTGTCCCCTCACATGCTGCTTGTCAAGTTAGTCCCAAGTCCCCAGGTATTGCTCAGCTCTCCAGGAACGTCACATGAATCCTGTCCTGGTTGATCTAAGACACTGGTTCCCAATCCTGGTCCTGGTGAGCCGCACACCGGTTGGATTTTGTTCCAGCGAAGCCCTCCACAATCCACAATCAAACCCTCCGTTGACTTAATAATATGAAGAGTTTAATAATCTCTTTCCTTCCAGTTCTTAAACATGTTGAAGCTTTAACTGTTGTATTTTGTAAGTGAATTAAAATCCCAAACTTGTGACTAGAAATAAAATGCAAATACGTTATTGAAGCAACTTTTAAGATCAGCTGAGGCTTCAGTAATCTAATGCAGTTGGGATGGAATGAAAATCCGCAGGTGTGTGGGTCACAGGACCAGGACTGGGAATCACTCATCTAGAGTCGATCCCCGGCTGGCTCTTTTGAGTCTCGAGTGAAATGCCCCTCGAGTCTAGGTTTGTTGTTTGTGCAGTGTTGTGCCATTTTTACTCCGTGTCTGATGCAGAGAAGCAGCTGTGTGCCTGTGGCCGGCGTGCTGCCCTGAAGCCACACCTGCAGCAGGTGCCAGATTGAGGGCCGAGGGAGAGAGCGACTGAGAGGAGCAGGACGAGGAAACACTGCCGGATAAACCGAGCCAGCTTGGATTGCTCAGCACATTAAATGGATGTGGGCGTTGAGTATGATATGTGGCTGCTGGTCTCTAGCATCCTCATCTGATCCCTTTATCCAGAATAGAAAGTGACGTCCCCGGAGTCCCATAAAGTTCCTTGCCATTCCTCTGCCCTTTCAAGCATTTATGCTGGTCTGTTTGTCATATTCTGGGCACTGCTGTGTAGCTCAGGCAATAACTCAGGCACTTCAAGCAATCATTACAATGAGCTTGAAATCTATGTCCTCCTAGTCTGCATTTCACATTACTGTGATCGTAAAGGGTGTGATAGAAAAATTCCTGAAACTAAATGGTTGCTCAACTTCTCTCTTACATGCAGTGTTCCTGCATTGTACTCTGAGCTTGCCGTAGAGGTCCGTGTATAATCTTCAGTCTCCACAGCCCAGATTTGAACCTTACAACAAGCCTACAATGCCACCATTCCGTGAAACATTTTGTCAGATTTTTTAAAAATCACAATACTGGATGGTGATAAAAGATTTTAACTGTAAGGCTGATTTGTATGTAAAGCAGATCCTCTTGTCCTCTTTGTACAGACTTCTTCTGTATGTCTGTCAGACCCAGTTCTAGAAGTTTCAGTTTTCAGAATAGTACAATCTAGTAACTAGTTTTAATAAAATATTTGCTGCATTTATTCTTTCTCTGTAAATACTGTAATGTACTTGAATGAAGTGGTTGGTGCACTTTATACAAAGGCTAAGGGGAAACAGATTCTTTTTTACTCCATTGGGTTTATTTTTTCTGGCTTATTCAGTCCAGATACAAACTGGATAATCAGGCACCAGAGTCAGATGCTGGAGAACGAAACGGGAGCAACAGATGACATGTCACATCAGCTTTTTCTTAGCTGGCAGGACAGCAGATGTCCTTGCAGTCTCTCAGATCAGAAGGGGAATGACCTCGGGCTCTAGGGGACTGCAGACAGACAAGTGTCACATCTCTGGAGTAACAGCTCCATTGATTCCTTCGTGCTGAGAACCAGAAGAGAGATGATAGAGCTGCGACGCTGAACACGAGGCAGACGCGGCTCATATTGAAACAGTCCAGCAGGCATCCTTTCAGGCACAGGTGATGCTGCCAAGATGCTGGACACAAGTCCTCCCTGCAGGAGCGTCTCAGACCTGCCCTGTCTTAGGCCTAGATCATCGAATAATGTCCCTTGCATTGTGGCCAAATGGTTTTTGAGTAACCCGTCTGGAAATACATGACCCCTGCAGCTCAGCCCCCAAATTACCACAGTTCACAGATGCGGAAAAAGGCAAGTTTTGTTCGCGGGAGAATGAAATCAGCCTTTCAGTGTAAGCCAGGCTGGTGTGTGCTGTAATGTGGATGGCCATGTTTGATATTGACTGAGAGAATCATCATAATAGTTTTATAGAGCTGTTTCCACTTGCACTGTTGTTAAAGAAGGGTTTAAGCAAATTCCTTCCTGGTCAGTCTCTCAGAGAGCCAATGGACATCATTTTCATATTAAAGGCCAATAAAAGAGGTGATGTTTGCACACCAATAAAAAGGGAGAGGGAGAAAAAGCAGAGTGTTGCTCTTTCAGTTGTCTCGGGGACAGTTAAGGAAAAGTCAGAAATCCCGTGTTCTGGCTCCTACATGCTTGACATGTAGTTAAGAAGTTGGTAATAACCATGTGACTTCACATCTGCTGGAAACTGTTTCCACTTCATCACTTGCGAACCTGTGATGAAGCTTTGCATTCAGCTTGGCACAAAATGTGGGAGAATAAAAACACCCCAAAAGACAACAGCTCTGTCTGCAAAGGTGTAACTTTTCACCCGTTGTAAGAACAGTGTAACCAGAAGTGGGGAAAAGCATTTTCCGGGAAAGAGCTGTGGCCCAGTCCGAGTCCCCTCAGTGAAAGCGGGTTGTTGCTGCTGTCCGGCATGTTCGCAGAACACACAGGCCTGCATGGCCTCCTGCACAGCTCTTCCTGACCAGTCAGAAGGGTTCAGTGTGATGGTACTCCAGTCACATGTGCTTTTTTTTCCCATTGGGACAAAGACCACAGATGTAGAGGTACAGTATACACTCCTTGTCTCGCATAACAACAAGAGAACCTGCAATGGCTGAATTAGTCAAATGTTTTGACTCCATTCACTTCTGAAATTCTCCCTATTCATTGCTGTAGAAAAAACAACACTAATGTAGGTTTTGTTCCCTATACAGTAGATCATCTAAGGAGACTCGGGAATGAAGGGATTGTCACAGCAGATGCTCACAACAGTGAGAAGTATTACATGGACAGAAATGTTTCTCTTATAAACTCTTTAATACATGTGCCTTTCCCTTGCCTGACTGGCCCATGTTTAATATATGAATGTGCCTGCTGCCAGAGATCTTATCCTCCTCAAACCTGTTCTGGCATCTCAAGGGGGTTTGTTTTTAGAAGCATCATCTGTGTAGCCAAGGTTTGCCTTGGAAGTATTATTACAGCTTACGAGATGATGCCAACAATTGATTACTTTCATATCGCTCCGGTACCCATCCTGAGTGATCTTTGTTCAGGAAGAGCAGCTCCTTCTCCTGGATACAGCTGAGCAAGGCATTGATGTCTCTGCATGCCTTGCTCAGCTGCTCTGTCCTGTGTCTGTGCTGATTGCGGGTCCTTCTTAGATTAAGAAACAAACCCATTGAGTCTCCACTTCCTGACTTTTCATAAATTTAATGCAGAACAACAATGAATTTTGGTGGCTAAAATTGTGAAACCTTCTTGATGGATCAGTGTTCTGTACAGTATAGGCATATCCCTTTAAGGCCAAGGATGTTATCCTTTTTTGATGATTCCAGAACAGCATTCTTCTTTGTTGTAGCATGGGTTCCCGAAGTTAACACAATATTCTAAATACCGAGGTAAACACCGAGGTTTACCCAAGGTGTATATTTTTTATGGAATTTTCCTTGACTTGAATTTTATATTTTAGACTGTTAGCATTTTGGGGAGATTTTGGTTAATTAAGTGTTCTGAAATGGAGTGTTCTAGAACGCCTCTCTTGTTCATTTTTTGCTCCTGTCCTGTCTCCTGGCCCTTGCTGTGAAGAGGCTGACTGTCTCACCTCTCCTCCTGTAGCTGCAGAATTCCATTAGAGAGAGGGGGAAGTGTGAGTGGGGAGTTGAGGGCAAGGCTGAGTGACAGACATGGCCTTCTCCGAAGAGACAGGAGCATGTGAATTACGTGAGTCGGTTCCTTTAAGAGTCTTCTCCCAGGTATCTAGGAATTTGAAAATGTTTTTGAAACACCATATGTCTTCATGCATATTTCATCTAGCGATTACCTCTTGAGACATTTAATTTGCACTTGTTTTCTGGATTCATTAAATAATTTTGAGAATGAGGGAAGTTTAGCATCTCACTCTTTGGCAAGTTTGTTTTTTGCAGAAAGTTAACTGCTGTACAATTGCAGGCAAGACTATATCTGATCATCTCCTAATCTGAATCTAAAGAAAAAAACAGGCTCAGTGTTGACCATGCCTAGAACCTGTATAATTACAAGGTAGAATTGTATGAATGTAATGTTTGCTATAGTTCATTATGTAGTACTATTTATCCTAAAGGATCTAAAACCTTCTACACGTTGTTTCAAAGACATCAACAGTTGAACTTGCGATGCAGAGACATGTTGAACGGGTGTCAAACTGTTCTTAAAAGGAATTAATAGAATGCAAAAATAAGAGTAAGTTAACTACTATTGTTAAGTAAAGTAACTTTAAAGTAAGTAAAGCAAGGAAAGCTGGATACTTACTTAATGCATTGATCAAATGTTTAGCATTTGAAAACACTCATTTCTGTACATCTTTCACATTCTATCAGACACTTTTTCTTGTGATACATTTGTATGCATGTAATGCAGTGATTTTTGCTGTAATGCGCACCATGTCCTGCGCTAGTTCAGCTCTCAGCAGCACACTTGAACATAGGCATGGAGTCAGTAGTTTGCACATGTTTCTGCAGGTGATGAGACCGTTATAAACATGTTGTGTAATTTCTCTGACCTTTCTCTGATAATGGCTAAAAACGCTAATCACTCATGCATGTAAAACTAATGCACTCACAGAGCAGAATTCTTGTACTTTGAAGAGGGGAAAAATCTCTTTAATGGTCTGTATTTGCAGTTTGAAATCAGTGCCCTTGCTTCATCTCCTGAAATGTAAGCGTGTTTATACCTTCGTTATGAGCAATTTAATTTAGCGCGTTTCTTTTTTTTTTTGATAAAGCAAAAGCCTTTTCTGGTTTCATAAATACTCTTCATTCTGTTACCTCCCATTTAAAATTTGTTGTGTCTTGACTGCTTTAAATATTTTCTGGACCCTTTAGAAATAATGTATCAAAACATATCCAGAAAACAGGATATGGATATATCTCTATCCAGGATTGAGGAAATACTGCTGCTACAGTACATACAGGACTGGTATTGCCCCATGCCAGCTTTAGTGTCTCTTTCACATGCTGTTCCTGTCTGCTGGCACAATCCTCTTGCACGATCATGTGGAGAGGAGCGTTGTGTCCTATTGCCTTGAGCTCTGGGTTCCTGTGGATGGATCCAACACTTGTATAAAGGATGGCACTCCGAAGTACCATGACAGTCTTGTGCATGGTCTTGCCTTGACTGTTATCCGCTAACTGCATGGATACCTCTCCCTGTTGTTTCAGAGATGAGAAGAACCAGTCCATCATTGTGAGTGGAGAGTCGGGGGCAGGGAAGACCGTGTCTGCCAAGTATGCCATGCGATACTTTGCCACTGTGGGCGGGTCAGCCAGCGACACCAATGTGGAAGAGAAGGTGCTTGCCTCCAGCCCAATCATGGAGGTAAGGACTCTGTAGTGCAGAAGCTGTGGTAGTCTGGAACCAGCTGCCCCAGCCATGTGATTGAAGATGATACCCTGGCTTCTTTCAAAACACGGCTGGAATAGATACTTGAATAAATGATCTACTAACTACCCCACAGGCTAGATAGGCCAAATGGCCTCCTCTCGTTTGTAACCTTTCTCATGTGCTGAACTTGGAGAAAACGTTAACAACATTAGGGGGTGGTCAATGCATTAGCACCTGGAAGGTAATGAATTATCTAACACTCATAAATCTCTCAAAAATGTCAGTACCAGTGGCCATTTTTTCTAATAATACACTGCATGGTTCCCCAAAGACTTGTCCTTGATTGTGATGGGACAGTGTGCATAGAAATAAAAACTTTCAATACTCCCACAAACTTCTAAGACTTGGCAGAACCAAACAATAATTTCCTTCTTCTTTAACACATTAATATCCCTTTCAAGAAAAAGAAAACAGGAATTAGCTAAATTAGTTTAAAGATGTAAATTAGTTTTAAAAAATGCTTCCTTTGTGTGTAGACTTAAACCTTGGCAACCTTTGCATTATTATGCAGTATTACTTGACATCTTCCTTGATTGATAAAACCTTGATTGATAAAGTGGAGAACATGAACATGAAACAAATAAATATCCATTCCTACATTTTAACTCCCCTTTCATTTTTTCCTTGCCAGCAAAAATATGGTCTTACACATACCTCTGCATCACACACTCAGCCCAAACGCTGCAGGAGGCCTGTGACTCTCCGGCTTTCAGGGTGTAAGATCAGCTGGTAACAGCTGTTTCATGCAGCATTCTTAATCACTAGTGTTTGCCGAGTTTTTTAAACCCCCCCTTTTTTCCCTCCCCAAGGCCATTGGAAATGCCAAAACCACCCGAAATGACAACAGCAGCCGTTTCGGAAAATACATTCAGATCGGCTTCGACAAGCGATATTACATCATCGGAGCCAACATGAGGACTTATCTCCTGGAGAAATCGAGAGTGGTCTTTCAGGTTTGTGTTATGACTTATGTAGATGAAGAAAAGGGTTTATGACCAGGTCCGTGATTAATATGTTGACAATTGCAGCAATTACAGCTTTTGGACATTGATTTGATGACGTGGACCCCTCGTCTTGTTCTTGGTGAGTTTCAAGCCCCCTTTCTACCTAATCTGCTCTTGCAGGACAACCTTACATTTTGAAACGGAACACCACCCAGCTCAGTGCAGTCCCAGCCAGTCTTCTTATCTTTGACAGCCCTCTCCACTGGCAGCTGAAAGTAATGATCCATCGCTGTTCTGAAAGAAGATGCAACCACACCTGTGCTTTTTGTGCCCTTTGTTCCCAGTTTTCCGTCTTGTCAGCCTGAGAGAAGTGACACACAGAGCTAGTCTGCACTGGCCCGTGAAAATCAGTATCATCTATTGCATTTTCTTGTTTCTAGATTCCTGAGTCACTTTTGATTTTCATGACTCTTCACTCCTAAGAAAAGCTTTTTATGTGCTGCCTTACTGATGCCTCATATAAACTGGTCTGGCATTGTTCTCTCATCAAAGCAGCCCTGCCTACCTGTCTGTCTCTATATACATCAGCATTCATTTCCTGTCAGACAGATCATGTAATTCTGAAATGAGTGTTTGTAATAGCTGCCAAAATAGATTTACACCACAAAATGAATTCTACTTTTTAAAATAAGATTAGTTTTCATTCCAAAGGATCCCGTAGCTTTTCAGATCTTGGAAGGGTCCCACTTCGTCTCCAGCTGTAGTGCAGAATTCCAGTTCCGTGCTTTGGTTTTTCCCTGGACCTTCGGGTCCGGTTTCTGTCATAGAGTGAGTTTCATGCCTGGAAGACTCTTGTAAAAAAAACGTTTGATTTTAGGAACAGCACCAGAGTCCCAGCTCCAAGACAGGAGAAACATGGGAGAATGAACCCACTGTTTATGACAAAGGTTTGCTGAATTTTAAGCCAGTGCTCAGTTTACAATGAGTCGTCACAGTTAAATTAATTGTACCAGTGGTGCGTGCACAGTGTGCGTTGCGTGTATTGTTGAAAATAACTGTTAGGTGAGCTTAGAAATGAAATGCTCTGTCCTGAAAAAGGTTTAGATAAAAAACTTGTCAAGTGAGTTTTTCTGTAAATGTGTTCCACTGATTACAAGTCATTTTGCTGTCTGCATTCCTGCATGGTACACTTTACACAAAGTGACAGTGACTCAGTGTTTGTGAAGTGGACCTTAACGAGCAAGGAAAAGCAGTGTAGCAGCTGTTCCAAAGAAGGAAGATGAAGAAAATGCCTTGTAGCGTGTCATTGTCTGATTGTGTACTCGTGGAGATGGCCATTTTGTGTCTTTGTGGGACCTGGTGATTGTCTCATTTCACCCTGGTGCCAAACTGCAGTGAAAAGTCTCACCTGTTTGGTGGTGTAAAAGGCTGTGCAGGTGAAGTGGGTTGTTGTGCCACAGAGGTATATGGAGAAGCTACCTGCACTTTTAGGTTGTTATTGCTGGGTTTTCCAGATTGCCATTCTCAGTTTAAAAATTCATGCCAAGCTCTTGATTTCTCTTTATCACCAGTTCTGCTATAGTTATTCATCCTGATGTCACCTAGGCAAACTATCGCTCACCCTGTCTGATTCTAGGTTAATCTCACCCTGTCTGATTATGAGCACCTGCAGGGCTGTGTCACTTTGGTCCTGAGCTGACCCAGTGAAGATGTCATGGATGGTTGAAAGGTTGTCAGACCTGGACTGTTGAAAACATGAGAAAGACTGAAGCGTTCAGAAACGTTCTACATGGTTGTGGAATAGGCCATCAACTTCAAACTGAAAGGGTTTTGGCACATTGGAAACATTGGGAACATGTCAAAATCTGATGCCCAGAGAGGCTCAGATATAGATCGTGGAAATGCTCAGTTGACACCCCAGGTAGGGTTAGGGTTAGCATTCACACACTATTTAGACAATTTTTAAGCTCAGCGCTGGATTTTGGGGCCCAAGTCAGGTTTAGGACGGGTGGTTTTGTAGTCCTATCTGAATTTTTTTTTCCAGAAACTCTGGGGCCTGGGTGGCGCAGTGCACCGCGTGGGTAGTTGTATCCCGAAAGAGTCAGTGGGATCAAAAGTTGTCACCAAGCATTATTGAATCTCATTTAATCGCAAGAGCTTTGATACGTTGTCTTGATTGTTTCCCACTCATACCTTTAGGTTTTGGGAATATGTCAATATCCAATGCCCAGAGATTCTCAGATATAGATCGCTGAAATGCTCAGTTGACACCCCAGGTAGTGTTAGTAGTGCATTCACGCACTAATTAGACAGTTATTTTTCTAAATAATGTATTTGTTACTCATTGCTCGTTTCTGACTTTGTTGGTTTATGCCTGATAATAGTAGAAAACTGAATCCAAAGCCTAATCAAATGTTCTTTTATTAACGGAGTTTGTTGTTTTCTTAAAGTGTCATTGCTATTAACTTTGCTAATGTTTTTAAAATGTACTTGCATGCTGAATGTCAGTGCTAATCTTTTTCTAACACTTACAATCAACACATAATAAACTTTATCAGTCTGCTGTTAGGGCAGCAGATTTAAGTTCATGTGGAAACTTTGGACAGTTCACATGGTCCTGAGCTCCGTCATCAGCGTAATAATGTTTGATTATATTTCAGGCTGAAGATGAGCGAAACTATCACATATTTTATCAGCTGTGCGCCTCTGCTAGCCTGCCCGAGTTTAAGGATCTCTCATTGAGTAAGTGCCTTTGTGTGACTTTTTTTTGAAGGAGCAATGAGAGGTGCTGCTCTCTTGGAACAAACTCCCTGGTTTTGATGGTGACTTGTCTTTGACAGAGCAGCTTTCTCCTGAGATGTGAATCTATCTCTAGGAAAATAAATTCTAAATTTCTGAACTTGAAGAGAGGAGTATTTAGCCCATTCATTGTTTTTTTATAATTGCAATAAAAAGTGCTCGCCTGAATATTGGGCACAGTACGAATGGTAATGTTATGGAGAAACATCCATTGGTCCGTCCATTTTCAGTGACCACTTTATCCTTGGTTAGCCAGGAGGTAAAGGGTGTGAGGCAGGGCTACCCACTGGGCTGGACACAAGGCCATTGCATAACACAACATACATTCACTCACATACAGGGAACAATTTAGAGATACCAATTATCCTGGACAGTATGTCTTTGGACTATTGGTGTAAATCAGGACACCAAACCAGAGAGTGCCCCCATGGATCCAAAGAGAACATGCAAACCTTGCACAAAACAGAACTGAACCCCAGAACTGTGAGGCACCACAAAGGCAGATGTTTCTGTGCTGGACTTGTAATTCTCTAATGACAACTGAAATCACTTTGTTTACAGAACAGGTAACAGTCTGCAGTTTCTTGTGCTGGAAGTAGGCTGACATACAGGTTGTTACACAGAGGGCTGGACAGATCTGACACTTCTGACCCTCCCTCTGCGCTGGGCTGTACGGGTGGGTGACACAGTCTCTCACTCGCTCTTTCCTCCAGCCTCGGCAGAGGACTTCTTCTACACCTCGCAGGGCGAGAACATCTTCATTGATGGGGTGAACGACGCCAAGGACTTCGAGAAGACCAGGAAAGCCTTCACGCTGCTCGGTGAGTGACCCTGGGGTGACCACTCGGTCACTCCGTGTGATCAGGAAGTCAGGGGCTCCAGACACCACTGGAATCAGACATGTTTACCTGTAATCGTTGTTGGTAATCGGTGATCTATTATATTAATGATCACCATTAATATACTGTAAATGAAAAAACATTAAGGCAGATGATAGAATGTTAGACACTTCCTACAGCTTTCCCCTTTCTCTGTAGGATTATGTATGGAAATGTTGAATGTACGTTTTTTTGTCAATTAAAAACTCTACAGCTAGAGTGTGTTTTTTGTTGGCGTGTGCAGCGCAATCTGTCAGTACTGTACAGAGAGATTTTTGTCAGTATGGCGCTGTCTGCTTATAAGTGTTGTCTCACATATGTGTTCGTACTGTCAACCTTGGATACTGTAGTTTTGTCACATGTCCCAGGATTCTGTGATGTTTTTTTTGGTTAAACAATATTACAATTACAGCAAACACCTTCTAAAGGACAAAAAAAGTTCTGAGTTTCCTCAGCATATCAATCACACTGCAGCAGAGTTTCACTGGAGAGAAATCAATCCCTAAATGAATTCCACGGTAAAATATTTCTTCCATGAGGAGTTCCAGTGCCTGTGTACCAGAGGCACCCTGGTGATAAATAAGTGCCCAGACTGCAGCTATTCACAGAATTAGTTTTCCATTGTCTGCTGTGTTTTTCTCATACTGTTCTCCCACAGTGCAGTCTGTTCTCAAGTTATTACTTTCCAAAGAAGAAAAGAACCAGGTGCCCTGTGGCGTTCTAGCAAGAAGCAGAGGTCTGTTACAAGCCTCTCACCCAGGCACTCCACATTAATTGTGTTTGCTTCAGCTGATAGCCGGGTCGGAGCTGAGTCGTAACAGACCTTTTCTCCACTGTCCCGGGTTTCCCTCGCAGCCGGCCGCCAACCCCGACCCGTTTGGAGCATTAAGAGCTCCTCATGGTTTAAAGCAGCTCAGCCAGCCTTTTCAGTCAGAGCCCACCCACCTCCGAGCTGATGCTCTGCCCACTCTCCCCACGCCCCCGCGCCCACAGCTTTGTGTCTGAGGAGAATGCGTTGTCACTTCGCCATGGAGCCACCCACCTCACAAACACGAAAATTAACACCTGCGCGAATTCCAAGCATGTGGCTTGTGAGCTCCTTGAGTGCATAATATAAGCAAGAATCCCCAAACGGCGATGCAGTCAAGCTGATCTCTGCATGTGTGTTCGGTAAAATATGGTCAAATTATTTACATTTTTTTTGCCAATTTTGACCAAAATCTAATTTCAAAAGCTTGTAGTGATCATTAAAGAATTTTCAGCTGTTTGATGTGGAAACATCTTATTCCTTATTATTACTAATAACAACAATAATAATAATTCCTTACACGTACAGTACAGTATATACCGCTTCCCCCCTCCACCACCAATGCGCAGCCCCACCTGGATGATGCGACAGCAGCCAGAGTGCACTGGTGCGCTCACTTCACACCAGCTATTAGTGGGGAGGAGAACAGAGTGATGAAGCCAGTTCATAGATGAGGATTATAAGGAGTCCATGATTGGTAAAGGCCAAGGGAAATTTGGCTTGGACACCAGGGTAAAACCCTTACTCTTTTCAAGAAACACCCTGGGATGTCCACGGTTTTACATCTCATCTGAAGGATGGCATCTTTTTACTGTATAGTGTCCCTGTCACTGTCCTGCAGCATAAGGACCCACATAGACAGCAGGATGAGTGCCCTCTACTGGCCCCTCTAAGACCTTTTCCAGCAGCAGCCTTAGTTTTTTTCCCAGGAGGTCTCCATCCAGGTACTGACCAGGCTCACACCTGCTGAGCTTCAGTGGGTTACCAGGTGTGAGTTGCAGAGTGATATAGCCGCTGGGGTATTAAGCTATTGACCTTTGCAGGTGTGAAGGAGAGTCACCAGATGAACCTCTTTAAGATTATTGCCTCCATCCTCCACCTGGGCAACGTGGACATCCGGTCAGAGCGCGACGGTGACTCCTGCTACATCCCTGTGAGTGTCTGGAGCCACTCTGCAACAGCATAACCATATTTCATGCCAAATCATTGTTTCATTTTTGAAGCAAAGCTTTTTCAGTTTTGCATCCCGGATAAAAGACTGTGTGGTCACCTTAAAACCAAACATACTTATAAAGTGTATTAGTGTTATAAATAAAGTGCATGGATGTTGAGGATATTGATGAAACGGGTATGGTGTCATTTTGATTAATGAATCATGTAGGTCTGACCACGATAGTGACTTAGTCCTGCAATGATCACCACTGATTCTGCAGTGATCACATTCCAGCAGGGCAGTGTACATGCACAGTGGCTTCCTTGCAACATGACAATGTGACAGTTCTGCTGTAGATTCTGTGCTCATCAGACTGGAGCTCCACTAAAAATCTGTAGGATGAAATAAGATGAAGTGTGACACGTAGGGCTCAGAGACCAGTGAACAGGCACATGCTTGTCCAAGGGCTTTGAGCTGAAAGGGACCTCAACTGGATCCTGCGTGTGCCAAGCACACCTGATGTACAGCTTGTATTTCTTGTAGCGATGACCACGTACACCACTGTCCCGAGACTTTCAGATGAGAGAGCATTGTCAATTGGCCCTGTAGACTGCAGGTGTCTTGATGGCAAATATTAATCAGCATCAGAAATCTTGCTGTGTCTTTTCTGTTCAATAAAAGATCTGTGCATCTCCTAGTACACAGATATTCCTAATAATAACATTAACTTTTTAATTATAAGTAATACGTTACTTTTGAGTAAATTAAAGAGCAAAATACATGTACCTCATTTGTTGTTCCCCGTGTGTTTTGAAAGGGGATCACAAGGGGACTTATAACAAGAATTCAAGAATTCAAAATAAGATAAGATCAGGCTACTTCAGGCTCATAAAGTAGCAATGATTATACAGGAAAAGTGCTGTTTTAAAGTGGAAATGGGAAACTCTGAAATCTTATTTTCAAAAAGCTGCTGGCACTCAAACAAAACAGATTGGCCAAAGTGCCTGCTCTCATACTTCAGCCTTATTTAAAGTTCATTGTTACCATGCTGTCCTAGTGCCAGATTTTGATTTAAGCAATTCAGGTTCAGCTGCCCGAGTACAAGCTGGTAAAGTTTCCTTCGTCTTCTGCTGTCGGGAGCCTTGACCTCTTCCATTTACAAGTGTTTTTTTTTTAGTAAGGTGCTTACAGTTCTACTGAAATCATGCGGATGGAAGACAGAAAATAGAGTACATTCATGTTCTGCAGCAGTGTACACGTTAGTGTGGCGCAGTGTTCAGAGTTCTGAACTTGTAACTGGAAGGCTGTGGGTTCAAATCCCACTTGAGACACTGCTTTGGCCCCTTCAGGATGGTGCTTCACATGAATTGCTCCAGTAAAATACCCAGCTGCTTAAATGGGTACTGTAAGTCACTTTGGATAAATGAAAGTAAATAATTAGTTGTAATAGTATCTGGCATCCAAGTAGGTACTGTGGAGAAAGTGTCAGTGCTCTGTTTAAGTGAATTAGCTCTGGTCTAATTTGTTGCAGGCTGAGACCATCAAGCTGTGGCCACTGCCAACGTGAAAATGATCGTGATTCTTAGCCTTTAGTCATAAACGTTTAGATGTGCAGCATCATTTTATACCTGTATCTCAGCCTTATCACTTCAAAAGAAATTAATAGCAATTCTTAAAAATGCCACAAAGTGTTTAGAAGGAAATGCAATAGTTTTAACCGGCTGTTTTTTCTCAGAAGTTTTTTTTGTAATTTTCTTTTTAAAAAACTGCCAATTACAGAATTGTGTAAGATTCCCAGACAAGCAGATCAGGTGTCATTATATTGGAACTGTTTAAATGTCCCTGAATCCTGCTCATGTGAAAGAGCCACCATCTCCAATGGACAGATGCAATAATCAGTATAATTTTTCATTGATCTGGTGAAATGAAAGACGGTCTTTCAGGACAGGAGACTGTGAGGGATGGGAGGACTGCTGGTGGTGATGATGGCAATTCAGTCTCAGCCTCAGGAAAAAGACCAATGAGTCAAAATTACGCTTCAGTAAACCAGTAACATCTTTTCAGAATAATTGAAAACCTTAATGAAGATACAGTAGGCTGCTGTTTTTAATAATCTTATCTTGAGGCCTAGTTCTTCCTTTACAGCTAGAAACAATGAGATGAATTGGTCCAGTAATTTTAATAATTTGTTTGTGGAAGTGTTTTTTTTCTTTTGTCCGCAGTTGGTTTTTGGAGGTGGGGAGGGATTGATTTTTTCTTTTTCCTGGGAAGTGGTGTAGCAGTAAAACAAAGCCCTGTCTTTTCTGACCAGCGAGAAACCGCGTCTTCGTCTCGCGCCGCTGAAAGAGCGAGATGGCGCGGGAAGGATGGGTTAGCTGCTCCGTGCGCGCGGGGCCTGAGGGGCCGTTCGCGTTCTTGCCGTGCCCTTCGCGGGGGTGACCGGCTCTCCTCTCCGTGCAGAAAGGCGACGAGCACCTGAACCACTACTGCGACCTGCTGGGCGTGGAGCACGACCAGATGGAGCACTGGCTGTGCCACCGCAAGCTGGTGACCACGGCGGAGACCTACGTCAAGCCCATGTCCAGGCAGCATGCCCTCAACGCTCGCAACGCGCTGGCCAAGCACATCTACGCCGAGCTCTTCAACTGGATCGTGGAGCACATCAACAAGGCACTGTACACCAGCACCAAGCAGCACTCCTTCATCGGCGTGCTGGACATTTACGGGTAAGAGCTCGACAGCTTAAATGATTTGATGATGAGTCATTATACACAATATAAGTATACTTGCAAAAGATATTATGTTTTAATTTCATAGTTAAATATTACAAGTAATTTTTGTCTCAGGAGTAAATAGCATTAAAGATAGAGGTCTGGTTGTTCCATACAATACAGGTTTTATCATTATTATATTTATAATCATTTCTGGCCTTATGACACATACATGAAAATATTTTATTCGACTTATTATAAGAGTGCCTTGACATTTGGCACCAAATAAAAACTAAAACAGAAATGAATGTGTCTTTAAGTATTAAGTTTATATGGAAAGTTTAAAAAGACTCTTTATTGTACTAATATTTAGGCAGATTTAACCATTCCAATAGGAATAAGGTTTTTTTCCACAATGCACAAGCACAGAGGTACGGCACATGACTTTGGCTGTACCTGTAAGTGAATCCTCATCCTCAACAGCGCTTGCCTTCTGCAGGTTCGAGACGTTTGAGGTCAACAGTTTCGAACAGTTCTGTATCAACTATGCCAACGAGAAGCTGCAGCAGCAGTTTAACTCAGTGAGTATGAGAGGAATTGTCCTGTGCAAAGATTACAATATCCCATTTTTACCATCTTCTTTCACTGAATGGACATATATCTGTAGTGATTTAATAGAGCATTGTTTATCTAAAGGGACTGGATAAACATTTAAATGTCTGTATTCTAATCCAAGTAATTTATCGATGTAGCTAGCATTTACTAGGCTAGAAGTGAAAGATGTTTTGTTAAAGGAGCAGTTGCTCATAGTGTACTTACAGTACAAATACTAGACCTTTGTCAAATCTGTCTTGGCAATCAATCATACAGCACAGCTTTCATGAAACATTTACTGCCATACCGAGTTTACAACTGATTTTCCTCTGCCCAGAAAAGCACAGTGGTGTTTTGAAATGTGGCAGAAATACTGTATTTCAAGGCATGGGTTTCAGAGTGGCTACCAGGAGAATAAGCTTCTTGTGTGTACTGTAATCGTCCTGCCACAGCAGAGCAGAGTTCAATGCAAGTATTCATACAAAATAACAGAATTCCATCTAAGAAAGACGGGTCGTGAGTCTGAAAGGTTACAAAAATAGTATGTGAGTTTCTGTAATAAAGCCCGTGCCAAAATCTGTCTTAAATAAGCTGGGCTAGAGGAGACGCTGGAAATGTAATGGTCAAATAGCTGAATTCCATCAGAGCAGGGCATTGCTTAAAGAAGCATGATGATGTGGGCTTAGCCGATGTCTTGAATTTCTCCTCTGTCAATTTCCGCTGTCAAACCAGTGGGAACCAGAGGTTATCAGTTTTAATGTGTTACTGTTTAAGTCTGTTTGAACTGTATTGGCTACCCATTTATGATTTATGAACTGTATTGGGTACCATTCACTATTCCTGTATTGATTTTATGATAGACAGACTTCTTGGGGTCACATGACCTGTTTTTTTTCACTAAAGGATCTGAGTCACAGGGGAAATTTGCTTCAGCGCTCTAAACTGAGAGCCATCCTGTGGCATAAACTATAGCTGCTCAACCATTTCTTCTGTGGCAAAGGACATGAGATGTGAAAGGGAATCTCTTTTATATCTAAATGGACAAGTTAGAGGCTGGGCCACTCCTTTTCAAAGTTGATCTTTCCAGTATAAGTTCAACAAATTATTTTTTTGTTTACCTTTTGAAAAGAGGATGCTGGGAGAGGCATCAAGGGTGACCTGTGAGTACAAACCTTCTGAGTGTTGCTCTCTGACCCCCATGAGCAGGTCCCATGCTTCTCCCCTGAGTCAACCTGCACTAATTAAACGAAAATTAAGAGAATTAAAGCTAAGCTAAAAACCAAGCTGCATCGTGTGCTACATTGAGTCATGCTTCAAACTTTTTCTTTGCCTTGTCCAATAGTTTTCAGCTCCTATTTTAATGAAGTGATAACTCCTTCAATTAACTGGTATTTAAATAGTGAGAGGCTATTATCCCTTAAAAATGCATAAAAAATGGCATCTTTCAAAGTGCTTTTGTTTGTCCAAATTATCCACCCACAGCCATTTACTACAATTTACTACATTTAATTCCCCAGCACTCCTGTCGTACTTATTTTCTGACCCAGACCTTTTCAGGTTTCATGTTAACCTCTGGGCTCTGCGATCCACAGCCCACCAGCTCTGATTGTTGGGCCATTGCCCTGGTCTGTTGTGTTGCAGCATGTCTTCAAGCTGGAGCAGGAGGAGTACATGAAGGAGCAGATCCCCTGGACCCTGATCGACTTCTATGACAACCAGCCTTGCATCGACCTTATTGAGGCCAAGCTGGGCATCCTGGATCTGCTGGACGAGGAGTGCAAGGTACACCCTGCCCATAGAGAAGAGAAGTGTACAGCAAAGGCATTAGGTACTGTGCTGCGGGCAGGAAATCAGGGATGAACCCGGAAGAATGGCAAAAAAACCAAAAGGGTCCCCTGTGTGAGAATCCAGATTGTCTGAGCCAAGCTCTTTACTGAAAAGCTGTGTGTGTGTGTTATGCCAGGTGCCCAAGGGGACAGACCAGAACTGGGCACAGAAGCTGTATGATAGGCATTCCAACTGTGAGCACTTTCAGAAGCCAAGGATGTCCAACACCTCCTTCATCGTAGTGCACTTTGCAGACAAGGTGAGTGCAATCCACAGGTACCCTCATGACACCTTGAGGGCTACTGATAAGTCCAGAAAGAGCACTGCGGTGGTATCCTGTTTTCACCTGCAGCTCTTCTGTTCTTGTGTTGTGATGTCAAATCATTGTTTCTGATCTGACATATCCTTTGGAGCATTTTTAAGTCTGGGTAAATTGAACTCAACCCATCAAGACTGCTCTTATTTCTTCTTGGTTTCCATTTTTTGGGAAGTTAAAACGTTGACTTTGGGAAAACGGAATGAACAGGGTGTGTTCCTCTGTGCAATTCTGCCATGATGACTTTGCGTGGTACATTTTAGAGCTGTCCTAGGGTTGTTTTATGATGTTGATATCTTATTTACCCACAACACAGTTTGATAGGTTGAACTTTTTTTACCTTGTTTTACCATGATTTTGCTGTTCATGCCTATACTGATTTTGTCATGATGTACCACAGTGAACATTTGCAAAGAGGAGCATTTTAACGGTTTGTGTTTTGGCAATAAGAGTGCACCAAACTGCAGTGCAGTCTAACCAATAAATCAGCATTGACTGGCATAATAAAAATGTGATTCATTGTTCTAATAAAGTGTAAGGCAGAAGCTGGCTCCTGGATGTCTTGGAAACTTACCGTCCCCTTCTTCATCATCAAAGTGCCAGACAGGTGCATTGTCTGTGCCAACTGTCATCCTGTGGAGTGCCACACTGAGAGTTTTGGTACACCCACCCACCAGCCAGCACCAGGCTGTGCTCTCCGGCATCAGATTGGGCTCTCCAGTGTCGGGCTGGGCTCGTTATCTGTTTTCCATTTCCCATGTTGCCAGTCATAAGCATGTCTTCATCATAGGAATACACTGTTATAAGTATGTAAATAGTGCACGTTTGAAAATATAATAACAGAGAACTACAGAATAGTCATTTTCCATGTGTCCTGTAAAACTGTGTGGGGTGCATGGTGGCGCAACGTGATTATACGGTTCTTAAATTTCCACATAGTGTACTACTGCGCAGCACCTCCAGGATTTCTGTGCTTTAATGTGTTGCTGTGCTCTCCGGCCAGGAGCTTGTATCTGAGACGGCACAGTTACGCCAGATGCTCCTGTCTGCAAGCCAGTCTGGCCTCCGTGATAGCTGTTGACAGATAAAGAAAAGCGAAGCCAGAGCAAGTTTAAACAGAAAACCCTTTTTTTGCTACACTGTTGTCTCACGGGACTCATTCCACTGCATTGATTGTCTGGCTTGTTATAACTCTGGTCCGCACCAGCATTTCTTGAGAATCAGGAAACAGTGTGTCGTCTCCGCAGACTGGGAGAGGAAGAGGACTCATGGTCTTTGCCACTCCAGGGACCTGACATTAGCAGTTAGCTTCTGGAGTTGGTTCTACTGGCAGGCAGCATGACGCTGGAAAGACTTGCCCTAACAGTGCTCGTGTTTCCTACTTTCTTGTAACCTTTCAGGTAATGAATGCCCAACTGTGCTGGTCTGTAGTCAGGCAATCTGCGCTTGAGGTATTTTGATTCTTCTCTCAAAATGAAATGTCAATGCTGGCTTGACAAGAAATGCAAAGAAAATAAATGGACGTGAGTGAAATAAAAGGAGGAGAGGAGAGGCGAGCGCTGGTGTTGTTAATGATCATGCTTTGCAGAGAGCAGCACACTAGTTGAATTCTAGTTTCTATGCCAAAGACACACTGGAGTCTGGAGTCTGAATGATTCCAGTCCAGGGCAGGGCTCACCATTGTGCTGTTAATTTTGGGGCTCTGTAGGACCTAGTGTGCACAAATCTGGAGAAAATATCCATCCTGTTGACAGCAGTCCACTCATCTTAATTAGAACTGGATGTCCTATTATTAAAAGGTGAATTAAGGCAAAGCTGGAAAAAGCCTTTCCACCCTGGCAAGATCATATCTGCCTATCTCATTATTTGAGCCTGTATACGTTTTAATGTTCTGCAGTTTAACTGAATGCATATTAATTGAAAACAGTAGGCATTTTGTAAATTCAGTCCATTTACCCCTTTCATTGCTGCTGAACTATGACTTGGAGTAAATGAAGCTTCTTCAGCTTGTCTCCTAAAATCATATCAGGGTCTAGCACAGCACTTAAGCATTGACCTGGATCGATCTCCAGTCATCACTGCCGAACAATAACAAGGAAAGGTGGATTATGAGAGGGCAGGCCTGGTTACCTGGTCATGATGAGGGCTGTGCAGCAAGTGACAGGCTGCTACAGTACATGTCATTTTCTTGTTACACAGGTGGAGTACCAGTGTGACGGATTCCTGGAGAAGAACCGGGACACTGTGTATGAAGAGCAAATCAACATCCTCAAGGCCAGCAAGGTAGGCCCTGCAATTCTTGAGCCGATGCAAAAAAGACCCGTCCGCATGGCCATAGTTCAATCACACACCTCCGTCTGAAGTGCAATCTGTAGTCGAGCCCTCTGAGCCCTTCAGTCCCCAGGACAGGGCTGGCATCCAGTGAGACAATGGCAACACTGTAAGCTCACACCCCTACAAGCCAGAGACAAAGACACAGTGTCCTGCTGCAGTCCAGCTTATTCTAACAGCCCCTGGCCAGCCCTATGACACTTCAGATCCCTGGAGACCCTGGCGGAGATTGAATCTTCTTACATTTTCTCTGGCCAGCCTCTGACTGCTTCTGTCTTAACCCACACTTGGTCATTGTGAGGTGGAAGCCCATTTACAAGTGTAAATTTTAACACAGCAGTCATGCTGTTGGTCTGCAAACATCACAGCTTCTGCACAGTGGCTGAGAATCCCATCTGTCAGATCAGATTAGATTGGAGAGCTGGCTCTGTTATCAGTCCCATTCTCTCTGTGTTTTATATAACCACTAACTGATCTTTTTCATCACTGTTTATGCTTGGCCTTGCTCTTCGCAAGCACATGCAGCTCTGCTTACATTCCTTGGTGATAGGGGCATGTGAAAGCTCCCTCATTCATCTTTCCTGACTGAAGCACTGGCCTGTTTTGTCCGTCTGCTCCTAAGCCCTTTTTCGATATGGAATTTTATTTGCACATGCATACAGTACCTTATATTAAAAAGCACATCCCAGTAATAAAGAAATGTTCAATATTACAGGTCCCTTCCTCTTAAACTCTCAATACTATATGTTACCTTCCTTGTAAGAAGCAGCTCTTACTTGTCACATGTCCTGCATATCTTTTGAATTTGAATTCAACATCTCAAAGTCCTTTACTGTGATGTCCAGCACTTTCCAAAAATGCTGGTTGTTGGCGCTGGTAAATCTCTCTGAAATCCAGACAAGTGTGTCGTTTATCAGTTGCTTTGCTCTCAGTTCCAGCTGGTGGCTGACCTCTTTCAAGATGGAAAAGACACTCCCGTGCCCACCCCTTCCAGCAAGGGATCCAAGATCAACGTGAGGGCTGCCAAGCCGGCCCTCAAAACCCCCAACCGTGAGCACAGGAAAACCGTGGGGCACCAGGTGAGCCTCTCTCACACAGTTGCCTAGCCAACCGTGTCAGAGGTAGGCAGGAGGTTAGCATACGTGACGTATGCTGCAGAGAGTTGTGGGTATAACTTTTCATGTGGTAATGGGTTATTTTGCAATATGTACAATAAAGTAGGAATATCTGGGTAAAAAAGTCTCTTATCCCCTGAAATGGTGGATGTTCACCTTTCATAGTGTTTCTCTCCCTAGAGGAAAATTTTTCTGGCACACTTTTTAGAAACGACTGTTCTTTGAAGTTGAAGAGGCAAGTCCTATGGACAATAACATGACTCTGGAGCACCAGATTGATATCTAAAGTATTGAATAAAGTGAGATATTAAACATCAATGTATGTCGAAGACTTTTGTCGAACCTTCTTTGAGTGAAGTCCTGTGTGCTGACAATCCAGACACTCAGAGGAGCTTGGTATTGGACTCTATGTAGTTGTAGTGTAGTAACCTGCAGTTAACCTGTAGTTGCTACCCAGTAAACCTGCTGTTTCAATAAGATAAATAAACATTCAGACACTTGTTGTATGGTTTGTTGTGCCCTTAGTCTGTATGAGTGTATTATTAGTTTTCTGCAGATTCCTGTCTTGATCTTTTCTTTGACAGTTTCCCTCATGTAGAAGTCATGTAAAGTACCTTTGACCTTATAAAAAAGATGCAAAGGAGAAAGGAAAGAAAAATGAATAATTAATTAATGGCGGTCACATTGTAACACATTGTCCCAGAAGGGAAGTGTTTCTGGTGCATATTTTGGAATTTCTTGCTTTCCTGAGAGGCCGTTTCATCTCTTTCCCAAGGGAATTGCAGGTGGTTTGTTCTAGAAGCACAAACTGCCAGGTTCCCTGGGGGACGGGCAGGGCACTTTCTCTCGGTTTCAGGTTTTTCACCTTCCTCCTCCCTGTCTTGTTCTCTGTCCAGTTCCGCAACTCCCTGCACCTGCTCATGGAGACGCTCAACGCCACCACCCCCCACTACGTGCGCTGCATCAAGCCCAACGACGAGAAGAAGGCCTTCTCGTGAGTACTCAGGGTATCATGCTTTGAGCTGTGATGTGGTAGAAAACACACTTCCACCCAGTTTTTCACTCCAGTATGTGCTATGTAAGATGAGGTTTCGCCCAGTCAGGGGCCTTCTAGAATTAGTAGTGTAGACCTGAATCATCGTACCAAGTGTAAAAATAGAACTTTCTTTCCAGACATTTGATGGCTTTGGAAATAATATGCAATGGTGTATGTATTCTGTACTGGTGTTTCCAATATCTGGTTCGCATCCTTCACCTCTGACAAGAGGGTTGCACTGATCAGCTAAGTAAATATGTTATATTACAGTTAAAAACTGAGTTTTGGGCATCCATTTCTGTGTCCACTATTTAGAATCGAAATTACTACATACATTCATGTAAAAGAACTTCACTCTGGTGTACTTTCTACATATACCACACATAAACAAGACTAAGAGACATTATTAAGAAAGTGCGCAGACACAAAGCTGAATCTCTTCCTGTGGGTCTGCTTTCTGGAAACCCGATCATCAGCAAACGGAATACGGGCCTGTCCTTAAATCAGACCTCGCACCGAAGCTTGCCTGACCCAACAGAAGGCAAAGACATTAATGTTGACACTTGTGTCTGTTTTCTTTTCCAGGTTTGACTCCAGCAGAGCAGTGCAGCAGCTGCGGGCCTGTGGGGTTCTGGAGACCATTCGGATCAGCGCCGCTGGGTATCCATCCAGGTGAGTCACAGTAGAGCATCACACTCTTCTGGCAACATATCTGTACGTGCCTCAAGGAAGACAGGCAGTAGAAGACAAGTCCGCTCCTGGAGTTCCTGAGAGATTCCAGCAGTCAAGGCAGTGCTTTTGTGCCTTACTCTCAGTCCATCTTTGTATTTATTGCAGAATTGCATGTCAGTGCAATCATTGTACTATAGACTACAGTAGAGTACCTTGGCGAAATACATATTTTCTGTATCCACAGATGACAGAGTTTTTTATTTTCCAAAAGGTCACAGATCACAGATATTCCACAATTGCCAACAATACATGCATCTCAAGCCTGCATGGAAGCTGAAGAGAAATAATTAGGAGGTTGTCTATTTCCATATGACAAACATTAGTCAGAAATTATGCTGTGGTACTTCATCATAAGGACAGCTGCACGTATATTAGCAACTGTGCTGAAGGATACAGGTTGTTGATGTGAGCAAATTAACAAAAAGGAAGTAAGTTTCTAGAACAGCAAGACAAAAAGTTATTCGGTTGAACTGTTGAAAACTCCTGTAACCTGTCCAAATGTGAAGTGACACACTCAATAAAGTACTTAGACATCCTTCAGAATTACTTGTGAGGGGATGCAAAGGACTATTCTTTGGCATTTTTTAATAGCAAGTTGGACAAAAACTGAATTTAATGTTACTTGAAACAGTCCCCCAAGGCACATACGGAGCTGTGCTGCTGATGACTCTTGGCTGGGACAGCCATAGAAAGCCAATCTCACCATGACAAAAGAAGTGGAGAATGTTCTGTAATACAAAAACAAACTTTCATTGTATACAGTATTTTTTTTTGCATGACCTACATTCCAAAACGGAACAGAGATCCTCCTCCTAGGCTTACAGAAGATGAAAGCTTGCATCTTCTAGCTACTCTGCAGAACATCCTGGTATTGTGTGTGCCTTTCAATGAAACACTCATTCAGGGCTGCAGTTTGAACAGCCAGAAGGAACTAATAATTGTATATCTTCATTCAGAATAAAGACCTAAATATAGCCTGCATGAGGAACTGCATCAATCATTGTGGGGCATTTGTCTCAGGAATGCTCTGTTATGATCAGTGCAGATGTCACAGGAGCTACTGTATGATTTAACATTATCCTTGCGGTCTCACTGATATATTTTTTTTCTGTTTGCTGCAAGCAATGTACTTAATATTCAGTGTACTGTACTTAATGTGCTTGTTTTACAGCTCTTTGCATTGCTCAGGTTCATTTATGTCACAAATACTCTTTAGCTGCAGAACTGTTATATTTTACATGCAGTGTAGATTGTAACATGGTGAGGACTGTTGAAGAATTACTGAGCTGAATCTGAGTTTCTAATGAAGCAGTGAATAGGGTGCTGGTATTTGAGGCTCCTCCGGCTGGTAGTGGTAACACAAACTGGAAATGCTGAAAATACGGTGACATTGAAATACCTCGAAAACCAAGGTCCACTTCACTCTCATAAAATGCACGTTGCGAAGGACCATAACTGAGAGGACTCGTTGAGATTCCTGTTTAAAACACTGTGAGACGTACAAAGTAATTGTTAATGCCTTCTGTACACCAAATAGAAGACTTTGATTCAGATAATTTTTTCCTTATCTGTACTTTTTTCACTTTAAGTGTTCAGGATTGACAAAAATACAAATCTTTATTTTGCACTTTAGAAATAACAAGTTATAGTTTTTGATGGGAGAAACTGTAATAATGGTTGTGACGTTGAACAGTAGCAGAGTGACGTATCGCGGCCCCAGCTGTGGTGCTCCTAAGAGGCCAGTACCCCTCCACTAATGAGACCTTCGCTAGGAGCAGCCCTGACCCTCTGGGTGTGTGTCCTCTGCTTTCAGGTGGACCTACCCAGACTTCTTCAACAGGTACCGGGTGCTGATGAAGAAGAAGGACGCTACAAATTCAGACAAAAAAGCCATCTGCAGAAACCTGCTGGAGACCCTGATTAAGGCAAGAGTTATTTTCCTGTCACCTCTGCTGTAGCTCATTGGCAGATATTGTTCTGTGATCTAGAGCTATTGACTTATGTCTGGAAATTTGGCTTCTGTAATTGCACTGCAGTTCTGGGTTTTTGTTATAGCCCAAGAAAGAAGTCGGGTTACTGATTTTCTCCAGCTGACCTTCAGCAATAATGCGAATAGACAAGGTCTTTGAAAATGGGTA
Source organism: Atractosteus spatula (assembly GCF_055471065.1). Lineage (NCBI taxonomy): Eukaryota > Metazoa > Chordata > Actinopteri > Semionotiformes > Lepisosteidae > Atractosteus > Atractosteus spatula. Next base: position 62,510,705 of record NC_142708.1, on the reverse strand, counting down.
CAACTTGTATAGAGTTAGCCAACAGTTCGGCTTATTAGAGTTTACCTACTAGGAGTTCCTGGGGCCTTAATGCACAGCCACCCTCCACTAATGGACTAGTCTGGTAAAATTTACAGTTTCTTAAACCCCTTTAAACTCCTGAACCAACTGATGTAACAACCTCTCCCCCGCGCCATACTGTTAATTACCATCCTTAGGTTTATCTTCTCTGAGTGTCATCATCTCCACCGCTCTTTAAAAGATTTAAAAAGAGAACACGCTTCAGCTTTAGCTCTCCTTTATAAGAATGTATATACTGTACTTTTTCATATGAGTTTCCTGTTTTCCACAATCCCAGTTTCACTTCCACCACAAGTAACAACACAAGTTACTGTGTAACTGTGTCTGGACACTCTCCCGGCTCACCATAGCCCTCAGTGATCTGGCTGTGTTAATGGGCTGAAGGTCTTTAAGATGGGACTTGGTATCAGCCTCATGGTGTCAATTTGAGAAAATTTGATCAAGATCCAGGATCGTTGGTTTTCCACCTCCAAACCCAGACAAGAGTACAGGACTGTTTCCTTTAGCAGACCCCTGATAGTATACAGTATCAATTTCATATTTCATTCATTTTTCCTTTCCATCACATACTGTACTGTAACCATTTTTTGCTTGTGAACCTTTTTACATCTTCAGTCCTTGTACAAGTCACATCCTTGTCATTGCCTCTGCCTCTCCCCACGCGACACAAAGAAAAAGCCAGTTGTGTGATCCCTCTCTGTTTGGCAATATGTTCTGCTGTTGTGCCAGCTAAGAGGCTTGTCTGGGTGTTTCTAAATGGATAAAGAAAGAGCCACGTTTGAGATGAGAATCTTGTCCCAGCTAATGTGAGATACAAGGAATTACGTTTAATTTCTTTTTCATGTACCCTGAAAATGTTTCATGATCCTACTTTCTAAACCCCGGTTTCTGAGTGGTACAGGATGATGTTTTTTCCTTGTAACATGCCTCTCAAGGGCCTGATGCTTCATGTTGGTTGGCCTGCCTTGCTGTCTGCTTGTGCACATCAGCTAAATTTATCCATTTCAAAACAAACTCTGGTGATGCTTTATGTCCACAGACGTTTTGAGTGGTGACTATTTCACTTTTATGTAGCATGTGAAATAAAATAACCTTTTCCTAGCACAGGGCAGTGCTGTAGCTGTATCCTCCCTCGCCTCCCTTAAATCAGCTAATGCATTTCAACGAAGATTCACGTCCAGGCAAATCTGTCTTTTTACTGTCCTGTTGTTTATTATTAACTAAACATTTTAAAATGTTTTATTTCTCATCTAGTTATTTTTCTTTGCTTTATACTTCCCTCTCTGCTCCAACACCACCAGAGCTTTCCTCAGTTTGGAATTTGCCGTCCTTGAGAGAGCTTGGCTGTGTCCTACAGGTCTCGTGCTTGCAAAAAAAACAATTATGAACTTCTCACTTTTAATAGGATCTTAATCACTGTGCTTATGAGGACAGCAGTTCAAATTTAATGACAACAGCTAGTAATACTTTGTTGTGGGGGATTTGACCAGAACATCTTCACTTATGTACATCCTTAAGCTCGTATTTGGCTGTATATTTATGCTCACGGTTGTGACCTTTCTGAATTAGTGAGTTTTTTTTGGCTAATCCACTTGCGACTGTTTCACCTTTGGCAGGACCCCGACAAATTCCAGTTTGGCAAAACCAAGATCTTCTTCCGAGCTGGCCAGGTGGCCTACCTGGAGAAGCTGCGGGCGGACAAGTTCCGCTCAGCCTGCATCAAGATCCAGAAGACGGTGCGTGGCTGGCTGCAGAGGGTCAAGTACAGAAAGATCCGGAAGTCCGCCATCACCCTGCAGAGATATGGCCGAGGGTACCTGGCCCGCAGGTCAGTGCTGCCGAAAGACGTGTTCCGGCTCCGAGCTCCGGACCTGCTGACTGTCTGCGTTCCGCCCTCATTCTTGTCCCGGTTCTGGTGTCACGTCTGTTCTTTCCCCTTGTTTCTCTCGCAGGCTGGCGGAGCAGCTGAGAAGGACGCGGGCCGCCCTGGTGTTCCAGAAGCAGCGTAGGATGGTGCGCGACCGCCGGGCCTACCTCGGAGTGCGGCAGGCCGTCATCACCATTCAGGCCTTCGCGAGAGGCATGTTCACCAGGCGCATTTATCAGGAGGTACCGCATCTCACGTGCTTCCCAGCCACAGCTGTGTTCTGAGCAATTACCCAGCACTCCCCGAGGTGTCTGTCTTTTCTGATCGCCCCACAGCATGGCAGCACCTGTCCAGTGGATGTATTTCACATGGGCATCCTTTGATGTGCCCTCATGAGGAACAATGACAGGCTGTGCATCTCTTCTCCCTTTGATGCTGGGATTTTTGTTGCATTTGTCCTCACTTTGACCAAACTGCATATTTTCATAAGATAAGGTGGTATAATTGTTCAAAAAGTAACTGCAAGCTAATGATAGAGGTTGCATTTGGGGTAGAGGGAATGGAGTTAGAGGAAATGACTAAATACTGCAACAGACAAAGCCACCCTGGACGCTCAGTATCATTTTTGTTGAATGTGGGGACATGCTTAACCCCTAGTGCCGTGTTGTTGTTTTGTAACCCCTACCCATCTCCCCCTGCTCAGTTCCTGCTGCACCACAAGGCGGTGATCATTCAGAAGACTGTAAGAGGCTGGCTGGAGAGGAAGAAGTTCCGGCGCGCCCGGAACGCTGCCATCACCATCCAGTGCGCGTACAGGCGCCTGCAGGCCAAGAGGCAGCTGAAGCAGCTCAAGATCGAGGCGCGCTCAGCGGAGCACCTCAAAAAGCTCAACATCGGCATGGAGAACAAGATCGTGCAGCTGCAACGCAAAATGGACGAGCAGGTAATGCCAGAGCTCGGGGCCCGAGACAGAGTGGCTGGAATCAACCCAAAGCTCATGGTGCACGGAGAACAGGGGAAACGGTCGGGCCACACTCATCACCCCAGCGTCTCTCACCTTGAGGAATGACCTCCATCGTAGTGTTAGGAGAATGAAACCAAAGGATGAAAAACATCCTGAATACCTTAACTGTACCTGGAATTCCAGACGCTGAGAAATGTTTATTGTATTTAAGAAGTACAGTAGTTTATTCCTTAAACATAGTTAATATAAAGCTGTAAGATCACAATGGTGGGTGCACTGGTGTAAGAAATGATTGATAGCTGGAAAAAATAATCAAGTTAACTGTTTTCGTTGTTTTATGTGCATCACGTTTCTGCTGATACGAAGTGAAACACTTTGTCTAGTTTTAAGGAGCCAGACCTCCCTCAATTTCTTTCCCTACAACAGAGCAAGGAACACAAGGCCCAGACCGAACAGCTGGCGGCAGCCAACTCCACCTTCGCCACAGAGGTGGGGAAGCTGCAAAAGGAGCTGGAGCTCTTCCGCAGCCGGCAGGGAGACAGCAACCAGCTCAGCTCCCTGCAAGAGGAGGTGGAGAGACTGCGAGCGGAGCTGGAGAGAGCCCAAGCCCAGCACACACAGCTGGAGGAGGAGCACTCCACGGAGAAGGCCAGCCTCCTGCAGGTGAGACCCCCATGGTCTCTGCACTTAGAGCTGCACAACCCCTCACAACCGGCAATCCTGGTTTTGCAAGGAGACTCGGAAACCCGATGTCTTGTGAGGGAGGGAGGCATTCAGTTAATTAAAAGTGCCAGATTTTCTCACTCATCATTTAAATTCTTCAGAATAATAACTGGGCAGAACCTTTTTGTATATTAAGAAGGACCTAATGCCACAAGGATGACTATAACATTGCTTCTTCCAGAAACATTTGGCCACCTATGAATTATTTTCTATTCCTTTTCTATTTCTATGCCTTGAGCACTAATGTTGATGCTTACCAAACCTATTTATGTTTATGTGCTACAGTATATATAAAACAGACTTAGGTATACAGAGAATATAATGGCACTATCCCTCTGCCACCCGCACATCAATATTTCTAAATGTCCTCACTTTGAAAAACCTTTTTTGCTCATCTGGTCACTTATTCTTAATGCGTTTGACCCACAAGGATTTGTTTATCTCACTGGGTACAAACTGTTGTAAGACCTGTACTGCAGAGGACAGAATCTAACCCATTAAATGAACCGGCATTCAAAGGGCTTAGATACAGGCGAAAATACAACTAACATAGAACTGGGCTGTGTGATGTTTGTTGGGTGTTTTTTGTTTCAGTTCAGTTACTAAAGATAGAAACATTGATGTTTTTTAGAAAGATGGGGTTTAATCCCACTCTTACCATCATATAATGTTGGGTTTCATTATAAAGTTTTATTTATTCTCAATCAGGAAAAGCTCATTTAATACACAACAAAAAAAACCAAATAGGACGTTTATAGTATGGATTTCCTTTCACTCTCTGTCTCTCACTCCACCTGTAACTAGCACAGGATCTAAGAATTCCACTCTTTAAAAACAAATAAATAAAACACACCATAACCATCACAAATTCCAGCCCTACAGCACTATTATTCTACAGACTTTTTAATGCTTCAGTTCCTACTGTACTTGCACATAAGAATCTCAGTTGTTTCTTAAAGCCTTTTGAGCAATTAGAACACTGCTGACAGTATTCGGCTAAAATATGGTGAGTGGGAGAGGAGAACAGTGAGTGAACAGTGTTTCCTCTTGCGCAGAGAGTGGAGGATCTGGAGAAGGAGAATACCCTGCTGAAGGAGGAGAAGGAAGAGATGAACCAGAAGATTCTGCGCCAGTCCAAGAACAGTGCAGGTGAGAGATGTTGGATTGGATCCATCAGGGCTTTTACCATAATGTTCCAGCCACTTCTTCATTTTCTTGACAAGCAGCCTATACTGTAGTTCGGATTCCATGACTTAATTTCTCAGGAGATATTCTCTTGAGTATCAGTGTGAAGGTTCTGCCCTTTTAAAGAACATTTCTTCCTTATCACAATGAAAGCCTTTCTGTGAGGTCTGCTTGGATCAGACTGAAAGGGTATTGGGTTGCAGTTGACCTTTGAAGAAATATGAGGCTTTGGGAACTGTACAACCAGGCCTCTTGACAGTATGAAGCAGGTGGTCTCTTCAGTGCCCCTAACTCAGTGCTTTTTAAAGTTCTCTGTTTAGGAATTATAATTCTAGAGCTCTGAAGTTAACAAAAAGGAGAACATATTTAGAGAAGGATATTATTCCTACCTTTCAGATTTGTTTCAGTAATGTCAGAAACTACCTTCTCATTTCAGAAAATTCTCTTATGCCTGTTAATAGATTAAATATGAAGATCTACATAATTTTCCTCCCATTGCCATCTCTGAAAATGTGCCCAAAAGAGCTTATTTCCAGAAGGTTTAAAGTGCAGCATCAAGCATCAACTAACTGGGGAGGGTGGGGTCGCATGAACAGATACTGTTGTAGACGTTGCTGAAAGCATGATGCTGCAGCACGAGCTGTCTTGCTTATAAAACAGTCTGAAGCTCAGCACTTTCTCACTGACTGATGCACATGTGCAGAGGAGTGAAAATGCAGCCTACTTCAATAACAGTGATGCTAAACGTAATGCTCAGCGTGCAGTTTGGAGAGAAGATAAAGGTCCTACTTATCAGCTCAAAAGGACCTGGATACCTGCCAGTATCACATCCGTCTGGGCTGCTTGGGCAGGAAAATGTGACTGGAAGTAATTGAGAAGGCAAAGCTGTATGAGTGCATTGATTTCACTTTGGGACCTGTGTTTTTTTTATGTTCTTTAATAAAAATCTAGGTTTGTCATAGAGGACGGATCTTCTGACTTTTGATGCTGTCGTGAATTTTGAAGACATGTCTCAGGTTTACTATATGAGCGCTGTTTTGAGACAATCCTGAAAAAGCACATGACAGCGTTTATTTTTAATTAAAGGGGGGAAATTACTCAACATTAGAACATTCCTTCATTCTTTTACGAATCAAGACTTGCCTTGTGTGCGTGTTCCACAGCTGCAGCACGTTTTGACACAGGATTCCAGATAGCACATGAGTGTTAAATAGTAAAAAATGCATATGAATGGAGTCTTGCCATGTGGGCTTTCTTCATTTTACTCCAAACGTACAGTATGTGCAGCTTGACACCAGGCATGAAACAGAGTATACTCAGACACTCTTAAGAGCTTGGTCTTGCACTGTATATCATTCTCATTGTGGTACAAGCACTCCTTGAAAATGACTCAGAAAAATACCACTGGTTTGTTTGGGGAAAACCATTAGTTGGTGTACGTAGATGCGTGATCACATATAAATGTGTGAATAAACACCGTGGTGCAAAAAAATCTCAAACTTTTTTAATTGTTCTGCTCTTTACACTGAATGTTTTTCATGTCTTTGATACAGAAAGACAGCAAATCTATGGTAATCCTCTACTAAAGGTTAAGCTGTTTTTTTGTAAGATACCTGTTAACCCTTACAGATCTGTATTATGTAGTAACCTTTTAGCTTTGTCAGTTGTTAGAGAGGAACAAAAAATGTTAATGACAAGGAACACCTGACAACTGAATTGAATCTGATTGGTAAACGTGATTAATCAGCTGCAGTACTACAACACATCATTCTGGCCGTTCCTGTCCAGTTTACCTTGAGCTGTATGAATCGCAGTCCGATGTGTTATAACAGTAGAAAACACTAGTGAAGGCTCAGAGTAAATTGTTGATGCTCGTGACATGGGTATATCGTAAATCTTGCTTGGGTCTGATGGGAAGAAAGTTTCCTTGAATCCTTTTTTGACACTTATAATTTGCCAGCGTGGAGTGATGGAGAGACTCACTACCATAAGGAATAGGGGACGTGTGCATGTGGAGGGTCGGTCTGAGTGTCAGCCCGTGTCGCTCTCCTCTCAGACCAGGTCACCAGTGTCTCTCAGAAGGAGACCCACCTGCAGGCCGAGCTGGAGGAGGAGCGCCGGCGCTACCAGAACCTGGTGAAAGAGTACTCCCGGCTGGAGCAGAGATACGAGAACCTGCAGGACGAGGTCTCTCTGGCCAAGGTAGGAGTTCACTCGAATCCCCACTGTCTATCTAAACATCTCAAAAACAAGACAACGTTGTTTTTCGACTTCTTCTGTTGCTTAAGAAAACATTCAGGGCAGGAATATGGTTCAGAATGATAGGGAAGCCATCTCTTACGTATGACTCCAGCTGTTGTCTTCTCTTTTCCACCACAGATAGGGTAGGTATGTATCATATTGTACATATCATCTTAAATCTTATCCTATTAAGAGCGAATTCTCTGTAGAGAAGTGGTGTTTCTTTTTTCAAAAGACAATTCCTCCCAAGTCACTCAAACCATTTTATTGGCATTGTGAGTGTCTGCTGCTTGCTGCATGTATTTGTGGGCCAGTCTTCTTTTATTAGTTGAATTACCAGCAGAACGCGAGTCGGCCACTCTAGTCAAACAGCCTTGACTCACTTGCTGAATTGTGACCTGCCAGGCATGTGGATTACAATAGAAGCCAGGAAGACAGCAAAGGAATGCGAGACGCTAGGAAGAAAACAATGCTTTAGATTCCTGGAGGTGCTTGATGTGAATCGGGTGTTTATTCTTTTCCTTTTTACACCCTTCGTTTCTTGTCCTTGTCCGTAGTTCCATCCTGGACACAGGAGGAACCCGTCCAATCAGAGCAGCCTGGAGTCAGACTCCAACTACCCCTCCATCTCCACCTCCGAGGTGGGCGACACAGACGACGCCATCCAGCAGGTGGAGGTAAGGTAGCAGCCCTTCTGAGCCTTAATTTCCCCGGTTCTCTGGGTGTTTTCAGTTTTTAATTTTACACTTCCCCTTCTCCACTTATTAGTGGAAAATCAATTATAATTATTAAAGATGTTTACATTTTCACTGTTTTTAAAAGCACCAAAATGGAGTTTTTAACAAAGGTTCGTTAGGGTTGAGACAGTAGTCAAGACCTTACAGAGAGCTTGTAATTACACGCCATCACTTTGCTGAAAACCTGTAAAAACCACAGTGGCTACCTTCTACCTAAGTCATCAATAAACTCTCCTCAACTTCCGCCTAAATAATTTCATTGTTAAATCTACAGTAATGCTTTGAATTTTTTGTGAATTTACCATCTGGATTTTCTTGTTTGGGGTCACTGTTATCAGAGCTTTTTTTTTCCTTGAAGCAAGATTGCACTGGCAGAATGTCTGCAGTGTTATATTGATATATCTGCTACAATATCGCACTGGGGTTACATCACTTCCTGGCGCAAAGGTACAGGAGTTCCTGATCTGTGAATATCAATGTTTTCTGCTTTACAAAATGAAGCATGAACTTTGCAAGGTGGTAAGTGCTTGACGCACATTGGAGTACGTTTTTCGATTTAAAACCAATTTTTTTTAATCCACATTACTTCACACACGACAGTAAATATGCTTTTAAAGAGGCTTCTTGCCATAAGAAGGCAGCTTACAGGAGCTGGCTTTGTTCGGCTGCTGCTTGTGGCAGATTCCTGACCTGCAGGTGGGTCTCTTGTCCCTGACGGTGTCTGTCTTTCCTTCCTGTGTGCTGTTCCCCGGCGGCAGGACATGGGCCTGGAGAAGGCGGCCATGGACATGAGTCTCTTCATGAAGCTGCAGAAACGCGTGAGGGAGCTGGAGCAGGAGAGACGCCGGCTCCAGGCTGACATGGAGAAGATGGAGGAGCTCGTCAAGCGCAAGGTCTCTCTCTCCCTGCCCTCTGTCTCCTGTAGTTTCCGTTTATACGCTTGGCTGCCAGGGCTCGTTTTCCACCACTTGTTATGATTTAGTTTGGGTTTTCTTCTGTCTCTTACGATTAAGGCTCTACAGATTTTTATGGGTGAATTAGAAGGACCGTGCACTTCATTTTCAATCTTTGTGTAGTCATTTTCTGTCTGAAAGAATAATTAGGCAGTCAGCTACGCATCACGCTTAACATTGCAATTTAAATTTTTTCTTCTGTCGCGGAACAGACATAATTTGCTCTCATTATGAGGGGATATTTTCCCATTATTTGCCAGTAACTGAAACTCTAATTGCTTAATAATCCTGTGAGCTGGTGCAATTGGAGTAGCTCAAGTCAGCAATGTAAGGTTGTGGGTTGAGGTGCAGGCTGTTCAGTTCCTTCTAAATTTTCACACACCCCTGCTTGTGCACACATGCAGTCACAGGAGAAAATGATCTTTTAAATAACGGATGCCAAGCCAATATGGAAAGGTGTGTGGAGTGATAGTGAAGGTTCTGGACTCCTAACTGGAAGTTTGTTGATTCAAATCCCAGGGGAGACACTACTGTTGTACCCCTGAACAAGGTACTTTGTCTGAATTGCTTCAAGAAGTTGCCCAACTGTTTAAAAGGGTGCAAGTGTAAGTTATTTTAAATAATAACGTCGGACAAATAAATTAGTAATAATAAAAAAGTGAAGTTCTGCCTGCAGTTTTGGATTCAGAGACTGCTGTTTGTTTTCATTCTTGCAAGTTCTTCAAGGCCCTCAGTATTAATTGAAATAAAAAAAACAAAGAGCTCTTTGCTTGTTGCTCTCACCTTGCCAGTCAACCTGTTGGCCATGGTAAGAGAATTCATAAGCATACTTACCAAACCAAACCTATGACCATTTTAAGAAGTTTCCCTGTGGGAGTGATAATCTCGGATCAAGGGCTGTCAAAGCTTTGTGGAAGTAATCTTTTCATTAGGTAAAGCGATTAAGCACCAAGTCCTTGATGTCTTACACAACCGAACTGCCCTTGATACATCAGTATTGACAGAAATAGAAACTGTGTTGGTGCACTATACCAAACTTTCCAAATGTGGAGAAGAACTGTGAAAAATTCATGTTCATCTCCCTGCATAATTCAGCTAAATGTAGGTACTTAGTGGTTCTTAAAAACTTTAATGTTGGTCTTTCCTTAGTTTCTATATATTTAGACAGCAATGAGAAATCTCTCCTCTGTTTCTGAGAAAGCCTTGAGATTTTCTGAAGAGAGACATTTTTATTTAATGAGGCAGGAGTGGTGGAGGCTGTGTGTAAAAGATGGAGTGGTTGAGATTCTAGAGCATGCTCTTCTTTTTCTCTGTATTGAAACTCCATTACAGAAATACTGCAGTAAGGTACAGTAGAACATTATAAAAGGTCCACAGTTTTTAAAAAGCTGCTGGAGTTGGAACATTGATATACAGTAAATTGTGTATTTTCTATCAACATTATCACGAAGTATTACAAGGTATCACAGAGTAATGTCAAGAAAGGTCTAATGTGGCCTTCTGTCTTTCAGTACACCTTAGCTCCTAATGTCTTGCATTTTTGTGGTTCATTTGGATACATTTAACACTTCGTGTTACTAACAGGGCTTTGTTAATATAATGATAAACTATTAGATTTTAAAACTGTAGAAAAGCTAATGTGTAATTTAGTTGTCTTGCTATGAATAAGACAGTTACACTTCTATCTAAAGGAATTGGCCATAAATAAGGTTTTCCTGACCCTTCCACCTTTACCCTGAAATAATAAATCTGATAGGGTGACAAATTCTCTTTCTTCTCTCCTTTTCTGGTATTTTGTGATCTTACACATGAACAAAGGCTGCTTCTTCTTCCAGTCTAGGCTAGGGTGCTACTGTTTTTGGTTTTCTCCTTTTTTATAAATTTACAAAAGAACTGTCAGCAAGACCTTTCCTGTTCGTTAAATTATTTAATAAAAGATCTCCCTGAGATTGGGCAAGATCATGCTAATATATCAATAACAGCAAAGAGGAACACTCACGATGGCGAAACTGTATGATAATCTGGTAAAAAAAAGAGTAAAGAAAATGTGAACATGGCACAGTTTTCATATTGTCCGTCCCCATTGAACCACTGTATATCGATCAGCAGATGTCTGTCCCAGCAGAGTGGCCTGCCGCATCCACTAAACCCAGAGTCTTTGCTGTGTCGCCTTGCAGGGGAACGAGCACAAGAGCACAGCGGATCAAGACGAGGACCGCAACGCCGACTCAGCCTACAACAGTCTCAAGGTACAGATCGCTATCTCTGCTCCTCCTGCTGCTTGTGTCCGAGACGCCGCTAGCTGTATCGATGTCTCTTCTGCTTCTCAGTTTCTTATATAAATGTGCCTGTTTTATATTGTTCGCGTTCTGGCATGTGGAACTGTGGGTGAGTACTTGACTGAGAGTATAGTACCTTTAGCTGTTGTGAACTACAACACGTGGAAAAAGTCATGCTTTCTTGAACGGAGCTGATGTTTGTTGCGTTGACTGTAAAGTTAACCATTAATAGATATAAATCAACTGCTGTAATTGCAAGATTCTCCTCACTTTACCTTGATTGCTTTGAAGTGAGAAATTTTGAACATGAACTTGTTATAGCTTAACTACTGTCTTTCCTCACATATTTGGAATATTGTTTACAATTCTGGCCATCACCTACTGTATATAGAAAATACATTACTACATTACTCAAAATATTCTGTTTTAAGATATGGGAGACTGACCAAACTGAACCTTTTCAGTCTTGAACAGAGAGCATTGCTAAGGGATCCAACAGGAGTGTTCAGAATACTGAGAGGTGTTGACAGAATCATCCTGGCAGACTTCTTCAGCATCATGAGAATTAAAATACACATTATGCTCTTTGTAAAACGGGATGTTCATGTACTATGCATATTGAGACTTTCTGGAAAATGCTGTGCTGCATTTACTGACTTGTGTAATAGAAGTATGATCACTTTCATGAGGACAAGTGTCCAGGGCTGTGGACGTGTATCTGGAAGGCTGTGGGTTCAAATCCCTGGTGGAGCACTGCTACAGCAAGGCACTTCAGTCAAATTGCTCCAGCAAAATATCCAGTTGTATGATTGTGTACAAATATAGGCTGTTTCAGATAAAAGCAACAGCTAAATAAAGTAGTAATAACAGTATGATCAGTGGTCAGTGTAAAGACCCATTTTAATCACAAATTGAGATCCCACCCCAAATGCACTGAGTGAATAAACAAAATAAACTTTGTCATGGATAAATTGGGTCTAATTCACAAATCATTAACCTATAGGCATTTTTCGCAATGTTGAAAGGTCCGTGTTTGATAGCTTAATACAACTTACAGGTAATTCTCTGGTGGTGTTATCAGAAGAGGTCAAAAAACTAGTATAAAACTAGTATCTTGGAATGGAGCCCTGATTGTAGTGAACGTCCTCAAACGTGGCCAGGCATGGAACAGTAATTTTGTGTTGTCTTCAGTTGTCTTGTGTTGTTCAGTGTATTTCAGTGTAGATCGTGACTTAACCTTTTCTCTTTGGGTTTTGTCAAATAGAAGATACAATCTGTGTAAGGATGACCACAGGGCTTACAGATAAAATTGATCTACCCCGAAGGCATGATGGTGTGTTTCATAAGTGGGCTTTTTGAAGCAGCTCTGTTTCTCTCACGCTGAGGTACTGTACACAGCGTGAACTGTAATTATAGCCCTGCATTTTCAACTCCCACTCACACACAGAAGAGAAGTACGCAGAGATGTGGCAAGTTAGAATCTAGAGATTGGAGGAGTACAATCTTTTCAAAAATCCTCCAAACACAGATACTGTAACTGGAATTGTCTGCTAATTGTACCTTTCAAAAGTGTTTGATTGTTAAACACTGGAAATTAAAGTGTGACTTTCAGCTTTGAGGTGAGAGGGCAGGGGCTCTGACAATGACTGGCAGAATCCCCTTTGTTTGGAAATTTAATTTAATGTAACTCTCCTTTGCCTTTCAACCGGATAATTTGAGAAAATATGGGTCCTGTCCTTCAAGCAGCCATTAGTATTCTGGTGACCACAGTCGATCCTTCTTTTCCTCATAACCAGCAGTGCTCTGGCATAAGAGTTCCCCAAAGTACATCTTTCTATTCCTCCTGGCTGTTGGAAACTTTGTAATTCACAGGGGATTCTTCTTTCCCATGCTGTAGAATGGCTCATCAGTTATCAAGGCAAGCGTTTGGAAAATGGATGCATTTGAAAGAGTAAAAATTGGATTAAGTTGTCTGGCAGGTCTGTTCCTTAAGCACAGAATCAAGCAAACCGCAGAGCAGCTTTTGGGTAATGAAGAGTTATACCAGGTTTAAACATAGCCAATTAGCACTACGGCGAAAATCAGTCAGTACAAAAGAAGACCGCATAGTACATAATCTATTAAGACACAAAGAGTGGAAACAGTCTCTATGTTACTAAGGAACCTTGGAGTGATGTTCACAGATAGTAGCATCATTTACGTTAGGTTGCAGAAACGACAGCTGCAGAAAGATTTTTTTTTAAGTAAGGTTGAAACAATTTTCTTGTCTTTCTTGTATAATACCTGGGTCCTTCTATTTTTATATTCCTGAATAAAGACAGACGATCTCTCCGAACAGCTGCATTTTTAGGTGGAGCTCCTAGAAAGACTCGCCTGATACAAATTACTCTCCCTGTATTCAACACCCATCACTTTTATTTTTCTTCTGTTACCCGGCAGAGACAAGAGCTGGAGTCTGAAAACAAGAAGCTGAAGAATGACCTGAACGAGCTGAGGAAGGCCATCGCCGAGAGGGCCACGCAGAACAACTCCTCCAATGAGCTGCAGGAGAGCTACAATCTGCTGCTCAACCAGCTCAAGGCGGCCAATGAGGAGCTGGAGGTGCGGAAGGAGGAGGTGCTAATCCTGAGGACGCAGATCGTGAGCTCCGCCCAACAAAAGGAACCAGACAAACGCATTGTAAGTCCCTTTGTTCCCCTGGGCATTGTGGGATTGAGTGCTGTCCTCTGTACCTCAGCACAAACACTGTGCAGTTGTGTCAGTGCAGCAGTCATCCTTCACTGTGGAGGTGCAGCTTTGAACCTTGAACTGTCTGTCACTGAAGCAGCGAAGTTTTTAATTTCCCCAGTGCTTTTAGGTGCGTTGAAAAATGAAGCCACACAATTTCACAATTAATGGCAGTCAGGCATGGTTTCGTGTTTTTTTCATATTAAGATTCTGTGGTCCATTCCTGCTTGTTTCACAGCTGTGATCTGCGGGCTGAAATTGCAACAGAGGGTGCAGGGTGTGTAATTGTAGATGTAATTGCACTTGATGCTTTTGCTAATTAATTGTCATCCTGCATGCAGGAAGGGGGAAACAAAGGCGAGCACTTTGATGACAGCAGGCTGCAGCTGAAAGGGACAAATGTAAAAGGAGCTCAGCTTGAATGTGGGGTTGTGATGCTGTAGGTTAATTTGATGTAGTGGGTTTTCCTGGTTGTGTTGGCACTGGGAGCAAATCTATTGATGGCTAAGAGATCCATGACCCGAAAGCTCATAGCACAGCACTGCTTAATTATAAACACTTAATTATACAGCCCTACAAATCTGCTTTTGAAGTTGCTGAGGCTGTTTCAAGCTGAATTCCCCCCTGGTGCTTTCTGGAAGCTGAATTCATGTTTTTCACTACTCATTTTTTCTTCTGCTTCAGGTGTCTATATTAATTGTAACACCAGGCGATTCTGATACAACTGATAGAGAAAGTAAACCTGAAAGCATTAAGTATATATGAGCTGGTGGCCAAAGCAGTGAAATCTCAGATCCTAGGGAGATCTGTTTTCTATTGTGTTTTAGAAAAATAAAACGATCTGATTCTATGGAAGGGTGGGCATTTGAATTCATGTGGAGAGGATTTGTGATCAACAAGGACTATTTAACACTCTGTTCCAGCAGCCGCACTACACAGCAGATCAGGTGGAAAATTGCAAAATGAATTCATCAATTGAATTAAGGGGGATATTAAGCTAGATAGGACAATGCCAACCTATAGTGGAATGTAGCCAGACAAAAGCGTTAATAAGCCCTATGCTTACAAAGCGCTGTAGGATGTCCAACGAGTCAGTAATCAAGACCTCCATTTAGCATCTCAGCTGAAGTCCTGTTGACATACTGGGGGATTGATGTGGAAATTCTGCTCCAGATGTAAGAGCCCCAACCAGCGGTCACCAACATCACTTAGCAGCACCCTTGTTTCCTTTTGAGGTCTCTCTAAACCTTCCCTGGCTTGTGACATCAGACTACAAGTTGGTAATGCTGCTTTCAAGTCATTCTGTGGAGAGTGTAAAGGCTGTGCAGCTGTAAAATAAATTTAAAAAGTCATGATGCTTCGGTTTGATATTATTTCTTTGTTTACTGTTATGGTTAATTGCCTGGTTTTACAAAGTCAGCCCAAGATGGGCAAGTTCATGGCAGAACTGACACTGCTGCTGTTTGTGTGCTTGCAGGAACCTAGCACTATGCCTGAGTGGAATAACAGCAATAAGAACATGAACAGGGATGAGGCCATTCAGGCCTACCATGGGATGTGCGAGTCCAAAAAGTAAGTGAACAAGCCTCTGATAAATTAGGAGTATTCTCTCCGCTTCTTTAGAAAAGGTGGCCTTTTCCCTGCATCCTTCCCTTCAACAACAGGCATGCCTGTGCAGCCAGACAAGATCCGGTCCAGACGAGAGCACTTGAGCTCCGGGAAGTGAAATGTTCAAGTGCAGTAACATCTTCCTTTAGCTGAAGCCCAAATCGGTTTGGAGTCATTTATGAAACATAGCCATTAAAGACAAACCTTCGACGTTGTTGAGGAACTGAAAACAGTTAAAAGGCTCAAGGTCAGCCTATTATCAGGTAAGTTAAGAGCTCAATGGTGTACCTGAAATTCATCTGGAATGAATGCTTGGAGGTGTGACAGTCCTTAAAACCGGGGTTAGGAACCCTGATGTGACAGATTTAGGGGTGTTTTTGGATACTCTTACACTGTTTCTTGTGTGTATCTGTGTTTGTTATGCTTGCGGTTAAACACTTTTCCTAAGTTCAATTAGTAGCACAACACCAACACTACAGTATACAGCTGATTCAATTTCAAGTGATTCATTGAGTTGGTTTTTCTCAGACTTATTTTTCACAATCACTGAAACTAATGAAAGGTCCTAGTACACATGAGGAGGGTGAAGTAAGAAGATTAAAACAATACTGTACTTGTAGAACCGGGTGGCTGAACCTTTAATGGGTTGGTCAAACTAGAGCAGGAAAAAAATATTATTTTTTCTAGCATATACTGTACACTAATAGTGAAAAACAATTGCTGTGAATTTGTAGAATTTGTGCTCCCTGTTCTGTGTGTGGCACTTAGCTATGAAAAATATATATTTGCTTAATCATTTCACAAGTAGTGCTACTGTTTAGAAAGGAAAATACAGTAAATTCAGTGGAAGAGAAGAGATTCGATGAAGAGTTTCAGTTCTAGCTGCAATTACGCTTTGCAGTTCAGTTTTAATATTACCATGAAGTCTTACCTGGTGTAAATTATTGTATTTGCAGTGTCTAAGAAAGAAAAACATGTCTCTGTTTATTAACACACCCTGGGTTATATCTTCACATTTAAAATAGAGTAGCAGTCCTATATTATTAATCACATATTGATTTGAATTCATCTCTAATGTGTCTGCTCTTTAATAATAACTGGAAAAGCATATTAAAAAGATTGAGTTTATCTGTTGGCCATTTTCCTGTGGCAGAGTGGGAGGCACGAGAAAATTAGATTGAATAGTGAGCTTTTGTTGCCATTCTTGGATGGATTTGAGACTTATGGTGAAATAAAAGCACTATTACTGGTATGCTGAGTGGCTACAGCAGAGAAATGAGCAGTAGACTTTAGAGACTTTAGAGTTCATAACAGAGGTTACAGTGGTCAACACTGTATGATGTTTTATCAATCTGTTCATAATCTAAATTCATAGATTTCAGCCTTGCAATACTGCTATTGTGGTGGTTTCCAGGCAATAGGAATGACTGACAGCACTGTGATGATATCAAGATAACTGGGGAAAATGCTCCCACTTTCAGTCTGCCAAAAAGTCATTCTCAATCATAAAACCACAAAACAAAAAACAGAATGAAAGAAAAATACTACACCTGCGTTAGCTGAAATAAAGATCCGCACACTGTAGTGGAACTAAGGGAGCAGAACCAGTTGGCTTTGGCAATATTTCAACGACCTGTCAAAGGGAAATATGATTTAGCATTCTGCATTGACTCAAAAACTCAAGAAACATCATTTTTAAAGCCCTCTTCCAGCCTCTAGCTTGTGAGGTTTGTGAAAGCCATGACAAACTGTGTTAGTCACTAGTATGCAGGATCCATTTCTGATCAATGAGATTTGAAAAACATAAAATGGGCAAAGGGTTATTAAAAAAACACAACTGTGCAGCTGTCTTTGGCATCGGTGCCAGCAGGACATAGTATTACATTACTGCTCATGCATAATAGCTACAGTGCCTTGCGAAAGTATTCGGCCCCCTTGAACTTTTCAACCTTTTGCCACATTTCAGGCTTCAAACATAAAGATATAAATTTTTTATTTTATGTGAAGAATCACCAACAAGTGGGACACAATTGTGAAGTGGAACGAAATCTATTGGATTTTTGAAACTTTTTTAACTAATAAAAAAATGAAAAGTGGGACGTGCAAAATTATTCGGCCCCTTTACTTTCAGTGCAGCAAACTCAGTCCAGAAGTTCAGCGAGGATCTCTGAATGATCCAATGTTGTCCTAAATGACTGATGGTGATAAATAGAATCCACCTGTGTGTAATCAAGTCTCTGTATAAATGCACCTGCTCTGTGATAGTCTCAAGGTTCTGTTGAAAGCGCAGAGAGCATCATGAAGACCAAGGAACACACCAGGCAGGTCCGTAATACTGTTGTGGAGAAGTTTAAAGCCGGATTTGGATACAAAAAGATTTCCCAAGCTTCAAACATCCCAAGGAGCACTGTGCAAGCGATCATCTTGAAATGGAAGGAGTATCAGACCACTGCAAATCTACCAAGACCTGGCCGTCCCTCTAAACTTTCAGCTCAGACAAGGAGAAGACTGATCAGAGATGCAGCCAAGAGGCCCATGATCACTCTGGATGAACTGCAGAGAACTACAGCTGAGGTGGGAGAGTCTGTCCATAGGACAACAATCAGTCTTACACTGCACAAATCTGGCCTTTATGGAAGAGTGGCAAGAAGAAAGCCATTTCTCAAAGATATCCATAAAAAGTCTCGTCTAAAGTTTGCCACAAGCCACCTGGGAGACACCCCAAACATGTGGAAGAAGGTGCTCTGGTCAGATGAAACCAAAATCGAACTTTTTGGCCACAATGCAAAACGATATGTTTGGCGTAAAAGCAACACAGCTCATCACCCTCAACACACCATCCCCACTGTCAAACATGGTGGTGGCAGCATCATGGTTTGGGCCTGCTTTTCTTCAGCAGGGACAGGGAAGATGGTTACAATTGAAGGGAAGATGGATGCAGCCAAATACAGGACCATTCTGGATGAAAACCTGTTGGAGTCTGCAAAAGACCTGAGACTGGGACGGAGATTTATCTTCCAACAAGACAATGATCCCAAACATACAGCAAAATCTACAAAGGAATGGTTCACAAATAAACGTATCCAGGTGTTTGAATGGCCAAGTCAAAGTCCAGACCTGAATCCAATCGAGAATCTGTGGAAAGAGCTGAAAACTGCTGTTCACAAACGCTCTCCATCCAACCTCACTGAGCTCGAGCTGTTTTGCAAGGAAGAATGGGCAAGAATTTCAGTCTCTCGATGTGCAAAACTGATAGAGACATACCCCAAGCGACTTGCAGCTGTAATCGCAGCAAAAGGTGGCTCTACAAAGTATTAACGCAAGGGGGCCGAATAATTTTGCACGCCCCACTTTTCATTTTTTTATTAGTTAAAAAAGTTTCAAAAATCCAATAGATTTCGTTCCACTTCACAATTGTGTCCCACTTGTTGGTGATTCTTCACATAAAATAAAAAAATTATATCTTTATGTTTGAAGCCTGAAATGTGGCAAAAGGTTGAAAAGTTCAAGGGGGCCGAATACTTTCGCAAGGCACTGTAAGTAAACAACAGTTTTTTTAAAAATATTTTCTATAATTTTATTAACAATGCAGTTTTGCTCCAGGGTCCATCTGGTTCATTCTAGGTTTGTTTACTGCTTGTGTATTACAACATCATTACTTCATGACCAGTGTCTAATGTTGTGACAGTGAGTGAAATACAAAACCAATACATAACATACACCTTTATAAAAAAAAACGCTTGTTTTTTTAGTTTGTCTTTTTCTACTCCCACAGAAAATGTGTTAAGAAAGGTCTGCTGTAAAAGCAACCACCCTGAAGAGCGTGGTTCTTCCTTTTCCAAGTAATCTTTGCTTTTAAAAGAGCCATTTCAACCCATAACGTCCTGCAGTAGAACTCACTGACAATTTTCTGTTAGTAGAGGGGAAAAAAACTCCATCGATCTGCACAGAGGCAGGTCTTACATGTCAGGACCTAATGTAAGAGCCTGTTTGTTAAACAATAGGAGTCTGCACAGCTTGTAGAGCACATGGGCACTGACTGTCAATTTCTCACTGACTGAAAGTCCCAGAAATTCCCTTTGACAGTCTGATCAATAGCCACTGCTCGTATTTTTTAAGACGCATCTTTGAAACTATGATGTAGCACAGAAATGCAATTAATTGGCTTCTGTTCTGACAGAAGACAGGATCTGAAAGGTATTTTGTGATATTTGCAATTCCCCCACAGTATGACTTTCAGTAGGGAAAGTGCAAACATGCTGTATAACAAGGATGTTGTTAAACTACAAAGCAACTAATCCTTCATTGAAAAAGCCTTTCTTGAGCCCCGTGACCCTTGTTCTATGTCTTATCAATTGGCTGGTTTATTGTATACTGTATATGGAGGTGGAATTAGAGTTAACTACATATATGAAGTCCTGTTCTCTCAGGAAAATCTTGCACTTAGGGATTTAACACAAACTTCGAGAATTAAGAATTAAGAAGGGGTTTGTCATTTGACAACTGTAGAGTAGTACTGCACAAATTAAATGCTTTCTGCTTTAATGCTGTTGTCTGTTTCCACAGCTTTGCTTGCTACGTATACTGCAGCTGTGTGGAGACAGATATAGGCTCAGGGGAGGCCAGGCAGGGCTGATTTACACAGCTCCTTCAACCAGCTGATAACAGGCAGAGTTTTAGACAGAGACTAAAATAAGGAACACCATTTCTGCTGCGTTGGAGGTCTGTTGAGATGCAATGTTTAAGAAAGCCCTTAAAATGCTATCAGTATTTTACATGGTGTGCCAAGTGGCTTTCCAGCAGACAGCGGTACATTGGCAAATAACAGCTTGGTCTCTTTCCATGTTACTTAGCGTTGGCTGCCTTTTCAAGTGCACGTTTTCCTTTCAGCTCCTCTCTTTGCCAGCGCTATTAATCTGTCTTGCTTTGTTTTCTCCACCCTGTCCTTCTCCTCCTTCTCCTTCTCCTTCTCCTTCTCCTCCTGCTGTGACTGTGGTTTCCAGCAAGGCCCAGGACTGGGGCTACTTGAACGAAGATGGGGAGCTGGGCCTGGCCTACCAGGGTTTAAAGCAAGTCGCCAGGTTATCTGCTTCTCTCCTTTCCTGCGCTCAGCTGTGTGTTGTGTGCATGTTGGAGCTGGGCACACGCCGAGCTTTGTTAGCCTTATCTGTCACGTGAGACTGGCCATTCATTGCCATTCTGTGTCGTTCTCATCGTTTGGAGGGATGTGATGGAGTTCCTGCCCTTACAGGGTACTTGGAATGTGTGCTCCAAGCCACTGCCATTGGGTTCTTCAGAAAGGAGCAGTCTGTGTTTGAACAGAATCAGGGTGAAACAGTCAAGGACCTATCAGAAGAGAGCTTGGCCACTCGAGCTTCCATCTAAGCTTCAACGTTTAAACTGCTGTCTTTTTACAGGATGTCTTCAGTGTGTTTTTTGTGGAGATCAGGAGGGCTAGAAAGGTGATATACACAGATGGTATAAGCCTCAGCCTTTTGTTTCACTCTTGTCGATTTACATTCTTCCAGCAAAAGCAAAGACCTCAACACAGACTCACATAAAATTATTACAAGGGGCAAAACACATGAAGAACTGAAAATACCACATATACTCACCTACGTATTTAAAAGCGCTGCCTGGTGGGCAAGTAAAGTTTTAGAGCATTTAAGTAAGTGTGTGTGCAAAAAAGAAAAATTCCAAGGGAGTATGTGAATTTGTTTATAATTTCACTGACCTGAGATCTGTTTTACAAAGACTGCAAACACTGGAGATATAGACACAGCTGGCATCAGCACACATGTCTGAAACATGCGAGTCAAGAAACACGCACTCCCAGTTCCTCCCAGTTTTTTGGGAACGGGCCTTGCCGCTACTGGGAGCCGGAGCTGTGAAACGAAGACGGATTCTAGGAAGTGAATTTGTCAGTGTCAGCAAAAGAGAAAGAGAAGTGGCTGATCCAACATCTTAGAAAACAAGCAGTCTGACAGAAGGACTCAGACAGGTGTTGCATCTGTGCTGTTGATATAGGGTTCCTAGGATATTCCCTACCTGATGTATCGCAGCAGTCCTAGTTTGTCTCCATATGGCAGATCTCTTCTTCCCCCCGTTTCCTGCGGACAGTGGTGTGCGATCATCCCAGTCCCTCCATCATGCTTTTCACATCCCCACTGTGACCTGAGCATCGTCAGTCATCCTCCATGTCGTACCTGCTGTGCCTTGACCATAGAGGTCACTTGAAAGGCAGGCGGGCATACAGTATGCTTCCCTCAAGTGCTCATTGTAATAGAAGTATTCATCTCTCACACTGTGTACAGTTTCGAGAAAAAGGGTAACTTCACCATTAATATTGTAAGGAGAGACGTTCTGTGTCAAAAATGCAAATCAGTCTGTGATATACAGGTGAATCTGTATTAGCATTGCCAATACCCTCTTTCACAGAACATATTTTTCTTCTTTATTACATTTGGTTACTGTATGTTTAATAGTGGCCAAATTCCATTATTCAAAACGGAACAAAATTTTAGTATATAAAATGGGGGAAGGGCTGTGTTTTATGTTGAGAATGGGACCTGAGATCTTCCCTTGAGAATACAAATGCAGGTCTAAGATGAAGTGTCCTGCTGCGATCCTCTGTTTCAAAAGCACTGGGAAAATGCCCTTGTTGGTCCTGACATATTGTGTCTCATGGAATTGAGAGTAGTTTCCTTTGAGTAGTTTTCTCAAAGGAAAGATTCACCTTTTATTACTCTAAAATGGCCTACTGCAAGTCTTTTTATGAAATACAAAATCTGGTTATTTTTACATTGACTAATGATTGAATAGTTAACAAATAGTTTTTTTTAAAACTTCTCATACTGAATTGTGACTTCCTTTCCCCCTCTTCCAGGGCTAATTAATTCTTTGTGTCCTTTGGTTCAGTTAATTCTAGTTGCAAATTAGCTGAAGGGGGACATGTTAGGTGTCTCGGAAATTCTTTGAGCTCTGATAAGATTTGTATGTAAGATGTTTTTTTACATCACAGTTTGAACAGTCAAGATGTACTGTATGTAAATTGAACAGCTAACTGCAGCAAATTGGATTTCTGAAAAACAGAATGGAAATTCAGTTTTCACAGAACCCAACAGTTGCCTTCTTATCAGACATCAAAAGCTCATTATTTTATTGAATAAACATTTGCTAACGTATTAACTCTCTCAAAGGTTATCTCACCCTTTTACAAAATCAAACAGACTTGCAGTACATGGAGGTTTTCCGATACAGTAGAAAGGAAGTCTACTTTGATTTTTCTTCATCACCCTGTTAGTTTTATGAAGACTAGGAAAAAGTGAAGGCATGAAATCAAAGCTGAAATAAAAGAATAAACTGTAAATATTCATTGTAGTGTACTGTATGTAGCAGTAAGGATTCATACAGAAGGATGATGATCTTCAACTGTAAGAGTTCGTACAGAAAGATGATGAAGATCTTCCTCAGCTCTGAGAGTTTGTATAGAAGATGACAATGTTCATCATAGTTTATGCAGCTGTAAGAGTTTGTACACAAAGATGATGAAGATCTTTCTCAGCTCTGAGAGTTTGTATAGAAGATGACAATGTTCATCATAGTTCATGCAGCTGTAAGAGTTTGTGCAGAAAGATTCCTTGCAAAGGAATTATACTGGCAACTCGTTCTGTCACCTGGGGTTCAATGCTCCCTGCAGCCCTGCAGGGACAGTAGTATTTCTCTACATGCCTGTGATGCTCGGGGCTCTCCAGTGAGTGGTGTTCTCTTCCCCAGGCTGCTGGAAGGCCAGCTCCAGACACAGAGCCGGCAGCACGAGGACGAGCTGGTGGCCCTGCGCACCCAGATCGAGGTCTTGAAGGACGACATCGAGAGGAAGCAGGAGCTGCTCAGCCAGACCCTCTCTCTCTCGCCTGAAGCGCAAGTGGAGTTCAGCATCCAGCAGGAGATCACCCGGCTCACCAACGAGAACCTGGTGCGAACCGCCTCCCCCGTCTCACCCTTCTTGCCCTTCTGTCTGTCTGCTCTGACCAGTCCCGCGTCCAGCAAGACAAGACAGTCACTTCATGGAACAGAAGTGCAAAGCTGACGTTGACAAGTGTGCGTGGCTCGCCTTAACACCTCTGGTTTGCTCCTGGGTTTCTAGGACCTGAAGGAGCTGCTGGAAAAACTGGAGAAGAACGAGAAGAAACTGAAGAAACAGCTGAGGATCTACATGAAGAAGGTCCAGGAGCTGGAAGGTGAGAGGAGTAGCAATTCATGGGGAGTTTCTGGTGATGATATCAGCCCTTTCACTCACTTCTCCACTTTGTCTGGAGGAGGTCTGTCAACCACACGTGTGAGAGAGCAGGCAGCGCAGGATTTAAATGGAATTTCAATCAAAGTATAATAATTACATCAAATATATTTCATGTAGTGTCTTTCATGGTACATCATCTCATGGCTCTGTACAGGAAAAAAGTCAAACAAAACAGAATAATACACAAATTTGAAAGGGTACATGAAGCAGAATTAAAAGCTGGGGTATAAAAGTGAACTTTAGGGCAGGATGTGATACGAGTCGGGAGATCAGCCACAGGCTTGAAGCACCGGAGCATCAGTATGAACTCTTGCTGTCTCCCGGATCTCAGAGCTTCGGACCATGATTCCAAAGTGCAAAGTGGACAAGGGGTGTGTAGGTACACAGGGGGTGACAAGGGAGTGTAGTCTGGCTTTGACCACTGTCACTTCATCGGGACAGAGATTTCAGTTCTCTGGAACCCTCTCCCAAGTACTCGCAAGCGCTTTCTAAATGAAAAAGAGTGGACTCCTTGATTTTAAGAAGTGCTTGTGCCCCAACCTCAGTCTGCCTCTTTGGTCTGACTGGTGTGCTCCATCTCCTGTCTCCCTCTCCAGTGTCCCAGACCTCGGAGAAGACGGAGAGGCGGCGCCATGAGCTCACCCGGCAGGTGACGGTGCAGAGGAAAGACAAGGATTTCGAGGGCATGCTGGAGTACTGCAAGGAGGACGAGGCCCTGCTGGTGAAAATCCTCATCACAGGTACAGTATCCTGGGCTGGAGCTCAGTCTCCACTGCTGCTCCTTAGGATCTGGTCAAATCCTCATCACAGGTACAGTATAGCCCTGGGCTGGAGCTCAATCACCACTGCTGCTCCTTAGAAAACTGGTCAAATCCTCATCACAGGTATAGTACAACCCTGGGCTGGAGCTTAGTCTCCACAGGTCAAATCCTCATCAGTGGTTTAGAGGCAAAAGTACTAGGATAAGCCAACAAGGGAGACAATTTCTTATCCAAGGTGTATTCATGCCCTTGAAGCAGAGAGCCCTGACATCACCACAAAACCCTTTTTTGCACACAAATAGCGTGAGCCCAGGCGGGACAGTCAGCTGTGCACCAATGAGTAGACACAGCAGTCCTTTGCAAATGGCAAACTGCCATCAATTTCCAATCCTAGGTCGATTAGGAGACCTTTGCACAACCAGGGATTAGTTTTATCCTGATAAACTGCCTATCAACCAGAATATACAGTATGTAGTTTAATGTGGCGAGTTTCTCAACTTACACATTCCTTTTAACCAAAAGATAACACAGCATCACCAGTAGAAATGTTTGGTCTTTGTCAGTCTTGCAGATGTTCTTAATAGATCATTGATTAGAGCCAAGTGGGACCAGTAGTTTTTGTTTTTTTTCGTAAAAAAAAATAATGCTGTAAAGTGTCACATACTGTAAATCGCTCCAGGTCTCTATTTCAAACGTTGTATGGAATTATATTGTAACGCTTATGGCCGACAGGTACTGTGTAAGAGCCGGCTTACCAGAGCAGGTGACGTCACCGCCCTTCCCAGTAATAGCAGGACCACAGCCCCTGGGCTGTGGAGAGATCTCTCTTTGGCTCACCGGGCTGGGTCCCTGTTGAGTGACGCGGGAGTCCCGGGTTCGAGCCCCCGACGGTGGGGGGCCGACCTAATGCGGCAAGGGCGCCCGCCTGAGCCCCCGTTGCGTTACAATATGTTCAAGGTTTGATTGAGACTGCAGTGTGTAACAGACTCTACTGTGTGCTGCAGAGGCTCCAGAGCTGCTCGCAGGTTTTCCAGTTTGCATTTTATCTGAAAGCCAGTTTCCGAATTTGAAGCTTACTGGATTACAGAACATTAAATTATTATCAGTAAAAACTTAATAGTACTTGGGATTGCCAGAGCGTCCTTCACAAGTCTTACCTAACGTATTGTTTTGTTACACATGAAGGATTTGTCTGTGTTCTTTCTAAAACGGTGTGCCCTCGACACGCTAACTAAAAGGAGACTGAGGGCTGTCACTCTGCTCCGTGTTAACAGACATGAAACCGCAGATGGTGTCGGCCACCGTGCCCTGTCTGCCTGCCTACATCCTCTTCATGTGCATTCGACACGCCGACTACATGAACGATGACCAGAAAGTGCACTCCCTGCTCACCTCCACCATCAACGCCATCAAAAAAGTGTTAAAGGTACCGCCCGCACGAGCTGTTTCAAGGCGATGAAGCAAGGAGCTCAGGCAGGTCCCGGTTATCTGTTTTGACGGGTCAGTGGGGCTCGTTTTAAAGCGCGCGGGGCGTGGAACGCTGAAAGCAACACGCAAACGCGGATTGAGGATTGATGCCGAATTCCACATTTACAGGCTGTTCATATGGGAGAACAATCTCTCGTCTGTATTGTGGCGAATCGGCCCCAAACTTGGTTCGGCGGAGGACGGCGACACAGACTAGACAGGAGGCAGGTTAGCAGCTTCACAAGGAAGAGTTTATTGCCCTTTAGGTTGCAGGAGTGTACTGTTCACTTGGGAGAGATGGGGGAAGAAAGAGACTGGAGACAGAGAAAGAGGGAGCGCGACGCTACCATATTATGTGTTTAATAATATAGCTGTTCAACTTATTAAGTGATGAAAGTGGCCCGTTCACAGATCAACCTGAGTCCCCCTGACCCCAGACCTGCACTTTCCCTTCTGTCTAAACAGAACTGACAGATGTGTGGTGGTTGTGTTGCTCTTTAAAAAGCCTCAGGTTTCCCGAGCCTGGTCATGACCTCTCCACTGTTTTTCCAGTACTTAGTAGTAACTAAGCTCTTATTTGCATAAATGAACCCTTTACTGAAGTCTTAACATGCCTTTTTAAACCTTATTGCAGCTGCTGCTACTAGGGATTTCAAGCTGCTGACGGGCATTCCTAACGAACTCGAAATCGGAAACTTGGTTTAGGAGGTGAAACCAAATTAGCGAGTTAAATTGTGAGTTTAAAAGAGCTGTGCTTAGCAGTTGAAAACTCAGCCGTATGGAAAGCCCGAGGTCTCTGGGCTCCCGAGGGTGTGGAGTTAGCATGCCTTCTTCACACCATGCCGGGAGAAAAGGGTGAAGCTTTCGCAGTCCTGCTGCTGGCTGCCACTGTTACTTCTAAACCTGTGCTGCGTACTGCTGCACTTGCCCCGTCTTGCCAGCGTTCTTCCTCGATGTTAATTAAAAAATAATTCTGCTCATTGAGTCCGCCCATGCATGTCTGAAAGCGCTAATGTGGCGGAACAGCTTCATTTTGTCAGATGAAGACGGAACCAATTTGCGCTAATTCTGCATCTCATTTGGCCAGGAGGGATGTCTTGCATAAAAGGCGCGGCAGCCTTAATCTCAGCGGAATGGATGTGGACTGTGAGAAATGCTCGTGTCCGGCCTTTTTCAGCAGCTCGTCGCTCACATACGTCTTTTCGCTGTCGTTCACAGAAGCACAATGACGACTTCGAGACGACCTCCTTCTGGCTGGCAAACACGAGCCGTCTGCTGCACTGCCTGAAGCAGTACAGTGGGGATGAGGTGAGGCTGGCAGAAGCGCAGGGGACAGTCACAAGAGGGCGCTAGTGGACAGCACACCAGGCACAATAAGACGAATCCATGTCAGGCTTTGTTGAAGTCCTTGATATTTTACTGTTTCACAGGAGAAATACAGCTGTGACATTCCTGCCTTGAAAACTAAGCATTGTGAATACCAAGACATTTCAACACTTTTCTCTGTGGTTCTAAATGAGTCCTGGATTCAAACAATAACTAAAAACTTCCATAGATAATACCTTGGCATAGTTTAATGAAATAAAAACTTACTAGAGTAAAACAAGAGCATCCATGTCAAGAATATTCCCCACAAGAGCTGAGCACTTAAATTTTATTGTAAAATGATCGTCCTAATTATCATATCACTATCTAACATGATTGACCCATTCAATTAAAGTAATTGAATAAGAATCAAACCTAAATAAAATGAGTACAGAAATGGCCTCATTATTAGGTGCCGTGCTCTGATTTGCACAGGCTCTGAGCTGGTGCAGGTTAAAGTGTGGGAGTGCTCTAGGCCGCCACCACAAAACTGATCTCTGTGGCTCAGTTCCAATCCAGTCCTTTCTTTCCCCACCTGGAAGCTGGAAACAGCAGCAGGTGCAGTTTGTCTCACTCACCCTGTCCTCCCCGGCCAGGCCTTCATGACGCAGAACTCGTCCAAGCAGAATGAGCACTGCCTGAAGAACTTCGACCTGGCAGAGTACAGGCAGGTCCTCAGCGACCTCTCCATTCAGATCTACCAGCAGCTCATCAAGGTGGCAGAGGGCATGATGCACCCCATGATAGGTGAGCTGCTCCCTCTGTCCCACTCTCTCTCCCTCTATCCCCTCTCTTTCCCTCTGGCCTCCCTCTCTTTCTTTCCCTCTGTCCTCCTCTCTCTCCCTCCCTCTGGTCCCCTCTCTCTCTCTCTACATCTGTCCTCCTCTCTCTCCCTCTGCCCACCCCCCTCCCTCTGTCTCTCCTCTCTCTCCCCCTCTCCTGCTGTCCCCTGGGTCAGTATTATTCCTTCTGTGTTGTAAACACGAACACAGGTTTGATTTTGGTTCAGATTGTTGTGCCATGCGCATTTGATGCACTGGAATTCTCTCCCTTGGGACCTAGTTTTTAAATTATCTTTAAAATTTAGCTCAGACCTTGCGTACTCAGAGTTGCTTCGTGAATCCACTTTGATTTGTGAAATCACAAATTTGCACACAAAAAATGGAGGAATTCTTTTTTAAGTGCACCCATGAATAAAAGCTAACCTGCGTCCGGATCTGTAATTAGAAAGTGCTTCTTTGTGAAAAGAGGGTTGATTGCAGGCATCAGTGGTTAATGCCACTGCAGGGGCAGGAGCAGCACAGCAGGGTCACATGGAGGCAGCTGTCCCCTGTCTCTGACGGACCTCTGTGGGTTTTCAGTGTCGGCGATGCTGGAGAGCGAGAGCATCCCCAGCCTGGCCGGCGTGAAGCCGATGGGCTATCGCCACCGCTCGTCCAGCATGGACGGGGACAGCTACTCCCTGGAGGGGCTGATCCGCCAGCTGGGCATCTTCCAGGGCACCATGTGTGACCATGGCCTGGACCCCGAGATCATCCGGCAGGTCTTCAAGCAGCTCTTCTACATGATCAACGCCGTCACGCTCAACAACCTGCTGCTCAGGAAGGACGTGTGCTCCTGGAGCACAGGCATGCAGCTCAGGTAATTTTATTGCACAATTTTATTGTGTTTTCATAGTTTTATTCTGCTTGTCTTTTATGTTTACTAATCTTTTTTGAAACCAGAAGGTGCATCCAATTGACACCACTATTTTTGGTGTTTTTTTTTACTGAAAAGCACCTCCATGATTTCTGGATGCATGCTCATTTACTCCTTTTTCTATTCTGCTTATAACATGCTTTTATGTTGTTTTGTCATAGTCTTCCATACTTGGTTTGTATAATGCATTACCATTGTTCTCTGTGCTTGACCGCTAATGAAGCTGCAGCCCAGAGAATCGTGAAATCTCTTGATAATGAATGAAAATGATGAGAATCATAAATGCTCTCTAATCTTCTTCATTTCCAAAAGATTCGCAATTTCAGGAGTTATGGGAACAGGCTCTCCCCTGCTCTCCTTTCTCCTATGAAGGGTTACATGCTCTACCCAGTCTTCACTTCTTTTCTTGCTCCTTCTCTGGCATTTGGAGGTGGACTGGACTTGTTATCTAAGCAGTCCACAGTCTGTCTTGGTGTTTCCCAAAGGCCCGCTGCCCTTCCTTGTCTCACTTGGATTGTGTCTTCCTCCAGGTACAACATCAGCCAATTGGAAGAATGGCTGAGAAGCAAAAATCTCCACCAGAGCGGTGCTGTGGCCACCATGGAGCCCCTGATCCAGGCCACCCAGCTTCTGCAGGTGAAGAAGAAGACACACAGTGATGCTGAGGCAATCTGCTCCCTGTGCACGGTGCTCACTGCGCAGCAGGTAAGACTGCACAGCGCTCTTTCCCTCTGCACAGCGCTCATCGCGCAGCAGGTGAGACTGCACAGCGCTCTGTCCCTGTGCACGGCGCTCATCACGTAGCAGGTGAGACTGCACAGTGCTCTGTCCCTGTGCACAGTGCTCATCGCGCAGCAGGTGCAACTGCACAGCGCTCTGTCCCTGTGCACAGCGCTCATCGCGCAGCAGGTGAGACTGCACAGCGCTCTGTCCCTGTGCACGGCGCTCACCACGCAGCAGGTGAGACTGCACAGCGCTCTGTCCCTGTGCACGGCGCTCACCGCGCAGCAGGTGAGACTGCACAGCGCTCTGCCCCTGTGCACGGCGCTCACCGCGCAGCAGGTGCGACTGCACAGCGCTCTGTCCCTGTGCACAGCGCTCATCGCGCAGCAGGTGAGACTGCACAGTGCTCTGTCCCTGTGCACAGTGCTCATCGCTCACTGAGCAGCAGGTGAGACTGCACAACGCTCTGTCCCTGTGCACGGCGCTCATCACGCAGCAGGTGAGACTGCACAACGCTCTGTCCCTGTGCACGGCGCTCACCGCACAGCAGGTGCGACTGCACAGCGCTCTGTCCAAGTGCGCTCACCGCGTAGCAGCACAAATACAAACTCTGTACAAACGGTAGGTCAAATTTTTAGTAAGCTACTTTTGTAGAATTCAGTTAAACTTAGCTACTTTGTGTTTAAGAAAGCAGGCAGGACCCCACATCTGTTATTCAACTCTGTCAAAGAGAGTCTGTAATTTAAGATAACAAATTTGTAACAGCTGAAGTTTTGTGATGTTTGTGTTGTCCAAAGATATTCGTTACAATGACATCTTGTCCTTAACATAAAATTTAATATAACATGTAACACAGGCCTTTAACACTGTATCTCAGGTACAATATAAAAGCATGTAGGAACGGCTTGTACTTTTAGAGCTGATCTCCGAGAGAGTGATGGCGATGGTGGAATGTAATAAGCATATTTCCGAACTAGACTGATCTGCGCTATGATTTATTTCATCCCTGTAACTGTAAGTGGAATAATGAAAATAAGTCCTAATCATATTGATCCACAGCAAGTGGATAATTCACGTTACTGAAAAGCACACTACAAATTTCTCATTGTCTGTCTTGACCCCTCCCTGCAGGTTGTGAAGATTCTCAACCTATATACTCCTTTGAACGAGTTTGAAGAACGAGTCACAGTATCCTTCATTCGGGACATTCAGGTGAGATTATCTTTGAAAGCTGCAAATATACATTTTGACTTTTCATACATTTCAGCTCTTTAAAAGATTTCATTTTATGCAAAAATATATCACTTGTGCCACTTTTCTCCCCTCCTCTTACCCTTCCTCCCAACCTGGGTCATTAGTTCTCCTCCTTCACACCTGTGCCACATTCCCCTGTTCTCTCCCTCATTTCTGCACACCCCTGAAGTGGCTCTACATCTGAAACATTGTGTTTTCTTTCTTCCCTCTTTTCTGCATGAGGATAGCTTCTGCTCTTTGCTTCGCTGCTCGCACACATTGACACACCTACTTACATAACTGGTTCATTGACTTGCCGGCCACTTTACAAACTGAACAAGCAAAATTTCAGGCTTTTCTCAGTTTTTGGCACATTTAAAACGTAGAAAGCAAACGGCCATGATGGAAAATGGGGTCATACGACTCAAGCCGTGAGTGGGTTGCTGCCATGATAAATGCTTTCTGTTCTCTTCATAGGGCCTGCTCCGTGACCGCAATGATCCTCCACAGCTTCTGGTGGACACCAAACACGCCTTCCCAGTTCTGTTCCCCTATACCCCTTCCGCCCTCAGCCTGGAGACCCTACATATCCCCGCCAACCTTGGCCTGGATTTCCTCACCCGGGTCTGAGGACTCAGGGGTATCCTCCTGACTGGCCAGGAGGAGCAGGAGACCCTGGGATGAGGCTTCGGGGCTCTCTCTGGGCAGTGCAGTATCAAGCTCTCCGTCAACCTTCTGGGTCCGACACATCCTGACAGAGGTTCCCAGCTGCAGGCACTGCACCTCTCCCCCTTCAGCCTTGTCCTGCTGTCATGTGTAGTTGGGAAAGAGACAGAAAAACTGCACAGCTGTAAGAGAAAAAGTGCTCCCCAGTCACGTTTGCAGTGATACTGTATAACAGAAACACCAAAAAAATATTCATTTAATTCCTTGTCTCTTAATACCTAAAACTTCAAAAACAAAATGACTTGAATAGTTTTGAAACAACATGACTTTCCTGCATTTACACGTAATGGCAGTAGTATCCTGTCGCTGCAGGCGTTTGTGTTGGCAGTTGAGGTGGAGCACTTTAGTTCATTTCTTGTCAGGTAATTCTCACTGATCGCAAATCATTTATCTGCCACTAACACAAAATGGTTAGACAGCTGCATATGTCCTTGCTGTAGGTTTCCCTTTCTTTATGGGCTGGCTTATAAGAGATAGGGGACAGACTGGGGAAAAAATAGTTACGACAGCTCTGAGGGAACTGCCGTGCTGATAGGCTCGCTCTGCTGTGGGTCATGAATGAAGACAACTTGCTTTATTTTTGTTTTTGAGATCCTGATTCTTTATTCCTTTGCTTTGGAGATAAACTTGGTTCAAACAAACACATTGGTTTCTCAGTCATCAGCTGAGTACAGCTGCAGGACTGTGGCTGTGTAATTTCATAACCAGTAGAGGGGCAGAGGGTGTGGCTTGAGCTTCCTGGTTTCAGCAAAAAATGCCTAGATGAGCTTTCATATTCAAAGTGCAGTCATTTTATTAAAATCAGATTTAATAAACTTGACGATACAAGTGTACAGTTGGCCATATTAGAGGAAATGCTGGAGGTTGACAAGTTTGCATACATGTTCTCATGCTCTCCCTTTGTCTCCACATAAAGCTGTTTACCTTTGCTGAAAGTGGGATTCTGGGCACCTGCTGCCAAGGTGTATATGAGGGGTTAGAGGGAAGTGGAGTCTGTATTTGGATATGACAGCAATGCTAATGATGAAACCCGTTAGACAGTGGAGTATCCCAAACACATTTCTATTACTGCAGAGCGTGAGTCCCAGAGCTTGTTCATTTGCTCTGCTGGAGGTCCCGAGTCTTTCAGTGCCACTGGGGATACTCCTTTCAATTGTATGATACTGTACTGTATGTGATTTGTCTTTCTTGACCTGGTATGACTTTGCACATTGTTCATTGCAACCTAGAAGACTCAACAGGAAACTGACGAGGCTTTCCAGAAGGAGCAAAGTGTGCTTTAGACCTGATTTGCCATGTTTTGTCTTTATAGACTTCTTGTATAGACTAATTGATATTCCATTTATGAGAACATTGGTAAAAAGATTAGATCATTAAGCCAAACCACACAGGAGTCTTTCATTGGAACGCACAGCTCACATACAGTGAGCTTTCAGTTAAGGAGGACGATCTAAATAGGTTTGATATATCACCCTTTAAGTCTGGAGAAACAATGTGTTGTTCCATGTGATGAGGCAAACAGACTGTAATGACTTTAAGATGTGTCTGAACCTTACTTTGAACCTCCCTTTCCCTGCCTTTCTGTTTACTTGTCTGGCCTTTTGAAAGATCAGGTTTATTGTAAAACATGTTTAATAAATCAGTTATAAAAATAGTAAATCAATCCTTTAGCAAAATCAGGAACAGTGCGGTCACAAGCAGAAAATGAATCAATCTCATGTAATGTCCCAGAGGGAGAAATGGAGACCTATTGCTATTTTACCTCCCACACAGCAGTCAGATTTTCTTAAGCAGATATGGAAGGACATGGGGGTTCCAAGATCACCACCTTGTGGAGTCTCATTGAACTGTAACAAGGCTAAAGAATGTTCAATTCCCAATGGAGGTTTGTTTGTGGTTGAGGTGACACCTCATTTCCATGCTTTCATAACCTCATGAGTGTGGAAGCTCTGTTGGGAGTATGGGACAAGGCCAGGCAATGGGGTTCTCTGCTTTTCTTCAGATACAAAGCGCACTTGTCGTCAGCCGGACTTATAAAGGGACTGTTTTCTTCACCACCTTATCTCTCAGTATTGAAGAGTGTAGTGTCTGGAACCACTGTGCCAAAATCTGTGTGTAGGTGTAATCAGGGCTGCAGGCTGACGAGGCAAAGTTAAAGTTTTTCCTGCTGCGGTTGTCATCTTTTTTAGTTTTTTTCTTAATTACCTTTTAGCTTTTATTTGTAGGAAATCTATACTTGGAAATTGAATATCTTATTTTAAATGGTATTAGCATTATTTTTAAAAATGTTTTTTTTGTTATGGGGCTCGGAGCAGGGGCAAAGAGATGGACAGCTATTTTTTAATTATTTTTTTTAATTGGTATTTTTTCTAACACCAGTTTTCCAAGAGGCTAATTTATTCATTTTGATTTAAAGTTGATCTACTTTTCTGGTGATTCTAACCAATTGCCAGCTGCGTCTAACCAAATGTCCAAGTAGTTGAAGTCATTTTTTGCCTGTGTGTCCTTTATTGTAACCGTCTAAAGGCCTCTAACAAAGCATGACAGCCGTTGTAGGGCGCAGTCTTTGACACAGAAGTGATCATTCCTAACAAGAGCTGCATTCAAGTTCGCTGGCAGCTGCTTTGCCCCTGCAGAAATCTGCAGCCTCCCTGGAACTCCTCCTAATGAGATCTCAGATGTGTTTGTTTCCCGGATTTCTCAAAAGTACGTACATCTCAAGAAATCGATGGGCCTGTCTTATGTAAGCATCTGTTGGAATGGAGGGTGTGCACCTGCGCTAATAGCCCACTCAGCCCATCTGGAGAGCGAGGTCTCTGAGCTCTCCACTCACTCTCGCAGCACACTTTTTCTTTTGTCTGAACTAAAAAACATTTGTTGTCAATGCCTCGCAAGAACCGTAAAATCTGTTAACCCTTAACAGTCTGGCTTGGCCAACTTGCGTTTATACTCTTTAGAATTACAGTCATCCATGTTGCCAGAGTAGCATTTTAAACCCAGAAAAGGCCTTCCCTTTTTTTAAACTGGCACTGTCAAGGCAGTGAAACACCTAGCTTCTTCTTTTAGCAGCTGGTGTGTATATACGGTTTATACTGTATCTGGCTCACACCAACCTAAGAGAATTAACCACTAACCCTGAACAACCCCTCAGTCACACTGCAAAAGCTGTCTACAGATGTGCGGAACAAAAAAGAAATCAAGCTACAAAATATGACTCTTGTGAATAATGGATGCATATGCTGTATATATCATTTTCAAAATCTGGGGATGGTACTGATCATGTCTGGGGGGTATCTATAAATATGAATTGTGCTTAACAGACTGTTTAATTCAGAGTTATGTTATGCTGTTGAAAATAGTTTTACCTTTTGAACAAATACTGTATGTAAACTACACATTAACGATCTTTATGAAAATACGTCATACCAAAACAAACGGGAAATTCTCAATAAAAATGATACATCAATTTTGAATAAAATAATTCTGTTTGTGTTCTTCTGTTGGATTTCCATGCTGAATGTTTAAACCCAATTCAGATTTAAAAAAGTGTTTCATATTCTTACAACTGTACAGTAGATGTTGCGTTTGTAAGGTTTCAAGCAGGTTTCAGTGAAATGTGGGAAGGATCCATTTTAAAAGTGTGTAAATCAAGTTCAAGGACAGTATGAAAACGGTCTCCTTTAATTTCATCTGAAAAAAATCTCACCGCTTCATCCCATGTGACCAGAGCTGAAATTCTGACTGGAAAGTCCCTCTCTGGGATCTGTGTACTGCAGGGTTTGGAAAACAGCATCATCGGAGCTCCCAGCAGATTCATTCCGCAAAAGAACAGAAAACACTTCACACACCCTCAAGAAAGCTCACTGCAACTCTCACCTTCCAAGTGTTTACATGGTTCATCTTGTTACAGAGAGGGATTTGCATTGGTTAGGATAAATGAAATGTGATGAGAGACGTCTTCAGCCTTGTATTCAAAACACCTGGGCTTTTCCAGCTGCTTCCTGTACTTGTATGGTTTGCTATTGACATCCTTGTGGTGCTTGAAGGTTTTGCATTTAATTTGCACCCCTCAACCCAAATTAATCCATATGGGTGTCAGGGTGCAGTGGCTAACATTGCTGCCTGGGTGCAGCGCTGGGACTCTGGGTTCAGTTCTGGACTTGGCGTGCTTCTGTGTGGAGTTTGTATGTTCTCCCTGTCTTCACATGGGTCGCCTCCAGGTGCCCCAGTTTCCTCCCACATTCCAAAGACATACTGGCAGATTAATTGGCTACTGAGGAAATTGGCCCTGGTGTGAGTGTGCACGTTAATGTCTGTGTGCGCCCTGCCCATGGACTGGCGTACCATCCAGGGTGTACCCTGCCTTTCGGCCATTGCTTGCCAGGATAGGCTCTGCGATGACACTGAGTTGGGATAAAGAAATTAGAAAATGGATGAACCCAAAGGTCTTTCCTCCATGCAGAGGGAGGGAGGCAGATAAAATGCATTAGCTAATTGTATCCATCTAGAAAAACTATCCCATGCTGAAGAGCGGTGTCGGCCTGGACATCTGCATCTGTTGTGTTTCCAGAGCTTTTTTAATCACCCTCTGTTCTTCTTTAATTCCTTACATGTGCTTGAGCTTCTCCCATAGTGTTATTAACACTTATGTGCAGTAACTGTCTTCTATCTTTCTCTTTAATGAAGTCGTTTTAATATCTAAAATGATCAGTGAGGCAGATAGCCTTTGTTCAATTTGAGAGGTCCTCTTGTGGACGTGAAGTGTAATTACAGACCAAAGAAGTGAAACGTCACCCAGTTTAACGAATTCCCCGTGCTCTTTTATCCATGCCGACTCGCAAAATCAATAAGAAAATATTAATAGTGCAAAACTAAAACTGGCAAGTAAATTCATCTGTAAGTGAAACAAAAGCAATAAAAGCACGGAACATTCTACGAGAAGCCACATAAAACACAATGTTACATGTTAGTAAAAAATATATTAATAAATTTTAACCGACCTTACAGAAGCTATTGCTTTAAAAAAATTATGGTTGGGAAAAAATAGACGAATCCTAGGTTAAAGGAGTTAATTATGACATACAAGTGATTATCAGTGAAGACATGAAAAAAAACAAAAGACTCCGTTCGTCTCCTATTGTTTGATTTTAGTATCTCGCTTGGTCGATTTGACCATTTCAACCCATGACAATCATCTTTCCTGATATCTCAGAAGTTTTGCCCTCAATAACGAAGAGAGAGTCCAGACGGTGTACTTTAAGTCAAGTGACGTCACAAGGTGGGTGTTACGTTGTCAGCCCGTTTGGTAACTGTTGCTAAGCTGGCAGGTCGCCTAGGCAACGGGACGCTGTCTCTTTACAAAGGCCTTGCAGCTTTGCTGGATTTTGGACTGTGGAGAGCGAAGCACACCCCTGGACAATACAAGTCCGCCACAGAAGGATAAAACATGTCGGATATTTTGTGCCAGTGGCTCAACTCTGAGCTCAGAATATCGAAACATGTGGGTGAGTGCATTTCTTATTACTTTTACCTTAAAAAAACACCTCTGACTTTGTTCCGCATGGCTAGATTATAGAAAATATAACATTTTTTTGCCTTCAGACC
The DNA here is from genome assembly GCF_055471065.1 of Atractosteus spatula. NCBI lineage: Eukaryota > Metazoa > Chordata > Actinopteri > Semionotiformes > Lepisosteidae > Atractosteus > Atractosteus spatula. Next base: position 62,473,485 of record NC_142708.1, on the reverse strand, counting down.
CGAGTTCATTTGCCAAAGATTTCAGCACCGGATATCTGATTGGCGAAGTCCTGCACAAATACCAGCTTCAAGATGATTTCGACCTCTTTTCAAAAAGCAAGTGAGTGGACTAGTTCTGATTTACCTGAAGCCGCCTTTGCAGTTGACATTTGTAAATGTGCGGTTGTCAAAGTCCCCCGATCGAAGCCACGCGTTTTGGTTTGGCTCTTGCTTATTGGAAGTTTGGAAGTCCAGCACGAGAGAACAGCCAAAGGCTGGTGTCCTCTTCAGCGAAGTCCCCGTTATTTCTTGCGTACAGGATAAATACCCTCTATTATTATTATTTATATTATTATGTGCAACAGGCAACGCACAGTCAACAATATACGTAATGCACGTTTTGTCTGCACGGTTAAACTATTTTAAGTGTGTTCTTCATAACTGCATTTTTCATTTTCTTTCTGTTTTTCATTAACTGCATTATTAGTCTTGATGGAATTCATTGCAATTCATTCTAACATGTACTGTAGCTGGTATTGTCAGTGTTTTTGCAGCACACTGACTTCAGACATAATCTGCCATTTTTCTGAAAGTGACCTGACAGGCACTCCCCAGGTGTTCTCAGGTGTGGGTCAATCATGATAAAGGCCTCTAGCAGCTCTGGTTAAATTAAAAGACCTCTAGCACTGGTCCTGGACAGACCCAAATCATGCAGGTTGTATAATTAATAATTGAATGATCGATTCCCAAACACTTGGAGCAATTACACAGCATCTGTTGAACAGGTGATCTATTCAGTTAAGTAGTTCAGACATCAACTGGATCTGAATACTGAACAAAAATCTGAAGTTCTTAACTTAATTGATCAGTAACACACAAGTGTCTCCAGTCTTTAGTCACAGATAATTCAAGATGACGTATAAGACTTACTGGGTTATGGGAAGTGTTGGAGACCCCTAATTTAACCGTCACCACTGGAACTTGGTGGTCAAGTCCATGCATTTAAATTGCAATGTCATCAGAAAAGAATCTCTTCCTACACACTCCTACAACAAGATGGATGTGCACATCTTTAAGGGAAAGGACCAGTGCCCTGGACAAAAACATCTGCAATCTGATGACATTAATTCCAGACACCCGAGACACTGATTTCAGCATTTAGCTTCTTTTCCCTCTTGCAGGACAGCTGATTCCAAACTGAACAATTTCACCCGGGTGGAGCCCACGCTGCAGTTGTTGGGAGTCCCCTTTGACCTGAGGATTGCCCAGTCCATCATGTCGCAGCAGCACGGCGTGGCCACCCGGCTGCTCTACCAGCTGTACATTGTTCTGCAGAAGAAGAAGAAAGCTGGGCTCACGGGAGTGGCCCTCGAGACCTTACAGCCGACAGCGCTGGCAAAGCTGCAGAGCATCGAGAGAGAGATATACAACGATGTGGGTTTCGCGAGTACCTGAAACTGAAACCGTTTTCCTGGGAATAAGCTCTAGGGACCAGCCTCATCAAACCCTTCCTGAAATTGTGATGTATAGCTGTAAAAACACAGACCATACTTTTGTCATACAAAGGGACATGCAGTTTCTCTCGGTTGCCTCCACTGTGTGGCTAGTGTTAGCATTAGGGGTTGTGCGTACTGTGATAATGCAATGAATTAAGTCAACGGTTCCAGTTTCTGTAGGAGCCTTATCTCTTCAGTGAACTGAGAGTCTCACCTTATGGCACTGATAAACATAGCCCATATGGTTAATCTGGGTACCTATGTCTCAGGCTACCAGGGAACGTTCTTCTCTTATAGAAAGCAACCTCTTGTGCATGTTTTCTTCGGGTTGATTCAGTTACAAAACAATTCATTTTAGTATCTAAAATAATTAAATTTTAATGCCTAAAATTGTTAATGGGTGTCTGTAATATTTTGGTGCGCACTGCATAACGGAGCCCTATAACATTAAAATGAATTTTTACTGCCCTTTTTGTTAAGTAAACTGGATAATAATGAAGTGTCTTCCTGAAAAATAATAAAAAACAAGAAGTAAGACCTAAGTAGACCTTGAAAACCTGCCTGTTTTGATACACACTTTTTGCCTCTTTTTAGCGTCTGAGAGGAGCAGTTCAGCGTGAGGCAGATATCAGACTTCAGAAAGCGTCACAGAAATATGAGTTGAAAGCGAAAGAGATTCAAGAAAAAGTATCCCTTGTGCATTACCAAGAGATGCAGAAAATGCAGAAACTGCAAAATGATCTACGACTTCAGAGTATTGAGAAGGTACAGTGCCTCCTTTGTCTTCACCGGGAACATTGTTTCTTGTAAAATCCCAAGGTCATTAGAGTGAAACTTACTCCGTGTTCTTAAATAATCAGATTCTTTACTGTAGTTTCCAGAATAAAGCATTTTCTGTGTTACACATTGTACTAAACTGTGTATACATGTACATCTTCAGTGTCCTTCATATTGCTGTTCACAGCCTGAACAAACGTCTCTGCAACTCTCGCACAAGTGTGGCAAAACTGAGCTGCCTAATCGGTGGAGTTCAGGTGGAGTTCAGGTGAACTCCTACACGCATGTATTTGCTGTGTTTTAGTGGGAATGGTGGGTTTAAGTCTGACAGGATTTGACCTACAGGACCAAAGAGACGATTGTGGCTTACCAGGCTCCTTTATAACCTGCAGCAGTACTAAATTAGGGTTGTCTTTCTTTCTTCTGATGCACCAGCCCTCTCACTGGTGGCTTGCAGTTGGAATAAGAATTAGAAAAAGAAACAGATGGTCTGTCAAGAGCAGGAGATGTCTAGAGTCTCTGTTCTGCACCTTTGAGGGTTGTAGCTGTTGGATAATATGATTTCAAACTGGCTATTCCAAATAGAGGTTGGAGATTCTAAGTTTAGGCAGTAGAATAGGATTACTGTCTTGCAAGGGAAGTAGTGTAAAAGGTAAAGGTAAAGTCCACACCAGAACCAGAACAGTTCATCGGGCCAGAGCTCATCCTGGTTTCTGTAGTGTTAAGTGGACTTTAGAGCACATGACTCCCTCCACTGGACAAGAAGCTCAGGGAACATCCCCCCAGCAATGCTGGTCCCCACTTACTGTATACAGCTCGGTGTGCAAGAGAATTCGAGTGAAGTACCTCAGTCAAGGTACAACAGTGATGTCTGCAGCAGGGACTCAAACATCATCAAGTCAGGGTAATATTGCAGTTGTTAATAAGCTGCTGCCCCCACCGAGAAGATGTGGGCTACTGTATACAGCTTAAAACTTTCTGTTTCAGCATCGGCTTGCTCGGAAAAGACAGAACGAGATCATGGCCAGGATACAAGCTGCCATTGTTCAGATTCCCAAACCCCCACCTCAGCGGACTCTGAAAGCTATTGAACTCCGTAAGCAACAAAAGAAGCAGCTGGAGGCTCAGGTACGACAGGTCATCCTCACAGAAAACATTGTTATATAAGAGGCCAATTGTTCAGAACAATTGTTCAGAATTTTATAGTTTGATGGAACAGTGCTGTATTGATAAGTATTACTCAGCTGTGTGGTTTGCTCGTAGCTACACTATATATTTACTCTGTTTGGAAAGTTTATGTGGTGTGACAGTACAGAGAAAAAGATTGTGAACTCCCTAGGTTTGTTTGTTTCCTTGTATATTTAAGACCTAATTACTGTAGAGAGTCATCTAATAAAAGATGAAGGTAACCCGATTTACCCTAGCCACAAAGACACTGTATATATTTGAAGTATTAAATTAATTAAATCATCCAATAGCACATTCTTTTTTGAATAAGTATGCGAGCCCTTAGTTAGATTTAGTGACTGATGGCAACTTCTTGACCAGCAATGACTTCAACTACCAGTTTCCTGTATCCTCCTGTTTATCAGTTTCCTGTTTGTCAGCTTTTAGGAATTTTGGCCCATTCCTCATTACTGAACTGCTTCAGGACAATCACATTTGAAAGTTTCCTTACATGACCCCCGCTGTCTTCAGTCCTGCTATAACATTTCACTAGGATTTAGGTATTTGACTTGGCCAATCCAAAATGTATGTTGAGAATTATAGCATCTGCTTTAATGTTTAGAATTACTGTATTGCTGCATGTCCCACTTTTGGCTCAGCTACAGCTGAAGAATTGGTAGCCTGATGTTTTCCTCTCCAGAATTTGTTGATGCAACTCTGAATTCATGGTTCTGTGATTGGTAAGCTATGAGGGACCTTGCGCAGCTAAGCAGCACCGAACTGTGATACTCCTACTGCCATGCTAGACGATCAGGATGAGGCTCTTCTGGTAGAAGGCAGGGTTCGGTTGTCGAAGTAACATTTTTCATTGTGGTAAAAAAGTTCAACATTTGAGTCATCTTTCCAGGGAATATTCTTCCAGGGGTCTTCTGGATTGTCCAAGTTTTCTCTAGCATACTGTGCAGGAGAGAGGTAACAATGTTGTTTTTAGAGAACAGTAGTTTCTTCCTGGCTATCCTCAACATGAAAACCATTTCTGTCCTGCCTTTCCTCATGGATGAGTCATGAACACCGACATTAGCCACAGCCACGTACCATGTAGGCCTGCAGATAATTAGATGTTACAGTGGGATTTCTTGTGACTTTCTGGATAATGGTTCAGGTTGCTCTTGGGCATCCTAGCAAGAGAAGATGACCAGTCTTGGGTAGAGTCATTGATCATGGCAAAAGTCAAAATGTATTTCCATTCACGTGTATGGCAAAAACCATTTTGTTTCTTACAATTAGAACATAGCTGCCCAAATTCATTTTTTGTTTACTGTACATTTTACCCAGTTATTTAACTGATTCGAATTATTGTCTTAATTTTACTAAGTAAACTTTGCTAAGTTAATTTATTATTTCACCTTTTTTCAGTGATTTTTTTCTACTTCACGCAGTGTTGCATCTCAAAAAACATTTAATCGATCAATATAAACCCCTTTTGGTTATTTTAGAAAAGACCAGTTTGATTATACAAGAGTATCATTGTGAGTAATTCCTATAATAATATTTGGGGTCCATGACCTTTTTCTCAGTACTGTATTATGTAAAAAGTCTTCTCCCATAAGCAGCATGTAAAAGGCTGAAGAACAGGAATGCATCAATTGCTGTAAACAACATCTATTTCAACAGAATTCTTGTACAATTTTTTGTTTGAAATATAATGGCATATGGCCTAATTTCTAATTGTTTTGGGAAAACAATTGCTACTGCTTGTGACTGTTAAAAGCTTATTTAAACAGTAAGGTGACTCAATCCATTTGCAGTGAATGATTACAGCACTGGTGCAGAGGATAGGACAAGGTCTTCCTAATGCTTTGATTGGATGTATTATAGGATGTGTACAGTGAGATCCTGCAGTTTGAGAAAGTGAGAAAGAAGCTGTCTCCATCTGCAGGTGTCACTTCCTCTCTCAGGTGTGTGAATGATTAATTCTTAAAATGATTATCTTTAAAGCTAAGCTTTATTCATGGCTTTGCATTAATTTCTTTTAATCACAGTTTGCTGTAACGTAATGATTTTATCTCTGTTTTCTTCTGTATTGAAAGGCTTATCTGCAATGGTTATGCTGTATATTGTAAAGTAATTGTTTGGGACCCCTGTAAAGGAAGTATCTCTGACACTAATAAGAATTAGAACAGATTTTATTAATTATGACATAATTTTTTCATGTTACACTGCCTGATAAAAAGCCTGGTGATTCGGAAAGGGCAAATGGTTCCCACAGCAGGTTATTCTCCCAGAGGAATTTCCTCTGCCTGGAGCACAGGTTGGGTCCAGTAGTCCAGAGTTTGCCAAATTGAGTATTTTCCGCGATGTTAGCCAGCTGTATCTGGGATTCTCCTAGCAGTGAAGCACAGCTGGCTGAGTGGTGCCATTCCTAGATGGGCTCAACATCAGCCAGAGTTTCTGAGTTTCCGCACCTCAGCCACCCCTGTGGCTTGCTAGGTGCCTGGGAGTCAGCTGTGTTATTAGCGAGGGCAGAGGCGGTACTGTGTCCAGACCTTCCCCTGCTGTTTGAGTTCTGGGCGTCCTGTTATCACATCGTTTGCACCTCTCCTGTGCTACTGTGAGAGCGATGGTAAAGGAAATATGGTGTAATCCATGGGCAGTTTCAAAAGTAGACTGCCATGCAAGTGCGATAACTGATAATACAGGATGTGTAAATGAAGATGGTGGTAATGTCCACCCAGAAATGTTCTTTCGTGCAGTGCTTTGCAAGGGTCCTTCCAGACTGATGGACAGAGCACGAAGTTCCTCTCCCCCAGCTGGGAGGAGAAAGTGCAGGCCAGCAGCCTGTACATCCAGAAGATCCGTCAGCGCCTGGAGGAGGACGTGGCTGCCAGGGAGCAGAGAGAGAAGCGGCGCCGGAAAGTCCTGGTGGAGCAGTTCAGGGCCCTTGAGGCTCAAGAGGCGAGTTCCCTGTCTGAAGGTCTTTCCAAGCGTGGTCTGACTGGCCGCAGAATTAAAGCCTACAACAAACTGACATGGAATAGCAGTTTTATAAATTGGCAGCTGAGGCATCTTAAAGTAAGAAGCCCAGATGTAGATGCAGATGAATAGTCTATGGATACTGCAACAACTCCACGCCTACAAATGGTCATCCCCTATAAATGGTCACCTATGTTTTTATTCTCTATGTGATGTGCAAGACTGAGTTACTGCTGTGTTTGTGTCCATTCTTTATTATTCTATGTGTTGCATTACAATATGATTATCTTCTTAATAATACAGATTTGCAACAGGGTAATACAGTATGTAATCAATAAAATATTAAACTTTAACATCAGCAGTATGCATTGGTGGAGGTACATGTGGCCGTCACAAAAACTTTTGTCTCCTCTTCCTGCCTCATGCTTTTCGGACTAGATCACAAGGGCTCTTTCTCGTCACAGGAGACGTATCGGGAGGAGCAGCTGGTGAACCGGCTGACGAAGCAGTCCCAGCAAGAGCGCCGGCTGGCCGTGCAGCTGATGCAAGTCCGCCATGAGAAGGAAGTTGTCCGAAGGAACCGCATCTTCCGGGAGAAGCAGTACGAGCAGCAGAGGCTGAAGGAGTTCCAGGAGGCTCTCGACAGGGAAGCGGTACATTTCAGCCCAGGCAGTTATGCCTGGAAATACTGCTTGAATCTGTATTACTGTATAGGCGCTAGGCTGTAGATAATGTTTGTGAAGATCGTAGTCACAGAAATTTCCAGAGTATTTTCACCATAATGTATACTGTGTTTTATATTAGAAAACAGATATTGCTTCTCTGTAATCAGTTCAGAGAAGAATGACCAGATACGTTCCTGTGCTTGAAGGAAAGTCTGGAACTGACAGGGTACAAAAACAAGAATCCCTGTGGTCTTAAATAGAGAGGACACCGGGGTCTTGTGGCTGGTTTTTACATCTATTTAGCCCGAGAACCAACTAAATAATAGATATGATGTTAAGACAGATTTTTTTTCTGCACTTCTAAGGCACTGGCTAAGCAGGCCCAGATTGACCACATGGAGGAGATTCGTAAGGAAATTGAGCTCCATGACAAGATTGCTGCAGAGAGGGCAGAGGCTCGCTACCGAAAGCACTACAGTGTCTGCCAGGAGGTTCTCAGCCAGATGGTTGACCTTGTGACCAAAGTTGGAGAGTACCGGGAGCTGACCAGCAAGTATGTGTTCATCCATGGTACAGAGCCACCTGGAGATCAGATTCAAGTGTCCTGGAACGTAAAGATACTTAATCAGACAGATGATCTAATCACCCCATACATGTGTCTACTCTTACATATCTGCCAATTATCACAGACTAAATGGTATTATTTATCAGACATTTGGGAGGAGGACAAAAGATCTAATCTTGCATTTCCACTCTACTACAGTACCTATCAATACTCACTGGCTGCCCACAACTCTGTGCACATCTTTTCTACAGCCTTCTCATCTTCCCATCTGCAACCCTGCAGCTACCTCCCTGGCTCATTCCTCATAAGTGAGGGGGGTTGTGACAATCATGGCCTTTTGGCCAGTGCTGTCATTTCCTCAGGCATGTGCGTTAATGCCATAATATTCAGTACACGATCCCTTGATATTTGTTGGCTCGTTTTGTCATTACTAATATATGACCAAACCAGTGGTCTAAGTATGAAAATGTTTGAAAGATATATCTTTACCAAATGAGCTTGATGTGTTGGATGGCCACTTCTCATTAGTAACCTTTCTTTTGTTTTTGAGATTGTAAGGAAGACATCTGTGAATGCATCCTTATTAGTAATATTTGATTTACATTGAAGCTTTTAAAGGACCTCTCCTTGTGTTGACCCTTGTGAGGACGAGAAGTTACTCTTTGTAGTCAACTCTGTAGACATTTAAAAGAGAGGAGATACGTGATTTGTCTAAGAGATTAAAATTGACTGACTTACATGAAGGTACAATTCTATATTGTTGTGTACTGAGCAACTTCATGAATCATTGAATTTAAAACAAATATATCTGTATCTTCTTTTATTCAGAAAGTCAGTGTTGTCCATTTAGAGTTGTTACAACACATGCATGTTCTTTTGCTGTTAGTAAGAGTTTACTGATCGCAATACTGTGGCATTGTTGTGCTTCCCACAGTCTGATACCTGCTAAGCTGATGCAGGAATGGAAGGAGCTCTTCTTTAATGGGAAGCCCCTGTATGAGCAGGCCTCTGTCGACCCATTGCCACCCGAGCCCACCCCTGAACAGATACTAGAGCTGGAAAAAATGGCAATACTGGATAACCAGGATTATGAGGACTATCAGGTATGGCTGTTGCAGTGCACAAAATGTGGCTGAGAAGAAATCAGCCTGCCAAGAAATTTAGAACATTTTTCATCTGCAAAGTCCTCTATCCTCCTGAAAAACACTCAGCTCTCATGTTGTTATCTAGGCTACTGTAATTACACAGTTATTACACTGTAATTGCCCACATGATTGTGAATATAGCATGAACCATTTTTTTAATGATTGTGAGTAACACTCCGTATAATCAATGTAAACTATTGGTAAATAATAGCTTTAGCCTCCATTGAGGCTGCTACTGCAAAACGCACTATTGTTAGGAGCACCATGGTAGCTTTTCTGTGCATCATACAGTAGTTACATGGTTACTACTTACAAAACAAAAAATAATTTCAATAGTGATTTGTTGCCTTTTTAGTGTAGTGTTTCTGGTGCATTTTCATATGCATATCTAAAAGATATTCTTTATAGCTTACAGTGTAGGACAAAAAATTGATAGCCGTCACACTGTGGCCACAGAGTATCGAGAAATTTGTTATATTAATCCCAGAACCCATGGAGAGGAAAACATTCTAAGATATTGTGATTTGTCCATTTTGAAAAGCTTAGATTAACAAAAAGAAAAATGTTACGTGTGTGTTGTAATTACAACAATTAGGATTTGCATTTTTTTAGTTCTACTCATGTTTGTGCTTGGAATATGGGGTACAGTACATGTGACCTGAATGGAACAAAACTGGTCATTTCATTATTTCAATTTTTTGTGTCAACCTGTGCTTTGGGTACCCTTCTTGACAGTTAAAATGGGGTGTGAAAGAGCCCAGCACCCTGACATGGTTAACCCTATACCCTACACAGTGAAAGAGCGCTCTCCTAGACCCTCTTGAGAACCTTATCTTGCACACTTTAGTAGAGACCTTAAGGGGCCCTCCACACGCCCCTAAGCTTTGACATGTGTGGTAATACTTATCACTGACAATGCTTAGTGTGATACTTTCACCACAGCGCAGACAGTGTTCTTAGCCTGACACCCACATCCTGGAAAAGCAGCTTGCTACACTGCGACAGGAAGAGCTACCCCCGACACATACATCTTTCAGAAATGCACTGCTGAAGGCTGAGCAGCAAAGCCTGTCTGAGTGACATGTAAAAATCATCTCTGGCCATGAACATAGATCCTAGGTATTAAAAGGATCACATGAGCCTTGAGGGAACTAATGAGCTTTAGATTCAGAGCAACATAAATCACAGACAAACATGATACAGAGCAAAGGTGCATGTTGATTTTTAATGTTAATGCTGTAAACCTGACAATATTTTAGTGAACTGCAAATTGCATTAACAAATCTGGCATGCTTTTCTCTCCAACTTTACGTTCCTTTCTAAAAAACTATTTCCAGAAAACCCCCCTTCATCTGTGTTGTTTCCCAGCTTTAGCAGCAAACTAATCTTCTGAAAGTTTCTGCTGTCTGTGGTCCTAATTAGTTAACTCAACAAATTAATTAGGTACTGACCCTTTTTATCCAATTTGCTCCAGATTTAAACCTGGAATATGTTTAAAGAGATCTATTAACCAGGGAAAAGAGTTGAGGAACTATTCTGCAGTATTGCCATTGCTTTTGTGTCTTCTACTGTGCTTATGCCACAGCACAAGAACTTAATAAAGCTTAACTTATTAAAAAATATTTTTTTAGTTAAAATGGACAGATGTTGTCCAGGTTTGTTGCTCTTGTCTAACAGAGGTGGGAATTATGTCATTTCTGTAGCATATGACTGGGGAATGGGCTGCGCCAGATGATTGTGAAGTGAAAGAGCCTCTGCCCAACAGCAACATCTTGGGCCATGTGGTATACAGGCTGCTCAACATCATAAATCCCCCTCAGCCAGCCAGCCCATCCCCCCACTTCCCCCCCTTCACTCTGAAGGCGTGTGTTCTAGGAAAACTCTTCTCCGGAAAAACCTCCTGCCTGGAAAAAATTGCCAAAGGTACACTTGGGTATCTTTACAGATGTCTGGTTGCAAAATTTGTTTACCCTCCTAGTTTTTGCATACTTGTTGTTCTTAGTCAACTCCTCTCTTTTCTTAAATATTGCACTATTTTCTTCTGGACTTAAAGGGAAGAAAAAATAACCACCACACAAGTACAGTTATTCTTACAGTTTAGCTATGCTGGGTTTTTCCTTAATGCCAGTTCTTAAAAGGAGGAGACTTGGGGTTTTAAGGTGGTCGTTGCAGGATCAAAAAGTTGTGCACAAATGTATGACAAAAAGAAGTCAGAAGAAAAATGACACTTTTGCCAGCTTGTCTTCAAACCCTGTAAATTACACAAAACACCCATGTTTAAGAATGTTTTCTTCATCAGCTTATCACATCCAGATTCTGTCAGCCAACACCATGATTCGAGAAGCAGTCAATGCCTTTCAGGACAATGAAATGGCTGAGGCCCTGCCAGAGTTGAGCAATTCTGGGAAGGAAAGAGAGGTCAGTCCTGTGTTTATTAAACTTTCTTCTGTATGTTCTATCCTGGCATTTGCTGGTTCACATCTGGACTCTGCCATTACCCGAATGAGATTAGAAACGTCTTCAAAGACTGACTGAGAACTCTTGAGGTGGAGTGGTCTGGGAAAATCCTTGATTCTCTGCAACTGCAAGTTTATCATTGGTGAACTGGAATTTCATTTAAATATATAGATGGTTTTTTATTACATCTTGGGGTTTTTTTCTCCCCAGCTCTTCCAAGCATGTCCTACTCATGGTACTGATTGTCGTGTTTTTAATTCTGTGATGTACTATGGGCTGCATGAAGCCAGATGTATGTCTCACTGTGTTCTAGCTCTCTGCACGGGCCCAGCTTGGTGCTGTTGTAGAGAAGATTCTTAAAAAAGGGAAGAGCGTTCCAGATGAGCTGCTGGTCGACATCATCGTTGAAGCCATCAGGTGTGACTCTCACATGTCTTACATAATGTTAGTCTTCTGTATGCTGGACTACAGTTTAGCTCTGGCACCTTGCGCCGTCTTTTGGGCTTGTGATGTGTTGAGGAGTTCAGGTGCCCTGACAGGGCATGTTCAGAGGATGTGTGTATGCTCTGTTTACAGTACAGTATGTCTCTTGTACTGGCAGTGATCCAGGTTCCTGAAGACTCCAAGTGAAACAGAAAAATAGAACGGAAAACTGTAATTCTAATCCCTTGATAAGCTTCCTGTATTTTAGCACACATATCTCTGACAATATTGTTTGTTCCAGACATGTTCCTGCAGAAACAGGCTGGATTTTGGATGGCTTCCCAGTGGATATCAATCAAGCAAAGCTTCTGGAGAAAGCCTTGTCTGGGACTGATCCAGACAAAGCAGGTTCCAAAAAGAGTAAAGCCAAAAGCTCTTCGATTGTGGTTGACCCAAATGCTGCAAAAGAACCACCACGTCCTTCACCTGCTCTGGATCTGGCTCTGCTCCTCGAAGTGTCTGATGACCTGGTACTGGACCGTGCTGCAAAGAAGACATGTATGTACTGTAACTGGTTTAAGGAAACCATGGATCGTTGCACATTAATAAAGTTCATTTCACGGTTTAGGGAGAAGTCAGACAATGGTATTGGACAGGAGGTTCTTGAGAACACAAGTGTGTTCATCTGCCTCGTCTTCCATTGTACCATGAAGATTATAGCACTGATTCCCAAAATTATGATTAATTTTCTAAAGAAACAAAAGACTTGACAAGTGTTTTAGAACATGGTATTAAAAATGCATGATCAAGCACCCTTACCACTTATGGGATGAGATGAAAACTATTACAATTTTAAAACATGTGAATTGCCCTTTGTTTAAAAAAGGAGAGTATTTACTTACATGTTGCACTTTTGTCAGGTATTTACTGTACTTTTGCAGATACAGGAGGATCTGGGCCTGGTCAAGAGGTATACCACCAGTCCCAAGAAGGACCTTTAACTAATGTGGGAGTTAAAGACCAGATCGTACCAATAAGAGATCTATCTCTAGAAAAGCGACAAATACAGCACAGGTCAGTGTCAGCAGTACCAATGCAGTTTTATTTCACCATTTCATCATTTTTGCCTTTTCTCATTTTTGCATACATTCTGCTAGTACCTCCACATTCTGTCATAAGCAACTGACACCACTACACAATATAGTACAGATAAAAGAACATCTTGTGAATTTGTTGAAATGTTTTGGACTTTGTTCCAAATTGCATAATTTGAAATGTTTATTGAAACACCAGAAGAGTTTTCAATTTTAGAATTTCAGAAAAAATCTGTTGGTAAAACAATAGTTTAAAATAATATCCGCAAGTCTATCATAGGCATTCAAAACTAAAACCTGTTCTATATTTTCTGATATTATATTTGAGGTTGTTCTCTTCTTGGAAAATAGAACTCTGCCCAGTCAGCTTCTTCTTAGGCAGAATGTCACATAAGGTTGCGATTTAGCAATATGACAGGATAACGTGTGTGATATCAGGTGATATGTGGTGTGTTGTGAAGCACACGGCTACATTTAATGTTCCCATCAAATATTTCTATGCTGTTGTGTTTTTCTTTATCTATGTTGATTAAACAATCTGTAAGCAAAGTCAAGTAGCATTCAAAGTAAGTAGGAGATAATGAACTGCTGACATGGGAATAAAGCCATAATGTTACAAACATGAATGCATGATGCAAATGCAGTCAAATACAGACCAAATGATTGAAGAACAGATACATAAGTTATCAAACTGAGTAGGCTAGTTACTAAACTTTGTGAAACTGAGCATGTGAAAGTGACAGCCATGCACAGTAAAGCTAAAAGGATGATTATCTTTGTCCATTTGTTCATGGTGTACTTGCTTCTGTCCTCCCTCCCTAGGATCACTGCTTTCCATGACACCTGGCCCAAGCTGGAGAAGTGGTTTGCCCTCCAACAGAACATCTTAGTGAAGGTGACCGCCGAGGAGGATGAAGAAACGGTCTTTAAGAAAGTGGAGTCTGTTTTATTGGAAGCCATGATCAATAAGAACAAAAATGGTATGTGCACTGAACAATTAACAAGTAAAAGCTTTCTCTCTCCCCATAAAGCTCACAGTGACTAAAATTCCAAGAATAGCATGTCAAGAAAGATGGGGCCTTTTGTTTGTTTTACACTGATTTATAGTTATTATTCTGGTCTAATCACACAGTCCAGGATGATGTGAAACTATGAGGAAGGGAGGGAATACTGTGGACTTTGCCTTCTAAACGGAACCTGAATCTGTCTTTGGGACCTCTAGGGAAGGAAATTGTGCTGGAAGATAAACCGTCAATAGAGAGCCCTGTCTCAGATGTGCCACCTCCTGCCCCTGTTCCAGAAACAAAACCCTCAGCTACTGTAGTCGCAACAGAAGGCATGGAAGCGAAACCCTCTAGATCTAAGTCTGCCACCAGATCTCCTAAAGGTCAGCCACGCTTATTCAGAATAATTAAAATTCACCATTGTTGCCTCACCATCCACTGTCTCAGTTCTGCGAAAATCACAATTTAACAGCACTGCTATGCTGGGCAGATGTACAAAGGCATAAATCATAACGCTGTTTATTACATGAAAGAATATTGTCTGCTCTTTTTAGGTAAGTGGATATGTAACTCAAAATATTCAAAATATTTTTAAATGCTGATTAAATGGACCATTGTTTTTCAGACCTTATCCTTGTTTATAATAGTACTGCAGTACACCAGGGAATGTTGCATTAGAAGTGTGTAAAGCTTGAAAACATAAATGAACAAACATATACAAAATTATTAACTTGGCCACTGATACTATCTTATAAGAACGGGTCATGTTTTTTAGGGTTAGGGATTTAGTCATTTAATATGGTGGTGACTGCCAGGTATCCATGTATCTCTATTTACAGCCTGTGGACTCACAGGACAACTTTTAGCACTATTTGTTTCAATGCTAAATTGACCCTGCTTTGACTAACTCAGGCTAAGCTTCCCAAACTAAGTTTAATAAAAAAGACACATTTATCCATTTTATTTAACATAGGTGTGAGGATCTACATTATCTCTTACTAGGTAGAATGATCTTTTAAAACCTTGAAATAATTTCCAAAAAATAAGGAGCTGTCTCGGCATGCTCTGACTAACAGATATTGCAAAGCATGTCCTGTTCCTCTCAGGTGGCAGGGATCAAGAGGACCGCTGATCTGACCCATGTCAGATCACAGGTCTGTTAGCCTAATGGTCACATACATTTTCATTTTATCACACTGTAAAACCAGTAAGGGAGACCTACAGTCTAAACAATCTAAAATGTGTGGTTGTTAAATGCATTGTAAAGTAACTTGTAAGTGCGCATAAATCTACAGTAGATAAAAAACAATGGATTTTTTTAGGCTCCCGGAGTCGAAGCAGTTCTGCCAAGGACAGGAAAGGAAGAAAGGCCAGCATACCAGAGGGAAAGGAGGTTACCAAGAAGATCTCCAAGTCAGGGTCAGGTACAGGTCCCAGCTGTTCTACTGTATTAGTTCAATCAACAGAGTGACACTGTACTTGTCCTACTTAATAAATGTTGTTTTTTTGGTGGCTAAAAATCTTACACTGTAAAGTTACTTCCCTGAAAGTGTAAGGGAAAGAAAATGAGTGACATTTAAAATTATTGTGACAAAGTGATATTCACTGTGAAGTCACTGTTTTGCAATTCAATTTTATCTTTTAATGTGTCAAAAGTAGAATGACCAGTGATTCATTTGTCGATCACTTACAGTAGTTATTCTTCAGACTTTCACTTCTGCGAATTGATAGGCATCATAACAGCTGCTCTTTCAGAACAACGTGGAACGCTTTGACATGCAGGAAGGTACTGGACTTTGAAGCTATTTTTTTTTTCAATTCTTCTTTGCTTTGAGGCTCTGCCCAGGGCAAGACCACAAGAGCATCTGAGTCTTCTACCTCTGAAATGGCCCCTCAGCCTGCCCCCACAGTATCCCCGTCTCCCAAGCCAGGCTCCGATAAGTGGGTCTATGTGGATGAGCTCCTTCCCAAGGTATGAATGCCAGGCCCAGCAGGTCCTGTGGCCAGCAGCCTGATTATGACAATGTCCCACTGGCTTCCTGATTCTAACCATTCATTATCGATTGTCTTTGAGACATGGTGGGTGTAACAGCTTCCAAAGTGGTAAAACCAAAGGGTATATCTCGAGACAGGAGCAAAAGCTGTTATTATTTTTAATAGCACAAGCAAGTTCTCGTAATAACATTTCGCAGACTCTTGTGTAATACGCACAGAACCCTGCACATTTTCACCTAAGGCCAACTCAAGTGCTTGGCCTCCCAGGTCTCTTGTCTCTTCTGGTTTCAGTTTCACTTCCTTTCTTCTCACTACATTGGAGTCTCAACGGTCTCACCCGTCTCACTCGTCTCGCTGTTTTTGTTCTGCTTTGCTCTTTTCCCTCTGCTTCTCTCAGCAGCTTCCTTTCTTTCCTTTCAGTCCCCCTTTTATCCTCTTGCTCGGCAGAAGACCTTGCCACTCCCAATCGAATTTCAAGAATTCCTTCAAACTGAAATGAATGTAACATTAAACCAGATAAAACATGTGTTAGTTTTATCAAGTAAAAGTTATTGGGGATCCTTTTACATAGGAAGCTAAGAAAGGTAGTCAAAGAGAAGAGGACATTCAGCCTCCCTGGATTCATTGGTTGCTAGTAGCTACATGGTCCCAAGGTTTCATCCAGCAGTTTCTTGAAAGGAGCCAGGAAAAGTCTTGTTCCAGACTCCCACAATCCCTCAACCCCTTGTCCAAGAAGTTCCTCTTGTTTAGTGCGTGGTGATTGTCAACTTACAGTGGCAACTCTTGTTTAGGCTTCCAAGTAGTGGACGCTTCTAGTGACTGTAAGAATTTTCTTTCTTCCCACTTTTGAAACTTATCAGTTTGGAAGATTGAGCAGCCAAGCAACTTCATTCTAAGCAGGTATACTGGGACTGATAGGTGTCAACCAGGATGGAGATGCCCATCCTGCCTATTTGATAATCCTTTCAAAGTCTTTGACCATTCAACTCCAAAAAGAGTATCTACAGAAGGTCTTATTGTAGTGACAATGCACTTTGAATAAATTTAAACAGGGATCCTGCACAGATCAGGTTAGCTCCTTAGTTGCCATTATGTTCTCTTGTTGATTCTCTTTACGTGTTGTACCTCTACCTACTGTACTCTTGAGCAAAAACTGTTTGGACATACCTGTATACCTCTGAACTCAGTAAGCCTCATTCTATCGCAAATTATCATGAGGTGCTCACCATTTATGGATAGTTAGATTATTTAAATAATCTCTTTTAATAGAGTATTTTGTATGCAGCAAAAATGTCATACGGAAAGGTTTCAGATGAGGAATGAATTAACACTTAAATTACACATTCATGTTTGGTGTGACTTTAAAAACCTATCCTGCTTCAGAGTTATTACGGTATCAGTTGGACTCCTCAGAAAAGACTTTAAAGACCTTTGCCTTTAAAAGTTTTTTTTTTGCTAATCATCCCAAATTTGTATCATCTTATTCAGCATTGTATAGAATATAAAAGAATATTTAATTACATCTGCAGATATGATCTTGTTTTTGTCAGGTATTGCATTGACCCAAATAAAGAGCACTCATGGTGAAATTTCAACCACAGATCAGCTGATAGGAAGTCATTCTGAAGCTGATGCTTAATGTCCTCATATTCTTCACTAGCCTTTTTTGTGTTTGCACGTCAGCCTCTGACCAAAGAATCCAAGGTGATTTCTGATCAGTGCTTAGAAATCTAAATTTATAGTGTGTCTTTTATTGTGATTTTGCAATCTCAAGAGGCTCAGTTGTTTTAAGCACTGATGAGGGAGACATATTTTTTAGAGCAATGCACATAAACTGTGAAACGCCATGTACAAACTACGGCTGGCTTAAAATAATATTTTATTAAGTAGATAAATGCATTTTTAAAGTATTTTTGTTAAATAGCCTGGTTGAAGTGGTACATTTAAATAATCAGTTCAATGAAGTGCTTTATACACATTGTAGTGTAAGCAAACAAACAATTTGAAGTGGCTGTTTCATCTATCTGTGGAATTAAAACAGATAACCAATGATGCTGGAAGTGAAGTAGCAATGTGTGCTTTTAGCTATGGTATCATTTCACATATACAGTACATGTAGGACTATTCCTCAGCTGTCTCTCTGTACCTCTAGAAGTGAGCACAAAAGATGTACCAGCTATCTGGTAACTTTGGTGGATCATACTTGTGGAGCATGTTCCTTTCTGGACCGCAGAAATTTCTTCTCCGAACGCACTGCTTCATTGTATGTTCTTTTCTGCTCATGTTCTGGATCGAAATTCTGAGTATTATCAGCTGTTTTAGTGAATATGTTTCTGTCACTTCACAGTACCTTTGATCCTGCTTCTCCAAACCAATACATTTGTTTTCTTCATGATTTTCTTTTTCAACCATCAGGTTCATTTGTATATACAGTATGTTGAGCCGTGAGATGCTTAATTTAATCTTTTTACTTGAATTACATATTTGACTACATCTTCAGCAATTTTTTGTTTTCAGTAATCACAGGTGTTGAATTTAAGTAGTTTATTTTAAGCAAACAAAAATAGTGCTTATTATGGGAAAGATTGACACGGCACTTACTCTTGCTGTCTGTTCTTGGTCACCTATGAAGAGCCGTTAAAAGAGCTGTTGGAGAGAGACTCTAATAAATGTTGTGGATATGGCTGAACCGTTCCGTTTACCAAATTTCTTGGCAACAGTATGACTTGAAGCAAGGTATTTGATCAGCAAGGTATTGAAACCAAGAATTATTGTATGTGTAGAAAACAGATTATATATCTGATTAGGTATAATCATGCACAAGGAATGTGTTAAGGAACTTAATATACCGAGGCTGTCTAAAATGGAAGTTAAAATCTAAAGAAACCTCAGGATCAAAAATGGGAAATGCTTGTACTATAATAGCTTTTCTTGTACAATATTAGACTATTTAATTTTTCATCCGCTGTTGTTGTGTTCATTTCTAACTCCAAGAAGGGTACTGCCAACTGCGCAGCAGTCAAAACATTGCTCTACTGGCCCAAATGTATGATTAGTACCATAGCTATTTGCAAGAGTAACATGCAAATTAACAGTAGTTCACCAACTCACCTTTGTGCTTACTCTGCCTAATTCTCTATCCTTCATTCTGCTTAGTCAGTCCCTCAACCATTTATTTAGTCTCTTCAATCCAATATGCATGCTTGATTCAGTAACTTTAAGGTATATTAAACAACTGTAGGTGTCATTGCTTTTCCAGTTAATGTATGGCAAATATTTCTAAAGAGCTGCAGCTCTTAAAAAGACTTGCTGTTTCTGTCAGGCTTGTGTGATATGTAACTTTGAAAACAGGCTCCTTCCTGCATTTATTGCAGAACGGTCAAGAGGCCAGTATTAGTTGGATAAAACTGCACTTATTCAGGAAGGGTATTTAAAGGTATTGTGTAATAATTCGTATCAGCACAAAGAGAGTATATGTTCCAGGTCAATGCTACTGTATATCTGCAGAGTGCCGACTTACAGTCTAACAAACCCTTCTTATATTTGCCTCATACAAATAAAATTATATATACAGTATGTTTTACAGTACACATGTTGTAGTATCTGTTTTTTATGTCACATTCCGTTACTGTTGACATTAAGTATTTATAGATCTGTAACAGTAGTGGTGCTTCTGCTTTCATTGTACCCATATCCTCAGTTGTTAACTTTACCAGATTCTTGCTAAGCTGAACAGGTGAGACATTGCAAGGTCTGAAACAGAATGTGATTTAAAGAGCCATACAGGACCTATAGAGCTGTGACTGCTGAAGCTCTGGGCCGCCCATTCTACTTTATAGTACTGTATGTTTTTCTTCAGTCCATTATTCATTCATTATTATTTCATACAGGAGATACCTGAATATCTCATTCCGTACTGGGAGAATGTGTGTGACTCTTACATTACCAATGTCAAGATGGTAATGCGCAACCTGCGCTCTGAACGCTATCTGATCATCCACCACTTATATGACATCAGGTATGAATTATGTGGGGGGTTTTTTCAGTTGATTTTTTTCAACATAGCATGTCATCATTTTGACCTAACCGGCTCTTCTTGCATGTTCAGTGTTTTTCTACCTTCATGGTTCTTAACAAGAACAGAACGGAAAATGAGGCCTGCAGTGCCCGGTGGCAAGGCTTTTGAAGTGACAGAAATTTGTGCAGTTACAGTACCTGAGAGGTCTTTGTTTTCAGACATACTGTACTGCTTATGCTGAGGACTTGCAGGGTAGCTGTAAATATCGTAGCTTGATTTTTCACTCCTGCGTAAGGACTGGGGTCAGTGTTTAAAAGGTAAGTGTTGCAGTGGGGGGGTAGCTTCCTCCTCATCTCTCTGAAGTCACTGTGGATGAAAGTTTATTTTCAGAACTTCTTGCATTCTTTTGCAGCCAACAGTAGTATAGTACAACACTGAGAAATTCTTCATTTATTTAATTTATATCCATTACGCTTCATGCCCATGTTTACAGAAAACCATGCACTGAACAATTATGTCACTTTGAAAGGGAACATTTGGATGTTGAATATGCATTCAGGCAGGCCCCTGGATTCGGTGACCTGAGGCACATACAGTAGATCAAATGAGCAAAGCAGCTGCTATATCTGAAGCATTTGGCCTCTGGATTGGGGGGTTTGAACAGTCCTGAGCGTTGAGGGGTGTGACGACACAGCAAAAGACTCACTACGTGCTGTGGCACATTTTTCACATTTTTTCCTTCTAAAGTCAAGCAACCTCAGCGATTGACACCCAACAATTTACTTGATCAGAACCACAGAGCCGCTCCAGCATAGGAGACCAGACAGACTCTGAGAAACACTAACATGTCAGGCTCACATCCCAGTTCCTGAAACACACAGTCCAGGCAGATAGGCAGCTAAACGACCAATCCCCTGGAGAAGGGGGTTGAAACACTCCCGAGGGCAGAGGCTAGAGTCTGCCGAACTGACTCATACAGGACTCACACGTTACATACTGTACATAACAGGGTATAGAACTAGCTCCCTAACTTTGCCTTCATTTCCATCTCTATGTATAACAATCCTAGAATTTTAAATAGTTTTTCCTTGTTTTTAGAATGCATTGCACTTTCTGGCTGTTAGGTTTAAATCACCTAATATTATGGAGCCGCCTGTACCTGTAATAACTTGTAACTCGCCTGGCGCAGGGAGGAGTTCAAGGAGTTCCTCAGACGCCCTGACCACAAGCAGGAGTTTGTGTCCCAGTGGCAGCAGGACTACAATAGCATCCCTGATGACATGAGAGATGACGAGGAGACCAAGGCTGAACTCCACCAGCGGCTTGATGTGAGTGACATTTGTCTTCTGCATGCATTAATAGTTTTGCTGCTTATACTGAGCTCTTATTCAGTCACGGACAGGAAAAGAGTTGCATGAGGAGCATAGTGACTTCATTGCAATTACAGTAGCAATACTGGGACTGTGTTTTGTAAGGGTGCCATTTTCAGTGAGAGAGACAGGTAGGTACAGATAAGGGGCAATAAGGTTACACTATCCCATCCAGGGTAGTCCCCCAAGCTTGACTTCTGTTTGCATCATTGCAAGTACATATACTGAATATACGCCTTTCATGCAGTAATCTTGATCTATCTTGAACTACAGGTATCTGTTATCTTGACTAGACCCAGCATTCCCCTCACTCAAACTGAATCTTAACCAGAGCATTTAGCCTAACCTCAGAACAAACACCTGCCCTTGACACAAACACTAATGCTAATTTACCCCAGCAGATGGTGGCACTTTTATTCTATTAAATCCATGTGGTAGGCATGATACGCTCCTTCACCTAAAGAGAAAGAGAGCATAATTAATATAAAATAAAAAAATGATTTAGGAGGATTTGTAGAATTGTGTTTTCACTTTGACACTATAGTTTTTTGTGTCGGTTAATAGCAAAAAATCTGAATTAAACACATAATTACACAATAAAATGTGAAAAAGTCCAAGGTGGGTAAATACATATGCTATGACAGTGTTTTGTGTCTGTGTATATTAACATCAGTAAGATCTTCTCTTTTGGTGCTTTCTGGCTGACATAAGAATTTAAGTCACAAGTGTTAAATTCTGTGGAACATTTGCATGGTGTTAAGTCCACGTCACGAAAAGCCGCAAAGCTGCTTGTTCATCAATGTGGTTTTGTAGTTTCGGTATCTTTGAAGTGAACCTTAATAAAATGTCAAGAAATGTAGAAATTGTAGAAATTATGTCTGATAACCTTTTCAAAAGGCTGCATATGGCAACATCAGGTTCCCCAGAAAAAATCTTCAGCAAAAATTACTGTGACATAGCCTTCAGTGATTTACAAAGACTAATGAGGAAAATACCAGGGTCCAAGCAGGGCGATTGCTCATTAGTCTTATGATTTTATCTAGACTGTAGATTAGCACAAACATCAGTCTAAGAGATTCATTCCCTGGTGCTCTGTACATCGTGTCTAACAGAAGCATAGACATCCCTCTTGTACTATAAATTAATGATTGAGTCCTTTAAGAGAGAATCATAATAAAATCCAGTGGCAGGGCCAGTGTGAAAGTGATAGATACCACTGCTGCTGTATAGTCACTGTTTTTTTTTTAAGTTTTTCTAAAACAAGTTTAAGCTTCATTCAAAAATCAATGATATTGATACTGAAATCTTTGTAAGCAGATGTGTTTTCACGAATTCATCCCACGGTGTACTGACCCTGGGCCACTGCCTTGTGGGTCTCCTCCAGTCCGCAGCTGGAACTGAGCGCGGATCCCTGTTGCCTCGTGAGGCTGTAAGGCACCTCTGTTCCTCAACCCCCACTGCCTCTTCCTTCAGGATCTGCGGGAACGCTTGTGGGACATCTGTGACAACCGGCGGGAGGAGGCAATGCAGGAGAGAGGCAATGTCATGAGTGATGGCTGGCTGGAAGATCACACCACAATCCTCATTAACCACTTCTCCTCCTTGATGCAGGTATCAGACGTGCTGCAGGCCTGCAGGGTTGCTCTCTGTACATGCAGCAGGCATGCGACCCAGGAAAGAAAGTAGAAAGGATGACTTTTATTTCCTGTGTTTTATACTGTGTTTTACTTACAACTTGAGAAGGAAAGCCCCCTGCATTTTTCATGGGGAGTAGGTTTAAAGTACTGTAGGTTTGGTGATGACAATGCAGGTGGTGAAACAATGTAGCGCCTTGTGGTTTTACAGGTGGTAAAGGTGTAACAAACCATTTTATCAAAAAAATCATGTTATTTACAAACTTCTCAATCTTTGTGCTGAAGGAGTATTTTGACATGACTTTGTCAGTATCTGTCATGAGTCTGTATACCTGAGTAAGAACCTTGTATGATCTCTGTCAAGTGATAAAGGGATTTAAATTGTTCATGGATGTGTCCAGCCTACTGTACCTCTCAGAGCAGAAGTAATTCTGATTGCTCTTTGAACTCACAAATTAATATCTATAAACGTTTTTATATTGCCATTCCAGATCGAGTTCAGTACTGCTCTGCCGATACTTATAATGCACATTTTTATTTCCCACTTGTAGAAGTTTGTGCTTCTCTGAATTAAATTTGTGCCAAATGTGCGCCCTCTTCCTCAATACTGGGTTTGTATTTCTTTTGCAGTTACTACCGTATTTGCTGTCCTGATGATTTTTTACTATCTGAAATTGTAACAGATTTACTAACAACACCAGTATTGCTGTTGTCGATATATATTGATATAATATTGATACAGATCGGGAAAAGACACTATCCTAATACTCATTGCTGTGGAACTTCACTAATTACATCATTACCATTAGAGGCTTTTCTTTCCTGTATTCATGTTCTCCGTTTTCTTCAAATTAGCTGCTTGTTTGCCTTCCTGAATACTTTTATTATTTTCTTCATACTGGATAATGGTATTCTACAGTATGTAGAACATTTATCAGCAGTCTTCAGGAAATTCAATGCTCCAGTGTTATCCATTGCCCCTGTTGTTTGTTTAAAGAAATCTTATAGATTGTGCCCATTCTGAAATCCATGCTGGTTGACCTCACAGAGAATTTTCTCATTCTCCTATTATTATTATTTCCACACCTTAACATGTAATAAATATAGGATTGGTTGGCATGTGATTGTTAAGTTTCAGTTTTGTTGGATTTCTGTCTAAGCATGATAGCTGTTTTCCTTTTCTTTGTATTGTTTATTAAGCCAGCCAGCTGTTTATTATTGTTTATTAAACCAGTTTGTTATCTCCAGCAGCCATACCACCCTGCAACTCACAACTGGCAACCCACTGAAGCTAAGCAGGTGTGAGCCTGGTCAATAGCTGGATGGGAGATCTCCAGGGAAAAACTAAGGTTGCTACTGGAAGAGGTGTTAGTGGGGGTGGTCACCCTGTAGTCTGTGTGGGTCCTACTATACCCAGTATAGTGACAGGGACACTATACTGTAAAAAGGCACCATTCTTCGGATGAGGTCCTGACTCTGTGGTCATTAAAAATAGCATGGTGTTTCTTTAAAAGAATAGGGGTCTGGCATATTTTTCTTGCAATGTGATAGGCTATGCTCCCCAAACTTTTTCCATAATGCCATTATGTACAAGTTAAGGACATTATATTATTAAGTTTAATAAAAACCTGAATAAAGCAAAGATCTAATACCACTAATAATAGTGATGATGATGATGATGACACAGCCAGGAGGTGGCATTGAACTGAATGCAAATAAACATGCAGAGGATGAGCCAAGTTTCCTGTACAAATTGTACAAATTGCCTCTGATGAGTGATAGGGCAGCCTATCTTTGTTGTAAGCTTTATTATCTTACCACAGAAATACAAATGATAAGCCCCAGTCCCTTTAAAATGCAACAACATCACAAGTATGTTGTGATTGTGATTACACACCTTACAAATGTCCTTTAGTTAGATGGGCCTCTGTTCAGGCCCAGCCGTAAGTGCAGTCCACTGTGTTCAAAGGAAAGCCTATTGTAAGAAGCCACTTGTAGTATCCCACACAACTTGATTCTAACAGACATGTGAACTCTACAGCGGTAGAAAAATGTGTAAACTCTACTTACAGGATTTTACATATATACATTTTACATATCAATCTATTTGCATTAGTTTCGCCAATTGCCTGACCTGCTTATAATTGACTCGGTTTATAAATCTTATCTGCAGACAGGCAGCTGAGTGGCTTTGGGAAGTGACAATCAGTTTCACACTGTCTTTGTGAATGTGGTTATCTGTGTTTTCTCAGACAGATGTGATTCTAGCACCGTTTTGTCAGTTAAGCGGCTAAGCTGCTTTCACATCAGAAGTTTTAATAAATTTATGGTGAGAACTGGCTTTGTTTTACCTTTGTCTGTGCCAGATGTGCCGTGGCCCTCGCTCGTTCCTAATCATACAAATAATTGCACTAATCTCATAACTGATATAACGTCATGGCACACAAAGCCACCTGACTGCTTTGTCTTCCCTTATTATCAACAATTAAAAAAACATAACGTCTCAAAGGTCCTGACTTGGTAGTTTTGATGTCTTGGTCTTGGACACTCTTTGTGCAGTTCTTCGTGTGGCCCTAATGGATGGCTCTTAACTGTCCTAGCTGCACATACTGTACTCTGAAGTTAATCTAAGAAATGCAACTTTTAAAGCTCTAAATTAAACTAAGACCTTATAGGTGCTAATCAAAATAAAAGCAGGTTTGCAGCAAGCACATGATCCATTTGGAGAGATTTATGGCCATGTCTTATGAACATCAAGTGCATATTTTGATCAAACTAAATTATTTGTTGGCTTTTATATTTCATTAAAGGAAGTGTTTCAACCATTCAGCCACATTTGGGGGGAACCCAGCTACAAAAACTAGATTAATAAAGTACACAACTACGATTACTCTTTATTTTAGATTTAATGTTTATTTTATATTTAGTTCCATACACAATTTATACAGTAGTTTTTTGTTCAAAAAACGTTTTTTATTGATGTTTCTCTATCAAATGAGTGGCATTATTTTTAGCACCAGAGACCTTGTTTAGGAAGAGACGAGTTTTCCCTTGCACTGAAAAACAAAGATCAAAGACTGTTGTGCAGTTATGAGCAACTAATAATAACTAGAAATAGTGCATTATTTTTTTTTAAAGAAACAAGGTGGAGACAATTTTTGGGTCTCGGCTGGAGTTCTGTGTATACTGTGGACATCGTAAACTGAATACATAATACATGCATAATGCATACATAATAACAAACACTGACTCAGAGACTGTAGCTTATAAATATAAGATATTTCATCGATAAACCTAATGGCAGGATTTATACTGCTTTGCTTTGTTCTGTAAAGCCTTCCTATTTTTTGGTTCTTAGACACAAAAAGTCCTGGGTCAGTTCAGAGAAACTCAAAGCATGAAAATAATTTAAATTGATTAGACTTCCATACTATTATTGTAACCACTGCTCTCATCACAAGATCTTGATTCTCTTTAACAATGTATTTGCACCTTGGAGACATTTTAGAAAAGACATGTATTCAAGAGCTCTAAACTGGTAGAATCCCAGCACTGTCAATGTATGTCCAAAGCTGCTTTTCAATCATTGGCATCATCTCCCTAACTTTCTGTCCAGTTTTTCCAGTAACAGATTAATAGATGGGTCTGTGTGAGATGCAGGCACTGGGGTGGCCAGACCAGGTCTGGTCCCAGGTTGTGGAGATACCACTGTGATTCTCCTTGTTTTCTCCACAGGGTCTTTGTTCAGTTTCCCTTCCTTATCCTTTGTTTCATGTCTGACAGTATGCCTGAAAGGCCAGAGCCTTTGGCACTAAACTGCAGGTTGGCTCTGTGGAGATAACTGGAGATGTGTTTCAGTTTACCAGTGGTGTGCATGATGATTCTTCCAGGTGGAAGTTGACCGATGCCAGGATACACTACGTCTCCTGCGAGATTACTATAAAGGCATGGAAGGCGGCCTCCTTCCTGAAGCCAGCATGGACTTTGCCTGCATCCCCCTGGTAGACACTGTGGAGGAGGATCCAAAGCATGACCCAGAAAGGACAATGAGGTTGGTGTAAAACACATTTGTACTTTCTTTAAGCAGCATCTACTGTCCTGTCCTGCAGTTTTTGGTCAGTTCAGATTACACATATTCCACAGACAGTTTTGTTAATTTTCAGATGAATCCTGTGATATTGGGTAGATCAAAAAACTTGAGACTTTGAGGAGTGTCTTGATAAAATTCAGAATATTTTTCTGAGATTTCCTAATTTACCTGTATTTCTTATAGTATATACTATTTTTGATTTTGTTTAAGTGATTACTTGGCTTGCTACCTTACTGCTATAATGATTACATTCTCCAAAAATCATCTTGAAACTCCTATATAGTTTCATTTAATAATGTCTATAATCTCTCTGACCAATTAAGTGGAAGGTGGTCTATCCTTCACTTGATTGGCTGTTTCAGGTGTGCTCTTGATCTGTGAAGTTGTATTTGCAAGGCTAAGGTTCAAAACAAAGTTGTATTGCTATGATTATGAAGTGAACCATCCTAAATCCTAAGGGTTAAGCTTTAGAATACATGCTTTTCATTTTCATTAGGGTAATACAATAGCTTTGAAAGTCACAACTCTTTGTTTCGCACAGAAAATTTACAGTTTCTTGAGTTCTATTTGGTCAGAACGCTTAAGGAGGTCCCTTTCTCTGTGTTTTTGTTGTTTTTACTCTACGTTCCAGTGCATCTGGCTTGGCCAACTCTGAAAGGCAAGTGAAGAGCGCCGGGCAGAAGGAAAATGAGGCGGAAGATAAGAAGCCCAAAACTGAGAAGTAAGATGTTTTCGCAGAGGTGAAACATTGTAAAGTACTGTTTCTTCCTCAGCTTCATGTGCCTTACATCATCAGAGGACATTTCCAAACAGCGCCCCTGATACCATGTCTGTAAAGAATTAAAAACAAGACAAAGGAGACTAATGGGTATGACACACTGCAGCCGTGAATCAGCTTTCAGTTCGCACCTTGGAACTTGATGAAAAACAGGAACTGCAGTAAATGAATCGTTTCACTGAATAAAGCTTTGAAGTTTTGAGACATTATCTGGAAATTATTAGGGGTTGGAAATTTCACGATGGAGCAAAAAATCTCAGAAGTACTATGAATCATCAAAATTGATAGAATTGAAAGTAATCTTTAGGGATATTTTAGGACCTTTTACTGAAACAACACTGAACTATGTATTGACATCTATGCATTTTGAATGAGGGGTAGATGAATAGTATTTCTATATCAACAAAAGTTTGGTAGGGCTGTAATGGTGTGGTCTGGGTTTTGGACAAGAATGAAGGCCCATGGTTTAAAACCTGGTTTGTATTTGTACTATTGTACCCATGAGAAATGTAATAAGTACTGTAGATAAACAGATTTCTAGACTGTCACTGTTAAAGGGAACATGTTTTCATTTGACTAATTTGGTGAAAGAATAAAAAGTATATGGTCTTAGAAGGTACTGTACTGTACTGAAGAAGTTTGTAATTGTCTGGTTTTGCCCGTTTTCTCTTTTAGTGCAGAATCTTTTAAAAATTGTGTTTCTCAATGTGCAGAATACCCTTGATATCTAGAAGGCCTCTGTCTTCTGACCCCAGTGGAACAAAGCTGAAGACTGGTTTAGCAGACCTCAAATCAAAGGATGAGCAACTGGTGATGGATATATGGCAGGCAGCCTGGACAGCCATTTCCAATATGGTGAGCCACCAAATGAATGCACACTGCAAATATTTCCTGCGGGATTTTTCAAATATAGAATGAAGGAATGAAGGAATTCATTTGGCTCACAAATCTGTGCAGTGTATTGTTACCAGAAGATAGAAACTGAATTAGGACAGCACTTCCCACTAGCAGTGAATCCCTCCAGTTCAAGACTCTGAATAGCTGGAGATCACCATTTTTAATAGGTGTGCCTGCAGCTGTGAGCTTCAAATGGGCTGACTGACATGAGCTCATGCAGTGTCTGGCACGTCACTGAGTTCCATGGTGTTTGCACAAGCTGATGCCTTTCTTTGAAAAACATTTAATCTATTGATATGTTTTATGTTAATGATCTCTCTGCCTTCCTTTCCTGCAGCACCTAGCATCAGTTGCATTGCCATTCATAATGCTGGCATTACAGATAGGATCAGTACAGTATATGGGAAGTCATATTGCATCTTGCTTCACTGCTTATAGTGAGGCCTTAGATTAATAGCACATTCTACATGCTATTTGACCACTTAATTCTGTGATATCACTTTTTATATGGCTATAGAACTGCATGAATAACTATTAAATTATTTGGGTTGAATTTCCCACATAGAGTTAATAATGACTGGAGGAGAGTTTCTGTTTCTGTTGATTCTCCTTTTTGTGAAATGTCAGGCTGTCCAATTAAGAAACAGGACAGGATTTAATACAGTACGGCATTTGCATTTTGAAACTGATCGGGATCAACAAATAAAACCTGAAAGAAGGGAGTGTTGAAGTCGCCTCCGCTTTACAACAGGAAGCACTTTCTTTCTTGCCACTGTAATGATTAGTCAGTGGATAATAAAAACATAATTCATATCCACAGTACACACACACACACTCACTCCAAGGCCAATTTTCCCAGCAGCCAAATGACCAACCAGTATATTTTTGGACTGTGGGAGAAAACTGGAGCACCCAGAGGAAACCCATGCGAACATGGGACAAACATCCAAATTCCACAAAGGTAGCACCCCAGGGTCTAAACCAATGCTGTGAGGCAGCCAAGCTAACCATTGTGCCACCATACCACGCTAGTTTTAAAATTCTAATTATTAATAGTAACAAATATTTACAACTAAGTAACCTGAAGTCTATAAAAATACTTTTCTAGGTCACATAGTCAAAAGCGGTGAAAAAGCCCTGGGTTTGGGTCACACAGATGCACGCTCTGATGTTTGTGGGTTTGTTTCCAGATGTCTGCAGAGATCCAGCAAAAGGAGGCAGAGGAGGAAGAGGAGCGCCTTCGGAGTGCTGAGAGAGAACAACACAGAGCCTCGCAGGTCTCCGCCATGCTCAGTGCTGGGCAGGAGAAGAAGAAAAGCCCAAAGAAAAAAGGTACAGACCTGTTAGGGTCAGCTGGGAGAGACCTGCCTTTAGCACTCAGGGTGCAAGGCAGCAGTGTGGCACAGCAGTCAGCATCCTGGACTCTGTACCTGGGAGGTTGTGGGTTCCAATCCCAGGTGAGACACTGCTATCGTACCCTTGAGCAAGGTGTTCCAGTTGTACAACTGGGTGCAAATGTAGGTTGCTTTGGATAAAGGCATCAGCCCAGTCTAAGGCTTACGAGTGCTGTTTGTGCTTTGTCGGGTGTGGAGCCTGCTGCCACAGCCAGGGTAAGGGTTAGTAGGCATGTAAATGAAACACATCATTGTTTCCAGGCAATTTCCAGGTTCAAATGTGACATACTGTGCACTGTGTCCAGCTCTAATAAAACATAACAGGCTTGGGTGCAAAAAATTCAATTCCTGTTCACTGCCAACCTAATTTTATAAACTTCTGTTTATTTAATTAATACTTTACAAAGAGCTTGTTGGATAAGACCAAGTTAGGTTTTGATATAGCCTTCCAAAACAGGTTGTATTTAATAATAAAATCAGTCCTTGTTATAGCTGTCGTAGGAAAGACTGTTTTGGCAGTTTACTTTTAAGCAGATCTATATAATCTTCTTGTATAATAATCCTGGATCACCGACAAACAGAAGTCCCCTGAATTTTCTCATAATTTCTTCATACACAATATCACCCATTAAGTCAAATATTCTTAAACTGTGAGTTCATTTATCAGATTTGGATAATGAGTTAATAACATACATTTTTTAAAGCAATCCAACCAAACACAGGGCTGGATACAGTGAATATAGTGTGTTCCCAATGTTCCAGCTTGTACAGCAATGGATAGCTTTCACATTATAGCCTTTCTCTTAAGCTCTTACAGCCTTCATTTTTTCCACACAGAAATAGATTGCTTAGCAAGGCTATTATAATGTATAATTAACACCTGACACTGACAAAATACGTGCATTTGACCTTTGACTGTGAGCCCAAGAAGAATCTGGCATCTTATCTGCAAAGGTTTAAATGTCATTATTAATTTCTCAGTGTACTGTATTTATTCAAGCCGCTGTTAGAGAGAACCCAGTAAGATGTACATCAGAGATGAACTTGTTGCAGGGGCTCCTTCGCCAGTCCCACAGCACACCCCTCCTCCAGCACCCGAGGAAGACGCTGGAGAGCTGAGGAAGAGGGCGGTGAAACTCAGGATCAGACAGGAGTACCGTGCAGCGCTGGGGCACGAAGGTAACCTGTACTAAGTCTCCTGCCCATCAGCTCCGGCTGTTTCCATTAACAGGGTGCAGGAGAACAATCCTGGACAGGAGTCTCCATTTCCCTGCTCCTTGGAAAACACGGAAACAGAATCTTCATAGGCTCAGTTTATCCACCTCTATTATATACTGTAGCTGAATTAAGAAGAAATGATCGTTTCTCTTGCTAAAAAATGTGAAACAGTGCTATAATATTGAAACCAACCAGCAAACCAGACTTTTTTTCTGGGTCAAATTGAAGTTTTGGCAAAATCTCAGTTTTCATTCATTTTATTGTTTTCCTTCAACTGTTACTAGTTACTGTACATATTGAATGTGGAAGACTTTGTAGAGTGCTGCTTTGCATTGCTCTTCTTTTTTTGTTTTAAATAACGTTTAAACTGTTGTATCTGCATCCTGAAAAAGTCTGTGATGTTTTGCAGCCTTTTTTTGCACTTTATACCCAACAACAGCTTAACATGAGTGCAGTAATAAAATAACTAAAATGTTATCAACTAAAATAAAATAACCCTATGTACTGTATGTTTTCTGCTCCAGCAGACAGAGAAGACAATTCTTGGTGGTGTATTGTGGAAAATGTAGTTCATTTATCAAAAACACATATTGTTTCTGATATCACTTTTCATACAGTATGCTACACTAGTAAGTCTTTTGAGTCTGTAGAATATTGTAGAACCATATAGTACTTCTGGCACTGAGGTGTCTTTTAGCAATAAACCTAGTTAATGTATATAGCACATTTCCTAACAAGTATGCAAGTGCTCTGTCCAGTGCCACTAAATGGACAAAGAAATCAACAGAGACATGTCAGATAACTTAAAACATCATTATGTTCATCCATTGGGGAAGGTCTCTAAGCAAATTTTACAGTTTTCTCCAAATGAAGCACTTCTTCATTACAGATTATGCAAAGCATAATTAATTTTAAAATGGAGAAATGGCTCATTAACAGTTTCACTGAGCATACTGTTGTTAAAACACGTTTCACTTTTAAAGTGATTTTTAGGATAGTTACTATGAGACCACTTGAATATCAAGAGGCAAATACTGTACCACAGCTGGTGAAGGAGATGCTTTCAAGCGCAAAAAAAACTTGATACCTTTCTCTTGGCAGAGTCTGCGGTGAAGGTGAGGCTTGAACAGATAAAATCGAAGTCTTTAGCTGTTGTTCGGGACTTGCTACAGAAGGCAGACAATGCTTACAAGGAAATGGAGGAGTGGCTTGGAGCAAGGTTCTTGGCAGAAATGACAAGGTAAACTCACCACCACAACAGAATGAGTAATGTACACTGTCATGGAGCTCAGTGACACTGACAGATTTTTCTTTTTTAACTTTTTTTCATCTCGCTTTTTCTGACTCCAGGGAAGCTCCAGGTGATTTTCACAACTTCATTTTAATTGCATTCCCCTTTTCAGTCCCAGTGTTCTCTCTCTCTAGGTTTTCATGTTTATTTACTTACATAATTGTTCTGAAATCACACTCTTTGCCATTTGAAATGACCAGTTCTTAATCCCTAACTCAGAGCGGCAGTCTTTGTGGTCTAGCAGTGATAGAGAGTCCGTGATTCCTTCTGGGCCTGTCAGGCCATGTGCTTCTTATTTACACAGTAATCGATCAATAGTGTGTCTCCAATACGAGAATCTGTAACAGCTGGCTACTATCTCAGCCCCGTCTCAGACCAGTGAGGTCTGAACTGCAGGGCACACCCCACACTCCAAGTCTGTGCCTTGACAGGCTGCAGATTCATACAGTACTTCTTATCTTATTAGGAATATATTTCCTAGAGAGACACAAAGAGTGAACATTTTAAAAAGTCGGGTGGATAGCTGCATCAGCATGCACAGGCTGCAAAGGAACAAGTAATAGGTTTATTCCCTGCTGAAAAGAGAAGAAAGAGAACACAATGTTTTGGCCATGGAGCCTTCTTCAGGTGTCTCATATGACTATTTTAAATAGTCATATGTGCTGTTCTGCATCATCACAGCTTGTAGTGAATACTATAGCAGCTTGCAATGGATAAAACGTCCATGCATTAATAAAATTTCTGGGTTCGACAGAACAAAACTAAAACTGAAACCTTTTGATGCCAACAGTATCGATCGTCTCACGGATGTGGCTCGCCATCACATCGAGTTGTCAGCTCAGATCCGGAACGAGCTGGTGCTTTCCTGTTCCGACTTCTTCATTGACGGGGACTTGAAAGTGGTGCCCAGCCCAGAGCCGGACCCACGGCCCCCTCCACTGGAGACACCCATGAACAGCACCCTGACCATCGCGCAGCTCCACACCTTCTACTGCCAGCTCTGTACGGCTGCACCAGCAGGTCAGGATCCCATTTCCATTCTTCAGAGCCAGACCTGAATCTATTACTTCTGGAAGCCCAGGAAGTGTTTGTTTTCACTCTGTAGTGCGCCAGGAGTATCGGCTGGTGTCATCACTGAGGGCACTTTTATCACTAGATGCGGCATTGCTCAGGCTTTATCGGCAGTGAAGTTTTCAGGTTTTTGGGTAACAAGCTTTTTTATCAGCAAAAATTACAATTTGTCTGCTTCACTTACAACAGCAATTATCTGAATGTGTGTGTAATTCACCGATTAACCTGACATGATTTGCACATACAGCCAGGTCCAGATTGATTTTTAATAAGGATGAGCAGTGGGTTGAAAGATGTCTAATTCAGTCTTGTGTGGTGTTTTGTTCTTTCCTTCCATTGATATCATGTATCCAGCAAAGTCATTAGCAGCGATCAAACAAGGGAGCTGAAAATCTTTAAAAAAAGAAGAAAACATCTTTGCTTATGTTTATTGTGCAGTTAATAATCCCCTTA
This sequence comes from Atractosteus spatula, assembly GCF_055471065.1. Taxonomy (NCBI): domain Eukaryota; kingdom Metazoa; phylum Chordata; class Actinopteri; order Semionotiformes; family Lepisosteidae; genus Atractosteus; species Atractosteus spatula. Next base: position 62,439,531 of record NC_142708.1, on the reverse strand, counting down.
ACAAAATTGTGATTGTGCTGGTGTGTCCCTCCTTTTTGTTTGTATAGACCCAAAACTAAATATAGTTTTTGCTCTTCGGTCAGGAACATGTCAAGGTTCTGGGCCTGTAGGTATGGAGTGTAATTGGACGCTGGGGTACCTTCTGTGTAGAGCTTGCATGTTTTTGCATGTCCTTGTACAGTAGGTTTTCTTCAAGTGCTGCAGTTTCCTCTCACCTCTGTCTCTGTGAGCCTATGCATGTGTGTTCTGGCAGGGATAAGCACTAGACCTTCCCAACTCCCTCCAAGAATGAGTGCTTTTTACATAATAGCCATAATTTAATCATCTAAACTGAATTCGTTTTACCCCTTAGCCACTTACAATATAGCATCTTCTTTACCATCTGTGTTAACCTATCTTCTACTCTAAAACTCTAAATTTCATGCTACCTTCTCGTGCAATCCCTGCTCGTATCAGTTCAAGATCCTTCCAAATTGTAGTTCTCTTCTCTGCATGTCTTATCTCCTCCTACGTCCCCTCTCATCCTTACTGCTCCTCCTGAGCTTGCAGTCTAGGTCTTCTCCTCTGCCAAATGTCCTGTACCATCCCCCCTCATTCCCTCATTCCCATCTCCTCCGCTGTTTCCCTCTGGAGCGCGAGGAGGGCTCCCTGCCTCGCCACCTTCTGACGCCTCCTAGAATGTCAGAACCCCTCAGGCTGCGGCTGGAGGTCTCATCACCAGCCTGTGCTGCCTCTTGCCCCATGACTATTGTACAGTATTGCCACGCACTAATGCTGTTCCGTTTCGCTGCGCACCAGTCGCTTCATGTCACTTTCCATTTCACGGCCTGCTCCTGTATTCGTCTGCGTGCCACATTTTACCATTCATGAGACTGACGTGGACTTTTAACGCTGGTCTTTTTTGAATGTTTTTAAAGCATGTGTTAAAAACGCTGAGATATTAGGACTGCAAAACAGACAAAAATGGGAACCCACACCAGAGAAAGGGGGAGGAAAGAGGGCTGAGTTTGCAAGTTCAGAAAAATGCAAAAAGGCATTTCTCCATCCTGTTGAAGTTAGCATTAGAAACATGTAAGGTCGCCTTCCTTATTTCCATTAGAATCAGTTCTTTCCATTTGGCAAACAGATACAGCTAAGTGTTCTTTAAGGGTATCCCAGTCTCTACCCAGGCTGCCCATTTGTTACATACAACACTTTCCTTAAGAGTGCAAGAGCCATGGGAAAACATGGGATTTGACCCCACAGCCTTCTAGTAAGGGGTTCACTGCCTTAACCACTACCCACACTGACACAGACTGCCAGGGACTGACTGACTGACTGACTGACTGACACAAAAGTACATTACTCTCTCTCCAATGTCAGTATAGAGTTTGGAATGATTGGGCCCATTTGAAATTTTGTTCTTTTTATAGCTCTTGTTTGTGGCTATGAAACCTAGCCAGGGAAGTAATATACATACTGTATACTGTAAAAGAGATGGTTTTGTGGTTTAGCACAGGCTATGCTGAGTGAAGTTCTGAATGTCTATTTGACACTCTGTACAGAGGTGACCAAACAAAGGCGCTCAAGGCGAAAAGAAACAAAACAGAAAATTATAAAGATTGTGAAAGGTTGGTGTGTGTTTACAATCACAGACTGTGTATTCATACTCTCTTAGAAACACACTTGGCAAATAGGGTCAGTGCATAAAGTCATAGTCTCTGGTGTTTTCCTTCATTTCACTTGTGAAAGACATGTAACAACATGAGGAAAATATTTCAGAAATCTAAATGGTTATTTCCTGCATGATTTGGCATTAGCCATTTCTAACAACCAAGTAATCAGAAATGAGATGCCTTTTTAGCCTGATCAGATTTCAACCGTGGAATACCCCCAGTTCTATTCAGAACAATAAATCATTTATGGTATTCATTGTAAATGAAGAAGAAGAGTGACAGACCAGCCATACTAGTTTACAAATACAGATATCTGTTGTGAAGGTGATGGTGATGCCAACAATGATATGTATTCTTATTGTGGCATTGCTTCTTGTTTTCACTAATATGATTTTAATTTCTGTTCTGTTTTTGTCTGTGTTTCATTGCCAGGTGTTCTGTCAAGTAGGGATTTTGTTGACATGCTGCAAGATTTAACATCTTTGAACCTGGGAAGTGACTCTCTTCCTGACCCCTGGCTGCAGCTCTCAGGTGCCCAGGTACTCAGTTACCTGCCGTGTAATACTGCTCTATTCGCACCCTGTGCTTGGGGCTCATGTTGTGACTCATACAGTACTTGTATGATTGTACTGTTTCTACTTTGAATTGCCTCTCACTCATATATTCACAATGAAAATCACGCAGGATCAAAGGAATGTCCTATCCTGACAGGCTGAACATTTCTCTGCTTTTACAGATACAGGAGCTAACATCCCTACTGACCCTGGACTCGGAGGTCATTGACTGGCGCAAGTTTCTGCTCCTGGCTGCTCAGCCGTGGCCTTACCCTTCACAGGGAGATCTGCTCCACACGCTGGCCAGGTTCAGAGCCCTCGATCCTGACTCCACAGGGTTTATAACAGAAGAGCAGTTTGACCAGGCAAGGTCCTCCTCCATACAACAACTAAAAGGCTATTCTGGTCTAAACTGAAATCTGTCCCTGGACCTCCAGACACAGTATGTTGGAGGATTTATGAGAATAGCCTATACAGGCAATATCTTATACTGTCCTACAATTAGAACATTTCTAACCTTTAGGTCATTTTCAAGCGTATCCATTGAAGGTACAAGGTAGACAGTAATCTGGCTATTAACATATGGTCAAAGGTTTGATTTAAACTTGTCCTTTGTGTACTATTCAAGTCACTGGTGACATTTACGCCTCCCTTCCTCCTTTAGACTTTTAAACTTTCAGGAGGCACTCTGTGCACTACTGCCTGTGCTGTCGCTGTCATCTCCCATTTCATTACTGTGAACTACATTCCCATGAGACTGTCAATGACTGGTGACACACATGAGCTTTCCTGCCTCTTCCCTTCCTTTTAAATGATTAAGGTTTAATCTTGCAGTGTGGTTTACAGACATTATCATTAAAGATTTTTTACAAATAGAAGCCTTTACCCATAAGTCACCCCTTTTCCCAATTTTTATATGACTACCAAAAATATATTGTTGAGGTCATAAAAAACTAGGGAAAAGTACAATAAAATATTGGTATTGTGCTGTAGAATTGCTAGAGTGAATGCACAGCTGTATTAGAAATGAATTAGATGTGTACATTAGAAATGAATTATTCAAATTACAATAAAAAAGAGATTTTGAAACTTAAGCACCAGTAAACTGATAAACTGAAATAATTTCTATGTTTTATGTCATTTTTTCAGAGATAATTAATTTTCATATCTTTGACAATAGACAAGTCATCTTTCCTGTCTTGGTATCATCCAGTAAGATTTGGCTAAGCGAGCCCTGATTGTGATCACTTGTGTGTGACATGTATTTATTCTTTTTTGTATCCTTCTATTACAGACTGAGCTGTGGTTTGACAGTCAAACTGAACTTCCTGTGCCTGAGGACCCAACAGAACCCTTGCCTTTCAACAGAATGGCCAATCTGAAAAAGGTCCCGTCATTGATACTTTGTAGAGATCTTTTTCTCATACCGTTTGTCTGGTATAAAATGAAGATGTTTGTCTGATATATTCACGCAGGCTACATCTTGTCTCATTGGCACAATTAGAGCTATCTCCAGATTCCTTAATATATTAGCCTTCAGTGCTTGGCATGGTTAGCACAGATCAGTAACCTTTTTTATATCATGTTATTTCAGAACCAGATCTGAAAGGCTAAAAAGGAAGTGATATTAAACACTAGGGTTTTTTATTAATATACTTTAAAGATTTTTGATGGCATTCACAACTCCAAGTTATTTTTTTTATATATTCTCATTTCCTCTAATACCAAAAACAGGAAAAGCAGAAAGAGAAATATAGGTTGGTTTTGCTTAAATGACAAAAGTTCCTAATTACAACTGAAAAGAACAGTGTCCAGTTACTGTTTAGTGACCTTCAGTGTCTGGTGGTACCAGACCTGGCACAGACACAGTGTCCTGGGGGGGTGTACTAGAAGGACCACCTTGCTGGATGTGTTTGTAATGCTCTGCTCGTCTGCTTGCAGTTTTTCTTCGTGCTGTTTGCAGATTGTCAGGCCCCAGTCGCAAGGCTGGACTACGTGAACATGCTCCTGTACTTTGCGTCACATCCAGACCCTGTTCAGGGGGTTCACCGGGCCATGAGCATTGCCACTGGAGAGCGGATCTCCCAGAGGAAGACCAGCTCCAGGCTCTTGCAGGTAGTACAGTAGCTCACTGAGGGGCACAAAAGAAAAATATTGAAAATTCTTTGGGATTCTAGGAACTGTACCTATCCTCTAAAGCTAGCTTCCAGCAGGCAATATTTCTAATACATTTTCCTCACCCTAGAGATGGGAATTTACTTGGACCTCTCTGGTCTTTTTGTTACTTTACATTCTCCGACCAGTGGCAATGCCAACCAAGTAAGCCATTAATGCTCAGCATGTGTGGCTGACACAAGGTGGCAATAAAGCTGCCCCTCACAACCCCTCCTGCCCAGGGAGGGGGCAAAAGCTTTTACATGCAGGAAGAACAGGGAGCAGCTGAAGAGCAGCGGATTAATTTAGCCTAGTCGCAGAATGGGGGGAGTAATAGTTTGAGGTAGCTTTAAAATTCTTTTCTTTATCATTCATTAGCCCTTGTAGAAAGCTGAAATAAAATGCATCATATGGAGATCTGATGGAAAAAAAGCCCTCATTGATTTGCTTAGTCTTGAAGCACTGTGCCTGCTTGAGCTACCTTAGTTCGTTTCAGTGGGGAGCTGGGCCAGTTTGGAAGAGGCCTGAAAGCCAGGGAGTCAGTTCGGTTCCACAGAGGCTTTGCTTTGCCTACAGTCGGTGCTTCAGATCGATGAAGACGTGGACACCAAGGTGCCAGAGGCTGGGACAGAGGAGGATCCAGGGGCTGAGGAAGTAGGGGGAGTGACCGTCACCGCTCTGCTGAGGGTGGTGTGTCACGGAGGTGTCATGATGGAAAATCAGAACAGATTTCGCTCTCATGGGAAGACAAAGGAGGAGTATAAAGAGGTACACTTGATTAGTTTAAAATGTGTCTATAAGCTCATAAGCTCTTTGGAAGGAGCTCTTTATAAGCTCTTTCCTTGATCTTGTGAACAGGATTTCTGTAGGATCTACAAGGAGCTGGGATATGAGGACCAGGACAAAATCCCTTTTCGCGTCCTTTCTCAGCACCCATTCATGCTAGACCTGATCGAGAACAGCATCCGGTATAAACTCATTGTGAGTACACCTTCTTTAACAAGCTGTGCGTTATGTTATTGTTACACAAATCCACCTTCTATCTTAGCCTCCTTAGTTGTTCAACCAGTAAAGGTGCTCAGATTGACCTTTATGATCCCAGTCATAAAGGGATCAGGCTGGGATTTCCCAAACCAGATGTCAGCCAGGGCTCTGTCAGCCCTCACTCAGCTCTGTGGCCCCCATCCAGTCAGACTGACCCTTCGGTACAGGGCTAAGGTACTTGTGATGTGCCTCCTGTTTTGAATGCACTCTCATGTGCTGTAATTTCTACTTCTGTCCCCTTTTCTATGCTGTTCAAAGCAAAAATGTTTCATGTCATTTACAGAAAACAAACTCCTATTTTATCTTTATAAGAGGTTAACAGTTAAGCTGGTTTTTAACACATTACTTTAAAAGTGATTTGTGAGGGATTTGATCCATGTTTTGTTACAACTGTTTTAGGCTTATAAAAGCAATGCACTGTTTCAGTACTGTATAAACTCTTATACAGGTGCAAAAGAGAGAAAAGTTATAAATAGCTCTTTACTGTATAAACCTGACTTCTCAGAAGGCTGGCCACTCTTAAAGTGATTGAGAGCATCCACAGGCATGGAACAGTCTTTCACGCCTGGCGGTATGCACCTGACTGCCCCTGTTTCCTTGGGTTTTAAAAGACTTTCATAAGAGAAGTGCAGATGTGAGCCAGAGATGCGTCTTGTGGGCAGTGGTCTGCACGCACTCCATGACAGCAGTTACCGAGCTCATCTTTAGCAGAAGAGGAGAAGAAAACTAGAGCAAATCAGTCCAGACTTCATGAACAGCAGCAACGAAAAAAGAAAGAAAAAAAAATTCCCAGTTTGTTCAGCTGAGCAGATAAAAAGAAAATAATGTAAAACCACACCGATGTTGTTCTGAGATCTGCAGCAAGATAGGGAAATCAAATGATCATGTGCGGTTTTAGGGTTCAGAAACTGCACACATGCCTCTCTCGCGCTGTAGTGCATGTAGCTCTTCAGAAAACTATAACAACACAGTAACCTTTCACAACAGCATTTTTACATAATCTTTCACAGTGCTGTGTTCAAAGCACTGCCCCTCTCCCAAATGCAGACATTACTAATTACTACCTGACCAGACCAGGCATTGTGTGTAGTCTGTAGTGAGATGACAGGGCCACAGAAGATGTTAGGGCAGTCACATGTTTTTTTCCCATGCTTTTTTTTTTTCTCTCTGCATGTCTTTCTTGTTCTTCGCTGAACCACAGCTCCCTCCCACAACTGCAGTCTAGAGCGAACACCCCCACACTTTTATCCTACACTCACAGGCTGAGAACACCTGAAAAAAAACGTCTTCGCTTTGTTTCATTATTTTTTTTTGTCAAGGGGATTTTGAAATCGCATATAGAGAGATGGCAGTTACTAAGGCTAAGATTGTTTTAAAACAGCGGTAAATTAACTCACTGGAAAACAAATTATGTCATGTTTATTAAACAGAATGAAGTGACTGGAAGGGGAAAAAAAGCTGAAACCTTAATTAATGCAGCAAAGGTCATAACCCTTGTTGTGGTCATAAACAAACTGAAACACGTGGTATCATAACAGGAATAAGTGATATCCCAGCCTCACCTAATTTCAGACACAGGAAATGTTTTTGTATACCTAGTGCAGTACCTTTTAATGTAAAAGCAGTTGTGATGCACAAGTAAAAGTATGAAAGGGAAGATTACAGGATATTTACAGTATAAGCAGCAGAAGAATCCCCGATAGAAAGATGACTGCTGTTCACTAGCTGTGCTGGCAGGGGAATTATTAATTTCTAATGAACAATAAATCAGCAGAGAAGCTTCATGTGTTAGCAATGTCTGTAATTTAATGTGAATGGTAACTTTTAGGTTATGATTCATGATTTGTTAAATCACAGTGCTCCCACATTCATTGGTTTCCTTCAACTGTGACGAAAGGTCTTTGATCAGACGTATGTGATTTTGTTTCAGTCTCTAATTGATATTAAATCAGACATGCAGTGCACCTGTACTCCTTGGTTTTGCCAGCTTCAGATCTTTTTAATGTTTTCATGTTATGACAACAGGACCAGGGGACATACCTCAACCTAGCGGAGACAGAAGTAATATTCTCAGCTCTTGGTGGAACTTTCAGCAATTGATCTGGGTAATGAAAGCATTATGGTTAGGTGGACATTATGTGGCCCAGAGGTCTGTAAGGAGGTTAAACCGGTGAAAGTAAAATGTGCAATTATGTGTTATACCTGAATTGAGAATAGCCGATACTGACACCTAAGCAAAACATGAGCTACTAACATTCTAGGCATTAATACAAATTCATAAATACATTCTCTAATTGTTCTGAAGCTCCATGAAGATGTGTTATAAGCACAATGTGGATATATAGAGCACTTCAGGTAGCGACCTGTATGAAAGCCTGCTGTTTTGACAAACAACCTGACTTGCATTTTTCCCCCATTAACATCAACCCTTGCACTGAAACTGTCTCCTTCAGTTATAATGTCATCTGCCTAAGCACAGACCGCTCAGACCCTTGCACGTACTGGTACAGTGTAGTGTGGTATATCGGAAATGTGTTAAAAACAACGGGGAGCTGAGGCATGGCTGGATCTCTGAAGGTGTGTCCATGGACTGCAGGTTTGAGCCCAGGCAGCAATCAGGGCATGACCACAACTGCGATTTGCCTGGGTGTCCTTGGCTCACCGCTTGGCCCTGGGCGACCTGTGAACGTGTCGGCACTGAGAGCCACATCTGCTTCTTCAATCTATGGAGCTCATGTGTCAGATAGCAAATGGTGAATGGCTCTGACCGCTGGCCACACTGGAGCAGTCCGGGCACAAGTCCTCATAGTGTCATCCAGTTTCCTTTGCTCAGGAAATTGAGTAAAGAGGCAATTCCAGATTCAGAAGGTGGAAAAGAAGTCAATGATTCACAAATTTAAACAAATGCAATACAACAAACACTGATGTGCCCAGCAGAACATGAATACACACTACCACTAAACAGCGTGTTTGAAATAGCACATTATACTGTATGTCGAAGATTATACATCTGGTACAGGTTTACCACTACATCCAGGCTGTGTAAAGACAATTGTTTTTGTTTTAGGCCCTATACTCCTTCACAGAGCTGGAGCAAAACCAGAACCTTCTCTGTTCTTACATGGGTATGACTTTTTAATGATTTTCTTCACCCTTTTCTGCAGGATATCCACAAAATTATCCAGACTCAGCGAAGTGAAGGTGAATCCCAGTGTCCATCATCTTAAATATCTCCAGCCTGCCATCGGATCTCTGGGGGACTCGCGAATGGCTGAAAAATAAGCCATGTCCTTGTAAATGCAGTTGGCCAGTTTGACGTTTTTGTTTGCTATTAAAGACATAAAAAATAATAAAAGAAACTGGAACTGTTTTTGCTCTCCCCAAATTAATTTTCTGTTATTGTCTTTAACTGTAATCATTTTTCTATAATAATATAGAAAACCCTTGATTAAATAAAAAAATAATGTTAGCTTATCTTTTTTTTAAGGTCCACCTCTTTCAACTCTTTATTAAGTAATAAGACTTTGGAGAAAAACACACTTAAAGAAATACCTTGTAGCTCTAGATGCATTTCTTTCAATATCCACAGTGCAGAAAACTGTGATCTTCAATTTTTACTTATGCTATGGGGCATTTATAGGTATACATTGAAAAATAGCATGTTGACCTTTTTTTAAATTAAAATTATTCTTGTTCAAGTAGTGCAATATCTGTCCTCTTAATTATTTTAACAACTGCTAGAGCTAATTATTTAGAATCACACCAGCATTTCAATATACTATACCTTACAGTTCAATATATGTTTTTCAGATTATGTTATCTCAATCCATCCAAACTGTTTTTTTATTATAAATGCTCTGTATAATAATAATTATAATATCCGGAGAGTTTCCCTTCATTGTAATTAGTATGACTATGTAGCAAAGTTCAAATGTATTCAGAAACAAGAATGAAAATGTTCCTTGGGTCACATATGCAGAAAGTGAAATTAATAACTCTTTGGATTGCTTTGCCATGGGTGCAGTACAAATACGTATTTTTACCATTCAACCTGGATCTAAACTGAACCATAGAATGTATAAACTCTGCTTTATCAGTTTAATCTTCACTGCTTAAAGTTTTCCAGGCCACAAAATGCAATATTTTTCTCCATCACAAAACACTTGAAAATTCTCTTGGAAAGTTCCACAATAGCTATAAACTCATTGGACACAGCTTCTTGCTATGAGAATGATCAGAAGTGCAAAACCAGGGCACTAGAAACTCTAAAGAGGAAATAGTTAACTGTAGCTTTGCGGATGCAAGTGTGAGTACTTCCTATCTTGCCAGTTAATGTACTAGAATATCTTAATAATCGCAGATTAGAATGAGACTGTACAATAAACATCTTGGTATCATCATAACGGACCATTTGGCCTGTCTACATGTAGTTCATTTTTGTAACCAATTGATCCAAGCATGTGCTAGTGCCATGGGAGATAATCAAGATCACCTTAAGTTTTTCAAAAAGAGCTCAATGACTCTTTTGAAGCGAACACACAAGCATGTAATAAGGAGAAAACATATTGAAAACCAGTTGCATGGCAACGAGAACTGTAAACAAGAACACAGAGAGATCGCTGGGTCAAGTCTAAACAGCGAGGCTGTAATACTCGAGTCTCTTCTGGAAAGGCTTTAATCAGAGATCTTTTGGGTGATTATCAGGAGAGACAAAAAAAATAGTAAGTGTTACTTCTGTTCATTTTGAGTCTTTGGAAAAAAACAAGCTTTGGGGGTGGAATTTTCAACCTTGCAGCGAGACCTGGAAAGCTCTTCGTAGGTTGACTGAGTGATAATGAGATCTGAAACCAGATTGTTGTAAACTTGAGCAAAGTTTCTGACGATGCAGCAAACTGGAGATACTATGTGTCGTGTATCATACTGCTATATCTCTGAACCATTGATACAGGTTTCCCTTTACTCTGGAAGAAAGTGGTTTGCATCACAAACATACAGAGTTTACATATCTTCTTAGTCCAGCATATGTTTGAGACTTTGGGCAGGTAGAAACAGCATTTCTGTATTTTTAATTTAGAAGGAGTCTCAATCTCTGCGATGTTTTCACAGAGTTACACAATGACTGTCTGAAGTGTTAATATCAGTTAATATCAATATTTAGATGCAATGTCTTTAATGACTTCAAATATTTGAACAGACAGCAGTACTATGGAGCCCATCAAGTGAAGATTAAATTAGATGTGCTTTGGATGTGACAAATGTTTTTGTAGTCCTACAACACACAAATATTGGAAATCTACTGTAGATCTTAGCAGTATTTCAAAATATCTTTTTGTGTGGGTTCTGTGCACAGGTAGCGAACAAGGTGCATGAAATGCAGACAAGTGGATAGTCTGCAGAAATGGCACAACACAGGAGGAGAGCCTGCACATCCCAGATCCGGAGAAACTGCGGGCGCTTCTCCGAGTCTCGCAGCTCTGGCTGTCTCCTGGGAGTGCTGTGTCCTGTGTCACCCCTGGAGGTGGGAAGGAGGACGGCAGCCCAGGAAGAACAGGGGTGCCTCCTCTGTGGGCTCCAAGCCTCTCGGGGTGTCGTCTGCAGGGCCTCCCTGACCCAGCTGGACACTTCCGCCTCTGTGATCTGCACCTCTGTCCTGCTCACGGGGCAGCTCACCCACTGCACTCGGAGGCAGCTGGAAGACGAACTCAGCAGTGGGGAAATCTGCCTCTTCTCCTGGCCTGTCTCCAAGGCCCCGGCCACGCAGACACAGGCTCCTGAAGAGAGCCGCCCCCAGCCTGTGGCCAGCCTTACTCCCCAGAGCCCTTCACAGGGCTACTTCTCCAGAATAACAGACCTGCAGCACAAACTCTACACAGGTGAAGTAACTTTTTTTCTGTGTTACTCGTTGACTCATTCACTGCCAAAAAGAGACGATGGGTTTAGGTGGATACTGACTAGACCTGTTGTGAAAACACACCAGTTCCTCAAAAAGCATCTGTCTATTCTTAAACGATTCATGACACTGACAGGGCAGGAGTGGGCCTGACAGTCGGCTCTGTCTTTGCTGCATGTGGGGCAGCAGCAGGCTCTTGCTCTGTGTGAATGAGATCAGAGTTGTGGTCTGCTCAATCGCAGTTATCTATTGGGTTCCGAGCTACTGTGAGGATGAGATTGGTGTGGCACGCTGTGGGCTGAAAGAAAAACGCACCGTGCCATTTACAGTATAGTACTGCTTGAGTTCAAGTTATTGGTTTAAAAATGAGTTTCTTTCCCAAAACATCTCCTTATTAAAAAAAGAGGCAACAGACAGTTAAGGCATCGTGATACTTAGAGAAAAAAAGTGTGTGTGTTGGGGGGGGGGGGGGTTGAGATTTTTTTTTTCTTTTGTTATCAGGAACACGAAATGAAGCCACAGAGAAATTGTCAACTAAAACAGAAACTCCTGAAGTGTCTTGCCCACACAAACAAGAATTGTTCACTTTTGTTTTGAGTTGAAAGTTATTCTTGCGGAAAGACGGGGTGTCTGTTGTCTTTCTAAAATGGCAATGCTACACATTCACCAGTCCGGGCAGACATACGAAGGACAGCAGCCGCTCTGTGATCAGCTACAATCCCCACCCAAAGGGTACTAATCTGAAAAGAGGTCAGGGATGAAGAGAGGCTGTTGTATTTAAAAAAAAAAAACATTTTGCAAGCCTGGAAATAAGTAGGTTTTAGCATTGCTGCCATCATCCAGGAGGTGCAGAGGATATAATGCAACAAAGCTCATCTTTCTTCACTGACAGTTTAACAGAATTCCTCCCACGCTGTGTGACCTGTGGTAACAATTCCCATTCCACTCAGTAGGACTTTCCCCTTGAAGCCTCTCTGTCTGTGCTTGTCTTGGTATCTTCTTTTATCTGGTGAAGCAAAGGACTTTATTGAAAGACACCAGGTTATTACTGTATTAATTAGAACAACACATTCCAGGGAAATCCCTGCACTGACAAATGCATTTTTAATTTAATGCTAACATTATCAGTGTATAAATCACGTATGTGTGTGTGTGGGTGATGTAGTTCTTGTATTAAGCTACGTGTTTCTTTAATATATATGCCAAAGAGGAACCTGTACACACAAACGAATGAGAATGAATTCGCCTTGAGCTGATGGAAGTCTAGTTTGTCATGCCAAAGAGTGTGAACTGATGGCAGATCGCTATGTGGCTGCTCAGGACAGAGCCCCCCCAGACTGCTGCCATGGAGACAGAGCACTCCGGCCTCCTCAGGACCAGGCCAGCCAATCAAGTGCCACTCTGCAGACTGGAGGCAGGGCCCCAGCCCAGTGGGGACCTGGCTCTGCGGCTCACCTGAGCCAGCCACCCTCTTCCCCCCTCTCCTCAGCACCTGGATGCAGAGAGACGCCAGAAGCCGCCCCTTCAGGAGCTACTGACCAAAACCATGTCAGGTAAATTTTACTGTGTATCCAGCACTTGAAGACCACATATCCACAGATACTGAAAACACGCACCCCGCAATAAACCTGCAGAGACAATTGTTCAATATCTCTGATGTTGTCTTTTATAAGACATATACATAAGGCAGGGAAGAAATCTGTTTCTAGCTGAAGGAATTACCAGAGGTGGCACCATCAAAAGAGGATAAGCTGTCCTTGTGTCTTTGTTGCATCTGGGCCCCCTACTATACGGTATATCTTATCTTAAAAGCACAGCAGCAAGGAGACACTGCTTTTATCGACGAGCCTGTTAAAGCTGGGCAAGGAAACGAGATCATGGCTGGACCTCTGAAATCAGTAGGTAGTCGATCCCTGCAGAGAGGAGAGGGCTGGAAGCATTTGGGATGAGTGAAGAGTGAAGAATCCTGGCCATTGCCACATGTCAGCCCTCAGCCCAGGGTCCTGGGGAACCCCACATCTGCTGGGCTGTGCTCCACCTGCGCACTCACAAACAACTGATCACATTGACCTCCAAAGACCAAATTGCAGGATTTAATTTGAACTATATAATTGCTTTCAGTTCCTTAACATGATGGAGGTTTCCTTATATAGTAGCTGCTGTGTTTCATAAGTAACTGAAGACCCCCAATCTTCGAGCAGAAGAGGTTAATTCGATTAAGGACTCAGTGAAGTATAGAACTCACCTGCTGTGAAAAGTAGGAGGTGTGGGGGTCCCCAGGACCAGGGCAGGGAACCCCAGCTTGAAACTCATTTTTTGACAATGAGAGCTATCACTTAAAAAGAGGCCCACGCCGGTTTAGGGGGGGAGCGCCGGTTTAGGGGGGGAGCGCTGAGATTGTGAAATGCATTTTCCAAACTAATCTCTGAAATATAGACCATAAATAAGCTTAGCACTTTATGTATATAATACAAGATCACAGAGAAAGAAAACAGCTTGTAGTAACAGGGGATTTCTGCTGCATCTCCGTTTCTCCCTCTGTCCAGCTCACACAGCACACACCTGGATACTGCTGATCCTCTGTGCTCAAAGGTGGTGAATGTGTTTTAGATCCTCCGTCATCAGAAATATAATGGCTTTAGGCCCTGTTTCAATTATGGGCTTCAGATTTCAATTTTGCGTAAATCTTTTTTTGAATATTTGTAGCTTCTGTAATTTTAATTACAAATAGTTTCTTGAAAATTACAATTTGTTTGAAAATGTGTAGTATAGTCTTTGCTATTTTTAATATTTCACCTGTGTTGCTAATGTTATGTCACATTCTGTTTGTTAACCTGTGCTTTGCTATGAGTCAGCTTAGGTAAAGGTGTCTGCAAAGCAGAGTACTTGCAACAAGGAGGAAGAATGTTACTTAAAGGTCAGCCTCTCTTTGTGAGTCTAACAACAGAATATGTGTTAAACTGCCACACGAAAATCTCTGGATGTTATAAGAGCAACAATGTTCAAATGATGATTATGAGGACATGACATGCAGATGCCTTCCATGTCAGAAAGAAAAACAGTCACAGGCAGGAAAGTCAGGAGTCTGTTCAGTTTATCTGCTGTAAAGGAAACGGTCGTATTCTAGTGACAAAGGCCAGATGCTCTGTAAGAAGACGGTAATAAAAACCAAAAGCAACTAATTTGAGGCACAACCTCCCAGACAATAGAATACAAAAGAAACCACCCCAAAAAACACCCCAGAGGGGAAAAGAAGAGTTGCTTGAGTTAAAATGAAAGGTCTTCTTGCTTGTTTTCCCCAACAACAACTATTAATTAATAGCTGACAATTAATTTTAGAAATTAATTTATTTTTCTGATCACAATTTATTTTTAGATTGCACTTTAGTTCCAAATGCAACTAAGGACTTAATGCAGACTTTTTAAATTGGTATAGTTTCGAATGTGTTTCAGACTCAACTCTATCCAACAGCAAAGAAGAAGAATCGTACATTTTACAATTTTTAAAAATCTGGTACTGTTCTGAGTGAACCATTTCCTATTTTGCAGGTCAGAACTTTGACAAAGGATGTCTCAGTTTGACACAGACCAGGAAATGAGGAGCTGCAAGGTCTGAAACATGCATTATGAAATGCACTACTGAAGTCTTGTGGTGCAAAAATCAACCACAGCAATTTTGAGAACATTAGCCCAGTTTACAACTCCTGTCTCTTATCACATCGAAAGATCTCCGACAGGATGCTCATCATGACTATATGAAGTGTCCTCACAGTGCTCCTTCTGTAGCACTCATATTAATATTAACAGTTAGAAAGTGTGGTTACATTATTCCTGCAAAGCAAGTCATGGTATCTGGCCACGTGTTTCGGCACCCAAGCTTCTTACCAAATTAAAGGAACCCCATCATGCCTCTGTTTTCAGTGTGAGTAAGGAATGCGCTAGCAGAACTCTGCAGCAAGAAGACAGCTGCCTGCTGTAACTCGGCAACAGGTTCATGGGATGCTCTGTGCTGGCCAAGGTTCACAGTGACAAATTTCCAAATTCTGGAAAATGTCTTGTGTTTTTTTATAAACACTTCTCTTTTTTTTAGCCAGATCTGGCCTACTATGAATACGGTACACCAGTCTAATCAATTAATCCTTCTATGAGTTCCCTTAACTTCAAAAAGAGCCAAACATTTGTTGTTTTTTTCAGTGCTGCTATTTTGTTTTCAGAATAAACATTTTGTCTGGGCCGTGCATATTATATTTTGTCATCCTTCTGTCTGTCGAATGACATGAGGGCAAATACGGCTATCTGTGTGCTGTAACCAAATCCTTTTCACAGCCCCAGCTCTGACTTGCTCCCGTGGGTGTTGTGATTGAGGTACTTCTCCTCGTCCAGCCCTGTTGTTGTCACTGTCTGCAGCAGCGATGACTCAGTGAGGTTTCAGTTGCTTTACGGCATGGACCTGCTGCCTGTGCTTTCGACGTTGGGTTTGACTGTAATCCTCCTGCCAAAGGCCTAAGCCCTTGGCCAATAGGCAAGGTGCCTTCATCTCCCTGCTCAACCAAGTCTCTGAGGAGTAGACGCAAAACCAAAGAACAACCGAACAGAAAAAAAGCCGCAATACCAGTTGTGACATAAAGAAGTCAGCTGTCTCCTCCCAAATATTCATTTTTTACCATACAGTTATAAAACCATATATTTTGCTACAAATCAGCATTGTGAAAGTGATATATTCAAATAAACTTTGCAGACTTGTGCTTTTGGTCTGATGTATCCTGAGACAATTGTTTGCAATATTAAACATGCATAGTACAGTCCTTCCTCCCTGACAGTTAGCAGGCTTGCCACATTGTTCCACTGAAATCTTCAACAGTCCGTTATGCGCATTAAAACCTGTAGTCCTGTGGACTTGCAGTCTTCTTGCATTTGGATTTTAACATTTTACACTGAACAATCCACAGTATTTGGTGGCACTACTTCATGGACGTGTTTCAGAGCGCGGTCACAGAACTGCGAGTTTACTTGTTTCGGTTTTACTTGATGCCTTGACTGCTGTGATATTCTCCTCCAATCGGTAGCAGGGACTAGTTTGCACATGAACTGGACCTGGTATCATTGCCCAAGCAAACCAGAACCAGAATTCCCTTTTCACAGTGTCCAGTTTTTCAACAGTTTAGTCAACATTGCAGTCTGCTTCCCCTCCTGCCTCCTTTAACCACAGCAGGGATGTGGTCACATTGGTCATACCTCTGGTCATGCTGGACTCCTTCCCAGTATGGAGTGACATTAGCAAGGAGTCACAGTGTAACAACTCTATTAACGGATGGAAACTGGTACTTCCTTTTTTTCTCTACATCAGGGAAAATCCTCCTAAACTAAATCCTGAGCTACATTCCTGAGCTCTCGCCAAGGACAAACAAGTTTCCTTAGAGCTCTGTCTACGAGCAGGCTGGTGAGAGGGTTCTGCCTGCCCTGCCTGCTTCTGGCTCATTCTGGACTGTCCACATGTTTGAGAAGGTGAAGGTGTGTGCTGTGTTCTTCAAAGTTTCATTATGAAAAGGCTTTGTGACTCAGGTCCATTATTCTAACCAATTGTGATTTCCTGTGGTCTTCATACTGAGCACCTGTGGAGACAGATCACAACTGGGATGCTCCACCTGTACTCTGAGCATTGCCCTCATTGAAGTTGAGCTAATAGAACTTGCAATAAAATATTAGCGGTATTGACATTGACAAAGCTGTGCCATTCACAACGAAAGCTGACTTTGGTTTAAAACTTGTTGTCATAAAGATTTTTGGTAGTTTGTGCCCAGTTAGGTCAGTGTGTGTAAGTACCGGCATCGCCTCTGCTTCTCTTCTGTCTAAAGCAGTGAACAGTCAATGGATAGACGATTAACCTATGATGCCAAGTGGGATGTCAGTTTTCACTCAAACTGTTCTTAGAAGCGTCCCGGTGTTACTAATCTGATCATGGTCAGTCTGTGCAAAAATGCCAACATAAGAATTAATATGTGTTTTTATTGTGTAAAACAAAAAAAATAGTTAAGGAGCGACTTTAAACTCATCGTCCATCTCTGAGCTCCTTCCACTGCTCAAACAAGACCTAACTCTGCCCTGCGAACCAAAAACACAAATTATTCCTGTTAAAACAGGATGAAATAGGAGTGAGCATATATGAAACGTAAACAGATGAAATGGGTAAATAAATCCTTTCTTTTGGGAAAAGAATTAGGAGTGCCAAAAAGAGTTTTTCTACACTCTCATTCGTTTCTTCTTATTGGCACAGACACTCCTAGGCAACAGTGCCGTTACTGGCATCCACATTTGTCAAAAAATAATCCTCTGAAAGAAGATAGTCTGGCCTCCCCACACTCTTTGGCCTCTGCTCACAAATGTACCTATACCTTTATGCCTTCAAACACTTTAAGAGGATGTGGGAGGCCCTAAGAGCCAGTTGATAACAATCAGTTGACTATGCGTTTAACATTCCCCTGCTCTTCAAAACTCACTCTTGCCTTTTATCTAGTGGAAGGACTTGATCACGGCAGGCCTGGGTTCAGCAGTGGAGTCTATACTAGCTCTGAGGCCGAGCGTCACGTAGTAGGCCGAGCACATCTAAACTTTCCACCCCTTATCGCCCTTGAAGGCCCACGGGGCTAGGGCTGGGGCTGGAGGCAGCACGGGCCTGCCTCTGATCTCAGACGCCTCTGCTGTCATTGTTCCAGCACACACTAGCTCAGACAACACAGGAGGACGCTGTTGTATCTGATGAACTGCGAACAACTCTCTGCCCATGAATGTGATCAGTCAATCATTCTTACAGTATATATACTGTATATCATCTATTCTTGCAACATAGCCAAAGGTCAAATACGAACTCTTCCTGCCAACATGGCACATGACTGCATTATGTCTTATTTACATGATAAATTCCTCATAGAAGCATAACACACATGACATTTGACAGAGGTATGCTTTATTTTTTATCGTTTCTAAATAAAAAATATAAAGCATTGATAGAAATACAACAGCTTTAAATATAACTGTAGCATTTTTAACACTAACCCTTCCCATCCTTTCTAGTGTCACTTCTGCAGATTTGGGCAATTTTCTTATTGTCTGTCTGCCTGTCAAAGGAAGAAATATAAATGAGCTCTTGCGCTCTGTGAAAAGTCTAATGAGACTTAATTCCTCTTTTGTATCTGTAAGTGTCAACTTCAGCAGCAGTGCACACAAAATCTATGTCATGCTGATGACACCAAAAAAAGGGCAAAACAGCTGTCTCTGGCTGCCACGTTTGACTTCACATACAGAAAAGGTAAAAGGTGAAAGAAATTAGAATTCTAGTGTGATGGGTCCATTTTCCAATTACTCTAATATGCCAGAACTACTCATAACCATAATACATATATTCATAATTAAGCCCTATAGTAGATAAATATACTATAAATCTACAGTATATACTGTTACAAAAACCACATAAACTCAAAAAATGTCCCTGACAGAATGCCAGAAAATTGTAATTCTAAGAAATAAACAACAACACTGGCTAAAAACAGATAAGGTTTACAGGTGTAGACAAGTGTGCTCAATCACCAAATTTCCACCACCATCTTAATCAATTCCAAGACCTGCAGAGCATGGATCAGCCCTGCCTAACCCTAACCCTAACCTGTCCTGGAAAGTGATTAGCCTTGTTACTTGAAAAGTTCATATCAAATACAAAACCAGGGATGTATGCAGATATGGTGAAGTTAAATGACAAAATGCAGCCCTGGCCCTGGAGAGCCCCAATCCAGTTATTCTCATAGGTCACCCTGAATTGCCTGTTATTTACAGATCAGGAACACTTGTTTATGCATTTGGTCAATTAAGCAAGAAAGGAGGGCTTCTGGATATTCTGGTTATTGTTCCAAATGATCTCTAAAAGACTTAATTGAACTCACCATCTGCTTAATTGCTGATCACAGTTAAATGGTTCCAGGACTTTGGAAAATGCAGATTTAAGTGCTGCCTATGAACACTGCTGGATTGGGGCCCTCCGGGAGTAGGGTTCGAGACCCACTAGTGTCAATATTCATTGGGTTCCTAGTCTGTCCTCAAAGAAAGAGGGAAAAAATCCCAACCTTTTCAAAAAAGCAAATAAGCAAGTACATTACAGTGCAATAGAATGTATGCAAATATTGCTTTCAGAAAAATGGTGCCTTAGTGTATTTGTTTGACATATCTTCCAGTGGACAATTTCACAATTCCAGATACAAAACCACTCCGGTTTGTAAACATTAAAGTCAGTGAGTATGTTTGCACATGCAGATGTCTTCCTTTTTGGACAAAGGCTTCATGCAAAAAGACGAAAAACACCTGACACCTTGAGCATGCCAGTTATAGATAAATGCACAAAGTAGGCATCAGTGTGGTGCAGAGGTTTGGAAGTGTGACAGGAAGGTTGTGGGTTCCAGTCCTGGCTGGGCATGAGCTTTGACTTTGCTCATAATGTTTCAGCTTCAGACGCCAATGCTATTCATGTAAATTCTTGGTACCCTCAACAGTTAGGGTGCATCTTTTTGTCCAGAAAGCTGAATGCTGTAATTATGCCACATTGAGCTTTAAACTTCTTTTATTTAAAATCAACATAAATTCAGTTTTATTTTTTTATTTTGCTGCAGACAGCTTCCTATAATATCATTCAAGACACTGAGTTTGTAAAATAAAAAAGAAAGTACTGTTAATGAAACACCACACTGCATGAGAGGGTGCTCCGATATAAACCTATTTTATAAATTGTGGAATTCTGATTAAGGTCTGAAGACCTTTGTGTTCTTGGTTCTGAGGAGGCCATAGGCAAGCAGATAACAAGTGGTTTAACAAGACAGTTTCTGGGGTTTTCTGTGATGGAAACCATGCAAGAGACCCAGCTTACCACTTTATTTTGTACCAATCGAAGAGGCTTTAGTTTCAGGCTTTCAGTTTTGCTCAGCATGACTCATCTAATGTGTGCAAACACATTCAGTATTATTTTAGCTTCGTGGTTAATAACCTGCATGTTCTTATGTTCCTGCATATTCAGGACACTGCTAAGATGATTTACTTTCCTCCCTGCAAAAACCTTAGTTAGGTGCTAAGGACCAGACATCCTTGCGATAAAACTGCTGCTGTTGCTCTGATATGTTTCCAAAACATTGTATGATGTCGGGTGGAGCTGAAGCACTCATAAATGTTTAAGGGCATTTATCACTGTGAGTCAAAAACAGGCTAGTAACTGATGGACATTCTACAACTTAATTGTGCAGTATTAAGTTTTAATCCTTTCTGAACTGAAGCATCAGTATGTGATGCAGTTCTACAAGTCTCAGAGGTCATGTGACTCCCAAGTCCTGTAATTCATCAGTATGTTATTTGTAAGTATAGAGGAGCCTGGAACACAGACATAAAGACCGTCAGCACAGGGCCAAGACATCTCCTTCCTCTCCAAGCAGGCTCCTAAAATGGATTTGACCTCCAACATGGAGAGAAAAATCTTTCCTTTAAGAGCATAGCAATATGTGCCTTGCTACATGAACCAATACAATTTAAGTCAAATAAATATATAATCCTTTTAAATTAAATATTTAACAAAGCTAAACTAAATATTTTGTAAGGGAGTGAATCAGTTTAAGGGTCAAAGTGACAACTAAGGGGAAGCATTCAGCATGTGTACTGAAAACGTATTGCCCTTGTCAAAGTGTGTGTAGGAGAGTTCGAAACATTTCTTTCACTGTTCTGTCAAACTCAGCCTCTAGGGTTGTAAAGGACCTAATCTCAGGGAAGTGAGAAACAACCTACCTGTAATTGTTTTTTTAATCAGTTGCTTTTTTTCTTTTAGGAATTTAGGTTCATCTTGGGAGTTTGTCTAGGCTTGCTTTGTGGAGGCCCAGGCACTTGTATGGCACTGGTGTGTGGAAATATCGCCTGGTTTGATAGTCAGCAATATGTTGATTCACAGCAAGAAAAAACACTGAAGCTGTGCAAGCTGACCCAGCAGATGTCTTGTAAAGGGATATTGTCATGATAAAATGTTTCAGGCAGGTTGAAAACACCATAAAATCTTTGTTATATCTTCTTTTGAGATGACTAAAGCAGTTTCATACAAAAAAAACAAGTACCGTATTAGCGGCGTTTCAGACAGATTGTTCATTTTTCGCCACAGCTGTGACTTTCTACGCACGTCAGCCTGTGGTCTGGTGAGTTAGAAACAGAAGAGTTTACAGTAGCAGCCAGGACCTGAATTCAGGGCTGACAACGACAAAGGCCTGCTTCACCCGTTTGCTGTTGAGTAAAAACACTGTAAACCTTCTCCTGAATGGTGATGGTACCAATTATTACAGGTGAAGAAACGTTACAAACAAGAGGAGGCTTTCCCAGGATTCATTCAGCCGTTTCTTCAAGGAAACCAGAGTAGCGGTTTCAGCCACATGGCTGGATACTTTGTCCCATGCTCCTACAACCTCCTGCTCGCAGTTTTAAATTGTACTTCATGTTACTGTCGTCTATGTTTTAGAAAACAAGGGGTTACTTCTCTTCTCACGGGGAGAATTCTGTCACAGGAACAACCAGCAAGACACTGACATTTCTAATTTTTATTGTTGTGCCCACCCTGCACAGTCCATGCACAGGACACAGGTTTAAACATTTGGCTGTAGTTATTTGTTTTACTTCATTTTTTTACTGGTATGGTGTAATCCTAGAAAACCACACAGCCAAACCTAGAACCTTTTTTTTCTACCTGTTGCTTTGAAAAAAAAAATATTTTTATTCTTCTGATAACAAGAGACCTAACTAGCAGATGAAGAATAATTCTCCTGCATCTGTGTGAAACAAGAAATTCAAGGCTACCGGTTGCTTAGTTACTGTATTAAGGTGGAAACATTGGTCACCTGCAGCGACTTACCTGACTGCCACAGTCCTGAAGTCCTAATACAGAAGCACAGGCTATTCCTAAATTCTTCTTTAGTGAGAGACAGCATTTAAGTCAAGTGAGTGAGTATCACTGTCTAATTTGCAACTTTTGGTTTTCAGGATAACTGGGTTCCAGAACTGGATTAGGTACCAAATTTTCCTGAACACAATGAAAGGTTCCAGGTGACCCAGTGATCTTGTCCAGATATTTCTAGACAGATCCTGGGGAATCAGTGTCCTCTGCTCAGCGCATAGTCCTCTGCGCCACAGAATTAGGAGGGTTTCACAGCCTTGCGGCCCTGTTCTCTGTCACCTGGGAGGAGAGCAGCATCAGGGAGAAGCACGAGCTCTGGAGCTGTTCTTCACAGGAGCATGTGCAGGCTGAACTTGGGTTACTGTCTACTGCACCTACACTAGCACTGTGGGTCTGTCAACAAACACACATACTGTAGGGAATAAAAGGTACTGTAAAGGTCAGGAAACCCCAACATGACCAAAACTGTAAATCTGTAATGGAGTCAAATGCCTCCAGTGAGACATCTGCTGAAACACGGTGTTCATTCCAACACCAACATATCAAATGAAAATATGTCATTTTCTACATTTCCTGTGATCATATCTGTGTGCACTGAATTTACACAGCAATGAATTTACATGGTCCTTTACTTTGATTTCTCTAAAATCATGCATGTTCCTTATGAGATATCATTTTACACGGAACCAGAAAAGAGACTTTAGATTAAAAAAAACTAGTTTAAATAAGGGAGACGTCACTGTGAACAGCTGTGTTCCTATTCGGGTCTGCACAAGAGGAAGTGTATGCTGACATTGTCAGTGATGATCAATTTCTCTGGTGCTGGTAGGTGTGTGGGAGCCTTAAGGGAGACTCACTGTCACTAAGAGATTGACTATAGCCCTGTGTGTGACAGTTCACATCCAGGCCAGCTTTCTTTCGGAAAACCCCCAGCCCTCTCCTCACTACCTGTTTGTGTGGGATTCTTAATTCTCGCATGCTTATCCTACTGCTAGTTTTGTACATATTATTATATTATTATTTGTCCAAATTAAAACAATGTTAATATCCACTATAAAAAAGTAAAACAATGATAGTACAGTTCCCTTTGGTGGGAGCTACTGATGTAAATACCCAGAACATGTCCTAGTTGGTGATCTATTAAACTGTATTTAGTTTCATTTACCAGTGATAAAAAATAAATTGTTCACCCCCAGATCATCTGGAAAGAGTGAAATGGCATTGATAAATGGAATATAAACTGCTTATGAACAAATCTGACTGCAATTAAAAACTAAGGGTAAAAGAATTTGAATCAGGCAAATGTACGTACATACAGCTACAGTTTGGCTCTGTTAATTACACTCAAATTACTTAAAACGGAGGATCTGGTCTGCAGCTCGATTTATGTGCAACTTTTTATATTCCAGCCTAACTGCTTAACTACTGGATTTCATAAATCACATTAAATTCCTGACTTTTAAGTACGGGGGAAAAAAAAACTTGCAGATGTTCCAATCACCTACCTTGTTAATTCAATTAAAACAATAATTAAAAAGCCAACCTCTAATGTTCAAGAACTGAAACAATCACACAATTCAAATTAATCCTATCATTAAGCCAGTTAATGGATCAATTGTGTAGCTGAGAGCCTGTCTAGAGTATAAACCAGCAGAGGAGGGCGATCAGAATTGGGAACCTGAATTAAGACAATATGAGTTAAACTACAGTACTTTATTCCCGTTCATCTGTGAATTTGAAGCTCCTGAAACAGTAAAGCCGTTTTCCTTCAGGCACATGGCAAAGCTGCTGACTGTGCTAATCTCCCCCAAAATCCTTGTAGCTTTAATGTTATGTATTTGTTTATTTTTCGAACATATAAAAAGATTTCCTGTTATTCACAAAGCCGCAAAACCTATTCCCCTCCCGCTCATTCTCTCTCTCTCTCTCACCCTGCCTCCTGCCTATATATGCGAGCGGCGGGTTGAGGTTTCAGACACCCTGAAGTCTCAGCTGCAGTCGGTGACTAACGCGATGAGACCCCACAATAAAATGGCAGTCTTTCTCGTAATTGCGTTCATCTCGCTTCCTCCAAGTGTCCTAGCTCAAAGCGGATCAGGTTCCGACGGTAAGTGAAGGAAGACTTTTATTGAACATTACGAGATTTTAGGATTAAGTCGTTTTAAAGAAAATCAGAGCCACGTACAAGGCGGACTGACACCGACAGAGGCGAACACGCTTGATAGTGAGGTCCCAGCCCTAGATAATTTTACTTTTTGAATAAATTCTCTATTAGGGATAAATCGTATTGTTTCTGCCTTCCCCGTTGTAACAAGTAGTGAAATGTTGCGTATATTTTCTAAACATTCAAAGTTTCAAACTGACATCTTTAACTTTGTTTAAAAAACACGGACAGAAATGGTCCACTTGTCATAATCCCTGAAATCTGTGTTCTCCCACTCCGTCACATCGCTCGCTTTTGAGTCTTTAACAGGGAGCGGCTTCCCAATGAGACTCGCAGGTAGCTACAACTCGTTTAGATGAACCCCAACTGCTCCACACAAGTCAAGCCAGACGCCCCAAATAACGCGCGCTGCCCTGCTGTGATCTCGGGGGGTCTGTTTACTTCGCACCTGACAAGAAAAAACGGCAACACTGCACCGCGAACAATAGTATTTTTTGTTATTGCTGTGGCTTCTCTTTGCTTCCATGGTTAATGAATATGTACAAACGCGATGCTACCTGTCAAGGTGTCGGATCATTTGCTGTTTAATCAACCAGGATATTCCAAACGTGTCTGTACTTGAATGTAAAGTTTCCTATATACCAGGCTTATTCTTTACTGTTGTCTCCAAGCTAAACTTGACGGAAAATATAGCAAGTACAATTTATGCAGAAAACAAAGTGTAGTAGTCCTGTTATAAAGTAATAGAATAAGTAGAAATTACGTCATTCATTAATTCAATTTTTGTTATTGAAATGGATTCACACTGGAGTTTTAAAAGAAGCCAAGAGGCTAATTCTCATCAGCGCACCCGGATTTTCGGCAAATCTGTGTCTTCTATTGTGTGGTCGGTCAGCGGATCGGAAAGGTTTTTAAAGTTCAAACTGGGGGGGGTGGCAGATAAAAAGACTGAAGTGGTGGAGGAAATTGGTGTGTTGCGATGCGCAGGAGGTGGTTACCGCCGAGAGACGGTTTTGGCATTAACGCAAATGATCTTGACAGCAGACCAAAATACGATCCTATTTTAGGTTGATTAAAACCCAGAAGGGGAAGCACGTGTTTTACTTGGGTGTTTAGATTTATAAAGATGCTCAGACAGTACCTTCAGCGCTGTGTTCTTGGCTGAAGTGATGAGTGATTTAACATAACTGGTGTTAAAAGAGTGAGTTGGTCATATTGAGTGTGGGGGAACAATTACTTGGGGAAGAGCACTGTGCACTACATGGGAAGTGGGGGTTATGAACTGAAGTTCGGAAGGGATGATGATGACAAGTCAATCTCGCACATCTGCACCTAATCGTGAGCTAGCTACATAAACTCAACTCAAGTGCCTCCCTTCGCATTGGTCTCAAGCATCCCTGCTCTGCCCCATCTCCAGTTTGCTGCTGGTCCTGGGTTCGCTCGTCTGAATGGGGCATGGGCTTCCTCATTCTACGGCCAGGAGGTTGCCAATGAATCAAGCAGGTTGAGCCACTGTTTTCTCACCAAGAATTCCAAGCATTCACAAGTATTCAGGCCCTGGATGTTGCTGGCCCTAGAGAACTGTTGTGATACCGATTTAGTAGCTTTTATCTTTTACCAGTAGCAATAATTGTGATACGCAGTGTTAAAGCTGTGCTAAAGCAGCTTGCATCTGTAGCCATGGAAACGGCTGGGCATTTTACCTAGCAATCAGAATGAAAGGCTTTGTCCGAGGGTACGGTAGCGCATGACATTTTCCAAACTTTTTGGGCAGTTTAACACGTCAAAATACTTCTGATTTATGAACTGTTCAAGTCTTGCGCTGCACAAAGACAAGGAACAGGAGCTGAAACTCATGCTTCTCCTGCCAAGAAGAACTGAAGCGATCTCTTCTAATCAAAGCAAAATGGAGTTTTTCCCTGGCAAGGCTTGGAATATGTCCGTATACTAATGAAGCAGAGGGCCATTTCCAGGTGCTTTCGTTTCAAACTGAAGGCTGCCCCGTGTTCTGTCGAGGAGCAACAGGAATGTTGTTGTCCTGTCATGAGACATGTGTGGACGTGTGTCTGGAAGCGAGGTTTGTACGTTCTCGAGGGGGCGATGAGTCCAGAAACTGAAGGACTGCGTTGTTCTTTTAAAGATTCTCTGGATGACTTTGTGAACTGCACGTCCCACATGACCATGGCTCAGAATACCCTGACCTGCCACTTGGACGAGAGCATTGCTGCTGATGTGAAGCGCATTCGCCTATGGTAAGGTCACTATTCCCTTGCCCTCTGCCCCTAGAGCACTCGGGAAGACAGTGAAGCCCTTATGGCTGGGGTCTGCAGTCTGTATGGATGGACTGACCCACATTTGGACTGATAGCAATGGATAAAGAAGTGCTCAGTCACGTTCAGCACTGCTGCAGGGCGCCAGGCTCCTTGGTGAAGAGATTTGACCAATGTCTGCCCCAGCCAGGAGGCACGGTGGCAATCGAAACCTCTACCACAGCTTTGCTAGCATACTGCTCCAGCATGTGAGCTGCCTGGTCACCCATAACCAAGTACTTCTGTTCACATGTACAGTACTGTATGTGTGACTCTGAGAAATATGCCAGTGGCTCCCAGTGATCTGTAATACCCAGGAGAGAGAACCAGCATGTTTGTGCCAAAAGCCTCTGGTTTGAATTTTCTCTTTTTTTTTTTTAGCGATTCCCTAAAACATAACTGCATGAAGCTCAGCAACAGAACAGAAGATGGGAAGACCTTCCATTATATGAATCTGAATCCCATTAGTGTATATAATATTTGCATCACACTGAAATCCAAAATGAAACTCTGTGACCATATTAAGCTGAAAGAGATCAGTAAGTATGTAAATGGTCTATCTATAGGAGGAATACGGTTTACTAGTTCTTGTAATTTCGTATTCTAGAGAAGGGATCGCCAGTGCTAGTTTTTCACTAACGCTTCCTGCAAGTTCCAGGGTCCCCTTTCAATTAGTATCTGATTAAGTAAAACACACCTGATTTGACCTACACATTTGCTGAGTTCAGTTACACAGAAACATGCTGGGGTGTTTGTCACTCCTGGATTTGCAAAGCATCTGAAAATCATTACTGACTCTTCGTCCGAACGTACCCTTCACTGCTCCCTGACAAGTGGAAGGTATGTGCTACATCGGAGGCTGTGAATGAGTGAAAGATGGGGCCACCTCTACTTAATGTTTGTGCAAATGGGTGTTTACTAAGCCTTTTATACTGTATTTTATGTTGCATTACTTGACCTGCGGTCCCAGTGCCATTTAAGGTACAGTCTGCAGTGGGCTGTACTTGTCCATCAGCGATCCCTGAGCAGAAAAAAATTGTGTGCTGCCAGTCACCCTGGTGGTTCAGGGGTCAGAACCAAAAATAGAGGTGGAGGCAGGGAAAGAGGGTTGTGCAGTATAAATTAACCACCTTCCCTGCCATTAATAAATGGAGTATGAGTGGCAAAAGCACCTGGATACATTTAGTAGGTTAATCTTGACAGACCCCAGCTCTGGAAAATGTAATGATGGTCTGAAATGCATGAACCTGAAAATATTCAGGCTGAGGATGGAAAGGAAGATTTTGCTTGACAATGTTAGAATCATCAAAATTGCAGTTAACCATGTGTGTAAAAGTCACTGAAAACGGGTCATGTGGCAGTGTGGTACTGAGCCTCGTCTCCACCATGTCTGAGTATGTACAGGTGACCGCAGATGCTTAAAGTAGCTGTGCACCGGTTTCTGAAATCGTAATGACGAGCTTCCCTCTGTTTGTCTTCTAGTCAAACCGTTCCCACCTTGGATTGCCAACGCCACGTTCGTGAAGAGCATCAATGCCGCTGAAATAAGAATTGAAACGCAGTATGCCAGTGACTACTTGGATCAGAAACTCGTCTTTCAAGTTGAGATTCGTGGAAATGGCACTGTGCAGGTAGGGGCAGCCCATCTGCTTGTAATCCTATAGGGAGCTGGTCACTGACTCCTCAAGCTGATGTGCTTCACTGCACAGCTTAAACAAGAATGTTGAGCATGCTGATACACACACCTACAGTAAGTGTTCAGATCAGGTCATTCTTGGCCAGTTGTGTTCAATTGCATGGTTGCTATTTTTTCTGGGGCCTAAGAGGTTAAGTATCATTTTTCAAATCTACACCATTAGAGCCAGCTATTTATGTGAGAGTTGGGGAGTGGCAGCACATTGAATGTAGTTGGTCTTCCTGTTCGCTTTCAGTTTCCTTTTTATGTGCAGTCGCCACCTTCATTACAGCAGACCTACACTCCCTCAAGGCTAGTCTGTGCCAACGTGAGAGTGAATTTAGAACCCTGAAATGTGAAAGGGAAAGAAATTGCTCTTTAGATCAATTTCTAAAGATTCTCTGGAAGTTTTCACCGTGTGCGTTTTTTTTCCTGACTGATGGATTTCATTTCCTAGAAAACGGACATCCTCTACCAGTCTCTGCGGGTGGAGGGAAAATATCTGCAGCCTAACACCCTGTATCACGTGAGGGCCCGGGCCAAGCCTCAGGGTGACTACTTCCAAGGTGTCTGGAGTGACTGGAGTGATCCGGTTGCCTTCAGGACGACCAAATTAGAGATTCCCGAGAAGGGAGGTGAGTCAGTTCAGTTTTGTTCCCAGAAAAGATGGTGACTGTCATCGCAGGAGCACGCCGTGACACAGCTCAACGGGAGAGGATGTTGCTGGAGCTGCAGCAGCAGAAGTCACAGTGTGAGCAGACCAGAAATTTCTCGTCATCGCATGGGGATCCCCCCCCCCTCCCCACCCTTAGTGCAGAGCAGGAGCCGGGGGCGGGAGCTCTCTTCGTGCGTGACTTTCCAGGCCCTGGGGAAAAGCCCTCCTCATGTCATCAGTCATCAGCCTCTCGTGTGGTTGCGGCAGTCTTTCAGACGGGGACCACTGCAGATCCCGAGTGGTGACTGGGGATTCTGTGATGCATCAAGCTCTCGTTTTCCCCACCTGATCTGGGGTCCATAGCAGCCCTCACGCAGGTGGGGGCTGCACTACACAGGTGGATGAAGTGAGGCCGCACTTATGTGAAGCACTGTGGAGTGACAAGCTCTGCACAAATACTACTAGTGCTAGACTAAGAGCCTGTTTTTTCAGCAGCAACCTTTTGCACAGATGTGGATTAAGAGTGCCTGTGGTTTCTGACCCGACACCTCCTTGTGTTTCACACAGGACCAAATATACTCCTCTACATTCTCATCATTGCCATGGTCGTCTTGCTGGTGATCACCATCATCGTTGTAGTGCAATGGAGTACAGAGTAAGTCCTCGCAAAAATGTACTTTGTGCACTTGGGGGCAGGTTTATCAGCTGCCCTACATTAGCTAGGATGTCCCATACAGAGCACCATGTGTCCTGAAGAGGACCAACAACCACAAACGATTTACCTACCTGTAGAATGGTATAAGTACCATCCTCGAGATCATGCAAGCAATTCTTAGCACAACAACCAATATGTCGCACTTATGTGTGAGACATATCATTACTGAATAATTACACTTCTAGAAACCTAGAAATCCTGTCATGCCTGATGCAGAGTAAATATATCAGTATGATATCGGCTTCCCTCACACGCTACTGTATAATCAAGTGAGATAGTGACATTATCAAAGTGTCTTGTCGAGCTTCCAAATTAGTAAGGCAATATAGCACTGCTACACATGCTCCCGTACTCTGCCTGTTGCTTTCAGAGGTTTGCAAACATCTCAGATAGTGACTTAGTCATCTATGCTCAAACTCAAGTGTTCTATAACGTTCACGCAACCACCTTGCCCCCTCAAGTTTGTGAAGTCGGTATAGAATTTAATCATTTCTGAGTGCTTGTTTTCATCTGTCTGCATTTTGTATTTTAGAATCAAAGCCTCTATCTGGCCAAGTATCCCAAACCCCAAAAATACCTTGGGTCATATGTACAAGAAGCCAGGCAAGGTGAGTACACTATTGTAGCATTTTCCTTTCCTGCTGGATATTCCGGGTTCAGTTACGCATTAAAGAAGATGCACAAGTTTCCAGCAACTGGTGCGATAAGAAGGCTTTTCAATGTGCTGTCAAAAGAGACCGTTACAGTGTGTTTCTTGATGACCTAGCGTTAATCCCACATCAGCAGGGTCCGCTTGTTGGCACACCGGTCTCCATTTGGTGGTTTGAACCAAATCTTTGAGCTGACATTGCCATTAACTGCGACCAAGAAATACTCCAACCGGCGCGTCGCTCCGCCTGCTGTCAGAGTGGGGGGGGGGGGGGGGGGAGAACAAAGTAATGTAGCCAATTCATAGAGGGATTATTAGGAGGCATGGGAAATTTAGTCAGGACGCCAGGGTTTAATGACCACAGAGAGTCAGGACCTCGGTTTTACGTCTCATCCGAAGGACGGCGCTTATTTACAGTATAGTGTCCCCGTCACTATACTGGGGCATTAGGACCCATCTGGACCGCAGGGTGAGCCTGCTGGCCTCACTAACACCTCTTCCAGCAGCAACCTTAGTTTTTCCCCAGGAGGTCTCCCATCCAGGTACTGACCAGGCTCACACCTGCTTAGCTTCAGTAGGTTGCCAGTTGTGAGCTGCAGGGTGTTATGGCTGCTGGCATGACTAAAAGCCATTGACACGGTGTAAAAACCATCCCAGCAACCTGATGGAACAGTGGCTTTTTCTGCTCTTGAGTCCTGGGTTTGATTCCTGGCTGGAGCACCCACTTGGGTAGAGTTTACACATCATCCCTGTGTTTGCCTTTGGTCACTGCTCCCTAATATGGCTTAAAGTACTGTAGTTTGGTTGTGCACATGCTAGATGGATCACTGAAGGCTTGAAGATATTTAAAATCAAGCGGAACCATTTGGGTTAAAAAAATCGATAACAAGGAGTCTTTCCTTTCAAAAGACTCCACCTGAACTGTGCCGGGTGCACCTAATGCAATACTGTACAGAGATGTGGCCAAACAAGTCCTCAAAACAGGTTTTAAGATATTAAAATCCTTCTAACAATAAAGTTACATATAAAGTGGTGCATTTAAATTTGTTTCTTAATGTCACTGCTAATGGGGAGGTTTACCTGACATGTGCCTCGATATTTCTCAACAGTATTTGTTATTTCAAATGCATTATTACAATGCACTGCACTTTTCCTGGCATGTGTAACACTGCCTTGCTTGTAGGATTTCTGCTCAAGCACTCTCCTTCCCTGTAGGATCCCGTAACGAGCTTCAACCCTGAGGTCTTCAGAGACCTGCCCATCCACTCCGTGGATGCCCTCGAAGTGAGGGTGGTGGACGAATCCCTCCTCCTGCCCCCCGGACCTCAGGACCTCCCGCCTGGCAGGGAAAGAAGCCCGCGCCTCACCCTGGCTGGCTCCTCCTGCCCTCCTGGGGAAGCGCAGCCCATGCTGGTGTCCAGGGAAAGTGGGCAGGAGCGGAGCCAGGCCTGCCCGGCTACCAGGACCCCAGGGGAATGTGTTTCCGTGCCGACAAGCCGGAGAGACGAGGCCTACGTCACCATGTCCAGCTTTAACAAAAACCAATGAGCTGTGTGCAGGGGGACTGGCTAATGTTACGCAACTTCGAGGGCCTAAAACCCTCTTGGCTGTGATGTTAGTTTGGCAAAGGCTTCTTGCCAGCCATACGAACACTGCTTATGCTCCTTCTGGCAAAGTGCTGATAAAGGTGACCACTGTCAAAACTTTCCACCAGCTTACCTGAGAGGTACTGTTGACTACTGCTCCTAAACTTTCGGGACAGGGCAGGGGATGATACCATTTGGATGATGATGATACTGATCAGCTGTTAGATGATACTGTTGATTACCTTCCTTTTGTTGGGCTTGCTAATATCATATGACGAAGAAGGAGGCCAGCACCCTCTGATCAGTGATGATCAAAGTGCAGGGCAGGCGTGTTTTACAACTCTTCTGTGTGTACTGCTGTTAAACCGAGCCAGAGCTTCAACGTCTTCATGTAGCTAAGCTTTCCATTTGCACACTAACTGGAATCAACTGCTGCTGTCGTTTTAAAAACTGGTCAGATGGAGCACAACCCTGCAAGGAGGAATCCATCCTTCTACTACAGCTATTCCATAGTATTTGGTATTTTAAATGTTAATCAAGGCCTGTTATGTCCAGGCCAGCTGAAGTCTCGGTCATTTTAAAGGTTCAGATGTATACTGTAGGGTTTTAGTACATAAAGGTAAGCATGAGACTGTTACAGGTTTCATTTCAGTATGGATCAATGGGAATCATAATTATCTACAAAGGGCTCCTTCAGAGGTATGGCAGAGACTTATGAAACTGTCAGTAATGCACAGATGTAAATCTTAGCCTTTTCTGCAACGAAGGCTGGACCACTTGACACACTCGTGCACTTTTGTCATGTAAAATGGGCTTTAAAATCTTCAATCAGATCAGGCCGCCTACGCATTAGTAGTTGAAGCAAGTAGAAGAACACAAGTAGAAGCTGGACCTTCAAAGAGGTGCCATTCTAGACTGCTACAAGAGAATATTTACTATAATTTTTAAAGAAAGCATTAAACCTCTTCCTTGCCATAACCCACAACACTACAATTCTGCTTTCACATCACTTTAGTGTTGTTTTAGTTTTGTATTCATGCAAATGACTGTTTACGTGCCCCCTTGTACTCATCCCACTGCAGAATTTATGTTTGAAAGGGCACCTTCTACTATTTTTTTTGCTTGAAAATGGTGGAAAACTGAGTTTTATGCTTTGAGCAGCAATGTGCAGTAGCTGAACAAGGACTGTGACTGCGCCGGCAGAGCCCGGAGATATTAAATTAAGCGGTTTCCTTGGCACGGAAAATCCAACTGGAGACATCAGGTACATATTAATACAGCAAATTAAAATGTGTACCTTCAGGTATCCAGCTGTTCTACAGGGGCCTGCAATCTGCTGATTAATGACACCTCTGCAAAGCTCATAAGCAAGCAAGGAAATGGTCATTGTTGTGTGTCCCTGAAGCAAGTGGGTATGACCTTCTTTGAAATGCTTAGAGTTGCTCAGAATATACTATATATTAAAATGTGTTCAAAATGCATTACAGTACATGTATTTCTGAAGGCTTTGCAGCTCTTATCTTATGTTGGCTCAGAAGTTGGCAATCTGTTCAGCTTTGCTCCAGGGTTCCTGGGAAAAGAAGTCGGCACTCTCTCTCTGCAGATGCAGCACCACTTCCTCGATCCCTCTTCGCCTTTCCAGTCACCTATCCTTGTCCATTTCCGATATCTGATCTTCAAGCTGCAAAATGTTATCTTTGAGACCTGATTAGAATGTGTTTGACTGCAGATCACGGCTTCTGTTGGCATCTGTCACCTTCAGACAAAACGCAGGACTGTTTTGTACTTCCTTATGTCAGTGGAGAGCACTGAATTATTGCAGTGAAGGCTTAGGATTAGTCCCTATGCGTTATTGCCAAAAATAATGTAAAAATGGTGGTGTTTTGTATAGTTATGTTCTGACTGTTCTAAAAGGCTTAAACATCACCAATTTAACCTTAAATTATTATGCCCAGACAAACTTTTGCCAGAATGTGTCCTACAGCTGGGGCTTGTATTTCTTTTTTTCTTTTATGTTTCTATTCAAGTACTGTGGGAACCTGAAATGTCTTTTCTAATACTTTTATAAGTGTACTCAGCCACAGCTTTTGCCTTTAATGTGTAAGGGAACCTACACTTTTACACATTTGCTTGGACATGAATAGAAAATGGATTTAACAACGTGCCTTTACTTTTGATAATGTGTATTATAAGCAGAGGGTTCAAAGTTTCTGTACTAACATATATAATGTACACATGAGGTGAACATAAAAATGATGAAGTGAACAATTCTGTTGCTCCTTTGGTATATACTGTTTATCAGACTATATTTGTTCATTTTCATGGTAATGATTCTGGGTGAATTATCTGGAGTTGGGATGGGGGAATGCCAATATTTACATTTTAAACTCCATGGTGTATTTCTTTATAGTTGTAGCATAATGCCTTCACAGAACTCAAATGTCAAAACAGGGAAGTATATATTTAAATTTGTCTTGCTGCTGTTTTAATTTTATGTGCATTATTACATTTTTTTCTTAATAAATACAAGTTCTGATAAGTAATATGTGCATTGTTACTAGAAATAATATTTAAGAAAATCTGTATTCAAGAAGTTGTTTTTGGGTTCACATGTATATTTTTCTGCACAGACTTTGCACTGTGGAAACCGGCTGATAAGTGAATTCTTTGCAAGTATTGTATTTATTGAATTAAAGAACTTTTTCTTCCCATCTGACGTCTTATGTGCACTTTCAAGCTTTGTTAAGCATGTACAAGAGTCATAAATAAATACATGTGACTGCTAATGACCTGAAAAGTGTGCCAAAGGTGACCAGCAAGTTCTGTTTATACTTTCAGCCGTGCAATATCAGAAAGCATCCAATCCTGACACAGGAAAGGGTGAGATGAAATGCCGGGAGCAAGGCAGGACTCCAGTCTATCGCAACACCATGAAAAAGGGACAATTTAGAAGGGTCAGTCAAACCCAGCCAGCATGTCTTTGAAAGGAAAGGAGGACACTGGAGTGCGTAAACATACGTAAACACAGACAAACTATACACTGACCGGTGCCTGAGGTTGAAAAGAGCATTCTAAAAAGGCATTATATGTTAGAGGTGTTGGCCTCTGATGTCCATGGAAATTTATACTTCAGTGTTTATATATAGTCTTGTAGCACAGGCCTCCTTACCTGTGTACCGAAAACTAGTGTTGGAGCTAACCTGTTAGTTGTCCCATTCTTTATGGATACTCCCACGCTATTGAAAAACCTTCTTCATTATTATTACAGACTGAATATGTCTTAATCCTTTTTTTGTAATTTCGTAATGGTCCTATAATCTTGCAGCTTTAGTTTAGGGATGCTTTCACATTTCCTGTTTTAAATAATTGTTAAGCTTCTTCTGGTTTGTGGT
Source organism: Atractosteus spatula (assembly GCF_055471065.1). Taxonomy (NCBI): domain Eukaryota; kingdom Metazoa; phylum Chordata; class Actinopteri; order Semionotiformes; family Lepisosteidae; genus Atractosteus; species Atractosteus spatula. Next base: position 62,404,132 of record NC_142708.1, on the reverse strand, counting down.
TAAGAAACCAAAGGTTTTTTTTTTTGTTTGACTTGTTTATAGATTAAGCAGGCTCCCAGCTGGCTGGTCATGTAAATTAACTTTACAACGTGCAATGTGTAACTTCATTAACCAGTTATTAGTCTGAATAGTGGGATTGTGAAGTGCTTACTATGCTAGACAGGACTTGCAGTGTATGTTTCAAAGTATAATCCCTTCTGTGCTGATACAATACTCATAGAAGCCGTGCAAAACAGCCTAACAGCTGGTGACTCTAACTGATGGGGGTGGAGGACATTTATTGACTTATTTGATCATACTCTTTTAAAAAATGGTGATGGTAACTATTTGATAACAGCACAATAATTTAACAAATGCTCAAGTGCCAACTAAGTTCAAGATCACAAGAGAGGCAAAAGACCTAGCCATTACAAGGCACCCAATGTATACTCACAAATTGTGTGGGTATAACAAAAACAAAAACAGGTATAACAGCAGAAAGACTAATACATTTATTAGTCAGTAGTTAAATTGATAGTTTTTGTATAATCCAGACTAAATGTGATCAACAGGACAGCTGTTCATGAAATTAGCAAAGATCAGGGGAAGGTTAATCTGGCGGTATTTATAGAATTAAGAAAATTGAAAAAAGCTTGAAAACACTGTGCAACACAACAATGATCATGGATGAAAATCAATGTTGTATGTACAGCAGAGCACAGTGAGCATAAAATGTGTGTTGATAAATAGAAAATCCACATCTTTTTTTTAGCATTGCCCTGAGTCATGTCAAAATTATTTTATATGGTCTCTTCACACCAGAGCAGTACAGAGCACTGTAAAAAATTACAATCCAAGCAACACAATATGTACAAAAAAGATCAACATGGATAAAAGGCACATTCAGTTACAAAGGGCTCAAATTTAAACTCAGAAGAAGTGTCAGCCCGCCTGATGCCTAGCAGAATAGAATTCTGTAAAAGAGGTATCTTAACAGCATAAAGGCTCCAGCTCCATCTGGTTTTTGGGTACATCCAGAGAATGAGTATCAGAAAGGAATAAGTAGCTCCAAAAGGACCATGTTCATGAAGCGTCTTGAATGATAATATATTCAGCCACTGACACAGGCTTACAATGAAACATAAAAAAATAGGAAAACATCTAGCTTTTCTTTTCACATAACTATACTAAGCAACAAAGGAAATGTATCACTCTTTATGCATGTATATTTTTAGGAAACCAAAATAAGTAAGATTACTGATTCAATGTTTCTCCTAATATCTCAACATTGATCACACCCTGGGACCTTACTCACTGCCCTTTCTGTGGGCATTCCAGCAGGACAACACGGATTCATACTGCGCCTTTGACAATGGCTTTCGTGTGAAACAGTTATGCCATGGAAACCCTACTAGGCCAATTGAACATTTGTGCAACGAACTTGGACAACATAATACCTACAGCAGGTCTCAGAGACCAGTGAACAGACACATGCTTGTCCAGACTTTACCAAAGAAAATGAAATCCCACAAAACAGCATCTGCAACAGGCCAAGCATGCACTGCACATCAACCGCTTACATTGCCTGCATCAGTGGCCATGCAAGTTACTAGCCTGTGGCTTTCAGAGCAGACTCCCAGGTGATCGACCCCGTTGAGGATTAATTTTAAGCAGCACCTTCATCACATCAGATCAATAACATGTCAGAGATACAAACATATTGTAATTTTCCTGATAATAGTGTTGTGAATGTTTGCAATTATAAGAAATTTGCAGTCTGATGCTCAGTATACTGTACATGACTGAGAGCTACTATGACATGAATCACACATATTTCCCACAGTAACCTTGCTCACGTTTAACAGAACCTATCATGTGCACAGCAGGAAAAGCATTAATCGGCTGCTGACAGGCTGTCACAAACCGGCATTTTGAAACAGTTTACATTTCACAACCAACAACAGGTAACTACACAGAAAAATCAGATATCAGGCAGGAATATCTATAAATGTTCTGTATTCTCAGTAGGTTTTGCAATCATTAGACAAGTCTACTTTCTATTAAAAAATAAAATCATTTGCTTCATCTAATAAGGATATTGGGTCCTTGCTCTGAGAAATCCGATGTCCACATTCTAAGGTGTTGTGTTGATTAAGAGCCGCTCATGTCCATATTGGAAAATAGATCTTTCATCCCAGTAACACAACTGCATCACTGTCATTAGATAATGGCAGAGAATCCAACGTTCATTCAAAAGGCAAAGATTAGTTAAAAGCAAAGTAATTACTTTCATCCCACTGTGATTGCTTCTAAAATATTTTGAAAAAAAATTTTAAAAAACAAATTAAGAAAAACTTCACTGTTCTCAAAAGGTCCAGGTAATATTAAGATCGGAATCACAATTTCCATGCATTCTTCATCATTAGAATGAAATAGACATCGCTATCAATGGATGCACTGACTCCAGAATAATAATTGAGAAATTCCTCCTTGGTTACCTGAACAGGAGAAAAAATGAAGGAAACTGCAGTTACAGAACTGACAAGTGAGAGGCCAGCACAGATTCTATAGCATATGAGCTGCAAAACTACAAATAAGTAAAACTGAGCCATCCCTATATCCCTACATCACCATAACACATGTATTCAAAGACTAGACTTAAAATTGGAAAACCAAACTTGGAAAGACTGCTCTCATACTCTGGGAACCATACCTGAGTATGTACTCTGAGTATAAACTCTGTACTGTTCCCCTGCAAGGCAGCAATGCAGTTACAGTATACAGTAAATGCATAGCAGAGATGAGATCACCTGTCCTGCTCAGTAGGACCAAAGCTCATTACTGGTAACTCATACAATGATCTTACCATCACATCATGATGTACTGTAACTAAACACACTATTGGGCATTGCAACCATGATTTAACCATCTTACCATTGAGTGTATAACCATGATCTAATCATTGCACCATTGAGTGTTTAACAATGATTTAACCATCACACCACTGAGTGTTTAATCGTGATCTAACTATCATACCACTGGGAATTGCAATCATGATCTAACCATCGCACCATTAAGTGTATAACCATGATCTAACGTCACACTAGAGAAAATGGGACACCACTGGTCTCATCAGAGCTGAGCTAGATCAATCAATTTACTTGTATCTGGTCTTTGAATACAGTTACAGTACAGTTTAAATTACAGATTAAATGTGAAATGTGAAAGGAGAGGGATACTTCTGGCCTGTTTTAAACTTCTCTAGGATTCAATTTCACTGGAACAAAAAGAAATCGGATTTTTACAAGTATTACAGTAGTCAGCAGCAGCCCAACACCAGCAGCAAAAGACTGCAGGAGAGTTGTGAAGTTCAGTGTTTTTGAATGGTACAGGCAGGAGTAAATATAAACAAGACGTTCTGTTTAGGTATATCAGTGCCACTGCATCATTTCCTGAATTGCCATGCAGAAAAAAACTGCTAATAAAATGTTGCAGGGGTTACTGGTGTACAGACAGAAATGTATGCAACTAGCAAATAATTTTTGGCCATTTTGAAAACTATGTTTTACAGACTACCAATGAATTTCAGTCAGAGATTCGTATAACATCTGTGTGTATGTCAACTCACTTTTCATGTGAGACATCTCACTTCTTAAAAGTTTTCAAAGAAAGAACAAAGCTATGTTTAGATTTTCTCGGTACATAAGGCAGTGCACTAATACAACAGAACATTATCAAGGATTATTATGTTTTAGCAATCCTAACACCATGTCAACCCCTATTAAAGAGGAAAGAGGGTACTCCTGAATATTTTCTGGAATTCTCAGAGATGAGCAACACTGTGAAAGAAGAAGCCCAGAATTCAGTCATTAACACATCTTCAACAAGATGCTTTGCTCCAGGAAACTTAGAAACTCCAAATATTTACTTTTTTACACCACCATATTTTTTCATATAGTGTTAAAAAGTAGGGGTGCAAAGGGACTCCCACGTACTTTAACAAATAAAGGTGCCCTGAAAGAATGGAAATTTCAAGACCCCATAGATGGCAAATTGATTCCTCAACAGGCAATTGACTCCAAACACACTTACACCAGGGATGAATTCTTACTAAGCACTGAAGTCACCTGCATGAAAGCAAGATTTCAAGCACCAAAGACATTCTGTGTAAAATCCTGGCATGTGAGCAGAGCATGTTAGTACTATCAGCTTCTACAAAGAAAGTAAGAGGAGGACAAGACACCATAACATGTGTTTCTATACTGAAAAAAGAAAAGCCACTCTGCTGAGATGAAAAAGTGAAAAACTGTGAATCTCAAAGTTCCCCAAGTCCCGGAGTCCCTGCATGCACGTGGCTACAGGGAAGACTGGTTACCCTAAAGCGGGCATGCTGCTGGTTAGTTTAGCTTCCAGGCGCTTTTCATCATCACGATAAAGTAAACATCGCTGTCTATGGAGGCGCTGACTCCTGCGTAGTAGTTCATGAACTCTTCTTGGGTGACCTGTTGCAGCAAATCAAAAACACAAAATAACAGCCGTCTGTGTGCAAAAACAAAACTTTCAGTGGCCTCTGCTTCAAACTTGTCTATCTGTCTGTCTGCTGTATTGGCATGTGCAAGAAAAATTCCTGATCACCTGAGAGGAAGGAAACTGAAAGTTTGAATCAGCTCCACTGAAATTAAACATGCATAATACATTACAGTTCATTACTGTTCACTGTTAATACAGGCACAGTCCATCAACTGGCTACGCAGGATTGTCCTTGAGATAAAAAGTAATGTTAAGAAACAAAAATGGAATCCAGCTCCATTACATATTTTAATATGAATTAAAGGTAGATTTGAATTTGAACAGAAAAAAATATCTGGAGTTAACATTGCACCAGTCCTGTGGAAATAAAGAGATTAAATAAAGTGTTTAAGATGAGACATTTTTTAATTTCAATAATTTTAGAAAAGTTTTAAAGTGTTGTGGAGGGGGTGTTCTTTAATGTGTCCTTGTGTGTCTGATCTGTTAAAATCTGTGGGTACCATAACATTTGATAAAGAAGGACACCCCACAAAAATACATTGCTTCTTCTTCGGCATGCATCCATCAGTGAGCACAATTTCTAGTGCATACACTCTGACACTTTAGTTTTTTTTGTGAATTACCCTCATTTAAAGTGTACTTCATGTAGTTTGGTGATCTTTTGGGAAATAAAATCTATTTTTAAGTTCTTGTGAACAAAGGCAGGGGTGTGACAGAAAAAATTACAGGGGGTTTGGCACATCTGTCCTTGGCTGACTCAGAACAAGGGGAAGTGGTAACAGTCTGGGGTGAGCATCATGGTTTAAAGTCCTGCAACCTTGTGGTGTTAAAGTGGTGTTAAAACTGGCTCTAACGTGAAAACCCCCTTAAATAATACAAAATTGAATTAAAATTGCATTGAACAACACCGAACGATATTCAGACTGGACTGGAAGTTCACTTACAGCAGCATTTGTGTTACACAAAACAGGACACCTAAAACAAACAGAGTAAAATACCTTTTGCTAGACTGAAGGATACACAATGGTTTATAAACATTTAGATGATGACATAGATGATGAGAGATGGCTGCAGTCATTGGCCATGCATAGTTATTGGAGCTTCTGAATGTTGAAACAGTTGTGCAAAGTGCTTTGCAGAATACAAAATGTGACACCTCAAAGAAAAAGTGCTGCCGCCTCTTGTTATTTCGTTATCACTAATCTGAGCAGGATCTGGAATCTGTACGTCCCTTTTGGGCCTATGCACAAAATCGCTTACTTCCAAATGAAATGCCATTTTAGGTTTTAAGAAAAGTAGAAAATGAAGTCCTAATGACTTCTGATGACTTAATGACTCATTACTCTTTTGACTCTTTTTTGACTTCTGAAGACAAAAAAGTAAATCTTATAGTACTATTATAGGACCACTTACATGATACTTTCAACCTCACTTCTGTTAAGAAACGGGTACAAATTTGGCGTGGAAGTAAAATGTTTTGTAAATACAAACTTCCTGTGTGTTAGAAATACATCACTCCTACATTAAAAACACCACACACCTGACCATCTTTATCGTAGGGCGAGTCAAAGCTATCCAGGAATTTTCTGAAAACCTGCTCCTCCGTCCACTCTCCATTCTGATACTTGGGATGGTGCTTTGCATTATAAACTCCCTTGAGGTCCTCAATGGTTATCACTCCATCACCAGTCCTGTCCAGTTTCCGAAAGGCTTGCATGATAACCTCTTTTCTTGCATTGGACATTGCTGGCTAGCGTACATGAAGACAAAAGGATGAAAACCATTACATTCAAAAGATTAAAAATGGGTGCAGTGTTTTATATTTCCGGAAAAAATAAAAAAACTGATGGTAACTGATTGAAAACAACATATGCAACACAACAACTTAAAACAGGGATTGTTTTAAATAAGAGTAAATGGTTACATTAGACAACACACTGCATTTATGCTTTGCTCAAACAGCACAATAATGGGCTGTGTTTGATTTTTTTGTTTTACTTTTTGGAAAAAAAAAGAGAATTCACAAAAAAGGGTGTAGATTCTTGAAAGAAACCCTAATTTTCTCAACAGGATAACATTAATTTTTATTGTGGTGTTACAGGAGCGACAATTACTTGCAGAGCTTTGGGTTTTTTCTCCCAGCATTCACCAGGACTGGATGAAACATCTACCTTCATGTCCATCTGTTCATTCTGGCCAATGAGCAAGGAGCAAAACCTGGCCCTTCCTATTACAGTAAAATTTAGGCTCTCAAAATACATTTTGAAGGATAAGAAAAAAATGCAATCTGAATCACATCATTAACACAACTTTGCCTGGGATATTCCACAGTGCAACTCCATTTAATATAACGCTGCTTACGAGATTCAGTGTCTTTTTTAATGTGACTTTCCATCACATTAAAAAATAAGTTTTGCTCACAGTCCGCCTTGTGAAAAAACCAAGAACTATGGCTCAGAAAGAAGGTTTTACAGTTCTGTTGACGAAATGCTTTGGAGGTACTGAATCTTATATTCATTGAATCGTTGTCAATTCAATCAACTCTCACAAATAAAAAGGAAAGTCAAAACCAACAAATGAAGACAAAAGTAAAATAAAAACATATTTTCCTAGATGCAAACGTAGTGATATATCAATCAGAGGCTGTAAATGCTGACAATTTCAAAACTTGCTTGAAGACAGCTTTTCACTAAAGCTGTTAATGTATAATTTAGTTTTGTACAGCACTTGTTGAAAGGCACTCAGAAATATATTACTTAAAACATGCCTAGAAAGTTGTTTTTTTAGCACTGCACACCTTTAGCATCAGAATAAATTAGTAATTTCTTTATCTGTGTTCATCTTGTGCTGCCAGCAGGGTGTTCAGTTCACTCCCCAGGAGACAGGGCGACAGGGGGCGATAGGAGGTGACAGGGGGCGACAGGGGGCGACAGGGAGGGACTCTGACCAGGAACCTCCACATGTGAAGTGCTTGCTTTGTAATTGTCAAGGCGGAACACGCCAGCAGACAGATCTCAGTGCTGAAGTGTGAAAACCTGCCAGACTGATAAACTGAGAGACGTATATGAAGACTGGGCGACGTACACACATCTACAATTAGATATGAACTCAATTAAAAACTTAAAAAATGTTACCCTGAATGAAGTTGTTAAAATATATTTACTACAAAAAAACAATTGTGAAAAAACTAAACCGAATTTTTCATGAAATAATAATAATATGTCAAAATCAAACTTCATTAAGACATTACAATGAAGTACAGTAATCTGGGTCCGTTGTAGCCCGGGATCTCTCCTTCTTGTGGTGCTATTTGCTGTAAATTCGCATGGCCTGTTTTAAGCCTACATTTCTCCTCCTCTCTGTATAAGGCGTGGTGTATGTCGCTCCGGATGTCTCACAGTAAGGTTCTGTCTCAGCATCGGTCAGTCTAGTGTTTCTCCCTTTGTACCGCACTAATCTTCTGAAAACGACACAAACGGGTGGCTCTGCAAAGTGGGATATTCTTCTCATAAACAGAGTGATCTCAGTTACGAAAATTACAGATATGACACTCAGAGAAAACAGAAGTCATTCGACTTGAAAATGCAGCTTTAACCACACAATGTAATTACGCTGACTTATAAAACTTATCGGAACATTGAGTGGTTAAGTAACACAAGCTGGTTTCAACTCGCCACAAGCACACTTGACATTAGCAGAATAAGAAGGTACTGAGAAATGTCCTTTTTTGACTGAATTCCACATTGCTAGGCTTTCAAGAGCAAATAAATCACAAGCAGCATACTTGCGAAGACTTGAACTGATGAAATACTGCATATTTAGAAAGAGAGATCTGGATCAGTTACCCTTAATGTAATGAGGAATTCATCAAAGTCGATTGTTCCACTTCCATCTTTGTCAAAAATCTGGAAAAGCTTTATGGCCTCCTCCTTCTCCATTAGTACTCCATAATCATTCAGGCCTTTCATAAACTCTTTCATATCAAGAGTTTTGTTGTTGTCGTCATCCATGATCTTGAAAGTCCTGAAATAACAGTGACTCCAGTATTATCACATTCGATACTCGTGTAAAAAATGTTTGAAATTCTGAAACAGAACCGTGGTATAGTTTGTTTAGTGAATGTGGAAAATAAACAGTAGGATAAGTGCTATTGTTTTTCCACTCGTTTCATTGATTACAATTTAGTGGAAGTAAAAGGTTGGTGTATCTTGCCAAGAAAATGTCTAAAAAGTGGAAATGCTGTACATAAGATTTGAGCACACAATGAGCCCTTTGTCTCATCCATTGTATTCTTAGTACCGTAAGGTGGCCAAAACAAACCTGACAGAGTAGGAAAAGAAATGTGAAACTGCACTTAACATGGCTAATCAAATACACTCAGTGAATTTTAAAATGTAAGAGCAAGATTAAAGGGGAAGAATCAGGATAAATTTGATATGATGTAAATCTTCAACACAGCTCACCATGTTATAGACAGGTACTAAGCTTGATAGTTGTACTATACTCTATACTGTGACCTGAAATACTGTATGTAAATTCAAATCACCAGGTAGTACAACAAAACCTCACAGAGGGTGACATCTAGTGGTGTGTTACAACTACACTTCAGGTACAGGAGTAAGGCGTCCTACTGTATAACAACTGCATTAGAGCTGATCTAACTTTACTTTCTCAGAATTTCTGTATGTAGGCACAAAGAAAAACCCATCTTTTGGGGCATCTCCTGCAAGCAGGTGCAGGAGAAGGCCCTGTCACCCATAGTATGTAGAGGGGCTTGTGGGACAAAAGGCGACAAGAATTAGATGAACGAAGGGTGATAGGTGGGGAGTAGGATGAAAGTAGCTCAGACAGGTAATGAGGTGACAAGCCATGAAAAGCCTTATATTATGAGGATTTTGAAGTCGAAGCCAGTGCAAGGACTCCAGTATCGAGCCCAGAGCAACACCAAAGGTAAAGAGTCCAACTTCAGAACTGAAACTCCCAAGATACACAAAGTCTCGGCGATCAGGTAAGACTCAACCATTTAAGAGGCAGAAATTCCCAACACAGTCTCAAGATAACAAAGTAAAATGCCATGGTTAACAGTGTCAAAAGCAGCACTGGGGTCAAGAAGAATAAGGATAGAAAGAGAACCAGAATCAGAAGCCATAAGTAGATCATTAGTGACTTTAACCAAGGCAGTGTCTGTGATGTGTAGCAGATTGGAAGGATTCAAAGAGGTTATTTGCAATGAGAAGGTTATTTTACAGACTTTTAACAGCATGTTCCACAATTTTTGCAAGAAACAACAGTTGGATAAAGGGAGAAAATTGTTTAGGTTGTTCAGAGCCGTATTTGGGCTTTTTTGGCACAGGGGTAACTGCAGCTGTTCTAAAAGCCATTGATACCACACCAGTGCTCATGGACTCATTTATTATGTTAAGGACAACAGAGCAGAGAGTAGAGAAACAGGACTGAAATAAAGCTGAGGGAATAGGATCTAATAGACAGGTGGTGGATTTCATACTGTATGTGATACTAATACTAGGGCAAGCAGCAACAAGTAGAGAGAAGCTAGAGAAAGGGGAACCAGCAAAATTAGGCAGGGAGGAGGAGTGATGGTAACATGTGCTGTGGAGGGAATGTGATGAGGGGTAGAGCTCTAAAGAGAATTGCCTTTTTTAACATCAGCATCCGTTCCGTTTCACATCAGCATAGTCTTGGAATCTCCTTCTCCTGTACAGTTCCACTGCAGTGTTTCCCAGGTGGGTTTACCAATACTAACTTTCTGTGTTTTCTTTCTTTCCAAGCACATCGATATTTATCATAAAAAATAGTTTGACTTGCAAACCCAAGACATAATGTAAATGCAAATACAGGTCTCAGGAAATGTTCAGATAAGTGACTGTATGCAGTATATATGGTGACATGTAGTTGCAGTGGTTAGCACTGCTGCCTCACAGTGCTGGGGGCCTGGGCTCAATTCCTGGATTGCTATCTGTATGGAGTTTGCATGTTCTTGCCATGCTCATGTGGATTTCCTCTGGATGCTCTGGTTTCTTCACACAGTCTAAAGACTTATTAGCAGGATTGCCAGCTTCTGGGAACATTGGCCCTGGTGTGAGTGTGTGCGTTTGTGTCTGTGTGTGCCCTGCAATGGACCAATGTCCTGTCCAGGATGTAACCCGCCTTGTGCCCATTGCTTGCCAGGTTAAGCTCTGGCTCCCCTGCCACCCTGTGCTGGACAAAGCAGTTAGAAAATGGATGGATGGACTGTATTTATATACAGTGAAAAATATTAGGACAGTGAAATGAAATTGATCATTTTTGCTGTGTACTTTTTATGTCATAAACAACCCTCTAGCCTCATCTTGGTTTATTCTTTCTAACTCAAAAGGCTGGAATGAAGGCTATACACTCAATGCTCATGGAACACTTGAGCAGTCTGAAACACCATACTAACACTCACCAGAAATGGAGGGATCCAACAAACAAATGACACTGTTCTAACATGGCTAAGCATGTATGCAAAATGATTCCCAGAAACAAAAGCTGAAATTCTATACATTTGACTCATATTAAACTGTTGATCCGAAATACAGATTTCATTAGTACACACCAGAAATGACACATTTCCCTTCACTGTGCCAGTACTTGCGCTTTTCTCTGTTTGACAGCGCTGGAAGGGTTCTGGTCCCGATCAGGCCACACTTACAGTACCTGCCCAGTCCTTTGATGCCCGCAGAGCCCCGTGACAAACATTGGAGCCGCAGCTTCTCAACAGGGTCTGAGCATTTCGACAGCTGCTTTTTGGCATTCAGTGACATTTCCCGGTCATGCCTTGCAGTCCCAGACATTTTTCCCTGACTCTGGAATATAAGAACAGCGGTTTGATCATTTTAGTGTGCTCAAAAACTTAAAGACCCTTAAAAAATAAACTGTCAAGCATCAGGCCAATTTAACTTTTCATTCTGACATTAACAAACGATGTTATTATTCCTCTTTTAGAGGCTGCAAGTCAAACTCCATCGCCCTCACTGCCTTTCCAATACTGACTTTCACAGCTCCCTTCCATCACGCACAACAGGACCGCCAGAGGTATGAGGCCCACAAGGAGCCATCAACATGCACTCGCAGGCTCGAGTCAGCTACATACTGTATGATCATCACAAACAAATCTCCCAAGGAGATGTGTAACACATCACCAGTACTCAATAAAGGGTGCCAACCTCATTGTACGTCTTGGCACACAGCCAACGTTCATGTTTGTAATGTTTGGTCAACAGATAAAGGTTCTATTAATAGTCACCATTTTGTGAATGAGGCCCTGAAAATGTATCAATGTTCAAATCTGATTTCATCTGAGCAAAGGAAAGTCTAGTCTACTGTCCTCCTTGAAGTCACCTTGAATTCTCTTCAAAGTTAGAAGCAGGAAATCCTGATAAAACACATCTATTTTGGAACCTTGTTCAATGTGTCTGTGTTTGTGGGGGTGGCAGGTTAAAGTAAATAATTAGCAAAAGCTACTTACTGAAATTACTTACTTGTAAGTTAATAGGTAAACCTCACATAAAATGCAATCAATTCCAAGTTAAAAAAATAGAAACTCTAGGGTACTACTCCATCAGGCTGAAACACTTCTCTAAGCACAACCCCATTCTCCCAGCGTGTTTAAAGGAGCTACAACAGTCGGTCACTCAAACGGGAATAACCCTATTACACACAGCACTTAGCTTCCTGCAACTCCACAGGTCTCCTAATCAGCATCAACCTGCTTTTTGCAGCTTGTAGCTGCAAACAAATACAATGCTTCAATTGTGCACTTTCCTTAACACAAAGGGAAGCTATCCAACTTAATTTCTGCTCTGACCCACTCCTGACTGCTCCAGAGCCTTGCATTCCTGCAATGCCTTTAAACAAGATGTTATGGAGCACGTGGTGTTTCCGAACTGGAAATAATTAACACCCATCTCTCATTATTTAACTGTTGACAGCCCTGGAAGTTTTCACTGAAATACCCAGGTAAAAGCTGGTTAATTGTAGTGAGGCAATGATGGAACTACAGGAAAAGCGTGTTAAATTACAAGAGTGTTATGATAAAGGATGATACACACTCAGTAGCATAGTGAAGTAAATGCGTGGGGAAACCATTGGTAAACTGCAGAAACAACAATTGTTTGCATCTTTACAGCATCCAGAAACATCGCATATCGCTTTACATATTGGAGGAGATCCCCGTCATCCACCACTGAAGTGCGGTGCCCATTGTACACCAGCAGTCCCACTACACAGCAGATCAGAGAGTGAAGGAGAATTGACTCCACCGATCGGGTTAAGGCTGGAAGTTTAGGGAGACATCCACATTATACCAAGGGTAAATGTACATGAATATTTACCACATTAAGCTTTCACAATGGAGACATCGTTGCCACATGCTATAGGTACCTGTACCTGGACAGGACAATCACTGCTGAGGTTCATCTCAAAAGCCCTTAAAAGGATCGTCAAAATTAGAGTAGATAGAGGTCTTTCATGGGACTTACAGTGTCTTAAAAATGGTTATGAGTTCTGTACTCCTTCCAGATTAACCTATGTCAAAGCACTGGTTTAGGGAAAGATTCCTGATTCAAACACCCTGGGACTGAAAAGGAAAGACACTATTACTGTGTACTATGACAGAGGTCAATGGCCACACAGACTGCCACTGCTTTAATGGAGAATCCTTAACAGGTCTAAGATACAGAGCTATGTCAGTTCAGAGGTGCTATTGGTGCTGATTTGACTTCAAAAGTTGATGACGCACACTTATAGGGCACAGCTGTTGAACCAACACTGAGAGTGTAAATATTACCCCTATAGACAACCAGTAAGATTATAAACCCAAGATCTGTCAAGAACTGATTTAGAATGCAATCCATGTGGCAAGTTCAATCATTTCAGAATCTGAATTAAATTTCACAGGCGGCGCAGTGGCCATACACTGGGGCCCTGGGTTCAATTTGAGGGGTGCTGTCTGCGTGGAGTTTGCATGTTCTCCCCATGTTCACATGGGTGCTCATGTTTCCCTCCCACAGCAAAAAAAATATACTGATAAGCTAGCTGGCTTCTGGGAAAATTGGCCCTGGTGTGAGTGTGTGTGTGTCTATGTCTGCCCTGTGTCCCACCCAGTGTGCATCCTGCCTTGCACCTGTTGCTTGCCAGGATAGGTCCCGGCTCCCCTGTGATTCCGTGCTGGATAAAGTGCATGGAACATGGGTGGCTGATGGATGACGCTTATCCGAAAGAGAAGTCTATTATGTCTGATACTAAAAAACATTTTTAAAAATCAAACATAAATGCTAGAAATAAGCAATCAAACTGATTTATCAGGTCCGTCTTTAATTTGTAACATTTTAATGAGTTATTAGCAAGATGTTCTTAAAGCCAATTTGAACAGTTATCATCTTTCAAGGCAAAGGTGTTTATGGGGTTGATAAATATATATATATAAATAAGCTTTAGCATAGACTACAACTTCAGGAAAATCCAGAGGGAATCTAGACTAAAATCAGGACGGTTACAGAAGTTATAATAAGTCGATGGAAGTTATAATAAATCGAAGGTACTGTGCAACTGGTAGGTAACAAGATTACGTATTCGTAACTGAAGCTGACCAGGCAGCCTGAGGTCTCATTGCAGGGAAACGATAAGCACAGTCCAGACATCGATTGCAAACATGCGACCACGTTCAGGATGTTGTGTCCAGCTTCAGTCGTTCACATACGAAAATAACATCTCAGCATAAACCCAAACTACTGTTTATTTATTCTGCTTTGGTTTCAAAGGCATTGGCGACCAGTTGACCATCCTCACCCCTCCCCTCCCCCCAACCATTTTGTTTCAAGATTACCCAAAATCGAAATCTGTAGAATAATTCTGCTGAGCTTCATTCAATTATTAATTTCCTTGATATTATGGAGCACGTTCAAATATCTTGAACTTTCGGCCAATAATGTAAGAAAGGTGTGTGTGCGCGTTTACGCAAATATATTTGAAAAAAACAAATATAACCAAAAAAGTCATATTAAGACGTCGTACAGGAAACACGATAATTTCTCAGTTGGCTTCCCTCATACAATCGCTCGCAGCACTGAGCTGAGCTAATTTAAAACAAATACTTGAGCTGCGTTCAGCACACTCTTGATAGAAAATGGCCTCTCCGTCTTCCAGAGATTTCGCTGTCTGAGATTAGCATAAAGAAAATGCATTATTAAAATGCGTTTAATCGTTTTACTCACCGCTAGTTTCTCTCTGCAAGTTGCACCCCAGGTAGGAACAGCAGTACACCACACAGGCTGCCTTCTCCACAGCCCCGCCCCTGGCCAACTTCGGTCTCCATGGAAACATACACAAAGATGGCCTTCTGTCTTGTTATTGGTGCTTGTCCCTGTCAGTGAAACAAGGAAGCCGCCGCCGCCACAGTTTACAACCAGACAACCAGTAAGTCGCTGTTTGTTGTTATGGAAACGCGTGAGGAGGAAGAGAGGTGTTAAGGTTTTGTAACTAAGCTGGCAATGCAGAAAGTTCTCGTCAGTGCTTTTTATTTTTTCGTTTTTTAAGCTGTTACTGGACATCAAAACAACAACAGATGTAATTACAAATCTGAAAAAAATGTTAAAGTTCAACAATAAGTTCATTTTTCCATACTTCATGATTATTAATAACGGACTGATAATAAATAAAAAATGTTTTTCTATAATACTGTACATCTTGCAAAGTATAACATAAAGTAACATAAAACTCCTTAAATCTAACATTTACATTTAAATGCTTAAAGAAAAGGTTTTGCATGTCTATCCTACAACTTTGTAGTTCACCACAGCGTGTCATTTAATGTGAGGGTCCCGTGGCGCAATAACCCACATGTTATGTTTTTGTGTGTGTGGCTTTTAATCAGGAATCAGTGTGTCATCAGCAGCAGCATCGCAAAGACTGGATACATTCAGCGACAGTGCGCAGACCCTGTATAACAGTGGTCTGGCTTTGCCACACACCCGGTTAACGCGAACGGGTCGCCTTCTGCCCTGAGAAGTATTACAGGTGTGATGGGTAATGGCTCCGCACATGGCTCCTTGTGTGGTCAAGAACCGGCCCTCCCCGAAACGCATACATCACATCGCAGAGAGCCTGTTAAATAGTGAGTCAGAACTGCAACACTAATAAAGTCCATCCATTTTCTAACCGCTTAACCTAGAACAGGGAACTTATCCCACCAAGCAACAGGTGCAAGGCAGGATACACCCTGGATGGGGTACCAGTGTCGATTTTTCCTGAAGCCAGTTCACCTACCAGTATGTCATTAGACTGTGGAAAGAAACCCATGCGAACAGGGGAAGAGCATACAAACCCTTTGTCCAATAATAGATTTGTACTGTAAATGTCTGCAAAGTTTGCGGTCATTGTACCAGCTTCGGCCAACAATTCATTAGTTTTGGCCGTAGTAATTCAAAGGTGAAGGTCATGCTGATAAAGCTCTTTAAATTTGAAATTTGAAAGGTTGCTTTCCAGAATAATAAAAGAAATTATTGTTCAATTGCAGCACATATTTTGCTGCTGGCTTTGTCCTTTAGGCGACTCTCCAAAAACACATGGAGTCCAGGCTTTAGCACAATACAAGAGAATGAGAAGTAAACCAGACCATACACAATAATTAATAGTATAGTAACAAAAGGGTTCCATCAGAACGGTGTTCTATTCTAGTTAACTAAAATAGTTTAATTTTATCCATCCATTGTCAAAGAGACTTTTGTTCCTAGTAGGAGGTCAAAATAGCCTGAAGAACAGGGTGCAAAATGGGACTACACCCTAGATCGGATGAACACCACACCCACAAGAACACAGGAACATAAACACATTTAATCAGAGGCACCAGTCAAGCAAGCAAGGCAGCCTGTCTGTGAAAGAAATCTAAGCACTTGAAATAAAAACCATAAGGAGAACTCCACACAGAAGGTGTCCCAATCCAGAATTAAAGCCCCGGAGCCACAAGCTATGAGGCGGCAGCTCCAACCACCTGAGTGGTGCATTACTTCACAGTCACCTGGGCTTATCTCCTCTACTCCAGCAAGGCAATGTGCTTTTCCTTTCTCTAGCACCAGCCCAGAAAGTTTTTTTTTCATTCTCTTGCCAGCACCTGTCTGACGTCCTCCACGGAGCTGCAGGGAGAACTGCATCGTGAAGTTCTAAAGCTGGAATCCTTCCCCCAGTTTCCTAAGCCCTTCATTCAATTCACAGTGGTTGGAATAGCTGGAGCCTATCCTGGCCAGCAACAGGCTAAAGGCAGTGTATGCCCTGGTGTACACACATGCCCAGTGTACACACACACACACACACACACACACACACACACACACACACACACACACACACACACCAGGGCCATTTTTCCCGGCAGCCAATTAATCTACTAGCATGTCTTTGGACTGTGGGAGGGAGCTGGAACACTTGGAGCAAACACGCGAACACAGTAAGTTTGCTCCCACTGTGGGAGGAAACATCCAAGAACATATCAATTCCACGCAGATAGCACCCCGGGGCTAGAATTGAACCCAGGGCCCCAGCACTGCAACGCAGCAGTGCTAATCACATTAGCACGCTGCCAACCCCAGAATTTTTGCCAAAAAGATTCAGAAGACGGAGTCAGTTCTACATTGCAAAAGCTCACACGGCCAGCTGGCAGAATTGGACATCAATCACAACAACATTGTTAATCGTTTGCACTCATTTCATAGTTCCTGTTTGGGCACTTTAGAGTCCAGAGGGCACTTATCCAGCCAGGATTTCAGCAAAGCCAGCAACTGCACAGAGATTAGCATGGGTCACTTGTGAGTCTCTGTCTTGCACACAGCTGGTAGTCAAGAGACAGATTCTACTACAATAATAAAATATTCATTTTATAGTGTTATATGAAGGCCTCCTTATCTTCCTTCCTTACAAACAGTTAAATAATTATCTGTAGATCTTTCCTTATTTCCAGTCAACAAGTGAGTAATTATTAGGATATTACAACCAATTAAGTTAAGAGATCATGAGGACAAAAAAAACTCTTCTACTGTTGGCTGCCTATAAATGTGCTTCTCTTTGAGATTAGTACAGTATTTCAGGTATGGAATGCTTCAGCTGTGAGATTTGGCAGTGTTGTAGCTGTAGGTGCTCGGTTGAATGACTGTTTAATCCACGCTATTACAAAGCTTCTTTACCTCATGAGGATTGTAGTGTAACACTGAAAAATAGTGCATCTTACACTCACATATCATTGCCCTGCCATTTACAAACAAAAAAGGCTTTGGCTTTGCGTCCCTATGAAAATGCAGCATCTTCTCAGCTAGTGAAAAATACAAAATATATGGCGGAAAAGGGCACTGTATCCAATGAGGACAATCAATTCAAGCAACGCAAAATCGGAATAAGTAAGTTCTTTAAACAAGTGTAAAATTCTCCAGTTTAATAGGACTGGAAAAGGTAAAATATGAATAAAGGTAATGATACTTCCCTGGTCCGTGGTTTGAATTAGCTGAGCTTGGTTGTAGAAAAGCCCAACATCTGTCCATCATTAGAAAGCTATATCGCCTGGTAAGGTACAGGGCACTCAGCAAGATAGGACCAGACCCAGGATGAGACAACGGTCACCAAGACACATGCACAGGGACTGTTGAAGAGACACGTCAACATAGCTGGCATCTCTTTTGGAGGAAAGCCTGCAGAAAACCCAAGCAAGCGCGATAGAATATGCAGGCACCCCGACCCAGAACTGAACACAGTAGCCAAAAATGATTTTGTGAGCCAGCAGCCTGTAAAGTGAAAGAAACGTTATATAAACATGTTTTTTCTGAGGTTACCTTTTAGGTAATCTTCACAATACATTCACACTTTTTTGACTTTTTTCTTTTTTCCCCCATTCAAGTAACCGCAGTGAGGCAGTGTCATGTTACCTAATTTTATCTTCCCGATCTTTCAGGATTTCCAGGCAGATCCTGGTGCCAGGCACATTTTCTTTAACTTCTTTGTTTTCCCTTTCTGTGTTTTCTTTTCACTGCTGTGACAGCGAGGGAATGGGGGAGGAGGATCCAGTGGTCATCCCTGCCAGCCCCTCTCGCTCTCATCTCTCTCTCTCTCTCCTGTTCACTCCCTCAGGGTTTGCTATTTCCTCAGCCTGGCCAGTGCTCAAGACCCCCTCTCACACACAGACCCGCACACACTTCCCTCAGCACACGCTGCAGCTGTGAGATGGCCAGGGCTGCTGTATGGCTTTCTCTTCTCCTGCTGGAGTGCCCCCTGCTCCTGGAGTCTGCCAGGATCCTAACAGTCTGTTTGATCGGTAAGTCGCCGAAGGTGACCGCGCAGTTCGGTCTGAGCGGGTCAGTAGCTGCTGCTGCTGCTGCTGCTCTAGCTGCTGGAGGTGCTGGGAGACAGGGTTTGCTGTGTGGACTGGCATAGGCAAACACAGAACGGGTGGAGCAGAAAGGAAAAGAGACACAAGGTAAATTCAACATGCAGAAGCTTGGAAGAGATGGGTGATCGCAGCCATTACAGTGAGAAGCTTTGATTATGGAAACACTACAGTGTGCTGAGCGAGTGATTCATTTATATTGAAGAAGAGATAAGAATTAAGGCGAATGGTCATAAATGCTGTGCAGATCTTCATTATGCATGCTAAATGACTACGAGAATAACATGCTGGTTTATGTACAATCTAAGCACAGATAATTCTGTCCCAGGTCTCCTCTGTCCTACCTCTGAACTGTGAGTTTACAGGTTTGCTACTCAAGACTTCCTGAGAATAAATGCACCCCTGCAGCTTAAAGGAAAGAGCCAAGAAGCTGAATAAACATTACAGGAGCATGTAAAGGATCTCAGGAAAATCCACCCCATTTGGTGGCACGATTCATTACCATTCAATAACACAGCGATCCTCTCAACACCTGGTGTACTCTGAACTTTGAACGTCAGAAAGCTTACAGTGCAGCTGGGGGAAAAATACTTCATAAATGAACAACACGGGACTGCAAATGTTCACCTGCACTGTTCGGTATTTGCAAATATTGTTGCAACTATGAACAGCATTGGAGCCTGGGAACATCTGATAAGTGGCTGAGGGACCTGTTCTCGTGGAGCAGATTTCTGTCATTCTTAATGCTGTTCCCAGGTGAATCTGCTCAAACAACTCATACTGCTCAAATTCATGGCCAAACGTAGAGCTCCCAGGGCACGTTTTCAATAAATGACCTAATGTGGTCGATAAGTGGAGGGCCTTGACTGAATGTGAAGTCTGTTGCAAGCAGTTTGTAATGGTCAAGAGGTGGCAGGATGGCAAGTCTTTTTGTTCCACAGATACAAGCACAGAATAACCAGCCCGCCCCTAAGAACCGGACAGACAAGACGTGACAATTTAACGCAAGATGCTGGAAAGTAGCCTTTTCCACTGGTCTGTTTAAATTCCTTTCTTTTAGCTGAAAAAAGCATAGGTAGGCACTTTAAGTTCATTTTAATTCTGATGTTTGAAGCATGTCAACATTTAATAGCACTTTAAGATTTTACAAACTAAAACTGAAACGCTAAAATGTAAGTCATCTTATTTGAACTCAGTTATATTTTGGAAAAATGAAATTGCTGTTAATGTGTATTTTCCATTTTATTTTATATTCTTCTGTCTCAGTGGCCGTGCTATTGCCAAGACCATTTCTGAACAAACGGAAATTGGAGCAGAGTCGTGTGGTTGTAATGAAGTTTAGCATGAGGGCTCATTGGCAGTATTATGCAAATGTTGCCCTGTTCATCGTAAACCACAGTGATATGACTAGACCTGACATATGCAGATCATCTTGGTTGTGTTGGGTTTCCACCACTGTGTGGCGCTACATCGTTCTTGTGTTGGGATCGTAACAGCTGTGACTCTTCTTCTCCCTGTAACAAGGACAGTATATCTGATAAAATCAATCCCAAGCAGTTGTTCTGTGCTTATAAGTTTCTGATAGATCACTAATGAGGCTTAGGTCATTGTAATCTAGAAAAAACTGAAAAGTCCACATTTTTCCAAAGTTTGATGTACCTGTGGTACCTGATGTGTATTGTAGCATCAAGATGTTTTTGTTTTGTCCGCATTATTTTTTTCTGGATCTGCTTAGCAGCAGGGCTCCAGGTCTTTGGAGTCTGTCTGTGTAGGGTTTGCATGTTCTCCTCTCCCTTGTTGGTGTGGGTTTTCGCTAAGTGCTCTGGTGTCCTCCTACCTTCCCGAATCACCCTGGGAGGTTTGATCAGCACTTGGGTATGGACTGGCATCCTGTCCAGGAGGAGAGTGGTTCTGTGCTCAGTCCTGCCCTGTGGCCTGGGTTTCCACAATACGTCCTGTCTTGTCATGCCCCTCACCAAAATAGGACAACTGCTGATGAAACCAGACTGTTCTGTTTTTCCTTCAGCATCATTTCAATTCCTTCTGGATCCACACAAGCAAACTTTCTCATCTCCAAAGTGTGAGAGACATAAAAGGTTGTGGAAAAAGTCCTTGGGAATCCGCTATTTGGGATTTCTTTGTGATATTCCTCCACTCCAGCGTCAGTGACAGCGTGCTGGACAACGATAGAGGCGGATTGGTGCAGGCCAGTGGTCAATAGTGAAAGAGAGTCTCAGGGCCTCCACCTTTCAAGACACACCTACAGCACCTGGTGAAATGACCAGCCCGGCGGTCAGCTTTCTTACACACAGGCACACGCCATAGCATTCTCTATTACCCAGATCACGCTCCACATAACATCTGAATAGCATTTGGAGAGGGATTCATTTGGATTTTTGTAAGCTGTTCAAACATGTGGTTCTGTAAAGTGTACAGGCAACACGGGGTCTATAAAAGATCTTAAACGGAGGTAGTTACAATATCATAAAACTGCTTTATCGGTGACACAATGTGCAACTGTAGTTTTTTTTTTTAAAGAAGAGGTTTCTCACTCAGCAAGATATCTGTACACCATCACTCCCCAGTGAAAGTCATCCTATTGTATACAGACAAGTTGAGGGAGCTAAATCTCTTCTGCTTAGAACCGAGGAGTCAGAGAGGAGATTTGATTCAAGCAGCCGTAGCAGGTGAGTCCCAAACTCTGGGTACCTTTAAGAAATGCCTGGGTGAAATTTTAGAATCACTCAGCTACTGAATTACCAAATGAGAAAGATGGCCCTCATAGTCTTCGTTCTTTTTTTCTTGTTCTTCTTGCTGCTGATCAGCAGGGTATTAACTTTCACTTGTTCCTTCATGGCCAGCGAACACTGACCTCTTTGAACAAAACTTTTGTCCATTTTATTTGTTTTATGGATGAAGTGACAACACTTTTATCCCACATTTTTTTTGCCAGGAAACTTTGTCTGGAGTAAGAAAAATCCCAAAGAAGGATTTATTTTTAATTTCAGAGGATGTGAGAATTTGTATCCACTCCTGTTAAAGGAGCGTTTTATCCTGTATACTCCTCTCCATGCTGTATCTTTCTCTCTCACCCCCTGCTGACAGGGGTGAGTGACTCTTCAGGGGCTGGTTTGTTTGAAGGGAAGGGATTGCCCATTACAACGTGCAACTAAATCTAAACAAATCTCTGAAAATGTGAGGTGAACATTTCCTAATTTTCCACAATGGAAATGAGCTGAGAACTCATTAACACACATTTCAGTTCTGGAAATACTTGGTGGGGTTCCTGGTTCAAAAACGGGGTGACTGCTATCACAGGTAAACTGACAGATCGAGAGCTCCCCAGCTATTATTTCTTGGCCTGACCTTTGGTTCCAATTTGTTCATTTGTTTCTTTAATTTAATCTGCAATGAGAATACCTGCGTGTGTGTAAATCGTTATTGCTCAGAGGTAGTCTGGGCTGTGTCCAAGGGGAGCCATTAGCCTGCACCAGGAGTGTCCAGTGCTGGTCCTGGAGGCCTCTGTGTCTGCAGGTTTTCTAGATCTCTCCAAAGCATCTGCACCTGAAGACCTGGGAGGGGCTGTTAAACCAGTCCCAATAAGCCAGTATGCTGATTCAGCTCATTAAGAGATGGGGAGGGAAAGATAAACTGCAGTCACACAGCGTCACCAGGACTCAGAGGTTGATCACAACAGGTGCTATTCTCACGTCACAGATTCAGCCATGTCATTCTTGGTGTGTCCTCCAGGGGGCAGCCATTACATGCTGCTGGATGAGATCTCACACACGTTTCACGAGAGTGGGCACGAGGTCCGCATGCTGCTTCAGACGGGCACTCCGGTCATTAGAGGTAAGAGGCCAGTGCTTCTCCGTCCCGGAGAGTCGCTCCTGTTCCCTGGCCCACCGAGGAGCAAACGCACGTGTCTTGAATTACAGTAACTTGACACCTTTTGGCAGGTGTCCAGCTCTTCCCATTGTTTTCCAGCAACTTCTGACATGCATGTAGCAGCCTTGCCACAAATCTGCAAATATAGGGCCCCCTTCCTAAGAGAGGGCAATTAACTTAAGTGCCCTATGAAAACCAAGCAAGAGAGCAAAGACACCTTTGAGCTATTGTAACAGCATGCGGTTTGCTATAATTTTCTGGGAAGTGATACTGCTATCCTCATACAAAAGTGTTTCACTGCTGATGTTTGTGCAGTTCTCTGAGTTTTATCGCCATCAGATCTGAACATGCCAGAATGTGCAAGTCTGATTTATGACATTGTGATGGACCGCAGAGTCCGTTTCACTGGAGTTCTCGAGCTGACATGCCTTGGAGCAAGCCACTTATCCAGCTTATTCAAGGACACCAAATCTGTTAGCTATTTATTTTTGAAAGCCGCAGAAAGGTTCGCCATTGTTTCTGAGAAAAATGGGAAAAACAAACCATTTTGCGCAAAGTCGTAGATAATTCTCTCTTCGAGCTCCCTGAGCGTCGTCCCTCTTTTCCGTTTGGGAGAAGGAAAAAGACAAGGTTGACACAAAAACAGTTCCCAGGCCAGATAACTGAATTTTGTCTTTCCTTGTTTCCAAATTTCAACACTACAGGGTTGAACTACATGGGGCGCCCTGACAGTTACCAGATTACATCATGGTCTGCAAGTGAAGACTACATCAAAGAATACAATGAGTGGTTTTTGGAACAGCAGAAGGAGTTTCTTCAGGGCAGGTCTGATTTGCATTTTACTCACTTCCATGTGGCATGTGGCTGTGTCTTGAACTCTGGAGAACACTCTATTTACTTTAAAACTGTTCAACTCTGTATTTCATTTATCGGGAAATCTGATTTTTCTAATGAGCTTTTAAACATGGAGCACTAATCTGTGAGTTAAATATACAGAATCCATACATTTTGAATGTGTAAGCTGCACAAAGACATTAGCAATAAGCATTCAATAATACTTCATTTAATAAATATTGATGCTATGGTGTTCATGACATCAGTTAGAATTGTCAAGCAGTGCATCCTGGACAGTGACCGTGCCTAGCAGAGGGAGCTTCTACAGCCCAGCTGTGACCACGGTTGCAGTCCAGGACTGTTGTGTGAATGGTAGGACATGGTACACTGCTATGTTAAACCGGTCATTGTCTGGTGTTGTTAGCGCTGGAAATGTGTAACTCATTTGTACAGTATGTGCTCCTAATTTCATTGCTCCTGCACTATACATCTTTGGAATAGACCAGCTAAAACATATATCCTGCTATATATAAATCTGTTCCAGGATACAATCCTGATACCCCTTAAGGTGCAGTAACTTGTCTACAGTCTTGACTGGGGTAAAGGGGAAGACAGGGTTTTGCAGGAGAGGAGAAACAAAGAGCATAAGTGTATCTTGTTTAATCATTATTTTAGCTCCAGAGAGACTTTAGCCCAGTAAAGTATTAAACCATGGTGAACAATTCTGCTTCAGTACACTTGCTTGTGTTACAGTGTTGTGTCTGTGTGAAAGGGGTAAGTTTGGTTGAATCAATCCTCCTGTTCCCAGCACATTTGAACCTCCTTATTTTTCCTTGTTCCTCCCCAGGGACAGCTTCAGCATTTACCTGAAATTCCTCGGCCACCTTGCCTACCAGTGTGATAACATCCTGGCGGACTCGGAGCTGATGGGGTTCCTGAAGCAGGAGTCCTACGACATTGTGCTTCTGGACGCTTTCAACCCCTGCTCCTTCCTGGTGGCGGAGTGGCTAGGCGTGCCGTACGTTGCCTTCTTCCCTGGAACCCTGAACTTCCCTTCGAATGGCCTCCCCAGACCCCTGTCCTACGTCCCCGTGTATGGCTCACAGCTCTCGGACCACATGGGCTTCTGGGACAGAGTGACCAACGTCCTGCTGTTCCTGGGCTCCCTGGTGGCAGAGAGGTTCATCCAGGCCCAGTTCCTGCAGGTCATCGAGCGCCACTTCAACCCGGCCCAGACCTCCCTCCCGGAGCTCTACAGGAAGGCCGAGCTGTGGGCCTTCAACACCGACTTCTCCCTGGAGATTCCCCAGCCGCTGATGCCCAACACTGTGTGTGTGGGAGGGCTGCTGGCGAAGGCACCCAAACCTGTTTCTCAGGTACCGCTTCCGAGCTCTACTGCCTTGGACATTGCTTTTCCTCGTTTTACAGGACAGAACCTTGTTTTTACACAGAGGCGGAAATAATTTGCTGTAATGGATAGCTTATTTTGTTTGCAGACTACTTTTTGTTTGCATTTTTTAAAGCAATGCAGCAGGCATGGAATTCTCTTTTTACCCACACAAATCATGGCTGCTTCAGAAATATTTATGACAAACGCAGTTTACTAAATACACCTATTTTAACACCCATAACAATAATTGAAGGAGAAGATATAAAGTCAGCATAGGCAAGCCCTCCAAACTGTACACAACCAGTTCTTTTCACACTACAAGAGAAGAACACAGACCGCAATCAAGGTGCCACACAAGAACAAGAACTTCAATCAGCTCACACTGAGAGCATTGCTGACTCACAGATGTCCGGTTGGCCACAGGGCAGCACTGTCACATGAGAGACACGAGATGCCCAAGAGCACTTGACCAACTGGCGTTGTACACTGACTCTGGAAGCTGTCTTTCACAAACAGGTTCCAACACAGCCGGGAGGTGAACCACCAGTCTCTGGTCAAGGGGAACCAGACTGTCCTTCAACAATGTTTCAACCAGTTGAACCACTCCAGAGCCCCCTTTGTGCATTACTGACGCAGAACCCTGACTGAACTACTGCTCTGCTCTTTCTGTTGAACGTAGGACCTAGAAGACTTCATCTCCAAGTTTCAGGAGGCTGGGTTCATCGTGGTGACGCTGGGCTCCATGCTGTCGACTGTTCCCCAGGAGCAGCTCGTGCAGGAGATGAACGCGGGCTTCGCCGAGGTCCCTCAGGGTGTGATATGGAGGTTCAACCCCTCCCGCTGGCCGCAGCGCATCCAGCCTGCGGCCAACATCAAGCTGGTGGAGTGGCTGCCCCAGAACGACCTGCTGGGTAAGGCCAGCCTGCATGACACCAGTGTCAGGGCCACACACACAGTGAATGTGACCTTTCGCAAAGATCTGTCATAGTGAAGAGCTAATCAGGAATGCAGGCACAAAGTCACCACGGTGTGCAGTTGTACCAGAGGCGCTGGCGTGCCTCGACTTTCTGGTGTCTGACAAGACTTGCCGGTCTCTGATTGTGAACACTTTTGTGTCCATCCCTGAAAGTCAAGTCGCAGGTGAAACGGTGATACCGATCTTGAAAAATCTCTGACAAAAAAGAAACAATATCTTATTATGGACAGTAATAAACAATTTCACTTAATTCCCAGTGTCAAATGAAGAAAGCTAGGCCTCATGGTAGAAGTGTTTCACTTTCCACCAGAAGCGGAGGGTGAGGGAGCTACAGATCAATGTTTTTTCTGAAGGACAACGCCTCCTATACAATACAAAATCAAACCCTGAAATGTGATATAGACTCTTCCCCATCTTACTAGATTTTTCTTTTGAACTCCACAACATGTTGGAGGATTTTAAATTCCTAGTGCTGACTGGATTATATAAATCATTGTAGTGTCAGTGAAAGCAGCTCTGTTTTCCTCACGGGTCAGATTTTGGCCCTAATAGCAGCAATCGAGGCAGCCAAGACAGCTAAACTTCATTTAAGCAGATCAAATTTTGTTGGCCGTCATGCTGTACCGCCTTCCAAAGGTCGGTCCCAGTTCGCTCACTGGGCCGGCGCTGGCCGCTGTTCCCCCTGTGTCCCCAGGGCACCCCAAGGCTCGTCTGCTGGTGACACACGGGGGTCAGAACAGCCTGATGCAGGCGGTGTTCCACGCCGTGCCCGTGCTGGGCATCCCTCTGTTCGGAGACCAGTTCGACAACATGGTGAGGGCAGAGGAGAGGGGGCTGGGCCGCAGCCTGAGCCCCACCGAGCTGCATGGGGCGCTCTTCGCCAGCACCATGAAAAGCCTCATAGGAGACAGCAGGTAGAGGAACTTCAGCGGTGGGGAATGGCACTGGGGTACACTCACAGCCCTCACCTCGGCTGCCTATTCAGCAGGGAGCAAAGCGATAATGTCTCAGGGGAACTGTCTGTGACCCCTGCTGTCTGGATGTGGCACAAGTATAATTACAGGGTGTTAAATTATACACCCTGTAATTCAATAGCAGAATTACTATTGCAACAACACATCATCAGTAGGGTAAAACTAACCTGTCTCACGACAGTCTGAACCAAGCTCATGTTCCCTATTAGTGGGTGAACAATCCAACACTTGGTGAATTCAGTCACAGGGAAGTACCTTTTCATCAGAAGCATAGAGGCACAGAAGCACCTGGCTCTGGAGCTTCTCTCAGTTGCAGGGATTTGCAGAGAAGATGTGCCTGGGCTTAAGAATCTGATCTTTGTTAGTCTTCCTGGTTCCCACCAGGGAATCCCCGATCCGACAGTGCTGGCCTCAGCCTCCTCGGTCTTGAACTGCAGCCACCAGTCCTGGTCAGGACCCACAGCCGGCGGACTGGAGCTAATAAACGACGCTGCCAGGGAGAAATCTCTCAGCTCGTAGCAGGGCCTGAAAAAAGTTCAAACCCTTTCAAATACATGCCAGGAAAACATTTTATGAGGTGAAAGTCTGTAAAACTATCTTCTACATTCACATAGTTTATTGTTGAGAAAGCCTTTACTTTAGAAAAGTTGTGCTTTTAATTTTCTGTACTGTAGGTGCCTTGACGATACATTTCTCTTGCAAGTCTTGTAAACCCATGTGAGCTGTATGTGAAGGTCACAGTTATATGAGCCCCTGCTGCCAGTGTGACGATGTGTGTGGCACAGCCGCGCTGTAAGAGATGTCAGTGTTGGGACACGATTGACTACTCAAGCCCTCTAGGCCTCAGGCTCTAACCGCGCCTTTCTCCTGCCCCTTGCTGTGCAGGTACAAGACATCCGCCCGGGCCCTGAGCCGAATCCACCGCTCCCACCCCCTGGCGCCGGGCCAGCGCCTGGTCCACTGGGTGGAGCACATCCTGCAGTCTGGGGGAGGGGCTCACCTGCGTGCCCGCTCCCTGCTGCAGCCCTGGTACGAGCGCTGGCTGCTGGACGTCGCGCTGTTCCTGCTGGGCTCCGTGCTGCTGCTGCTGGGCCTGGGAGCCCGAGCTGTGCGTGCCGCGGCCAGCACACTGCAGCAGAGGGGCAAAGTCAAGCGCCACTGAGCACGCCCTCCTTGGACCCCTAAAAACACCAACACCAGACAAAGGAACAGACAGGACAGGTGTCTTCACAAGAGCAGCGCAGCTCCAAAACAGAAGATCAAAGGGCAGCGGAGAGCTTCTGCAAATGATATGTTCATTACACATCTCTTCACAAAGCTGGAGACTGACACAGCCATGCTTTTGACTTTGACCTTCCAATCCAAATGTGTTTTGGGGCATTACCTAGTTGTCAGAGCAAACGTTCCTCTACAGGCAGATGTCTCCAGTAGGCTCCAGAGATTCAAATGTGCAGTTTAGGTTTCTTAACTCTCTTTAAAGCTTCAGCTAAATTGGAGTTGATGCTGTGAAAAGTCTTAGCTGCTGGGTTCACTTCTTGTATGCAAGTTCTCCTTCAGGGACTGTTCCTTCCAACCATTAATAAGCAGCACATCTCACTTCAGGTAACTTGAGCTTTACTGCTTGGTACTCTCACATGCAAACCATTTTAATCCAAATCTGATTTTACACTGCTCCTCTATACTTTCTCTCTCAGCGGTGATCGATTTCTTCTTGATTCACAGGCAATTAAAGAACTTGTGTCACCTGAGGTGATATTCAACCAAATAACTGGTGCTCATCAAGTAGTTACTGGAAGAAAGATTTTATAAAGGGCTCTAAATTTACTAGGCCTTTTTCAAAATATTTAACGTTTTGGGTTAAAGAAAAAAGGTAATACAAGAAAGAACATTAAAACGACAAAGACATAAACAAGTTGAAAGGTTGTGGGCGTGTGTGTTTTTGGTCTCCAGACTTTTAAATTTTCCTACCAATAATAAGGTTCTAATTTTAATTTCTATAAAACTAATTCATTCTGAAATAATTCTGAAAAGCTTTAAAAGCCGAGTCCAATTCAGCATCACTGGCTCTTTCTAAGGAGCAACCTAGGAATCTTGTTTTCCAGCTGCTCTCAGAACATGTCCTGTCTCTTTACACTGTGGGAGTTTGATGTGAATGTGGTCCTTAAACCTTGGAGATTGTAATATAGTCTAGCTTCATGAACCAGATACTTCTTCCCCTAGGGAAACAATGTCGAGATTGAGAACAGCTTTGTGGTTTGAGCTTCCTTCAGCCCACTTAATTTTATCTTTAAAAATCCAAACTTGAATTGGGCCTGTTCCAAAACCACAGCTCTGTGCCGCTTGCTTCTGCTCTGAGCAAAAACAAGCTCGAGTACATTGAATTTCATTATTTTGATTGCAATATGGTTTACTTTAGAAATCCAAAACTAAGAAAACTCTAAATGCAGGAAGGAAGACTGGCCTCTTTTTGCATAGTAAGAACTATTTTATAGCAGGCAGCTGTATTTATAGCGTGCCTGCTGTAATTCTGAATTCTTCTAACAATGGAGTAACTGAAAAAAAGCAGTTACACATTTCAAAAGCAAAACCTTTGACAATCTCCAACAAGAAAACAACAATAGTTAGTCTGCTGTAGGTCTTAGTATAATCAACCAAGAAAATTAGTTTTGACCTTTTTTATTTTTCCCAGCTCAAACTTCGTATCCTCAGCACACACACTTTTCTATTAGGGATTCTCCTCTAGAGTTCATTTAATTGGTTTTGTAGTAAGAAAAGGTCTTATTTGGGTACAGTAACAAAGGTCCAAAGACACTATTCTCTTCACATAGTAGTTGGGAGTCTTGTCAGGTCTATATCTACCACACGTTTGTGTATAACTGCCAACTCCAAACATTATGTCATCCCAGTCCCACATTTTTTGTTTTGGGGTAAAACAGAAGGCAGCCTTGCCCTAAGCCCTTGACATCTCCTCTCCGAGTGGACACCCTGATTGGTTCTGGCACTTCAATCTCTGCACCGAGAGCTGGTCGCAGGGCTTCTCACAGCTCTGCATTGTGAAGGGGAACGCAAGCAGGAGGGGAAGGCCATGCAGCCGATGTGTGAGGCCCCCGTCATGCCTCAGTAACGCCATCTTTCACATGGACCAGGCTGATTGCAGATCGCCCCTCACCGCCCATGTGTATTATTATTATTAATGAGCCAGCCGGACACGGGAGCAATAGAGGGGGGTTTTATTGGGACCCAGGTGGCTGGCGCCTACGTCTCCTTTCATGCCCAGTGTTCTTGTGCAGCCACCAGCACACACGCACACAAAGGTCAGGCGTCCCCGTCACGCAACGCTGGAGCCAATTAGGCGGGCTGGGTCAGATACAGGAGTAGTGGCACGCCTGTGTTATTTCTCCATGTCTTAGTTGTTTTTTTTTACAACTTTTAAAGGCGTAATGCATTTCAGTCCGCTGTATGGAGCAGAACAGCCGTAAAATCTGCCTGCAGGAGCACTGGATTGGGTTCTGGATGTGTAGGTTGGGTTCGGTTCAAATCCTAGGTGGCACAGCGCTCTTGTACCCTTGAGCAAGGTACTTCACTCACATTGGTCCAGTGAGATACCCAGCTGTGGAAATAGGTACAAAGGGAAAAGTTGCTTAACTACACTAATGACTACATGGGCTAGATAGTGTGGTCTCGTTTGTAACCACTCTTAAGAATAAGTGGGCTGCGTTCACATATGAGTGGAGGATGAGGAATCCGGGTCATGTACAAGCTCTCCACGAGGAGGAGGCGTGCACATGGGAAGAGCTGGAGGCCGGCACATTCCTTGCCCCCAGCCTCCAAGGGTATGATTTTTTTTAAAGCGCATTACCAAGGCCGAGCACGTCTGGCTTCCCTCAAACGTACGAGAGCGACTGTATGGAGAGACGAAGTCAGAAAGAAAGCGCAAGCCTTGTGCGTCCCACAGAAGCACACTTTTTCCTCCTCCTTCGAAATCCTGAGTTCATCACCTGTAAACCCTGGACGAGAATAAGTGCAAAACACGGATGCACGGAATGCTTCTCTTGAAAGGGAGGCAGATGCAGCTGGTCTACTCAGGAGTAAATGTGCAAATGTGACCATAAAAGACAAGGACAGGTCTTTCAAATAGATGCCAATTTAATTTGTACACGTCACTACATTTCGTCATAGTTCAGATATACAGAGAATCAAAACAAGATGGTAATAATAAATTATGGATTCCATGAACAGAACACATGGTTATTAGAAAAATGTACATTCGTGCACTACGAACAAAATTGCTTTATATATTCCTGTTCTAAATTCATCCTTCATACAATTTACAGAAATATATGGTTCAGAGACACTTCAGCGTATTTTAAGTGCAAGGAAAGTATTTCTGTGGCATGAGAATGTTTAAAGAAATTCCCGGGAAAATAAATAAGTGCATTTTACACCAAGAACAAGAACCTATTAATTACCTGTCAGTATCATCATCACACATTGATAGTTTACACTGAGCTGCTGGAAACATTTTTGCTTCCAAACAATTTAAAGTTTATCACTGGTCCACACTCCTGTTTTTGGGGAGACAGAGCTCTACACGTTTGCTGGGGAACACAAACTCCTTAATGATGAAAGACGTACTGTAAGTAAGACCAGTTAAATTAACAAGTGATCCAGTTAAGCTATTAAGAGCTCAGGTAGAATGAAAAACAAAACACCTTTTGCTCGACAGAACCAAGAGTGAGGATCACTGGGATTTGGATCTCTAGCCAAAAGAAAATCACGTTCCTTTTCACAGGCCGCTTTAGAGAACCATTTTAGCTCACCACTCTTTAGAAGATATCAGGGGAATTCTCATGCAAAGGGTTCCAAAAACCCTTAATGCTTTCTTCCCCTTACCAGTCCAAGATTGCAATCTGACCAGCACTTGACCTTTCACCTGGGTTACACAATGCTGCAAAGAGCCTACAGCACACATGTGTGCAAGACAAAGCAAACTACATGAGGATGTTATCATATTTTACACGAAGGAAAGTCCAGCTAGTTTTAAAATACAGGACCAGAGGCTAAATGGAAAATGGCTGGTTTGATTTGATTTTTTTAAGCCTTTAAAGGAGCAAAGCTTTTCTGGCACACTGAATGTGGAAATGATCAAAGCAGAAGCTAACCGAGGGAAGACAAGCACAGGAGAAAGAAAATAGCCAGAATCTACGACATTAGAGCACCTACACTGCACTGCGTACTCAATACAAGACAGGGGGTTAGTACGTCTGCCAGTCATACTATTACCAAATGAGCCAGTCAGGCCTCCTCTCGTTTGGAACCTTCTTTCTTCAAAAGCAGATCTTCACTCTTTAGAGTCAGAATCAGACAGAAATTACAAACACCTTTGAAGAGCTTATTTTACGTACACCTGGGGTCGTTAACATATTTGCAGTTAATACACAACACCATTAATCCTAAAAAGTTAGATCCTATTAAATTAAGATTAAATTAAGTTAGATCCATAATCCTAAATCTGATCTACTTTTACTTTTAAGGAAGAACTTGCATTAAAAGGGTGGTTTTATTGGGTAGTGGGCTTCTTGTAAAAAGCTAAAACTACAGTAAAATCATACACACCATCAAAAACATTGCATTTCACCGGAAGAAATTGTTCCCCAATTTGAAAGTTTTCTTTTTTCAGTATGTCCACATTATTGATTCACTACAGAATCCAGTTTCTTTTTTACATTTTATAAACTAATGAATGACGTTTTTAGAGAAGAGCTTGGCTTTTGTGCACATCCAGTATGTATTTAAGTATCTACTGGTCCATAACCAAAGTACATTTTGGCTACATTTACAGGAGAGAAAGACATGTCAATACTTGTCAATGTTATATGCAATTTAGCACAATCACATTGTCTACTACAAATTAATTTACTGTAGAACCGATTACTTTTTTCTTTTCGGTTTAATGATGGTGGGATCCCAGAAAGTAAATTGAATTAAAACAAAGCTGTCTGAACTGCAGTGTACAGAGGCTACTTCTTGTTAAAAGAAGTATAAAATACATACATCAGTCATGATTAAATCATACTGATTTGTAAAGTTGTAAAACCTTGATGGATATTATAACCTTATTGCTCAATGGCAGGATGGCGCTCATGTCTAAAAAGGTCACTTCTTCAGCTACCGTAAGAATAAAACATAAACAAAAACATTGGCACTCTGCAGGTTAATGTTATACTGGACAGAACTGAGAATTTAAGTAAAGGACACAGTGAACAAGAATCAGTGTAACATAACGCTGTTAAAAAGAATTAGTTATCACAACTTAAGATTAAGACACTGCACATGAGAGAGAAAGTATTGCTAATTTAGACAAAGACTATTTTTTAAGTCTCATTTCTTATGCAGAAGCGGGGGGATATTCGAGAACTCGTTCACATCACTTTACAGATAACTGGATGACTGGCTTGAACTTAAAAGCACAACCTGGGCAAAATAATGCGAAAAAGTAAAAATAATCAGGCAGCAAGGGAATGTAGAGACAGTATTCACACAACTGAAACCCCTCAAAAACGTTAAACACCAGTATATGGCAGTATCTAAGAAAATGCAGTTAACACTCACTGACTTCTTCAAAACCGAGACAGAAAAAGCTCTTCACCAGGACGAAGTCATAAACAGAGTAATAAAAGTTGTTCCTATGTATCTTTCAGTACCTGTGAGGAGCAGTGTTGAGTGAAAACTGGTGACTTGTACCCTGAGGAATTCCGTCCTCAGTGAGCACAGCCCATCTAGAGTGTCTGAGTTGGGTTGGGTATGACCATCTTTGAGCATCTCTTATCACTGTTAGGAAACGCCACACAGTTAGGATCAGGCACAGTCATGTCATAATTTATGCCAGACAACGAACAGAGGCAAAAAGCAGTAAAGCAGTTTTTTCATGACAAACGATATCATTACTTGTGATCCTGCGAAAGGTAGCCCCAGTACCAAAATTTCAGGACAACAAAAACACACGTTTTTCACTTCCAAACAATGTGGCCTGACGCAAATCTGGGAATACTAGGTCCTTTGTAATATGGATCTGATCACACTGACTGCGGCCACTCCCAAAGCCATATACCCCTTTAAAGCAGAAAAAGAACTTTTCACATGAGTGCAGTACTTCAGCTTGTAGTGATTTCCATAAATTAAGAGAAACTTTTCTTGAAATAAAAACGTTTCAAGGCCATAAAAAAACACCTTTAAATACACCAAATGTGGCAATAATGCGATTTTACACGTACACAACAAATTCCTCTATGTACAATTCAGTGTACTTTTTACTTACAGTGATTACGTAATAACCTGTTAACACTTCAGACACAGCTACAAGGTTTTGTATGTACAGTTCAGAAATAAATACAAGAAAGGTTTTCTTGCTTCGTTTGTAAAGGTAAAAACAGCTTTGTTACTGAGGTGCCGTATTTCAGTGTGTGATCAGTCCTAAGGTAATGAAAGGTCAGTAAACAAGCCATTTTCTCCAAGTGCCACCAGCCCTTAGCCCCTCACACTGTTCCTGCAGCAGACTGAAGGACTGGAGGAGCTCCAACAGCATGTGCAGGCAAGCCAGCTACATGTATGTGCAAAAGCATGTATTTCTGTTCTGGACACACGTAACATAGTATGTCGGAGGCAAGTACACAATACTAATTAAAACTGTGTACACAAGAGTTTTCTAACATAAAACTTGATTACTTAAAAGTTAAGCACAGTACAGTATGTCTTCCTTTCACCAAATCTAAAAAAGGTAGAGATACATCAGATCACATGATGTCATCAGTCGATCAGTAATGCAGGAGCATGTTTCACTCCACCTGGTGTGTGCTTTGCTGCCTTATCATAACTGTCCTGCCCTGGCCAGAAAGACATGGGAACCCAAAGTATTGGTAATTTTGGAAAATGACATTGATGCAAGCTGTGGCCCATTTTTGTTTTTAAAAGAAGATCCATAGAGGGAGCAGCACATTACCCATATAGCAAGACCAGCTGTGAGAACAGTTTGCAAAGAGACAGAACAGGCTCGGAGGACGGGGCCAGCGGCCAGCTTGTGCCTGCCTGATCTCTGGTTTACTGAAAAAAGTCACATTCTGATACAGGAAAAAAAAACAAAAGAAAAAGGACTCGTGTTATAAAAAGCTCCAGGCTTGCAGCCACTCCTGATTTTCTGCAAGTGGATTTGCAGATGGGCATACACAATGTCTACAGTCCACACTGAGCCACGAGAAGCCATGATACAGAACTGCCAGTTGAACACGTGAGGTAATGTGCTACATTCACAGACAAGCAAACCTTATTGTCTGGTTGTCAGGCCTGGTGTTGGGTTGAATGTCCGGCATGTGTCTGGGTGAAGAGGCCCAGGAAGCTTGATCAGAGACATGACCTGTGCAGATGGACCTCAGCCAAACTGCACCTCTCCCTCTTGCCTGGTTCATACGTCGTCGAAGATCCGACTTCGGGACATTGACAAATACCTTCCCCCAGGAGGGTGCCTGCTGGAAAGGAAAGATACCCTGGTCATACTAATCTTGAACTGTCTTTTTACATTTCAGGCTTATACTGTATGTTTAGCACTGACTGAGCCCCAGCTATTTCATCAGAAACTTAGCAGATAGGAGGCCACTGGCCATACATTACCAAGAGGCATGGCAGGAGGCTGTTTGAGGTCATAAACTGAGATAGCCTGTACACCCTGCAGCCCTGCAGTTCTTCAGACACGTATTCACATAAAAATCCTTCAATGCTGTAAAGTAGAACACTTTGTGCTAGGTCCATGTGTGCTTAAATCCCATTTGTTTTTTTCTGTACCTTATTTACATCTAATTTTCAAGGAAATAAGACATTTTCCCTTTATATCAACAAACCACAAAACAGAAAAGCTGTAAAAGGATCACAAAAATTCACCCAGAGACATTATCCCTTGGGATGCTAGGTTAACTTCAGGATTAGCTGTTTCCCCCAGACTATGGAAATAACAGAAAACTGGATTGACTCCACAAAAGGTTACGTTTCCTTCTTGATTTTTAAAAGGAGTGGCAGGCCTGCAAGGCGATTAATGCCTTTTTAATGTGATTTAATGCAAGTAAGCAAGGAGAACAGCCAAACTACTGTTTTCATGCCAAGATGTATGATATTCTATTATCTTGTGCATTTCCTTTGCATTAATTATTTAATCAAACTCGTGTCACACTGTACAGACATTGTCTGCAAAACGCGTGTGACTGGTGAGAGACAAGGACCCGAGACAGAGCAGCTGTGGGGGGGTACACGACCCAGCGGAAGAGCAGGAAATGCAGAGCTAACCCACCCCTTCCCCACGGAAGCTCAACTCCAGAATCTGGGCATCAATCTCTTCCAGGACTTTTTTTTTCCAGTTTTAAAGGGGAACCTGAGAAGAGCCTCTCCGGGCTCGTCCTACCTCCCGGGCTCGGCCTCCAGCGGGTCATCAGAGAAGGTCTCCGCGTTGAAGTCCAGGGGCTCTGCGTCCTGCAGCAGCTCCACGCGGTCCCTGTCAGGCCGGCCGCTGGACCTGGTGTACTTCATGGCTTCTGAAACAGAGGGACACGCACCCGGCACATGAGGGCAGGCCTGCCCGCTGTCACCTCTGCCAAAGCTCCCTTCATAACCTGCCTTTACTGTACGTCTTCTGCCATCCTTGTACAAAAATAAAAGAGCACCCAAAACAGAGGAGGCAAATCGGTACTGGTGCGAGGTGTGAGTCCTTTAGCGTGAGAGAAAGGAGAAGTAGTGTTCATGGACAAGGGAGCAGAGCCACATGCTCTTAAAGTATAATGTGAATTAACTGAATAATGCAGCTCCTCAGCTCAGTTACTAACATGACAGCAGTTCATCAACTCTTCCTACTGAAAGCGCTTGTCTGAACAACACATACTCACTTCACTGGAGCTCGATGTCATCTTATACCATAAACTCTGTTTTTAAACTTTAAGCTTAAGGCTTTGCCCTCAGTGACGCATTTCATAGTGTAAAAATGTTCAGAGGCGAATCACCACGACACAGTCACTCACGTCTGCTTGAACTGACGTTGGTCGAGTCCGAGTAATTCGTCTCTTTCAGCTCTGAATGAACATTCCTGTTGCGGGTATAGTCCTCTCTCGGGTTTCCATAGCGATCCTTCAATTCCTGCAACAGACAGATCTGTTAAAACAAGAAAAACCCGGGGAAACCAGACAGAACAATTTCAAAAACACCTTTAAAAACCCACCATAAGCGATTTAACCTTGAGTGAACAAACAAAAAGCAAACGTGAATATGTGGTAATAGCTGGGTAAATGTAAAATTAGAACTAATATACAGTACAACATGATATAATAATTAAGAAAAGAAGGAACTGGTATATTAAGTTACCACACAAAGAATTTCCGCTTATTACTAGTTGGAAACATAGACCTTTAATAGTTGTTGGTAGTCCCCTTGCGGTATATTTCTTTTTAAATCTTAAGGCTCCAGGGTGACCCGGAGTTAAACAATCAAAAACAAAGGCAAAAGACATTTACAAATTGCAGCTGGCAAAAACCATCACTCACCCTTCTTCTGTTCTCCCCATCTTCAATTCTTTGGCGCTTTCTCTTCTCTGCATTGAGAGAAGCAGGATTTATTGAGTTTAGTTTATTGAACGGAGAAAACGCACGGCTCTTTGGGTTCACCATAGTATGCTAAACAACGAATTTTCTTCTTTAATCCCTGGGAAGGACACAGCCTATAAGATATTATTTTAATTTCCATTATATGTAGCACATAAATGTATACAAATATATATACCATATATAAAAGTTTATAATACTACACAAGTTGACAGGAGTCCATGCTGCTATTCAGCTCAGGATTCACGCATAGAGAGGAAACGTGTGTGGATGGGGTGTTGTTTGTTAAGCCTTATCTGAAAGAGCTCTTGGAAGAACCAAGTAGCTGGTATAACATCTGGATTTCCAGGGCCACAAACAGATGGGGCATTAAGTAACTGCACAATCATTCCATTTCAGGAGGCAGCCATTCAGTAACTTTTATTCAATCAAGAACAAGAACAAAAGATTCCAGGTAACAAGCTGTTCAGTCAATGTTAATAAGAATCGATCAACATGTGTCTTCACTTTAATAATATTCACATTATACACGTCGTTATTTTCACAATCTATATTTGGGCACCCTCATTGGATCAACTGAAACTTTCTTTCATTACCTCTCCTGATGAGTTCTTTCCCTTCATCTATGAGGTCAGAGGTCATGTCATTGTCCCCCATGAACTGCTGGAACCCCAGTAAGTTCAAACAGCGGGTCCCAAGGCTGCGGGCAAAAAAAAAATTTTTTGGAAAGTAAATCACACTCCTGAGGACATACTCTCTCTTACAGATCTTCAACAAACGGGTAATAAAATGAATAAAATGAAGTAAGTAGAGTGTATAATTTCAAAGATGCAGGTGCACTGAGAAACTGTGCAGAGGCAGGTCACACTGAAGGATGCGCCTTTGCAGCACTAAGAATCTAAGAATGTAACTGAGAAAAACAGGTTTGAAAATGCACATCTCCTTATTGTGGAAGTGTGTAATCCATGCGTTTGTATATTGAGTGATGGGCATATTTACGGATTTCTGAAGGGCTCTTTTATTCTTTCGATGTAAAGAAACTTAGCTGCATTTAAGTGTACTGACTAGTCTCTTGGCAACAGCAAATGATATAAGTGTAATCATATCCATTACGACACAAACTGAATTAACAACAACAACAACCAAAATCTACAGAAACTACTTCTTTATCATGGAGTTCTTTTATTATGTAACATGGAAATAAAAAAAAAAACCTCAGACAAGAAGGCTTCCAGATTTGATCATAAAGAGAGTCTTTTGCTCTCCTGCTCCTTGGCACCGAGATGGCAGTACAAAGGACAAACTGCACTGTCCCAGACTTCCTGGATCATAAACTGTGTGGTAAAGACGATGGCCCCTTCTCAGATAAGGAAGGCACACTTTTTTCTTTAATGGAATAGCAATAGAAATACGAGAATTCAATAAAAAAGGAAAACAGCAGAAAACAGTTAATACACTCAGGACCTGTCCTGAGGACTTACTAATTTGTTCCGAAAACACTAACACTAGCTGTACAACACTGATGGCAGCTTTGCTGGGAAGAAGAAAAGAACAAAGCTCAGGGTCACTTCTTCTTGAGGACGGTTTACTTCTGCTGGGAAAAAACGTTTTTGGCTGAGCCTTCCTCACACCAAGGCAGCGACACAAACAAGAAGAAGGCCTCACCTGAAGTAGGTCGCAATGCAGAGGATGACTATCAGCATAGGGTAGTAGATGTAGAAGCCATCCGCAATGAAGGACAGCACCCGCATTGAACCCATGATCTGCAACAGAGCACAGTATGGCTTCAGTCCACTGAAACACCAATACTATCACCTCAATTCAAATCACTTTTCACATAACCACTATCAAGCAGCTTAAGACAATAAGGTTAAATACAGGGTGTTTTAAATCTTCTCACATATTAACTCTTAAAGAGCATGGATTCACTGTATACCTTAATAAGCTATAATCTCAGTTTGACATTTTTGCTGCTGAACTCTAAGTGCAGGATTCTTACATGGGAGAAACAAACCAACAGGAGAGAGCAGACATGCTCCAGAGAAATTGTTGACGGTACAAAAAGACAGACCAATGAAAAGCGAAAGAGAAACAGAACTTTGATAATATCTTGACTTCATTATCTAATGTAATCACAGCTTGTCATGTTATGTTACAATGTTATGAAATGTTATTATTTCCAAAGAATAACCTATACAAAGAGATAGAAAATCATCTGATCTCTGAAATAAGAGATAAATGTCAGCCGCAAACAATGTATGTGAAAGTATAACTTTTGTGCTTTCAAACACTGACATCTGACCACCCCAATGAGAAAAGTGCCGTCTGATCTTGATAAAAATTTTTTAAAGAAATTCTTCCCTTGTACAGAATCACATGACTGGTAGACAGAGAGAGACATCTGCTGGTCATACTCAGAGCAGGTTACAACTGCAGCCCACTCAGTATCAGCATGCTTTTCAACACCGGCAGTGAACAAACAATGCCATAATACAGCACTGGCCTCTTAAGGCTTTGTTTAAACCGACTTTGACCCCTGATAATTGCCTTCTTTCCTGCCTGACGGAGTTTCTCCATGATAAGTGACAACATGCGCTTAATTAGGTTTCTTTTGTGAGTGAAATAAACTATAAAACAAAACCTACTTCTTATTTAATTAAGGCACAGTAGGAGAGACCATCATTTTGCAGCCTTTGAGAACAAAGCAGGATGGGGCAAATGTGAAAACCTTGCATTCCCTGGAGAATATTTAACTAGAGCCCGGCTGAGCTGAGAACAAGTTGCAAAGCCCTTCCATGCTTCTTTAAGCCACAGTACAGTTAACAACACATTGTGGCTTTTTACCAACACGGGACTCTC
Organism: Atractosteus spatula; assembly: GCF_055471065.1. Taxonomy (NCBI): domain Eukaryota; kingdom Metazoa; phylum Chordata; class Actinopteri; order Semionotiformes; family Lepisosteidae; genus Atractosteus; species Atractosteus spatula. The sequence continues at coordinate 62,363,664 of NC_142708.1, read as the reverse complement.
AAACCAAGCTGCTGCTGTAGTGCAACAGAGCTATGGGGCTAGTGAAGATAAGCCACGTGCCATCTTTGTCACCCTCAGCCAAAGACACAGCAAGAAAGCTGTCAGACCTGAGGTCTCGTATCAAAGTGAAGAGAGTGTGATCAACCCCAAACACCACCAGCACTGCCACCCCTGGCTCACACACCGAGCAGCAATGTGTGGGGTGTCCCCGGCCATGTTTCGATCGAGCATGCACACGCTACCTCTTCTGCACCCATGACTCACACAGGGCAGAGACATCTCCCAGAGACCTCCTGAATATGAAACTGAATGGTGTGCCTTTTTTACCACTGCATCCGCCTGCAGCGTGAACAGCTGTGCATGTGGCCTTCAGGAGAAGCACGTGACCAACCGCCTCCTACAGCAAACAGCTTGAGTCAACACTGCTCTGTCTTCATTTCCTGCTGATCATATGGCTCGTCTGGCTTTTGCCTAATGAGGTTTACCTTCATTACCTGGTACACCAATCTAACAATGGCTGATGCTGGCAGAAAGGCTGATAACCCTTGTCTCTCCAAAGGGTAGGTTAATTAATAGAAATAAAGAGTTTTTTTTCCAGTAGAGACTAAATACAGCTACATGCATGGAAGGCAGGGCCTTTGTAATTGTACTCCACTCACAGAGGTGTAGGCGGTCTGTTCTTTTTTCTGATGGGAAATGGTCGAGTCTAAGTGGATCAATCCCAGGAAGTTCAGGCACAGGGGAGGTGTCAAGCGACAGAACAGCCTGGTGTCCAAGACAAGCGGAGAAACAGCACTTTAAAATACACAACATCCTGCACAGACATGAGTATAACCATTCCTATGGTTCTAACTTTAGGGCTTTTGGCAATGTAGATGGTGAAGCAAAAGTTTCTGCCAGGGCTGCTGAAGCAAGCTCCAGGCAGGGATATCTATTCAACATGTCAGTGCTCTGTGACCCAGAATAAGGGAAAGGCCTGAGCTGGTCAAGCTTTCTAGCCCGAGTGTCTGTTTCAGAATGTCAGTTCTGTGCCTAAGTGTGTTTTATCTTCTGGGGCTGTGGGTGATACAGCAAACCGCTCAAACATCTAACGTCTAGAACAACTGTATAAATATATTCCCACAGTGCACATCAGCCTTTTCTTGTTTTGTTAAATGATCAGCAGAAAAGAACCGGTGTGTGCCACAGGGCATCTTGTGGAAATGGCCAGCATGGGGCTGTTGAGAGGTGGAATCCTCTGCTTTCCTCCCTACAGTTTCTCTTGTGCTACTTACAAAAGTGCCCCATTCCCCGTGCCCCGTTTGAAGCAGGTACAGTATGAATCAGCTGATTTCAACAGTCAAACAACAGGTTCAAACAACACTTGAGTGATTTTGCAGCAGTCGGGGCACTTGGTTTCTAACCAGAGGAATGTTACCTCAAACCCCAGGCTTGACAGAAGTGCGCTCTCCACACAGGATTAAATGGAGAGGGTTGACCCTACTTCACACTCTACGAATGAGGCCCCATATCATTGTAGATGGAATTTGTTCTCATCTGGCTTACCCGGTTAAATAAAGGTCTAACAAAAGAACACACAACCGGCTGTGTGTGCGTCTACATACATTCCGCTGAACTGCAGGCTGTAGGCGTCGGTCTGGTGGTGAGAAGCCAGGTAGTAGTAGTTGAAGACTCGGATGCGAAACACGGTGGAATACACACAGGTGCACAGGAAGAAGATGGTGATAAAACAAGCCATCTGGGATGGAATTTGGAAGAAACACAAGGGGAAACTCATCAAGCACTTTAATTACTGCAGACACGCTCACACATGAACCTAAGGTAGACCAACATTAGATTAAACAAGGACATAACTATACTAAGAGATATGGAAAACCCAACGAGAGTTACTGCTTCCAATACTCAGTTATTTGGTTTTTCCTTTGCTAAAAGTACAGCATGCTACACTAAACGCAGAGCCCACATGAAGTAACAGCGAGGTTTCTCCCAGGGAGCTGCAGCACAGTTCGGGCTCACAGTCCCTATGGACTGCGGGGGCCCAGGCTCTCTCACCTCGATGTACAGGTAGTTGTAGGTTCTCTCGGCCAGCTGGATGAAGACGGCGAAGAGAGAGAGGACTGGGCGCGTACTGAAGAAGGTGCACTCGGACCACACCACCGCCACAGAGAACGCCGAGAGCACGATGGCCAGAGCCCGGTAAAACCACTGCTTCAGCTGGCACTCCCAGTACCACTCTGCACAAGAGACACACAGGCACCAGATGAACCAGAGGGGCCCTGGGCTGTGGTGTCCAGCGGTCATTAGGCTACTGACTCTAGAGTCCACCTGAGCTGGGTATCGCAAGTATCAGTCTACTCAACACTTCTGGGTTACTTATTCCATTTCTGCATAAAGGACAGCCTGCTATTGCCCATCGCCAACCATGATACAGAGAAAAGACAGCACCCAATCTCTTCAAAAAACTTCCAGAGTGAGAATGTGCTGAATGGATAAGCTTCTACTTACATTAAGATGTAAAACTGCCGCAAGGTTGCTTGTAACAGTTCGCAATTCTCTTCAAAAAACACAGCACAAAAACTGACTTGGGACAAACAGTACGATCCAGAAAGTCCAAATCCAAAAAGGATAAACCAGTTTTTGAAAATATATTTCATTTCTCTTTCAAAGCATCATATCCTGTTCAGGGACACTAAGGGACACGGGCAGCTGACATGCCTGACGTGAAAGTTCTAACGAGAAACTGAATGAGATTAAGGGTTTATGTCAGTCTTATTACTGCAAGTCTTCTCTCAGACAGTGTTAAGGCCTTGATATGAGAAGTGCAGTTATTTTGAAATGTTACTTTCAAAACATGCAAACAAGCTTGGGATTGTACTTGCAATATTTAAGGTCACAAAATACTACCATGTCTTCCATTTACTTGACAAAATATGGTTTTATTATGTTTTGATTAACTTCTAATTACTTTCAGTTCAGTAAATATGACAACAGCTGAATATGAAAGCAAACCACGCATTATAGGGGAATTCTGTCCAGGTTTAGGATTTTCCCTAATTGTGTACTCAACTCAAAGGTTCCTTTATGTTTAAGGGATTTTCCGTGCCAGAACTTCCATGCAAAGTCAGTACAAGACACAGAAGCAGCAGAGCTCTTTACCACTGTCTGAAGTGGAGGTGCTGTATAGAGATGCAGGCCTTGGCCTCTGTTAATTGTCAAGTAGCTCGTTCGGCCATTCACATCCAATAAAATGTTCTTCATCAGCCTTCATCAAGGTCGCACACACCCGCGTCGCCGGCTGAGTTCGGATGATTTTTGGCTCACTTGCCAGACTGGGGCTTCGTGCCTGGGGACCAGGTGATGAGCTGCGCCCAGCAGCTTCAACCAGCTGAACAAACTGCAGTCACCATCACAGTCAAGGGGGACAGTGGCCACATTCAGCACATCAGGTCGTATGCTGCTCACCTACAGTTGGCGTGTAGAGATAGCGGGAGACCCAGCCCTCGGGCTCCTGGGGCGCGAAGCTCCTGACAAACTGGCGCGTGGCGCTGGCCTCGTTCTTGGCCACGTCCTCCAGGTGGAAGGCCTGCTCCAGGAGGATCTGCCACTGCACCTGCGTGCGGTTGTGCCTCTGCACAGCGTAGATCACCTGGCCCGGAAGACAGTGGTGAACATGGGCCGATGCTCCACAGCTTTTACTGGGACAGCGGCTCTCGATGGGGATCAAACCTTTTCATTACAGGAAACTCCCCTCCCAAAACCCCATGTAACAAATATTCTAAAGCTTTGTAAAATCAGATTTTGTTAGTTGATGAAGGAATCCACTCTGGAGGACTGCGATACAGACAACCCCTTCAGTTTCACTCTTACCCTAAGGATGGACCTGACGTATCCTGCAGTGGGCAGGCCGGACTATGGTCTAAAACTGCATTTTTTTCTGTTGCTCTTTTAGGCTGAAGTCCAGGTTTGCCTCCTGTGCCTGCTGAGTTAGGCTCTGCCCCACCACAACCCTCTTTGCAATTCGCTCATTGCAAATGGATGGATGTTCTTTTGTGATACGAGCTTATTTCACCTGAAGCAAGGCCTCAGCAATCGCCTGAGCAAACTTGCATTCACCTTAAAATACGCCTGTACCACCAGATGTAGTCCACTGCCGGTGAAAACCAGACAGGCTTGTGTGAATTCATCACTAAAGTCTGCTACATGTTTATCACAACAGATTCGAAATCTCTTCAGTGCACACGAAGGTACGTATTCCTGCATATTTGCATACATTAGCTGTTCTTAAACAAGTATATCAATCAGCAATGGTTTCCATTATACAGCTACTCATTAAACCCAAGATCTCTGACAATGAAAGTACAAGAAACCACCAGGTTGTGATAGGGGTTGATCTGTAAGACCACAAATCAGTTCTTGTCAGGTAATATTCTGTAAATTAGCAAGCTGTATATTGCGTACTTGCTTGTGCAGCTTAGTCAGGCTTTTCTCGCTTGGGTAGGTGTTTTGCTTGTCATCAAAATCTTCATAGTCGTCCATGTTCCTGCCCATCTTCTCCTGGTAGTCCGTGGGACACTGAAAGAAGACTCCAGGCAATGAGCCCCTGCACTAGTCATCACACTTACAGCGAGGTGGACAAAACTGGACGTAAATGTGTTAATGTTAAAAAAACAGGTAATAAAAACTCTTTTTCTGGAAAAGTAGCTAGCCACAAAAACCGCTGGCCAGCGGACAGCCTGCTGTTTATTGCTACTGTAAAAGCCAGGGCTTTTCAAAATACCAAACAAGATTTTCAAAGATGTCTTGAAGCAAAAGCGCCTATGTCACACAGGCATAAATTAAAAAAAGCAACTGATCAGTCTTTTTACTATGACTTAATTTATCTTCTGTTCTCATTTATACATATACAATGATTTTGATAAGGCCACTGCATACAAAATGAGGAGACAAACTAAGTTTTCTATAGTTTGAATCTTTGCACACATGCACAGTATTTCCAAGGCAAGAGGAATGAATCTGTTAAGCAATGACAGGAATATTCAATCCCATCAGTTTAAGTTTAGTTTTACAGAAATGGTCAAGCCTTGAAATTCACGTTTCAGCCTTCTTACCTTTCTTAGTATAGTGTCAATGTACTTTCTCAAGGGATGGTTATACTTAATGGATTCGCTCACTTTACGCACCTCCTACAAAGACAGCACAGCAAAAGAAGATATATCAAAATATGTAAATTAGGTTATAGCCTGTGAAGAAGATGCTTGTGGTACATTTTTCCTTTTGCTGCCACAACAATCCTGCAAAAACATTCTCAAGGTGTTTCAACTGATACCTCTCTGACATCTCCCATTGTCATTTTAAATGTAATCGTCTTTGAAGAACTCCTTTCTGTATTTCAGAAGGTTCCTCGGGTGCTGGGACTTAAGGACCAGTGATTCTATGCAGAATCAAACTGGAGATGACCGACGTGTTAGTTCTCAAGTAGTGTCCTTCAATTTCAGTACATTTTCAAGAAAAGTCTGGATGACATTCTTGAATAAATAGGGCACTAGAAACTGAACTGGAAGGGTTGAGCTCCCGTTTCCTGGTTTCTTCTAGTTTTCTGAAGAATCCAGTATTAAAAAAAAAAGTATTGCTTTAAATACAGGCATTGAAGAATTGAGCCCACTGTGCCTGATACAATTACTGGCCAGTATGATTAAAGTATGTTCCACACATCCACAAAAAGTTGTGCTTTGTTGTGCTTTGTTTAGAAAAAGGGTTAACATTTGGCCATATATTGAGAAACTGCCTTTCTGGTTTTGGGTGAGGTCAATTTTCAACACAGACGTACTGAAAGAAATGTAATTATAGGTGCAATACAATCTGCTAGTTGTCAAACAATGTGCTTATACAATTCTACAATTGGAGACACAATAGTAGAGCGAGCTGCTTGTCGTTGGTGAAAAAGAATTAAAGAAGAGAGAAAAGGAAACTGTTTAGTTTGTGGAACACCCACTCCAGCAGGCCGCGGACCGACACCAGCCCTATTACCTCCATGACATCTTCCAGGTTCTCCTCAGCATCTGCCTTTTCAGTCATGAGCTTGGCGGCTTTGAAGTAGGTCTTCATGAGCAGGTAGCCCTTCCGGGACGCGTTCCAGTAGGAGCGAGGGATCTCCACCAGCCCGTAGCCCAGCAGCAGCACCAGTAGGAAGAGCCCCCAGGTGTTGGCGGCTGTGATGCCGATGGTCTGCAGCTGAGACCTGGAACCACATTACAGCGGGTCACTCCAGCCCTCTCTCCCAGAGCCATTTCGGCCCGTGTTACAAAAAACAGCAATTCTGCAGGCACACTGCAAGGATCGACGTCAAACTACAGCAAACTGTTCTCTCATACCGTGTTCCACCAGAATTGTTTTTTTTCCTTACACAGAGGAATATCAACGTATTGAGAAATGATCAGGCCATGTGGTGGAGGACAAAACACAGAGTTATATTAAAGCACAGGAAGCCGCAGAAATTCAGCTCTGAGGCAGAATTACTTAAGAGATGATGGGAAGTGGAATTTAAAACAATAAACTGAAATAAAAGAAGGGGGTATCTCCTTGAAATGGTTTGAATAAGACACTGGCATATTACTTAATACTTCACTTAACAACAGTTCTTAGATTGCTTTAAGCCGACTACTTCCTAGTTGAAGTGGGCCAGATCAAACAACAGTTATGTGCAGGCGGAGAAGGAAACCTTGGCGATTTTCCCACTGAACCACTTCCTAGTTTAAGTTATTTGGAGTGACCAAACTGTAAGAACAGCAGCAGCTGATGAATGAAGCAGAAACCTCACCAGTCTAGGTGCCACTTCGGGTGCACTGCCACGTAGATCAGGAGAGATCCAAAGATCAGGAGGTAGGTGCCGTAGTAGATGGCGTTCTCAATCAGGGCTGTTTTGATTTTCCCAGTGATGGAGAAGCCCCCAGACCTGGCATAGGACTGCATGAAGGGCAGCAAGAGCCTGCAAAGACAGAGGACAGGGCTGAGCAGCGAGGGTGCCCAGGCAGTGCCAGGGCTGAGGCTGAGCGGTGAGGGTGCCCAAGCTGGCCTGGAATGGCTACAGGTCAGAGGCATCTGTGTCTCCAAGCACAGGGGAGTCCAGATATACGGCTAACAAGACAAAGATATCAGAGATCTCTGGTGACAGCATCCCTCTGCTGCAACTGTCCATTAGTTAAGGAAATCAGTGTGTTCAGAACATTAAAATGATTGTTTTCATGATTTTTGTACTAAAAACACAATAACGTATTCAAACTTTCTGAACAGGTTCTTGGAAAAAGAAATGGTTCACTGAGCAAGGCCTGTAATCTCCATGACGGCAACAAAACAGTGTAACTCCCGGACGCCGCTTCAACAGCAGGTCAAGGTCTCAGAAAGGGAAAAACGGACAAATAATAAAAATGCTTACATGCACGCTGTCTGTAAAAACATCACTGTGCCTTCTGCAAAAGCCTCACACTGCAGAGTGGGGAAGCAGTGTGTCCGAGACAGCACTGCCGCTCGTGTAGGTGTGCCATGGCAGTATGTCCTGAGGTGCAACGCACCTGGCTCACCATGATCAGCTAGCAGGCAAACTACAGGCATAGAAACAAGCGTATCCTTTCAGCTGCCAGCTCTTATTCAACATTGCTTATTTTAATAGTGCGTTAAGAATGTTTTAAATACCACACCTGTTTACGCAAATCTACTCAAGGTAGGAAAATACAGAAAATGTGTGTAATGGAAGCCTTCTTGCTGTCCCAGAACGCACTTGGCACTGATCACCAACTCCCCCACGTCCCCCCTCATTGCCATGGCCCGACAAGGTATATGAGACCCAAACACAGACTGATAAACAGTAGATACAGGCCAAAGACCGGCCTTACCAGGTCAGGCACTGGGACGTCCAGTAGACAACGCGCCAAAAAATGGGCATGATGCCATCCGGTATGTAGCTCCATGGCTTGGTGCACACCTTCCTTTGTAAACTTTGAAAAGGAAATACAGATGCTTTCATCATCACAGTTTTCTGTTTTAAACAACCATCATATAAAATACAGGGGTGTAGAAAAATACTGTGAAAAAGCAAAACCTAGGATGCACAGATATGAAGACAAAATAAATTTGCTAATGTTCACATTTATATATAGATTATAATTACTCATAGCATACCATAAAAACATCAGCCTTTAATTTAGATGTAAGTTTCTGCAAAGATTCTCATTTAAATCTATTACATACTCAAACCACCTGAGCACCGTTGCAATGAATTCAAACCACCTGAGAAATGTAATACATAATCAGCTTCCTTTTTAATAATGTGGACAAGAAAGACTATAAAGATGCCTAATTTTCAGCCTCTAACGTAAAGACGCTGACTCCTAACTTTGGCCACGTTTCCAAGATCAAAGATTGAACTAATTTGCAGCACTCGGTGAGCTAACTGTGAATTATGCACTGTGGACCATCAATCTAAAAACTAATATAATTTGACTTATTTTGAATACAAAAAACATCAACAAATCAATAAAACATCTTCCAAGGCCAGGGAAACAACATACATAATTCATACAGTACATAAGAGCATTTTAAAGGTCACAACAAAAGGAAGCCATCTGGACCATTTATCCTGTTGGGCTGCTTGTAGCCGATTGATCTGAAGATCCCATCCAGGTGTGATCTCATCCAGCTGAGCTGCGTCTTGGAAGAAGCCAGGGTTTTGGCTTCAACAACAGGGCTAGGTAGCTTGTGCTCATACCACCCTTTGTATAACTAAGTGCCTCCCAACAAAACATCTTGACTGGAAAGGAATAATCGTGGAAATGAGAAATGAGAAATTCCTATGTGGAATCACTTTTACCAGCTGCACAACTAAACACTTGCTGGCACAAAAAGAAGGAGCCAGTACAATACTTCCATCCAGCAGCTGAAATACCATTCATAGCTTCCATTGCTCAAGAAGCCATTCCTTCATTCCTATTGTAAGTACCACCTCTGGCTGACAGATGAGGCAAGGGGTGTGGCAAGTTGCTGCAGACCTTGGCGTGGGCGAGATGGAGCCGTTCCCAGCTGTCTGGTTGGCCAGCGGTAGTGTCACAGCAGAGTGAGCCTCGGTCTCGTTCTTGCACTGCTTGTAAATGGTCTGAACGCAATAAGAGAAACAGAAAAGGAAAGGTCTAGATAAATTCAGCCATACACCTGGTGCAGTACACATCACCATCAACAGAGCTGGAGGGGGCCGAGTCCCACAGCAGCTTTTCTGCCCAGGTGGTGAGTGCATGCCAATAACTCCGGTCTAAAATGCAACTCACAACTGTCAGCCCACTGAAGCTCAGCAGGTGTGAGCCTGGTCAGTACCTGGATGGGATACCTCCTGGGAAAAACTAAGGCTGCTGCTGGAAGCGCTGTTAGTGGGGCCAGCAGGGGGTGCTCACCCTGCAGTCCATGTGGGTCCTAATGCCCCAGTATAGCAATGGGGACACTATACTGTAAACAGGTGCTGTCCTTCGGATGAGACGTAAAACCAAGGTCCTGACTCTCTGTGGTCATTAAAAATCCCAGGGCGTTTCTCGAAAAGAGTAGGGGTGTAACCCCGGCGTCCTGGCCAAATTTCCCATTGGCCTTTACCAATCATGGCCTCCTAATAATCCCCATCTATGAATTGGCTTCATTATTCTGCTCTCCTCCCCACTAATAGCTGATGTGTGGTGAGTGTACTGGCGCATTATGGCTGGCATCGCATCATCCAGGTGGGGCTGCACATTGGTGGTGGTGGGGGAGAGTCCCCATTACCCGTAAAGCACTTTGAGTGGAGTGTCCAGAAAAGCACTATATAAGTGTAAGCAATTATTATTATTATTAAAATATCCTCTGACTCAATTGGCCGAATTACTACACTTTCTTATTACTGTGTAAGGTTACTGTTTTTATAAACAGTGCAAAAGGAACTTGGTAAATGCTGCACTAGTATGACACGAGGACAACTGTGGCTTTCAAGAATACCTTATGTTTTTAGTTCCACCTGATCTTTTACTTTTGAAAGGCAGCCATTTTCCGCCTATCTAGTGAAAATGACAGATGACAGCACCCACAAAATGTAAGGCGCCAAGGAGACACATGGGGACACGTGTGCGGTGGCGTGAGAGCTCTAGCGCCAGCAGGGCGGGCGGAAGAGGAGAAGCGGAAATGTTCTCACCGTGCTGACGTCTAGCGGCAGGATGAAGACGATGAGGAAGCAGAGGTACCAGGCCAGCAGCGTGCCGAACAGCACCATCTTCTGCTGCTTCTTGAAGTCGCCATACCGGTGGAGCAGGAAGAGCGCCAGGAAGAACACCACGACGATCTCAATCCCCAGGGCAGCCCCGCTCATGGTTGCTCACGGCCAGTCCACGAGTTCCCGGTCACAGCCAGTGGCTCATAATGTGCCTGGAGGGAAAGATACTGATTACACTGCCGCTCAGTGAGGCCTCAGGGCCTCAGGGCCTATTCCGCCCTGCAATGCTGTTTTATGCCATTCACAATGCAAATCACATTCATCCCAAATGAGTTCATTAATAAAAACATGTTTTTTTGATCACGTTTGATCGTTTTTTGACTGACTGATCAAGTTCAAATTAATTGCCATATGTGCCGTAGCAAAATGAAATGCTTATCTGTGTGCATTTACTTACATGGCAAATGACATAACAGATGACATAAAAGATGGCATAATGTCGACTTACAGGTCACCCTAAATCACCCGTTCTTCAAATAGCAGAACCTGTGTACATTGTTAATCTATCAACCCCTCCTAACCAGCTCCGATGCCTTCGCTAAGCCTTCATTTTACAGATGATGCTTGTACAAATTCAACAAGAAAGGGTCACTTTCCGTGTAAGGGCTTTTTTTAACCTTCGCAAAGTGAGAATGTGCCTGCCATTCTTACTCAGCTCTCTACAGCTGTCAATAAGACTGGGCAACAGGGACATGAAACCAACATTAATGTTTGCTTTCCAAGCGGGTGTCATTGTTCTATTCAAGCACACCTTCACTGGAAAACAGTGTTTCCAGGTTTCGAATAAATAATGCAGAGTACCGCTTCCCAACAGCACAATGCTACACACAATAGCCATCAGCAGAGGAGGGAATCTTCTGTTCGCTGAACTGGAGTAGATTTCCACTTGCAAACACTCGGGGTTTATAGCATGCGCTGCCCAGCAAATTAAAAAGGAAGAAATTCCCATCCAGCTGGAAGACTTTCTACCATTTGCTGCATTCAAGTATCTCCTTCTCACATTGTGTACATACATGCAAAGATACAAGGAGGTCCAATTCCTCAGTATGTTGACCCAAACATCATGGTGTCCTCAGAGGCAGAAGGGGAAACAATGGTCACTCTAAAAGATATTTCCAATCTACATTTCTGGCTAAGTTTGGACTTCTATGGATACCAATCAGGCCACACGGACAACACTCTTCTAAGCGAGTGTTTAAGATAAGTAACCATTTTATAAAATGGCACAAGCCGCCTTTTCACACAATAAATCCGAGAGCATTTTATTAAAGAAGCCACTACAAATAACGAGATATTTCAACCGTAACAACAAGCACATCAATATAATGCAGAATACATAAGCATGAAATATAAAGGAATAACAATACTTATTATGTATTAATGTTTTGGTGCTGGTTAAATTGGAGACAGCTCTCTGCGCTGAATATCACTTAAATGATTAATGAGCTACTCAAGTGAAGACTGGCGAGGGAATAGAGTGGTGATGCTCTACTGCTTTGATGATGAAATGATGACAGCTGTCATCTGTGTCCCATCAGCGCCCTCTCCGCCCCTCCCTGGGCTGAAGTTGCCAGTGGTGATGCCCAATGGCAGGGTGGTGCAGGGATGCACAATTTCATTTTGCTTACCCCCCCACCCCCCCCCCCAAATTATGCCAGCAGAAAACAAGCAAGCAGTCCTTCCGAGAAGCTGAGAAAGGCACAGCTACAAAGACAGTCAGCATTAGCAGCTACAGAACACAATCCACCCTGTACTCCCACCCTTCTCCAAAGGACACGATCACACTCCCTGCCCATCCATGGCAATTCACAGGTCCGGGATCACCGCTGAATCTCTACTCTCATCCCAGCTGATGGGGGACGTTGCTTGGCCTTTTGCTCATGTCACTTCTTTTACTGCAGGTCCAGCTGTTCTCCCCGATGGCAAGTGAAAGAATCCGCCCCCTGCTGGCACACATGGTCATTTCCACGCAGGACAGAGGAGAAAAGGAACACAACGTTTCGGCTGTGGACACCCGAAAAAAACGTTGCGTTTCCTTTCTTCTCTTTTCAGCACGGAATAAACCTTTGCTTGCTCCTCTTAAACCTTCACTTGTTCCTTTGCAGCCGACTCATGCTGACGCAGCTACTTCCTTGAACTACATATTGTCAAATTCCCACTTTCAAAGTAAAGCACGAGCCACACGAGAGAATCCGGGTGGAAAAGCAGCACACAGATGGGCTTGTAAGGCCAGCACAGTCGTTGACTGTTAGTCTAACTCTATTCTCTTTTTCCCCAAAACAGATGATTAAGGTACTTTCCACTTAATAAATTTGAAGACAAAAGCACACATACAGTATGGCCAAAGGGAAGATTTCAATCGCTTCCAGGTAACTCCACACAGCGCCCACCTGGGACCTCTTCTTTAGAGCATGTGACACATGCTGTGAACTACTTGGAGACTCCTTTATCTTTCAGCTGTCCACACAGCCCCAGTCCTTCAGACACTGCCCGAGCCACATGACAGGAGTCATCGGAAACAATCACAGGCTTCTAAACTTCATTCCCAGAAAAAAAAGACAGCACAATTTTGTCTGTTGATATCGCTACATTCCTTTACCAAGAAGAGCTCTCTCTCTTCTGGGACATTGATTATGTTAGCTTCCAAGATCCTTCTCCCTTCACCTCCACAGATCCTCCTATTTCTCTTCTTCACTTTTCACCTATTTGTTCACAAACTAAAAATATTTCCACACATGACACTGTATAGCATGAATAAATATCAAGCATGATCTGCGTCTCCAATCAATCTTTGCTGCTGTAAAGCAAGTGAACTGGGTTTGTTGAGTATTGCCTTTACCGTCGAAATGGCTCATCTGAATAAATGAAATACTTCATAGAATTCAATTAGTGAAGGGCCATGTGTTCTAAATGTGAATAAAAAGTGGGTTTATAACATTTTAGCATGTCTCTCCTTCCCGTATGGAAGTCCATTCCCAGCTAGCATGAGACGGGGCAAGGTCAGATTCCAGTTGATCCTGTGACTCTCGCACAACAGAAACTATATGCTGTTTAAAAACAATGGAGAATGTAAAAGGACGAGCACATAGCAACAAGAGAAAAGGGAAAAGCCAGCGTATACACACCCATTCTGAACTCCGTGTGCGCACGTCATACCTGACAGCGCAGGCTTTCACAGCAGCGGCCTGGAGCTGTCTTTCAGACTAAATGCCCCCGACCCTACCGTATACTTTCGTGCAGCTGTCATCTGCTCTTCGCGTTAGCGGCGCTGCCGGCTCAGTGACCAAAATTCTCAAACCCCCAACTCTCAGAAACAAATCGTAGTCATAGTAAGATTTCTGAAGGCAGACCCGAAGACGTGCGGTTTCACAAGCTGTGCTCCGTGGAGTTACACACCGGCACAGACTAACGGGCAAGCAAGAAACAGCGCAGTGAAAAAGCCGAACACTGGAAACTTCAAACTGCTTGTTTCTATGCGTTACCATAACAAATGCTGGCAAGGATTAGCACATTACGAAGCGCCTGATTTCTCCTTATTTTACTGGGCATCTGCCGAAGCGATTGCACGGTTATAATTATTATAAAACAATTCATTGGGCACCTACCTTCTACAGCGAAAGAACAGTATTTTTTATATTTTTCTTCACCTTTTAATGGTAACCTACTTTCAAATGATCCGCAGAGTAATTTACCCTGTCACTAATGAAAAGAACCAGTCCCTTACCTCCAATGGCTCGTATCCTAAACAAAAATCTCCCGGAACCCGGCTCCCAACACTCCCTTGTATAAGACAGAATTACTATATTGCACCAATTCTCAGATATGCGTGTACTATAAAGCATCAACGTCACATCCTGTTCGCTTCCTGTCTTGTGCAAACGTGAGAGAGCATTATAGGAGATGGAGTCATTGTAGGCTGCCCTGAGTATTATTTTGAAGGCAAAGTGACAGACAAACTACATTTCCTATAATCCATTGTAAAACGCTCGCTATTTTACGTCATAGACAGGCGACAGTTGCGAGCGCCAGTCTGAGAATTCGGCATACGTATTTTCCCGTTACGGTTCAAGGAGTGTAAAACAACAGCATATAGCAAAGGTCCTGTGCTTTTCTGCCCCTCTGGCCTGTTTGAGTGCTTGTTCTTAATTGATCCGAGGTTCTTATTGAGACATTTTTTTTCAAAGAAGCCAGGTGTATCGGCTTCAAAAACATGGCTAAGTAGCTTGTTCCACTCTCCATCCTTCGTGTATAGAAGTGCCTCCGGTTTTAAAGACAATTTCTTTTGCGTTCTTTATAATAATCGTTGTACATGATATGCCAGTGTACTTTAAAGTTACACAAACTTTCTCAATAGTTTTAATATGGTTTTAGATTAAAATTATTAATACATTGCCTTTATAAACACCATTCATATGTATATTTGGGAGGAAAAACCACTTTATCCAGAACTGAAATGCAACTTGACTAAACCATTATGGTCCTAATTCGATCAGACTTGTGTAATATGACTATTAATTTAATTAGTTCTTTATCCATTATTATTTCAACTGAAAGCGATGAACAACAAATGGCAGCTTTATACAGATTGTTATAATATACACTAAAAAATCATATAGGAAAATAATACAACATAAAATACCAATACATTATATGTTCTTACAAAATACAAAAGATAGAGGGACGATGCAATACAGACACGAACCGTGAGATAACAGGCAGCACACAGGCACATCTAGAGCCGCGCGGGCAGCCAGCGCAGCCGGCTGTGGGGATCCTGCGTGTGACGTCAGAGTGAGCAGCCAGGACAGCGAAAACTAACCATAATAAAAAAAACAAGCGTGTTCTCCGACGCGGCGGATAAAATGTTTCTTAGTGAAATGTGCATTTGTTTATGTAAATAAACCTATCATAGAGGACGACGTCAAAAAAACATTAACTTATAACTTTTCTTAGATAATGCATATAACACAGTGCATTAGATATATTCTATAACCTACTGTATAATATCATTATGTATATAAACTCAGGCTCACTATGGGAGTCAAACAGCGAATTGCGCGAATGCGTGAGCTACAGTTTGTGCAACAGTGAGCGCAGAACGCGCAGCCAGACGCTTCTGACGTCACCTTGTTTACGCAGAGCAGCGACGCGTCTTCCTTCCACGCAGCGTGCAGACGTGCGAAAGAACCAATCACGAGTCACTTCCTTCCCCGTTTTCCCAAAGCGCTCGATATTACGAGCACGAAGGCGGGCAACCAAGCGGGAGGTTTAAAATAATCCCGCTTGCTTGTGCGTGGAAGTAACATTGAGAATTCCGATCAATCTGCCGGACACAAAGGGAACATGTCTAAAGAAAGGTAAAAGGGAGATCCTGGTTCCCTGGAAGGATTTTGCGTGTTCGTTTTGGGCAGGATATTATTAAGAGAGTAGACGTGGTGTGAGATGAGTGATGATTATGATTGCCTGAGACATGGGAAATAAACAGGACTGCTCGAGGCTAGGAGCTTATATGATATATACTGGATGAATGTAAATCATTGCATCTGCGTCGATGTAGTAAAACGAACGTGTTTTGCAGTACATGCTACTTTGCC
This sequence comes from Atractosteus spatula, assembly GCF_055471065.1. NCBI lineage: Eukaryota > Metazoa > Chordata > Actinopteri > Semionotiformes > Lepisosteidae > Atractosteus > Atractosteus spatula. The sequence continues at coordinate 62,347,794 of NC_142708.1, read as the reverse complement.
GATATGCCTGTCCAATTCAAGTTTGCGACGCAGTAGGGGTTACGGCTGCTGTTTTTCAAGTTGATTTGATATTGCACTCATGTGAGCGGAGCATACACATTGATGGTCGATCTAAAACGGGATCAGTTGTTTTTTTCTGCCGGCATCACTGGGTCGCCGGCTCTTGGCACCACTTTGCTTTACGGTCGTCGCGCAAGCGCGCGCTCTCAGGTTAGGGTCAGTCGGCCCGAACAAAAGACATGTGAAAGAATGCAATTCAATCACAATAAGCATTTGATGTGTTGCAAGGTAAAATTACATCTGTGTAATAAATGGTTGTTTATGCATGGGATTTGGGTAATAGTTTTTAATATGTAGCAAGGCAATGTGGGGTAAGCGATGACGCTTTGCATTAAGGCGGGCTACACAGTACTATAAGTCACTGTTGTTAATTAAAAATACCTTTTTATATGTACCTATATTTTTCATTTGCGTACATCATGCGAACATCGGTCCTACCATATATGCAATGACTAGGGACTCGTGGTTAGTGCCGAAGAGACGGTAAACCGAGGTCCTGACTGTGATCCCTTAGTACTGGTGAGAGTGGGGATGTCAGTTCTACTTCAATTACATTCCGGGCTTTTAGTTGGTTTGATCTACCTGAAGTTCTGTTCTGAAGTCGGATTGCCGTGTTGTTAAGCGGCTGGCATGTGATGGTAGCCGCGTGTTCAGTGGTGGAGGAAGTGGGTCACATCCTGGATGTAAAGCGCTTTAGGATCCAGCGGGGTGAAAGGCGCAATATAATCAGAAGGAATGATTAGAACAATTATTGTTGCAATGCAAAAAACAATTCTGAGTGTGTTTCATGTTGTACCCCGCTTAGTGCCTGTTGCTTACTGACCCTGTAATGCATAAAACAGTTTAGAAAATGGATGTTTGAAAGGTGTCGCAAAGGTGTCAGCTGAATTCGATCAGAAAGTGGAAAATGCTGCAAGTACGTGGACATCTGTGAAATGTTGTTGGCTTATCTGCATGTTGTGGATAGGTCTGATTTTGTCATGTGGAGCTACATGAGTAGTGAAGCAGGTTTTAGTGTGTTATGTTAGGGTCTCCAGTCCTAGCCCTTAAGAGCCCCAGACTAGTTATTCTTATAGGTCATACTTAATTGTCTGTTATTTAAAGATTGGGAACACTTCTTTAAGCATTGGAACAATTAAGCAAGTAATGTTCAAATAGAGGGAACACTGGTCCTGGAGGGCTGCAGAATATTGATTATTGTTCCAAATGATGTCTAAAAACTCTAATTGAACCTGTCTTATTGATCATGGTTCCTTTAGTAACAGATGATTTAAAAGCTGGATAAAAACACAGTAGATTGGGGCTCTTCAGGACCAGGGCTGGAGACCGCTGCAATAGGATGTTGTTAGTGAATATAACAGGCTTGGTAGTGGACTAAAATATGAATTTTCTCAAAACGCTTTGTACCAGTGGGTGAATGTTCATTATACATTTGAGCAAAGGTTCAGAATTCTGCCACAACATTCTGTAGGTACGTTTGTTGGCAAATATTGCGTGCTGGTGTGCGTTGGCGTATTTTGCCATTCGATTTATTGTTTTGAACTTTGGATCCGTAGCTCATCCCAGTTTTTTGCTGTGCACAGCGCGGTGTGAAGAAGTGAACAGTACCTAAAAACCGCAGAAGCCTGCTGGCTGTGAGTCCTCTGTGTACTGTATTTTGTGGGCTGGCTGGAGGATGACAGATTTCGTTAGTCTGATGGTAGATGAAAATGTGGGTGGGATGTTCGTGTCCCGAGTCTAGATCGAAGTTTGACTGCTTCCACTCAAAGAGAGCATGGAAGAGAACGACACTGTCGACGACTTGGCTTTGGGTGCTTGGGAATGCCATGATTGTACTCCTCAAAAGGCTTTTTCTTTCAACATGTGATCCAATTTAGATTTAAAAAAAAACATATTTCCTAGCTTGTTTTTCTCCCTCGTTGATGTTGCAGAAGACACCTCCGGGAGCTGCCTTCCATGAGTGGGAATCTGCCAGACTGGACACTGTCCATATCGCAGGAGGGGAAGAAGGGGGTCCAGTCGGACATGGAGAATGAAAACACCCCTCAGGACCTCATTCACAGCTGGTCCCCTCCTCGCAAACAGCAGAGGATAAGCCGGGGGAAGGAGAATGAAGAGGCCGTGTTTGTCTTGGCCAGGAGGCCTTGGAGGAAGAAGGAACAGACAGGTAGGGTTAGTGGGAGAGAGAGAGGAGAGAATCTGGGCAGGTAGGGTCAGGGGTAGTGTCTGTGGGAGAGAGAATCTGGGCAGGTAGGGTCAGGGGTAGTGTCTGTGGGAGAGAGCATCTGGGCAGGTAGGGTCAGGGGTAGTGTCTGTGGGAGAGAGCATCTGGGCAGGTAGGGTCAGGGACTCGTCAGTCATTAGCAACTGGGAGTGGGAGGAATGGGACCTGGAATGCAAGCACGAATGGCTACCTGGGAACTGGCTTTTCAGCCTCAGCAAGCTTAAACCCCCTTCTTTGCTCCGCCAGGGTTCTCCTGGGACAGCCTGCCAGACGAGCTCCTGCTGGGAATATTTCACAGCCTCCCTCTGCGGGACCTGCTGCGGGCCTCCCGCGTGTGCAAGCGCTGGCATCGCCTGGCGTAAGTCCTGCTCTGCTCGAACCCAGGACCAAGGGCTACAGGAGTACGGGGGTGGGGGGGCTGCATGACACTGGGGTCTCTCCACTGCATGGGAATGTTGGGACTCATTTGCAAGAATGCCATGGGGTTTTCTGGGGGTTTACTGCAGCACATCATCCCGGATTATCTTTGCTGATCCAGTCACTTGCCTACTGGGACACATTTCATTTGTTTCAAGGTCTGGTACCCTTGATGCTTTAAAAGACCCGCTTGACGAGAGGTACGGTCTCAATGAAACCTTCTCAGATCTAGACAGAAGCGTTTGAGCTTCCCTGTTACTGAAATAATAACGAAATGGTGAAATGCGAGATGAGATTTAATGGGAACCAGAGGCCATTGTTGGCTAAGGTATCGGCTGTGTTCCTTTCAGGTTTGACGAGTCTCTGTGGTTCAGTGTGGACCTGGAGGGCAAGGCCCAGCTGGACCGCGCACTCAGCCAGGTTCTGACCACGGGAGCGGTAGCCCTGCGCTGTCCACGGACCTTCATAGGACAGCCCTCTTTTCCTGACACAAAGTGAGTCGGACCCACTCTCTCCCTGGCCCTGCCGCTGCAGTACCCCAGCACAGGCTTCTGCGTTCCCTACGTACCCCTGCTGGAGGACACAGTTCTTGAAACGTGCGAGGCATGCAGCTGTGTGTCTGCTTTTGGTAAATGCCTGCCTCTGTCCTCCAGTCTCTGCCAAGCTGATGGACGTTTTTCAGGGTAGGGGTTTTGACTCTAGATCCTTAGGGTGTCCTTCTGTCTGCTTCCTGATTTGCTTAATGAGATTTTTCAGTTCTGGGGAGCTCCCAACAAAAAAGCCGAGGAGTTCAGTCTAGCTACAGTGTAACGGTTTGCTTGCGCAAATATACAAATTCATATGTTGCTCTGCTCCAGGTGGCAGTGTCAATTATAACACAATGCATTTCAAACCTACTTCTTATTACAGTACTCTATCTTTTACTGTAGTGTATCAGTAAACCATAAAATTGTAGTGTCTTTTTTTATATTAAAATTTAGTGATCATTTTTCTTTCAAATCTGTGAAGCCAATTCTTTGATTTAAACATTGTGTATTCTAGACATTTTTAACTTGAGGGACACTTATTTTTAAATCTTAACAGAAACACACGAACAGTTCGCTGAGGTTGCTGTAGTCTTTATCGTTATGTACTGATGATAAGAGAATGTGCTAATGGGTCTGCATTAAAACCATTCACACCATTCGGTTTCTTCAAAACATCTGTAAACTATTATACTTTTTCATTATAAAATTAAGTATACTTTTTTCCTGTAAAGTGCTTTGAGAATCTGTAAAATAATGGTTATTAATATTGCTCTATTGCTTTTAAAATCTAGGTGTATTTTTGACCATATGTACAAATATTTTGCCCCGTACTTGTGCATTATTTAACATGCTTCACTTTGGAGATTTATTTTACTGACACTTTTATCCAGAACAACTTACATTTTCACCCCTCTGCTGGGTATTTTACTGGAGCAGCTCAGGTGAAGTTCCTTGCTCAAGGGACAGCAGTGTCTCAGCTGGGATTCGAGTCGTGACCTCTGCTCCACACTGCTGGCTCATGCTTGCTGGACGGTGTCTCTTGTGTGGTCTTTGCAGGCCCCTGCGTGTCCAGCACTTGGACTTGTCCAACTGCACAGTGAGCAGCGCTGCGCTGGAAGAAATCCTGAGGCGCTGCTGTCGGCTCCAGAACCTTAGTTTGGAAGGGTTGGGTCTCTCCGATCACATCCTTCAGTGAGTGCGTTTGGGATTGTAATGAATTACAGCCTGCAAGAGCCAGCAAGGAATTTGTTTTTTAGGCTTCTCCATCCCCCACAACTACGTGTGGGCCTGTGTGTGTGTATAATGGAGTTTATTATATGAATATATGTGTATAATGTTACCCTTAAGAACCTGTGGAGTTTGGAAGAAGTGACAATTAACTGAAAAGCCCAAATGTGCCCGAGTCATCTCACTCCCCCTTCCTGCAGATTGTTATCCCAGAACCCGGAGCTGGTGCGGCTGAACATGTCCGGCTGCTCGGCGTTCTCGAGCCAGGCCCTGGGAGAGGTGCTTGAAGGCTGCACAAGGTGAGACCGTCTGGGACTCGGCAGCTACAAAATGATGTTCGCTCTCGGGAAGGGAAGCCCAAACTGGACCTCAACCTGGTTCCACTATCATTCAGTGGGCTGTGGGCGCAGGTCCCCCCCGATGTAAGATTCAAACCCTCCACTCTGTGTGTTAAGGATGCGATTCCGGTTTTGGATTCAAACCCTCCGTTCTGTGGGTTAAGGATGCGATACCGGTGTCGGATTCTAACCCTCCGTTCTGTGGGTTAAGGATGCGATATCAGTGTCGGATTTAAACCTCAAATCTGTGGTTTAAGGGGGCAACACTTTGAAAAGGAGTGTCGGTTTTGAACTCTCAACTCTGTTTGGGAGTTCAGAGCCTTACCTTTTAACCCAAGGACAGTTGCTTGTGTTTTTTCATTTATAATTATGTGACATTTTCTAATACAATATCAGGGTGTTTGATGTGATATTGCCTTGTTAATTCTTCCAGGAATTGGCTCAAGCTGATTTCTCCGAATTACCTGAGCCCTGTGGTTTTCCCACTAACACTAAGAACTGCTTGTTATGTGCTTGTTGTACGTGCAGGCTTGAAGAGCTGAATGCCTCCTGGTGTCCTGATTTCAGCAAAGAGCACATAAAAACCTTGGTCACCGCCATCCCTGCCAGCGTCACACGGCTGAACCTCAGTGGCTACAGGCACAACTTGCAAATGGACGGTAAGCAGTGAGTGAAAATGGACAGAAGAACCCAAAACAGGATTACAAGCGAGTGGAGGCCATTCAGAAGCTAATTGATCCGAGGCGGATCTCATCCATTTGTTTCTTGAAAGAATCTAGGGCATCGACTTCAGTGATATGACTGGTCATCTTGTTCCACACCCCCACCACCGTTTGTGCAAAGAAGCGCCTCCTGTTCTCAGTTCTGGAAGTTACACTTCCATGTACATTTAATCTGTGCCCTCTGGTCTGTGTTTCTGGCCCTGTGCTCCTGCTAGAATCTCATGAGGCCAAAGGTTTTTTCTTCTTTCTTACTATTTCTGCAAAGACTTTAGTGACAAAACTCCCTGCTTTGAATTTCTGGAATCCATGACTTTACTTTAACTTGGCCACTAAGTTGGTTCATGAACCGTTTGTTTCCTCAACATTAATTACTGAAGTATAAAAAGAGTTAAGCTTCACTGTTTGTCACGTCTCCTGACTTGCAGACTCTTTGCTTTTGTTCCGCTAGATGTGAAAGTCCTGCTGGGAAGGTGTCTGAACCTCACGGACCTGGACCTGAGGTGAGAGCTCAGCTGTACGGCGATGGCAGGTGTCGCCTCAGCCTCCCGTTTTTGGGCTGACCTGTCTGCTGAATCTCTTCCTTAGCGTCACAGGGCTGATTGCGTTGTGGAAGCTGGAGATGAGGAAAGTCCCAGCTCTTTCCCATCCATGCCTCCTTTAGAAAGGATCAATAAAGGGAGGGTGACAGCATTATGCATCTTTTGCTTCACTTAAAAGAGAGACCAAACCTGTTTATGTAATCCAGGAATGTTCTGCAGTGTGTGGTCGTCCTCAGACACTTTCCAGGGGTTACTGGATACGAGGGATACTTGTCACCTCTGTAGTCTGCACAGGAGATCTGTTCTCGCAGCACTTTGAGGAGATTTTAATGATTTGAAACTGGTGATAACTGATGTGCAGTGTCAACAGGGGCGGAGGGGGGTCCTTAATGAGGAGGGTTTCTTGAAAACGGTTCCTCAGGCTGCAGCTGATTGAACCCCCCCCCCCGCTCCACACAAATATCACGAGCGCGGAGCCCTGGAACAAGCTGGGCACGAGTGCCGACCCCTGGGCACGAACCCGGGTCTCCAGCGCAACACAACAGGGAACCAGCCGAGTGAGCTAAAGGAGACCTCCCTCAGCCCAGGCGGCTGAGGTCCCCGCTACATGCAGGGAAGGGCGCTGATGTCACCGTGCCCAAACCAGCTCCGCTACACAAGCAGGGTGGGAGCCACAGCAGGCCGGTGGCAGGCCTCGGGCGGGTCACTCCTGGGGTCACAGGGGTCGTCTCCTTCTTTCGCCTCCCTGCCGCTGACGCAGCTCCCCGTTCTTCCCTTCCAGCGACAGCGTCCTGCTGACGCCCGACGTCTTCCAGTATTTCCAGCAGCTCCCGGCTCTCCAGCACCTGGCGCTGAGCCGCTGCTATCAGATCCACCCGGCTGCGCTGGTGTGAGTACCTGCCTCTGGCGCGAACCCCGTCCGCACCGCGCCGCAGGCCTTTCAGCTCGTCCTCTTAGTGCAGGACAGCTTGGGTTGTTCTTGTGTCTGTAAGTGTCGCACAAGGAGGCAGACTGGGATTTAAAGCTAAAGAGAAGTCCAGCACATCCACTGCGTGCTGCTTTTGACACACACAACAAATAAATTTGGCGTGTGTGTGATAGCGGGGCCGCCCAGCTGTGGGGGTTGATCTTGAAGTCCCAGTATTCTGTGCTGCTGCTATATTCTGCTCTGTGAATTAGGTGCTTCTGCCTCCCACTGAGGCCGTCCGATTCGGAGAGCTACTAAACATGCATCTTCATGATTGTTTAGATGGCCAGCTTTTTACTTTTGCCCCAAATCTTGAGTTTTGATGAGAGAATGTAGCCATATCAACTGAATTAAACATTATGGGAGAAATGTTCATCTCTTCCAAAGGTGCAGCTATTCCCAGTCACACCCTTATCGCCGAACGGTACTGTAGCTCCAGGCGGCCTGTGATCCAGTACACCAGGGCAGTCCTGTCCCTGTCCTGGAGGCCCTGTGTGTCTGCGGCTTTCATTCCAGCTCGTCTCTTAATGAGCTAAACCAGCCCCTTATTCTGAACTGGACAGATTTCCCAGCTCCCCCTCTTTGGGTGTTGCTGTTGTACAGAGACCTGGAGAACCTGTAGCCATCCCAGCCCTCTGGGACCAGGACTGGATGTCCACTCTACTGTCCTGATTCAGCCATCACTGGAATAAACGAGAACAGGCACAATATTTCACACTGTCGCTTCCCCAATGTTACAGTGTTAACACAGGAAGTAGAAGAGTGTCTGTAACAGCTGGTTACATTGGCAGCAAGGGCAGTGAGGGGAACCTGTCCGCTCCATACACCACAAGCCATATTTTTTAAACACGTGGCTGGTCAAAAGACAAATTGCCATTTAACCTAGAACAGTGCATTTATTATCTGCAACTTAAACCGAATTTAACAGTCAGTATTTAAGTAGCAGTACAGATGCCACAGTAACTGAAGGCATTTTGATTAAAGGAGTCAAAAGAAACTCGCGCGTTTCCTCACGCAATGCAGTGTTAAAACCGAAGGTCTACAGTACCTGTTGAAAACGCCCTCGCGGTTGTACTTGTTTCTCCCTGACCGTGCCCTTTCCTGCCCTGCCCGTCTCCTTCCGCAGCGAGCTGGAGAAGTTCCCTGGCTTGAAGACCCTGGAGGTGTTCGGCATCGTGCAGGACGCCTACCTGCCCATCCTGAAGAAGGGCCTCCCACACATCAAGGTCAACAGCTGCTGCTTCACCGCCATCGGCCGGCCCACCCCGGCGGGCAGGAGGGACCGGGCCCTGTGGGGCCTCCGCTGCCAGCTGGCCTACAGGCAGCCACCAGGCGTGTAGGGGCAAAGACTGCAGCTCCCGGCAACCGGAGGAGGAGCGAGCGAGCGAGCATCCGGGGTGGGCAGGAACCCGAGACCGACTCCCAGAGTAAACTGTGGTGCATCCTTCTTTCTCACCGGAGTTCGTCTCTTTCAAATGTTCCCCCTGCCCGTGGGGTAGACCAGTGATGCCCAGCTCTAGCCCCTGACTACCTGAGTAGAGAAATCCTGTACCCTTTTGGTTCCTGATGTAAATGCTTGAAGTGGTGAGATCAGTCTCATTTGCCCTGGTGTTTGTACAGCTGACACCTTGTCCCACGTTGTCCCAGACTGCAAGCATGGACATGTCAAAGCCTCAGGCAGACACCTTGGTGAAAATCAGCCACTTGTTACAGCACGTGGACATGCAACTTTGCATAACCCAGTGCTCAAGCTCAGGCTGGAAAATCTCAGTCCCTTTGTTCCCATTATGAATTGTGTTGTTTGCTGTACTGGGTTTGTAAGGAAGATTGTGATTTCCCCACTGCTGGACCTGTTGGCTGGGTTAACTAGGGCAGCAGCTCGCTGTCAGAATGTGGACGGGCAAGTTGGATTTTGATGTTTTTCCCTTTTATTTTATGCAGGACCATCAGGATTACATATGGAAGCACAAATGGAAAATGAATATATTTTAGTATTCCAAAAAAAGATGTGCTGCCCTTAGTAAAAGGAAACAAGTAGGCTTACCTAGTGTTTTACTGTGGATTAGATAAATTAAGATGTTGTGTTCTTTTAACCAAGTCCCCTTTAGTGATCTCTGCAGTGTTTTTTATACAGGAATGGTCGAATGTGCATCAGCCAGAAATGCAGCTCAGCCTTTCCCCCAATTTTATCTTTCTTTCAGCAATCAATTCCCTTTTACTGTGGCCGATGTTGCAGTTCATTGTTTTGCGTGCAGCAGTGCCATGGCCAGTCTAAAGAAGAGTGAATCCCAACACAAGCCTGTCTCTCCTCAGCAGGGCAAAAGGCTTTATTTTGCAAGTATTTATAGTACTCGCAAAGTATACTGTTTTAAGAATTTTCTCAACCTCCGTAAGTGCGCATTAATTAAGAGAGCTCTTGTTCATTATTTTGACAGACAAAAATACTTCCTGAATTGTTTGGTTCAAAAATGTATGGGGTGGCCTTCTGTATCAATACCAGAAACTGAAATTATTTTAAAAAGTCAGCCACCATTAAAAAAAAAAACACATTTTCATGCACAATGTGATTGCAAATGATGGGGAAAAGAAATTCTGTCTGTCCTTATGTATCTCATGAGCAGGACTGGGGAGCCCTGTGTAAAAGCAAGATTGTGAGCTAAAAAAACCTGCAACAGGCGTACACTACCCCAGTCCTGGAAGGTCATATAGTCTGCTGTTATTAATTTCACTAATTGCTTATGGTTATTGCATTAAGTAAACCAATTAATCATTTTTTTCCCAGTTCAGTAGGTGTTCGAGATTTAAAGAGAGCTGTAAATTTTCATTTGCAGCATAGTTTCTTAAAACGTCTTACAAAAATCACCGTTCCCACCCTCTTGTGTTTTGCTGCTGCGTTTGAAGTGCTGGAGATATCAAGTTGAGGTTTTGTGTATAAACCATGCAGGGGAGCTGTGCCCTGGAACCCTTTCCCAGACTAGGTTGGTGTTAGCTGCCATGCCAAGAAAAGCTGTTGGCTGTGCCAATTCATGGGGAGGGTCGTGCAGAGGTCATTTCTTTAACATCCAGGATGGCGGAGTTGACCCTGTTTCCACAGCAGTCCCAGGTGAAATGTTTAGATTTGGTCAGTTTTTGCGTTCACGCCGTTTTTTTTCTGAAAAAATAAGCCTTTTTGACTGCAGACCTGCAGTACAACATCTGTGCTGCCCCAAGGCAGAAGATTGGTTTAAAGTGCACGCTTGTGTCCTGAGAATGATAGATGTAGTACATGGTCAAGTTTTACTCTGTTCTACCAACCCTTAGACATTTTAACCCAAAGAACAAGGTGTACAGCTTTTCTTTTAAAACCAACTTAGATTAATAGTTACATTTGTCATTCATTTTCTTAAAGACACGCAGTATTTGTGTGGTTCTACTTCTACCATTTTAAATTTGTATTGTAAATAAAATAATTTAAATGTTTTTAATGCATTTATGAGATTCTGTACCAGACAGAGAAAGGTTTGGTTGCACTCTTAAGTGCACAAGGTTGTAACCCTGGACCCAGAGAACTTCAGTCTCTGGTTCTCATGCTAGTTGAGCATCTGAATGGCTTCGTTAGATCAATGAATTTCTTAATTAGGCAGAGTTTAAGATATTTTAAAGCTGCCAGGAATGTAGCATTCCAGGCCCAGGTTTCCTGTCCTGTCAGACTAGGTGAATGCTTTAACAAGATGCCTAGACAGCCCTACCTCCATGTCCAGCTCCAAGTCCTGGTGTGCAGGCATGCTCTTAAACCAAGAGGTGTGTGTGAGTAATCAGTACAATAGCACTTTCTGTGAGCTGGGCCAGTCTCTCAAGCTCTGAGACCATGCTGGGTCACTGGTGTGGAATTCCTGCCTCAGAGGGAGGAGTGCCACCTACTGGTCCACCAAAAGCAGTCCTGGCAGGAAAACAATAATCCTCTGGTAAACCTTTTGAAACACCAAACACACACACAGCCTTATTTAAACCTGCTTGGAGGTGCCCCAGGAAGCCACAGAGGCCGATGAGAAATCAGACGGCCCCACATGACTTATCCCACCCTACTGTCAGTAATGGGGTCCTAGTCAGATAGTGATATGACCCGGGCTCGAACCCTAGATTGCAGAACTCAACGTGTGCTAGGGTGAGCTCCTTTATAGTTGGTTCAGTTTGGGCGGACCTCACAAAGACCTTCCACTCCTCATTGTAGGTGCTAGATGAGCTTCGACTGAAGACGGGAGGAGGGAGGAGGTCAGCACTCAAGCCCTCCTCACTGTTTTGGACACATTGTTTCGCAATGCGGACCCAGAAAACCCTGACTGAGATTCATGAACAAATACCAATCAACACAAGTTCACTTAAATGCATATTTAATATTCTGTAAAACCCCAAATGTTAACCGACACAAGAGCAGCACATTTGAGAAAGCAGTGCAGTGTCTGTCCCTCAACAATCTGGATCAGCGCACTAGTTACACTGCAGGGTTTTTCACATAAAAATCTACCAAGGGTCCTACTTTAGTGTACCGCTGTCCCAATTTTAAACTGGAAAAACGCATGGTTTAAGTACATGGTTTCTCCAGATGGAAGGTATAGTGTGTCCCCTTTAAAAGTGTCCCATGAGGATAAGACAGAAAGAAACGGGTACAATACACCGCCACCCTTAGTCAACAGTCCCTGGGCTACAGACCGTCCCAAACCCCTCATGACCAGTGAAAGAGAAGAGCAACAAGAGGCACTTTCAACACCCAGTGGCCTGCGTGTCCAGGCACTGGGGTTGTGTCGTACACAAAGTGTGTTGCCCTCTGAACCCACAATGTGGTTCAACAGGGGTACAACACAGCCCTACTGCCCATTCATCATGTGCTCTCACAGCACCTCAATGGCTGATCAGCATTTGATAAGGACAATTAAGTAAAATCTTCTAACAACACCACAGGTGGAGTAACTATGAGCTGTGAAACAGTTTATGTACACTGGACACCAGAGAGAAGAACAAGCCCCCTGTAAACAGCTCTCTGCGACTGTTAAAAAAGCCGTGGCTTGAACCTAAACCCACCGATCAATCATTCACCATTTGGCACCCTACAAGCTCTACACATCCTAGTATAATTACCAATTTAATTGGACTGGTGGCGACGGACCCTGCAATGGACTGGCATATGTCCAGCGTGTGCCCTGCCTTGTGCCCGTTGATTGCTGGGAAAGGCTCCAGCTTCCCTGTCACCCTGAATTGGATCAAGTGGATTGAAAATGAATGGATGGATTGCGGCGATTGGGGGAAAGAAACCCTACTGGTTTTAGCTAACAGTGCTCTGGTGCTCCTCACCTCACCTCAGTGGGCTTGTCTTGAACTGCAGACGGGAGATTTCACAGGATGAGCTGTTTGGGATGCCCAATGATATCCATTGGGAAAGGGACAAAAAAAAATTAGCTGAGGATTGTGCATCACTTTTCACAAAAGCAAACAGCCTGAACCTAATTTCAAGCAGCTGATGACAGGATGTTAGAAAAAATACAATCATCCACACACCCTGGCCTATTTAAAAAAGCAAAACAGGGCAGGTGAACATCAGTTTTTCTTGTGCGCTTTGGAAACCGATGAGCGGTCAGTAATGCTAGTCTGAACAAGACTCGCCAAATGGTTTACATTTCAGCTGGGATTTCAATACTTGAGAATGGCAAAGTTTAAGTTTACGTATTTAGCAAAAAGCAACAGTTGCTTTTTTGATGGATCATTATTCGGGTATAACAGTTTCTAAAGCACAAAACTGCCTGTACTGCACATAGTGCCAGCTTGGCCCTTGTCCCGGTCTCACAACAAAGAAGGCAATAGATTTAATACTTTTTCTTTGTGCTCTTACTGGGCTAATAAGCAGATTATTCACTGTTCTTTTTTCAACTTGACAGGACCATTAAGATTTTAAATAAACAACAGCCTTCGAAAGAATCAGTCACATAGAACTAGACTGAACCTATTAGTTTAGGGAGACCAGGGAACCATTGTATCAGGGAATGGTTCACCAGCCGCGATTTAAAATGGCTGTCCTGGTGGAATCTCCCCGTGTACAGACCTACTAACAAACGACGAAGGAATCCCTTTTTAACTAGAAGTTTTTAAGAAGGAATTCTGGGTGAATCTCATCACACACTCACCGTCACCTAATATTTCAGAACACTCTTTGGCCTATAACTTTAAAAAAAGAAAAATACTGACAATTATCATACAATATAAACCCAGTAAAGCTAGTTCTAAGAGTGGCCTGGCAAGTTCTCACAAGATCGTGCAGACCTAACGGAATACTGCTTCATTACTTCACATCTTGTTCCCCTCTGAATTCTCACGGTTACTCCAGTTACTCGTGGCATAAGGAGGAAGGAAGGATTAAAATGGGTTTTCAGTACAGCCCTCCTGTAATGGCCCTGCGAGGGAAAACAAATGTCTCCATACAAAATTGGGATGGATCTGAGCCCGCAGTTCCTGAAATCAAGCCCCACCCTGCCTCCAGTCTGGGTGTCCCTACTGGAAGGTCACCTACAGCAGACGTACTGTGGGTCAGGGCCTCCTCCCTGTGCTTCACGGTGGTCAGTGCTTGAGAGCATGAAAATGCAGCAGCAGCAACAGCAATCTACTCCCTGTGTGTCCCCTTCTCTCACTCTGTAGAAGTCTTTCCACTTCCTTTTTGGTAACAATTCACCACGAAATTGCCTACACACCCAATTCCCCTGCTGCAAGAGAAGGTGGAGACTGCAAGTATGGCCTTTCTTCCAAACTACCTGCCATATTAAAACCGAGTTTGACTGTAAAAACGCCAGAGAAATCCCCTGTTCATCTTATATTAAAATACATAAAAATGTTGTCTTGCCCATGCTAAAAAGACAGGAAATCTGAGGTGCTGCTTAACGGAGTCGGAAGGCATGCTGGTCAAGCAGAAAAATCCAAATTTTTGTCCAGACCCGTCATGCCTCACCGAGATCTCACCACTTCGGTACACAGTCTGTGGCACTTAAGACTCTGAAATTAGCTGCACTGTCTCAGACACCCGCAAAGACTGCTGCCAATGCTCTGAATGTGAAATACTCTACAATTCGACTCACCTAGACAGGGCTAAATTAATGTGGCACGGTCACAGTAGTGCAGATATTCTGGCAGAGCTAAATTAGTTGATTTTCGGAATCTTTTGCATTAATTCTGATGCCTACAAAGATAACGAGGCTTGTTTGCATACGGTACACATTCAGGCAAAAGCCCAAATCCATTTTTTTTTTCAGATTCTGTTAGAAGCGTGTTCAAACAATTCTTCAGGCAGAGTTCGAATGAAACAGATCAACTGGCTCCCGACTGGACAAGGCAGTGAGCAGTGAGCAGTGAGCCTTCAAGAGAAGGAGAGGAGAGGTTCAGTCAGCCTGTGGAAGAGGATGCAGTACCATCAGCTGAGAAACTGGGAGCAGCTTCAGCTGTAAAGGGCCTCCAGAAATCAGTAGCCTGGTTCAGACTTTGCCAAAGCAGACTTTGGCATTGTCCTCTTTCCTTTTTTTTGGCTTTAAGGGGAGAATAAAGATGCAGAAGAAAAACAAAACTCAAGAGAAGCGACTGTGGACAACCCTGAGACAGAAAGCAGCAATGTTAAATTGCAGGAATAAATTTCAAGCTTATAGAGCAGCCAGCCTGGAACTAATACAGGACACGGTAACATGAATAAACACAAACCTAGAGGCGGATAAGCAGTTGAAACACAAGAAAAAGGGAATCCATTATGCCTCATACAGTCTCATCTTTCTGCCTGAAGAACTGTTTGAACACATCTGGTGGAAAATATACACTATACTGTATATATAAAAGGAGCATGAGTTTCCCCCCAATAGGTGCTACAGAGAAAAATTTGTTTGCAATAATCCAAAAAGTGAGTGAAAAATAAATGTAGCACCGTCTGAATCGCAGACGTTAAACCTCCTCTGCACTCAGCTACCTCAGTCTACGCCTCGCTTCAAATAGCAAAAAACTATCCCGTCTGCCCACGGCACCGAGCGAGAAGTAACGGTCAGTCTAGTGCGCAGGGAAGAGAGGAGGCCCCCGGACCCCCTTTCTTCTCGAGTCGGCCTCCTGGTGGCAGTGTGAGGGCTCCCATCGCGCTGCGGCCCCCAGCCCTCAGTCCCGCAGCACGACGGTCCGCAGCGCGTCGTCTGCGTCCATGCTGATGGTGGCGATCGCCCCGTCGTTGAACTCGAAAGACGTGCCGCCGTCCACCACCATGCAGGCGTCCCAGCAGCGGGAGCGCACACACACCCTGCGCGCGAGAAACGGGAGAGAGAGAGAGAGAGAAAGAGCGTCGCACCGGCTCACAGACCACTCCGACGTGTTTTATCTAGCGCCTCTCCAGAAACAAAAAACACCCTCAAGAGAGAAAGACAGAAGCATATCCCTGTAACAGGCAGCTCTTGACAAGGTACCTACAGGTTTAAATAAAGTAATTTATCAGATATTTCCCCAAACCTGACGAAAAACGGACTCAGAAGTCGGCAGATTATTGGGGAGTGCCTCTGAACTGCACACTTGAGCCTTGGGAGGTGCCAAAATATCCACAGTCTTAGGTAAGAAGATTTTAGAGTCAAGTCTGAGCTCCTGGATCCCTGAACATTGAGCCAGCTCTGACATTCTGGCTGAGGCAGCCAATTCAGGCTCAACAAAGCCGTTACACAATCATGTAACACAGTCCCGGCCCGACTGCGGACAGCACTTTTCAGTTCAGGACACGCGCAGCAGGCAGGGGCTGGCGGGGCAGCGGCCCAGCGAGAGCGTGGACGCACTTACTTCGTAGTGAAACCGCGCTGGCGGCTGCTGGAGAAGACCCTGTTCACGATGGGCTCCCGCACGCTGAAGAACAGCCTGCTCTCCTCCGGGCTGAAGGTCAGGGACTCGTTGTACTCGTCGGTCACTGAAGGAGTGCAAGCACATTCATCAACACTGCCAGTGTACAACGGACCCTCAACATCGCACTGCAGCACGGAACAATACCGACTCAAACGCGCTCCAGATTTGGGAATGTTGAGGCCTGTGCAGGTTTGTGCCACATCCTGTCGTTTAGCTGCTTTGAGAGATTCCAGCCCCGGAAAACCAAAGCACACATGGCTTGTTTTTGCCTTCTCAGTACATAATGAAATATTCCTCAAGGCCTAATACAGCAGGCATTTCAAATCTAAACCAGCAGTAAGAATGTAAGGACAGGCAGAAACCAGATAAAGTAACAGTAAGAATAACTATTACTTTTTAGTAATTTTAGATTATTTCCTGATATCTCTTGGATTCACAAAGAAATCTGGAGCCATGCTGTCAAGACCCATATGCTGGGATCCTTTAACTGAGAGGCTGACTTTCTGTACAAGGAAATGGACAGTAGTCTGCTCTCATCTTCCTGCTGGTGAACATAAAACAAAATACTTAACATGGCCTGCTTTCATCTATGCAAGTCTGTAAACTTACCCTTTTCAATGAAGTTCCGATTTAAAGGAATGTCTAGCCCAATCTGCGTCTTACCTAAATCCAAAATAAGACATTAATTGGTCAAACTCTCAGGAGTGCAGTGCATTCTTTTGCAAGATGTGTGCTCTTCGCTTACCGATTTTCAGTACGTCTTCCACTGCTTGTGTGACCAGCTTGTTAATGTTGTAGGACCTACACGGAAAAAACAGTAGCAAACTGACAAGGCAAATTTCCTTTCAAAGGGACACAAACACAACAGGCTGCAGAGGTCCTGAAAGAATTGTGAGCAAGAACATGCATCATACTTTCTTAAGCATCTACAGATTTTACAAGTATGCAATAAGCAATTCAAATTCAATGCAAGACTAGTTATCACCTTTAAAGCACGCCATTAACTACACAGTGAGAATAAGCAACCATAAACAAAGTGAGGAGCATTGTGGCGCACTGTTAGGATTCAGAACCCATAACTGGTGCTCACCCAACATTTTACTGACACCCCTTCTTTTAAGAGATTGAAATTAGACTGCTGAGAAAGGGTGTTCTGTGTACCACACACTCAGGAACAGTGCTAATCACAAGGTCTGACAGGTTAACAAATATTATGTACCAATACAGGTGAGCGGCAGCGCTGTTTTTAATTGATTTCACAGTTCCCCTAGGCAGAACACCTGAGACGCATCAACACTTAAACTGAGAACCACGCGCAGTGCCGTCTGCATTCACCCAGCCACACACCACCTCTTTTTATAGCACACAGGGAAACAAACGATAAAAAGAGTTCTCGAATCTTCTGCCTGCTTTTTTAAATTGACCAAATACAGCTAAAAAAAAGAATGGCTGAACAGTGTACAGCAGCAGCTGCAGATTCCCATTACTAATGCAGGTGACACTGCTCCTGTAGCCCCACGGGGACACTGCACCAGTGAAGCGCAGCAATGCTCTCGCTGACAGAGGAGCCCCAGTCAGGTAGCTCATCGCTGGGTAAAGACTTGAGGACACACACGGGTGAGTCGGGCCCACTGAGTCAGGAATGGCTAACTCTCTACTTGATATCACCGAATCACCTGCTCGTGTGGTCAAAATGAGCTTGATCTAAGCGTTTAGGAAGTGCTGATCCGTAAGGCCTGCTGGATGGGGGCTCTCCAGCACTGGGGCTGGCCACCCCGGCGCTACCGGGAGACTTTAAGCGCTTTGCCACTCAAGCAGACGCAGCTGTGGCCGAGACGGTCTGTGTACCATGCTTTGGAGCCTGTTCCTGTGCACACGTTGAGACCAGAGCTCTTCTGCTTCTCCCAGGGCCCGTCGTCCACAGAGATCTCGTAGTACGAGGCCCTATGAAGCGAGAATGGGAGACGCGTGTTGAAGGATTTAAAGCGCGCCCTGCACAAGACAGAAAGTGCATATCAGGCAGGCAGGGCAGGGGGGAGGAAACCAGCAAAACAGGGGGTTAAAACAAAGAAAAAACAACAATTCAGTCTGCAATCTGAAACCAAATGATACACTACCAGAAACAGCCTGCATTGCTAAATATACAGTTTCTTCACCTTATAGAAACTTAAAAAGCCTTATCACAGAGTCTGAATAAATTGGGAAGAAAATTTACAGCCTCCCGTATCTTGACGGCACTCTGGACGACCAGTGCCACAAACTGCTTCCCCCAAACTTTTATCAAAAAGGCGCAGCAAAAGGTAGATTTAATTAACTCTACAATGCAAAAACCTTAAGGGTCAAATTTCTTTTCCCCCCCTCAAATAAAAAAAATCAATGCACAAATCCAAATGGGAATTTCTAGCTTTGAGTTCAGCCTCCGAGCAGCAGGTATTGTATGCCCGGCCAGCGTGTGACGGTGTGCGATTATATACTGTATACGAGTACAACCAATCGACACCAGCTACACTCTTCAGGCAGAAGCTCGGGAGTCAGATTTCAGTATGTTGCACACGTTCACAAATACACGACAGCACAGCCTTCTGCTTTTGTACCTTGAAGACAAAGACTCGCCAATGAAGACCTCATTGAGTCCTCTGACAGGGAGAAGATGTGGACCTGATTTACTCTCAGGCTCTTCATCTGCAATGTCAGACAAAACATGCTATAACGATAGGCTGTATTTGTTATAGATTTCAGTTATTCTTGACTCTTAAAACTGAGAATGTACCCAGATCCCATGCTCCAGTCTGCCGACAGAACCTTAGTCAAATTGCACCACTGCGCTTATCCAATTTTTTATATACAGTATGTGCTTATACGATGAATTTGGTGCAGGGAGATGTTACAGCACTGTGGTACTGCAGCTGGAGCAGTACTGAATTTGGTGCGGTGTGATGTTACAGCACTGTTGTACTGCAGTTGACGCTGGTACTGAAACTGGCGCATGAGATGTTGCAGTACTGTGCCGTACTGAGGCCGGAGCCGGCGCTGGTCCGGTGAGCCTTGTTGTGCTGCTCCAGACTCAGCTGCTGCTCGTGCAGGTCCACTGGGGTGGGGTTGATTCCGGTCCCCTCCAGGTAGATCCGGATCCTCTGACGCCACTGCCACCTGCGGAGAGCCAAGACTAAGCTGTAAGAACAACTCCTAGGTATTCCCACTTCTTAACACCTACTGGAGTACCAGGGGAAATACTGACTAACTGGAGAAAACTGAACAAAGTACAGCTGTTGTGAGTGCTCTACATGAGACTCATCTTTTCGTGAACAAGTAGCAGTCAGGTGAACCGCTAAAACAGGCTTCCACATAGAGAGTCAGGCCATACCACTGAAAGCTACTCACAGGTGAGGCAAAGGACAGGGAATATCAGCTTGCACTAAAATTGTTTTTAACATTTTTAGTGATGCACAATGGTTCAAAGTGGGCTTCCTGGGGGGTAAAGTCACTTTAAAGATCTTGTCTCAACTTAACAGCCTTAATCAGATTGTTGACATCATTTACAAAAACTGAAACAAGTAGAACTGGACCAATTAACCAAGTCCAGAAAAGCAAATAACTACACGGAGGTGTACCTTGATGTGAAGACGGGTTTCAGAGAACCTAAAATCCTGATAAATGAAATGAAGTAAGGATGCAGAGAGCAGACAGAATCTACAGTATATCTCCCTTCTTTAACTCTTATCCCTCACTGTGAGTGAGCGAGAGAAGGATGCTGACCTGAATTCACCAAGCTTCAGCTTCTGAAGTGCTTCTGGGAAAGAGTGAGTGTAGCGCACAGGCAAGCACAAATGTCCCTCTGACCTGCAACAGAAAATACCTGCATACAGTATGCACACTTTGTTCATTTGCTGTTACTCAACCACACCAGACTAGTCTGGAAAGCACATCAGCATGACTTTGTTTATACACATCTAAAAACCCAAGCATATTTTTTTTTTTAAATGTTGAAAAAAAATCCTATTTCATACTCTTCAAAAGCTCTCCAGAAAAAGAAAGCTTGATAACTTGATAAGTGATTAGGACATGGGCAGTTTCCTGTCTCTCCAGACATCTACTGCAGTGCATTTCAGACATTTTTGTCATGCCAGCCCATTCCTCAGAGAGGAAGAAAAAGTTACCTTTCAGGGTCAGTGTTCACTCCCAACACTGGCTTGTGCTTGTCCAGGACTTTACTGGCCACCAGCAGCATGGTGCCATCTCCTGTCAGGGAAGTGCAGTGT
Organism: Atractosteus spatula; assembly: GCF_055471065.1. NCBI lineage: Eukaryota > Metazoa > Chordata > Actinopteri > Semionotiformes > Lepisosteidae > Atractosteus > Atractosteus spatula. The sequence goes on along the minus strand of NC_142708.1, from coordinate 62,327,643 downwards.
GGTCAGCGTAGCCTGACAGAGATTTTCATCCTACACTGAGCCTGATGAGCAAGTAGAGAAACTCTCAAGATATTCACATGTATACACCAGGACGAGTTACTGAAGCTATCGGAGTGCTTGATCAAAGGTACAACAGCAGCGTCTCACTAACTTGATTATTAAGCACAAACCCACAACCCCCTAGTCTTGAGCCTTAAGCACTATTGCACACCTGCTGTCCTCATATAGGGTGACCCTGTATAGCTCTGTAGAGGGACAACCTGGAGCAACACGAATTACCGCTTCATGTTCATCAGGCTCATCCGAACACGCACGACGGGTTTGTCTCCACCCATGTGTCACATTCGATTATTAACCCCCAAACCATTTTCCACCTGGAGAATCTGCAAGGGCCGCCTCCATAAGGCCTCTTAGCAAGCCATGAAAACGTGCGGATGGATCACGTTCACACACAGCAGGAAGGAAAACTGAATGAGTTTCCAGCAACATGAATCCTTACACCACAACGTCTGTTTAAAAGCTGGGAAAAATTATTTTAAAAAGCTGCAGCAGTACAAAGTGTAACTTCCCATGAACCTTTTTTTGAAAAATCGATAAGGCAGGGACAGGGGCATGGCAGTTATAAATGCCAGCAGAGGTCGCCCTCTTTCTAGAGCGTCTGTAACTCGAAGGCCCAGCTCGCACACAAACAATTCTGACTGACACAGTCCCGGCCCACATTCTGCTTTAACCTCGACAGGCCTGGCTTGTAAGCCCAGTCCACTGGACCGTGGGAAGATCGACAAGGTCTCGCAGGGGTTCCTTGAAGTACTCTGCTTGCAGGTGCCAAAGTAAGCCCCTGAGTAAAGCAGGAGTAAAGTAAGCCTGATCTGCTCCAAGCCCTCCTAACTGTGAAAATGGAAGGCTGCAATAACGACTCACCCCCGGCGGATACGATGGCGTCTGCCCATCGGACCGTCTCTTCGTCATACTCCCTCCTCTTCACCACCCGCACCTCCATCCCCTCTTTCCTGTGCCACCCAGGGAAACAAAAATAGCATTCGCTGGAATCTAAGGGTTTGAACCCGCAGCACTGCCAAAAATCACATCCGAATTTGGACATGCAGAGGAGCAGAGAGCCGCCAATTTCACAGCAGGGCATATCTGTCTCCCAGTTCACAAGTCGCCATTAAAAACAGGAACTGAGAGGGGGAGAGAGGCATGCCGCACATCACAGCTGTGCAGGAAGCAAGCACCCAGTTCAGCTGCTGCTCAGGCAGGATCACAGCAGTCCCAACGGTTTTTACCTTCTGAATGACTAGTGGAAAATTCATTAGGGGTAATGTATTTTCTTCAATAAAAGAAACAGGGCCCCTTGGTAAAAGTTATCAATTGTTTAGGTGTTTCACAAAGTCTTATGTTCAATTTAAGTCTGGCTGTATTCTAGAAACAAAATTCAATGCCTAGGAAATCAGAAGCATAACATTGTGATCCAAGAGAAAGAGCTCTAGAGCAAACACCTCATCACTGGGCTAGAGAACAGCAAGTGCTTCCAATGTGTTTTCACCCATCTGCCTTCGGACAATCAGCCTTCTCGAGTGCTTTTGAAACTTTTTGACCGTGCACACAGTGTGCAAAACACCGCAATGGCTGAACAGGTTATGAGTTGTGGCATAATAATTAAGGCAGTAACAATCACGGAACATCAAATCGAATCTGTGTGAGATGCGTCACAAGACAAAAAAAAAATAGTATACAAATTCATCTTGTTCCTCCTTTTAACAAACGGAGCGTATTTCACCTGCCCAAAATAAACTGCTCAGCAGCGACGCTGTGTACTCGTGTATCTCCATACCCATCGTCCTTTTGCTCTAGTGCAGGAGAAAGGTAACGAAGGGCAGTCGCTATCCTGACTGGATTCTGCGCTACACCGGTACAACTCCTGATCACGCCCTCCCTCCAGCCTCTTCCTGACCGGGCCCCGACTTACCGCAGGCTGTCCACGACATGCTGCACATTCCGGGTGTGGATGTTGTGTCGCTCCAGCAGCCCGGAGTAGCTGGAGCCCTTCATAGCCAGCTACACAGAAGGAAAAGAGAGAACGAGACGGAAACGTGACCTTGAATGTTCTGCTTTTAAAACATGCTGGAGGAAATTCGGCACTAACAAAAAAAAAAGCTAAATAAGCAACATGGCTACCAGCAAGTAAATCGGAAACAGGCAGTTCAAGGTTTAAGGTGTTTAGGTTTCAAGACGCATGAAAGGATTGAGGGTCAAATAGAGAAGCTACTAAAAAAAGTTATAGAAAAAAGCAATAGTGTACACGCTGCTCTGACTGAGCTTATGATGAAAGAAACACCAATCTTTTCTTTTACATTCTCTCCACTGTTTCGGTTCATCTGATTCATCAGGAGAGCAGACCAGCACTCCCAAACTAAAAAGGATCCACATCCCAGCACCGCGCTGCGTCATCAACTCTTGATTAGAAACTCGGCGCTGTACGCGCGTTGCCACTTTAGTTCTCCAGACGCATATCTTCCTCAGCAACTTGTTAAAACTGATATTCCCCTCCCCCCGGGATTTGACTGTAGCTGTTGGATGAAAGATACAGAGAAATCCTCCAGGATGGCAGACCTCAGGGGCCTAAGTTAACAAATTCCCCTGAAGCAACAGTGAAGAGTCTCGATTTGCAAACATCTCCATTAAACTAGCTCTACTCGGTTAATGTGTTTGCTGAGGGTGTGTTTCAGACTGCATAGCCAAAAGGGCGTTGAAACCCAAACTAAATTTGCCAGATCATCTTCTCTGCTGTGTGCTACCAGAAGGCCTCAGGTGTGCACCTACAGCTCGTGAGTTAAAGCAGTGATTTTTATTACTGGGCATTTAAAGCAGAACCGTGTGGCAAGAGAGCTGCTCATCACACAGTGCACTGGCACTCCAACATCTGACACGTTCAGAAAACACAGGTCTCTCTTAGGTTCCTGAAACATTTAAAGCGAAGGTTTAGACCTCTGATTTTTGGCTGTGTACAGTCTTGTGCTTGCTAATGGAAAACTATTAATGACACAAAGATTCTCCTGGTTTAATGCACAAGGGTGTTTACAACGGTGCAACACAGAATCTGTAAAAAAAATTCTATTGTATTTAGTGAACATGCTATGCAGGCAGTTCTCTAACTAGAGTGTAATTTATAATAAGCCCCTACTATAGTGACAAAAGGGCCTGGCACAAAGGCAAAAGGCCCATAGAAAATGCTACATTCTATATTTCCTTGAACATGACAACTTGCTGGAAAGGTTTCCCATAAATCTGAACACACTTCTGTTAGAATGGGAGTCATAAACTGGACTCCTGGAGGGCCCACCTACACAAATTTCTTATTTGTTCCAACTAAGCTCTCGGGTGTACAGTTGATCCAATTAACTGTGTAACTACAATACTTCTTATCACACTCAAGTGTTTTCCAAGTAACATTTTGAGTAGCCAACTGTAAATCCTATATACATCTAAGAAAATGATAAAGTTAATTGTTTAATAAACTGCTCAGGGTAACAACAGAAACCATAAGAGAGAGTTGTCCAATCCTGGTCCTGGAGGCCAGGTGTATCTGCTGGTTTCCTCGGTCTCTTTAAAGCGGCTGCAGGTGTGAGTCTGGGAGAAGCAGGTAAAATGGGCCAATTTAAGACAGGAGAACTCATTTCATTCCAGCCCATTAAGAGCTGAGCTAGAATTAAAAGCTGCACACAAGCCAACCCTCCAGTGCCAGGACAGGGGCTAATACCTGAAATAGAAACTAAGAATAAAAGCAGCTGGAGTAAGGAAACTACTCATGATTTGTATTTTATCCCTTTTTTCCCTTTTCCTCGTCACGCATACCAAGTGTTTCAGATCCTCTTCGGAGAGCCCAGCGCACCGGTACCTCTGCTGTTCAAACTCGTATCTCGTCGTCTTGGTCACGACGGCCACTTTGGCTGGCGTGAACCCCGCACTTCCGTGAGAAGCCCCGCTAAACACGCCGCGGACACACGAGACCGTAGGCTTCACGCCGGAGAGAAAGCCCAGCAGCTTGCGGTAACTCATACTCGGGAGCCCGTTCGCCTGGCCCGCCTATTTTCTGGGGGTAAAAAATAAAATTATGAATACCCAGATTACAGATACGAGTGCGACTTCGGTTTGATAAGCCAGCTTTGTTACACTGTTCTTTAGATTTGTTTATGCTGCGATATCACGGACACCGAGAACTAGGCAACCGCCCTACCCCAACCATGCACACCCCATCAGCTCCGTATCTCCAATAAAGACACCTAAGCGCTCCTGTTTTTAAACAGGAGGCCCTGAACAATAAAAAAACAACAACAACTGAAAATTAAGACAACAGTCAGACCTTGTGTAGCTTCGGAAACCAGTTGTCACCGCGAGATCGGGTCATCGGCTTGTCCACGGCGCCCGCAGCCCCGCTCGGCAGAGGCAGGCGGCCCCGACCCGCTGAAGCACACGTCCGCCCGGGTGCTGGTACGGCTAGTATTAGTGCTTATTAATACTAGTACACTGCTGCAGTTATCACAAGGGCGGTCATGCTGGATGACTTGTGCAACTACTAGCACAATCGGGACAAGTGGCAGGCGTATTATTCTTCTCCAAATCGGCACAAGCTTTCAAAACAAACCAAAAAAAACTCCTTATGAGCGCGCTTTTCGTTTTCCACTAAATAAGTACTTTCCGTAAAGTACTCCGCAATTTTTTACTTCCTCTCATAACAGGAGGAGGCGGAGAGGAGAATGAGCAAATCCTCCGGCTAACCCAGGACACACGCTCCCACAGATGCAGCAATCGCCATCTTCCGATGCGTAAGGTGGCCGGGGTCAGGAGGCGGAGACAACGGCTGACTTTTCTAGCTTAACCCCGTCAGCGCCGGAAGGCATTAGACGGGTAACTGCCATTGAATGCCCTTCATAAAGCGTGTTGTCCCTGCAGACTCTTGGCAGGTCTGAAGGTAGGCGTTATCGCTCAAATGCAATTCTGTGCAAGTGCGAAGCTCTAATATCTAGCGATATTTCTGCCTCAGAGTCTTTGTTAAAATGCCTGGAACTGAACAGTTTCAACGCGTTTTTCCAGAGGGTGTTTAAGCAAGGGCAAGAGCTAAGCGGATCACCTTAAAGATGCTGATCTTTAAAATCCTTTACAGCTTAAAAGGACTGTCCTACGCTATCAAGGTGAAGGAACTATCGTTTTAGCCAGGAAGAGAGACAAATACGAGAGACCTGATTCGAGTATTCAAAAATCATCAAAAGCATGAACACAATTGGCTCACTAAACTTCTTCAGAATCAACAGGGATATGAAAACCAGAGGTTACAGCTGGAATCTCAAGACGTGCATTTAAAACCGAGAATAAGAGGCACTTCTTTACACAAGGAGTGGTGGAAGTGTGGAACAAGCTGCCCAGACTCAGATTGGCTGAAAGAAATTAACTAAATTGAACCAAATCAGCTAGATGGGTGGGCTGACCTCTCGTTTTTAAGCATGTTTTTTTCTTTGTGGCACTCGCAGAAGGCCCACCTTAACGCAGTACAGGTGCTGTGTTTTGAGAACTGTACTAGAGCCCCTTGTTCCTGGAACCAGGGAGAGGGTTAATAACCTCAGATATCAAGGCTTTTGTTTTGCAGCCAGCATATTGTAGTCCTTCTGTAATCACTATTGCATACATTAAAGAACTGAAAAAAATGTTTTGGTACTGTTGTCTGAACTATGGGAGCAATCTTGCTAAAATATGGTTAAGAAAAGGTGAAATTTCTTTGATTTGTGTGAATGCACCAGCGGCCATGTCTATTGTATCCGCTTGGAGCTCATAAATTCAAATACTGTTTCAGTGTCACCTTGATCATCTGTTAATGCTTTGCCTAGTACACATCTAATAATGAACGTAGCCTAATATCATCAATTTCCCTACGGGATTAATAAAGTATTATCTATCTATCTATTGGGCCACTCTGCCTTCTGCTAAATCTTTTTCTAGATCTCTTATGAGCTGATGATTTCCCTCTCTCACACCCGAAGAAGGCTCCACAGCTGAAACATTCTTTTATTCTAAATAAACCTTTACTTGTTCCTTTGCAGCCTACACATGCTGACGCAGCTACTTCAACAACATCTAATAATATCTGATTGTCCATTCCAGCAACTGACAGCTTCTTTCACTGGGTTGTTCTTGCCACCCACCATCATTTATATATATACAGTGGTGTGAAAAAGTGTTTGCCCCCTTCCTGATTTCTTATTTTTTTGCATGTTTGTCACACTGAAATGTTTCAGATCATCAAACAAATTGAAATATTAGACAAAGATAACACAAGTAAACACAAAATGCAGTTTTTAAATGAAGGTTTTTATTATTAAGGGAAAAAAAAATCCAAACCTACATGGCCCTGTGTGAAAAAGTGATTGCCCCCCCTGTTAAAACATAAATCAACTGTGGTTTATCACATCTTTGGAAAGCTGAGTTCAATTTCTCTAGCCACACCCAGGCCTGATTACTGCCACACCTGTTCTCAATCAAGAAATCACTTAAATAGGACCTGCCTGACAAAGTGAAGTAGACCAAAAGATCCTCAAAAGCTAGACATCATGCTGCGATCCAAAGAAATTCAGAAACAAATGAGAAACAGAGTAATTGAGATTTATCAGTCTGGAAAAGGTTATAAAGCCATTTCTAGAGCTTTGGGACTCCAGCGAACCACAGTGAGAGCCATTATCCACAAATGGCGAAAACATGGAACAGTGGTGAACCTTCCCAGGAGTGGCCGGCCGACCAAAATTACCCCAAGAGCGCAGCGACGACTCATCCAAGAGGTCACAAAAAACCCCACAACAACATCCAAAGAACTGCAGGCTTCACTTGCCTCAGTTAAGGTCAGTGTTCATGACTCCACCATAAGAAAGAGACTGGGCAAAAATGGCCTGCATGGCAGAGTTCCAAGATGAAAACCACTGCTGAGCAAAAAGAACATAAAGGCTCGTCTCAGTTTTGCCAGAAAACATCTTGATGATCCCCAAGACTTTTGGGAAAATACTCTGTGGACTGACAAGACAAAAGCTGAACTTTTTGGAAGGTGTGTGTCCCATTACATCTGGCGTAAAAGTAACAGCATTTCAGAAAAGGAACATCATACCAACAGTAAAATATGGTGGTGGTAGTGTGATGGTCTGGGATGGTCTGCTTCAGGACCTGGAAGACTTGCTGTGGTAAATGGAACCATGAATTCTGCTGTCTACCAAAAAACCCTGAAGGAGAATGTCCGGCCATCTGTTCGTGACCTCAAGCTGAAGCGCACTTGGGTTCTGCAGCAGGACAATGATCCAAAACACACCAGCAAGTCCACCTCTGAATGGCTTAAGAAAAACAAAATGAAGACTTTGGAGTGGCCTAGTCAAAGTCCTGACCTGAATCGGATTGAGATGTTGTGGCATGACCTTAAAAAAGCAGTTAAGGCTCGAAAATCCTCCAATGTGGCTGAATTACAACAATTCTGCAAAGATGAGTGGGCCAAAATTCCTCCACAGCGCTGTAAAAGACTTACTGCCAGTTATCGCAAATGCTTGATTGCAGTTGTTGCTGCTAAGGGTGGCCCAACCAGTTATTAGGTTTAGGGGGCAATCACTTTTTCACACAGGGCCATGTAGGTTTGGATTTTTTTTCCCTTTATAATAAAAACGTTCATTTAAAAACTGCATTTTGTGTTTACTTGTGTTATCTTTGTCTAATATTTCAATTTGTTTGATGATCTGAAACATTTCAGTGTGACAAACATGCAAAAAAATAAGAAATCAGGAAGGGGGCAAACACTTTTTCACACCACTGTATTTACAGTTTCCTTTGATGGCAAAAAATGTTTCGTGGAACGGAGATCAGTTGGTGATTACTGCTTAGGAGAAGGTGAGTGTTGGGTTCCTGAAAAAAGATATTTCTCCTGTCTTTCACAAGCCGTAGGATTTGCATCACTGCCTCAGGTTTGTCCTCTGTGCCAGGGCGTGGGCTCTTCTGGTGCGGGGAGGGGCTAGAGTCCCAGACCCCTTCCTTGCTGTCAGCCATTAGTAACGCCCCCCCACACACACACTCTCAAGCGGTGTAACTTATTTGTCCTGATTGATCATTCCTCACTGCTGAGAAATAGACTTTCCATGGCAAGTGCACAGATGAAGAACGTTAACCTCTTGAGGTTAATTTCTAGTGTTTCTATCAAAATGGGCATTGAATCTTTTAGCCAGATTTCAAGCAATATTTCCAGGTGGTCCCATAATTAGTCACCAGGGTGTGACACTGTGTGGTTTGTGTGTTAAATTCTGTGCATAACATTATGAACCGTACAGCAATAAATGACTAATAAATACATACTTTATTTATAATACATTTCTTTAAACAAAAAAGCATACAAACTGGTACTGCTTGAGTTGTTTTCAGAAAATATTGAACAACCTAGCCCAATTAATACATTCATAAAAATATCAAAATTTCCTTATCAACCCTTAGTAAATTTTGTGAGCACATCTTGAATAGATAAATTAAGGCAATTTTTCTTTTCACTTTTTAAAACAAAATAGACCGATTCTGTTTTTTAAAATATTACAATTACATGAATGACAATCATAGCTTCCTGTGCAAATACAGCTGAACAGCCAAAACTAAGAATTATATGTACATGATAGCACTTAAACGTGTTTAAAATTTAAAAAGTAAATGCAAGTTGCATTTTTCACTTGGAATAGAACAAGTAAAACATGAAAAAGAACCTGGAACACCTCCCACTTTATCTATAAGACCCAGAATGCAGATTGCTGCAGCTGTCCTGGAACGTCTCATGGTTCTGTGAGTGAAATACCTACAGTTGTGTCTAAACCTAACACAGCGTAAAACACCAGAGAACAAAGACTGTTTTTATCCATCTGTGAGGCTGAATTCAAACCCAAACAAGAAACCAGCACAAAGGTGACAAGAAAGCCGTGAGACTCAGCCAAACATTATCAGGCTGATAAAAGTATAAGAGCTCCCTTCGGGGTGAAAATGTCACCTTTAATCCAGCAGTCCTTCCCCTGGGATGGTAGAGGTAGTGGAAAGACCCAAGAGCATCATAGAAAAGCATTCTTACAGAAGGAAGACTGACTGTGAAGTGCTGTCAGATGATATAACAACAAATACGTTGCTGGACGTATCCACCTATCAAGTACACCTTTGTATGCCAACGAACAATCTCTTATCGCACTCAGTTTCCAGCAATTTTAAAAGAGATACGTTATTGAAATTGTTACTAGAAAGGCTGGGGCCTTCACAAACTTGCACACACTATTCTTTTTCAACTAAAGTAGCAAAGGAAATTCTCGCTTGTTCTTTCCTTGTCAAGGGGAATGTTTGGTGCCCCTCCTCTTGGGATAAAAACAGGAAAATTCTGGAAAGACCTATATCCACACTGATATCTGACTTTATATTGCAATAAGTCAATGTTCGCCGCTCCTCTGTAACCTTAAATAAGCTGTGAGTATGCAAAGCAGAGTACTGTATACAGGTTGTACAGTATGTGTTTTTTCCTTGAAGAGAACTATGGCCTACATTTACATTGTCATTTCAAAAAAGCTGTTTGAATAGACAGCTTCCATTTATGAAAAAAAAGTCAGCCCCACCACTGTCTGCAACCCAGAGAAATTTCTACCAGAAGAAGTAAAGAAAATGTATATGAAGCAAAATCAGTCATATACAGGGTAATAATTTCTTTGCACGAGGTGCAATCATTTTTTCACACAGGTATACTGCGATACATAGGAAACTACATTCCAAAAGAAGGCTAACATCCCTCAAAATCTTTTGTTTCACATTTAAAAAAACAGTCAAAGAAAAAAATAATGATATGCGCAGAGAGCTGTTTAAACACAGCTGACTCATTGTGCATCTTTACCAAAAATTCTCAAACTCAATTTTCGGCAAAACAAGCAATTTTCCAAAATAACTCCTCTACGTTGAGTCAGTGTACCTTTTTTAAGCCATTGGCTCATTCCAGCCAACAGCAGTCTTTCACTTAAATAGTATTGCACTGAAGAGTAATGAGTAAGAGAAAAACGCAATAGAATTCAATTCTAGCAAAAATTTATAAAAGCGGCCATTGAACACATCTTAGCAAAATTACTGCAGTTGTCCAGCACAGTGTGAATTAAGCATTAAAATGGAACTTAAAAAGTGCTGCGATACAGTATCTTAAGATCACTCCTTAACTAAATATACATACTAAATGTAGTCAAAAAAATCTACACAATACATATCTCTCCTTCCTGAATAAGAATTCCCTTTTTTTTTTCCATCTTCCAAAACCGGCTCCTTAACAATGTCCAGGCTCAGTAGTGAGAGACATACTATTGCAGCAACCAAATGTTCCTTCTTCTGCATGAAGATCATTTTCTTCTGATTCCTGCAAAAAACCCTTTTGCCCTTTTTTCCTTTGTTTCAAAGCTACCTCACACCACCATCAGGAATATTCAATATCTGAGTTTTTCCCCAGATTTACAAAGTAAAACTTGACATAAGACAAAAAGAGAAGCCGCGCTTCTAGTTCCGATCTCCAAAGCAGTGTAAATGAGTCTTTTTCAAGCACCCGCGGGTGTTCGATATGCCCCGTGGAACAAGGGCTCTGACTGTATTTAGGCAGTAGGAGCTGCGATACTGCGTTGGATGAAGGGGATCCTGCTGCCGATCTGCATTCCACCTTCCCCCGGGGGTACAAGCGGGCGCAGGCAGCTGGCCGCCACCACGGGATCCAGACGCTCTTCCCAAAGAGCCGCGGCCGCGCACAGGCCCAGAAGGAAAGCTGGAGCCGGGATCCGGTGAAGGTTATCACGGGAGTGCTCTGTGTGTGAGAGTGACGGGGATCGCCGCACACTGAGGACGCATCAGGAGCGGATCCGGGGTTGGCTATAGCTCCAGTCTGATCCTCCTGCAAAAACAAAAAAAAATAGAGTGGCTTATGATATACCTCTGAATGGTGACTGCAAAAAGTCCTACAAGTCAGGCTCTTACAAGTCATTTTTACCACAATACCATTGAGAGTGTCCTGACTGGTGGTATTACGGTGTGGTATGGTGGAGCCACAGTACAGGAGAGAAAAGCCTTACAGAGGGTTGTGAGGTCCGTTCCAAAAAAATCACTGAGACCGAGCAACCCTCCATCGACTGGATATATCTAGACCGCTGGCACAGCCGGGCTCGAGCTATACTCCAGGACCCAATTCACCCTGGCCACGATCTGTTTTCACAGATTCTGGGTTCTGGTAGGAGGTATCGCAGTATCAGAACCAATAGATTCAAAAACAGTTTCTTCAAAAGCAGTCCACATCACAAACAGCTCAAATTAGCACCTGCACTTTAAGGTACTGCACTGTTGGCACTATGTCCTGTCTTGGCTGCATATATAACATCTATTGTCTAAATTTTTATTGACCATATCTGTTTGTCATCTGTGCCTATTTTATTTTCTCTACCATTACTGGGTACAGCTGAACGCGTTAGCATTCCAATACACTTGTTGTATATGGCAAATAAAAAATCTTGAATCTTGAATCCCAATAAAGTGCTATACTGTACATTGTAGGAGGTGGCAAGGTTTTGGAGATCACTGTTTCACAGGTGTTATAGTTATGCTTCACTCTGTAATTAATTATAAAGACTCGTAGGGAAAACAAAGTTGCCAAACAATCAATGAATTAGCTCACCTAAGAAAGTTGGATCCAACCCTCAGGATTTATTTAATCAAATGATTTTCAATAAATGTAATCATTAAGTTTTTTTCCCAGGGGCTGTTGACAGATTTTGGAGAAACCCTCATTTTTGCATGTTTGCAATGTGTTGTGGGCAGTTCGGTGGTGCAGTGGTTAGCATTGCTGCCTCGCAGCGCTGGGGCACTTACGTTTTTCCAACGTATCACCTTTTTGAGCATTACTCACAAGACTGTAAAGTGCTAAACTTGTCTGAACACGATCCTTTTTAGGTTTCCTGTCAATAACCCCCCACACACACACACTTTGGTGACACAAGTATCTGCTGATGCAGATACGAGGGAAGGTTCCACTTCTGGCATTTAAAATATTCAGAGACGTGTAGGAGGACAGGACTCTAAATATAACATAATCCAACATCTTCACTGCCATTCACCCAGCCAGCAGTTTGATAAAGTGTTTAAAATCGCACGTGAGAAGCATGAGTCACTGAGCCGCGACTCCGCTGTGACACTGCATCTCTTTATTGTTTCCGCTGACTCTGATCCTATTACTGCAGACTGTTCATGACCCTGGAGCCAAGCCGCTGCAGGGCACAGGGCCTTCACGCTAAGGCCCGGTTTTTAAAAACACAGGAGCATTTCATGAGCTGACCCCTTCCACCACATTACTAGAAGTAAGCAGTTTTCACAGTACTGCGAGTGACAGCGCAGTTCTTTGCGTCCTTTACTCTGCTGTCCTATGTCTGAACCCACGTAAGGTGAGGGGCACTGGCACTGTCTCACAGCTGGCATAGTGTAGGCAGCCCTCATGGGTGTGACTTTGTTTTTTTTCTCATTCCTGGAAAGAACACCCACATGTTTTCAGTCCTGGGCCTCCTGCTAAAAAGCCCTCCCTGTCCCAGCTGCGAGGCTGGTAGTTCTGCCAAGAATTCCAGTCCAAAGTAGGGCCTCCTTGGCACTGCCCAACCTGCCTCATCGGAGCCATAACCCCCCCCGCACACATACACAGCAACATCCAAAATGCATGAATCCGTGTGAATGCCCTAACATTTGCTTTAGTGCTGAATTTGGTATTTTACATACAGGCCTCCTTACCGGCTGTGGAGCAGCCCAGATGGGTCAATATCTGCTCTTCCTCCTCCTCTTCCTCGCTGTCAAAGGGCCGCAGGGCAGGTCCTGACTCTGGCCCCTCCAGACTGGGCGCCCTCCCCAGCTCCATGCCAGCACACCGCAGTGCCACCAGGCGATGGTGAATGGCCATGTAGAGACGGGCAATGTCTTTGGCACCGCCCTGCAGAGAAATAGTCTTTCAAAAACAGTGCTTCAACAGCCACCTAACTCAAGACTGTTGTGCAGGACATGTCTATCACTGCTTATCAAAGGCAACGGGCTACAACACTTCTGTTAATGAGCAAAGGTCTTATGACCAAGTATGCATCATGGCTTTCTAGAGACGTTGGGCCTCAGTGGGTAATTCATCTCTTCAACGACAGTAACTCACAAAGAATGGGGCTCAAAAGTAATACTAGGCCTTTCATCTGAAGAGGAAAATATATGTTAACATCCAAACAGTCCCAAGAAAACATAGTTGCTTACACTTAATTTCACCTTAGCGATTTAGTTGTTCCATTTCTAACAGTTGTGCTAGAAGACAGACTTTGATCGTCTATGACAGCAAATGTGAACTGCTTTTTTACTTAGTTATAATATACAATACTGCACTGTACTGAATGTTACTTTCAACCTTTCTTAAACAAATTTCAGTTTGGAAACTGCTGAGACTTGCAGCAGTGGCTTGAGCGTTGCAGGAGTTGGCACTGAAGTGGCGCTGCTTGCCCAGACATGGACAGGGTGATCATGGATGCCACCTGTCGCCGGTAACACTGTACCAGCCTTGACATGGTCAACAGGTGAACTTTACACGCCCTGACATTTCCTGGGCTGAAATCCTTGACATCAGTCTCTCATCTCAAGATCACGGAGTCTGTGGCTCAAGACGTACGCCCGCTGTATGTCCAGCGCTCCTGTTTCCACATGCAACAGGAACGTCCACACAGATATACCCATGGTGCACATGAGTGCGCTGTTTTTCCAGTTCTCTAAGCCAAGGGATCCAGTCAGCACATAGAAGTAGCATGTTCATATGTGCAAGTTTCGCAAAGGCTTCTTCAAAGCTCAAAATGTGTCGCATTTGCCGGGATAAGCTTACACAAACATTTTTGTGTTTCAAAAAACATTGTTGAAAAACATTCAACTAAGACAATGTTGCAATTCGAAAGCGTCGGTATAGTGCAGACACAAGACCACCATGTTTTGTTCCTTGAGCCTGAGGTGAAATTCTGCTTTGTTTAAGATTCTTTGTTTAAGAAAGATTCTTGGAAGTGCTGCGGCCCTGCCTCTCAGCTGGTGCTCACCTGGACGAGGAAGATCCGGACAGAGCGCTCCTCCAACTCAGTGGCGGTGAGTTGCAGGTTCCTCCTGCTCGCTCTGTGCACGTGCATCTCAGCCCACAGCTTGGAGTTCAGGATCACCTTCAGGCTGCCCTGGTTTCTCATCACTGCAGGGGGAACAGGGCACTTTCAGACAAGGAACCGGAATGGGATTATGCTTACTGACAGGAGCCACGTTAGAAAAAGTAATACAAAAAAAAAAAACACTGGCAGTAGCTTTTTCAAAGAACTCTTTTCTGAGCTTGTCTGTAACATGACTCATTTCACACTCAAAGTTAACCTTCAGAAAGACTTTCTGGAAAAGCAGGTCACAAATTAATTAATACCCTAATTGTTTGGGTCTCTTGGATTTTTTTAATCCTTTTTTGCTAAAAAAAATCTGCTTTGATTTCCAGGTGCTAAAAAATTTTAAAGCTTAAAAAATGTAAGCAACAAAATGTCTGAGTAAGCAAATAATTTTTCATTTAATTAAGGTCTAAATTAAGCAATTAAGAAGATGGCTGGAGCGAGAGCTAGCAAGTAAAGGTCCAGAAGCCCTGCAGTTTACTGTACCTAATCGTGACTGGAAGCTGCCTGGCCTCCCGGCAGCCAAGTCATTGAGCCGCAGAATTCCCCTGCCTCTCTCCCGCCAGGACTGCGTCGCCTTCTCAAACACAAACAGCTTGCAGGTCATCTGAAACCCCACAGAAGGGCAAGACTTGTGAAAAATCAAAACCAAAACTTAAAACAGCGCACAGCGCGCCACCTCCTGCATCCCAGACATCAGCAGTCTGGTGGTTTGGAATAGGTACGGTCAAATTCAGGGTTTCTCAGGAGTGTTCAACACACCCTCCATGAGGAGCAGGACACTAGCCTGTTCTACACTGGCTCTTGGCACTTGTTTGAGATGTACTACATGTACTAGGAGAAGAAACTGTGTTTTACTGAGGAGAATCAGTACATGACTAAAAGCCCTGTTTCTCCTAAAAAGGGTTTCTTTGCCTTGCAAGCCTGAATGACTGTTGTGGACAGGGGATCAATATCCTTCAGAAAGCAAGTAACCCAGCACCTGAAAGACAGTGAAGCGCTTCACATGTCTTGTGCTTATAAATGACTTCAGTCTGCCTTAGAGTAAAAACAACTCCTCAGGGAAGGATCCAGGGATGTCACAGGACTACCAGGCTTCTAGGGTAGAAGACTTTTACTGGTCAATCAGAAGAGACTGAGGGTGAACTCCTCTTTTTGTCTTGCGATAACTTATTTGGGATGGGAATCCCTGTGACTCTGGATTGGATCAAGCGGGAGGACAGAAGATGGATAAGATCTTACAATGCGCTGTGACTCTCGCCAGGAAAAGCAGATTAGACTAAAGCTGGAGGGGAGGCAGGGAGATGTGTCCCAGCTCTTGATGGGACGTACCTGCACCACGTTGCTCTCCAGCTCCTCTCCCGTGAAGACCCTCACCCTCTTCAGCAGGCACCTCCGCCCGCTGGCCGCAGTGCAGGCGGCTGCCGACTCCCTCAGCGTGCGCCTCCTAACCGCTGCAGGGGGCACAAGGAAGGGACAGCGTTAGCACCAGGGCTCAACTCGCGGTCAGGACCGAGGGCAGTGACGCCCCCTGCCAGCTGGCGTCAGAAATGAACGTCAGTAATAAAGGCTGTTCAGGGGGGCACACACTCCCCTTCACATCTTGCCTTTAAAAATGCATGCTTCACCTGTCTTACAGCATGCAGGCGTGTGCTAAAAATCTGTAATTTGCTAGATGGGATGGTCTTTTCCTTCCTGTCAATGAGCAATTTATTTACAATGGGACATGCCTCTTCTAAAATCTGATGTGAATTCACCGTGCATTGTAATCATTCTGACTGCTGATCAGGGCTGCTGTTTATCTGCTCTACAGGCTGAGGTGGCTCAATCGCAGATGTCTTATTAATTTTCTGAGCACACAAAATGTCTTGTTGCCTCTGGTTTTTAGTATATGCTAATATATATTAGTTATACTTTGGTTAGCTGTGCACATTCATGGACAATTGTGGTGTGGCTACTTAAATTCAAACTCCATTATTATAGAATATAAATACTTTTTTTACTCAAAGCTAAGATATAGCATGCTGCAGGACTGAACAGCATATAACATATCAAGTAAATAAGTATTCTATGTGTTGCCTAACCACATGGTTAGTATGTACAAGGTCACAGGATGCATCTTCTTTAGCAATAATTGGGATTGTATGAAAAACTACTGGAAATTGAAGCCTGCAGCAATGGACAGTAATTAGACCCCTGGGACCTGTGCAGACACTGAGAACCACTGTCTCCATTGTGGGCTCCCAGTACAAGATAGAGCAGGCAGACAAGCCATCCATATGACTCAGACAATGGCACTGAAGGCGTATAACTGGCAGTAAAAAGCAGATTCAAATTCCTTGTGAAGAGCACGCAAATAGTTTCTGATTTCAGATATATTTAATGAATAATGATTGCCATAAAACGAGTCTAGAATATGTATACACTTTAAACTATATGAGAGGAGGACCACTTAAGTCAAGTAAAATATAAAACTTTGGCTTCTGGAGTCAAAGGTGATAGTGTATTAAAAAAGAAACTATAAAGCTGAATGTTGTTTGTAACAGCGCTGATTTTGTCAAACAGGATAATTTTAATGTACCTTTCTGTTCCAAACATTCAGTAGTTCCATGTTTTATAACAAAAAGTAAGGAAAAAAAATAACAAAATGTAAACAAGTTGATTCAACTGCCAGCAGCTGTTAATCAGCTGATGATCAGCAGTTTCCTGCAAACCGCTCTGCTGTTCAACAGGCTATTGTATGATCTAGGATCTTTTCTGTTGCAACTACAACTACTGCCACAAGGGGGCACAAAAGCACCATAAGGTGAAGGGCAAACGATTCGGGGATGCCAAGGAAATTGAGAGAGAAGGCCAGAAAGAATCAAGTCACCTCAGTTTTATGGAAAATCTTGGATTAAAAGAGAAACTCCTCCAGCAGCCTTAGTTCACCCCGGAATTGTGAAGTGAATTCTGATTGTTGTCAGACAAAAACATCCCAGATCCTGTGAGACAGAAGCACCACGTTTTCCAGCTGATGTTGGCAATGCCCTGCAGAACGCTGTCAGACTATCTCCTGTGATTTACTGAGCAGCCGGAGAACACTGGGGGCTGTACAGCTACAGAAGATTAACTGCAGGGACATTCCATACTGAAAGGGAGGTACTACTTTGTACAGAGTCCTGGGTGTCTCTAGCCAACTGCCCTGCTGTGTTGCTGACTGTTTCCTTCTGGGAACCTTCATGAAAACGGTCAAGGAACTGCTGGATAACATTCTGAGATCAGATACCTGCCTGCAATAGACTGAATCAAACGAGGGGACTGTCTGGTTTGTGAGTTACTGGGACTTGGTGGCAGCTCTGCAGAGTTCTGCACAATCAAATCGAGATCAAAGACTGAGAACAAAGCATCCCCAGCCTGTGTCACGTCAGGGGCTGTGTAGCTGAATGGAAACTCCAGGAAGGAACACACAGGGCAACACTTACTTCCATGCGGTGATCCGCAGGTCAGGGACTCGGAGTCGGAGTCGGACTCAGAGGAGCTGGACTCTGGGGCAGTCGCACTGTCTTCGCTGTTGTCCGATACGTCAGCGTCCGGAGTCTTCGTAGGGCTCTGGGAAGAGTGAAATCAACTGCTGTCTTTACACATCAACGTCAGCTCCAGCGATTGAGTGAGAACAAAGAGGAAACTTACATGGCTGACAGGTCTAACAGCACAGGGCCGCTGAACACTGTGGGGCTTTCAAATGAAAAGCAACTATTCGTTTACCTTAAATGCAGCTTCATTTTTCAACATTTCACTGCAGGGAAATCCATGTCTTAAAAACTGTGACATTCTAAAAGGTTTTCATCTTCTAGCCAAAACGACACAGAAGTGCCCTCAGTCCAAAAGGAAAACAATGAAATTGATGGACAGAATATCATGACATTATATCCACTTCATACTACACTTACAGTTACAGATTTTTCCTGTTAAACACGTGGACATGAAACATAAGGTTTTTTAACAGATCAAAGTAAAAAACATCAATCCAAAGCTAATGCAGTGATCAATGCCAAATTCAGTTCAACTTTTGTAGAAATGAAAAAACTCTGGCGTCCAGTGCTCTCTGGGTAATGAAAAGGCTAGTACAAAAGTCTGTACTTTGAACAGTCATGTTAGTAAATAACAGTCCTATTTAAACAAAATAGAGCCAAAGATATCAGTTTTGAATGGAAACATGTTTAAAAATGTATTCATTTTCATTTTTAACAAAGAACTTATGCGATAAACGTGCACAGCCTTGCTCCTTACACATCTTTAAAACTTAACTTCACATTCTTGATTCTGCATAAGCAATTAAATCTGGAAACATCAGACCTGTTCACATACCAGGCGATCAGTTTAAGAACCATAACAGTGAACAGCTGGGATTCCTTAGTTACACTCAATATTCATTTCTGATGAACACTGAAGCCAAACTGGCTAATAACTCTTGATATTTTAACTCTTGTCTCCCATTCTCTGCTAGCAGATGTGATTATACAGACCTGCAGGTGTAATTAAATTAAACATGTTATTGAGCTCCTTAAGGTGACACAATCCCCTTGAAGTCTCCAGTGACAGGAGGCCAACCTTTTTGGAGTAGTGGAATTCACCACTGTCAGAGTGGCAGGATCGACACAGACCGAAGCCCGATAGGAAACGAGCACCCCATGACTTGCCAATTAGTGATAATATAAAGACAGCCCTAGGACTACAGATACACAACAGTGCAGAACTAAGGCCTATCCTGAGCGTCAGCTTTAAAATAACATTTCTTTCTCATAGTTTATATTATTGGGTTTCCAGCTACTTGCCTGGTTAATTAGTTAGAAAAGTATTTTAAATATGAAACCAGATATACTCACCAAAACTCTCTCACTCATGTTTTCCCCAAACACAAATGGGAAGCTGCTCTCTGTGGCAACCAGGTCCATTTTCACAGGACTTCTGCAGAGAAGGACGAGATGCCAACAGATTTACCTTTGAAGCCGTGTCCTCATCAACAAGGGTAACCAGGACTTGCCAAGCTTCTGCACAAATTTGATTTTTTTTAGTTTTCACTTTAAATCTTTGTTCTAAACAACATCTATTTCCATTCATGCTTAAAGCAGTCCCTATTACTGGGCACATAAAGTATCAACACTATACCAGCTCATGTTTTGTCACCTGAAGTTAAACACTTTCGTCCTCAGTCACCAAACTAAAATAGCAACACCAGCACTAGGGCAGTTCTTAAAAAATTTGGAAAATTGGGAAATTTTCAACACAAACGTCTGACTTTTGTTCTCTGAAACATACATCTACATAACACAATCGGTCAAAACCCCACGATGATCATATTTTTCCCCCTACAATCAACTCTGATGGGATCAAGCTACAGTACTTATGTTTGTAAGCTTTCATTTCTCAACACAGACTATGCATATTTCATAGTTTCTACTCACATATAATATTGGAACAAGACTTCATTTTGCTTTACATGTTGGCAATAGACCTTTAGGACTAATAATAATGTGGATTATTATTACCACCAATTTGCCACCAAATATTCCAGGGGCAAGAATGCTTAAAGAAAAACTTACTGAAAGTTTCAGGTGTATTAAACAAAAGTTCATTACTCCTTGTCTGTGAACTGCTGTACATGTTGTTTGGCAGAGGGTATTCAAACTGCAGATTAATGCTAGGGCAGGTTATAAAGCAAGGGTTTAATTTTCACCATCCCCAGACCAGAGGAGCACTCCTCCGCCTGAGACTTGATACGGATACACTGGTTACCTGTCTGCCTGAGGAGGCACAAGCTGAGGGAAAGTGGAAGATGGGAAAGTGGTGTCCGACTCTATGCCTGGTGGGCGACTTCCTGGAAAACTGTGGAGCTCTGTTGGTGCCTATTGATCAGAAACAAAAAGGAAAGCACATTCTGTGGATGTGTGTGTTGTTTGAGCTGGGGGGGGCGCTTATCAAATTAAGCTGAGTTTGCAACACAGTGACTCAATTGTAATCAGTGAGTAAACAATGACTGTTGTTATTTTTTCCTCAAAACAAATTTAAACATGTTTCGTAATCTGTTTCTTTGTAGAACGATCATTTGGAGGGGGCTGACCAAACAAACAACAGAAAGTGTTGACCTTAGTTCAACAGGGGTGTCGTATTCACTGCATAAGTGAATGATTTCAAAAGTTTACATAGGCCAAAATAGCAAAGATTAAAATAAAGGACAGTTTAAGAGATACAGTACCAAGAGGGAGACCTGCTCTCCTCTCACAGACATGCCCAGCTCAGTGCACCAATCACCTCTCCCCTCTCGCAGACATGCCTATCTCAGTGGACCAATCACCATTCTCCTCTCCAGACATGCCCAGCTCAGTGCACCAATCACCATTCTCCTCTCCAGACATGCCCAGCTCAGTGCACCAATCACCATTCTCCTCTCCAGACATGCCCAGCTCAGTGCACCAATCACCATTCTCCTCTCCAGACATGCCCAGCTCAGTGCACTAATCATCTCTCATCCAGGTACAGACCAGGCTCACACTTGCTTAGCTTCAGCGGGCTGCCAGTTGTGAGTTGCAGGATGATAATTCTTTTAATTTCACATTCACTACCGCCCTTTGGCTTTTCCTAAGCAAAGGTCACAAGAGGTCATTCTTGATTTGCTGGTGGCTGGCGGTAGTGTCTCGAGCTCACCTGCTGGTCTGGCGCCCGGCCGGAGCAGGGCGTGTCAGCAGTGGTCAGGCTGCAGGACCCCTCTGCAGGCAGAGGCGGGGAGACGCTGTGTGGTCTGGGAGCCTGGAGGGTGGCCGGCCTCAGCACAGGCCCTTTGGCTTTCCACGCTGAACAATCTGCTGGGAGAAAACAGCAATCGCGATCAGCGCCACATGTGAGGCCTCCTCTAACAAATACATTCCTTCTGAAGAGGAACCCTTATTGCTAGGCCATGGATTTCAAGTATGCAAAACTTCCTTCTTCTTTTTTTGAAAATGAAAAAAAATTGTTGGCACAGTTTCATACACTTGCCTTTACAAAAATCCCAGCTATTTCATTGTGTAATGAAAAATTTAACGCTTTAAAAGAAGGAAGCATTGAGTGGTGCTTTTCTTTTGGCTGCAAACTAAGATTAAAAACCTTAAAAAGCCAAACATTTTAGAAACATCTACAATCCTTATTGATGCTCTGATATATTAAATACATCTGCCTGCCCTTCAACAAACTAATTTAAAATATCTCAACAAAGGTAAACAGAAATCCTAAACTGTCATTGAGTATATGGATTGGAATTTGTCACTGGTAAAAATCAAAGTGATTTAACTGAAGAGTTTGTTTCCTCTCAGGTTTAGTATAATACAGCTAACTTATATCACTCTCCTTTATTCCTGAGAGAAGTGCTCTAATTTCAATTAAATTTTAATGAATTGGAACTGATCACAACAGAAACACTTATACATGCCAAGCTATAGGAAAATAGAAAAATAGAAAATTTAGCAATTTCGCTTTTTGACTCTTTATAAAAGCTTTAATGCTGAGATTTCTTGAAAACACATTTTCCTATTTAACCGCAACTAGTTAGTTAATTGAGGACTTGAGAAGCAAAGACATCTGTATATCTCTGAAGGTTTCAAAACTCAAAATTAATTGTAGCTCTGTGGTACACAGTTCAGACCACCTCTGTGATGGGGTGCAAACAATGAAATTTGCAAAAAGTGCTCTCAACATTCCTTCATATACAAATGAAAAATTTCCTGACTGCAAAACCACTTCACTTTAATGCAAAACCGCTGCATTAAAATTGTGTTTGTTCCTTCATAATTTCCTGCCCGGGAAACATGAGTTTGAATCAACAACAGTACCCACCTGTATCTACAGGACTGCTGCTGTTGCTGTTAGGGTTGCATAGACTCGAAGGCATAAACACGTTTTTTCTTGAGACTGGAAAATAAAAGGAAGAAAAAAACACATTCAAAGTCAGAACAATTCTACTTTCAATCTACTAAGGTTAAAACTAGAAACTAGAAAAGTACAGTAGAAAGCAATCTACCCAAGACAAAATGTACCATGCCTTTAATATAATAACTGGAGTTCCCGCTGTTTTTTTCTCATCACACTGTGAAACTCACATGCCAGTAGGCCTCTTTTAATAATAATATATTTGCTTACACTTATATAGCACTTTTCTGGATACTCCCCTGAAAGCGCTTTACAGGTAATGGGGACTCCCCTCCACCACCACCAATGTGCAGCATCCACCTGGTGCACTCATCACACACCAGCTATCAGTACGGAGGAGAACAAAGTGATGAAGCCAGTTCAGAGATGGGGATCATTAAGAGGCCATGATTGGTAAAGGCCAATGGGAAATTTGGTCAGGATGCCAGGGTAACACCCCTACTCTTTTCGAAAACATCCGAAGGATGGAACCCTTTTACAGTATAGTGTCCCTGTCACTATAATGGGGTATTAGGACCCTCACAGACCGCAAGCTGTGAGTGCCCCCTACTGACCCCACTAACACCTCTTCCAGCAGCACCCTTAGTTTTCTCAGGAGGTCTCCCATCCAGGTATTGACCAGGTTCACACCTGCTTAGCTTCAGTGAGTTGCAGGGTGATATGGCCTGTTGTCTTTTGAATGGTTTAAATCTTTTTGTCGAGTCATATCTAGCAGTAGTAATTTACAGTATCAGGTCAAAACAGCTCCTTCAGTGGACGGCAGCTCCCCTGCAACAGGTGATCGCCATGGATTAATGACAGAGCGGCCATCCAGCCGGAGCCTTGGGCCACTGTGAAAACCTTCTAATGCACGGATGCAACTCCTTGTCCAGAATCTCTGCCATGGGGTCTTCAGACAAGACAGACAAGTGCACGCGGCATTATTAAACCTTTCTCCAGGCGCCTAGGCCCTTCTGCAGCCTCGACCACTGATGGTGACGTGCAGAGGGAAGGACGCCTTTACACAGCGTCCACGACAGACAGCCCTACCTGGGCGGGAAGGGGGGAAGGAGAAGGAGCACACCGAGGAGGACCGCTCTCTCTGCTGCCTGTCTGCGGGACCTGGAGAGACAGGAAAAGACGGGCCTTTTTTCCTGCTTCCACTCTACAACTCCAATCAGCGCAGCATTCGTCAAGCACTCCGTTTTTTATTAAGGGCTCACAACTGCTGCAACGAGCACTGAAAGAGCACGGAGGAGGTTTCCAAAAAGTTCACCCATGTCGCTCAGGCGAGAAAAACAACTATGGCTCCGGTTCACCTCATGAACCTGGTTCTGTGATCAGTTTTGTTGTTTTATTCGAAAAACAACCAAGCCTAATACAGCACAAAAACAGAGCGTTCCCCTAGAGGGACTAAAACGCTTTAAGACAGTTGTTGGTCTCTAGCCCATTGTTAAAGGCTGGGGGATGCTGCCAGCGGGATGACATTGTGAGACAATGACTCTCGGTTCTGTTGAGGTTGGGAGCCCCCGGCTGACACACCCACCTGTCTCCCCTGCCCTGTAGGAGGCGCTTGGAGAAGGGAAGGTGAAGGAACGCCCGCGTTTTCCGGGACTCGCACCCAGACCTGTAGAGTAAGAGACCATGAAACAAGAGGATTGTTAGGGATATATCCAAGCCCATAACTCCGTGAGAGGAAGACTTGACAAGTCATTGGCTAAGATTTCCCCCTCATAAGGCACAGGTTTCAGGGTCGAAACATCACTGTCACTAAGATCACATAAGAGCCTGAAAGGGTGGGAGCCTCTCATGACTCCATTCTATCAGCTCAGATCTAATAATTACCACTGCAAGACACAATACTAAAATATCTGTAATTAAAAGTAC
Source organism: Atractosteus spatula (assembly GCF_055471065.1). Classification (NCBI taxonomy): domain Eukaryota; kingdom Metazoa; phylum Chordata; class Actinopteri; order Semionotiformes; family Lepisosteidae; genus Atractosteus; species Atractosteus spatula. Next base: position 62,303,587 of record NC_142708.1, on the reverse strand, counting down.
AAAATAGAAGCATCATTTCTGGAGCTCCTGAAAAAAACCTGCATATACCCTGCAGGTCAAATGTGGTGTCTAAAGTATTTGAGGGGATAGGTTTCATAGGAAAAGCACCGATGTTATTAAGGCGGTGAATACTATCAATCTGATGAATTTGTTGTACTTACCAATCCCATCTACCGAGTCTTCAGCCAGCCTCTGTAAAACAAAACACGATACTAAAACATCTTTGTCTTCTTTGTATTAATTTATTCTGGTTTATGATTCTCTAGTTTCTGGTTACATCACTTCATGTTACACAAGATGTAGAAACACATCACTTTGAGAAATCTGTTCAATCTGGCTCAAAATAGAATACAAGAACCTTGTGGCTTCATAAGCTACCCTTCTGTGAGCATCACTTCAAACTTGAAAATTTCTACATGTACAAGTACTGCAGTGAATAATGCTTCTAATCCTCATTTGGGGTGCAAAATAATTTGAAGTGAGAACTGACCTTCACTGGCAGTGCCGTCTTCTGGAAAAGGAATACTGGTGGAGCAATCACAGGCTTCACTGCAGACCAGAAAAGACAACCCCTTAACACACACTCCCATCGGTCTAACGCCTGTCAATATTCAGTGACTCGGTACCACATTGCTTTCCCAGAGCACACTCTGAAGACGTCTTTCTCTTACAGCTGTGGGCATGTCAAGGCTTTTCAAAGATTTGTGTGATTTCCTAGAAGGGAAATATTTCATGTTTGGTTTCATGGGTATTTCAAACTCGTTTTTATTTTTTCATCTTGATGACAAGTACTCTTATTTATAAAAAGAAGTGCCTTTTATTGCTGGGGTCAGTAATGTTATTAACTGTAAGCTTCCCTCTCACACGTGCTACTTTTTGAAACTGAAAATCCTTATCCTGCTTGAAAACACAATGTATTTTCAACAGCGATTAAAATGTCACTATCCCAGGACACATTAGTCCGGCAGAGACGTACAGACTGAGCTGTCATTATAAGTCAAGGGCTTCTGAAATGTCACACCCATGCTTTTAGCCAAGGAGCTGAATGAATGGAGCCGTTCACTGCCAGAAACGATTATGCAATCTCGCGCCCCAGTGGAGCCGCACCATACTGGAACAAACAGTGTTTAGACCAGACTGCATAATCAGAGGGCTGCTAAAAATGTAACCCAACAGAAAACAGGGATCTTGGCTGTGTGGCTACACCACTCCAGCTCAAACCTGTCTGTAGGACTGGTCTAAGAATAACCATCTGGTTTAGCGCTGTCTAACTGTGGCAGCTGGGACACTGGAACACCTAGTCCACAGGGACATGCACAGGCCGAGCAGATTAAAATTAATAATTCTCATGACCACAGAAGTCTATCACCTTCCCTGGCCACAGCAATCCCCAGATGCCAGTCCTGCTGAACACTGCTGGAACTGGTTGAACTTTCAGCTCCCTGTGAGAAGACTACGATAAAAGAGGACTAGGAATATTTCAGAACCATGTTTAAATACAGGACACTGCTTACTGAGGCTCAATGCATTAAACTGGTAATAAGTCCTTGCATCTGTATAACGTTTCATGTCAGGGGATGTCTTTACATGCAGGACATCCATACTATGTGCATCTGCAGCCCCACGTGGATGTCACAATACTGCTATTCTGCAGCAGAAATGGGAAGTGAAGAAGAGAGAAACTGTTTAAACAGCTGAACTTTAAGAAGGCCAGACTGTACAGCACAGAGTGGAGTTTAGCCAGGACACTAGAGTAACCACCGGTGCCATATGAGTTTCAATGAGTTTTAATGACCCAGAAGCCCTCTCATCCAAAGGACAGCACCTCTTACAGCCCCAGTCACGGTATTGAGACGCGAGTTTACGAATTCCAGTGGCAAGAGCGCCACCTACTGGACCACCAACACCACTACCAGCAGAAAACTGGCTTTCCTTGGAGGTTACCCATCCTAGTCCTGACCAGGCCCAGTGCTGCTGTGATTCACAGAGCCAACAAGATCAGACTGCAATGTGCTAAAGGGCATTATCTGGTGGAGGTTTGCATAGTTTTAGCCAGCAAATGCATATCTGTATCTCAAGTAAACTTAAGGGAGGAGGGGACTAACTTGAACCTTCTACTTAAGTTCAGTGCATTCTGACGTGAGGCACATCTGCCACTTTCCCCCGGCAGCACAACCCTTCTATAATCTTCTAACCTCATTAGTGCCAGACCTCAATCATTAATCAGGAATTAACACACAGGGTTTTGTTTTAATATGCTTTCCCTCAAATTACAACAACACAGGAACAAGAGTTAATACATTCAGGATCAGACAGTTTTCCCTGTGGGACCTCAGAAGGATTCTGAGGAAAAGCCTCATGTTTGCTGGTATCTTCTTGAGCAACGAGAGGTTTCATCTGGCCTGTTGGTCTTCAACCCTGCTGACATCAGGACTGAGTCCTCCTGGATTCAGTCCCTCAGCATTAATGTTGAACCTCTGCTGGTTGATATCAAGGTGCCCTGTTCACTAAACAGGCCTCTTCACCTCCTCTTTTTTGCAACCCTTCTCATGGTCTGATGTCCTGAGTCCACGATGGCTCATGGTAAGGGCTGTTTTCCTCAGCTGCAGCAGTGAGCCCAACCAAAGAGAAGACTGCAAGATCAAATACAGACTGGACCAGCGTGTCTAGACGAACAAAAGGACCACCTACAGTAATTCATTTCCAAACATGCTCTTCCATGTTCTCTTGTCTATGTTCTCCCCTGATGTAAGAAAGCATGCAAGACCTCAAAATAAAACAAAACAAAACAAAACCGGGCTTGCAGTGGGGTCAAAGAATCAGAATGAAAGAATGTCCCTTTGCACCTAGTTATTCTCAAACATTTCCCTCTCTTTTGTGCCCCGTTGTCTCGGAATGTGACTACCTTGTTATATCTGATCACAGGTTAACTGGCTGAACACTTGCTCTTTAACATGAGAATTCCATCTCGGGAGAGGGAAGGACTCCTGCGGAAGAGCTGGAAACATACAGATCTGTGACTCGCTGATTGTTGGAGGGTTTGTTGCCACTGCATGAGTAAGCAAAGATGTGCGACAGCTTTTTGTGCATTGTTGCCTTCGACCAATGGGCAGCCCCTTAGTCAAAATGTTAATGATGTCGCCCGTTTTCTCTTGCACCTGACTGGACTTTGTTTGCAAGTCTGTGGCAACGTGTCAGACTGGATGCTGCCCCTTTGATTGCATTACCTGCTGGTTTGGTCATTGTCCGTGTGCAGTAATATTGCAAATATGAGGTAGTTTTTCGATAGTCTGACGTGTAGACACGCCCTATTTTATTTCTGAGCTCCCTTTCATGAAAACCCAGTGCAACACGTCCTCTTTTAAGAAGAAAGAAGGTGTGTCCAGCTTTTGCAACACCTACACCTTTAAGAAAAGCGGTGTCACAGTTGTAAAAGCTGGGAGAGAAGAGAAGTCAGGTTAAGGCTTTTATCACAATTACTGCTGCTCTTCATGGTCAATGACACTTTCAACCTTAACCCAGACAGCTAAAATCAATACTTGAGCCAACAGGCTTGTGTGGTTTTCCATAGACACACACATACACACAAGCAAGGGAGAGATAATCTGTTAAACCAAAATCTGCAACAGGCACAGAAGTTGCCCTGGACTGAATTGCTGTTTGCAAAGATTAAAGGTAAATTATACACCCTGGAAGAGGCAGCTCTGCTAATGCTGGCTAACATAGTGTTTCCCCAGGAGGGGAACTTCCGATGGGATTTGCAATCTGTATTGTTTAGTAAATTCTTTACATTAGTGTTGAGCTCTAACACAAAACACCACAGACTGGGGATGACCAAGGACCACCACTGGGGCTGGAAGGATACAAGCAGAGGAACATCAAGACTTGCCTAACATAACGGAGCCCAGGCACCGTATATATCAGATGTCCTGATACTGTACACGACGTGGGCACTGACTTGCAATCCTCGTACACTGCTGATATAAGCAACAGCAGGGCACACACCTACAGGCAACTCTCTACCAGAACCAGATGCCTCTGGAAAATAAAAAAAAACAAACAAACTGACATTAACTCTCCCGGAGCACTTTCTTATTTAAGACTCATGCTCCAGTCAGGGCAGCTAGCCCTATTTTTTTTCAAAGATCACAGCATTGCATTTGCAGTTGATGCATATCACAGCAAACACAAAAAGCAAATGTTTTTATGTCCACATCTCGGTTAAAACACCCAGAAAAGGAGCGCAGAAATGCATTTGTTTTACTCTGTTGTCTTCTTTAGGTAGAGTGGATGTTAGCACTCTGATAGCCGTGCAGGCCTGTGCAAGTTCTATTTAGTAAGACCTGTCAGGATGAAACCATTTACATCACTGCCCACAAGCGTGGGTGGCAGTCAGGATAAGTGGTTGAACTGATCTGAACTGGAGGGTTGTGGGTTCGAATCCCAAGTGAGGCACTGCTGGCGTAACCTTGAGCAATGTACTCCTCATAATTTGCCACACTCTGCTGGGTGAATGGGTGCCCTCTAGGCTTTCATTACAAATGAGGATCTGTTGTCAACTGAGTCCTACAGTGTATATTAAAAACGCTCAGCAATCAGAGGTGGAAAGCCTCCCACAAGGAGGAGTACTTGATTGCTACATGGCAAATATTTTCCTGTTTTTTCTTTCATCCTGTTATTGCCACTAGTTTATTTCCTGCTAGATTTCACAGTGTGCAAAGTAATCCAACTAAATCTTTCCCCGCAAATAGCTGTTATGATTTTAGAAGGCTTTATTGCTGTTGGTTGTTTTTGTTCTGTAAAATGTGTCACCACACAGGAGTTCAGCTTTCCAAGTCTGCACCACAATTTACAACTGCCTGCGGATTCTGGCTTGGACTGAATCTTAAGCGAAACAGCATTTTAACTCTTTCATGCACAGAAACACAGAAATCATGTGGATATATAACACGATGATTTTTTAGACATAGTGCACCAGCAACATATGATCTTTTTTCACAAAACCCAGTGAACAAGATTTTTATCCGTCTGTTTTTAGTGACTTCCACATACCCTTCCTAGCGTGACAGGAGATCACTTCTTGAAGAAGTCTAAGAAACATGGCTTACCTTTACTGAAACCATTCCAGAACAAGGAGGTGTTCACTATCATTACTCATCATTACTTGTCATTAGCCCTTAGTCTCAAGTGAGCAAAATGAAAAGCCTTCTGCATTGCATCCAGAGCCAATGTTGTGATATCTCTTCCCTACATGCCTATAGCTTTTTTTCTACATGTAGCCCCCCTGGACTTGTCTTTCAAAACCCTAAAGAGACACAGAAGTTAAGCTAAGCTGCCGCTTGGAGCTAAAACTAAAGATCTGCTGGTGTCTGTCACTCTGAAGCCAGGTCTGTGCTCTTCTCTATTCAAGGAAGACTGCCCCTCAGCTCTGACTCTCTGGCATTGACCAGACCAAACATAAACCACGAATAGCTTCTATATGAACTCAGTGACACTCTAAATGTTCAGGCAGATGTTTAACCATTTCACTCCAAGATTCCAACTCCCACCACAAGCTCCGAAGTCACTGAGAAGAAGCCAGCAGCTGGTTCCTTCTGATCAGAAGCACACTTGATATCCTATACCAGGCCCCTGACGAGGATGCCAAGGGTGGAAAGCCGGCCCATGTAGTGAGACATTAATACTCCCGAGACAAGACTTTTTGACAGCCAGGTCTTAGACAAGCGCCTCAAAGCGGCTGAATAAAAGACTTTGCGTCAGTTTGCCAATGGTGCACGCCGAACAGTAAATCCTGTTAGATGTGTTTCACAAGACTCATTTACCAAACAGTGTGCGCTTACTCACTGCCTCTCTCTTATCTCCTCTTTCTCTCTCTCTTCTCCCTTTCTTCCAATACAAACACAGGCCTTAAAACACTGTAGTATAAAACATGCTTTTTCAACATTAAAAGTTCTGTTCTGTTTACGATAATTAAAACCTGTCTTTGTTCCACTGTTTTTGAAACAGCAACAACTTCCTACTACCGAGTGAATCAGCACAACATGTGTAAGATGTTTTCTTTCTCAACCAGACTCTTTGTGGGCGCAAGTCTCTACCTGAACTGTTATACAGGAAAAGTAGAGACCTGATTCAGACACAACATTAGGCTTTTTTTAACCAAGTCTAGAACAGGTATTACACAAAATTACACAGCAGTTAATGCTATACTTCACATTTGTTGGTTCAGTCAAAATTGTTCAGGGTGAGGCTAGACGTAGGGTGAGCATCTTTGTTTTATGGTTAACATCAGTTTTTGGTCTGAGCCTTCTTAGTGATGAAGCTTTGACAGTGAGTCCCTTCTATAGGCAAGGGACATTAACCAGATAAAACTGCAGCCCCTGCAACTGTCTTGTGCAATTCACTTCCGCATTGAACAGAATCTGATGCTACTAATGTAACTAACCTAACTACTGTGACTTCCCACAAAACTCCCACCCCAATACCTTGACGCGCCATGGAGTTTGATGTAGTCGGGAGATAAAAGTTATTTCCATTAACTTTAGATCAGCATATGGTTATGCTAAAACCCAGGGTTGCAGCAAGGGAACTTCTGCTCACAGACCTAGCGTTACCACTCGAACTCACAAAAACAGGAATTTTCCCAATGGCATACGTCTGCATATCTGTGAAAAGGTGGCACAAAGAGACTGGTTGCCTCTATTGACTAAACACTCTATGATGAACACAAACTATACACAGATCTTTGTATTGACACTGGAAACTGCGGGGAACTGCTCTGGGACATTCAGAATTGCATGAAATGTCTGGCTTGCAAATATTCCACAAGAGTTTGTTTTGTTCTCTATTTTCCTCAACAGCCTAGAGAATCTTGATTGGCTTGTGAAGGCGTGAGCATTGCCTCTGGCAAGCTATAAATGCACTATGAAACACTCCAGTCAGTTCCTCTGCTCAAAAGTAGGCCACAGCCCAGCATGAGGACCCTCCCACACGCTGTCAGCGAGAGCAGCAGCTCGACTCCAGAGAGCACTTTCCAGGCTCTGGTTCAGACTAGGCTGTACCGGCCACAGCTAGATTCACGCCGCGTCAGGAAACAACAGCACAGGCCTGTGCTGGCTGCAGATCTCTTGGACACAGCTGCAGTTGGGACATCAGCCATCCTGCTGGGGAACAGGGCTGGGAACTCAAGGAGCTGACCTGCCTTTGATCAGTCCTCATTCTAGAGCCATCTTTCATGTGGTTAGCGCTGCTTTTTGGCATTTAAAAAGGGTTTTCTTGAGTTTGTGTTCCTTTTTCAGCACTGGATACCGCCACTTAAGAATCGACTGATTACTCTAACACCTTTAGCTTGTGCAGCATCTGCTGATTTGAAAAATCTTAAGCTCTTATGCATATATTTTACATGAAGATGGAGGTTAAAAATGTGATAGATCAAATTACAAATCAATGTGTTCTGACCAAAACATTTAATAATAAGCAGGCAGTTCAGAGAATGTCATTGTAGGTTACTTCTATAGCACACATCTACTTCTTCCTTTTATAGTTATTCTCAAAAAGTATACTCATCTGTACATCCATTTTCAGTTCACTTTTCCTGGTGAGGATCACAGCTCAAGGAAGTATAAGAAAAGCAGAAAACAGTGATGTGCATCTGTTACTATTTTAGCAAATCAGAGGGGTTTCCTCAGATGCAGAGGTGAATGAGCTTCTTATTTCAATATTATCCCATTTATTTTTTAAAAATAAATCAGCTGTTGTGTAAATTACTTTCATAATTGACAGGTTCAGTGACTAAAACTTTGCCTCATTTGTTTGCAAAAGGTATTTTTCAGCAGAAAGAGGTGATCTCTTTCTCATCTTGTGTGCTTTTAAAAAAGGCATGTCAAGAGCTAACATAAATGGTGGATCACAGCTGATCAGACTTGGGATTAGCTCATGTCATCTGTGTTCACTTCGTTTTTTAGTTTTTTTCTCAGTGTTTTCCCACCTTAAAATGTGCAACAGTGAGAAGCCTACAGAAAGAACACAAAATGCAAAAACCCTGGGACACAACACCAGGCACAACACGGAGGAGACATCACCGTGGGTATTAAAGTATTAGAAGCAATATGAAATCAAATTCTTTGACAAGCATGGGCAGTATCAGCAGGTAAAAGTCTCTGCTGCATAGCATCGCGAGTAACTCGGAATGAAGCACTTTATCTTCCCCAGCATGGCTCACTCCCCGGTTACATACCCCCTATTCAAACACGCCCCTTCGCCCAGCTCAAACCCAGCTAGCAGTTTCCAGCCGATAAACCCAGTGACTCAAGGCAAGGGAGCAGCAGGCTCACCAAGGTCACAAAGAAACTTTATTTCCACGCCAATCAGCATTTTTTTTTCCTTTGTGCTCTTAGGCAACTCTTTGATGCACATGGGCGAGCAGGAAGGCCTTTGGAAGATATCCGGGAAGGAGACCCTCTTCGAAGGAATCCAGGATTCTGATCATCCACCTCCCACAAAATACAGTACCAGCACATTTCTAGACCCTTTACTGTTAACACCTGATTATCCTCATGTAACGGTTCTTGGCATTTCGGCCCTTGCCGCTCCTGCCCTGCCAGCTCGTCCCTCACTGCCTGGGCGCGAACCCGGGTCTCCGGCGTCATGCAACAGGGAACTTGCCGGCTGACCTAAGGGAGACCTTCCCCAGCCCGGGCGGCTGGGATCCCTGTTATACGCAGGGGCGTATTCGCTACACTCACATCCGGCAGCTGAAGGCCTCTCTGCTTTCTTGACTTCAGACTGTACATTCCTTTGACTTTGACTTTTCTGCGTAGTTTACACACCATCAACTGGTTATTTATGGGCTAACCACAGTCTGGCTGGATGACAAAATTCCACATGGCAACTCATGGAAGCTCAGCTAATCTTAAAAATAGTGCTCTGTATTTTTCAGTTATCAGTCTGAGTCTTTTCTCTTGTTATAACCTAGTTCGATACAATATACTGTCCAAAGTTGTTAGATTTCCAGTTATTATTACACTAAAACATAATTTGATTTATGATTTCCACTAATGGAGCAGCAGGACGCCTCTGTTATCTCTTGAGATAAAAACAACTCATTCGGTTGAGTACTCTGCATTCGTATTTTCACAGTATTCTTTTCTGGCCAAGCAAACACCAAAAACGTGTTCAGCAGAGATTAAGAGTCAGTAGGACAATTCTTGTGCCATTCTATCATAATGGATTCTGTATCCTGAGAATAAGGCAGGACCAATTGCAGCGTTTACTCATTTCAACTGACAAATCCTTTGCTTTGCAAATATGTGTATTGTTTTCCAGGTGAAATACTCAGTACAATATAAAGCTGAACAACCAAAGATGAGGAGAAATAACTAAAGCCAGTGTTGAATAAGGTTTACTGCTAGCAATGGTCATGTCTGTGTCATGTGACAAATTAAAATAGCTGCAACCTGTAGTACCAGGAGTTTGTCCATAAAAGTGGGACTCCTGAGACTTCAAAGTACAGATGAATCTTCCTTTACACAAATTGCTGGGAAACACCAAAGCCATTTGTTCTGGTTTTGCAAGATACAAGCGGGTGATCAAGCCTGTGCCCTTGAGCAAACCTCCACAGAGGCAGGAGGTCAGGATAGTATTAGACAGCTATTTCTCCTCATTGGTATAATAATGTGTGATGCCTGGAGCACATGTAACTGACTCAGGGAGCCTACTGTAAATGGAGCACCATTTACAATTCAAACACGTTTGCCGGCCCTTTGCAGATCATGTGCAAAAACAGGCAATGACTGTGTTCAGTACCGTGATTCATATGCGGGCCACTATGATACTGAAATCAGTTTTCATGATGCAAAAATGTCATGTGGACACATCACTGACTGACAACAACTAGCACAGCAGTGGACTTTCAAAGGAAAAGTCCTTAATGAAGCCTGTTTTCCTAATGGCTACATCTGGAAAAGGGAAACATCTTGTTAACTTTCAACTCATCCACCTCACCTTAGTCAAAATGCCTTCTATGCTACTGCAGTTAATACATACATAACATAACCGTGTCCAGTAGGTTTTCTTACAAAGTGGGAAATCAGCAGTCCAGCTGTTTCAATCCTCATTCCATTGCTCTTTAAAGCCATTCTTTTTCCATGCCTTGTCCAGGCTTGGGAGATGATACAGGAGGTACATGTCACTGAAAAAAGGATGCTTTGCTAGCAGGACATCGCTTAAGGCTTATCATATTATTATTGTTGCTGTTGCTGGTTTGGCTGGTGACGCCTTTGCCCAAGGAGACTTGCTGCTATAGCGCAATCTGCCCATTGATTGTAAACACCGCCCTGTGCACCGTACTGAGCTCAGCCCACACGCCAGCATGGAAGAGATCAATTTACTACACCATCTCGTCACGAAGGCTAAAGGGCATCAGTTGAAAACTAAAAGCCATCACCTATGCGAGTGTGGAAATGCCAGAAAAAAACAAGGTGGTTTTAATAAATCTGTGCAGTCCCGGATTTTAGGTAGTGATACCTTACACGGCGCAAGGCAGGAGGACACACAGAAATGGTGACACATGGACAATTAAATGAGGCTTAAGGAATGCAGAGCAATATAGTACTCAGCAGGTGTAACCAGGAGAAGACTGTAGTATGCAGTTCTTTCTTTTTTACCAATCTAAAGAATTATGCACCCTCCTCTCACAGCCAGTTAAATCCCCTGTCCTAAAACACCCACCTTGAGGTTCAGTGGAAACGGTAAGGAGATGCACTCTGCTGTGGAAGGGAGACCCACAGTGTGCAACAGTGAAGAATAGCCATAAGAGTGGACTAGTGTGTGTCACAGGGAGCTGGGGCCGGCTGCCCTAATCCAGTATCATTTCAATAAGAGGATTCTGTCACCTAGGTGACATCACACTCCCCAGAGCAATTCACTGGAAACATCCCACATTCCCTGACGAACACCGGCATGAGCTATTCTAAAGGGCCTTCCTCTGAAATAAGAACTGACTGACGTCCAAATGACTGCCTGTGGGAGCCCAGCGCGGGGCTCTGTTCCCAGGTGGTGAGAATGGGACCGGAGTCAGACATGATTATCTCCCTGTAATTCTCAGTAGCAGCACTCACTGCTCTCCACTGGTCTCTTCACCAGCGCAGGTGAAACTTAAGAGCACCTTGCCAGGGGGCTGTACGTGCCTAGGACACTGTGCAGGGGTCAATTCTGAGGTGGGGGCAGGGAGGTGGGGCGCAGTCTAGATTATCAGGTCCCAGGCTGGCCAGGGTGATATCTTATCTGAGAGATCCCCGACTCTTTTTTCTATGGGTTTCACAAACACAAACATTAACTCAGCACACTGAAGTCAAAGCAAAGACCCTGCCACCAAGCTTCCTTAAAGGTTAAACTCAGTCGTAATAAAAAAGATTATTTTATTTCCTAAAGAACTAACTAATACAGTTACCAGAGTCTTCTTTTTCTACTCGTGCGGTGCAACTACCTAGATGAATTGATAAATATAATACTTCACTTGTTGATGCATCAAATACATGCCTTCTGTTGCATTAGGTTAAGCACGTGAAAGGGAAACAAGTTGAAAATGGTACTTCTGTAAACATCAATTTCCTGTAATTACCAGAAGCTGGGAAGTCCTATGATCTGTTTGTGCTGGAATAACCTCGGACTGTTATTACAATCACATAAACAAAAGCAATTAGAAATCCGCCACATTAAAGCATAGAGTCAAAATTTTCCCTGCAGGTCCCGATTCCAGTCCACATGTCCAGGCTGAAACAGCAGAGAGTTACCAGTGCCAGGGGGTCTGCAAGCTGTGTGCAAAGACATGACCTTCCTACACGGCGGAGGCGTATTCTACCACCCACACGCACAGGTCTTGCCACGATAATGCCCAGACAGGATTTTGGTCCTGTGGGTTCAGAAGGAGGTGACGCAACACTGAGACTGACAGCGCAGGACTGGGATAATGCCGGGCGCCAGTCTGCTCCAGTGCCAGCATGATCGACTCCTCTCCTGGCTGACCCTGACACCCCAACGCAGAACACACCCGAACAAACACCTGCATCGTATACCACCTCAGATGTCCCTGGGCATCCATTCCAAGAGCCTGGTCTGGTCTGTGAGGTGGCACTGGACTTATCTTCAGGCATCTCTCCAAGCCAAACCCCATGCTTTCAGACAATCCGTGCTCAGGACAAATCGCTGGTGATGACTGTTTGTGAACTCGTTCGTTTCACAAACTCGTTCGTTTTCCCAATAGGATTAGGCTGATCGCAAGCCACAGCAGTCATGCTTCATTTAATTAGTAAACTGGCTCTACTTGAGCACCCTGGCGTATGAGAGCTGATTGCCGAACATCAAGTGCAAAAGCAGCTCCTGTTGCTGCAGTTTGAGAACGAATACATACAGTACATGAATGTTGTTCTTTCCACGAGAGCTCAGCTCTGGATGTGAAACAGGTTCTCTGCACATGCGGATTCTGTGAGAAGTACCTTTATACAGCTGAAGTGTGCCAGACTAGGCATACGCCTGATCTCAGCTAAGAAAAATCAGTGTTGAACTTTTACAGATAGGAGGAAACCAACACTGAGCTCTTATCTCAACCTTCATTTATAGGGTTCAGGATAAACAGTGACACAAATGACACAACACAGCATTCAGGAGATTCTGTAACAAACGTTTGCACCTAGCAAAGAAGCATTAACACTAGACTCTCATCTTCTAACTTCATGAAATGCCTTTAATCTTTGAGCTGCCAAAAGAATACAGAACTGTACAGTAATAGGAGTATTTGCTAAAAGAGCCTATTTTTCTGCATTTTAGAATACAAAATTAGACATGTATGACAGAATCTAGTAACACTGTCAAAACAGAAAAGTATGGATTTCCATATTATAATTATGCCCAATTAATAATATCCACCTCTCTTGATTCTAGGCTGGGACATCCTTCAGTGTGGAGTGTGCATGTTCTCCCCAGGTCCATGTACTGTAGGCTTTCTCTCAGTGCTCCAATATCCTCTCAGCTTTCAAAGGCATGCGGGATACTTTAGTTGGTAGCTTTGAAATACTCCTACAGTATGTGCTTCTGCATATGTGCCCCTGCTACATTGGCGTCTCCAGACAGTTGACCAGCCTTGTGTCCTGTGTAATAAGGTGTTTTCAGATAGCAGATGGGCCGATGGACATTAATTTGCCAAACGAGTGCATTAAATCAGAGATGGGGCACATAACTACATGTGATAAAATACATGTGAACTTCTCAGATGTTGGATGTGGGTTATCCTTTTAACGAAAGGGTTTCAATCTGTAGAGAATGAGTTTCGTATGTAAAGATAAACCCGCATCAATTTCAGGAGCGTTCTCACACTGCAGAGACTACACAATAACTGCACAGATACTGTCGCGTCTTAAGCGGTAATAATTATTAAAGTAGTTCAGGTGGGTAGCTGCGTCAGCATGCGTAGGCTGCAAAGGAACAAGTAATAGGTTTATTCCATGCTGAAAAAAAGAAGAAAGAGAACACAACGTTTCGGCCGTGGAGCCTTCTTCAGGTGTGTGAAGAACACCTGAAGAAGGCTCCACGGCCGAAACGTTGTGTTCTCTTTCTTCTTTTTTTCAGCATGGAATAAACCTATTACTTGTTCCATAATTATTAAAGACCGTGGAAAGTGAACATCTGCTGTCAGAACAATATTGGCGAAACATTTATTTCAGATATTAAAACGAGACCTTATTAGCCAGCTCTGTCCTGGGGGTGTCCGTCTGGCTGACAGTTACTATGACTGACAGTTACGGCTTCTTTCATTGCACTGGTTAAAGTTCAGCGTTTTGCTCTTCATTATCAGGCACACAGACCGTAACAAACAGAAAAAAATGTTAAATAGAATCAGGGAGGAGAAACTGGACGATTCACAGGAAATTAGCAGGAATTGCCGACTTAATACGTTCCGGCTTATTATCGAACGAAGATAAAGGCATTCTAAATTTTGACAACCAATGTATTTAACGGATAAACGTTTTTCTAGAATTTTCTTACCTTTGTTGACGGAGTGCGCTTTGTAGGACCCGCAGCTGCTTCGCAGGTTGGGCGAACAGCGGACAACAAAGTTTCTTTCCCTGGAAGACGCGACAGACGTTTTCAACCTGGACGGCGAGTTGCCGAACCTGTGGCTCGGCACCGGACGGGGTGCGTCTGCCGAGGCGTCCGGAGACAGGGGCTCTGTCGCCGGGCACAGAACAGGATCCGTCCCAGTGGCGACTTGAAGTCCCCTCATTTCTCCTAAATACAAATCCGATTCTTCACAGCGGCTGCCCGGAAGATATGGACAAATTCCTTTCTCCGCCAAAAAAAACTGCTTTCGTACAATTACTTGTCCCTAAAAATCAGAAAGTAAGAAAAATGGGATACGCAAAGCATGTATGTCAAACCAAAACTCGAAGGGCTGTAACTGCACACGCCTACTCTCCTTTTGCACAAGTAGTTTTCTAGCAAGACCGAAAATGATAAGAGGCAAGCAAAACGTCTGAAATCTGTTGCAATGAAATATATCCTAGAGCGTTTCACTGTACACTACCAGAATATTTGCACCTCACATCCCCTCTACCGTGATGGTGTAAGTGAATGGGCAGAAGTGGCCACAGCTTACTACGCGATTATTCGCGGCGGCGGTGACATGAGCTGCTGGGCGGGTCTGAGGCTCACAGCACGTGTACTCCGTGTCCGGGCTAAATGCGTGCGGTGTTGCTGTACAGGGGCTTTAAAAGATGAGGTCAAAGACCGGCGCTCGCAGATTTGTAAAAGGCGCCCCTGTGCTGAACTCACCACCTCGTCCGCGGATGCAAAGCGCTTGTAAAAGATTATCCTTCGCAAAAGTTGTTGTTTTTTGGCGATGCTTTCGAGGAGCCGCAAAAAAAAAACTTCAAAGGATACAGAATAGTTTCGCAGCTGGCAAGGGGAAAACTAAACGACATGGCCGTGATTTGGTAAAAGAAGTTGGACAATGTGTAATTTCATATACTTCTGATTGTTCACCGTGTCGTATTTTGGAGAGCGGACAACTGAGAAAGGTCTTCACAAATTTCGTGCCCCCTTGGTATCCACAAGGCAGACCGTGAGACCTGGCCTTCACTGTCACCTTGACCTTTTTTTTTCCACCAGCCCTTCGCCGGCGAATGAGGTCGTGGCCTTCTCGCCTTTGGTATTTTGAATACAACAGCCCACAAAGAAATCTGTTTACAGCGTATGTACTGTAGCTCTAGTGCTGTTAGGTGGGTTATAGAAATCGCTCTGCAGGTTGTTTCTGCTTGAACACCGAGATTCACCTGTCGATGTCAGACTGTCACTAACGTCTTATTAAAGCAATTGAAAGCAAAATTGCAATGATCTGCTTTGTCGTAAAATAACCCGAAAATATTATTTCATTTTAAAAATTGACTTCATACCGCTTAATATACTGTGCTGGCGGTGGTGTCAAGTCAGTGACATGGTTGCTTTGATCATTTTCGTACTGTAAACTACAATAACATGATAGCACTTGCAGTAATACCTATTACTAAGCCTCACATTGACTTTGATTAGTTTAGCCCTAATCCGAAACCGCAGTCTTTCCCCCTTGTAAAAAATATCTCGTGTAAATAAAATCATTAATAAAAGATGTGCGCACAATTCGTGTCAGCGCAATTTGTTTGGTTTTACAATGTTTTCTCCCACACCATTTTTGTTTTCGTGTTAAGCCAAGCGTGTGCGCTCGGTCCGCTCCCCGGTATATTACTTTTTTTTATAAACGTCGCGCTGACGCAAGGTTATGTCAACATTGATCCTGAAACAGGTCAATGAGAGTAAAGTACAGCACGACTCGGCTCGCGGTTCGCTAAGGGCCTGCACGTCTGCCACCAGCCGGGGCTGAGCTTGGTGAAGACACTCCAGCAAGATCAATAACATCACAAGACGCGTCTGGACGGTCTGTACTCACACGCAGAAAGATGATTGGCCGGCGCTGGGCATTTCGCTGCAGAACGTGTGTCAAGTCACGTCGGCTAGCGGCAACGCAAGCTCGGGGTTTCAAGGCGACGCACATGTGCAAAAAAAAACACATCAACGAGAAGAAACGAGAGCGCACATCAAAGAAGCAGGCCTTCGCATGCATATAAGGTTGAGTTGTCTGGAGGTTGTGTCTTGGGCGGCTTTAGCAATGAAATCGAACCGCGATCGCATTGAGCTTTGAATCTATAGCAGGCAAGGGATTGAAGAACCTAGCATTTCAACGTGCTGACCACCGGGTAAACCTAGTGTCTTTAAGATCGCGGTTTTCAGAAGCCTGCTGATTTCTAGTTTACACGTGCTGTCTCCACATGGACACCACAAAAACTTCTCAGACGGATAACATTGCGCTTGCACACACAGGCAGAGAAATATAAAGGACACCTGGATCATTTTACTGACAGGCCCCAGATGGGAGAAACATGTAAACTATTACTTCTCAAGGAGATATAACAATTAAACTTCTGAAGGAAAATGCGCTAGAGGTCCTAATAGTACTAAGGGACAGGGGTTGTTTTTCAAACCTCTTGTGAGAATATCCTACCGCACATACCCTTGGCGTTCTGTCACAGAACTTCAACTAAGTGTCACTGTCTGGTCCCTTCTACAAACCCGTAAAAGTACCTAGAACTCTAAAGATGGGATCACTCATACCAAAAACAGACGTAGCCTCATTCCATTGATGTTAATAATCCTAATACTACTCATAATAATTCCTTACACTTATATAGCGCTTTTCTGGACACTCCACTCCAGCAACATTATATTGAAGCATGTTGGTCACATGAAATGTACTGTACAAATGTGAGCAAACTGTTACTAACACATCATTCTGAACTGCCATATCACCCTGCTACTCACAACGGGCAGCCCACTGAAGCTAAGCAGGTGCTAGCCTGGTCAGTGCTTTACAGGTAATGGGGACTCCCCATTACCACCACTGTGTAGCCCCACCTGGATGATGCAACAGCAGCCATAGTGCGCCAGTGCACACCACACCACCTCAGCAGCTATCAGTGGGGAGGAGAACAGAATGATGAAGCCAGTTCATATATGGGGATTATTTGGAGGCCATGATTGGTAAAGGCCAATGGGAAATTTGGCCAGGATGCTGGGGTAACACCCCTACTCTTTTTGAGAAACACCCTGGGATTTTTAATGACCACAGGGAGTCAGGACCTCAGCTTTACATCTCATCCAAAGGATGGCACCTTTTTACAGTATAGTGTCCCTGTCACTATACTGGGGCATTAGGACCCACATAGACCACAGGGTGAGCACCCCCTGCTGGCCCCACTAACACCTCTTCCAGCAGCAACCTTAGTTTTTCCCAGGAGATCTCCCATCCAGGTACTGACCAGGCTCACACCTGCTTAGCTTCAGTGGGCTGCCGT
The DNA here is from genome assembly GCF_055471065.1 of Atractosteus spatula. Lineage (NCBI taxonomy): Eukaryota > Metazoa > Chordata > Actinopteri > Semionotiformes > Lepisosteidae > Atractosteus > Atractosteus spatula. Next base: position 62,286,152 of record NC_142708.1, on the reverse strand, counting down.
TGTGAGTAGCAGGGTGATATGGCAGTTCAGAATGATGTGTTAGTAACAGTTTGCTCACATTTGTACAGTACATTTCATGTGACCAACATGCTTCAATATAATGTTGCTGTTTTTGTTCGTGATGTCAAAACTGTGGCCTTGCCCGCAAGCGAAGCGAGCTCGTACAGTTGTCAAAACAGATTTTTTTTTCTGTTCATATGATTTCTGTTGCCCTGACACAAAAATCCAGACGTGGCGTCTTTAAAAAAATTGTGGGTGGGGGGATGTTGTGTCTGTTGTTCACCTTCATGAGTATGTTTATTGAGCCTTAGTTAATGTTTTGGGGTGATCCTAACTTGATTTTGACCAAAGTGATGTCTTCAACATTCTTAAAATACCATTCAGAGTCACCCCAGTGGACGTCTTCAGGATCAGCAGTGAGACACGAACTTTGAATGCATTTAACACCAAGAACAGGAGACACGTCTTTACACAAAGGATTGTGGGAGTATGGAACATGTGGTCAAGAAGGTTCAGTAGCAGAAACGCTGTGTATCTTCTTTCTGCTCTTCAGCAGGGTCTTAACTTTGACTTGTTACATAAAACAACTCATCTGAGTCCGTCTGAGTACGTCACTAAGGTGTTGCAGTACAGCTTTCTGTGCCAAAACCCACAGGGCTTCAAGTAAAGAGGCAAAGCAATCAAAGCATGGAAAACAAGAGTCAAACCTCTCAAATAACCTGAAGCAGAATATCAAGGAACATCAGTTCCCCCTTAAATGACAAGCTGATCTTTTTCTGGGAGTTTGATCACACTGATTGAAGACACGTTTAGCAGGTACAGAAACCCTGTAACTGCAGAGGCGGAAAACAAAAAGCTTCGAACAAACTACTTATCAGTCTGGCCCAGAGCGGGAAGACGAGGCACCAGTTAGGCTTGTGTTTAATGAACGGGCGGTGAGCTACCGCGCGTCATATTTCCTGGCATGTTATTCAAATCGTAAGGCTTTGATCGTATGCTTTTTCACACCACCGCAATGTCATCTGCACTGGAAGGGCAAGGCTGCTCTGGGAGAATCCCTGGATGTAGTTCCTGTGTGGTCCTGAGATGCATAATCCAAGGGAAAGGGCAAGAGATTCCTCGAGAGTATTGTGTGCAACAAGGAAAATCATTGCTGTTTAAAGTGGAATGGGTAGATTCCAAGACAGAGAGTGGGTGACTTTAAATGACAGTATTTTAGATGATATACAGTATATGCTGTACAGTGTACAATGATGTTGTTTCTATCATGATACAAGATAGCCTATAGTCTTGGTTTAAAATGCACTTCCACTTAGCTTCCACTTATGCCTTTAAAGTGCATTTAAAACTGAGAACAGGGGCACTTGTCTAACCACAGGGTGGTGGCAGTGTGGAACAAGCTGCCCAGCCATGTTGTTAAAGCTAATACCCTGGTTTCTTTCAAGAAACTGCTGGATGAGATCTTCAGATCAATTAACTACTCACTACCAGATGGGTAGTGTCTAGTCTTCAGCAGGGACAAGGAACACTGCCTGTTTCCAAGGGATGTTCATGGAAACACTGTAAATCTGTAGTTTCTTTTGGAAGGAACATACAGTATACCCTCACAACAGTACCACTCCAGGGGTACGGCTTTGATATTAAAGGTTTGGTATGGGTGACGAATTCCATAAGCAGAATGGTGTGTCTTGAGAAAACTGTCTCAACAAACAATTCATCTCCGCTATTGAGCTCACTTTCTCTTGTGGTATGTAAAAGGTATTATTTTTGCATGCATTTTAGAGTTTGCAAAAGTTTACTTAGGACTTTTCTTTTGTTTTTCTGCCTTTTTGCTGCTACCATAAAAGAAGATAAAACACTGCAGATCAAACCATCCCATTAAGAGGTAGAATGAAGCAGCCTGTTTGAGAGCTCTGAGCTCGGTGCTGCACCTCCCTTTTCATTGTTTCTGTAATCTTAGAGGAGTCGTCAAAAGCTGCTTCTTCTGTTATTTCTTCAGCAGCCTGTATTGACAGTACAGCTTGGGTAAGTCCCGTCAAGTGCAGTCTGCAGGACAACCTCCCAGAATGCACTGGCGATCACCAGCTCGCTGCTGTGTTTTTGTGCCAATTTCTGCCAGTTTGCTTGACCTCCTCGTCCATCACAGCCCGCTCACTGCTCAGTGTGTGTCTTGATTACGTGAAAGAGTTTAATTGTTCTGCATCCTATTGGACATCACGACTGATTCAGCTTGCCTTGCCAAGAGTCTTTACCCACTAACACTGGAGACATACCTTTTGCTTTGTAGGTGCAATTTTGTGAGAAATTAATTCTGCCTTCTGTGCCTCTGTTTTTTCAGTACCATTAACCTCTGGTGGTTCAAAATATATCAAATAAATTTATCTGCCTTTGATTTCTTCAAACTGGGCAATCTGTCTTTTTTGCAAGCAGAGCAGTACCTGGTACAAAAAGGGATTAAGTTTTCACTTTGAGACTCCTTTTAAATGTCTCTGGAAAGGAAGTTAGCTGTGAATTAAAAAAAAAATGAATGGAATTGAACTCCTGTGTTTTGTTGTACAGTGTCTAAAAATGTGACTTTACTGACATGTTTTTAAGCTAAATCTCCATGTTGAATTAGCTGCTGCTCTCTGTACAGTATAGTTCATGGTTAATGAAAAGTTGTTCATTGTATCTGAGCCTGAGAAGTCATTCTCATGCACTTGCAATACTTTCACTTTCAATCTGCAAACATCTATCATTGGGGACCATACATGTGGTCATACATGTGTATGGACATGTTGCCTCTCCATCTTGCGTCTTGAATGTCCTGTAGAATATTGCACGGTGCTCTTTCACTGTTAAATCATTGATGAGGATTATTTATCCACGTGATCTGCCTTAAAAAAAAAATACTTCTAATCAACCACAGAACAATGGGAAGCTGTTTCTCTCCCCCTCTAAGGAGCTCCTCTGTGAGCACTGAGTGGTATCAACAGGAATACTGAGGTATCTCAGGAAATCAGGGCCTGGCTGGAAATAAACAGCAGGGAGCTGTGCAAACTCAAATAAGCAAAACTATATTACAGCGAAAACTGGTAAAAAGAATTTACAATAAATAAACACTTTCATCATGTCATTTTTTTCTGCAAAGATCCTGCAGAAGCACATTCTCCTCTCACAAGCAAATAACATAAAAAAGGAAAAATATCCAGTAATACTTTATTTTTGATTCACATGCATTTCCAAGGCAAAACAGCTTACAAGAGTATGCCTAAAGGAACAATTGTTTTACCTCAAGATTGTTTACTGAAAAATGTGCACATTCATTTGCAAACCACTCGTGGCACTGATTGGTTAAGCTCTATAGTTTTCACAAATTGATTTCTCTTTCTATTTACTCCTGGTTTCCTACTGTTTTTGATACTGTATTTCTTCTCATATGAGCTATGGTCAAAAGTACACAGCTTATTTCCTGTTGTCTCTTCACATGATAATTTCAGTGATTGTGCACGGGCAAAATTACTACAAATTAGCAGGTGTACTGTGGCGTTTGGGAGTATGGTACTATTGTAATCTTTTTCTGGAACTGTGGTTTTAACGTCCCAGTTTAGGCTATTTTCAACTGCAGTGGCCTTGCTGGAGCAAAACGCAGTTCAACCTAAACTTCGCACATGCTTTGGTGTAACATTGCACAGTTTCTATATCAGTGTCAGCGAGAGTTCAGGTAGAGTTTTATTCTAAAAAATCCTGAAGACCTCGTGCCTTCATGAGATCCGTTCCTGAAACCGAATGAACAGGACAAATTAAAAGCTGTTGCTGCCTTTAATTTGTTGTTCAGCTCTTTAGTTCAAGAGGGAACCCACTTTACAGTACATGTCAGCCACTCAAGAGGTCCCTGACAGGATCCTGAGACGAAGCTGGTATCTGCTGGAGGCAGTTCGTGTTTCAGAGCATGCTCAGTGGGGCCTAGTGGAATTTTACACTGGGGCTCAGTGGAAATTTCCACTGTGGCTGAGAAGCTCAGGAACAAGCCATGCCTACAGTAGGGGAGGGTGTGTGGTCTCAACGTAAACACTTCGGAATGCTCTGTATTTTTGTTATTCCCCACAGGCTCTCTGGTCAGGCTTTTGTTGCTTTCAATGCATTTGCCAGGGGCATTGTTGAGACATCATCTTGTCACATTGACCTGTTCATGTGTGCCTAATGGTATTACACAAACACAGCCAGCACTGATTGAAGCAAGGCACAGACGCTGGAGAGACCGAGACTCACAGAGAGACTGGGTCACACAAGGAGCAGAAATAAAAATAACACTGAGAACCATCTGAATCACACAATTAAGGCAGGAGACAGCTAAGAACCCTTCACAAAATTATGAAATAAAAATAGTTTTTGTCCTCTGTTGTGAGCTTGCAAGCAAGCTAGTTCTTTCTAGCACTGTACCTTCAAGAGTACACTGTAGATATTGTAGATCACGTGTGACATCACAGCAAAGACTTATATTAACAGGAACAACTGCTCCCCACACACCTTGTACCTGACCTTTACAGTATCACACTTCCTGAACTTCAATGGGGACTACAATGGAGACTCCAAACCCAAACCCTCACTTCTATGTCAGAAAAGTCACAGGGAGAGCTTACCATTTTAACGTCTAGGTGAACAGAAGTTTCCAGATGAAGTTTTCAGCAGGGAGCATTCAGCACGTTTAACACAGTCTTTACAAAGTACTTGAGAAGCTCTTGGAAGGAGATTGTTCTTTGCAAAGGCGGTGAAAATGGGACAGAATTTCTTCTTCAACGGTAAGAAAAATCGTCCATCCAAATTAAGTGGGGTAAATAACTTTCACAGCCGATATCGAGTTGATAACCTCCAGGAATGGACTCTGAGACCCCTGTTCTACAGCATGGTACACTGACCATGTCCCAGGTCATAGCAAAGGTCATCTACCACACACTAGAAAATAACTGTGTGCCATCTGTTCCGAAATCTAGTGGGGATTGTTTCATCATACAGTACATTCCTGCTGAAACACAGAAGTCCCGTGTTAAACCAGTCTGTGCGTATACCAGCTTTTAACACGCTGATCTACAGCTTTGAGTAGCCCACAAATCTAACCTCAGCTAGATCGAATTGATCAGCAATTGACAAGTGTTCCCAATTATTAGAAACAGGTGTCATACAGGACCCAGGGTTTTGTACATCCCTTGACAGCCACACAAAATATTCTGAGACATGAGGAAAGATGTGCAGAGTTCTAGTTAAAGAGAGCGGAAGTGGTTTTCTTACAGTTTGGCAGTGTGAGTCGAGGAAATTCAGCGGCAAGTGAAAAGGTGAAGTAAGCTCTCTAGAAAGGCGTGATAAACAAGGCAATGTAGTCATGCATTCCTTCCATTTGACTGGCTTCATTTCATGCAATGCACCAGAAAAATAACTAGTTTTGCCTTTTTTATCAAAATGCATTATCTAAGCAACAGGAACCTGCCTGCGCTGGTCTGAGATCTATTTTCCATGCTCAGCCTGCTGTTTTTCCTTCTAATTTGTGGCGTGTTTCTAGGCTGTGGAGGCTGTAGTGAACTGAGCTCCCATCCTAAATTAGGCACAGTTGTCCCTGGGATTACCTTGAAGCCCTTTCTAAACTTTCCGTGATGCTAATTCCCTTTGAACCCGGGTCAGATTTGTTCTTTTGCCGTGTCCTGTGTGAATATTCCTCACAGGATAAAGAGTGTGAATGTGTACTTCTTTTGTGTGAGCAGAAAAAGCATCATGAAGAAAAATGACAAGTGCCGCCCTCATTCTCTTTGATATCATCCTGATGGGTCTGGTAAGGCAAACCTTACCTCTAGGGAGGGCGACTCCAGGTCCTGAGTGCAGCCAATTGGAAGCACCATTGAGTCAACATGTGATCAAGACCTGGAACAGCTGACTTGACGTCTCACCCACTTCATCAGTTCAATTGAGTCATTAATGCCTGAGACAATTGTTCATCTCCCATTCTCTCACTCTGACATGGGGGATCCCTGCCCTGGTCCTCGGGACCCCCACGCCTGCTGGTTTTCACTGCAACGGAGCTCTTTACTTCACCGAGTCTCTAGCTGAATCAACAGACTGCTTGTGTGGAACCTTTCCACATATTTTTTTCTACTTGGGATTTGGAAATTTTAGGTTTCTTCAGACATGCATTAACTAACTTGTAACGTCCTGCATGTTTAGGAACCGAACACTACTGAAGCATTCAAATGAACCCATTATAAGGTGTATTAAAGGTTAAATCTTTTAACTGAGTGTGTCCCATAGGCCACTAATAGTGTTGTGCAGAGTTTTAGCCTAACCTAATGATATCTCCAGGTAGGTGAGAGCCACTCAGAATTAAAGCTGAGAAATACAAATTTGGCATCACCAGATGTTTATGTCTGAACCCACAGCCAATGCACTGCATAAAGAGAATGAGGAAGGGCAGAACTGCTCCTCGGGTCCTAATGTCCATTAAACTTCTCATCTCTGGACAGGCTGCAGGCTTTGTGGCAGCCTAGAGAAGATGCACTGCAGGTTGGAGGAGAGCTGAGTCTGCCGCCCCCTACAGGTGGGTCTGAAATTGCAGGCGTCTCTGTTTTGTCAGGGTTGAGAATCTTGAACTTGAACTTGAACTTGAACTTTATTGCCATATGTAACCGGTACTGGTACAATGGAATTCTTACTTACAGAAAGTCTCTCGATTGTAAAACAAGTGTAAAAAACAAGACAAAGTGCAAACAGTGCATCAAGACAATGTACAAACAAACAATAGACAATGTGCAAGTAAACATGTAGACAGTTTGAATGTAAACAATACAGACGTGTAAACAATGACTGGAGATGTGCAATAGATAAGAAATCATAATGAGGTAGATGGTGATGGTGTAGGTGTGGTCCGAGGGGGATGGCTAAATGTGTTCGCCAGTCTCACTGCTTGTGGATAGAAGCTATTGAAGAATCTAGTGGTAATTGTCCGTATGCTCTTATATCTCTTGCCTGAGGGCAGTGGGGTGAAGAGCTCATGCCCGGGGTGGTGACTGTCCTCTGTGATGGCCAGAATTCTACCACGGCAGCGGTCCTCATAGAGCTGTTTAATCTCGGTGAGACCGCAACCGATGATCTTCTGGGCCATATTGACCATTCTCTGCAGTGCCTTTCTTTCTCATGAAGAGGTGTTGCCATACCACATGCTGATCCCGTTGGTGAGGACGCTCTCGATGGTGCAGCGGTAGAAGTTCACCAACACATGTATTGGCATCCCCCATCGCTTGAGGCACCTCAAGAAATAAAGGCGCTGCTGAGCCTTCTTCATGATAGAGTCAGTGTTCACAGTCCAGGTTAGATCTTTAGAGATGTGAATTCCCAAAAACCTAAAGCTGGTGACTGTTTCCACTTCCGTTCCATCAATTCTGAATCTCACAAACCAAAGATCGTGGGTTTGGGCCCCATCCTCTTTGTCTACAGTATGTCCACCATACTCGCTTCCTAGCTTCTCTGTTCTTAAATCCAAGGCACCATAAGAGGTCTGTGCAGAGGAAACAGTCCTGACCAGCTAACTCCTACCCTGCTCCACCTGGCGCTGAGCCAGCCGTGTGAAACATCTCTGCACTGTAGGTACACTAATGCTGTTAGTGCTGGCAGTGGGATAGGAGTTGTTTTTGTCCTCTCCGTGTTGTGCATCATCTGGAGAGACACAGCATTTTATTCTTGCTCTTTCAGGAGCATTTCGCTCCGTGATCCGCTGACACATCCTTGCCTGCTTCCATATCGCTGAGACGCAGCTACTCTGAACAGGCTGAATCCTGCTTCCACATTCAGCTGGTTTAACCTGCTCTTTCTTTCTCGGCTCAGTGACACAGGAAGATTTTTCCACAACTGCGAGTTCACCAACCGAGAGTGCTTTAGCAAAGATTGTCAGGGCTCTTGCTGCAAGCCACAGCAATTGAGGGACAGCAACTGGTTTGTATCACCAAGGAGCTGACATTCACAGGAGTGCCAAAGTTACTTTTTTTTGTTCCATGGTCTCGTCTTGTACAGACACTGGGATTTCACACAGAAAAAGGCAATCTCTTCGCTGGTTTAAAAAAAATCTGCATTTTATCATGGTTATGTTGATATTTACATCATGCGCATCACAGGCATAATGACTGAAGAAAAAAACAGCTTACGGTTGTTCTTTTGGAAACATCAATACAAAATAAATCATGGATTTGCACTGATCCACTGATAAGGTTAGAAACAGAGACTCCCAGAAAGTGACTTGTGTCCTACAAGCCAGGACATGTACCTTTGTGTAAATATCAAACAGCCAGGCAGTCTGATCCAGTGATACTCACTCCTGGTCTTGGAGGGTCGTATTCCACCACTATTATAGGTAATGCATAATCCTCAGTGTCTAAAGATCTGGAAACCTGTTAAGTAAACTAAATAAGCGAACAGCTGGTTCACATTAAGTTAGAGTCCAGGGAGGAATGAAAGACAGAGGACACAGCGCCCTCTACAGGACCTGGAGTGAATCACCACAATCTAATCAGTCGTGCAGAGCGCCACCCACTGGAGGGCCTCATTGGATTCTCCATGCTGTACGTTCCCATGCTATAGTACTTCATAGTCTGGCTACATATGGTAATTTAAAAAGTAAAAAGCATCAGGTGTGTTGTATGTTTCCGTGTTGTAGAGCTGGAAACTAAACTTTCACTACAGCTGCTGAAATGATTTAGTTACAATCAATTTATTTGAAACATTTAAGGTTTAAGAACGTTCCTGGTTTTGTTTTCATTTCAATTAGATTCTAGGTGTATAGAAATATGCCTTTGAAACCTACGGAATTCACTCTAGGACTGCAAAAAGCTCTCAGATAAGAATAGAGCAGGTGTGATTCTGATGCAAGTGCTCCAGCTGCTGGCACAGAGTGTAATTGCAGCCTATCGAGCTGTAATTATGTAGTAAGGCACCGTTACTGAACATCCGCTCTTACTATGATATAATCTATATAGTCTTTGCTATGAATTTCAAACTCATTTGGTGAGGAACGTTTTCAAGACGAGCAACATTTCAATCGCATCATCCTTCAGAGTGACTCTTAACAAGCCTGAACATATTCAGATTGTCGTGTCTTTTATCGCCTGTTTTGAAAAAAAAAACGTTCTGTCCTGGCAGTTGTCTGGGGGCCCCTGTTCTAATCCAGAGTTTAGCTATAATGGTACAGTAATCTACAGGAGTTCAGAACATGTAAAGAAGTCCGTGTTCATTCCAATTTGCCCGGTTCGTTTTACCTGGGTGTTGTATTTATAAGAAATATATTGAGAAGCATCAAAATGCATCGAATGAGCAGTCCTGAGCCTTCAACCTGAGCACTATTTACATTCTGACAGCTGTACAAGCCGTTTCACCCCTTTTAAAAAAAAAGATTTGATGTGTTGATCACTAGGTGGCGTTCTTTTTCTAAAACTTCTTCCCACTGAGTTCCTTGTCGCGGGGGGGGGGGGTAACGGAGTTATCCTAGCAAGCAACGGGGCACAAAGCAGGGCATTCAAATGAATATTTGATAGGACACCACTCCATCGACGTTATTCTAGCATTAAAAATACAAAAAGTACAAATAAAATTAAAGATTTTTTTGCCTCTATTTTCCGGTGATAATATGGAAATACATACAAACGGGAATATTTTGTCCTGTCGTAGATGAGATGTGAACAAAATATATAATTAAATCCTGTTTGCGCTAAAACCAGGGATAAAACAACCTTCTTATCAATGATGATCTCCGTGCTGTGTGGAAAGGGCGTGCGACTTGGGAAAAGCACAGACACATTCAGGCAGATTATAAAGGGAAAATTGCGCCAGGGCAGTAACTAAGCACCTAAAGAAAATTCTCTCCAGCCCCCAGGTGATTACTCACACTTGATGTATGAGACAAAACAGTCTCTGCTCTGTAAAGAAAACCAAAGACGAATGCTGAGAGTCTCTTCCCCTTCACAAATTAAATGGCCTCTTTTAAACCAGTGAACTGAGGGTAGTTGCCAGGTTCTCTGTTGGACCTACGTCTCTCATACTGAATAAGGAAAGGGACATTAGACACTCAGAAATTAATTAGGAGCTTGAAAAAACTTTATTAAAAAAATGTTTCACTGCAAAAAAATGATGGACTCGAAATGCAAAAAATATATATATAGACAGGGACAACTTGATCTGTTTTAATGGCCTGACAGACACAGGGTTTTAGTTTAGGAGCTGCACAAGTTTTTCTGTATCTCATTCGTGCTGAATTGCATTCATTGATATTCGCATATTCTTTACTTTTTTTTTAAGTTTCTTCTTTCTGTTATTGTTATTACTTCATCTGGCATATATATTCAGCCAGGATGATTTACTGTCATAGCAGACATCCCACCTCCAGGGGGCGCTCCGACTCTATCTCAGTTTCCTTATTTAAGGCGTAAATCAGGCTGACACTAACAGCTCAGCTGGGTGTGCCTGAGTGCCACGCCCTTACCTGTCTATATAAACCTAGGCTCTGGGCTCTGCATCGTAAGATGTATGTCCGGGGATTTTATGGATATTTTCCTTGTTCCCCGAGAATGCTCAAGTCGAGTTCCTGTTTCCTTGAATGATGGGTCCTTCGGTTTCCTGGACTGTGGACTGTTTTTTTGGTTAATGTTGTGGATCTGGTTTTGATCTTGAGTGCCTATTTGGATTAACCCTTTGTGTCAGATTGTCACGCCTGCACAGAAAATCACTGGCCACCTAGTTCATGTGAATAAACCATTGTGTGTCTTCCCTGACATCTGCCTCTAGCATCTGTAATCCACTCCTGCCACCACACATAGGGTCTGAAAGTGGTCAGTCAAAGACCACCATTGGTAACACGTACAGGACTAGGTAGTGGCCCTGCGTTTCAATGGTTAGCATTGTTGCCTCACAGCACAGGGGCCCTGGTTCAGTTCCAGACCTGGGGTGCTCTCTGCATGGAGTTTGTACAGTATGTTCTCCCAGAGTTCCTGTGGCTTTCCTGCAGGTGCTCCTGGTTATGCCCACAGTCCAAAGACATGCAAATTGGGTAATTTGTTTCTGGGAAAATCAGCCCTGGTGTGAGTGTGTGTCTGTGTGTGCGCCTTGCGATGGACTGGCGTCTTGTCCAGGGTGTTTCCTGCCTTGAGCCCGTTGCTTGCCAGGATAGGCTCCGGCTCCCCCCCGCGACCCTGTGTTAGTTAAAGCCATTAGAAAATGTATGGGTGGATGGACTTACAGTACTCGCTATAGGTCTAACTCGCAAAAGAAGTGAAGCAGTACAGGTTCCAAAGTTCGTACAGTTTAACAAAGGATCAAATAAAAGGAAGGCCATTAAAATGTTCCAGAAATATAAGAGTATAAATTGGTAACATTTCCCAGTGTTGGCAACCCTGAAAATTGAAATTGCTTACGGGTTAGAAGTTGTAGTGATGCAGGATCTGTGAGAAGACTCGGTAGAGAACAGGAGCAAAACAGGGGATTCTTGTGAGAAACCTGGTCAGAGAAGGGTCAGTCCTGAGGTCCAGGAAAGAGATCCTCGAGTCTTTCTCCTCCTCCTCCTCCGAAAGGGCGTGTAAAGGGGCTACACGTGTGTTGCGATCAGATGGATTAGCACAGGACCTGAAGGACCTCACCTCTAAATAGCCCTCGGCACAAAGGGTAGTGGGAGTGTGAACCGGCCACGATGCTGAAGCCGGCGCCTCGGCTTCTTTCAAGACGCGGCACTTTGAAAAACACCGCGCATTTAAAGAGTCTTCAGCGCTGTATTCCCACCGCTGGGAAGTTCCTGTGGCGGTGGAGCTGGGAGGAGCTCAAGTTACACTGTATCCTGCAATGTCACCGCCACCCCGGTTTCCAGCCTTCAGGAAGAGCAGGCAGCAGCTGGCCCCGTGGCGACGCTGTAAAGAGAACGGACTGATCTCTGGAGCGAGAGCGCTCCTGCTCCTGCTGGCGGGGGTCATGTGACGGATAATTCTCTACTTATCTCCTTTCTAAAGGTCTCTTTCCCACTCAAAGTGCAGCAAATGTACCGTAAAGTCTGTGCTGCAGTCCTGCTGTGCCGTGAGCACCATCAACAGCCCTGCTCTTCTGTCAGTAAGTTACTGAATGCGGCAGTCAGAATGTCCCCGCCGTCTCTCATTTCTTCAGTCAAGCAACACGAGCATCACAAACTGAGGCAGTGGCCTATATGCTGAGACTTACCTCAAGATTAAACTGCCTTCTTCTGTGTTCAGAGGAGCTGGGTAGAAGTTGAAATATTTTCAGTTCTTATTGACATTTAGTTCATATTCGCATTTCAGTTCATATTGACAATATAAGCCTTTCAGCTTTTACGAACCGCGGTGATACGAGACGACAAGTGTCTGTGTTTATTACTAACTTAAGTTGAGTACAGAAAGCGGAAAATCATGAATGCACTCTGAATTTTCACCTTCTCAACAAAAATAATTTGTAAATTGAAATTATTAAACAAATTGGAAAGTGTCGCCATTATTTCCGCTTTATTGACTGGCAGCGTGAAACTGCCAGCTGTCATGCCAGAGTTATGGGAGTCCAAGGTTGGGGCTGTCTGCCTTTTTTAACTGCTGGAGGAGAGACTGATAATGCTTTTGTGCGAACTACAGGGCAGGTTCCCAAAACCAACATACGCCGCACAGTCTAGCAGTTCCTGGACCAGCCACTAAGTGCCGCTGTTTTCCAGTAAATACTGATGCTTTCTGTGTGACCTGCTCTGACCGTTACCTTTTCTGCTCCAGCCACACCTCGGTCAGTCAGCGTCCGAGAACCGAGACTACCTGCTACAGCCGAGGAGTGGCCAAACCCGCCCCTACCCACCTCAAGAAGGCTTTAGTTTCGTATTGGTTAGAAAACAGTGAAATCTAAAACTTTTGCGAGTGATAAGCGTGAAATAAGAATATTTACTGTAAATAATAAATTTATTTTTTTCAACAGCGCGTAAAAATAATACCCGTAGAATATTATGCAAATGATACCTTGAAGTTCTGGGCCTTTCATCTAACGTCTGAGAACATTTTTGTAGCAAGTGGCGCTGTGGACATGCTGGGATGGCCATTTGCATGAAGTGAAATAAGTTCACAGTACACCGCAGTGCCTAACAATAAGGCGTGTGTTCTGGACGTCCAGAGACCCTCCAAAACAATGACTAGGCCGCACTGGAAACAAAATCAATTTTCAAAATAAATACACAAGAAAGTCCGATGATGGGGTTGGGAGGTTTAGAGTCGTGAGGGGACTAAAAGTGTAATAAGAAGACAGAATTGTGCAATGGGAAAAGAAAAGCTGAAGCGAAAAAAAAAGAAATTTGTCCTAGGTTGTACGGTGAATGTTCCCCTCCTTTTGTGCTATTCTAATAAAATCTGCTTGAGGTCAAGGGTCACACAGCTGACTCGTTTAGCAGACCTCTGAGGGGATACTTTGTTTTAGCCGAATCAGCTGTGAAATCAGTGCAAGTGGCACAAATTCGTTCCTGACAGGCTACGGTCCTGGTTTTATTTTTTTTCCTGTCTGTTCTTGTATGTCAATGGTACATGGAGTCTGTAAGAATTTGGGAATGTGGGCCTGCTCCATCCTCAGTTTATCCGTGCTAGAAGAACATTGCGAGGCCATGCTCACCCTGAATCTCCTTCACAGGGAGTCTTTCAAAACCCTTTGCTCAAGAGTTGAGTTCGGTCTCCAGGCTCTGTGTGCAACTGCAGAAGTTTTAAAAACACAGGCCTGGCAAGATTGAGCTTTTAAATCACTCATTCATTTTATGTAATAGCTATGCAAATATGGTATTGAGTATATTAACTAAACTAAACAAGGACGTGTACTGAATTAAATCTTCATGGAATGAACTTGGTTTGTCTAACTACTTCACAAATGCAAAATAATTGCTTTCTCAATGTTTTGCACTTATGGGTGAATATATATCTGCTTTTAATAAATGATTTTTTTTTTATTTTTGTGAGACTGCTGATCTGTCTTTTTTGGTATCATTGCTAAAGAGGGCGCAACCAGCCTTGCTCACACTCTGTATTTTTTGGTCTTTTAAAAGGTGCAGAGTTTTAGGATCCTTTTGAAAACCAATACAAATGTCGCCTAAACTCCACTCGCATTGCATAGCACAGCCTTATGGGCAATGCAGAATTAACCAAAAGCTCAGAGCTAAAACTAATGGGCATTGCAGTCGGGAGAATTTCAAAACAGCGCCAGCATTTTTACATCATTGGAGTTGCTCAGTTCTTACATTTATTGCAGCTCACCCTTGTGTTTTCGTACAGTTCACTACAGCTTTCACATCGTTCAGTGTTTTATTTTACCGGATCATGGGTGAACACCAGGTGTAAATTTTATGCCACTGAGTACTACAATTCACCAACACCAGTGAGAAAGTGCAGCGCAGAAGACAGTGCTGGTCAACAGCAGATGCTCCTCTGTTTGCTTTTATTTGCTGTTGGTTTCCACTTGCACAGTTGTGGGCCTTGTAACTTTGCCTGTAGAAGCAACACACTGCTTTTGTTCTGGTTGGATAAGAGGATATTGAGAAGGGATTTGATTTGAAGCATGCAGAACAAGAATATCTGAAAGACATTGGAAAGGCAAACCCAAAGGACTAATGAAAGATTAAAAGGCTAGTCTGTACAGTAGCTGAAGCTGAAATATTAGTTGGCAGGGAGTGCCTGTGATGTTCCTCTGGATTGGAACCAAGGACACTTGGAGGAAACTCTGATGCTCTCACTGAGATGACACAGACCAGAGAAGCCATTGATACTGCCTTCTAGGGATGCCTCTACAGTTGAACATGTTTCTAGAGAGAGAGAGAGATTTGGAAATGATGCAAAATGTCCACTCAAAGCATATTGTTCCAAAAATGCAGCACAGAATGAAAAGTAACAAAGAGATGATGATTTGTGAGCAGCAGCATTTAAGGTAAAACTGTTGCCTATAGATCCCAGCTGACAACTGGGAACAGGTGTGTTTGGAGACTGAAGAAAAAAGAAGGTGTGACTCACGGATGTCTGGGGATGGGATAAAAGCGAACCAGCAGTGTTGTTGGCGATTTGCCTTTTGATCCATAAAGAACGAGTTTCCTTCATAGATACACCACCAGCAAACTAATGAACGAGATGCACCATATGTCTGTGTTTCCTGACAGTGTCCTGAAATCCAGTATAGGCAAGGGGCTGGCTGGGTGTCAGTGGTATTTGTCAGTCACATAGAGCTGTCTGAAAGCTGAGGGTCGAATGTTACTGAGAGAACAGAACAGCGACCTGCAGGGCTGGCTATGGGCCACCGGCTCAACACATTAGCAGAGAGGAGAAGGCAGGAGGAGGAGGTCTGGGTTGGTTTGGGAACTGTCACAGTGCCAGACAAGCTCACTCAGGTGTGAGAACAGGGAGTTCCACAGGTCCCCAGTAAACTAAAACATCAGACATGTGTTTGAAGTTTGATCCCTGAGAATCCTGGGTACAGGGATGTGTGGTACAATGTGGGCACATTGTTGCCTGCTCCCCGGAGTGGTGTGGCAGTGCACAGATCCCATGGCCTGCTCTCGATTCAGCAGGTCTCCTGAGAGAGGGCACTCCCTGACCTTACCGGCAAAGGCATAGCAAGAACCCTGATAATGGAACTCGGATATTTTTACAGTAAATGAGGGCATGACTCTGTGCCACGTTTCGTGGCAAAGAGTTCAAAAGTTCCTGCACTGTCTTTTCGCAAAGGACAACGAATTAGACGACATCTTGAAGAGAATGCAGACAAGGACTACAGGCATGTTCTGTTTATTGGTGTGGCTGGTGACCTGTTCAGGCATGTCTGTAGTGACTGGTATCAGACCTCTACAATTAGAGCTGTCTTCTGGTCCCTAGTACTTGTACACTTCAAGATACAGTACAGTATAACAGCGCTGTGGCACTGGAATCGAAATGTCATGTTAGTTGTGTGTCAAACCCCTGAAAAACCTGCGTGGCTCCTGAATTTCTAAAAGCAGCAAGACAATACAATAATACATAACAGTAAATATTAAATGATGGGAATTTCTGTGAGACACAGGCAGCATCAAAACATTCCAGTGTTCCAAAGACACATTGCTCCGTCTGCTTTTCCATACGCCGTTTCCTTGTGGAGTATCACAACATTTTAAAAAAATAAAAGGAGCCTTAAAAAAGAGTGGGGAGAAACGTCCGAGCCAAGCTCTGTATTTCCTGTCTTTTAGATCCTCTAACATGGAAATCGACCGTTACAAAGAGGATTAGCTATTCTGATTGCTCAACTGGATTGCAAAGTTCAGGCCTGGTCTTCATCCCCAGCCAGAACGACCCAGGTGTCCAGCATGCTAATGGACTTCCTTTCAGGCCCTGCTCTCATCTGCTTTGCATACTAACAGTGTAGTGGCATTCAACGCCAACTTTACTGCAGGAATAAAACCTCTTCAAAAACAGCCCATTTCACTGCTAAATGCACTTGAGATCGTCGGTTCAGAGCCCCCCGTGATTAAAATGCGCTGCGTTTCGTCCAGCTAACTATGCTCTGAAACTTTTCATTTGTTTTCACTGTACTCTTTTCCCAACTCTATAAATCTGTCAGATAACACCAAAGCACCAAGTCTGCCTGCAGTATTTAATTTGATTGTTGTATTCAGTTTCTCTTCTGCTATTTTCTCAAACTCTAGAGCACATAGAAAGATGTGCTTACTCTTTAATGGGTAGCTTTCAAGTCATTACAGTGTTTGCACATTATCTTTTCTCATTAAACAAACCTGTCCTATCTTTCTGACACAAGCCATCCCAAGGGGTGGACATCTTGTGCCTCTCCCGCTGAATTCCCAGGATCAAGACTTTTCTGAATCAAGATAGCGTGCAGTGTGTCGAGGTGAAGAGAAAGAAAGAAATGAAGAGCTGTAGAGTGAGTAAATATCTGCACCTGATGCTGCATGACAAATGACACACACAGAAGTCCCAGAAAATCACCCAGCCCCCCTGGACTCTGATCTGATCAGTGGTCAGAGGTCTCGCACGTTAGACTGCCTGTTGCAGGGTGGTCCACTGGAGAGCCTGCATTGTGCTGTATTGATGGTTAAGGCTCCTGCTCTGACTTACTGAAGCCATGAGTTCCCAAGCCTAACTGTGCCTGACTATTCTTCACCTGCCAGCTACACGGAGTTCCCATTTAACAGACAGGCGTTTACTGGAGCACTCAGAGTGACGTATCTTACCCAGGGGTATAACAGCAGTGCCTCACCCAAGATTCGGTCTCACAGCATTTCTCTGATATAACTACTATTCCACATGCTTTAGGATTACAGCCCTAACCACTAATCCACACTGCTGTCACACTCATACTTACACTTGTGCTCTAAATGCAGTAATCAAATAAATGTATATTTTCATTTCAACACAAAGCTGTTCCTTTTAACTCACTGTTGCCAGTATACCCTCCTCATGCTTCTTTCTTTGTCAGTGTTAACAGCTGAAATCCTTAATAAGCAACTGAAAGGGTTCAATGAGCCACTGTTAATACTTAGATATTGATGCCAATTTGCAGAGAAGATTGATTCAGATCAGCAACACACAGAGAGGAACTACAGGCTCTGCAGAGGTAGAGTCCCTGTTATCAATCTTACAAACTCTGACGCTGTCTTGTGACAAGAGTCCTGGCAGAGTTCCATCCATGTAACAGTAGCCTCTTTGTTGGTGTGCAGGCTGAATTAAAATGTATAAAAACACCAAAGTAAAAAATCTTATTTATATAACCATCTGATTTTTTTGTGTTATTTTAGATTCAATAGAAGCATTCATATAAGCAATCCCTCAATGCATTCCAAGTTTTATTATTTTATTAACTTTAACACATCATTCCAATAAAGACCCTCAATTCCACAGGCATTAAGGATTGCTTGGAACTTTGCTCGCTCTCAAGCACCCTATGACATTGGTTAAAGATTGTCCTACTGGCATACTGTATACTAAAACTATCATTACTTGAATGCAGAAAAACACCAAACTCAATCAAAAATGAACAGGTTATTTATAGATTGTTTATTTTATACTTTCATGTTCGTGATTCTCAGCTTCTGTGGGTGGAGGTGATATTTCACACCTCCAGAGTCATTGAAAAACTAGGATTGATTTCACACCTTGTCAGTAAAACAACACCTGGTAGCCTGATCTCATCAGACCTCCGAAGCTACACAAGGCCAGACCTGCTGAGAGTGGGATGGAAGACCTCTATGGAAAACTGATTTGCTGCTGTATGTGGTGTTGGCAGACCAGTAGGTGGCGCTCTTGCATCTGGACAAGAATATTCACACTGATTCCCCCAGTTTGGTGACTAGGGACACTGTGCCGAAAGAGGTACCATCCTCCCTAAATGCTCCCTTAATTGGTGAGGCAGTTTCTCACTTCTCCAGCTGATCTGCTATGCAGTGTGGCTGCTATGTGCCACCCAGGTGTATACCGCACCTCACTGGTGGGTGAAATGAGCTCTGCTGCAGGCAGTGTTGAGTCTTTCTATTTAGTCTTTTGGACATTTGATATTGCCTCCCTGGAACAGGAAAAAGATGAACCAGAGTCCAAGAGACTGACGTTTGCAGAGCAATAAAAAGAGGCCAGAATAAATTCCTGCCTTAGGAGAGTGTCATTACAGAGAATGTAAATTAACCTCTTCAGTATATTCAAATATACTGAATTAACAAAGTCAAGCAGAAAAGTGGTACAGAGGAAACAAATGACAATTAAAGAGAAGTTCATTAAGGACAGAAAATGTAAGCAACTTAACTAAACACTGATTGTGGCAAACCACCCAGTGATAAGGTTGAAGCGTTTAAAGTCAAAGTTGGGTTAGAATCTTGGACTGAGTAGCTACTAGAGGCCACTGAGTAAGATCGACTGAGTGTTGCCCTCTCCTGTCCTGCAGTTACAGTAGGTGTTGTGAAATTCCCCTTGGGGGCGTTCCAGGGTTCCCGACAGCTGAAGGCTCTGTCTGTTTCCTTTCTGTCTACACAGAGCCGCGCCGCGTACCTCTGTGCTGCCCTGTGCTGTTCAGTCTTGTGGTTCAGTTCGCTGGTCTCACGCTGAGCCCACTTCTAAACTCCATTGAGCGGCGTGGGCGGCAGTCTTGGTCCTCCTCATTGATGGAAATCGCCTCCTCGGTTATCAGCGACCTCCTGAAAAAGACAGAGAGAGGCCGTGCGCTGCACAGCTGCGCTCACAAAGACATGAAATGCCACTTGATAGGCAGAACTGTGTCAGAAGACAAAGTGCAGTGAGAGAATTATGAGCATTATTGTCCCCAGATGCCTCATTTTTAGGGAGTCTTTAGATATCGCTGCTCACATAGGCCCTGGCACAATGATAAACTTGTAACTTCTAACCCCTAGTGCCATTCTGGGTTTGTCCTCATGTAAGCATTTTGAAGGCCATCTTACGGCTTCTCTTTCTATGCATCCTTAGAAATATTCCTTATCATTGGGTCTGCAGAATTCTCTTTCTGCTTGCGAACACAATACCTTTGGGAAAAGCCACGTCCTTTGTCCCCTGAGTTTACACAGCTTGTTAAGTGAAAAGAGGCAGCCTCACAGAGTCAGCCTAATTTTGTTACAAGTGCATTCTCGTCTGGCCATGGAGAAGCTTGTGACTGATTTACAGGCATTGCAAATTTCCTCGGTTTGTCTCAGTTTTGCAAAGCCCAGTGAGTGGAGGTTGTTGGGAACTTCTTTTGGGAATCTTTATATAAATATAAAAATTTTTAAAGCTTCTATGAGCAGAAATGAATAATGGAAAAAAATGGCTATTTCTACAAAACAGTATATAATAGTACATGTGTATATTTTTATTTCAGTACTTGACACACTACTTTATTCTGCTATTTTTTCTGCTGTATTTTGCAGCATTACTACTATACAAATCAGAGGGTATTATGTATTTTCAGAGTGATGGACAAAGCAAACATCAAGGGTATCTTAGCAGGGATTTAATTTGAAGATAGTAACCTGGAGCAAATTTTGTACTGGGTCAGCTTGTATGTCCTGCTTATTTTCCATTTCTTCCTTTTGAAACTACATCAGAGATGATCGTTAGGGTTAAAAGTGGTGTTTTTAATTTCTAGGATTGTTTTATCCTTGACCTGAACCATCTTTAGGGGTCTTTACACAAGGCATATCCTGCAACAACCTCTTTAAGCACCTGTGTATCTTTAACAATATTAATTTATAACTCTATATACCTGTATATTAATATATAAGGTGACATTTTCCTGGTTTGGATAAACAGTCCAAAACAAACAGTCCAAGGTAGTGTCTAAGGCAAATGAGTGGATCTTATCAAGAGCCAAAGACACCCTGGAGGTCCACAGACACCCCAAACAAAGTCTAACCGTATGTAAAACTGTAACTCTCCAGTTCCACTCTTCTTATCTATAACCAGGAGAGGTTCTTTTTATTGTTATTGATTTAAATGTGATGTTATATTCCTTTTGGGAGCTGGATATTGAGAGCCATGTCACCTAGCAAGGTGCAAATCTGTTTTTCACAGGAACAAGTTGTCCCTGCAAAGCAAAGGAGAGATACTGAATAATCGACATTGTCATTGAAATCCTAAATCATGGGCAAATGTTCAAGACCTTTTGAGAAAAGTCTCTGTTTAGCCAAATAATAATTTCCTTTCATACTGGTGTTGCATCAGAAATTCAGATTTCCAAAAATATTTTTAAATTTGTTGTCAGAAAAACAATAGAACAGAGAGTAAAATACCCCATTGCGGTAGGATGCCAGTTCTGGATTTTCTCCTGCTGGTATCAATCGCTGTGACCCTGGGATCAATGAATAAGTATGATTATAATGTGCCTGAAGAAACAGGCACTCTCTCATTGAACGATGAATTCTTTCAGTGTTGAATTCAGGCGTCCGGTCATCAAACTGTTCTGCAGTGCTGGAAGACTGCGGTTCTAATGGTAAAACATTTTAGTATCCAGCCTTATCTGGAAATGTCAGTGATGTGTAATGCCTGCTAGCATTTTTTAATTAGGGCCATGTCAGGGGAATTCTTGAACTAGGCTATGAATTCTGGAATCAGAAACTGTGCCGTAGCTTTTTTTTTTTCTTTTAATGAAAATGTGTTCATAACAACTGTAAAGTCAGAATTACGAATGGCGAGTGAGCACAGAGGTGTCCTTGACAGTTCTGAAAAATCAGCACCTGGTGCCAACAGTTGATTATAAATCCTGAAGTTGCACCCTGTCTGAATAAAATCTAACAATCTGGTGTAGCACAGCAGAGAAACACCCAGAGTAAATAGAAAAGGACCGGCACCAGTGACAGTAGTAGTAGCATTGAGCTCTATGAGAGTACAATGGTTTTATATACTGTAGATATACAAAAGCATCTGCTGGTGGTATAGAATTGAATCTCATAATCCCTTGTGTAAAAGTGGACCAGGTGTGTCACTTAGTTTTACACACCTGTTGTAGTTTTACACAAGTGATTAAAAGAATGTGTATTGACTGCAGACGTTTAACATTTGTCATGTGAATATCTCTTTTCCTTAGGGCTGTGAAACGAAAAAATCTGCACCTTTGACCTTGAACAACACACTCACAGGACCCTATGGGCCCCCATTGCCCAAGATCAGGGGGCCGGTTCACCTTGAAATAGATCAGCAGAGTATCTCATGAGCCCCTGCCCTTCCCCAGGGCCTCCAGAGGCTATACTGCAAGGAAGAAAAGGGGGCAAAAAGCTTCTAAAATCTGCATTTGTTGACAGTGCTAATTGACCTCACGGAGGATTAATCATCTGCCTCATAATGAAACGTTGACGCGTCCAGGGCTTCGCAGGGGTCTTCCTTTGTGCAGTGGCTCTGTGAGCAGATAGTGGGAATCGCCACATTCAGCTTCTGCAGGCCTGAATGCTGGGGCTTGTGAATGGAATTCTCACAGCCAGTGAATGAACATCAAGACCCAAGATTCCAGCAGGACTGGCGACGTTTCTGCCACAGCGCTGGGGTGCGTGTGTGAGTGTGTGGTGATGTCATGGTTGTCAAGGCAGAAGGTCAAAGAACAGTCTCGCATCACCGCTGGTCTTGTTAAAGTGTGGATTGTCGTCAGCCTGCCATTGTACTGGAAATCATGAAACCTGCTCTTAAATCATCTTAAATCATCAGGGTTGCACAGGAAATTCAGGAACATTTGTTAGCAGTATCAGTGTATCACGCAGGTGCTGTCAAACCCATCTGAAAGGCTACAAGTTGAGTAGCGCTACCTTAAAATATTGTCTATGTGTCATGGGTTATAGCACATATATAATTATATACTATCGAATTGGGAACAAATCAGATAAACAAATCTTTTTTTTTTAACTGGGAATATTTTTATAAAAACTACCATCTGTTATTAATTAACATTTTAATCTGACAGACATGTTTTAATTGACAATCAAACAGCTAGATAAAAGCTCCTGCACAGCAAATAAGTAATAAGTGAATCTGTTTATAAAAAAAAATGTATTTTTCTACATGGGTATGTGTATTCAGAGAGTGATATTTCTTGTCAAGTTCCTTATCTCACAATATACAGTAACGGCAGTGAGATCTTTTCAGATGACCTGGATTTTCCAAAATCCAAAATGTAGAAATCACAAAATATTCCAACCACACTATGTGATGCAATATCAGAGCATCACGGAACAGTTGAAAGGAGACTGTATGTAAATCACAGTGAAATTAGCCAACACAGTGAACACAAAAAAACTGTTAAAACATTTCTGCTGCTTGAAGATTGCCGTGTGGCTGTGTTAGAAACTGTTTAAGAAGGGTCTTTTGTGTCACTTGAAGGATGCAGTTCGGCTACAAAGTTACAAACGGCTCACACATTCATGTTGTGTATGTTTTAGAAGACAATAGTTTAAAACACTTCATTAAGATGTCAGAACTGTAACAGAAGTGGCATTGCTGCTGCATCGTGTTAATGTCGTGTTTTGACTGTGACAATATTGTCAAGGATTTTTCGGCAATGTCTCCTGGAGCCTACAAACTTGAATCAATGTTTCTGTACTTAACGTAATGCGCTCGGCTGGACAGCTGCAAATTCCAGAGCTGTCCGTTGATGACTTTCCTTTGTCTGGCAACAAGAGGCCTCTTCACACAGAAGTCAACAGCAAGTGACATCTGTGGAATCTGATGCTGGTTAGGGGCGTCCGATTTTCGATAGGCCCCAGGTCTCACAGACTTTGAAACTGAAAGAACATTCTGTGACTCTGTGCTGCTGTGTCATGAAAACTGAGCTCATATGACTCTGTCAGTAGGCCTGTGAGCCAATACAAGGACCTCTTTTTTTTCATCTCTGTTCATGATATACAGCCAGCACATCTGTGCTTTTAACTCTGTTAATGTCAGGTGGAATGACAGGACAGCAGACTTCTAACCTGTATTTTCAAGTGGGAAGCCTGGGACTGGGTAACTTAGTGAAACCAAGTTCCTTGGCCTAAATCTGATTTCAAGAAGTTTTTTTAAAGACCTTGTCCAGTGTCTTTCTCCCATTTGGAAATTGTCTTCCAAGCTTGTGTTGCCTACAAGATGTCTGACCTAATTTCAAAGACATTTCACTCTAATTATTGTAGTAATTTAATTAGAAGAAAAAGTATTTGACACAGTTGAGTGAGTAGACTAATTAAAGGCTGGTAGTTTCAATTATAATTTAGTTTCTTCTGTGCCAGTTACTGCTGCTCTCTTAATCCAATTCAAAGCAATAAAAGAAAGCTGTGAACAACAGCACAGGTGCGATGCTTGTGGACAGCACTTCTGTATGTGTAAGAAATTGTGCACACAAGTTACGCTTCATGATCTACCTACTAGTATTTTTATTATTATTTTTCTGATTGTAACAGGAGTGGCGACCACCCCAAGTCACCAACTCCAACACAAACCACAAACCCGGAATTTCACCACAAAAGATTTAACCAGCTTCTCTGTTAAAACACTGAATAACCCAGCAACATAATGTTGATAACTTATAGGTCAATAATTTAGTTAATTCTTTGCTAAAAGGTAGTTATTTAAATACTGCACAGGGTACATTAACATAAATCTGGGATCGGCAAAATAAAAGATCCAAAAATGTCAGTTAAAAAAATCCCTAATCAAAATGCAGGCAAAATAACACAAGACACTTATGAGGGCAGCTTTAATGCATGAACCAGGAATCATGAATGCAACAGCAAGGAAAGGGACAGCTGAGCAGTGCTGACTCACATGAGTTCCTGCCGCCTCTGCATGGCTCCGCTCTGGGGAGGGAGGGCACCAGGGGGCAGTGCGCACAGGTTTCACCCCAGATACTCTGGACGCTTGTCGGCACACCCCCCACCCCGGTGACAGAGCAACAGCTGTCAGGAGTGAACCGCAGGTGAAGACATCTCCCAGCTTGTCCGGTGACTGCTCAGCCTTTCACACGTTATCAGTGATCTCTCCCTGCCTAGAGGGTCGTGCAGAGCCAGAACTGACAGTTAGGGGGCGCAAGGCGAGATCACACCGTAGACAGGGAGTGCACACACACGTGGGAGGCAATTTAGAGACCCCCATCTAACTTGGGCTGTGGGAGGATTCCAGGGTATCTGGTGAAAACTCATTCAAAATGCGAGGCGAGCAAGCAGACTCCACGCCGGCACAGCATGACTTGAACCCGGGACTCTATCCTGCTAACCTTCAATTACTTACATAGTCTTATATATTGCCAAGAATAAGATCAGTGTTGAATCAGTAGTGATTGTAAGTGATTGTAAATGCAACATGTCAAGTATAATAATGAATTTAGTCCATCTGTTACATGAACTGTCCATATATTATATTTTATTCATCAAAGGTAGATTATCCTTTAGATTAAAATATTAAAATCAATTTAAACTTGCTGTGATGTTTTCAGTTCTGATGTACAGGATACATGGAATTTGTAGGAACACTTCTTTCAAAATTAATAGACATAGTCATCAGGTCTTTCTGGGAAACTGCTTGCTCTGTTTGATTCTTTGCTAACATTAGGCACTGCTTTGTCTTCAACCTATGCAGGATACTGAGCAAACTTGTCCCACATACAGAAAGTTGAGCCAACATATGTAATTTCTCCATTAACGTGTAATACGATTGTACTCTGTGCTTCTGGGAACTGATGTAATTGAAAGGAGTGCACGTGTTCAGAAATACCTGATTAACAACCCTTCAGCAGGTCTCCTGTAAGACTGGGCAGCACATACTCTGAACCCACTGCGGTTTTGAATGGCTGATCAGCCCTGTGTTATTGGATTGCCTTTGCTTCTGTTTCCTAAAGGTCAGCTTGAACTAATTCCTCACACTCTTCCCTGACAATCACAGAGAATACAGAGATGAAAGTGCTCTCCCAATTAGATTTCAAGGTAAAATGAAAAAACAATTTCCCTTCACTAATGTTGCTCATTTTGCCACGACTGTGATGCAATACGTCAGCATGGTGCTTGAAGAAACATAAAAATTAAATTCACCTGAGGCAAGCTGATGATTCTGTTGTAAACGGTGTTTCTTTTGTGTACAAAATTTTAAAACCTTTATATTGAAACACAACCCGGATTCTGTTACAGAAGAGTTTCCCGCACAATACAAGCATGTTTCAGCACTATTTATAAGTGTCAAGCTCCAAAGGGGAGATTTCTACAAGGCAGTAACTGTATCTAGATTTTCCCGGACAAATTGTTCAGACTTCTTTTCTTAACAACAATAAAAAAGGAAACAAGTACAAAAGCTGTCTCAATACAGATGAAAAGGGTGCTGATACTGTTACTTTTGAAACTGTATTATTTTTGTAAAGTGTTGATTTGCCATGAGTGAACTTTGTGGAAGTGCATTTAAAACCCAGGACAGGAGGCACTTCTTTGCCCAAAGGGTTGTGGGAGTGTGGAACAAGCTACCCAGCCATGTTGTTGAAGTCAACATTCTGGCTTCTTTTGAGAAAGACCTGGATGAGATCCTTGCATAAATGGGATACTAACTACCAAACGGACTAGATGGTGCAAATGACCTATTTTCATTTATAACTATGTTCATATTCAATATTATTGACTATTATTTGGTCCGTTATTATGACAATTCAAAACTTTTTATTCGCAACATACTGATAACCAAGAATTAGCAATAAATAGCTGTGTGGTGCTATGCCTGTGATGCAGATGGTTATCAAAGCATGTTAGAGGTTTAATGCATTATTTCATCTGATTTTATCTACCGCTGAGCCGGTGAACTGTACCTATTCTTCAGTCTTACTGTAGATTCTTCGGAATTTCTGATTTATGGCTGAAACCATGGATTACACAGCCCATGGTCAGTTTTGGCAATGGAAATGGCTTTCCAAAAAACTGGATTTCCCGCTGTTTCAGCTTGACAAATGCTTGTCACTGTGAGAGTCGTGGGGTCATGGGGTCACAGGGTCACGGGGTCATGGGGTCGAGAGGTCGAGGAGAGAGCGGAAACCCAAGGCAAAAATCACCTTCTGAAATGATGATGTTCTCCAGATGGAGAGCAGGAGCTCGGATATTTCTCCTCTGTTGTCGATACTTTTTTGGGGGAGGGGGAGGGTGGGGGAGAGGGGTGGGTCCTTCTGGACTCCAAGTGAACCTGGGCCAAATCCCAAATCTCTCGGCACAAAGACACTTTTCACACCCATAGAGGAGAGTTGCTTTTCAGTGTCCTGGGGAATCAGTCTTTCAGGATTTTCCCTTCCTGTCAAGAGCACTAGGATGAATGGGCACTGGCATTATTCCTTACCGACTCAGAGATGACCCCGCTCTTCAGGAGCAGCTCCCTGGCAGTAGTGCTGTCCCAATGTTGAAGCCACAGACACGTCAGGGGGAGGAGTGATGTGAGATAACTACAATCCCGAGAGCACTGTAAAACACAGGTCCATACACAGGATTTCTAAACGGGCAGCACAGAGAGCAGCTCTCTGGTGATCCCACAGGGTTACTCAAGAAAGGATTGTCCTTATCTTCTTTACAGAGGCTCACAGTCTGCAAGACCCAGGGACATAAGGCAGATTTGTAAGGGCTTCCTTCATTGAAAACCTAGGATATCCTTCTGGGGGGTATTTCTATAAAACAGGGAATGGCACCAATGTGGGAGGAAGTTTCTTTCTAAAAGCAAACCTTTGCAATTACATGTTATTTACATAGGATTTACTTTTAAAATGATCGAGAAACTGGGGGAAATAATCTTCAAAATCACTTAACATGATTGATATAGTATGTGTATAGTTACTGTGTAAAGCCATAGATTACATAGATTAAAAGCAATTGTGAGCCGTCAGAAAGCAGCAGCAAATTAAAAAGGACATCTGCCAGGGTGGCTTCAGTACTGTGTCTTTGTCAGGAATCTTACTGGAACTGTTTGAAGAGCTCAGAAGACACAACTGTGCTGCCGCTACCTATTCCAGGGTTTTTGAAAATGAAAAGGCAAAGTAAAAACAGGACAAGCACTTGAGGATCCACAACAGGTTTTTTAACAGGTGTGAAAGCTGCAGGCGTTAACAGGTGATAGCTACAGACCTTGAGCCTACAGTAAGCCTCGAAATCAGCAAAGTCTCATTCACCAGGATAGTAGAAATCGACCGAGAGCAGAGAAAGAAATTTTGAGCAGGTTATTGTGCGAACAGGCATGGAAACAGGCGCATTTCAGCCAGGGATCTGGGGTACACTTTGGGATCATCATGGGTGGTCCGGCACCAATCACTGGACGAGTAGTGTGATTACTGTGATGCACACTGAGCCAATCATTCTTGGCACCTCAATCTCCCTGTGCTACACATACAGAAGTTACAGACACTTAAAGCCAGCCTGCTCTCCTGCTTGTTGTGTTCAGATCAATTTGATTCTGAAATATTACTCAAAACATTAAAATCTCATTCTGAGTGTGTCTTTCCATGCTGCCATGAATGCGGAAGGTTTATTTACTCAACTACTTTATTATTTTTGTATTTTACTTAAATTTATAGTTTGCAAATGGACAATTCGTATTCATTTTTTTAACAATAAGGGGTTTTGCAAAGAACAAAGGGAAATCACCTTTTTTTTAAAAACACCTTCAAGATATAAATGCATTTCAAAATTTCAGTTTTTAATAAGAGAACAAAAATGATCTCTTGAGCATTCATCATGATGCAAGGTGCTAAGTGTCCACTGGTCATCTGGATTTGTCCATCAGAACATATTTCTGACCCCCCCCCCCCCAAGAGTCAGGTGTTGGTAAAACGGTTGCTGAAAAAGCCAAATTCTTATAAGAAGATTAGGATCTCCCAGCCTCAGTCTTCTCCCAGACTCAATCTTCTGTTCTGGCATTTGCTTTTTGACTCCTTTGCAGATTAAACATGGTTTCGAATAAATAAGAATGGAAAGTTGATATTTAAAAACAAAACTCAATCTGAGTCATACTTTTCTTCAAATACTCAAATACTGTTCCCCTACCTCTACTGTTAAGGTGACTCACTCTGTGCTTGCTGGGTATTTGTGTCAAATGTCCATTTCATTTGTACGATGAGAAAAAGACCCCCTTTATGCAAAATGAGGGTGAATGTCCAGAATCCCAGCTAATGAGCCGAATGGTTGCATGGCAACCAGCCATTGACACTGACAGACACAAAATATTTCCACTACTTGGGAGCATTTACTGCACACAAGACTGGAAGTTCCCTGAATCGTGGAGGACATTGGCCTCACTAAGAAAACCACGCTTGGGGAGGAAACCTTGACCAACTCCGAATAGCAGTGAGAGTTAACTAATTCAGCATTGGACAAAAGGAAGGAAGCAATCTAATCCAGAGACCTACAAGTAGAAGGTAGCCAACAATAGCAAATGGAAGTGAATCAGTCTGGTCGCAGCTATGGGAGCTGAATAGATGGTACAAAGCATTTATTGATATCCCATGAGTGTCCTGTGGGTAACACTAGTGGCACAAGCAACATGACTCAGTTTTAGAGCAATTCACTTCACTCATTATCAGTGCTGCATGTAAGAGAGTGAACGTAGTGATTTTCTTGGGAAACTGCTGTAATATTGTTACACTTGTGTTTCGATCTTTTGCCTGCTCCAACCTCACCTTCATCTCCTGTCCTGAATATTTTGGGTCTTGTCTGCTGTTCCAGGGAACCTTAAGGTTTTTACAGCTACAGTTCAGCGTGTGTTTCAGTTTAAATGCAGTGGAATCGTATCATTTATTTTTACAGTGAAGTCAAAATGGGGTTGTGCTAAACAATTCTGGAGCGTGTCAGATGCTTAAGTGGTTTGGATATTTGTGAAGTTCCGCCACAGTGAAAACTGTGGCGTAAAACCCATGATGCTTTCAGCAAAAAGAATGGAGATGGCAGCTGACAATGGCCATCTTTGTCTGTGGTAACTGAAAATGACTACAAATAATTTCACATAAAAACAGCAGCAGCAAAAAGGTATTTAGATACATCCAACTTTTTCCAAAGTCATTAGCTGCTCCTGAAGTAGCAAACATTGGATATTTGACCATAGTGAAGAAAAATAACTCATCCAGAGAATAGTGAATGAACTTGTCTCCTCCCTTTGGGTCTCACTGTGAGGGCCATTATAATGAAATGCTCTAGGTGTACAGTCCAGACCAAGAAAAAGTTTAAACACTGCACACCCCAATCCTGCAAATTGTGGGTGCAAAGGTCTTGCAGCAATCAAGGGGTGAGAGAGCTGAAAACCTGTGTAACTGAGGGGCTGCATTAGACCTGCTCCGGGCTGTACAGTACAGCAAGAAATGGGGAGAGAAAATGCATCACACATCTGACAGGCAGATAGCAACTGAATGGAGGAGACAGAAAGACGTGAATCCGGGGAAAAAAAGCCTTAATCACCTTGAGACTAACAGCAAAGAAAAAGTCAATAAGGGAAAAAAAGTCATTTTTCCTGTTACAGGCTAAAGATTTAACCTGACAAAACAATGATGAGCCTTGCAGACTGTAGCTTGGGAATTTCAGGACAATTCCACAAATCTTCTGTTGCCTAACAATTCCAGACTCTATTCAAGCCTACTAGTGTTTGGGGAGGTACATGTATATGTGCTGGTAGTCACATCTGGGACTGAAAGCATTGTGATTTGATGTTGTACTGTATTTTATTGGCAGGGACTGGTCAGTTCCTTTTTTAAAGGACTAAATTATTTCCTAAACCTGTCTAGCAGGAGAAGTCTGGCTGAGTGCATGTTATCCTTCTCAGCTTGTTTATTCATCCCTTTAGTAATTCTATAAGCACTCTGAAATAATACTGTTAAGAAATCCATGTGCTTTTCTACTAGGACAGACCAGTGAGAGGAGCGGAAAAACTCCATCAATTCACCATAAAGCTGCTGAATATAGGGAAGCTCTACAAATTTCTTCATTAATAATATCCTCACTTTTTTCCATTATATTCTATCCAGACCTTTATGATTTCAGAGAGTAAAAAAAAAGAAAACTAATTATCTTTTCAACACATTCCAACAGCTCTGCTGCCAAATCTAACCTATGCCTCAGTAAGAGTTTTTCTCTGGCAGGGAACACTGGTATGTTAGGGGCTCTAACCCCGGAGTTCTTTTTTTAAACATCGTGTTTTTTGCCGAGAGAACAACTTTCCCATTCTTACCATGAATATTTTTCTGAATAGAAGCTCATCACGATTCATTTAAACGGCAATAGCTTTTTTTTTTTTGCGTATCAACCGTTTCTCACACGATGATAAAGACAAACATCCAACTCCAACCCAACCACGTATCGGAACCTTTTCCCAAACCAAGCCTGCGCCTCTTGTGATTGGTCGTCTATCAAGCGTGAGGGAGTTTTTAGGCTACGAGATGTTTGCGTTTTGCGAGAAGACTGAGCAGGACACTCAAAACGTTGTTTTGCACGCTCACATCATCTGGAATATTGCCCACTCAGTGGAAAGGGCCGCCCCTTGTTCAAGAGACAGAGGAGGACAGCTAAATCAGCCACACTGTACGTCAGTGCTAAGCAGCTCCGATACTAACGAAGGCATCCTCGAAAATATGAAAAACAATACTGTCGATTACTCTGTGGGTTTCAGAGTGTTTGTTCAAGTAAAACATTTCAAAACAGTTGAATCCCATGTGTCTCTTTTACCAACAGTACATCCTTTCTTTCAGAGAAACCGCACAACGCCCTCAGTGTTCCCAAAACACTGGAAAGATTCGATTTTATTCATTTTCAAATCTTTCATGATTAATGTATCAATATTTTGTTGCATCCATTTCATACTGAACGTAAATGAATTTACGTGTGAACTGTAGTTTTGCAATATGAAGCACTTCACTTTGCTCTATAGGAATCGATTATTCTCCGTTCTGTAGGTAATACATTAATACGTGAGTAAAAAGGGGTGTAAAGACTGATTTTACCACATTAAAAGTTGCATTGGGATTGTCTTTGTCACGGTTTCGGAGAAGGCTCTGTTCATTAACAGTAATTAATGTTTAAAGAATATAAGTCGAAAGACTATAATTAACTGCAGCTGCAGGGCTCGCATTGTTTGCATTTTTAACGCTGTTGCAGTTTAACAGTTTACCTACTGGAATTTTGCTTTCGTTCTGACGCTTTCAGGTGGAAATTCTAGGTTAATAAAACAGTTTTAGAACAGAACCAGAATGAAGCCCAAAGGTAAATACTGAAAATGTCTTACATTTTCTTACATGTTCTTATTGTTGCTTCTTAACCAGACCAGTGGCACTAAATAGATGGCGAAAGTCATCCATGCTTTCTCATGACCATGGGGACTCCACACAGTGGATTATTATAATAGCGATGCAATATTCTGAGTTGTTTGTCTTTCACTCACATGTACTGTACCCAAAAAAGGAGAGAAGGGCTTAAAGAGCCTTTGTGCTGGAACTCTGAAGTGCTCGGAGAGTGGGAGAGCAGGAGGGGAGCAATTCTATAGAACAAATTAGACATTCAGAGCTGGCAGTGTTTGTGTTTTCACTCGGGCGAAAACAAAACAGGCCGAAGACCGTCAGGGGGATCTGGAAGCTGCATTCTTGCAGTGTTCCTGACTTTTGGTAGATCGGCGGAGCGCAGGAAACATGTTCTCATAGCCACAGCGGTGTTTCAACCTGTCTCCTACAGCAAGGCAGCACAGTAAGGCACCTGCCAGAGCCAGTGGACTTTCCAGAGCAGATCGAGAGCCGGAGTATAGCGATCCTGTAGATCGAAGCGCTCTTCCTTGTGATTTTCACTTGTAGCCTCGGGCTGATGTGTCACCATTGATTTAGCAGACATCCAGGGGCTTGTCTTTGTTAGTGCCTTTGAGGATGTTAAATACTCATATTCTTCCACATTCAAGACTGAAAAGCTTATAATCCTTTAGCCTGAATGAATAGGGCGTTGGTCTTGTCTGGACTGGTATAACACTATATTGGTATTATGTGCGAATTTCATGAGTTTTGATGAGTTGTATACGAGAATCTCTATCATTGATATAAATTAGGAAGAGCAGTGGATCCAGTTCAGACCCCTGTGGTACTCCACTAATTACATCACTCCATATTGAACATACTGTATACGCGCTACTACCTATCAATGACACCGTTCTTAATCCAAGCACATTCATTACCTCAAATGTCTGCCACCTGCAATTTAGGAAATAACCTTTTTATGAGCAGCTTTATCAAAGCCCCCTGATAGTCTAAATAGACCATAGCAAATGCCCTGTTTGCATTCTTACTGGCCTTGTTCAAATAATTTTAACAAGTTAGTTAAGCAAGACCTGGTTTTTCTAAACCCATGTTAATCTTCTAGTTCAGCTTTTCAATAACCTTGCATTTTATAAGAAGACTCATTCATCTGTCATCCCTTTCATAGCTGGGACTGCACTTTCCCAGTCTAGGTATTAGTATCTGCTGGAAGAGTTTTGTGAATGGTCTATTAATAAAATCTAGTTTCTTTATTGCCAATTGAGAGAGTGCCATGCCCTGGAGATATGTATCTCTATTGCTTCTAATAGCCATAACACCTCTGCCTTTACTGCTTAATATAGGAAATGCATTATCTATTGCAAAGCATTTATGATGATAGGTATCATCTCTCCTGCAGATTTGCAAAAAAAAAGAAATGAAGTATTTTGCCTCTGATTGTACAATTCGAATTACAGAGCAGAGCAAAACCCACGATGAATAATTCTGTAACAGCTTACTGTATACACTACAGTATTTCACTGCAGCAAGTACAACAGTCACACTGCTGTAGCTGTAGCAGTAACAGTACAGAAATGATCACACCTCATGTTTTAATGACCATGCCCAGAAGAGCCAGCTGCATCAAGGCAACATGTTTAGCAGGAGAGAAGCCCTGAAATCGTTTCTCGTCTGCATTGCGCGGGTTACCCCAGTTGAAGGCTGCGGGCTCCGAGTGTTTTGTCCCAGGGTGCCGTGAGGGGTGAAGAGCCCTGAGAACGGAGGCTGTGGGAGAGGCTATAACGAGGCTGAAGTCCCCTCCTGTGGAGAGTGAATGTCTTCCCCCCCGCGACAAGGGCTCTCCGCTGAAGGACTCGATTGGGGAATGAATAGGCGGCTGAATTGTCCCCGTTCTGCGAAGGGAGGGGGGCAAGGGGCTGGAGAGGGGGGAGCTCAGCTGTGGTAGTTTAGTGGGAAAGCACTTTCGCAATCAGCGCAGAGCAAGTGTGTGTGTGTGTGTGTGTGTGTGTGGGGGGGGGGGGGGGCATCTCTTTCAAACAGCCTTCAAGCACTGAAGGGCTTTCACACGCACCCCTACAATACATGCGCACATCTAGAGAGAGTATGTGTGATGTACAGTAGATACAGTACAGACATGCACAGAACCAATGCAAACCAAAGAATGTCTGAGTTTGCGTTGTTTTGGGGTAATAGTTCAGACAGAAGGCTGGCACATTTTGTGGCAAAACTAGAAAGAAGAAAAGAAATGCAAAGAATAATCAGGTCAGGTGCCATAATTCCTCTAGCAGGAGCTTTTCAGTCATTCATGCAGTCTTACTTCCCTTCATGAGCTCTGCCTGAAGGAAGGCCACGTACTGTATGTGCTTGTCAGAGACACGGTGGAGCGAGGAGACTCCTGGGGACTGCCATCCCCTCGGCCTGCAGGCTAGATCGCTACTCCTGAGGTCCCAGGCCAGGATGCCAATGAGCCCTGCAGTGCGTGAGACAGAGCTGCATCAGCTCTCCATCTGAGGCCTGAGCTCCGCTGACTGAGACCTCAAGGAAGCGCCCGCCAATCGCTCAGGTTCTGTGATGGCCTGAGTGTCAGCCAATCGCAAAGCCTCGTGCTCGTTCAGATACTGATGTCAGCAGAGGCTCAACATTCACATTCGTTTTTATTGGCAAACACTTGTCCTTTACAACGATGGTCCAAACTCATTGTATTGTAACAATGTAAGATTCTGAATATTTACGTGTAATTCACCCAACCATCCATCCATTTTGTAAAGGGTTGAACCAGTGCAGGGTCACAGGGGAACTGGAGCCTAACCCAGCAAGCAACAGGCTCAAGGCAGGATCCAACCTGGACGAGAAGCAGGACAGACAGACACAGACACGCTCACACCCCAGGAGCTAACTAACCTTCCGGTATTTCATTGGACTGTGGGAGGAAACTGGAGCACCCAGAAAAAGCCCACGGGACATGGGGACATGAGGAGAACATACAGACTCTATGCAGATAGCACCCCAGATTTGGAATTGAACCCAGCACCCCAGCTCTACGACCTGCACCCCTCTGTTACCTGTTATTAGTAATACAGTACTACTGTATTGCAATGCAGTATGGGCACAGTACTATTATAAAGCCATTTATACTTTAAAAGCAGTGGTTTTAGAAGTGGCATAATGTGCATTCGTTTGGAAAGTGCTGGCAATTAGTGAGATCATGGCTTCGGTAAGATGGGGCTGTGCACCCTGGTGCAACATTCAGGCATTTGTACATTTCTTGAAAATTCTTGAAAGTTTATGGTGAAGGTGAGGGTCAGGGGTCTGGTTCAAGCTTTGGTCATGATTATTCAACAGCCATATCACCCTGCAACTCACAACTGGTAACCCACTGAACCTAAGCAGGTGTGAACCTGGTCAGCACCTGTATGGGAGACCTCCTGGGAAAAACTAAGGTTGCTGCTGGAAGAAGAGGTGTTAGTTGGCCCAGTAGGGGGTGCTCACCCTGTGGTCCATGTGAGTCCTAATGCCCCAGTATAGTGACGGGGACACTATACTGTAAAAAGGTGCCATCCTTCGGCTGAGACGTAAAACTGAGGTCCTGACTCTCTGTGGTCATTAAAAATCCCAGGGCATTTCTTGAAAAGAGTAGGGGTGTAACATGGGTGTCCTAGCCAAAATTCCCATTGGCCTTTACCAATCATGGCCTCCTAATAATCCCCATCTTGAATTGGCTTCATTACTTTGCTCTCCTCCCCACTGATAGCTGGTGTGTGGTGAGCGTTCTGGCGCACTATGGCTACCGTTGCATCATCCAGGTGGGGCTGCACATTGGTGGTGGTGGAGGGGAGTCCCCATTACCTGTAAAGCACTTTGAGAGGAGTGTTCAGAAAAGTGCTATATAAGTGTAAGCAATGATTATTATTATAATGTTGTTTTGTTACTAACATCTGATAAATCTACAGTACAGGTTGATTTCTTTCACATTTTTCTAACTCTATAAATACTTAAGAAATATACTTAATTTACACAGCTTTTATAAATGCTATTTTCAACCCCTACCTTAAATATCTGTCAGTTTTCATGAGAACTAAGAACAGCTGTGGTACTTTCTTCATTATTTTTCTGAGTGTACATGAGGCTTTTTGACTAATGCTCTTTTATGTATGACCAACAAGATCATGAAAGGAAGTTTTTTAACACTAAAAACACAAATGTAGTTAGGAGCAGTGATTATTACTCTAGATTAGTAATTTGAAGATTGTGGGGTCACATTTCAAGTGGGGCACAACTGTTTCATCTTTGAGCAAGGAACATCCCGGACACTGTTTCAGCAAAATGCCTAGCTGTATAGATGGACATAGATATGAGTTACGTCTAATAAATTCAAAATATTGGCAGCCAAATAGATTAAATATATAAATTAAAATAATATCACTCCATTGGCTGTTTTCATAGTGAAGGAAGAAATATTGCCTCTTAACCCAGGGTCATCACCGTAGGAGCCACAACGGATTTTCTCGAGAAATTCCTGAGAAGTTTCGAACGTATCTAACATATCATAACTTCCTCGCTTCTCCAACAGCAGAGGGCGCCATTGTGCTCTGACCGTAAACCGGTGTTCCACCTTCTCTCATAGCTCCATCAAAACTGACTGACGCACCTGTTTCTGAACGGTATATGACTTTTTGCGATTTAAATAATCTTTATCTCATTCTTTCCACGTCCTGAACACACTGAGTGAGGCGTTGTACTGTCATGGGTCGTCGTGTAGAAGAAGAAAAGTGGATTTAACCTCTGAGGTCTCTAAAAGCTCCAAGGCACCGGTGGTTTCTGTGAGACAGTGAGTTACATACGGCTGTTGACACAGCCTATGCAGGACTCGATGAGTATTGTCACTTTTTGTTTTCCTACACTTAAAGGGCTTATATACACCTTATATCAAACCCCTTTACTTTCTTAACAAGAATGACAAATTATTTAATCTGATTTTGCGTTTTGGATGGCAGTTTTAAATGATCTCTAAATGTAAAGATGTCATTTTTTGACACCCTAGAAGATGTTTAGCCTCTCCCACTCTCCTT
Source organism: Atractosteus spatula (assembly GCF_055471065.1). Taxonomy (NCBI): domain Eukaryota; kingdom Metazoa; phylum Chordata; class Actinopteri; order Semionotiformes; family Lepisosteidae; genus Atractosteus; species Atractosteus spatula. The sequence continues at coordinate 62,249,382 of NC_142708.1, read as the reverse complement.
GCTCCTGGAACAGGTAGTTTAACGTAGCCAAAAAATCTACCAGCATTTCCTTTGGAGGTGGAAGAAAACGAGACAGAAGACTCCCTCAATCATTGTTGAACCCGGATAAAGCTGAGGCAACAGCAGTAACTGACAATGGCCATGACCCTTCCCTCCATCTTCCCAATGTTTACTGTACGGTGTCCTAAATAAAGTTGGAACTTCGAAGAAAAGGTATTTTGCTTACTCACTCCCAGCAGATTTGTTTTGGTAAAATTACTAATGACGTATCGGCTACCTTGTTTTAAGACTGAGCGTTTGGGCTCTTCTTTGCACAATCTGAAGATTTTGTCCGATGCTTCAGCAGCAGTGATTGAGCGCACGTCTCAATACTGTCAACTGCCGTACATTTCTGTGGCAAACTGCTGCGAAGGGCGCTATAGCAAATCAATATTGATTAATTGATCGATCGATCGAAAAGGTATTGAGGTTTGGGTGAAATTGTAATGCTTTGTGCTGTTTGCAGGGGGTGGCAGCTTTCCAGAGCTGTTTAACCTGAAGTGAAGCAATGCGAGAGAAACATCTGATGATCGAGGCCGGTGTCGTGGGAGCAGAAAGCAGACAGCGCCACTAACACGCTGGGTTACGTCATCTTCCTCCTTACTAAACCCCGGCCTCCGAGTCATGACTTAGTGCTGTCCACTCTGCACCGCATTGCTCTCTGGGTGAAGCTGACATTTTTACTCCAATTTAATGAATAAAGCTTATCCACGCGGCTCTCCGACCTGCTGCCCAATTCCCTGAACTAAATGCGCAGATCCCGCTTTTCCACTGCTCATTCCTGCTTTGCTTACTCCCTTACTATACTTCAAGTTTAAATAACAAAGCCCTTCAACGTCTGAAGATGCGCGGCGATTCTCTCCTGCTTTCGATCTACCGCGGAGGCCATAGTGAATAAAACGTAATAAAAAACATGTTTTTGTCATCAAGAGTGCGCGCAGGACGAGTTGCACAAATTCAATTCCATGCTTCCGATTGGTTGACAACGATATATTCCAAGTGACGTCATGCGGTCGGCTGTGCTACTGCTAACTGCCAACAGCCATGTCATCCTGCAGCTCAGTTCTGGCAACCCACTGAAGCTCGCAGGTGTGAGCCTGGTCAGAACCTGGATGGAAGCCATCCTGGGAAAAACTAAGGTTGCTACTGGAAGAGGTGTTAGTGGAGGCCAGCAGGGGGCACTCATCCTGTGGTCTATGTGGGTCCTAATGCCCCAGTATAGTGACGGGGACACTATACTGTAAAAAGGTGCCATCCTTTGGATGAGATGTAAAACCGAGGTCCTGTCTGTGGTCATTAAAAAACCCAGAGTGTTTCTCGAAAAGAGTAGGGGTGTTACCCCGGTGTCCTGGCCAAATTTCCCATTGGCCTTTACCAATCATGGCCTCCTAATAATCCCCATATATGAATTGGCTTCGTTACTCTGCTCTCCTTCCCACTGAGGGGTGTCCTGGTGCACTATGGCTGCTGTCGCATCATCCAGGTTGGTGGTGGTGGAGGGGAGTCCCCATTACCTGTAAAGCGCTTTGAATGGAGTGTCCAGAAAAGCACTATATAAGTGTAAGTTATTATTAAACTGGGGTCCCAACACATTGTCGGCCTATCGGCCAGTGTTGTGGAATGGTTTCATCTAAAAAGATTGTTTCGTAAGTAACTTGACTTCAAGACCTCACGCACACTGCGTTGAGAATTGTTTATTAAATTTCTCGTGATATTCTGGACGCTTGGAAATAAGCATTTTTTGTAGCTATGGACTTGGTGGCTTTTGAGTGCTTCTGTGGTTAGATTTAACACTCTATTGGACCATTTCCATCATTTGTCTTGTTGCACAGTCCTGAAGAGAGCCGGAGAAGGTTTTTGCAGGAAAATGTTTGCTTTTTGCACAGGAAAGCCAGGACCGATGTGGCAGAACTGAAACCTCAGATGGAGGCTGGTGCAGCATGTTGAAACAGTGCACTCCTGTAGCTCTGTAGCCCAGCGCATTTATCCGCTAAGTCCTATGTGAGGCCTATAGGGCAGCACTCTCTTAGCTGAATCAATGGTAGTCCTGGTCACCGATCAGGAAGTACAGTAGCACAGCTCAGAAGACCCCCACACATTCCACCCTGTTCCCATGGGAGTGTGCGCCTTTGATAATGTGTCTTCCTACGTCACAAGAGGAAAAACCATGTACTCCAAGCTTAAGGTAAAAATCATTCATCTCTCGAACCAAAGTCTGCCTTAAAATTAAGAGTACTGTATTGACTCTAAATCTGTATTCACAACATATATGGTCACTTGCATTGTTAAGTGCCTTGGGGCAACCTTGTTGTGAAAGGCGCTATATAAAAATAAATTGAATTGATTTGAATTGAATAAACTGTGGACACAGATTCCCTCTTAATTTGCTGGCACTGCTTTGAATGAACTTTTTATGGAAACATTACATTATACTTAAATTCTCACTTCACAATATGCTTCTGTTCTCTGGTCACTCTTATATTTATATGTTCGTAAAGGGGAAGAAAGGACTGGGTCATCAGACAGGTGTTCCTGTCATTTCTCCCCCTCATGCTCTCCTCATGACCCTCGACACTACCCCTCTGTTACCTCATGGAACCTCAAGGACTGTGCAGAAGTTAGTGGAGCTGAGGAGTTGATGGCCAGTGCTCACCTGAACATCGGTATTAATGTATTAACTAGTGTCCAGCTAAAATTCAGTAGATGTACAGTGTGGGAAGACACACAGTATTCCTGGATATTATAATAATATTTTTCTGGACGCTCCACAAAAAAAGTGCTTTACAGGTAATGGGGACTCCCCTCCACCAGCAATATGCAGCCCCACCTGGATGATGCAACATTAGCCACAGTGCACCAGTGTGCTCACCACACACCAGCTACATTACAATATATGGGTTTATTCCATGCTGAAAAGAAAAGAAAGGAAACAATGTTTCAGCTGTGAAGCCTTTTTCAGGTACAGGTATGTCAAGAAGCCTTCTTCAGACCCACACAAACAGCAGGATGAGAGCTCCCTACTGGTCCCACTAACACCTCTTCCAGCAGCAACCTTAGTTTTTCCCAGGAGGTCTCCATTCCAGGTACTGACCGGGCTCACACCTTCTGAGCCCCAGAGGGTTGCCAGTTGTGAGTTGCAGGGTGATATAGCTGCAAGGCTATTACAAATATCAATGAGGATTGTGATTCTCATTTAAGGTTTTGCTTTAATCAGGCATCTGCTTGCCTTTAAATGTATTGGTGACTCTTCAATGGGCTGGTTGTGAGGATTAATATCTGCTCTCAATTAATTTATGTCCAAATTCCTCTACCATCCAAGTCAGCTGTGCTCACATCTTCTGTCGAATGTCCTACCCTTCTCCAAATGAAAGACTTGCTTTGTTTCTGAAGCCTAGAACACTTTGTCAAAGCAATGACATATGTTTACCTGGGGTATATTTACAGTGCAAAGCTGGGCTCTCACACAGAAGTGAGATAGCTGTCATTAAGGCTTGATTAGCGAGGCACAGCTTTATTTATTTTTCTGCTCTACACAAAAAGCTGTATCTCGGGTTTGTGCAAGTAGGGCTATAGTGATTAAGGTTTAAGTGGTTTTCCACCCTGAACTGAAAACAGCAATGTCCCTCTGCATCAGTTTCCAGCCACCGATGGGGCAACGAATTAGGGCCATTGGCGGCTTCATCGCAATTAGACAACAACTGAAACACAGTGGACCCAGTACAGTGTGTACACTCCACGGGAGCTGGATGCCTTTTTAGCGAGCGGCTGCGCACGCTGGAACAGTAGGCCTGTCTGGGGGAACAATATATAAAAAAAAAATTCTCTTTTTCTATCTTTAGTGATGCTGCAAAACGAAACAAGTTTTCAAACAACGCAGGTGTAAACTGTTTTTGTGCAAGGGCTGGGCCCTTTTACCTGATCGAGCAAAATATGTGCTTCTCCGTTTCTTCGTCCCTCACTCCACACAACTTTTAGCGCATTCCAGACATAGCGTCATATGAAAAATGAAATTTTCCCCGCCCCCCAAAACCCCAACTTAGGTATATTTTAACTTCCTACAGTACCATTCATCCTGGAAGTCAGTTTTGCATTCCTAATGAAACTGAACTGACAAAGCGTGAAAGCGATTTGAAAGAAAATGGGGAGAAAACAAGCCAGCCTTTTTTCCGTGCCCAGTAAACTCATTATTCCAGAAGCCGTCTGTTTCGCTGGACTTTTTTTTTCCCAGAGTCTAGCTGGCAGCTCCTCCCTCTTCTGTGAGTGAGGATTGCGAGCGTCCTTCTCTCTCCCTCAGAGCGCCCGCAGCCTCTCCTCTTCGCCACACTCTCTCTCGCTGGCTCTCTCCGCTTTGCTCGGCTCTCTCAGTTCCCTGCCGCTGCCCTCCCTTCTCTCCGCTAACCACCCCCAGCTACCAGCAGCAAAGCCCCGTCATTTCCAACAGGTCAGTAAGCTGCCGCAGGTCTCTTTCTGTTTCGCGGGTGGGATTTCCACTCACGCCGCAACGCGTTCTGTTCGGATGGTCTGTACGCGAAACGCCAAGTTTAGATGTGCGGGACGGTCCGGTGAGCAGGCACGCTGTCTTGCTTTAGCGGGTGAGCTACGGAAGATCCTCAGTTGTCAACTTTGTTCCTAACTCGTCCGAGGACCGGGTTCTTGGAGTGGAGGCTCGCAGGATCTGGGAAGGCGCACTGCCTGGTGTACAATTAAGCACAGACATCAGCTGATATCTGTGGAAGAACTGTCGTAATTTGTGTGTTTGTGCTGCTGTTATGTGGCTGTCTTTTACAACTAAAGCTGCTGGTTACCCTGATATTCTTGCCAACGTCTAAATGCAGTCAACTTCGGTTTTCAGGTGTCCTTTTCGTTTTTTTCCCCTTTGTGTTACATTGTTTAATTGACAAAGTAGACGGACCTGTGTTGGATCATTGAGGTTGAACTCACTTGTACGCTGTGTATAGTGAACAGGAACTCAAGCGCACGTCTGTGCGAGAGGCCTTTTGACCTATCCGGCTTTTCCCAGGATACTGTCTTTTCTGGGCTGGATCACCCCCAGTCCGGAATCCAGAGGCCGGACCGGCTCCCAAGTTTTCCCGCAGTCCTGACCTGAGTCTTTCTCTCTCTCCAGCAGCGCGTTCCTGCGGGGCAGACCGGGGCACCTGGCGTTGGGCAGTGGATTGTAAGGGTCGGTTTCTGCGGGAAAGGCAGGGTCCCGTCACGGCGCACCGATGACTCAGAGCAACGGAGAGAACCCCCGCTCCCGGAGCCGGATGGAGCAGCTCCAGGAAGGCATCCGGATGCGGTCCCTCAAGGCCAAGAAAAAAGTGGAGAACATCACCCAGGACGACGTGAAGAGCTTTTTGAGACGGAACGCCTTCGTCCTCTTCACCGTCGCCGCCGTCGTGATCGGTTAGTGGCCCTTCCTCGCTCGGTTCGACCCCCTCCCCCCCCCGCCCCCGTCCTGAGCCCGCTCCCAGCCCGGGGTCGCTGTCCCCCAGCCCACCTGAAGGGTGGCGGACCGAGGCCCCTCTCCGTCCCCGACTCCGAAACCAAAAGGGCTGAGGATCCTTTCTGGGTGGAGGTGCCCCCCGAGATTCTCAGTGGCCAGGGAAGAGGAGACGGGGAGCAGTTGACCGGCTGAGTGGGGTCCTAACAGGGCTGCCCACAAAATTGTTTTGGTTTTCTTGCTCCCTTTTCCCGTAGGTGCGCACTTCAAGATAGGGGCCGTGTTTTTTTTATCAATTCCTACAATTCCACTCAAAAGTCGCTTGATTCCAAAACCAAGCATTTTCACTGTCGCCGGTAGTTTGAGAAGCTCTGGTCTGTCATCAGAGGGAAGCAAGTACTGAGTCTTTGTGGGTTTTTTTCCCCAGTCAAGCCTGGGAATTTGGAATTCTGCTTTCAAATCCCTAGAAAGGGTAGGCGCAGGACAGACTTTGCCCTGAGCGCTTGCTGATACAGACAAAGAAAATTTAGGGTACACACAGTAGTCCTAAATACCCCTGGGTTGTGCTTGGGTTCGGTTCAGATTAGATGATGCCTCCTGATTGTCTGCAGTCGGGTTGATTCTGTAACTGAACAGGTTGGTCTTGTTGAAGAGCAGTGTGGATTTGATATGGCTCTGAACGCTTCTTGGTGATAGATTTAATTACTGCAGTACTGGCACAACCTCGTTTAATTCGTACACCACCCAACCTGAATGAGCAGTTTGGAAACTTAACGACATGAGAAATAAAAGTTGAAGAGGAGTTACTAGCTTTTCTGAAAAAAATCTTGAACTTCAGGCACACATGGATTCCTATCTTCGAGGTTGTTTTTAAATCGCGGTCTACAATAAAACTGGCAAGATCTCTGTCAAAGCTGCAGAAATGTGCAGAGACCCTGTGAACCTGCCTGAGCTGTCAGAGATTCAGCACAGTTAGGACTACATATAACAGACAGTCAGACCGAAGAGACTGGAGGATAAAGAAACCATGGGTATTTACACCTATTACAGCTCATTTCATTCTCTTTAGAGTTAGGAAAACACAAGAAACCACGGTTGCCAATTTGCAGACATAAAAAAAATGAGTAATTGTTGTTGAACAATTCAGTCTTAAATTATAAGCACCTCTAAATAAGAGAAATATACATCATGGTGTTAAGGAGTGCTCCTTAAAGCCTTCTGCTGCAATCTCATGCAAACTGGATAATGAATGCACGGGTGTACAGTAGTAGTTAAGGTGAACTGAGGCAGCATGTACAGACTTTTTGAATGCGTTGTCCCAAAGGAATGTCTTCTTAGGTGTGTTGTTATCATGCAAAGGAACAAGTAATAGGTTTATTCCATGCTGAAAAAAAGAAGAAAGAGAACACAAAAGTATTGTGTTGTTGTTATCATGTTTCCTGATGCATTTCTCACGACTCAACAGAACAGCTAGAAAACACTTAAGTAAATATGGTTGATTTACCTTATGTCCAATAAGAAACCATACCTAGGGCGCTGTTAGTCCTTTTTTTAATTATAGAAATATCTGTGCAACTAAGTGCTTTAGCTTTTTGTTTTGTCAGAAAAAGAAAAGTGAATGTGCAGCCTTTCAGAGAAAACTAAAAGGCACCGACATCACTTCAAGATTTATTCAGCAACCATGCAATTGGCCTATATATAATATTAAAATATACGTGCGTATTTCTTAATCCTATGGTGCTCTCTTCTGTGGATGTCAAAACAATATATGAGCTTTATCACGTGATTCAAGTAGGTTTAACAATGCAATCCAGCCACTAAAAGACATTTTCCTGTGACACTATGTGGCCTCAAAAGACTCTCCAACTCCTCTCGCTGCCCCTCGGCGACATTGACCATAAACGACGCTTTCTCCGTTGACGTTTCTCCGAAGGTCCTGGCTGACCTGCGGGACGGGTCTCGCTGGGTTAGGAACCTCTGTGCACTTTTCAGCGCCGGGTTCAACCGCGCGGCTTCTGCGCAGCCACATTCCTAGGGTCTCGCGCAGGGCCGCATCGCCTTCCGCTCCATCGCAGAACGGGACACAGAGGCTCTTTTGTGCCGCCTCCCTGCGCGGGCGAGCACGTGGGATTTATTTTAATAATCGGAACCAGCGGCCAGTTCCGTGCGCTGCTGCGCTTCCCCTGCTTTGAAAATCTCCAGCAAGTGTACGTTTTAGCTGAGCGCGGCTTTCGCTGTCCGTGCGCCATGCACTTTCCTCTGCAGGGAAAGCCCTGCGTGTTTGTGGGACTTGCCCAAACTGCCTCAGTCACACCACATTGTTTGAAACCCGCCTTTTTAATTATCCTTTAAACGCAAATATATCACTACATATTAGAGATAAAAGAATTATTAATTGTCCTCTTGAGTTTGAGTTTTTATTAACTATAACGATGTCTCTGACTCTGTCCTTGAGATTATTGTACACTACATCGACTGTACATCCAGTCGAAAAGAATGTTTGTCTGGAATTCTCATTTATCTGCTGCTGAAAAGAAACAGAAACCATAAAAAAAAATCGCAGTAGGTCAAATTGTTGGACTGCAGGACTGACATTTTTTAACGTTTTTTTTCAAACTTTTATTGAACATCAAATAATACAAAAAACGGAGAAAAGGTATCCAAAAAAGATCAGTACACAAAAAAGACAAAACACCCTACCAGAGGTAATTACAAATCAGAACAGAGTAAGTTAAAAACTTTTATTTTAGTTTGGTTGTTTTTCCTTGTTATGTCGCAGGTTTTTAATGGAGTTTAAGTATTATTTCATTTGCATCTCTTAAGCATTAGACTATTTTGGTTTGTGAATGCGACATCTGACCAGTTTTAATAACAAATGTAAATGTATCTGGCAAAATATAACATAATATCAAACCCCTTAAATCTAAAAGTCACATTTCATTGTTTAAAGATAAAGTTTTGCAAGGCTATTCAAAACACCTTTGTTTATATCAAGGTTACATAAAAGTCAGAGCTTCGTATTATGTCTTATAGAACATTAATAAATTATCTTTATTATATTTGAATCTAGAAAGTGTTAGTTTAACAGGGAAAAAACTATGAGCAATTTTAAATGTTATTTCTTTAACCTTGTTTGTAAGACAGTATCTGGCAGGAGCTGTCCCGACTAATTTCCAGTTAATATTTTCAAACATTGCATTCCAGACGGATAGAGGGAGAAATGAAGCACGGTTTACCCAGATTCCTTATGTGGTTATCATTGCACTTTTTTTTTTTCATTTCCACAACATCCAACAGCAGATTAGCTGTAAAATCCGGAAGGTCAATACTGACGAAGTTAAAATTACCTCTGAAAAAAATATTATTTTAAAGTGCCTTTAAAAGTCTCGCAGAACTTTACATGAAAAACAGAAGAAACGTGGCATCAGAAATGTAGTAGAAGCAGACAGACATCAAATACATAAGAGCCTTTCGTGAAGAAGCAAAAGGCATCTACCGTTGTTTCGTCGTGTTGTGTAGAGTTCTAGAAGACATTAATTCAGACAAAATATTTTAAAAAGAACGATGTGTTCCCACCTACGCCCTGTCCCGAACACATAACGCTGTATTTTTTTCCTTTACAGTCTGCGTGAACTTGTCTGCTTGGCTCCTCTAACAATCCCAGGTGTTAAACCGATGCAGTGGAGGCGCCATCTAGTGATGTTTGATAGGGAGTGATATCCTCAAAAGGATTTGTCAAAAATCAGAATTTATCGACTATATCGTATGTATTCATACTTCGGATGACACCATAAAAAACAATTTTCTTCCCAAACTCGCTCTACCCATAAGCACCCGCGAGTCCACGCATGAGCGTGTCGTCATTGCTAGTTCTGAGGCTGGGGCTCTTCTGAAGCTCCCGCGGGGATATATCGTGTAGTCATCCTGGTACCACCTCATAAATTAACCTGAACGTGTATAAGAAACGTCACAACAAAAGCAACATAAAAAAAGTTTTTCGACGTGGCGAAGATGAAGGGGGACTTTTTTTTTCTTTCGTTTTGCATTACGAGCAGGTGCTGCTTTCACCTGGATAATCTTAGAAAATGTCCACTGCACAGCGTCTGTCTTCCTTTAGAAGCTGCGCGATCAGACGAGCACCAGAATGTTTTCTTCTTCACTCTTAATTAGCAAATTGGAGAGAATCCAGCAGTGTGTTTTGTCAGAAGACGAGGCACAGCCGTAGAGGAGTTGGTAGGACTCCAGGCCGCGAGCTGTGAGGGTGTGAGCACTGCTGCCGTGTTCTGGAGAAAGGCACGTCCCCAGGGCTGCTCCAGGGAAAGGCCCAGCTGTGGAAATGGCGCCTCTCTGCTTTGAAAGGGGCGAAGGTTAGCGAGGGGTGTCTGTGGGAAGAGAGTCACTGAGGGCGTGTGTCCTGGCTGTTGCAGGTATCATGCTGGGCTTCGCCCTGAGGCCGTACAAGATGTCGTACCGCGAGATGAAGTACTTCTCCTTCCCCGGGGAGCTGCTCATGCGCATGCTGCAGATGCTGGTCCTTCCGCTGCTGGTGTCCAGTCTCATCACAGGTAAGAGGCCGCCCCGAGCTTCCCTCCACCTCCTCCTACAGCCGCCTTCGAAACTCCCCGAGGCGAGAGGGGCAGCGTGGCGTTTATCGAGTCGCCGTCGTTTGGAGCCTCCCTCTTTGCAAGCCCCAGAGACGACCTGTCTCCGGCCCCTCCCCTCCAAGGCAAAACATGAAAAGGTCTCAGGGAGATCCACACGTGTTGCTGGAAAGAGAGAAAAAATCTTCCAATCTTCCCACCCTGGCAAGTTAACCTCCCGCGAGGAAATCAGCGTTTTTGACTTGGGGTTTATGGGTAAAGAGGCCCAGGGTCTGCGGCTGGGATCACCATGGCGATGGTTTCCTGGTAACAGAACACCCTCCATGTCAGGAGTACAGTGGGCCTCCCAGGCGCAAGGACATTTTACATGCAAACATTCAACCCCAGTCCAATGGCCCCAAATGAATCTTGCAATAATTCCAGTATGAGGCGTTTTTAAAGGAAAACGAAACCATTACACCATCTCTACAAATGTGACACCCTCCCAGGGATTCCAGATAGTTTGCGCTTCTGGGCTTTCATGTTTTCTCCCAGCCTGCTTCTCGACTGCCTGTTGGTGCACGTTTTTAAACAAGCCAAGGCTCCCCCTGCCAGTGACCTCCTAGAGAAAATGGAGCTCTTTGCTTTTCGTCTCATAATTGCACATAGCTCCCATTTCGATTTTCTTGACTGTGGTGTATGTCCAGTAAATCGACAGTCTTTCTTCTTTGAACTAGGGCTATAAAAAGTGTTTATTTTTCTGAATTGGAGAATGCAATCTGAAACACAGCTTTTTTTGTGCAGTCTCTTTGCTTTAGAACTCACCGCCAGTAGTGTTCATTTTAAGGCGGTTAAATAATAGATAAAGGCTTCTTTTGTACCACAGCACATTGTATCTCCTTAGACTTCCACAAGAAATGGCCTAAGGTATTAACAACCGATACCCTTTGAATGCAGAATGTCTCCATTTGAGGGCCACATAATTGTGTCTGTCCCACAGGCTTGTGTTCATTAAGAGAATTTACAGTCATTTTTCAGCTTGTTCATTCAAAGTTTGCTCCTGAAAGGCAGCTTTGTGAAAACCTGTTTAGTTTTGCTTTGCCTTGAGGGCTATAATCGAGACACCAGAAATAACCCTCCATCTATCCTTTCAATTAGGACGGTGAGACACTTTTTCTGTTGGGTGCTTTAAAAGGAGTGTTTTTGGACAGCAAAAATGACAGTGAATTGTGGGATGTTAATTAGCTCTGATTGTTTCGCAGTGCCAGAAAGCAGGACTGTCTAACTCTAAAGTGACTTATAATTCTGCATCACTTTTATTAAATCAAGCAGCAATGAACATGAGTGTGTCAGCTCTGTTCCCTTGACCAGTGAAAGGCTTATATAGCATTCATGTTCCAAGGAAGCAAGCATATTTATACACAAAGCAGAAATAATTTGTTATTTTTACCTTCAGTGGTGCATTTCTTAAGGATCACTTTGTTATTTTCCTCAAATATTACTTTTCTTGTTACTTGAAAAAAAGTATGCAAACAGTTCTCTGAGACTGTGTTGTAATTCAGGACCAAACAGCGTAATGGCTCCTTTACAAAACCTTTTCAAGGGCTGATCACTAGAGAAATTTTGCACGGTGGTTTAGTTTGACTTAGTCACAGGCAAAGCAAATAAGCTTATCAATAAAGCAGTCTGATAGTGTCCTTTGACAGGTGTTCTTGGATGTTAAAATCCCATGCACGGGTTTCTCAAAATGCTGCAGACCCTGCTGCTAATCATCATGTGAACCAGTTTCATGACACATTGAGGTAAGCATGCTGGTAGGTAAGAACTGGCATTATGGTGATGCAATGCAGCAATATAAGTACACCCCAAAAATTGTAAACTGTATGTAGCTGAACTTAGTATGCCTAAGTTCGTGCACTATATTATTTGCATGGGTTTCTCCAGGTGCTCCAGTTTCCCTACACAATCTAAAGACATGCTGGCAAGGTTAACTGATGTCTCTAAATTGTTCCCGTGTGCTGGTGTGCCCATCAAAGATGTAGTCCTTCCTTGGATGTCTGTGATGGTTGGAGATGCCATGGCCTCACCAATAATCAATGGATTTCTGATAATGGATGGAAAAGTTTCATTGATTTGAGGGATCTCATTCTTATAGTTTTTAGTGTGTCTGTATATTTAGTATGTAATTCACGGCTATTTTCAAACAACACCTTTTGTGTTGACCAACCTGAAAACAGTTCACACAGAGGAGACAACAAGCTGCAGCAGAATCTTAAATAAGTGTAACAGTACACTGTAGACGTAGAACATTTCCATTCCTAGTTAGGAATGAAGTAAAACCTGATTAAAACCATTCAGCAAAATAGAACAGCCACATGCAAATTATCAGCATGCAAGGAAGGAAATAAACGTTTCAATATGTAGAAGATATATGTATAGTTACCATGAAATGGTTATGTCTCTTATCCAAAGTGTGTGCACCAGTCTGTTAAAACGACTCTTTCAACTTTGTTTTAAAAAAGTATCCTGATTAAATTGATACAGGGTATTCCCTGGCTCCAAGCCCTGCAGGTGACAGCTTGTCACCTTCCAAACGCTATTCCACTCATGGGAACACTCTGCACACCTGCATCTTCTACCTGCTTTCATAACCTGGCGCACTGTAACACATTCTTATTGTCATAACCCGGGGGTGGGCAGTTTCAGGGAAAGACTGCAGAGCCAGAGTGTGATGGCGCAGTTGTTTCCCAGAAGAATTCCCACAAGAAAGACATTGTAGACATCTGTCTCGGAACTGTGAAGCCCACAGGAATGGGCTGCGTTTCTCTCCATGTGAAAGAAAGACAACACATTTGTAGTTCATGCCAGAGCTATCGAGATTGGTCTCATTAATTTCCTTTAATGTGTTCTCCTTTTGCTTATTTTTTGTTTCTCCTTTAATGTATTTGTAGAAAATCTAACAGTGACTTTATTAATCAGTTGATTGATTTTTAAAAGGTACAACTAATTGCTTTTATCCTGAAGATAAAATAAATAATTTGGAAGAGATACAGGTTTTGCAATTACATGTCTATTAATTTTTATTTATTAACTGTAGTACAGTCATGTGCTTGCTGACCTGAGATTTCTATGAATCGTATCTGGATATTTTGTGCAGTCATAACAGAGCAGATATTCTGAAAATTTAACTAGCAAAGAAGGAGCTGTTTAGTTTTTTGTCCAAATGTAACCAAAGTTAATAAGATATTGTGGGTCTCCATTGATCGGAAGATCAATACGTTATTAAAGAGCAAGTCAGATTGTCTATCTACAGTAGTTATAATAATACAACTACACATTACTACAGGGTTATTTATATAGATTAGTACAAGAATAAGAGAGAAGTACATGGGTGATATTAGAAAAGGATGTGTGGTTGTCTCAAAGCATGAAACATTTGTTGAAGCAGGGAAGAAAATCCAGCAATTCACCAAGCAGGTCCTGGGAAGTGGAAAATGAAAAGTAAATGGATTCACAGACAGCTGTGTTTGGACTGCTCCTGTGTGGTCAGGCTCCTTCTTTGAACTGGCAGGGCAGTTTTGCCCCTGAGGTCAAAGTTCAAAGTGACCAAACCCTGAATGCGACCACAGAAAAACAAAAGGCGTCTCACAGAAAAGAGTGAAAAGAAGATTTACTAAAGGCTTCTTTGAAATGTGTTCTAATTGCGTTTCACAGTGATCAGATTACGCATTTCTGATCTGGGGATCATTAACTGAGGCCTTCTGATCTGTAGGAAGAAAAGAATGGTGGTTAGTCACAAGGATGTGTAGTGAAGGTAGTCAGTACGATGGGAAAATGTTTAAAGTTGAAATCTGTTTTTCTGAATAACCATGCTGTCTGAATTATATTCTCCATTGTGATTACAACATAATTATATATAATTACAATGTAATATAAATGACCAAAAAGATTTTAAATGACTGTGGCAACAACCATCAAGGTAAGGTTTGCCAAGAGGTGTAAGAAGGAGAAAGCAGTGAAAATATGGTATTAAATAGAAAAGAATGCTCTAGACATAACAGATCGAGGAGAATAATATACAGTGAGACCCAAGATAGACTTGTCCATTATTCTGCAGGTCTCCTTATATTTGAAGTTTATATAACATATTTTCCATCCATCCAAATTTATCCATATGTATAAAGGAGACATCTTTGTTCATTCTTTGCATTTGTTTTGGTAGCTTTGGGTTTAAAATCCAAAAATCTGTGTCTGTTGGATATTTTAACCACTTCAAAGTGTGGTCAAGTATACAACAGCATTTTAGTATGAATTGGTATACCCTTTTTTCTATAATTTAGAATTTAGGACTTAATTGGTTTACTTAATTGAATAATTAGTTCAGTTAACTAGGTATAAGTTTAGGTAGAAAACTAGAACATCTGATTATTTCCAAACCAAGGAGCTGTAGATTGCACAGGCTCAACAAAGTGTTTTGTAACATCTGTATCATGGACATTGCTGCTAAATGGGTAATATTCTTCATCAGAGCAATGTTTGAGTCATGGCATTTGTGTCTTCAACACTGCCAGCTCAGCAGTGTGATGGCAGAGCGACCACATCACCGTTCTTCAGCTTCAAGGCCATCTTTGGAACTGGCTGACTTGATAACTCAATAGAATCTAAATCTGTCTCTGAACAATAGATGGGAGATGCCGGAGACTAACCTCAGCTTTCTGATCAGTTTCTGACGACGGCGAAAGAAACAAACAGAGCTTGAATGAGCATGCCTGAAAGAGTATGCCGTAGTCAGAGTATCACAAGGATTGGTTCTTAAACATGCCCGTGCAGGTAGGGAGAGCATTCCCTGTGAAATTTTTTACCGGTATTTTTCAGTGTCCCTTGGTTTCCAGTTTCTGGCAAGGAGACAGTCGGTTCTTTGTGCTTCGCTATTAAAATGCGGTAACTGGAGAGAGAGAGAGTGAAAAAAAAGGGTCTTGGTTCGAGACTGTCAGCTGTTACTAATCATCCCTCCATAGCCTGCTGTGAATCCCTTGCTCGCCTCTCCCTGCTGCTCTGCTTAGCACACATAAAGGAGATAAATTACCCTCTGGTGTTCCTTGAAAAAGCATATTGTTTGTGGCCTTCCATTGCAGTGAACAGTGGTCCGGGGGCGCTGCGCAAACAAAACCACAGAACGTTAACTAGGATACCTAGATGGCCCCTCTGTACAACACCGCCCTCATGGATATGAGTTGCATCACTCTGCTGTCCCAGAAGATGCCTGTGTACACTATACAGCTGTACTGTATAAGGCATGTCCGGGTGAAGAGCAAGGGCAGAAAGGTCATATAATAACACCACATTCAAACCATTTTACAAGACATCCTAAGTGATCTTTGCAGACTTCTGGAGTTGTAGAACAATCCAAGTCCTAGTCGGCTATTGACATGATCTGGACTCGAACCCAAGCTCTCTGACTCATAGAACCCAGACTGTGCTGGGGCAAGTACATCTACTGGTTGAGGCCAGGGACACTTGTTTTTCCATTGGTTAAGCATTGTATGTGGAGAAAATGTATAAGGAATGTATTAATGTATTAAACATGGCAAGTGAGATCTAAGTAAAGATCATTTTGATTTTGAAATGTCTGCAATAAGTACTTTAATCCACACCGTTTCTGTTTGCCACAGTGCAAGCAGGGTTGTCTAGTCAGTCGTTCAGTCTGTGTGTTTGCATTAGCCTGAAAGAATATGGCTGGGTTGTGCAGTATCCAATTATTGGGTCCATTGGGTGGGTCTTCCTTCCAATCTTTTTCTCTTCTTTATTCTGGGCTCAGGGTTTTATGTGGTCTTCCTAGATCTCCTAAATCCTTTTTTTAACTGTTATCTACTTATTTTATTTTGGACTCTGTGTTTTTCTTGTTCCTATCTTTTTTCTTGCCATCTTGTTTAGATACCAGTGAAGGAAAAAAATGCTCTGCATGAGATTCTGCTGTTTACAAGATCATACTTACTGGGTTTCGAGGAAGGGCTTGTCATTAGCACTAGACAAACAGGAAGAATTTATGGCCTTTCTTGCATTTACATGTTCTGACATTCTTGCATTATTCTACAGCTGTCTATTATCCCATGTGATTAATGTTGGTCCCCGTTTATATACCTGTGCATTTTTCTGGAGCAATCTGACTGAAGTAACCGGTTCACGACAACATGCCCCCACGTGGGAGTTATTTTTTGGGAGTTTTACCATCTAATTGATTCTGATAAAGATCTACTGAGCAGAAACTGGCTTAACAGGAGTACAGCACTGAGCCAAAAGGGGAATGGATCTTCAGAAATGCAATTAGAACACTTTCCCTTATTATGTGAGACAAAAACCTGTAGATTTCAGCATTGTGCAGCTTGCCTAACTTTCACATCAACTTAACAATAATTTATTTGATTGACTGCCTTGTAATTGTTTATATTCAATTTACAACACAAGAAAAAAAAACTAAAGTCCCACTCTCCAAGAGAGTCTGAAAACCAGCTCAGCTTCTGAATTGTCTTAAGATAAATGTCTGTTACACACTGTGCTCAGTTCACAACAGGATTACTATGCAAAGTAATGGTAGAGAAATCATGGGCGGTGGTCCCTGTATCTAGAGCTGGTCAGGTTTCTTGTTTGTCACTTGACAGCAGTGAGCCTTTCACAATCAACCTGAAAGCAGATGAGTATGCCTTAAGCCAGCGTCACACTACATGTCTCAATACGACGTCTAGTCGGAGAGCATGTCAAATTTAATGACTGCAGTTGTTGAATCCCGCTGCCCTTTCTGTCCTAGAGCGTGTCAAATTATACGACTAGGAATCGCAGGGGGTGACTACACGATTCCCTCACGACTATTCACCACGGTTCCAAATCTCGTAGTGCGCCGCGAAAGTACCGCGAGGTCGCCTCATTTTGGCAGCCAATCAACGTGGAGCACCGCGCGAAAGTAGACAAACACGAAAACATCGAACAGACACCTGTGCTGGCTCCAAAGTTCGACGAGCCTCTCTTCCATTTGCACAGTCCAAAACACTCGCTTTCCTTCTTTCCTTGCAGCCGCATGGTATGCATTGTACTTCCGGTTGAGCGCTCATTGGCTGTTGGCTGTGGCAGACTCAAGAGCCCACCCCAGCGACTTGCGAGTCGCTACGAGAAAATCAAACCAGACTCGCTGGGCGTGGCGCACTACACAACTGGCGGGCGCACGCTGCGACTCTCCACAGCTCACTTTGATTTTCTTACAGTTATGTACATGAAGGCTGCGACTGAAAATCCCGGGGAAAGTAGTGTAGTGTGACGCCGGCATTACTTAACTGAATCTTTTTCATCATTGGTTTCCGTTGCTGAAAGTTCAGTGTTTCACATAACTGTGAGAGGGCAGTCCGAGGTCCCTGTGTGAACCTTCTGCCCTTTCACATTACTTATGTAACAAAACATTCAAATGAAATTGTTAACAATGTAAGAGCTGGAAAGAAGCTACAAAGACCTAATTAGGAAATGAATGATATCAGTTACAGTTTAATTAAGACATCAGAAAATCAGCTGGGACAGAAACCTGAAGGAGGGTTTGGAGCACCCTTTCTCTTCTGGTGTTCATGCAGACTTGAGGATTTTTAAGACCTATCCATGATTAAGAAGCTAGAAGGGGTGTATAATTATTATGCTTGTTGAACTAATTTCTGGGTTTCCCATCTTTCAGGTGTGTGGAATGTAAGGAACTAGACATTTATAGGGAGAGTTAGGCACAAATTAATTCCCTCTTGGGTCTGAATATTATTAATAAGCTTCATAGACCCAAAAAGGAAACATCCAATTAATAACCAGAAACACACACTTGGAGCATCATGTAAGATACCAAAGACCTTAGCGTAGAAATGGGTTAAATAAAGGCATCAGTTTATGAATTGATAATATCCATTTATATCATCAATAATAACATATATATAATATCAGTAAGGAACATAAAGCAGGAGACAGGGAGTCCACCAGGATCTGGAATAAGAATCGCAACTCTACCTCCCTTTTTCTGGGTTCAGTTGAACTCCTGGTGATTTAATTGAATTTGTGATTGAACAAAATTGTTTTCCTAGTTGGACTGGGAAGCCCTGTTCGTCCCATATGCTCTTCTGCTGTTTCCGATTAGAAATGCTCTATTTCTATAGTTAAACCACTGTTAGGCTGCAGACTGTAACCCAGGACCAGGACTGGCCACCCTGCTATTAAGTAACCAAGTTTAAACTTCCAGTTTATCTGTTAATAGGGACATTTATTTTGCCACATAACTGGAGATGATGATGATTGGTTATTATTATTATTTTTATTCATATTTATTTATGTAGGCAGAGTAATCTCTTCTGAGCTTAGGAGGCAGGTTGGTTCTTGAAATTATAAACAAACTTCCATATTCTCAATTGCGGGAAATGGAAAGTTCCCAGAAAAAAAAAACTCCCCAGACAAGAAGGGCAACAACAAGGCAATAATACTATAGACACCGTGCTTGCTCATAATGATTTAATATACTTCAGACATTGCATTGAAAATCATCAAAATGATTTAATCTTAGTTAAAATCAAACCGTTTGAAAATGAATACAAAAATGGATCTGGTTTTTAATAGCAGGAGGAAAGGGCAGGTCACATCGTCTTGAGTCCTTGGTGTGCTTGTTTGCACAGTTCAGCCTGTTAGTGTACAGGTCCTGCTTAGTAACAGTTGTGTCCAGAGATGTTTAATAAAAATGTATACAAATCCATTGGGTATTGTCCATAATGTGTTTATAAGGTTTTGGATTCAGTCCTAGATGAGTCTAGTTCTCAGTACCATCGGTAGTAAGGCCTTCATTAGTTTTGTGGGAAAACACAACTTCACCAAAACTCATTTTTTTATCATTTGCAGGCAGTGCACAAGAATGACTCTGGCAGTATGCTTTAACACACATTGCCATTTCATTTTTTACTACAACCAGTGTCTGCCACAATATTCTTTTTAACTGTAACTTTTAAAAGGCTGCCATTGACAAGTCTGTATCGTTAAGGTCCTCTCACACTGAACTAAACATGCCTGGGCTTCTAGTTGTGTTCTGATCACAGTCTGTTGTGACATCACTAAGGCCACTTGAAATACTGTAGAAAGCAGAGGATTGCTTTTCTCTGTTCACTCATTTTAGAAGAAGTATTCAGGCACTCAAGAAGCATGTTCAAACATTCAGCATGTGTCAGTCTGCGGGTTGCAAAGGAACAAGCAGAGGGTAAATCCATACTGAACAGTAAAAAGAAAGCAGAAAAGACATTCAGATTTCTGCATCGGAAATCAGACTGGACCTCGGACTATAAGTGATAGAAACACAATAGTAGAAGAGTTCAGCTCAGGTTTTTGATGGCATTTCCAACCAGCCTCCAACTCTTCTTTTAATCTGATCCCAGTTTTTCCTTGGATTTCAAACCGAAATTGATACCTAATACCTAAATAAGCTCCTAACAGTGTTCTGGTAAAATTTGAGCTCTTCTGTTTTTGACAAATCAATTAAAGTTTGAAATTTTGAAAGTGAAGTTAAAGTTTAAAAGTTAAAGTTTAGGGCTAGCGTTCAACTTTACAGTTAGAGGTTCAGCTAAGTAATTTTTAAGTAGGACTAACTTTCACAGTTGTGCAGCCTTCTTCAGGAATGTGTGTCTTCTTCACTCACCTGAAAAAAGTTCCCCCTTGGAACTTATCCTTCAGTATGCCTGCGAGTGCATGGATGTAGGCAGGTTTTGCACAGACATATTGGAAGGGCTGTCAGTGTATCAAGTGGCCTCAAAGATTTAAGAACACAAGAAAGGTTATAAAGAGAGGAGGCCATTCAGACATCCAGACCATTTGGCAGTTAGTAGCTAATCGATCCCAGGAAGTCATCCAGCCATTTCTTGAATGAATACAGGGTGTCAGCAAGGCTGGATACCTTGCTCCAAAACTCCCACTACCCTTTTTTAGAAGCACATAGCAGTTGACTAGATGGCCCTCACTGGTTCAAAGAATCAGTTTGTGAAACCGCAGCAATGTGGGTCAGCCAGCAGCAGTGATGCATGAGGTTATATGGAAAATGTACTAGACGCCAAAGCTACTGCTGAGTTTAGACTGTGGGGACTGTAGTTTATCAGGGTGAGAAAAAACACTTCTGGTTGTGCTTTTTACGTTGCGATTATTTAAGGATGAGAAGGTTACACAGCGGCCTCTGCTGTAAAGAACGATTGGAGCTCCAAAGTCAGAGCTGTAGGAGAAGAGAATTTGAAATAGCCTTACCAGCTGACATAGCTGTCTGGCTAGAGGCTCAACCTTTTATCCCCTCCTTCTGGTGTGTAAAAAAGACAGCTCGGTTTAATTCACAGACTCCAAAAGCTGCACTTCTGTTACGGTAAGGTCAGAGTGCATGAGCACGCGTTCAGCAGAATCGGAAGGATGTTCAAATCCGATCCTCAAAGTGTCCACACAGATGTGTGTGTGCCAGGATGCGTAGCAGGCCACCTCTGAGAGATCGTATTAACCTGATGGAAAAAATGGCACTGCAGGCAGCACACCAGGTGGCCTACATCAGTGTGAATTAATTAAACTCCACGGTGAGTCTTCCAGTGTCATCGTGGGGATGTGTGTCACAGACAACAAGCCGCTTTCTGACAGTCGTAGATCTGGTTTTCAAAGTTACGTACTCATTTAAAACACAACATTTGAAAAATGTGTCTTTGCGGGCTAGGATACGCCAATCCTAGTGCCTTTTCTTTCCCATGACTTGTTGTCATGTGTTCTGCATGCTGCAGGTAATTTTCTGCACGTAGGAAAAAAGTATCTGCAACATGCATGAAAGCTTATGTTTTCAAAATCAGTAGCTTTCAAATAGTTATAGAGGAACTTGAGATGATTTCAAGCATGTCTGACAAGGGTAATAAGTTAGCGTTATTTTCCTTAAATGCCTTCGTATTGTGTCAGTGGTGCAGTTTAGTTGTTATGCTGAAGGACTATACGGGCTCTTTAGTTCTGCTCTTGAATGGCAGAAACTTGGGCCAGGGTGCCGCGCCGCAAACCCCTCCTTCACAGAGAGAACCAAACGTTTTCTGTCTATAGCACCTTTGTCCGATAAACATTGATGTAATGGTCGACCTCTGCCCTGAAAGCTCTCCAAAAAAAGGTTTGTTATAGCTTTATTTTGGGCGCAGTGTGACTGGTTTTTCAATCGTTTAGGAGGAAAAAAGGCAGGGGGAGGCGGTGGTGTTGCAGAGTAGAGTGGATGGGGGGGGGGGCTGGGTCGGATATTTTTTTCATCTTGTTTTTTTTTTAAAAGGCTGCCCCCTCCTCCCCCCTGAAACGTAATGTCTTTAGTCTCCGGGAGGGATGGCCAGCGCTTCGCTTGCTGTTGCCACGGCGACGGGGGAGCGATCTTGTTGTGGAGGATGGCAGCGCGACAAGTTTCCCAGGCCCATTGGGGGCAGGCGGGAGGAACGCGGAGCGGGCACGGCTGGCATCGGCGCTGTGAGATCAGCGCGGGATTAAAGGAGCACATACATCCCGCCCGGACAATGAGCGCTTTGCTGGAGCGATGTGAATGGGGATAATGCCCCCATAATGGCCAGCGACACCTTGGAAATACAGAGCTAACTTTATTGCTTCTCAATTTAGGTCATTGTCAGAGGCGCTTTTCCTTGCGATGGGGGTTCTTTTCTAACTCTTCATCAGTGTGACGCTCACGATTTAAAAGGATAATGTATTTCGCCATATTGATTTATCACCCATTTTTAGAAACTGAAGATTTGTAAACTAGACCTTTCCTCAAGCCACATCTCCTCTTGAGTCCCCGGAAAGCTCATAGATCTCTTCATTTTTGTTATGATGTATTATTTGACAAATCTCCGTGGATCGTAGACTTACTTCCATCCTGTTGTCGCATCAACAAGGTTAATCATTTTGGCATAGTCTGCCAGTAACAATCTTCAATGGTCCTCATCACACTCATTGCACTTGGTAGTGTTCTTCAGAAATCCCAGTCCTGGTCCTGGACTGCAAGCCCAAACACCTGCTGGTTTATGTTGCAGACGAGCTCTCAGTTACACAGTTCAACTTTAAATCGACTTAATAATTGGATTAATTTGAACTGTTAATCATGTAGGAGGATGCCTTTTAACTATCGCAAAAGTGAAATAAAGTCTCAAACCTTTGAGCGAAAAAAAACCCTTGCAAATATTTCAATAAAGCAGCTTCTTAGTTCCTTTAAGGCTTCAGTTTGCTGTGTTGGCCTTCAGGACCAGTACTGGGAACCTCTGTTCTGTTGTACCTGTAGTGATTTGCCATTCTATGACATAATAAAACAGTGAAATGATTGATACCCAATCTTAGGTCATCCCAGAAAGACAGATTGCAACTGTACCTTGTTGGAATCATTCAGGGGGTAAATGGGTAAGATTCTTGTCTGTGATGTGGTCAGTTTTTGGTAAGGTCAGTGGGTACACAAAAACCTTTTTTTTGCAGTCCTAATTCAGTGACAAGGTGCATGTCCCTCTGTGGTCAGGAATGGCAGCCCTGGACAGCAAAGCCTCTGGGAAAATGGGCATGCGGGCTGTGGTGTACTACATGACCACCACGATCATCGCCGTCTTCATCGGGATCATCATGGTCCTCATCATCCACCCGGGGCGGGGCTCCAAGGACGAGTTCACCAAGCAGCAGAAGATTGAGCAGATCAGCCCTGCAGATGCCTTCCTGGACCTCATCAGGTACTGACCCGGGAGCCACATGTCCGTAACGCCAGGCTTCCCAGGCTGGGTTCTGAAGGACGCCACTGTCCTCCAGCCTGCACTCCGATGGAGCTGAAGTCTCGGTTGGTTTAATACTTTTCTCCATTAGCAACGTCGATTTCAAATGAGTAACAACATTTTGAGGGAGAAAGTTAAATAAAGTGAAAACCAGAAGGTGATGTCTTGCTAAGTGATTTCAACCAAAAAAAAAAGTTTGAGGGCAGAACCAGTTTGAAATTTTTTTTGAGTTTTTATTATTCACATTTTGATCACAGGAGTATAGTTGGTGTGCATAGTTTCCAGTGGGTTCGGACACTGGGTTGGTTTGGGTTGTCATCTGGAGAATACACTAGCCCTTGCAGGGAAGGTCTTGTTGAGCAAATTCACTAGGAGAACCAGGAGGGCAAAGCTTGAGGACAGCTTTTGTGTAGTCAGTCTTTCAATCTGTGTGGTTGCTTTGCTGGTGGAATCAGCATTGAAGCTTGCAAAGGCTTGTGAACCCAGGCTCTGTTTTCAAGAGGAGTACATGACTTGTGCTGTAACCTGGCATTTGTGGACATGATGTGTTATCACATGCGAGCCATGGATTAGTAACAATACGGGGACAATGTTATTGAGCTATTGAAGGCCTGCTGAGCACCAGCAGTGCCAAGAGGTTAATTAGATGTGGCTCTGGTCACTGTCCTTGAGCAAGCAAAGGTCAGTATGTTTGCTATAAGAGAGGCAAGACAGAAATGTGAACCATACCAATGTGAAAAGGCACATTCTGGAAGACCAAACTGGGTAAATTAAATCTGACTGGTAATTTAAACATCCTTTTAAGGCTTTAAAAGCAGCCTTTACAAGTGACTGTCAAGACATTAGGGAAGATAGCCATATCTAAGAACAGCTTTGAATGGATGCAGTTTACAGTTTTGGTTGTCCAGGATGGTCTCTCACAAGTTTGCTTCTTTGGCTCATACATTAGGAGTTGAGCATGGTTGACTGTAAAATGCATTTAAAATACTCATTATGCAATATTCAATAATACAGGGGAAAGGGCTGATTGGAAGGGATTACTAACAGTTCCCAGAGCCCTACAAGAACATCCAGACTGTTTTTTGTTCTGCTTGTTTAATTAATTGCTGCAGTTATTCATGTAATTGGACAGTTCTAAAACTCCTTCCCAAGCCTCAGAAACACCAGCATGTCTTACTTGTATTATCCCTTGAATCACATGTGTATTTAAATATGTATTACCTGTGAATGACTTGTTGCATATCAATGATAAGTTGATCTGTTAATTAAGAGTTCCAATCAGACCCAGAGAGTGACAGCCCAGGAGTGTCAGAGTTTGGAAACCCTCTATTGATCATATTAAGGTGCTAAATACCCTAAAGCTTTCAAAACGTACGCAACATATTTTCCACCTAAACCATTTCACCAACATGCAGCCCGTGAGCAGAGGTAAAGGGTAAAAATATTAAGGATCATGATTTTTCAGAAATTGGTCCTCCGGCACAACTGAAAGTGAACGATTGAGGAAACAGAGCCATAAGTAGTGGTTTTGCCTTGTCATAAAAACTTCAAGCAGTTGCCTGAGTATCAAGATTAGGATGTATGATTTACAAAATTTGCTGATTTTCAATCTCTTTTTTACCTTTAACTCGAGATTCAAAAAGCATGAATTAAAAAGTAACATAATTGTACAGGATGTTTTAAAACATACATGAGATTCCACTTTGTAATCCACGATGAGCTCTATAATATATAATTTATTACTTATTTAACTGGACCAATGTCCAGTTCTTCTTCTTCTGGACACAAACAAAAATTCTGGACGTAAACAAAGATCCATGTATGCAGAGACACAGAAAGATGAGTCATTTAATTATTTCTGACCGTGGGTAATGACACAGCGATGATGAAGTGTGACTTTATCACGCCATCCTGAGATCGGCACAGGTCTGAGGAGTCCAGGATTTTTCTTCTGGGTCTCATGGGGAACCTCACTGCTGGAGGGATGAAGGGAGAAACACTGAGGAGTGTGGCTGTGTACGAACTCCACCCCACCCTACAACTCCCACCAAGCTTCCCAGGTTAACAAGTCTTAATTGGCCACTAATTGCCATGTTCAGAATGGTATTTGGAAAAGGTTCCTGACTGGATATGGTCCAAACAGGAGCTCTTGGCCAAAGTGGGGACATTTAATCTTGGACTAAGAGCCCATTATTTCCAGTCCAAACTCCGCTCTTTGGTCTGTGAGAGTGTTTGCGAAGCTCCCTAGGGTAGTGGGACTAGCTGGTCTGAAATGGTTTGGTTCACACCACAAAGTGCTACTGTAGTTTCCCAAGAATTTGCAGTTCATAAGGAGCCTGTTTTTGTAAGCAGTAAACGACAAAGTATGCTGGATATTCTAAAAGAGACTTTAATGCACAAAAAAGACAATTAAGCACATAAAAATGTTTTTTTGGTAGAAAGGGCCTCAGATTACCAAACTGTAATCGAGAGCATTATCAGATATGGTATAACAGTGTGGTTTGGTAATTTATCAGTTCAATTAAGATGCCAAATTACCTGTCTCATCCAAACAGCTTTGAAGGTCTTGGGAGTGAAACGGCACCCCTCCCTGCAAACAATCTTTGAAAAAGCCATAATCAAACAGGCAGAAAAATTATATTAGATCCTTCCCACATCCTCAATTCTGAATATCAACTTCTTCCTCCTGGCAAACGTTTAAGGGGTTCCCAAATGTAAGTCTAACAGATACAAACATTCCTTCGTTCTACTATCCATTAAAGCTGTCAATACAAATGGCAAGGATAAACACAATTTTTGACCTTTACAATCCACTTGTGTGCAATATGTTTTGTAATGTGTTAGAAATGTTATGTTATTTTAGATTAGATTAAGAATGATGTCCCATTGAATACAACAACAGGAATGTCAGCATACTTCAATTTTGTTGACAAGTTGTTCTCATACATTGTATAGCCCCTTACCCTAACCACCACGGAAATAAATGTACACATCAAAACTACAATTGCAGAAAAACAGACCCTTGACCTGGATGAAGAGCTTCTTTGCTCTGTGCAATCCTTGTAACTCTGTCAGGAAAAGTCATGAAGATTTTTACTTTGATACACTCTCTTATGCTGAGATCTGCACACTATCTTGCATTTTAATATTTTTATACAAACAGAGGTTCTAACCAAACTGCAAAGCAATATTTGTCTCTGGGGATTGTTGGAATTTTCTTCTACAGTGAATGTAATTCCTTCACATAATATTTTAATTTAATTTATTCTGCAATGAGTCTTTTCTTTTTTTTTCTGCAGAAACATGTTTCCCCCCAACCTGGTACAAGCCTGCACACAACAGGTAGGTTACTGTCTTATACCTTTATGTGTAGTGTGGATCAATGCACTATCAGACCTTTTATTAAATAATATGGCATTTGACATCTAGCCTTTTATCATGGTTTGAAGGAGGCAGGTGTTCTAAGCCTTGTGCTGGTCAAAGTTTGGACAGGCCTCAGAACAGCTCTTCAGAAAATTGCATTAGTAGCTTTTTCTCTGACCTGAAGGAAATTGGCTTCTCAGTGCCACTTTAAAAAACACAGACTTGGCTGGCTGTGACAATGGTGCCCCAGATGGATGTTGCTTGCCAACAGACATTAGTTGCCATAATGCAAATCTCACCTTTCGTGCAGTTTCCAGTTCTCCCAGTTAGAATTGAGACAAGCGTATTTTCATTAATCTCCTTAATCTTGAAAAACTGGGCTCAGTTGGCAGGTGACACATCCCAACTTGGAAACATGTTTGTAGATTGTAGTCTATGTCTGCTAAGCTGCTCAGGGCTGCCCTGTAACATCTGTTTGATACTGGTTCTCTGACTTAGTTCTGGATTTTGTACAGCTAAATGAGAAACTGTGAAAACAGAATAAAGATGTATGATCTGAAACATGTACAGTAGATATCCAAAGGGCTGAATATATACTGTAGGTGACCAGAGTTAAGATAAATGACTGAGCTTAAGGTTTTTAAAGAAAAATTTTGTCCCTTAGGAATTTTTTCTTTGGTGTTCCTGATGAGCAACAATTGTTTCTTGTGCAGGAAATGATCTATCACCCCTAAAAAGTATTAACTTACCGGTTTCTGCTGAAGAACAAAACGTTTTTATTTCTCTGCAAGAGAAGACAACTTGCTTTTGTTTAAAGAGTTTGAAAAGGATTCGTAAGAATGGTGCCAAATATGTCACAATATGTTTTCATGAGATGGTGGATCAGAATCCCTTCAAAGGAGATGTGTTTTGTATTCAAGGAAAGGGAGAAGATATCAATAACATCATAAAATACTGGGCGGTCTGGTAATAAAGAGGAGGCTTTTAACACGAATCAGTGTGCTAATAGATATTCAGAGACGTATGCAGCAGCAGGGAGGGATTGGTATCATTCTTGTCTTGCATTTTAAATGGAAGAGGTTGTAACATGCCGGTTGGTGGCCATATTTGGCTTTCTGAACTGGCAGCAGAGCAATGGGCTTGTAGCATGCGGGAGGGTCCGGAAACAGGCCAGTTTGAGAGGCGGCCCGCTGAGGCCGGACAAGGAAGGGCAGCTGGGACAGGACACTGACTGCAGGGGACACTGCTGGCCTTGGAGCTGCGTTCCAAGCGCCGTCATGGACTCATGGGTCCGCTGGGACTGACCGAGAACAATAGAGCGAGACGCTTGCCTGCTGTCTTCAGAGAGGAGATGTTTTTCCTCCTTGTAAAGAAAGGCACCGTGTTTTTTGCAAGATCTGTTTTCTCTCACAGTAACACTCACTCCACCTCTCTCAACTCATCATCCATTTACTAATCGCTTTACGTATTTAACCAGTACAGGAGCCAGAGCTTATCCTAGCAAGCAGTGGGAGCAAGGCTGGGTACATGCTGGACTAGAAGCCAGTCCATTGCAGGGCATGCAGACACAGACACAAAACAAACACACACACATTCACACCAGGGCCAGTTTTCCCAGAAGACTATTAACCTCCCAGCATGTCCCTGGACTGTGGAAATCGGAGGAAATCTAAACGAACAATGGGTGAACATACAGACTCCACACAGATGGCCCCCCAGGAATTGAAAACAGTGCCCCAACCCTGCGAGGCAGCAATGCTAACCACTGTGCCACCAACCTGCCCATCTCTGTCAACCCTCATTTTTAATTTTACGAATGACAAAGGAACTTTGATCGCTGCCTTCTTCAGAAAAGCGTAGAAGTATACAAAGAGCATAAGATTTTGTCTCGGACAGACTGGCACAGATGGATATTATCAAGAGGGGGAAGATGCGTAGATTATATGGACAGTCTTCGTGATTTCAGGGCATGACTCACTTCAGTATAGCTCACAAAATAAATGTAAATTAATATAAAAGCACATGAAAGTGTGGTAATAAAGGAGGTTAAGTCATGGGTAAGTTATTTCATCTTCATATAAACCTACGTATGGGATAGAAAAAGGTGAAGCCAAATCCACAACACTTACAGTAGGTCTCAGCCAACAAAGCTGTGTGCTTGCACAGCAAAGACGTTCAGGAAAATGATGGTTCAGTCAGGATATCTGTCACAGTTCACTAAACATCTCTGGCTTGTTAAAGTTTGATCTTTTTTTTTTGCCACGCCCTACTACGGTGGGTGTTTTAGAAGGGTAGGGGATAACAAGTTAAGGAGACATTTTTGATTAGCTCAGCTGAAGCCCAGACTTGTAAATGCACCACTGGCATTGACTAAACCTGGAATACATACTGTGTAGACAATCGCTAATGATCTGAAAAGACTGAACATCCAAGACTAGTCAATGCAGTCTTCTCTTTTCTTAGACTTTGTATCCCACGCAACTCGCACAGGGGCTTTGCAAAGAGATTGAGCTGAAGGACTCTTCGAGAGAGAATCCAAACAGTGCCAATTGTGTTCCGAGCACTGGCCGGATGATTATCTGTGTTTTTCCATTCTAGTTCAAGACGCAGTACGGCAAGCGGATGATCACTGTGATGGTGGTGGTGAACGAGACTGTCCTCAACCTGACGAACTCCTCCCAGGAGATCCAGAAGGAGGAGATCATCCCCATCCCTGGCTCAGTCAACGGGGTGAACGCCCTGGGCCTGGTGGTGTTCTCCATGTGCTTCGGCCTCATCATCGGCAACATGAAGGAGAAGGGCCAGGCTCTCCGGGATTTCTTTGACTGCCTCAATGAGGCCATCATGAGGCTGGTGGCCATCATCATGTGGTAAGGCTGCATGCCACTCTCCAAGCCAGTAGTCTACACAGCAGTTTAACACTCAAGCTGACACAGAGTCCTGAGCTGTCTGTCGATCTGCTAGTTACTGTGCAGAGCAGATCCTCAGCTCATGGCTGAATGAGATCCTGGGATCAATTAACTAATAATCACCACAGGGCCCAGTGGGCTAAATGGCCGTCTCCCATCTGTAACAGTTTCCATGTTCTCATTTACACAAGTGAAAGCACTGCCCTAGAGGCTGTCAACAGCATCTCAAGCAGCTTCATGCCCATTTGGTACTTTATATAAGCAGCCAGTATTAAATGATGTATCGCACTGCTCAGCAGTTCTAAAACAAAAAAACACAAAGATATATTTTTGTTCTGATAGGAGAAACCATGGTTTGATGCTGTAGTTGAGTTGGTCTTTGACACAGAGCTGTAATATGCAATAAATGGTAACACACATAGACCTGTTTGAGTTTTAATGTATGTGGATGTAATTCTTCAGAGCTGGTGTGTCGACAGTGGTGGTGTGGCCAGCTGCATCGCTGACTTGGATACCTTTGTGACTGAGCAACCTTTCTCAGGCTCTTAAATATTGCTGACTGATGATGTCCAAACCATCCTGGCACTTAACAGGCAACTGCCTTTACTGGATACTTACCAGCCTCCCCCAGACAGGACAGAACAGACAGGTGTACTGAACTTTTACAGAAATCGTCTCCCCATCATTGAAAGATGAATTGTTTTTCCTTTTCCTGTCATTTTATTAGAAACATTTAAAAGAGTTTTTCAGCCTTCCATCTAGAAGCACTCTGCAAGACTGACCTCTTCCTTTCTTCCAATAGTAGTCTTCCCTGGCTTTTTCTGAGCAGAGGAAGTTAAACACTGGATATGATCACTGTTATATTTCATCACGCTGATTAGCACGGAATTATCTGTGTTGGAATTTAGAGTTAATCTTTGTGTAGGAACTGATAGTCTTGAGATTGTGTTTTATGTTTACTTTTTTAGTTCCCTCTTCAGATGATTGTCTGTACTATTAGCCTTCCTTCTGTGAAAGTACTTTCAGTCTTTAGTCGTGGGGTATTTAAGGATATTTAAGGATCAAGAGTGACTACAGTAAATTCAGGTTAATCCAGTGTCTTATACTACACAATGGAAGGAACTAATCATTCATTTATATTAGATCTAAGAAGACAATTAGAGGAATTCTTGTTTGATCAAAGATCGACACTGATCTATGTGTGTTACCACTTATTGCATGTTACAGTCTCAAAGGTTACCTCTTCAGCATAGGTGTTTTGTTCTCCCTGTCTTAGGTACGCTCCCCTTGGTATCCTGTTCCTGATCGCTGGCAAGATCGTGGAGATGGAGGATATAAGCATGATGGGAGGACAGCTGGGGATGTACACAATAACAGTCATCATCGGCCTGTTCATTCATGCCGTGTTTGTGCTGCCTACCTTGTACTTTGTGGTCACGCGGAAAAACCCGTTTGTGTTCATCGGAGGGCTCCTGCAGGCCCTGATCACAGCCCTGGGAACATCGTCCAGGTAAGAACAGCTACAACATCCTGGCAAGACATACTGGACAAGGAAAAGAGAATTGCAATTCTAAAATCCTGTCTTAAGAGTGAGTCTTTTCAGAATCGTAGCCTGCCTTCCAGAGCTAGCTGTAACATTGAGCGTAGTTTTCTTACACACGCCAAATAGGTTTGTTCTTGAGTGCTTACGGAGAGCGCTGATGCCAGCAGATGTGTTAAAGTGCACCAAACAGGATTTGTGATCCATCTAGGTCACTTTGTTACTAGTAGCGAATTGATTTGAGGATCTCATCAATGAAGCAATGATTCAACAGCATAGCAGGATAGCCTGTTCCGTACTCAAACCACCCTTTGTGTAAAGACGTGCCTCCTGTTCTTCAGTACAGCAGTAGCGTAGTGTGAGCCTGAGCTTGTACACATGGTCCTCCGCTTCATACCGTGGTCCAGAGCGCCACAGGTCAGCCGCACCTTTCCCTGTGTCTGCTTCAGCTCCGCGACTCTGCCCATCACCTTCAAGTGCCTGGAGGAGAACAACAACGTGGACAAACGCATCACCCGGTTTGTCCTGCCCGTGGGCGCCACCATCAACATGGATGGCACGGCGCTGTACGAGGCCCTGGCCGCCATTTTCATCGCTCAGGTGAACGGGATGGAGCTGAACTTCGGCCAGATCATCACCATCAGGTACCGAGCTTCCTGTCCCGCTGTTAAATGGCTCCAACAGGACAGACCAAGTGAGATGAGAGACATACAGAATAGTGTCCCAGTAGCGTATTTTAAGTACAGGGTATATTCCAATACTTTAAAAAAATATTGCCAGATAATAGTATTTTTAAATGCATTTACACAATAGAAAGTGATAATATGTTGATCTTTATGTTTAAATATATTTCAGTAATGCACTGATAACTGTGCATTACTACACACAGATACTAATGCGGATGTTAGTCCCATGTTAAAGAGCCTTAGGATGTGTAATGGGACAGTAGGTTTTATAGGTAGTTTAAAAGGCTAAAAGAAGTAAATAGATTGAATAATATTTCTATACTGATTTTTGTTTTTTATATTTCTGTGTCAGGTTGCTGGTTTGTAGAAATGAAACACATATGAGTGCAGATGAACAAATCACTGTGATTCCAGAGTTTAGTGTTCAGTGGTTCCGTGTGCCCTGTTTTGTTCACTTCACTTTCATGGTGTGTGATGATAATACATCATGATGAGGCACACCACAAATGGGAGTTTCGCTAGTCTGTGTCATTACATTTGGTGATTTAAAATAGTTTCAGAAATGTTTAAGATCTCAGACATAAGTTGTTTTTTAGATGGTAATGTTTTTTTAAAAAAAGCAAAAGTGACTTGTGATTCTGTATAAATGTCATTTGAGAGATTTTACTTAAAGTACTTAAGAAGCAGAATTATGCTGAATTTATTCATATATTTCTGTTGAATCGTATCCAATTCAGGTTCACTGTGGCCTGGTAAGCACTGGGCACAAGGTGGGATAGGTCCATCACTGGTCATACACAGAAACAAACACACACACTCACACCAGGGCCAGTTTTCCCAGAAGCAAGTTAACCTACTAGTATAGGTTATACACAGACAGCATCCCAGGAATTGAACCCAGGGCCCCAGCAGTATGAGGCAGCAATGCTAACCACTGTGCCACCGAGCTGCCCTTCTGCTGAATTCTGAACCTTATTTTGTGAAGGACTTTACGTCCAGCTGTACTGCACTCTTTAATGGAAGTGCTACCTAGTTGCTAACAAGCACTAGGCAGCATAGTGTGCATGTTAAATGGTCTTCTGACCCCTGAGTCAGGGGTCATTACAAACCCCTGGCAGGGCTCTTGCTACGTTGCTGTGGATCTCTCGAAGGAGGTGAAGCTGCTCTGTTTCCATGGCTTTCAGCATGCCGAGCAGCCTCAGCAGGCGCAGGTGGGAACATGCTGCTGTAGAACGTAAGGTATTCTCTTTGCTTGTGTACCTGTCTGACAGGGCAGTGTGTGTTTCTAACAATTCTGCTTTCTTTTTCTCCAGCATTACGGCAACAGCTGCCAGCATAGGAGCAGCAGGAATCCCCCAGGCTGGCCTTGTAACCATGGTGATCGTGTTGACCTCTGTCGGTCTGCCCACCGATGACATCACACTCATCATTGCAGTGGACTGGTTCCTGTGAGTACTTGCTCAGCAAGCGACTTGGTCCTGTTTTCCTGAGGCCGTGTTTTGATTTCTGAAAACGGCAGGACATCGGCAAGGATACCTTGTGTCTACAGTCTACCAGGGCAAGACAGACTGTGCCTCCTGGCTTTCCACCCAGACAGACTGAGCATTGGGTAGAATTGTGGGACCCTATCTCCCTTGGACCACGCGATTCACTTACTTGCACACTCAGTAGTCAAACATACATGGTTGTAACATATAAAAAGCCAAGTGCAATTACAGGCACCCCTGCACCTTCCATTAGCTCATTCACTCAAACAGCTCTGTTCAGCAGGCTGGAAGAGGCACCACTGCCATTCCAGAGTTGTCCTAGGTAGGTTTGAAGCAGTTAGGGTACCCCCTGTTATTCTGCTGCTCCAAAGCCCTCTAAGAACAGGCCTTGGCCACCAGTGTGAGTCAGATGTGGCAAAAGCTCAGCGTGAGCATGTCAGGGAGAGAGCTCCGTCCTGGTTCTTGAATCTTGAAGAAACAACTTCCTTAAGAGGTGATTTAAATCTTACTTCATGCTCCAGTAGTGCAGTGGTTTTAAGCCCAGTGTGCTGAAGATAATTGCTTAGGCAAGAGCAAGTCTAACAACTGAATCTCTAAAACGGTAGTGTTGCTCCTTATTTAGTCACTTTCTTCCCCAAAGGGTTGTGGGAGTGTGGAACAACCTCGGTCAAGTCGACACTTTGACTTCTCTCAAGAAAAGACTAAATGAGGTCTTCGGCTGATTTACCAACAGTAACTACTGTAAATGGTCTCCTCTCGCTTGTGACCTTTCTTTTGTTCTTATTTTCGTAACGCAATCCGACATCTTCCAAAATGAGAATGCCGAAAAAAAGGGCAATAAACTGTTGAGGACAGCTTTTGAAAGAATAAAGTTTATTTCTGTGTGCACTTTTCTCCAGGGACTAAATGAAGATCATTAAACTAATTTCTACTGAAATGTCAATTGGGTTTCAAATTTAAGGTTTCATTATACTCCCACCTTGGCTTACACTCCACAGAGCTTTGTGAAGCTGCCTTGCAAATTGTTAACCAAAGAATTCTTCAAGGCCATGAAATAATTGACTTCTTGATTTGACGTTAGAACTGTGCTTTTAGGTTAAAGTCTAGTTTTAGTAAAACCCCACATTGAGACACCCTGAATGACACACTTTCATAGCATCTCCAGAGTCGTGCTCTATATATTTTTCTGATGTGCATCCTGTACTTGATATTAACACAGAACAATAATTAGTTGGCCAACTCTAATTGATTTCATTTTTAAAATACCCCCCCCCCCCCTTCCCACATTAAAGCCCGAACTAATTAGAAAAGCCCTTAGCTCTGTTTTAACTAGGATAGAACACATGGATAAGAAGAAGATACTCTCAGTAGTGCTTAGCTGGAGAAAGTGGACTATAATGTGAACTGAGGTGAAACACTGGAGAGCTACAAATAAGTATTCACAATTTCTGGTTAAAAAAAATTATATATTAATTACATATGAATGGGAAGACACTTTTGCCATCAATAAATTAAACACTTGGCTATATTCGATTAATAAATATTGGGGATCTTAAACACCAGAATACCAATACACCTGTTAGATATGAAATATAGAGTTCAACAGAGATGGTCAGTGGGGAAACTGGGAATATCCCAGTTCTTAACGACTAGGAATTAGTTTTATAGCCGATGAGGAGATTGGGACCTTTCAACCACCGGTGTAAAGTGATGGATAAACACATCCAGTGTAATCAAATCCTGGTCTCCTGTGGCAGAACTGCACCCACAGGTCTACAGTTCCCATCTCGTGTGTGTCTTTGTAATTCTCTCACTGGGGAAAGCATGAGGAGGGGGGGGGCTGCCCTTTAAGGAGATGGAGCCTTTTCAAAAGCCTACAAAAGGTTCCTTGTGTAAGCGCAGTGGGAACCGTGATCTGCCAGGTAAAGGGGGGTTTAAAGGTGTTTTACCCTCCAGCTGGGGGCCAGAAAGGCATTTCTTAAGCTGAGATCTTGAGGGAAGAGGAGTCCATTAGCCCCATCAAAACTCATTTGAGAACTTGTCAATGGGGAACAAAAAAAAAAACTCCATTTTCCTGGAAGTACAAGAAGGATGTCAAATGATAGGCGCGAACAGGGAAGGTCTCTCTGGAGGAATAGAGAAACTGTCCTCAGCTCTGCTTAACTATGGTACTGAAAATAAAGAAAACCACAGGGATGGGAGGATTCGGAGTTTCCTCCAGTAATATGTGTTTTTTTTTCCATGATTTGTTGCTTATCGAACACGATGGATCGCGCCAGTGTTTGTTTTTCATTTGCAGGTGAAAACTCTTTGCTCCTAGCGATTGGTGCCCTGGAGAGTAGTAATCGGAAGTGTTACTTTAAAAGCGTCTCTTCTGCGCTCTTGTATCACTGCTCTCTCTCTCCAGCCATTAATTGCTTGTCCTTCCCGCAGGCGCCCCTGTAGAATAGCTGCAGACAGAAGACCTGTCTCGGTTTTCTGCTCAGAGTAGGCTCCTTGAGTGCACGCTAGTACATTACGATGACATGGGTAAAATGTTGTCTTTTAAAGTAACATTTTCCATTTGGTAAAGCAAACAAGTTGCGCCACGTTCAGACGAGACATGACTGCGTCTGCTTGAACTGCAGTTTAGCTGGAAGAAAAATGTTAATGTTGTTGCTTTAACAGATTCTTATACAAAAAAATATGAATAAAAGTAGGAACGTTTGTTCACTTGCTGTAGCTTAAAAATAAGTCTCATCTTCTCGTTTCTGGACGTCTCTCTGAACGATCACCTGCAGCGCCTCCAAGTCACTGTTCGCTTTTGGAATGAAGCCGTGCTCGGGAAAAAAAAGCACAGCAGACGAGCTCAAAAGCCTCTTTTACCCTTTCTTTTATACTGTATGTCTCGGCGGGACTCTATGGATGATGTGCTTGTGTGACAGGCTGAAAGATAGCCCCACGCCGCACAGTGGAGTAGCTCTGTTTTCCAGAAGTGACTTGTTCAGTTAGTTCGGTGCCATTGCGCTCAACCTCACCCACTCCGTGTCCTTATAACCCACAGGGACCGTCTGCGCACCACTACCAACGTCCTGGGCGACTCTATCGGGGCGGGCATCGTGGAGTACCTGTCCAGGCATGAGCTGCAGTCGAAAGATGCCGAGATGGGCAACTCGGTGGTGGAGGAGAAAGAGCTGAAGAAGCCCTACCAGCTCATATCCCAGGAAAACGAGTACGAGAACGAGAAACCTCTGGACAGCGAAACCAAGATGTAGTGTTCACACGCGTTCCCGGGTCTTTCTTGGGGAAAGGGGGCATTTTTCTTTAAAACAACAACAACAAAATATACATTGCGGGTGTCGAGAGTTTCCCAACCACCGCATTCATTTGTTTCGTGCTGTTGCTGTTCTCGTTTTTTAAAAATTCGCTCAGTCTTACTCTTGGTTAAAAAAAATAAGATAACATTTATGATAAAGGCATGGAATTCTGGCTCACACATATACTGTAGGCGTACGTGGGATGAAAAACTTGCACCATGTATACATTAAAAAAGAGAAGGAATTGGGTACAATCCTGACCATTTTTCTATTTGCTTTTGCTGTGATAGGCCATTAATGGTTTTGTACAGCCGAGCGTCCATTGTCAATAGATACCGAGAGCCTTGTAGTTTAATGCTAAATTTGCTACATTTACTAGTTTCTGTGGGATGGGGGGAAGGGAGGGGCTTCTTTATTGACTTTTTCTTCTTTTTTAGTTTGCCAGCTGCATCTTTTTAAGCGTTAAGGTTTAAATGGCATTTTTTTATTTTCAGAGGTAAACACGTTCCAGTGTGAAAGTGCCCAATTTGTCCAATCTGCGAATATGAGAGGAGTTGGCTATTTTTTTTTAAAGGAAGGAATTTTAATTAGGGGGAAGTTGAAAAGCGTGAAGTGTGGGGGGTGAGGGTTTGCAGGGGTTCGCTTCGTCACTTATTCTAATCTTTGCCTCAGAGTTTGTGTTCTGAAAAAAGAAAAGGGCACCCGTGGGGATACGGGCTCAGCCGTGTCGTGTTCACGGTATCTGCCTACCGCGACACACTGCAGGTCTGCGGCCAGTACAGGTTGGCCGGCTGTGAGCCTCGTGCTTTGTGCGCCTTTCTTGCCTAACATTAGCCCTGACCCTCGCAGAAGCCTGGGGCGGACCGGTTGGCGTATCTCAAAATCGTTTTCATCTCATACACAGCGTTAATGCCCAGCCAGAGTGCTGAAAACATTTCACTCTCAACTGAATTTTGTTTAGCGGTTACGTTATTTTTTTTTCTTTCCTTTTCAAAGCGACTGAGTCCAATCAGTACCGTACGGATTTATTTTACAGGTCCCTTCTTTTGCACAGGATTAGTAACAGGGTTTGGTAGTGTGCAGTTACAATACATACCTGATACACAAACTCTAATGACACACACCTCGGGCATTTCGGTTTAGACTGAAAGGACTCCTAGAGTTTCAGTAACAGTTTTTGGCGCAACCAACAAAATCTGCATTTTGTGATTGATTCGGAACAGTTTTGAAATATGTGGAATCCGATGTGGGTGCTGCTAGTAGGAAGGTATTCTTCAATTACTTTCCAACCTTACCGATTCAAAACCTCACTGGCCACCAATGCAGAGTGGTGAGTTTGGGGGTGATGTGTTGGGACAAAAGTGAGTGCAGGTGACTGTACCTGATATCCTAGGGGTTAAGAGTATGCCCAGCAGTGGGGCCAGGCATTGCCCCGAATCTCTCTTTAGGGTCTGAGCAATAAAAATGTACATTTATTGTTTTTTGGGAGATATGGGGTGCAAATAGTAATGAATTTAAAAGTCCATGCAGGCATTGGGAAGGTTATTAAGCTAAATGTGAAATCCTGGCTCCAAGTGGTACCCTAGACAACAGTCACCAGACACAGAAAGGATTAGGCACTGAGCCGAACTCTATATCTGGGTAAGCTTTATAAAATAAAGTTTCCTTTATACATTTTTAAAAGTTTTATTGTCAGGTTTGAAAATGATGCATTTGTTTTTATTTTAATTTTATTTTGCTGTTATTGTTACAAAAGAAGGCTACAATTTACCTACAGAGTTTTGGCACTGTGCTTTGACAGAAGCCACTTCAGTGCTAAAAAGCACAGGCGCTCACTTGATTTATATGAAGAATATTGATTTAACTAATATTTGATCTTTTGTTCTTTTAACAGTTGCCAGGTTGTTTTTTTTCTCCTATAGTAGGATAGGTAAACTGTGCCTTCTAATATCTGTGGCTACAATTTAAAAAAAATACATAGATGTCCTTTAATGACAAATTTTTATTTTGCTAACAGACATTGTAGAATGTAGAAATGTGTTTCAAAATTTTTATATAGAGAATTGTGTAGATACATGTGTACATTAACTGTAGAGAACTTGGAATAATGGTTTACATGTGGAAACTACGCTGTACAGTTGCTGCAAAGACGTGGTCTTTATATTGATAACTGGACAGTCCGTCCATCCAACACTGTCTGACACACACAAATTGTAGCACAATGTGTTATGATTGTATAAGAACTAACTCTAATGGAAACTGTGATTTTTTTTCATTTTAATGTTTTTGGGTTTTTTTTTGCTTGGCATTTGCAATTGGGTCTGTATGTTAATGCAGCACACGTGCGATTTGATATACAAAAATAAATAAAACATAAAGGTAGATTTGTCTCCAGTAAATATAGTTTTAAATAAAATCTCAAAATGAAAATATTGAGATGACTGTGCTCCCTTCTTCAAGATCCTCTTCTGTTTTTCTTGTTGTAAGGGTTCAAATTTGCTTTCTGCTGTGCTGTGTTCCATTTACATCAAGAGCAAATCAAGAGCAACCACCCCACACACACACAGGAACCAGCAAGTCACTGGATTCCATTATTCCCCGGGTGCAAAAACACGAATAAGAAAGGTTACAAACAAGAAGGCCATGGGCACAACTAGTTTGTCCATTGCCTGTAGCTCACTGATTGGAAGATCTCATCCAGCCAGCCCTGCCTTGACAGGAGCCAGGAGTCTGGCTTTGACATCATGACAGGGTAGCCTGTTCCAGACCTCTACAACTCTTTGTGCACCATTTTGGGCCATTGTTCCTTCATCACATCACCTACCCTTTCTCACCTCCATCCAGCCTGACCTTTTTGTTTTGCTTGTCTTTTTTTATGAAGAAATAAGGCAGTGTGTTGTGAATAAAATAAAGTTAACAACAACAACAACAACAATAATAATAACATCATCATAATCATCATCACTCATACATTTTTGAATACAGGTTGTGGGGAAGCTGGCAGACAGTGGCAGGATACAGCCTGGACAGGATGCCAGTTTATCATGGGGCACTCACATGTGGCAGAAAATGATGCCCAGACTAATAGACTTCCCTTCATGTCTTTGCACTGTGGGAACACTAAGATACAAGCCACTGTGATAGCACCATCGTCAAATACGATACATAGCTCAAGCACTGGAGCCCTTTATTCATGCCTCATGACATTCTCATATAATTTAAGGTGGACAGTCAAATACAAAATAAGTACAGTATTTGAAAACTGTATTGTGCATCATTGGAATGACATACTTTAATTAGTATTTCAATTGAGAAAAAATGATTCAAAGCCAATCCAAATGAAGTGATATGCTACTAGGCGATAGCAAGAAGAATCTTTCCTTTGTCTTTGCGCAGAAAACTGGAACTTTGAAAAGTTCACTGCACACTAAGATAAAGAACAAAAATATTTAAAAAGCCAGTTATGCTATATAAAACATTTATTACATCACTATTTATAATCATGCAGGTTTTGTTTCCAAGGAAACAAGATATCTATATTTCACTTAAAAATATATGCAGACTTTTTTTAAATTACATCCTCATTTGGAAAAAGCTGAAAATCTGCTGTCCAGTTAATAATCCATGATTAATGATACACGCTTTTGGGCTGTTACAGTTCTAACTGCCTGCCCATTGTTTACTGCTTTTGTTTAAACTGGTGGTTTCAACAGTTCCCTACTGAAGATCCTCACAGGCAGGGTCACGTGCTTTCCTCCAAAAGACTTGCCTGGATGCAACAGTGCTCCATAGGATCTCAAGTGCAATTGATAGGTTGGTATAGTTTTAATTTAATGTAATCACAGTACAGTAGATCAATTAGAAAATAACTTTGTTTCAAATCAAGGATGCCAACACTTCTGTCTGCATCTTAAACTGTCTACTCCGGGGTGAACTAGACACATCTGTGGTATAAAAGTCATTCTTACTCAGGCTTACTACCTGGATATCTCATGTTCTGTCCCTGCTGATGGCCCCAGCTGCTGTGGAGTGTGCGCACTACAGCTGAGACTGGATACTCCCAGAGAATTCCCTGAGGATTTTATACACAGACTAGAACCCATATTGGAGACTCTGCTTTCTCAAGCTCAGCTCTCAATCATATAATTCTTTTTCCTAACTTGTGCTCCCATTAATGGACCAG
This sequence comes from Atractosteus spatula, assembly GCF_055471065.1. Taxonomy (NCBI): domain Eukaryota; kingdom Metazoa; phylum Chordata; class Actinopteri; order Semionotiformes; family Lepisosteidae; genus Atractosteus; species Atractosteus spatula. The sequence continues at coordinate 62,209,071 of NC_142708.1, read as the reverse complement.
TGAGCTCCAGGACTGTACCATCTCTCACCACCTTCCAGTGGCTCCATATCTGACAGCTGTGTTCCAGCTGCCACCCCACCCCACATCACTCGCCATGCTATCACATTTTTCCCTGGATATAATGCTGCTGCACAGCACTATGTACAACGTCTAAACTTCACTTACCAGCCTTGAGTGATTGAAACCAACTTGTCCCAGTTTTACAGGCGGCACAGTGGCATGGCAGGTAGCACTGCTGTCTCACAGCTCTTGGGTCTAGGGTTTAACTCTGAACTGGGGCACCCTCTGTGTGGAGCTCGCATGTTTTTCCAGGTGTCCTCCCAGAGCTGTGTTGGCCAGGTTAATTGGTTTATCTGGACTTGCAGGGTGCAGTCCTGCCTCGGGCCCTGTGCTTCCACAATAGATGTCAAGCTGTGTAGACACCTCCCAGGAACGATGAGCAATAAGATTACCAGGGCAAAAAGAAACACACACATTATGGAATGTGTATCACTGGAACAAGTGAAAAAGTTAGGACGTTTTTACAGGGCTAGATTTTCAGACATATTCCAAAATTTGAATTGCTATTTACCGTGCAGTCATTTTTTAAAGCAGGCAGGTGTTAAAACCGATTTTGCACATCTGGAGTTCTGTTAAGGGTGGTATGGTGGCACTATTGTTAGCATTGCGGCTTGACTGGCATTAGGGCCCTGGATTCAATTCCTGAGATGCTATCGGCGTAGAGTTTGTTTGTTCTCCCCGTGTGGGAGTGGGTTTCCTTTCACAGTTCAAAGACATGATGTTTGTCCATCGACGTCGACGAAGACCACGACTATCAAACGATTATTAAGATTTATTGAAATGTGTCCTGAGATGGCTGATGAGTCCAGTTTGGGTACGGAAGTATCTACCGCGAATATGGCAGTTAAGACCAGTGTTTGCTGTGGCGGAGGTGCTGACAGCTCTGGCTTTTGGTGTCTCACGCTTGCTTTCGGCCTCGGCCATGCGGCGTTCTCCTGCAGGATCTGTTCCTCTGAGGATCTGCCTGCGCCATGCTGTGCGATCAGATGCGAGGCTTTCCCAGATGTCGACGGAGATTCCTAGGCTTTTCATGGAGGTTTTTTGACTGTCCCTAAAGCGCATCTTGTGTCTCCCAACTGCGCGCTTTCCCTCTGCCAGTTCAAGAGCAAGAGGGAAAGACGCTCATCGTCCATGCGTAGGACATGTCCGGCCCATCTGGCCTGAGGTTTAAGCAGCAGGGTGTGAATGGTAGGTTAATTTACTCCTGGGAAATTGGCCTTGCTATGAGTGTGTGTGTGTGTGCGTGTGCTTGTGCTTGCGCTTGTGACTGTGTGTGACCTGCGATGGACTGGTGTCCTGTCCAGGGTGTACCCTGCTGTGCGCCCATTGCTTGCCAGAATAGGCTCTGACTCCTTCGTGACACTGAATTGGATGAAGGGGTTCGAAAATGGATGGATGAAGTTCAGATAAAACATTTAAATTGCTCAAAAGGCTATAGTGAACCTGTTGATATTACTGAGATTTGAAACGAAGTTTTCCAAAAAAGAAACAAATAAATAATTCTTGGGATAACCTAATATAACTAAACCTTTTGTTGGTTGTCCTTCATTTTATCTTTCTCGGAGTGTGACAAACAGAATGCTGCTTGCAAGATTTCACTTTTTTCATAAAAAAGATTCTTTTTTGGGGGTGTGAGATTCTTTTTTTTGTGCAGGATCTTAGCCAATCCACTGTTTACCATCAAAATAACTTCACTCCAGGAATAAGTGAATAGAAAGCAAATCACAGCTCTACTGCTGAGCAGACCATTCAGTTTTCCTCGATCAGAGAAGGGGGATTTACTGGCAGGTGATTAACGCAGCCTACTTTTTACTGTCTCTGTGTGTCTCTCTCTCACACACGCTCTGTACAGAGACCAATGAGAGGCCTCTTTCTCCCCTTCAATTCAGGATGACATTCTTGCATGGTGACATCATACTTTTAGAGACAACATCAAAGGGCTGGGAACCCATTTTGCAAATGAGACACAACCAAAGGAACAGATAAATAGCAGTGCTTTCTATCTCCTCATGGTGCTTTTTGATCCTCAATAGCATGGCCTGGCAATACCTAATACCCAACACCAGGGCTAGGCCTGCAGTGCTGACAGTTTAGGACTGAGCTAGGGAGACAAAGAGGCTGGAAAAAGTTGTCCTTTCTGAATTACTTACAACAAATCCTCCCGAGTCAAAATTAAAAACCAAGAAGCTTCTTTCCACGTGCATCCTGATTCGCCCTCAGAGTTGCAAATGCACAAATTCAGGACTTAATGCTCTACGGTCCAATGAGGAGACTCTGTTGCTCATCTGTTTTGAAAACAGTGGAGATCCTTAACACGAGCCCTTTCCAATTCCCCAGGACTGAGTCCTGAATCTTTTGCTCCCTGTCTCAATGCACAGCTTTCTGTGCAATCACAGCTACCCAGAAATCACAGGTGACGTGTAAATGCAAGTCCCTGTCACAGATTCAGAGGCACAGTCTGTAGAGATTCCTTATTGAGCCTGTGCTGAGGTCAAAGGTTCTGGCTCAAGTCTGGGCTATGCTGTGAGATTTCTTGCCCTCTGTAGGCAAGGGGTCAGGAGGCTGGGAGTTGCTGAGAACACGTGGAGATCCCACAAAGTGTAGCAAGGCCGACTCGAACACAGAACCCAGCCCCTTACAGACAAGAGACAGTCCAGTCATGACACAGAAACAGGCGTAAAATCACTGGCGCTACCTCACGGCCAAAATAACAACATTTGCGTGAAATATATAATACCGCGTTTATACAGTAGCTTACTATTCAAGGGTGTTGGAAATCACAGCGCACAAAAATAATGGAAAGGGCAAACAGCCCCATTGTTCATAATTATATATTTTTTTAATTTTATGTTTAATCTGATTCACTCTAAATTCAGTCTGTGCCACATGTGTTTATCATATATTGATCACCTAAAAAGAGCTTTAGCATAAAGTTCGTATTTTGAAAATATTAGAAACGATTCACGTGAAGTCAGGTTTTTGCAAAATGCCGGGTGGGGAGAGGTTAGAGGGGATTTCATCCTTAGAGGGTGTGTCCCCAGTACAGCCAGTACTGTTAACGACACGACAGAGAGACAGAATCACATGAGCTTGATCGGCCGAATGGCCTCTTCTTATCTCGGGCCTTTTCTGTTGTTAAGCCACAAACCTTTTGTTCTTGCATCGGTGGAATTAAATACTTTGTTGTATCTTGTTTCATGAGTCTCAGAAATCTTTTAAATTTAGACTCATCCGACCAGAGGACTTTATCCCCGTAAAGCTTTTCAATGCTCGTCATTACCATCCTCTGTCTAGAGTCACACCCTAGGACAGCACAGCTAAGTGCCACGTTGGCGTGGTAGGCTCGAAAAGTAATCCTCTGGGATGTATAGCGGGGGAATGAAAGCGGAACTAGTGTCGAGTTCGTATGGGAAAGGTGCTACTGTAAGCGTCCGCTGCCACCTGCTGGATGACAGCTGAAATGCCCACAGATCCTATAATAATGTCTGTGTGCGAGTGTTGACTTCTCAAAATCTTTAAATAAAATCTGACATCTGATTATGTTAAAGTATCAACACAAATCAGCAGGAGAGGTAACTTTCTAAACTTACAATTAAGCTAATGTGCCTATACACCTGTTGACCTAAGATCTTGAATGACTTATTCTCCATTTAAAATATTAGATTAAAAACACTGCATTTTCCAGTCGTTTAGTAGATTTGTCAGTAGTTATTGAATTTAAACAACTAAAAAAATGGAATGCATACAATTTTTCAGATTCAGTTTTCTCTGCTTGCTGTGGGTTTTAAGAAGGCTGTATAATGACTTCTGCTCTAGGTTTTCTTATTGTTTTTTCACTTTCCAATACCCTCTCAAACAGAACTGAGTCTTTTCTCGAAACCATTTGCCTCACTCCATTTCTTTGCCTGCTCTCTCAGAACATAGAAACACAAAGAGGTCCAGAGAGCCTATATGTCCCAATCCGCTCATTTCGATTTCTAGTAGCTGAATGATTTGATGATCTGATCCAGCTGTTTCTTGAAAGACGTCAGGGGTATTAGTTTCATGTTTCAGCAACACTGCCTATTTTTTGTTTGGCTTCAGACCAATAAATTAGTCATATGTGCTCTTTTGCTGCTTGATTGATTTATTTTCTCCCCTGTGCTGGGCTCATTGACCATCTTGGAGTGGAAATATGTTTTTAGTAAACTAACCTGGGTGCAGGAAGCAGGCAAGTAGCTGAAAGCAATTTAATTTTAAATAAACAATATTAAGGATTTGAAAAAGGCAAGTGAAGTAGCTCTTTTATAGGAATAGTTCATGTTTGTACATGATGTACACACTATGGCTTTTCAATGAATAAATGTAGCTAACACGACAGAAATGCTAGCAACTGACTTAAATATCAATGCTTTCAATTGCAGCAAATGGACCACAGCAGAGACCCAGATTGTGACATAACCAGCTCCAGGCAGTCAACAATTGTGCCCAAGTGTACACATTAGAGCCCTCTCCAGCCCTCTCTTTCAGCTTTCAACAACAAGCAACTCTCTCAGCCATGTGGAGTCCCACTGTTTCTGCCACAAGACAGATTTTTAATAGATAACTGTTTACTGAGAAAAACATACAAAATCTGCATTTCTATATTGTGATGTGTCCTGTGTGCCTCTGCGCGAACAAGCAAGGCGTTTTGTGATTAGTTCCAATTCCTCTGTGGTATTCGACTAGCAATCAGCACAGGAAGTCTTCATTTCAAGAGCCATCTTGGGACTGGGTTTCAGTGTAATACATTCATGCAGCACAATCGCTTGTGGGATTCTTGAAGTGTGAGAGCAGAACTTATATCCTTGTGCCACCAAGAACAAAACTAGGCTTTTTGTCATATTAAGGTAATTATTATGCAAATGCTAAAAGATGGTTAAGAAATAGCTGGAAAATGACCAAACACAACACACTCCAGAAACCACCAATGTCAGTGAGAAGCCTCACTGATAGTAGCAACACCAGTAGTGACCAAAAAGTTTTTTCATTGAGAGACCGAAACAATTGCTTCTGGAAAAATGATGTACAATACAGTATATAAGCGACACTCCTGACCTTGTTAAAAAAAGGGTTCCCAGGCTGTTGTCAACCTACAGGAACAGCTTCGGAATCAAGCCTATCACAGTGCTGCTCTCTGCTGAATCACCTCACTCAGGAAACAGACACTCAGAAAAGAACATCATGAGAGGAGGAGATATGTCAAGTTCAAGTTCAAGTTCAAGTTTATTGTCATTACACTCATATACATGGTATATGGTATAACGAAATGCTATTTAGCTAGCTCTCGGACATAAGTAGTACAAAGAGAAAAAAAACAACAACAATACAATTGTGTAGCAAAAGAAAGACAGAGATAACAGGCAGTGTGCAAAAATCAACAACAGACGATGTGCAAAAAAACAACAACAGGCAATGTGCAAAACAACAAAAAGGTAATAGGTTATGTGCAAAAATATGCGTCAACAGAATAAAATAAAGGGATAGAAATTATGGGGAGTGAGCTTTTGACATGTATGGTAGAGGTAGATTTTCAATGTGTGTTTGGGTTTTTGGTAAGAAAGAAAGGAAGAAGGCACTGTGAGGTTCAGATCATAGGTGAGAGGTGAGGCGAGAGTGAGAGTGAGAGTGAGAGAGGCTGGGAATTTAACAGTTTGATAGTGCGGGGGTAAAAACTGTCTCTGAGTCTGGTAGTCCGGGCCCAAATGCTCCGGTACCGTTTTCCAGATGGTAGCAGATCATAAAGTCTGTAGCTGGGGTGTGTGGGGTCTTTGATTATGCTTAGAGCTTTCCTCAAGCACCGTCTGTCATAAATGTCCTGTATAGATGGGAGGGTAACCCCAGTGATGGACTGGGCAGTTTTCACCACCCGCTGTAGGGCTTTGCGGTCAGCAGCACTGCAGTTGCCATACCACACTGTGATGCAGCCTGTCAGTGTGCTTTCTGTAGTGCATCTGTAAAAGTTAGTGAGGATCTGGGGACATATCTTAGCCTTCTTCAACCGTCTTAGGAAGTACAGGCGCTGGTGCGCTTTGTTAATCAGACAGGTGGTGTTGAGAGACCATGTGAGGTCCTCGGTGATATGGACACCAAGGAATTTAAAGTTACTGACATTTTCCACTTCAGTCCCGTTAATGTGGACAGGGGCATGTCCGGTTTGCAGTTTCCTGAAATCAACGATCAGCTCCTTGGTTTTGCTGACGTTGAGGGTGAGGTTGTTGTCATCACACCATGTTGTAAGGAGATTGACCTCCTCCCTGTAGGCCCTCTCATCATTGTCTGTGATCAGACCTACAACTGTGGTGTCATCGGCAAACTTGATGACAGACCATCAACCGAGCCCGTCTGGTAGTTAGCAGCTACGTGATCCAAGGATCTCATCCAGCTGTTTCCTGAGAAGCCGGTGAACCAGCTGTGATAACATAGTCGTGTAGCTTGTTTCACACTCCCACAACTCTTTGGGCAAAGAAGATTTACATGAACATCCAAGCAGTTTCCACCTGTGTCCTCTGGTTCATATTTTGGAGGATTCTGCCAGGTAGACTTTGTCAGTGCTTCTGAAGATTTTGAACATGTGAATTAAGTCACCCTGTAGTCTTCTCTGTTTAAGACAAAAAAAAACAAACCTAAACAGTTTCAGTTCCTTTTGCCTGTCAGGTTAGGACATTCCTTTAAGCACTGTATCCTGTAGCTCTTCTCTGGACTGACTCCACTGATGCACTATTTTTCTTTTAACCATGTACTAATTGTACATAGTATTCTAAAATAGTTCTTTAAGGCTTTCTGTTCTGTCATCTATGTTTTTAGTAGAAAATTTGCAGTCATTCTTTTGTTTCTGTAAAAAAATACAAAATTAAATCTGGACCTTATGCAAACACAGCATACATCCTTCATTTTTAACTGGTATTATATACTGCCACCACGAGAGGGCACACTTTCCCCAAAATCCTATTTTTGCATCTGATTGATTCGATGATACAGGTGAAAACACTGACGTAGGCAAATTAACACGTCACATATTACAGTCTATATATTAGCTTATTATTTCTAAATTTTGACACTGAGTTTTTATAGTACTACTGTGTTATTTGTAACCCGTATGAAAATGATATATATGATCTATGTGTAGAAATAGATATTCCTACAGAGATTTGAGTTTCTTCTTTCTGCTGTAGTTCATGCTTTTCCTGTCACTTAGCCCGAAGAAAATGACATGACCTGAAGCAAAGTCTGTGTGACCAAACTGTACTTCCCCCAGACTCGCGTGCGTGACCTCTCCATGATTGATGTCCTGGGTCCCCTGGGCAGGAACACCATCTTTTTGAGGTGCGTCTGAGTAAACACAGGAAGCTGGAAATGGCATTTCCTGTTGCAGGAGCAAACGGCTTCGTTAACGGGACAAGATAGCTGATGTTTGGACGGAAGGGGCCAGTGTCAAAGGGAAACTGCCACCACTGACCGCTAACATTTGTAGAAAACAGTTTTTTAAGAAGTGAAACAATAAGAAATGTTCGATACTCCATTCCAGTTCTCACTACGCAGACACAGTAATGGAAAGAATTATGGTTTTTTTCTGGTTGCTATTGCACTCTGTTAGTATTTTATGTTTTTTCTTTCCTGTGTCAAATCAGACATAAGCAGCCATCCCTGTTACTAGATTCTGACTCTACAGGCAAAAAGGTGGTGTCTGACAAGCAGCCATCAAACAAGACAACTGCTAGCTTAGGTGATGTGTGAGATTATAATATCTACACACACCATCTCAGTGCGGCCTCAGTGTGGTTGTCACCTGCCTTGAGACCTCTGGAACAACTTCGCAATGAGACAGAACATTGCATTTAATCATTTAGCTAATAGTAAATGTCTGTTACACTTACATTTATTCATTTGGAGGATGGGTTTATCCAAAGTAAATCAAAATCACATTCAAGATGGATAGGGTGCATGTGACAGTAGAATTAACTATCTTCAGCTGTCAGGAGTCAATACTCAGGCTGGGGCGATATCATCAGTGGAGTTCCACAGGGATCCGTACTCAGACCACAGCTCTCCCTAATTTATATCAATGTCTAGATTCTGGTAGAATTTGTGAACTAGCGAAGTTTGCAGATGATGCCACAGTAAGAGGAACAGCAAACACCATAGAAGCTTTAGATCTTTAAATTAGAAATGAGATATTTAGAGAGACTTCAATACACCTGACATGACATTTCATGCATGCGAGTGTAAAGTGCAAGTTCTGAATGCAGGGATCAAAAACCAGATGGGAAGCACTGAGTCTGGATAGGCCACTCATGAAAAAGACTTTGGTGTTTGTGTTGACACATCATTCACATCTTGTAGACAATGTTGGGCACCGATAAAAAAGGCAAACAGTATTAGGATATATAGTTAAAAGATACATCCAGGATATCAGGGAGAACATTGTCAGTATATTCCCAGTATGGGGAAATGTTGGAGAAATATGAGCTCCAGGGAGGGAATTGTGGAGGCCCATGGCTCTGAGACAGGCCTCTGGACCCCTGCTCCTGTAGAGCCACTGGCCTGCAGGTTCTACAGGCAGCCTTCAATAGCCCAGGGTCAGGGGCGGGGAAACATGTGACCTCCTAATAATTAAACAAGTGACCGGGTACTGCAGCTCACTCTTCCCTCTTCACCTGCAGTGAGAAGCAGTTAGACTTCACACCAGCAGGGGGCAGAGTTAGCAGGAGACACACAGCAGCCTCACAGTGGGAGACACAGCAGCCCCCCAGCGGGAAACACACAGCAGCCCCACAGTGGGAGACATACAGCAGCCCCACAGTGGGAGACACCACAGCACCACAGTGGGAGACACTCAGCAGCCCCACAGCGGGAGACACACAGCAGCCCCACAGCGGGAGACACCGCAGCCCCACAGTGAGAGACACTCAGCAGCCCCACAGCGGGAGATACACAGCAGCCCCACAGCGGGAGACACCGCAGCCCCACAGTGGGAGACACACAGCAGCTCAACATCGGGAGACACAGCAGCCCCACATTGGGAGACATACAGCAGCCCCACAGCGGGAGACACCGCAGCCCCACAGTGGGAGACACTCAGCAGCCCCACAGCGGGAGACACACAGCAGCCCCAAAGCAGGAGACACACAGCAGCCTCACAGTGGGAGACACAGCAGCCCCCCAGCGGGAAACACACAGCAGCCCCACATTGGGAGACATACAGCAGCCCCACAGTGGGAGACACAGCAGCCCCACATTGGGAGACACACAGCAACCCCACGGAAGGAGACACACAGCAACCTCACAGTGGGAAACACACAGCAGCCTCACAGTGGGAGACACACAGCAGCCTCACAGCAGTAAACACACTGTAGTCCCACAGGGAGAGAGAGGAGAAACTGCTTCACCAGCTGAAACAGATTTCCTATTTTAGATTAAGAAGGTCAGCTTGAGAAAGCACCAAGTGGAATTTCCCTGAAGTGGAACAGCCCTACTCTTACAAAACTGCACCCTGGGATCTTTAACGACCAAGTTCGTCATGATCTGTGTTTAACATCTCATCAAAGTCAGCGCCTCCTACAGCACTGTGTTCCCCTGTCACCATTGAGGGGTTCTGGTGTGGAAACCCGGGGCTAGAGGGAAGAGCGCCACTTACTGATCCAGCAAAACCACTTGCAGCACCTGGATTTCCATGCAGGTCTCCAGCCCCAGTACTGAACGGGCCCGGCCTGGCTGAGCTTACGAGGACAGATGACATCAGGAGACAAAGTGGTGCTCCTGTCACTTAGCTACAGTGAATCCAGAGGGCACACCAGGTTTACACTTTACGCCAAGTGTGAACCACTGCATGCTAGTAACCTGAATGTGCACTATACATGTCAGATTCAAGGGGCCAATCTTGAAGGCACAGGTTCAGTGGTACTGTTCCAAAGTCTACCTTTTACCATAGAACTTTCCCACAACCAACTTTCACAGAGGGACAATATTTAGGTGTGAGGTTCTGCAGTTAGTTTGAATATTCTGTCTTGTTCTCTTGGACTGTGTTTTGAGTTTTGCTCTCCACAGGTAGAGGAACTTTAATTTGGAACAGAGAGGACTTAGGAAAGAGAAAAAAGGGGCATTTTAAGGTTTCCCTTAAAGGAGAATTCGCAGAGAATAAACCCCAACAAGAACTTTGTGCACAAAAGGAAAACAGAGAACAAATGAGCAGGAAAAAGAGTAGAAGGCTGTCCCTACACAAAGAGCTGTGGGCGTTTGGAACAGGAGCTCTAAACGCACTGTGGATGCCCTCAGGGATCAGTTGCGCTGTGCTGTGAAAGTCCACGAGCAGAGTCTCTAGAGTCTAGACCATGATCCTCCCCCAGCACGTCTCGAGACGGTGTTCCGGTTCAGGTGAGCGCGCGGCCAGCAGTAACCCGCTGCCCTTAGCAACACCGCCTCATCGAGATTCGGTTCATCTGCCTCGGGTTGTATATATATTTTATACGCGCCCGAAGTTCATTTACCACGCTGTTCTTTGAAGAAATAAACCGGGACGCTTAAAGCCACGAACCGAGACGTTGCCTTTACTTACCTGGGTGAGTATTTTTTTGTCCTCCCTCGGCTGTATACTTACCAGCCTAATATCTAATTGACAGACGACGCACGCTGATCGATATGCTGACGTCAGTCTGTATACAGGTTATCGATTGATGTATTTGGTGAAGATGCCTGTGTGACATCGATTTATTGATTGAACTGCCTTTTATAATTAAAATAAAACTTAATGAGACGACTTCATCGTTACTTAATGGTAGTCTTACGCATGGCCAAATTTGTTTTCCTCGTGTTTTCCTTGGCCAGTGTTTTGTCAGGTAGGCCAGCTCCTCATTAAAACAGGACTGTCACAGAACCCGACCTTGTGAATGGGGATTGCCCTGGTAATAAGACGTGTGCCCACATGACACCTCGATACTGTCGCCGGCCACGGGCTGCACTTCGCGCCTGCGCCACAAGAGGGCGGGCTGCAGCTTGTGTGTCACTCCGAGCGAACACCGAAGTAATACAGGCAGTCCCGAGCTGTCCCTGGCAATGAATTACACTTTAATCGCGATTCTCCATTTTACGTGCTTCATTTAACAATAGCAATTATTTTCCAGGTGTTGTGGTGACATTCCCTAACGTAATTTTACTTTTGGATACAAAAGTGCGTTTGTGTGCACAAAAACAAGGGTCATGTTATATTCAGAACTAAATACAACCATTGATACCCACTTTTATGTGTGTGTTAAATAATATTTCATGACAATATCTTCATTTTGATCATTAAAATGAACTCAAAGTCTAAAACGTATGAATGTATGAACAAGGTCACACACAAATAGTATAACCTGTCTGTGTGTGATTTAAATGTGAATTAAAAACGTTGAAAGACTGGACTGCAGTGGAACATATATTATGTGCAAGTTAGAAATTGCAAATAATATTCAGTTTTAGACTGCTGAACCCTTAAAGGGTTCCTGTTTAATGGTCAAATCATTTTTAAATGACAAAAAAGGTTAATCTTTTCCAAGCACTCGATGTTGCAGGTAGCTTGAGGAAGTTCCATCAAAAGTTTGTGAATATCTCTAAAAGGCAAAGGAATCCAGTGATTAGACTGCAGAATACAAATCAAAGCAAGGGCTTTTCACTAAACCCTTTGTTCAACCTGATGAGCCAACAGAGAAGAACAAGGTCTCATTTGCAATGATGACCTGGAGACCTGTTCATACAACAGGCCATTGTACTGGGGTAGCTTGCTCAGGAGCACCACAGCAGCAGCAACACACACCAGCAGTGGGACCCACAACCCTCCAGTCTGGAGTCTGGAGTCCAGAGCTCTTCCCACCACTCCACACTACAGCCCCTGTAATGACATCTCTCTCTACTGGTATAGACATGGATAGACCTGTCATTACTGTAACACTAGCATTCACTAAAAAACAAGTTACTTCTCCTATTTTATGTTCAATTAGGCTGCAGTGATGAGCCGATACCCTCATTGTCAGTATAAAATGTGCACGCCTTCAGTCTGTCACTAGCTCAGCAGAGACTGTGGGCGCAGGGGTACACTTGTACAGCTATTACTACTATCTATATACAGTATACTGTATTACACTTAAAACAAAGAGATCATAATTATTGTCAAATTCCCTGAAATTGACAGTAAAATTAGAAAAAGAATTTGTGGAAATGCCCGTAGGATAAATCCATTAACCCTTATGGTTGGCACCCCCATTTGAGAAGTTTCTCAAGGTTTCACAACCTTTTCTTCTCTGAGAGGGAGTGTTTTGGTCACAGGCGCAGGGCTGCCCCAAAACCAAATGTTCTGCCCACGTGAACTCCCGAACGGGCAGGTTGGCGCCGCGGGCATCTCTCTGAACCCTGCAGCCACTGTGGACCGTGGGCAGGATCCGGAATGGCAGACTGTTCCCGCTCGGTCTCCCACGTGAAGTTTTTATCCGCTTAATCCCATAAAGATTGAATTCAAGGGATGCCCACAGCTCACCACCTGTAATATGCGGCACACGGCCTTCGTTGAGGAAGTCCAGGTGCTGTCTTCGTCTCTCTGGGCCGGCCCTCAGTGTGGGGGGGTGACCCCTGTGGGGAAGGATGGCTGGACAGCTTGGCAGTCAAGGGCCGGGCACTAACCCTTTGCACAGCCAGCAGACCGCAAGCACGAGCGACTGCCAGCACACACGGTGCTTAAAACTGCTAGTTTTTCTCTGTTCAAACAATAGTGCCTTCCTCTCATTTTCATTATATGTTATCATTATTAGAGCACATGGTTGCCATCACTGTGAAGTCATAGAGTACATTTGTGTACATTCATTTCTGTTAACTCAGACCCCTGGAACCTTTGCTTAACTTTAAGATGGGTTTTGTGTTGCCTGTTCTAATAACTCTAAAAGTATAGCTAAATTCATTTTGCTGTAATTGAATTGGACATAACACAGGTTTTAGGAAAATCAAATAATAAAATAACAGACATCCTTTAAAAGTTGCTTATTTGGTTGCCGGATTTTCCTACTACCCACATAATTTTTATTTTCAAGAATCTAATATATTTATTTCAAATTTTCCATCAAAAGATCACGTAGTATCATGCACGATATATGCATAAGCAGGAACTATGATTGAAACTTTCCCTCGAATTCTTCAGGAAACAGCTGGATGAGATCCTTGGACAAATTAGCATCTTACATTTGAACAAGCAATACAGGTTAAATGCCCTCCTCTTGTTTACAACTATTCTTATGCTGATGTTCCTATTTTCCAGTCATGGAGTGTACCTGAAAAAAGCAATTGCTTATGTCCATAGATGTGAATTATTCTGACAGGGAATGCTGATTAGACAGGGGATAAGTTCACCATGAGCTGGTTTGCTTTGTGTTTCTTTTGAATGGGCTTTCTAAGGAACTGTGTCAAGTGCTGCACAGAATCAGTGGAGAATGCTCACGTGAACAATAGAATAAGCTTCAGCAGTGCTGCCCTTGATATTTTGGTAGGTTGTATGCCTTTGTGATAGAGATAAATTGGAAATGAGGGCTATTCCAAATATTCAAAGAGACAAATTGAGATTTGTGGCACTTTCCATGCTGACGAGGCACAATACAAATTTTAAGTATTTTCACAGTTTACCGTGACCTCACTGTATTCAATCATTATAGTACTTTTATTATCACATACCATGGTAAACTTGATCACATCCATTCCATTCAACATAAACGTAAAGATAAAATTAGGATCAACTTCCCATAAAAGAATTGTAACTCTTGGACATGGTGTGTGTTTTTCCCTGATACTTACATAAAGGGTTGCTATCCAAGATTTTGCTTATCATTCCTTGAACAGTTTAGAATAGTGTATTGCACAAATGACAGGAAAGGACTCTTAATTTACTGCCTTTTTTATTTGTAGATTGGCAACAAAAAACAATTGTCTACACAAAAGCAAAACACCTTGTCCATTAGGCCTGAAATAATCAAATGTTTACCATATGTCTCGTTATAGTCAGTTCTGGGAATGTATATTAAATTATGAAAGTACCAAAATACCAGTTGTTTCGGAACTATAAAACTCCTATTTTTTAAAATATAGAATAAAGGAACTTTAAGGACGTATTTAGCCTGAGAAATACTTTGAAATAATAACACTCCACAGGGCCTCCACACAATACCTCTGACTATCATGATCGCAGTAGCAACGTCTCAGACAGCCTAGTGGGATTCCCTGTGTCAGGGCTGCAGACTAATCAGATTTCACAGTACATCTTTAATGACTCTGATGACTTGCCTGTTATTCTTTGGGAAGAGACAAGAATTGCTCCAGCTGTTGACAATACTAATCTCATGCTCAGCTGTGTATCTGAGAATGAAACCAGCAAATCCTCAAAGACTAGAAACTTCTTGTTAATGAAAGCTTAACGTTTGTTTGTTTTTATAGCACCTTTCATACAGCAGTATATAAACACCCTTCACAGATACAATTACAACAGACAGCAAAATAATAAGAACCGTTAACTAAAAAAGCAGTATTTATATATGAAAGGGTAAACCCAAGCCACAGCAGCCATAAGCAGACTGGAGAGCATGTATCTTCCCCTGGATAGGACACCATTCCCCGTGTCTGTATATATGTTCTGCCTATGGAGTATTGGACTAAAACAGGGATTGCACTCCTGTTATGTATGCTCTGACATCTCTGTGATCCTTAGCTGCTTTAGAAATTAATTTGTAAACTAACAAATCGTCAGGTTATTATCACACAAGATTTATCGACTTAATGTTGTGTACATTAAGACAATGCTTTCAGCTGCTCTTTTGTATTCCAGTTGTATAAGTGGTATAATCCTGATGTCTGGAAACTGTTTATAGCCATCTGAAGAGATGTTTGTTTTAAATGGTTTATACATTTCAGAGATAGACTTTCATTAGAAGAGATCCGCTTTCTCTCCAGCCTCTTTCTTACAATGTACCTTGGTTCTAAGAATACTGAATTCAGCGCTAGCATCCATTTTATTTTATGGTATACAGCTGACAGATAACTGATCTAATTAAATACTGGATACCTATATGTTCATAGCAGAACAATACAAATGAATAAATTGACTGTAGGTGTGAGTGGTTGCATCTGTATGTGCCAGGCAGTGGACTGGTGTCCCATCCAGGGTGTACCCTGCCTTGCTCTGTCTACCCCATGATCCTAAGTAAGAGGCGACCCTAAGTTAGAAGTTAGAAATTGGATGGATGTTGTCTTGTTTCCTACTTATCAAACCAACCAATAATATTTAGTGTAATTTAATCTGCCACAAGCCACCATTTGCAACATCCTAACAATGTTACATTCACAGTACGTACAGGTTTAACTACAACACCATTAGAAGTTTCTCTTGGGGACTTCCCATTGACTCTCTTCCTATTTTTAATTATTCTCTTATCTGTTAAAATGAAGCTGGACACAGATAAATTTAAATTTATATTTCAATGAAAATGTCATTTGATTTATAAGTCATTACATTTTCTGTTTGTCAGATGTTCTAGAGGTATTTTCTGAATTGTATATCTGTATTGATGGGTAAACATGGCACTCCTACACCTACTCCTAAAATGTTTTTTAATCCCTGCTGTTGACAAACATTATTAAAAACGTATTCCACGACCTAATTCCACATTAGGACGTTTGGAATCATGATATATTTCATTGCTATTTCTCCTCAACAACAGATTTAATTGCAAGCAAGAATTACTCAGTATTAGGAAACATACTTTGTATGTTTATGATTATTATATAATTATTCTTTATCTTTTTGACTGTTCATTGTCTTTTTGACCCTTGTTAATCTCTCATTTTTGGTGCATTCTGAAATCTAAGGATTTTTCTTGCTTTCAAACTATTCAATCCACCTTAAATCAGTGTTTCTCCAACTTCTCCGTTTTTTATTTTTCCTGCAGTTCATTAGAATCATTCTTGTTGCTGACATTTTGAATTTCTGTTTTCTCAGGCTGTTGTGAGCCCATTCTGACCACTGAGACATTTGTTTGTGTGAGATGTGGTGTTTTTATAGGTGTTTAGAGTTATCTGAACTGTTTCGATTTGCAATAGATATATCACTGAACCCTTTGAGGTGGGAAGCTGTAACCTGAACACTTCAATTGCTTTTTTTTTCACATCAGTGGGAAATGAAAAATCATCCAGAAAATCTCAGGTGCACCTACATTCATTTTTATGCAGACATGATACATAATAAAAAGAGAAAACACAAAAGTAAAATACAGATACCCCTATCGTTACTCTGTGTCACTGTTTTGTGTAAGGTCTTAGTAATAATTAGAGTCGACGAAAGACTTACTAAGTATTAAAATATTTTTTATCAATAACAATGACACATCAAGAGTGGGGTTAACAGTATCTGTTGCCTTTCCCTGCCTTGTATAACAAAACAGCATAATTGATTTACAATCATCCTTACCCCTATCCTTAATCCTTATTGTACGTTATTGTACTGTAGTATTTATTGTATAATTTATAGCACAGTGTCTGTATAAGGGAGGCCTAGAAAGTGAGTTTTCTGGACATTTTTGCAGAAACCCTTTTTGAATGGCCTGCACTCAGAGGGATTCATGTCTGAGAATCTCACAGGCTTTAACGCTCTTACACTGTTTCTGTTGTAGATCTTATATGACCCCAGACCACAACATCCACAAATACTGATTCAGTATATTGTGTAGAAATGATAAGTTACTTCATATCCTGCTGACTGTGTCCATCTAGTGGTCATAATCATACACCTCGTCATAATAATATTGGAAAGCGCTGCTGACCTAGTAGATTTCATACATTACCATCAATATCAGTTCCTAAAGTGTGGAACGGTTCAGCTCTGATCAGCTAAAATGCTTAAATTAATACCTTAATTAAACAATTTAGAGATAATATGGGAACAATTCTGAAGGCCCCAGAGTCCACTTCATTGAACAAATCACTTGCTTAACTTATCAAGAACTTCCATGTTTTCCAAATCTTTAAAAGGAAATTGTGGATCTAGAGTGACCAATAAGACAAACAGGACCACAGCTCTCCAGGACCAGGGCTGGAGACTCCACATGCAGTGTAGTGTGGGGCTTCACAAACAGCAGGACACGACGTACATGCAGCGAGTGGCAGTGCTCACTGTCCTGCATATCGGCTTCCACACACATTCAAGCACATCAGCTGCCATTCGCTGGGGAGGGGGGCTCACACTCATCCTCGCGGTGTCTTTCAGGAGCTTTGGTGGCCTTGACTGTAATAACAAAGCCGTTAATAGCCCAAAGCACAGCGGTCCTTTTGCTGGTTTTAGTTGTCCTCTCACTGTCGTGCAATATGTGCCTTCTTCGGAGATTCATTTTTGTGACCCCTCTGTTAATAAGAAGCACCCTGGGAATGGTTAAAAACAATTAATCTTTTAACATACAGTAGCTGTCTTCAAACTAAGTACTCCTTCGTCCAGTAGCTGGTTTTATAACATGAAATGAAGTGATTGACGTCTGTCTTTGCCTTTTGAATTTTATATGGTGTCTTCTAACAGCTCTCTACGGGCATTTCTCTGTCCATTTATCAATTGCAGTTATTTTTTTTCATTTTTGGTTTACCTATTTCTTTAAAGATCAAACGCATTTATTCAATTGTATGAACTTGCTAAAATCAAGGCAGAATGCATAATTCAGTTATTGCATTCAATTAGCCCTTAACTGTATGTGAAAAATAAGGAAAATAATTTAATCATCATAAGTACATTATTATAAGATTTTAAACTTGTGTGAAGTGATATATAGATGCAGTAAGATATATGTGCGAACCAGAACTGATCCCAGGCTAGGAGATGCAGACCCTGGAGGCGGCAGGCGCTTCGGCGGGCCGGTGTACGCGGTGCCGGTACCGGTGCCTGCTGTAGTCTGGCACTGCTGCGCCTGTGTGCAGATGGAGACTAGGCAGCGCTCGGCGCAGCGAGCGGAAGTGAGCGAGTCGGTGCTGGTTGGTTTGGCGCCGGTGGAGGGAGTCATTCCTGCAGCAGCACTTCCGGTCGGCATTTTGTTCTGCGAGAGGGAGAGAGAGTCTGAGTGGACCCTTTTATCACCGCGTCAGTCGTCTCTGAATTTTTTCTTCCCCCCTTCTGATTGTTTAAAAAAAAACTGTCGAATTTTTATCACAATCCCCCCCCTCTCTCCCCGCGGTTGGCGTGAAGACGGAGGACAGCCCGGACGAGCCGATGTTTTTCTAGTTTCTCCAGTCCGAGCCTACATGTTTGCAGTGAGACGGAAGAAGAGCGAACCCTCCCGACCCGGATTATTGTTGTTATATTATTTCTCGGAGGAGCTGTGAGGGAGAGAGAGAGCGAGGAGAGAGAGAGAGAGCGAAAGGCACACACTCGGACCGTTTACAGCCCCCTTTTTTCTTTTTCTTTTTTAACGAAGAATTCTGAGGTAATTATTATTATTATCACTATTTTGACGAAACGTGTCCGGGGATTTGACTCGATCGCAATCGGCGTGGTTGTGCGTTAAGTTGAACTTGTGAGCAAGCCGTTGGTGGATCTGTAGGGTTGGAGGTGTTTTTTTGTGTGTGGCGGTTGTATTGCGCTGTGCCCGCCGAGAGGCGTCGGGCCGCGGGTAAGCCTCGCACTCCGAGTCCGAGGATCCGGGTAGCTCAGAGAGGCCGAAACAGGCCGCTGGGAAACAATAAAAAAACAATAACCCTTCACATGATCGAGCCTGAAAATAAACCAGCATATCAAGCTTGTGTGTAGCTGTCGCAGAGGACAGATCCGATTGTTTCTTTTTTTGTTCAGAAACTGTGCTCCGTCAGAGGGTAATTATTAGTTTTGAGTTGTTTGAGGATCACGGCTACAAAGCGGGGGTTATTACTTCAATTTGGCTGAAGAAAAAAATGGTCAACACCTTTCAAGATGTCGGTGTTTTTATATTTATTTGATATTCTTCTGCATTTGTTTAGGGTTGTAAAAACCCAGTATTCCCCACAAACAAGTAGAAAAATATTTTTTTGATTCGTTGTGCCGAGGGTTGTGAACAATGAGTGCAGTTATTAAAGGATCGCTACATAGTTGGGTTACGGATAGGGATTAAGGGAGCCCACGTAAATAAAGTGCGAAAAACAGCAACTTTTGTGTAAAGTTTTTTTTAAAGCGCCAGAATTGAAAATCTAGATGTCACCACTGGTCGTGGAAATTAAAGAGGAATTATGCTAATGGCATGCTGATTAATGCGTCCTGTCTAAATGAGAAATCCCACCTGAAGACTTCAAGGATCTTGCGTATTGCAGATTTCCTGGGGAAAAAAATGGAAAAAAAGTGCTTTGAAATTCAGAATTTAGTCAACTTTGTTTTTGAGTGAGGAAAAAGTAGATGCGGCAGAAACTTAAAACCGTGTTAGTGGTCGTTTGCAGCACGGCTGATCGCGTTCGGTTTTCCCTCTGAAGTATTAATTTCTACTTTAATGTGCGTTTTGGAAGTGAAACGTGCGGCACGTCTCCGGCTGTGGCCGCAGGAGCGATGCTGTCTTGTCAGTATCGGCCTGCGTCTGTGGTTCCTCGCCGGTGTGTGAATGCGTAATGAGAGGGGTGTCATCTAATTAGGGCAATGCACTGTGCAGCGCCTGGAGCTGCTGCCGTGTAGCTCGCTCGCTAGCACCTGGAGCTGGGCTCTAGCAGGTAACGCGTTCGTCCGCATTGTGACTTCTGTTTACATCCACGCACGGCGGATCTTTAAAAACATAAAGGACGCATTTCACCATCATTGAGGTTTGAACGAGTTTTCAGTCTGCGTGGAAGGAACATACCTAGGTTTCAATGCAAGACTAAGTTTATTTTTTTTTTGGTGGTGTTTTTTTTTTGCATCGAGCAGACACCTTTGACGCCAGGTTAGAAGTTAGTGGCTGATTGCGTTTTTTT
Source organism: Atractosteus spatula (assembly GCF_055471065.1). Taxonomy (NCBI): domain Eukaryota; kingdom Metazoa; phylum Chordata; class Actinopteri; order Semionotiformes; family Lepisosteidae; genus Atractosteus; species Atractosteus spatula. Next base: position 62,189,046 of record NC_142708.1, on the reverse strand, counting down.
TTGGGGGGGGGGGGGTTACGCTTTTGACAACGGAAAGGGCGTTGATGTCTTTATGGAACCGCGTCTCGATTCACGTTTCTTTGAGAAAGTTGTGAAGCGGTGTTTTCAGACGCGAGAGGAAGGGGGCTCGGGGAGGGCGAGAGCCGCCTCTGTCCGCAGGTCCTCACGGATCGATGTGCCGGCTGAAGCCTGCCACAGGGACCTAGCATTCTGAATTTTAAAAAGCCCGTGCATCCCGCTGTGCCCCTGTCCAGGCCTCCTTCCCCTCTAATCTCAGATTCCTGTCTTTGTGCCGCCTGCCTGCTCCCATCTGACGAGTCTGTTTGCTGCAGGACTTCGGGCCCAGCGAGGAGCGCCCGTTTTTTTTTTTGTTATCCGGACCGTCTTCCAAGCAGATATTTCCTTCGGTCGTGGCGGAAAGCGCAGCGAAGACGAGGTGTTGGAAAGCGGTTTGCGTGTGTGCCGACGCTTTTCTGCCTTCCCCGCTCGGGCGCGCTCCGCCAGGCACACAGGGCTGCTCTCAGACGGCACAACAACGCCCCAGTGTGCTGAAGAAGGGAAGACGGTGTTGCCGTAGAAACAAATTAATAATAATAAAACGCACGAAGACTTTTAAGCGCGATGCCATTTCGCGTGATTTATTTTTCCACGAAGTAACCCGCGACGGTGAAGCCCAAACGAGGCGGTCGCTAGTTTAAAAACGCCTGCAGCCATAGCTCTTCACTCGGGGGTTGAGGCCTGGCGACATTTTCATCGGGAACTTATCGAGCAAACTAAACCGCAACTTATCAAGACATAAGGACAGCAGAAGACTGAAATCGCAGTTGAAATGCGAATTGAGTGCAGTGTTTCACAGCGCTTCGCTCCTGCCCGCTTCCTGAATTAAGTGTTTCATGTTCGCTCAGTCCTGTTGATACAGTGCATGATCAATATTGAGGCACCCCCCCCTCCCCCCAAGCTTTTCGTCATGTCCGTCTTCGGTATTTATGACACTTCCAAAATGCGTTTCTTTTAAAGAGCGGCTCTATACCTTAAGTCGAGCTCGATGTTACTGCGGTGCAAAATTGTTGCATACTGTACACCATGAGTGAGATCTCCCAGGGGTGGCGGCGCAGGCTGCAAGAAAGTGAAAGTGCTGTTTGCCGTGTGATTCGTGAGATAGAAGTCGCTGGCGTGAGGAACGGGAATCGTGTCCTAATGTCTCGTTTCGGTGAGCCGGTGCGCAGTGTTATTGCCGCCGGAGGGAAGTGTTGGCGTTGGTCTGAGCGGTGGCATGTCCAAGTGGAGCTGGTTTGCATGGCGCTGCTGTCGCAGGACGCGTTTTCTCACATGTCGGAGCTGAAGGGCTAGCTTTCTCCTCCAGGAATGGGACCCCTTTGAAATTCACGGTTAAAATAAGGGTTTCATTAAAAAAAAAGGTTAGGCTGTCTTTCTCTTAACATTAGGGATATCCAAAAATGATCAAGTATTTACAGCATGATGATGGTCTGATAATATGTAACTAAACGGCGAATGTTTTAGGTGGGTTGTTATTTTAAAGAGGGAAAGTGTAGACCGATTGCATTTTAAATCGTGATTTCCGAATAAAATGTAGAATTGTGTTTAGTACTCGGTTTCCTTACACTTACATAGAGTAAATAAGTAAACGAGTGTCTTTTTTTTGGGGGGGGGGTGGTGGTTATAAAGCTAGCTATAAAATGAGCAAGAACCAAAGCTTAAAATGTGCTGATATGCAGAACAATACTATTTTTTGAAAATTTTCTTGTTTTAATTCTCCTGCCTTTTATTTTTACACTGTTACATCATGCAGTGTCACACTTGTTGCCCTGATTGGACTGTAGTATGTCAGCGCTAATTCCTCTTGTTTGACTTTGGAATGTCTTTTTGCAAAGTGTGACGTAGGAAAGTACAGCATGTTCAGAACCACCTGAAAAAAAAAAGTGAAATAAGATTCATTTTCATGCATTCTTCTGTGTTTTGGAAAATGGTATTTTGATTATATAGTTTTGAATTTTTCTTGATCTGATTTTTTTTCTTCACGCGATATCCATTACGTTAGAACATTTGTGATTTTAGAATAAATGTCCACAAAAGTGTGGGAATGCAGATTGTATACAAGCTCTTATTCTGTTCTGGTTGAGATGGCAGAGGCGTAGGAAGGCCTCTGACTGTGTACTGATTGTCTCATTAACACAGAGGGTAGGTAACAGAGGAGCTACCCCCCAAGTGGAGAAGCTTTACATTGCTGCCTTTGAAACAGATGTTTTTTGGAGCACCAAACCTTGAACGTTCAAGCATTTATAAATAGATCAAATGTTTTAGGAATACTCTGAAACTTCATGGGAATGGCCAAATGGCAATGATTTGGGTATTATCCTAAGCATAGTGTAGGTCCTGTCAGCACCTAGGCCATTCTTTCTAGGCTGTGGGTCTTTTCATATTTGCATTGCCTTCAATCACTTGTAATCTCTTGGGGACATCTTTGACAGCTACAGAATAGACTGGTAACAATGGCTTGCACCAGATCTGCTGCTAGCAGGTGGGGTACTTAGTAGGTCCATAGCACTGGTATGTTCCTGTGGTTCCTGTATAGTGCAGTAAGGCAGGAAGGATCCTTTGTGTTTTTGGCCATTTTGTAGTTTGTGAGAGCTGTCCCTTTGCTTGTGTAGAAACGTCTTTGTTGGCCTATGTCTTGTCAAGTTGATTTTATTGTCAAAAGGCCCTGGCATTCTTGGTAATGCTGGCTGAGTCTTAAGGTTGGATTTCTGGAAACCTTATGTATAATTACCCGTTATTAGAACTGCTATAATTAATAGTTACCTGAGTCATTAAGAAAATAATGGCAATGTTTTTTTAGGTATTCACATTAATGTTTGCCTTCAGACTTCACTGCCTCTAAGGCCATGTGTTCGCCTTGTGCTCTAGTACTACTGCCTGGTCATTCATATTTTACAACATTGAGGACATACGTTCACAATTTAGATTTGTGTTTAAGTGTTAGAAATGCGGAAACATTTTTTTTAGCTTCTGCTACTCATTCACAGTAAAACTTCCCTTAAATAGGTGACCTCATGGGTGCCTACAGGCATCCCATAACAATTGCTGATTTTGGTGGTGTTTCCAGTGTAAAACTCTAAAACTCGAACATCTTTTCTTTGAGTTTTTGTGCTTGTTGCGTGTCAGTTCTAAAGCACTTGTCCATAGGCTTACTGTAAAACAAACGTCTATAGATGGTATATGGCAGCCTTTTAGCTGTTTAAATAATAAAGCGCTTTTCTAGACACTCTACGTAAAGCGCTTTACAGGTAATGGGGGTCCCCTCCACCAGCACCAGTGTGCAGCCCCACCTGGATGATGCCACAGCAGCCCTACACTCGTCACACACCAGCTACATTACAGTATTTTACCAGATTGTTTGTGGTGTTTAACTGCTAAAACAAAAGTGAATGCTGATACGTTATAAAGATGTAAAAGAAAGTGAATATACTACATTCATTTGTTTTCCAAAACCTTTGTTGGTTTTTAATGTTTAGAAGATGGCATTTCTTTGTACATTCCAATCTGCCTGTCAGAATACATTTTGAAGGTGTAGTTATTGTATTTGTATTTTTAATTTTACCTGACATCTGCTGATAGACAATCTTTTGATGCACACTTTAGACATTTCCTTTATGTTATGCGGTGTGTGTATATATATATAGTTAATGCTTCTTCCTGATGTATATGTTAAAATTTAAGTTACAAGAGACTTGTGGAAACAAATAGAACTGCACTTATAGTATCGAATTGAAAGTGCTGAAGCTGTGCATGGAAATAGTCTCAAAATTGCAAAAAAAAGCTTCACAAACCTTATTTGTTTTACAGTATTTCCTGAAAATTAGGAGCAGATCTTGCACAATAGTCATTTGTACATGTTACCATTTTCGGTGTACATCTCAACAATGTTAGCCCACATGCAAGATTAGTTAATCAGAAGGTACAGGCTACCTGCTATTAAAGAAAGTTATCAGATATGCTCACTATTGCGTCAGGTCCAGGTGAGTATGTTATGAGTGAAGCACTGTATGGGAAAACATTTCTGTCCTGTTAAACATAGACATAACTGCTAATGTATTTTATATGTAAGTGTAGAGTTATTTTGCTGATTACAAAACTAACCATTTCAGAGCTGTGAGAGAAAGCCTTTGGTGACTAAGACTTGTTGTTGACAACACTTTCTATTTAGACAAACCATCAACAGTGTACGACAGCCAGAACAATACTGGACAGATAATTCCATATTATCTAGTTTAAATTACTTAAGCAAAAGGAACAATAAAATAAAACTTATTTATAAGGTTATGCAATACGTCAAAATCAATCAATCAATTATTTATTTTTTTCCACACTTAATTTTAATTGTGACTATAGTTGTCTTGCAATTGCATGTCACATTATGAATAAAGTCTAAACATTCATTGAGATTAAATTGCTCAAATGAGTTGCATGTAAGTGGCAAAGCAGACTGAGCCATGACTTGTATAAGTTAGATGTTTGTGTTGGGTCATCGTTGAAATGTGTTCTATAGTTTTATGGATTTATGAAGAATTTTAATTGGAATAATTTTACCATATTAAATGTGAAGTGGTTTATGTAATAAATTAACACATTAAGGTAGCTGCTGTAAATTTCTGCTGCTGATCTTGTTCAGTGGACTGTGAGAATGCTGTGGTAATTACACTAGAACGAATGGGGTTTAATGGAGAGGAGTGGAGAGTTACTTTAATTGTGTTTCCTTGCTGAACCCCATCTTGAATTTTTATCTTTGGTATTGATGGCATCAGTAGATTCCAAAAATGCGGCCAGAGTACATGTCAGAGCTGCAATTAATTATTCTGCTTGCAGTTTTAGGTTTTGGAGTGATGGAACTGCTTTGTTTGGTCATGTGATGGTGATTGATATGCATTTCACCCTATCTGCCAATGACAGTGTTTTCTGAAAATGTTTCTCACAGTGGAATCCAAGTCCATCCTGGCATATTTCATTGTACATGTATGCATTCAACATTTTCTGGATTATTTCTTGTTTCCTTCTGTCCGCTGTGTGGATGGATTGCAGCTTCAGAAAGCCAATGTTTGAATTCCTTGTACTTGGAGGAGTTAAAATGATTGACTGGAGAGGCCTGATGCTTTGATTGTTTGGTTTGGCATATTAGTTTTCAGATTGTGCAATCAAGTAAAGATTACTATTTCAATTAAAACTAGTTTTGCGTTTTGAATAGGGACCAGTAATTAAAACCAGAATCCATGGGACTACATGAACAATTCATAACCCGTTTTGAAAAGTGAGACTCATTTCTTCCCACATGGTGCAGATCAGTGTGTATCTTCAGTTTGCAATGTTACTTCAGTCAGTCTTTTGACTAAAAGTTGAAGGTTAGATTTTTTTTATTGCCTTGCCTTAATTATAAGTATATTGTATTCAGGTGTTTCTATAACTGTTTTAGTCTGAAAAGCCATTTGTATTTCAGACATTGCGATCTTTGGAATAAATGAATATTTAATGTGCACAACAAAATTAGAGTTCTTTCCCATAATTGTTTACAGTCAGGGGCAACGTGTTTTATAAACCCAGTTGTGTTCATAGGGTTGCAAAGAGATAGCTCTTGAAAAGAGTCTTTTCAATAGGGGAAGCACATTTCTGAGGTTTTGTGCACAGTTAATACAGCTTCAGTGGATGCACTTATCTGTGAGTTGGAATGTTGGATGGAGGGTGGTGTTGAATTGGGAGATTCCCTCTTTCCAGACCTTGCGAACTGCAGTGTAGCATTTACAGCTTGCATTAGTAACACTGGTGGAAGCCATTTATTCCCTTCCTGTTTTGTGACCAATTGAAAACATTTATCACAGTGAGGGGTCATCACTTATGAAAGCTGCTTCTCTATAGTGCCCTGTAACTCAGCATTTGCTTGGTTTATCTGATGAGGTGACTTGTCATAAATAGCCCCTTTTCCAGTGCCTAAAACAGTTACATGGAGGTCTGTCATGTTCCCAACATAGTGGAGCTCTATTTCCAAACTCCTTTGCTCCTGAGGTAAAAATATCTGCCTTCTACGTGGGCATCTACTTGAGGCATTCTGTAATGTGAAAGACAGAGCTGCCACACACTAGCTTTTGTCTTCTCACTCGTATTCTAGGTGCTGTATCATACAGTCTCTTGTAAGGGTGCACATTTTAGTGAGGAAGGGCTTATTTGGAGGAGACTTGTATACCCTGATAGACTGTGGTGGCTATTGGACTGGCTTGATAACCCCTGATGGGACAGCCGTTCTGTTTTACACTGCTTTGTTCCTCTCAAGAACAGTAGGTGGAGGAACCAGAAAGATGCATTAGCCACATCAGGGTGGTCAGAGAAAAGTAAAAATGGAGTTGCAGTGGATTTCAGTATGCATGTATACATATCATTACATACAGTTATACATCAGTGTTATATTTCTGCAAACTGGTGTTGTGAGCAAAATTATATTTAAGGGGTTACACTTTGTGTGAAATTAAGGCCTCTTTGGGATGAATTGTGAATTAAATATATTAATGGCAAGGAGAGATGCATTCATTATGAAAGTGGAGCTATCTTTTATTAATATGAGTATTTTTCTTTTCATGTATCTAGATCTTCCTCTGTTTTTTTAACTGATTTTTTAAGTGTTAATGTGTGGTGCAAATTTTGAAGACTATAAGCCTTTGTGCCATAGAGTAAGTTAGCTATTGTTGCAGTATTACTTTTCCAACCTTATTAGAGAATGTTGGCTAGTTTAGAATTACGGTCTGGCTTTGAATTAAGAGTTACCCATGTTAACGGAGAGCTTCAAATTTACCAGTCACTGTTGCTTTTGCCTCATTGTGACACTGACATCTCTAGTGTCCAGGCATTTGGAAAGATCAGTGAAAATTCTCAATGAGCTCACTCCTCCAAGTGATCACAACCTTGCTGCATTGTCCGATCAATTCCCTTAGAGTTAGAAGCCTAGAAAAAGTTGCTCACTTTGCCATTTTACCACAAATAACAGCCTCTGAGCCCTGATTTGCCAGACAATGACCCTGCAATGAGAGTCCTCAATGCTAGGAGAGCTCTGGCAGTAAGGTTTTTGCCTGTTTCTTATACCTGTCATTAACAAAAATATTTGAATTAAGTGATATTTTACTGATCGTTGCAAATTCATCCCATTATATTAAGAGGAAAAATTACTTTTTAATTATTTTCAGATTAATAAAAAAATAACATGCAAAGAGTAGTACATCATAAGCTTAGGAGGAGATTGGATGCGCCATAAAATTATGCAAGAGTTGACGAATTGTAGCAAAAGGGGGCAAATGTGCCTTTTGGGTTATGTAAAATCAAATTCCTTTTTTTTAATACCTTTCTCAAATAGTGTCTAGTAATCAAAAGGGTGGACCTAAAATGTAAAACTAAAGGGTGCGATAGTTTTCATGATAAGATACTTTGCCATGTTCCACAATGTTGCCCGTGTGTTTTAGGTAATGTTTGAAAATGTAAAATGACCCTCTTGTTTGTCAAAAACATCTTATTTGCTGCCCACACAGCCAGATGCATCTGAATCTCAGTTTGTAAATGCTTTCAACAAAGTGTGTGCGTATCTGATCTAAACCCAAAGGTACAATTCTGTATCTTGAAGCTTGAGCTGAAATGAATGTCCTACTGGAAACGTAGCAATTCCAGTAGCAGGAATTAACCCAGACCAGTAATTCTCAACCAGTAGGCCCCAGCCCACTAGTGAGGCACCCATCGTGGGTTGTGGAGCAGGTTCATGTACAGCACAAAGGGGGGAATAGCTCCAAAGGAAAAGAGCATAAAACCACAGTGTCGTTATTTTGCTTGGTGACAGACACATGAAAGTATATTAATGTAAAACAGTTGATTCAATTGCGTCTTCATGAAGGTAATCCCACGGTAAATAACTTTTATTATGGCAGCAGTCCGTTTCCATAAAAATGTCCATGTAGGATCTTTTTCTTCAAACCTTTTTTTATATGTGAGCCTAGTGCAGGTGAGAGTCTTAAACCTGACACCAATACATGGACAATTAAACGTGTGTCAGTTTGCCTCTGTTATATTGTACATTTTCTTTCTTTCCATACATGTACTGTAAACTTGGCTTGTGTGTAATTTTGCTTATGTTATTATTGGTCAATGCTTTGTGGACATGTGCACCATTACAGTGAGAACTGTACTGGAAATAGCATAGAGGTGGATGGGTTCACCACTGGTCACCTAGATGATACTGTGTTGTATCAACCCGTGTTGCGATGGTATTTGGTAACACCAATAATTATGGTCTGAAAACAGAACTGCAGTATTTAGTACCAACATACTGAGATTTCTTACTAATTTCTATTCATGCAACAACATAGTCATTTAATAATTGCAGGCTGTTGTGTTATGGCATTGATTTGAAGCAGCTATGTGTGTCGCATGCAGACTGCGCATATTTGTTTGTTGTTAGTAGCTGCTGTGCCATTCCGCCTGATGTGAACCTGTCACCGAGTTGCAGTGCCCCTTGAAAATGGAGCAGCAGCAGAAGTCAAGGAAGAAGGACAGAAATCTAGCGGTGACTACTCTGGCACGTGTGCCTCTTGCACACCCCTTCAGCTCCTCTCCGTGATTCCGATGGGCAGCCCAACAGCCCCAAGAGGAGGGGCACGGATCAGGGCCAGAGCAGGGAGGGCCCAGCACAGACATCTGGCTCTAGGGGAGCAGAGGAGAGTCAGTGGAGTTCTTTTTATAGTCGTGATCAACTCCTTTTGAATGACTATTTTGTTAAAAGCAATGTGCAGGGTGCCTTGCATATTTTTTTGTGGTGTGGAAAATTATCCATTGTTGGCAACAAGGTGGTATATTGTGAGTTTCATCGGCTGTAGCCTGTCTCCCATTTAAATGCCGGGCATGCTCCTGGCCAAGTCTCGGTGTTCTTGACTGTGGAAGTGATGGGAGGCCAGGTGGCAGTCTTAGCGCTTGACTATCGAAAGTGAATATTAATGGTTTGGCTTTGCTCATCATGTTGCAGACAGCCTTGTTTCTATTTTCTGGTCTACTGATTAATATCTTGTTTTAGAATAACAAGCAATTAACTTATCAGAATAGCCCTAACAACTGCATATGGCTCTTCGAAAAAACATAAATGCATGTAATGTCATCTACACATACAAGTAATACTTTGCAGTTGCCACCTGATTTTAATAATGCATTTAAGAATTTGGGCCTCACCTTGCTGGTTCTTACGTCCCCATCTGGATGACACTGGAGAGTTTTCCTTAAGTACTTTCTGTAAATGTGCAAGAATTTATACATATTTATAAAAACTACAGTCATACTTGCTTATGGATTTTTATTCCGACTTTAAAGGAAGAGTCCATTGACATTGGCAAATTGCAGACAGTGGCTCAGATGCAGTAGTCTGTGGCCATTTGTGCCTGTTGTACCTTTGGAGCCCAGTCTTGCTGTGGATGAGGGTGTGGCAGTCTGTCATCACAAGCTCATCTGACTCAGTGGCAGGCTGCTCTGCCCACTGTTGCATAACTGTCATGTTAGAACTTCATTCAGAAAACGCTGGGTTTGGTATCTTCTTGTGTTATTCTCCTGAAAGCTCACTGTGAAGGCTGATCTGAGTTTGAGCATTTGTTCATTCTAAACAGTGCCTATATGGTATGGCCCTGACTCCTTACTGTAAAGACCCTGATGTAGCTAGACATCCAAAATAAGAGTATAAGCATTGATTTTATTATTGAAATTTGGCATTTATTTGGCTTACTTGTGCTTGGCTTCAGTTTTCTTTTTCCTTACGAATAGGGTTTTTTTGGCAATTGAGTTCAAATTTGTGGAAGTACAAAGCTTTGAAAGGTACAGACCTCCAAAGGTGTGAAAAAGTGATTTTAATAAAGTACTTGCCAGAGCCACTGCTACAAGAGCTGCATTTGACAAAACAATTATAGCTTAGCGGTATGAAAACTTGGCACTTATGCTAAAATGTTGGGGGACAAATCACTTAGGCTTCAAGAGAAGTGATTTATGCAAAATAAGGAAGTTAAGCAAAACAGAATAAGCCTGAATTTGTAAAATACTATAATTCAGTTAGCGAACAGTTTGAATGTCTCTATAGTTGCGTATGAAAAAATGTAATTTGGCTGTTTGAAAAGGCTGAGGATGGCCAAGATCTTATTTATTCCAACTCGACACAGCAATGCCAGTTTATAAAAATAGAAAAATTAAAATGAAAAAATTCTTGCATGTTGAATATTAAGTAAATGGAAAACAAGATGTAATAATAAAGTTTCTGGAAAGGTAGACAACATGGTTTTTCTGTTTTGTGAAAATGGTGGATGGAGCGAATCCTCTTTTGTCAAACGGAAGTGTTGGGTTCATTTCTCTGTGTTGAGGTGATCTCCAATTGGGCTGCAAATTTAACCGAAACATTAAAGGTGGGGAACGTTTTCAGGCAGCATCCGATTGGTATGAAGTTTCATTTGGATTTTGGTTGTAAGTAAAGTTTTTGCACAGCTGGGGGCTTAAGAGGAGCTTTAAGGAAGTGTCTTCCCATATGTCAGCCTCACTTTGGTAGGACTGAAGAGGCTTTGTCTCGCGTTGGATCAAGTGGACTGTTTAATGGAAATAATAACTTTTATTTATAAAGCGCCTTTGCAAACCCAAGGACACTGTACATCTTGAATAAAGAAAAAGACCAGAAAAGTACAATAAGAGTAAATGGGGGAAAAAACACAAAAGCAGGTTTTTACTAATTGACTGTTGGCAATCAGGTGTAGACCTTGGTAAAAAGGTAACTTTTAAGTTTAGATTTGAGGAGTTGTCTCTCGTAAAGTCTGAGGAAGGTCATTCCACAACACTGGAGCAGCGACAGAGTCACCACTGTCACCAAAAGTCAATGATTTAGCCCTGGGGACACCGCGTAGAGTACTGGCCTCAACTGCACGGAGCCTAGGGGGGGGTGTAAACATGGACGAGTTCAGAGATGTGTTATGGAGCCAGATTGTTGAGAGCCTTGAAAGTCAGCCACAAGCTCTTGTGTTGAGTATGTGACTTTATAGGCAACCAATGTAAAGACTTACGTGTAGGAGTAATATGCTTCCAGGGTCTGGTGTGAGTAAGTAGTCGAGTGGTTTTGAACATATTACAGCTTGTTGAGAAGAGAGTTAGGGAGCCCATACAGTAAAGAGCTGGAGAAATCAAGCCTTGATGTAATAAATGCATGAATCAGGCATTCAGCATTGGACATTGAATAAATTGCTTAATGCGGGCAATATTTCTAATGTGAAAGAAAGATATCTTAATCAAAGTTTTCACATGTGGGTCAAAGGCCAGGAGAGGATCAAGTGTTACTCCTGGATTCCTGACTAAGGCTGACGTGTGAATGGGGAAGCCAACCGCCATTACTGTGAGAGAGAAAAAGATAAGTGATAGAGTGGGAGACCCGAGGGGGATGAAGTTTTAACATACATCTGTGTATCATGTGCCTAACAGTGAAACTAAAGACCATGTTTGTGTATATTTTGCCTGAGAGGTAGCATAAAAATAATGAAAAGTAAAGGGCCCAAGACTGAACCCTGAGGCACACCATGATTGACTGGGGCCATGGGGGATTTATTAGGATCAAAGGAGACAAAATGCTTCCTGCCAGTCAGATAAGAGCAAAACCAGTTAAAGACAGGCCTGCTGATAAACAAGAAATGTACAAATGTTTTCGTAAACCAGCATTAAAACTGGTAGGAGTAAAACTTTCATTTCTACTCCTTTTTTGCTTTAAATTGTTTTTGTAGAAGCAGTACAATCACATTCTTTAAGCATTAGTGAGTACATATGATTTAAAATATAAAAGGCATTTCTGATTGAAAGTTTTTATATTAAAATAATATACGCTTTGTCCTGATATTGAACTTAATTTTTAAGAATGCATTCACCAGAAACAAAATTCTCTATCATCTGCAAATAAATATCCAGTAGCGCGCAGGCACATTTCTCCTCTGGCCATTTCAAGATCACTCAGAGGACATGCTTGTCTTGCAGTCTCGTTCATGGCATCTTCTGCAGAAAATGTCTTTCCATATATATTGGAGTAGGAGGGCCGGTCCATCCTCCTGGGAAACATCAGATCAGTGAAGATCAAAGATCTCAGCAAACTGATGGTTCCCCGTTTTCTGTCTTGAAAACTGTTTAAAGTCAAATATATACAGAAGATAATCTAATAAATGCTATTTCCATAAAAGTTTAGATCTTGCTTTTATAGTCAAATATTTGTTTTCACTAAGAGTATATGGATGAGCTTTTTTACATTTTAGATTCTATGAAAAATAATTAAAAAAAATAATTTATTTTTTCTTGATTGACTTTTTTTGCAGCCTTTTAAAAATATCAGGTTTTCAGAAACAGGCTTTCGTGCTTCATTTCCGGAGGGTTTGGTTTTCATGTGTCCGGTGAGAGTGATGGTTGTCACTATGAAAATCCAAAAACATTTTGAAAAAAGAACTATGCCATATAGTTCTTAATATGATTGTGACACTTTACTGTCCCTGTGAGTGTTCCTTGCAGTTATACTTAACATAAATTTTCTGTGCTATAAGTCGACCTCTTTAAGGGCATCATCTAACTACAAAAAAAATATTAAAATCTCATTTTGGAAGTTAAGAAATGTTTCAGCTGAGATGGGACAACGTTTGCAATATCAGTAATGTAGAGTAGATGATTTAGGAAACCACGGAGGAAGAATTCGCAGGTGCACACTGCGCCAGTTTATTTACTCACCTTTTCCCTGGAAAGTTTTTGGAAACATTGTTTGCCAAAAAATGTTTTTCTAATATAAGCTTTTAAGAAAGTGTCGAAGATTTTCAAACAGTCCAGACCACAGATGCACTTTTAAGTAAATGTGAAAATGTGTTCTCTGGGCTATTATGTGAGTTGTATCTGAAGCTCCTGTATTAGATGTGACATCAAAGACAAAGATGTGTGTAACTCCACCCTGCAACCTTCTGTGATATACTCTTCCTCATCTGTGTGACCTCAGTTTGTTCCCTTATGTTTGTGCAATCGTTTAAATGATCCTGTTGTCCTCCAGGGGTCTTGCAGTCTCTTGGATTTGATTTGTAAATAGAGCAGTGCTTGTGGTGCTGGTCACATGTGAAAACAAGCTGGGGGACAGAGCTCTTGGAATGAGTCCAGTGTAGGTGAGAGGACTGTATACTAACCTGAAGATCAGGCCCAGTTTTGAAAGTGTTTACTGAAGCAAATTCAGCTCCACCTGTGCCTAGACAGAAACTGAAAGTTAACAGAATTGTAGGCAGGTGATTCTCTTTTAAGACAAGAATACTATACATTTCAAACCATTTTATGGTGTTATTCTGAAGAGTACGATTAGAGAGTGTTGACAGCAGAAACTGAATTTAATTAAGTGGTATTCCCCCCCCCCCCCCCCCCACCCTATTTGGAGCAAGGAAGAAGAGTGTTAACATTTTCAGGCACTGAAAAACTCGCTTTCATAACATTACTTAACCACATGGCCAAGATTAGCAAATGTTATTTAACACACTTAATAGTTCCTTGAAATAAATGCTGTCAGATTCATGACTGGAAAGCTTGTTTTTAACGCTCCAACAACCCACTGAGTAAAAAAAAAAGTGTCTTCCAGTCCCAATTTCAAATCCACTTTCCTGTCATTTCCTCTCGTCCCTTCATTTTCACTTTTGATTCTAATAGGTATTTTGAATACCTGAATTCAGTACCCTTACACTATTCCTTTTTGAAGACCAGGAAGAGTTTTTATCCTGTCAGTGTAGGAATTGATTCTGAGCCTAAGGATATATAAATGGTTGCAAAGGAACTGGTAAAGGTGTATTCCCTGCTGAAAGGAAAAGAAAATGGGCACAACTGTGGAGCAGCCTTTTCCTTTCAGCAGGGAATAAACCCATACCTTTTCCTTTGCAGCCTACACATGCTGACGCAGAACCTACTTGAACATCTTTATTTATATATAGTTACTCTTTTCAGAGCTGATTTCAGAGCAGCGTGATCTTTTTTATAATGTGATACAAAATTCTACACAGTATTCTAAATTAGGTCTTACTTGTGCATTATACAGTTTTACCATTACATCCCTAAATTGACAGCTCCACACTTTTAACCACACATGCTCACATTCTGTTTGCCCTTTTCTGGCTTGCTCACTCTGTGTAGAAGATATGCATGGTGTGCCAACCCTTTCAAGCTGTTAAGCTTAAAAATAATAGAAGCGTCTCAAAATCATTGTTTTGCTGGATATCTGTATTCTCGCATTTGGCATTCCTAAAAACCTTTTTTTCTTCGGTTGTAAACATCCAGCCCTGCGCTGTAACAAAACTAGACCCTTCTTTAACACCAGCTCTGACTTGAGATTGCCAGACTTCTACAGTTCCATTGATCATTGCAGCCAGAATTTGTATCTTCTGGTTTTTATTTGGTTTGCCACTCGCTTGGTTTGTGCTTTTTAGCAGTGCTAGTTTAGTGAATACTTCAAAGAAAGCTCAGATGTCATTGATCCAGTTTGGCGGACATTTATTCAGCGCAAGCTTTTAGTCTGTTCTCAGGAAAGAGTCCACAGTCATAAGTGAGAGCTGAAATTAGGAGTCATGGTGTTTGCTTTTGTCCAGTTATTTTCTGAAATCTGAAATGGCAAAACAATGATTTTTACTTGTCCAGACTACAGTTTATATTAATTCACTCATTCATTCTTTACTTTTGGTCAGACAACTGGTCTCATTGTTAATGACCTTCTGTTTTTAAAAAAGTAGTTTTTACCTGCGCAAAATGTTTTAATATGCCCCAATTATTTCTTTACACCCCATTCCTTGGGTTACATCTCTCTACTCAGGTGTACAGCACGTACACAAGTTTTACACAGAAAGCCATCTTTCCCAGCATCTCTGTGCCAGAATACCTTTGCGTCTTATGTAACTTATCCAGGTGGGCCTGAACATCAGTGGTGGTGGAGGGGAGTCCCCATAACCTGTAAAGTACTTTGAATGGAATGGCCAGAGAAGTGCTGTATTAATATTATTTTCTTAAAAATAACTTCTAAAATAACTATACACATCTGTTTTAACAATATACATTGTCCTACTAGTGGATGAGGAGAACATGGAATATTAACTTTTTGTGTGATATCCAAGTGCACGGGGAGATTTTATTAATCACGTAACTTGTTATAAAGCTGCAAGGAGCTAATACTGTAATGATGCTCACATGACATTACATTGTACGTTTTTTTTATTACACTGAGGTTGTGGTTCGTCCTGATTTCCCCTTAATGTAGCGTGTCTTGAACATTAACATGCATGCAGCCCAAATCATAGCATTGCCCCAGAACCCCAAAATCTTCAAATTTAATGCTGCGTACAGAAAAAGTGAGACATAAGCAGCTGTTTAAAAAGCTCTGTAATGTTGCAAAATCTCTATTGCATGGCTTGATAAAGGATAAAGAAAAATGTAGGATATTCATGATATTAAAGAAAGCGTAAGGTATATTTAGCTCTGGAATCCACAAAGTCTTTTTTTGTGTTGCACTGGGTAGTACAACGGTTGTACTAGATTGTCACCAGTTGGAAGTGTCCCATGCTTTGTGTGTTGCTCTTACCTGTTAGGATGGTGGTGTGTATCCCTTCTTTATTGAGTTGCCCATTTTGTAAAAAGCACCCACAATGGCCAGGAGTTAATGGGAAGTTTAAGACTGTTGCAAAATTGTTCAGTGAATTTCTCTCCTTCCTAGTGCAAGTCTTAAATTAATCCTTAGTCAGATTTACTTTTTAAAAACATTTGGAAAATGAAACATAGGCGCTTGGTGGACTGTTCTAGTTGACAGGATATTGGCTGTTCACTGGGATCCGTTGTGTCCAAATGTTTCCTAATTTGTTACTGCTGAAGTACTTACAATAGTGATTCTTCATGCTTAGTAGGCGTTAAGTGGCGTTATATCCGATCCTACTGGATTTTCATTGTACCTTGCTTGTGTTGTATTGGTGAATGGCATTCCAGGGGCAGAGCAGAATGAGAGATGCCTTTATGCTCTGTTCAGAGATTTCAAAAATACGCTGTTCTAAAGGTAACCAGTGTTTTCTCTTTTGCTGTCTTCTGTTATACCCTGTTATTTGTAGCTTTCATGGTCTCCATTTGCAGAATAAAAAACATACATATAACACTAGGTTCAGGGCTGTTATGAGGCTTATGTTTTAATGTGTTCGGTTTCTCCATAGAACAAACATCATTAGTAAAGCTGTTTTTGTTAAAAACATTAAATATAGCAGTCCTCCCTGTGAGAAATGTTTGGTTTATGCAGATTTATAATTAACAACGTTCTATTTAATAAATTGATACTTTTGTTTCAGGGCTGTTCTCTGGTTGTGTGGTTTCTGGTGTTGTTATATTGGTTATATTTAAGAACTTTATTGTTGATCTTTCATTAAGGCATTCAGTTTTGGGGTTTTTCTATTGCGTATAGCTAAATGTATTAAAAATTAAAAGAAAATCCCGCTTTTGTATGTGTTAAGAGTTTGAGTAGACTTGAAGCATTTAATAAGTGGGATCAAGAGTTATGCTAATGATATATACTGAGGTAGCATCTGGTTTTCAGTGTCATTTTTGTGTCAAAATGTGCATTATGCCTATAAATATGCATCTATCACATTGCTAGACTTTATGCGGTATATATAAATTCTGGAAAATCTGTGAAAACAGTTACATTTATTGTGCATGTTCTATCTCATAAACTGAGCATTGTCATTTTTTGTAGTTGTTTGATGGAAGTTTGTTTATAAATAAGACTGCTGTCTTTATGGAGCTGGGGATTTGATATATGAAGGAAATAAGATATCTAGCACAGTATGTCTGTGGAGGTCAAACACATTAGCAGAAACACTTCACAGTATCCATTGTCAGAAATTGCTGAGCTCTATGGTCAATCCTGTAGGAAATAAAACCAAAGTAAAAAATTCTACTTCCATACATAAGTATTTCTTTGTTTAGGGATTCAGATGGTCGCTTATTTATAGACTGCTCAATTCAGCAGTCAAGTAGTAATTGCCTTTTTTCTATTTAATACTCGATTCTAAATGGAAGATTTAAGTGAAATCCTTAAGTGGGTTATGCCATTCTCTTTATCGCTGGGAAGACTGAGTCATGCAGACAAATGCTTTGAAGTACATTTGAGCACTCATCTGCAAAGCGTGCATGT
The DNA here is from genome assembly GCF_055471065.1 of Atractosteus spatula. Taxonomy (NCBI): domain Eukaryota; kingdom Metazoa; phylum Chordata; class Actinopteri; order Semionotiformes; family Lepisosteidae; genus Atractosteus; species Atractosteus spatula. The sequence continues at coordinate 62,171,786 of NC_142708.1, read as the reverse complement.
GAGCATATTTAAATTTCCTGGATGTTTCTGCCTTCAGTGTTCTGTGAACATTTAAATTTCTTTTGGTTTTCAGGCTGTGTACATAAGTCAACAAGAAGTAAATAAAAAGAGCTGTGTTTTGACAGGACACAGAAGGTAATACCCATAATGTAGGTTGACAGGATTCAAGGATTTACTGTGATGTACCTTATTTAATTGATGCTAACATCTTCTATTGGGGTGTACTGGCCATAACATAAGTTAAGTGTAACCTGTCAAATTTAGCGACATTTTATCAATTAAAAATTAAGACTACACCATGATTCACCAACTTAGAATAAGGAGGAATAAGCAGGAATAAGGAGATCTTTATCAGTGGTGCTTTCGGCCATCCTCATTGCCTGTGGTGAGAGGTCACAGGTCCGGGGATGCCACTAAATATGAAAAAAGAAGGACACCTGTGTTTAGCCAAAGCACCAGGTTTGGATCTTATAGAAAACTGAAAGAGGCATAGAAATGTTGAGATGTGTTGGTACCTCCTATGAGCCGTTAACACTTTTAACAATCAATCAGGAGTTGACGTTATTTTGTGTCCCTTTGCATTTGTGGTGATGGAGAAGATGGTCAAAAGGCCCTATCCTTTTGGATATTAATTTTATGCAGCTTTCCTTAAGAACTTAATAGAAGAAAGGTTTCAAAAGAGAGGAGGCCATTGGGCCTGTCAAGCCCATTTGGCAGTAGTTTATCTGAGGTTCCAGCCTTTTCTTAAATACAGCCAGGGAATAGTTTCGCCAAAATGGTGGGGTAGGTTGTTTCAGACTCCCTCAGACTTTTAACCATGAATGCATGGAAGTGGAGACTGGGCTGTTTGCTCCTTGGAGTCTGAAATGGGAATCCCTGACATCGTTTTAGGTTTTTTTTCTTTGATCCATTTTCTTTTATACTGGCATTTCAGTTTAGCAGACTCTTTAAGTACATTTGAACATGAGGTGTCCTGTCCTGGGTGGTGATGAGAGGAATGGGTATTGGGATTTCCACTTGTTGAATTGTGGTTGGTTTTTCTTGCTGTACACTGTGGGTATATATATATAAAACCATTTGGTTTGTCCACCAGCACAGGAACATGGTGTTTTGTTCTCTGCACTAGTATGTTTTTTTACCCATTGTTCACGTGATTGAGATAGTTGAGGAGCTGTAACACCCAGCCAGGCTGCCTGATGACTTTTTGGAGGTGAAGAGCTGGCATGGATAGTTTAGTTTGCAAGTATGTGTGATCTCAGCCCCATTGAGCATGTCAGGACTGCTCTTGAAACAAGTGTATCATCTCCTGCACCTTAATGAAGCCATTGTGCTTCTGCTCACTGACCTGAGTTTGTCACTGTCATGTGAGTGTGTCGTCGCCTCATGTTTGTCCTGAGCCATACTAAGGAGTATTTGCTATTTAATAGTCTTAAATAAAATCTCCTTTTTCAAAACGTAGCTTTAGACACTGTGCTTCTGAACTTGGTTCTTTAATTTTAGAGCATCAGTATCAATTTGGAAATAAAAATATAGTGTTATTTCTCTTGTATTAAGGTCACTCTTTAATTTTCATCTGTTAATTGGCATTGTAGTGATCTACCCTTGATTTTTTGGCTCGTAGAACCTGTTGCTAGTAAGGAACCTGTATAATTAGCCTGTCACATGGAATGAGTTTAATCTCAGGTTCTTTTTTATTGTTAGGTGCCTACATTCAGTTGATCAAGAACCTAAAATTTTTCTTGATGATTCTTCAAAAATCTTTACGTTTTTTTGTAATCACTCTGTCAATCAACTGTGCTGTCTTAATTCAGTGTTTCATAATGGAATTCTTTAAGCTGCTGCTGAAAATGCTCAAAACGATGGCGACAATGTGCACCTTCAGAAGTATTGTCCAGCAGATGGAGTCAGACAGCTGGCTGCAGCACAGAACATTGCTGGCTGGGTGAAAGATAGGAAGTTTGATAAAGTGTACGTTTTATATGGTTTTAAAGCTTGTTTTGCTGTTTGAGGCTATAGATAATACCATATGTGTTACATGCTGAGGTTTGTTATTGATTCCATTGAAAAGTGTATTGAGCAGTGTTTGGCCTTAAATTCTAGTATTTTCAAAGCTGTTGACGACCTATTTGAAATAGCTGCAGGATCAAGAAAATCCCTCATTTAAGATTTGGTGTGCAGGTCAGATACCAAACAAGGCCACATATTTAAACTCGGTGATAAACCCATTTTTTTGCTGGGGTGAGGGGAGTAATACATGTCATTTTGAGGATCTGAGGGTAGATCTTCTGTAGCAGTGATGCAGAGCCCAGCGTTTTATTGTGTGGCACCGTGTTTTCAAATTGTCCTTTTCTCACTTGGCATTTTTAAGTGCTTTGTCTTTCTGAAGTAGAATGTCCCTTTCAGATTGCATGCGTTTGCTCATAATTTATTTTTCTGTATTTTGACAGCCTGATTTTATGACCCCAAAAAGACTTAAGGATGAAAGTATTGAGATAGCCATGTGCTTTGATGGCTGAAAGTGCCTTTAGGACACTGTTGAATTGTCTTTTTGGTGGGTCTATAGAGGATCTGTAATAAAATAGTTTATATTTTGTATGTTGTCCAGTAATACTGTGTAGTTGGTCTAAACCAAGAGAAACTATTAATCTAATAGACTTTTAGATACGTCAAGAGTTCTAGGATTCTGCATCATTTTTACAATTGCAATTAACCTGAAATCTGCTGTGATCGATTAATAATTCTATCAAGCTCTTGTTTTTTTGCATTTCTACAAACAGGTTAAAACTGGTAAAAAAAAAAGTTAACTGGTAGCATATTTTAACAGTCCGTTACTGAATTGTGCAGATATGCCAAACAGAAGTATTTAAAATATTGTTTAGATCAGTACTGTAATGTTCTTATTAGAAATATATTTTAAATGCTGTGACAGTATTAGTAGGGAAAAGGATATGAAAAATTTGCACTGTTCAGAAGAAATGTCTTAGAACACAGAGGCAGAAAACTGATGTTGAAGCATTTGTCGTGAAAGATGCTTAGTCACTAACTTATATGTAATGCAGAGGTTTTCTGAGTTTGACTAATTTATTTGATCACATGTGAATTCTTCATTAATTCTTCCATGAATCCTAGAGGGTCTGATAAAACTAAAAACTGTGTAGTGCTTTGCTGTTGGGCTGCAGAGGTATTGTTAATGTCTTGGTTGTTGTTGATTTTGAAATTTGAAACGTTTGTAACTGGTGTTCTGTCTCTGCCAGGTAAAACACTGTGGAGACCAAACTGGTATACTGTGGATTTTTTGTAGTTAAGAGTCTTCACCAGATAGACCAGATCAGATGTTTCAGGTAGGCAGATAATTTTCCATAATCATTTGGGGAATGTCTTTGAGTTTTATAATTAAAGATATTTTACCAGATCACAGATACACTGGTAATTTTACAGTGAAACAGAACAGATATTCTCAATTGCTGCAGTTATCTTATACATTAGTCTAAATGCAGGTTGTTTTTTCATGAATCTTTGTGACCTTACCCTGTGCCATTTGTTCATAACAGACTTAGAGGTGTTCTCAGAGGTGGCAGAGTAAAACATCTCTTTCTTTCAGGGTGAATACAGTATTTGAACTAAGCACATGAACTGATATGCTTGCTGTGTAGTTTTTTGTGTAATGTTTTAGGCCTGGAAAAGTTCAGTCTTATGCCCAGGTCTGTTTTAAAATTCATGCTTTATGCAGCTACCAGCCAGGAATTCCTAGAGCCATGTTGTCTAAATATGTAGTCATAAATCATTCCTGAAATCAACTATTTTGCCTTTAGTAGCAGAATGAATTGTCTGTGTGAGGTTTTTCTGGGGAGTCAAAGACAGGCTGGCTAGGTTCACTGTGCCTCTAAACTGTCCTGGTGTGTGCCCGGCCTTAAGCATAGTGCTTCTTGAGCTCAGGGAAATGTGCCTTCCTTTGGGGTGTCTTGATTTATGTTCGTAGTTTTAAGTGTTTGTACCAAGTAATCCTTGATTTTAACCATCTAAATGCTTAATTTGATGTGTTTCTGATTTTGATGAAAGCTTTTCAAGGGGCAGGCAGAAAATTCTTCTTTGTATTGGTAGGTTTTGATTAGCAGCCTGAAAAAAGTCTGCGACTGGAGAGCAGTGTGGAAATGGGTTAACTAGTAGCAGGGACAAAGCAGTTGCCACTGGAGGGAAGCCTCATTCAGACCAGACAAACCTAGGGAGTACTAGTTTCAGGGATTGTTTCCATGCCTCCTGTTGGTCAGGCTGCCTTGTAAAATGTTTAAGCTGCTGAGAGGAAGCCTACACACATGCACACACAAAAGAGCATAGCTCTTAGTGTTTTTGTGCAGTGTTGTCATTGCTGTCCATTTTCAATAAGACTCTAGTGGATGAACAATTAGTGTGAAATACACATATTACTATAATAATCTGGATTTATGAATGACATTTAGGTAATGTTGCTAACAGTCATTAGAAGGGTTGGATTGCCTCTAGAAAACGTACCGCGGTATACCGCGAACTATTTTGCATCTTTATATATGGAAACTCTCTCATAGTTTGATTTCATGATTACTAAAGCATATTGAGTTGTATACAAAATAAAGTTATATGAATTGTTGTTTTATTGGAACCAAAGAACTAGAAATAACACTGAACAGTGTAACAGAACAATTGAGCAAGATGCAGATTTTTGTCAATCATTAAATTATTAAATCTTTTTTCACAATGGTATTGGAGGTTAATTGTGCTTAGCAAGATAATGTAAAATTCAAAATTTGACATGTCCTTGTAAGTTAACATTTTTTCTTTACAATGAGTAAAGTTGACAACCTTACACAACCTTAAGAAACATGTTTAGCACGTTCAATTGCCTTTGGCCATTTCATCTAAAACTTCAAAGAATCCTCAATACTTGCTTAAAACATTGCAGAGACAAGACATTCTATATTGACTGAAACAGCTTAAGACAATCTTACTTGCAAAATTGAAAAAAATCAAAGCAAGTCAAATGGTAGTAATGGAATTAAAAACAATAGTAAATAACCCTTAATATTACAACAGCTAACCCCATGGATTTGTAGAGCAGTATTTGATGATGGGTTTCTGATTCTCCATAAAATATATGGATACTTCTAGAAATTCGAATTGCCTTAGCAAGACAGCTCTAAGGAATAACCATATGTTTTTCAGGAGAAATAAGAAAAATAATCCCGGTGTTATCAAATACCTTGCCCCGCACCTCTAATCATTAGTGGTAAATACTTCATTTAGACTCTTTAAGGTGTTCCTGTGCCTATAGTGCACATAATATCAAAGTGAAATTCAGTCAAATTGAAAAACCGATATGAATCACTGCTTGCATTGTGGTGGGCTAAGCTACGGTCTGTTCAAATATTGGTAACAAATTATTTTGAAAAGGGACTGCTATGAGTCAGCCAGAAGTTATAGGTGCCTTGTTTTGCCAGCATTATAAGTAATGTTTCAGATTTGTAAATAAGATAGTTACGGAATTGAATTAAATGAATTACTTTGCTTATCAGGACTTATGAGACTGGTGTTATTCTGTTCATAATTAGTTTGTTTGTCATGGTTCTCTTTATTATGCTAAGGTATTCAGAGTTTGAATTGACAATGTTTTTTTAAAACGATATTTGTATATATTATTAACGGGTTCGGAATAGTCATCCGTCCACCAGCCAGACACAGGTTAATTTGGTCTGTTGACTAAATTTCACTTCTAATTGTACTTGTCTAGTCTCAGAGACTTTTTAACTTGTGTAAGCTAGATGGTATTTAATGTAAACACACTAGTCAATCAAGCTGCTATGTCTTCTAAGAGGCTGCCTTGTGCCAGCGGACTTGAGTAGGTCTTGTTGCACAGGGTAAGAGTCCCCGCCAGCTCTCAGTCTCTGGACTCAGGAGTTTGAGTCCAGGGTGGACACAAGGTGGAAGCACTCACTGCACAGGAGAACTCAGCAGAGTGGTTGCAGAGTTCTGTGTGCAGTTCAGTCGGCAGCCTAAAAGTAACTACAGCTGTGGGATGTAATCATGGGTGTTTAGTTTCTTTCAGAAACTTTTATAATTAAATAGAAGTGTTACACCATTGATCTTCCTCGTATTTTACTGAAGGCTTAGTAATTAACTTTTTTTTCATTTTTGATGTTTAAATTGACAAAATTTGTTAAATATTACCTTGAACGGGCTTATTTAGTTAAAACGATTTAACAAAGGCTAACCAAATTAAAGTGTCTTTTTGCTGGCTTATCTTATAGACGGTGGTGCAATCATACTGTATGTGTATAATTATACTATGTGCCATTGAGAATGTTTCAGGACCCCTTCAGCTGTGATGTTTCCCTTTTCAATGTTGTGTTAAACTGTGGGGAATGGCGTGCTGTAATTCAGGAAAGTAAAGTATACTGGGATCATTAACCATGCCTCTTTCACGGTACACTTCAGTAGTACGTGACAGCTCTGCTCTGTGCTGTTTTTCACACTGATATCAGTTCCTGTCTGTCATAGATGCCTTTTTGTGTACTCGGGTATTTTTCAACCTAGTGACTGACCACAGGTTCCCCGTGATGGAAAGCTATCCAACCTGAGGTCGTGCAGATCGGCTTGATGTGGGTTTATGAAACATTAGAAAGCTTTGTGCACTTTACAGCTAGGACCTACAGCATTATCAGGGTGGGTGATAAGTATATGCATACCTTACCTGCCAGTAGTGGCCTTCTCTTTGACTGAAGATGAAATGTATTAGGGGTACATAGTACAGAAACATATGCTGTCAGTTCTGTTAAGAGCTTAAAAAAGCCCTGAAACAGCAGAATAGAATGAATTGTGTTACTCCTGAGCCCATTTAGGAGAATAAGGCAAATGTTGCATAACCATTAGTGATCCCATCAGTGTGCTTTGATGGATGTATGGCTTTGTTCTGTTAAGGATGGGACCTCTATCATAGGTCCTCATTGCCTCTTTTTAGCTGGGCGCCCTGCTCATTTGGTCACATGTCGCTGCCTAATTGTCCTTGCGTTATGGAAAGGAGAGAAATGGACATTCTCAATCCTTTGCACATGCACATTGAAACACATTGGGTGGCATTCCTTGCTCTGTTCTACATGGCACAATTGCATTTTCCTGGGATGGGGTGGATGGGCTCTGTTTCAGGCCGCGAGCGCAGCTCACGGAAGGCTGAGATGACTGCTGAGACCATAGCTGATTATTTTTAAAAAACAAGCGCGCAAGAAGGTTGAACCACTACACTGCATCAGCTTATTAAGATGTGCGTACAAAATGCAGTAGAAGCAGCACAAAACAGCAGATGAAAATAAACACAGGAGCTATAAGAGGGGGAGGCCAGGCAGCCAGCTTACATGTGAGGGGGGAAAAAAAAAGATGGCGTGAGCTCTTTCGAGCACACAGACAGAAATTGTGGGGTTCAGTGGTGGTGGACTAGGAGTGAGAGCACAGAGCGGTGAAGGACATGTGAAGTGTGGGGTACACAAGAGCCCTTAGAGCGCCGAGGCACAGTCATCCAGCAGAAACACTCAGTGGCTGGCCTGGGGCCTGCAGAGGGCAGCTCATCGCACACATTTCCAGAGTGAGGCACTCAGAAATGACCTGGAAGAACTGATGCTGGAGAATCAAGTGACTAGCTTCCTGCGCTCCTGCATATGTCCTTTTTATGAACATTTTTCTTCTAGATCCTTAGACTGGCTGATGTTATTATTTTTTCTATTTTTAATAAATTATAAATTTAATCTGAGGTACAAAAGAATCAGAGTTTTTTTCTTGCATTTTGTTTCATTCTGCTGTTAGAATGTTCATAGCGGCTGTGGGCTGTTACCTAGCTTCAGATGTTCTTTGGTATATCCTGGACCTGCTGCATTACTTGTTCAGATTTAAAATACAGTAAATCCTCGATTTAACGGACAAAATTCTACGGTTCATATGTCGGTACTTCCGCGTCATAGTCTGGTTGATATGTCGGTATGTATGGACTTCTGTGAACGCAACGCGTATCTAGTACATAGTTTGTTCCATCACTAATTAAATTTGGGTTTGCTGTGTTATAAATATTTTTTTAATTAATACACCATGGACAAAAAAAAAGGAAAAGGACAAACCTGAGTGTAAAACAAAAGTTAGAATTGGTTGAAAAATGAGAATGGAGAGTATCCGTCGCACGTGTTTGTGTGAAGAATTTGGCAGATATTTGCAAAGCAAAAGAGAAGTTAAAAATGTGTTTTAATGTGTGATGCGGATGGTCCAAATAAGCCAGGAAACCATGAAAATGGCACTGGAATCTTCACTGGGAGATGCCGTGTTGAAATGGCATGTGCGGTGTAGTGTGCGAGGGGTCGAGTTGAAATCTGCAGCAAACAAGCTAGCAAATGACATGAAAATCGATTTCAAAGAGATTTCTAATGCAAGATATGTAATGTATATAGCAAAATTTGTCGTTTTTCACACGAATATGGGTGGCGTTGTGCTTCAGAATATATAATTTGTTATTTAACGGACTTTTGATTTCATTCAGGCGCTGTTTTACTGACATTTTGATTGAACGGACATCTGGCAATATTGGACATCCCTCCCGCCAATTAGTCTGTTAATATCGACAAAATACTGTAATGGTTTTTTAGTATTCTAAAGATGCATTATGATCTGTGCTGTTTATGTATTGGACATTGGCCAGCATGACAAATTATTGATTTTAACAAAATATTGATTATGTAATGTAAGTTCTTAAGAACATGGTTGTAAAGATAGAGATATATATACACACTTCAGTATTAACCACCTTCATTTACTTACAGTTTTGAGGAGTAACTGTGCATTAGTGCAAGTAAGTGAAAATGTATGCGAATGAGTGGTTTTATCTTGCTTTGTTCATGTTAGTGCTGTATATTTTTTAATGTACTTAACATAAACAGTGGTGTGTACAACTATGTGGAGTATTCAAATCTAAATCAGAATTGTTTTCCCTAGGTTAGTTTGTAAATCTAAACCCAGTCTTGAGAAAAAACGGAAAGATTTATTTTTAAATGTTTCAGTTGCACATTCTGCAAGTTGTTGTTGAAATACTTGTGAACCATCAACCTTATTGTTTTAAAACCATTTACACACCTCAAGAGGAATGTTTATGTCCTTTTAATGCCCTACACCACATATAACCACAGGAATGTTGGGGATTTTACTGGAACTCCAGAAGCAAACTTATTGGAATTGCACATCATTGGTTACTTCTGAGGTCAATGTTCATGCAATTCTGTGATTAGTCACTTTTTATGTGTTAATTAAAATAACGTGGACATGTTCTGTACTGGTAAATTTCAACCTTTTTTCTCCCAAGGTCAAACCAAAAATTGCATTTTTTGTTGAAAGTTCATCTGTCATATTTTGAAGTGTACTTCAAATTCTTAGTGTACTTAGTTTTTGGTGCAGGCTGTGTTTTAAATTGATTTATTTTAACCTTTGTTACAGAAAAATCTGTCCACATCAGTGAGGTCAACCTAGATGCTTGTACCGAGTGTTTTAAATGTTTTTCTTGGAGTTCAACAGTTCTACAGTTCAGTTACTGTTCACTTATAACATGTCAACATGTTGTTACTGCAAAGAACAATGCTATGTGTTTTCACAGGAGTGTTTTTAAAACCAATGTGATGCATTTCAAAAACTATACTTGGCTAAAAGTTTAGTGAAACGTGCACAGTATTTCCTTATTGAAAGGAAAATACCTGATGAGGTTAACTATATGTTGAACATGAATTCAAACGGACTTCACAGTTTCATTCTACCGGATCTCCCATGAAACGTCCCCTGCTGTACTTTGATTTATTCCTCTAACTGCGATGGCTTCTTGTTGGCTTTATGCAAATGCTTTTTTAAAAAACTCAATCCGTTGCAGGCATGAATAGGAATGGGTTGACCACTGGAGGGTGCAAAAGCACTCAAATATTAGAAGGTACAAGAAAGACGTACGATGATCAATTGATAATTTCTTGCTCAAGTTCAGTATTGGCAGTAGAATAGCGGTAGTCTTGGAATATCATGTTCTCAAGGCTGTCCGTTAAAAGTGTTTTTCTCTAGCTTTACTCCGCACTTGACCTTTTCACCCTTTTCTTGTTGTGCTCCTCACTGTATTGGTTTGAGTACATATATACATGTGTTTTTTGGTTGAATGTCTTGGAGTTAACCGTTTAAAATGGTGCCCTTTGTACCAAAGCTCGTAGGCATTCCTAAGATAATTGTCATGTGTTTAGTATTGCTTTAATAATGAGGATAGAGGCAACACCTTTTTAATTCTATTGAATGAATAATGTATGAATAAGGTAGTAAATATAACTTGAAGTGTGTAGAAACTTGCCAATTTAGGATGGGAAGGCCTGATCCAAGGGCAGATCCAGCGGAGATGCCAAGATTAACACAGGGTAGTCGAGAGGGCTACACAAGCTTGATCTATCTGGGTGTGTGTATTTTTTTGTGCCACAGCGCTCACTGGTGGCCAGGTGCTCGCATATGAGCCTGACATTGACAGCAGCCAGTCAGGAGAGATGAATGGAAGCTTCTTGTATTCTTCCAGGGTCACTGGCCCATGCTCTTCTTTAAACCAATCGAGCATACCATGCAGCAGATATTTTTTTTCAGGGAAAGATACCTCAAAATGTTAGTGTGTGGTGGTGCACAGATACACTTATAATAAATTCAACATTTTAAATGTTCTTACAGAAGCTCAGAGGTTGAAACTTGATCAGGAAGTTGAATGCTAAGCATTGTGTTGGGAAGTTCTCAGTGTATTTGACTTTACATGGAATGCCACTATTCAGTGATTTGTTGTGTATTTGGATATTATTACGTATTTAGTCTGTATATGTAGGACAAGAGTGTCAACTGTAGCACTCCATAATTGGAGCAAATAATATTTCTGGTCACATAGTGCAAGGATTTGTGAAGTAGTAAGAAATGTGATGAGTGCCTAATGGCAGGTATAGCAGTTTTTTTTTACACCTGCTATAGGGCCATCTCATACATATGTGCTTTCTGCTTTGGAAAGTAATTTGAATCCTCTTCCCAATAAACTAGTTCTAAGCCAGCAAGCATGGAGAGAAACAGTGTGTTTTGCACTGTTTAGCAAGCCTTTCAGTTGCCTGAGAACAGTAGGAGGCATGCCTCTGTTCCTTGTGCACTAAGAAAAAGATCCCAATGCCAAGATCTCTATTTATATTCTGGCAGTGCTTTCTTTACCACGCCCATCTCAGTAGTATGTTGTGATCACTCATAGCCTTCCATGATGTCTGAGCTTATTTTTAGTTGCTTTGGAGTCTCATAGAATTAAACCAAAACATACTGGATCTGCAGGATTTTTATCCTTTTTTCATAAAAGGAATGGACAGCCCATCCCATTGGGATTAATTCAGGTTTACTCTGTATTTACCTGTGATTTGAGTCTTCTGTTTGTACAAAACAGCAATAACTCCTGATTTTGCAAAGGCACGTCCCTGGAGGCTGTCTTAAGGACTGTGCATTGGTGCTATAGAAGGTCAAAAGTGACATGGGAAAGAGATCCGATAACACATTGGTGCGTGGATCAAATTGTGATGCCGGCATTTTATGACTTGTTACGCACTTGTGTTTTATCGTCTGATTGACTGTATAACTTAGTCAGGAGAGTGAAGATGAGCCATATTTCATTTACAGCCTGAACACGGTACTTTAGACAGAATTGAATTCAGGATTCTTTGTCACGCAAAATCACTGGTTTAGAATTACAGTATTTATATAACATGGATTTCATTTTATAGATTAGACTATTGGGATTCCTGTTTTATTTTTCTGTCATAATCATTTTTGATAGGCTTCCTCAAATGTCTGCAGAATTAAACAAGCTTCATCAGTCAAGATGCTTAGTTTCTAATTTATAAAGTAGTAAACGGGACCTTGTTTTCAGGTTCTTTTAGGATAATTTTTATGAGTTTTAAAGTCAAATATCTTGAAATGATGAAAACTTTAATGTACAAATAAATTTGTGCCCTTTTTTGCTTAATGTAGCAGTTGAGTAAAATCAACTTAGTAGCACTTGAGTAAAGTTTTATTTTCAGTATGTATAAAAACACTTTCTTGTTGATTTTTAAAATTCAGTAAGGCCTTTACCCATTCAATGAAAGTAATTTTAGATGTTTCTCATTTCAAACATTGTATACTAACCTGCAGCCTACACGATCTGTCCTGATGACAGCCTGTCCTGTTTATGTATGTATATAAAAATGTTTACTTTATTTCTGGTCAGGTTTTAGGAGCTCATTAGAAATTTAACTGTCGCAATGCTCAATCTGTTTTCTGACCTCTGTTTTAGATCCTTGTGCTACAAGGATAAACTCCACTGGTTTTTGGAGCCTGTGATGGGTTCAGGTTTTTAAAACCTGCCTTCACTAATGATTGCAGTTCATGAGGTTTCCGTGCTTTTATTTTTCTTTCTTTGATAAGTAAATTTTATAATTTGCTTTCTTCATGGTGGCCATGTTGTTTCTTTCTTTAATAATAAACTCCTTAATTTCATCTCAAAGCTTTTTACAGTGAGTGTAAAACATCTTCCTCCTGCAAAGACTCAATGCACTGGCGATAGCAAGAGGATATGTGTGATTCATGTTGGTTTTTTCTAGCGACCTAAAGACTTTTTGTACAGTATTGAGGAGTCCTCACTGGATACTTCCTCTCAATCCTTAAGCTTCAAACCAATTTGGCACACAGTAGGTGTTAGTGAACATATGCTAATATTGATGTAAAAAGTACTGAACCAGAGTTCTGCTGTCCAGTCACACTATGTCTCCCATTGTATTTTCTGACCACCTGTGTAATGCTTTTTTAAACAACCAATCTGTGGTCTGAATGCAGTCCATGCAGTTATTTGAAATGGCATGTTCAAGAATGTGTAAATAAAAGGAACAACTTTTTAGTGTGTATTTCATAAATGCTGTCAGTGCTATATTTTCTCTTTAAAGACTTGTGTGTGTATTTAGAAGATACCAGAGTACACCAGAGTTTTAATGAATGTTTTTAGGGTTTCTTTTTTCAGTGTGGTGTTATACCATTGGTTATGCTGTTGTTTACTGTGCTGTAAATTGTTCTTAATGTTTTCTTAGGAAGAATAAGATCTAAAATAGTCTGCATAGATCTAGCATAGCCTGCCTCAGTACACAAAAAGAACATTGATCCCTGAGAAAGAAAACCTTATATGAAAACATGTGGTTTGCCCACCCCTGAGAAGGCTTCAGCTTTTTTTAATAGTTACTAGGTATTTTCTGGATGTTCCCTGGAGGGACAAATGATGGTGTCTCATGTTTCACTGAAGGTTCTGTAATCAGTGGACAGGAAGGTTTCCCTCTCCACAGTGGATGCAGAAAAAGAGCTGGCAGGCAGCCCTGAAGTATTTATATCTTTACTGAAGGCAAATCTACACGCGATTGTACTTGGTTTCTTTAAAAGAATGAGTTGGGCATATTCAAAGCATTATTGAAAGACATTGGTCCTTCACTCTCCCTTATTTGTTTTTACTGAAGTACAGAAGTGGTGTCCAGCATCAGAATGTACAGACAGGTCAGGTACAGGAAGAGGCAGTACTATCCATTTCTTTTTTTCCAATCCAAGCACCTTTGTAGATTTTGAATCTACTTTTGTCGTTTCCCACTGGCAGATTGAAAATTAATCTGCTCCCTCCATTTTGATAGCGCATGGGAGTGTGAGGCATGTTGGAATGCTAACAAACGTTACATTTCACTGTGCACAGTCCATTTGGGATTTTTAACATGACACTGGCATGCAAGCTATTTTTTTCAACCTAAACTTCTATTGGTCATTCTGGGGACTTTTACTACAGATTCAGTGAAGTCTTGCACATGTGATCCATTCTGGTTTCTGCTGTATGTCATTTACTCTGCTTTTCCATAATATTTCAAATATCTGTATGTATATTTCCCCCTCGTGTAGGGGGCAGTGGGGTCCAGTGTTAATCCATTATATAACCAGAGCTTGGGTTAGCGTTAAGGAGAGTGCATATGAAAAATAGTGCATGATTCCAACCATTGTCAGAAAAAGCCTTTTTGAATGGGTGCATAATCCTTTATTTCATTTTTTAAATGTGCTGGCTCTGCTGTTAACTGTGTTTAGCTTGGTATAGTGCCAAGGAGTGAGTTTTGTTATCTTTGACAGTGTCAAGGGTTATAAAACAGCAGTCGGGGAGCAAATTCACATTTAAGCTAATCATTGTATTTGTGGCTTTTGTGATTGGGTCATTAAAAATAAAATGACAAAAATTCAATGCACATATGCAGAATAAGATGCTCAATTTTTCTGATCAAATTTTTGGTGATGTTTAGTGTTAATACTATTGTAGTAGTACACAATTTGTTCCGTAGCCAGTATGATCAGTAGTATACTGTGGGCTTTCAAAGACTTGGGAATATTTGCATTACAGCCGCTTACATAATTATAGTACGTTATTTCCAGAGTTAGTATTGTAACTTATAAGTATTATTTATAAAAGGTTTTACTTAAGTGAACTATTTGTTTTCTAGATGACTAAAATGATGAGCAGTCCTGCAAAACACAAGTGAGGACTAAGCGAGCAACACAGAACTCTGAAATCAGTAATCTGCAGCACTTTTTCATATGGCTTATTCCCGGAGTTTTACTGCCTGAATGAAATATCTGCTTGTGACACCATGGAAAATTAGTTGATTTGATTGATGCCCCAGAAAAGGAGCATGAAGGCATCTGTCCAGGTCTCCTGAAATTCAGTTTCAGGCTGCTGTTCCCAGAAAAGTGTCATTGTGTTCCTTGCTCTAAGAGGTAGTGTGCAGCATACTCGCCTGTTTTATCAAGGGTGCCAGCGTTCAACATAGCTCTATAATAATTAGGGCAGACATATGTCCAGAATCAATAAAATGCTACTAAATAGGCACAAATGTTTTACAATACTTAGTGCTTGTTTGTACTTTATTGCTTAATAGAACAGGTTTCCACATTATACATTTAGTACTACAGCGTAATAAGCTGCCTGTGGTCACCTGTAAAGTACTACTTGGGAGGCATAGGAGACATACAGGCAGTGTAACTGTCTATTAATGAGAAAAAATCAATGACAGAAAGCCTTTTATATCTGGTTTAAAATGCAGATGTGAACTAGACATTTTTTTCCAAAAATAACTAGCTCCCTTCTGTTTCCTTCTCACTTTCTTCAAACATGAAGTCTTTTCTTTGATGTGAAAACTTCCGAAATGGTACTGGTCCCAGAAAGCTTGATTAGAGTGTGCGGTGTGAAATACTGACCAGCTTTGCTTCCTTGTTCTTAAAGACACTTTCATGTGTTCCTGGAAAATGAAGAAAAGGGGTTGTGCTAGGTGACTTTCTCTCCCTAAGACTCTGTTGTTAAGAGCACAAAATCAAATGCAAAGATGGTTATTTTATCTAAGGAGCATGCAGAGGTGAATTCCATGCTGTGCATCATCTTCAGGTTTATGGGAGAATTGGGGAAGGAACGAGTGCTTGCTTGTCAGTGATCTTCCTTCCTGTAAGAGCATATTGTACTTAGCAATGCGAGGGCAGTGTTGGGTCAATGCAGAACCAAAGTTCTGATGCATTAATCCTCATTGGGACACATTGTACATAATTGCACTTCATGTATAGTTGTTA
The DNA here is from genome assembly GCF_055471065.1 of Atractosteus spatula. Classification (NCBI taxonomy): domain Eukaryota; kingdom Metazoa; phylum Chordata; class Actinopteri; order Semionotiformes; family Lepisosteidae; genus Atractosteus; species Atractosteus spatula. Next base: position 62,156,090 of record NC_142708.1, on the reverse strand, counting down.
CTGAAGCAGGATTACTTTAGATTGTGCACCTGCTGAAGCTGAGTTTTGTTTTTGTATTCTCTATAGATTTACACAAGTGTTCAATCTCTGTCTTATTGCAGCCATTCTGTACATCACATGCTGACTTGGTTAGTCATATACAGTCTTTACAAAAAGAAAATCTGTCCAGTGGAATATTTCTTTCTTTAGATTCACGGAATTTGTGAATAACGTATTTTTCTCTTTCGTTTTATTGCATTAATCAGTGGAATTCTTCATTCCAAGCGACCTTACAAGCTATCTTCTGATAATGTCTGTTCCTGACAATAAAAGCTGAAAGCTGAAACCAAATCCTCCCCATTCAGTTATTTTGTAACTGTCAAAACATCTTACCTCCGTTAGCAGCTTCTATTTTGTCATCTTGAATTGATTTAGATGCTATATTATCTTTGTAATCTTCCCCACCAGTGCACCTTTTTATAGGAAAAACCAGTGGTCAGATAGAAGCCGCTGGCTGTAGCTGCAAATGAAATGTGCTTCTTCTCTTACTGGGTTTTCTTACTCGTGCTTGTGTGTGCCTTCAGGCTCAGAAATCAAGGAGGAGTGTACAAGGAGGGTGCATTGCAACTTTTCCATATAGGCCAGAACAACAAATGTAGCACTCCAAGCAATGTGATATTTTTACAAAAGCTTTAACAATCAGGGTTTCTTAACAGTGCGTAAAGAGAATACGGTTGTGCTGGTGCACCACCTGGGACAGTCTCAAGGCATACCGCTGGGTCTCTGCTTCAGGTAATGCCTGTGCATGCTGCTTTCACATGCAACATGGACATTGGGGATCATTTTTACTCCACAGGTGTAATAATACAGTGTCATTTTACTGCTGCTTTACTTTTGAGTACAGATAAATTATCTGCCATTGTAACGAAGACGAAGCCTGGAGTCCAATATATTGGTATGTTGAGTTGGCTTAGTGATCGAGTTTGGCAGCTTGTAACTAAAGTCAACAGTAACAGCTGGTTTATGGTCTTTTTAAATTAGAACTGAAATAATGGACTTCCTTTTCTTCACTACATTTAAAAAGCTTTGGAAGCTTTGTTTGGCAAAATGCATCATATTGATTTGACACCTTTTTTAAATCATCGGTGTATTTAAAAATATGAGCTAGCATTTAGTCATGAAATAGCTGTTACTAAAGTAAATTTGTTTTGGATGTGCTTTTCAGGCAGGAATTCCAGCAGTACCAGATCACATCTGCTAATAAATATATCCCCTGTGGCTTATAAAGAGAATGCCATTAATTTTTTTGATGAATCACTGTTTAAAGAGGAGGTATTTAAAAAGCTCCAGCTGTTAATCCTTCTACAAACAGAAAGAGGAAGTATTAACTCTCCATGGTTTGTGATATCAATGAGACTTTTTGGGGATTTTCTGCAATAAAATAAAATTGTTACCCATAACATGTACATTATACTATTGCATTTACCTTTAATTACAGTATATTCTGGTGCCTGTAGATCAGCCACTTACTGTCATTTTTTACTTTAGATTGTTTTACTGTCTGGATGTACTAAACTGGCTTTTCTTTATGAGAACTGTTCAGAACAGTCGTACATGGGTTTTCAAACTCAATTTGGCTAACTTGAATATCACTGGATTACAATGCCTTTGCTCCCACACCTTTTTATTTCATATTTGACTGAATAATTTCTTAATTCAATAAACCCTCAGATTAACTTGGGTTTTGATAGATAAAATCTGCTAAAGGGCAATGTTTTTGTAAAATAAAATACCGGAGTTCCTATCAATAACAGGAAATGTACAAATAATGAATCAATGCAAAAATACACTAAAATTGAGGAATATCAGTGGTGCCCTATAGGGGAAGATCAGTTGCTTACAGTAGGTGATTGGGTTTCATATGCTTTCACGCATTTTGTACAGAATGTTTATGACATGAAATAAAAAGCTTGTATATTTGTGAACAAGGTGCAGGAACACTCTCCGTTGGCCGTATTGATGGCAACAGTTGAAGTTAAAGGCAAACATAGTATATATACTATTTTCTTAAGTAATAGTGTTTACGGGCTGAAAAAATTTAGTTTGTGATTTAATGGACATTCTGTAATAACCGCCTTCCTCTAATTAGCTCACAAAACCAATGTTTCAATGTAATTTAATTACACTCACATTTGAAAAAAAACATACACGTGGTGTTTTAATTTAGACTATTGAGGGAACATATAAGATTCCCCCTTTACAATTGTTTATCTTCATCACATGGTTTATGAGCTGTAGGCTCTTTCACAGTGTTTTTTTTTTGATGAATGGGAGAAATCTTTTAACTTCACAGCTTTTAAAATAAGCTTGAAATACTATGACTCAGAAATCATTCTAGAGACTGCTGCTCATTAAAGTGGAAACTGAGGTCTTTTCCTGCATTACATTTACTGTTATTCTAACTATAAGGACATTGACTGATCATCCTTTCTGTACCTGTCCTTGCACATGTAATACTCTTGCTTCAGTGACGTGCCTTCTGTGTCTTGATTGTTCAGTGATGATTGATGTTTTGTGAATGTGAAGTGAAATGTGACATGCTTGCCTGTACAGTGCAGATGTCATTTGGGCCTCAAGGGAGGTCACTGTGGTACAGAAATGAGTTCACACCTGTGGAAGGGGCTGTTTTTCTGATACTTTGCTTAGCCACCTGTCTTCTGTAGTTTTGCAAAACAATTTCTGTACTTCCTGTACAGTTCTGTGCTTTATACAACATTTCAGGCAATAAGTGTTTAAAAATGTGCAAATTTTTGTCCTTGAAATTTGAGAACAGCACGTAACAGAATAGGGAAAAGGTACAGGGGCTGTTTTGATGTTGTCCCACGTTAGAACCACAACACGCAGTTTCCGAACAGATAGCTTTTCAGATCTGGAAAGGCTTCAAAAGTCATTTCAGGTCTGCTGTTCTGTGGGTTTGTCAGCTGCGTTAAGCATTGCACGGTTAAAAAATTGTTATGGTTTAATAGGTTTATTTTGAATTAACACCTCCTTTCACATGGGATCTTGAGATGGGTATGCTAATCGGCTTTTGTTTCTGTTCATTTTCAGCGTTTGGGAGATGTGAAGTAAGGTTAGACGACACCGAAACTGAGCAATCTGTGCATTGACACGATCACCCCACAACTTCAGGATGAATGGGGATATGCCTCATGTTCCCATCACCACTCTTGCTGGGATTGCTAGCCTCACAGACTGTAAGTATACCTGCTGTAAGAGAATGCCTGCTATGCTCACCAGCACACAGTTTGGAATGGGTCATTTCAGTAGGTTAGCACTGTATATATGTAAACACAGCCAGTCATTTATACACTGCACCCACTCACATACACACACACAGGGGCACGAGAGATTACTCTTAAGGGTCTTTGCCAAGGACGAAATACTGGATAAAATACTTGGATTTACAGGATACAAGGAGTGTTTTTTTCACTTGGCTATCTTGGTGAAAGCTGGAGATATTTTGGAAGCATCCCACTGGATTTGTATTGACTGTGATGGGCAGCGCTGGAACTGGAAGAAAAAGCAAAACATTGGATTACAACAGTTTTCACATGGGGCAGTTTGTGGATTAAACTCTGAGGATGAATTGATCAACTTTTTTATTTTTTAATGGGATCACATTTGGAGAAGAAAGGATTTTGTTTGGAAAGACCATACAGAATACACAGAAGCCTATTACCTGAAACTGGATACCGCAATAAAGGAACCATGCAAAAACATCTCCAAAGAAAAGAATGCTGCATGTTTTGTCTTCAGCTATGAAACATCATTTGACCACAGTTCACTGTACCTTTACTATCAGCTTTGCTGTCCCCTGCTATGGTTGACATAAGCGCTAGCATCAGAAGGGTGATCAATTTGTTATTCACTTAGTGTATTTTAGATTTTACTTAAGTATTTTTAGGCTTGTTTAACCCATAGGTATTACATTCCATTTTGTAGAGAATAACACACCACAATTAGAATTTTGTGAGTGCCTTAAACATGTGCTTGAAGTTCAGTTGAAAGATAAAGGTATGATATATCCATAGTAGACAACAGTACTTGTGTTTAAATTTTGGAATATGTAGTGTTGTTTAGTTTCAGGTTTGGCTGTTAGCCCTAAATCTTTATTTGTGCAAAGTTTTAGAAATATATACTGTTTGGAAAGAAAATGTAGTGTCACATTGAAAAAATGTTTATTCTTGTATTTATCAAGTTGAGGGAGTATTGAAATTATATTCTTTCATTTTTGACAAATTAGGTGTTTATCTTAAATTAGTCAAAAATGCAAAGTATTTGTGTTTTTGTATTCATAAAGAAACATGGACACCAGTATTTATAGTGTAGAATTCATACAGGTAAGTACAACTAAAGGTAAAAAACATTGAACAATAAATCTTTTTATAGATTCCTTAATTGTGAAGTACTTTGTTCTTGTAAGGATGCCTTCTATCAAAAAATATTTTTTATATTGATCATTTTTATATTGGGATATTTAAGAGAATTTTTAAAAGAAAATTTAATGTCAAACTAGAAAATGTACATGTGTATGTTAAAATAGTTAAGTTAATGAGTTTAGATTTGTTACTGCAGACAGAATGTTAATTTTAAAACTGAACCCACATTAACAGGTGACTTGACAATGCTGTATATGTACATTCCATTTATTGTTCTGTCATAGGAATATACATACACATGTTTTTGGTCAGACACTTTATTCTGGTTACAGCTTATTACCAAAGTCTGTTTTGTTTCATTTCTGTACAGCAATAGAAATAATAAAGAGCAGTTCTATTTCTCAGCCACATTTTTCAGTACCATGTAGTAACATATATGATTTATAAGGAACTGATTGATGAGTCAAGATAGTATGGCACACCCTATTTCAGCTACTACAGTTGTTTCTACCTTATCCGGTGCAGCACTGAAGGCTTAAGCTTTAGTAAATATATCTGGTATTTGATGCTTAACAGAACATTATTGTATGAATGAAATAATATCATGCATGTTTTCTCTTGTTTTAATAAAGGGTGTAGCAGTAAAAAATAAGTAGTAATACATTATGGTAAACCTTCCCTGCACTCCGTTGAACACAGTATTCACAACTGCAATGTTGTAACAATAAGGATAATGTAAAACAGACTAGTGGAACAAACATAATTAATAGTTCTTCCATCTGTCATTTTTGCATGTGGTCAGACAAATGGTCTCTTAGAAACCTTTTTAGCACACATTCCGTTATTCACATTAGAATGAGCGTATTCTTTGTGGCACACAGTTACTAGACTGTGTACATTATACATTCAGAACGGTAGAGTCCTGGGATTTGCTCACTCTTATCAGTCTTTGGGCTAATATTTACATCACATCGTGAGACTCCCAGCACTCCGGTGTTGTAGTTTATACTAGTTTCTGCACTGCAAGACGTAAATGTGGGGATAGAAAGATGCTCAGAACGAGAGGTTGAATGTTGGTTGTTCCAGCAATTGGTGCAATTTCTTTCATATTAGAATACTGTTACTTTGATATTTGTAATGTAGTAAAATTTGCAGGAGTAGCTTTATATAACCACGATTTTCACAATCCCATGTTGAACTTCACTTAATTAATTAATATTGTCTGTTAATGAGGTTTGACAAGGTAATAAGTAATTAAATAGCTTATTTTATAAGCTATTTACCTTCTCTTTCACCACTTAAGTAAAGTAGATGACAAAGGAAGATTAAAGTAATTTATCATTTGCATATAGTGCAGGTCAGTGGAGTTATTTATTGTTCAAATCTGTAGTTAGTAAATGTAGTAGTTTTTGTTGTATACTATTATTCAAGACCTTAAATGCCTACACACCTTTCCTCAATGTTAAACTAAAAACAAAACGTCTAAGGCGTTGCTGATTGTTCATTTTAATTTTTTTTGGGTCATTGTGCATGAAGTTCTAGTGCATCGGAATGATGGTTATGATAGTGGTTTCAATAACTACATTTATTGGTCAAAGCATTTGTACTCAGTGAGATACACACTCATACTCTCTATATTAAAAGATTTGGTATAGGGTAGCAACAGAGGTGCTGTACCCATTAAGCAGGGTACTTCAGTAAAATGCCCAGTTGTATAAATGAATGCAAGCAGTTGCTTTGGATAACAGTGACAGTCAAACAGTCTTTTTGTGACCCTGTGTTACTAAACAAGAAGTTCCAGTTTGAATTCAGGATGATATGGATATCAATGCAATGAACTGACCTATGAGTCCAGAACTGTACCTCAGGACAAGCACTCTGTGCGAAGTAGGAATCTAAAGGATCAGTGTTAGTATTTTCACAGTCTCTGCCCTTGAGATCGATGTGGACCGATGACGCATGTCTACTTAAACAGTTATCAGAATAGGTTCATATTTGATATGATCCTTTTTTAAAGAAATCTTTGCTGTATGAATGATCTTCAAGTAGAAAGTACAGAGGAGCCTTAGTACCACACATCTACATAAGTGAGTTGTACAGGTATTGCTCCTGTTAAGAAACGTAATAGGGAAGTAAACTTCACCAACATGAATGAATATATCAAACTGTATTGAAGTCGATGCTTTTTTTAAACTTTCTCCTGGCTTGAATACAAAAACTCTGTATTGTATACAAAAACTCTTACTGATGTGTAGTTTATAGACGAGTAAGAGCCACAAGTTCACTTGACTGTCACATTAGAATGCAGAATGTTGGTTTAATTTTATACTTTGTAAACAGTTTATTACCTGAATAGTAGGAATGTGAGTGGCTGACTGAACCTTGTCTAGGTTTTTGTAAAGCAGCTATTCAGACTTGAGAAGAAGCTTGTAGCTTTTATGATTTTAGTCACTGATTTTATGGTTGAACAATTTATTGCATTTAGAAATATAAACCTGATTAAAGGCATTTAGTGTCATCTTCTCTATTGACTTAAAGTTCTGTTAATGTTACTGCTTATTGAAACCTACCAATGTTTTTTTTTTTTACTAATACCAATCTTTCTTCTTTTTTCTTATTCAGTATTAAACCAGCTTCCTCTCCCATCCCCTCTCCCTGCCACCACCACTAAAAGCCTGCTGTACAATGGGAGGATTGCAGAAGAAGTCAACTGCCTTCTGGCTTGTCGGGACGAGAACCTGGTGTCACAGCTTGCGCACAGCCTCAACCAGGTTTCCACAGATCACATGTACGCAAGCAAGACTTTACCTCTTTGTCCTTACTAGACCTGTGCTGCTTTTCGCAAGGCATTCAGATATCACCGGCTGCTATTGTGAAGACACCCGTACATAACAAAAAAACCTGCTGGCCTTAAACATGCAGTCCATTTTTCTGATTTATACTCTTCGTTTTGTGCACTGAATTTGCTGTAATGAACAATAGCATTGGGATTAACCTCTTTAGGGGCAGTGGTGACACTTCAGCTGTGAAGAAGTTTTCCCTGCCAGCCACACATTGTGAGCCTTTGAGGTCAGGTATTATACGAAGCAGTAAAACGGTTGCTGTGTAATGCCGTCAGAACTTGTATTCATCTTTGTGGCTTTTCTTTAAGAATTAACCATATGAATAGATGTATCAGTGAGATTGTCGTGAAGAGAATTATGTCTAATCACTTGACTTTAAGTTTTTGGTGACTATATTTAGCTAATATATCTTGATATATTTTAGTAATTTCTGTACTTTTTATTTCCCCAATGCTAAATTTTTAAGGTGTCATATCACTCTTAACAGTAATTTACAGGATCGGGATTATTTTCCATTATTAGGACCTGATGCACAGAAATCACTTGGATCACTACAAAAACGCCAAGTGTTCTGAAATAATTTAACATTGAAATCTTGATGTAAGTGGCTTTCTCGGAAAATGCTGTGAGGTACTTGAAATTTCAATCTTGTTTCTGGGCAGTGAAAACGTCACAATCTTGTAAGGTCAATACAAAAATGTAATGGAATTTCTAAAGGCTGTTGGCTTGACTCAAGAACTATACGTATATGTGAACAACAATGCTAACAAAGTTTAATCCTTGCAGAGAACTGAAGGACAACCTTGGCAGCGATGATCCAGAGGGGGATATTCCAGTGCTGCTGCAGACCGTCCTGACCAGGAACCCCAATGTTTTCAGGGAGAAAAGTATGCAGAATCGATATGGGGTTCAGGGCGGTAAGGAGGACATGTGGAAACATTGCTGCTAAAACACTTCAGCGGTGCACAAAAATATATTTAGCTTCAGAGTGTTTCCTTCATGAAGCTAAAAAAAACATTTGGCTGTGTCAGAAACTTTTGTCTGAAGTTTAAGTGGCAGTAGTAGAAGTATTACTCAACTGTTCCTTTTTAAATCTTACTGCCTGAAGGCATAGTTGTATCAAAAATAGAAGTGCTTCTTCATCAGTGTTCTGAATGATGCTAAAGATAAGCAAGAAGCATTAATAAGAATAGCGTGTCTTAAAGTTGTTTTTTTGGCATTTTCATTGCTTTCCTTTTTTTTGAAGTATTGTCCTGTTTGAGATAAACATCACCTTGGTTTAACCTTTCAGTGCTTGTAGAGCATATTCAGCTTTGATTCTGTTGACGCAATAATGGAATATATCTTCTATTTTGGCCAATGCTTCCAGTAACACCAGTATTGTTACAGACTTTGGAACTCGCTGTTTACAGTAGCTGCAGAGATTAGCTAAACCTTTGTAAATGATAGTTACAATGCAGTGACAAACCACAAAAGAAAATAATAAAAGCTACAAAAAAAGGAGTAATGCCATTATAAACTTTCTTTCCAGTTTGGAGGTTTTCACGCCCAGCTTTAAACAAATGAACATTTGCACAGGAATAAAGTATGAAAGATATAAAAAAAATATTAGAAAAAAACTTTTGCACAGTCCTCAGACCCTTTATCTTTTAATTCGTTTTTATCATGTATATGAGAGGCTTTGTCTGAACACTAAAGAATGTGCACATCCTTCCCAGAACCAAACTTTAAGGTCAATTCTCAAGAGTGTGGGGTTTTTGAATCATATCTTTCAAAGTTGTGAAGATAAATATTTTGACCTTGGCTTCTTAAAAGCTTTCATTTTAGATTTTGCATATAAGGTTAATAACATATCTTGTAGACTTAACCTTGGAGATCTTTGTTTGGGGAGAGCCGGTCACAGTTCCAGAGAATAACATTTTCATGCTTTCCAGTAATATGATCGTGCAATTATTTTTACAGCACAAAACTTGACAGTCAACAGAAATAATCTGTGTCTCAATTGTCATCTGTAATTGTAATCAATTGGAATTGACTCAGTTGTAATCTACATAAGTGTATCACCATTTTTATTCATGTAAAGGTGTAATCAGAAAACACATTGATGAAATTTGCCTTCATTTCTGCTTGCATTTCTCATGCAATTGACATTGATTTCATCTTACCTCATGCTTAAGGCAATTTGTGGCCTTTGTTATAGGAATTATTTATCTAGACTGGTTTGAGACACCCCTCTCAAAATCATCTCCTATGGTCATTGAATATTTTAGAAATTCAGAGTTAAATTTGTAGTCTGTTAGCTGCGGAAAATCAGTTTAGTTTTGAGAGTAAATCAGAAGCATTCAGAGTTTGTCATGAATGCTTAGCTACATTAAATTGTTTGTTATGGTGAGTACAAAAAAGTGGATAAACTCCTCAACCTCACTGATTTAAGTATAAATAATGGGAAAGTGGACCCTGTTTCCAGCATCCAGTGCTCTTCCTTGCTCTCTCTTCTCTCTCCCCATAGACAGGCTGTGGTTGTCTCAGCCTAAGCCAAAAGACTAAAACGAAACTACCAGGAAGTCTGTATGGCTGAAGGGAGGCAGCCACTTACATTAAACCCCTTCCATTAGAATCAGTACAATATGCATTGAGGAGTGTGTTGTAAAAAATTAAGAAAATGTATTACTGAAGATTAACAGCAGGAGAGACTCAGGATAATGGCCATCTTTAAAAACAGTTGGCGTGCCTGCCCTTCTAACTATGATTAGAAATGTGCAATTTTTGTTTGTAGCCCAGTGATCACTAAATTGAAAATTTTCAAGTGAAAAACATGCATGTTGAAGGCATTAATTCAAAGAATGGCTCAAATGTAGGATTGATTATTAGTGATATGCTCTATCTTCTGGGCAGCAACAGTTAAAAGCTTTTTTTTGTGCTTTGTGCTGTTTTTGTCCTTTCATGTTAAAGATCACATCAATGCATTATCAGAAACTAAAATAAAAGAGAAATACTAATTTTGCAAAGCTACTTAATTCATTGAAATGAAACTAATATGGCCTGACATGAATGTAACTGACGTCATTTTCAAACCTTCATAATTCCAGTACGGTGATCTTCCGGAGCGATCACAGGATCTTTTGCTTTTCATACTGCTTGAATCCCCATTTCACCAAATTTACTTTTTAAATTAATCTTTCAAATTGCGTAATATTAACTATAAACGAAAGCGTTGAGGGCCCTGAAGTGACAAAATGGGCAGAACAGTTATGCCTTCAGTGTCACAGTTCATTGTGGTAAATTGCCATCAGATGGATGTTGTATGGACGTGCCCAAAACCTACTGAGACCTTAAGGTACTTTTTAATAGTGGAATAGATTATTTTTCATTATTAGGGCGAGGTGCTATAAACATGGGCAGTGCTTTACAAAATAGAATTCACTTTTTTATGCATGTGCAGGAGATGTCTTTTACTTTTGTAAATATTTTTAAAGGTCCACCAAGAAGGTTAGAAAGGTGGTGGTGATGCATGACCTACCTTTGTTGAAAGTATTCTGAGTTTCTGACCCAGTTAAATGCTTCTTTGAAATATGTTCATTTGTATAAAGTCCGAACATAAAGCAACACTGTGCACCTGATGTCTTATATTGTATAAAAGAAAACAAAGCAATGTTAAAATATAGTCTATAGTGTTTACAAAAGATCTGCGCGCAAGACTTGCGCCACTAAAATTTCTCTACTTCCTAAGGTAAATGGTGAGAATTAAATTTAGCTACATACAAAAAAGTAAGGAACAAATTTTTTTCTGAAATTACTGAATTTTACTCTATCGACCTCCTACAGACCTCTGAACTCTTTAAATAGTAGCCTATTTAAAAAAACAGAACCACAAATCATTGTTATTGGAATCCGCAAAATTGAATATCTTGATTTTCTGCTGTTGAATCAGAAAAAAACAATTAAATTGACTTTTAATTTTGTGATGATTCGTGGAAAATATATTAATATTGCATCCATTGTTTGGATCTACAGTTAAAGATCATCTACAGTTAAAGACTTTCTGTCTCTTGAAGTTAAAATGTTTTTATTTTACTTCTCAGTCCTGCTGTTTGTCTGTGGAGAGAGAGCTCCTCATTATATTCATTGAAATCTGAACTGTATTTGTACTTTCATTTGGTGATCTTTTCATATTTGCAGGTTTGCTTATATACTGCACAGGTTTTAGGAAAATGTCTGCCCTTTGAATTCTTAGTGTATAGTTAAGTAATTCTTATTGGGATCTTGTAAATATGTGCAGGGTTCCGCAGTAGCGGACAAACGAAATGTTCAACTCTTTAAACAGGAACAGTATCACAATTTAACTTGTGCTTTACTTTGAAGAAAGATTTGTCACAGTTTTCTGAGGCTCTAGAATGTTTTGTATAGAGAGATGAATTCTGTAGTCCCATAAATACTGTGCTGAAACTGAGTTTTTTGCTCCTTGAAGAAAACTGATTGCGACAGTCTTTCTGGCACAACTCGTGTGTGAAACTGGATCGTATTGAATGAGTTAGTGGAGAGCTTGACTTGCTGCATTCCTGATCAGTTTTAATGTTTCAAAACATTTCTAACTGAGCTGTCTGTTTTGGTCTGGTGTTCTTATTGTGGTGCTCAGGGCTTTTGGGTTTTGTCTCAATGTGGTTTTGTCATGCCAGAGGCTTAGAAAGTGAGTTTTTTAATAGTCTTTTGCTAATGCCAACACCAAATTGGATTAAATGATTCCAAACGTGTTCATGGTATTTTAAGGATGTATGATTTTCATTTAATATTTAGTTATTCCGAGTATGTCAGAAATATGCAACCATACCATGTTGTATCCCACTAGTGTGAATTGCAGAATTGAAAGTATTGATAACATAGTGATGACAGAAAATAGCTTAAAATTTCATTTAAGAGGCCACAGTTGTACAGACAGTACATGCAATTTTTCCTTTTTGCATTATTTTCCCATTCTTGTAATTAGTTTGAATAAAAAAAAATAATAGATTCAGTAAATTTTGAAGAACAAATGCTCTAAATTAAATCTGTAAAATGTCAATTTCTTAACACTTCTGTGGTGGTGGTAGTGTTGAAAATACTTATATAATAGCAATCAGAAACTTAAGTCTAATGAATTGGTTCAATGCAGCTTTTGGTCAATTCTGTCCACCTGAATAAAATGACTGAATGATTATGTCTTAGTTACACTTACTGAAAGCAGGGCAAACTCCATCTCAGCAAGGTCTTGCAGTGTGAAGTAAAAGAAGAGTATACAGGCATATTAATTTTAATGTCTGAAAGCCCTAGGAAGTAGTTTCATCTTTTCAAAGTAAACCTTCATTTTTTCTGGATCAGTAGGCTAGCTATATCGCAGCCACATGCCCTTGGAAAGATGCCAAGATTTATATTGGTGGTAGAATTACCAGAGGCAAAATTCATTCATAGGTGCAGTCTATCATAATGTTTGTCTCTGCTGCAGCTCGTCTGTGAATTCTGGGCTAACTGGGGTCAAACAGCTCAGAGTTGCTTTATTGTATTACAAAATTAATAGGGTGATGCATGCAGGCTATAACAGTATTATTCTTGTGTCGTGATTGTGCAGAGGGCATAACTGGCCTCATCAGTCTTGAGAACAGTTGTTTAGTGCATTAAAAATCCTTTGTGGGAGAATAAATCCTGCTGGGAAACGAAAATAGTCACCGTTTGCTCTTCCTTTCAGGTATGATGCAGCAGCCCATGATGCCTCAGTACAAGATGGCACAGAATTCCATGCATGGCAGCCCAGCACCTTCCAACTACCAGCAAACCACTATCTCTCACAGCCCTTCCAGGTTGGTCTGCCTCTGTGTCATAATGAGGCCAGACTCATGGTTCTTCCGTTCCTTATTTTCCACTGCTGTTTTCATGGTTCCTGACGTGCACGTGAAATGCCGTTTTTCGTGCTAGTTGGCATGTTTGTTTACTTAACACTGAACATTTATGAGAATGGATTTGTTTTTTTGCTTCTTTTATGCAATTCCACAGTCTTCCTTTTTAATATTGAAGAAGGCCTCTTTTAGGCTAGAATAATAGAAACATTTTTTCAGACACTTGCTTTTTTGACTTCACGTAATTATGTAATACAACACATAATTCTTGCAGTTTTGAAGAGATTACAAGGCTTTGAGTTTCTGTTATTTGCTGATAACATTTATTGTCCTCTGCAATTTCTGAGAGACAGGATGTTATTTCACACCATTAAAGACATATTTGGTTGACCAACATTTTGTCACTAGCTCAAGTGACAGACGCTGCTTGTGTGAATTTCTTGAGAATTTCAGGTTTCAGGTAGCTAGGATGAAGTGTCTACTGTCAGCCTACAGTTTTTTATAACACACTTGAATTTTTTTTAATCTGTCAAATACCCAGAGGTAGTAATTTGAGTGCTCCATCTTAAAATACTGGATTTCATATTTTGTGTTTGTCGCGCTTCCAGCTGTGTGCTAAGTGAAGACATAGTTTTTGTTTTTGATCCAGAACCAATTACAGCAAGCTAATAGCTGTCTTTGGTAAGCAAGCACATTGGTGTTGTGTTTCTCTGATTTGATGGCTGGAGAAAAATGGTAGTTTGAAAACAGTGCGGGCTAACAGTTTTTAGAATCAACAGGCACTTCAGAAAGAAACCTCTCCCACGTGTCAAAAAATCATGATAGAATTATCTCATTACCAAGGCATTAAACTAATGCTTTAGCCATAAAGAGAAAGTTTTGCATCTCTTGACTACCTAACCATATTGCACATTCTCTCCTTAAATTATGCTTTTCTAACATTTCAGACAGTCACATTTTTGTGTTTTCTGTGCTGTCATCTTATTTCTGTCTCTGCAGTTTGAGATCTGTGAGAATGCTGACATTGCCCTTTTTTCCTTTTAACAGCCGCTTTGTTCCACCACAGACGAGCTCTGGTAATAGATTTATGCCTCAGCAGAATAGCCCTGTACCCAGCCCTTATGCCCCACAGAGCCCTGCAGGATACATGCCGTATCCACACCCTCCAAGCTACACTCAGCATCAGCAGATACAGCAAGGTGAGAAGCGAAGACTGCCACACCCTCTTTTAGGAGACGGGGGAGAAAGTGCACAACACATCTCGACTGCCTTGACACTTCTGTTCCATCGCATGTCTTTGCTCCAACAAATCCTTAATTACCAAATTGATCTAAAGCACCTGGGTTATTTAAGAACTTAAGAATCAAAGCAGTAATATAGTGGGAGCTTCTAAGTCCTGTAATGGCATGGAGTGGAGATGCCATGATTGACCACCCCCCTGCCTATGCTCTTAAAAATAAAAGGCACCTCTTGCGTGTCAGCGTTTTGCATAAATGCACTGCTGTTATCTTCAGTGTTCTGAAACAAAATTGTAATAGTTACATGGCTGTGCAAATAAGCCCCTCACACCAAAGCCTTATGGGGGCATTTTTGGCTTTTCAGTCCCATTATGCAAAATCCTGGAGAAGTACTTCATCGTGTGAGGTTTTCATGGGTTGCCCATTCTGTAAAGGGCATATATTGAGTTTTCAACTCTTTATATATATAAAAAAAACAATGCAAGGAACTGACTTTCATAAAGGGGTGGAACTGATGGCCTGTTTGCGTGATGCAATCTTTAGAGGCATTTTGTCAGTAGAGCGTGTGTGAAAGTGGCACAAGGAGCACAGTTCTCTCTGATTCACCAGAAATGCTTCCTCGTGGGTTCGGCATGAGAGAAACATTTGCATAGCTGTGAAACTATTAAGATGCGACTTCCCAATATTGATGATGAAATGTAAATAAACAAGGAACTGACTTTTTGCAAGCCAAGCTATTTGACGTTTTTCTTTTCTTGCCTTCTCTGCTGCTCGAAAGGCAGGTTGTGTCAAGTTCCCTCGGCTAGACAGTGACAACCTCCTACAATTCAGCCGTTTCCAGCTCTACTTATCTGCCAAGCTGTTGATTCGAATGGCACTGTTGTTTCTTATTCAGTTAGTTAATGATACAAGAATCAGAATGCCGTATTAATATCACTTTATCTGATTGGCTTGGCTGGTGGATAGCAATCATTTTGCACTTATTTTTTTATGTGTGTCGATCTTGCTCTTTTCTGTGAGTATTGAACAGGGGAACAAAGAATCTATGAAAGGCAATAAAAGTAACCCTCTGCATGAAGTGATTTTGCTCTTGCAGTGTTTTGAATTAAATGCCAAATGCATTAGTATTTGCTACTAAAACAGTGATATACCAAGCTGTTTTGGATGCTGACTTTTTTCAAGATCTCAGTCTAAAAGGAAAGCAAAAGGCGTCCTAAATGTAAATAGCCGTTTTGCATAAAGTGATTTCACAGCTTCGATACACAGAGTCAAAGCGACCCAGTCTTTAAATACCCATATATATTTTTTACTTTTCTTATTGTAGAGTTACATGGCTCCCCTCTTGTATCTGCACCTACATATTCAGGAAGCCCTCAGAGGCCGGTGCAGCCCTGTCTGATAGTGCAAACTCAGCCCTCACCACAGCAGAACCCATCTACCCCAACTTTAGGTATGGCGCCAAAATTGCAGAAATATTCATTCAATACCATTCGTAGGTAAATTGCTATTTTGGAGCCTACATTATAGATTTCCCAAAATAGGTACGTTAGAAATGTTCAGTCACTGCATCTCATTCTTCATTTTTTGTTTCATTGTTTTACCTCAACAATGAAATTTCCCTTCTCCTCTGTTTGCTTCAGGACATAAATATTAATTTTGTACACATTACACAAGTTTGTATTGTTTCATTTTCCTCGTGGGTTGCGTACACCAGATGTTTTGTCGTGGCTTGTGACACAGAACGAGCCTTCCTTGAACAAGCACATTAAGTTGTTAGTTGCTTTTGTTTTTGTGGTGTTCATTTCGTCTGATCTTGCATCATCCAAGGAGTTTGTAGGAAAGTTTAACTTCAAATTAAAAGCTTACATCCCTCAAATCTTAAAATCCATTTTTTATCTGTTTTCATTGTGTATTACTGTGTATGCATTTATAGAGTGTCGTTTTGTTTTCAGGACTCTTGAAGAATGAAAGTAATTGAAACTTCTTTGTTTGTGGTTTCAGTGGCCAGTCCTATGGTTCCTGGCGGCATGAGGAACATTCATGACAACAAGGTTTCTGGGCAGATGTCTAGCAACTCCGCTAACCACCATGCTGACAATTCCAGGCATGGATCAAATGAAGATTACCTGAACATGGTGCATAGGCTAGGAAGTGAGGTAAGACTTGTAAAATTATGTTCGGGTTGGAAGGAGCAATTCCGTTCTTTGACTGATTTAATTTCGTCACGACTTCGTAATTTAGTCAGGTGTCTAATAAAATGTTCGTACTAGTGCCTAATTTTCCTGGCAATAATTTTAAACTTGAGTTTTCTGTAATGTGCAATGAGCTGCTCTGTTTGTTTGCTCATGAGAAAAAACAATTCATGGTGCATTACCTCTGTAATGGAATAGTGGAAGGATAGATGATAGTGTGGAACCAGGCAGCGGGGGGGGAGTCATTGAGTATATTTCTCATTGTTATGAGGATTCAGTTTTTTCCAGTAAAATATATACTACAAGGAATGCTATTTCATAGTTAGGGGTGAATACTGTGCAGCTGTGGGGACTGATGCCTAACTGGCAAGGTTGTAATGCTCTGTAGTTGTAATGTCGTTGACCACTTCATACTGCTTTGCAGGAAGGCGATCCCTCCATGAGAAACGCATCCTTCCCTCTCAGATCCCCCCAGTCTGTGTGCTCTCCAGCAGGCAGTGACGGGACCCCAAAAGGTACGCTGAAGGACCCAGTACCTTGCTTCTCTTAACATCATTTGAGCAGGAAATGAATCTTTTGGCATTAAGAGTTATTTGTATTTGTTTTGTTTCATGCTTTCCTTTATTAGTTGAGGTTTGAGTGGTGAGCTGCCCCAGCATGCTGGCAGCAAAGGAACAAGCAAAGTTTAATTCCACACTGAAAAGTAGAAAGAAAAAAACAGCATGTTTCAGCTGTTAAGCCTCTTCAGGAGAAAGGAAACACCTGAAGAAGGCTCTTTTAGAAACTTTTTTCTATTGTCATCTTGGAATTATCCTTTACTTTTAACCTTGGTGATGTTTAAATCTTGGGTGGTGTTATACTTTGCAACTTCTGCATAATTTTCTTGTGAACTGGATGGCAGAAGTCTTTGGTTCAATTCACTGGACAGTACGAGCTCTGTAACAGACTGGATATTATGCACTTCTTAATTAACGGTGAAGTACAATGTGTGGCCCAATTGTGTTTAAGAAAGTAGCCCTTTAATTAGGGCAGGTTGCATATTAAGTTTCTGCTCTGTTTTTAACATTGGGGTATTCGGAGAAATCAGTTTCTTGTACATTTGTGTTATTATAAAAACAGAAGGCTGCCTATGTAGTGAGTGTTTTTTGTCTCATTTTAGCTGGATCCAGGCCGCCCCTTATATTACAGTCCCCACCCCCTTACACCTCTCCCAGAGACGCTCCACCAGACCTCTTAATGGACTCTCCAGACAGGAAGAAGAAGCAGAAGAAAATGAAAATGAGCAAAGAAGAAAAAGAACAGGCAGACAAGGCAGCGATGTACGACATCATCAGCTCTCCATCAAAGGACTCCACAAAACTCACCTTAAGACTTTCTCGTGTGAAATCTTCAGAAATGGACCCACAGGGAGATCTCCTTCCTGGAATGGACAACAGCCCCGATCCTGAGGGAGACATGGCTTACAACAACATGCAATATGCAGGCCAGCCGCCTAAGACCCCAGCGGCCCCCCAGGATGTACATCGAACCAACGCTACACAGTGCCTGACGCAGAACGAGCAGGCCGGCTTTCTGCCTGCGCAGCAGGTGCCGGTTTTACAAAACACGGCGGTGGCGTCGGCCAAACAGCCGCAGCCTCCCGGAGTGCCGATGCCAGGAGCTCCTGCCCAGCCCCTCTCCGCCACCACTCCCTACGACGAGGTGGAAATGGACGCTCTGGCGGAGATCGAGAGGATAGAGCGGGAGTCTGCCATCGAGCGAGAGCGCTGCTCGAAAGAGGTGCAGGATAAAGGTGGGTCCTGGAACTGCTTTGCTAACTGACACCCTTTGAACAGGTTTCTTGGGTATTGCCAATTCACAGGTTCAAAGTTTTGGAACGGTTGTCTCATTTCACTTTGAGAGCACTGTTTCAGTGTTAAAAGTGCTAGTATTACAAATCCTTGGCCCTTTTTTTAACCTCTTTGGACTTTATGTAGAAAAGCAGCTTTTAATACAGCATCCTGTTCAAGATCAAACTATATTGCTGATAGACTTTTGTTTTTCAGCCAAACACGGTATGGAAGTTACATTTGTCAGTGACAAAGGATAATAAGAAAGAACATAACAGTGCAAAAATACACTCGCCTCTCCAGAAGTAAAAATCTGGAGTGGTTAAGATACTAGCCTCAGGGTTATTTCTTTGTATAGCCGGGCTTTACCTCATCAAGCTATTGCAAAGTATTGTAAAGTTTTAAATAATTTGAAGGAGAAACCATAAGTTTTAGCCTGAGACATGCTGTTCCATGGTGACCTGGTACAGCACAGCGCCTTCTGGGGGAAGGGTGCCAGTCTCGTAACTCAATAAAGACCATTAACCAACTGGATAATCTGTGAACACTATCTCCGTGTCATAAAAGCATGAAACATTTTTATGGGTTTAATGGAAATGTTCCAGGTACAGGAGTTCCCGGTGTTATGCAGTTCTTAGGAAAATCACTGTTCTATAAAAAAACATCATAAAGTATTTAAAAATTATATTTAGCTATTTTTATAGATATGGGTGCATAAATGAACTATTTATGGCTGCATTGTGCTTCCTTAACCTATTTTGTGTAATACATAAGTATTTCTTTTTTTCAGGGTATGTTTAATCCATGAATGATATTTTTCATTCAATTGAAGAATACAGTGCATTCATTATATTATGAAATGGTGTTCATGTGAACCAAGCAGTGCATAGAATAGGTATCTACTACCAGAAAATTAAGAAATAGTTGAAGTGCACATGGCTGAGGAATGAAATTCAGTGGTTTCCAGATCTGAGCTCTTACACAAGATGAAAAGTGTCTGTGTGTGTGCAGTGATTGCAGTTTTATTTTTCCATCAGCAGGGATCTTCTCTTTATTCACAACTTGAATTTCCAATCCAATTTCTTAGTCAGCCGAGTTAACTAGCAGCCACCTGACCTGTGCATGGGCATGAGAAAAGCAGAGTACATGCAAGCATCCTCTGAAAAGCACACTTTCAGTCTGCTCTCACACTGCAGACGTTTAGCCCAAAGCACAGCTCTTGGCTTTAGACACTCGTAGCTGCTAAAGCTTGCAGGTGTGCTCAACGAGTTACAGGGGTTGGTGTGCTCGGACAGTCGATTACCACCCTTAGGTATCTTTATGTCAGCTATCTAGCCCATATTCAAACTCATGATCCCTAGACTTTGAAACTTGAACCTGCTGTATGTGAATATTTAAAAATCTGCTTGCTAGAATAAGTTGTGTAGTAGCTTGGTTTTGGTTTCTAATTCCTGCAGAAGAAGCATGTTCAGTGTTGCACAGACATGACTGGTATCAGATCCTACAGCTGGGAGCTGACTAGGGTTGCTAAGTCTCCTCTTATCAAGGACATCCTGTATTTTCCTAAAGATTGGCCCTTTCTTATGGAATCATTCTAGGACGACTTTTGTTGCATGATTGGAATGCCATAATGCTTATCTTATATTGTACAATTTACACACTGGAAAACGTCTGTGCAGCTCTGCCATACTGCTGAACTGTGTTCGTAGTGTTATGATACAACCACTGCAGTTTCCCTGGTGACTGACTGAACTGTACCATGGTCTGCTCTAATACTCTGAAATCCACAGGATTACTTTAGGTTTGGTTGCTAAATGAGGTTCCAGATATGTATAAAATTTTAGCTGAGCTTTAAAACTATCCTTTTTACCTAACAACAGGATAAGGAGATGCTGACTGCTGTAAAACTCTGCAAAAAATCTTCCTGGTGCACGTAGTGGATACTTAACTCCTTAATTAAGAGAGTTGTTTTTTTCCTTTAGAACAGTGGTGTTGCATGTTTCTGCACTCTTCATTGGTAAACACGTGTTAGGGGTATTTATGGTTACTTTTTTAGTTGTTGTCTACAGACGTATGTGGTATAAGTTTGTTCATTGAGTGTGATAATATTTTCCTAACTTGCATGGCTAATGTGATGTGAATTCCTTTATTTGGAATCATATTCTTCGACAGGCAAACTGTTCAAAGCAAACTGTCACATTTCTGAATGGAGTCTGAATGCAACTTTGAGTTTAACATGGGTTCTTCCTTTAACAGCACTTCTGACTGCTTCTTGAGGTGCTTTCAGAGCCCTGTGATGTAATGTGATTTTAGTGGTCTGGTTAGCATGGGCAATTACATTTGTCTTCAAGCATATAGATACATACTTTTTCATATGTTTTACTTCCTTATTTGTATATAACTGTTTCCAACAAAAGGGTGTGCACTCTAAAAAAATTGAAGTTCAATTAAACACCATTTTTTTACTGAAAGGGTATGTGCATTTTATTATTGTCAAATGCCATTACAAAGGATGTATAAGTTAGCAGAATGACACTTTTGATAAGCTGAGCACCTCTCCTTGATTTGTTCATCTTATCCATTGATTTGTCGAGGGTGGAATAGCTTCTTGACCATGTGTTTTCTGAGTGTTTGAACTGGTAGTTTAATACTTTTATACTGTTGTGGGATTTGTTTTGAAATTCTGATATTCAGACTGATGAAGCCTTTGATCTTTGAAACAGCCATCGAAAGCTTGAATGTTGAAATAGACAACCGATGTCCTTTCTTCATATTAAGCCAGTCTTCCCCTTGGAATGGTTTTGCTCCAGTGTGTGGTTGTTTCTCTGTATGCTGCCTTCTTTTTAATGTCATTCCAGCCCACCACCAGTGTTACTGCTTCTCCCAGCCGTGGTGGAGTACTGAAAGAACTGTTGCTTATTATGTCAATTATCCCACATTTGCAAATGTACATTTTGAGTTTCATCTCCTACCCACAGGCTTAAAAATGACAGAACTAGTGACTTGTAAAAAAGGTACAAGTAAACTTTTATATATATGTAAATTATTATTTGAATGTGTTGTGTGTATAAAATATTAATATTTTTAAGTGTGATGTCCACTTCTAGGCAGTGTCTTTAAAACGTACATATATGAGATTTGTATGTTGCCATAATATGTTTTCAGTTGCAAACTGGTATCCTTAAATTCCATCCACACAATAGGTAAAAAGATGTTTCTTGCTTTAATCCTCTTTCCTGTAAACACTTCTATGGTCTCTTTAAAAGGTCTTCTGGTATTTTTCTGCAGTTTTGGTTCCTCCCATGGCTTTTCTTTCTGAAGAAGATTGGGTGCTGAGCTGTACCAGTCAGCTTTAAAAGGAGTAGATGTTAATTCCATGCTAAAAAGAAAAATGACATTTCAGCTATGAGCCTTCTTCTGATGGCATTCAGCTTGCAATTAAACTCGTCAAGTCCATTTTTTCTATGCGTTCATGTGTTGAAACAACTGTGAGCTCCCTTGTGTTTTTCTGTGCAGAGCAGGCTCTAGTACTTAAACTGAGATGGTTTTGATTATGCTTTTACTCTGAATTTGACTCATTTCACAGATCCTGAGAAGTATCCGTCAAGGCAGATGACAGCAGCATTGAGACCAACTGGTTATCTGCAGATATGGCTACTGTCACTACTTCATTCAAGTCTTTCTGGTCATTGCCTTTCGTGGCTAACGTCCCACATGAATAGATTTTCAACTTCAAATCACATGCCAAGTTAATCAACACTTTGTCAGTAGCTACCCTTGAAATGAGGCACTGTGCACCATCTTATCTTCACCTGTTGCGTTTAGGGTTTTGGTTATTGGTGGGTTTTTACCTGGTTCTTCTGTTGTGGTGCCTGGATACATCGGGTGCAGCGGGGTGGCTCACTTGAGGTGAATGGAACTACACAACTGCAGCTTCTGACGGAAGGCGTTTTATTTTTTTTTTTGGTTCTGGTTCTCGTTGCAGACAAGCCGCTGAAGAAGCGGAAGCAGGACTCGTACCCGCAGGAGCCTGGGGCCGGTGGAACGGCCGGTTCTACAGGCGGGGCTGGTGGAGGTGGTGGAGGAGGAAACGCCGGGAATAAGGCCACTCCTCAGGAGGCCAGTGCTGCTGGAAACGGAGCTAGCCGTCCGGCCCTGATGGTGAGCATCGACCTGCAGCAGGCCGGGCGGGCAGAGGGCCAGCTTGACCCCTCTCTTCCTGCTCCCACTGGTGCTACAGAGGCGCAGAAATGGACTGAGGA
Source organism: Atractosteus spatula (assembly GCF_055471065.1). Classification (NCBI taxonomy): domain Eukaryota; kingdom Metazoa; phylum Chordata; class Actinopteri; order Semionotiformes; family Lepisosteidae; genus Atractosteus; species Atractosteus spatula. Next base: position 62,133,441 of record NC_142708.1, on the reverse strand, counting down.
GCAGCGCGGTGTGCCTGCTGCTGCCTCTGGCCCGGCCGGAGATGGCTCTGTCAGTGGCTGTCAGGAGGAGATGACAGGTGTCCTCAGGCTCAAACCAGACAACCAGCCAGAGAACCCTAGGAGGAAGTCAGAAGATGTTCAGAAGGCTGCTGATGGGAGACCTGAGGTCATTAAACATAGGTCTGAGACTCCCAAACAGAAAGGGAGCTCAGACAGTAAGCCTGAGACCCCCAAACAGAAAAATGAGAGCCACCCAGAAACACCCAGACAAAAGAGTGTAGATGGCAGGCCAGAGACCCCCAAACACAAGCACGATAACCGTCGGGACTCCAGTGGGAAGCCCGTCAGCTCGGAGAAAAGGATGGAAATGTCGAAACACAGGCATGATGGCAAACCGGATTCTGCCAAGTTGAAATCTGAAGGCAGAGGGCCAGAGACACCCAGGCAAAGGCCAGATGGGCGCCCATCATCCTCTTCCTCTGAGTCTTCACGCCGCGACCACGATGGTCACAGACAGCGATCAGAGGATCGACCTGAATCTGAGCGACACAGGGGAGATCCTTCTAGGATCAGGAGGCCTGACACCCCTAAGTCCTCTAGCAGAGGGGATCACGACTCCAGACATGGCAAGTCTGACAGCTCCCGAGACAGGGAGAGAGACCGAGAGAGGAAGCAGCGAAATGAGTCGGGGGATTCTAGGGAGAGACGCTCCCCTGAGGAGCAGAGATCCCGCCCTGAGAGCCCAAGGGTCAAACAGGAGCCGAGGACGGACTCCAGTGGCCGACTCCGCACAGACAGACCTGGCTTCAAATCCCCCAGCAACCGGGATGAGAGGCGTTCAGATGGCAGCAAAGGAAGGTCAGACTCGCATAAGCAGCCGCCTGATACCAAGCCTGAGTTCCCCACATACCTACTGGGAGGCAAGTCTGGAGCACTGAAAAACTTTGTAATTCCTAAAATCAAACGGGACAAAGATGGTAATGTCACTCAGGAAACAAGGAAGTCTGATTCCCGGGATGAGAAGGTAAAGATGGAGAAGATGGGCCTTGTAGAGGATTTGAACAAAGGAGCGAAACCAGTGGTGGTGCTTCAGAAGTTAACTTTTGATGAAGTTCAAAAATTTATAAAGGAGAGAGAAGACAGGAATGCAAGGAGCTCTAAATCTGGGAAGAACCGACCATCCTCCAAATCTGGTAAAGGTAAGGCTTTTATCACTAAGATGGTGCCTCTTTAAATTAAAAAAAGGCTTAGTATAGTGCCTAAACATGCTTATGGGCTCTGTTTTACCAGTAGTTTTGAGCTGATGGTAGTAAGAGGGAATCTGTATTGTTTGTGGATGGTTATCAGGTTGTAGTGTGAGTAGATTTATTGTATTGGTTTCATACAGTATTGTAGCTTGAAATTCTTGGAAAATATTTAACCTTCCACAGAGTCAAAATCTTATCATAGGCAACAGTCTTAATGACTATAAAGTAGAAAAGAGGAAAAGTTACCAAAAGCATTTGCATTTCTTGGTCCATCTGGTCATGTAAAAAATGATGGTTATAATCTCTAACTTGATATGTTCTGGTCACTCCCGTCTGCTTTAAATTTAGTTCCATCCATCTACCCTTCCTAATAAGTTGGATGTTGCGTTCTGGGTTTCATGGCAACTACTGCACAGTCTTTGCATTATCTTTTTTGTTTGTATAGTGTCATTCCATCTGTTTCTTTAACAACTGAACTTGTATTAAATACTAAGGCCCTATTTATACAGTGCTTTTTCTCTGCCACCATTATTAAAATGTTCCCAACCTGTTGGGTCTCATGTTGTGTTGGATTTGGGTCAGGAGGAAATGGTGTCCTGACGATTTTGTTTTCCTGCAGCCCTGTTGTAATCCTGGCAGTGTGTGGTCCCAAACTGTTCTGCTGGCAAAGAGGTGTTTCTAGATTGGCTTATAGGAATGCAAAAGCTGTTGGCTCTAGAACGTTTGTGAGTGTTGCCGAGCATGAAGGTTGTTATCAATCTGCCTCAAAATCCTTGTCGTCTTAAGAGGCTCTAACCCACATCATCTCACTTCCACCTCCCTGGTAGGTGGCTTGAACCATATTGATCACCATGTCACCCCATGCCTTCCGTCAGGTCTGTGTCATGCAAAACGGCCTCCATCTGTGAATACAGCTCTCTTGTCACTCTCTGTGCTGCCACCTCAAGAGTTCTTTGGCTCACAAAAGACAGAGATTTCACCTCTCATCTGTCAGCATTACTCCTGAATGTCTTCTTGTATTCTGAGCATGCAGATCACTTTCATGCTAACAGGTAGCTATCATCATACTGCAGATGTTGGTTATTTCTTTCTAGACTGGACCATACGATAACCACTGCAGTCCAATTATGCAGGCAGATCAGTCGGATGTCCTTGTCAGAGATGGTGTGGTGACTCTGCCTGCCTGGATGTAGTCTGTGCACCACAGAGCCAGTTTCCTGGTTTCTCTGGAGGAGTCAGTTGAATGCTGAAACTCTCGGGGCAGTTTCTCTGATTGAAGGGCCGCTTTCGAGTCAGATTCATTGCTTTAAGGCCATCTTCATTACTCTAGCGAATTAGTTGCATCTTTTGCTGTTAATGTGTGGATTAAAATGTTTATTAGTATTTTTTTATACAATATCTACTAAAATCGGAGCACCAGGTATTTTCATATCACATGATTTGAGCTCAGCATTTTATTATAAGGAACAGTAGTACTCAGAACTATTCACAAACCTTTCTACTTAGTACAATGTAAATTACCTTGTGCCCAGTGATCTGTTCTGGTTGGAAAATTAATTTTGCATTTGCATTGTAGGTTGGTATTAAAATGTGGTATGCATAGGTGATTGAACTGATGAAGTTTTGCTAAAGGTTTCTGTTGAAAGTAATTGCCTGGCAAAACCTCTTGACTGAAGAAGATGCAGCGACTGTTGCTGGCCCTTTAGTTGGAAGGAAAACTTTTGGGATATGGAGTTATGCAGAGTATAGGGCTAATTCTCTGAAACCATTGTTGCAGGAGGTGATCCTTGTATCTGACCCTTTAGGTACCATTAACATTTTTCTTGTGGTCAAGGATGACACCCAGGCTTGATCTAAATGACTCTAACATTATTGTTGTTAATTGTCTTTGCCTTCTTTTTTCTGTGCGATACTTATGTTTCTGTTAAACTGCTTAAAGCGTTAATAAATCTGAGTACCTGATTGAAGTTCAGTGTAGAAGCATATCGTTTTTCAATTAAATTAAAGACTTCTAACCAAACACAAACTAAGTATCTTGATGTACACTTGATAGAGGTTAATTTTCTGCTCCATTATCGCAGGATATATAGTATTCTCCAGATGGATCCAGACTGATCTGTGGATGCAGCATTCTGATCTGGAAATTTCTATATTAATAGTCAATAAGATTAGTCTGATTTAAAGCCATTAACAATGAATTGACACTACTATCATTTTATTATGTTGAAATGAAGGTTGAATGAGGACCTGGCATTCACTTCAAACTTGTATCTAATTGTCAGGAATTTGAAATTGCCAAATGCTGTTTAGTTAAGAAAAACCACAATTGACTCATTTCCCTGTATGTTTTTGCCAAAATGTCACCTCACATTTTCAGTTGTGCATTCACATTCACCCATGGTCAGCTGCTACAATGACTGGAACACCTTGTACGCTGCCATGAGCATGATTCTTAACAATATCCGAATTAGTATTCTTTAAAGCTCCTGCATTATTTGCTGGAAGTTCGCATTCCACCTTCATACTGACTAGTTGTCGCTTTCAGTTCATTGCAGTCTGGATCTAGTGAATATTGCTGTAGTATTTAAGCTTTGAGGGTGCCCCATACCTCAGCTGCTGTTCTCCTCAAGAGGAAATACACCCTGAATCTTTACATTTGGACGAAGGTTGTCTGTTAATTTGAAGGTCAGTTAACTATTAGGTCAGCTACCACTGTAGCTTTCCCCAAAGACCAGTGAGTGATGTGTGACCTGTAGAGTATCCCCACACCTGCGTCACAACTGATAGTGTCTGAAAACTGTGTTAATAACAGTGGTGGGTGTCTGAGAACCATGCAAACGCTAATTTGCCCTGGAGTGACTGGAACTACCAGCCAGTGAGAGGGAGTTATACATCATAGGTGTTTGAATTCAACTTAATTTAATACAATTTCAGTTTTTCACCATTTCATTTTGCAGTTGAATCAAGAGGGAAGTTTAGATTGGCCAGAACAAGACCTGTTAGATAACCTGGAGCAAAATCTAGCTAAGACAACGGAGTCACCACTCCAAGTCTTGTAAATGAATCCCTAACGACAGTAGCCAAGGCCTTCTGTTTTTGTTGTCATTCTGGTGACCGGAGCCCCCTGCAGCACATTGTCCAGAGTTTCCCTACTGGGGCATTGGTAGAAGCTGGTCCAGAGGGGAGAGCATCACCTAGTTTTCCTCAGAAATAATTCTTCCATCTCAATAATTCCGAATGTAATCATTTTTAGAATTGAATCTGATATACTATTAATCAGTTAATTGTGGTCTAATGTTACACGCATTTTATACAAAGCTGTTTTTATTTTCTCACCGGTTATTGGATTAATTAGGTCATTGTGATACTTTTAGGTTGTCACCTGTGGCTCAATTACAGATCCTTCTAAAGCCTGTTAGAATGATCCCTAGGAATCCAATTTGTACACCAGTGACGCGGTTTGATTTTAAAAATATAATTCTTTTAGATGCACATCCTAAACTTATACCCCACCTGTACTCTCATGACAGTGTGTTAGTTAACATAGCCGATACAATTAGAGTGGAAAAAAGAACAAGCAGTTTGTTATTGATTTGTTTGCCCATTAGCAGAGCTATTGCCAGTCTTCTTACTTGTTTGGAGTATTTTCTTCCTCCAGGTTTTGGTAGATCAGATTAGAAATCATAACTGAGTATGGTATAATAAGGCAGCATATTATTTTAACTGGTTGTCATATAGAGTTAAAAACTTTTCCACAAAGTCAGTCCCTTGCACATACAACATACCTGAACTTGAAAAAATTGTATTTTTCAGTGACTGTGGATTGTTTTCAAACGTAGCATTTTTTGGAAATACGCCGCAGTTCCAGTAACCAGTTTTCAGAGGCTAATTGCACATTTAGAAAGGTGTCGGAGTCAAATTAAGGATAGAAATATTTTTGTAGCTGGCAGTACACATTGAGCTGTGGTAATAAACCTTCAGGGGATCGAGCTGCTCACAAAGAGGTGCATCATCAAAACAAGCAGAGCCCCCCCATGGCTCTCCCAGTAATGGGCCCTGCAGCCCAAAGCTGGCTCCCCCATTCCTTTACAGTTTTCAGGGAAAGATGCAGGGGAGATTCTGCAGAACTTAGAGCATGCTTTATGTGCATGAAGGGTAAGACTGGATGTACAGGATTTAGCAAATGGGCTTCTGAAGTGGTCCCTTACTCCAAATTAATGCTCAGTAAGGACGTTATCATATTATGGTGTGAAATAAAAACATCAAGCCAATTTCAATGATTAACCTCAATAACTAATAATAAAATTGGCAAAGATGGCTAGACATTCCAGATTCCTTCATTACATAGTTGTTTAGTTGAGTTGCCACAAGAGATACAATACCTGCTTGTCAGCATAGACCTGCTGAATTGTGCTTTGGGTTTGTGCTTACCTGTTTTTTGATATCCAGATATCACTTTTTTTTTAAATATGAACAGGGTATTTCAGAACAGTTACAAATAAGAGAAGGCTACTAGCACGCTTCATAGTTATTAACTAATTAATCCAAAGATCTTGTCCAGCCATTTCTTGAAAGAAGCCAGGGTATCAGCTTCAAGGAGGCCAGGCTGATATCCTGGCCTCTGGATCTCCTGGACTCACAACATTGCTGACAACTGTCGTGACTTTAACATGAATGTGTCTCAAATCTCGGAAGGCAGTGGAAAGACTTGAGCTCGACCTGTCCCCATCTTGTTCCTCTCCAGGTGGAATAGACCAGTCGGTGCTAAAGGAGCTGCCCCCAGAGCTGCTGGCGGAGATTGAGTCGACCATGCCACTGTGCGAGCGGGTGAAGATGAACAAGAGAAAACGTACCACAGTCAACGAGAAACCAAAATATGCCGAAGTCAGCTCAGACGAAGAAAGCGACGAGACTGTTGAGTGTGAGTAAAATAACTTGACATTAGCCTTCACAGCGACAACTCTCTAAGACCGGACTGCCGCAAATAGACGTATCTGGCTGAGGGCACCATGGGTAGAACCTAGTTTGGTCAGGTCTCTTCAGGTGTGGGTGGGCATAACCATGCCATAGGAGCTCCATAACTCACCCGGTGGTTGTAGAAACAAGTGCTTCTTTTTTAACTGGGTTGAGGCTCAGGTTCGTAGAGGTAGAAATCTTTTATTCTCTTCCCCCCCCCCTAGCTGCCCGAAAACGGCACAAGAAGGACCGGGACAAACCGTGGGAGTGTGAGGAGCGGGAGCGGAGGGGCTCAGGGGAGCACCGGAGGAGCGGGCACTTCCACGAGGGCAGGAGGAGTTCGGGCAGCCGCTACCGCGACCGCAGCCCCGACGACTCCGAGGAGGACTCCCCACCACCCAGCCTGAGCGACAGTGAGTTCACCGCCGGCCAGCTCCTGCGCTCTGCCCTGGGTGGAACTCCATGCCATCTCCTCATCCGGCACAGCTGATGTTTACAGAGTTCACCCCTGTTAATAAGCAATGGCGAGTCAGCTGGCAGAGAAAGCTGACAGTTTGTGTTTCCACAAAGTGTTGCTGTGACACTGTGAATTCTGTGTAAGTTGCACAGTTATATTTTTGGCTTACAATGAAAATTAAGCTTTTAGCAGTCCAGTAAGTGTTGTAGTAAAAATAACTGGCTTCGACTGTTTTAGTTCTGAAGTTTTTGTATAGCCAGGGGTGCAGAATGTCTGACATCTTTGGGGGTAGAAACCCTTATTCTTTGGTGAGTTCTGTAGGACAAGGGAGTCTTGGATTTGCAAAACAAGCCTTCAGCTTGAATGGTAATTTACTGTGGAAAGGGAGTTTGTCTTTGCATAGAAGCAGGATAGGGGTCAACGCTTTAACCTGTATCATAAATATTCTGAGGTGGAAGAATTGAGATGTGTTGATTAATGAAAACTACAGGGGATTAATGCTCACTGGTGAGCAAGGATGCTATAGTGGAGTACTGTACTCTGAGATACTCTGGTTCATTGACCATGAATATTTAGCATTGTTGTTTTTGGGGTCAATGACAGGGAAGAAAAGCTGTTCCCATGAAACTTTGTTCGTAGTCGGTTTCCTTCTCGAACTCTATTGGAAGACCTCTTCACAATCTGACCACTTTTTTCTTTATATGCAGTTGCCAGAAAAATGAAGAAAAAAGAAAAGCAGAAAAAGAGGAAAGCGTACGAACCTAAACTTACACCTGAAGGTATTTTAATACAGCTCTTACATTTTATCATTGGATGCTTCTGTGTGAACATATAGAAATCATGTTGAATTAACTGTTTTCCTTTTCATTTAAGAAATGATGGATTCGTCAACTTTTAAGAGGTTCTCAGCCAGCATTGACAACATTTTGGAGAATTTGGAAGACATGGATTTCACTGCATTGGGTACTTAATTTGTTGTTCGTTCTTAAATATTTCAGAACAAGGTTTCATGCAATTAAATTGTAGTTTACATACTAGCCCAATTTAAAAGCATTTCACATCCGTTCAATATGCATCTTTCACTGTCATAAAACTTCAAGCCGAGATTCACAGTTTTCACACCATGTGGCTCTTAATTTCTGTGCAGATCTTCAATGTGTTAGTAGGTTTTTCAGGGGAGTTGCACCTCCACATACTTGTATATTAGTTTTGTTTTGTTTAGATCCATCCATTGTAATCAAACTCCATAGAATGGTCAGGGTCCCACCAGGCCTGAACATATCCTGGACTCAAAGAGCACAAAGCAGTACCAAGAGCAAACAACAGCATAGAAATCCACAGGTCTGTGGAGAAAGGGGAGAATTTAGGATAACTTAGCCAGCATCTAGTTGGGAGATGGGAGGAATCTAGAGCACCAAGGCACAGGTTGCCAGGGACTGGAGTTAATGCAGAACCCAGGAGCAGTAGTACCAGCCACATCATTCCGCCCACTGGAGCCAAAATGCAGCTGGGGACATTATGAATTGCTGCTCCAGCTCAGTCAAAGGGTCAAGTCCTCTAGATAAAACATTAACGTGACCCTACGTAGGACAAAAATCATGAAAGAGATAGGTCACGTCTACAATCCTTGTGTCTTTTTCCGATTGACATCAGGCACAGCGGCAACTCATAAGTCAAATTTAACGTAGACTTTTCTTTTCAGTCTCAGTGACAATACACTTGCGCAAAACCATCTTGAATTGGAAATTGTACACATGCTGATTTTAGTGAACGTGCTGCTCAGCAGGTTCCTGTCATTATTCATGTTGATGCGATGTCTGGCTGTGCCCCCAATATTTACAGTGTCTTTTTGTCTTGCTAAGCGCATTCCATTTTGTAAATGCATAATGTCTGTTTTTTGTTAGTGTTGATTAGCTTGGAAGTTGAAACGCACATTTATGTTAACTTTTTTCTTTTAGCGGATGATGATGAAATTCCACAAGAGTTACTGTTGGGAAAGCATCAGCTTAGTGAACTAGGAAGTGAATCTGCTAAAATTAAAGCCATGGGAATTACAAGCAGGGTATGTAAGGCTTTATTCTGATAGTAAAGGTGTTATGCATTGTCGTGATGAAAATTGTCATAAAACTGTTAAAGATGTGCTCTAATTGAGAACCTCATGACCTTTATTTGTTTTTAAGTGTTTTTCTTTTATTTCATATTTGGAATGTTTAAAAGATGGAGACATTCATTATTAATCACGGCTTATTGTCCTATATGTTGATTTTTGTTAAATGAAATTAATGAACAATTGATTATGGGGTAAAATTTTGTTTTGCAGATTCCAGCAGATAAACTGGTGAAAGTTTTGAATATTTTGGAAAAGAATATACAGGATGGTTCAAAACTTTCTACACTCATTAACCATGTAAGTTTTCATTTTTGTGTTACTAGTTACATTAGGATTGTGAGTTTCAGGATTGTGCTTCCCAGGTTTATTTCTGTCTCATAAAAACTCATTGCATCTGTGTTAGAAGAGAGGCTCTTGTAAGTGTAGAAAGCCAACCTCCTAGGCAGTAGGAATGAATCTTGTGACCTCATCATACTGGAGACCTCCTCATTTGTAACCTTTCTAATGTTCTTGTGTCTGTTCTTAGGATAATGACACTGAGGATGAGGAGAGACTTTGGCGGGATCTCATCATGGAGAGAGTGACAAAATCCGCTGATGCTTGTCTCACTGCCCTCAACATTATGACTTCCAGCCATATGCCCAAAGCGGTATATATTGAAGACGTGATAGAGAGGGTCCTACAGTACACTAAATTTCACTTGCAGAACACACTATACCCTCAGTATGATCCTGTCTACAGGGTGGATCCACATGGAGGGAAGTATTGTTTTTTATCTTAACATTGGAGTGGGTTTTCAAAAATGCAGCAGTTCATAATGCACGTTTTAATGCCCTTTTAATGTAGGCTTGTGCCACCTTTTCTTTTTTTTAGGTCAGGAATTTGGTTGGTGTAGATGTGTTATATAGATTAAACAAATTAAAGCCGTGCTTACAAGATCATTTATTAGACCTTAACAACAGTTATTTTACTTACTTGTAAAGCATTGTAATGTGATCAATAGCTGATAAGAAGACATGGTGACAAGTTGACAATGCCTAGAACTCTCACAAAGCCTTTTGTTGAGGTAGGGCTGCTGTTGTTCCCTAGTGTTTCTTGAGTATTTTCATTAAAGTACCAGGTTTGAAAGCCCACTCCAGAAGATCACAATGGCAAGACTATCCTTTCCTGATTCCTTCCTGCTAATCTGCTTCCCCAGTGCAAGTCTATTGTGGATACTATCCAAGATAATTAATTAAGCTAACTGCTAACCAGATGCATGTATGGTTCATTTCCATAATTAAAATTAATTTTCTTTCTTCTTTGTACAACAGGTGGCGTTTTGAGTTCCAAGGCTAAGCGTGCAAAATGCTCCACCCACAAGCAGCGAGTGATCGTGATGCTATATAACAAAATCTGTGATATTGTCAGCAACATGTCTGAGCTGCTAGAGATACAGCTGCTCACAGACACTACCATTCTGCAGGTATGTGCCAAATCGGCAGCCCCCTTGTCATCTGAGCATCCGCGAGATTGTCTTCAACAGACTAGAATGATTCATATTCTAGTGATCAGACCAAGTAATTAAATACTGAAGTGATACATTTTTTAGACCATGCTGTAGTTTTGTTTACATTCATGTTTCACAAGTATTGCATGTTTATAGAAAAGACAGGTATGTATGATATCAAAGATTAAATACACTGTACCAAGTTTATGAAGATCATTCTGCTCCTTTTCAAGTTTTACTATATATTTATTACTATCTATAACATGGTGTTTTTCTTGCTTTATTTTCTTTCTTTTGTAGGTTTCGTCAATGGGCATTACACCCTTTTTTGTGGAAAATGTCAGCGAGCTGCAGCTGTGTGCCATCAAGTTAGTGACTGCTGTAAGTACTGTGACACTTCAAAAACCATTAAATTTAAATGCTTATGCATGGAAAAAGTGAAAGTAAATATTGCTAATATTTTTTTATTTCCTTTAAATCCTGTTTTATCAGGTGTTTTCAAGATATGAGAAGCACAGACAGCTGATACTGGAGGAGATCTTTACATCCCTAGCCAGACTGCCAACGAGTAAGCGAAGCTTGAGGAACTTCAGGTATTGCAGTCGGAACTGATAAATATTTTCGACATATATGATTTTGCAGCTATGAAACACTGTTTGTTGCTTTTTATCGTATAATTGTGATATGAAGAAATTTGGTAGCCATTAGGTCAGGCTGATCACTGGTCAAAATCTTAGACAAAGTTTCCTTGGTTTCTGTTGAAGGTATCAGAACTGTTGCCTTAGCTTTTACAAATGGAACTATTTGACGACAAGGTGTGAAACTGTTGCATTTTGCCTAATAAGTGTTTTCAATGGGAAACAAATGAAGTATTCAGTAGGAGCTATCAGGTCTTTTAGAGGTGTTAATTGCAAAATTAGAGCCATTCTTTACGCTGAATAAATTAGCATAATAAAAGAGCCAATATAGCGTAAAAAAGCCACTGTGACAGTCAAGAGTAAAAAGAGAAATAAAGTAAACTAAGTACCATCACTGCAGAAACTAAGACCTTCTCTGAGGCCTTTGGGATTGTCTGAATTTTATTTTTGGCATCTTCAGCCATTTTATTTTTGTAAACGGCCCTGACTCTCAGTGGACATTCTGAAGTTGCTTTACTTCATTATTCCTACTATTTCATTCATAACTGCAGCTTGTAATTGCAGCAGTTGTTCATTCACACATTGCAGCTGAAGTTCCAAAAACTCTAGGCCTGAAAATTACTCCTTAAAAGATTACAGTTTTTGAGTTGTAACCCAAGGAGCAGTCCTGCCTTCTCTGTATAGTACATTATTTTACCAGTGAATATGTAACTAGCCAGATGCATTAGAAGTCTGGCCAAACCCTGCTCTGTGGTTGTAGGATTTCATGCACTTCAAGTAGGTGGATTACCACGTTAGGGACCAATATTTCTCACCTACAGGTGCTTCATCGTTTTAAGACATTTTATTTTCATGCAACTTGAACTGTTACCAATCTCAGTATTTATTGTGGCACCTAGTGAAATAAGTGCCTTGCAATTTAAGACACAATGTTTTGGAATGCTTTCAGAAATGCATAAAAAACCTGAACTGAAATACATGCCTTTTATTTTTTAAAGTGATGTATGTGTATAATAACAAGCACACTAGAACAGTTACTAAGGAGAAGGGGCCATTCAGCCCATGTAGTAGTTTATAGAGCTAGTAGTAGAGAATCTCATCCAGCTCTATATTGGAAGAAGTTCTTCACTCTCACAACTCCTATGTTAGGAGAAGAAACATACTCTACTTGGTCAAACATTGCAGGATAGAGACTTCACTTCAGAAGGCCTTTAACATTTCTTTCCTGTTGCAGCATGCTAATTGTGTTAATGTGTTTGATCAGACTGAACAGCAGTGACATGGATGGAGAGCCCATGTACATACAGATGGTGACTGCTCTGGTCCTGCAGCTCATTCAGTGTGTTGTGCATTTGCCATCGGAGAAGGATTCTAACACTGAAGATGAATATGACAAAAAGGTAAACCTTAACATGCAGTAGGGAAAAAAATCTCTTAATTCAATGTCATGTTTTGAAGAGTGCTCTTCACAACTTGTTACACAGAGCACATTGAGTGATTCACACAGATACAGGGATATGCAACACAATAAGTCAAAAAGAAATTGGTGTAAATGGGTGTAAAGTAGTGTAGTGTGTCATAGAGTTATACTGTTTGGATAAATCTCATGCTTTCATTGAGAAGTTTACTCCGAGTCATAGGATTCGATAACGGTTTTGGTGTTCATTTAATAAGTAAGATTGTTTTATTCACAAATTGTTGATGCGCTGTTCATTTACATTTGCTATGTCACAGGTGGATCAGGATGTTCTGATAACAAATTCTTATGAAACCGCAATGAGAACAGCTCAGAACTTCCTCTCTGTTTTTCTCAAAAAGTAAGCTTTGGTATTCTTTATTTGAGAGGTATCATTTGGGAAATGTAGATACTTTGTATGACTTGAAACTGTTGACTGTTTTGTAATACATTAATGATATCCAGTGCATGCTTTTATATTTTATATTGCATACTTGGCATTTTCCTCCAGCCTCCTTCACGCCATCTTAAGCTAATAATGAAGATATTAATCGAATGCTAGCTGTTGAATAATTCATAATAACTATTACTAAAACAGAAGCATGTTTTAAAAGCCATATTCAGATTTAGAGTGCACTGTAGTTTTGGGTACCTGTCGGTTGTATAGAAGCTGTAATGTAAAGAGGCATGAGTCAGTGGAACAAATCAGTATATAAGCTGAACGAAGTGTGGCAATACTCTGTTTTTAATTCACAGGTGTGGCAGTAAGCAGGGTGAGGAGGATTACCGGCCGCTGTTTGAGAATTTTGTGCAAGATCTCCTGTCCACTGTTAACAAGCCAGAATGGCCTGCTGCTGAGCTCCTGCTCAGTCTCTTGGGCAGGTTGCTGGTAAGTCAGGCGGAGGAGTCTACAGGAGCTTACACATGCAGCTCCCTTCCATTTCCAGTACTAATGCTTTAGTGTTCTTGCACTGAAGTGGAGATGGTTTGTAAAGCAGGGGTTTTTGTATTATACGGTTTTGCAATATTTTTATCAGTCCGCTGTCCTTTGAACAGAGTCACTGAATTCTTGAACATCAATGACAGTGCTTCCTGTTATTTCTTGCAAGTATCAGAATGACAATGCATCTGTGATATAGGAGGAGATAAGGGGATGGAATTATCCAAATTAATCCAAAATGTCTTTCTGAAGTTTAGTACAATGTAAATCAGCTTTTGGGGAAAAATATGCATAGGATGTGCTGCCCTAGGCAAATTACTTCCTCTTGAATTTCATTGGTTGAATGCAATAGTTTAGAGATTTAGAGTGGAAATGGCTTATCCTGTTCGGTTCAATAGAAGAACGTTAACTGTTATGATGACTCCTTTGTCTTAAGAGATCTAACCCCCCCACCCCCCCAACGTTACTGTGTTATCCAGGTACATCAGTTCAGTAACAAGCAGACAGAGATGGCACTGAGGGTGGCTTCCCTTGATTATCTTGGGACTGTTGCTGCAAGGCTCAGGAAAGATGCAGTGACGAGCAAAATGGATCAGAGTTCGATAGATCGCATTCTGAAACGGGTAAGTTAGCAAGAGTGTATTCCCAAATTCCATGCCTTTTGGATTTATCACAAGTCACTATTAGACCCAGGAGCTTCAGTGACTTTTCTTTTTCCTGTTTTTTAGTGTTCAGAATCAAAGTATGATTCATGGTTTCAAACAATATAAAAAGAAGAAGCAGCATTACTGCTTTTTTACAGATGTTAGAAGTTAGATAATGCTGGGCCTGTTCAGTATCGGGGTGGGAGACCTGTAGGGAAATCCAAGCTGCAATTGGTGTTTATGGACCAGGAGGTGCTTTCCTTCACATCAGACATTAGACTGAGGTCCTCACTCATTGTTTAAAGATGATGTCATTAAAGATCTCATGTTACTGTTTGTAAAATTAGGGCCTTGTGTCCTGGCTAAATGCCATGGTATTGGTAAAGCAGTTTCTTACTTTTCCACTTAATCTTATATGTTGTGTGGCTTTAGACACATAATGCTTGCCACATGATCTCCAAGGTGGGTGGTAATGTAGTGTCTCCTCCTATACGTAGAGTTCTTTGGGGTCTTTTGGGATGAAAAGCATTATAGTTTTATATTACCAAGCACGCCGATATACAGAATATGAAAATGACATTTACATTTCTTTCATCACATCATCAATTCTTTTAATCAGTCAACTAAAACAGAGAGCACATTCTCAGTTAAAATGTTAACCTAGCCAAGAAAGTTCACACACTGCAGCAAGACAAATATAGTTACTCTGAGCAAACTATAGACTAAATAAAATACATCTGGAGAAAATGAAAATGCAAACCAGACATAAAATGAATAATGATCAGCATATCTAAAAGCTTCAGCTGTTCCAGTGTACAATTGAAGTGCTGAAGCGAAACCACATGAGTGAAAATGTTCCAGCTGTTTGGAACAGCAAGTTCAAAGAGAAATCCCATGATACTGTTGGAATATTTAGATTATATTTTGTCACATACCTTGAAGTTTATGATGGCAACCAGCAATAAATAAAATTTGTAAATCCTTCAGGTGTGTAAGACACTGGACACGTGTTTCTACAGCTCCTCTGTGGCACACCATACGCTTAACAACATGTTACAAACTATACTGATGCTGCTGTAGGTATGGACCCTTCAATCCTATAACTTTTCCTTCAAAACCTTCATTCTAATGCAGTCTTCAGGTAATGATGATATCCAGCAGCTTCAGAAGACATTACTGGATTACCTGGATGAAAATGCTGAGACTGACCCATCGTTGGTTGTAAGTAAATTGACATGTTATTGTGTCTGACAATGTAAATGTTGAACTTGATTGCCTTCACCGTTTACTTCTTTTTAGGAACATGAAGGGTAACGTTTCGTCACCAAACACGACAATACCAAAGCTGAGTTCTAGTTATGTCTTTAGTGCATTGAATCTGAAGACACAGTGATATGTGGACGATAAAGCAGGTGAAAGTGCTGCAGAATAATAGCTCCAGAAGGTTTATAAGCTAAATGTCATCAGGGATTTTGGTAGTTTACGATCATAATCACCTCCTGTAACAAAATATTTTACTTAAAATTCTTTTAAAGATAGTCTTGCTACAGTAATGTGTGCCATTGGTGTGATTTTGACAGCTTGTGTTTCTATGGCCCTAAGCTTTGAATGTGTGGTAACACCTAACAGTCCACAAACAGATGAAGTTGCATGTTGTCCTGGTCTTCCACAGTTTGCGCGGAAGTTCTACATTGCTCAGTGGTTCCGGGACACTACAACAGAGACAGAAAAGGCCATGAAGACGCAGAACCAGAAGGATGAGGATTCATCAGAGGGGACGCACCATGCAAAAGACATAGAGACGACGGGAGAGATCATGCAGAAAGCAGAGGCTCGGAAGAAGTTCCTTCGTTCCATCATTAAAACTACACCATTGCAATTTAGCACATTAAAGTAAGCTTTGGTTTTTAAGTTGTTCCATACTGCTCTTATAGACATAATTTTAGTCAAATGTTTCAGAGCTTTTGGTTAGGTGCTTTCCTTCACAAGACTCCGCTCAAGTTTGCTTTTCTCTAAGAAAAACAAATTCTGTGGATTAGTTCATATTTCAGGGTAGTTGATATAACGTGCGTTATTCTTAAATCATTTTTTGTAGATTTCCTATATCAGAAAACCTGCTTCACATTTACAATACAGCATTATTTTTAAGAGAAGTGTTTAAAAATGCAAGATTCTTTCTCCACAGAATGAACTCTGATACTGTGGACTATGAGGATTCCTGCCTGATTGTCCGATATTTGGCCTCCATGAGGCCGTTTGCACAGAGCTTCGATATTTATTTAACACAGGTGAGCACAGACTTGCATAGACCACTTAGGAGAAGCAGCTTTAGTGTTGTATGATATGGTGAAGGGATACAATCTTTGCAAATTGTGCAATTAATGTGTGAACGATGTGTGCGATGTGACAGTTCCTTTGCTTGAGCTCAGAATTTTCTCTTTGGCACTATGGTGATAACAAGCTGCAGAATAGGGACTATGGGCATTGTGGTGCTGCAGTTCAAAGTGTGATCAGCAAAGCTATCACCTAATAAAAATATATTTTCATGAATAATGGGATGAATTAGGATTTACCTTGAGGTGTTCTTCTGAACTATAAAGAAATATTGCTTTCTTTATAGATTCTGCGGGTTCTGGGAGAGAGCGCAATTGCTGTCCGGACGAAAGCCATGAAATGTCTCTCAGAGGTAGTAGCTGTGGATCCAAGCATTCTGGCCAGGGTATGTTCCTGAGTATTTATTGCAGAACAGAACCTCTATCAGTGAAGTGGAGCATGTGTTTCCCGCAGCAAATGGGATTGTGAAGTTTCCTTTTGTCTTCCATGAGGTGTAGCAGTGGCCGGTGTTTGTTATACTCATTGGCGACGCGAGCCTTGATGTCTTGGGTTTGTGTTTGTTTGTCTCTGCAGCTGGACATGCAGCGTGGTGTACATGGACGGTTAATGGATAACTCCACCAGTGTGAGAGAGGCAGCAGTGGAGTTACTAGGACGTTTCGTTTTGAGTCGGCCACAGCTTACTGAGCAGTATTATGATATGCTAATAGAGAGAATTCTGGTATGTCCCGTTCACATTTATATTGACAGTGTCGATGGGAGAATTGTTCACCAAAATGTTGAAGATCTTAAGATTTTTGTTAGCAGCAATAATCAATAATGGTGGAGGTGTTCTTAATCTTGTGCTTCAAATTCTGATTTCCATGGCTAGAGCGACATCAGTAATAAATGACTTGCTTAGCAAAGGTTATAATTGGCTTTGTATCCAATTTGGTTGAACATGTTTCTAAATTAGCCTTCTATCTACGATTGACAAAAGCATGGATTTTCAGTTTTCAGGATGTTTTTTTTAAGATGGGTAGCAATACAAAACTGAGCAACACATACCTTGTAAATGTCTCAGATCCATTTAATGAAAACATTCTTTAAAATTTGTGATTCCTTTTACAGCAACAAAAAACATGTAGGATTTAAAGCTCCCTTTTTCTTTTGCATCAATCAAATGTTCTTGCTTTTGATGCATTAAATGTGTTGGAATTTAAAATGAGAACAGTATCAGAATTAGGATGGACAATCCAAAAATTTCAAATGCAAAGTTCACAGTCTGTATTAAAGTTCATTTTAGGTAATGTTCATTGTACTACATTGCCACCTAGAGTTCATAAATTGAATTTCACGTAATCTGAGGTTGATTCAAGAAACTTCTTAGGCTTTGTTTTTTTTATTTAAAGGATAGAATTTTCCTCTATTTGTAACCTTTATATATACATATTTTTTAGTCATACCTGATAGTGTCCTAATTCCGAACCATGTAAAAATAGTTGTCGATGAAGGGTTGTCTTTAGTAATGTTTTAGATTTGTCACCTGTCATCAAATAATTAGTTTTAATACTTTTGAAAAGTTTGGTGACTTCTCTTAATGTGTTTTAAGTTAGCATTCAGTACTGAAAACATATTGTAAACAAATTACAAAATTATAATCATTTTTCGATATTTGACGTTTTCTTCTACAGGACACTGGTATCAGTGTGAGGAAAAGGGTAATTAAGATCCTCCGAGATATCTGTCTTGAACAGCCAACATTCAATAAAATTACAGAGATGTGTGTGAAAATGATTCGCAGAGTCAATGATGAAGAAGGCATTAAGGTACGTCAGTGCTCAGGCACAAGCCAGTGACCATATTCAGCAGCTTGATGTACTTGATGCAGTACGTCTGCATTGTTGAAATATGTGTACTTTCCTTTTACAGAAACTAGTGAACGAAACATTCCAGAAGCTCTGGTTCACTCCCACTCCCAATCATGATAAAGAAGCGATGACCAGGAAAATACTCAATATCACTGATGTGGTAGGTTTCCCATGTTTCAGAAATTGAATTTCTATTAGTCGTACACATCTTCCCTTAAGGGTAACAATCAGTTAGAAGCTTAGTACTCATCCGTTGTAATATTCAAAGGTAAGAGTCCTTCTGTTCCTATGTGCACCTTCACCTAATCAATTATCTGAAGGCTTTTGAACTCAGTAGGAGAAGAAAATGTAAGAAATGTTACAAAGGAGAGGCGTTTCGGGCCCATTAAACTCAATTGGTTGCTAGCACGTAAATTGATCAGAGGATTTCCTATAGCTGTTTCATGAAAGAAACAAGGATCAGCTTTGACAGCATGATTGAGCAGCTTGATTCAGACTCTCGCAACCCTTTTTAACAGTGCCTCCAGCTCTGTGTCCCCTGGTTCATGTTTGACTGTAAATCCTAAAAAAGTCTTTTGGGTTGTCATTGTCAGTACCTTTTATTTTGAATACCTGAATCAGGTCTCAGAGTAGTCTTCTCTGTTCAAGATTAAAAGATTCATTTTTTAGGCCTTTCAATGTAGAATATTCCTTTGAGCCTGAGTTTGTACTTGTTGCTGTTATCTGGTTGCATTTTTGAAATGATCATGTATGATATGTACAATATTCTGATTATTAAGGTTATGCTTATGTACATTATTATTTACCTCTAAGAGCAGAAGAGCTCATAGAATGAAAATGGTTTAAGAATTTGTTTTCCAGTTCTACTTAGTCTATGAATAAAACTGACATGGTGAGCTTTTGTTCTACAAGTTACCTACCAAAAACTGTAAAATTTTAATTTCTATTTCCAATATGTAATAGCAAAAGTCAGTATGTGCAATAGTTGTGTGATGGGTTCTCCATGATGCAAAGTGTAACCTGTACTATTAATATGATGCCTGCTCTATGACGCAGGATCAATATGTACAATACTCATGTGATGCACTCTCCAAAGTGAAAAGTGCATGTAAATAAACTGATGTAACAAGATTCATCATTTTCCAAAACATGTTCTTCACAGGTTGCTGCCTGCAGAGATACTGGTTATGACTGGTTCGAGCAGCTTCTTCAGAATGTGAGTGTCAGTTATTTTAGGGTTCAGTGCTTGAACAGCATATGAATGATTTCTTTGTACTCTTTTTATTTAAAACATCTAAGAGTGGTCCTTCCCGTTCTGTTCTGAGTTTTTTTTGTAGGAATCTTATGAGGTGTTAAAAGTCTACTGTCATTTTCTTGATGGTTAACCTAAGTAGAGATTATTTAAAAAGTAAAATTGCTGAGTAATACCTTAAGACATCTAATAAACTCTGCTCTTAATCTGTCCCTATACTAGTTGTTCCTTTGAAAATGAACGTGCATTTCTGTTTTACTAATGGGAAACTGGATGTTCCCAATGTTTGCAGTTCTTTCCTTGGAACTGTGAAATTAAAACTAGATTTATCTTACCAATTATTAAATCTCTGTAACAAAATTAAATGAGATTATGGCAAAATTTTACAAATTTCGAATTAAGCAGAAAATCATGAACTTTATGAAAGTGCTGTATAGTTGCCATTGTGACAAACCCCTGGTCTCGCCACGGGCGAAAGCAAAAGTTAACGCAAATTGCAACGTGAAGCAGCCCTTCCTGCTCACTAGTCATTGTAATGCGATGTGTGAGCAAATAGGTTTGAAATGCCTCATCAATGCCAGTTCTAACCCTGAAATATATATCCCTGAAACCCTGAAATGAAATATCTTTAAGTACTCTGAGGTGTCTTCTGTCTGTCAATTCATTGTTTATGTAATTTTTTGTGAGTGTATTTTGAAATCAGTTTTTATGTCAGAACCTTTTATGTAAGTTGAATAATCTTAAATGCAGAACCCTTCAGGTAATTTGTAGCTTGGTTAAAGTGAATTTGTTCTTTTTGTAGTTGTTGAAATCTGAAGAGGATGCCTCTTACAAGCCAGCAAAGAAGGCATGTGTACAGCTTGTTGACAATCTAGTAGAGCATATCCTCAAGTATGAGGAATCTCTAGCAGGTTTGTACTTTATTGAATAACTTTTCTCAAGCTGCTGTCCACTTTTGTCGATTGGGTGTCTGCACAGAGCATTAAGTGTGAATGGGTTTGTGTTATATTAATAATTTGTTTTCTCACCAGTAACTTATTCATCTTTTCTTCTTGCCACTTAGATTCAGAAAATAAAAGTGTAAACTCCAACCGCCTGGTGGCATGCATTACTACTCTGTACCTGTTCAGCAAGATTCGGGCGCAGCTGATGGTGAAACACGCGATGACCATGCAGCCGTACCTCACCACCAAGTGCAACGTAAGGGCACTATAGCCGTCTCAAAACAGTGTCGGCACAAAAGCTAGCAAATTAGGCAGGAAGAAACCAGTATATTTACAATAAGAAAGATTTCAACAAGAAGAGTCTCTTCATGGAAGTAATCTTTTAATCATGTAAACGAAATACCTCACACTTGGGCAGTTGTTCAGGACAATTCAGAAGCTTGTCTCCCAGAAGATGTAGTACATTCGTTGCATACTGTTTCCCAGTAGATTGTGCTTCTGGCAGTCTTTTGCATCCTTTGCAGAGACCGCTAGTTCTAGTGTTTTTGAGGGAACGTACACAACAGGATTGGATATCACGAACCAGGATTTTGTATTGCTGTTGCATATCTGTAAATGTGGCCCTATGTTAATTTAATTTTAGTAGATGCATAATTTAGTTGTTAAAACATTTAGTTTATGGTGGGTCTTTTACCTTTAAGATAATAGTTTGTAGCATAAATTGGTTTTGAGTGAGTGGAGCCCCTTTCCATTCCTTTGTGTGTCTTTCAGACCCAGAGTGATTTCATGGTCATCTGCAACGTCGCCAAGATCCTGGAGCTGGTCGTGCCTCTGATGGAGCACCCTAGTGAGACTTTCCTCGCCACCATCGAGGAGGACCTCATGAAGCTCATCATTAAATATGGCATGACTGTAAGTCAAACAGCCCTTCTGAACAGAACATTGGCTGGATTTGAACTAAAGTTGCGGCTTTCCTTGTGAAGATTTCTTTGCTCTCAAACCACCCTTCTTTTTTTTCAAGGTGGTACAGCACTGTGTGAGCTGTCTGGGGGCTGTGGTCAATAAAGTCACACACAACTACAAGTTTGTTTGGGCGTGCTTCAACAGGTATTATGGTGAGTATAAGGAATATTAAAAGATCTTTACCCAGCTGGTCATATAAAGCACATCCTTTTTTATTTTACGTAGCCATCATTGTCATTACCTTCTTCTGTCCAGCTGGTGGCTTTTACCCAGGTCTCTAGGAATTCTGAAATTTAAAAATAATGCATTTATAATTAATATTTTTAAACTTTGTAAATGGCTTTCAGGGTATGTGCAAGGCTGTTTTTACTTTCGTGCACACGCTGAAAGCTCTTTTTGCCTGCTGTTCTTGAAGGACTATTTAATGGGAATGCAAAAGAACATTCTAAGCATGAGTCTCAGGAGTGGCACCGAGCTCAGTAGGAGGATACTCATCAACTGGTGAAATAATGGGGGTATACACACTGCATTGAATTTTCTGATGTGTCATGGTCATAACTACCGCCATGCAGAAAGTGTTGATAGGGTATCTGATTTGCTTTGTGCAGGCGCAATAACCAAGTTAAAGACGCAGCATCAGGAGGATCCAAACAGCACTGTTCTCACTGCCAATAAACCTGCACTACTTCGTTCACTCTTCACTGTTGGTGCACTGTGTCGACATTTTAACTTTGACCAGGAGGAGTTTAAAGGCAGCAACAAGGTAGTTTGAAATGCCTTTTCAGTTCAGCAGATGTTTAACACGTTTTCACATGACAGACATGGAAGCATCCTGTTAAAAAACAAATTTGTTTTGCAGAATTAGTCAGCAAATGGAGATGTTGATCTTTAAGAATTGTGTTTTTTAATTTTGCCAAATTTGACTGTAAATGCCTAATTCTTGCAAAGATTTTGAAACATTAAACATTTCTTTACTAAGGCAGTTGTTCACAGCCATGTTTATCTCTATTTAGGTTGTCATAAAAGACAAGGTACTGGAGCTGCTGCTATATTTCACCAGACATGAAGATGAAGAGGTGCAGACAAAAGCCATCATTGGTTTAGGTAAGAGCAGACGTGGAATACCGAGACTCGATCAGATTGATTCATTTCAATTGCTTTGTTTTCTTCAGCTGTGCAGAATGAAAGAGCTGTTGTTTTTTTTTAAAGTGACAGGAGAGACACTGTGCATTTCTCTTGCAGGGTTTTTGTTTATTCAGCACCCAAGCTTGATGTTTGAGCAGGATGTCAAGAACTTGTACAATGGTATCCTCTCAGACAAGAACTGCTCTGTTAATCTGAAGATCCAGGTCCTGAAGAACCTGCAGACTTACCTGCAGGAAGAGGATACCCGCATGCAGGAGGCTGACCGGGAGTGTGAGTTTCACTGAGCCTTGGGATACAGCTGTCTGAACTAGGGCCCTGGCGTTTTACAGAAAGTGCACACAGCAGTCATTCACAGCGTGGGCATAGTGAATGGTCACACAGGTTTCAAAGGAGTGCTGGTTTATGCTGGAGCTATTTGCCAGCCTGCATGGATGCAGGGTTGCAGAAGCACCTCCCATGTGCTGCTGTGTGACAGCCTGTGTGAGGGAGCCTTCAGAGGTCCTCACATTATCAGTGGGGCTTTGCAGAACAGGGATAGACACGCATTATCAGCAGCACTGGTTCCAGAAAAATACTAACACTACTTGTAACTCAAGCTTGTCCTTATGTGTTGCCTATGGGTGTTGAAATTCGCTCTGAACACATAACCATGACATAACTGGGTGTATAGACTGCAGTTTTCAAAGTACATCACGACATCAACGACTTAACGTGAAAGCTTAACATTTTGTCCTTACCTTTTGTCTTCCAGGGAAAAAACTGTCGAAACAGGAGGACTTAAAAGAAATGGGTGATATATCTTCAGGCATGAGCAGTTCAATAATGCAGCTCTACCTCAAACAGGTTCTTGAGGCGTTCTTCCACACGCAATCCAACGTTCGCCATTTTGCTCTAAATGTAATTGCCCTTACACTAAACCAAGGTCTCATTCACCCAGTCCAGGTAAGCATTTTCAAGGAAACGACTTTTAGAGCTGGTAGTGGAGTACTGGAGGTAATGCCAACAGGCCATTTGTGTGCTCCATTACTTCTCAAGCCTTCTTTTCACAAATGGATGTTTATTTATAATACTGATTCTGCCTAATTAGTTATGTGCTTTGTTGCATTTTAATGAGGAACCTCTTGTTCCATTTTTGTAAATGTATTTTAATTACACTGAGATTATAGCAAGTGACTGAGGACTAAATTAGAATAATTAAAAGTAATATTCCCAAGCGAATCTAATCAGGCAATCAGAAAAGTAAGAACTGCGTAATGTTGTAAATATGCTTTTGACTCTTTAAAGACTATAACTAGGGTCATAATTTAATTGATGTAAAAATGAAATAATTGTATCTGCTGTGGACAAAGTGAGAAAAATATATAAAAGTGGTTATACTTTATATCCATTGCAGCAGTTTGCCAAATCCAGTGGTATTATTTTTTAAATTAAATTAAAATGCTAAGAAATGAGATGGAATAAAACATAAGTATGAATTTGTAGAACCCAAAGTATTTTGCCATAATTATATTTTCAATTAAAACACAAAATCTTGCTAACGTCTTTTAGTAGAAGTAAAAGCATCTGCATTTGGGGAATAAAAAAATCCCAGATGTACAGATTCCCCACTGTTTTTTTCTGCACTTCAGAATGCCTCTATGAATTCATAAGTGACTTTTCAGAGTTTTCAGCGCTACAGTTGAACAGCAGTAAACTGATGTTTTCCTTTTTGATCAGTCTCTGCTTCCCATAGTTTGTAGAGTTTAACTAAAGTTTTTTTCTAGAGATTGTATTTTTCAAAAGATTGATCTTCTAACTGGATGTTACACAAAAAAGGTATCAGGTAAGCGATTGGGGTATACCCGTAGTTGGGAGATGCAGATTTGAAACTTACTGCTCCAGCTGCACCACCACCAATCCCAGCAGCTGATAGTACCTGCCAGGAAGTAACTGAGAATCTAACATACTGAGGTAGCAGTTCTGTTTTGTAATGCATTCCCAATACATGTCTAGAAATTGCAGTAAAAGCCTGACATTGCTTTTACTGCAATATTGCAAATTAGGCAGGGTCTGAAATCTACCCTTTTTTGAGCAGGATGGGAATGAACTTGTTTTTTAGCACTCAGTTCTCAGTGTTCAGTATGAAACTTTTTACCATTGCATTGTGTATATGTTTGTGCAGGCTGTAAAACATGTAAAAGCACTTTCTGTGAAACAAGTGTAGCGACATGGATGTTAGCCCCATACTCATACAGGTCTTTTAAAATGCCTTTTCATTTTCAGTGTGTGCCATACCTGATAGCCATGGGAACAGACCCCGAGCCCAGCATGAGGAATAAAGCAGATCAGCAGCTGGTAGAGATTGATAAGAAGTACACAGGATTCATTCATGTAAGCATAACGTGCCATGTCTAGACTGGTGTTTTCAACATTTAAGTCTGTTGTAAATGTTAAAGATGCAAGGAAATTTAATGTTTTGGTGCCATTATACATTATATTACAGTGACTGTAAATATAAAGTTTACAATTGTGTATTTGCTTTTAATTCAAACTGTTTAATTCACATACAACCGAAACCCAGCACAAGAAGATATAGGGTATGATTGGATATACCAATAACCAGTCGGTACAAATTTGAAACTTACTGTTCCAGCCACTTGTATAAAAACCCCTCCTTATCAATGTTTTATACAGTCTCATTGTGCAAAGTGTTGGAGATAATAGTACAAATATACAGTGATGTGTTTCAAAAATGGATGAAAATTGTAACTACAAAAATTCAGTCACAAAATTAACAGAAACACGAATATAGTAGTAATGCTTAACACTGCACACTTGGAAAGTGAGATTCTGGTAATACTAGCTATATAAAATCTAACATGTCAGTGTGAAGCCTCCGACTCCAGACCCCTGGTCATCTTTCTTCCTGCTGTTATTATACATGGCCTTGGTATCCATGACAACAGATAGCCAGGTGGCCAGTGATGAGGAAAAGATGTCAATCCTCCATGAGTCGAAAATAATTTGATGGCTAACTTTGTTTTTCAGCATTTTTTACCAAAATTATATACATTAGTAATGTTGTAGTCACGTTAAAATCTGTAGCACTTATAGAAAGTCTTAAGTTGCAGAAATATTAATTGTTTTCTTACAGTTTCAGTCATTAAATAGTATAAATATGCTGTGACCCCTAGTAGAAATAAAACAAAATTGGCGTTCAACCTGTATCTGTACCCCTCTCTTGATATACCTCGGAAGGTGAAAGGCCAAGCATTTTTCTATTTTTTTCTATTGTACTGCACTGTATCATGCCAAACCACCTCCATTACCACTTGGCTGTTGCCCTACGGAAACGGTTGATGTTTTGTGCAGATGAAGGCTGTGGCAGGGATAAAGATGTCGTACCAGGTACAGCAAGCCATCTGGGCATCCCAGGACACAATCATCAGAGGTTTCCGACAGGACGAGCAGCACACTGCCTTGTGCTCTCACCTTTTCACCATGGTGCGAGGAAACAGGCAGCACAGACGGGCCTTTCTCATCTCCCTGCTCAACCTCTTCGATGACAGTGCTGTAAGTCACACCTGGCCTCTGTCTTCTTTCATGCATGTGTCCAAATTCATTTCAGCACTTGGTGCTAAATTGCATAGTTTAATTACAGTCTATGGGAATAAATCCAGGAGCTTGATCTAATAAGACTTAAGTCATGGCACATGAGATCCTATAGTTATGGACATGGAATATTAACAAATGAGTGTCAATGAAATATTAGGTCGTCAGTCTGTGGGTGGTAGATGATATTCAAAAGGCTGTCACCAAGCTGAAAGCCCAAAAACCATCAATCTTGCCATTATATATAAGTTATATAGCAATGCTGTCCAGTTAGGAATATTAAGAATCCCTGAGGGACCAGTCACTGAAATCAATAGATCAATGTAGCTCTCCAGTCTAAATTGCATAATGCTACCATGGTTTTGTTCTTCTCAGTGGATTTTTGTTTGGAGATGTGCTGGTTTGAGCTCTTGGTATTTTCACCTTACAGAAAACGGATGTGAATATGCTGTTGTATATAGCGGACAATCTGGCCTGCTTCCCGTACCAGACGCAGGAGGAGCCTCTTTTCATAATGCATCACATAGACATCACGCTGTCAGTATCAGGCAGCAACCTGCTCCAGTCCTTCAAGGAGGTAAGCTAGCAGGGTTCACGCGTTCGATTACGGAGATATCAACAGGCCACCTACTAAAC
The DNA here is from genome assembly GCF_055471065.1 of Atractosteus spatula. Taxonomy (NCBI): domain Eukaryota; kingdom Metazoa; phylum Chordata; class Actinopteri; order Semionotiformes; family Lepisosteidae; genus Atractosteus; species Atractosteus spatula. The sequence continues at coordinate 62,106,789 of NC_142708.1, read as the reverse complement.
TAAGCCAATATTGCAGTACCTTTCTGCCATGAGGAAGAAGGCTCTGTGAAGCATCCTCACAATTCTGCCAGACCTCTTCAGCAGGTTGTTCTGAAGAAGGCGTTCATGGCAAGAGTAAAAGGTTTCCTGTCTCTTTCCTAGTCCCTGCGGAAAGAACCCAGGCCGAGGGAGCGGAAGTACTGCTCCGAGGAGGATGAGGACGACATCAGCGGCAGCAGTGAGGACGGAGAAGTGAGGCGGCCAAAGAAGTCGAAGCGGCACGTGGACTCGGACTCGGACTCCGATTCCGACATGGAGGCTGAGGATGTAGAAAAGGTGATGAGCAGGTTACCAGACAATCCTGCCCCTCTCATCGACTTTGCCAACGCTTCCCAAGGAATCCTTCTCCTCCTGGTCCTCAAGCAGCACCTAAAGAACCTGTATGGATTCTCTGACAGGTACAGCTCGGAACATTTTTTGGGCGACTGTTTCTGTACTGTTGGGCAGACAAAAGCATTTTCCTAACCTCGTGTTTTAAAACAAAAATGTGGTCTGTTATTTACTCTCTGTGTGCTCTTTCTTCAACAGTAAAATCCAGAAGTACTCCCCGACCGAGTCTGCAAAAGTGTACGACAAGGCTGTGAACAGGAAGTCATCGGTGCATTTTAACCCCCGGCAGACGATCGAGTTTCTTGCCAATGACATGGCGAATACGGCGATGACATACGAAGTCAAGAGAAAGATAGTCAAGCAGTACCTTGATGTAAGTCTTGTTGTTTTTGGTTCATTCATTGGTTTCCAGGGGCTTGTTTTCACTGTGCAGCAAAGAACCGCAGCCGCTTGGCAATTGGTTGAATTATCCTGGTGTACTGCTGCTCGTTGCAGTTTAAGTTACTAATGGAGCACTTGGACCCTGACGAGGAGGATGAGGAGGGGGAGGCGTCGGCCAGCGCGAATGCCCGAAATAAAGCGATCAATGCGCTGCTGGGAGGATCCAGCCCCAAGAACAACACCGCGGACACCGAGGACGACGAGAGCGATGGAGAGGAGAAGGGAGGAGCACCGGGGGTGAGTGAGGAGCAGGAGGACAAGACGTGCACCTGCGTCCTGCGTGTGCTCAACTCTCCCCTGTTTTTGTTGACCCCTTCAAGTAGTATTGTAATTTCCCCTGGCATTCGTGAATGGGGGGGAAAAAGGATATGTTTTCAAAGTAGTGGTATGGTGAGAGGTTGTTATTCACGTGATCATAATTCATAGTTTTTGTGTTTGGAATTGTAAGGCTGTACATACGTTCAACTGATGTTAATTGCTGCAGTGTTAGATGAATGTCAAATTCAGGGTGTATTTGATGTATTTTAAAGATGGGGCCCCTAGTTCATGTGAAAGCATCCACAGATATGACTCAGATTATTAATACCATTTGTCTGTTACACAAAGACATGAAAAAAGCCCTCCTCCTTATGGAGTGGAGCAGAAACTCACCATGTGTCTCTTTCCAGTAAAGTGATTAATGTTCAAGTGGTTCTGGATTTATAGAAGTGACCTTATCTTTTGTGTCCTTCCTCTTCACCTTCTAGTCATCAAAAAAGTCCAGGCGAGGTGGAGAGTCAGCAGAAGTTGCAGGCCATTTGAACGAGACTGTGGAAGCCATGGACGTCATCGCGATCTGCTGCCCTAAGTACAAGGACCGACCACAGATTGCCAGGGTGATCCAGAAGACCAGCAGCGGCTACAGCGTTCACTGGATGGCAGGCTCTTATAGTGGTGCCTGGGCTGAGGCCAAGAAGCGAGATGGACGCAAACTGGTGCCTTGGGTAGATACTATAAAAGAGTCGGACATCATTTACAAGAAAATTGTTCTGACGAGCGCACATAAGCTGACTAATAAAGTGGTTCAGACTTTACGATCGCTGTATGCAGCTAAGGATGGGACTTCCAGCTAATGAACTTACAACTTGCAGCCAAATTCACAGGGACTGAAAAAGAAAAGACAAAAAAAACTTGAAAATGCAACATTCTGGCAAAAAAAAATTGTGGTCTGTGAAGAGCTCACGAGAGGTGGATCCAGGACACGTTTAAACAAAACACAGAAACAGAAGGAAATGTTTGGAAAACATTTTGTGGGAGCTTCCTTCGCTGTTGTGCAGCAGAAACTTCTCATTTGATTTCTACTCCCACTGTATCATAGTTTAACAAAAAATGTTTATATCTCGAAAAAAAATTCTGTTTAAAAAATAAACTTAAAAGTGAATGTTGGAAATTAGTCTGTTAATGTTCTTAATAAAGTGTTCTTGGAGTTTAACCTAGCGACGGATGGCTTTCTTTAGCTTAGCTCAGTTTCCAGGGAAGCGTTTTGTTTTTTTTCCATGCTGTAAAATGGCAGAATCTCCTGGATATAATTTATTCTGTTGAAAAAAGAAGCATGCAGTATCTGTGGCCTATCTGCAGGAGGAGTTTTTTGTAAATGTAGATTTTGATGTATTAGGTCACCCTGGTAATAAGAGAAAAGGGATCCCCAGCAAAACTGGCGGAACAAATACTGCAATAAATTTTTTTACTTCTCTTTGTTACTTGTCTGTTTCCATTTGACTTCCTTATTTTGTGAAGTGGTTGTCATCTTTGTTTACGGGCTCAGAGGCTATTATGCAAGCAGTAGGAGAAGCAGTAAAATTGCAGATCCTTCCATGACCGTGAGCTGGTTTCTTTAGGTCTGATAAGGTGTCTCTGTAGTCTCTGTAAGGTGCTGCATGAGACAAGCTGATGTATGCATTTGCTGGTGAAATCGAAGGGAAAACGATCTTGTCGTAGGAACTGACCTCTAATAGAAACAACTTTCGAACGTCTGGCTGTGGTGTCAAGGCCAGCAGATGACCTGTCTTAGTTGTTTTACCAAATCCTTGCAGATACATCGTCTTGATCTTTTGCTTTCTTGCTTTGTCGTTTTAACTACTCTGAAAAGGTGAGGATAAGAGCTTGGAAATAAAAAATATATTGTGTAGTAAACAGCTGTTGCCCAAAATAGAAACGGTCTCAGAGACTGTAAAAAAATGGTTTTTACACCAGTAAAGGTTGCTTTTAAGCATTTATTTGCAAGGGTGTGACACTTTTTGGTGACATCATTGCACAAGCTTAAAAGTATTTTCGATTAAGAAAAGTGACTGTAAGCAGTACTATACTACACTCCCTGGGATGTTCTCTCAGTTGTTCGCAATGGAACCTTTTCTCAGGTTGTTCTCTGCAAACGTTTAACTCAGTCTACTGTACAGGCACCTAAGTGTTCATGTGCTTCAGTGTCATATCCATCCAGGCTGAAAACTGCTAATAAACTACCTTACTGCAGTGCTATAATGAATACAGGATGACTTGAGCAATGAGAATTTATTTGTTAGAAAGATGTTTTGGTTAGCAAATATGTCTGAGAGCCTTTGTTAACCTTCAGGTACCTCATCTTGCTTTTATTTCATTTAAAAGTGAATGGCTGAATTGGTAGCATATCTTAAGTACACATTGAGAACCCAGATTTAAACTATATATACCTTGAAGTTGTATTAACTTGGTGGCATTTTCCCCAGGATAGAGCAGTTCAATTAATGCTTTTACATTTGTATTTAATCTTTTTACAAAAGACTGTATGAAAGATCAGCACTGAGAAACTCTTTTGTTTTGTATTTGAAAGTGCTTTTATATATATATACACACACTTTGGAATCCTCTGAACACAAATCAGGTCAATAAAAAGCGTTCCATTTACCTTGCACGTTGTATGTATTAAAACGTTATTGAGAGCTTCAGAATGAAGTCGCACATGTTGCAGTTGATGATAAATGCCTTTTTTTAGTCCTTTTTGTAGACCGGCTAAATTCAAGCCAAGATCGACGGTACGTACTTAAGGACAAGAAGCCAACTGCCTCTTGGAGTGGAGAACTGCCCATGTTCATTTACAGTTGTTTTGTTAGATCTCCAAGAAATATTCTCTTTGCCTTGAGCAGTTTTGCAATTTGACATTATGCTGGCTGTACACATTGATCCTTACTCAAAGCAGAAAAGGGTTTTCTTCTCTGTTCAAGTGCAGCTGCTGTGAACAAAGGTTTTACACTGGGTCCCTACAATAACAGTTGACCATCACAGAGTTGTGGCTGGTAGTTTAAGCCCGAGGGAGCAAGGAGTCTCCAGCTCTGCTCCCGAGGAACCCCAAATGGACTCCTTATAGGTCACCTCTTTATAAAGATTGGGAACACCTGTAAGCTAATGATGGTTCAAAAAAGTAATCTGTTCATTTAAGAGAACTCCAGTCTTTGAGAGAGCTAAAGTGTTCTTCTGTCATACTTCTACAAGATCTCTAACAGATTATATTTAATTGATCACAATCAAACTTTTCCATAGCTTTACAAATTGGTAGTTTAATGGTGTCCTACAAACCTGCTTGAGTGGGATTCTCTAGAGCCAGGACTTGAAACAGCTTCCCTAGCAGAAAAGTACGGTGAACTAAACTTAACCGTTTGCAATAGTGGTGACTGTGCAAGGCAAATACTTATATGGGTGCGTTGCCTCCATTTCACCCTGACAAAAAAACCCAGCCGCATCCTTTAATACACACACGGGCTGACGCAGGTTTGCAATGCTGCTTCCAGAGGAAAGGCTGAACCAAACGCCAACAGGCTAGAGGTGGTATACAGGTCGAGTGTAGGATCTTCTGAATGCATCTCACTGCAGCTAGCCTGTGATGTACTAGCAGCAACAGATGATTAAACCTTCACAGTTAGCTCAGGCATGTTATTGAGAGATGTCAGATTAGAATCCACAATGTGGCCTTCCACAAGTTTAAAGCTGAAGTTTTATAAGGACCGATACAATGTTGGTACCTGATTTTTTCATTTGCTGAATTTAAAAACTGGAACTTGGCATAATTTAGAGCATCTGGTGTTGCCTAGAGAAATATAGTAAAACATAAAACTTTGTTTTATAATGGGAGAAAGCAGGAGCCATTCTTATAATTCTACATATAGTGCAGTCTGATGCACAATTTAATGGTTAAGCTCATTCACACAAGTTTCACACTACATACCTTTCTCTTGCCATTTAATTGAAAGCAAAATTCACATTTGAATTTTATCTGCGAGCTAATTTGTTTTGTATGCATGATATTTCTTTTCTATTGCTGTTAATATCAAATGCTATTAAGTATGAGCTTTTAACTAAAGCCTTAAAACAATCATTTCTGCACCTTTATGCCAAAGTGTTAACATCCTCCTCCTGTTCAACCCCACAGGATTACAGTACAGGTATCCCCTGTTCCTGGCCTCCAAACCAATTTCTCAAATTAAGTATAGTGAAAGAACACATATTTGTGACTTTGTAAATGTAGTCCTTTAGGAATATTTTAAGTTGTGAGCAACATGTGAAGTATTTCTGCTGCCATTATATATACTGTATATATGTCTTGCAGGAATCAAACTTTCCCCAAAGACAGAAATACCTGGGTGACACTCTGGTGCACTAATGAACTATTGAAATTCTCTCTGTATGTTGTTTTTTTTGGCATCCACACATTTTTTTAACTGTTTTATCCAATTCAGTGTTGCAGGTCTCTGAAAGCAACAGGCACAAGGCATAAATTAGCTTTTAAAATGTAAGAAGTAGCATTTGACAAGTCAAGTCTAGGGAAGATGACATTTCAGAATGGAGATGGTAAAAAAAAATACTTTAACTAATTAAACATGGCAGGTGTTTGACAGTTATTTTATATGATGATTATGCTACATACATGTATATATCATTATTTTAAGTCTACTGATTTCAATTTGTTCACCAAGATTAAACCAGTTACAGGATTGGGATTTATGGCACTTTACTGCCCCATAGTGGATCAATTTGGTAATTGCAGCATTAACTCAATAAAAGTCTCTTGGTCACAAAAAAATCTATCTGATGTCAGAACAATTTCACAAAGCACATTTCAGTAAAATAAAATCTCACCAAAAACAGTGATCAAGCCCAAACTATCTTCATTTGTTTTTGCGTTTTAGGAATTTGGATTTTTTTTTTCCTGGTAGTGATGGTACTTGAGGAACTAGATGTGCACTGCTGGAATGTGAAAAAAACTAATTCATACTATTGCCAGTGCTAACAATAGTACACCTGCAACATGGACAAAGAAAGCACCTTTTCAAAAATGCTTTGGTGCAACAGGCAACAAGACTGTCCTCCTGCTCCCTGGAGGAGCTGAATGTCAAAGACAGAATCCCCAAAAGTCATATTTAAGCTATCCAGCTAGGGAGAAGTGCCTAGGTCACATCCAACAGTAATATTGGTTTACAGCCCAGTATCTGTCACTCTCTTCCTAGAACAGAATGGAATATAAATTAAGAATCAGGAAGACTTCCACAAGGACTATGGCTTGACCCATCTGTGGCTCAAAGTAAAATTCAAAACCAGACTGTATACCACCCTTGTGCTGGTCTCCCTGCACACGCTTCCAGTGAAGTTTAGGATTTATTTTAATATTTTATTCAATGGATAAAGTTCTTGAAAGGTCTCTAATCAGACTGCTGAGTTTTTGTGCATATACAGATATTCCATCACCTGATCAGCCTCTACTGCTGTACTGTAGAGAGAGCTTTCCCATACTGTGCCAACAGTCTTTATCAGAAGTGCTACCTCACATTTTAAAGTTAAAATACTTGAACCTTAATCTCTTGCTTCCTCTTGTAATACTCCCATGTGGCGAGGTGCAATTAATAAACTGGGTGAAAATGAAAAATTTGAAAAATGAAGTTTGTCCTTATTTTTGTAAAATGCAAATGACCAGAGAAAAATATATGGTCCTGCTTTTTGAATTGCTGTAAAAAAAAAAAACAGGTGACATTTAGACTGTCAGGTACACAGTGAGAATGAACTTGTTTTCCATTTTAGGTTTTAAAAATTACAATAACATTAAAGAAAATAGCCAGGATTTATTTTGAGAATGCTGCAAAATAAATTACATTTTCATGTGTAATACAACACACAATCAATGAAAGAAAACAATAAGTTAAGAAAGCATGTTCACACAACACAAGCACTAAGCTCAATTTTTCATTTATTGAACGAAAAATTCAGTGATAATGTTTTGACCAAGATAAGGTCAATTAATTTACTATTATTTCTTTGGGTGATGGTTTTATCTCTAGTGACTCACAATTGTACCCATTCACACCTCTGGAGCAATCTGAGAGAAGCTCCATGCTCAAGTTAAGGCACCATTTGCGACCAAGAAGGCATCCAGGACAAATAAGCGTTTTCTTCTGAAACCCTCCAGCAGGATTTTTAATTAAACGAGTCAGAGCACTGCACACCCTTTCCTGTTTAGAAAATGTCAAGTTTAAGCAACACCTGAAGTGAAATAATGCAGTCCATTCTCAGCGATCAGGCACTTTCTCTCTACACCATTGTTCAGGACAGTAACTCCCAGTCACGCGCGATTTCGACGTCCCCCTCGCTGGCCACCATGTTCTCGATCGCTGCCCAGTCCAGCTTGCTTAGGATGCTGCCTGTGCTGTCAGACAGGGCGTCCAGCTCATCCAGCCCGTCCAGATCTGCCCTCCTCAAAGGGGACCGACTGTCTGAGAGGCCCTGTGGCAAATGAATGGAGGAAGGTGTTTACAGAGTCACGATCAAAGGTCACACACTACGCACCTTCCCAGCAAAAGCACTCAGTACCGTGCCCCCTGTGGACATCTGATTCCGGGTACAATCCTACCATCCCAGCACACCCCAGATGGATGAAGATGTTAGGAAGCCATTTCTACACCTAGATTAATACCGGGAAGAAAAGGTGGAATCTACAGATGTCCACTGCCATCTTGGAAAGATTAGTCAGCGGTACACTGACAGGTCACTCAGATCAGTCCACTGTGAAAGAGAGATGGGTCTTTAAAGTGGAGATCACAATAACCCCCATGGTTGCCAGTAAAATGGCTTACTTTGTATTTCTTTTTCAGACGAATTCACACTCAGATTGAATGCATTGTCAAACACATTGTGTGCTTGGACAGTAATGCCCTCCCAGAGCCCACACTCATAGCTCCGTCTTTCCCTGGGAAATTGCCCAAAAGCAGGAGTTCTGCCCCAAGTGGGGCTAGGCAGTGATCCTGGAAATGAAGGGGATGAGATTTTGGTTGGGGTCCAATTTTCTCAGTATATATATAAAAAAATGTAATTCTTCAGAACATTTCTTTGGAAAGTCTCCAAGCAGGGAAGTAGTTACTTGTTTGTGCCCAGGGATGCTGCCTCATGCTGTGTGGCCTGTGTCAGTGCCCCTACCTGCAGGAAGAGCTCATTCTCCACAGCCCGCAATGTGCGGAACTTTGCTGGGGAACTCGGAGAGACCACTGCCCCCCACTCCTCTGGGGCCTCCACTCCGCTCCCTCTGGGGCTCACAGAAGGCCTCCCTGCCTCTCCTCTCCTCCCTGTGGCACAGAAAACAGCAGCTTAGAGGGGAACAACGGTACTGATTCTGGAGCTCTGAATCAAGACTACCTACAGGCAAGAGTGAAGAGGCAACAGTTACACACAGAAAGAAGCAATCTGCAATAAATACAGCAGTAAAAATGACAAATTGACCTACCAAGAGTTAGATAAATGAAATATACTGTAATACACACAACCGCTCCCTCTAAACAAGGACAAGCACCAGAGGATCAAAGGAGCAGCGAAACCTTACAAGTTAGGTTAGAACAGGCTTCGCTTGTTTGCAGGATACACCTCAGCAAACAAAACACAGCATGTCTCTGGAGTTTATCATGCAGTATAGTAAATAACATCAATTTAAATCAATAAATGCAAAAGCTTTGCGACTGATCAGCATGGTATCCAATGCTGTCACTCTCTGCTTGTATTATAGTAATTACTGTGTCATGCAGTTTCACACCGTTTTCTTACAATTGGCATACTGCAGAACAGAACTGCTTACCAGTGGGTTAGAACATATGTGCACTGTGACGGATATTGCTGGCTCAAATCCATTGCAGTTCTGTGGCACAGCCAACAGGTAATTGTTCAACAGGAAGCACTATTTGCTGAGTATAGTTTGTCTGGCGATTCCTGCTTTCATAATTCTCAATCTGTCAAGTTGTGCAACTAATAACTGTACCTTTTCCTGACATTTTTAAGTTACTCAAATAAATTACTAATCAGCAAGTTTACTAATACTTTTTTTCAATTTATTATCTTCATAGTCTGAGAGAGTCACCCTTTTTAAAGGCACACTAAGACAACAAAGCAGGGATCAACACAAGGCCAAATCTGGTCCACATCATATACAACTGAATGGTCCTCGTTTCTTTCTCAGGGAGTTAGCAGATCTTTAGTGCCGGCTGACCCAAGCCGAGTGGGCCGATCCCAGGCGCTGGTCCTCACCGCGGCTGTGCGCTGGCGCTGCCCGCTTCCCGTCACCTCGTCTGCTGCGCCAGGCATCTGGTTCCGGGTCGCTCACCATCCCCCTGCGGGTCAGCTGGGACATGCGGTCCCTCGGGAGTGCACTCGCTGCCAACCAAGACAGCACACACTCAGTTGAGCACGCCGGGGGACAGCTTACCACATCGCCCTCGGTTACAAGGGCTTCAGCAATGGCAGCAGGAATACCGGAGGTCCAGCCAGACCCTAAAGAGGCTCTGGGGGAGATCTCCCCCAGCTAACTGAGCAACAAGGCGTGACTGCACGAGGGTCCTTCAGTTCTGAGCCTCGAGGGCTCCAATCCAGTTAGTCTTCTAAATCAACTGCTTCTGAAACCTGGTTCAGTTAAGGGAACTCTGCTATTTTGAGGGCTAGAGTGTGCTCAGATTTTTGTTCTAAATGATCACTAGACGAAGGTAGCAGGGGGCTGGAGGCCCCTGCCTAAAATGTCGTTTGAGAAAAAAGAACAGCTGTCTTGGAAGGAGCACTGTCTGACAATCCTCTGGAATCTGAGGGTACCCCTCATTATTCATGTCCTGACAAATTCCAGGTAACCCATTCTTCAGTGAGGAATATACACCCCCCACTACGTGACCTACAAATTTCTACAGAAGTAAGAAGTAATAATTCTGTCCAAATGACTCTAAATAACCAAGAACAGTGGATTTCATCATGGGCCTAAACACTGGATTTCGCAAGTATAATAATCAAGAGGAAAGAGCTGTTCTGACATCAGTCTTGTACTCTCTAGGAAAGATCAGAAACCAGCAGCCTGTGGTTAACCCAGGAACACTCCACGGCTCTTCGAGTCAGCTTCTTGACTATTTCACTTTTGCAGCTTCATCTAAAGAAGCGACTGGACATTTATTACAAGGCCAGCTGATTTACAATTGATCTTATTCTTATTCCTCCATTGGTCAGCATTGGGTTTAGTGAGGTCAGAGCTACTCTGCCCTGAATGTGAGACCCATTTGAGCTGGATCGAATCTGTAAAGCCAGATGGAAACATTCAAAAGGTCCCATCAGTTATTAAGATTAGACAGGGGCAGATTAACTTGGTTCCCTGCGGGGCACATTACAGCATCTGGCAAAGCTGCCGTCTCCCAATAAGTGCCTCCGGGATTCTCGTTTAAAAAGCTCACTCGCCCACCTGGCCTGTGCAGCCCCAGTCTGCTGGCCCTGCTGGCCCTCCCCCTCCAGGCAGGGGTCTCGCTCTGCGGCGCTGCAACTCTGGATCCTGACAAGAGCACACAGACAGCAGGCTCATTAACTCACACAGACTGCTGCTGGCGACGCTGCCAGAGCTGGGCTGCAACAGGACTCGAAGAAAGAGCCCATCGGAATTACACATTATTATACCGTAAAAAACAGGGCTGACATTGTGGCAAAATAAAAGGAATGATGCAATGATAAAACAAGAACGCCATGATAAATGATTAAACAAAAGCAATTAGACACAAATGACAGGAGTTACAGAGTAGCTGTCAAATAATAGCAGATTGCAGAAAATATATATACATAGATATCCATGCAAAATAATGATAATGATGCTTCCTTCATGAAATCTGCCATACAAACCTGATCTCTAATTTCTAATGCTGACTGTGTCACGTACTGCAAGTGGAACACTGATCTGAGAACTCCTCATCCAGCCCCCCAGAGGTGTGTGCTACAACTCCGTACCTGTGAAAAGCTGGGTTCTTCCAGGAGAGGAGAGGGACCGAGCCTGGCCTGCCTGGGATGGCCTTCTTCCTGTCCTCCCCGCAGACTGGCTACGACTAGGAGCCCTGCCCCTAAAACACACACAATAACTATTTAAAGGTGTAGGCCTGACAATGAAAAGGCTATCTAGAACAGAAGTGGTAGACCATATTGTACAAAGATAAACAAACTGGCCAGAGAAGTCTCTGTGATTCTAAACCTGCACTATTTAGGCTGCATGAACACCATGGACACAGAGCAATGATCTGTAATCTAGCTAATTCAATTCTCTTCCAACTCCTTTCTGTATGTCTGAGATTGTTAAGCACCTTCTAGAGAGGAATCAACAGTGTAAGAGACGAGTGTCTCCCCCCCCCCCTTCCCTGTTCCTGGCTGGTTGCTTTTTTTCTGGACGTATCATCCGTTTTTCATTTGAAGCTCTTAGTTTGGCCCTGACCTCTGCAGTCGCCTCACTGTCACGCCTTTGTTTTTCTCTCATGCGCCCCACACTGTCACACAGGGGGACAGCTCAGGATTCCTGCACCACTTCCAACACAATTCCTGACATTTACTTCAGGCTTGTGAAGAGCAGTTTTAAAACTTGCCAGCAGGAGGTTTTCCAATAAACCCTTAATTTGAATTTTGCCGCTTTGCCCGTGTTTTCTCTGCGTCCTGACCTGCGGCTACCCCTCCCGGGGGTGTGTGCCAGGGAGGGTGGATGGGCGGTGGGCAGTGGCACCGTGTCCGTCAGCATCTCGTCCATCAGCCGCAGGGCTTCCCTGGTCCTCTGGCTGTGGTGCTCCAGCAGCGCCGCCCTGAGCAAGCAGAGACCAGCAGCAGGAGTATCAGCACAGCTGCAGACCAGCACCAGGCTGTCCTGACACGGCCGCCTGCTGACGGCTTGGGAGATGGCCAGCTTTGGACCAATTAAGGAGATAACTGGCTTTGGACTCAGTTAAAACAATTAAAAGATCAGCTAAAACAAAAAAATATGATCATCCTGATATACCCTTTTTGGCTTGCTAAAGGCAATAACTTAAGGCACAGATAAGTGCTTCTGAATACTTGCAAGATTAAAGTATATGGAACTTTGGACCAGTTAAGGAGATAACTAGCTTCTTAACTGGAGTTCATTTAGCCAATTAAGAGATCAGTTAGAACAAAATTATGATCATCCTGATGTCAAAAATTAACAACAAAATACTTCCTCTTTTTTGCCAATATTACAGGAAACACCCCCTTCTTGTCTCGCTAAAGACAACTACTTAAGCCACCAAAAAGTGCTTCTTTATATATGGAGATGGATAACACAATAGCGCATACTACACCTAGTGTTTTTCAAAATTACTGTATGAATTCTAATACTGCCACAAGTTAAGAAATAATTTATAGAATCGTCACCAACAGACAGCTCTGCTATGACGTCCTGTATACTATTCAAGCGGAGCAATGCAGATGTTCAGAAATGGTAAGACGTGCAAAAGTCTTAATCCAAAATCTTTTTTGACTTTAAGTGCAAATGGAATGTACAAAATTTGGGACACATTTGTGTGGTAGTACAGTGATTCACATTAATTACCAGGAGACTCCAAATGAACTATAAACCCTGGCTCTAGAAATAAATCACAGCAATAAAATACTTACAAAATTAATGAGGTTTATCTTGCAGAAAAGACCACACCCAGCAAATCAAATCTGAATTGTCCGTGATCCTAATGAGGTGTACGTTTCAGAATAACAATGCAGGATGACATCTAATCAAGTCAGCTTACCTGTCCTTTTCTTCTTTAATTTTCTGGCTGATGGAGATGTCTTTAGAAGTGGGGCTCCTCTGTAAAAGAAATCAAAAGCTGCTGTCAGCACCTCTGAAGGACCAGATCAGAAATGACCGGCTCTCTGAAAGGCCCTTATCAGTGAACCATGAGAAACAGCTGCCTTTGAAAACACTGTGTAGTAATGATCAGCCTTTCCGTCCACATTATGTTTGAACATTTTAAAATAAAACACAAGGACAGAAAAAAAATATACCAGCAACTATGTTTGCAGCAAAGCGGGATAAATATACTTCAGAAATCTACAAGATATGAATTTTGTTTTTTGCTTTAAAAGATCATGAACTTTGGCATTACAGCCCAGTTATTTAGTGCTTTGAATCTCTATAGATAGGAATGTTTCTGAAAATAATGTTAAGAAAAATACATCAAGGTCCCCTGAGCTACGGATAATATAAAAGCTGGCTTTATATTTTAAAATTAGTTACAAATAGGATTATTACATATTTATATTTTAATACTGTTATTAGCTGAGTCTAGCTGAGGATTATAGTCTTATTGAGCTTAAGTATGTGCTCATATTAATAAGATTAAGTATTTACTCATATTAATGGATAATGTGCAAGGTAACTGCCCAGCTTCACAGAGAGAATATTCAACCACAATTTCAGTTATCATACAGGAGCCCACTCACAGAAACATTTAGACAAAAGCTCAGCCCAAAAGCCCCCCCCCCCGTGTGAAAACGGGTCAGGCTGACTCTGATCTGGGCCCAATGCGGCAGAGCATGGAGTACGGTCCAACCTCTTGGAGCTCAGCTCCGTGTCGAGAGGAGCAGGCTGGGGCTTACCGCCACACTGTCTGCGGCAAAGGGCCTGTGCTCCCTCTGCCTCCTCTCCTCCCGCTGCCTGTGGAACTCGGACAGCCTCTCCCGCTGCTTCCTCCTCATCCACTCCCGGACCTCCCTCCTCTCCCTCTCCGACCTTCTGACCTTCCGGCCCGGCTGCCCGCGCTGCTGGCCTCCCGCCCTGCATCAGCAGTCACAGGCACAGACATGAGCATCAGCAGTAATCTCCGCAGGCGTCATCTGTGAAACCGCTCTTAACAGTGGCATCTCAGTAGGGGCGTGAAGGAAAAGACTGAGCCCACATGTCCGTTTGTATCGGGGAAAGAAAGGCGGCAGTTTTAAAAACTATAATTAACAGTAAATACAGCTCCAAGAGATCTTACAGGTAACAAATACACTGTAGTTACCAAAATGATCACAATAATTCTAAACACCTGCTGTAGATGAAGTGATACTGATACTACCACTCAATGCACAACTTACTAGACTTACTAGTTCCTTCGGTTCGTTACAATGCAAGTGGATAAGCACACTAAAATTTACACATTTCCTTTGGATGGAAAATTCAGGTTTCTGATTAGATTTATTAATGGCTGGGTCTGTCCAGTGTATTACAGGGGTAGGCAGTTTGGTCACAGTGGAGAAGGAGGGCCTGTATTACACATTCTGCTGTGCAGCTCACAAGCAATGATACACTGTGATCTGCTTTTCCAGAACGGCAGGCAGCATCATTAGCTGCTCTGCCTGTCTCGGCACCCAGCGGGATGGAATATCCAGCATCTGCCTTGGGAGGCAATCAAACATGGTCACAGCCTCTGTGCAAAACCCTCTTATATGTCTCTCTCTCCGTGCTTTAGAAGTAATTGCAAGCACTCAGAAGATCTAGCTGACTACACACCAGCTACATCATGGAGTAGGATCTACCTCTCAATAAGGAACAATAGAGAATCACTCATGCCTGAAATAAGACATCAATTGTGAGGAGCAAGATGTTATACTGGGGGATCTTTTTAAAGTTAATTGACAAAAAGTCATCCAGCTTCTTGGAAAAGGGCAAAATGCTTACCCTAGGCATAAAATGTCCCTGTGTTCTCGATTTAAATGGAAGAATGAGTGGGTGAAGCAGATGTTGGGGTCTTTATGCTTGATTCTTGGCACAGTCTTCCTCTACAATGCTCATAGCCTGTGAACTCACCCACCGCAAGGAAGGAAAGGAATGAATGTGTGTTAATGTGAGTCACATCCCCTCCTAGTTACTCACCGCGAGAGTCTTATTGCCTGCGTTTCTGACAGACCCAAAGCACTGGCTGAGACCCCTCCGCCGCTCACCAGCTCCCCCAGGATA
The DNA here is from genome assembly GCF_055471065.1 of Atractosteus spatula. Classification (NCBI taxonomy): domain Eukaryota; kingdom Metazoa; phylum Chordata; class Actinopteri; order Semionotiformes; family Lepisosteidae; genus Atractosteus; species Atractosteus spatula. The sequence goes on along the minus strand of NC_142708.1, from coordinate 62,091,713 downwards.
TCGGCGATGTCACTCAGCCCACTGAGGCCCAGGGTGTCCTCTGCCCACCTGACAGCACACACCACAGGAAAAGAGGACTACTGAGAAGGTCTCTTTAGTCTCGACTGGGAAAGGTAGAGTACAGTTTTCATTCATCTCCTCAATATACTCGGAACGCATCAACTTCCACTTCAACAATGAGGTGACCAATCTTAAGCTCTAGACCATTTCGTAGTGAATAGTCAATTGATCCAAGGATCTCAACCAGCTATTTCTTAAAAGAGACCAGGGTATCGGCTTCAACAACGCGGGGAACAAGCTGTGGCACATATTTAGTGTAAAATGCACCTCCTGTTCACAGTTCCTGTTTTCACGCTCCCTGTTATCTTATTTTATCACACCTGACAGAAGAGGCAGTAAAGATGGGAGTGCATTTATAATGCAAATATATATATATACAGAAACAACCTGGATAAGCTAAAGAACAAAATCACACATTAGTGCCTGAAAAATGCATTTAAAACTGAGTGCAAGGAGGCACATCTATACCCAAATGGTTTTGGGAGTGTGGAACAAGCTACCCATCCATGTTGCTGTAGCTGATCCCCCCAGATTCTTCCAGAATGTCTCGAGGAGATGCTGGGATCAATTAGCTATTAACTACAAAACAGACAGGCTAGACAGGCCAAATGTTCTCCTCTCGTTTGTAACTTTTGTTACAGTTTTAAAACAAGGATAAGGATTCTTTCAGAAGTTTCTATTAATACAACAACAAAAAATGAAAACAATTTTGGAATTCTTATAGAAAAGGAAAATGGGTATAAAAAACACTACTCTCTCTTTCTAAACTACCAGAAAATAATGACTTACTTGTCAGCCTCTTCTGGCATAACACCAAGGTCTGAAAAACAAAAAGGCGGTGTTTATTGCTCAGCGTCTCCTGAGTCCATGGAGAAAACAATTCGGAGAGAAACCCGCAGTGGACAATTCAGCTCCAACGCGCCCGTGACGCTTGTTCACCCAGAAGCTTGACACAAGATCTTCCAGGGATACAAGCATCTAATTAGCAGGCAGGGCACCACCCAGCAGAACATGACACGCTGGGAAAGGACCAAACTCCTCTGGTTTCACCGTCCAAGAACATTAACCGTTAAACAGGGACAAGAAATAGCAGCGGAAAAGGAAATCATGCAGATGATGACTAATTTAAAGACTCTTACGGAAATGGGGACATACAGAAAGTGGTCTATGACAGACACAGACAGGAAGAGGCTAACAGCGTCACAGCAAGTGAGGACAGCTTTCATCTGAGCTGCCAAAGTGGCTTTCAAGCGTGGTGCATCCTAAAACACAACATCCAAAGACAAACAGATCCTAATTCTTGCCTACAGTCAGCATGGGATTTTGTTGTGCTATTGCTTTGTTCTTATTTCATTGTATATTTAAATATTTTTAAAATAAAAACTGGTTCACCAAAAAGATCCCAGGAGATCATGTCCAGAGTGCCCTTAGTGTACATTAGGAACCCCTGATGTTGGTCAGGCACCTGTGAGATTGAGGTGTTAGCAGTGAGAGCACGTTTCAGGGGATGCACCTGGTCTGGTGGTCTGGGGGTACAGGGGTGAGTTGTGTTGAATGATAATCAGCTATTCCAAACTGGGAGGTAAAACAAAATCAGAGATTGTAAACAAAAACAAACGATGCACTGGATAATTATGGCCTGCAAAAGGCTTCTTCAAAAGGGTGTTTTAGACATGCATGAACAAACCTGTGATCGCAACAGAACAATGAAAATAGCTCAAATGAAAGAAGGATTACTGTCTTTTAAGAGGCTATTAGTTTGAAACATATGAAAACAAATAAAAGAACAACGTCAACATAGTCGGAAACATTCTGCATTAGTGCACTGCTCCTCTAAATGACTCCAATAACAATGAAACACAGGGCAAACTAAACATGACAGCAGCATCATCATCACTGTGGAATCTGATCTTAGCAGATTTGAGAAGCTAAGCCAAGATGGGCCCAGTCAGTACTGGAATGGGAGATTTCTAAGGAAAACCAGGATGCTGTTGTAAGTGGTGCTGGTGGGCACTACACTGAATCAGAATTTCCAAACCAACACAGCATTATAGTGACCAGGGACACTTGGCTGTAGGAAGTGCCTTCCTTTGGATGAGACATTAAACTGAGGTCCAGAACACTTCAAGATCCATTGGCACCGTTTGTAAAAAAAGAGGTGTAACCCAGGTGTCCCGGATCAACTCCACTCTTTATACAGTCTAGTCTCCCTAAATTTTCCCCTTAAACGGTGAAGCAGTGTCTCAGTCCTCCACTGTGATCTGCAGAGCAGTGGGGCTGCTGGTGCAGAATGGCTGCCATGTGTCACATAGGCAGGAACTGAGCTTCACTGGGGGACAAGATGGGTTCACAGGTAAATGCGAGGCATTTTAAGATCATTTGGGATCAAAAACACTATACACCTAGGAAATGTTTCACTGCATAATCACAAAGTCCCACGCTTTAGTTCACTCCTGAAGCATGTGAAAGCGCACATCGTGTACAGTGCAAGGGCGAAGGGCTTAAGAGAGAACAGAGCGTGTACCAGCAGAAGCAGCCTGTAGTGGAGAGGATGTGCGGGCGGAAGCAGAGGCAGGAGAGAAGGGACAGCGCCCCCGCAGGCCAGGAGGAGTAAGAGCAGCAGGAGGATCTTCAAGGTCGACTTCTTCCTCATCATCTTCCTCCTTCACAGCCTCTAACCCGGTCAGAATCCGCACTGGCATCCAGGGAGGGAGGAAGCAGGAGAGGGATTTAAAAAAAACTTCTTAGATGTTATTAGTGTCCGAAAAAGCTATTTGGACAAATACAAGGAAGTAGAGTTGACATCCCCTGACCTGAATTGTGGCTTTTATTTTTTTGTGAACTGTAAACAAGAGAATGCTGTCTTTATGTGCAGACCACATGGCTCAGTGCAGTGACATCAGGTATCCTGCCTGGAGACTAAGGGACACGAGTAATGACATTCAGGACATCATTACTATGGGTGAAGGCCTCTCTCTCAATTCCTTTGGAGCCAGCTGAGATTCCGGAGAAAAATCCCTTTTAATGTGGTACAAAGTGAAAAACAGCCCGGGGGAGAAATCGGAAGGCTACCAAACAGCTTTCGTGTGTAATGCCAACTGATGAAAGGAGATGAAAGACCTTTTGTCAGCATTACCTCCAGCAGAAAGTTATTGCAGTTATCCCCTGTCAACTTCTGTGAAAAGGGCACTCACTCTAATGGTGTCACTTTCTAGCAACTTTGTAAAAAGTTTAGAGGAGCAATAACTGTTCTTTTTTATTTTTGTGTAATAGCAAATGCCAACTAAATAATACCAGTAACTCATAAAAATCTCTACTGAAAAGTGTCATGCACCTCTCGTTGTCAGTAAGAATGTGGCTTGATAAAAGTTTTCATGACAACACTCAAAGAGGGGTATGCAGGAAAAATCAAACCAGGCAAAAAAGAGGGTGTCCTTTTATTAATTCAGAATCCATATTTTTTCACGAGATGTTTGTAGATGAGATGGTATTTCTCCAGGAGCCCTGTTCACCACCTCTGGCCGGGTGTTAAAACTTATAAACGCTGAGCCGACATCTTTCAACTTACAGTACTGTGAGGAAGGCATCAGTTTTTGAGAGGGGTGTGAATAAGACAGGTTCTAATGGACTGAGGAAACACTATTCACCTGTTAGGGCCTACAGTCTTCTGCACCAAAGGGAGGAGGATATTTCTGCTGCGGGGGACTGTGTTGCAAAGTAAAAATGATGCATAAGGAAAGTGAAAAGTCATCATCTTATCATTCCAGATAAGGCACAGTCCATCCCAAATGTCCCCATTATAGAAAAGCCCTCTGTGGGGATCTAAAGCTGTTGTTTAAAGAAGTCTGGTTCAATCAACACTGTTGAAAGACGAGTGGAACCCAGCACTGCTTTGCAATGAAATAGCCAGGCTAGGAAGCCCTGGTGCGACAAAGAAAACTGGGACACTATTGATCAGCAGCTTGCCTCCTGCAGCACTGTGTTCAACATAGCCGGCTGCCAGCTCCCACTCTGTCAATCACTACCTGCCACGCAGAAGCCCTTTCCTCTGCCCAGCACGTGTGTGAGTCCTACCTGCCTCCGTGACCTGCACTCCTCTGGCTCTGCTAGGCTCCCACTCCAGCCCCACGTCCACAGCGCCACTCAGGTTCTCAATAGTGTTCACCAGCTACAGAGAGAACACGCACACCGGTTTCCCCCACAGAGCAGCAGAACGCCTCAGACATAAAAGCCCTCTTATTCAAACAAAATCATCCTCTCTTTTTCTAGCTGACACGCACTTGGCAGGAGTGAAAGCGGAGTCTTTGGCGTGTTTATGGTGGGGTCAGTGACTATGACGCTGTAGAAGGATGGAAACGGAGAGGAGCAGGTGGCAAACAGAGTGAAAAAGTCATTTTGAAGAAGATTGATCCTTGTCGAGATTTCACTCCACGCGACTGGCTTGCGTGTAATGCTCACCGTTTCTTAACACCACATTCAAGTTCACAAACTGCAATTATCGTGATGCTACATAATTATTAATGGCAAAAATCAGCCCATTCATTTTTAGGTTTTACTCTTCGTGAGGTCTGTATTGTAGAATGTAAAATATGCATCATTATTAAAAAAAAAACAGACTGAAGAGAGAATTTCCTTAGTTTTGTGTCGAAGAGCTGAAGTTAACACAAGAAACACATGAACTGGAGTAACTGTGTACATATTTTCACACTTTTTTCAATCCTGCAAAATGAGCAGCACTTCCCTAAGCTGATGTAAGCCCACGGGCCTCCTCACCATTCTGGTGCTGGCAAACTCCCGCTCCATGTGGTCAGCAACGTCCTGCAAAGCCTCCAGCTGAACGTCCATCTCGGAGAGCTTGGCCGCGAACTGGCTCTTAGTGACGGGGTGTCTCACAACCGAGGCCTCGCTGTGCACAAGCAGCCTGTGGGTCACGTCAGCTCCCAGGGGATCTGCTGCTGCTTCTGCCGTCCGCCTGGCTGCTGCCCACAGGGAAGACAACGGGGGGGACTCTAGACCCCCACACAAAGACCAGCTCAATCTGACAGTGACCGTACTGGGACAGATGTGCAGTGTGGGCTGAATGCAGATGTTTCTGGGCAGTCCCTTTCAAAGTCCTGTGCTTGAAACTTTGTGTTTGACATCAAAGAGGACAGTGCTTTGAACCTGCACAGCTAGGTGCTGAGTCCGTTTGGTCAGCCTGCTTTATGTTCAAAATTAAAATCCAGTTACATTACACACCAGCATCAAATTGTGCAATATTAAGGCTTAACTCTCTACAAGCTAAAATATAATGGTCTCGTTTAAAATATTCTTCACTAATTATCTAAACATCAGCATTCAGTACAGCCTTAGTAGTTCTCAATTCTGTTGTGTTGGTAAAATAATGCATTTCATGTCATAAGAGCAGGAATGTGGCCCACAGTATTTTTTAGATATAGTCGGTTGTTCTTGGCAGCTCTTGTTTTTGGTTATTGGGACTGTGACTGCTGAAAGGGTGAAGACCATGTTGTACAGGTGGAAAACCAAGAGACACTAACAAGAAAGAATACAAATCAATACTTTTAGAGGCAAAAAAAATAAAAATCTAGCAGAAAGCAACTCTCTGCACAGCCAAGTTAGATATGATTGCTACAACAAGGATGTAGGATCTAGGAAGGGTCTGGGAACAGATTTTGGAGGTTTTGTTACAGCAGCACAGTACAGCTGTTGAGATCCTTTACCAGGAGCTGTCAGGACCTGACTCTGCTCCCCCATGTTTCCTTCTGGAAACTACCTTGTGCAAGACCTCCTGGTCTGTTGTCCTCGGTCTCCTGCAGGAAGGCGTCGGGGGGAACAGCGTTGGTTACGGAAGCAGCCATGTGGTGGAGCTGGGCGTTCGAGGGGGGCGACGTCCTGCATTCTGGGGCCAAGCCCGAAGCCTCCTCAGATAACGGCAGGGCGCTCAGGAGCTGCTCGTCCTCAATGTCAATGACATTAATGAACCGGCGGCCGGAGAGGTCCTGAGAAAGAGGAACGAATGCGTCGGAGGAACCCAGGGCAGCTCGTCCTCGTCCCCCAGGTTCGCCTGTCCGCGCAGCAGGCCAGCCTGAAGTACACGAGAGAAAACCTACCCCTTCTCCCGGGGGTTCATTGGCGGCTGGGGCTGCGCTGGGCTCGGTGGGCTCCTCCGGGAATCTGAGGTTCAGGAAAACCTCAGGAGGAAGAACTGCAGGGACTTCTGCTGGGGGTCCACAAGCTGTTTGAAAACATTGTTGCTTTTAGGCACAGATTCAGTTCATACGAAAAGTCAAAAAGCCAGGCGTTTCATTCAAACAGCACACAGCCTGCACCCAGACAGTCAAGAGCAGCCATTCTTCACAGTGGAAATGAGCCATTAGGCACGCTGCTTGGTCTGATACCATTTGCTCCAGATTTAGCTAACAGACTGCCATCATATTCTAATCGTTAAAGGGAACTGGGTGCAATGCTGAGCTGAATATACGATCCACAACAAAGATCGTATATACTGTACGATCCAGAATAAAGATGGGCTGGTCACTTGCCCTGAAGCTCAAGTTTAGCTCTTCTCCTGCCTTCCATGATCTCTGACCTAAGCCAATGAAATCTGACAAATTTAAAAATATTTTCAGATGGAAAAATATGCCTTTACAATGTTTGTCATGGGTTTTTCCCTGACAAAGATTGACCGGGCTGGAAAAAAACAAGGGCATTGGACCACACTTACTGACTGCAGTGTCGGACTGTGGCACCAGGAAATGTGCAGAAGTTCCTTTATCAGCAAGCAAACGAGGAGAAACTACAGGCACAGAAAGACAGAGACAGCAAATCTCGAGTCAGTAGAAAAGAGTATGATTCTTCACAGAGAAACAGGTCCCAGCTCCCAGTTCACACAAACACAGATACTGCCTGTGCAAATTTAATGAAAACTTATTTGGCCAATGATTCATTCCACATTTTCAAGAGAGACTATGATGCAATGGAAAAAAAGTAAAAACAGCTTCAAGCATTATTGAGTTTTAGTTTTGAAAAGGACACAAGCTTTGTCCTGAGGGTCCTGAGAGTCAAGGTAAGAGTAATGCTGTCCTAAACCAGAAGTGCAACAGGAGGGTTAAGTGCACCCAGAGGGGGCACCGCTGTACCTGGCTCAGTGTTGGTACTGGCGTCCTGTATCTGTGGCGGTCTCTTCTTTGTGGCTGCAAAGCAATGAAGCTCAGCTGCTGTGGACAGAGGCCCTGTGGTCGGCTCTACTCCCGCAAGCACGGAGTCGAATGAGCCTGGGGAAAGCAGAAGGAGGTCTGCTGTAAGCACTGCGCTGAATCTGCATTCTCCCCAGACTTGCAGTTCAGTGGACAGTGGAGTTTATTCTCTCTCTGTGCATGGCAAGCAATTAAGGGAGGAAAACAATACCAAAATTCTGATAAACATACTTACAAAAAGCCCTAAATAAAGTAAATCAGGAGGGTAAATACAATTTAAGGGCAGAAAGTCTAAAGCATTAGATATTAATCTTGGTCCTTGCAAACCAATCTGTCTTCCAGTTTATATTCCTCCTTAATTCCTCCTTGGTCCAAAAAACCAAGGCTTACTGAACTCTTAATTGTGTGGCTCTTTAGGGACTGTTCTCCCCTTGAACACTCTGCTTTAAGCTGTGCTGTGTTTGGAATTTAGCCAAAGGGCCTCTGATCAATTTGTCTTCACCTGTTGCTACTGTACACCTGTTTAAACAGCTCTTGCTGAGCTGCCATTCCACTCCACAGGCAGAACTTGTACTGTGTCAAATGCTCATGCAATAAGCATTGTAAATTATGCATGGGCTCAGCAGCTTAAATTCCACCAGGTCACTGAGATGTGATCAGAAAGCAAAAACCCAGACTAGAGTTAGTTTCTAATTCCAAATTATCCTGTTAAAAGCTGAAATAAGTTTGAAAAGATTTTCAGTCTTTCCTCTTTTGATTTCTTCCATTCACAATTTTATCGACTAATTTGATGGCCATTGAATTTCTCTTTAACTCACCAGGAGGAATGACAAAACCCTCTCCTAACTCAGACTGCTGTGGCTCAGCTTCTTTTGGCTAAAAGGAACAGAAAACAATGGTCAATTATTCTCTCGGAATACAAATACAGCAGCAAGCTAAAACCATGGCCAGTTTCAGGGAAAAACAAAAAGCTTCTTCTGGTCGCAATGTTAGTTTAATGGATTTGCTTCTGAAAAAAAACAATGTTAAATGTTGGGACAGAGTGGGAAAAGGCTTAATTGAAATCTGTTAAGAAATTAAGCAGTGTTTTTTCAAAAGAAATTTAAGATCTGCTTTTCACAAGATCATAACACAATGAAGCTGTCGAGTAATTCGCCGAGGAAGATGACTTTTTCCGAGTCTCTGCAGGTCACATCTTATATTACCAAAAGTACCGCATGTGGGTTCCTGTTGACAGCACTGTGAGCACACTGTGACTGACGCAGGGACACCACCCACCAGCAAAGACCACAGAAGCACGAGTGTGACTATTCAGAAGACCTACCAATTTGGGTGTATTTCTGCATTCAATAGGAATTTTCTATACACGAGTTTGGAAAAAAAAAGAGTTCAACACTCAGATAAGAAGCAAACCATTAACAAAAATTATCTTGCAACAGGTTTGGTCCATTCAGCCCTTCTGTTGTGAAGAGTGACCTTCGTTAACCTGGACCCATGAACATGTTAATCACTAGTGCTATTGCTTTGCTTTGAAGCTGCTTCCCACAGCACAAATCACGCTTAACAACTAGAACCATCTGCCAAGGAAGCTAAGCACACTTCAATTTCACAGCTGAAAACATTTGGACCTTTCGTCCGCTTCTGACAATGTTTTATACCTTTAAATCATGTCTGCCGTCTCCAATATGGGGATAACGATGCTGAGTTTTTTGTCTTGCTTTGCTACCTTCACTAAAGGCACTGAGTAACTAACAGTTTCTACTGGTCAATGCTTCGCCACCATCTTGCCATTATGAGTTCCTACTCTCCTCCTCTTTTCCCCAGGGCACAACAGACTGAGCTGACAGAGGGGCTGCGGCACTTTCCTGCACCTGTACCTCCTCGGGGGGGATAATGGAGTCCTCTGGCCGGAACGTGACACCAGCACTGCGGCCCTCCTGTGCCCTCTCCTGACGCCTCTTCTGTCTGTTTCAGGAAAACAGAAATAAAAAATCAATGCACACCCTGGAGGACAGGGGTATTGATCCACACGCCTTGCCGGAGGTGTGTCCTTCACGGGGTACACAAAAAGAACGTGACCGCCTCTCCTCTCCTTCTTTTAGAAGCTGCTGCACACTGCTTCTTCCCACGCTCCCTTCTTTCCTTCGTGCATTTCTTCTGCTTGCCCGCAATAAAGAACAAGCACCCCAGCGGCCTTTCTCACACCGATTTGCCTGGTAGTTTCACAGCGCCTGATGAGCAGGAGTCCCAGACTTGCTTACCTCAGTTACCTCAGGATTAAAGATAATTAATGATGGAACTCTCGTTTTAAAAAGGTTTGCAAGAAATGGTACGGAGGAGAGTTATAGTTCTGCAGCAAAGACAGCAATTTTGGGTATCGCACCAAAGCTTTTTTTCCAATACAGATAAATGGTAAGATTCGCTTTTGCCAGCTGTAATCACATCGAAAGGTAAGAAACACACAGGCTGATTGTAGATGAACACCACAGCACTTTAGCAAACAGTGGAGAAAGAAACCATTGTGAAGGAGGAGGAACGGGACCCGAGCATTACTGAAACGCATCTGTGCGCCAATGGGAAGGGGGCCTGTCATCTGAAAAGGTCGTGAAATGTCACTGTACTGTAGCCAAACCGCTCAAAGCGTTCATGGACTCAACGGCTGTTCTGAAGCTATTGGCTGACTTTGTTCTTTCTTGGGTTCCACTGTTTGTGCTTCAGTAGCTGACGCACAGCGAGAATGAGAACTTTAAACCATGGCAGCAGGGACACCAGAGGCTGCCGCCTGTACAAGACCAGAACATCTTTCATCATTTCCCACAACAAAACTTCCATTTTTCCAGCTTTTAAGAGTGTCTGGAATACCCTGAAAACATACTGTATCTCAGCTGAAACGTTCCAGCAACAATAAACATTAGACACAAATGCACTACTGTTCTCATTTTCCTGTGGGAATACTCAATCTTCTATGATTGTTTATTATGCCAGATCTTTGGATTACCATGTAAACCACTGTGCTGTACAGTACATTGCAATCTGCAACCTACTAAAATTCTGTATCTCTCCTATTATATATATGTATATGTATATATGTATATTTATAGACATACTGTATGTCCGTACAAGCATATACACACGTATATGTTTAACAGCAGGAACCCTGGTATGTCACCCTCATTGGCACTGGACAGCCTTACAGTAATGGCGGACTGGGACTTTGAGAAGGTCAGGAAGGGCTCCCACCTTTTAAGTGACTCCCGGCCCCAGTCTCTGCGGAGCGGCTCTTCGCCAGCCTGCAGGAGCTGCAGCTGCCCGTGCTGGGCTCTCCCGGGGGCACCCGGCCGCCGGCTCGGGCCAAGGGAAGCCAGCTGCTGCAGCGGGATGAGCCGTGGGGGCTGGAAGGGCAGGGTCTGTGGGAACACCTGGGAGGGGGACAGGAGAAGCGCGGGGAAAATGAGCAGCGGACGCCCTGGTGCTCTCAGCTGGTTCTGCTCACCTGCTTCACTGGCTCGACTGCCGCCGCCGCCCCGCAGAGGGCCCTCATGCTTCAGTGAAACTCAACTGGCTACAAGAAGAAGCGCAGACGCTTCCTGCAAACGTCAGTGAGTCTTTGAAGGCGAAAGCAAAGCTGGCTCTCTTCAAATTAAATTCACTACTGCACCCCAGTCTCATTCCAAGTGCTTTGTCCTTCAATGTGTTGTCCGATTTTGCATTTCACATGTTTGCGTCAGCTTTGTCAACTTATATTTTTACCAGCTTAGACATCCAACGCGACTGTGCACACCCACAACACTGCTGAAGTTATACTGCAGCTAAACATACAGACACGCAATATTTAAAATAATATGTAAACAGGAAAATGTAGACTTTTATGAATAAGCATTAAAGAGCTTTTGTGGAAAAATGAAGTGAAACCTAATAAAGCATTAATGTGCCACTCCACAATGTCACTTGTTGTCAGGTAACCCATGAAAAGTGACAATCACTTCAATCACTTCAAGCTACAAGCAGTAAGAACACCATACAGTCTTATACAGTGTGCTGGAGCTGCTCAGAAACCTTTGCTTTATCTTTTTTTTTGCTTCCTCTCCTCAGCAAAGGTTTCAGATAGGCTACAAACGTGCAAGGCCCTTTTGAGCTCGTGTAAAAGCACCTGTACAGCTCTTGCAGCAAGGCCATTGAGAAGACCTCGATTGGATTGCTGCCCCTCCCACAGAGACGATACTCTGAAGACCTCAGTTTTGGATCACTGGGGTTCTCCTCTCAATCACTTGTGCTGTCAACAGTGAGAGCTTCACACACTCACATCAGGGTTGCACACAATGAAGGGAAAACATGAAGACGGACAGCAGGAGAAGCCCTCGTTAGGTAAAACTATGCTCATTGCGTGAGAATAGTGCTCACCAAATATTTAAAAACTACAATATTACAGATTATACATTTCTAGGCCCTGAGGTGCTGTAACAGTCCCATGGATTGCTTGACAAAAAATGACACTGCTGTATGCCTTAGATTTTAGGTGTAGAACATATTAGGTAATATCACCGTTTTATACAAAAGCTATTAACCTCTCATGAACAACTTTCGCAAAGAATTACTTCTGGCTTCTTTTCCACTATTGCTTCCAATAATATCAATGGACAACAGTGAAAATCAGAGGTTGTAGGAGTAATACAACGTTTTATGTCACCAGGAGGTTTATTAATGCATGTAAAAAAGTGCTGAGGTGAAGACACTGGGTATTTCAAACTCTTGCTTGATGTGGTCAAGTCTAGGGCCATGAGGTCTTGGGTTGTTAAGCTTCTGACAGAAGACAGATTACGAGTTAGAAAACCCACTGGAATGTGTGGCCGGATGAACCAGAGCTCTTCTGAAGTGATTTAGATTCAAAAACACACAAAAAGCTCTGACCCAGGACAGTTCCCATTATACAATTTTCTCAGTATTAGGAAAAAGAAAAGAAAAACTGTACCTTGCTCAGTGGTGCAGGTTGTACCTGCAGCAAAGGGATGCTGGGACAGTGCTCTGAGGGTCCAGAGCTAGGGGTCAAGGGTCGCAGAGGGGCGGTCTGTGAAGGGGGCAGGATCTGGGGGAGCATGCAGCTGGATGGGAGCTGCTGGACAGCAGGGTGGAAACGCAGGAGAGGAAGACCACGCGCCTGGTGGGGGGCATGGGGCTGTGGAGGCACAGAGACGGGGGGACCCCCCGCCAGTCTCCCTGCTTGGCTGTCGAGGCTGTGGGGATGGGGTGGAGTAGGCCGTGCTTGGGGCAGAGGGCTGGTGTCTGGGATTCCAGCGTACTGCTCCAGGTTCAGGTGTTTAGGAGGGCCTGCAGTCACTCGTTCCGCCCACCTAACCTTCTGCTCCTCAGTTGTCCTCAGGGCCTTGGGGTCGTACTGGTTGATGTTTAAGTGAGCTGGGGGTGCGGACACATCCCTCCGCTTTTGGTGCTCCACAGAACGCAGGGCCCAGGCCTCTCGAGGAGGAGGAGGAGGAGGAGGAGGTTGGGTCTGTGTCGAGCACCGAAGGAGAGGAGCAAAGAGGTTTACAACAGGAGTATCTCCAGGCTGGAGCAGCTGCTGAGGCTGTAGCCTGAGGAGCTTGAGCCCTGAGGAGGAGGCAGAAGGGGCAGAGGTCTTCTCCAGGGGAATCAGCGTTGGGGTCTCGCGCGAACCCGACAGGGGTAGTAGCAGCGGAAGGCCATGGCTGCTACTGTTGGCGGTCTTCAGCAGGCCACGAGAGGCGGGGATCAGACCCTCACTCCCCCCCTGGCATCCTCGCACGTCCAAGTGAAGACTGAGCTCAGTGGGATTCTGAAATGAAAAACAGCCACTGTAAAAGAGAAGTCATACAACGAATAAGATGGTCAGTGGTGGGCTTAGCTCTGAGGTCAGGGTTTAGAGGCTGCATCATGTTGCTAGCTGTGACGTGTGACATTGCACAGAGAAGACAACAGATTTGTGGACTCAGCTCTGCTGTCTGCACCTGCTGGGAAAGAATAAGACATGTTCCACTAATGCTACCAAACAGCATGTCTCTCACGCAGGCATGACATCACAGCAAACCTGCCTGATGTCAGTGAGGTCCCCTCATCTAATCCCAGCCCCACATACAGCAGCTGTGCCGATTGTGCACTTCCAGTCATTGAGTAATGGTCTCAGCTGGCTGGTGATACAGCCAGGGATAAAACTTGCAATGCCTGGATCAAAGGGTTCTCCTGCCTGTACCAGTTCAGCCACCAAGGACGACCAGCTTTGCCATTTCTTGTATTCATTGTTTCCAAGTCTTATCCATCAAAAGCTCATCTTTGATCAGGAGCAAAGGTCAGAGGTGAATTAGCTGCATGTCTCAATAATTAACACTCCCAGTTTGTGCCTTAATTTAACACTGGCTCCAACGCATAGGTCCTGAAAAACAGAAGCAACTAGTTTCAGAAAACCATTGTTTTCCTGACTCCCCCACCAGCATGCCTCACAAGCTCTTTACCTGTGCAACGTTTTCTTTGTTACTCTGATCAGTCTTGATGCTCTGGGCTCGTCTCTCCGTGGGAGCCGGCCGCTGGCCGCTGGGCCTGTCACCTGCAGACTGACCCGCAGTCTTTGGGCCCGGTTCGTCTGAGCCGAGCCCGGCTGGTTGAGCTCCACTCCCTCGGCTAGTCTGAGCCGCAGGTGCGTTTGGCTGCAGGTGAAGCTGCAGATGTGGGAGGTTCGTGAAGGAGGCGCCCACCACTTGCATGAGACTCATGAAATTGATCTGCTGCAACTGTGGATTAAAGACAAAGTAAAACAAGAGTGTATACGACTCGGAGCACCACTTACACAGCAATGCACTGTTCCTTTGTGACTGGAACTGTTAGTTCTCAAACGAGGCGGAGCTTTTATAATTAGGCCCCAAAGCTGTGAATTCGTAGTTCGGGCTTATGTATGTGCAGAGGGCATGGGACATGGATTCACATTAGTTCAGGATCATACGTCCCATTTTCCTTGGGCTTCTCTGCCCCATGATTTGATCTAAGCTTTGAACAATTTATAAGAAGAAGAGTGAAGGATGCTCCAAAAAAATCTAAGGACATATACTGTACTAGACCCAGGGCCGTCTCAAGAGGTGGGAGGGTTCTTGTGTGTAGTGGTGCCGGCAGGGAGCAGCGCTGAGGTGATGAAATAGCTCCCTAACTGGCCTGCGCAAACAGACATACAGAACTGAACACAACTACTAAATGCCGTTGTTGCTAATGCTATCGATACCTTCAGGTGTCATAATGCCAGCATCCCTGTCATCGTCGAGATCAACACCAGTGTTCATTTCTTCTTCTCTCCTGGTTTTCACAACGAACCATTCCAAAGACCCTTTAAGTGCCACATTTGCATCCTCCCTCTTCTGCGTCTTTCTTCTTGTCTCACACCCACTGTAGTATTTTCGAAATTTGTCCCCATCTCTGCTTGTGCTCAGCATTTTTCCAACGGCTAACTCTTTTTCCAAGCTAGTTATACCGCAATAACTTTTAGCTGGCAACTGATGGCCAATGGCGTAGTGAGTGCGGGAGACGCCTCCAGATCTGAATAAAGCATCTGTTTTCCCACTAATGTTAGATTTCAACTCGAGTTAAAATAAGAGTTTTATGTTGCTTCATTAAAATATTTAAACATGGATTTATATTTTTATGTGTGTGTGAAGCGGGATTGAGGATTGGGGGTGTTGGGGAGCCCTGGGCGGCCGCCCCCTTCGCCCCCCCCCCTTTGAGACGGCCCTGACTAGACCTCCCTTCCATCCTCACTCAGCTATGGACTATAAGCGGCAAGAGGTGATGCATAATAGCCCGTCCTCTGCACCTCACAAGACATGTTGCACAAAGATATTTGAAAAATTTCCAAAACCGTTCGAAACGTGGACAAAGTAAGTACACTAGAGAAAAGGGATTTGTGAACACATGACAGACGAGTCCAGGTTCTTTAAAGATAATGTGGACACTTCGTTCTTGCTGAGTTAATTTCCCTTTGTGTTTTTACTCACCTGCACAAGCCGGAACATCTCGTCCTGGAGCAGCTGCCTGATGGCATCTGACTGAGGGAGGGGCTGAGTGCCTGGGTTGCTCCCCAAGAGCTGGTCTGAGTTGGGAGGGATACAGTTTACTGGAGGTCCAGGCTGTAGGCCCAATGATGGAACCGACGGAACATTCGCTTGGACAGTAGAGACTGTGGGTGGTCCTTCTTCGCTGGTGGCACTGAGAAAAACACAGAAAAAGTTCTGACAGGACTGCTATCTATTCTTTTTTATTGAATTTTTCAGACGGTATTCAAAGAGGTGAGTCCAAACAGAAGAAAATCTTCATTTGAGAGAAACAGGAGCCATGTCACTTAGAAACTGAAGGAGGAAAACTGGCAAAAACTTTGAAAGCAGAATAGAAATCTGAAATATTTTAACAATGCGCAGGGGGTAAAAACGATACACAATATCCAAGTGAAAGCACATGCTGTAGTGTGTCTTCTGTAACTCATACAGATAGCCCAATGTGCCTTATGAGTGCCTGCACCAAACTTCATCACTTGACACAGAAAGAAATGGAAGCAAGGAGCTTCAGGCCAGTGGACAAAGGAGGTAAGAATGTGGTGCACATACAGATTATCCCGTCCAGGCTGGTAAGAGTGGTATTTGTGTTTAGAAGTGAGAAACGCTGTCAGGGCTTAATTCTTGTTCACGTCCAAGAACTGTACATATGGCGCCTTCAATGACTAAAGGTTCCAAATATACTGTACTGTGCCATCTAAAAAAAACGCAAATACCTTCTAACCAACAGTGGAAAAGCAAAAGAATGGATCAGAACCACCATTAATTAGCCTCCGGAGACAAGCATATTTCTGACCGTCTTAGGTTGTTGGCCTATTTTAGCTGTGGGTCCTGGCTTATCTGCACAAAAGTGCCCTGTAAATCTATAGTGCCTCAAGCACTACCCATACAAACATCTCTTTGAGGAAAGCTCAGCATCACCGCACTTACTTTGATCCTGCCAGTTCTGCCAGCAAGTCTGTAGGTACGTCACTTGGCATGCTGGGTAATTCCTGGGTGTCTGCCTCTTCGGTCCTAGCAATCCATCGTTAGGAGACAGACGAGATGAGTCGCATTATTCAAGCACAGGAAGTAGAATAGTCAAAAGAAGTTCTAATTAACTACCAAACAGGAAACTGAGCCCTTTCGGTGTAAAGGGTCCTGTACAGAAAGCCATTACACTAGCAACTTTATACTGTGTTTACAATTTCCCCAAGGCAACCAATCAGCCAGTCATTGTCTGAGAGAAACACTCAGCGACTGCACCTCAGGCTTCCTAGCAACATTTGTTTTGCGTTGGCTTTTTCTCAGCACACTCACCAGGACACCACTCTCTTGTCCTGTTCTCCTTCTGCAGGATAAGATCTTGGACTCTCCAAGTCCGAGAGTTTCAGAGTCTGGAAGAGAGAATGTGGACCCTTTACACTGCATGTAGCCATTACAACTACAGTACATAGCCATCCACACTGAGCCTCTCTGAGCTAACATGTCTGACATCTCTGAACAATTCTAATGACGGAGCCCTAAATCCTCCTTTTACAACAAAATAATGTAAAAGAATTGGTCACTTTTTGCATTTTCTAAAGTGAGTCTTAATTTAATTCAATTTTACAGTCACCACTTTATAAGTAATTACAGTAAGGCTTCTTCAGGCATTCATGCCATCATTAAGATAGATATGTTTGATAGTTACAGATATTTCTTGATATTTTGAGCATCCTCCCTACAATCACAGCTGCACAGAGAAGTGAAGTGTAGCTCATTGGCCACTCTTCACCCAGGATGGGACTGTAATTACTTTCTTAGGCCATCAAGGTAATTATCAACTCATTCACCCAGATGAAAGAGCTACAGTACAAGCAAGCATCAGCCAGCTTGGGCTGAATGTATCAGTGGATACATTCTTAGTTTGTATATTCCAGTAGCAGATATGAAGTGTAAGGTCAAGTTAGGTTTTTCAGTCACTAAATAAGAGTCCAGAAAATGTTTATAGAACAGTAGATGCAGTCAAGACCCTTGCACATAGATGTGGTAACAGGCGCTTACTGCCAATCTACAATCTCTGGGAGGCATGTTTAGGATGGGGCTGTCCCTCATCTGGAGCAGTTATGCTAACCAGACAAGCGAACAAAAACAGATTCTCTGGCCTTAAAAGAGCCAAGCAGGAGTGTACATTGATCACACTCACCCTGTCCTGGAGTGCAGAGCCTGGCCGGGGAATGGTCTTGATGTGGATAGAGATGCTTGGGGTCGTCAGAGCTGGGTCAGGGGGCTCCCACCCATCCTCAGGACTGCTGCCTCCTGTACACCAGAACACAGCGCTGTTCTGTCCGAACTAGGCATGCAAACCACAACCTCTCACCCACCTTTCCTAAAGCCATTTCAAAAGGAGCACACTGTTTCTGTCTAATTATTTCCAGCTGAGCTCCAAGTTATGTCAACTAAATGATTCATTTAGGCCACGTTAAATTAGTTCCAGCAATTTAAGCAGTCGCCTGTGCAATCTACAACTTTAAAGCTCCTACTTTTGTAAAAGAGCTAAGAACTAGTGAAAAGATTCTTTCAACAGGTAAACAAAAAAGGTTTGAAGCAAGAGCTAAGCTCAGCCCTTCCTACTGTGGCACACTGTACATTGAATAAATGCAGTGTTACAGACCTGTCCTTGAGTATAACTGCCTTGAGACCTCAACCTCCTACCTTCCAGTTCAGAGGGCAAATCCTGTTCTCCTTCAGGCACGTTTCCATCCACTGCACTCTCCAAATCAGACAGCACCTCCTCCAGCTCATCCTCGCGAGGCGGCCCCTTGTCTCTCTCCATCTCTCCAACAGTGTCCCCCAGGCTTGACGCTCTGCGATGGGGAGTAACAGAGGGGAGAGTTCTAGAATCCGTCCGAGAATTCCATTTACCGGAGTTCACCCTAGAAACGCTCAAGCTGCAAATCTCTACTACGAACGCAGGTTTCTCAATCTACGTCTTTTGAAATATGAAGCCTTTGTACTGACAACACATCAGGTGAGACTAAAGTTAATGGTTGATTTACTATTTTCCCCACAAATCTCAGTTTTAGAGGAAGTACAGGGGAACAGTGCCAGGTTACCCCTGAGCTTTACTCACTCAGACACTTCACTGTGTTGAGGCTCCTGGTCCAGTATGATGATGGGGGTCCCAGCAGAGCCAGGGTAGCCTGTGTCCACACTGCTCTCCTTCTCGGCCTTCCAGTTCATCTCTGCCAGAACAACTGGCGCTACTGTGTACCCCTGCTCTGGAACATGGGGTGGAGGGCATGGTCTCTCAATGCCTTTTCGCCTCCTACCATCAATCTACAAAAAATTACAGTGCTCACGATCACAGAGTGACATGCCATAAAAGACACCCGTCCCAATCCCTTCCTTTTTATCTCAATACACAACTTTTAAAGTAAGAAAATGTGTTGTTGCTTTATATTCCCTCTACAAAATCCAGATAATAGTCAGAAATGTAGAACAGGTATTTTGCAATCGCAGCAGATGAACAAGAAAGGAAACAAGACAGTTAAATCAACCTGCATGCAGGCAGCCCAGCATGGCTGAGCAGCCCTTCGGTAAGAGGATGCTCTTTAACACTTTGACACTAGGGCTTACAACCTAGTAATCTGCCCCAAAAGTTGTTCCTAATAACCACACAGGTGAAAACAAACCCACAGCACTATGCTCCCGATTTAAAGTTCAAGGTTATGTCTGAATGTCACCCATGGCTTCAGCTAAAACTCATAGCAGTAAGATATTTAAATATCAACAGGTTTCATACTGGAAAAAACCTCTCCCTGAGTTGAATCTATAGTAAATACAGCAAAATAATAACAATAAAGTAATCTGTGCAGTGCCAACAAAGGCGTTACATGCATACACGTTTCATACACATTGTGGCTTAAGAGCACAAAGCGCTGTGTGAGGGTGTCCACCCTATTTTTGTTCAAGATGTAAGTGACCTGATATTGAACAGTTGGACTTTACTGCTGGTAGCCTTTTCTAAAAAGTATCTGCTTCTTATCTCTTGTCCTTGGGCTTCATATGACTGAAATCAGGTCTTGGTTCTGCTAGCACACACAAGACCAAATTAAAAACAGCGACCGCACAAGGACAGAGGGATTACACCAGTGCTCCTGATCTCCAATCCTCGAGAGTCATGACTTCGGAGGTCATTCAGCCTGAGCTCTTAAGCTAACAGCGAAGCTTGCTAGACTGAGGTTCGGGAAGACGGCTGCGAGACCACAAGACTGGACAATACAAAGCTTGCCCTGCTGAGGACACCCCTGCCTCATGTTTACCCGGGAGGGTGAGGGCTTTTCCAGGAGCAGCCCCGCAGTGTATCTCCGCTCCAGCAGGCGCAGGGCGGCGAGGACCGCCGGGGCCGAGGTCTTCACTCGGATCGCCGCCCCGCGCTCGGGAGGCCGCGGGGCCTTGGTGGGCACGCACAGCAGCCGCCGGTCAGACCAGCGGATCATCCACTCCAACGGCCTGCCGAGGACCCGGAACCGGGGCTCCAGTTCCGGGTCGGGGGCCTCCGTGGGAGGATCCTGGGGAGAAACGGCCTTGAAAAGCCAGCTTTCGGGTTTAGCAATTCCAGCCATGGGGGAGCAGTGGGGTTCTGACGCGGTCCGATTCACTGAACCCGACCTGCCGCTGCTTCTTGCCTCCAGGAGAGCTTGTTGCTTGAGGCCAAAAAGACCTTTCTGCTTTGGTTTTCGGGTGCCAGGGAAATGGAGAACACTGCCGAGGCTGCTCCTCAAGGCGCAGGGCCCCGACTCCATGCTCCAGGCCTCACTGTGCACCGAGGCCGGGGGTCCCCCAGAGTGGAGAGGCTCAGGGAGCCACTGGTAGCAGCTGCCAGGCCTGAAGACACTGCCTCCTCCGTTCCTCCGACTCTGGCGGCGTTTGAGCGTGCTGTGAACGTCGAAGACCAGAGAGGTGAGCTCCTTCTCCCTGAGGAGCGAGGAAAAGCAGCTGAGGAAGGGAATGCCGGGGTCTCCGCTGTCCGCCTGGTCCTTCTCCAGCACGTAGCTCAGGAAGAGCTCCAGGAATTGGACATATTCCTCGTCCTCGCACTCAAACTCCCAACTTCCCACGACAGGCAAGGCAGG
The DNA here is from genome assembly GCF_055471065.1 of Atractosteus spatula. Lineage (NCBI taxonomy): Eukaryota > Metazoa > Chordata > Actinopteri > Semionotiformes > Lepisosteidae > Atractosteus > Atractosteus spatula. The sequence goes on along the minus strand of NC_142708.1, from coordinate 62,071,298 downwards.
ACTTTCCTGAGGCTCTCCTTTGCTCTGAATCTCTTCACGTTGCTTGTCCGATTCTTTCAAAGTATCGGGCTTCTTCTTTGCGCTTTGCCATTTTCTGCGAACAAAAGACAGTTAAAGGTTTATTCACAACTAATTTTCACAGGCTCTGGATGATCAAAAACCACACACAAGAGCCAGTCAAAGGGAGAAGCTACATACAGCTGTTACTTTCAGCTGGCTCCCACAAATCTTTATTTTAGCGTTTCCTTAAATATGTATTTAGCAGTTCTTGCAGATAACCTAAGAAGTGTAAATCTTGTAAGTCATGAGATGCCACTTAAAACAGGAAAGGTGTCATCTTCACCTTTGATTGTCTTTCCCAAAATCGTGGTTCTGTTGTGGAGAAAGGGGATCAGAGATGGTGTCCACTGTTTCCACATCGCTGGAGACCAGGGGCCGGCCGCAATCCGTCAGGGTGCTACAGCTCAGGCTGGTGCCCAGGGAGAGCCGGTCATAGAGGGGAGTGTCGTCCTCAGCTGCCCCCTCCTCAGCTCTCTCCCACAGGTGGAACTCCACTGGGCCTATATTCCTCACCACCCGCTTCAGTTGTCTCCTCCTCAGTCTCAGGAAGTCCTGTATGACCACTGTCATCATCTTCTCTCCAGCCTCAGGGCCTGAGACACACAACAGCAGAGCCAAGAGGCCCAGATGGAGTAATTTACAAATCCTACCTTTGGTGACCCTTTAACATCTAGCACGGAAAGAAGTGAGCCCACATAGGACTGTGGTTTGATACAAACTAATCAATGTGTAGAACACCTCAAGTCATTTCTGCTGTGGCTTTATCTCTGTGTGTTGCATTCTGGGATTTCCCATGGGTACTCATTCGCTCATGCTGCAGGCATAACACAAAGCAGGCTGAGCATTAGTATTGGTGCACAGCATTTCACTTACTTAGATTTCTTGTATCAGGCACGCTTTCAAAAACTGCATCAGAGAACCCCGGATTTGCGAAACCATGACAGGACATAAAAAGCAGATTGGAACTGGTGTTTAAATATTAAATTAAAAGTACATTTCCTTTTGGTATTTCACCATTTGACCTTTAATGTATTTTGAATGGAATTGCAGGACACTTTGACCAGTTAGAAAACAGTTAAACCCACTAGCATCTAAACTTAGTGAGGCATTAAAAGAGGAGAACAAATTTACAGTATTTTATCAGGTGTCTGGTTAGCTAAGCAGTATGCAATATGTGGCGACTGAGATAAAAATGGGGTACCAGTGACAGTGGAGCATCGCAGCCGCTTCAGGAGGGAGCTGTACTTCTCTCGGAGAGGAACCCGGACCGAGTCGTCCTCATCAGGAAAGGCTCTAGCTATAAATTCAGCCACCTGGGAAGAAGACCACACAAATGCAGCTGCCATGGAAACAAGAGGACATACCGTAATGCCTAGTGGTGTCACTGACTAGAAAGCCATGGGAAAGTGAGAGTGGCAAGGATCACTTTCCTACTCATCTCCACGAGCTCCACACTCACTCACGCGAGCTCACAGTGAAAAGCTCACTCCCCTCCTGTGGTTTTCGATGAAAAACCCCTCTGGAATGCCCAGCTATGGACTGTGCTGCAATGCCTTGTGGCAGATGAACCCACATTTTTGTGCAAATCACTCTTTATTGGGTTTGATTTTTCAAGAACAATCAGTAATAACAACATTCTCCCCTAGCCGTCCCACACAGTCTATCTACCACAACCAGAACAGTTTCTCAGGGCCACAGATTACAGAGTCTAGGAAATCAGCTCCTTCGGCTTTCATCTATCGAGTACATGATTCTTACCAGCACTCGCTAAAGTGTGTATTTAAGACGTGCAAAAAACCCAAGGCTGCAGTTTTTCTCTCTTTCGTTAGATGCGTTTATGGTCTTCAGGCGGGCTCACCAGTCAGTCAGTTACCTTCTTCGTAGGGGGCAGCTCTCCAATGAGACTGAGGACCAGGTCTTGCAGGATTTCCTCGGCGTTCATGAAGCGGGCGAAGGGCAGCAGGCGGCAGGCCCACTCCAGGGCCTCCAGGCAGTGCTCCACCACAGCCGAGTCGCACTGCAGCCCCCCTGCGCCAGCCTGCAAGCACACACCGTCATCACGGCCGCCCCTCAGACCCGACCGGCCCGGTGGCACCGCTCTGTGCGGTCCGGCCCCTAGATAGACGGGCCAGTGCACACCTCAGGATGAAGAGAAAACTAACAGTTCTCTTCCGGGCTGGTCCATGGAGTCAAGGACTCTGTCCTCACAGGAAACTGCTCTGTTTCTCAATACAAACAAACTGATGAGATGGTATTAAAACTGACTGGAAAAACTTTGAAAAAAGTGGACTGCTGCCATGGAGCCACAGGCCTGCAGCTTGCATGAGAACATTTAAACAATCAGCTAGAGATAACATGAATTTGTACTAATTAAGAAAATAATGACTCCAATTGAGTCAGTTCAGAGCTCTGCTGGAACAACAACCAGAAGGCTTGGATGCACTCCAGGGCTCTGGGAGACACCTGTAGTGACAAAAAAAATCAATGTGTCGGGCAGCGAGCTTTTTATCCGTTGTTATCACAAGGTCATAATGTTTCCATAAGGAAGCCGTCCCCGACTCAGTTGGCAAAACATAAAATAATAATAATTCATTTTCACTTATTAGAAAATCCTGGCCCGAGCCCGAAGTTGTACATGAAAAAGCGACCCAAGCCTGACGGGGCCCGACAAAATATTGGGTTTTGGGCCGAGCTCGGGTAGCAGACCTCTGAAGAGGGCTCTTTTAGGTAATGTGTTCTTTGATCATTTTTCCTTGATGAACATCATGGTCCTTCCCACCCTGACCCGCTGAGTAGTCTCCCACGTCTTCCGCAGGAGCCCTACCTCCAGGTCTTGGACACAGCTCCGTGCCCTCTGGTACCTCCTGCAGCTGGCCGACAGCTGCTCTCGGACATGACACATCCAGCACAGGCCACACAGCTCCCTGAAAGACGCTGAGAGGAGAGCAGGCCATTCATGAAAGGCAGCTCCATTTATCACTGCCATTTACAAATGACAGTATTGTTCATGTGACACATAGCTATTACAGTCATTAGAAAGCATGCGATATATTTATACTTCATTTTCCAAGCAAAAAGTGTTTACCACAGACAAAGCTTCCTGTTGCTACAGCGCATATCTGGCTTAAATCTCGCAGTGCGTAATGTTAAGACTCTTGACAAAGTGCTAAAAATGTATTAGAGATAGTTCTGTTCCATTTAATACACTGTGGTCTTAAGTATGTTCTTTGATATGAAGTTTCAGAGGAATAACAGCGGATTTGGTTAAGTCCAGCTGTGTGTCCAGGACTCATACTTATTGCCTGTATGGCGACTGGATCAGCCTGGCTGTCTCCTGCGGGCCCAGGTCTGAAGAAGTTCCTACGGTTGGCGTATTTCAGCAGCCCTTCTGGGAACACGCCTGCTGGAGCCTGAGAGGCCTTCAAACGAATCTGCAAAGCCAGAAACAGACAGGGCACTTACACAGACAGGCACCACGAGTACCACAGATCCGCAAAGGTTTGAAATCAACTGGAAATGGGCAGGTACTATATTGTTTTCTGGCACAGAGCGGCAATAAGACTTTAAGCGTCTCATTTCAAACAAACGACCTAGAGGAGGGATCGTGCCAGCCCTTGCCAGCCCTCTGTAGGTGTCTCTAGGAGCTGGGGGGGGGCTAACAGCTTCAGGACAGCACTGCTAGAACACTCCAAATCAGAATCAGCCACATCACAGCACAGAGCAAACAAAAATATCCCACACACTGAGACACACACACAAAAACATCATAAACTGGAATGCTAGAGAACCCTGAACAGGCACTACACGCTAGCCGAATATGAGACCAGGGTAAGAAACCGCAAAAAGAAACAGGCCCAGACGAAGGCTCAGTGATCACAATCTGGCCTTTGAAAGTGGGTGACACAGGAAGACATGGCTACCCAGACTATGCTCCCACTGGCAGCGGGGAGAAACAGAGACACAGATGCGCTTTCTACTGCCCTCTGACAAATGTTCTGGGATGAGACATTCTTCCCCAAATTAACAAATTTAATCCCAGAACTACCAAACCTGCCAGAATCCAAACAGCTCTCAATCCTGCTTGGAGAAGGGGGAGGGAACTCAGTTGAACTGGCAGGACAGTATGTGATCTCCTGTCATAGCCTGAGGAACAGTGAGCCTGTCTCTCGATAATATTCTACATGTTGTATGTAAATGTCTGTATTGTAATGTCTGTAGATGCTGTGTTAACTGTATACGCTTCAGCAACAGAGCAATTAATCGGTCATACCAATAAAGCTTCTTGAGGTGAATAATTATAACTCATAAATAATGACGTAGTCCTTTATCACCACTGATAAAGTGGTTCTGGAGCTCTTAGTGTGACTGAAGGCGTAGTCTGTGGTGCAGGAACAGTCTGGCAGAGAAAGTGCCACACGTCTCGAGAGGCGTACCTTGTCAATGACCCGGCGGCACCGCCTGAGGTTCTGGACGTACCACTGGGCGGCCGGGAGGGAGCAGCGGGCCGCCCGCAGAAGCAACAGGACCCTCTGAAGCACGCCGGACACGCGCTGACGGGAAACCAGCTCGGACATCAGCCCCGCATCGCCCGAGGCGTCCTGAGAAAGACGGAGAGAGGGGGGATGCTCAAACAGCACCCAACTGCGTCACTCCGGCACCTTTCCCACAAATGTGACGATATGAGAGGGGGGACGCTCAAACAGCAGCCAACAGCGTCACTCCAGCGCCTTTCCCACAAACGTGACGATACAATCGTTCAGAGTGTGCCTGGGGGCATCAACACAACGCGTCTTGAAGGGATGTTTAAATGTTTAAATTACTGAAACGTAAGTTCTGGAGTATTTAAACAAGTACATGAACAATTGCACTAATAACACATAAAAGGAAGTGGAGACACAGTTAATGACCATTTTGATTAAACCATTTCAGACGTCTCTCGATGGATTCAGCTTGCAAGACCAGACTCACGAAGGTGCCGCAGCAAAGGGAGCACTCATTCTTCAAACAGCCGTCACAGGAAATGACTGGTTTAAAGCCATTTAAGAACTCGTTTACAGTCTACTGCAGGGCAATATGTGTGCAGAGCCCTGCCGTGCTCAAACAGCTCATCCCCGAGGCAGGGATAACACAGCTGCTAAACAACAGAGCAGTCAGAAGCACGTCCACACCTGCAGGCCCAGACTTGTGCACCGTGCAGGGACTGACGCTGACCATCACGCAAAAATCCAACATGAACACAACAGGTAAGGGCAGCAAGGTGACCTAACTAGACAGATGCTATCTTTTATTTTTCAAGGTGTTCCATTTAATACAATAGCTCTTTAAATGTACTATAAACCAGAACCATTCTGATGTTTTGCTATACTTTGGTGTCTAGTGAAAGTGTGATAAACCATTTCAAGACTGAAACAATGGGAAGGTGTGCGAGGCACAGGTTGTACCTTGGGGTCAGACGCGGGTTGTGGGCAGTACAGTGGTGGGGCAGGTAGGTAGAGCCCTGGGGGCACAAGAGCACTAAGCTGGGCAGCCAGGCCCTTGGACGTCTCCATGAGGACACTGAAGGTCTGAGAGAGGATGTCCACTTCAGCCATGACAGCTGCCTTCAGGATCTCCTGCACAGAGACGAACAGGAGGTCTGCATCCTCCTCTTCGATGGAGTCTGAAAGGAAGAAATCAGACTTCCAACGTGAGCATCACGCTACAGAAACCAAAGGGAACAAGCTCCTCTCAGCTGGGGTTTTCACGGTGCGGCTGTTAAATTCTTTCTTTTACCTCATTTGCTCAGCACATTCATGTCGCTGTGAAGCGAGAAGTACCCGATTCTGAGACATTTTCTCTTTCTTTAAACTCAGGAATCATTCAGTCCTGGAATCTGCTCAAACTTTAGTGATTTTAAAACTTTACAAAGCTGCTTAATTCATTTTTTTTAATGCTCTATGGTTCTTGGAGCACATGGAGACATGTTCAAGTCTTTCACTTCTCACTGAAGGAACGATACACTGGTCAGTCCTACTGCAGAAGAATTGCTGTTCGATTTGTGGAAGGGTTTCCCCAGTGACGGCTGGATAAGTCTGGACAGAGTGCATTGGTCGTCCTTTACCTGGGACCCCAGCTCAGCATTCCATTGTAGCTGTAGCTACATTCGAGCTTGGAGAACAAGCAATTCATAGAAGTGCAATCCAGAGTCATCTTCCCAGAAGCATCACTGAGTAGCAGGAGGAACAGACCTGCTAGCTAAAATTCTAGTGGTAAAGAAAAATGCTTTCCTTCATCACAAAACAATGTGATCCTGTCTTCTACAGGATATTCTGTTCCCAGGATATAAATCTGACAGTCTTTATTAATTTTAAACACTTTAAGCAAAACTATTTTCCTCTGATACCCCTGAAATTTTAACTTGCCAACGGCTGATCAGTTAGGCCGATTGCTGTTCTGTGTCTTGTACAAGATCTGTTGCAGAGTCAGCATCAACAGGTGGGGTGGGGGAATGGCGCTTTTGGTCACAACACTGTATAATTTATCTTTCACTGAAAGGATGTCTCAGAATTAAAAGGCACAGGCATTAATATTGTACACCTAAGCAACAAGACCCAGCAATTTAAGGAGATCCGAGTTGTGAGGAATTCTGAGCCACATTGCAATGTGACAGATGTAGTGTCCAGGTGATTTAGGGACAGAGAAAGTATGTGTGAAAGTACCTGTGAAATGCCTGTATTTCTTGGCACTGCTGCTGAGCTCGGACTCCCCTGGGTTGGCCTGACTCCCCAGCAGCGACTGTAGCTTCTCCTGAAAGAGCTGTTTTGGCTGGAGCTCCAAGGGAAGGTGAAGCTCTCTCCACTTCAGCCTGTGAAGACACCGCACTTCATAGCAACCCGATCAGGACGACCAGAAGATAATCGGAACAAAGACCACAGCAATCAGACGACTGGCACCTCCAGCTAATAGGAAAATGGCCCTTGCATTACAACAGTGAGCCGTATCCAACTTTTCTAGTCTAGAAGAACTTTGCTTCGGCATTCTAATGTTCCAGGATTTTGTGTGACCAAATTCCAGTAGGAAAATTTTTACCAACGCTTAGGAATATTTCCATAACTGTCTTTTATGAACATTAAGCAACATCCACAAATCATTTTGGTAATGAGTTGACTAACAATGGAATGACCAACCTTCAGATGTTAGTTAGTGTGAGAGTATTACTTTGTCTGCGCGGGTTAAATACTCACTCTGCCAAGTTGAGGTTGTTCTGACAGTAAAGCATGTAGGCCAGGCCCAAGGAAACCGCCATCTTCCAGTCCCCCAGCCGGTGGGCTAGCCAGACGGCCTCTGGCAGCAGCCCCCCGATGAGCAGCAGGTCCAGGGTGTACCCCACCGTCCACACTCCCGACAGCTGCTGCGCCCGGGCCGCCTCGGCCACGCGGCCGTGCCGCAGGGGGATCGGGCGAGGCAGCCCAGCTGAGAACGGACAAACGTGCAGAGCTGACACACGGGGCCCCACCACAGGCCACCACAACCCTGCTTTCTGGTTTAGTACGTAAAGGGTCTGGCATCTATTCCCATAACTCACGGATAAAAATGCATGTGCTGGGTTATACCCATCACAAACCTGACGCTGAGCTACAAAGAGCCACAGCACGGGTGCACTCTCTACAGCCATTACCCATGCACAGCTACAAGCAATCCCTGCACACTGCAGCCATGGGATAGTTACTCAGAGTCAATTAGAGTATCACTTTCCAAAAGACAATCTCTAAACTTGATTTGTACTTAGTTATTGGAACTGGCACACGGGGATACCTAATTTATAAAAGCCGGGAGTGGCTCTTATAGAACACAGCTGTGAGCTAAAATGAGCATAGAAAAGCAGCAGCTCCCAGGCCAGGGGGGTATGAAGACCTGGAGGTTAAATCCTTTTAGACTGAAGATCAAATTTGTAATGAGCAGGCAGAAGAAAGTTAGTCTAAAGAAATTAAAACGCCTACAAATGGTTCTTTGTAAATCTTACATCACTATTAAAATAAAAGCACAGTGTGTGGGTATGTGTTTTGTTTTTCTTATTCACTCAAGATCAATAAAAAAAATTAATTAAGTCAATGATTAGGAACAAGTAAAGGTATATTCCATGTTGCAACTTTGTGTTTCTTTTCTTCGCTTTTCAGCATGGAATAAACCTTTACTTGTTCCTTTGCAGCCTACGCACGTTGATGCAGCCCCCCACTTGACTTAATCAGTCAATTATTAGTAGATCAACAAGAGGTTTTCATCAGCTCACTAGAAAAGACAGTCCTTGTTATGTCACAGATCTATCTTCCTACTCAGGTAGTTTAACTCTTCATCAGCCGTTATTGTCTTCCATCCTTCTGTCATCCCTACTGGTGATGCCACCACAACCAGACTTACTGTACAATCCCTGAGCCAAGCAGTTCTCAGAGACTGCCTGTAATTCGTTCTGCTTGCCTTCTGCACAAATAATTAGACAAAGCTCATGAATTCATCACAGCACAGCATATTCATGGCCAGGGCTTCCAATATGGGCTCTGAAGGTCCACATGTAAATTAATTTTATGAAAGGTTTAGCAAATCATGGGACAGCGCCTTTGTGGAACATTCAGAACCTCTGCAAGTAAAGACACAGAACTACTGCCCCTCCCAATTACATTTCATGCACGATGTGGAAGCAGAGAAGGTGAAATAGGTGCATGCTAACTTGCTCATTAAGCCTGTGTCTGCCAACCTGATGTCAAAAGAACTACTCCGAGACCCTGTTGACCTCGATTCTCATCATAGACGTAGCGGCTGTCCTCGGCACAGGTCTTGATGATGGCTTGGTTGCCGGATGAAGATAAACGAGCTGTCATCCGCGGCGGGCGCGACTCTTACCTGGCCTGATGTGCACGGGGGGCAGCACATCTACGTGGTGAGGGGGCAGGACACCGAGAGGCTCGTTGGTGAAGTAGGCTGCCATGAACCGCGCCATAGACTGCACCACGGCCAGGGCGGCCTCTGTGTGCACCTCTCTGGGGAGCCCGGCTGGGGAGAAACGGCACTCGTCCACTGTGGAGAAGAAGGGGAGAGTGAGCTGAGGGCAGCTACTGACTGGCACAGCTATGGGCAGTAGTGATAACGCACCTGCATTAAAACCGACCGTTCTACTGGGGATGCTGGGTCACACATACTATACAGACAGCAGACCGCATGCTGCATTGTGAGTAAAGCAGACAGATGAGTGAGTATAATAACGTGACGGATGGCACAGGATCTAGTCCCAGTTAAAGAACTCATGGCCACCCTCATCAAACACCAATATCATTACTTAATGCTTAGTTTCTTTGCTTGGTTCTAGATCTTGTATCACCTGTTTACAACCCCTCTTTCCGAGCAAAACTGAAAATTATGTGCCAGTGATATATATAACACAGAGCCCCTCTGTTAGTGCAAGTGTGATCCAGTTTGCTCAATAAATATCTCATATGAACGTGAAAGAGGAAAAACCTGTTTGAGAATGTACCAAGTCATTTAGTTAGCCCACCACGCCAGGCGGGTAAGACATGCCCACACTTAGCTCTCTCTCCAGCATTCACAACAGATAAAGTGTGGGAAGTGTGTGGGATGTCTTTGTCATCCACACACAAACATAAGCCCTTTGTCATACACTGTATGCAATGTGATCAAACCATTCCTGCTCACACAATAAAAATATTTGCTTCATCTTTAATTAGAAAGCAACTGTTTCATTGTGCCCATTACAGGTAACCTGGGCCCAAATTTAATCAAAGTATTCCTCTCCTGCTATGGACAGCTATACAATTCTCTCAAATTCGACATACCTTTGTGCATATTTTGATTAGAATAAAGTCAAAACAGTGCGTTCAGAGATAGTGGAAGCAGATCTAAACATTGCCTTCATAATCATTATTTTAAATGATTTAAGACGTGTAGTTTTGGCTGCTTCTGAGACTGGACCAGTCCGTATTCAGAGCTGCAGGAGAACAATGACACCAGATGAAGTGTCTGTCCCAATGCAGAGAAAAAGACAGTTCTGGTTCCTCACCGGTGACGTCTGTCCTGTCCTCAGGGAACAGCTGGGCTTGTCGGAGCACCTGTCTCGCTAAGTGGTCACACAGGCCCTGGGCGGCACTCAGATTGTACTGGAACAGGTGGCAGTAGAGGATGGCCAGGTAACAGCGGGTCTCCAGGAAGCAGGTTCTGCTACTGTCTGCAGAAAGACAATTATCAAGGATGCTGGGGAGTAGGATAAAGGAATAAAAAGAGAGAGGAAAGGATGCAGCAATACAAAATGCGCCTGCAAGGCAAACTACACTCTTGGGGCCTCTTTCATTATCAAAATTACCCCTCTAGAGCAAAATTATTTCACAAAACATTGACTCAAAAGCAGAGCTGCAGGTGCATACTAGATTATGTACACAAACTAGAAAGCAATTCACAAACTAATTATTAACCTAAACATACCACCTACAGTATAACCACCCATAAGCCTAACCACCTGACCTTTAAGCCCCACTACCACATGCCTCAAAGTGTGGCGCCCATACCTTTGCCTTGCTCTGCCCACAACGCTGCCTTCCACAGCCGCAGGCTCTCCGGGTAGGAACCCAACAGGAAGTGCTGTTCTCCTAGGGACACAAGTACACAACAGTGAACATCTACAGAAAGCACAACAAAAATCTAAGATATTTCTCCCATTCAACTGTTATGACAACTGTCTGTAATGTAAAAAAAATAGCAACTAAATGATTAAAATGTATGCATTCTCTCTTACAAGTCTTTCTCCTCTGAAAAATCAATTCAGGGACTTCCACGTCTCCAAACCAGAAAAGGGATCTGCTCAGAACTCAGTTGGGGCCTATAGTCCAGAGGTTGCTGGTTCAGATCTAGGCTAACGATCTGTGCTGGTTCAGATCCAGGCTTGTTGAAGTAGGACACTATGAACTGTGCCACAGACTGGGGAGCCTGGCTGGCACTCCTCCACTGTGGAGAGGAGGGAGGCAGATCCAGTGGCATGGTTAGCAGCTAACCATGTGCCCTGCTCCCCTTGCCGTGATATATACTTGATCGAGCCCCACCAGGATGAGTGCAAGTGAAACAGCAGTGCCTATAGCTGCTTCAGTGATCTTGGTGTGAGCCTGCACTTTTCTGTGGGAGCTGTGTGAGACCGTCTGACTGTCGTGCAGCGTGAAAAGAGGCAGCCCAGACTTCAGGGCATGCGTGCATAGGGTGGTGTCAGTAAGCAGTCAGCAGGATATCGCCAAGAGATACGCGACTTCCAAACTTCAGAGAACACTTCACTGTTTTTTAATTGAAGAATCGGGCTGTGGATCACACCTGCCACAGAGCGTAGCCTCCTGCTGGCTGCCAGCCTTTGCCCAGCTGACTGCAGCACTTGCTGAATCTGAGCGATGACCCGGGACACCTCGCCCGCCTCATGCAGCAGCGAAGGGTGGTCCCCACGCCTGGCCTGGGTGCGCAGGTCCGCGCGGTACACGAGCGCCTGCCGGTACAGCGCCTTCCACAGCCCCACCAGCCTGGAGCGGACCGAGAGAAGGCACACGACAGGCACTGATCAGACCCTTCTTAATGCTGGTGCGCGGAGGAAATGACCTTCTTGAGATGCTGCCTGGGTGAACAAAACTGCCCATTCCAAAATGTGCCCATTTTCCAGTTCATTTGATTAGGAATGAACTGTCCGTCTGGTAAACTGAACTTTCAAAACACCAAACGGTACTTTTTACATATGTATAAAATCTAATATATCTAATATAAAAGTGAAAGTCACATTGCTGCGAGGCTGAGGCAGGACCCTGATGATGGCAACATCTGAACAAACAGAACATGCTTGGAGAAAATATACTCTATATATAAAAGATATAGTACAGTGCATGGTTTTGACATAGTCAATCAGGTAGAGGAACTGCTGCTGATGACAGCTGATTTCCCATGGGTTTAGAGACTTAAAAATGGATGTTTATTGTTGTTGTTTTCATTACAAAAGAGCTGTCAAACTTCTAATGAAGAAGGCTGTGGTAAAGGCTCGAAAAGGGAAATGATTAGAGTGCCTGACTACCTCAGCTTCTCATTTTTTAGCCACTGCATAGTACAATACTAAGCTCACTAAGCAGACAAGAACCTCACCTGGGACTCAAGTCTCTCCCTGTCTGTGTGTCCCAAGTTGGGGTATGCGAAAAGACAAATTCCTAATACAAGAAATTGTATATGCCTAATAAAGTGATCTTATCTTATAAATGGCATGAAGAAAACCTGCCTGTCAGAGGGCAGCTTTCGGACATGGACGGCCCCGGATGTCCACTCGTGGCTGTGCTCCTGCTCCTGCAGGAGTGGGGTGCAGAAGGAATCGGAGTGCACTGGGGACCCGCGCTGGGGCTGGTATGTGGCGTTCAGGCTGCGGGAGGCCAGCCTGAGGACCAGTAGGGCCCCCGAGAGGGACTGAGCAGAGACCCGCTGGGGAGCGAGCAGGAGCCGCGCTGTCTGCTTGGTCAGCTCCACGGCCTGGCCCAGGCAGCGGACGTGAGGGGCGTCCCAGGGCAGGAGGGCGAGGAAGGCCCGGAGGAGCCGCAGGACCCGGAAGACCCAGGGCTCCCTTCGCAGGGCCTTCCACAGCTCCCTGTCCACGGCGTCGGCTGGGCCAGCTGGGAGCGGGCAGCCGCCGAGCTGCAGGAGGCTAGCGAAGCGGACAAAGCAGCGCACCGCGCACTTCAGGAGCCGCTCCTTCTCCGCCACCCTGCCCAAAGAGACCCCCAGCGTCCAGACGGTCAGGAGGTTCCTCTGGATCGGCTCGAGGTGCACGGCGGCGGCACCGGGCACAGCAGGTGTGGGCGCAGGCGCGGGCTCAGGCCTGGCATGAACGGTGTCAAACATGGAGGCGAACTCCAGCCGGCCTCTGTCCTCCACAAACCGGCTGGAGAAGACGGTACCATCGTCTGAATCGTCTTCACTCTGCAGGGCAGGAACAGAGGCGCAGCCGTGAGCAGCCAAGAGCTCTCGGAGCAGGCACATGCCACCGAACCCCGATATTCAGACCTGGGGCTTGATTCAAAATCCAATTATTTGGAGATTAAAAGGGGTTTTTTGAATCCTGATCTGATCCTGACCTGATTCCAAAAATTGATCAATTACATTCTAAACACACCGGAAAAACATTTAGTTGACATCCTGATCCAAAGAGGCCATATAACAGCACAATAATATAACCTTGAAACAAATGGAAAACGCATTCACTGAGTGATTTCACGAGGAGCGACCCGACAAGGCATTTCAGCATGCCACTGACCTGAGAGTCAGCCGTCTTCTCATGCAGCTCCGTCGCCATGTCCGCCCCCAGCAGGAAGTGGGGTACAGTTGTCAAGGTAGATTCCCTGGGCCGCAAGTCCTGCAGGCTGAGCATCTTCAAGGAAGACATAGACTCCAGCTTCAACCTCTCGTGGGGCTGACAGCACAAAAGAGACACCATTCCCGTCAGAAGTCAGAGCGAGGCGACCTCAAGTGACCTCAGTTCGACATCGTAGACAAAATCAGTGTTTTTTAAGAACTCGGGAACAGCTTCCACGACCAGGATTCAGAAAACCACCGGCCTTCTTGGTAATAAAACTGATTTCAGCCACGTACTTTTCTCTTTCAGAGTCAGTATTTTTAAGACACCCTTATTTTCACACTTATTTGACCAATTGTATAGGTGCCTACACACAAGCCAGACTGCTGCAGGCTCCATGACCCTCAAGCCGAACTGGACAAAACATTCCAAGCTGCTGTTCAACAGTTAATTAATGGAGAGAAACCTCAAATTTAGTGTAGGGGAGCAGATACATGTACAATATGAAAATATTTTGGGTAATTATAATTGAAAGTCAAGTAGAAGTAATAAGAATGATGTTATTTGTAAGTTTTATTTAGTGAGTGAATAAACATTTAGCTGGCTGGGAAAACTTGGCACCGTACGTGTGACGCAACACTAGGCGCAACCCCACTGAGCAGCTCGCTGCTAACTCTGGGTGAAGTTTGGGTCCTAACAAAGCCCGAAACTCAGGACCTCCCCCCTGCAGGGCTGGGCTCAACGGTTTCCGGTTCCGGCTGGATCTTGTTTTACCTGGGTGGTCCCAGCCAAGCCGCTCCTCAGCTGCTCCAGGCGGCTGGCTGTGTCCGCCAGCAGGCAGGCCGCGAGGGAGGAGGCGGAGGCGGGGCTGGCCACGCGCAGGACGCTGGCCATGTAGCCGTCGGAGACGATGAGGTAGGACAGACGAGGGTGCGTGGTCACGGAGAAGCGCTGCCTCAGGAGGTCCTGCGCGGAGGCACAGGAGCTCGCTGACTGCTGGGCATCCTGACTGCTCAGCTGGGGCATGGGGGGCCTGGAGGGACACACAGCACCACCGGGAGTCAGCTGGATGACTGTAGGGATCCCAGAACTCGTTCCGAAGCAGGAATATTGCACAGGAAATGCTTCGTTCTACCTGATCGACAAAGCGATCGAGTGAAAACTGTGTCTTGATGCCTGGCAGTGTGAGACAGAGTGCAGATAATCCACAGGACAAACACTCGATTCATCCTCAACCACCAGCCTTGTGCAGACCAGCCAATGCATTTCCAAAAGAACACCTCTAATCATGAGGCCAGTTTTGCTACCTCAGTTTTTGACAGGTTTTATTATCCCAGCAAATACGATGATCAAAGCCCATTCATATAGTTTTTTTATTAGCTCTCCAGCTTTGTTTTAAAGTTCATTGGTAGGTCAAATAACCTGATTTCAGGGGAGGGAGATGACTAATTAACTTAAAATAAAAAGGGAAGTTGCAGAACAGAACTGCATATTGTCCACCTTTCTTTTACGTTATTTTAATGTCAGGCACGAGATAATGTGAACACAGGCACCAGGGAACAGAAGTATGCTTTATTTTCAAATAGGTCTACGGGCATGTAGAAATGAGAAACACTGGAACAGCAGTCACACTGAGCCCTTAAAAAGCCCAGAGCCCCAGCAGCAGGCTTATGCCGTTTGTTACTCATTTCCATTCGCACCAGCTAACAGGATGAGACGCTTGTTCCACCGTTAGTTTCGGCCATCTTTAAATTCCTTAAAATCCAAATTCAAACCAGTCAGACATCCTTGTGTACCTTCATGAGTGCCAGGCCAAAACACTCCATCGCTGCTGAGAAACAGCACTTGGAAAGTATGTGAACTAGGGTAACAGTCCAAACTGCACGTGCAGGAAAAAAATGAAGTGCGACATGCAGCTGTCAATGCAAACTGTGACATGACACCTCAACACTGGCTTTAAGCCGTGTAACATCGCCTCGCAGATTAGTCCAGCACTCTCGTACTTACGTGGCCAACAGGACACAAAGGCCATGTCGGCAGAAGAGAGCTCAGGACGTGAAAGAGCAGAAGACTACACAGAGGAGAAAGAGAAAGATAGAAGAAAGACCAACAGTGGTGTTAAGAGCTGACACAGACAGTGGATGTATGACTGAACCTCACAGTCATAGTGCCTGTGGGGCTGGCAGCACAAGCAGAGAGGGTTCTGCTACAGTGCTCTCTAATGACCAATCCTGTGATCGAGCATTCCTGCCTCCGGCAAGAATTCTTAATGTCACTCTGCTTTCTTAAGTGTGGCCGACACGGACTGTAACACACTTCAAACAAATCAAAGCGGAGAGCGCAAGGAAATGGAAAAAAATCAACATAAAAAGAATCACCAAAGCCAAGCATACTGTAGTCATGAAGTTGCATCACATATACTAGTGGAAAAGAACGGTACGGTGTAAAGTTACGGTACTGTCATGTCATATGTCATGTTCTTGGACAAAGTGTAAGACCAGCTTTCTTCTAGAACTGTCTAGTCTCCTAGTTAACAAATCTGCGTCAGTGGACAACATCCTTAGGGATTAAATATGGAAATAAAATGAATTAACTATTTTTCAGAAACAGTACTTTTCTAATTTAACTAATTAGTCAAGTGTGACCTTGCAACCAGGGTGCAATGGTGACACTGTCGCCTGCAGCGCTTAGCCCTCCCACACGGCGACTCACCTGAAGGTGACCAGGGGGTGGAGGGGAATGAACTCCGCAGGGCCAAACTCCATGGAGCAGCCTGTGGTGGAGAGGGTGAGCAGGGCTCCCAGGCGCGTCACAAACAGCAGGGCTCCGCGCTTCAGCACACAAGCCAGGTACAGGTCGTCAGGGGTCCAGCTCATACTGCCCACCCAGTATGACCTGCCGAGCACAAAGCCCATGGCTCGCGTCAGCACTGACTGCTGCACAGCTTCCACTGACTGCCCTTCAAGACACTGACAAACCCCAGCCTCCAGGACAATCTGAGAAGACCCCGTGGGCCAAGGATATTCCAACAGCTCTATCAATAATTTGCGGAGCGTTACAAGCACTGGGTCCTGGCAAGACCCCTAGTTTCCAGGTACACACCTGGCATATTTGCAAGGGATTCGGAGGTCCTTGCTGCCACAGCCGCGGAGGCTGCTGGAGATGGTGACAAAGTTCAAGGTGCTGACAAAGAAGACCTGGGTAGCCTGCAGAAGGAATTTAAGAACAGGAAAACACTAAAAAGACCACGAGCAAAACTTAACACTTTTAATCTAACACAAATTACTCGCACAGGGAAAAATCACAAACTTGGAGACTGGGCATTTTACTATACAGTACCTTGGGATCCTTCTGGTTCACAGCAACAGCGAGCACCAGTCCGTCTCCAGAGAAAGCAGAGACCAGGGCTCCCCTGGATTTGACAGGGTGACAGGGGGGAGTCATCCTGCCCATGGGGAACATCTGAGTGACCCACTGCACGCTGTAGGGCACCAAGCTGAGAATGACACAAAGCAATGACCATGCCTTTCTTCTCCCTGAAGAGTACAATCCCCAATGTACAAAGACTCTTCTCTTTCCCAGCTGGGAGTTTTATGCAAAAAATATAGTGCAATTATCTTGCACATATAGTTCTTTTCACTGCACTCACTCTGCCAATGTACCTCCTCCAGAGAAGGAACACAGCATCTATTTATACACCTGCGGGCATTTTTGTGCCCTACGTTCACAAAGCATCAGTGATCACGGTGTCTTTTCTTTATGCAGAGGTACATAAAATAGAAACTGAATTTTGAGAAAATATAGTTGTATTAAATTTTAATACACTTTTCTGGGGCTCGAATTGACAAAAACAATCAAGAGAATTTGGAGCCAAACCTGTGACGTCTTTCTGCACTGTCAACCGACTGTATCTTCAGAATGGTAACAGCCAGCTTTTCTTCAGAGGTGAACACAAACGAACACAGGCAACAGTCCCCAGTGGCCTGCAATACGATACATCTTTAATTAGTTTTAGTATTCATATCCAGGTGACTTCATGGATCTCAATTAGAGGGAACACCCTCCCATAAGTTACAACAGATCTGTCTTCTGACCGCATCTTCCAATTCAGGGTGGTGGGGGGGCCAGGGCCTATTCCTTGAAGAAATGAGCACAAGGTGGGATACACCCTGGACAGAATGCCAGTCCATCACAGGACAAACAGAGACATGTAGACACTCACACTAGGGCCAGATTCCCCAGAAGCCAATTAACCTACTAGCACGTCTTTAAACTGTGGGAGGAAACCAGAGTACCCACAGCAAACCCGTGCTAACATGGGTAGAGCATGCGCAGATAGTACCCCAGAACTGGAACTGAATCCAGGGCCCCAGCGCTGCAAAGCAGAAATGTTGTAACGCCACCTGTTACAACACATTTATACAGTATAGTACAGTACAGTAGATATGAATTGTAAATATCCATGGCATACACAAAGATGTATAAATCTGAACAGATCACTGATTTTCTTTTCAATGATCAATGACCAAATTTCAAAGGTTCCATACATTTCTGCAGCCCAGCCTCATGATCTCCTCATACCTCAGTTTTCCTCTCAAGATCTCGCACTCGCGCAGCTGCAAGCAGGTTTTTATGATCACTTACCTCTTCCTGAATGAAGCGGCCGTGCAGCGCCATTTCTTTGTCAGCGTGTGTCGGGAGGACCGTGGCCTCTCCCGGCAGGATCTGCGACCACCTCCCCTTCACTGAGGGATCCTTCACGGTAGTCATGTCCCTGCTCGTGGTACTCTCCCAAAGAAACACGAGTCCCGTCACCGTAGCAAGAAGGACCCGCTTTCCGTCCCCAGATACAACCAAGGACAGCCTCACTGAGCTCTCTGAGGAGAAATGAGCCACAGAGACGCTCACTAAGACATGTCAGCCCAGGACAGCCTCACTGAGCTCTCTGAGGAGAAACGAGCCACAGAGACGCTCACTAAGACATGTCAGCCCAGGACAGCCTCACTGAGCTCTCTGAGGAGAAACGAGCCACGGAGATGCTCACTAAGACATGTCAGCCCAGGACAGCCTCACTGAGCTCTCTGAGCAGAAACGAGCCACGGAGACACTCACTAAGACATGTCAGCCCAGGACAGCCTCACTGAGCTCTCTGAGGAGAAACGAACCACGGAGACGCTCACTAAGACATGTCAGCCCAGGACAGCCTCACTGAGCTCTCTGAGGAGAAACGAGCCACGGAGATGCTCACTAAGACATGTCAGCCCAGGACAGCCTCACTGAGCTCTCTGAGCAGAAACAAGCCACGGAGACGCTCACTAAGACATGTCAGCCCAGGGCAGCCTCACTGAGCTCTTTGAGGAGAAACGAGCCACGGAGACGCTCACCGACACATCGGCACAGGTGAGAAACAGAATCGTGAATTGGTAATGTGACTACAGATGGCATCACAGAATGCCTGGTCACACGCATGTTGACTTATGAAAGACGGCAAAACTGAAAACAAAAAAGTAGATATAAGCTTCCCTTTAATTATATATTTTGTTTTCATTTTTAGAAGTTTAACATATAAATACATGACCTCCTCTGTAGATTTGCCATTCCTAACACTGGCCAGGATAAGACCTGCTGAGGGAGCAAAACGTGACAGAGAACGTGCTGTGGAAGCAGTTGAATCCACAGCATGGTATACTCTTACCTTGAGAATCCCTGACCACCTGAGCAACTTCTGGAGCTGAGGCCACCATCTTTAGGCAGTCCCGGTCCCTGTTCCACAGGAAGAGCTCTCCAGAGCTGAGAAGGCCTGCCAGCCATGCACCTGGAAGCAACAGACCAGCTGAACAGTCTCAAATATAATCAGGAGTTAGATTATAACTTACAGTTGGCAAATGTCAAGACAAGGTTATCAGGAAATAAATAATACATCTTGTGGTTAGCTAAGAAGGGAAGGTAATGCATGTCTACATATAGAAGTCACTCAACGATAAAACATGTTTCAAAAGGCTGTGGATAACAATTTAAAATTTAGCCATGAGTGCGAGAAAGTGAGACACGAGCTGAAGGTTCAAAAACTTTTTTCTTCATTTCCACATATTTGTATGAATATCTTCACAGTCCACATATCTTCATATCTACAAAGCCAAATACATTTACCCGGGTGTATCTGAAGATCAAGGTTAACGTCTTGTCAATCTTTTAAGCTACTTTTAAAGAACACAGGGGTGTTCAAAATGGAATTATGCCACAGTCTGTTTGTTAAGGTCTCACATATAAAACTCCTGCCTATCCACCCAATGGACTGCTGGACAAGCTTGATGGTCATGCAGGGGAAACTCACCGTTACCGGACCCTGACATGGTGATCACGTTTTTTAGCAGAGGCTGAAGCTTGGGGATTTTCTTCTTCGTTCTTCCAGACACCAGGTTGATCTCGCTGATCCGCTTGTCATCCAGCAGGAAGACGGACTCCTTCTCCTTCAGAATTTACATAACAACTTGAACTCACATGCACACCATCTTAGAGTTACAATACGAGTATCCAGGACAACTCATTATGGATCTCTCACCATTCTAGTTTCTTAAACCCTGTCATGCAATAACAACCTGGCTGAACTCTCCATCTCCACTTCCATTCTACTCTGATTTATTGAAAAACACAACCTTATAACCAAAATAACAGTTTAATATGCCTTCTTTTACATGTTGATTAAACTAACCAGCGGAATAAAGCCTGTTGTAATAACTGTACGCCTTTCTACTGTTTTCTTGTAGGCAATTCAGAGAATAGAGATTGTAATCAATAAGAGAGAGCTACAGGATAACATTATGACAGACAGCAGAAAGCCTTTTTTTAGTAAAATGACAACTCCTGGCATCTTATCTTCCCACAGTCCTTCTGAACTTGCACCGTAAATTTGATCTTTTTTTTTGCACAGGTGGCTACATCAGGCCCTTTGTGACACACAAGGCCAAGATTTAGGGACGGGGGGTCACTTGCACCTGCTCCAGCCTCTGCTTGGTGTGTTTTGTGACCTTGCAGTTGGGGGGAATGCACAGCGGAGACTCCTCACCTGCCCCAGCCAGCAGAACGCAGGCCATGGTTTTCTCCTCTTGATGCTGGAGGACTGCACCACCTCCAGTTTCACCTCCATACTGACCCCACAGCAAAGGTCTAGAGGAGTGGGCTTGTAATCCACGCCACTGTGCCTGAAAAAGACAGGAGAACCGTTCATCCAACTGAACGAATGGAACAGGAAGTGCAATGAAGGGAAGACGCAAGAGGAAGAGTCACACTCCTGTGTGTTTTCCAGTGGCTTCTCCCACATCATTGAGAGCAATCACAACAATCCTACACACCTGTTCTCCACCATCAACAGACTGCTTGAGCCAAACCACCCCACCACATTACCTACCTCATCCCAACTCTGAAACACATTCTTAGAGTTCTCTAGCTCCGAGTTCAACAACATCTGGCATCACATTCTCTCTGTAATGCATATTACCTCTGCACCTCCTCCCTGCAAGCCTAGTTTTGCTGGTTCCCTTCTCTCTAACTCACTCTGCCTGACGCTGCATGCCTTAGTCAACTGGTATCGTGTATGAAATCCACCACTTGCCTGTTACATCCCATTCCCACTGTCTTATTTCAATCCTGTCTCTTTACTCCCTGCTCTGTTGTCCTCAACATAATAAATGAGTCCTTGAGCACTGGTGTGGTACCAACAGCCTTCAAAACAGCTGTTGCTACTCCATGCCTAAAATAGCAAACATGGCTCTGGTCAACCTAAACAATTTTGGCCCTCTATCCAGTCTAGGCTTTCGCGCAAAAAAAACAGTTAAACCATCTCATTAGAAATGACCTCTTCGAATCTCCCCAATCTGGTTTCAGACAACTACACAGCACAGAAACTGCCTTGGTTAGAGTCACTAATGATCTTCTTATGGCTGCTAATTCTGGTTCTCTTTCTATCCTTATTCTCCTTGACCTCAGTGCTGCTTTTGAAACCGTTAACCATAATATCTTACATTATCATCTTGAGACTGTTTGGAGTCTCTGATACTGCTCTTATATGGTTCAAGTCTTACCTCACTGATCACTGATTTTTCTCTCGGAGGTTTCAGTTCAGAAATTGGACTCTATTCAGCATGAACATGTTACCTCTTGGTCAGCTATTAAGATCACATGGTCTAAATTATCATTTCTATGCTGATGATACTCAGATCTACATCCATACTAAACCTGACACTGAAGTGGCTGTCTCTGAACTGTGTAATTGCTATATAAAATAAAGTTGTTATTATTATTAAAATGATCTGTTGCTACACAGGGATTAGAGATTTGGAAACAGAACGTCTGACAAACTCACGTAAGTGCAATTACCTCACAGGTATTCCTTTTCAAGAAATAAGCACCCCGCCATCTTAAACAGAAAATAATATTTAATTTATATAAATAAGGCAACCACCACTTTCGAAATATTAAAATTAGACTTGTAAGTCAGCAAATCCAACAACTCCATCAGAGCAATTAAACTGCGTTGATTTTACACGCTGCTGAAATGGTTCATTTTCTCCGTGTCTTAGACGAGCTCATAAACCCCAAATTCGGTAAATTAGAGAGCTTAGGCTGAAATAAAAACATAATACCCCGCGATTCTCCAGCAGAACTGGAGTTCAATTACGTTTTGTAACTGCAATTCCGAGAAAGTAAAAAAGTAGCTGGAATGGATTGGAAAGACAACTGAAATAACTTGAAATCATTTAACTCCTGGTCTCCAGCACCAGATGATAAAGAGTCACTTGCTTAACCTGAAAACAGCGTTAAAAATGTCCATCGCCATGATCAATAACAGTAAAAGAACACCCTATTGTGATTTAACCCCTTCTGAGTTGCGAGCTGCACGCAACTTTTATAACTTGCCAAATTAAAACTACAGTACAGTTTTGATGAGTGAAGGCACAGGTCTGCGAATTTAGCAGACATACAATATTTTCTTCCTCGCTGCTGTCACGGATTTACAGTAGGATACTTGCACGTCTAAAAGTAACGCGAATTAACATTTTAAATGTACTTCTTTAAATGTCCGCAGGTAAATTACAGTAGCTTAAAACCGCAGTTTCATAGGAGGTGATGAAATAAATTAATTTAAATTTCAATAGGAGACAGTCGCAGTGCATTCCTTGAAAAACAACCTGCATTTGTCAGTGAAGTGTGCCTCTTTCCCCAACAAATAACAAATAATATGTTGACGCGGCAAATAAAAGACTTAAAATCTCTTGCAACTAAAATGTAGCACTGCTTGTTACTGTACGGTTATGGTCTTGTTCTATTTTTCGAGAAACGTAGACCTAATTAAGGAAACGGTTCACCAAAACGAAATTATAAGCGCAAACGCTAATGTAGGAAAAGAGACAGGCCAGTTCCTGGGAGACAGCTTGTTTTCCTTCCCAGCCGATTGAATACAGTTACAGCGCCGCTAACTGCAACAACAGCCTTCCCTTAGACATTTGGACATTTCTTACCGCGATTCATCTGTTCAATGGATAAACGTCTTTTTAAAACACCTTGTTAACATCCCCGCATTTAAATCTCCCTCCGCTTCCGGAATCCAGAACAACTTCCCAGGTCTTCGCTCAGTACGTAACGCATCCGTGGTTCGGTTGCCAACCGCCTCTCCAGCGGCCGCCGCTGCTGCAAAAGCCGGGAGAAGCAGCTCAGTTCCCGGGAGCTGGAGTCGCTCCACAGCGGCCTCCGCCGGGGGCTGGGGGAACTGCATGTTACTGGCACAACCAAGGGGCGGTACAGTGCTCAATTCAATACATTCCCCGTGAAATCTGTGTCCGGATTACTGTCGCACTGCCAGGATTTCAGGGTTTTTTGTGCAAGGGGAAAGACCATGCAAAAAAACAAACAAACCGAAAACACAAAATTTATTATGTAAAAGAAAACGATGTTTGAAGTAAAAATTATTTTACCTCCAAACCTATCAGTTAAACATACTGTACGTCTGTCCGATAGCCAAAACAAAATGAGAAATTCTTTAAGAGTAAACCTATATAAATAATGACGCATTAACACTTTGCAGGGACAAAAATAAGTTCATTTTTGTCATGCCGAGGTGTACTGTATGTTGGCTTCATCAGTGTTGAAAAGCTTGTGTTATTAATGTTGTTGTTTCTGTTATTATTACGCAAGAATTAAACGGTGTACTTGAAACTTGATGAATTGTGCTAGGCTGCTATGAATTGTTAGGAAATTAAGATTAATAATTAATTAGGATTTCGAGAGTGGTTGCAGCGACATCTGAAACACAAACAGGTTACTTAGCAAGTGCCTATTAGTTGGCTTCCAAAATATGTGTACACCAGTAATCTGATGTGTTGTGACAATTTACAGCACATGTTTTAGAAAGATGCCTCATTTCTCACTAGTCTGATGCAAGCATTCAGTTAGGGGGTTCACAGCACCACCATCTCTAGCCAGATACAATTAAATACAAAATGAGTGAACAATTTCATTGCACACAATGCATTGTGATGGCTCACTGAAGGCAGGAGAAATCTAGAAAACATACCAATCCAAATTTTATTGAACATTTGCATCTTGTGCATCTCTCATGCATAGTATGGGTGACACGTCCATTCTCCTACAACCGCCCATCACTGTCAATGAAAGACGTTCAGCTGATTGGAGGAGAGACTCTGGCCTCCAGTCTCCTGGGGATTTTTCATTGGACACAGGTGCAACCCCTTCACTTTATCAGAGCTGTTCTTTCTGCCTTTCCTAACAGAGGCAGCTGAAGGGGAAGAAATCCACTCTGTCTTCGGAAAGTGCGTGTTTCTCAAGTACATGTGTATGTTCCTGTTTACGCTGGTGGCATGGCTGCCGTAGGTGTAATAGAATCGACTGTCCGGGCGTCAATGTGCTTCTTGGGGATAATGGGAAACAGCATGCTGGTGTTGCACTCCCTGCCGAGCAAGAGGAGTCACCTCAAGACGTCTGAAGTCCTTTTCATCAACCTGGCCGCCTCCAACTTGATCACCAACTATCTGGTGGACCTGCCCGACACCCTGGCCGATATCGCCGGGCGCTGGTTCCTGGGAGAGGCCTACTGTGGGATCTTCCTGTTCTGCTCGGACCTGTCGGAGACCAGCAGCGTGCTGACCACGCTGCTCATCAGCGTTTTCTGGTACCAGAAGCTGGTGGGCTCGCTGAAGCGCGGCAACGCCCCCGTGAAGCTGGACAGCCTTCGCCTGTCCTGCGGCCTGCTGGCGGCCAGCTGGGGCGCAGCTCTGGTCTTCAGCATCCCCCTCCTTTCCTTCGTGACCGTGGGCAGCAACAGAACCGCCAGCCAGGACTGCCGAGCCCACTTCCCCACCCACGCCTCCAAGCAGACGTACGAGGCCACCTACCTGACCCTCGCCAATGCAGTGCCCGTGGCTTTCATGGTCTTCACCAACCTGCAGATAGTGATCACGTTGCTGACGCAGAGGAAACGCATAGAGGCTCTGAAAAAGGAGGCCCGACTCCAGCCCGCTGCGGAGCGCGCCCAGCCCACGACCACCGGGCCGGATTCGCCTCGGGGATTCTCGTCGGCCTCTACGCCCGCCGGCAGTCAGACCCCGAGCAGTCAGGTTCACGCCGTCCCTGCCGGGAAGGGACGGCTGGACGCTCTCGCCCGTGCAGCGGCAGCAGCTCCTCCGCGGTCCGGGAACGCACCGCGCCAGCCCCCGGGGGCGCAGGTCAGGGCGGCCATGAGCGTGGTGGCGGTGGCCAGCGTGTTCCTCGTGTGCTGGGTGACCCACCTGCTGCTGCGGATCGCGAGCAACGTGAACGAGTCGTCCGCCATTGTGGAGATCGCCAGCTACATCGCAGCCTCGTACACCTGCATCATCCCATTCATCTTCCTGCACGGGGTTAAGAAGCTCTCCTGCCGGTGCTGGAAGTGACCGCCCGCAACACAGGGACTCGCACTCCAGGAAATCACAGCTCAGGGTATTGGATTTGTGTGAGCTTTAAACTCCTTGTTTGTTGGCATTAGGTCAAATTGATTCGCATCAAAAATGGAGATATGAAATTCAGACAGATGATTTTAGGCACAAGACCTATCATAAATAATTCTGCTTAACACTAGCACTAGCACAAAAAATGAAATTACACCATTATAAAATAATATAATTACTATGAATGCCATGAAGTAATAAAACTCATGTTCTTAGGGAGTGTGCATCCTGTCTGCATCTGACTCTACATTATTCATGAGGAACATATTTAAAGATATAGAGTATCTGACTACTAGAGAAAATCTAATGTATTGCAATTATTTCATTTTTACTACTAAATTCTTTTTACTACTAAAGAATGCAAGAGATAAAGCAAGATGCATTCATGAAATCTAAATATCTAAGGAACACAAATTTTAAAAACAGGGAGTCAAAGTCAGATTGTGTTTTTAGAAATGATTCTGCTTAGAAACCTGTTCTATGAAATAATGCTTGTCTGATTCTGTTGAACTTTTTCATGATTTGATACAGCATATACTTCCTCTTAAAGAAACCCTGTGTAAAAAATATTGTTTTCTTTTAGCTGAATGAAATTCTAACATTTGTAGCAAGCTGCTACAGATGATTATTATTGTTCGTAGCCCGAGAAGGTTTCAAGTATAGTTATATGTCCAGTCAGTGACAAAACAGTAACGGTAACAGTAGTGGTTCCTGATTCAGGGAAAAATGTGTTTGGATTCTAAAGCATCTTGGAAAAGCCGGACTCTTTTTCAGGTGGTGTTCCTGGGTTCTCAGCAAACTTGTCCTCAATCCTCATGTTGTCTACATTTTGTTTAAATCGCGGGCTTGGAACAGCGTCCCCACTGTTCTACTGCATCCTAATGGTACAGAAGAAATACAAGCAAATAAACTATTCATAAACACCAATAAAGAGCACCTGGGGAATTTGTATCTTCAAAAATTGAGTTCTGGAGCAGAGCTGACCTATAAAATAACTGCCTGACTTGAGCCAGTGTTGATATTAAGGACGTAGGTAAGCAGGTAACAGTCCATTTAACAGATAAGGAGAGATACTAAAAAAAATGCAAAAATACCATTGGTTCCAATATTCATTTATTGCATTTTTACGATCTTTCTGTATACTAAAAGGTCTTAGGGACTTTTGGTTTTCTTTCCAGTACAGAAAGTCACTACCAATATGGAACACTAGTTTTTTGCTGTTTGTTATTTCACATCTTACTCTTTGGATATTATGTTATGACTTTATTGGTCTGGCACTTTTAACAATTGATTTACATTGATGCAGCTGGGTATTTTTATACTGCTTGTTTAAATCTTGGCCAAAACCTCCCAGGATTTAGGCTTGCAACCTGCTTGGTAGGATTCTAGAGCCCTCAAAACTGCTCTGTATTATGCATATCCTTCATGGTGTTCAGAAACTGTATCTATCCTGTATTAACTGCATCAGTCTCATTTTAGGTTGATAATATACAGGAAACCAATATTTAGTGTACATGAGCCAAGAGCTCTTTCAGGAAAAAAGCCAGTGTTTCTAATTAAGTGCAACATAAAAGCAGTGAGCATTACTTTTTAATAGTTCAGGTGGGTAGCTGCGTCAGCATGCATAGGCTGCAAAGGAACAAGTAATAAGTTTATTCCATGCTGAAAAGAGAAGAGAGAAAACACAACGTTTCAGCTGTGGAGCGTTCTTCAGGTAAGACGCCCGAAGAAGGCTCCACAGCCGAAACATTGTTTTCTTTCTTCTCTTTTCAGCATGGGATAAACCTATTACTTGTTCCATTATTTTTTAATGTTGAGTTGCTTTCACTTTTGCACTTTTCACCTGGAAATTCTAGGCCCTGTTACTGTGTTTTCTTTTACTATCTTTGCTACGTTTTGGGACATGTTGTGTTCAGTCTCAAAGAATAATTCATAGAATTTTGTTAGTTTCCACGGAATTGGACAGTTTCCATACACATAACTTAGAATTGTGAATTAGAATGTGCGATACAATCATCTAATGACACACTGATCCTGTGGTAGTAGGCCCAAATTACTTTGTTAAACTACAATCAATGAAGAATGGGTTTCCAGTAGTGGCCAACTTTAAAATCCAAGATCCAGCTGGCTAACAACTTGAAAAAAAATGTTAAACCTCACAATCTATTTTGATCAATAGGTGTTTTAGAATAATTAGCTCCAGGACACTATAGAACAAGCAAAATCTAAGTCCATGTTTTGACAAACAAGAAAGCACCAAATTTCACCCTTACCTATCACATCTTCCCTTTACTTAATTTACAATTTTCAAGGTCAATCAATCAAAATCCAATTGTCCATCTCATTAACCGCATCATCCCAGGAGAGTTGCAGTCATCCAGAGCCTCACACAGCAGGGGCAGGAGCTTCCTTGTTCCTAATTACCTAAATCATCTGTATTAGATAATTGGTGCCGACAGCAGGTGGACAGTTTGACAATGAGAGCTCTTTAACGCAACCAGCAGTTATTAACAAATTATCTTAGCAGGTGCTAACTTGCCTACTAAGGCCCATCATGCAGTCCCTTGCTAGTTGCAAAATGGTTCCAAAAATCACATCATCACAACACAATAACTGCTTATCCACTTGACGGTCTTAGTGGCCCGAAGCCTATCCCAGTAAGTTTGTAAGGTGGGAGCTTCCAAAAATGTCACAGAAAAAAAAAGCAGCAGTACCCCTTAAGCATTAAAAAGATGAAAAATAGTATTATGCACTTCAGGAAGATCATGTTAATAACCTCAGAGACCTAATGGTTATTTACGTACATTCATGTCTGAGAACAATTTAGCTAATGTTTTACAGACATGAAAAAGCTTGACTATACAAACATGACCTCTGCAAAATAAAAAACACAATTATGAGTTTGTGGTGCTTTAACAAACATTTGTAATTCACATGTACATGGAGTTTAATGAGCTATAATGTAGTCCGACAGCATCTGTACCACCACTTGCACTTTCTTACCACATAGGATCAAGCAGTCTCTGATGAACCAATAAGGGTCTGTGGAGGATCTTTTGTACATTTTTTTAAACATCTTGGACTCAATGTCTAATTAACTCGTTAGGGAGTATCGTGGTCTCTGCATACATTGTCCTATATTTTACACAAATATTTATTTTTTAAAAATTGGGGACTGCAGTGAAAACGGCCCTCCGCAGGAATGGAGAACCGCTCTCGGTCTACTTTCTCAGCTCGGTACAGCGGACAAACCGAATTATAACTGGCTCTCCTAAAATTATGTGAAAACAAGTAAAAAATGAGGCCCATTTAACCTTAGACACATACATGAAGTAAAGGTTGCAAAGAAATAAAGCGACACTGTGAGAGACAAAGGTGGCACAGCTTTTCTTTGCCACAATGCATTGAGACAAATAAACCCAAATAATTCTCAGATTTTTTAAATTTTATTTTCTACAGATGTCAGGCAAATTCAAAAACAGTGTTGATGAAGTTGTTTCAGTAAAAAAATGGTTAATATTATAAAACGGTTTCCATTTTTACAACAACATATTGATCAAATTCATCAAAAGCCCTTACCATGAACATATATATTTGCCCAGAACTGGATTGTGGTCCATTATAACTACCTATTTAACAGAAAAAACGAACAACTGGAAAATAATAGAAGTTGTACTTTCTTTACAACCGACCATGACTCAGTTCTGTGGTTCAGAATTTTACCAGTGTATTGTGAATGTCAAATACATTAATATTCTTAGTTTCATAGGACTGTTTTTAGGCAATGTTTCAATTAGTTCAGATGTCCAGGAAATGTCTGTATTTGAGGCACTGAACTAAACCTCGACAGAAACAAATGTTTTCATTTCTCTTTCCTACCAGGAGAAAACGAGTTTTTTTTCATTAAGTAATGCCTGTTCTCATCAAAAGGACTCATTAACAAGAGCATCTAGTTTTTGAAGCACCAGTGTAGTTTATTCCTCGTTAAAACATTAGTTGCGAGGGATCCAGAATTATCCAAGAGAAAGGCCACTTTTCTACCGTCTTTTCACAAAACATGGGAAAAAAAAACAGGGAAATATTCTGATAGCTCTAACATTTAGGAAACTGAGGTTCTCGCGGATCATGTTTACGAAAACTGAGAAGCTCTGCCTGAAAGTGAACAGAATGTTTTCCTTCTAAAAGCTGTTCATCAGTTCCTGAGCCCTTGGCTGTTTAATTATGCAACATTTTAGTCTTCACAGCAAATTAGCACACTACCATTCCATTAAGGTGAAAGCTTCCCTATGCAGACTGGCACGCAATGCTTACTCTGTGGCCCGTCTGTATCCTGGTGATTAACGCCTGCACACATGAAAATCTAGGATGAAGAGTTCACCCTTTAACCTGACCTATCACACTGCCCACTTCATAAGGCAACATCGCCATCGAACAATTATTAGCAATGTGCACAAGACCGTTTTTTTAATACGGCTTTCAATACCCCTCAAGAGTGGGGTAACTGTAAAATTCTACACTTTCCATGTCGGGTAGCTCAGGTGTAATTTGGGCAAGGAAGCCAGAACATGCCTGCTGTGAACTGTCAGAGGGATGTCGACAGTGTCCCTGTAGCAGCTCAAGAAGTAGCCAGTTTGGAACTCCATATGTCCTTTGCTGGTTACACAATTGCCGGCTTAACACCCTCCTCATTCAAAGAGGAAAGAAAACACTTTTTTTCACCACAGCAGGAGGAATAAAATTGAATCTGTCAACGCTAACAAGCAGCTCTTAGATATGGCTTAGTTTAACCGTGACAGAATCTGGATAAATAAACCGTGATGGAATGGGCATTCATTGCATGATCTTGTAATTCCAGAACAAAGCCGGTTACGGCTATTTGAAACAACAGTGGAATACTCTGGCAACATCATTTGACATATCGCAACACTGTGGCAGCGGTGCTTTCTTGACTTTGTACACAGACCCACTGCAAGCTAGCTGTTGGCGAACACCAGGCAGATTTCAAGCTGCCTCCTGGAATCACACGCAGTGCAGGACAGGTCTGATGTCCTTGGCGAGTCTTGTGTGTTTCTGGGTTGTGGCCAATTTCAGCAGGACACCATGTAAGGAGGCCCATGGTGTAGTGAAGATTTTTTTTTTCTACCCTAACGCTTCAATCTACTTAATAAATGTCCCACAGAACAAGCAAATGAAAGAAGAACACATATGGAATCTGTGCACCATAGGGGGAGGCTTTTAAACTGAGGGATGAAACAGAATCTATTTTTTTTAGTTTTTAGACTTATCCACCTTCGGAGAAACTCCTATGTCACTATGCTTCAATTTGTCTTGTTTAAGAACTTAAACTAAACTTATAAATAAAAAAAAACTGGGAAAGGAAACCCCAAGCACTGTATTGACCATTTAAAGACCAGAATTCCATGTTATGCTGCTTCCTGGCTTTCTTTGAGTGAATGGGTTTGGGTCAGCCAGGGCGCCATCGTGGCTGGTGAGTCCTCGGGGTGTCCGGCAGAATGCTGCCCCCTGGTGGAGATGTCAGAACCACTACAAGTGCAGTCCTATTGAGGCAGAGGCAAATCAGGGCACTTTCACCTCAGAGCACCTTCTCCACTTTTGCTTGTAGGGACTTAAAGTTTCCAATAAGTTGTTGCAAAGCAGAATTGGGGCTTAAAGACTGCAGCTCCACCAGATACCCACAAATGCAGTCCAGACAAAAGGTTGTAAACCTCCGCCTACATGGGGAGAGAGAGAGAGAGAAAGAGAAACATTAATAAAAATCACGGTAAAAGCATTACAGTGTGATGGCGAGGCAGATTTTGATTATTTAAAGCACTATTGCATTCTCACACTTTGTGGTGTACACACCAGAGTTGTGTACGGCTGGAGAGAGGGGAGGATTTGAACAACAAAACTGATATCCTCCTGTCCTGTTCACTGCTGGGATGGGAGACCTCCACAGAAAGCAGCATACTTTTGTAAGAGACGATGATGGAACAGGTGGGACAGTCATGGTAACCAAAGACACCGCGCAGTCAGAGGTTCTGTCTTTCCAATGAGATGTTAAACTCTCTCAACTATGGTCATTAAAGATCCCATGGCCATCCCAGTAAATCCCAGTATGGTGCTTCGCTCTGATTGAACAAATGCCAGTGCTGCTTCAGGATAAACCTTGCAAACCTCTAGTATCCCATCCAAGCACAGTTCTGTACTCTCATCTGCCCCATGACACAGAAACCAGGGTAGCCTCTTTGCCTGCGAGACGGTGAGCCTGTACAGGACTTCAGTCTTAATAACTGACTATGTAGTTCTTATTTTAGAAGCGCCATAACCTCTATTATTACACCCAAAGCAGATAAGGACGTTCAACAAGCCGAAGAGGGGTGGGCGTACCTGTCGTAGGAGGGCACTCTGCTCGGGTCCTCCACGTACCCCGACAGCAGGACGTGAATGCACTCCACCAGGTGAAGGGGCCTTTTCAGTCGCTGCCAGCAGGGGTCCTGAAAACATCGCAACCATTACCGCCAGAACGAGAACCTCAGTCCTGCCTTTCAGTCCTCACTTGCCCGCAGGCACTAATGGAGAGAATGAAGCACATTCTGGTGCACACACTGGCTGGAGGTCCACCTGAGAAACTAACCTTAGACTGCGGCGGACACCATGTTTTAATATCCGATTTCTGTATAGAAGTGTTTCTTACACTTCTGGTCTGCAAGATAAAATCCTTTATTATTTATAGATGAATGCAATTTTAAACCAATCTTTTTTTCTTGCTGTAATCCTTATTTTCAATATCTTAAGTCAAAAAGCTATTAAACCATGAAATATCATTAGTTATGCTGCAGTTTCCTTTTTTCCTTTTATTTTTTCAAGTCACCTATGAACTCACTGAGTTTCTCAAATCTAAATGATTGTATTTTTCTTAACCTGCTCTTAAGCCAAGCTCCCAGCACACCCTCTAAACATATCAATAGAAATGAAAAGCACCTCTTCCGCCCAGCATTCACAAGAGGCAACACATGAAAGCAGTCAATGTGTTTGAGAAGTAAAGTGGTAATAGTAGGTTTAAAGGTAGCTGCTACCTTTTCCGGGTCCTAGAGGGTCTCTCCGGAATCAGAGCGCTCCTCGTCACGAGGTTCTCCTTACCCGAGCTCGGAACAGCTGGTCGTACACCTCCAGCAGCCGCGGCAGCTGCACTCCGATCTCCTGCATGGTGTAGGTCACGAAGCCCACGTCCCAGCTCAGCCGGCACACCTCCTGCTCCAGGAACTTCACCAGGAATTCTGGAGCGGGTCGGAAAGCAGAGGACAAGAACCGCTGAGCAGGGGGGCTGAGAGCGGAGAAGGACAAAACTGTTCGGGAAAGGGCTTCTTGGAATGCTCACAGAAAGGGACAGTAACACCAAGCTGAGGTATTTTTCTCAATTGTAAGAAGCGACCATAATCGCAAAACAAGAAGAGGACACAGCTCAGAGTGGAGAAAGGCATCGATGACAATAACTGCTGCTGCAATATCTAACGTCATCATGGCTTCGGGTAAGGGTGGGCAACACTAAAAAATACTTAGCGCAATATTTAAGATGCTCCAGGTGTCACAAGATATCACATCACAATACTGTATGAGTTACTGGCACTTGTAACTTTATTGTAACAGAGTGCAGGGGATGGCAAGGACTCGTGACATATGAGATCTTTAAACATATATCTCAATGGTGGGCAAAACACTCATAAGCCAACGTGGGTTAATATGACATAATGAGCCACAGTTCTTTTAAAAGGTCAGGGACCTGAGACCATAAAATCTTAAGCAGGAACAGAAAACCACAGCCTCATACTCTTGTTGAAATGATATGCACACGTCTGATGCAAATTCACTTGCATTGTTAAGTGCCTTGGGGCAACCTTGTTGTGAAAGGCTCTATATAAAAATAAACTGAATTGAATTGAATTCTGATGCACAGATAAGTACCAGATCACCATATCTCATTTATTCAGACATACCAATGGAGTTGAAAAAAGGTCAAGTCCACACCAAGCTCACTGGGCCAGAGCTCATCCTGGCTTCTGCAGCATTAAGTGAATGAGAGAGCACATGACTCTCTCCAGTCCATGAAAGTGGTTACACCCTCCATCAATGCTGGTCCCTACTTATACAGCTGGGTGGAGTAAAGTACCGCCCTCAAGGGATCAAGCGCAGGCAAACCAACATCTGCACAGAGAACCATAACTGACAGTTACCCCCTCTACACAGTGCTGCCCCACCTTACTTGTGCTGTACGTGATTGTGATTTCTGAAAATTAGCAAGAGCATGAAAGACAGCACACTGCAACAGTCAGCACAAAACCAAGTGCGGCCCAATCTACTGCAACTAATTACAGAAGCCTGTGTTTTTGTGATGGGTAATTTATTTCAAATGGGTTTAACCACCATTTGATTATTTGTAATGGTTAAACATAATCAGCAGAAATCGATGAATCTGAATGTCAGCTTAATACATTCTGGCCACAGATATAAAGACAAAAATGGAAACGGTACACTAGTAGTCCGTATTCTCAAAGGTTGTAAAGTGAAGCTTTTCGTGGAAGACCAAGAGAGATTACTAGATTACTAGATTGCTC
Source organism: Atractosteus spatula (assembly GCF_055471065.1). Lineage (NCBI taxonomy): Eukaryota > Metazoa > Chordata > Actinopteri > Semionotiformes > Lepisosteidae > Atractosteus > Atractosteus spatula. The sequence continues at coordinate 62,037,282 of NC_142708.1, read as the reverse complement.
TGCTTTGTCTCTCCAAAACACTGCAGGTGCCCAGAAAGCGTCTGAATATCCAGGACACAGAAGTGCTGCTGCTGTCTAAATTACCTCTCTTGGGGAGTCTTTAAAGGAAGGCAGTCAACAAGCCATTAGCGTCTGTGGATCCTCAATAGGACAAGCAGGGTGCTCCCCAGTGGGATCCCACACGCCACCAGAGTCTTTCTGCAGAGAGAAGGGCCCCTGAAAAGCTAATGGGGGCTCTCAGCTCTGGGACTCAGCACAGAAACAGGAAGGGGAGATTAATTACCAGCAGCTGCCTAAACAAGCATGACTACTCCCCCTCATTCAGAGACACGCAGCTCTGTGCGAGGCTTTCTCCCCGGCAACATTATTCCAAATAACATTTCAGGAAAAAACAAATAATTGTACCCTGCTTATAATGATCAATTTATTTTAGCTTTTTTGCGTATGCTGGATGCACTATCCACTCCAAAGATACCAAACTGGAAAAAGGATCATGTGCATAGAGCTATTCAGCTCGCGAAATGCACGATTTTTGAATGACACAATTGTGTGCTTAATTTGAAATTTGTAACCTTTTTATTTACGTCAAAGAATTTATCTTGTTACCGAGATTTATTAACTGGTCTGAGAAATTGGGACTGCAGTTCCTCTTTAACAACATCATGACTCCCAGCTGCTGACCCTAGTGTGCCGGACCTACCCAGGGGGAAATAGCGTGGGGTTCCTGCGTAGATCTTCCCGAGAGACACCAGTTTGAGGCTCAGGGCTCTCATCCGGTCTGCAGGGCTCATCGCCACGCTGTCACTCAGCTCTGCAAAGCACAGTTCAGAGAGTTCAAATCATTAATCGAGTGTTTTAGTGGCGATCTGGAAAAAAAAAAGGCACGGACAACAAAAAAATCTAAGGGTCCTAGAAACTGACTCAAGTTTCATATCACACCAGCTTTTTCACAGGAAACTTGATAAAAGTTTAGAGTAGAGTTTGCTGTGGTTGAACAAGACCATGTTAACCAGACCTAGCAACACGGATGGCTTGCGTACAAGGTAAGATTGTGCAGATAGCATAAATCAGTTGAGCACCTAAGTCATCGCGGACAAAAATCCCGGACTTGGGAGTAGGTCTCGCCCGTTACCTTTCTCCACGATTTCCTGCCAGAGGGTGTGCACCAGCATGGGCTCTGAATGGCCAGCACAGTGAATGATGGCCAGCTTGCATTCCGACAGGCGAAAATGATCTGCAAACTCCCCATACAGCTACAACAGAGTAAAAGGGAGCAAAACGCAGATAAAACCACATTTCTGATCTTTGTTTGGACAGGAGGCGGTGACCTAAACGCTAACTGGAGCATCTGCACATATGTAAAAAAAAGGTGCATAATTAGCTTATTATTACCCTTGAAGATGTTCACTAAATATCATTTAAAATTGACGTTTCTATGCTAGGTCCGTAGAGTACAAATGTAACCAAAAGTGATGACCAAATAATTCCCATGCAAATTTGGAAAATTAGGTATTTCTATAATAAAGAATCACTGATGACCAAATTCCAATGCTAGATATCCGGACTGATATCCCCAAAATTGTCTCGACATGCTACTGTAATTACAAAAATGACATTTCCAGGCCCGGATCACTGGGGACTTCCTCACTGCGCCTAATGACATGGGCATTTCCCGTCTTCTGAAGAGCCAGTGTACCTTGGTGATGTCCATGAGTTCCGAATCCAGCTGGGAGATCGCCCCTTGCACTGAGGGATGATGGGAATACTGTCTGCTAAGCGTTTCTTGAATCTGCACTTGAATACGAACCACCTGAGAAACGAGCAGAGACCATGCGACTGCATTAAACTGAGAAAGAGAAAGACACATCTATCCCTTCATTTCATAGCCCTCCTGGAAAATGATACTTAACTGTACAAAAATATATTTTTTATTATTTTCTCTTTAATAATGCTATTTTAATGCTAACGTGGACTAATCAGCTATTTTAATTCAAACTTTAAACCATTGGCTTAAGACATGATTGTAAGCAGTATGTCATGTCTACCAATTTTGTAAAGAGGTTGAGTTACAAAATGTCTGTAATTAGCCTAGAATAAAAAAGTTAGTCTGTACTTTTGAATATTTTACGAGGTAAGTATTGAGGTAGGCCAATGTCTTTTATCCTTCCACGTGTATAAAAACGTGTTTATCAGTTTAGTTATTTATCAATACGCAAATCCGCAAAATCTTCAAGGTCTGTTTTGAAAACAAAAAGATTATGAGGACTTGCTCTTGAAAAGTAAGGGTTAAGCCATCTCTCCTCTAGGTCTGACACTCCCCTGCGTGAAACACGCCAGCTTTCCTCGGCAGAGACACCACGATCCCGAGACCCGGACAACTCCTCCCTGGGATTATATCCCTACCTCCATCTTCTCTTCCAGCTCGTGCAGGAACTCGCCGTCGCTGGCCTGCGAGGAGGCGCAGGAGGAGCTCTTGGCGCTCAGGATGGCCCGGGAGATGTACTCCAGCCGCTGCCTCAGGGGGATCTCGGTGCTGCGGAGACAGAGGACGGGGGGGAGACGGGAGACCTGTCAAGCAGAAACTCCTCCGTCTGCTTCAGAGCCCAAACTGACACTGCAAACACAGGGCAACTTCCCCAGCTGCCACTGACCTCCTCTTTCTAAACTCGTCCTTTAAAATAAATTACTTCCGAACAATGGCCGCAATGGACAGCAGTTAACAGCAGATTATTGTCAACTGCTTTCCGTTTCTCTAAGTTGTCACTAAGAAAAGAATCACTTATACCTAAGAGGCATTCCAGCCACAGCAGGATAACTGCTGTCACATTATCCAGTCAGTAGAGCCCATCCAAGTCTGTACAGAGAAAAACCATGTGCAGCAGACAAAGGATTGGCTTAAATCACTGTGATGGACACTTGCCCTGCTGTTGTAACATTGCAGTGGGCTGCTAGAAGGTAGATGCGGATTGGGACACACATAGAAAGACTGCCAATTACTGTGCACACAAACACTACCCAGGCAGTGACCCTGCCTGCTCTCCTGTGCATGTCTGCCTGTTGATTACTGTGCACACACAACTCTCCAGCAGTGACCCTGCCTGCTCTCCTGTGCATGTCTGCCTGTTGATTACTGTGCACACACAACTCTCCAGCAGTGACCCTGCCTGCTCTCCCGTGCATGTCTGCCTGTCGATTACTGTGCACACACACACACCTCTCCAGGCAGAGACCTTGCTGCTCACCTGTGCATGTCTGCCAGCCGTGCCAGCACGTGCGCGGCCTTGCTGAAGTTCCTGCTCTTCTCGTAGTAGCGCCACAGCAGGTCCATGTAGCGCACCTTGTTCTGGTCCTGCTTCATCATGCGCATCAAGTGCTCCTCCAGGTACGGGGAGTTCACCTGTGAGGAAGAGGACGCCGTGCGAGTGAGCAGCTGAAGGGCTTAGAGGAGGAAGCAGTAACCTCACAACAAGCTAGAGACCCAGAAGCGTCGATCTTCCTTTAAAAGACTTGCGCAAGTTTGATCTGAGCATTCAAAATGTTTTTGGGCCTTGATTCAGTCAACCCAGCGGACTTCTTCAAAATGAATGCTGAAACACCAATCGGAGGGCACAGGTGGAAACTACGTGGCAGTGCATTTAAAACAGGCCACCCAGCAATGCTGTTGAAGCTGATGCCCTGGTTTTCCTCGATTTAGCCACCAACTCCAAAACCAGAGTTATTAAAATCTCAGCATGATGCTACAAAAGTCACCAGGTCAAAGATGCTCTGACCCTCAGTGCATTTCCCTACAATGCTACAGAGGAATGGTACCATGTTCCTGTATTTAATTCGTCTTGATTGTTACGAAATCTTTCACCAATAAGCTTGCAGGATAGTCTATTCTTTAAAACCAGACCTTTTACCATGTAAATGGGGAATTTACATTAGGTACCAAAGCTGGCAACAGTCAAGCACTGCCCAGGACACTCATCAGCATGCAACAGTTCTTTATGTGCCTCCGAAATATTATTTTTTTCCACAAATCAATAAAAGCCCACTGTATAGGAGTCTAAGGGCATGATTAAAACAGCCCAGTTGGATTTGCAAACATCTGTTGCGCGTGGAAGAGAGAACTGTGCTGTTCAAGCTGCAGGGACTGTTTAAGTCATGCTGATCGCACTCCTGAGATGCTGTAGCTCCCTCTCACCTCCAGCAGCTTGTCGGTGAGGTCAGCCTGGATGAGCCAGTTGTAAAGGGCGATGTGAAAGAGCTCGTCCTTAGAACGCTGGGCCAGCCCGATCATCTGCTCAAACTGTGGACAGAAAAGAAACAAACATGCGTCTTTTAGACGTCTTTTTAGTTTTTAGACATAAATACATGTTCTGTACTTATTGTAAAATAAAATGAGTATCATCTATCTCTATCACCCTGGGTCAAGGTTCATTTTAGTGCTAAATCCCAACATAAAACTCCAGGCTCGTTTACACTAAACTATGGACCTAATCACTTAGAAATTCAGAGCACATTAATAAACGAAAAGATTATTCGTAATCAAGAGTTCTGCAAAGATAAAGACAGTTGTGTGCTTCTGCCCTTATTTCTTGAGAAAAAACAAAGCATCTATGAGCTTTCTTGGACAGACACTACAAAGTTCAGTATGGGGCAGCAGAGAAGTCTTTCTGAAAACACTTTGCACTCTAAGAACAGAAACTGAGATCAAGAGACAAAGGTAGGGGAGTGAACCACCTGTTGGATTAAAAACCAGACCAACATGTAAGATTACATTTGCAGAGATAGAAACCACACTGCCCCTTCTGAAAGCGGTACTGACATGTGCTGCTGCGTCTTCGTTGCTGAGCATGTTGGGGTCTGATGACATCACAGGGGGGCCGGGCTGCTTGGGCACGCTGGGAGACTGGGGGGCCGCCTTGCTCTGATTCACCAAATCCTGCATCGCGTCGGTGATGCACTTGTAGCTGTTTAACCTGCACACAGGATCACATGGTCATCCATCAGCTCCATAATCACAACACCCCGAGAAGCAAGTCAACACAACACTTCCTCATCTGTCTTCATTTTCATCATCACACCTGTGGTGTGAGTAACTGCACTGGAGTACGTACAATTATTCATAATTTAATATCTGATCTGCACACCCAGTCATTTATCTAGCAAAATGATACCATACTTCAGAATTCTTAATTTGGCAACCTCCTATTTTAATATTTTTTGGACAATAAAGATAAACAGTGGATTGGGGCTTGCACATACTACTGAACAAATAATGAGCCTACATCTGGTATTTAAATCTGCACATTAGCAGTACAAAATGACATCAAATTTATTCAATAGCATGTGATGCATCCAGGGCTTGTTACTAGTGGGTGGTACTGAATGAGCGGTTTAATCAGAAACCGAACGTCAAATCAGAAGGAGGCCTACCTCTCCTGGAAGGCTTGTTGTCCGGCAGCATCCTCTTCAGGCTCCCCGTTCTTGTAAAAATGGGGTCCCAGCCTCTGGGGGTCCTTCTTGTCAGCTGCAGTCAGACACAACTCCACCACTCCCTCGTAGAAACGCACTGAGCCAGAGAGAAAGACAGGGACCGCCCGTCAGCGTGACAGCCACAGCTAGGTCTGTGTGAAACACAGGACGCCTGAGGGACAGCTGAAACACGAGCATCCAAGAGGATAGCAAGACTACACCTATGGTCCTGGCCAGCACCTTTCCTTCAGGTTTTACAAGCAACTTCAGTCAGGTGACATTAATCCTGAGTGATTACGCTAATCACTCAAGAAACTGAAGGCTCAACTGACTGCTCTTCTGGACCGAGCTGCAAACCAGTGGTGTGAGTAACATTTGCTATAGGAGGATGCAAATAACACCTATCTTTCTTAAGCAAGTTGGTCTACTGATCATCAAACTGTTGCTACATAAAATGTGCATGTATGCAATTTGGTTAAAAAAAAAGTAGCGCTTTGTTTTGCTTTGCCCTGTCAGACAAAATAACATAACGCATAGCACAACTGTAATTGGCTCCTCAACTCGAAATCACCTGTGCATGAGAGCACAAACACCTAGTATTGGAAGCCACTGGCCAGATGCTGCTGATCTGAAGCGCCTGTATTGTGCCCAAGCATGTTTGCCTGGCACGGGGCCCCAGTCCCTCTCTCAGAGCAGCTAGGGTCCCTCACCTTGGCGGTACTGTGCGCACACGTGGGGCAGGTCCGTCTGGTGGCTGATCTGCTGGTAGAGGCGCAGCGACTCGCGTAGCATCTTCTCCCTCTCGACCTTGTTCTGGATCTGCCTGGTGCTCTGCAGCAGCTCGTTAGCCTGGAGGACAAGACAGGTTCTCTCAGCACTGATGGCCCTAGAAGCCACTGTGGATCCAAACAAATAAGTGGCAACCTCTGACCTTCTATTTCCACTGCCCTCTTTTACCATTTAGGTTATCTTTCCTCTTTAAATTTCTGTACCTTCAGAGTATTTTCTCTTCTAATTTTATTTCATGAACAGGCTGGTAGCTCCTAAGCCTCAAAGGTCTTATAAAAATTGCATTTCCAGCCACTTCTGTCCAGCCTGTCCAAAAACCATTTTCAAATGCCACAGAGAGAGCATATTCAGACGGTGTCCATCTGGACTGTACATCAGCCTCCTACTTTAAATCATAACCCAGCAGAAAAGGCATCAGACCAAGGCAAGAGCAAACACACCTGCTCCTCTCCGTGCTGGGGAGGGTGGAACTCACCTTGGAGCACACCGAGTCATCGCTGCTGTACAGCAGGGGGCAGGTCTCACGGAGGTGGCAGCTGATAGCGTCCACAGAGGCGCTGTCCTTGATGTAGCAGTTAATGAGGGAAGTGATGAGCGCGCCCGTCAGCTCCCTCCCCCGGATCACAATGTCCTTGAAGCTGCTCACCTTCACCTGCTCCTGAAACTCCTGGATCAGAGAAACGCAAAAGAAAAACGTCAAACTTCTTCTGCCAAGCCCACAACCAACCACTAAGAGGTTAAAGGTGCTGAATCAGTACACTCTGGAGCAGAGCAGAGGAGAGTGCAGGGGAAGGTTTGACTGCTGTATTTCAAATCCAGACTGTCTAAACAGAAGGACCTGTTCAGAAACAAGAGGGGGGACCCAGAGACAAGTGGAAAATATGATTCCTTATAATCTGTTATAGGGCGTAATGCATTTCACAATCTGTAAGTGCTGGTGTCTGGAGGAAACCACCCAATCACAATTTCAAAGGAAATTCCTTGAGGCCCTTGAAGAAAAGCTCTTAGCTTAGCTTTTTAGATCACAAGGACAAAGTCCGAGGTGTCATGTCTACATGCAAACTGCCCAAAACTAAAAGCATGCCTTATGTAGAACATCTTATATACATCTTAGAAACATAAACATTTGCAAAAACCAGGTACCGGGACAGGAACACACAGAGCTTGAAGAAAAAATAGCTTTTCCAAAGTGCAGTGCTAGGGGAGACAGCAGAGCCCTTCAGCGAGAGCTCTTGCTAAGTCCCAGTGGGGTTTGGAGGGCTCACCTTGGGCAGGTCATTCAGGATGAGGCCAAACTGGTGGTCACACAGCAGCTTCCACAGCGCCAGGGTCTGACAGGTGTGGTGGACCAGCTGCTGGATCCCCTGGAGCGAGATCTTCTCGTAGGCCTGGGCCTCGGCTGCAAGATCAGAACATCATCATCATCATTATTATCATCATCATCATCATCACCACCAGGCATCGCACTTGGGACCATTCTGCACCGTCCTGCAGAGGACTGTGTACAGCAAGACATTAATTCTTGCCACAGCTACTGTCTTAAGTACCTCCTGATGAACTGAAATACATTAAAAAAAGAAATCTCTTCACAGGGAGGCTGATCTCCTTTCAGCCTTTAGGCCAAACCAAAAAGAAGCAACAATGAATTGTTTCGTTGCACCAACGGGTTTATATTCGCACCTTGCAAACTGCAATATGACTAGCGCTCCTTTTAAAGCAAAGCATAATCGGTCCTCTGATCAGTTTCTCAAGCCTACACTTCTACATGCAATTTAGTTGCTACATCCTTCTTTCAGATACATAACAGTAATTTGGTTTCTAAAAGATGGAAAATAAAACCATTTTATTGAGAAGACACAAGAATGTATTCACCAGCAGCCATAGAACAGATTAGCCCCAAGCCAGACATAAATCACAAGCATAAAAATATGACCTTTATTTTCAAAATAAACAGATGGTAGTATCACCTATAGATCAATACAGATGAATTGCAGATGCTGGTTAAGGCGAAAGTGATTTGTTCAGCACGATATCTGTTTCAAAAGCAAACCAGCTAGTTAATGAACTAGATATAGAGGATGAGAATACAATTATCCTAAAACTTAAAAGCAAGCTACTTACCCACCAAAAGGGAAGCAGATAAGTGCCAAGTGCATGTTTTGCATTTTCATTCACAACTGGAATACACAGTCAAATCAGCCTTTTTTGCTCAGTAATTTGGGATTGAACATCCCCAAAGGCAGGCAGGTCACTGAAACGAACGTCGAAACACAGGGTGTGGCAGGAATGTGGGATGACGCAGGGGCACTTACTGTGGTACTTCCTCTGCAGCTCCTGCTGCACTTGCTGTGAACTGCCTCCATCCGGCCGCATGAATCCCAGCAGCCTCTGCTGCAGGTTGCCGGGGGAGCTGAAACTACAGCACAGACACGTTACTGAGATGGGCATGACTAGGTGCTGCTTCTTTCACATTCATCAGACACAGAGGGGCTGGACAGCATCAGCCACATCTTAAAAAAGCTCTTCCAAGAATATGAGTACCTCTGCCAGTAAGAACTAACAAATATTTTATTACACACTTGGTCCTCAAGGCTCAAAAGGGTTATGTTCCAAAACTCTATCTACCAAATTGGCTGCATGAGTCGGATGGCTTCCTCTTGTCTGTAACCTTTACGCAGAGTTTTTTCCTACCTGACAGCTCCCAGCGAGCCAGGGCTGAACTGTGAGTTCTTATCCAGGAAGTCCTTCAATCCCCTCAGCTCCTGAAGTACTGATTCCAGGACTGAGGAAGTCACCGAGCTCTCCATCTGAAATTGAGCCACTCATCAGCTCAGTCTTGCAGACACAGCAGGCGTGTGTCAGCCTTTTTTTGTTACATGAAAAACATGCTAAATTATTATGCTGTTATTTATTTTCTTATTTGCATATTATTGCATTAGTTATGCCAACGCCACAATTCAGGAGATAAAGTGAAGTGAAAGGAGTGAAAGTGAAGACCAAACAGCCATTTGGTCTTCGATATCAAGAAGTACATTCACACCCAAGATCAACAGCTTCTATACACATATTCCTCGAACATCTCAAAATATTAAATAGAAACGCTTCCTATCTATTTTGAAGTTCTACTCACAATGGTGACCTGCTGATTTCCTGTACTGATGGTCTTCTCCGTTGCCAGGCTTCCATCCCAGATATTCCTATCAAAATAAAGGATGGCACTTTTCAATGCACAGCCACAGATCAACAGCCAAAACTTCAACAACACACTGTCATTGGACATGGTGCTGAAATCAACGTCCAATACAGCTATCCTTCAAAATCTGCTCGTCTGCTCGTCATTCTGTCTTTCTGTTCCTTGCTTGCCACCTTAGAGAGACCAATTACAAATCGTTTCATTCGTGAACAGTAACACTTCGCACAATTCTATCCAACGACTGGCTTAGCTGAGTTGGAGCGAGCAATGAGTTGCTGAATGCGAGGCAATCGTACAGGGATGAGTAGTGTGTGAGTGGTGTTAGCAGTGGGATTGGAACAGGAGCCTTACCCCAGGATCCTGCTGAAGTAAATGCAGATGCCGTTGTGCTTCCCGGAGAACACCACCTCCGGTCCAGCCATGGCAGTGATGGGCGCTCCAGCGTGACCCATGGAGGGCGCCTGCACAAAGGGGGTGGACACACTCGGGGGGTAGGACCCTGAGATACACAGGGGGACGACAAGAGACATGGCATGTGGCTGAAAACCAGCTGTAATAAAGTTTTAAATATGCTCTCTGACCGAAAAAAGCCTTCCGAGACAGAAAAGCTTGGAGAAATGAATTTTAAAAGCCCGACATCTTAATAGTGTCAGTGGTGTGTAATGCCAAACACGCTGCAGCTGCCACCTAAGACTGAAACAGCACACAACACATCTGCTCGACTTGTCATACCTCAAGGATATCTAACGTACCACGCCGATGACTGTACTTCTGAAAGCGACAGGCGAAGCTTCCCTGTCACAGAGATTTCTGCATGTAAAGACCTTGTTTCCCCTTCCCTGATTGTGACTTGTGCAGACTTGTGTAACTACATGCTTCGTTAGCATGCAGTTCGCTTCACACTGTCTACAGCTGCATGATGAACTTCAGAACTGTTCGTTTTAAGCAGCCAGCCCTATCCAGGTCATACTACAGAGCTGTAGAATGAAACGAACTGAAAATGGAGAAACTGTTCTGGTTCGGATGCTGAGAAGGAAAAGGACAAGGAAAGGACAGGGCCTATGTGAAGGCCAGAGGTAGAGTACCTGGAGCAGGGGTGGCCAGGAAGCTGGGATTGGGAACTGGACTGCTGATGGGCAGAGGGGAACCTACAGCAAGAGCAAAGGATGGAGACAAACACCACTGCGATGACTTAATGCTGCACAACACAGAATCAAAGAAGTCTCAAGGACACACCTACACTGTGCTAGAAGTCAAGAATCTCTCAAACCACTCAAACTTGAGCCAGCAAATTGGCAATATTAAGACTACAGAAAACAAATTTGAGTGCTGCACATTAATAATAAAAATCTATTTCTGAATAAGTATACACAAGCTAGTTTTTGCTTTTCAGTTCCTTAATCTTAATTTACCGATGAACATTGATTACATTTTGTCTTACTCTTTAACTCTAGTAGGTAAACATCAGTATAATGGAACAAACAAAATCTCAGTATTTTAAGTGCAGGCTTTCCACCAAACACTTGCTTTCATTTAACTTTTTACCATTACTCCAACTTCTTACTTCAAGGAACACCTCCAGTGTTCACAGTGTGCAGTGTGAAATATTTAACACTTCACTCAAAATACAACAAGTGGCAGACTGAAGCACTGCTTAGTCAGTGGGGACTGTCCCAGTTCTGGAAGACTGGTGTGTCTGCCTGTTTTCAGGCCATCTTAACTTCTCCCAGCTCTTTAGGTGCTGGTGCTTGAAGAGACTGAACAAACCTGCAGACACGTCAGGACTTCAATGGGTGGGACTGCCCACGACAGTTTACATCTGTCTGACCATCGAGTGGTACAGAGAAATCACTGACTGGTCTGACTCAGATTACAGAATATTCTTCAACACACTTAAATGAGTGCGTCCAGCAGAGAGGACTTTGAGCCCTACACAGCGGGTCTGCTCTAGAAAAAGTGACTGGAGGTCTGATAAGCAGCAGCTTTACTTTGTAGATTTTATAACTAACAGCAGTGCTGTTTATATTAATCATATACTGCACTTTAGGCTTGAACTGAGGTTACTAAAAAGGCTTTGAAAACTGGTCTTCCTAGTGTCCCACAGCAAAGAAAGTTAAGAACTCTGGAAGTAAGGCATACCTGCAGTGTTGAGTAACGATCCTGCAACAAACGCTCCACTGATTTCCGAGACGCACCCCCATCCCGTTTCTCTTGTCACTTACCAGGCACGGGTGAGCTCAGCATGGGTCCCACGCTGCTGACAGGAGCTGACAGGGCAGAAGCGAAGCGCATCTGTGCCTCTCCTCCATACCTGCAACACAGCACGCACAGAGGCCGCAGTTATATACCAGGGCTCCAGCAACTCCAAGAATTGCCATGCGGTTCTGCAGGATTGTTACACCAAATTCAGCTGCGTTTCACTGCCTCCTGAAACAATGCGTTTCCCAGGCTCCCCGGTGACAGGTCACAGCTGACCCAGGAGACCCAGGGAAGAGAAAGGTGGAGGCGAGAGACAAAAGGCGGGCTCAGCTTGTGGACAAACTAGCCGCCGCAGCACAGTGGAAACGTCACAAGATGGAACAAAGTGAAAGTGAGAAGATTACTGCTTCGATTTGAACTCTTATTTATTAGTCCCGAAGTAGCTTAGTTGCCCCGCTTTGCTTATATAGGTATCTCAAGGAGTCGGCTATTGCTCTGAAGAAAACATTTGAGGTTTTTCTGTTTGTGAGTAATTGACTACTCGCAGGGATAATGTGTGCTGGAAACTGAGTGGAGACAATTGTTGTTTTTCACACCCTTGCTCCAACTGACTTTTTGTACAGTAAGAGATTCTAAAGGTTGTTATATCCCTGCCCGTGTTACAAATCTAGCCGACACCAAAATTTCAAAACCTTGCTGTAATCCTGCAAACTGCATCACCTCAGTTTCTCTCCTGCAGGAACTAAAGCCACCACTCCTCATTATAATCTGTTACAATTAGCAGCCTTTAATTGATCAAAAAACTTTTTATCTTCTACTTAAAGCACTTCTATGTTTACAAACGCCAATGAAAGATAGATTCCAATCAAGAAAATGGAAATCCGGAAATCAGGCATTCACTGAAAAATTAGAGCATCAAAAACACCTGGCTTCCGTCAGGCTATTTTGTAAGGGACAACATCAAAACAAACCAGTGCCCACATATACGTTAAATTTTTAAATTTTAAACTTTTACTGCTGCTTCATAATAACTCCTTTGAGAAGTTTTCCACTGACAAATGCACCAGTTTTCTGGAAGAGGCTGAAAGGTGCCGCACCTGAAGAAGGCCGTGGAGGCCCACAGGGACACCTCTCTGTCATAGGCAGCGCTGGAACAGGCCAGGATCAGAGCGGTGGCACAGGCCTGCTCCTCCTGCAGAGACACAAGACACGTCCAGCGTGAGGGACCGCACCATTGGGAACAGAAACCCTAACTGCAATGTGCCACTGCTGTGGCTCCTAGTAGGATGAAATTCGAAAATGGCTTAAACTGATCACCACTGAAGCCAGGGGTGCTCCGCAACGCTCACCCTGTGCAGCTTGAAGAATCTCTCGATCTCCTCCCCATCTCCCCCAGCACTGCTCACCAGCAGGTGCCTCAGCTGATCCACAGGGCGCAGCTTGTGGAAGATGTGACTTCCCTGAAGCAAAGACACAAGCGTCTAGTTCTGCACAGACAGGCCGGCCCTTCTGTGAGGACTCCAGCACAGGACACACTCACTGGGCTCATTTCTAGATACAACGGAGTCAGTTCCAATGACACTTTGTGATTATTAAACCCCCTGGCAGGACACAACAGGGGGCTGTCTTTTGCCACAAAGCAAGAAACTTTTTTTGGTACCCCCAATACAAAAAATGTTTTCAGGTGCTAATTCTGCAGAAAGAATACTTTAAGCAAATAGCATTATCATTTGGAAACGCACACAAAAAGCTCCAATTTAAAAAAAGACTAACTAAAAGGACATAAAAAAATATTTCTTAGGTACTGCATCTGGTCATTATAGATCCAGATTTGTTGGATGCCCAAGAAAAACAAAAACCAAATGGTACCAGAAACAAACAGAAAGCCTGCTACTCCTCTAGTGCACCCGAAGCAGTAAGGCTGAGGAATCGGGCAGTGTGAAGGTACCTTGGCTGAGAGAAGGACGAACTTCTTAGGGGGGATGTTGTGCTGCTGAACCACGACTGGAGAGTCTGTGTGTGGTACCAGGTCCCTGTTGAGCGGAGTCACGACCTTCACTGCCCTCGACTCTTCGACCGCACACAGAGACCACGTGTGTCCGTCCACAGTCGAGGTCATCTGTGGACGACAGCAAACACTGCAAGGCGCTGCTGGGCAAGACATTATCTGTCCAAACCCGGCCATGATGTCAGCTTCAGACATACACAAGGACACACAATGCAAAACATTTCAGTTTTGAGGAGGCCTTCCAAACTTCACTTTCCCACAAGCTCCGAATGTCACTTTAAAACAGCATTTAAAGGGGAACTGCAGTCCCAATTTCCCAGACCGGTTATTAAATAAATTAATTCACAGAACAAATTTACAAATTTTGAATCAAGAACTTTGTCAAAGTACCGTAAGTCGCCATGTTGTCACAAACTAGCATTCGAGGTCCCACGAATTGCCTTATGATGCAGCCCTTTCTGCTCACTAGTCACCACAAAGATTAATATCATGTAATGTAAGAGCAAATAAATACAGGTTACAATTACAATAACCGATACTGATAAAAAATACATGTATCTTCTACTCCAATCTCCTCTTCTAATTAGAGGAAGCCATTTGGCCCATCTACCATGTTTGGGGGTAGTTAAGAGATTTAAGGATCTATTTCATCCATTCGTTATTTGGAAGAAGCCAAGGCAATGGCTTCATCCACATGTAGCTTGTTCCATACTCTCCCAACACTTTGGGTTTCGTGAAGTACCTCCTGTTCTTGCTTTAAACCCTGTGTCCACACGTTCTTGTTTCACTGTATGATTCTGATTCTTTACAACACTTCAGATATGAGAGCACAAATAGCCAATTACGGGACTAACGTATTAAATATCCAATAAACCTCATCCTCAGAGGGTCCTGGAAGCACACTCAAGTTTGCTGAATGCTGCTGAAATGTACCTGTGCTTCCATTAAGGGTTTCTTGAAGGGGAAAGAGTCGTGGTTGATGCACCACAGGATATCGCCATCTTCTGTTTCCGAGGCGGCCATCAGCAGAACGCCTACAGCAGCGACAAAATTGCAAGAACACAACTGTGCTTGAAGAACAGCACTAAAACACCAGTTATGCTTCAAACACTGTATGTCTGTCTAATGTCTACTCTGGCACAAAGTCTCAAAGTTAGCGGGTAATAATGTCTTGATTTAAGGCACCTTTGCTGTAAAGGGCTTTGTGGACTTTGGAAGGTTTCTGAAGCGTGGCGGAGGCGGAGAATCCTGGAGGCAGGCGGACGTGGACCAGAACCAGCATGCCGGGCCGGGCAGAGGTGTGCCTGGCGTTGGGTGGGGAGAACGGCGTGGTGCTGAAGTATAGGCGAACACCTGCAGAGACAAAGTCAGAACACAACTCCAGAATCCTGAGCGGCCAACTTTTAGACACAGGCTGGCTGACCGACTACTAAGAGTTAGAAAACAGGGGCAGCAGTGTGGAGTAGTAGTGAGGTTCTGTGGGCTTCTGGACTCTAACAACTCAATTGCTGTGGGTTTGAATCCCACTGCTGTTGTACCTTTGAACAAGACAGTTCACCCAAACTACTCCACTCAAATACTGCACTGTGGAAATGGGTCTTATACATTTAACACCTCCCTGTACATGTGAGAGCACCTCTCTATCACACCTGTCCGTACCTGCATGTGTAATGGCCAGCAGGTGGCAATCCGAGGATTCGGACCTCTCAATCACTGCAATCTGAACAATGGGCTTGAAGACCGACCGATCAATAGTCCTGAGTGAGGAAAAGGAAAGAAATCTAAGCAAACGGTAAATCTCAAACCCCACAGATGCCGTCGTGGTAAAAGTGATTCTCTCTTTGCGAGCAGGTGCCTGTACAGTTGTCAAAGTGAAAACACACCTTGCAATGTTGCCCGCAGCTGACACGATGGAATTCTGCGACATGCCGGCCACTCTGCTCATCCCCTGTCCGTCCACTCCCAGGTCATACACCTAGGACAACACAGGGCTGGGATTAGTATGGGCCCTCTGAATAGGACACAGACTTTTGGCACACTTTTAACACACCAAACTTTCTGCAGCACACCAAATGATTAAAAAGGCAGTACCGCTGCAGGAAATAACGAAGTAAATTACAGAATTGTCTTTACTAGGCTTTCCTTGTAAAATGTGAGCCATGTTTAATATTTGCTTCAATGTCGGAAAGAGGTACACAAACCTCCTTTTCTACACTTCAAACATGAGGTTTCTCGATTCTGTGGCACACCTGAGACCTTCCCAAGAAACCAGTAACCTGCGATATATGGTTTGGGAAACAGTGTTCCCGAGAGAAAGACTCAGGACTTCAAAATGAATAACAGCAGCCCCTGAAGGCTTCAATAGTAACGGGACTATTCACAGTAAAATGCCGCCTATCACTGGATCTCCTGAAAGAACCCTATGTAAAAGTCCTACCTGAATGACTCCCTTCTCTGAGCGGGTGTAGAGAGTGTTGCGAGTGTTGTCGATGGCTATCTGGACAATGGGATCTAGAAAAAAAAAAGAGAAATAATTAATCTGCCTTATACAGGGCAATTTGCTCGTGGCACACCTACTGAGGTCTACAGTGCATCCTCAGTGGAACTGAGATCTCTGAGCTGCATCAATTCACCTTCAAATCAACATGGAGAATTTTACTGACACGGTTTTGCCTGGAACAGGCGGAGAGCAAGAAAACGAGATGAAAAGCGCCCCAGAATCGCTGAGAGCAAGAGCAACAGGAAAGCTCTAAGGACGTGAACCCCAGAGGCGGCTGGTCGGGCAACTCACCGTCCTCAGAGAAGGTGAACTGCAGCACGGAGGGGATGAGGAAGGAGAGGGTGCTTTTAGAATGGTTGATCTTCCTGCAGCGCTGGCTGAACCATCCCGCTTCGGCCTGGGATACGAAGAAGGGAGCATGTGGTGAACAACCCCGCCAAAAAACTGTCTGCCAACAGGCCGTGTGGGTTACACACCCCTGAGCTTTCTCCAATCGACTGCTATACTGATCGGAGAAAGAAGTCAACGAAAAGACCCTTTCTGCAAAAATCCAGATCTCGGAGTTCAACAAAACAAACCCTAACCACAGCTGGCTTCATTTCAAGCCAAAAGGTACAGAGCTGCAGGACTTGGACACAGTGCAGGTGGCTGCAGGGATGCATTCATCTGTAATAATCAAATGGTTCTTTATGAAAACACCATACTGAGAGCCAAGTCAGCAAGTAACAAACACAGGTCAAAAGGAGTGCATCACGTTCTGCTTCCAAACCCACTGATTTCTTAATCCTCCAGAAAACATAAAGGTTATTAATACTGACATCTCAGTAAAACTGTGAAATCGGTGGCCCTTCTCCCTTTTATCTGTGGAATGAGCAGCGGTTCTAACGCAGACCTCTAAAGAAAACACGGAACAGAACTCCATTGTCAAAAAAATGAACCAACAAATACTAACGCAATTGGTGCAATGGGCCCTGCCGATCCCAGGCGAGCTGGGCGCCGGCTTGGCCGAGAGCACAGAGGGACAGCTCTGTTTGGCTGCACAGCACCAGCCTGAGAGGAGGAGTCTCTGCTGTACCTGATAGGCAATCTCGTACAGACAGCCGTCTTTTCCCGCCAGGAATATGCGCCCCAGGTCGGTGGAGGTGACGGCCAGCAGGTAGGTGTTGTCAGTGGGGATGGAGTACAGCGGGTCGGGTAGCAGCTGCATCCCGCTGGACATGCTGTCATTCAGAGCTCCTGCCATCAGCCGGAGAGACAGGTAAAGCGTGACTGAGATGCCCCAGCTCTTAACACACAATAAAACCTCAGTATTGCCAAACCAACACCTAACACTGTCAACACGGTGGACGTCTTCAGAATGAACAGTGAAACACGAACCAGAGGGTGTGAGTGGGAGCAATGTGGAAGAGCATTTAAAACCCAAGAACAGAAGGTGCCACATTTTAAACGTGCGTCGAAAGAAAACCGTGCACGCAGGAAATAGAATGACCGAAAACATCCCATTACAGTGGTCCAGTTCGGTTCGGTAAAGACCGGGAGACCGAGGCCCTACCTGCCTGGGAGCCAGGGAAGCTCAGCCCAAGGATGACGACGTCCACCGGCGTGGCTAGCACCAGCAGGTACTGGATGTGGGGCTGGAAGATCCCTGCAGAGGACAAAGCACACGGGTGTCACGTCAGGCTCTGCTGTGAGGTAACTTCAAGGCCCGGCCCCTTTCCAACTCCTGAAAGCAGCCCAGGGGGGGTCACTGACAGGCTTGTGACAACGGATGTACAGGTACGCCGCAGATCACACTGCCCATGGCGCCAGTTTAAAAAAGAAAGCGCGTTTAGCATCAGTAAGCAGGTACAATTTGCTCTTACCTTCTTTTGGCTTTACGAGACCCACAGACAGAATGGTTTCGCTAAGGCCATCGAAGTAGGCAACATCCCCCCTGCCGTGGAGTGAAAGAGAAATAATGTGATCACTGTTCTCATTACTCACCCACTCCCCACTATTACCTGCCATGGCCAACTATGGCCGGTCTGGCACGGGAGGGGTTCACCTCCATTTTAAGTGAGATCTGTCATTTATAAACATTTTCTAGGACAAATCAATCTTGAAAAGGTTTAGAAGGGAAAGGGTGAGTAACCACCGGAGTGCTGCCCAGTGGGGGCAATCAGTACGTACCCATCCTCATAGTTCCACATGAAAATGTCATTGTCGATTGTGAGCCATGCCCGGCTGATCTCTGGGAAGACTCCCATCATGCAGTTGCACTGCATGTCTGGTGCACAGAAGAGGTAAAGAACCCAACCAGCGCAAAAGGAACAAACACATGACTTGTACAGAAAATATCAGTGCTACATTGTGGGGTAAAGAACCTTGCTCTTTGCTGCTTTGACACTGTAGCTGAGGCCCAACTTAAATCAAGACACTATCCTGGCTGGCGACTGCCACCTGATGACACAAACAAAAAGAGCTTCAGCATTAAAGCTTAATTACTGGCGAGCACTTCAGCAGCAGGCAATGGACGCACCACAGCCGTTCGTGCCTGCTGTGCCGGACTGTTTCAACTAGAGCAGAAACACACGAGGAGTTGTGGGGAATCTTCAATCTCCAGCAGAAAAGACGAGAAGGACTTGGGCTCAATCACGAGCCCCCAAGTGCCTGCTGGGGTTGGAAGCTCACAGCTCAAAGGAGAGCGAGGCAGCTTCAGTTTGGAAGACCGAAGACAAATGTTGAAACATCTACAGCCTTGCTATTTATTAATAATCAAGTGGAACTTTAAAAAGACAGAAGTGTTAGGCTGCTTGTTGTAGTGCCATTCTTGTATTGACACGCTGCTGTGCCGAGAGTTGTGTCTGCACTCCGTCTTCTCCTCACCCCAGCAGATATCTAAAACTACCTGCGATCAGACAGAGTACGTTCACTGTGATTTGTGCAAGACAGGGACGAGAGAAAAACTTTAACCTGTGCTTTAGGGCCACAGACCATCTTTCTTTCTGAATTAACACTGTTCTGCGAGATCCTGACTTGTGCTAAAGCAACTGAAAACATGCTGTTAGCATCGGGGAACATTCCCACAGGATGGAGTGCAGATGGAGAAAGCGGGATCCTGGAGCGCAGAAGGATACGGCTGAACTGCTCCACCAGCTCGGGGGGCAGGGGTACCCTGCGGACCGGGCTGATCTCGGGCAGGCTGGGCACGGTCAGCAGCCCAGGGCCCTGCAGGGGGTAGTCCATGTCCGACATTCCCGACAGGGAGGGCATGTCTGTGCACAAGGGGAAAAGAGGGTGAGAGTCGGTCCTCACGCAATGTTTAAGCTTCCAAAACCTATTCTGTTCCTGCCTTGCATTATTTCTCTGCATTACCCGATCAGAAAGAGCAATCACAGTGCTGTCATTCCATTCATCAACAAGCCATCTGAACACGTTTTACATCTGCTGGGATTCTGGGCATCGTGTTTAACCCG
The DNA here is from genome assembly GCF_055471065.1 of Atractosteus spatula. Lineage (NCBI taxonomy): Eukaryota > Metazoa > Chordata > Actinopteri > Semionotiformes > Lepisosteidae > Atractosteus > Atractosteus spatula. The sequence goes on along the minus strand of NC_142708.1, from coordinate 62,017,678 downwards.
ATCCCAGCCTGCAGTGTGCTAAGTGTTTTACATTACCAATACACCCATACCACTTTTTATGAATGTTCTTTTTATGAAAATTCGATACTACAAAGCATGTGAATTGTCACCCACATTTCGAAAAACAAAAGCCAATTTTGTATCTATGAAGAACCGATGCCAAATGCAGAGAGTGAAGAGGAAGGCGTCATACGACTCATTTCATACCGAGTGTGTGCATCACATTCCTCTAGCTAGTATGGGTGAGAGTGAGCACAGAGCCTGCACAGGGGCACAAGAGAAATATGTGATACAGTTCATCGTTTCTTGCTTTGGGCGCTCTTATTTTTCACAAGAGTATTTGTGGTTTAAACTTTATCGTGGTGTTAAAGAGGTGTTCAGAAAACGTAAGTGCGTAATTACACTAAACTAGATAATCAGTGTTTTTATTACTAAAAACACAAACAACAGTATGAATGTTAGTTATTCTTATTATTATTATTTCGATGTACGAAAGATTTTCTGGGAACGGATTATGCTTGTAAAAAGAGGTACGGGTGTAGATCATAAAAAGTGTAATAATAACATGCAATCAGTGTAATCAGTTTTATTTTTAACACAATGTGTGAACTGCACATGTGAACCATCCTGCTCTGGAGTCACTACAGGGCACTGTAACTTTTTTACAATCTGTCCTCTCCTCAGTTTTCAAAGGTCTACCAAAGACTGGTATGGTGCAGGAAGGCAGACAGCGAACGAGTCGATTCTCACTGTGCGCCGGGACGTTGAGGAGCTCCGAGAGGTCAGGGAAGCAGCGGTCGTCCTGCAGGTGTCTGTCGATGAGCCTCCCGGTGTTCTCCAGCGCCTCCTGCAGCGCGGCCGCAGGACTGCTGGCACCCAGGCTGGACGGCATGGTGTGGGGAAGAGCCACCTGCCGCAGGCGAGGAGAGATTTGGGTCAGCGCAGCCCCATGCGGAGCTGGGCAGGAATTTACACCACGGGTGAGAGAGCAGTCCAGCACCACGGTCCAAACCAGACCCACATGCCTGCTGAGCTCACAGGACGCTTGAGTGAAACCTGAGGAGCAATTTTATTTTCTACTGGACGTCTGAAGCTACTACTGAAATTATAGCAATGAAGACAATTCAAAGTCAGCCTCCTACCGTTTAGGAACCGTAAACAAACTCACCCTATTACGAGGTCAGCTAAGGGTAAGATTATGTAACTGGAAGCTGGACTGGAATAAAAACCAGCAGACATGGGGGTCTCCAGGACAAAGGAGGGGAACCCCTGAACTAGACCAGGCATTCCCAAATGGGAAACTTGGGCCAGTAGGTGGTGCTCTCCCTGGTGCACCAGGATTTTGAAACCAGTGCCCAGTCCACTGGTGACCGATGACACTGCGCTGGGGGAGGTGTCATCTTTCAGGTGACATGTTCAAGCTGGCTGCTTGGTCCATAAAGATCCCAGGGTGCTCTCTGGAACAGTAGGGGTGTTTTCTGTAGGGGCAGGTAGAGGAACAGTAGGGGCATTCTCTGCCTAAATTCCGCCCTGGGCCTCCCTAAAGCTGCCCCTGAACTGAACTGGTGAGCTTCTCGCTCTGTCCCCTGGTCTGCTGAGCGGTGCGGCTGCCGCCTGGCATCATGAGATACAAGCGTGTGGCCCTCGTATCTGGGAAGCATTCTGAATGAAAAGTGTGATACAAACGCAATTAATCACTAAATACGCTCCAAGAAACATCTTGTGACCACAATAACCAGCTTAAAAAAGCAAGTTGACAACTGCAATAGCACGTTAACTTGGCGATATTCAGCGATGTGCTCCAGACTGACAGCTGAGTTTACACACTGCAGTGTGCCGTTTCAGGGTCTTCTGGAATTACGCAGAGCTAGCTGTGAAGAGATCAGCTTGGAACCGCAGCACCCAATCAGCTTTAACTATGACCACTATCTAGCTAGCTTCTTTGTCTTTTGCCCGCACACATAAACCTTCAAACTAGCTGACAAGGTAAACCATTCACTCATCTGAAGGGATTCTCTACCGCAAGGATTCTGAAAGTGGGATCCGGGATCCGGTGAAGGAACACTTCAAGAATTTGAATCGGTCCTCAATCACATTCACCCCTGCAGGCGGAAATGTCTTCAGTAGCTGGCAGTGAATTTCTTTCTGACAGATTTGACTGCCAATATCAGCATTAGTGCTGGGTTTCATGCCATATTACAATGGATGGTCCCTGAGCCACAGTAGTAGTATTTCTAAAACATGAACGCAGTTCCTAAGAGCTTCAAAACCACTAGTCTAGTGCGGAAGAGGATCACCCTTAAGATATTGGACGGCTGACCAGCTCCCCAGCACAGAAACTCAAGACACGCTAACAACTTAACATTAAGGAGAGAAAATAGTAACGAAAAGTAGCTACAGTCCGATTAAAGACATCTCCCGCCCCCTTCAAATTCTAAACGGCTTACACAGGCTCAACGTGCGTGCTCAGATCACGGGATCTGAATGAAACTGCTTCACATCACACATGAAACACAGCGCGATTGCCACATGAGCAGGAACAGCAAAAAAAGTACGTCACAAAGAAGTCAGCAGCAATATCATTCAGTGCCAGCTGATTAATAAAATCACTTGGCATAGACGTTAAGTCTCGCAACTTACCAAACATGCTTGCGTTTTCTGTCAAACCCTGGTACTTACACAAACCTGAACTTCAATGAAATCATTAATATAGTGAAGATCGACTTACCAAAAACGAAACAAACAGCAAAAGAAATGCAAGAACGTGAAAAATGAAGTTAATGTAGAACTATGATTTACACCGCACTCTCTCCGCTTTTCTTCCCGTGCTGCCTGTATCCCGCCTGCCTCATGTCCCTGGGGTGAAAGGTCACAGTTGGCGTTTCCGTGTCCTGAATATCTATGGTGAACTTGCTGACTGAGAGAGAGCCGCTCCTGTGGCTGGAGGACTAAAGCACTCGTACGGGAGGAACAAACAGAGCATATTGTTAACTCTGCAAATATCAAGAGACATTTAAAGCAGTAGTACTGCCGTTTCCTAACGTACATTTCCAATTCGTTTACTACACGTTTCCCAGCTTTAGGTCTTTACGAAATCCATTTCTGTTGGGTGTTTAAAGGCTTTTATTTAATTCCACTGACACAGCAGCTGCCCACTCCGCGGCCCGCCTAATCTGCTAGCTGCACTCCCGTGCCTCCACAGTCAGGTCCACGTCAAGAGCTTTGGCATCTTCCGTGCTAAAAGGTGCAGCGCACACGCGTGCTGTTCATACTAAAATCCACATGCTTGAGCTAGCTTTGCTATTGATTTGTCAATTCTTCATAAAGCGGTCCCATCCTGCTCAGCATGATATTGATGAAGTATCTTACCATATTAATAAGAATTCACTACATTATACCACAGTTTATCATGATTGTATACCTTGAAATTGCTGTGATACACCACGGAGCAGTTGTACTTATTTTGGGAGTCTTCACTAGTGGCCGCCAGGCGGCGCTGGCCAAATTGGGCATTACGTCCCATTTTAAGTTGCTGTTCTTGTGAGCGCTCTTTGTTTTGCCGGGTCATGCAAAATATTGGAAACCTGAAATCATGGACTCCGGTGGAGACAAGAATTGTAAGACGATTTTTGTTTTTATATTAGGTTGTTTCACAACGTGTCATAAAAAATAGAGTAGAGCTTTTGTGATTATTTTGGGTGGCTTTTGGAAGACGGTAGGCTGTTTTAGGATTGAAAATGTTAAAATATCAGCAAAGATTAATAGCTGTCCATTTAATTTTCAATGTGTATTACAAAAAACATTTTGAAAGCATGTGGGGTTTAATTTATATTACCTAGCTATTACAGTAATTTCAATAACTGTAGCGAATATCTTTACTGTACTTTTGCTGTTTTTTACGAGTTTAATGCCTGTACAGCTCGTAGCATTTGTGAGGAAAGATATTAAAGTTTTTTTTCCCCCAAGAATAAACTTATGCTGAATTCGCTTTCTTTGTAGCTTGTGGGACCTCCGACAAGGATGCGGACATTGCTTCTGTTATGGGATTCTCCGGGTTCGGTATGTATATGCTTGCAGTACTTTTTATTTATTAATCTTTTAACAACCTGTTTCTAAACTGCATGACAAGAACTTCGGAGCGATTAATTTACTCCCCTTCAAATTAAGGAGATTAAACTCAATAAACAATTTTCTTATGGTTACCAAACAATCGTCATGAAGTGTGGACCACCATCGCTACTAACCATAAACGAAAAACCATGTAGTTATTACTCATACTACCGTATTACTAATGCTTCTGCAGAAGAAGCTGCAATATATTATAATTGCACGTACGTACTTATTTTTGTTCATGACGTCTTTTACACCCTAACCAAAATAAAAGCAGACAAACTAAAATGTCTGCAGAATAGTAAAAGTAATTGCTACGATAGTCTCTGTTTCTCTTTATGTCTCCCTTGGGAAATGTATGAACGTTCTTCTCAGAGCTGAGAGACAGGTAGTGATTATGGGGGACGTATTTTAGTGTTGCACGCTGCTTTTCACCACCGAGACTTGGGTGGTTCAGGTTTGTAGTGGGAATTTGTACTGCCTGTGCAGTCTTCTTTGGGTAATTTTCTACGCGCGGCAAGATTTTGCAACAGTGAATTAGTAGCAGTGTGGAGCAGTGATCAACATTCTGCACTCACAACTGGAAGGTTGTGGGTTCGAATCCCAGGTGAGACACTGCTGCTGTCTCCTTGAGCAAGGAACTTCAACTGAACTGATCCAGTAACATACCCAGCAGTGTACAGCAGATGGGTAAAAATTGCATAAAGGTGTCAGTCCAATACATTAGTAACTACACAAAACATTCCGGTTGAGTTCACAAAAGCTGCTCACAGAACTTGTAATAGCACAGGCTTTGGCAGATGCCTTGACACCAAGTTAATGTCATTCCTCTCTCTAGGGAAGAAAGCCCGCACCTTTGATTTTGATGCCATATTCGAGCAAACCAGAAGAACTGCCATTGAAAGAAGCCAGAAAGCTTTAGGTAAGGAGTCCCTGTGGTGGTGGTTTGAAGTCATGGACAGAGGATGTTACAGTGTATGCTGCACCACTGCATGAGGCATTAATTGGTGAAGGCATGCGATGGAGCCACTGAAAGCTGTGAATCCTCACGTGTAGCTCAGATGGGGGACAGAGGATTACAAAATTTTACTCTCACAGAAAACCTAAATGGTCTTAGGAATTTTTCAAGAATGGTCTATGAAAATAAAACCCGGAATCCAGGTTCATCAAGGTATTTATTTTTTTAATGGGAGAAGCTTTTTATAATTTTATTTTATTTTTGTAATAAGTAGTTATTTTAGAAGTCATGAACATTTTTCATTCAGATACTGTGCAGAATCTTTCTTTTTATTCATGTAATACCATTAGTTTAGTGCCTTTTGATCTTTCAAGGTCTGTGATTGTAATGTACAATTTCGATTCCAAATTGCAGAAGCAGCTCAAGCAAGTCAGTAATCTGTTGCTTGCTTCATATTGGCATTGAACCTGGAAAGTCTGCACAGCCCTAAGTGCTTTAGAGTAGTAGATCCCAAACACCTATTTTTTTCTTGCTCTAGCTGAGCACTCAATTACTTAATAAGACTAATTGTTTTCAGAAAAAAACAGCAGGTGAGTGGGCTTCTTTAAAGCTCTTACCTAACACTACAGTGATAATTTAACAGCAATACTGGCCATACTCTTTAATGATAATAATTAATTATTATTATTGAGGTGCAGCCAATATGCACCAATAGCCCTACTGCACTTCTTTACATAGGCCACACTTTGCAGGCTCAAAATGGAATTTAGACGGAACACCATAGCTAATCACCCAGTTCTTGCAAACAGTACCTAAAGATTGTTAATGACCAAGCAGTCTGAACCTTGGTTTTACGTCTTATCTGTCACACAGCATTTCAGGGCAGAGCCTTCTGTTCACCATGCTGAGGTAATGGTTTTAGAAATTCTCATTCAGCAGGGAAGGCCTGTCTCCTCTGCTTACAATTTTTGGTTTTCCAGATAAATCAAGACTGTGCTTACTTTTCATTTATTTAAATGTATGCATTTCTTACATAACTGGCAAGAGAAATAAAAGGCGTAAGAAGGACTCTATAGGCTAAGTCCCACTGCTCTCTGGGGAAATGCAGTGAGTTGGTGAATGTGCTGTCTTTCCCCTCAGAGGAGCGAGAGATGGAGAACATGCAGCAGATGTCTGCAGGGAGCTCTCAGTCCAGCAAGGCACCTGTGCAGCCTAGGAGAGGAATGTCAGCACCGTCTGCCTCCAGGTAAACCAGAAGTGGGTTTACTGTGGGTTATGCAGGACCTTGTCAATACCTTTTGGCCTGCTTGTGGTAGAGAAGTGATTTTAATATTTTTAATTGAGATGTGCTTTGTTTACATATATCGGTGTGCATGCTGTCTTTGAGCCAGAAGCAGAGAGGAACTGCATTAAGTCGGAGAGGGACATCGTTGTCATTATCAGTCAGGAGACTGATCTTAATGTGATGTTAAAGATCTTACCAGATCTGCTTAAAATATAAATGGTAGACCAGAGAGTCTCTCTCTTAGGATTTACAAAGTGCAATAAGAATAGTTTGATTAAAAAAAGTCTCCCCTGTGACCTTGTACTTTACACAAGAAACGTATAACTTTACACATCCATTTAGAAAATGGATGGCCGGAATTTAAAGACTTGGGCCACTGGAAAGCGGATACTATTTTGTGAAAATTACATGGAAATCTTTGCAAGTCAGGACTGTAATGTCCAGTATAAAAGGCAACATCTAATAATACACTTGAAAATTGAGATAAATCTGTTTAGATTCTTAAAGGCATTAGGACATATGAAAGCTTGGCTGAGGAAGGATTGTTTGGGTGGACCAGTACAGCATGACAGAGAAATGACTAATCAAAAACTGTTTGGCTTATTGAGCTTCAGAAGGTCAGGGTGACAGCCAGCCTCACGGGTCTCCTTTCCTCCAGCAGGGGGCAGGAGAGCGACAGCGAGAGCAGCAGCGGCAGTGAGGACGAGGATTCGGAGGAGGAGCAGGTCGGACCCCCTCTGCCCCCCGCCGTGGCCACACGGGGAGGGGCCGACAACGAAGAAGAATTCGTGGGGCCACCTCTGCCTCCTGGATACACAGAAAACGACGATGACGAAGACGATGAGGCTCAGGATGACGACGATGACGTGAGTTTTAGAATTTTTTTTCCTTAAAAAGGAAAGACGTGTTGTTGATGCTTTTTGTTGGATCCTGGTGCCTGCGAGCCAGTATTAGCCTCTACCTCTAGTTCAGGTTTTGGTTGGTCACAGCCTTTTCTGGACAGCACTACGTCAAACAACAGTGCATGGAATGATTAATGAGCTTTGTGTCATTAATTATCCGTACCCACTGATACAGCCCAACATTTTATCGATGTGTTAAAATAGTGGCAATTACACACGGAACTGTCTTGAACAGCTGAGCTCCACCTGGGATTTGAACCCACTTCTCTGCTGCTCCACTCTCCTGTGCACTAAAATGAAAGGACTGATGTTCTCGTTCTTCATCAGAATAGCTGCTTTTAGTCATCTTATACAGTATAGGGTGTGTCCATAGGGTGTGTAGGTTATGTTGCAGTAAGCCTCACAATTCCACTTATTTCTTTAATAAAGCTGCTGAAGATTTAAGTTGCACAGCTGCATTCAAGGCTATTAGGTCTGCCTTTGTAAATGTTCAAACCAGCAGTTCTTAACGCTAAAGCAAATACCTTTTACTGCCCTGTAGATGAATCTGCATAGCCTGGCCTGTGATTTATTTTCTTCATCTTAGGTGCTTTTAGGTTCTTGGGGGGTGGCCTGGACACCACAGTCTGAAGGAGGCCAGATGTCTGCTGGGAGAGTGAGGGAGGCGCGGGGGGGGGATGGGAGTAAGAAAAGACAGGTCGGGTTTCTGCGTGCGCGGTGGAAGAGATCTTGGGCTTCGTTTCCTGATTCCGTACCCCCAAGCAGTTGAGAGCCCCGATTTAAAAAAAAATGTGCAACCCATTACAGGCGCAGAGCCGTGTCCAGCCAGGGCCGCCCCTGGGGGGACATCGGGGTGTCCGCAGCCGAGCGCCTGCTGCTTGTCGCGGATATGGCTGGTGATTTTTATAGCTGACGAGCAGCGTGTTGTAAAGAAAGAGCAGGCCGCGCGTGCAGGTGCGGGCTTGGCGCGTTGCGTGACGGGAGAGCCCGAGGGATGGCTCTGGACGGGGTCCAGGAGCAAGGCTTCCTTTTTTCGGACTCCTGCTATCATTCCAGCGGCACGGCTTTCTTCCTTCCTAGATTTATGTCCCAGCTGGAGAAAATGTGTGTCTTTTCCCCCTTACATGAGTGTCCGAAGGTTGTTTTTTTTTAACGCATGATAGTAATAACGAGAAGAAAAAATTCTGCATTGTGAAACTGCAGTATTGCTGATAGCTGGGAGTCTCTTGTGTACTGTGTGTGTTAAATCCCAATTTGTTTCCAGTTTAATCATTGAAATTAAGCAAAAATCCGCAAATACACTTCTTTTTCTAGTTGAAAAGGCTGTGAAGTGGCCGGTGTGTTTGAAGTGTGAGCAGAAAGCTGCCTCGAGTGGCAGGTGCTGAGTAGTGCTTGCTGTACGAGTCAGACGTAGAAGCCGCTCAAGAATTGTGAAGCTTCAGTTGAGGAAGATTCAGAGGGAATCTGTGCATCATCTATTGTTGTGTCTTTAAGTGATTTCACAGTGCGGCATAGTTATAACAGGTGTACAAGTGGGGAGCTGTTGTTGGCTGCAAAGGAACAGGTGAAGGTTAATTCCATGCTGAAAAACAGAAAGGAGAAACAAAATTTCAGCTGCAGCTTTGATGCCTTCTTCAGGTGTGAACTGAACTGGAAAAAACAATTTGAGCTTTGGCCACATGGGGGCAGCATGTTTATATGACAGATAGGAATCTAGTTGCTTGGGTACTACACAAAAGTAGGGATTTAAAAATCATTTGCCTTCTCTTCTGTGACGGTGGCTAAAAAAATTACAAGTTTGTAATCTTGGTCATAAAACGTTTAAGGTTTATGATTCATCTGGTGTCCCAAGTGTGTTATTTTTATTTCGAAGGGAGCCACTAAATATCACTTCCCGTGTTGTATACACACAGCAGTGCCTAACTGTAATTTTGCTCCAATTTGACCTGAGGTTTATTTACACAGAGGTTTGCTGGGATGCTTCAGTTTTTGTATATGAAGCTCAGTTCAGTTCTTCCCACACCTTGACTTAATTTCTTCTAGATAAATGACATCAGAGATGAAATAGTGGCCAGGGAGGAGAGCATCATGTATCCAGTTGCTTGATGGTGGGTTAAAAAAAGCTTTTAAATTAATGAAAAGGCTCAACTCCTTGTTGAGGTTCAGATTGTGGCTTGATGGTTTGTGGTGTTTTTGTGCTCTGAGGGTGAGGAAAATTAATATTATGAAAAATGCGTTTGCTTCCTGTTAGTTTTATCTCGGATCCCTCTTTTTTTTTACCCATCGAAGACATTGCCTCTGTGTTTTTGAAAGCAGGTTGTTATTATTTGGCTGATGCTTTTATCCAAAGTGACTTGATATACAATATCTACCCGTTTTTTCCTTGCTCAAGGGTACAACAGCAGTGCACCACTGTGGGAATACGAGCACACAACCATCTAGTGAGTCCAGAGCCCTGACCCTTACTCCATGCGGATAGATGCCTGAGAAAGATCCTGCAGGTCTGCTGGGATGATTTTCTCATGACATTTGACAGGCAGCCCAGCAGCCACAGATCTCAAAGACTCAGTACCAGTGGTGCCCCAAGTAATGAATGTGGTTGAATTAATTGCATTTATATGGCTGTTTTGTTATTCCAAAGGATCTTGGTGCAGCAGCCCCACTGCACAGCAGATCTGGCAGAGAAATGAGCAGTTGCTTCATCAGTTGAATTGATGTGGAACTGCAGATAGCCTAGATTGTACAAGGTCAGAGTGGAATTTAGCCAGGGCACTGGGGTTATACCCCCTCTCTTCCACAGCTCTTCCAGATCCTGTCATAAGAGCTTTAATGAGCAAGTGGACAACAACTCCTACAGAACAGTGTCTGTGGTCACCATATTGAGTTTCTGTCCCTTCCAAAACACGAGGCCAAAAGAGTCAGACTCCAGGCCTGATGACACAGGCTCCACCTGCACTAGCTGTCAATGTGAGAAGTTCCTCGCTTTGGATTTTGTATTTGGTTTGCAAGTTCTACTAGTGCAAGGAGCACAAAGTGTCAGAAGGAGATGGTCTGAGATCTGCCAAATGGGCAAAAGACACTGAGAAAGTGAACTACTGTTTTCCAGGCCTGAATGTTGGCAGTGAAGTGTGCTTGTGTTCTCCTGCACATAAGTGGTTGTTTAGTGTTTACGATGTGCCACTTGCTTCCAGTTGGAAAAGAAAAAGCAGCGTTTAATCGGCCACGTACCTTCTGCTGTGCTATACTGGGCTAATTTCACACAACTCCTTCTCAGCATGGCTGAATGTGTGCCAGTGAGGTTTGTTTCTGAAGTGGCTGGCCACCTTAGAAAAGATGAAGGAGGCAATATTTTCATAAGGAATAAAGTTTTTGTGGTTAAAAAAACAAATGTGTGTACATGTAAGGAAAACTGCAGCCAAAACATTATTTTTCTTATTAACCTGTACTTGTTCCTTTTCAGCACACACTCTGACACAGCTAGCAAGCCTAATTGCACCTCTTCAACTGCACTTAACTGTTTACTTCACCTAACCAAGGAAACAAGCAGTTTTTTTTAAAATAGCCTTTAAGCACAGTGTTATTTTCATCTGTGTATGACAAATGATTTTTCTGTGTGCAATACTGTTACGATTTCAGTATATCATATCTACACTATATATACTTATACATTTCTATGTTTGTATTAAGCGCGACGCATATCCCCAAGAGCCCTGCACAGGCTTCTTTGATTTTTAAAGCCATAATGCCATTTTACCATTTTAGGTGTGAAGAACTGTGTGTGTCCTACATTTCAAAATGCTAAGTCACATGAAACACCAGGTCAGAATTCATTGTGTAAAACAACAGAGAGCATCGTAGTGTGTAGCACTACCGAGTCATTATAAATTCTGTGCTGGAAGGACCATCTCCGCTGGTGCTAGCCCTGCTAGAGCACCTGCAGTCCAAAAATACATGGAAACACTTAATGCCTTGAAAACGGACAATGTTTACTTTCTACCCAGAAACTACAGTTTTGACTGTGTTGGTATGGGGTATTAACATTAAACAATAAAAAGAAACGTTTTATATAGGCTTATTATGAGAATATATTCACATTCAAACGTGATTTTTTTTCAGAAATATATTGCAAAATATGTCTGACTGGTACCAAGAAATAATGCGTGTCTAATAATCAGAAAGACTCACATTTAACTGGTGAGAGTGAGAAGTTATTTCTATAGTAAGTAATACAAATTACAAATGACATTTGATCCTTCCGGAAAGTAGCTCAAAAATGAATAGAACAAAACTGATTTAAAAGTTCTCTTCCTTAATTCCTTATACCTGGTCATTTTGTGCAGTTTTGTCACATCAGTCCCGAATGTTTTAGTGCCGTAGTAAGGAATTGATATAGAGCCATATCCCTACGCAGGGTCACATCAGGAATGCTGTATTTGAAGAAATCAAGTTTTTTAACTTTTGGGGTCAAATCAATCATGACTTTTAGAGCGTGATATCAGAGTTTCATGGGCCATGATATTTGTGAAATTCATTTTACCTTCCTGACAGCTGTAATTTTCTGTTTTTCTAATTTATTTAAAAAAAAATTAAACTCTCACTGGTATTAAGAGGCTCTCATCTGTGTAAAGTCATTACATTCTAATTGGTTGATTAGCGCTTTACAGTCATGTCACATTTTGTCACCGTACCAGTTCATGTTACTCTTGATATCACAGCTAAATTGTGTCACTTGGGGTGTAATTAATTGCCTGCTTGACAGAATTGCTAATCAAAGCATAACAGAATTGGAACCAGCTGTAAAACTATGATAGGAAGTAGTCTTTCCTTCCTAAAACTGAGGATGTACTGCTGTTTTTTCTGTTTTTAATGTTTTGCTATTTAGTTACTTTATAAAATACCTCTTGCCTCTGTCCTATCAATGACTGGGCTGTCAGATTGGCAATTTCTCCAAGACGTTTTCTACATGTTAGACAAATGGTGGCTTCAACTGGAAGTTCTTTAAGAGGAAGGATTTTGAGACTTAAATGATGAATTGGAAAAGCTAAAACATAGTGCATACTAGGCTTTTTCAGTCATGTAACAAGTAAATATTTTATTCAAAGCGTAGGATAGGCCTTAGTGATTACTGTCCTGAATCTAGGCCATGTGCTTAGCTTACTGTGATGGGTAATTCAGAAGCACCAGTACCTAATTGGCCAAGCATTGCTGGGGCTGGTTTAAATAGGATTATCCTCCACTTTCGTCTACAACTGAGGCTTGCTGGCCACCTGTATTTTTGCAGGTCTAGGAGGTGCTTTCTGCTGAAAGTGTCTTCTTAAAGCTAAGACATTGCTGTTGGATACTTGAGCAAGGTACTCCACCCGCATTGTTCTAGCTACAAACCTATCTTTGTAAATGGTTGCAAATATAAGTCACTTAATATACAGTAAATATTACTGTATATTACATTAATATTGTGGTTTTTGCATGGACACAACACCTAAGTTATTGCTTTTTTCCCTGTATTGGGGCTGAATTCTCTCTGAATGAATGTAGGTGGGCCACTTTGAAATACAGCGGTGGACAGAAATATTTTGGTACTTCTTCACGGCTTTTGCCTGCTAGAAAATGCTGCGGAGGGCTTTGGCTGTGCTCCATTAAGGGCATCATAAAGGTTGAGTGCTGCCCAGATCCTAAGGAGAAGAGCTTCCAAGACAAATGAGAAAGTTACATGAAGTTACAGAAGATACAGAAGATCACGTATAGACATTGTTTAAGTTGGTTTCAGTTTTACTGAACAAGTAATGATGGGGATTCGACACTCTTACCTCCATCGCCCTGGTTCAATTCTCAGCCGGTGAAACCAATTTTAAGAATGCTCATTGCAAGGCTGTTTTGTCTGTGTCTTCTATCTTGATGATAATTTTGAACTCGGCTTGCAGGTCAAAAAACAGTGTAGCTAGTATTTTCTGTCGTTTATACCATGCCATGGTCCGGACGATACAGTAACGTAGTTTTATGTTCCCATAATGAAAGATAAAGCCTCCATCACTCTTCTTAATTTCTTCTTAACATGGGCCCTCCCCCCGGCGCTGCAACTGTTTTGTCATAAATCTGAAACCCATATCATATCCTACTGTGGAATGCAGCAATAACACATCTTCCATGGACGGGGGATGTTGATTTCTCGCAGGAGACTTCCAAGACCCGAGAGAAAGAGGCAGGCAGCTCCGCTCAACATCTGGTCTGGACAGACCGGTTTCTGTTGTTGGAACGTTTCAAACACGTTGGGTCACCGCAATGCAGTGCCAAAGACTGCTCACAAGGACGGGAATGTGGGGAGTAAAACCCACAACGGTATTAAAGCCAAATCCCCTGCTTGTATTGTCTCTGTTTTTGAGAAGAGATGTTCAGTTTACTTCACTGTACTTGTTTTACTTCGGTTATAAACTCAAAACTCAACTCGCAGAACTCAAAACCACAGCCGGCCCATTAATCTCCAGACCCTTTGCGGTGAAGGGGGTTGAATTGGATGTGTTAGAGTTGGCGTTTTAGTCACTATTTTGTAGGACAGTAGTCTAGTTTCTTAAAAAACTGATCACTGCACCTTCGTAGTGACTATTGATAATGATTTAATAAAATTCTTTCTTGGTGTTTTCGCAGAAAAAAAAAACGTTTTTGCACACCATGCTGCATAACACTATTTTCACTCTGAGAAATGTGGTTGTGAACAAACACATTCAGGGTTTCCTTTACAATAAATGTCTCTTTAGCTACAGGACCAGTTGCCGCTGACATTGTGCAGGCTCCAGGAAAATCCCAGCTTTTCAGCTTGGAGCCTGTGTTGGGCGTGATGATTGATTGTTAACTGACTTGTCCACCTCGCTGGATGACATCATCTGAGCGCAGGAAGCAGAGGCTTCCGGCCAGGTGTGGTGGAGGACGAACGAATATGGGACACCGTCCCCTGGGATTCGGAGAAAACCACTCACACGCCTCGGGCGGATCTTGACTTTCTGCCCGAATGGTCTCTCATTTCAGCAGAAACGAGAGTAAAGTTAGTAGGGGAGGGATGCATCCTGGGTGAGCAATAAACTTCTGCCGAGATTTGTGACAGCTTGGTCTTCTTTGGTAGCAGGGCATGGCCTCACAAAGCAGTTCAACACCAATTGGTTATGCTTAAAAATGTAATGTGAAATTTGGAGAGCAAAAATATATTGTATTACAATGTATATGCATATTATGTTATGTTAAGAATGTGCAGTTAGCTAATATTCTGTTCTGTAAATTGTGCTTTTATAATATTAAACAATGAGTTCTGCAAATCGCCATCTCAACATTATCAGGACGTCACTTTGGCTGTGCTTAAACTGCCTTTGAAGCTGTTGCAATGCGATTAGTTAAACAGCTCCCATGAAGAAATAAATGTGACAGGAATAGGGTTTATGAACACCAAAGATTTTATTAGTATGGGTCAAGAATTTCCCCTCTTCCTTTTACACACTTGAATGTCCAGATGTCCTTGAATTTCTGTGTTGTTGCTCTCGAAAATGTGGTTGTGCGATGAGCTGAAGGCCTCCTGCTGTTTGTAGCCTGTTCTGATATTTCTTGATTGTTTTGTAATGAAATCCTGTGTAATTGTGCATGTCCGGGATGTATTCTCTCAACCTGTTAACCTCCAGTATTTTCTCTCTGTTTCAGAACCCTGTGAAGCGAATCCCTGACACACACGAAATTACACTGCAGCACGGGACCAAGACGGTAGGACCCTCTTGCAGTGCCGTTTCATTGGCAGGCGTTGGGGGTGGACTTTGTGAGTCCGGATCTCATTGTTCCGGATAGTACATGCATTTTTAAAATCAATTTAATCCGGTGCAGAACTCCAATACCTGCTGACAGTTTAATCACTTTGTGAGAATGGCTTAGTCAGAAAATGGTAGCACAATTGTTCCACAAAAGAAAATTTTAAAAAAATGCACGCCCTAGGTTATGGAGGTGCTTTCCATCAGAAGATGATTAGAACCAATTTAGAAGAAGGATGCACTTTCAAACCCTTACAATTTAAATCATGACATAATAATAATAATAATAATAATAATAATAATAGAATCATCTAATTAAATATAGAGAGATGGCTCATCTGCTAAGTTGATCTCAAGTGTTCATTAAAGAGCCAGCCAGCAGATCAACAAAGTCCTGTATTCAACAGTGTTAGCATACGAGAAGCCAATTGTGTTTTAGTGGAAGAAAACATGATTAATGAATCCCCAAGTCCCAATGGTGTCTTATCAGTCATACTCTAAGAAGAGAGGTTATTCAGTCATTGATCCAGTTTTTCCAACAGATCCTCGATACAGGGGTAGTACCCAAGGACAAAAGGATTGCAAAGGAGAACCCATCCATAATAAGTTAGAAACAATTGACCCACATAATCATAGGATAATATGTCTCGATAGGATTAATTTTTATGGAGACAAATATTAGAACTAAACTAGAGGATCACCTATGTAGAAATAATGTTCTAGGATATAGTCAGCATGGATTTAGAAAATATTTGGGTGTTAAAGTTATTTGAACAAGCAGCAACATTAATGGATACATACAAAGTGTATATTATAACATTTTTAGTAGGCTTTTGATAAAGTTGATGAAATTTCTTATCAAGCATTAATTCTCCACTTGCAGATAGTAGGCATTCTTTGCTCTTCCTAATTTTATTTAAGTGATGTAGATTTTTGTTTAATTACTTAACTACAGTAGTCAGGATTGTAGATACCAAATCAGGATTATTAGCAAACACTGAAGAAGCAGCAAATGAAATTTAAAAAGATTTAGATAAAATTCTAGCCTGGGCAAACGCCTGGCAAATGATGTTTAATGTAGATAAGTGTAGGTTTTGCATATGTTAGCAAAAATCATTAGATAACATTAAAATACATGTTATAAATACAAAATAGGAAACACAGAGAAAACACTATGTATGAAGAAGACTAAGATTTTTATGTTGATGCTTCTTTTTCATCTTCTTGACATTGTGGAGAAGCAATGAAAAAATGTTAGATAGTTAAAAAGCATAGACAGTCAAGGAATGTTATGGCAAAATTGTACAGTGCATTAGTAATGCCTTATTTAGAATACTGTTTACAGTTTTCATCACCACATTATAGAATAGATATTGCTGCTCTGGAATCCGTCAAACCAGAGAAAGAACAACCAGAAACCTTCTGGGAGTTAAAGGAATATCCTATAGTAATAAGCTGAAGGAACAGATCTTTTTTAGTCTTGAACAGAGATGATTTGATTCTTGTATTCATAATCCTCAAAGGCATTGACAATGTCTTCCCAGTGGATTTCTTCATAATCACCAGTGGAACAGAGGAGACAAATTAGGACGATGGGAAAATGCATCTAAAATTCAGAATAGGAGGCACTTCTTTACCCAGAAGAGTTGTTGGAGTACGGGACAGGATACCCAGCCATGTTGTTGAAACTGATACCCTGGCTTCTCAGGAGAAACATGTGGACAGAATGGATCAGTGGATTAACTACTAACTACCAAATAGGTTAGATGGGCTGCTTGGCCTGTCCTTTCCTGTGTAACTGATCTTAAGCCCTGTCAATGTTTAGGCACAAACAAAAGCCTTTGCTAGAGCCAGGGCTTCCAACTCCTGGCACATCTTAACAGCAGGATGGCTCTGGCAGAAACTACAGGCACTGTGTAAAGAAATGCAGTAGACAGATGGAAATGATTTTTTTACTTTTAACGTGATCTCTGTTAACATAGCACAGGGCAATAACTTCATTATTTCAATGGAGTTTATTAGGGGGGGCTGTGGCAGTCGAGTTGTAAGCTGAAACGTAGTGGATGGCTTGTGTCGGAGGCCATCCAGTGGAAAGTTCTTAAAGCTATTGTCAGCTCAGGTAACGGCGATGGGCTTCTCGTCTTTGCTATTTCAAAAGAAAAGCTGAAAAACAA
Source organism: Atractosteus spatula (assembly GCF_055471065.1). NCBI lineage: Eukaryota > Metazoa > Chordata > Actinopteri > Semionotiformes > Lepisosteidae > Atractosteus > Atractosteus spatula. Next base: position 62,000,468 of record NC_142708.1, on the reverse strand, counting down.
ATGTACATCAAAGCAAATCACCTCTCCTGTTTTTAATAATAAAATATCGTAAACTAGGGGAAGTATCTTATGTGATTAGAGGACCTGAACTAAACAAAAATTACTGTTTTGATAATTTGAACATATAATAAAACGCTAACCTATTTTGCTGTGACGTGTACGTTCCTGAATGAACACTTTATCTGCAGAGTTTGGTCCAACTGTGGTCTCATTTAATTACATGGGTTATTTGTTATAGTTTATTTTTAATTAGTAGATTACGAATCTAATTAATCTTAAACACATGCTGAGTGATGTGGAAGAGTTATTGGATCAGGGCTCCAAAGACCAGGGTTTGAGATCTCTTATGTTGTATTTGAGTTGTGAGTTATTCCACCATATCAAGCATTTTAATCCCAGAGGTCTGGTTTTAAAGTGAACGTACATCATAAAAGAAAAGCACTAGGTCTCAATAATGTCAGCTGTTCTTCACACCTATAGCCACAAAATAATTTGACACTCTGAATTTGGCACATTTGGATTCAGCCTGGTGACGAGTGGCCCCGTAGGTAGAGTCATTCTCGTCTGGCACTATGGGCACATAGTGGGAAGAGATGGGCTGGAATGTGTCACGTTCTCCACAGATGCTGAAGATTACAGTGCAATTTATCCAGCTTAAACTTTTCTTCCTTTGTAAATGTTAAAAGAATTTGGGGTTTTAAAATCTACATTCCATCAAAGAAAATTAGATCAATACAAAAGTATCTGTTGAAATGCTCTGACAATACTACAACATTTGATGGAGTGACATTGCTACTGACATTTCACATTTATTTCGCACGTTTATTTAACAGTGCGGTCACTGTTATGCCACTCCTGTATCAGAGTAATATTAAATATTTTCCACAAATGTTTAAGGAGTTTCTGCCTCTGAGTCATTTGGATGTAAGAGTTGACTTGGCATGATTAAACAATGTTGTTTACTGTTGCCCAAAAAGAAATGTATTTCCTTATAAGGAAATTAAGAGTAACAATATCAATGTAATAGGAAAAAATCCTTTTGGGATGTATATTGGAAAGAGCTAATCATTCTCGCGTAATGAGAGAGATTTTAATGAATCTTACTTGGATTTAAAAAGTTGCTTTTTGGCCTCACCAATTTACTTAATTTTCCATTACTTGGTATTTTATGAAACGTTATACAAAAGAACACATTCATTAAGGAAGCCTTTGAGTGGATGATAGTTAGCGCATTCCATTTGTGTTAGCTATAGCAAAGTTCTGGTGTGTGACCTTTATTGTTTTACATTCCTGCCCATCTCCCTGTCGTATGAAACTGGTTCTTAACAAATGAAATAATCGTTTTTGAATGGGCACTCTTATTGCTTAGACAATCCTAACGTTACAGTGTTTAGTCGGTGTCCTGCCTGTCGCACTTTTTCATGAGACTGGAATTCTTTAGAGGAGAGCTGCAGGAGTCGAGTCAAAGGGATTCAGTCCTGACAATGTGAAAAACCAAACAAAATCCAGGCATTCAGGAGCTTGCCAAGGGGTCGTTGCTTTGTGTTTTCTTCAAAATGTTTCTTCTCCAGTCACACAGACCCGCAAGTAATGATGGATACAATATCCCCATCTGAGGCTGCTCCAGTCCTGTGCACTCCAGGAAATTCCTGCCAGCACTTTCATCATTAATTAGGATTCAACGACTTTCATAGAAAAGGAGCACACCGAAGGAGGCTTGCTATGTTTGTGGCGTTCTTGTTTGTTCTGTTTGAGACTTGGAAGGAATTTAAGCACACATGAATATGATGATGAAAGCAGGCCGTTCTGCCTATCATAGCCAGCCAGCTTCCTCTGTAAGCACTGCTTTACTCTACGTCAGGCGTATTTGTTAACTTCTTTTTATTTTTCAAAATACTGTCAGCCTTTGTTTTGAAAGAACCCAGGACCCCTGCCTCTTAACCGTGGCTTGGTAATTTATTCCATGCACTAATAATTTCCAGCGTAAAGCCAAACAGAGGAATGTCTTGTAGTGTCCATGTCGGCTGTGTTTTGTGCTTCTACACTTTATACGGACTAATCAGCACCATGTGGGTTTCAGCCACTTTCTCTGGGCAGAACTGTGTGATGCACTGACGTCTTTGGAAAAAATACTCATAGCATGATCAAACCATTAACGCACTACCAGTCTACGCCTTCAATCATTGTTATTTTTACTTGTTCTTTGAATTTTGTTTTGCACAGCTTGAAAGAATGGGTTTGCTTTTCCCCCATTACCACAATGTTCATTCTTTATCACATTCGGAGAAGTAAATAATATTTCCCCTTGGCACACTCTTTTTTTGGGTTTAAACCTTGCAAATTCCTAATGGTATAAAGCGGTTTGGCAAATGACATGACATAGCAAATTTGAATTTATTATAATGTCAGGTCATAAGATCTTAACTCTGTTTGTTGAACCTGTGCAATGCTAAAATCCACTTCTTTCTCTGTGTGCTTAAATCTAACTTATATTTGAGGCTTATTGTTCATTTTGTACTGCAGGCAGTCAAGGCCTTGGCCTAGTTTGCTTTGTTACAGCTGTTCAGATTTCTTTTGACACAAAGGTGGAACATTTCATAGAGTTCTTTATCATGCATTTGTTTCCAATTAAAAGAGGAATAGGCTCATAAGTCTTTACTGCTTTTACTTAAACCTGTGAAAGTTATTTTGATATATTGTTGCATTCCAAGGGGTTTACTTTATGCATGCTGGGAAATTTAAGCTGAGTTTTCTTCTAAAACAGTGACTACTCTGATGTAAACTAACATATCTGTTTGTGGATATATAAAGGGCATGTTTTTGGAGGCAGCTTTTTCAGGGTGGTACTTTCTAATCCCGCAGGTTTCTGCACTGGGACTGGACCCATCCGGTGCACGCTTGGTCACGGGGGGATATGACTACGATGTGAAGTTCTGGGATTTTGCAGGCATGGATGCGTCCCTCCAGGCTTTCAGATCGCTGCAGCCCTGCGAATGGTAAGGTGTACCTCACCACATCTCGCTCTGCTGCGTGGAAGGAAAAGATCTGAGCCACAATCGGGTTGCTGCTGGCAGATGAATCAGTGCATCTGTAGCTAACTTTAATCCCCATGCATCACTCATGATGGCAACAGGGGCAGATGCCGCTGCCTTGTTGACTTCAGTAATGCATTGCATCAAGGTCCTTTCTGCATTGTGTGTGTTGAGGATGCAATCGTGAGTTTTTGTTAGAGCAGGAGTGTTAATCCCACTGTCATAGCAGAACTGAAAAGCATTATAAAGTCTGGGATGACTGAAGCCCACCTTGTGAATTAGAGTTAATTCTCTTTTCCACCCTCAATTCTGTGTGCCAGGACTTTCACTAAAACCAGGCTCCTTGAAGAAGGAATAAGGAAGGGAAGGGACAGAAAGTGAAGTGAGTGGGAATTCTGTCCTGCCTTTTCCCCAGAGTGCTTTAAAACTTTTCTTGGTGGGACCCAAACCAGATTTGCATTAAATGACGTGTAAAAAGGAGTACAAGAATTATGGAGGAAATTAAAGACGTTTCCTTTGAATTAAATGTAGCCATTCAAGTGCTATGAACACCCCTGTTTTATCATTTGCTAATCCCTATAGGTAAGCATTTTAAAAAACTTTTGAGTATTATCACACCGATAGCAAACTGTTATTGCAGTCTGATTAATATTCATAATCTCAAATTGAGACAAGGATAGTATTCCTTAGAGACGAAGCCCTAACCAACTCTTGTTCAGCCTTTAGAAATGGGAATTTTCTCACAATTCATCACCATATGGTAGTATATTTCTATGATTAATAGCAAGGGAGAGATTACCCAGAAACCAAATGCAACAAGATGTGAATGATTTGCTTTTTGCAATCAAAACTATAGTATGTGTCTTTATCAGTCACTATGACTTAGGCTCTCAGTACCTGGTAAATTGATGTGCATGGGATTCCTTCAAAGACAGACAGGTGTTGTGGGGAGACTTCCCAGCAGGATTCCTTAGCTGGTTCAGTTAAATGTTTAAACTGGGGGGGAAAAGTACTTGTTCTTTCTTCTTTTACTAAGTTTCTGTTCAGATGTGCTCTCCAGCATACTATAACAAAGTGACTGAGATTTTCTTCTTACTGCCCTTGTCAGTTTGCAAGTGATAAAGTTAGATTGTTGAAGTATAAGAGCACCTCTGTCAAGATAGTAACAGTGTTTGAATTTCTTTATAGCTCCTTTATATGACTCTCTGAACCCTGTTTTATCATTTTTCCCATGATTGTGCCTAAATACTGTTGGTTTGCAATAAGACTAAAAACATACCTCTGAATGTAAACATTGGTTCAAAACATAGGATCGCACAGGTGGTCTTGTTAGCAGGCGGGAGCAATAGGAAGAGAACAGCCAGGTCGCATTTTGGGGAAAAAAAGGTGTCAGTAGAAACTCCAAATTCTCATACTTCCTTACAGCCAAGACTTGGGATATCCAGAGCCCTTTTCTGGTGATGAATTTTGTTTTTTCTGTATTTTCTAGGACAGAAACTCAGTTTTTATAAGTAACATTTATGTGTTAATGACTGTGACATGGTTGTTTCTCGTGGGATACTAGCCTGCAGATATTGCAGGAAGCAAACCAGTGCCTGTTCCTAACTGCTGAGCTGGTGGGCCCCTGACACATTCATTTGATCTATCCTTATATGTTTTTCAATTTGTTTGTTGGTTCTATAAACCTGCTAAAATAACTATTCATATCTTTTGTCTTAAATATGTTGGTTCATATGATGTCTCTGAAGATGCCTATCTCATGTCGGTGATTGAGACTATGAAGAGTGCCAATACTTGCCATTTTTCTGTTTGCACAAAATAACATCTAGCACAGATGAAACAGTTATTTTTTTATTGATGGCTAATACTCGTGCCAAGTGTGTAACTTAGTGGGATAGCTCCAAAAATTAATTCAAAGTGCTGGAATTCAAAGCTTTTCATATACCTATGGGATTTAGGGAAATGGGCAAACCAGAGGTTACTGGCCACTTTCATCCCAAGCCCAGTGACAGGAGGGTACAAGTCATCAGTTCCCATTAATTAGTGCTGGCTCAGTTTTGTCATTGTTGTAATAATGGTGCCAGTTACTAGTGCTGTCTGTTGGTTGTCTCCCTGCCTGGTTTGACAATAATTAACTCCTCAAACCTTGAGGAGGGAGCCTGTGAGCTGCATGTGTAATTTCATTGAAACACATCAATATTAAATAAATTAATCACATGGAGTGAGAATTTTGACAGAAGAACAAAAGTCACAAGAAGGTGTGTAAGGAAGTGTGTTCAAAGAGGGCACCTTTTCAGGCAGTTGAGACTCAAATCTTACAGAAGTATGCTGTGACTCATAGAATCAGTTTACCTTTCAGATATACAATATAGGATTACTTTCACTAAATGCATGTTTTCTCTAGAAAGATGAAGAGATAAGATTCACATCCTTTATTTTTAATTTCCTTACAGTTTTAGTTACCACTTGTTAAGATGTGTGTCTGTAAATGTGGAAGAGATGATTTTATGAAATAAGCAGTTTAACAACCAGGACTACACCTAGTATATTATCAACCCCATTCCTGGAAATGGAGGGTGGAACGGCTTATGTCTGCAGCCGTATGTATATGGTTAACTCCAATTTTTTATAAGCAACCCTTAGCACAGCTCCACCTAGCCAATGAGGTGTGGGATGGAGCATATTTCTAAAGTTGAAACCTAACAGATCCCTTTAAGTAGATGTAGATGAGGTGGATGTCAGTCATCCTTGAGAATCCAGCACATCCCAAAAAGAAATTTTTCAATGTTGCTTGCCATCTCAGCTCTGCCAAAACATCAAAGTACTTAATTTCCGAGAAGTTGGTGTCAGGATGAAAAATTACTCTTTAAGAACTGTTTTTTAATCGTGGCAGATTCCTTTCATTATATATGAGCTCAGATCCCATAATCCAACACTCAGAAGTGCATAATTCCTGAAATGCCATGCATTTTATCTGTTCCTCTTCTCTTGGCCAGTGTCAACAGAAGAGCTGGCTCTGATGCTGGAACACACAAGCTCAGACGCACATTTCTCTTTGTCCAGGGGAGATATCAGTCTTACAAGTCATCACTGCCAATCACACTGTTGAAAAGCTAGGGCTCCTGTAGCACTGCACTGTGCAGACACTGGAACGACAGCATGATGCCTTCAGTCTGTTGTCGGTTCTTCCTCTACCTTCATGCTGCTGTGTTTGAGTAGGCTGTAGGTATTTCTGTTCTCCTGCAGAGATTTGCCAAGGTCTTGTGGCTCAAGCAGGTGTTCTAATGCTCTGCTTAGGTGCTCTAGAAACAGTTCAAGGAGCTGCCAGGTTAATTTCCAGTTTGAAAGATGTATACTGTGGTGATTATAAGGGATTTTTATTGAGCTCTTCAAATAAGCGTTTTTCCTAGAAATCCCTGCAGACAATCCAAAAGGGGCTACTGATTCAACTACAAATATCATAGAAGGACTGTGAGCACGAGTTCTTGGGTTAAAGGCAGGGCAAGATTTTGGAACTGATGAGCTACCAGCAGAACAAACCATTAACTATCCAATCTTAACTTCACATTTTGCATCTCATGTTTGGAGCAAAATTGGTGAGAAAGTTGAGTGCTTAAACGTTCTTACTCATTTGCTATGAACCATGAAAAGCATATTTAGCTGGTTCAGAGACGATTTCAGGGTTATGTCTATTTCTTGTTTCATAATTGCATAACCTACAATTTAAGCTAAAAAAGGCAAGTTTATGATATTTAAATACGAACTGCTTTTGCCACAGTACAAACAATGTCTGCTTGCTTGTCACGTCAGTGCTGCAGGCTTGTGGCGAATACAAGACAATTGCGGTGGCTTCTTTCCCCTCAGAGCTGTCCTTTCCTGCTATTCAAGAAGGCGGAGCAGACAGATGCGTAAAGCAGTAGACCAGTTTGTGAAGACGCCTCATTTCTTAACACAGGCCTGTAGCACTGCACTTCAATACATTACAGTGCACTGCAACACAATATAGTGGCCCTTCTGTATTATCATCACCCTTTAACAGTTCACTGTGGCTTAGGTAAAGCCATTATGGTTCATGGTTTTTTTTTTAAAAATGCTTTTCTTCAACAGGCTGATTTATCATGCTTAAGGTATACAAGTAGAATATAGTGACACAACTCAGCTAGCTAGCAAAAAACAAAGAGCAAAGCTATAGATTTAGAAATGTGGAATAGAAACTGTCAAAGTAATGTGGTAGTAGTACTGTTGATCAGCTTTAAGTTGATCTTGATTAGAATATTTCTGTTTCATTACATGTTGGTGTAGGAGAAGTTAACTACAGTAAATAACTTTGCCAAAAGCTCATCAAGTAGAAACAGGAAAATAAAAATGAGTGGTTGCATGAACATTGAGTAAAGCTTACCTTCTAATTTCTTGGACAGTTTGGGTATAGCAGTATCTTACTGCGTCCTCTGCTTTTGCTTATTCTCATGAAAACATACTGCTGTAGGGTGGAAGGTCCTGTGGGGATACAGAGGGATTAGTGTATGTGCTCTTCAGTAGAGTGAAAGATCTGCTCAGTACCTTTTGGACCACATGTCATGGTCAATGAGGAAGACCAAAGGACAGTGGTCTTCCTCCATGATGTACTTTTTGGACTAGTGCAGTAACCGCACGTCTGCAGCGGTTGCAACAGAGGAAAGGCTCATGTGGTGCTAACAACTGCTAGTTCTGCTGGGGCTTTACTAGAACGAAATTGTCGCTTGATGGTCGGTTAAGGTTTAACTGTGGGGATTTGTGTCCTTGTTTTTTCAGTCATCAGATCAGGTCGCTGCAGTACAGCATCACGGGAGATGTCCTCCTAGTGGTAGCCGGGAATGCACAGGCGAAGGTCTTGGATAGAGATGGCTTCCAGGTCCTGGAGTGCATGAAGGGGGACCAGTACATCGTGGACATGGCCAATACCAAGGTAAACTCCCTGTGATCCTAAAAACCTTTTGTTCTCTTTTTCTAAAAATTGTGCATCAAGTTATGCAGAGGCAGAACGGAGCTTTGCTGCATTGTATAATGAGCAGTGCTTACAAAAGAATGCACCTTTTGAAAAACACTGGGTACAATGCAGAACAAACAAACATATAATTATCCCATTACCTAGCCTTGTGCACTGAGCACATACTGATGCAGAGGGCTGACGTATTTGCTTTAGGTGAAGTACAGGACAATGACAATTAACTTTTTTTCTCCCCAATTTGAAGTCACTGATAATGTACCACAGTGTGGAAATGCACAAACTCGTATATAGGTTCACAATTCCCCCAGATTCAGGTGTACGTGTGGATTACCCCCATTAACTAAAAGAATGAGAAGAGTTGTCACTGTACTTTGTTCATGCACGCAGGAGGCTGTCAGATCTCAATCCAGTCATTCCAGGTCCCAGTCATTTCAGTAGTAATTTCAGAGCTGCTACCAAAGGGTGTGTTGCTGCTTGATGCAAGTCCCCTGACCTGTGACTGCAGTTGTAGTCAGCCATGGACTACGTATTCAGAGCACATAAGACCATGTTATTTTATACTGGCAAACCTATGGTGACTTTACTAGGATGTTCAAAAACTATTTATTTCATTTTGAAAAAAGTTTGATCAGCAAACAACTCTTGCTTTTTCTTTAAACTCAGAACTGACACCAGGGCCAGAATATAGCCAGCCAAATGAGTTGCTTATGTGAATGCAGCACTGTGGATGTCAATCACTTCACACAAAGGGCATGTGAGCATACGGAACACACTATTGGCCCACGTTATAGAGGCTGAGGCTGATGTAACAGGTCTTGCAGCAGATGATGAAATTGATCACGCTGCAAGATACTCCCCAGGACACCCCACGGTCTTGGAGTAAAGGCAAAAGAATAGAGGGCTTCTCTGATGTTGGCATAGACTGTCTGGCTCAGGTGTTGATAGGTGTTTGTCAGAGGTAGAGGAACAAAATCCAGGCCAGAAAAGGCAGTATCCTGCAACTGAGGGAGCATCCAGAACTGCAAAGCAGACCCTAGAGGGACTGAGTGTAACTTTCCTCCTCATGTATTCATTGAAAGCAGTACAGAGGAATGGGCAACAGCCCATTTCAGGAATCCTCCAACATTTCTCCTGAAGGGCACAGGTTTACATTTCTAAAGGATCAGACACTTGGAGTCGGCAGCCTTGACTCTTTACAGTGCAGTTTCATAGCAGAAAAAGAAAAACATTCATGAGAAGCCCTGGCAGGCTTGAGAAACGTTGCAGAACATTCCTGCCTCTCAGACAAGCGAAATTAAAACAACGTGAAAGACCATCACCAAGACCGAACAACCCAAAACAGGCTGCTGCAGTTATTGTTTGTTGCCGATGATCCATTGCATGTAAAGCTAAAGACAGCATGTTGAGAGGAGCTCTGCTAACACAGTAACTACCAGCCAGTCTGTCTGAAAAATCACAGCAGTGGAACACTGCATACTTGTGTTGGAAGTTGGATTTTGTTCAGGGGGAAATCAACTTAAAAATGAGAAGGCCATGTGGGTGAATACATTTCTGAATTCTTAAGATGAGTGTGGCTTGCACTCACAGATGACTGGAATCCTGTTCCCCTTTCACCGCTATCAGGATACTTTTAAAAGGTGTCCTCTGAAAATAAGTCACTGGTCTTTTCAAAACCCCATTCAACCCCCTTAGAAATATTCATTTCCTAAAACAGCACTTTTCTACATTTGGGTCAGCTGCAAGTTTTTGAATGAAGTGACAATTCATAAATGATCAGAAACTAATGAAAAACATATTTGGATCTTTGAGGGTTCTTCATTTATGGATATACTATATTGCAATATCTTAGAAATGATCTAACGTAATAAGACATTATAACAAGGTTCTGACTATTTGGTCATTAACAATACCATGGCACTCTATGTAAGAGTAGGAGTGTCAATGTGACCTGGTTAAATACTAAATACACTAAGAGCTTGTACTATCTGGTCTACATAAAGCTACCCCTTAGTTCAAGTGAAGTAACTTGCCATTTTTGCACCTGTGCAGTGGTGCTGCTGGTGCAGATTGGTTGCTGGACATCAGCAGGTGCACTTGAGTGGTGAAGGAAAGTGAGTCCCCTTTCCCTGTAAGAAAGTTAAAAGATATCCCTTTGGCTGAAAACTGCTAGATGCAAGGAATTATTATGATGATTTATCAAATAAAGCACTGGGAAAGAACTTTGAATTCATTTAAATTGTTTTTAATGAGATCAATTTAAAATTAAAAATGCATTATGCAACTGCATGTAATTGATGCTGCTTAAAATAGAACTGATAAAGAAAACCTTTGTTGAGAAACAGATGTGTCCATGTTAAGGAAATGCTGGTAATGTAAGCAAAACTGAACTTTGACAGTCATTATTTTGTCAAAACCGATACAGAGCTTCAGTAAACACAATGGCTTAGCAGTTTGTTCTGTGTTACAGAAACACATGATGTAAAGAAATGTCAATGATTCAGCATCTGTTCATGCCCTTTTTTATTCAATCAGACATTCTTTGTTCATGGTTTTCTGTGGTATCGTTGAAGTTGGCGTTGGGACTAAAATCTAAACTGGTTGTTCAGAAAAAAACTAGCTTGGTTAGCTCAATTATATGAATAAACAAATTGATAACTCTAACTTTGGGATGGTGGAGAACATGCTTCAGAGTTCTCTCGTGTTTTTATTAGAAGCTTGAGATCAATGGTCCAAGACACAGTTTGCAGCTGAATTACATCAATTTGCAGGAAAGTTAGTTTAATTAAGCCTAGCAATTATACAGAAAGGTAACCCAAATAAATGCTGCGGGTCATGATGCTATTTTTTACCTCATCTTGTTTTTATTGGGCAGTCACACTGTTTACCAAAGGACCTTGCTTGAGAATGATAAATAATAAGAAAAAAATATTTTAATAATTGAGCTTTCTGAAATGTGGCATTCAGTTTTTTTTTTATTTTATGTCAGTTATAGCTTCATGGAGTCATTAGCTATTTTTTCTCCTGCACTATAACTGAAATTTTAGATGTCTGTTACAGACGTGGTCATTTTTATTTTATACCATAGCTTAGTCTCCATGCCCTTAAGCAGAATTTTTATTTTAAATCACTGTTACTTTCCTTTTTAATGCTAGAGCTCTTCTACCAAATGCAAGCTGTCAGAACTGTCTGTTTTTTTCATACTTTGAACCCCACAATATCTGTGACTGACTTACCTGTAGCAGTGATTGGAGTGGTAATGCTGAATTAGCTTGTATAACTTCACAGACTACCCATAAGTAACAGGGAGAACACTTCCAGTTCAGGGCTCCTGGTGCGTTGGGCTTAGCAGACACCTGAAAAAGCCAGGCAGGTGTCATGCTGCCTGGACTCCATGTACCTGGGTTCAAATAGCAGACAAGTAGATGACAATGTAATTTTCTAGGCTATTATCCCAAGGGCTGCTGAAGCCTTGGGTTTTCTCTCAGCAAGACGTTAGGCAACACTGTAGTATCCCATCCCCTGTATTCTCGCTGATCTGGCTAGGAAAGAGCTACAGCTGCATGGACAGTTGGTTTGACCCTTAGCCAGAGCACTAAGCTCTTGTGGACAGTCAGGCAAGCAGGCTTATGAAGAAGGGAGAGTTTTGCCCAGGAACAGTTCAGCAAGGGAGGCTGAAGCTGCAGTGGTACCCAGATGGGAAGTGGACTCCACAAAGCTTCAGGCCCGTCGGCATGCAGCAGTGCTGCTGAAAGCCAAATCCCTGGAATTGGATTCTTCTCCGGAGTACCCAACCAGCAGGCTGTGACCGTTGAGCGGCTCGCCGGGGAGCTGCCTTTGAAGTTGTTATTTGTTATGGCTAATTTTTTCCCTGCTGTTTTAACAGAGGGAAGCACTTGAAGCCCAATTGATGATCTCATGACCCATTCCTCCAAGTTATGGTCCGTGGTTGAGCAGCAGCAATTAAAAAGCTGCGAGCGTGCGAGTTTTTCTCCTGCCCCACGAACACTTTGTTTGGCTGCTTCAAGAGACACTTGCTACCTGGTGCTGAAATGAAGCAAACAACGCAAACCCAAATTGTGCAAATATCTCCAGGGTCGTGTGCAACTCTTAAATTAAGGATAAGATAACCATTAATGGGGCTTGGGGACTTTCACACTGAATGCTAATTGATTGCAAACATCTCTGGTTGTTTGAAATGTATAAATTAAAAGGTGGTTTATTGGAATAATTAAAAAATATACCATTAAAAATTGACTGTGGTCAATTTTATTTTTAATGGACAATGCCATTTCAAAGTGCTTTGTACTAAGTGTCACATAAGACAATCTGTGCTAACAAATTAATATTAAACATAAAATTTAGCTTAAAATTGAAGATGCTACAAATTTTTTTTTTAAATTGCATTATTTCTAAATGGCTCAGTTCAGGAAGAACTGCATCTTGATTGTTCACTTTGCTTCATATGTAGCACAATGAAAACGGCATAACAGATTTTAGACTAAGCTTACCCTGTGTAACTGTTTTTTAGGGACACACAGCCATGCTCAATGGTGGATGCTGGCACCCCAAGGTCAAAGAAGAGTTTCTGACGTGCTCGAATGATGGGTGAGTGGCCTGGGTTCAGTTCTTGGAGAGTACGTGATGGACATCAGTCCTCTATGAAACTGGTTAGGGCATGTGGGGCCACAGGAAGGACTTCAGTTTTTATCCTCTGTGTGTCCTGGAAGCCCAGTAGGTCCCAGGACCCTTTTCTGAAAATGCACCTTACAGAGCATGTTCTAAACAAAAGCAAAGCCAACGAATTGAGTTGTTGGCCAACAGTCCTGTTGCAAAGATGACTTGGTGTAAAAGATAGGTTTTGTTTTCAAACATCCTGCACAGTGCTGTTATCTCAATCTTACTCTGCTGCTGTTCTCTCCTACCTTTTCGTTTACCTTTCTTTCAGTGGTCTTAGTGTTTCTCTCCCCTTTTCCTCTCTGGCTAAGTGAAAGTACAGACACTTCTCGGCTCTCTGAGTCACTGCTTTCTCAAAATCAGAAAGTTTCAAATGAAAGGCTTTCTAATGCTCAAATTCAAGCAGACATTTTCTTTTGGAAAATATTCTCATCATAAGATTAGTGTCTGTATATGTGACCATATGTTTGGTTTTCATAATTCTTTAATTTGCTGAGTCACCCCAAAGGAAAGCCGCAGTCGTCGGTTAACAGAGTCTCTCCACTCTGGTTCACCAACTTTCTCTTGGCGATGATACAGGAGAAATTCCGTGTGTTTCTCAGTCACTTGTGATTCATAGCAGATTCCCATAGTGATTCATAAGGCATGTTGTCCCAGAGGAAGGGTTTTATCGACGTATTATCTTAATTCACAGTGAGAGGCTGCCTAGAGGATCCCTGCACATTCACCAAGAAAAAATGCTTTTGAGTTTTGCGCATGAAAGGAAGGACCATGTAAGATTTCCACACAGTTAAGCAGCACTTGATATTTTATTTTCTAACCTCCTGTGGTCAACATCCAAAGACTTCTTCTCTCATGACTTTATTAAGATATGCAAATGCAATCAGTCAATGGTTTAAACAGTCTTGGTGGTCTAATCCTAAATAATCCTGCTTTGAAGTATTTGTAGAACATATAGGTGGAAGGTCCTCATGATGGCATCAGTCAGTGCTTTTAGAATGCACTTGGTTCTCAACTTACTAGCGGGTTATGTTCCAAAAGCCCAATACTTGAGTCGTTCGTACGGTGAACCAGAATTTTGGAACATGTAAAAGGATTGAGTGTAAGGAAAGAGGATATCATAAAAACTCTAAGGTTCTTGCCCTTCCTTTGTGAGGATTTGAAAATGTCTGTCAATTTTCCTTTTCTCAGACGTTTTCTAAGGGCTGTGAACGCTCAATATTACCATGACAAAGTTGGTTGTTAGCATAACATCATGCTGCCACTGAGTGAGTGACTCTCTGCACACTGTGGTCTTGAGCCCTACCTCCTCGCGGCACCAGTGAGTGAGCCTCAGCTCAGTGTTATATTCCACTATATGACACTGGGAGTAACACATGGGTTACTCACGCTGCAGGCCATATTACAAAGGGAGCTGAACACTAATATCTGTACGCAGCAGTGCGTACTTGTTCAGATTTCTAGTAACCAACACACTTGCATATTTATTTTATCAGAGTACACAATGTTCAAACCATGACAGGAAAAGCAGACTGGAACTGGCATTAAAGTTTTTAATTTAATATTAAATTAACTTAATTATTCCTTACAAAGTCGGTTTTATGTGGCTATTGTGCATGGATGTTTGCATCTTGATTGTTCACTTTGGGGATTGAAATGTAATTTTGCTTTAAGGTGGAGAACAGAGAAAAATGGTTTTGGTAGCCAATGAAAGCTCTTGCTCATGAGGAGCAGGAATAAAGGCGAAAAAACTATTCAGACACTGTAACAAGCAAGAAGGCAGAGTCAATGTTGAGGTCAGGAGAAACAAGAATAGCTAGTGCTTGGGATATTGTGGAGTTAAGGCTGGCTGAAGGATTTGCTGTCAAGGAGTTGGCACAAGCAGTAAAGCTTGAGACAGTAGTTTTCTCTTGACAGCTCAGATTGACAGTAACATTTGCCTGTGTCCTTGTAATTGATCATTTGCTTGCAGTATGTTTTTTTCTGATAAACCATTAAATTCCTAGAATAAACCACCTCTGCATTTACAGCAATTAAGCTGAAATGTTCAGAGGTTTTTCATTGCTACTTTTTATGGCTGATTTAAAAAAAAACTGAATATTTTTCCAGTTGGTGTTTATGAGAATATGTGTATAACATGAATAAAGAAGGTAAGGCATTTTGCTAAAAATCAACAGCGGTGACAGGAAATAGCATTTTGATGGGCACTGTTTTTCTTCTGTGCCACCAATCTGACACTGTTGTGTGTGGTACTGAAAGCTTTTCAAAATGATCTCCCCAATTACAGCAGCTGCTGAAACAACTTTACTGTGAATGACAACCTGTTTCAGCTGGCTTAGGCAATCTTCACTTTTCGTGTGTGTGTGATAAATGTACATTTATCAAGAATTGTCATATTTATTTGTCATCAAGAACCGAATTTTTGTCTCTAGTTTAAGAAATAGAGTGGAAAAGATTTCTCACGTTTGCTGGAATTAATCTGTGCGTCAGCTCAGACTTGACTAACTTGGGAGAAGACAGTGTAGGAAAGCCATCCGAAGAATTTAATGTGGAGTATGTTTAGGCTTCTGTGAAACTGGTTAGGGATTGTGTTCTAATCAGTAATCACAGTTAGTTGAGTGTTATTCAGAAGGTGCAAACTGACAACAGTTTCTCCCATGTTAGAAGCTCTCATCATGTTCTAGTACAATTAAAGGAGAACGAACTGGGTGAAACACTGCTGCTATAGCGCCTGGCTTTCAGTCCTGCCAGACCTTTGTGGGCCGAACTGGGTTTGTGACAAGGCCAACTTTTAAATTTGAGAAAAATATAGGGGTGGGACAAAATAAATCCAAAACACCCAGCCAGGGTGTTCGCAAATCTTTTTGAGAGCATAACAGTTATTTTAAAAAGTGCTCAATGTGCTAAAAAGTGCTTAAAAAAAGAAAAGTCAATTAATATTTTGGGTGCCTTAATAGATATTTTAAGAGTGCATGATGAAATACTGTACATGAGCACAGTATTTTAAAGATGATGTTTTAAGAGGAATTTGAATTGTATTTAATGCAGATGCACTTAATTAATTTCCAGTGCAGAAGCATTGAGAGTTTGTAGAAAATAAAAGCCAGAGTTATTGCTGTCTGTAACTGTTTGTTGTAGAAACTGTATCCATTGATATTTCTCACTTCCCTTGAATGGCAGTATCAATGGGACATGTTTCATTTCCTCAAGGTCATTTCAATAAAGGCATGGATATTTTCATGGCAGGAGTAGGATTTTTTTATGGGAGGTTTACTCTCAGTGCTCTGTTCTGTGCTCTCTGCCGTAACGGGCCTGTCCGTGCCAGACACAACATGTGCTACATGTGTGCACACCTACAGCCCATGTACACATGTCCCTGTCCAGCTCTGCATTCATAGCTCGAGTGCTCAAGTTGGGGGACAGCATAGCACTCATGTTCTCCCTCAGTAATCGCTGCCAAAGACTTTTCTAAAACATTTCTAAATGCAAAATCGGTTTGGCAGATGCATTCATTTTTTTATTCTTGTGTATGGTCTTTACCAGTTTAATCTGATCATGTTTTTCTAAATCTAAAAAAAAGTATGCATTTTATACTAATTTGTCTGTATTGTCTCATTATCTATGAGAAATCAACAATGTAGTTGTGGTCATAAGCACATTTGTAGATTAAATTAGAATAGTATGGGAATACAATGTAAGTATAGCAACCAACTGAAAGCATTATATACCCACTTTATGCAGTATGTGTGTATCTCGTATGTATGGATGTGACCAGTCTGCTATTTTAATTTTAGTATTCATACTGATTTGCTCATACATCAAATTTCTATCCCAGTGTCATTTAGTAGTGAATTGAGTTTATTCCTTATTGGCTTGTTTCGTGCTATCACAGCTGCCTTTGGAATTGCTTACAGCATTCTCACAGGATTCATGTCAGGTTGACGACCATGGCCTGTTACATGCCTTTCACACTTTTCCTTTGCAGATTTCTGTTATTGACTACTGGATACTGCTCTGCTTAAATGTGAAGCTCTAATGTGTATAATATGCGTGCATCCCATTTTACAAAGAGGCTTATTTACATGGTGCAGATGGTTGGATAGAATGTTTGCCATTGCTGTGGTTACATGTTCTGAGCAGACACTTAGAAATTCAATTTAAAAAAGCATGCAATTGGTAATAAAGAACATATTAGCTGGTAAACGTTTTGTTCCTTATTGTGTTTTTGCTTGTACATATTTATTTATGTGTATTTCTTCCTTCCCTTTTTTTTTTTACAAAGTATGGGATTTTTAATTATTACTTTTCACTGTTTGATCAGAGGAACATTCATCTGGCAGGTGGGTATTGCTTTTACTTTGAGAGATGAGACAGGGAGCCTTTTCCTGAACTCCCCCGATAATCACTGAAACAATAAGCAGGAATGTGTTTTTCATTTTCGTGCCCTTGCAGGTTACTTATCAAATGGACAAATGGATGTCATTTCCTCCCGGTGGTTCTTTTCGCTCTGTTATGGTGGCCAGTACGCAGTGTTGGGTTCTTCCACGGGGCATGGTGGTTTCTACGCATCTGTGTGTTTTTGAAGCCGCTGTAGTGCTCAGGCAAGCAGCTCTGTACGTCGGACCAGAAGAGGAAAATCCTGGTGTCGCCCTCTTGCTTGCGTGCCTTTTGGCGAGAGAGGCTCCCCTCCCCGTGCCGTGTCCTGTGGTTTCCCCACCGCCAGATAGGAAAGTGGAATCTAAACCTGTGATTTGAAACCGTAGACTCCGAGACGCGGTTTTGTGGGCGTAACAGGGGAGAATGACGAATCCAATTACTGGACTCTGGGAAAACGTCAGGAATGTTCCAGTTGCAGCAGAGGGAAGGATGTTAGGAGAAGTGAAAGGGAAATTGTCAAGCCCCTGGATAATCACACCTCCAGAGCACTTTCCCCAGCTGCAGGGATTTCAAAGTGGGTGTCGTTTTGTTTGCTTTTTCTGGAGACCAAGAATCGGACTGTCCCTGCGGATGAACTGTCCTGTGTTTCCTTCGGTATGGAAAAACGGCGGTTTGTCCACAAGGACACATGAACCATAGGTTTCATCTTTTTTCTTTTGGTTGCCTCAATGGTTTGAAGTCATGGAAGAGAATCATTGGTGAGGTTTGCAATGAAACCTGTTTTGTAGAACAAAGGGTTTTTCTGTTGTTTGCTGTGTAGATTACAGGTGCAGTAGGAGAATGTAGAGTTGAAACGTCAATTTACATCTACTCTTGTATAAAATATCTAAATAAAAGCCTGGGTTGCCAAAGTGTATAACTGAGACTCTGTACTGTTTCAGTATTGACCCAACCAACATTTTTTCTTTATAAATCTTCAAAATGTTTTGAAGTTTTAACTTCAGAAGAAGCTGATATTGGATTGCCCACTCCAGAAGGCAATTTGTGATATCAGGACATGGGAAAGTGCTTCTGTTCTGAGGAGGGATTAATATAACTTCAAAGGATATTTTTTAAAAGAATATGGCCAGAGAGAATGTCATTTTCATTACCTAATTTTCATTACTGCAGACCTGTAATAAGCTGGATTCAGATGCATAGTGTGGTGTTATTTCTGCAAGACTAATTTGTAATTATTGTACTTGGTGGTATGGTAGGTTAAATGTTTTTTTTCTCCTTTTAGCTTCCAAACTAATCCTTTAAATTAGCTGGAGAAAAATCACTCAAGCTTTTATAAATTACAGAGTATGCTGGAAACTTCTTCAGATGGAGATCTAAAAAGGAGCAGAGCACTTGCATTCAATATTTTAATAGTTTTTTACAGCTAACTAAAACCATGAAAAAACCTTTCTCTTCTTTTTTTAATCTATTTCTACCCTGAATTGTACCAGTAAATAAATGGTACCCTGAACTTGAAGAATGAATTTCCATGCTATACCTCATGTGACCAACAGGTGGCATGTATAGCCCTTGAGACACGAAAGGAGGGCACAGATTTACATCTGCTACCGAGAATCCTTAGAAATTCCTCCCCCCTCATCTGTGCCAGTCGGTTACAAGCTGCGCTTTACATTTTTAGTATAGTCCATTTATTTAAACAACAAATGGCCTTGGGCTCCGATGAGATTTAAAATAGGTCATCTAATCCTATATCTATGATTTGGTTTGAGTAAAAAGTGTTTTTTTACTCTGTCTCTGGACTTACTTGGCCACATATTTAAAGCGCCTCACTGAAACACTGAATTGTGGGCCAAAGGCAAGCCTGTACTGAAGAAAAAAGATTATTTAAAAAAGTCCTTTATTAAGTCATTGTTTTGAAAAGTGAAGAATAGCGCCAACAGTTGGAAGCACTGCATTCAACATCCCCATTTAGATTTCCAGCTAGCAAATCCATTCAGTCCTGTTTGTTCATTTAGGTATTTATTCAGTTGTTTCTTTGTCATACTTTTCTAGTGTTATATATTTTTATGTAACTTTGAGTGAGATTGAAAAGCAACATTTATTTGGTCTCCCATAGCAACAGCAGACTTTAAAGGCAAAAACACCAAGCCAGAAGTGTCTTTTGCTTCTCATTTCCTTTCTTTTTATTTCGGCTGGGTTTACATGTAGAGTAGTGCAAGCTGTTTTTAAACTGATTTTGACCAGAGAGAGAATTATATTTTGCTCCTTTCCCTGGAATGTGGCAAAATACATGCTTAAAGCTCTTCGATGTTCTTATGGATTCAGATTATCTCCATTTTTCCTATAGCTATTTGGATTAAGGGCTGATTTTTTTATTCAATATTGCCTAAAAATGTAGATCCTGATCTGAATTGCATTTAAACTAGATCACAATGCTCAACTTTCACCTTCTACTGAGATCTAGGTATGAACATTGTTTTTTTCATCTTTGAAATCCTCGGTAGTTATTCTGGTCTATATATTTAGATTAAAATCTGCCGTTATTAGTGATCTTGTCTGTGCACCTCAGGCCCTGCTCATGCAAGGTGAAAATGAGGACATGCCCACTGTCACTGCAGCTGGCTTTTAGACACGTAGGCACAGAGGAGAGTTCAACTCAGTTCAAGCTTTATTATCCTCTGGGAGGAAATTTGTTTCATTGCACAGTCCAATACAACAAGGAATACAAACATTACCAACAGGGAAGATGGTACAATAGTGTTACAGGAAATAAGGGAAATACTTTCCATTGTTACTTTACAGTTCGCATTGACTGGAGGAGGAACGGGCCTGCCATTGGCACCACTACAAGTTCGTAGGAGCCCAGCTAGTGATAGGGGTCACTATTCTGTTTAAAGACGTGTACCCTGGACAAGACAACACCAGCGGTGCTTAGCCAATAGTGCTCCATCTTGGTGATTTCTCGACATAGTCTGCCTATGATGTTGCCTCTGCTAAAACCTTTGCTCCAGGCAAGCACCTTTCTTTGTTTAGCCTCTTGGGGAGCTCTTGGTGCACGAAATTGTGAACGGCCATCTCCGCATCCCGTTCACTTCTCACAGCTGCTAGAACGCAGCACTGTAAACCCCGCATCCCTCTGGTCCAGTAATCGTCCTGATGACTCTTGAGCCCAAATTGACAGTTCTGCACAGGTGCTGTGTTCAGGCGTGAGATTAACGTTTGTGGAACAGTGGTCTCAGCATCACGTGGGCTGTGCTTCTTAAATGACGCCACACACGGTCCTGTAGCCCTTTGGTGGGGTTTGTTGCAGTGTGTAAACTCATTTGGTATGGCTTTCTACCATTTAATTTGTACCTGGATAAAGATCAAGTGTGTGGAAGATGTACTCACTGCCCTTACATTTTACTTATTCTACTCTGAGACTACTCTGTCTGACACTATAAAATCTGTCAGTGAGGAACAATCATTAAGCTTTGACAGGTTTTAGCAACAGTGCAGGAAAAGTGTCTGCTGCTTTGTTTGGACACGCATTGCCAAATCCCAGACCCACAGCACTGTTTTTTATTGTAAGAGTCCCTGTGGTCCATAAAACATAATATGCCCCCACTTTTTACAGCCAATTGTGTACAAGGTGAGCATTTGTAGCAAATGTATAATTTCCCAGCGAAAGAAGTCAAACACGAGGTATTATTTTATATCTACACTATTTTTTAGTTTTTTTTAAATATATTTGTGCTAATAGCAAAACCAGTTGGTTCCATGGATGTTTGTGCTGACAGGCTTAGTATAGTGTCCTTGACGTCTTTCCACCTGCAGCAGCTTTATGAGGTGCATTGTTTTATAGTTTCAGAACTGTTCTCCGTTTGTGTAAATCCCATTAAAGAAAAAAGGAAAGAAGAGCCCATGGAGGGCTAACGCTTATATCAGAAGGTTTGTTATTGTTTTGAATAGAACTGTGGTAATTCTTTAGTTGTTTTTGTTTGCCTTCAAGAGTGCATAGTATAGCAAGTACAGTGGGCAATATCGTGAGTGTATAGTTTAACTCCAATGGTAACCCCCACTCAGAGGACTTGACCTTGAAGAACAGCTTGTCTGGGATGTGTTCCTCAGGCATGAATGTCGCCTCCGTGGTAGTGTGATGGGGGACCACACTGACTCTTCAGCAACTGTTGCTCGCAAAATTGACCTGTAGTAGCAACCATCAATTGTTCTACCTTATACTAATCGGTGTGCTACCATTTTTTTTTCCATTGCAAGACATAATTTTGAAGTTTTTTTTATTCCTTGTAGCAGCAATGATTAGGGCTCCTGACTGGAAGGTGCTGCACTCACGTTGCTCCAGTAAAAATATCCAGCTATGTAAATGGTACAGATGTAAGTTGCTTTAGAAAAAAAGTGTCGCTCAGACAAATTGATAGCAGGGACTATTACTTACAATTACAATGACTTATGCTGAACAAATATCTGCAGCCTCTTAGACTCCAATAAGTATCCCAAGCAGTCTACCTCGCCAGGCAGTTTGACTTACAGCAGTATTTAGTGAACAAGAAAATAAGAGTCTCAACACACCCAGAGGCACAGGAGGGGAAGTTACTCTTCTTTGAGACGGTTTTTAGTTGATGGCAGGTGCATGTCTTATTGCCGGGCGGGACAACAGTTGATTTCTGTGGTTACAAGGTTTAGGAATACATTATAAGGCTGGTAGGTGGAAGTCGGTACAGCACCAGAGCCTCACTGCCCTCCTCCTTGGGTATATTGCGATTCTTTTCCTTAATTACTCCAGTGAAACTGAGCATTAGGCTTTCTAGATGGCCTTGTTGAAGGAGGAGGGCTGCTGACAACACAGCCTTGTGTTTCTCCTAGAGCGCTGTTTAGCACTTTGTTCCCTGTGCCACAGCTTGTATGTTGAAAGGGGGCCTGTTTTGTTTCCACTTATGGCTGTATTTATTTGGCAGTGTCAAAAAAACAAAACAAAGGACTGTGTGACTTTATTTTTTGTTTTAGCATGGGGTCTTCCTGAAACTGTTGGGTAGTAAATGGTCACTCTCAGGACTTTGGTATAAGAGCAAAATAGTTTCCTTCCAGATGTGGAGGGGATGTCAGTCCTGATGGGCATTTTTTCACCAGTTAACATTGTTGCCTCCTGTCGGTCCTGTTGGATACTTGTTTTGTGAGATGTAAGATTCCAAAGTGGTTAATTCATAGTGTGTAAGAGTATCTCCCCTTTATTCCAATTCTTCATCATTATCGTAGTTTATGTCCTTCTATCCTAACTGTTTCATCCAATTCAAGGCCACGGAGGAGCAGGAGCCCATCCTGGCAAGCAACGGCACAAGGCAGGTTACACCCTGGAAGGGACACCAGTCCCAGGGCGCACACATTAACACCAGCACCATGGTCAGTTTTTCCTAGAAGCCAATTAATCCACCAGTATGTCTTTGTACTGTGGGAGAAAACTTGAGCATCTGGAGGAAACCCTCGCCAATATAGGAGGAGCATACGAACTCCACACAGAGAGCATGCCAGGTCTGGAATCGGTCTCGGGGCCTCAGTGCTGCAAGGCAGCAATGCTAACCCCTGTGCCACCATGCCACCCTGTAGTTTCTGTTTTTTTTAAATTTCCATGTGGTTCAACCAGCACAGGCATCTGTTCAAATCATAGAAAAAGCCCTCAAGTACAAACACCACTAGTTCAGATCTGGGCTTGGGAATTGGTTGACTATAACTGTGGGAAAGGGAAGAACCCACGCTGACTGAGAGCTGCTGAGGCTGGGTGGGTTTGTCTTACTGATGCCTGTTGGTTGGCTGGGTGCCTGTCAGCTCGCTTTAATATCGGCAAGATCTCTGTTAATGTCCCACTGCTATTTGTGATGTGAGCCTGTAGTGTAGAGAGATGCAGGTGGCAGAGCACACTTCAGATGGCACATTCCAGTTGTCTTCATCTGCTGACATGGGGATCATAGTGATTGCAACAAATGGTGGCTAAATATGGGGAGTATTAAAAGGTTGTGTGGAAAGACTATTCATCTAAATCCTAATAAATCCCTGCGAAATGAGAAAAACCCCAATGGTGTATTAAGTTAAAAAAAAAGTCAGATTGAAAGGGACAATAACTGAAAATCATTACAGCTTGAGTGCAAAAAAAACTGGAGGATTTGTGCTCAGTATATCTGGAAAATGTCCTATCGCACTTTAATTTGGGTGTTACTGTTGTTGATACGAGAGAATGAAGAGCTCTCGGACTCCAAGCAGCAGGTGTGCCCTGTCCCGGGTCAAGAGATATTCCAGCAGTGCTCTCGCTGCAAACGGTGAAACCGAGCCTTGCAGTCACCCAGCGCGGTCACAGGCAGGGAGGTGATGGTCACAGAGGGGGTGGGAGGGAGAGGCTCCCCCCTCCCAGCTAGCTCTCTGAACAACGTTCCCGTCCCACAGCCCATTGGTATGTTTTGTAGCTCGGGCGAGAGGGTCCTATGGGGGGCACGGTCTGGGCTCTCACTGGGTTTAGAACAGGCGCCTGCCGTGGTCAGCCCCCAAGCCCTGCTAAACATCTGAGACCGTTAAAACACAGACCAACAGTGGGTCCTTGTATACAGAAAATGTTAATTGTGGTTTAAAGTCCAGTGAATAAAATGCTTGTTGATTTTTGCAAGTTGATTTTCTTTAATAGATTATTAATCTTGAAGTAAATAAAAAAGCATAAAACAAATGTGTTTAAGACCTTACAATGACTTAATCCCATTGCAAAGTTATTACTCATTTGTTTTAGAATCCTACATTAGAACATTTTGCTTTCTTCTTGTATTCCAGATTGCAATGATAATATAGTTTAGCCCTTATGTCCTATTAATGGATGGCTATTTGTTTTTCATGAACATCAAATCACTCTCCTTGTCATTTGAACAGCAGATGCAGTTTTCTTTAGTGAATATGTCTGCATGTTCTGTCAGAAAAAAAATTCTGTTTTCATGGAAGCTGACAGCAGGATATTGTAAGCTTTTCACTTTTCTCACGACATCTTTTGTCCTTTTTCCAATGAAAATTCAGAGTTTTGGAAACCTTTCCAAAGTCTGATGGGTCCACATCTGTGTGTGCGTCACTGAAAGGTTTCTCAACGAACAACCTGGCTTTCCGAGAAGCTGAGTAGTAGAGGTTTAAGGCCAAAGCCTTGGAGTTCCTCATTGTCTATAACTTTGTGTCGTTTTAATACTTTTGATGTGCTTTTCTTTTAGTAGAACTGCAGCATTCATGCATCTGAGGAGGAAGTAAAGTTGTCCAGTGATTGTCCGTGGAATTGAAAATGAATCCTATTGCAAAGAGCTCTGAATATTTGTGAGCTGTAGGTCCTTAGACAATCATGGCTGGGTGATGAATAGGCGTTATAGACAACGTGTGATGGCAGAAATATTAAACATTGCTTTTCATGTTATATAAGAGCAGCCTGTAAAGCCCAGTGGTGAAAGTGTTTCACCACATAAAAATGTGGTGAAAGTGTTGTTTCTAGTAATATGCTGCATTACGTGCATATAATGGCTAGCAGGAGCTACAGTATGTCAGTCCTCTGCCTGCCACTGAGGTCCTTCCAGAATAAAAGCAAGCACGTTGTATACATTTCCCATATGAAAATTGTGGTCATAGCACTGCTCTAAATTTACCTGCTGTAGTGCTGGTAACAGTTTATTGCACTTTACAGCTTTGCAGTACAACACATATTACTTCAGTAGGCTTAAAGTCATTATTGAGCTTCACATTTGTACTGCATTTCTTCATTCTAGATACTTAAGTTATATGTTTATTATTTACCTTAATATTAAAAATTTTCCAAATGGTTGGTTCCTCATTAGATCTTTATGGAGAGTTTTCTTTGCTTGGAAATATCACAGTTCTGAATGTGCATTTGTAGAACAGTGGAGGAATGGGCTGGAGTTTGTAGGAAATGGGTTTGTAAGAAAAAAAGGTGGAAGCTGAGCACTTGTACTGTAAGCATTGCACTGGCAGCTGGGCCTGTGGTATCGTGGTAGAGACAAGAAAGTGGAAATATGTATCAGGGTTCTTGGCCAGACTGGAACTGTGCTTCTTGAGGATGTTCGTGTAATTGATTGCATCCGGGAGGCATTTCTCCCGAGACTTAGCACTTCGCGCAGAGACGCATGTCAGGCTGCTCATGGGCAGTGAAATATATCACTTGTACAGGGGGAGAGGAAGGGGGAGAAGGGGGGCTCAGGGGTTTCTTGTGGGCATCTTGACAGTATCACATGCCTTAATGCTGTTGTAAAATAAGCAAGTCAGTTTATGACAGTTGTCAAAGGAGCTTTTTGTCATATTTTCGGTAAAGGCTGAAACGCGCTGGTTAATGTTGTGGACTGTCAGCCTACTGCTTTTTTTGAAGGACTTTGATCAGCCGTTTCTCTAGGTTGATTGGTGGTGAGCGTTTCCGCAATGGGAATGTTTTTTCTTATGTAAATCGTATCTAAGTATGAGTCAAATATATTACTGCATTAAAAACCTGCTCCCTATTTCGATAGACATGTATTTAAAGTGATTTACAGCTTGCGTTGGCTAACCAAGTTAGAATATATATTGGTTTGCAGCCGTGTAACTGGTTAATGAAACAAAGTATTGCACACCATTAACTACACAGAACTTTGTAGCACACAAACACAACTTCCAACACATAAATATAAAGGGAAATTGTAAATCCTATGACCTTGAAAGAGCTATAACTCTGCCTCTGAGAAATTGTACTGCTGCAAGTTGTTTATAATTTCCTGTATCTTTTCTGTTTGATTTCTTGAATTACGATGATACTTGATCTTTGAAACATTTGATTTTGAAACATTTGGATCTAATGCGGGCTTTAGTTCTTTTTTTGCATTTTGTTAATTAACTTCTTGTTAATTTAATGAGCTTTTGTCACTGCCGTGTTGACGTTACTTGAAAGAATCTTTTCCTGCTGCTGTCTCTGGCACGGGGCACCCATCCAATATGGCAAGTAACCAGATTTGCCGGGTTCAAATCCCAGGTGCGACATGCCGTTGTACCCTTGAGCAAGGTACTTGCTCCAGTAAAATACCTGGCTGTATGAATGGGTGCAAATGTCAGTCGCTTTGCATAAAAGCATCCCCCAGTAAAATTAATAATAATAGTAATCATGATTTAGTAAGTCTGTCCAAGCCTGGGTATCCTTGCTGTGATGACAGCTTGATTTCTTAGGATATTTTTTTTTACATAGCGTTTTGTAACAAGATCTCCCAACCTTCATGCGCCCGAGACTTGAACCAGCGATATCCTTATCTTATACACATCATGTGTCAGCTTATCAGCGAAAATGGATTTAGAAAATCTTCAACTAAACCTCAGAAAAATAGCAGTGTAGTAGTGTGTGGGCTATTTGAAAAAAGCATGTTGGAAATCGACATACCCTTTGTGTCTGGAACATGGGACCAGCTGGGAGTTATCAAATAAATTAGATCTTTAATTTGTTGCGCTTGCAGAAAGCAAGGTGGTTGATGTAAATTCCAATTAACTGCACACTGTCTGGAGACTAGAGCTTTTCTGCTCCACTGCCTGCTAAGACAGCCTTTTCAGTTTGTCTCTTGGCCTCAGTTGTACCCTTCGTTTTTTTACAGCAAGGAAAACATGAAGGAGACTAAACTACAATTAAAAGGCACTTACTCGCATAAGGAAAAACTCCTTGTTTCTTGTTTGCATCTGCAAAATAAGAATATTCATAGTGCAGCACTGGGAGGTTTGTAGTGAAGTATTTGACTCAAATTATATCATTGAAAGTAAGTACATTTTGCAAAATTGAAAAGAATTCAAATGTTTGTTGAAAGCAGAGATGGGAAAGAACAATTGGTATGGTCTTGATGTATCTTGCACCGGCTCATAAGGGTATCGGTAATGATGTCTCTTTCCGCCACGGGTAAAGAAGAATGTTTAGGAAACTTGCAAGAGCTGCTGTTTACTTCCAGTAAGACTCTTGTAATAAGTTAGTTTTATTGATGATTGTTTTTCAAGAAGCTCAAAACAGATAGTTATAAGTCTTAATATCCATTTTTGGGTCAATTTTCTTTGCCGTTTTACCTTGGTCGTTTATGGCGAAATAGCCCTATCTGTTTGACTAGTGGTCATAATTTAGCACTGCTTTATTTTCTAGCTCCCACTCCATCTGATTGTCATGTGTTTTAAGAATGGAACAGCTGGAATCACTTTGAAACAAATCAAATGTTTTTCTATTCCTTTATTGAAAAACATCAAACAAATGGACTTATTTCACGTTTTCTTTGACGCTCGCAACTCCAGCCTTACCAGAGGGATGAAGAGATGGCCTTCTCTCTTGGTTCTTAATTCCATGCTTTTTTTGTTATGAGGCTTTTGCATTGACCTTCTTATTCATGTAAGCTTCATAGACATTTTATTCATGTATTTTTCATAATGTCTCTTGTACTTAGATGTGATATAAAGTGTATTTTCAGTTGCTCTGGATAAAGCTGTTTTTTAAACGAATAAATAGTAAGGGCACAGGTATGGTTATCTCTGGCTCTGCCTCCAGGGGATGTCGGCCAGTTGTGAGCCACTCCTTGGGAACTCCCAGTCCCAGTCAGACCGCTGTCAGAGTCCAGATACAAACCAGAGGTTTGTAACTGGAGCAGAGGGTCTGCTCTACAGCCAGAATACAGGTCTTCAGCTGTTAAATCCCTTCAGGTCCCCTTTGTGCCTGAAGAATCTTTAATTTCAGGAGTCTGTTGCCTTAAGGTTGCCTTAAGGTTGTGCTCACTTGTTTCATGGAACATCTTTAGCTGAGTGCAAAACAAAGCGTGGTTCGTTTTTGTTTAATTTAAATACACGATTAAACAGCGCTTGTGTTGTTCTTCATTCCAGTGATTCTTTAGCAAAGGCTTTTCAGGAAATAACTGGAGTCCTCTGCTTCAGTGGTGGAAGTTTATTCTCAAATATAGCACAGCGGTCCTGAGGCTAAAGAGATGGAGACAGACTTTCTCATTCCAAACAGTGTCCGACTGTGGCCCTCTGGTTCCCATGGCCTGGCATGCTAGGGCTGTTTAATTTATTTCTTTTCCAACTGATTGAAGTCAAAGAATTTGTTAATTTGAAATGTTGCCTTTATACAAAGAGCAGAGGGACTTGTGGGAGATTTATAAAGGGCAGTTTTCCAGCGATTGATATTTGACGCTCTATAATGGTCCATCTTCTTTAAAACGGAACCATTGAGGCTTTGGTCTCACTGACTGATAACTGGATTGGATTGGTATGAAGGAGCTCCAGCCGTGAACTTGTATTTCGGCCTGTCTACTGTACCTTCTCAGAGGCTTAAAACAATTCCTGTTTCCCTTTCCTGTGGGAATGTTGTGAACGATCTTGTGGTGGCATGCCTAAGAATAGGGAATTTCGATGAGACATAATTGCAGCATGGGTTATAGGAAAATACTTGACCCTCTTATAATTGCTATGAGCTTTCATATGCCAGGGATACTCCTCATTTCACGTCAAGTCTGTCCCAGAGGCTAGATGTCTTATATTTCATTTTGCTGCCCATTTAAAAGTGCCATGCTTTCACTCTGCACTGGCGTTATGCCATTCAGTTTAAAGGAGTATTACAACACTCTTTTTAACTAACTAATTTTAGTTTTAGAAAGAATAGGCATTGATGAGTGCATTTCAAACAACAGTGAAAGTAAAATGGACATAATAATGTGTAAAACCTCAAATTTACATCACAAAAGAGATTAAATTTCCAGGTGGGTACAGTGCCATGTTCTGCAATTCAGAATGAGGCAACAAAACTAGTGAGCAGGAAGGGCTGTTTCACGTTGAAATTCATGTGAACTCTCGTTCTCACCCTTGGCGAGACTGGTGGTTTTCAACAACATGGTGATCAACCAATACTTTTCATACTTTCCCATAAAGTTCACCATTTTATGCTTAATTCGATGCGATACCATCAATTAATTTGTTACCTAGATTTAATAACTGCTCTGAGAAATTTGGATTGCAGTTCATTTTTGTTCATACACTTCTATGTTTTCATGGCATCGGGCCGCCATTGTTAATTGAGCTTTTATTGCTAAACTGCTGAGTTGTGACTGTCAGAGCTCCTTGCTGAAATGTATCGCTCATGATTAAAAGTATCTCAGTCGAACACTGCCTGCCCGAAATTCCGTGGTTTGCATTCATTGAAGGTGTTACAGGGCAGAACTTTCTGGTTCCTCCTTTATGGAATCGTCTCATGCCTTGACAGGTAGTGCTGTCAGCAGATGTGTGAGAAATGTCAATTACTGTTCATTATATAAAAACTAATATTGGATTTGTTCTGCTCTACCCCAAGTGGAGCTGTGTATGTGTTACCTCTAACATGTTCCCTGTTGTAATTGCGTTTCTTTTTGTGCTGCAAGCCCACTATGTTCTGAGATGATGCATGGGAACTCCTAGTCACAATAATATTGCTCGGCTTTGAACCAGCTTTCGTAACTATAGGATCTATCCTGTATGTCTAATGGTGGCTTCTAGCTCTTCATCAAATCAAGTGACCCACTACAGTTCCATCTTCTAGTATCTGGCTAGAGTTAATAAACGTCGAAAATTACAATTATTATACTAAGTGTCTCTTGTAATTTTTTAATATTAAAAGAAGGCTTATTTATCTTCCATTTAACCTCGCTTCACAACATACTCTTTTAGCAGCCATATTCTTTAATAACTAACATTTATTTTGATGAAATGTGTTTTGCATCGAATACATGTCTGTGGTCACTGAAGTTTTTATGCTGAAAAAATTTTTTTTTTCAAATATAAGCCAACCTTCTAAAAAGCATACCCCTGTTCCCATGAAGAGCAGAGAGGCCCAATGTGCATGATCTAATTAGGGTCTTCGCAGTGTGGTTTCATCTCATGGGTGATGTTATGTGGGATTCTAACCCTTTTCTTTCTAAAAGGTTTAGACATTTGGACATCACTGAAAACAAGCCAGCCTCGCATGTACTCACTTTTTTTTTAGATGTTTTCTTTAGTTTAACAGTTGAAAAGTGCAAGTGAATATAAACCAGTTTTTATTTCTAAACAGCTCCTGTACTTATTATAATAATAAAATAACGTGACATAACCTATCGCTATGTCATATCTGTGTTCAAAGTGAATGATGGGCAAACAGCACAGGAGGCATGTTCTTGTGACACACAAAAACTGGTATGTGAGCATACACCTTTACCTGCTCAGCCATGTGGGGGCCACTTTGTTGTTCATTTTTAGGTTATGTGGTATGATCAACAGCCACCCTGTACCTGTAACCTGTAGAGATCTTGCGAAAAGCAACTAAAAACTAGAGGCTTGGGTCTATTTAGAAGCATTGAAATTCCACTAGCAACATAAAAAGCATTTAGTGTTTCCTGTATGCTTAAGACATGCCCTATAAGAGATAATTTACATATCTATCAGAATTTGTTCACGTGTGTGTATAGGAGTGAATTATAGTACATGTGTTCACCACTTGCATTGAAAGGTTTTTTATGATGAATTGCTAGCAAATGGATAAAATCCCATTCTGTTGCTCTTTCCTGCATATTCACTTTTAGGCCAGGTGTCTGAGAGCTGGAATTGCTGTTTCTTTGAGAAATCATTTATATCAAGGATACGGGGGATGGACCTGGTGATTGCTGTTAAATTTCAAATACTTCACATGGTTTTTATTTCGCAAATAGCATTTCAGGCATTAGTCAAAGGATTGATTAATCAAGGACTGATGCATTCATCAGTTTATATACACCTACTTTTGTGTCACTGGTCCAATATTACGCATTATCACAACTGTACTAGTTATGATGGATGCAATGCAGATGATGTAAATCTTGATCTTAGTAATTTATTACTTCAATAACATACAAAGGTTGTAGTAATATTGCACCAGAGAATTCACAAATGAGTACGTTTTTCATTTTTTAAAATGAATTTCAATGTATTTCCTCAAACAATACTTGTATTACTTAATAAACATGAACTGGAAGCTACAGTAGTTTCTCCAGCATCCTCATAAAAACCAGACTTATTCTGAGACTCTACTTGCCTGGAGTCAGCTGGAGGTCTGGTAGAATTTAGAGTTATTACAAAACATAAATGTGGCAAGTAAGTTTAAATACAGGTGGATTTCATAGTTTTAGACTTAACCAGTCATCCAAATGAGCTGCACACAGCATATAGAAGTACCAGAGCGCATTAAACAGTCGGGAAATTCTGGCATTATTACATTCCTAAACAGACTGTATCCGAGCAATAAAACGGGCATATATAGTTGACTATACAAATTTAAAATTATGTCTTTAGGAAATAAGCCTTGAAATTAAAATGAAAAAGAAAAGAATAAAAAAAAACAAGTTGCAAACATACTGTGGTTGCAGCTGTTAATCTGAATAAAAAGAGTGTAAGTTTACAGTCCAGCTATACAGAGTTTATGACAATTCTACAAAAAAAACAAGGTTTTGAGTTTTACTTGGTGTAATGTGGTCTCTGAGACATGGGCAGCTCTGGGACTGGAGTTATAGCCCTTCAAGTAGCCCCCTGGGATGGAATAGTATATGTGCCCTGGGGGATTTGCCTGTTTCTGTATTCTCCTGAGACCTTCCCTTCCTTATCTCGATCAAGCATAACATAAACGCTTAATTAAGGATATGGAGACTTAAAGCCTTTGATCATGGGGCTTTTCACACCTCGCTCCTTATCCTTTCATCTAGATGGACAGGGAGTTGTGTACTCCAGTGGGTTCATTGTGTTAAAAGGGCCTCAATTTAGATGGCATCAGACTTTACAGCTATTGGAGTTCACCGGCTGTGTAAATGCCTGTGTTGACCCCCAACCTTCAGGAATAAATTAGCTGTGTTTTTAAACGTTCTTAAAGCTCGCCTGCATCTCTTCACATATACATAAAAAACACAATAAACTGTGTTGATGTCAGGGAGGTGTGAGCAGCTGCTGGGGGAAAAGTTATCGTTAGCTGCTCAGGGATTGCTTGTGTGCATCTGTTTGATTGTATATAGACTGGATGTCCAGGCCATCACCATGCCTCGTGCCCACTGCAGGATAAGCCATGGGTGTGTATCTCCAGTTATTCCACAAGTAATTGGGCTGCTTTGTAACGTGCTCCTGGATTCAGGAGCAGTCCGTACCATACTATAGTATGCTTTATAGTTACTTTTTTTAATTTCACTGGGGTGGCAAGTACCTCGCACCTCTATTTTGTGCAAGCCATATTGTCTTTTTATTTATTTTCACACGATTGGTCCTTGTTCTTATGCAAACTCAAGTCAACCTGGGTAAGGAAGTGTCTGCTAAGGAAGTAATGAATTACGTACAAAGTTAAAAATAGACTTCTCCCACCAGACCAAAAGAATTGATCCTTCAGTCAAGTCATTACTTGCAAACAATTGAGCATCAGGAGATTAGGCATTGTATATGTACAAAGTGCCATTTGTCATTTAAAGCACTATGAACTGTTGAGATCAAGCCTGTTTAACCCTTTATGGCTTGAACTTGTTTAGGGTGACTTTAAGTACATCACATACTGTATGTATTCATCTCATCTTTTCCTCCCTAATGGTTTGTATTGAATTCATCTGGGAAGATGGGGTTGCGTTTGGCGAAGAAGCTCTTTTTGACGTGAATGCTTCCAAAATCCAGATATAGAGCCTTCTCACTGTGACGCTCAGGCAGCAGTATTCTCTCTGGTTTGGTTCGGTATTCTGTATAAAACTCAAAACCTATACTGGTTTCCAGCTCTGCATTTAATTGCTGTGTAAAAACATCAGCCTCTGAAAACACTTCCCAGAATCTGAGACTCCTGGGTCCACAGGTGGAGCACACTAATGCCCTTTGGAAAAGCACTATAAAGACAATTAATTTGCTTCCCTGGGTCATTTCCTCTTGTTTGGTCTTTCCACAGGTCAGGTCTTGTTGATTTAAGTCAGTTAGTTGGCATAGCAAATGCAAGCTAAGGAGAAACACAAAGAAAACAACGAAAAGCAAAAACACCCTTTCGCATGTACTGTATATGCTCGCCCATATCCGAGGGAAAATATGGTACATATAGGCTGTATGATTGGTTTCAGTGCTTGGGCAGGCATCTGCCTCTCCTGGTTTTCAGCCACTTGTAGGTCTGCTTTACTTAATTCATTTAGCCTGTTTTCTTAATTGAATCTGATATAAGAATTTCTCTGCACTCCTTAGTTTCATCAGTATCTTGATTGAGATATTTTGTAGCCTAGAAAAAATATCATTTTGAATTGTTCAGTTTGTCTTCAGATTTTTAATACTACAGTTCTGGTCTGTGATGCCAAATAAAGGGGGTTCTGGAACGAATTCAGTGCCAATTTCTAACACTGAATGCTTTTTAAATAAAAACAATCAAGATCTCTACTATAGAATTGAAGGCTCCAGTCAGCAAAAGTAATTGAAACAAAAGCAGGATCAGGACACAAGACTGAGGAGAACCAGATATAAAAAGAAATTAAGATGAAGATGATCTGATCTGACAGTTTAAATGAAAGTAAAAAAAAAGAAACCTATGCTATATTTTACCTAGTCATTGCCAAGTTCAACATTTGCATATCATTTTCCTTCAAGACGTTTTTTGAATTGATTCTATTCTACTGAACATTGTGTATTTCAAAATTCTCCCAGGCTCTGCACTGTGTCTAGAGTGCTTCCAAATAAAATTATTGAAAATTCTGCCTTTAGCTGTCCTCAGGTTTATTTTGTGTCATCTTATCGAGGTCTCCTATGCATAAACAGGCTAGCCCCTTACTGACCAGTTTGGTAGATTTCCTTAAACAGCTGTGTGCTGTGGATAAAGTCCAAACTTTTCTCCCTATGAGAAACATGCCCAGACTGTCCAATGTTTTTGTGAGTTGTGTGTGTCTGGGTATGAAGTTTAATCTATTAAACTTTATTCACGTTTATAATGACTTCAAAGGAGGTACGCGGGGGCCTGCCAGGAAAATTAGGCTATTCGTAATGTTTCTTTAAAAATAACTGAGACTTTCTTAGGAGGGCCACGTTTAATGTCTCCCCAAATGTCTTGTAATCAAAAGTGACAAAGGCGTCATTTTAACTGCTGTCCAGGGCTTACCACCCATACTGTAGGTGTTATGCAGTCTCTGGTAGTGAATTATCTTGTGTGTGGACTGTTTCCTGACTGGGGGTGGATAAAGTAAAAAAAAATACTAGGAACTGCTCACCCCAGAAAAAGCCTTGGGCAATCCTCCACTTGTTGACTTGTTGCCCTCTTTGCAAATCACAGTCGTCCTTTGGAAAACCCAGCCTTTCCCTTCAAGAGTCTCTTTTTCTAATGAATTTTAGTTTCTCAGTTGTATTTGGTTTATTGTATATTCTTTATACTGTCCTGTAGAATATGCAATGTAGGTATAACACTTGCTCTGTATTGAAACACACTATATAAGAATAAATTTGAATTTGTTGCAGATTAAATTTCCTAGTGCTCTGGCGGTGAATTTTTTTCACCTCGCAATATAATAACCTTTATTTTATCCAACTCCATCCATGGAGCATGATCTTTTGTTAATAATCATAAATTAGGGGCGTTAGCACGACAGCCTATTGCTTACGACTTTGATGTTTCTCAGATTTAATTGAACTGCAGTCTCAAGTCTATTGATGTAGAAGAAAAGAAAGCAATTGCTGTCCAGGCCTTTGCTAAGAAAACTAATGGTTTACTTGGCTACTTTGTTGAACAAGAATTTGTAAGGAACAATCATAATTTTGGAAAAGGAGTCAGTTCCTTGGACTGTGTACTGTGAAAATGGTGCTCCAAATATCAAACGTCTGGTACAGAACACAGTACCTTTCTGCTGTTTTCATTATTGCTTATCCAGCTGACTGATCCTGTTACTCCATTAAGCTCCATGTGCAGAATTGAGAGAATTCCAGGATTCATCTCTCATTTAGCTTTGTGCACAATAAAAAAATAATTGGGTTCAAAATGTTGTTTTCTAACCTGATATGAAGCTAATGTAAACTTATACTTCATACCTAATTCTGAATTTATTGAAATGTATTGAAAAGTGTTGAGAATTAGCAGTTTCATGCAAAACTGCTTTGCATGATTGCTATTTTAATCAACATACCACCTGTTATGTCGAAGATGACCATCAACAGAGGTTTAGAAATTCTCCCTACAGTTTTACTGTTCATGGCTTTGTGCCTTTTGTCTGACTATTTTAATTTTTTTTGCATGAATGACAAGTGAATGCCATCAGGAAAATTAGGACAGTTTATCTGTGTTCTTGGATAAGAATGTTCTGAGTTTCTGTTACAGTGGTTTGACTTTACAGATCATCACTTCAGAAGGAACAGGGTGTTGGCAGCATGTTACTACCTTGTAGTCTGTTCTTGTCAGAGGTCTCAGATTTCACAGATTTTTAAATTAACTTCGCATCCAATCCAGGGTCACAGAGGAGCTGGAGCCTATCCCGTCAAACAGGAGGCACAAGGCAGGATGGAACACCAGTCCCTCACAGGACACACACAGACACACACAGAATCCCACCAGCGCCAATTTTTCCAAAAGCCTGTTAACTTATTGTGTCTTCGGACAGTGGGAGTGAACTGGAGCACCCAGAGGAAACCCACTTGAACATGGGGAGAATATACAAAGTCCATGTAAATAGCATCGCAGGTCTTGAATTGAACTCGGGCCTGCGGCGCTGCAAGGCAACATAGTACTTCCCTTCTGATGGTATTTTAGTAGGTATTAAATATGGGAAACAACTGGTGAAAATGTGGCTTTAAGATCATAATAATTCGACCAGGGTGATGACTTGACCGAATCTAGTGATTCCCCTTCACCAAAAGTGCTGTTTTTAAACTAGGGCTTGAAAACATATAGCCTTTTTTTCCTGTAGGTCAGCCCTAGAAGTGTAGTTCATTGCAACAGAGTTGTGTGTCAGAGCAGCATTAAGGCTACATGTGGATTAGATTTATTGTCGATGGTGAGGAGACCTCTTGAGGAAGTCATCTGGTTCTTTTTTGTGTGTGTGCACCTAACTGCAAAAATGGAAAAAGTGCGCTACATTGTAAAGTGGTTCTGTGTTAAATAAACATGCAGTGCTTTGGATTTAACTGGATTTGCCCTCTTTGGCACAGTTTCAACCCTGCTATAAAGCATTACTGTGTTACAGTGAACGTTCAGGATGTCTCACACAAAAGCTCATCTCCTGTGTATATCAAACTTGTAACTTGACTAGATGCAAGAATTTTTAAATTACTCTTTTGTTTTTCCATTTTGTTTAATATTGGATTTGTTGAGTATTTATAGGAGGGAGTACTTGACATAAGATCATTTTCTTTGAAAGTTTACAGCAGAGAATTTGTGAGCTATGGAAAAAACAAAAAAAACTGTTTTCAAAAAAGACTACACTGAATTAGAACAAATTATTTAGTGAAGTAGCTCTATTTTGTACAAGCTGAAAATTGATTTGACCTCCCCATTGAGAAGTTCGTTAGCTAAAATATGTGTGTGTGTTAGTTTGCTAACAAAACAGTTAACAGCCTTAGCAGAAATGTGAATTACACAGCACACATATGGTATGATAGGTTATTTACTCTGTATCCACTACTGTTAAACAGGTGGTTGCTATCAATGATGTCAATATTGGAGTTCAGCATGGCTGTTGCTGATTAGAAGGCAGAAGTGTTGTGTTTTACAATTGTAAATTGAAAATATGTCTGAAGATTCCTCCTTGCACACCGCAGTCACATTGGATGTGCTTCCGCAGTACACAACAGGCCATAGGCTTGTCAGCAAGAATGAAGGCAGGGTTGTACATGAAAAAACACAATGAGAATCTGAACTTGTACTGTTTGTCCAATGTAAACATACTGTACAAAGAGATCAAGACACAAGGTGTCACTCAAAGCATGATCTGCACCCTCATCCCCTGTCTCTCACGTGTCAAGGTCTCATGACATGAATACAAGAGAAAAAATCAGCGCTGGGAATATCATCACAGTGCTTGGAGTTATATCATTTGGAGCCCCTTGAAAAATGCATTGCCATAGTGTTCAGAAGCAAAAGCAAGTTTTTTATCAAAATAAAAATTAATGATAGAAAAGTATTTTTTTACATTCTTTACATTTAGTCATATAGAATGCTTGTTGAATCAATAGATTCTAATTTTAATACAATATATTTTCTTGCCGTGAAAATCTTTGGCTTGCATTGTAGTGCTTTGACAAATTCTGTAACTTTGAAGCCTGTCACTGAACCCATTTTAAAATATGATGAATAAGTGTTGTGGAGAGGTCAGGTCTTTTACCTACAAACTGCATATTTGCAAGATTTATTGCCTCATTACTTTAGAAACAGATTTTTTTTAATGACACATTAGAATATGTTTATTTACTAATGAATGGAATTCATTTTAGTTTGGATAGTACAGAAAAAATGCTCCTGTGCAATGTTTTGCAAGTCTCTGTAGTCTTAAAATAGCTAACACTTAAGCCTTGTGACCTCAATCAGAAACCATAAGACTGAAATATTAGCTGTTTTCATATTTAAGATTTTTAGAGCAATGTGCTAGGGTATCGTTCTTATGTGCAGTTATCTCCTAAGCACCTGTTAAAGGTTTGATTAAGTCGCCAGATGTTTCCGTTTACGTGTTTTGTAATAGAATTACAATGGCTTGGTTAGAAACTGTGGTGTACAAAATTATATGGTTTATATCAACTATGGTTTTAATTGAATATTTAAACGAAGGATCATTTATTTGGTATGAATGTCCCAGTATAATTGCTATTATTTTTATGCTTATGTCTAACAAATGTTTTCTGTAAATCAGCCTTTACTGATTGGAAGCCCTTCCCACAAATCACAGCGTGTCACAGCTAAACAGTTTTATTGTCCGCGTTTGTACTCACTATCGACCGGCACATACCCACAGGTCAGGGCCTTGAAATTAATTGGCTGTGTGCAAAGCCACCCAGGCACCACATTTCTGAAATAGTTTGTGCAAAAACAATGTTATTTGTGTAGCTTTTTTTGAATGCCTGTTCCTGCTCTGTGCGTGATTGACCTTAGTGATTTCTGGTAGTGTTGGTGAAGTCTTTTTCATGTGTCAGCGTTGGGTCAGTACAAGTCCTGCAGACCTCCAAACCTCTAGCTGAAGTCCTGCAAAGATAAGTCTTCAGTACGTGTGAACCCGTCCACATCATAACTACTTGAACGCAGATCTGGTGCTGTGATTGAATTTGGCTGCCCTTTCTTGGGCTCTGGGATCATTCCTTTTTTAAGGGTACATTTCTTGACGACACTAAATTGAGCTATTGTTTGAAAAGAGGGAGTTTTAACTTTGATAACATCTGCTTCTTTGGATTTATTTTTTAGTTTTCTTTTTTTGGTCTTTGTGTTTTGGGATAATTTTCCATTAGCAAGGTTTTAAATAAAAGCCCCAAAATCACCAGAAAATGATTTTTTTTTAGGAAATTGAGGAAAAAAATTAATGTTTCTAGAAACAAGGAAAGTGACTTGAGGGGGAAAGCATAAGATCATTTGATCATTTTCTTTTAATAATAGTTAAATTATAGTTTTAGTTATTCAGTGTATGTGGGTTCACATTTTGTATTTTAAAATTGGTTAGTGATTCCTTTTGTTTACACTTCTGATGAAAAAAACAATTATTTCAATGTACACATGACCTGATGACTGCATGAAACCAAAAGCAGTGTTAAAGTTCTTAAAGGGTAGTGGTTTGCTCTTGACAGTGAAAGAATCAGTTTAAATTGCCTGTTTGAATTTTGAATTCAGTTGATTGGATACGAGCAGTGAAGTGTGGATTTACCTGCCTGTAAAACCAGCGGTGGGTGAATTACATCCTTGTATAAGCATAGTCTATGGAAATGCATGCTTTAATTAAGAATTTTAAGATCAAGATTTTCCCCCTACCGTTGAATTTCACAGTACGAATGATCGGTACTGTTACTTGACAGTTTGTGAGGAAACATGCCAGAGATGTTTTCTTTGTCTGTTTCCTGATGCACTGATGCTAGGTTCTGGGGCATTTCTGTGCTGTAGTCCTCAACACAGATGTACAATTAGAATAAAAAATAAAATTAAGTTTGACAAGGATTAATGTTTCTCCCTGTGTGCAGGAGCAAGTTTTTTTTTCAGTTTACCAAAACAATCTTAAATGACTTGAAGTCTGAAATAACAACAATCTCCCAAAAAAATGAAACGTGTTCTTTTTTGTAAATCTGAAAACTGAACCATTTGTTTCTGTTTAAACAGGATATTTAGTTTCGTGCTTGAGACCAGCCAATCACAAAGGCAAGTCAGCCAGTTCTATAAGCAGCTGCTGTCACACTCGGTTTGCTGCATAATTTTGGGAAAGTAAAAATTTTCCTCCTAATGTTGCAGAAGGAATCTTCACAGCTGCCTTTCTAGCTGTCTTTCCAGATCCCAGACTGTGTGGTTACCTGAGTCTCACACCCAGAGCAAACTGGGTTGGATAGGCATTCAGTGAACTGAAAAGATACCAAATTAGTAATAATAAGCAAAATGAAAGGTGCCGATAATTTTTTCTTTGACAGTAATTTTTTAATTTAAAAAAACGTTTAATTGTGGCATTTTAAATATATATATTTTAATCTGTGTTGTTTTATGGGTGCCTCTATTGAAGATCTTTGAATTTAAACATTTAAACATTTAAATGATTTATGTATTTAGTTTATCTGTAGTAACAGAGCGCTCGGACAGAACAGAAAACAGCAGAGAGAATGTCTAGAGAACTGGGTGTGGGTGACTGTGAGCTTAAATCAGCTATAGATATACACTTATCCCTCAATTTACAAACACCTGGTTTCAGAATTTTGGTATATCAAAGTTGTGTCCTTTGTAGCCAAACGGAAAACACCATCCTCATAGCGTGACCTCCCAGTACAGCCTCCCACAGCAGTTTCTAAGTGCATCTGCGATAGTTTTATCTGGTCTGTTTATCTTGTTCACTGTCATACTAAGGTTGAAGGGTAATTATCCCGAGCAGTAGTGTTCTTACTTTGACGAATCAGTGCTCTGTTAGGGTAATGATGAGAAATATTGTGTTGTATTCTAAAAGGTGGTAAGTAAAGATATGGGAATTGTGATTTTTGTTACACATTTTCATTTTCTGCACAGGTTTTCGAGGAATGGATTTCTTTTGTAAACTTGATGGTTGGGTGTATATGACCTTTTACAACTTTGTGGTTATTTGTATTAGGAAGGCAAATTAGTGTGGTAGAACATGTTTAATGAGTCTGTCTTTCCTTGAGAGAAGAGGTAGGCCATAGAAATAGTTCACACCTGTACACGTCAGTGTGTATTTTATGGGAAAGTGCTGGTATATCCCGGAGAAAAGAAACACCTTTTTCAAGTTTGTACCATCCCTCTACATCTCTACCCCTCATCAAGAAACTCTTCCTCACAACTCTTTGGAACCGTACAGTACTTCAGACGGGCTTGAGTGCGTTTCCCCTCCTGTTTCACTTTCACAAGTCAGACTGGTGCAGTACAGAGCTCTGCAGAGTGCTGTAGCTGTTACACTGGAGGGGTCATCAGAGCACCGGAAGTCATGGGCGGCCCTATATTGCGCAGTCGTCAATATGGCCCAGTTGCAGGCCGCTGCTCTCACGGTGAACCCAAAGAAACATGAAACAGGAGGAGGCCTGCTTCTAGGCAAGCCAGAGAACTCACAGCTCTCTCCTGGTGGATATTAAAAAGGCCTCAATCTGTTTCACAGATGTAGGGAAGAATATTGAAAAATGTTCGCCAAACCTCGAAAAAGTCATTCAAATCTATTGTCTTTCTTTGCATTTTCTATGTTTTATTTATAAAGTACCTTTGTAGTATGGATGTGCAGTTGATTAAGAGTTCGCCGTTGCAGTTTTTAATTTTGAAAGAGAAGTTAATGCACTGCAGTCTACAGAAGGAGCAACCCAGTAAGAAGCAATGCAAAAGTACAGGACCACTACTCCTCAGCATAAGCTCACATTGTTATTCAGCTGGCATCCATGTATTGGAAAGGTTTTCAAGTTGTGAACAAAACACTGTTTGAAGTCTTCTCCAAGAAGAATTTTTGGACTACCCTTTTAGTCTACTTTTTTGGATTGTAACACTCCCTTACAAAGGTGCTGGCAATCCAGCAAGTTATACCACTGAAGCAGAA
Source organism: Atractosteus spatula (assembly GCF_055471065.1). NCBI lineage: Eukaryota > Metazoa > Chordata > Actinopteri > Semionotiformes > Lepisosteidae > Atractosteus > Atractosteus spatula. The sequence continues at coordinate 61,959,186 of NC_142708.1, read as the reverse complement.
AAGATATGTATGTTTCCTGATTATTTTATCTTGATATGTAGGGTTTTCCCAATGTTAGTCAAGCAGGGCAGCCTGAACGGTTTTAAATGATGGTTCTCTACCTTAACCCTAACCCTACAGCATCACTCATTTCCACTGAAAAAATAAATGTCTTCAGAGTCAACAGTGAAACACAGATCAGAGAACATGTGTAGAAACTTTGTTGGGAGTGTATTTAAAACTGAATACAGGAAGCTGTTTTCTTAATGGGTTTATGGGAATAAGGAACAAGCTACCCAACTGCTGTATGTTGTTAAAGCTACTATCCTGCTTTTTCTTAAGAGATAGCTGGATGCGATCTGTGGATCACTTCACTACTACAATCTTAATGGGCAAAATGGGCTCTCTTGTTTGTAACTTTCTTTGTAATCACCTTGTAAGATGTCTTTTTGATTTAAACAAAGACAACAAACATGAAATATCGAGCATCTGCCTGTGGCTTCAGGAGAAGAGTCTACAGACAAAAGCCTGTCAGATGGAGTTCAGTTTCCAGAGCCTGGGTCTTCATTGTCTACATTGTCTACCCAAACTCAGAGTCAGTTTTACTTGCTGTGTCTTGTAAGATAACTACATGTGAAGTGCATATTGTTGAAGGATTTTTTGTGAAAAATCATTGCTTCTTTAGACTCTGAATTGCGACAGCAGAAGTTTATATACAAATCCAGATATTATCAAGGGAAGAATATGTGGTGCCAAGGCACCAAACAAACACCGGCAATATACTGAAGAGCCTGAAGTGAGAATAATGCTCTTTGGCATGCTTGTATCTTCTTCCTTGAATTTCAGTTGAAACCCTTGAGATGGTGGCTAGATTTCTCCCAACTCTTGTAGCTAAATTATGTACTGCAAACGTTTTTTTATCTTCAGATTTATGACTGTTATTTTCAAAGTTCCATCTTTTTGATGTACAGAACACATACTGACTCCCAGAGGTTTTTTGTTTAATGTAGTTATTCTCTTGCTTGCATAACTTCTGCAAACTTCATTTGAATTTCTTCTCTTTGCTCAGGTCTATTTTCTTTCTCGGTTGTGTTGGCTTGTTTTGCTCTAAGCAAAGCTGCAGAACCTAATGCTACACCCACGTTTAACAGTAATACTGAAATAAAAGTATTTTCTCTTATCATATTAATGGTTAATAAACAGTTACTCACTTTATACCCCTTCCAACAGTGTGAAAGAGTCTAGAAAAGAAGTTGAAAAGTCAAAGTACTGTATTGCACTCAGATCTCTGGAAAATCCATCAGGAATAGTTTATTTGTATAACATTTTAGAGTATCCTCCTTACTGTGCAGTTTCATGTCAAAATAATTGCTATTTAACTGTTTTCTATAAGCCTCCTATAAATCTGCATGAAAGTGAATGGATGTTAAGGGATTTAAACTTTCAGCTTTGTAGGTGAAGCTTAATATGTGTCTATAAATCACCACCACCTCTTAAACATTGTGATAAAAATTGTAGGTCTGAGAATTCAGAGCGACTGTGACTGGAATCAGGCTAATCCTCTTGCTTCTGAGGTTTCATTCCCAACCTTATAAGTAATAAGAAAAAGTAATGAGAACATCTTTAGCTTGGTACTATTTAGACTAGTAAATGTTTTCATATCTCATTTGCAAAATTTAGGATCTCTTAATGTCTCCTACGGTTATGAATAGTCCAACTTTAGCTGTATTTCAAAATGAATAGAATGACACCCGGTTTGAAATGAGGGAAGTTTGTCCATGACTTCAGAGTCTATGGATAATGAGGGAGTGCAGACCAGACTCCAAACCACTGTCAGGCCCTATGATTCCAGTTAGGGCACTGAGATCCAGTTCCTCTGCAGTGCCACTGTTAGGTCCAGCTGTTCTCTGTGCTGCCCTCCAGTGGTGGAATGACTTACCTGCCACAGTCGGGACTGCAGATTCACTCACCATCTTCCCGAAGAATCTGAGAACTCATATATGCACGATATTGCCAACGCCGGAGGCCCGTGACTGACCCTCACTTAGGGACTCTGCCCTTATGTTACTTCTTCCTGTCTGTCAAGCAGCACTGAGAGTCCTTAGTACTGTGCAACATCTTGGCGCTTAATTGATACTGAGCTTGCTGTTTTCTGTGGTTTTATTTGCCATTTTGATGCTACTCTTACTGTAATTCATTTTGGATGAAAGTGTCAAATAAAATAAAAGCCAATGAATGCAGAGGCCCTTGTGCCGGTGTTAAAGTGATGGGGCTGATTCCGCGTCTTATTTTCAGGACTGTGAGGACGTGGGATATTAACAACGAGAAGAAGCACAAGAGCGTGTTCAAGCCCCGCTCCATGCAGGGCAAGAAGGTCACACCCACCTGCTGCACGTACAGTCGGGACGGCAAGATGATAGCGGCTGGATGCCAGGACGGCACCATCCAGATCTGGGACAGGAACCTCAGTGTGAGTAGTACTTCCGATTTGTCTAACTCACTTACTGTCTGTACAAGTGCCCGGTAGGGCTGAGCCACACAGAGCGGAGGATCTTTGCGAAGGATCTCAACAGTGGAACGGTGAAGGCAGGAGGATAAGGATTGTCTGAAGAGTTGGATAAATGAGCGTAATCCAAGGGGATTTTGTCATGCTTTCATTTTGTGATGAAGCAAAAAATCTCAATGTCCCAAAGGTTAGTATTTTGCATTAAGGTCTATGCAGTAGGTTTGCAAATCTAGTTCTTCTGTAAGACAGGAGTTAATACTTCTTGGTTTTGTTTTTGTTGGACTGCAGTGATTGAGGATGATTAGTTTTGAATTGCCTTGTGCTGTTTTTGTGCATGATTGGCTATAGTCCGACTCTGCGGAGTCGACCATTTATAATTATGTTTCCCTCACTGCTTAGAGGCTTTAACAGACTTTTCAGTAATTAACGGTCATTCAAAATGCAGTTTTGTGAGGGTCGTTTAGCATCTTAAAACTAGCAGAACATGTTTTTTTTAGATCTTTAAAAAGTTCTTAGTAGTGTTTTCCTTTTGGGATGGCTACAGCCACTCACATCAATTCTGGAAGCAGGATGGTGCTGTGTTTTAGATCTTCCTGCTGTGCAGGGTCATCAATCACTGGTAGACCAGGGCATGTTCTGTGTCACTTGTCAAAATCCTGTGGCCAGAGAGCCAGGGGTCAGCTTTGGTGAAGAATTGCTTGTTCCGTGGGTGTGAAAACAACGGTTAACAATACGTCTTGGCTGGGGTGATTGTCGCAGGAGCATTGATGCTGCCCAGGCCTGTAGACTGTGGGGAATGGCAAAGTCAGACTCTGAAAGGATTTTACGCTAGGCCTGGGAAAGTGTTCCAGCCTTGATGAAAATGAGCATTCTTTAAAGATGTAGCATACCTGTATTCGGATTTCTTTCCCATGAGTGGGTTAGAATGACTGACTGAGGTTACATAGAAAAATTAACAATCAGTTGTTAGACTTTGTGATGATTAAACAGTCCTTTGGGAAAAGAGACTGACGTGAGAGGAAAGGTATCTTTCATACACACACATTGACATGTTTTCTTTATTAGTTATGTTCAGCAATGCTGTTTGACTAAAATTTAATCTGACAAGTACACTCTTATAAGACATGTCAGTGCACACAATACACTGGTGCTACCTTTGTTTTCCAGTTTACATGGAAGACTACTTAACTCAAGAAAAGCAAAATGTTTCTAACAGCAAATTGTTTCCAAAAGTTTTTTTTGACCATCTGCTTGTGATTGTAATGCACCAGCAGCTCACTGGTGCTTCTTGTGCCTGAAATGTTTCAGATTTTTATTTTTTTGTTTCATCTTAGGGAGACACATGTTGGGATGGGAATGAGTATTTGCCCTTTCACACAAAGTGTTGCATCACACAAATGAAAAACTGCTGTTCCTCGTTTTTAAAGATCATAATATAGGGAGGCATAATTTGGACCTTCTGGACTTTATTTTTCATTCTTAAACAATTGCACTATTAAAACAATATAAATGTGCTGTTGTTTGAACTCCTGTATAATTATGGTTTGGCGCAAGTGCTTCATTCCTAGAAATGGATGTGGTGATGTTACTGGGAATATGTGATGTGTAAAAACTCAGAGTGCAAAAGGAAGTGAATGAGGAATTCCACATTTTGTAGATTTCTTTGGCAGTTTCGTTCTCGAATGGAAGGCTTTATTAATGTAAAATATGTTAATATCAAGTAATGATGAAAAGCTTAAGCACCAGAGGATGAATTTATAGAAAGTCATATGTAACTGTATTTCCTTTGGAGTATGTCCTTATGTTTTCTCTCCTCTGTCTAGTGCTGAATTTGCTAAGAATATTTGTACTTTTACTTACAGTAACCCATAATACCCATAACACATAATACTGGGGGGCGGTGCGGTGGATCTGCGCCTGTGGCTGGCAGGTTCCCAGTTCGTATCCCACGGCTGGCAGAGGAATCCTACTCCGTTGGGCCCCTGAGCAAGGCCCTTAACCCCAACTGCTCCAGGGGTGCTGTATAAATGGCTGATCCTGCGCTCTGATCCCAAGCTTCTCTCCCTGTCTGTGTCTCATGGAGAGCAAGCTGGGGTATGCGAAAAAGACAAATTCCTAATACAAGAAATTGTATATGGCCAATAAAGTGATCTTATATTATATATTTGAATAAACAGAAGCCAACCAGGCTGGCTTTTACTGCACTATGCAGAAATGCTGTTTAATAATAATTCCTTACAGTTATATAGCGCTTTTCTGGACACTCCACTCAAAACGCTTTACAGGTAACAGGGACTCCCCTCCACCGCCACCATTGTGTAGCCCCACCTCGATGATGAAACAGCAGCTAAAGTGCGCCATAACACTCATCACACATCATCAACCAGTTCATATGGACACTGGGATTAACACTCCTACTCCTTTCGAGAAATGTGCTAGAATTTTTAATGATCATGGAGAGTCATGACCTTGGTTTAAGTCTCATCTGAAAGATGGATCACTGTCCTGGCCAGGTTGACAACTGCAGTGTTTCACCGGGTTGCAGGGTACTGGCAAATAATAAGATAACAGCGAAGAAGATATTAAGGTGTCCTTCAGTTGGTGAGAACATTGTGGTGCAATTTAGGCTGTGAAATATTTAAGCTCGTAGCAGACCTGCTTAAGAAAGGGATGCAGTTAGAGCTGACCTGCCACTAGTGGCCACTGTAGCTTCTTCCTCCTATTCTTGTAAATAGCTACACAGTGGGTGTTAATGTGGTAGTTGATTACATTAGTGGGAAAGGCTGATCATTCCTGATCATTCACATGTAGCTATAATTAAGTTTGTGTTTGGTATTTGGGAAATTTGGCCAGGACGCCGGGGTAGCACCCCTACTTTTTTTGAGAAACGCCCTGGGATTTTTAATGACCGCAGAGAGTCGGGACCTCAGTTTTACGTCTCATCCAAAGGACGGCGAAAGCAGTCAAATCAAGTCAGTAGCAGTCAAATCTTTGATTGCTGCTCTTTTGTTTAAAAATATGGGTCGTCTCCCAGACCGATTGTTTTATTATTCCATAAGGAAGCATTAGTTTTCTGAAGCTTAGAAAATGACATCTGTGTGGTTTATATTGAGATGTTTCCTGTGTTTGGATCAGGCTAAAGTGTGTGCTGCATGGCAGTAACACTTAAACCGCTGTATTTATTTTACAGGAAACCTGTCTTGGAATTGAGTCTATAGCAGCCAGGCCTTCAAAATCCCCTCTTCCTCCCACAAAAAAATTGGAGTCCTGCAGTGCTGGTCACATTAAATCAACAGGTTTTCTGGGGCGTGAGGTCCGCTGTGTGTTTGAGATTGTACCATACCATACCTTTCAAGCTTCAGTCACAATGATGTGTAGATGTTAGAGCCTTTCTTATTACATCATGTTTCAAATTTTAAGGCCCCCATAAACCAAATGTTTTGTAATTAGCTTTTGCTTTTCATATTTTACTGTAAACATTAAGGGAGCAAAATAGAGGTTTTGGGATGGAAAAAGAACATTACAACCCGGTTTAGGATTTGGATGACACTGTCAGCAAGAAGAAGAGAATAAAGCTGGCTCCTTCTTCAGATGTCTTTTGAACTCTTTAGAGTTAAATGTTTTTTTTCCTTTTCTGGGTGGTGATACGGATACTGGAGCCCTTGTTCTTTTCCAAACTATCGATTAAATGTACATGTACAGTACACAGTGCCATCCATGTTCTGGTGAGGCAGAATTTGTCATGGTCACCACAGAATGATTTTATCATTGTCTGCCCTGATGTTCCCCTGGGAATAAGCAACTCAGCAAGAAAAGAGTGTTTACCACAGACGGACGATTTGTATAAAAAGTAAAGAACTGCTCAACACATCTGACAAAGTATCTCTTTTTACTGACAAATCTTCAGATTTAGATTGAGCTTTTGTGGAGTGCAATAGCTGTACATTTCACTGAATTATCAAAATCTGTTTTTTGGGATTTTTTTTTGGATCTGTTTGAGTTGCATTGTTCCCTCATTCACTTTGGCACTTTACTTGGAGAAATTTCTTAAATTAAAAAACTAAAGCGGAATACAAAAACCATGTGCGCCTCTAAATTTCCACACTTCTAAATTGTTTAATGTTTAAAGGTGGTCTTTGAAGCAGTATATTTGTTCTTGATGGCTAGGGAATAAAGCACAGGTGGTTTTAAACACCCATTCTCAGATCATGAGAGAGTATGGAATACAAATCAGAGACTCCATTCTTACAAGTTGCTAATTATTGTGGGGAGACAAAGTGTTGAGATCTTGCTGGAAATGTTAAATCATTGCCTCTTTGTTCATTGATGCTTTGCTCGTAGTCATAATGCAAATGATTGACACCCTTTCATGGCCTCACAATACGCTAGATTGTGAGCAGAAATACTGTTGTGTACTGCAAATATGGATAATGTTTCCTGATGACTGACTGGAAAACATTGATTTTTCCATGTAATTATCCAAACCATTAAACTGAGTTAGGAAGGAAATGCTTCCCTTTACACAGATGATTAAATCATCAGAATCTTATTACAATAAAAAATAAATACATCAAGTGGAGCCCTGACCTGCAGTTTTGTTGATGCTTCAGTGAATAAGCACAAAAGTACTTCTCTCTGAAGCTTCCAATGACAGGGAAAAGTCTATATGCGCAGAAGCTTCCTCTCATCTTCAGAGGTGCACATGATGGCAAAAGAGCCTAAATGTTTTTACTGCTAATGCAGTCTCCCCATAAACCTAACAGAGCTTAAGGTTGCCTAATGTTTTTAAATCTAAGGCAAAGAGAATCAGACACAGCAGGACAGTTCAGGGTTTCAGGCTGCCTTCTTAGTTCCAGCTGTCCTCTAGCCTGTGAGAAAGGGTCTTAAGGTGAACGCTCCCAGCTAAAAACATCAGAAGGGTTACAAGCAAGAGGAGACCATTTGGCCTGTCCAGCTCATTTGATAGTTTGGAGCTAAAGGGTTTTGGATCTCTAGATTCTCAGAATGTATAAAAATATCCTGGACTATCTCTAAGCCAGGATTGAACAAAAAGATAATGGTTTTCCCCCATCATGACTAAACAGTATTTCATACCTGTATATGGTATATGCAGAATGTATGAGGCATAGATTGTTAACGAAGACAATATAACTTCTTAAACATTCTTTTTATTTTTATTGTTTTCTGTTGTCAACAATTCCCAGTTTAAGTGATTTGAGAACTGATCTAAGGCTAAGATACCCTTATAGAAGCTTGAACTCAGCTGAATCATTTGTAGTACTGTTATATAATTTGAAGAATAGTAATTATTTATTAAAGCACTTCATCCAGATGTTTCTCAACATTTAAAATATAATACATAGAAACGGAGAGATTTTTTCTCACGTTTGATGCACTGCATTATTTCAGCTTTCTTGTTTGAATAACCTCGAATGTTGACTCACTCACCATGGTGCTTATTTTAATTCCATCCCTGGTGATCTAATTGAATTATTAATAAACCCATTAACATATTTAATTTTTTCATTTTAATAATTGCAGTTTTCAAGGTACCTTTAAAATCCAAATCATCAGCATAATGCCTGGTGAAGTTAGTAGTAATGGGGAGATCAGGAGGTTTGATAGCCAGCAGACAGGGAGATCCACTCCAGAACCAGAGCATCCTTTGCTCTGGAGAGTTAAAACAGATCTATAGGAAATGAGTGAACTGCAATAGCCCTGATGAGCTGTCCTTTCTTTACACTGTTCATATGATTTTAGAAAAGGAGCAGTCTATCCTAGTTTTATCCCCACCCCCTCACTGAAGTTGATCTGTGTCAGTCTGTGTTTTATTTAACGGCTCTGTGTCCTTCCCAAAGACCTACAGCTGCCACCCCACTGTAGTCCACGGATGACAGGTTAAACCAGTAATTTATTCCGGGCCTCTCACTCAGACTAAATATTTACCCTGCATTCCTTTCTGGGTTTAAAATAACAATGTCATTTGAGGACTCGTGTGAGAAACAAAAAGGGCATCAGTTTTGATGGGTCTGGCACCTTAGGGCAGTTTTGGCACAACCCTTAGTCTTCTGGAGTTACAGGCAGGTGTGTCAAGTGCCCCGTCACTGAACTGAAAGATGATGGAACCCAGAAGCGAGAGGCAGGGGAGAGAGTGAGTGATGAAACTGCTAACCTTTGATTTTGGAAGTCTAGGTTGATAAATCCAGAAAAGTGGCATTTGGTGATTCTCATGGCCTTACGTCTTTGCAAGTGAGCACTGCAGTGTTTCAGCCCAGTCCTGCCGAAAACTCCTTCATGGCTTGACAGGAGTAAGATGCAACAGCTACAGTTCTGCACTTGCTCTCCATACGTGAGCAGTGTTTAATCTCTTCTTCCTACCATGCTTGTTTTCCATTTGGCTTCATTTGGCTTCTTTTTCATATTCCTAAGTGTAGATTGAACACAGACTGAAAATCAAATACGGAGTATAAAAATTGCTTATCATTACTGCACAGTGGAGGACAAATGGCAACTGTTGAAGAATGGGTCTGCTTGAAAGTCTTGTGTAGTTTGCCTTGATGCATTAGTAGCTCACTGGTAAATGTAAAAAAATTACATACTGCCATAATAAATTGAGTTTTCAAACTAGAACATAGAGCTGGGCGATAATTCGATAACGATAATTATTGCAATATAATTTTCCTCTATATAATTTTAACAAAAGTTCGATAAATGTTCGATATATATGTTTATGAGAAAAAATCTGCCTTTAAACTTGAAAGAAATAATGATTTGACATTTATCGTGATAATTATCGATATCGACTGATATGAAAATTTTTATTGTGATAATGTTTTTGGCCATATCGCCCAGCCCTACTAGAACATAGTTCATAATTAATGCAGTAACGTGTGCAGTGATGTAAAATGTTGCTGCACAACTTCTGGCAACACAATCATCTAGATATGGGCAAATAAAGTAGATGGATGGATGTAAAAAATTAAATCACAATTAATGTCGTGATAAGTTGCAGTAACAATCAAAGTTCAATTAGATGGCGACTGTCTCGAATTTAGGTTACAAGAATCGTTTCTGTCTTTACAGACCTTTTCTTGGTATTGAACCCTCAAACCACCCTACTGATGTGTGCCTTCATTTCAGATTGCTAGGCAACACATCTGTCTCTTGTTCATTATTATAGTGGTAAAGCTGGTGCATCCGTGTCTTTTGGAAATTGAGTTTGGGAGCATTGCTTTGAAACGCAGAACAGTAGTCAGGGTTGGCGTCTGGTCTGCAAAACTTTGTTTTCAGTAACCTACTAAGGGTCTAATTGCAGGCGTCTTGATGGACAGATCTAATTTTAGCCCTGGTGCTAATAAATTAAAACTCATCAGTGCTGTGTATGTGCTCGCATTTTTTCCAGTCATTCTGTTTTTGTTTTTTTCCTCTGTGGTTCTTTGGCAGTTTTCCTTGTACAACAACAGAATATCAGGCCAAGAATTTGTCAAGACATCTGCTCTCGGGGGGGCATTTACAGGGATACCTGGACTCTGTAGTGCGTATTATGGTTTCTGGTTAATTTATTTCTCTTATTTATTTTTCCTGAGTCAGAGGAAACTCAGCATTTCATAAACATGATCTTTGTTTAATGTCACCATCATTATTCTGTTATACAGTAGATGTGTACTTTGTATACAGGGAGGAGCTTTCATGCCAACAAGTGAATGACTTTTTCCCAGTGTATACCTTTAGACATGCAACAAGAACTCCGAGCACTTGAGCTCCTTTAGACCTGTTGAACGATTAGCTTTCAAGAGCTTGATAGAGAACATAAAGGTCATAAAGAGAAGGTGGCCCTTCCACCCCGTTTTTCTTGTGTCATTGCTAGTAGCTGTTCGATCTCATGTTTTTGTCTAAATGTTTCTTGAAAGATCCCAGTGTCTTCGCTTCTGCAACCAAACTGATTGCTGTTAAACTGATTGGTGAAACATATTTGGTTGCAGTTAACACCTGTTCAGTTTTGGGAGGGACGTGTTGGGAAATTTGATGTTTTCCAACCTCAGCGTACCTGCACTCCAGTGATCATACATACTAGAGACTCCTGCGCAGTAGGAATGGCACTGGTATCAGTTATTCCAAATAGAGTCACTAGAATCTCTGTATCTTGGAATCTTCCACAAGAGTTGGAGAAGCCACTGAGAAGCCACACCATATGACACTTTTCCCCATGAAGTTATGTTAATTGGATTGGAAGGATAATCAGCTACAGCAGTGATGAGACTGTAGAGATCAGTCTTATCTACCCTGCGGGGCTGCAGCAACATGTGAATGTGAAGCCCAGATGCCGAGGGGCTGTGGTGTACCGTGTCTGGTTGCCCCAGGCACTCCCCTTTAGTTTTGGGTGGGATTTTTGTCACTCTGTTGTTGGAATTAAATATCCCTTTATCACAAAGCCAGTAATACAATCTGCAAACGCTGTCTGGGAATTTAAAGGTGCCAAATACCGCTGACTGTGACAGAGACCTTTGACCTTGACAGTTTTACAGATGTTTGACATTTCCACTAGGGGCAGAGGGTGCATTTATAATCTTAAGAATCGATAAGGATCTTAACATAACCACATCTGCTTTTGACAAAGCTATTTGGAGACTAATGTAAATATTTTTGTTTCTTGCAGAAGATCCCCCACTCGCGAGAGCTCTTCATAGTGAAACTTTTCCAACAGATGCTGTTCGACATTGCTGAGGAGCTAGTGGCTGCCGTCCAGCTTGAAACAGCTGCTTAGATCCGATATTACAAATCACTTTCGCTGTCAGGCTTTGATTTCTAGCACTGTTATTTCTCCAGTTTTGACTTTCTTTTACCTCTTTTTTTCATAGTCCTTCCAGATTAATGAACAGTTTGCAGTTTTTTCCTCTGGAGAAAATGAATCATTTTTTACTTCGGTGTAACCAAGGCTAACTATTCACATTTTGAGATTGACATGAAGCTCCCATTCGACGGGGTTTAAACATTTTGAACATTTGCTGTTGTGATAGAATGTTAAATAAAAAGGAGAGAGAGCTCAAGCCAAGTATTTTGTTACAGAATACCGTCCCTGTACAGTATGCGAGTATAAGGGTGGTGGCTGTGGCCAGGTTCTTCAGCCGCGCGTTCTGAAACTTGGGTGGCAAGTTGGTAGCAGGAGGCTGCTCCTTCATTTTTCTAATTATGTTTCAAGGGCACTTATCTAATAGTCTTGCCAAGTGGCATGAATGCTGTTAAAACCTTCAGTGACTCCTGCACACAGAGTCCCAGACTCCATACCCGAAAGCAGTATCACAACGTAAACCTGCCTCAGCCACGGACAGCTTGTTTGTAAACGCAGCAGGAGAAGAGAACCATGGGATGGAACCGAGCCAGAGCCAGGGGGATACGGCTGGGGTCAGTGGAAGGTGACTTTGAAAGAACGTGGCCCTTTTCGAGCTCTTCAGGAATATCCCTGTGTTTGCGCTCTGAGTGGAGTTCTTTGTAAACAGGGGCTGAATGCAAAATATATACATACATACAGCTATAAACATACTTCTGAATTTGATTTGTTGATTTTTTTTCTGTACAGTCGATTGTTAGTTTGGCAGACCTCCATAAATATGGTACCTGTAAGCTTATATGTGGTGGGTATGAATTTATACAGAGTATAAATACAATGCAGAGCTAATGCCAAATTTGCACTTAGATTTCTTTGTTCTTATATATCCTTTGTTTTTTTCCTCATATCTCAAAAAGCATGATGTTTTACTTCCTAATGACATGGCAGGTTGAATAGTTAATATGTTAAGTATGTTGGCAAGCATACATATTTCACTGCCAGCAAGCCCAACCCTTTATATCTTGGTACACAACTTGAGTCTTTAGGAGTTGTGACCGCAGATGTAGAAGGATCAGTTAATCAGTTCTGCCGCTTACTGGCTTGTGCAGTGTACACCATGTAGTCAAGTCACGTTGTCTCAAAACAAAACTAACTCCCACAGGAGTAAAAAGCTTTTGGGAGGAGTGACTGGTTGTGTGTGACCAGAGTTGCCCTTGTAAGATGAGGGCTGTCTTTCTTTGAGAGCAGGAGTGATCTGTGATGGGAGTAACCCTGGGGGTGGCCCTCAGAACACTGATCACATATGGCAGTTCAGCCCCAGGGGCAGTGTACCTCCATGAATATGCACAGTACAGGTGAATAAGGGCTAAGTGAGTTTGGGTCTGGCCTCACTAGACAACACATCTGAGGTCCCATTGAGGCGAATGTTTCCAATATTCTTACCTTCTTGCCTTTAGAAACATCTTTGGTTTTTCATGGGTCCAGTGAAACAATCCACCCGGACAAGTGGATCATTAAGGTATGAAGTCCCCTGCTAAATGTCAGTTTTACATAATCCTGCCGTATCACAGTAACATGGGGGATGATGTGTTGTTACACAACGCCACACACAGACATGTTGGTATACAGTAGCTTGGCCTTTGTGCATTCTGTAGTATCTGATCCCGATGATTGTTTTTAACCCAGATATTTGGTGCAAAGGGTATGAAAACTTGTAATGTTATTGTGAAAACTGGACAATACTGCTCTGGTTGGGATTTCATATGTGCTTGTGCTGTAATGTTATAGGCTTCTGCATATTTGTGCATAAGCAGAGAAAAAAAATTAGATTAGTTTTTTTAAGTTGACTCATTCTCCTAACTCAGGAAAAAGCTTTCTAAAAGTTAGTGACTTGTTTTATTCTCACAACACTTAGTTGAAGCTGAATATAGTTGCAAGATATGAGGGTGGGATATATCTGACTGGTTTAGAAATTCACGTTGTCTCACCTTCAGTTTTATTTGTAGTTTTTGATTTGCATCTGTCACTGTTTCTGTTTCCTTGTTCGTCATTGACCAATTTTCCAAAGTGCAGATTTCAGGGATGTTTTAATAGAACACCAATCAGAAAATCTGGCCTCAGTGCAGTAGAGAGTAGCGTGTGAGATGGTCAGACTGGAAAACCGATGGTGCCTGGCTGCATGTGAAGAGCCTGTTATCTCAGACACAAATGAGATACAGGTGCTTATAGTCCTTTTTTAAAGTAACTGAGTTCTTGTGCTTGTGAAATCTCGTCTGGAATCTTTTTAGAAGTGCCCCCTGGAAATGTGTATCAAATTGCTCTTTTCCACATTGACTCTCCCCTGTCATGGAAAGTCTGCCATCGTTCATTTTAAATATGGGAAAAAAAAATAAAGGCTTACAAATTCACTAATGTACCAAGAGATTATGACAACTTCTTTGATCAGGCTGAATGTGAGGCTACTTATAGTGAAATCTGTGTCACTTGTAAGGGGATACACGCAAAGCATTCTCAGACTTGATCGTACTGTCAGGTGTTAGCAAAACAAAGGCTCATCTGTCAAGCCTAAGTTTATTTTGTAATATTTAAGGAAATCTGCCGCTGGCTGACCTTTACAGATTAACAATGAGTTTTTTTTTTTGTTCAGCAGTACATTACCGTAACTGAGTTTCTGTTCATGGGGATTATTTGGAATGTCAAGTTCGGTTTATTTAAAGTCAGAGGTATTGAAACAACAAAGCGGTGTGTCCACTATGCTTAACTTAAAGCCCTAAGGATATGAGGACTACAGCTCCTAGGTTCAGTCATCTAATGTTACCTAGATGTGGCTATTTTTGAGCCCTCTGATCTTTTTTATCATCCCGATTATGTACACGGAAGTGCCCTTGAAGAACAGATCTTTGGAATTGAGTTTTTTGATGAAGCTACAGTACCGTCAATAATGCAGTAGCTCCTATTCATGACTGTGAATGAGCTCGTGACTGGTGCGTTTGTGTCATGTAAAAAGTGTAAAACTGAACAGAAAGGTAGAAAATACATGTGTGACTTACTCTCACAGTTTTGTCTGTTGTCCATGGGTGAGGTGTTTAAGGCTGCCAAAAATGGAAGGTTTGTTTGGGTGATATGTATTCCTTTATTGTTTTTTTTTCCCGTAGTTGCGGGGGAAAATTAGTTCCAGCTTTCACTTGTTTCTGTGCTTGTTCCTATGCTGTGCGACTCAGACGTGCTGTGTGTTTGAACTCTTGCAGTTTTACCCACCTGACACTATCTTGCTTGAAAACTCAGAGAACATGTGAATGTATGGGATGATGACCATTCTAAAGTGACTGAGATGTCATTTCTTAAGACCAAGACCAGTCGTTTTTCTTGGGAGCTGTCCAGAAACCTCAGTACAGATGGAAGAATATATTAATATTGCAGGGATTATGTCAAGAAATAAACAATGTTTTCCACTGTGGGCAAACTGCCCACTCCGTAGTAAATTAATTAGACGGGCAGTTTGCCTACACTTAGCACACAGTGGAAAATCAGGCCCTGTGAGTTTGGAATTTGAGGAGCCTTTGGCTTTGTTTTCAAAGTCTTATTGAACATTTCTGTTTTTGTGTCTACATGTGTTGTAGTCAGTTGTAGCTCTACTAATCTGACATACTCTAAATATGTGAATTAATAATTAAATGTATCTGTCTAGGTCTCACTTCATTCACCTATACATTCACAATGCCAATCTATGCCTTGTCAACCAAAATATTTTAAAATGTAAAAGTTGTTTATTCTGTAGAGTGAATCATCCTGTCCAAAGCAGTAGGAATGACCCAGCACATGGTATTTCCAATTTCCAATAAGGTCTGTAGAGTAATAGTATACCAGGTCTTGTCTTCTCTGAACTCAAATAGTGGAAAAGAGGCCATTGTGTGTGATTCACAAGGGTCAAGACTGTTAATGCACCTGCATGTAGTGCATCTCTGAAGGCAACAGCAGACCTGGCTAGTGTATCAATCCAGACAGCCTCAGTGCTTTACTAGAAATAATTTACAGATAAAAAATGTCAATAATTGATTGGGTGTAGTAACTGGTGATTTTCAACAGAGCTCATAATTCTTGCTTGAATAAATGCAATTAATGAATTATAATTAGATCCTTTGAAAGCTGGTGTGTTTTATGATACATTCCAAAATGTAAATATCTTTTTTGTTAAGCAGCGAGATTTGATTTTCACAACATCAGCTATATCAGAGTACTCAAATGTTTTTCTCAATGTACTCTTTACATTAATCCCCTTGGCAGAAGCAACAAAATTGGGCTGAACACTTGAGAATTGTAGACCTGGACAAAATCAAAACCTCAGCTCACCTGCGACTTACAAATCACAAAACTGCTGCACCAAGAAGGATTTCCTCACTAACGTGGGAAAAGAGCCCCCTTGCAAACAAAGATCTGACATGAAGTGCTGAGTTTACAGTTTGTGATGAACAGGTGGAGTGCAGTTAAATTCGGTATGAGCCTTAGTGTTAGAATACTGTAACATTACTCCCATACAGTCTTCTGAGACATTTAAAAGGGGCCCCGTGTGCATGTACAGCAGAATTGTTTAGCAATGTCAAAACACTTTTGTGAGTGTGGTATGAATGTTGCCCTTTTGCTTGGGTGTTGAGTGTTAGGCATCGTGGTGGTTGTGGTTGGACACGCTGTAGTCAATCTGTTAGTTCCTTTTGGTTCGGCATGGCTCTGGGTTTTCGGCTGCTTGTGCTGGGCGCTGTTGCATTTCTTGCAACGTGTAAACACATTCATGGAAAGAACGGTGTTCTGTTAGCAGGAGTGCTGAGGCGCTGGTTTCACCTCAGGCTTGGCTGTGCGCTGGCAGAGCTATGGGTGCCTGCCGTGCGCCCCCTTGCATGTGCTGACAGCAGCCCCTCCTGCGGTGGGGTCCCTGTGGGGTTTGGGTTCACCTGCAGGTCAAGTGTTACGGGCAGCAGCACAAGTTCTGTTAACTAGAAAAGTTAACAAGCTGTGGTGACGCCGAGCTTGGCGTGAATGTTTACGCGACGCGTTTTACGAGACCCCTGCCAGCGGTTCTGAGCGAGTAAATGGAGCCCAGGCACGAGGAGCCTCATTACTCCCCTCTGTTTTCCTGTCACTGGCGTAGCCGGAGAGCCTTCGCGTTGTGAAAATGTTAGGGAACTGAAGGAGTAACGGAAGGTGATTTTGTCATCTCAGTCTGTTTCTTGAGGGGATCCAGGCCGTCAATCTCAGCAACAGCAACTTGATAGTTTTTTTTTTCCAGAAACCCACAGCTATTTGTGTAGAGCTGTGCCCCCTTTTTTAAGTCATAAATGGAAGTCTTTAATTTCCCTTGTGTCACTGTTTCATTGTTGGGCTTTAGTAGTCTCTTCAGCTAACTGTCAATATCTTTAAGAATGCTGAGGACAGAATTTCAGTGAAATCCGCTCATAGCCTCCTCTGTTCGAGACATTAGAGAGGGACTGTTTGTAATCTTGCAGTGCTTTTTAAATCCACTTTTTGTTTTTCTTTGAACTTCTTCTAGTGCAGCACTATCTTGTTTGTACTGTGATACCAAATCAGCATAATATTCTCAGTGAAGTCTTAGATATGCATTGTGCAATTCTCCACTTGCTATCCTCAAAATTAGTCATTTTCACTGTATATTCTGTATACTGTTATAATGTATGAAGGTTTTTCTTTGCTGGTTCAGATTAGGATCATTGACAAATGAATCTTTAATATACCTCCAATTTTGGTAATATGCATGCATGAGAGATATTGCCATTGTCAAAAATAATTTTCTCTGCTGTCAGCTTAGTCTAGGTTTTGAATTCATTTTTTTTAGTTCTGCCAAGCACTTTTATACAAGATCTTATTTTCCCATAGTTTTGAGAAGGAATTTTATAAAAATGTCTTCATATGATAAACTGTACACTGGAGAGTTGCACAGTTTCTTGTAATCATACCAAATTGGGTATCATTTAGAGCTGTAATCAAATATCTCCTGCTGTAAAATGTTGAGTAGACCAGTAGGTGGCACTCTCCCCTCTGGGCCAGGCAGCCAAACCGTTTCCTGAGCGAAGTGGTTTAGGATGTGATGCAAGCCGAGACTGCAGGCACACAGGTCACTCCAGATCTGCTCAATCAGAGGCCCGGCACAGGCATTAAAAATGGACTGTCTGAGTTAGTGTGCCAATATTATTATACAGGACTTATGGGGAACATTATTGCTTTATCCATTGCACAAAGGGACTGTAAACCTGAAACACTTACCAGTGTTGCTCAGTGCTGAAGAGATGTGTATTCAGAGGTGCGGTAACACAATTAACTTGCTATCGGCACACTTCTGCACACTGCATTGATAGTCCTAATTTCTGCAGAATCGGTGACAACCAGTTAATTTAAAAATAAAAATGCAATACAGACAGAATTGCTTATGTGCTAGAATTTTTTTTTCTTTTCATAGCACTTCCAAACCATGACATTGCTGAATTGTATCTTTCTTTCTACACCATAAAGGCGGTTTCTCAAATTGTGGTAATCTGTAGTTTCACTTCGCTTGTAAGAGATAAGGACATGGGGATAAGCTTGCACGCTTGTGTTTTGATTTGTTTCCATGCAAATCCAGCAGGAGATGGAGCAGCCACGGTAGGCAGCAATAAAAGCAGTAGCACAGTCCAGAGTGAGTTGAGTCTCTTGAGTTGAGCTCTAAAGCAGTGTACCTGCTCAGAGAGAGGCAGACACCCCCCCACCCCATGTGTGTGTGGGGGGGTTTGGGGGTTATCCGCCAGTGCCGTAGGTAGGCTTGAGCCTTATCTCTCTGTGCCAGGTTGCAGCAGTTGCACACCAAGGCCCGAATTTCACTAGGCAGGTTAATTAATCCATCTTCTCCTCCTCCTGCAGGCTAATAGCAATTTCAGCTTGTCCTTTGTCCCTCTTCCTGGGCTGAGCCAGACACTGCTGCTCACGTTGGAGTGAGGCTCACCTCTCCTTATCAAACCTGAGACGTTCACTCCCCATTGGTGATGGCAGTTTTTTTTTAACGAGACGGAGAAAACTGATGAGCCGCAGTTGGGAGTCCTATTAAAGCTGTAAAAGCATAGGCAGAGCATTGTATTTACAGTATATTCAGACAGCAGAAGACAAGAGTTTTATTTTTTATTTCAGTTTTAACTACATTAATGCTTATTATTAATATTAATAATTCTTATTATTATCATTACAATTACAACCCCAACTTGGCAAACATGCTAGAAAGCCAGGCTGTTTGAGGCTCAGCAGCAACATAAATAATAATGGCGATAACGGTCATTGTAATAAGATGATGTGAGTGTTCCCACACTCAACTGGGAAGCGATTTTCACAGATAGCTGTAACAATGCAAAGAAGACTTTAGTTGCCGCAGGTCACCACAAAGGTGCTCACTTGCTTTCTCAGGGAGATGCATATTGAGCCAGTCGCAGAAATGGTGCTTAAACTGGGTTTCTCTGATAACAATCGCTGTTCCCTAACCACTGGACCAGACTATTCAGGATAGGAGTAATCTACAGCAGCTTGAACTGAAATAATCGTTGTGGTAACCTTTGGCAGTCCAGTCCTCCATGTTCTAGTGTGAGAATACAAGTCCTCTGTACAGAAGAGGAGCCTGGGAAATGGCCGTAACACACGGCATGAAATCCAATATACTTTCACAAACAGCTCCAGTGCTCTACTTATTGAGAGCCACAAACAAATAGACCCTGAGAAGAGGATTAAAGCCATCACAGTCCAAATAAACTTTCTTAAAAGGCAGCTGATCCATCTGTGCTATATTTGGGATTTTGGAATAGTACTGGCTTGTGTAAAAATACCACTCATTGTGTAGAGAAGTGTTTCCTTTTCTGTGCTATAAACATATTCACATTTAATTTTCACTTGCTACTCCTCCTTCTTACAGTAGTGAGTGTAAGATAGAGACCTGGACTCAACCAACCAATATTCCTAGGTTTCTTTATACTTGGCTCAATTCTCCTCCTGATGTCTTTCGTTCTAGGCAGAAGAGATTTAGTTTCTGTCTGTATATGACAATCCACTGAGACCAGGAATCATAGTTTTCAGTCTTCATTAAGTGTATTAAAAGACTAATATCCTCTTTATGATTTGGTGACCAAAACTGCATACAATATTATAAATGTCTTAATAATGTATTGTCTCGCTTGAACATAAATTACCTTGATTATATTTCTACATGCCCAAGTATTCTGGTTGCTCTTTATTGCTTCCCCACATTGTCTTCATGAGGACATGAAGAAGACATGAAGAATGTACATAATTGCCTAGATGCCTTTAATCTGTAATCTTCTGCAGCTCTGTATCACCCATGTGCGGTGCATAGTGTGTTCCTACCACCATTGTTATTACCATTTGAAAATTGTGTGACCATGAATTTCTGTCACTTTGTAATTTTTTGTAAAAATCATCTGCAATGTACCTTAGTTTCTAATCTCAACTATTGATATAGACCAGGAGGAGGAACAAGCCTAAAACCAATCCCTATAATATACCACTGCCTACATCTGCTAGTCAGGGGTCATGCCCCTTAAGATGCTTCAGAAGTGAGGTTACGTAAATGTTTCTGTGCAATCAGTACTTCAATTTTCAAACTTCTCAATAAGAACCATCCTCGTGCAGCAACACTTTTCTGAATAAGTGTAATTGGGGTTAGAAAAGCTTAAACACAGCTGCTCTGGAGTCTCTGACCTGTGGGCACCTATCCAGAATTCTCATTACCTCGGGTCAGCTATTTTTGGTCACTGTCCTGATAGTATTGTCAATACCGAACAGCACTTCATGAGGATGGCTTCTAATCGGTGGCTTCTCGGTGCAGCAGTTCATAAACAAGTCAGCCTAATTTCTGCAGTGCTCCCAATGAGCTGACAGCGCATTGTTTTTTATAAGGGTCACTGTGTCTACCCTCAGTTCTTTGACCCCCCAGAGGTCAGCAGCGGAGTGGCAGTAGTGAAACTGCAGAAGAACAGGATACTAGGCCTGACAGCTCATGGCTGTCAATACCTCCTTCACCCCCATTGGACTCTGTGCATTATCTCTCTGCCCCACTGCAGGAGACAGCATGGTTTGCAGAGTAAAGCTCTAGAGAGTGTCAGGGACTGCACACAGCAATATTCAATGTTTGATCCTTAATTAGACCGTAACATTTCCTTCTGCCTCGAGTGTGGAAACAATTCCTAAATCTTGTTTGTCAGTAATGTTTTACCATTATATTGGAAGGTTAATATGCTCTTTTCTTTGTAGTTTGTAGTATGTATGTTTATACTATGAATTGTTTCCATGTTAATTAATCCCCCCCCAAATAAAAATAAGATTATGCTTTTGGTTGTACGCAATTCCATGTTGTTTCTGGGCATTTCCCTGATTCATTTTTACAGTTGATTCTGAAGAAGACTGCATATGAATATGAAAAATTAATTTCCCCTTTGTACACAGCACTCCCCCACATTTCTTTTTTGTCTTCCTTGTTTTTTCCTTATCCTTTTACTTTCCTTCTCTCTCTTGTTTTTTCTATTTTAATTTGCCTTTCCTGCTGGACATTTACTATTTGGTCCTATTAGATGTTTCCTTTGTCCCGTGCACATGGGCTTCATGCTATTTGTCCTGTATGAAAGTAAATAAAATGAGCACAAGGCCTTTTTGAGGGATTGATTTGTCTAGCACTTACATGCCTGCAAGCAAAATACATTGTGTATTTTAAATTGTCACATGGTGATTGTGCACCCAGCCTGAAACTATGGGACCACTGATGCCACCATTAGAAATGTGCAAAACAAACGTTAGAAATGAATTTGAAATTCCAGTGTCTTGGATTGGCAGAAGGTTTGATACACAAATTCATTTCCTGAAATACTGTTGCTGTGGTGTTCTTATACAGTACGCCTCTCCAGTGTTCTCAGTTGATAAGCTGGCCAGCGCCATAAAACTGTTGTTGAAAAACTCTGAGAGAGCAAAGACTCTCTCTGTATCTCTGTGTCGGGATTATCTAATGTCCGCTATTATTCAAAACATAGGCACCAGTCTTTGTTAAGAGACAAACCAGATTTTAGCTAAGCATCTCACATTTTCCAATTTCATAGCTCCTAATAAACTCAGGCTTAATCTTGCAAGTTCATCTTTTTGTAAATCTCATATTAATTGATAAACAACATAGATCTTAATTCACTGTTCTGACCTCCCACATCTCTAGGCAGCATCTGACATTTCCTCTTTATGGAGCACTTGTGACTCCTCTGTCTTGGAGAGCTACACAGAGGAGGCAAGTTTCTGTAGCTGTCCCACACTGTCTGTGGATCTTTCCATCAGTACACCTAGAAAGGCCCCATCCCTCTCTTCACTCCAGTCTAAACACAGAGGCACATCCGTTCACTCTGTCTCTCTTTCAGGCCATCACCACTGTCATAAACAAATGGGGCTTTTCCTCTTCTTAACTTCCCCCTTCTGGTCAGTACCAATTTCTCTTCTTAAAACTTTTCAGCTGCCAAAAACAATCAGTATAAACGCAGGAAATTTGAAGCACTGTTAATGGGTCCCTTGTGCCTATAGCTGGGGTGTTGAGTACTTCTTCAGGGAGTAGCAGTCCGGCAGGTTTTACAGCTCCTCTTAAATCTTCAGTTTTTCTATTTGTGAATATTTGTTTGAATACATTTGCCCCAGCTATACGGGGATTTTGTTAAATATATGTTATGGGGTAACATTTTAGATGGAAAGCAGAAGGCACTTTTTTGTACAAAGGGCGGTGGATGTCTGTAGCAAGCTGCATGGTTTTGTTGTTGAAGCCTTTTTCTTCAAGAAACTGCTGATTGAGATCCTCAGATCTAATCAAACAAGTAAGTTTCCATGATGCACGAGGAACGCCCCAGCTGATAACACACTTCAAGGTACTTGTTCAGATAGTAGTCATTGTACCATCAAGATCTTCAGGACCTCTAACTTGTCTGAATGTTCATCCCTGTTTGAGGACCTTAGGGAGCCTCTGACTAAGCGGAGTTCAGTCAATCCCACAGATGGCTGCTTCACACCTTTGGCTTCTCCGCCAAGCACAGACACCACATGTCCAAACCTGTGGTTTCTCTTGTTCTGAACTGGCTTACTATTACAGCAACACATCATCAGTAAGGTAAAGCTAACATGTTTCAAGACCATCTAAACTTAGTTTACATTCCCTTTTGGGGGCTTGGATAATTCTGCTACATAATGATAGGAAGACATCCCAAATGTACGCTGTTCAGTTTTCAGTGTTGTGATGACATGGAAACAGGTTTCCCCTTTTCAATTATAAACACGATGTGTTTCAGTTAATGCTATTCGATATATTCCTTAATCTGAAATTCGCTTACATAAAGCTGCTTCAGACAGGGATGGGTGGAATTACTGAAAAGGCATTATTTGATGTGCTGGCATTACCAAGAAGTAGGTTGCATTGTATTGAGAACCTCCAGGCTAGATGGACATTCTGAAAATCCCTGGAAATTTTACCTCTCTGGAGCCTCCTTTAACTGCCTTACTACTAATAATGTTTTCTTATCCGTTAGAACATGTGTGTAGATGTAGCATAACAGTTAAGTGGTTTAGGAATGCAGCATTGTTATGTCACAGTCATTGGAAAACAAAGGCATTCTTTGGCAGCAGGCCCAAGCAAAGGTTAAAACAACAAAAAGTATGTACAGGTTTTCCCAAAAGTCTCCTTTCAAAAAGCATCAGTATCTTTGAACTTAAATTGTCCAATGAATGAAACTAACTGGGGCTTTACTTTTTTCGAGAGAACAAACGTGATCAGTGTTTATTTCTAAGAACTATCTCAAGAACCTTTTTGTTCTTTTAACCTAAGTCATCTGCAGTTCAGCAGTTTGGCTTTCTGCTGTGGCAGTGGCCAGATCTGTAAACCATACTGAATGAAGGTTTTTGACTATTTTTTTCATATTTTGTATTTTTTATAGTCTTCATGTGTCATCTGTTTGTTGTCGGTCATATGCTTAGAGTTCCAGTGATTATTTTCCTCTCTGTGTTCATTTCATTGTTACAATTATTGGCTTGATAAATTTCAATTAAGACTAATATTTGTTTGCGTAATCCTCATCTTTTTCTATACTAAGACTTTCACTTTTTAGGTCACTGGCCATTTTTTAAAGGGATTTTGTGAAGGGGCTAACAGATTTATTACCGATTGGACCAAAGTGATTATCTTCAAGTTTCGTATTAGTCACATTGTAAATCTATGCACCCTTAAAACCTGAAGTGTCCTTGAGTCTGATCCTGAGACATCCTGTGGGAGTTTCCCCTGCTCCAGAGTGATGGGCAACAATTCACTCTTAAATCTGAGATTTGCCACCTATTAATTAATTTAATCTATTTTTCTGAAAGGATATACATCTCTTTTTTAGATTAAACATTTTAAATGATGTGTTCTGCAAACAGCCCTTTAGTTCAGAAATGCCCTACTTTAGGTTATCCTGCCAAGAAAATTAGGAAATGGAAGTTTAAGTTCTTGTTGCCCCTCAGCAGTGCTTGACATGATAGCGATTGATGACAGCCAAACACAGAGAACAGCTGATATCCGAATTGGTATTCTTAATTTTGTTTTAGTGCAAATGTAATGCCTTGTTATTGTATAAACATACGGTACCTGTATCATTTGGCAAAAATAAGTAATTTGTTAGGGAGCATGATGAATTTATCACAATAAATGGTAGTTTTTTCATCTCTTTTGGTGCAGAGATTGTTGTCCGTTTGCTAACCTGTGCTCATCAACTGTTAATGCAGGCTGTCACTCAAGTGGCGACTCACTTCCTGTTTTTATTTCCCTGCCTGTTTACTGGCCACCCTCTTTGCTTGCCTGCCTCTTTTAAAACAAAGATATCAGCATTGACCCCTTTTTTTCAAGGTGAAATCAACAAAGCATTGGATATCTCCAATTTTCTTATTTTTGTAAACCCTCTTGCCCATTACATCGCTGTTGCGACCTGAGCCCGCGTGTTTTCTGCTGCAGGTGCACACCAAGTTCCACTGCCGGCAGGCCCACACTCCCGGATCGGACACCTCCTGTCTGTCCTTCTCCTATGATGGCACAGTCCTGGCATCCCGAGGAGGTGAGAATACCCTGACCCCCCCTTCATTCTCTCCCAGAATGAAGCAGCTGGGAACCATACATTCTTATGTCACCCAGTTGGATCTGGCCAGGTAGAAAGTGACCTGTCTTTATTCCACAGTGAGAGGATCAGTGAAGCTGCATCAGATGGACTGTAAGCAGCACTATCTGCATCAGAAACCACAGCTGTGGCTCTGTGAAAAATGTAACACTTCACATACCCATATTGCTGAAATTGAGCGCTGTGCCTGTAGTTTTATGAGACTGAAGTTTTCCTTGCCCCTTTTCAAGGTGACAGTGAGCAAAGAGTTGCAGTAGAGCATTGGGGTTATTCCTGACACTGTTGTCTCTCCCTCAGCCTTTTGCAGCTGTGAGGGAAACTCCTTTCTGTGTAGCTGGATGCAGGTTCTTGCACCTGTATTTGTTGGGATTGTGGACAGTAGCGTACTTGTGATGGGGTGCTTCTGCAGCAGCAGCCAGTGACATCTGACAGACAGCAGCTTTGCAAGGAGCAGCAGCTGAAGGATGTGAATAACGGGGGAAAAAAAGTGCAGACGTGTTACATAAACAGCTGTGCCAGCACCTGCAAAGGAGTGATGTCATATGCTGTTGTTTGCTCTTCATCATGTTAAGAAACCAAGAAACCCTGCCACATACCAAAAAATAATATTCAGACAAGCACAGTTCACGTACAGTTTGGCAGAGGGCTGTTACATATTTATAGACGGTCTGTCTTTCCTTCATAAAACAAGGATTTATACCTGGGGCTGTTAGTTCCTATATGTTCAGTAAGTGCTGCACAAAACCCTCTGTTTAATAGACTCTTTTCTGAACACGCAATCAATGGGGAAGCAGCAGTTTGGAATTGCATTGAAACGTTTAGTATTTTTACAGTCTAAACATGAACACTGAAGTACAGTGTACAATGGCACATTATTTTTTCCGTCATTTTTATTACCTAAAGTAATAAGTGAATAATAAATAAGTAATATGATCCAGCCCTTTGATTCCTCTCTTCCACAGATAATTCTCATTTAAAAATCCTTCTTAGGACCCAATCAGGACCCAAATCTAAAAAGCTGGAAAAAGCAGTTTCTGCTCTAGTTTTCTGCAGTACCATGTCTTTTGTTTAAACGTAAAGTATCTGTTAAACTGCTCTTACATTGCCCTTTTGTTTTTCGGTGGACAGGAGATGACACTCTCAAGACGTGGGACATCCGGAACTTTAAGAAGCCTCTCAATGTAGCAACTGGGTTGTCTACTTTCTTTCCCATGTAAGCACTGGAAGTAGAAAATGTTTCCAATAGAAGTAGGGGCCTTAGACCAGCTCAGCCAGCTCAGTCACTGATGAGACAGGTGTAAACAAGCCTTTTGAGTTAGGAGTCAAGTAAATAGTTAATACAGCTGAAGCTTTCAAATAACTTGTTTTTGGCACTGATGAATCCGTCGATTCAGAATTAGATTAAAAATACAATTTTGAACAGAGGTTATGTTAGTAAGGAAAACCAAAATCAATTTAGTCTCTTTAAGGCCTGTCAAGGTGCTTCTGCATTTCTCTGCTCTTCTTCAGGTTGACAGTATGAAGTCCAAACTTTAATTTAAAGCATTCCTATTACCTTGAGATGACAATGGTTACAGTGCTGTTCTCTAATAGCAAATTTAAACACTGCTTATGCTCTAATATACACATCTATTGCGATGTTATTATAACATCAGAAAGGCCACAGATGAGTGAAGAGCATCCAGGCCATATGCTCAATATATAGTGTTTCTCTAGTCTCACTGGCAGATCTGGTTATAATGGAAGCAAACCCATCTATATATGAATTCCCCACCCCACCCCCCGGAACAAGAGTTTTTCATAGGCTGTCAGTCTTTACCAGCTAGTCTTTGGGAGCTGGAAGGAAACTGTAGCACCTGGCAAAGTTCCAGATGAACATGCACACTCTGTATAGATGTTCCCACCAAGCTGGAATTGAGCCCAGTGCTCTGGAGGTGTGAGGAAATTGTGGTAACTACTAGAAAATCACTCATGTTAAAAAACCCTGCAGATGGGATTTTCAGGAATCTCCTTCACAGTGTGTGTTTTATGAGACAAAGTAAATAATCCTTCCATTGTAATGGATTGTTGCTGGTCTATGCCTGCTGTTGTTCACCTAAGAAAATGGTGTGCTTTCCCAGGACAGACTGCTGTTTCAGTCCTGATGACAAGCTTCTGATGACAGGCACATCAGTGAAGAAGGGAGAGGGAAATGGCAAGCTGGTCTTCTTTGATCGCTACACCTTTCAGAAGTCGTATGAGATCGAAGTAGCAAGTTCGGTGAGTGAGCCGTTATCTTGCCGAGACTTTTTCCAAAGCTTTTTCCTTGCACAGGCTGCAGTGCACTAATGAAAGCCATGCACATACTTTACTGGAAAGTGTTCGGGAGCTAGAGATCGAATTTCCAAAGTCTGAGTGTTTCTTTGCCTGCCTCACCACATGGCTGGATCGTTGTTGACATCTTCCTTGAGGGAGAGAACTTCTTTCAAGAATACCAATGCTGCTGTTTTGCTTCTTAAATAGGTTACAGTGCTCAGATTCAAAGACTTTTCATCGCTCTCTGCCAAGGCTCAGCCTTCTGTTCTTAGCCTTCAGGTCATTTTCTGTCACCCTATTACTCTAATGTGATTTAAACGTCTTCACTGTTTTTGCAGAGATTAAATAGCATATTGGCTTTGCTTTGTGCCAAACATTTGAATTCACCTTTCTATGAAGAGATCAAGTTATGCTATACCTGTGCTGATGCCAAAAATTAGAAAACAATGATGTTGTGCTGAATTGGAGAGTGTAACCCAGGCCTCTGCATTTACATGGACCTTAGCTCTAATGTTGTTTAAAGAAACGTTACTGCTGATGCTTATCAGCATGGTGTTTCTACATGTGTCGATGAAGTCAGCAATCCTGGACTAAGTGAATCCGACCTCTTCCTTTCGTAAAATCACTTCCTGTTTTCCTGGATCTACCTTTTCCTGGATCAGGATGTGTTCATGACAAATTTTGCGTAAATGACACCGTAAACATTCATTGATGTCTTCTTGGGCACTTCTCCAAGTATTTTTTAAAATAATCACTAACATATCAACATTCTTATTTGATTAAAGCTTTTATGTTGTTGTGCAATTGTTTAATTGCTTGGTTTTATAAGATTTATGGGTATGCAAGCATGAGTTCTCTCGGGGGCGTGTCAGACTTGCTTGCAGCAATATCTATATATTATGTCTTAGTTGGATCCTGCTATGACTCAGCCAAGCAATTGGCAGCAAAGATAACGATCCTAAACTCCCTGTCTTTGGATAATTAATATATTACTACTCTGTCAAGCTGGGAAAAAAACTTCTTAAAAGGGTGAAAACTTTATTTATCTTTATGACGTATCCATTGATTTACAATGCCAAGCTGCCTATTAGAATCTGCATGAGAGTGTAAAGTTACGTGCTGCAAAAGATCTGTTCCAAAGTTTCTTTGCTGATTGTCAGTTTTGCATGTTGACTACTAGAACTTTATTGCACTTTCATTCTGTGCACTATTTCCTGCACTTGCCCAAAGCATAACGTGCCTTTTACATTTAATTTAACCTGCAATTTGTTAGACCACTCTATCTAATCTTACATCGCACGACAATTTTTACAATTACCTGTAATTCTGAAATGAGCCACTTAAGCGAGTGAAATATTATGCAACGGTCGTTCTTTCCATTCACAGATTTTTTTCATCTGATTACTATACTGTAATTAACTTGTAATTTAAGATTTATTATTAAATCTTAAGAAGCCTTGAAGTCCAAACTGGAAACAGAACATACTGTAGCAAGAACCAAGCATGCTATGGGCTCTCAGTGGCTCACCTGTGCTTATTTTCACAGATTGGCTTGTCAGCAGTTCATTTCTGCTGAGTGACCATGCCTTTGCATTAGGAGCTAAAACCAGATTCTTGCATTCCTTTTAGTAGAGGCACTTTTCAGTGTACAGTAGCACCAGTTTAAAACATAGCTGATTTGCCTTCTGAGGTCCCACAGCATGGCTTGTGAATCACCTGGGTGACCTCCAGAGTGAAAGGAGGAGGCATTGGAGTTGTAGATTTGGCAGTTCTGAGTGTCAGTGGTGCCAGGGGACCAAGTGTTTTGGGTGATGGAAAAGGGCCCTGCTGTCTGTTTTTTTTCAGCTTGTATTGATTCTATGACTTTTTCATTTTTTTAAGAGAGGGTAGAGAGCTTCAGTAGATTTGTTCCCTATTAAAGCAAATGGAACTCTTAGTATATACTGACGTTGTGCAAAAAGTAAGTGTCAGCAGGGTCTGGTGATCTTGGATATGGAAAAAAATACCTCTTTAAAGAAATGAGCTTCAATTAACAGTTATGGAGAAAAAAGCAATCTTGCTGTTTAAGAGTTTTAATAGGTTCCTAATGGTAATTAGGAAAACGAAAAATTCTTTGAGTGAATGGCAACAGCAGAATGAATCATGAAGTGCACAGAAATATTTTGTCACCTGATGTAGAAGAAAATGCTGCTATAATGATTGGGCGGCGCTTTACCATGCAGCATGACAGTGACCCAAAACATACATCCAGTGCAACCAAGGAGATCATCGGGAAAAACAGGTGGAAAATGTTAGACTGGCTAAGTCCGTCTCCAGATTTAAATCCAATTGAATTTCAAATGCTGGAGAATAAACTGGAGCCAGAACAGTAGAGGTATAATGACTTGAAACACAATTTAAGTGATCAAATGGGATTACCAAAAAATAAACTGTTATTTTTTTATATAGGGGTTCCTTTATAGATGTTAGACCTTACTCCTTGAAGAATGCAGGAGTAATGTCACAGCTGGTGTAAAAAACAGCACAAACCTATAGTTCTCAGATGTGGATCAGAGCTGTTGCATAATTCTTGCAGGTTGTTTTTCTCACTTCAGGCTGACAAAGAATTCCTTTGCCTCTGCTGCTCATATGGTAGATAATGTTACCTGCGACAGAACACAACTTGAAATGAGAAATGTGAGACTTGCTGTGAGCAGGACAGTGTAGGATAATGGCAATAAAGCAGGGCAAAATGGGACACCGTCTCCTCTAGTATAAAACACATTTTGTTCACCATGGAGGGAGATGGAATCTGTCCTCCTATGTGTAATGCATTAGCAGTCTTTTTTCAGCCATTTCCTCTGGATTTAAGGTGGTGTAAATGTAGTCATAACACATGTTCATGACACAGATTAATGCCTCATAATTTACTGGTACAATCTGTAGGTCTGACATTTATTCACTTTAGAGTAAACCAACAGGACTAGTTGTCTGGATCACACTTTTATGCTCAGGTTTTGGCACAGTTTAAGTATACAGAAAACATTTAAGAAGGTTTTTTTTTTAAATCTTAAGTAGACTCAAAAAATGGCTTTGTTCCTTCAAAGATGGAAATGCTTTGTATGTTTTGAAAGAAGCCAGTTCAGGCTTTTGAAAACTATTTCTTTTTCACTCAAAACTTATGGCTAGGGAGTATTTACCTTCAGAAATAGCTTCTAATTGGCATTTTGCATAACATTCCCTTCTGTGGTTGCCTAAGGATTTCAGTGCTGTCCTTATTATAAACCTGGCACATGTAAAGTCATACTGCTAAACATGTTGGAGTAAAAATATACCGTGACTCAAGATCTCCAATCACCAACTGTAAGTTAGACGATGAGTGACATTTTTTTCACCTTCCTGTAAATAATTTGTGCCCTGGACTGTCACTGTCTGTGTTATGACCACTGGTGCCTGACTGCATTGACTGTTAGCTTTATACTTTGTTGATGTTACAGCCTTGCACATGTGAATAAAAGGACTCAAAGGAACATCCTACACTGACAGGATGAAGGCACTGAGCCTTTTTAGTCTTCAACAGAGAAGACCAGGAAGGAACCTGATGCAAGTGTTCAAGCTCCTCGAAAGCACTAACAGAGTCTACACAAGATTTCTTGAGAGTAAACAATGAAATCCGAAGTAGAAGACACAAGTGAAAATTGTTTGGAAGTGCATTTGAAACCAAGAGCATGGCTGTGTGAGTGTGGAATACCAACCCATGGTTTTGAAGCTGATAACCCGGCTTCCTTCAAAATACTGCTGGATGAGCTCCTGTGATCAATTAACTAATTGCTAAATTACCTACGTTTCAAGCGAGAGGAGGCCATTTGGACTTTCTTCTGTTCTAATGTTCTGAATGTATACTTGCCAAAAACAAATGTCAGTGTGAAACGAGGTGAGAGATACCAGGAGCTAAAGGGTCTAGTCTGCATCGGGAGGGCCTCTGAGATAAATGGAGAGACATTCTTTATGCCATTTTTCTTACATTCGTCATCTGCCTGGCCTCCTTCCTCCAAATTAGATCTATTTCCTTTTTTTCTCTGCAATGTTTCTCTAGCCACATTAATTTTAAATGGACAGCCTCCTGTGCTTCTGCACTAGATGAATGTACACTGAATTTACTGAGAAACTCAAGGAGTGGGGTAGCTCTAGTGATCACCTTAGCTATATTTAAGACTGGCTAGTGAAAAAGAGAGTCAATTTTATTACGACATTTGGAGTTCAACCCTTGTTTTAAAAAAAACATTTGTCTTCATTTTCTTGAAAACATATTCTGCCCCTATCCTTTTTTCACACTTAAGAATCTCACTGCCTGGAATTTTATTTTTTTAGAATGTTTTTTAATTTGTGAGTAACACATTCATCTTCACAATGTCCCCCCCCCAAAAGAACGATAATAATAAACCATAACTTAATTAAGAATAAAAAGAACCTGCAATATCATAATTTAATAAGTATACTTAGTTGAACCACCTCTGGCAGCTATTACAGTCAGTAGTCTTTTTGGATGCTGTAAGTATTATCTTTGCACACCGTGATGGAGCAATATGTGCCCATAACTTCTTGCAAAATTGCTCAAGCTCAGTCAGGTTAGTTGGGGAGCAATGATAGACAGCAAGTTTGAGGTCTTGCCTCAGATTTTCGATGAGATTAAGTTCAGGACTGTGCCAATCAAGGATATATATTTTCTTCATTTTAAGCCACTCCAGTGTTCCTCTTGCAGTGAGCTTTGGATCATTGTCCTGTTGAAAGACAGTTTGAGCTTTTTGGCAGAGGGCTTTTAGCAACAGTTTTTTGTCTATAACATGCACCATTCCTTACAATAAAAAGTAATAATTCCTTACACTTCTGTAGTGCTTTTCTGGACACTCTACTCAAACCACTTTATAGTAATGAGAACCCCCCTCCTCCACCACCAGCCCCACCTTGATGATGCAACAGCAGCATTGGTGCACCAGTATGCTCACCACACATCAGCTATCATTGGGGAGGAGAACATAGTGATGAAGCCAGTTCAGAACTGGGGATTATTTGGAAGCCATGATTGGTAAAGGCCAATGGGAAATTCGGCCAAGATACCGGGGTAACAACCCTACTCTTTTCGTGAAATGTCCTGGGATTTTTAATGACCACAGAGAGTCAGGACCTCAGTTTTATGTCTCATCCAAAGGATGGCACCTTTTTACAGTATAGTCCCCGTCACTATAGTGGAGCTTTAGGACCTACACAGACTGCAGGATGAGTGCTCCCTACTGGTCCCACTAACACTTCTTCCAGCAGCAACCTTAGTTTTCCCCAAGAGCTCTCCCCTCCAGGTACGGACCAGGCTCACACCTGCCATCATTCATCTTCCCATCGATCCTGACAAGTTTGCCAGTCCCTGCCGCTGAAAAGCATCTCCATAACATGATGATACCACCACCATACTTCACAGTGGAGATGATGTTACCTGGCTGGTGTGCAGTGTTTGCTTTGCACCAAACATACCATTTAGCTTTCCAGCCAAAAAGTTCCGCTTTCGTCAGACCACAGGACTTTCTGGCACATCTCTGCAGTACCGTCTTGGTGGCCTTTTGCAAACTCTTTGCAGGCAAGGATAGGGATTGTTTCAGCTAGGGCTTCTTCCTTGCAACCCTCCCATGAAGGCCTTTTTTGTGGATTGCCTTGGAAATTGTTGACCCATGTACATTGTCTTCCATCGCAACCACTGACTTCTGTAGCTTGTTCAATGTCACAGTTAGCCTCATGGTAACTTCTCTGATAAGCGCCCTTCTTATCTGGCAACTACTGTAAGTTTAGGAGGGCGACCTAATCTAGGCAGTGGCTGTAGTTGCACACTTCTGTACAATGGACTGCATTGACCTCCGAATCGTCTCTCTCTATAATCATATCTCTGAGTTGTTTAGAAAGCTCTTTTGTCTATATTTTGATACTTTTTTTTTTGGAAAGTCTCTGGCATGCTGTGTGACCAGAGGGGTATTTATATTTACAAAAAAACTGACAAAAGGTGTTCCACTAAAGGTGGAGTCAATCAACAAATTGTGTGCCTTTTGAGGTAATGCACCTGAGCTTTCAATTGCAAGGGGTATGAATACTTTTTAAATATAAACATTTCTGTTTTAATTTTTTTTTAATTGTAGAAAAGTTTTAGGACATTTGTTTTGACATGAAATTCAATACTTTGTGGATCAGTACCAAAAATTCCAACAATGTGAAAAATGTGTTGGGGACTGAATATGTTTTCAAGGCACAGTAATTTCTGACTAATGTTATTTTTCCTTAAATTTTAAATCTCAAGATAAAAATTAACTTGAGTGTTACGGACTTGCAGTGAGGGCTAAAGTGAGCACCACGTGCAATTTGTGCCTGAGAAAGATTGACAAGAGTTGGATATGAGCCACAGCCCTAGTTTCTGCTCTTAGGTTTTTCTGTATTTTCACTATGGTATTTACTGCTTGTTCAGACATTTCATTTCAAAACTGGTTTTGACCAGCTCTGCACTCTATGCTGTGTGACACTCTCACTAAAGTGAAAAACATCTCTCAGTGTAGTAGCCTGATACGAGAACCTATGTCTTAAAATCGTTCTGTTACTCACTGAAGACAGCTCAGCTCATCTTTGAAGAAAGCATGTGAAAAATGTGGCAGTTGAAATTAGCCATTTCTTTTTCTTTTTTACTGCTTTTAAGTGCTCTGTGTTTATAAATATGAGAGATTAGGTGGTCTGTTTCCAGTGCCCAGTGAAATTTGGTTTATTTCTGAAATCTAAGCAACACAATCACGGCAGATTAGTGTAAACCAGTAAAATGAGTCTTTCTGAGTTAAGCTAGAAATTTATGGCCAATGCCACTGTTTGTTATCCTTTTCCAAATGGATGTAGCCAGAGAAAGGAGTCACACCCAACAGAACAAGCATTGCAGTCAGTCTCTCAATGTCTTCTGATAAAAATAAGAATCTGCTCCCCAGTTT
Source organism: Atractosteus spatula (assembly GCF_055471065.1). Classification (NCBI taxonomy): domain Eukaryota; kingdom Metazoa; phylum Chordata; class Actinopteri; order Semionotiformes; family Lepisosteidae; genus Atractosteus; species Atractosteus spatula. Next base: position 61,925,397 of record NC_142708.1, on the reverse strand, counting down.
TTGACAGTAACTGTAAATGGAGCAAATCAGTTAAGATGGGGGGAAAAAGATTTTGACTTTTTTAATTGAAATAGAAAAACAATAAAATATGTGCAGGAGGAAAATGCTTTAAAAATCACCCACAAACATCCTGTTGTCAGCAAGTGACTTTCACCTCCATTTATATGGAGGACCCTCATAAAATACAGTGCTGTACGTCCTCATTTCTTAACTACATTGTCTGTAATTTTTTTTACGTTCTTGAGATCTGGCAGAGTTTTTAGACTGTGCAGGCCTCTGCTTAGAAGCTGCCATCTTCAGTGCATTCTCACATGTTGTGGAAAGCGCTGCAGGCACATTATTTAATCAGCTCTTGCCGCACAAGTGTTTGATGTGCTCCTGGTTTTAAGAACCCTGCCATTTGCTCTGTAAGGGCTGAATGTAGCCCTTGATAATGAAACAGTTCTGTGATTAGTTTCCCCTGAATCGCATCACGTATGCCCATGCTTTGTCTGTCTGGAGAGGAAGAAAAACAGTGCAGTATGAAGGAAAGAGAACACATCTGTGTGTTGGCATTGCTGTCTCCAAGTACCTGTTGTTCCATCTTCTAGTGGATCAGCCACACAAGTGGCAGTCTGCCTTTGCAGGGCCTCATAGTCTATGTGTAGAGCTGGCAGTCCTGAGAGTCACACAGTAGAACAAGACACACAAGACTGGCAATAATGCTGTCAGGAACCCCTGCTTGACTGCTGCTGCATTGGCCTGTAATTACAGTGCTCAACCGCAGCTGTCAAAACGTCTTTACACACGCAGTTATCTGGGTCTACCCACAGGCCCTTGAACTCTCCCAGTGAGCAGCCGAGTGCAATAATTCAGAGCATGCTATTCAACCAGATCCCTTCATACCTTCATGGTCACTGAGGAAGAAAGCAACTGTGGCGTCTCGAGAACAGAAAACATTTTTTTTTCTTTTGGACTCTACACACTTTGGCAAACATCTTTGTCTGGACAGACCCTGCTGTCAGGATTCTACGAAGATAAAATAGTTCAGAAAGCAGCTTTTTCAAATCGTCAGATTGAGAGGTGCATTAAAAGGGGGCAACCACAAATTCAGAATGCAGTGTGTGTTTGTCACAGGTCCTGTGAGGTCATCTTGTTTTCTGTTCCAAATTTATGGGCTGTCAAGCAGTTTGCTTACAGTTCAGGTTGTGGATGTAGTCCCACCAGTGTTGTTTACCAGTCAAAAGTCTGCAGTCCTGGATGTTTGAAATAAAGTTCACAGATCACACGCAGTTAAGAGCAGGACTGACTGTGCTTTTGAGAAACAGTTCTCTGTACCCCATAGACTGTCTAAAGACCCCCGTTACAGATCCAGTGTATGCAAATCCTCTGTCCAATACAGTTGCATCTCTTCTTTTACCATGTGTTATACCTTTAATGCAACTTTTTCTCAGCAGCTGTTAGAGAGCTTTAAAGGTTCCAATGCTTACAGTTGTGAGAAAATGTTTGAGCCCTTTGGAATAATCTGTATTCCAGTATTATTTGCGCCTCAAGAAATTTCATCTTCATCTAAGTCATAATAATATATAAACACCATCTAATTAAACAACACGCAAACATTCACACTTTTTCTTGTCTATATTGCTTATTGCTCTTGTCTATGCTGGAGAGTATGTGTACCTCTAGGATAATGACCTCTATTAAAGGGGGTAATTGGAGTCAGGACTTCCAATCATGACATTCAGGTGTGAGTTTGAAATGCCCTGCCCTCAAAGTTTGGTTACCAAGGGTCTACTCTTCACAACACAGATTTGTCGAAGTGAAACATGGCCCTTGTCAAACAAGGTTTTAAAGGACCTCAGAAGAAGAGTTCTCGATGCTCATAAGGCTGAAAAGGATTTCAAAAGTATTTCTAATGACTTAGGCCTCCATCAGGCAGATAGTGTACAAATGGAAGAAATTCAGTACTATTGCTAATCACCCTAAGAGTAGTTGTTCAACAAAAAGCACTACAAGAGCGAACAATACAATGCTGACGGAGCTGATTAAGAACCCTAGGGTAATAGCCAAGGATCTGCAGGCATCTCTTGCACTGGCTAATGTCTGTGTTTATGAAGCAACATTCTACACAGCAGTAAATCTACAACAGAATGTCTTAAACAGAGGAAATGTAACATTTTTGAAAGCCAGTTGAAATGTGTTATGGCATGACCTAAACAAGCCATTCATGTAAGATATCCCCAAAATATCAATGTATTGAAACAGTTCTATGAATACGCCCCAAACCGATGTACAGGGCTGTGTCTCATTACTACTGGGTTTGAGGATCTCCACCAGGAGACAGAGAGCTGCAATCATGGCAGTCACCACTGAGAGATTGCACTGAAATGGTAGTTGTCTGCCCTGGTTTGAGACGTCTGAGTGAGTGAGGGCCACGGCAACCTCCAGGAGAGTGACTGCGATAATTGTCTAATTCACCTTTGTTCATTTATATATATATATAAAAGATGCTTGGACACAGTGTATTTGTAGAAAATAGAAAAACTCACAACAAAACTGACAGCTATGTAGTGGTTCTTTCAGAGTGTTACCATAATGACCTGAATACAACCCAATGTTGCTTCGCATGTGCATAAACACATTTACAGTGTCTAGTGAGTTTTCTTGCAAGCTCTTTGAAAAGAAATGCATTAGCGCCACTGTCCACTTCTTACCTCCGTCTTGTCAACCTTTGAATTCCTGGCAGCTTCAGCATCCAGAATTACCATTCCATTTCAAGCACAACATTGGCGACATTCCCAAGTCGTTTTAACCAAGTGCTGGAATTGTTTAATTTTCTGACTGTTTACCAGGTCGGCCCTGAACATTCTGCGGGAAACAGCATATATAGACAAAGCTAAGTGCTGTCACAGGTTCCTCAAGCTGTGATTTATTCCTATTAATGTGATTTGTGTGTTTCTGGCCTAAAAATAAAAAAAAAGCTCTGTTGAAGCTTTCCCTGCCAAAATGCACAATGATGAAATCGTTTGATAAGAGTGTAAACAGATTTTTTGGAAACATAAACTGTTGCCGTTTATTCGAGATTCAAATTACTCATCTTGACTTTAGATCTCCCTTCTATGTTCTCTGAAGATTTTACACTGCGTCTTAAAACAGGACTGTTTTAACATCCCCCTAGTGTGGTGGGAAGCTTTAAAGAGTGCATGCCTTATGCTGAAGTCCTTACTAAACCCATTTCTGATGCCCCACTCCAATTTCAGTCAAAGCGGCACTCCAAAGCTTTCACACAGCAGCAGCTTTTACAGAGATACTGTAAATCGATGATTATGTTCTATTCCAAAAACTTTGGCTCAAAATAATAAAAAAAAGTCTAGAGCCACCAGTATGTTTCATTATTTCTTCCAATGAAAGAATCATCATTATTTCATTGAAAGCATTTTGTGAATGGCTTTTATTGTGGGTTTGTGACTAGTGCGTAGAGGCTTCCTGTAAAGAATCCTGACTGAAATGGAGCGCTAATGTATTGACGTAAGCATTGTGCCACATGTCTATATTTCAACCAAGCTTTTCTGAGCCCTCTTGAGAGCAGCTCTGTAAGAGATAAAGAACCAGTATTCTCAGTCCAGCCGTATTAGGTATCTCATTCCTTGTCACTGTGCCATGTGTCTCTCAACTTCTGTTACAGTATATTAAGAAATGGAAATAATTGCTAAAAAGGTCTGTCCACAGGTGCTAAAAGAAGGGCATGAAGCTGGTAAGAAGACACCCCTTCTCTGTAATATAATTCAGAATGTTCTTGGTGAAGAGAAGATGTTCCGAGACCAAAGAGGCAATGACTATGACTAGGTTTATGTGTTTTAGTACACTGTTGGTAGATATGGTATTTACATTTTTTTCATTCATGTTTTAATACTGATACAGAATCCTCCACGTTGCTTTGCATTTGCTCCTTGTACAGGAACACAGCCCTGTTTGATACTGTATGTGTAAACAGACATGCACTTTGGTAAAGTATCATCATTTTCTCACAGCAATGCGCAGGTTGAAAGGACAGAAAGGCTGCAACAGAGGTGCAGGCTGTGTCCGCCTGAGTTGTAACAGATTGCTGGATAAAGGCCTTTGGCTGGCTTCATGCATATCACTCCTTGCAGATTTCTTAATCTTGCCTTCTCAACTTCCAAAAATGACATCTTGTGACATCTTTAATATTTTCTCTTAAAACCCAGAGTTGGTCTGTTTTAATTTGTGTATCCAGTCCACGACCTTCCTCCATTTTCTTGACTCTTTTAGTAACGGTACAAAATCTGTTTAACTCTCTTACCAATGAATTTATTAAGTTCTGTCCCATCTTCTTGTTTCAGAGTAATACTTCTACGTGCTTCTATGTATGGGCTACTAGTTTGAAAATCATGCTTGAACTCGTAGTTCAGGTTATAGACATATTTGTGATGATAAGGAGCAGTCGATTGTGATGTGCAAGGAAATTTCATTTTTGAGTGATCATTGCTAAGACTGCCATTTAAAATTAAAGTTGTCAGTTTAAAAAACGTTATGAATTCCTTCAGCACACTGCAAACTCTCCTTGCATCAGATGTCAGAGAGTTAAACAATTAAACACATTGTGCTGTATGCCATGTGAGCTTTTTTTATCTAACCTATATGTTGGCTTTGGTTAGTGATGATATATTGGAATCAATCAATTTGTAAAAACTTCATGCAGAGCACTGGACTAGGATGCTAGGATCCTTTTATACTCTTAAGAAGATAAAATAATATATAGAATGTCCTTGAGGATCCCCTGTGGGTATTTTTGGTGCTAAAATGCCACTTGAATACTCTTTGACTTTGTGTCGTCTGAAGCAGTCCAGCCTTGTTTTAATTTCAGTGTGAATTTATCCGTCTTGCTAAACTATGATAAAGATTTTGCACTGAACTCATTCTTCAGCATACTGCACAGGCATCCTTAAATTACAGTGCCACACTGATCTGCCGAACAGCTGGAGGCTAAGGAGCTTACACAGTGACACAGTTAGTTCAGGTTCCCTTCCCCCAAGGCAGAACTGTTCATCTTTAAATAAAAGAAGGGTGGCAGTTTCTGTATTAATAGGACTTTGGTTTTTCCACTCATTCAAACACCTTTCTTACGTGCATTTAAGATTTCAAATGTGCATATGGTGTTCATGTAAATTCCCAGTTCAGTATGTAAAAACACGTTAATGTTTATCTCACTTAAGTTTTATTTTTTGCTGTGTATCAGTTAATGTATAGTGCAAGATCAGGCAAGCTATTTTTTCACCTACAGGCAAAACTTAGTAGAGCAAATGAACACAACACTTTAATGACACATTGTTATGATGGCAAACACAATTATAATAAAGTAGTTTAGGTGGGTAGTCAGCATACGTAGTCTGCAGAGGAACAAGTAATAGGTTTATTCCATGCTGAACAACTCACACCTGAAGAAGGCTTCACAATTATAATGAGCTGATTACGATAAGGTATATCCATTTAAATGACATGCTTTTTGACATCATATTTGTATTCTTATAGGATACAAATTCCTTATGGGAATCTCTAATGCCTGGGGCAAATTTTGGTAGAATATTCTCTCCCATTTTCCCTCTGAATGTTACTTCCTGTGTTGAATGAAAAATGAATATACATTCATATATATCCCCTACTTAAAGGCAGAGTATTTAACAATCAAGAGCAGAGGACGTGAGATTGAATGCCTAGTAATACTGTATATGACACCACCTTTGCTGTGTCACTCCATAACCTGTTTCCACATAAATGTTATAATTTGCCCATGCACGTAGGCTGCAGTGTGTGCAGTGCATCAGAATACTGAAAGAAAGGCATCTTTTGTAGCTCAGGGCTACAGTGGCCTTCTCCTGTTCATACCCAGTCTAATGTTCTTATGGCACAGGCTGCACTGTGAAGACTGCATCTTGAGATTGACAGAGGTATTAAGGAGATGTTGTGGAGCGTGCACTTGAAATATAATGACATAATTCATTCTGAATACACCCTTTTAAAGGGGTAGATGTCAAAGAAAGGGGATAAATATTCCATTGTAAGATTATCATCCAATGTGTAATATTCCATAAACATTCAGCAATCTGGCGTGAAATCTGATGGAGATATGCCAGCAGCCAAGCTTGTTTTAGAAGGTGATGCCATAAGCATTCCTAACTCACAAAGACCAACATTTCACAAAGATAAGCGTCTGAGAAAACGTGCTACACAAGTACAGCACACGCACTGTTGTTTGGCCCAGGCAGTGTGGTCACGTGCCTTTTGAAACTGATGACAGCAACTACATCTGTCATCAATTGATTCACAGAGCCAGGCTTCTGCCAAATGCCAAATATAGTAAACTGTAGGGTTGAGCAGAGGAGCTTATGAAACGTTCCTGCTGCTTGTAACAGCGGGCTGCTTTTACTATAGTCTGGTAGCATCTCTAGAAAACAAAATTACAAGAGAAGAGCCTTGCTTCTAATAATCCCATCATTTAGGAATTAACTGTTTTGTGAAGTATACTTGTCCACATTACAAAGGCTTTATAACCTTTCCCAGTCCTGTAGAGCAGTCTGAATAGCTGACTGCTACTGAGACCAGGTGTACACTTCTAGACCTGTAACTGAGTACTCTTGAGGTAGAGTGCCCAGTTAAGGACAGTGATTTTGTTTTTCAGTGCTATGTCAATTTATATACATTACAACATTATATATACTGTATTACAACTTGCACTGCAGACCCAGTGATTTTCAAGAAAAAAATACATTTTTTTTTTGTATTGAGTATAACTGCTTCCTGGGAATTCTAAATGTTAACATAGTTTAGTTTGCCTGTGTACAAGTCACTGACAACACTATCACTAAGTAGGTACATCTGAAGATGAAATCTAATCTGAGCATTTGCTGAGTGTCCTGATTGAGTCCATTAAGGTACCACCTTTGATCTAAAAATATGACGCCAGACATGACAACTGAAATTGCCCTTTTACCTGCCCATCCCAGACACACTTAGTTTTATCTGGCCATTAGACACTGCATATATCAGAAAATTAATTTCTTCTGGAGCATACAGTATCTGCGTCAGCCATTCTTGAGACAGATATTTTTCCATGCACTTACTTGTATTGTTTGGAATCTGTCATTGTCACAGTTCTAATTATCAATATTCCAATTCAGTAATTCTAATTGCTTAGCGCAGAGAGATCTCATTAGAAAAAACAGGTCTGTTGTTGGCAAATGACTTGTACACAAAGGGGCATAATTTCTGCTCTGCCACATGGCTGGCTCCAGAATCCAGATTAAAGGCCCAGAGTATCTGCCTTTTATGCTTCCATTAAAGTGCTTGCTCCTGTTAAACAGGTCTCTGCATTTCACAAGACTTAGGAGCTCACACAGCTAGAGAGCTGTGCTGTGCATGTAGCAATAGTCCTTGTCATCTGCTTTCCTGTGGTTTGTGTGTATTAGGAGCACCAGGAATAACCTTCTCCCACACTGGGCTCACCAGCAGCACTGCTCTGGAAATGATCAGGATCTAGATCTGGAAATCTGTCGAGAACCTGGTGCAAGAAATGTAGTAAGTTTATTAAATAAAATGATGCGCAGCTTGGCTAGGTGGTAACATGGAGGTATCAGATGTTTGTGAAACACGTGATTTATCTGCTACCTGCCACCCCTTAATGTTCCTCGTTTTCACCAGCTGTGATTAAAATGAAAGAGGGTCTTGAGAACCGCACTTCTCTTGGAACCAGGAAAGTGGTTGTACGTCTGTAACATGACGGCGGGACGTGATGCCTGCGCTGCTCCCTTTCCTCACCTTTTTAGCCCTGCAGGTTCTCGTGCTCCATGTGCATCCACCCCATGTTGCCAGTGAGCAGGGAATGACAGCAGCCAGTAGAAGCCACGCCTGGGATTGTCGATTGATTGACATGTGTTTTCCCCCCTGTGACAGAGTGTTGTACGATGCCTTTGGCACCCGAAGCTGAACCAGATCATGGTTGGAACTGGGAATGGACTGGCTAAAGTCTACTATGATCCTGTCAAGAGCCAGAGGTACACAAAACATGCTCATGTTATTATCATCAGTGGATGAGTGACTGTCACAACATCACTGCACTGCGTTCATCACTGGAACAAAATCTCAAAACTGAAGTTCGTTGTGTTTGCATGCTTTGATCCTCATTGTTTAGTGTGGTGCCTACATCAGATCTAAGTACAATATATAACTTTTTTATGCAGCCTAGACTGTGAAGTGTTACTACTGAATATTTACTGTGATTTAATATACCTTTCAGTACTTCATCATCATTGTAATATAATTTCATTGTAGTTTGCAAAGTTTTACTGCAGTTTGCCTATATACTATACACAATGTAGTAAAGGTTTATGATAAGTAACTCTAGATTATAACCTTTTTTCCTAACATAAAGATGTTTTAACCTTTTCATCTTTCCATTGTAACTCACTAAACACCATGAGCACAATATTATTTGTAGTGACATCTATACATGGTGTTTAGGCGTACACTGTCCAAACCTTTTATGTGTGAAAAGGCATGTCAGTATCATCTTTGATTCCAAGATGTTTTTTGTCTTTTTAAAACTAAGGTTTAACTGCAGGAAACTGAATAATGTTGTTTAGCTATTGTTTCTGTGACCTTTTTCTACCTAATAAAGCCTCTGAGCCTTATCTTTGATGACCTAGATTTTCCAATTTAAGCAAATTCTCTTCCTGTCTCCCTTAGAAACCTGCTGCAACAAACTACAGTTATATGTTCTGTCATGGAAATATGCAAGTGTCTGAATTCAGTCACTCCGAGCCATTTGTTGCATACAAATGAGAGATCAAATGTGAGAAAGATTAGGTTCTAGCAATGAATAAAAGATACAGTAAAACACTGTTAGCATTACCACCTTGCACATCAGCAAAGCTCCTCTTCATGCATGTAATTTTCTCAAAAAAATACAACCGCATGTTTGTAAGCAGCAGGGTCATTTTGTATACTACTCTGAATGCCTGCCTTTTCACCCCAGCCTTAAGATCACGCTGAGAATAGTCACAGAGCATTATTAGGTGTGGAGTGGACATAGGGCTGGAAGTCCTGAACTGGTCCTGAACAGCCACTGTGTCCAGCAGGTGTTATACATAGTCTGAATCAGTCATCAATTTCTAAAGGTTTGGAATAATTTAACTACTGTCTGATCAGTTACACAGCTGGTGTTCAACTAAATAATGAGGAGATCATCAACAAAACTGAGAATATTGCAGCCCTCAAAGACCACTATTGCCTGGATAGAATGGTGGTTGTACATCTCTAGAACAGCTGTGTCATTCCCAAAATTATGGAGATACATCCCAGTTTTCCTGTGGGCATCCATAGAATAGAATTTCAAGTTTATAGTCTATGCCCATAATCTCCAATAGATGTTTTAAAAGACACAAATTACTTTCTTCTTTCTTGCTTTTTTCATGATTGGAATTTGCGATTATATGATAATATACAGTGCTGTATATTTTGTGGTACGATTTTTGAAATTTCACTCTCCTAAAATCTGTTTTTGTGAAAAGAATTGAGTAAGGGTGTGTCAGTAATAACAGGCCAGTGTCAGGGGCAATACTAGCCAGGTGGAAGCAGAGAGATGGGGCAGCAGCAGTGATGTGTTTTTCTGCCTTCCCTCAGAGGAGCGAAACTGTGCGTCGTGAAGAGCAGAGGAAAGGAGAAGATGGCCGAGACCCTCACGCAGGATTACATCATCACACGTAAGTCCGAGCTGCCGTTCACTGTGCCATGTGATAACCTCGGCTCCCAGGAGCAGGTGAACAGCAGCAGTGCGAAACCGACAGACAAAACTCAATGCAGTGCGTCCTGCTCTCTCAACTGAGGAAAAGACTGTATTAACTGCTGGAACAAAAATGTCTGTGAAACATGCAGCTTCTTCAAACTATAACGCCCTGACCTTCCAGTTCGATTTTCTCTATTGACGTGTCAAGTTGGTTCAAAGCGTCTGTTCCAGTGCTGACAGATGTTTAGAGTAGTTCCTGGGAACATGGCACCGATGAGACTGCTTACTCTTCTCATGCTCGATACTGAGTAGTTCAAACCCTTTTTAACGTGGCACGGTAGTATGACTGTCAAAAACAAATCATGACCCACTCTAAATGTCACTTGTCTTTGTTGAGCTGCAGAGAGAATTGCCAACCCTCAAAATCACAAGTGGTGTGAGGCCTTGCACTTTTGATTATGAATGCCTATCATGAAAATGTTTTGCCTTGTTAATGAAAATGGTACAACCACACTCATTTCCTACCGTTATTACAGTACTACGGTAAAGATAGTAATTATGATTTTCAGGTGTATTTTTCAAAACAGATTTACTATGACAACGCCTCATGAATCACTCCTGAATCCCGACCCAACAACCTGTTAGACAGGTAGTGTGGCTTGATAAAACAGGTACCTTTCTTTTTCTATGAATTGCCCTCATTCCTCCTCCTCCCCTGAAATGTTTCAGTTTATCATTATCTTTCTAGATAGGCGAGTTCTTTAAATGATTGTGGCAAATGGATGATACATGTTACTGTCCTTTCTGGAATCCTGCTTCCTACACATCGTTTTGGCAAATGAAAGCTCAAGATGTGTTGTGTTGTTTAGGCAGTGCAGCGGTGAAGAAAATCACAAGTGAAGAATCTCAATCTTTCACCTCCTGTAAATGATTGAACTAAAAAGGTTAAAAATGAATGTTAAAATTATTCCAGTTATGTTGAAGACATACAATATTTCCAGGTATGAACTTAAAGATGCAGATGATCTCTAGCAGTGACACAAGCAGTTTGTTGCACGGATGAGCATAAGTGAAATACTGAGCCATGCTGGGCAGGGTGCTACATTGGATCTTAAGAGATTAAGATTGATGCCATGATAGAATCTCTCAATTTGAGTAAAATGGCAAATCCTGCCAGGCTGAATGCCCAGTTATCAAAGATTTGTGGTCATCTTGTATTCAAAGGTGCATAAAATATATACTTCATGTTTGCTGTTAATGGGAATGTTTCCCTGGGTAGGGATTGATGAGGGTTATCCTCAAGACGTTTGTTGTGCTTGTCTTGATCTAGGTCGAGTTTGTTAAATCTGAGGATCTGTTGCAATTCACATGGATAAAGTCTCGCCTATGCTGTTGAAGGTGGTGCCACTTAATGTTTTCACAGCTGGTTTTAGTGTCATGTCTAGTGCTTGTTTGATCATTTGACATTATGTCTCCTCAGAGCTTGCTTTGCACATTGACAATCGGTAGTTGGTTGTGCTGTGTTATCTTCATGGGATAGCCACCTTTGCCTTTTCTTTCAAGATGGAAGGGTACGAGGGAAATACTCAATTATGACGAACTAAAAAGGGTTGGGATTAGACAAGAAATTCTCAAGAAAAAGATTTTAAAAGTTGTTGGTGTTAGGAGATCCAAGAGCCAAAGTATGATGTGAAGGTTAAAGCTTGGTCTAAGGTTAAAACGTCTTTTGCTGTTAAGTATCAGGGTTTGGCTGGATTAAGCTGTACCCATGCTGTCCTGTAAAGGACTATAAAGCAGTTTGTGCCATTAGTGGAATGTGTATCGTATTAATTGGATTTTCCCTTATTCAAAGCATTTGGGCTAAAGACCATTAGTGCTCAGTTCTCTCAGGCTCTGAATTACCATGGGATGGAAATGATCGGTCATGCCAGCTGAAAGTCAAAACCAATACGAGTGAACTCACGGGCTGATGCGCCCATGTGTCAGCACTCAGCTCTGTAACACACCACTCCAGAATGACAAGGCAGAGAAAGCCTGGCAGTGTTCTGTTTCCTGCTGTCTGTGATTATCGTTTCATGTTAAACGATAAAGAGGTTAAACGGTTAAAGAGTTTCATGATGTTTAACATGCAAAAGGACAGGACAGCTTTCATCCTTCATTATACAGTAAGCTATAATTAAAAAATGACGTGATGTCACTGGAGTATAGCTTTTTTAATGGCAGCTTTCATGGATATGTGACGTATTCAAGAAGAAACCTTACATACGCTCTGTCCCTAAGTTACTTAGCCTGAATAGAGCAGTGGAAAATTAGAGAGGGCCAGGACACAGAATGATTGCAAAAAAAGGGAAATCTGTTGCCAGTAACCTTTTTACTTAATGTACCATGTAGGTGGTGTATTGACAGTTTCTAACAAACACCATCTAACGCAGCTTGTAGGAACAATTAGGGTTCAGAACAACAAGACACCAGCATGGAAAATTACAGCTTTCACTCTCTGTGATCCCTGAGAGGACAAAGAACGGGGGTGGATGTTGCAAAATGAGCAGCATCAGTGCTTTGATTAAAAAATTCAAACACAACCTGATGCTATTGGGGGGGGGGGGGCAGCCGTGTGATGCAAGTGGACTGAGAAAACAAAAACCAGTAGGAACTGGCCTTACAGGCTCATGTGTGAGGCAGATTTTTTGCTTGTTCCCAGCAGTGTCATGTTATCCAGGGGGATGCTTCAACCTGGAATTGGGTGACTTGACATCTTTCTTCTCAGGCCTGTTACCACGTTTCTGTTGCTTTCCCAGCCTCTCATGTTTAGGGTGTGATGGCCAGGCGCAGGTCTTCTAGATGTCTTGCTCACCCCGCTACAGAGATAGACCAGGGAATCCTGGACTGGCTGGTGTGCCCTGGAGGCCTGGAGTGTGAGAAATAGTCCCACTCTATAAAATGAATAGAGGGCTGCTGTGGGTCTGTGGCATCTCAAAACCCATGTTGGTTCACTTGTCCACTAAATTTGTCCCTTTTCAGTGCCATGGGTGTACATGAAAAGGTACAAGTCATTCATCCCAGGCCAATTCGATTCCTTTCTCATATGTATTGGCTCCTGTTCTCCTAGCCATTTTTTCACCATCTGCCTGTAATTAGTTTCCACAGCCATTCAGATGGATTCAAATCTTCCTCTGAGACACAAACCTTTTAGAAACATTCCAGCTTTTGTCACATCTTGCAATGTCAGATCACTGTCAATGTTAAATCAGCATCTTCGCTGGCTGATTTACTTTATGTTTCTGCTGTTGCTGCTGGATGTGTAGAAGATTGCAGCGCCTGGTATTTGATGAGTAAGTCAGCTTTCTAAAGCTCCCCTGAAACTTGGTTTGCTTCTGCGTTCCAGCTCATGCTCTGCCGATGTTCCGTGAGGCCCGGCAGCGCAGCACCCGGAAGCAGCTGGAGAAAGACCGGCTCGACCCGGTGAAGTCCCATAAGCCAGAGCCTCCGGTCTCAGGGCCAGGTGAGTTCTCTCACTCCTCACAGGGTGCCTCTGAGCACACAGGAAATGGGTATGATACTTGTTGCCTTTAAAAAATAGTCTCATCCAGTGTTTCTCTAATTCACACTCACCTGATGTGGAATGGACAGTAATTTTTAATTGATAGTAATCAGTTACACTCACAGAGGTCACTGTTGTGTTGAAATCCAAGTGGCTGCTGCCCAGTTTCTGCCCACTCTATTCTGATAGCCCTGTGCTCAGTCTTGTAGGTCTTAGTTTCCTTTTAGTCATCATTTGCACTCAGGACTTTTCAATCCTAGACACCCTCTGGAACAGCTGCTTGTTTTAATTTCTTAAATCTTAAAAAAAGAAAGCAAAGAATATTGGTTCCATTACCATACACAAAGTGAAAAGTTAAAAAACAAAATATGTTTTTTAAAAAGGTTTTTCATGGACACAAATTAAATTCCAAAAAGAACCCTGCCATTTCAGAAGACTCCATCTTTGTGTACATTTGTCACTAGACACGAAAAATGCCTTACATCATACCGGCTGTGTGTGCATGCAGAAGGCACTGTCTTTTGTCTTTCTTTTATGTTGGGTAGGAAAGGACATGCATGTTCTTTACCTATACATCTGTCTCTTTCTGGCCTCTCTTTCTGTCCCCTGCTCCCACCTCTCGTTCCTCCTCTCTCCCAGCCTTTGTTCTCCCGCTACATTACCTTTGCTTACTGCCTTGTCTTTCTCACACCTGAAGAAGGCTCCACGGCCGAAACGTTGTGTTTTCTTTCTTCTTTTTTTCAGCATGGAATAAACCTATTACTTGTTCCTTATAAATATTTTGTCAGGCGTTGTTTCTGAATTTTTTGACACTAGCTGCATTTCATTCGTGTATTTGCAGGCTCTCTTTATCCTCTGTGACTGTCATCCTCTTCCTCCTTAAAATGCATAAGCCACCCTTTCAAGATGTAGCACTGATTTTTATTCATAATACACGCAGTTTAACGAACTTCAAAATGAACAGCCAAAAACTACTGAATCTGAAATACCAGAATGCACAAATAATACAACAAAATAAAAATAAATAACTACTTGGTCAACAGAGACTGTGTTGTCTTACAGGGGTAAATCAGTTGCTTACATGGGTTTTGTTAATGTTTCATATGCATTTGTGAATTTTATACAGTATATTTAGTACACATAAAATAAAGAGCTTGTGTACTTTGATAAGAAAGCACAGGAACAATTGTCATTATGTTGTTTGCAAGTGTTAAAAAATTAGTCAAAGTATACACATAGCATATGCTTTTGCTGTGATGGGTTGGAAACATATCTTTATTGATAAAGAACGGAGCACAGGTCTCACAGTACAAAACCAATGTTTGGAATCTTCTTAGGTTTTGTTGACTCAGAAAGCAAAATAAAAAACGGAAAAAAGGGAGACTATATCTGAATGAAGCTTAATAATCTCCATAGTAAATGAAGATCCATTTCAATATAACTAAAGCTTGAAATTGCAAAGTGTGTTTCAGATAAGGTCACTTATACGTAATGTGTGCAGTATTGGTGACAAGTGGTATTAAATGGAACGAATGGTATAAAACAAATGACGGTTTGTAAATCTTGGCTTTAATTATGCCCATTTACCATTATTCCCCTTTATCTGCATTTCATTAGTGGTCTGATAACACTTTTTAGATGTTATAGGAGTACCATGTCTCTGGAGAGTCCATTAATCTGTCTCCTTTTTAGTCTGAAGTATGAAAGCATTGTCTCTGAAGCTGGCTTCTCTCTAACCTGTTAATCCATCTAAGTGCCTGACCCCTCACAGCGTGAGACACAAGCTTGATGTTAGTCAGATCCACAGAAAATGCATTTTTTACATTAAACCTCAACAACTAGAACTTTGTAACCTAACCCACTGTGCCATCAAGTGAAAAGTAGACTACAGGTATTTTGAATAAAATCCAAAATCTCAGATTTCTGTTTTATTGATGCATCTCCTTCAGAATGAGCTGGTCTTCAGTCACAGCTCCTCCTCAAATTAAAGACGTTTAATTTGAAGAGCAGGAATGCCAAGAACAGGAGATAAAGAGTAAAATGGGGGCATAAATGTGTTAATTAAGAAAATTGTGCTCCGCTGTATCCTGTGGACTGGTGTTAAGCTGTTTATTTGAGGTAAGTTTATGAATGGTTATATAAGGTATATAAAGTAATACATAAGCCATAAGAGACTTTTTTTATTTTTCATTGATAATTTTCACAGTTTTTTAAAAGTAATTATAGCTCAAATATATTAATTAGTTCCATTAATTCTAAAATGTTCCCCCCCCACCAACATGTAGCATTTTTCTTCTGAAATCTTTTGGATGATCTAATGCAGTAATATTCGTCAGCTTTTTATTTTTTTTGGAAGCGCATTTTAATTTATTAGAGCTAGAGATACTGTGCTATCAGTTCTGATACATACAAAATTAGAATAGGAAATAATAAATTCTTTCCAGTACAGGGTAAGCTTTTTTTCCCTAAAACTGAAGCAAATTATTGCGTACAGAGCCTGTAATAAAGATATAGTGTCTTTGGATGTTTGTGTAGGACTAAAGTACTCAAAGCTGGTACGCACTGAAATGTCATGTGTGTCTTTGATCTCACCAAAGCAATGAGTGTTACCAGAATCCAGCAGCACTTGGAAAACTAAGTACCGCGTTACCAGTAAGTACAGCCAACAGTTTTATGCCCAATAAAATCAGCAGAAATAACTCTGCCTTTTGTTAGCTTTTTTCAGGGTTGAAATGCTCTTTTGCATTGCTTTTAAGCGATAGGTGCTCCAGGATAAATTCCCATGTGACCGGTGTTCATGTTTCGAGGCAGCAGAAGCTGTGAGATTAAGATTCAGATCCTGGACCCCTGTATCTCAGCGTACCACTGATGCTCTGTCTTGTTCCTGCAGGTCGGGGTGGGCGCGTGGGGACACACGGCGGGACGTTGTCCTCCTTCATCGTGAAGAACATTGCGCTTGATAAGACCGACGACAGCAACGCCCGAGAGGCCATACTGCGGCATGCCCAGGAGGCATCCGAGAACCCCTACTGGGTGGCTCCAGCTTACGCCAGGTAAAGGCAGGTGTGTCGTGCTGCAGGTATATATGAGCATATACCTGTCTAATGCGATAGATCTTATGCTCTTTTTACACTACTATACTACTTTTACATAATAGTCTGCTATATATACAGTATGTATATTGTGCTGCAGGTATATACCAGTCTTAAGCATATATATTATTTTATTATACCTGTACTCTTATATACTTGTCTGCTATATACAGCTATATCGTGCTGCATGTCTTTGATGCAACAGCTTGATACACTTAATAAAATAAACCCACTTTATTTTGTGACTTATGGCTCAGAATTTGAACATGGGTAGTGGATCAGGTTCACCGCTTTTAGGTACCGACGACCTGTACAATTTGAAGAGGCAAGACTTTCTATAGTCTTCCATAATCCATAGTCATAATCATCCTGTCGTGCCCCTGGGAGAAATTAATCTTCGGTAAAATCCAAAGAATATTCAGCAATACACATATGAGCTTCCCTTTTTGATTTATAAACTGTAGGTGACAGCCGTAAGACCTTTGCAGTGTTATTAACACATGCTGAAATGGGTCTGATTTTTTTCTTCTGCCTTTAGTTTCCTGAAGATCAATGGTATGCTCTCGTTAAGGCTGTATTCACGAGCCAGATAACACAGGTAGTAGCTGTCCACCTCTGACACGGGAGGTAACCCAGTAAGCCACAGGCCCATTGTCCGCGTTGGGTTACACTCCCCGACACCTGCGATGTTCTCGACATGAATGTTTAAAAAGCTGTGCTGCGTTCAGAAGGCCGTTTGCAGTGGGCGGATTTGGTTACAGTTTCTTGTTCAAAGCTGTAGCTGGAAGGAAGAACAAAAAAGACAAGCTGGCAGCCAAGGGATGGCACTTATGAAACAGAGAGAAGAGAGGAGGGGGGGTTTTTGGTTTACACCTAGGCCGGAACAGAGCATGAGAGACCCGCATCCAGCACCGCTCCCACACACAGAGACCCCGGCGAGCTGAGCTATTTGGAAAAGTGCAGCAGCACAGTGTGGTATCGGGCACAGTACCAGACTACCTGCAGCTCTTTAGTGTGGAGTCGTGCGCAGCACTTTGGAAAACAGAAATAGCCAAATCACATAATCATTGATGTTAAATGTTTATTGAGCAATCATTAATACCAGAGCAGTAATAAAATGACACTCTGCTCGTTTGCTTTCCCTGTTTGTATTGCATGTTTCCTGATGCCTAATTCTGTTTTATTCATTTTCCCCCTGAGTGCCCTAGTTAGTGCCTTTTAAAATGTCTGCAACCGCGCATTCATCACTGACAGGTGTCAAAAAGCCAGCTGTGCCTTGGAAGTGTTACAAATCTTAAGTTACAGAAGTTTAGAAAATCTTTCTAACCTTTTTAGAAGTGTAATGATAATGCCTTACGAGTGCTCATTTTACCCCTTTAATTTAGAATTAACATAACACATTTTAATTTAATATTGTCAAATATTTGATTCAAAAGAGCAATGCCTAATAGAGTAAATCCACTCAGTAAAAGGTCACTTGAATTGATTGTTTTTTTCTCAGAAGTATATGGTGAAACAGAATTCTTTACTGTAGTGGAGCTATTTCAGCTCTTCTGTAATAAGAAGAACAATTGTCAGATGTCATTCCTGCTTTGAAAAAAAAAACAAAGGAAGAAATTGATGCATGAATGGCTCTAAAAGACAGGAGGTGTGAGCCTTAGTCTGCCTGGTCTGCTTCATGTGGATTTCTGTTGAACGACAGCACATTATTGCACCTTTAAAGCACTGGAGCAGCCGCCCGCACTACTGTGTTTTGTGGTTTCCTTTTTTCTCCCTTTGGAGATGAGGGCAGCTGGCCAGCAGACAAGGGATCACATGTTTGCATTTATGTGACTTGTCCGTTCTCAGGATTCCCCCTTCACAAACTCGCGTCTAGGGACTCCTTTATTCTCTGTGTGTGAATCAGAACGGATGAGTAAGTAATTAAAAGGAATGTGGCCTTTAGGCCTTGTGATGCAGATTGAACAAAACCGGAATTAGAGAACACAGAGAGCTTTCTGACCATATGAAGGGCAGAAACCTGAGTACCTTGCCTTTGAGTGGTGCACACAGCTTGGTACCAGTTGCTACTCGGTACTCCAGAATGCTTTCCAGTGAATCAGCCATACTGACTGGTATTCCATGGGTTTTTAGGACTGAGTTGTTGTTTAATGTGCTCTGTTGTTGATCATCCTATTGCAACAAATATTGGTCCTCTCTACGAAGGCTTAGGCAGAAAAAGTAGATGCAGAATGTAAAGCATTTCTGTTTCAATGTGCTCTTTTACAATGCTGCCTACCAAAAAAATAGTGTTTTGAATGCGGCTTTTATTTAAAAATTTAGAATTGGCAGTTGTTTGTTGGTAATACCCGCTTGATCTGGAGTCGCCAGTGTGTTTTATCCCATCCTAGAGAACGACAGGGCCGTCCACGTGGTAAGGAGTAAGGAGGTGTAGACAGACCCGCCCACCTCTGAGCCACTCACACAGCCTCACACGTCACAGGACTGTGTCCGTCACCGACCGCGTTGAGAGCATGAAAGCACCCAGGAGGCCACAAAAATCCTTGTCCGAACAATCCCACCATGCTTTTGCTTAGCCAAATGTGTGTCAGTGCTGAGGGAATCCCAGTTACAGTTGGCTAGTGACTTGACCCACTCTTCTTTAAGGCAAGAATAAACTAAATGTTAAAAACTATCATAAAGTTTAGTAGTAATACCATAGTTCTTAATTTGGACTTTCTCTTATCGCTTTGGGAGGTTTATATACAGCATCCTGACCTTCATGATCTTTCCAAAGAATGGCATTTCAGATCTCCAGTCATTAGGAGATCATGGATAAGCACTTCTTTTGTTGAAGATGCTGTTTGTTTGATGGAAGCAGTATCCTTGAGAATTTATAAGAACTTTCCAAAATGTTTGCCCCTCACATACAGTGGAGTTATCGGGCCTGTTGTGAAATGGCAGTCAAGTTACTGCCTGGAACACAGTGCACAGAAAGTATAAATAGGGTTTTTGTTTATAGACTAAGCATTCATTAATCTGAGACTTCAGACTGTAAATATTTGAATATTTTTGGACAGAACAAACACTTGCGCTGGCCAAACCTTAGAAGCATACAAGTGCGCACCACACACAGCTAGCGTGTAAGGGGATGAACCAAGCTTCACTTCATGTGTCAGTGTGGAAAGAGATCAGCTCACTCCCTGATAACCTCTGCTTGGTTCAATAAGCTCAAGGCTCTACTCCAAAACACAGCTTTTTCATCACACAATTCTAACTCTCAGAGAGACAGTAGCTGAATTGATATTGACCTGCCCATATAGAAAAGCAGACTCACTCCACCATCTTCTTTGTGGTTTTTGGTCATAGATCATCCTAAAATTTCTGCAGTATTCTGTGGAAAAAATCACTCAACTGTTTAGACGTCTACTGAATGTTCCCAAAAAAATCTGTAAGTCATAATGTATCTGTAAGTCGCCTGGAATGTGAGCCAAAGACCCGTGGGTCTGGACTCCTGAATCCTAATCAATACTGTCTGGACTGGCCAGGTAACATGTAACTGTCTGCTGAGAGCATGGGGCACAGCACACGTCCACAAAAGGGTCTGCAGTCTCCAAGTCATGCCATATGAAAGCAGTGTGGTCTGACACCCCATCTGCCTCCTTGGCCTTCTAGCACAATTGCAGCACCGTGACGTCCACCAGGGGTCGCCAATACTGAAGTCACCACAGCACTCTTATGACACCATTAGTACTGTACTAATGTAGGCATTGTAAGGCTTTGGCAGAGACAGAACTCGTTAACCAAATGAACCTATTCAAATTGGAATTGTCATCTTCCACTGACACTTTGCAAATGGCGGGAGCGTTGTACATGTAACACGGTACTGTAACTCATATGAACTGTTGACGAGAGCTCCTAAGAAGGCCCAGGAGAGAGCAGATCACTTTTCAGTCACCCAGCTCCTCTGACTGTCTGCTACATGATGCTCTTCCTAACAGCAGGTCATCTGTCATCTCTTGGCTGCTTCCAAACTGGCCAGTTCTGAAAGATTAATTTGGAATCTAATTCAGTTGCCTGTCCGTGTGAGCAAAAGAAATAAGAAAAGGCATTCAAATTTTGTTTATACCACTGTCAGACAGATTTCTGTATGTTTCTCAAAAGCATGTTTTTTTCTTATTTAATTATAAGTTTGACTTATAACTAAATGACTATAGATCAGGTAGCCAGCACTGGTGGCAGAGCAAGTCAGGTCGGCCTGCACTTAAGTGCATTTTGTGATGGTTTGTTTCAAAAGTGGCTGCAGTAATGGATGACTGGTGTCCCGAAGGCTTTTTGAGATCAATTAACTACCTATCACTCTCATTTAGGCATAGAAACCCCCCAACCAACTGACACAAATCTCAAAACCAGAGAGTGGTATAGTATACAGTATGTGGTTATGATCAGCATGAACATATTACTCAATATATAACCAACCAGCTTAGATTGCTTTTTTCAGGAAGAAAAAAAAGATTTTGAAATTGATGCAGTGGTTTTTTCAGGTTCTCTTGAAATGCTTTAAGAGTGTAAAGAACATTTTTTGGTGTGGTTGAGCGAATGTGTAGATGTATATTTGAAGTTGTTGCCTTGAGTTTCACTTTTATTTTTAAACATATTTGATATCTTTCATTTTTTGTTATCGTTTGGTATGACAGACAATACTGACATAAAAGTGTTGAGTTTGTAGAAAAAAACAGACTCTATAATAGTTATGAATATGGCCTATTTTGTGTGGGTTTTTTTTAAAGTATCTTATTACCTCTTCTGAATCACCATTTTTCCTGACGTCACCCTTTCCTGTCGGAGAATAGCACTGAAGCACTGAGTCAGGGTGTCGTGTGTCCACAGGTGACACCCTCAGTACTCCAGTGTCTCCCAGTGTGCTGACTGGCTAGCCAACAAGACAGGCATTCCTCACTGGTTCAGAAACAAAATGAGTTTCACCCATGACTCATTGAGTAACCATGCATAGATGTTTGCTTTAGTAATTATCAATAAAGAAAACCTTTAATCTTTTTATCAGGACCCAGCCAGAGATGATCTTTGCTGAGGTGGAGTCAGAAGATGAGGAGGCCAACAAGGAGCCCGAATGGAAAAAACGCAAAATCTGAACTGTGGGCTTTCATTCCTTTTTATACACATGATGTTATACCGCTGTTGTCTTCCCGCTTCATGGAGGTCATTTTTCCCTTGGAGAAAGGATTTGTATTTTAAAATTTGTGAATTAATTTCATATCTAATTGCTGTGTGTTCCAATACCCTTTATTTTTATTTAAGAATTGTTTTTGTTTTTTTAAAAAGGTCCCCCAGAGTAACCCCTTTTCCAGTTTTTGGAATTGCGGATTATGAAAAGAGAGGCTGAGCCTCACTGCTAGTGGCAGCATTGGAGTGAAAAACTCTGTCCATTTTAATTGTGAGGTGGGATTAGTGCTTTCAGTGATAACTGAAGTGTCCAACAAGATGTGTTAAAATATTGCTATCTGCCAACATACAGATTGTCATTTTCAGC
Source organism: Atractosteus spatula (assembly GCF_055471065.1). Classification (NCBI taxonomy): domain Eukaryota; kingdom Metazoa; phylum Chordata; class Actinopteri; order Semionotiformes; family Lepisosteidae; genus Atractosteus; species Atractosteus spatula. The sequence continues at coordinate 61,903,456 of NC_142708.1, read as the reverse complement.
TGTCAACCATTAAAAATCAAAACATTACGAAAAGTGGGAAGTTTAAATTAATGAAAAGTTTCCAAAGCTTTCAGTTTGAAGTTTAATGTTCATTAAAAACTGTACAGTGAAAAACTCTACTTTTATAGCGTACTGAATTGACTTAATTGTATATGTGGCAAATGTTATTTTTTCTAGATGTGTATGTCCATATTTCAGATTACCTTGTTTGCAAAAGCTCATTACAATTGTTTTTAATACTTATTTACAAACCCATTCTGCTTAAAAGGCCTGTGATCCAAAAGGAAGTGTCGATTGCTCCTGCTTATGTAAATCATGTTCCATTTTTTTAAATTCACATTCTCTTATGTAGAGTATATGGGTTTTTTCAATTGTAATCATTTGCTGCTTGTAGCTTATAGAAAGTGTTTTATTCTGCTAAGTATTCTATTCTAGAGGCCTATGTGGTGTCCTCCTCTGACCAGGTTTGTTAGGACACAATGAAATTAGTCTGCCGAACGTATTTGCTTTGCAAGTAAAATCACAGACAGACCCACTTTGGCGTTATATAATTAATTTTATTGTTGATTTGCCTGTGGAACACCACAAACTGCAGTCCATCCAGAAGATGTGCACCATTCCTCCAGGACTCTATAGCTGCATGAGGAATTGGTAAATGTATGGAATACTGTCTAAAAGGAATGAGGAAGATGTAAGGTGCTGGCTGTGGTAATGTATTATTTAGCCTGGGTTATGGATCTGAGTTCTGGATTCATGTTTAGAGATCTGGCTTCTGCAGATCCATGGAATGTGAAGTAGAACAGTAACTCAAATCTGTTCCTCAGGATTGTTCGGCAGATCAGTCTGTTCAGCAGCAAATATATGTGATGGGTGAAAATGAGGTGATGCACAAATGCATAATAAAAAGTAAAGAAATGACAGCAGTTTTTTTTCCATCTTCACTTTGATTTTCAGTGAAGGTCTTAATTAACCCATTTGGAGCTACCTCTCCTGTGAGGCACAGTTTGAAAGGATGGGCATGTGGGTGAGTGCATACACAGGCCCCACTTCTCCCAGTGTGTGCAGTACGCTATGGGTTGTAGTGGTAAGTCAAATTGATAAACAAGCTACCAACATGATACTTCGGTTGGAATGAAAACCAGAAGTTGCAGATTGGGAAGCCTTGGGGTGAAGCATTTGGCTGATGAGAAGTTCTTGGAATGTCTTCCTGTAAAGTTTTGACTTAAGGGCTGGTACTGCTGCTTCAGTGTCTACATTCCAGCACAGAACTAAAAGGTCAAAATTACATTGTAGCAAGACAGATTGTTTTATTATTCTCCAGATGTCCTATAGTGTAAGCAGTGCTGCCAGATCGTCAGCTGAAACTGTTTTTGTTGGTTCTCCTGCATTCAAGGAACGGAAGTAAATGAGATTTTGGAGCTTTCTTGCCACTCATTGTAGTTGCATTCTAGAGACCCCTATTTGTGCTTGAAGAAAACTGCAAAATGAAACCCTTTGCTAAGGCAGAACAACTGTCAAGGAGATATGCCATCTTCATTTCCTCAAATCACTTAATACAGTTAATAACAGTCTAATGTACCAATTAAACAGGCTTCTGCTTCCTGAGGAATTCACCACTAGTGTTCTTACTCAGAATGCTTCAGACCACTGCAGTCTTTGTACCTGCCTCCTGCACAGGGTATGTGTACTGCATATATATTGTTATGGACATTATATAAGCATTTAAGTGATGCCTGTAAGTAAATCAGAGTTTACAAAGCGGTGGCCCAAATGTTTTTAATTAATCATTTAAGAAAAAATAAGGTGAAATAAACCTTGTTATGAAATGTTTAAAGAAGAAAAAGTTTAATGAAGCACAGGTAAAAATAAATATTATGAAGCCTTGTTGTGCCAAAAAAGGATATTGCAATGCAAACTAAAATGTAATATACTTTATCGTTATTACAACAGCAACAGAGAAGTAATGATTAATGTGTTTTGAAGATAGGAAAACATTTAGATCACAAAAAGGGAAATGAAGTATCATAAATAATTCACTCAGGTGTGAAAAAATTAGAAATTGAAAACACGCCTCAAGCTGCAGAAAAAGGAGAATCTCTATTAAGTTACACTAGTATAGAAGAGGTCAATTGTTACAGCTTCTGGAAGTGCTGAAAATGCATCCTAAGGGCAAAGCATCATAACATCAGTTATACAGTATGTCAATGTGCTCTAGATCTCGTCTCTCGAGTTCAATCTCAAAAGTCATTCAGAAAAAATATTCAAAATGGGTGTTCTGCAAAACATTCCCAATAGTGAGAGAGGCTGAAGTGGGATTTTGTTTCTTCAAGAACTGTATGTGATCTGTGGTACATAAACATGTATTCACTTTCAACCGTGCTCCTGTCAGAGCTGCTCCTGGAGTAATCACTCAAACTGCAAACAATGTGCACATCCCTGCTTCTCTGCGTATAGATTTACCTCTTTTAAGAAATAGCACACCTGCATTGCATAGCTGTTATCTTAGTTATTTGCAAAGTACCTTGTCCATCACAGAAAACGTGAATACTTTGAATTCCTTGGGTAAAAACTACTGTACAAAGTGGATCGATCAGTCTGTTCTAAGGATACATACACAAGTGTCCATTGCACCCAGGAAGAAATGCAAAGCTGTTTTATTCTATTCTTTTTTTATCTCACTATTTCTTTTAATTATTGCACTAAGTCACTAAGTAAGTCTGTGAGTTTGTTGCATTAAATATTTGTGCCATACAATTAATTGTGCAGGTAGCATGATGGTGGAGCTGTAAGCACTGCTGCCTCACAGCTGTGGAGTCTTGACTACCAGGGTTTCCTTCCACCTCCCAAAGACAGCCTGGCTAGTTCACTGTTTTCTCTGAATTATCTGCCTGTCCATGTCCTGTGTTGGACTGGCATCTTGTGAAGGGCTGACTCCTTCCTTGTGCCCTGTGCTTAGGGCACTGGCTCTGGGTTGCTGTGATCCTTACCAGAAGTGGCTTTGTGAGGATGGATAATTCACTGAAAACCTTCCAGCTGAATTCATCACAATGGCAAAGCAGCGTGTAGCCAATCTGAGGGGCTTCCTGAACGCTGTGAGTAGTTGGGTGATTCATTGGGTAAATATCTAAAATTTGGTAATTGTAGCCACCTGGCAGTATGAGTGCCTTATACTTTTGGATCAGAAGAGAGAGCTAACCATTTGCTTTTGGAGCAGCAGGGTGGTTCAAGCGATAAGATCTAGTTCACATTCAGAAGGGCAATAAAATCCCTCTTCATTTTAAAAACAAAAATAACAACACACTTCTGATGTCAGAAGAGATTCCTGTCCTGTGACTCAAAGAATGTGGAAGCCCTTTCTCCTCAAGGTGAAATAATGAGGAGGTTTCTTTAGGTGCCTCTTAGTCATAAGGAAAATACTTACAGTAGGTGAGTCACAGGAATTAATTTATATAGAATACCGGATTTCTAAAATAAACTCACCTCTCGCAGACAACAGTCCCAGGAACAGTTTATAATCTGAAACAGTTTAACCTATTTTTTAGGTTGCCAGTGCATTTTGGTGTACTAGAGACAAGTGTGTCACGTGAGAGTTTTTTTCCAGATTCATTCGAGACAATTAATGTTCCATGTCTGATGGTCTCTGTAGCCTGTTAGCCTTCTCACATGAGAGGTTTGTCCAGTTAATCTGCTAAATATAACTCATTGGTTTCTGAGGCCTTTGCTGTTTTTCAGACAGAGGCTATCGGCATGGAGTTTCTGTGTGCTCTGTGTGTTCGTGAGGATTTCCTCCAGGTGCTCTGATTTCTTCCCACAGTCCAAAGACGTACTGATAGGTTAATTGGCTTCTGGGAAAACTGGACCTGGTGTGAGTGAGTGCATGTCTGTGTGTGCCCTGCGATGGACAGGCATTCCGCCCAGGGTGTATCTTACTTTGGGGCTGTTGCTTGCTGGGATAGGTTCTGGCTCCCCCATGACCTGAAATGGGATGAAGCAGTTAGAAGATGGATGGATGGATGAATTTTAGGTCATAATTTAGGTAAATGATTTAAAAAAAAACTGAATGATGTAAATCTCCATGTGCATGGGGACAAACAGAGGTAGACGTGAAATCAGAATTCCAGCTCTGAGGAACAGTTACGCAGTTGAGAAGTTGGAGCAGTAGTGCTGTCTCTCGAATCGACAAGAGCATGTGAAGCATGGAGCTGTTATCACAACGCTGTTTATGCAAAACTGCAAGTCAGTGGCAAAGAGGTCTCTTTTGCAGTGGTGATGAAAGTATTTGAAATTAAGCAAGCAAGTCTTGTCAAACTGCGATGGATTGACGGTGCAATATGTTACTAAATTTTGCTGCAGCAAATCGAAGGACTCTGTGCTTTTCATTTGAAAACCCTTCACCGCAAGTCTGCATGGTTTATGTTTAAGCAATTAAAAGAAAAGATTCAAAGTCCTAGATCTCTCGAAGAAAGCTTAGGAAAATTACTCCCCTCCCCCCTTCACTTTTTCCCTGGCAGAACAGGGACTGAAATTAGAAAGCACAAGAAACCTTAAAGCCAGAATCCACTGTCAATTGAAGCCAAGCTGAGATAAAATCTTTTAATGCAGTGGAGGTTCACCGCTGCGCCTTAATCCCAGCTGCTATTATTAGCCTGTGATGTCACTATCCACAGTGTCCGTTACAGTGCTGACTGTTTGGAATAATGATGTCACACCCCACAAATGCCCACTGGAGTCACTGCCCCTCTTTAACTGGGTAATTAGCACTCTGAGGTTTGGCAGGGGTCCTGGATGAAAACCCTATATGTCAATAGTACAACTGTCGGAGGTCAAGCTCTACAATGGCCCATCTCCCAGTGAGGTCACTGAACTTCTTGTTCTCAAATGAACAGAGCTACTCTGAAGCTCAATGGCTTCATGGTGTATTCGCAAAGCCACAAGGCACATTGAACATATTTGACAGTAAGAAAATTTAATAGTTTTAGATAACTGTACATAATCTTTTCTTTTAAAGCTACAGATGCCCTCACATGACAACATTTTATTTCAATGAAGGAATGGAAGGTTTACAGAGCCTTTTCAATGCAAACCACTTAATTAATGCCGATGTTATTACCCTTTGGTAAAGCCACATATATAAATACTATGTATTAATTACTTCTCCTATTGTGGTGTGTGTGTGCAAGACTGTGCATGACTCTTCATTTCCTGATTGCAGGTTATTGCATTTTCAATTGTGTTGTCATAAGAACGGTTACAAACAAGAGGCCACGCAGCCTCTCTAACCCCTTGGGTATTTAGCAGTTAATTGATCCCAGGATCTGATCCAGGTATTTCTTGAAGAAATCCAGGGCATTAACTTCAACAGCATGGCTGAGCTTGTTCCATACTCCCACAACCCTTTGCATAAAGAACCGCCTCCTGTCCTTAGTTTTAACTGAGTTACCACCTATATCCTCTACATTTTGTTTCATTGCTCATTCTGAAGAAGAGCACTTGAGGTTTTTGAATATTGATATCAGGTATCCTATCGCTGTCTTCTCTGTTCAAGACTAAAAAGGTCCAGTTCCTTCAGCCTGTCAGTGTAGGACATTTCCTTAGGACCTGGATGGTATCTGGTTGCTCTTCTGTGGACTGATGCCCGAGCGGCAGTATCTTGATGTAAGGAAACCAGGAAGACTGGATTATGTGCTTGGATCCTGTGGATATGAATGTGAATTTTACTTATTACTGATGCAGTGCCTCGCTGGTCTGAAATGCAATAAAGGGTTTGCTCTGGGGTTTTTGGGTTCTTCTTTCCTGAAAAGGCATTGAGACAAAGCGAGCGTGGGGCGATGGTCCAGCAGGTCTGGGTTGAGCAGGTGGTTACGAGCATGCTCATCTCACACGAGGGCTGACACGTGCCAGAAGGAAATGAATTTGGGATTGGGGAACATGCAGGAAAGCTCGCAGTGTCAGAGACTTGGCAGAGCTGGAAGGCTGGGTGGTCTTTCTGGATATGTCAGTTCAATGTTCATCACCATCAGAGGCCTTAATCACTGCAGGGCCATCACTTTGAGAAAATCACGCACAAAGACAGTTCTTGCAATCTTCGGTGGGGAAAATCTGTATACAATGTATATACAAATAAAAACCTTCTATTAAACATCAGAATATTCACATCATTGTAATCATGCGCGGAGAACTTCAGCGACACAGATCAGTACTTGCTCATATGGCTCTGTTTAACTTCGTTAATTACAGAACCAAAATTAGGATTATGGTTCCCTGGCAATTAATGTTCTTATGCAGGCTTTTCCATGAATGATGCTATCTCTAAATTACAACATTGATGCAAGCCAGAGCGGCTCAGTAGCACAGCGGTTAAGGGAATCTGGGAAAACTGGCCCCTGGGATGAGTGTGTGTGTCTGCGTCTGTCTGCCCTCGATGGACAGGTGTCTAGTCCAGGGTTTATCTTGTCTTGCACCCGTTGCTTTTCAGAATAGGCTCTGGCTCCCTTATGACCCTGAATTGGATGAGTTGTTTAGAAGATGGATGGATGAATAGACGATGCAAGCCAAAGTAATGCTTTCTTGCAAGCACCAGGAATCTCAAGTCACACCAGAGAGGGAAGAGTTTGCCTGCTGTTAATTCCTTTATTTACCAGGTAAGTCAATTGAAAATTAAGTCTCGTGTACAGTGATAACCCGCAGAGCCGTGTATACAGAAGGGTCCCTTACTCAGAGGTTCAGTTTGAGTCCACCCTGTTTGTGCTGTAGTGCTTCAGTCTGGACACACACAGGAGTTTTTTAGAGTAGCAACTCATCCAAACAATCACACTATTTCAAAGACTTGTTTTCCTAATTGTTTTATTGAATTCTTTTTTTTAGGTTTTTATTCTTATCACACGTAGTTGAGTTAGAGCACTTAACTTAACTTAAGGTCATAATAACTGAAGAATTTAAGATTTTACCTTCATTGAGGCGAATTTAAAACGATCTAAATGGCTATGATTGTGGTGTGTATATGCTACTATAATCCTAGAATATGTCGGTATTGCTTTTCACTGGTGGAAATATTTAACCTAAGTGCCCAGATTTACAACTGGGTGTCACTTTTCAACTTGCCATTGTTTACTGAATCCTGGGACTCTGTCCAAGTATTTAGGATAGGAGGTCATTAAGCATATGGCTGTGTGCTGTTTTAATTCACCTTCTCTGTGTCTGTCCAAAAAAATAATCCCTTATTTGTTCGCAGGTCTTTTAAGACACACTTAGCCAGAACGTTGTGGCATTGGTGGAAAAGTCTGTTTTTGAATGCTGGAAGTTTCGCTCAGATGTGATCTTGTTCCATGTTGAACGTTTCTATAACTAAGCCTGTGCTGCACATCTGTGGTTTCTCAGAGTGTGTCCGTTAAATTGGTGATCACTATCAGGATTTCTGCTCCAACTTTAGGGCTGCTGCTCTCTACCTAGTATTACAAAGAACCTAAGCTCCCATTTTTGGGTTCAGTTCTCTGTTACAAATTCATGTTATGAATATGAATCAAGGTTCTTAAGGCCACACAAGGCAAAAAAAAATGAATTATGACTGAACGCCTCTAAGTCAGAATCCCTCCTAAACAGTTCCACATATTTATAAATCTCAAGTTATATAGCAGGAGCTGAAATATCATTTAAAAAACCAAAGGTGCAAAGAGGGCCTTCATCATATAAACCACATGTGCTGCAGGGCAGCATTTTATAAGGAGGATCTCAGCTCATTGCACCTGCGTTCCCTCTGTAGTTGTGTACGCAAGTCAGGCACGCAGTATAAACGGTTCTGTGAATGCTATGTGCATATCAAAACTTCCAACCTCCACCTTTTATTTGTATATATGAGCACTGAGCATGTATGTCTACATTGTCATGAGTCCTCTTGGCACTAGCATATGGTCTCAGTGGCGCTGGTATCAGAAGAACATAACATTGCAAGTTAATGGGAACACAGACCAACCTTATTTGGCATGTTCTGTTTTTCAAGGCACTCACAAGAGGACCATTCTGAGACTCCTGCTTGTAAGGTTTCATCTTCTGAGTGTCTTCCATGAAGGCTGGACAATGTTTGTCATGCAGTTAGTTGCTACCCACATAGGTTTAGTGAAATGGGGAATGAGGGAGTGCTTGCCTTATATGATGAATAAGCAAACCAGCCTTTACATCACCTGATTTTAAAGAAGCCCTTGAGCTAGTTCCCATTGCCTGACTGTGCTCACTGTAACTGTAGCCATGGAATTAACTCAACACACACAGATCTGCACAGCTGTGACTTGCAGCATTGTGCTACTGTCACGTACGAAAACAAGCTGGTTTAGTCCGAGAGCTTCTCAGAGATGCCCCTTGGGGTAAAAGTGTGCTTGCGCATTTCTTAATGTACTGAAGAGGAGCTTCTTTTTTGCTGTATCCAAAGTACAACACTAGAACTGTAATACACAATTCACTCTTGAAGAGAATAGGAAGCAACTACAGGGGTTCGGTTTTAAAAACAGAATAACATAAGATGTATTTGCATACCCCACAATAAGACACGTGTGAGAAAGTACATTGTGTCTAGAATGAGGGTCATGCTTTGCACAAAGTAGCAAGAATTTAGAAAAAAAGTAACATTTCTACTACTTTTCGTAATGAAATTTTACATTCCTGCTTTGACTAATGAAAATGTTGTGCAAAGGTTATAAAAAAACACCCGTTCAAAGTGATAGAAACAAGTTTAATTTCATAAAAAGTTATAAAATGAATATAGTACAAAAATAAAGTCTGTAGAGAACTTTGGTTCAGTAACACAATTGAGTGAGACATTAGTTTCACGGTAGGTGATATACAACAATTCTTGTGGGAAACACAACTTCTTGTTTCTCTGCTGTTGAGTCCGAAATCACAACTTTACCTTTTTGTTTTTCTAGTTGTGTAGAAACACAAGAACTTCACACATGGTGAGCACTGTAGCGCTGAAACACAGGGGATCACAACAGCGCAGTACAGAGGCAGTAATAGCTGCTTGGGGGTAGGACAGCACATGCCAGTGACGCCCACGGGAGTAGCTTTTTACCAAACACACGAGAGACAGAGACTAAACAGACAGGAAATGGGTTAATTTGTGTTCAAAGGTGTTTCCAACTATCTGTGAGAAAGTCTTCCTTTTATGTTTTATCTTTTCAAGGTGGCTGGCGCGCAAAACTTGTTTTAAATTTTAAATTTATGTTTTAAAAGAGTGGGGTTATTATAAAACTGATTCTTTTGTGACTTCCCCTCCCAGAAAAATCCTAATTCTTTTGTTCTTATGCTGGACGGAACAAGTATGCAGCTGTGATTTGTTAAAAGCCATAGGAGTCAGAATTTGTAATGAAGACGTGTGTTGTCACAGTACAAGTTAAGTTCGGGCTGTCTGGGATATTAGGCTACCAGTAGAATTCAAAGTCACAACTGCAACTTGGGTTTTAATTTTTAACAATAACATGCAGATACAGGTGTGATGTTCAGTCTTGAGGTTTTACTGTAGTTGCAAACAGATAAACAGATTTTGTTACAATACATTTAACCTTCATTTTTTCCACAAGTCTGATCATAGCAGGTTGTGCTTATCCTCAGTAGTGTTTTGTTGTTTTTTTCGGAAAACTTGCCATATCCATATGTTCGTTTTTGGGTGTGATTTGAGGATAACAAATAGTCTGTGCCTTGATTTTCCCATGTGGTGTATAGAACAATTTAATAGATAAGATATGGATAAAATGTGTTCCAGTAAGCTGTTCAAAGCAAGGCCCCTCTAGTCACAATTATCTCTAACATTTGCACATTGTGTTGGCCAAAAAGGTAAAGTTAGCGATTTGTTGACTTTGTAGTTATTTCAATTTCAACTGCGCTGTTTCCAGCATCATACAAATGTTTTTTTTCTATTTTATATTTATGAGCATGTTGAACTTTGGCACCTTTCAAGAAAAGCTTTAATAAATAAGAAAAAAAGAACATATTTCATCAAACAGACTGCAATAAATAACAATAAGTTAATTAAATCTCAATAAATATTGTCTTTTTTAATATACAGTATCTAAGAATCTGATAGATGCATTGCATCAGGTACTTTATTCTCGGCCGCAGTGACCAGCCTTGGTGCGAGTCAAATGTTCTGTCGGAGAAAGAGGAGTCTTTTATGTAAACTTTTAAAATCCATTCTGAGCAGCATAGCCAGGTCTGAGCTAACCAATACGTGGCTCATACACACAGCTTTCCTTCATTTCCACACTTGATACCTCCAGTATCTGGACCTAGACTGCAAGAAATGCATCCTTTTAATGGCCATTCCCTTCTGTGGTGTGCACTGAAAAAAAGAAGGTACTGATTCTACCTCCAGCCAGGTAAACAAACATAACAGGAATGAGGGGAGACCTGGCTTGTAACAGCATTCTTCTTAATTGTGTAGTTTCTACTCTCATCCAGTCTGTCTGTTCTTTTTCTATGGGGTTGTAAATAACACACCATCTGACTGCATGATCAAAAAAAAAAATCAGGGTCTGGACAATACATCATTTATCTTAAACACTGAAAATGGAACCAGATTTAAAACTCGTATAAGATATATAATCTATCAAAGGGATAAATCTAGGTGTTTTGTCTTCTGTTTCTTAACAAGTACTTGGTTATTTTTGGTGTTATTTTTAACTGCACTTGATCGGGAATGTAAAACACTTCTTATCTGAAATGTGGGCCCGTTTTCCTCTGATGCATTTAGGCTATGCTTATGAGCACAGAATCGGGCAGCAGGGAACTAGAATAGAGCCCCTATAGGCCAGGGATGGCCGAGGCAAAGTTGGAAAAAGAGGCTGTAAAGAGGAGTTGTGTACCCAGTTTCCCCTGTGACCTCCACAAGGAAATTGTCTTTGCACCTCTGGCTGTCTAGATGCTAAGCTTAATTTGTTTTCGTTTTCCACCTTCCATCCACTCCCCAGAGCTTCCCTGATTCCAAACCTTGGTCCTGTTTCCAGCCTGGCTCCAGAAGTCACCTGCGGCCCCTTGGTTCCTTGTTTCAACCCTGCAGGAATGCGCCGCGTCCTTCCTTTCGGCTTCGAGCCGAGGTCAGACGCAGCCGCATTTCTTGGCGGAATGTTTTGTGAGCGTGTGATAGACCAGGCTGTCGTCTAAAAACGACAGGTTGTCGTCGAAGGCTGTGGGCCGGCAGCAGGCCTGCGGCTTCACTCTCTCCTTGCCCAGCTTTTTGTTCTTCGTGAGGTTTTTCAGTATCAAGTCGTACGTGGTCTCTGGGGCGTTGCAGGACCCGCTGCAGTACCTGAAAATGAGCTCCTCTTTGGTGTGGTAGCCCAAGTCCAGGTCTGTGACGTTTAAGTGGATCTCCTTCAGCACGCAGCCCCGGCTTCTACCCCTGCCGCCGGATTTCTTCCTGGAGCCGTCTGCGTTCGCCGAGGCCCTCCGCTGACTCCGGTCCCTCTTGCTCCCAGAGGGGACTTCCCCACCCGAGGACCTTTTCAGTCTCTTTATCGCCGCTTGGATAAAATCTGCAACATCCTCGAACTGCTCTGGATTCAGCTCAGGCATGTCGTCTGCATCGGAAAAGAAACGTGTTTGAGACAAGGTAGGTGAAGGTCACCTCTGGGAAGGTCATCAAAAAAGCCTCAGCAACACTAGATAATAGTAAATGTTCCTCAATAGGCAGCATTTGAGACTGAACGTTGTCTTGCTGAGATACAGAACAAAACGTTCAAACAGGTTTTTTGTAGGGAGTTCTAAGATGAATGCTAATGTAAATGTGGAGATGGCATTTCAAGTACCAAAAGCCTTTACCTACTGTACCGGATCATTGATCAAGTTAAGGATCAGTTTGCATTCAGCTATATAAATTCAAATCTCTGAACATGTGAATGTCTCAAGAGGTACAGCACCTCTACATGCAGTATCTTCATGATGTTTGTGCTAGCCTTGTCTCCAGCTGCGTAAGTAAGAAATAACCATGATTTGTTGTTCTACAGCCCAAGTGCTGCCCCTGTGTGATGCCTTCTGTCACAGTCTGCTCACACAGGACAGCCACCATGACTGTTCTCCTTTTGCATCAAGCTTAACATTGCAAATCCTTCACAAAGATGCCAGGATAGCTTCTCAAATCCAAAAGCTTTTCTCCATGTTGCAGGTTAGATGCTAGTCAGTGCTTGTGAATCCCACACTATGCAATTTAAATTTTGAAAATACAGATTAAAATGTTCTTTGAACAGGTTATGTCATTAACCTTTTGTTTGGTTGGGTACCATTTCTGTCACTTTTCTTTTTAGACGATAACTCAAGAAAGAAGCAATTTTTATTCCTTAAATCCAATGTAGATGACCCCAGTCTCGGAGAGTGACATTCCAGCATCATGTTTGTAACACATGCATAATTATCAATTTATAATATAAATTCTCTGATCAATTTAGCAAGGAATTTGTTTTATAAACTCTGTAATGTAAAATGCTGTTTGTCAGTAGAATATAAAATGAAACGTGCAATATTTTCACTACCAGACCTCTAGTTGGTATGCACCCATACAGTTCTGATTCTGAAAACATCTGGACTTTATAAGGTTCATATGTCTAAAATTTAAAAAATGAAAATGCTAGTAATGGCTCATTTAAAGCTTTTTTTATGTATTGTCAGTGCGTAAAAACTGAGAATTGCAAAAGCAAATTAGACACGACTTCCAGAGCTGGTCAAAAAGCATTTGTCTTTAATAACTAATGAGTTAAGGTCGACTTTTGATCTGTGTGGAATTTCTAGGTTGTGCTAACTTTTGGGCTATTTTATAAATTTATCCTTTTGACCTTCTTGTAACTGAACAAATGATCCTTGTACTTAATCATAATGTACGTTTTATAGACATTGTAACTCAATGGAGGCATCTATGCAAATAAATAATCTGAAAACTACTGGGTTCAAGCACTCCAGAGCCGGTGTTAGCTGGCTCTGTTTTGAATTGTATCAAATATTTGACTGAGATTATTTTTAAAACTCGGAGGCAGACTGTCCTTGGGCTGTGTGCTGTTGGTCTACATGGACCATCTGTTTTTTATAAGAGGAACACTGCAAATTCCTGTGACGTTGCCTGTGAATTAGTTATCTGTTTTTCATGATAGAAAATGACAAGACTGGAAAAGCAGATTCCTGGTCACACCAGGGTTCTTCTGCTGTGTCAGACGCACACAGTTCGGTTGCCCTGCGATTTGTAATGAGGAGTCCCTGGGCTGAAAACGCTGACTCATTTAGCTATGCAATGTGGGGTTCTGAGGCTGAAAACACTGACTCATTTTGCTACTGAATGTGGAATGAGGCTGAAAATGATGAGTCATTTAGCTGTTGAATATGGAGTCCCATGGCTGAAAATGCTGAGTCATGTATCTGCTGAATGTGTTGATTTTTAACCCTATACAACCCTTGGAAGACCAAGCTATGCAAAGTATAGGAAGTACAAGCCTCACACAGAGATCAGCACTTGGATGATGGAATATTAGCATATTTTACAACAACGGTAAAAACACATAATGACAGTTGTTCACTCACTGGAAAATCCATACACAATAGTAAAAAAGACAGCTAACTTAAGAATTTTCTGTTCAAACAAGATTACATTTTCCTTTATTCAGACTTAAGTTTTATTTGGCTGTTAGTAGGAGGAAATGGTCATTGTCGATCTTAGCAAAATTAATTTCCTCTGGTTTTTTTACCCCTGAATGCCAATCACATTGAAACAAAAAAGGTTTTCTTTCTATATACCTTTTTTTCCCATCAAGGCAGACACACACAGCAAGCCAATAAGTACACCATTCTCCTCTGACTTCCAAGAATGCTCTTTTTCCCTTCAAAAAGAAGTTGAAGATTGGTGAAGATATCTTGGCAGCCCCCACACATACTGTGTAGATTGTCCATTCATAAACATACTGTGTAGGAGTCAGGTAGAGTATTACCACAACAGTCAATTAGAGATTCCTCTGCTTAACTAACTACATTGACAACATTAGTTTTTTAACTGCAGGTACTTGGAACTTTTTGTACAGTTCTAACCTGCAGTCTTAACAGAATGCCGTTCTCCTCCTGCTTTAGTTTTTCACTATCTATGTAGAGCCACATCAATCCGGGATATGTTTGGCACCCTCTGAAATTTTGTGAACCTGACTCAACTCATAAAACTGAATGCTGAAAGACTGATCACTCTATGCGAGTGGATTTTGTCAGCAACAGTATAGGGCAGTGAGCTGGCTTTGACGTTGACCTGCTGAATATCACGAAGGCCATGAGAGGAGATCCTTTAGAGTGACATCAGGGAAGCCAGGGTAATAAGGGAAATCCTAGCTCCCATGAGATGGGGCATTCTGGGAAGACCTCCTTAAAAAGTGCTCTGCTGGTCTGAAAAGCTTCCTTAATTTCTCTCCATACTTGTTTTTTGAAATTCAGATGATTAAAAAAATGGACATTTCCTTTCCGATATTCCAAAATTCCCCAACTACATTCAGATTCATGCCCTGGATGTTCCAAAGCATCCAAGGACGAGAGGAGATTGTTAAAGGCATGAGCCAACAGAACAGACCGGAATGCACCTCCTGCAGCAGATCATACAACTTTTAATATGGCGTTCTTCTCAATGATGTCTTTATATTTCCAGCTACCGTCACAATTCTCCACCTCTGTGATCCGAGGAGGGAAACAGGCAGGAGGTGAGTGGCCTGTGTGAAGGCAGACACACTGAGGTGCATGATAGGGAGTGGTGGGTTGCGAGTCTGGTCTTGCTGTCAGTACAAACACTCTCTCGAGTTATTTAGGATGAGGCTTGAGGCAGTGTTGGGAAGCCAGCTAGTTCTGCTGCCAGCAGCCACTTCTAAATAGGCCATTGTGGGGTTTTCCTGCGCTCGTGTAGTGTTTTACAATTCCAGAAGCATGTGGAATATGTGATGCTTGACGCCTCATGGGTTAGCTGGAGCAGAAATTGCCACACGCTTTTGTGCTCTTCCTAAAAAAAAATGAGCCGCGAGCAAAAAAAGCAGACCACAAAGAAATCTGTCAGACAAGAGCCTGGTTGGAACTTCACATCAAAGCCTTTTCTTTCTTTTTGCGTCTTTCAAATGACCGATATACACAGTTTTCTTTGGTTCCTTGTCAGCAAAGAAAGGCAAAGCATTGTAGTTATTGTCGGGCTTGCAGCTCTGTCAGAAGCTGAGTCTTCTGCTAGTGTCACCCAGCTTCCTGTCTGCATTCCAGTTTTCGATCCACACAACACAATACCATCATTCATGCATCAGGTTAAGAAAAGAGTGATCTGTTTATAAATGCCAGCTTTATTTAGTCGATCTGACCCATTCAACATTAAGTCAAAAGTCGTGCCCCTCTGTTTTGAGGTTCGTTGAAACATAGTGATTGATTTAAGAAAATACATCAATATGTGTATTGATGAGGGCACATCTTTATAACAGCATGCCCTCATTCAGTCATGTATAGATGTTCCATATTCTAACCTCAAAATCATAATGCAGTCATAGGCAATTACAAACTGCATTACGTTTGAATGCACAGCCCACACAATAATAAGAATGCTGTATGACATGCAGGGCCAAACCTATTCCACATCAAGCAGTGTTTGTGTCTTCTACATTTTGTGCTTGGCGTTGTGTAGAATATATATTGTGGTCTCCAGTGTGTGACTCTTGAGCTGGACTGCTTTGCTTGCTAAAGTTTGTCCTTTGCAAAGGACCATGGGTCTGCTAGAGCACCAGTGGATTGGACTACAGGTAATGCTTGAGTTGTCGGAGGCTGTTAGCTGAACCTGCACTGGGTGTTTGATGCTGGCTGCTGCCTCTCTGCACACTAGTTTTTTAGTGCACGTTTCCCCCGAGCGGCCTGGCGTTGACCAGGTGGAGGGCGGCCTCATTCCCTGTCATCTACTGTTACATTGTTAAGCTGCGCGCTGGGCCTCTGAAGGAGCTACAGAGCCATGCCGGCTTCCGCAACATTGGATCAGAGTGTGGGGCGCTCATTCGAAAATTAAGGGCTTGAGTACATATAGTGTGTTTCTTATGAGGACCCATGCTGTGTATACTGTATGTATTGTTATTCACTGTCCTACAGTTTGCCAGGGATACTCAGTGCATTAAGTAATATGTTCTGTAGTAGGATCTTATTTGATGTACAGTATTTTCTTCCAAAAGTGAGCATAAATTACTCTACGGCACGCTTTTCTCACTGAAAGCTATAATGACACCCCAACAACAGGAACTGTGATATTATCTCTAATGTGCTTAAAACATATAACCGGTATCTTTCCTTTCTATTCTTGGTTACATTTTCCTACCTTTCTGTCTCCTTATAACAAAAAAAATAAAAATAAAATTGCCATTTTAGTACCCTTTTATATAAAACTACACTTCTGTGGAAAACTACCACAAATGAGTTATGGTGTTGTTTACATGTATCCCAACTGAACAGCTTATTCATTCAGTCTCAATATGGAATTCTTTACACTTAGTCAGTCATGGACAATAATTAAAGTGCCCGCTGAATAGCTAACAATCTCAAATTTAGAGAACAAAGTTCACCAAAAACATGTGGGCATGTATGGAGATCTGTGACAATTTAAATTCTTTACCTTTGCAGCTATGTAAAAAAAAAAACTACACGCATTGTTTGGGTGCATTCTCCTTGAATTACGATTTCCCAGTAACATAGAGGTTTTTGTCATCTGTTTCAAATCTTTTTGGCGTAGCCTGGCAAGCACACTTTTTTTCACTGTGCAACGTTGCCTTACTTACGCCGATTCTATTGAAGCTTTCTCTTAATTCTAAAGACCAACTGACCCGAGAGACAGGACCAGACAAACATTCAGGTCTCAGTACTTGGTGATGAACTTAAGAGTTCTTGTCCAAAACCCGGTGCTGTTTTGGCAGGATTGTGATGGTGCCCGCTCTGAAGAAAGTGAGCCTCCGCCACAGAGCTGTGTTATTGTTCCAGACGCCACAGCTCCAGCCCACACATTATACAAACCAGACCCGTAGATGTCTTTCAGAGCGAGAACGCAGGTGCTGGGAAATGCTCACATTTCTCGGGTGTAAAATGGAGCCCAGCACTGATTAGTCATAGACCGCCCAAGGAACAAAATACAGCCTCCCCTCATACTCTGCCTTCTAACTCAAATGTAAGATCGCTTTATTGGCCATATACAATTTCTTGTACTAGGAATCTGTCTTTTTCACATACCCCAACTTGCTCTCCATGAGACATGCAGACAGGGAGAGAAGCTTGGGGTCAGAGCGCAGGGTCAGCCATTTATACGGCACCCCTGGAGCAGCTGGGGTTAAGGGCCTTGCTCAGGGGCCCAACAGAGTAGGATTCCTCTGCCGGCAAGAGGAATTTAAACCAGCAACCTTCCAGCCACAGGCGCAGCTCCTTAGCCACAGAGCCACCGCTCCGCCCAATATAATATAACTCAATATGAACGTGTTGGACCCCGGATATAAATTCAAGGGGGAATCAAAATTGCACTGACTTCACCGAGCCACAATCTCTATGCTTGCTGCACCCAACCAGACACGATGAGCCCAAGTGCCCGAATCCTGCATGTTCTGCATAGATCTCTTTGCTTTGTACGGACGTTCACAGACCAAGTTGATACACTCCGTTTCATTTCAGATCTCCACAGATGAAAAATTCAAACAGTTCATTCTTTGTAACACCAGACCCTCAAAAAAGACCCACGCACTGCTTCAGCAAACAGGATTTTTAATAAGCATAATCACAAACCTAATTTCTGAAAAGATGCTTATTTTGATGTAAAAAACATATAAAAAGGTTCAAATATGTATGGCTGTCAACCCTAATTCTATACATGAACTCCGTTACTATAAAATAATTTTTTCGACTGGAGTTGTCTGTTAGCAAAGAGCTACAAATGAGGCTAGTGTTTACAGTCAGCTTATATGAGCAGAACAAAACGTGTGCCTTTTAAAGAATTTATTTTGAGCAATATCTTGAATTTAAATGTCTGATTTGCTCTATCTTGGCTTCTTTTGTTTAATATTTTAAGAAATGAAAACAGTATAAAAGTCATTCCAATGTAGAAAGACTGACACCACAAAGACTCCAAGCATGTAAGTGTTGATAGCCAGTCAGTCTGGCTTGGTGGTTGGCTGCTGTGTTCTACTGGCACAGATTTGATAGCTGGATTTGAAAGCTGTGGCCTCTGTCAGTATGTGAACTGAAAAGGTTTTGGCTGTTTTCAGCTCTGTCACATCAACACACAGTAACATCCAATTGGATTAAAAATATATCCTGTCAAAAACAAAAATACCACAACTTTTCTTAAATAAACTGTGGTAACCTAATCCGAATGAGCAAATACCGCTTTTCCTCCTCCTTGCTGCCCTTGTAAATGGAGATGTCAAACTGTTAAAATGTGTTATTCTAAGCAATCAATACTTTGTTCCTTGTTTTTTAAAGGTGCAGTTGGTATAATCCTTGTTACGGAGGTGATAAATAATGAAATCACTGAAAGGAAAACAGCCCAAGGCAATATAAAAGTCTGTGTAAGCTGAATTTTGGCTCTTGCATAAAACGTTTTATATTCATAAGACCTTAAAAAAAACTGTGTTGTTATTGTATGATATCATTCAATGATGTTTTTTTTCACAAACATTTATCACTTTCGAATCTTGCAAACAGTCTCCTGTCTAGAGCCTAGTACCTTGCAGAGTGAATGATTGTTGGTGACCTGAGGTATTGTCATTTGGCATTTTATGAGCTGCAAAAACTGTTGTTCAGCATACAGTACATGTACTCACGGGGACTGTAACACAGTTTTCATGGAAAACTAGTACTTAAAGATCACTGGTAACATTTAATAAAATTCTATGCATTTAAGAATGACTAGGAAAGCATGTGATGGGAAAATGTATCTTCTCTCTTTTGTCTCATCTTTTTTCTCTTTATCGTACTCGGACAGCTCTCCTGCTACCAGTGTGACATTGCTTCTCTAAGTCTCACTTTGGTGATCATCACTTATCCTCTCCCAATGAACCATGCTCCATCCTTGAATAAACCAGGGCTAAAACTAGCATTCTGTAAATTACGGAAGCTTTATGATAATACTTTAGGTTTGAATCCATATAATCCTTTATACTGTGGTTTGTTTGGTTCAATGCACATTTCATTTACTTTTAGTTTTAGTAAAATTTAACTATTTTTAGAACAGTTGGTTCCTGTACTGTAAGTTTCTCTTCTGCTGTTACAACCTGACTTCATAAGGCATTAAAGGTATTGCTCCTTTGTCTGAAAATAAACATTGTCATTAATGTGACTAAATGCAAACTGAATGTTAAATAAACACCGTAGGGTAAAGTGTGCATAATTATGTTTCATTAATTATATTGTAACAGCATGTGAAGGCATTCATTTTAAAGCCACCTAACTAGTCTATGAAGATTAAGAACAGCATGTCTCACAGAAATGCAACATTTTGGCATCAACCTCTATCAATAGCTTACTGGAACACAGATCCAAGCAAAGTTTGCATGTCGCAGACCAAAACCTCAGCCTGAGAAATAGTTTCAAAACAGCCATTAATTTGTTTCATTTGAAATACATCTAAATAACGACAAAATAAGAGCAAATGGGTTATTTATTTTATGGTGCATTTAACCATTGTGCAGAAGCACTAGTTTATCTGTTAGCATTGCACAGAAGAGTACTTTGGGGCGAAATCGCATTGTCTTGGCATTTAGGATGTAATTAGACATCTCTGGGTTTCTGATAAAGCTGAGAATTTGGACGGATATGATCAAATGATATCATTTTATCATGTTTTTGTGTTAATAGCAAAGAACAGATTCACTTACACTCGTCTTCAGGGGACGATTCTAAGCTGACAGATACAGATTCAGATCCGTCCAGCAGCAACGAAGGAACTTCGCGTAACTGTTCCAGAAATTCCGACCTTTTCCCTTCTCGTCTGCTTCTGAAGAGTGGACTCGTGGAAACGGCATTCAGCAGCAACAAACACGTGGCCAAAACATCCCATAACTTCATTTTAGAGTCAATTCCTACGAAGGAACCTGAAATTGGGAAGAAGAAGAAGAATTGAACCGAAAGCATTGTGCGACGCTCGACACACACTTCGACGTGTGCAGTTCGTTAACAAGATCTTCTAAAACTACAGCCCCCACAGCATCCTTCCCAAAATCCTGTCATTCGTAGGTTTCACACTTATCTAATTCATATAATCACAGTAGTAGAATATATAGAGCAATAACATAATAAGGTGAAATAACTAACGCTTAAATATGTATGATTTACCTTTTTAGAATGTACTGTAAACCTAGTTTTATTTTAAGCACGGCATCCGAAAAGCTTTCTATAATATTCCAATCTCAGTTTTGTGGATTTGCTGGTGTGTTCGTGAGCAGATCACACTATATGCTTAAACATAAAAATACAATTGAACTCGCAATTTCTGTCATTCACAGAAGGTACAGTAGCATCAGTCTTCTGCGGATACGCCTGGTTAGTGGTCCCTGTCCTGGTCAGGCCCTACCCCTGCCCTTACACCGGGCTCCGGTGATCATCTCCCACACAAAAGATCGGGACACTCTTCATTTGAGGATCAAAATTGGCTTGTAGGTAAGATTCTCCTTACGTACGTTTTTTTTTTGGTTTAAGGGATGCCTTTCATAAACTTTGTAAAAGAATTGTATGATTGGGAAATGTAGGCCATTTAAATATATATATATACACAGTATATAGTCCCCAGAAAGGCAGTGCTGTATAGTAAATATGCGATCGTTAAGATGTGGTCTATATTAAGACAATATATTTGAGTGTTTCATTACCAAGCTTTTAAAAAAATAAGAAAATATTTTTAGGAAAAATAGTAAAAACGAGATAATATTGCGGGATATACTGTAGATTCAAGGTATCACCTGAAAGCAGAGGATTGTAGATCTGTTTCTGTCATCTTGCATTTGTGAATTTTTTGCCTTTTAATTTTTAGATTTGTCTGTTGACCAACTTGAAACCATTTACTAAAAACGTGCATTCAAATCCTCAATACAATTTACTACGTGAATATTTTCAACAGGCAATATAACAGAAAACCTTATATGTACATGTAAAATTTTTGACGTTTTAAGGGCTACAGTACTGTACGTTTCCAACATTTATTTTCAGATTCGGGTACAAATCCTTTTAGGACCCGATATTACGTTTTGAAAAAATGAAAGTATACATGTAGAATTCATGCCACCAGTAGTATACATTTGCAAATGGAATATTTGCTCATTGTGATTCTGATAGAGAATATTCTAAGTAGGTGTTAATTGTTAAATTGTCAAATCATCGCTGTTATGCTGTAAATTTAAAGACTCACCTGCCCGCCGAGCTACGTATAAAATGGTACTCACAAGAGAGCACCGAAGAGATGTAGTATACAATCTATTTGTAAACACTTTGTGACGAAATGTGAAATGGTCTTTCTGAGCACTCTGTAATAGCGTAAAATCAAGCATCAAGCGGCATCCGTTAAAAAGGAATACTGACTACAATGACTTGTTCAAGGATCCTTGAGTTCTTCTCCCATGTTCTGCTGCTCACATCATTTTCACCGCTGTGTTAGGGCCTTATTGAAACGCAGGAACCACAATAACCTTACAGTTTAAGGTACCGTAGCCTGTGACGCCAGTTTACATTGCCAAAAACCTGCCTCTTGTGGCACTGTACGTCGATAGCCTATGTATTTTGACAAGAACAAATGATTATATTTAAACCAAAAAAAGAATTGCCCTTGTTATGTGGTGAGCATACAGTATGCATTAAAAATAACACTTTTACTGTTGTTGTTGTTGTTGTTGTTGTTAAGCGGGTCATTGTCTTTTCATTCGAAAACTATCGTCAGAGAACTAAAACATGTTCGATCTATTTGTGAACTAAAAGCTAATGAAATGTTTTAATAATAACCCCAGTAATAATCAATAATCAGTAATCTTACTGATATATTTAAGTTTAAAAGCTGGACCTTTGCGCCATGGTGAAATATGAAAGTAACTCGACATCAAAACATCAAGCATTTTATACATCTAGTGACTCGTGCAGTGTGCAAGCGTCTCTTATTTGGATATAGAAATTATTTTAGACAAGTACAGTTAATAACACGTTTCGTTCAAAGGCAACACGTGTTAAAGCTAAGGTTTAAACGCATTATACAGTATATTGTAAGCCGTGAGTGCGTAGGTAAAGGTAAACTTTCTTTTTATAATAACAAGGTTTGTATGCATAAGGATATATGATTTTTTTAAATGAATTTCATTGTAATGCAAAAAACAAAACATGACATCTACAATACGAGGTGCATGTGTTCTTGACAATTGCCATATTTCAGCGATCGTATTTCTTTCATTAAAGCACTTCAGAATTTGTTTTAAATTGAACGTCACCTGAAAGTGAAGCATGCAGAAAATTACAGTACGTGTACGTGGTCTATAACGTTTGGACACTAGAACAACGGATTAAATATATATATATATTAATTTCTTGTTGATTATCAACATGTCAAACAAAAGCACTCCAAAGGTGTCTAACAATCCCAACTCACCTTTTATTGGGTCTGAACAGACCTGTTTTGAGCATTAATTAGAAAATCCAAGAAAAACCGCAAGAAAAGCATTTAATTCTTCCAGCGTTGACACACCACAGGTGTCCCGAGAGGGGGGAAAAAATCAAATTTCAGAAAAATCACACCCGATTTATCTTCTTTCCTGCCCGCGCAGGGGATGGGGTAATTAAATCTGCACACTTTTGAAATCGCTTCGCGCCCGCTCTCAACCGTGCAGAAATCACACAGGGAGCCACAGGTACAAGCGCGGTCAGTCTGTGACCGGTCTCTCTCAAACTCAGTTGTATGCAAACTGGATGCTTAGATCCACGCTAGAAATCTGAGCGATACCCACCATCAGCAACTGCAAGGCGTCAAATGAAGACATCAGGGCTCCTGTAACAGCAGCTGGCTGAGATAGTTTGGGTATAAAAAAAACAGCTGAGAAACGGGATCCAGACTCTTGAGTTATATCAAGACGAATACTTTTCAAGAAATGTAAAAAAAAAAATAGAGACGGTCTTCGGTACACTAAGGCAGATCGCGGCACCCAGCAATATTAATTCCAACTGGAATGTCAGAAGTAGGATGAATCGCTTCTACAATCCACACTTGATTAGGGTATCTCCCGACAACGTGAGAAGATCGCTTTTAATCCCCCTTCTGTTCTCCCGGGATAATACGCTGGAAGCGATGAAGGGGGATGCAGGTTTCGACTTAATACAGATGTGCCGCTGCCTGCGCACAGCGCGAACTCTTTGCCAGGAGATGCTGCCTGGGAGATAGATTTATAGGTTTGCGTCGCTGACGTTTCTCTCCAAGTCCCTCCCGATTTCAGAATCTAAACACAAAGTTTACCTCTTCGCACACCCGCCTGCGTTTACACCAGTGCGAAGCCACGGATTTCGGATGTCTCTGGGCTTATGTCAGCCTTTCAGCATGCCCTGTATTGGATGACCTGCTATGCGGAAGGCTTCAGATATTGGGCAGCGTTCCCGTGTGCTACTCGAGCCTTGCTCATGGAACGAGGTGTCGGATTCCGAGTGGATGCGAACACAACAAATTGTAGTCTTATTAGATGCGTTATTTACTACAGGGAGTGAAACCTGGCGGGCGTCCAGGGTTGTACAGGACTACGAGTGAATGCCAGTTTTCTGTCGGAATATTAAACTATTACCATAAATCAAGGTACGCAGCCAGTTTTGTTTCATTTTCGAGCGGCATACAAAAAAAGATCGGCCATACACAACGACTCACCCACATTAAAACAAATACAGCTTCCATTTATTTATCGACAATTCACTTTTCTCATAAGTATTTGTTTGCCAAAGATTAATACAAAATTGCTCGGTTACAATCGGCTGTTTTATGTGAACCGAGAAGCCATCTCTTGTTTTTTTTTGAAAGTGTGATTTGTCCATAGGTTGTGAAAATGTAAGTTCATCATATGGGTAGTCTGAAAAAGCTTATGCTCTTGTTCTTGGGTAGTGCGGCTGTACAACCCATCACTAACGTCCGTGCACAGGAGAAAGCTGGCATTCCTTAACTGGCAGGCTGATTGCACTACAAGACCCCGAGGAGAGGCGGAGCTCCGGTGAGCGTCCAAGCGCGAAAAAGCGCACAAGCTGGGAGAAGCGCTAGCCTGGAGAGAATCGCTAGACAAGTTTCAAAACATAGTAGTATGAGAAATACCGGCGTGAAAACGTATGAAGCGCGTTCGTCAGAATGAAGAAATGACGAAGAGACCAGACTAACTTGTGCTGTAAAAATCAATTTTAACAAATGAAAACCAAAGGTTATTTTTACTTTTATGATTCGAAATCATGGGAGATGGTGTTAATTCCATTTTAAGGTATAAAGAATCCAACGTTTGAGTTCTCCGTCTGCTATTTCAGATAATACGGTTATTTTGCCCTTTTCATAAAATAGTCCTTAGTAAAACCCTGTATCTCGTCGAGATCAGGGTTGTTCAAACACTCCTTGAAATCTGTGGACGAACACAAAATACGAGATGGACAAGGTCACACCTGAATTACATCAACAGTGCTGCTAGCTCTGAATGTAATTCAAACTGCGCGACAGCATTTTTACAAAATGACACTTGCACATATTTATAGCCACTCCCATAAACCCCGCAATGTTATCTATCAATTTCCCTTACAAGAAAATAGACGAGACATCAGACCTCCATGCGCCAAGTGTCTCCCGCTAAATCTGTTACCGTCATTTTCTTTTTCTGAAAACGGGGTCTTCTATTAGATATACATCAGCCGTTCACCTGAGGCACAGCGAGGGAAGGCTGTAAACGTCTACAAATCGTAAAGATAATAACCAGCAGAATTATGCAGTGTATGTTCGGACCTACTCTATTTAAACTTTCGAGAATCCTGTATGTTCATTCTTTTTTGTTTTTAAAAAGTACCGTTAAATAGTGAGTTTGAGTTGCACACTTGATAAATCGATACCAGTCTTGGATTACCACAAAATGCGACCTTTCTTTGTGTTTCATTGTTTGTTTGTTTTTGAACTCATTTATGACACGACCAAGTGTGTTTTTCCCTAACCCTTTGGAAGTATCGGCTCATCTTGCGTTTTCCTTATTATGTTTTTACACCGGGATTTGCTAAAACGCATCATGGAAAACAAGACTGAAGACTTTACGGCAATGAAAAGAGTGCTGTCGTTCACTGAACCTCAGAGTTGTCTTCAGCGGTGAGAACATTGGAAAAAAAATGCGGGTGCTGAAGATGTTAGGTTAAGTTTTCACCTTTTTGATTCACAAAGGACCAGATCGTGCGCGGCTTTCCTGCCATCTACAGGTAGAGGGTGACGCACAGGTCACACGAGAGTTTTCGTGCATCGCTTAGTCTTACCGCTTAGTCAAACACCGAAATCTAAAAGACAAATACATGGAAACAAGCTACTCTGTGTTTATGGCTGTAGCTCAGCACAGGCAGTCATTCACTCTTTAGCGTGTGAGGACACATAAGTAATGGAGCTTACATCTGAGGGTAAGACAGATTAGGCTTTAAAAAAAATGGTCATATTCTTCACGTTCGTCACCCACTGCAGAGTTTGCAGAACTCCTTCTCCCACTCCCTTCTCAATCTCATATTTCCAGAGTTCTGTTCCAGCCACTGTCTAATTGTTTAGCCTAGAATGTTAATAGCAGCACAACCATCTTTTTTTTTATTAATTTGTAATTTATTAATGATAATTTCTCGTGGGTGGGTGACATAGTGGCACGGTGGTTAGCCCTGGGTTCAGTTCCTGGGGTGCTATCAGCATGGAGGTTGTATATTCTTTCCATGTTGGTGTGGATTTCCTCTAAGTGCTGCAGTTTCCTCCCACAGTCCAAAGACACAGTGATAAAGTAATTGGCGTCTGGGAAAATAAGTCAATGTGTCGGTGTGTGCGTGTCACAGTTTGTGTGTGTGTCTGTCCAGTGATGGGCTGGTGATGGTCCTGCTTAGCCTGTTGCTTGTCTTGTTGCTTGCCTGTCCTGGCTTATCCTGCTTAGCCTGTTGCTTGCTGAGAGAGGCTCTGGCTCTCGTTCGACCCTGAAAGGATGAGGCGGTTCGAAAATGGGTAGATAATTCCTAATTTGCCAGATACCTTTTGTCAAAAGTGACTCTCCAAGACAGAGAGTAGTAGACAAAATAGTCAAACAAATGTTGCTTCAGATTCATTCACAATGGCACCTTAGTTTACCTTCTGCCAGAGTGAACCACAAGGAGATTCAATATCTTGTTTAGCCTGGAAAACAGCTGCAGTGCTAGGCTTGAATCAGGAACCGAATGGCTGTGGTTACTTAGTACTGTGCACTCCTGGGGCAAAAATCCCTTCTTCTTTTGTTGCTTGCTAAAACGTTTTAGTATAAGGTGGATTATTCTTGCTTTTAAGTGATGTGTTAAATGTCAATGAGCTCTGTGGCTACACTTTCTAATAATAGGCACAAATTCCTGATAAACACCAACAGAACAGAGGAAGAATGACTTGTTAACACATTACGAACATCTTGACATCTTGAATTCTCACAAAACTTTTTTTGAGATAGAATGTAGTATTTAAATGCTATGATGTTATAGCATGTTCCCTCCTACAAAGAAAGGAAACAGTAATATTAACATGCTCTTCATCAATAAATGAATTGATAATGCCATCTAACAATGGGCATAAATTCCAAATTCACCATCAGAACTCAAATAATGTGCACAAGGTAGACTATTTCTCCTGTCCATTATCAGCAAGTGTTACCAGTTCTGTTGACATTGTTTTAAATTTACCAGTCCCCTTAAAGACACCATTACTATCATTCTACTTACAAAATCTTTATTAATCATTGCCTATTTTGGCCTTATTAATTTTCATATGGGTTGTTACATTATCTTTTGTATATGGTGAGATCAAATGAGGCAATTTGAGATGGTTACTGTATATTTTAGATCAAGGGAAGAAATTTGAATTATACAAAGCATTTTATGCCCTTATATAGAAACTTTTTGTGATTTTTTTTTAGTTTACCACATTACCAAACGAACACAATTGGAAAGAGTTTAAAGAAGTCTGATCAGAGTGATTCCAGACCCGGAAGAAATGTCATACACAGGCAGGCATGGTGTGCAGATATGGAGGAACAAAGCCTTCTTCACAAAAAGCAGATCTACTCAGGTATGCAGTATCTCAAAACATATTGAAGAAATCAACCCAATGGACAAAGCTAAAGATTTAGTGAAGGTACTGTACATTTCAGGCACTTGTAAGAAATGTTAACAGCAGTATTTTCCTGAAACAAAAATCTGCTGTTGCAGTCTGACAGACTTGGTTGGGTAGCCTTTAAAGTTTTTCGTGATTTGGAATGTTTTCTCCAGTACTTTAAGATAAAAGTAAAGTCCATACTAGTGCCACAGCTGCTCGTTGGGCCAGAGCTCACAGTAGTTTCTGTATTAAGTGGACTAGGGAGAATGGGATGCCCATTACTTCAACACACAACACTTCAATAAAATCCAGGAAAATCTCCAGAGTAGTTCAGCCAGTGATGTTGGTCATTTAGAGCACAGGCTGTGCCATGAAGTCTTCACATCACATCACTAATTTCAACCTAAATCATGTGACTAGCCAAAGATGACTGGGATTTCCCACGCTGTACCCTGTGGTCTTGACATCACTAATGTCAACCTAGCTCATGTCATTAGCCTACTGTGACTGGGATCGTCCAGGCTGTTCATTGTAATATTCACATCTCTGATTTGAACCTTGATCATGTTACTAGCGAACTGTGACTGGGGTTCCCCAAGCTGTGTCCAATGATCTTGACATTATTAATTTGACCCTGTATAAAGTCACTAGCCAACAGTGACTGGGATTTCTTCAAGCAGTGCCCTGTAATATTCCTATCACCAATTTGAGCCCAGATCATGTCACTAGCCAACTGTGAATGTGACTGCCCAGGCTGTGGTGCTCACCTGCACCACAAGAGCTAGGGTTGCCAGGGTCATCTGAGCTCTTAGCAAAAACAGCAACTCATGAACCTTTCTTCATGGCTTAAAACGCATGGTGACCTCAATGAAGAAAACAATTGAAGGAGACGTGTGTTCTTTTAGGAGTATCTTATATGTCTCTGTGGAGTTTTTGCCATATCTAAAAGTAACTGGCTTGATGAGTGTGTGGATCAGAGGACTCTGTTTTCTTTCCCTCCATTTCCTCTCTTTTGTAAAGGGGTCTCTGTTGTGAGCATCAAACATACAGTAGAGAAGCATCTACAAATTCCAAATAAAACTAATAAAAATATAAATGCTGTTAAAATGAATAACATGTTGGTTTTCCTTCTTGTTTTTATTTTTCAGTTGGTATTTTTAGACTTTGACAGTTACCTTTCAAAGTTAAGGGGCACAGTTTTACCCCATAGTCAAAAAAATGTTTTGAAACTCAATTTGCATTTGTTATTTTTTTTCTTCAATGAAAAAGGAGGAGAGAAAATGAGCAAAAAAGTCAGAGAGTTTTTTAGAAATGACTCTCTGTGGCTCCCATTTCACAGCAAGGCTCAGCCTTTGTTTGGTTAATCATATCCAGTTGTCACAGCTGACAGGTGACCTAACCTCTTCCCTCAGCTGATCGAGACATATTACCTTCATGTGTATTGCAAGCCAGACCCTTTATCACTGCTGGTCTACGTTTGCAAAGAAATTGTAAATTTGCCATTTTTCTACAGTGCACTTGCCTGCTGTTTATCTTGGATTCACATTTCCTTTTTTGTTGGTTTTGCTTATCTAATTGCACATTTGTAAAGCTTATGAAGTGGGGAACGTTTATACTGTAAATGACACGTGGCTGACATAAAAGCACACGTAACCAAATAAATCCTTTGCACCTCAGCACTCTGAAACCTGGAACTCGCTTTCTCTTTTTTTCTTCCTTTTATCATGTGTGGTATCATTAATTATTTTTCTTTTGACTCCACCCAAAAAGGAAACGGCAGCTGTTGATCTTCTTGGCATATCACTGTGACCCTTGTGTCAGTGTGGGAAGGATGAGAGGAGTACATGCTTGTCATAGAAACTTGCCCCATCCACAGATTACTTTTGCCGCCTGTTTCTCATTCATTCTGAAGCCCCGTAGTGCCGGCAGCAGGGTAAATATTGGCTGGAGGAGTGTTGCAGCTCTCACTAACCAAATTATAGGTTCACAGGAAACCTCGAAAGTTTCAGGAATCACTCTGACACAGTGAGGTAAGGATACCCTACCCAATTTAAGCCACAGTTAGGAAGCTTTTTCCTGGTGGTGTTCCATCACTTGGAAAACCCCAGTCGCAGTACTCTAGTGTCAAACAATACACTTGAGCTTATCACTTGTGGACCACAGGGCTTAACTTGCACTCTGATTGACATTTTCACTCGATGAGGTTCTGTTGTTTGTTCGCCCCTTTTCTGTGTCCTTGTTCTTCAGCTGTTCAGCATACAGTTAACTCTGTGTTCTGGATGTAATACAAGATGTTATGTTAAAATGGGACTTCATCACTGTATTGTGGGCTATGACAGTGAAGATTTCCTTGCTCACAAGTTCCAGTCTTTATACAAAACCTGAAAAAGTAGATTAGAGGAGTCTGTTTGATAGGAGCCCATCAAGACTCCACAACAGTTCTTTCCAGTTCCAATCCTAGCGGACCCCTGAGTTAGCTGGTTTTCATTCCAGCTGGGTTTTAAAGCGATCAGTGAGCAAACCTGCTTGCTTGCTTGTCCATCTTGGCTAGTGTGTGTGCTCATATTACAAAGGTCTTTTAAAATTTAAAGGTTTTAAATATTTTTCACCCTTTGAAGACACGATTTAACCTGTGCAGACTTCCTGTGGTCAGGAGCCCCCATTGTTTTCTCTCCTGAAAGCTGCACTGTCATAGCTACTGGGGAATTTAGACTGTAGTTGTTTGGCTGGTTCCACCTGGATCAGACTCTGTGCTTTCCAGGTCACTGGATTTGTCATTCGCTAGGTGGAGTGATAATAAGATGTGAGGAATCCCCTCCAGTCCACCTTGATAACAGTCTATTAAGGGAGTTTTCACCCCTCCCCATTTCAACAGTGCCCACCCAGGCACCTCTCTTTGACAGGCTGAAAAGAAAGTGAAAGTGTGCTGGTGCTCAGAACAGCATGCAGGTGTTCTTGCTAATTGAAACACTTAAAACCTGCTTCATATTTCCCGTGTTCACGTTTCACATACCCCATGAGATGCGCAGCTAGCAGCTCCAGAGGCAAGCTCAGCAGAGCACTCAGCACTCATAGTCTGTCCTGCACGGGCTGCCGGGTGTGAAGCCACTGAGTCCTTTGTCCCTTTTTTACAGTCCTGTTTGTTGAGTTGTACAAACCAGATTGAAGAGGTTTATTGTGAAATTACCAACATAAAACGTCGAACAGAACAGGTGACTGATAATAATACTGCATGTTTTTCTGAGTGTGTTTATGGAATGAGGTTTTACTGTATGCTGTATGTGGCCATTAAAGTAGATAGAAGTAAAAAAAGTAGATGAACCGAATGGTGTTTTTTCGTTTTTAAACTTTCTTTCATTCCAGGCTGAGTGGAGGGCTCTTTTTTAATATTTTGTGCTATCACAGAACAATATTTGTATTATCCCAAGTGACAAAAATGAAGTTAAATGAAGCTAAAGATGAAGGTGATGAGAAAATAAAATCAATTCAATATTTTCAAAAAATGCCCCCCTTATATAATTTTAGAGTTACAATTTTTTTAATATACTATCCTTTTTTGGAATCACCAGTGTTTAATCCGTTCATTTTGCTCCAGCAAAGGAGAAACTCAGGCAACATACAGTACTTGTTTTTTCTGAATTGTTGATTGTCAGGCAGTCTACTCATATCTCCAGTTTCTCCCAACAGCAGAGCAATAGTATGGAAGCACACAATCACACAGCATAATCCCAGAGCTGCAGTACACAAGTACACATCACTAATTCCAGAGCGACTGTACACAAGCACTGCACTAATCCCAGGGCATCTACACACAAGCACATAACACTACTCCCAGTGCACCAGCACACAACCACACAGCACTAATCCCTGGGTAACAGCACACAATCACTGCACTAATCCAATTCAGCATTAGAGTGAAAGCATTTTATGATGGATTGAAGATCTCACTGATAACAGTGAAAGCCCATTATCCTTGGAGAACACCTGGCCAGTTGAGCTCTGCCCCTCAGAGAATCAAAGCTGACCTGATATACTGTAGCCCAGACTAGAACAAGCACTCTCTGGAATATAGTGCCCAACATACAGTAATCTCTAAAATGGGACCTTTACTACTTGAGAATGCCGAAGTTTAAGCAAATGGTTTGAGAGCTTTATTTTTGACTACATGTGTGAAAATAGGTAGGAATTCTATGAGGACCAGAGCACAGCTCAATACTGTTATTAATTGTTAATTCCAGACTTGCTTTCCTTCATACAAAAACTGAAGTGATAAGCTTAGGGAATACTAATAACTGCTAATAACTGATGGTTCCAGCTGCGATCACATAAGAACCAGGCCACTCTGCCTTGAATGCCAGTGTGGGATTATTTTGTTCTTATTTTTTCAAAATTGTTGTTGGAGTTATAATGAGAGTATAGCTACTGGTCTTTAACCCAGTTCTTTGGGGTCTGTGGCAGCTTAATAGTTAAAGCTGGTTGAAAACTCGGGTCCAGTATTGACCTCTGAGAGATACTGATTCTCATTTCCGACAGGGGAGATTCTTGGACTTGGCACAAGGGGGTTGTTAATAGACAACAGTGAAACATAAGAGGGCATCAGGCAGCTTTGTATTTATAGTCATTAAACTCCATTTAACTTTCCCTGGATCAGTTTAATTGCTGGGTAATGACAACCAAGAGTGCTCGCTATCTGTCACAGGGAGATCACCGCCTCCCGACCTGCGTGTGGAGTTAATGAGTAAGCTGAGCTGCGAAGGGAATGAGCAGTTGGCATTGTCATCCGAGGGAACGGGCAAAGATCGCTGCAAGGGGTGAAATGGAAGTGAATGGTGTGACAGGCGCATTTCTAAAACCTTCAGGCCCACCTACACCGTAAAACTGTGGGTCACCGAAAAAAACTGCTGCTTTGGTACTGTACCTGTACAAAATTGATGGGGTGTGGCAATAAGTATGATTTCAGTCTTGTCACAGTTCAGATGAAGGAAAGTTTAGGGTTTTTTTCATGGAATTGAGTCATCCATGTATTTATGACAGAGATACAATTAGAGAAAATAGGGACAACCACATCAGTGTCAGGTTTGGTATGGATGCAGATTTGAGTATCATCAGCATAGAAATGGTATTTGAGGCCATATGAAAAGCTACAGTATATAAAAGCTGACCAAGAGGAAACATGTAAATACTGAAAAGTAGGGGCCCCAGTATTGAGCCCTGAGGAACACCCGACTTAAGTCTAATTTCAGAGCTAAATCTGCCAAGAGTGCCAAAGTGACAGCAATCAGTGAGGTAAGACTTGAACCATTCAAGTTCCTTCTTTAGCACTCCAGTGACCAGAATGTGTCAACATAATGCTCTGGAGTTGAGAATGAAAATAAGTGGTACAAAATTCAGCTTAGAATGTCTAAACATCAGTTGTGTTGTTATATCAATAAAGCCACAATAGAAAATATCTTATTTGCGGAAGAAAATAAGAATAAATTTAGGAAATAACACAAATGTCTAAAAACAGCCATGAAATCAGTCATTGTTTTTTTTAGGAAATAGCTTACATATTCATGTACCACAAATTTACATTTATTTCCTAATGAAAAGGATTCCAATATATTAAATTCCAGTAAGAATTCTGAGTAAGCCAAAATGATCCACAGATGTCTGACTTCATTGGTGAATGTAGTCTTTGGCACAAGGAAGTTTCATCACCTGAAATTTCAAACCAAAAGCGAACTGCTGGCTCATCCCATCTGGAAATTCATTCTGAATGGATATCAATTGAAAATAAATTATTTTACTGTGGAACACTAAAATAAAGATCTAAAAATCTACAAAAAAACTTTAGGATAAACATAAGGATGTTAGTGTAAATTTAAATTTCAAAATGGTGTTAGAGTGTACATGTGTCACAGTGTATTAACGCAAGGATGAGTCATACATATTTCATTATGTTTATACATCATGCCTGAGTCTACAATGCAATGAACTTGTCATTCTTCTTTGGCCTTTGAGGTGGAAGATCAAGAGATTATCCACTCAGTCTTTTCCTCTGAAGTGTTGCCGCTAAGATTTCTATTCATTTATGACAGAAGGAAGAAAATTCTAGTCTAACATCTGGAAACAACTCTGTTCAACTTGGAAACACTTTCTTCTTAAACTTTCCCACCTTCAGGCATTTTTATTTAAACTCTCCTATTAAAAGACTTTCATTTAGATGGCGAGACCTTATAACAACCTATTAGCCCTGTCCTTTTCTCTCAATAGGGCTACATAGTTTTTTTTTTTAGTTGGAATCTTAGAATGTGTGGTAAATTACCCCACAGCTTGTCTCAGATTTAACATGCTGTTAGGCTATTACTTTAGGGAGGCCTGATTGTACAAGCCCTGACTGGAATTTAACCAGGACACTGGGGCTATCACCTCTACGTTTATGAACAGTGCCCTGGGATCTTTAATGACCAAGTAGTCAGGACCTCAGTTTAATGTATCATCCAAAGGATGGTGCCTCCTGTAGCACAGTGTTCATGGTCACCACTAGGGCACCAGTTTGGAAAATCTGGTCCAGATGAAAGATCGCACCTACTGGTCCAGCAACACTACTTACAGCAAGAACCTGGTTTGCTTTCCTTCTCTGACAAGGTCAGGCCACAGGGTGGTAAGCTACTGCCGCTGCTCATTTATGTCAACAGCAGAACAAAGATGGCATTTAAACAATGGCATGTAAATTAGAGCGGGGCAAGAATTTGGACAGTTGTGGAGATGAGATGTGTACTGTACTTTGTGAAATCATGTGGGGGCATGTTCAGTGTGGAGGCAGAGCCCTGGATAAAGGGTGACGTGTGGTCTTAGCAACCACAGCTGCCCTGGCTGATTAAGGACGAGCTGCAGCTGTGAGGGCCCTTTAAGAACACCGAACACAATCCCCTCCGGCACTGTTGGTGGAAGGTTCTCCCCTTGTGGGGGTTCTGCTCGTCCCTCGGAGAGGCGTTCAGTAAGGCCACACGTCACCCTTTATCCAGGACTCCGTCTCCACACTGAACACGCCCCCGCATAATGCCACAACTTTAAGACAAGGGAGCCACAAAGTCCCACACCTGTAAATGGAGCAGCTGGTTCCTCTGTCCTGTGAGGAGTTTCTCATCTATTACTGGAACATATGGGTACCCTCTACTGGCTACTGTACAGGGCTTCCATATTGTTTTACCAGCCACTGGGGCTCCTGTACAGATACTAAAACCAGCAAAACACCTTCTTTGTTCATAGATCCTGTGGTGCAACTTGTGCTTCAAGTGAATGTGTCCAAGTACCATTGGTTGCTTGAAACTGTTGCATTGAACACAAAGTATATTTTTCTTCTAATAGGATTTTATGTATATGTTTTACATATATTTAATTAAAACTAAAAGTATAATTTATTGTACTTATCATTCATACGAATCTTATTGAATGCTAATTGCTTTACTGTAAATTCAAAATAACAATTTTGGCTGCGCTGTCCCAATTCTTGTGGAGCGCACTGTATTTTGCATTTTGTGTCTGTATAGTCAGCATGTTGAGATGTCATCAGATTTTGAATGAATGTAAATGTTAGGTAAGTGACTGATGTTATCTAAAATGGTACAGAGTGACCTGTATACTAAACGTTATTTAATAAGGAATTGAGCAATAATCTTTTTGACCTTTCCTTTAAGACAAGATGGGAGGCCTAACTGGACTAGTTTTTTACTTAAATGATAAAGTTATTGGTTATAAAGTCTGACAGTTTAGTAAATTCCTAAAAATGCTGAAAGGATGCAGCAGACAGATGTGACAGATGTGGTTTTGATTGTTCTGTAAATCTCTGGCAATATATGGGGTCTCTAGAGAGAGGAATTTTAATGGATTATCTGGGATAACCCTTGGAATTTACTAGAATTCTGAAATTATTGAGCAGCATTGGGGATTAAATGCTTTTAAGACACAGAAGGCCCTAATGGTGAAGTGGCTGAACTGAAAAGCCAGCTGCGTGTGATTAATCTCCCTGCTACTTGTGTGTGCATGTGTGTGTTTGTTTGCCACAGGTATCTCTGCTCCTGATCTCCCTGAGAACCAGGCTCTTTTGGCAACAAGATCGACCTTTGATACTGAACACTCACCACTTGGCCCTGCCTTCAGTAATAAGCCACAATATGCCATACTCAGCTTTTGATATTAATTCTTTAGGTGGAAGGAACAAAGCCTGCGTACTTTAAACTTAACCATTTTCAAGAATAATGTAGACCATATAACATAATCACTGATGTGAAGTTTTTTTTGCTAAAAGTAAAATTGACAGCTTCAGGGTTTAAATTTTCAAAAGATCTTTTTCTAAGATTTAAAGATTAGATTACACACACTAAAGTTTAGATTTTTGTGAGCAAGTGTTTAATTCTCTTTAGCTTGATTCAAGGGTACATAATACAGGCATCACTCTTATCAAACAGTGGATCCATTTCAAATTTTGTACATCATCTTCATATTATGTCAGAACACAAGGTTTTTGCCAACCTTGAATTCTATATAAATCCTTTTTAAAATTTCCTTTGTTGCGTCGAAGGTGTTTGCTAATGATCCTTATGAAGTCTAGTCTGCACACTTGATACATACAGTCTGCATACTTAGATACCTACAACTAGGTTTTTGATAGTATAGACCCTTGTGGTACTCCCCTAATTACTAATCATCTCTATTTGAGTATTCATCCCTTAACTACACTCTCTGTTTTCTATTCACTAATTCTCAATTCAGACAACTGCATTTCCCTGAATGCCAACAGCATGTACAGTAATTTGAGAATAAGTCTTCTTAAAATCTATACACACCACATCATATGCTTATGTGAAACCAAACAAGCAATATGATATGACCAAATGAGTTGGAGGTTTTCAACTTTTCTCTGTCCACGCTATTTCCTAGGATGTCATTTATGTACAGGTGATCATCTTGTTTAGTTCTAATAATAATTGCGTTACATGTCATGGACAGCAAACAATATTGGCCTACTGTAATTTGGTCAGTTTTATCACCCCCATCAGCAATTTTCATGTCTATGGATAGGACCCCTGTCCTGAGCCACTGTTGGAAGAGCTGCATTGATGGCTTCTGAATAACATCTCTTGTTTCCCTGTGTACAGTGCGTAAGGTATCAGGATCTGTGGATTTATTCATCTTGAGGGCTTCTAGTACCAGAAACACTTCTGCCTGCATTATGATGATATAATACATAACTTTGTCTTTCTGTTGCCTGAGATATGTTGTTAACCTCTTCCTCACTGAGCCGAGTTAAATATTTATTTAGTACATCAGCCATTTCCCTTTCCTTGTCCTGATGTTTCTCATTATTGTTCTGAATTAATTGTATTCAATCCTTAATGGTTCTTTGCAGTTGTAATACTGAAACAACTTTTTGTTATTTATTTTAACCTCCATTGAAATATTCCTTTCCATTAAACTGTAAACACAGACTAAACACCTTAATCTTTGGTGCAAATGCCTGTTTCTTTTAAGCTTTTAAGACAATTTTCTTTCATGATCATTTATCTTCAGCAGTTACCCCAGGAAATGTAACCAAAGGAATGCTTTGATTTCCTCATCTGTTTGTGTGAGTCTAATGGTGGTTGGATTTAAATCATTCTGAGTGAAAGGTTTCTCAAGGCATGCTACAGTATGTGTGAGTGATTTAGACTGGTAGAATAATACTGCGTGGAAATATTAATTAAATATTTTCTGTGCACAGCACCACCTGCATTAAGTAGCTGCTAGTTAGTAACTGTTTTCTTTTTAGTTTTGTGCCCAAACTATATTTCTTCCTCCTCATTCATTTAAGGCAGGATACTGACTGGAGTTTTATGAACAGGGCTCTTAAGGTGTGATAAAAAAAAGATTTGTCTTTTGTATGAATTTGGAGCCAATAATTTTTTAGATAGTACATTTATGTACAAATAGGTTCAGTGATTGATTAATATTGTGTTTCTTGGCAGCCTTTAGATCTTTAATGCCTATAAACACTGTTTTATGGATGTCAGAGAACACTACACCCCATATGGTTCAACATACTCAGCCAATGTGACTTCATTTAAGGCCTGGCTTGACCCAAATGTGTGACCTTGCTGTTAGTCTAGTACAAAGCCTATGATAAGCCCACAAACTACCAGGAGAGGAGTTTGATTTCACGTTCATTTCCAAGATACCCCACTAGCTGCAGACTCTTGCTCCCCAGGGGTAGTGGCATTTGTCTAGAAGAACCCATCTGTCTACCAAATGATTGGCAGTGAACCACTCCTATGACTAGCGTTTTAAACAGAGTGAGCTGTACATGCGTGCCAGCACTAGGAGATGTGCTCTTTCTCACATTCAGGGGTGAATACTCAAACCCTGTGCTCCACTGTGCCTTTTCTTATTATTAATATACAGTACAGTGCAGTGTACAGGATTCATTATAGAGAGAAACACAGCTGCTCATACTTTGTCAACTACAGATTCTCCATGTGGAGTTTACTCAAGTCAAAAGGACCTTGCATTTTCCCTGCAGAAGAGTGAGAAGGCTTTCACTGCATGTGGACATACAGACATACATTGTGTGTTTAGTACAGTATTCTCTTATATTATGTTTGATAACCTGCAAACAAGGCAGTGTTTTTGTAGCTATGGCTCAAAAGCTTGCTTGATGATAAAAAGAACATTTTGTGATCTGGTCATGGTTTTGACTTTATGCAGGCTAGAGTCCTATCTGGTATGATTTGGCTTTGATGTTAGGGAATGCAGTCTTTTCACACAGTTGCCCTTGAACTCTGAAAATCTTCTCTCCTTGCCATCGTGCAGCCTTCTTCTTAGGACACTGCTAGCACATTGCAGGAACAGCATTACACTTGTCATAGCATTGTACAGGTTCATTCAACAGGAGCTATTGTCACTATCCCAGTAGCACTGCTGCCCCCACAGTCACAGGTGGACATTGACATTGATCTGAGATCTGGGCAGCCACCATTCTCCTGTACTGGTTAGGCTAAATGGGACCAAAATGAAAAGAAAAGTTTCAATCAGAACTACTTGTTTTACATCTCAAAGGGTTAAATCCAAAACTGTAGCTTCTGAACCTGTTTCATATTTGCCCTTCCAATGGTAGAAGTTTGTTTTAGCTGCTCTATGCTGCAGGCAGAGAGTCAAGACAGATGATAACTTATTGTGTGAATAGTATCCATATGGGTTGTCTCAGCTGAACTCTAGCATTTTAACCCTTCTTGCCTATTTGTAACATATGCAAGCATGAAATGTCCTTCTTGTTTATTCTGGATTTGTGGTACCTGTGTCTCTTGTTCTATTGCCAAGCTGATCTAAATAATGGGACTGGGATGAAGCTAAAATGGCACTCAGTCTTTTGTCAAAGCTATTAAGGTAAATTGTAACAAACCATTTCCAAATGTAGACATACAAATCAGAAAAGAACACTGTGCTTATTACCTTGCCAGTAGTTTAGTGATCAGAAAACATCAATTGTCTCTTTATCAATCCCACATAATCGTCCTCCAAAGCAGGTCCAGCTTGTTTTGAACATTTGCATGCCAGTTCCTTTTTTCTGTTCTGAAGACATCTTTTATGAATTTCCTTTTCCACATACACTTTCCAGGGGGAATGGGTTGACTTTGTTTATCTTTTCTTGATATTATTCATCAGAAACAACTCTTGTACCAGCAAAGAATCACTCCTTCTAATTGTGTCATACCTCTGCTTTTGTCACAGACCAGAAAGTAATTGTGCTTCATATCAGTGTCCCATGAAGGATTGGCGTCCTGTCCATGGTGAACCTGCTTTGTGCCTGTTGTCTGCTGGATTAGACTCCAGCTTGCTCTTACCCTTTAAAAATAGATGTTTGCATTTATCAGTGTTTCCAGATTGAGATCAATTTCATATTAGCTGTCACTTTATGTTGAACAGACACACTCCACTTCCCAAACATTATTACTATTTGAAAATGCCTTTAAAAGTTTTGATCATTCATTGAGACAAACTTCATTTCACACAAAAGAATATCTTTTCATCCCCCATTTAAACCTGTTAAGGTAATCCAAATAGTTTTGTGAAGTGAATTTTTTATGTACCTCAACATGGATTGTGTGTGGCAGAATTGCTAAGAAACTAAACATTACCTACTCCTCCTTCGTACCTGAGGAAGACTCCACAGGTTTTTCTTCTTTCCCTTTAACTTTCAGCATGGAACTAACTTGAATCTGTCATAAAAAGATAATTATACAGTGGAAAAGCAAGGACTGTTGGGAAAATTGGTCAATTTTTTGGGTGAGGTGCTAATTTTAACATGACAGGTTTGTGTGCAAAGACCAAGCTGATGTTCAGCATGATGTGAAAAGTAAGTAGTTCTGTGTTGCATCTGATTTTCT
Organism: Atractosteus spatula; assembly: GCF_055471065.1. Classification (NCBI taxonomy): domain Eukaryota; kingdom Metazoa; phylum Chordata; class Actinopteri; order Semionotiformes; family Lepisosteidae; genus Atractosteus; species Atractosteus spatula. The sequence goes on along the minus strand of NC_142708.1, from coordinate 61,863,745 downwards.
CAAAGCCAAAGGTATTGCCATTTACTGTATATGAGAGCTACCCTCTTAAAAAATTATCAAAGAAAACAGTGAAGAGAAGCTCTCTTTCAAATTGTAGTTCATCTACACATACTAAATGGAAGTATCCGAATTATAAAATTCCCAGATTAGTAGATCAGTAGCAGTAGAGTTCAGTAGTAGAAAAAAACATACTGTATAATGTGTTTAATACCATTTCAACCACAATTAAATCTGTTTAAATCTATCAAACTATTGTTTTTTTTTGCTCAACACACTTTAGTCTGTGAGTCGCAGTCTGCTTGTTATCGGTGGTGTGTTATAACTTGTGTTGACATACAGTGTGAGAGGGCAAGACAATAACAATGCTAAAAATAGCACTCGAGCTTGCCAAAAGCAATGGGGCCATCTTGATCCGCATACAGTATATAGATCTGCAGGACAACGTGTCACTGTTGCCACGGTGCCTCTCTCCACTGGCTAAGATTACAATAAGCAGAAGAACTGATCATGTAAATTTCATAAGGAATGAACAGAAAGTGTGTGCCTGACAGCTCTATTTAGTGCACCTCTGGGTGGAAGGGAGAGCAATTGAAACATAGAAACTGAACTTCACTGCAGCAGTGTACAGCATTTTCTGTGAGAAAAAGTTAAAAAAATATAGTTGCCTTTCTGGTCATACTTTAATTTTAGATAGATAAAACTCTGCAAAGTCTGAGTAGTTGGTTGTACTACTCATGGTCTAATATTAAATGCTAGTTTCCGACATCAAGATTGTTTTGTATAGATGCCTTCCATTCAGAAGCTGCTCAGAGCTCTGAGGCCTGAATAAACCCAAGGCCATGTTTCATATCTTCAGTCTAGCACCTAGAGGGACAAGAAGGATCCCCTGCACATCACTTTACGTTTTATAGTCTGATTCAAACTGGATTGGGTGGAAGCAAGCTAAGAACATAATGCAGCAATTTTCACAGAGAAATGTAAAAACATGAAAGACTTTAGTGACTGTTGAAGTTCTGACAGCTCAAATTCGGAGGTTATTGAATTGAACAGTTCTGTGGTACTCACGCATGTTCTTGTGAGAGGAAAGGACAGTTCCCAAAGAGCTGAAGAGCCTCCTTTCATCCCCAGTGATTTTGTTTCTCCTGTGTCTCAGAGAGGCACATCTTCCAGGCTTCTGTTTGCTCTCATTACATCACCCTGTGTATATATCCCTCTTATCCCTTCTTCACACAGAAGGATAACGATGTGGAATTACAAAATCATTTGCCATCTAGAGCATTAATAAATAAAACATTTAACCAAGAGATTCGCTCTCACATTACATGCTCGTTATTGATCCACATCAGTAGTTCAGATGCTAGTTACGGATTTCGACCTGATTTGAGGTCTCCTCGGCTTAAAGGAAAATGCTGGCAACCACCAGCTGTTGCAGATAGGATCATGGAGAGTGTTTTTTGGTGGTATTACAAAGGTTACCTAATCCTGTAGAATGTGTTAGATTGAAACACTGGAAACGTATTACCCTGTCCAGATAAATTGATGTACTAGTTTGTTTTTAGTGGATGTGGGATAAAACCCCGCTTTTTTTATTCAAAAAGTATAAAAAAATCATTCCTTAATTACCTTCACATGCGTTACAATGTGTAAAAATTAAAACATTTCTTCCAGTTCTGGTCTGAACTGCAATGCCAGCTATAAAAAGGCTAAATCTAACTTTACATGGAATGTTAAACAGTTTCCGTCAAATCTGCCGCCAGAGTGAAAGCACTCACTGTCTGCCCTTTCATTCCTTTCAGGGACTCATTTCATCTACTGCGCCACATCCAGGGTTTATAATGGAACAGTTTTAGGAGGTGTGTGTATAGTTGTAAAAAGGATTCTGTTCCACATACTCAGAAATATGCTTGAATCACGGGACAAGGTCCTTAAACATTCCTCCAGGAAGTAGTAGTTCAGGTGGGTAGCTGCGTCAGCATGCGTAGGCTGCAAAGGAACAAGTAATAGGTTTATTCCATGCTGAAAAAAAGAAGAAAGAGAACACAACGTTTCGGCCGTGGAGCCTTCTTCAGGTGTGAGAGAGACAGGGCAGTAGGCAAAGGTAAAGTAGCGGGAGAACAAAGGTTGGGAGGGAGGAGGAGTGAGAGGCGGGAGCAGGGGACAGAAAGAGAGGCCAATCAAGAGGTGTGAAGTCAGAATGGGTGCAGAGAGGTGTGAAATGAAACTTCCAATGAATGGAGAAAATTTAAAAGAACAGTAGTCTGTCGTTAAGGGAAGGGAGAAGGTGTGATCCTAGCTGCAGAATAATTTTAGTTTCGGTGGTCTTTCTGATGTATGAGTTTGGAAAACCGTCTTTGAGAACACAGACGGAGAGATTAGAGTGGTCGTGGCCGTCAGAGGTGAAATGAGAAACAATGGGCTTGGAGAGATCTTTAATCTTTACAGCCCTGACGTGTTCTCTGAAACGGTCTCCGAGTCTCCTTCCTGTTTCTCCAATGTAGATGGCTGGGCATTTACTGCAAGAGATACAGTAAACAAGGTTGCTGGAGGTACAAGATGCTGTCTGGGTGATCCGGAATTGTCCTGAGGGGCCTTGAATGAGTGTGGTGGTGGCTGTGTATTTGCAGGTGATACAGCGAGCTCTGTTGCAAGGGAAAGTGCCTGGTGTGGATGGTTGTTGAGGGCGGTCAAGGGAGCTGTGAACAAGGAGGTTACGCAGATTAGGTGGTCGGCGATATGAGATAATAGGGCGATCAGAAAAGAGGGCCCCAATGGAGGGATCATCCTGTAGGATGGAAAAGTTGTGGTTAATGGTCCTGGGGATAGGAAGTGTGTTAGGGTGGTAAGGAAGCACCAGAGGAATGCGGTTGTTACGGCGGGAGTTCCTGATCGGGTTGATGGTCCGGGGGGTGTTTTTGGCTCGGGCAAGGGCCCTGTCAATCACACTGCTGGGGTATCCTCTGTTGATGAAAAATGAGTACATTTCGAGGGCTTGGTTCTCGAAGTCGATGTCGTCGCTGCATAATCGTCGTAACCTAAGGAACTGTGAAAAAGGAAGAGAGTTTTTAGTGTGGTTGGGGTGAAATGAGCTGTACAGGAGGTAGCTGTGTGAATCCGTGGGTTTGTAATAAACTGAAGTGGACAGTCGGGGGTAGTTGATAGACAAGTGGATGTCTAGAAACGGAAGAGTAGTGGAAGATATGTTAATCGTATATTTGAGGGACGGGTGGAAGTTGGTGAAATGGTGCAGGAAGAACTCAAGCTGATCGTTGGAGCATGTGGCGGCACCGACGCAGTCATCAATATATCGTTTGTAGAGGTCAGGGACATAGCCAGTGTAGGAAGCGAAGAAGCGTTCTTCTACCCAGCCGACAAAAATGTTGGCATAGCTGGGTCCCATTCTGGTGCCCATGGCAACTCCACTGACCTGTTGGTAAAAAAGATTATTGAAAGAGAATGCGTTCAGTGTGAGGACCAATTCTGCAAGGCGTACCAGGGTGTGGGTGGGTGGATCAAGCACTGTGCGTTTGTCCAGCATGTGCTTGAGTGCTGTAAGGCCGTCATTATGGGGAATGACGGTGTACAGAGATGTGATGTCCATGGTAAAAATGTAGCATTCGGTACCCTGAAATTGGAAATCATTAAAAAGTTGGAGCGCGTGGTTGGTGTCTTTGATGTATGAGGGAAGATCTTCAACCAGCGGTCTCATGAGGCTGTCGAGAAAGGCTGAGATGTAAGTAGTTGGACAGTTACATGCTGATACGATGGGGCGTCCAGGGGTGTCCGGTTTGTGGATTTTGGGGAGGAGGTAAAATTGAGATACCTGTGGATGTTCCATGATGAGCCGGTTTGCCTCCTGGGGGAGCTCATTACTGCTGATAAGAAGAGAAATGGTGGATACCACTTCCTTTTGGTAGTCAGTGGTAGGGTCCTGTTGGAGATATAATTATAAATAATTATATAATTATATAATTATAAATAATTATATATAAGATATAATTATAAATAATTCCTCCAGGAAGCCAGCAGGATCCTTTGAGTAATCTTTCTCAGCAAGGGATCCCAGAAAGACTGCACAGGATTCTCAAAGCCATCAAGAACACTTGAAGCAATCCTTAGGGATTTTGGTTCCCACATTGTTTAAGATCAATTTCTGGCAGGGAACCTGCAGATTTCTTACCTTTTTATTTTTTGGCAGCACTTTCAATATAGACACTCGCCAGGATTTTGTTTTTAATTATGTATGTTTTATTTACCTATGATAATTACTCACTATGACTTATTTATAATAAAATTTTAAATCCAAAGGTAAAGCTTAAAATATAAGAGAACCATTTAAATCTTGTAAGATACAGTAGAATTCCATGATAAAACAAAAGAATCTTCCCACAGCCTAAATTAGTCAACATCTATGAGAATTCTTCTTTGGAGATCAGGTTTCTTGTATGTTCTTCTTCTGTAAAGACTGACATACATTAAGGAAAAGTGGCATTCTTCTGTTTTCCATTTGGGATCCACACCTCCGTGTTAATTAGTACCCCAAATAATACATACTAAACTCATGCCAGAATTCGGAAAGATAACAATGAAAACCATACAAAGGAATTAACATTTTCAGATGAGGAATAATTGTTTCTGTTGATTTGTATGGAAGTAAAAAAATTAGATTAAAAATATAGAGAAAGTGGAAGCTCTGATCTTAATATTTTTTTAGAATGGTCTTCCTTTCATTTTAAGCGGTACCTGCAAGCTTAAAACATGTTAAATGGGGATTATTAAGAAAATGCATTTGGCAGCCCAGCCCCAGTTGTAGAGTCATTGAAAAGGACCTCTATCCTGGCACCTGTAAAATCAGTCTTTGAGTGCTGTGAGGTAATCTATACCCATCCAGTCATCCCTGTCAGAAGAGAGGTTTGTTCTTACATGTTCAGAGGCCACGGGAACTGGTGCTTTGTGCAGTTGTGCTCAGTGCTTTCAATGTCCCTCACAATGTTCCTGACTGGCAGATTGTTGTATTTTTTCTCATAGAAGGAAACATGGTCGTCTAAAACAAGCAGGAAAGAATGAACTATTTTTGTACATAACTAACTTCAAACTCAAATTAATCAAGTTATTTAAGTCACTTCAGAGAAAACGACCCCCCAGACAGAGACTGTCATCTCAATCGGAATTTATCTTGTGATCATTTTTAGAATGTATCTGACAGTAAGGTTAGTATGACAATCTAGGGACTCAAGCCAATACAGGCTACACCAGGACTATGTCACCTATTTAAAACTAAAACTAAAGAGCTGAAGAGATCTAAAACACAGAAAATGAAAACCACACATACTGTATGCAAACTATGTAATGTATATGATGCAAAATATGTTGTTCTGAGACTTCTATGTGTATCACGTTTAGACAGTGCAAGTTCGGTAGGCATATGCACATGTGCTGAAGAAACATTCAAAGGAGTCAAAGTGTCCTCACTTACATGTGACTTACATGTTAATAGAACAATATAAGTGAGAAAATCATTTTCTTTTCCTTCTTGAGCGAAGGGATGCTGTTATCCATTCTCTTTTGCAGTGATGCCGTTTGCCTAACACACAGCATGTTTCACTGGCACTGGTGGCAGCCAGGAGAAGCGCTATTAATTGGTGTTCAGCCAGGAGAAACTGGCCTGCTTCCAAGGCGCTAAATGCTAGCAGGAGCCAGTATGTCCAGCGGGCCACACAGTCAAACTAGGAATGAAAGGAGGAATTACAGGCGCGCTTGTTGTCTGCTCCTTTGCACACAGATTTGCACGCGACGCTGTGCTTCAGACAGGTGGGCTCTGAACAGCACGCTGTCTCCTCATGCTTCATCTTCTCTTCAGTGCTCCCCGCTGACTGGTCGGCAGTACTGTGCTTTCAAATGCTGGCTCCAAAATTCACAAAGAATTCTGACTAATTACTACAGGGGCAGACCCATCCCCAGACCCCAGAGTGAGAATCCACGTCAAAACTGAGAAAGTACAGGTAGCATTCCTGTGTGCTGGGGTTAAACATACAGTGGGATAGGAACGGAAATAAGATTTGAAAATGGTCCCTGAAATGTTGAAACCAATAACTTGACGTTTTTCAAGAAATTAGTGGATGAGATCGTTGGATCAATAAACTACCAACTACTGGGCCAAATGGGCATAATGGCTTTCCCTTGTTATATGTCTTATGAATAATTACGTCTTGCATTTGTGAGCAATGAGGATTTGCAGCTGCCATTTCAGCCTTTTAAAGGTGTAGTGGTTCTAGTAGTACTGTGCTGCTGTATAGAGAAGCCTATAAATTGCAGAAGCCTGGAGCAGCAAAACAGATCTTAATGAAATTCTGCCCAAGGATTTTCCATAGTAAATGACAGAGAGTCCAAGGGCTTTAAGTTGTAAATCCTTTGGACCTTATAAACAGGGAGCAAAGACAGCTGAGCTCTCACTCAGTTCTTATCTGAGCCGTCTGTCTAATGAGCGGTTTGCTGGACTTTCCTTTCCTGTTACAGCCTGTTCCATGTGTGCAGAAGCTATACAGCACATGAGAAGACTGTTTTTTTTTTGCAAAAACATATTGTTACAAATAGGTAGTTATGAAAATAGAGAATTACAAAAAATACCAAGCAAGATCATTAATAATTAAAATAATGAATCACTACCCCCAAATTGTAAAGATATGCTAGGAATATACTTGAGTGGTTGGTATAATTAAAGGCACCAGAGTTCTTTGTTCTCTATTGAAAGAGTAATAAATCAGGAACTCTAGGTTAAACACATATTTATTAACAATGACAATCACACACTAAACAAAAATAAAACATGCAAGTTACTCTATTTACAAACAAAGCGCCCCCGAGGCCTACGTCCTGACCCACCAGAAAAAGTGCTACCAAGTATTCGAAGAACCTATCTAATAACTACATGGGCCAACAAGCGGGATAAAACTGCCTTGTAAACTACACAGAATACTACCAACCATTAGAAAGTGAATGTGAAACCTATCTCTCTATTCTAAAAATGCACCCATTAACCAGGAGAGACCCTTTTTAAGCTAGGGATTGTGTCTACATGAAATCAGAGTACCTAAAAGCAACAAAATGGCAAGTTTCACAAACAAAATTCTAAGGTCTATTGGGACAGGGACCTTTTGACTTTGATGGCTCCCCTTTCCCTCTTCCATTTTCATCTTTTTGTCTTCCCTCTCTGTCTTTTTCTGCTGTTTTCCTGGACTGTTGAGGAATGTTAATGTTACCTTGAACTTAATTAACCAAGGTAAACCACAAGATTAATTTGCCTCAGACACCCTTCCACTCAGCAAACACCTCGGTTCCTTTCTTCCTTCATAGTTCCCAAGAACTACAAATCTTGACACTAGCCAGGTGTTAAATTCTTAGACACCTTAATAGCTCCTTCCAATATCTGTAGCATTAGTCTTGCGACTTTTTACTAGGCACAGGGTTTTTTTTGCTGCCTTTTGAATCTCACCCACATATGAATAATGATCGTCACTTTTTCCCCGTTAAAGAAGATCAGCTTTATACAGTATATGGCTTCTACTTAATAATTAATAATTTCCTCACAAAGAAGTGGAATCTGCCAATTGTAATCTTTCATAAAACCATATACATCATCTACAATGATAAGATGTAGAGCTATGATACATCGGGGTATCTAAGGGAAGCATCTTGCAGCAGTATCAAATCCAAGAAAAATACACCGTCTTTACTTCCGCTGCTCGTGATTCAAGGAATAAAAGAAAAGACAAGTTGAAATCCATGTGGAAGTGTTTTAGCAAGGGTTTTAGTATCTAAACAATCCTGAAAAAGTCAAGCCAAGAGACAAACAATCCGATATGAAAATCATGTTTCAGGGAAAAGGAAGTGAAGCAGGGAGCAAGTCTTTTCTTCCTGAGGTCAGAAACTGTTCAGAACAGCTGGTCTGACCAAGTGTTGGATGGAATTGGAAGATCTTTTAATATCAGAGCAGTTGAAGAATTTGTGTTCCCACTCCACTACTACTACTTGGATATCTCAAGGCGGGCTGTTCAGTTCCAGACAGGGACTTCAGACCTCAAACCTTGAACGTATCTACCGATCCAGTTCTCCAACACGGAACTAAGATCGTGTTTTCTTCTGGCTTCACGAATCTCGAACAAAGGTAATTTACTTCTTACTCTGTCTCTGAACTCATATTTATTAAACAAACAGACTGCAAGCAATGTACTTTTTTTTCCAGCACATAGAGTTTTACGGGGAAGCTGAGCGGTCTACGCAGCTGGAAGGATCGTCTAAAGAGTTGTCATTGCTTCTGTGGCCTTGACATTCGTGTCATCTTCCCCGGACGCAGTGATGGTTTAATAGGGAGCTGTAATTGATAGAGGAAGTGCCCGAGATGCCTGGAAGGCCTGCAGTCCTGTGAACAATCTGACAGAGGCTGGGATCCTGTGTCTGCTAACCCTCCGCACTCTGCCGACTGCAATAATTTGAGACCTCCTCTGTCGTACTCTAATGTGACACTTTGTGTGTCGTGAGTAAGTGAGTTTGTTCCACATCTGCATCCTCTCACTCTGCAAGTACTGTCTTCATGTCAGTGGCTGGGTGAAGAGGTAAGTGTCACTTGGAGAGTGATCATCTGAGCCTGCTTTGAAGACACCCAGCTGCATGTTACTTAATAGCAGGAGGATTATCTTGCCTGACAGGTATCATTTTAATTTTAAGCCTGGGCCCTTTTTCACTCCCAAATCAGGTACAAGATTGAAATATCTGGTATCTGGTTGGGTAATGAAGAAAGGCGTGCAGGGTAAAAACCCTGAACAGATGAGGTAGACTCATAATAAGCTGTGCAATATGTGTCTTATCCCCTACATTACTCATTTCCAGGGCGGTTCATGAATAAAGGCCACAGTTTCTGCCAAAGCAATACTTCATAGCAGCAGACTAAGATCAGATTTATTTATCTGAAAAAAGGGTAAATGGGAAGCAAACAGGAACAACTTCAACATATCCAGCTGCAGTGGGTTGTAGGATCAAATTGAAATCCCGGAGAATGTTTCCATTGAAAGGAATGAAGGCCGAAAAAAATTAAATTTTGCTTTGGTGTATGACCTTGTGTGACTCTTATGGTTCATTTTTCTAACCAATTGTTATCAATTCTCCCCCCCTCCCCAACACGTGTATGCCTGAGAAACTGTAAATGCTGTAAAATGAATTTATCAGTGGAGGTAAAATCAAATGCAGACCCAGTTAAGTATTTTGAAAGCAAGCTGCATAAAACAACCACATCAGCACTTTAACGGGCCATGACTGAAGTGAAGTTGTTGGAGATTCTGTGATATCCAAGAGTGGCAAAAAAAAGTGTGGTGATTGAAGGTGCTTATGTAAAAAGAGACATGTGTGATTTGAAATGGTCTACAGACTGTCCTATGTGGCGAATGCAAAGACAGTATTATGAAACAGAGGAATTTGGAGTTAAGTACATTGGAACACTCACTTCCTGAAATTAGCCTTCAGATTATCTAACATTAATTCTCATTTTGTGGGTGATTTTCAGCAGCTTACCGGGTGGTACAGAAGATGAAAGAAGTGGTGAAATTTGTACCTAATGACCAAATAACTCTGGCAATTAGATTTGAATAATTGCTCTCAAGGGTGGGTTCCTTTAAAATCCCCTACAGACAAACAGCCCATCCAGAAGAGGAAATTTGTGGTCATCTATTTAGGAATTAACAGGAATCTTTCTTGAGGACATTCCTGTTTCTTTGGTATCAAAACCTGATGTTACCTATACCATTGTTGAAAAGCCAGATTTCCACTTGGGAACCACTCTTGAGTGTTCTTCAAAGTCTTCAGTTTAATCTTCCAACTAGCACTGTTCAATAAGTGAGTGAATTGGCTGAGCACTGTCTCCACGGACTGCTTTTTGGCAAGAAGCTGGAGGCTTGCAGTGCTGTCAGCAAGAGCTGCGTGTGTACTCCAGTTGGTGCTAGCCCAGCTGTACTGTAGTTGCTGTGTGGCTCACAGAGTGCACAGGAAGAGGTTGGCTTTGTTTCAGAGACAAGCCCATGCTCAATCATCATAACTCTTGTGCTGGCACAATTTGTTGTAGTGGTGAGTCAGGTGATTAGAATCTGACAAATCAAAATTAATGTGGGTTAAAAAAAACATTTGCCTCTTCCAATTACAAAATACATGAATCTGAAAGCTTAGATTAAACAAAGAGCAAAATGCCCTTACATATTTCAGAAATGGACATTACTTTCACAGGTGCAAGGCAATGTTACACGGAAGGGTCTTATGCTCAGAAGTGTCTTATGCTCAGCATAAGGGGTTATAGACAGCTCTGTGTTTTTGTGCCATTGTACTCTGCCCAGGGTGTCACTCTCCTGATAACTGTAAGTGCATTGCAAAGCGTGGACAGAGCTGCTATAATCAGGATTTGAGGCTTCTAAATGGAAAATCTGTTTGTAGCAAAGTCCAACTGAGTTTGAAAGCTGCACCACTTTCTTTCTGGATGTTTGAAATCGAGCTGTGGTGTACCAATAGCAAAAACACTTGGACCACATATGTCACAGATAGCATGTTTTCCTGCTTCAAAACTGGGATGGCTGTGGAAATGTTTTGAGTTTGAAATGTGTTTTTCCAGAAGGTTTTGAGTACAATAATGAAAACATTCAGGGTTCATGTGAAACATTAAACAATTACACAATTACAGGGGTAGCAACAGTTATTGGAGCTGTGATGGACAATGTATAATTACTGTGCTAAAACACACAATTAGTTTTGCACATTCATTTGTTGAAAGAAAAACAAGCTGATTTTAGCAGAGACTACACATTACGTTAGAAGGTTGTAACATTAGCTACCTTCAGTATGAATATTGTCAGATCTCGGAAGCTGAACAAGGATGGGCCTGGTCAGTACTGTGATGGTAGATCCTCGGGGAAAAACTGTTCTACTGTAAATGTACCTGTATTTTGCTAATAAATTAGAATGCTATTAAGACAGTGCATGTGATAACCTTTTGTTGGTTTCACTGATTACTGGCAATCTGCCCTCAGTACAACCTTGTGAGGTGAAAGGGTAGTTTACTCCCTTTTTCAAGTTGCATCGTGCTTTTTGGTGGTGCCAAATGAGCTCAAAAGTACATCCCTCATAAACCCAAGAGAGCCCGTGAGCCACAGCAAAGGAGCAATAGTCCTTTGTACAGTAGATAGTTCTACTGTATTCCCACCTTTGGAAGATGGAAATAGAATGTTTTAAACCTTATAGTGCTACAGTGTAATAACTAAACAAACCCCAAAGCTTCTTTGTTTTAAAAAGACATTTATTTAAAGAATAGGTTTATTGTTAGCTTAAACAGAAGCCAGAGCCATTGTTGAACTTTGATTGCGTTGTTCCTGAACAATATATAGCGTGAGTAAATCAGAATAAAAATGTGACATGGCAGTGTGTGCACAGACAAGCAAGTAAGGATTGCAGCCTAATCTGCATTTGGCCTTGAACTTCTGGAATAAGTAATATGGAAAACGTTCAAGGTCAGGGGACCAGCAGCTACTGTTCTGTGTGCAATATGCCGTGCCCCACCAATATAGATAAACCCACAAATCAAGTCATAATCAGTTGATTATCCCTCACCTGGAATCTTGGACGGGATGTGCCCCAGTCAAGAACAACACCACAAAAAGAAATATTTAGCATACCAGCTGCTTAGAAGTAAACTTTTGTCATTGAGACACAATAATCAATAAAAATTATAAATTACAAATGGTAATTCATTGAGCATTCTGCTTTACACATGCAATGTTACAATGTATGCTGCAGTCATTTGAAACAGTGCTTAGGTTTTACATACCTGTAAACTTAATTTTATATACACAGTCTTATGTTTTCCAAAAAACTTAGGATTGCATTTTGCCCTATAAAATACGACGTACCCCGGCAGTCCCTAATGATGTTAAGCTGTTGTTACAGCCTCTGTTTACTTCAGAAATTGAATTTAGAAATTCGTGTTGTTTTTGGGAGGTATGTTTTCCATTTTCCAAATGAGTACTGGGGGTTAATCCTTCCAGGGATAATAGCCAGCCGGAGGGTGATGCTGACCATGTTACTCTTGCCCTCCATTCTGCCATGGGCCTTTATGGCCTGAAAAGGGGACCTAATCTACCTACCTACCATGTTTTCCATTTGCAGAGGCAAGTTCAACTGTGCCAAAACTGAAAGACAAGACTGAGACTAAAGAGACTGAGATTAAAAATGGAGCATTGCTGTGTCTGACACTAGCACTTGTGTGTTCAACACTGTTGCACCCCTGTGTCAGACACTGTTGCACCCCTGTGTCAGACACTGTAGCACTCCTGTGTCAGACACTGTAGCAATGCTGTGTCTGACACTAAGAGCACTGCTGTGTTCGATACTGTAGCACTCCTGAGTTCAACACTAAGCACTGCTGTGTTTGACTAGCACTAACCAGGCCTTTATAGTTACAAGGTGTTAAGGTCTTTTACTCCACCTGAGTTCTTAATTTTTTAATTCAATTGGTATTTGCTTAAATTACCTTTTGTCCCTTCTTCCAGGACTGCACCAGGTCATTATTAAAATATGCCTATAGCCCTTGCTGGACAGTAGCCTTTGAGGGCCGAATTTTGAAGAGCATTGTCTTTCCTAGCTGTCTTTTAAAACTATTTTTCTGGCTATAAATTATTGATTTATAATATCAGGTATCTACTGTATTTATGGATTTTGTTTTTGCATTTATTGTACATACAAATAGCTAGTTCTCAAGTTATCATTCAGTTTTTCCATAAAAATATCTTAATGAAGACTTTCATTCTTTCATAAAAATGTAAAAGAACATATTACAAAGAACATTGAATTCCTTTCAGTGCATATGTGCCATTAATTCCCATTTCAGGAGCCAGGAAGAACCAAATAGTTTGATACCGATGTGTAGTATCAAGGCACTCCAGTTTGTACAGTGCGCTGTAGATAATGCTGTCTTGCATGTGTCATATGCTGTTAACCAGAGGAGCCAAATGCTGGTCTCATCACATTACAGGTCCGCGTGATAAAAGAAGTATTGTGTTACACAGCTTTAACAAAGTAGCAGATCAGAGAGAGAGATCACAGCCTAAACTTCACAATGCAGTCAGGGCATGACTGCAGACAGATACATTTGCCACAGTGTCTGTGAGTGTGAAACTGTCTTAAACGAGGGCCCAGTGGAATAGTTTATCCTTTTACTCGTGTTATAATTAATACACCTGTCTCTGCATTGCAGAACCTTCAGAGCTCCCTGACGACAGAGATAAAAAGCAACTGTACTTTAAATACAAACAAATGCCTTTAAAATTCCCTTACACTATAGACAGTACAGCTTCAAATGTATTTCAGTTTTTTTCTAGCATTTGCACATACTTTAAAAAAGTGTTTTCAAACACATCTCAATATACAGTATTTAAAACAATAAGAATATTAAAGAAGTTGTGAAAAAGAGGAATCCAACTGGAATTTTATTTGGAATTTTAGTAGCTAATTAGGGACTCATGCAGCTATGTCTTGAAAGGAGCCAGGATATCAACCTGGCTTCAACCACAGGGCTGGTTACAGTAGCTTGGTTCAGAGTCTCTCAACCCTCTGTGTAAAGTGGTGCTTCCTGTGAATGTGCATTATCCCCTGGCTTGTGTTACACTGCTGACATTGAGGTTCATTGGGCTGACTTTGTTAATGTCTTTGATGACTCTGAATACTTGATCAGATCACTTTGTAGACTTAAAAAGCTCTGTTGTTGAGCCTGTTGGTACGGGACATTCCCTTGATCCCAGGAATGTACTTGCGGTAATGCAACTTACATATGTTTATTATATAAACCTTCAGGATACTGTTGTCTGTATTATTCAGTGTGGGATGAATCAACTTGTTAAGCTTTCTCCATTTTTGGTGCTGTATCTGTAGAGTAGATTAAGGGTCTCTTTCCTTGAGGAAAGTTATTCTAGAATGGGCTCCTCTTGACAAGAAGTCTAAGTGGAGTCTTTGTTTGTGAGCCAGAAACTGGAATGCAAACCTGCAACCCCTTTAAAAGCAGTCCAGTCTTGGGTTTCATACATAGTTGTGGCCCCCCTGAGATGAAGGGTCCTTCTGCATCCTGACAAACTAGGGTGGGATCAGGTTTTACCCTGCCATCGTTAGTCAAGGTCACAGCCAGGGGGTACAGAGAAAGGTCAGGAGAGCTGTGTTGCCTTTCCCGGAAAAGATGTCATGGATCCTCTCCAGTTGACTATCACTCCAGGCACTGGGTCTTTCATGCGTGCATCAAAAAACAATACCTATCTCATTTCCGTTTGGGATATTTATCTCCATTTGGTGGATAAAACTGAGTACTGGAGGCAATAACAAGGTGTACACTGTGCCAAAATGTGAGGCACTTCATATTTGCTCAGTCGAGTTAATTTGCATGATAGCAATTTTGCTATCAAAAGGGACATACAGTACCTTAGGAAAGTAGGTTTTCAAGGCTCTGTAAACCCTGATTTACCTGGGAAGAGAAGAAGGGATTTGTGCACAAACACCCTCATTCAGATTTTATCTTTGGGTCCTAATCACGTACAAATGTTCTTTCCATCCATATCAGAAAGATGCGTATTCCTGGTAAGGGTCACAGCAGGCTGTGTCCTGGGATGCACAATGGTAGTTTATCCTGGGCAGAACTTCTGTCCTTTGCAAACCATTCATTAAAGCTGTTCATCAAAGATTTGTCTTTCACAACTGCAGCAAAAATTAATGATCAACCTCAAACAAAAACCACAGTTACCGGTTGACAATCAAGACAAAGATCTTGGTAAGTATGTCATTGTCTATAGAGATTGAAGTTACACCTGCCAAATGGAGTCTGTATACTGTAGTTCTTGAGGAGGTTAAATTTATTCGCTCATCCACTTTCACATGAGAATCTTGCTTCCTGAGCACCCCTTTTGTACATCTCTTGCACATCCTTCCTCCTTGCCATCTTCACCCTTGTAGCAGCTCCCTGGCTCATTCCTCACAGGCAAGGGGTGTCCTGCCAGCCCTGTCCTTACAGTCAGGCAGCCTTTTTGTCAGCTTCACAAGTTTCACCAGATTCTACTATGCTCTCCTCATATATTTATTCATTCTGTTGCCTCCTCAGATTAATTTAAAATTGATAGGCCCACTGAACTGATATTTGGGATAATTAGTTTTACCAGATCACATCCAGATGTGTGAAATAATGTCAGAATGGGACAGAGACCTTCCTGAAGATCAAATGCAATCCTGAATGGAGAAGTGCCTTTGTGGCTCAAAGAAGGAAGGTTTTCCACAAATGTGAGCTCAAAATGTGGATGCATGATCTGGAAGCAAAAAATGATTGAGAATCTAGAAGCAGCACAAAGGAAGACAGGAGATATATATACTGTACATACTAAGACATATCTTGGGGAAAAAAGTTTGGGGTCAGTCGGAAAAATTAAGTTCTGCCGAATTCTCTTCTTTCTAGATGGAATGGTAAAATGAATTAAAATACCTCTGCACTCTACTGTATGTAGATTTCCTGTGATTTTATCTAGATTTTGCAAAGACCCAAAAAGATGTATGTAATTCACTATTGGTCACTTCATGTTCCTTTTCAGCTGCTCTGTTAATTTTTGCTACTGCATGTCACATTAAAGTTCTCAAATTAAAATTAGCTAGTCAATAATTTTGCTTCTTTTCCCACATTTCCCTCACATTGGTTTAGTTTCATATCAAAAGAGTTCACCTGGCCACAGCTAAGGTAAGGTGGCAGAGGTCCATGTGAATTAAACACAATAGGGATCAATTTCTTTTGGGTTTTGGATTTGAAACACAGTAACATCACAAGACCAGGCACCAATTCTTCCAAAATAACTGAATCCAAAGAATGCCTGCATTATTTGTTTGCATTGAAAACATTCCAGAAGCTTAAAACATTTCTTTCTCATGGGAGTGCCTTTGTGTTCAGATAATCATCTCACCAGGAACCCTTGTACAGTACTCATAATTAATCACAGATTCAGGGCAAGATCCACCCTGTATTGCTATCTGGACAGTTTAAGAATCACATGCTTCCTATTAAATTGGAACAGTTGGTGAAGGGCTAAAGAGGGCTCTTGGTTACTAGGTGGTGCGTTACCACAACAGTTCAGAACATTCTGAACAACCCATTTATAATCAAGCAATTCCTCGTTAACACGCTTCACTCCTCAAGTTGAATTCTGACCTGTTTAATTGATTATGTCTGTGTAGGAATATGAAGGAGGCAAAGGTGTACTTCTAAGACAATACACTTTCTTATTGTTAGATGTGTAACCACTGTGAATGAATCTATAAGCAGAATGAAGAGCAATAGTGTTTCAGAATGTATTGTTATTTAGCACAAGAAATAACATGTCCAGACAGCATCTCTGTTTGCCCTTTTTTATTTTAAAATCTTTCAGGCTGGTAGACCGTTGGAGGAACTGAGTTCATCAGCTATCTTTCTTCACTGCCCTTCTTTCTGATGTGTTTTCAGCCCGGAGTTTGGCCTGCCCACTGTGGTTCAGTAACTCAGCGGCCTGCTATATGAGTGTCACCACCCCTCAGTGTTGTGTCTCTTAGGAGTCAGTACTGTGTTATGTAATGTGCAGCTCACCAGAGAGTCCCAGCAGCGTGCCTTTGCCAGAAGCCTGTTTTAGAAAGTCACCTCATGCACGCGACACCTCAGCGCCTGCAGAAGGAAATTTCATGGGGGACCTTCTTACAGGTTAAGGGGTCCTGTTGATACCTTGTAGACTGGTGTCAACTTCCTGTGATTATTCAGTGTCTTGTGATTGCAAGGAAAATATAGCTTGTTCACTCTTATTCATATCATCTTCATACTGATATCGACTGATTTGTCCAAATATTTTAGACCTTTGTTTACAAAAGTGCACAATATTTTGCAAGTTTAAATAAAGGCAAGTAAATAAAGGGGCATAAGATGAGTCATTTTCATTATTTTTTCAGTTTTAATTTAAGGAGTTATTTTCCTTTTTTATTACCTCCAATTTGGATTGTGCAGAAGGTAATCAACACAGGGGGAAAGGAGATTGCTTGTGCTTTCCTCTGAAACTTGCTCTGTAACAGCTGTTCAGCATTTTCGGAGTCCCAGAGCACTTACAGGAGATTTTATACTGTGAAGGATCAACAGTGTGTCTGATGACAGCTCTGCCAACTCACAATTGCCTTGCAAGTCCCAGGAAGTTATCGTTGAATGTTGAACCAAGAATGTCTGCACTCACTCAAAGCTACCCCACTGCTGTGGAAACATCTGTGTAGCTGAGTCACACCATTTCTCTGGCATGGTAGTCCTTCATGTATGTGTACATAAGAATTTGATGGTTGATTGCTGATTCACGTATCACAGAGTATGTTATGAACGGGCAATTATTTATTTCTGAGCACCCATCAAAATGCATTTTAAAAGCTCAACCAAAGTAACAGAGTCTGAAGAGCAATCTGTGATTCTAACAAGGGATTAAAAGGTGTACCATTAGTTTATATTACTCTGAATGGTAAATAACATTAATAGAGTGAAAACTGTTAAACATATGGTTTACAGGGTTCATGTATTATTAAATGAGTGACATCTGTAAATGTTTTGAGCAGTCAATAGCAAAAGCAAGTGAGTATGATGGGTTCACTTGTGGTACAGATGCCTTTATTCCTGGGTGCTTTTCAATACCTTTGAGAACTGTAATCCAAATCTCATTGGACATGCATGCCCCACACCCCTGGACCCTGTTGCAGCTGTTTCTATAGGCCTTTTTAGTAAAACACCTTCTTTGGTCCTGACGTGGAGTTAAAATGGTCTACTTTAGTGAGCAGCATGGTCTATTAGCTAATGTTGTTAGTGGAATCAAAACCAGGAGACCCAACAGAGGACTGGATTGAGGAACAATGTCCTAAAACCTATTACTTGAAGGATGCCTGTACATATGTGGCCAGACTCCAAATAGTGGTTACTTTACCAGTGGCTAGGCTACATGTGAAAATGTAAGTCAGGGATGTCAGACTTCACAGAGCTGCATGACAGAGCTGGTATTCGTTTAGGTCCCAGAAATTTAGACCCATTGGAGATGCTTAATGTCTAAAGGCAAAACAACACAAGGCAGCCTTTTACAGCCACAAGAGAGTCTGTATTGCTGTCTGGAGAAATATAGCAAATGGCTTTGAAATTGGATTTTTACCTTTAAACAATAGTGTGTTAATATACTTAAGCTGAAATGAAACATGAAACAAAAAAGTCAAAATACCATTCCAAAAAAAAAAATAACAGTAACAAGAAAGTGCCTGCCAACTGATCAATGTGAGCAGTACAAAGGGAGGTACTGCTCACTAAACTGAAAAAATGTCTAGGCTCACTTGAGCTAATTAGGGCTTAAAATTGGGGTGCATGTTAGTATTGGTACATTGGGGCACACTGTGCAATGTCAAAGAAAATGTCATGGGAAGTTCAAATTGGCAAGGTTTTAAAGAGATGTGATTGATGATTGTCCAGTAGGTGGCACTGTTTGCTGACTAGTACTGCTTCCTTGAGAAGGGAGTGATACATCCGACAGGAGTCTAATTCCATGTAGAAGCAATGAGACAGTATTACAAGCCCTATACATCTGTACATCTAAAGATTACTTCCTGGATGATTAATCCTTGCACGAATGTTTTCTCAGGTGGACATCTTGTGCTAGTCCTCCTTGTGCCTCACTGAGTTAACCAGATGTCTAGAGAGGATGCTCACACACCACTACCACACCACGCTATTCCCTTCAGGTTGCCCTCACCAAGACCCTGGTCTAGACAGATATTCAGCCAGCTTGTCTGAGACATACTACACATGTTCAAGTCTAATTTGTTAGTGGTATGATATTTGGTAACTAAACGAGTTTGCTTTGCAGGGTTGTTACATTTATGTTTTGCCTATTGTTCCATTTTGCTCATGCACTCCAAAACACAATGAGAATGCAACCATTTTTATCCAGACGGAACACATGTAGTTCTCATCCCATTCCTAAATACTGAACTGGAGTGAATCAAATACACTGACAATGTAAGATACTCCCATTCTGAAATCTGATTACAGCACACACTGCATTTTTAATCAGAATTCAAGACAGTTGACAGATCATGCTGTTCAAGAACATGTAAATAGTTTTAAAAAAGAGGAGGCCATTTGACTCATCTACCCAAATAGTAGGAATTTATTGATCCAAGTGTCTCATCCAGCCATTTCTTGTAAGAGGTCAGGGCGTGGGCTTCAACAGCAAGCCAAGGTAACTTGTTCCATGCTCCTCAACTCTTTGGCTAAAGCATTGTCTCCTGTTTTCGGTTTTACAAAAGCCCTTCCACTTGCGTCCTCTGGTTTATGTTACCTTGTTTTCCTTGTGTTCCTTGTCTACAGAAGTCGACTGGCTTGTCTTTGTCAATGCAAACTTCGTTATCCTCGTTGCATGTGGCCCTGTTTGTGTAGGCTGAGACGCCTCTGAAATATTTTAATGCACAGCATGTGTCCAGCACCGAGTGTAACTGGAGATACCATGTTCATGTGGGTGAGGATGGCTCCAATTGTCCACTTGCACAATGTCGCCCGCCCTGAGTGACACATGCTGATTAAGAGTCATGTTATCCCCTGGTGTCGGTTTCGGAGATACGTGCATCAATGGCCAATGTCCCCGAGGCTCCTACACTGCTGCCCCTGACCCTGTGACATGTGATCTGAGAGCAGTTCTACTTGTGAGATTCTGTTACCCACAGTCGCATGGACGAACAACCCAAACAAAGTCATGTCAAAAGGTAGCTCAGATGGTGATACAGCTGTTCGCAGTTAGATGAAAACAGCTGAAATAACCAACTAATCAAACAGGACTTTGCATGTTTATATACTGTATGTATATTGAAGGGAGGTCAAAGCCAAGAAGGTTCATGCGACCTTTTACAGAAATACAGGTTAAGCAGGAATAATGGATGTAAAAACTATTTTTATTAATGGAAGTGCATTGAAATCAAAGTACAGTAGGCACTGCTTAAGCCAAACAGTTGTGGGAATATGGAACAAGCTCCCCAGCCATGTTAAAGCCTATAGTCTGTCAGCTTTCAAGAAACAGCTGGATGAAATCCTTGGATCACTTAGCTACAGTATTGAGTACCAAATGGGCAAATGACCTCCTCTTGTTTATAACCTTTCTTATATTCCTAAAGGAAGCTCATTAGAACATTCCCCCCTTGCTAGCCATCACAAATGCAGATGCTCTGCCTATCAAGTTCGGTTTTCGTCCATTCATGTCCCACAATAATTCCAGGTGCTTCTTTTTCAGTGTCCTGCAACTCATGTGCCACAGCATTTCGGTAGGATTGAGTCTGAGGGAAAGATGTTACACAAACCTCTAGTTCTCTGTGCCAGTGACCTTGCAATTTCAGCTGAATCTGGCCATTTGTTATCACGTGGAGAAACAAATCTGCTACAGGTAGCCATTCTTCCTGTGCAGGAGGGTTATGTTCACATATTTACAGTACATACAGCAGGTGCTGGTTTTGTACTAACAGAAGAATCCAACCGCCCACCTTCATGATTAAAGATCCACGGATGTCAAAGAAAGATCATGGAGTGTTTCATGTATTTTGATGACTTCGTTCAGGATCCATCCTACAAGTTGCCTACCAGATTGCAAGAGGAACTTATCATTTCCTTCCTGCACAGCGTGTCTTGTCATTGCAAAATGCAGGTAGGATTGGATAAAAGCATCAGTCAAATACATGAATAATTGCAAGTTCATAAAAGAGTGATATCTTTCTTTTTGTCTATATATGGGAATGTGTTCCATTTATTTTTCAGGTACATTTTTTGTGCCACTGTTACTGCTTGGACAATATCAGGGTTCTTCACAAGGTGGTGTAGAGTTACGTTAAGCGTTAAGAGTTAATTTTGCCGCTTCTCTCGCTCTTTATTTGCATTTTTGGTCATCTTTTCAGATTCTATGAAAAGAGAACATTGCTTTGTTGTTTTTGCAGGCTGCAGTGGATCATGTCCCGCAGTTCACTGGCCTGAAAAGTACAAAAGAATGACAGAGGAAAGACAAAACCGCCTGATGAGAACTGTTCTGAAAATGTGTTAATGACTCAGCAGTGGAGACAGGCTGCTGCCACTTGCTCTCCAGTGAGAGCAGAGACTCACTGGGAATTAATTCAGAGGCCAAGTCTCTGAAAGTCAGCCTTAAGCCGATGTGCCTCTTTCACAAGCGAAAGGGGATCTAGGTGTGTCACAAAGCAAGCATGCAAAGTGGGATCATTGCACAGAAAGAAAGACAGTCTGCTTAGCTCCAGCAGATGGGATTTGATAACTGTACCCGGGAGCTACAGACAGGGAAAAAAAGAGACTGGATTGTGACACACGGCCCATTGGGCTCAATCTGGTATGGCGGTCTTTTAGCGTGTCATCAGGTTTCAAGTGTTTTGAAGATATCACACAATGTCAGGGCTGACTTGTTCATCACACTATTGTGATAGGAAGAAAAAAGAAAAGGAAGGCTTGATATTCTGGCGAAAATTGTACTCTTTGCCTTTGAAAGTTTGATTAAGTGTGAAGATGAAGCTGATCAAATGACGAGTCCTTTTGAGCAAGGCACAGAAGCCCGCACCAGCTGAGGAAATCTGCTGCAACCCCAAGGTGAAGACTAGTCTCATTTCAACCTCCTTCTGTTGGAAGTGAAACCCGCTGGAAAGATTCTCTGCCCACTGCAAATTGCTTGAGGGATCTTGCATTCAATCTGGACTCAACAGGCATTTGAAATAAAAATGGCATTACTGAGAAGAGAGCTGTGTTTCTGCAGAATTGCTGAGGAATATGGTAAAAGGGCAGTTTGATTCACCTGAAGTCTCTATACAACGTTAAAAATCACATGGTGCCCCAATGAATAAAGATTCAGTATTCAATGAGTGAAAAAGACTTGGGTGTTCATGTTGACATATCATTTACATCTTCCAAACAATGTGGGGAAGCAATAAACAAAGTAAACAAAATATTAGGGCATGCAGTTAAATCTAAAGGATTCAGATCAAGGAATGTTATGTTAAACTTGGACAACACAGTTCTAAGGTTGCATTTAGAATATTCTATGCAATTTTGGTCACCACGTTACGGAAAAAATATTACGGTTCTGGAATCTGTCTCGAGAAGGGCAACCAGATGTATTCTGGGGCTCAAAGGAATGTCCTACACTGACAGGCTGAAGCAACTGAACCCTTGTAGTCTTGAACAGAGAAGACTAAGAGCAGACCTGATATAAGTATTCTAAAACCTCAAAGGTGACTTCAGAGTCAACAATGAAACACAAAACAGACAAGTGGAAATGATATGGAAGTGCATTTAAAACAATTAGAACAGGATGAAGCTATACCCTGTCTTCCTTCAAGAAATGGCTGCATCAGATCCTTGGGTCAATTAACTGCTAACTACCACATGGGCTGAATGGCCTCCTCTCACTTGTGACTATTCTTATGTTTTTACTTTCATGTCAGAATCAGGCTTTGTCATGTCAGGCGATGTTGTATTGCAAGTGTCTTTTGCCAAATGTTTTGCTCTAGGGGCTTTGAAATGAACAGATTATCTGTATCTGTTTCATAAAAAAGAAAAGGGCAACTGTGCATTACTTCAGAAAGATGAACGGACTCCCCCTGCCATGGCTCATGGGAGCTACAGCACTGATGTCCTCGATCCCTTGTGCGAGACCCTTTCAGATACCTCACAGGGTGAACTGTGGCAGGTGTTAAGGTATTGCCAACAGCGCCATTCCTCAGCTGAACAGAATTCTCAGACTGAGTGGCTTTCAGACTTGCCATTAGAGAGAAGAGCCTTTTAATGGCTAGGCTCCTCTCAGGCATCTAAAAGGGGGGTCTATCTCTCATTAGAGCATGATGGATAAAATTCCTGACAATCCTCTATCTCATACCCATCTAGCTGAAGCTGGCAGAGCTCTTTCATCAAGGATGTGTGTCATGCACAGTCCAAGCCAGTGATGCACCTACAGTACCTGAGATTGCAGCCGTCAATGCCCTGTGAACGATTTTTTTCATTACACAATCAGAAGCCAAGGAAAGCCAGCACATCATACAACTTTCACGATCTTAAGTCTCAATAAGAAGCCCATTACGGCCCATCACTGCTATCTTCTCTGATCTCTGTTTTATCCTTGCATCGCAGTTGTGAAGTAAGCTGTTTTAATGCTAATTCAAACGCCTCTGTTGTCGTTTTTGCGATAAGCACGATTAACACGGACTGGACACAAAGCAAAAAACGTAATTATTTAACATTTTACAATGCCCTTAACATAATTAAAGCCAAATCAAACGAAAGTTTTACAAGATTGAAGAGTGATCATCGTTTCCCCTATTTCCGTGATCTCTCAAAGTCAAAGCGTTTAAACTTTGGGCAGAGATATAAAACCACCACTCTACAACCAAAAAAAGTATTCTTTCCTTATAGCCACGAGGTGGCAGTAGAACACTAAGAATATTATACAGTTTTTATTATACAGATTCTTGGCTCAATTAACTAACAACTACAAATGGTTTCCAAGCGCCAAATGACCTATTCTCGTTTGTGACCATTCTTCTATTTGTTGTTTTTTGTACATGTGCACTACATTCTTATACTGGAGTGTTCAGGCTTCAGGGACCCATATACATTTACAAAGGCCAAAGCCAAACCTTATTGCAAGACAACCTAAGAATAGCTTATAACTGCCTTATTTTATTAATAAGCAGCAAGGAAATGACACCTCAGGCTTTTGAGATCAAGTTAAACCTTATTTTCCAAACTCTACCATTTCTTCTTAACAGTGAAAAAAAAATAAAAAAGTTTATTGTAGTTTTTCTTAACTCGCATCCTAATGTCCACAGGTATTGTAGATTATTTGTTTCATCTCCCCAGTATCTAATTGAAGGAATTATTGCCTATTTGTACCAATTGCTTTTCCATTTGTAATAGTTTTTTAATACAAAAATCAATTTTGTACTTCTTTATGCCATCAACTGGCATGAAACAATAAATATTTCAGCTCCCCCCAAGACTCAGTATTGCTTTCATCTCTTGGCGACTGTGACTGTGTTCGCAATTTCAACCTTCAGAGCACAGTATATGTAGGCTGAGTCATTCTGAGGTCTCATGGAAAAGAACACAGATGACCGCAGATTGCTGTTCTTAGAAAACATAAATCAGACCGGTCCCAGTAACCCTTCAGAAATGCAGTTCAAAATCATTGACAAAAGCCTTTCTGATGATAAAAATTTTACTTGCTTAAAAACTCCTCTATTTTGATCTTCGAGGGTGCCCAGACTGTAAAGCCAGCTGCATTTTTCTTCTGATGAAGCTTCTTGTAAAGCCTGCAACGATGCTATTGGCATTTCAAAACCCAGATCTGACAACACACCTCACATGTTCAGTCATCGCCGCTGTGTAGCTTGCTGAATATTGCTGTCAGTACTTGAACACGGAAAGCTAATGAGTACTTAATTTTGTTGTTATACATTCCGTTCTGAGCTGCCAAACAGTTGCTGATCAGCACCAAACTGTAGCAGCAGGGCAGGAATGAGGCCCGTGCCGTACTCTGTTGCTGTCAAGGGGTTTCACTGTGCTTCAAACTAACTAGTGCCACAGTGGCTGCATGAGAGCACAGACTGGCAGTGCCAGGGGGCACTCATGGATGTGGCAAGCTCACAAACACCAGGAGAGCAACAAGGGCTTCAGCTGGTGTGGTTCTTAGGGTACTGGGGTCAACTGAATCCCTCCCAACCGTGTAAATCTTCCTTGAGAGGCTGTGCACCCCTCCTTTCTCTCAGTCAGTAATCCTGTGATGTTCTTCCATCCCTACGCATTGTTTTTTTTTTTCAGGCTCCAATCCTGGAGTGAGCTTTAAAATTGCTACAGAGGGGGATGGTGGCCTTGTGGGGTTCACAGGAGAGACTGAAATGACCGTGGGATGAAGGCAGCAAATGGTTATCATCTGTCATGAAATCTGGAGCAGGAAAGCTGTGAGAGTGGTCACAGGTATCAGTTCACTTACCAGTAGTTAAAAAAACAATATAACAAATCTTTCAACCTGCCTAATATAGTTCCATTGAAGGTAGAGGGCTGAGCTTCAGCTTAAACAAAAGAATATTTGTAGGTGAATTTCAATCTATAGGTGTGAGCCTTGTCAGTATCTGGATGGGAAACCTCCTGGGAAAACTAAAGATGTTTAGATGCTGGAAGAGGTGTTAGTAGGTCCAGTAGGGGGCGCTCACTCTGCATTCTGTATGTGTCCTAATGCCCCAGTATAGTAATGTGGGCACTATATTATAAAAAAGCGCCATGAGACTTAAAACCATGCTCCTGACTCTCTGTGATCATTAAAAATCCCAGGGTGGTTCTCCAACATCCTGGCCAAATTTCCAATTGGCCTTTACCAATCATGGCCTCCTAATAATCCCATCACTCTCCTGAACATTGGCTTTGTGTTCTCTTCCCCGCTAATACAGTAGCTGATGTGTGGTGAGTGTACTGGTGCACCATGGCTGCTGTCTTATCATCCAGGTGGATGCTGCACATTGGTGGTGGTGGAGGGGAGTCCCCATTACCTGTAAAGCATTTTTAGTGGAGTGTCCAGAAAAGCGGTATATGCTGTAAGTGTAAGGAATTATTAATGACTTGTCTCAGAGTGGAAATATGCTTTGTGGGCAATTATAAGACATAATACATTTAACACAACATGATCCATTAACAATGGAAGCTTAAAATAATCAGAAAATAAATTAAACAAAATAAATAAAATAAGATCTCCAAATTGTACAAATAGTCAGGTGATTGAGCAGGTTAATAACTGTGGGAAAGTAAGGTTAGCTTCTGGCTAAGAAGGTATACTGTGTGTGTCCTTTTTCTCTTATTCTTCTCCTGCTTGTGACAGTTATCTCATGTTTTCCTCTATAT
This sequence comes from Atractosteus spatula, assembly GCF_055471065.1. Lineage (NCBI taxonomy): Eukaryota > Metazoa > Chordata > Actinopteri > Semionotiformes > Lepisosteidae > Atractosteus > Atractosteus spatula. The sequence continues at coordinate 61,837,740 of NC_142708.1, read as the reverse complement.
TCTCATATTTATGCATGATTTATTTGTATATTGATTTGCAAGGGGCCACTATGAGGAACGAAATCTGTTCTAAAAACTCTGTAGCACAGATGATTACTAAGCCGTTGCTATAAAGTGATCTAAGCACTTTGTCTCAGTTGCTCTGAGTCCTGAAATCTCAGTCTCATTGTGAGAATACCACTCAAGTGGAATACAATTGCTCAGCTCACCAAAACACGTTAGATAATTAATACAGCTGATATTTTTAAGTTGTGGAAGAGATATTAAATCCCATTCCATCACAATTCACGCGCTGGGTGCTATGTGTTGCTTTCTTGTTTTCCAGAGGCTTCTGCCTCCTTGGTGGCATCAACCCAGGTGAGGGGCAACTCAGAACTAGCAGGTGACCTGAATTTCAGATTTCACACAGCCGTAGTCGTTGTTGACAAAATTACAAATCTAGAAAGGCTAACTTCCCTATCCTTGGAAATCCAGGTTTCTACTGTCAGTGGTGTTGGTGTCCATGGGCCAGTAGGTGGCACTGTTCCCCTGGACAAGAATTTCCAAACCAATTCTCCAGTATGGTGACCAGGGGTACTACAGTATGTTGTAGGAGATGTAATTCTTCAGATGCAATGTAAAACTAAAGTCATGACTTATTGGTCAAGAAAGATCCCAGGGCGCTGTTTGTAGGTGAAGGTATGTTTACCCCAATGTGCTACATCCGCTTTGAGCTTAAACAATCTGCACTCCCTAAAGTTCCTTATTAATTCAACTTTAAGTGCTGAAACATCTTAGCTGCACTAAGTCTTGGATTTAGATACTTTCTCCCTTAATTAGCAGATTGACTCTTGTTAAGCTCCTCTGTGTAACACAAAACCTGAGGGAAAACTGTCAATATTTTACTAAATCTCACTCTTGAGCCACCCAGGGGAGTGAGGATACTTTCATAATCCTGCAGGGCACTGACAAAGTCCATCTTGTGGACAGAATCAGCAGTGGAACATGAACCTGAGGACACAAATGAAAACTACTGTACAGTAGGTGGAAGTGCATTTAAAATTAAGAACAAGAAGCACGTCTTTTACAGAACATAAAGGGGTGTGATAGTCTGGAACAGGCTACCCACCCATGCTGTGGAACACAATAGCTTGGCTTCTGTCAAGAAACAGCTAATTGCGATCCTCAAATCACTCGCCTACTAATTACCAAGTACTGTAGGTTATATGGGCCAAATGGCCTCATCTTGTTTGTAACTGTTCCTATGTTATCATGAGTCCTCAATGAACAGCACAATTGCTCTCAGATTCCTTGCATAAGCATATGGATATGGATCATAAGCACCAGCTATATAAATTCAAGGTTTTAGGAAATAACAGCCTTATCAGAAAGAGCTACAGAGTATCTGGCACAAGGCATCCATTATATTGTGATTAAGAGCAGGGAAGTGAATATGGGAAAATCGGGGAGACTTGTAATGCTCCTCTAGGTGTAATAGCAGACAGCAGGTGTCCAGTATTGCTGATACAAAGGCTTCTCTGGTGGTTAGATGTGAGCATCTCAGCAGAAACTAACCCCCAGCAGCAATGTTTTAAGACTATCCATTTTGTTAAAGTTAGTATTTTCTGCATTGTTGAGTTACAATCATATTAATGTCTGTGACCAAACAACAAAAGGAAATAAAACTTATGTAAAATTGCACATCCCAGACTTGAAAAAGACATTCGGCTTCTTGATTTGTGATGCCTAAGAGTGATCCCAGGCTCTTCATTATTTATTTGTAACTTGAAGTGAAATTCAAAGGAAGGTTTCAGATAAATTTGATTTAATTTCAGCTCCTTCTGCCGTATTTGGTTAGAACTCTGAAACTGTTGGAGCTGTCAAATGAAATATCAGATTTTGCAAGTATCTTAAAAGCTTCATAGTCACTGAAAAAAAATGAAAATGTTCTACAAAATATTAGCCGAGTTAAGCAACAGAGAGATCTGCTGGAACAAAAAAACAAAACAGCTGACACTTAGGTTACTTAAACTGGGCGTGCTGAAGTGCTTCCCGAAGGATTAGAAGACTCAAGGAAGTGGTGATTCTATGGACTGTTTTAGTCACACCAGATATAGCTTTAGAGCTGACAAAGAGCTGCAACAAAGCAGGTTTAACGGATCCAGTTATGGATCTTCTGTTTCTCTGTGCTAAAATCCCCTTGTGCTGCTATATCAAAACCCTCTTAGAACATGACCTGAGTTACAGAGATTCAGCTTGGCTCAACTTGTATGAGCCCCTTGGTGTCAAAGATTGCTGCACATGCACTTCATGTTACTTTTTGGAAGTGACCTCCAGGTGACTCCACTAAAAAAACTCTTTGAAAGAGCATTTCAATTAATGAAGGTGCTGTTCGTTTTATAATTCAGATAAAAACATGACCGATAGTTTGAGGTTTCAAACACTTGTCAGGCTACATCATACAAACATTTAATAATCAATCAACCAAAGGTACCAGTGAAGGACAAATGATACACTGACCTTTTCACAGTCTCCACTTTTAAATACTAAAATAGTAGGCAAGTAATTTAGAAATTAAGCAATCCTGCGTCTGGTCAGCACTAGACTGAAAAAATATTTTACGAAAACCAGGATGCTACTGTATGTGGCATTGATGGACCAGTAGGTGACACACTTTCTCTGGTCCAGAATTTAAAAACAAAATGTCCAGATTTGGTGACCAGGTGGGACTGTACTGTGCAGTGTGTCACTCAGGTGGGACTGTACTGTGCAGTGGGGCTGCTGTGTGTCACTCAGGTGGGACTGTACCGTGCAGTGTGTCACTCAGGTGGGACGGTACTGTGCAGTGGGGCTGCTGTGTGTCACTCAGGTGAGACTGTACCGTGCAGTGTGTCACTCAGGTGGGACTGCACTGTGCAGTGGGACTGCTGTGTCTTGTCCAGGCTGGTGCCGAATGCCTGCTGTGTGTCACTGTGCTGGTGCTACACTGCAGTGGGGGGATGAAGTTGGTCCTTGTATATACCGTATGTAGAGCTCTTTCAGACTATTTGGAATGAAAAGCACTATAAAAGTGCAAATGATTATTATTATGTGAAAAAGTTAGAGTAACGAGGGAAATAAATATTTGTTATATTTTATATTGAACACAGACCTCAACAGAATATTCATCAATCCATTCATTTTGTATCCTCTTGTAGACCATATTCAAAACCACAAAAATGTCTATTGTACTGTATATCCTAATTCAGATCAACCAATATTAAAATACCCAAACAAAAAATCCTTCAGGATTTCTAGAAGAAAAAAAACATCATACAGCATTTTGGAGCCTAAAGCCCTAATGTATTTCTGCAAATATTCTGCTAGCATTCTTCAGTAATCCTGTAAGAACTCACAGGAGAAGTAAAACATGTCCTCTGGGAACAAAAACAAAACTCTTTGGCTCAAGATCCAGTTAGATTTCTGTATATACTTTGCCAGACTTTTTGCATAAGTTAATTAGTTTTAATCAAGTTTAATTAAGTTTACTGGACTATGGTTACATTTCTTTCTAACAAACTGAGAGACTTTTGTCTGAAACATCCTGAAAAATAGCTTTAATTCTTCTGCACAACCTAAAATGGACTTTTCAGTAATCTGTACAGTGCAGTTAAATCGGGTTCATCACTCTGCTCTCCTCCCCACTGAGAGCTGATGTGTGGTGAGCGTACTGGAGCAGTACAGCTGCCGTCGCATCATCCAGGTGATAAGATGCAACACACTGGTGGTGGTAGAGGGGAAACCCCATTACCTGTAAAGCACTTTGAGTGGAGCGTCCAGAAAAGTGCTATGTAAGTGTAAGGAATCAGATTTCTCTAAAAACTGTCTAAATGAATTATAGTTTGGAATATCAATTAGCTCTTTATCCAATTGTAAAGCAGAACTCTGACCAGTGACATGGATGCATTTATGTACAGTATCTTAGACTGAACACCCCTCAATCTTAGGCTGAACTAAGAGAAGCAGCTCTGAATTAAGAGAAACAACTGCAATGAGTTATTGCCATATTTATTGCCCTTAACAATAAATATATTTTATTGCAACTACTGCCATAACCTCATGCCCTGACTAGAAGGGTGTTCCTTCTAACATATCTATCTATGTGTGCCTACAAAGTTCTGGTGATCTTAACATCCTAATTTTAATTAGACAGAGAATCCCAGACATCAGATGTAAAATCTTTGGTTAAACAAAGTAGAGTTCCTGCAACAAAATGCTCGAGCAATTGAAGAAATATTATAGAAAGGAAAAAGAGAATGGAGTTAGGGATCTTCAGCTCAGAACTGCTTTTTCCAAATGTATGCTACACAGATCGCTGATTTGGACTAATCCATTCAATTGCCATTGATTTAAAGAAAGGTTGGTGGGATTCAGTGCCGTGTGACTATATGTCAATTTATATGGATTGCATTTCACTGACAGTAGAGCACAGCTGATTTGATTATGGTATAACCAAATGTCACTGATGTGATACAGCCAGCTATTTGAAGTTACTCTTCTTCATATCTGCCTGAAAAAAAGCCATTTTAAAGACCAGCAAGAGTGATCCACATCAGATTCTTTTTCAAGTCCTTCCAGCCAATAAAAATGAGCCGTCTGAGGTTTTTATGAGCCTGCCGGGACTAAAACCTTATAGCTGTACTGGCCAGGATTGTGAACCTAAGGTAATTCCTGCAGGACAGATGCCTGAGAAAGTGACCCAGACATATCTGTGTTCTTCATGATCCGCCCTGTCCTGTTAGAAGAAGGCCCTGCAGGTGTGCAAGATTGGAGAAATCACTGGACCCATTATCCTTCTACATGTACAACTTTTCACACCAAACACAAAAAATAGGTATGTGGAAATGTACTCTGATCACTGCAAAATGACAACTGCAAAGAGAATTCAGAAACAGAACTGGATGTGAAGGGGGTGTAAAGGATGCAGCTCAACTAATGGGAAATTCAAAGAGAAATATCACAGCCGTTGAAGCTTGTGATGCAGAACCAAGGAAAAAAGAGCAATCATTGAGATTGTGAAGAAAGCTTCGAAATGACCTCTCTGGAAAGCAAATGAGTTTGAACCTCGATGGCAAAGCAGGAATCCGTCTTTCATTGCTGCTCCTTTCCTGGTGTGCATTACAAAGAAGATAGGATATTTCAGATGGTTTATTAAGCTAAAAAAACATCTTGAGAGAAAAATAATCTCAAATACAAGCAAAACCAGAGCAGAGGTCATCCAACAAACCACATAATCAATCCAAGAGGGTGATGTATAAGGGAAAGAGTTAAGCTTTTAAAATTCTTTCCCTTGCTAGCTTACATCCTGATATCACACAATGATGCCATTCATTTAAAAACGAATGTTGCTATAACAGGAGCTTCAATTGCCTTGTGGGGACAGGAATTGAGCACCACCTTTACAGAAGCAGATTTTATTTTTTGCAGCTTCGTGCAAGGCTAACACGGCTCCCTTGCTCACTGTCGTTCTTTGCAAAGCCAATCATCAAGCAGACTGGGCAAGCCTGAGCAAGCAGAGGACGTGCAATACACTACGTACAGTAGTATTTGAGTCTGAACACACTGGTCCATGAAAATGTTTAGGTATAAAGTTGTTGGGTCCTGCAAATCCTGAAATATATGGCCAGAGACACAGACTGATATTAGGTGACAGTTTCCCATCTAGCACTTACAGTAGCAGCCTGCTAAAAATGTCTGGGGCCTTAACACCTAGATCACTGTGCATTACTTCCCAGGAGAACCTCTGAGGGTGGCAGAGGGCTCCATTCACAGCATGATCCCATCCTTCAAGAGTCTATAAGAACATTAGAAAGTCTGCAAACTACAGGAGGTCTTTCAGGCCAACAAGTCTGCTTGGTAGTTAGTAGCTAATTGATCTGAAGAGCTCATACAATGATTTCTTGAAAGAAGCCAGGGCACAGTTTCAATAACCATAGGGATGGAAACTCATTTTTATAAGATCACTTTATTGGCCACATACATTTCTTGTATTAGGAATTTGTCTTTTCGCATACCCCAACTTGCTCTCCATGAGACACACAGACAGGGAGAGAAGCTTGGGGTCAGAGCACAGGGTCCGACATTTATATGGGGTTAAGGACCTTGCTCAGGGGCCCAACGGAGTAGGATTCCTCTGCCGGCCACGGGATACAAACCGGCAACCTTCCAGCCACAGGCGCAGATCTTTAGCCACAGGGCCACATTTTGGACTCACACAATGACAATGTGTTGAATTAACATGTTTTTTTAATTCCGGTTTGATTTTAATCCCCTCATGCACCTAATTGCAGCAAACAATTCCAATGGTTCCTTAAAACACCACTAAAGACAAAATGCAGTGTTGACACAGAAGAAAAGAGTTCTCTCTTGTGCTTTACAAAATCACAGGCTTACACTGTGTGTGCAGATGAACAGGAGCACTGACGTGTTTCTGACATGTAGGGAAACATTAGAGGTTTCTACAACAATACTGCAAATTGATTGAAATAATCTGTTACTGGAGCCCCCACGTTAGCCACCAGTAATTGCCCAGATAAGAAGAGTGAGTATTCTTGTGGTCATTGGACACAGACCTAATAAGGTTTGTGGAAGATGAAAATTTAAGATTTGCTTTAAGTGAAATAAAAGACCAGCAGAAGTTCTGAATTTTAAGAGCAGACACTGTTCAAATTCAGCTTTCATGTGTATGCCAAAATGGAAGCTCTATGGCATTTAAGATTTTTTTTAATCTTTCATGCATGCAACAGCTCAAATTGCACTGCTTGGTCATAAATCAAAGAAACAACTGATGAAGAATTCATAGAAATTAGATTAAGATCAAGGACTGTTTTCATGTGGAGATTAATACATTGTCAGTTTGCCTAGAGTCAAGCAAAATAATGTTTTGTTTCATACAAATGTCATTGTTTTATGAGAAAGCAATAATACAGCTCTAGACAGATATATTTCCTTCAATATCTACAGAGAGAAAAAAAACAATAGAGATTTCAGCGGGTAATGAATTCAACAATTTCCTTTGACTCCTGGATTTGACTCTTCATTTCCGTCTATCCCAAAAAAGGTTAAATAGCAGTGACCCAGTGGAGCAGATATTAAAACTGAAGGATCAGAATATGAGCCCTGACAAGGAGAAAGCATTTGCTGTCAGTTTTCTTTCAAAAAGATATAGATCCCTTGTGTAACTCTTCTATCACTAGGCTGTTATTTTAAGTTTGAAACAAAGTGAAGCCTCTTTCGGCAAAATGGATTTACTTAAACGGTGTAACCTAGAGAGCACCCCTGGGGTCATCCTGTTTACAAAGACACGCTGAGGTGAAAAAACCCACGAATTGGTAAAGCTCAATCATTGACTCCAGAAAAGAAAGAAAACAAATATATTTGGCTGTCTGTGGGACAGACACATGGCTGACAGGACATTTGAATGACTTGGGAACGTGCGCTGGGAATTCCTGTAGCCACAGTGCTCTGGAGGACTGGGCTCACGGCATGATTTCCAGAGACAAGTCTGGAGCGGATCTTTGCAGGATGTCAAGAATCTTGTCAAAGTCTACCCTGTATAAGTGAAAACATCATGTTTTCTTTTAAAGAGAATGTACACACACGAATCAACATTTAATTGGCTTAAAAGCCCTTTTAAAACAGTGTGGTGCATCAGTGAATTACAAGCATTCAGGAACACCCCTGAGAAGGCAACAGGAAAGGGACCAGTCCTTTTATACTGTACCTTGCTTTTGGGATTCATACAAAACCCGGACTGTTCTGTCCGTTATCACTGCCAGCCCCATGAATCCCTGATGCTAGGAAAGAAAAAAAGAAATATGTTTTTGAAGAAAACTGTGTATCTACCAGGCATTTACTTCTTTCTCATGCAAAAAAAAGGGGCTGTGTAGTGACGAGTCCCTCTTTTACAGTACTTCTGCTGTCCATTGTGCCTCTGTGTTGAGTGGGGAAGTGGGTACATGTTGGGGTGAGACGCAGGAGTTTGTTGAAGTCTCTGTGAAAGGCCTGACACTGTGCATGACAGTGTAATGCCAGCATGCGTGGAATTTCAGGGCAAGAGCCCGCATGACAGCACTGAGCTTATATAATGGGTACCAGAGTCAATAGAATGTCATATGAGAATACTAGCAAGATTCCCAAACCCAGTGCAGTTGAGGATTTATCAGTTACTCCCTGGTATGATGGGTTACCTGTTCTTCACATTCTACCCTGTGATTCATTGAGACCCCAATCACATTCTCAGTGTTTGTATTGGACATACTGTACACACTGTTGTGCCAATATCCTGTGTCTTCAAGGTGATGTAGTGTATTAAAACATGTTTTTGGCACTGGTACCACTAACAACTGAGCTCTTGTTCTTAAGAAAATAAATCTGAGTGACTGGTCAGTGAAAAATGATCAGACAAAGTCATACCAAAAACATTTAATTTATATGCAAAATCCATATTTATTTTTCTGAAAGCATGCATGTACTTTACAGTTTAAATAGAGTGTTGTGTTTCTTTTGGTGCTCAGTGTAGCTGTTTTGGTGACATAGAGTACAATTTTCCATGTGTTTGTTAAGAACCATCTATGACTCTGAATTGGACCCGTGGAAAATAGTTTGCTGTCTTTTTTTAGAAACTGTTCGGTCCACTCTATCTTCAGATTTAAAGGGTTCTGTTTCCCAAATGTTTAACTGTGCTAGCATTCAACTAAGGATTGCATATACAGTAATAAACACAAGAAGGTTGTAAATATTTTCACCCTCATATCTTTAAAAACTCTCAATTGTGTGTTTTATTCACTAGTTTGTTGTATTATATTGTAAAAACAATCTATGGAAGTGTTTTTTATATGTACATTTTGTATGCCTATTGACTTACTTATGGAGATAAAATGTATTTATTCCCATCTTTCAAGCTTTGCTGTTCAAGTACATGGTATATGGGTTTCTAAGGTATTTAAAAGGACCCCCCACAGAATGCAGCAAATGTTCAAACTCTTTTTTGGAGTGGCTATGAAGGCAGCCCACCACAGTAGTAGAGTGTGGATCGTTGCCAGTTGTATGGTAAAATTATTGCTGCCTGGTACTTGCGCTAGTTTATATGTCCATGTCCTGAGATGTTATGTCCAATATGTTAGCTTCTGTACACTGTATTGATGGCTTTATTCTTTCTCTCACTGCTTAACTTTCTGAGTTACAAGAATCTGGACGTTTTGGCCAGGCTGTCTTTTGAAATGTTAAATTGTTCAATAAGGCTAAGTTTCAAAAGAATGTCATGTTTTATACAATCATTTCATATGGCACCAGGACAAGGAGTGCTTGCTTCCTTAATTGCTTCAACCATTGTAACAGATTAAGAATAATTTTATTTTTATGTAGCTCTTGCAAGGCTAGAATTACATTCCCTCCTTGGGGACAGCACTAACAGAATTTAGGGTCAGGGTTAGGGTGAATGAAGACGGAGATAATACAGCTGCAACAAACGACAGCCACGTCTCTTATTCTATTCGAAGAATGGCGGTCAGTAACTGGGCGGACTCTTACCGTACCTCTTACACTCTGAGCGTAGGGCTACTGTCGAACCTTCCCGTGATAATGCAAATTGACTGGCGAGTTAAGTGCTTTACAAGGTGTAAATCGCTCTCATTCAGACACCTGTTGCTTTCTCTCTTTCTTCCCAGGGCTTTCCAGGACACGACAGAAATCAATCACACCTTCCCTAAGTTAAAATGATAACATTTTTTTCCAATAGCAACTTGAAAGGCTAAACATATATTGTTGTTGTTTTTGTACTTTTTTCGTCATAAACACTTTAATTACATTCGTGATTATAAATCCCCCTCTGGGCGTTTCTATATTAGTCTGAGTGGCGGTAGCAATCTTCAAACCTCCATCTGGGAGGATTAAACTCGATTTATCCTCTTAAACTCCAAATGCTCCCTCCTTCTCTCCTTCCTCCCCCCCCACCTCGAACCATCCGACGCCCGGTCTTCCTCCGTAGTTACGATGGACCCAAATGCAGAAGAACCTCGAAGTACCAGCTGTATATCGGAATTCAGTATTATTTTGGGGAGGTGTCTTGTAGGGGTGCCGAGAAAGAAGCGGGGCTCCTGCGCCTAGTGTGTGGAATGGACATGCCAGCGCTAGGTTGCTCATTTACTGATCTTTAGCAGATTGTAATCTCATCAGATGGTCAGTCTCAGCACCCCCCTGCCGGGAAAAGAAGAGGCTGGCTGCTTTGTGCGGGATTCATTCTGGACGACTTTATCCTGTCCGGGGTGGGACGCGTCCAGTAGTGTAAAAAGGACCGCGATTATTAGCGTTCAACTTTCAGGAACCGGACTCTCCGTTTCATCTTCGCCTGTGGATTATTCGTGAAAACTGAAACTTTTTCAACTTCGATGAGCAAGAAATGGGTTTTTTAAGCAGGGAGAGGAGCTCGTTTTTCTTTACATGTGTAATTATTCTCATGGCAGAAGCTGCTTATTGCGCGAGGAGGACTGCCGTGAGAAAACAAGGTAATTACCCCCCCCCCCCCCAAAATCTTCCAAAACTTTTCGCGTTTTTACAGGTGACAGCAAGTAAAGGTACCTATGAGACGAAAAAGAGGGTTAAAATCGGCTGGGCAATCCATCACACAGGATTGTCTGCTTGTGTGATTTGAGTCTAAACGATTGTACCTAAACACCAAACAATAACTTCCTCCCGTATTATCCTGTTTAATTTTTCGCAATTGAAATGCTAAAGAGGGCTCTGCTGTTTGGGCGTGTCTGTAGCATGTTTATTAAAGAATGACATTTTCGCGAATTTGAAATGCGTATTTTGGTCTTCGATTAACATTTGATACTTAATTTAAACATTAAACGCATTTCAATGGCACATTTATTAAATTTATGGACTGCATAGCAGGCGATCTTGTAACTGTTTCTACTGGTGCTTCGATTTTCTTTTTTACTGTGACTTCAACAACACTTTAATTCGTTTCTTTTGAATAGTGGCGTCTGATTTTCTGCTTTCTCTCTACGTTGTCTTTTCCAGCTGAATACATCACCGTATAACGTGAAAACTGAGAAATTCTGCTAAATAAGTCATAATATTTCATAATTGATTGATGGCTCATGGAATTATCAAAGACAGGCTAAACCCTCCGCTGTACGTACAGTATCCAGATTTGCGGTGTAGTGGTTATCTGCGACAGACAGTAGAGGAGAGGTTGCGGATGAGCGGCTCAGATCAGTAAACAAAGTGGGAGGCTACTCATCCTGTTTTAGCGTTTGATTACTCCGTTTTACAGCTACAGTTCGTTGAATAACTATCGGTGTGTTTTGTAAATGTTCTATTAATCTACAGTATTACAGTAACCACAGCCCAACTTTATCGTTTATAAACAATATTTTGAAACGACGTTTTTTAAATACAGATAGTTACGTTTGTTTTAAACACACACAAAAAAACGATTATTTTAGATATTGTACTGCTTTTTTTACTTGAACTAACGAGGCGTATCTCCAGTAATGAAGTTACCTCACACACAGTATTTATTAGAAGTGCACTTGCACAGCTCAAGTCCAGCTGCTTTTCAAAAGATTTAGCACACGGTCATGTAAAATATTTCTAATTGACTAGAGACCAGTACGGTTGAACTTTCGAACAGCCGATAAAACTTTATGAATTAACAGAGGAATTTTATTATTATACTGTATTGAAGCCTTTCACAAAACGTATGAGTTCGAGTGCCAGTCCTGTGGGCCAGTGATTCTAGACACAAAACAGTATATTGTTCTTATTCAATGTGGACTAACTGCTATACTTTTCAGGAAACGGGAAACAATATTTGCAACATAATAATTAATAATAATGATCATAATCAGTTCTACGATCAAGTCCACAGAGGGCGCTGTGGTGCATTGTTTGCGGTTCTGCTGAGGGAATTGGGCATGAGGATCCAAATTAACGGTACCAAGCAAAACTTGTTAGAAGCCAGCGGGTGGCAAGAGAGAAATGATTAAATTTACCCTGATCCCGGGCCCATCATATATTTAATTGCAAATGGAGCAATGACTCAAATGTTCACGTTTGTATGGAGTTGTTTCTCTGTGGGAAGGAAGAGTACCGTTTACTTTTGTGGTAAATTATAGTTCACTGTTAACATTAAAAATCTGGGTAAAGGGTACTTTTATTCATTGATTATACTTCAAAATCCATTTTAGATAATTACATTTTATATTTTTAAGTTTATTGGACATCTCATTAATTACCTGTAAATTGTAAAAAATAGGAAGCGTAACTGGGAGGTATTCATAGTTTCCACACCTATAATCCAGTTATTATGTCATAGTTTAGCTATAACACTTTGTGTTAAGTGAAATGGAGGCATGTCTGGTCAATTTAGGTATCTGTAACTAAATTAAAATTAGCGTGGTTCTGATCCCCATAGCCGCAGCGCATAACGTAATGCACGTCAGGACGTGACGGTACGTGCCTTCTTGGTAGTCGTGATTTCCTGGTATGCAGACTGTAGGTCAGATGAAATAGAATTTAATTCCTCATAGCTGCTTCGGGAAAAAAAAAACGTCTAAAATGATACTACTGTATGATCAGCTCTGAACACCCTATAGCAATACTTTTTCTGTGGAGTTAGACGCTTTTTACTGCTGTTTGCCAAAGAAAATACTTCTCATAGTGTACCACAGCAAGAAACGGGTACAATCTGGAATTTGTATGGTTATTAACTCTTTTATTTAAAGAGAGAGCATTCATCCATGATTAGCCTAGCTCAAAAGAGGCAATACTGTGTGAAGACTTGTGGGAAATAATTAATACCATCTGACAAAGCTTTACAGTATATCTACTGGAGAACTATTTGGAACAAAACGAATGCGACATTTGCATTACTGATTAAGAACCTGTAGACTGGCCTTTGTTGCTTAGTTTGTCCAGTTCCAGAAATGAACTTGTAGAAAACAAAGATGGGTGCGATGTATTGATGTTTACAGTGCAGAAATAATACCCAGTAAAATCCATGTATATATTTAATTTGCAATTGTATGTGGTCAAGCCTCAAAGGGTGCAAATAACAGCACGCACAGTAATAATTAGGTGCCAGGATGCTGCACAGTGATGAGGAGTTTCAGTGTGGAAATAGACAGGAAGTTGTAGCATAAGGGCAGAATCTGTAGGTTAGGGTCAGTCATGGCCATCTGGTGTCAGCTACAGTATATCTCGCAGATATGGATTTTCAGGTTTTTCTGGAAGACTGCAAGTGAATCTGCACTTTAGCAGGTAGGTCATTCCACCACTGGGGGGCAGCACAGAGGACAGTCTGACCTAGGACTTGTGGCCCCTCAGCAATTGCCAGTTGGCCTGAGGAACCAGATCTTAGTGCCCTGTGGGCCTGACAGCGGTCTGCAGGGACCGTGCAGGACTATGGGGTTTGCCATGTTGTTTCTGGAGTTTTTTGGAGGTTTCCACACATTCTGCACTCATTATGGAAGTGTACATGAGAGATCTCTGTTATTTAAGAAGACAAAAGAAGGGGTGTCCAGATTACAGAGCTTTGACTAAGTGCTGATATGCTTATAGACTGCATTGGTACTGTACTGGTCCGGCAACTATGAATCATTTCTGGAGTCCATCCACCTGTCCTAATCACCCACAACCTGCAATTAGCATTGTTTTTAGGAAGGGGTCAGCTCCACCCTCAGAACATATGTGATTATGGCACTTTGTAGAAGAATCTGTGCCACAGGGATCTGAGACGCTATACATTTTCGGCATTTCAAACAGGGAAGCCTTTCTGACTTCTCAAACTCTATGCGGCCTACAGAGGAGTCCCCAAGCCTTGGTGCTGTTTCTCATTCATGTACTGGTTTGTCTCAGTCCTTATTAGTGGGATCTTTAGCCTCTGAATGGAGACACCTATGAAGCATGAAGGTATGGAGTTTCTCAGCACCAGGTGAATATTGGCCTTCTGTGAAGAAATTGATTCACCTGTTTAAATTTCTCGAAGTTCACCACTGGTGCATCAATGCACATGACTCATTCCTCTTACTCCTCCTTCAGGTGTCTCCAAACTCCTTTCCTTGTTGCAGGGGTTTCTTGTCAGAAAATATAACCATCAAATTGTATGGACGCTGTCTCTGGAAAAACATGATTTATAATTGTCTGGGAACAGAAAAGGTCCTCTATACATCTTGTTTTTTCTGTGCAGCCGTGTTTGTGTTCACAGTAGCTCTTGTCAGTATGACAGATCCTATTCTTTCCTTAATGAAGTCCCAGGTGAACAGCTCAAGTGCAGCCAAGGGTGTATGTTCACTTACCAATGTAATATTAAGCTCATGCAAAGCTGACCACACATTTATGTTCTGTATACTGCATGTATTTTGTTATATCCTTTAGAATATGATCAATGTTCTGCCCCTGCATCAGCTTGCCTTAGAAAAGTTTGTTTTTTCTCTAAATCTCCCCTTTATCTGTCCTTTATCTGATAATGGGTTTTGATTCAAACAGAGCAAAACCTGAGAACAATGTGGCATTACGTTTTCAATAAAAGGTCATGTTTTCCTTTGCAGTTTTACATAAATATTTAAATGGGCTCTGGATGAACCATTTTTTGCTGCGAGATGAGAGATACAGCATGATTACAGCCTTTTATTTAATGCCTCAGTGTCACACACCACCAGCCAATAATGTAAGAAACAAGAGATGGTACTTGTCTGAATAGCAACTGATTGTGTCTTTGTAGCTCCCGAAATGCAAAAGCACAGTAGATAAGTTAATGAAAATGAACTCTCGTACTTGCTTATCAAAGCCTGTCACCATAGTGACAACTAAAAGGCAGATGTGAAAAATCTGTCTGTCTCATATGTAAGGCTCCCCGTTTTGTTATCAGGCTGTCTACCCATTAAAATATGTCTCGTATATTTAGTGTTACAGACTTAGGAAAGAAAAAGCCCTCATCAGTTTTCTGATCCAAAAATTCCCCAAACAGTTCACATTCAAATATTCCTCTTATGAAAAAAACCCCCTCTGTGAAGATGGCCGACGACACTGCATGATAGGATACCTCCCTAGTTTTAGAAAAAGGCTCAGATTCTGGGAGGTGAGCTGGCTTCGGACTAAAGACTGAGTTGGTAGTTGGGAATTTTTTCACACAGGGCAACTTAGCAGGCTCATGTGCCTTTCTAGGGTGGTGGAGGCACATAATTAGTTACCCACACAGCCTGCTCTTTCTAGAGCTGACATCAGGTGTGCACAAATTAAATGTTATGTTTCTTACTATGTGAACTGCAGGGTGGGGGATGTGAACGCACAGCCCTCTAGTTACTGTATAAGTGTAGGACCATAGCCACTGCTCCACCTGCTTTCTCATGAGCCTTTCTCCTGATGCGCTTTTGGCATCACATGCATTTGTAATTCATTCCTTTTGACACCGCAAAGAGAAAAGGGGGAATAAATTTGTCCGAATAGAATAGATCATTTTGGAAAGCATCCTAGTGGTGCTAGGTGGGTCTCTCTCTCCGTATTTTTTATTTTGCTGCAATGAGTGATAGATTTGAAGTTTGTAGAGATGGTGGTGGGGTTGTTTTTTCTGGATTGTGTTGATTTAGTCCCATAGGCCTTACATTAAATAAGGTGCTGAGCAACTGTCTGGTCATTTACAGTCTCTTTATTCTGATTTAGACCTTTTTTTTTAAAGACTGTCTTTAGCTGAGTAAACTCAGTTAATCTGGTACTATTGGTGATTACAAAGTGTTTTTACCCAGAATCAAGGTTTTTGGAACAGATGCTATATTACAAGGCCAAAAGCATAGTCTGTGTGAATGCAGAATATACGGTATTTGATTTATCACATACAGTACTGTACAGAGTGGCCCTGTGTTAACTTTTGTTATTTGCCGTTAGTCATTTGGAATTTGCTGCTCTGTCTTTTTTTATGCAACCATTCCACCAGCAGCCACTTTTTTTTCAACCTTTGCTGTGTCATTTTGTATTTAAATCATCTGCACAACCTGATTCCTAAATCATCTGTAGGTGGTGGTGTTTGTGGTAAATGACAAGCCCGGAGAAATGAAACTTTGTTCCATGAAGGACTGAATTGCAGTTGTGCATTTGATAGATACTAAACCTGTTACTCCAAAACAACTTGTGGTACAGTTTTGTAAACATTGTAATCTCCTGGGGGGAAAACACCATGGCAAATCCAAAAAGATGTGTAGAACTTCTTGAACATCAACCTTGGTGTTAAAATCACCAATGCACTGTATCTCATCTCTACTTCATCTTTACCTGATGAATTCAACAATGGGATTTTGAGCTCCTAATATTTTGTCTGACAGAGCCATCAGCACCACACGTGGATATTGAAGGCTGTGGGATCTTACTTAAGTGACCTTATATAGATAGGACAAATAAAAGAAAACATTTGCTTTAATTAATGCTGTAATACTGGGGAAAAAAGGCTTGTAAAAGGCTGGACAGGCTTTTCACAGACCTGAAGTGATTATAGTACTCACAATCTCCAAAGTTGTTTAGTCACCACTGGTGCCTTTCTCAAATGTGTTCCAAGTGCTGGATTAAGCAGACCTATAATCTTGCTGTATATGAACAGGTCAGGTAACAGTCTGTGTGCTCTCTCTGGGAACAGCCTTCCCCTTTTTTTTCTTCCCACTCCTTCTAGGAGTGTTTGGTTTTACATTGGTTCCATAGCTAGATAGGTCTTTCCCTGTGCTAGCCATACAGTACTATATGAGAGTACTCTAGCCACGTATGTTTCTGGTTTCTCGCCTGTGTGCTGCCATCTGTACAGTGTTTACTAGTTTGCTGTCCTTTATTCTCTACATGATGTATGTATCAGTACTGATTACTGCTCATCAAGTTCTGTGTCTAACTTTTGAGCGCTAGCATGTCCAACCTGAACACTGGTTCGAACTATTTTCACGTGCTTCTCCGTGTAGGTGAGAGATATACTGTATGAAGGTCATCAAACTTGTTCGTTGTCTAAATGAACCCCAGAATTTTGTCCGAGTTGATGACTTTTCTGAGTTTTGTCTTTACTAGCCTGACACTATTTGCTCTGCAAGGTGAGACCAGGACTACTTTGTACAGACTTTCTGCTGGTGCCCTCGATAACCTTTTTATTTCAAACTGGGTTTATGGCTAGTTCCCTATGCATCTTCTTATCATATGGGACTTTTGAAAATGGTATATTCTGGAAAGAATCTTGGTCAATTCCCAGCTGTGCAAACTTTCTGCCTTAAGGATTCCAGTTGTCAGCATTGGTTAAATGGTGTAATTGCTTCGTGTGTGGTGACCATGGGCCAGGGTGGAACTGTGCTCACCAAGATGGGGGCAGACCAGGCCAGAAGTGACACTCCTTGATTTACAGACTTTTACAAGTCAATAGCAGTCTACCAGCTTGTAAATCCTGAAAACCTGTCTTTCACAATTACATCCTTGGATGCACTACTTTTCAAAAGTGAAATTGGTGATGTAAACACTCTTAATTGCTGACAGGAAATTGATACCTTGCCAGTGGAGGACTATAATGCCTTCTAATCAGGAAAACGCATTTAATTGCCTTTCAAACCTCTAACCATTTGTTCTAATTTTAGAACGTGTTTCAGATATTATTACATCTTTAATGAAGGGATGAACACCTGAAGATGCTGCTTCTCTGCCATTAAAACTGAGCACAGGGTAACCCAATGTGTGATTAGTACTGCATGCCTGAATGTCCCTAATGGACTTTAGTAGTTTATCATGGAAAAGACTGTCTTGGATTGCCACGCTGATAGTGTGGCATGTGTGCTCAACACATGCTTCCAATTTGTGCAGCTTCAAAGGCCTGGTGGAACAGAAAACCTATCGTCTTCCCTGCTTTGAATCCCTGGGGGGGGGGGGGGGTGGAAGATTGCCATTAAGTCAATTATATGAAGTTTTAACATCTGCTATGTTGGTTGGGAGCACAACGAGGACACCACAGAGATTTTCACATTGACAGCACCCATGAACTCTTTGTGGCCAGTGTAATGGTTGGGTTATTGCAGGTGATTCAAGACTTGCCTGGCACGTGCATTTTTTCAGCAAGGAGAATAAAATGTCAACCCAAGTTGTGCATGTGCTTTGTTTTTTCTTATTGTGTCATTATACTAGATTAATGTTGTTGTTTTTTTCTTGGTAAGAACCAAGGGTTTATTCATATTGCACATAGAAAAGCTACAATATCATACAGAAGATGGTTGGTTTTTTAAAGATTTTTTTTCTCTGTTTATAAATAAAATGATTTCCTTTTAGTGAGGAGCTGTGCTCTTCGTAGATTCTCACTTCTTGGGCGTTGATGTAATAGTAGTGGACCAGGGCACAGTTTAGTTAACTTTAAGCATGATTAGAGTGCTTGACAAGGTCAATGAGAGTTACTGTAGTTCAGCTATATTTTATAATGGGCCTCTTTATCTTGAATGAACCTCATAACTATCTTGAAGAACTTTACTGGTGTTAGTGGACTGGCTGCCAGTCACTGAAGAGCAGCTTTCTCCGAGACTGTTGTTTTGTGCCTGCAGGGCACAACAATACAGGTGGAAAAGTGTTGGAATACTTATCGCAAAGGGGAAATCCATTTCAGCCATGCTGAGAGAGTCTGAAATAAAATTTAATTGCCCTGGTGTGATGGCGCACACCCTTGTTTTTCCTGGTAGTGGTCTGGTTTCTTTCAGGTGCACATCGACTCACCAGTGTGGCATCTCCTGCAGCATCTCCTGTCTTATCACAGGTTGAGATCTGACTTGGGGTTTACTGCTCCAGTGAAAAGAGCATGACCTACTGCTCCACTGACACCACTTTTAGCAGCACTCTGGTTTCCTTGGGTTAGTCAGTCATGCTGGTGTCCACCAGGCCTAATTATGTTGATCTTCTTTGCTGTGATGAGCTCAGCACTCAATGTGCTCTGTACCCAGTGGATCTAGAAAACAGTATCAACAACCAAAATGCAGGGTTATATAAGGGATTGTTTGTAGAGCTAAAACTTTGTTCCCCGAAGATAACAAAAGTTCCTTGTCATCCATCCACTGTCTTGTTAGCGAGTAGTTTTCTTATTCACTGTCTGGGATTGCCAGATCCGCCCAAGTTTTAAACCACGATGCCTCTGAGAGTCCCTGTTACAGCGTGAGTACTTGTGTTCTGGCCTCAGCTTATAGCACATCCTAAACCCGTTGTGTTTCTGTATTGCAGATCGACTGAGTCCTCCCCTTGACATCCAGGTGGAGCCTCTGAACTGTACGGCATTCAGTGTGCGCTGGAGGATGCCCCGACGCCACATCAGCACCATCACCGGGTACAAGGTAGGAGGCCTTCAGTCTTGGGTTTACCCCATGCCTGCATCTCCACTCCACATTTACAGAGAGTGAAGTAGAGTATTTGAAACACCCAGCCTCTGCATGGCACCCTGATGTTCAGAAAAGGGGTTGTGACTCGGTCTACTATGGCTAGGTTATTTCCACTGCCTGCTATTGAAGGAAGGAACCTTAGCTGATTTAAGTCTCCCCATCCAGGCATCCAGTTCAGTCATTGTGTGTGCAAACCTGCCCTGTCTTTAAGATTTTCCAGTAGCAGGTGGTGAGGCTCACAGTCTGGATTTGAAACTGGGGTGATTTTTATGTTAGTCATCTTAAAGTCTATGGAGAAAATTGTTTGAACTTGTGAATGCCCTGGTGGGACTTGAATATAACACTGGCTTTTGGATCTCATTTGCACTGATAGAAAATCCCAGCTCTTCAGTCTATACCCTTTAATATATACCTTTAAAATCTTTATAGAGTGGCGTGAATTTTCACTGGGTACCCTGTAACTTTGGGTATTCACTTATTTAGGACATCTTAAATGGTGCTTGGAAAAATAAGTCTTTAGGTGATTCAATATGCAGTATTTGTTGTCCATTGGAAATTGGTAAATTGGTGAACAGGTCTGTTTCAGAGGCACAGTAAAAGATCAGTGTTCTGTGTGAAAAAGGTTGCAAACAGAAATAACAATACATACAGAAAATGGCTTTCAGCAGTCAAAGCTGCTCCAAAATGACAATGATTAAACTTAACGTACTTTAAGCAGTCAAAATAATGATTTTCTTTCTGTTAGATAATACTGGTTCTTTTTTATTGATATTAACAAGTCAACAAATCATGAAAAAATAAATGACAGGTTTTCTTATTGACTTACATGTAAGTTGCACAAATAAATGTCTTGCCTGAATACATTAGGAGAATGAAATTTGTATTTCAGTCTTGTGTGGCGGATTGACTTTTGTAATGGTGAACATCTTTTTCTTTGTTTTTTGTCAGTCACTGCACTCTGATGAGCTGTGATAAGTATTTTCTGGTGTTGAGTTAGTTCCCAATCTCTGGGATCCTTTGGGCCATATACTGTAGTGGAGGAAACAAGCACAGTAAATGGAGCTGTCAGTACTTTATGGCATTCCAAACCTGTAAGAGTGAAAGAAAACCTCCTCAACGCTACTGGAATGAAGTTGTTGCGAAGAGACAGAGATTGGGCTCTGATCTGCTGCTGATGCTCACAAGAGACTGGATCAAGAGAAGACAGGCTCTCTAGGAAAACAAATTCATGTTACTAAAGAAAAATGAAATTCTGACCTGCTGCATGATAATTGAAGAGAAGCATGCAGGCTCTCTGTGAAACGCGAGCCAGACCTTTGTGACGTGCAATAATAATATTGACTTAGCTGTAGATGTTACAGATACTGGCTTAAATTGTGCGAAGTAAATGGGTATGTGATGCAGAGGTTGTGCTCTTTTTAGGAACCACAGGAAGCACTCTGTATTTTGGAGAGTAACTGCTATTTTAAAATTCAAGAATGCCAGAAACGTTTTGGATTTTGAAATGTTTTAAATAACAAAACAAGCCCTGAGGTGACTCAAGGATAAAGTTAGCTGTGGAGTATAATGTCCGGACTGTCTGGCCTTCTAAGAAATTTAAATACTGTAAAATGACCGTTCTTCGAACAATAAAAAGGCATCTGTTAGTCAATAGAACGTGTCACAGGCTAAAAAGTGTGTCTGAGGTTTATAGACAAGAACACTGCCTAAACTATTGAATGGAAAAAATGAGCAAACAATAATAAAAGAATTGGTTTTATGCAAACTTTGGCCTATTATAGAATGCTCAACACATAGTCTTATATTAAGGGTGGAATATTTTTTTGAAACAGCCACTTTAATTCTTGGTCAAAGATTTGTTCCTCATTGTGACGCCACTTGTTAATTCAAGACGGATACCTCTGTTGCAGTGGCTTCTTCCACCTGCTGATTGCAAGTTTATCAACATTTTGACAAACTTATTTCAGTTGAGGTTGATTTGAAAAGATCCTACTGTGGTCTTTTGGGACACCGAATCTTACCTCCCTGCTGTTGCTCTTGCTAAAGTAAAGAGAAAGTGAGCAAGACCTACTGTATGTACCAGCAGACTGCTGGACGATCAGGGAAAATAAATACCATTACAGAAACTGTTCCCTGCTTCTGAACCTGAAGATCACAGCCTCGGGTGACCTCACTGTGAGTCTTACTTCCAAGTAATAAGAAACAAACTCTCCTGGCCAGACACACCTAGGAGTTGTCCCCGTTTGTGCTAAGTGCTGTAAAGCACCTGCTGTACTGCCAAAGTATTTCTTTAAAGAAGCTACATGTGAAGAGGAACAAAGTTAAGATTTTGCTTGTTTAGTTTATGACTCTGAGCAAATGTCAGTTTTATAACCAGCCTTTTAAAGCTGGTGCTAATGTTTTATATGGCCTATGAAAGTGCCATTATTTGTGAATCCCACTCATGACTTTGTGATTTGTCACCACCGGATTATCTAGTTACGTCTGGAGCCTAATTATACTCTGTTTATACCTTATGTTCTCCTCCTTTGGTTGATGTCTCAGCACTTAAGATTTAAGAATGGGGAGAAGATGCATCTACTTGGAAATTTAAAGCACCCTTCTATCGGTTTTTAGTCTTGCACTGCATTTTAAGATAATAAAAACATGCCATTCTGCTGTACATATTGGCAATTAGATGTTCTCTGCCGAGAACAAATTGCAGCAAGACACTAACATTTTACAGCTCAAGGTACAATTATCCAGCTGCAGCACTTTATCATGTTTAAGATTCGCACAATGTTGTTTCGGTAATAGCCTGTGGGTTGCAGGACAAGCAGGAAAAAAAAAGATGCTGGTTTAAGACTGCGATTATTGAGATAGGAAAATGTAACCTGTATTGAGTGATTTGCAGAGAAAACGGCACCTGAGGATCGCAGAACCGTTTTGGAAGGTACAGTACAGTTCATTTTCAGGTGTGGAGTACAGATACAGACTCTCATCCCTACGCAGTGCTGAAGCTGTGGTGAGGACCAGAAATAAAAACAGTCCCCAAATCCGATTTCTGTAATAAGGAGTGTGTGAGATTATTGAAGCATCTTTCTCTATTTGCGTCTGGGTTTTGTTGTGCTAGTCCCTATCCTGTTGACAGCTCATCTGGACAGGCCAGCCCTGGTGATCAGCACAGCTTGCCTGGCAATTGTGACTCTTCAACCTGGACCAAAGTCCCTGTGGGATTTCATCCGCATCCTCGTGACTCACTCCCAGGCAGTGTGCGGACGGCTGCCTGTGGTTTTGGGTTAATGGATGTGTTAAGGATTCCTGCGCCTCTTGAGATTACTGGCCATGTGGACCCTCACTGGGGTTTTGGCCATTTGGAAACCTTCTGCAACAGCCGGCCTCATCAGCTCTTAAACTGCTGTGAGAATGAATTTCATCCCATTGTAAGAGAGTTAGCAGGAGTAGACTGGTGGGCTTGCCACCAGGAGAGCCTTGAGCCGTTTCAATCAGGTGTGTCCACAGGACCTCAGAGTTGATAGCGCTTAATAACAGAAATGAAGGATCTGAGAAATACAAGTTTCACCTCAATTCCAGCCTGTCAAAGTGTGACTGGTGCTGTGGACTCACTCACCAGCGCTGTAGCACCCATTACCAACTGCAAGTATCGAAAGTCCAAAAGTCCTTTCTGGTTCACTACAGTGCACAGGTGGGGGGTTAGCTGAAAGTGCACTTAAAAACGTTGCTCTTAAATGCCTTTTCTTTGTGTTTGTGGGCCTGTTTCAGG
Organism: Atractosteus spatula; assembly: GCF_055471065.1. Taxonomy (NCBI): domain Eukaryota; kingdom Metazoa; phylum Chordata; class Actinopteri; order Semionotiformes; family Lepisosteidae; genus Atractosteus; species Atractosteus spatula. Next base: position 61,814,589 of record NC_142708.1, on the reverse strand, counting down.
TGTTTTACACAGAGATGAAGAACAACAGGCCAGTGAGTATAGCTGTGACACATGACATTCCTTTGAGTCTGGACATGCTTACTATGGTAAGTAAAGAGTACGTACAGTATTTTAGATCAAACTTAAAACCTGTTTGCTATGTAAAATGAAGCAAAGCACAAACTGATGTTTTCTTATTTCACAGTTTTCTTATTTATTGTCATACAGTACACGGTGCTTTTCCATAGATTATATTATACAGGCCTCATCTGTAAGGCTTTGGGGAGAGTCGCTACAAAGAGACGTGATTTTGCATTGCGGTGTGGTGGTTAGTGCTTGTGCCTCACAGTGGTTGGCTTTTTGTACAGTTCTGGACTGGAGCACCTTTTTTTAGAAAACTATAGTGAGAATGTTATGGACAGCTGTTTAGTCCTGTATGATATAGTAGCTACTATATGTACAGAATGCAAGAAATCATATGATATTTTGTATTGTTGTTTGTCATAAAACTGATGACTGGCTTATTTATTGTTTTTGCAGGGGCAGTTTGATGGACAAGCAAGTTTTGTAAGTATTATATGTTGTTCTAGTTCTTTATATGCCTCACAAGACAGGACCCCATAAGGCATGTGTTAGAAGATATTATTGAATGGTGTAAGAATTCTGCTGATCTGAAGGAGTGTGTTATAGATGGGTAGTTAACACAGATTTAAAGTATTTGAAGATTGACAGCCCAGATGTACATGTCAGTGTGTCCAATTTCCCCACCCTTTCCAGTATGGCCCTGATGTTCCTTGCATCGAAAGACTGTTATATGTATACACTGTATAAGTATAACATAATGGAACACTTTTTTGGATATTGAATTGAACTGTAGTGAAACTGAAATATTTATTCAAGAATATTTGAAATTATATTTCATTTAACACCAAAGCATTAAAAATTCAACACATGCATATTATAACAAACATCATTTGTTCCAGTTTTGATGCCTTTTTGTATATTTAGCTTGCTTTGCTATATTTAACAGTATATTTGTTTGAATGCCAAGGAGTAGTATCCTGTGACATTCTCTAATCCAGTATTTTATTATTCATGTTTGGTTTGCAGGATGCATGTCTTTTATCAGAATGACATTCTCTGGGCTTCATCTCACATTAGATTCTGAACGATTCTCCCCATGGGTTCGTTCCTTGGTTTGTTTGAGAAGAAAGCAAAGCATTAAAATTGTAAAGTGTCAAAAATGATTAGTAAGATACCCTAGAGGCAGCTTAAATGTTTGATTTGATTTTGCTTCATTAAAGGGCCTGTTTTTCCTTTTAATAAAAAAAAAACAGTAATGTTAGCTTGACAGAAAACAGGCAATCGTGCCTCTGTCCTCAGGCGCTGAATGTTGCTTTCATTGTGAGCAGCACCCACTTTGATATCAGACTCAATAGCGACTTAGACTGCTACAAAACAGAGGTCCTGAGCTCAGGCATGGGAAAATACAGCTTCTGTTTATCAAAGAGCTCTTTTGGACCTTGCCTCTAATGACAATAATAGACTGAAGATGGGTCCACCCTGTATCTGCTCCAGGACGTTGTCATTGGTAACCTCAAGGTGGGCACTCAGTACAGGGTCAGCGTTGGAGCCTTCGGATGGGCGGGAGAAGGGAGGCCCAGCATGCCTCGTGATGTCACCACTGCTTCTCGAGGTGGGTAGCAAAGCGACAAGTAGGATTTCTTCAGGGAGATAGAAATGGGTGAAACGGATTTGTTTATTTCACCCAAAGAAAAGTCCTAGGCTGAATGTCCTATATTTCCACGTGTGCAGATTAAATTATGACAGAGAGGCGATGGGCTTCGCTCCTGTTTTGCAAGAGAGCCCAGGAAACTTCAAAAGAGCTCTCTGGAACAAAGCACGAATTCCTGAATATGTCATATAAACGTTATGTCATAAAAGTCACATAACTATCGTAATACATGAAGGCCATCAGACTTTATTACCATTGGTGTTTCTATCCAGATTTGATGCTCTTCAGTATGCAGCGTACATCAGCTAGACTACAGGCTATTCTCTCTGTATGTCAGTACCACTGAAAGAGCTGGGTGATTGTTATCAATACCTTTTCAGTTGCAATGAAATGTTTGCCTATGAGATTAATCTTTTCAGAGGCTTGTCCCATGAACCATTTATAAAATAGTCCAAAAGACCCATCTTCATGTCTGCATTTACTACCAACATTGGTATATTTGCTCATTTAGATGAAGCAATACCACTGTTCAGTATCCCGTCAGTTTTTGGCCGCACCATATCATATAAACAGAAATTCCCCTCTTCTAGTTACGGTGCCAGCAGTGAATTTTCAGTAGGAAACATTAATAAAGCTGGTGGTTTTCTGTTGGATGCGTTTAAAAGTTTACTTGGCACACAGTTGTTTAAGACCCATCATCTCACCTCAGAGACAATCTCTAACTTTCCCCTCTTCCTCCACCAGATAAATGCATCCCACCTTCCCCGCCAACGCAGGCTCGGGCCCTGGCTGTGTCCGACACAGAAGTAGCGTTGTCATGGAAACAAGGAGAGAGTCAAGGCAGCTTGCCGGTTCAGTACTTCTTGGTGGAGTACATAAGGTGAGAGTTGTTTGTGTCTGTCAGAACTGGTGTTCAGTCCCCTGATGGCTCCTTGTACAACCCTCTCGGCTAGTACCACTTCAGTTTTGATTATAACTCCAATTGCAGAAACCATTCTGAAAATGAAACAAAGAACAGGCTTTTAAATGTAAACTGAACTTGAACTTGAATAAGGAAGTGCCTTAGCACTTTAAAACTGAAAGATTCAGCTCCTTCTCCTGGCTGTTTCTTTGTAGAGGGTTAAGGCAAAAAAGAATCATGGCCGAGGCCAATTTAGAGACTGGATCTCGGGAGTATTTCACACTTTTTAACAGGAGGAGTGAAGAGGTGACTGGACAAAATCCTGCAGTGAATTACAAGCTATTATGATAAAAAAAACAATTTTCCCTCCCATGTTGAGTTTTAATTGTGTTTAAACCTTAGTATACTTTGGTTTTTTTTATACATTTGGTTGGCTTTTGGTAGTGTGTAGAAAAGATAAACAAGACTTCTTTAATGGATGGGGCCAATGAAAACATCCCAATGCCAGGCCTGTGTGGCACTTGTCAGGGGACATTTTCAATATTTTGCACAGCAGTAATCCAAATCAGATTTAAGGATTTTTGATTAAATATGGGAAATTCTGAAATAATTGTGTGATCAGTCTGCACTGAGGTTGATTGTTGCTCTGCAGGGTTTTGTGCTGACATGATTATGCGGACTGACAGTGAAAAGACCTCCTCTGATGTGTCGGTTTTCCACAAGCTTGTTGGAATCTGCTGTGGGTACAGAAGGAATTTTGTTTTCCTGTCCTCAATTTTACAGGAAGGGCATAGAACGGGGAGAGAAACTGAGATGCAGACAGTGAACGTCTGTAGCATCAAAGCTAAATTTTTGTGTGGTGGGAACCAGTGTAGCCAGAGAGTTCAAACAAGCGTGCTGGTCACTTCAAATTTGTATAATTGAAACCTTATGTTCTCAGTACAGACAAAGAAAAGAAAAAAGAACTTCAGGGTGGCTTTTCAGAAAGTCTGGGGACAGTAACTCTTTAGCAGCAGATAAATGCTGGTCTGACTGAGAAAGGCAACTGCAGTGACCAGAATCACCAAAGCAGCCACGACTGCGTCAGTCCCAGGTACAGCAACATGTGCAGTGCAATGCTGTTTTCCCCTTGTGCTTCCTCTGCTTTAGACATAAAGCAAAAAAAGAATAATCTAGTGTGTTGTCAGCGAATGTTCAGACACACATGTTAAAAATGGTCTTTCACTTCAAAGGTTCGGTAGCACAAAGCATTCAGGCTGTTACTGGTGTTGAAAGCATGGCGTGTGCCAGTGGGCACTGCTGGAGGCTGTTGGCTGTGGATGTGGATGTCCCCCTACTGCTTGTCAGTCTGTCCTGGCACTGAGCAATCGCACACTCTGTGGGCGAGAGGGTGCTTCTCCCTCTTATCCTGTTTGACCCCTGGCCCCTGCTTTTCGGAGGGCTGGTGAATGTTCACTATTGTGTGGGTGTGAATGGCTGCTCTTTGACTGGGAACAAACATTCAAAGGGGGCTGGTGTGGAGACCCCCCCAGTCCAAGATCTTACGGCACACAGAGAGATGAAAAGTCTGATAGGCAGTTAATTAACATTGTAGGGTCGGCTGGGGCTGGAGCGTTTCTGCTTGGGGCTGAAGAACTCTCTTGGCAAGTCAGACAATGTAGATTTTTGAACATTGCTTAGCAAAGACAAGAGTCCCACTGTGCAACCTTACAATCTTTATCAGCTGAAGCTTGGTTGGATAACTAAAGTGCAATGTGTTTAACAGTTGCACATTGTCTGATTATGTAGTTGTAAATTTGGGTTCATCTTGTATGTGTTCTGTCGAATATTCTGTTATTTAACATTAAATAATATTTTATATAGATATTTAGATGTTGTGTCAAAGGGGCTACCTGCTGTTCAAAGGTGGCAATTTGTCATTTTTGTCAGAAAACCTGTGGAGTATTTATGAGAAAACTAAAGATCTTCATCCAGTCTAACACTTCCTAAAGTACACTATTGACAGTAAAAGCTATTTTTGGCAGATTTTGTGTAATGCATCTTAGTTTTCCACATACAGTTCCAGCCAGTCTAGTTGGAATAACTGGTTATATGATAGCTAGAAAATATTTTCAGGACCAGAGCAGTGTGTCATATGAAACATACAAAATGTTCTACCACCCCACATGGACTGAGAACCATCGAATGGATAGTTTTTAGGAATTGGATTGTATGTGAGGGCTCAGAGACTGAAACCCTCCTGCACACAATTTCAAGAGGTCACTCAGTTGGAATTCTGTCTTTTTTTAAACAAAACAATTACATAATAAATAACTCTCACACACAATTGTTTCTTTTCAAATTATGTATTTGGTTTTTTGTTGTGTCTCCAGACAAAATGTCTTCTGGTTATGAAACAAGCAGTGTGTAATGTATATGCATGAAGAGAGATAGGATCCATTGTTTATAGAGCAAAATGATTAGAGCTTGATTAGTCATTGTCAGATGTCCAAATTTTAATCAAGAAACAAAGATGGTTAAACAATACTAATTACAGGATTAGAGGCAGCTGGAGAGGACAGACAAACAATGTACCCTGGAGTTATGATAAGATCCAGATAATACACCTTAGCCTTTCACAGACCAGCTCTTTATATGGCAGTCTTGTTTTCAGCAGAACTGCCTTAAAGACATTTAATTGACGATGAATAAGGATTACCAGCAGGGGTCTCCGATCCTGGACGAGGAAAAGCCCTATCTGGCAGGTTTTAAATGTAACCATTAAAACGCTGACTTATAAAGGCTTGGAGAAATTTAATTGTGATTTGTTGAAATGGTGATTTGTTTAAGTAATTGAGATGTAATTTAGAATAAAAAATGTGGGTACGTCTCAGTCTCTAAAGACCAGAGGTCTCTTGACATTGAATAAAAGACTTGCTTAATCACTCGACATCTCCTAGTTTTTAGAAACTGTTGAGATTGTAACATATACTGTATGAACACTAGGATTGTCTCTCTGGGAATGAGATGGGGGATGCCTATAGTAAATCAAGAATCCCCCAACATTGGTCTTTGACAACCACAGTTTCAGTATGTTTTCCAGGTCTCCTTAAATCGTAACCAGTATAAGATCTGAGAAAAAGGTCTGTTTTTATAAGTTCAATCCTGGTGTTGGAGACCCCTGCAGTGGTACATGGGGAGTTGTCTGTTACGTTTGGGTGAACTGGGCAGAGAGGTCAGACAGTCCTCACACTGGGGCTTGGGCTGCCCTGTCCTTTGTGGTCTTTGTGCACTCAGAATGGGACAAACCGGGGTTGGGAAAAAAGCAGCATGGATTCCTATCTGCCTTCCAAGGTTTCCCTATGAGAAAATACTAAGGAAAGGAGAGCTGACTTGATGAGCCTTCACAGGGAAGGAACAGAGGAGCACGAAGCAGCATAGCGTCTGGAACAGAGCTCTGCTGGCTCATGCTGGGTGAAAGCTAAGAATCCGCTGAAAATCATCCACCTGGGAGGAGGCCTGCTGTCTGCTAGCAGCTGCACTGTAAGCACTTGTTACAGGACACAGGGCTGCTGCAGGTGTAGTATCTTACACAGGTAAAGCTCATGTTGCTTTTTGCCTGTGTGAAACACTTAGCTTACTCGGCAAATGGGTCCTTTTGACTTAGCTGCAGTTAGTTTAGTTTAGTGTTAGTTTAAAAAGGTCAAGCTTTTACACAGTACTGCTTTTTTGCCAGATAATTTCCATCCAAATTAGTTTCTGATACTCCATATTCTTATTGCTGGTAACAGTTTCATCATGTGTGAAATATCTGATGCTGCTACACTTTCACCCTAAATCCACCTTCTTAAAGGCAGAAGCTGAGTCATAATTTCAATATAGTCCTCAGTTCTCGATTGTCAGGTCACAGCTGTCTGAAGATCAGAGAGAAATTAAACATGAAACTCAGAAGCGATCAGCACCTGAAAGGTTAATGCCATTTTCCATTCTGTCTCCTGTTCATATTTCTTATTTATTTCAAGTGGGCTAGCTGCACAGTTACTCATGGCAGCTCTATAATTGCCCTGGCTTGTCCCCTGTTTACAATTTGCTGAGTGATTCAGTCAGTGTGTTGCTTCTCTGTGACAGGTTTTGCTTAATTGGAAGATGCGTTATTAATAATCTTTTGGTTAACTTGTTATGGCTTTCTTTGGTCCACAAAGAAACTTGGTCAGTTGGCCATATATTTCTCTTGAGAGAACATTTTAACCAATTGTTTTAGCTCCATCTTCTTTCCTGTTCACTGTATTCATGACAGTGTCCGTATTGTGAAGCAGATCCATTGGGATCGAAATCTCCAGCATGTTCGGTATTGCTTTCTAAAGCTCTTCTGTGTAAGTCACATGTGGTTTTGTTTGGAGCAACACATTTTTAAGAATATAAAAAGTGTCCACAAAATTGTGCAGCCAGTTCATCATACTGCAGTTTAAACTGTTTGGATCTCCTGTGAAATTCTTAGAATAACATTCCTGGTCTGAGTGCTTTGAATGTTTTTTGGACTTATGTTTAAAAACACTGGATTAATTACTTGCAGGGTCCATTTGAAATTATGCCAAGTTTTTTTCTGAAATGGGCTTAATTTTGGCCCTTAGTTGACCACCTGCGGATGGCTTTCCATACACACAAGATGAAATGTTGAGAAATACAAGTCTCAAATTCAAACAAGAAAATATATACATACATGTTATCTGAGTAAATGACTCAGAAAGCCTGCTGTATTACATTCTGTAATAATGCCTCTGCAGTTTCCTTTTCTGGGCCTGATGTATGTCTGTGTCCATTTACCAGACTCCTTAGCACAAGCCTAGAATTACCACCAACTACACACACAGGATGAAAATGGTAATCTGAAGGAATTCAGTGAATGAGAAATAAAGACAAGAAGAGCCTTTCTAAGCCCACCGAATGTGCAGTGATTTATCTTTTACTTTTAAAGGAGAGAGCAGCCTGACATGTTCCGTGATTAAAGACTGAATTGTTACATAAAGATGTCGAGCTGGACTTATTTAAAGAGATCTTGTTCACTTGAAGACAGAGGTGATTTTACCACGTGTTACCACTGCTAATACCTCTGTTACAGAGCTTGGAATACTGAAGATGGAAAAACAGTTTATGCAAAGTGTGTTTTCTTGTATGGTGGAGGCTGGGAATAATAGTGTCTCTGGGTGTTTGTTGTCTTATTTCAAGGTTTTGTTTACTTTAATATCTTCTAAGTCTTTTGTTTTATGGTACACATGTCTCTTGCTGTGCACTTCTCATGCTCCTGGTTCTGAAGTTATGCATTGCATGTTTTAATACTGTGCGTCTGTAATGGTAAATCTGATAAGGTCACACAGCTCTGAAAAAAATAAATAAGATCCATACACTTACAAGATATTGCACAGCGTATTTCCACTGAGTGATTTATTCAGCACGATCTGAGAAAGTAAAATAAATGTAATTGGAGCTAGCAAACAATCCACTCTTATGTTTTCTCTTACATGAAACATACTGTATTAATGTGATGCTCTTAAATCTTAATGTCTGCCTTCACAAGTTCTGACTGTCAGATAAAGAAAATGTGAGAAATTATCTGAAAAGTGAATTTAAAACCTGTATTTTAGAGGCGTTATATTTTGGAAAAGTCTTGTAGCATAGAATAGCATAGCATGGGATTTAATCAACCATGGTTTTGTAGACAAATTCCAATAGCCTACAGAAAACATGGAGCCTGTTTTGCAGTGAAGTAAAACTTTCTAAGCACATATTTGTGATAAAATTCAGCTGATGAGTTTATGAACCAACTATATCATACGTTTTGCCATCTCGATTTTATGACGAGAGCAATGATGCCTTCAGAGTTTCCATAATGTAAAACCTGATGACACTGAGAACCCAGTGCTGAAAGTGACTTTGAAACTGCTCTATTTCTAGAAGTCCTTCAAATTCGCATTTCTGCGTTTCTGAGAGGCATTTTTTAACTGGTGTGGTGTGAAGGACGAGACCCCGGTAGGGTGTTGATCTATATCTATGCTGTACCACCTCCCGAGCTCTCTGGCAGTGCTTTAAAGGAGTGTGTCAGGATTGATTTATAGGGTGCCTACACTGGGTCACAATCCCATCAGTGTGGGAAAGGTGATGCCAGACCCATCCACATCTCATTGGTGGGTCTAACATGGCCTTAATGGCTACCTGCTGGTCTGCACCACAGAATGCTGCCATCCGCATTCAGTAGCAAGGGCTGCCGTCGTGAACGTTGGGCTGCTGGTTTTTCCCAGGATTGTGGCACAGAGGTGAGACTCGGTCACGAGCGGCAGCTCTGTAGTGGGAGACCCCCATAGCTCTCGCACCAACAGGGGCTGGCGAAATGTCGATGAAATGTATAGGTTGACTCAGAGTCCCATGATCGGCCAACTGGTACATCCGTCAAAGCTTAAAGGTGAGGCAGATGTCGACAGTGCTCCTTTCCAATACTGCATGCTCTAAGGGTGTTCTGAGTGTCAGTAGTTCAGGTGGGTAGCTGCATCGGGATGCGTAGTCTGCAAAGGAACAAGTAATAGGTTTATTCCATGCTGAAAAGAGAAGCGAGAAAAAACACCGTGTTTCGGCTGTGAAGCCTTCTTCGGGTGTCAAGGCTTCACAACCGAAACGTTGTTTTCTCTCTTCTCAATTCAGCATCGAATAAACCTATTACTTGTTTCTGTGTGTCAGGCTTGGAATTTTCTTGTTCCTGATGTTTTTAGACCCAATCTAATGATGCATTGAAGTTATAGTTATGTCCATAATATTTGCCTCTCACTGCCATCTTCAAATTACAGCTGTTTTATATCCCTGTTTTTAGATCTTTAACACAAGTTGTCACTGTGGTTAAGATAAATCCAGATCATTTCTCAAGCAACTCTTTCAAAGATATATTCACTGACTCATCGATATCCCAATAGCTGGCAAGCTAGGCATTTATCCCAGCTGCATAGACCAGGAGCTGAAATGTGATCCCATTGCTTACAAGCATGTAGTATTGTGCTGTCTTGTTTCTCCAGATGCAAATGAACAGGCATTTTTTAAAACTTGTATTTTCTATTAGTTAGCAGTATAGGTATCAGAAGCAGATAATTTGTATTGTGTCAAAGCAGTTTATAGCCAATTGTCCTTGATTTACCAAACTTAACATAATTACTTCGCTAATTATGCATTGTGCAGAGATATGAGCCTGCAGTCAGCTTTAAACCAGTACTTTAGCATTATGTGGCTTTATCTTTAATTGCTTTTGTAAGAAAATGGTAACAGTGATGTACAGTATTAATGTAAGAGAATTGATATCAATAAATGAGAATGAATGAGTAATGTTCAATTTAAAGCTTTCAAGGTTTGAACAAAACCATCGTAACAAACACCCACTCCTTTGTTTGATTCTTTCCGCAGGCCTGAGCTGGACACGGAGTGGACAGCAATCAAAGAGCCCATTGAGTCCAACTCCATGGTTCTGAAGGGGCTCGTCCCAGACACACAGTATCAGTTTGTTGTCAGAGCCGTCAATGCACACGGGACCAGCCTGCCCAGTGAAACCAACATCCCAGTCAGGACGCTCAGTAAGTGTGTAAGCATGGGACAGATACAGAGGGACCTCGAACATCTGGAACCCAGTGACAAGCAAATTATGATAGATTTTAGTGATAGATGATATGAGTATGATGTCATTATGAAGTATTAGGTTATGTTTTATGGTTTGGTTTGAATGTTGTCAGCTGCTCATTTGCATGGAAAAGCATAGTTTATCCATGTGTGAAGCACATGCGCTGATGCTGGGAGACCACTGTTTAACAAACGCCCTAGCGCTGAAGTTTACTATGAACAGGCCTTAAATTGCACTGGACAGAATGGACTTCAGTATTCACTGGGACCCCCCATACAGCTCTTCAGAATTCAGAAGGCCATGTGGTTCTTTACTCCAGTGAAGTGAAGGGAAAATGTGCAGCTCGGTGTAAATATTGTCTAGGAACTCTGTAAGGGCAGCCCTTTTATTTCCTGCAGGCGAGCTAACAGACTGGCAGCCCATTTCTACATCAAGGCTGCTGTCTGCACATGCCTCATAAAGCCAAACAAAGCAGATATATCGCGTGGGCTTTGAAATTTGCCTTTAAGTCAGCAGTGACCTTTTTTTTCCCTGAAATGGCATTGCTTCAGATGCTTTGCTTGTTGTGCTGACCTCACTTGGCTTCTCCAAACAACTCTGCGTCCTGCGCGGTTGGCTGTGTTCTCCAAGCACACGGGTGTGCGGCTCTTGATGAGCTCTTCAGCGCACAGTGCTTATCAGAAACCTAAATAGGAAGACCGGGGTCAGGCGACCCTCCATGGTAACAATAACAACTCTGAGACAAAAGCGCGGGTGTTGACTAATGAGGTGGAACCAACTTCCTCTGTGGAGTTTCGCTCAGTTCATAAAAGCACTTCTGGACTTGGATTAGAGATATTTGGATGGAGGCTTCTTGGCTCATTAGCAGATCCTTTGACCAAATTTCTGGTTAAGCAAAATGTTAACGATTGGGGTGAAAGTGCCAAACCAACTCATGAAAGGTTACTAATTCTAAAGGAAAATAATTTAATAAACATGAAGAAGTAATGAAACCATGACTTTTGTTTTACCTGTCTTTGTTAAATGTACAGTTAATTCTTCTATGATTTGCAGGTTGCATGGAGTAATGTGTGACTCTATTCTCCAGGAGTCCACCAGGTAGCTCAGCAAGGAGAGGTGTCGACGCAGAGCACAGATTAATAATAATAATAATAATAATAATAATAATAAACTTTATTTAATAAAGCACCTTTAAAGGTGGCTTCTCAAAGTGCTTTACAGAATGACAACAACAATAAATAAAAAGAATACACAAGATAAAACGCAATTACAATATATAGAGGAGACTGTGGATGGTGGTACTAAGAAAAGCAGAGGGGTGAAGCACTGTTAGCACGGGTTGAACTCTGAGTTGTCTAGGGGTCTCTTGGTAATCTGGGGAACTGTTACCACTGCGACTGACTGGAGCTTGCCTTTTCATCCAATAGAGATGGGTCAAGTGCTCCCCCCGACCCTGACACTTTTATCCAAAGCAACTTAGTCGCATCCTGTTGGGATGCAAAGGGTGAAGATAACAGTACAAGGCTTCGGGTCTGTGGTTTGCATTGTGCACCTGGAGCGTTCTAGCATGTCGTCAGCTGTTGTCTCCTGTACTTGAATGGAGTTTGTAGTAGTTGTTGTTGAATCAGAAAAGCAGAGCTAATGAGATGCTGGCCACTGATTCAGTCTGAAACTGTTAAAAACAGCAGGATGCAGGGACTTAACTCCATTACATTTTATAAACGGTGACAACATTTATGAACACTTTTGTAGTAATCATTAACTCAGTAGTCGTTTTTAATTTTAAGTGTTGCAAATATTTTAGTTTACATGTACAATTTTTTTTATTTAGTGGTTTATGCATGTGTTCTTAGTTGGTTTTGGAGTATATGTTTATAATATGACTAATTCGCTTCTTGTGAATTATCCATTTATTGTGGAACAATCTTAATATGTAGCTTGTTTTCAGCTAATTATTCTTGATGTAAGACCTGTGTACAGTAAAATGTGAGCATCCCATTGATGGCTTTGTTGTAATATAACAGGAAGGAATCTAATGAATTGTAATATAGGTCACACACTTGAAACTTTATTAACTGTTCTAGTAGTAGTTGATTAACATTTTATTGTTTTCAGAATTTGTTTGAGGAGGGGCTTTATTAATAATAATAAAATAAAGCAACTGTTCAAGATTTCTCGAAAGTAGTTGTCAGCAGGTTGTTCAGGAAAACAATTCCTGAAGGAAGGCTGTTCATGCTAAGGACAGTGGCTCTCCAGGGGGAAATGTGGAGGAACAGATGTGCTTGAGAATTATTTGTTACTTGGGGATCTCTCACCTTGGCAATCCTCTCTGGGAACCTCAAATGTCATGGAACTGTGCCAGACCTGATGCAATCCATAAATGCAGTGTTCAACTGTGTGAATAAGTCTAGCAATTAGCCTTCTTTAGATCCACTGAGACAAAAGCTCTTTCTGAATTGGGGAACTCAGTCATTTTATTTGGAATAGTAAAATGACACTTTTATCCAAAGTAACTTAGTCACATTCTTTTGGGATGCAAAGGGTGAAGATAACAGTACAAGGCTTCGGGTCTGTGGTTTGCTTTGTGCACCTGGAGCGTTCTAGCATGTCGTCAGCTGTTGTCTCCTGTACTTGAATGGAGGTTGTATTAGTTGTTGTTGAATCAGATAAGCAGAGCTAATGAGATGCTGGCCACTGATTCAGTCTGAAACTGTTAAAAACAGCAGGATGCAGGCACTTAACTCATTACATTTTATAAAGTCTGTGCTTATATATATGAATATGAAGTAATAGGAATTAGGAAGTTGTAAAAACAGTTCTTCTTTTAAGATGCACATATTGTTTCATGATTATCCAGACAGGTGTCACACATTACAAAGAAGCTTACAAAGCAGATTTTGAAGAAATGAATTTGTTGGGCTCGGGATAAGTGGAGCCTACAGAACTTGTGGTGCTGAACATAAAACATTTGAGCAGAGTCTCCAGTGTCATGATGGCCTTCCGCTTTATATTTTGAATCTAATAAATCTGACCAACCGTAATAATATTCTAAAATATGCACAGCTTGGTTTTAGGAAACTTTTGTTAATGTTGTGATTGTTATGAAGCAAGATAACAGCACATCCAGTCCAGCACAGACTATATTGAGTGGTGTCAGCAGCAATGTCAATTCACAGCAGTATCTTTCCTGCTTTAATGCGATTCTATATCTGTTTGGGAAACTGTTATAATTTCTCTTGAATGTTTTTTTTATTTAAATTCCAATTCAGGTTTTATGTGCTGCAGAGTGTTGAAGAAATAGTATCTCATTATTTTAGGTTTACACATTATTTACACATTTCCTTTACATTCTTTTATCCTGTCACAGTGTCAAAGGTACCTCTAACATAGCCAGGTGTACATACAGTACACGCAGTACTGTGGGTGTATTGGCTTCCTCAGTGTTTCCTGCTAATTTATGCATTTTTGCATTGACAGTACATTGCATTATCGATGCGGAATTTACTTTTCACAACCTATCCATAACCTCACACTGTGTTGAATCTGTTTTAAAATAACTATAAATGTCAGGCTTACTTAAAAAAAACTCATGTCTACCTGCTGTCATTTTTAACACTGGATTTATTTTAATTGTAACACTGCTTCACAAGAAGATGGGTGAGAAAATACTGTTACTCATCTTCCCAGGAAAGTAATGCAGGGCTCAGTGCAAGATGGGAGGTCATGATTTCACTGTGACCTCTGGTCCTAATTAGTTTGTTCTGGGACTGCTTTGTACGAAAAGAAAAAATGTGGAAGTGCTGCACCTGGAGCATAGTGTAGCCCAGGTCGCAGGTGCTGACTGCAGTCCAAGGACCGTCTGACCTATTTTGAAGAAGAGACTTCATCGCGAAACCCCAGTAGCCTCTCCTCTCACCACATGCCAGACAGCAAAGCTTAATTAATATATATATATTCTACTCAACAATGGCCTGCATTGCCTTTTGAGAGAATGTGTTATCCTGCATGTGTGAGAGAAGTATTTCTCAACCCACTTGGAAGTTGAATGTACAGTATACAAATATATAGCAGAAGAAAAATTCTAAAAATACAATGCAATACATTTTAAAACATTTGCTTTTTAAATTGGCTATTTTAATTTTTGGTGTAAATGAGTTGTATGGTTCATGTAATTGTACATCTTACAACATCAATTGTAATATATTGCAGTATTACCCTGTATCTCTACAAAGGATTATACATGTCCATAGAAATAATTACATATATTAATGTATTGATATTTAACAGTGCTTCCTAAATATTTCCTAAACATGTTTCTGGGTGTGTTTCTTGGTCATCCAGTCAGTTCCAGTAATTCAGTTTGTGGTTTTCGGTGAAAGGACAGCCTAAAACGTCAACACAGTTTGAATAGTATCTATTCACAAGTTGAGAATTCTGGGGAGCATTTTTGATGTAGGTGCCAGTAGGTCTCAGGTCCCATGCTTGGGAGATGTGTGGGGCATTTAGTAAATGAAGCCTCTTTATAGTTTCTAGTGGTTAGAGAGCAAATTAAATGGCACATCTTACTGAGGTTAATCTTAAGAAATTTGTAGCAAGGAGCAATGACACTGTGCCTGGAGGAGGTCAGAGGGTCAGTGGGCTGCAGAAACTTTCTATGGCTTTACTGCACTAGGCCTGGGAGGACAGACAAGCCATGATGGCTGTGAAAGAGTTAACCTGGGGTAATTGAATTAAGTGTTAAATCCTGGCAATTTAGGGAGGGGTCTGCGAGGGACTGCGTCTCAGTCTCTCTTCGGGTGAGAAAATCTGGTTATTACTCTTTTCCCAGACAGAACAGACCAGAGCAACCTCGAGACCTCCCCCCTCCCCCCAGACAAGTCAGGCCCACAAATCCACCTAGGGTGACTGTGTCTCTCTCTCTCTCACACACACAAATACCGAACATGTCTGGCATGTGCAGGGTTACTAAATGCCATGTGTTTGGGAAAGAGATGGGGAAAAAAAGTGTACAAAATGCAATGGGTTCAGTACAATATTTGCACCTTTCATTCTCCACTTTGCGATGCATGTTGAGTGCGATTTCAGGCTGCTGATAACCAGAGCTGTTCTTCTCTTTTGCCTTTTGTTGAGGGAGTACGGGAGGTTCCCAAATCAGAGTGTGCTCTATGAGGTGCACAATGTTGGGTACAGAACAGCAGCTACACAGATTCTGCCATCTGCCACTGATATTCTGTGTCTCGCTGTCAGTACTCCATCCATTTCAGGTTGCATGTCTTTGCTGTTCCCTCTACCAATATAAAATCTTACAGATTTTAAGCCACATGTCATCTTGAGTGTATATTGTGTGGTGCATTATTGATTTCTCAATAAACCCTTTCCCTGTGCCGTTGGTCATACTTTATGGGTGAACATTCTCATTTTTTTCTCATTATGACAGACCTGATTCACATTCTCTTATTTGTATGCATATCTTGTTTCCTTACATCTGTGGGATGCAGTGCCTTATTCATTTCTCCTCCAGTCAGACAATTCTTTATCATCAGCTCATGTTTTATAGTATATAAACTACTGCAGCATGAACAGCCTGGCTTTATTCCAAGATTTGCATTTTGAATGTGTTGGAGTACGGATTTGGCCACTTCCTAGGAATAAAAAAAAGTCATCCAATATACCATCTTGGTGCACTATAGAAATTTTGAATCTTCATCGCTTGGAACAGAATTGTTCAGGCGTAGTTGAGAAGTGTTTGCTTTGATGAGCACTGTAAATACGATGTTACTCTTAACACAGAGCAAAAGATCACTGGGTCAGGAATAAACCTAAGAAAAATTGCAAATCCCTAACTTTGTGAACTCTGATTTCTGGCATTAAAAGATAAGTTCTGCATCCTTGTTATCTTTTTCTTAACTTTGTGTCACATTCAAGACTAGAGAGGAAGGCAGCATGGAGTGGATTATATAATTTTTTTTGGGGGGGGGGAGGGTGAGTTGTGATTTGGGCTCAGGACACCTCCCATGAATTTACTGTACAGTATGGTCTGTAAAAAACTCAAATATTTTACTATTATCTTAGTCATCTCGAAACAAATTATAAAAGAGTCTAGCTTCAGAAAGGTGTCGGAATTGACATTTGTTTTAATATGAGTAGCAGCCTTTCCTACAGTTTAAAGCTGGGGGCTGGTGTGAACTTCGATCGGCAGTCTTCCCTTCTGCTTCAGTGCCTGGTCTGAAACATACCTGTTTTGTCTCCGGTCTCCCTGGGTTTCACGGTCATGAAACATGTCAGGACATAACTCGGAGCACTGCTTTAAATGAGGAGTGCGGTCCCATGAGAACTTCAGGCTGGTGGCGCGGGGATAAAATGTCTGTCACTGCATCGCCCCTGTCGCAGTCGTATTTGCAGAGGTCTTGTAATGGACATGGAAATGCTTCTATCGCATCCCTGAGTAAATTCCTGCTGACATTTTAAATGTCAGTGTCCAGCGTGTTCTTAAAAGCGGGCCAATTTTAGGTAATGAAATCATTGGTGTGTCATGACTTGGGAGCTGAATATGATTGTGGTGTGCTTATCCACAGATTTAGTGCTCTGTTGTCTTTTGTTGGTTTCAAAGATTTTTTTTTTCCCCACTTTAAAATTTCCTCCTACGTTTCTTGCAGTTCCCCAAAAATCTCCACCTGAAATTCTCAAACTGCATTTGAATGAAAAATAAAACTGAAAACTATTTCTCTATTCTGTGACTCTGCCACCTCTGCCTGTATTTGCGCATTTGTATTTAATTTATCACAGATTCATTGTTACACTTTAATTTGCTACATTTTTGATTGACACGGAAATAGGCGGATCATTGCACTTTGAGAAATTGCCCCCTTCTCTCCGCACCTACTGTACCAGTTCTGATATTTTGTTCAAGTCTCGTCACAGATGTTTATAACTATACAGTACATCTTCTTTTTCAAGATTCTTCTAAAGTTAATGTGGGAAAAATAGGAAAACACACATTGGAAACCCATGTAGATCTTTATATATTGTATATGCTCAAGTACAGGTTGGATCCAAAAATATAATTTGAAGGGTGAGCTGAAGAGGTACAACACAGATTTAACGAATCCTTTATTGCAGATAAAGCTAAGAAAAAAAATTGCACCTCTCTTTATTGGGTCAGGCTGCTCACCGTTAAAAACATATGACATGAGCACACTTTGGCAATGCAGAAAGTCCCTTTTATCAACCACATGTCCATCCCATGTAGAAACTCTTTAATATCTGGGTGCCGTTGACAGTAGATGCCCAGTTCCCTGTAATGCCTGAGCTCTTCTTTACAGGTACTGATGAGCTGGGCAGTGGACATCATGGGCAGAGCTACATCACGGACTCTAAGATCAATGACGAGGTGGCCTTCGGGATTGATGACTCAGACTACGATATCTACATTGAAGAGGTGGGCTGTTCTCTCGATCTCGTGTTTTTCTTTTTCAGTACTTCTCCCAGATAGTTGCTGTGTCCTGCCATTTTGTTTGAGAACACAAGGAAAGCTCACCCTGTAAAGCCTGTCATTAGCCAAGGTTCCAGTACTGTTTTCTCCTGCCACAAGTAAATTGGCCGCACCTATTAGATTACAATTTTTAACTTGACTATTACATGCAGCATGGTGGAGTGATGGTTACCTTTGTTGTGTTACAGTTCTAGGGTCCTGGGTACAATTCTGAGCTGGGCTTCACACCTGTTTCTCCTCATGTTCCTGCAGCTGCTTTCGTCTCTTGTTTCTCTCCACCACTCAAAGACATGGTGATATGTTGATTGACTGGTAGTAATTTGCCCCTTCCATGAGGAGAAGCAGATGCTGGAGCAGCTCTGTTGCAAGGCTGGGCTGAACACAGTATAGTGCAGGTGACGATAAAGGTGTCGTCTATGATGGACGCCATCGACAGCCGTGCTCCAGGATGCGAAAGGAAAGCCAGAGTTCTCTGGATAGAAATCTGTTGTCACTGAATTGTAGAGTATCCCATGAAAGGATAGCTCCTCTTTTCTTAAAAGAAACTTTCATATAATCAAAAATCCAAACAGAGCTTTGAAAACAAACCAAAGAAAACTTATCATTCCTGCGCACTTATTTGAGTTGCTATAAAAGTTTGTCGTGGATCACTACTACCTCAAGTAAGAATGAGCTAAAACAAAATAACACCTGTTGGCATTCCAGTTGTCATCTCTTCTAAACCTATTGCAATATTGTTCCTCCCTCTGCTGCAGCTCAGGCCGTTTCCTGCCATCAAGGAGGACAACAGGAAGTTCCAGTTGGAGGCTAAGGCCTCTCCTGCCTCTCAGACAGGAAAAGGGAGACTGAAGTACACAGTGACGACTACCACGTCCACGACTCCAACTTCTGCCACTACTACCACCACGCCTGCCCCCACGACCTCCGCCCCCACGGGAAGGGGTGGCACCATGCCCCGCCTGCACGAGCTGCCCTGTGACGACACAGTCTGCCCCGCCGACAGCTTCTGCGTCAACGACTACGACAGCGGCGGCTCGCGCTGCCACTGCAGCCTGGGCAGAGGGGGGCCCTTCTGTTCGGAAGGTGAGCAGATGCTATTGGCTCCGGGGTCGTCACATGATGACTCACGCGTGCCTGCCAGGAGGGCCTACTTCAGATACCATGAAGTGGAGACTGCTTTTTAAAAACACTGCCCAGAGCTAACGACAGCCTGACAGAGCGTGTTGGCTGGCAAAGCAGAATCCACTCAGGCCTGGGTGTCATTTGTGTATTTCATGAACGGAGTTGACTCTGATCAGGGGGTGTAACTGTGTGAGTAATGTATACCATCACAAAATGGTTTCTTTAGAATGAATTTTCTCCTGTTTTTAATTTTTTTCCCCCCACGTCATTTTGCTCGTGTGCCCTGAAGTGGAAAAGATCCTGCCAAGCATTTCTCAGGATTTAGGGATAAAGGGATGTCTTGTCTGGGGGCTGTGAAGGCACGTTTTGTCTTGCGTGTCTTAGAAAAGAGACTTCTTATGAATCACAAATGTACCTCTCAGAACTTGGCTTTACTGAACTGATACTTAAGCTTAAGTTTTTGGTTCTGGCATGTTTTTGTTGCAGATCTTGAGACTCTATAGATGGAAAAAAATGAGACAAAATAGCTATTGCTCTTTTGCAGGTTTGCCAATTAAATGTATTAATAATTAAATACTGAGAGTAAACCCGAGTAAGTACAGGTTGCATACATTATACATTGCTAGTTCAATTTTGCAGTTTTATAGCAGCCCTTCATTGTGTTCTTCCAATTTGTTTGATCTGTTTTAACTGTTTATAAGTATTTTAAGGGAGCTTAGTGTTCTGTTTGACATGTCCTGCACTGTTTCTTTTGTGATCAATATTTTTTTTTCATCTTTGAGTTGGAGTATCCTGTCATACCTCACCTTTATAACTTCTTTAAAGAAGATTTTCCAGCACATCTTAATAAGGGGGTCAAAAAGAATCCCCATCATAACATATAGAATACGTCCTTCAGAGAATCATCACAATCCTCCTCCAGCAGTTTGTTCTCAGCTCTCCCAGGGAACTAATAAAAGCCAGATTGGATCAGAGGCTAGATCACATCAGGAAATTTTGCTTTGCTCCATTTTTCACATTCTTACCTCTTAATCTACCCTGAGAGGAAACTCTAATGGAATCGTTGACTACCTTTGTGATTATTTTTAGTTTTCTTTTTTAAGGGTGAAACATCTGGGTATTATTCCAATTTGTCCCAAAGGTCAGCCTAATGACAGCTCCTTCTCAAGGGTCGAGGAGGGAATTTCGGACTAATTTTAACCACTGACGCAGCCAGCTATGACTTGCACTTGAGAGGCAGTATATTGACCCTTATGCCAAAGAAAATGGTCACACTATTACACAGTGCATGAGCATCATACTATGTTCTGCTATTATGAATATAACCAAATAAAAAAACAGATGTATTTGTTTTAGAAAATTAAAAGTCTATGAACTATGTACTAGTACAAGTCTGCGAATCCTTCACATCTCCTCCTTTTGTGTTACTATAAGATTTTGCTTTGTGAAAAGTGAGGGAAATTTCAACACTTAAAGGGGACTTGAGGCAGTTAGTGTACAGTATGTATTGGTTTATTTATCATATTGATCCTCAGTGGTGTCAGTACAATTGTGTTTCTGAGCACACAGAGAGAGCTTCAGCCTTGACCTGTGGAGGTACTGAATCATGGTAGTAAGCTATGCTTCTGTATAAAATAGAACCCTAAAACATCTGAAATGCAATACTTCTTCCCCCTGTCATGCATTAAAAGTGCAAAGCAGCCATGCGTTTGTACCTGATCTTGATGATCTAAAACAAATATGCTTGATTGCTATTACATAACAATGAATTACAAACAACATACCGTATGGACTATGGAATAATCTTTATGTTGTAGAGTGCAGTATGTACAGTGTGACTCAGAAAACCGTTAATGATGCCAATGCAATAGAGTGATATATTCTGTTGCATAATGCACACTTTTTTGTTATGAAGTTTAGTTTTTTTAATGAGATGATTATATATTGCCATAGTCATTTATGTCTTTTCATTGTTTTTTTTTTCCACAAAGTCTGGTACTTTGCCAAGATCCGCTTCCTCAGTTTGGATCCCACTTGAACAGAGGTGCTAGTTCCCCAACATTATTTCAGTGATGGCTCAAATTCCTGCTTTGCAAGGGTTAAACATTTTCCAAAAAGATATCGCTTCTGCTTCTGTTGTTGCTCTGCCCTCCCCTGAGAAACCGGTCCTGTCAATATTAAAGGTTTATGGTCTATGCATTAATCCGAACCCCGTAAAGGAAACAAATCAATGTTGTGTTGCACAGGGCTTGTTTGCTCTTTGAGCTCGATTTTTTTTTTATGTCCATGAAAAACATCATACAGCCACAGCACTGTGACCTTGCCCCCAGCACATCGACTCATGTGGTGAATGATGCCGAGCGATGCATTAATCTGCCTGCAGACAGGGGTGCTATTCAGGACTTCCTCCTGGCAAAACTCACCGTTAGCTCACATTCTCCCTTCTTAAAGCCAACCCCCCCCCCTCCCCTGCCTTCTCCTCCGATTCCCCACGACCTCAAAGTCTGATGAGTCACTTCCACGGAGTGCCGAGAGAAGCCTGCTGCTTTCCAGAGAATAATCTTTCTTTTCAGTCCAAAAGCAGTGGTACAGGGTGACCTTGTTGCCTTCTATATTTTATAACTGAAAAAATCTGTTCTTTTATTAATTAATCAGAAAACATCTCCCGATTTCATATTTTGTTTTACTTTCGCAGTGCAGGATATTTGTAATGTGCGCTGAACATCAGTAATTGGGCTTTTCCCTTAGTTGATCATTGTCATTTTGAACCAAAATATTGTGCTTTCATAGTAAATCCTGACATCTTTCTAAAGCTGTTCTCTGTCCATAAGTAGCATTTGTCTCAATGACTATTTATCCAAGAAATTTCGTGGATGGTTATCATGTAGTATAAAGGACAACAGATGTTTATAATGTTACGCTACAGATTGAATCTTCATAGTTCTGTAAATTTTGTGGAAATAGCAAGACAAATGCTTATGTTATTAATTGAAAATGAGGAATTCAAAACCCCCAAACTTTTAAAATCCAATAAGAACTGAAGTCTTCTCTTAAGATCAGATGCTAACCATGATGTGTAATGTGAATTTAGTGCACTTTGGTTAGTTTCTGAGAGATGCGGCAAGGTGAATAAAGATCTGAAATTCTTTGATCCATATGTTAATAATCGACTGCCTGAATTTCTCCTCCAGGTGTTCCAGTCCAGTATCCAAAGTTCTATGGCTTTTCCCATATGGCTTTTGAACCACTGAAGAATTCCTATCAAACGTTTCAGATCACCATTGAATTCAAGGTGCGTTCACTTGAGCGTCCAGCATAGTAAAGAGCCTTGATCGGTAGTAAAGATATTTGCAAGCACTCAAACACTGAGATCCAGTCACGTTTTTGTGTTAAAATCTGAAAGCTGGTAGCTGTGAAAAACTGGAAAACCCTTATAATCTGTTCTGATGCAGAAGTAAGGGTAATAAAGTATGAACACCTCCTGAAGTCAGATTTTGTTTTTTGGAGGAAAGATGTCAAAGGATTTAATCTTAATCTTTCATGTTCAATGTTGACTAAGGAACATTTACCAAGGAAACTTCAAAACAGAGTGAAGAGAACCATTTTATTTGCACACTGTTTTTCTGCTATTAACAAAGCAATTTCAGAGCAAAATCCTTGTTGTTTTTTTTGCAAGAAACTTAAACCAGTTAAAAAATGCAAACCTGTTAACAATTACAGCACAATTGACATTTCAGTCAGATTTCAATGACCTGAAAACATAAAACAAAATCTTGTTCTTTGAAGACAGGCTTAGAAAACTGTAATATGCAGTGTATATATATATATTTCCCTATGGTGTCCAGAACTTTTACTTCAGTGTTTGGTCCCCAGTTCATCCCTTTACCTTTTCTAGCAAACTTCCAGGTCCCAGCAGAACATGCCAGACTGACCACTGTGTTTGAAGACTAGGCAATTGTCGTTCATTTTTCACTGCCTCCGCTGAAATGTAAATGACATTTCTTGCCCCTGTTGTCCAGAATAATTAGCTCTACTCTTGAATGGCAATGCAGTATCGATTTAAATTTTTTCTTGTATCTTTGAGGTTTTGGTCCAACTGGATTATAAATTATTTATGCTTTTTCAAACTTAATCTTAATTTTGTTACCTGTTTCTGCAATTGGGGTAAATTTTCAGAAAAACCCTGCAGATGTCTTATCGGTCTGCTGTGGATTGTTGGCCCCCCATCGCTGTCTAAGCAGCTCCTAAGAGCTGTGCAATATACAGTATCGGACATCTCAATAATCTGCTTTAATAGGTAACCCAATGTTTTGTTAAGTATGTTTGAGAAAGGTCACAAATATTGGACACGGCTCAATATCTAAATAATTAAACTGCAAGCGAATCCCGAAGGCTGAAACGTCCTGCTCCAAATCCAGATGTACAGCATCGGCGTCTTGTTGGGTCAGTGTCCTCTGGTGGGAGGGGCAAGGATAACCCAGGTTTTGTTGTATCCAGGCAGAGGCAGAGGACGGGCTGCTGCTGTACTGTGGGGAGAATGAGCATGGGCGCGGAGACTTCATCTCCCTGGCTGTCATCCGGCGCAGGCTGCACTTCAGGTGGGCAAACAGGCCCCCCTGGGATCGGGGGTGGACCTGCTGGAAGAGGGTGTAGGGAGCTAATGAGCAGTCGGCTGAGGAAGAGACCTGGAAGAATTAGAGCTATTGTACTTGAACATGAAAGTTATTCAGGTGTCCTGGTTTGAAAACCAAAGGACACCGTGGCTTCCTAGGACCAGAACTGGCACAAAACAAAGAGGAATTTGGAGACAAGTAGAGATCTTTAAGATCTTGATGGGAACACAGACACTAGACCAACAACCTAAATGCAGTAATGTCTTAACCCTGAGGTGATGCCACAGTGACAGTGCTAGCTCCCAGTGTGGCAGACAACCAGCTTCCATGCCAGGGAACAGGGTTGGACCTGTGCCTCATGTGGGGTCAGTCATACAATAGGTGCTGTAGGAAAAATGTGCAATTCCATATTCCTTATTTTAATGTGGTTGGGCTCTACAGAGATAATTTAGGAGGAACGTCTCATCACAGTCATTGCTGGGAATAAGAAAACCAAGGCTTGTACTGGTTACAGGTGCGTTTTGGACAGAATGTTTCAAGAAATAGGTTCATTGTGTGTGTATCTGTTGTTTGTAATAAGATTTGAGGATCTGCTTTTTGCAGCAATCTGAATGTTATGACATAAGTATCAGGCAGTGGGAGTTTGGCCCTTATCTTTTTTCCTTTTAGTGAGTTTCTATGAGAAACTCCTAGAAAACACGAGAATCCCTTATGTATGTCTGATAAAATGTCTCTCACCCTCACCATTTTCCTAGATGAAAAGAAACCACTGTTGTACTTGCAAAGGAGAAAAAATTGTTTTGAGTGTCTTTTTGATTAGGTGACACTCCTAAAGTTTATTTCATTCCCATGCAAAAACACTAAAACCCTGCTAATTATGAAACTATGCAAGCACGTTTTGCCTCTTCAATCCCTCAAGCACCGTTTGCTGAGTGAATTGAGTGACCCTGAACCCAGAGCCCATTTAAATCTCATCTCAGTCCTGCAGTTTTATCATTTAGCCCTGAGTGAGTTGTTTATGGTCGTGGGTTTGATTTTCACTAGCAGTTAAATGAGACGTGCACACAAAAGCTCTTTTTAACAGAACGGAGCATAGTTAGTGTCCAATAATTACCAGTGCATTCGACGTCATTATAATTAATGAAAAATCATTCTAAATTCAGAAGGCAACCAACATTTTTTACAGAACTGGCATAGAGTGAAGACTCACTGACCACTAATTGCTGTTTAAAGGGAGGCAAGCAGTTGGAAAATAAAAAAGTGAAAATGAAGAGCCCTAAAGATAACAAGGCTAAACCTTAAAATCATGCTAATCAGTGTAAAGCTCTGATTGTGAAGGACTCCTAAGAGAAGCAGTGCCAGAGTTTTTGCAGTGAACATACAGAGGCAGGGGGAGTGTGGGGCACTGTCCAGAAAATATTAGATCCTAATATCGGTGACTGCAAAAAATGTAATAGCTAGGCTTTTATTCCTGTTTAAATATCTCCTCAGATTGTGACCTAGAGAGTCCATCCAGGCAATGGGCACACTTGCACTTCACAGTGATATTTGTGCCCAGTGTGATGCAGCCCAGTTTGTGATTTGTTTCCCACCCCTTCAGGTTTAACTGTGGCACAGGGACAGCTGTCATTATTAGTGACAGCAGAGTCAGGCTGGGCAGCTGGCACAGTGCCACACTTTCCAGAGATGGCACGAACGGGTGGCTGCGTCTGGACAACGACACGCCCGTAACAGGTCGGTCCCAGGTGAGCAGAACCTTCCAGAACCTTCTCCCGAGCTGCAGTATTGTAGGCAGGTAACATGCAGTAACGCACATATGTTTTAGAATGCACTATTGCTTTTGTAGTCCTGAATTCAACACTAAGAAGAACAAAAAAAATCCTTTAAACCTGAGAGCAGGCCAAAATGACCGTGTGATTTGTTTCAAAGAGGAAAAGGACACATTGGTAAACTGTGGGTGATACAAACAATGAGTGTTTTAGTAATGAATAAATTGGCATTAAAAATACTATGTAAAAAAATGTAGGAAGATTGCATTGTGGATTTTTTTAATTAGCTGTGGCCACAAAATATCAATGTCTTACACAGATATAAACTCTGAAAACCAGAAACCCTTGCCAGATAAGAGTGAACGGCAGTATGATATTTTTGTTGCTGTGCAGGATAACATTTGCCAGGAGAAAACATAAGAAAGCCTGAGAGTTGTAGAGGAGATATGGACTTGAGAACTGAGCCTTCTCATCTGTGGACATGTTAGACAAAAGGCAAAAACAGAAAAGAGCTTTGTGCTTGCTAGCCTCTAGAAAGATCTCTCTTTCTGTAGGAACTGTATTATGACTGAAACTCTAGCCTTGCTTTCAGGAAAACAATGGCAGGTCAAAAGGTGAAAACTGGAGGCAGCTGGCCAGGTTGCTATCTAACTGTGCAGTCTTATTGGAAAATACAGTAAAAAGCAACTGCGGTTGCTTGCCAAATGTGGCTGTGCCTGAATGATCTTTTTCCAGTCTGTTCCCAGGATTTGTTTAGAAAATATTTTTATTAAATCAAATTTCCTGCAGACACCCTGACTGAGGCGAGACTTTGGAATTGGCAGCAGCCTAGGGGCTATTCTTGCTTGTTCAACAGCCAGTTATTCATTGTCACAATTCACATAGTGCATTTGATCCCAAAGAATCCCAAAACACTTCCCAAACAGAAAGCAGCCCAATTTATCCACCATTGAAGTGACACCCCACCTACAGTAGGTAACACAGACCTGTCATGACATGACACAGACAGGTCTGTATGAGCACCTGCACTGTACAGCCGATCAGGGGGAAGACGGAGAAACTGCTTTCCCAGATAAATTAATAATTAAATAAAGGAGGAAATATAGGGAGTTTTGTGTAAACCCAAAGCTGAATTGAGCCATGACAATGGAGTCCACACCCCCCTACTCTTACAGTGTTACATTTACAGTGTTACATCTACTCTCCTCCCCACTAATAGCTGATGTGTGGTGAGTGTTCTGGCGCACTATGGCTGTCGTCGTATCATCCAGGTGGATGCTGCACATTGGTGGTGGTGGAGGGGAGTCCCCATTACCTGTAAAGGGCTTTGAGTGGGGTGTCCAGAAAAGCACTATACTGTATAAGTGTAAGCAACTATTATTATTATTTAGTATGCTAGCAGTCAGGACTTCAATTTCATGTCTGATTTGAGGGACAGCACCTCCCACAAGCCTGTGTCTCCTCTCACTGGGGCATTGGTTTGAAAATTCTGGTCCAGATGTACAGTACTGGCACCTACTGGTCCACCACCTCCAGTTTACAGCAGCAATCTGGTTAGGGAAAAGATAATGCCCTGTCCATCTTCAATTAATAAGGAGACTTCAGCTGAAATGAAAGATTCAGCAATCATTTCAGAATTAAAAGGTTTTAAAAATACCTTTTTTTCTTTGAAAAAGGTTCCTCCCGTGACCCCACTGATCGGTTTACAATACAGGTGAGATAGTATCATAATTTGGGAAAACAGTTAATTGTTTTCGTTTTCTAGATAATTTTTGAAGACTGATTGATGATTTTTTTAAAAGCTCACTGTACGATAATTTTTTTTATTTAAATGAGCCAAAAGCTGTAGCCTGGATCGTGACCAGGCGTTTTCTATTCCAAGATTTCAGCTGTATTTTCAATTGAATTTTTATTTTAATGTTTCCATCCTCCAGTGGATACCATATTTGTGTTTCTCCAGGCTGTAGGGCCTGAGAGGGGGTTTTGATAGGATGACTTACTGGAGCAGTCACTACTCCTCCTTCCTTTGACTTTTCCACCCCTGGTTTACTCTTTCCAAGATTCCTTGATTGACATGCCCTGACTGAAGCTCCTGTGAGCTCCAGTGTCGGTGCTCAGGAAAATAAACCCGTCTAGCTGACAGCACAGTACAGCGAGCCCTCCCTGGACTTTGTGTTGTGAAATGAGAGGTTGGGGGCGGAGCCAGTTGCAGTTTGCTGAACAATGGGCCCCAGCAGGCCAGGACCGCTGCCAGAAGTTAAACCAAGGCCACTCCAAGAAGATCCGTCTGTAGTGTGGCAAAGTGAGACACCAGCCAGGTTTGCGGTTCTCTGGGTGAGAGGAGGAGAGATTAGCCAGCTCAGAGGAGCACTGCTGGGACTGTTTCACAACAGGGAGAAGTGACCTAAAGTTGCCTGCGGAGAAACAAGGATGCGCTTTTTCTGTCTTACTGACATAGAAATGCATTGTGCGATAGGGGTTTTAGTTTATTTGCACTAGCTACCATGGGAGCTGTATTCCTCTAGTCGTTTAGGCATACTGAGGTCATGGTCATGATTTTACAGAACTATGGCCTTTTCTTAATTAAGTGCTGTTTGTGTCTTTATTTTCACACAGGGCCAATACACCAAGATCACCTTCAGGACTCCCTTCTATGTGGGGGGCACTCCCAATGCTTATTGGCTAGTGAAGGCGACCGGGACCAACCGAGGTTTCCAAGGCTGCGTCCAGACACTGAGCGTCAATGGCAGGGCCATCGATATGAGGCCCTGGCCCATGGGCCGAGCCCTGAGCGGGGCTGAAGTCGGTAAGCAGAAGTCGGTCAAAGAGAACGTCCTCTTGCTCTTTAGCAAAAAGCTTTTTTGACTGTGAAGCTCAGGACCACCGCTCAGGGATGCTCTTCAGAAGTTTTAAATGCATCTGATGTGGTTGTGCTGACATTTAACGCCTTACAATGTTGTAGGATAAAGAATGGCTATTGCTGTATCTACCAGGGCATGAGCACCTCATTAATTTTCAAAGATTTAGTGTATTTGAGCAACCAGCCCCGATTGGTAAATTAACCTTCAACTCTTTAAAACTGTGAATGCAGATCAACTTACGCTGCATGCATGTAATTATTATTGTATTCCCATTTCTGGTCTTACTAATGTTTTGGAACAAGGTGCTATTTTTTTTCTTTCAGAAATTACACCGAACTCGGTCTGATAGCTTGTCAGAATTAGATGGACAACAGGTGATGGAGTGTCCTGAGTTAATGCTACATCGCAAGATTCATTTTCCTTCTCTGAATAACGCGAAAAGGGTGGAATGTGCAGACTAACAATGAGAGTGAAATATGAGTAGGAGGAATGCAATGATTTTTGTTAACTGCACAGTCTTTATAGCAATTTCTTTCATTGTGCTAGAAATAGAATTGCAGAACAGGTCTGGGGAAGAATTGAGGGGTTTGAGAAGTAGCCTGATGTAGTGTCTATTTAAATGCAAAAAAAAGCTTTAATGGAAATTAGTTTCCCCAAAGTAATTGAACTAAAGATTTCTATAAGTAAGGGCTAAGCACTGAAAAAATTTCCATACAGATTGTGTGATTAAAGGATCATGTCTGAAAGCGTCTTAGCAGACAGTGATGCCACAAGGCAGCCATTAACCTTCCTCACAAAAACCTGTTTTTCTTTCTGCCGCAGTAGAAAAAGTCTTTTTTTCTTTTACATGATTACATGAATTTCAGTCCGTTACATGTAACTTATACTGTAACAGCTGTACATAAGAACGTAAGACTGGTTACAAATGAGAGGAGACTTTTCTTCTCATCTAGATTTTTTTAGGTACAGGGTATTCGCTTAAACACAATGTCAGGGTCGCTTGTTCCTTTCACACTCCCTTTGCGTCTCAGTTTTATAATTCACTTTCACATAGTTTCCACTTGTGTCCTCTGGTCAGAATTGGATCGTTGGTTCTGAAGAGGTCCACTGGGCTGACTTTTTCAATGCCTTTTGAGGTTGTTGTGCAAAACATCAGTGAACATATGTTTTAAAATATTTAAATTCTCAACTAGTTGTGTTCATTTTAACATGCCCTTCTATGCACATTCTGTACAGTATTTTGATTGCTAGAGCTAGTTTTAATTCCTATAAAATGCTGTTGAGGATCTGCAAATACAAAACCTTCTCTGAATGAACTTGCATACACAGGACCCAATGTATAAAACTCACCAGCCGCCTACAGTGATCTGACACTAAGAGGTGTTTCTGTCTCATGGCTGACTTGGCATTACATAAATCACGTTTTCTCGATGGCAGAACAAACAAGGTCTTTATCAGTTGTACTTGTCCCCTCTGTCTGACAGCTGTGGTTAGGATCTATCTGCTCTCTCGGAGAGACATTAGGCCTGGAGGTGTCTGAGCCCTGCCCATCACCAGCCTGGCAGAAAGGTTAACAGAAATGATCCAGCACAATTGATCTGTGAAGCGAGTATAAGCTGGGACAGGGAAGGGGAAAAAGTGATGTGGCCATGCTGTAACAATGTGGCAGATCTTCATCGAACATGCCTGTCAACTGGTTTACACACAACTTTTAATCCTCTCTGGCTGCAGCTAAAAAGGGACACTCCTACCAATTACATTTGTGCATATCATAGTTTTGAGGTGTATTTTTGTTCAATGATGCTTATTATGGCAACAGTAATTTACAAAGGTATGGCCAATATGGGGATGGTTTTCTGCAAAACAGCTTGGAGAAGCTGGAGATCATGTTCACTAGAGAAAAGGGCACAGCTGGCCCTTGAATCAGAAACCTCCAGCTCTGACTTGTCCCCAAATCACTGATAGCTGAAGATAAATATCAAATCAGGGGTTGACATAAGCACATATTGACACCAGAATAATTGAACACATAAACCAACAATTAAATACACAATGATCTGATCAGCTGAATAGATGTAATGAAACTGGTGTAACAAATTATTTATTGTAGATGGAATATTATCAAGGCTTCTGATTTGCATTGTTTTTCCCTTGCAGTTCAGGTGAAATTGACGTGGTAGTGTCTTACAGTATATTAGTATCATCTTAAAGGAGAAAAAAGTACCTTAAGAAATTAGTTGTTATAGTGCCTATACACTACAACAGTGTATATACACTAGTGTTAAATACACTAAAGCATCACAATTACAATTCAGAAACTTGTTCAGCCATTGACTCATAGATTATTTCCATTACATGCATAGAGTATTTGCTTTAATGACCCCCTACTTAGGGTGGCATGGTGGCACAGTGGTTAGCATTGCTGCCTTGCAGGGCTGGGGCCCTGGTTCAATTCCTTGGGTGCTATCTGCTTGGAGATTGTGTGTTCTCCCCATGTTGGTGTGGTTTTCCTCCCACCATCCAAACACGTGCTGGTGGGTTAATTAGCTTCTGAGAAAACTGGCCATAGTGTGTGTGGTTGTGTCTGTGTGCGCCCTGCCTTGCACCCTATCCTTACCAGGAGTGGGTCCAACTCTCCCATGACCCTGTATTGGATAGAGCATTAGAAAAAAGAACAGAAGATAGATGGATTACTCATTAGTTTAAAGAGAATCACTCCTCTTTCCATTTCTGACTGCGTAATAAAATGTATTACTATATTGCAATAGCTGTTTAGGTTTCATCCTGTAAAAATCTGTCAGTTGATCCAGTTTCACTATGCATTCCTCTGCTGCGCCTGAAAATAAATTCTTAACAGGAGAGCAGAAAATTAGGTGAGATACACTGAAGGCGAGAATCCAAAAATATATTCCTACTGAATCTTGCTTGTACATGCTGAGCTGATTAACTCTTTTTTTCCCGCTGCTGTAATGTAAAATAAACATAAGATGAAGCTTTAAGCGTTAAACAGACAGCCAAGCCAGCAGCATGCCCCCCATCCCCCCACCTCCTGCACCAACACCTGCCCCAGGACAGCTCCTGTTGACCTTCAGAAGTTGTGCTGTTGCTGTAATTAGTGATTACAAGGTCCATATGCTTTTCTTGGGCCCCCTGTGGTGCTTTTCCAGTCCCTGCCCACCCTTAAGGGAGATTAGACCATCATGTCACAGCAGGATTTTAAGGATACCTGTCATGTGCTACGGATTGTCCATAGAAAATACAAGGGCAAAGGCTTGGATACCCATACAGATTTCGGAACTGCTGAAAGGATTTGCGAGGAAAAAAATAGATTTTACAACAACCCCATTTCTTGCAAACAAAATTGCTAAACACAACTCGAATGGAGATAAAGGAAGAGCACCACACGAAAAAGTCCTTGGAAAAAACCTTGCACTGGAAATTCTCAACTTGAGGAAATTTCTGAATTTGTGTACAATTCAGAGAAAAGATCTTGTTCAGATAAAAATGAATGGGTTGAAGATTTTTTCCAGGTGCCTGTGTGTATTTTTTCCTTTTTTATCAGCTCATCTTCTTTCTTACAGGTGAGTGCAGTGCCAGTGTGTGTGAGGAGGTTGTCTGTGCCAATGGAGGGATGTGCTTTGCTAACAGAGCAGATTCCTACATCTGCCTGTGTCCGCTGGGCTTCAGAGGAAAGCACTGTGAGGAGAGTAAGTTGCCTCGCAATCTGTTTTCACAGAGAAATATCTTTCTTGAAGGTTTACAATGGTAACTTTACTCTTTCAGCACTGTTTTCCCTATTTTACTTATCTGCTTAAATAAGGCATTAAAGAAACATTTAAGTCAGTTGGAACACATTCTCATTTACAATGATCTACAGTATATACAGTACAACAGGGCATTTACTGGAGCAGTGAGAGTGGGGTGCCTTCCTAATGGGTACAACTGCTTTATCCTGCCTGGGGTTTGTACCCACAACCCTGGTCTTGTCCCCATAACCACGGCTTGTTCCTCTACAGCTCACGCTCTGATTTAACACCCCTCTCAGATCTCTTGTTTCTGATGCACAGGTTTCTGGTTGGCGCTGCCCCAGTTCAATGAGACCTTGTTGTCTTACGCTTGTGTGCCTTGGCCCCTGCCGCCCCAGCACTACCTCTCCTTCATGGAGTTTGAGGTCACCTTTCAGCCCACCGCGGAAGATGGGGTCCTCCTCTACAGCGAAGACACCAACAGCAAGGACTTCATCTCCATCGCCCTGGCGAAGGGTCACCTGGAGTTCCGCTTTGACTGTGGCTCCGGCCCGGCTCTCATCAGGTACTGTACACATTAGGAGCGCATAAAGGCAGGCCGTGTGCCACACTGCGCTCTTGGTCACTCAAATTAGTTACCAGACAAATTGCTTGCCTGTTGATAATCAATTAAAATCTCTGAATGCACTAAAAAAAATCTAAAAGTAATGAAACAGAAATTTGTACCCACAAATAAAACAACATCCTCAAATTTGTAAAATCTCTATGCATTTTAATATATATGTATAAAAAGAGTAACATATGGCCAATACAATATATTACACCAAAAAAAATTCTGAATTTGAATTTTTTTTAAAAAAAACTGAGGGAGCTCAGGAGCCAAAGTTCATTAGAGAACACCACCACTGACTTCTCCCAGCATGCTTTGCATCTTTCCATCTCACCATTCGCTCAGCTTACTTCTCTCGTCTCTTCAATTTCTTCATGCGGGCTGGTTCTGACAGTCTTGTCCCTATGGACACTTTGTTGTCCCTTATCCAAGCAGGTCTGAGCCAATGAGTGCCTAGAATCCAATTCTTTACTCGCCAGTAAATCGCTAAAACACATTAAGCTGTGGAGAGTTTTCTGTAGCAGTGTGTCCTGAAATTCTATTAAGGACAATCCCACGATGCACCCTGCTGGCTCTGGGCTCTGCACAGGACATGACATTCATGCTTCCTGCTCATCGAGCTCCTTCTGCTGTCTTGTTGGAAGATGCCAGACTGAAGAGACTAATAGAGACCGCGTGGGCTGTGGACGTTAAGTGACAGCCAAGGGGGGCACATGATTGAACATGCCTGTCAAATCTGTGTGCTGCAGCAGCTGTGAATAGAACAAATGTGATTCAGACAGTGAGTTCTAGCATCCAGGTCCTTCCCCTTGGACTGCTACTCCCCGGCCTCAACAGATTGAGTGTGGAGTGTGGAGTGTGTCAAAACATCTTCCTGCATGATGTGTTAAGCTGAGAATTATTGAGTGAAAGTAATTTTCACACTTTACACTTAAACATCGTGTTTCTGTGCCACCAGGGCCGAGTTGTCTTGTTTTGTGGCTTATGGTTGCATGGGATACATAAATATTATGGAAGGGGATAAGTATGTCATCACAGATCCTGTCAGAGCTCAGCAGATCAGCGAGGCTGGGCCTGGTCAGTACTGGGATGGGGGACCTTCAGGGATAGCCAGGTTCTGTTGAAATGGTTTGTCTGGTGTTGGTTCTGGTGGCGGTGTGTGTATGGTGACTGGCACACTTTGTGATGCAGGAGGTGCTCGACACATTGGGATCCACATTGGGATCCTTTTGGGGTGCCAGGCTCAATACAAATTAAATTCATTCTCACCTCCTGTAAAACCTAAATTGAATCTAGTGTTTCATGATTTTCTTCCTTGTCCATGACACCGCTCAAGGTCCAGTTTCATGCCTTGAAAGCTCAGGGGAAACAAAACGATTGGCTGACAGAGTGCAGCCCACCTATTTGCAAAGAGTGTAGGAGCTGCAGCAGTGAAAAGACCGGTGTGTGAAAACTGTGCTGTCCTCCATCCCTCCCCATTAATAGTCATGTGTCCTCTCTGTGGCAGGAGCGAGGAGCCGGTCAGCATGAACACGTGGCATGAGGTGCACGTCTCCCGCACAGCCAAGAACGGCATCCTGCAGGTGGACTCCCAGAATCCCATGGAGGGGATGGCTGAGGTAATTACAGGTCACAGGACGTTCAAGCACAGGGGATTTGCAGCTGTTCTCTTCCTGAGGAACTACAGTGAAGCGCTAAAATATTTACAGATTTAAGTGTCATGAGCGTTTCATGTTTCAGATTACCTCTCCATTTTAAACCCGTTTTGACTCCACAAGTGTTGTGGACCAGGCTTTGGTGAAAATTTCTTTTCATTACAGATTGTAAGAGGATCCCATTAATTTAGTTTGTTATTTCAAAGACCTGATGATATTGTCTGCTTACAAGAAGCTAGCCCAGCACCATAATAACCTTAGATTTTTAGGGTTTGCTTAATAAAAAAGCATTACAAACATTTCCATAATGGAGAGGCAGTTTTAATAACTGTACAAATTCTGAATGTATACAAGGAGAAGCCACTGCGATCAGCTCTGAAAACAAATGCAGTATCTGAGCTTCAGTATCAGTGGTCGTTGTAGCAGAAGGAGATACTCTAGAGATACTGCTGTAGATGTTCTCTGCAGTCCATGTGTTTTTGCACTTGTTCAGCAATAGTGTATTAATTTTATATATTGCTATATATAGCAATATAGTATGAGCTGGTATTTTTTCTTCAGGTAGAATCATGATGAATCAATTTTTTAAGAAAACTGCATACAAATCAAGCATTGCACTGTTTTCAAATTGGAATATCTATATATTTTCTGTTTTTTAGAATATACAAGTGTAATGTACTTTCTTAAAAGTATGATGTTCAAACTGTAGCCTGCATTTTTACTACTTTACCCTGCATGCCTTTGAAATTCAACTGCTCTGTCAATATATTTGTCATATTTGTCTTCATTTTGGCCTGATCATTACAGACCACTCCTCTAGGTCCTGTACTACATTCTGTGCAATCACAACATATAAAAGTGCAAAATCTTTTGGAACATGCTAGTCAAACACTGTGTGGCAAAGATAAATGTGAAGATCAGCGGTTGTGTCCGTGCAGTTTAACATTCTCATCAACTCTTCCTCAGCAAAAGCAAAACGTTAAAATGACAGCTTAGCAAACCACTCGCCAAAAAAATAAAATCTTGCATTTTTTAGAACCACATGGTCAGGGACTGTGGGACAAGAACTTGGTCAACCTCTGCACGTGGCCTGACAGCTCTGTTTTTTGCTCGTAGGGTGCCTTCACTCAGATCAAGTGCAACACTCCCCTCTACATTGGGGGGGTCCCAAACTACGACAGCACCAAGAGGGGAGCAGCTGTTCTCAGACCTTTCAGTGGAAGTATCCAAAAGGTAATGACCAGAAATCTGCCCCATGGCCTTGGAGCAGTGATCCCTGCTTCTAGACCCAGAGAACTGCAAAGTCTTCTTGTTTCTCTGCCTTCTGAGATCTTATTGATGGGACTACATCACCATTTGCATTGGAAATCAAGGCTTCCCAGCCCTTCATAGATATGGGGTCTCCTTTTGGAGAAAATGCTTTCTATTTTAATGCAAGCTCAAGATGAAGCTTACATAATAAGCATCCAATCTGTAGCTAGAATCACAAGTCCAACTATGCATTTTCAAAAACTGCTTTATCATTATTGATAAATGATAAAGCTGAATTTCTTTACCATTCCACTATGGACTTGACCCGAGATGTTTGGTGAAGGTGACTGCACCTTCTTGGGTAGACATCATACAGTATTTAACGTAGAACTCCCTGGACCTCAGAAGTTTTATAAGGTCTCTTGGTGCCTGCGCTAGGCAGGACAAAGTCACCATTCTGGCATACAGACCAGAGATCACAATGTAGTCAATCTATGTCTAGAAAGAAAAACAGTTATTTAAGAAACACATAACATTGCTGACTAACCAAATCAAGCATGGCCCACACATGCTGTATAAATCATGAATATGCTCCAGCTCCAGCCACATAATATCAACACTTCATTCTGATGAAGCCACGTCACATGAAAGCAAAAGCACAGGGGTTTTAAAGTCTCCTGACGTTCTGCTCTTGCCCTGTGCCCTGCAGATCATCCTGAATGACCGCACTGTCCAGCTGAATAAGGACTTTGCCTCTGGGGTCAACGTGGAGAACGCCGCTCACCCCTGTGTGAGGAACCCCTGCGCCAACGGTGGCTCCTGCAGACCCAAGAGAGATGGGTACGAATGCGACTGCTCACTGGGCTTCGACGGGCTGCACTGCCAGAAAGGTAAACCTGTGTGATCACAGAAGCTGAACGTGGACCCAAGGGATCAAAGCAAGGTTCTTCTTGTCCAAAGCAAGACTTCTTTTCCAGCTCTTAAATCTGTAGCTGTGTAGAATTAAGTGTTTGTGCCATGTGTCTTTAATTTACTAGAACTACCACATGGAAGGAGGAATGTGTATTGAGTAACTCATAAAATTAAATGAGGTCATTTTGACAGATAAGTGCAGTTTATCAGTGTATTTCCCTCAGTAAAATAGTGAATAACCTCCAGATACAGAAATTAGTCTGTCAAAATAAATACTCCGTGAGTGAACTTTAAAATATGCTTCTGACAATGTTTGTGAATGGATTTGAGCACTTCCCATATAAATAATGCATATAATCATTGCCCCAGTTTTAAGTCATATATTACCATTGTGTTTCTTCAGGTAATATCACGTTCTAATCTTTACTCCTGTTTTCTTTATTTGCTGCCTGTCTGAAGAATGTGGAAATTATTGCTTGAACAGTAAGTTCCTGCATACAAAATGAGATGACAGTGGGCTGCTTTCATGCCTAGATTATATCACAGACAGAAGGCTAATAGAATAGAAAGTAAGATTTTGTTAAAAACAAGTTAAAAAAAAGCCTGCAGTGCCCTTTGTTGGTTTTTGGAATATGATCTGTGGATGAAATGCAGCTGGTTGTTGAAGACCACTTCTTGTTTGCCTGTGTTTAATTGGATTCTGACAGGGAAAATTGTGCATTCCAGGACCTTATCCTGTTTGCCTCTGAGAGCTTAGTAAGCCCAGAGAGGTCAGAGGTCACGTGGAAATGTCACTGTGCAGAAGCTCCAGTTGAGGTGCATGTTTCTTAATTTATCCTACAGTTCTTTCAAGAGTCATTCCTGGCATTACCATGGAATGTTGCCAGAATATGCAACATTTTTGTTTTTGGTAGTCTGCTTCCTGTCAGTATTGCACAACAACTGCATGAAACATTTGGTTTGTTTGTTTTTTTTGAGAGGCAGAGAGAACCATACTGATTGAGGTTATGGACACTCAGAATTGAAGACATTATAAGACTGATTCAAAGAGTCTTACCTTTTAATGAAGAAACCTATTCTTCTCATGTTTTCATTTCTTGTTTTGTTTGAGTTTTTTTGGACCACATTAAATGCAAGTTTGTCATTATTTGTGTATTATTACAAAGTCAGTTTGAGATAATCTATGCATCTAATACAGATTGGCCCCATCAAACACTTTTAATTCCTTCAAGAAAACTCAAAATAATGAACTTTTTGTGCATCCCAAATATTAATTAAAAGAGGTACATCAGTATAAAATCTCTGGTATATTTGATTGAGCTGTGTGTTCATTTTTATAGAAATTGTTTGAACTGTGTTTTTTATGCTCCATCTTAAAAAATCCTTATGTATATTACATTTTTCCTTGTGCTATATCAGTGTTTTGGTATGTAGAGGCACGTTCAGCCTTCACTTAAAAACCTTTCTTGCTCTGCCACCCAGAGGTTGTTTTCTGAAAGTGCATCCTCTGTTTAATTTCACAGCCGTCACTGAAGCCATTGAGATCCCTCAGTTTATTGGCCGCAGTTACCTCACCTACGACAACAGAGATATCCTGAAAAGGTCAGTTAATTTTCAAGGTTTTGTATTGTAGATTTTGTTCATCTAGATCCCAGTGATGATAAGCACTTGAAACAGTTTCCTCATTACTGTATGCACTTTCTAAAGAAGACGTAAAGTTTCTCTGGAAAAAAAAACAAATTTGTTATTCAAAACATATCCGACATGCCAAATCATGGTTACCTATCTCTTTGTCTATTGTTACAAGTCTACTGTAACTATTAATCACCTGTATTGTGTTTATAATGCCTCTCAGTATACATTCATGAACAGCATTTTCATGACAGCAATAAGGTTGCCCCTAATTGTTCCTTTCCTGTCTCATTGCTGTCGTGAACCTGGCATAAAACTCATAATCCAGGTATTATTGGTAAAATTGGTATTATTGGTTTCCAGTTTGTGCTTCTAAAGCTCTTTCCCCTCAGTGAATACATGTGAACATTAGGGAAGCCTGAGGAAATTTGTCAAACCTGAGGCCTGACTCCCAATTCTGGGCAGTTGATCAGAGAGTGAAATTTTGCAGTGTCTGTGCGTGTGACAGACGGCTGTTGTTCGCAGGGTGTCGGGCTCTCGGACAAACGTGTTCCTGAGGTTCAAGAGCATGGCGAAGGATGGGCTGTTGCTGTGGAGAGGCGAGAGCCCCATGAGGCCCAACAGTGACTACATCTCCCTCGGACTGCAAGATGGCGCCCTGGTCTTCAGGTCAGTCTGAACCCCTGGTTGCTATGCCCCGGGTCCCTTACAGGGGAACCCCCATCATTTCAATGCTCTGAGACAGTGCATAATGATAGTTCCTGTCTGAAACTCATAGTTTATTAAAACAGTCACAGCCGTTACATAATAAAACAAAAGCCTGCCTACGAAATGGACATATCTGTTTCTCTGGCAATGCTTTCACTCTTCTGCGTGGACACATGTCTACAGCACACCCCACTATTGCTCCAGACCCAGCTATGTGACATGGGTGTACTTTCTTCTTCATTTTTGTATATGGTGAGGCATCACAGACATGAAATGCAGATAATGTAAGATCTGCGTTTCATGTCTGCTTATTTTAAAATGACAGAGCTGTGTTGTCTGGCAAAAAAACAGTAGGTTGTTTCAATCATCATTTCTGTTCAGAAGCCTAACCATAAAAACAATGTTTTCCTGTATTAGGGGTTTATGACTGCAAAAAGCACCAAAAAATGTGCTTATTTTATGTAACCACTGTGTGTGGTCCTTTCATTTGTATTTAAAGACATTCCTAAAGTACATCTTGAGGAAGATGAAAAGTCAAAGCTCTCATGTTTTAGACACAGACCTCCTCCTTTGCCAGAGCAATGCACTCCTCAAACATACACAAATACTGTATACTGTAGTTTTTGTTTTTCATCTTCTGAAGAAAACTTATTCTGTTGATAAATTCCCAAGAAGGATGTGTTGGAGCTGCTCCATGGCAGATGAGTGACTCACTGGGCCTATAGGAGTTTGGGCTTCAACTATTGACCATTAACCACATTGACACTGAATGTGACCACAGAGCGAGAAAGCGTCTCTGAGTCAGGGTCTCGCTGCATTGTTTTGAGGGAGCAGCTGTAGGTGATACAGAAGCAATGAAATTGCTTGGAGAATCTTGTTAGAGCTGCTTATCCAACGGCCCCTGTGCTCTGTTACAGTACATGCTGTGAACAGTGTATAAATGGGACCTCGGGGGCAGGCACTGCGTGCTGCCCCTCAGGCCAGTGTGAGACACCCGTCAGAGAGCAGGATCAGTCAGGTGAGGCTGCCTGCACACAACTCCCTGTTTCCTGTTGCAGCTACAACCTGGGCAGCGGGGTCGCCACAGTGATGGTGAATGGATCCTTCAGTGATGGCCGTTGGCACCGCGTCAAGGCAGTTCGGTATGTCCTCTCGAGGAAAGCCATGGTCCTCCTGCGTGTTCAGAGTACTGTCTGACTGTGCAGATAAGACCTCCTTGGGACCACATTAACAATAAACAAAAGTATTGATTGATCTGAATTAGGTATCTGCAATAAATTCATCAGCTTTATTTTACCTGTATGCTAAATAATTCATGTGCTGTCACTTCACATATTTATTTTTGGGGGGGGTTTGTAACATGGATGTGTTTGGACCTCATGGGACTAAAAAATGAATGCCACTGTTTCCTATTGATTCGGCTAAAGACAAAAGATTTGCTCTTTTCTTGTCCGGAATT
Organism: Atractosteus spatula; assembly: GCF_055471065.1. Taxonomy (NCBI): domain Eukaryota; kingdom Metazoa; phylum Chordata; class Actinopteri; order Semionotiformes; family Lepisosteidae; genus Atractosteus; species Atractosteus spatula. The sequence continues at coordinate 61,774,514 of NC_142708.1, read as the reverse complement.
TTTTAGGAGGGTTGGGAAAAGAGTGTTAAGTTGTTTTTTTAGTTTATCAGAGGCTGAGAGTGATAAAAGCTACTTCAGCCCAGTGGAAGATTGTTAATGTCCCCTCTGTTTCTCAGAGATGGGCAGTCTGGGAAAATCACAGTGGACGACTACGGTGCTAAGACAGGCAAATCACCAGGCAAGATGCGTCAGCTTAACATCAATGGGGACCTGTATATTGGTAAGTGCTCTAATGTGTAATTATAAGACAGTGGCATAGGAATAGGAGCAGCGTTACAATAATGAGCAGTTTTTTAAATACAAACGGTGCAGAACATGGCCTTGCACTTCAAGATTGGCCTGATGCAGAAGGCATGGCAAAACTGTAAAATATATATTAAGGATTCAGGCATGTGTACAGGGTCATTCTTATTGCTCTGTATGTTCTTTCCATATTTGATGCTGAACTGAGCAGGATTTGGTTATTTTTGTGTAAAGTACTACTTCTGACTTTTAATTTTTTTGTAGCTAGTAAATGTTTGATATTATAACAATGATTAAAATGTTTTAATTCAATAGCTGCCTTTTTGAATGTTTAGTTAATATCAATAGTTTTATTTCAATGGGGTGGATCACCATTAATAAGTAGGTTTTTTTCATTTAGAGCTTTGTTGTGATAATTTTCCCCCCTCTATTCAATTAAAAGTGTGGGGTGTTCTTTTCTCCCTGTGGGTTTTGGTCATGTACTCAACATGCTGACTAGCTTAATTGCTACTTGTGACTGGTCACTGCGTGCCTCTCCGAGTCTCTCTGTGCGCACGCATCTTGGCAATAGTCTTTTCTCTGTGTGTGTGTCTGTGTGTGGGTCTCTCTCTGTGTCTCTGCATGCACACGCATGTCCTCTGATCTGTCCTGTCCTGGGAATAGTCTTGCCTCACGTCCCACCCTTTCAGATCGGTTCTGGGCTGCTGCAACCTCTTCCAGGAAAGAGTGTCTTCCTGATAAAGCACTGCTGGAGGAATGCGGGCGGTATCTTGACCGGGCCTGAGTTTGAGCCCCTTTGTCTCGTTTCTCCCAGGGGGAATGAAGGAGATTGCGCTACACACAAACCGGCAGTACATGCGAGGCCTTGTGGGCTGCATCTCTCACTTCACCCTGTCCACGGACTACCACCTCTCCTTAGTGGAGGACGCAGCCGACGGGAAGAACATCAACACCTGTGGGAACAAGTAGGAGCTGCCCCCTGTTCCTGAGGGGCTCTGCTACAGGGGAAGGCACAGACCTCAAGGACCGAAGGCACAGTGGCCGCAACACACAGGCACTTCGTCACCCGAATGAAGACTCGCCCCGAGCTTCTGAAGGACAGCGTTTAGCCATGTAAAAGTAATAAGAATTCCCCCATTCCCTTGTTCTTCTCCTCGACAAGTGCCCTGTTAGCATCACAGAACACGTGAGTTAAAACCCTGTCAGTGAATACTATGAAGCAGCGGGGTAATTCAAGGCCGGACTGGAAGAACCCACATGCTGTGCAAGCGGGCCACCTTCAGGAAAGTGTTCTGGTGGTCCTTCCTGTGGATTTAGGAAGTGTTGGCCACTTTCCCGACCAGGTCAAAAATGAAATCCCAATCATTGGACTTGGTAACCTTCATACCAAAACCCTCCAGATACGTATTTATGCTAATGTGAGACTGCTAGAAACAAAAGGTTGAGGAGAGGAACGCAATCTTAGTGTTTTTTCTGGTACATTTTCTATAGCATGTACTCCGAAGTACAGCACTACCAAAAAATGAAAGGTAAAATGAATGAGCTATTTTTATTGATTACTTAGTTTTGTAAATCTCTCTAATCTAGAGATATTGTATTGTGTCACATGTTAATGAAAAAAAACACTAGAAACACAGGAGCAATCCTGAAAACAAGAACTACTACTCAGCCTAAAATGCAAGGGCATGATGAATAGGAAGAGGACGAGCTAGCGTGTGTGAGAGTTCAGGCTTCGTTTTGTTGACAGATCCATTAGGCCACAGTTACGTCAGGGACATTGGTCAAAAGCAAGTTTTTACATCTTTCAGACATCCATCTAAAGAAAAACACAGCGAAGATGCTGACTTTGTCAGACCCATTTAATATATTATTATATATAATTATATATAATATATAAATATATATTATTAATATAAAATAGTTTCTTTTTATCTTTAAACAAATGTTCTGCTATTTTTGGGAACGTGCTCTCAGCAAGTTGGAAATGGCCCTAAACATTTGTTTATCAACACTGACATGCTGTGTCACTTGTACAATAGGAAAAACGCACAAGTAGGTGAGAAGCCATATATCCCCCTGGTTAATCTTTGTTGTGTTATTATGCTTCCATTGTTGTATAGATTGTCAAGTTGACTGTTTTCAGTAACTGGTTCTCCATACAGGAGGTGATACTGTATCCGATTTGTCTGGGCTGTGCATGTTACATATATCCCCATGGACAAGCATATCTGCTTTAATACTAAAAGCAGCAGTCCTATTGGGTTCATCTTCATCAGGGCCTGAAAAAATCAATCAATTGATCGAATACAGCAACCAAAGGCATTCTTGCTTAATAGTTAATTCTCCATTCAGATACATGGTTATTTTCTATGATTAAACTGGGCTCATTTCTGGTGATTTGGCTAGTTTATTTTTTCCCATTTTATGTCCACCCAGTTTGGGATGGGATGTGACTCTTTACTTGGGATTGCTGCGTACCTCACCTGGAGAATGGGCATCTGCTAAGACATGCTCATCAGACAGGGCCTATCACCTTTTGACATGCTGTGGGCTCCAGGTCAGGTCAGGAAAGGTCTTCGCTGACTAGAAGGACAAGGTAGCTCTGATTGATGTCAGTGCAGACTCATAGGCATCCAGCATGCCTCAGGGGTTGGCACTAGGCATTCTCCAGGAGTTGCTGTTGTGTTTGAAGTTGAGAAGAGTCCTAGATGACTAATGCCCTCCCTATCCTGATGGTATCTGCCAGCTGTGCACCAAGGCTCAGGGAATCCCATTGCAGTCAGGGAATGATATGGAGCACAGGTTCCAACCTGTGAGGGCCCTCAGCATCCGTCTTCTTTATGCACTCTATTTGAAGTCAAAATGATAGCACAGTGTAACTGCATTGGGTTAGACACCTTTTACAGCAATTATCCTTTTGATTAAATCAGCTTGTGGGTGACCCCAATGCTACAAAGGTTAGACACATTTATTTTAAAGGACTCTAACTCAGTTCTTAAAGAAATGCACAATGTTACATACAGACTGCCACATATGAGCCCAAGTAATACACTCAGCCATGCCAAATTCTGGTGGTGCCAAATTCACAAACTGCATTGATTAAACAGCAACGGATTAAAAAGTTTGTCTTGTCTTACAAACCATGGCAGGCTGCACACTGGAAAGAAGGAGGGCAGTTTCCTAATAATGGATTATTTTGCCATACTGGAGCTGTTGAGTACGGCTTGATGTACAGTAGTTAGAGTGGAGAGTTAGAATGTGTGCTTTGACATTATACAGTAATACTTGGTATCAAATAGACCAACAAATGTAGCATTTACATGTAACATTTAAGCAGCATCTTAACTACATGTTAATCAGCTGTGAGTAAAGGTACAGTAATGGCTAAGGTCTGTTACGGTTGTTTTGCTAATTAATGTAGTCATTGCCGAGTATGATTTGTAATATGCTGTGGTAGGAAACATTATATTTCCTCTGGAAGTGAATATGTACGCTAATAATGTTGTCAACATTTATTCCCGATTAATACAGGGAAGACCCTATTGGAAACATTTAAGTGTTATGAAACAATTGAAATAATAACAAAACGATTGACCAAACACTGCCTTCCTTCATCTGGTCATATTCAGGCTTTTTTGTGAAGACAGTGAAACTTGTTGATCTGTCAATGCACACCCTCCGAGAAAGCTTTCTAAGTCAGAATACCCAGCATTTTAGCACTAATAGAGATGAGATAATATGAGAAATTGCATTTTCTTTTGTTGTGTTATTAAATATAGCATCATTACAATACTTTTTTAGTTTGCAGTCTACGTTGTCTTTCTCTGTATAATTGTGATCCCTGTCCATTCCTCTTACCCTTAGCACAGAATTTTGTAAATTATGTCTATTCTTGAAGATGTAAATTTATGATGCCCTTCAGTTTTAAGTAAATAAACCAACATATTTAATAAAACATTTTTTTTCCATCAGTTTTGTTAACAGTGGATAACCTGACAAAGTCTTAGAAGGCACGGTGACAAAGTCAGTGGGGTATAAGTAAAAATTGTTACTCATACAGTATCATTTCTTGCCATTTTTAGATGTCTGTCTATATCTGTGCACACTATCTTGTATCAGGACTATTCAAATGAAATGCAGATTGTCTCACTGTTTCAAGGCCAGAATTCTGGAGATCTAACGCAGGCAACTTGAGCAGACAAAAAAAGATAAAAACTAACTGGACATTTCTGAGCACTTTGTGCATTGGTGCTGACATTGCTTCCGTCTAGTGTTCAGCTACACATAAACCTGCCACAGTATTCACGGTATTGTCTTCTAAATGAGGAGTCAGTAAACACTCACAGTGTTGAGAAAGAGCTTGATATGATGAAGAGTGCAGACCCAGGATACCGATGATTAAAGAGTACATACAGGGAGAGGGTTAATTTGAATAGTTTATACAAAGGCCATTAACAGAAGAGGCCAGCAGAAAATAGGTTCAGTAAATGTCAATAAAAGGTCAAGTTTCAACAGTCAGTGTCTTTGGAGTCAGTGTGTTTTATTGAACCAAGACATTTCAGAAGTATTAAATATCAAAAGCTTGTTTTCCAACATTCACAAAACATTAAATGTGTATTTTGTAGCTCAGTCTTAGTTTCACTTTTATTATGAGAATGCTAACCATGCAAGTACCTACCTGGTTAACTATTTTTTACTTGACCTTTTTATTAATAGTTTATTTTTTGTCATATATCTTGGAATTTATCCAAAGCATTCATACGGTACCGTAGATTAAAAAAGGTAATACAAAATTTCAAGACATTTTAACAGTAGTGACATGTACAGTACTGTAGACTGCCTTAAACTGCTGTTAGCTGCTCCCATTGTTGGTCTTGCTTTTCAGTGGTTTGCAGACATACCCATGATACGTACAGTAGTTATACGGCTGGTTGGCGTATCTTCACGAGGGATGTCTTACGATAAAATTGAATTTTCACAGCCGACACGGTTTCTCTCTTCTCTTTTCGGCATGGAATAAACCTGTTACGTGTTCCTTGTTTCAGTGTTGATGTCATGATTCACCTGCACTTGACCAAATGCTGCACTTGTAGATTTTAGATTATACTGGATTTATCCTAATCTTCTCTGAAAGATGACGTCTAGGGTTCTGGGTAGGACTCTACTGGAAACTTGAAGAATGTAATGTTGGGGCAAGTGCATTTGGAACTTGCTGAGAGATGACGTCAGTCACCTGAATGCTTCAAAACAATTGTTGGGCGATCCACTGAAACATCATCAGCCTACTGGGGTTTGATTACTGAAGTCAGGATGGTTTTAGTTTTGGACCATCTGGTGGAGATTAATTTATCATCCATTTAATAAATCAGCTAAACTCCAGCAGGAAACGTGTCTGGAATCAAAGAGAGAATGACCCCCAGAATTGTTGAAAATAGAGCTAGGGTAATGACACTTCCTTGCGTGACATATTTCTGGGCATTGAAGAAAGCTATAATGGATCATTATTAAGGATTACTGCACACACCTCCCCCTGAAGCAGGTGAATTATGGAGGTAATCTTTCAGAATACCTCATGACTTGAAGAGTCAAACAACTTTGTCAAAACAAAGAATGTGCAGTAGAAAAGGTTGGTTATTCTCGTGCAAACCTTGCTCCCGTGTTGTTTATACTTGTCAAGGGTCCAAACTCGTTTGAGGATTCTGTTCACATATATTCACAAGATTTTTTTTTTATGCAAGGCATGAATGTGCCTGGATGCATGGATGTGTTGTGGATCCAGCTTTTAATTGCATATTACAAACCCTGTACCCGAATGTGCACATATTGACTGGTATTGACTGGCCTCCACACTACCAGGAACTCACACTACCATACTTTTCCAATGTCAACACCTAGCGTCTATGGGTTACAGCCCAAAAAAAACAGAGTTGCAGCACTAAATGAAAACATTTTGAATTCATGAGCTCAGATTAGTGTTTCCACCTTAAGAAGTGTTGAAAAACCTTTGTACAAGACAAGTTTAATGGCAACCAGTTTGAATAATAAAATACTTCACTTATTCATTTTTAGCATGGAACATCCAGAATTCTGATATACTCTAAAGCTAAACCAGGTACTGGGTATGTCATTTGCAGTTGGTTGAAAAATAAAACCTTTTGATTTTTCTGGGTAGCCTTATGGGTGTCAGTGGTTGCAGGGTACATTATACTACAATTATAGTTGTAGCAGAGACCAAGAGACCGTTAGCAACAATATTCTCATTTTTTCTTATTTCTAAGAAAAATGTTAAGAATAGTAGAATCAACCAGCTGCATCTATACAGATGAAGGCTTGAGTTTACCGAGATGTTTTTTGCGTAGAGAGCATACTCCGTCTTTGGATGATTATACATTGATTTTTTTTACTGGACACCATTTCGATAATCTATGGGTGTGCTTTATTGTTCCTTTTTTCTGCAGTGAAATAGCATCCCATACTACGTTCACACTCCACAAAGCGAAAGATCAGCGCTTTACTGAAAGGCTGATGTCTCTGAGTAACAATATCAAATACAGCACATGAAACAAAGGCAAAGTATAAATTGAATGCCTCTTCCGTGCGCTCCTTAAAACCACATCACAATAAAGATTCATGATCTCTTTCTCCTTTACGGCTTTATTTGGAAATTCAAGTCAAAAAGGGGACTTTTGCCATGAAGTGATTATTGCAGGTGCTTACATAGTGAAATGGCTAACCACTCTGAGAGTCTGAATATAAACAGCGTGATCACTGACACCTGTGATGATGAGCCCTGGGGCTTTTGAAACATGTTACAAGAGGTGAATTTGAATAATTTACAAACACGTAGACATCTACAGAGCTATATCATGCCTATTGGCAGTGACAAATAAGTGTCATCTCTGCTCTGGTCTGCAGTGTTTCCATGTGGAGCAGAACTGATGCCAGACTATCTTCTAATGTCTCAGTAAAGTTATAACATGCTAAGCTACACAACTGCAGTTCTTGGTTATTTACATATTTACAAAGCCTTCAAATATGCAACCTAGCACAGAAGTGACACAGGACATAAGGAAATGGAAACTTACTGTACATATAAGCGTTACACACTTTTCATTTGATAGCTGGTAGACCTTTAATAAACAAAGTTCAACTTGTTTTTGTATAAGGCACTAAAATTAAAGTTAATACTATATTTCAAAAATGCCAACAAGCAAATACGATTTTCTGGAAAATGTAACAGTTCGACAACAAGCAACATTTGTTTTACTTCAAATAAGGGATGTAGCAATATTATGTTGCCAATACAAAAACAGTCAATAAAGACTAACAGTCTTGATTACACTGAAAATGTTTTGCTTATCCTTGGTACAGAGAAATCCCCCCAAAATATCAATACTGTTTTAATAACATTCAGAATAATTTTGTGGATAAAAGATGCATTTAACTGTAGTGTTCATCAGAAAAGCAATGCAGAAAATTTAGTTTGTATGCAAATTAAACTATTTAATAAATTGGTTTGAATGATATCCTATATTGTACAATAAAGTGCTCACCCTTCTAATGTTATATTGGTTAAACACTAACAGTGATTTACAGTAATGAATACATCATCCAAACATTATTTTGTTTGGATTAGTAAAGTCCATTGCATTGTTACACATCATCACACACTACAAAGCTCTTTAATTTCATTAGTGTGCTGTCTGTGAAATGCTTTAGAGTTATTCAATGACTTTCTTTTGATAATTAGACATTAGCTTGCATAAAATGGTAAAGATTAATATGGTAGGCCATGCACAGGCTCTGAAGTAGTGTTTACATAAGCTATATAATCCTATTGTGTCAATACATATAAAAAAACATTTACTACATACACTCCCTTTTGACACTAAAATGAGTTAAAAATAAAATGAAGAGCCAACAAGCTATTTGGAGATTAGACATAATACGAATTGCAATATACTAATTTGAAAGTGATTGTGATAATGGAATTCTTCAGTTCTTACGTGGTTTACTTGGTGGTTTTAAAAACTGAAAGCATTGTTATTGTGCAAAACTTTGCGGTGTTTGAAAAGCACAGCCAAATCTTCAATGCCCAAGGGTTCTAATAGGAGTCAGAAGTACACTTCAAACAAATTGTCTACTAGAGCAATCAATGATTCTGGGAAGCTTTAACATGAATGTGATAGTGTAGACTGCAGCCTTGCATAGTACTTAATGGCCTGCGTTGACAAAGACATTGACATTACAGCACCAGAAAACATTCTGATATGTGCAAAGCTTGCATTGTGGTCTTTGGGGCCCAGTTTGAATTAAGACAAGATCAAAAGGAAGCCTACACTTCAGACACATCAAGAGCCGGGCAGTAAACTAAAGGGTTTCATTTTTAATTATACTTATTACTCATTCAAATTACTTTAAAAAATGCACAAACACAAAAGCAATTGGATTTAGTTGACCTCCACAGCTTAATGCATGTTTTCCTCTATGTAAAATGTAGTGTACAACTTGAAAAATGTGCTACAGAAAGCAGCAATAATGGCCATAGTTTCATCGCTGTGGAGGTGCACATTGTTCAAAGCAACACGCTTCTCCCACCAGGCGATCTGTTAAATTATACGTCCCTCAGGACATCCAGTTTGCAAACCACCATTCCTCATAAGAGGTGGAGTTCTGAGTTCACAGCTTTCTTTAAGTCCATGAGGATAAACGGATGTGAGCAGTTTCTTAGCTTTGTCTGTTGCTGTTGCGGCTGAACTTGTCAGCCAGAAAAGGAAGAAAAAAGTTTAAAATGTTCAGGGCTGGGAAGGATGCTGAAAACATAAGAAATGTCATTTTCAGAGCATTCCTTCAAATTGTCTGTGAACTTGTCCCTCACAAAAGCTGTGTCCAGCAGAGGTCCAGTTTGGTATGAGGCAGGCAGTCCAATTCAGAACAGCAGGAATGTGTGCGGAGGACTTTGACCACTTTTTAACGTTCCACTTGAAGAAGCATACCCAGAATCGTACACCTGATCAACAATCAAAGCCTGAGAAGTGACACAACAAATGAAGCAATGTCCTTCTCTCCACTTGAAGAGTCTTCTCCCTTCAGAAGGTGTTGAGTTGAAGCGTTCACAGTGTTGGGTCCTACGAAGGGGACCTCATTGATTTAACCACAAGGCCAGAATGAGGAAGACTCTGCCAGAAACAACTGAACAGAACAGCAAATCCAATGAAAAGATAAACACTCCCTGAGGAACCCAACATTGACATCTCAAAATCCATAAGATGTAGATCTTTTGGGTCTCAATACAGTCTGACAATGCAGATTTGTTAACAAGGAGCAGAACAGAAGGCCATTCTATTTTCAGACAATGCTACTGAATGTAAATTACTACATGAAAGCATTTGGACTCCAGAATAGGAATACAAAAAAAACACATTTACATTACTAATGTGACTTTTAAATGTTTTGGAGCTAATCTGTGTGTATCATATATTAAAAGAGGCATACATTGTAAAAACAATCATAGAAGGTGAAAGAGCATCAGTACTGGAAATACACTGAAATACTACTTTGTCTATTTTGGCTCTGACAACTGTGAAAAAAAAAATCCATTCTAGCAGCCTAACCTGTTTAAAGACAATTACATTGTAATGGCCTTTCTTTGTGTGTCAAAATGTCAATGACCTAGTAATAGGTTGCTGTTGAATACTTTTTGAGACTTTGAGAAGAAAACGTGATCTAACTGAAATGTTTAAAAGCACTAATTCTCTTTGGTAATACTGAAAGGTGATCACTGTTTGAAATAATACCATAATATTTAAATTTTTACTAAAAGCAGGGCATGATTTATCTAGTGATATGAAGGATGTCTGTTTCAGGCTGTAAATTTTGAATCATTAGAGACTTGTAAAACAACTGCTGTACTTCATCATGTTTCAAACTTTGAACTCTCACAGAGGCTCCTGCAGGATGGTAAACAAATTCTCTATTCTTGCGCTGAAATGTGTTTGAAACGATAGTGGATCTCACCGGATTTGATCAACGTGGTTTCTTCAACTGTTGGACTTTTCTAGTGTAAACACTGGCAGGAATGAAGCCTTGAAATAAAAATTGAATTAAAAAATAACACTTTCTAAAACTTTACAGCGATTTAAAATATGGAAAGATGACAGAAAAGCTGCCAGCCTGTTAAAAAAAACAAAGATTTAAGACCATTTTTCTCAGGGTTAGTTTTTGTATTTTAAGGCAGCAATGAACTTCTTTTCCATGTTGCATCATAGTGTTATCAAGGTAAGTAGCTACTCAGTGGCTGTGACTTAGTGCAGTCTTAGTTACTCTTTGGTATTAACGAAGATGCTTTTAGCAACACAAATACATGTGAGTGATCTGCAGTTTTTTGTTGGACTTTTCTCTATTTTTCCCCCTTCTCCTTTCAAAATGTTTGCCAGGTTAAATCACAATGCTGGCCTCCTGCAGAGCCAACAGTCATGTCAGTAACAATCCTCTTATGTTTCCCAATACGCAGTACACACTTATGCAGCAGGTAAGTCTCCTATGTAAGGGCTTTTATGAATCACCAAAGGATTTCCATCCGTAGTACTGAACTATCTTAATTAGAACAACAAAGAAACAGTTATTCCTGCCCCTGTGGTGTGGTCATTTCTTAGTCCTTGTGTGGCCAGTTGGTCAGTACTTGAGGTGTGGGGCGAGGCTGGGCACTACCGTTTCATGGAGAGGAAGTTGTGAAACCAGGTGCTGAACTGCGGCTCCTGGCTGTCCTCGGGGCCCTGGTCGGGCAGCAGGAACTGGGTAGAGTTGATGGAGGTGGGGCTGCCCAGCGAGCTGTTGAGGCTGGCAGGCCCGGGAGACTCCACGGTCCAGTCTTTGGGGTTGGCCTGCGGCTGGTAGCCCGCTGGGTCGCAGATGAGCGGCATGGCGAGCGGCGGGCCGAGCTCCTCGGGATCTGGGCCCCGGGTCATCTGGGGCTGGTAGCCGGAGCTGGCGGACGCGGAGGAGGAGGGCTGAATGTTCGTGTAGGTCACCTCCGTGCTGTTGGACTCCAGGGAGCTGCCAGAGGTGCTCATGCCCGCGCCGCCGTTGTAAACCTGCCCGTAGTAGTTGAGAATAGTCTGGCTGCTGCAGCCCGTGTCGTTGTCATCCACCACGGGCTCCTCGCTGTCGCTCTCCTTCTGTTCCACCAGCACGTCTCCGACGACGCACACGTGGCTGGTGTCACAAGCGTCCACGTTCATGGGCGGGTTCACGAAAGTTCCCTGAAATACACCAACAACATTGAAAAGCCAAACTCGCCGAAAAAGCCCAAAGAAGTATCATCGTATGACGTTATTAACGATTACACTATGATCTCATTATTATTAGAATTAATTGCACTTTCAAAATATAGAGCACTTTCATCCCAAAGGACATTCAAGCTGTTTACATACAGGAGCCAGACTGTACAGTTTTAACCAGAACACTGGTTTTACACCTCTACTCTTGCAAACAGGGTCGTGGGCCCCTAAGTGACCAAAGAGCAAAGAAATGGGATTAACACCTTATCCAAAGGACACTTTCTAAGAGTACATCCTACAGTGCAGTGATGCCCAACATGTTATTTCCAGGACTAGTTGACTGGAGTTTGCAATCTGGACCTTCTGAGCATTCACAGACAGAACTGTACTTGGTGACCCGGTGAAAGTCTATGCTCTCACTTGACATTAAACTCTGAGGCAATGGAACAATAAGCTCTTCATTTCTAACAGGGGCTTCACAATCTTCTAAATTAGAACAAATTGTGAATTGTCCAGAAATATGTTAAAAAAAACTAAAAAGTTTTTTTAGTTACTCCTAGGAGTGAAAACTGTAGTTAAACAAATGGTCCAGTCTGAAGTCATTCTAAGTAATGTGCTGTATACTATAGAAGATTTGCCACTCATCCAGATATCAGAAATTTTTGACTGATTCATCGATTCCATAATATCTAACAATATTATATTTGGGCAAAAAAATATTTTTGTATTATGCGCATTACATGGCACTGTCAGCTTAGAAATGTGAGCCAGAAACCCCAAGACACTGCTGCCACCTACTGTTCATCTGGTTTATAAGACAAAACAGCAGTGCTCCAGAAAAAGATTTTAAATCTAACATGCATATGCATTTTTATTGCATAAGTTATGTGATTTTAAGGCTGTAATAAAACACAAGCAAAAGTCTTTAAAAGCAAACTTCGCAAAGAAATTAAAACAGTCTAGCTCAGGTGAAACTATAAACCTAAGAAGGCAGATTCACAGAGCTAGCTGTTAGCTCTGGGACTGAAGCAGCGGGAATGAGCTGGGCTAGCCCTGTAACAGACCATAACACAGAGAACCCAACAGTGACAAAGATATATAGATATAAGAAGTTACCTCTCCAGGAATCCACTGTTCACCCCTGATCTCAGGTTTGGGGATGTCAGGATAGAATGTCTGCATCACCCTAGAACAGAGAAAGAAGCCATGAGTGCCTTTTCAAAACATCAAAGCATTGGTCACCTTGTTTGACAAACCAACAGTGAATCATGAACCAGATGATGTACAAGTAGCAACGTGGAAGTGCAACACTGCTGAAGCCCATTCCCCGGCCTTTCAAGTAACAGCTGGATGAGACGCTTGATCAAACTAACTGGATGGGCAAAACAGCCTCCTCTCATTTGTAACCTTTCCTGTACACTATGCACACAGAAGAAGTAAAGGGGTACAGTGTTGTGAAACTCTAGTGTTAACTTGTTTTCTCACATCACGCATCACAAAAATGTTGGTATACCTCGAACTTCTACCATTGAGGGATGTTTCATGAAGACAGCTAAAAATTATTTTAAAAAAAATACCAAAGACATCATAAAAAATGCAAAGACCCCACATTAAGGATATGTAGATTTATTTGACAGAGGCTTAAGGCTTTAAGTGGAGGCTGGTGCTCAGCAAGTGGAATGTTAAAAATGCCTCACACTCTGCTGCCTGGCTAAGAGACTGGAGTAATGCTGTGGTCAACACACTTCACATGTGTCTGGCATTCATCCTTTTGCACGAGTGTCATGATCAGAGCCTGATGCTCCCTTCAAAACAGCTGATTTGTCTAATTTGTCCCAAAATGATTCTCCAACAATTGCCTGCATCATGCACTGCATGGTGCACATGCCCAAAAACACCATGTCATCTTCCGCTCCGCTCTGCTGTGCTGTGTCAGCACATGTGAATTTATGTTTAAAATGAGCACAGCACCCATCAAAACCATGCTCTGCAGTTGGGCCAGCAAGTGTGCAAAACAAACAAAAATAAGCATCATACCAGTTCCTCTTTTTGTAGCAGACGACAGTGAGGAGAATGGAGGAGACGGCCATTACCCCCAGAGAGATGAGGATGATGGCAATTAATCCGTCAGCTGAAAGACAAGGAGAGAAACTTGGATGTTTGCTAACTTCAGCTGCTGACAGACCGCACATGCAGAGGAACCAATCCAGGAATTCTGTGTGGTGAGGCCTGCAGCCTGTCCTGCGAGTTGGCATCAGTCACGTGATGCAGAGTTGCTGAAATCCTGTATGTCTTTTGTGCAGTCTGCATGCAGAAGAGACTCCCAAGACACAAGATCTTCAGAGATTTTTACAGCACAGAAACTCAATCCAGGTCTCTGAACACAACTTATGAAACCTATAAATGTTAAATGTGCTGGTCTTTCAGAGTAGGTAAGAAAAGGCAAAATATTCCCTTCTCCACTAAATGCTGCTTTGAAATGGAGTGGAAAGAAGCACTGAACAAAAGCTCTGACAACTGTCCTGCCAAGAATTTTTTCTGCTCCAAAGCAAGAAACAAAAACGCAGGGAAAGGGGAGGAGGAGGGGGTAGACGTAAGTGCTTTCTGATTAACTGATTTTTGCAGGAAGGGAGTATTTGTAAAACCATCTCATGCTGACAATGAAAGTTTCTCCCGGTTTCACAAAAGGAGTGAAATGACTTACTTGGGCCGGGCATGAATACAGAAACGGTGGCTCCTCCATCATCCTCCCCTGCAGCTGTATAGGCCTTTACTGTGAAGTTGTATACAGAACCGCGCAGTCTTTTCAACACGTAGCTTCTTGCATCTGGATTGGTGATATTTGCTAATGTCCAACAAAGAGAAAGAGGCTCTTAACCAAAAACAACATTTGTTACAGGCACTTTAATCATTTTAAATTTTTTTCATTTTGTAAGACCTTTGATTAACTTTTTGTTTACAGTTTGTTCAAATGCTAAGAAGACAACAACGAAATGAAGTTACGCAACTCCCAAACTTTCACTCATTCTTCCTGCTGCATTAAAAGCATTCTTTTTAAGATCGTATTCTTGATGGGGATTTTTAATAAATGTCTTTATGCAGACTATCGTATCTCTTCTGTATGGTCAATGGTACTTCACACCAACGACCTGCTCCTGTACAGTGGAGGAGAGCTTCCTTGTCTGAGCACACAAGCATTGAATTATCCTGCAGTGTGGCCTTGTGTTTCATGCAGTCTGACACAGACGCTTGTACAGACGGGTAATTCAATATTTATGCCAAAGATGTGAGCAAGTGATGTGAAACAACTGGGTGATTTCACTGTGTATTGGGGCAGTCTTTTATTGTCTCTCATTGTCTAAGCCTCTGCTATAGAAGGGCGCTATAAAAATGTCTCAATTATATAAAGTTTAGTCACCGGCTATAATGGAGCGTCCTGTCTTGTTCGAAGCATAAATGATGAATCCTTTGATGAATCCGTGTTTTTTCTCCAGAGGAATGTCCTCCCACTGCAGCAGCACCTCATTTGCAGAGCGTGGTTCTGCCTTCAGATTCTTCACAGGCTCCGATGGAACTTTGAAAACAAAAACAGAATGAGTGCAGTCAGGCCAACGTTGCATCATGACAGTTGACACTGTTACACTATTCGTAAAAGTCACTGTACTGCTGTTTCATGAAGTTATTCCCTCCCCCTGAGTGGAGATTACCTGGCAAGCATTTAACCCTTTCAACACCCAGCTGAAAGTCCCTTTGAATTGATTTTTTTGTTGTTAAAAGCCTGGAAATTCTGGCTGACAAATTATTTATGACCTGAGATGCACAGTATGCCTCACTACTACAGCTTGTTCACACAATGGGAATCTAGCCCAGACAGTATGGAGGTAAATATCATTTTTACATCTGTACTAACTGCTGCAGGCTTTTTAAAACACATTTATCACAATAAATCCAAAATAAACAAATGACAATACGAGGACACAAACAGTAGCTAGTGCCTACGTTTAGCTCAAAAGGAATATTTGCTCTGCTTTGTAATGTACCTGTAACGATCTCTGTGACATCTGCAGCCTGTCTTATAGGCCTCTGTAGTTTTAGCACATCCTCTTTTAATTATGTGCTTTGGAAAACTCTAGGGACACCCAAATGGTTAGAATCTTATCTATATTAATGAATTGTCTGTGATCCTTGTTACTGGACTCATACAAAGTATAACCCGCAGAAGGCCTTTATTTAGAAGCATCTACTCTGGAGTGCAGACCCCTTAGATGCAAACTATTTTTTTATGATAAGCACAACACATATCACAATACCACTAAAAGCACTGATCATCAAGCTTCAGCGACACAGAATGATGTCAATTCTTGCTATGTTGATGTTAGTGCCCTTTTTCAGTTGTTTTCTCAACAATAGTGCCAAGTTACAGTTCTCTGTCAGTCTACAAAATTGTCTCAACCTTTTCCATTCCAAATCCTGCACCCCATCCCCTTGGAAATATATTTCCCTTAATTTTTCTGCAGCTGTCATTTCATTTGAGCAACATCTCCCTGTTAAACAATGGAAAGAACAGCTGAGGATGTAGTTCTTCATACGAATCAGTGTGCAAAAAAGGAAAAGGAGCTTTTAAGACCAGAAGATCTTCATTTGAAAAACCCCTTTGATGAGGCAGCAGAGAGCTTGTTCAGCTCTCTTACAGTGGGTCTCTCAGTTCTCACCTAGTTCCTGTCCATATCCAATCTTCCTCTCTAGTAGGTAGGGCCCGTTCTTTGTACAGCCATAGATGGAGAAGCTGTACTGCACGCCAGGTTCAAAGTCCTCTGTAGACACACAGGAATATGTGTTGTGTCAGGGTGAGTGAAAGTTTTAAGTATCTTTCTAATGTGAATATACAGAATTCATCTAATAATAAATTAATTCATTCAGCTGCTGCTGTTGTTTCAAATACAGCAACTGGGATTTACCTGACTTTATTACTGCATTGGTGCTTCCTAGAGGAACCTTCAACCAGTCCAAACTGCAGTTCTGTACCCTGTGAGTAGGGCACCAATCCACAATGTATCCACAGTCAACGCTGGCATTGGGAGACCAGCTCAGGTGAAAACCCCCATTCGCAGCACAAACCACAGATGGAACAGAATTGTTAACTGAAAAAAACAGGAAAGAAAGTGCATTAAATCCAGATATCAGTTAAACCTAGATGATGCCTGCTGTTTCAATCATCTGCTTCTACAGAAAGTCAAAGAAATAATTCATCAAAATTGTTCAAAGGTATAAAAAAAGGAAGAAGTTAAGCAGTGAATCACTGTCCTCCATGAGTACTGCCTGACACAAATTATAAGGAATATCAGTAATAAGACAGTAATTGAAACAATAGATTTATTTTTAATTGCACGTCTCTTCAAGCCAAATTTGAAGGAAGCAGGGAGACTAACAGACTAACTTTGGAAAACTAACAGACAGCACTGGGGCACTGCCTTAGCTTCAGAATGAGAGTGTCTGAGGGGCGTCTCGCCTTTCCTACCTAACAGCAGCTCAGGGACTATGAGGCTGGAAGGAGGAGAAGATCCTGCAGAGTTGCTGGCGCGGACAGATATGACGTAGTCACTGTTGCCGAGGTTCAGCTCTGCACTGCTGTCGCTGGAGGGCAGAGTGAAGCTCTGTTCACTGCCATCAGTGAGACTCTTCCAGGTCACTTCGTATTGACGAATTTTTCCATTGCTTTCCCTTTTGGACAGGGGCTATAAACACCAAAGACAAAGTACATAAAGCATTGATTGGAATTTGCTGTGCTCTTCAAATCTTTGATCTATTGCGGACGTGAAGCTTGCACATGCACCATAGTAACCATGGTGTGCGCACAGGAAAAACAGGAACAGATGGCTAGGAGTGTTTTTAAGCTTAACTTTGACAAAAAACAGTGTCATTAGTCAATTCTGAGAAGCCAGCCGTCGTTTTCAATTGATTCTTGTGGCAAGGTAAAGCTACAGGGAGCCTGCTATAAACCACAAGCTTTTGATGAAGGCCTAGAGATGAAGATCATTGCAACAGCAGTGGCCAACCTGTCGAACTCATCATACACAAGTATAAAAATATGTAATGGCATCTCCCAAGCAAGCAAATCAATTGTTTACCTTCCATGCAATGACAACTTTTTGGCCATCTTCCTCCTTGATAATATTTCTCCAAATGTCAAGAGCCTTTACTGGGCCTAGGGAGTGAAACAAAATAGGGAAAAGCTAAACAAACAAAAAAATTTTTTTTTTCAGAAAATGCAGAATGTTTATAGTGCTGAACAAAGCAGTTCAAATTTTTGCTAATGTCTAAAAAACACTAGACATCCTCGTGACTGCTTCCACTTGCTAACGAAAACACATGCTACAACAATGTGATCACATCAACGTTTTGAATAGCAGGCTCTTTTTTAACAAGCCCAAAATGATCAACGGTTCAAATTTACCCTCATCTTTGTGGATTGTGTGCAAACACATATTCCAGTCTTTCCACACTGTAAAGAAGAACGATTCCACCACTAGGACAGGATTCAATATGGCTCATAAAGCTTTAGCAGTTAAGAGAAGTACTGCAGAGCAAGGGAAGGTGAAAGAGCTCGTATCACCACTATTAAAGCAAGTGAGAGCTTAAATTTCTCAATGAACATCTTGTACTGTACACCTTAAAAGACTTTTTGCTACTAGTCATACTTACTTTCCTCTAGAGTCTGAAATTGTTTAATATGGCTCCAATCACCCCATTTCCAGAAATTTTCAGCAACTCCACAGCGAACGCGGACAGAGTATTTCTCACCCGGAAGCAAGTGGTTCATTTCTAGATCCCAGATTAATTTTTTATCCATTGTGTAGTTCCGCTAATAATAAATGTTAAAAAAACACAATAGATAAGATAGATAAATATCTACATCAATACATCTGTATTAGTTCTAGAATCATGGTCATACTGAAAAATTAATCCTTTTCATTAAAACAAAATCCAGAAGAAAAGAAATACTATTACAGTCTTCACTTGCCCTTTTCCTTGGCTAGTGCTTTTTACTCATCATAGGGGTTCTCTTAACCCAAAAGATGAGGTACACCCTCAAAACATCACGTCTTTCCCCATGTTCCATTAGGTCCTCCTAACCTCTTCTCTAACCAAAATGCTGTAGTACAGATCCAAACATCATTTGGATTCAACAGACAATAATAAATTAATTCACCCTTTTAATGTTCGTGTGTTCATGGTTTCATTGCATATATGATTTATTTTACCTTAGTCTGTGAACATTTGATTTCGGCAGCTATCCAACAAGCGGCATCCATTAAAGATTTGTGGTAAATAATGTTACAAAAAAAAGACACTGACATGCAAAATTTTCATCTCAGCCATTTGCTTGAATTTCGTTAGCTCCACAAATTCAGTTTTCCTGAACAGCTGTCTGGCTTTGCATGACTGTTTCCATCGCCTTCCTCTGTTTTGGTCTTTCTGTGACAAGAGTGCTAGGGAATATTTTCTAGTGAACATGCTTGTTAACCAGAAATGTTCTGTAACACTAGCTAACAACTTTAAAGATGCGGTGCTGCATAAGTTTGTGTACAGAGGCCATGGATCTAGCAAACTGAATTTCATGATTAGTAACAATGTTAACAAAGAGTAGAGGTGAATTTAATCCTGGAAAGCAAAGGAGATAGAGCAGTTGAGTCTTCCTCAGGAGTAAACAGGAGTGAAGATAATATAAAGTTTACTAGACAATGTGAATAGTACAAGGTTCCCACACAAAGACACCTAAATGAAGTTGTATGTTATCAACAGGACAGTTACTTACCACCTCTGCATGATCCTGGCTGTACAGCTCCACCTGGCACACAAAGCTCAGCCTGTCGTAGTTCTTTGTCCAGTCCCAGACCAGCCTGGCAGTTCTGGAGTAGACAGACTTGACTCCCAAATAGCGAGGATTGTGTGGATACACTGAACAGAAGACCATGATACACTTGTAAACCTCTGAAACGCTCCATTTACCTCAATATACATACTAGTATCACAAAGGAATATTTAAACAAACCCTGTAAATGTCTCTATAAAATGATTTCTTTCAACTGCCTACAAACATTTCAGTTCATGTTATTACTGCCTTCAGTCTGAGAGCAAGATTAAATGAATCTGAACCTAACCTGGAATATAAAATCATAATGGCCTTTAGAAGGAACAAAGATCAAGGCAATTCTAATGAGAGATGTCTCATCCTTGCAGGCATAAGGGACATTTTTCACTTTCAAAACCTTGAGGAACTGCATAATATGACTTGCCAAGCTAAATATAATATAACATGTTCATGTTTCTGGAGTTTAGACAAGTGACAAGTGAAAATTGCAGAATGTTTAATGCCAGCACTCAGCATTCACGTAAACCCATTCAGAGTAATCAACAATTTACATTTCTACACAGCAGCATAAGCAGGAAGCTCTGGGGTCTTGGATTCAGCTTTGGGCAGGGGAGCCAGAATGCATGTTCCCTGTAATTTAGAATAACTCTGAATATTCCAGCTTTCTTCAACTTACTTGCAGTTTAACTGGCTAAGATAACACTGTCCATTCCCATCCCTCCACATGAATCCACCTCGAAAACGATTTTTGATGTCTCTGTGCCCAATGCTTTGATACAAGTATGGGTTTTTAGGATACTACGATTATGCCACTATTTTTCATCTAGAAAGAATTAGGTTGTTAACACAACAGCATGTAGCCATGTAGCAGGAAAGCAATCCACTATATCAAGGAACAGTGCTTAATGTAGAACTTTCATCTATTCATAGCAGAGGCCCTTCAAATCCAGCAATTATATCTAGGTTTTGCAACTTGCAATCAGCCTCCTGCTTGAGCTTCTGAGTCAGGCTCTGCACGTCACACGAAGCCGCGCTTGCCCAATGCAGCTGCATTTGAGTCTGCTGCCTTGCTGCGCTTGGCACTGTGCCGCACACAAGAGACCTCAGTGTCAGGCCTGCTCATTCCCAGATAGCAGAGACCTGCAGCTGTACAGGCTTACCTCTGTGGTGCAGGTCCAGGGAGTCCTGGAGCTCCACTGCTCCCAGGGGGTTCACGGCCCTCAGACTGAAGATGTACTGCTGCTGGCCAGGGCTCACAACATGTTTGCAACAGTACTTTTGTCCACGAATAACATTGGCCTCAGAGCAGTTGCCTTCCCCAGAAAGCCTGAGAGGTAGAAGAAAAGAGAAAAAGACACACAAAAAACAGTTTAAAGACAATATCCCAGGGAAGTTGTGGACCTTCAAATAACGGTGGTAGGAACCTTGGCACCACCATTTCAAGTAATGTTTTCCAGCTAATCTATAATGATTCCAATGCTCTTAAGCAGTAGGGTCTTTTAATTAATTAAGGGGTTGATTCAGTGCATCCAGCACTGACTAGGTGCCATTACGCAGGTCTGAAATGGGAAAGGTGAAGATGAGCAAAACATGGGATCTGTGGATACAGATCGAATAGATGTAATTAATAATTAATCACTGTGCTTGGACAGTTTCCATGTCACTGTATTCTGCAGAAGCCCTTCATTTAAATAGAAGAGCTACTTGACACGGTCCTCATTTGCTGTGATAACATTTAAAGTATCTCGGCGTGATCCAGTATTGATGCCAGATGAGTGGACTTGTCAGGATCGTGTACTTAACAGCAAGCGATCTAGATCTACTGACCAAGTGCCCTTATTTTTTAAGAGGTTTAATGGTGCCAAATTAAACCCTTTGAAGCTTTCAAACCAGGTCACTGTGTAAAGTCCCTTGCTGTCGTAGCATACAATACAATCATATCATATCACAAACAAAATACAACCATACAGGCATCTCGTTTTGGGACACACAAGCCCCATGTCTGTGAAAGGGAGAATGCAGCCACTGGATTGTGAGAACGTGCATAAAAGCAGGCAAAGAGCCATGAAATTTTCCCACAAGGCTGGCAGTGAAGGAGCTATAAATATCACAGGGTATTACACCCTTTCCTTCCTGCATCTGCCACTCTGCAGCTGGATTACATTTTCTTCTCCTCAAAGCCTGTTTTTTTTATTACTATTGACAATCATAATTCAAAATACGTAGAGGCTGTGTTTTTCTTCCATGTAACCTGAGATTGGTTTACATGATTCATGAATAACTTTGCTATGAGTCCAAAGGAAAACTGCTGCATCACAAAGCACGCCCGCTGTGGGCAAGTTGGACTACTGCATTGGTCTGCCTGCACTTACTGCATTTTGGCACCAAGATGTAAATCCCGTTACCGAACTATGACATTCTCAAGGGACTTTACACAGTGACCTGGTTTGGAAGCTTCAAAGGGTTTAATTTGGCACCATTAAACCTCTTAAAAAATAAGGGCACTTGGTCAATAGATCTAGATCGCTTGCTGTTAAGTACACGTTCCTGACAAGTCCACTCATCTGGCATCAATACTGGATCACGCCGAGATACTTTAAATGTTATCACAGCAAATGAGGACCGTGTCAAGTAGCTCTTCTATTTAAATAAAGGGCTTCTGCAGAATACAGTGACATGGAAACTGTCCAAGCACAGTGATTTATTATTAATTACAGCTATTCGATCTGCATCCACAGGTCCCATCTTTTGCTCATCTTCACCTGGCAACACGTTATCACCTGTGCTGTGGCATTTGATGTCACTGTCATCGTCTGTGACATATGTTGTTGCTTAAGACCTGTGCTATACCCTTTAATCTACTGAACAGCTAGAAAGTGCTGTACCATATAGACACTTTTAAACAGGTACATCTGACCTGAATATGTTCCCATATGGTACAACCGCACTCATTTGCAATCAAAGACAAAGGTAATAGGTAATTATATTATTATTAAGTTTTGGTTAAATACTTCACAAACACTAGAAGTTATGCAATAAGGTACAATATTTTCTCATCCTTTTTGGTGCTGAAACGGCGGTTATGAGCATAATACAGTAAAAAACAGTATGTTATGATGCGATATACTGTACATTATCTATTCACTCATTTGGGAAAACATGGATACTCAGAGCTACGTTCTGTCAGGACAGGAGCATTTACATTACTACTTAAATCTGATGTTGTTGCTTTTGACCTGCCTGTCCTGTCAGTACTGTGAACCAGAGTGTACTCTTAGAAAGCACCTTTCAGTCAGGCTGTAGATAGTCCTGCGTGGCCCATACAGGTATGTGGAGTTGCCCGTGTTCCAGTAACATTCGACGGATGCCAAGTCTCGAGTCTCACACACAAGGTCACTGTCCTGAGGGGCATCTGGGAAAACAACAAAGTGGTAAAGAGGGAGAATAACAGTCCCCAATTCCACACTTGAAAAAAACTGCAAAAGAAATCCTGCTCGCTTTTACTTCCTTTTCTGATGCATATACCAGATAATCCAAATCCAGTAAAACGTCTGATAAAGGAACACAGATAAACAGATTAGACTGTAACAGATCAGACTGATCAGATATTAACACTAGAGATGATTTTCTAAATCCTACATGGCAAACCAGAAATTACAGTTTCTGTAGATCCCTGTCATTGAGTTTAACACCAAGAAGGAAATGTAGGCTTTTAGCAAAATACACAGCTTCAGGAAGGTCCTCGCAAAAAGATGTGACATAAGTTTTAAAACTGAAAAAAAAATACTGATGACTACAGAGAACAAGTTACTTACAGCCAACAAATACAACGGTCCCCCCAATGGACCCAGAAGATAGGTTAATGCAAACCACATTATCTCCGCTGCTAATGGATGGAAGAGGTAGCTTCTTCTGTACTGCCAGAGTCCTGTTGCTTAGGTATGTGGTACCTAACTTCTCCTGAAACATTAAATCCATAACATTGTGGTTCTTCCCAGCCACACAGCAAAATGTCAAGTTTGTGCCAACAGCCACCACTCTGTCAATGGGAAACACTGCAGGTTCACCGACATCTTTTGTATCACCCCCTGGACAATGAGAAGGATGACAACACATGTTATGATGTTAAGAAAAAAATATATCATAATCTTATATAATAAAAAATATAAACAAGAACATAGAAAAGACTACAAACTCGGGGAGGCCAATTGGCCAAATGAGCTAATCTTTGGTAGTTAGTAATTATATAAAAATATCATACAGCTGTGTCTCTTATAGGAGCATAAAGTCACAAACTTCCAGATTCACAGAGAATTTCTTCCCACAAGCTGTTGGATTACTGAACTCTACCCCTATCACGGGATCACACTGATGTTTTTTTTTTAAGTTATATGTTGTTTAACGTTGTTGTTGCTGCTGTTCGGTGTTTATGTTTTTGGCGATTGTCTTTTTATCAGAGCATAAATGCAAATAAGCATTTCACTGCACTTCGCATATGACAATAAACTGACCTGAACTCTTGAAGGAAGCCAGGGGCTTCAACAACATGGCTGGGCAGAAAGTATTCCCTGACCTGTGACCTCAGGACCAAACAAAAACTCTTGGGATGAAATTCCCCAGGATCTCTTCATGGCTCTCAAAAGTATGGTCACTGACTTCCTACATATATCCATCTCAACTTTTTCAACAGGGGTGTCAAATCTAAAAACTTCAAAAAACGTAGTTTTGCTTCAATTAGCAGGTGTCAGAGAGTTTAAAACAAAACAACAGGTGAGTGTTTTGTCCAGCTATTTTGTGTGCTTTGTTAGATCTGTTATATAAGCAACAGCACAAAAAATAAAGATCCTGGAATGTGAAAATAAAAAGAAATTATATTTATTTGTCCTGTATAGCTGTGAAACCCACCTTGGATGGTCACTAATGAGCTCCATTTACTTTTTTTGTGGTTGTGGATGGATCGTATCCGTATAGAGTGGGACGTGCAGTTTAAAGGCATAGGAGAGATCCACATCCACTGGTTTTTATTAGTGTTGTTCAGCAGCACTTTATAAACGTCCTGTTGAGATACAAAACATGTAAGACTGGAGCCAGTCATACTGAAACTGAGGAAATCATTAAAAAAATAAATTCCTTAATGGAAGTGCCGCTTCCCTTATGGTCACAATAGACACTATTGTTCTGGCAGCATGATAACATGATAACATAGCACACTTATGTTGGAAATGGACATTTGTGAAACGGACATTCACTAAGCAAACTTTGCTAGCAACATCAGATTCAAATAGGTAAGTTTAAACGACTAATTCCATTTAATATTTTAACCTTAGGCAGACAATCATTTCTGCTTAGTAAAACTCTGAAATGTTTGAACTCATGCAACATGGCTAGAAGGACATATGAATGATGGGATCAATACAGATTGTCAGATTTACAGTAGGTGCAGAGATTACATATATATTTGTTAATAAAAACTTTTTATATTAACATTGTTGATGCTTTGTCAGTCTCTCTCTTTATTTGATTTTTTTTTTAATGTGCTTACTCGGTGAACAACTTCCATTTTCTCAGTCAAGAGAACTTCAATCTCATATTGCTCTGAAGAGCTACGAAAAGAGGAGTCATCCTCCCACTCCACAGACAGAATGTCAGATTGATAGTCTGGCTTCACCGTCACACCCTGGGGCACAGGCAAACTGAGGTCTGCAAAGACAAAAAAATAGCACGTGTATCTACCGTAGATAAACGAGTCACTTTGACACCATACTATTCTGTGTTTTGGAAATGTAAATGTTATTAATACTATGCATTATAGCCGTAACAGCTGCATGAGAGCCATTCAGTGCAAAACACTACACATCATAGAGCTGTTTCTGTAACTTCTTTCTATAGGGCCGTGAACATAAAGACTTTCTTACCCTGCAATAAAATTAGCTGCAGAATTTCCTTTGATTTTTAAAGCACAAATGTTTCAATACCCTAAAATGGTTTCTGATGCGGACCTACTGTACCTTCTTCGCAGACACTCTCTCTCACAAGCACAGCAGCGAGGAGAAACCACCACAGTCCATTCAGGAAGCACGGAGGAGTCTGCATTCTGGGCAGGAGTTTCAGGAAGCTACAGTACAGGTGGCCAAGGTGATGGTAACCAAATCATAACCTGGCAGAACTAGAATTGACAAAGACAAACACTGGGATTAAAATGTATTTTTAACTGTAATCCAGAACACATTTACAATGCCTACATCTAATTCAATGATAATGCCCAGTCGATCTTAATTTATGTGACGCATGACGGGAACATCCTCCAAACCAGTTGATCAGTATGATTATTTTTCCAGTTTCCTAGACATTCGCAATGGTTGTGTCTACAAAAGCTTATATCAACTACATCTCTGTTGCCTGTGGCAGTGAGACGTAGTAAGATTAACCACCCGCCTTGTCAATTCTCAGACACAGCTGGAACCCCAGGCAAGCCACGAGAAGGGCAGGGGAAACGGTACTTTGCGTCTGTAGACAGGATTGACTTCAGGCCAACAAGAACCAGGGACACTTCAGCTATGTTTCAGAACAAGTCTGTACCCTTCAACACCAAGCAAAAGAAAAACTATACTGAAAATGAGCTGCAACTGTGCTCTACCACTGTTTTCCAGGGTTACAGCACAGGACGTTAATCCTAGGAAAAGGACTTACAGGCTTGAATTAAAAGAACATCAAGAGGGTTAAATACCAAGGAATAATTCCTGACATTGTAACATTGTGGGAGCAGGAGAAGCTGTGGCGAGCACTGGTAAAAAGTCCACGCCCGTAACTGAGGGACGGAAGCACCGATGTGAGGTTAACAGGGACTAAAAATAATACAAAAAGAGGTGAAAAATAAACAAAAAGCAAAAATAAAAATGTGCCGCTGTGAACCGCAATATCTGGGCTGGGCTTACCCTACTTAACGGGGTCCCGCCTGAGAAAAATAAATGCTTAACACAGCAATGACCAGACTGGACTTACCCTATCTTATGTGTGAAAAAGGTCAGCCTGCCAGCTGTGGCTTGTCCTCAGGTAGCCAGATCAGCTGGGGCTACTAAGGCAATGCGTCACCCTTCATCCAGGGCTCAGCCTCCACACTGAACACGATCCCTGTGTAATGCCACACCTGACATATTCTGTATGAGCCACTTTGTATCCCAGAGGGCTTTACATGTGGGAGGAGACCGGCTTTATCCACCTCTGCAGTGCAGCCCCCACCTGGGTGAGGCACCACAGCCTCACCACACAGCAGATGGGGGAAAAGGGGAAAAACTATAATAATAATATATCAATAATATATATTTTATTAATAATATATAATAATATAATAATATTGATTTAAGTTAAATGAAAGTACCACAGTCCAGCAGATGCTGGTAAGAGTATTCTTAACAGACCCATATTTCAATCTAATCCTGTACCACTTGCTAGATTCAAGGAGCTTTTACTTCACTTGAAAAAGTATAACTGACAATTATTAAGGCTATAGTTTAATTATTGAAAGACGCTGTTTCAGATATATTACACGGTTCATCAATATTTAAGTCAGCTGTGCAACAAGCAATGGCTGGATGTCTGGATACACTTTGTGGGACAGATTTGTGCATGAATGAATATTCATTTTCTATTTCTTGTACATCTGATGATCTTTGCATTATGAGATAACACCTGTGGCTTGCCAGCACCTAATATCGGAATCAAAATGATTTTCTCCTGTTTGCGATACTTTTTTGCAAGGAGTGGAAGACCACCTGACCCCTCATTCAGCAATTACCAAAGACCCCAATCTGTTTTCTATTATTACTTTTTTTAACACAGGTTTTGTATGGAGACATTTTTATTTTCCTTTATGTTGACTGAATAAGGCAGGTAAATGCAGGTTTGCAAACAAGAATGTTACATAGAATGAAAATAACAAGTGCTGCTAAAGGGCTATGATATTTAGATACAAAAGCCAGGGCAAGCTGAGTTGCTACTGAACAGATTAGATATGAACGCAAATTAACACACAACAAAACCAGTTTTCAGACACCAAAAGAAAACCCTCTCATTCCCAGTGATTATACTTTGTGTTAAGAACACAGTCGCTCTGGTTGAAATACAGTATCAATACCCAAGTAGGACATTTTTCAAATTAATGTCATTAATAAGTTATACATTAAGACCATTCCCGCTGAATTCCAAGAATGATGGCTTGCGTGTTCAAGTTCCACAAAATATAAAACTATAAAAAGTATAAGCAGTAAGAACATTTTTTCCTTTTTCCCCACCTATTATATCATCATATAATCTGAGTTGGGTGATCGCAGCAGATGTGACACAAGTGAGTCATGCCTCCCCAAGGTAGCGGCAAGTTTGTGCAAGACTACGTCTCTGCTCAGGCTTTCGGACACTTCTTGAATTCATAAAGACTGTGCCAAAATCAACAATCAAAACATTTAAATAACACACTTTGAAAACTACGTAGCAAGGCAGCCAGTTCCCACCCCCACACACAAATGCACTGAGTTTTCCTGGAATTGTTACACTGACAGTTAACAGGCGGCACTGCAGGATTCGTTGAGTACTTCCGGCTTTCCATGTACTGTGTGGATTAAGTCTCTGGCAAGCCAAGACGCCATCAGACACAAAGTTTGGAAAAAAGTTTAAAATGTGTTTTAATCCCAAGGCTAGCTGCGGTTTCCTGACACCATGCCACTGAAACAACACAGCATACTAAAACGAGGGGAATTCTGAAAGTCACTACATGTCCAAGCATTTAAAAGTCTTAAATTAGCAAAGAGCACAGAGTAAAGGGCTAATCAGGCAAACAGCTCACTTAAATGACTAAATTAACCTAGGAACAAACAAGAGGCTTACAAAGATCAGGACTGAGAAATGCAGATTTAAATGCAGTAACATCCCTGACAATAAATGACTAAATGTAAAGAACAAGAAAATAAAATGTTAGGTTTAGAACTTGAAGTGCCAGTCATGGGTGGATGTAGACAGAGAGGTGAAAAATATATTTTTCTTTTATATTTATAAAGTTCAGTTGTTTGTATTGGCTCTCCAGTGTGTGAGATGCCAAGTAGACGTGGCGATTGACAATCTGCTTTGTACGGATATCAGCATCAGCGATTCCGTAATTCTCAGACTGTGCAAGACCAAAACAGTAAAATAAGTTCCGAGGCACTCTTTGTGTTTCTGGGTTTGAAATTGACTTTCATTTTGTATGGAATCAATGGTGATCTTGGTCTCATTTACAAGTATGAGAGTCCTCTTCTTTACCCTCCACGTAACCGATGTTTAGACGGCACACCCGGAACAAAATCAAAAAAAAACAGGGGCAAACAACACGAGATGAGAACTGAATGTTTAAACTCTTGCACTAAAATAAACACCATTCGGATCTTCCCCTTTACTTCAGTGAAGGGAGAAACTTCAAGAGTGGGTTTTACTCGGTTACTTCAAAAGCTAGCTAGCAAAGGTGTTGAGCTTCCAATCATTTAAATGACAAGTAATTTAAATTCGCTATCTCTGTCAAACTAATATGTGTAGCTCTCACTTGGAAAAAAAAATAAAAATGCAGCAGGACAGAGGGCTACAGATTATATTATTGCAAATGCACTTTGGGATGGAAATAATGCACAAAAGTAAAAAAAGAATGACTCAAAGACACAAACCTAGGGCTTTTAATGTAGTTGTGCACAGCAGAGGTATGCTATTTGTTCTAAATAGAATGAAAATACAAAACAATCTAATTTTCAAGAATCAAAATAATCTTACCCTGCTTGCAGGAAAATGTACATACACTGGACTGAAAATAAGGTTAAGGTTATCATTAACCTTATTTTATAACACTGTGTATATAGTATAACACTGTGTATATACAGTAGTATAACACTGTGTATATAGTGCCTTTTCAAGCAATAATTTCAAATCTTATGTCAAGGCTGTCTATGCATTCCCAATTTTCTGAAACAGGACAGACACAGTACAACCTCTGCTGTTCAACATTTGTCTTCAAAGTTTTCATTTTTTTTAAAGTGAATGATTTTTTTTCCCCAGAGAAAAATGTTTTGTGGTGCCCCATACAAGCACGCACAGTGCATTTTCCAGTCATCCTACTATGAAAAGCAAGCTAGAACTTGAAAAAGCCACATCCAATTACAAGAAAGGAAACTTGCTTCCAAATACTTACTCGTGAATGGATCAGAATCAAAAGATTCCAAACGATAATGCATTTCCATTGTAGATCTCAAAGCAGTGAAATATACATTTGTTTGTCATTAAGGCCTGCGCCGTTGTTGTTCCATCTCATTTGGCTTTTTCCACTGCTGCCATTTCCTTTAACTCTTCTCTTACTCTGTGCAGACAAACTCGGTGAAACATTTCATTTGAAACGTATCCTGCTCCTTAACTAAAAAACACGACACTACAAAGTGTTGCAAAATGCTTTGCTACCGATGCCAGCACAGGCACAGCAAAATAATTTTACCCCATTGACCTTTTTCCCCAGAGAAATACTTAGTAAAATAGACATAAAAACCTCTCAAGTGTTTTTAAAAAGCTGCCCCACTTACGCATTATGTATGCATCATTAAAAAATGTGGTTGGCAAAGAGCTAAGCCTTGCAAAGTATATTCAAATCCTGAAGTCTTCAAAACACATACTGTATACAGTTATGTAGCGGATAAACAATGATTAGATTTCTCATTTGTTATTATATGTGTTCACTCTCAAGCTTTTACCAATCACGGATTTTAACAAGGAGCTGTTTTCCTATGCATTTTCATTGAAGCGTCTCCAGAGTAGCAAATCACACTGTGAGCTCCTTCTCGGAGACCATGACCTTAGCTTCATCTGAAGAAAAAGGCCCTGTCAAACTGGAAATGGGGGCTCTGAACTGCCGGTTCTAAAGTTCCAAAGTGGAAGCTGTCCAGATTTACTGGACACAGGCAGGATACACAGGTCATCAGCATGAACTTCTGTTCCTTACTTATCCCGTGCAGATATTTCCTTTGCTTCTTTGACAATTTGCTCAATTAACCCCATTGTCTTTGTGTCATATTTACTATGCAGCACGGATCATGGGGATTTCTCCTGTACCATTGTATGCCAGTAAATTGGACACCAGAGACCTACAAAATTTACTGTAAAACATTTCATGCATTCCTCATTTTCTAAAAATGGAGTTTTAATGGTAAACTAAAATTTTTGTGTGTTACAAAATAAACAAAACTTGCGGGTTTTGACAAGTATGGCAGGCATATAGCTCTGTTGATTCTGAACACAAAAGTGTCTAGAAAGTAACTTTTTTTAAGATGTTGCTGCAAAACATTTAATTTAGGCAAAATAAATTTTTGCAGTGTTTTAAATTCATCACAATTCATCAAGGGGCAAAACCAGTAAAAATGAGCAAATATTTAACAGATTTGTGTATTGCATTTTTGCAGAAACATTAATTTAACCATGACTCACAGATACAAATGACTTGTTTGTGTCAGACTTGGCTACACCTAAGACAAATGTGCCAAAGTGATTTATATTTTCGAAGCTTCTCTAGAAGGGTGGGGCTGGAAGGTACTCGGAATCCCTCAAGACTCAGACAGAATTGGACAGAAATGCAGCAGCACTTCAGTTTTTCAAATGCGCTCAGCCCTTGTATGACATCACTTCTTCAAGGACCCAGCTCTGCAGAGTTGTAAAAACCAGCAGCACAAAACAACATTACAGGAATTCCAAACAGAGGGAGAACATTAATGTTTCTGCTCCTTTCAAACCCGAGAGCACCTGACAAGACACATTGCTTTCAAAAGTGACAGCTTTTCAGCTCAAAAGAGAATTATACTCGGTCTGTGACACGGACTGGCTGCTAGCCGCTGTAAGCAATTCAGGAGCTAATAAGTAATCCTCAGAAAGCAATCCAGCAACTGAGTATGGATTGTGACTCAGATGGCCTTGGGACTTGAAGGCCTTTAACGTAAGCAGTAAACAGCATCAATCGGTCAAGTGGATCAAATCTGGGGTTTACCCTACAGTCTTCATCAATATACTCAGAGAGGCTCATTGCTTTGGAAGGCTATCAAAATGGAACAAACAGTGGAGACATCCAGGTTAGCCAAGTCAGTACACTTACATAAGCACGTCCTTATCACAACACTGCCTACAGAGCTCATGAAAGCCTTTTTGTACTTATAGAGAAAGTACAATTTAAAAGTTGGGAGTCAGCTGGTACATGACGTGTTCTTCAGTAGGGGAAGAAAATTAAGTAAACTACTGTATATGGAATGAGTATTTTGCACATATGTTCACTAAGACAGAGGTAAATAACACGTCTCAAATAAAAAAGAAGGATCTTGCATCATGCGGAACAATCTCTGCACACAGGAACAGAATGTGAAGTGTCACAGGGACATGTGAGCGCTTAAAACACAAGTATTAAATATTGGACCTGGTAGTGTTTTTTATCAACTGTACTCAAAGAAATGTGGGATGTTATTCTTCCAACAAACGGTGTAGCTAAAAAAAAAGATGAGGTTTATACCCATCAACTAAAGATCAAATATTCCACCCATGCACAGAAAGGCAGATAAAACTGAGGATGCAGTTAGGTGAACACTACTGAGTGATCTACATGTCATTAAATCAAACAGACAGTTAGCGTAGTTAGGGAACATTGATCATGTTTCACTTGTTACACGCCTTTCAACAGAAACACCAGACACCACTAGTGCATGCGATGAGATATCTTTGCACTTTTGTATCTCTAAGAAGATCATAGAAGATCAAAAGCTACATTAAGCAAATATGCACGTGAAGAACACAAACACTTCAAAAGGATGACATCGTAAGTGATTTACCAAGAGAATCCATGACCTGTATTCTATATTTACACAGATAACTCGTTACAGTACAAATAAAGCACAAGCAATCATGTTTGTAAGGTCATCCACTCAATTCAGGGAACTGGGAGAAAAAATGCATTTAGGGATTCAAAAAGGGGACATCTTGGTACAGAGCTGTGCTTGTCTAAAACAAACTGCACAGCTGTTTTACTCCTTGGATATTTCAAGAACCAGCTGGTTGAGATTATCAGATAAATAATATGCTCTACTAACAGGCCTCCTCTCATTTTGCAATACTTCTTACGTTCTCAAGATTAAAAGATTACAAGGTTTAATCCTTTACTGTCTGCAAGTTACATGCAGGATATTTAGAATAACTTTTATGGTGCCATCAAGTGTGTCTTTACATTGTTTAAAAATGACAGATTCAGGGAAGAGAAGACCAATCAGAATCTGTATTGCACTGAGGGAAACAATGTAAAAGAGAGACTTTGAATCTGCATTACATAAGACGTTCGAAAAATTCAGGACATATTGGCTGAATAAAATATCTTCAAGCTTGTTGATTTATTTAAATCTCCTACACAGCTCTCACTGGCAAAGTCTGTGCTTCATATTTTAAACAACTACTTTTAGACTTCCACTTTTTAATTTTAGTTATTGAAAAAAACAGTGGCGGGAATGGAGGGGGGTTGATTAATGACTGCTCATATTCTGCTAAGAATATTTAATCTGTATGCTTTCATGCATCACATTGGTGTTATTAATTTTGAAGTTCTGTGCGCTTCATGTTCTAAGTGTTCCAATATTAAACAAGGAAATAAAACAATCGTTTTAGCAGAACCCCTTTGGATTCTAAAGATGGCATTTCAATTGTAGTATTTTGTATGCAGCAGTAATATATATGTCAAAAATGAGCCTGAAATCTTGAAGACAAAATGAAAAATAAAAATGCATAAATAAGTTTGGTAGCAGAAGTAGGATGTCTTTTGGACTTGCATCCTGGTTTTTCTGAAGCTAACCTCTATCACAGGATATCATTAGTGCAGCACTAATGGTCCATTAAGGCACCCAATCATCACAGCCTTGGTCACAATATGCTTGCTCCTTTCTGCATGTAATGCTGTATTGCATTCCTAATTACGCAGTCACGCATTAATTCACGCAGTCCGTTTCCAAGGACTTTGGTACACATCAGCAGCAAAATGTTCCTCTCCATTCATTCAAATTGGAGGACACATAACAGATTGTAGCTCAAATACAGGAAATGCACATTGACTGGCCACTGCACTGTACTGCACATACTACACGTACATTCTGTACATATTGAGAGTCAGGCACAGACCTTAATCTGAACTGTCGGGATTCCTGTTGTAGTAAACGTATTTTAACTTACCGAAAAAGGACACTGTACAGTAACACACCCCCAGGAATCTCGGAGCTGTCCTGCACTGGCGGTCTCTGATCTTCCAGAACCACAGCTACGCTGCTCCTTTCCCCAGCAGCAGGCAACAGACTGCTGCAGCTCACAGCGGCTGCTCAGAACAAAACTGGGAGAGTCCTGGCCTCACTCCCATGGGATGTTATTTTTTCCTTTCTGTTTCATTCTGAATCCCACCCTGGGTCCTCAACTTTACTGAAAGAGCCATCAACCTCTTAAGAAAGCAGGGTCAGAACTTTTCACACTGTAAGCGTCCACAAAATCCCCCTTTAAGGGCAACACAAAGCATTTCAGGAAAAGTTCTTCCCAGCCCATTAACAACACGCAGTTACAGCTGGAAATTCAATTCTTAATAGTATGCAAAGCCACAGTACATCTGTGTTCATGATGAAGAGGCACCTTCTCTCTCCAAATTCTAACTTTGTTACAAAATGCTTGTGAAATGAAAATAGTTGTGTGAAGACTGAATCGTATGAATTTTTCTCCCTTTTTACCTCATTTCTGTATCACAAGGAAGAACACTGTAGGATGAGTAACAATATCCAGCAGTTGTACAGACACACTGCTGACTTGTGCTTCTAATTTATGTGCCTGACACTTGTATCCAAAGCCACTTGCATTTGCACCCATTTATACTGCTGGAGAAGCTGTATTATACTTCAGATGCTCAAGGGTTCAACAGCAGCGTCTATCCTGGGATCTGAACCTGCATCCTTCTAGTTACAAATCCACAACACTGACCACTGCTCCACACTGCTGCCTTAGTATCCTTTGTCTCCAGATGCACAAATTCCATAGCCATAAGAAACTGTTCTCTCATAAATCGACTTACCACGTCTACAAAATTCCACATTAATTGCAGGGATAATTGGAAACAACAGTTGAACTTACAAATTAGAGCAAATATAATTATGACAGCATACATAATTACAAAAACAATAGCAAACAAATCCAGAGTGCAGATGCAGAGCAGTAACGTGGACACCCTGCAGGTATGTGTTCCCCGATCCCAGTGAGTAACACCACCACAGTGATGACTAAACAATTCTCGAGATTGGGCAGTTCCCATTTCCCTGGGCCGTCTCATTCCCCAGCTTAGGAGTGAGGTGGGAGAATCAACAGGCTTTGGGAACGGGGCTACAAGACTCAGAGCACATATAAAATATAAAGAGGAAGGGACTGTCACAAATGTTTAATTCGTAAGTATAATGCAACCCATCGTTAATATCTGCCTATTTAAACCAGTGCTTCTACGCTTACAGGGTCTCACAAATGTCTGTCCAGATACATTTAGTCTCATTAGAAGATGAAGGGAGGGACTGGGCTGGGACTGGGCTGTGACTCACCCCACTGGCCAGGCTGGCTGGTAAGACAGGACAGGAGGTGGAGGGGTCAAGATCTGTACCTCTGGATTACCATTGCAAAGCTCCACCAACTATCAATTAAGTGAGCCAGCCATCACAAATACATATACGGTATTTAGAAAGCACCAATTGACATGGATACTTTTAGAATGGCTACCTTATAGGAGGTGAATTCTGGATTTTATAATAAGAACGTGCAAAATGTTCAGAGCATGGGAATTCGTTTTCTCTATTGAAGCCTCTGTGGTAATGTTCCCTTTCTGCTACAATACAGCTGTGTAAGACTGAAACTGAAAGGCAGCATGTGGATTCGGTAAGTTGCAGGAAACAACTTTTCTGTGACCTTGTTCACAGCAATCTAGGCATATTAAGCTTTCGGGTGTAATTCAACTTGATATACACACCTATTTAAAGAGGGAACAAATTACAGCAGACTGTAGAACAGGTTACGATAAGCCATCAAAACAGGGCCAGTGACGGGAAAGACTTGCACAGAGCATGTAACACATGTAAGCTGTCTCAAAACTAAAGCCTGGGTTGCGAAATTCAAACGATAAAATATACAATGAGGGCAAGGCAAGTAACCACATGTTTAAGTAGGCGGTGGTATGTTTAATCCATGTGTTTCTTTTAATAACCCAAGTCTCAAAGCTTTTCATGTACAGACTGCCCTAATTTTCAGAGTTTTAACTTGGGCAACATGTTCATAAACAAAGAAGAAAGCGGAATGAGTTTCCAAAAGACAGTTCATTCACCAGAGTGGTAGAACTCTGGATGTAAGGTGCCATACGTTCATCTCTAACTAAACGTCTGAGGTCAAATATCAAATGGATTGTGCCTGCAGGGACCACTGCTCACACACCGTCTCGTCAAGTGAAGGAGATGATTCCTCCATCCTCCAGTCCTCCATTATGACTCCTTTACATATACCCTGGAAGCAGATCACCCATGAAGGCGACTGTAGAGTCTTTCACAGCAGGGCTTCTTGTTCCAGGTGTTCATGGACCAGTACGTCATCTCGTTTTGGCTCTAACTGAAATCTAAATTGCCAGTGAAGTGAAACCCTTCCTCCTGAGGTGCATGCCACCCTGCAGACACCTGCTTGCATTGGGCAAGGCCAGACAACCAATTATTCACAAGCACTTCAGATATGATGCTTCTATAAAATGAAAGGTTGGTGAATTACAGCTCTCGATGATACAATTCTTCATCATGAGCCTGATATGAAGAATTCCGAAAGAAAGAGTGTACTTATATTACCTGTGAGATTATACAAGCAGTAAATTAATATTAGAACTATATGAAATGTTACCATGTTGTATCATACTAAATCTTTATACTCATCTATTATCCAATCCCAGCTTCTTTCCCTTGCTATTTTTGTTACTCCACACATAACCTCTCTTAAGTTTTCACCTCTGTTAGTGAGCATCTGATTGGTACAGACAGACCATAAACAAGAAAAAAAGTGCCATACGTGTTTGCAAATATTGATCTAGATGAAGCACACCAGCAATTTAACAAGGATGTGATGTGCTTATCATAGAAGTGTTTAGAACATTATCTTCTCCATTTGTATGCTTTAAGTTCTGTTTAAACAGATATAAAAGAGAGTTCTTTTTTCAGACAGGTCGAAGACAATTTGACCAGAGTTCTATTTGCTAAGAATGCCTTTGCAAAGAAGACCATTATAGCATTTTTGTGGTCCAAGAGGTCTACTACTTAAACTCTTATCTACACGAATGACCTAATCCTCCTCCGGTAGGCTTCACTGTCAGTCACCCAACTAATTTAGCAAGAGCCACACTTGCCCTTCAAGAAGGTTTTTTAAGTTACTTTGTTAATGTTAAACTGTTAATACTATGCAATAAATGAGCTAGGTGTTAACACTATCCCAAAGTTTTCTACAAACATACTTAGGTCTACATTATAGGCTATGTTCCTACTTTTCAAAGTTATGATTAGGATTTTGTTGCTTCTATGCACTTGATCTGCTGTACAGGTTGAATATTCTCATGTTTGTGTCACTCTAAAGGCTAAAGCATTAACATCGAGGAATTAAATCTCCAGAAATGTACATGTCACTTTGAAACATGGACTATGAGCCTATTGGTGTTTTTTTCAGCAAGGTGATCATTTGAGGGACATCTTTTGGGCACAAGTCAATCTATCCACCCCCCGCTCCAAATCAGGTGACGCCCCAAGTCAGGCTTCTCACATCCTATGGGTTCCCAGCAACAGGGCATCTGATAATGTATCCAAGGGAAAACTGCCATCTTGGCCTGACACGAAACTTAAGACATCCCTCTGTTCAAGTTCCCCTCCGTAAAGGAAATATAAACATGGAAAAAAGTAGCTTGGAGACCACATTAAAGCTTTAATTGTTACGAGGATCCTGAGGGAAATGGGCTAATGGCAAGAGACACTCTGGAAAAACATTTATAAGCTGCCAAAAAAAGGCCTCGCTACCTTCAGCTCTCAATACACAAACTGTACTGTTCCCATTCTAAGCACGAAAGGGAACGGTTACAGGAACCACTGGCCGTCTCACATCTTCCCGTTACTTCATTCATCCGTGTTTTTGTTGTGTGTGGATTTGGCCTGAAACTATTTCATATTATTACAACCTTCTAAAATAGTTTACTCGTGGCTGGAATGCAGACAGCATAAGCTGGAAGCAAACCAATGACCACGCAGCTCCCAAGTCCAAGCTGAGGGTTCCACATTGCCTGAAGGTCAGTTAAGCACAAATTACGATGGAGGTCAATACCCCCGGAAGCCTTACAGAGCAACAGTTTTTCTTCCATCTTCCAAACACTCAATTAACTGATATAATTACGAGCTCCAAACCATACTGCATGTACAAGTTTGACAATTTATCCACCCTCCCTCAGGTTCTATTTTTTTCCGACTAATTAAAAAAAACTCTGGGTTCGGATGAAAGCTAGAAACGCCGCAATCCAGCAATTGCATCATCTCACCACAATAATGGAGGTACTTCCTATGAAGAAATGGACTCCCAGAACTCACAGCAGAGGTCCAGATGAGCCCAACGATCAGAAACACGATACACACATGGTCAAGTAACATGAATTAATATACAGTAACTGCACATAGACTATCAGTAATCAAGTCTTCCCGGAAGGTGAATTTAAAGACCATAAAAATGGTTACAAACGAGAGGACATTTAGTCCACCCTGCTGTTTCTTGAAAGAAGCCAGGGTAACAGCTTCAACAAAATGGCTGGGTAGCATTTTCCATACTTCTATGGCCCTTTGGGTGCAGAAGTGCCTCCCATTCTAAGTTTTAAATTCACTTCCACGTAATTTCCATTTGTGCCCTCTGGTTTATGTTTTACAGTATTAATTACAGAAAGCAAAACATTCATTGAATACTAAATAATTTGCCTATGATGGGAAGTTAAATTTATTAGCATGGTTTCTTTGCATAATAAGCACAAAAGGAATGAAAAAGCTTATGAAACTAAGAACTATGAAAAAGGCTTCTTTAGCATTTTAGCTGTTCAGGACAGATTTTCTTATTATTACAAATGTTACTTTACAGACTTTGCAGCGGGATTATAATGATTTCAACCACTTCCCTGGTCACCATCACTGCAGAGCAAAAGGATCCTGCATCTATGATGTTGGACACTTGGAGAGCATTCCTCAAAGGGTATCATTAGTGCTTCTGATGATTATTTCCAAGTTCAAGTCCTAAAGCTCACACCCTGTCTTTGGAGACCAAAACTCTTGACCACAGCCACACTGTTTTCCAATGTATGTCGAAGATGTGGCTTGCTGTGTACGCTACACACAGCACAGAGAAACAAGATTATAGACAGTACACTGAACATGCCATTTAGGTCTTTTTCATTTTTTCAAAAACACAGAACAGGCTGTAACAGTAAAGTATATATTTAAAGGAATTTTCAATTTAAAGCATTTCAGTGGACTTAAACATAGTTACTAGTATTCTATTAATACAAGATAGTGACTTGCTTTATGCAGTTTAAGTGTTTTTAAATTTGTTCTATAGTGTAAATCAGGGTAGCCTTGGGCACCTGTATATTGGGTGGCTATCTGCATTCATTCTTGGACCTTTACAATCTGTTACAGATGATCAAAAAGCAAAAGCAAAAACAAAACATGAAACAATATACCAATCACCAGATAAAAGCCTACTGCAGCAATGGAGGCCTTCTCTGTTCATTCTTCACAACTTAAAAAAACAATGTTCTGTCCTGCAGCTTAATAGAGTCCAGAAGACAAATGGACTTTGAGTAAAACTAATTTCACAATGAGAAACAGCAGGCCGCTTGTTACACATATAGTTGTGGGTAGACAGTACAAACTGCACAGTCACATTGTGGGTACTTTGTCATGAAGGTTGCTGAAGACGTTATCACAGTGCAAGCTTAGAGCTACTAGCTCTACAGGCAATACAGAGGCCTGCGCTTATGTGTGACTATGTTTCTAATTAGTAGACAGATTTATATAACCCATCAGTGAACAGATATGAAGGTAAAACATGTTTATGCAATTAAAAGTTACTCTAACAAAGTCTCCGGGTAACAAATGGTTTCTAATATGGAAAAGAAGTGTGTACATTATTTGCAAAAGCTGAAAACAATCTGTTCTACTCAAGCTCTTTGTTATTAGTCTCTCTTATACCTGTGTGTGAAGACAACTGCTTTAGCCTCAGGCTTCAAAACCAAATCATGAGAACATTTAGGACAATGACAAAACCACCAGGGAATTTTTGGTGATGCCGATGCCAGATAGAACACCCTGTAGTTTAATAGTATGTGTATAGTGTAAGAGTGTATAGTGAACAGGAAACGAAAATAATAAAGGACACTGCGTCTTATCCTATTTTACAGTTTTGGAAACTCTGGGCACCTCGGGTTTCCTCTGCTGAAGCCATGACAGAAGTTCTTGTCTGTCTACCCAGATTCATTATTTGTTAAAAAAAAGAGCATTTCTGATTAACATCTACATGATTTTACTCCTTTGTCCTCTGGCTGTCACTGTGGAAAGATCAGCTCTCATAGGAAAAACAATGGGAGTTTATTTTCCTTAAAATGTAATGTTTGCTTTTAAACACCAAATTATAGGGTGCTCTGCTGTTTACCACATGTGGTTTTCATCTATTTTGGTACATACCAGTCAAGTAAAGAAAAATAGTTTCTTTTACAATGAGTTCAGATGTTGTCTGGTTGTTGAAACTAAATATTAAGTCACTCATCATAGTCTTAATATTAAGTTAATTTCCTTTCACAAAGCAAGACACAAAAAAGACTTGCTAATTTAGAATTAGTGGGCATAAGGCAAAAGAATAAGACAACATAAGAAAATGTGTCTCTGAATGTTTATAAAGAAATTTATAGAAAAGACAAAAAACACGGGGTTAACACACCTGGTTGATGGTTAAACCACCTACAGCTGCATGTAGATAGAGGAGTTAAGGAGTGGCTGCATAGGTGGAGGAGAGATACAGAAAGTTAAATGCAAGGAAGACAAGGGGATTTATATGGTATTTATAGGTTTTGGGGAAGAGATACTGTAACATGGTGAATGTTGAGTTAAAGCAGCAGATGTGAACCCTCATTTGTCCAAAGCTTTCATTTAAAACTCCATTGAGACGGCTGTAAGTCACAGACATCTGTATGTGCATAAGACTCAAAAAATGTTTTAAACACAATTGTATGACACATTCTGCCAAGCAATAACAGAACATATGTCCAAAGCTTTTACAAAACTTTTGTTTGCCAGGTTGTGTCACATTGCCAATGGAATGTTTTACCTTTTGTTGACAAAATTAAATCACAGTACATTGCTGCTTCTCTTTGAAAAATGAACCTCTAAAAGCAAGCACATGGGAAAAATATTTCCCGTAAAGCATCCAAAACCCCTGATCAATATTAGGCGTCTTCATTTAATCTCCGAATAACCCATCAATAAGAGTTGCATCATGCAATTATAGTCAGTGGATTACCAGAAAATTGTTTTTATGGTTTAAAAAGAAAAAAAAACTCAGTTCTGCCAATAAGTACTGTAGATGATTTTTCTAAAAGGCACTTACGCAGCATTAATTTGGAGAAGCACAATAATGGGCTTTGACTTTTCGGGCCTTCTACATTTTTAATCTAGTAAATAAACTACAATATAACTGGAAATACACCTGAATTTCAAAGAACTTTATAAAGTTTTCTAATTATTTGGTTCTGATATAAATGTGTCTCTATCGCTGACCTGGCCAATTTAGGACTTTTCTTACTGTTACTGTTTTGGAAAACTACAGCCTTAATCACATTTACTTTGCCTTGTAAGGTTTTACTCTGTATGGTACTTGGCAAAGAGGCAAAGTGTAAGATATCCCTCATTTGGGCCTTCTGCTTTCTTGATAGTGAGCCTTAAACAGAATTGCTGTTGTTTTCACTGCGTAGACAGACATTTCTGGGAACCACACACAAGATGCTGTAGGCAGGTTGGTGTAATAATACGCTTAAATTACAGCTGGTTTACTCCAAACGAAAAGACCAACGCCCAGATGGTGTAACATTTTTATTTTTTACAATAGTAATTCACTTCTACTACTGGGAAAACCTTGCAAATACTGCAGCTGATGTTCTGGATCATATTTGGAGAACCAGGCTATTTACTGTAATTCAACCCCAGCAGTCACGTCTGTTTGCATCTTAGGCTATTCAAAACGACTGGCAGTATTTTACACCCTGTCCACATTTTTGTAAATAAAGCAGTTTAATTGAAATTAATTCTCAAGTCATCTCAGCAATGACAGCTCAGTTAGAATAGTGTATTTAATTTTTTTGGAGGTGCAGTGGTTAGCATTGCTGCCTCGCAGCACTAAGGCCCTGGGTTCAATTCCTGGGGTGCTCTGTGTTTGTATGTCCTCCTCATATTTTTCTGGGTTCCTTCTGGGTTCTCTGGTTGCCTCCCACAGTGCAAAATACTTTTGGTAGGTTAACTGGCTTCTAGGAAAACTGACCCTGGTGTGAGTGTGTGCGTGTCTCTGTGTGTCCTGTGATGGACTGCTGTCTGCTGTACTGTCCAGGGTGTACCCTTCCTTACAGCTGTTGCTAGCCAGGATAGGCCCTGGGGTCCCCATGATAAAGCTGTTAGAGTATGGATGGACTGAAGAACTGTGGGTTAAAAAGATGGGGGTATGAACTGAGACAGATAGACACACCCTCTGATGCATCTCCACTTCATACTGAGGTTACGATAACCCTGAGGATAAATACAAGAAGAGAGATTCAAGCAGAGCACTGCTCTAGCCTTCACTTCTCAGTCTAACCCAGCCTGGTCCCAGGGACACAGGAAATGTAAAAAGAGTATATGTCATGTTCACTGTGGGCTGTTTGGTGGAGCACAGTGTTCTCCCAAAACTTATTTTTCTTCCCCAAATGCTTTGATTCCCAGAGCATATTAGTTGCAAGCTTGAAGGACTTGGATTTCGATATCTGCTTTTCACTTGAACCATATGGAAAAAGTCAGAGGCAGGCATGGAAAACTGCCATGAGAAAACCATGGCAGACAATAACATAGAAGATACTCGAAATGTAGCTGAAGGGGCCTGGGAACACTAATCATTTTATGCTACAGTGATAATTAAAGTGCACAATTCACTGCTCTGCACTATAATTATCATGGTAATCTGATACATTGCATTAATTCAGTACAAGCAAATATTACATAGGCTTTGAGGAGAAAAACACAGGATATCATATCACCATAGATCGTTTAGGATTCTCGTACTGCAAAGAGCATAATTTTTTAACCTAAGTCACCAGAAATCGAACAGCAAGCTATTTGGACAAGGACATTCAGCTGCAGCCAGTAAAACCTTGTGATGTGAGATTTATTTAAGAAAACGAAGGTACTTCATAAGATTGTCAGCAATCAGGCTGTTACACAGAGACAGACTCCTTAGACTTCT
Organism: Atractosteus spatula; assembly: GCF_055471065.1. Lineage (NCBI taxonomy): Eukaryota > Metazoa > Chordata > Actinopteri > Semionotiformes > Lepisosteidae > Atractosteus > Atractosteus spatula. Next base: position 61,731,500 of record NC_142708.1, on the reverse strand, counting down.
TTACCTCACTGTGTTCCTTTAGCTCAATTTTTCATTTTCTATGCAGAAACAATGAAGAATCCTCTGCTACAAATTTAGCCACTTTGTGTTATGCTAACATTTATTTCTAATCTGTACTTTGCAGTATGACAAAGGAACCTTTCAGCTATGTGGATGTGCAAGACAGGAACAAATAACGTTAATGATACGAAACACCAGACAATGAATCGATTCAATGTGTTTGGCAACTATCATGGATTAGCTGATGTATTAGTCTTTATACTGGCTGCTCATATCTAGTTTTTCCTGAGTTGTTGTTGTCACATTTCTGAAGAATCAGATCAATATGAATTAAAAACTGCTACACAACATTGTTCTCTTCTCACCCAAACTAAGCTGTATTAATAACAGTAAAAGCTGCTATCATAGCAGAAGTTTCAATGCTCATAACATACAAAATCATTCCTGATGGCATCTAAGAGGTCCAAGACTGCTACACAAAAGTGTACATCAATCAATCCCATTTATAGGAAATCAAATTAAATCTCTAACCTATCAAAAACGGGGAAAATGAAAATGAGATACAAACTTTGCTCTCAGTCCCATAGACTTCAACAGTCATATCCCAATTACCGGCCAGCAGTGTCCTGTAGCAAAATATCCTTCCTCCCCCCCTCCCCCCCAGTTTGGCTTACTTAATGCGGAGGACTCCTACCGGCAAATCCGCAAAATGGAACTTGAGCTCCAGGACACACTCGGTCCTGTCCTTCAGTTGCTATGGCAGTGGTTGTGTTGTAAATACAGGTTCAGTATCTCGCAGCCCAAAGGGAGAAAAGAGCCCCGCTACACAACACTCAAAAAACAACAGACTTCCAGCATTACAGAGTCAGCTCATCCTCCCACCTTTACACCGTCACTGTTTTTGCCCAAGTAAAAAAGGCAGTACATTATTTTAAAAAAATCACTCTACTCTTTTATTATTTGACGAGAAGAACGAGGAGATTTGAATGTGATTGCTTTATTCATGCTGGCACTGACAGCACTGGGAATTATACAGATGTGCCACTGGCGTTTGAAGGCACATCATAGGCAGCAGAGCAGCTCACTTCTGATCTTAAGGTTTGCATTCAACTGCTTTCAGAAACAGAATAAAGGACATTTTTTCCTCATATAACTGTCTGTGACGGGCATCATGGATTAGTTTAGATCAGAGAAGCTCAACAATGGCACTTACATTCTAGGGCAATAAACCTTCCAAAAATGATCAGACTGATACTTAACTACATAACAAACACAGATGCAGAAGATCACTTTGTGAAGGATTTTTTATATAATCGGCATAAACTCATTGCTTCAAGTGAAAACAGGCCAAACAACACAATTTTGACTGGAAAGCAGTGCTGTTTTTTTTCTGGTGTGTTCACAGCATCTCCTCTGTTGTCTGCCACTGGTTTGATTCTTACGAAAAGCTGCACACCTCATTCCTATCATTTGTAAAGCAACCACGCAGTCAATACTACCGTTTTTAAATTACAAATTTAAATCAACTAGAATTTAAGGGCTACAGGTTAGTGTTTTTTCTTGCTTAGACATTACATCATATATTATCTGTAGCGGACAGACGGGCACCAGATGGCTTCAGGCTTAGAGGCATAATCCTCAGTGAGGCTAGGTGACTGTGCCTTTGAACCCCCTATCTTGTTTTCCCCTTTCAGCTAACAAGCACCGTTCAGGAGCCCCCAGTTGGCACCAACCTGCCACAGCAAGCTAATTCATGAGTTATTGACTGCACAAAAAAAAAGACCACAAAAGAAAACATCAGTCGAGACCAAACAAAACAGAGAAATGCACCAATTAGGCCTACTCCTTAAACCAAGAAGAAAATATGTATACACAAAATCTTTCAAATCAACAAAAGAAAGCATTGCGCTTCTGGGAAGTCCACCTACACAATTTGCAAGCGCTACATGAGTGGATTTGCGTGATATGTGTGGAATTGGTATCTATAAGCAATGAGAGAGCTGGATTCCTAACGCTACTAAGGAAATATAAGCATATAACTCAACCCCTTACTTGCCCACTTCAACACCACAGATTTATCCCCAGGAACTGTATTCTGAAGGGATGTCGTCCTATCCCTCCAGAAGCACAGAAAAGATCTCAAATGTTTTCTGCACAGTACCCCAAGAAGTGCTTCAAACATTCACAAGACTTTACATCTTGAAGTAGAAGAACTCAGAGTCTTCAACTGTAAAATCCTGCAAATATCGTAAGCATGCTTTAAATTTGCAGAATTCTCAATATAAGACATAAATCCCAAATGTAAAGCTGCAATCATATTTCACAAGAGAAAGGAGGAATACTGATTCTGGGAAACTCATTGTAGACACAGAGTTTACCACAGAACCTGGTTTAAAAGCAAAAAGCAAAACAAAAAACCATGAGTAACAGTTATTAGGCACCATCTTAGCGTACCAGGCCAGGGGCATACCATGTCACTCCACACTCATCTATAGCGGGAACTGCCAGCATTGATCCAGACCACAAAAGTCACAGACCCTTACAATATTCTCGCTGCAAGTCAGATACTATGACAGACACTACTACCTCCACAGCAGGAGCTTTGTTCAATGAAGTCACTTTAAAGCAGTGTTGCCACTTGTCCAGACTTCATGCAGGCAGCCCAGTTTTTGACCTTTGTGTCAGGGAAAAATGCTGCAGACCTGTTGTCCATGAATCGAGAAGGGCTCTTACTCCCACATCCTGCCACAATTTGTGTTCAGGAATTCACTGTGGGAAAAGGTGGACACGCTATGTTGAAGCCAATTGGAAGCAAAAAGCAAACATTTCAACATTCCATAAGCTTCAACGTATGTATCGGAACATTTTGGGGTTTCACAAAAGGAGGCTGTGATATGCTAAACTGGCGAAAGGCTTGGACCTGCTGCAAGCCTGTAGGAGTTGATGATTTTAGGGGGACCCTGTGAACCCTACAGGACCATGGCTGCTCTAGCCCAGAGCAGGATGCTCTTCCCCCAAGCGTAAAAGGCACAGTGAACACTCCATACTGTCAAGGTACCTTCTGGCTTTCATTCCAGATAGTTTGCTAACAAGAACATCTTACATGTATCTATCAACTAATATAGCTGTTAATACATTTTCAGTGCTGAAAGCAAAACAGTCACAAAAATTTAAAATAGACCTCAAGGCTGTAACAGTGATGTTACACGATTTCAGACAGGAGCGAGGATGGGCCAGGTGATCTCCAGTGAAAACCGGACTGCTGCTGTATGTGGTGTGGTGTTGGTGAACCTGTAGGAGTGTCTCTCCCTACCTCCAAACCAGTACCCCAGTAAACTCAGAGACACTCCGCTGTACTGGAGGTGGTTCTTTCTTTTGGATGACACATTAACCAAGGCCTACTTGTTTTACATTAAACATCCTCTAGCTTGTCGGGTGTTAACCCCAGTTTCCAGGATAACCTCTACAGGTGATGCACAATCTGGCTTCTCTCGAGCTCCCCCTTAACTCAGCTGGTGAAGAAACCTCCCAAGTCTCCACCTGATCTGTGCAGTGGTGGAGCTGCTGGATGAAGAGGGTCCCCTTTTCTAACAAAATAATGTGCCTTTTTAATCCTGTGGCATTAAAAGAGCTACTGTAGATGAATGCAGGGAATTAAGAACTGAAAGCCAGCTGTTTTTGAACTAACCTCATGCATGTATGTTGACAATGCACACTAAAAAGATAAATCAGACTACAGTAAATACAAAGGCCCAGCAATAATGACCATGTAAACTGCAACCTTGGGATATACAGTCCCATTGTCACAACAGATGAATTTGCAAGACAACACACAAAAAAAACGAAATTAGGGCTGTCCTGTTTTATCCCTGAAAATGAACGTAAATAATGAAATTGGATATATCCAAACAAATAACTTCCATAACAAACAATAAGGTACTTATTAATCACCCCCAATCACTTTTCTTGACTTTACACTCCTGTCCTCTTTTTTATACTACTATTCAGGATTTGATTAATGCAAGTGCTGTTCTAAAACTTTAATGAAACTTTGTTTACAAAGGGTTAAAAGTTTCTTAGCGAAAAAACTTTATACACTTTTAGAAACTACTCTTGCCGTCCATCTGTAAATAGTGAATTCATAGCTGAGCAAGACTAACTCCTGAGCATCCCAGGATGGCAAGACTGAACAAGGGATTTGAACAGCATCCAGTATCGAAGGTTAACCCACTTTAACTACAAAATAGCCGATTATCGAACGATACCGAGAGAAAGACAAGATTCGAAGAAGCAGTCATCCCTCCTAATATTTCAGATATCCAAGAAATTTGTTAAACTACGGCGAAGCCTAAGTTACAGTAAGTCACGTGTGCATTAATAAAGGGATAACTGGAGAGAATCTGAAAGAAACAATTTATATACTATGTAGTCACTTCTATAGAACGCTTTCCGTTCATTATCATACTTCAGTTCTGGCAATATCTAATGTAAATGGACAAATAAAATTCCTATTAGTGACTGGGCTCTCTATCAAAATCCAGAAAATAAGCATACAGTGCTATATTTTAAGCCAGCATTAATACGCTTTCAATCATTTAAAGCGAAAATAATTTTAAAAAAAGGAATTGACATTCAGGAAGTGATTTTCGATACTGACTACATTATATCTATCACTAGCTGAGCGTTCATTGAAAGAGAAACAGCTAGCCAGTACCAGCAGCATGCTGACAGCAATTTCTCTTTAACCCCTCTGGTATTCCTGTTACATTTCGACCAGCTATCCCTTCGTTTTCTGGGTGTATTGTGTCGTGCTATGGTGTAACTCAGCATTAATATTAATTATTACTGCATTTCAATCAGCTGTAGAACACAAGATAAGACTGGAAGTAGGAACAGTACGAGCCCAGAATAACTCCATGTGTCCACAGCTACCGAAGGAAAACCCTGTGATTAGTTTCCAACCTCTGATTCCTCGGTCTCCCTGAGCAGTCCTGTTGGTTTTCCACCACTCTACACAAGACCATCGTACGCAAATCTGCGATTTTGTACTTACGGTCACGTTCCTCTAACGTGTGGGCACTGGAAAACGCAGTCTTGCTTGTTGTGGAGGCTATTTAATTTGACTGGTTCCGGCCGATGGAAGACATGAATATTACACAGGCGACTTGAGTCCTCCGTGTGTCGAGCTGTAACGCGGGATAGACATGTGGGTATCACACGTGGAAAAAATAAACAGATTTTTAAAAAACGAACTATGAAAAGGGACAGAAAAGCAGACTGTTCCTCAGCGGGTTGAAAGTCCTGGGAGAATTGGCAGCGGGGGCGTGTGTGTGGGATACGGCCTGAGATACGTCACCGGAAACACGGTTTTCCAATGAATGATTCAAAAGGTGGGATTGGACATAGGAGAAGACTGGAGCGGATCTGATAGTGCTATTCGCATACTTATGGGGACGCTTAAACACTCCGTTTTCCCTTATTTATTCGTTCATCCATTCGCCTTAGAATATCAGATTTTTATCATTCCAGTTTTTCATCATCCATGTTCTAGGAAGTTGGTTGTAGTGATTAGGGACAGGCTGTCACAGACTAAGAGCTTCCCAAGAAAAATAGCAGGTCAGGATGAATGATTTGCGAAGGCCAGAATAGTGTTATATAAATGTAGTTCTTAAGAATGGAGGGAAACTGTTGATGAATTAAATAATAAAATGTTTTAAAAATTAAAAATGATTTTTATTGTATCCTTTAAGGGACAATTGAGGCTTCAACCCCTTCAAATGTGGAGTGCAACATTGAGTGAATCATTACACCTCCTATGAAATACAGTATGTAGGGTATCTGTCACTTGTCTTTTGACCCTAGGGCAATTGTATTGCCGTTTGTGTTTTAGCAGTATTTCAACGTTTTTATCTTGGCAGGAAGAGGTGTGTCTACCTCAACAGCAGCTGCTGTGCACTAGACCATGAATGTACCAGTCCCATGAATAGAGTGCAAATACATTGAGTAGCTTGCTCTGTGGATAACAGTGGGTCATACTTAACCAGAAAAAAGGCCAAACGTTGTCTCCTACAGAGTTAAAATTTTCCTGCTCGGAGTATTATGTATACCCAAAAGGTTTACTTGCTTCCCCGTGGCCTAAAGGAGGCCAAAAGTGCATTATAACTGTTATTCCAGAAGACTAGTTAAAACAAAATACAATCATCCTTCAAATATGTTTCTTTCACAACTGCTTTGTATGAACTCAAGCCCTGTTCTCGTGTCATTCAGAGGTTATGATTTCAAATCATATACTGTATGAGCCCAAGTTTTACTTGAAAAGGTCAGGCATTGTTTATAGTTTGGAAAAAAATATATTTTGTTTGAAGTACCATTTTGTGCCAAGCAAGATAGAAAAAAAATAACATTTGTACATCTTGGTGTTTTGCAATCTATAGGATTACCTCACTTTCAACAGGATGACTTACACCAGATCTCTCCCCTGTCTCATCTGTGGTATTGTAATTAACTAACTACTACTACCACATAAGAAAGCTTACAAATGAAAGGAGGCCATAAGGCCCATCTAGCCTGTTTGGTAGATAGCAGATAATTGATTTTTCCAGCTGTTTCTGGAAAAGAAGCCAGAGTGTCAGCTTCAGCATTGTGGTTGGGTAACTTGTTCCACAATCCCAAAACACTTTGGTGAAGAAGGTCGTCCTGTTCTCGGTTTAAAATGTCCTCTGCTCTAATTTTCACTTGTGTCTTCTGGTATGAGTTTCACTTCTAATTCTGAACAGCTCTGTTGTGTTGACTTTAATGTCTTTGAGGATCTTGAATACTTGAATCAGGTCCTGTAGATTTCTCTGTTGAAGACTAAAAAGGTTCAGAGAAGACTACCAGAGAATTTAAGTATTCAAAATCCTCAAAGGCATTGATAATACCCAGCGTATCTTACACAGAAAGCAACTACTGAACGTTAAACATTTGGCAGTGGCAAACATGTACAGTAAGTAATTCAAAAGTCTTGGCAGTAATTCAAGTACACAAATATTGCAACATGTTAAATATTTTGTTTACTTTATTTCCAATACAAAATGTGCCTACAAAACAAATCCACCGATTGCTCTATACAATGAGCAATCAAAATTTCACAGAGTGCCTAATAATTCTAATAAATGTATAAAAAACATGTTTTGGTTAATGTGCTTTGATTAATATGTATACAGTACCTGACTAGTAACTTACCCTGTGATCTATTGTGGTAATTTGTCAGTTAATTGTTTTTAGAGGTGCGCCTTGTTGTAATTTGGAGTTGGGAAAGTTGTTCTGTAACATTCAGATGGTTTGGGGGGACACCCAAAGGGCTCTTCCTTGGCATCATGTGACTCCAGGGAAGGGGGAGGGGGGTGTGTGGAGCACCCCACATAAAACACCTAATGTCTGTTCCCTCTGACAGGTAAAGTGTCCTGACATGACAGTGAATCTCCAGCTGCTACTAAAAAAAAATCATGAACAAATTTTAGCATTCTGCTACTCAAGTGGTAGTGTGGTGGCTCTGTGGCTAAGGACCTGCACCTGTGGCTAGAAGGTTGCTGGTTCGAATCCCATGGCTGGCAGACAAATCCTACTCTGTTGGGCCCCTGAGCAAAGCCCTTAAACCCAACTGCTCCAGGGGTGCTGTATAAATGGCTGACCCTGCACTCTGACCCATAAGATGCTCTCCCTGTCTGTGTGTCTCATGGAGAGCAAGTTGGGGTATGTGAAAAGACAAACTCCTAAAACAAGAAATTGGCCACTAAAGTGATCTTAGTCTAAGTTTTCAAAATCAGCAGCATAGAGCAGCACAGTTTGGAAGCAGTGGTTGTTAAGACTCTGGACTTGTAACTTGAAGGTTGTGGGCTCAAATTGTAGGTGAGAGGCTGCTGCAGCCTTGAGCGAGAGTGAACTGTATTAGTAAAATAGCCAGCCATAAGTCTCTCTGGATAAAAGCATCAGACAATTAGTAAATATTAAATTAGTAATAAACCATAAAATCAGTACAACAGATGCTTTCTACCACACGGGGAATGTTCTGCTCATGCTGTTTGTGTACGAGTTGTTACATGTCATGGGATATTAAGGATAGAAATGTCTTCTAGCCACTGAACAGTCTGATCAGCACTCAGTTCAGTACAGGTCAGTCTTTATCTGGTTTAGACAAAGGAACCGGGGAGGTAATGGTACAGAATGTTCTAAGATGGTTTTCACTAGCAGGTCACATGACTTGCACAAGTTACCAGACCACACAAGAATGCCGTCAATGCAGCTTGTGAGTGGGAGGCCCAGTTACCAGACAGACCCTTTGAGAAAAAATGGCTCTAGTTCAGTGATGAAATCACCAGTCAGGAGGTGAACGGTTGATTTAGGAGACTCAGTATATGAGAGACACCTGTTTGTGTCTCTCTAACTCTCTGATGAAGGAACATCTCTGCAACTGGGCACCATCTTCGACAGGCCAGAAATCCATGCTTTGGGCATTTTCCTTGAAGGACAGAAACTAAGCAGGTGGGTCTGTGATCTTATGGCTGTGGAAATACTTATTTCCTTTTTGGATTCTCCAGCAGGCTAGAGAAATTGTTGCATTTTGATGTAGTATTTGGTAGTTAGAAATGTTTCTTCTGGTTTCGTATCAGTTTAGAGAGCAAATTTCTCCTCCAAAAGAAAGGGACCTCTCCCCCATGTCTCTGTGATGGACTGTGTTACTTTCACTCAGCATTTTCTAAATTCTCTTGTCATCTGAATGTCTGTGATTATTACAGGATGTGTATGGAATTTGGAATTTGAACACAAACCATGCATAATTCGACAATGTATTTGAAATGAATCAAACAAGGGGCTATAGTGGGGCATGGTGGCAGTGATCTAAAGTTTCTGACCCCAAAATCCTTCCACGCCTGAAGTGTTGCACCCACCTATTCAGTGATGTTGGAAGTCTTGTTACAGATGCCAATCACACCCCCGACTAGATGTCTCACACTTCCCAGAACTCATAGGCTTTACAGTAAATGTACTCTGGTGTGGCTTGCCATCTAGTGGTCTGATCGGCACATTACAGGTATTTGTGAATGTACTGTAACTCCCAGGGCGTGGGAAACTCACTCCTTCGTGTTAACTACAGTCAAGGTACCCTCTCGTAATATTGCAAAAATACAGTAGGAATTTAGCATAAAGGTCAAAACAGGACCTGCATAACCGTAGCTTTACAACAGAGGGCGCTATAGTTGTATGCTATAAATATTGAATTTTTATATATACCCTATCCATAATACATCAGTGTTACCCGTGGCGTCTCTGTAGAGTATAGGGTTTTCACTCACAGCAAGTTCCAGAATTATTCTTAAGATCTCTGGCACGTCAGCACGTGAACAGTGGAGTAAATTATATTTAACTCATTCTTATCTGGTATTTTGTTTACTTTTGTTTTTAGTCCATTTATAGCCAGCAGAGCCAATACCATTGGATACACGTTAACTAAAACAAAATCTTGCCCACATGTTAACTAGACAAAAACACAAAGGATAGCATCTCGTCGGTACACTGCGCAGCGAACGAACGAGATGTTTGTCTCTGTTTCTCTTTTTTGTTTGTGAATAAACGGGAAAAACACAACCTTGGCTCTGGAAGCTTCTCAAAATAAATATTAAGTCTGGTTACTGTTCAAAGAAAACAGTCTCATGTTGTCTTTCCAATGAAGCTACTTTGATTGTGAGCAGCTAAAACTATGTACTGTGTATCCCGTCTCCAGACCAAAGCAGTGGAATGCAACATTGTTCCCTAGTGAATTATACAGTATGCTCGTACGCTATGCGGTGTCAAGTCAATGAGCTAAAACTTATTGGGAAAGAGCTTTACGCAACATACTTTACTGCACATTCATTTCCGGCACTTCAGAATCTTTCCGCTCCTCACATTTTGCGATACAGCTATACAAATACATATGCAAATACGATTACAATCAACCAGTCTTTTTTTAAATTTTTTTATTAAACGTATAGAATTTACAGATACAAATACAACAAGACGATCAGAATCATGTACAAGAGAGAAAAAACGCAGCAGAAAAAAGCATTTAACTACCAGAGGTAATTAAGTAATAATGTGATCAAATTGTATATTTTACATGTATCATGTTTTCCTTGCTTTAATATTTCTCAATTATTTATAGAATTTAGTTTCATCATGCATGCGTTTCCTGTAAAAAATAAAACTCAGCACACAGTTTTCTACAAAACAAAAAAAAACGTTTTTCTTTTAACAACATTTCGAGTACCTCTGGCATTCATGAAAAAGACATACACAAAGCAAATTACAATCAACCAGTCTTTTGGCTACCTAAAAAGGCTAAAATAACCCCCCCTAAACAAAAGGTTGTTGTTATAGACGAGTGGCTGAGATCACCTGTATGGGAAATTAGGAATGGGCAAGGGAGGAGGAAAGAAATAATGACAGGAAATATGTATAAAATACATATATAATATAAAGTATATTATATATGAATATATATTATAATAATATAAATGTATACAACAATACCAGTCCAATTAATGAGAACCCTAATGCTCGATGTTCTTTTATCTGACGTCTGACATCTTGCGTTGCATGAAACTCGTACACGTGGACTCAAGGGGTCAATTGCACCCAACGAAAAGTGGCGGACTAACTGGGCCTGACGCAGTGGTTAGTACGCAGCTCCGGACGTCAGGGTAATACCAATTGCAACTAAGTTGGCAGGTGAATTTTATGGAAGCCCGTTTCCGCCAGGGAGTGAAAAAAAACGCGCTATGGTTTCTCGCAATTGCGACTTTTTATCTCACATTTGCGACTTCGAAATAACCCGCATTTCATTGTCTGTCCTTTTGTTATTGTAACGGATTCGGGTTCTAGGGCTTGTGCCCTCGCCGCTCCCACCCTAGTTCGTGCCTCACTGCATTGGCTCGAACCCAGGTCTTGCCAGCTGAGCTCCGGCGGCCATCATCCCTGTTCTGCGCAGGGGAGGGCGGTGCTGTCACCACACTCCAACCAGATCGTACAACCTGTATGTCGGCCGTTCCGTTACACTATATTCATAAATCGTACAGGATCATAGGATCTATGGATCTGAAGACTTGTCTGGTACAGTGCCCTGATAAAAATCAAATTAATTACACTAATTTATATGGAATCCCATTTCCGCTAGTGAGGCTTCCATAGTACCGGGAAGGAATAGTGGACGGTGGGCTTTTAAAAAAAGATTTTATTTAAACACCAGAAATACAAAAACGAGACAGAATATGAAAAAATATACAGAAATAGACACTTCACATCCAAAGGAATTCACAGTTATAAAATCTGAAACTTATATTTTTTTACATATTTCCATTGTATGTCCTTTTTTACTTAAAAAAGAAGGTCTTCTTTAGCTCAGCTGGCAAGACCTGGGTTCGAGCCAATGCAGTGAGGCACGAACTAGGGTGGGAGCGGCGAGGGCACAAGCCCTAGAACCCGAATCCGTTACAATAACAAAAGGACAGACAATGAAATGTGGGCTATTTCGAAGTCGCAATTGCGAGATATAAAGTCATAATTCTGAGATATGAAGTCGCAATTCTGAGTTTTTAAGTCGTAATTCTGAGATACTAAGTCGCAATTGCGAGATATCATAGCGCGTTCTTGTACTCCCTGGCGGAAACGGGCTTCGATAGAATTTCGTTCCCAGTTCCGTACTAAAAATATTCTCAAATGCAACGAAGTAAGAGCTGCTGCTCTCTAGAGAATGCTAAGTATAGCTTTTGACGTTGTGGAAGCAATTCAGTACTATGGGGATCACTGAATCACAAGGGAAAGTTCAATGTTGTTGTAGCTTAGTATTGAAATAATATCGTTAATACGTAATGATTTGAAGCATCCATCGCTGTGAAATTTATTGTAATATTCAACTTACATTGTATTCCAACCACAATACATCTCATGTTCTGATCGCGAAGATGTCATCAGCATCGCACCTACAGATGTGTGGTGAGCCCGTAGTCTGAGGTACTGTAGAGAGCTCCGAGATACATGTACATACTGTACTAAGATCAATTTTCTGGGGAGTGAGGTGAACGGAAATGTAAAGAAATGCTTTATAGAGGGCTAGTGAGAAACAGGTGTACACTGGGTACAATGTATTATTTTATGTAGTTGTAAGTACCGGTATATAAAAGAAAGAGCCCGTGGAGCCTAATCTGTGAAAAATCAGAGTAATTAATAAAACTAAAAACCTACAGTACAGCAGCTACCTGAACGGCCAAAATCCACAGACACAAATGAGAAAAACACTCATACAAATGCACCACCCTTACAGAGACACTGGCCATCAGTGCCCACTAAGATCAATCAGACCCAAATGCTGTACACGTCTGGATAAAATATATTAATGTTGTCATTAGCTTACAAGTACAGTACGAGTAGTTTAAATATTCCAAATCGGAGCCCCCTTCACTTTTTACTTGGTAAAACAACAGTTAAATCTTTAGTGTTGTACTAAAACATGATCAGCTGGTTTCCAGCTTGTTCTGCAGGTTCTTTTACTGCATTTAATTGAGAGTACAGCAGGGGATGATCACGAGACAGAACCATACTAGCTAGAATTCTACTTAGTATGCAGCTCCATTTAGTATGGAGCTCTGTACTAAGTAGAATACTAGCTAGTAGCAAGTTTGTTGCAATTGGTCCAGGGTGTCTACATGAGTTTCTAAGTGTGCAAGCACAACTGAATTTAAAGCAATGAAACTGGTTTCACCATAAGGGTGTCAAAAAGATGAAAACAGTGAAATTATAACGTCTCATCAGTAAATATGAGCCAAACAGAATTTTCACATCACTTTTTGTGGAAATAAGTTAAATAAGTTATCGAACAGCCTAATTTTCTGTGCTATGAAGGAATTCTCCTTGATAACTCGGTGCACACACAAACAGCAAGAAAACATGAACCCACAATAAAACAATCAGGCAGAAACAGGTAACCTGATGAGATGCATGAATAATTGAACAGTTTACAGGCCTGACAGTAATTCCCCACTCTGGTCCTATGAGAACATCATGTCAGCAGGTTTGCAGTCCACATAGTGTAAGTCACCCACGCTAACTGATACCTTTAATTGATCTAAATTTAAACACTGGACTTGATTGTTTCTGAACTCAATCCTGAGGGAAAAAACATGGACAAACACATACAGTATTGTTTCCAACAATTTAAGCACATATTTTAATAGATCTTTAAGCACTCTCTCCTCAACTTGCTAACCATTAATCCTGATTAAACGTCTCTTAATAGCTGGTACAGTTTGCCTTTTCTCAGAAGACAAAGAGAACAGGAATTAATTGCATTTTTAAAGTTACCTCGAATTCATTGAAAAACACAAAGGCAAATCTTAAAGCAGCACAGTCAGTCACAGGTCTTGTGTGTGACAGGAACTACCGGCCACAGAACACAACTCAAAAGAGCTTGTTATCTGATCACAGCACAGAAACACTTGGTTTCCAGCAGAGAGGGATGTGTATTTAGTATTTACTGTAGGAATAGTAAGATGTACAGTAGCTGATTCTGCTTGGCTGAGGGCAGACTCCTGGCCACATGACAAGGAGGCTGGGACCGCCTGCAGAGTGAGGAGTGACCAAGGGGCAGCTGCACAGATGGGGCAGGGATGCAGAAGAAAAAATGTGAAAAGAGAGGGGCATCTATAGATGTCAGAAGTGATTTAAGGGATGATTATGATTTAGAACAGCTGGGATGCAAGTAACTTTGTTGTCGTTATTCCTCCTAAACTTTAGTCAAGATCTTCCATTTGATCTGACAGAAGAATTGGCCTGGTCCTGCTCAGATTATTACCCTGTTTTCCTTGGAAAGACGTGGAACCATAAGTTAACTGGAACCCAGCCTTTGTTACAGACTATGCTTTCATTAACATATGATTTTTTGAATGTTACTAAGCAATACGTTTTAGCAGAACTGTTCTGAGAACGTCTCTTTGTAAGGGAAGTGATTAATGTACAGTAGTGATTCCAAATAATCCACTGAATAAACACCCAGGCATCGTTTATTTATTGTACTGCACGTGTGGCAACATGCAAGGACGATTTGTAATATAATATCCAGTAGGTATTTAAGAAATGCTCTAACATGCTTTCAGGTTGTATTAGTAATCTAGCATAAAGCTGAGAAGGTAAATTCCTCATATTTTTGCTTTTAAACACTTTCGTGTTTGTGGGACAAGAAGAGCTCCAGATTAAAAATATCATCCCTCTGCCCTTTTCATTTCTATCTTTTAAAGACTAAATCAGAGTATCTTGTTGCTCTTTGAACTATTTTCTGAATTCCATTTTTCTGACTGTTTTCACTCAGGTATTTATTTTAATGCAGAAACAACTCACTTTAGGAAATTAGTTACCAAACTAAATTGCAGCATTCTGTAAATGCTGCCCTCGGCCTGTTTAAACATACAGCCACTTAAATAGTTCAGGTTGGGAGCTGCGTCAGCATGCGTAGGGTGCAAAGGAACAAGTAATAGGTTTATTCCATGCTGAAAAAAAAAAGCTCTTTCTTCTTTTTTTCAGCATGGAATAAACCTATTACCAGCCACTTAAATGGCTGGCAATAAGAAGAGGATTACTCATGTAGGGAGAGTGTGGTCCAAACTGGGATTTGAGGCGGCTTTTCTCAGGCATATCCTAACTCCCGATACACCTGCTATCCCAAACAGCTGTGAAGTCCGCTACTTTCAGTGGAATTGTATTCCTTTTTTAAAAAAAAAACAAAACTAGACAATTTATGTTTGACCTGACTTGAAGGTACACCAGTCTACTGAGACAATGTGGCACCTGAACAAGGATGCAAATGAATTTCACAGTTACATAGCTTGTTCTGATCACATCCAAAATTGAAGAGCTGGAAAACTGGAAAAAACGTGAAATATTGTGCAGCAACAAGTCAGCCTGAACAAGCACAGAAACAGAAAAAAAGGGAAAATGAGGGGACTCTGAGGTCAAGGACAGAAAAAAGGATATAAACCTACAGTTGGTCTCAGATGAAGCCAAAGACAAAAACCCAAGTACAAAGAATTCTTACAACATCTTGCTGCTTAAAAAAAATTTGCTCAATCAGTGTTTCTGCTTTTATCAAAAGGTGTTGTAAATGAGCTTCTGGAATCCTGCCTCTTCTTTCACGGTGGAACTGAGCTTAACTCGATTTTTTTAATGTTCATTTGAAAATGTAGAAAAACATCACAGAAAAACCAAACCAAAGAACGAAAATGCCGAAAATTAAATTATTGTAATTCATTTGCAGCTGAAACATTTCCTGCAGATAAAATAAAAACAGAACATACATTTGTGTGTCGCAATAATCTTTGCAAGTTTCCTGGCCTTATCGTA
This sequence comes from Atractosteus spatula, assembly GCF_055471065.1. Lineage (NCBI taxonomy): Eukaryota > Metazoa > Chordata > Actinopteri > Semionotiformes > Lepisosteidae > Atractosteus > Atractosteus spatula. Next base: position 61,716,092 of record NC_142708.1, on the reverse strand, counting down.
AAATAGTTATTGCTGGTTAGTATTTTTTGGTGGATACGGCTTCTGCCATTACACTTCTATTTTCACAAATACTTTAAGGTGTGAAACATACAAGATGTTGAAATGTGCTTCTCCTTTACTTATTCGAAGCTCTGTTTGCACAAGAGCAATAACAAGTATCACTAATAGATTTTTTTCGTTGAAAGGAGGTGAACGTTTTATACTGAACCTTACACACTAGGAAAGAAAAATTTCTCAGACACAATGACAAGCAGAAGAAAAACATTAGTACATAAAGTTTACACAAACCTCATTACCACAAGACATGTAAGCTTCAACCCCTCTGCATTTGATTTCCAAATATGATTCTTCATGTCTTTTACCTTTCATTTGTATAGTTTATTATTGCAATTCTATTCTTACTGAAATATTTTACTTCAATTCAGAACTTCAAGTAGTAGGCACCATCGCTTTTGAAATACAGCTTAGAAAAGAACTCTTGTCTCAGTGGAAAGACACAGAAGTTAAAAGAGATTTCAGTCATTGTGTTATAATTATATGATCCAAAAATGTAAATATGTATATAAATATTTCAGCCCAAACAAGTTTCTGTTGTCACAATAATTCTGGATCAGAGTTATCCTGGACTTTGCTTTTCTGTTTTTTTCAGCCCAGCCTCATCCAGATTGGCCAGGACACACATGTTCACACTAAGGCCCTGAGGTGGCCATGTGGTCCTCTGTCTAGTTACTGCTGCGCTCTGCTTGATTGTCTTGACTTCTGGATGTCTTGTCTTTCAGCCTCAGAGCCCCTCACACCCACTATTACAGAGCTGTACGCTGAGAGCTACTCTCGGACACTGGTGGTCAAGTGGAACATCAGCTCTCTGGGATTTGAGGATGAGCTGAATGTGACTTTTGAGATTCAGGTTGCGAGGACAGAAGACGTCAACTAAACTGTGATTTCCATCCCCCCCGTTTTCAGTAACCACATTCTTCTTAGGGAGCAGCAGTGAGCTGGAGACCACTTACCAGCCACAGGGCACATGACAAGACTACACCTTGGACAGGACATTGGTCATCGCAGGAGATGGTGGGACATACTGTACATCACGGTTGAGATTGTTTTTGAGATGACATTTGACTGACACAAACAGGAGATGGCCGAGGAAGTGCTGACCTGTTGATTTGCAGCGAGATACCCTGTTGGAGAAGTTTCCCTCTTGAGTGTAAAAGTCACAGATATCATTTGTCATTATCAGCTGTGTTGTTCCTCTTTTGATTGTTATCTGATTGCCTCCGGGCCCTGTTTCTCAATAACTGGGAAAACACCCTTGCTTGAATCTTACATGAAGCATTCCTGGAAATGTATGAAACTGAAATGTATGTTGTCATCTCTGCTGCATGGTTCTTCGTTGACTACCTACACTCTTCCCACCAGGTGAAGGCAGTGGTGTCATCTGTGCTCAGGTCAGGTTTAGGAGCAAAAACATTATTTTCCTGGGAGGATGTTGAATAAACATGCAGGATTGCTACTGCTGCTGTAGTTCTCAATCATTAGCACCATTGTGTTTGCATGTTTCTCTGGACCTGACCTTTATGGTGTTTGTTCAGACAGGAGCTCAGGAGATAGTCAAATTCTAAACTCTCTGCTCTCCTATGCATGTAAACTACCAATCTGCAAGCGGCACTATGCACATCATTTCAGATGCCAATCCCTCCACCCCATAAGTGAGGGGGGATGTGACAGTGCTGATCTCCAACCAGCCCTTTCATTTCCAACGCCAGGCAAGTTAAAGCCAAAGTTACAGAGTACGCTATCCTTTCTTATTTGTCGGTTCGTTTCGTCATCAGAATATAATTATGAAAATGTGGCTTCTCACTCCTCATTCCTTGGGTATACAGTAAGTCTGTAACTTATACCTCCAGAGTGAAAACTACAGAGGGAATAGGGTGGTGATAATAACATTGTTTGGAAACCTGCTTGTCTGTAAGCTGCAGAAAAATAGAATTAGCTAGTCTTTTCAATTTATTTCAGTAAAATTATGGCATTATCATGGCAGGAGTTCTTGATAACAATAAAATAGAATTATAAACAGAATAGAAACTAGCTTGAAAAAGCCTGACAAAAGGTAATGTAACTTATCCACAAACTACAGAAACATCACAAAGGAAAAGTTCTGTGGAACTCACTGCGTCAATTCACCTCAATGGAAACTCAACTCAATGACTATTCATTTTTAAAATACCCCCTCAAAGACCTATCTGTTTCTGTATCTTTTAATGTCTTTTTTTCTATTTGGTGCTTGGTTTCTGGTAGTGATTTTTTGTTTTACTTCTGTAACGTTTTTATGCATGTACCATTGTACAGCATTTTGAGTTTTTTTAAAAGTACTTAGAAACAAAATGTGCTTAGATAATGTAGTGCTTAACATGAATAAAACTATCATTCCACTAAAGTAGTTTGAATTTCGCCTTTTTTCCTTATAGTGTACTGAAGAATTATACTGTACCTTAGACAGGACGTGTAACGCTAACTACTGTATGAAGTCTCAAGTGACAGACTGCTTCCACGTAAATTGAAGGGCATCCGAACTGAGAGCTGGCCCGTGAGTCTGAAATAAGAATAACGTACTGTATCATGGCAGGCGGGTGGAAAATGGATGGATGCATATCAAGGCAAAGAGCACCGACATTCACGTATAAAAACAGCGAAACGCACACAAAATTGTTTTCTAAATAATTCACATAACCCAAATGCGTACGGCCCTCTCATTTGTAAAACTCCATAACGTTCGCATACGTTTCTAAGCTGATTTAAACGAAACCACTGATTAACACCTTTGCTCTCAATGGACATCGAATGATGTGTAAAAACAGGGTTGGAGACAAGTGTCGAGCTTAGTGTTAAAGTTGATTATCTTTTCGTGTTCTGCAATGAATGTACTTTTCAGTCTCTTAAACTCGCGTACCCCTGTCTGCCTTTGCTAGTTTGCTATAAAAAGTGAAATGAAAAAAATAAAAAAATAACTTAAAATGGTGTCCTGTTGTTTGTAGTCTTTTATGTTCTCAAAATATGCAACTCCTCTTTAGAATAACACTGAACATCGGTTCAGTTTCATGCGAAATGCATTGATCAATTTCATTAATAAAGTTAGTTCTGAATGTATCTGATTTAAGTCTGCAGTCTGAGACATCTTGATTTGATGTATAATATCCAACATGTGGTGTTTTTTTGCGTGCCCTGTAGGATAAGTGATCCTATAGGAAGCTGTGCTACGATTTGTGATTTTTGTTGTATTTAATCGGCAATCATGCATACTATTCTCCACCCCATTTCCCGCTGTGATGAGTCATTTCGAAAAAAGGAGCGTTTCCAGTCAAAGTATTGCGCAGCTGTCTAGTTGAACGAAAGCGACTTGACAGTGTACAGAATAGTTGGTGCGTACACAACGTGGTGTTGCCTTTTCTGATGATACATGCAATTCTGAAGAAAGTAAGTAGTCGTTTTTGTTCATTCAGAAGTTATAAATATTTACATATTTTGTAAAAGGCCAGTTTATAGTTCCATAAATGCTCAAATTGTAGACGGTGTTTTCCCCATTACGGGTTGTTTTTGATTGGTTAGAGTAATGTTTCTATTTGGCTTTTTCTCACCTTACAAACATGAATATTATGTATGCATATTAGTAGGTGTTATACTGTATAATGTGTTCTCTTTAAGTTTGTTTTAAATTGATTGTCATTTATTTATTCTTTGTAGTGTTATGAGTTCTGTTTTAGCCCTTTTTAGAATTTAACATATGGATATCAAATATTTAAAATAATCAGTTTCTTAATCCTTCATTAAAATAGTTACTAAAATGACTGCGATTAAAAAATATCGTGTGGATTCAAGATCAGGGTATAGATAAACCAAGAATTTGAAACGTTCAACAATTCCTTTTCAATGCAGGTGAATTTATATGCAACACCAACCTCGTGTCTTCCACTTAACTAACTTTATCAGCAGTAAAAAAAAAACGCCCATTGTACACCTGTCCAGTCTCTCAGTCGGTTTGTGCTGGAACTGTCACACAATCCGAAGAGAGTCAGCGCATAGAGCACCAGATATGAAATGATCACAAAGTAGATCTGTGATTTTACAATAAAGACGGATTGGAATAATAATTCTAAAGATAAAAGTGTGATGACGCCGGACCCAGACATACAACGTCTAGAATGTAGAAGCGCAAAAGAGGGAAAGAGGGAGAATTTTAAAGACTGAACTTTAAATACTGAAGGTAGACGGACTTGGTTGGATAATTGGTCCAGGAGTGAGGATCTGTGGAATCTGGTGCCTGTGAGAATGTGATGGGTTCAGTTTAGGAATGAGATCGTGAAACACTGGGTTTGGGAATGTAACGGCGTTTGCGAGGGAGAATGACCGGGGGTGTGACCGGTTGTTGTCATCCCTCCCGAACTTTCGTTACAAACTCCATTACATGACTTGATAGGCACCCAATGTAGAGACTTAAGTGTAGGAGTGATAAGCTGCCTGGGTCTGGTGTGAGTTAGAAGTATACACTAGATGCAGTTTTGGACATATTGGAACTCTTTCAGAAGAGAGATAGGGAGCCCATAGAGTAAAGAGTTGCAGAAATCAAGCCTCTATTACTTTAAAGAACAGTGGTTGTGAATTTTGGTTAAACTATTGGTGAGTGTAGGACAATAGATACAGAGATAACATTTGTGCCTGAAATCTGATGCAATGCTTATTTTACCCACACCCAATATCAAAGAGCTAGAAAAAAAATGTGAATGGCAAAATCTGGCAAGATGGTGAAATTAGTCTATTAACTGTGCTCCTGCTTTTATCACAAGGTGATGTGAAAGAGGAATTGGCAGCATATTTCAAGTGCTGATCGTGGGTGAGCTTTGTAGCTGGATTTCTTTAGAATGCATTTTAAATTGTTAACACAGAAATGTCAAATTTATAACAAAGACTTCAAGAGACAGAATGAAGAAAATAATGCTTGTTGTGGTTTAAAATGCTTATAGCGAATAAAAACAAAATGCCGAGCTGACAGAAAGCCATAATCCCTACACCTACTGTACATTGTATCGCCACAGCATACAATGCCAATTAAAATAGTTACTAACACAAGTACACATTTTCATCTATTCATAGTTCTTGACACCAGTCAGACCGAGAACAACTGTATAATTACAGTTTGAGCAAATTAGCTCTGTATTCCAGCTGATAATAAAATATAACTTCGAAATAATACTGAAAGTAGATCATTGAAAGACCCATAGTTTTTTAAATTTGTAAGACTGATAATATCACGATGGCACATAATTAGCAATGAATATTCAGCAAAACCTGTTCAGTCTGTTTATTGATGACCTCCAGTCTCGAGGTACTGTATGCTATTTCCTGGTTCTTCTGGAGCTGTTGGCCACATTAGTAATAGTGCAGTATATGAATTACTACTGCTATGGATTGTATGTTTGCTGGGTTTCTTATGGTCAAGAATATATATGCACAAGGTATTTATTTCCTATCTGATAAGGACTGAACCGGAAAGTAGAAATAGAAAAATAGACATGTAAGGTGGTGTATTGGTGCTAAACAGCCAAGCAGATTGTAACAGAAGTTTTGATCCCAAAGGTATTGAAAATGATAATTTCTGCTCATTGATTCTTGTTTTTTTCCTAAGACATATACAGAAATACACTGAGTTGGACTCTGCTGGAAAAAGAAAATTAAAAGCAGGACTCGAAAGGATGATGCTGTGGTTTTAAACTCTTTGACTACAACATACAGAATATCCACACTTCTAGAAAGAAAAAGAAAAGAGAGCATGCTGTCAGCAGAGATGCAAATGTGTTAGATAAGATGACATCGGCACGGGAGCCTAGTTGTTTGAACATGCTAAGTAACAGAGCCATATCATACAATTCAAGGAAAGTGTATAACTGCCTTGTCCTCCTCTGTATCAGTTGGATCCTTTGAAAACAGCCCATTTTCTGCCCATTGGGAGTGGAGTGTGTGGTGTTTAACAGCATAGCGGTCTGTTCTGATGATCCAATAGGTCATTGGCCGTTTTGTTTCTGGGAAGCCTGGCAGTTTCTTGGATGCGTTGACTTTGAGGGCTTTTTTATGTTCTTTTTAGGAAAGTAACAGCAGTGCACATTTTTGAGGCTGTCGATGGCGGTGAGGGGAATGGAAACAATACTGTGCCTTCTGGCTGCTTGTCTCCTGTGGCAGTTCCAGGGCGGACGGTGCCAAAATAAAGGTAACAAACCTTTTATACTGAGGTAGAATTTCCAGGTTGAAATGAGGTCCAGTTTTTAGGGGGTGCAGATAGGCTATTAAAATAGTCACAGCACAGGGAAAGTAATAGCAGATTTAAAAAAGAGAATGGTTTATGCTGAAGCAAAAAGATAATTTATAATAAAAATATAGCTTATCTAAGCATACTGTATATAAATAGTATAGCTCTACTATATATTGTACATCAACAAAGATAAATCTGTGTAAGATGCTAATGTTAAATACAGCTTAAAACAGAGCTCTTCTCACAGTTGAAAGACGCAGAAGTTAAGAGAGTTTTCAGTCATTGTCATATACTTATGGAATGCAAAAGTGTAAATATGTATACACATATTTCAGCCCAAACCAGTTCCCATCGTCACAGTCCGTCTGGATCACAGTTATCTTACAGTTTGCTTTTCTCTCTTTTCCAACATTTAACCTTCAGTGCAAAGTGTTCTCTGTTTGGTTTGGTTTCTGATGACATGTGAAACAGGATCAAAGAAATTGAATACACTGTAAAGCCAAGAAAATTAATTGCTAGATGTTGTCTTGTAGTCTTGGCGATACCATGGCATTTACTGTAATTGTTTATTGGTTATTTAGTAGACTTGACTTTTCAAACACATGCACTGTAGATTAGTGTTTGGCTATTGTTAAGTCAAGGAACTCAAGTTGTATGGACAACAATTAGCAGGATATGAATTCTGATAATGATTAGCTGAGTTCATTAAAGGAGAAATCGATCAGGGGTGAATTGGCTGCCGAGCTGGTTGTCAATTGCATTTTGCTTCTTTTAAATATCGTCTTCTGTAAATGTGGTTCAGCATTGCATTTTCAAAAAGAGTTCATTAGGTCAACTGCTATTCCAGCTAAGATAAACAAGTGTCTGTTGCACAGTACTCCACATCTTCATACACTGGCCACGTTAACCTAAAGGATTAAAATCTTCTCTGACTTGAACACTCTTGCTTGTGTGATGACCACTTGGCCTTAATCCTGAAGTAGTCAAAGACCCACCCACACCCCTTAAAGCAATGGACCATGGGAAGCAAAGAATAATTGCCTAAACTCGGAACTGTCTTCACTTGTTTCTATAATTGTTTTTTTTTTGTTAAATATTTGAGGTTCAGACTTACCTCTGTAAGGTAAAAAAAAACAACAAAATAATAATGGTTACTATACAATACAAGAAAATAAACAAGGTTCATATTAGGCTTAGATCTTTCAACAAAAGGGGTCCTCAGCTAGTGAATGTTCTTGCCTGCCCGCAGGTTGCTCTCTGTGATTGTGGGTTCAAGCCTGAGTCATTTCAGGCATGCAGTGCTGTTGGTGCAGGGTGCTCCTCTCCTCCAGTGTGAGGCTGTATAGTCTGAGAAGTGTTAAAAGAGGAGGTGCTCAGAGGAGAAGGTGGGTGGGTTGGAGGAGTCTTTCTCACTCTCCTCTGCGTGTGGTCATCTCGAGCCGAAACAAAAGAAACACAGAACTGGCTATTCCAATTAGTCAGCTATTCAGATATTTTATATTAAAAAAGTGACTGCGCAGTATATTTACTGTCAACTTAGTGATTCTAGCACAAGATCTGACTTCTTCAGGTGTTATTGAACTGATTTTTGTTGTTTTTCCAAGTCTTTAAAGCAATCAGTGATTTGTTAATGCCTGCAAGACATGTTGAATCCTGTTGAGGATTAGAAGTAATACTGTATAAACAACCTCTTTTCTTCAGTAATATTTTTATATACAGTATCAGCTTAGTCCCATGACATAGATCTGCCTCTCAAGCAGCAAAGCCTTCAGGACATCTCTGCCTTGGCCAGTGGTTTCATTTGTAGCACAAATCTCATAGGCTTCCTTCTCCAGTCTCCAGCTGTTACTCCTCAGTTGTAAACCACATTGCTGAATGTGAAGTACAATCGCTTGTTTGCGAGGGAGCCCAGCCTCGTCCAGCTTGGCCAGGACACACATGCTCACACTAAGGCCCTGAGGTGGCCATGTGCTGTCTAGTTACTGCTGCGCTCTGCTTGATTGTGTTGACTTCTGGACGTCTTTGTTTCAGCCTCAGAGCCCCTCACACCTACTATTACAGAGCTGTACGCTGAGAGCTACTCTCGGACACTGGTGGTCAAGTGGAACATCAGCTCTCTGGGATTTGAGGATGAGCTGAATGTGACCTTTGAGATTCAGGTTGCGAGGACAGAAGACCTCGACGTGCTTCACACTGTGAGTCAAGGAGATATTTTTAATAGGCTTTGCCACTGAAGCTTCACAAAAAATACCCAGCACAATTTTGAAATAGAGAGAATTTTTTTCATCATTTGCATTTCTGTTGATCTTTTTTTCACAGTTTTTAGATAATTTAGATTATTATGTTAGTATATACCCTATTATAATTTTTTTGCAGCACTGATACCTTTTGTAGTGATCTTAACACTACAAAACAAGAGCAACAGTAGGGTATCTGTAGCTGTATCTGTACGCAATACTGTATGTGATACATTCCTTCTTTTGTTTTGTTCACACTTTTTTTTCAGGATTGGTACAGTGTAATGCTGAAGAAGGGCAAGGCAGTCTTTACTTGGCAGTGGGTTTCTGAGGTGCCCCTGGAGTGTGAAGATCACTCTGTGAGAATAAGGAGTATATTAAATGATACCTATTCCAGCAGCTGGAGCTCCTGGGTTAAGCATCAAGGTAAGATTGCTTTTGTCATGAAGTTTGACTAGACAGGTCTAAGACATACAGGAGGGCCTGAGGAGGTCACTGGCTTGTTGACGTGCTAGAAGAGACCCTATTGAAGAAATTTCCTTCTTGAGTGTAAAAGTACCAGCTGTGGTGTTCCTCTTTTCATTTTATCTGATTGCCTCCGAGCCCCGTTTCTCACTAACTGAGATAAAACTCTTCAAATCTCATGCAAGTTTCCATCTTGCATTGTAAGTAAAACTCACTTAACAAACTTGACCAGAATTTCTTTATCGAGTGTCACGTTTTTCTACAAATGAAATGTTATGTTATTTGACAGGACACATTTTCTGTAATAAGCATTCTTGGAAATCCATTTCAAGAAGCAGAATGTGGCCAGAGAATGTTATTTCATCATCGCTGCTGTGTGTTTCATTGTAGTCTGTAGTGAAGAAAGTGTTTTCTTGTATAGATCAGATGTCAAGTTCATGAGCAGGAACATTATTTTCCTGTGAGAGTTCCCTGAGTAAAGACTTCACTCCCATGGCAAGCTGTGCTGTGTTTTCAATAAATCTGACCTCTGTCAAACTTCGCAGGCAGTTCTTAAACCTTAAATATACAAGATGTCACATTAATTTGCATAGATTACACTTACTGTAGGTAGGTATTAGAACCCTTGAGATTTCACTGTTTAATCAAGAAAGTGTTCCTTCTGCACTTTTGATTCTACAGTATACATCCAAAAGCATGATAGCATCTTCAATGTAACAATGTCCAAATTCAGTGCTATATAAAGAAAGAGATACAATGATAGAGAATACAGAGCTGTAAGATTTGCACGGATCTGCTGCTATTTTCAGTAAATTTATTTTGCATGTAACTACAGTACATAATCATGAACTTTACTTGTGATCAAATAAATTGGTGACGGCATGCATTTCTTAAGTAGTCGAGATAATAAGATGCCAATCAAACTTCACTGTGCACTCTATAATCTTGTATTGTGTTTTATGCTACTGTAGATGTTTTCAGGGAATACAGAATTTATCCAGCTGTTATTCGTGACTAACTATTGCTAGTAAAAGAACACCAAATGTAAATTATAACAATGGGTATCGAAAAAACACACACAGGGCTAAGGTGAAGGAAAAGGAAGGGAGCCTCATTCTGTAGGTGGAAGGGAGTCTTCATCAGTAGTTAATCTATTAAGGAGTACCTTCTTGTTCTAAATTATATCTGACACTGCAACACAGTATTAATGTCTAACTGTTGCCCAAGGAACCTATCCAGCCAGCCAGAAGTGGGAACTGTGAACAGGGAAATATTTTTCACGGATGATATTGCTAGTGGTGGTGAGGGTCTGTCATGTCAGAAGGTGTCTGAGCGTGTTCCTGCCCAATGTGTCCTTGTGAGCTCTATGGTGTGGGGTGCACCACTGTGAGGAGTCCCCAATCTTGTGGGGTTTCACACCATTCTCACACTTTCCAGTAAGGGTTTTGTCTCTTTTTCTCCTTTCCTTTTCCAAAGGAAAACACCAAAGTGATGAACCTGAAATATTTCCATATCAGGAAGTCTTGAAGGAGGGATCAACTGCATATTTCTGCTGCATAGCAAGCAAGGGAGAAAATGTCACTACAATGAAGTACAATCATAGAGAGTACCCCATGCTTCCTATCAGCAACAGAACTAAAGCTATTAAAGTGGAAAATCTCCCTCTGACAGGCAAAAATGGAATTTTTGTGACGTGCAACGAACATCATATTGTCATCTTTGTGAGTTGTAAGTATATCTATATACAGTATATTTCTTGCCATTGTTAATACAGACAAATAGGCAAAATGTCAGAACGGAAGGAAATTTCACAAGTTTTAAACTGAACTGCCCTTCAGCTGCATAAGAGGTGATTTAATTTAAAAATGCATTGAAGTGCTGACATGCCTTCTCTTCCAGTTCCGCCAGAAAAACCCCAAAATGTAAGATGTGAAACGAGAGACCTAGAGACAGTGAATTGTACATGGCACCCAGGGAAAGACAACCTGTCTCTTGGAAGGAAACAGAAATACAGCCTTATCACAGGGTGAGTGTGAGTGTCAGACTTTCCGATGACTGCCTGAATTGTTAATGCTGCGCAGGTAGCAAAGGAAATCCAGAACTAGTCACACAATGTGGAAAACGTGAATGACGAGAAAACAAGAATGTGTTTAAAACAAGAGGTGGTGTTTAAAAGCAATTGCAGGATATCGAGTTATAGAAACTGCTGTTAAAGTTACATTGAACTCTAGAGATTTGAATTTGTGTACACAGCTTCACAAAGAGAGTTAGCAGTAAAGGTAAGAAACGGCCTGGCTGTTTTTGTGTAAAAGGCCTCACAAGTTATTCAAACAGTAAGTTAACAACCACGCTGAAGGGTCATTTGACGTTGTTTTCATGTATCCTAAACTAATGACTTTGTGAGGACTGATCACAAAGATGCAGTGTATGAAAAATCTACAGATGGGTTTTATGTGCAATGTTTGAGTTAACAGAACAATCAAAACAAAGCAATGCCTGAGCGAACAAGCAAGATCTAATTACAGTAAACAATTTGCTTGATTGTAATGAGAAACGGAAGAGATCGGAGAACCAGAGTATTCCACATCAACCTGCTGTCATTAAATGCAAAAGCACTCCATCCTTATGTGACATTTTGCAGCTGCCTGGTTATGTCTCAGTGGTACAGGCTCCCTTCAGACTACCTGTTAAATAGATATATTTATTTAGTTTTTAATTCTTTTCTGTATTCATTTGGGTGTGTGCAGGCCTTTGCCAGAAGATGAAGTTGCGTGCTCCAGCAACTCCTACTGTGCCTTCAAGATTGTTCCTGGGCAACAGCGGTACAACACCACAGTAAAAGTGAAAAACAGGCTGGGTGTAGAGTCTGTAAATCTGACCGTGGACATCACTCACATAGGTGAATATATCCAGTTCTTTGCTCTTCCTGCACTCCAAGCCACTCTGTCCACAGTGACTTCTCATCTTTTCTAAAGGGGCACTTTTGCAAATTCAGAAATAATACCTATTCACTCCATAACAACACCGAAACATGAAGATGCTTATATTGGCTACTACTGTAAGTGTAACGTGAATGTTTCATGATTTTTTATAGAGTACACCAAAGTATGTGCACAGTCTGGTCCCATTGTCATGCTGCAACAGAAGGAATCTTATTTTTATTTCCTCTGACAGCCCTCTTTGTGGCCTGATTGCAGAAGACATATCCGGCATCTTTGCTGTTTGGATGACAGTTACAGCATGAGTGCCTGGCACTACCTTTGAATATTGTAGTCCCAGACCTTTTCAAAACCAGACATGGGGTACTCAGTTACCCCAGCGCGTCGACACAGAAGTCTTGTCTGTGTGGTGTATTGTGATTCTCAGTAGTGTGAACGCAAAGACGCAAGACTCTTTGAAGCTGCGAAGAACGGAGAATCAGCTGAACGTCACTGCCTCATTGCCTTACCCATGGCTTGTTCTGCGCTGTGGCAAGCAGATTAAAGAGCTAGTAATGCTGTGTTAGCTGAGCAGGAACCAGAATGTGAGCAATCCTGGCTGTATTGCCTGGGGAGCTGTGCATTTCCATGTAACTATGGTTTCTTATTCAAACTGTTTTATCCCCTTAATGTTAAACTTTGCAAACAGTGTAAGCTGTCCTTGATGGACACATCTTTTAAGCAAAATATATATAAATACTTTTATATTTATCTTATTTAAATATTTTTTAAAACTCTTTTTACCTCTTACATTTGGTAAATCTTAGGTTCTTCTTTCTTTGCCAACATGAGCACAGAGATGATGACGATAAAAAGATACTGGCAGTATCGATGAACTTTGTTATTTAAAATAAAAAATGGTCCTTGTAATGTGAGTGAATAACTTGTTTTTCCCCCTGACAGTTTTTCCCAAGCCTCCAGTGATACAGTCAACCACTCCTGGACCTAGATCTGTGAACATTTCTTGGACACTGGAAGGCAATTTCTCTGCTTTCAAGCTTCTTTGTCAAATCATAACAAACAATGGAGATATTCCAATGGTATGTGTTTTTCTTCACCAGGATGAGCCACGCCCTAGTGTGTGTTTGTGTGGCATTTGAGCTCATTTAGATTACCAGGTGTGTGCGCTGAACATTACAGCCTGTTTGCTGTCATGACCAGGTTTTATAAAGGAAAACAACAAACACAACCACATTCAACAGACCCACTGCTAAGAACCTGGGGAAGAGATGATGTAGGGTTTCTTGGCTGGGTGTAATTTTCCCCTCCTACCTTTTAATTCCCAGAAATGACTAGAAAATAAAGGTGCTCTCACATAAAAACTGCATGTCAGAACATTGCATTCACTCAGCGTGCCAGAACAAAGATTTATTTTAAGGATGGGAGGCTTTGTAAATTAGTCAATTAAATGTGATGTAACAGAATTTCCAGTTGTTGTCACGAGGAATGTATTCAAAGTCAGTATGTTTTTAAGGATACTTTGTATATTTAATCATTCTCTCTTTCTGATGCTGAAGAATCACACCGTAGGTGGAAAGCATCTTGGTACTTATGAAGTCTCAGTCGATGGACTGCATCCCTACACAAGGCACAAGGCGCGAGTCCGATGTGCTGCCTCAGAGCACTTCTGGAAGTGGAGTGAATGGAGTGAGCCTCAGGACTTCCAAACTGAAGCTGTTCGTAAGTCTGAATTAAGAGTAATATATTAATATTAATGCAAAGAGCACCACCTTGTTGAATAGTAAAAATGCATGTAACTGACAGTCTGAGATACAGAACTGTCGGACAGCACAAATCTGTCTCTCTGTTGTTCCTGGACAAGATATGAATCCAAAAATTACCAAAAACATCAATGCATCTGCCAGTGGTGAATTGCTAACACAGCAAATGTCAAGCACTTTCTCACTTTCTGTTTGCTACATGCGTCCTTCTTCTACCCAATGGAAAACCATGATCAAAATGTCCTTGTCAGCTCTCAGGTCCTTCATGGTATCATTTTAGACCTGGAGTTTGACTCTTTTGTTACGAATAACTGCATGCCTATGATGTCGTAGTAGCATTGCTTGTCACAGTATTATACACAACATGCCAGTGAAGTCCACTGGATGGTGCTGAAGACCGAGCCATCTCCACAGTTATAATCATTGATGTTCCAGAAAGAAAATATATACAGTAGACATCCCTGCCTGCCTACGTGCTCAGAATTTCTCACTTGTATCCAAATTCTAGCTGTACTGATAGGCTGGCTATGTTACTTCTCCTCCTACTGAATCACACGAGATTCTCAGGATTAGGCATCTGCAGGAATTGATTCAGAAGTTTTTTTTTCAACCATCATCTGTCCCCTCATCTAATACCAAAATTGGATTTTGATAAGAATAACGCACTTCCATCCAATCATGAAACCACGCATGAATTGACCAGCCCTAGTCACTCCAGGATTGTTTCTACAACTGGTGTGCATCCTGAGTCAATCCAATTCCATTTCTGCCTGCAAAGGTACTTTAGGTCTGTTCTTTAAGCTTTGCTGGAATTTGAAAAGTCGGTACTGAATTCTGAACCTGTCAGCCCTACTTTCTTGTCCCTTTCAGGTCCTTCGGTTGCGCCTGATCTCTGGAGGGACATCAAAGACGGTCAGCACAGTCGAAATGTCACTGTTCTGTGGAAGAAGGTAAGCTTCCCCTTACCTAAACAGTCATTTCATCTTCTGCAAGGGGTCTCGTCCTAGCCTGTTGATTTTGAAACAAAATGTGGCCTGCAGTCACCTGGGTAAGACTCAGTCTTGATTGCATGTCTTTGGGATGTGGGAGGAATCCTGAGTGCAAGACCCTGGTGGCTGCAGCTCTACCCGCCAAGCCACTGTGACAAGCACGGGCCTTCAAAAACAACACAAAAAGGTTCTTTGGCTGCTGGAGGAGCCAGAAGGAATATCTGTTTGTCTTCATGACAATGCCTTCCTAATTGCTCTGAATGTATTCTTGTAGTATCCTGTCAGCTCTGAGTCCAGGGGACCCATTCATAGCTACAGTATTACCTGGGAAGTGTCAGGGAGGAATGAACAGGAAGTGGTCAGCAGTGAGGTGACCCAGAAGGAGATTGCCATCAGCAAAGACAACTGCACCATAACCGTGAGGGCCAGCAACGCTGCCGGCTCTTCGCCTGCGTCTCGGCTCATCATCCCAGCTGCCAGCTGGAGAGGTGGGTTCTGGTGTTAACAGGGCTGATTTGGAATCAGAGCCGGCTCACTTTGTCCTGCTTCTGTCCCATCTGAAAGGATGCACAAGAGTTGGTTCACATACTGATAATGACTTAGAGACAAATGTTTTATTCTGTAGTTGAAGATAACCATACAGTAGAGAAAACTATTTGTTTTATTGAAAAAAACAGCACACACATTCATTATTTCTGCAGGTGTTCCACTCTTGGTAACAAGCAGGTAACAAAGAAGGAGCTGACAGATTTAACCATACATCTGCATTAGATGGGAAGGAGATAATTAAAAGGAACAGTAAAAACAAACCTGACAATGAACTGCTTGCAGGTGGTCCACATGTACTTTTCAAAATAATAATAACTGCTCTTTAATCTTTTGGGCTTTGGAGACCAGGTCCTTCACTGGGGTTTCCTGCAGAATTCCTGCAGATGACAGATGTATTGTTTAAATGATAGAACGTTCTTTAGCTAACCTGACTGTTCCCCTTTAGACGGAAATCACCCTGAAGTCCAGAAAATCCATGGCCGTCTTGAGGGGTTTTGGATGGAGTTGCAGCGAGACCCCCGTGTGGACTGCGGCTATGCGGTGGAGTGGTGTGAGCTACCCGGAGCGACCCCTTGTGCTTTGGAGTGGAGAAAAATCCCTTTCAACACAACATTTGTCCGAATTTCATCAGGTACCAGCAAATAACTTTTTTTTTTCTGTTACGTTTGACATTAAGTAGTTTGCAAGGACTTCATGAGTACTGCTCAAGCATTGCACTCAGTCACTTTGTCATTTGCCCACCTGTGGTTAGTTTCCACAGGAATGCACATCCTATCAGTTACAGTACATTTGATTTAGAGAAGGTTACACTATAAAGAAGAGAGGATGGTGGCAAGCAGATGCCTCACACCTCTTGGGTCCTGGGTTCGATTTTGGAGTGGAGGCACCATCTGTGTGGAGTTTGCAGATTCTCCCTGTGGTGTTCGTATGGACTTCCGGTAGATTCCTCCCTCCGGTAGTTTCCTGAAAGGAACTGGCATCCTGTTCAGGGCTTTCTGATAAGGGATGAACAAAGCAAATCTCAGTAAAGAATTAGCCTTTGCATTTGTATTTGTATTTCAGCAATTTTTGTTTTCTTCTGGTAGGTACTGTATACTATGAATGAAAGTCATAGTGTGTCAAAAATCTATCTTGAAAAAGCAATGTTTTGATGATTTGGAAGGAGAGTGAAGGCAATGGTTATAAAAATGTTGCTATGCAGGTATTAAAATGTGGTAATGAAATATTTTAAAAGTGTTGCAATGCGGTATTTAAAATGCTCTGGGCAATACCTTGCAAGCAGAATTCTGACTTCCCCTGTAAATGCAATACAGTGCTTTAACCCTGTCAGGAATGAAAAATAGCATGATTCTGAATTATGGTCCAGATCTGACAAAGACTGACTAAGACTGAACTTTAAAGTTTCCAGGTTTCTAGGACACAGAGATGTTGATTGGCTATACATAAATATTGGAGATATTATTAAGGTGACATTAACAAAATGAACACTGTGTAGCCTATACAGCTGAATCCCAGATTCATACTGCCATCACAGACCTCTAGAGCATGCTGTCAACCCAGGCCAGAATGAGAGTACAGTGCTGGACCCACCCTTTGCTGTGGGGGTGTCTTATGCGCGACATGGTGCTATACAAATGGAAAGCAGCTGTTAATAAGAACAGCATGTTATGCTATAACACAGGGAAACTCTTCTGTGCTTTTCCCTGGAAAGGATATTTTTACAAAGGGCATTTCATTACCTAATTGTAAAGATTAGCTATAAAATGATGGTTCTACCAAGTGAACCAAATTCCAGTTCAAGCTTCAGATTTAGACCTGGCTGGCATCACTAACTTTCCATGGTGTTCAACAGGGAAGTTCACAGCGGGACAGCGCTATACATTCAGAGTGTACGGATGCTCATCTGACACATACTGGCTGCTGGAGAGAAAGATGGGCTACACCTCAGAGCTGGGTAAGAGTGGAGCACAGAGGGAATGCAATGTCATACTTAAGCCAGTTTATTTCTGCTGTTCTGACCCCAGCCTTAGAGACTGGAAGTTGACACATCTGGCTGTCCTGTGCTACATTGCAGAGCCATTGCACACTGTGACCCTTAAGCTCTAACAGCAGGGTGAGCTGTAGGTGATGAATCTCCAAATCCAGGCCTTCTTCAATAAAAAAAAAACTGCTAGTGACTTATTCTTTGGTACCACGGATAAGCTGAAAAGCGGTGAAATTGGAAATTGTCTGGTGTCTTCCAGGTGGAAAACAAGACTGTAGTAGCACAATTCAGTAAAAGCCATGCTTTTGTGTTGCTGAACAAAGGTGCTAGATCTCGTATGTGTCTCCTAGCCCCCAGAGAGCAGCCATCAAACCTTCAGACCTGTGTGAGCCACAGCTCTGTGACCCTGAAGTGGGACTTCTCTGAAAACAGTGACTACCATCCGGGCTTCATCAAAGGGTACCAGATCCACCTACAAGACAGGGATGCCAACACGAGAAAGGGCCCTCAGCCAGGTTTGGTTTGCTGACCAAAGAGAAATTTAAAACATATTATTGGAACAATAAATATATGTGATAAAACTTCCAAGAACATTTACACTGCAGCAAAAATAAATCTAGGAACGTCATCATTTCCAGGAGAGCAGCTTGATTTTGAAGGGTTCTATTTGTCATACAACAACATACTTAATAAACCTAATGAAACCTATTATATTCTATTACACAGACTCTTGCCGTATTGCTGTACTCCAGGCCTGTTCAGGTATCACAGCAAATACGACAGAGCTCTAAGGTGTTGATTTTGTAGCTTTCCAAACTAATACTGTTTTAATGTTTGGACCAAGTTTTACAACAAAAGTGTAAAAAATACAGTAGCTGTGTTAATGGTATTATGCAAGTAATTTGACCGCATAAACATTTTAATAATTACAGCCTTTTCTGTCTTCTTTCAGGGTCACAGGTTTTTAATGTTACTAATGCAACCACAAAAGAGTATACTATTCCTGACCTCTTGGAGAACAGAGAATACACCATCACAGTGGCTGCCTTCACTGCTGCTGGGCTTGGCCCGCAGGCTGTTGTAACTGTCATTACACCTCGAAACCGTGAGTCTCACCGGGTGTAACTAAAGGCACTTGCACGTCAACTCTTTTAAATATAAACCACCAGGCATCACCAACATACAAACCTGTTAAAAAGTTGTAAACTGTGGGATGGGTCATTTGTCATTTCCTCTATTGTTAACCCATGTGTATTTGTTTATTCAGAATGATTGAAGTTGTGAAGTACAAAGTAGTATTTGACAGCCATAGACCATCTCAGTACTGTATATTGGACTGATCCAATGCTGATTGTCAGTTCATTTGTTTATAAAATGGAATGTGCACACAGAGTGATGTACAGTATTAATCTGAATTATTATACATTCCAGAAAAAAATCACGCGGTAGGACTTTTATCATAGCTCATCCTATAAGCATGCCCAGTTCCAGTCACATTTGCTGTTAAGTAAGCATTGTTTGAGCTCAGGACACAAACAGGATTTAAGACTACCCTATTATGAGAATATAGTTTCTCAAGGGAGATTTTGTTCCCAATACAGTCATGGCTGGCTGTGGGACAAAAATAAAATCATGTTAGTTAAATGGGCCCAAATAGTCTGATCATTGTTTTAAAAATTCTAAGTGAATTCGCAATCGAGCAAAACCGAATGTTTATAGCTCTTCAGCCACACTCACAGACAGATATAAGGGTTACTGAGATGATCCTCTTTATTTCTCAACACAATTTCAGTGATACTGCGCAATAAAACAAGTCAGTTATGATACTCTGTGGAATAATAAGAGTTAGGACTGTATTTAAAGCAATTCTGCTGTGTGATACACTGCGGGTGTGTGTAAATCACTCTAGGAGCTTCATGCTTGTATGCAGTATATAATGTAATGAGTTGGTGTGCTAAAAGCACCGTATTTATATTGGAAATATTTCAGCAAGTAATTCATTGAGTTAAGATAACTCTGGGAGTTGAAGTGTAATCTGTTTTTTTTGTCTAAATTCATTGAATAAATTGTCTGTTTTTCATTTAAGATCTTTAAGAAATGAATGCTGTATCGGTTGGGGGCCCCTTAGCCTGGGGAACAGTGATGGATAGTGAACTTTGAATGTATATTGATCACAAGTTTGTATCACTTTGTTTCTAACAGACGTGCAGTTCCTGGTCATTCTGCTGACTTCAGTTCTGGTGTTAGTGCTGCTTGTTGTCGTGTTGTGTGTTTATCTCTGGCCCCGCAAAGAGACGTAAGTCACGATGCTGAAAAGAACATGTTCTTTCTCCTTATAACCATGTTAATTCAAAATGTGGTACAGTATCTCTTGGCTTCATAGTGCACCACCTTGGCTTTTGACTTTGCACATTGTACCACCAAACACCCTTTTGCAGTGTATCCATGATCAACAGCATGTCATCAATATTACACATGGAAAAATAAACCTTGCAGTATTCAGAATTAGTTCTTGTGGGTTATATGAACATGATAGCAGAAAATTACCTTTAATACTGTATCTTGAGCCTTAAAAACAATTTGGCCATCTTTCTCTCCTGACTACAGATGTACAAATTTCAACTGTTGCAGTTTCATTTTGTTTCCATCAATCGATATTTGATGTGAATATTACGAGTCCTGCCATGCAGCTCTTAAGCACTTTTGCATAGCGGTTTTCTTCCAACACACCAGGATAATGGACAGGCACCATTGAGAATCTAGCCTGGCCCAGGCTGCCCTGAATGAATGCTGGGCTTCAGCAACTCAGAATGTAATGAACACTGTTTTCTCCTGCTGTCAATTTAAACCTGACTAATATTCAGCCAAGATCACTGCTAGTCCCCCCACAGACATGCTCAAGCCCTGAAGGTTATGAAGACACTACAAGTGGAGTGTATTTATCCTGTCAAGCTCATCTTGTCAGGTGTTACAAACCAAGCATAGCTGGCTTAGTAGTTGTCTTGGGGTATTCTGTTAGAAGTGTGGACAGTTCTGTGTTAGGATGACTGAAAAGCCAAACCGACAGTAGAATATAGTGCAAGTCCAACAAGGTCCAATACTACCCTGTCCAATAGGTTTCCTGCAGTTCAGGATGGGGAGAACGACCTCCTCTTATTGTAAGTTGTCTAATTCTGACTGCAAGTGTAGGCCCAGCCTCTTGAGCTCCACAAAAACAATCCTACAGGCCCATTCAGGCTCTAACCTCTGCGCTGCATTCCACAGGGTCATGGAAATATTCCTGGATTTCTTCAGGGTGCCCACACCAAAGGAAATCAAAGCCCTGCAGTGGGACAACTCAATCTATGAGGTTTGTAATTAATACATATTCCCACTTTTAATTTCTACTTTCAAACAGTACTTCCTATTTTGACCTATATTTGATGCGTAAAACACATTTCTGAGCACAACTGTGCCTATACAAGAGGGTTAGCATCAAATGGAGCATTCCTGTGGTTCTCGGTGAAGATATTGTTGAAACTCCAGCTGCTCCGGCAACAGTTGAATGAGATCATTGGATCAATTCCTTAGTAAATATCCAGCGGACTAGATGGGCTGAATGTCCTCCTTTTGTGCACTCTGGACAAGCCAGCTCCTCCTAACCCTGGAAATGTTCAGTCAGTTGTGTTCTTCTGCCACGGGAATCCCAGTCAGAATTAGCTAATGACTGCAATCCAAATATATATCTTACTAGCTTCAGTCACTCAGGACCTCTGTTACTCATTTTAAATAGGAATTCCCCCATCTCCATTATGAAAAAAATAAGTTTAAAGAGGATTTTCTTTTGCTATTTGTTTTCACAGACTACCAAAAAACTTCAGGGCTTGACAGCACAGGATTGCCCATGCTGCAAAATAGAGATTGTCGAGACAAAACAGGAAGAGAAACTGTTGATGCATCTGTCTGCCTCTGAACTTGAAAGCCCCCTCTCTTCCAGCCCCCACACGGTGTGCTCTTACTGCCTGCAGGACACTACAACTGAGCCTGCCCAGACTTCAGAGAATACACCCGGGCAGGGGGAGCCAGTTAATTTCAATAACCTAACATACCTCGTAGAAATGCCCGATATGGGGGGTCAGAGCTTCCACAGTGGTCTTCGCACCAGTCCGATACTTGATGGAGAAACCAGAAGCCAGATCAAATCTGACACTGGTGGCTACATTACAACGGGGGACATACCTCAGTGAAGGTGTGCTTGAATCACACTTTCTTCAATACCCAGTGCTTCCAGAGAGAAAGCAGTGTTCGCAGATGTACATTTGCACTACTGTTTGATTCCCAGAATCTGTTTTCAAAACCATCGTTTATCTGAGGCAGCTTTGCAGAGATCCCTTTAGGCCCACCAACAAACTGTATGTCCCATTGTGTCAGCTGCGTCTGTCAAATAAAATCTCATTTGCTCTGGCTGCTGATTTCTGAAGTATTGGTAACGTACTACACAGTGTGCTCCAGGCTGCAGAGAGTGTGTCACAGACAGCCAAACAGCCAGTATGGAACGTGGGTAAATTTCTACTGGGTCTCTGGTCAGCAGAAGTAACAGAGCAAACAGTGAACTCCATCACGTAAAAGGAACACGCTTCAACAGGCAAGGGCTGGCCGAATGCAGGGACTGAAAAGGCGGGTAATTTCACGTTTATGACTCATCTTAACTTGTAACTTAACAGTACTGAAGAGAGAACTGTGAAAATGACGAGCTTGTCATTTTATTTTTATCCAGTTGAAGTATGCGTTTCCGCTTGTTCAAGATGTGCAGAAATTCTTGTAAGAAACATTATATAAAACAGAACTTGGAATAATGTCAGAATGTCTTTCTAACATATCTATTCCAGGATTTCCCAACCTTGGACCTGAAGGAACACTTTGCTGGTTTTCATTGCAGCTGAGCTAATTCAGTACTATTGAATAGTTAATTGATTTGCATACTTGTTTTATTAAAATTGTTTGCTTGGACAGTCTGAGTGTCATAGATATCTAAGTTCAAAGGTACTATTTCCAACAATCTTTTAATACAGAACTTTACACAGTCTCTTCTTAAGCAGCTGCCCATTATTTCTGGCCAAACAGCTCTTACTAGTAGATCAGCTGATGATGAACAGACACGGGTGGGAGAGAGACTGTATCAGACACATTTACACTGGGAGAAACAGTGTATCAGATACACCCACACTGGGAGTGAGACTATTGGACACACCCACAAGGAGAGTGCTACTGTATCAGACGCACCCAAACTGTGAGGGACACTGTAACCAGACACTCGCACAGTGGGAGTGACACTGTAATGAGACATTCCCACAGTGGATGTGACAAGATCCTGAAACTCAGAAACCAGTACAGGGTAGATACCAATTACAAATCCCATTCTACCTTTTAAGAGCTGAAAGCAAATTTGCAAATATATCTCAAATAGAAAACTGAAATAAATAAGAAGGCTCCACGGACGAAAAGTTGGGTTTTCTTTCTTCTCTTTTCAGCGTGGAATAAACCTATTGTTCCTTTGCAGCCTACGCATGCTGACGCATGTTGACGCAGCTACCCACCTGAACTAATTTTAGAGTACCTTTACACATATGAGCCCACTATAGGTTTTTTTTCAAAACCTCAGGACCTGTTTTGGAAGTGTTTGCACAACACTAGCTACTCACATATCCACTGTCAAGGAAGTGACTAATGCAACAGCAAATTCACTTAAGTATATTTGTAGGAACCAAACTGTTTAAGCAGGAACTGAGACAGTACACAGAATGAAGGAACAGCAAACACAGAAGCCTTTATCAGGACTTCAAGCACCAAGCCAATGTTTTTAACTGCTTTCATTCCACCTAGAACCTCCTGAACTTCCCTTATTGAGCTTTAGCTTTGTGTTCCAGAAGAGCTACAGAAACGAGGAGTGTGGAGAAATACCCTCTTGCTGTGCCCATAAGATCATGGCTTTGCTGCTGTTCCACAAGCCAGAAAGCACATTGGGGTGCTAAGCAGTAGAATTCTGAAGGAAAGGGAAGACTTGTCTTTTAAATTTACATGAACTCCAGCTTCCTTCCCTCCTCCCGTCATCATGTTCACCATCGTCTGAGTCTGTATGCTCAAGTACTGTGCCAGTCTGCTCCTACTAGATTTTATTAATTAATCTTTCACAACTGTGTTGTTATCTGGATGCTAAACACTTTTGTTTCTCCTTCATGACAGACAAGACACAAATACTTACACACAGCCACAACCCATTGGCTCACCCACAATCACCCCGAACAACTGTGCTTCAAATCATCCCGAAAGCCTGCTTGTATAAGACTCTGTGAGCTGCAATGAATATCACACTTTGTGTATCCCAAATTGAACTCTGGGAAAATATGTCTCAACTCCTAACTGGATCTTGCATATATACATGTGTTTTATTAGCTGCCCTGGAGATGCTGCACAGCAAAATCTGTCTACAAAGGCTGGTTCAGATTCATGAAAAGCTTTCCTTGGAGGGTATTTGTTTATATATTGTTGTTGCAAATATAGAGAAATGAGAAACGTACAGGAACATAGACAGTTAATGGAGGAAGAGGTTAAATAGAATCGTATGTTCACAGTTCTTGACATTTGCAGTTTTCTTACTAGACAGTACTATCACTTACAAACATCAACATACTGTATATGAAGAAGCACTGAAAAAATGAAACATTCTACTGTTACCAATAGTCATTTTTTTGTTTGTTTTTGCATTCCTCAGTGTATTTTAGATCAGACTGCACACAGGATCAAATTAAAAAAGTGAAACCACTGTAGTGTTCTTCACAGTATGTTTAAATCATGTTTAGGAAGTACAACAGTAACCCGACAAGACAAGCATATTATTAGAAATGAAATCAATATTAAAAAAAGCACACCAAACACACCAAAGCCTCAACAGTGGAATCCATAACATGCATAACAACTAAACTGGGTGTCCAGTGCAGCATGAGTTTTTATAGTGTAGCAAGTGGTGCATAAATAAACAAAAGACTGTTTCACAACTGACACTTACTTTGGACAAGGTTGTTGACCTGCAATGGACTAGTATTCCATTCAAGGGCAGCCTTGTGTTTTCAGTTTGCTTCAGATCACAAACCAGAAAAGGGATTCAGCCCTTGGAATAACTGAGCTACAACAGTGCTTCCAGACAAACTGGCTAAGGCTTCCTTTCTTGCAAAGACTCTGTCCTTAAGGTCTTATCTGTAAAATTAGTAAAGAAAAATACCGGCTACGTAAATTTTATATCAAAGCTCTTCCATGTTTAGCATTAGTGAAAATACAACAAAATCCTTTTTGGGGGAGAACAGGCAGCAATAATCAGCATGTTAAAAATGTTCATTGCATTTAATGGAATTCAAAATGCAGGATTTCTTCATCATAGGCATGCAGTTTACAAGCTTTCAAGTAGAAGTGCACTGAAATCTTCTTTACCCTACAGTTGTGGCAGTGTGGAACAAGATGTCCAGCCATGTTGTTGAAGCTGAAACCCTTGATCGTTTCAAGAAACTGGATGAAGTCCTTCGATCAATTGGATACTAACTAAAAGGGCTAAAAAGGCAAAATAGCCTCCTCTCATTTGTAACTGTTCTTCTGTTTAAAGTAATAGTTCACAGACACATACAGAAAGAAAGGGCCACCACAAATACACTGGAATAGTTCCTGTATATTTTTATTAACAATGAATCCCTTTGATAAGATTGTATGCTTCATGAGGTTTGTAATGCCCAAAGACATATACTGTACACACTATACAAAGGAACAACATGTTGGGCGAAACCTCTTTAAATTATACACAGCTTCATGAAATATTTTTCTTAAGGAAAAAATATAAATAATTCTGCTTTTGTTTTCCTTTCTTCTCTTCTATTATACAGGTATACAATATAAATCAGGTTTTGACATCCTTTCAGTGACCTACAAATACTAGAAATCCAAATAAGTAGCAGCTTATTACTAGAACAAAGATAAAAAAGGGATTTGGCTATTGTGCCTTAATTTGCTTGAAAATATTAAACAGTTAAATAATTAACATCCCAACCCCACCCAAAAGCTACATTATGGATTGCAATTTTTTTACCATTCAATAAAACCTTTGCTTTAATAGTAAAAATCCAATTTATATCCCCGCCAATGGTTTTAAATTGATATTATTCTTTTGTGGACGCATTTCAGGTTACTTAAGTAAAAAATAGTGTAGTAAGAATGTGAATTAGGCTGGTCGTGCAATTTGTGCATGCAAATTACAAAATGGTATGACTATAAAACAAAGTATATAACGCGCAGAGACAACTTGGGAAAATCTCTTGTTAAAGAAATCAATGCACAGGTTTTCCAGTTCTAGTGGAGGAGGACAACCTACAGTACAACAGTTAACCATGACATTGTCTCGCACATCGTTTTTCAGTTTTTTGGATTTCAGCGGCTTGTCAATTTTCTGTTAACCTCTGGTTCAAAGAAGCTCTTGGCTCTGATGAGATTTTGTATTTCCCCACCATCAGGCATTACTTTCTCTTCATTAACATTATAATGAAACATTATAAAATACATGTTCATATATATTTAGCTCTGCAGAGCTAGCACGGCTTACATTAAACTTCCGGTTATGCAGCTTGGAAAACACTGGACAGATTCGTTTTGCACTTTTTCAACCTTTTTTGCTCTGCCGTTGTGCTCTACATCAGTAAATGGTGTTGATGCTGCTTTCTACTTTTATGTCGTACAGAAACTGACCTTCTCTCACACTTAACCCTTAATGTGATGCATTGAGCTAACCTATTAACAGTCTGAAAGGTGTCTGAAGGAATGCTAAGCCACACTGTCTTTGCAATGTCACTCTATTAGCATATTAGATGAAAGATTGATGCCACATGTGTTGCATTTCCTATCATTGGCAGCACCTGAGGATGCTGAGACAGTGGCTGACTCTCATTGCTTTGGCACAGCTGGTTTACTGTTGGTGATTCGTGCCATCTTTACCAAGTTCACCTGATCTGTAACTATCGAAAAGTAAGATAAAATGATAGGCTTGGCTTTCAGAGACACCACGTAATCTTATACCTCACAAGAGTCCAGACTACACTCTTATGGCAACTGCAGAAAGCAAACCTAAACCTACCATGACAGATGGCAGGTTTTGCTCCAGACCTGTTCAGGGACTGAATCATTCTGCTTTGCTTCCCTGCTGGGCACTCTGCAATCCCCAACTGCTAGTGTGAACTGTATACTAACACTGACGAACAGAGAAGGAAAATTAAATTTTGGTGCCGCGTTAAAACTTATGACTTTTTCCCAGGGCAAGCATTCCATTAGAGTAACCTTCCGAACATTTCACCGTGCACGATTTGTACTGTGGACATCGCGACAGGCAGCCCACAGGTTAGGGTTTTGTGCAGACAAATGTGTAGATGCTAAAAAGAACAAGAAGTACCGGTAAATTAATTAGATACTAAATAAATTAAATGTCTAATCCATCATTCTTTGTTGTTTTGGATTAAACTTTAAAAAAGACAAAATAATTAAAGCTGCCTTAATAATGAAAATAATGTGGTCCAGCCAAGAAAATTCATGTGGAAAACCCCAGTTCTGTAAAAGCTCAATTCCTGTGTGGGTACAGGTAAGGGGTACCTTGCATAGCCATTAATTTACAGTTTCAAACTCTGAATCCCCAGGGGGAAGTTTTCTGTTTTTAAGAAAGCCATTCCAACAGAGAAGAGTCCCAACTCTTCCGCAATTCTCATAACAATAACCGTTTTCGTCTCGTTAACTGGCTGAGTTTATGTCAAGGTGATGCAGAGTTCTAATTAATGCTTGTATGAAAAAGCTACTTCTGTTCCTAACATGAGTATCACCTGCTTATCCACACAGACTTCTAAATATAAATCATTTCAGCTTGCGTGTGAATACAAAAAAACAATGCTCAATTGAAATTCTTATCACAACAATTTCTTCATGACTTTGTAAAGGGCATGGCTGGAAAAATCTTCTTTAAATCTAAGCTTTCTTGTTTTTGGACTAATGGTCCATGTCCAGAGAACACTTAATACAATATGGCACTTAAATACATCAAATGTTTCAGCTCATCTGATTTGAAGACCTATGAGTTCCTCTATTTTAACACATTTTGTGTTTTAGAGCAAAACTGCATTTTTTAAAAACAATTTCAGTAACTCAAAACCCAACTGCGAAAGGCTACAAATGCTCAAAAATGCTGTCAGAATTTGGTATATTTCCTTTTCTTTTTGCTACAGCCCTTTACGCATCCAGAAAACAACACCAAATGTTCTGAGATGGAAAATTACAATAGGTTCTCAGAAAAAATGAAAAAATTCAGCATGAAGCAATTATTTTCTGGCCATCTAAGAAACATTTTCAACAACATGAAACAATGCCATGCTTCAGACAAAGGGAAGTTTATGGAAATTGGCATTAATTGATGCACAAGTGTCTGAAGGATTTTAAAAGCGTCCAAAAAACCCTTTTGGGTAAAATCTGCAGATTTTACCTGAAGGTAATTTGATAGCAAGTTTGGAAGTGACAAATAGACAAAAATGTGTTTTTTCTTCCTTGGCACCGATGCAGCTTCTTTAGTTTCCCAGATCATGGCTATTTCAGACGTCTTAGGATAGAGGCTACAAAAAACATAACCCCAAGTAGTGTTTCTAAATCAAGGAAATAAACCGTAGGATGAAAAAACAGAAACATGCCTTGGTCATTTCATACTAACAACAGAGTGCACTCTTAAATAAAATCAAAACATCATAGCGTATCTTTTCCAAACCCCTAACAATTTCAGTTACTTCTGTAAGAATTCACCAGATGTGTTCAGTGCTCAGTTCACAAGTGATGATCAGTATCAACATTTGGTAATATCACTGTGTTGATGATCAACAGTCCCACAGATGCCTGTCGGGAATAACTGTTTTGTTCACACAGGGTAGACAGGCTGTCTCCCCTCTTCTCCCCCTTTGTTGGCAGTGTCCTGATCTCCCCACTCTTGTCCCCGTGTTGTGGAGATTCCCAAAGTTTCGGGTGGGGGTTGGGATGGGAGAGGTGGGCAGGGGCAGCTGTTCCAAGTGCATGAGGATGCCAGGAGGAGCAGGGATCAGGGATCAGGATTCGGGTTGGAGATCCGCAGAGACTTGCTTTGGTGGTGTGGCTAGGATGGCCTCAGCTTCCTCGTACATCTGTGAAAAGATACCGGTACCAAAGGGAAAGAAAAACTAACACATACTGAGGCTGTTTGAGCTTCTAATTCTTTTGGGCCAAACCTATTGGGAACAATCCAAACTATTTTGGAATACACTCCCCAACTTAAATCTACAGAAGCAGACTTTCTGAGACTCTTCAAAAAAGGCTCTGAGGTTCTGGCATCATGCTACTATTGCTATAGATGGTATGTTACTAGATGCAATATGATTAGAATAGCGTCCTTGTGTTTGTCAGTTCTCGTATGCATAAAGTCTCCCCATTTATAATGAAATCTGGAGCAGTTAATGTTATCTAACTCATCCTAGTGATGTACAACCTGACAAATCTGGGACGATTAAAGACAAGCACATCTTCTCCCTACACATAATAAATCATACTAAATCAAACTTCAAATACCACACCACAGAGGAGCACTGAATACATATTATCTTTGCTATTAAATCACTCTTTTACAGTAAAATGTCACACACAGACATTTCCATTTAAAAAAAAAAAGCCCCTTCTTAATATCATATTTTTGAAACTCTGATTCAACAAACAGTAAAAACTCTAATGAACCATTCTCCTTGAGGTGGAACGGCAGAACTAGCAAGCTGCTCGTCTAACTTTCTGCACTTGAATCTTCTTGGAGCATTGTAACCTACAAACCCCGAAATGAAGACCAGTGATTGGGGAATGACTGTCACATGTACACACATATCACATTACATTGTGTATACATCACTTTAAAACTAGACTTTTTTATGCGTTTTTGTTTAACTATGGTCTTTCA
This sequence comes from Atractosteus spatula, assembly GCF_055471065.1. Lineage (NCBI taxonomy): Eukaryota > Metazoa > Chordata > Actinopteri > Semionotiformes > Lepisosteidae > Atractosteus > Atractosteus spatula. The sequence goes on along the minus strand of NC_142708.1, from coordinate 61,686,855 downwards.
GACAAAAACATTTGTGCAAAACATGACTGGTTATGAGGCACTACATATTAAAACCAATCCATTCTGAATGATGAACATATCTAGACACGGTTATAAATATGTGATTTAAGAGAAAAATGTCAGAAAAAGCATTAGGACATTATTCACAGTCGCGGGGGACTGTGCCCAACAAGATACAGGCCAGTGTCACTAGTGTCATGTGTAATGTCATGTGTAAAGTCGTAGCACATATGAGGGAGGCACTGCCACTGGCTCCCGTACATTAGCATGAGTGAAAGAGTTCTTCTCACCAGCCTGTGGCAGTGAAACGAGGAAAAGCTAGGAGTAAAGATTACAGCGGATTGGCTAGCCCAGCTGCATTGTGGTCTGGGTACAGGCTTACCGGGGTGAACTGGACATCCTGAAAGAGCTCCTGTATGAAGCGCCGGGAAGGTAGACGAAACATGCAGTGAGCCAGCAGGTGGGACACCTCTGAATACAGGCAGATGTCATCAAAAGCATAAGGAAACTTCTCCTTGATTCTGAAGAAAAATAAAACCTGTGGTTAGGATTTCTGCCTTGAAGCTCGGGGCCTGGGCTCACCTCCTTGGGTGCTATCTGCATGGAGTTTGTATGTTCTCCACGTGTTCGTGTGGATTTCCTCTGGGTGCTCACGGTCAAACAGATATTGGCAACAGAACACACATGAGCCCCGACAAAGAATCTCATTTTAATACAGCTTCTAGATGCACGGTGACAAAAGAGCGTAAAACCTCTGAAAATCTTTTGATAACTGAACAACAAAACATTCGATCTGAAAAGTTTGTAATATTTTCATATTAAAATTTCTCAAAACGTAAACTGTATGTCACATTGACACAAAGTACACATAGTATTACAAAAATCTCCCCAAAAATCTTACAAAAACTCCAGCAGGAGTGGAGAGATGAAAACACCCGGGTAAACAAAGGTCACCAACTATAATGAAAGCAAAGATTTATACACAGGTGCGGCTCATGTGTTAATTAAACAGCAACTAAAGTTGGGATCATGTATTAAAAAAGGTGGCCGGGCTTGGTTGCCTACAATTACGGCTTGTGTTGCTGACAAAATGACTAAGAAAGAAGTTTTTTTTTATGTGGTTTGTTTTCCAGCAGTTTCAGTAGTCAAGACAACTCAATTTGCTAACATTTCAAGAACAGCGGTGTCTCATACTCCAGGACCATATAAGGGCAAGTAACTGCAGATCAACAGACTGCAAATTTCAGCCTAAGGCACAAACATCCAGTTTCATCAAACCCATTGAGAACTCCACAGAGAAGGACACAACTGCTAAGCACACACATCACATTGGGCATTTGCAAGTCCAGTGCTACAATTATCTGACATAAACAGTTACATCAATGTAACTAAACACAGTAAACCAATGCTTCCATTTTTTTTAAATGGAAACATTTCAGAAAAAGGTAAGAGCAGAAAGTATACAAACACTGCACTATTTTGCCAATTGTTTATGTTTTTTTTCCTTTTCTGCTTCCAATGAACCTCTACTTATTTCTAAACAATATTTATTATACTTCATAAACTACCAAATATCCCTGCTCGGATACAAGTGACAAATACTCATCTCTACAAGTGGATTGTACAGCGAGTTGAAGGAAAAATTCCTTGCTCCTATGCCTCCTCCTGCTGGTGTTAAAGGGTACGGCATTGCAGTTAAGCAGAGGTTATGCCTAAAGGGCAAATGTAAGCTTGTGAAAACATTTGCTTTCCTCAGTTACCAGGAGTGAGTTTTCCCTCACTATTGACATTCTAAGGGTTAAGGTTTCCTCTGTATTTTTTCACTGTCTAGGGAGAGAAGCACCCAGAGCATCATTTTTTGCTTTCTGTAAGGTGCGAGTGCAAATATACTTCAGTGTACTTTATCTGGTATCACCACTGCATTTCAAGTTCATACCTTTAGATTATATGACTAGGGTCAGGACTCTTGATGTACTCTGATCATTCTTGTGATCTTAAGTGCATTGAGACCCACTCAGATGAGTCATGAATAATTTTTCAGACAAATTCTGCTTACGTGAGCAGGCCGGTTTCGTGTCCTTTTGTTCCCACTGAGCTGCTGAGGTTAATGACCAGGCGCAGAACCTCTTTGCGTAGGAGAACTCGACAAGCAGGTGTGTCCTCTGATATGGTCTTCCCACCTAGGAAACACAAGGCCAGAGTTTCTGTTGGCAAATGAAACACGAGGTAGAAGCCAAAGTGTCATTAAAGTAGCACCTCCTGCGGTTTAGGAACTCAACCGAAACAAAAGCGTCATTTGGCGATTGGTTAGCTCAATGAGGGGTTCAAAACTGGAGAAAGAGAGCAGTCCGGAAGGGCCTCTGTCTCAGACTGGCAGAGACTGTTGAAAAGAGCAAGACTTCCACACTCTTACCCAGGACCAGCTCCGTGCTCCGAGTGCTACTGGCTGAGCCTTGAGAGACTGCGTCGCTGCATCCTGACACTCCCGAGAACTTGGACTGTGGCGTCACCTCCAGGTGATTGTGGATCGTCTGCCCACACCAGTCTGAATACGGAATGTCACTGAATTCTGGACGGGGAAGGCACATGGACACAAAGGCATTAAAAGGGCAAACTGGGTCAGCAATTGCAGTTTAATGCAACATATATTTCCAGTGATGGTCACTGATATTTCAGGTACTTAAAAACAAACAGAATGATGTACCAGGAAAGATAAGAGAAAAAGTTGAAGAGACGTTCATATGAAAGACTGGACCTCATCTGACAGCTCCCAAAATACAAGGTGACACTTTATTACTTTTTTTTTTTACCTCTAATAACAATACAGTTACACTAAAATGCAGTCGGAAAAAGAAGCTGTTCAACATCTCTGGCACTGGTGCACAAACTCACGGCTTGCTATATTAAAAGGTGATCTGCTGCTTACTTTCAACAAAAAGAGATTCCTACTAACTAAAACTTGAACAATATAAATGTATGAAGTAAGCAGTCCAAATAAAGCTATTTACCATATTAACATTCCCCCACCCAACACTGGCTACTTGAGATCAGATATGTTTAATGAAAATGTATATAGTGACAGACTATGGTTAAAGCAAAATAAACAGCATTAAAACACCTGTTACTGTTATATTATTATTTCAATGTGATCCATTTGCTCTTTCATGGGGACGCAGCAGCCTGTAACCCCTACTGAAACTAGTTGCCTAACTCTGCTTCCCATCTTGATCAAGGCTGCCAGTCCATACTGTATGTCTTCACTCCAACGACAGATGATGATGACAGTAAGTGACTGGCAGGGGACGAGGCTTGACAGCAAAGAACCTGCTTGCTCCTAATGATTTCTTTGTGCTGCCCAAGTACGTACGAGCCAGGCGAAGTGAAACAGCAAATCAACCCCTGATTTAACACCAGCAGCTTATTGTGAACAACAAATGATTGTCTCTGCCCCTGGCTTGCTTGAGAGCTGCACTTTTATCCCGCCGGGTTTGATGGGAGGAAAGGCTGTGTAGTTCTCCCGCCATCATGCCGGCCCACCTGCAGTCAGGCTTACCTGTGCGGTTTAAAGTGGAGTTGATCTGGTTGTGTGCCTGACAGCCCAGGACCTGGACACCGACGCAGTAAAGGCAGTTGTTGTCCGTGTGCTCCTGCAGCCCTGTGTCCTCAGAGTTGCTCAGGAGCTGCGCCTGGTCAGAGCGGCTTGTGTTCATCAGCTCTGTAATACTGATCTGCTGCCTAAGTGCCTGCAGGGGATTTCGACCGGACTCCCCAGGCCCTGAAACAACCACACAGCTCCTTAGTATCAACCACGCACAGCCAGAAGCCCTGCAACACTAGTGTTCACCTCCGGAGTTTGCCGTAAAGCAGGCGACATACAGGACAGCAAGCTGGCTATATCTTAACATTCATCATTCACTGATCTTATACAATACAAAACATTTGTTTACTGTATAAATTACTCATAGAAAACTCAACATGCATTAAACAAGTTCAAAACCTAAAGCATGCATTAACAGTTTCTTTGGAAGCAAGCATGTCTGATGTTTGATTATTTGTGACACAGGAGGAAGAGCCATGAACCTCAAAACTCACTTTTTCTTCACATACTGACCGGACCCCATTATTAGTACCAATTTCCAACGTGAAAAACCTTTTTTCAGTATATATTGGCCACTGAAACCCAATTGCTGAACAATTCACACCAGCATTTCAATCCTGCTGCCCCACATATAACTATATAACCTATATAACCTAACTAACAGGAGACTGAAGAGACATTTGTTGGAATCGTCTAATAATTCATGATGCTCACAGGGCTCCTTAGAAAGAAAGTAAGGCCTGTTTTAAGAAGAGAAGCAGCTGTTGTGTACTTTACCATCGGATTCACTGAAGACGAACTTTGCCAAGTGTTCATCAGCAGGTGGAGGACTGGTCTTCTGTTGGAAGTACGGAGTTTCTTTAATCTGCAAGTAAGAGACAGCTGTTAAACTCTGCTACACAAAAAGCTCCTATGAAACTGCAGATGCACAAACCTTTTCTTGCTGAGGGGATCAGAAAGAAGAGGTAATGAAAGTGGATTAAACTACATTTAACACACTATGCCATTCAACAGCACAGACCAAAATATATACAGTAAGTCCAGAATTCAAAATCAAGTGAAGTAACAGGATATGAGTCACTATCCCTTCCGCTCACAGCCTGCATGTTAATGAACACGGAGTGTAGGGGTTATTTTTCAAATTAAAACGATTACAGTTGTTACCTCAGCCTTAAGAGATGCGCATGCAGTGGATTCACTGAATCTGCTCTGATGGGACTTGCAAAGTTCACAGTACCTGGAACATTTCGTTGATGTCCATGGGAAGGGCCAGGCCGATGTAGTCATCCGAACAGCCGTAGGTGGCGCTAGACACCATGGAGCGCACTGAGGAGGAGCGCTGCAGCGTGTTCTGGTTGATGGGGCTCAACAGGTCTTCCTTATCCAGAGAGGCAAAGCTGAGGGCCTTCAGGAACCTGCACACAAGGACAATCCACCCGTCAGAGTGCAGTCAAGGAGCGCTTTCTACGCCAAAACTGCTGCGGAACAAAAGCGCTGCAAACATAAGAAGAAGGTGGCAACATTCTGGGGCTTGTCTTCTGCTTTAAACAAAACAGCCAACTACAGAGAGTTCATTGCCTATCCTTGCATTCACCTCTGTTCACAAGAAAACACAGTTGCTTCACTTTGCTTTTTAAATAACATACTCAAAACCATAGAATGCAGTGAGACGTTATACTATTAACACACAATTTGGATGTTTGCATGTATTGCTATGGTAAATTGCCATACCGATTTTAAACTTAAAAAAGAGTTTTTGACTCTACCATTAAAATCTGCCAGCATTTGACATCAGTACTGAAAATGTGAGGTGAGTACAAGAATATAAACTAAGATCCCTTTGCAAAGACTTACTATAACAAACCTCAGTGCCCAGTCAGAATGAAAGTTTTGCTTTGTCTTAAGCGTCTGGTGAGCAATAAAAGGCAGTCAAGAACAGCAGCTTTGCCTCTGGTTAAAAAGACGGACAATGTTAGCCACCCCACCCTACCCTAATTGTTTGTCATCCCAGGTGGTGGCTCATTTGAGCCGACGATTAGCCAGTTTTTTTTTGGCATTTGCGTGTGGGAAATTGGCATTTTGGCATTTCCATCCTTGGAAACCTTCTCCATCTTTCCAGCATTGCTTGCCGAAAGAGTCGAAAAGACAGGTCATAAAAGGCCCCTTACCGCAGAGTGCTACACAAAAATGTACACCCTAACGTATGCAATTTCAGATGCTTATCAGTATTAATTCTTGGACTCTCCCCAACTAAAAAAACACAATACTAATGAACCCAGTGAGCCGAATCTCAGGCTTTTCCTCTTGAGAATTGTCTGCTTCATGTGAGTAGTGTACTAGGACTTGTTACTGACCAAAACCCTGCTTTTAACAAACCAAGAGCTGGAACGGCTCTGCTTGGGCTGCGGTAGATTGACAGTAAACCTTGTCAGGGATCAGCGCTCTATTTTCTATGCAAAATGCAAACACGATTCTTTAGGGTTGGTCCAATGCCTTGAGGGAATTCTGGGATGGGTCTGCGAAGCAGGAGAGATGCTGCAGGAACGGAAGGCAGGAGGCCATGGGGAGCAGGCGGGAGGGGGGGAATATCCCCAAGGAGTGGTCCTTAAAACAGGTTTCTCTAAGGGTTAGAAAGAAACAGAAGAAAACTCCACGGAGAAGCAACGCACCATGGCAGGAGATTTCTTGATTGTCGGCGCTGGTTCGTGGCTGTGCCTTGAGAAGAACAGCCAAATCTCTTTAGTGAGAACCTGAAGGGACCACCAAAAAACAGTTCTGATTACCCGTTTTTTACTTTCAGGAGGGGCTTCTTCGGCATTTGTGCCCCCCCTTCTTGCCGTCCCTGCCACTGGGAGCATGAAAAAGCTGTCAGGCTTGTGGTTCTGCAGTAGGGGGAGTTGATCTTAATGAAGAGGTTCTACTGTATGGGTGTCAAGGAGCATTCTTTCTGGCTCTATTTAGCCACCCTCTCTGAAATAAAAAGCTTCATTAAAATGCAAGAGAAAAAAAGTGAAGAATTTTGTCACACAGGTCCAAACTCCATGGAACACCAGGAAAGCTGCATAGCTGGGAAGGGCACAAGTATACCGTCTTCTAAACCAACTCGAGGTGCTTAAATATGTTTACTTATCCAGACAAGGTAATTCATTGTTCTGATAAACCAGGGCATTTGACATCAAAGCACCTGAAGCTGGTTTACGAGCCAACATGCCAAACCCAGCTGCAGAGCCTAGCAAGGCAACTTCCACCAAATAACACAGAAGCTCCTGAGCTTTTTGAGATGCAAACTTACTTTATGGAAAAGTACCAAGTGTTTTACGTTTTGCAGACGTTTGGAAAGAAAAAATCAAAACTCCAATGACACATGCTCTTGAGAGAATTTCTCATACAAAGTCTCCCCTGAAAAGGTATTAATTGTGAGAGCAGTGCAAAGAATGCCTTGGAGACTTGGTCCCAACACCTAAGATTGCTTTAAAAATAGGTGCAAAAATGTTGGCTCTCCTCAAAGCCAACTCTCCACTTAAACTCCCTTTTGCCTTTTTACGCCACCTCGCCCCGGTTCACAGTTCTCCGTCTCAGGTGACAATGACACGGCATTACCAGAGATCTTGCTCTAGGGCAGGAGACCTGCAGGAGACCTGTGGAGCAGCGCAGTTAAGCAGCACTGCTCATCGTGAGAAGGACAAGGCAGCAACCTACCTTCGGGGGGTGAGTCTGGAGTCCAGGCTACGGGTCTTCATGGTGATTGTGTCAGTGAAGAGCACGTCCTTGGCCGGAGACGCCAGCGCCTCGGAGTGGGAGAGAGAGGGGTGGATCCTCTGCTGCTGCAGCCGCTTGAGGGTGGCGTAGCCAAAGGCATCCCTGGGGCTGGTGTACATGAAATTGTAGTCAGCAAGGCTCTTGATGGTGGTGACCGAGGTCGCCTTGAGTGACTGGGCCCGGCGCGGGAGGGTGTGCGAGGAGCCGGGGGGCACCAGGGAGACGGAGTTGGACTTGGAGAGGGGCAGGTGGTTGGCTTGCGGCGTGAGGGAGTGGAGAGTTTTGACAGTCTTGGTGCTCACCACCGTGTTGAGGCTCACACAGTCAGTGTCAATGGTGCCGCTCTCCACCCCGCTCACCGTCTCCCGGGAGGGGCTGGAGCTCATGGAGCTGATGCCACTAGTGGTGGTGTCTGTGTTGAAGCTCTGGCTGCGGCTCTTGAACTGCGCTCCGGCCGTGCCATCCCCCACCAACCTTTCCCGGCTGGCGTGTTCCCGGTGGTTCTCGCCGCCCCCTCCTAGTACCCGGGGCAGCTTCAGCTCTGGCTCCCCAATGCTGGGCGTGCTGCCCTGGTCCTCTGAGGCCTTGCTTCCCACAAAGGACGTCTCCAGGCTCACCGTGGGGCTTTTAGAGAACCGGTTCCCATTGAACACGGGCGTGAACACGTCGCCCTGCGAGTAGCTGGAGGGCTCGGTGACGGTGCGGTTGCGCCTTAGGCCCGGCTTGGGCTCTGTGGGCGTCTTCCCTCCCTTGGGGTCGCTGCTGCTGCGCAGCTTCTTGCTGGGCAGGGTGAGAGAGTTGATGAAGCGGTTCCTGACGAAGCGGCTGGAGGCCAGGATGGTCAAGCGGCTGCGGTCCTTCAGCGTTTTGGGGCGCATGAAGAGAGGCTGGTCCTCGTCCTCGCCGGTCCCGTCACAGCGGTCATCATCCAGAATGTACATACCTGAAATGACAAGCACCACCTTCAGAAATACTAATAATCATTGCTGCCAGTGCGGGTATCGGTCAAAATGAACCAACTGAAGAAAGAAGGAACACAGGGTCAAAACCTTAAACATTGTAAGAAATCAGAGGAGTTATTTTTTTTTACTGTCTGTCATGAATTAATGCCATGTTTCAACAACTGAATGCAAAATAAGACATGATGTCATGTAAAAACAGAAGACAACATCAAAGTAACACTATAGATGGGCATTGCGCAATAAACACAATGTTTGGTTCAGCAAAACGTAGACTGTTTTAAAGCACAGAAGAGGAATAAAACTTTACAGAGGAACAGTTTTATGAATAAATACTGCTCCAAGCTTTACTTGAAAATACCACCTTATGTTCTTATGTTCCCTGTAGATGGGCAAAAAAAAAAATGATCAACGTGAAGATAAACAGCTACTCTGTAACCTACTTTAAAATCTTTTCACAAAACTATTGAAATAATGAAGCAAACACAATAAACACAAATAAAACAAGAGGGTAGTGATAAGCTCTTTAACAGTGCTATGCTGGAACATTTGTTTCTGAAACTGCCTAAACATAAGCTGGGACTTGTAACCCTGACCCTGGAGACCGACAGTTGATCTCTGAATGGCTTTACGAGACTAATTATTTGCCAGTAAGGCTTTCCAGTTGTCTAACAATAAGGCACGGCCACCAGGAGGCAGTGAAGGATGCTCACTGGGCTGTGTGGACTCGCTCTCGCTGTTGTGCCGAGAGCTGGTGGACTCCGAGTTGAGGCTGAGCGTGCTGGGCACGGAGGGCAGCTCGCTGCAGAGCGTCTCCACGTCGTCGGGGACCACCGGCCACAGCTGCCTGCGGCTGTGCCGCACCGCGTCCCAGCTGTGCTGCTTCAGTATGTCACAGCCCTGCTTGGTCTTGGCCATCAGGCCTAGGACGTACAGGCAGGTTCTAGGAGAAGAGGGCACAAAACAGCCAATCAAGATTACCATCATCATAAATATTTCAATCATTCTGCCTGTGTAAAGGCCATGACAAGGAATAACACAGCTTCCTTCAGTGTAGGGTACAAACCATCACAGACTCCCAGACGCTTCAGCTCATCAATTATTGAGTTGATTAACGTTCAGGTCATCAAGGCAGCAGGATGAAAAATCTTGCTTACTTAAACAGTAGGAAGACAAACACAGGTAACTAACAGACAAAATAATTCCTGTGTACTGTGATGGCAAATCACTGGTGTAAAAGAACTACAGTGTACTGTCCTTATGTGCACTGGGCATTTAAAGATTGGTAAACATTGATGGAGTAAGAGTCAAAGTCAGGTTCAGAGGTAGTCTGTGAATTCTGATTCAGAAGGACTGTACTCTAATAAAACCGGCAGTTCCCAAGCAACAGCCAACCAGGTTTATTAATTCTCATTTTTTTTATCTGGCTGTTTCCTAAAAGAAGCTAAGGTATCAGCTTTGATAGCATGGCTGGGTGGCTTGTTCCAGTTTCCCAAAACCCTTTACAGAAATAAGTGCCTCCCCTCCACAGAGTAACATTTTGTTATGAACAAATACATTATCTGCAAAACTGCCTGCTTGTTCCGTCCCTTACCCTCGGATGGAGAGAACTTCACAGTTCTGTGCCAGGGCTATAATGTCTGGCACGACGTTCTCCTCCTGAAGGAGATTTAGACCCCAGTTTGAAGTGCCAATGTTACCCTGAAAACAAACAGGCTCAGATCAGCAATTAGTAACCTTGACAAAAAAGATCAATGTTGGAAAAATATTTACAGTCACTGAAGGTAATCATGGAATGAATATCTATTGACTTTGCACTGTTATATTTTATTTAGGGATGTAAAATTACTCAGTCTTAAAACCGGGATCACAAAGTGGGTTACTGCAGTATGAAAAGTAAATGGTAGATCTGAGGATACAGGACTGACTAATATTTGTCTGCCAAGATTAAGACAAAAGGTGTTTCTATCTTAAACGCAACTGTCAAACCAAGGCTGTTTTTCCCTTGCCAAATGCACCAAACACTTACTTTGTAGCACATCAAACCAGAGACACCCTATCATTCATCACTATTCACTTTTAAAGCATAACAGGGTGAAGTGTGTTACCAAGGCCCAAAGCGCTGCTTTGAGATGCTTCACGCCTTCCCATTTGTCCAGCATGGGAGACCGCACAGTGTAACTCAGGTCTGGCACGATACTCTGAGAACAGCAAAGGAAGAAAAGAGAAAAGAAACTTTGGATAAATATCAACACCAACTGCCCAGCCAAGGCCACAGAGAACTTTTCTAAAACACCTGGGGCACAGAGGCGAATAAAAGGAAAAATGTAAAATGGTTTAATCACGGCCATCTCTGTGGAGAGGTTTCTGAGAAATATCTAAAATATATTTCAAGGTAGAAGGAACTTCCTCATTGTACAAATAGTGCCTGGTTTTTACAAAATGATCTTCGAGGTTGATGTGAAGGACACCCGACAAGGTCGCCACACGACAGACACGCTGCAGTACCAGTTAGACATTAAAGACTTCAGTATTTTCCTCTTTACTGGTTTCTCTTGTCAGTTAGCTTGAATCTAGAGGAGGCATGTGAGGGGGGTCTAGCTCTTGTCTTTAAAGTCAGCAGGGTCTCACTGACCATTGTGTTTTTGACACATTTCCCATCTCCCAGGCCTAGAAAGTGCGTTGCCCTCATACAGGCCCTCACATGTTGAACACGCAGGGTCTTTAAACCACTGATGACATAGCTCACCCTTTCCTTGAATGAAAACCTTGTTTGTTTAATGTAACCAAACTGGATGAACAAAAAGCAGAAGACTTTCAAGTTAAGCAGAACAGAGATCCCTCACTGACACTGTTTAGAAGACTTGGTTTGAGTAATTTCTTGTTTCCCCTGTAACTCATTCACTCCATTTGTCTTATCAAGCTCTTGTGTTTGACATACAAGTAAGTACTTATACACTTGCTGCAGTCACAGTGTATTAAACAGAACATTCTGCAGCAGCAATTCTTCAAAACAATGTCATCAGACATGTCCAACTGTCTTCTCTCTCCTCTGGTCTGCAAAGCAGGTACAGAAGCTCCAGACTTACTAAAAACTTGTCTCAGTTCATCACAGGCAACGTCTCATTGTCTTGTGATAGAACCATGGGTTGCATGAGCACTCTGCAAATATTGATCGAGAGGTTCTGTGTCTAAAATAAAAGGAAACCCCACAGAGCTCTGTGACTACAACTATGCCTAGTGTCCAGTCACACAACCAAAATGAAATATTTTCCAGGAGTTCTGTTCCTTATTTATCTACTGCAGACAGAATGTAACTAAGGCCAGAAACAAAACAGAATCAAAATAAAAACAATAGTTTTCATGAATTTCCTTAGAATTTTGCAATGTCCAAAGATTTCTTATGATTCCTGATTTTGAGCATGCATTATATTAGCAAACAGCAAAAGTCTGTGTTGTCTATATCTTCAGAGCTTTTAAAAAAGCTCCTCATGTTTCTATCAAGAGAGCCATGACATAAAACTGTTTAGGTCAAATAATATTGCTATGAGGTATGCAGAGCACTACAAATGCCTGGCATAGCTCCAGTCAAAGGTTCAAAGGTTAATCTGCTCCCCCCTCTTCAGCAAGTACCTGAGCCTCAAGCAGATGGCAGCCTGTTTTGTCATGGACCAGCTGACCGTACAAGTGTACAGGAAGGTAGACATTTGGCCTCTGTAACCTGCAATATTGAACACAGCTATTTAAAAGAGCAGTTAATGACAGAATACACAAGCATCCTACTTTTCATCAGTAGGCAGAACATTCTGGAGGACAGACACAAAAAGAAGAAAGTCTTTTCAAAAGCAGGAATGTAAATAAAATACTCCCCAATCATATTCATGTTACGTTTTGCAGGCCCAAGTGGAAACAGTACATTTAAGGCAAAAAAACAAACACAGTGAGGTGATGCTAATCCATTCAAAATGGGGCAACAATTATCCAGCCTCTGGTGCTGTTATTTATACAAGAGAATGTGTAGTTCATAAAATCTAGATTTGATTCAGCTGCTGTCCAAAGAGAAACTCACCCAATTCTCTCAAGCACTAAATAAAACTGTCGAATAGCGACCTGCTTCTATGATTCAATGCATTGCCATCATTATTTTTAAACAGATAATATGGATAAACAGATTAAATCTACACTTTATGACATCAACATTAAATTTGCCAAATAATTCACAATTCCTAGAAAACTATGGCATGTTGGCTCAAAAAACAAAACAGCAGTAAGGTTCCATGATTCAAAATTTGCTTCCTGCAGTGCCATTTCAAAATACCACTGATGGACTGAGACAGTTGCAATCAAAGTAGGAGTTCACTCAGCCAATTCAAGAAAAGTTTAAAGGCCAAGAAGACTGAAGTTCTGGTTGAGACACTTTAGCTTCACCTTTGGTTGCTCCGTCTTACGTAGTTGTCTCCATCGACAGGTTTGCGGTATGTAGTGAGTGCTTCGTTCAGCTGCTCTTCAATCAGATCTACATATTTCAAATTGTACTCCTGCGGGAAAAGAAGATCAAATGAAACGGGAACTCTGATCATTTTACATTGCCGACCCTTCAAAACACTGGAAACGTGTGTTTGGAATGTGTATCTTTGTGTAATAATTCTTTCTGGAGATCCTTTGTCCACAAGCGGCTAAAACAGACCTGAAGGGATATGAATCAACAATTAAAATCTCTGATAGCAGGACTTCAGTTTCATCTCTCATCCAAACATGTTACAAATGCACAGCAGGACACTGGGTTGAATCAGGGAGCAGCTTCTGATGTTGCCTGTGCCTAGTAAGATACTATAATGATTTGCCCCCAACAAAGGCCTTCCACAAAAAATAGGCAGCCTGGACAAAATGGACCAAGGATCTCCTACCCACTTATTAGTCCTCTGTGCAGTTATCTGCTTCCAGCTTAACTTCATGTACAGGACACGTATAATGTAAATATATAGGTACCTTCAGGCTTAGTCCATTTTGTCCAGGCTATCTATTTTTGTGTGAGAGTCCTGTGTTTGGACGAATCATTATAGTATCCTACTACTACACCACTACCAATACATTCCCCTTAAAAACATTTCAGAATAAATTCCCAACAGCCCTTTGTACTTGAGGAGAGTAGACATCTGAGAACTAAGCTTAAGCATTCGGGAAAGTAACATCTGCACATTCATTAAAATTTTAAGAGTGAACTTTCGAACATGATGACTGCAAAAATAGTACGGCTCAACTCAAGAAAACTGTCTTCTGGAAAATGGTACTAAGCACAAATTTGCAGTGCAATGGCATCAATGAAGATGAAACAGCATCATCTGCTGCTTTAATTTGACAACACATAAATAAAAAAGCCCATTAACAATAACTTAGCATCCAATGACAGACCACCAGCACCAAAGGAAAAAACCTTTAAATAAGAAAATTAGTTCATTAAAGAATCATCAGAATTTATTACTATTCTTTTCCACCAAGAGTCTCAACCGAATGTTCATGAACTTACTGAGCTGCTTTGTAACCTACTACTTAATCATTCCCACCAAAAATGTCAGTCTTCATGAACACACCGCGTTTCTTAAATTATTTACTCATTCCCATCATGAACGTCAGTGCATCTCATCTGAGCTGCCTGATCAATTATGAATTGCTCCTTCTCACCAAGAACATCAGTCTTCATGAACCCTTGTAGGTCAAATAAGGAAACAAATGCAAAGCACATGTACAGTAAAAGCCTATGAGTCTATGATAAGCAAAGCAGGCACAGTGCCATTGCTTACCTTCTGCCATTTCTCCAGCTGTTTGGTAACATATCCCCTTTCATTTAGGTAGGAAAAGCCCTTTGGAATGGAAAGAAACCTAAAGCAAATAGAAAGAGCAGGATTTAATGGAATTAAAAATTTGGTCATTCACACAACATGGAATTTAGCCCAGGGGTTTCCAGGCTCTGCTGCTTTCTACAAAGAAATAGCATACTATGGGCCACTACATGAAAGCTGAAATGCCAGTTGATTATTTAGAAACATTGATGACGTTGTGCCATCTCAACCACACAACTTGCATACAAAAATGGAATACTGACAGCTAAGAGTACAATAATTACAACTGTATTAAACCGCTAATTGAAATTACAGTTCAGTTTTAATTACTGCAGAGTACTGCCATACCTATGCACCATATAAGCATAATATCTCCAAGTGCTAGCATTATAGTCATAGGTCACGTTTCTATGTATATTTACTTTTTGTATGACTGTAATTTCTGCAGAATAACTGTAAGCCAAATTGAAATACTGCATTCTCTTACCTACAGTTTTCAAATTAGCTAGTAATACTGTTGTGCTTGTGGACGGAAAATGAATTACAAAAAGGAGAAAAAAAATGCACACTCAATGATAACAGAGATGTTGTTCCTTACGAGAAATTGAGGAAAAAGGCAGAATAACCCAGATGCACAGTGCATACTCCCTCTTCTCCAAAATGGGTTGTTCTGCAGACATAAGTCTTCGGCAGAACAAACATCTAAACATCGAACATTTGGCTAGACACAGATCTCATCTAGGCAAAAGTTTCTGAGCTGCTGGCATTCCAAGTGAATAGAAACCCCCCTTTGTAAAAGGAATGGACAGATAAACTAACCCACCTGTCCAATTAGCAATTTTTAAACTCAGTATTAAAATATTCAATATACATCAATACATTTCTAAAAATACAAATATCAAAAGCAACCCATTTAATTAGAAAAAATGACTTAAAACTAATTATATTGAAAGATTCTTTACCCAGGTGTTTATGAATAAACGTATATTTATAAAAGAGGTTTGAAATCTAATTCTGTCTTTAATTACTGAGGTGTTAAAGTGTCAGAAAGAGAAATAAGGAAATTTAAATATCGAGAAAACGCAAAATACAGAATCTGAATTACAAACAGGTGCAGATGAGAATATGTGGGCAGACTGGACCATTATCTCAATCACTCTCTAGCGACAACACTGATCGCTCAAGATCCTTGTGTGGTTCTCACTCCTACATCCCTTACCGTAGAAGAAGCAACAGTCCTTTATCTCCTAAATGGGACAGTGCTGGCTTCATCTGAATTAGTGCATGGAGATTGGCCTAAAAAATGAAGCACAAGAAATGTCAAGATACTGTATACACAACTAAAATAAAAAGCAACTATAATCAATTACAAACTACCAATAGTGCAGCCTAGTCCTTCTACTCAAACAACCCTTCAAAGGCCCCTGGTGCCAACAGCAGACTCCCATACGTTGAAGTTCTTCCCAACAGTGAGGTAGTCGAGGATATTCCTGCCGTCTCAGGCCTATCTGACCCCATTGGTGCTCTGCCTAACAGGTCCTGCCCCTTGAGGAACTCCTAGTCACAGTTTATTCTCTTTTTGCCTACATCTACCTAAGGACACAGCTTACCTTGTCCTCACAGGCCTCATCCAGGATGTCGAGGGCCTCCATGGAGATGGTCTTGTTCTTATCATGCAGCTGAGTCACCAGCAGCTCGATTCCCCAGTTGCTGAAGAATTCGATGTTGGCCCTCAGGAGAACTCGTAGGTGCTTGGTTGCATACAGCCTGCAGCTCTGTAATGCAAGCGTGGATGAGAAGGACACCAACCTCCTGAAGCACCTGTTTCTCACCAACACTAGAGGCACTTTGGAGACCTTGTTTCTGTGAGGACTGACTCAGACAGTGCAAGTCTGAACTGGTAGACCCTGCTGAAGTGGGACTTCAAGTAAGAATGGAAAAGTACAATCTTCAGTGAAAGACACCCTTTCGTGGTTCTAACCTGAATGTCACATGTGGGAATCATGGCAATGAACTGAAGTAGAAGTACTTTTTGAAAACAAGGCCAATGCTTCATGCTAATGCAGATCAGGCCACCCACATAACAGTTTATAACACAAAAGCCAGAACACTACAGTTTTATTTCTATGCTGTTATATTCACCTTCAGATTTAAGAACCACATAATACTGACTTAATTTCACTGTATATTCTCACAGTATATTAATTTCACTGTATATTCTTTATTTTGCAAAGCTTATATAGGTAAGTACTAGTATGTGAACTTTACATGGCGGTAGACAGTTTGGAAATACAAAGGGCAGACTGACACCAAAGGGGAAAACAAAAGGCCACACTTATCCATGGTTAAAAAATAAAGAGGAAGATAATGGGTTTGTCAGTATTTTACAATCTTATTTCTCTGTTTTACAATTAAAAGCATAACTAAGGCTTTGGTTGTATTCTCTGGCTTTGGCTCTGTACAGCTTCACACTTGACATAACTATTTCTCTTTGTGACATTCATAAAATTTTGCAGGAGGGAAGCACCACACCAGTCCTGGAGGGCCAAAAGGTTAATTGTTTGCCTGCCTCCTAAGCCCTTAATCACGTAATTGATGCAATGACTTGCTTAATTGGATTGAGTGAAGTTTCTGCTGGAAAGAGCTATAAAACCTGCATAAAAGCAGCCCCTGAAAACTGGAGTTGGGCCCCCCGGTATTATGATATCGTTTTACTGGCAGCTTCCTTATTTAGTCTGCATAAGGACGGCGAACTCCTTATGAAACAGGTTTATAACAACACCAGCTATAATACTTACGTCTGTAGCTGCAGTTAAGATTTTGGACAGGATGACCCTGGCCAGACCATCACGACTGTAGTCCAACGTGGAAACGGTCAGTTTTAACAAGTGGTCCTGGTTCTTCAGTGAACAAAGATTTAGCAGACTGGGAAAAAGAAAATTAGCAGAGATGAAAGAGGGAAATCATCAATACTACGGTTGCAAGCAAAAGTTTGTGAACTCTATGGAATTACCTTGATATCTGCATTAATTACTCATAAAAATGTGGCCTGATCTTCAACTAAGTCACAATAATAGACAAACACAATCTGCTTAAACTAATAACACACAAACGTAATTCTTCTTGTCAATATTGAACACATCGTTTAAACATTCACAGTCCAGAATGGAAAAAGTATGGCAACCATTGTATTTAGTAACTGGTAGAACCTCCTTTAGCAGCAATAACCTCCACCAAATATTTCCTGTAGCTGCTGATTAGGCTTGCAGATTTTAGACCATTCCTTCTTTCAAAACTGTTTCAGTTCATTGATATTTCTGGGATTCCTTGCGTGAACAGCTCACTTCAGGTCATGCCACAGCATCTCAATTGGGTTGAGGTCTGGACTCTGACTTGGCCATTCCAGAACAGAAATTTTCTTCTGTTTTAGCCATTCTGTTGTTGATTTACTCCTGTGCTTCGGGTCATTGTCTTCTATTAAGCTTCAGCTGAACGACCGCTTCCCTGACATTCTCCTGTAAAATTTCTTGATACAATTTTGAATTCATTGTTCCCTCTATGATAGCAAGCTGCCCAGGCCCTGAGGCAGCAAGGCAGCTCCAAACCATGAAGCACCCTCCACCTTCACGGTTGGGATGAGGTTTTGGTGTTGGTGTGCAGTGCTATTTTTCCTCCAAACATACCATTGCGCATTTCTGCTAAAGAGGTCAACTTTTGTCTCATCTGTCCACAGAACATTGTCCCAGAAGCATTGTGGAACATCCAGGTGGTCTTTTACAAAAGTGAGACGTGCAGCAATGATTTTGTTGGAGAGTAGTGGTTTCCTCCGTGTTGTCCTTCCATTAACACCGTTTTTGTTCAGTGTTTTTTTTATAGTGGACACATGATAGTGACTCCAATTAGCTTTTGGAGAAGACATTAGCCTAGAGGTTCACATACTTTTTCCAGCCTAGACTGTGAATGTTTAAATTATGTGTTTAGTACTGACAAGAAGTACAACTGTTTGTGTGTTATTAGTTTAAGCAGATTGTGTTTGTCTATTATTGTGACTCAGTTGAAGATCAGACCACATTTTTATGAGTAATTAATGCAGAAAGCAAGGTAATTCCAAATGGTTCACAAACTTTTGCTTGCAACTGTATATATACTGCAACAGATAAATAACTGAAAACCTCTCAGATTTAATGATGAATGATCTTTCTTAAGAGGAGCCTCAGTAAATCCCATTATTTGGCTCTGGTGAAGGTTATTTTTCCTCCAGTTGGAGCTGCTGGCAGAGGTCTCTGATGCTTTAACTTTTGACAGTTATTGTTAAGCAGTACTTCATTGCCAGCATTTTTTTTCCAACATCAACATGTCAGTTTTGTGCCGGAAAAATGACTAGAAATTCCATAACAATTCAAAGATGTTTTTTAGTGGGTAAACAAGTACATTTTGAAGATTTTTTTCCACTAGGGCCTCGGCGATTCAATTGAGAACAGAGACGAAGAAACAAGCTAATAGCAGCAATACGAAATCATAAATGCCAAGATGTTTCCTAGGTCTCAAGGAAAAGCTGCAAGCAAACCCGTCACTGTGTTCCGAAGGGCAGTATTTCGACTGGCAGTTACTGTCAAAGATACCCTACCACTGATTTTGTTCTGGTACCTGAAGATAACTGTAATTCCACGCCTGGTAGCTAGTCAAGAGTGGCTTTAAGAGTACTTTGTTGCTTTGGGTCAATAAATGTGTCTATCAAAAAATTAATAAGTGTCAGCAAGTGAGCCACAATTTAGAAAGCAAGTCATCAGACTCTTCTTGTTGAGTAAATTTAGGGTCAGTCAACCACACACTGTAACAGAAGGGTTATGTAACAAGCCTTGAAACAGGAAAAATGAGTGGTGAGTGAAACGTTAGTCTAAAATTCCTGCCAGAATCCCCAAAACCTAGCATCTCTCGGGTATTTTACTAAATTGGTATCACATTACACAAAAGAAGAAATGCCTGGTTTCAGAGCTGTAACTAATTAAAAATGTTTCATGAACACGAAGTAAAAGTCTTAAATCATGGTATACACATTAATACTTGGTGTGTTGGCTAAATAACATCCACAGGCACAATCTTTTCTATTTTTTTATTTCTGTCTTTACTTTTGCTCTTTAAGGCTAAAATTAGCCTATTGGTACAGAGCAATAAATCAATTTAGAGCAATGAAGTAGTCAGCCAGCATGCTGCTAGCTTTTTATATTTCATTATTTGGAGTGAAAAGAGAGCCCCACTTATATTAATCTCACTGCTACCTGGTTTGTTTGAAAGAAAAAAAGTATATAAACTGTTTTTAAAAACTGAATGTGTAAACGTAATGCTTAGCTTTTATGTTTATTGATAGTTTTAAGACATCTTAAGATTCCAGACTGGAGGGTTTAATCCCAGATGGGACAATATCATTGTACCCTAAGAAACTCATATTTCTTGAGTAGGTGCCCTACTAGATAAATGTGTATTCTCCAAATCAACATTATACATGATGATTTGTTCTCAATTGGCTGATCTGGTTAAATAAAAATATTAGTCAACACTTGACATAGTGTTTGAAGCTTAACCATTCTCCACATTTGTAAGAGAATTTATTGACTTTTTGGATGAAAGTGAAAAAAAGAGAAAAAAATTATACAATGAAATAAGAAGCAAGGCCAAAAAAATTAAATGTGTAAAAAACCTGTTCACTTAAATAATAAGATGCCAGGTAGACAGGACAGTTTCCTTGCTCCATAATAAACCAAAGCAATATGAACACGAACATTCATCTGTGTATTTCATTTTCCAGCAGGGAGTTGCTTTCATGTGGTTTTCTCTTTACACAAGGAGCTGAACTATTTCCTTCATTCAGTGCTGTACTGGAGCACCCATCAGAGTGTCATTAATTTTCCTGCCAATTCATAAAACGCTTTTATAATGGTCAGGTTGCAGTTAGCATTTTTTTCCCCCATTCAAGTCAATTGGCTGTGGTGGACATTGTATTTAGTCTTCTAATCTGCACACTCTATGATTGAAGAAGGGACTGAACATTTCTTCACACTCCCTCAAGTGCTGCATTAGAAATACCTTAGGCATCGAAAAACGGCTAACTACATACAACATCATTCCTGGGATTGTATTCACACTGAAGAAAATACATAACACAAATAAAGTTGTTTTAAATAGGGGTAAATAAAAACGCTCATAATGATTAATTTGACTAAAATTTCACTGAGAGCATTGGCTTCAGATAAGGATGCAAGCATGTCAATATTTGATAGTCTCCTGCCTGTGCCATTAGCTGATCCAAGTGAAATTCACCACACAACAGCATACGATAGGTTAAGGGTCACCGGAGTGGGCTGGTTTCAAAGATAGCCTGTGGCTCACACGGAGCCCATGAGCTGGCAATATTATCAGGGAGAGCTACATCAATCGATGCCTTAGCTTTCTTGTTAGATGATGTTGATGCCACTTACAGAAATCACTATATAAGAAAATGACTATTATAGCTCCCCTTCCCCTGAGAGAGCAGAAATGGCAAAAGCGGACATTTTGAAAGCACTTTGCCTAGTCCTCATATAGTAAGGAGGTGGCAACCATGAAACTCTCAAACAAGAAAATTTGTATACTTTAAACTTTTGGTGCATGCGCTGTATTATGTTAGGCCAGCTACCAAATTAAACTCCCTTATAACAGTGCTATCTCAAATCAGCATCAAGCTATAAACTGCAGCAAGAAAAAAACAAAACCACTATCACATCTTTGTGATAATCTATTAAGGGATAAACACTGAAATTTTTTTTTTCATTTTCTCACACTAAAACCCCACTATTACAGTATAAAACAGATAATGAAAAAGGTCAAGCAAATTACTATGCTCCTGAGTCTCCTATAGTATATTCCTATAATATTATTTAATATTTTAGATGTTACGGGACTCTTTCCACAGTTAATAGGTTTGCTTAAGTAAAAGAAAATAAATCCTTTATATTCACCGTTAAGACCTTTTTATTTTACCAGCTATTTTTCAACTTTTTTGATTCCCTTAAAAAAAATCAACCATTTCCGTTACAGAAATCTATTTCAAATCCAGGATTAAATCCATGCATTGATAATATTTCTAATTATTATTACTATGTTAGAAACATTATATCAATGCATTATTTGCAATGTGACAATGGTTACTGACACTTTGGTAAGGAAAGTATTGGTCATTTAATTTAAGTAAGCTCTTGCTACTGTATACATGGCTTAGGTACTTTATGTGATATGACTGAATGTCACCTTTTTAACTTTTTTAAATATGACTGGCCATCCAAGGAATTTTACTAGTGCCTGGAGCTGCGATTATTTCAATAGAACATCAGACTTTTATCCAGTGTCATATTGTGTCGTATGGATACACAATAAAATGAATGAGATGTCAATAAGGTTTACAGCCAGTGCTGTGAGCGCTTTGGAACAGTCTGAGCAGAGCAGTATACTCACCACTGGAAGACACTGCATTTCTCAAGCATTTTGACTCCATAGGGGTGAGAGGACAGCGACCCCAGGAAAAGGAAGTAGTGCTGGCTGAGGGTGTTGAGAAGACCATTGTTCTGGAGGCTGCGGTCAGGTTTCATTCCCGAGGAGGAGGTGAGCCACTGGACGATGTCCTTAACTAGGTCCTCCAGGTACGGCTGGCCATCCTGTTACCAAAGATGACACAACAGGACACTGTAGAGCAGGCCAGCCCAACTGCGGTCTTCCAGGGCCGCTGTCCAGCAAGTTGAAGATGTTTATTTCAATCTTCTCCTTCTCCAGGGGAAGCAAAGACTTTAACTTGTCCAATTAAGCAAATATTTAATTCAATTAATGCGCGGCGTGGAAGGAAAACCAGAAACTTTCTGGTCCTCCAGGACTCCTCCAGGACTGTAGACACCCCTTACTCCCAGGATACAGACAAATGCCAACAAACATTTCAGAACCCTTGTGGCAGTCATGAAGAAAGAATAAGAAAAATTTTAAACCAAATTTCCATGGTATGTCTACATGACCATACAGCACCCTTACACGTTTTTAAAAAATCCATCTGCTTTCTTAAATTTGCCTGGTCGCAATGAGAAAACCACTACTGCATTTATTCAGTTATAACGCAAACTGGTAAAACAAGAATTACCACCCATATATTAAGCAAAAAAGAAGTGCAGAGCGTGTTTTTTTGTTGTTTTTGACAACAGGAACTGCAAGTCATGAATGGCTGCTTTACCTCATCCGACTCGAGCAGGAACTCGATAAACTGGCAGCCAACCACTGTCAGCTGTTTGGCTTTGCTGTGATCCAACTCCAGACTGGCGTAAAGCTTACTGCTGGGCTTGTAAAAATACAGCAGCCTCCGGACAAACCTAGAGCCAAACATTAAAAGTCACGTGACTCGAGGAAATGCAACTAAGCTGCAAAATACACAGGGCAGACTCAAGAGCACGTCACTGGAATGAAAGACGGAGAAACAGACATACACTGTTCTGCTAAAAAATAAAGAAGCTGAGTAGCTAAAATGGCCTTGATTAAATAAAAATCTGACATAACAACCAATTGGAAGTTACAGTACACACCCAATATTTGACAGTTTTGGTTCTATATTGGGCACACAACAGTTTACTCTGACAATGTGTGGAAAGTAAGAAGAGCTGCTGTTGGTTTCAACTCAGCTAGTTAAAAATACTTATTAACAGGACTTTTAAAGATTTTATTATAAATACATACAAAATGTGTTCTTTTTGTACCCAAATTAAAAAAATATATCAGAGAAGTACTCTTGAATCAACTGAAAAAGTGGAAAGCATTAACCAAATTAGTAGCTGTGAAATTCAATGTGATACTGTAGCTGTTCAGCACATCAGTTGATGACAGGAAGAGACTTTCCATTACCTGTGCATCTGCTCATCTTTGTTGCTTCGCAGATTAACATTCGGCCACTAGAAGAAGAAAAAAGTAGATATTATGTAGATTCAATAATAAAAAAATGATCCCCTACCTCATTTAAAAAAAGGAAGCAACACAATTACAGTTCTACTAAAGCCACAGTCACACAGAGGGAGTTCCAGAAGCTGTATGTTGTTGTCTAAAGAACTAAGACATGACTCTCTCCCCAGGATCATAGTGTAATACAACAGCAGACTTCTTTTCTAGAGAGTGTTTTCTAATGGATTGTTTTAAGGGATTCTTTGCTCTTCCTGTTATGGTACATGTTTTTAGGGGAAAAAAGACTGTAGCAAAAATGTCTAATAACTGCAGTGTATCAAATGTCAGACAAAACAACTAAACCAGAATATAAAATGTAATTACACTCTTGCATTTTGAGTTTTTCACTAGGCACTTCTGTAATTTTTTACAGTGGTTTTCAGAATAAGAGTGAGGATTTGTGTCTGTTTTAAAGTGCTTGTGCATAATTCTGATATGAGAATCAAATTTGTTTTATGTTACATTGTACAAATAACAATGTGTTGAACATAAATATGATGAAAACCTCCAAATACAAAACTGTCAGCCATCCATAATACCACTTTCTATCAGACAACTACCATACGATCCGTATTAAAATCTGTGCACAACCATTTCTGCATTTGTTGATTAAACTGGATATTTAAATTAAAATATTTTTTCAAGCCGAAGGCAGGAAGGTCTGCCCTCACCTTTAAAATTGTTCCAATGAGAACCCAGTTCCAGTCCAAATTCTGTTTGTGGTTGAGGATTTGACTATCTCTGAGGTTCATCATAAGAGCTTCTTCAGTGTCCTAAACAAAAAAAGGAAAAGTGGATATTTTTAATTTGTAATAGGAAATTAAAACCTACCTACACAAAGGTTGAGCATCTGTCTAAACAGCAAATAACCTGACTAAAATCAAGTCAAGATGAAAAGAAAGGTTAAAAAGAGATAAATCTCAGTCACAGCCCATGTGGTAAGGAAAGTAAAAATGTTTTGCATAAAAACAGACAAATGATTATTAGCCTGAGAAGGCCACTCAAATTTTACTACTGGATATTAATGGTTACTATTAGCTGCTGTTCCGAAGTATATCATTTTCTTCATACAGCACTTTGATTTAAAATTTTACACTTTTAACAATATATCCTAACATTGCTTTATTATTGCTTCCCCACATTGGCTAGATGACAGTAATGATGCGACAAGATGAGCATCTAAGTCTTTTTCATACAGTAGGTAGCTCCTTCAAGCTCAGTGTGTCCATCAATACCTTGGTTTTGCTACACCCAAATAATACTTTGCAGTTGTCAACATTCACAATATTGAATTATCCAAATCCTTCTGAAATTCCTGCTTGTTGCTTATAAGGGGTTTTACAATCCAATTTCAATTGTTGTGTTGTCTCCACGTGTGACTAGCTTACTAGCTATACCAGAATCTGGACCACTGAAATGGTCCATTACATGGTTCTCAATTGAAACGCACACCATTACGTTGAATGTCTACTACATGCAATTGGATAAAATTGCATGCAGACACAATATTGTACAAGTAACAACTTTTCAAAAGATGTTTGATAAGCAAGTTAGTTTGCAGCTCGCACCTTGAGAATGAAGATGTCTTTCTGTACTCGCAGGTGCTGGTCTCTTCTGTAGTGTGCTGCCGCTGACTTCCTGATGATGTGGTCCAGATACAGGCTGTGAGGCTTGGGACCCCTCTTCTTCTTTTCATGGAAGCGTTTTAGGCAATTCACTGCTGCACTGGCTCGCCTGGAGAACCACAGACAATAAACTCTCTTTAGTTCTCTGCGATGTGAAGGAACTTTTGATTTCACCAGCCCTTTAAAAAATATTCTGTCCATGTGCTTTCTTAAACAAAACTTAAGAGAACAGAATCGAACTTCAGGCTACTTGGACTAAAGAATCAGTTATTCAGTGACAATGCACAGAACAAATTCAGATATTAGAATAGTAACTATTTTAAACAAAGCTACCAGCGCATGTCTTAATGTGCTAAATGATCCCCCAATTTTGGTTTCTGTTTGCTTTCACTTTTTTCATCTTTTTAAAATCATCTTTTAAAACTTTTAAGGAACAATCTCCACATAAAGAGTGAAATGCGTGTTAGGGTTAAGTCATGTTTCAAAACCCCAAAATTGGTTGGGTATAGCTTTAACGGCAGATTCCCTTTACCAAAGAGAGGTGTACAATTATCAGAGATATTATAAGTGGCAAAAAAATCATTTCAGACTGAGGATAGGAAATGACTCTTTACATAATGAACTAGGGGAATCTGCAACAGGCTGCCCAGCCAGGTGGGTGAGGCACAAACTCTAGGTTCCTTAAAAAAAAGAGACTAGACAAAATTTTCAATTCACTACCAAGCATGACAGGTCAAATGGCAACATCTTGTTTGCATGATGTTCTTATATTATTCTAAAAGGCTGAGATGTCACTGTATTTTGTACCTCATATCACTTATATATGTGTCAAGCTGTGCATTACTAAACAATTGACCCCACAGTTTTGAGGTACTCACATTCTTTTCTCCTGTGAAATATCGAAAGAGGCTGCCATGTTCATCAGGGTGGGCAGGCAGTGCAAATGATGGCTGTGTGAATGTGGAAGGATTGTATTGGCCTGTGGAAAGAAGGCAAGGAAAGGACACAAGTTTGCGACTCACATTCCACTGAATACCATTTTAGTGGACAGTACAGTACACAGGATAATGTTAAAACAATTATTATTTCAACATTTCACTTATGAAATCTCAAAGAGCCTTCAAGCAAACCTTTGTTAAATAGTTTAGTAGGTTGTGCATACTGTACAAGAGAGAGTCTTGTACAGTATGCTTCTAAGCCTTCTAAGCCCAAAAAAATAATAAAGGCCTCTTCTGAGGCACGTAAGTATTCACATAAAGCAAATCATGTAAGGTATAATGGGGTAGCCATCTAAAGTATACCTACACAGCTTAACAATTGTTTTGAAGGTAAATGTTAGTGGGTGCTGAAAACTTAAAAAAGATTAATTAAGTATAAAAATGTATTTTTTATTCTGGGAAAAAGCATATGTATGTACTATCAGGTACAGAAATCCAAATTGCCAAAGTCTGTTTTATTTGTATTTTTTCTAGGAAGCTATTACAGTAGTAACGGCCTCTAGTGTTATTTTCAATTAGGAAATACATTTAGGAATGTTAATTAAGGACTTTGGCTTAACCTTCTTGGCTGAAGGCCAACCCACTGGACTCCCCATGCAGAGGGAGAACTTGGCCAAGGGGGAGCTGCAGAAAGAGTGGAGATGGGGAGCAGGAGGGATACAAAAAGACTAATGCGAACAATATGGCATTAGATGCTCAAATATGACATTAATAGTTTTTCAGGAAATAATGTTATAATGTTATAACATGTCATGTTAGTTAGATTAGCAAAGGAGAGGGAGGTTGCTGTCATCTTCCCTGAACTTTGGTTAATTATACCCTTGAACCTCAACGTATCCTAGGCAGTGTAGATCAATCTGGTGTCACTGTTTTACTCTGAAGAATCGGGTTATGTACAATAACTGAAAGGTAGTTTCTGCAACCTCCTACTGTGAACAGGAGCAGGCAGATTCTGTAAGATTCACGTTACCATGTGCAAAAGTTCTCCCAGGAGGATGGTCGCGCGCACGGACACTTGGTCATCGCTGCTCGTGATTACTTCAACTAAGCCCTGCGTTCAACCGAAATACACAGGATTTTAAAAAGGGAAAATCTACGGTTTAAAAAAACATCAATAACAAAAAAGGTGAAGTGAAACAACTGCCTGTTCCGCACCTCTAAGAGTCCGCTGTTAATGAAGGCAGAAAGTACCAGGGCCAGGTAGTTGTCCATCAAGTCAGGCCTGATGAATACAAGCAAAGTGAAACATAAGCGTTAATGTTACTGTACAGCAGGCCATGGGTTTTAAACCCCAGTTTCCCCATATCACTGTAGTGACCATGTGAGTAATATCAGCCCAGTACATTCATTTCAGCATATTCTGTGGCTAAGGATCTGTGTCTGTGGCTGGAAGGTTGCCAGGTCTTATCCTGTGGTTGGCAGAGGAATCCTACTCCGTTGGGCCCATGAGCAAGGCCCTTAACCCCAACTGCTCCAGGGGCAACGTATAAACGATATACGCTGATCCTGCGCTCTGACCCCAAGCTTCTTCTCCCTGAGTGTCTCTGTGTCTCATGGAGAGCAAGTTGGGGTATGCGAAAAGACAAATTCCTAGTACAAGAAATTGTATATGCCCAAAAAAGTGATCTTATCTTAAGATACAGGAGGCATGACTACCTAATAACGGCTGTATTTGTTTTTTTTTCTCAGTTTTTTACTATTGCTCTCCTGTTTTTATATCAGTGCTAGGCTAAAAGCTGCTCACATGGCAATTTTAAACAAAATGCAACAGACGCCGTCACACATTCACAGCCAGTCATGGCATTGTACCCATTCACATCTCCTTTTTCTCTAACTGTTGTCTGTGAAAGCACAGAAAAACTAGCCTCACTGCAAACACACGAGGGCCTCGTCTGGTGTGCCAACTCTCAAACATCTAAGCAGCTGCCGGCCTCAAAATAAGCCTGGCATTTGCCCCAGAGCCATAAAACACAGCACTTTCCAATGTTTGTTATTACGAGGTCAAAACAGAGAGGCAAGAGCAGCAGACACATTTTTGGCAAACCCAGCCTTTCAGTATATACTGTACTAGTATATATGAAATTTGCTGCATTGATGACAGAAGAACTCCTGTCTCTACCCTCCCCAACACTGGCCAGCACATTATTGTATTTTATCATGGTAAACCAGTTATGCCATTACTTTCAAATTTAAACAGTGTACAATTACATTTTTTCATCTGGACTATGAATAATTCTTTGGGACATACTTCAACACAACTAGAAATCTCACTTTCATTTTATTCTGGTCTTTCCCTGGAATATTTGTCCTTTTTCTGGTTTGTGCATAGCTAATGACACACTTTTTATTTAAAATTGAGGGATCAGTCCAAGTATAAAAAGCAACACCTGAAAAATCTTCTTGTATAGAGCTCTGACACAATTAGACAAGACCTAAGCTGTCTCAGTGATGTAATAGACAAACAACTAATAGCTGTTTTTACAGATCCTTTAAACTGCTTAACCTTTCATACGTATCACCTATTCCTTCTGCACAGTCACCTATAACAGGACTATAGCTTCATGTCTTAACTGAAACATGAAGCGCAAGGAGGAAGAGTAACTTGATCATTGAGTTAGAGCAGCGCCATGTTTCAAACCATGAAGCCCTCTTTCTCTTAACTACAGGACAGGCTAGTCCTCAAGGGGTACGGATACAATAAGGAGCAATACTCTGCAGACAGCCATGTAACGGCACACATGGTTCATGAAATGATTCAGTAGTTGGCCAATACCATTTCTGTGGTACTGGTGCAGAATGTATCACCATTGACCACTGACTGCCAACAGGGGGATTTTAAAGAATTTTAAAAGAAAAACGCAACTGTTTATCAATCTAAACTAGCCACAGTGTCCACAATAGAGTAATGTGTCACAGGAACAGTCACGTCATTACAAAAGACAACTTTTGATGGTGGTGCAAAAGATGTTTGTGTGCCCAAAGGCATCCACCAGGCTTTTAATGAGATGTGTGGTTCTCACTAGAAATGAACCTGGGATTTCTAAACTCATGAAACTTTTTACTTGTGACCATAGCTGAATAAGAACTCATGACTCCTGAAATTCCTTAAGTATTCAGGTCATGATTCACTCGCTATCATCATTTGCAAGAAATCTGCTGAATGCTTTGTTATGCTGGATGTGTATTCTGCAGGATATTCCTGCTTTTGCATGCAAGTGGAAATTCATATTCCACCATTGTGCAGGGGTTACATGGAGGGGAAACATCTTGGACATTGGACACCCAAGCCTTTGCATTTAATCAGGCAGACGCCATAAAGACATTAGCTGGTGGGAAACAGCAGTAATGCTGACAAAGTGCAAGCAGCCAAACATGGGAAATCACACATTTACAGTCGGTGAAGTTATAGCAATATTTAAATTATTAAAAATAACTCAAATAACACATCTACAAAACTAAAAAATACAATAATGCCATGAATCTACAAGTATAACTGATATTGCCTTTAATCTCCAAATCCCTAGTTGTTCATTAGCTCAGTCAGGCTTTATTCATAGCGACACAGTCAGAACAGCTATAATGAGGCTCTGCATGGAGGATCGATGCAGTTTCTGCTGACCACACAGCACGCTCGTAGGCACTGGCAGGTGACAAACGAGAGGAAACCCTGGTTGGAACTGAACACACTCAACCTCTCTGGTGACCAGTGGAAGGTCTCTGTCTGAACTCCAGCACATACTGTAGCCCTCTTCTATGAACCAAGACCCTTACTGGATGAGCCTCTTCAGAGATACATAGTGAAGTGTGTTATTTAAAAAGAAATGCACTGCAATATCAATGGAAAGAAATTTGAATCAAACAAATTTTCTGGGTGAAAGAAAGGAATCAGACGAGGCTCTTTGGTATGTGTTACAAAGAGAAATTCTCAGAGGACCGGCTGGTCATTGCTTCTTACCTTGACCTGGCTCGATGTGGAAGTATGATTTTTGCCTCAGCTGCCACAAAACCATCTGACAGCCTCCAGGTGTCCTGAAATCGACTGGGGTCTAAACGTAACAGATAAAAAGCAAAATGCATACCATAAATGACTGGAAGTATTCGACTGTCATTTAGTGACCAGCCAAGGTTTTATTTCTTCATATTGTTACATACTTGAACGAAACACTGAAGTCCATAGCACCTACAGGATGGACTGCATGTACCAAAGCTTGCATGTGCAAAAAAAAAACAGAGGTGAAATGTGGAAATTTAACTGCCTTATACTCGATACTCATTCACTCCTAATACATGCCTATCAAAGCGAGTTAGACAGATGAACCTATGAGCAGAGACTAATTTATGTGTGACTGACATGGACCTTTATTAAAATAATAAACTTCATTTTATATAATCATCTCAAAGAGCTTTGTGACCCATAAAAGGAGACCATGATAAATCTAAATTTAAAACAACACAAAGCGAAAAACTAAAGGAACTCAGATCAAACAATCACATAAACCCAGAGCTAATTAGAGCTCTAGAACTCCAGAGCAAAACTGTTTGCTTTCTGTCCCACTTGCTCACATGCAAGATGCACAAGGTGGGCCAAGCGAGACAAGGGAGCACCGAGTGTTCCACACTAAAATGAAAAAGAAACTAGAGAACTGGTGCCCTCCCCACACTGTTACATGCAGATCACAGGCCACAATCAAGATAAAACAGATTACAACTGACTACTTATCTAACTACTGCTTTCATTTTGCAGTCAACGTTCGTACACCACTTCTGTTGTCATAACAAAATCTAAAAAAAGTGTTAACTCGCATGGAGTGACTGGGGGTTAATACTGAGGATCCTTTTCAAGACTCAATATTAATAATATTGGCAAACTCTTTCCAGAAGTGTGTCACATCATGGTATATCTTGCCTCCCTTTCCTTTTCCTGCTAAAATCTCACTAAATTCAAATCTGGAGTCACCGGAACATAACGACAACAAAAACACAAGACAGCTTAAATAAATAAGCACTAAATAACAAAGCATGGACCAAATTGTTTTCTGCTCCATGCTCAAAGCAACAGTTCTGTTCCCAACTCCTATTTCCACATAACATTACCCCATGCTGAAAAATTATAGCCCAAATCTGAAGGAATTTCAATTTATTGAATATTAATCTTATTTCAAAGGACTTAGAAAACTCATTTAAGGAGGACTGGCAATACCCACCCACACTGAGAAGAGCTTCAATAAATTCGTGTGTCACAACAGGAACCGGGAGACGAAAAATGTCGTACATGACCTCCAACAGGCCGCGCTGCGGGGAGAGGAGAATGGAGATAAGAGGAGGTTCTGGGCATAATCTAGTGCAGTACAAAACAGAGACAAACCGAGAAAGGGCACACATCACTTGCACTGGTTTAAGGGCAGTAGGAAACACTGTCACACTGCTGCGAAAGAAACAAGCACCTTAAGTTGATTTTTTTAAATCTTTTTTTAACATTTTATTAATGCGAAACTTATAAAATATGCTGGTCACCCCTAATGTTCAGCCCTAAGCCGGAGTAATCTGCCCTGTATATTATAAAATGAGAATGCTATCCAAACTACCTATACATTTGACTCAATAACAAAACATCTTCTCAAACGTTATTGTACTTATTTAATGTAACCTAAATAATTGTATTTTATTCTAACAAAACAAACACCAGAGAAGATATCTGCAGTGGTACAATTGGCCTGAATTTGTGAAACAAAACATTGTTCTTTGTGTGGTATTAAACATTCATTTGTTAAAAGGTAAATTACTCTAATGTACAGAAAAGGGAGATGCAGGTTTTTGTAATATTTAGCAAACTGCTCACAATTCTGACATTGCCCTTAAAAAATAATTATTTTACATTCCCCAATCCCCTTATTAAAACTAACTATGAGAATCATACATGTGTGTTGTACTGTTACACAAGGTTTGCGAGTGTAAATGGCAAACAATCACTTTGCTCTGTGATATCCACAGGGGAGAAACACTAGCACACATCTGTGAATTGTTTGCTGGGTGAACAACCTCATACTGTACACTGATGATGAAGGTGTACATACCCGTACTTCCATATTTGGTATGCAAAGCAAACCTATGAGTGACTGGATTCCAGAACTGCCCGATTTGCACAGGTTAATAATTCCTACAGAGTTGGAAAAGTAAAACAGAAAAATAAAAGGGTAAGTGAAATGAGACAACAAGATGGGTATTTTAGGTCAAACCAGCCCAAAGGTAATGAAATGTATGAAAGGACCTTCTGGTTTTACTTTGAAGGACAAAGCAAACGGGTAATTGATTAGAACTTCTCTCAAACTTCACAATTCTCACACTACTATTAAAACTAACA
This sequence comes from Atractosteus spatula, assembly GCF_055471065.1. NCBI lineage: Eukaryota > Metazoa > Chordata > Actinopteri > Semionotiformes > Lepisosteidae > Atractosteus > Atractosteus spatula. The sequence continues at coordinate 61,654,712 of NC_142708.1, read as the reverse complement.
TAAGAAGACAGTTTTACAATAAGTCTTAAAAGAAGTTTAAAAAGGTACACATGACGCAATGGTCAGGTAACAGTGGCTCAAATTCCTAACCTTGCTTTTCACAGATAAAGAGAGCTTTGTAACAGATTGTTTAGTTATGAAACATTGGAATGTCATGTAGTCTCATGTAATTTATTTTTTCCATTTCAATGATTGAACTGATTTTCTTATTAACAGATTACTAAGGTACCAATACATTTTGTACCGTGCTCTGAAACAGTAATATATACCCGTAATCTTTTCAAGGATATACAATCTATTTCTGAAGAAAAGTGGTCTTATTCAAGTGTCTGTGGGGTGAAACAAATGGAATTTAATCCCCCCTCTTCCAGGAACTAGTAAACAAACATGAAATTCAAATATCAAAATTAACACTTGCCATAGTATATGTGCATTTTAAATGATCTTTTTTGTCTTGAGGCTCAACAGCTGAAAATTGTTTGTGACCATTTTTTCTGCTTTTCACCCAGAATTGGAAGTGAAGTGGACATGCAGATAAAGCCCCCTCTAATATTGTCTTCCTATTCTACTGAAACCACAGGTTTTTTGACATTCTCCAGGGTTTTTAACATTTTTGGCAATCTCCAGGGTTTTGATACAAGCATATATACCTACCTGACCAAGATCGGAAGGCTGCCACTATTGCCATTTTGCTGGCAAGAAATCGTGCTTCTCTGTCTTCCCTGCCAGAGATAAATCAGAGAGTAAGCTGAAAAATCCTGAACAAACCAATACACATCACAACCACTCGACCAATGATTCTTTGCATGAAGAAGTTTTTTCTTTTGGATTTGTGCATGGAATGATTGGTAAATGACAAATCTCAACAGGTCCTGAACAAGCTGCCCACTACTGTAAAACTGGTTGATTTTCTGCATTAATCCTTTCCTCTGTTACACCTGTTCTGCTGTCGGGAATCTACATGTGCACGATCACAGTGGCAGCACAGTGTCCATACCAGCAACATGCACATAATGGGAAAAGACAAAAATGAAAAGTCTCCACTACATCTTATGTGAGATAAGTCTACGCCAATGTGGTCTGAAATCCTACACAGCTGGGACTCTTTCAGGGTCTTAAATCATGTTTCTTCTACTAGTATTTTCTCTTAATTCTAAACAGTACAATGGCATGCGACAGTGTACCAAGCTTTCACAGCAGTGTTACAACTTTCTAGGATGATCTCATCACAGTTCAGAAGCTACACAGGGATGGGCTCAGTCAGTACTGGGAAGAGAGACTCGGGAAGATGAGGAAAGGGGGAAAATCCAGAGGGGTGATGGATATCTTTCACACTGCACGCTCACAGCACCAACAGCAGAGTAAGGAGGATGGATGCAACTGTCCATGTTCATAGGCTTCCAGATGGCCACATGGGGTCACTGCTGCACTACAAGCCAAGGTTACCCTGGCAACTGTTGGCCAATTGTGCGTTGCCCTTAGAGAATCACAGCTGGAAAATGACACAACTCTGCCAGTCTGGACCACATGATAGGCCTTTATCAGAGAAGATGTCATCGATACAGTAACTCAGGAAACCCACAGTATTTTAGAATTAAGTAAGAATGTTTACTCACTTGAGCTGACCTTCAGCTGTGTCGGGGTTGTGTCTGTAGTGAAAATCTGTGTAGGGTGCCAAAATTTGCTGAAAGAAAAAAAAAAGCAATCATCCTTTACTTCTCGCACAACTAAGATGTTATTTAGCATCAATTAACAAAATTATTATTAAGCACAAGACAAAAATAATTGCACTGCAGCCATCAGGTAATAGAGTGGAAGAATTGTCAATTTTATTTAACTAGACTTAGTAATGTTTATAACAGGTGAAGGAAAAACAGCAGTGTTCAGTCTTTTAAATGCTTATCAGACTCTTATCAGACTCTTAAAAGGAACACGCACAGACTGAAATTGCCCATCATTCCAAACCCCTTCAGTCTTTGCTACAACACAGTGGAGCCACAGATCAAGACAACTGGCACCTCACGGAGAACAGTCATAGCCCCCAGCCCAAACAGATCTCATAATCATGCGTACAACAACAACTCCAGTCCCTCACCCACAAGGCAGCACTCTGACAGACAAACACAATAAGCACAAGTGGAAGGTGTGCGACAGGTATTTGCCACAATTATGATCAAATAGTCAGAGACGAGGGAAGGCAGTTCAGGCCTTATCGCTTGGCTGGTTCCTTGTAGTTTACAGATTCAAGAACATATTTCCTTCAATGGCATTAGTAACTTCAACTTCTAAGTTCTGAATTTACAGCTTATTAAAACAAATACACAGCAACGTCTATCAGTAAACATACTGTATGTGAAACTATAAGAATTCTGGTGTCACAGATTTATTTCATGAATTGGACAAGACATTATTATAATTGGGGTGGAAAGTATTTTGAATTATGTATTAGACACACAGAGAAGTTTAAAGATATATGGATACACAACATCTCACAGATGGCTGTCATGAAAAGAGCTTGCTCTCGGTGGAGTTCAGTGTGCTGTTCCAAACCAGCACACCCTGATTCTGTCACGGGAGCCAGTCAGGATTAAAACCTGCTCCTTTACAATGGGACTTTTTTACCGGGAGACCTTGCTTGCCCTGTGAACATTCCATTGACTGAAGACAGACAGGAATGGAAACCTTGACCAGTAGCTCTAATTATTCCTGAAATTAAAGGCGTATCAGTTTCCAAACAGGAAGCAAAACACAACACACCTTTCTGAAAGCTAGTAATGTATCTCTTTAATCTTCTTGGGAACGAAATGCATTGCTATAGGTCCGTCTACAGTCTGTACAAAACCAACAACTTCTGCAGTATTCAACTGGCTTTTAGTCTGGAGAAACTCCAGCATGAAACATAAAGCTAATCAAAATGGCAAAAGTATGGAGCATTAACCTAATAAAAATATAGGAAATGCAGATGGTAAATCTTGCATCTTGTATATAGTACAATTCCTTTCCTTAAAATCTTTTAAATGTATCCCCTGCTCCCTTTTAACATTATTTATTGAATATTATACTCCATCATGGGCTCTCTTTTTGTGATCCCAAATAAAAATACTGCCTTGAATTAAGATTTTAGTTCCCATGATCTCTAAAGAGAGAGGACAGTCACCTGGTTGTATGCTATGCCAACTAAAACCAAACCCACAGACCAATTTCTACAATTAATAGATTTTGGTTGTTCTGAAAATGAAAATCCTTTGGCACTGAATAGATGAAACAGAAATGATGAAATTGAGAAAGTTAAAACAGCACAGGTCAGTCTCAACAGAGCTAAGTGCTTTTTTGCAGTGAGCCCTAGATAGGTTGTCCACCAGGCCGATGAAAAACTTTCTCTGGTTGTCGGATCACACACTTGCAGAGCTAGAACATAGTCTTGCATCTGCTAGTGAGGGAAATACAGAAAAAGGACCAGGTCCCAATGTGCTTTCTGGTTCACTAACAACTCAAGAATTGTTTTAGGAGTTAAGAGGCTCAACCAATGGAGCTACATGACTTAAAATATAGATTATTTGATTTACAAGGTGGCATTCTTAGGGGCACTATATATTAAATTTGATCTTCCTTAAATATGTTAACATAAATATGTTTCAGGTTGGAACTTAGGATACATCACAAAATGCAATGGAGCAATTACCACTAAAAGAAAACTGAATACACAGGATGTGTATGAAGAATTACGCTTCTTCTTCCAAGATGAGTCAGTTTTATACACTTCTTTCCATCAAGTGCTGATTAATTAATTAAGAAGAACCCTTGAAGGGGGGCCAGAACCATTCTAGGTCCCTTTCAGTAAAAAAATTCTGAAAACCTTAAATGAGCTTTAGGCAAAACTTTGATAATAACACAGATTCTTAACAGAACCACAGCTTATTCTCCTTTTATATTCTTCTGATTTAACTCACCACCTAATGACTGGTTTCGGGAACCTTCAGAAGACTACCCGGGGGCCTCAGTGGGCTTTGGTTTCACTACAGAAAGGCACTACTGGGGAAGGTGCTTCTATGAAAAACCCCTGGGAGGCCTCTTTGCTTAAGCTCAGTAAAACAGGAGCCCACGTACCTCAAGTTCCACATCGGAGCGCACATACTGCCGCGTCTTGGGGTGATTGAGGAGATGCAGTATGGTCGTGATCAATGCCTCGTTTATGCGGCTCAACTGGCAGTCGATCACGTTCTTCAGGATGGTGCTAAGGCCTCCCCTTGAAGCCACCACTTCTGGGTTCCTCAAAGCTGAGAAAAGGGAAGGAAATATGATTAATGCTATGCCCTGTTCCAAGCTGATGAGGGAGGGTTATAGTTAATTTTGAACATACACTGAGGTCAGGAGCCGGTCACACAAGAGGTTTGCTGATCTTTCCAGAGTACTTCTCACCGTTTGCTGGTTACAATTGTTACTCAGGGATGTTAAGGTCACAGATGTGATTAAAGCACAATTCCAACAATGAAACCTAGGAAAAATATCCAAGGAAAAATGTGCCATAGCAATAGAGAGGGGCTACAGCAAGCTCTTATCATTGTGTGGCCACTAAAACACTAGCAGGTGAAACCAGAACTAATCCTGAAACTGCAAGCCTGTCCATTCAAGATGGTGTTCCATTACTCAGTCATTTGTCATGCTTCCTGAAGCATGAGCTAATCTGATATCCCAACTAAGACTGCAGAAAATTATAAACATACCCATCCTGCAAACAGAAAACTGCTACAATGGAAGGCATTAAAAAGCTAAAGTTAAAATCAATGTTAAATCATGAAATTGTTACCATCTGCCAATCACTAAACCTGCCAGAGAGTTGAAACTGAACTTATTATGTAAAACACAAATTGATGTTTCTGTATTCTTATGACCAAAAAATGCTACAGTTCTTTAAAAAGTGTTAAACAAATTGGAGGAAAACCAGCTAAAATCAAGTCTGAAACTTCTAGAGTCAGTAATAAAGCCTTCAGTATGTTTGTAACATCACCACTGTCAGTATCAAATGCCTGGGATCTCAGTCAATGCTTTTTTAATTAATAAAAGCAACTCTCTGTGAAAACAGTCCTCTGGGTGAAAGTTAAATTCATTTCAGCATATTCTGTGGCTAAGGATCTGCGCCTGTGGCTGGAAGGTTGCCAGGTTCGTATGTATGTGTTTTAACAGTATTAATAAAATGTGCCTTTCTCTGCATATTGATAGTTTTACCCTAAACTGAAGAACAAATGTGGGTCACTTTCTTCTCTTTTAAGTAGATGACTAACAAAGTCTGTCAACCAAATAGTTCACTGTTGATACTGATATTCAACACGCTTTTTAACTTTTTGCTTAGGTTGTGGTACAAGTTGGTCCAAGTACTTCTCAGAAATAAAACTATCACAAGTATCCACTGAGGTAGAGTATAGGATTTTGCATCAGCAGTCCACTGCCTAACACATAAGGTGTAATAAATAATTGAGGAATAAGAAAGCTTAAACAAGGGATTCAGACAAGCCACCAAAGCTGGTAACTGCAGTCCTTCAAATTGTGTATGGGATCTTAAACCCATTATGGAGAAGTTTAATTTCTTCTAAAAAAGACAGCACACTCTAACGCCATAGTGGGTAAATATAGAATACTGTGTCCTGGTTTGCTCACCATAACACAAAAAGGGTATTATAAGTTTGGAAAGAGCAACATCAGTGATATCTTGTGTCATGGGATTGTCATATACAGAGATAAAACTCTTCAGTCTACAACAAAGCTTGAGGTTAAGCATATCCATGTACAGTGGTGTGAAAAAGTGTTTGCCCCCTTCCTGATTTCTTATTTTTTTGCATGTTTGTTACACTGAAATGTTTCAGATCATCAAACAAATTGAAATATTAGACAAAGATAACACAAGTAAACACAAAATGCAGTTTTTAAATGAAGGTTTTTATTACTAAGGGAAAAAAAAATCCAAACCTACATGGCTCTGTGTGAAAAAGTGATTGCCCCCCCTGTTAAAACATAAATCAACTGTGGTTTATCACATCTTTGGAAAGCTGAGTTCAATTTCTCTAGCCACACCTGTTCTCAATCAAGAAATCACTTAAATAGGACCTGCCTGACAAAGTGAAGTAGACCAAAAGATCCTCAAAAGCTAGACATCTTGCTGCGATCCAAAGAAATTCAGGAACAAATGAGAAACAGAGTAATTGAGATTTATCAGTCTGGAAAAGGTTATAAAGCCATTTCTAAAGCTTTGGGACTCCAGCGAACCACAGTGAGAGCCATTATCCACAAATGGCGAAAACATGGAACAGTGGTGAACCTTCCCAGGAGTGGCCGGCCGACCAAAATTACCCCAAGAGCGCAGCGACGACTCATCCAAGAGGTCACAAAAAAACCCCACAACAACATCCAAAGAACTGCAGGCTTCACTTGCCTCAGTTAAGGTCAGTGTTCATGATTCCACCATAAGAAAGAGACTGGGCAAAAATGGCCTGCATGGCAGAGTTCCAAGACGAAAACCACTGCTGAGCAAAAAGAACATAAAGGCTCGTCTCAGTTTTGCCAGAAAACATCTTGATGATCCCCAAGACTTTTGGGAAAATACTCTGTGGACTGACGAGACAAAAGTTGAACTTTTTGGAAGGTGTGTGTCCCATTACATCTGGCGTAAAAGTAACACAGCATTTCAGAAAAGGAACATCATACCAACAGGACCTGGAAGACTTGCTGTGGTAAATGGAACCATGAATTCTGCTGTCTACCAAAAAATCCTGAAGGAGAATGTCTGGCCATCTGTTCGTGACCTCAAGCTGAAGCGCACTTGGGTTCTGCAGCAGGACAATGATTCAAAACACACCAGCAAGTCCACCTCTGAATGGCTTAAGAAAAACAAAATGAAGACTTTGGAGTGGCCTAGGCAAAGTCCTGACCTTAATCCGATTGAGATGTTGTGGCATGACCTTAAAAAAGCAGTTAAGGCTCGAAAACCCTCCAATGTGGCTGAATTACAACAATTCTGCAAAGATGAGTGGGCCAAAATTCCTCCACAGCGCTGTAAAAGACTCATTGCCAGTTATCGCAAATGCTTGATTGCAGTTGTTGCTGCTAAGGGTGGCCCAACCAGTTATTAGGTTTAGGGGGCAATCACTTTTTCACACAGGGCCATGTAGGTTTGGATTTTTTTCCCCTTAATAATAAAAACCTTCATTTAAAAACTGCATTTTGTGTTTACTTGTGTTATCTTTGTCTAATATTTCAATTTGTTTGATGATCTGAAACATTTCAGTGTGACAAACATGCAAAAAAATAAAGAATCAGGAAGGGGGCAAACACTTTTTCACACCACTGTATATAACATTTTAGGGGTATAGACGGTATAGCCCAGGGAATTATTTAAGACTCAGTAGAGAAACACAGGGTCACAGTTGGTCACAGCTGGAAACAGAACTGGAATTCATTTAAGATGGAAAACAGAAAACACTTGTTTACACAGGGGGTGGTGGATATCTGGAACAGGTTTTACAGTCAGGTGCTTGAAGCACAAACTCTGGGCTCCTTCAAGAAAATACTGTTCGACAGCATTTGATACCAAAACTGCCTGACCAGCAAGATGGCCAAACAGACTCCTCTAATTTGGAAACTTTTTTTATGAAACGTTCTAACCTGATAATGAGTAAAAAAGGTAAATGTTGGTTTTGCGGTCAAGACAGAGGAAGATGTAACTATAGTACAGAGCCACACATGCAACTTAGAGCTGCACAATCACTCATTGCGAAACACGATGACTAGATTTGCATGCATCTAATACTGTACCTACCTAGTTCACAGATTATGGCAATGCATGCACGAACCATCCGGTCTCTTTCCTGCAAACCGTCATTTCCTACTGCTATCAATGAGTTTGTTATGGAGCTGGGGAACAGCAAAGCATTCACAGTGATCATCTAGAAAGGATAAACGAGAGAGGGGTTAATTACGTTATTTTCGTACTATATTTCGTTATTACATAATTTTCGAAAAAAAACAGTACTACATTTACAATAAATCTTTATATCCCATCAATATGAGACACTCATACTGACACAGTGACCAATTCCCAAACAGAGAACTATAGCCCTTAGTAATGACATCTAAACTACAAAAATTTCACAAGGTAGGTAAGTACAAGGCGTACTGAAGTAAAAATAAGATGTATTTTAGGAATTGAAGAGAATTCTCAGAGAAAAGAAATTGTTGTGTTTTAGTGTGTGCTTCCCCTTTTCCTCCACTCTTAGAGGAAACCAACCCAGGTCCTGAAGCGCTACAATGTAACCCATTTTATAGGTCAACTTTGGACCCTTCATTTCAGACGGTGCAACAATTTCATTTTGGGCAGTTAAGATGATCTTAATTTGTTCTATTTGGCGATATACTGATCATTTGGGATAGAAATCATCCAGGTAGTCTTCCAGGAAAAGACTGTGCCACTCTGGAGTTCAAATGAAACAACGGACTGTCCTAAATTGAGCAAATTTAGGATCCAAGATGTGTGGAATGTACAATGGCTCAACCAGTGAATGAGCCCTACAGGTTAAGCTCTACAGTCCAGATGCTGCCAAGTCTAGGCTAAGACACAGGTTCATCCTGATCGGGATTTCCCAGGTGGTGGGGCACAACTGCCTAGGGCAACATCTGCATGCGTCACAACAGTGTGCCCAGGGGCTTGCCAGGAGCTTGGTGACTTACTTGTAGTGTAGTCTGTAACCATCACACCCATTTGAAATTAATGTTAACTCTCCTATAAGCAATTCAGCGTGAAATTAATTCATGCTGTTCATCTTTTAAGTAAAAAACAAAGCCAATTTAAAGTCACTCAAAAAATCACTGGACTGGTTCTTCACACTGAAAGTGTAAAAACTGGCAGATGTCTCCATATTGCATGTTTTGGAGGAAAAGTTCTCACTCCTTGTGTGTTGGTTGGTACAAAGAACACAGAGTTGGGGCAATTTCAGATCAGAGGGGTATAAACTGGGGGAGAAGGGGGGAGATTTAGGAAAATACAATTTGTTTCGAGATACTATTTACTTAAGATACACTTACTGGAATGTTATGTTCCAAAACCACGGTTGGCTATTTGTTAAGACCATTCTCATACTTGATGCTGTACGCCCAATTCATATGCTTCACACTTCACAAATGAGTCAGTTTTATCTTAATCCACAAGCTTTCACATTCAAGAACCACACAGCAATATGACAGCCCGTCAAGCGAATCTCATTCACTGAAGAAGAAATTGCATTGTTTATTGCCAAGCTCATACTTTCGGTCACATGTGCTTTGCTTTGGTTTATATTTAGAAAAAAAACAGCACAAATCAGTTTTTGTAGTAAAATTTAGTTTGGGCTTTCTTTGAATGGGTAAAAAAAGATCAAACACACTGTGTGATGCATTTATTAAACTCGGTTAACTCTTGTTTATGAAGAAATGTGATGATGGCAAAAGATACAAGTTTTTTTTTTAATAAAAAAATTTATAGCAGGGAATACTCTATTTTTACACTCTGCATGAGAAAAAAAAAGAACGAGGCAGAGAGCTCTCTATTTTTACATATTGTTTGTATGTGGTTAAAGGCTTCCGAGAAAAGCCACTTTACTGCTTGGCCGTATCAAACTGCTACCTCCTTTGAAAAAGGAAGTCCAGTCAGAAAGGACACATCTTTACACAAAAACATCGAAAACCACAAGTTTTGTTGTGCTTGCTGAGAGAAAAAACACAGAAACAACGCAGACGAGTTAAAAAGCAAAGCGAAGTGGCTGAGATGAACTGATATTTCAGATCATTTTTTATATTTAGTGGTGATAAAATGGTTCCTTTTAAAAACCACAATACTAAAGTGTTAAAATGTTTGTTATTTATTTTTTTTTATTATTTGAAATAGTTCATATTCTGTCATTAATGTAGAGTGAAAAATTACCTTGCTGAAGATGTACATTTTCAATTTGTGTCAACAACCTGGTCCACATTGCTGCGCATTTTTAATTTTTTTAGATGTGCTGCACATTTTTTAAGTTCATGCAATGATCGAAAGTACTGCAAAACCTGATCTCTTTGTATCTGATTTCAGATTTGTCAGTTTGGAAGACAGTGACAGGATGTTTAAAGCTGACACCAGGGGAAGAGGAAATACCCTGTGCATCCCCTGATCTTTCGTTCCACTTTAGCAAAGCACTACACTGAAAATAAAGCAAGGTTTTTTTAATATTAGGCCTATTAAGCTCCTGCAAAATTTTGGAAATTTCAAGCCATTCTTTAGAATCTGTATCAGGATACTGAAATCATTTATAAAATGATCATACAGATTGGATGGTGAAATTATCAGAAGATGGACCAGACCTTCCCACACCATCTGATGGCTTACAGCTTTCCTTCTTCCTAAGCTCTCAGCTCTAGCAATGAACCCTTCATTGGAGGGTTTGGCAGAGTCTTTGTCAAAGATATTTTCAGTGAAAAAAATGACCTGCCACTCTCCTGAAAAGCATCCATAGGCCTTACCTTTCGTACTAATCTCAGTGCTTGTGTTCGCTCCACTTCATTGCTCTGCTGAATATCGATGCACCTGATAACAGAGAACTGGAGTCAGAGCCATGAAGCCGGTATAAGTACATCTCGTCACACTCTCGTCAAAGGAAAAGTCCCTACACAAGATAACACCTTCTAGATCCTGAAGATTAATTCCATACATCACATACTGTATCCGATTTTACAGGGTCCATGCAAACATGGAGGAAATCAAATTTCCTCTGCTTTGTGCCCGGTCAACATCTCCGTAACCCCCCACCACCACCCTTCAAGTACATGTAAAGAAAATGTACGATCCAAGAAGCCTTAACCACAGTGTTGCAGAGGACAGGAACTCTCCATTACTACTCTGCATTAACGAGCCTCCCTGAATGAATGAATTTCCCTGGCTCTGAATTTAATAACAGCTGATAGCCGTTTCTCTACTTGTTAACATCATGTCCAGAAGCCTCAGGCACTTTTCTTGAGCGCTGACTGTTTATTACAGAAGTGCTCGGAGTGCAGCTGTGCTGCGATAGCCAACCCAGAAAGGCAACATGCAGAAGTCTGAAAACCTACTACAAACCCCATAGCACCAAAGTAGTGCTGTTTTACAACAGAAACCAGGTATTTTGACAGTTTGTTCTGTACTTACTTTTAAAATTAAAACAGCTTGAAAAGTTTGGGGAAAGTGTTTAGAACAGATTCTTTGGAATATAAAATTTTGCCCTATTAGCTTCCCAGGGCCATGGTATTTATGTTGCTTTGCAATGACAAAGATAATCAACTGAACTTCTGCAATGTTCCTTATGTTTTACCATTTGTGCCTGGGCTTTTTTTTGCCTTACGGTTTTAGATTAACCATAGATGCAGCCTATTAAGCCATGAACACAACCTGTCCATCCCCAGTGTGCAGGTTTAGACAGTTTTTCACACCCAGTGGTCCAAAATCATGTGCACAACAATTCCCATTGTTACAGATGCCCAACATCTGCAGATTGGAGCCGTGAGCTCACCTGGATATCAAGTAGTCCACCTGTAGTCTTAGCACCTTCTGAAGAATACTGCTGTCTCTGATGAGATAGCGGAGAGCACGTAGCCCTGCAGCTCGCACCTCTTTCGCTTCATTTAATAATGCTAACCGTAGACTGTTGGCAGAGAAGAGAGGAGAAAAGGTCAGCAAAAAGTCTGCACATTGCAGCAGTAATACATTGGCTATCAAAGAACTCAAAAATTCATCAGAATGTAAGTATCTGGAGAACAGCAACATGACTAATTACACATATTTTAAGACAGCAGTATTGGTTCTTACAACCATTTGAAGTGCAGGTCTTGGGTATGACCTGGAGTTGAATTATAAAATCATATCATAACTGGCTGCTTTCAGAATAAGCTATGGCATGTAATGTGTATAAGAAGAAGGGTTGGATTGCAAAATATAACACTCTCTAATTTCCCCACATGTTTCTATTAATTGTGCAACAGACAAGTGTTCTAAACATCTGTTTATATTCATAAAAATAAGAAAGAGAGGAGAGGAGGCCATTTTGGTGAATCTAGCCTGTATGGGAGTGAGTAGCTAATTAATCTGAGAATTGCACCCAGGCATGTCATGAAAAAAGCCAGGGTGTCAGCTTCAACAACACAGCTGGGTCATCTAACAGCACCCTTTGTGTCACCCTTTGCTTCCTTTTCTAAGTTTTAAATGGATTTCACTGTAGTTTTCACTTGTGTCCTCTGGACAGCTTCAGTAGGTTCAGTATTCACAGGGGGTCTGCAGTGACTTGCTGAAGCTGTCCAAAATCTGACAAGCACCCCATTTTTGAATCACGATGATGTGCTTGGACATCTGGCCTTACATTCCTCCTTTTTCCCCCCACTTTTCCACTTACAAATGTAATACCTTATAAAGTTAAGTAATCCAACCAATTTGGTTTGAATAAATGTTTCCAAGAGCTCCTCTGAAGTAGTGGGGAGCTTAGAAACACGCCTATTTGCTGCTATGTTTCATGACAATGGTTGTACCGAAATTGATATGTTGCTAGGAAAACCACAGAAGATGACATGTTTTAGGACAACTCACATTTCTTTTTGGTGAAAAGCACAGCCTGAAGACAAACCCAATTTTTCTCAGAACAAACGATTATATAACTGAGGAATGCTCAGTTTGGAGAGACATCTTTTTTTCTAAACTTTAATTCAATTAAAAAATAAATGGTGTTGACATATTTAGGTTTACCAGACGTTCCAATGCTAGTCTTACCGAAGCAACTGCATGTAACATTTTTGTTCAATATTTGAGCAGCATCACAGATGTGAGCTCATGCAATAGAGATGTACTGTTACCATAACATTGTTTTTTTATAAAACACAATTATTGCTATTGTTTAAAAATGAACTGTAGTATCAACTATTTGATGTAAAAACTCACAGTAATGGATGGTAAAATGCTGCTGGTATAATTTATTGCAATTAAATGCTATTATCTTTTGCTATTGAGAGAGAAAACTATTATAAACATTCACTCAGGGGTGGAATGGTGTTATCTGTGTCACAGAAAGCATAAAAGCAGATCATGAAAACTAACCATTGCAGCACAAAAAATAAAGAGACCTACACATGTTACACTTTTATATTGAAATACAGACTAAATAATAGAGTCATAATCACAGATCACATAGGGGAAAGAAAAGCTAAGCTACAAACCTCTGTATTATCAGCATTTGGAGACAAAATGTCCAATATCTTTTTATGCACTTGTAAAGTCAAAGCTGAACTCCAATCATTAAAGACAGTATTGTATGACCTGATTAGAAGACTTCAACCTGCAAAAGTGTCTTAAAATGAGAATTAAGAACTCCACTAAAATTATCTCATCTAAGTGTGCAACCATTTGATCAAAGAAAGGCCACCTGTTTATGTTTAAACAGTCAATACAGGTTCACTCAATATCTCTGTTTTAGAGTTAAAAATTAATCACCCAGTTTACTAAAAATTAACATAATTTTACCATTTGTGTCTGTAAGAGGGGCATGTCACTATCCATATGGTATGCAACAAATGTCTGTGACGCTCATTCATCAAACAGGGAGGGCGTTATGGAATTAACCTCCAGGATACAGTCTGATTTGACACCGGAATGGCACTTCAATAAATCAGAATAGAACTGGAGACTAAAAAATGGGGGGTGGGGAGGCAGTGGGAGAAAGATATGCTAGGAAGAACCCACATGTCAAGAACAAAATAGATTCACAGAGATTCTATGTGAAAGAACGCAAAAAATTCCCCAACATATTTATGGCTAATTAGCTGCACATCTGCCCAGCTGTGACTAATTGCAAAGGGAAAATCGAACCAGGGCTACAACCTTCCTGCTCCTGGGGGATTGGTGGGAGGACGAATACAGAAGGGCTGTGCGGTGTAGGGCTGGGAGTGGGATAGAAGAGTGAAGAGCTAAAGATGTGCCTGAAACACTACACTGCAAACAGTGCAATAAATCCGAACGTCCCCCAAACCCACAGCATCCCTTTATTTCTCATTTAAAATCATTCTACCACTCAGGTCTATAATCAGAAAACAGGGTTAAAAAACACACAAAATAGCCTAGCTAGGCCACAGACTTACCAGATTATAATTTCTTCATAAGTAAAACCGAACTTCTCCTCACAGTGGCCAACATTACAAAGAAGCTGAAAGACAGGAGACAAAATACAGTTTTCACTGAAAGGACATATATGAGAAGCAATCTGTACAAGAGCCATTATAGAAACCGTTTGTGGTGGCCTGAAGGAATACGCTCAGAACAGATTAAAGGTATTCCCAAACAGCCTTATATTCCCAACATTTAACTGCATTTTAGACTATCACTTAAACTAGGTGGGGGGTACCCATTATAACGTTAAGGCAAAGATCAAACGTCCTGATAACTACTGGTGTAGCATCTTCTGACCATTTAAAATAAAACCTTTTCCACATATGTGAAGGAAGCTGGTTCCTGATCAATGATTCAGTTTATTTGCTGAGCATGTGGTCTTCAATCAGTATCACTAATCTATTTTAGACTGCCTGAAGGCAACCCCTACCATCAGCGGCTGACTGTGGAGACTGAAGACAGGGAACTTCTTTTTGTAAATAGCAGGTTGAATTCCTGCCTTACCAATTCAAGTGTTTTCTGACAGTCTACAACATGATCACATTGTGGTGCATTTGGAAGCCAATTTAAACCCACACCATGCAGAAGAATACTGACAGACATCTCACACATGACTGCATCCTCAGTCTGCATTTGACAGAACAGTATGAGATGATCTCACAGATTTGAACCTTCTTGCCTGGCAGTGAGAATCTCAGAAGTCCTTTCACCCTATCTAGAGCAAATTTCTGCAACAGGCTTTTCTGATGTCTCGGAAAAACCCAACTGACAGACTAAGCTTACTCCAAACTTGTGACTCAGCTAAATGAGAACTTGACTTCACTGCATAAGATGCCAATTCAATGTGGAATTAATTTCAGAATTGCAAAACTGACATTTAGGACACTGTGTATTTGTGTTTCCTCAGACCTCCATAATCTGCTCTCGGCATGCCCCCTGACTGTGCTCCTTGCTCAACTAGTTTTGTCTTAATGTCTTCTTGGTGCAGACTGCAACATAGGAGATAGCTTTCGATTATTGTACACCACGATTGAGGACTGTTCTTAAAAACAGATTAAAAACCCATTATTTTTATCTCGGATTTGAATCTGGCTGGTACTTGAGTTTGATGTTTGATTTGTACATCACAAATAACAGCCACTAAAAGCACTTTAATTCAAAAAGTGTTCTTACAATTTATAAAAAATTAGAACAAAGCAAAGAAAAAAAACATGATAACATGTAGATGAGAACAGAATTTCAATGCATGTGACACCTCCGGGCCCAAGATTGTGGCTACAAGCCAGAGCGTCCCAGAAAATAATGGCCAGTCGCACACAGCCTGTCCCCCCACACTTTCCACTACATCAGAAATCAATGCTGATGTTCCCAGCCACAATTACCTCAGGCAGGGCGAAACACCAGCTGTCCACACTCAGACATTTTTCAAATAAGAAAGCGCCTGCTGCTGTAGGACATCCTCAACATTAACCTTGCATGATAGTGCCCAAAAAAGTCATACAACATTATGCTTTAGAACAACATTAACATTAGAACAAAAACTATGCACTGATGAATCAATAGAAAATATAGGCTCTTCGAAAGTCCAAATTAAAAGCCACATAAAACACAGTGAATAGCACAAAACACACAAAGTATGTCTCAGGGTGGTTAAGAAACCCTAACCAGAACAGATGCCATACTTCATTCATTCGAACAACTAGAAGCATGGGAAAGACCCAACTTCACTATCGAGTATGGCCTGCCAGCATTCCAGTTTGAGATGTGTTTGCAAGTGTGTACCCCAGTGGGTGAGGTTTGTTGTCTAGCATGGTTGAGTCTGATTTGTGATGTTTTAGTGGTGCTTCTCTTTTCTGGGCTCAGCAGGGCCTTATGTCCAGTACAGAAATTTGCCAGTGTGGAACTTTCACTGAAGAATTAGTGAAACGGGATGCTACCATTCGTGAAAGTGAGAGAGCTCTCACAAATACTGTATAAAGATAGTTCCATCAGCCTTCTGGGGAAGGGCTTACTCTTCTAACCTCTACCAACACTTTATTGAACAAAAAGACACTGTTTACTTGTTTACATTCTGTTTACTGTTTACTTGTTAACAAGTTGCCTTGGGTTGCTGCTTGTGGATAGAATATTTCTCATGCCATCACTAAAACCACTGCAGTTAGCTATAAACACATTAATACTGAATTTTTGGATACATGCATGAGGTCGGAAAGTAGCCAAACCGAACATACAGTAGCACAAAGAAACAGTAAGGTGGATTTCTTCCTTAGGACACCAATGGGACAGGGTACATGAATGTGTCCTTGGGCCCTCAGGTACTCGCCATTTTCAGCTGGAATGTGTAAACACGTTAAAAGAAAACCCCTGTTTAATGTAATTGCATCAAAGCATTTTCTGTGTTTGATTTTCCTAAGGAGACAACCAACATCACATAAGTGTCAGGCTACAAAGCGCACTGTCTATTCATAAAGAGTTCCCTTTTTGGAGTTAGAAGATAGTTCCCACTAATCTGCTGAGCAAAGGTTTATGTGACTTGTTCTCTCCAAGCCTGCCTCCCCCACATTAATTCTCAACTTTGATTAACCTTGCTAATGAGAAATTAAGCGAGGCACCGGAAACGTTTATCTCTACTTCATTTGCATATCTTAGAAAGTCAGGGGCATGTGAAAACGAATGCTAATAATGTCTGGTTTTGTGAGCATAGATCTTTTGTAATAATAATTCTGACAGTGTAGGACTATAACTATTCAGTAAGTATTCTTAAACTCAAAACTTCTTTTCAATGCTTTATACATCTTTACCGTCTTTTCTGACTGGACAAATGTTTCGGAAAAGTGAAGCAGCAATATCGAGGATTACATTTAAAAAACATCTTTAATAAACATCTTAGGCTACAAAGGTTGCAAAAAAAATCTTAGCTGACAGCGGGCTTTGGTAAGTTTCTACTAGTCAAACGTTTTGTAACGTAAAATATAGCAATCCAAGCAAAAAATTCACTTTTGAAATTCAGTTATTGGAAAAACGTAATCAGACCTTGTGTAAAAAGCTACTGCAGTGTAGGAGTTTAAGCTTACAAACTCCCTTACAGGCAGACCTATGGCCCAGATCCATGATCAGACCCAGCCCCTCTATTGTCCCCCAGCCCATGTGACAACACTCAGCTGTGTGGAGGCCAGTGCTACATGGAGAGCTTGTTTCAGAGGTTTCCTTATCCACAGCAGTGATGTCAGGGAGCAGGCATGGGCGTGTGACGCTCAGATGGCAGGGGGATCATGTCATATTGCTCTTCCTCCATGCCTTAAAAGGATAAGGAGCCAAAACCCTGAATCACACCCCTCCCCCTTCCTCAAGGCTCAGGACTGATCAGGTATACAAACAACAAGAGCGAGAGCGGCCTGTTAGGAATGAAGCTGATCCTCCACCACAGTGTACCAGGGAAGAAGAAGCAAGCACATGTGAAACAAGTCCTTCAATCTCCACTTGTGCCCAGCAGCTCCTATAACCAAACTCCAAAAGCACTGAAGAGGCAAATCTCTTGATGAGACCACAGTTCGTCTCACCAGCCCAACCTGAAAAGTACAGGATGATCGGTCTTTGAAGGTTTTGTATTGAAGAGTAAAGGAATGAAGAATTCTGGTATATCAGAAGCTGCGATGTGATGAGGGGTTTTCCCAATCTTTTTTTTTCCTTGCAATCAATAAAGATAACCAACACAAACCACAGTGATTAAAACACATTTGTTTATTTAGCACAACATTAAAAAAATAAATGTGCAAAACAGTAAGGTTCAGTACACCAAAGAGATCCTGGACTTCCTCTGTAACCCAACTAACAGCTAGTTTTCAAATATCGTCTGATACACACACACAGACAGAAACACAGACCAGACTCCTCCTGCACAACAGTTCTGTCCATTTCAGGTTTATGAGGCTGTGGGCACCCCCCTAGCATCATGCATGTTGCTGGTTTTAAGGTTTCGCATTCTCGATGTTATTTTCAGTGAAGTCAGAAGGTCAGAAGACAATCATGTGAAATTTAAAAAACACAAAATGAAGATCAGGCCTAGCACTGATTATTTTCCTGCACAGAAGGAGGATTAGGTGTGCATGTTTTTTTAGTTATCACGCTGGACTTTAAAGATAATTTGCATAAATAAAGTTCAATTATTTACACACTTTGCATTTCTGCTTCATCAGAACAAAGAGCCTATGTCTCAAGGATCAAATTACAGTACTTGTGCTGCAGCATCAAACTGTTATACTCCAAAATTCAATATTATGTGACTTAACCAGCATTGTTTTTAAACAATACTGATGCTAAAGGTAGATCACCACCAGCAACCCGTACCTTTCCAGATATTTTTCACAGAAAAAATCGAGATGCTACTGCATGTCCCAAAGCTGGTAGACGACAGACTGATTTGTTCCACTGTGAATTCTGATAGACCAATTTAAATACTGATTTATTCCACAGCTGCTTATAAAGAACTCCCATTACAGACTGCACACTGGCGTTTATGAACTGCATTGGTGGTGATCACAACATTAACGTCGACATAGCAAAAATCAGTTTCAACTGCAACAAAGACGGATTCAAAAAACCTAAGAGGATCTGGACACGTGGAGCCTTCCGTGATCGGGAATATGCTTGGTTTTCCTTAATCATGTATGGGGCAATGATTGCTAGCATAAGAAGGCAGCCTGATAATATGACTATCAACATCAATACAAATGCAGTCGGTGGGCTTAAATGAGCAAGTCAAAGTCCTCCACTAAAGTGAACAGAAGAATTTGAAAGGTACTGTACATGGGTGTTACGTAATGCAGGGCTTGAAGACAACAGCAAAAGACTTTTGCAGAACCGAAACAAACATGAATCAAACAGCTACAGGGGTGGCAAAATGACTCTCTGCTTCTATAAAGGTCCTAAGGGGGGGAAGAAAGTTGCAAGATTGTTGCTGTAAAACAGCACAAGACTATTTCTCAAAGGCTCATGTGGCATCGCTGCCCCTTCAGCATCAACCCGTATGCTGGGCACACCTGAAACCATCACTACAGGAAGCCAGGGGTGATACTGTAGCATTTTTTCATCGAAATGTGTCCGTATATACTGTGCACTACACCCTGAAACACTGATGCAAATGAAACCCAACGCTATATCCCTTTTTTTACTTATTTAGGTCAGGCCTTTGATACAAAGGTCCTGCACAGGCCCAGACCCTTCAACTGCAAACAGGAAAGCAAACATCCTCATATGCAAACTACAAATGTGACAAATAAAACCCAGGAACCACGACAGTTATAGAGTTTTTGTTTATCCTGAGGAGCGTTTTCATGACAATTGGTCCTAATCTCATTAAAGTTTCCGCATGGAAATGTGAAACCAGGAAACAAAAAGACGACATTTTCTGCAGCTATGCTAAGGTCACACAGTCGAAACAGTTACAGCAAAAGTACTTTAAAACTCTTTAATGGTTTTCAGCCAATTATAAATCATTGCAATTAAAAACTATTGCACAAGTACTAAATTCTGCATTAGTCTTCATTTACAGCACATAACATAACTGTAATAGCAATATGCTACTAAACCTCTGGCAAACTTTACAACCTGCGACTAGACAGACATGCATAAAAAAACTGCACTGACTACATCTTTCAAAACTGCAACTATGGTGAAGCCGGTTGTGTGTAAAGTAATACTTACAATGCTATTACCGAGAAACACTATGTTTAACAGTAAAATGATGGTTTCTGCAAGTCGGAAATGATCATTACAGAGTCTTCAAGGTGTAATAAAGGTACTCAAAGATAACATCCTACATTGAACCACTAATTCTGTAATGAAGATCCTGCTCTGAAGCAAATGCTGTACTTGCATCCCCCTGTGGTTGTTATTGTTTTTAAAATAAAGATCTGCTTAAATAATATGGTGAGTGGCAACAGTACACTTTTCCTGGTATTCTTTCATGCACTTAGAGAAATAGAACCGCGGAAGGCTCTGTGGCTTAATCTCTAGGCAAGACATTGCCAAACAAATGAGAAATATAACCCACACTGAAGTTCCACCAGTCTGCTATTCCCACTGTAGCACTGGTTTTCATCTCGTCCCACCTAGAGCAAGTGTAAGGCAGTTACAACAAGGCCATAATCGACTAATCAGACACTACCGACTTGGGAAATGTAAACTAACTCACCTAATGGAGAGGAAACAATTTCTTGCAAATGCAAGCGGTTTTGTGTTTCTCCTAATCCAATGCAAATTTGTACATAATTATGCAGTAAATGCCACCCGATAGCACTATCGACTTGACCTGACAAATCATAAAATGAACATTTGACACACAAACTCTCCACAATTATTTTTTTTCAGCATGGGAAAATGAATTTTAAAAACTGTCACTGTAACTGGATGAGACCAAGAAGAGAGCAGTATTGGTATTTTTTTCTTGAGTATTTTATTTGGTCTGGTTTGTTGGTTGCAGTCAGGAGCTAGGCCCTTTCACCCTTTATGATGTCTTGCACTCCCCATGTTTTTGGGCTTTCAGGATCAAACTTAAGAAGTAAACATTATATACATATATTGTACACACAGTGTAGATGTTATAAACCTATTTTAACCAGGAACTAATCCAGCAAAAAAAAAAACTGCCAAGAGATCTATAAGGCATTTGTACAGAGTTGACTACATACTTTCTGACAATTTATATGCCAGGTTTCTAAAAGCTTTGCTGCCAGTGACCTAGGATAGCTTGTCTAGTTGTCTTTTCTTCTAGGGACCTGCATGATGGAAGACGTATACATGTTCAGATGAGTTTGCTGAAGGGCCCCATAAGAAGAATAAACTTGTTAAATGTGGTTTAATTAGGAAAAGAACAGCAGCTTTGGAATAACCAACAGACAGAAGCAATAGGCAATAAAGACTTCACAACTTAATATCACTAAACAGAATACTGCAATCTAGAAACAAAAACATGAATTATGGGAATTCAATCAATTTATGATTGAACTGATCTTATTCGAAATGAAAGCACTGAGTTATAAGGTTTTTAAAAAAAAATCCATCATTATTATTATACATCCAGTATGCTGCTAAAACCTTTTCATTTGCATGTTTTTTCATAGTTCATATCCTGACAAGTTCTTCAACTTACAGTATAAGTCTAGTCAAGACTGGTGGAGAGGCGTGTCCCCGAGGCTGACATTTGTCTGTATCGCTTGTAGCTGTGAAGGATACACCAGCTAGTGGCCCAGCTATCACATCAGGGTTTGAAAAGAGCCATTCCTCCTGCAGGCTTGAGTGATGCCAGACAGAAAAACTGCAGGCACGTTACCCAAACAGTTCTTACAACACATAGTGATGTGTAACGCAATCGTTTTCAGAACCTCCTTATGTGCTCTTTCAACATATTGAAAGGCATAAACAAGTGTGATTCCAGCAGTTAATTCAAACTCCTCTCATCCAGAAAATCAAGGGGCGCATAAATGGAAACTTTTTTTTTCCCCCCACATATGGAACAGTGAGCTGGAATGGTATACCACAACTTACTTGGAATGGTACACCACAGCTTATCATTAAATACAAAACAATGAGATCCATCAAGAATAAGCCAGGCATAGCATGAGGACCTCTTCAATGACAGGCCTGCAGTGTGAGCTCTGATGGGCCAGAGCACTGATGGATTCCTTATGTTCTTGGTTGCAAGCCGATCGCTGAGGTAGCAACAGGAAAATAACAGAGAGGGGGAGTGTTATGGGGTGTGTTTGATAGAACTGTCGGAGTGTTGCAGGGTGATGTAATCCCCAGTGAAGAGCTCTCTGTTCTGTAGTAAGCAGGCTAGCTTGTTCAGTTAAGTGAATGTGTACACTACTGGCCAATGGGACAACTGCTTGTATGCAAAGAATCAATTACAATGAATGTACACATCTGTAGTGCAACACAACATGCCAAAAGACTTTCATGGACTTTACTTAATAACACTGATTTTAAGACACATGTAAAGTGAAATCTCTCTTCAAAGATATACCTAAGTAAAACCATTCTATGCATGGACATGCATGGTCTCTTCCTATTATTGATTTCAACACAGGAGAATTCTAAACATATATTGTACGGTCAAACTGCTTTGAAGCAAAACTAGTAGCAAGGACCTGAAGCACTGCTTAGCAAGGGGAAATGTACACTCTCCGCACTGCTAGTACTGGTCCAGCACTACTGCAGACATCCTGACTAGTCAGATCTGAATGAGGATCTGGCCAAAAGCAGAACTGGTGTCTTTTTGTTCTTCCACATGCAATCATACAAGTTTGATTGCATGCAGATCTATGATGTACTGTAGATACATAGATACTAAGTCCAATTAGGCAGACTTCTGCTAGGTCTAGGATTCAGGCTTTGCTGAGGGAACCACTATTCTCTATAGTGCAGGTCTGTTAGTACTGCAAGAAGACAGGGAGTAACTTTGGAGTTAAAAGGCAATTTAATCTCTATGTAAGTCAAAATATATACCTAATTCCTGTTATCTACTCTTATTTCCAATTACGTACAGCATATCCTTCAACTGAAAGAATATCATTTGACTGCAGTTGAACTGCTTTTGTGTGTATAGCCAGAATTAAATCTTTAAAAAGGGAAATAACTACAATGCTGGGCTTATCTGCCACCTTTCAATCCCTAATCTTTTACCTGATAGTGAGACTTCTATTTTTATACCAAGATCAGCCAACAGATTAGATTCGAACGACAAATTAATGATACATACCTTCAGTAAAATATAAACTGAGTGAGTTTTTGTTTTGTATTAAATGTAGCCAGTTATGCCAAATACAGGTTAAACGTTTTGGTGCAGAGCTCAGTGTGCCATGTGTTACACTTCTATTTATGACAGATATCTATGACTTTACCTTCCTGCTAGCAACTCTGCACCCCCCCAAAAAACAACATGAGTGGTTTGATCTGTTGCTTTTTTGTATTTTTTTTTCTTTCCTAGTTTTTAAAAGAGGAATGTACTAGCAAAATCTCAGAGCAGGATGCTACATTTTCCACATGCTAACACCTCTCAGTTCAGTTCAGTCTTACAGGTGGGATCGAAAACTGGAAATTTAAACCAACCCAGTTTAGAGGCGCCAGTTGTTTGTGACTCAGTTTTAAGGCTCCAAACTCACAATTCCCTTTACTTCAAGTGGAGAATAAAGAGCTGTGGGTCTGCTCCTGGAACAGCCTCCACTGTAACCTATTGTCATGGCTAGATCAGGACTAAGCTGAATGTTCTCTCTACAGGTTCAGCTTAAGTGATAAATAGAGTAAAACTATTTCTCTGGCTTATGTAGGCCTCTATGTAACAGCAATGTTTTCAATTTAGCTTTCCAGGGCACAGCAGACTTGGTTTGGTCTGACTGGTGAAGCTACAGGTTGGCTTGGGACCAGAGATAACAAGACGGCTTTCTAAGACGTTTGTGAGATGAGGAGCAAACCAACTATATACGCCACTCGTATCTCTGTCACGGCCTGTGTATCCAGGACCAACTGTCCCCTTAAGGCATCACCATTATATTAAATTCCAGTGTTGTTAGCCCAACCACCATTTACTAAATCACCTATCAAAAAAGAACATGTAGCAGGAAATGCAGTCAGCAAGGAACCAGACAAAAAAGGAACACAATGATCTAAAACCACTCCTTTCACGTCTATCCCACTTAAGCATGAGGTCGACACTGTGGGAGTTTGTTTACCACTTGGGGACTGAAATAAGGAGCCTGTTTATTTATGGAATCCTATCCCTTATTTGGTCACTCTAAGCAAGAGGGTGGCATTATCACAAAAAAGCATAGGACATGTTATTTAGGTGTATGTACAACATGCTTAGAAAAGTAGGTGTCCTGTTTAAACCACATAGGAAAACTGTCAGGAAAACTGTGTACCGTGGAATGATCAAATCTGGTATAATCTGATACACGTACAATTAGGACAACTGGCAGAATACAGCAATGCTGACTGAGGTGTCCCATGCCCCCCAGAAGCAGTACACTTTTCCTCGAGAATGAACTGAACAGCACAGATTCTGTGACAGCTTCCTATGGTGTGTACTGCCGATATCTCGAAGATGTATACCCCATGGTTCCAACTATACTCATCTCCTGGCACAAGTTTCATGCGAAAGGTGTCTGAGAAGTACAGTAGTACAAGCTTAAAAGCATTCTGCACATGCCTGGACAAAATATTTATTTTATTTTACTGAATGGTAAAAAAAGAGGATGTTGCTGATTTTAGAGCTTTAAAAATAAGGCTTAAGATACAACAGGGACACTTTAGTTTAATAAGCAGGTACTGTATGCTTCATGTTTCATTACAGGGCAACCTGGGGATTAAGAATTTCCGAATTCAATAACTAATGACAACACAAATTGGGTCTACCAAGGTCTTTAAATGCATAGAACATCCAGAGACTTTACAGGAGGGCTGGCTCTATTTTGTTATGGTGGTAAAGGAATGGCAGATTCTCTGTTTCAGACAGAAGGCTGAGAAGGCAAGGACGTGACGGTCGGCAGTGAAGTTTATGCAGTGATGTGGCATTCGGCTAAATTTAAAGATAAGGCTAATT
The DNA here is from genome assembly GCF_055471065.1 of Atractosteus spatula. Taxonomy (NCBI): domain Eukaryota; kingdom Metazoa; phylum Chordata; class Actinopteri; order Semionotiformes; family Lepisosteidae; genus Atractosteus; species Atractosteus spatula. Next base: position 61,629,933 of record NC_142708.1, on the reverse strand, counting down.
ACGGCTGTCTCTCAGAAGGGGCACCTGATTCAACAGCTCTTACTTAACAGGAAAAAAATGTAAGAGCTTCCTTCTAGATTAAAAAATTAAGCTCCAGTTTTCCCCCCCAAGTGTCTGAAAAAGGTCTTTTATGTTTACTAATGAGGGCAGAGCTAGTCCTTCCTGCGCACAGAAACCGAACAGCTGAATGCAACTGTAAAATATGCAAATTACACACTCAGATCAAGGCAAAGTTTAACAACAAAGTTTTATTCTTTCCCTGTTATATATACAGCAGCAAAAAATGTCCATGTATTTTGGCTAGCTGGTGATTGCAAAAAATGCAACTGATTACTTACATGAACCTTCATTGCTGTAAAAATCGGAAACCTGCTGCTCATTTATACCGTATTTATTTATTAAACCAACGCTACCATATATCTTAAATTGGGGAATTCTGTGATATAGGCTGAGAGGTAATCATAAGAGTGCAAGGAAAAAGAGATCCTATAACAGCAACATGGCTGTGGCTTGTTAGTCTATTCCCTTCTTCACCTACACCACATGCAAAGGGTCTTACAACACACCACAGTGATTAGTAGGGTGGGACTGTGAGCCGTTCAAAGTTATCTTCAAATATACTCCTCTTAAACACATTTTCATATCACTCAAGAATGAGAGGAACTGATCTGATATTTATCAGTTTTAATTCAATTGCCTACTGTACCTTTACCGTCATGCTAAAACTATGCACTCCATCCAGTATCAGTTGCAAACAATGTCAACATTTTCTGACAATCTGAAATGAAATGTCAAGAATGCCAAAACCTGCCATTGCTGAGAAACACATCTGGTTTGTTCTGTATGTTTTCGGAAAGCACATGAGTTTTTCTCGTAATTAAAAAAAAAACTACAAGCAAACTGCACCCATGACCGTTAGAGCATTCATGATCACACCCACAGCGCCTGGCCTTTTCTAAGCCTGTCTCGGCATAGCCAGCAGAGGAGCACTTCGACTGGCAGGAGATTAAAGAAATGTGTCAGATAAAAGGATCATTGCTTATTTAAGAGAAAAGGCATCTGCCTGCCAAACATGAAGCCACAACCTCAAAAGAGTTTAATCGGTATTATCAAGAAATGAAAAATTCACATGCTCTAAGGTGACATCAGTATTACATTATGTTTTTTCTTGCAAGCGTGCGTTTGTGTCTAAAAGTTAAAGACAGCAAAAACATCTACGTTCACTAGGAGGTGAATGTCGCTCTCCTTCCCAACAGGAAAAAATCCTTGTCAATGTCCATGTTAAAAGGAGCACCTACCCAAAATGAGTGAAGAAAATGCCTAATTTTCAAGCAACACTAGGCAGGCATTATGAATACAGTATCCATTTCTGTTTACCTTAATGAAGTTGTTCAGATGGCCCAGCTTGCGCATGTTTGTAACTCCTTGTGGTTTGGCCACATTTTGAAGAATTTCCCGTAAGTTGTCGGAAGGTTCTGTAAAACAAAGCAGTCATTAGTATATCAAAGGTGTACAACAAAGCAAGCAGTTTGCTACTCGGATCTGTTGCTGCACTGGGCAGAGCAGAGGTAGTGACTGAATTCAGAAATTGTGCGGTTGTTTGCCTGGCTATTCTGCAAACGTTTCTTGGTGTACTCGGTATCAATCCATGAAAATGATTCGCATTTATAAAGCCCTTCAATCTCAAAGGATCCCGAACTTTACAGACAAGTGGGATCCATTTCATCAACCAGTGGTGTGCAGCTGCCACCTGGGTGATGCACAGCAGCCATTCTGCACCATCAGCCCCACTCTTGATTCATGAGTATATGTGAAACCTCACTGAAAGTTAACACGTCTGCTGTCTCTTCTTGGGGATGCCCTTTAAGGAAGCATCAGCTGAGCATTGACTGCACGGCAATAGGTGGAGATCAGATTGTGTCGTTATGAGAAAATAGGTATAAGGCTCTAATGTCACATTTTTAGAGACACCGGCAGAAAGTTAGGCTACAATAATCACGCTTGCACTGCAGGAAAAAGGTGACAAGGTCTTAGACAGGCAGAGAGACCGATATAACACAACAATCACTGGGTGGACATGAAGTGACATTACAGAGGATCTGAGGCCAGTCCTTATCTTCCTACATTGTTAATCAACAACATAAAAGCACATGAGAGAAGGAGCATGCAGAGCTATGAAGAAACCACTACTTTAAAGAGGTCTTGGGTTTCTGGGAAAAATTGCCCTGCCACTACTAAACAATGTAGTGGGAGCTTCTAGGAATCTGAAGGCTAAAAGCTGTACTGTAGATTAGGAAACCACAGGCAACCAAATGGCTTGTTCTTATAGGTTTCTTGTGAAGTGTTCTGAGAAATATCCTGGTATTCTATGTACAGTTGTAGACACAGAGCAAACATTTCATGTGTCAACCTCCAGTATTAATCAGACTAGGGCTTATACAGCCTCAGGTGACAGGGACAGGAGAGCCTTGCTATGAGAAACTTCAGACACCTTATCTCGGTTTCCAATGTTTCGCCCAGGCAGCTCAGACCCTAATGTTTACATCCTTTTTTTCTTTGAGTGTGCCATCGAAGCATTTTTCCGAAACCCTTAGCTTCATTTCAGGAACCAGCACGTTCTGCTATTTTCTGTAAAAACAACCAGGGTCACCTGTTTACTTCAGAACTCAGGCTAATTCTGTCACAATCGCAGAGAGACGTGGCTAAGACAGCTTGTGTGTTCTTTAAAAATACACCTAGACCCCCCCCCCCCAAAAATATGATTCAGTTACGATTTGTCAACCTTCCATATCCACATACTGTATTAGTTAGTAATGTAAAAAACAAGGCAAACAAAATAAGCAAATCTCTCCAACATCCCTATTGCATTTGTTCAAGGCTATTTTTCTAAATTCTTCACTATGCTTACACTCCCAATCCATTAAGCCGTACAGCTCCTCTTGCTCTTCTATTGTGGTGCTGCCCATACTGTGCTGTGGGGTCTTTCTATCAGGTCTATCCTTCAGTTTCTTTGAACACTCTACCCGATGCTGGACTGTTGCAAACTTTTCTTTGCAGCTTTTTAGGAGTTACGAGTATGCTGTTGCATGTGGTACAGCTGGACTATGCCCCCTGGACAAAGACATCAGTCCAATTAATTACACAGGAGAAAGGGGGAGAAGAGCTAGTGGTTATTTTGAGATCAGAAAGGCTTCTGTGCGTCTGGGACTGGGTTCCCCCTCCTGCCGGATGATGTCACAGGCACTGCCTCTGTAAATTCCAGGGTTACTACAGAACCCAAACAGCTCAGCGCAACAGGATCCAGCATGCAGACATATCAGCCCTCCAGCTGGTGTCCTGGAGAACAACCCCATTACCCGAAGAGCTCCCAGTCACCTGCCTGTTCAGGCAAGCACTCCAGATTTCTTGCATCTGACTGAGGCTTGCACAAGGAGAAAAAAAAAAAACAGATGACATTATCCTGTTCGTATGTATGCTTTTTTTAGACCCGACAACAGATGCAGAAATCGATACTTCAGCGAGAGACATTAATATTCATGCCCAAGTGACTAAAATCTGCTCATTAATATCCCCAATATCAGGTTCTTCAGGTACGCAATTCTGGGCAAATTTGCCTGCATTTACAAACCAATTTCCATTCAGTCAGCACACTGTGAAATCTTGGATATGTCTATTCTTTCTTCATTTGCACCTGCCGGGTCCTGATAAATTAACACCATCATCATTCTAGCCTCTACACTAGAAGACTGTCCCCCTGCAGTGTATGTGGCAGCAGTCTGTCGATCAGCAAAGAGCACCGCAGCACATCTGTGCACTTCCTACTGCCAGCTATTTCAGATGCTCTGTCATTTCTGTTTCAGAAAGCGGGGGCGTAAGCTCACGCTCTGTAAAAATAAACCTCTGTGTCACATCTTCTCTCCTAGCTCGCCCTCCATCCTTCTGGGCCGTGTCATTCCCGCCAGGAGAGAGAAGCCAGACAAGAACCCCCCACCCCCATTCTCCCTCTGCAGTGCCTAGGAAAAGCAGGAGCCTCGTTTCACTTGGGACACGACTTCAGCTGGAGGCAGAAATTCAAGCGCTGCAGGATCCCGATTACAGCAGGCTTTACTGGTGCTTGCAGGCACAAAACAGAAAGTACAAACCAGAGATCACAGTGGTTAAAGGGGCTGCACTGGTGCAACTGCAAGATTTAAGACAAACGCAATCCTCCGAGACCAGAATTAAAATAATAATACTGCCCATTTTTAAACTTTAAACCACAACAAGTTGAAGATCCATCCACTTCCTATTTAAAGTTAGAAGAAGTGTCTCTTAATCTGGTTAAGCCTGTGCGCCTGGGGCGAACAAATCTGGAGCCACACGCCGTGCGGTGTGCAGAGCACAAGCAGTGGGCGACTCAGGAGCGGAGCATTTGCGAAAGAAGTGAGAAATCCGTCTTCATACGACAACCCGGCAAAAACAAGAAGTGCAGAAATTTGCGCCTCGAAAAAAAAAAATCAAACTCTTACATTCCGGCAATCCGAATGTCACTGTTTCTTTCACCATCACTTGCCTGCTCCGGCTTAGACGCGCACACAGAAAACGGAGCAGGAGAATGAATGCTGGTCACGGCACGGACTCGGAGATTCAAGTGCAGCATGCCTCTTGGACATGGAAGTTTCTAAGGAGCAACAGTGCCACTTAGGCCCAACAAATGGCCTCCTGAGAGTCGGCAAGCAAGGATTTCTCACTTCCCACAAACAAGAAAGCGTTATCACTGTAAACTGATACATGACTAAAGTGCTTCACCTTGATTTTGTACCAGGATAATTACTGCTGTTACACTCGTAACATATTGACCTATCTCTCAGTTTACAACATACCCCCTTTATTGCTAACATTATCAAGGTTGCTCTTAAATTATTCATTCGGGAAGTCAATATTCTTAGCTTTACTGCTGTTAAAAAGTCTAAAATGAAGTAAAGAAAGGAACTTCAATTAAGGGTTCAACTATTTAGTGCCTCTGCTTCTTATGCCAGAAATCCAAGCAGACAATACCAACAATTCACACAAGCTCCCCAAAAATCACAAGACATTATAAAGATTTCAACACGCCACTAACTCTCAGCCAGTCTTAGTTTCCCCATCAGAGACAGGGCCCATAGGCCCACGGGTCACTGCCAGCGCACAGCACAGCAGGACAACAGTGAAACAGCACTGCCAATAAAGAAGCACAAACTTCAATGGCACCACTGCAAAAGCTTTTAATACTGTAGCTAAACATCGACTTTAAATAGGGGCTCAAAGGTGCTCAACTAGTGAAAGGTTTGTTCAGCACGAAGTCTGGGACGATCAGTCCCGGAACCTCAGTCCCTGACTGGGCTCTACTTTTAGCCCGTGGCTGGCTGGGGCTCCTCAAGCAGGCGTGTGCAGCTGGTGGCTGGAAAGAAAATAGCCCAGCACAGGGAGTGGCAGTGGCAGCCATACCTACTGTATGGGGTCTTCATCTCCTCTTTCCTGGTTTCAGCGGTACTCTGGATCTCTTAAGAACTGGGTATTCTTAAAACAGGATGGGGGTTCACAAAAGGGATGTAAAGACAATTTCAATTTGAACACTGTTTTTAGAATCAAGAAAGGTCAGGATCTTATGGCTTTTCCCATTACTTCAGGAATCAGTGCATCCCACAGCTTGCTCACCTACAGAACATCTTAGGCCAATGCTGATTCCACTTCAAATTACTTGAAATACCAACACATGGGAAAGCATGGCTTGAAAAGGAGGGAGAACACTGAAAGCTTCTGACATGCCTATGGCTCAGCTAGACACACACGTACACGAGTAGCCTAGCAGTCTTATTGTCAAGACCAAAAGCCAAACAGAAACGGTTATGGGAGCTGCAGTGTTGATGGTTAAAAAAAACAATATCACAAGTTAAAATTCAGTGAGAACGAGATCTAAGCAGTTTACTGAACAGCAGCCTCAAGAGTCGAGCATCTCCTCCACCTGTTCGCCCAGCTATTTAACCTCCAGAGAACATCCAACAGCTCCCAACTACAGCTTCCCCGACAATTAACACAGAACAGATGCATTTTAAGCACATAACCCCTCCCACTTGGTCTGATGCAGCCAATTACAACACATTTAAATGCAAGGCTCCTCCCTTTTATTCAGGTTTAGCCAATTACAGCATATTTAAAACAGAAGGTTTTTTCCTACTTGTTAAAGTCCATACAATTACAGACATACCCATTGCTATTTAAACCTAAGGCAAAATGAGATCTATAATGCCGACAACACAAAAGACTCATGCTCCCAATCAGATTACAGATAAGACAATATATGACAATTACAATGTTACAATGGACAGGGGTTATGTCCATGTACAAATGTGTGCAAGTGTGTCAGTTTTGATTACGAATCTTGCTCTTGCACCCATCCTGTTTTAACCGCATTCCTGTGCTTCAGGGGCGCAAGTTTTTGTGCGTTTTTCTTGTTTGTGTAGTCTCCGTGACTGTCATCACAGGAGCGAATGTCACTAAACTGGAAAGCTCGTACATTGGTATCATAAGAATATTTAGTGAAATGAAATACAAAACATTAACAAAAAACAACCTCATCCCTGGCCCCACAATATCCAGCATTTCTGTGCTTTCTCAGGAGTTCTTTTAGTAATCCTCCAGCTGTACTCTGCCAGACATATATAAGCACAAAATAATAGCACACTCGTGTGTCCTCATTTACAATACAAGGGCATATTGTACTGTGTTCAGTTGTGGTCTCCATGATACAAAACAGACATTCCTGTTCTGGATAGAGTTTAAATCAAAACAAAAACAGAATAAACCATGGTCTCAAAGCAATGTCATAAACACACAAGTGTAAAGAAACAATCTCTTCTCCTAAAACTCAACAATAAAAAGCACAAAAAATGGAACTGGAACACAGGTGCATTTAGAAGTGAAAAGAAGAGGCACTTATATTCGAATAATTGAGGGTCTAAAACTTCCATGTTGTTGAAGCAGACACAGGGATCCTTTAAGAAATGAAACAGCTCCTAGCAACCAAAAAGCCTGCAAAATGATCTCCTCACCTTGCGTTCTTATGAAAAATTCCTAAAGGTTTTTAAAACATATATGATTTCTAATTAAGAACACACACACAGTACTTGAGCTCGCAGGGGTACGGAGTGTTTGTCTCAACACTGTGCACTGACAACATGAATGATTTATTGCTAAAAATCCACTGACTTCTGCTCAAAATATGAGCTTCCATTTTTTATTAGTTTTCTAGATCTAAGAGGTTTAAAAAGGTCTGTATGAGTAAACAAGGGTGCTGTATAAAAACCAGTGATTTTCTTCACTTCAGAAGGCCTGAATTTGGTTTCTTGATACATCATTGAACTGTTGTAGGTATTAAAGTAATAATTAAAATATCAAGGCTCTCCTACAACGCTAACAAACCTGCTGTATGCGCATGTAGGATTGTACGTTACTGTTAACTATTAATCTTCCCATGATAATGAATGCGTTAGTCATGCACAGTTGCTGAACAGGCCTTCTTAAGGCTGCCAGAGTTTGTACCAGAAAGAGACGTAAAGCCACACAAGCCCATGATATACAAACATCAAGATTAATAAAGCTCGTGTATTACCGACATGTTTTCTCATGTAGGTCTCCTTCTCATTCAGCCCTGAGAGCCACTCTGGAAACGGCTTTAGACAATAAAATCAGAACATATAAACTCGAGGAAAAAATCATTAATGCATGGCGCAGAAAGGATGCCCTCCTGTTTAATAACGTCTTACTTTCAGGACAATTTAAAAAAAAAAAATCTCATTTTCAGATCAGTCTATTGGAACTCTCCTCCAGGGTTTCATCTACACATCCAAAATGGTCCTGAATGCTAAGTATCAACAGCCGCCTTAGGGTGAAACAGGGCAAAACATCTCTTCAGGCTCCAGGCTGCTTGATGCCAGCCTATGTGGAGAATGTACTGAGCCCACACATAGAAAGGATATACATCAAAGATGCTGTACAAATCCACTGACAATGATATTGTGCCCCTATGCCTTTTCATCACTGGGCCAATACATTCCATTATCATCACACACTACAACTTACAGTGGCAAGCTGGGCCCATGCAAACCTTTTCTGTGGAAGTGAGAGGCACCAGGACCAAACATGCAGTTTTCAGAGTTCAGAGAGGTTAGGATCCTATGGCTTTTCTCATTATTTCAGGAAGCAGAGCATCCCACAGCTTGCTAACCTAAGGAACATCTTGGGCCAATGCTGATTACACTGCTAGTGTTTGTGCCAATTAGAGTCAAACTGGATTAAAAAAAGGTTTCTTCAGGTACATTAATCCTATATTTGAGTTTCCGTTTGCCATTCAAACAGAGTATATTTTAATCCACTGTCCCATTTGCAGAGATGCTCCATTCTGCATCTTGCACTGCAGTTATACTGCACTGCTTACCTAACTATGACAGTTTTATGTCAAAGCGCTCTTTGTTAGTCCAGTCTACAAAGTAATGCTTATAGACAGAGTCACAAGTGGGAATTCAGAGTCCATAATGGAATTTATTATGAACTTGGAAACAGGCTTCACCACAATCATGAAAGTATAGTAAAAGAAAAAAATATATTTAAGATGAAACCACTTCGTTTCTGGTTTTCAAAGAAACTGTCTCTTCATTATTCCCATCTGAGCCACTTTATTTCTTATGTCCTTCTTTTGAGGAACCCCCGTGGAACAACAACTTCAAACATCGAAGCACACAGGATACAAAGTGCCTTTCAGTAGATCACTGGCTAATTTTCTAACAAGTCAGGACGAGAATGTTTGAACCAAGTTCTTTCTCAGAATGTATTAACCTCCATACCAATGCTACTATTTTTAATTTGGAATCACCACTTTTTTTTTTTTTTGCTCCTCACTGCCCACTTTGGAATTCTTAATAATCTTACTACGTCACCAGCACGGGCGGGTTGGAGCCCTGTACCTTTTACCTTTGCATTTCTGAATCCATCCATCCACTGCTTTACACACTGAGTCCCACAATGCACTCAGGCGAGTTGAACTGTCCGCTGGAAGAGGGAAGCAGCTCTCTCTCTCTTGCACTGAAAGCTCCTAGGTGTCCAGCAAGCCTGGCAGACTCGAACCCCCTCATCTGCAAGGACACCTGGACAGCTCTGCACTGCTGCTCAGGGACCCACAGTCAACCAGTGACAGCCCAGGCCCATATGAATGCTTCACAAGTTACCATGGGTACCAGTTAGCATACATTTTCTAACTACTTTTTCCAATTCAGGGCTGTAGGGGAGTCGGAGTTTATACTGGCAAGCAACAGGTGCAAGGCAGGGCACACCCTGCAGACAAACTGAAACACAGACACTAACACCAGGACGAATTTCCCCAGAAACCAATTAACTTACAGCGCGTTTTTGGACTGTGAGAGGAAACCTGAGTTCCTGCAGGAAACTAACTTGAACATGGGGAGAACATACAATCTGTATGGAGAGTACAAGTCCAGAATTTAACCCAGAGTCCCTAATTAGCATTCAAGCCTAAAATTAAATGGTTATAATTCAGGATACACTTCTGCAATACACATACTTTCTTAATCATTTGTTCTAGAAATTGCCAAGTCGATGAAGTTAATTTAATGTCCATGACGCATAAAGTAAATGTCCTTATATCACAAATTCACAAAATTACCTTTCTTCAGAATAAGGAGGACAAGGACGGGGGAACTTATTACTATGCAAGCACAAATAATGATAATAATATACTCTGCAAAATTAAGATTATGAAATAATGTATCACATCCAATAAGATGTAAGATCATATGACATGTGGAACTCATTCCTGAAGCAATAAAGTAAACTGCATCCTTCAATATGTTACACTCTAGTTGTATGTGAAAAGGTCCAAAACCTTAAATTTCTAGGTACTCTGTCCTGAAAATGGGTGATGAATCAATATCCTAAAATTCAAGCCTAATGTGGGACATTGAATGTCCAGTTTAAAGACCAAAGGTTTGACTACAGACCATAACCATTTCAGTCACGAGTGATAAAGTCAGTCATGCATTAGCTGGAGTAACGTCTTTCTTAAGGATTTATTGCTATAGACCAGTGGTTCTCAAACTGTGGTACGCGTACCGGCAGTGGTACGTGGAGTGCCGCCAAGTGGTACGCCAAATGACCCTGGAACTGTGTCGTGTGCGCTGAAAAATCGGGACGGGTTTTCATATTTTGTATTTTAATACGTGTCGAATACGCAGCGTACGTACTACGATACAGTGCGCACTAATACTTCAGTGGACGTAAGAGATACTCTGTAATTCTATACCACTCTATAGGAATGCGTGCTACGGACGCAAGTGACCAATTGTATTTAAAAAAAGCTACTGTATCTCCAGCAAATAGGGAGAAAGGAGAATGTGCGTGATTTTGGAACAATGCCAACGTTGTAAACACAGGAATGCATAGAAATACGTGCTACGAACGCAGGTAATCTTGTGAGCACACGAAAGCATGATAACAGAAAAATATTTAAGAACTGTTCTAATTTGAGAAAAATACACCGAGCGTCTCTGTGTTTCGCTCCCATGCGCATGAAATAAAAACTTTAAATAAATACGGAAATAAAAACGGAAACGCGGAAAAATGCAAGCTTGCAGATTGCTAAAGCAGGTAAGCTACACTATTTTTGAAGAACCTTATTTACCGTTGGCAAAAGAGCTGACACGTATTATGTGTAGAGAAAAAGCTGCTAAACAGCTCGACCTGCTGCCCCCCTCCCCCTGAAAGACAGTCACTCATAGAATTATTGAAATGAAGGATTATATCAAAAGTACACTGATAGACCGCGTTAAGATGAGCAGATGTTTTTCACTGCAATTAGATGAGTCTGTAGTCGATTTGGCCAATTTGCTCGTTTACGTTAGATACGAGTTTGAGGGCATGTCCCATTAAGACTCTCTGTTCTGTAAACCGCTACCAACAGGAACTACAGGAGAGCACATATTTCAGCTTCTGAATGAATTTATCGAAGAGAATGGCCTCGACTGGATAAAATGCGTCTGAGTTTGTACAGACGGTGCTAGAGCAATGACAAGCCGACACAGCGGTGTAGTTGCACGTTAGACTCTGTTGTGAATTGTATCAAGGCTCGAAAAATTAATTCACATCTGCTTTGCTCAACTAAACAGACTCACCCCTCTCACTGAAATGGTGCTTTTTTATTAGTTGTTGTTAATGTTTTTTTTCTGTAAAACACTTTGAGAAGCCACCTTTAAAGGCGCTATATCAAATAAAGTTTATTATTATAATATTTATTATATGTATGTGTGAGTGTGTGTGCACGCGTGCTCATGTTGGTCATTGAGAATTTCTGGGGTTCCTATGAGACGATGACTTGTAGGTGGTACTTGGATGCTTTGGTTGGATTAGGGGTGGTACTTGGTCCAAAAAGTTTGAGAACCACTGCTATAGACCATCTTTTTGCTTCTATTTAAACATGAAAACTTACACCCTAGCTTGCTGGTTTGTAATCTCATGTTAACCTGGCACAACGCTGTATGACAGGGGGGCTATCTACCATAACTGATAAATTTGCAGGTCTCTTTCTCAGAAACTGCCATCTTGTAGCTCTTTTCCGGGGAGACGGTAGCAGAGCCAGCAAGAGATGTGATCAGAAGACCACTCTTCAGGAGTAGAGTTTAGGGTCCTGGACTTCTAACTGAGAGTTTATCAGTTCAAGTCCAGTGTGAAACACCACTCTGTAGCCTTGAGCAAAGTATTTCACTCAGACTGCTGGAGTTGCTCAGCTGTATCTAAAGTACAGACAGAAGGCGAGTTGGATAAAGCCTACAGCAAAATTAAAAAATATCAACAACAAAAAATGTGTGAGTTTAAAAACATTATCTTAGAGTTTTACTGGGAACGGCAGCAGAAGGTGGGATTAATCCAGACCCAGGTCTGTACTGTCTGTAGGTCTGTCCTTTTGCGAAAGAAAATAAAATGAGTAAAGGAAAACAGTGAATGAAGGAGTGCAGTGGATCTGTGAGGGACTGAGGCATTAAGAAGTCATTCCACTGAAAAAGGAAAAGCTGCCGCTTGCTGTGAAAACACCAGCAATCATGTGATTTGGTAAAAGTGCACTTTAGGAGGTGAAAATGACTAATGCAGTCTTGGTTCTTTTGGGAGTTTTAAAGCATGACAGCATGCTGGATACTAGATTTAAACCATACCCATCCTCCTACTCCATAAAGTCTCACTTTCCTCATAGGGTGAAGATGGGAGACTCCTAGCACCTGTATTCACACAGGGATCACGTAATCGACGTCAGAGAGAGCTCTGTGCAGAAGAGTCAGAGAAAAAGGCACTTGAATTTTGCTGAAAAGCAGAAAGTTTCAAAGAAGCACTACAAATCCACTTGTACACTTAGGATGTGAAGGAGGCCCTAAAAGAACAGGTTTCCTATGCAGACATAGCAAATCCTGCCTACAAATAAGCTACCAAGAAGAGATCTTTTCTTTGTAGGGTATTGAGGTTCAGCAGACAGAGGACAGTTTGGGGGGATGGGAGCCTCAGTACAGTATCTAGAAAGAGGTTGATTTTCTCATTTCCATGGGTAAAACACATTTGGAAAATTTAGACACAATGCCTTACAAAATTATTCTGACCCTAACACATTTTTCACATTGCGTTGTTTTGCAGTAATGGCACTATGAAGTAGCAGTTAATATTTGTTAAATACTCAGCCTAAAAAAAAATCATCATGAAAAAATGAAAATGTTATAATTGCTAAAGTATCCAAACCCTCAGCTGTGGCAAACCTACATTAATTTAGGTACACAAAATAACCTTAATGAGTCACACACATTTGATGAGTGCCATAAGTCATTTCAAAGTACACCTCTAGTAAAACACTTGATTTTATATAGCACTTTTAATATCTCTTAGACAGGTAGTGAATTTCAAACTTGAAGATTATGAACCTTTCAAAAGAAATCAGTGAGAAAGTTATATAAAGGCACAGATCAGTAGAAGTTGACAAAAACATTTTGAAGACCATTAACATCTCTTTTGAGCATGATGAAGTGGATCATTAAGAAGTGGAAGCCATCCAGACACTGCTTACAGCAGACTGTCCTCCCAAACTGAGCGGTTGGGCAAGAAAGAAACTGGTTAGGGTTATCACTGAGGCCAACAGCGACTTTGAAAGAGCTACAGAGATCAGTGGCTGAAATGGGAGAGCAGCAATATCCCTGGCACTCCACAAAGGGGGCTTGTAAGGAACTGAAATCAATGTCTAATACCCCATATGGGGTTTGCAACCAAGCTAAGGTTTTGTGGTCAGACAACATAAAAATGAAACTCTCTCATCTAAATGCAAAGCGTTACTCCTGAAGCAAACCCAACATAGTGCATCGCTCAGTCAGCTCTATTTCTGCTATCAGTCATGGTGGTTGCAGTATTATATTCTAGTTCTGCTTCTCATCTGCAGGGACTGTGAAACATGTCAAGACTGATGGAAACATAGATGGAGCAAAGTACAGAGAAATGTTAGAGGAACCTCTGCTTCAGACCTAAGCTCGGGACACAAATTCACCTTTCAGCAGGACAAGGATTCAAAGCACAAGGCCAAAGCTACACTGGAGTGGATTAGGAATAAGAAAGTGAATGTCCTCAAGTGGCCCAGTTCTGACTTGAATCCTGTAAAGAATCTGTGGGGAAAAAAAATACTACTACTGCTGTCCATAAGCAATCCACCAAGCAACATGAGAGAGAAAATCTGCCTAGAACAAAAAGGCAAAACTGTACCAAGCAGATGTCCTAACTTGGCAGAGACTTAACCAAAACATCTTTCAGCTGTAATGGCTACCAAAGTGCTTCCCACAAATACTGAGACCACGGGTCTCATTACCTGCACAATCAATATATTTCAATTTATATTTCAATACTTTTCTCTTCAGTTTTTGCTGAGATCTCACCCTTACAACCCTTGGGTTGGTGCATGTAGGTTGTGAATAAAATATACAAAGATGTGCCTGCGTCATTTTCGAATTTCACAAAACAGGACATCACAAGAAGGGTCTGAAACCCCTCAGCAAGGCAGCGCGTCAGTAATTGGTTTCTGATTGGCCCCCGCCACTATTTAAAAGTGCAGACCAATGTGAAACAAAGAACGGGAAGAGCACTGGCTGTCCCTTCGCGCTCCTGACTGGATTCCACCACTGTGCGGCAACAGCTGACGTGCTGGCAGAGCTCCAGAGGGATGCAGCGCAGTCCTCTGCACCAGCAGCGGCGAGGAGGCAAAGCGACAGGGCCAAGCCATCTGGAGCGCTGCTGCTCTCGTCATGCAGCAGACGTTCTTCTCCTCCTCCCCAGTCTGCACATTTCCCGCTCATGAATGGAGGCAGCCGGGTCATTCAGGAAAACCAGAATCATCCCCACCAGCCCACCCCGCGTCTCTCCGGAGGGAGCGAATTTAATAACACGCTTTAGGAGGGAGCACCTATAATACTAGAGTCGGGCAGCTGAAAGGAGCAGGACGTGATATTTAGAGAAATAGGAAGGGAACTAGTCAAAGCTGCTCCGTGGCAACGAGACCATTATAAATGACTCAAGTCAACAGACTCCTAAAGTTGGACCTCCTGAATCTCAAATCTTGACAGAAAGGGCCCTATGAAGCAGCTGGAGGAGTTCTGAAATCATGTCTTTTGCCACCCCAAAGACAAACAAGAAGTAATAAAAAGCCTAGAAGTTCTTCAGACCCTTAAACTACAACCCAGGTACAGCAAACATAACGTTGAGAGTTATGAAAAATAATGGCTTGTTTCAAAAATGGCTTACTTAAATAGAGTCTTATTAAAGCAGAAATGGTCAGCTGATTTATAGCACTTTGCCGCTGGAATCTGTTATCTTAAGGGAAGCAATACATTTGACAGATTGAGCCTTTAATTTATGATCATAAGCACGCTACACATGAAGACATTTCAGACATGTCTATGAAAAAATGTTTCCGCTTTGTGAAATTTAAATACATTTTACACAGAGCTGTCCCCAAATGTTCAATGGGGTGTTCTGTAGCCCACATCTCAAAGGCTGTTCCGAACTTTCGAAGGTTCAGTGTGTGAAATTTGCAGTGCGCTTTTTTTCCCCTGAAAATATAGAACCCGCTCTACAATGTCTGAATACCAAATGACATTCATATGGAAATTTCACACCTCTATAATTTCTACAAGGTAATTTATTGGAGGAAATGTACAATGTCCTGTTTTTTTTAATTAGTGCAACATCAATATTAAAATACTGATCAACAACTCTGTCTCATAACATTCATACCTGAAGGTGGTAATTACTTTCTAACTAATGCTATTTTTGGTTTGCTATTTATCATTATGTGAATGTTACCATTTTTTTATTGACACATAATGTTTATCTGAAGTCAATTCTTTCAACTGCTCACCTGAATTAGCGTTGTACAGTAGGTAGAACTGCAGGTCGGCAGTAATTGTACGGCGAACTAACTGCATGTATGAAAGTTTTCCAGGTAGCATCAATAAGAGGAACATTCATGTAACAATTTACTCTAAAGGGGGATTAATTTATGGTATCCACCTGAAAAACAGCCGGATTTCTAACCAGTAAATTATGCAAATTATTACTACCCAAGACATATTCTGAACTTCAAAGGTCCCACAAGTTTATACGACATCAGTTGTAGGAAATCACTGGCACTGGCTAAGGCATGTCTCCCTATATAAAAGACACACAAATGTCTGGATTATTGATGGTCTTATTTTAAAATAATACACTAGAAGGGCTGTTGAAAATGCCAGCTATGTGACTGATTATCCTCAGCTGAACGATAGCTTGGAAAATTCCATTAGGGAGACGCAGATGAGTGTGTGAAATCACTTCAGGTTTTTACCCAGCCTACAGTCAATGTCAGAGGAAGACTAGGGACTACAAGAATGATACATAGCCCAGTGTCCTGCCGCATTACAATGAGCACCCTTGAGGATACAAGTAGGACAAAACAGTATGCACAAAAATGAGCAGACATAAGCATATCTACACTTACATACTGACGACGCAGCTACAAAGTAAACTAGAACACGTTAAAGACAATGTATCGACATGAACATCTTTAGAACATGTTAAAGACAACTTGTGATTAAAAAAAAATAGTGAATAATAATCTTTTTATGGTTGGGCCTTGAGAGGGATTCCTTCAGCCTAACACAGATCACTAGGAAAACAATTTGACCCACTCCAGGTTTTACAAGCTGCAATCCCCTATACAAAGAGTGATGATGAAGCAGAAGAGCAAACATTCTGAAAAATCTACATTTCTGTCAAAACACATTTACTCAATATAAACATGCAACATATCGGAAACAGGGTTTTGCTTCTATATTATAATGCATCACCGCAACATCGGTGTGGACACTAGTTAGGTCTCCGGATGACAGGGCTGTAGGATAAAGCTGTTGTACCTTTGAGGAAGTTACCTCACTCACACTGCTCCAGTAAATGCCCTGCTCTATCTAGGTCAATACTGCACATGAGAATTTGTTCTCAATTGGCTTACCTGGTTAAATAAAGGATTAAAGAAAATGGCATGCAAACTGTTACAGAATGCAAACCTTATTCCTAGACCTGCAGCTTGAGCAAACCACTGATCTTCACTGAATTTCACATAATTCTATCTCAAGTCTTAGTTTTTTACCTTATTTCTGCTTCGTCAAAATATGCCATGTTAGTGCACTTAAGAACCCTCTGAAATTAAAAGTTGCATTTAAAATAAGAAAACTGGGATACAAATTATCTTAACATACCACTCCAGTTAAGATGTAAAGCCTAGCACACCTGCTCTGACAACACCAGGTTGCAGGAACAATTTAGAGGTACTACATTTTCAGTCCAACATGTGCTAACACAACAAAAGAACGCAATACTGCCTGAATTTTAAAAAGGACAGATATTACCACGTCAGCATACCTCCAAAGGGCCTCACTATCAATTACACTTTTAAAATTCTTAGTGCAGAAATTAATGGATCATGCTATTTAAAAACACCAGGCGTTTAATCCAGGCAGCGCTGATCATAGATGATCACTGAATGGCTGAAACATGAAGGAATGTGCAGAACTGGCCACATGCCACCGGGGAATGGGTGAGGCTGATACATCTGGAACATCCTCACCTTGGCAACCAACAGCATCCTTGTAGAACTGAGATCAAAGTAAATTAAAACACTGTCCCACTGGTCTATTGTAGAGTACAGCAGTAGCAGTGCTGAGACCACAGTCAATGTGGCAGGCAAGCCCTCAGTATGTGCTCTTGAACTACACTGTGATATGAACCAGCTTTTTGGCAAACGGGACAGACCGGTCAAGAGTGCTGATCGCTCTTCCAGAAAAATACCAGAGACGGAGTGGAAAGTGGGGTGTGCAGTTGGCACGTCAGAAAATGGGGACTTTGTTCTTTATTTCTGTGTTTATAAAATGTTTTTGACACATCGATAGAGGAATAAGCTCTTATGCAGAAGAAATCTCCTCAAAAGCAAACTTGCTCATAGAACGTTTATCTTTAGCACCAGAAACTGTACATTTTGAAGAACAGTTCATAATCACATAAGGTTAATTTTCCATGAATAAGCTCCACATGTAGTTGGCCAAGGAAACACGAGTTTATTCACAGACACTAGCAACGTCTGTGACAGTAAGGTACTAGCACAGTAAACCCCTTAGACCTGCATTCTGGGCACATCAGGTCGGAAAGGAAAAAACAGTCAGTTGGGTGTTAAAGACAGATCCCAAACACATGAAGCAGTGTGAGGGGAGTTTGAGCCCCTTTGATTTTAGCCCCTGTTATCAACATGCTGATGCTAAAGGTGGCCAACTGTGAGACACATTTTTTCTATTGAAGCAGAGAGCTGTCAGAATGGGGGAGAGGCTGACCAATCGGAAAATGCCCAATTCATGTGGCAGGTGAACCTTGGGCATCAGCAACCAAAAGTGTAAAAAACCTAGTGAACCACTCTCTGTGTCCTTGAAGTGTTATAAGAGAGAGAGGCTATCGAGCACATCTTTGCCCACACGGACCTCAGCTTTCAAAATCCTCTTCAGGCTGAGGCGAAAACCATTGAGCTCCTTTTCTTTCAGACTCCGGTGTCGCAGCTCTTAGAGGTGATCCACAAGTACTTGTAATGCTAAATGAATCACCTGACAGTTTCAAAAGATTATGTCAGTGAAATATGGGACTTCTGTAACATTTCTGTGCCAGCCGGCTGCTTCAAAATGTACAAATGTGCAAATAACACCAGTTTATCCTGACATTTCTGTGCACACAAATGATTAATGTCCAACAAAGCACACTGCTACGAGGATGGACACAGAAACATGTATTAACAGAATTGAGGTTTGCCTTCATCTTATTAAGAAATAACCTGCGTCATACTCTGAATGAAGGCCTACAGTTCAGGACACAAACGTTCAGTTGCACACTTATGCAAAGAGAACCAAGCTTCACATAATTAAAATAAGCACAATAATTTCCATGGATCTCTCATCCTCTTAGAAATGTAATGTTCTAATACACAAGGGTAAGCTTTGGCTCGCAGCATAGAAATACCGAAATCGAAATTAATACAGCACATCTTATGTTCATAGACGTGGGAGAGCAAGGAGTTAGTGTCCTCTAAGGAGCCGCTTCCAATGCAATCCGCAAATCACTTTAAAGACCACGGCAGTTTAGTGAATTTTGTAAACAGAGTGTAGGCAGTTAGAAACGGCCAAATCGGGCTTAGCTGGTCAAGTGAACGTTACAATGCACTGCACTGAACACGAGGCATCTTGGAATAATAATTATAAACCAGCTTAAAAATAATTGTATTCTTACTTTGGTAAATGTACTGTGCTGTCTGGCTTCACGCCAGTTTCCGCAAACGTATACTTGTTTTCATCTGTATTTTAACGGTTGTGCACTATTTACGTGTTCTGTCCTTCTGTCGGAGTGGGGGGGGGGAGGGGAGAGAGGGGGGGTCTCGACTTCATCTCGGATAAATAACAAACGCTGTAATGCCATCAGTGTCGGCGGCGGCCAACGGGAGCTACAGGAAAGCGATTAACCCCGGTGTGGGTTTTTGCTTGCAGCCAGGCGTCAGATGCAAGTCTTCGACATTGTTTACCGTAACGCCACTCGCCCCGGCTCCTGACACCCAAGCCAAGCCCGGCTTCGTGAAGGATCCCTCCCTCCCCTCTCATCCCTCCTTTGATCGGTGACCACGGCGCCCCACGAAGCCTAAATTGCCCCAGTTGCGTACAACCACTTTAACCCCCGATGATTATGTGTGTATATATACACAAGCAATGAACGCTCCACTCACTGACTAGACATATCAGGGGACTCTAATCAAAACAGAACATTATCCGCAAACCGTCAGCTAACACCCCCACCCCTCCTACCAATGACGTCTAATAGCTAAAGCCACGTATAAAATACAAACAGACATCCAATCCTTAACGTAATTATCATTATTTGTAACCTTCCCGATTTAAAAAAAAAACAGCTTAAAAGCTCCCCTTTCTTCATTCGCCCTGTCTCTCCGCCTTACCTCTGGTGAGATCGAGCGGTACGTTTTCCTCCCCGCTGTCATTCCGACCTGTCAAACACAGACAACACGGACACGGTTAGCACAAATACTGGGGACTCTGGGCGCACAGAGGGTCCACGCTCGCCGATCCGAAGGAGACGAAGCCCTGCTGTCAGGAGAAAGGGGAGTCTATCTTACCTCGCATCCGAAGACTTCGGATCGGACGGCCGCGGATGCTGACCGCCATGTTTCCAGGGACATTCACAACACCGGAAACATCGGGGAGATATCGCGAGAGGATGAGAGACGGAGGAAAGAGGAAGGGGGGAGTGTCTCTCCTCGTCTGAGGGAGGAGTGGGCAGGAGCAGCGCGAGCTGTAGCGACATCTAGCGGACTGAGCCGTACTTCACTTCACTTCAGATGCCAATCAAAATGAACTTGTTTAGCAAGGCAAAGGTTTCTCAAGCGCTGCCGGAGCAGGTCGGGTCCGTTGCAGTAAACGTTGTGCAAAGGACAATAGGAATAAAATCTCATAATAAAATATCAAAATGTAATACAACAGTCACAATTAACATACAAGTATACATACAGGAAACGTGGACATTTATATAAACCACACACGTAAATATATATATATTTTGAGTGTAACAATATGTTTCGGCCTGCTAACTTAACGCATGACAGATGAGGAGCAAGCACTGTAGCTCCCATTGTCATGAATTCTGTATGTCAGTTTTTCAACTTAATCATGCTGTATCCTATTACACCCAGGTTTGTTACATGTGATAGATACCATGATAGCAATAGTATAATGTATCAAATGCTGCATGTTTTTTTACAGTGTAAACAACACCAAATGGGCTGTTTTAAAAAAAAACAGCCATTTAAAAAAACAGACCATAAAAACTGCAGGATTTACTTTGCAGATCATCCCAGACAATTCTCAGGATCTCAGCGTTTGCAGTGTGCTATTCTTCTCTTTTCAGGCCTTTAAGCAGGTGGCAATTTCAAAGATTAATTTATTTACTGCAAAGGGTCTTGTCTCTTCTCTGTACAGCGTTTGTTCTCTTGTCTGAAACCAGTCTACTCCCAGTTGTCTTTCCCTGCAGTCAGCAGCTATATTACCCAGCAACTCCCAACGGGCAGCCCACTGAAGCTAAGCAGGTGTGAGCCTGGCCAGTACCTGGATTGACCTCCTGGGAAAGCCAAGGTTGCTGCTATAAGACATGTTATCAGGACCAGCACTGAACAAATTTCCCCTTGGTCTTTATATCTGTTGATTTCATTACTCTGTTCTCCTCCCCACTGATAGTTGATGTGTGGTGTGTCACGGATGTCAGAAGGGACAAACCGTGGAATGGCAGGAGAGCGAAAATAGACCCTATGCGTAGCGGTGAGACGGGGGTTAGCCCAGGCACAGCTGTTCAGGAAATGGCGTATAGAAATCTATGCCCTCAGGCCATGGACAGGAGTGACCTGGTGCTAGGCAGGTCTCAGGACATCTGAACCTCAATGCTGAGCGAGGAGCAGAGCAGAAACAGGAAGTAAATAGGCTACACAACAAAACACACCAGAAAGACATGAATAATCACAGGGAACTAGGAACAGGACAGAAGTAGAACGCCCTCTGGGTGTACTGGGCATGACATGGTGAGCATACTGGTGCACTTTGGCTGCTGTTGCATCATCCAGGTGGAGGGGAGTCCCCATTACCTATGAAGCACTTTGAGTGGAGTGTCCAGGAGAGTGCTAAATAAGGTTAAGGAATTATTATTATTATATGGAACAGAGAACTAGAGACATTGAATAGTACTCATGATTGGAGTGCAATTGTGGAAAATATTTTCCTGTCACATATGTTGGGTGTGCCTGGTACCTACTGTACCTGAAAGTCGTGGGAGTTCCCAGTGTCAATGTACAGTACTAATGTGCTTCCAAATGTAAGCAGCCAACTTGATAATGCCGACTCTGAAATTACTATCAACCTTCAGGCACAATGACTTTTACCGGCAGGTCTAAACTGCAGTAAAAGCTCTTTATTCATTGTAAATCATGGTGTCATCTGTGAGCAGGGTCTGGGTTTAGCATCTGAGCCTCACGTTTGGAATTCAGCTGAATTTTTATTGAATTAAAAGGCATGTTCATGTGTTTCTAATGTTTTTGCTTTGCTACTGTATGTAAAATAATGATTACTATTACAACACTCTCTCTGTGGATGTGGGCTTTGAGAAATATTAAGTATATAGGATTCTGGAAACTCATTTCGTGTTTTGGTGTCATTTTGATTAATTGTACAAATCACCTCATGAGTGAGACAGATGATTGGGCTTAAATGATGAGGTATTGTAACCTGTTGAATGTCCAGCCTGGTGAGCATCAAGAAAGAACAACCCAGAAAAGAACCAATATGCCTTTGTGATATTGGTGTATTGGAGGATAGACTAAAGCAAACATTTGGTTTTTAAACAAAACTAATACTAAAGTAGATATACCCTTTCTTACCCGTTATCATTAGGGCTCCATCCACTCTTAAATCAAATTATGGGGCCACCACCAAAGATACCTGAATCTTCAGGGAGTAATAAAAGTTAAAAAAGCTTCAGTTCAGTTTCTATGCTTCGACCCTAAAGCATAGAAAGAGCGTTTTGGTTGTTGGGCTTTGTCAGCTGTTTTTCCTTTCTATTTTTCACAGTGAAATCAATCCTCACCTGTTCCTTGTTCATTAATAGTGGTTTGCTATTACTCAACACTTTTAACACCTGCAATAGAAGCTCGGGCAGAGAGTAGTATTTAAGTAACTGTCACCCCTGGCTTTCTGAACTGAAATTGTACACTGTTGCAGAATTCAGATGCTTGGTATGGAAAGATGCAGCACTGTGTTTTTCATAGTAGTCTTTATTCTCCAAGCCAGTCCTCCCAATTAATCTGTGCAGTACCTTTTCAAAGAAAAGGGCATCTCCTAAATTAGTGTGGCCATATTTCGTATCAAGATGTTTAAATCGAGAGGGAAAAAAAAGGCAACATTTAAAATGTTTCCTTTGAATCCCATGGAGATATGAACTAAAAAATATTTTTAAACTTATCCTCCTGTCAAATCATATTTGTCACTGTTTTTTATTTTTTAAATTTTAATGGAAAAAGGCCAAATGTGCAGTAGTTATTGCTAGCATAATTCACAATATTATATTTTATCCTCACAACAAACTACTTGACTATTGAGTTGTATGTTTTTAAATTACAGAGTTTAAAGAAATTAAACTCTCAGGACGTCTGTTGGTTCATAACATAACACTGCATTAATATATTAAAAACACAAATAATATATTCCTTTTAAAAAAACCTACAGGATATTAGGTAAATGTAACACTTCTACAATATTTTAATTTCTAGATATTTAATTTATTAAAATACAAGAAAACACACAGACTTGTATTATAGTAAATAATCATGAAATTTCTGGTAAGTCTGAAATTCTTGTTCATGTATTAGGCCTTGATCTAAATGTTATATAAATGTTTTGTTTGCTACTGTATATACAAATCAGTTTTGCCTTTCATTTTATTCTTCATATGTCCTCTTATGAGTATTTCTTTCAACCGCTTCTGCCTTTTCTGCTATGATCTGCTGTGCTATCTAGCTGTTCCATAAAACAAAATCTGAAAGCAAACACAAGTACTGTATGTGCAGAGACAGCAAAGTACTGTAGCTTCTTGTTTTGAAGTGACTGATGCAAACTTAGCCTGTGTGACACTGAAATCTTACCCCATGATGTGTCTGCCCACTGCTCAGAGGGCAATCTTTTCAGAACCTTTTTGTGGTTCACATATTGTAGAGGTTGGTTACTGGTGTGGTAATAAACTGCATAAGCATATACTGCAGAAAACATTTTATTGGAGAATACCAAGGCAGTTAAAAACAGGGGATACTGCTCAAATGTTCTCCAGCAGCAAACCTCACATTTTTGTGCCAGAGGTCTTGATAAGGCCACAGCTCTGGAGTTACCTTTAACTGATTCTGCCAAACCGTCACACAGTTAGAAAAGCAATACATGGCAAAGTTCCTTCAGAGAGACATCAAGTAAAGAAGGGCCAAAATAAGTGGAGAGCTAAAGAATTTATCTTTGCTTCATATTACCAACCTAGTGCCAACATCCCCTACCACAGACCCCTGTGTTTTCCAGGTTTGTGGAAGTACTGTAATTGAGGATAAAATGTAGTACATGTCCAGGGCTACAGACAAAACATACCTTTAAGACATTCTCAGGGTTACCATGTGACTCCACGTTCTCCATACACTTTGAGACAGCACAGGATTTTAAAACTGCCCCTCAATACTTTAAATACTTCTAACATGTAGTCTTTGCTAAATTCAGCACTGTTACTTAATTACCCTACAGACAAACAATTAAAAAAAACATTAAAGTACATTTTAAATGTAAATACTCACATTTCTTATTTATTTTGTTGTCATCTGTTTTTGTTCTTGTGCTAATACAACAAAGCTTTAGTTAATAATTAATCATATATGATTCAGAACAGCTCTCCCACAGTCTGATCCATGCCAGAAGTAGTGAACAGCTGATCACAATTAAGACTCTTCTACAGTACATAGAGTCGTTATACATCTCAGCAAAAATGTAATGCCTAGTTTGCATGTTAATTTTTGTTTAAATACAATGTTAAAATCCTGTCCTGTCCCAATGAACTCCAAGTCATATGGTCATATTTGTCGCTTAAATCAAGACCCTCCCATGGGCTGGGAGATGACAGTAAGTGAGCAAGCTGTTCAGTTGATGTGAAGTGTATTTGCTGCTGAGTGGACAGTTACTGCCTTGTTCTGAAATCCCCCCACCCTTCCGTTTACAAACAATAAATAACTTTACAATTACATCTTTTTTTTAAAAAAACATACAAATGCATTTCTCTGAAAGAAAAAAATAGATGACCAATCCTCAGTCGTTGTCATAGACACAGTCTGGAAAAAAAACAAAACAGGTCTTGATGTAATACATCACATAAAACATGTACAACCAAACACTTTTCAAAACTGCATCTGAAACGCCCTTACAAAATAAAGCACTGCTGAACCAGTCCAGCCAAATTATACAGTATCTAAGCCTTGTGCGTCTGTAGCTTTTCATTCCAGATCTTCTCTTAATGACATAAATCAGCCTGTCACTGGCTTAATTGGAACCAATTTAATCGTTTCTCCCAGCTCATCACGTTCTGGTGCTTTAAAAAGAAATAGAAAACCTGCAGACACACCAGCAGAAAAAAAACAGGAAAGCAATTGCATCCCCACACTCTAAACTATTTGAGTGCTTCAGGTTGTGTGGGTCTTCAATCCTGCGGGATCTTGAATGATGTGTTAAAGATGGAGTCCATCTTGTACTGTATACTGGATATGTACTGTATAATCATCTTGATTAAGTACAGTCATTGAGGGGTAGAATGACAGAACTTGAAGGTCATCTGAACCAGTGGAGATTTCTCTCAGAATCACAAGGGCTGTGTTGAGCAACCTCTGATCTGACTTCTAATTAGCTGACTAGTTAATTAAGGAATAGTTGGGGTATAAAACTGGAATGGAAGAGTAGAGGTTGCCCTACACTTCTTTGCTGAATTTTATTAAAATGTTACATATCTGTCCAGAAGGAAGGAGTTATATTGTTTTTTTTTTCTATGAAGAACACTGGAAATGAGGATGAGCTGTAACTGACTGAAAGGAGGCCTTTCAAGGCATTTGTACTCCAGTATGACCTAAAATAAGATTTTCTTTCTGTTTTCCCTGCCTGCAGTATCACTTGTTTATGTGTTTTACCATTAAACAGTTCATATTTAATCTGCTGAAAATAAAAAAAATACAATTAGGTTTGGAGCTGAAATGCACACCTGGACAACTCATCCAAAAACTGTGCTACAGTACATACCTTCACTAATGTCGTCATAAATGTCGGCATCTCTGCAGAACAGAAGCAAACAAAGTCAATTAAAAGAAAGTTTCAGACAGCATGTTCAGGTTTGTGGTGGTCCAGGAGTTGAATATAATAAAATTTGATCAATTGTACAGTACCTGGCTTCTGCACCAGTGTGCTGAGGGTGTAATACACACAGAGGTTTCAAAAACAGGCTTGTACAGATGGTGCTCTCCTACAGCAAAGGGCAGGGCTGTGTGTGGTGTGGACTTTGTGTGCACCCAGCTTACAGGAGTTTCACGTCCGTTTTCATGGTAATTCAGGCCATGAAATGTGCCCCGAATATATTTTACCACAGGACATTCAGTTTTGGAGTTTTCAGCACGAGGGCCAGGATAATTGGTATTAACCACAGAAGGGAGCTTTGAGCCAGGTTTCAATATATGGCTTAACCTCCGTCATGAGCCTAAGTAATTTGCACAACTGGAAATTATCCTGGTTTATGCAAGACACCCCGAAGTGGAGCACCAGTCCCTAGCAGTGACAAATCTGTTTGTGCACCCTGGGGTTCTTGCTCAAGAATACAAAAGAAGCATCTGCAACATGGTCTCAAACCCACATGCCATAACCAAAGAGCTGGGTTGGTGCCCAAACTAGCATTCCACTCTCAGTTTAAAAAAAGCCTAACTACTGCAAACATTTCTGTTTTGAATCCGAAAGCTCATTGCAAGTGGTGGCGGTTTGAAATTAACAACTGACTATGAAAGCTGGAATGTGTTTTGTTTGCAAGGAGGCATGGGAAACATCCACTCATTGATAGAAAGGCATTTCTTTCATTACTGGGAACAGAAGAAAGCTGCACAAAAGATATCTCAATGAAAAACACAAAGTCTGAAGAGCATGCAGAAAAAAACTGCATTAGTGCAAACAGTGGTTTACATTCATTATTCAACTACTTTATGCATGTTACTTACTCTGCTATGATGTTGCTGGTTAAAACATATCCAACTGTAAAAAAACAGATCACATTTTTATCTTTTTGAGACAAACACCTGGAAATGGAAAGTGGATGATAGTTTTAGAATTAAACCATTTCAGATCTGCTTGTTTTTACTTGCTTGGAAGAGACCAACGGCGAGATGACGACAGAAGCAAGTTGCTGTTAAAACAATTAAAATTGCCTTACAGCTAGAAAATCCAAAATTAGAAACCTAAGGGCTTCCACATATGCCACTGATTTCTGAGCTTTAGCGGTATTACTGGGAAGCAATAATAGCAGGAGAGGAAGGAAACCAGACAAAGAGGTTGTGGAAGAAGTTCTAGAACATCCTGTGAAACCAGACAGAAGTAACTTGTTCAAAACTGTCTGGAAATTCTAGTGTGAAGTTCTGTTCTCCTGCAGGTTAGAAGCAATATCTTCCCACTGCCAGGAAATTCACACAAGAATCTCATGTAATGGTCAGTGCCATGTAATCTCATGTAATGGTCATTTGTGTCTGTATGAGGGGTTCCTGCCTTGACCTGACTGTTTTTTAACCTTAGCTCTTTCTCTAACTACATTCAATACATACATCCAAAGTGGAAGATTTCCATCTAGTCACTGCACTTACAGCAACTCATTCAAGACATCTTGCTGGATGAGTGTCTATCACTCTCCTATGAATATTCTGTCAAATGTATCAGGAATACCTATTGTCATGTTTCTAAGTCTTTATAACATAAGGTGCCTTGAATTAATATACAGTACTGTATAAATGTAGTGCAATGCAGTGTACAAGTCATGGAATGTGTTGTTTGTGTCCACTTAGCAAAAGGTAATACAGAATTTGCAGTTTTCAGTTTATTGTACTGGCAATAATACAAGTACAATTAGATGGCTTACTCTGTGAATGCTTTTTTTTTTTATTTGTGCTCATTTGTATAATTGAACTAACTCTGACACCCGTATAACTGGTCAAGTTGGGGCAGCAGATCAGTTGGGGTATTTTTTAAACATTCAGAGGAAGGATACAAGGGTGTTGTGGTTTAAGGTTCAAACCACACATCACAGAAGAAAAAGTAACAGAAATTAAGCGAAATGAAAAAAATAAGCAATGGTCCCCAGCTAAAACAATAATACAATTAAGAGGTGTTAACATTAGTCAAAATAAAACAAGAGGCTTTAAAAGGTTTATTTATGGCCATTTCTAAAACATAAGCGTTAAAAATGGAAGCACAAATCCATACTGTAAAACCTAACTTTTGTTTCAGATAAATATATTTCTAAAACAAAGTAAAAACAAAATGTGCAGTCTGTGTGTTTTTTACTGACAAATATGAGAAAACGTAGGAATGTATTCTGTTTAACATATATAAATACATTCCTAAAAATAATGTACTACCCAATGTATCTGAAGTTTCAGAAAGAAGAGACACTTCGTCCCCAAACTCACATTTTCCATCCTCGTTTCTGCAGATCATCTTGTTGTCCACAGGCTTCTGAATGACATCCACAACCTCCCCAGGCTTCAGGGGCAGATCTTTGCCGCCCCACTTCTTGTTGGTCAGTGTGGACACTATCGTGACTTGATACAGCACCTGGATTTCACCATCGTACTGTAAGCAGGGATAATGGAAATATAAAAAAGACACACAAACTGTAAAAAAATATTTAGAAGGTAATGCATCTTGTACATCCTGTAGTGTTCAGGGTAATAAAAAACAGCAACAAGATGGAACTACTTTCCAATTAGTATGAAGGTTTATTTATTCATTGCGCATAGTAATAAAAAAAATCAAATATTACATAAAGAAACTAATCCTAGAGAACTACAGTGTCAGCCTCTTTTTGTCCTAGTTAGTCAAGACTAAAGTGACTTATAGCCCCTGTCTGTCCCTGTCACCAGCAGTGAAGACCACAGGGAACCTGGGACTGAATCTGTTCTCAGCTCCTGAGTGTTTAGGGGTTACAAGATAGCTGACAAGAGATGGTGAAAGGTTGAGGTGCAGTTTGTGGAACCCACAATAAAACTACACACGAGGTACCAGTACTGTGAGAAGATGTTGCTCCTGATTCTAGCAGGACATTGAAGGCATATCATCTGCAGGTTTAACTTCTGAGTGTTATTCGTGTTGCGTATACAGTACTGTATTATTGATGTGTATATTGTATGTACAGTATACAGACCTCAAATATATTAGAAAAGCATCCCCTTCACATTTCCACAGAACGCTGTCCACACTTCCACAATACTTCCATTCACACAGTACATGAGTCTTTTGACTGGATTTCTGTGTCAGGCCACTCAGGAGGTATGAGAGCAAACTAGCAAACTACCTGGTACAGAGTACAGAGTAACACTACCTGTGTTTTATGACTGGTGTAGTGTCATGGTAGTGCAATCTCTATGTTAGGTTTGTCCAAGCTCTGTGTCCGTATTCCATAGGAAGGCAAAGAAATAGTAGGCTGGAAGTAACTGCACAACACACTGCGACAATTTTCTTACTTTAAACTTTTTCCTGAACTCCTTCTCCTCTTTCTCAAACTTCTTCTGCTTCTTCAGGTCCTTCTCTTCTGTCTTGTCCTTTGCTTTCAATTTTGGTAGACTAAACAGCAAACAATTAAGAAACACTAACTGGAAATGGGCCATAATACAGAAAAAGTAAACCAAGTTAGCAATATTTTAATATTGTTATTGTCCGACAGCCTTAATCGGATATTTTTCCATAAGAACATAGTAAAGGTTACAAATGAAAGGAGGCAATTCAGTTTGCTAAATGATCAAAGAGTCTTGTTCAACCATTTCTTGAAAGAAGTCAGCTTCAAAAACATGTCTGGGTACCTTGCCCCACATTTTCACAATCCTTTGTGTCGAGAAATGGCCCATTTTAGTTTTTTTCTTAGATTTTGTGTTTCACTGTTGCTTCTGAAGAAGTCCATTGGATTGTCATTGTCCATGGCTTTGATGAATTTTAGTAATTGAATGTGCCCCATCATTTTTCACTCATCATTTTAGCCTGTCATTCTAGTACCGGTAACCCAAAGAAAAGTATTTTGTTGCTCATTTCTGGATTGAGTCCAGAGAAGCAATAAATTGTACAAAATGCTCACTAAAACTGCATTTTAACATGAAATCCCCTTTTTATTTATAGTTTATTTATGGGGCCTTTCTTTTAAAAAGTGACCAAGATAGAGAAAAATACAGTAGTTGGTAGAGGGACCCCAAAGCAGTATTCAGAAGGGACATTAGAATAGGAAAGAATAGTTTCTAACTCACGCAAAAGGAAATTAACAAGTGGTATGGACTATTAAATATCATTAGAGATAGAGTATTGCATGGATTTGTATTAGGGCATACTTTTCTTTCTGGTTTCCATAAAAGTGTAGATGATACAAAATTACAGAGGATGATAAACAGTTTAGGAGCAAAAAAATATAATATGTTATATAATATTTATAAGAAGTCTTAGACACCATCCATGACTGGTCAGACACCTGAGTAAAATATATTGCACAAAGACAACAAATATGCATACTGAGAGGAATTAAAAACAAGCAAACAAGAATTAGAACCTATAGAATATGCGTTTTTAAAATACCTTTCAATATACTAAACAAAATGGGTGGCATTGGGGTTTACGAAAAGAATTTAGGACTTAAGAGAGTCAAGGATCTTCAATGCGCTCATCCAAGCATGTGGTTAACCAATTATTGAGAAAAAAATTGGATTTTTTGGGAAAAGTGCATAATAAAAGTTAAAAGAAGATGTTACAGAAAAATGAGCACATTGTTGGGCACTAAGTTTCAAAAGAACAACAATAAAAGGACAAATAAAGGACAAATAAATTTAAAAAGGCAGCAACCAGATTTTACACAACAACATTAAAGAAACAGCACTTAATCGACATTTTTTACCATCTGCTTTTAGAGTGTTCGTTTTCTTCATTTTTGTTTCATTCTTTATTTTTTCCATTGCTTTAATTGTCAATCTAAACAGGTATGATATGATATGAGTTCTTAATGAAAGAAAGGTAAAACACCTGAAAGCAAGGGGTGGTGGAGGGAAGGGGGTAGATTCCACGTCATCGTAGATCTCATCATCGACTGGAGCTGCTGCCTTTTCTGAGGAGCGGGAGGAGAGAGGTACAGTATAAGACCAGCGCAGATCTCATTTCACAGCTACTGAAGCCCTGCAGTCTGCTCAACGTAGCCTGCGCAGCCAAGGGGAAATTTCTTCACACATCTGACAGCCAACAGGCTGAAAAAAACATGGGCTTGAGGACATGATTTTCAGTCATTCAACCTGCAAACTGCTGCCACTTTAAATACAGCGTAATTGTACATTGGATTTTTTTTATGCCAACAGGACACAACGTTTTGCAAATAAGCCAGTGTATTTCGTTATAATTGCTCCACTGTATTATCAACATTTTGTTATTTTTTTATTTGCTGTTATCTGTAATTGAAGAAAATAAAGGCAGATTCACATCAAAGGTCTCCAAAACCTTTCCTCTTAACATCCTAAACTTCACTTTCCATTGCACTGGCAGTCTAGACGGTTCCCATTGTGTTCAGAAAGCTCAGGTCCATGAAGCAGCCAGTAAATATTTAGGGAGTGCAGTACAGCAACAGGAAGATGAAGTGTGCGCAAATACACAGTATGCTTAAGAATTTACATTCCATTACCTTTTGGAAAATCAGCCGGAGGTACTCTGCAAAAACAAACAATAATCTCTCTTAATCTTTTTCACTTACATCTTGCAATTTAATAATGAAGTATGATTACATGTAGTAAAAAGAGGCACGGTCAAATTCTTTAAGGTAGCAGTAGAAAGTAGGAAAATCTTTGATAAAGGTCATTGGCAAACGTTTTTAGACATGTAATTATATATTAATTATGTACAACAGTACAAGAAAATGTTGTCTTCTTTACTGTGCATTACTGGTTTCTGCTTTTTACTCGGGCTTGTAACATATGCAGATGCTTGTATTCACCCTAGGTTTTTTATTTAAAAACATCTCAGTGTTCTGCAGCATTCAGGTTTATATCTGCATATGTTACATGAAAATACATGTCTGGCACACAACAGCAAACCATCACACTTTGCTGGTGCCTTGAGAGCTCCAAACTTCAGGTGATTAGAAGTGTGTGAGCTACAGCACAGGTATAGCTGAACCAGATTACCTGGCCCAGCTATACCCAGGAGAGACAGGGGGAAACTGGATATTAGTGAGATGTGTGCATGATGTTTAAGAGAAGTCAAATCATGGACTATGCACACTTTGTTTAAAAAAAGAAAAAAGGTTAGTCGTAAGATTATGGGTGTACTGAATACTGATTGATTTTTAATCTGAAAATGATATTTGTCTCATTTTCCATTTACTGTTCCCTCTTGCTGAATGGAACCTTATTGCAGGCAGACACACACCTTATCCATGGGATTAGAATGGAATGGAGTAAAACGTTACAGGAAGAGGATCTAATTGGCCAGTACGGGCTATTATTTTTAAGTTATTAGTCTCATGCATTTACTGAAAGTGGCGTACATAGATTACCCTTCTTCACACGTTAAGCTTGTTCTGATTGATACTTTATAGAGCTGGGTTGCTAGAGGAATTTGGAAAAAAAAAGACCCAAATAAGACTTGAACCCTTAAAACAGCTACTGTACAGCACAGCCCCTAGAGGGTGTACATGTAAAATGTTTCGCAGTGTAGGTGTTGGAAATACTAAGCCATTCAAAGTCATATTACCAGAAAGAGATTTCCTTTATAGGTTCTTGTCCTACTGTTCTTTTATATACTATATTCTGTACATTTGATTTCACTGCTCTTTTTTACGCTAAACTGATTTTAGATTAACTTAATTTTCAGTCATTGTAAATTCTCTCCATTGAGGAGTATAACTGAAGGTTTAATCAAATCAATCAGAAAATCAGTTAATTTAATTAATCAATTCGATTTCAATTGAGTTCTGTTGATTGATTAAAATTAATTAATTGAGTTAATTTAGGGAACTGAGTGCCTTAAGAACCTCAAACCCATTGTGTAAGGTAGTTAGAATATAAAACTTTGCATATGTTTAATATTTGCTGTTAAATTAAATGTTTCCTTAAAAAAGGTTGAATGTGCTTCTTTGCTTCATTTACAGTAAATATTGTCATGCTCCTCACATTTAATGCTTCTCTTCATATCACCTGCATTGATAATCCACACACAGGTGGTCAATCAAGAACACATTCTGACCCATAATCTAGCCATCTACAGTCAACTCTAAAAGAATGCACTCATTATTATCGCAGCATGCATTTTGGAGCAAGCTTTTCAACAACAACTGCATACTTTTTTTCCATGAAGCTAATGTGGCAGGGTGCCCCATGTAAGGACTGTCATTTTCATGGTCCTACCGCTAGAGGCCGCTAAAGATTAGTCACTGGTTCACTTGGGCATGCACTCGCTAATTGTTTTTGAATAACTGACCAGGGTGCTTTCTCACATGTGCTCAGTTTGGGTGTTCCCATGACAGTCCATCTATGCGACAACCTGCCAAACTTAGAAATGTCTGCAAACAAATTATGCTGTTATTTTGCATTGATCAGATTTTGCTTAACGGAGATGGCATCAAAAGTATTTTCTAAACATGCAGACTGCAATTTTAGTCAATGCATTATTTGTTGGCAAATCTTTATTCAGAAGTGAATAAGCGGATTGGTGTTTAGACTATTTAAAAGGGCCGTGTCATTAGGCATTTTAAAGGTGCAAAAGAACTGGCTAAATAATAAAAAATGTCCATTGTAAATAGACTAAAAAAGCTGGCCATTATTGCAGTTTAGGATCCAGAAAACAGCTCTTTTCTCACTGTACCTGTTGTCTAATCCAAGAGAATGGTTAAAATTAGTTTTTTTTAAAAAGTTCACTGCCAAATTCCAGTCACAGAATAAAAAATAGTACATCAGCCAACTGCATACTTCAGCTTCACCTTTTTAGAATTACCTCAATAAAAATATCAATTTTAAAGATTATTTTAAAACCTCTGTAAATGTTTCCACAACAACAACAAGGCCAGAGGCTCACTTGTACAGTAATGTCAATGTCAATATGCTGCTCCTCGGCTTGTAAACTGAGGCAGTGTAGAGTTTATAGATAGTGTAGCACTTAAGGGAGCAAGAAACGTAGCTATGTACAGTAACAAGAAAAATATCTCTTACAATAAGCACAGGATTATCCCACCATGTTTTTTAGGTAAAAGGCAAAAATCCAACCTCTCACGACCCAAAAATGAAATTCTTCATCTCTGCTTTATTAATTATCTCTGGGTAACTTTGATGATTGAACATAAATGTTTTTCTCCACTTTCGTCAATTGAGAACAAATTCTAATTTGCAGTGATGACCTGGAGACCATACTGTATTTACAACACTACTGGAGCAGTGTGAGTGACCAATGACCTTGCTAAAGGGTACATCAGCATCATCACACCTGGGACTCAAACCCACCACCATCTACCTCCTCCCAATCCTGGGAGTTCAGAGTCCTAACCACTAACCACACCGCTGCCACATTACAGCCAGGAATGATGGCAAACCCTTCATGATTGTGACCCAGAAGTGCTGTTTTCCAGAAGATAACCTGCCAGAATAATGCTTACTTCATTTTTCATAGGTCTGCAGCAACAGAGCAAATTTGGGTTCCTTTCAGAAATGGAAAAGTATGGAATCAGCTTTGCCTTTTGCACCATTAAAGACTGATTAGGGGGGAGGAATGGATACGTTAAGGATTAGTTCCAGGAGATTTAACTTGGGTCGTTGGCATCTTACAAAGTTGCAACATCCTCATTATTGTCGGACAAGGTTTTCTTTTTGTCATCTTTGCCCTTAATGATCTTCAGCAGCCCCCACGGCCAGGATTTCTCCTTTGAATCTTCCTGCGATGCAGCACTTCAGGGAGTTGTCAAGTCGGAGAGAAGAATACAACAAGCACACAAACATTGACGTCCATTTCTTTTACCACTCTAGCTGTGAGGCTGTAACAGCAATACAATGTCTGTCCCAGAAAGTAAGCCAGAGCAACAAGTCAAACAAGGCAAAATGAGCAGCCTTGACAATGAGTTTTTCTCAGTGTGCAAACTGGGAGCCAATTACCCATCTTATTCATTTAGTGTGCAATGTGCCCACAGCTTGTGGAATTGGAAAATTAGTCATACAGCACTAAGCGTAAAAGGATTGACGTCAAAACAAGGAAAACAGCATCCAGAGCAGGGTTGCTGACCTGTCTCAATTTTGATTCTCACATTTGAGTAAAGTTTCCCTAGAAATCGTCAACAGTGGTGATGTAAAAAAATCGCAAGGGCTATTCTCTACTGCAGGGCAGACCTGCCCCCAGAAACATCACGTTTTTAGAACTGAAAAGGTAGAACCCTAATCCAGAGCTCTGTGCATCATGCATGGCCAGACACAGTAGCTGAGAAGGGTGACAACTGTTATGTGGGCACAGTAGGGTTCCTACTTGTAAATTAGACTACTCTGAGGAAAAAATAGAAAGGGAAATCATTTCCTTATACACATAAATTGTGCAAATGCCTGTGTCCTTTTATAGCTCACTTCCCAAATTTGGGCAAGCACGAAAAAATGACTTGGGTGCTGCCTAATGTACAGTATATGCTGAATTTGGTATAATTTTGAACAATGTGTAAATTGGATTTAATTTTTTTGTTTATGTTTTCACAAAACATTGATCATATGTAACCAACAGAACTTTCAATATGAGCACAGATACCACTTTCGTTATGAGCACAGATAAGTTCATTTGTTGCCTGCCCATTCTGTATATTCATTTAGCTACTTCTTTGAGTAGTAGGAATCACAGAATTAAATAAATAGACATCTGATCAAATAAAAATGAATGACAATTAATTAAATTTTACTAAATTATTAATTTTACTTACTAATTAAATTGATATTAAGGTAAATATCCACACCACTGTGAGGCCATAAAGTGAATATTTGTAACAATTCAGACTGCGATTTTGATAAAAATAGCATATTACCCATTAAACAAGTTTTAAAATTCCACTCAGTTACAAAGACCCTCCAGGAACACAGTGCGACACCCCTGATGTAAAGTGAGAACAATAGAAAGACATAAACTTCCCACCTGACATTCAGCTCAGTGTTGTCTGGGTCATGATAAATGTCATCTTCCTCTTCTGGTGGAGGTGGCAGAACAACTAATAGAAATGAAATACATGCAAAAGAGGCATACCGTATGTAAGTTCAGTTAACTCTGTAGTAACATTTTTAACACTTTGTGTCCCTAATGATCTTATAGTTATTTAGTAGTGTGAGAGGGCAGTAGGTTCAGACAAGATGGAGACTCTTGTCTCAGCTATATTTCCCAGAAGGCAATGGGGAACGGCCTGCCATCCTCAATCACCTGACTAGTCTTGGTAGAAGACTATTGGGTGGGTGACAATTAAAATCAGGAACCTTCGTTTTCCAATTGGCGATAGAACCTTGCTGGCTACAAAACTAGGTGAGCCTCTGTAAAGCTTTTGCATTAGAGGAACAGAGAGGAAACCATGACCAAACATCAGGCATAAGAATGTGAGTTTTGGTCTCAGAGAGAGACTTATATTTTGGAGTCAGTAAGCAGATTAGCAGTCCGGTTATATTTATAGGCCAAAGAAAATCTAAGAAGACAGGCTCTATAATGATAAACACTGTAGTAAGCCATTTTATGTTTTATTCACAAAGGTGCTTCAAAAAGGCTGCAACTATCAGGGAACCCCCACAAACGTTGTTGGCAGTAATGGCATGTTTCTAGAACACTAACACCCTTCAATGTACGTTTGAAATCTGAATGTGTTCTTGTTCATTGCCAACCCATTGCAACTGGATGTACAGTACGTTTCACTTTTTTCCAGGTGGACATGAAATTTATATAAAAACAAAGGAAAAATAAAAAGTTTTTCTGTTGATTGTAGTTTGCTCTGCACGTTAAAACTTACCCCCAGGACCTCGGCCCCCACTGAAAAAAAAGAGATAAGATGACATGTTTCAGCTTCAAAATTCACAACATAGTAGGCTACCTTTATACAATCAACATTTAAACTGTTTTCATTACCGCTGAATCATGCCATCATGCTGGGTATCCTCTTTTTCTCTTCTTATTAAAGAAAGAAGAAAGAAGTTAAAGAAGTTTGGAGGGTCACAGGAAGCCATGACCCTGAGATGCATGAACTCAGCATTTTGATTGTGAAATTGTTGCATGGCTCATTGTTATTTATCTGGTGCTGCTGTTATTTATCTAATTACGGGTGTGTTTTAGGATGGTATGTGTAGTTGTGTGGTATGTATGTGTCCCTAATGATATAATAACATACAATATTTGTATTGTATGTTATTTTATAAGCTGTTATGGCAATAAAGTGAACTTTGAACTTTCTTAAAAATATATCTTTTTTATTTCACAGACAAACTAGTTGGGAGAAATGCTCACACAAAAAGAAATCTATTGTCTATTCAAGACAAGTATTAGATGAACACTTATCACTCTCCTTCCAAGGATGTTTAACACATTCAGGGTCTTGCAGTTATTCATCAGTTTTTATAGGGTGTATCTAATTTTGATATACATTGACTACTGTAATACTGTTAAAATACAATACTGTAATACAAATTTAGTAAATAATAAGTAAAGTTGTTTCTGTACTGTGTGAGAGTTGAAAGGCCATGCATGGGTTTTGAAGGAGAAGATTAAACTCCAGTCATCATATTCCATATTTTTCCCAAAGTATAGAAGCAAGACTCTGCTCATCATCCACGGAAGAGCTAGCCTGCCAAATACAAGCAGATACCCAACAAGTTAGAGTTTAAATGACTCTAAATGGTGTTTAAAATGTTATTAAGCTGCCATTTTGGCTTTTCATGTAAAAAATGTGAAAATGTGTTTAAGGATCAGAGTGAGGCCTCCTGGTTTTTTAACCAGGACAGACCTGTCCAGAGCACAGAGACAGGGCACGGGGCACAGGCTGAGGCTCCCCACCTCAAAGTCACTTATCTGAACTTGGAACCCACATGGAACTCCCATAGCACAACTGCCAGAGCTCTGCTCAGGTTAGTGGGTTCAAAGTTGGACAAGTTGGACTTGCTTTGGAATGACAACCCTGAGGTTACCTTACCTGAGGAGTGGAGCGCTAAAAGGAAAATTAATCAGATAATCCATTTTAAAAAAGGAAGGTGTTTTCCACTGAGGCTTTTGCAGACAGAGAAGTAGAGACACTTTGTGTGATGAAACCTCACCTGTTGACTTCCTCATTCGAAGCAACGTCATCGTACAGTTCACCGTCATCCTCCGGTTGTTTGTCAGAGACCGTGAGACCAAAGGGCTTCCTTTTCAGGGTGTCGTAGTCAATCTCCACTGACTCTGTCTTCACGTATCCATCTGCATGAAAGGAGCATTTACGAGTTGTGACATTGAAGTAAAAATCCAATCAAGGTGGATTTCCAAATAATTGGTGATGGCATTTAATGTTTTTTTTGGGATAGCCTAGGATTAGGATTATGGCCAAACATCAGTATGAAAAGCACAGCTAAATGGGTATAATGAACATGTACTCAGCTCTGTTAGTACAGGAAGCCAGTGAGAACAGAACCTGAACTTCACATCAGATCTCTTCAACTGTTGGTACTAGTTCTCTAGCACTAATTTCACAATTGTTTTCAGTAATCGTGAAAACAATTCAAGTGGGTTTTTCACTGTGGTTCACTGTGAGAAACATTATTACATCTGGTAAGGAGCCATTCAGTCTATGCAGAATGGACATATTCATTGAGGCAAACCAGGCTCAGTTTAGGGTGATAATTAAGGGAAAATTGAACTTGTATTGTGCATTTCTACACACTCATCTTGCACTTTCAGTCCAGACCAAGCACAGGATACTTGTACAATGGCATTGCTACACATTTACATGGGTCTGTCTGCAGGTGTCACCGTTATGTGCATTTTTATCTTGCAGTTTCACTGCCTGGATGTCTCAGAATTGCCTGCAGAAATAAAGTCATTGAGCCCCACTGTGAGCACAGTGTCACATGGCGAGAGAGGGAAGCTCAAGCGGAAAGATGCCTACAAGACCCGTCTTTGTTCCTGCCCAGCCAGCGGCCCTCAGGGTTGTCTGTGATGCGGATGATGTCGATGGCCTCTCCTTGTTTTATCATCAGATCATTTTTGCCCCCTTTGCAGTCCACTCTTGCCTTCACCTTGTGGATGACTTCCAGGGGTCCGGTCAGCTGTAGGAAGGAAAAGCACAGGAAGGATTTAATCGGTTGTGATGGTACTCCTGAACCAGCACTTCAGTTATGTCCCTGATAATGGGTCTCTTTTCCCAGTCACGCAGCTGGCTAGAAGGATCTGCACTGAAGTGGTCCAGCCCATTTGGTGGCCCATAAGCTGGGACATGTTTTCTCCTTGTGTGAGAACAGAGTGCGGTATCACAGATGGAAACCATGACAATAGCTTATCCTTCTGTGCTGAAGCCTTATCAGCTTGCAGTGGCTGGAAACCAGGAGGTCCAGCTGATCCACGCATGCGGGATACACAGTGTCTCTACAATCCCGTCCTCACCTTAAACCTCTTCTTCAGATCCTGCTCTTTCTTTTCTCGTTCCTTCTGCTCCTTCTTCTCCTGCTCCAGCCGTTTCTTCTCCTCTTTCTCGCGTTTCTTCTCAAGCTCTTTGGACTCCTTGGATGACCTAACACCAGACAGAGGTGAATAGTGATAGGCTAAGCAATCTACAATGAGAAGTATTTACTGTTCGGAGAGCCCTTCTTCACTCAAATGTGGGCATGCCTTTTGTGCCTTTTGTAATTGGTAGTAGTTTTTCAAATTTTCTGAAGCTTCTGGCTACTACTCAGAGAACTGCCTCTATCAATAGTTTGTCATCATGCATTTACTGAGTGTGAGTGAAGCTTGGATTTAAACCAGACCTGGTAATCCCGAAAACTAAGTTCCTGAAAAGCCAGTGTGCAGTGTTTAGTATGAACACAAGAGGGCGCCATCCCCTCAGAAACCTGTATTGCTGCAAAGTCACGGCCACCCGTCCACCTTTGTGAAAATTCCTCTTTGAAATAAGCAATGCTAATGATCACACGTTTTGAGCTAGCAGGAATAGTACTATCAGGATTTTCATAAAGGGCAGAGTTATAACTAGGTTACACTAGGTTAATAGGTTATTTCAAAATCCTGACCTGCTGGATGGGATTTGGGATAATTTATTCAATACTTTCAAACGTCCTAACCATCAACTAATTTTCAAAGTACGGGATTTCTTAGAGTTCTATGAAATCTTTGTACGCTTAACATACCTGGTCCTTTTATGCACATGTTTTGGGAGTGTACTGAGGTCACTCATTTTTGGGGTCATCTGATATCCCTACTGTCCCAATCAGAAAAAACATAACACTGGATCCAGCTGTGTTACTACTTAGTAAGGACTCAAGACTTCCACTGAAGGAGTGTCGTATACTGTATACAGTATGTTGATAACCATGCAATTAACATCCAGTAAATGTATTTTACTATCAGGTCACTGAGACTGTATCAGTGTTCTCTACATGTATCATGATTATAAGGAGATTATAAATGGATGTGCAAACCCTA
The DNA here is from genome assembly GCF_055471065.1 of Atractosteus spatula. Classification (NCBI taxonomy): domain Eukaryota; kingdom Metazoa; phylum Chordata; class Actinopteri; order Semionotiformes; family Lepisosteidae; genus Atractosteus; species Atractosteus spatula. The sequence goes on along the minus strand of NC_142708.1, from coordinate 61,589,791 downwards.
CAGTATGCTAACTTGTTGCTAAAACCTTGGTTCCAGACCGATAGAATTGTGTAGCATTTCAAGATTAAATGGACCAACAAAGCTCTTCTCCACAGAAAATCTGCTGGTCTGAGTCCCTCATGGAGCGCGATCTGGGATTTGTGCACTACACTGGTGATAATAAGACTGGACCGTCAATGAAATAGGGGTTTAGCTGGACAGAGAAGACAGGTCTGTCTAAATCTTTGTGTTGGGCTATTCATTACATCTTAGTCAATCCAATGTATTAAAAAGGACATTAAAAAACATTATCATCACCAAGAATTGGAGATAGTGATACATAGTAAGAATCAAGAAAAAATTTAACAGGACACAAAGCAACATAAAAAAAGGAGGGTATTTACCATCGCTCTTCCAGGTCCTCGTACATTTCCTCATCACTCCCATCTTCCTTTTAAAGGGAAACAAGACTCACTGCAGTTGGACCGTAATACTGTATATTTTCACAAGAACAGTTGCTCCCCACATATCCGAAAATACAAGATACAGATTTTGTTCCTAAATGCCTGAAATGAACTGTAGTTATTTGTCGTTAATCGTTACTCTTACACCAGATGAACAAGCTTGCTTTGGGGGTGTTGGCACGGCAGATAAAATTAAATGGGAATTTGCAGCTGTTACAATGGTTGAGTGTAAGAAACCTTTTTAGGAAGTAAATCTAATGCCGATCATAAAATTAAACATGGACTGTCTTTCTGCCGTCTGAGTGCGTTTTCATATGTTAAATGTTAATTTTATTCCAAACTGTTGCACCTCTTGGAGCATCTTCTAGGTTTAAGGCAGAAAATTAAAATAATATATAGAATTAATAATTAAAAAGGTAGAAAAATTCATCTCATTCATAAACACCAGAGTTTCCATTCTCTTATGCTTACTGTATGTTTTTTAAGACTTATTTTTATTTTGCTCAAGATACATTTGACTAAGGTTTTTTGTATGTGTTTGCAACTTTTAACTGGCTCATGGTCTTGAATTTAAAAGCTACATGCAGGGTTTTACACTTTGTTGACAAATGTCTTAAAATTCAACTTATCGAATTCCTTCCTTTTTCAGCAGTCTATTTTTTTCTGCACTTTCACAACGTCTTTTCATAGCCAGTTCTATTTTGAGCAGAAGACATTTACATTTTACTGCAAATTAGTACAACTCTGTCATGGTGTTTTCCAATAATCTCAGCCAGCAGGAAGACAATCTCCTACCTGGTTCTGTCCAGGATGCCCTGTAAAATAAAAATCCAGCATGAATTAATGCCCTGGCATTAAATGCTCAACCTGGATTAACACCCTAAAAATAAATGCACAGAGGGGGATACCATATTATCTGTGATGACAATTAGGATTAAACAGCATAATTATAGCTTAAATTAACAAAATAATAATAAAAAAAATAAGTCCACAGCAAAGGTTTGTTCTTATTTTCTCCAGCATGTATTTCAAAGTGTTCAATTCTGAGGAGGCAATCTACTGTAGGTTAAAAAATGTACTGAATTCAATGATTGTTTTTTCAGTCCTCTAAAAACAATTTTAGCCGCAATACATTTGTACTGGAGCATAAATCTTTGAAATCTGTCTGATGGGAACTTTTGCAAGGATCACAAAGTTCAGAACACATGTATTCAACAGAAAATGTGCACAGATTTCACAGGCAGGTGAAAGAAAACAACTTATTTGTATTTAGGTGCATTTGAAAATAAAATGTATAGGCATCTATCAAGTTTTTCTTTTTTCATTTTTGTGCAGATAAGCATATTATTGCAGCAAAAGGGAGATGTAGCCAACCAGCCTTGTCCCAACACAGGAATGGAAACTTAAAGGCCAAACCACACTCAAAAATTCTCCTGACCTCCGTTTGCTACTTTGAAACACAACAAAAAAGGGATTCCTACAGTATAGTATGTCACTCGAGAGATTCCTGTAATGGTGCTGTCTAAGATATTTCGATTTAGATGCAAGATCATTTTGTATTGATGTAGGTAGCATTCAGGTATTTAGTCTGACCAAAAGGAGTTGCAGTTGGATTGGGATCATAGGGGGTTGAAATCTGAAAGAAACTTTGGAAGAGAGCCTTGCTCCATCACCCGAATATAGTACCAGTGGCTGAACCTAATACTGCTGCCAGACAGATGGAAACCAGAAGGTTTAATCTCAGAGAAGTTGATGCAACCACACAAGAGATCTGTAGGAATGAAACATCTAAGCTCTGAAAAGGTCTTGACGCAAACTGAAAAAAGAGCAGTCAAGAATGATGATTTACATTTTGTTATACTGTAAATATGGCTTAAAAATAGCAAAAAATCTCTTAACAGACTCCTCTGCACCTCTGAGCATGGTCTGCCCATACTGTACATTCCCATACATTTTCTATTTCCATATACTGTAAGGGGACACTCTTTGCTGTTTTTAAAAGTGATCTTTACTCCACGCCCTGCAGACTTTAGAGGAAGCAGCAGTTCCTCAGTTGCTTTAAATGTCTGTACAGTAATACCACTGTTAGTGTACAAAGATGTTCACTGTTCAGTTACTGTACAAAGATCACCGGGGGATTCTTTGACCAGCTTTAGCCATTTTACAATATTTTGTTCTTCTGTTTTGAAGCTACATAGTTGCCAAGCAAAACAGTCCTGCTGTAGGGTGATGAGTTTCCTCTACATGGACAGATAAGTCCAAAGGGACAACACACATGACTGACACTTTTATGAATGCTGCAGGGCCCAACACAGACGCTCAGGCTGCAGACTCTGTAAGTTACACCCGCGATTCAGAAAGAAACCCTCACTGAAACCCTCTATTAGAGCCAACTCAAAAGAGCCACAGTACCGTCTCCTCCTGGTTTGCCCGCCGGCAATGGGGGTGGTGTGTTCATGACACCGACGTCATCGTAGTTCTCATCTGGGTCAGGCTGGATTCTAAAGAAACAGACAGAAAACACATCAGAATCTGCTGCCTTTTTAATCCAGCTCAATCCACCTTTATCTGCCTGGTGTCAGGGAGGACAATGGTTTAATGGTAAAGTCACAGGGCTCAGAAGGTTTGAGGACCACGACCCAGAAACATCAACAAAGGCAGAATCTATATATATAAAAGGTCAATACTAGTGCACACATAAACACAATTTCCAGGCAACACAACACCACCACATGAGTGGATTGCTAAAGGCACTGTTCTGTTTTTTTTCACTTTGCATAATATGAAAATCTGCAGCTGTTGTCAGATAAATGCATAAATAAGGGAATATTTTACTTCCCTTTCAAATAATACAGAAAATAGTAATTAGCTGCTAAAGGTCATTTGACTAACCACCCTACACACAAAAAAATATAGAGCTTAGCTGTGGAGAACCAGTCTTTCCTTAATCGGGGAGTTGTTGTATCTCATTAAGGGATGTTTGAAGAGATGGTGTTAAATTAAATCACCTCTTTTTGGAGTCAATGAAGTTTGCAAATACTGTAGTCTTTCACTAACTCAAAACTGACAAAGTCTATGCAAATGGACCTAAGTCATAATAAATGACCTACACTATGCAAATGGGTCTATGCTACACTAACTGACCTACTGTATACTATGCAAAGATGAACATCAGAAAAATCTGCAGAAAATACAGATTTTTATGAGAATAAATTACAGGCTGACTATTATTTGCATATACAATGCCAATGCTGCAATTCTGTTGTGTGACTTTATTGATGAAAACAATCTCCCACGATTAAAGATTTTTATATTTCGATTACATGAATGTAGAACGAACTGGAATTTGAGCAGTTACTACTGAAAGCGTTTGTGCCTAAAAAAGACTAACACCCAGCGAAACCCATTTTGATAGTTTGCTGAAAATTGGTGGAGATACTAAATATAAATGACTGCTGAAATAACAGTGAGAAGTTTTATTTCTGGTTGTAGAGTACAGCTGATTGAGCACACATGGAGAGTTCAGGAATGTCTTTGTAATCTCCTGAGAGTCATTTAGCCCAGCGCTGAGAACCTCACCTTGTTACACTAACATTGTCGGACTGTGCTAAAGCACTAATTATATATAGTATCTGCCGAGACATCTTAAATAGTTTAAATAATGGCATGACAAAGCAGCCCTGGGATAATGCATAGGAAACGTAATTCTATGTTCCTACGCTTGGGTTGGTGTCAAATTTACAACAATACTGCTGACATGATTATAAATGGAAACGTAAAAAAATCAGTACAGTGCATGCAGTGTAAAACAAAAAAATAAATTTACAACAGATTCAAAGCAGGATTTGGGGTCACACGTTTTTCAGTCCTGAAGCCAAGGAACTAGAAGACTGAGATGGAACTTTTAGTGACAAGCTGATTAACTCCTGTTATTCATTTGAGCATCCTTTGAGAGAACAGTAAAGCCAAACCATGTCCAGTTAATTAAAGAAGGAAAAATATTTCTGCTCATACTGTATGTCACACTATATGTGTTATTTAATGGACTATTAGATTGTGTCGCACTTCTGTGCAATATTATGTTCTAGGTTGAAAATTTCAAGCATAATTATATGTTGATGCATCTGGATTAAGAACTGCAGTCAAATGCGCCATTCCTAAAGAATGCCACTTCTCCTCTGATCTGTGCTGTTTTGTACAAACACTAACTCATTGGCAATGTGGGCCTGAGCTGACATGGCATAGGGAAAACTAGAGACTCTTCCTGATTGTAGTTCTCACCCAAAGAAGGTTCCAAAGCTGAAATGTTCTCTTTTCAGCATGGGATAAACCTTTAATTGCTCCTTTGCATGTCTCACCGTTATCTTTAAATCACTTTCCAAATGGTTAGCTATTTGCCTTGATATGAAATGTTCCTTTGTGTTGCTAAAGAAAATCAATTGATAGCTATCAAAGTCATAATCAATAGCCCAGCATTGATCATAACGAAGTGCGCAATAATGGCAGGAAGTAGAAAGGGCAATTTCCTGATTTTTAAAAATATTTCTTATTTTACAGGGTGTTTTTAATTAAAAAATATCAATTTCTTCCAATGTGGTTGTAAAACATCCAAATGAGACAAATGCTCATAGTAAAGAGATACAAAATACAAGTTAACACAAGACATTCTGTTTTGCTCCTGCTGAAAGCAAACCTGAGACAGAGCGAGTGTGTACTGCTATAGGCGAGAGTGATTTAATTTATCCTTGATTAATTATTCAATATTTCACTGTATGATAATATTACCTTTCGTGTGTCTCATGCAGTAGCAAGCAACATGCAGTAGCAAACAAATGGCAGTAGGATACAAAAGTGAATGCCTCTGAATTTTGCCTTTAGTTTTCTTTTTAAGCAGAAATCTCTCTTCCACACAGAGCTGTTCAAACAGCACATGCACATGGTGTGACGTAACATACATTTCGAACAGCACTGAAACCCGTCTATTTCAAACAAACAAGAAGCTAAAATTTAAAATTTCTCTGAGCACAAGGAAGATATAATATCAATAGCGTCCAAGGGATGAGTGTCAGCTGTAAGTTGACGTTCTGTTTTTAAATCAGCATGAAAACATTTCTTGAAGATGAAAGTGTCACCCACTAAGACAGTGTAGCGGCATGTGTGACAAACAGAGATGCATACAATTAGCCCCTAGTTTCCTGTATCTCTTTCAGCACCATCATCTCAGCCTCTTCTTAAAAGCAAAGGCAGCAGAGACAGAAACAGTGTGAACAGGCCGGTATTTATTTTAATCAGAAGAATTTATTAATGCAAAATGCAAGGCTGTTCTAAATATCTCGAACCAGTATTGGCCTGTCTAGGTCTAAAGTCACCAGCATTGCACCTCAGTAAGTGTTGTATTCTGCACCTTCACACCAAGTAGACTTTAAGACTGATCAGGACTTTGGACGTCTTTCAAACCACTTCTGACTTTATGAAATACATTTTTTAAGCTGTCTTGATTCATTAATTTCATTTGCTCACTGATGAACAGTCCTGGGCTTGCCAGCCCTAGGGTGTGGAATGATGGAACCCTTCTCCTGGGCAGGGCAGGGGTCAGGAGAAAACCCTGACTTTCAAGCCGCCCAAACTCGTTTGACAAACATTATCCTTTTTGTATTTTATCGTGTTTATGTGCAGCATTTATAATACAAAAATTAAAGGCTGCAGCAAAACACATAGAATTTCACAAATCAAAAAATGAAATGAAACGCATGTTGAAATGAATATGCATGTTTATACAATGCTAGTGGCCGATATTCCTTGTCAGGCTCAGGATTTAAGCCCCAATAATCAATTAATGGTTGATTGATTGATTGACTGACTGACTGACTGATCGATGGATGGATGTACAGTACCAATAGCGTACACATTTGTGCTTTGTACTAAATGCCTGCTGGTGATAAAAAAGTTTTTTTCTGCTTCTGCTTCTCAGCATGTTTTCATCTCTTTCAGTCGGTGCTTGGATCTCAAACACTCTCCTGTTATAATATCCCCAGAGAGGTTGGCTACCCTGGTATGTGTATCTTGCAGACCGCTGGTCTCGCCTGGCCACACTACAGCATCCAGGACCCCTGGGGCTTAGAGAGAAGGATGAAAGAAACTGTGTAATACGGAATCGCACTGAGCATAGCCGGGTGGATAGATAGCAGCACAGTCCAGCAAAACTTGCTCGGAAATGACTTCATCGAGGATGTGAACAGGGAGTGTGACTGGATAGCAGTCAAATGACTGTGGTGGCCTTGGCTGAGCCGTGAGACGAGTCTACAATGGGGTGTTCTCTCCCTCCCTGCCTTCTCTCAGCAGAAATGCAGGAGAGGTATATTCCCAGGAAGCAGCTGCCACAGAAACACATCTACAGCCACCCTGAGGGGCGAGTAGGATCTACTTCAAAAGACATATTCATATATTTTCAGTTATTCCCGTTCTATGGGTTTTATTACAAACATTACAGAATATATAAATACAGTAGCTGCCAATGAAGGTGACAAAAGAAGCCAGGAAGGTCTCACAGGACCTGACTTAAATTAAAAACAGGAAGGCAAGATTGCACAGACCAGGGTGGAAGCTTAAGGCTGTTGCCAGATACTCACACTGCTCCTGGGTACCTCGGGGGTAGGTTTGGAGGAGAGGGTGCCGCAGAGGGGTGCGAGGTCAGGGGTAGTGCTGGCTGGCTGCTGGGATGTGCAGAGGAAGGGGGAGGAGGGGGTGGAGGTGTCGCTTTCTTTAGCCCAGGAGCCGGAGCTGGAGAAACACAGACACAGAGGGGGATCCCACAGGCTTAGACAATGTTCAGACACTCTGATTACTTGGGGACTGAAGATATACAAAAGCCAAGGAGATCATGAGCGGAAATAAGCTTCTACCCCACTCTCTGTTGTGTAATGTATTACTTTACTTTTGACTGTCACCTGGATCTCTGAAGACTGGAAAGCTCTGGAAAGACTAAAGTGATTTATTATAAAAGTTCTACAGGTGCTGGAGCCTAGTGTAATTAATGTTGATGCTTAATAACTATTACTTATTTTCTACAAATCCTTATTTCTGATAGTTGATTTTTGTTTGTACAAGTTTCATTCCATCCATCTGTTTTCTAACTGCTTTATCCAAAACAGCGTCATGGAGGAGACAGAGCCTAGCACTGAAAGCAATGCATGCAAAGCAGAGTATACCCTGCAAGGGATACCAGTCCACTGCAGGGCACACACAAACACATATACACTCACACCAGGGCCAATTTGCCCTGAAGCTAAGTTGTAATTTAGCATGTATTTGGACTGTGGGAGGGTGCCAAAACACCTGGAGGAAAGCCATGAAAACAGGAAAAAAATACGAATTTCTAAACAGATAGCATCCCAGGAACTGAACCCAGGGCCCTAGTGCAGCAACACAGCAATGCTAACCACTGCACCATCATGCCACCCAACCATCAGTACTTGATTTTTAATACCAACTGTTCTCATGATACTTGAAATTTTAATTGATATTTCAACTGGATTAACAGCAACACCCCTAATTTAGAAACACATAAGAGGGAATGCCACAACAGTATGTAAAACACCCCACAACATTTCAGCTATTAAGTCTTCTCACTAGATTGCCTCTGAAAAAAAATAAATCTTTCTACTTTTCAGCATGGAATTGACCTCTACATGTTTGTCTGCTGTGTGCACACTGGCCCTGCTCCCCACTCAGAAGTTAATTTAGGAAATACGTAATGTGGAGTGAAAAATGTCATGTCTTTAAGGTTAAAGCTGTAGGGGCAGCTTTAATACACTGCACTGTCTTATGGTGTCCTGGATTTATGAATCTAAGTGGCAGCCCTAAGAGGAATAGAACTGTCTGTTCCTAATTAATATGAATGAAAAACCAAAGAAATGTGTATTTATAGGTGAAAGAAGGAAGTATTTTTTAAACTTAGGAGATATTTTAACAAGAAATTAAAAGGGGAACTTAACTAAAGAGAGGAAGCATAGTTTTTTTTTTAAACTAGACCTCAGGATGGATGTCTGCGTGGGCAAAAGGCTTTGATTCTCTTCGATATTTGAAATACGGCAGCAGTACAGGCGTCTATCCAGTCCATAATGCCAATTTTCTATTGTTAGCTTTGCTTTTATCTTTTATTTTGAAAAACCCACGACTTTTACTGTACGAGTTTACTGTACATCACAGCCCTTGTGAGCTGCAATGTGCAGTATGATTTCAAATTCTGCGAGAGATACAGTGACCTATACCTTTCTAAGGACAGCCCTACAGTAAGTACTTTCTCTAGTTATGTTGCCAGAAAAGAACAGCACTCAGACTTTAACAGCGAATTCGATCAAGGCTTAAAAAACTAACAGAGAGAGAGGAATAAAGAAAGAGAAGAGCTCACATGCAAAGGCCTTGGGGAAGTGCTTGTGAAAAGCAGATCTAGAGCACCATACTGACAGAAAGATAACGCACGTCAACAAGGAAGTTACAGTAGATACAGAAAGGCTCTCCTGCATTGCACTGGGCTGCTGAGAAAAAAAATCACAAAGCATTTACAACACACAAACAAGTCTGATAATGATCTTGATCTCTACAATTACACTTGCTCTTAGTCTTGTGAATATTTCGGTTTCATTATCAAATAACTGCGTAGACGTTGTTTCTTGCTTTGTGTTTTTGAATGTATTAATTCTGCAATAGTTCAAGTGAGTAGCTGCATCAGCATGCGTAGGCTGCAATGGAACAAGTAAAGATTTCTTCCATGCTGAAAAGAGAAGAAAAGAAACACAACGTTTCAGCTGTGAAGCCTTCTTCGGAATAAACCTTTACTTGTTCCTTTAATTCTGCAATGACCCTCACATCAGTGCTTATAATCCCTGCCTTTTGGTCCAACTCTGATCTTAATTACTTGTTCTAATTGGTCTATTGGATAAAACCATTTAACCAGGCTTTTTTCCATCAACAGTTCTCAGCAATCTTCAAACACTTGGAAGAGCATTTAAGGGCATTTAAGTGTTAAATGTTTAAGTGTCAAGTGTTGGCTTGAGGTGATCTCATTGTTAGCTGCTAAGAGTTGCTGTGAAAGTTATAGCAAGTATCTATTAAACAGTTTGGTAGTTTTTTGGCAACAAGATGCCCACAGCAGGGTATTTTCTAAGCCATAGGTGGAGTGCAGGAAAGAGATTGTTAAAAAAGTGTCTGATTCAATTGAGTGTTGAATTAGTCTCAGTAATAAAGAGGCAGGTTGTAATGTAGAGAGATTCAGGGGAGCAGCAGGACCTGGGCTGGGGAACACTGCATTCTACCAATGCTTGGGCTTTCTACTGTTATGAAAGTAATTAGTAATAATTGACTGGATTCATACAACATTTTTCATCCCAAATAATTTCAAAGAGCTTCACACATGGAACGGACCCATTTCATTTCCGCCAGCAATCCTGTGACAGCAGCCCCAGTGTATGTCAGATTATTTAAAGAAGTGAGACCAGTGAGACCATTTCCAGTTAAATAAAAGGAGAATCCATACGGAAGCCAGACTGTCCTAGCTCAGGGCAGAATTCAGGACACTGTAGTTAACATCCCTACTCTTACTGTACCTTCAGTGTCATGAGAAAATGTCATAGCAGTAGCCCACTTATTATGGGGTACATTTATTGGTAAACAGATAATTCAGCTTCCTTTTTAAGATAAAAAATCAGCTGCTTTTTCAAGCTGATCTCAGCCATCAGCACATATACAGTGGTGTGAAAAAGTGTTTGCCCCCTTCCTGATTTCTTATTTTGTTGCATGTTTGTCACACTGAAATGTTTCAGATCATCAAACAAATTGAAATATTAGACAAAGATAACACAAGTAAACACAAAATGCAGTTTTTAAATGAAGGTTTTTATTATTAAGGGGAAAACAAATCCAAACCTACATGGCCCTGTGTGAAAAAGTGATTGCCCCCCCCTGTTAAAACATAAATCAACTGTGGTTTATCACATCTTTGGAAAGCTGAGTTCAATTTCTCTAGCCACACCTAGGCCTGATTACTGCCACACCTGTTCTCAATCAAGAAATCACTTAAATAGGACCTGCCTGACAAAGTGAAGTAGACCAAAAGATCCTCAAAAGCTAGACATCATGCTGTGATCCAAACAAATTCAGGAACAAATGAGAAACAGAGTAATTGAGATTTATCAGTCTGGAAAAGGTTATAAAGCCATTTCTAAAGCTTTGGGACTCCAGCGAACCACAGTGAGAGCCATTATCCACAAATGGCGAAAACATGGAACAGTGGTGAACCTTCCCAGGAGTGGCCGGCCGACCAAAATTACCCCAAGAGCGCAGCGACGACTCATTCAAGAGGTCAGAAAAAACCCCACAACAACATCCAAAGAACTGCAGGCTTCACTTGCCTCAGTTAAGGTCAGTGTTCATGACTCCACCATAAGAAAGAGACTGGGCAAAAATGGCCTGCATGGCAGATGTAACGAACAGTTCTTTCCGGACCCTATGCGGACGACACAATCCGAAGAAGTGGGGAAACACTAGGAAACAGTCACGCAGGAATATGGGGCTGAAAACAGGGGGGGCGTGTCCAAAGTGCGCTGGTGCACGGGGGAGGTGTGGCTGAGGCAAACAATCCAAAAGTAATCCATAGAGGGAATCCAAAAACGTAAGAAAGTCCATAGCCAGAAGATCCATCCAGACAATTAAAAACACGAACCAGGCCGGAACCGGCGAACAGGGAACGGGAACAGAGATTAAAACCTTAACAGGACCAGACGCTTCCAGGTCCCGGACTCGCACGGTGCGGAAACCAGATGCAGAGCCAGGATGAACGTCAGCGCCTGGCTTTTAAGGTGGGCTGGGAAAAGGGGTCAGGTGCACAGAATTAAGTCTGAAGTGAACGGGCTGGAGCACCCTTAAGGAGGAGGGACTATACTCGTGACAGCAGAGTTCCAAGACGAAAACCACTGCTGAGCAAAAAGAACATAAAGGCTCGTCTCAGTTTTGCCAGAAAACATCTTGATGATCCCCAAGACTTTTGGGAAAATACTCTGTGGACTGACGAGACAAAAGTTGAACTTTTTGGAAGGTGTGTGTCCCATTACATCTGGCGTAAAAGTAACAAAGCATTTCAGAAAAGGAACATCATACCAACAGTAAAATATGGTGGTGGTAGTGTGATGGTCTGGGGCTGTTTTGCTGCTTCAGGACCTGGAAGACTTGCTGTGGTAAATGGAACCATGAATTCTGCTGTCTACCAAAAAATCCTGAAGGAGAATGTCTAGCCATCTGTTCGTGACCTCAAGCTGAAGCGCACTTGGGTTCTGCAGCAGGACAATGATTCAAAACACACCAGCAAGTCCACCTCTGAATGGCTTAAGAAATACAAAATGAAGACTTTGGAGTGGCCTAGGCAAAGTCCTGACCTGAATCCGATTGAAATGTTGTGGCATGACCTTAAAAAAGCGGTTAAGGCTCAAAAACCCTCCAATGTGGCTGAATTACAACAATTCTGCAAAGATGAGTGGACCAAAATTCCTCCACAGTGCTGTAAAAGACTCATTGCCAGTTATCGCAAACGCTTGATTGCAGTTGTTGCTGCTAAGGGTGGCCCAACCAGTTATTAGGTTTAGGGGGCAATCAGTTTTTCACACAGGGCCATGTAGGTTTGGATTTTTTTTTCCCCTTAATAATAAAAACCTTCATTTTAAAAACTGCATTTTGTGTTATCTTTGTCTAATATTTCAATTTGTTTGATGATCTGAAACATTTCAGTGTGACAAACATGCAAAAAAATAAGAAATCAGGAAGGGGGCAAACACTTTTTCACACCACTGTATATTTTAATTGGAATGCTTGATTATTAGGTTTCAGCACTTCTAGTGAAGTGATATCAGATTACTTCATGGAAGCTTTTCAACTCATTACACAGCTCCCACATTCATGAAAGCACACTTTTCAGACATTGATTTTGGCTTGAAGATGAGAAAATGAAATCTAAGTGTTCAGCCTAATGTGTATGATAACCTGCAGCAAGAATTAAGTTTAAAACAGAAATCCCAGTACAACAAAAACAAGAAATGGTTTGCTAGCCTCATGGCTGAGATGTAAGGAGACATTTTTTTCAAGACCAATAACAAAGTGTAACGCTTGTCTCAGTAATCTCAGGTTATTTTTAATTTTGTCCTTGTCAGGCTATTTTTGTCTGTCAGTCAACATTATTAAGATCATTTAAACATAATGACAGAGGCAAAAGTAGAAAAAGTGTCCTTGGATCAGTGAAAAACACTGTGTGACTCCAGTAGTGATGGAGACAGGTATTTTATTAACCAGCAATGACACAAACACCTATCCTCAAAATTCTTTCATGAGCTCCCTAGACAGAGATCAGAGAAGTATAATTACCCATGTTACAGGTACTGTATGTTCTTACACAGATGGTTCAAAGAACTGATTCTTTCGTCTTGAATAGAGCTGATATGGAGGGATCTACCAAACAGCGGGCCTCTCTCTTTTGTGACTATTCTTATGTTCTTATGGATTCATTCAAGATTAAAAATCCAGAAATGCAGGTGTTACTTTAAGCTCGAAATGTAAGACTGAAGGGTACGATTGATATTTGGGTGTCTAGAACAAACTGCCTAGCCACATTGTTAGAGTGATAAGCTGGAGATACACTGTCTCTCCAATACCAGGAAGGGAAACACTTTTAAGTTGTATCACTGTATTCAAACAGCATTAAGAATTCAAAAACAGGGTTAAGATTCTTACCACAGTTTGAACACACATTAAACACAATTTGGGGGTCTCTTAGCAGACTGCCAAATATGAACATTGTGGTGTTCTAACCCGTAGCCTGAATCTAAGTTTGAATAATCTTTCTATTCAATTAAAGGCACCTGTTAAGGGATCTTCTGTGCAAAAATTCAGTCTGCTTTGCATTTACCACTAACTGTGAAAATTACTGTGGTGAGGTTATATATGGTTTGATTCATTGACAGTAAAAGTAAGTCTCAAAACAGTAAGCCGAAACCATTACTAAGTCTAATTTGAATGCAAAGTTCAAAATATAACTTACATGGCACAATGTGTGTTTGTGCAGAACCTACTCTTTCCAGGGGATGTAGGTTATGTACTTAAAAGGTTTCTCCATGCATATTGAGCAGGTACAGTAGAATGCTCAATGATAATGCCTTTCATGCATATAGTGTTTTTGATCTCAAGGATCCCAAAGTGCTTTACATATACAGTACTATAGGTGGGGAGTCACTTCATTCACTACTGACGTCCAGCACCTGGGTGACACCAGCAGCCCAGCTGTACAACAGAAATCACTTTACCATATTGAATTGAGGGGAAGCTTTAGGGAGGTCAAGCCCAGAGTGGAATTTAGCCAGGACACCTGGGTTAACACCTCTCTCTGTGCTACTGACCTTTTAATGACCAAACATTCAGGACCTCAGCTTAAGGTCTTATCTGAAGGACTTCAGTAGAGTGCCCCTGGGCACCTAACTGGGGCATTGGTTTGGAAATTGTGGTTTAGAAGGGAGAGCTCCACCTATTGGCCCACTACCACATGCAACAGTAACCTGGGATTCCTTAGCAGTGCAGCAGTTTAACACCTGTCTGTAGAGCCTGAGGTCCCTGAAGCAAATGGCTTGAGTTCGGGTTTTGACCACAGACTCAACCTTAGCGTGTGACCTCCTACCACTGGTGCCAGTAACAGCATAGCCGGCGTTCCCCGTAGACCTCGCTCACCAGAAGCCTCACTCATTTACAGTAGGGAGCTCCTGCAGAGACCTGGACCATGCTATGTACTCCATAATAGGCTACTATATTTCTGTCTATTTTTTATGTTGTTAATTTTAGATATTCTGCAGCATTTGTTCCTCAGAGCTACTGTACATGTATGTGTTCTTTGGGCCTGTAAGTTACCTAACACATTGCAAAAGAAGGTAATTTCACATTCTCAAGCAATGATTTAGTAACTCGCTGAGCTTATTAGAGAAAGGAAATTTGCGTACACTCTTTCATATAGAAGTAAGAATGTAACACCAAGGAATTCTCTAAACCTCTAAATATTTCAGGAAACACACAAGATCCCTGCTAAAATAATCACCGATTTTATGAAATTCCTGCTGTTGTGTTATTACTGGATCAGCAATATAAGAATATATTGTCTCCCACAATCACTCACTGATGACTGGGCAGCTGCAGAGAAAACTATGTTTCTTCTTCTTACGTAGAGCAGAATGTTCCAATTACAATAAAGTGTTAAAGAAATGCAAAGGTGTGTCAACAGTGCATATACGGTATTTAAGAATTTAAGTTGTATGTAGATAAATACCCTGCAACCCTAAAGTGGATGAAGTTAGAAAATAGTTGCCTTTGTTGACTTCTTGTGCAGGTACAATGATCCAAGGGAAAAAAAAAATTGTGGAAAAGATTTAATCCTGTACAATTCTGAACCACCTGCATAACACAGCTGTAGTGAAGGAGTGCAGTTCTAGAGATCTGTGTGAGCTGATTCCTAACTGGGGCAGTGCATTGGCTCTGTGGCTTCGTATCCTGCGGCTGGCAGAGGAATCCTACTCCGTTGGGCCCCTGAGCAAGGCCCTGAACCCCAACTGCTCCAGGGGTGCTGTATAAAATGGCTGACCCTGCGCTCTGACCCCAAGCTCCTCTCCCTGTCTGTGTGTCTCAAGGAGAGCAAGTTGGGGTATGCAAAAAAGACAAATTCCTAATACAACAAATTGTATATGGCCAATAAAGTGATCTTATCTTACTAACAGTCAACAGTTTCAATTTCTCCACCTGAAACACAAAAAGACTCACTACTTCCCATTACTGCCAGAGTAAACAGCTGAACTGCAAACCATTTCAGACTTGCAGAGGCAAGACTTACCATCAATCGTGGACACAGCGCCCTTTTTAAACTGCTCCAGGTTTACATTGGGAGGCCTGTTTGGCTTTGCTGGGGGAGACCCCAGAGCAAATATATTGGGCAAAGGGTTCCGTTTAGGGGCTGAAGGGTCACTGTTTTCTTTCTGAGCACCAAGTGCGCTTGGTTTTCTTGGGAAGTCCGGTTTGTGCGCTGCAAAGTTCAGCTTCTGGGGAGGAGGTTTGCGGGAGGGTGCTGCCTCATCCGAGCTGTCCTGGTTCAGCTTGGCAAGGAAGGCATTCCGGGCATTTAGAGGTTTGGCGTCTGTTTTCGGAACATCTTCGCTTTTGTTGTTGCTGGCGCTCACTTCACTGTTATCTTTTAGAAGGTTGCTCTGGACACTCCTAACACCAGAAGGTTTCAGGGAGACCCCAGAAAATGGTTTGGCTGCTGGATCAGTTGTGGTCCCTTCATCAGCTTGTGCTTTCAAGACCTTAAAAGAGCTCTTAGGTTTGGGGGCAAGAGGCATTTTGGGTGAGGTAGCACTGGTCGTGCTGGTCTCCCCAGCCTTAGCAGTGTCTGTGAGCCAGGGAGGCTTGGACACAGCAGCAGGCTTTGGAAATGCTGGCTTGGTCTCTTTATCTTGAAGGTTAGAACTGCCAGTGGCCTTTTGCAGCGGAGGTTTAGGAAACATTGGCTTGGCTTCACTCTCCTTTGGTGCCTCTGAAAGTTTGGGCTTGAGGGGCTGTTTTGGAAAAGTGGGTTTGCTCTCCTCCAGAGTATTTTGGTTGCCCCCAAACTTGTTTGCAGTTGGTTTAAGTTTCGGGAAAGCAGGATCCTTGTCATTTTTTTCATCTGGGGTTTTTGGAGGTCCTGAGCTTTTGAGGAAATTTGGCTTGGGTGGGGTGTTCGAGGTAGTACTCCCGGAAAGACTGCCCTCAAGCGCAGCTCTCTTAGCTTGTAGAGATCCTACGGACTTGGTAGGCTGAACAGATACTTTGGGTCGGCTCCCAGGAACTGCTTCGGCTGGGCTGTTACCGGTGTTGAACTTAGCCATGATAGCCTTCACATCCGCCTTGTTGTCCTGCGAATGAGATATAAAAAAGAGGACTCCTTAAGAAATGCAAATGGGCAGGGGCTCAAGATGATGCAAAACTGTGAACTGGCTTCTGGTATGAAAATAATTTTCAAGCTCATTGGCTAGCTTGCTATATGCGGTATGTGCCTTCCTGTGTGTCACCTTCAGAGCCGTGGGGTGGTTATCACCACCACGCTGGGCTAACAGCAGTTATTCTGTCAAGATCGTCTTTTTGATCTTCTAAAAGCCAGCTTTGGGTACAGCATTGTACATGCACGTTTATCAGGGGCAATTCAATTATGAGAACTTAAAAACAGCAATAACTTAATAACTACCCATATTACAATAGAGGAAACAAGCAATGTTAGGATTTGTTTTTTTTTTACCTTTTGTGCAGAATTTAAGCTTTAAAGATTCAAATTTTCTCTTTCAAATTGCCTAAATGAAAAACTGTTGTTTCTACCACTTGGCTTTTTCCTGTTATGTTTCCTGGCAACATGTTACGTTTCCTCAAGAGTGAGGTTCAGTTGAGCACACTAGAATTGCAGAAGAAAATTAAACTAAACATTCTTTTGTTTCAGAAAGAGTTAAATACTGTATACAGTAACCAGCAGAAGTACGGTAGCCTGTGAATCAAAATTCTCCTTTCATGTTCACTTGACAATGTGGCTTTATTTCAAAACAGCACAGCATAAAACAGACACATGAAGAGGAACTCAAGGTAGTCTCAAATTTTACAGGGCTGTTTTCAGTTGGGTCCCCCAATCACTTGCAAATTTCCAAACTTGTACAAATTGGGGGCTGTCCAGTCGGAATCTTTAAAGAAGAGCCTAGCAAACAGGAAGTGTTTGTTATTGCAAGCAGATTATTTAAAGATTCACCTTAATCCCTAAAAAAAGCTGGAGATAAGAAGTCCATTTTGGCAAACTGATAATTGCTATTTAGTTAAGGACATTTTTATTTCTGTAATCTATGGTGAACGTCTACGTTTCTGCTGTATATTGAAGCTGGAAGATAATTACAGATGGTTTCTCCTTACCTTATCTAATGCACATCTCCTGCATTGTTCAGTATCAAAAGCGGTGTCAATAATCACAAAGGAGGAACATGTGTTATGAGTGAGTGATGAACAGGAAGTTAGGAGGTGTGTTTACTTCTGGATTTTAAAATTTGGAGGAAGCTCACCAAGGGCTTCTAAATACTGTATAAAACATTCTTTTAAAGATGAGATTTCTCCTTTTTCCAGGATCTAGGGTCAGGCACTTGTAGTATACTGGGATACTCTGGGTCTGAAGCACAGCCTTTCTGCAGGCTGTGAAAACTGACAGAACCCATCACTTTGGCTGGTCATTAACCATAAGATAAACAGCAGCATGAGAAGTCAGATATCAACCGGCAGCAAGATCTGTGACTTCATGTGCAGGAGAATTTTTTAAAAGAAAATTGCACACTTCAACCTATTTAAAACCATAATAATACACAATTCTTTCCTATAAAGGATACAAGTGTAAATAATTGTGACATAAGAAAACCACAGATAATGAAGAAATTATTTTTTTAACATGGCACCTTTTCATTTAAACTATTCCCTGTTAAAGTCTGCTTTGATAGGGACGTTTAAAACAGTGTTTATCAATTAGAAAGCAGTACTATTAGCAGGGATACACTATTCTCTCATTCTTCAGACCCTACAATGGAAAGGAAGCAGAGCAGTGCTTCCTAGGTCAGACAGTAGGGGTGGTTCTGTGGGGGCTCAAACTGTGCCCTAAAGTCCACACATCAGTGATGAGTCCTAACAAGACAACACTTGTGATTCCCAGCAGGCAGTGAACTCTTGGCCGAGAGTATCAAGGGCTGAAGGCGTCGAGTCAGACAGAGTGTTCTTGGCTTTTCCGGAAATTGAAAAGTGCACAGCTCTAGTAGAACATTATATTTAATTAAATTATATATTAAGGTGGAGCAGTGTTGGTATTGTAATGATATGTAATTGCAATTTGAATCTAGAGTAAAATTACCATTGGATGAATATTACCATGATGAAACACTTTATTATTATTAATTATTGTTGTTGTAACACACATAATACTTCCCAGAGTAACTGATTGCAAATCATACACACAAACAACATATTTTAATTATACCAGGTTGCAAATCGAATACGTAAAACTGAATAATGTCTCAGCTGATAAAAAGTTTCGGAATGTTTTCAAATACAAACGAAACCAATACAAGGATGGTTGAAACAATAAATAAACAGAATGCTGATCAGTGACATGTGCTAACAGAATCATCTGCATATACTCCAGCTGCCAGTTATCAAAATTGATTTCAGGAGGTTGTGTATAATACGATCATTAATTTAAATTACTTCCTTCCCACAAGTGTCCTAAATAGCAAATTGTGCTGAAGCTAGTAACAAACCCACTCACAGGAAATACGAAAAACTACAGTTCCCTTTGAACTGGGTCCATGCAGTGCTCAGGTAACCCTCAGCATGCCTGAAATGAAACCTTTGGTGTCTGGTATGATTCTGATAAGGCCCACGATGTTGCTGACAGTGGGAGCTGGAAGACAGTCATCTTTGCCCAGTCTACTTTCTTATACAATGTCTTATCTCTGTGATTGCCTTTACCCTTTTGTACTGTAGAGACATGACAGACTTATAAACTACAGAGAGGTCTGGTCAATTGTGCATCAAGGCAGCCTTTTTTTCTGTTCAGTATTAATTCATAAAGTTTTATTCGAGCCAGCTTCTCTGTGCACCAAGGAAGCCTTTTCCTGCTCAGTAATAATTCAGACAGCTCCATTTTTCAATCAGCCTGCATTATTACTTCATCATTAAAGCCTAGCTCCCACTGAAGATTCCTCTGTGAACCTGCGCTTTGAGCTTGGCTTGTCATTAGCTACTGTATAGCCCTGAAACCACAGGGACTGTCGCATAACACTCGTTTAACCATTTCTGGAAAGAAGGGTATCAGTTATCAGCTTCGTGATACTAACATCCAAACATGATTGGGCAGTTCGCTCCATATTCTCAGAAGCCTTTGTGTATTAAGGCGTCTCCTGTTCTCAGGTCTAAATACACTCCCATGTAGTTTCCACTGACATCAACTGGTTTGTGTTTCACTGTTGATATTGAAGAAGTCCAGTGGCCTTACTTTGTCAATGGTCTTTTGATGAGGTCAGTAACCTTGAGTGTTTCGAATACTTGGTTGACATCCACTCTTAGTCTTCTCTGTTCAGGACTGAAAGGATTGAACTCTTTCAGCCTACCTTTGTAGGATGTATCTGTTTGCTCTTCTCTGAACATATTCCAAAGCAAACTGCTTTCTTGTATCTTGGTAAAATTGTAGGCAATATTCTGAATGAGGTCATACCTCATAGCCACATGCAATTCCTTGCATTATATTAAAACAGCCAGGTGTTTTTCCAGTCCTATAGTTTGTCTAAATCCTTATGAATACAGCTTCTGCAATGTTTATTAATTCTTCTAGTAATCATGAATATATTTTACAAGTGAACATTCATAATGAGCCTTGCATTCTGTTACAAAAACTGCACTCTTTTCACACTCAGTAAAGAAGAGCCAAGAGGGAAATTTGATTAAAGTTGTCAAAAACCTAAATAAAACTGCTAAGGTCGATAAAGGGTGGTTATTTCCTATTGTGCATCTCTGCTATATAACTAACCAAACAAGAGAATGTTATTTCTGAATGGAATAAAACAGCAGTGTGAAATGTAAGTGCTGGAACAGACTTTAAGATGACCTCACACAAGACAGGAGAGGGCATGTGCGACTCTCCTGCAAAATTAAAAAGACCAACTTCTAATAAGAATCTTTTAGATTGCGAGCAACTGAATGATAACTGACATAACAAAATGCGTCACGTGTGACAAACATTAAATAGGACAGGCCCCTATTTTTGTTTGTCCCCCCAGGCTGAATCAGATTAAAAAAGCTACAGTTTTATGGCAAAAGTAATTACCCCTATGGAGACAGCAAAGAGATGTAATTGACAAGTTCTGAACTGTACAGTGTTGGGGCAGCAATCAAAATTATTACTTGTTTAACACTGTGCTGTGTCACTCTCCAAGGTGAAGAAATACAGTCAATCAACGACCGAAAAATTATATTTCATCATCATATGTGATGCAGTATGTACAGAAATGACATGTTTCTCAATATTGAAAGAAATGACATTCTTTCATTATTCCTCTTCCTTACTTCTGTCAGCTGTTTTAATCCGTTTCTGTGCACATCAGGGATCCGACAGTTTTACAGCTCTTATACACCTGATCTCTCAATGGTTACCTGGCCAGCCAACAACTCTTATACACCCAATCTCTCAATGGTTACCTGGCCATCTGAACACTCTTATACACCTGATCTCTAAATGATTACCTGCCAAGCTGAAAACTCTTATACACCTGATCTCTGGCCATCTGACAATGTGAGGATTTTGATGCATTACAACCCATAAGCAGCTGTTAAGATGCTCTATTCCTGAGGGACATAAAGAATTAATTGATTGGATTAAATAAAATGTATTGACAGTTCAGCACAGAAACTTTAGACAGAAATACTTGGCCATTGTACAATGTTGTCATTTTTAAATAGTGTGTTTTCACTGAAGTCCATATAATACAGTTCTCGCAACTTTCTCAAGCTTAAGTTAAACTTAGAGCTCCTGTGAAAACAATAAAAATACAATCAAAACTAGTCTAATGTCACTAGAGCTGGTAAACACTGGATTGTTTAAAACCAAATAACTATTAGAATGATTTTCATTGAGCACAAAACAGAGAAATAAAACTATTGGTACAACATTTCATATATTTACTTATGCACACATATTTGAAGAATGGTAATGTTAATAATTCCTTAATCCCTACAAAATAGCAAAACGTTTGTACTTACTAATGACAACAAAATCAGGAAAAACAGCTCCTCTGCTTGCTATTAGCGTGTGCCTGCAAATTCATGTTTAGGGAAGTTGGCTCAAGTGGTGAAACTATTGCTAACATCACTATTTCACACAGGATACAGTTTCACATAGTTCTCGTAAATGACAAAAAAAACAACAAAGCAGCACAGGAAGAGGAATTCAACAAGTCCTTGGTTTTAGTTAGGCATTTCTTACTTTTGGTCTGTACAAAGTGAGCAAGATTTCAAATTTGTGACATTGAATCGTGGTGCAGACTGTTAAAGGGCATACAAATTTTGAGTACTCACTCATTTGCCGGTTCCTGGGCCATGTCGCATTGTAGACACAATTACCTGCAGTATGTTCAGTGAGGTTTATTCTGATGTAGCACTTTGGCACTGAAAACTGGACACTGAACACTGCAAAGACTGGCAAGACTGCCTTGTGAATGCGAGGGACCCATTTAGCCTAAGACAGTTTAATTGGTGAGAGCTGTACTAGTGTACAGTATGTGAGTCTGTGAACACACTGTATTTTTATTTTCTTCTAATTATTATTGTCTATAATATTAATAATAAACTTTCAAATGTCTTTTCATCCCATAGGATCCCAACGCACTTGTCACACAGAAGGGTAGCTTCTTCATTCCCCTATCAAGTTCAGCTCTCAAGTTCATATACAGTATCACCTGGGTGATATGTGGCAGCTGTTCTGCAGAAGCAGCCCCACTGCACATGAGACATGAGAAAATGCTTCTCTGATTGAACTAAGGGGAAACTTAAGAGAAGGCCAGATTGTACCAGTCCAGAGTGGAATTTGGCCAGGGAAATGGGATTTACTCTATCAATGTATGTATTAAGGTAACTTTCTGGAAAACACTCATCTCCTTATGAGGAATGATTGCAGTTGTGAATGGATATGTTCAATGAAAGCCTTAGAATGACAGAAAAATGTACCAGTTACAACAGAAATACTCGCCTGGTATGCTCTTCAAGTAAGGACATTGTTTATTTTACACAATCTGTAATTTGACTTTTGACCATGACCAAAAGGCAATAATAAACCAATACCAAAAACCTAAGAAACAGAAGTTTGAAAGCCATATGATTAGGGTTCATCAGGCTTACAGTATAATAAAATCACAGAATCAGGAAATCACTTGCTGATTAATTGAATTGATCAAAGACCGACAATGTAAGTACTGTTTAATACCAGCTTGTTAAGTAGCTTCCAGCTGAAGATATAAAATGTGACAAATGCACAGCTTTGACTGGAACAGTGGAAGAGGATGATTTGGTGATTTCTCCACATCCACCTCCCACCAACAAAGCTTGGAGTCTTTACAAAGCCCATCCTGCAGGGGTGTTTCTTTAGCACAATAAGTAAAAAGTAACCCAAAAACATCTTACACTAACCTGCTCCATTAACTTCTTCGTCTCAACAAACTTCAGAAGAAAACTGTCCTTCCAAGAGTCTCAATGTTACTGTCAAATGTAGACCCGAGAATATGTTTTAAACAAAAAAATCACAAACTTTAGTTTTCTCTTTTTAAACTTCCCAGCTTAGGACAGTCAATTATTATTTACCCCTCTTATCTCTGGTTTCTAAAGATCATAGACCTCAGAGTCACTGTACTTGCATTTTTTTAGTGTTTTACTATGAACAGTAAGGGTGTGGTGCCACCTAGAGGAAGGAGATAGCACTTGCAGGGACATGCGGTATCCTTTTCCTTTCTGATTCCATCTTATAGCTGGATTATTTAATATATATATATTATAATGGGTTATATATAAATAATGGATTAGATGGCTGGACTATAGCTGGATTATGTGCAAAAACTGCTGAGACCTTTTCAGGTATTGTAGAGATTTCCCTTTGCAGCTGTGTTTCTGTCAGACTATATTTCAACTTCTTTTGCAACAGGGGGCATAACTCACTGAAGGACTCCTGTTACAATGCATCAGTTTTAATTCCTCCAATGTCACAGTGTTGCAACTTCAGGAGTTTCTCTTCCCCTCCAGAATTTTGCAGGTTTGCTCTTAATTGGGTTATTGCATTTCAGGAAAGGATGCACAAAGGTGACAGAGTTCCCTGTGTATTTTATATATCATGCTTCTGAACTTGCCCTAACCTGAGAGCTGAAGGCTGACCAGTTACATATTGATTTGTGATTGAAAGTTTTCTTTGTCTCATGACAATGACTAATTTTTTTGTAATGTTTATCGTTCAGGTAGAAACTTTGTATTATCATTTTTAGTGAGCTACCTAAATGTGTGTGGGATTTTTAGAACCCACATGAAATAAATAAATACAACTGAAGCTGTTGAGCAGCGCAGGTGATTATGAAAAAAATTATGCAGCACAGTTGGTCACAGTCTGATCTGAAATCCAGACTCTCTGTGAAGTTTCTGCCATTTCACGACACATTTTACGATGCCATTTCTTAGTAGCACAGTATCTAAATTGCATAGTGATGAAAGAAACAAGGAAGCTCAGACCACATTCAGGAACTAGGCACAAATTCCCCTAGCAGAAAATAACAGCAGAATAAAAATAAACATCACAGAAAAAATGCTTACATGAAATTTTAAGCCTTTGAACAAATTGATATTTCTATACCTAAAACAGATAAATTTAAACATGTAGGCTTGTTTACATTGTAGTGTAAATTTAGTGGTACTGCTGTCCTTTGATAAAATATACAAAGACCCATATAATATAACACCGCCCTATTGGAAAGGGTTCAGCAGGTGGATACTTTGTCTTCTTAGTTGTGTTAAGAGCTCTTACAGCTCACACAATCAGACTATTGGTAAACATTGAGTCAAACCTAATCTAAATACTCTAAATTGATGTGTGGAATATCTGATATAGTTCCTCAGGTGCATGGCTTTCTGGAATCTAACGTGAGCACAGGTGAGTTCTGGCTCACTGCATGGCAGAATCTGGGAGCTCTCAGGCGCCATTGGCATCAAGATTAAAACATTTTTATTTCAATGAGAACATGAGAAAGTTTACAAAAGGCTATTCAACTCATCAGGGTTTGTCACTTCTCTATAAGGCAAGTGGAGTCCAACAAGAATTTTCCTGTAAGGGAAACTAGGGTGACAATGAGTTCGGCCTCAGCAGCTGGAGGGGGGGGGAGATTTTATTCCCAGACCAAAGGAAAAGAAAAACACAGACATTAGCAAACAAAAGAGGAAGAGAGAAGCTGAAAAATGCTGAGCAGTTGAAAGGAACTTCTTTTCAAACACTTCACAGCATCACTCACCGTACTGGTGGTGGCAGTACTGGTGCGTCTGTGCTCCTGTCCTAGGCGATACAATGTGACATCTGACATCTTACAGGTCCTGTAGTTATGGTGTGTGTATGAATAGCACCTAAGTTGCCTCTTTAAAGTGGGGCACCTTCTACTACCACAAAAGCGTATTGATAATGACAATCCTACTGATAATGGAACATATTAAAGAGCTCATGTGATATCATTGAACAGCAGACTACTGCTCACACTGCTGTAGCACAATTTCTTCCACAAGCTTTGGAGCCTGTGCCATGCTCTTGCATCGTGGAAAGAGTCTTCATCACACCCTTGCTCAGCAAATGGTTGTAGCAGCAAAGGAAACCAATTAATAGCTGTAAATTATGCAGCCGAGAAACCATTGTGATTTCAGATCGATTCCAGGGTCAACGAACTGTCGAGATAGTGTGTGAGGTATAAATTTATTTGGTGGCTTCATGTCATATCAGGTGTGTTCAATTGATCAAAGATCAGCAGTCTTTAATTCTTTAACAAAGGTTTTTTGCTCCATACCTTTTACACTAGTTACACATAGGCTAAGATACATGTGCAGCGTATAATTCTTGCAGATTTTTCCAGTTAGCATGTTTAGAGTCTAGACAAATTTTTAATTTTGCTCTGATAGTAAGGAGATGATCAAATACCCTGAATGGTGTAAGCGAGTGTTTCCATAAGAAGCTGAACATTAACTCCAGTGAACTCCAATAATATAATAGAATGTATATTATATGATAATTAATGTTTATTTCTTTATAGGGCCGTAAGATTTTATCATTCTGCCTCTCACACTCGGCCCTTGGACAGATAAAAGGACTACAGGCCACATGCTTCCCTCGGGGGGGTATCAAAAGATGCATATACAGTAAGAAAAAAAACTTCTTCACATGCTCCATGATCACTGTGAGCTCCACTGTGAGCAACAAAATAAAGTACTGCTGGAAAGCTAGTACTGTACATGAAGTGATATAAAACACAAGTTTCAGTTCTCTAACATCAGAGGGGACAATGTGCTTGTCAAAGGTCTTATGCAACACATGCACTGATATGAGATAAGCACTATAAATAGGGCCAGAATATTACATCTATGTTGTCTAAGTCTTGAAAATTTTACACAGGAAAGCTGCTTTAAAAATGCAGACATTGTGAGAACTGCTAAAAGATGGAATTTCCTGGACAGTACAGTAGATGTCACAAACCAATGAATTTAAAAAGGGTATTTACTGCATATACTGTTGTAGAAATTCCTTAGACATCTTAAACACAGTCAGGGGTTGCAATATGAGCATGTTATCATCATCACGAACTACTCAAAGCCTCCACTAATTTCTTTACTATTATAACAAGTTATATCGTTATTAATACAGCTTGCTTTGTGTGAAAAGAAACTCGTCATCCAGTGTTTACTTCACATCAAGTAGTATCTTCAAAAAACTAAGTAGAACATTTCAAGATAAACTAGACACAAGCAAGTGATAAAACCTAATTGATCACATTTTGCAATCAAATCTAATTGACTCATTGTGAGGTGTTTCTCTTCGTTAGCACTATTTGCTACTTTCTAAAGGAATCTTTTCTTAAGATGCTCATCCCTCCCCTATTAACAAGTCTGTAGACATTTTCTACAGTGCCTAACAAAGTGATCACCTTTTCTTGCTTTAAAGCTTGCAGTCAGGAACTTTCAATACGTGTTAGATATACAACTGACTTTACACCACTCCACAAAGCAAAAAAGTAAAAGAAGGAAGTAAATAGATTAATATGAAAGAAAAATTGAATAATACTGATTGCATATTCAATGCTGTTACATATGGCTACAAACCTGAATAGCTTAATTGGACCTCAGCTTTCGTGTAGTTTTTGTTGTGTAGTGTTTCTCCAGCGTTGAACTGAGCTTCTTCACTGACTATGATTCTGGACTGCATTTCATTTGCTACAGCCACCTGTTGCTTACCCGTTTGCCTGCCTGTGCCTGCTCTTTGTTTTATCGTGAACAATGGACTGCTGCTTAGTTACATCTCACCTTCTTGTTCTGTAGGAGGAAATATCTGAACTATCAATAACTTGAGTCTTGCTCTTAGTATTTTTCTCTGCAAGTTAGTGCACAGGAAAATACTAACGCCAGTGCTCTCAAATTAAGGATTTTCTTGCACACTGTGCTTTAACTATGGAAAAAGAAAGCAGATTGGGCATACACCTCTCTAAAGGAGCCTTTGAACATACGGTATACTTATTTAAATTCTTCATTTGAATGAGACTGACTGGCGACCAGGAAACACAGATAGATGAGCCAGATAAAGAGAACAACTACCTGTTATGATGTCACAGCTGCTTATTGTCATAGGTGTCTAGATATATAAAACATACACTGGGCCTTATAAACAATGTAACACCCTACATCAAGAACAAGAAACTATTCTGACATTGCTCAACAAATGGAAAACAGCAAATTATCACTTTGTTATTTTATTGCACAAGGGATCTTCTTTTGTTACAGCAAGAGCAAACATACAGTACTGCCAATGCTTGTCAACTTCCTGACATGTTCATTTCCATTGAGAATTTTACTTCAACAAACCACACCAAAAATCACTATGTTGTTGGAGATCCACAGGGGTCTTTTAATTGGTACTGTACAGTATCTTCAGTTCTCAATTGATCTGATTACTGGTTCAGCTGTGTACTAATGCACGATAAGAACACAACAGTCTTGTATATCAGTAGCTCGATTGTACCCACACATTATTTCCATTTTAAATTGTGAGCAAAAAGTTTTGTTGATTGTTTGAGTAGTATCGTTTCTTGGGGTAAGAAAATACTGAGCTCAAGTCATGCGATTTCAAAAAGCAATCAGATGCTCAGTGTTTAGTATTCTAATTAAATGCCACAAACAAAGGCTGATAAGGAATCTGTACAAGAAACGCTTCACAAAGACAAGTTTACTTAATGTAAGAACAGTGAAATATAGAGAGAAACAGAGCAGTTCAAATGATAAACGTATTATCAGCATCATTGAATTCAATGTGTGTGAGAGAAACTGTCCAGAAAAGGAGACATTCTGCTTCTACCATCAGCAGATTAGTTCAGAGAAATCAGGAAACTGGCTCTTATGGCCTGGAAAACAGATGGTCAGAACACAGTCACATCTATCTGATCCTCACATTCAGATAGCAGTGGCCAAACCACATGAGAAATGTTGAAATGAAATAACCTGCGCATCCGCATAATGACTGTGCCTCTCTTGACTACATATAAAAAGCTTTGAACCCTCGAGAGGATGCTCAGAGGTCACGCTGACAGTCAGGAGCTGAACTCGCTGTGTTCTGTGGGCCTGTGAACATCTGAGGAAGCAACAGAGCGAGTGGCAAAGGGCTCTGTTCCCAGTGCACGCTGTTGTGCCCCTGACAGGCCTGGCAAGACCAAGTGTGTGGAGATGTGCAGAGGGAAATACTCCGGTGGATTGCGTGAGGACGTGAGGGGAAATCACTTTTAACACAACAGTGCCTTAGCTGGAGTTTAAGGGCATCATTACAGCTCAGTGACACACAGGTGAAGTTCGTGACCCATGAGTGATTTGCGTTTTTACATTTTTCAGCAGGTGTTGGGGTCCCCAAGACCAGGCCGTGAACCCCTGACCTAAGAAATAATTCATACCCAAGCTGTACAAGTGCTGCTGAAGAGTGAAAGCCTGTCTGTACTTTGCAATATATAGGTATTGCAAATGTATGTGCAATTGTATACTAAGACTTTATTTAGTGCAATTATGCAATGTTTATGTTCTTCCCTCTTTATATATTTTTGAACATTCTTGGTAGATACTGGATAACAACCGTGGAAAGGCTCGTCTGTGGCAATATTTTATTTCATATATACTTGTTCGGTTCTGATTTCTAAATTGAGTTTGATAAATTGTGGAAATTTGCCACATGAGTTGGACTGTATATCCAGCACTACTGTTAGATAGTCCCTTAAAACAAAGCTTTAGTCTGAAGTCCCCATCCTCTTGTTCCAGGTAATGTTTTCCTTTAGCTGCTGGATGATGATCTGACTTTGGGAAAACAGTGCTTCCACTGTGAGAATGTGTGACAGGCTCACCTGCAGCCAGAGTTCTTGAAATGGGTTCTCCTTTATGTCCTGGCTTTGTGTCTCACAAAGTAAAAAAATAGCAATACAAAATGTTGCCTGTGGCTCTTTTAAAGTTTCCATGTAATAAGGAAAGTACTTTCTTATGCAATTTTGGTATCTTAATTCTCACAGCTGTGGTTCAGAAGGAAAGCTATGAGCTATCAGTACTGATCATCTCTGTAAAGGCTTAATCTGTATACTGGACTTCCTCCATTGGACACTCTGGCTTTCGCACCATTTTAAGGATGGTTGGAGCAGGCAGCCTGCTGTAATTAAAGTTTTTAAATGTAATTAAAGCTAATAATCACTGCTGTAATAACACTGTATTGTTGAAGGCAATCCCAAACTCCAGGTTCTCCCCTCGAGCCGCTGCTCTTCCTGTTCAATTATGAATATATGACTCAGCTTGGAGCTTCAGTGAGAACCCTCATGTAAAAACTAATCGTAAAATCATAAAAGTCTATTATCAATGCTGCTTTTCACTCCTTCCACACCTGACTCATACCCAGCCATTAAAGCATGCTGAGCACTCCCTTTTCTGTACAACTGTTCTTTATGTTAAGAGATTCCCTTTTTTTAGGCCCAGGAATAAAGTTCACCAAGTTCCTCTCCAATGTGTTAGACGAAACTGATTTGGTGCTCTTTAGATCAAGAAACAAAATGACCACATAAACCACCCAAACCGTGGGCCAATTTTATTTAAGAAACAGGTGCAGCCACCACACAGGTTCTCTGTTTCTAACAAACTCTTGTACAGCTTCAGTATTATTATCGTTTTCTCCAATTCACAATGTTTGAGACCACTACTACTAAATGCAAATAAATATTTTAAAAATTACAGTGTGGCACCAACTGGACATCCAGGTTATTATTTAATTTGCTTTCTCCCTGAGGACAGATTTAATCCACACAATCTTGCTTGAGAATGTGGGCTTTAGTCCAGGTTTCAGATCTGAGCAGATTCAGACTTTAGGTTCTCCAAAGCACCGCCGAAGGAGTAAAGTACTTGTCACCTCATGCAGGGCTCATTGGGTATGTTTGCATTTGCACAAGTAACCCAGAACAAGAGGACATGGAGAAATGAACTGCTTGTTTTGATTGAACAAGAGAGCTGTGTGCAGCAGTGGCTTTGTCTTCAAGTCCCTCAGTGCAATTGGGTAAATGTGCCCTTGTAATCTGTATCATAACTGTGTATTTTCACAACAGCAGGATTCATCCTAGGAGGAGACCGTGTACACGTGCATTGAGAGGATTGTGTTGCACACAAGAGTGTGGTTGTGCAAGACAAAATCCTCAAGCATTGCACATCAAAAGCCATCGTTTAGTGTTAGGACAACACATGCCTAAAACATACGTATAAAGTCACATATTATTTCTTTGGACTGTATGATTTCAAGTAGGGACAGTTGTTTCATTATTTTCAAAATCCCTCTCCAAATTCAATAGATTGCGTGCTGTGAAGACAGCAGTGCTAATGGATGTGTAAGGCTTACTGAGGATCTTCCTTTTCCCCACAATGTGACTTCAGCAGATTCACTACACAAGACTATTCTTGTTGTGCTGGAATCACATCTTGCGAGAAAACTGCCAATCTGCTTGCTGCTGTACCTGTTCCAGTAGATCCACTGGGAATATTCTCTATTGGATTAGCAGTCCCTTAAGAAAGGAAGGCAGTGGAGGGGGGTAATGCTACAAAACATGAAATGACTACATCTAAATTGCCTGACAATGTAAAACTGTATATACACAAAATCACAATGCATCTTCTCCCACTCTTCTGTTTTGCAAATAGTTTGTAGATGGTTAGGATCCTCTGCAACTGTGATTGTTACCAGTACTTGTAAATAAGCCTGAATATTTACTGTACGCAAGCTATTTTCCTAGAGAAATTTTACGTTTTTTTTCATGTTAAAACTGCCAAATTAAAAATGATATAGTAAAAGAGGATGTTTAGCTATTGAACTGTGCTTTATTCCCTGATGTACATACTTCCACACCCTTACCACTGCCTTAAATACTGTAGTCTTCTGCAATGTTCTTGAACTGAACACAAGCAAAGCAAATATAAAATTATCTGGGTTCGTTGCACAACAGTTCTGAAACCTAAGTGTAAATAAGTCCTCTTAATTAGCTGCTATTGCAAAATGAATAACCCCACAATTTGAAAGGTTAGCTGCACTGTGTCAAAGGTCCATCAAAGGTCCTGAACAACGAAACTCAATCTAAAGATATATAAGCACTAGCAGAAGAAATGCTCAGCAGTATGCAGGTCATTCTTTTCATACTGCAAACTTGGGTGTATCTTTAAGGATGCTAGAGGGTTGTCTTCAAAAACAATACCAATAGCCTGGCTTCGTTCAAGAAAGTGCTGCATGAAATCCTTGAATCAGTTCACTACTAACTACTAAACGGACTGTATCAGTCAAATGGCTTCCTCTCCTTTGTAACTCTTCTTGTGTTCTTAACAGTCTTGGCACTTTATTTCATACTGAACATCCACTTCTCTTTGTGAAAGACACTGTTTCTTTAGTTCCTTTGGCACAAAGTAGGAATGCCAGCTGGTATAACGGTATATTAAGAACAGTTTAATTCTGCTGGGTACACCAATTTGCAGTGTGTGCCAGTGGGTGTCCCTGCAAAGTACTGTATGAAAGTGGTGTTAGCCCTGCCCAACAAAGGCAATACTGAAATAGTGCTAATTCAAGCACAGGAACATTCACTACTAAGACACTGAAGTTATGAAAATTTATGAAAAACTGAAAAACATCGAAAGAAACAAGCTATTTCATTACAGATTTTTTTTATAGATTACTCTTTAAATGCTCGTCTTAGTTTTCCACATTTCGCAAACTTCTCTTTTCACAAGGAGAATAAGAATGGCTTTCCCGAATGGTTTGAGATATAACAGCATTTGGGTACGCCTGCCATTTTCTTGTACAGTATATAATTTATCTGGATGTGGAAGTAGATTACAAAAGTAATGAGTTGAAAGGGGAGAGATTTTTACTTTATTACTCATCAAGAAAAATCAATCATTCCAAAAAATAAAGTGAATGAGGTCTAAATTTATTGTCGTTGTGTTACTCTTGAGAATATGGGAAGGAAGCTGTTTACCAGTGATATCCTTAAATGCTGTATAATGTGCATAAGAGAGAAAGTATGACAGAGTAGTTACAGCAGCCATGTGACGTAGCAGTAGAAGCAGTTTAAGGTTATTGTGGTGACATATTTAGGGTCCTTAGGAAGATGTTATTAAATAGCCAATTGGTATGTGAGACAGGACGGCCTGACAGCACATTCTCTTTCTTTCTTTTCCTTGCTGTACATTCTCCTGTTTTTTTCAAAATGGGTTCCTATGATGGTGGAAACAACATTCATGGGCAAGAAAAGCCATGACTTCGTCATTCCAGCCCAAACAAAACAAACACATGCTTACTGTACGTTTGCTTACTGCACAAGACCTTAGGAGTTTGAGTCATGTCATCCTGAGTTTACTGTAATCATTTTCTGTGCACTGTAACTTGAGCTACCTTCTTGCTGTCTTTGCCTCGAACATTATTTGTCACAGTGAATGATGATTTTAGCAAACAAAAGTGACTGTGACAAGGCTTCACAAAGCTGAACAGAAGAAAAGAAGGAGATAGCGTATCTGGGAAGCTTCATCTTGAACACGGACAATGTCACATTGGAAAGTGTGATTCTGATTTCTTTCAGCCCACGTGCTGCCATGTTCTATTTGTGCCAATCCAATCCGTGCATGTACTGTACTGCAAGTTCATGCAAAAGTTTGTGGCTGGGGAAGACTACTCCAAAGATTCAATAGACTAGTGAAGAATTACTGTAAGTCAGGATGCAATTAAAAAATATAGATAACAACACAAAAATGAAACGTCCACTAAACTCATATTAATCTAACTGTTCCTTAAATTGAAAAAATTAGTCTAGTGAAAAACAGTTAAGCTCACAGCATTTTGGTAGCATATTCAGAACAGTACTGCGAGTGTTTATCTGCCATTGATGCTCTTCAGCATTTATGAATGTTTCTCTACTTTGCTGCAGTATTTATGTGACCACATGGTTGACAGTGTTTATCGGACTGGGTCCAGTGCACAGCCTTGCTATAGATTGCAACCTTAATCATACTACATTACATTAATACAAGCCATTGCTGTTGCTTTTCGGATCATGTCTTTATCTTGGGTGAGTCATATTGCAAACAATTGCTCAACTGTAAAAACAAAACAGTCCAGAAGAAGAATTTTGCATAATACACTGTTCTACAACAAGGAAGGCCAGACACAGCAATAACAGGGTTATTTCTATCTTCTGCTCTCTTCCCTCACACCAGGCAGAGGAAGCAGATATATGAGCAGGCTAACAAAGATAATTAATGAAGGCATCATTCCAGTTTATTAGATACTGCCAGGGGATGTTGAGGCAACTTAGAGGCTTATAATGTCTTCCCGTTAATAAGTTTATTGCTTTTCACAGTATTTTGCCATTTAAATTAAAAAAGCCCTGTTGTGAAGCTCAACTCTTTCTCTTACCGCTTCTGTCCTCTCACTCTGTTCTCATCCACGAAAGGCAGTGAATACAGCTCATGGATACAATTCATTTCATTTCAGAAATACTCAAATTTTAATTGGCTGAATGACTCGAACCCACATCTCTCTGCATCCCACCACTAAACTGACTTCTACACAGTGTCAGCCTAGGGCAGAATGGCACCTCGGCCCATTACTGTACCCACACTGTGTCCTTTAAAACTGCTCTCACTTGGAAATCCCAATTCGGACTCCAATATTCTGGTTAAGATTCTTACCCACTATTGTTTAGACATTTAGAAAAACAATTCAATCGACGGTGCCGCATGACAGGAGGATGGGAGACTGCTGGTCTGAAGACTCCCGCAAAGACGACTACACAGAGGGGAAGTCGAGCAGTGGTGCCTCTTTGACTTAACACTCCATCGGGCCATTTGGAAGTAATAGAAAAACGCATTAAGAAAACCAACTTGTGTAATTTCATGTTCCTTAGTGCAGCAAGAACAGGAAGTGAGACTTTTCAGCAAGGAAAAGAGCCTCCGCTTAAGCCACCAAAAACAGTTGCTTTCGCAACACTCTGCAGTCATGCAGTGCAGGCTGTCAGTGCTGAGCTGGAAGACCCCCTGCTTCGCAATGCCCAGCTTCTCCTCTCACTCTCTCTCCTGCGCTTCTGTTCAGCAGTAACAAATTAACAGAACCTTGCCCACATGCCTGTCTTATTTGCTTTTCAGTAGGAAAACTATAACAAAAGTTCTTTCTTATGAAGGTGAGAATGTGAAATAAAAGCCTACAGCCCCAGGAGATGCAGTTAATCAGTTTAGAAAGACTCTTTTTTTAAGTATTGCTTGTGCTTCACTACTGTGTAATGTCACTATTCAATTGACTTATTGGGCTCCCAGTTTCCCGCATGTTGTTAGTTAAACAATATAAAAGGTTACTGTCTCCTGTTTTTTTATTTAAAAAAAAACAAGGAATACATTTTTACTCCTCAAACACTGGAGGGACTAGAAAGGACTAATCTACAGGCACCAGACTCTCCAGCGCAGCAGAGCAAGGACTGATAATCTGCAGCAAATCCTGTCAAACTCAGCACCTCAGCTAAACTTCACCAAACCAAACAAAAGAAAGCAATTTCATTTGTTTTTCTGCATGTTTCTTTTAATTTTAACATAAGGATTTGGAAGGTAATATTTTGTCTTGTATTCTGTGGACAAAAGGAAAATGAGCACCCCTTCCTCCTCTGAATTCTTTCAACTAGGCAAGTCTCTACGTTAATTACTGGCATCTCCCAAAGCTTTCAAGCTGTGTCTACTGTATAAGCAACAGAAGTGAAATTAAAAAAAAGATCAACCTGATTACTTACCATTACTCCAGAGCTGTTTAAAGGCAGACCTCCAGCGCAGGATGTGAGCTGGGGCTCCGCAGCAGTACTGTCTGACAGTATTTACTTCCCTTCATGACTATGAGGCTACTCTATAAAGTCATCACAGGAAGCCCTATCAGCCTATTCATCGGCTTTTATATTTGCCTATTCCATGATGCCGACTGGCTGTTTCCATTGTTACAGAATTAGGCAGAGATTAACTCTTGGCATTCCAAGTACAGTAAAAACGAAGAACCGGCAGTGTGCCACAGGTGTTTTCTGCAGTCTCTGCAGCTCAGCGATTACACATAGTGTTCACAAACAGTAGTATAGATGCTCTTGCTCACTTCATCTTACAGCACTTGTTTCTGGAAATACCGTACAGAAATATACAGAAAGTAAACCTTGGATTCACCCTTCACCACACAGCTAATCAACAGTACAGTAATGACTGGCTAATGGGAAGGAAATACTTCTCAGAACATTTTGTTCAATTGTAATGCAATGTAGCTGATTAAGCCCCTCTAGCAAGAATCCCATGGAGCGTAAAATATTAAGACTGGCATTTTTGGTCAAAAGTTTCTTCTGTACCTGAAGACTGAGCTCTTCAAGGGCCAAGTTACTGAGCTTTTTGTTTCAAAGCAATGCTTTTCTAAAACCTGATATAAACTTCAGCTAACTTTCTGAATCTGTTTAAAATCTGCAGCAATTACTTTATGAAAACCATTAGAAAAATATCTATTGGATTTAAAAAAAAACTTTTGGCATCACCAAGAAGATTCAAAATGTGAGGTGCATGTTGTTTGTTATCTTTTATTTTTAAAGAAATTAATATCAGCCAGTGTAATACTGCAAATTGAGGGGCACACGATTTTCATCCATGTAACATGTCCTATTTGGTAAATTAAAAAACTGTCTTCAGGACTAGGGCAGTTGACTTTACCGTATAAGTATCATACAGTTTTTGAGTTCCACAACACCTGCTGCACTTTACTGTGAGAAATCAGACTTTGCAAACTGCATATACAGTTGTATGCAAAAGCTTGGGCAACCCTGGCCAAATTACATGTTTTGTTGATTTTCTAAGTGAAAAGAAGTTAACACAACCTCTGCAGACATATTTCTGCAAATGTTAATGCACAGTTACAATTTATTTGCTGAATTTAACAGATTGAAAAAAACTTAAACAGTAAATGTGGCATGTACAAAAGTTTGAGCACCCTATCAGTCAGTACTTAGTAACACCCCCTTAGGCAGAAATCAAAGCCTCCAAACGTTTCTTGTAGCCAGCTAACAGTCTTTGTATCAAATGTATCAAACACTTTACAATTTTTTTTCTCACTGTTCCTTGCAGAATGCTTCTAGTTCTTAAGTCGTCTTGCATGCACTGCATGTTTGAGATCTACCCACAGATTTTCAATAATATTCAAGTCTGGGGACTGTGAAGACCTCTTTTGTTTCTTGAAGTACTGTAGTTCATGGTTGATTTTGAGGTATGTTTTGGATCATTGTTTTGTTGTAATATCTAACCTCTTTTCAGCTTTAGTTTCTTCACTGACTGTGGGACCTTAGCTTCCAGAATTTATTGATACTTAGTAGAATCCATTCTTCCCTCTACCCACACATTTTTTCCTGTGCCACTGGCTGCCACACAGCCCCAAAGCATAATAGATCCACCCCCATGCTTAACAGCAGGCAAGGTGTTCTTTTCTTCAAATGCTTCTCCTTTTTGTCTCCAAACATGCCATTGGTGATTGTAGCCATAGAGTTAAATTTCTACTTCATCAGACCACCAGCACTTGGTTCCAAAATGCCTTAAAAGGCTTATATAAGTGTTGTGTTGCATACTTCAGATGTTGACTTTCGTGATGAGATCGCAGGTAAGGTTTCCTTCTGATGACTATTCCATGCAGATCATGTTTGTGCAAGCAACGCTGCACAGTGGACTGGTGCACCACTACTCCTGTGCCAGCTAAACCTTCCTGCAGGTCCTTTGCAGTGATATGGGGTTTTGCTTCGCACTCCTGACCAGTCTACAAGCAGTTCTATCAGAGATTTTCTTGGTTTTCCAGATCTTGTCTTGACCTAGACAGTTCCCCTTAACTTCCATTTCTTAATAACATTTATGACATAGGAAATTGCAAGCAGGAAGCATTTAGATATCTTTTAATAGCCTTCCCTTGCTTTGTAAGAGTCAATTATCTTTATTTTCTGCTCCTCGGTCAGCTGCTTAGAGGAGCCCATGGTTGTTGAGTGTAAGCACAACACCCTGAGAGGTTCGAAGAGTCAGAGAATCTATGAAGCTCTGGAATTGTCATCGCCTGACTTAGATTAAGGCCTAACCAGTCAATTAAGTTCTGAGACCTTACAAAAAAACAACACTAGTGGATGAAACTTTTGCACATGCCAAATTATTGTGTTTTATTTTTTTCAAGTTTAAGTTTGTTCACTGCAGGGGTTGTGTTAACTTCTTTTCACTTAGAAAATCAACAAAACATGTAATTTGGCCAGGGGTGCCCAAACGTTTGCATAAATCTGTATTTCATTAAGGTTTACGGTGGTAAAGTTTGGATGGTAATATAAAATGGTCTGTGCCTTTTTGTAAACCAATGTGAACACATATTAAAATTTTCCTCTTTGTGCTCATATCATATTCCAGATATTTCTAAATAAATTCCTGTTTTTTTAGCAAAATTCTGCCTGCTTCAGAACATACTGTAGTACTGTCAAACAAATTTCTAAACAAAATTATAATCAAAAACTCTTCATGCAATTCAACAGATAGGTTTTCATTGATCATACCTTTCAACATCTGCAACTAAAAGACATGACAATGTACTGTATATAAAGGTGAACTGTCATGAAGAAACAGGGCTGGGTTCATGGTTTATTTAAAGCATTGAAATACACAACGTTTTAATGTTAGAGCCACTCGTAGTGTTATTTTTTTGCACCTTTTTATCATGATGGTTTCAGGTCAGGATGTAAATTTTACACTTTGATCATTTGGATTCTTAGTCTATGTTTGAAAGCAATTAACTCAAAGGACATTACTTGTAATAGAATGATACAGCTTTACTGTTTACCACACAACTTTACAGTGTCTGATGCATCTGGAATTCACAGCATCCAGCCATGTTTGGAAAGTAAAGCAGGAAAACAGTGAATGACATATCTTAGCCTCACATTGACCATCTCACTTGGCATACAGTAGAATGGGCCTAAGTCTGAATTAGTCTGCCTCCTCTCCCATGTGTACTTCTCTCTTGTGACCTTGTGGGGTTGTGGTTATTGTGGCTGCAGACTATTTTTGCATACAGCAGGAGACCTTGAAAGAAAAGGAAACAGAAAGATTACATTTGTTTTCTTGTTGTGTGAAACTATATTTAATGTAAAATTCAGATGCTTTCAGGACCACAGTTCAGACTGGAAACTACCCACGTCAAAGTTCCCCCAAATTTCTTCTTGTTCAGAAACTTGCCCATAATGAGGTTTAAAGTTGCACAAATCACTGTCAGTTGCTACTTTTAAGCTGCTCAACCACGTTTACTGGTTTATTAAGGCTCTG
Source organism: Atractosteus spatula (assembly GCF_055471065.1). Classification (NCBI taxonomy): domain Eukaryota; kingdom Metazoa; phylum Chordata; class Actinopteri; order Semionotiformes; family Lepisosteidae; genus Atractosteus; species Atractosteus spatula. The sequence goes on along the minus strand of NC_142708.1, from coordinate 61,551,566 downwards.
AGCACACTGTTCCTTTTGAGACAAGTTAGTTTAGTAACATCAATACTGTGAAAATAACTGACATGCGAGGAAGTGAGTGCACTCAATGGGCTTCATGCTGGAAGTGAGGAATCTTTCTTGGAAGCACTTTTCCATAAAACATTAGAGATTTAACTACTGTCCAACCAGCAGAAAATCCAACTACTACAGAGTAGCTGGAAGACAAAAAGAGCTGCTTAGCATAACTTTCTGGTCGGCCTGGACAACTCTGTGCTGCTCTGAGAAAGCTGAAACAGATTGTTTTTAAAGATATGAGTGATCTTGGGGGGCATGGTGGCACAGTGGTTAGCAGTGCTGCCTTGTAGTATTGGGGCCCTAGGTTCAGTTCCAGGCTTGCAGTGCTATCTGGGTAGAGTTTGTATGTTCTCTCTAAGCTTGTGTGGGTTTCTTCTAGGTCCTCTATTTTCCTCCCACAGTCTAAAGACACATTGGTAGGTTAATTGGCTTCTGGGCTAAACTGGCCCTGGTGTGAGTGTGTGCGTGTCTGTGTTTGAGTCAGCCCTGTGTTGGGCTGGGGTCCTGTATATGGTTTATCCCATCTTGCGCTCATTGCTTGGTGGGATAGGCCGGAAGCCTGATAAAGCATTTAGAAGCATTTTGGATGAATGAGAGATGACCAAAAACACCCCAAATCTCTTATAAATAAGAGATAAAATAGTTTTTCCAAACTGGTACTTCACATAAAGGAAGAAGAACTGAATCTGTTAAAATAGCAGTCCCCCATTATTTTGGCTTACTTATAATTACTGGTATCCAGTCTCTGTACTCACCTGTTTAACATGTCCAGTAGCTGCTGGGTCTGTCTGCTCTTCTTGTGCTGACTTCCATACAGGACTGTCTGAATCTCTAGGCACTGCAATAATAACAACACATTTTGTGCACTGTTTTTGTTCTATGTTTATTGCATCTGAAAACAACAGGAAAGACAAATTCTGATGCCTTACTGCCCTTCTAGTAAATGAACTGACTCATTGTAACAGTACTGATAAACTAGGGTAGTTCACCCTTAAGGAAATCTGTGGCATTTGCAATTTTTGCCAGAGCCTCACTTAAAAAAAAAACTACTGTACTCTGAGTAAGCAATGAGAAATAAAGTACAGTGACCACCAAAAAGAAGACCTTGCCCTTCTCTGTTCAGCACACATACTGGGATAAGGGAGAATTGCATTCCATCTGTTGTCAAATAGAGGGAGCTGCACTACTGTATGTATCCTTCCAAAACTACTGCAGGTTTCCAGGGAAAGGCAAAAGTGCAAACACCTTCTTGAGCAGCTTGTAGGCCTTCTTCATCTCTCCCCCGGCAAGAGTAATACTGCTCATTAGGCTCAAAGTGTCAGCCACTGAATCGCTGTAGTCGCCAAAAGCCTCCACTCTGCGCTGCAGCGTACTGCGGAGAAGTTCGAGTGCCTGCTGTGAATGCAGGAAAACCAGAGTGATCAACCGGCACTCCACGCCAGAGCTCCCAACAGAAACTAACAAAAGGTCACAAAAGTGCCCAACTTTCCCCTTCACTGTCCTGGGAAGCCTTCACAAAAAGACATTGGACAAGGAGATTAGCACTGTGACTAGGAGACTGAGAGGACAGGGTAAATGAAGAGACTCTCTCATTAGTTTAGGAGAAACTGATCTGTTGTTGTCAGGCTAATTAGATATTTAAATCAGTGAAAAGCATGGGCTAGGTCAATCCACTTCAAACTAAAACCTGGAAACAGGAAATGTTAGAAATACATGGGGAAACTTATCAAGCTAACATGACTGAAAACTGCTGGATTCTGTCCTGATGAACAGCTATTTTATTCACACTGTTTCATTAATGCATTTTATATGGAAACAATTATATATTACATAGAGTAAAAATATGTTACAGTGATATAATATGACATACAATAATACATTTTAGAAACTGAGGTTCAACAATCACCAAAATATGTTCCCGATTTTCACATCCTTAAGTGCTACTGTAATTAATTACCTAACTGCATGTATACAGTGCTTCTCATCCCAGAGAATCCCGGAGTGCTTTACACATCCGAAGGAGCTCAATTCATCTACCACAGATGTGCAGCACCGACCTGACGTGCTCTGACACATGGCAGCCATTCTGCACCAACAGCCACACTACATTGCAGATTGTGCGAGCCTAGAGTGGAATTTAGCCAGGATGCTGGGTGATGCTAATGCTATGATGGTATTCTTTCAACCAGGGTCATAGAATCTTTAATGACCACATGGTCAAGACCTGAGTTTAACATCTCACTGGGAAGAAAGCACCTCAGACCGTACAGTGACCCCTGTCAATAAACTGTGCCATTAGTTTGGAACTTCTGGTCCAGAAGGAAGAGTGCCATTTCCAGCTCCATCATTACTTACAAAAGCAAGCTGTTTCCCTTGGTGATCTCCCATCCCATGGGTAGTGACCAAGCCCAGGCTAGCTGAGCTTCTGAGGTCTGATAAGAACACGCTGTATGTTGACCTCATGCAACAATGAGGATTTTTCTTAATTTACAACATTGCAACATTGCTTTGATGAAATATTTAATTAGAGCACATGAGAACAGCCCCTAATTACCTGCTGTCTTCCTGTTTGAATCAGCCAGCTTGTGTAGTCATCCACTACGGGGAATGTCAGAGGGTTTTCTTCTCCCAGTACACTGCGAAACATATTTATGCTTTCCTTGAAATACTGTTCTGTCAGCTCTACAAGAAAAGATTGGTCTCTTAGGACAGAGATATCTCAGCCTCCCAATAACTCTGTTGGACCAAAAAACATCAAACAAATTTCAACAGACAAAGGAAGCTGAAAAACAAAGACACTGTTCTATTTTCAACACTCAGCTAAATGTTGTTTTGTACACGCTCATGTGCATTCAATCAAAGACATTTTTTTTTATTTAAATCACTTGCTTTCAATCTGAATTGTGGTAATGGAATACCAGAAGACAAACATTTTGCAGTTTTATCTTTTTTTCCCAAAATGACCAATGTTTATGGGTTGTGCAGAATATATAGGCCAACTGAACAAAAAATAAACAAATATTATTAATTATACAATAACAGCAGGGAAACAACCAGTGGAAGTAACAGATAAACTCAATATTATGGCTTACTATAGCCATCCCAATCATGTTGTCTTCAAATGGCACAGAACTCATTGGGGAACCAATCAGCTAACACAAAAGTCCAACAACATCAGGACTATATGGCTGCCAGTCTGTACCGACACCTTTACTTAAATCATAATGTTTAATGAAGGTGTTGCTAGTTGTGCAGGGTACATTTTCAGTCCAAACAGTTGGGCATTATTAAACAACATTTGCTCTTGATAGTGAGTGCTCATTTCGAACCATGAAAATAAAACCCACAGTGAAAAGAGCCCAGCCTGAATATTATTATCAGGTTCTATGAGAGGATAAACTCTGTAATACATTAGCTTTAGCTTTAACCCTTAAATTCCTTTTTCCCTTTATAACACTTTTTTCTCATTTGGTAACAAAAAAAAGGTATTTTATGAAGACTAGGAGTAAGTAGACTTTCAGAATCCTGCATGCTTACCGCTACTACGTAAACTTCCTGCTGCAGCATAGCCTTGAGCAAGTAACAAGGCTGCCTGGGCTGTCTCCACGCTCTCATTGAGCTGGGCTGTAGCTATGGAGTGAGCCTGAAGGAATTAAGTCACACGGGTAAGCAAGAAAACACTACACCTCCATCATATAGCCTTTATCTTCATAATGCATATAAGGTTTGCTGAGAAGTTCAAACAACTTTTAGCTGACACTACAACATGGTACGTTCTTTCAGTGAAAGTACTCAGAACTTAGATTTGAAAAAGGCACTCATCCAATCCTGGGGATTGTGTCTGACTCTGCATTACAACAGACGTGGAGTCAGAAGTGGAAGTATCATAGAAGAACTGAAACAAGGAAGCTTGTGTTCACAGAGCCCTGAGAGACCAGAATAAATTATAGTTTCTTTAACACTCTAGCTATTAAAGCCAGAACACCGTTTTCTTACAAGAAGTGGCTAAACAAGGTTTGTGGATCAATTACCTACTATCGGTGAAACAGCTCGGTGGGCTGAGTGGTCCCTTCTCTGTCTATTTTTCCTAAATTATTACTATCTAATGACTGGACACCGTGGCTCCTTTTACAGGGAACCTGGAGGGAGCTGTTCACAGGGCATCTCAGTAATGCACAATATGAGGCGGCAATACGTGAGAGTTTTACATCCTAACTCTGCAGCATGTTGGCAGGCTTGTGGACAGTATGTCCTCTTCGTTCTCTTGTTCTCTTGTCTGGTCAGATCAATCAAAACCACAAACAGCCGGCCTCAGCTGGCCTCCTTACCAGATACCAATTAAAGTCTAGAAAGGCGAAATGTATAGGTTTGCTGTGTTCAGAAACAATGAAAAGTGTTATCTGTTGCACACACATTTTTCATTTTAAACTAAGGCAGTGTTTGTCTTATCAAGAACTTGTACTTGGTCTCAGCTACTGTTAAGCACAGTAGTGTCAAAGACAACAGGTGGCTTTACAGCACAAATAACCTTCATGTCCTTCAGCTCTCCAGCACAAGTGCAAGGTTCTGTCTGATTAGCAACAAAGTATTTGTACTTGAAAGAGCCTAAAAAAACAACGTCATAATTCCTTCATAAACACTATGGAGATAATAAAACAACATCAATTTCCCATTATCTCCACTTGTGCAAAAGACGTTAAAGGCACAATGTGAAATAAAAAGTGAAATTAAGCCCTTTTATGTCCAGTGAATTCAGCTGGTTATTTCAAATTGAAGGCTACAAAATTAGTCCTGAACTTCTTTCTCTTTTCTAAGCAGATTTAGGAACAGGACCAGATATGCAACTTCCACACAGCTCTCCCTTCTCGAAGAGATGCCCAGCAGTGCACCTGCAGCAGGTGTTTGATGGCCTCCTCATGCCTGGCTCTCATTTGCTCTGCTCTTGCCATCTCCTGGTAGATGCCGACCAGCTCTGGACTGTCCTTTCCTCGCGTGGAGCTCACACAGGAAGCTGCTTTTTCAAAGTGCAGCACAGCAGGTCTTTTCTGCTGCAAGGCCACCCTGCAGGGAAAGAGCCACAGGAGTCCGACACAGAGACCGCGGTTTGGATTTGACATTTCCTCAACGCTGGTTCTTCCACAGAGGGCACAAGAGGGAAAGGAGAACAGGAGGCCATTCTTCTGGAGTATCAGTATAGTATGGATAAAATTATCAGCCAACTCAATTAGCAGCTAAATGTAATTATTAATATTGCAGACATACTGACATTTCCTCTGTGAATAACTTATACTGTAAGTGCCTGAACCACAGGTCATTTAATTCAAAATATTTTTAAAATACAATTCAAAATGTTTTCAAGTCAGAATTTATAACACAATTGGCAATGTCTGAAAGATAACTAATAACAGAACAACAGTGACAGGCGTGTTGATGTTCTATGTTAACATTTCTTCACACTACTACCCTGAAACAAGGGATCAAACAATGATAGTACCTAAAATAAAAGTTAAAGTATACCTTATTGATTCTGTACATTTCCTTTCTTGTATGATTTAATTAAGAGGAATTTACGTTTTCTTGAAAATAACCTGTGAACCAGCTGGACACAAGTAGAAACTACATTGTGTTTAAACTGAGTACTGGAAGCCTCAAAGATGTGAAGACAACAGGCAAGTGGATAAATTCAGTGAGAAAAACGACTGGCTGTATGACCCTACTACACATGCTTACACCCCCATTACACAATCTTTACTGTGATGTGTTTGCAGATTATACCTCTGTAAATGTTTGTTAGGAGAGATGCTTTGTTTTGACTGTTTTGCCTTACAATACCCTCAACAAAATATAGACTCTAAACTGTAGATTCTTCACACTGCATAACCCCATTGTTCTACCAAAGGCAAAAAAAGTCTAACTCACTGGTGCCTCAGGACGCAGAGAAACAAGTTACCTGCCCAGGGCCCGTTCCAAGTCTTCCCGGGAGACATTCTGGGCTCGGTATTCTGATCTACACAGGCCCTGGTGTCCCTCATAGATCTTCTCAGCTTTCTGCAGGTTCTGGTGAGCTTCATTCAGGGTAACACAGTCAAGGATAAAGCCAATACGTCTATGCCCCTGCATGTACAGTACCTGTACACTCCCCGACTTCTGGACATCCAACACGCATGCTACTCTGGATTTTGAGCTAAATACAGTAATACTGTGGAAAGGTAATCATTACATGATTCATGGAGCACCTGTATATAAGAATGTGGATTTCTACAGCTATTAAAAACAAAAGAACCTTCATTGGTCTCCTGATTTGCTTCTGATTTCTCCTCTGATCCTGTTGTCATCACATCCAAATATTTACACTCATAACTCCCAGACGTTTCTTTTTAGTTTCTTGAAAGGCACGATATCATTTTGATTGAACAGTATAATTCTTCCTCAAACTGAGTTCACACACTTCCCTAGAGCTCGTCTTGTTCTGACTTCTCTAATCATTGCTGTCCTCCAAAATCTCCCCGCAGAAATTGTCCCCCAGGTCTCCCCCTTTTTTCTCTTACCCCACCAGCACCCTGCCCACAGATTACTTCCTGTTTTCCCCAGTCCACCTCACTTACCCCCATATCCCTGCTCTCTCCTATACTCCTCCACAAGCTAGAAGAAAATTCCATGTTGTCCATTTTGGTCTTTCATTTTACTTTAATGAAATAAACTCTGTGCATTTTCCTTAATAGGTCTGTACACACTGTTGAGGAGGAACAGATATAGTGCGCAAAGGATATTTTTTCTGCATGAGGTGTGCCACCCCAAGGGTGTAGTAGATGGTCATTAAGGTAGGAAGTATGTCTTTCTTCTCCACAAGTTCTGGTAACAGTGTCCCAGCCAGCAGAATGTCTCTGGCAGTCTCAGCATGCTGTTGTGCTTGTGCAGGAAGTCCTACAGTATTTAGATAAACACAAATGCTATTGAATTGATTCATCAGACTCTTTCAAATGTTTTGCAAATTTGTAGTATCGGACAGGATTAGAAAATTGGAAATTAATCCTGTGCTTAAAGGATGGTTAATGCCAGTTCCAATTATTGTCTGTTATTTCAACTAAACAGGTGCCTGAACTTTAAGTGGTTGGGCCCATGTACAGTAGAACTAGGAATAATAATTCGGACCTGTTTTAAATAAAACTTCAGAAAAAACATGGCAGTAACTTCATCGGAATATAATCTGCAAATGAGACATTCTGCTCTGTTCATTCTGGTATCAGGCTAATAATGTAGATCAGAGTGTAATTTCAGGTACGACTTCAGTACCTCGAAGTTTTAAATACCCATAAGCCACATTGGCGAAAGCCTCTGCAAGACGCCAATGCCCATCTCCGTAGACCAGCCTGGACAGTGCCACACATCTGATGAGCTCAGTCATGGCCCGTGACACCTACATCAACACAGGAAGAGAGCATGTTTAACTGTAAAATAGTACACAAAGGGAGCGATTGGTTTGTGCTCCAGTGTAAAACCCAGTGAAAATATCATCTCAGGTGTGGGAGAGGTGAGCCTGAGTGACCTTACTGTAGGTTTAAATGTTCGTAGAGGTGTGGTTAGCCAGCAGGTGTTGTGACGTCTACCTCGTGGCTTTTAATTAGTTGCTCGCAGGCTGTGCGCGCACTGTCGAGCTTCTCTGCCGGAGTAAGACCAGCCTCTTTCCAGGGGGCTTCATCTTTCCTTAGAACCTCTCGGATGCTCCTCGATGACGACGAGCCGTCCTGGCTATGCTTTTCGGGACTGCATCCTCTGCTCTCTGCCCTGGAAATTTCACATAGATTTCACAAAGATTTTAGTGTGATTTTAACACACTCCAGTGTTTAAATACTCTCTGTAGTTCTTCAACGCAGATTATGTATTGTTGCTGACAGTGAGAAGTCCATATACTGTATGATGCACGACTCAAGAAAATTTTAACCTTATCAAGGATGGCTTTTGAAAAACAGTTATAAGTTCTCCCTAACATAATACTCTACCCTTCAAAATATGTATACATCAACATTTGCCTTTATATATACACAAATTGTCCAAAACCCAGCTCTTCTTGACCAGTTTTGCTACTGATTCTTATTTGTTTTACTTTTACCCTTTTTTCTCAAAACTGTACAGATCTGGATTCATTATGTCTGGATGCATGATGAAACAAGCCTACAAAAATAAAACAACAGTAAAATAAAAAAACAAAATTGAAATTGCCTTGAAGAGCAATGCCTGGGGACAGCAGGCAGCAAAGATCAACCTGCTAAAACCATTAATCCATTTCATCACTAGAAGCTTTGGCTGTTGCTATTGCATTCAATTGCAAACTCCCCTTTTAACACCCAATTTATAACAAAGCCTATATGGCGTGTCCTCAGATTTTTACCTCTTACCTCTGTAGATCACTGGCCTCTGTGTCACAGGAGGCAGTCGGAATTGTTATCACTGCTGGTTGCATTCCCCAGATCACTCAGCTGTGCACTTGAAAGAGCTGAAAATGAAATGGCAGCACTATCACGGCCAACAGGTGAAGAAGCTTACCTTAACTACACAAGACACATACCCTACAGTCCTGAACGGGTGATCATACTTCAGCTAACTAAATGAAATATTGCGCAACAGTAACAAAAAGTAATTTACCTGTAACAACAGAAGAACTGCATCAGGTTTTATTACTTTTGTCTTTTCATTTAGGCGTTGTGTATAGCTAAACCTAGAATTTCACTTAAGTCTTCAAAAACGTTACACATCTGTCTACATCATTCAAATGGTAGGTGCAATACTATATGAACTGCAATCCGATTGCTGGTCCATCAAGAATGATCTTTGCTTAGGATAACAGAACTCTCGCTAACATCACGGGAAGAGTGGTGAAAAATGTTATGTAAACATTTTTTTCATTGGATGTCGCCAACGATCACCAAATAACCCCAGTACACGCAATAAAAAGGGTCTCGATAATATCGAGGTTTCTCGGTTTTACGTTAGACGTTGGTCTACCTGGCTAAAGCTGTTAAAATATTGTCTATTGGTACGAGACAAAAAGCATGCAAATTATCATGTAATAAGCTTCCAAGGAAAACATCAGACGACATGCTGCACATCATATTTGAGCGAGGTTTTACTGTAAATATAATTACCAACACGTATTTGCTCATCCGCCTCTGGTGCACTACACGGAAAAGTGCGTCCTTGCGTAGTCATGGCAGCGACTGCAGCCAATTGAATGAGCTAAAACTGGCAGGTTTCCACTGGCCAGGCAAGGAGTCTGTCAAAACGATTTCACACAGTTGCAAAGGCCCTCACACGTCTTTTTTCTATGTGAGGGATTGTCAGATTAGCCTGTGTTTTTATACACACGAGCACTCAGCTGAGCCGTAGTCCTCCTCACAAGGTCTTTCATGAAGTGCAACTATGTGGGAGTACTTCGTTTGTCACACTTTTAAACTGTCACACGAGTTTTGAAAAAAAAACAAACCTGTTTCTGTTGATTTTATTTATGTTAATTAATTATTTATGGTTCAGAATCTTAAGCGAGGACGAGCTGTAACTACATTATACCGAAATAGAATATTGAGGTTGGCCACCAATGGACGGAGTTACAGTATGTTAAATTTTGGTAGGTTTTGTATCTTTCATTTTTAGGGCTTAAGGGATTTATGGTGTTCCTGGAGTTTAACTCTAACGTCTAGATTTCGCCATTAACCACAATGGATGGTTTTTTTTTTAAAACTCAATTTTCATTGCAAGCTCACTTTTGTGTTAAATACCGTCTCTGGATGAACACAAAATATTCTCAAGGTAACAATAAAGATGATTGCATACAATATATTACATTTAGGAACTACAGCCTCACCTGTGCAAAACAGTCTCTTGCAATTGCTTTCATTTGTGTCATTTGCTTTCTCTTAAGGCAGAGTTTTTGTCAGCTATAGGTCTGACGGAGCCTTAGTTACACCTACTGGTGCATAAGAGAAGCTGCTTCTCTCAATATGGTGTAGAAATACATTTTTCCTTCAATAAAAAACACTATTTCTTAAAAAATTAAATATTGATTTTAAATTGACCCAGTGGTTCTGAAACCTTTCAGTTTTAATACATCAATAACATTTTGCGACTTATAATGTAGCCTACAGTATGTTGCTCTTTAAGTATTCATAAATGCTCATTTGCAGGACCTAAACATAATTGAAATATAGCAATTTATTAAAATGGATTGTTTCTTACCGAATATGATCAACAGTGCTGTTACATGCAACCGGTGCTTTATTATTTTTTACATCTGTATGAGAATACATGAAAGAAATTCAGAAGATTTAATTGTTTAAGCTCAGCTTCTACTGAGACATGCATATACTGTACAGTACAGCACAACGACCAGCGCCACCTCTCTTGTTACTCCTCGTCTCAATAAGTGCCCTTTCGGAAATTATGTGCACGCATGTTGTCACCATCAATTTGCTTAGTGAATCACCAAAATGGCCTGTTAAAATGGTCTTTTTTTCCTTCTTCTTGTGGTTATTCGTGAAATGTAAAGCTGGTCACGGTAGCATGCAGTTTTCTCAAAAGAATAGAGAGACATTTATGGGAATTAGCAGCATGAATACACAACATCTTAAGAGGACGAAAAACATCCTTTGATAAAACAGACATCAGCAGCAGTCTTAGTCCCCAAGGTGTCTGGGATGGTTTCTTAATGAACGTAATAGCTGCTTGGGTTCTCTGGGCATCTTATGCCAAGAGTCTCCTTCAGCTTCTCTTCATCTGGTTGGAGCTCTGTGGAATAAAGCAGGCTGTCTACGATGGCTGTGGACAACAGTGGAGTGGGGTATCGAGACTTGATGGTGCCACCCTTTCCAATCACCAGCACGGTGAAATATTCCCTGCTGATCTTGAAGTGTTCCCTGAAGCCATTCACTATGTCCGGGGAGAGTCCTTCCTCTCTCGACTGACCCGTCCCTGCAGGAGAAGGCAAGAAAGTGACCGGTCAGGCACTGTGCTTGGTCTTCAGTAGTTCTTCTTGGCCGAAAGAAAAGATGGATTCCAGACCACAGGAAAAGCTTTTCCAGTGGTCAGTCCACACTGATTCTCCTGAACGCATTGATTGCATGCATACAAGGAGAAAGTAAAATAAGAATTTTCAGTTCACATGGGCCTTTTCCTCTCTATTAAAAATGATTACAGCAGGTGGTAAAGACTACTGTTTTGCCTTCTTCAAACATTAATTTGTATTATTTTAACACACAGACTTAGCACTTACATAATTCCACTAAAGCCCCCTTTTGAGTTTTCCTAGAAAACTGATTATGATCGTACAGTGTTCCTGTTAAAGGGAGAAAATGCTGCCATTGCTTGTTTACATAACAAGAAAAACACTGGTATTGCCACTGAACCCTTGAGCATCCTGAACATTTCCAACAAGGTGCTCCAATCTGTTCTCACAAAGAAAATGTATCTTAAAGAAAAAAAGCCCAATAGACTAGATGTCACGCCCTCTGCAGCCAGAGGGCGCTCCTTCTCTGTCCTGTCCCTAGTTTCCGGTCTGCTGTTCTTCCTGTCCCTCTCTTTCCCTTGGGCTATATATTTCCGGGTCTTGCACTCTGTCCTCGCTCAGCATTGACGTTCGGATGTCCTGAGACCCGCCTAGCACCAGGGCGCCCCACGTCCGCTCCCTGAGGGCATAGGTTTCTATACGGCATTCCTGAACTCTTTGCACTATGAGCCCGGGCCTTTTTCCCGTCTCGCCGCTACGCATATGGGTCTTTTTCCGCTCTCCTGCTCCCCACGGTTAGTCCCTTTGGACGTCCGTGACACTAGATATATTTCATAACGAGGTTAAGAGTTTTTTAATGTCTTGTGGCTAATGTATTTCTCAGACGGTCTGAACTTATAATGTATTGCATGAGATGTAGAGAAAATGTTTTCCTCAGTATGTACAAAAACTAAGCAAGAAGCACATGTCATATTATGAAAATATCACAGGTTTTTCAAAATAAACTGCAGCTCAAGCGTGGTTGTGGTAATCAGACGAAACATACTGTCAGTGGCTGGGAGGGATGTCCCCTGGCTGCATTGTCAGAGATATTGAGATATTGAGATGTTTTTAAACTTGCATTACACCGCAAATACAGAGACATTAGATTAACAGTAATGATAAAATTCTGTTTGCTTGTATTGATCCTTGCCTGCAATGAGAGACTGTGAAAAGTATGATGAGCAAGAGATCATCAGAAGTGATGTTCAAAGGAACATCAATAGGTATAGGGCTATTGGTTTAAAACCATGTAGTGGGATATATTCACTAGTCTACAGGTTACAGTGCCGGTAAATACTCTTATCTGTACAGGTACAGACACAAAACAGACTCACCATCAAGAGGAAACAACTGCAGAGAACCAGCAGCCCGAGAACCATCACCTGTTAGTATCAGCAGCGCAAAATGATGTAACCCTTCAGAGACACAAACATCAGATGGATGAAATTTTGTGATCGATCAACTAACAGTCCACTAAGCAAAATGGGAGCCCAGTCTCCAGTTTGGGGACCTTTTGATGTTCTTCCATTTGATAGTTGTTGCCTGTAAAGCTCTTCATCTTAGCTCCTCTAACAAGATGTGTTTACCAAAAAAACAATTAAATCAGACAATCTGAAATATTTCTCACCCAGAAAGCAAGCCTGCCCATGCAGGGATGCCTTTTGCTGCTGGAAACTGTCATCTTCTTCTGTTGGGGAGGAAACAATCAACAGCCGTCTTTCGGCAGCAAATCTGATAAAAAGTATAATTTTTAACATCCATTTATTTTATGCCATATACAGTACTTTACAGTAGAATACAAAAGGTATCTGGTATTTTAATGAGCAAGAAAAGATGATGAATTCAAATACAGGACAGACAAAGGGATTTGAAACAGCCTGTGCAGATCATAGGAGCCAATGATGCTTTCTTCATTTCTAATCGCAAACACTGGTTCCACTGAGCACATAACCTACTACGCTTCAAAAATATGTATATGTGGCTGTTGAAGGAAATTCTGACAGTTCTGATAATGTACAAGTAGTTCCTTTAGGCAACTACTTTACTTTTCTTCTATACTGCACCTTTATAAAACCATCACTGTTCTTTTTGTCATTTGATATCTCTGTCCAAAAGGTTTGGGAGCTCACGTACCTCGACAGGAATGTCTCGGCTTTGCTTTGATTGTCTCGTTCCTTGCAGGAGACAAAATGCCTTGTTTCCCCCTCGGCCTCAGCCTGCCTTGAGGGAAACGTGTCGATGTAGTCCATCATCAGTGGTATGGAAACGGGCACGTTGAAGAATTGCTAAGAACAGAAACCAAGCAGTGGCATTGGCTTGTGCATTTATTCAGACGCCAGTGTCTTTACGTATAAAGTCTCATAACATGCACAGCAGATAACCATAACCAGTAACCATAACTACTGAATGATCATAACCAGTCCAACAGATATTGCTGATCCTTTACAGAGTATCAAGTGGCGTGACAAGGCAATTAGGGGACTATGGCTCCAGGATGCAGAATTGTCTGGAGGGCCTCACCCAAGTGACAGCAAAGTCAGTCAAATCCTGAGAGGGTACAGATTTTATCTGAAGATTAATGTTTAACACAACTTATTAACTTTTTTATTTCCCTTCCAGTTGCTCATTAGCTCAAGCTTTTGCTCCTGGCAGAAGTCCTGTAAGTCTGTTGCATTTTTTATAAGAAACCATTGAGTGGCACAAAACTTGGAAAACATTTTATACAACTTTTGTTACATTACACCAGGCTGGAAAACTGGCTTTGCAGTAAATTGGTTTTAATACTGGTAGTAAATATTAAAATAAAAAAGGTTCAACTTTATTTTCAGAACCTGAGAGTACAAAGACTAGAGTGTGAATTCAGTCTCAAATAAATTTCATGTGCTTGAGAACTCCAGTGAAGATACCTTACCTATTTGTTATTGAAATATGAGAGCTGTTTGAAGTGTTTGCCTAACTGATATGTAAACAATAAAACATATAAAATCTGTGTGAAGAACAAAACCTAAACCACAAGACTATTTCTCCATTAATCTAGGAAGCATTTGTTTAAAAGGCTGGTTTCAGCAAAGGTGATTTTTAAGGGATTGTGTAGTATGGAACTGTTACCCAAATGACAAAAAATAATAGTGCAGACATAAAAATGATACTTTTGTGAGTAGCCTTAAGAGTTGTTCAGATGTCAAATGCTGGATTGTGTAGAAAACCTAGAGCAAACCTTAAAAAAAATAAACCACTTTGATGATAACTCCCAACGTACCTTTGGTTCCAAATCATAGTCCGTCACTGTCATGAAGAAGGTGTTATAAACTATTCGATACTCCTTGTGAAGCTGAGCGATCAGATCACTAGATTCCTCTGGAGGTGAGTCAGGTGAAAGATCAGCATCTTCAACAAATAAATTATTTTAAGGTATGAGTTAAATCCTTGTCCATGAAACAAGGCAGAAGCAGGTTTCATCAGCCTGTTTCATGTCTTCTAGTGGTCTTGCTTGATTTTCTGTTTTTGGGGGGGTGCTGCGCTGCTTTTTGGGGTTAGAAGCCTGTTTGAAACCTATGTGTTAATGCGGGAAGGATGTTCATTGATGTATTAGAGGTTTGAGACAGATAGTTTGTGTCTATGGAATGTGGTAAGTCACACCATTTTCTAGAGGTGCAGGTTTACGGCTTACATGTGACCTTTCTCAGAGCAACAGCGTACAGAGTTAACACAGATGCATACTGCACACAGTGATAACAAAGAGCTGCAGCAAAGACAACACCTTCTACAGCTCAGTGTTGCATTCTGTAAAACTGGGCTTAGCTTGGAATTTCTGATTCAGAGGGAAGGGCTCCACCTACTGGACTGGCAAAATCACTCCCAGCAGCAAACTGGTGTTCTCTGGGTGACACTGAACCACATTCTGTCTAGGCAGTGGGTGTAAAATACAAGTGCCATAGGGTCTTCTAGTTTTCAGTCCAGTTCAATCTCTTAATTTCTCTAGACCGCTGTGCTCACTGAAAAAATACAGCATATGAACAAGCGACTGTCGTTAACTAAATTTAGCTTTATCAGTAGTGTGTGGGATTGTTATTTTTGGATACCTGCACATGAAAATGTATTATTATTTTTGAATATGGCAGTGTAGTTAAGTACAGTTGCATGAAAGTATATTGTTATTTTCAGATATGTGAAAATGCATTGGTATTTTTAGATACACGAAGGTTTGGTGATTTTGCACAAACAAAAGTGTATTGGATGAGTTGTTTGACACCCATTAAAAATGTGTAACACTTCTCTCATCTTTTTGGAGCTACATCTGTCAATCAGCAAGCAAATTAACTCCTAGTATAAAAATTCAACACTAAGATGACAACAGACAATATTCATAGCTTTGAATATAACATGGCAGTGAATATTGAATCTGATAAAACTGTTTATCCATTGTGAGCTTTGAGCACAAGATAGTAAAACATACTGTAAAACCTTTTTCAATATTCTAGGTTTCTGATAAGAGAATAGCTCATTCAAGTATACTGAAATTGTCTTCACAATCCAGGAACACAATCAAGGAATTTTTATGGTCTTCACAGTCTCTTCTAGTCCAAATGTGTCCTTGATCATTTCATTAAATCCTGATTTCAACCTCATAACCAAAGAAAAATGGTGCTAATTTTAAATTGCTCTCTCAACTGAAAAAGATGTAACTGGAAAACAACTTTTCAGGAACAGAAAACAATTTAAAAGGTCTTAATCAGTTATTACTTCAATTAAGAGCTCAATGAAGCAAGTGGAAGTTTGGATGGGAAAGCAGCTCATAATAGGTGCACTAGAACCAGAATTGGAAAGTTCTGTTGACATTAAGTCTTAAATGATCTAACAGCTTAATCTAATTCAGTGTCATAGCAGAACCTATCCCGGCAAGCAATGGGTACATGGCAGGATTCACCTTGGGCAGGACACCAGTCCATTGCAGTATTTATGATAATGCAAAGTAAAAAACAATTAAAGTAAAATAAGATTCTAGTTCATTCTGTCTGTTATTTTCCCGAATGTCCAGTTTGTGGTTTATAATGATAGGATCTCTACTCTGAGTGATAATGCACCATTCAAACATACCTGCTAGATGATGCTGTAGCTGTACAGAGCCATTGTGCTCAGAGCCCAGAACAGTTACAACAGAGATCTTCCTTGCTGCTAGCTCACAGCTGTATTTTACACTTTCATCTCTTTGTTGGATGTAAAGTGGATTGTCTTCACTGGGAGCAGCAATGATCTACAGAAAGAAAATATTTATGCATTTTATTGCTTTCTTTTTTTTAGTTTATTGCTCATTGCTAATTCATAAAATGTGTCACATAGTTCTTGTAAAAATACACTGACTTCCACAATTACATCTACAGCAGGGAGTTCAAAACACAGTTTTGCTTAGTGTGATCAATTGTTTTTCTTTGTTATTGTCTCACTAGATACTCATGGGTTTACATGACTGATGTTTTTAAGGAGTTTGAATTCTTACTTTTAAGCCTTGAGAATGACCTAAGTAACCATTTCATTGCAATCAAGTCTGCCAGACTACCATGACTTATGAAACCATGCATAAAATACCAACAAATTCAATTATTAAGAAAGCTTTTTCTGGTAGAATGTCTTTGGTATGGGTATAGCCTATGTTTATCCTTACATTACTGCCTGTGCCATTAGAAATCCATAAGATGTTTAAAAATGTGACTGAAAATTAGGTGGATCATGCTGTTCTCAACATTTTTTCACATAAAGTCCGCAGCAAATCTCTACAACACATACTCTACACAAAAGCCCTGGTTTGAGAAACACTCAATTAATGTTTGGTCAGAGGAGGGAAGTGTGTCTGTGTGCAGACTGCACAGGAACAAGCAGAGCTTAATTCCACATTGAAAAGTAGAAAGGGAGGAGAAAAATGTTTTGGTTATAGAGCCTTCTTCAGGTGTGTAATGCATTTTTGGTCGTGCAGATCCGATGAATCTTTGGGATTTTTGTGAAGAATCAGAAATCTAGATTTTCTTCCCAATATGTCCTGCACTTTGTTCCTCAAGACAGCGTTCTTGACTCCCAGCCTTCTCTGACACACCTAAAATATGCTCTATAGCTTAAAAAGTTTTTTTCTTCTTTCCTGTTCCTTTTCTAAACAACTATATATTAACTAGACATTTAGAAATAACTGAATGTGTCAGCATAGACATGTAGACTATAAACTCTAAAAAGCTTCATCAGAAGTAGATTTTTCCCAACCTAAGGGTCATTATACAGACAGCTGTGGAAGAGCATTCACTTGACCAAGGTCAGGCTAATGTGTGGTGTGATTACTAACCTTAGACAAACGCCCTGGTGGTAGCAGCGCAAACGTGTTTTTTTAAGACCCTATAGTCAGTTAACAAAATTAAACTAAAGAAAGAAGCTCTGATATTTTTTTTCTTACCAGAAGTCTCCTCTTATTCTTGAAACTCTCCAAAACACTCAGATCTGCCTTGCTGTCCGTAGCCCTCCGGGTTTTCTTCCTGCCTTTGCGTCCCTTTTTTTTACCCTTCTTGCCTTTCCCTTTGTCTTTTTTCTTGGAGTCTCCCTTTCTACCTTTTCCTGACCTTGCTGGAGCACTTTCAGCAGTTTTGTCCCTGCTGGGATCAGTCGTGTTTTTGTCCTCTCTGGAAGAGAAGTCATATTCACTCTTTTCTTGTTCGCGAGTTGTGGTGCTTTTCCCAGCTTGGTTAGCTGATGCTTTTTCCAGAACTTCATCAGAACTAACTGAGGAGGGAACAGCTTGTGAGCCCTCGTTCTTCTCATTCTCCGAAGGAACAAGGGTGCTGTCTGTGTTCGCCGAATCTGTTAATCCTGGCTGCTGTAGGGGAAGAACAGGGTCTGTCCTTGTGCCCTGCAAGAGCCACGTTTCACCCAGCTTTCTGTTATGGTGTAATCCTTTACCATTGTTTTGAGATTCTGGTGATATCTGGCTTATTTCTGCAGTGTTCTCAGACCTGGAGTGATTTCTGTTCATTTTTGGTTGCGCAGATATAGTGCGCTGAGGCGATGCCTCTTTGGAACTCTGACGAATCACAAATCTAGATTTTCCTCTCAATATGTCCTGCACCTTGTTCTTCAAGACATCTTTCTTGTCTCCCAGCCTCCTTTGTGTGAAGCTCACAGAAGTAGAGTTGGCTTGTCTCAGAGGACTGGAGACTCTCACCTTTCTTGTGATTGGGCCTTGTCTCCTTGCCACTGGCCTCTTAGGAACTCTGCATCTTTTGAAGGCTCCTCTCCTTGTCAGCTTTTCTACTTTCCGTAAAGGCAGTTGGTCGATGGCTTCCAAGACAGCTTCGATTCTAACAGGGTAAGGGAAGCGCTCTCCAACCTTTAAGTTCTTCTTTAAGACTAGCATGCCAAATGTTCCATCCTGCAATGACAAATAGCGCAGCAGTTCAGAGACTGTATCTGAATCAATCGCCTCTTCTATGACCTCCCCTTGATAGGTTGTTCTTCTGATCTTGCCTTCCATCATGGCATCTTGAATGATGATTACAATGAAGGTGTCCCTCTCTACCAGGCGGCAGTTCAGCCCCGTCGTTTCTTCTATTTGCTTTTCCATCATCCTGAAATAGTGGTCAGCGGAGGAAGGAGCTGTGATGACCCAAAGGCGATTTTTACCAGAAAAGTTAGCCAAAAAATCCATGACTCTTGTGGCATGAGGATTTGGCGGCCTTGAGGAGGTGCTCTCCTGTGCTTCATCATCTGACACACGTTCCTTGCTGGCTGTTCCACGCTTCCCAGTGGGCTGTAAATTAGGCACCTCTTCCCAGGGCTCGTCTTTTTGACCTGCAGTTATTGCAAGATCGCTGCTCCCCAGGGAGAACAGAAATAACAGCATCAACAGGCTCCGCATTTTCAGCATAGCGCTTATGCTTGACTCCAAGCAGTAATACATTACAAAGTTATGCTCATCTTGAGGAGCACAAGTTTAGAATTTTGTAGGGGTGCCTCTCTTAGTCAGAGTACAGGAACAAACCCTGTTTCAGATTAAGGTCTGCCTTTGTTTCAGGAAACTCCTGGAATCTGGAAGCTTCAAAGTGATTTTAGACATTGCAGACTGAATGTTAATTCAAGATGGTCTCAATCTATCAGTCCGTATTGCCTTCGGTTACGACTCCAGCTGGGGTGAAGCGGGACGATGAAAGTGAAGGGAAGTCCTGTGGAAGCTGTATTCTGAAACCTGAGACTCCTACAACCAAGAAAGAATGCTGGGACCTCCTACAACTAACACAGCACAGCAAGAAAATGCCTACAAAAAAGCCTGTTTGACTGTTGAGAAGTGTTAGCTTTAACCCTAAGGAAACTCCTTGGTTCAATTTTACAAAAATAACATAACTGAATTCAGTTTGTGTTTTGAAAAAAAAAAAGAACAACCAAAAACCAACCAGTGTTTACCAACAGTTGTGATCAACAAAGTGAAAAAAGGATAAGAAGAGATGAGAGAGACCCAGCTCTCCTTTAAAGGAGGTTTCTTTTTCATAATGAAATAAACAGTTAAGGTAAATAAATCAATGATAACGGACAGTCCCATCACACATTGCACTTAATAAGAGTTTGCTTTATTTATGACACAAATCAACATATTACAGTAGCTTTGGTGTAAAAAAATGCACATTGATGCTTCCAAAAATTTACTATAATATATTTAACATACACAAAAAAGGATTTGATATTCGATAGTTCAAGCGTCCACAACCCCTCCAAAAAATAACACTACAGGTACTGTACAGTCTGTAGTAAAATGTTGCTTTCACTCCTTTTCTGCTCAAAAAACTGTATATTGCCAAGAATCACAAAATATTTAAAAGGTACATATTTCAGAGCAATGAAGGGGTTAATTCCTGTAATTTTCTTAAATAATCCCACATCTGCAATTCATTACTAAGCCTGATCTCTGTGAGAGGGCCAACAAAGACACATGGCGCACTACACTCGGGAAGAGCTTTTTACAAGCTAGCCTCGCATTCAACTGTACATATTGATTTTCTAGTAGACAATGTAAACAAAGAAAGTCTGACCTTAGACCCATTGATTTCTTAAGTCAAAATTTTTAAAGGAAAAAAACACATCTGGGAATATTTTAAAAGGATTCCTTTGTACAACTTAAGCAGGAAATAAAATGTTGTTCTTTGTCATTTTCCTGCATGGATTTTCCGATTACAGATTACATGACACACCCACCAGACTATAGTCGTGCAGGCATAAGAAACTGTCGATATGTTAAGCACAAATAAAGTTACTGAAGGTGTCTTTGAATCATTTATAATTGACATTTGCAGATTGCATTGGTATAAAACTCATGCATGAAATGAGTCTGAAATGAAATCTTCTCAAAAATATTCAAGAATGTGTGATTCAGCACCTATTTCAATGCTTACGTACAGGTATGGTCCAGATGCCGTGTTCCAAGTACTGTATGATTCCTGCACCTGTGTGCAACATGCCAAAAGCTTGGAAAAAGCAAACACTGTGCTGACTCAAGGCCAAGAGCGAAACACTCCTCATTCTTCTCGCATTACCATTACAGCACAGAGCCGTCCCCAGTGTCCATTAATTACTAGGAAAGCTGTGAAGGGTCAACACTGGAGAAGACTGTCAGAGCCACCTGATGAGTCAGCTTAAGATGCTTTAAATGAGCTGTTTAATAAAACCACACACCAAAATGAGACACAAAAGTAAGTTATTGAATGAAAAATTAAGACCATATTCTAAAATGTTCTTATTGTTAATCTAAATATAGATAAACTTGAGTCACCAAAAGAAATGTTCCCCTCTTAACCTTTAGCTTAATCACAACATATTTAGTTTGCAGTCACACTACACATGTCTTCTCAATGCATTATAGTCTAGTCAAAGGAGGACACATGAGTTTGCCTTTATACTTCTTCAAAAGAGACAACTTGTGTATTACACTACAAAGGCAGGTATTCGTGCAGGAAAACAAAGACATTAAGTATCAAGTGTCTATCAAACAAACGTAGCTGTGATCTTCTGTCCCTAGAAACATCACCTGCTGCTCCCAAGACTTTGGAAGCTGTGAATTTAGTAACATTGAAGCTCTAACTGTTTTAACTTAACTGTTGTTCTCATGTACAGAACGCAAAGTTACTTTCTGAAAGATAACATATCAAAATCAAAGCAACCATTGGATCCTTCAAAGGAAGAAATTGACATAGTTAAATCTGTGTTCATGCATCAAAACAGTGATGTAAAACAGAGGATTTCAAGTTTGTCTGACTGTAGGAAATCACTTTCGTAAAGGATTGCCAGGTCTAGCTACATACTGTATGTATTATAATTAATTTTATCATTCACTATAAAAATCTATTAAGGACAACTGTAGATCAACACACTCGCCATAGGTGTCATGAGAGTTAAGTCAACTGTGTGAGTTTTTAGCATAATTAGATGGAAATTGAAGTTTCAGTCTGGTTCAGGATACCCCCTGAACAGTCTCTGAGGGATTTCCAGGATCTCTGGTGGAAAAATCAGTGATATCAAGTGAAGACAATTTTTACACTGCATTGTGGCTCTTGGTGGCCCTGTTTGCTAACAACGTCTCAATGTCCTTGATGGTTTGAGACGTTCGCGCCAGTGCTTCAGCAATGCTCTTCTCTTTGGCTTTTCCCGAGGAACCCCCACCATCGGCGCCGGAAACATAGTTCAATTTGGAGGCATCACTGGCCGCTGTCTTTACAAGTCCACTGTTTTCCAGGAGAACTGTGCTTTGGGTTAAAGAAACAGAAGCAGTACCTTCAGCAAGCCTGGAGTCTCAGTAAACTGTATGTTTTGGAAATAACTGAGTGTCGAATGTAGCTTTATTTAATTTGCTTTGAGATGTAAAAAGATTAAAGGATTAAGTGAAATTAAAAGGACATGACAAAATCTTTTAATGAAGGAAAAACTAAAAGTTAGATTTGGAATATTATCAAAATATTTTGCATTACAAAACTGTAGGTTTTTCATAAGGAAGAAATTCACTTAATAGCTACAGACCCAATTATACAGAATATAAACTGTTGATGAACCAGTAATTAAGGATACAATTAAACCTTTTGATTTTCTGGAGTTCACACTCAACAGACCTGGGAAGCAAAAAAGAAAAAAATATGCAGATTCAATAGTCAAACAGAGCAAATATATATTAAACAGTATAAATGGAAATTTGCATTATACAGTAAGAATCTCCTTATCATTTTAAAAGAGAAATAGATTTCAATACCAAAATGTCAGAAACTAGAAATCCATACAGGTTAAAATGGCATTATGTATTAAGAAATTCAATTTAAATTCTGTACATTTTTTAAAATATTTTTTACTTTTTAGATTCTTACCACTCATCACTTGGATCCGATATCTGGACACCTCTGGCAGACTCTTTCCTGCTCTGAGGAGCTTGATCTATCCACTTACACCAATTCAGAGCTGCGCCCACGTACCTAAAGAACAGATGGGATTAAATTAGTCCAGGCAGTCTTTTTTTCCAAGAAAATCCTGAAGTTAAGGATGGTGCACAGAGTAGAAGCGACAAATGGAAATGTATCTATAATCTGACAGACAATATTTCATACTGAACTCATCCCTGTTTCTTCTGAAGCTGACTGGTGACTCAGGTGAAAAAACTCTGTCTCTTGTGTGTATGACGTGTGTTTCTTGTGTGTCGGAATAAAACATGTGGGGAGCCTTTCCATGCCAAAGAAAAGAGGACAGTCACTTTTACAATAGGGACAGCTGATGCATGAAACCATTGTTGATACAAGCATCCTGAGTCACAAAAATATTTAAAATAATACTGGAGAAGACTGTAATGGAATGGGCACGAAACTGATAAATTATTGCGGACAACTGAAATTGTGTGAGGGTTTGTCTATACTATATATAAAGCGTGTATGGGACCATTTTAGGAAAAAACAAATTTTATAGCAATCTGACAAAAACGCAAGATGATGATGTGTTTCTGTCAAGAAAACTAACACGTTTTCATATACAGTGAATCAGTTTTCATGCTCAAGCTTTCTTCCAACTTTCTTCCTTAGACATATTAACTTAATCTTGAGATTGCACCCTGTAGTCCTCACACAACTAGTTAAAGTGGCTAAGAATTTCTAACTCTACCTGCATGTAACCAAACTTACTGTGGAAACTACAGTATACAGTAAGTTGACTATACTGTATATGACTTGTTAAAAATGCCACTGAAGGAAAATCCCTCTTAGCATAGGTAATGTAATACAGTGCACATACAGTACGCAGTACTCAGGGTACTGGTCTAGCAAGAACGTTATGCTCAGGCTCCTTGTGTTGCTTTTGTAGAGTACCTGTCATGTATTCCAGGGGCCTGCACTTGCACCAGGTGACACTGTCCATCAGGCCTGGTCAGCTGACACCACCCTGACACCTGCTGCCCCCCTGGGGCACACAGGAAGGTCCCTCTGCCCTGTGAAATACGAGCCCAACAGAAAGACTGAGCATTTACTAACACACTCAGTCCTAATCATCTGCTTTGATTTCGTAACTTGAGCAACTGTGTGAAGCAAAATATGTGTGATTTCTAGTGGGAGAAATTATAAGACTCTCAATTGTATTCAAGATTTAAATCAATACTGTCCCTTAAAGGGCTATATGTTCAAAACATATCCACAAAAAGATTTAACATGTACTATAAACAAAATTCATTCACTTAATAAAAGTCGTGACATGAATAAAATGGGGAATATGAAAACACATTGGTTTTTATATTCAATATAAAATCAACAGGAAGCACATGTGTTTTCATGTAAAATTAAGAGCATTACAGACCGTTATTATGAAGTCTTGCGCTGACAGCTAATTCAGGTGCACAGCAGCAATTCTTTTATCCAATATGTTGCCTGCACTGCACCTGTGTTTTCAGTCCCAGAGAGCTGAAGTTCCACATCATGTGTAGAGCCGTCCCGTCCCAGAAAAGGACATGCACCCTCCCATCCGAATAAGCGCTGAAACGGCCTGTGTTTGGAATATAAGCTTCCTCTATCAGTACTGGAGGGTTCTGCAGAGCTGACAGGCTGCTTTCCTGGGAGTTAGAAGGAGAGAACATGTTTTATTACAGGTCCTTTTGTCAGGGGAGGGCTGAATTAGCTTCTTTGTCTTCCCAATCAAAATTAAATTAAATCTTTACTTTTTAAAGCATCCTTGCAAGGAGTGCAAGGTCTCAAATTGCTTTAGAAAGCCCAGCAGATTCAAGTTATTGTGGAGAAACAGGAAATCACTACCCAGAACAGCACAATAATAAACACTAACAGGACACTCACAAGCTACAGTATAAGGATTCTACTTCAAAGCAAATTAAGTTATTAGCATTAAAAATATCAAATGAAACCCA
Organism: Atractosteus spatula; assembly: GCF_055471065.1. Classification (NCBI taxonomy): domain Eukaryota; kingdom Metazoa; phylum Chordata; class Actinopteri; order Semionotiformes; family Lepisosteidae; genus Atractosteus; species Atractosteus spatula. The sequence continues at coordinate 61,527,075 of NC_142708.1, read as the reverse complement.
TAAATTTTTTGAGCAAAGACAAAGCTTAAAAATGCAAGATGGAAGATGGTTTATAAGTACAGAAATGAGTAATCACATATCACATATCACATGGGGGCACAATAATGGTAATAGGAGAACTGATCAAAAAAGAAAATGGAAAATAACATGGATTGAACCAAACATCTCCAACTGCTTGACTGAAAATAAAACACTGAGCCTTACTGTACTGTCTTATATAGAGCCCTTAATAAAAAAAAACCCATGAAAAGCACTTTCTGTGTGATTAAATAATTTTAGTATTTTGGTGCTTGAATCTTTTAAATATTTTCTCAGATGACAGTTTAAAACCACAGCAAAAAAGAAAAACGTGTCCACTGCACTCACGCCTCGATAATGTTATAACAGATGTGACATATTCAAGCTGACCAAATGTGGTCTTGAAATGGGTCTGTGTGGAAACCCTCTCCATTGCTTAAACAGTTACATCTGTGTCTTCCTTTTGTCTCAAAAGAGGATTTATTGCTGAGGAGAAGGTTATGTGCACCCTAGAATACAGGATTACTAGCTTGCAGCACATGTTTAATTAGATTCTGAAGGATCTGCACTTTTGGGTTTACCTCCCTTCCAGTGAGCAACCCATATTAAACTTAAAAGAGTGATTTAAGCAACATCAGAGCAACCTGTCAATAAGCTCTTAAACATGCTCAGCCAAACCACATCCCCCTTTGACAGGTTGTAAGGTAAAAAAACAGAAACATGAAACAGGTTTCCTTAAGGCTTGACCAGGAGGTTATGTGCAGAGTAAGGTGGAAACAAAGGTCAGATACTTCATGGATTAGTCTAGGACCTGAAATTTAGGAAGCATTTCCAGGGCATCAGGTTGTGTCTAGCAACTGCGAGGGACACTAGAGAGACAATAGCACCCAGGAAGCTGAGATCTTGAGAGTGAGTGCAGCTGAATTCTAGTTCCAAAACCTGTCTGACTACAAACACTGAAAAGAAAAATTACTGGCACAGTGCTTCAACAGCTGCAACACAGCACCGTCATTTAAAATGTTGTTTTTCAGAACCTCCTACTTGACGTTTCGAGGAAGTCAGAATTTGTATGCATGGTTTTTGTTTTTTTAGAGAAATGCACGCTATTAATTTTGCTACTGAACATGTGAGGTTAGTACTGTAGCTGCACAACATACTCAATGTTAATATTTATATAATAATAAATATAAGAATATACTTATTTTTAAAATGTGAAAAAATGCCTTAGTTTGTCCACTGTGACAAAGCACTCCGCAATGTTCTAAACCCATTACAAATGTAATCCAAGACTTCCGAGTCTAGTATCATCTGGTTTTACTGCTCTGGTTTTCAGTAAAACACAGAAGTATGTTGCTACTTCTGTTTAACAGATTAATCAAAGAACCATTTCAGGGCACTTTCAAAAGAAGTAAAACAGCAAATAAATAGCAAATAAAAGGCATTTCTAATAAAAATTCTGGACCATTAGAGCAGAAATGTCTGTTCAGGATAATTCACTCTGTCACAGACCTTCCAGCTCTAAACATCCTGGATTATATGCTATATTGGTTAGAGAGGAGGAATGATCTGGCCTCATATGGATGCTGTTTGTTTTTTGAACCCTTTTCCCAAGAACAGTGCACGGAAAGAGAGAAGGCGTCTGGAAGCGAGAGTATGTGGTGCTGGCCACATGACTCACAGCAGCTGTGTGCACTGATTGCACAAAGAGATTCACTAACGCATAACACGTGAACATGATAAAATTATACTGTGGTGCCTCAGTCATTTCAAAATGCAGCAAGCACAAAATCTTAAAATTGTGGTTCAGTGGTGGCTGGTAAGATGTGAATAGTTTAAGGGATTCTTAATATTTGCTTCCAGGCATCACTTACAATGGGAACTAACTTGGTAGAATTTTTTTAAATTGAGTTTTTTTGTTTTGCAATATTCGGGAAGTAGAAATTACCGCAAAAAGCAGTTGCTTTCTACAACCTGAAATAAACAGAAATGTGTCTCTGCATATTCAAAAACTGATTTTTCTTCTTATTTAAAGAAAATGAGTATGTGCAAACAGTCCGTGTCTAGTTAATAAACAAGAATATTATGGGATGGTGGTGACTTACCATACTTACATTCAGTGACCTGGCATGTGATAAAATAATATAGAGAAAAGGCCAGAAGAGCTGGCAGAAAATTCAATTACCTCGAAAGGCATCTAGAAAAGTTATAATGTTGCTAATTATACCTATAATGATAAATTTATGGTATATGTATATGATAACAATATTTGTTTATCTAGTTATTTAGAGCAAAATTATCTATTTTTTTCTATTTCCCAACACTCTAGTTGGGAATAAAGGTGGCCATGTAACTTTTTTTCTTTTACCTTTTCTTATACATTTGCATGCAGAAACAAATTTAATTGAATGGACCATTAAATGTAATTTCTTCTGCATGGGAGTCGACAATTTTCATTTTTTTTGACTAATTGAACATTCAAAATGTCGCTTCTTGGGGTTGTTAAAATCGGCACTCGGTTACTGTCACTAAAGATAAAAACAATCCTGATACGGTGTCTAGTCCAACTCTTAAAGTTTATTTTACAAACAAATCTGGCCATTGCAAGGTCACTAAGCCTTTAAATACTACAGCTAAAATATATGAAAACAGCAAGTATTACTGTCATTCTATTTGTTCCATAGAGCTTTTGTAGAAAGTAATTCTATTTTGAATTCATTCATATTAGAAGATGCTACCACACGCAACAAACAATGGCTGTAGAGCAGTGGTTCCCAAACACCTGTTGATTTTTATTCCAGCCAAGCTCTCAGTTATACAAACAAACCCTTCATCGACTTAGTAATAATAAAATTAATTTGAACTTTTGTTTGTTCCCAGCTCTTAAATATGTTGGAGCTTTAACTGTTATTTTGTAAGTGAAATAAAATCCTAAACTTGTGACTAGAAACATAAAGCAAAAATTAAATTAAAGCAAATTCTTAGATCAAATAAGAGTTCAATTATCTAATGAATGTGGAATGGAATGAAAGCCAGCAGGTGTGTGGGTCACCAAGACCACTGGGAACCACTGCTCTATGGCATTAACTTTGCGAACACTATAAGTGCACACACGATTCATAGACGGAATATAAAGCTGATGAGTGACACAAAACTAAAAGATGCTGTTACGTCACAATGATGGCTCACTGAATCATTTGTAACAACGTTTTTCCGTGAGGTATGAATTAGTAAATATGTATCAAAAAGCATGTCTGTTTCACAAATTTCTTGGAAGCTTCAATTAACCTTAATGACTGAAATTCTCTAGTGCAGCCTTTCCTCTCCTGAATTGTGGTGATATTGCCATGAATGATACACTCCAACAATAATGCAATTATTTGTTTTTTTTCCAATTATATGTAAGCACAAAAAAATGTATTCATCTCCAAAATCTAAGTTAATGTCTTTAAATAAGTGCTGAGATCTTAAGCAAAACTGCTGCCTACTGATCCACTTGTTAAATAATATAGCCTTCAGATACAGTACAATTACTTAAAACAACAGAGCATGAACATCAATACATTTCACAACGAGTTGCAGCTCTTTTGGATCACTGTTAATACACCACTGAGACAAGCTGAAACTGGTTTGAGCTTTCAAAATGCTGACTTCCTTTGAGTTTAACAAGCTGTTTGGTAAGCAAAAAATAAAACAATAAGCGTGCAAAGAGATGGGAGGAACAATCCAACAATACATTTTCTCTTTTTTGATGGTTTTCAAATGACATTTTCCCTCATTACTTCCAAATCAAATTTAAGTGGATTTTCTGCTTTTTCCATCACAACTCTACAGAACACTGTTGATCAAACAGTGGTAAACACAGTAGTAAACTGAAACAGCAATTTGGGTTGGATCAAAGCAAACTGAAGCTTATAAAAGTCTGTTCTCAGCTTTGCATCTTGTGTTTTCCTGTTATTCATCACTCACACATCGGAATCTTAAATGTCAATCCTACCATTTAATTTGAAAAGCAGCCTCTTACCTCCTTCCAGCAGCAGAAAGTGTTAGGGAGTTTCAGAGAGAGTCTGCATTGATTATAGCACTGAAGGATTCTGGAATAAGACATTTATAAAATTATAAAAATACTGAAAATAAAGGTACATGCACTTAATCAGTTTTAAGTAACAAACTATCACTGTGCATTGGATATGTAAAAATCAATTTTATGTCATGTGTATATCAAAACCTATAAAGGTGTCTGATTAAATCAACACCATTAGGGATTTTTCTACAGCAATATATATAGAGACTGTTGCTCTCACTGACATAAAAAGGGAAAAGCAGTTTCTTACAAGAATAGGTAGGCAGATAGTATTCGAGCCACAAAAGCTCATCGGTCCAGTGATCTTCCTGGTGTCTGTGGCATTAAGGAAACAGTGTGCTTTTGACTACCCCCACTGCATAAGACACTGATCCATCACAGGGATAACCCCCCACCAATGCTGGCCCCCATTTAAACAGCTGGGTGGACTGGAGCCACTGGGTACCTCACTCAAGGCACAACAGCAGGCAGGGACTCAAACCCACAGCCTGTCAGTTATGCAAGCCATGCATTTGCTTGTCCAAAATCTTTAGTATCTTGTTTCGTGCTTTATTAAAGCCCTTCTATTATTTACAATGCTTTCACTGTGTTTTTTTCCATTTCAATCTGCTTATAACAAGGTATATACAGTACACTTTGAGACAGAATGTGGGGCAGAGTTACATAGAGAGAATATTTGGGTCTGAGAATTTTGTGCCTCTGCCTGCTATAACCTTGCCTGCTAAAGTTTGTATTTTTATTCTGTCCCATTCCAATAAGGAAATTACATTTCCAGGTAGGAAAATGGAACACTGTGTGAGGAGGCACAGCTGTGATTAGCTTGCCTCTCAGGTTCTTCTGGGGTGGTCTTAGTTGCATGAAGGAAAACTAAAGAAAAGTTAGAGAGAGAGAAAAGCAAAGAGCAAAGCAAAGGCTTACCCAGCCAATTTATTACATAGTCTGGATAAGGCTCCAAAAGTGGAGGTAGGTTTTGTCTGATTTGGGCCCAATACCAAAATGAAATACAGTATGACAGGTGCCAGATGTACTGTATAAACTATTAGGAGGAAACCATCTGTGAGACCAGTTTCCCACTTTAGACTAGAAGATGCAATTAAAAGAGCCTGACCCCATCCTGTCTTACACTGTAAACATTTCTAAGCATGTACAATGATATATTGGGTATACACATCAGGGCTTCCCAAAAAGAGAACTAATTCTGTGGCCTATTAAAAGTGTGTCTGCAATAATATTTCACCTGCTGGCCCTTGTGACCACCGAAGAAACTGAATATCTCTGTCCGGGAACATCAGGGGGTAGACTGTTCAGGAAATACATCTTCTCATCAGTCTGGGGAAATAAAAGCATTAGCAAAGTAGATTCTTCCAAACTGTAGTACATGAGTGGATTAATCTTGCCGTGGTGCAGTAGTTATACAGCAGCACAACACACAGTGCTTTCTTAGAGCAAAGTGGTCTGCCATCCTTAGACCTGTCCCTCCCCCTTTTCAATTTTTTAAATTGAAATAGTAATAGTGAATAGTAACAGATATGCCACTAAACAGTAAATTCATCTCGAAGGAGCTGCAATAAATAGAAAATGAAATTTGCTATACAGATATGGAACTCCAGCTTGAGTTTGTTTTTTTTCTAATATCCTGTAGAATAGAATGAGCTTTATTGTGTTGTTAACTGGCACATTAATCTTTGCTATTTCATTTACTCATCTAGGCACACCCCAAATAAGAAGTGCCCTAATTCTAGACCAAAGGTCACATTCATTCTGCGTCACAGTTAAATAGAAGGACATTATTGAGCACCTGAAGCAAAAACTGTCAACTGTAACTGCAATCATTTCTAAAGACCAGTGAGGCTCCTCAAGAGTTAATGTTACTGGAGTAAGCAAGTGGACACAAGAATCAAGTTGAGGTTAGGTCACATAAAGATTTCTTTGCTGTGCACACTATGAAAAATAAGGAAAAGATGTAATAACCTCGTCAGGACTGACTCGCCCCTGACAACAGCAGCATTCCCACAAGCACTCAACCTGTCATTCCAACTAGGTTATGATGTCTTTCAATTAAGCCTTCGTTCTTTCAGTCGGGCTCCCAAACTCATTCCCAATCACACTAATTACATCTATATTTAAGTCTGTTCAGAATGCGAAGCTTCGCTCCGTCTTAGAGCTCAACCTTGCGAACCTAGCGAGCACACCCCTCTTCTAGTCTTAATTATAACCTTATCTACCTACCCTTAATCTCTGATTCTTCCATGCAGAAGGTTTTTCCGTTAAGAAGTTATTTATTATTTATCCAGACTTCATCTCCAGTTGAGTGAGATTTTTCCCCGTTTTTATTTTTTCCTCTTTTTTGCCAACTCGCCAGCCTCTCTTTTTTTTTCGACTGGCAGCCGTGTGCCCCTTTAAATTTTCACATCTTCTTTTCTTTTTGCACACCTCTTTACTTCGAACCCACCTCTAAACGTCAGCCTGTCTTTGACCCGTTACTATCCCACCCTGATCACTCGGATAACATCTACTGTAAAAGTGCACAGGGTCCTGGGCTTCGACTATATCTCCCCGAAGCACTACAAAAGACCTGTGAAATTCATAGCTGGACACATGGTCTTAAGACTTCAAGGACAGACAATATTTTAGGTGCTATTATTGGGCATTACTTTCTTTATATTTTCATTGCTGTTTTTGGTGGTACAGGGCATTTAATTGTTCTCTTGAGCAAGGGTTTATTTTCTCTAGGAGGGAATACTTGTCTACTCTATACGTGAATTAAAAATAGTGTTTGATCAAAGATATGTCATTATTGTTTCTGTTCATATAGTTTAGACTCATATAGTGTCTGTTCCTGTTAATAATTATTGCAGTCTCTATAGTGATGTTTGTAAAGATAAATAAGAACATTTCATTGTACTCACACAGGACCTGTCTCAGTCAGCTGAAGCATTTAAAATTAAATAACTCTGTTGTACACATGCAGTTGCAGTACTGCTTTACAGCATTAATCCATGGAGCTGAGTATGTATTAGCACAAAAAAATTAATTGACCTGCAATCCTTACTATTAACATACAGGATAAACAGCATTTAATAATCAAGGACACGTTATTGTTAATAAATAAGTACAGTTTTGAAACAATATTTATCAAGGTAAGTAAATGAAGAAAGAGAGCTGAAATCATATCAATGATCATGGGGAAAATGCACATCTCTGTTAGAATTGGTGCACTGTATAAATGCTCACAGCAGGGTCAGCACTTGGCGATGTTTATCCCCACTTTCAGTAGCCTCATATGCTGTAGAAATTATGATTTGATAGAAGGGATGCCCTCTTATTTAAGTTGTATAAATACCATAGCCAGCATGTGATGTCAGAGAGATAGCCCTGAACAGCTGCACGAAGCTGGGTCTCGCTGCCACTCTTCACTGTGTTTCACAAAATGACAGTCCTAGCTCAACTGACCAAATTTAGGGTTCCCATAAATATTTGGTTATAATCCTCCCTAAAGCAGTTGCAGAATATTCTCTAAGAGCTCAGGATATATAGTTTATGTAGAATAATGGTTTTGCTAATTTACAAGGACAATATCTGTAGTGTTAAAAAAGCTGATGATAGCTGCTCACATTTATGACATTCTGTTTGTTCTGAATTTAATCTGTCTTTCAGTTGTAATACAATTCATGTGTTTAAAGCTCAAGGAATGTAATGGTTGTCTCAAACAGGAAATAACACAATTTGAAAGAATCCCTCAGATCTCTGCCACACTGTTTTCTCAAGTGGTAACCTTACTGAAGTTCAAGCCTTTAAGCTGCTGTCTCATAAACAGTGATTCTATCTTATCTACCATGTACACAAATAATTAATTCACATACTGGTGTGCGATAAGCAGAAAAAGAGGCAAGCTCCTTAAGCAGAAAAACAGTGATACCCAGATACAGTACTTGAGCAAAAGTCGAACCCCACAAAGCCAGAAGCATCACAATAGTTCACATTTCACTTGGAGCCACTGGCACATCACAGTGCTTATTGCAGCTCAACCCTGAAATGGACTGAACAGTAATTAGCTTTCATGTCTTCCACGCTGTGCAAGAATAATGGTGAAATCAACTGGGGGACAGAAAAAATATTGATTTATTTTTTAATTAAAAAGCTGCAATCACCACCTCACCCTAGTTTTAGTTCAAACAGACTTTGATGCTAAAATAAACGGTGGACTCCAAAGAGAAGAAAACACACTATGTGAACTGATGCAGATTAAGGAAATCCATCTGAAACCACCAACTGGGCACATAACAGCAGGGCAATTAACAGCAACAAAATATTTGGCTTTTAAAACATTTACTGGTGAGCAGTAAAATGACTTCTCAAATGAAAAGGACAAACAACAGCAAGAGCTCACACTGCCAGTTTTCTGATTTAAACTACAGACATGTCTAGTTAAGGTTCTCCTCGGTGTTTGGATGATGTTAAACCGAACACAAATATGGTAAAAAAAACAAACAAACATCTGACTTTTAAAAGGCAGTGCTTGCATTGACTCTTAAATATAGTATCCTGAAAGTTAAAGTCTTTGAAGACATAAACCTACATATCATATAAGTTATATAAGTATACACTATGTATTACAATTGTAACTGTCCAATTTAATTTTTAAGGGAACATCTGGGGCGACGTTTTATGATCAGAGGTTACAATAAATTTCAACAAGTGTTTTTATTTAGTAACTCAAAATTCTTTTTCTAACAAGTAATAGAGGAAAGGCAGGCAAAAGGAACCATACTAACAGCATATAGCAGAGTTTATAGGAAAACATGTGACACTGTAGTTAACAGCTGACGTGTTGCCATGAGTCATGTGTTGTTTAGGTTTAGAAATGTAAGGTAACGATTCCTTCTTTTTCTTACACTGTAACGGATCTAACTAATATTACAGATAATAATGAATCAAGAACTAATAGCTGTCTTTTGAGAACAAAATTCAAAATTGATCATCATGTCCATGAGATTATAAGGGTTGAAAATAAAGTACAGCTTTTGAGCAAAAATAAATGGCACGGTTCCTTTTTCCTGGATTGTCTGGTAGTTCTCATTGCTACAGAGCTGTCAAATTCTTAAATCAACCCTTATGTAACTCATATTTAATATTTTTAATGGTCAAGCTGTTTAACTGTTTAGCAGCTTTTCAGCAGCTGACAATTCCCTCGGGTGGCACCTGAAGAAGGGTCCACAGCCTTGTGTTTCTTTTCTTCTCTTTTCAGCATGGAATAAACCTTACTTGTTCCTTTACTGTTATATCCTAATAGCTATCACATCATGTTGGCACATCTGGATGTGTTTCTTCAGACTTTCTATTCTCTGGAACTCCTTTGAAGTTCCAGTTGCTCTGGATTAATAATAACCATGGATTTCAGCAGGGGTACCTGCTGTGTACAAAATGTGGAATCACTCTTGGCTGAAAAAATCTCCAAATCACTGTTTCAGCAATAAAAACCTTTGATATCTTAGTCGCTGTGCTTTAAAAGACAGAGTTTTAATAAATTAACAGGGGTAGGAGACAGAGACACTTAAGGAATGCCAGTGAGTTTCACTTAATGAAGACTTATTTCCTTCAGGAAAGCATGCAATGAGGTATCCTGCCAGATCTAGAAAGGATTCCATCATGACCTCTTGCATACCTGGTATGAAACGTCCTTGGCGAAGTGATGAGTAAAGTAGTTTGCAACCGCTCCTTTCGATCTGATGACTGAGCCATCACCAGGGTAAGCTTCTATGGTGCAGACTGTGCTGCGAATTAGTCTGACAGGAAGGGAAAGGAGAAATGGCATCTTTACCAACAGACTGCTAAACCCACACAATGTATCTGTCTCACCTTAACACGCTAAACAAAGTCCCAATCAAAATCATTCGTTAAGGAAGAGGTCCAAAGAACTTGCAGGCTATCACCTTTGATCTGTTACTTAAGATCTGGATATACAGTACCATCCCAGAAACATTTTTTAGGAAAAAATAGGTGACTCGCCTGTAGACTGGGAAAGTACTCTAGTGCCTTTTGTCCTAACACTGAAAGAGATGCAATAATTTTCTCAAACAATGCACATATTATATACTAGATATAGATCTAGGAGAGGATTTTAAACCTTTTTTGGTGTGAAGAACCCCTTTCCAAAACATCTCTCCTAATATAAGGTGACACCAGTATTTATCATCAATAATTACAATTACAATAACTCTAAAGTGCTAGAAGCAAAAGTGCAGAGAAATTGGTTCCATCTGTCAGTGTTAATCCTACACATCACTGTACTCAACAAGGTGCTAAAAGTGTCCCATTGCTTTGGGGTGAGGAGGGAGAATCTGTGAGGAGACCCTGGGATTTGCAGCAGACAAATTAACTGAGAAATATCTATGAGGTGTTATCGACAGAAAGTCTGCATGAGAGGGCACATTTCCTGAAGGAGGATTTGTAGAATAAAAATAACAATCTTGAATTCTGTGATTTTGTCCTGTGGACCCTATGGCGTGAAAGAGTGAAAGATAGGAAAGTCGCCTTGGGTGCTTTCCTATAATGAAGACACACTACGAAATGATTCTTATAAAAAAAATGTACAGAGCAAATTCATCTGTACCAAGTAACTTTTTTCAACTGCACTTCCAACCATTAAATACTATATTATTATAAATATCAAATAAGACACCTTTTCTCGTGCATCTTCAGTCAAAAGAAATGAACATTTAAAGCATCTGACTGACTTACCGATAAACCACCCCTTGGCACCAAACAACACTGACAAGCTCAGTTCGAAGGAGCTGCTCCATCTCCTGGTCACCCTGGGAGAAGCGCTCCTTAAAGTTCCACCTAAACACACAGCAAACATTCCTCACAAGGAGCCCATCCAGCTCAGTGTTTCAACAAGACCACAGGCATTTTCTGGGACAGGTCATACAAACAGTTTGTCGTATGCACTGTGAAAGCAGTGCTTAACCTTTCTTAAAGCAATCTAGAAGAATTTAGCCAAAAAAAATATTTTAAAACACAGCCTGAAATATAAAAGAAACTGAAATGTAAAAGAATCAAATTTATAATGATTTTGATGGGCAAAAAACAAAAAATGGTTCCTTATACCTCTTTCTAAAACCTTAATGAACCCAGTCATGGGACAATCATGTTGAAATGGACATTTTGTATTTAGGAATGATTTTGGTTCCATAAAAACAATAATTCTCTGTATGTAGCTAATCTTACATATTCTTTCAATTCATATACAGTACAATGTCATCCGGTTTTCTGTTTTAGATTTACATATTGCTAGTTATTCAATACCCAATCAGTCACCAACATTTGTGGGCCGATTAACACACAAGAAAATCAGTGGAAACCCAACCCAATTAGACAGATCATGCTGGTCATCACAGAGACCATGGGTTTCAAATGTAAAGATCTTTAGCACTCTGCTGAACAGAGGACATTTGTAATGTGTTAATTCAACCCAGCTATTTCACATGACAATCCCAAAACCTTCTCACGAGCATGAGGGACTTGAGTCTCCCCTGTTCGAGGCAATGGGAGGATTCAACATCCTGAAAGGTAATGAGGAACGTCAACTCAATAAGCTTCTTCAGGGTTGATATTGGAACGAACCAGAGGCCACAAGTGGAAATTAAGAGGAAGTGTAAGATAGCAAACAGGACAGATTTCTTTACACAAAAGGGTTGTAGGAACCTGGAACAAGCTAACTAACCATGTTATTGAAGCTTAAATCCTGGGCTCACGCAAGAGATGGCTGGAAGAGATCCTCAGAACAATAGCTTTTTCTTGCTTGTAAACTTTATCCTCTCTGGGAATCTACAGTATATACAGTACTGCACTCAGTTGCAAAAGGCAGAATTAAAAGGGAGTGCATGTTTCTAACCTGGTCAGAAAAATAATTTTCTGCTTGCATTAATGTTTCTGCACTGGGTTTTTTCCTGGGATGTAACCTTGTTTGGTGCCTCTGTAACAACCTCGTTTCATGCCACTTTCTATAGATTTGGGTTCGCTCTCCAGTGTTTAAGCCATATACCTCTGTCAGGAACTTATGAAGAAAAGTGCAAGGAAGAGAGACTTTGGTTTCCAGTAGGTAATATTCTAGTGGATAGTGTGAGATGATGAAAGAATGGCACAGTTGTCACTGAAAACACTGCTGCTACAGCTGCATGTGATGGCAGATGGAGAGGATTCATGGATCGTGTGTGTGTCGTCTGACCTGTGCTGGTGTGGCAAGGGACAGCTCAGCGGCAGAGACTCAGGCAAGCAGCTCGCCTCTTCCTTCATTACATCTGCACCCCGGGGCTGACAGGTCTGCCCCATAGTCTTCGCATCTTTGTCTCCCACAGCGTCACTATTATTCTCCCTTACGGAGTTCCTAAAAGCGACTGCTAGAGACAGTGGATGGTGCCAGAGAGACAGATAGGATGACAGTGAATGGTGCTGAACCACCCAGGTGCAAAGGTAGGCCTGTCTGGGAGCTGTCTCAGAGAATCTGTGACTTGTGCCACTTTGACTGGAGACAACTCTCAAGCTCCTGGCGTTGGGGTGTCTATCTCCATTATCTTCTTGGGTCTCTGCCGATTCCACTTCACTGTGCGTGACCTTTGGGTTCTTGTCTCTAGAGCGCTCCTTGGCATTTCCAGGGCCACCAGCAAACTCGGTTTTTGGCTCCAGGCTGGCAGGCCTGGCTGACTTCTGGCTGGCCTTGCAGAGGAACTCCACCCAGAACTCCTGTCCCGTAGCTGACAAGCGGAGAACAGCTTTGCCGTCCACAGAGGACACCGCCACCGTCCCGTCATCTCCGAGCTTCGCACAGCCGGAACTAAGAGCGGGCCACCCCACCTCTCGTTCATAGTGGTAACACCGCTGCAACGATACAACAAAGCAAAAAAAAAAGTTGCTGCATGCGAAAAGAAAGCTGAAGAAACTCCGTACACAGCGCAAACGAATGCGGTGTGGGAGTCGTTGTTTATACTATCTGTAGGGGAGACAACTTCACGGAGCTGACTGAACAAATATATACTACGAACAATAAACCTGCAAATATGCAGCTACGTTATTACAGAGCTTCAGTATTGTGTGTGCAACGACGATTTTATCGCTGCGCTACAGAACATGAAGTTATGTTATCGGGGGAGACGGCAAACCAATTATTTGAAAGGTATGTTTCATTTACTTTATAAACACGATCATTTGGTATTACTTACGGAATGAATCTTGCACACAGCCTCAAATATAAATTTGTATCGTAAAACAAAATAGACCTTTTTAAACTAAACACCACCGCTGTGTTTAACTTTTAACTTTAAAGAAAAACAACACGAGTGAAAGCTCAAACAGAAGACGAGAAAAGTGGATAACTAAAGAGAGACTTAAAATGAGACCACGTGGGAGCACGCCGTTAGTGTTTTGCAGGAGACGTACTATACTTCCTTCGGTAAATAAAAAAGTGCGATCTGAGGGCCCACACCACCTCCGAAGAGATTTTTAGCTGCGGTTAGATCAGCAAGCGGTTACACACCTATGTGAAAAATCATTTTCCATCCATGCATCTATTTCAGGGTAGTAGTCACGTACTGTAAAAATTACCCGTATAAGCGGGTCTTCTAATTACAAGAAGAAAAACCCTGAAAGCTAACGTCAGTTAACGGTACAACACGTGAGATTTTAGACCATGAGCAGATGTTAAACATGAAATTATATTACTCATCACAATACACGTTGTGGCAAGGAGAACCAGCAAGACAGGTTGAATACTGTGCAAATATTCGTCAGAATCTGAACAAAATGAATAAAATACTAAAAGCAGTGAGCTTTATACCATTTATTTGAATTACATACACAAATATTGCCTTATACAAATATTCATGAATATATTTGACATAGTCGTACAGCTGTATTAAATCTGTCCGCAGTGCTGAGCTTTTTCCAGAAAGTCTCCGCTTGTTCACGCCGCGGGGGAAACAAAAACCTTTTAAATATACAGAACACGAGAGTGAAAACATTTTACGCCTTTACAAATCATACTGTAAAACGGAAGTCAGCAACTATAAAATTTATATATATTTATATATATATTTATACTGTCAACTGATGCGCGTCCTAAATCCTTACGTACATACTTATAATGTTTAATTTTATAGAGAGTTCATCCGTGCTTCTGATATCTTTTCAGTCTCGCCACCCTACTGTATACTGTACATCACCCATAATGGCAACGAGAACCAACAGGACACAGGTCGGATACTGTGCAATTATTCAGTCAGAACCGGAACAAAATATGGAAATAGCTACAACGCAGTGAGCTTTATACCATTTATTCGAATTAAAGAGCGATTTCAAATAAAACATTATACAAATATTCATTAATATATTTCACATTGTTGTCCAGCTGTTCTAAATCCGTCCGCGCCGCTGAGCACTTTTCCCAGAGAGTCTCCGCTTGCTCGCGCAGGGAGGAAACACGACATTTTATTTTTTACCCCAACATTTGGATTAAAACCCTTTTAAATATACAGAATACAGGGCTGAAAAAAAACGGAGGTCAGCAACTACTGTACAATTGCGACGGGCAATGACGACTAATGACAGGAACAGTGTGAGTGTGCTGAGCCTGTACTGAAGGAGAACACAGCCCCCTCCTGGAGGAGTTTTACAATGACAACACACGACCGTTAGCTCCGCACAATTCCGGGGTCGAACCCAATTCAGAATTGCATACTGTAGGAAACTTGTCAATTAGCAAGACAAGCTAGTGATACTGGTGTCTTTAACTATACTGTTACAGGAAATTTCTTACCTAGGGAGAGTGAATCACCTAAGTTTTTTTTGCACAGCTCGAATATTATCATGCTTTTTAGATTCTAAAGGTGTTTGCATGAATTGTTGATTCGGCAAAACTGTAATTCATGCGCCATGCTAATGAAGATTTGAGACTTCATTTGTATCGGAGGTTTTCTATCGATATTCATGGTAAATGGAACTAGTTTTGCACCTTTTGAATGCACTAACGCTTAGTGAAACGCGCTAATGCTGCCATACCGTCTTGCTGGGTGAAAGGCAGACTCTTTATTACGTCATCACTGGTAATATGATGAGTTGAACCAAGACTTTGTTACATCACTTCGTAACTATGCCAGCGTAGAAAATAAACTTTTTAAGCGCGTTTAGTTCAAGCTCACACGCGGTAAGAAGGTAGTCGAAGATTAAAAAGAAGTTTGAAGAAAACACTTTCTCAGACAGAGAAGCCTCAAAATATTGATTTTATCTGAAACATAAAGGTAGGACATTTTTAACTTATTTACTCAAGGTACTGCTCTTCTATGTACAAGAATAGACTTTTTTACAGATATACAGTATGCACACTGAAAGTCAAAGTCGTCTTTCATTTAAATGTTAAAGAAATAAGATGTCAGTATTGAACTATTCAGGTTAACCTAATCATTTTCTGTGGGGTTTCAAGATGGATGCCAAGGAGGGGAACAACCTCCGAGTGAAAGCTGTGGAGGGTAAGGCGAGACAATCAGAAGATTGCTTGGTAAGTTGAAAAAGGATGCGTCTCCACGATCAGCTCTTTAATTACTGGATAAGATTAGTTTCTTCTGGGGCAAATGTGTCTCACATTGTTTCCAATATCCACTACTGCCACATAAATGTACAAAAAATGGAAAGAAACCCAGAAAATCGTTCATATTCAAACTAGGAATTTTGTTTGACACTTTAGACAAAGAAAGGAGGAGTCGAAATGAGTCAAAAGCAGACTGCTGACCCCCGCCTGGATGTCAAAACCTCAACAGCCATTTCTGAGGGGCCAAAAAGAAAACAGCGGTTTGAGAAGGATGATGGTGATCTGTCCAGAGATGTGGACAGACTCATTGCTGAAATAGAGGAGATGTTCAGCGACTCGTCCAGTCAAACCCATCCTGGCCGAGACAAACAGGCGGAGCAGACAGAGCCCCTCATGTCCTGCGAGGACAGTGGCAAGGAGCCCTGGTCAGACGCAGGACCACCGTCTCGCGTACGCCTACCCAGACCAAAGGCGTCATATGGCAGGAGGATGAAGAGCAGAGGTACAGAGGTGAGGAAGGGCGTTGGGGTCCAAACCACCAGTGAGACCCGTCATCACAGGGGCACTTGAAGACCAGCAAGGGCAAAAAACATTAGGAAAAATTCTGGCTTTGGCAACTTAATAAACTGGATGTACAGTATTGTGTTTAACAGATACATATTGAGATATTATACACGGTAGTTCTGGTTTTTATTTGTAGACAATTTTTAACTTTTTAGGTAAAACAAGGAGTCATACCTTCTGAAAAGGAGACTGTTGAACTCCTCTCTGAGATCCTGACCCCACAAACAGTTTCTGAGGGGCCAAAAAGAAGAAAACATTGTGGGAATGACAATGTCTCCAGAGATGTGGACAGACCCTTTGCTGAAATAGAGATGTTCAGCGACTCCTCCAATGAAACCCATCCTGGCCGAGACAAACAGGCGGAGCAGACAGAGCCCCTCAGGTCCTGCGAGGACAGCGGCAAGGAGCCCTGGACTGACGCAGGACCACCGTCTCGCGTACGCCTACCCAGACCAAAGGCGTCATATGGCAGGAGGATGGAGAGCAGAGGTACAGAGGTGAGGAAGGGTGTTGGGGTCCAAACCACCAGTGAGATCCGTCATCACAGGGGCACTTTAACACCAGCAAGGAAAAAGTTTTGTTTTAAATACATTAAGAAAAGTTTTGGCTTTGCCTGTGTAATAAATTGTATATACATTATTATGTTTGTAATATATGTTGATACATACTGTATATATTGTGATTCTGTCTTGTATGTGCCTAAGTATTTTATTTAACTCCTTAGATAAAGGAAGGTGGCGTCACCGACTTCTTCCCTGAGATCCTGACCCAAAGGGCAGTTTCTGAAGGGCCAAAAAGAAGACAACATATTAGGAAAGACGATGTTTCCAGAGATGGGGACAGACTTATGGCCAAAATAGATGAGCTGCTTAAGGTATCCCCCTGTGAAACCCCTCCTGGCCGTGACATCCTTCCATTTTTATCCGAAAGACCACTGTCGGAAGATCCACATCAGATCAGAGTCCGTGGCCTTGCCAAGAAGACCCAGACTGACCTGTCACTGGTGGAGGAGTTTAAACAGGATGCTTTAAGCACAGTAAAGGGAGAACACCCCAGAATACCTTTCGACAGCAACAATTCCCAGACTGCCAAAGAGACCTGCGTTGCTGAGGAGCTTGGCGAGATGTCAGAACAGCCAGCTCCTCCAGTGCTCTCCTTGACAGAGCCCGTGAAGGCGACAGTGATGGAGGCTTCAATGAACAGCTGCCCAGGACACCCGCTGCCTCGTATACGTCAGCCCAGACCAAAGGCCTCATATGGCAGAAGGATCACGAATGGGGCCATAGAGGTGAGGAAGGGTTCGGGGTTCCAGGTCGCCCGTAAGATCGCTCATGTGTGGCAGGAGCCCTTTACCACCAGCGAAGAAAGTCCCACCAAGTGCAACTCTGGTAATTTTCCACCCCAGAGTGAAGGCTCCTTAATAAGACCACATCATCCTCGGTGTTTGAAACTGCAAATGGAGGAGAAGATCCCGGCATTGGAGAGCTTCCCTAAGGAGGCTTGGGCAGGAGGAAAGAAAAGAGAGAAAAAGACAAAAAAACAAACCCGTCTCATATCTGTCCAAGCTGAAGAAGACATGCAGTTGGACAAGGAGACCAGCAACCATGACATCTCATCTTTTACATCTGAGTTCCCACCAGATAACGGGGAGAAGGAAGACAATGAAATTCATGTCCCTCCAAAACCCACAACGATCAGTACAGAACCAGAGGACACTTTACAAACTGAAAGCATCAGTGCCCGACCGGGACAAATAGAAGCCATGGTTGGACAACTTAAAGTTTTGGCAACAGAAAAGGAAGTCGAACAGGAAAAGGCTAGTAGTGTCTGGAAGAAGCTCCTTAGGAAAACCGGTGCCAGGAAGATGAAAGAAAGTCCAAAGAAACTCAACAGAGACTCAGAGAGTGCCACACCATCTTCATTTAAAACACAACAGAAGGATAATGAGGTAAAAACAAAGTAGAAATGTTATGTGATATTTGTTTTCTGTGTTGTTTCTTCCAGTTGTGGTTAGTTTTTCTAGAAGCTGTAAATGGGAATGGGAGGTAACTATGTAACTAAGTATACTGTACCTGACAAATCTCATGCCCACAATGCCTGCTGGGATAGCCAAGCAGTGTGACATCACCTGTGTAAAGACAGGGAAGTCAAAGATGGCCAAGTGTGTAAGTCAACACTGAAATTATGTTTAAAATACCTTCTGTTTCAGAGCTCAACTCAAGAACAGCCTTCATGCAATCAAGAGAGACTTACTACAGAGAGAGTAGAGGGAAGCTGTACCTCCTGCTTTGCTTTTCTTAAGCTTTTTAGGAGGAAGAGAAGGTGAAGGGACTGCAATCAGACTGGCAGTAGCATAGCCCCTGCAACATTCTTTCACTTCAATGATTACTGAAACAACAGGGCTGGACGTGTACAATACGTCAACAGAAAATAACAGAGCCTTCATTTTTTGTAAATACACAGAGACTTAATAAATTCTTTAATTGTTAACATAAAGTTGTTTGTGTGCATTTTAATCCGTGGTTCACAAAGTTTCTGGCTGAAGTTAGATCCGCAAGTGGTTGCAGCGTTTGTTAAAGGAAAATTAAAAATCCTTTTCCATCCTTACATCTATCTCAGAAAAGTAGCCAAGTAAAACAACGTCGTTGTGTCCCTGTTGTATCTCCTAATTCCAAGCAAAAACATGGAAAACTGTCGTTAGATAAAATACTGTACATCGTGTAAGCTTGTGGAGCAGTCAGATATCAAGTATTAAATAATACAAATTTCATACAATGAACTTCACAATGATAAAAACACTGATTAAGATTAAGCACTAATAGCTACGAAATAGGTTGATCCTTCTTACTTCTCCCCTCTAGCGGTGGGAGGGAGTCGGGGGGACATTAAGGTGTTTTATGAGCCGAAGACGTTTTTGAAAGAAACTGAAGTCACGTTGTATTAGGAGAAACACTTGTAAACCAGCTCTCCCAGAGTGTCTTAACTGTCAACTGATGCGCGTCCTAAATCCTTACATACATACTTATAATGTTTAATTGTATAGAGAGTTCCTCCGTGCTTCTGATATCTTTTCAGTCTCGCCACCCTATACTGTACATCACCCATAATGGCAACGAGAACCAACAGGACACAGGTCGGATACTGTGCAATTATTCAGTCAGAACCGGAACAAAATATGGAAATAGCTACAACGCAGTGAGCTTTATACCATTTATTCGAATTAAAGAGCGATTTCAAATAAAACATTATACAAATATTCATTAATATATTTCACATTGTTGTCCAGCTGTTCTAAATCCGTCCGCGCCGCTGAGCACTTTTCCCAGAGAGTCTCCGCTTGCTCGCGCAGGGAGGAAACACGACATTTTATTTTTTACCCCAACATTTGGATTAAAACCCTTTTAAATATACAGAATACAGGGCTGAAAAAAAACGGAGGTCAGCAACTACTGTACAATTGCGACGGGCAATGACGACTAATGACAGGAACAGTGTGAGTGTGCTGAGCCTGTACTGAAGGAGAACACAGCCCCCTCCTGGAGGAGTTTTACAATGACAACACACGACCGTTAGCTCCGCACAATTCCGGGGTCGAACCCAATTCAGAATTGCATACTGTAGGAAACTTGTCAATTAGCAAGACAAGCTAGTGATACTGGTGTCTTTAACTATACTGTTACAGGAAATTTCTTACCTAGGGAGAGTGAATCACCTAAGTTTTTTTTGCACAGCTCGAATATTATCATGCTTTTTAGATTCTAAAGGTGTTTGCATGAATTGTTGATTCGGCAAAACTGTAATTCATGCGCCATGCTAATGAAGATTTGAGACTTCATTTGTATCGGAGGTTTTCTATCGATATTCATGGTAAATGGAACTAGTTTTGCACCTTTTGAATGCACTAACGCTTAGTGAAACGCGCTAATGCTGCCATACCGTCTTGCTGGGTGAAAGGCAGACTCTTTATTACGTCATCACTGGTAATATGATGAGTTGAACCAAGACTTTGTTACATCACTTCGTAACTATGCCAGCGTAGAAAATAAACTTTTTAAGCGCGTTTAGTTCAAGCTCACACGCGGTAAGAAGGTAGTCGAAGATTAAAAAGAAATTTGAAGAAAACACTTTCTCAAACAGAGAAGCCTCAAAATATTGATTTTATCTTAAACATAAAGGTAGGACATTTTTAACTTATTTACTCAAGGTACTGCTCTTCTATGTACAAGAATAGACTTTTTTACAGATATACAGTATGCACACTGAAAGTCAAAGCCGTCTTTCATTTAAATGTTAAAGAAATAAGATGTCAGTATTGAACTATTCAGGTTAACCTAATCATTTTCTGTGGGGTTTCAAGATGGATGCCAAGGAGGGGAACAACCTCCGAGTGAAAGCTGTGGAGGGTAAGGCGAGACAATCAGAAGATTGCTTGGTAAGTTGAAAAAGGATGCGTCTCCACGATCAGCTCTTTAATTACTGGATAAGATTAGTTTCTTCTGGGGCAAATGTGTCTCACATTGTTTCCAATATCCACTACTGCCACATAAATGTACAAAAAATGGAAAGAAACCCAGAAAATCGTTCATATTCAAACTAGGAATTTTGTTTGACACTTTAGACAAAGAAAGGAGGAGTCGAAATGAGTCAAAAGCAGACTGCTGACCCCCGCCTGGATGTCAAAACCTCAACAGCCATTTCTGAGGGGCCAAAAAGAAAACAGCGGTTTGAGAAGGATGATGGTGATCTGTCCAGAGATGTGGACAGACTCATTGCTGAAATAGAGGAGATGTTCAGCGACTCGTCCAGTCAAACCCATCCTGGCCGAGACAAACAGGCGGAGCAGACAGAGCCCCTCATGTCCTGCGAGGACAGTGGCAAGGAGCCCTGGTCAGACGCAGGACCACCGTCTCGCGTACGCCTACCCAGACCAAAGGCGTCATATGGCAGGAGGATGAAGAGCAGAGGTACAGAGGTGAGGAAGGGCGTTGGGGTCCAAACCACCAGTGAGACCCGTCATCACAGGGGCACTTGAAGACCAGCAAGGGCAAAAAACATTAGGAAAAATTCTGGCTTTGGCAACTTAATAAACTGGATGTACAGTATTGTGTTTAACAGATACATATTGAGATATTATACACGGTAGTTCTGGTTTTTATTTGTAGACAATTTTTAACTTTTTAGGTAAAACAAGGAGTCATACCTTCTGAAAAGGAGACTGTTGAACTCCTCTCTGAGATCCTGACCCCACAAACAGTTTCTGAGGGGCCAAAAAGAAGAAAACATTGTGGGAATGACAATGTCTCCAGAGATGTGGACAGACACTTTGCTGAAATAGAGATGTTCAGCGACTCCTCCAATGAAACCCATCCTGGCCGAGACAAACAGGCGGAGCAGACAGAGCCCCTCAGGTCCTGCGAGGACAGCGGCAAGGAGCCCTGGTCTGACGCAGGACCACCGTCTCGCGTACGTCTACCCAGACCAAAGGCGTCATATGGCAGGAGGATGGAGAGCAGAGGTACAGAGGTGAGGAAGGGCGTTGGGGTCCAAACCACCAGTGAGATCCGTCATCACAGGGGCACTTTAACACCAGCAAGGAAAAAGTTTTGTTTTAAATACATTAAGAAAAGTTTTGGCTTTGCCTGTGTAATAAATTGTATATACATTATTATGTTTGTAATATATGTTGATACATACTGTATATACTGTATTGTGATTCTGTCTTTTACTGTATGTGCCTAAGTATTTTATTTAACTCCTTAGATAAAGGAAGGTGGCGTCACCGACTTCTTCCCTGAGATCCTGACCCAAAGAGCAGTTTCTGAAGGGCCAAAAAGAAGACAACATATTAGGAAAGACGATGTTTCCAGAGATGGGGACAGACTTATGGCCAAAATAGATGAGCTGCTTAAGGTATCCCCCTGTGAAACCCCTCCTGGCCGTGACATCCTTCCATTTTTATCCGAAAGACCACTGTCGGAAGATCCACATCAGATCAGAGTCCGTGGCCTTGCCAAGAAGACCCAGACTGACCTGTCACTGGTGGAGGAGTTTAAACAGGATGCGTTAAGCACAGTAAAGGGAGAACACCCCAGAATACCTTTCGACAGCAACAATTCCCAGACTGCCAAAGAGACCTGCGTTGCTGAGGAGCTTGGCGAGATGTCAGAACAGCCAGCTCCTCCAGTGCTCTCCTTGACAGAGCCCGTGAAGGCGACAGTGATGGAGGCTTCAATGAACAGCTGCCCAGGACACCCGCTGCCTCGTATACGTCAGCCCAGACCAAAGGCCTCATATGGCAGAAGGATCACGAATGGGGCCATAGAGGTGAGGAAGGGTTCGGGGTTCCAGGTCGCCCGTAAGATCGCTCATGTGTGGCAGGAGCCCTTTACCACCAGCGAAGAAAGTCCCACCAAGTGCAACTCTGGTAATTTTCCACCCCAGAGTGAAGGCTCCTTAATAAGACCACATCATCCTCGGTGTTTGAAACTGCAAATGGAGGAGAAGATCCCGGCATTGGAGAGCTTCCCTAAGGAGGCTTGGGCAGGAGGAAAGAAAAGAGAGAAAAAGACAAAAAAACAAACCCGTCTCATATCTGTCCAAGCTGAAGAAGACATGCAGTTGGACAAGGAGACCAGCAACCATGACATCTCATCTTTTACATCTGAGTTCCCACCAGATAACGGGGAGAAGGAAGACAATGAAATTCATGTCCCTCCAAAACCCACAACGATCAGTACAGAACCAGAGGACACTTTACAAACTGAAAGCATCAGTGCCCGACCGGGACAAATAGAAGCCATGGTTGGACAACTTAAAGTTTTGGCAACAGAAAAGGAAGTCGAACAGGAAAAGGCTAGTAGTGTCTGGAAGAAGCTCCTTAGGAAAACCGGTGCCAGGAAGATGAAAGAAAGTCCAAAGAAACTCAACAGAGACTCAGAGAGTGCCACACCATCTTCATTTAAAACACAACAGAAGGATAATGAGGTAAAAACAAAGTAGAAATGTTATGTGATATTTGTTTTCTGTGTTGTTTCTTCCAGTTGTGGTTAGTTTTTCTAGAAGCTGTAAATGGGAATGGGAGGTAACTATGTAACTAAGTATACTGTACCTGACAAATCTCATGCCCACAATGCCTGCTGGGATAGCCAAGCAGTGTGACATCACCTGTGTAAAGACAGGGAAGTCAAAGATGGCCAAGTGTGTAAGTCAACACTGAAATTATGTTTAAAATACCTTCTGTTTCAGAGCTCAACTCAAGAACAGCCTTCATGCAATCAAGAGAGACTTACTACAGAGAGAGTAGAGGGAAGCTGTACCTCCTGCTTTGCTTTTCTTAAGCTTTTTAGGAGGAAGAGAAGGTGAAGGGACTGCAATCAGACTGGCAGTAGCATAGCCCCTGCAACATTCTTTCACTTCAATGATTACTGAAACAACAGGGCTGGACGTGTACAATACGTTAACAGAAAATAACAGAGCCTTCATTTTTTGTAAATACACAGAGACTTAATAAATTCTTTAATTGTTAACATAAAGTTGTTTGTGTGCATTTTAATCCGTGGTTCACAAAGTTTCTGGCTGAAGTTAGATCCGCAAGTGGTTGCAGCGTTTGTTAAAGGAAAATTAAAAATCCTTTTCCATCCTTACATCTATCTCAGAAAAGTAGCCAAGTAAAGCAACGTCGTTGTGTCCCTGTTGTATCTCCTAATTCCAAGCAAAAACATGGAAAACTGTCGTTAGATAAAATACTGTACATCGTGTAAGCTTGTGGAGCAGTCAGATATCAAGTATTAAATAATACAAATTTCATACAATGAACTTCACAATGATAAAAACACTGATTAAGATTAAGCACTAATAGCTACGAAATAGGTTGATCCTTCTTACTTCTCCCCTCTAGCGGTGGGAGGGAGTCGGGGGGACATTGAGGTGTTTTATGAGCCGAAGACGTTTTTGAAAGGAACTGAAGTCACGTTGTATTAGGAGAAACACTTGTAAACCAGCTCTCCCAGAGTGTCTTAACTGTCAACTGATGCGCGTCCTAAATCCTTACATACATACTTATAATGTTTAATTGTATAGAGAGTTCCTCCGTGCTTCTGATATCTTTTCAGTCTCGCCACCCTATACTGTACATCACCCATAATGGCAACGAGAACCAACAGGACACAGGTCGGATACTGTGCAATTATTCAGTCAGAACCGGAACAAAATATGGAAATAGCTACAACGCAGTGAGCTTTATACCATTTATTCGAATTAAAGAGCGATTTCAAATAAAACATTATACAAATATTCATTAATATATTTCACATTGTTGTCCAGCTGTTCTAAATCCGTCCGCGCCGCTGAGCACTTTTCCCAGAGAGTCTCCGCTTGCTCGCGCAGGGAGGAAACACGACATTTTATTTTTTACCCCAACATTTGGATTAAAACCCTTTTAAATATACAGAATACAGGGCTGAAAAAAAACGGAGGTCAGCAACTACTGTACAATTGCGACGGGCAATGACGACTAATGACAGGAACAGTGTGAGTGTGCTGAGCCTGTACTGAAGGAGAACACAGCCCCCTCCTGGAGGAGTTTTACAATGACAACACACGACCGTTAGCTCCGCACAATTCCGGGGTCGAACCCAATTCAGAATTGCATACTGTAGGAAACTTGTCAATTAGCAAGACAAGCTAGTGATACTGGTGTCTTTAACTATACTGTTACAGGAAATTTCTTACCTAGGGAGAGTGAATCACCTAAGTTTTTTTTGCACAGCTCGAATATTATCATGCTTCTTAGATTCTAAAGGTGTTTGCATGAATTGTTGATTCGGCAAAACTGTAATTCATGCGCCATGCTAATGAAGATTTGAGACTTCATTTGTATCGCAGGTTTTCTATCGATATTCATGGTAAATGGAACTAGTTTTGCACCTTTTGAATGCACTAACGCTTAGTGAAACGCGCTAATGCTGCCATACCGTCTTGCTGGGTGAAAGGCAGACTCTTTATTACGTCATCACTGGTAATATGATGAGTTGAACCAAGACTTTGTTACATCACTTCGTAACTATGCCAGCGTAGAAAATAAACTTTTTAAGCGCGTTTAGTTCAAGCTCACACGCGGTAAGAAGGTAGTCGAAGATTAAAAAGAAATTTGAAGAAAACACTTTCTCAAACAGAGAAGCCTCAAAATATTGATTTTATCTTAAACATAAAGGTAGGACATTTTTAACTTATTTACTCAAGGTACTGCTCTTCTATGTACAAGAATAGACTTTTTTACAGATATACAGTATGCACACTGAAAGTCAAAGCCGTCTTTCATTTAAATGTTAAAGAAATAAGATGTCAGTATTGAACTATTCAGGTTAACCTAATCATTTTCTGTGGGGTTTCAAGATGGATGCCAAGGAGGGGAACAACTTCCGAGTGAAAGCTGTGGAGGGTAAGGCGAGACAATCAGAAGATTGCTTGGTAAGTTGAAAAAGGATGCGTCTCCACGATCAGCTCTTTAATTACTGGATAAGATTAGTTTCTTATGGGGCAAATCTGTCTCTCATTGTTTCCAATATCCACTACTGCCACATAAATGTACAAAAAATGGAAAGAAACCCAGAAAATCATTCATATTCAAACTAGGAATTTTGTTTGACACTTTAGACAAAGAGAGGAGGAGTCGAAATGAGTCAAAAGCAGACTGCTGACCCCCGCCTGGATGTCAAAACCTCAACAGCCATTTCTGAGGGGCCAAAAAGAAAACAGCGGTTTGAGAAGGATGATGGTGATCTGTCCAGAGATGTGGACAGACTCATTGCTGAAATAGAGGAGATGTTCAGCGACTCGTCCAGTCAAACCCATCCTGGCCGAGACAAACAGGCGGAGCAGACAGAGCCCCTTATGTCCTGCGAGGACAGTGGCAAGGAGCCCTGGTCAGACGCTGGACCACCGTCTCGCGTACGCCTACCCAGACCAAAGGCGTCATATGGCAGGAGGATGAAGAGCAGAGGTACAGAGGTGAGGAAGGGCGTTGGGGTCCAAACCACCATTGAGACCCGTCATCACAGGGGCACTTGAAGACCAGCAAGGGCAAAAAACATTAGGAAAAATTCTGGCTTTGGCAACTTAATAAACTGGATGTACAGTATTGTGTTTAAGAGATACATATTGAGATATTATACATGGTAGTTCTGGTTTTTATTTGTAGACAATTTTTAACTTTTTAGGTAAAACAAGGAGTCATACCTTCTGAAAAGGAGACTGTTGAACTCCTCTCTGAGATCCTGACCCCACAAACAGTTTCTGAGGGGCCAAAAAGAAGAAAACATTGTGGGAATGACAATGTCTCCAGAGATGTGGACAGACCCTTTGCTGAAATAGAGATGTTCAGCGACTCCTCCAATGAAACCCATCCTGGCCGAGACAAACAGGCGGAGCAGACAGAGCCCCTCAGGTCCTGCGAGGACAGTGGCAAGGAGCCCTGGTCTGACGCAGGACCACCGTCTCGCGTACGCCTACCCAGACCAAAGGCGTCATATGGCAGGAGGATGAAGAGCAGAGGTACAGAGGTGAGGAAGGGCGTTGGGGTCCAAACCACCAGTGAGATCCGTCATCACAGGGGCACTTTAACACCAGCAAGGAAAAAGTTTTGTTTTCAATACATTAAGAAAAGTTTTGGCTTTGCCTGTGTAATAAATTGTATATACATTATTATGTTTGTAATATATGTTGATACATACTGTATATATTGTGATTCTGTCTTGTATGTGCCTAAGTATTTTATTTAACTCCTTAGATAAAGGAAGGTGGCGTCACCGACTTCTTCCCTGAGATCCTGACCCAAAGAGCAGTTTCTGAAGGGCCAAAAAGAAGACAGCATATTAGGAAAGACGATGTTTCCAGAGACGGGGACAGACTTATGGCCAAAATAGATGAGATGCTTAAGGTATCCCCCTGTGAAACCCCTCCTGGCCGTGACATCCTTCCATTTTTATCCGAAAGACCACTGTCGGAAGATCCACATCAGATCAGAGTCCGTGGCCTTGCCAAGAAGACCCAGACTGACCTGTCACTGGTGGAGGAGTTTAAACAGGATGCTTTAAGCACAGTAAAGGGAGAACACCCCAGAATACCTTTCGACAGCAACAATTCCCAGACTGCCAAAGAGACCTGCGTTGCTGAGGAGCTTGGCGAGATGTCAGAACAGCCAGCTCCTCCAGTGCTCTCCTTGACAGAGCCCGTGAAGGCGACAGTGATGGAGGCTTCAATGAACAGCTGCCCAGGACACCCGCTGCCTCGTATACGTCAGCCCAGACCAAAGGCCTCATATGGCAGAAGGATCACGAATGGGGCCATAGAGGTGAGGAAGGGTTCGGGGTTCCAGGTCGCCCGTAAGATCGCTCATGTGTGGCAGGAGCCCTTTACCACCAGCGAAGAAAGTCCCACCAAGTGCAACTCTGGTAATTTTCCACCCCAGAGTGAAGGCTCCTTAATAAGACCACATCATCCTCGGTGTTTGAAACTGCAAATGGAGGAGAAGATCCCGGCATTGGAGAGCTTCCCTAAGGAGGCTTGGGCAGGAGGAAAGAAAAGAGAGAAAAAGACAAAAAAACAAACCCATCTCATATCTGTCCAAGCTGAAGAAGACATGCAGTTGGACAAGGAGACCAGCAACCATGACATCTCATCTTTTACATCTGAGTTCCCACCAGATAACAGGGAGAAGGAAGACAATGAAATTCATGTCCCTCCAAAACCCACAACGATCAGTACAGAACCAGAGGACACTTTACAAACTGAAAGCATCAGTGCCCGACCGGGACAAATAGAAGCCATGGTTGGACAACTTAAAGTTTTGGCAACAGAAAAGGAAGTCGAACAGGAAAAGGCTAGTAGTGTCTGGAAGAAGCTCCTTAGGAAAACCGGTGCCAGGAAGATGAAAGAAAGTCCAAAGAAACTCAACAGAGACTCAGAGAGTGCCACACCATCTTCATTTAAAACACAACAGAAGGATAATGAGGTAAAAACAAAGTAGAAATGTTATGTGATATTTGTTTTCTGTGTTGTTTCTTCCAGTTGTGGTTAGTTTTTCTAGAAGCTGTAAATGGGAATGGGAGGTAACTATGTAACTAAGTATACTGTACCTGACAAATCTCATGCCCACAATGCCTGCTGGGATAGCCAAGCAGTGTGACATCACCTGTGTAAAGACAGGGAAGTCAAAGATGGCCAAGTGTGTAAGTCAACACTGAAATTATGTTTAAAATACCTTCTGTTTCAGAGCTCAACTCAAGAACAGCCTTCATGCAATCAAGAGAGACTTACTACAGAGAGAGTAGAGGGAAGCTGTACCTCCTGCTTTGCTTTTCTTAAGCTTTTTAGGAGGAAGAGAAGGTGAAGGGACTGCAATCAGACTGGCAGTAGCATAGCCCCTGCAACATTCTTTCACTTCAATGATTACTGAAACAACAGGGCTGGACGTGTACAATACGTTAACAGAAAATAACAGAGCCTTCATTTTTTGTAAATACACAGAGACTTAATAAATTCTTTAATTGTTAACATAAAGTTGTTTGTGTGCATTTTAATCCGTGGTTCACAAAGTTTCTGGCTGAAGTTAGATCCGCAAGTGGTTGCAGCGTTTGTTAAAGGAAAATTAAAAATCCTTTTCCATCCTTACATCTATCTCAGAAAAGTAGCCAAGTAAAGCAACGTCGTTGTGTCCCTGTTGTATCTCCTAATTCCAAGCAAAAACATGGAAAACTGTCGTTAGATAAAATACTGTACATCGTGTAAGCTTGTGGAGCAGTCAGATATCAAGTATTAAATAATACAAATTTCATACAATGAACTTCACAATGATAAAAACACTGATTAAGATTAAGCACTAATAGCTACGAAATAGGTTGATCCTTCTTACTTCTCCCCTCTAGCGGTGGGAGGGAGTCGGGGGGACATTGAGGTGTTTTATGAGCCGAAGACGTTTTTGAAAGGAACTGAAGTCACGTTGTATTAGGAGAAACACTTGTAAACCAGCTCTCCCAGAGTGTCTTAACTGTCAACTGATGCGCGTCCTAAATCCTTACATACATACTTATAATGTTTAATTGTATAGAGAGTTCCTCCGTGCTTCTGATATCTTTTCAGTCTCGCCACCCTATACTGTACATCACCCATAATGGCAACGAGAACCAACAGGACACAGGTCGGATACTGTGCAATTATTCAGTCAGAACCGGAACAAAATATGGAAATAGCTACAACGCAGTGAGCTTTATACCATTTATTCGAATTAAAGAGCGATTTCAAATAAAACATTATACAAATATTCATTAATATATTTCACATTGTTGTCCAGCTGTTCTAAATCCGTCCGCGCCGCTGAGCACTTTTCCCAGAGAGTCTCCGCTTGCTCGCGCAGGGAGGAAACACGACATTTTATTTTTTACCCCAACATTTGGATTAAAACCCTTTTAAATATACAGAATACAGGGCTGAAAAAAAACGGAGGTCAGCAACTACTGTACAATTGCGACGGGCAATGACGACTAATGACAGGAACAGTGTGAGTGTGCTGAGCCTGTACTGAAGGAGAACACAGCCCCCTCCTGGAGGAGTTTTACAATGACAACACACGACCGTTAGCTCCGCACAATTCCGGGGTCGAACCCAATTCAGAATTGCATACTGTAGGAAACTTGTCAATTAGCAAGACAAGCTAGTGATACTGGTGTCTTTAACTATACTGTTACAGGAAATTTCTTACCTAGGGAGAGTGAATCACCTAAGTTTTTTTTGCACAGCTCGAATATTATCATGCTTCTTAGATTCTAAAGGTGTTTGCATGAATTGTTGATTCGGCAAAACTGTAATTCATGCGCCATGCTAATGAAGATTTGAGACTTCATTTGTATCGGAGGTTTTCTATCGATATTCATGGTAAATGGAACTAGTTTTGCACCTTTTGAATGCACTAACGCTTAGTGAAACGCGCTAATGCTGCCATACCGTCTTGCTGGGTGAAAGGCAGACTCTTTATTACGTCATCACTGGTAATATGATGAGTTGAACCAAGACTTTGTTACATCACTTCGTAACTATGCCAGCGTAGAAAATAAACTTTTTAAGCGCGTTTAGTTCAAGCTCACACGCGGTAAGAAGGTAGTCGAAGATTAAAAAGAAATTTGAAGAAAACACTTTCTCAAACAGAGAAGCCTCAAAATATTGATTTTATCTTAAACATAAAGGTAGGACATTTTTAACTTATTTACTCAAGGTACTGCTCTTCTATGTACAAGAATAGACTTTTTTACAGATATACAGTATGCACACTGAAAGTCAAAGCCGTCTTTCATTTAAATGTTAAAGAAATAAGATGTCAGTATTGAACTATTCAGGTTAACCTAATCATTTTCTGTGGGGTTTCAAGATGGATGCCAAGGAGGGGAACAACTTCCGAGTGAAAGCTGTGGAGGGTAAGGCGAGACAATCAGAAGATTGCTTGGTAAGTTGAAAAAGGATGCGTCTCCACGATCAGCTCTTTAATTACTGGATAAGATTAGTTTCTTATGGGGCAAATCTGTCTCTCATTGTTTCCAATATCCACTACTGCCACATAAATGTACAAAAAATGGAAAGAAACCCAGAAAATCATTCATATTCAAACTAGGAATTTTGTTTGACACTTTAGACAAAGAGAGGAGGAGTCGAAATGAGTCAAAAGCAGACTGCTGACCCCCGCCTGGATGTCAAAACCTCAACAGCCATTTCTGAGGGGCCAAAAAGAAAACAGCGGTTTGAGAAGGATGATGGTGATCTGTCCAGAGATGTGGACAGACTCATTGCTGAAATAGAGGAGATGTTCAGCGACTCGTCCAGTCAAACCCATCCTGGCCGAGACAAACAGGCGGAGCAGACAGAGCCCCTTATGTCCTGCGAGGACAGTGGCAAGGAGCCCTGGTCAGACGCTGGACCACCGTCTCGCGTACGCCTACCCAGACCAAAGGCGTCATATGGCAGGAGGATGAAGAGCAGAGGTACAGAGGTGAGGAAGGGCGTTGGGGTCCAAACCACCATTGAGACCCGTCATCACAGGGGCACTTGAAGACCAGCAAGGGCAAAAAACATTAGGAAAAATTCTGGCTTTGGCAACTTAATAAACTGGATGTACAGTATTGTGTTTAAGAGATACATATTGAGATATTATACATGGTAGTTCTGGTTTTTATTTGTAGACAATTTTTAACTTTTTAGGTAAAACAAGGAGTCATACCTTCTGAAAAGGAGACTGTTGAACTCCTCTCTGAGATCCTGACCCCACAAACAGTTTCTGAGGGGCCAAAAAGAAGAAAACATTGTGGGAATGACAATGTCTCCAGAGATGTGGACAGACCCTTTGCTGAAATAGAGATGTTCAGCGACTCCTCCAATGAAACCCATCCTGGCCGAGACAAACAGGCGGAGCAGACAGAGCCCCTCAGGTCCTGCGAGGACAGTGGCAAGGAGCCCTGGTCTGACGCAGGACCACCGTCTCGCGTACGCCTACCCAGACCAAAGGCGTCATATGGCAGGAGGATGAAGAGCAGAGGTACAGAGGTGAGGAAGGGCGTTGGGGTCCAAACCACCAGTGAGATCCGTCATCACAGGGGCACTTTAACACCAGCAAGGAAAAAGTTTTGTTTTCAATACATTAAGAAAAGTTTTGGCTTTGCCTGTGTAATAAATTGTATATACATTATTATGTTTGTAATATATGTTGATACATACTGTATATATTGTGATTCTGTCTTGTATGTGCCTAAGTATTTTATTTAACTCCTTAGATAAAGGAAGGTGGCGTCACCGACTTCTTCCCTGAGATCCTGACCCAAAGAGCAGTTTCTGAAGGGCCAAAAAGAAGACAGCATATTAGGAAAGACGATGTTTCCAGAGACGGGGACAGACTTATGGCCAAAATAGATGAGATGCTTAAGGTATCCCCCTGTGAAACCCCTCCTGGCCGTGACATCCTTCCATTTTTATCCGAAAGACCACTGTCGGAAGATCCACATCAGATCAGAGTCCGTGGCCTTGCCAAGAAGACCCAGACTGACCTGTCACTGGTGGAGGAGTTTAAACAGGATGCTTTAAGCACAGTAAAGGGAGAACACCCCAGAATACCTTTCGACAGCAACAATTCCCAGACTGCCAAAGAGACCTGCGTTGCTGAGGAGCTTGGCGAGATGTCAGAACAGCCAGCTCCTCCAGTGCTCTCCTTGACAGAGCCCGTGAAGGCGACAGTGATGGAGGCTTCAATGAACAGCTGCCCAGGACACCCGCTGCCTCGTATACGTCAGCCCAGACCAAAGGCCTCATATGGCAGAAGGATATCGAATGGGGCCATAGAGGTGAGGAAGGGTTCGGGGTTCCAGGTCGCCCGTAAGATCGCTCATGTGTGGCAGGAGCCCTTTACCACCAGCGAAGAAAGTCCCACCAAGTGCAACTCTGGTAATTTTCCACCCCAGAGTGAAGGCTCCTTAATAAGACCACATCATCCTCGGTGTTTGAAACTGCAAATGGAGGAGAAGATCCCGGCATTGGAGAGCTTCCCTAAGGAGGCTTGGGCAGGAGGAAAGAAAAGAGAGAAAAAGACAAAAAAACAAACCCATCTCATATCTGTCCAAGCTGAAGAAGACATGCAGTTGGACAAGGAGACCAGCAACCATGACATCTCATCTTTTACATCTGAGTTCCCACCAGATAACAGGGAGAAGGAAGACAATGAAATTCATGTCCCTCCAAAACCCACAACGATCAGTACAGAACCAGAGGACACTTTACAAACTGAAAGCATCAGTGCCCGACCGGGACAAATAGAAGCCATGGTTGGACAACTTAAAGTTTTGGCAACAGAAAAGGAAGTCGAACAGGAAAAGGCTAGTAGTGTCTGGAAGAAGCTCCTTAGGAAAACCGGTGCCAGGAAGATGAAAGAAAGTCCAAAGAAACTCAACAGAGACTCAGAGAGTGCCACACCATCTTCATTTAAAACACAACAGAAGGATAATGAGGTAAAAACAAAGTAGAAATGTTATGTGATATTTGTTTTCTGTGTTGTTTCTTCCAGTTGTGGTTAGTTTTTCTAGAAGCTGTAAATGGGAATGGGAGGTAACTATGTAACTAAGTATACTGTACCTGACAAATCTCATGCCCACAATGCCTGCTGGGATAGCCAAGCAGTGTGACATCACCTGTGTAAAGACAGGGAAGTCAAAGATGGCCAAGTGTGTAAGTCAACACTGAAATTATGTTTAAAATACCTTCTGTTTCAGAGCTCAACTCAAGAACAGCCTTCATGCAATCAAGAGAGACTTACTACAGAGAGAGTAGAGGGAAGCTGTACCTCCTGCTTTGCTTTTCTTAAGCTTTTTAGGAGGAAGAGAAGGTGAAGGGACTGCAATCAGACTGGCAGTAGCATAGCCCCTGCAACATTCTTTCACTTCAATGATTACTGAAACAACAGGGCTGGACGTGTACAATACGTTAACAGAAAATAACAGAGCCTTCATTTTTTGTAAATACACAGAGACTTAATAAATTCTTTAATTGTTAACATAAAGTTGTTTGTGTGCATTTTAATCCGTGGTTCACAAAGTTTCTGGCTGAAGTTAGATCCGCAAGTGGTTGCAGCGTTTGTTAAAGGAAAATTAAAAATCCTTTTCCATCCTTACATCTATCTCAGAAAAGTAGCCAAGTAAAGCAACGTCGTTGTGTCCCTGTTGTATCTCCTAATTCCAAGCAAAAACATGGAAAACTGTCGTTAGATAAAATACTGTACATCGTGTAAGCTTGTGGAGCAGTCAGATATCAAGTATTAAATAATACAAATTTCATACAATGAACTTCACAATGATAAAAACACTGATTAAGATTAAGCACTAATAGCTACGAAATAGGTTGATCCTTCTTACTTCTCCCCTCTAGCGGTGGGAGGGAGTCGGGGGGACATTGAGGTGTTTTATGAGCCGAAGACGTTTTTGAAAGGAACTGAAGTCACGTTGTATTAGGAGAAACACTTGTAAACCAGCTCTCCCAGAGTGTCTTAACTGTCAACTGATGCGCGTCCTAAATCCTTACATACATACTTATAATGTTTAATTGTATAGAGAGTTCCTCCGTGCTTCTGATATCTTTTCAGTCTCGCCACCTTATACTGTACATCACCCATAATGGCAACGAGAACCAACAGGACACAGGTCGGATACTGTGCAATTATTCAGTCAGAACCGGAACAAAATATGGAAATAGCTACAACGCAGTGAGCTTTATACCATTTATTCGAATTAAAGAGCGATTTCAAATAAAACATTATACAAATATTCATTAATATATTTCACATTGTTGTCCAGCTGTTCTAAATCCGTCCGCGCCGCTGAGCACTTTTCCCAGAGAGTCTCCGCTTGCTCGCGCAGGGAGGAAACACGACATTTTATTTTTTACCCCAACATTTGGATTAAAACCCTTTTAAATATACAGAATACAGGGCTGAAAAAAAACGGAGGTCAGCAACTACTGTACAATTGCGACGGGCAATGACGACTAATGACAGGAACAGTGTGAGTGTGCTGAGCCTGTACTGAAGGAGAACACAGCCCCCTCCTGGAGGAGTTTTACAATGACAACACACGACCGTTAGCTCCGCACAATTCCGGGGTCGAACCCAATTCAGAATTGCATACTGTAGGAAACTTGTCAATTAGCAAGACAAGCTAGTGATACTGGTGTCTTTAACTATACTGTTACTGGAAATTTCTTACCTAGGGAGAGTGAATCACCTAAGTTTTTTTTGCACAGCTCGAATATTATCATGCTTCTTAGATTCTAAAGGTGTTTGCATGAATTGTTGATTCGGCAAAACTGTAATTCATGCGCCATGCTAATGAAGATTTGAGACTTCGTTTGTATCGGAGGTTTTCTATCGATATTCATGGTAAATGGAACTAGTTTTGCACCTTTTGAATGCACTAACGCTTAGTGAAACGCGCTAATGCTGCCATACCGTCTTGCTGGGTGAAAGGCAGACTCTTTATTACGTCATCACTGGTAATATGATGAGTTGAACCAAGACTTTGTTACATCACTTCGTAACTATGCCAGCGTAGAAAATAAACTTTTTAAGCGCGTTTAGTTCAAGCTCACACGCGGTAAGAAGGTAGTCGAAGATTAAAAAGAAATTTGAAGAAAACACTTTCTCAAACAGAGAAGCCTCAAAATATTGATTTTATCTTAAACATAAAGGTAGGACATTTTTAACTTATTTACTCAAGGTACTGCTCTTCTATGTACAAGAATAGACTTTTTTACAGATATACAGTATGCACACTGAAAGTCAAAGCCGTCTTTCATTTAAATGTTAAAGAAATAAGATGTCAGTATTGAACTATTCAGGTTAACCTAATCATTTTCTGTGGGGTTTCAAGATGGATGCCAAGGAGGGGAACAACCTCCGAGTGAAAGCTGTGGAGGGTAAGGCGAGACAATCAGAAGATTGCTTGGTAAGTTGAAAAAGGATGCGTCTCCACGATCAGCTCTTTAATTACTGGATAAGATTAGTTTCTTATGGGGCAAATCTGTCTCTCATTGTTTCCAATATCCACTACTGCCACATAAATGTACAAAAAATGGAAAGAAACCCAGAAAATCATTCATATTCAAACTAGGAATTTTGTTTGACACTTTAGACAAAGAGAGGAGGAGTCGAAATGAGTCAAAAGCAGACTGCTGACCCCCGCCTGGATGTCAAAACCTCAACAGCCATTTCTGAGGGGCCAAAAAGAAAACAGCGGTTTGAGAAGGATGATGGTGATCTGTCCAGAGATGTGGACAGACTCATTGCTGAAATAGAGGAGATGTTCAGCGACTCGTCCAGTCAAACCCATCCTGGCCGAGACAAACAGGCGGAGCAGACAGAGCCCCTTATGTCCTGCGAGGACAGTGGCAAGGAGCCCTGGTCAGACGCTGGACCACCGTCTCGCGTACGCCTACCCAGACCAAAGGCGTCATATGGCAGGAGGATGAAGAGCAGAGGTACAGAGGTGAGGAAGGGCGTTGGGGTCCAAACCACCATTGAGACCCGTCATCACAGGGGCACTTGAAGACCAGCAAGGGCAAAAAACATTAGGAAAAATTCTGGCTTTGGCAACTTAATAAACTGGATGTACAGTATTGTGTTTAAGAGATACATATTGAGATATTATACATGGTAGTTCTGGTTTTTATTTGTAGACAATTTTTAACTTTTTAGGTAAAACAAGGAGTCATACCTTCTGAAAAGGAGACTGTTGAACTCCTCTCTGAGATCCTGACCCCACAAACAGTTTCTGAGGGGCCAAAAAGAAGAAAACATTGTGGGAATGACAATGTCTCCAGAGATGTGGACAGACCCTTTGCTGAAATAGAGATGTTCAGCGACTCCTCCAATGAAACCCATCCTGGCCGAGACAAACAGGCGGAGCAGACAGAGCCCCTCAGGTCCTGCGAGGACAGTGGCAAGGAGCCCTGGTCTGACGCAGGACCACCGTCTCGCGTACGCCTACCCAGACCAAAGGCGTCATATGGCAGGAGGATGAAGAGCAGAGGTACAGAGGTGAGGAAGGGCGTTGGGGTCCAAACCACCAGTGAGATCCGTCATCACAGGGGCACTTTAACACCAGCAAGGAAAAAGTTTTGTTTTCAATACATTAAGAAAAGTTTTGGCTTTGCCTGTGTAATAAATTGTATATACATTATTATGTTTGTAATATATGTTGATACATACTGTATATATTGTGATTCTGTCTTGTATGTGCCTAAGTATTTTATTTAACTCCTTAGATAAAGGAAGGTGGCGTCACCGACTTCTTCCCTGAGATCCTGACCCAAAGAGCAGTTTCTGAAGGGCCAAAAAGAAGACAGCATATTAGGAAAGACGATGTTTCCAGAGACAGGGACAGACTTATGGCCAAAATAGATGAGATGCTTAAGGTATCCCCCTGTGAAACCCCTCCTGGCCGTGACATCCTTCCATTTTTATCCGAAAGACCACTGTCGGAAGATCCACATCAGATCAGAGTCCGTGGCCTTGCCAAGAAGACCCAGACTGACCTGTCACTGGTGGAGGAGTTTAAACAGGATGCTTTAAGCACAGTAAAGGGAGAACACCCCAGAATACCTTTCGACAGCAACAATTCCCAGACTGCCAAAGAGACCTGCGTTGCTGAGGAGCTTGGCGAGATGTCAGAACAGCCAGCTCCTCCAGTGCTCTCCTTGACAGAGCCCGTGAAGGCGACAGTGATGGAGGCTTCAATGAACAGCTGCCCAGGACACCCGCTGCCTCGTATACGTCAGCCCAGACCAAAGGCCTCATATGGCAGAAGGATCACGAATGGGGCCATAGAGGTGAGGAAGGGTTCGGGGTTCCAGGTCGCCCGTAAGATCGCTCATGTGTGGCAGGAGCCCTTTACCACCAGCGAAGAAAGTCCCACCAAGTGCAACTCTGGTAATTTTCCACCCCAGAGTGAAGGCTCCTTAATAAGACCACATCATCCTCGGTGTTTGAAACTGCAAATGGAGGAGAAGATCCCGGCATTGGAGAGCTTCCCTAAGGAGGCTTGGGCAGGAGGAAAGAAAAGAGAGAAAAAGACAAAAAAACAAACCCATCTCATATCTGTCCAAGCTGAAGAAGACATGCAGTTGGACAAGGAGACCAGCAACCATGACATCTCATCTTTTACATCTGAGTTCCCACCAGATAACAGGGAGAAGGAAGACAATGAAATTCATGTCCCTCCAAAACCCACAACGATCAGTACAGAACCAGAGGACACTTTACAAACTGAAAGCATCAGTGCCCGACCGGGACAAATAGAAGCCATGGTTGGACAACTTAAAGTTTTGGCAACAGAAAAGGAAGTCGAACAGGAAAAGGCTAGTAGTGTCTGGAAGAAGCTCCTTAGGAAAACCGGTGCCAGGAAGATGAAAGAAAGTCCAAAGAAACTCAACAGAGACTCAGAGAGTGCCACACCATCTTCATTTAAAACACAACAGAAGGATAATGAGGTAAAAACAAAGTAGAAATGTTATGTGATATTTGTTTTCTGTGTTGTTTCTTCCAGTTGTGGTTAGTTTTTCTAGAAGCTGTAAATGGGAATGGGAGGTAACTATGTAACTAAGTATACTGTACCTGACAAATCTCATGCCCACAATGCCTGCTGGGATAGCCAAGCAGTGTGACATCACCTGTGTAAAGACAGGGAAGTCAAAGATGGCCAAGTGTGTAAGTCAACACTGAAATTATGTTTAAAATACCTTCTGTTTCAGAGCTCAACTCAAGAACAGCCTTCATGCAATCAAGAGAGACTTACTACAGAGAGAGTAGAGGGAAGCTGTACCTCCTGCTTTGCTTTTCTTAAGCTTTTTAGGAGGAAGAGAAGGTGAAGGGACTGCAATCAGACTGGCAGTAGCATAGCCCCTGCAACATTCTTTCACTTCAATGATTACTGAAACAACAGGGCTGGACGTGTACAATACGTTAACAGAAAATAACAGAGCCTTCATTTTTTGTAAATACACAGAGACTTAATAAATTCTTTAATTGTTAACATAAAGTTGTTTGTGTGCATTTTAATCCGTGGTTCACAAAGTTTCTGGCTGAAGTTAGATCCGCAAGTGGTTGCAGCGTTTGTTAAAGGAAAATTAAAAATCCTTTTCCATCCTTACATCTATCTCAGAAAAGTAGCCAAGTAAAGCAACGTCGTTGTGTCCCTGTTGTATCTCCTAATTCCAAGCAAAAACATGGAAAACTGTCGTTAGATAAAATACTGTACATCGTGTAAGCTTGTGGAGCAGTCAGATATCAAGTATTAAATAATACAAATTTCATACAATGAACTTCACAATGATAAAAACACTGATTAAGATTAAGCACTAATAGCTACGAAATAGGTTGATCCTTCTTACTTCTCCCCTCTAGCGGTGGGAGGGAGTCGGGGGGACATTGAGGTGTTTTATGAGCCGAAGACGTTTTTGAAAGGAACTGAAGTCACGTTGTATTAGGAGAAACACTTGTAAACCAGCTCTCCCAGAGTGTCTTAACTGTCAACTGATGCGCGTCCTAAATCCTTACATACATACTTATAATGTTTAATTGTATAGAGAGTTCCTCCGTGCTTCTGATATCTTTTCAGTCTCGCCACCCTATACTGTACATCACCCATAATGGCAACGAGAACCAACAGGACACAGGTCGGATACTGTGCAATTATTCAGTCAGAACCGGAACAAAATATGGAAATAGCTACAACGCAGTGAGCTTTATACCATTTATTCGAATTAAAGAGCGATTTCAAATAAAACATTATACAAATATTCATTAATATATTTCACATTGTTGTCCAGCTGTTCTAAATGCGTCCGCGCCGCTGAGCACTTTTCCCAGAGAGTCTCCGCTTGCTCGCGCAGGGAGGAAACACGACATTTTATTTTTTACCCCAACATTTGGATTAAAACCCTTTTAAATATACAGAATACAGGGCTGAAAAAAAACGGAGGTCAGCAACTACTGTACAATTGCGACGGGCAATGACGACTAATGACAGGAACAGTGTGAGTGTGCTGAGCCTGTACTGAAGGAGAACACAGCCCCCTCCTGGAGGAGTTTTACAATGACAACACACGACCGTTAGCTCCGCACAATTCCGGGGTCGAACCCAATTCAGAATTGCATACTGTAGGAAACTTGTCAATTAGCAAGACAAGCTAGTGATACTGGTGTCTTTAACTATACTGTTACAGGAAATTTCTTACCTAGGGAGAGTGAATCACCTAAGTTTTTTTTGCACAGCTCGAATATTATCATGCTTTTTAGATTCTAAAGGTGTTTGCATGAATTGTTGATTCGGCAAAACTGTAATTCATGCGCCATGCTAATGAAGATTTGAGACTTCATTTGTATCGGAGGTTTTCTATCGATATTCATGGTAAATGGAACTAGTTTTGCACCTTTTGAATGCACTAACGCTTAGTGAAACGCGCTAATGCTGCCATACCGTCTTGCTGGGTGAAAGGCAGACTCTTTATTACGTCATCACTGGTAATATGATGAGTTGAACCAAGACTTTGTTACATCACTTCGTAACTATGCCAGCGTAGAAAATAAACTTTTTAAGCGCGTTTAGTTCAAGCTCACACGCGGTAAGAAGGTAGTCGAAGATTAAAAAGAAATTTGAAGAAAACACTTTCTCAAACAGAGAAGCCTCAAAATATTGATTTTATCTTAAACATAAAGGTAGGACATTTTTAACTTATTTACTCAAGGTACTGCTCTTCTATGTACAAGAATAGACTTTTTTACAGATATACAGTATGCACACTGAAAGTCAAAGCCGTCTTTCATTTAAATGTTAAAGAAATAAGATGTCAGTATTGAACTATTCAGGTTAACCTAATCATTTTCTGTGGGGTTTCAAGATGGATGCCAAGGAGGGGAACAACCTCCGAGTGAAAGCTGTGGAGGGTAAGGCGAGACAATCAGAAGATTGCTTGGTAAGTTGAAAAAGGATGCGTCTCCACGATCAGCTCTTTAATTACTGGATAAGATTAGTTTCTTATGGGGCAAATGTGTCTCACATTGTTTCCAATATCCACTACTGCCACATAAATGTACAAAAAATGGAAAGAAACCCAGAAAATCGTTCATATTCAAACTAGGAATTTTGTTTGACACTTTAGACAAAGAAAGGAGGAGTCGAAATGAGTCAAAAGCAGACTGCTGACCCCCGCCTGGATGTCAAAACCTCAACAGCCATTTCTGAGGGGCCAAAAAGAAAACAGCGGTTTGAGAAGGATGATGGTGATCTGTCCAGAGATGTGGACAGACTCATTGCTGAAATAGAGGAGATGTTCAGCGACTCGTCCAGTCAAACCCATCCTGGCCGAGACAAACAGGCGGAGCAGACAGAGCCCCTCATGTCCTGCGAGGACAGTGGCAAGGAGCCCTGGTCAGACGCAGGACCACCGTCTCGCGTACGCCTACCCAGACCAAAGGCGTCATATGGCAGGAGGATGAAGAGCAGAGGTACAGAGGTGAGGAAGGGCGTTGGGGTCCAAACCACCAGTGAGACCCGTCATCACAGGGGCACTTGAAGACCAGCAAGGGCAAAAAACATTAGGAAAAATTCTGGCTTTGGCAACTTAATAAACTGGATGTACAGTATTGTGTTTAACAGATACATATTGAGATATTATACACGGTAGTTCTGGTTTTTATTTGTAGACAATTTTTAACTTTTTAGGTAAAACAAGGAGTCATACCTTCTGAAAAGGAGACTGTTGAACTCCTCTCTGAGATCCTGACCCCACAAACAGTTTCTGAGGGGCCAAAAAGAAGAAAACATTGTGGGAATGACAATGTCTCCAGAGATGTGGACAGACACTTTCCAATGAAACCCATCCTGGCCGAGACAAACAGGCGGAGCAGACAGAGCCCCTCAGGTCCTGCGAGGACAGCGGCAAGGAGCCCTGGTCTGACGCAGGACCACCGTCTCGCGTACGTCTACCCAGACCAAAGGCGTCATATGGCAGGAGGATGGAGAGCAGAGGTACAGAGGTGAGGAAGGGCGTTGGGGTCCAAACCACCAGTGAGATCCGTCATCACAGGGGCACTTTAACACCAGCAAGGAAAAAGTTCTGTTTTAAATACATTAAGAAAAGTTTTGGCTTTGCCTGTGTAATAAATTGTATATACATTATTATGTTTGTAATATATGTTGATACATACTGTATATACTGTATTGTGATTCTGTCTTTTACTGTATGTGCCTAAGTATTTTATTTAACTCCTTAGATAAAGGAAGGTGGCGTCACCGACTTCTTCCCTGAGATCCTGACCCAAAGAGCAGTTTCTGAAGGGCCAAAAAGAAGACAACATATTAGGAAAGACGATGTTTCCAGAGATGGGGACAGACTTATGGCCAAAATAGATGAGCTGCTTAAGGTATCCCCCTGTGAAACCCCTCCTGGCCGTGACATCCTTCCATTTTTATCCGAAAGACCACTGTCGGAAGATCCACATCAGATCAGAGTCCGTGGCCTTGCCAAGAAGACCCAGACTGACCTGTCACTGGTGGAGGAGTTTAAACAGGATGCGTTAAGCACAGTAAAGGGAGAACACCCCAGAATACCTTTCGACAGCAACAATTCCCAGACTGCCAAAGAGACCTGCGTTGCTGAGGAGCTTGGCGAGATGTCAGAACAGCCAGCTCCTCCAGTGCTCTCCTTGACAGAGCCCGTGAAGGCGACAGTGATGGAGGCTTCAATGAACAGCTGCCCAGGACACCCGCTGCCTCGTATACGTCAGCCCAGACCAAAGGCCTCATATGGCAGAAGGATCACGAATGGGGCCATAGAGGTGAGGAAGGGTTCGGGGTTCCAGGTCGCCCGTAAGATCGCTCATGTGTGGCAGGAGCCCTTTACCACCAGCGAAGAAAGTCCCACCAAGTGCAACTCTGGTAATTTTCCACCCCAGAGTGAAGGCTCCTTAATAAGACCACATCATCCTCGGTGTTTGAAACTGCAAATGGAGGAGAAGATCCCGGCATTGGAGAGCTTCCCTAAGGAGGCTTGGGCAGGAGGAAAGAAAAGAGAGAAAAAGACAAAAAAACAAACCCGTCTCATATCTGTCCAAGCTGAAGAAGACATGCAGTTGGACAAGGAGACCAGCAACCATGACATCTCATCTTTTACATCTGAGTTCCCACCAGATAACGGGGAGAAGGAAGACAATGAAATTCATGTCCCTCCAAAACCCACAACGATCAGTACAGAACCAGAGGACACTTTACAAACTGAAAGCATCAGTGCCCGACCGGGACAAATAGAAGCCATGGTTGGACAACTTAAAGTTTTGGCAACAGAAAAGGAAGTCGAACAGGAAAAGGCTAGTAGTGTCTGGAAGAAGCTCCTTAGGAAAACCAGTGCCAGGAAGATGAAAGAAAGTCCAAAGAAACTCAACAGAGACTCAGAGAGTGCCACACCATCTTCATTTAAAACACAACAGAAGGATAATGAGGTAAAAACAAAGTAGAAATGTTATGTGATATTTGTTTTCTGTGTTGTTTCTTCCAGTTGTGGTTAGTTTTTCTAGAAGCTGTAAATGGGAATGGGAGGTAACTATGTAACTAAGTATACTGTACCTGACAAATCTCATGCCCACAATGCCTGCTGGGATAGCCAAGCAGTGTGACATCACCTGTGTAAAGACAGGGAAGTCAAAGATGGCCAAGTGTGTAAGTCAACACTGAAATTATGTTTAAAATACCTTCTGTTTCAGAGCTCAACTCAAGAACAGCCTTCATGCAATCAAGAGAGACTTACTACAGAGAGAGTAGAGGGAAGCTGTACCTCCTGCTTTGCTTTTCTTAAGCTTTTTAGGAGGAAGAGAAGGTGAAGGGATTGCAATCAGACTGGCAGTAGCATAGCCCCTGCAACATTCTTTCACTTCAATGATTACTGAAACAACAGGGCTGGACGTGTACAATACGTTAACAGAAAATAACAGAGCCTTCATTTTTTGTAAATACACAGAGACTTAATAAATTCTTTAATTGTTAACATAAAGTTGTTTGTGTGCATTTTAATCCGTGGTTCACAAAGTTTCTGGCTGAAGTTAGATCCGCAAGTGGTTGCAGCGTTTGTTAAAGGAAAATTAAAAATCCTTTTCCATCCTTACATCTATCTCAGAAAAGTAGCCAAGTAAAACAACGTCGTTGTGTCCCTGTTGTATCTCCTAATTCCAAGCAAAAAAATGGAAAACTGTCGTTAGATAAAATACTGTCCATCGTGTAAGCTTGTGGAGCAGTCAGATATCAAGTATTAAATAATACAAATTTCATACAATGAACTTCACAATGATAAAAACACTGATTAAGATTAAGCACTAATAGCTACGAAATAGGTTGATCCTTCTTACTTCTCCCCTCTAGCGGTGGGAGGGAGTCGGGGGGACATTGAGGTGTTTTATGAGCCGAAGACGTTTTTGAAAGAAACTGAAGTCACGTTGTATTAGGAGAAACACTTGTAAACCAGCTCTCCCAGAGTGTCTTAACTGTCAACTGATGCGCGTCCTAAATCCTTACATACATACTTATAATGTTTAATTGTATAGAGAGTTCCTCCGTGCTTCTGATATCTTTTCAGTCTCGCCACCCTATACTGTACATCACCCATAATGGCAACGAGAACCAACAGGACACAGGTCGGATACTGTGCAATTATTCAGTCAGAACCGGAACAAAATATGGAAATAGCTACAACGCAGTGAGCTTTATACCATTTATTCGAATTAAAGAGCGATTTCAAATAAAACATTATACAAATATTCATTAATATATTTCACATTGTTGTCCAGCTGTTCTAAATCCGTCCGCGCCGCTGAGCACTTTTCCCAGAGAGTCTCCGCTTGCTCGCGCAGGGAGGAAACACGACATTTTATTTTTTACCCCAACATTTGGATTAAAACCCTTTTAAATATACAGAATACAGGGCTGAAAAAAAACGGAGGTCAGCAACTACTGTACAATTGCGACGGGCAATGACGACTAATGACAGGAACAGTGTGAGTGTGCTGAGCCTGTACTGAAGGAGAACACAGCCCCCT
Source organism: Atractosteus spatula (assembly GCF_055471065.1). Taxonomy (NCBI): domain Eukaryota; kingdom Metazoa; phylum Chordata; class Actinopteri; order Semionotiformes; family Lepisosteidae; genus Atractosteus; species Atractosteus spatula. The sequence goes on along the minus strand of NC_142708.1, from coordinate 61,482,174 downwards.
CCTGGAGGAGTTTTACAATGACAACACACGACCGTTAGCTCCGCACAATTCCGGGGTCGAACCCAATTCAGAATTGCATACTGTAGGAAACTTGTCAATTAGCAAGACAAGCTAGTGATACTGGTGTCTTTAACTATACTGTTACAGGAAATTTCTTACCTAGGGAGAGTGAATCACCTAAGTTTTTTTTGCACAGCTCGAATATTATCATGCTTTTTAGATTCTAAAGGTGTTTGCATGAATTGTTGATTCGGCAAAACTGTAATTCATGCGCCATGCTAATGAAGATTTGAGACTTCATTTGTATCGGAGGTTTTCTATCGATATTCATGGTAAATGGAACTAGTTTTGCACCTTTTGAATGCACTAACGCTTAGTGAAACGCGCTAATGCTGCCATACCGTCTTGCTGGGTGAAAGGCAGACTCTTTATTACGTCATCACTGGTAATATGATGAGTTGAACCAAGACTTTGTTACATCACTTCGTAACTATGCCAGCGTAGAAAATAAACTTTTTAAGCGCGTTTAGTTCAAGCTCACACGCGGTAAGAAGGTAGTCGAAGATTAAAAAGAAATTTGAAGAAAACACTTTCTCAAACAGAGAAGCCTCAAAATATTGATTTTATCTTAAACATAAAGGTAGGACATTTTTAACTTATTTACTCAAGGTACTGCTCTTCTATGTACAAGAATAGACTTTTTTACAGATATACAGTATGCACACTGAAAGTCAAAGCCGTCTTTCATTTAAATGTTAAAGAAATAAGATGTCAGTATTGAACTATTCAGGTTAACCTAATCATTTTCTGTGGGGTTTCAAGATGGATGCCAAGGAGGGGAACAACCTCCGAGTGAAAGCTGTGGAGGGTAAGGCGAGACAATCAGAAGATTGCTTGGTAAGTTGAAAAAGGATGCGTCTCCACGATCAGCTCTTTAATTACTGGATAAGATTAGTTTCTTCTGGGGCAAATGTGTCTCACATTGTTTCCAATATCCACTACTGCCACATAAATGTACAAAAAATGGAAAGAAACCCAGAAAATCGTTCATATTCAAACTAGGAATTTTGTTTGACACTTTAGACAAAGAAAGGAGGAGTCGAAATGAGTCAAAAGCAGACTGCTGACCCCCGCCTGGATGTCAAAACCTCAACAGCCATTTCTGAGGGGCCAAAAAGAAAACAGCGGTTTGAGAAGGATGATGGTGATCTGTCCAGAGATGTGGACAGACTCATTGCTGAAATAGAGGAGATGTTCAGCGACTCGTCCAGTCAAACCCATCCTGGCCGAGACAAACAGGCGGAGCAGACAGAGCCCCTCATGTCCTGCGAGGATAGTGGCAAGGAGCCCTGGTCAGACGCAGGACCACCGTCTCGCGTACGCCTACCCAGACCAAAGGCGTCATATGGCAGGAGGATGAAGAGCAGAGGTACAGAGGTGAGGAAGGGCGTTGGGGTCCAAACCACCAGTGAGACCCGTCATCACAGGGGCACTTGAAGACCAGCAAGGGCAAAAAACATTAGGAAAATTCTGGCTTTGGCAACTTAATAAACTGGATGTACAGTATTGTGTTTAACAGATACATATTGAGATATTATACACGGTAGTTCTGGTTTTTATTTGTAGACAATTTTTAACTTTTTAGGTAAAACAAGGAGTCATACCTTCTGAAAAGGAGACTGTTGAACTCCTCTCTGAGATCCTGACCCCACAAACAGTTTCTGAGGGGCCAAAAAGAAGAAAACATTGTGGGAATGACAATGTCTCCAGAGATGTGGACAGACACTTTGCTGAAATAGAGATGTTCAGCGACTCCTCCAATGAAACCCATCCTGGCCGAGACAAACAGGCGGAGCAGACAGAGCCCCTCAGGTCCTGCGAGGACAGCGGCAAGGAGCCCTGGTCTGACGCAGGACCACCGTCTCGCGTACGTCTACCCAGACCAAAGGCGTCATATGGCAGGAGGATGGAGAGCAGAGGTACAGAGGTGAGGAAGGGCGTTAAGGGTCCAAACCACCAGTGAGATCCGTCATCACAGGGGCACTTTAACACCAGCAAGGAAAAAGTTTTGTTTTAAATACATTAAGAAAAGTTTTGGCTTTGCCTGTGTAATAAATTGTATATACATTATTATGTTTGTAATATATGTTGATACATACTGTATATACTGTATTGTGATTCTGTCTTTTACTGTATGTGCCTAAGTATTTTATTTAACTCCTTAGATAAAGGAAGGTGGCGTCACCGACTTCTTCCCTGAGATCCTGACCCAAAGAGCAGTTTCTGAAGGGCCAAAAAGAAGACAACATATTAGGAAAGACGATGTTTCCAGAGATGGGGACAGACTTATGGCCAAAATAGATGAGCTGCTTAAGGTATCCCCCTGTGAAACCCCTCCTGGCCGTGACATCCTTCCATTTTTATCCGAAAGACCACTGTCGGAAGATCCACATCAGATCAGAGTCCGTGGCCTTGCCAAGAAGACCCAGACTGACCTGTCACTGGTGGAGGAGTTTAAACAGGATGCGTTAAGCACAGTAAAGGGAGAACACCCCAGAATACCTTTCGACAGCAACAATTCCCAGACTGCCAAAGAGACCTGCGTTGCTGAGGAGCTTGGCGAGATGTCAGAACAGCCAGCTCCTCCAGTGCTCTCCTTGACAGAGCCCGTGAAGGCGACAGTGATGGAGGCTTCAATGAACAGCTGCCCAGGACACCCGCTGCCTCGTATACGTCAGCCCAGACCAAAGGCCTCATATGGCAGAAGGATCACGAATGGGGCCATAGAGGTGAGGAAGGGTTCGGGGTTCCAGGTCGCCCGTAAGATCGCTCATGTGTGGCAGGAGCCCTTTACCACCAGCGAAGAAAGTCCCACCAAGTGCAACTCTGGTAATTTTCCACCCCAGAGTGAAGGCTCCTTAATAAGACCACATCATCCTCGGTGTTTGAAACTGCAAATGGAGGAGAAGATCCCGGCATTGGAGAGCTTCCCTAAGGAGGCTTGGGCAGGAGGAAAGAAAAGAGAGAAAAAGACAAAAAAACAAACCCGTCTCATATCTGTCCAAGCTGAAGAAGACATGCAGTTGGACAAGGAGACCAGCAACCATGACATCTCATCTTTTACATCTGAGTTCCCACCAGATAACGGGGAGAAGGAAGACAATGAAATTCATGTCCCTCCAAAACCCACAACGATCAGTACAGAACCAGAGGACACTTTACAAACTGAAAGCATCAGTGCCCGACCGGGACAAATAGAAGCCATGGTTGGACAACTTAAAGTTTTGGCAACAGAAAAGGAAGTCGAACAGGAAAAGGCTAGTAGTGTCTGGAAGAAGCTCCTTAGGAAAACCAGTGCCAGGAAGATGAAAGAAAGTCCAAAGAAACTCAACAGAGACTCAGAGAGTGCCACACCATCTTCATTTAAAACACAACAGAAGGATAATGAGGTAAAAACAAAGTAGAAATGTTATGTGATATTTGTTTTCTGTGTTGTTTCTTCCAGTTGTGGTTAGTTTTTCTAGAAGCTGTAAATGGGAATGGGAGGTAACTATGTAACTAAGTATACTGTACCTGACAAATCTCATGCCCACAATGCCTGCTGGGATAGCCAAGCAGTGTGACATCACGTGTGTAAAGACAGGGAAGTCAAAGATGGCCAAGTGTGTAAGTCAACACTGAAATTATGTTTAAAATACCTTCTGTTTCAGAGCTCAACTCAAGAACAGCCTTCATGCAATCAAGAGAGACTTACTACAGAGAGAGTAGAGGGAAGCTGTACCTCCTGCTTTGCTTTTCTTAAGCTTTTTAGGAGGAAGAGAAGGTGAAGGGACTGCAATCAGACTGGCAGTAGCATAGCCCCTGCAACATTCTTTCACTTCAATGATTACTGAAACAACAGGGCTGGACGTGTACAATACGTCAACAGAAAATAACAGAGCCTTCATTTTTTGTAAATACACAGAGACTTAATAAATTCTTTAATTGTTAACATAAAGTTGTTTGTGTGCATTTTAATCCGTGGTTCACAAAGTTTCTGGCTGAAGTTAGATCCGCAAGTGGTTGCAGCGTTTGTTAAAGGAAAATTAAAAATCCTTTTCCATCCTTACATCTATCTCAGAAAAGTAGCCAAGTAAAACAACGTCGTTGTGTCCCTGTTGTATCTCCTAATTCCAAGCAAAAAAATGGAAAACTGTCGTTAGATAAAATACTGTACATCGTGTAAGCTTGTGGAGCAGTCAGATATCAAGTATTAAATAATACAAATTTCATACAATGAACTTCACAATGATAAAAACACTGATTAAGATTAAGCACTAATAGCTACGAAATAGGTTGATCCTTCTTACTTCTCCCCTCTAGCGGTGGGAGGGAGTCGGGGGGACATTGAGGTGTTTTATGAGCCGAAGACGTTTTTGAAAGGAACTGAAGTCACGTTGTATTAGGAGAAACACTTGTAAACCAGCTCTCCCAGAGTGTCTTAACTGTCAACTGATGCGCGTCCTAAATCCTTACATACATACTTATAATGTTTAATTGTATAGAGAGTTCCTCCGTGCTTCTGATATCTTTTCAGTCTCGCCACCCTATACTGTACATCACCCATAATGGCAACGAGAACCAACAGGACACAGGTCGGATACTGTGCAATTATTCAGTCAGAACCGGAACAAAATATGGAAATAGCTACAACGCAGTGAGCTTTATACCATTTATTCGAATTAAAGAGCGATTTCAAATAAAACATTATACAAATATTCATTAATATATTTCACATTGTTGTCCAGCTGTTCTAAATCCGTCCGCGCCGCTGAGCACTTTTCCCAGAGAGTCTCCGCTTGCTCGCGCAGGGAGGAAACACGACATTTTATTTTTTACCCCAACATTTGGATTAAAACCCTTTTAAATATACAGAATACAGGGCTGAAAAAAAACGGAGGTCAGCAACTACTGTACAATTGCGACGGGCAATGACGACTAATGACAGGAACAGTGTGAGTGTGCTGAGCCTGTACTGAAGGAGAACACAGCCCCCTCCTGGAGGAGTTTTACAATGACAACACACGACCGTTAGCTCCGCACAATTCCGGGGTCGAACCCAATTCAGAATTGCATACTGTAGGAAACTTGTCAATTAGCAAGACAAGCTAGTGATACTGGTGTCTTTAACTATACTGTTACAGGAAATTTCTTACCTAGGGAGAGTGAATCACCTAAGTTTTTTTTGCACAGCTCGAATATTATCATGCTTTTTAGATTCTAAAGGTGTTTGCATGAATTGTTGATTCGGCAAAACTGTAATTCATGCGCCATGCTAATGAAGATTTGAGACTTCATTTGTATCGGAGGTTTTCTATCGATATTCATGGTAAATGGAACTAGTTTTGCACCTTTTGAATGCACTAACGCTTAGTGAAACGCGCTAATGCTGCCATACCGTCTTGCTGGGTGAAAGGCAGACTCTTTATTACGTCATCACTGGTAATATGATGAGTTGAACCAAGACTTTGTTACATCACTTCGTAACTATGCCAGCGTAGAAAATAAACTTTTTAAGCGCGTTTAGTTCAAGCTCACACGCGGTAAGAAGGTAGTCGAAGATTAAAAAGAAATTTGAAGAAAACACTTTCTCAAACAGAGAAGCCTCAAAATATTGATTTTATCTTAAACATAAAGGTAGGACATTTTTAACTTATTTACTCAAGGTACTGCTCTTCTATGTACAAGAATAGACTTTTTTACAGATATACAGTATGCACACTGAAAGTCAAAGCCGTCTTTCATTTAAATGTTAAAGAAATAAGATGTCAGTATTGAACTATTCAGGTTAACCTAATCATTTTCTGTGGGGTTTCAAGATGGATGCCAAGGAGGGGAACAACCTCCGAGTGAAAGCTGTGGAGGGTAAGGCGAGACAATCAGAAGATTGCTTGGTAAGTTGAAAAAGGATGCGTCTCCACGATCAGCTCTTTAATTACTGGATAAGATTAGTTTCTTCTGGGGCAAATGTGTCTCACATTGTTTCCAATATCCACTACTGCCACATAAATGTACAAAAAATGGAAAGAAACCCAGAAAATCGTTCATATTCAAACTAGGAATTTTGTTTGACACTTTAGACAAAGAAAGGAGGAGTCGAAATGAGTCAAAAGCAGACTGCTGACCCCCGCCTGGATGTCAAAACCTCAACAGCCATTTCTGAGGGGCCAAAAAGAAAACAGCGGTTTGAGAAGGATGATGGTGATCTGTCCAGAGATGTGGACAGACTCATTGCTGAAATAGAGGAGATGTTCAGCGACTCGTCCAGTCAAACCCATCCTGGCCGAGACAAACAGGCGGAGCAGACAGAGTGTTTAAAATACCTTCTGTTTCAGAGCTCAACTCAAGAACAGCCTTCATGCAATCAAGAGAGACTTACTACAGAGAGAGTAGAGGGAAGCTGTACCTCCTGCTTTGCTTTTCTTAAGCTTTTTAGGAGGAAGAGAAGGTGAAGGGATTGCAATCAGACTGGCAGTAGCATAGCCCCTGCAACATTCTTTCACTTCAATGATTACTGAAACAACAGGGCTGGACGTGTACAATACGTTAACAGAAAATAACAGAGCCTTCATTTTTTGTAAATACACAGAGACTTAATAAATTCTTTAATTGTTAACATAAAGTTGTTTGTGTGCATTTTAATCCGTGGTTCACAAAGTTTCTGGCTGAAGTTAGATCCGCAAGTGGTTGCAGCGTTTGTTAAAGGAAAATTAAAAATCCTTTTCCATCCTTACATCTATCTCAGAAAAGTAGCCAAGTAAAACAACGTCGTTGTGTCCCTGTTGTATCTCCTAATTCCAAGCAAAAAAATGGAAAACTGTCGTTAGATAAAATACTGTCCATCGTGTAAGCTTGTGGAGCAGTCAGATATCAAGTATTAAATAATACAAATTTCATACAATGAACTTCACAATGATAAAAACACTGATTAAGATTAAGCACTAATAGCTACGAAATAGGTTGATCCTTCTTACTTCTCCCCTCTAGCGGTGGGAGGGAGTCGGGGGGACATTGAGGTGTTTTATGAGCCGAAGACGTTTTTGAAAGAAACTGAAGTCACGTTGTATTAGGAGAAACACTTGTAAACCAGCTCTCCCAGAGTGTCTTAACTGTCAACTGATGCGCGTCCTAAATCCTTACATACATACTTATAATGTTTAATTGTATAGAGAGTTCCTCCGTGCTTCTGATATCTTTTCAGTCTCGCCACCCTATACTGTACATCACCCATAATGGCAACGAGAACCAACAGGACACAGGTCGGATACTGTGCAATTATTCAGTCAGAACCGGAACAAAATATGGAAATAGCTACAACGCAGTGAGCTTTATACCATTTATTCGAATTAAAGAGCGATTTCAAATAAAACATTATACAAATATTCATTAATATATTTCACATTGTTGTCCAGCTGTTCTAAATCCGTCCGCGCCGCTGAGCACTTTTCCCAGAGAGTCTCCGCTTGCTCGCGCAGGGAGGAAACACGACATTTTATTTTTTACCCCAACATTTGGATTAAAACCCTTTTAAATATACAGAATACAGGGCTGAAAAAAAACGGAGGTCAGCAACTACTGTACAATTGCGACGGGCAATGACGACTAATGACAGGAACAGTGTGAGTGTGCTGAGCCTGTACTGAAGGAGAACACAGCCCCCTCCTGGAGGAGTTTTACAATGACAACACACGACCGTTAGCTCCGCACAATTCCGGGGTCGAACCCAATTCAGAATTGCATACTGTAGGAAACTTGTCAATTAGCAAGACAAGCTAGTGATACTGGTGTCTTTAACTATACTGTTACAGGAAATTTCTTACCTAGGGAGAGTGAATCACCTAAGTTTTTTTTGCACAGCTCGAATATTATCATGCTTTTTAGATTCTAAAGGTGTTTGCATGAATTGTTGATTCGGCAAAACTGTAATTCATGCGCCATGCTAATGAAGATTTGAGACTTCATTTGTATCGGAGGTTTTCTATCGATATTCATGGTAAATGGAACTAGTTTTGCACCTTTTGAATGCACTAACGCTTAGTGAAACGCGCTAATGCTGCCATACCGTCTTGCTGGGTGAAAGGCAGACTCTTTATTACGTCATCACTGGTAATATGATGAGTTGAACCAAGACTTTGTTACATCACTTCGTAACTATGCCAGCGTAGAAAATAAACTTTTTAAGCGCGTTTAGTTCAAGCTCACACGCGGTAAGAAGGTAGTCGAAGATTAAAAAGAAATTTGAAGAAAACACTTTCTCAAACAGAGAAGCCTCAAAATATTGATTTTATCTTAAACATAAAGGTAGGACATTTTTAACTTATTTACTCAAGGTACTGCTCTTCTATGTACAAGAATAGACTTTTTTACAGATATACAGTATGCACACTGAAAGTCAAAGCCGTCTTTCATTTAAATGTTAAAGAAATAAGATGTCAGTATTGAACTATTCAGGTTAACCTAATCATTTTCTGTGGGGTTTCAAGATGGATGCCAAGGAGGGGAACAACCTCCGAGTGAAAGCTGTGGAGGGTAAGGCGAGACAATCAGAAGATTGCTTGGTAAGTTGAAAAAGGATGCGTCTCCACGATCAGCTCTTTAATTACTGGATAAGATTAGTTTCTTCTGGGGCAAATGTGTCTCACATTGTTTCCAATATCCACTACTGCCACATAAATGTACAAAAAATGGAAAGAAACCCAGAAAATCGTTCATATTCAAACTAGGAATTTTGTTTGACACTTTAGACAAAGAAAGGAGGAGTCGAAATGAGTCAAAAGCAGACTGCTGACCCCCGCCTGGATGTCAAAACCTCAACAGCCATTTCTGAGGGGCCAAAAAGAAAACAGCGGTTTGAGAAGGATGATGGTGATCTGTCCAGAGATGTGGACAGACTCATTGCTGAAATAGAGGAGATGTTCAGCGACTCGTCCAGTCAAACCCATCCTGGCCGAGACAAACAGGCGGAGCAGACAGAGCCCCTCATGTCCTGCGAGGATAGTGGCAAGGAGCCCTGGTCAGACGCAGGACCACCGTCTCGCGTACGCCTACCCAGACCAAAGGCGTCATATGGCAGGAGGATGAAGAGCAGAGGTACAGAGGTGAGGAAGGGCGTTGGGGTCCAAACCACCAGTGAGACCCGTCATCACAGGGGCACTTGAAGACCAGCAAGGGCAAAAAACATTAGGAAAATTCTGGCTTTGGCAACTTAATAAACTGGATGTACAGTATTGTGTTTAACAGATACATATTGAGATATTATACACGGTAGTTCTGGTTTTTATTTGTAGACAATTTTTAACTTTTTAGGTAAAACAAGGAGTCATACCTTCTGAAAAGGAGACTGTTGAACTCCTCTCTGAGATCCTGACCCCACAAACAGTTTCTGAGGGGCCAAAAAGAAGAAAACATTGTGGGAATGACAATGTCTCCAGAGATGTGGACAGACACTTTGCTGAAATAGAGATGTTCAGCGACTCCTCCAATGAAACCCATCCTGGCCGAGACAAACAGGCGGAGCAGACAGAGCCCCTCAGGTCCTGCGAGGACAGCGGCAAGGAGCCCTGGTCTGACGCAGGACCACCGTCTCGCGTACGTCTACCCAGACCAAAGGCGTCATATGGCAGGAGGATGGAGAGCAGAGGTACAGAGGTGAGGAAGGGCGTTAAGGGTCCAAACCACCAGTGAGATCCGTCATCACAGGGGCACTTTAACACCAGCAAGGAAAAAGTTTTGTTTTAAATACATTAAGAAAAGTTTTGGCTTTGCCTGTGTAATAAATTGTATATACATTATTATGTTTGTAATATATGTTGATACATACTGTATATACTGTATTGTGATTCTGTCTTTTACTGTATGTGCCTAAGTATTTTATTTAACTCCTTAGATAAAGGAAGGTGGCGTCACCGACTTCTTCCCTGAGATCCTGACCCAAAGAGCAGTTTCTGAAGGGCCAAAAAGAAGACAACATATTAGGAAAGACGATGTTTCCAGAGATGGGGACAGACTTATGGCCAAAATAGATGAGCTGCTTAAGGTATCCCCCTGTGAAACCCCTCCTGGCCGTGACATCCTTCCATTTTTATCCGAAAGACCACTGTCGGAAGATCCACATCAGATCAGAGTCCGTGGCCTTGCCAAGAAGACCCAGACTGACCTGTCACTGGTGGAGGAGTTTAAACAGGATGCGTTAAGCACAGTAAAGGGAGAACACCCCAGAATACCTTTCGACAGCAACAATTCCCAGACTGCCAAAGAGACCTGCGTTGCTGAGGAGCTTGGCGAGATGTCAGAACAGCCAGCTCCTCCAGTGCTCTCCTTGACAGAGCCCGTGAAGGCGACAGTGATGGAGGCTTCAATGAACAGCTGCCCAGGACACCCGCTGCCTCGTATACGTCAGCCCAGACCAAAGGCCTCATATGGCAGAAGGATCACGAATGGGGCCATAGAGGTGAGGAAGGGTTCGGGGTTCCAGGTCGCCCGTAAGATCGCTCATGTGTGGCAGGAGCCCTTTACCACCAGCGAAGAAAGTCCCACCAAGTGCAACTCTGGTAATTTTCCACCCCAGAGTGAAGGCTCCTTAATAAGACCACATCATCCTCGGTGTTTGAAACTGCAAATGGAGGAGAAGATCCCGGCATTGGAGAGCTTCCCTAAGGAGGCTTGGGCAGGAGGAAAGAAAAGAGAGAAAAAGACAAAAAAACAAACCCGTCTCATATCTGTCCAAGCTGAAGAAGACATGCAGTTGGACAAGGAGACCAGCAACCATGACATCTCATCTTTTACATCTGAGTTCCCACCAGATAACGGGGAGAAGGAAGACAATGAAATTCATGTCCCTCCAAAACCCACAACGATCAGTACAGAACCAGAGGACACTTTACAAACTGAAAGCATCAGTGCCCGACCGGGACAAATAGAAGCCATGGTTGGACAACTTAAAGTTTTGGCAACAGAAAAGGAAGTCGAACAGGAAAAGGCTAGTAGTGTCTGGAAGAAGCTCCTTAGGAAAACCAGTGCCAGGAAGATGAAAGAAAGTCCAAAGAAACTCAACAGAGACTCAGAGAGTGCCACACCATCTTCATTTAAAACACAACAGAAGGATAATGAGGTAAAAACAAAGTAGAAATGTTATGTGATATTTGTTTTCTGTGTTGTTTCTTCCAGTTGTGGTTAGTTTTTCTAGAAGCTGTAAATGGGAATGGGAGGTAACTATGTAACTAAGTATACTGTACCTGACAAATCTCATGCCCACAATGCCTGCTGGGATAGCCAAGCAGTGTGACATCACGTGTGTAAAGACAGGGAAGTCAAAGATGGCCAAGTGTGTAAGTCAACACTGAAATTATGTTTAAAATACCTTCTGTTTCAGAGCTCAACTCAAGAACAGCCTTCATGCAATCAAGAGAGACTTACTACAGAGAGAGTAGAGGGAAGCTGTACCTCCTGCTTTGCTTTTCTTAAGCTTTTTAGGAGGAAGAGAAGGTGAAGGGACTGCAATCAGACTGGCAGTAGCATAGCCCCTGCAACATTCTTTCACTTCAATGATTACTGAAACAACAGGGCTGGACGTGTACAATACGTCAACAGAAAATAACAGAGCCTTCATTTTTTGTAAATACACAGAGACTTAATAAATTCTTTAATTGTTAACATAAAGTTGTTTGTGTGCATTTTAATCCGTGGTTCACAAAGTTTCTGGCTGAAGTTAGATCCGCAAGTGGTTGCAGCGTTTGTTAAAGGAAAATTAAAAATCCTTTTCCATCCTTACATCTATCTCAGAAAAGTAGCCAAGTAAAACAACGTCGTTGTGTCCCTGTTGTATCTCCTAATTCCAAGCAAAAAAATGGAAAACTGTCGTTAGATAAAATACTGTACATCGTGTAAGCTTGTGGAGCAGTCAGATATCAAGTATTAAATAATACAAATTTCATACAATGAACTTCACAATGATAAAAACACTGATTAAGATTAAGCACTAATAGCTACGAAATAGGTTGATCCTTCTTACTTCTCCCCTCTAGCGGTGGGAGGGAGTCGGGGGGACATTGAGGTGTTTTATGAGCCGAAGACGTTTTTGAAAGGAACTGAAGTCACGTTGTATTAGGAGAAACACTTGTAAACCAGCTCTCCCAGAGTGTCTTAACTGTCAACTGATGCGCGTCCTAAATCCTTACATACATACTTATAATGTTTAATTGTATAGAGAGTTCCTCCGTGCTTCTGATATCTTTTCAGTCTCGCCACCCTATACTGTACATCACCCATAATGGCAACGAGAACCAACAGGACACAGGTCGGATACTGTGCAATTATTCAGTCAGAACCGGAACAAAATATGGAAATAGCTACAACGCAGTGAGCTTTATACCATTTATTCGAATTAAAGAGCGATTTCAAATAAAACATTATACAAATATTCATTAATATATTTCACATTGTTGTCCAGCTGTTCTAAATCCGTCCGCGCCGCTGAGCACTTTTCCCAGAGAGTCTCCGCTTGCTCGCGCAGGGAGGAAACACGACATTTTATTTTTTACCCCAACATTTGGATTAAAACCCTTTTAAATATACAGAATACAGGGCTGAAAAAAAACGGAGGTCAGCAACTACTGTACAATTGCGACGGGCAATGACGACTAATGACAGGAACAGTGTGAGTGTGCTGAGCCTGTACTGAAGGAGAACACAGCCCCCTCCTGGAGGAGTTTTACAATGACAACACACGACCGTTAGCTCCGCACAATTCCGGGGTCGAACCCAATTCAGAATTGCATACTGTAGGAAACTTGTCAATTAGCAAGACAAGCTAGTGATACTGGTGTCTTTAACTATACTGTTACAGGAAATTTCTTACCTAGGGAGAGTGAATCACCTAAGTTTTTTTTGCACAGCTCGAATATTATCATGCTTTTTAGATTCTAAAGGTGTTTGCATGAATTGTTGATTCGGCAAAACTGTAATTCATGCGCCATGCTAATGAAGATTTGAGACTTCATTTGTATCGGAGGTTTTCTATCGATATTCATGGTAAATGGAACTAGTTTTGCACCTTTTGAATGCACTAACGCTTAGTGAAACGCGCTAATGCTGCCATACCGTCTTGCTGGGTGAAAGGCAGACTCTTTATTACGTCATCACTGGTAATATGATGAGTTGAACCAAGACTTTGTTACATCACTTCGTAACTATGCCAGCGTAGAAAATAAACTTTTTAAGCGCGTTTAGTTCAAGCTCACACGCGGTAAGAAGGTAGTCGAAGATTAAAAAGAAATTTGAAGAAAACACTTTCTCAAACAGAGAAGCCTCAAAATATTGATTTTATCTTAAACATAAAGGTAGGACATTTTTAACTTATTTACTCAAGGTACTGCTCTTCTATGTACAAGAATAGACTTTTTTACAGATATACAGTATGCACACTGAAAGTCAAAGCCGTCTTTCATTTAAATGTTAAAGAAATAAGATGTCAGTATTGAACTATTCAGGTTAACCTAATCATTTTCTGTGGGGTTTCAAGATGGATGCCAAGGAGGGGAACAACCTCCGAGTGAAAGCTGTGGAGGGTAAGGCGAGACAATCAGAAGATTGCTTGGTAAGTTGAAAAAGGATGCGTCTCCACGATCAGCTCTTTAATTACTGGATAAGATTAGTTTCTTCTGGGGCAAATGTGTCTCACATTGTTTCCAATATCCACTACTGCCACATAAATGTACAAAAAATGGAAAGAAACCCAGAAAATCGTTCATATTCAAACTAGGAATTTTGTTTGACACTTTAGACAAAGAAAGGAGGAGTCGAAATGAGTCAAAAGCAGACTGCTGACCCCCGCCTGGATGTCAAAACCTCAACAGCCATTTCTGAGGGGCCAAAAAGAAAACAGCGGTTTGAGAAGGATGATGGTGATCTGTCCAGAGATGTGGACAGACTCATTGCTGAAATAGAGGAGATGTTCAGCGACTCGTCCAGTCAAACCCATCCTGGCCGAGACAAACAGGCGGAGCAGACAGAGCCCCTCATGTCCTGCGAGGACAGTGGCAAGGAGCCCTGGTCAGACGCAGGACCACCGTCTCGCGTACGCCTACCCAGACCAAAGGCGTCATATGGCAGGAGGATGAAGAGCAGAGGTACAGAGGTGAGGAAGGGCATTGGGGTCCAAACCACCAGTGAGACCCGTCATCACAGGGGCACTTGAAGACCAGCAAGGGCAAAAAACATTAGGAAAAATTCTGGCTTTGGCAACTTAATAAACTGGATGTACAGTATTGTGTTTAACAGATACATATTGAGATATTATACACGGTAGTTCTGGTTTTTATTTGTAGACAATTTTTAACTTTTTAGGTAAAACAAGGAGTCATACCTTCTGAAAAGGAGACTGTTGAACTCCTCTCTGAGATCCTGACCCCACAAACAGTTTCTGAGGGGCCAAAAAGAAGAAAACATTGTGGGAATGACAATGTCTCCAGAGATGTGGACAGACACTTTGCTGAAATAGAGATGTTCAGCGACTCCTCCAATGAAACCCATCCTGGCCGAGACAAACAGGCGGAGCAGACAGAGCCCCTCAGGTCCTGCGAGGACAGCGGCAAGGAGCCCTGGTCTGACGCAGGACCACCGTCTCGCGTACGTCTACCCAGACCAAAGGCGTCATATGGCAGGAGGATGGAGAGCAGAGGTACAGAGGTGAGGAAGGGCGTTGGGGTCCAAACCACCAGTGAGATCCGTCATCACAGGGGCACTTTAACACCAGCAAGGAAAAAGTTTTGTTTTAAATACATTAAGAAAAGTTTTGGCTTTGCCTGTGTAATAAATTGTATATACATTATTATGTTTGTAATATATGTTGATACATACTGTATATACTGTATTGTGATTCTGTCTTTTACTGTATGTGCCTAAGTATTTTATTTAACTCCTTAGATAAAGGAAGGTGGCGTCACCGACTTCTTCCCTGAGATCCTGACCCAAAGAGCAGTTTCTGAAGGGCCAAAAAGAAGACAACATATTAGGAAAGACGATGTTTCCAGAGATGGGGACAGACTTATGGCCAAAATAGATGAGCTGCTTAAGGTATCCCCCTGTGAAACCCCTCCTGGCCGTGACATCCTTCCATTTTTATCCGAAAGACCACTGTCGGAAGATCCACATCAGATCAGAGTCCGTGGCCTTGCCAAGAAGACCCAGACTGACCTGTCACTGGTGGAGGAGTTTAAACAGGATGCGTTAAGCACAGTAAAGGGAGAACACCCCAGAATACCTTTCGACAGCAACAATTCCCAGACTGCCAAAGAGACCTGCGTTGCTGAGGAGCTTGGCGAGATGTCAGAACAGCCAGCTCCTCCAGTGCTCTCCTTGACAGAGCCCGTGAAGGCGACAGTGATGGAGGCTTCAATGAACAGCTGCCCAGGACACCCGCTGCCTCGTATACGTCAGCCCAGACCAAAGGCCTCATATGGCAGAAGGATCACGAATGGGGCCATAGAGGTGAGGAAGGGTTCGGGGTTCCAGGTCGCCCGTAAGATCGCTCATGTGTGGCAGGAGCCCTTTACCACCAGCGAAGAAAGTCCCACCAAGTGCAACTCTGGTAATTTTCCACCCCAGAGTGAAGGCTCCTTAATAAGACCACATCATCCTCGGTGTTTGAAACTGCAAATGGAGGAGAAGATCCCGGCATTGGAGAGCTTCCCTAAGGAGGCTTGGGCAGGAGGAAAGAAAAGAGAGAAAAAGACAAAAAAACAAACCCGTCTCATATCTGTCCAAGCTGAAGAAGACATGCAGTTGGACAAGGAGACCAGCAACCATGACATCTCATCTTTTACATCTGAGTTCCCACCAGATAACGGGGAGAAGGAAGACAATGAAATTCATGTCCCTCCAAAACCCACAACGATCAGTACAGAACCAGAGGACACTTTACAAACTGAAAGCATCAGTGCCCGACCGGGACAAATAGAAGCCATGGTTGGACAACTTAAAGTTTTGGCAACAGAAAAGGAAGTCGAACAGGAAAAGGCTAGTAGTGTCTGGAAGAAGCTCCTTAGGAAAACCAGTGCCAGGAAGATGAAAGAAAGTCCAAAGAAACTCAACAGAGACTCAGAGAGTGCCACACCATCTTCATTTAAAACACAACAGAAGGATAATGAGGTAAAAACAAAGTAGAAATGTTATGTGATATTTGTTTTCTGTGTTGTTTCTTCCAGTTGTGGTTAGTTTTTCTAGAAGCTGTAAATGGGAATGGGAGGTAACTATGTAACTAAGTATACTGTACCTGACAAATCTCATGCCCACAATGCCTGCTGGGATAGCCAAGCAGTGTGACATCACCTGTGTAAAGACAGGGAAGTCAAAGATGGCCAAGTGTGTAAGTCAACACTGAAATTATGTTTAAAATACCTTCTGTTTCAGAGCTCAACTCAAGAACAGCCTTCATGCAATCAAGAGAGACTTACTACAGAGAGAGTAGAGGGAAGCTGTACCTCCTGCTTTGCTTTTCTTAAGCTTTTTAGGAGGAAGAGAAGGTGAAGGGATTGCAATCAGACTGGCAGTAGCATAGCCCCTGCAACATTCTTTCACTTCAATGATTACTGAAACAACAGGGCTGGACGTGTACAATACGTTAACAGAAAATAACAGAGCCTTCATTTTTTGTAAATACACAGAGACTTAATAAATTCTTTAATTGTTAACATAAAGTTGTTTGTGTGCATTTTAATCCGTGGTTCACAAAGTTTCTGGCTGAAGTTAGATCCGCAAGTGGTTGCAGCGTTTGTTAAAGGAAAATTAAAAATCCTTTTCCATCCTTACATCTATCTCAGAAAAGTAGCCAAGTAAAACAACGTCGTTGTGTCCCTGTTGTATCTCCTAATTCCAAGCAAAAAAATGGAAAACTGTCGTTAGATAAAATACTGTCCATCGTGTAAGCTTGTGGAGCAGTCAGATATCAAGTATTAAATAATACAAATTTCATACAATGAACTTCACAATGATAAAAACACTGATTAAGATTAAGCACTAATAGCTACGAAATAGGTTGATCCTTCTTACTTCTCCCCTCTAGCGGTGGGAGGGAGTCGGGGGGACATTGAGGTGTTTTATGAGCCGAAGACGTTTTTGAAAGAAACTGAAGTCACGTTGTATTAGGAGAAACACTTGTAAACCAGCTCTCCCAGAGTGTCTTAACTGTCAACTGATGCGCGTCCTAAATCCTTACATACATACTTATAATGTTTAATTGTATAGAGAGTTCCTCCGTGCTTCTGATATCTTTTCAGTCTCGCCACCCTATACTGTACATCACCCATAATGGCAACGAGAACCAACAGGACACAGGTCGGATACTGTGCAATTATTCAGTCAGAACCGGAACAAAATATGGAAATAGCTACAACGCAGTGAGCTTTATACCATTTATTCGAATTAAAGAGCGATTTCAAATAAAACATTATACAAATATTCATTAATATATTTCACATTGTTGTCCAGCTGTTCTAAATCCGTCCGCGCCGCTGAGCACTTTTCCCAGAGAGTCTCCGCTTGCTCGCGCAGGGAGGAAACACGACATTTTATTTTTTACCCCAACATTTGGATTAAAACCCTTTTAAATATACAGAATACAGGGCTGAAAAAAAACGGAGGTCAGCAACTACTGTACAATTGCGACGGGCAATGACGACTAATGACAGGAACAGTGTGAGTGTGCTGAGCCTGTACTGAAGGAGAACACAGCCCCCTCCTGGAGGAGTTTTACAATGACAACACACGACCGTTAGCTCCGCACAATTCCGGGGTCGAACCCAATTCAGAATTGCATACTGTAGGAAACTTGTCAATTAGCAAGACAAGCTAGTGATACTGGTGTCTTTAACTATACTGTTACAGGAAATTTCTTACCTAGGGAGAGTGAATCACCTAAGTTTTTTTTGCACAGCTCGAATATTATCATGCTTCTTAGATTCTAAAGGTGTTTGCATGAATTGTTGATTCGGCAAAACTGTAATTCATGCGCCATGCTAATGAAGATTTGAGACTTCATTTGTATCGGAGGTTTTCTATCGATATTCATGGTAAATGGAACTAGTTTTGCACCTTTTGAATGCACTAACGCTTAGTGAAACGCGCTAATGCTGCCATACCGTCTTGCTGGGTGAAAGGCAGACTCTTTATTACGTCATCACTGGTAATATGATGAGTTGAACCAAGACTTTGTTACATCACTTCGTAACTATGCCAGCGTAGAAAATAAACTTTTTAAGCGCGTTTAGTTCAAGCTCACACGCGGTAAGAAGGTAGTCGAAGATTAAAAAGAAATTTGAAGAAAACACTTTCTCAAACAGAGAAGCCTCAAAATATTGATTTTATCTTAAACATAAAGGTAGGACATTTTTAACTTATTTACTCAAGGTACTGCTCTTCTATGTACAAGAATAGACTTTTTTACAGATATACAGTATGCACACTGAAAGTCAAAGCCGTCTTTCATTTAAATGTTAAAGAAATAAGATGTCAGTATTGAACTATTCAGGTTAACCTAATCATTTTCTGTGGGGTTTCAAGATGGATGCCAAGGAGGGGAACAACCTCCGAGTGAAAGCTGTGGAGGGTAAGGCGAGACAATCAGAAGATTGCTTGGTAAGTTGAAAAAGGATGCGTCTCCACGATCAGCTCTTTAATTACTGGATAAGATTAGTTTCTTCTGGGGCAAATGTGTCTCACATTGTTTCCAATATCCACTACTGCCACATAAATGTACAAAAAATGGAAAGAAACCCAGAAAATCGTTCATATTCAAACTAGGAATTTTGTTTGACACTTTAGACAAAGAAAGGAGGAGTCGAAATGAGTCAAAAGCAGACTGCTGACCCCCGCCTGGATGTCAAAACCTCAACAGCCATTTCTGAGGGGCCAAAAAGAAAACAGCGGTTTGAGAAGGATGATGGTGATCTGTCCAGAGATGTGGACAGACTCATTGCTGAAATAGAGGAGATGTTCAGCGACTCGTCCAGTCAAACCCATCCTGGCCGAGACAAACAGGCGGAGCAGACAGAGCCCCTCATGTCCTGCGAGGACAGTGGCAAGGAGCCCTGGTCAGACGCAGGACCACCGTCTCGCGTACGCCTACCCAGACCAAAGGCGTCATATGGCAGGAGGATGAAGAGCAGAGGTACAGAGGTGAGGAAGGGCATTGGGGTCCAAACCACCAGTGAGACCCGTCATCACAGGGGCACTTGAAGACCAGCAAGGGCAAAAAACATTAGGAAAAATTCTGGCTTTGGCAACTTAATAAACTGGATGTACAGTATTGTGTTTAACAGATACATATTGAGATATTATACACGGTAGTTCTGGTTTTTATTTGTAGACAATTTTTAACTTTTTAGGTAAAACAAGGAGTCATACCTTCTGAAAAGGAGACTGTTGAACTCCTCTCTGAGATCCTGACCCCACAAACAGTTTCTGAGGGGCCAAAAAGAAGAAAACATTGTGGGAATGACAATGTCTCCAGAGATGTGGACAGACACTTTGCTGAAATAGAGATGTTCAGCGACTCCTCCAATGAAACCCATCCTGGCCGAGACAAACAGGCGGAGCAGACAGAGCCCCTCAGGTCCTGCGAGGACAGCGGCAAGGAGCCCTGGTCTGACGCAGGACCACCGTCTCGCGTACGTCTACCCAGACCAAAGGCGTCATATGGCAGGAGGATGGAGAGCAGAGGTACAGAGGTGAGGAAGGGCGTTGGGGTCCAAACCACCAGTGAGATCCGTCATCACAGGGGCACTTTAACACCAGCAAGGAAAAAGTTTTGTTTTAAATACATTAAGAAAAGTTTTGGCTTTGCCTGTGTAATAAATTGTATATACATTATTATGTTTGTAATATATGTTGATACATACTGTATATACTGTATTGTGATTCTGTCTTTTACTGTATGTGCCTAAGTATTTTATTTAACTCCTTAGATAAAGGAAGGTGGCGTCACCGACTTCTTCCCTGAGATCCTGACCCAAAGAGCAGTTTCTGAAGGGCCAAAAAGAAGACAACATATTAGGAAAGACGATGTTTCCAGAGATGGGGACAGACTTATGGCCAAAATAGATGAGCTGCTTAAGGTATCCCCCTGTGAAACCCCTCCTGGCCGTGACATCCTTCCATTTTTATCCGAAAGACCACTGTCGGAAGATCCACATCAGATCAGAGTCCGTGGCCTTGCCAAGAAGACCCAGACTGACCTGTCACTGGTGGAGGAGTTTAAACAGGATGCGTTAAGCACAGTAAAGGGAGAACACCCCAGAATACCTTTCGACAGCAACAATTCCCAGACTGCCAAAGAGACCTGCGTTGCTGAGGAGCTTGGCGAGATGTCAGAACAGCCAGCTCCTCCAGTGCTCTCCTTGACAGAGCCCGTGAAGGCGACAGTGATGGAGGCTTCAATGAACAGCTGCCCAGGACACCCGCTGCCTCGTATACGTCAGCCCAGACCAAAGGCCTCATATGGCAGAAGGATCACGAATGGGGCCATAGAGGTGAGGAAGGGTTCGGGGTTCCAGGTCGCCCGTAAGATCGCTCATGTGTGGCAGGAGCCCTTTACCACCAGCGAAGAAAGTCCCACCAAGTGCAACTCTGGTAATTTTCCACCCCAGAGTGAAGGCTCCTTAATAAGACCACATCATCCTCGGTGTTTGAAACTGCAAATGGAGGAGAAGATCCCGGCATTGGAGAGCTTCCCTAAGGAGGCTTGGGCAGGAGGAAAGAAAAGAGAGAAAAAGACAAAAAAACAAACCCGTCTCATATCTGTCCAAGCTGAAGAAGACATGCAGTTGGACAAGGAGACCAGCAACCATGACATCTCATCTTTTACATCTGAGTTCCCACCAGATAACGGGGAGAAGGAAGACAATGAAATTCATGTCCCTCCAAAACCCACAACGATCAGTACAGAACCAGAGGACACTTTACAAACTGAAAGCATCAGTGCCCGACCGGGACAAATAGAAGCCATGGTTGGACAACTTAAAGTTTTGGCAACAGAAAAGGAAGTCGAACAGGAAAAGGCTAGTAGTGTCTGGAAGAAGCTCCTTAGGAAAACCGGTGCCAGGAAGATGAAAGAAAGTCCAAAGAAACTCAACAGAGACTCAGAGAGTGCCACACCATCTTCATTTAAAACACAACAGAAGGATAATGAGGTAAAAACAAAGTAGAAATGTTATGTGATATTTGTTTTCTGTGTTGTTTCTTCCAGTTGTGGTTAGTTTTTCTAGAAGCTGTAAATGGGAATGGGAGGTAACTATGTAACTAAGTATACTGTACCTGACAAATCTCATGCCCACAATGCCTGCTGGGATAGCCAAGCAGTGTGACATCACCTGTGTAAAGACAGGGAAGTCAAAGATGGCCAAGTGTGTAAGTCAACACTGAAATTATGTTTAAAATACCTTCTGTTTCAGAGCTCAACTCAAGAACAGCCTTCATGCAATCAAGAGAGACTTACTACAGAGAGAGTAGAGGGAAGCTGTACCTCCTGCTTTGCTTTTCTTAAGCTTTTTAGGAGGAAGAGAAGGTGAAGGGACTGCAATCAGACTGGCAGTAGCATAGCCCCTGCAACATTCTTTCACTTCAATGATTACTGAAACAACAGGGCTGGACGTGTACAATACGTCAACAGAAAATAACAGAGCCTTCATTTTTTGTAAATACACAGAGACTTAATAAATTCTTTAATTGTTAACATAAAGTTGTTTGTGTGCATTTTAATCCGTGGTTCACAAAGTTTCTGGCTGAAGTTAGATCCGCAAGTGGTTGCAGCGTTTGTTAAAGGAAAATTAAAAATCCTTTTCCATCCTTACATCTATCTCAGAAAAGTAGCCAAGTAAAACAACGTCGTTGTGTCCCTGTTGTATCTCCTAATTCCAAGCAAAAAAATGGAAAACTGTCGTTAGATAAAATACTGTCCATCGTGTAAGCTTGTGGAGCAGTCAGATATCAAGTATTAAATAATACAAATTTCATACAATGAACTTCACAATGATAAAAACACTGATTAAGATTAAGCACTAATAGCTACGAAATAGGTTGATCCTTCTTACTTCTCCCCTCTAGCGGTGGGAGGGAGTCGGGGGGACATTGAGGTGTTTTATGAGCCGAAGACGTTTTTGAAAGGAACTGAAGTCACGTTGTATTAGGAGAAACACTTGTAAACCAGCTCTCCCAGAGTGTCTTAACTGTCAACTGATGCGCGTCCTAAATCCTTACATACATACTTATAATGTTTAATTGTATAGAGAGTTCCTCCGTGCTTCTGATATCTTTTCAGTCTCGCCACCCTATACTGTACATCACCCATAATGGCAACGAGAACCAACAGGACACAGGTCGGATACTGTGCAATTATTCAGTCAGAACCGGAACAAAATATGGAAATAGCTACAACGCAGTGAGCTTTATACCATTTATTCGAATTAAAGAGCGATTTCAAATAAAACATTATACAAATATTCATTAATATATTTCACATTGTTGTCCAGCTGTTCTAAATCCGTCCGCGCCGCTGAGCACTTTTCCCAGAGAGTCTCCGCTTGCTCGCGCAGGGAGGAAACACGACATTTTATTTTTTACCCCAACATTTGGATTAAAACCCTTTTAAATATACAGAATACAGGGCTGAAAAAAAACGGAGGTCAGCAACTACTGTACAATTGCGACGGGCAATGACGACTAATGACAGGAACAGTGTGAGTGTGCTGAGCCTGTACTGAAGGAGAACACAGCCCCCTCCTGGAGGAGTTTTACAATGACAACACACGACCGTTAGCTCCGCACAATTCCGGGGTCGAACCCAATTCAGAATTGCATACTGTAGGAAACTTGTCAATTAGCAAGACAAGCTAGTGATACTGGTGTCTTTAACTATACTGTTACAGGAAATTTCTTACCTAGGGAGAGTGAATCACCTAAGTTTTTTTTGCACAGCTCGAATATTATCATGCTTTTTAGATTCTAAAGGTGTTTGCATGAATTGTTGATTCGGCAAAACTGTAATTCATGCGCCATGCTAATGAAGATTTGAGACTTCATTTGTATCGGAGGTTTTCTATCGATATTCATGGTAAATGGAACTAGTTTTGCACCTTTTGAATGCACTAACGCTTAGTGAAACGCGCTAATGCTGCCATACCGTCTTGCTGGGTGAAAGGCAGACTCTTTATTACGTCATCACTGGTAATATGATGAGTTGAACCAAGACTTTGTTACATCACTTCGTAACTATGCCAGCGTAGAAAATAAACTTTTTAAGCGCGTTTAGTTCAAGCTCACACGCGGTAAGAAGGTAGTCGAAGATTAAAAAGAAATTTGAAGAAAACACTTTCTCAAACAGAGAAGCCTCAAAATATTGATTTTATCTTAAACATAAAGGTAGGACATTTTTAACTTATTTACTCAAGGTACTGCTCTTCTATGTACAAGAATAGACTTTTTTACAAATATACAGTATGCACACTGAAAGTCAAAGCCGTCTTTCATTTAAATGTTAAAGAAATAAGATGTCAGTATTGAACTATTCAGGTTAACCTAATCATTTTCTGTGGGGTTTCAAGATGGATGCCAAGGAGGGGAACAACCTCCGAGTGAAAGCTGTGGAGGGTAAGGCGAGACAATCAGAAGATTGCTTGGTAAGTTGAAAAAGGATGCGTCTCCACGATCAGCTCTTTAATTACTGGATAAGATTAGTTTCTTCTGGGGCAAATGTGTCTCACATTGTTTCCAATATCCACTACTGCCACATAAATGTACAAAAAATGGAAAGAAACCCAGAAAATCGTTCATATTCAAACTAGGAATTTTGTTTGACACTTTAGACAAAGAAAGGAGGAGTCGAAATGAGTCAAAAGCAGACTGCTGACCCCCGCCTGGATGTCAAAACCTCAACAGCCATTTCTGAGGGGCCAAAAAGAAAACAGCGGTTTGAGAAGGATGATGGTGATCTGTCCAGAGATGTGGACAGACTCATTGCTGAAATAGAGGAGATGTTCAGCGACTCGTCCAGTCAAACCCATCCTGGCCGAGACAAACAGGCGGAGCAGACAGAGCCCCTCATGTCCTGCGAGGACAGTGGCAAGGAGCCCTGGTCAGACGCAGGACCACCGTCTCGCGTACGCCTACCCAGACCAAAGGCGTCATATGGCAGGAGGATGAAGAGCAGAGGTACAGAGGTGAGGAAGGGCGTTGGGGTCCAAACCACCAGTGAGACCCGTCATCACAGGGGCACTTGAAGACCAGCAAGGGCAAAAAACATTAGGAAAAATTCTGGCTTTGGCAACTTAATAAACTGGATGTACAGTATTGTGTTTAACAGATACATATTGAGATATTATACACGGTAGTTCTGGTTTTTATTTGTAGACAATTTTTAACTTTTTAGGTAAAACAAGGAGTCATACCTTCTGAAAAGGAGACTGTTGAACTCCTCTCTGAGATCCTGACCCCACAAACAGTTTCTGAGGGGCCAAAAAGAAGAAAACATTGTGGGAATGACAATGTCTCCAGAGATGTGGACAGACACTTTGCTGAAATAGAGATGTTCAGCGACTCCTCCAATGAAACCCATCCTGGCCGAGACAAACAGGCGGAGCAGACAGAGCCCCTCAGGTCCTGCGAGGACAGCGGCAAGGAGCCCTGGTCTGACGCAGGACCACCGTCTCGCGTACGTCTACCCAGACCAAAGGCGTCATATGGCAGGAGGATGGAGAGCAGAGGTACAGAGGTGAGGAAGGGCGTTGGGGTCCAAACCACCAGTGAGATCCGTCATCACAGGGGCACTTTAACACCAGCAAGGAAAAAGTTTTGTTTTAAATACATTAAGAAAAGTTTTGGCTTTGCCTGTGTAATAAATTGTATATACATTATTATGTTTGTAATATATGTTGATACATACTGTATATACTGTATTGTGATTCTGTCTTTTACTGTATGTGCCTAAGTATTTTATTTAACTCCTTAGATAAAGGAAGGTGGCGTCACCGACTTCTTCCCTGAGATCCTGACCCAAAGAGCAGTTTCTGAAGGGCCAAAAAGAAGACAACATATTAGGAAAGACGATGTTTCCAGAGATGGGGACAGACTTATGGCCAAAATAGATGAGCTGCTTAAGGTATCCCCCTGTGAAACCCCTCCTGGCCGTGACATCCTTCCATTTTTATCCGAAAGACCACTGTCGGAAGATCCACATCAGATCAGAGTCCGTGGCCTTGCCAAGAAGACCCAGACTGACCTGTCACTGGTGGAGGAGTTTAAACAGGATGCGTTAAGCACAGTAAAGGGAGAACACCCCAGAATACCTTTCGACAGCAACAATTCCCAGACTGCCAAAGAGACCTGCGTTGCTGAGGAGCTTGGCGAGATGTCAGAACAGCCAGCTCCTCCAGTGCTCTCCTTGACAGAGCCCGTGAAGGCGACAGTGATGGAGGCTTCAATGAACAGCTGCCCAGGACACCCGCTGCCTCGTATACGTCAGCCCAGACCAAAGGCCTCATATGGCAGAAGGATCACGAATGGGGCCATAGAGGTGAGGAAGGGTTCGGGGTTCCAGGTCGCCCGTAAGATCGCTCATGTGTGGCAGGAGCCCTTTACCACCAGCGAAGAAAGTCCCACCAAGTGCAACTCTGGTAATTTTCCACCCCAGAGTGAAGGCTCCTTAATAAGACCACATCATCCTCGGTGTTTGAAACTGCAAATGGAGGAGAAGATCCCGGCATTGGAGAGCTTCCCTAAGGAGGCTTGGGCAGGAGGAAAGAAAAGAGAGAAAAAGACAAAAAAACAAACCCGTCTCATATCTGTCCAAGCTGAAGAAGACATGCAGTTGGACAAGGAGACCAGCAACCATGACATCTCATCTTTTACATCTGAGTTCCCACCAGATAACGGGGAGAAGGAAGACAATGAAATTCATGTCCCTCCAAAACCCACAACGATCAGTACAGAACCAGAGGACACTTTACAAACTGAAAGCATCAGTGCCCGACCGGGACAAATAGAAGCCATGGTTGGACAACTTAAAGTTTTGGCAACAGAAAAGGAAGTCGAACAGGAAAAGGCTAGTAGTGTCTGGAAGAAGCTCCTTAGGAAAACCGGTGCCAGGAAGATGAAAGAAAGTCCAAAGAAACTCAACAGAGACTCAGAGAGTGCCACACCATCTTCATTTAAAACACAACAGAAGGATAATGAGGTAAAAACAAAGTAGAAATGTTATGTGATATTTGTTTTCTGTGTTGTTTCTTCCAGTTGTGGTTAGTTTTTCTAGAAGCTGTAAATGGGAATGGGAGGTAACTATGTAACTAAGTATACTGTACCTGACAAATCTCATGCCCACAATGCCTGCTGGGATAGCCAAGCAGTGTGACATCACCTGTGTAAAGACAGGGAAGTCAAAGATGGCCAAGTGTGTAAGTCAACACTGAAATTATGTTTAAAATACCTTCTGTTTCAGAGCTCAACTCAAGAACAGCCTTCATGCAATCAAGAGAGACTTACTACAGAGAGAGTAGAGGGAAGCTGTACCTCCTGCTTTGCTTTTCTTAAGCTTTTTAGGAGGAAGAGAAGGTGAAGGGATTGCAATCAGACTGGCAGTAGCATAGCCCCTGCAACATTCTTTCACTTCAATGATTACTGAAACAACAGGGCTGGACGTGTACAATACGTTAACAGAAAATAACAGAGCCTTCATTTTTTGTAAATACACAGAGACTTAATAAATTCTTTAATTGTTAACATAAAGTTGTTTGTGTGCATTTTAATCCGTGGTTCACAAAGTTTCTGGCTGAAGTTAGATCCGCAAGTGGTTGCAGCGTTTGTTAAAGGAAAATTAAAAATCCTTTTCCATCCTTACATCTATCTCAGAAAAGTAGCCAAGTAAAACAACGTCGTTGTGTCCCTGTTGTATCTCCTAATTCCAAGCAAAAAAATGGAAAACTGTCGTTAGATAAAATACTGTCCATCGTGTAAGCTTGTGGAGCAGTCAGATATCAAGTATTAAATAATACAAATTTCATACAATGAACTTCACAATGATAAAAACACTGATTAAGATTAAGCACTAATAGCTACGAAATAGGTTGATCCTTCTTACTTCTCCCCTCTAGCGGTGGGAGGGAGTCGGGGGGACATTGAGGTGTTTTATGAGCCGAAGACGTTTTTGAAAGAAACTGAAGTCACGTTGTATTAGGAGAAACACTTGTAAACCAGCTCTCCCAGAGTGTCTTAACTGTCAACTGATGCGCGTCCTAAATCCTTACATACATACTTATAATGTTTAATTGTATAGAGAGTTCCTCCGTGCTTCTGATATCTTTTCAGTCTCGCCACCCTATACTGTACATCACCCATAATGGCAACGAGAACCAACAGGACACAGGTCGGATACTGTGCAATTATTCAGTCAGAACCGGAACAAAATATGGAAATAGCTACAACGCAGTGAGCTTTATACCATTTATTCGAATTAAAGAGCGATTTCAAATAAAACATTATACAAATATTCATTAATATATTTCACATTGTTGTCCAGCTGTTCTAAATCCGTCCGCGCCGCTGAGCACTTTTCCCAGAGAGTCTCCGCTTGCTCGCGCAGGGAGGAAACACGACATTTTATTTTTTACCCCAACATTTGGATTAAAACCCTTTTAAATATACAGAATACAGGGCTGAAAAAAAACGGAGGTCAGCAACTACTGTACAATTGCGACGGGCAATGACGACTAATGACAGGAACAGTGTGAGTGTGCTGAGCCTGTACTGAAGGAGAACACAGCCCCCTCCTGGAGGAGTTTTACAATGACAACACACGACCGTTAGCTCCGCACAATTCCGGGGTCGAACCCAATTCAGAATTGCATACTGTAGGAAACTTGTCAATTAGCAAGACAAGCTAGTGATACTGGTGTCTTTAACTATACTGTTACAGGAAATTTCTTACCTAGGGAGAGTGAATCACCTAAGTTTTTTTTGCACAGCTCGAATATTATCATGCTTTTTAGATTCTAAAGGTGTTTGCATGAATTGTTGATTCGGCAAAACTGTAATTCATGCGCCATGCTAATGAAGATTTGAGACTTCATTTGTATCGGAGGTTTTCTATCGATATTCATGGTAAATGGAACTAGTTTTGCACCTTTTGAATGCACTAACGCTTAGTGAAACGCGCTAATGCTGCCATACCGTCTTGCTGGGTGAAAGGCAGACTCTTTATTACGTCATCACTGGTAATATGATGAGTTGAACCAAGACTTTGTTACATCACTTCGTAACTATGCCAGCGTAGAAAATAAACTTTTTAAGCGCGTTTAGTTCAAGCTCACACGCGGTAAGAAGGTAGTCGAAGATTAAAAAGAAATTTGAAGAAAACACTTTCTCAAACAGAGAAGCCTCAAAATATTGATTTTATCTTAAACATAAAGGTAGGACATTTTTAACTTATTTACTCAAGGTACTGCTCTTCTATGTACAAGAATAGACTTTTTTACAGATATACAGTATGCACACTGAAAGTCAAAGCCGTCTTTCATTTAAATGTTAAAGAAATAAGATGTCAGTATTGAACTATTCAGGTTAACCTAATCATTTTCTGTGGGGTTTCAAGATGGATGCCAAGGAGGGGAACAACCTCCGAGTGAAAGCTGTGGAGGGTAAGGCGAGACAATCAGAAGATTGCTTGGTAAGTTGAAAAAGGATGCGTCTCCACGATCAGCTCTTTAATTACTGGATAAGATTAGTTTCTTCTGGGGCAAATGTGTCTCACATTGTTTCCAATATCCACTACTGCCACATAAATGTACAAAAAATGGAAAGAAACCCAGAAAATCGTTCATATTCAAACTAGGAATTTTGTTTGACACTTTAGACAAAGAAAGGAGGAGTCGAAATGAGTCAAAAGCAGACTGCTGACCCCCGCCTGGATGTCAAAACCTCAACAGCCATTTCTGAGGGGCCAAAAAGAAAACAGCGGTTTGAGAAGGATGATGGTGATCTGTCCAGAGATGTGGACAGACTCATTGCTGAAATAGAGGAGATGTTCAGCGACTCGTCCAGTCAAACCCATCCTGGCCGAGACAAACAGGCGGAGCAGACAGAGCCCCTCATGTCCTGCGAGGACAGTGGCAAGGAGCCCTGGTCAGACGCAGGACCACCGTCTCGCGTACGCCTACCCAGACCAAAGGCGTCATATGGCAGGAGGATGAAGAGCAGAGGTACAGAGGTGAGGAAGGGCGTTGGGGTCCAAACCACCAGTGAGACCCGTCATCACAGGGGCACTTGAAGACCAGCAAGGGCAAAAAACATTAGGAAAAATTCTGGCTTTGGCAACTTAATAAACTGGATGTACAGTATTGTGTTTAACAGATACATATTGAGATATTATACACGGTAGTTCTGGTTTTTATTTGTAGACAATTTTTAACTTTTTAGGTAAAACAAGGAGTCATACCTTCTGAAAAGGAGACTGTTGAACTCCTCTCTGAGATCCTGACCCCACAAACAGTTTCTGAGGGGCCAAAAAGAAGAAAACATTGTGGGAATGACAATGTCTCCAGAGATGTGGACAGACACTTTGCTGAAATAGAGATGTTCAGCGACTCCTCCAATGAAACCCATCCTGGCCGAGACAAACAGGCGGAGCAGACAGAGCCCCTCAGGTCCTGCGAGGACAGCGGCAAGGAGCCCTGGTCTGACGCAGGACCACCGTCTCGCGTACGTCTACCCAGACCAAAGGCGTCATATGGCAGGAGGATGGAGAGCAGAGGTACAGAGGTGAGGAAGGGCGTTGGGGTCCAAACCACCAGTGAGATCCGTCATCACAGGGGCACTTTAACACCAGCAAGGAAAAAGTTTTGTTTTAAATACATTAAGAAAAGTTTTGGCTTTGCCTGTGTAATAAATTGTATATACATTATTATGTTTGTAATATATGTTGATACATACTGTATATACTGTATTGTGATTCTGTCTTTTACTGTATGTGCCTAAGTATTTTATTTAACTCCTTAGATAAAGGAAGGTGGCGTCACCGACTTCTTCCCTGAGATCCTGACCCAAAGAGCAGTTTCTGAAGGGCCAAAAAGAAGACAACATATTAGGAAAGACGATGTTTCCAGAGATGGGGACAGACTTATGGCCAAAATAGATGAGCTGCTTAAGGTATCCCCCTGTGAAACCCCTCCTGGCCGTGACATCCTTCCATTTTTATCCGAAAGACCACTGTCGGAAGATCCACATCAGATCAGAGTCCGTGGCCTTGCCAAGAAGACCCAGACTGACCTGTCACTGGTGGAGGAGTTTAAACAGGATGCGTTAAGCACAGTAAAGGGAGAACACCCCAGAATACCTTTCGACAGCAACAATTCCCAGACTGCCAAAGAGACCTGCGTTGCTGAGGAGCTTGGCGAGATGTCAGAACAGCCAGCTCCTCCAGTGCTCTCCTTGACAGAGCCCGTGAAGGCGACAGTGATGGAGGCTTCAATGAACAGCTGCCCAGGACACCCGCTGCCTCGTATACGTCAGCCCAGACCAAAGGCCTCATATGGCAGAAGGATCACGAATGGGGCCATAGAGGTGAGGAAGGGTTCGGGGTTCCAGGTCGCCCGTAAGATCGCTCATGTGTGGCAGGAGCCCTTTACCACCAGCGAAGAAAGTCCCACCAAGTGCAACTCTGGTAATTTTCCACCCCAGAGTGAAGGCTCCTTAATAAGACCACATCATCCTCGGTGTTTGAAACTGCAAATGGAGGAGAAGATCCCGGCATTGGAGAGCTTCCCTAAGGAGGCTTGGGCAGGAGGAAAGAAAAGAGAGAAAAAGACAAAAAAACAAACCCGTCTCATATCTGTCCAAGCTGAAGAAGACATGCAGTTGGACAAGGAGACCAGCAACCATGACATCTCATCTTTTACATCTGAGTTCCCACCAGATAACGGGGAGAAGGAAGACAATGAAATTCATGTCCCTCCAAAACCCACAACGATCAGTACAGAACCAGAGGACACTTTACAAACTGAAAGCATCAGTGCCCGACCGGGACAAATAGAAGCCATGGTTGGACAACTTAAAGTTTTGGCAACAGAAAAGGAAGTCGAACAGGAAAAGGCTAGTAGTGTCTGGAAGAAGCTCCTTAGGAAAACCGGTGCCAGGAAGATGAAAGAAAGTCCAAAGAAACTCAACAGAGACTCAGAGAGTGCCACACCATCTTCATTTAAAACACAACAGAAGGATAATGAGGTAAAAACAAAGTAGAAATGTTATGTGATATTTGTTTTCTGTGTTGTTTCTTCCAGTTGTGGTTAGTTTTTCTAGAAGCTGTAAATGGGAATGGGAGGTAACTATGTAACTAAGTATACTGTACCTGACAAATCTCATGCCCACAATGCCTGCTGGGATAGCCAAGCAGTGTGACATCACCTGTGTAAAGACAGGGAAGTCAAAGATGGCCAAGTGTGTAAGTCAACACTGAAATTATGTTTAAAATACCTTCTGTTTCAGAGCTCAACTCAAGAACAGCCTTCATGCAATCAAGAGAGACTTACTACAGAGAGAGTAGAGGGAAGCTGTACCTCCTGCTTTGCTTTTCTTAAGCTTTTTAGGAGGAAGAGAAGGTGAAGGGACTGCAATCAGACTGGCAGTAGCATAGCCCCTGCAACATTCTTTCACTTCAATGATTACTGAAACAACAGGGCTGGACGTGTACAATACGTCAACAGAAAATAACAGAGCCTTCATTTTTTGTAAATACACAGAGACTTAATAAATTCTTTAATTGTTAACATAAAGTTGTTTGTGTGCATTTTAATCCGTGGTTCACAAAGTTTCTGGCTGAAGTTAGATCCGCAAGTGGTTGCAGCGTTTGTTAAAGGAAAATTAAAAATCCTTTTCCATCCTTACATCTATCTCAGAAAAGTAGCCAAGTAAAACAACGTCGTTGTGTCCCTGTTGTATCTCCTAATTCCAAGCAAAAAAATGGAAAACTGTCGTTAGATAAAATACTGTACATCGTGTAAGCTTGTGGAGCAGTCAGATATCAAGTATTAAATAATACAAATTTCATACAATGAACTTTACAATGATAAAAACACTGATTAAGATTAAGCACTAATAGCTACGAAATAGGTTGATCCTTCTTACTTCTCCCCTCTAGCGGTGGGAGGGAGTCGGGGGGACATTGAGGTGTTTTATGAGCCGAAGACGTTTTTGAAAGGAACTGAAGTCACGTTGTATTAGGAGAAACACTTGTAAACCAGCTCTCCCAGAGTGTCTTAACTGTCAACTGATGCGCGTCCTAAATCCTTACATACATACTTATAATGTTTAATTGTATAGAGAGTTCCTCCGTGCTTCTGATATCTTTTCAGTCTCGCCACCCTATACTGTACATCACCCATAATGGCAACGAGAACCAACAGGACACAGGTCGGATACTGTGCAATTATTCAGTCAGAACCGGAACAAAATATGGAAATAGCTACAACGCAGTGAGCTTTATACCATTTATTCGAATTAAAGAGCGATTTCAAATAAAACATTATACAAATATTCATTAATATATTTCACATTGTTGTCCAGCTGTTCTAAATCCGTCCGCGCCGCTGAGCACTTTTCCCAGAGAGTCTCCGCTTGCTCGCGCAGGGAGGAAACACGACATTTTATTTTTTACCCCAACATTTGGATTAAAACCCTTTTAAATATACAGAATACAGGGCTGAAAAAAAACGGAGGTCAGCAACTACTGTACAATTGCGACGGGCAATGACGACTAATGACAGGAACAGTGTGAGTGTGCTGAGCCTGTACTGAAGGAGAACACAGCCCCCTCCTGGAGGAGTTTTACAATGACAACACACGACCGTTAGCTCCGCACAATTCCGGGGTCGAACCCAATTCAGAATTGCATACTGTAGGAAACTTGTCAATTAGCAAGACAAGCTAGTGATACTGGTGTCTTTAACTATACTGTTACAGGAAATTTCTTACCTAGGGAGAGTGAATCACCTAAGTTTTTTTTGCACAGCTCGAATATTATCATGCTTTTTAGATTCTAAAGGTGTTTGCATGAATTGTTGATTCGGCAAAACTGTAATTCATGCGCCATGCTAATGAAGATTTGAGACTTCATTTGTATCGGAGGTTTTCTATCGATATTCATGGTAAATGGAACTAGTTTTGCACCTTTTGAATGCACTAACGCTTAGTGAAACGCGCTAATGCTGCCATACCGTCTTGCTGGGTGAAAGGCAGACTCTTTATTACGTCATCACTGGTAATATGATGAGTTGAACCAAGACTTTGTTACATCACTTCGTAACTATGCCAGCGTAGAAAATAAACTTTTTAAGCGCGTTTAGTTCAAGCTCACACGCGGTAAGAAGGTAGTCGAAGATTAAAAAGAAATTTGAAGAAAACACTTTCTCAAACAGAGAAGCCTCAAAATATTGATTTTATCTTAAACATAAAGGTAGGACATTTTTAACTTATTTACTCAAGGTACTGCTCTTCTATGTACAAGAATAGACTTTTTTACAGATATACAGTATGCACACTGAAAGTCAAAGCCGTCTTTCATTTAAATGTTAAAGAAATAAGATGTCAGTATTGAACTATTCAGGTTAACCTAATCATTTTCTGTGGGGTTTCAAGATGGATGCCAAGGAGGGGAACAACCTCCGAGTGAAAGCTGTGGAGGGTAAGGCGAGACAATCAGAAGATTGCTTGGTAAGTTGAAAAAGGATGCGTCTCCACGATCAGCTCTTTAATTACTGGATAAGATTAGTTTCTTCTGGGGCAAATGTGTCTCACATTGTTTCCAATATCCACTACTGCCACATAAATGTACAAAAAATGGAAAGAAACCCAGAAAATCGTTCATATTCAAACTAGGAATTTTGTTTGACACTTTAGACAAAGAAAGGAGGAGTCGAAATGAGTCAAAAGCAGACTGCTGACCCCCGCCTGGATGTCAAAACCTCAACAGCCATTTCTGAGGGGCCAAAAAGAAAACAGCGGTTTGAGAAGGATGATGGTGATCTGTCCAGAGATGTGGACAGACTCATTGCTGAAATAGAGGAGATGTTCAGCGACTCGTCCAGTCAAACCCATCCTGGCCGAGACAAACAGGCGGAGCAGACAGAGCCCCTCATGTCCTGCGAGGACAGTGGCAAGGAGCCCTGGTCAGACGCAGGACCACCGTCTCGCGTACGCCTACCCAGACCAAAGGCGTCATATGGCAGGAGGATGAAGAGCAGAGGTACAGAGGTGAGGAAGGGCATTGGGGTCCAAACCACCAGTGAGACCCGTCATCACAGGGGCACTTGAAGACCAGCAAGGGCAAAAAACATTAGGAAAAATTCTGGCTTTGGCAACTTAATAAACTGGATGTACAGTATTGTGTTTAACAGATACATATTGAGATATTATACACGGTAGTTCTGGTTTTTATTTGTAGACAATTTTTAACTTTTTAGGTAAAACAAGGAGTCATACCTTCTGAAAAGGAGACTGTTGAACTCCTCTCTGAGATCCTGACCCCACAAACAGTTTCTGAGGGGCCAAAAAGAAGAAAACATTGTGGGAATGACAATGTCTCCAGAGATGTGGACAGACACTTTGCTGAAATAGAGATGTTCAGCGACTCCTCCAATGAAACCCATCCTGGCCGAGACAAACAGGCGGAGCAGACAGAGCCCCTCAGGTCCTGCGAGGACAGCGGCAAGGAGCCCTGGTCTGACGCAGGACCACCGTCTCGCGTACGTCTACCCAGACCAAAGGCGTCATATGGCAGGAGGATGGAGAGCAGAGGTACAGAGGTGAGGAAGGGCGTTGGGGTCCAAACCACCAGTGAGATCCGTCATCACAGGGGCACTTTAACACCAGCAAGGAAAAAGTTTTGTTTTAAATACATTAAGAAAAGTTTTGGCTTTGCCTGTGTAATAAATTGTATATACATTATTATGTTTGTAATATATGTTGATACATACTGTATATACTGTATTGTGATTCTGTCTTTTACTGTATGTGCCTAAGTATTTTATTTAACTCCTTAGATAAAGGAAGGTGGCGTCACCGACTTCTTCCCTGAGATCCTGACCCAAAGAGCAGTTTCTGAAGGGCCAAAAAGAAGACAACATATTAGGAAAGACGATGTTTCCAGAGATGGGGACAGACTTATGGCCAAAATAGATGAGCTGCTTAAGGTATCCCCCTGTGAAACCCCTCCTGGCCGTGACATCCTTCCATTTTTATCCGAAAGACCACTGTCGGAAGATCCACATCAGATCAGAGTCCGTGGCCTTGCCAAGAAGACCCAGACTGACCTGTCACTGGTGGAGGAGTTTAAACAGGATGCGTTAAGCACAGTAAAGGGAGAACACCCCAGAATACCTTTCGACAGCAACAATTCCCAGACTGCCAAAGAGACCTGCGTTGCTGAGGAGCTTGGCGAGATGTCAGAACAGCCAGCTCCTCCAGTGCTCTCCTTGACAGAGCCCGTGAAGGCGACAGTGATGGAGGCTTCAATGAACAGCTGCCCAGGACACCCGCTGCCTCGTATACGTCAGCCCAGACCAAAGGCCTCATATGGCAGAAGGATCACGAATGGGGCCATAGAGGTGAGGAAGGGTTCGGGGTTCCAGGTCGCCCGTAAGATCGCTCATGTGTGGCAGGAGCCCTTTACCACCAGCGAAGAAAGTCCCACCAAGTGCAACTCTGGTAATTTTCCACCCCAGAGTGAAGGCTCCTTAATAAGACCACATCATCCTCGGTGTTTGAAACTGCAAATGGAGGAGAAGATCCCGGCATTGGAGAGCTTCCCTAAGGAGGCTTGGGCAGGAGGAAAGAAAAGAGAGAAAAAGACAAAAAAACAAACCCGTCTCATATCTGTCCAAGCTGAAGAAGACATGCAGTTGGACAAGGAGACCAGCAACCATGACATCTCATCTTTTACATCTGAGTTCCCACCAGATAACGGGGAGAAGGAAGACAATGAAATTCATGTCCCTCCAAAACCCACAACGATCAGTACAGAACCAGAGGACACTTTACAAACTGAAAGCATCAGTGCCCGACCGGGACAAATAGAAGCCATGGTTGGACAACTTAAAGTTTTGGCAACAGAAAAGGAAGTCGAACAGGAAAAGGCTAGTAGTGTCTGGAAGAAGCTCCTTAGGAAAACCAGTGCCAGGAAGATGAAAGAAAGTCCAAAGAAACTCAACAGAGACTCAGAGAGTGCCACACCATCTTCATTTAAAACACAACAGAAGGATAATGAGGTAAAAACAAAGTAGAAATGTTATGTGATATTTGTTTTCTGTGTTGTTTCTTCCAGTTGTGGTTAGTTTTTCTAGAAGCTGTAAATGGGAATGGGAGGTAACTATGTAACTAAGTATACTGTACCTGACAAATCTCATGCCCACAATGCCTGCTGGGATAGCCAAGCAGTGTGACATCACCTGTGTAAAGACAGGGAAGTCAAAGATGGCCAAGTGTGTAAGTCAACACTGAAATTATGTTTAAAATACCTTCTGTTTCAGAGCTCAACTCAAGAACAGCCTTCATGCAATCAAGAGAGACTTACTACAGAGAGAGTAGAGGGAAGCTGTACCTCCTGCTTTGCTTTTCTTAAGCTTTTTAGGAGGAAGAGAAGGTGAAGGGATTGCAATCAGACTGGCAGTAGCATAGCCCCTGCAACATTCTTTCACTTCAATGATTACTGAAACAACAGGGCTGGACGTGTACAATACGTTAACAGAAAATAACAGAGCCTTCATTTTTTGTAAATACACAGAGACTTAATAAATTCTTTAATTGTTAACATAAAGTTGTTTGTGTGCATTTTAATCCGTGGTTCACAAAGTTTCTGGCTGAAGTTAGATCCGCAAGTGGTTGCAGCGTTTGTTAAAGGAAAATTAAAAATCCTTTTCCATCCTTACATCTATCTCAGAAAAGTAGCCAAGTAAAACAACGTCGTTGTGTCCCTGTTGTATCTCCTAATTCCAAGCAAAAAAATGGAAAACTGTCGTTAGATAAAATACTGTCCATCGTGTAAGCTTGTGGAGCAGTCAGATATCAAGTATTAAATAATACAAATTTCATACAATGAACTTCACAATGATAAAAACACTGATTAAGATTAAGCACTAATAGCTACGAAATAGGTTGATCCTTCTTACTTCTCCCCTCTAGCGGTGGGAGGGAGTCGGGGGGACATTGAGGTGTTTTATGAGCCGAAGACGTTTTTGAAAGAAACTGAAGTCACGTTGTATTAGGAGAAACACTTGTAAACCAGCTCTCCCAGAGTGTCTTAACTGTCAACTGATGCGCGTCCTAAATCCTTACATACATACTTATAATGTTTAATTGTATAGAGAGTTCCTCCGTGCTTCTGATATCTTTTCAGTCTCGCCACCCTATACTGTACATCACCCATAATGGCAACGAGAACCAACAGGACACAGGTCGGATACTGTGCAATTATTCAGTCAGAACCGGAACAAAATATGGAAATAGCTACAACGCAGTGAGCTTTATACCATTTATTCGAATTAAAGAGCGATTTCAAATAAAACATTATACAAATATTCATTAATATATTTCACATTGTTGTCCAGCTGTTCTAAATCCGTCCGCGCCGCTGAGCACTTTTCCCAGAGAGTCTCCGCTTGCTCGCGCAGGGAGGAAACACGACATTTTATTTTTTACCCCAACATTTGGATTAAAACCCTTTTAAATATACAGAATACAGGGCTGAAAAAAAACGGAGGTCAGCAACTACTGTACAATTGCGACGGGCAATGACGACTAATGACAGGAACAGTGTGAGTGTGCTGAGCCTGTACTGAAGGAGAACACAGCCCCCTCCTGGAGGAGTTTTACAATGACAACACACGACCGTTAGCTCCGCACAATTCCGGGGTCGAACCCAATTCAGAATTGCATACTGTAGGAAACTTGTCAATTAGCAAGACAAGCTAGTGATACTGGTGTCTTTAACTATACTGTTACAGGAAATTTCTTACCTAGGGAGAGTGAATCACCTAAGTTTTTTTTGCACAGCTCGAATATTATCATGCTTCTTAGATTCTAAAGGTGTTTGCATGAATTGTTGATTCGGCAAAACTGTAATTCATGCGCCATGCTAATGAAGATTTGAGACTTCATTTGTATCGGAGGTTTTCTATCGATATTCATGGTAAATGGAACTAGTTTTGCACCTTTTGAATGCACTAACGCTTAGTGAAACGCGCTAATGCTGCCATACCGTCTTGCTGGGTGAAAGGCAGACTCTTTATTACGTCATCACTGGTAATATGATGAGTTGAACCAAGACTTTGTTACATCACTTCGTAACTATGCCAGCGTAGAAAATAAACTTTTTAAGCGCGTTTAGTTCAAGCTCACACGCGGTAAGAAGGTAGTCGAAGATTAAAAAGAAATTTGAAGAAAACACTTTCTCAAACAGAGAAGCCTCAAAATATTGATTTTATCTTAAACATAAAGGTAGGACATTTTTAACTTATTTACTCAAGGTACTGCTCTTCTATGTACAAGAATAGACTTTTTTACAGATATACAGTATGCACACTGAAAGTCAAAGCCGTCTTTCATTTAAATGTTAAAGAAATAAGATGTCAGTATTGAACTATTCAGGTTAACCTAATCATTTTCTGTGGGGTTTCAAGATGGATGCCAAGGAGGGGAACAACCTCCGAGTGAAAGCTGTGGAGGGTAAGGCGAGACAATCAGAAGATTGCTTGGTAAGTTGAAAAAGGATGCGTCTCCACGATCAGCTCTTTAATTACTGGATAAGATTAGTTTCTTCTGGGGCAAATGTGTCTCACATTGTTTCCAATATCCACTACTGCCACATAAATGTACAAAAAATGGAAAGAAACCCAGAAAATCGTTCATATTCAAACTAGGAATTTTGTTTGACACTTTAGACAAAGAAAGGAGGAGTCGAAATGAGTCAAAAGCAGACTGCTGACCCCCGCCTGGATGTCAAAACCTCAACAGCCATTTCTGAGGGGCCAAAAAGAAAACAGCGGTTTGAGAAGGATGATGGTGATCTGTCCAGAGATGTGGACAGACTCATTGCTGAAATAGAGGAGATGTTCAGCGACTCGTCCAGTCAAACCCATCCTGGCCGAGACAAACAGGCGGAGCAGACAGAGCCCCTCATGTCCTGCGAGGACAGTGGCAAGGAGCCCTGGTCAGACGCAGGACCACCGTCTCGCGTACGCCTACCCAGACCAAAGGCGTCATATGGCAGGAGGATGAAGAGCAGAGGTACAGAGGTGAGGAAGGGCATTGGGGTCCAAACCACCAGTGAGACCCGTCATCACAGGGGCACTTGAAGACCAGCAAGGGCAAAAAACATTAGGAAAAATTCTGGCTTTGGCAACTTAATAAACTGGATGTACAGTATTGTGTTTAACAGATACATATTGAGATATTATACACGGTAGTTCTGGTTTTTATTTGTAGACAATTTTTAACTTTTTAGGTAAAACAAGGAGTCATACCTTCTGAAAAGGAGACTGTTGAACTCCTCTCTGAGATCCTGACCCCACAAACAGTTTCTGAGGGGCCAAAAAGAAGAAAACATTGTGGGAATGACAATGTCTCCAGAGATGTGGACAGACACTTTGCTGAAATAGAGATGTTCAGCGACTCCTCCAATGAAACCCATCCTGGCCGAGACAAACAGGCGGAGCAGACAGAGCCCCTCAGGTCCTGCGAGGACAGCGGCAAGGAGCCCTGGTCTGACGCAGGACCACCGTCTCGCGTACGTCTACCCAGACCAAAGGCGTCATATGGCAGGAGGATGGAGAGCAGAGGTACAGAGGTGAGGAAGGGCGTTGGGGTCCAAACCACCAGTGAGATCCGTCATCACAGGGGCACTTTAACACCAGCAAGGAAAAAGTTTTGTTTTAAATACATTAAGAAAAGTTTTGGCTTTGCCTGTGTAATAAATTGTATATACATTATTATGTTTGTAATATATGTTGATACATACTGTATATACTGTATTGTGATTCTGTCTTTTACTGTATGTGCCTAAGTATTTTATTTAACTCCTTAGATAAAGGAAGGTGGCGTCACCGACTTCTTCCCTGAGATCCTGACCCAAAGAGCAGTTTCTGAAGGGCCAAAAAGAAGACAACATATTAGGAAAGACGATGTTTCCAGAGATGGGGACAGACTTATGGCCAAAATAGATGAGCTGCTTAAGGTATCCCCCTGTGAAACCCCTCCTGGCCGTGACATCCTTCCATTTTTATCCGAAAGACCACTGTCGGAAGATCCACATCAGATCAGAGTCCGTGGCCTTGCCAAGAAGACCCAGACTGACCTGTCACTGGTGGAGGAGTTTAAACAGGATGCGTTAAGCACAGTAAAGGGAGAACACCCCAGAATACCTTTCGACAGCAACAATTCCCAGACTGCCAAAGAGACCTGCGTTGCTGAGGAGCTTGGCGAGATGTCAGAACAGCCAGCTCCTCCAGTGCTCTCCTTGACAGAGCCCGTGAAGGCGACAGTGATGGAGGCTTCAATGAACAGCTGCCCAGGACACCCGCTGCCTCGTATACGTCAGCCCAGACCAAAGGCCTCATATGGCAGAAGGATCACGAATGGGGCCATAGAGGTGAGGAAGGGTTCGGGGTTCCAGGTCGCCCGTAAGATCGCTCATGTGTGGCAGGAGCCCTTTACCACCAGCGAAGAAAGTCCCACCAAGTGCAACTCTGGTAATTTTCCACCCCAGAGTGAAGGCTCCTTAATAAGACCACATCATCCTCGGTGTTTGAAACTGCAAATGGAGGAGAAGATCCCGGCATTGGAGAGCTTCCCTAAGGAGGCTTGGGCAGGAGGAAAGAAAAGAGAGAAAAAGACAAAAAAACAAACCCGTCTCATATCTGTCCAAGCTGAAGAAGACATGCAGTTGGACAAGGAGACCAGCAACCATGACATCTCATCTTTTACATCTGAGTTCCCACCAGATAACGGGGAGAAGGAAGACAATGAAATTCATGTCCCTCCAAAACCCACAACGATCAGTACAGAACCAGAGGACACTTTACAAACTGAAAGCATCAGTGCCCGACCGGGACAAATAGAAGCCATGGTTGGACAACTTAAAGTTTTGGCAACAGAAAAGGAAGTCGAACAGGAAAAGGCTAGTAGTGTC
The DNA here is from genome assembly GCF_055471065.1 of Atractosteus spatula. NCBI lineage: Eukaryota > Metazoa > Chordata > Actinopteri > Semionotiformes > Lepisosteidae > Atractosteus > Atractosteus spatula. The sequence continues at coordinate 61,440,929 of NC_142708.1, read as the reverse complement.
TGGAAGAAGCTCCTTAGGAAAACCGGTGCCAGGAAGATGAAAGAAAGTCCAAAGAAACTCAACAGAGACTCAGAGAGTGCCACACCATCTTCATTTAAAACACAACAGAAGGATAATGAGGTAAAAACAAAGTAGAAATGTTATGTGATATTTGTTTTCTGTGTTGTTTCTTCCAGTTGTGGTTAGTTTTTCTAGAAGCTGTAAATGGGAATGGGAGGTAACTATGTAACTAAGTATACTGTACCTGACAAATCTCATGCCCACAATGCCTGCTGGGATAGCCAAGCAGTGTGACATCACCTGTGTAAAGACAGGGAAGTCAAAGATGGCCAAGTGTGTAAGTCAACACTGAAATTATGTTTAAAATACCTTCTGTTTCAGAGCTCAACTCAAGAACAGCCTTCATGCAATCAAGAGAGACTTACTACAGAGAGAGTAGAGGGAAGCTGTACCTCCTGCTTTGCTTTTCTTAAGCTTTTTAGGAGGAAGAGAAGGTGAAGGGACTGCAATCAGACTGGCAGTAGCATAGCCCCTGCAACATTCTTTCACTTCAATGATTACTGAAACAACAGGGCTGGACGTGTACAATACGTCAACAGAAAATAACAGAGCCTTCATTTTTTGTAAATACACAGAGACTTAATAAATTCTTTAATTGTTAACATAAAGTTGTTTGTGTGCATTTTAATCCGTGGTTCACAAAGTTTCTGGCTGAAGTTAGATCCGCAAGTGGTTGCAGCGTTTGTTAAAGGAAAATTAAAAATCCTTTTCCATCCTTACATCTATCTCAGAAAAGTAGCCAAGTAAAACAACGTCGTTGTGTCCCTGTTGTATCTCCTAATTCCAAGCAAAAAAATGGAAAACTGTCGTTAGATAAAATACTGTCCATCGTGTAAGCTTGTGGAGCAGTCAGATATCAAGTATTAAATAATACAAATTTCATACAATGAACTTCACAATGATAAAAACACTGATTAAGATTAAGCACTAATAGCTACGAAATAGGTTGATCCTTCTTACTTCTCCCCTCTAGCGGTGGGAGGGAGTCGGGGGGACATTGAGGTGTTTTATGAGCCGAAGACGTTTTTGAAAGGAACTGAAGTCACGTTGTATTAGGAGAAACACTTGTAAACCAGCTCTCCCAGAGTGTCTTAACTGTCAACTGATGCGCGTCCTAAATCCTTACATACATACTTATAATGTTTAATTGTATAGAGAGTTCCTCCGTGCTTCTGATATCTTTTCAGTCTCGCCACCCTATACTGTACATCACCCATAATGGCAACGAGAACCAACAGGACACAGGTCGGATACTGTGCAATTATTCAGTCAGAACCGGAACAAAATATGGAAATAGCTACAACGCAGTGAGCTTTATACCATTTATTCGAATTAAAGAGCGATTTCAAATAAAACATTATACAAATATTCATTAATATATTTCACATTGTTGTCCAGCTGTTCTAAATCCGTCCGCGCCGCTGAGCACTTTTCCCAGAGAGTCTCCGCTTGCTCGCGCAGGGAGGAAACACGACATTTTATTTTTTACCCCAACATTTGGATTAAAACCCTTTTAAATATACAGAATACAGGGCTGAAAAAAAACGGAGGTCAGCAACTACTGTACAATTGCGACGGGCAATGACGACTAATGACAGGAACAGTGTGAGTGTGCTGAGCCTGTACTGAAGGAGAACACAGCCCCCTCCTGGAGGAGTTTTACAATGACAACACACGACCGTTAGCTCCGCACAATTCCGGGGTCGAACCCAATTCAGAATTGCATACTGTAGGAAACTTGTCAATTAGCAAGACAAGCTAGTGATACTGGTGTCTTTAACTATACTGTTACAGGAAATTTCTTACCTAGGGAGAGTGAATCACCTAAGTTTTTTTTGCACAGCTCGAATATTATCATGCTTTTTAGATTCTAAAGGTGTTTGCATGAATTGTTGATTCGGCAAAACTGTAATTCATGCGCCATGCTAATGAAGATTTGAGACTTCATTTGTATCGGAGGTTTTCTATCGATATTCATGGTAAATGGAACTAGTTTTGCACCTTTTGAATGCACTAACGCTTAGTGAAACGCGCTAATGCTGCCATACCGTCTTGCTGGGTGAAAGGCAGACTCTTTATTACGTCATCACTGGTAATATGATGAGTTGAACCAAGACTTTGTTACATCACTTCGTAACTATGCCAGCGTAGAAAATAAACTTTTTAAGCGCGTTTAGTTCAAGCTCACACGCGGTAAGAAGGTAGTCGAAGATTAAAAAGAAATTTGAAGAAAACACTTTCTCAAACAGAGAAGCCTCAAAATATTGATTTTATCTTAAACATAAAGGTAGGACATTTTTAACTTATTTACTCAAGGTACTGCTCTTCTATGTACAAGAATAGACTTTTTTACAAATATACAGTATGCACACTGAAAGTCAAAGCCGTCTTTCATTTAAATGTTAAAGAAATAAGATGTCAGTATTGAACTATTCAGGTTAACCTAATCATTTTCTGTGGGGTTTCAAGATGGATGCCAAGGAGGGGAACAACCTCCGAGTGAAAGCTGTGGAGGGTAAGGCGAGACAATCAGAAGATTGCTTGGTAAGTTGAAAAAGGATGCGTCTCCACGATCAGCTCTTTAATTACTGGATAAGATTAGTTTCTTCTGGGGCAAATGTGTCTCACATTGTTTCCAATATCCACTACTGCCACATAAATGTACAAAAAATGGAAAGAAACCCAGAAAATCGTTCATATTCAAACTAGGAATTTTGTTTGACACTTTAGACAAAGAAAGGAGGAGTCGAAATGAGTCAAAAGCAGACTGCTGACCCCCGCCTGGATGTCAAAACCTCAACAGCCATTTCTGAGGGGCCAAAAAGAAAACAGCGGTTTGAGAAGGATGATGGTGATCTGTCCAGAGATGTGGACAGACTCATTGCTGAAATAGAGGAGATGTTCAGCGACTCGTCCAGTCAAACCCATCCTGGCCGAGACAAACAGGCGGAGCAGACAGAGCCCCTCATGTCCTGCGAGGACAGTGGCAAGGAGCCCTGGTCAGACGCAGGACCACCGTCTCGCGTACGCCTACCCAGACCAAAGGCGTCATATGGCAGGAGGATGAAGAGCAGAGGTACAGAGGTGAGGAAGGGCGTTGGGGTCCAAACCACCAGTGAGACCCGTCATCACAGGGGCACTTGAAGACCAGCAAGGGCAAAAAACATTAGGAAAAATTCTGGCTTTGGCAACTTAATAAACTGGATGTACAGTATTGTGTTTAACAGATACATATTGAGATATTATACACGGTAGTTCTGGTTTTTATTTGTAGACAATTTTTAACTTTTTAGGTAAAACAAGGAGTCATACCTTCTGAAAAGGAGACTGTTGAACTCCTCTCTGAGATCCTGACCCCACAAACAGTTTCTGAGGGGCCAAAAAGAAGAAAACATTGTGGGAATGACAATGTCTCCAGAGATGTGGACAGACACTTTGCTGAAATAGAGATGTTCAGCGACTCCTCCAATGAAACCCATCCTGGCCGAGACAAACAGGCGGAGCAGACAGAGCCCCTCAGGTCCTGCGAGGACAGCGGCAAGGAGCCCTGGTCTGACGCAGGACCACCGTCTCGCGTACGTCTACCCAGACCAAAGGCGTCATATGGCAGGAGGATGGAGAGCAGAGGTACAGAGGTGAGGAAGGGCGTTGGGGTCCAAACCACCAGTGAGATCCGTCATCACAGGGGCACTTTAACACCAGCAAGGAAAAAGTTTTGTTTTAAATACATTAAGAAAAGTTTTGGCTTTGCCTGTGTAATAAATTGTATATACATTATTATGTTTGTAATATATGTTGATACATACTGTATATACTGTATTGTGATTCTGTCTTTTACTGTATGTGCCTAAGTATTTTATTTAACTCCTTAGATAAAGGAAGGTGGCGTCACCGACTTCTTCCCTGAGATCCTGACCCAAAGAGCAGTTTCTGAAGGGCCAAAAAGAAGACAACATATTAGGAAAGACGATGTTTCCAGAGATGGGGACAGACTTATGGCCAAAATAGATGAGCTGCTTAAGGTATCCCCCTGTGAAACCCCTCCTGGCCGTGACATCCTTCCATTTTTATCCGAAAGACCACTGTCGGAAGATCCACATCAGATCAGAGTCCGTGGCCTTGCCAAGAAGACCCAGACTGACCTGTCACTGGTGGAGGAGTTTAAACAGGATGCGTTAAGCACAGTAAAGGGAGAACACCCCAGAATACCTTTCGACAGCAACAATTCCCAGACTGCCAAAGAGACCTGCGTTGCTGAGGAGCTTGGCGAGATGTCAGAACAGCCAGCTCCTCCAGTGCTCTCCTTGACAGAGCCCGTGAAGGCGACAGTGATGGAGGCTTCAATGAACAGCTGCCCAGGACACCCGCTGCCTCGTATACGTCAGCCCAGACCAAAGGCCTCATATGGCAGAAGGATCACGAATGGGGCCATAGAGGTGAGGAAGGGTTCGGGGTTCCAGGTCGCCCGTAAGATCGCTCATGTGTGGCAGGAGCCCTTTACCACCAGCGAAGAAAGTCCCACCAAGTGCAACTCTGGTAATTTTCCACCCCAGAGTGAAGGCTCCTTAATAAGACCACATCATCCTCGGTGTTTGAAACTGCAAATGGAGGAGAAGATCCCGGCATTGGAGAGCTTCCCTAAGGAGGCTTGGGCAGGAGGAAAGAAAAGAGAGAAAAAGACAAAAAAACAAACCCGTCTCATATCTGTCCAAGCTGAAGAAGACATGCAGTTGGACAAGGAGACCAGCAACCATGACATCTCATCTTTTACATCTGAGTTCCCACCAGATAACGGGGAGAAGGAAGACAATGAAATTCATGTCCCTCCAAAACCCACAACGATCAGTACAGAACCAGAGGACACTTTACAAACTGAAAGCATCAGTGCCCGACCGGGACAAATAGAAGCCATGGTTGGACAACTTAAAGTTTTGGCAACAGAAAAGGAAGTCGAACAGGAAAAGGCTAGTAGTGTCTGGAAGAAGCTCCTTAGGAAAACCGGTGCCAGGAAGATGAAAGAAAGTCCAAAGAAACTCAACAGAGACTCAGAGAGTGCCACACCATCTTCATTTAAAACACAACAGAAGGATAATGAGGTAAAAACAAAGTAGAAATGTTATGTGATATTTGTTTTCTGTGTTGTTTCTTCCAGTTGTGGTTAGTTTTTCTAGAAGCTGTAAATGGGAATGGGAGGTAACTATGTAACTAAGTATACTGTACCTGACAAATCTCATGCCCACAATGCCTGCTGGGATAGCCAAGCAGTGTGACATCACCTGTGTAAAGACAGGGAAGTCAAAGATGGCCAAGTGTGTAAGTCAACACTGAAATTATGTTTAAAATACCTTCTGTTTCAGAGCTCAACTCAAGAACAGCCTTCATGCAATCAAGAGAGACTTACTACAGAGAGAGTAGAGGGAAGCTGTACCTCCTGCTTTGCTTTTCTTAAGCTTTTTAGGAGGAAGAGAAGGTGAAGGGATTGCAATCAGACTGGCAGTAGCATAGCCCCTGCAACATTCTTTCACTTCAATGATTACTGAAACAACAGGGCTGGACGTGTACAATACGTTAACAGAAAATAACAGAGCCTTCATTTTTTGTAAATACACAGAGACTTAATAAATTCTTTAATTGTTAACATAAAGTTGTTTGTGTGCATTTTAATCCGTGGTTCACAAAGTTTCTGGCTGAAGTTAGATCCGCAAGTGGTTGCAGCGTTTGTTAAAGGAAAATTAAAAATCCTTTTCCATCCTTACATCTATCTCAGAAAAGTAGCCAAGTAAAACAACGTCGTTGTGTCCCTGTTGTATCTCCTAATTCCAAGCAAAAAAATGGAAAACTGTCGTTAGATAAAATACTGTCCATCGTGTAAGCTTGTGGAGCAGTCAGATATCAAGTATTAAATAATACAAATTTCATACAATGAACTTCACAATGATAAAAACACTGATTAAGATTAAGCACTAATAGCTACGAAATAGGTTGATCCTTCTTACTTCTCCCCTCTAGCGGTGGGAGGGAGTCGGGGGGACATTGAGGTGTTTTATGAGCCGAAGACGTTTTTGAAAGAAACTGAAGTCACGTTGTATTAGGAGAAACACTTGTAAACCAGCTCTCCCAGAGTGTCTTAACTGTCAACTGATGCGCGTCCTAAATCCTTACATACATACTTATAATGTTTAATTGTATAGAGAGTTCCTCCGTGCTTCTGATATCTTTTCAGTCTCGCCACCCTATACTGTACATCACCCATAATGGCAACGAGAACCAACAGGACACAGGTCGGATACTGTGCAATTATTCAGTCAGAACCGGAACAAAATATGGAAATAGCTACAACGCAGTGAGCTTTATACCATTTATTCGAATTAAAGAGCGATTTCAAATAAAACATTATACAAATATTCATTAATATATTTCACATTGTTGTCCAGCTGTTCTAAATCCGTCCGCGCCGCTGAGCACTTTTCCCAGAGAGTCTCCGCTTGCTCGCGCAGGGAGGAAACACGACATTTTATTTTTTACCCCAACATTTGGATTAAAACCCTTTTAAATATACAGAATACAGGGCTGAAAAAAAACGGAGGTCAGCAACTACTGTACAATTGCGACGGGCAATGACGACTAATGACAGGAACAGTGTGAGTGTGCTGAGCCTGTACTGAAGGAGAACACAGCCCCCTCCTGGAGGAGTTTTACAATGACAACACACGACCGTTAGCTCCGCACAATTCCGGGGTCGAACCCAATTCAGAATTGCATACTGTAGGAAACTTGTCAATTAGCAAGACAAGCTAGTGATACTGGTGTCTTTAACTATACTGTTACAGGAAATTTCTTACCTAGGGAGAGTGAATCACCTAAGTTTTTTTTGCACAGCTCGAATATTATCATGCTTTTTAGATTCTAAAGGTGTTTGCATGAATTGTTGATTCGGCAAAACTGTAATTCATGCGCCATGCTAATGAAGATTTGAGACTTCATTTGTATCGGAGGTTTTCTATCGATATTCATGGTAAATGGAACTAGTTTTGCACCTTTTGAATGCACTAACGCTTAGTGAAACGCGCTAATGCTGCCATACCGTCTTGCTGGGTGAAAGGCAGACTCTTTATTACGTCATCACTGGTAATATGATGAGTTGAACCAAGACTTTGTTACATCACTTCGTAACTATGCCAGCGTAGAAAATAAACTTTTTAAGCGCGTTTAGTTCAAGCTCACACGCGGTAAGAAGGTAGTCGAAGATTAAAAAGAAATTTGAAGAAAACACTTTCTCAAACAGAGAAGCCTCAAAATATTGATTTTATCTTAAACATAAAGGTAGGACATTTTTAACTTATTTACTCAAGGTACTGCTCTTCTATGTACAAGAATAGACTTTTTTACAGATATACAGTATGCACACTGAAAGTCAAAGCCGTCTTTCATTTAAATGTTAAAGAAATAAGATGTCAGTATTGAACTATTCAGGTTAACCTAATCATTTTCTGTGGGGTTTCAAGATGGATGCCAAGGAGGGGAACAACCTCCGAGTGAAAGCTGTGGAGGGTAAGGCGAGACAATCAGAAGATTGCTTGGTAAGTTGAAAAAGGATGCGTCTCCACGATCAGCTCTTTAATTACTGGATAAGATTAGTTTCTTCTGGGGCAAATGTGTCTCACATTGTTTCCAATATCCACTACTGCCACATAAATGTACAAAAAATGGAAAGAAACCCAGAAAATCGTTCATATTCAAACTAGGAATTTTGTTTGACACTTTAGACAAAGAAAGGAGGAGTCGAAATGAGTCAAAAGCAGACTGCTGACCCCCGCCTGGATGTCAAAACCTCAACAGCCATTTCTGAGGGGCCAAAAAGAAAACAGCGGTTTGAGAAGGATGATGGTGATCTGTCCAGAGATGTGGACAGACTCATTGCTGAAATAGAGGAGATGTTCAGCGACTCGTCCAGTCAAACCCATCCTGGCCGAGACAAACAGGCGGAGCAGACAGAGCCCCTCATGTCCTGCGAGGACAGTGGCAAGGAGCCCTGGTCAGACGCAGGACCACCGTCTCGCGTACGCCTACCCAGACCAAAGGCGTCATATGGCAGGAGGATGAAGAGCAGAGGTACAGAGGTGAGGAAGGGCGTTGGGGTCCAAACCACCAGTGAGACCCGTCATCACAGGGGCACTTGAAGACCAGCAAGGGCAAAAAACATTAGGAAAAATTCTGGCTTTGGCAACTTAATAAACTGGATGTACAGTATTGTGTTTAACAGATACATATTGAGATATTATACACGGTAGTTCTGGTTTTTATTTGTAGACAATTTTTAACTTTTTAGGTAAAACAAGGAGTCATACCTTCTGAAAAGGAGACTGTTGAACTCCTCTCTGAGATCCTGACCCCACAAACAGTTTCTGAGGGGCCAAAAAGAAGAAAACATTGTGGGAATGACAATGTCTCCAGAGATGTGGACAGACACTTTGCTGAAATAGAGATGTTCAGCGACTCCTCCAATGAAACCCATCCTGGCCGAGACAAACAGGCGGAGCAGACAGAGCCCCTCAGGTCCTGCGAGGACAGCGGCAAGGAGCCCTGGTCTGACGCAGGACCACCGTCTCGCGTACGTCTACCCAGACCAAAGGCGTCATATGGCAGGAGGATGGAGAGCAGAGGTACAGAGGTGAGGAAGGGCGTTGGGGTCCAAACCACCAGTGAGATCCGTCATCACAGGGGCACTTTAACACCAGCAAGGAAAAAGTTTTGTTTTAAATACATTAAGAAAAGTTTTGGCTTTGCCTGTGTAATAAATTGTATATACATTATTATGTTTGTAATATATGTTGATACATACTGTATATACTGTATTGTGATTCTGTCTTTTACTGTATGTGCCTAAGTATTTTATTTAACTCCTTAGATAAAGGAAGGTGGCGTCACCGACTTCTTCCCTGAGATCCTGACCCAAAGAGCAGTTTCTGAAGGGCCAAAAAGAAGACAACATATTAGGAAAGACGATGTTTCCAGAGATGGGGACAGACTTATGGCCAAAATAGATGAGCTGCTTAAGGTATCCCCCTGTGAAACCCCTCCTGGCCGTGACATCCTTCCATTTTTATCCGAAAGACCACTGTCGGAAGATCCACATCAGATCAGAGTCCGTGGCCTTGCCAAGAAGACCCAGACTGACCTGTCACTGGTGGAGGAGTTTAAACAGGATGCGTTAAGCACAGTAAAGGGAGAACACCCCAGAATACCTTTCGACAGCAACAATTCCCAGACTGCCAAAGAGACCTGCGTTGCTGAGGAGCTTGGCGAGATGTCAGAACAGCCAGCTCCTCCAGTGCTCTCCTTGACAGAGCCCGTGAAGGCGACAGTGATGGAGGCTTCAATGAACAGCTGCCCAGGACACCCGCTGCCTCGTATACGTCAGCCCAGACCAAAGGCCTCATATGGCAGAAGGATCACGAATGGGGCCATAGAGGTGAGGAAGGGTTCGGGGTTCCAGGTCGCCCGTAAGATCGCTCATGTGTGGCAGGAGCCCTTTACCACCAGCGAAGAAAGTCCCACCAAGTGCAACTCTGGTAATTTTCCACCCCAGAGTGAAGGCTCCTTAATAAGACCACATCATCCTCGGTGTTTGAAACTGCAAATGGAGGAGAAGATCCCGGCATTGGAGAGCTTCCCTAAGGAGGCTTGGGCAGGAGGAAAGAAAAGAGAGAAAAAGACAAAAAAACAAACCCGTCTCATATCTGTCCAAGCTGAAGAAGACATGCAGTTGGACAAGGAGACCAGCAACCATGACATCTCATCTTTTACATCTGAGTTCCCACCAGATAACGGGGAGAAGGAAGACAATGAAATTCATGTCCCTCCAAAACCCACAACGATCAGTACAGAACCAGAGGACACTTTACAAACTGAAAGCATCAGTGCCCGACCGGGACAAATAGAAGCCATGGTTGGACAACTTAAAGTTTTGGCAACAGAAAAGGAAGTCGAACAGGAAAAGGCTAGTAGTGTCTGGAAGAAGCTCCTTAGGAAAACCAGTGCCAGGAAGATGAAAGAAAGTCCAAAGAAACTCAACAGAGACTCAGAGAGTGCCACACCATCTTCATTTAAAACACAACAGAAGGATAATGAGGTAAAAACAAAGTAGAAATGTTATGTGATATTTGTTTTCTGTGTTGTTTCTTCCAGTTGTGGTTAGTTTTTCTAGAAGCTGTAAATGGGAATGGGAGGTAACTATGTAACTAAGTATACTGTACCTGACAAATCTCATGCCCACAATGCCTGCTGGGATAGCCAAGCAGTGTGACATCACCTGTGTAAAGACAGGGAAGTCAAAGATGGCCAAGTGTGTAAGTCAACACTGAAATTATGTTTAAAATACCTTCTGTTTCAGAGCTCAACTCAAGAACAGCCTTCATGCAATCAAGAGAGACTTACTACAGAGAGAGTAGAGGGAAGCTGTACCTCCTGCTTTGCTTTTCTTAAGCTTTTTAGGAGGAAGAGAAGGTGAAGGGATTGCAATCAGACTGGCAGTAGCATAGCCCCTGCAACATTCTTTCACTTCAATGATTACTGAAACAACAGGGCTGGACGTGTACAATACGTTAACAGAAAATAACAGAGCCTTCATTTTTTGTAAATACACAGAGACTTAATAAATTCTTTAATTGTTAACATAAAGTTGTTTGTGTGCATTTTAATCCGTGGTTCACAAAGTTTCTGGCTGAAGTTAGATCCGCAAGTGGTTGCAGCGTTTGTTAAAGGAAAATTAAAAATCCTTTTCCATCCTTACATCTATCTCAGAAAAGTAGCCAAGTAAAACAACGTCGTTGTGTCCCTGTTGTATCTCCTAATTCCAAGCAAAAACATGGAAAACTGTCGTTAGATAAAATACTGTACATCGTGTAAGCTTGTGGAGCAGTCAGATATCAAGTATTAAATAATACAAATTTCATACAATGAACTTCACAATGATAAAAACACTGATTAAGATTAAGCACTAATAGCTACGAAATAGGTTGATCCTTCTTACTTCTCCCCTCTAGCGGTGGGAGGGAGTCGGGGGGACATTGAGGTGTTTTATGAGCCGAAGACGTTTTTGAAAGAAACTGAAGTCACGTTGTATTAGGAGAAACACTTGTAAACCAGCTCTCCCAGAGTGTCTTAACTGTCAACTGATGCGCGTCCTAAATCCTTACATACATACTTATAATGTTTAATTGTATAGAGAGTTCCTCCGTGCTTCTGATATCTTTTCAGTCTCGCCACCCTATACTGTACATCACCCATAATGGCAACGAGAACCAACAGGACACAGGTCGGATACTGTGCAATTATTCAGTCAGAACCGGAACAAAATATGGAAATAGCTACAACGCAGTGAGCTTTATACCATTTATTCGAATTAAAGAGCGATTTCAAATAAAACATTATACAAATATTCATTAATATATTTCACATTGTTGTCCAGCTGTTCTAAATCCGTCCGCGCCGCTGAGCACTTTTCCCAGAGAGTCTCCGCTTGCTCGCGCAGGGAGGAAACACGACATTTTATTTTTTACCCCAACATTTGGATTAAAACCCTTTTAAATATACAGAATACAGGGCTGAAAAAAAACGGAGGTCAGCAACTACTGTACAATTGCGACGGGCAATGACGACTAATGACAGGAACAGTGTGAGTGTGCTGAGCCTGTACTGAAGGAGAACACAGCCCCCTCCTGGAGGAGTTTTACAATGACAACACACGACCGTTAGCTCCGCACAATTCCGGGGTCGAACCCAATTCAGAATTGCATACTGTAGGAAACTTGTCAATTAGCAAGACAAGCTAGTGATACTGGTGTCTTTAACTATACTGTTACAGGAAATTTCTTACCTAGGGAGAGTGAATCACCTAAGTTTTTTTTGCACAGCTCGAATATTATCATGCTTTTTAGATTCTAAAGGTGTTTGCATGAATTGTTGATTCGGCAAAACTGTAATTCATGCGCCATGCTAATGAAGATTTGAGACTTCATTTGTATCGGAGGTTTTCTATCGATATTCATGGTAAATGGAACTAGTTTTGCACCTTTTGAATGCACTAACGCTTAGTGAAACGCGCTAATGCTGCCATACCGTCTTGCTGGGTGAAAGGCAGACTCTTTATTACGTCATCACTGGTAATATGATGAGTTGAACCAAGACTTTGTTACATCACTTCGTAACTATGCCAGCGTAGAAAATAAACTTTTTAAGCGCGTTTAGTTCAAGCTCACACGCGGTAAGAAGGTAGTCGAAGATTAAAAAGAAATTTGAAGAAAACACTTTCTCAAACAGAGAAGCCTCAAAATATTGATTTTATCTTAAACATAAAGGTAGGACATTTTTAACTTATTTACTCAAGGTACTGCTCTTCTATGTACAAGAATAGACTTTTTTACAGATATACAGTATGCACACTGAAAGTCAAAGCCGTCTTTCATTTAAATGTTAAAGAAATAAGATGTCAGTATTGAACTATTCAGGTTAACCTAATCATTTTCTGTGGGGTTTCAAGATGGATGCCAAGGAGGGGAACAACCTCCGAGTGAAAGCTGTGGAGGGTAAGGCGAGACAATCAGAAGATTGCTTGGTAAGTTGAAAAAGGATGCGTCTCCACGATCAGCTCTTTAATTACTGGATAAGATTAGTTTCTTCTGGGGCAAATGTGTCTCACATTGTTTCCAATATCCACTACTGCCACATAAATGTACAAAAAATGGAAAGAAACCCAGAAAATCGTTCATATTCAAACTAGGAATTTTGTTTGACACTTTAGACAAAGAAAGGAGGAGTCGAAATGAGTCAAAAGCAGACTGCTGACCCCCGCCTGGATGTCAAAACCTCAACAGCCATTTCTGAGGGGCCAAAAAGAAAACAGCGGTTTGAGAAGGATGATGGTGATCTGTCCAGAGATGTGGACAGACTCATTGCTGAAATAGAGGAGATGTTCAGCGACTCGTCCAGTCAAACCCATCCTGGCCGAGACAAACAGGCGGAGCAGACAGAGCCCCTCATGTCCTGCGAGGACAGTGGCAAGGAGCCCTGGTCAGACGCAGGACCACCGTCTCGCGTACGCCTACCCAGACCAAAGGCGTCATATGGCAGGAGGATGAAGAGCAGAGGTACAGAGGTGAGGAAGGGCGTTGGGGTCCAAACCACCAGTGAGACCCGTCATCACAGGGGCACTTGAAGACCAGCAAGGGCAAAAAACATTAGGAAAAATTCTGGCTTTGGCAACTTAATAAACTGGATGTACAGTATTGTGTTTAACAGATACATATTGAGATATTATACACGGTAGTTCTGGTTTTTATTTGTAGACAATTTTTAACTTTTTAGGTAAAACAAGGAGTCATACCTTCTGAAAAGGAGACTGTTGAACTCCTCTCTGAGATCCTGACCCCACAAACAGTTTCTGAGGGGCCAAAAAGAAGAAAACATTGTGGGAATGACAATGTCTCCAGAGATGTGGACAGACACTTTGCTGAAATAGAGATGTTCAGCGACTCCTCCAATGAAACCCATCCTGGCCGAGACAAACAGGCGGAGCAGACAGAGCCCCTCAGGTCCTGCGAGGACAGCGGCAAGGAGCCCTGGTCTGACGCAGGACCACCGTCTCGCGTACGTCTACCCAGACCAAAGGCGTCATATGGCAGGAGGATGGAGAGCAGAGGTACAGAGGTGAGGAAGGGCGTTGGGGTCCAAACCACCAGTGAGATCCGTCATCACAGGGGCACTTTAACACCAGCAAGGAAAAAGTTTTGTTTTAAATACATTAAGAAAAGTTTTGGCTTTGCCTGTGTAATAAATTGTATATACATTATTATGTTTGTAATATATGTTGATACATACTGTATATACTGTATTGTGATTCTGTCTTTTACTGTATGTGCCTAAGTATTTTATTTAACTCCTTAGATAAAGGAAGGTGGCGTCACCGACTTCTTCCCTGAGATCCTGACCCAAAGAGCAGTTTCTGAAGGGCCAAAAAGAAGACAACATATTAGGAAAGACGATGTTTCCAGAGATGGGGACAGACTTATGGCCAAAATAGATGAGCTGCTTAAGGTATCCCCCTGTGAAACCCCTCCTGGCCGTGACATCCTTCCATTTTTATCCGAAAGACCACTGTCGGAAGATCCACATCAGATCAGAGTCCGTGGCCTTGCCAAGAAGACCCAGACTGACCTGTCACTGGTGGAGGAGTTTAAACAGGATGCGTTAAGCACAGTAAAGGGAGAACACCCCAGAATACCTTTCGACAGCAACAATTCCCAGACTGCCAAAGAGACCTGCGTTGCTGAGGAGCTTGGCGAGATGTCAGAACAGCCAGCTCCTCCAGTGCTCTCCTTGACAGAGCCCGTGAAGGCGACAGTGATGGAGGCTTCAATGAACAGCTGCCCAGGACACCCGCTGCCTCGTATACGTCAGCCCAGACCAAAGGCCTCATATGGCAGAAGGATCACGAATGGGGCCATAGAGGTGAGGAAGGGTTCGGGGTTCCAGGTCGCCCGTAAGATCGCTCATGTGTGGCAGGAGCCCTTTACCACCAGCGAAGAAAGTCCCACCAAGTGCAACTCTGGTAATTTTCCACCCCAGAGTGAAGGCTCCTTAATAAGACCACATCATCCTCGGTGTTTGAAACTGCAAATGGAGGAGAAGATCCCGGCATTGGAGAGCTTCCCTAAGGAGGCTTGGGCAGGAGGAAAGAAAAGAGAGAAAAAGACAAAAAAACAAACCCGTCTCATATCTGTCCAAGCTGAAGAAGACATGCAGTTGGACAAGGAGACCAGCAACCATGACATCTCATCTTTTACATCTGAGTTCCCACCAGATAACGGGGAGAAGGAAGACAATGAAATTCATGTCCCTCCAAAACCCACAACGATCAGTACAGAACCAGAGGACACTTTACAAACTGAAAGCATCAGTGCCCGACCGGGACAAATAGAAGCCATGGTTGGACAACTTAAAGTTTTGGCAACAGAAAAGGAAGTCGAACAGGAAAAGGCTAGTAGTGTCTGGAAGAAGCTCCTTAGGAAAACCGGTGCCAGGAAGATGAAAGAAAGTCCAAAGAAACTCAACAGAGACTCAGAGAGTGCCACACCATCTTCATTTAAAACACAACAGAAGGATAATGAGGTAAAAACAAAGTAGAAATGTTATGTGATATTTGTTTTCTGTGTTGTTTCTTCCAGTTGTGGTTAGTTTTTCTAGAAGCTGTAAATGGGAATGGGAGGTAACTATGTAACTAAGTATACTGTACCTGACAAATCTCATGCCCACAATGCCTGCTGGGATAGCCAAGCAGTGTGACATCACCTGTGTAAAGACAGGGAAGTCAAAGATGGCCAAGTGTGTAAGTCAACACTGAAATTATGTTTAAAATACCTTCTGTTTCAGAGCTCAACTCAAGAACAGCCTTCATGCAATCAAGAGAGACTTACTACAGAGAGAGTAGAGGGAAGCTGTACCTCCTGCTTTGCTTTTCTTAAGCTTTTTAGGAGGAAGAGAAGGTGAAGGGACTGCAATCAGACTGGCAGTAGCATAGCCCCTGCAACATTCTTTCACTTCAATGATTACTGAAACAACAGGGCTGGACGTGTACAATACGTCAACAGAAAATAACAGAGCCTTCATTTTTTGTAAATACACAGAGACTTAATAAATTCTTTAATTGTTAACATAAAGTTGTTTGTGTGCATTTTAATCCGTGGTTCACAAAGTTTCTGGCTGAAGTTAGATCCGCAAGTGGTTGCAGCGTTTGTTAAAGGAAAATTAAAAATCCTTTTCCATCCTTACATCTATCTCAGAAAAGTAGCCAAGTAAAACAACGTCGTTGTGTCCCTGTTGTATCTCCTAATTCCAAGCAAAAACATGGAAAACTGTCGTTAGATAAAATACTGTACATCGTGTAAGCTTGTGGAGCAGTCAGATATCAAGTATTAAATAATACAAATTTCATACAATGAACTTCACAATGATAAAAACACTGATTAAGATTAAGCACTAATAGCTACGAAATAGGTTGATCCTTCTTACTTCTCCCCTCTAGCGGTGGGAGGGAGTCGGGGGGACATTGAGGTGTTTTATGAGCCGAAGACGTTTTTGAAAGGAACTGAAGTCACGTTGTATTAGGAGAAACACTTGTAAACCAGCTCTCCCAGAGTGTCTTAACTGTCAACTGATGCGCGTCCTAAATCCTTACATACATACTTATAATGTTTAATTGTATAGAGAGTTCCTCCGTGCTTCTGATATCTTTTCAGTCTCGCCACCCTATACTGTACATCACCCATAATGGCAACGAGAACCAACAGGACACAGGTCGGATACTGTGCAATTATTCAGTCAGAACCGGAACAAAATATGGAAATAGCTACAACGCAGTGAGCTTTATACCATTTATTCGAATTAAAGAGCGATTTCAAATAAAACATTATACAAATATTCATTAATATATTTCACATTGTTGTCCAGCTGTTCTAAATCCGTCCGCGCCGCTGAGCACTTTTCCCAGAGAGTCTCCGCTTGCTCGCGCAGGGAGGAAACACGACATTTTATTTTTTACCCCAACATTTGGATTAAAACCCTTTTAAATATACAGAATACAGGGCTGAAAAAAAACGGAGGTCAGCAACTACTGTACAATTGCGACGGGCAATGACGACTAATGACAGGAACAGTGTGAGTGTGCTGAGCCTGTACTGAAGGAGAACACAGCCCCCTCCTGGAGGAGTTTTACAATGACAACACACGACCGTTAGCTCCGCACAATTCCGGGGTCGAACCCAATTCAGAATTGCATACTGTAGGAAACTTGTCAATTAGCAAGACAAGCTAGTGATACTGGTGTCTTTAACTATACTGTTACAGGAAATTTCTTACCTAGGGAGAGTGAATCACCTAAGTTTTTTTTGCACAGCTCGAATATTATCATGCTTTTTAGATTCTAAAGGTGTTTGCATGAATTGTTGATTCGGCAAAACTGTAATTCATGCGCCATGCTAATGAAGATTTGAGACTTCATTTGTATCGGAGGTTTTCTATCGATATTCATGGTAAATGGAACTAGTTTTGCACCTTTTGAATGCACTAACGCTTAGTGAAACGCGCTAATGCTGCCATACCGTCTTGCTGGGTGAAAGGCAGACTCTTTATTACGTCATCACTGGTAATATGATGAGTTGAACCAAGACTTTGTTACATCACTTCGTAACTATGCCAGCGTAGAAAATAAACTTTTTAAGCGCGTTTAGTTCAAGCTCACACGCGGTAAGAAGGTAGTCGAAGATTAAAAAGAAATTTGAAGAAAACACTTTCTCAAACAGAGAAGCCTCAAAATATTGATTTTATCTTAAACATAAAGGTAGGACATTTTTAACTTATTTACTCAAGGTACTGCTCTTCTATGTACAAGAATAGACTTTTTTACAGATATACAGTATGCACACTGAAAGTCAAAGCCGTCTTTCATTTAAATGTTAAAGAAATAAGATGTCAGTATTGAACTATTCAGGTTAACCTAATCATTTTCTGTGGGGTTTCAAGATGGATGCCAAGGAGGGGAACAACCTCCGAGTGAAAGCTGTGGAGGGTAAGGCGAGACAATCAGAAGATTGCTTGGTAAGTTGAAAAAGGATGCGTCTCCACGATCAGCTCTTTAATTACTGGATAAGATTAGTTTCTTCTGGGGCAAATGTGTCTCACATTGTTTCCAATATCCACTACTGCCACATAAATGTACAAAAAATGGAAAGAAACCCAGAAAATCGTTCATATTCAAACTAGGAATTTTGTTTGACACTTTAGACAAAGAAAGGAGGAGTCGAAATGAGTCAAAAGCAGACTGCTGACCCCCGCCTGGATGTCAAAACCTCAACAGCCATTTCTGAGGGGCCAAAAAGAAAACAGCGGTTTGAGAAGGATGATGGTGATCTGTCCAGAGATGTGGACAGACTCATTGCTGAAATAGAGGAGATGTTCAGCGACTCGTCCAGTCAAACCCATCCTGGCCGAGACAAACAGGCGGAGCAGACAGAGCCCCTCATGTCCTGCGAGGACAGTGGCAAGGAGCCCTGGTCAGACGCAGGACCACCGTCTCGCGTACGCCTACCCAGACCAAAGGCGTCATATGGCAGGAGGATGAAGAGCAGAGGTACAGAGGTGAGGAAGGGCGTTGGGGTCCAAACCACCAGTGAGACCCGTCATCACAGGGGCACTTGAAGACCAGCAAGGGCAAAAAACATTAGGAAAAATTCTGGCTTTGGCAACTTAATAAACTGGATGTACAGTATTGTGTTTAACAGATACATATTGAGATATTATACACGGTAGTTCTGGTTTTTATTTGTAGACAATTTTTAACTTTTTAGGTAAAACAAGGAGTCATACCTTCTGAAAAGGAGACTGTTGAACTCCTCTCTGAGATCCTGACCCCACAAACAGTTTCTGAGGGGCCAAAAAGAAGAAAACATTGTGGGAATGACAATGTCTCCAGAGATGTGGACAGACACTTTGCTGAAATAGAGATGTTCAGCGACTCCTCCAATGAAACCCATCCTGGCCGAGACAAACAGGCGGAGCAGACAGAGCCCCTCAGGTCCTGCGAGGACAGCGGCAAGGAGCCCTGGTCTGACGCAGGACCACCGTCTCGCGTACGTCTACCCAGACCAAAGGCGTCATATGGCAGGAGGATGGAGAGCAGAGGTACAGAGGTGAGGAAGGGCGTTGGGGTCCAAACCACCAGTGAGATCCGTCATCACAGGGGCACTTTAACACCAGCAAGGAAAAAGTTTTGTTTTAAATACATTAAGAAAAGTTTTGGCTTTGCCTGTGTAATAAATTGTATATACATTATTATGTTTGTAATATATGTTGATACATACTGTATATACTGTATTGTGATTCTGTCTTTTACTGTATGTGCCTAAGTATTTTATTTAACTCCTTAGATAAAGGAAGGTGGCGTCACCGACTTCTTCCCTGAGATCCTGACCCAAAGAGCAGTTTCTGAAGGGCCAAAAAGAAGACAACATATTAGGAAAGACGATGTTTCCAGAGATGGGGACAGACTTATGGCCAAAATAGATGAGCTGCTTAAGGTATCCCCCTGTGAAACCCCTCCTGGCCGTGACATCCTTCCATTTTTATCCGAAAGACCACTGTCGGAAGATCCACATCAGATCAGAGTCCGTGGCCTTGCCAAGAAGACCCAGACTGACCTGTCACTGGTGGAGGAGTTTAAACAGGTTGCGTTAAGCACAGTAAAGGGAGAACACCCCAGAATACCTTTCGACAGCAACAATTCCCAGACTGCCAAAGAGACCTGCGTTGCTGAGGAGCTTGGCGAGATGTCAGAACAGCCAGCTCCTCCAGTGCTCTCCTTGACAGAGCCCGTGAAGGCGACAGTGATGGAGGCTTCAATGAACAGCTGCCCAGGACACCCGCTGCCTCGTATACGTCAGCCCAGACCAAAGGCCTCATATGGCAGAAGGATCACGAATGGGGCCATAGAGGTGAGGAAGGGTTCGGGGTTCCAGGTCGCCCGTAAGATCGCTCATGTGTGGCAGGAGCCCTTTACCACCAGCGAAGAAAGTCCCACCAAGTGCAACTCTGGTAATTTTCCACCCCAGAGTGAAGGCTCCTTAATAAGACCACATCATCCTCGGTGTTTGAAACTGCAAATGGAGGAGAAGATCCCGGCATTGGAGAGCTTCCCTAAGGAGGCTTGGGCAGGAGGAAAGAAAAGAGAGAAAAAGACAAAAAAACAAACCCGTCTCATATCTGTCCAAGCTGAAGAAGACATGCAGTTGGACAAGGAGACCAGCAACCATGACATCTCATCTTTTACATCTGAGTTCCCACCAGATAACGGGGAGAAGGAAGACAATGAAATTCATGTCCCTCCAAAACCCACAACGATCAGTACAGAACCAGAGGACACTTTACAAACTGAAAGCATCAGTGCCCGACCGGGACAAATAGAAGCCATGGTTGGACAACTTAAAGTTTTGGCAACAGAAAAGGAAGTCGAACAGGAAAAGGCTAGTAGTGTCTGGAAGAAGCTCCTTAGGGAAACCGGTGCCAGGAAGATGAAAGAAAGTCCAAAGAAACTCAACAGAGACTCAGAGAGTGCCACACCATCTTCATTTAAAACACAACAGAAGGATAATGAGGTAAAAACAAAGTAGAAATGTTATGTGATATTTGTTTTCTGTGTTGTTTCTTCCAGTTGTGGTTAGTTTTTCTAGAAGCTGTAAATGGGAATGGGAGGTAACTATGTAACTAAGTATACTGTACCTGACAAATCTCATGCCCACAATGCCTGCTGGGATAGCCAAGCAGTGTGACATCACCTGTGTAAAGACAGGGAAGTCAAAGATGGCCAAGTGTGTAAGTCAACACTGAAATTATGTTTAAAATACCTTCTGTTTCAGAGCTCAACTCAAGAACAGCCTTCATGTAATCAAGAGAGACTTACTACAGAGAGAGTAGAGGGAAGCTGTACCTCCTGCTTTGCTTTTCTTAAGCTTTTTAGGAGGAAGAGAAGGTGAAGGGACTGCAATCAGACTGGCAGTAGCATAGCCCCTGCAACATTCTTTCACTTCAATGATTACTGAAACAACAGGGCTGGACGTGTACAATACGTCAACAGAAAATAACAGAGCCTTCATTTTTTGTAAATACACAGAGACTTAATAAATTCTTTAATTGTTAACATAAAGTTGTTTGTGTGCATTTTAATCCGTGGTTCACAAAGTTTCTGGCTGAAGTTAGATCCGCAAGTGGTTGCAGCGTTTGTTAAAGGAAAATTAAAAATCCTTTTCCATCCTTACATCTATCTCAGAAAAGTAGCCAAGTAAAACAACGTCGTTGTGTCCCTGTTGTATCTCCTAATTCCAAGCAAAAACATGGAAAACTGTCGTTAGATAAAATACTGTACATCGTGTAAGCTTGTGGAGCAGTCAGATATCAAGTATTAAATAATACAAATTTCATACAATGAACTTCACAATGATAAAAACACTGATTAAGATTAAGCACTAATAGCTACGAAATAGGTTGATCCTTCTTACTTCTCCCCTCTAGCGGTGGGAGGGAGTCGGGGGGACATTGAGGTGTTTTATGAGCCGAAGACGTTTTTGAAAGGAACTGAAGTCACGTTGTATTAGGAGAAACACTTGTAAACCAGCTCTCCCAGAGTGTCTTAACTGTCAACTGATGCGCGTCCTAAATCCTTACATACATACTTATAATGTTTAATTGTATAGAGAGTTCCTCCGTGCTTCTGATATCTTTTCAGTCTCGCCACCCTATACTGTACATCACCCATAATGGCAACGAGAACCAACAGGACACAGGTCGGATACTGTGCAATTATTCAGTCAGAACCGGAACAAAATATGGAAATAGCTACAACGCAGTGAGCTTTATACCATTTATTCGAATTAAAGAGCGATTTCAAATAAAACATTATACAAATATTCATTAATATATTTCACATTGTTGTCCAGCTGTTCTAAATCCGTCCGCGCCGCTGAGCACTTTTCCCAGAGAGTCTCCGCTTGCTCGCGCAGGGAGGAAACACGACATTTTATTTTTTACCCCAACATTTGGATTAAAACCCTTTTAAATATACAGAATACAGGGCTGAAAAAAAACGGAGGTCAGCAACTACTGTACAATTGCGACGGGCAATGACGACTAATGACAGGAACAGTGTGAGTGTGCTGAGCCTGTACTGAAGGAGAACACAGCCCCCTCCTGGAGGAGTTTTACAATGACAACACACGACCGTTAGCTCCGCACAATTCCGGGGTCGAACCCAATTCAGAATTGCATACTGTAGGAAACTTGTCAATTAGCAAGACAAGCTAGTGATACTGGTGTCTTTAACTATACTGTTACAGGAAATTTCTTACCTAGGGAGAGTGAATCACCTAAGTTTTTTTTGCACAGCTCGAATATTATCATGCTTCTTAGATTCTAAAGGTGTTTGCATGAATTGTTGATTCGGCAAAACTGTAAT
This sequence comes from Atractosteus spatula, assembly GCF_055471065.1. NCBI lineage: Eukaryota > Metazoa > Chordata > Actinopteri > Semionotiformes > Lepisosteidae > Atractosteus > Atractosteus spatula. Next base: position 61,418,812 of record NC_142708.1, on the reverse strand, counting down.
TCATGCGCCATGCTAATGAAGATTTGAGACTTCATTTGTATCGGAGGTTTTCTATCGATATTCATGGTAAATGGAACTAGTTTTGCACCTTTTGAATGCACTAACGCTTAGTGAAACGCGCTAATGCTGCCATACCGTCTTGCTGGGTGAAAGGCAGACTCTTTATTACGTCATCACTGGTAATATGATGAGTTGAACCAAGACTTTGTTACATCACTTCGTAACTATGCCAGCGTAGAAAATAAACTTTTTAAGCGCGTTTAGTTCAAGCTCACACGCGGTAAGAAGGTAGTCGAAGATTAAAAAGAAATTTGAAGAAAACACTTTCTCAGACAGAGAAGCCTCAAAATACTGATTTTATCTGAAACATAAAGGTAGGACATTTTTAACTTATTTACTCAAGGTACTGCTCTTCTATGTACAAGAATAGACTTTTTTACAGATATACAGTATGCACACTGAAAGTCAAAGCCGTCTTTCATTTAAATGTTAAAGAAATAAGATGTCAGTATTGAACTATTCAGGTTAACCTAATCATTTTCTGTGGGGTTTCAAGATGGATGCCAAGGAGGGGAACAACCTCCGAGTGAAAGCTGTGGAGGGTAAGGCGAGACAATCAGAAGATTGCTTGGTAAGTTGAAAAAGGATGCGTCTCCACGATCAGCTCTTTAATTACTGGATAAGATTAGTTTCTTATGGGGCAAATGTGTCTCACATTGTTTCCAATATCCACTACTACCACATAAATGTACAAAAAATGGAGAGAAACCCAGAAAATCGTTCATATTCAAACTAGGAATTTTGTCTGACACTTTAGACAAAGAAAGGAGGAGTCGAAATGAGTCAAAAGCAGACTGCTGACCCCCGCCTGGATGTCAAAACCTCAACAGCCATTTCTGAGGGGCCAAAAAGAAAACAGCGGTTTGAGAAGGATGATGGTGATCTGTCCAGAGATGTGGACAGACTCATTGCTGAAATAGAGGAGATGTTCAGCGACTCGTCCAGTCAAACCCATCCTGGCCGAGACAAACAGGCGGAGCAGACAGAGCCCCTCATGTCCTGCGAGGACAGTGGCAAGGAGCCCTGGTCAGACGCAGGACCACTGTCTCGCGTACGCCTACCCAGACCAAAGGCGTCATATGGCAGGAGGATGAAGAGCAGAGGTACAGAGGTGAGGAAGGGCGTTGGGGTCCAAACCACCAGTGAGACCCGTCATCACAGGGGCACTTGAAGACCAGCAAGGGCAAAAAACATTAGGAAAAATTCTGGCTTTGGCAACTTAATAAACTGGATGTACAGTATTGTGTTTAAGAGATATATATTGAGATATTATACACGGTAGTTCTGGTTTTTATTTGTAGACAATTTTTAACTTTTTAGGTAAAACAAGGAGTCATACCTTCTGAAAAGGAGACTGTTGAACTCCTCTCTGAGATCCTGACCCCACAAACAGTTTCTGAGGGGCCAAAAAGAAGAAAACATTGTGGGAATGACAATGTCTCCAGAGATGTGGACAGACACTTTGCTGAAATAGAGATGTTCAGCGACTCCTCCAATGAAACCCATCCTGGCCGAGACAAACAGGCGGAGCAGACAGAGCCCCTCAGGTCCTGCGAGGACAGCGGCAAGGAGCCCTGGTCTGACGCAGGACCACCGTCTCGCGTACGTCTACCCAGACCAAAGGCGTCATATGGCAGGAGGATGGAGAGCAGAGGTACAGAGGTGAGGAAGGGCGTTGGGGTCCAAACCACCAGTGAGATCCGTCATCACAGGGGCACTTTAACACCAGCAAGGAAAAAGTTTTGTTTTAAATACATTAAGAAAAGTTTTGGCTTTGCCTGTGTAATAAATTGTATATACATTATTATGTTTGTAATATATGTTGATACATACTGTATATACTGTATTGTGATTCTGTCTTTTACTGTATGTGCCTAAGTATTTTATTTAACTCCTTAGATAAAGGAAGGTGGCGTCACCGACTTCTTCCCTGAGATCCTGACCCAAAGAGCAGTTTCTGAAGGGCCAAAAAGAAGACAACATATTAGGAAAGACGATGTTTCCAGAGATGGGGACAGACTTATGGCCAAAATAGATGAGCTGCTTAAGGTATCCCCCTGTGAAACCCCTCCTGGCCGTGACATCCTTCCATTTTTATCCGAAAGACCACTGTCGGAAGATCCACATCAGATCAGAGTCCGTGGCCTTGCCAAGAAGACCCAGACTGACCTGTCACTGGTGGAGGAGTTTAAACAGGATGCGTTAAGCACAGTAAAGGGAGAACACCCCAGAATACCTTTCGACAGCAACAATTCCCAGACTGCCAAAGAGACCTGCGTTGCTGAGGAGCTTGGCGAGATGTCAGAACAGCCAGCTCTTCCAGTGCTCTCCTTGACAGAGCCCGTGAAGGCGACAGTGATGGAGGCTTCAATGAACAGCTGCCCAGGACACCCGCTGCCTCGTATACGTCAGCCCAGACCAAAGGCCTCATATGGCAGAAGGATCACGAATGGGGCCATAGAGGTGAGGAAGGGTTCGGGGTTCCAGGTCGCCCGTAAGATCGCTCATGTGTGGCAGGAGCCCTTTACCACCAGCGAAGAAAGTCCCACCAAGTGCAACTCTGGTAATTTTCCACCCCAGAGTGAAGGCTCCTTAATAAGACCACATCATCCTCGGTGTTTGAAACTGCAAATGGAGGAGAAGATCCCGGCATTGGAGAGCTTCCCTAAGGAGGCTTGGGCAGGAGGAAAGAAAAGAGAGAAAAAGACAAAAAAACAAACCCGTCTCATATCTGTCCAAGCTGAAGAAGACATGCAGTTGGACAAGGAGACCAGCAACCATGACATCTCATCTTTTACATCTGAGTTCCCACCAGATAACGGGGAGAAGGAAGACAATGAAATTCATGTCCCTCCAAAACCCACAACGATCAGTACAGAACCAGAGGACACTTTACAAACTGAAAGCATCAGTGCCCGACCGGGACAAATAGAAGCCATGGCTGGACAACTTAAAGTTTTGGCAACAGAAAAGGAAGTCGAACAGGAAAAGGCTAGTAGTGTCTGGAAGAAGCTCCTTAGGAAAACCGGTGCCAGGAAGATGAAAGAAAGTCCAAAGAAACTCAACAGAGACTCAGAGAGTGCCACACCATCTTCATTTAAAACACAACAGAAGGATAATGAGGTAAAAACAAAGTAGAAATGTTATGTGATATTTGTTTTCTGTGTTGTTTCTTCCAGTTGTGGTTAGTTTTTCTAGAAGCTGTAAATGGGAATGGGAGGTAACTATGTAACTAAGTATACTGTACCTGACAAATCTCATGCCCACAATGCCTGCTGGGATAGCCAAGCAGTGTGACATCACCTGTGTAAAGACAGGGAAGTCAAAGATGGCCAAGTGTGTAAGTCAACACTGAAATTATGTTTAAAATACCTTCTGTTTCAGAGCTCAACTCAAGAACAGCCTTCATGCAATCAAGAGAGACTTACTACAGAGAGAGTAGAGGGAAGCTGTACCTCCTGCTTTGCTTTTCTTAAGCTTTTTAGGAGGAAGAGAAGGTGAAGGGACTGCAATCAGACTGGCAGTAGCATAGCCCCTGCAACATTCTTTCACTTCAATGATTACTGAAACAACAGGGCTGGACGTGTACAATACGTCAACAGAAAATAACAGAGCCTTCATTTTTTGTAAATACACAGAGACTTAATAAATTCTTTAATTGTTAACATAAAGTTGTTTGTGTGCATTTTAATCCGTGGTTCACAAAGTTTCTGGCTGAAGTTAGATCCGCAAGTGGTTGCAGCGTTTGTTAAAGGAAAATTAAAAATCCTTTTCCATCCTTACATCTATCTCAGAAAAGTAGCCAAGTAAAACAACGTCGTTGTGTCCCTGTTGTATCTCCTAATTCCAAGCAAAAACATGGAAAACTGTCGTTAGATAAAATACTGTACATCGTGTAAGCTTGTGGAGCAGTCAGATATCAAGTATTAAATAATACAAATTTCATACAATGAACTTCACAATGATAAAAACACTGATTAAGATTAAGCACTAATAGCTACGAAATAGGTTGATCCTTCTTACTTCTCCCCTCTAGCGGTGGGAGGGAGTCGGGGGGACATTGAGGTGTTTTATGAGCCGAAGACGTTTTTGAAAGGAACTGAAGTCACGTTGTATTAGGAGAAACACTTGTAAACCAGCTCTCCCAGAGTGTCTTAACTGTCAACTGATGCGCGTCCTAGATCCTTACATACATACTTATAATGTTTAATTGTATAGAGAGTTCCTCCGTGCTTCTGATATCTTTTCAGTCTCGCCACCCTATACTGTACATCACCCATAATGGCAACGAGAACCAACAGGACACAGGTCGGATACTGTGCAATTATTCAGTCAGAACCGGAACAAAATATGGAAATAGCTACAACGCAGTGAGCTTTATACCATTTATTCGAATTAAAGAGCGATTTCAAATAAAACATTATACAAATATTCATTAATATATTTCACATTGTTGTCCAGCTGTTCTAAATCCGTCCGCGCCGCTGAGCACTTTTCCCAGAGAGTCTCCGCTTGCTCGCGCAGGGAGGAAACACGACATTTTATTTTTTACCCCAACATTTGGATTAAAACCCTTTTAAATATACAGAATACAGGGCTGAAAAAAAACGGAGGTCAGCAACTACTGTACAATTGCGACGGGCAATGACGACTAATGACAGGAACAGTGTGAGTGTGCTGAGCCTGTACTGAAGGAGAACACAGCCCCCTCCTGGAGGAGTTTTACAATGACAACACACGACCGTTAGCTCCGCACAATTCCGGGGTCGAACCCAATTCAGAATTGCATACTGTAGGAAACTTGTCAATTAGCAAGACAAGCTAGTGATACTGGTGTCTTTAACTATACTGTTACAGGAAATTTCTTACCTAGGGAGAGTGAATCACCTAAGTTTTTTTTGCACAGCTCGAATATTATCATGCTTCTTAGATTCTAAAGGTGTTTGCATGAATTGTTGATTCGGCAAAACTGTAATTCATGCGCCATGCTAATGAAGATTTGAGACTTCATTTGTATCGGAGGTTTTCTATCGATATTCATGGTAAATGGAACTATTTTTGCACCTTTTGAATGCACTAACGCTTAGTGAAACGCGCTAATGCTGCCATACCGTCTTGCTGGGTGAAAGGCAGACTCTTTATTACGTCATCACTGGTAATATGATGAGTTGAACCAAGACTTTGTTACATCACTTCGTAACTATGCCAGCGTAGAAAATAAACTTTTTAAGCGCGTTTAGTTCAAGCTCACACGCGGTAAGAAGGTAGTCGAAGATTAAAAAGAAATTTGAAGAAAACACTTTCTCAGACAGAGAAGCCTCAAAATATTGATTTTATCTGAAACATAAAGGTAGGACATTTTTAACTTATTTACTCAAGGTACTGCTCTTCTATGTACAAGAATAGACTTTTTTACAGATATACAGTATGCACACTGAAAGTCAAAGCCGTCTTTCATTTAAATGTTAAAGAAATAAGATGTCAGTATTGAACTATTCAGGTTAACCTAATCATTTTCTGTGGGGTTTCAAGATGGATGCCAAGGAGGGGAACAACCTCCGAGTGAAAGCTGTGGAGGGTAAGGCGAGACAATCAGAAGATTGCTTGGTAAGTTGAAAAAGGATGCGTCTCCACGATCAGCTCTTTAATTACTGGATAAGATTAGTTTCTTATGGGGCAAATGTGTCTCACATTGTTTCCAATATCCACTACTGCCACATAAATGTACAAAAAATGGAGAGAAACCCAGAAAATCGTTCATATTCAAACTAGGAATTTTGTCTGACACTTTAGACAAAGAAAGGAGGAGTCGAAATGAGTCAAAAGCAGACTGCTGACCCCCGCCTGGATGTCAAAACCTCAACAGCCATTTCTGAGGGGCCAAAAAGAAAACAGCGGTTTGAGAAGGATGATGGTGATCTGTCCAGAGATGTGGACAGACTCATTGCTGAAATAGAGGAGATGTTCAGCGACTCGTCCAGTCAAACCCATCCTGGCCGAGACAAACAGGCGGAGCAGACAGAGCCCCTCATGTCCTGCGAGGACAGTGGCAAGGAGCCCTGGTCAGACGCAGGACCACCGTCTCGCGTACGCCTACCCAGACCAAAGGCGTCATATGGCAGGAGGATGAAGAGCAGAGGTACAGAGGTGAGGAAGGGCATTGGGGTCCAAACCACCAGTGAGACCCGTCATCACAGGGGCACTTGAAGACCAGCAAGGGCAAAAAACATTAGGAAAAATTCTGGCTTTGGCAACTTAATAAACTGGATGTACAGTATTGTGTTTAAGAGATATATATTGAGATATTATACACGGTAGTTCTGGTTTTTATTTGTAGACAATTTTTAACTTTTTAGGTAAAACAAGGAGTCATACCTTCTGAAAAGGAGACTGTTGAACTCCTCTCTGAGATCCTGACCCCACAAACAGTTTCTGAGGGGCCAAAAAGAAGAAAACATTGTGGGAATGACAATGTCTCCAGAGATGTGGACAGACACTTTGCTGAAATAGAGATGTTCAGCGACTCCTCCAATGAAACCCATCCTGGCCGAGACAAACAGGCGGAGCAGACAGAGCCCCTCAGGTCCTGCGAGGACAGTGGCAAGGAGCCCTGGTCTGACGCAGGACCACCGTCTCGCGTACGTCTACCCAGACCAAAGGCGTCATATGGCAGGAGGATGGAGAGCAGAGGTACAGAGGTGAGGAAGGGCGTTGGGGTCCAAACCACCAGTGAGATCCGTCATCACAGGGGCACTTTAACACCAGCAAGGAAAAAGTTTTGTTTTAAATACATTAAGAAAAGTTTTGGCTTTGCCTGTGTAATAAATTGTATATACATTATTATGTTTGTAATATATGTTGATACATACTGTATATATTGTGATTCTGTCTTTTATGTGCCTAAGTATTTTATTTAACTCCTTAGATAAAGGAAGGTGGCGTCACTGACTTCTTCCCTGAGATCCTGACCCAAAGAGCAGTTTCTGAAGGGCCAAAAAGAAGACAACATATTAGGAAAGACGATGTTTCCAGAGATGGGGACAGACTTATGGCCAAAATAGATGAGCTGCTTAAGGTATCCCCCTGTGAAACCCCTCCTGGCCGTGACATCCTTCCATTTTTATCCGAAAGACCACTGTCGGAAGATCCACATCAGATCAGAGTCCGTGGCCTTGCCAAGAAGACCCAGACTGACCTGTCACTGGTGGAGGAGTTTAAACAGGATGCGTTAAGCACAGTAAAGGGAGAACACCCCAGAATACCTTTCGACAGCAACAATTCCCAGACTGCCAAAGAGACCTGCGTTGCTGAGGAGCTTGGCGAGATGTCAGAACAGCCAGCTCCTCCAGTGCTCTCCTTGACAGAGCCCGTGAAGGCGACAGTGATGGAGGCTTCAATGAACAGCTGCCCAGGACACCCGCTGCCTCGTATACGTCAGCCCAGACCAAAGGCCTCATATGGCAGAAGGATCACGAATGGGGCCATAGAGGTGAGGAAGGGTTCGGGGTTCCAGGTCGCCCGTAAGATCGCTCATGTGTGGCAGGAGCCCTTTACCACCAGCGAAGAAAGTCCCACCAAGTGCAACTCTGGTAATTTTCCACCCCAGAGTGAAGGCTCCTTAATAAGACCACATCATCCTCGGTGTTTGAAACTGCAAATGGAGGAGAAGATCCCGGCATTGGAGAGCTTCCCTAAGGAGGCTTGGGCAGGAGGAAAGAAAAGAGAGAAAAAGACAAAAAAACAAACCCGTCTCATATCTGTCCAAGCTGAAGAAGACATGCAGTTGGACAAGGAGACCAGCAACCATGACATCTCATCTTTTACATCTGAGTTCCCACCAGATAACGGGGAGAAGGAAGACAATGAAATTCATGTCCCTCCAAAACCCACAACGATCAGTACAGAACCAGAGGACACTTTACAAACTGAAAGCATCAGTGCCCGACCGGGACAAATAGAAGCCATGGTTGGACAACTTAAAGTTTTGGCAACAGAAAAGGAAGTCGAACAGGAAAAGGCTAGTAGTGTCTGGAAGAAGCTCCTTAGGGAAACCGGTGCCAGGAAGATGAAAGAAAGTCCAAAGAAACTCAACAGAGACTCAGAGAGTGCCACACCATCTTCATTTAAAACACAACAGAAGGATAATGAGGTAAAAACAAAGTAGAAATGTTATGTGATATTTGTTTTCTGTGTTGTTTCTTCCAGTTGTGGTTAGTTTTTCTAGAAGCTGTAAATGGGAATGGGAGGTAACTATGTAACTAAGTATACTGTACCTGACAAATCTCATGCCCACAATGCCTGCTGGGATAGCCAAGCAGTGTGACATCACCTGTGTAAAGACAGGGAAGTCAAAGATGGCCAAGTGTGTAAGTCAACACTGAAATTATGTTTAAAATACCTTCTGTTTCAGAGCTCAACTCAAGAACAGCCTTCATGCAATCAAGAGAGACTTACTACAGAGAGAGTAGAGGGAAGCTGTACCTCCTGCTTTGCTTTTCTTAAGCTTTTTAGGAGGAAGAGAAGGTGAAGGGACTGCAATCAGACTGGCAGTAGCATAGCCCCTGCAACATTCTTTCACTTCAATGATTACTGAAACAACAGGGCTGGACGTGTACAATACGTCAACAGAAAATAACAGAGCCTTCATTTTTTGTAAATACACAGAGACTTAATAAATTCTTTAATTGTTAACATAAAGTTGTTTGTGTGCATTTTAATCCGTGGTTCACAAAGTTTCTGGCTGAAGTTAGATCCGCAAGTGGTTGCAGCGTTTGTTAAAGGAAAATTAAAAATCCTTTTCCATCCTTACATCTATCTCAGAAAAGTAGCCAAGTAAAACAACGTCGTTGTGTCCCTGTTGTATCTCCTAATTCCAAGCAAAAACATGGAAAACTGTCGTTAGATAAAATACTGTACATCGTGTAAGCTTGTGGAGCAGTCAGATATCAAGTATTAAATAATACAAATTTCATACAATGAACTTCACAATGATAAAAACACTGATTAAGATTAAGCACTAATAGCTACGAAATAGGTTGATCCTTCTTACTTCTCCCCTCTAGCGGTGGGAGGGAGTCGGGGGGACATTGAGGTGTTTATGAGCCGAAGACGTTTTTGAAAGGAACTGAAGTCACGTTGTATTAGGAGAAACACTTGTAAACCAGCTCTCCCAGAGTGTCTTAACTGTCAACTGATGCGCGTCCTAGATCCTTACATACATACTTATAATGTTTAATTGTATAGAGAGTTCCTCCGTGCTTCTGATATCTTTTCAGTCTCGCCACCCTATACTGTACATCACCCATAATGGCAACGAGAACCAACAGGACACAGGTCGGATACTGTGCAATTATTCAGTCAGAACCGGAACAAAATATGGAAATAGCTACAACGCAGTGAGCTTTATACCATTTATTCGAATTAAAGAGCGATTTCAAATAAAACATTATACAAATATTCATTAATATATTTCACATTGTTGTCCAGCTGTTCTAAATCCGTCCGCGCCGCTGAGCACTTTTCCCAGAGAGTCTCCGCTTGCTCGCGCAGGGAGGAAACACGACATTTTATTTTTTACCCCAACATTTGGATTAAAACCCTTTTAAATATACAGAATACAGGGCTGAAAAAAAACGGAGGTCAGCAACTACTGTACAATTGCGACGGGCAATGACGACTAATGACAGGAACAGTGTGAGTGTGCTGAGCCTGTACTGAAGGAGAACACAGCCCCCTCCTGGAGGAGTTCTACAATGACAACACACGACCGTTAGCTCCGCACAGTTCCGGGGTCGAACCCAATTCAGAATTGCATACTGTAGGAAACTTGTCAATTAGCAAGACAAGCTAGTGATACTGGTGTCTTTAACTATACTGTTACAGGAAATTTCTTACCTAGGGAGAGTGAATCACCTAAGTTTTTTTTGCACAGCTCGAATATTATCATGCTTTTTAGATTCTAAAGGTGTTTGCATGAATTGTTGATTCGGCAAAACTGTAATTCATGCGCCATGCTAATGAAGATTTGAGACTTCATTTGTATCGGAGGTTTTCTATCGATATTCATGGTAAATGGAACTAGTTTTGCACCTTTTGAATGCACTAACGCTTAGTGAAACGCGCTAATGCTGCCATACCGTCTTGCTGGGTGAAAGGCAGACTCTTTATTACGTCATCACTGGTAATATGATGAGTTGAACCAAGACTTTGTTACATCACTTCGTAACTATGCCAGCGTAGAAAATAAACTTTTTAAGCGCGTTTAGTTCAAGCTCACACGCGGTAAGAAGGTAGTCGAAGATTAAAAAGAAGTTTGAAGAAAACACTTTCTCAGACAGAGAAGCCTCAAAATATTGATTTTATCTGAAACATAAAGGTAGGACATTTTTAACTTATTTACTCAAGGTACTGCTCTTCTATGTACAAGAATAGACTTTTTTACAGATATACAGTATGCACACTGAAAGTCAAAGCCGTCTTTCATTTAAATGTTAAAGAAATAAGATGTCAGTATTGAACTATTCAGGTTAACCTAATCATTTTCTGTGGGGTTTCAAGATGGATGCCAAGGAGGGGAACAACCTCCGAGTGAAAGCTGTGGAGGGTAAGGCGAGACAATCAGAAGATTGCTTGGTAAGTTGAAAAAGGATGCGTCTCCACGATCAGCTCTTTAATTACTGGATAAGATTAGTTTCTTATGGGGCAAATGTGTCTCACATTGTTTCCAATATCCACTACTGCCACATAAATGTACAAAAAATGGAGAGAAACCCAGAAAATCGTTCATATTCAAACTAGGAATTTTGTCTGACACTTTAGACAAAGAAAGGAGGAGTCGAAATGAGTCAAAAGCAGACTGCTGACCCCCGCCTGGATGTCAAAACCTCAACAGCCATTTCTGAGGGGCCAAAAAGAAAACAGCGGTTTGAGAAGGATGATGGTGATCTGTCCAGAGATGTGGACAGACTCATTGCTGAAATAGAGGAGATGTTCAGCGACTCGTCCAGTCAAACCCATCCTGGCCGAGACAAACAGGCGGAGCAGACAGAGCCCCTCATGTCCTGCGAGGACAGTGGCAAGGAGCCCTGGTCAGACGCAGGACCACCGTCTCGCGTACGCCTACCCAGACCAAAGGCGTCATATGGCAGGAGGATGAAGAGCAGAGGTACAGAGGTGAGGAAGGGCGTTGGGGTCCAAACCACCAGTGAGACCCGTCATCACAGGGGCACTTGAAGACCAGCAAGGGCAAAAAACATTAGGAAAAATTCTGGCTTTGGCAACTTAATAAACTGGATGTACAGTATTGTGTTTAAGAGATATATATTGAGATATTATACACGGTAGTTCTGGTTTTTATTTGTAGACAATTTTTAACTTTTTAGGTAAAACAAGGAGTCATACCTTCTGAAAAGGAGACTGTTGAACTCCTCTCTGAGATCCTGACCCCACAAACAGTTTCTGAGGGGCCAAAAAGAAGAAAACATTGTGGGAATGACAATGTCTCCAGAGATGTGGACAGACACTTTGCTGAAATAGAGATGTTCAGCGACTCCTCCAATGAAACCCATCCTGGCCGAGACAAACAGGTGGAGCAGACAGAGCCCCTCAGGTCCTGCGAGGACAGTGGCAAGGAGCCCTGGTCTGACGCAGGACCACCGTCTCGCGTACGTCTACCCAGACCAAAGGCGTCATATGGCAGGAGGATGGAGAGCAGAGGTACAGAGGTGAGGAAGGGCGTTGGGGTCCAAACCACCAGTGAGATCCGTCATCACAGGGGCACTTTAACACCAGCAAGGAAAAAGTTTTGTTTTAAATACATTAAGAAAAGTTTTGGCTTTGCCTGTGTAATAAATTGTATATACATTATTATGTTTGTAATATATGTTGATACATACTGTATATATTGTGATTCTGTCTTTTATGTGCCTAAGTATTTTATTTAACTCCTTAGATAAAGGAAGGTGGCGTCACTGACTTCTTCCCTGAGATCCTGACCCAAAGAGCAGTTTCTGAAGGGCCAAAAAGAAGACAACATATTAGGAAAGACGATGTTTCCAGAGATGGGGACAGACTTATGGCCAAAATAGATGAGCTGCTTAAGGTATCCCCCTGTGAAACCCCTCCTGGCCGTGACATCCTTCCATTTTTATCCGAAAGACCACTGTCGGAAGATCCACATCAAATCAGAGTCCGTGGCCTTGCCAAGAAGACCCAGACTGACCTGTCACTGGTGGAGGAGTTTAAACAGGATGCTTTAAGCACAGTAAAGGGAGAACACCCCAGAATACCTTTCGACAGCAACAATTCCCAGACTGCCAAAGAGACCTGCGTTGCTGAGGAGCTTGGCGAGATGTCAGAACAGCCAGCTCCTCCAGTGCTCTCCTTGACAGAGCCCGTGAAGGCGACAGTGATGGAGGCTTCAATGAACAGCTGCCCAGGACACCCGCTGCCTCGTATACGTCAGTCCAGACCAAAGGCCTCATATGGCAGAAGGATCACGAATGGGGCCATAGAGGTGAGGAAGGGTTCGGGGTTCCAGGTCGCCCGTAAGATCGCTCATGTGTGGCAGGAGCCCTTTACCACCAGCGAAGAAAGTCCCACCAAGTGCAACTCTGGTAATTTTCCACCCCAGAGTGAAGGCTCCTTAATAAGACCACATCATCCTCGGTGTTTGAAACTGCAAATGGAGGAGAAGATCCCGGCATTGGAGAGCTTCCCTAAGGAGGCTTGGGCAGGAGGAAAGAAAAGAGAGAAAAAGACAAGAAACCAAAACCTTGACATCTCATGCTTTACATCCGATCTCCCACAAGCTAATGAAAAGAATGAAGACAATGAAATGCATCTCTCTCCAAAACCCACAACGATCAGTACAGAACTTGAAAGCATCAGTGCCCAACCGGGAAAAATAGAAGTCAAGGAAGTTGAAAAGGAACAGGATCGTAGTTGCTGGGAGAAGCTGCTTAGGAAAACTTGCTTCATGAACATAAAAGGAAGTGAAAAGAAATTTAAAAGAGACTCAGGGAATGCCTCTCCATTGTCACATAAAATACAGCAGAAGAATAATGAGGTAAAAAGGATAAATATTATCTGACTTGTTTTCTTCATGTAGTTATTTTGTCTTGAATTTGTTAATTGGAATGGGAGGTAAATAAGTATACTTGACAAATCCCATGCCAAAATGCCTGCTGGGATAGCCAAGCAGTGTGATATCACCTGTGTAAAGACAGGAAAGTCGTGTCTGAAAAGCTGGCTACTGTACATGTTTGTTCAAAATATCTTCTTTTTTAGGGCTCTGCTCCAGAGATGCATTCATGCAATCAAGGGAGACTTATTGCAGAGAGAGAAGAGGGAAGCTGTACCTCCTGCTTTGCTTTTTTACAACTTTTTATGAGGAAGAGAAGGTGAAGGGACTGCAGTGACACTGGCAGCAGCTTCAATATTCTTTCATTTTGATGTTCACCCAAAGAACAGGGTTGAAAGTATAAAATACATCTGTCTTATTTTTTAAAATAAATTTACAGATACTAAATACATCATTTAACTGTTAACATAATGGTGCTTGTGTGCTGTTTAATATTTGATTAGGAAATACAGTATTTTGGAGAGTCCTACAGTATATCCATTCACATCTTATCATTTTTAACTCTTGGAAAACAGCAATGTCACTGTTAATAACTTTTCTTTAAAAATGCAATATTTTAAGTACCTTAATACTGCAAAACATTTCTCATCAAAAGTAACCTACCCTGTCCCCTTTCCTGGTTAATTAGGATATATCATTTCTACATTATTTTGTGACATTTGGTGGTAGAGCAGGGATGAAACAGGACAATACTGAGCCCTGGCAGGGATTACACTGTGCCTCAGCCCCCAAGGTGGCAGAGAGTGGTGCAAGACATGATTAAATCACTGCAAGAAAAGCCGTAATCTGATCGAACTCAACCATCTCATCAACGACTGTCAACAATAAACATGCATATTGTTGTCATTTTGCAAATAGTATTCAAATTTGGACAAGAAATCCTCCTGTTTCATACTATTCTAACAGGAAAAAAACGTGAAGATCAGTGCCACCCAGCTCAGTTTTGCCCCATGAAAAAAGCAAGTGTAAAATGCCACTAAAAGAGTGCAGTAAGTGTACCAATTGAGCCCAATTTCAGCAGTTACAGTGACAGTAGAGTTTTAGAAAAGTTGCTTTTTAATTCAGAACAATCAAAGGTTTTATTTTTGAGATGCGAATAAAAGCTTGTGATTACCTTCATTTGCCCATCTTGAAAGCTACTTTAAAAATGTCAGCCTTGCAACAGACATAGAAGAAAACTATTTCCAGAGGAATAGTAATGATTCTTTAAAGAGACTGAATGTGTTTATTTATCTTGAACAATTAAATAACTATGTATTTTTAGAGAGGATTCAAAGTTGGGTTTCCTGACCTTTCAGATGTACGGTATATTTTGCGGCAGGCCTGAGAAGACTAGCACAGAGATTAACTGTATTACGATAAAATAGACATTTGTTAATGTCCTTCTCATCTAATTACTCATTTCATTACTTTATCACAAAATGACAATGAGAGCAGAAATATATTGGATATTTTTGTACAAGACACTTGGTAGAGTCTTAGGTGCGTCTTGTCTCTTCTCCTTTTTAGTGATCTTCATGGACATTATATCAAGGTGCAGCTGGGATTTGGAGTGTATCCACTTTATGGACCTGAGGGTTGCATCTCTGGTGTTTAAGGATGATGTTGTCTCCTTTGCCTCATCTGACTGTGATCTTCGGTGGGTATTTGCAAGATTTGCAGCTGAGTGCGATGCAGTCGGGATGAGGAATAGTACCTCCAAATATGAAGTCATGGTTTGCTCTCTCCAGGTGAAGACGGAGCAGCTGCCACAAGTGGTGGAATTTAAGTAAGAGGGTTTTGTTCACGGGTGAGAGTATAGAGGATCATGAGAGGCTGCAGTCATGCAGATGCTTTGCCGAACTGCGGTGGTGAAGTGTGAGCTTAGTTTCTGGATGAAGCTCTTGGTTTTCCAGTCGATCTATTTTCCCTTGCCCACTTATGGTCACGAGCTTTGGGTAGTGACTGAAAGAATAAGATTGCGAGTACAAGAAATGGAAATTAGATTTCTCCATAGGGATGTTCGGCTTAACTCTCCGTGACAGGGAGAGGAGCTCAGAAGTCCAGGAGGTCCATGGAGCAGAGTTGCTGCTCCTCTGGATCAAGATGAGCCAGTTGAAATGGTTCAGACATCTATCATGAATGCACTCTGGGATATACCAGGCACGACTCATTGGGAAGAGACCCTGGGCAGATCAACGACACTCTGAAGGGATTATATCTGGAGGAGACGGAGACTGGTAATGGGGATAGGGAAGTCTGGTCTGCCCTACTAAGCTTGCTACCACTGCAGCCCTCATCAGGAGTAAGCAGGGGAAAAATGGATGGATACATTTGTCTATAAATGTCCTTTTTTAGGTTGGGCTTCAAAGGTAAATTATAATCCATCAGAAATACAGCACATACATTTGTTTATGTTGCTGGTTTATGCGATTTTCATTTGTAAAATTGCTGACGAGGTGGCTGAGTGGTCAAGGCGATGGACTGCTAATCCATTGTGTTCTGCATGCGTGGGAGTCCCCATTATCTGTAAAGCACTTTGAGTGGAGTGTCCAGAAAAGTGCTATATAAGTATAAGCAATTATTAACTAAAATTAGGCAGAATACGTTGACAAATCTTGAATGTTAACTTGCCTGTGATGAAGTATGTTTCTATTACTTTGGTTTTAATCAAACGTTTTGTAGCCTAGAGTGTGTCATGCATTATATTACATTTTTTTATTAAATTCTCATTAATTTAATGGGAAACAATAAGTAGAAGAAATGGGCTTAATTTGATCACACATCAGCTTATATGGTACTTCATGATCATATTAAGCAAATAAGAATTATTGCACATATAGTTCACTTTTTAACTAACAAAATACTAAAAAATAAAGATTATCTTTAAAAGTAACAGTTATCTTTATCTCAAGAAAACTAATTAAATAGATGAAACAAGCAGATTTTGTGGGCTTAGTGGGTACCATTACCTTACTTTACCATGTAAAAATTAGCCATCATGCTAAGCAACGTTGTCATTAAATCCAAAGAAAGTTATTTCACCAGTCAGCATGAACACTAAGTCAATACATTGCGTCTTAACCCAAAAATGAAAATCAACTTCATTTTGTTTCATTTTGTGACAGGGGCCCACCACCATGAAGTCTTCTCTAACTTCTCTGATCCTTACGTACAGCTGTCTTGTCAGCAGGGATGAGCTCTGCAGGGAGGTACGGCCGACTGGCAAACCTATTCCTGAATTCCAAAGCCTGGACAATCAGTTCCTGGAAAGAAAGAATAAGCAGACTCTCATTACACTTTTACCTATGCAAGCTTACAAATAAAATGGGCAACTAGCCACAACGCATAAGCAGGGAGTGATGGACAAACACCAATTAAATGTGAAAGCAGTCTCACATTGACATTAGGAGGCTACTGTTTAGAACACATGGGAGCCAAGGAAACCCAAAGCACATCTACCCTATACTTAGAGGCAAATAGCTCCTACTCAATTCACTTTTATCTATAAACTTTTAAATTGAACGACTGAATCAACTTGCTGCACCTTGAACTGCAAAATAGCAACGCCTTGTTTTGCAGACTAAAAGTAACTACACTACTAGATTTAACATGAATAACAGTAGGTACTGCTAATCTGAGATTATGCGAGAATAGTAAAAGGATGATGACATCAGTAACTGGGGGGCAACTCGTAGGCAGGTTAAAGTGATATTAAGTGTATTCTGCTCCTGATGTGCACCGAAACTGTAACGTTGTGAATTGCGCAGAATCGCACATTTCTTCTATAATAGAATCTTGCTTTAAATAGACTGGAAGTTTCACGACTAAAGTTAAATTAAGATATTTTGATTTTATACACAGCATTAGGATGAAATACCCTACGTCCGGAGCATTTTCAGAAGATCGAATCAAAGAATACATTATGAAGGGCGTTAACTAACGTAAATCTCTTTACTTTATAGCTGCTGATGACGAAGCGTGTTCTTTGCCGGATCCTCTCGCTGGGTTGTAGTGGATGAGCCGAAACGGGAGGCGTTTTGTCGAAAAGGAACTCGGATCCACAGGGGGAGAGCTGGAGCCAGGAGCCATCGCTGTACCGTACCTCCACCGACTCGTCTTCATACAAAACCATCAGGCTGACTGCGGCCATAGTACGAGGAGGTCTCGGAGCTATGCAAAGTAGCTACTGCATGGTCGTCAAATTCTATGTTTTGGTCCGGGTAGCACAGACGTTTGGGTGTTCTGTTTTTTTAAAATAACTTCTTTTAAGGTGTTTCGGACAACTAGCCCTAAAAATCAATGGGGGAAAAATTACGAACCTCCCGCTCCCAGATGACGCAACAAGCGTCTCTCTCAGTGGACAGTCTTCTAGCAATGTCACATTTCATTGGTTGGCAGCGGTTGCTTTGGTGACTGAACTAATGCTTAGCAGGGAAACTGGATGAACAGCATAACAGTCACATACAGCGTTACTGTCAAACGCTAGCTTGTTTTTTTTTAATACCATGCGTAGTGCAGTTTCTTTAAGTTATGGTAGTATCATGTGGAAAGGTCAAATAACTTGTCTTTTAAATCAAAAGATTTTGTCTTACATCTCTTTGTTATCTCAAGGTAAGAAATAAGGGCAAGATGAGTTTATTGTACTTGTATTGAAAAACCATCCGTAATACCTTTCACAAGTCAGAATTATTGTCATACTAAGTTTGATACTGCAGACCCAGCGCAGAAGCCATCAGATAGAAAAAGTATCAACTTCAGGACAGACTTCGCACCTGCCAGCTCCGGTCCAAATCAGAATATCCAACTTGCTTGAACAGTTGGGCTTATCATTCAGAATCTACAGCTTTGAACTCCTTGCTCTATATCCCTTCAACAATTCACTTTAGCACTTTCTCAAAGAGACATTTCACTGAATTCATCACACGTGTCTTATTATAAACAATTTATTGCAGCCAAACAATGTAAATAACATTAATGTATACTATAAAAGTTATTTGTATGATTAATTATATACTATATATATAAAATTCAGTCGGAACTAGCATTTCTGTGCTCTTTATCACTGTAACTTGGTAACTGTTCTGAAATCTGTGGTTGTTCTACTTGACCCACCAATCAACAGGAATTCCATAGTGGAGTGTGGCATTGAGGATGAAGTGACTCAGTTCTTTTGCCCTATCCTGAAGATAAGACTGTTTCTTATCTTCACAAAGTAGTTGCCAGCTGACGGCAGTGTTGTGTTTGCATACGATCACAATTATCAGAAAAAATCAGTTGTGATGGAAAAAAAAAGATCAATGCTATCACAGGATCATCTGTTGAATAGTTGACAAACCACCTTAATTTTGTTCTATTGTTTGCCCAGTTCGACAGTGCGTGTTGCAATTTAGTGCCAAACATTATTGTTCTTGGAATTCACTGCCATTGAAGGGTGTTGTAGTTTCTGAGTACAAAAAAGAGATCAGGTAGCCAGCAGTCAAAATCTGATAGTGCTATACAAAAGTGTCAAGCATCTTGAGTCTTTATTTTAGTTGATAAAATATAGCTGGAGGAAGAGAGATTTCTGGATTAGGCAAAAACAGTAAGAATAACTCCTGCTATCAAACCCATCATTGCATTCAAGTGTTGCAATATGAGTGTGTATGTGGCAGCAGTCTGCAGATAGAAATTTCAGTGACTTAAAAACTAAAACAGAAGAACCAAGAAGTGCTGACTAAGCATATTTTTTGAGAATTCTGCTAAAACTTTAATAAACATTTTTCTTTTTTTACAGCTGCTATACTTATTCCCACATTATAAACACAGAAGGCATCAGTGCTAGTCTATATCTCTTCTTCTCCCTTCCTCACTGTTTTCTCTTCTTCTCTGATTCCAAGCAGAACTTCTCAAAAGCTTCTTCAATTTCTGGGTCCATTTCATCATCATCATCATCTATGTACCTGTGGATGAACAGCAGTGAGACAAAACTACCAATTAATAGGCAACTTTCAGGCTATGACCTGAGTATACATAAAAGTTACTTTGTATTCCTAAACATTTAAGCTTAATAGTAATTTTATGTGAAACTGGGTAAAAATATGAACAAGTAACTCTTCAGTGCACAAACATCTTATACAGATATTCTACTATATATTTTTTTAAGTATCTTGCTCAGAGAAAACACTAACAACTGATCTTAACCGATATGGTTTGAAAAAGTAAAAGTACAGAATATGGACAAGATGTGTTTTTTTTAAATATGGAATTCACATTTACTTCTTTATAATATATCCACTATGGCACCAATTTAGAACCGCCTACTGTTTTAAGTACTCTTTTACCTGCTCAGGTGAGAATTAGTCACATAGACATGTTCCTCTGACATACCCTCTGCACCTGCAGGGCCATTTGTCAATTGATATGCTTCAAGCTCCACAGTGCTCTACAGGAGAGTGAGTGCCAACTGGATGAGCAGATTGGCCCTCACTAACAACACTGCAGGTACCTGGTGAGTCACAGGAGCCTCTGTTACGCCAAATGCTAAGAACACCCAGGCTCATTAATACCAACCCTTTCCCAGCAGTGCTCTGCAGAAATTTGCACCGCTGCTTGAGGAGTTCTAATCAGATAGTGACCTGACCCTGAAATAAGCTAAAGTCATGTGGGGCACAGAGCTCAAGCTGCTGTCTCACTGTCTTAACAAGCAACTTCACTGGTTGAGCCTCAGGATGCACAAGATGCATTCTAAAATACTACTTTTAATATTATACCCATATTCAACGCATTCCGGCTCAGTAGTCTGTCCTGAAGAACCACAATACTCGTAAAGAGCCTCTCTTTTTGTGCCCTAAGTATACTTCAATAATTGCCTCTTTATTAATCATTTGGCACATAATTAACTGCATATTGATTTACCAGATTCACACAAGAGCTTGAAAAGCTCTCACTATGGGGTAATGCTGTTTCCATCGTGTCTTTAGGCTCCTTGCAGGATTTATTGCACCATGGTTAGAACTCAACACAGTGCTGACAACATAAGCCACAGCAAGTGTGAATAAACCACAAGCTAAGCTACTTTATGCCTGGCCAGCAGAGTCATCAAATTTTGTTTTGGATCTGCCTCCTGCTTTGCTGAGTCTGTCCACAATACTGGTGATCTGCTTTTATCGTAGCTGACAGAAGAACCCCACTGCAGGGGTAACAGTCACCATGTGGCACTTCTTTATATTTTACCCCATGAGTCTTCTAGAACATTATTGTTCCTAACTAAGAAACAGAGTTCTTCTAAATTATAGGCTATTTCAATATCGGGCAGCACAGAAATGGAAACTGGCATGAACTTTAAATTGTTAATTGCTATCTGCATGTTTATAAATGCCCTCCGACAATTACTGGTACAGGCAAGAGGTTGGCCTGTAAGGGGTTGAAGAGGACAAGGTATATTAAGCGTATGAATTTTATTTTCTGTCCGATTCCTTGAATCCTGCCCTCAGGATCCACTGAGGACTAAATATACTGTCCCTAGATATGACATTATTTTTGATCTAAGATGCACTCACGTTTCACCCGCTGCAAGAAACTCTGTCCCATTCTCTTCAAATAAATCTGTGAGCAAATCCTCTCGATCAATTATCTCTTGGTACTTCTCAGAGTATTCTGTGAAAAAAAAGGATTAGTTAAGCTTTCACATCCATAATCTGCATTTCTCCTCTACTTTAGGTTTCTCTATTAGGTCACTCAATGACAATACTGGCAGTCACAGTTTTCACTCTTAAAGCCTTCCATTAAAGTAAAGGACTGATAACAATGATACAAATATACCAGATAACTTCATGTATGTGCACATACACTTTTAAAAAAGTAGACTCTTCAGAAATACATGGAGGTTGGTTTTCATCCCTTTCATATTCTTGTAATTCCCCAATGGATTAAGTAAATGATGACCTGTCACAGAAAGGCTGTACTGTGAATCCCCATGCTATCAGATCAGAAGTGTCCTGGAGTTTTCCTTTTACCTTAATAGTTTTTATTCCTGCTGACCTTTCAGTTACTCCATTGAATGAAAAATTTGCTTAGCAAGATGTTTTTTTGTTGTTTTCAGCTCTTTAAACAGTAATAAGCTGGTGTCATTAGTGAAGCAGAAGTTCATCCCACTAACAATTCTACTAAATCTGTCTCTTGTCCTGTATGTAATACAGCTGTAATAGAAAAAAAGACACATAAATACGTACCTGGATCCGCAGCTGT
Source organism: Atractosteus spatula (assembly GCF_055471065.1). Taxonomy (NCBI): domain Eukaryota; kingdom Metazoa; phylum Chordata; class Actinopteri; order Semionotiformes; family Lepisosteidae; genus Atractosteus; species Atractosteus spatula. Next base: position 61,397,403 of record NC_142708.1, on the reverse strand, counting down.
AAAAGGAATTCCTTCTGCCGTGTAAAATGTAGGCTCATTCTAGGAACAAAGGCAAAATGGAAAAAAAATACTAATTAACCTTTCTTAGGAAAACCACAGACCTGTGACAAAGAGCAGAACATGCCTCGGGAATCCTGACAAACAGACATGAAAAAGACAGCCTTTCCTTAGTAGTATACTAGAAGGATGCACTCTATCGTACCATATCCCTTAACACTTTCCATATCTCCACATGGAATAGTGCTCCGTATTAATAATGTAAACGAGAATTGTATGCCCTCCTCTCACGTGCATCCTTTTCTTGCAAATTATTGATTAATTTGAACCACTCCATGAGCTGGCAAATGAGGTGCAACAAATAGGATTGGGAAAAAATATGTAATCTAATGCAGTCTTTCTTCACCTCCTTTGCAAACAAAATGAAAAACAGGATAATGTGGCAGTCAAACCAGCCATTCCGTCCACGTGCGTGGCAGTCTTTTTACAGGCTGAAATCTGAGCATGCACCAACATATCAGTGACTTACAGGAATTACAGCACTGGTATGGTACACTAAAACATTTTATCCACAAACAAAAAAAGGCATCATCGTTGTATGTAACTCTTTATATTAATTTTATGTTGGCCTAATTTAACAACATGGTAAAGTAAGTACTATACAATATACAAATTGTACACAGTATATACTATACAAAATACTTAATTATCTACATTCTATTGTGATAATCATAATATCCCAGTGCCCCAGCAGTGGATGTCTTATAACCCTCAGAAAAGGCACACTGCAGGCTGCCTGGCTCAACTTCAAGTACCCACTTTGGTAGGACAAATAAGGCTTTCATAACTTTTGAACCCTTTAAGCTGTGCTGGGCTGTCCACTACAGATCCGCCCCTATGGCCCGGCACTGTGCCCTCACCATGAAGTAGTTGGGATCATTTTCCGGCGTGGCTTCGCTGAAGGCTGCAGCTGCATGGACTCTGCCCCAGTTACTGCTTCTCAACTCCACCAGCCTCAGCAGCATCTGCTTCACATCCCTGAGGAAAGGCATAGGGAGATCCAGCTCTCTGCATAACCCATGCTGCTAATTCTGGACTCAAGGACGATGTTTTTCAGCACTGGAACTTAAAGCCACGCTCCCTGTTGCAATCCTCCATTACTACAAATACCCCTGACCTCTTAGCAATTGCCAGAAGACAACCTGAGAGAAAGCATTTTTAAAAATTGGTCCTACAGTGAAAATTATTTTGTGCTACTTTCCTATATCTGAGCATTTACTGCAATTCACTGCTTTGTACAGTTTATCAGTTATAACACACAGTGGAGTGTTAAACAGAAATTGATGAATGCTCCTATGAAATGTAACCTCAATACGAAATACCTATGTGGCATTTACTTGCGATTTAATAGTGCAAGATAAGAAAAAAAATTAAACCAGAATGGGAACTCAAAGAGATCAGTTTCACTATATGAAAAACTGGTCTGCCAGAGCAACAGAGCTTTTGCAGTGCACTTAAAGCATGTCCATTTGCTTGAGACAAACTACTTAGCCTGTCCTTCCTCCAGGGATCTTTGCTGTGTAGAAGTACAAGTCCTCACCTACTACACCCTGCATCCAGGACAATATTCTCGATTCCCCGCATAAGATCTTCCATATATGACTTTCCTTTCTCTTTCCAGGCATCTTCCAGAACTGAACCCGTTAACTAATGGGGAGACAAGCAGTCAGTCAACTGTACAGCTGTACAGTATCTATTCACGTGCCTTTCACAATACACTTTTTACCTCAGTCACCCAACTTAAAGTAGAAAATATAAAATAATCCTCAAGGAGAAAAACTAACTATATGATACATCATATGAAGAGAGGACAGAACAGAGGCACAATGTTTCTCAAAAGGAAACTGCGGATACAAAAACCTACAGTAGCAAACTGCTCTGATTGGTGAAATGAGAACAGTTGTTTCTGAATATGCCAAGAAGTTATTTTTTTACATTTCCCCACTGGACATCGGTTGGTTTGTGCTGTGAAGTGGGGATCAAGAAAATGGCTGGTCCAAGTTCATACACTGCCAGATCTCATCTACCAGCAGCAAAAGATAATCTGGAATCTGGAAATCCATTGCACTTATTTGTACTTTCAGGCCCAAGACCTCTGCCATCTAACCAAATCACAGGCTATTGCTCAGAAGAATCATGATGCCTGTTACTATCCATAGCAGCTACAGATGCAATGCAATGTGGAATCCTTTAACATGCAACTCTCTTGCCTTCAGTAGTTTCACAGCACAGATGAGATTCCCATCCACAGGGTTTGAAAAAAGTGCATCCAATAGATCATGCAGCGCCATCAGCAGTATGTCCGCACGTGTTACTTGGCCTTTTGAACTCTTAATCTGCAAAAGACAACTATTATCATCATCATCATCATTATAATATTACTACTACTACTACTACTACTACTACTACTACTACTACTACTCTTCCTCCTCATCTACTGAAACTGTCCCTTTTTTATATATCATAGCTTATAAGCTTAGTTTCCATCTATAGCTCTTGATTCATGACTTTTCCGGCTCCTTGAAAAATTCCAAAGACGTTACTGCATCGATTCATCGCTCTTGTATATGGAGACATGTAAAATTGAGAAATGCCGGGATCGGGCCAGACCAGTGTCACCAGCAGGGCCTGCCCTGGCCTCCAGATCAAGGCAACTGTTGGAAATTACATGGGATCCATGTCAGTCATTCCAGGGGGACCCAAAAATGTGGTCTCTGAACCCCCAGATACACTCTTAATTATTTCAACATGACCAAATACAACTGTTGCCAATTTAATTTTACACCATTTGATTGTAAAAATAACTTTAATTAGCACTAACTCTAGGTCTTTTGGCCAGTCAGCAAATGCTCGATTTGTATTTCCGAGCTGTAGCGTTCAATGTGGCTCCCAGGTGGATCTTTTCACCCCAGGATCCATGTAAATATCCATCTAATTATTCTTATTGATGTTACTGTTGCTATTATTTCCACTCTTTATTCATAAACCGTCAAAAAACGATTCCCACTAACCTCCAAGTTCAGGTACAGTTCCCCCAGAAATAGGACATAAGAATGAAAACTTTTCCGAGTCATTTCATCTCCCTTCACAGCCTTGTCTCTTGCCTCGTACTCTTTCTGACATCTAGTGTGTGGAAAAAAAAAAGGTTACAGACCCACAGGAAAAGCAAAGACGGAAAACAGTATTTTAACACTTTACCCTCTACGTTATTATGCCAATGGATGCAATAGCTGGAGCAATCAAAAGGGCAAAGTAAGAACTAATTCACGAGTTCAATTAAGTAATTGAGAGTTCAGGAGGAAACAAATTGTGTCGAGCAATGCACTGGCAACCAAACACTGCAGATAAGACTGGAATACACAGAAAGAAACAAACCTCATAAGCAGCAGCTTCCTGAAGTTTCCACTTGGCGGACTGATGGTGAGGTGCTGAGACAAGTAGTTGCACAGGCGAGCACCCGTGTATGAGAAGTTGGGGACAGATGTGGACTGTGGAGTAGAATATGGAAAGGTGAGTTAGATTGCTTACAAAGTTTTCACGGATCTCAAAGAGAGACACTATTCCACTGTCTTAATACCAACACAGAAGAACAAACACTGCTCTTATCTGCCATCAAATCATCCAACTTCACAGCTGAAAGGAATGTTATACAACACATCAACACATAAATTAACTTACCTGCTTTTCACACATATACGCATCGCACATATGCTCTTTTGTACACTGGACACCTTTGCTGAAGAAACAGGGATGTTCCAGCCACTTTATCATACATATCATACAAATACTTTATCATCAAATATAGGGTGGTGGGGGAGCTAGAGTCTATCCCAGCAAGCAACGGGCACAAGGCAGAATACACCCTGATCAGGATGCCAGTACATTGCAGGTCAGAAACTGTTCACACACTCGTACCAGGGCCAATTTTCCCAGAAGCCAATTACCCTACCAGTATCCATCTTTGGACTGTGGAAGGAAAATGGAGCACCTGAGAGAATCCCACATGCATATAGTGAGAACATACAAACTCTAAGTAGATGGCACCCCAGGACTGAACCAGATCCCCAGCTCTACAAGTCAGCAATGCTAACCAGCTTACGACTGTGCCAAGCATTACAATAATTGCAATATTCAAAGCATTATCACATTTTATGCACTTCCCTTTTACGTAATTTTCCCTTTTATTCACACTTCCTGTTTTACACTAAGATTTATTTCCAACTCTAGTGCCTCCATCTTATTTTCCCAGAAAACAAAAACATCCAATATCTACCCGAATGAGACAAAATAAAACAACTACATTAGAGGTGAACATGCATCCGTGAAGCACTTGTCTAAGGTCTTATTTCCTCAGGATTGGACTTGTTTAACTCTAACTGACTTCCCTGTGTCATTTCCTGGAAGTAGGCTTTAAAGCCTTGTTTCTACCGATAATGCGAATTCATTTTCTGCTTGTCCAAAACTGCATATAATCTTCATTCATATTCTATCCTTTGCACTTTCATGTTGTTTGTGTAATCTGGGGGTGTAACCCAAAATATTTACCGCATTTTTAATGAACACTTCAATTTAGCTTCTTTCTCTTTTTGTTCATAAATCCAGTCTTGGCTAGAACAACAGACCAAACTATTTCACACTCTGAGAGGCTCAACTATCTGCTGTGTACAGCATAAATACACAGCACTTTTTTCCATTTTCATCAGCATTATGTATACACTGAGTTCGGGAGGCAGCAATGATCACACCATACCAGTTATAAGACTCAAAAACGTCACATGTTATTAATGAAACATCATTTTAAAGAGGATTGTTTCCCAGCATGAAGCACATGATCGCTATTTTACTTCTGTGAAGCTGGCAAAGTATACTACCCTGCACAAACTGTACTGGCGTTCCAGTTAATAGAACTGAATGCACAAAATGAACATGATGACAAGTAGTCGTTTTAGCCACAGATGATAATCAATCACCAAACTGTTCCTTGCATAAGGAACTGGAAATGAATCTGCACAAAGAGGGGCGCGCACGTGCACACACACCTGGTGATAGATTAGCTCTACAAGTTCGTGAAGCGCCTCTTCTGTCGTGACCCACCCATTCAGCATCGCGGTGAAGGGCTCGATCTCGGATTCAAACGACCCTGGGAACTCGTTGAGGTGGGACAGGAAACTCTGCACCAACTCTGTCAGCATGGGTTCTGAGTAAAAATCACCACACCCATCTTCGCACACTGCTGCCTCCTTCAATGAGAGAAAGAGCCTTTTAAAAAAACCAAACTATATAATTGTATGCATCTCAGCACTTTTGGGGGAGGGACACTAAATGTGTGACTTGGTATTTTAGATCTTATCTTTAATTTAATTTCAGGTTCATCAAGTGCCCAACTACAAATGACATCCATACTGATCTTAACAACAAGGCTATGAGTACACATAATTATGTTTCCTCATTCTAAACCATATTTAATAACCCACACCCAATAATGAAAGTGGGTTAAGCCACAGCAGATTTAATATTTTCTAAAAAAAATAATAGCAGGACATTAAGTTTTAAAATCACTTCATGCAAGTCAACTCATTCTTTTTACCAACTTGCAAATACCTCCACAAGCGTTAAATGAAAGATTCTGCTGCAGAACTCTTATAGATCTTTAAAAGCCACACCATTGGGGATGACAGTGGAATATGAATTTCTGGGCGATCGCCATCCTCCTGTTTTGTTGCGGTACGACAGCTGCTGCTGGTGGCAATCTTACCGAGTGCACGGTATAACCGGCTGGGTAGAACTCCGGTGCGTTCACCGAGAGATTCGAACTGACCGCGGCAGGGCTGGCCAACTGGGGCGAGAGCGCCGCTGCGCTGCTGTTGTTGTGAGCCAAGTGTGGAGCTCTGGTTGTTCTTCTGCTGTCTGAAATGACGGATTTCAAGAAGAGCCGCGTTAATGGTTACTCAATGACTTGTACTTGCTCGTATATAATTGACAAAAGCCAGCGATACGTTGTATCTGGGATAACCCCTGGCTATTGCCATAAAGCACCATCACTTAAAAAACCTGGTTTACCAGTTACAGCATCTTGCTCCATAGTGTGTACTTCTTGATATTTAATCAGTGCGTTCTGCGTTCTCATTATCAGAACTTTTTACGCCTTTCAGTAATGCATTTAGAGTTAATTCTGCCTCGGCAATTTCTATGATAACTCTGTGCTGTGCTTTGCTTTGTGTTAAACATCTCGTTTTAGACCCTAAAAAAAGGTCTCTCCTAATACAATCTGAAGTGAGGCTGACCACACACTGGCCATCTTTGGCTGAAGAAGACCACAGACAGCCTTGCCTATGATGCAATGCTACCCAATTCCACGCCTCCAGATCTTTGTTTATCACGAAGGTTAGGACAATGTGGGTTCCTGGGAACATCCTGAATGCTCTCATTTTTCCTGTCATTATAAATGTACAGTTATCTAAACACGTCGTCTTCATTTTGGATTTAAGTGAGCTCATTTGTTCCAGAGGATGAAATGCAAGCACAGGTAAGAGATCCTCATTGAGCATATGCCTACCTACAGCTGCACAGACCCAGTTTCTTCAAAAAATGCACACGGATTCCTTGTCGCATGACCTTTAATTTTACAAGGTATGTAGTGTTTTAAATAAAGTTACCAGGTCTGAATGAGCTGCTCAAGCAATATACTACCTACTCTTGTGCACATGTACATCGATTGCCTGAACAGTGACAGTAATTTTAATTGGCATTGAAACAAAACTGTGGGGTCAGCTAATTCCTCTCCCAGTCAGTCTTTCTGACTGTGGAAAACTGGGCACAGGGCCCAGAGAGGGGGGGTGGGGTGGGGGGGTACTGTAAGTACTCCAGAAAGACAAACTATGGAGGCACACATACTATGCACACAGAACCCTCTGCCACCATGCTGGTCAATTTTGCTTCAGCTCTTTCCACAAGAAAAAAACAACAGTTTTAGTACCAAACAACAGTCCTCTATACTGTCACCCAAACCAGAATTCCAAAAGGAATTTTGAAAATTGGGGTTTCACTTAGAGTAAACTGCATAGATTTTAATTATTTTCTAGCAGTCCTCACCTTCCTCTGCTTTAACACATTCAAACGTCACATGACACACTCGCGAAAGCTCCTGTCATTCCTGATGGCGATTTTTTTAAGTTTTCTGTTAAATATTCTACTGAATTAATTTTAAACTATAGAAAATTACAGGGATTAAGAATATTTTTCTGCTTGCGGCCAAATCATCGAATATAACTTTCCCCCTCAATTTCATGCTAATTGTTCTGTTATATATATATATCAATTCAAGCTGCAATTGTTATTACCTCTTACAAGCACGATTGATTACCCGCTGTTCTATTTTGGCAAGACTGTAATGATTCCGCTGTTACAATAAATCCCCCTGAATTGAACACTCTAAGACAGGGTCTAATGTCGAGGCTCCGAAAGAGTAGTTAAGTCGGTGGTATACAAACAGGTGCCGAAACCTGTATGTTTTATCTTGCCCCACACGCTTCAGTCGTCCAGCATCACGCCCGCATCGGGTGATCCCTCTCACCTCCGCTCGCACTGCTATCCCCCAGTGAGGGGGACGTCCTGGGCTGCCGGAGAGGCTCCTGTTGGTTGAACAGGCTCGACTTGGCTTCTCCTTCACCTGCCACCTCTCCGACATCCGGAAGCCGGCCGCTCTCCTGCTCTCCGAGTCCAGTGATGCTAGGCTTAGCCCGGTTCCGTCCCGCACCGGGGGCCCGATCGAAATTGTCCGTCATGCCCGCAAAGTGAAGAGAGACAGGGCTCTGGCGTAAAGCTTCACCGCAGCCTCATCCGGAGCCGCGACAGGCCCCAGGCTGAGAGAAACCCGACAATATTGCGAACGCGTAGTTTTAAAAGTTGACGTTTCTCCTTGTTTAACGTAATTTGTTTCTCGTTTCCCTACGTAACTCGAGAAAGAAAACCTAAACAAACTCTAAGCCTTCAGGAACGCGACTTCCTGTAACAACAACTGGCAGTTTGCACGGAGGAACCCAGTCGATGTTATTGGCCAGGAGCTATGGCGTCCACTAGAGGACAGGAGTAGCTCAGGCACTGCTGACAGGAGAATAGCCGGCAGGACCACATGCGCTCTGCTGTCTTTCCGCCTCTCGTTAACATCCACAAGCTGTATTTGCCAAATCACTTTTAACAGCCCAGAAAACGTAGCTGTATCGCTTTTGCGCAGTGTAACACAGCAAGAATGACGCACCGAAGAGATATAACTGCTATTTGAAAATAATATTTCTCAGTGATTTATGTACAGCTGCCGTGGGCACGTATAGTGTACGTATACATATTTAGGAGACAGTATACCCGGGAATAGTGCAAAAGATAAGTAATCTTTTTTCTGTATAAATGTACACATACCTAAAATTGTATTATTAAGATAGTTACATTAAATTATCCTGGTTAATATAAGGCGAATATATTAATTACTATAAAAAACTGCGTTTATATGCTTGTATTGTTCATTTCACTGTGCAATTTCATTCAATTCATTTCATTGAATAGTTTGGCAAAACAGTACAAGCTCGTCAGTGAAAGTTATTTTTCCTATCTGCAATGTAAATTTCCCCAAATCGCGGGAACTGCGCCCATGGCTTCGGAACCGTTTAAGGTTTTGCATTCGTGCAACAGCACTCTACCCCTCAGTACTATATTAGTTTTCTGTAAAAAAAAAAGAGGACGACTATACGTTAGCATAGTTCGAATAAACAAACGCCAACAGCGCCGAGTAAAGCACCCACACGCCCTCCCTCATGTCCACCACGTGGTCGGAAAATAACCGAGCAGCCCTCCAACTCCTTCCGGGTTGGGAGTTGAAGTCATTCGGCAACCCGCCGTTCAGTCTCCTATAGCCGGCTTCCTAAAGGTCAGTATACGAAAAGGCTTTATTTTGACCTACAAATAGTGCACCGGTGTAAACGTTCCATTTGGTTGCAATGTGGGGTCAGGATATGTCGCAGTAAATGCCCGAAAACGTTCAAAAGTTTTGAGCTCGATTTTAGAAGTTGTTTTTAAACCGTTTTTTGCAGAATGCATGGGTTTATGTCAGCCGAGCCTCGAAGCGGCAACGGGTGAGAGAGTCGACGACGTTCTCCTCGTTTTCCCCTTTATAAATAGAGGCGATTATAACTGAGGAAATAAGACAAATCTGTGTCCTTTCTTTCTTAATAAATACATAACCCTCCACATTTCCACAATGTTTATGATATTTTAAGGATTGGTTTTCTGGGGTATCCCGTGTTGTATAGATTTATCTCCTTTACTTTAAGGTGGTTAAATTGTTTTTTAAAGTCTGCCTGTCACTCAGCGGCATGCAAATCCTTATGCATCTATCCTAGATTGTCAAAAAAATGCCAGTTTATAGTTGGCTGAGCAACAATGTTATTTTTTTTTACTAGCGGCAAACTGAAAAAGTCCGCTGACGTGGTAGAAACTGAAGATCAAGTTCTGAGTTTATACCAGCTGAGTGCTGTAGCCTTGGGTACAACTGGTTTTTGTGTAGGATGTTGCCACAGCAAAGCCTGAGTCAAATTAACAGCAGTTAAAGGAAACAATCACAGCAGCGAGGAAGGTAAAGAGGCGTGAGAAAACCACAGCACTCGATCCTGCCTGAAATTACGCCTCTGTACAAGTGGAGGTTTATAATACCTTAAATACTACACTTATGTTTTTGAGTCCTGGACGTGAAGCAAATATGTAAACATTTCCGTTTATATATGTAGTATCTGGGGTTACGATGTCCGACAGAAAGTAAATGTATATTTTAATTGGTTCCGATATTTGTTTTGTGATGTTATAGGATTGAATCTGAGTTTATGATCAGCGTTTAACTGGTAAATTTGGACGGGAATTGTGTCCGGTGTTTTATTCAACCTGCGGTCTATCCATGATCTGTGGGCTTGACTGTTCTGCAGTTCTCACTGGTCTTTGCCATGGCCAAGTGCTTCAAAAAGTGAAGGACGAGTATTCTCTCCTCGCTCTGTTGCCTTTCAAGGGACATTTGGACTCCTGACCTCAACCGTTTCGGACTCTCAGACCTTTCCCTGCTGAAATTCATAATCCGCCGTGCTTTTTCTGGTGCAGGGTAGGTTTGATGCGGGGAGCCAATGCAAACTAGTTATTGAATATCACTTCTGGCTGATGAATGTTTCAGTCTGGATGTAAAGAGAAAGAGAAATTCTCCTTGACTGAAGTTTGTGGTGAAACCAGTTCACGGTGATCTCCTTATCTACCGTTTTCTTTCAAGAAACATCTAGATAAGATCTTCAGATCAATGAGCTACTAACTTCCAGATGAGCTAACTGGCTTCCTCTCATGTGCAGTCTTACTCATGTTCTTATCTATGTATGTGGCATTGCCTTCCTGTCCCAGTGACATTTCCACTCTCCAGTGTCCTACCCCACAGCCTTTACCCCTGATGCAAGCCCCAGGGGGAGCACTCAGCTGAGTGGAGAGGTTATCCAACATCTCCCTTTCTCGTGTGGCAGGAGGAAGGCGGCTCAGGCTAGAAGAGGCAGCTCCCGGCTCTTCCTCCTCCCCTCCCCATCAGCACAATGGCCAGTCTCCTACGCGCCGTCGTCAGCAGCTGCTCCAGCCCCGTCCTCGTAAGCGGGGTCTTGTCTCTGAAGGCGCAGACCGTCAGGACGCCATGTTTGCGCCTATTCCGGACCCACCAGGCTCTGAGGTGTCAGGGCGCCGCCAGTCCAGGTGAGCCAGAGGGGGCTCATCGCCAGTCTGTGTTTGGCACAGTTCCTTTCACAGGGAGAAACAGTGTGCAGAAGCGCTCTAGGGGCCGGAGTTCTAACTTTGCATGAATAAAAAGAACATTTCAAATTGTCTCTCGGCCTTTTTAAAAAAGATTTGATATTTTCTTTCTTTGATTATTTTTCTGTTCATGCAAAGGAGGAAAAAAAATGCAGGTCTACTCAAAGATAGTGAGATTTCTTAAATTCTTTTTAAACTATTGGACAATTTATGAGCACAGGCCAGAGAGGTGAGTCCATTAAGTCATAAGCTATCTCTCTGCTGATGTTTTCTGAACTGAACACATTTTGTAGGGAGTCAGGTTTCTTTAAAGACATATGAATTATACATCATGTTTACACCATCTGTAGTTACAGATTTAAGAAAACCCATAGAATCGCTTACCAGATTTGTCACTTATGGCACAGTCATTCTGGGAGTTTAAAGCCTCAAAATGTGACATTTATAATGACTGTACTTTTCCCTCTTACCCTGCATGAGCACAGGCCTCTTCTATTTATTGGTGTGGTATTCTGTTGTGTGTGTGAGCGTGTGTCTCAGAGTCCAGTGTTACAGTTTGATTTCTGTTAGTCTGATTAACATGTTAGTCTAGAAAGTTAACCCCACCTGCCTTCACCTCCCTTGGTGACTGAGAAATAAAGGGCATCTGAAGGATTTTTCTTTTTATTTCCCTAAGTAACCCAAGGTCACCCCTGTGCTGTGGGTCCTCGTGCTCCAAATAAACCAGTAGAGCAGCCCTCGTCTTACTAATGTAAATGAATGAAGTCACTGCTGCGGGTCGGTGATGAGGTCCATGATGGGCATGGGGAATTGTGCCAGTAATAGCCAGTCCAGCAGCAGCAGTGTGGAATGGCGTTGACAGCTGGTGCCTGCTGCTCTTGGCTCTGTTCCAGCTTAAACTCCCACGTTCAGAGAGAGGCAGCAGTTGCAGAAGAAGAAGGTGCATCTTTTAAAAGAAGAAACATTTCTTAGCACATGAGCATAGGTTTGCCCTTTTGCACATGGGCTTCACTTAAAATTATTTCCTCACGCGCTGCCACACTGGCTACGCTGGGGGTAGGGGGGGCAAGCTCAGTACCTGAAGGCCCCCTGGGCTTCTGGTTTTCATTTCAACTTTTTAATCTTGCCATTTAGAAGAGACACCGTTTACCATAGTTCTAGGCTAAAAATGTATTTCCTGTGACTGCATGGAAATGTTCAATTTTTCTGCCAGTTAGTGAGATAACATCAATTGGGAAGCAAAACGTCTGTGACTAGACCTGGAATGGTTGTCAGCGTGACATTCCTACAATTAGATTGCTGCCAGCCATTGTGAATAAGACACCATCTACTTAAGTGTAAGTGAGTTTCAGGAGAGGGATTGCAGTTCCTCAGGTTGATTCCATGTAAACTTTTTTTCAGTTCAGGTCTGGGAAGGTGCAGAGTGTAATCCTGTTGGCTTTCTGGGCTTGTTTAATGTCACAATTTGCCATTTGTAAGGAATGGGATGGTAAAGGAATTTTCCGTCATGAATCGGGAAGAGAAATAAGGCAGCTGCTGCGGTAGTGAATGAGCAAAGTTTTCCGCAAAGGAATGAATGACAGAGATCAGATGAGTATCAAATCCATGTTGATTGTCCTGTCTCAGCTTGGCATGTCACATTTTTACTGTCTTAAACTTGTGAAAATGTACCTTTTGGTAATTTTAGAGGGATATCTATAGCCCTACCTCCTCCAACAGCTTAGACAAAAGAGGACACATCAGGATGCTACTTGTGACCTTTTTAGTTTCTTTAGCATGTTTGTACTGAGGACATTGCCTGTATTTTATGTTGGAAGTGTGCAAAACAAAACTAAAACCTTCTGACTTTGTTCTCAGTGCATTTATTTTTTTCCTTAAACATCACTACTGTTGTTAAAAGGAGTTCAGTACCATCTTTCCTGTTTTTTACAAAAATACTAGAAAGCTGTAGAAATTATATCTTACTTTAGGTACTCTTTGCAGAAACAAAGACAGCCAGTCTGCTGACTCACACATTTAAATTTCCATTCTCATCTTCTGTTTTCATATTCACAGCTTTACCTTTGTGCTGTTCTGATAAAAACAATCTAATTCCATCTTAAGGTATTCATTAAATGGGATCACATGTCTTATTCCCACATTGTTAGTTGGCATTTTGCCTGTTCCCATCTTGACTGTTTTCACAAACCAAAATCAAGGACTCTACCTTGCTATATTGCAAGTCTTCATTTGTAAGTGGAAATTTTCAAGACAGTGTAAAGCAGTTTTATGCGGTCTTAAGTTAGATGTCTGCACAAAACAGAATGTATATTGGAATGCAAACTCAGATGCAAGACGCTGGTGCAATAAAAGAACCAAGATGTATTTGATTCTGTCGATTTCTTATGGCGGACACAGTTAATGTCTGTGTCTTTGTAATCATATGGAGCTTATCGCTTAGCACTTCTTAGTGCAAACACAAGAACATTTACTGCTGCATTAAATTGAGGTTTTGAGAGATTTTCAACAGGCTTCTTACTATGTGGTTTTCATCGTAGATTCCCCAAAAAGTTTCATCTCTTTGAACTGTGAACACCAGCAATTTAGCACTGGTTTTATAAATTGTGGTAGATGGGGAAGGTGAGAGTTTCGGTGTAATCTTGGTCAAGGTTAAGCACTTGCAGGAGTGGAGAAGTGTACTATGTTTTGGTTCTTAGCACAGTCTTCCTGTAGGCTGGTTATTGTTCCTATGGTTGTTCTGTCTGATGTCCGGGTTGAGTCAGCCCAGTGAAAAGCCATTGTAAATAGGTTTCAAAGGTCTCTTTCGGATGAGTAAACTGTTGGATTGCAAAGTACATGGCAGAGTACTGTGAAATGCAATATACTTTGTGCAGCACATCTATCCCTCATTTCATTTTTTATCTACAAAGCCTTTTCTTTATAACATTTTTATTGGCTTTATAACACTGTACTCAGCAAAGTACAGAGCCAGCTGGATTTGGTTAGACTCCAGTGTCAGGTCATTTGAGGAAATTGGGGATCAATTTATCTTTTATAGACAGAGGTATTAACTGTGACTACTCTAATCTGTCCATATTGCGATCTCTTGAAAGGTCATGAGGATCAAAATATATTCTTTGTCATTTTGTTGGGAGTTTGGCCTCGCAAGGATGAAGTTACACAGCTGTAAATCAAGTCTTCATCCTCATGTGTTTATTAATTCCTCATTACAGACAGGTTTTATGTGCCATAAGAATGTTATGTCAGGTTCATCCAGCTGATTTTGGTTGCTTGCATTTGGATTGATCACTATAGAAATACCTGTCACACCTGGAGACCTGGAATTTCCATCATTCGAGGTCTTTTGTTTATGCAAACTGGGTACATTATTTAGAAAACAAATCCTTGCAGTCCATACCACATTTGATTGGGCCACTTATTGGGCCCTGAGCTCTGAGAGACTGCTAGTCTGGTAAGGTCTGTAGCTGCAGACAGACCGGTCTGTAGCTGTGTGAGAATTAAATCAAAGATGTAATTGCTGCATACACAGTTGTTTTATATTGTACTGTTGTACATGTATTTCCTGCTTTGTTTTCCCAAGCAAACTAAATCTCTAATTTTTAATCGTTCTTCTGTTCTCCTTCTGTTGTAAGGGAGCTCATCTTTTTCTGGAGCCTCTGCTCCAGAGTATTTTTTTATGACAAGATGAGAACCCGTTTACATCGGATGAAACAGACGTTAGCTCCCACTAGTGCAAAGTGGACTGTGTGCCTGCCTGCCCAGCTCACCTCCTCTCCTTCCCTTCTCTCCCGCTCCAGGGATTCCTTACAAACAGCTGACAGTCGGGGTGCCCAAGGAGATCTTCCAGAACGAGAGGCGTGTGGCTGTCTCCCCTGCTGGGGTGCAGGCCCTCATCAAGCAGGGCTTCAGCGTGGTGGTGGAGTCCGGGGCTGGAGAGAGCTCCAAGTTCTCCGATGACCAGTACGCTCAGGCTGGGGCCACCATCAAAGGGACCAAAGATGTCCTGGCTTCTGACCTTGTGGTCAAGGTAACCTGCCATTTTTTCTGTCCCTTCAAATTTCTAGAGAACTTCAGCTCAGGACCGCAATCCTTAGTGTAACAGCAGGTGTGCGTGTGTTGTGTTGTGTGTTGGGCACAACTGATCAGGCAAAGCAGGGGAATTCAGACATTGTGCTGGAGTATCCCCTGTTAATTCCATTTTTAGTTCCAGTTGGTCTCATTATTTAATAAAGATTACCAGTTCATTCAATTAATTGTATTTTAGTCTTTTGCCCTCACTGGGCAGCTTATGAAGATTTGGAAGATTCTTCAGACATTCCAGTGACAGTAACCAAAGTTTGTTTGAGGGAATTAAATATGGATTGTCTTTGTCTTTCCACATTCTACAACAGGGGATTCCAACTCAGGTCCTCAAACTCCAGAATCCTTCTTACTTTTTAAACTATTGGCCTAACTGGACCCTTCCCCTTGTTCTGCAGACTTTGTGTGTAGATGATTTATGAGAGAGATAGAAAACTTGCAGGATTCTGGACCTTGTGTTCTAATATTGGGAACGATTGCTCCCTGCTGTCTCTTACTCTCTGTGCATTGTTTAAAGCTTTGTTGCAGTCAGAAAAGCAGATGAAAACTTTGCAGTGTCGCAGAACACCTTGAAATTCATTCTGCATTCTTTCTTTCTGCAGTGTACTTTTTAAGTGGTATAGTTGCGAGGAAATTTGTTTTATCCCTCTTCAGTCTGCCTTCACCATGTCACATTCATTTTACCCTGTAGCTGTCTAAACAATCATTTCTAGGTTCGCCACAAAAGTTTAATGTGCTACATTCCAATTGTGATGTCACTGAATCTTATAAGATCACTTTATTAGCCATATACAATTTCTTGCATTAGGAATTTGTCTTTTCGCATACCCCAGCTTGCTCTCCATGAGACACAGACACACAGACAGTGAGAGAAGTTTGGGATCAGAGTGTAGGGTCAGCCATTGTACAGCGCAGCTGGGGTTAAGGGCCTTGCTCAGGGGCCCAACGGAGTAGGATTCCTCTGCCGGCCACGGGATACAAACCGGCAACCTTCCAGCCACATGCGCAGATCCTTAGCCACAGAGCCACCGCTCTGCCCAGTGGACAGTTCTAAAACACAGCAAATGATGCAGGGTTCTTACTAGTTTTTAACACTGAAAATGTGCTTAAAAAGTTAGATTAAGTAAATATATAATTGCATAGTTCAACTAACTAAGAGATCAGTTGGAATGAAAAACAAAAATCCAGGTTCATGCAAAAACCAACCTGCCTGGTTTCTGTTGAATTGCTTCAAAGCTGTGATGTGAGCTTTTTTAAGCTGTCACCGACTTGTTACACCTTTACACCTTACAACTGGTACTGTATTTAATGGATTGCATACATTTATGCATGTTCAGACACAGACACTTCATGAGATAAACAATCACTTATTCATGCTTTGTGAAAGTCTAGCCATCTGTTAATTACATAGCATGCTGGACTTGCAGATATGTAAACAGAGTGTGCTGTGAAGTCCAGACACAGCGCCTTGCTGAGGACATGAGGTGATAGGCAGTACAAGCACCCTTGTCCACTGTACTCCTTTCTTTGTCACCGCTCTGAGCCACTAGAGGGCATGTCTGTTTGCTGGAGCTTCTATTGTCTGCTGAGGGAATTTGGGGTTCTAATATGTATGTTTTTGCATGGTTTCTTTTTTTTTTTCTGGGCCAAGAGTAATAGAACCATGTCATCTTTTATCCCCACAGCTAACAACCTGCTCATTTGGACAGTTGACTGTACATATTCTTTTTAAAACGCATCTTCTTTCTCTTTCTTTTTCATACATCTGTTAAATGTATTGCATGTTAAATATATTTTAGAATGTGTTATTTCTGTTAAATGTATTGTATTATGTTTTTACCTGCCTTCAAAGCAAATTTCCCATCTGCAGCAATAAAGTAAGAAAGTAAAGGTATAATCGGTCAATGTTTAGCCACTGAACACACATGCTCCATTATTTGCTGCTCTATCTCCACTGATATATCACGGTTCTTTATTATTAGATGGAGCTTTACAGTGTTTTTGATACTCGCAGACAGTTTATTTAGTAGGCTGTTGTATTGTCTGTTCATATTTTAAATCATATTGTAAACATTGGAAATGTTGTGATTCTTGTTGTGTCAAGTCAAACCTCTGTCAAGCACAGCCGTGGTCTTAAATGATCATTGTTTCAGGAGGTTGTATGGGTATATTAAACCTATTAAAGACCTGAGAAGAAAGAAACAGCATAGTTTTTCTACTTGAAAGTAAAAAGGAATAAAAAAAAGTAGAATGAAAACTAGAGCAAGATCTCTCTCCGTTGGCCTTGAAGGACAGCCAGCGCGGTATTAAAACATTCTCCGCTGGCTGTGCATGTGGCCCTGCTCCTCAGTGCTGTGTGCCGTGTCTTTCTAGGTGAGAGCTCCTATTTTTAACCCCTCACTGGGCGTCCATGAGGCCGAGCTGCTGAAGGAAAACGCCACGCTGGTGAGCTTTATCTACCCGGCCCAGAACCCCGAGCTGATTGACAAGCTGTCCCAGCGCAGGGCCACCGTGCTGGCCATGGACCAGGTGCCCCGGGTGACCATCGCCCAGGGCTACGACGCCCTCAGCTCCATGGCCAACATCGCTGGGTACGTAACTCCTCCTCTTCCTCACCTGCACTGGATGATTCCTGCCCCTCAAGGCCAATGCCACCTTCATGAAGAAAGAAACTGTGAAAATAAATTTAATTGTTCCTTCATTTACAGCTTTTGTGGAGTATAATATTGTCTGTTGAACTCTGTGTTTGAAAACATGCATCCCTCCTGTGTCTTTTGAACACTTCTTCTTCCTTGGCAGTGGTAGCTGAGGTTTTTAGTGGTTCCATTACTGGTTTACATTACTACATGTTTAGAAAGAGTTTTGAGAAACGTCCACCCACCCCGCTCCCGAGCGGCGCTGTACAATGTTAATTTTCCACTTTCTTCTGGCGAAGGACATCCCAGCAAGTACTGTTTGATGTAAAGTGATGTACAGATGTCATGAGTTGCCATCTTTTATGTTGAAGTAAAACACTCCAAATCAACGCCTTTGGACCCTTTCTCCAATGACACAGACTGGGGAAGGTTTCCTTTTAACCCTGACGATGAAATTGCCACTTGTTTGATCTGCTCTAAATACATCTCCCACGGCTTTCCTTCACCTAACTGCGGCCATTGTGTGTGTTTGGCATGGATGTTGCCGTTTGCCATATTTCACTATTCATGTGTCCTGTTTTTGACAGGTACAAAGCAGTTCTCCTGGCAGCGAATCACTTTGGCCGTTTCTTCACCGGCCAGATTACAGCAGCTGGAAAAGTGCCTCCCGCAAAGGTAAATGAAAATGCAAACGAGTTCAAATGGGGGAGAAAAGTACCTCAGCAAGCCAGAAGGAGGTAATTTGGACTAGATTCGTGTTTGCTTTTTATACTTCTGTTTTTCTGAACTGAAAAATTACTCTTGGCCTCATTTCCCCCTCACTAAGGAGAATAGCACCAAACCATTTATCACTTATTTCAACTATTGCAAACGGTGCAAAAAATGATATTTTTGAACCCCAAATTAAAGGTTTTTGCTATTGCATAGAATAAGATCAAATGTTCGAGTGTTTTCAATGTCTTAGGAATGAGTCTTCTGTGTATGTTTATTTTAAAGGGAAGGGAAACCACATTCCTGATATTTGAGTATAAAAACAATAAAAGGTGTAGACCTTTGTTTTTTCTTACATTGTGTATATATTCACAGATGTTGTTTCATTTGGTTTTCTAAATTCACAGAAGAGAAACATGACTGAGGAAAGCACATTAGCTTTGATTTATTTTCGGAATTATTGTACAGTATATGGCACTCGCTAATATGTAAGTCACCATTTATCTTCTGGTAGTAAATAAAAACAAATTTTCAGTTCTACCAATCCCAATCACCAAACACTGATCAGCTGTTCATTCCACCTACTCGTTTGCAGACAAAAGTGAAACAGTTGTTCTGAGTGTGTCTGGCACACATGATCGTTGGACAACAGTGTTCCTCTTGGTCAATGTTTGATAGTACACAGTACTCTCTAAGGGAAGAGGTTTAAAACCTGGTCTTTCTGAAGGTCTAGAGGATTATGCAGCAATCTGGTCACTGCACATTTATTCGGTAAATTGTAGTAATTATTTTAGGCATGTCTTATTAAAATTGCCTTGAAGATCTACTCAACAAATACACAGATTGAGCTTTCCCACTGGTGTCATTATCTCTTCCTCCTTTAAGCCATATTTATTATTGATGAAACCTTAGTATAAGAAAGGTAAGCAAAACCCTCTAGTTTCATAGCTCTTTGAAGTGGTGAGTTTGAAGTAGAGGTGAATATGGCATGGTAATGTTGATCTTCAGAGTGATCCTTGGTCATAAATCCTACTGGTGCAGAGATTGTAGTTGAGAGTGACATGTTTATTAAGAACTGATACATTTGACATCTGATGATTATTTTTTCCTTTAAATTCTATTATTTTAAAGCCAAAGATGACTATAGAGCCATTATGCTGCCAGGGGTCCTGAACATTGAACATTTGAGTAAACATGTTTATTTTCTGTTAAATTAATGAAAGCTATTTATACTACAATGTCTTCTTACAACAGGAGTCAGTAAATAGGTTCTAGGCTTGTTCATAAAGTCAAGAATATCACAACTCGATTCTAACTTTTAATCTGTTCTCTTGAGCCTCTCAACATAAATAAAGGCTTGTACAATGTTGAAATATAAACTTTCCTTGTTGATGAAGGTGTATCTAGAGGACAAACACAAAAACTGCATCTGTACTGAATTATTGCCCGTCTGTGTACAGTACTCTTTCTGAGCGCTGTATTCTTCATTCCATTTTGTGTCTGATGATTTTTCCCTTAGGTCCTGATCATTGGGGGTGGTGTAGCTGGTTTAGCCTCTGCAGGCGCTGCCAGAGCCATGGGTGCTATAGTGAGAGGATTCGATACCAGGTGAGGACGTGTGAAGTGAGGGTGAGGGAGAGGACATTGCCTGTGAAAATGGAAAATTGTTCCCAAATATCTCGGGCAATAAAGGCACTTGCTGGGAGAATGCACCTCAGGGTTTGGCCCAGACATCAAGCTGGTTTAAGCCTGGGCTACTCACTGACTGTGACTAGAACATAAATGCTACAAATGAGAGGAGACCCCCTTGGCATATTTTTCCTGTTTGGTAGTAGGAAGTTAATTGACCTGAGGATCTCATCCAGCCATTTCTTGAAAGAAGCAAAGGTATTCAACAACATGACTAGATAGAGTGGATAGGTTGTTTCAGACACCCACAACACTCAGACATGCCTGCTGTCCACAGTTTTAAATGCATTACCTGTATTACCAGGCATAGAGAGATGAGGGAGGAGAAAGAACACCAAGTTTTGCTGAGTTTAGGAAAGGAACAATAACACATTGTAGCATTGCAATTGTAAGACCGGACAGTTGTTAATATAGAAAGCCATGCTTTCATGACATAGTATATTTAGATAGGCTAAGGGTATACATCTGTGTGCTGGGTTTTTGTATTTTCTCTATCAGGCTGGGTCATCTCAGGCAGGGCTGGCCGACCCTATTTCTTGAGAGCCAAGAACCCTATTTTAATATTGTTGGAGAGCCTTAATCCAAAATCCATCTGTTTTTTTCTGACCTATAAATCATCCATTTCTAAACCTTGGAATTTTTTCATTTTTATCATTTAAAACGCTCATTTGTTTGGTTGTGTAATATAAAGATGATTCAAAATGAAAGTATGATGAAAATCTGTCTTGCTGAGTTTGGATTTTGTGATCCTGGCAGTAGAGGAGCAGGAACGGGCAGCCCAGTTCTGCTGTTTGCCAGTCATCTCACTTTTCTAAATGCAGAAGGCTTTTAAATGTTGGTTGAAATGTTTAGAACAATATTTGTTCAGTTGAAAGCAATACACTCTGAGAGTATCTTGTGTAAGACTGAATTAATCTGCCAGAACCATGATTCTCAGTTTTGGTCCTGGAGGACCCTTGTGTTTGCTGGGTTTTGTTCCAAATGGTCCCCCACAATCACCAGCGCTAGCTGCTGCCTGTAACTGATCTGCTTTCTGCTTTAGTCTTATTCCTTCATTCAGGTCAACTGTTGAAGTGCATTATTTCCAGCTTTGGCATACAGAACTTTATGCAGTCTCTCCTCATCTTGCAAATTATGAATCTGCCCTTTTACTTTTGACTAAATAGCCCTTATTAGATGATGAATAGATGATGAACAGAAACCGGTGAAAATGACACTGTATCAGACAATCCCCTTGCGAGTCTGTGTTTTTTCATCTGCTTAACTCCAGTTGTTTAGCTAGCTAGCACACCTGCATGAGCGCAGCCCTGAAACTCACTAATTAGCACAAGGTTCATACCAATTACAAATCTCATTTAGCTTCCTAAGAGCTGAAAGCAAATTAAAGAATTAATATTCCCCAAATTAAAAAGTTGAAATCAATTATTAATGACGTGGTTTAGAATAAACACAGAAGATACAGGGGTTCTCCAGGACTTTGGATTTTGAATACCACTCAACAAATATCACTATCCTGGGGAATTTGTGAAACCAAGGTTTGAGTGCAGAAAAAAAAGTTTAACTAAGCAAGAAGATAATTAATGGTAGTAAGCAATTAACACTGGTGATTAAGGGCCATATGGAAAAATTACCAGCAAAAACAGGGCTAATCACGGACATGGAATGGCAATGACAGTGTGTGCATTTACTAGGTGCATTTACCTAGTCTTCCAGCAGGTGTCAGCATTAAGCAAGAAATAAACTTAGGCACGACTTGAATCTTCAGGTTTAGCAGTGTTCCACCAGAGGGTGGAGCCACATGGTATTACTGTAAGTGTTGCCTAATACAAGATTGCCTGAATTTGAAAAAAAGTATATTTCCAGGAATAAAACAAACAACAGTAAGGTTATTGTAGACGTATACAGTAACAATTTTTATAAGTGTATTTTCAAGACTGGTAAATAAGTTGTTTTCCCCTCAAAACACTGTAAACATTTTTTCAAAGCGTGTTCCCTCTTTGTAATTAGAAAATAAACCCGTAATTCAGCTGAAGGCACCAGTGGAATAATTTACGGGAGTGTGAGTTTTCTCTGTGGTTATTGTTTGGGAAAATTTCACAATCCAAACTACTCACAAGTAAACATTTTCTTTTGTTTCCATTTCTTCTGATGTCAGGTTAGAATGTGTGAAGGAATCGCAGGGTGTGACTGTAATGTGGACCATGGCTACACGTGCTCACCTGTGTAATAACTGTGTTAAAACCTGCTGTTGTGGCACATAGTTATTTTCCTTTTGCCTCCACAACTTCTTTATATTTATATTATAGGCCTTCCCTTCCCATCTGCAGGAAACCCTCGCTCATACTCGGTTTAGCCCGCTTTTAAAAAGCGCCCAGTTTCTCTGCCAACTCATTTTTCACATTAGCATACGCATTGCATTTCTTTTTTCTCTGTAATATACATACAATATACTTATAATATACATATATATCATTTTATTTCTTACATAGAATTATAATTCGTGTGATCTTGCTTGCAGATTCGTCGCTTAAAAATTCCAAGTTAAGTTAGCTGGACTCTGAGAAGCTAACCCCCTAGTTCCCAAATGCTTAAATATTTACCAGCCGTGAGGTGTTTTTAGGAATGTAAGTCCCACAGCTGGTGAGGGAAAGTTGTGCTTCCAGTATCATGGGCGAATAAGGCAATTATGAAGTTTCTACCTGACCCTGTAATACATGACTTAATGCTGTGGACGTCTTCTATGGCCATATGGTTGCAGTGTAACCCATTACCTCGGTCTCTTGTTTCCCCCACAGAGCGGCTGCCCTGGAGCAGTTTAAGTCTCTTGGCGCAGAGCCCCTGGAGGTGGACGTGAAGGAGTCTGGAGAGGGACAGGGTGGATACGCCAAGGAGATGTCCAAAGAGTTCATTGAAGCCGAGATGAAACTCTTCGCCAAGCAGTGCCGGGAGGTGGACATCCTCATCAGCACAGCCCTCATCCCTGGTAGGCTTTCCTTTTCCTGCTGTCTACTGCACCACTGTCTGGTAAGAACAGCCCTTGGACTCTCTAGCCACATTTCCACATCTGAAAGAGAACACACATTCTGGTCTGTTTGACTAACCTCTGGTCTTGCTGTGAGACAAGCTGCTCATAAACCGCTTTTCAAATGAGAGTCTTTTGTTCATGTGGGGTTGTCTGAATAAGACAAGAACTACACTTTGATGGTGGCTAAAGAAAGCTGACTAGTCAGTGGTAACTGAGTCAGAGCAAATGGCCTTCTCTTGTAGAGTTTAGAGTCATAACGGCGACACCTAGTGGACACCCTAATAGTCGTGAGGTGGAAAGATTGTTCAGCTGGACTGCTGATTTACCCTTTAAAAAAGCTTCCAGAGAAACTGGTTATTCATATACCATATTTAAAGTACCAGAAACAGTTTTTAGTTTTTCTGTTAGTATACCTCTCTTGAATTTAGTTTTGTGAATAAGACTGGATTCAAGTTCAATCTCTTCTTATAAAAGATCTTTTCTTATAAAAGGAAAACAGAAATGCACCCCAACATTAACAAAGTGCTGTCCAATGAAAATCAATCTTAAACACTTAAAAAACAGCTCACACATTCTCCATTCTGTTATTATTCATTAAATTATTTTGCACTAAAACGTTCACAGAATTTAATAAATTGTAATACATATTAAATTGTAATGTGCTGTTGACTGTTGACATGACCACAACTTGAACCTGTGGCACCTGGATCATAGACAGCAAACTGCACTTGGAGTGGAGAGCATTTCAGAATTGAAAAGGGCATCCTACTGTTTGATATTAATAAGGAATTGTTTTATTCCACATTTACAGGTACACAAGTCAGAGTGTCTGAATTGTTAATTAGATAAGTTTTACTTGAGTCACTATTTGGACTAGAATACCACAAACTGTGATTCTGATCTATGATTTTCTACGTCTGCTTCTTATATGATCTGCACACAGCAGGGTTGCGTTTGAATTGGTTCACATAACGTGCTCTGTAAAGTTTGAAAGAACAAGGTCAAATAATAAAGCTGTGTTTTTTATTGAAGCTGGTGCATTAACAGGTGTTCCAAGCAATCAAGTCTACAAGGATTCTAAAAATGCCTCGAGGAAGGCTAAACTTAGCTGCCTTTCAAAACTTTTGTCCTTCTGGATCTGCTTAGTTATCCTTTATCTATTTTAGTCTCTTTTGTTACCTTTCTGATGCTTATAGATCTGGATAGCAATTTTTAAAATTTTAGTGAGAGGGTGCTTTTATTATTGGGAGTCAGTTTTCTAAAGAAGTTGTTTTTTTTATTAATATTTCACCTAAGTATGCTTTTGATATTCATTTTCTTGACCATATTTTAATGTAGTGCTCAGCAATATGTGATTTTACATTTGTTGCTATTTCTAATATTTTTAATACTAGAACTGTTCATTTTAAATAATATATTAAACACTTCTTCATTGCAGACTCAATATGTTGTTCTTTGATTTTATTTAGAGATAGATGTCAGGAGGTGAAATTTGTGCTTTTCAGTTTTGTGAACCAGTCAGTATCTTGGAGAACAGTTTGGGATTTTCCTGCTTTTGAAGCAGCTTCCTGTATAATATATATATATATTTGTAAATCATAGCTGTCCAATTCGAAATGCCTTTTATTTCCAAGACATGGCTTTCTGGCAGCTAGGGAGTACTTCTTAGGAGAAAAGGAGACATGTGGACTCACTCCTACATGAGCAAAGCCTTTGACCATTTGATGTGCCCTGAGCTGTATTAAGCCATGGGAATTATATTTTTTTCTGGAAGGCCAAGAGATCCCTGACTGACCGCTGCCCAGCAGGACCCTGCTGGCTGTGGGTAATTGCCTTTACAGAGAGCAGCAGTGTGGAGCAGTCCTAATGTTTCTGGAATCATAATCGGTGGGTTGGGGGTTCAAACTCCAGGCGAGGCACAGCATGAGCGAGGAACTTCTCCTGCATTGCTCAGTAAAAAATATTTGGATAACATGTCAGACTAGTAAAATGAGTAACTTACAGAAATAAGCAATGTGCCAGAGTGTGCCTTCAAATGAGGCGTTTTCTTATCCTTTTCTCAGGGAGGAGAGCCCCAATTCTCATCACCAAGGAGATGGTGGAGAGCATGAAGGATGGCTCTGTGGTGGTGGACCTGGCTGCTGAAGCTGGAGGGAACATTGAGACCACTGTGCCAGGGGAGCTGTCCGTGCACAAGGTAGTAACAGTACGAATAAAGGGCATCTGCTTCTTTGCATGCCTTTAGCATTGATGGGGCCCCTTTCTGAATAGCGTGCAGCTTGTGAAAGCTACGCCGTTTGTCTGTAAGGTTGAACAATGCGGCTTCAATCTCTATGTCTGTATTTTTTCATTTGAAACAGCTAGGGGGATTCTTTTGATTTCACCTTAAAAATGCATATTCAAAAGAGACTTTATTGGCCGAGTATTTCCTACTTCCCATATGTAGAAATTGAATGTTTGGATGAAGAAGTTTCAATTTTCATTGGCAGGTTTCTTGCTTCTGCAGAGTGTTAGATACTTTAATTACAGTCATGACAAAAAACATGAAGAACTACAAAATACTACTTTGTGCCAGTAAAGTGACACGTAATTTATTTTACAAAGGAAGTGTACTAAAAAAAAAAAGATGACTAACATCCAAAGAGGGATGCTGTAATCACAAATCAGCTTTCACCTTGCTGCATGGTTTACCAGAAGCTTGTACTTTTGTCCTTTCATGCTCGTTGAACAAAATCTTAAAAGACTTTAAAGCCTCCAGGTCCTTGTAAAACAGTTTTGTTCTCATGTTTGTTCAATCTTTCAGGGGGTGACTCATATTGGCTACACAGACCTGCCCAGCCGGCTGCCCACCCAGGCTAGCACTCTGTATTCCAACAACATTGTAAAACTCCTGAGGGCCATCAGCCCGGACAAGGAGCGGTTTGCTTTTGAGGTGAAGGACGAGTTTGACTACGGTACTATGGACCATGTCGTCAGAGGCTCGGTGGTCATGAAGGTGAGTGGACGGGAAATGAGCTGTGTGCTTCTTTATTTTAAGGGCAGTCTCAACTCTTGGCAAGCCCTGGTGACTCCTGGTCGCTTGCAGGCAGGCGGTGTGGATGGTGAGGGGCGCACCTCTCCTCCGAACAGCACTGGTCTTCCGGGACCTATGAGTCCTATGGAACTCTGCTGTCTGTTATGTGTTAATAGATGATTAACTTGAAAATGGGTGAGGGAGAGGAGTCTGGCTACACTTCTTCACCCTACCCTATGTTCAATGGTGGGGTACAGCAAGAATACTAGTGATTCTGAATTTTATTCAAAAACAATGAGAGAGCTAGAAGAAGAGGTTTTATAGATTAATTTCTCAACAGGTGCATGAGACGTGAAGAAATGGCCTGAAAGCTAAAGACTTAAAATGTACCAAGAAACAGTGTGTCCTGTGAATCAGCATTTCAGTTTGCCTTTACTCATAAATAATTGTCCTTGGCACATCACTTAGTCCTGTATACTCTTGTAGTGACTGGTGATTACCAATGCGTGTCTCTGTTTTTTTAACAGGATGGCAAATTCATCTTCCCGGCTCCGCAGCCAAAAAACATTCCCGTAGCCGCTCCTCCCAAGCCCAAGAGCGTTCAAGAGATCGAGGCTGAAAAGAGGGCAGCCATTTCCCCTTTCAGGGCTACCATGACCACTGCCAGCGTTTACACGGGGGGTGAGGAGACAGGCGAATACTGATAGATCTCCACTGTTCTTTCACCTCAAACTTCAAAGTTTCACATAAGTTAGATCTGGGTTATTTCTACTGGCATCGCCTCAGGGTACCTAGAACAATCATTGAGATAAAATGTATGAAAGGGTGTGGTTCTTGGCTTTCACAAAAGTCCTGGAGATCAAGAACTATTAAAATATTTATTAAAACAAGGTTTCTAATGCGCCTTGCTGAAACCAACTTTATTGGTAAGTGATGGGATAATTGACCATTAACAAAGAGTTTAGCTTTTCCTTAATTTGGCTGTCCAATCCATTAAGTTCTTGTACTAAGGATTCCTTCCCTGTTACTCAAAAGATGTCATGTGGCCTGACTTACATGTTTTATGAAATTCAATTTATTTTAATAATATTTGAAATTTGTAGAGTATGTATGCCATTAGGGTAGATTATACCTAACATTGTTGGTTTTTCAAGGGGATAAAATTTGAGGCTTCCTCTTTTAATTGTTTTTTTTTTGGTATTCGTCCAGCATTTGTTTGGTTCTCACACCGTAACCTAACAGTGAAGTGATGTAAGAATTATTTTTTCCACTTTAAGGATTTTCTTTCTGTGGCAGGGAACCAGATGCAATTATGAATTCACACTTAATCTCGGCAGGTTTTGAAAAGGCCCGAATTGGCTATATTGGTAACAGCCGGACAAAATACCCTCTCTGTAGAACCACTTATTTTTGTCTAAGAGAGCACTGGCCCCAGATCAAAGCATTCTCCTACGAAATTA
This sequence comes from Atractosteus spatula, assembly GCF_055471065.1. NCBI lineage: Eukaryota > Metazoa > Chordata > Actinopteri > Semionotiformes > Lepisosteidae > Atractosteus > Atractosteus spatula. The sequence goes on along the minus strand of NC_142708.1, from coordinate 61,369,914 downwards.
AGAGACAGGCCAGAAATAAAATTCTGCTACATGTTTGCTGAGAATAACTGCTTTTAAATAAACACAGATAAAAGAGATTTTCTTGTGTGTAGTAGTAAAATCAAGAACATTATTGCACTGTTGTAGTAAATAAGTATGCAAAACAAGCAAACAGAAAAAAGGCTGACAAAGGATGAAAACAAGGCAGCTCTGCTGTCTACCTTTTCAAGTCCCTTAATTGGTCTGATATGAGCTGGTTTCCGAAGTGCCAGGAAACCAGGTATAATAAAACGAGGCACATAAAAAATCTCGCAGTCTGTAGGCGAGCATTTTCCCACAGACCTGATTTATCAGTAAGGTCCCACTTTCAGACAGACAGAGCAACTCTTTGCACTGGCTTCCAAAAGGTTTAGCATTGCTTGTCTAAACAAGGTATATAATCACCTCCTAAATTACTAACAGCATCTCCAGAGTCTCCCCACCCACATCCCTGTTTACAAGTTTACTAGTTCTCTTTTTTTAGATAGCCTACATATTGCAGTTTATTATTTTCTGAGTTGGAACCATGTGTGTGTGCCGTATTTCCCAGACTTTAGTACTGGAGAATACTAATCAGTTTTTACTTGGGTACTGTATATCCAACTCAGTTGGGTTCTGAGAATATTCAGCCCTGTTTGTCTTTAGGCCAGAAAGGACTAGCTTCTTTTACAGCATTATATTATATAAAATATGATTTTTACATTAAAAAGAAAATATTGAAATATAAGTATTAAAGGTGCTAGATGGATAATAATGGAAAATCAAGTTCTTGCATTAGTGCATCTTGCATTAGTCATTGCATGACTCTCCTAGATCACTTCTCTTATGGCCTGAGTTTGGTTGGCAGCTTTGAGTGATCTGTAGATTAAGTTTATACTTTGTGCCATTGAGAAATTGGGGAGATATTTTTATACACTGAAGCCATCTTTGGCTGAAATTACCTAAACTTTTCCGTGCCAAGTTCACATTTTATCATAATAATAAAAGTGACGCATTGTCATTATAAAGTGTCCCAGAAGTAATTTATGTCTCTCTCTAGGCAGTTTAATCATTTAATTACTAATATTTTATTTTCTAATAACCGCCTGTTTTTCTTTCTTCAAACGAGGTAGCGCATACTGAATGTTACAGGGCTCACAGTGAGAAAAGTTAGTGATGTCACTCCTCTGGGTTTTCCATGAACAGTCAAACACCCCATAAAACATACAGGGAGCCCTTAAGTACCCTGGGTGTGTAGACAGGGGATTTGAGGGAAGACGTACTGGCCCTTGTCTGATGTGGATCTTCTCCACCTGTGCTTTTGGATTAAGACTCATCTCTTGTCCAGGTATTGCCAGTCTGCTTGGGCTTGGAATTGCTTCTCCAAATGCCGCCTTCACTCAGATGGTGACAACCTTCGGCCTGGCTGGAATTGTGGGATACCACACAGTGTGGGGCGTCAGTCCGGCCCTCCACTCTCCACTTATGTCCGTGACCAATGCTATCTCAGGTGAGTCTGGCGAAAGTTTAATAAAATCACTTATATGCAACAGTGATGTAACTTTGTTTTGACAAAATAGCACAAACACTCTTGCTTCTTTGCCTTTGGTAATATGATTGTGTTCATTCAGATTTGATATGTTTTATCAAAGATATCTATTTTCACTTCATTAATATTTTGTAGCTCCTTTTCATCTCTGAAATAACATGGTTCTTATATAGTCATATGATAATGGAAAGATGATTTCTGACAATTATTAAAAAGACTGGTCTGTCCATTATAATCAAGGTCTGGTATGGGTTGCAGCAGCTCAGAGCTTTTTTTGAAAACTTGGGGCATAAAGCAGAGCTACTCTAGATGTCAGCCCATTCAAAGAACATACCCAGACATGGACGATATAGAAACAGCGATCAATAAAGCCAGCAAAGCCGGCACAGATCTGGATGATGGAATGAAACTAGAGCTCCCAGAGTAAACTTCCCCAGAAGGAGACATGTACACTGCTCACAGAATACTTCCCAGGCCAGAATTAATCCCAGTAGTATTCCACTTACTAAGTATATATAATTCACATAATTTTTTGGATAAAGATTGAATTTTAATTGTGCTAAAATCATTATTTTCTAAAAGTAATAACACTAGGCTTATACATGGAACGTTTTGTATACCAGAATGAAGTAAACCAGACACTGAATAAAAGTCAGTCTTCAACAGTAACTTTGGCGGGGTTTGAATTTCCATAGACATTAATGGAGGACTTGTTTGTGAGTGTTTATGCCTTGATCCATGGGCCTTGATTAAATTCCTGCCTAATGCATAATGTGTTTATTCGTTCATTATGTCGTGTGCGTAGACAGGCTTTGATAATTCTGATATCCCCCCATAAGGATGCTTTTATTTCCAAAGTGGGAACCACAAGTGAAATAGCTGGAGTGTTCGTGGTTCATTAAGCTCGTACCCTGCAGCAGTGGATTTAGGAATGGTTTAATTGTCTCTAATAAGCCCATGGTGGTCGACATCAAACAAACCATCACGTAGGCAGGGCTGTTAAAAAAAATGCGACTGAGCTAGTCCTGCTAAACACTTATCTGTACCTACTGCACTCTCAGTGTGGCCATTTTAATGTCTTCAAGGGCTTCAATTAATGTAGTTTAAAATGTCTTTCTCTGAAGCATTTTTTTAATTAGGATTATCCTTCAGCCATTTCTGAGTCAGCTATTCAAACTGCATTTGTCTGGTAGAACCAGATCTACATCTGCAAATCTGATTCCTCTTAAGGTACAGCTTTATCTGTCTGGGTGAGAGGAGAGCACCTAATAACATAAGAATGTTACAGAGAAGAGAAAGCTGCTCAGCCCATCTAGCCAGTTTGGTAGTTACTTTTTTGATCGGCTTCAACAACATGGCCGAGTAGCTTCTTCCATACTCCTGCAACCCTTTGGTTAAAGGCGTGCCTGCTGTTCTCGGTTTTTAATGCACTCCCATATAGTTTCCACTCGTGGTTTGTGTTTCACTGTTTAATTTGGAGAAAACCTAAATTCCCCTCACTTAAATCACTCTGGGAGGGAAACGCAAGGAACTATGAAGGTATATTTTGTTTTGTCTCTGTTATATACTTATTAGTATTCATTCATTTGCTGTCATGATCAAAGAACGTTTTTACTAAAAGACTTGAATAATGATACTAAACAGACTCTTCCCTACCTGTTTCAAGAGAGTGGTGTGAAGAAATATCAGGAAGGAACATCAGCACATCTGTCAGTGTTATTAGAGTTATAAAGCAGATGTTACAAATTGTTATAAATGACTGGAAAATGTTAAATTGAATTGCTTTTCATAAAATACATTGTATTAAATGAACAATCTTAGGTCCAGCCACATTATCTAATTATATGGATAAGATATGTCAGTGTCTGAAATATTAATAATTGCTGTTACTAATGTATTTGGCTCATGCTTTTATCCAAAGTGACTGACATTTGTACTGTTTATACAGCTGGGTATTATACTGGGACAATAAGGGTGAAATAACTTGCTCAAGGGTACAACAGCAGTGTCTCAGCTCGGATTTGAAGTCACAACTTCCAATTGCTATTCCACAATGAATGAATCTTTTTTAGTTATTTTGAAGATTTATGTAAGCACACCAATATTTATACTAGTTATAAATTAATAAAATTTCAAATTGTAGTTTGTTTTCTGATGTTTTCCAGTGGATATCTTCAATTATTAATTTTAAAAAAATAGAAAAACATACTGTTCACAGATGTATTTTCCTTTCCATTTTGGTGAATCACCCTCAGTCATTTCTGATGGATGAATTGAACTTGTTCCTTATTCATATTCTTTTGAGCTGTCACCATAATAGTTGAAACTGGAGTAAAAATAGGACTTCTTGGACCCAAACAAGAGATTTAATTTGATATAAGAAACGTCTTGGTTATTTTTTCCTTCTCTCATCATGGTGCCTAATTTCACCATGTCTTTAATCTATCTGAAACCTTCAACACCCAGAATATCCCTTTCCCTTCATTAGGTCACCTTCTAGAAAAGCATAAGCAGTAAACAGGCTGCAGTTCAAAGCAGAGAAAGGGTTTCACTTGCTAGGTCCTGAAAACTAAGGCACCCGGGCTAGACATCTGTGGTTTAAGTCCATCACCCAAATGGCACAGGATTTAAGTACAAGGTTGTGTTGAGTTTCGCTGTCAGATCATCACTGCCTTGCTCACCTTAGCTGTCGGCGAGACGGTGCTGCTGGCAGCTTCATGACTCATTTTCGACTGTTGGTTTATGCTGGTGGGGTTCAGATGCAAACTGTCCATCTTTGCCGCCTCTACAAGTGCGGCTGGTTGTGTAAGAAAGCCACACTGTGCATTTGCTGCATTAAACCTGAAAAAATGAGTTGAGTAAAGAAGAGGTGGCGAACAGATATCAAACACCAGCCAAATATTTAGTGCTGTTTAGCTTGATGTGCCCTACAGTACTTAAAGTCGAGTTAGTCTGTTATATGAAACTCTGCTGATGCACCAAGCACACATTGAGAACAGACATTAATCCACCTGTATGTTGTAGCCTGGCAACCTCAAGCAGGCTGTGATACGGGCTAGTGCAGCAGGGTCATAATTTTGCCAAGGTTATGGAGATTGAATATTGGCTGTTTTTTTAGTTGGTAATGCACTGTAGCACAGTTCAGAACATGTCAGGTAAGAGCAGCTCGAAGAAGTTGCTGCCTGGTGTTGTTACAGTACTTCATGTTTCGTTGCCATACAGTATATAAAGCTGCATAACTGTCTCAGAACTGTTGAAAGAAAAGGGGAAAGAAAAATTTTCTGTTGCAACCGAATATTCTCTACTGAGAGATTTTTCAGTGAATTTTAAGTAACTATATTAAGTCATTTTGTGAGTTAGCATAGAACTGCATAGTCTCCTTATCCCGGCAGGAACTGCTGATGGTTTTGTGCTCCGCTTCTCTGAGATGTTCTCCCATTCTGTTTATTATGTGCGTCAAACTTGAAAAGCTTGACTCTCGCCAAGTGCAATTCGTGCGTGAACAGATTTAGAGCTTGGGCTCCATCTGGTGTGTACACAACTAACATGCAAATTGGCATGCTGGTTACTGCACATAACTTATATACATGTGATTATTATTCAATTTGTTAATTTTTGTATTTTCTTTTATGTGTCTTTTCCAGATTTCTGCGGTGCATGCATTAATGTCTGAAGGCACAACACTGTGCTCTGATTGCCTCTCACTGGCAAAATCTGTAGATGTTTAAGTAAATTAAGTTGCATATGGGCAGCTTGCAATAACCAGGAACCTATTTTATTGGCACTTGTTGTCATCTACATCTGGTGGGGACTGGAGATTTTAATATGTGAGCAGAGGACAGTACTGGAGCTGTGGCTGACTCTCTCCTCGTCTTGTACAGGTCTCACTGCAGTGGGTGGGCTCTCTCTGATGGGGGGGGCCTACACACCGACCAATACAGCAGAGGTCCTGGCCGTGCTGGCAGCCTTCATCTCCTCTGTCAACATTGCTGGTAAGCATCCACAAGTGAGTTAGAACTTCTCACACCACCAAGTCCAGAGTCCTGGAGGTTGATGAGCAATTCAAAGCAAAGTTCTGACTGGACTGGGTGAATTTGCTAACTATTTGGCAAGTTGGTTGTTGTTGAAGAAGTAAACCAACAGTCAGGATACTATAACCAAATGGACCTTCATCGTTGCTAGGTTGTGACTTACCAATTCCAATACCAATTCTTACTTGCTAATTCATTTGATGGTCTAGTTTTGAAGACTGGGGCATCTGTGTCGATCCATATTTGAGTTATGTTTTGTGGTGATCACTATAATCCAAAACTGGGAAAGAAAAATGTTTTTCTCTTGCAGTTTGGAATAATGGATATTTTAGAAGGCGTGTTGGGATTTATGCACTGCCTTTTTTTGTTTGGCTCTTTTTGCCAGCCCTTAACAAGTTCAACAGCTATTTTGTGGTGTAACATTATTGGTAAGGGTTGAGGTGCTCTTTCCCTCTACTATGCATGAACGATGGCAACTGAGCCTCTTTTAGACAATAAATTATGATTCATGTCGAGCTCCTTTGAAAGCTTCCCAAACAAAATACTTTAGACAGCACATGAAAAACAGTTACACCTAAAATGGGAAATATAAAACTCATTCCAAAAGCACACAATCGTAATAAATCATGCTAAATCAGAGATAGAGGGTGAGCCACAGTTTTGGGAAAAATCAGAATGTCAGCTAAGAATTCTGTAAATCTGATCAACCACAAAACATCACGTCTGAAATCCGAGGAATGCAGACAGGACCTTCAAGTGGCCGGTGTTAGCGCTCCTGGCTAAAACCCACTGGGAAATAGTGTCTGTGATTTAAAACCCTACTCCTTGACATTTATAGCCATATCTCACTTCTAACTAATAACCATGCATTACTTTCTCAGACCTTCTCTTGTTTGCGTTCCATTGTAGAAAATGCCTCTTATCCACCTGAAGCCAGGAGTTTAATGTCCTATTAAAGAGATTCCTTCACTACCATTCCAGAAATCTTTCATTTACACACACAAAAGTAGTTCCTCAAATAACTCCCCAAACCCCCACTTCCCCCAAATCTAAAACATAAATACGTATACTCTTCCCTTAAAAATATTTGTCTATACCACATGGACCATACTTAGTTTTTTTTTACTGAAATAGCATAATGTCATGGCTTTTTCCATTTTTATAGTTTGATTAAATAATTCCTAGGACTTGAGAGTATCTGCTTTTACAATGACAGCAAAAGGGGAATAGACTGTTTTCTTCACGAAATACATGGTCTCTTAATTTAATGGGTGTGTTTTAAAGGGAAAGAATCATTAGCAATGCGAGTGCTGCCATTACTGTATTATGTTGTGTGGTCAAGGGTCAAACACATTTAAAATCATTATCCTCTACAACAGCTACATGATTCTGTTTTGCTTGATTTAACTGAAAGGAAATAATAAGGATGATGGCTTGGGATACATTTTCTGTTTCTTAATTAAATGACTGTTTTCTTGATTCTTCATTTATTCTATTTACATGTTCAAGAGTAAGTTGCTTTTTCAATACGTCATTCAGATTTTATAATTGAAACTTAATTTGAATTAAGCATTTCAGATGCTTTGATTACTTCCGGGAAACAGATTACACTCTCACTAGTGTAAGACTTCATTTACTCTGAATTTGTTATGTCGTATAAATCCTAGGAGGTCAGAGAAATTAGGCTGCCAGTGTGCAGAAATGTCTTCAGTTGGTCCAGGTTTAATAAACTCAGCTCCACTATTCGGGAGCTAATTAATGAAAAGCTTTTGCTTCCTTTGATGACGTGAAATTGGACCAATTCCTAGAAACAACTTAAAAGAGAGGGCATGGAGAACAAGGACTCTTCTACGAGCAAAGGAGGCTTTGATTCCTCTTGTCGTAACAGAGCTGCTGTTGTTGGCGTTACATTCTATGCTTGTAGTTTCTCCTTATAATCCCTCTGTATGACACCTTGAACTGCAACAAAATTTGTAACAGGTTTTATAAGATAAAATTAATTACTTGCCATCTAACAGCAGCCTGTACTAATACTCTTTGTCATCCGTCTTATTTTTATTTATCCCCAAAAAGATGAAAAGGAAAATCAGAAGGGGTTCCAAACAACTCAACCTGTTGATGCAATTTTGCACTTTGTTGTGCAAGATGAGTCCTAAAGTCTGGAAATCTCTGATTTGGACCTTGAGTGGTCAGATGACTGAAGATTTCCCAAGAGGTACATCAGCTGATGCTGCTGGGGTTTGATGGTTTTGAAAGTCGGCCAGGGCATCATGTTGGAGCCCATACGACTCTATCCTTAGCCCTAATGTTTGCACTGTGGGTTCTTGTTGAGAAAGGGATCAAGTTATGATCCCTCTTCTCTAGCATCTAGGCAATGCGGCTCATGCATCTGGGCAGAGTTGATTAGCAGGCGTCAAACAACAATAGCACTGCCCAAGCAGTGGAACTAACGGTTTTCTGTTTATCTCTCCTCCAGGTGGTTTCTTGGTTACGCAGAAAATGTTGGACATGTTCAAGCGCCCTACTGACCCACCAGAGTACAACTACCTGTACCTCTTGCCTGGTGCAGCTTTCGTGGGGGGGTACGGCACTGCCCTCCAGAGCGGATACAACATTGAACAGGTGAGCAGTGCACAACCTGCACAGGCCCTGTTCTCCCAGCAAAGGATAACTCTTGCTTCCTGACAGTCTCGACAGGCCTTGCTGGTCCAGTGAAAGAGTACTCCCTTGACTCTGATAGCCTAAGTCTGTGTGCCATGAAAAATAAAAGGTTTTCAAAGTGTTAAAACATTTTTAAACAAAAAACAGGCTTAAAATTATAAGAAATGCGAAAAGCTATAAATGAGCAGAAATCATTTATATAAATGGCCCATATTGCTCATTTGTTTAGTGGTAGCTTATTAACAGATGGAATTTATGCTGTTTCTTGGATCCCAGGTACCTTCAACAGCATGGGTGAACAATGTGTTCCAGAATCCTACAGTCCTTAGAATTCCCACTTGTACCTTCAAATCTTTCATGCTTAGTCCTGGAATAGTCCTTTAGATTGAGTTTTTCCTTGCCATTCAATATTTCTAATCTTGAAAACGTATATGAAATCACCCCTATTTCTTCTCTGTTCAAGACTTAAAAAAGGTTAAATATGCCTTTAAGGCCAGGGTTTAAATTTGTTGCCCTTTGTAGACACATTTCCAATCAAACTAATGTAGAAGAACATGCAGAAAACTGTCTGTACTGTGATTTGGTACCACTAGAACCTGCCTGCCATGTAGCACCCTATGCAGTATTATTTTGGCTCTTGATTTCACTGTGGTAGACAGTGTGGGATCTCTAAGATGCTATTAGTTAACTTCCATTGTAGGCTTGCACTGTCTGGCAAAGCGAGCAGTTTGCCTTTGCTGGCTGACTTTGTTTTCCACTACTTGCAGGCTTGACCAGTCAACATAGGAACTACGTCATCAGTTTAGCAGGGTGTGGTGGGATAGTAAACACTGACAAGGGACCAGTGATGTAGAACAAAAGTGATTATTAATGGATAGAACTTTTAACCTTTAAACATCTTAAAAGTAAACACACGAACAAAAAAAAAGACAAATAAAACATCCTCTCTGTCTTCCAAAACAATAATGGCTCACTTTGAGCTTGTTTTGTTGTTGTTGACTTTAGAAAAATGTGTTTGCAGCTCTATTTAGCTACAGGTCTTGATTATTTAATAATAGTAAATACCTTCTGTGTCCATTGACTTGTTTGTCATGTGGGTGGCCCTTCTAATTAATTTACTGTTGATTAGTAAATTAATTAAAAGGGCCACCCACATGCCAAACTATTACTAATTACTAAACTGCCCACAGTTTGCCAACAATGGAAAAAGTAGGTCTTATAACTTTCTGTTGCATACTACAGCTTGACCACACACAGTACAACTAGAGAGGGGAGGGAAAATATGCAATTAAACTGTATCCTAAGGCAAGTAGGAAATCCTGTAAATTAACTAAAGTAACCATTTCTAAAAACACAAAGGTAAAATAGTTAAAATAACAGTAACTCAAACACTCATGCAAGACAAGGTCTTGCAGTATTCTGAAATATGTAAATAACCACAGTAGTATATACTGCTACATGCGTCATGATTAACCTGAAATCTTTGGATTAAACAGGATTAACTGTGTAATTTTACCATCAGGGTGACAAATAATACAGAAAAATATTTAGAATCCTTTTGGTTTCATTCTGGTGAATACAAAGGGAAATAGTACAAAAGGTATTCAGAAAGTAAGGTTTAATTGAACTAGTACAGAGTATATTCACAGCTGTAACTAAAGAAAAGACCTTCTGGTCAATATTGTTTTTCTAAATACTTGAATTTTAGAAGACTGGCAGTATTCAAGACTGGGCAAATCTTTCCAGAGCAATTCTATTCCTGGAATTAAAGAAATGTCTCACACAATCTAAAAGATCTGCAACTTTTTAGATTTGAACAAAGACAACTTCAATGGGACCTGGTACAAGTATTCAAAAGTCAATCCACTCAAAGTCAATGTGCAACACATCCTGTTCTCTGGGTTCTGAAGAAGGTAGTGAGCCATGTTGTCAAAGCTGATATCCTGACTTATTTCCAGAATCGCCTTGACTATGATTTCAGATGAGAAAACCCATAGAAAAGCATACTGATATGGCAAACAGGCTACACCCAGTAGCGTTACTTGATTGCTAGATGCATATGCAGAGGTCAAATAAATATTAATATTAAAATAGGATCATTCAGTAATAGAACCAAATACCTCATATTGTGAAAACTTTGTTGTAAATGAATTCTCCAGCAACTGATAGCTGTGTGTGCCTGCAGATGATGTACCTGGGCTCGGGCTTGTGCTGTGTTGGAGCTCTGGCGGGCTTGTCCACCCAGAGCACAGCTCGGCTGGGCAATGCCCTGGGGATGATCGGCGTGGCCGGGGGGCTGGCTGCCACGCTGGGGTCACTGAAGCCATCTCCGGAGCTCCTGGCACAGATGAGTGGGGCCATGGCAGTGGGTGGCACCATTGGTAAGAGCTTGTGCACACGTGTGTGACTGATAAGTGCACCAGACCAGCAACACCAGTGAAATCCATGTCAGTGATAGTGCATGTCTTGGACATAAGCAGCTGTTTGAAACGTTAAACATACATCTGTGTTCTATTAATTTGGTACAGCTTTTCCAAGTCTCTTCATCTCTTAACACCGAACATTTAAAAAAGTGCTGTGAATAGTGTCTTTTCTCCATTTCTGCTTTTTTTAGTTTCAGAATGTCTCTCTGATAGTTTCAGAAGAGCTCTTATCAATGGTTTTCATTGTTTCCCACTCATACTTCTTGGTTTGAGGAACATGTCAAATTCAGAGCTGTATCACAATCAGAGGCAATGGTTTTATTAGTCTGAGCTCTGTTGGGTTTCAACAATGAATATTGGTTCATTTGTCCGCCTGTCGTTCTCTCTCTGGTTCAGGCCTGACCATTGCCAAGCGTATCCAGATCACAGACCTGCCTCAGCTGGTGGCTGCCTTCCACAGCCTGGTGGGCCTGGCGGCCGTGCTGACCTGCGTGGCTGAGTACATGATAGAGTACCCCCACTTTGCCACTGACCCTGCTGCCAACCTCACCAAGATCATCGCCTACTTAGGCACCTACATTGGGGGTGTCACCTTCAGCGGCTCCCTCATCGCTTACGGCAAGCTGCAGGGTGAGTGGGCGCTGCCCGACCTGAGGACATGCCCCCCTTTTTTTCTACGGCACCCACACAGGTTCCACAGGTTCTGTTATTTAGGGTGTTGCATGTAAGGTCCTTTACACTTTTTTTAAATTGCTCAGAAAAGTAAAGCGCAGCAAAATGCAAAAGGATTATTCCTTGGAACAGTGTTTGTTCTGTCCTTTCATCCTGTGATGAAGCACCTTTATTTTCTCAGACCTAGTCCTATGTTTCCCCGCATTTAAGTGCCGTGTGAATGGAGCATGAGGTTTACAGCAGGTGAACTAGTGCAGGAGATTTACCACATGGTGGTGGGATTAAATAACCCCTGGTAATTATTATCCTGTAATATCAAAGTTTTGATTCAGTTTAACTGTATTGTTTGCCATATTCTGTATTTTGATCTGAGAGAGCTAATGTATCCATAGCCATAATAATTTGATGGCAAGTTCATGTTGGGTTAAAGAAAGTGAATATCAAAAACCTATGGACTGACACACCAGTCGCTAACTCAGGTATGCCCGGCGTTAGCACTCATTGTAGCTGTAATAATAATGTGCTCTACTTTGAGACTTCATGGACATAAACTATACATCTGTTACATCCAGGAAAACCTGGATAATTGCAAGCCTCATTTCCAGTCCTGGAAAAGTAATGGAAAATAGAGAAGAAAGGAAATATCCTTTAACCGTCATGGATAAACAATGACAACACTGGTATTGACAGAATGACAGGGGTGCACAGCAGGCTTTCTTTGTACTACCGAAGCCTGTCGAAAGCAGCCAGGCTCGAACTGTGATGTGATGTGGTCTGGGGCGATAAAGGGGGGACAATGTGCTGCAAAGGGGGGTTGACAGGACTGCTGGGACTTGTGGGAAACAGCCAAAACATGCCAAGGAACTTGATCCTTCAGGGAGCCATGTGATGATGAAAATCCGCTTATGATTTAATTCCAGAAATCATAGATTTGAGTAATACAGCTGGCTTGAAGCTATGAGTTCTCCGTTTATGCAAAGACAAGGTAACATTCCTAGCTACAAAGGTGACGTCTGGAGAATACAAAAGCATAGCACTCTCCCCACATAAAGTAATGTTTGCCTTTAGATCTTCACAAAATTATCATTTCCTTCTGAGTGCATCAAAAGACTAAGTTCTCGTGATTGTGACACAAGGTGTTAATACATATTTCTGCAACTCTGCCGGTTTCTTCCAGGTTGTATTTCTAGAACTTTGAAGTGTCATTTGATGGGATGAGTGAGTGTTCAGAATGGTATCGTTGTCAGGGACTAACAAATTCGTATTTGTGTAAAACAAATGTGGGTTTTATGAGTGTGGTCTCTTGCAGATAGAGAGAATCAATGCTGTTATTTCCCAGAGTGAACAATGATCTGATTTCTTCCAGAGACTATTTTTCTCCCCAAAAGTCCCCTCCCTATTATCGGGGTGCCACTTCTTCAGTAGCTAGCTCAGCCTGTAAGCACATGCACAACGTTTTATGTATGGCCAGACACAACCACACAAAATTAGGAGGCAATTAGTCCCTGAGCCCCCAGTCATTTTCCACTTGTTCTTCAAAGCTGGAAAAAATTACTTCCAGTTAGCATTCCATCTCTACTGCTCAGGAAAACAAAAGAACAGTCGCGGAGAAAGCAAATCTCGAGAGCTAATTCTCCAAAAGATGACAGAGTCCATTTTCCATTGGGTTTTCTATTTAAGATGAAAAAAAAAAGCGGCGGCATCTGGAATTTATTCAAGTATTAAATACTTTCAGGATAATTTATTAAACCCTCCCTTGTGCATCACCCAGATTTTACAAAGTGCTTGTTGTTCCTACCATTTTATAATATAATATGAAAGGCCTCTAAATCAAAGAACTGCACATTCTAATTCTATTTTGGCTTTGATATAACATTGCTGATTAATCGGTTAACAAAACAAGTTAATTAGCAACAATTGTATTACCAGTAATACTTTGTTTCCAGCACAAACTCCAAATTTATTATTAAACTGTATTTGATTTAACAGAGTCAGGAATCATCATCATTACAAATCTGATTTTTTAAAAAATATTTATCTCTTAGGAGAGATTGTCAATGTGAAAATGTCATGTCAAAGAGCAATAAACCCTTAATCCAATAACAAACAACTTTGTTGGTTTCTGAGTTTTGTTGCTGTTGAGCAGTCTGTTCCTTAATTAAACCTGTAACTGGAATTGAGAACTTTAACTCCAAAATCGGGCCCTTCAGAGTTTTGACCTCTTAAAGAGCTGGAGGTTTACAGGTGATATTTTCCTGCAGTTTTATGAAATCTGACAAAGCAGTTTTTGGGGAAGAATTAGATGTCAATTTAGCTTAATCGGGTGTCTTAATGAGGCAGCTGAGGGCTTACTTGGAATAAAGAGCACAAGGCACCATGATTCTTCAGGCCTGGACTTAGCAGCTCTGCTGGAGGTCTGAGCTCTGGAAGGCTGAATTCCTCCCGGTGCCAAGATTGCACATTGTCAGATCATTCTACCTCATCCGCACTGTTCCCCTCATCCCCGTTTCTCATGCACACATCTAATCGTGCCACACAGTGCAGCACAAACCTCTAATTGTGGGTGGCTGATAATTCTCATCACTTCCTGTCCACCCTGGTTAAAATTAAATGAAGTCAGTTAATAGTGCATCCAGTTTCACGAAACCTTCAACCACGTTTCTCAGTTGTAATGATGGGGTTAAGTGTGTGAATAATAAAGCTCGCTTAGGTGACATTTTAATTGTTGACCGGAAAATTAATCTTTTCTTTGATTGAACAGATGTATTGCTTTAGGGAGTGAGTTTGTACACACAGTGTAACAGAACAGTATAACAGACTTAGCAGTACCTTTGGAAGCAGGTCTCCGATGGTGAGGGGCCTTTCAGCGAGTAGCTTGGGAACTGCCTCAGTGTTAAACATGCTGTTGTCTCTCCTAAAGGCATCCTGAACTCAGCGCCACTGATTTTGCCAGGACGTCACGCCCTGAACGCAGGGCTGCTAGCAGCCAGCGTGGGTGGCATGATCCCCTACATGATGGATCCCAGCTACACCATGGGCATCACCTGCCTTGGCTCAGTGTCGGCGCTCTCCGCCATCATGGTAAGCATATGGCTCTGCCTTTCACTTGACGTTTATCAGTACGAAGTGAGGTAAACGAGGAAGTGAGTCAACATGCGGCTCTCTCAAGATAAGTTGGTAGCAACATGCACCTGACCTAGGTTGACACTAAAGATACAAATTAAAAAAAATCCAGTTGCTCTGAGGATGCAGGCTTATCATATAATCTCTCGTCTCACCACATGCACATATTATTAACTAAAAAAAATACCCCTGATTCCCCAATGGCTACTCCTGAGTATGGAAGAGTAATGAAACTTAAGGATGTATAAACATACACATTGATTAAAAACAATGCATATACAATAAGTTAGTATCTGAATGACAAAATAGCTACTGAAAACAATTCGTTGATTTAGATTTTGCAATTCAGATAAACACAGCTATAGCTATAAATTTTAAATAATGAGAAAACATTTTTAAGGTAAGAAAGTTAAATTCCAGTCCTCTTAAAGTCTCTTGAAACAGTGCTCTTTAATCAGTACATTCTTTCTCTAGAAATAATTCAATTGATATCAGGACAATAAGCATACAAAAGCTAAAGATACAGAATGCAAATTTTGGCAGCTAAACTTTCTACACTACAACAAAGATGAAGTTTCAAATATATTTTTATGTTTCTTTTATTAAATTAAAAGCCTTATTCAAATTTTCTGAGACTTAGCATTTCATAAAGGTTTAAACGCAAGGTAAATAGAAGACGTTTTACAGTAAGACTTTGGAAGGACAATTAAATGTCAGGAAAGTTCTTGTTTTTTATCCTTTTGAAATGCTTGACTTACTTAAAGAGCATTCCACCGAAGATGGAATTCAAGGGCCATTACTTTGAAAACCACCCTGGATTCTGGCTGTTTCGATGTGGTTCTGATTACCTGTCAATCTGATTACCTGAGAAATTTTTTTGCTGGTGTGTAACACATTAGGCAAGTCTTAAAAGCAAGATATCTTGTACCCTGTTTCCACTGCTGTTTTCCAGTCACAGCTGCCCTGGCCAGAGTGGCTGGGGTGTAGCTGGAAGGCTTTTCCACTGTGGTTCAGCTGCACCTCAGGTGAACATCAGCCAGCAGTCTTGTGTCTCATTTACAGCCAGGCCAAACAGCCCTGAGTGGGCATGTCTAGACAGGGAAGCTTTTCTGCTGGTTAATGACCTGCGACAGGGGAAGAGTTAACCTCAAAATAAATACATAAAGTAATTTCTTAGTAAAATACCCAATCATTGTAAATGATACTGACTAAATACAGTCAATCCCTTCTGTTGAGACAGACATAATAGTATAAAAGATATAGTGATGATTAAGAAAACAATTTAAAATGTAATGTAATTATATTGTTTCTTTATAAATGTAATGCAATATTGAGATCATTATTTTGGAATGAAGAATTATGTTGTGTGTTTTGGAAGATGAAAACACGTAATAAGATTTTAAAAAAAAGACAGACAGCTGGACTCATCCGCTAAGATTTATTAGTAAATGGTGGAAAGCTGTTTTTTCTTGTGGTTCTGCAACATCTTTCCAATTGCTTATACAAGGCAACAGATAATCCAGATTCAGCACCAGCAAAGAAAATGGAGTTTGGATACAGTCTTCTCATCTCAGCAGTCAACTTGCCTACAGTGTTCAATGTCTGTTGGCGTCCCCGGCTGAGGAATGGCAATTCAAACTGGGAACAGGTTTCTTAGGCTGCATCTTGCCTTCATAGTTCCTGTGTAGAGGATTCAATCGTGCCCAAAATTGTAGTTAAGACTACAGTTATTATACAAAAGTAAATTATTCGAACTTATTGATCCAAATAGGGGGGTTATAAAAAGAGAAATACATAAAATAGACTGAGCAGAATAATCAATAAGTAAAATAAATCATCATAACCCCCAATCTGTAAAGATTACGCCAAGAATATAACCAAGTGGTTGGTGTGATTTAAAGCACTTGAGATCTTTGTTCTCTAGCATAGCTTTAATTAAAATAATAATAAATCAGGCACACTGGGTTAAGCAGTGACGCACACTAAAAAACACTTCACAACATACAACAAACAAGTTACACAATAAACAAGGCGCCCCAGAGTCCTGACCAGCCAGAAAAACCCCAGACTGCTACCAAGTATTCAAAGATCTATATAACACCCACATGGCCCAACAAGTGAGATAAAGCTGCCTTCTAAACTAAATAATACTACCTACAGTTAAATCACTCTTTATATATCTGGATGCTAGAAAGTGAATGGGAAACCTATCTCTCTATTCTAAAAATTCGTCCACTGCTCAGAAGAGACCATTTTTAACCTAGGGGCTCTCTAGGAAATCATCATTAAGAGGCAAGCCGACTTAACAAGGTTCAAATACTTAACTGGAATCTGGTCTTTACGCATGAGCAGGACAAGTGCCAGACGAGAGCTCCATGCTTCCTTCTCTCTCCTTGTGTCTTTCTGTCTCTTCCTGTGTCCTTTCCTCTCTCTTGTATCTCTGTGCCTGCCTGCCTGCATATTTTATCTTCTGTTTCAGACTGTTGATGATCCTTAATCATTTACCCAGATCTTACTTAGCCAAGGAAAGCTAGAGATTCATTTGATCAATGTGTCTCACACACAGTACAACTCAGTGAACACCTCAGTTCCTTTCTTCCTGTGATGCACCTGAGAGATACAGTTGTTGATACTAGCCAGTTGTTAACCATTTTCTCTAGATTCTTAAGACACCTCCATTGCCCCCCTTCCAATTACCATAACAATATACTTTGTTCTCTCAGCTTCCAAACCCTATTGGAAAAACAGATCTAAAATATGTGTTCTGTTTCTTCTCTTGTGGAGTGGGTCCTGAATTCATATAGATTTATTTAAATGTTTTTGCAAGGAATGCTTAATAAAATAACAGATTGTAGTCTGGTCTAGGTGTTTGAGTGCAAGCTGTATATTTTTGGAAACATGTTGAGTCCTTTAAAATTTTTATGGGACCTGCTTTATTTCCAGTGATTATGTGCACTGCATGTATGCTTAGTTTAGGTCACTGCAGTGTTCTTCTGCAGCAGGAGTTTATGTAATGCGCATTGTCATTTGGAGTCTGTGGGACCGACTGTCCTATGCAGGACGTCTCAGTCATTTCTAACATTAACTGCTGTTCAATTTTTGGCATTTTAGTAATGGTTTAAGGCTGCTCAGTACTATACACATTTTCAGAGTATGTGCCTATGTTCTTGCAATAACAAGCATTTTCTTTATCCATGCATTTCACAGTAAAGATCTGCAGTGACATTTCAGACAGCCTTAATGCTGTTAAAAAAAGCGGAGCTATTTTCAGAAGCTAACTGCAATAAGATTAAAGACAAATTTAGAAAAGATAATGCATTTATTTTATTAAAAATCTTTTTTTTCTATTAAATCTGGCTTTGGAAAGTTAGCTATAGTGTGAAAAAGATGAGCTGGTCTTGTAAGGGAGTGAAAAAAGCTCTGGAAGTCTACACTAGTCTGGTTTTCTACCAATAGAAATAGATCTACTAGTAATCATCTGTCACAAGACTAAAAGTTTGCTTCAATATTTTACTGCTTTTATTAGGATGATATATTTTCTGAAGTGCCTGAAAAGCAGTAAAATTGACTGTAAAAACATTCTGTCAGTCCGATTGAAAGGAAATGAGCTTTGCCACGTAAAATGGGGCTTTCAACGCCCAAGTGCTTGATGCGTGCAAAGATGGCTCTTTTTCCGCCTTCTTTTCCAAGGAGGGCTCCTAGCCAATTGCTGACGCCTATGTGTGTGCGTCTCCTAATCTTCCCCTCTCCCTCCCAGGGTGTGACCCTGACTGCAGCCATCGGAGGAGCAGACATGCCGGTGGTCATCACAGTCCTGAACAGCTACTCGGGCTGGGCGCTGTGCGCCGAGGGCTTCCTGCTCAATAACAACCTGCTGACCATCGTGGGCGCTCTCATCGGCTCCTCTGGCGCCATCCTCTCCTACATCATGTGTGTGGTAAGGATAGCAGGCGGGCACGTGCTGAGGTGCTCCTGATCTCCACTGAGCTTGGCCACAGCTGTCTCCAGGCATGCCCTGAGTGGGTCTGCACATGTCCCCACACTGCTACAAGAATTAGCTTGTGGTGACCCTGGGGTCAAGTGAGTTCACTCAATGGGGACCAACAGCTGCTACCCAGCAAGATTCTGTATTCACATGTCTAGGGACATCTGTAACAGACGAGTTTTATTAAAACCTTGGAAGGTGTAGCCCTTTATCTTTACTCCAAGGTGAGACTCTCTTTTGGGCACACCTATAGCTCAGCAGACTTAATCCAGTTGAGAAAGTTTCCAATCTGTAGACAAATTGATGTCACGCAGTAAAAAGCCCAAATAATATCTCCTGTACAAACGGTTAATATATAATTCCAACTAGATGTTTGTAAAGTGATTCCATTCAATGATCTTTGCAAAGGCAAAATTTGTTTCTTAATAAATATGTTCTTATTTAGCTATATCAATGGGAATATAGCTGGGTTTTAGATTTAGAAAAGGGAGAAGAAAAGATTTTTGAAAGTCACCCTGTTAAAATATTTAAATTTTAAATATTGATTTTGGGAAATTGAGCTAACGCAGGCAATCTTTTTGAAGTCAATTTCCACTCAAAATCCATTGTAGAAAATCTCTCAGATGAGCTCCCTAGAAACGGCATTTCAATTGACATGTTGTTTTTAAATAGTAAAAATAATTTGAAAAGATCTTAGTTGTGTGTGGGGGTTTACTTATCTTCTGCAATTTAGCATTGAGATTCCCCAAAAAAATCCTGGCTCTACATAGAAACATTGGAGTGTCTGGAGATGTGAGTGGACTTTGCTCCTGGTTATGTCAGAAACTATAAATCCTTGGGGGACCCTGTTTCACTGAATCTGAACACACAAGATTTTAGTTCCCTTTCAGTATATCGAATGGTTGGGAAATGCACTTTCATTTCCACAAGGAGGCACTGTTATTGTTATTAAATTAGACAAAATGCTCTCTCATACGTTGCTTCACAGAATAAAGAAACAAGCCATTTCTTCTTGTGGTTTCTGCCATGGTCGTGGCATGTTATCAGTAATTTACTGGTATGTTATCAGTAATTTATAAAAAATAATAAATTGCAGTGCCCCTAGACGATTGGGGCTGCTGGTACAGAATGACTCTTATGAGTCACCTAGGTAGGGGCAGCACTTCATAGTGGGTGAAGGTGGTGCAATATGCTTTCAGTCTTCTTATATGCATAAATAAATTCTGCAGTCTTTTGTCTTTCTTTAGATTTTGTCACCCTGATTTACATTTATTAAGCCTCCTAGCCTTTACACTCCCCACCCATTCTCTTTTCTTTGTCCTCCCAGTCTAGCTCTTTAACCTCTATTTGGTCCTGTGCAACACTCATGCTGATATAGCATAGCACATTCTTATCTTTTGTCATATATATAGATTTTTAGCCTCCAGTGACTGCAGATATGTTCACTGGGAAGGTGTGCAGTACTTGCACAAGTATGAACAGAGCTTTTGCGCAGGAGGACTTAGGCAGAGATGCTGGCCCTTCAGTTGCATCCATGTACAGAAATATCATATCACTCGCATGGGATGGACTCTAATCCTGTCATATTTTTAGTATTTTTTACTCCGTTGAGTTATGATGAAACTGTTGCTAGGTGAACAACACACAAGTGTACCTAAACTATAGATGTCAAAAGCAAAAATCTAAATTATGACAGTACCTAAGGTGGAAGTGATGAGATCTGTCCAGGGGCTGATGGTCGGTGCTGTTGCCAACAGGCTATGAACCGTTCCTTGGCCAACGTGATCCTCGGAGGATATGGAACATCATCTACAGGCACTGGAAAGCCTATGGAAATCACCGGCACCCATACAGAGGTCAACCTGGACCAAACTGTAGAGATGATCAAGGAGGCCAACAGCATTATCATCACTCCAGGTACTTTACCCATCAGACCAGGGATTAATGTGCAACTGGGCGCCAGTCATCTGGCCAAAATACAGATTTTCGCACCATGTGGTTTCCTAGAAAAGGCCTAAAACAAACGGTCAAATTTGCTAAAAAGCCAAAAATAAGGTTGAAATTTCAGTTTCATTTCTTCCTGTAAATAGTTTTTTTTTGTATTAAACGGCAGCCTAAGGGAGAGAAAAGCCTGGGTATTGAGTCACATTTATTTTTACTTCCAAGGTTTCATATAAACCTTTTTGATTACATCCAACCTCCATCCTGCAGCCTCTGTAAAGCCCTGCGGCCTTCTGAGCTGCTTTGGAAGAATGACAATTAAATTAAGAGATGAAGCTTGCTGTTATATTAGTTACATGATTATTGGATGTCAGTAGGGACCTGCTTGGAAGCATGTAAAATATTCTGATCTGTCAATAAATGTTCTTTGTTTTATTGAGTCCTTCCTGATCCCTTTATATTAGCTATGAATGCCCAGCAAGTCCCAAAGCCCCAAGATAGATTAAACTGACTGATGCTTCTTTAATCCTGTTATGCGAATTGACTTTTAAAATGTAATATTAGGTTCATGGTTGTATTTGCTCTGGCTCCATTTCCATCTTCAGCATGGAACTCCAGATGCTACCAGATGGTTACAACAAAGTCTTCTGAGTGCTTGTGTGTGAGCTTTAAAATAGTAAAAAAAAATATTGCTGCAATATTCAGACTTATTCTAAATAAATAAGTTAGAGATCTTATGTAGCCTTTCCTCAAAATGGGCATTTCATTTTTTTGGGCAAGGTGACAGAAAAGCAAAATGTGGCCTTTGTAGATAGATTTTTTTATAAAGTTGTCCGATCCTAAAGGAAGGTTAACCTTGGTTTTCATTGTCCTCTTTGCTGTCTATAGACCTAAAGGGTCCAATAACATAATTTCATCCACATTATGATGTCAGCTTGGTTTATTGCTGAACAGAGGTGTTTGAAAGTTTACAGGTTATGGTTCTATCAGGGCGGCAAAGAAGACAGATGGTGAGCCGAGAAAGTCAAGTTAAAAGCTTTTAATTTAATAGAGAAAAAAGAACAACCAACATAAACAAGACTGGAGGGCCAAACACAATATAGCAATTCTTCCATGAAACCAAAGCCTGTCAGCTGGCAGTTTGAAATCCAGGCTAGTCAGCAACTTTACTGACCTTCGCTTTTTTTGTTCTCGGAGTTTGATCTTCCTGGGTCCAGTCATTTACTCCACAACAGCGTCTTTGTTCCCTGTTAAAGTACCAATGTGTGCTTCGGTGGCAGCCAGAGAGGAAGCCCTCATTCCTCTAATTCACTTGCCACTCTGTCAGTCACAGAATTTGAATCCTTCAAATAGTCTTATGTGGGTTCTTAGAGCTGTGGTCCAGCCCTTAGACGGGATACTACAGGCTGCTGTAACACCCTCTACCATCAATAATTCATGTCCATATCCTTGAGGGCTACTTTGTCTCCTCCAACCCTAAATGATTTATTTGAATCAATAAGTCAAACAGTTAATTGATTGAGAAGGAACAAGCTAAATCCATGCTGAAAAAGTGAAAAGGAGAAACACAAAGGTTTGGCTGTTTTCTTTCTTCTGGTTACATTAAATTAATTGATTGTCTCTTTACTATTGATGATTGTGCATTACCCATAGAACCTGCAGGATTACAGCCTTAAAGGACCAAAACTTAATGCTCCTGTCATACATTCATCTGATGTTCCCTACTGGAAAGGAACAGATTGTTGTAATTTTTATGCCTTCTTCAAAAGAACAGATTTGGATATGGGCACAGATCTGTCAATAAGTCCCGTGTTGTCTGTGTTAACACGCAATTAGCTTAACACATGCCTTTAACGGCGTAAGCATGGTTACAAATGAGAGGATAGTATGTAAATCATCTCATCAATTTGGTTGTTAGTAACTAATTAATTTGAGAATCCTGTCCAGATGTTTCTTGAAGTCAGTTTCAACAACATGTCTGGGTGGCTTGTTCCATACTCTCACAACCGTTGCATAAAGTGCCTCCTGTTCTCCATTCTAAATGCACTAAGTTCCATATAGTTTAAACTTATGTCCTCTGGTTTGCGTTTGTTTCTGAAAACATTACCTGTTGTTTCTAAAGAAATCTGCTGGGTTGACTTGCTCAGTGCCTTTGAGGGTTTTGAATACTTGGATCAGGTCTCCTTGTAGCTCAGCACTTTTAGCCTGTCAGAACGTGCCTTCTAAATTACATTGTCAAAGCAAGTTTGAAAGGGGACACAATCTAGCAATGGAATGGACATCTTTGGCGTGGATGGCATGGTGGTGCAGTGGTATAACTCCTGGAGTGCTATATGCATGGGGTTTGTGTGGTCTCCCCGTGTTCGCATGAGTTTCCTCCAAGAACTCAAGTTTCCCCCCCACAGTCCAAAAATGTAAAGAAAATGTTCAGCAGCACATTTACGGAAAAAAACATACTGGTAGTCTAATTGCCTTGTGGGAAAATAAGCCCTAGGTTTGAGTGTGTGCGTGTTTGTGTGGCCCTCCGATGGACTGGTGTCCCATGCAGGGTGTACTCCACCTTGCACCCTTTATTTGCCAGGGTAGGCTCCGGTTAGTGGTTAACAGATAAGAACAGATACGGGGGGGATCGGTGAAATGGGTATGCAGGGTTTCATTCCTAGTATGCACTTTTGTTTCTCTCAAAGATCAGAACTTGAGGATGTTGGGTACTACCTCAGTAGGTATGTTTCCACTCATGGTGATTGACACCAGAAGACAGACTTTGTAAGCCTTTCAAATGAGCCCACGGAATTTGTCTGGGCTGTTGTTTTTGTTATGTTAATGAATAATCCTCCAGAAAAAAAAACTGTTGAAGAACTGTCATAAATGAGAAAAATTCACATAAACTTCTACAGACCGAAGATATTACATGCGATGTTAAAGCAATTATTGAACAGTCGTGGCAGCTCTACCAAAGAACAGACACCGAAATTGATTGTTTGAATTGGCAGTATTTATTTTTAAGTTTCTCTGAGCTTTTTTCCTCCCACAAAAAAATGAATAATGCGCAGTAAGCCAGTCAGAAGAAAAATGCAGATGTTTCCCATGAAGATTTATATGAAATTATCTCTTTTTGTTTTTTTTCGTACACGGCAGATGGGAGAGTGATATAGGACATGTGGAATATCTTAATGGAAATATTTAATGGAAATAGCATAATAACATTATCTATAAACCATACATGAACTTATTTTTTTCAGTTCTTTACTAACACTTCTGTACTTGTTGCCAGACACAGGCTGTATAGCATGGTCCTGGTGATTTTCATTCTTTGAAGATGAAAGTTATTACTCTGACTTTACAGTACTGATCAAGAAGAGAGCAGCTCTTCCAGTTCATTTAAATCTTTGTATTTGCTATGCACTGTATGTTTATGTAGAGCCCTCAAAAAATAACTGAAATGAAAGCTGTCAGCTGCAGTCCAATTTAGTTGCAGTGGTCTTGGGCATAGAATATTCTGGCATTTTTCGATAATCTTCATCATGGCTCAGACCTTCAGCAGAAATGAAGGTTTAAAGTAACCTTAGTTCTCTGGCATATGTGAATATTGCTTAAATATATATACTTGCTTCTGCTTCCAAAAGCCAATAAAACACTATTTAAATCAAACAGGTCAAATTAATCCAAATATTAAATTGATTTAATAGGGTTCAGTTGTGTAACCTAGAGGCTGGCTGTAACAAATTCCAGCAAGTGTGTGGGTCTCTAGGACCAGGATTGGAAAACCCTGCTGTAAGGCAAGGGTTTGCCTTGTAGTGTAAAAATCTAGCACACACTTTTAGGTCACCCTTAAAGATTGTTTTGGGGGAAAAAAAGCATTTTTGATCAAGAAAACAAGGGGATTCGACTGGTCTACGAGCAGTTGTTCACAAATGAACCACTTACTATGAGCTGTGCCACCTGCTGGATTGCGTCTCCTAAAACCAGGGCTAGCTCCTTCCTCATGTAACAAAAACAACGTGGGAAGGTAGGGCCTTCTACTGTCAAGTCCACCTCACATTTTTCTTTTTAACTCCAAACTTTGGGGAGCACAATCATGCATTTCAAGTTGCGGGTTTTTAATTTCCAGGGAGATTTTTAGAATTTGTTTTACAAGAGCCTTTTCTGAGAATGTTTTGAGCATTTTTCTGTCTGAAGTGGTTTTTATTGTTTAGTCATAGTCAAAGCATAGGCTGTGCAACGCCACGCTGCGCCTGAGAGACCTGGACTTGATGCAGGTTTCGGGTTAGAGATCAGCTGTACATAAGTTTTTTTTTTACTTGAATACGAAATAACTCTGGGTTGAGCAGCAATGCATGAAGATTTTGTTAAATGAGCTGTTTAATCGATGTCTGTGTTAAAGAGGTATGTTAACCACATTACATAAAATGTCAGTGTTGCTTTCTGTGTATGAGGTTAGGCCAAAAAAAGTGGAAATCCTGGTATTATACTTAGAAATATGGCTATCTTTTAAGAACTTGCAGAAGAATTAATGTGAACAAGTATGCTTAAAAATGTATAGATAAATTCAAATAGAAGATTAGCAAACATGCTGTTTTTTCTGAGTAAAGACATCTTTCCACTTATTACCAAATCTTATACAGGCATAGAAATTGCTAATACTAGGGAGGTAATGTTTTAAAGACAAAGATCTGCATATATGATGCATTTGCTGTGGGACCTGCACCTGAACTGCTTTCTCGGATCTCGCATTAAGATCTTGAGCCGTAAAGAAGTCGACACACCAATTAACAACAAAATGTGAGCCCCTTTGAAGAGGGTGTTTGTACACTTCTGAGAAAATATTTTGCAGAATGCATATAGCTAAAAGTGTATAACTGTTTAACATCAAAATTAAAGATTACTTTTGCTTTATGAACCTGGATCTTCAAAGTGAATGCTTTGCATTTTTCTTTTCTCTGTGATTCATGTTTTTAAACTTCTTTCTTCTAGGTTATGGTCTGTGTGCTGCCAAGGCTCAGTACCCCATTGCCGAGCTGGTTAAGGTGCTCCAGGAACAGGGAAAGAAAGTGAGGTATGTTGGCTTTTAGACCCAGGTTGGCTGCTTCTAGAACCTTTAGTCTTTTATTTTAGAGCAGTGTTGTCTATCCCCAATTCCTAACCTTGTAGAATCACAAAGTAACCTTTGGTTTTTGTAAATTAAATAGGTAAGGTCAGCATTTGTCAGATTCCCCTTTTCTGGAATCTGGGGAACAAAGGAATTGCAAGAGTTTCCAACTTTTCCTCAACCCATTTCCTTTTCCTAGTCTTCCTGATTAACCCTCTTTCTTGTTCCTTAACGGGGAAAAAAAACCTCTCTTTAAAAACACTTGGAATCAAGCTCATCGACATAGTGCCAAAAATGTTTTGTCATTTTTCCACATGAAGTAGATCCAAAGAGATAAAATCAAAGGAGCCCACTTTAGATCACCACACACAGTGAATGAGAATATAGATTATTCCTTTCCATTACTGCAGCAACTACAAATTACAGTTATAAAAGCACTTCTGCTTTTGCAGATGCTTCACATGGCAACCATAGAACTGCAAGGTCACAGCAGCAATGGTGGATGTTCAGAAACTCTGATTTCTATAAAATTAAAGGTGTTTGCTTATTTTACTTTTGCGGCATGCATATCTTCTGTTTTTATTTCTGCCCCCAGGCTGTTTTATTTAAAGAGCAGAGAAGCAGAACTAAACAGATCTCTACAGAGACACTCCAGTCTCCCAGAAGAGAGTGCTTTTTTGGGCTTTGCTGTGAGCGCATGTCCTTATAATAAATAACTGCTGCTGGAAAGGAAATAGCAAATGCTTAGAATGATAATTGCCCTGAAAGCCTGTGTTCTGTTCCTTTGAATGGCCATATTATATCAAATTTATCTTGTCACCCTTCTAAGGATTCATCTGGCGTGTGGGAGACATTGGTCGGGAAAACCTTTTGGGGCCTGTCCCATTGTCTGACGTTTGTGAGGATGTGTCTCTTTAGCGGTTGGCCAAGCGTTTACAAGCCAAATCATTGGCCACGCTTGCCCTTATCAAAATCTTTAATGTTGCTTTGTTCTGGCACATGAACTTTTCCCATTTTTAAAACTGAAATATAATTTTTGGTTATTTAGCATTTGATGCTTTAAAGAAATCTGCAGAGGGACATGTTAGAGTTTTTCACTGAGCATTGGAAACGTAGTTCGTAGCCACCCTGGACATGTCCGCATGAATGTGCCTGTGTCCATAGCCTGTTCTGGTTATTCTATTGCAGGTTGGAACAATCCTGGTGCTCACGTGCATAATGTGCAAAACAGAGTCATTGAGCCAAGGATTTCATTTTTTGAAGCCTACTAAGCATAAAAAGAGGATAGTAAATATGGGATAATGGATTTGTGTTTTTAACGACTATATGCATGCGTCTGTGTGTATAGCATTATAAATACTGTGTATTGATCCATACCTATGAGCCATCTTCATTGGCAGGTTTCTGGCTAGAAAGCAGTTTGTGTTCTGTCCAGTTGCGAGTGAAGTAAAGTACACAGGGAAGAAAGCAAACAATCAGGTGTTCTTGAATTGATTAAAGAGCTGATCCAGGAAATACTATGTAAGCAAAGTCTCTTGCTGTCTGATGACTCTTATTTTTAGTCAAAAGAAAAACAAGTCCATCACAGAAGCCCAAATTTTCACTTGAAATAGGTGACCTCACCAGGTTTTTCCACAGCTCCGGTTTCATTCCAGTCTGAGGTGCCGTTTATCATTTTAGGAACTTTTAGGATCAAAAACTTGTGACATTTTCTGCCCTTTTTTTTGCCCCCGACTTCAACTTGTGTGTGTGGGATACTTCCATTTCAAAGAGTGGCTTAAATAACACCATTCTCCTGCCCCATTGTTCAGTTCTTTTGTTGGCTTTCCAGAGTACATGTAATTCCCTCTGATGTGAGACCTGCTTGTTCTGGGAGCCTTCGATCACTCTAAGAAGGCAGAAGGAGAGAAAGAGGAGAGAGACAGGTGCTCACTACGTAATGCAACATGTAGCGATGAAATAATCTGCTCTCATGTTGCAGTGCACTGAAAGGATATGAGACTGACCTGAAAGGGTAGGTGAAAGGTAAAAGAGAATTAGAGAATTTTAATGTTCAAAAAAACAAGCAACGTTCAGTTTGAACTTAATTCTGGCAGACTGTATACTAAAACTTGAATTGTATCTTTTTTTTATTTTCCTCGCAGTCACTCATATCATCAAATGTAGTGGCATCAAGAAAATGTTTTATGTTCGTAGAAGGTTGTGGCCCAGGGCACAGAAATATGAGGATCTCTTGACAAGCATTTCTCTGTAATGGACACTCAGAAAATCTCCACCAGCAGCCAAACAAAAATCCTATCTAGCCCTGTTCTTTTGCTGGACTGCAGAGTAATTTAAGAAGCAATTTTTTTTGTCATTGTAATACATTTAATATCTCAGCCAACCACTGAGGTGTTTTGAGGTATTGAGGTATGATTTCAATTTTCTTTCTGAATGCATTCATGTTTTAAGTGACATATAGGGATCTGTAATTCATGTTGTACCAGAAATAACTATAGTGTAGAATTCTTTATACGTGTTACAAATGCAGGTCAAAATATTTCAAGTATACATTAAAGTAGATAAATTGTTTTGAAAACAAATGCATAACATTTATTGCTTTCTTATAATATGCTACCTTAAGAGAACATCAAAACTGAGCTTTTATATTTTTAACCTCCTTGATAGCTCAGGAGGTTAGAAAACTGGGGACAGTGGTGGCCGTATCATTGTTTGGAGGTCACCCTGTATTTCAGTGTTTTACTTACATGAAGCAAGATCTTGGTCGTTGTCATATTGTGAGTCAGTGTTCACAAATCTGCCTCCAGCTATTTGTTCTGCACTTTAAATTTGTATACAGTAAGTGTGTTTTACGCATGTAGATGTGGAGAGCTGAGTCAGAGAGATAGCGGTATCCGTGCTCATGTGTCTGTTTGTGCTTTCTGTAGCTTTAGGAAGCAATGTCAGTGATTTCCGAGAATCCCATTATCGGAGCCGACCCTCATTTTCCAACATTAACTTCATCTCGCTCTGGAAAGAAATGGCTTCAACCGCACCAGCTGTGTGGATGAGGTCATGCGTCCAGTCTATCCCTACAAAATTCTGGGAGTGTTTTTGTGTTTTTACAAAAGCTCCATTTAGAAAAAAAAATTGCGTGCCTTCTTTAGTTTTAGTGATTTGTTTTCTGCTTTATGGTGCCAGTTTTATTTCTCTTACCTTACGTTACGGGGTGAGGAGATTGTTTCTTTCTGATTGTCTGCATAGGCTGTTGGTTTGCTTTTATGTTGAGATAGCAGCTGTCATCTTGAGCTTTAATCCAAAGCAAGCGACCAAGAACAGTTGTGGGATAGTATGATTAACAGTGCTAAACTGCAGAGGAAGTGACTTAGAGCCAGAGACAATTATTTGAAGCCATTTGGGTTTTTTAACTGAATTCACAGTATGCACGTTCTAAAATAATTAAATATGTGCTTAATTGTTACCAGAACTAGCATATTTGCCGATTGAATGAGCAGAAAATCATACTTTTACTATACTTGTTTTGAACTTGAAAATGATTTGGGTCTTGTACTTACACTTTATTGGGTACAGACAGAAGTGTTGTCCTCTGACTGACAAAGAATGGCAGAATTGACACTACTCATGTCACATGTCATGTCATGTCATATCAGATGTGGAAAAAGAATCACACAAATTAGTAATAAATTACTATTTATAAACTTGTTTACCATGTTTAAAATAAATAATGTTGGAATTTTTTTAATACATAATAAGTATATCACACAAAATTAAAGAAAATTATGAAGCCAAATAACAAGTCTGTGGCAGATCAGAAAAAAAGCTCATTTTTAGCCATTTTAAGCTCAACCCTAAAAGCACCCAGTGTGGTTGAGACCCTGAATTCTTTAGAGAGTTCCAGGTGTTGCACAGCAATAAAGAAAAAGTCACTCCCAGAGTGGAGATGTGCAAGGAGAATACACAATAAACCAGTATGGGCAGAGAAAATGTCACATTGAGGGGAGAAGGCACATTAAAATATTGGCTAGATACTGGTGAGCTACTGGGAAGGATTTTAGAACGTTAAACGGAAGTCAAAGGATTTAAAAATCAACTCAAAACCTGACTGGAGTGTAGGGATGCCAAGGCAGGAGTAATGTGATCACTTTCATGTGCCAAGATTTTAGCTGCCAAATTCTGACCATTTTGTCATTTAAGTGTGGCTTACTACACTTCTGCAAGCAGGGCATTACAGTAATCTATACTTGATAACAAATGTGTGAATTGGTTTTTCAGCTACAGATTCAGACAGAATTGCAAGTTTTCTTAGTTGGAAAAATATTGGGATACATACAACCCTGTGCAGTTTTTCAGCTTTCTTACCCATGTTTCTTACCTTTCAATATACAGAATTAGAAAACCAATCATGTTTGTACAGTTTATGCAGTTTGTGAGAATTTTCTTTTGAAACTCTGCATTGCTTCGCACTAAAGCATGAAACCTATACTTTATTTGATACCACATCAATTTTGCATGGTTGATGGAATAGAAGGAAAGTGATATGCCAATGACAAGTTGATTTTGTGATGTCACATGCTCTGGGCATGCAAAAGGGTGATGATAAGATTGTTGTATCGGGAGATGCAGTGTGAAAGACATTTATTTCTGCGATGTTTCTAGGAATTTTATCTTTGCATTTCTGTGTGAACCAGACATTTTAAGATTTCTGATCAGTCTGCCTTGCTTTGTAATATACAGATCTTTTTCTTTAATTCAGAAAAAAGATTAATAAGTAGCATCTCATATTATTAAACCATTGGTATTTAAAATGGCAGTGGGTCATAGCACATGTTTCATGAATCCATTAAACTTCTTAAACAGACTTTAAAATACATTGGGATTTTGAGGCAAGCATAGAGCAGCATCAGGTATCATATAAAATGACTAATCACAGAACTTGGTTGCTAAATCTCTATGTAAAATTGTAATGTTCTATGATAGGAAAAATAGTCAAATATATCTTCTAGTTTAGAGGTTCCAAATCTGGTCTTGGAGAACCCCTGTATCTACTGTTTTTTTCTTTTCATCTGAGCTGGTAATCGCTGGTTCAGATTGATGCCTCTAATTGTCTGCATGTGTGTTTACAGTTTTGTGCACTGTTTATGCATTCGTTTTCAAAAATATAGAGCTTGCAACCTGTCGTTCCAAAAACTTCAACTAAACAACTTGTGAACTTGTAAGTTTGCTCCCTGATAGCAGTCTGAACAGCTTTTGACAGGTGATGAACATAGGTGGGAATGACGCTGTATCAGACACGTCTACAGTAATTTTTTTTCTTCAGCTTAATGAGGAGAGTTCTAAAACTTAGAAACTGGTACCAGGTTGATACCAATTCTAAATCCCTTTCAATATTTAAAGAGCTGAAAGTAAATTTAAAAGTATGCCTTTTCAAATCTAATAGCCTACAATTAGATTACAATCTCAGCTGGAACAAAAGCCTGAGGACACAGGAGTTAGGAACCAGTGTCCTAGTTCATGCATCACAATCTGTGGATTTTTTTAAAGTTTAAAGATGTTTATAGGCAGGTAGTCTTGTCTAATATGTTAAAATAAGAATGAAGCGCCTTAAGTATAGACTCGTATGGCTGTTTATTTGCTTTTCCTTGCAAGGGTTAGTTCACAGGGGAAATGTGGTCAGAGCAAGAGCTGTACCACCAGACCTGCTGAGAGAGAATTACAACAGGGCTGTGAAGGTAGGAAGTGGAGTGCTCTGATCCGTCAGCTCCTGCCATGTTGAGGCTTACCACTGTGGGATGCGATGGCTTGGCTTTCAAAAGACAGCAGCCGACCGCAGAGCCGCTGGGGGAGAAGAATGCCACCCACACACCTCCCTGACAGCAGCACAGATGAGCCGCAGAATTCGGCCACCATGCTTAATGCCTCATGCTGGAGGTTTGTTTGAAGGTGCAGCGAAACGGCAGTGACTGGTTAGCTGCCATGGTGGGGTTTAAAGAAAAGAAGCAAGTAGCACCAAACGAGTCTTTGCAGTTTACCCCCCTTCCTTTTCTCAGTTGTCGAGCATAGAAATCTGTAGAAGCGACATTGCGCAGTCCCACACCCCCACCTCCCTCCCTCCAAATGGCGTTCCCAGAGATCTCCTTGTCTGCAGCTGCTGGCCATTCTCACTCCTCTGAACTCGGCAGTCACACAGACCAGATGGAGTAAGCGTTGCACACATCCGCGCTGGGTCGCAGCCAGACTGGATACAAAGCTTCTCTTCAATTTGCTGTAGCTGTTGTCTGCCAAAAAAGATAAGGGCTCTCTCTCCAGAACCCCCCCCCCCCAGGCCACCATCTTTTTGTTTTTGTTTTGCTTAAATTCTTATACTTCATCCATCCCGTCTGTCATGGGCGATTGTGGCCTGGTGTCCCATCCAGGTGGGAGCAGTCAGTCATGTGCTCCTCAGGCCTGCCTTGCGCTCTGTGCTCCTCGGATGTGCTCCAGTTTCTGGGTTGCCTTGACCCTTACTAGAACAATTGGCCTTCTGACAACAGATGGGTGGATCTTCATCTAATATTAGGATTAAATAACTTCAAGATTAGTATATCTCTGTGCTTTTTCACAATGGCTTCTGGCATGTAAAGTAGATCCTTAAGGAACGCTGAATTGCCTATCTACATTATCAGTTTAAAGCACAAGCTGGAACTGAACCTTTAAGCCAAGAAAAAAAACTAGAATAAAACAAGAAATGTAATGGGAAAAGTAATTGTTCCCATTAAAGAGCAGTTTTGTCCATTTTCTGATTATGATCTCCAGGCTGCTGTTCTTAAGATCAGTTGTTGCATGTGACCTTATTTTGGATTGCCAAAATCCTGCAGCTTGTAAAAACCTGAAATGGATCAAATTGCTCTGCAGTTGGAGGCTTAGTCTGGGTTGTTTGCGCTAAAGAATTTGAAAGAAATTCCCACTTTGTAAGGGAATTGTGGCGCAGGCCATCTGCATACAATTATCTGGCTAACTGTGGGGATTTGAACATGTATAACACTTTCTTCCTGCTGCTTTTGTTATGAATTGCCCGACCTGCATACGCTGTAATGAGGCCAGTCCACCCGGCAGATCAAACAACAGGTCCAGACCCCCCCATTAACCCAGCTCACTGTCCCTGCACACTGCCCTGTCATGTGAGTGGAGGCAGCAACCAGGAGCTGTGGTAATTTTCTCCCTCCTTTTGATCCTGTCCTGCAGCTGTCACCGATTATTGCATGTGTAATTGATGGAGGAAGTGGGTGGCCTGGGTGGACACATTCTCTGGCATTCCCCTTCTGATAGTCTCTTGTTACCAGGTGAAAAACGAAATGGGCCGTAGGGATTTTTTGAGTGGGTGGGTGGGTTTAGGGAGACGTGGTGGCATAGCGGTTAGCATTGTTGCCTTGCAGGGCTGGGGGCCTGGGTCAGTTTCAGACCTGGGAAGCTATCTGTGCGAAGTTTATAAATTCTCTCCATGTTCATGTGAGTTTCCTCTGGGTGCTTCAGTTTCCTTCCATAGTCCAAAGACATACTGGTAGGTTAATTGGCTTCTGGGAAAAATGGCCCTGGTGTGAAGGTGTGCATATTTGTGTCTGCCCAACCAGCGTGAATCCTGGCTTGAGCCCGCTGCTTTCCCGGTTAAGCCCGGCTCCCGCCATGACCTTGTCCTGGATAAACCGGATAGAAGGTGGATGGATGGATGGATTTAGCTGAAAGCAGCATGGTGCATTGTGTGGTTGCCATTGTAAGTCTCATTTGGAAAGGTTTCTGCAGTTCCACTACTTTCCAGTGACTTTCTTTAGGTTTGTGTCCTGTGTTTGTGGACAGCACAGTGCCATGGTCTGTGGTGGTGAGCGCTACTGCCTCACCTATCTAGGATCCTGGGTTCCCCCCATGCTCATGTGGGTGTTCACCAGGTGCTCTGATTTCAACAAACACAGGTTAGATTTGATTTGTTAATCTTGTCCCTTGCATAGGGTAGAAATGAGTTTGTTCCCAATAGTGACTGTGTAGCATGTGGAGGAGACGGATGAGAAGCTGAACGACCTTCTCTCATTTGTGGACTTTATGCAGGATCATTACCACTGCCGTGCACTACTTCTTAATTAATTCACTTTAATACATACAACTGTTTGGTAGTGTCTGTATTTGGTAGTGTCCTAACTCTTGTCCCTAATGCCAAATTCAAAGCTCAGCTAGCAGCATTTCTCTTTGAGCTTCTCTTCTATCTCTTTCAGCTTCTCTTTCATTATTTATGGGGTTTTGCCTTAGTCAGTTTTTTCTTGGTTTCACAAATTGATTACAGCAAGTATATTGCCAGTAAAATCACAGTAATTGGAGTCTCTGTGCTGTTCTGCACAGACAGCATTCAGAAGTTTCAATATGACATGTCAGTTTTTTATACTGTATATA
Source organism: Atractosteus spatula (assembly GCF_055471065.1). Classification (NCBI taxonomy): domain Eukaryota; kingdom Metazoa; phylum Chordata; class Actinopteri; order Semionotiformes; family Lepisosteidae; genus Atractosteus; species Atractosteus spatula. The sequence continues at coordinate 61,336,028 of NC_142708.1, read as the reverse complement.
TTGCCTCAAGTAGTCTTTCTCAGGAGAGGTCACTTCCTGCGACTGCCTGTTGCTCTGTTGCATAAATCAAGGTTTGCTTTGGCAAAGCTGGGGTATTAATAGTGCACTGAAATTACTCCAAGCTCCATGAAGTCCCCTTCTTCCTAAGTAATACAACTTAAAGAGTTAAGCAGTTTTGGAAGGAGAACAGAGGAATAGTAGTCGATAGTGTACAGTTTTAGAATCAGTACATTTTAAATTTGTATTTGCATGGCATAAATGCCATTTTCAAGAATTGTGGTAGTACTTTTCCATGTAGCATGATCATTGTTTGGTCCAAATGGGGTGTCTATTGAGCACTTAGGGTAATTCAGAGCCACCTGGTGGTGATTTGTTTTCTATTGCCTATAGATCTGTAGTTGCCAATTATCTTGTATGTATGCCCAGCAGTTTTCAACTAAAATGGGTGCATGGTTATAGGTATATTCTTCTTGGAAGAGATTTCAAGACTTTAGAACAACCCTGTATATTGTATATAGTCTGTATATGAGTTTCAGCATTCATTATTATTTGTAAATTATATTTGGTTTAATAACTTTCTCTCCTAAGTGTTCCTCATGATAGCTTATCTTCAAGTGAGTGTGTGTTGGATGGGGTCTTAAATACAAATCTGGAACTTTATGTGAATGAAAATGCTACATTTTTTTCCAGATACCATTTGATTGAGACTTATTGTGGAGTGAAATACCTCCAATTTTTAGATTAAATTGTCCAAACTATTCGCTGGATTTCTCTTTTTCAGTATGTGGTCTCTCTGATGGATCAGTTGCTTCCACTGACCGGGGAAGAAAGAGTAGACAGGCGAGTCATTGGAATCGCAAGTCATGCATGGCCTGCTAGCATTTGTGCAGTTAGACTTAATACATGTAATATACATTGTGTATTATACATGTAAATAATAATACATGTAAAGAGCCCATGAAATGAAATGTGCATATATGTGCGTAGAGAGACTGAAAACTCCTTCAGTGTGTCTTAGAGCAGTTTCCTGCAACATTGTTCTCTACCTTGGACTGCTACTTTCCTTAAAACAAAATAGATTCTGACAATCCTTTTTCTATGTAAATGAGTACAAAATAGTGATGGTCACGCAATCTTAATGTAACAGTAAAACCTGCTTTATCTTATGTCTATTTTTGTTTTTTCTGTAAACTGAGAATGGAGCCTTTTCTAACCTGAAGTTGATTGCAGGTATCGACATTGAAAAAGAAGTGCATCATGGGATTTTTAGTATTATATCATTTTTAAAGTTGTTCACTGCTATTATCAATAACTATATTGCATGACATCCCTGACCACAGAAGCCGTATCAGTCAGTTGATCAGTCAGATGAGTGATCAGGACTGTCAGATCCTGTCGATTTGGTACACTGCGGGTGGCGCAGTTGATGGCACACAGTGCCAAGGTAGCACTAAAGAGGTTAAAAATGAAAGCATGGTTCTATGTGCGGATGGTTTCAGTGACAGTCCCGTCTTCCCTCGCAGCCGAATTCCAGCTTGCTGCAGTTTAATGCGCAGGAGAAATGGGAAAGGAATGATGGAATACCAGAACCACAAGCAGCTTGTACTTCCACCAAACCAAAAGTATTCACAAGGAGAAGTAAAGAGAGTACACTGGGAAAATAATTCCTTAAAAATGGCCTCAATTTGCCTTGTTGGATTTTTCTCCAGTACTGGAGGTTTGTTGGGTTCATTTCCCTTCCTGCCGCAAACATACCACAGGAGTAGTTTCCTAGTATGGCATGAAGACCCGATATTAATGTGAGAAGATTCAGCTCGGCTGTGCATTCAGCTCGCTTGCCATGGCTTGCATCAGGAAATGTTATTGGCATCTTCCCTACACAGACATGCTGGGTGTTTGGTAGTGTGTCTGTTCCAGCCATTTCACTGCATCTTTGGATTGACATTAGGTTCTGTCTTTTCCTTTTCTGTCAGAAGTCAGCTTTTTGAACAGAGGTAGAGCTGCACAGTTCCTAATCATATTAGGATAATAAAGAGGGATAATTATCGAGGACTAATAGGGAAAGATGGATGCAACTGTGGAAAAATAAAAGGAAAAAGCCTCAGCTATAAACTGAAGTTCCTTGCAGGGGTGAAAGGTGAAATAGATTCAGATCTTCTGTTCTTAGTAGGATTAAGCAGGGCTTGAATCAGGCTTTAAAAAAATCATTCTGTGCCTACACATTGAAAGCTTTATTTTTCACAGTTTTAAGATACGGTAATATCCATTATAAAAAATCCATGGACCCATATTCACTGTATCGTAAGATAAAACTAATGTTTTAGCTCAGATGAAGCATCTAAATGCGGTTGCGGTTATAAAATAGATCAAAGGAATGACATGCACAGAGAAAAATAGTTGCTTTAGTCCTCATTAAATTAGATAAATACCAGTCTCACAACCTCATATTGACGTATAAATGGATCAGCATAAGAATATTGGGATCATGGACCTTCTTTCATTGAGGTCCTGACCTAATTTTACAGGAAGCCTGTCAGAGTTCAGTTTGCATTTTCTTAGGGTTAACAAAGCAGAACCAGCTGGATGGGATTTAAAATCATAGAGTGCAACATGAACAGACAAAAACAGAAGACCTGGGTGTTTTGACTTTCATTGTTGGGGTTGTTTATTGAGGTTTGTATTTGTCATCATTCAGGTGTGTTAGTTTAAATCTTAACTATTTGGACTTAGAGGAAAAGCCACTGACATACTGTTGGAGTTGTCTGATAGATTACGTGTTAAAGATCTGTTTTAGTCTAAACTGTGGAGGTGAATTAATTAGTAAGTTGAGTACAGAATGAATACAATTCTGTGTGCTGATATTACTGGAAATAAGGACTGAGTGCAGAAAACAATAAGCAAGCTGATCAATTTAATCAGTTAGCACCAATGAATCAGGGCCCAGTTGTAATGAAAACAAGCAGACAGAGTTATCTCAGGACTGGAGCTGAGAACCACTGGCTTCACCCTACCAATGTGAAGGAATTTTAATTCTCACAAAATTTCTAATTAGTTACTAATTTATGTTTCAGACTGCTCCAGATCAGCATATTTTTCAGTGCCTATATTTAGCTAAATCATCTGCCTGCAAAATGTCTAATAATTGGAAAATAGTTCGTATTTACACGATGGCAGCATTATACATTGTGGTGTCATCAACAATAGGTAGATGGATTACATTTACAGCTAATTGTACACATAAAATTTAAGGTTAGAACAGAACATTGTTACAAGTCAAGCAGTGCATTTACTGCATCTTTTGATGTGTCAAATGCTTAGTTTAGAACTGCATGTCTTGGCATAAAGACATACTGTATCTGCACAGAACACCACTACGTATTAGTCCATATGTTGTACATGGTGAACAGGGATCGTCTTGTCATTTGATACAAAGAAAAGTATTTATGCATAGCCACATGTGCCACAGTAATTCTCCTTAGGAATTATTGTGCTTATTATGTGGGATATGAGACCGATGGATAACATTAGACTTCCAGCTCAAAGCTGAGGGGATGCAGTTGCTCAGACTGTTTTGGTGGAATCCTGCATGGGCTTGTTACCGACAACAAAGAGTATATTTTAGAACGGCATAAAATCAATCTTGATTCCATAATAAACAAGGATTATCAACTTATGAATCAGGTTTTTCTGCATTGCTTACTAGAGCTTACCAGAGCTTAGTTTTGAAATCTGTAACACTACACCCATAATCAAATCAAAAATAATATTTATTTGGTTGTATTTTATGCAATGTTGAATTGGTCTGCCTTTGCCACAGAAGCTTGTTTGACTTTATCCTGTCTCATGGAGCCCTGTGTCTTTGTCCTTGTGTCTTGCTAGGTTTGGTATCCACCCAGTGGCTGGACGCATGCCAGGCCAGCTGAATGTGCTGCTGGCAGAGGCTGGAGTGCCCTATGACATGGTCCTGGAGATGGATGAAATCAATGAGGACTTCCCAGGTAGGAGTGCCAACTTGGTCACACCTCTCCAAATCTTGCTTAAAAACTCTAGTCGACATACATGTGATGAATTGCTTAAGAAATACTTATTTTTTACTGCTGATTAAACTACACCCCCCCCAACCATGCATTTGCACTGGGAAGAATGCATAGAAATGGTAATATAGTCAAGGCCCACTCTGTTTCTATAGCGTTCATTTTCAGTCTTATTGAAACTTTAATGTATGACAAATCTGTATTCCTGGCTTTGGGGTTGTTTGGCAGCAGAGGTTGTAATTGAAGCATTGTTATTGAGGATGGCAGAATTATTTTTCTGTTTCTTTGGTTTCTTAGAAACGGACCTGGTCCTCGTCATCGGTGCAAATGATACTGTGAACTCGGCAGCTCAGGAAGACCCCAACTCCATCATCGCAGGCATGCCCGTCCTGGAGGTGTGGAAGTCGAAGCAGGTGAGGGTCACCGGAAAAGCGGTTTTCAGTGGAAAAAGAGGTTTTCAGTGGAAACTCACTCTTTAAACTGCTGGTGCCTGATGATTCGTTCAAACCATTATAAAAAAGGATTTCTTTCAGTTTCTTTGGTGGTCCTGCACTTAGTCATATAACGTCTATATAAAACTTTTTGCTGCAGTTCAAAAATTGGTTTGGCTGTATCTTGAATTTGAAATGCAATTAATGCAATGTACTCCGGTGAATACCTTTTCTCCTTTCCATAGCTCCTTTGGCTATGGACTACCCTTTCCTGGATTTTAATGTTTCCAAATTCTACTGTGGAGCAGATAGCTGTGAAAATTCTGGCATATATGCAAACGACTAAAGCAGTAATTACCTTTCTTAGTGCGGAGTGCAAACCTTTTCACACACACAAATAAAACCATGAGTAGTGTTGCACTCTGTTTTACAATCACTTGTGTCGCCAGGTGTGTGGTACACACAAAGAGAATTCACACCGTTCCAATTAATAATGACGAATCCCTTTCAGTGGGGGTCTATTTGGAACGAGCAAGTGCAAATTAACAGAAACAGAACTCATCTGTTTTAACCACTCTTCGTCTTGCTTGATACCCATATGCTTGTTTCATACACAGGGACAATTTTAAAAAATTGCTTCAGCTGATTAATCACAGCTATCCTTAAACCACACCCCACACACAGTTTTACCATTTCTTCTTAATCAAAATGGATAGTGTATAGCAAAATACCTGTGAGCTTGTCTATTTCTTTGGATCATAGATAATATTCAAGTAAAGTAAAGTTTAAAGTCTTAAAAAACCACGGAACACACATTTTTTTTGTACGGCAGCTTTGTACTCTGAAACTCTGAAAAGTGGATTCCCTCTGCTTGGTCTGTTCCTCTGAAGTCAAGGAAAAGATACACTCAAGTGCTGACAGTATGTGGGGAGGATTTTTAAGAGAGTTTAAAATCTGTGTTGATTGGAGTTTAATTTTTCAACATATCAGCAACTGCTGAGAAAAACTCAGTTTTATCTGTTTTTGCTTAGGCAGTCATTAGTCGTTGGTCGATAACCTGGCCAGATCCACACTGAACCCCAGTCTTGGAACCACTTTCTATCGAAGAGTTTAAACTTAGATTCACTGATTATGCAAAATAATGTTTTATGTGCCAGGATAACCATGAACCACCAACCATGAAGTAGGAAACCTGCCTAAACAAAACAAAAAGTCTGTTTGATTGCCTCTGTTCAAAGTAATGTCCTGGGTTTCCATTACCTTTTTTCCCAGGTAATGACTGAAGCACAGTCAGCACATGACTAAATGCATGTGTTGTTGACAAAGGCAAAGCATACACGTTGGCCATTATACTAGCCAGCAGATTAATGGGAGCTTACAACCTGTGCATTAGTCTATATTGCCCAGTGACAACTGTACAAAACAGCAACTTATTTAGCATCCAGTATATTAGAATTGCTCAACACTGTGACTCTGCTTGGTCTATATGAGCCCTTGAATTGGTTGTGAAATTGTGGCTGAACATTGACTTGAGCTTCTTGCTACAAATATTGTACCACGGCAATCTTTATTTTCAAGACTACAGTTTCCAACATAGCTTACCAAGTATAGGGAAAGTATTTTCTCTTTAATTATAAACAAGTAATCAAAGTACTTAGCAGATTACAAATAATTAGCCAATTTAAGAATTAAAAAGTGGTGTAAATTGACTAAAACACCTTTTACAAAGTAAGTGAAAGCCTTCTGAATTACTGAAAGACAGTTAAAAATGCTGAGCACTATACTGCAGGCAGACCACTGTGTCCTTGCAATGAAGGAGAGGTCATTTGAAAGCAGAAAGCTGGTTTCTAGAATAATTTTGTGTATGGTCACATCTGTGATCCCTTTAAAATGTTTTTGTTCATGTTATTTTGTAAAGAAAACAATGACATTTTCAAAAAGAAATGCACAGAGCCCTCAGCTGTCTGACACTGGAGTACTCTTTCAGGCTATGTGTGTGTTGGGGGGCAAACTGCCACAGAGGGATTATTTATTGAGATATAAGGCATGTCAGGAGCTTGGCTCACTTTCTCAATAAAAGCAAAGTGAGTTTTCTTTCACATTCCCTTGACTTGCCAGCTGGCCCCATGAGGTCAGATTGAAACAAGAGACAATAAGCCGCTGAAGAAGACAATTTGAATCTTTTCAGCATTAATTGAGGTGTCTGCAGTCCTGCTTTGTGCGCAGTTACACTTGTGATTGAGCTCTTCAGGGTGCTGAATTAACAACTTCTCCAATCACAATAATCTTTGAGTGCTTTTTAAACAAGTCTGTTGTTTTCAGCATTATGGTATTCAATTTTTTGCAAACTTTGCCTAAAGCTTATATTTTAAGAATTCTTCTGTTTGGTTGTTTTATGCAAGAGCAGTAATTGCTGTCTAATTTTGCATAAACAAAGGATGTCCATCATCACCTGTCAAGACTCAATAATGACACCATTTGGGAGATCTGAAACACTGGATGAGTTTAGATAGAAACGAATGCACTTCTATTATGCCCAGCTTTCGGCTAAGGCAGTTGTACATTAACTTTGGGAACACTCAAAGGGTCAGTAGCAGAAAACTACAGACAAACGGTAATCATACAGCACAGCAGTTAGTCAGAAGATGCATGAGTCAGGAATATGTGGATTTAGCCTTGCAGCCGAAGCAAGTTTTTTAATTGCTCTAACCTTTCCAGATCATTGTGATGAAGAGGTCCCTGGGTGTGGGCTACGCTGCTGTGGACAACCCAATCTTCTACAAGCCCAACACAGGCATGCTGCTGGGAGACGCCAAGAAAACATGTGACGCTCTGCAATCCAAGGTCCGAGAGGCCTTCCAGTAATCAGTCCAGGCTTGGAAAAGGGATGCAGTGTGCACAGATCCCACATATAATAACCCAGAAAGGGCATACAGTAGACACAAGCAGAAAAAATACATGGTTATACTCTCTTCCCTATTAGTTTAGGAGACCACGTGAATTAGAGGTTAGCCCAATGTTTCTTAAAAGCATTACATTTGTTAAAATTCTTAAATTGATATTTTTAACAGCAAGCTAAATCTTCAAAAGTTAGTGCCACATTTCATTGAATCCAGTGTTAACTCAACCTTCCTCGCCTTTTCTCCCTGTCGAATCTCTGTACTGGAGAAATCTTACTGTAGCATAAGGTTTTCGAGGAAGGATCAAACAGAAGTTGTAAGTCGTCCAGTTTGAACATTTTATTACTAATACCCTGATGGGTAGCTAATTATTTAAATTCACCTTGAAGTTGAAGACTGAACTAAAAATTTATGAATCAAAATTCATGGAACTATTTTTTCGTCAGTTTAGAATGTGTTGTGAATTAGAATTGTGTTCTTGTTGTGAGTTCTACATGGCGTTTGGGATTTCATGTAGTCAACGCAGTGAAGGAAGTGGTCTGTCAAGGAATGATTTTCAGCGTCATCTGAAGAGACAAGAGAAATACTTTCAGTATTAAACAAATTCAAAGGCAAAGTGGGAGAATTGACAAAAACCCTCATTGCTGCCGCACAAAGAGTAATATTTTCTCAAAACTACATCACGTACACCTGAAGAAGACAGCAATACTTAATTTCGCATGAAAGCTTAGACAGCTCAAGGGCTAATATTCATTTAATGAGGGAATATTTGCAAATTGCAGCTCATTATAATGTATGCTTGTGTAGAGACAAGTACACAGAAGCAATACTACAAATAGACTGGTGGTTGTGGCTTTTCTTGTTAAAGTTAAATTGTAAAATGTAAAATGATGAACAGCCCATACTCCACTAATGGGTTTCCCAATCGGGCATTAAAAATCAGTTATTACCATCTGTGGAACTACCAATTGCAAAGCATTAGATGTAATGTTCAGGCAGTAAACATTGTGTTTGGAGGGGAGAGGCAGCATTAATTTTTTGTATGCGCCTACATGATTTTTATTATTTAAAATTGGCTGCACAGAACTCTTCGAGGTATTGCCAAAGTAATGAAATGCTGACAGTCTCAAAAAGTCTTGCGATCCATTCCATTTGCTCCTCAGTGGAAGGCGTTAAACTTAAGGTGGGTTTAAAAGCAAATCATTTTTATTGTTTTTAAACAAACCTTAATCTGAATATGTATACTAGGACCTTACATGTTGCATAAAAATAGATAAATAAGTTAACATGCATGACCATCACAACATCCCTACCTCTGTAAGCTTGATAACCTGACCAGTTCTTGCAGTTCCTTTAGAAGAGACTTGTTTCACCCGCAATACTTTTTTGATAGATGTATCAAACATAAGCATGGTTTCTCAGTACCCCCTGTATTTGGTAGACTTGAGTTTTTACTGGCTGAAGCAGCCCAGCTGTATGTTTTTACACTTAGATATTGTTCAGTGCACTCTTGTTAAATCAAAAAGACTGGGAACATTTTACCTTCAAGGCTTAAGTTGCAAATCCTGTGTCTATGAAAATAGAAGGGTCCAGTAAGCTAAGGGAGGTTTTACTTTCTTGGTCCAGTAGGCTTAACTGCAAACTGTTTTCTAGTACTTTTTATACACATCTTGTTCCTGTTCATTAAGACTGTTATGGTTAATACCAGGTCCGTGATGACAATTCAAAGTTGAATTCAGCCAAGGAACGCAATGAAATGGTTTTTATCTTCAGACAGTTTATCATGGAACCTCAAAGACAATAAAGTGACCTGACAACAACTTCGACCTTCCTGTTTTCTTTGCTTATTTTTCTTTGTAGCAAAATTTAGTTTTTGCTGTATTGAAAGCACTCTGCCACATTCAAGTCTTCAGGAATTGCTTTGATGTTTCTTTGTACATCCACACTCGGGACAAAAGTTGCAATTTGAAAACTAGTGGATGGACTCCTCCTGCTCGCCCAGGATCCTGTGAACACAGTGTGCAATCAGATAAAAGCTAAGATTCAGACCTTAGCATCTGTCAGATGCACATTACACTGCAGCCAAAAACTCAGAAATGAGTTTTTAAACGGTGCTGGATTCTAAATGTAAAGTATGACAGATTGTGAAAACGCACAAACGAGACAGTGAGACCTTCTAGTCCCAGTTTCCAATTAAAGAATAAGGTTAAAGAAAGATGCAGTTAATCGGGACAAACCACATTCATATCTGGCAAAAAAAAAATTCTTTGGTAGCAAATGGTGTTGAACTACCACAACAGCAACAATAAGAAGCAGCACTTGTCAGCTGAAGGAAAACAAGTGGTAACCATGGATTCGGGCGTAATAGCAGGTAACTTTCCGCAGGATGCTGATCAAAGCGAATGTATTGTCGGCTCGTTTTTACAATGGGACATCTGCATTCTTGTTTACAAGGAGGCCTACCTGTAAGATCTTTGAGATTAAATCTAGGCTGTGGTTTCTCTCGTTACGCGGCTGGCTGTCTCTCAAAGGTTCCAGCGCAGATTTCAGCCCAGAGCACAGCATGCTTTCATTCATCAGCTCCAATGCTACAAATAGTCTTTTATTCTCCCCCTCCATCTGTCTCATTAATACCACTGTCTGGAGCACACCTAATAGCCCAGCATTTAACACATCCTATTCCGTGACACTCATCACTGTTGCAGCTACTCCTTGTTCTGCACGTTGCTCCGCTACTGTTAATGATTAGAAACAAGGAAAATTCAAGTATGTTTTTGTCAGGCCACACTTGTATGAAATAACCTGATCCGATTAAGCTCTGCTGTAAAGATTTAAATTCAATAAATAGCATTCTTTCAGTAATGCAGCACAAAATGTACTCCAAGGGTTTAAGCTTCTCTATCTTCACCTGGAAGAATTTCTTTGCCCAAAAATCAGACTGTGTTTTCTAAACTATAAGTTGTGTGTAGAAAAAAGCGATTTAGGGAATTGTGGCACACTAGTTTTGTTATTTGAATATTGCATTTCTGAGATAGTCTTTGGGCTGCTACCACCCTGAAGACTTTTGTTATTGAAGAAAACTTTTATTTAAAAGTTCATAATGGCAGATTCGAAAGTGTTTATAACGACGGGAAAAAAAATAAATTTCCAGATAGCAAATTCAATCTAAGTCAGAAGTGTTTCTAGAAATGAGATCTGCCTCTTCAATAACCTTGCAGACGTTTTTTGTCAGAACAGTGTTACCTCTACTTTTTCCCCATTTCTGTCGGTGTTCTAGGCTAGGGGTGGACAGCTTGCAGCCCAAGGGCTTTATGTGGGGCCATGCTGTAGACTTTGATTGGCCACAGTAGTGACCCTCCCCAATTTATAGGTTGACCTCCACCAGTTCGGCTACTAACCCTGCCAAATTTGGAGCTGTTGCAGAATTAATTTGAGTTGCAAGTATTTCTGCAGTAGAAGCTAGTGTTAGAATGCTGATTTACAAACCATTCAAATCTGGGCACATCCCTGGACAATGGAATTTGGTGTGAATAGGCATCCCATCCTAGCAGCATGAATGTACCTCGCACAGTAAGAATAAGGTGGAATGAAGTTAGAAATGTATGTAAGCAATGTATAATTTCTCAGAGTTTGTTGACCTGTTGCTTTCTTCAACTAAGTGGTGTCAGCACAGAATATAATAGCATAGACTTCAAATCAAGGGATGTCAAGTAAAAATAATACAATATACTACATAGGCTCCATCTGCAATATGGTGTTTAGTTTTGGCCACAGTGCTTCAAGGAAAAGATTATGTTTCTGTATTTGGCAGTAGAATGCAGTGCAATCAAACTAATTCCTGGTCTTTAAAGAATTAAATTGAATCAAATCAGTTTGGCTTAGATTTTGTGAGGACTTGATTCAGGTGTTTGAAATTCTAAAAAGCATTGACCCTGTCAGTACAGAGGACCTACTCAAAGGCCCAAAACAATACATGGACTCTAGGAGTAAAGAGAGGATTAAATTGAGGATCATTCACAACAGAACACAAGGAAACGACCTCCCTAGCCATATTGCTGAAGCAGCTTCTGTGGGATCTTTGAAGAACAAGAACTGGATTGATAAACTTCTTTAGTTATCAAATCACTAGACGCCGGATAAGCAAGATGGGCCAAATGATATCCTCTTCTTCATAATCTGTATGTTCGTAAGGGGGACATTAAAGGAAAACCAGAACCAAGAAGGGAAAAAGAGGAAAAACATTCTAAGCCTCCTTGGAAATACTGAAATGTCTCCCTTAACACCTGTTTCAGTAGTTAACTGTGTTGGATACAAATATTAGAGGTAAACATGAGCACAGATGTACAAGTGCAGAATATAAGCACTGTTTTACTATGTTTTAGTTGAGTTGTATATCCATCACCTTTTATATAAAAATATTTTAAAATGTGCTTTTAATGCACTTGTGGCCTCCAGAGGATACAGGTTGCTGAATAGAAAGGCATCATAGAGCTATATGGCTAACCATACTTTTTAAAATGCTCTTAAGAAGCACATAAGTAACAAAAGCAGCTCTTTGAGCAGTTGTTTGACTTGAGCTCATTGTTCAAGCTATCCACCTGCATGTTTGTGTTCATGGATCAGCAGCAGCCTCAGTGATGTCATCAGCATCACAGTGAGGTCAGCAGCAGCCCCATGATGTCATCAGCATCACAGTGAGTCAGCAGCAGCCCCATGATGTCATCAGCATTACAGTGAAGTCAGTGAAGCAGCCCCACTGATGGTGGAAACATAAACTCTGAAGATTAAGGTAAAGACACAGAACTTGCTGTTCAAGCACCAAGGATGGACCCGGATGTGACTGAGCAAAACTGCAGATTAATCCCTAATGGATCAGGATCAGGAGCGAGCTTAAAGATCTGCTGCATGGTGAGCTCATAAGAAGGTTTAAGGACAAGTGGACAAAGTGTCAGCTGTGAATGAAAGTAAGCGCTGGTTCTGTGCCAATCATGAATATTTTCCTGGGGAAGAAACATCATAAAATACAGGAAAATAATTCAATTAAACATTTTCACCCTATTCATAATCTATAACTCTCTCTAGAGTCATGTACATATTTTCTTTTATTTCATTAATTGTGGTAGATTCAACAGGAGCAATCATCTCTTAAATCTTGCAAAGATGATGTTTTCTCAGACATACTGATAAAAATCACCATTATACAAGCTAAAATGATTGCTCATTGTTGCCTTTATGGCACTCTGACTAAATCAAGTTGAAATGCATCTCACATTTTGTTTTGCATTTTATCTCGCACATGTGTTCTGAGGCTTTAGGATTTCGGAGGACAGGTGAAGCAAATGAATAGGCTTGCATGTGCACTGAATGTGGGCTGTTTTCATTCAGTACAAGTAGCACTCCAAGTTACTGGAACTCTGACAGCTGTTTCTAATAACAACAAGTCAACAGATAAGTGCATTGCGTGAACTATGCTTCTCAAGTGTCGGCTGATTTGTCAAGGGATGTTTAACTCTTTAACAGCTAGGCTGGCAAACAATAACTGCTGCCATAAAGAAAGTTCGTAATTCCTGTTGAGTCTTTTTTTTCTTATTGGTGTCTGCTCCTTCCCTGTATCCCAAAGCACAAGATTTTTTTTCTCCATTGTTGCCTGCATTTGTGAGTGTCACTGTCATCTCTGCCTCCTGCTTCTCCTGTTCCATGTATTCTTGGCCCCTCGATCTTCCCATTTCATTCCATAGCCATGATTTATGAAATGAGCTCCAGTGTCAAGGAGAGCGATCCCATTGTTTCATGATCTTGGATTTCAGGGTGACATGTGAGAGAGACGAAAATCAATGCAAAAAAAAAATGCCAAGGAGAGCCAACCAGACTCTGATGGTCTTCCTGAATGAAATTAATCCTGCTTTGGCTTGGACAAAGGAGGACTGCACACTGTTTTTGTCATACAAGTGTATCCACGTTTGCTGGTTTTGCAGTGATTTGGTTAATACTGTACATAATGCAGTTTATAATGAGGGGGTCTGAATCATCCAAAAATGTTTACTTATTGAAATTACTCTAGCTTTCCCTGTCGATGAACCACTCTCAGACACTCTCAGGATCACATTTTCTGTTACAATAGCTTCTCTTCTGTGATGTTTTTATACCAGAAAGTGCCTGTTTTGGAAAATTACCAGTCTAAATCCTGCACCCCTGTTTTAAATGGTTTAAAGAGCTACCCTCCTCACTACAGCTAGCAGGCAGAAACCAAGGAGCAAGGTGGGATAGCTGTCTTTGTCATGAGCTTGACTGAGCCTTTGGCAGTGTGGAATGTGTTTCTCTCATTGACGCATGTTCCATCATGACGTGTAATTTGGGGGTACGTTTGAAATTGTACTGAGATAAATACCTCTGGTGGCTGGTTTGAGTCCCTTGCTCTTTTTAACAGATGGCTCTCTTTGCTAGTGAGTAGGAAAACCCAGGAATGTTTATTAGGTGGCAGTGAAACAACAATTTTAAGGTCACGTCTGCAAACGCATCCTTAATGCTTACTGCAGGAAGAAATGCTTACTACTGGGGGTGTCTCTCACTGTGTGATAAGGTCTTTGGACATTTTTGGTCTAAGTAGCTCTGTGGCATATCACACAGTGAAAATTTGTGAGGAGGGAGCTAGATGTTTTAAAATATTCTAATGACTGGTTATTTATCACTCCTTGTACTGCTTTACATTAACCTAGATCCACTCTGTCAGCATAGTGAACTGGCCCAAGCTAACTAGCTCTGCCTGGAATGACCCCAGGCATATCAGAGCTCTCCAACCTAGTTATTTCCACAGCTGCACTCTTCGGCGGTTGCTGATTAAAGCGCAAGTCTACACTGAGCATCAAAAGAAGCTTCTCGCTTAAAACTGCATGTCATTCTGCACATCAGTGACAAACTTGATGATGTCCTTCAGGGTGGTCGACACAAACACACTGAGTAATCGCTATGGAGGACTTGGCTCCACTGCTGTTGAGTCCACCTGAGTTGTTTCTCCAACATACCAATGACACAAAAGCACCGTTCACTTGGTCCACAGGGCATATTTGTTCTGTTCCATGTTTTTCTTTATTTTCAACAGGTTAAATTACCTCGACACCTGTGTTCAACAAACTTTCTCACTAATGAAGTAAGTCAGTGCCTGTGCAACAGTCAGAGTCACTCAAGTGTATCGCAGCGAAGCAGTTATGCATGACAAATTCTAAAATCCGCATGCTTCGTTTGTCTAAAAGCTTACATACTGTACATAGGTGGAGTAATACATTTCTTTTTTTGTTCTCAGTACATTAATACAATGGCAAGACAGAAAACTGGTTTCTGATTGTTCTGTCAGGTACCTGAGAACTTATGCAGTATTATTTAAATGTTCCTCTTTGAAGACTGACAGGTACTATTTTTGGAAGCAAAAAAGTAATATAATTTTCACCTGTAAAAATCATTTTTAAAGCAGAAAGATACAGCGTCTTGCAAAAATATCACCCATTTCCAATCATGGCCCATTTTGTGGAATTCCAAATTATGTGTATGCATTTTTAAATGAATATTTTTAAAACTTGAATGCTCAACTTTTGTGAAAGAATTAATGTCAGGTAAAAACAGTAAAGAAAAATTGAAAACTAAAATATGTTGATACTTAGTGGAAGCTTCTTTATCTTTTTGAATAACTCTCTCTACCTCTCTATCTTTTCAGGTTTTCGTGATTTCATTCATTTTTTATTTTCTGCTTGACAAAAATAGATCTTCTTGGATCTCTGTTCCTGCAGATGAAAGATCCTATCCGCTTTTTGTAGTTTACACTGTTTTTTATTATAATAATAATTTATATTATTATAAATTGTTAATTCCCAGTCTTATGTTACTCTGAATTTATCTATGATTTTATAATTATGTACAAAGTATTTCAACAGTCTTGTTTCTGAAGATTTCTGCTATTATCGTTGTTTTTTACTTTCTTTAGCTCTGATAACAATGTAAGGTATATTTTAAGGTTTAAATTGAGTTCATTAATACATTTCTTTCACTGACACAGACCAGAAATATCCTTGATGATTTGTCAAATGAACAGTAAAGATTTTAGGGAAAGACTGGAGATTAGATATTGTTGGAAGAAAACTAGCCTGCCTTGATTGCACAGTGTTTCAAACTAGCTGATAACAGAGCTATAGCATGCTCTTCTGATGGTATCTGGGAAGCTGCACATGACTGATTCAATTGAGTAATTCAATTTTCAAGAGTTCTTATTCTTGGGAGAAACATTGAAACACAGCCTCCCGTGACTGCTGTCAGAACTTTGGTGAGTCAATGGCGCAATTTGTTGGGGATCTTCCTGGACAGCAAATTCCAAGTATTAAAACAGAGATTTTCTACCAGATTCAATTCAGGACTTTGGGCCGCCCAAGGATATCCAATTTCTTATTCTTTAGCCAGTCCAGTGCAGCTTTGGGTCACTGTCCTGCAGAAAGGTAACTTTTTGCCACAGTTTAAGGTCTGAAGCAGGTTTTCCACCTTTCCCTCACTTACAAGCATCCCAGTCTTTGTTGATAACAAGCAGCCTTGTTACATGATACTGCTACCATCATTCTTGACAGTAGGTCAAGGTCAAATTTTATCGTTTGACATTTAAGTGAAAAATCACTTAATCACAGTCTAGGGTGACTCCAGCCAGTAATGGCTTCCTTCTTGCCACTCTTTTTTGTGGAGTGACTGGGAAATTGTTGACTCATTGATATTTTCTCCCATCTCAGCCTTTGATCTGTGTAGGTCTTTCAAAGTCACCATTGACCTGATGATAGCTTTCCTACCCAACCGTCTTGCGTGGCTCAGTTTGACAGACTGATCTATGCAGTATCTGGGTGGGAAAGTACTGTACATTACACTTCTTTTAGACTTCACCATGTACAAAATGCTGTTCAGGGTCTTTTAAATGTTTTTTTCTTCAACTTTACTCCTGGATTGCATGAAGGCTCCTTGGTCTTCGTGGATACATCCATGCTTGAAATTAATGACCTGACTCCCTGAAAAGGAGGTGAATAAATAAGCAATTGGCATGTTTTAGTTTTTTTTCCTTGCAAGTCTTGCTGATATTTAACTTTATTCACCAATAAAAATTCCCACTTAACATTGTGGTTTTTAATTAAAAATAACCACATAAAAGGGGGAATACATAAGTTGTAATTTATCGAAACGGGACACCATTGGAAAGGAGCAAATACTTTTGCAAGGCACTGTAGAAAGTGCCAGGAGTTGGTGCAAGCCCGGAGCAACAGGTGCAGAAGATGAGATCTTTAGATTAAATTATTTTTCGTTAGATATTGATTGAGCTCATTCTATTCTTTGTTGTGTTGAGGGCTGTCCTAGTTTTTTGTTTGCAATTGTGATGCTAGTGGTCAGGTGAGCAGAAGTAAGAGTTCTGGGATTGTAAAGTAGATTAAATTCCATTTGAGACATTGCACTTGTACCCTTGAACAAGGGACTTCACCTGAACTGTTCCAGCAAAATACCCAGCAGTGTAAATGTAAGTTACTTTGGATGAAAGTGTCTGTTGAATAAATTCTGAATGCTCCTCACAAGAGAATCTTGATTAGAGACACATGCATGTCACATTTAATTACAGATGTTCTTATTATGTGGAGGTGTCTACTATTGCACAAATCTTTTGTGCTTGTCAAGTCTGAAAGAACGTATACATTTTGACTTTATTGATTTGGTAGACCAACAAGCCAGAAAACTAGTGGAATGTTACAAGGCTGTGGTGCTTCAGAGCACCAGACTTCCTGGACATGAGCTTGGAAAGTAATGCTTTCGCCACACGGTTTTAACAAGACGCTATGGGATCACAAGCAAACGCCAAGCAGAAGAGTCTGTCCTCATTCTGGTCAGCCTGGAGTTACCACAGCTAGAATACTGGGACAGAGAAAGCTAAATGGGGTCACATGTCTGACCGTCATTAAGACTCCTCTTCATGGCTTTAGAACATGTTTACAGACAAGCGTCCTTCACTGATTTTTTTTGTAGCCACTGCAGAGCTATTATTTTGATTCAATCTGTAGCCAGTGTCTTTCATAGAATCACAGTTACAGATGTCATAGCCTTTCTGGTCTGCAGGGGTCTCTGTTGCAACACTGACTAGGATTTTTGTCCATCAGCACAGAACCTTGCGGGAGCCAGAGACTGTTGTTGCCCAGGCCCTTGATACACTTGACTTTAATTCACTTTTCATTGGCAGCTTCACTTCTGTTGAGTGTTACACCGCTTTTTGAAAACCTCCCTCCAGGTTTTTGAGGCCATCATGCGACTAAAGATGGAGACTTTCTGAATAAAAAGAAAATCCCTGCAATGAGGAATGAGTCTTCTAGTTTGTCTCATCTTCACTGAGGTCTCAGGGTCACCAGTTCCTCTTGCTGCTTAGTTTCAGATTTTGGTCCTGTTGAGATTTCATTTGCTTGTCATGTGCTCCTTTCCCACTTTTATGAGCTTAACTAATTTCTTGTTGATGTTTCATGAACGCCATTGTTGAATATATTTAGCTCTCATAAATTACAAGCAGCAGCATTTGTTTCCAGATTACATTCTCTATCTTTTAGCTGTCCTAAGGCCAGTGTGATGTCTTATCATTTCTGTGAAGGACCGTAACCATTTCATTGTGCGAAGACCACTGCAGCTTAGGGGTTTGGGTCTACTGGTAATTGGTCTTTCTGATATCAGGCCTGGTTTATATATCCCATTGTTCTAACAAACTAAGGTGGCCATTCTGAGTAAACCCATGCAGGATAGTCAGTTATCTGGAATTGTACAAATTTTGGCAGTACTACTTCAGGAAGCGCATTTCTTGGGAAAAAAGGAACAATTGCAATTGCAGTCCTTCATTTCAGACCAGTATTACATTAATCATATCTGCATGTTATTGTATTCCAAAGCAGTCATTTTACTGAAAATGTTCATACTCAGGATAAATAAATTGTGAAAACTTTGTTTCAGCAGATAAAAAATGTTTGCAGTTGTTTATTCCAAAGGGCTTTTTTTTACAGCTGGTTTTCCTCCTACAAGAAAGATAACGCTAGTCAGCCTTCTAAGAAAACTTTATGAATATCCCTCCAAACAAAAACAAGTTTGATATTTTTATTTTACTCAAAGGTTGCTTTCAATTAAAGAATTACCTACAGTATAATCATGTATAGTCAATAATATATTATTTTAATTCCTTGGTTTACCAGCAAGCAGCTATTTCATACATTGCTGAAGTCAGTGGTTCTGGCAGGAATAAATTGTGGCTGGAATGGCTTAATTTTGTTATTGTTATCGAGTACTAAATAAAACTCATACTAGACCTAATATATTTGAGATATATAAAAAATGTGCTAGTAAAAAAAAACCTGTTAAAAGACATATTTTTTTAAATCTAGAATTAAGGGGCAAATGAGAATTTCTGTATTCCACACTTTTCTACAAAACTGAGAAGCTTGTATTGCTCTCAAACAGTTTTACAAACCAGAGAGAATATGCTTTCCGTTTTCTAAAAGGAGGTAGTTGAAAACCATTTTTTCTAGCACAGATTACAATCTTATTGTTACAGTTGTATTCTTCTGAGTTGTTTCAACTTTTGTCTCTTTTTTGAGTGAGTATTGAATATAGATCAGACATACATTAAGAAAACAAACTTCTTAATAACAAACTATTTACCTGAAATCTGGAACACTTGAAAAATAAAGAAATGTGCCTTTATCTCACTGACAAACTTATTTGTCTTATTTGGCCATTCCCACAATTTGAAGAATCCTTTACTGGATTATGAAAATCAGATTAAATGAATAGTTAAAATTAGATCCAGCATTTATTTGTTCCTGTGTCTGATTTTAAGCAAAGACTCTTCAAGCATCCCGTCACTGCTACCTTATTGTAAAATTATAATAAACACAAAATTAACATTTTAACTGGAATGGGGTGTGGGTGGGTGGAGTAAAAACAAAAAGACACAAATAATTAACCCCCAACCTACGGAGCTTTGGTCACCCCTAAAGGACAGCTTCCAAATGGGCTATATGCCCGAATGCCATCCTCTTGTGTGTAACCAATCTAAATGTTCTCATGTTTTTTTCTTTTAAATTACTGTTTAAATTACATGGTAACGCTTTGCCTTATTTTTACAGGAACTGTCTTCTTTGTCATTATAATAGTAGTAATCCTTTGACTTTGCTCTTCTCGATGGTGAAGTCAAGTGCCTGTGATGCATGATGTGAATGTTATGAAATATCCAAGTGGGTAACTTCACAATAAATATAATACAAATTTGAAAAGGCATTTGTAAGGAAGAAGCAGAGGGGAAAGTGTGAAGGGAGAGAAAGAGGGAGGTTTTCCTAATATGTGGTAGGATTGACCCCTTCCAACTGGGAAGGAAATGGAAACAAGAGTTAGTCAAAACAGAATAAGAAAATTTCCTGTGGAGGATAATGTGTGCTTTTATTTTTCCACTTTCAGAAAGTGCAGTACAGCATATCCCTAACCAAGATATATAAATCTGCTAAATGGCTTAACATACAGTATAGAAGTGAGAGAAGCGACTTCAGCAAATTCAGGCATCAGTCCTGGTTGTAAGTCCTG
Organism: Atractosteus spatula; assembly: GCF_055471065.1. Lineage (NCBI taxonomy): Eukaryota > Metazoa > Chordata > Actinopteri > Semionotiformes > Lepisosteidae > Atractosteus > Atractosteus spatula. The sequence goes on along the minus strand of NC_142708.1, from coordinate 61,316,048 downwards.
GGTTGTCTGATTTAACTTTAAGCAAACAGTGCTGAGCAGCACAACAAACAGAGCAGTGAGAGACATATAGTACTAGAAATACTGAGGAGCAATGAGAGCAACATCAGACTTCATGAAAAACATCATTTATTGTCTTTGCATTTGTCCCATGTTCAATCAGACTTGGGGAAAATTGGGAAAGGTGTAAGCTTAGTCAAATTCATGAGGTGAATTAAATGGAATCAGTTCCTGCCCTTCATAAATATGTGCTTATGCAGGGTAGCACAGTTTCCCAGATCTCAGCAGAAATATCTTCATCCAAGCATCTTTGGACAGTTAGGAGCTTTGTTAGACACCATTCCTAGAGTACAGAATTTCCTGAACAAGTAAAGACACAAATTACTGCTGCATTCTTGACTGATCCTTATTAGTTTACCTTTAGTTTGATGGTAGATTACACCTTAATGGGTTTATAGCAGGAAACACATCAGAGTACATGGCTGTGGTGGACTGCTGTGTACAGAACTGCATAAACATAAGTAGCTAAACGCTAGAAATATTTGTACCTTGAGTCAGGACAGTGGCAACTGAAACATATTTTTAGGGTCATTGCTGTATATAAAAACTCAGTTCTGTCTGTCAGAACAAAATGTGAAGAGAGGTGAGGGTAGACACAGTCCAGTGGCATTTCACAATGGGCTTTTCCACTCATCTGTAATTATAGTACTGTAGTGAATATATTCACCACGATCTACAGTGTTAAGCCAAACATTTGAAAACTACTTTAGACTCTTGATTCCTGTGTGTCAAATATTATTAACTCAATGTACACAAATGTTTTATTTATAACAGCCAGTCATATTGTTGGATGAGGTGCAAAAAAGCTATTAGTCCTTTAGAAACACTGGTCATATCTTTCAGCTTTATTAAAATCCTAACTTAATGCAGCATCCTGTTTGCTTACATACTGTAAGCTGGGCTTGTCACGAGTAAGGAGGTAAAAGAGAATGATGGGTCACAATATGCAGAAATGAGAACACACATGATGGACACGAATATTCCAGACTGTGATTTGCAATGGATTTCCATGCTGTGAATCCTAGAAAGTGTTATATTTTTGTCATTTAAAAACTAGTCTAAAATGTAAAACAGGGACCTAGAATTGCGTACAGAATTTGTATTTTAAAGCTGGTCTTGATATCGGTTGCTTACCAATCCAAAGAGAAGAGTTCTATGAACCCACAAACAATAACTGGTAATTGAAATATATGATTGTTTCTGTGAAATGATAACAGCGAATATAATATGTATTTCTGTGTTGCTTAATTTCTTGGCTTGAAATACCTGGCAGAGAACATAGTATATAAGAGAATTAATGAAATTATTTTTTCTGCTTATGTTAAGGTTATGCTTAATGATACTACTTCAGACAAAATAGATTTTGAATGTCTACTTAAAGTATGCCTTGAGGCCTCTTACATAGGTACTGTATAAAGAGACAGGTAAAGAACTGCCTTCGGTACACATCTTTATTTTCCACTTGCATTTCATATTTTATTCTTGAAGGAATTGTTATCTTAAATACATATTTTAAATAAGATTAATGTTTTTTTATTTCATTTTTATTTTGTTGGCCTATTTAAAAATACCTACCAGTTAGCACTTTTTTAAGTTAATGAATTGTGCTGTACCCTAAACGATGTCCTTTCTGCTGTATGAAGAGTAAATTCCTGTTTCTATGCTAGCTAAAAATATCAAGAAAGCCTTGTAGAGTATTTTTAAAGCATTATGTTCAGGAAACTGATGGTATTATAAAAAAACCTGATAACGTCATTAATGAATGTCTTATGTGTTGTACCTCTAATGTGCATAATGTAATAATCTTATTTTATAAGGCATATTTCATTATACATCATCTCAGTGCTCTTTACAGCTAAACAAAAAAATAACACAGACAGTTTACATAAATTTACACAGTAAATTAAACAACAAAATAGAGTAGATATATATGATATATTATCTAGAGTATATTAGTGAGCATTAAGATATATATTTGAAAGTGCTAATTCACTTGCAAAAGATTATTCTTCAGTCTTGGAGAAACAGATCAGAAAGCTCTCCCAGGAGTCAGAGCCTCATATTGGGAACTGAAAGTAGAATAGAGTCCAAAGAATGCAAGCAACACATAGGTTTATAACTCACTGATACATTCATATAAATACTACTTCTGAGGTTCAAAGCATGCATTGGTTATTTTTATGCAATAAGAAAATTAAATATATTGAATAATAGTAATTTTATTATTGTGACACTGAATAACTGTAAACACAAATGCTATAATATAGGAGTTGAGATAAACATTGTGATGCAGGAGTTCTGAAAACTACTTTGTTAGCTGGTACTTTAATGGAGCTAATGTGGATAATGGAGATAACTAAGTCAACTCAAGCAACCCTAAGAGCTAAAACAAATAAAGACCTAGTTATAGAAAATGTGTTTTAGTTTAGAGTGACACATAGCTTTCCATTTGTTTCACATCAAAAGAATTATGGTATGACCCGGGTTATTAATGACTGTTCAGCATCATCCTTGTGAAATGATTTTTTCACTGTGTGCCTGACTTGCACAATAAAGAGGAAAATTCCATTTAAATATCACTATTATGACGCACTCTGCATTCAAAAGCAGAAACACTTTATAGCACAGTAAACAGTGGGGGTGGATATGCAAAGTACCAGACCAAACTTTTGCTTCTCAAGAATGTTTTAATGCTGTCACTAAGAACTTTCCATCATTTGGAGAACCAGCGCAATCACTACAACATGTAATGGGCAAAACACATAAAAGTGTTAATACTGTTAATACTGAAACACTAGTGCTTGAAATGATTGTACAGTACGTAGTGGCAAGCAGAAGCTGCTCAATAACTTTCACAGTGGATTTAGGGCTCTGAACTATGCTTGAAATGCAGTGCAAAACAGTGAGGGTTTTAAAATCTCTCTTTAGGGAATGGTGTGGATCAAAAGCTAAGACTGTTTGTTAGTGAGTAGACTGGAACTGGGTACTGGGTAGCTGTAGTGCTACAGTGGCCTACTGTAAGTAACTCAGAATCAATTACTGATTGAAGTCTCAATAGTATAGAGCAGTATTATTATTATTATGACCCCTAGTCACCAAAGGTTTTCATTAAAAAAGCAACCTGGAATCTCTTTTCTTTCATTTTGTTTTAAATACCACCCCAATATGGAGACATCAGAAACTAATTTCAATGATATACAGCCAGAAGGATTAAGTCTACCATGAACAGGGCATGGACTTTGTGTTTTGTCCCAGGATGTGCTTTCCAATGGATAAAGCACAAGAAAGATACTGTAAATAACCTGTTCAGTGTAATACAAAGTGAGTCAGTGGCAGCAAGATTTATGTGAATTATGGCTAGCACCTAGCTCTGCCATATATTGTAATTAAGAGAAACTGTAAACAGGTTTAGAAATGTAATTTTCATATAAACCACAATCTGATTGATTGTACGCAAAAAAGTAACACAGGAAATTAGTTTCTCATCAAAGTGATGTGTATTAATTAAAGGACATCATTATCACGAATTTCATACCACAGGTGTCCTTCTGGAATTGCTTCTGCACCATTTATTCTCTGAATCTGTTACTATGGTTATGGCAAAGACATTTGAAACAGAGAATGATGAGGACAATGAAGGATTATCAGAGGCTCCATCTTGATTTAGACTTAATCATCCCTTTTTAAGGTGACTAGAATAAGGATCATGATCCACCCAGCCTCTTTCCAAGGCAAACCATTAAGAATAATAGAGTGTAGTGATTGGTTTTTCTCTATTCTTTCAAAAAACATTAATACAAACAAATGGAACAGAAACAATTAACCTCTTTACCTTTAAATGGAGAAATTCAGCCTCCTAATAATCGCCATCTATAAATTGGCTACATCACTCTGTTCTCCTCCCCGCTAATAGCTGATGTGTGATGAGTGTTCTGGCGCACTATGGTTGCTGTCGCATCATCCAGGTGGATGCTGTACAATGGTGGTGGTGGAGGGGAGTTCCCATTGCCTGTAAAGTGCTTTGAGTGGAGTGTCCAGAAAAGCGCTATATGAAGTGTAAGCAATTATTAATTATTATTATTAAATTGCCATGAATTTCTTTTTTGATGACTTTGTTAAACATTGTGTATTATACATTTGAGAGTAGCATTACTACCTTACAGTCTGATCTTGCCATTGTTCCAAAGTGGACATGGTCACTAATAGGATGGGAGAGCACTAAAAAAGTCAAATTGCTGCTATAAGTGATGTTGGTGGAGCTGTAGGTGACACTCTTCCACCTAGACTAAAATTTCCAATCCAGTACCCAGTATGGTAATAGGGGACACTGTGCTCTAAGAGGTATGATCCTTCAAATGCAATTTTGAATCAAGGTCCTGACTAAGCAGTCATCAAAGATCCCATGACATTCTTTGTATTAGAAGGGACGGTAACATTAGTGTTCTGGTTGAATTACATTCTGTGGTTGAACAATCTGGCCTTTATAAAGGGCCTCAGCTGTTGGATTAAAGAATTACACACTTCTTTTACCTGATCTCTTGTGTAGAGGGTCTGCTACATGCTACAATAGATGACAGTACTAAGAGCAGTAGAAACACTATAATTTTAATTTTATTTTATATATTTGTCCTCATGTATGTTTTTTGAAGCGGTATATTGGTTTTATTTTCAACTGTAACAAGAAAAACAAAAATATCTAAAGAAACTAAATTTATACTTATCAAGAATGGTCAATCGAAAAAAAAAATATTTTATTTATAATCTTTTTTTCCTCTTTAGTCATATTTATGTAGCATAAACTATTCTGTTGCCAAGAAGTATCAAAATAGCCCAGTAGCTCAGTACCAAAATGTACCTGATACTGTGCCAATGTTTATTAAAGGTACTTTACATAAAAATCACAATTAAGCTGACAGACATTAAAAGCAGCTTCTATTGTATGATGTGCCAGCAGCCTTTCTAACGTTTTTGACCTCAAGATTTGAGCTGAGCAAAAAAAGATACCCGATAGCTGCCATTGCTGCATGATGAAGCTGATTTGTCCCCACACATGGTTTCTGACAAAACAAAAAACATAAAACAAAAACACTGCTCTTCTGACAGTGCCTCAGTTAGCAGTTGTTCCAAAGAGTCCAATCACTCAACCCCAAACCTTATCTGATGCCAGGCCAGTCAAATGCTTTAGGGCCATCAGGAAGGACACTTGTTATTTGACAGTTCTGGGAATTTCCGTGAGAAACAGAAGAAAAAGGCTATAAAAGAACATTTGGAACCGGATCCAAATCCCAGAGGAATTATCTTAGAGAAACAACCTGTGTTGGGGGCTCCATTGCCTTTATTCAGCTTTCTCTGGTATGCATGAGATAGCTGAAAAGAAATTAGTGTCCATACCAGGGCCTCTGTTCAGGCTATGCTTAGATGTGAGGCTTTTCCATAAATAAACAAACACTCCTGTTCAGTTGTGCAACACAATTAACTTAAGAATAAACATTTCTTGCTCTGCATTTTCCATCTACATTATTCACGAAAATGCAAAGATAGCTCCCTTCAAAATGTGACCGTTGAGTAATTAAGAAATAAGGAATGAGGTGGGAAAAATGTTCACACAGATGTTTCAAGTGACAGTTTCTGCTTCTGAGAGCCTCATTTATATTAAAACAAAAATATACAGACTGATTAATTTTGAAGCTTTCAGTTTTAAGTATACAGTCTCCAAAATGAATATTGTGGAGTTTCAACTATGTTGGGAACACTGTAGGTCTGTTTCAGGCTAGACATAAGGGGTTTTATAGACTCCCCAACACACACACACACATTGGAATAACACATTTTTAGCAAGCTTGGCTCACCAATGTAACCTTCACAAATGAAATGTCAATGATAGGAATGCTTGCTTTGGAAAGTCCTTTGTCAGTGTCAGGCCATTGGCATCTTATAAGCGTAAGAGAGAGGCCACTCCAACATTTCAGGCACCCAAAAAGCCACCTGGGGTCTCTGTTGGATTGCAAGCCATGATCATCTATCTTCAGACCCACCCACTTGCAGTCAGCATTTGGTCAGGTGTGCACTGCTCCTTGGGAAATTCTGAGTACAGCCTTCCTCTGAACTGCTCAGCTTAAACTGACTATGAGTGGCTTTTACTAAGAGTTTTTCTATCTACAGTATATTTCATCTCTGAGTTATGTGTCACATTAGTAAATGGCTGCACTCACCACAGTTTAAGTGTTTCACTTCCTCAGCAGTTGTTAGAAAAAGACAGAATTTAGAAAAGGTTGGATCTGATTATACTTACACTTAACTTCAAGCATGTAAATGCTGACATGAAGTTATTAATTCAACACAAATGTTTCACAATTCTCCTTCACAGATTCAGCTGGTCATTGAATTTTTACACACCACAAACAGTTGAGAGTGAGTGTTCATAGTTTGGTGCATTATCCATTTTAGTATTTGTAGATTAATTCATTCTTTACCTTTTGTGGAACCCTTGGTCCATGGCTAATATTCAATGTAGGTGAAATTGCAACTCTCTTAATAGGGTTTTGCCAATTGAAATTAAAATAAACTCAAAAGTGATACATTGATGAACTCTGAATTGTTAGGAATCCAGGTTCTATTTGTCAGCAGCGGTTCATTGTGTGATTGCTGAAGGTTTGATCACATGTGGAACTTCATCCCTCAGATGTTGGACGAACAGTGTACCTTCTTTGTTTAGAATTGTTTAGAAAATGCTTCGAAACTATATAGAAAATGTTTTGAAAGAGGCCATTAACATCAATTTTCTGTAAGCATTAAGGTCATGCAAAATGAACAAAGCTTTAAGATTTGTTAATTTTGATGAGTCTCAGCATAGGCTACTAATTACCAAATGGTCATAGTTTCCAACAACCAATTCTTTTCATAATATATTTGTCTGATTAGAATAATGTATTAGTAAGATAATACCTAGCTTGCAGGCTAGGAGGAGATTGTAGCTGTAAAGTACATTCTGAACTTTTAAATATTAGAATCATATTAGTTAAAAAAACAACTTTGCTCTGTAACACAGAACTGAAATCTATGATATTTAAAAGAACTAACTGGTAATTTGTGACAGCAGCAGCATGCTGTTAAGGTCCTGAGCATGACACAGAGTTTAGAAATCAGCAAAATGTTACAACTCCAACAGCCTCTTGTACACATCTGTGGTAGAAGGGAGTAGACTGGTGAACAAAGAATGAAGATCACTTCATCAAGAGTCGGGTATCAAGAAACAAATACGTGAGAGCCGTTTCCAGAAAGCACAAAGGTTGACTGACACCATAAAAGGAGAGATGGGATTTCATACTCTCCTGCTTTCCCCTCTTCCAAAAAAAACACTGTTCTCTTTTTGTTTGAAGAAAACGGCTCCTTCTAGCCCCCATGTGGGCTGGCATTTCGTATAATAGCAAGAATTCCACCTGCAAAAGCTACAGAGGAAACGAAATGCCATTTGTAAGATCAGATCGGAATCCGATCCTTCTTTATGTTTGCAATATAATGATAAGAAACAACAACTTTGTTCAATGAAAGTGGGCCTGGCTGATCCTGTAGCAATCTAGAATGATAAGATGCCGTAAAATAAACAAAACTACACTAAAACACCTTGGTTCTTATCGCTGTTGCATTTTTCTGTCATCAAGAAGAGTCACAGCAAGATGACAGTTACAGGGGCTTGCATGGCCCTTATGACTTTAGTCTTAGGAAGAAGAAAGGTTATCTGTAAGGCGTGCATTGATGTGTGAGGGTGAAACAATGCCTTCCGTGCCACTGGGATAGTACATTACATACTGATTGAGCATGCGAAGCTGGCCCTTACCTTTGACAGGATTAAAACATATCCATATTCATGTCATCCCTAAGAAACTGGCACAACACCAAAACATACAAATCAAGCTTTTAGTGAAGATGAGAGCGATTTTATTATTTTTGTTGTTGTTTTGGCATATCCATCATCAGAAGCAATCAAGTGCTCTTCAGCTGTAACAAAACATCTTAATATTTTGAGTGCGTGCACAAAACTGTCTTATGGGCCCAGTCGGAGATATAAAAGTTATGAAGCACCCCACACGCAATTGGCGAAAAGTTCCAAACTGAAATATGGAGGAAAGTGAGTTCACAAGGTGCCCAGTCTTCTGCTGAGAAGAATGGCACAAGATTAAAGACTTCTCTTCAATTGTGTAAAAATAACTAAAAGATTGTAAGATGCTTTTCTTGAAATTCTCAAGGCCGGAAATGGTTCCACTTTAAAGCTTTAGTATCGACTATATAACTAAGAGAAGGAGCAGGGGCCACACTGAGTCCTAAAACTGTAAAAAATAGTAAGTGAGGCACAAAAAAGGCAGTGTTTTTGCATGACCGCTTCAAGACACAGTGAACTGTTGGCAGGGAAAGGAGAGACACGTTTTGTTTTGATTTCTGAAAAATACTGTATATTTTTATACTTACACATTTTTCCAAAATATTTAAGAAATGCAAACATTATTTTCAAAATTTTCAAAACAAAATGGACAGTGGCCCCTTGACATCCAGACATGGGAACAGTTGAAGAAAACAAAACCCAATGTCTTCAGGAAAGAATAAATCATTTCATTTTGTGATATTGACTGGTCTAACAAGGGCTGATAGTCTTTTTTCCTTAATCTGCTGGCATTAAAGTGCTTGACATGTCAGAGGTTTAAGCACATTAAAATCATTGTCTGAGACAGATTTGTATGTATCATTTGCGCCAGAACAGCCAATGTCTTTCCCTAAATGACAACAGCATGTTCTTCCTTTATATTCCTCATCTGATCTGTTTACTGGAATGATTCACAAGGTTAATTCACTTATCTCCTACATGGTGCACCAGAACGATGAGTAGCTGTAACTAGACTGGTGAGCAAGGCAGAGCAGTAATTGCTTCAGGCTCCTTTGACAAAGGCCAGTCATCAAGTGTGACCTGAGTTCTCTGGAATTACTCTCAAAGGAAATTTGGCTACATTACCCAACTTTATTTTCATCATGCGGTTTGTGAATACATTATCTTCCACAAATGATCCCGCACTGTGCGATTCTCCGATCGCGTACAGGAGACAATCGATTATTCCAGCCTGTAAGGGTGCCATTTATAATTAACATTATGATCAATTGTGTATGATCAAACGTTCCAAGAAACAAATGTGAACTTGCTATAGAAGTCGACCTTAATTCATCATGTGAATTTGTTCACTGTTAATAGCCCTGCCTGGTCAGAAAAGTTAAAAATGGTATTCCTGTTCACTATGGGTTATCCATGTTAAATGAAAAGTCAAACAGATGGCAACCACCAACTTCCAGATGCAACTATTTCGGGAAACTTTCTAAAGCACTCAGTTTTGGTTGTGGGATTTTTAAAATTATATAATGGGGGAAAAATATGTTTTAACATTGATATAGTATATAAACACAACATCAGATGCAATGTAAAAATGATTTATCAAAGGCTAATATCTGTAGTCAGGTCTGAATGTATCCCAGAGACACATCAAAGAAAAACCTATTTAAAAATTCCTAAAAAGGTAAGTTGCACTTAATATTATTTCAAAATATCCATCCATCCACTTTCTAATGTTTTTTATCCAACACACTGACAAAACATGCACTGTGGGAAGAAACCCATGCAGAAATTGGAAGAACATACAACCTCCACCCAAATAGCACCCCAGGAACTGAACACAGGGCCCCAGCATTGCGAGACACCAATACTAACCACTATGCCACCGTGCCTTCCTTTTAAAATATATTTTTTATAAATATCAGTTTATATATATACATTTAGCAATTGACTATCTGCTGATATTAATTGGATTTCATAATCTAAATGAATGTTATTGTAATTGACACCATGCAATCTACAGTATATACACATACAGCTACAGAGCAAAAGCTATCTCACTTCCCTAGATATTTCCTTCACTTATCACTCTTGACCTTTTGAAGTTTTCTTGATTTGAAGGATCCAAAGCTTCTGCTTCACATGAATACGCCTCCATTGAGAGACCTGAGCCTTCTTCACGAAACCAGGGGAAGGCTTGTTTCATTGTTATTCATGTATTATTTCTAATACTTGGAACAGCATCAGTGCAAAGCTCAAGGAGGACTTGCGGTGGCTAGCGCAGATATGGACACAAGGTATGGAGTCTTCTAGTGCGAACTGCGGACCGTTCCAGCTGGCCTGATGTTGATATTATTCAAGACAGGCCTTGGGCAAACCTGAGTTGAATAGGTGAACAAAAGAAATGATTACAGAAAGACCTATTTCAGGTCAGAGACTCTAGCCTCACGCAGCTCTCCAGCTCTTATTAATGAGTGCCATTCTGCAGGCTTTATGGTTAAATAAACATAGCATTTCATTGCCCTAAAGGAGAATAATTTGTTTTATGACTTTGAAAAAAGACCCCTTTGCTCAGAAAGCCTTTCCACATGATCAGCAGGAAAAAAAATGCCCTCAGTTGGCTAGAATGTAAATAAGGGGCTATTTTACACAGGACTGATTAAAATAATATTTTTAGCTCACAAAAACTACATGGAAGAGGATACTGCAGTCGAATGATGCCTTTCATACTTTAATGTCTCCCTGGCTGCTCAATACCATTAATTTTGTATCCAATAAAACTTTGCTTGATTTTGATTAAAAGCTGCATGTAACTAAGAACATTTAAGCAGAAGACCGATTGCCTTATTTAAAGCCAAATTAGGATTTTTATCATCGTTTGTCATGTTTGATTAATATTGCCTCTCTTTTCTTTTATTTCTCCAAGTTGTTCATATATAAACTGTCTACAAGAGAGGCCCTCTTCACCATGGTTGAACTTTATTTTCAGTCTGTTTAGGAACATGATCCTCCCAGAATCCTTCCAGAAAACTGAACGGAGAATCAACAGTCTAGAAAAAGGTAAAAGCAAATGAAAGGGGATGGCTCACTCATAGGTTGTTGAGATTATACTGTAAATACTGAATGAAACTCGATTCTGAATTGGGGCGCCGTACAAATGCCAGCTTATTTGAAATTTTTACACTGCTTATTCCTTTTTGTATGACTGTGTGACGTTGTTTTTTTTTCTTGTGTACTTTGTGTACTTTTTTCTTGACTCGTTTGCAGTTAAATTTTTGGAAAGGCCAGAACAAAGTTTAAGCAATCCCACTAGTAACTTTTGTGCATGGGTAGTCAATCTTAAAATATCCATTCTGTGCTATTACAAGTCTTCAAGACATCCAGTATATCAGTAAATGGATTGATCCAGAATTGGTTAATTATCCCAGGTGCTTGATGATTAATGATTAGTTAGAGCAAAGGCTTACAATGGAAAAATATAGAAGCGCCAGTTTTGACAACCTCCGCTTGTGTAAGAAGGCAACTTGATCATTATGTTTATTGTTCTGTACTTTACTTTTACATATTAAATAATTCTAGTCTCTTTCACTGGACTACCAAAGGTGATATTAATCATTTGACTGTATCTGCGTGTCAACAAATTCCTGGTGCAGTTGTTCATTTACATTGGCATCTAAATATCACTCAGGCTTTGGTTGATCTGCAAAAAAAGCACTGTTAGTGTGCAAAAATGGCAAATTTACAAAAATATCTCATCCAAACATATGTCAAACTGCAAGAAACAGTTGGAGGTAATCTTGGCTCACACGCATCTGGACACTTTTTTTACGGAGAAGTGAACTAGCTTGCTTGCCTCATTCACCTCAAACAGTCTGCTGCTTTTAGAGAGTTACTACAGTTCTTTTGCCATTTTGTAACTAAGCACTGGGAATTGCCATTCTGGTTGTACAACATAGTGAAATGTAAACCATTCATTATCAATTAATGAGAGTGACACTGCATTGGATCGAAGAGTTCCTGGAACATCATTTTGGTACTTACACAAGCCTCATGCCTTAAGTCCTTGCAACATATTGTAACGCATACGGCCGACATTAGAGGTTGGGGGAGCCGGCTAACCAGCGCGGTGACGTCACCGCCCTCCCCTGTGAATAGCAGGGACCGCAGCAGCTGGGCTAAGGGGAGATCTCCCTTTAGCTCAACTGCCTGGGTCCCTATTGAGTGATGCTGGCAGCCTGGGTTTGAGTCCCCAGTGGGTGGGGGCTGACCTGAGGTGGCAGCGGTGAGGGTGCGTACCCGTGTGAACCTGAGAGTGCTACAATATTATAGATGCTCTCCCATGTTATGAACCCAAGTTATTACACACAAGAGGAGATTCATGATTTTGCAGGCTGTTATAATATATACAGTAAGAGACATGTCTGTGCTATCACTGCCTGGAAGTGCCTGTTTAGAGAGCATCTTTGGTAAAATGGTCCAATTTATTCCTCTTACAAGTGGCATCCCCACTGCTCAAGTTCTATTGGTTCACAAACCAATACAGTGTCAAAGGAAACAGGAGGATAAATGAGTGATAGGGAAATGATAAAGAGATCAGCTATTACAGACTTTTTGGTGACAGGCTTTGATATCCAAGATATCAAAGAGGTCAGATGAACCAGGTCAAGGCAGAGCTTCCACTTCATTTGTTTGATAACCTTTTCTATTGTGCGGCAGCTGCAGTTGCTCTTATAAATTTACAACCCAGCACAGCTCCACTGAAAAGTAGTCCAAATAAATTATCACATATTGAAATGGCCATTCCTACCACTTCAGCTGCCGAGTATATTTTATTTGCAGTTGATTTTTAGAAAGCTGAGTTTAGAATGGCATCAGGACAGCAACTTGCAACATTATTTTTGCTAACACGTTTGGCATACATTGAAGCGTGTAGTAAAGAGTAAAAATTGTAACTATTTTTTTCTCTGAGCAATTCTGCCTTGTTTGGTCCTTTGAGATTATGTGTGCTGTTAACAAGGATCGTTCAATTACACTGCATGGCTCACTAGCTCACACCTTACTTTTAGTTGGGCAAAAGGTACTACAGTATATATATATGGTATAGTTGTAGAAGACATTTGTTGGGCTGTGGGAGAAACCTCTTCATCAAACTGTTCATTTTTATTTCCAGCATCACTCTGACTTTCAAGAGCAGCTCTGGTATACTGATAAATTCAAATGCAGTGGTCGCCCTGGTTACCACCCCTTACTGTAGCTTGGGGTCCTCTGTTGTTTCACCACAGTGAAAACTGTTGTAAGGAGACATGGATTGCGGGCAATAATAACTAGGATGCAATTCCAGAAGTTTTGTGTACAGTGCGAGCATGACTCAGGCTCTCTAAATGACTTTCGTGCTTGTAGGGATTTCTCATGTCCTGTGTGAGAATCCCACAAAATGAGCGAATGGCAAGTGCATCTGATGCTGTAACAATTGAATCAGTATGACAGAGAATGGTATCTCGTGGCTTTGTATACATGTTCTTAAGTTTTCTATGACTAAGCTTAGAGAACTTCTGCACAGCATTCCTCTCTGCAGGGTCATTTTATTCTCCCTGGAGTGTGGCAGGAGAATGTATGCAGTTCTTCACCTTTCAGAACTTACTGACCATAGCTCCTCCAATTCAATAGCAATATCGGCAGTCAGTTTCAACTTGATCCTTGGTCACTTCTGACACTGCCTTGACTAGGTGTGGGTTACATTTTGCCTCTGGTACTTAGTGCAAACATGGCAGATTTGGTAACAAAGTGTGTGTCGTCATCACTGACGTGGGCTCCGACGCCAGTTGTTCCACTAGTTCGTGACTTTGCAAAGACCTTCTAGGACTCGATCATTCAGACAACTGGCTACCCATCACCCACTGGCCACTGATCAAACCTGCAGCCTTTGGCTCTGGACACTGCTTCTCATACAGGGGTTTGTGCACTACCAATGCCAGACATCTATCAAGATATGAGTTCTAAAGTTTAAATGAGACTGTGACTTGCGTGGAGTCAGAACAAGACCTGTCAATATATTATCTTTAGACGGTGATTTTATTAATACGGACCTTCTTTATGTTATGACGCAAAAAAGGGCTAGATGGACCAAATGGCCTCTTCTTGTTTCTAACCTTCTTATGTCCTGTATTGTTAAGCTTGAATAGCTCCATCTGGTGGCCAAACAGACTTAGACAATATTGGCAGGTGTAGTATTCTATAATTGTATGTATGTATACAATGTATGTATGGCATTTGCTTAGTGACTTGAAATACACGCATCACTGTAAATATTTCTGGTTTTAAAATTTAGGAATCAAAATCAATCTGGGTAAGACCCCACACTTTTAAAAACATAAATAATTCTCTTAATCAGTATAAGTTAATTGTTATTAAAACTATGCAGAGCTATGAAAACAAAGTATGCACCTTTAATTTTCTGAATGTGTCTGTTTTCCAAAATATCTGCCATATGAATGCTTTTGGCTGATTCTCCTCTGTCAGGAATGCCACATACTTCAAATTTTAGACCCTAAGGATGGAAGAAAGGTTACAAATGAAAGGAGGCCAGGTCACAGAAAATATATCTTGAAAATAAGGAAACAATGAGTAAACAGTATCAATACTTGCTAATATCAATTTCAGCTTTTGCATCAGCTACTGACCACAGCTAGATTATGCCAGGTACACACACATATAAAATAGAGATAATGTGTTCACATTGTATTCCTGGTGTATACTGTATATAAAGAAACAAGCAGAGGTTAATTCCACGCTGAAAAGTAGAATGACAAAAAAATTTCAGGCTGTTGCACGTCCTTCGCTTGTGGGTTGTTGTGAGAAGGTTCAATCAATGACGTGTTTTTTTATGTTATTCTCTATTATTTCATAGTATTCCTCTTATTCTTTGCAATAGCTCACTTAAACCTCCATGTATATAATTCTAATCTACTATAACTCGAATTGCATTATACTATACAGTAAATGTAGTCTTCTGAGTCAGAACAGAAGTGAAATTTCAAATGTTATCAATGATTATTTATCTGGGGATGCCAATGAGAAAATGTTCTTAAATTGATCTGAAATGTCTGGACACATCAATGAGAAAATGCATCTTGGATATAGATGAATTAATCAAAAATAGTGAAATGAAATAAGTTGTTCTGAGTTCCATATTGTAGGTTTATGTACTTAATTATTTGTGGGTTTTTTTCTTGCACAACTACCCTTAATAATATATTCCAATTACTGCAGTTTTGGCCCAGCTCTGCTGAGTGGTTTATTGTGAAGCTATCAGTTCAATGCACAGAGTGAATATGTTGTTGATTAGTGTCGTGACTGATCAAGGGACACTCAGGCTTAAGTAACTGAATTAATATAATAGGCTATTATATAATTGGCTGTAGCTGATCATGAACAAATTGAACTTACCACACACTCACATTTTTTCCATCTGCCTTTACAAATATGACAATCGACTTGCTTGAGCATCTCAGCAGCATCTGCTAGTGCTTATAGACCCAACTGAAAAAGATAGGCACGTATGTTCTGTGGTAAGGAAATCCTTCTGTTGTTTGCAAGTGGTACTTAATGTTTTAAGCATGACTCTCCTTTAACTTACATACACTATGTTAGGGTGGAAAGAAGGGTCATGAAATACCAGTCCCGCAATTCCTGAACGATTCTGTTTTCTGAAGCCTTAACAGTCTCATTCATATCATTGTTTGGACAATTTGAGGACTTGCTTTTTTCATAAACAGGAGATAAGCTTAAAGAGAACTATAAAACCTGCTGGATGGCAGCCCTTGAGGACTAGAGAAGGGCCCTCTGGTGTGAAGAACACTCACTTCCCGCCCACCCCTTCCTTAAGATGGAGCCATAGTTAGCCTAATTCCGAGCTTCTGTGTCGCAGATACCAACTCTTGCTTACATGTGTGGATGAACTCTCAGCAGGACTTTGAGTAAAGTTTGGGAAGAGAGCTGGTGAGTCATTCTATTCGGACATCATCTTACCAGGTAAACAAATTACCCTTCTGCCCAACATCAGTTTCTGCAGTTTAGCATCCATTATCTAATTTCTAGGCTAAACCTACATTGAAACTACGGAAACAAGTATTTCTTTACCCTGGTCTGTAATTGGTACTTCTCTGGCCACAAGAAACTCTTGGGGGTCTTGCATCATTTTCCATGATGTGAAGGAGTGCTTCTTGTTTTCGTCATGTTCCTTCTCTGAACTGTTGTACCATTTTCCTACTGCCCCTTACTGTCCTAGACAACAGCTCCAGGAAGTTAGGACACTGTTTTAATGTCCTAATAAAAAATTAATACAATATTTTTTATCTCCCTCTCCAGTAGATTTTTGCTTTGCAAGCACAAACCTAAAAAAACACAGGGTTGATGCTTGTCAAAATCTGATCATATTGTTACTTCTAAAACTAAAACTACTCACTGAATCATTTAAGACCCCTTTTTTACATTTTTAGAAACTTTCAAATTATACCAAATAATCACTTTGAGTCTTATTTTATTACAAAATATTACCAATCGCTACCTAATAAGGTACTGTACAGTATAGACTGACCTGTTACAAACTGTTGCTTGACTATGCTGGCTGTGCTTCTAAATGTGTTCTTAATATGTACTTTAGCATGTACTCCTGCTAAAACTTTGATCAAAACAAGAATACTGTTTTAACAATTTTGCACTGGCTTTATGACCAATTTTTTAAAATTTAACTTTATTTTAATCCTGGCTCTAACCTTTGTATCTCACCAATATTAAAGACTTTAGTAAACTTCTGAAGACTTCAGAAATTATGGAATTTAGATTTCTAGTCAGAAACTGTTTCTAATGATAAGGCTCATGGTTGACAACATTCTATTCAACAACTGTGCACCTAAATTAAGGATTTGTAAATTTCTTTTAGATATGCTCTTCTACAATCTTTTAACTTCCTTTAGTGAAAGTTAAGCAAACCGCTTTAGTCTCCATTGCTTTTATTTAACAAGGAACATAATCCTAATTTATAATGACTAAGAGACTCACTTCGCTGCAAAAGACGATAAAAATAATGTAATAACAATAATAAAACATTTAAATCAATGAGACATAAAACATCAAACCCAGCTTAGAAGGCAAAGATGTAAGTCAGCACTGAGTCAGCTCCGTGACTAAAAGCATTCCTGACACAATCCAATTGCACAATTTTGTGATTTTTGAAAAGACTAAATCTGGATTTGCTCACGTTCAGTAAAACATTGTGCAAGCTTTTCCTATGACTGTAAAATTGTAAATACAATCAAACCTTTAAAAAATAAAAGCATAAAGTGAAGGTCACAAGCTAACAATGAATGAAACAACAAAACTTTCCAGTAATTGTTTGTGAACTACAGGGTTTGAAATGACTTTGTAGGTGTATTTCTGCTTGAAGCCTATTAACTCTGCAGTGTTTACACTGAAGGTCACCTGTAAGCTGCTACTGATCCAGTGCTCCATGAGATCACTGATGGGGTTCTGGTGGATTTCACACTGAGGTCCACAAACACCACTACAACAGTATGGCTGACATATAACACATTTTCTTCTAGTGTCTGCAACCAGTTGTTTTTTAAATTCAAGGGTCAATGATCCAAGCACTTCCATACACATCAGCTGCTTTGTCATGTTTCAAGTTGTTGTCAGAGACACTGTGAACTCATCAACCAGTTAGTATACACAAGGCACTGCCCCAGAGTCATGAACCGGCAACACCAATTTAGCTACACTTTGGCATAGGAAAAGAACTAAAGTCTTTCCAGACTTAACAGACTTGGGCAGAGTACTGATTGTGCCTAAAGACTCAATAAATGGTTAATAGATCAAAAAAGGCACAGATTCCACACTTGTTAGATACCATTTACAGAGCTGAAACATAGATGTACTGATGACGATATTAATTGATGATATTAGACAAGTGCTACTGACATGCCACTCATACAAAACAAACACAATATTCTATTGTCCTGCAAGTAAGTGATCAGATAACTAAGATGCCTCAGACTCAGGAGACCAGGGCCGCCACACCAAGTTCCTTTGTCTTTTGGTTTTGTTTCACCTGTACTTCTAATTAGATAGGGCAATGGATTAATTTAAGTATTTTCCTTTTAGAAGCCTGTGTTCTGTACTAAATGAGCATATTGCTCTGTTTCTGTCAATAAACTGAGATTGCCTTACACTTAAAATAGTTTTTTTTTAGAAGTAACGTATGGTAGAAAAGGGGCATCAAATTCAGTTTTTCAACGGCTTTGAGATCTTTCAGTTTTGCATTAACTAGAACTGCCAATGAACCTAATTTGAACTAATACATGTCTCATCTGGATGTATTTATTTTTTTTTCAATGTCTGCAAAATGTGTGAAAAGATACATTTTAATTGAAGGCACATTAGTTATAAAGCCCTTTTCAAGTCTGAATAGACATGTTCAGTGTTTCCAGTTAATAAAATAATTACAACAATAAACTAAAGCTCTAAAGGTATTGAGTCTGACACCTTGAAAACTAATTACTGTATTTGTACCATCCATCTTTATTTCATGAAGGACTTGAACTAGTATTTCTCAGAGGGTAGAAACAGCACAGTACTTTATCAGGAATAGTATGTAGTTATCCACAAAAATGTTGAGGACATTGACAATACAATATGCCATAAATATAACATAACAAACCCAATCTATGAAATGCTTCTTGTGCTGGAAACCATTCTCATAGTACTGTATTCATGTATCATGTTACTGTATTACATCCGATGCATTGTTAAAATAAAGAAGCAAATGGAAAAAAACAGCTTAAAAATTACTGAAGCTACAGCATAGGGTAGGGTTGACGGTAATTAATGTCTGCCTGCTCGTCTTGACACTTCAGAAGACTGACCCCACTGATTGCAACAGGATTGGGTTTTTTTGTTATCGTCATTGAGACATTACTCACTGGCTATTAGATAAATACATTATTAACTCCGGGTGATGGTGAACCTCAGAGACAGGTTTAATACCTTCTGACCAAGGTATTAAACGGTTTGTGGCTGATACCAAGCACAAACCTCTGAGTAAGAAAAATAAGAGGAGTCCACATGAAAGTGAGGTTAAGAAAGTGTTGCAGAGAACATTCTAACATTTCAGCCAGGCAGCTTTCTGGAAAAATACCCCTCCTGTTAGCATTCTCTAATTCACCCTGCATATCAGAGCCCTCGATGCACTAGGCCTATTATAAATATTTAAGCAGAGCTGTTGACACGAAGATAACACTGACAAATTGAGTTAACATTTCTCCTAGAGATTGCTGACCATGTGTGGCATAGAACTGCTGTGACACCCACAACAGATCTTTTATAGTTGCCAGATTGTGTTTAGTCTATATTTCTGCGGTGGCTTTCGAATGAGATTTAATTTTTTTTGATTTACGTGGTACAGTGTCTCTCTGAAATTCTTTGGAGCTTGGAGAGTAGGCGCTGCCACACTTTCCCCCATAATAATCTTTGAGATAAAGCCTATTTGCTGCACATGAAAGTGTGGTATGAACTAACTGACACCAGCAATCGCAGAATTTTCTGGTCGTGTACTTTGTGTTTACAATGAAGAAGCTGTTTTCCTTGGCCTTCTGGTTAAGATTATGGTGTTCATATTAGTGAAATTAGTTTTTGTCACAGATACAGATTATTGTACTGAATTCAATTTAAGATGCTCTTTGTCTGTACTTGTGTTTAGATTTAAAAACATACTAGCCACAGAGGAACAAGTAAAGGGTAATTCAGTGATGAACAGATAAAAGAAGAAAAACAAGACTTTGACCTTGGAGTATTCTTCAGAGAGAAGCATTGTGTTTTTTTATTTTTTCTTCCTATGTTTCAGCAAGGAATTAACCTCTACTTGTTTTTTAAAGTATTTTTTTCATAACCCAGGGGAAGAAGTTGATCATGAAAGAGCCAAGTACTTGGCTTGTAAGAAGAAGCTACAAGCAGCAGGAGTGAAATGCTTTGGAAATGGTTTCCAGCAAACAGCAGATTCCATATATATATAAGAAATCTATTAGTTTTATTAATTCCATATGTAACTGCTATCTCTCCAGTCTTACAGCCAATGCTGACATCCATCATACAGTGCACAAATGTATGCTTCAACCTGCCAGGCAGCCAAGTCACCCCTGGCAAAGTCAAAGCATAGCAAGAAAGTCATTTAGAAACAGACGGATGCCAAGGATACAGTAACAGACATTCTGTGATGGTCTTTGTTCTCCAACTTTATGAGTTTTCCAAATTTTAAGAAGGCCAAAAGATATATTTCACATCACCTGCATGATGGATTATAGGATGTAGGCATCAGAAAGGATACCTGCCCAGAATGCTCCCCCCCGCCACTCCACTGTGCGCATTATTTTACATTTCAGAGTGATCCTGGAAGGCTGTTAAAAGCACATGGACACTAACTGCGAGTGAATTTCCAGTTGTGCTTGTAGATAACTTACAAAAGAGAACTCTTCCTGCATTGTGTCCTTTAACTTATATTGTGAACAGATCTTTTCTTGGAAGGTGGCCCAGTGATACTCTCCTGATTAGCTATGCCTACACCGATAATGATCCATTGTTTTCAGGCAAGAGAGAGGATAAAATGAAAAGGGATTGTTTCTGTTGTGCATCTTAAACAAAATAAATTTAGTTTTCTTTTTTCTGTCTTACTGAATCTATGCCACAACATTCTATCCAACAAATACAACAACATTAATAATAGTCTTTATTTTTACATGAACATGTTTGAAGACGGTCTCAAAGCATTTTATAATAATACAAAAGAAAAAAAACATTCTAAACATATTAAATCTGAAAAGATGAATTCCATAAATTAAACTGATTCTCGATAAAATATGTAAAAAAAAGGCTCAGAGATCATTCCACAGTCTGAGAGCAACAATACAGAAAGCACGGTCCCCCAAAGTTTGGAGCCTCATTTTAAGTACTAAAAGAATCTAGAGAGGAAAAATAATATTTCTGGGTGTAGGGAGTTATATAGCCAGGAGACAAACTGTTCAAGACTTTAAAAGGGAGCATCAGCATTTAAAATCTAAAGGGAGATAGAGCAAGAAAACTTAAAACAAGTAATATATGCTAATGCATCAAAAAAAACTGTAAACATGAGCCTCAGACATAAAAATCAGATCAAAGATCTTTGGTCCTGAGTAGCTGGATGTATTCTAAGACCATTTGTAGTCAAATAAATGTTAACACATTTGTGAAACTGAAAAAGGAGGTTCAGATGTAAATGTTTTGTTGCATCCATTATTTAACATCATCTTAAAGGTATGACAAGTCAGATGTTGCTTGATTAATGACAGTTTTGTGTATGGGTGACATCGATATAGAAAAAATATGCCATACAGTATGTACAGTATGAAGAACCTGACCTAATGTGACTCCAAAGGTGACCAATTTTGTAGATGACTGATAATAGGTATTGTAAATCAACAGTCCTAAATACTAGCTGCCCGAGGACCACTGACAGGAGAACTTAAAAAGGATTGGAAAAACAAATATGAATTAATACACCTGATGTTCTGAAGCTTAACATGCTTAGGTTTGTAAGTACTGTGGATACTGTAACCTTTTTATCAAAACAAGTAGATAACAGCTTAGATAAGGTCCAGCATGTAACCTTTGGCATAACTAACTTATTTGCATTCTAAGAAAAATATCATAAACTTATAATATTTTAAAATTAGGCATCAAGGAAGACAAATGGGAGTATACAGCAGGACTGTACACACACACCATTGATGGAGACAAGACAGACAAACTCCAGTGCTCTCTATTGGAATTATTTAGAAACCATTACAGAGACTCAGAGCAGTTTTAAACTGATGGACAACAACCAGCCCAGCACTTCTGCCATTTCTCTGAATCAGGGTACTCTGACAGAAGAACATGATTTACCAAAAAGCTTTCATTTGGATGATACCAAATTTTAGTTAAACACAAGAAATTAAGACCTGTTCTTAGCATATACCTGGAGCTGGGATTGAGGTGGGTTCAGTTGCTGGCTCTTGTCCATTTATTTTAAACCTCAAAAATGTGCATTGTAAATCTTGAGCTGCATGTTAGGTCCATAGGTAATTCATCCAACAAATATCATAAAACAATTTATTCCTGGCAAGGGTAATGGAAACTTGGTGCTTATCATGGAAACTAATGATACAAGATGGAACTACAGTATACCCTCAATGAGATGGCAGACCACAGTCACCACAGAAACAGGTACAATATACAGTGGAAGCACCAATTAATACAACCAGCATGCCTTGTGATAACGTTTATCCCTAGTGGTGCCTTATGTGTGCAAACTCCAAGCACCCCAGTACAGAACGGAGCCCAGGACCCAAGACCTACAGTATGTGACCTATGTGAGCAGTTCAAACAAATACTGTAATACCACTTTGCTGGCTCATGTATTAATATGAATATTTCATATAAACAAAATATTGTTTTACTGCTCCATCACCTTTAAAACTATTGTTTTACTATATCCATCTTACTTTGTAATGGAAATTGTTCTGGTGTTATAAAAGCTCTTCTTATACACAAAGTGGCAGCATGTTATTTGAGTAAATGTATAGTAGCTACTTGACAGATAATTATAGCACAATGCTACATGTGCCAAGCAAATCTTACAGTGTGTGGGATTCAGTACAAAACAGCTCAACATCTTTGGTTGAGTGTCAGTGTCAAGCTGCTGATCTAATTCTCAGCTGCTTCACCCACAGCCGTTCTGTGTTGTGGTTTCCTGGGGATGCTCCTCCTAAAGACAGACTTCCTTTTAAGATGGAAATCCAAGAAGGATGATACGCAAGTTAGAAGGCAGCTTCTCTTGTAGCAGTAGCTCTGAATTGAAAGATATGTTGTCTTTCAGAAAGGCGGTTCTTATTAAAATTACAGTACAGTAGTACTTTTATATTGTATTAAAAGGATATTGATTTAAAGTTATGAAACACATTATGTCATTTTCAGTTTTATCAAAGAGAATCATAGGTTTGTTTTTTTTCAGATTCAACTCCTGAAAAAAATTCCGCTACTGTATATACTGATTTCTAAATTGTTGGTATCTTTAATCCAACATGACTTTAGTTTTAGGTGAATCCGTTTAAAGTCCTATTGCAGAAGAGGTGAGGCACTGCACAAATTGATACATTATTAGTAATTTATTTGTCTGATACTTTTTATCAAAAACAACCTACATTTTCAACAATTTACACAGCTGGGTATTTGAAGTACTTCAAGGGTACTTCAAGGGTAAAACAGCAGCGTCTCACCTCAGATTTAAACCCAAAACATTCAGGTCAGGAGTCCAGAACCCTAACCAATGCTTTCATACATAACCATACCCATAACAAGCTACAGCTAACCTGCATTTTAAATTAAACTTTGTCTTAGCTAAATGCTAAAATGAGATAGAGGTAGAAATAGAAGAAGCACACAAGCTGTGACAATGAAGAGAAGGTACAGCTATGTGTTCATTTGGTTGGCATGAATGATACCAGTCCCAGATTACCCAAGGGGACATGCCACAGAAATATGAAAAAAAGACTCTCCAGGGGTTAGGTTCAAAATAGCCAAGAATTTCCTGAGGAACATGTGAAAAAGTGGGATTTCTCTAACATATTGGAAGGTGAAGTTTGAAACAAATCACATGCATCTGGTTTTACAGCTCCACACAAACCCAAAACCCAAGTTAATGAACAGTGAACAGGGAAATCTACCTTACAACTTGCTTAGCTTCTTCCTGCAAGTCCTGGTATGCAACATCCGTTTGCTTTCCCTGTACACTTCCTGCCAGCAGGTTTTGAGATATCCTTGGAAGCAGCAGTTTGAAGTTACATCAAATAAAAACTAAAAGGAAGGTGTCTGGAGAGATCCCTAAAGAAAAACTCAAGGAACAAAAGATTCAGAGAGGCAGAGAGAGAAATACTGGAAGTACTTGTTCTGTCATGGAATTGTGCCCCTCTTTCCTGTAAAGGTGGATGACACAACATACTGGCAGCACACTTTGCATTGAAAATAGCTGTTAAGAGTGTAAAAAACAGAAACCTCTAATTATAGACATCTTGCATTCTCACATAAAGGATCCCATCTTCTACACAGCTCATTTAGGTAGAACTGAAAGCTAAGTATGCCGTCTTACAGTAACAGTGACTAAAGGACATTTACATCTGAATGCATTTATTTGTTTTACAACGCACTTTTACCAACCAACAGCCCTTTTTATAAAATTTTATATTTTAAATTTTTAAGTTTTCTGTGTCTTGGAAATGATTTGTAATCATTAAGCAACTGAAGCTGACTGAAATTCAGGCAAAACAAACATAAAGAAAAAGAAAGTTGTAATAATAGAAATAATACTGCATTTCATCCCAAAGGCTCACAAGGAACTTTAAATACAGAATGGGATCTATACACCACAACTGAAGCACAGCAATCTCCTTGGTGACATGTTGTATCAGCCATTATGTGACAGTAACGCTACTGCACTGCAGATCTGATGGAGTAAATTACTTCAGTTGAATTACGGGGAGACTTAGGTTCTTCTGAACAAACCCAGGAAAGAGCTTACTTTAGCAGAATTTAACACCTCTAATCTTAGCTACAGTTACATGAAATACTCTGGCATATTAGCATTTAAAAATCATTACATCTGGTTTTGCCCTGGATGGATATCGTATAAACCTTCACTGACTGTTCCATCTCCCTTAAAGACCAACAATTTCATTTTAGAGACTCTTAAGAAAACCCTTGATAGACAGAAAAATACTATATTAAAATTAATTTATATTAAAGTTTATATTCCTTTTAATTTCACATTTAAATGACTATGTTTAAAAAAACAAACCTACTACCTGAAAACATCCTCTTCAACACAAGTGAAGAGCACCTCAATTATAAGCAGGAGTGTGGGAAATGGAAGTCTGGAAGAGAATCATTAATATCAAACACAAACCAGCGTCAATCCTAAACTTCATGTAATATTTCCGATCTTCCTTATCTTCTCATATCCATCAAGATGGTAGACTGGCATATTACTAGTTATGTGCTGTAGTCTCATGTGATGTTGTCATGTTAATTGGCTATTACTAATGGCACCATGTTTAAAATTCCAGGAATTGTTACTAAATCCAAGGAAAAACAGTGGCTTTTCCACCATTACTCATTATACGCTATTCCACTCACCCCCTTCTCCATCCTCCTTCTAATTCATGGGTCTTAAGTGCCATAATGTTAAACTCCAAAATTAAAGTTCTGACCAAGGATCCTGATTAGGCTGTCCCACCGACACAGCTGGCAGCCCCCGTACCTACCAGTTTGTTGTGCATGGTCAAGGTATTCTTGAGCCATAAAAATCCCAGCTGTGTAACATACGAAGCCTGACACCTGTTTTCTTGATCATTTACACGTCGTAGAAGGAGAAACAAACACCGCTCAATTAAAGCAACCTTGCAGCCTTGACACGTTTTCTTACAAGCGCCTTGGTAAATATACTGCCCTACCAAAATATTAGAGAATGCGCCTTGAAGTGGGTCAGTCCACCTCTTGCTGTGATTACAGCTGCAACATAATCATTACCACTACATGCACACAGGTGTCCATGGAGATACGGGGCCAACAACAGCATGGTTGGCACGGTTCTCTGTGAGATGTGGTTAGTAGTTCTTTCGCTTCATGTAGCTTTAAATGTCCTTCCTTTTGCTGTTTCTATCAGCCAGCCACTGACTGTAAACCCTTGAAGCTTTTTGAATTGACACATTAGCCAGGTATGCTGTTACCTTCAATGTCACGGCAAAGGCACGTGGCACCAACAGCCATGGCCTCTTATGGATTACATACATAGGCATTTTTTTCCCATATTACAACACACATAGGTAAAAGCCTGGTATGATACTAATTCACAGTTTCTGCTACAGTGTGGGTCTTTCTTATTGAACATACCGCTCTCCAAAATTGTGATAGTGTTATGTATGTTTCTAGGTTAAGACAGGGAATTAGAAAGAGTTTGAGGTCTAGATTAATTAAGTGAAAATAAAAATTCTTGTTGGTTAATTTAAAGTTAATTTCAAACACAATGAATTAGTTTAATCAATACAGTTTTATTCAGTAGTATTTTATATTTTGGAAAGAGGTAGACAGCAGTCTGTAAGAGATTGTAAAACAAGCACCCAAAAGGCTTCCAGACAGATCATTTTCATTGATACCTGTTTTATGCAAATTATATTATCTTTGTATCTTTGAGAAACACAAAAATAATGCTATAATATCAACAGGGAAGGAATACAACTTCATCATGTAACTTCCTCCATGGCACATTTTATAAGCAATTGACATTGTTATGGACACCTTTCAAGGTCTGTGGGAAAGCTAAAAAAATATTTGAAAAACAGTGATTCTTCATTCAACACTCCCCTTAATCTACCTCATATAGTACACATCAAAGAAAAAAACCAATTTTACACTGTAGGCTAACTCTGTGTGACATGCTCATGTATTTAATTTGCTGTATAGTCGGCCCACTTAGGAAAATATAGCCACTGCTCAGCAAGTGGTCAGAATTTCTCTGCATTGATTCAATTTTGGACAGGAATGAGCACTTATATGTTTTGTCATTCTAAGCTTATCTGTCAGTTTTGTATGTTATTTGTGGTATTTAATATTGAGTTAAGATGTTCATGGGAATCTTGAACAACTTTTTCTATATAAGATCACTTTATTAACCATATACAATTTCTTGCATTAGGAATTTGTCTTTTCTGCATGCCCCAGCTTGCTCTCCATAAGACACAGACAGAGTGCAGGGTCAGCTAATGTACAGCACCCCTGGAGCAGTTGGAGTTAAGGGCCTTGCTCAGGGGCCCAACAGAGTAGGATTCCTTTATCAGCCACAGGATTTGAGCCAGCAACCTTCCAGCCACAAGCGCAGATCCTTAGCCACAGAGCCACCACTCCACCCCCACTTTATGCAAAGCTGGTAAATCTGTTACTTTAGTTATTGTATTCTATGAGCTGTGCAGCTAATTTATTTAAGGACCTATACTGGGAAGTTAAACATGCAAATTAATCAACACTTCAAGCAAAATCATCTTATTATAAATATTTGGTATGTCCTCTGTATTTAAATATTTATATAAAATAAAATATAAAAATATTTTAAAATTTTATATACATTTTATATATACATGCTTTCCTACTGTATACATATATGTACTGTATACAGTATATATTCTAAAAATACAGAAAAGTTAAAATTGAATAGTCCCTTGAATTGCATCTATACTGTATATGATTTTCAGACATGCTTTTAAAACATACAGTATTTTTATATTTTTTTTGTTGAGAACTCTATTGGTGCAGGCAAATTCAAATAAGGTGAATTGATTTCAATTTTTTTCACTTTTCAGTGTGTTTTTAAATTTTCTTTAAAAATATACGGAGTTTGTATTTGGTGTCTACACTGTATCCGTTCCTGAGATTCAGAACTCACCTTATTCAGCCTTTATTAGGAGAAATGTGATAAACTGAATTTAAGCAACACTTACTGTGGGAGAGTTCAATACATTACTACCTGTGCCTTTTGATTAAATTGATCTCTTATTAAATGCATTTTAGTAAAGAATAAGAAAGAAAAATCTTAATTAGCAGGTTGAGGACAGATTGCATATAGTTTTGAATGCTGACATTTTTGGCAATATTGTACTTTAGCCGTAGAAAGCAAATCAATTACAGACACTAATTAGCTCTGGTGATTAAGGGCCCATTTGGGACATAAACCAGTGGACACAGTGATCCCCCAGGGTGAGACTGAGAACTACTTATTTAGACAATCAACGCACATGTGGCATGAAATGGATTAAACTGAAAAAATGTGTAAACAAACAGCTTAATATCATATTATGGTGTTTAACCAGGGACAATATTTTACTCTATAACAGAGCTGTCCAATCCTCTCCTGGAGGGCCAGTGTGTCTGCAGGTTTTCTAGATCTTTTCAATATAGCAGCACATGAAAAGCTGGGTGAATGGGTCCAGTTAAGTCAGTAATCAGCTTCTTAAGAGCTAAGTTGGAATAATAACCTGTTTAACACACTGGCCATCCAGGATGTGGATTAGACCGGCCTGCCCTTCAGCAATAGTACTTAAAAACTGTATTTTTATAATCATTTTGGAACAGGTCATTCTATCAATTGATGAGTCTGCAGGAAAGAGTTTGTGTTTTATTGAATTTTTACTCAGGGCTGTTCAAAGTCCAGTGTTCACTGTGCATGTAGTTCAATATTCATGCTTCTGGATGTATTTCTGCATGTGCCACACCTATACACAAAGGAAAGCAATGTATAAAACAGGAGAATGTGCTGCTGTTCATGATCCAACAACACAGGGAGTTATTATGGTGTGTTAGGCACATTAGCTCACTGTGAAGCAGTAGTTAGTATTCTGGACTCATACTTGGAAGGTTGTAGTTTCAAATCTGAGGTGAGACACTGCTGTTTTACCTTTGCGCAAGATACTTCATCTGAATTTCTATAGCAAAATACACAGCTACAAACAGGTTCATAAGTGTCAGTCAAATATATAAATATGATCTATACCTGGTAAGAACTTCATGGTTGGAAAAAACTGTGATATTTGACATAGTATATCTTTGCAGCTGACATCTGATGGTTCTTATATCTAATGTACTGTATGTCCATGCACAGAAAGGCCTTTAAGTGTGGGAAAGAATTTCATATCTGCTGTTTAGAAGAGCCATACTGTATTTCATTCATATCACTGTATACAGTATGTCCAGTTACAATGATTCTCAACCAGTGGGCCATGAGATACCCACTAGAGGGTCTTGGAGATGGTACAGTACATAATGATTGTGACCTATGTGGGCCCTGACCACTGTGACACATACAGTACATACTGTAAGTGGGCCTTGTGTTGAAAAGTTTGACAAGCTCTGTCACATGGAAGTATGTGTGATTTTTTTGTCAGCTTCTCATGATAGTCAAAAGAGAAGGTGGACTTCTACAAATAAATAATCACCTGTTCCTCCTGTGATGATGAGCAAGACAATTGCACAACTAGTCTTTTCTCGAGGTCCCAATTTTTTTCTTTAAAAGATACTCATTTTTATTGTCAAATAAATTGTCCTCAGTGTGTTGTGAGGAGTATTTCAGAGGTTTGGTAGTCAACTACTGAAAGGTAAAATAAGGTTTGGGTTCAGTTCTCAGAGAAAGGACATACCTGTAGCATTTTGAGAAACAATTTGAGAAAAAAGTGGTAGTGTTGAATGTGAAACAAAAGTGACAGACTCGTGCAGACCTACAGCAAATTCATGTGCAAGACACAATCCTATGATGTAGGATTCATTGGTGAATCTGCCCTTTTAGTTGTTTCTCGGGGACTGTTTATCTCATACAGCTGACTCTCATCGTTGTTACCTTCTGTGTGGTACACCCAGACTCTGCCTCGGGCCACTCAGCCTTCCATAACTTGATGCAGGGTGGGAGGCAGCAACTGATTACAAAGCGTAAAATAAAATGGTTAGATTAGCTAATTTCTCCCAGCCCTAATGGAGACAGAAAGCAAAACAATATTTTTGATAAGATCTGGTTTTCAATTGTCCTCTTGGTCAGGTAATTATCCACCACAGTAGTTCCATTAGGGAGCTCCAGTGCTCCTTTTCACATTCCACAGAAATTAGGCCTCCCACGCCAGGGCTCAATTAGCTTGCCAGTCTTTGTTTATAGGTTTCTAATATTATTCTAATAACCAGTAACTAGCAGTTGGCAAACTGCACAAACTCCTACAAGTTGTGATGATTGAAGTTCTAATTAAAGGAATGCTTAAATCAAGGATGAGAAAACAACCAGTTCCTTACCAATACAGTATCTAAATGACTAAGTTGTCCATTCTGATGTGGGCAGCAACTATATACTGTACAGTAGTTCCTCCCATTTGCCTATGGATGTTTTGCCTTTTATTCTCTTTATTCAGTGTTATTCCTGATTGAAGGCCTGATTTCTATTTCCTGCCATGCGGTCACTGATATTTTTGTGTTCTACAAACAAAGTCAAATGTGATGGAGTCCATAACATGGTACTTAGGCTGAATTTTTTGCATTTTAGTTACTGCTATGTAGTTTGTTTAATAATAATAATAACAAGAGGTCCTTGCATTCATTTAGCACTTTTCATCTCAAAGGATCTTAATATTTGCATATAGTTGGGGACACATTTAATTTACCACTGAAGCTCAGTTACCGCCTGGGTGACACGCAGCCGCCTTTCTGTACCCCCTCTTCACAGCAAATCAGGTCGGGGAATGAGAAACTGCTTAACTAGGTGAATTAAAGGAGAACCGTATCTTATATTGTACAAGCCAAGTGTGGAATTTAGACAGGATGCTGGAGTTAACACCCCAGCTCTTAAAAACTGTGCCAGGTAGTCTTTAGTAGTCAGGACCTGAGTTTTATGTATTATCTATATGAGACTAAGAGTCAATAAGTAGCCATGAGAGATGCTTCTATAGGAGTCAAGTGCTCTTGTTAGGACTGGAAGGGTGAAAGATTTAACTTGCTGGAACAAATATGTTTTTGAAAAAGCTCGAGGATTTCCTGTAACATCCTGACCAAAACAAACTCAGTAATGTAGATGGAGTATTCAGTTTCACTCTGTCTACATGGAAGGACATGAGTCTTAATACCAAAGTTCTCTGTAAAGTTGCAGTCCAGTGAACAAACGCATAAATATTCTATACTGTACATTTACACCTTCTTATTTATGGGAAGAACTGGAAAACCTATTTCGATAAGGAAGAGATTGCATTAAAAACTAGTAGAACCTTACTTGCAACTTGAGGCATGAATACAATTAATAAAATTGTCCTTCTCAAGTTACATGCACATATATTTGATTATAATATTGACCTTAATGAAGTAAACCCAAAATCACATGCTCTGTTACTGTTTACCACCAGCAGCTGTGCCACTAATTTGGGGTGAAAAAAGTAAGGTCAGTCCATAATGTGGGTCATATTTCAGCACATCCCTTTTCCAGCACATACTGATCTGTAGCTGTGACTTGTTCATGTGAATAGGATTTATAATAGGTATTATAAACTGATTATTGCAATTAGTTTTGTTATTGGCTCGGGTGATTAATAATGCTTGACCAGTATTAAAGGAAAAAAAAACTTGTGAAATTTAAAATTATGGTTCTCCAATTCTCTTTAACACCTTTTTAAAGTGTAAGTTAATGTGCTGTTGTGTGCAGCACACATGCATAGCAAACATTGCCCCTTGTGATCGTAGTTACCAATCTCTGCTAGCCATCTAATGACAATAATCGGGAGCCCCTGAAGGCAAAGTGAAAAAAAGAGAGAACCAGATGTCTCCGGCTGATTTTCCAACTTGAAACCAAAGTTACTGCACTCTTCTGCACTCATATTAAAGGTTGGGGGGTTATGTTTTAGGTGCATTAACCCTTTGCTAGTGGCAGCTTAACTATTATCGTTGTTTAACTGATGTCTCAGGTTTCTGGGGTACCCATTGGGATCATCACTGAAATAAGGTGCATTTTATATCCATATAAAGAGCTTGTGCTCTTTATTCATAACTGGAAGCCAGAGCTCAAATGG
Organism: Atractosteus spatula; assembly: GCF_055471065.1. Classification (NCBI taxonomy): domain Eukaryota; kingdom Metazoa; phylum Chordata; class Actinopteri; order Semionotiformes; family Lepisosteidae; genus Atractosteus; species Atractosteus spatula. The sequence continues at coordinate 61,284,419 of NC_142708.1, read as the reverse complement.
TTAGGATTAAAATAAGCTTGACTTGCCCAAACAAGGTCCCAGTGGGCATTAGTAAAATGCTCTACAGCTTTAGAAAACACACTATCATTATAGTTGGGTGGCCAAGTGTGGGGTAAGCAAGAAATAACCTTGCATCAGCCTCTCTGGATTCAGGAGGTTTGGAGGTGATTGTTTATGTGCTGTGTTGATGTGTTGCTAGGTTCTGGAACATTGCAATACATATTAGTGCTTGAAGAAAATAAAAAAAAAAACACTTACAGAGCCCAGCTGTATTAAAAACAAACCTGATACAGAGACGACCACAGAGGGAAGGACACTATATATAAAAGAACTGACTGGTCAGTAGCACATCTTTTTCATGAATAAGAGGGTATTGAGACAATAGTGAAGTGAAGGACACTTTAAAAAAGAAGCACAAGTGAATGAGACAAAAAATGCAGTACTGTACATGTTCTTTGTTATAGACTTCATGCTGTACATACAAAAACAATTCATCTTTTCAAACTAATATGTAATAATGAGCATAAGGTTGCTATTTTTCTTTTGCTCACCTCTGTGAGCATCAATTTATTCCTGGTAGTGTTCACAGAATATTCAGGTATGGATTGAATAACATATTTGATTCTTAAAACAGATGACAAAAGAAAATCATATAAAATACGACTGTTACGACCCCAAGTGTCTAGGGGTAAAGGGGTGTAACATTTAGGATAATTCTTTTGGAAGCAGGGGGGGTTTTGGTGAAGGACTAGGAAGCGTGATAACAAGGGTAAGGAACTAGAGTGGTGCCAAAGGAAAGAAAATAACAAACAAAAAGGGAGCTGGCTAGGACAGTGAGGGAAAGCTAATCTGACTACAAAAGAAAACCCGAAACACACGGTCTTCGGCGTCTTCAACACACTAGCTAACCTGCACTGACTACCCAAAACCATACAAGACAAACGGCACTCACCCGTACTAACTAGTGTACTAATACAAAATCAACTAAGTGTGTAAGTGTACCCAACAACCTAAACTACCCTTATATACAAAAGATCACACAAAAACACAAGTGAACCAGGAATACAAATAAGGGAAAACAAGAGTAATCAACAGGAGCAGGGTTCAAAAGAACACAAAAGTTGAACATGTAACACTGGGGCAAGGTAATGGCAAAACAAGGATGAACACACAAACAAACGAAAGTACAAAGAAACTAACGTAAAACCAACAAAACAACAAAGCCGAAGCTATACGAAAATACACACACACAAAGCAAAACAAACCAACAAACGAAGCCGAAGCAATAACCAGAAGCGAAGCGAAGCGAAGCGATAACCAAAACCAAACGGGACCAAAGTCAAACGAAAGGCCTCTCCTTGGTGAAAACCTCCATGTTATATGCTGAATAAGATGTGTTCTGATTGGCTGAGAGCTAATTGATGATGACATCAACTGAAAGTGTGGTGTAATGGTGGGCCAATGGGGAAGGGAGAACAATCAAGGGTCAACAGTGTGGACATAACAGAAAAAACACACACAGAACACACACTGGGACGTAACAACGACAATACATACAGAGTGATGATTTATGTAATGTTTCAACTATAAAATATGACAGATTTAAACCTTGCAGTATTAGTATTGGGCATTGAATGTTCACACAACCATTGCAGATTTGATTCACAGACCTAATCAGCCTCTGGATAGACTACTGTGGGGCGTCCCATCCCTGTTCCTGTGGAGGTTGCCTTGTGTTGATGGTGGTGTTGGCCAGTAACTCCCATAGTTACTTCACTGGACTCAGATCAGGAAACAAACGTGAACATGGAAAGACCTCAACGTTGTGTTTAATGTGGTCTTGCACTGTGCTGTGGGAAAGTCATCACTTCCAATGGGCTTCCAGCAACGCAAAAACTGTAGGCTCAAAGGCTTTGACAAAGTCTCCTGGAGCAGAAGAGTTCACTTCAATCTGTGTCAAAGGAGTTCTCACAGAATAAAGAACCGCAACCACCATGGTCACGTTAGTTACTGTAGATTGAACAGCGCTATAACAAACACCCATCATGCCTGTCATAAAACAGTCCACCACTCTCTGCAACCACCTTAGATGCTGTCACGACTCGTACGTTCTCCTGTAAGCGACCTGGCAATCCCACGCGTACTAAATTCCACACGCGCTCATCCAGGAATTAATTATCCAACCACGTCTCTCTCTCCAATATTTAAACACTATTCACCAGCTTACATACGCTTACTATTGAGAAGTCTTCCACAGCTTTCTCTTGTGCGCTCTCATAGTCTCGACCTGACCCCTTGATTACTCGACCTGGTTCTCCTACTTTTGACTTCGCTCTTGCCTAACGACTTGGATTTGGAATCTTGGATTTACTTTTGCTCGAACTCCCTTCCTCATGGCTTCACACAGGGGTCCAACTACTCACCCCTTTCAGAATTCCTGACAGATGCCCTCTGGTCCACAGAAAATGGTGATTTCATTTCTCAGCTGTCAGTGTGTGAGCCCTGAATGACCTTAGAGTCTGTAGATCATTTTCTTGCAGATGGTGAGCTTCAAGTCATTTAGCTGAGGCATGGGTTATTTCCAGAGCTGTTTATGTAAAACTTTCCAAGAAGAGCAACAATGCCCAAAGCCCCTGCACCGTGTGTGTGCTGTCTGATTTCTACTGCTAGGGTTATATTTTGCACTTGCGGTGGGGGAAGGAGTTAGTTGAGAGTGTCAGTTTGAGGGTGTGAGTTCTGTTCAGATGTGTGTGACCCCAGCTGCAACCGTGGATGCTTCTGGAAAGTTTTTCAGATGTTTGAACTGAGCCTAAACATACAGGGCTTTATATTTCAGTGCAGTTTTTTCAGCTGCAGTCACAATCACCACAGTTGGCCACTAAGTATTTAAAAACCACAACAAAAACATTCAGCTAATTGCTTAATCTGCTATTTATATATTAAAATGTCTCATGTAATATGGAACTGGATATTTAAGACATCATAATTGGGTTCTATGATGACCAAATTATTTGAATCCCAGGTTAATATTTACTCTGAACTAAATTTCCAAAGTCACTTTCCAATTTATCTTCCTCAGTCTCTGGAAAATAGGCCTGAGTTAATCTTTCAGTTACTTTGAACATATGTTGAGAATGAGCGCTATAGAGGGAAAATAGATGAAATACACAATCGCACAGGGAATCACATCCATTTCAAAGTCATGTCCCCTAGAGAATAACACGTGAGGATGTGTGTGTGAATATTACTCCTTATCCTCAATTTTGCCTCTTGTGGGATACAAATATATCTTGTTTGAGACTGCAGTCATGACCTATTAAACTGTATCCTGTTCATGGAACAAAATATGACAAATACTGTAGGTTGAGCAAGGGGTTTTCATTATCATTTATTGAGCCCATCTATGTTCATGTGGGACTCATTTCCAGTGACTAGGCTTGACGGAGCTATGAATGAAAGTATTTCAGACTATGACTCAGTAATATTGAATAAACAATCAGCATCAAATCAAATGAAAGGAAAACCCCTTCATGTTCTTTGGCAAACAGTATTTTCTTTGTCCAGGTTGGATTTGCTCCATTGCAATTGTGGCAATGATTACAAAACAATTCTGATTGTTTGTGCTGTTTGTACTGTGTGTGCAATAACATGGCATAGCAGAAATACGGAGTGAGATAGAATGGGAAAGACTGTACAAGTGACATTTTAAGCAAGTACTACACAGTTGCGGGAGGTACAGACCTCACTTTGACATTGAGGAAAGAAAAATTAGTTACTGAACTCAGGGTGTTCTGTAAGAGAGATATACAGTAAAGTAACCAGATGGCCAGGACTGAACATACAGGAAAGTGAAATTTCCTGCTATTGGCAACTACAAGCGCTAAGGGTAGGAAGGATGGAATGAAAACAGTTTAGCTCTAATGTATATAGTCTTGGATTTACTGTAGAAATGAGTAGGGCCAGGAGGCCAATGGAGAAATGTCAAGCCAATGGAGAGCTGATGTTAGAGCTGGGATGCAATTAGCAGAGTTTTCAATGAGAAGAGAGATGCAGTAGTACATGTAAATGGGGCTGGTGCCTGGAATAAGAGCAGGGCAAAACAGCTAATGACACTGAAGAGTGGACTCTTTACATGAAGGTCATGAAGAGGTGACAAGAGCGTCCCCTGGGCAGAAATGTGCTGAAAGTTGGAGAGGAACTGGGGGTGACACAAAGGTGTTTTCTGGAAGAGCAAATCTTGTATATCTGATGCTCTACTAGAGGCACATGCTACAATATATCTGTGAGAGCCTGAAGAACATGTGGAGCATGATGACCTGTCCATTGCAGTTAAGAAAACAAATGTAAATGTAAATGCTAAATGTCCATATCAAACTAAACAAAGGGGATATACAGTATGCACCTGTGCGACAGATATCTTTAATGATCTTGCATCTATTGTAAGAAAGAGTTGTACTATTTACAGGAAGTTGTGTCTAACATGCCTTATTCTGCTTCCAATGAGGGTGAGAGTGGGGGTGTGAGGAGGAGTAATGCGGAGCGAACATTTTATGACCAAGCTCTAATGAAACATGAAAGGGATTCTGTTTCATTCGGCAAGTTACAGGGCTTTGAGAGCTGGGATTGAAGACCTGCTTCCTCTCATTTCTAATCATCTTTGCCCTTAGACGGCTGATTCCTCTCCTTGTGAACACTGCGAGGACTTTCATTTAATGCAGCCCTGAAACCACAGAATGAGGCCTGAGAAATCGCTCCTGACTGGGATGTCCCGTTGCTGTCAGCTCTGCTTTGTCTGATTAAAACCGTCTGTGCAGCCCTTTGCGTGATAGACCTAGACACAAATTAATAGGAGGACAACGTGTTGACCTACAAAACAAAAAAACCAAAAAGCACAACAACCCGATAACTACAAACAGACTCAATTTTCTTAGCGCCAGCTTATGCAAAATATCTCCTCAAGGACTTCTCATCCATTTGATCATTTTATCACAAATCTGAAATCTCACAAATCTCACAAATAATTAAGTTTCCTGACTTTATATATGTTTTGCTTTTTTCCCTTGCACTGTGCTTAATTACTTTAGAACAGTCCTATCTTAGATTTTTTTCTGTTTACATATTCATGGACTTTATGACATTAAACATGCCTTCAAATCACTTTTTATTCTGGCCAGATTGCAAACAGACAAAGGAGGAAAAATATGCAAGACGAAAATAGTGCTATGTTTGATTATGATAGAGTCTGGTCCTCAAACCTCAATCTAAACATTACAGTGGAAAGATGTGGCTAAAAAATTGCACTCCTTTTTGTAAATAACACTTTGGAAGCATTTGTCCTTGTCAAAAAGTAGAATTGTGTTATTTTAAATTGTTAGTGCATCTTAATCCTCCTTCTCATAAGGGTTTTTTTTTTAAACACACCAATTATGGTAAAAGTGATGAATAATGAATTTTTTTTATTTCCGTTGTCTTGCAGTGACTTTGAAAAGTAATTCTGAACATATTGTTTGAAATGTGGTATTGGGTTACATAAAAGTAACAATGCTTAAATTATTTTTTTAGTATGAGCTATTACTGTATGTTAAATGGGTAATATTAGAACTACAATGATACTGGTGAAAATGTATTATTTTTTAATCTGTAATAAGAGAATTATAAGAATTAATGTATAAATAACGAACTAAGGCTATACAAATGTTACCTTCAGTTATGTTAATATGGACTATTATATGTAAAGATGTTGGGTTACTTCAGATAATTTAAGCTGTGTTTTTATTTGTATTCAGCTGAAATATTATGACATGAAAAGGTTTATTTGACCTGTCCTGTGACTGCATAATGTTCCAAGCAAAATTAAACACACTACACCAATGAATGCATCTTGATGTTTTGTTGGAGACTGAGGTTATGTCCTCTTTTGTGCAAAAAACACGCACGTTTTTTTGCACAAGAGAGTGCTTTCCTTCATTTTCAATTTGCTACTCAGAATTGTTCGAAATTTGCTGTAAATTGAAATTGAACTGGGCTTTTCAGTCACACTGACAAGGCAAAACACTATTAACACTATAAAATGCATCAGCACAACTGAGCCTTAATTTGATACCTCTGACAATCGTTTCATGCAGGGTCCAGTGCAGTTAGTTGTGCTGCATGATATTTTTATTACTAACATGTCAGTAGCATAGGAAAACTGAACAATTGCTTTGACTTTCATACAGTATGTGTGCCATTTGTGCATGACAAGGATCTCTCAACAAATTTATACAGCATGGTGTGTTTTGTTTTGATTTATTTTCTAGTTGTTCACTGATATTTTGCTTGCATCTTGAAAATCATTTTCCACGTATTAAATGTAATTCATTTTTAACATATATGTGAACTTTACACGATGACCATGACTAAGCATGCACTTCTGGTTAGCTTTCATTTCATCATTTTATTCCAGGTTTTGTATCATGTAAGAATGACTTTATAATTGAACATCATAATTTTTTTCCACATAATAATTGTCAGATATAGCTCTAGATTTGGGGTATTCATCATTTTATTGTACAGCTGACATCAGGAATGTTTTAATTGCAGTGGTGGGCTCATTTTTGCTTTTTTGAAAGAGAGGAGCTGAGGAGAAAGTAAACATTTTTTCATGGGCTCTGAACCATACTAGACTACTGTGTCCACTGCAGTGTTTTAAAACAATCAGATTTGAATCCTATGAAAGATTGATTTGTTGTAGAATTATTGACCTTTTGTCTGCTATCTGTTTAATTTAACAGAAGTGAGTCGTGTGTAAATTAAACTACCAAAACCTTAGATTTGTTTATTTTAAAAAGATTTTAAACAAAGTCATGAAACTTATGCTAACAAAGGAATCTCTTGAATTCCTGAATTTATTCTTGTAGTTTCCTGAAAATAATCTGAGGGCTTATTTAAAGCAATATAAGGAGGTGATTATATATGAAGATAAATGGCCTATCTTATCTTAACTTGTTCTTGTCAATCTATCTATTATTTATCTATATGTTTTTGTATTTGTCTGACAAAATACTTTTGCCCATAATTTGCACTTCTTTGTTGAAAATGGGTATCTTACCTGTCATGGACAGATTTGTACAGTATTTATCCTGAAAAACAGTGCCCACTGGCATGAGTATTAACTGTCTGCATCTAAATCAACTTAAGTGTTTTGTCCAAAGCTGTTACACCTTTTAATATTGAGCTGCAAGTCAAGACATTCTATTTGATTAAGTAAATCTTTAAAAAATCTTAATAAAGTTACTTAGTGAAAGTCTCTAGCTAAAAATCAATCCCATATGAACTAGCTTCAAAGTTCATTTTTTATGGGAAAATGTGTTTGGAAGATTAATGGGATTTCTGTTGTCAATATGTATCACTGCTTGATGGGTACAGACGTTCAAAAGCATAAAAAAGATGGCACAGAAGTCAACACTACTGCATCACAGCTCTTGGGTCCTGGGTTTGATTCCCTTGCTGGAGAGTATTTTGTGAGTATCTTGCTTCTACAAATTTTCAATCTTCACCATACAGTGTAAGTTATGATGATGTCTCATGGTAATGGTACTAAATTATTTAGTTTTTTCTAAGAGAAACAAACAATTGTATCAGAGAAGTGACCTTGTCAGAGAATTAATTTTTGGTATGCACTTACAATAAATTCCGAAGGTATTTTGATTATTTAATCATTTAATTATATTTGTATCAAAACAAAAAAAAATCCAAATATCACTTTGACAGGACAGCATTTCTGTAGCAACCTCAACAAAACAGCAACTCTTGAGCTACAACATTCCATATCTGTCAATATAATATTTTTATTGGCTTTATGCTCCTGTTTTCCAGGGAAATGATAAAATGCACAATAAGTTATCCTGCTGTAACATGCTCTTACAACTGTGGGGGTATGAGCTAATTTCTGGGCTGTAATTGTGACATAATTAACAAATTCTTTCAAAGAAACCCCATTGATATTCTCTGTTTATACAACCCCAGCAAAATTCCAGCAAAATATTTAATGACATAAGTGGGATATCATAAAAGCACCACAAGTAGAGAGGGTAAAAACCACACACTAATAAATACCACAGATACTTGCTGTTTCTTCAAGCTGGTATTGAAACATGTCTTTAGTCTAATTAGTATATATTCTGTTTATATCACACTAAATAAGAAATGGAAGCATTGGCCTATTGTGCTATCCCGGGCCATTTTTTTTCTTTATTTCTTGATTTTTATTGTTAAACTCTTCCAGCCTTCTAAATTCCTGTGGTCCGGAGGGCAAAACTGGGAGGCAGACGTTTATCAGAGGCCTTGGTTAAAGTTCTTTGTGATGTCACAAGAAAAGAAGCTGTTCTCCAGACCCATTTTAGCATTCACACACCAGGGTTCCAGAGCTGTTCAGTACCAGTGAAATATCACCTGGTGCTGGTTTAATCTTTGTCATTCTTGTGGTACAAATTGAAAGTTGGAGCTGAAGTCTTCACTTGGAAAATGTGCTTTGCCTGTGTGAAATCTTAAAAAAGAGCATACTAAGCACTCTCACTGCTTTTAGAAGATTTTTATTTGCAACTGTAGAAACAAAAAATGGTCATAGCAGTAGCACATTAGAAACAACACAGCTTGGTGGAGAAGCCATGTGTTTTGTTTGTAAGGGAAACACACATACACATTCATCTTTGATGCAACAAGTGAGGTTCACAACAGCCCTGGGTCCTATCACAAAAGGCTAATTACACTATTGTGCTCTACACAGGATAAAAAAAAGTTCAGTATAAAAACTTATGGGGTTAAAGGACGTTAAAGTCAATGATAGACAAAAAGCTATTTTATAAACAAATTGGAAATAAAATACTAATTTGTCACAGCTGCCTTATTCCTCCAAACCTGTAGCAATGAAGCTTTAGAAAGCTGTTTGTTTTTTATCACACAACATGCAAAAGAATGCAGAGTATTAGCAACATCAGACTTAATTTATAATATTATTTTCAGGTTTGCTGTCTCAAATGAAACTCATATGCAAACATGTTAAGGAACCAAATGCCTGAATTTGAACAGGGGAATATATGGTTATTGAATTGAGGAACGTACTTTTCTGAAAGGAGGGACAACGTCAATCCTTTGGACTGTTTTCAGCTCAAAATTGAAAGAACGAATAACAGTCACAAATGAAAATTCAAAGGAAGTAAATGTTGGGTAAGTAATAGGAGGTTAGAGTTGTGGTTGTCTGTGCTGGTATGTGTATGGGATTGACGGTTTTTAAGTGTTCTTAGCAGGAAAGCCCACAAAGGCAGGCGAATTTAGTTTTACAAATCATGGGGATTATAAAGTTGAACAAAAGGAAGGATCAGGGCTATAATGAAAACCAAAGAACCCTACTGCTGTTAACAGCTTCAAAATACAAGTCTACACACAGTAGAATGTGCATCTAGTCTCTTTATATCTACAGTTAAGTTGGCCACTTAAGTATTCAACCAATCAAACTACCATCCAATGAGCATGAATAAAGCAAACTCTTGCATTAAAGGATCTGAGCTGAAGTGCTTTCAAATATTCTTTTTTTCCTTGGGTTGTAATATTCAGACTATATTGTTTCTGTTGTGTGCCATTGTCATGACACTAAGAAAAGATACACTTGCATCGTTTTCATCACTACAGTATATGATGCTACTGAGGGCTGATGGTCATAAACAACACCTAACAGACCTTGCCTTCTTCTCTCTGTCTCTGTTTCTCTCTCTCCATCTTCCTTTCCTCCCCTGTCTACTACTACTTTTTCTTTTTTGTGAGACTAAATTATTATTGGGGATATTACAGAATTAAATTGTATTTTCATAAATAAAAAAATACATAATATCGGTTTTATGCAAAAAGTAGAGAAAGCACAAAAAACAAAAAACATATAGAGTAATAAACATAAAAATTAATTCCAAGCTAGCTTTGCAGAATTCTACTGCAGTAGAGTCGCGATTATCCGACCTAAACGGGACCGAAAGTATGTCGGATAATTGAAAATGTCGGATAATGCGGAAACCGAGTAGTGGAAGCGCAGTATAAGTAGGAAATCTGACTTATTAATCTACTGTAATGCTAAAATAACAGAATACAGAACTATTGTTAGTTATTATTTTAAAAATTGAGTGATTGGCATCTGTTTCCCAGATGTGCTTCTCTTCCTTGTGGCAAGGTCTCGTCAGCATCTTGGTAACATGACATCAGTAGAAGTTGCCTCCTCTTGTTTTGAATGTAAACTAGTGCCGCTTTGAGAGCCTTGACCCCTTCGCTGTGACTAATTCTTTCAGATTTGTCTAGTCCCAGTGCAGACCCAGCATTGTCATCTTCATCGTTTTCATTGTCATAAAATTATATAAAGGGAAAATACAATAGGAAAAACAATAACCACGAGCGCGAAATCAGCAAGCGAAGCTACGTCAACGGCAGTACGTGACACACGGAGAGACAGAGCAGTATCAGATTGGGCAAAATATTATGCACGTGCACACATAGTGTACAGTATATAATTGCAGTATATAATATAGATAATCGCAACTCTACTGTATTTATTATTATATAATAAGACCTTATTCCTATCAGTTTTGGATTCTTGATTAATATAATCAAAGCACTATTTTAAAAAACTTGCTTTCTTATTTACTTGAAGAAATTCTGATTTCCTGTATTGTGGAATCCTCTGACTACAAACATTCTCTCCTTGATGATGCATTTTTCGAATAGGGAGATAGACTCCCATTCGCCTCCATGTTATAGAATTATTTAGTTTTTCTTAGGATCCTTTTCTTAGGACTCACAGTCTTACGTTTTCTCTGTATTTTGGGTTGCATGGCTAGAATACTGGATTTTTTGGGACCTATAGGATGTAGACCTCTGGAATAGATTTATATATATATGTCTTAATTAGTAAGACAAAATATTTGTCTCGTCCAAAATAAAAAAAAACAGATCATGAAGGGATTTGATAGAAGTACTCAAAATTCTCAAAGGCACTGACAAAGTCAAATCATCAGATTTTAATCAGAGGAACCCATCCCAGGTGTCAAGAATGGTAATGGGAGTATCACAGGTTGGGGCTGCTTTTCTGCCATGCCAGAATTTGGCAAATTCTGGAGGAGAATGCCAGGCAATTGGTTCCCCAGCAGGTGAGTCAAAAGTGGGTCATGCAGCAAGACAGTGATCGTAAAAAATACTGTAGAAGCTGATCTAAAATAAAATTGCTGAAGAAGGCCAAATTTGGCGGTTTGAATTGGTTAATGTCAAATTCCAGACCCAACTGTCACTGAGGTTATTGTAGGATCTGAATAAATGAAGAAAGGGTTATCTTCATCTCTTATTAAAACTTTAATGAATATTTAATGTGGGTATACTGTAGATCTAATTAGATATAGGTCCACCCTAGGTCCAACAAACACACTATAACATCAAAACATAACATAAAAACTACACTTTGAAATTGGTATGCATGACTCCACAGGTAGTCTACAAGAATTATGACAAGGTTTAAAAGCTCAAATACGGTGAAAAAGTCATGGTTACTCCACAGTGAAGTAGTGGAGTACCACAAGGATCCATATTAGGACCACAGCTCTTCGTAATTGATATTAATGATTTAGATCTAGATCTATCACAAATGAATCCAAAACAGAAGGATTAGCTGATACCTGTGAAACTGTCAACAAAAACCAAAAAACAGAATTAAAAACTAGGCAAATACCTGACTAATGACATTTAATGTAGACAAGTGCAGATTCTTACATGCATAGCAAAACAAACTAGTTAAATGAGGAACCCAAACTTGATTAAGTTACTTACAAAAAATACTTAGTTTTTATATTGTCACATTATTTGGTTATTTTAGACACTCTTGCAATGCTAGGATCAATAATAGTGTAGAATTTAAATTAGAAACAAGAGTATTTTGTTAACATTGGACAATACACTGGTGAGTTCTCCTTTAGAATAGTGTGCACAATGTTGGTTACCACAATATAAAAAAAGATATTGCTGCTCTGGAATCAGTCCAGAGACGAGCCATCAGCTACATTCCTGGGTACAAAGGAATGTCCTACACTGACAGCCTGAAAGAAATAAATATTTTTATTCTCAGACAGAAGAGGCCCTGATTCAAGTATTCAAAATCCTCAGAGGCATTGACAAATTCAAGACAGGACTTCTTCAGAATCAACAATGAAGCACAAACAAATGGATACAAGTGGAAAGTATGGGAAAGTGCATTTAAAATTGAGATCAGGAGGTAATTTTTATAAAAAAAGGTTGTGAGAGTCTGGAGTCTGGAATATGCTACCTAGCCATGTAGTCAAAACTGATACCTTGGCTTCTTTCTAGAAATGGCTGAAGGAAAGATCCTTGGATCAATTAGCTACTGACAACAAAATGAGCTAGTTGGACTGAATGGCCTCTTCTTGTTTGTAACTTTTATTATATTCTTATGTATGAAAAGATTATGTTTGTCACATCATAGGTTGAAGGATATGTTATATAACATATTTTGCTATGGGATAAAATATCTGTAGGATATGGATATTTTGGCTATGTGTCCCATGATATAAGTTGAGTTATACAGCTCTCCTGGAAGGATCCCAAAACACTTTACTTTTCACATCTATCTGTGAAATGAAAACACTGTCAAGGTTGTTATCCCTCCTCTAGAGGGTGCTCCTACCTTTTTCGTTGTGTTCCCTGTTTTATTTGTCCCATCTGTGTCTTATCCCCTTTTCCTTTTTATCCGTAGTTCTGTGCTCAGCTCTGGAAGACGGGCGCCGGGGAGCACGCCTACCACCGGGCACAGGAGTGGCCCAGTGGCATAGGCTTCACCACAGTGTCCTGACCTACTGAGACCGAGGCTCGGAGCGCCTTGTCCTGTCAAGGTTTTATATATGCGTACTCCTAGTTCCCTGTATCCTGTGTTCATCTTGGATGGATCTCTCGGCACCTTGACCATGGACTGCGCCCTGATTTCCTCCATTGGACTTCCTTTTGGATTTGTTTGCCTGCGCTCCCCCCATGTACCAAATCACCGCCATCATCACCCCCTGTGTTTCTACCCGACATGATGCTGTGTCTTCCCTGATGTCCTACTCCAGTCACTTCTGGATTACACCATCTCGCATAGGGTCTTTAACAACGCATTTCACGGGAGTCAGAACCGGCTCCCGTGACAAACACCCTCTGTCTTTTTTATTGGCCAGCAGCTCATGCAGACTAGTGTAGGTGGAATGGAAGGGAAATAATAATGTTATTCAACTACAGAAGGAAAACTTGTTTGACTTGTTTGAGAAAACCTGAACTGTAAATTAATCGTGTTTAACATCTCTCCTGGAAGCAAAAGGAAGATCATCCAAGCACCTACTGTATCAGGCCCAGCCTTAGAATGGAGTCTGAGATCTGTTTGGTTAAAGACTCAGTGTCCAGAAAAAAAAACTCAACCAAAACAAATGTCCAAACAAATAATCCAGCAATTTTTAGTTTTCTGGGAAGAGTTCTATGACTTTCACAATGACTCTGGGAACTGCATGTGAAACAACAGACACAGGAGATGTCTACGAAGTGCTCTGCAGAGTAACAGTTGCTGTATTTGCAGCTATTTTAATGTGGCCCCTCTGTTATTTAACAGTACAAAATTGAATGGAGAAAAACAAGCAAATTAAAATGTGGACTTTATAGTATAACTTTCCACTCTCCCTTTTAGAAGGTTGGTGGTAATCCTAATGAAGATGATAAGCGGAATGCAATAAAGTAATTAATTGTTTTCACAAATGTTGATACTGTACTTCTCTAAAGCAGGATAACTCAACATAGGCCTGCAGGAGAGCACAGACACATAATCTGATCGATAGATTGCCATCTATGTCTGAAGGTTTAGCCACAATGTTTTGTTTTCTTGCTTCACTTTACTTTGAAACAGCTCACTTCACTTCATTAGCCAAAATCAGGACTGGGGTCTGCAATTTATCATCTTGTTTACCATTTGAGTCACTGGCAGGGTATAGAATAATTTCCTTCTTAAAGGGGAATAAGGTACTTGGAGATACTGCAGAATATTAAGAACTGTAACTAGAGGAAGGAAATGTTTGTCTGCAAGTTATAAAATGCAACAAAGATATGGACTTCATGTCTATGAAAACTCTGTTGTTTAATGTCTTTGTATTTTTTCTCCAGAAAAGCACTACATATTTTAAATATTAAAGATGAATCGATCAAAATGTTTTATACAGAGAGCAAAGGGAGCATTGAATGAAATTCATTGAGGTATTTTGCAAAACGGAGGTGGATGAATATCATCATTTTAATTGTTTTGTTTGTCTTTAGAAGCCTTTTCATACAGTCAATTGGGATCACTTTTAGCAAATGACAAGTTTTGTTAAAGTTATAATATTTATATTCACAGAGAGTTAAAATCACTCTGGTTATTGTTCTAAAATGCATCTTTTTTGGCAAGCTGCACCTGAATGTTAACTGAGATTCTGTTTTTGCAAAAAAGTAATGAGAGAAAAAAACATAAAGGGAAGCTTAAGGTGACACAAAGTGACAGTAAAATAAAAGAAATACTAAAGGATGTGAATAGACATGTCAGTAAGACAGTAACAGTAATTATCATATGGATGTGAGTCATATCATGGTAACAATATCAACATACTGTAGGGGAAAAGTAGGACATAACAGGACACAATCTACAAGAGACAGCTGAAATAGTCAGACTGTAGATATTTAGCAAAATAGCAGTCTTGTTTCTGAGAATCAAGACTGGTCTTAGCTCTGTTTTGCTGATCCGATGCAAAAATCAGACTAACATTTAATTACTGATTGCTGTTAAGTCACAGAGGACTTCATCAGATGAAGCTGAACTTGGAGAATGTAAAATCATTTAGATTATTTTGAGGGCTTGTGCTTCCTCCGTACCAGAAGATGTGGTATTTGGTAGATGTTGCCTCACACAGACTACAGTGTTTGACTATTTTAATTTTATAACCTATTTACTATTTTTAAAAAGTAGCCTGTTAACACTATTAGAACTTTCTGTTAAATTCCACATCTGTTCACATATTGCAGTACAGTAAGTGGAGGTAGTCAACCATCATGCACAGGGAACACCACAGGATAGGCTAGTTGTGAAAATGTCACAAATATAGAACAGTTTATGACTCTCTTCTGTACTTGTTGGCACTGTGACACTGAGGAAACTGAGTATGAGATGTTGATCCTGGAGGTTGGATGACAATTGAGCACAAAAAGGTGTTAACATGAATTATTAAGGATTATGGAAAAAGAGGCAGCTATTCTCCCTTCCCATCCAGGAGAACAGGACATTCCAGCAGCTTTTACCAGCATGCCATATTGAGGTGTTCTTAGAATTTCCACAACACACAATGCTTTAAAAGTAGGAGATGCACAATAAAGGTTAAATGGATATAAATGCAACTTGCAAAGCTGGTAATAACTTACATGCTGGACTGTGAAGTAAATGGCAATCACCACTGCAGACATTCCACCAAGATGTCTGGCTATAACCTGCGACTAAGTTTTCTTAAAATAAAGAAAAGAAATTCTACATGGTGAGTGAAATTTAATAGACCCCCTCTTCCTGCCTTCCCAGTTTCCTGATTTCAATCATCTGTCAGTCCTTTTAACTTTTTTTTCCAGTTTCTCCTGGCTTTTGATGCAAGACCCCCCACAGATATTTAGTTTTTTTTGATAGCAGTTGAAGACGGTGCTGTAAAACAGCCTTTTCTGACTGAATTAGACTAGCCAAGGTAAACTTAATTTGTGTTGTATACACATGGTTGTAAATGCTTTTCTTGTAAAAAAAAAGAATAATCTGGAATAATTGCCTAAGGCATGCGGCACAAAATAATTGGTTCTGGAATGAAGATGTGATGGAGTCATGTAATCCTATTTAAGGCACTGCAGGAAAAATGTTATCAAACCACAAATGAGAACAGATTACAAAATCCAGATATATACACATTTCATTGCTGAACATTTGCAAAAGGGCGTATCACAGGACCTTCTCACATTTAAAGGAAGCTCTGCTTTCCTGTTCAAAGAACAAGCATTCAAGTTTTTTCAAAGTAAATAAAAACTTCATATAATGTTATGCTTCACCACATGTTACTACAACTGCTTGCAATCATTCATCACTCTTCAACTGCTTAACTCTTTAGCTGTTACTCACTGAAATAGAATTTAGACAGGAAAATTACTGAAGAACAACCTTTGGCTGACACTTCACTGACCAAGAAACCTGAGAAAACAGGGAATTCATATTGGCCCATACAGTGAATATGATTCGGCAGAAAGACAAAGGGGTTAAAAACTAATACAACCATAATGCTAATTCTGGGTCTATGCACCTCACAAATGGTGGAAACAATTTAAGTTTTCAATAATTGTTCAAGGTGATACAGAACTTTATATTGAAAAAGAGGCTGAGAAAATAATAAAACAGTAGGTCTTATTGTGATCCAAATATACTCTACTGAGCGCCTAATCCCAATCCTTGAACAAAGAGTCTATATTCTCTGCCACATACTGTACACGTACTGTATGAGGCCAGCATTGTGGTATACACACACCATGAAGCTCTTTTTGATATACTGTATACTGTAAAATACTGCAGTCTTCTACAGCAATGTCTTACTATTCCCTTAACTATTACTATTCTTATTATATTGTTACAATGCAGACAATCCTCTAGGCTACATGAATACTAATTCCCCAAATCCTTCCATTCATAATTACATCAGATCATTAAAAATGATTTAAATTAATTTTGTTTTTCTTTTCTTATGTGTATGTGTCAGCGAGAACACAAGTTCTAGCCATGAGATGCAACATGTGAGTTTAATGATTCAATGAAAAAAAATATCTTTTGAACTGCAAATTCCATTTCTTTAGACAAAAACAATCGGGCCCTGACAATTCACTGGTTTCAAGTTGGATAGATGCCTCGTTCCTAGTCCATACTAACTTTTGAAATGAGTCACACGTCTACAGGGAGTGCTGTGGAGATGTTCTGTGACCTGAGACAGATTATTGGGTCTCTTTCTAAAAAATACTTGAGAAAAGTATTTGTGAAGTAGCTTGCCTGATTACTTTTTTTGCTAATCTTTGAGCATAAATAAATACAAATAGCACGCTGGTAAGTCATTGTTAGTGCTAATCATGGATAGATTATGTTAAATATGTGTAAACAGTGTGGAGGGGCTGCTGACAGACTGCCAGGCTGCCCACGTGGCTTTTACAGTTCATAATGCCACATTGTTGTGAGACTGCTTCTCTTCAGTGGCAGCAGCACATGCTTGTCTAGAACTGGATCCAAGAGGCCATTTCACAATAGTGTTTCCTGTTCTTAATGTCAGCTTCACAAATGTGCCCAAATTTTATTTTGTGTGCAAGGAATGTGTAGAAAAGGGACACGATTACAGACACAATTCCCAACTACAGACGCAATTCCCAGAAGGTCTATTGAATACTTCTAAATTGGCTCTGAGGTGTTTTATAGGTAGCTATCATTAACAAAGTGAATGTTATGACTAATGAACTGCAAAAGGCTTTACAAAATGCCCTATATATGTCTAAGAAATCAATTGGGTGAAGTGTTTAACTCGTTACTAGGGTTGGAACAAAAACCAGAAGACACTCCCTAAAACAAAGCAGATGTTGCAGAGCTCTATTTGATGGGAAGTGTCTTTTATATTGTTTTATAAAGGCTTACTACCTTTCAAAAGTCATGCATTAAGAAAGGTAACAAACCAATTTGTGATAAAGAAATGTTTTGCTAACGAATAGATTGAGAGAGGGTGATTGAGGTTGTGGCAATAACTGAACTTTTGTGTTCAAATGACTTCCCCCATCCGTACGCGCAAAATTAGTTGAAAATGAAACGCTTCAAAATGAATCATCAACTAATGAAAAAAGTGAGCCACGAAATAGTGGTATCAGAGTCAAACAAAGTTAGAATGGTTTTTATGGAGGATGAAGACTGGAACAGAGAAAATGAGCACTTATATTTAGATGAAAATAGTTTTGGCACACCTTTAGTGTTTATTGCAAAAGCAATATTTGGAACAAAAGCAAAATCTAGGGTACTTCTGAACTATATGTTAACCGAAGAACAAATGTGAGCAATAAATCAGCATAAAGCATAACATTTTCGATTAGTACAACATTGTAATAAACATTTCAAATTAGCAATGAGAATTGACAACAGAAAAGAGACCATGTTCAAACCACTGCAATGCTTATCTGGGATAGGTACCTTGATGCTAGTAAGGATGTCAGTAAAGAAGATAGATGCCTTTCTGATCATTCATGTATCATTTCCTATGAACACCTACACAGCATCATTTAAGTACATTTGTGGTGACTTAAAACTCTGAGACACTTTAGTTCTGGGAGTAGAATGTGCTCCATTGAGCCAATGAAGGCTTTCATTTAGAGAACTATATTTAAGTCATGACCTGTCTGTGTCTGTGCAAGTCTGTTATTAGTTGACTGTGGACTGGAATCTCTAAGCAGCTGCATCAATCTTATTCAGGTCCATCAGAGCTTGGTGTCCTAAATCAGGAAACATTCAGTATACTGTATGCCGACAAATAGTGAATGAGACTTCCCAGGTGTCCTTGAGTATTCCATGTTGTTAACGAGAGATGCTTCACTCTTTCATTTAATACCCCCATAGGCACCATACGACTCACAACATGAAAACTGTTGGATGGCTCTGACAATGTACAGTACAGAGACCAGATGATGTAGTCCTTATCTCTCCCCTGCATTTACAGGTACCACAGAAGTAAAGCGGAGTTAAATAATGGATAGTGATTCTAAATGTGTGGCCTCTAAGAGGAAATAATTTTAATAATTTTAACTGTAATTTTGTAAAATGAAATAACTGTAGAAATATTCATGTAAGGCTCTGTGTCTCACAGTTTCAATTGTATCTCGACTTGTGTTTAAAATGAAGATCTTGTTGCCTTTAGACCATATGAAGGGTAGATATTTTAAGAAAATATCTTTCCATAACTGCTTATTTCCTTCTTAAAATTGTCTACTTACAGATGAACAAAAGGCTTCTATTTATTTCTATTGTGTTTAACTGTAATACTAAGTTTAGTTAAAATGAAAAGGAATGCCTCACAGGGAAAATCATCAGCTGTTAGTGAACAGTTGTATTATTTATGTTATTATCTAAAGCATACAAGGCTCCCAAGACAGATTGTAATCATCTGTCTCTGGTAGACATGTTCTGAAAAACGTAGAGGTTTGAAACAAATTGGGAAACATGGACAGATCTGTTTCAGAACACAAAAAGTTAAAAACATATGGAACACGTTACTCAGAAATCCATTTCTTAAAATTATGGGTTTTAGTGGACTTCAGTAAATTTGTATCTGGTCAAATACTGGGATGCAGGATATTGGAAAGAAGCCAAGCAAAGAAAGATAAGGAAATTGAACCAAATAGGGAGGATTGAAAATGCTTAGTGGTCTTTTCCTGTGTCTGACTCCATTATTTTGAATTCCAAACAGAAGTTAATAAAAATCCTATTTTTTAACTAAGTATTTCTTTTTCATAACTGATTACTCAGCTAAATGCAGACCTCATCCCTATGTTCATGTTCACGTTTATTTGCTGATTAAATTTACATTTGAAAAAATCCAAAGAGCTCCGTCTCAATCCAGCAATAGTATGCTGTGGCGCTTTCAGAATGATGCTCTCTTAGTCAGTTGTGTTCTGAAGTAAAAGCATACTGTGATTTCTTTCATGTCCTCAACTGTCTGAACCTGCAGCAAAATCCTGGCCTACCCAGCCTGAGCTTCCCAGTTGTCTCCATAGTAGCTGAATGTTTTGCCACAGGACAGCTATCAGGACAGGTATTTTAAATGATATTCTAACTTCAGACCATTAAAACGGAAGCTTCAACTTCGTAGGCTGTCACACAACACCGGCTAGAACTGAATGTAAAGTCAATTTTTTGCTTTTTACTGAGAAATCCCATTAGGATTCCTCCCACTAATCAGACTGTGCAAGTTTCACTTGGGTTCTGAAAAGAACCTGTGGAAGTATGGGGGGTTTGGCAGGCGAAACAACAAAACATTGCAAAATCAAGGCTTCCTCCTTACAAATTAAATATTTATTTGCTTAATTCTCAATGTACATGTGAATTAATTACCATTCAGATCCCCAAATTTACAAAATGTTCAGTTATTTTGGGGCCAATTGACAACTGAAATGTACCACACCTACCACAACTCAAATGTTTGTCTAAGCAGCTAAACCAAGTTAAGTTGTTCAAAATGCTTTCCCGATTGGAGTCTATTAAAAAGGAGGGAAGCATAAACCTCAGTCCTTCATTTGTTCAAAGCGTAACATCTGCACCACCACTAGGAGTGTGAGAGCAAATATCATCTTATTTGTAAAGCAAGGCTGAGAATGAAAGACGCTAGTGGCTCTAGTGGGCTCGAACCCCCAATGTTCCTCTTGGGAAATGAATGATTTTACGCTGATCTTGGATGCACATTAATAGAATCTCAGAATCAATTTTCCCATGAATTCTCTTGCGGCCCGTGATCCCCATCAAAACAACCCATAACAAGATCTGATGCCATTCAGCATGCGTTTTCCAGCCATCTTTCAAAAAGCGTAAGTCTAGTTTCCCACTCAGCAAACTACATTTTTGTGTATATCTGTACTAAAAAAGAAAAAACAGTTAGCAGAAAACAACAACATGTCATGTTTAAACCAACACTCATGTATACAATAGTCTATATCCTGGTTTATAAAAAAGAACTGTCATAATATACAAAATGTCCATCTACGTGGCTTTTCTGAGGTTAGGCTGTGGCAGAGCTAAATAACACTGGCCTTGTAGGTTGTTGAAAAAGTGTATTTGAGTTGAAATATTATAAAAACAACTGTCATGGTTAATATGTGTTCCATTTATTTCATCGCCTGTCTCAAAAGCATGGCTAGGAAGTTTATCATTTGAAACTGAGCTAGGCTTCAGGTCCATGACAATTTAACCAGTTCCTTATGACAATACATTGCAGGAACACAATATTCTTCTAAAAATATGAGGATGATTAAATTGCTTCATGTTTTTTTTTGGTATGCATTCTTTCTTCTGTAATATTTTGGCAAAGGAATAGTTCTGATGCTTATTTGTGTTCTTTCTGAAACTGTAAGTTACGGTTTCATCTAGTGCCTGAAAACCGAGCTTTAAGAGGATTTTAATCGCAAGAAGACGGGTTGAATTTCTTTCTTTAATATATGGTAAGGGAATGGGCTTTAAGGAATGTAACAAAGAGATTCTAGGGTAAAGGCTTCAACATTTTGCTGTTGTTTAGCTTGTTGTAGGCATCCACAATCCTTTGTGCATACTGTATAATTGCTTCCTATTGTCAGTCCTGAATGAACATCCTCTTAATTTCCACTTGTGTCCTCGGGACCTTGTCTTCCTGTTGATGCTGAAGCAGTTTATTGGGTACATTTTGTCAGTGCCTTTGGGGTCTTGTTTGAATATTTGTTTGAAGTCTCCTGTTTCAAGATTAAACAGATTTTGTTCCTGTTTATGATGTTAGGAATCATCTCGGTTGCTCTGCTTTTTATAAATGAAGTGAGCTGGAACACTCATGGACTAGTGTATAGAAAGAAATACTAGTTGAGAATTAATTTTTAGATTGTTGCAATTGTATGTCATAACATTATCTTCCGAGACCACAAAAAATGTTTTCTGAAATCACTGCACATGCAATTATCAGGAGTGTGTTTGTGATGGCTCAAATATGGGACATAAGTCCAAAGATGCTTATTACTTACACATGTTGGGAGCATGTGTTTTAGATTTCCAGGGGAAGCTTTTAAATGTATACTCTCAGGGTACTTTTACCATGGAAGTGTCTGTGAATGGCGGGCACAAGTGATCACAGAAGTGGACCATGGTTATTACCTACAGCAAGCTTCCTCACCATTGTCTACAATGCGGGGTGTCAATTGACAGCTTGCCCAGGAAAACTTCAAATGCACCTAAATGCACCATAAAGCTGTCAGGTCAGCACTGACACCACCCGGGCTTTTGCAATTTCATGGCAAATGCTCCTTTTCACAGATGAAGGGGAAAATAACACATAAAACTCACACGATATTTACTTCCTGGCACTCTTTGTAACCTGTAACACTCAGAGCTGTGTGAAAAAAATGTAACCATCTGTTTTTCCACACCAATAAAGACTTGTATCTTTTTTCAAAGTCCCAAATAAGGTTTACTATGATGTTAGTTCCATTATCATGACAAGGACAGAATAATATGAGCTTATTCATTTTTTTTATCGTTTTCATGCACATCAATTGAATGACAAACAACTCTTAACAGTATTTTTAAAACACCCATAACATTGTAGTAAAAGACAGATTCACCTTATTTGTCCAAATGATGGTTAACCATAAAAAAAGCCCTTGTTTCAGCAACAGGGGTTGCATTTACAGTAAATATACAGTACCACCCTTACTATTTGGAACCAAAACAAATATAAACTAAATGTTTAAAGTCACTGACAACCACATAACTCATTTGCAGTAGAGGTATGGGGAATACAGATGTTTTCATATAGTTTTGTTGAAACTATTTTCTTGAATACCATGATAAAATTCAAAGACAGCTACACTGTATGCTTTTCAAGGGCACAGTAACAAAATACTCAAAATTAAATATTACACTCATCTGGACTGCTAAAACCACACAGTCAGGCTTGCATCCATTTCTCATGATCTTCACAGGCTTAGATATGGAACTTGAAGGGACATTGATAGATTTATTATTGTGTTACTGGTGCGTGAACCACACCAGGACACACGGTGACATGAAGGATAGAGTGCTGCCTCACTGCTCTTGGTTCTGGTCTGTGGTGCACTCTGGGTGGAATTTTCATGCTCTCCCCATACTCCCTTGTGTTTTTCCAGGTGCTCCCATCTTACAGGTACATGTCAGTTTCTTTATATGGTACTTCATATTTTTTGTGTGTTATTTGTGTGTCATCTGTGACGGACTGGTTAGCCATCTACTGTATGTGGGTGTGTAACAGCTTGCAGACCTTCTCATCTTGATAATGCACTGCTTAATATTTTTTTATTCTTTATCTACAGTACATTAAATTAAATTAGCTTTGGAAACTTTGCAAGCAGAAAAACACAATTCTCACAAATTGAGGTCTTGTGTGGCCTGCTTGTTAAGACAACATTGTTAAGACAATGTCATTGTCACTTCTCTGAATTCAGGTTTTCACTCAGACCATTTGTCCCATTGTGACTTTACTGCAAAAAAAAAAAGACAGACTGTTGCCTTGTCCTGGCTGGCTGATGTGTGATGCTCCCATCTTGTTCTAACACTCAATACTCACCAGTCACTCCACTCTCCGCTAGACTCATCCATTTCAGCAAGTCTGTACTGTAACATGTTTCCTGGATTTCAGTCAAGATAGCTAAATCAGGCTCCTTGCGGTTGTCACTGATACAGTATGGTATATACTTAGTTAAGTCTGGAAATTCTTAAATATTCCTTCCCAAACCCTATTACTTGTTACAGTATGTATTTATAACATACTGTACATATTTGCATGTACTGTGTGATTCCAGTTATAACCAAGATACAAGGCTTCTGAGCCCTGAAATATATAGTTTTCTGAGGGTTTATATGAAATTAACCACTATCAATTTATTAATCTATTTGAATCTAAGTAATTTAATTATAGACATGCAATTACATAAATCAAGCTTTAACATCATTTTGCCATTTAGTACTTTGCCTATTTTCAAAATACAGTTGAAT
This sequence comes from Atractosteus spatula, assembly GCF_055471065.1. Lineage (NCBI taxonomy): Eukaryota > Metazoa > Chordata > Actinopteri > Semionotiformes > Lepisosteidae > Atractosteus > Atractosteus spatula. The sequence goes on along the minus strand of NC_142708.1, from coordinate 61,260,550 downwards.
GTGTTAAAATATGAATTAATACTGAATTAAATGTAATATTTGAAGCATTAAATGTTTTCTGTGCTTTCCACAGTTTAAAATACCATTTTGAGGATTTCTTCATAGATAATAGACACAAATTTACAGTACATATACAGTATTTACATATTATATGGTGACATGCAAAATTGTTCATTTCCCTTGTAATGATATCCCATTTTATTGAATTAATGGTGATCTATATATAGTGAATATATCTATTCACAAAATTCTCAATTTACTATTTATACATAAGTAGGTGAAATAAATTAAAAGTTAGCTTAAACTGCCAAGAAAATTCAAAAATTAAAATATATTGAATGTTTATTCACCTTTTTTGCTCATTGTAAACATAAATTAGCTCAGGTGCACAAAATTACTTTGTTAAATGAAACACTTAGTTGTGTGGCTTCTATCTATGTGCAGTCATAGTGGTCCACATGATTTCAGAATAAATTTAGCATATTCTTCTCATGTTCACGTGGGTTGGCTACAGGGCTATGGTTGGTTCTGGTGTGCTCCTACATGGCAAAGACATGTCAGATGGGGCAACAGATATCATTAAATTATCTCTGTGTTCTCTGTAATGATCACAATGATCTGGTGTTCTGTCCAGAGTGTAATCCTATTATTATTATGGTTTATTTTTTTGTTGTTATTGATGTCCTAAAAATTTGACTTCTAATAGAAAAATGGGTCTCTGACTCTTCAACTTCCCTTCTAACACAATGCCTGGGCTGGTTTTCTCAGATTTTTTCCATAGAGACACAAGCAACGGGTTTGCCTCTTGGTTGGGATCCTAGACACCAATTACAGGGTTGGAAACAAAAATGTTGCTTAAGCCTCTTTCCAGGAAAAATGTTAAATTTACTATGTCTGTTTTTGAAATAACATCATTTGTCATTATGCTTTATTGGATTAATAACTAAAAACTAACATTGACATGTTGTAGGAGGAATGTCTAAATTCACAAGTTTATTAATGTTCTCCTGAGAAGCCGAGACAGATCTGTCAAAAAACAATACATTTGCCCAAACAGAAACAACAAAAAGAAACATTTCACTCAACAAATAGCTGCTTAATGTCATAATTAACTACAACGAGAGCTGACCTCATGAAGTCTTGCAACCCACAGGCAATTAGTCTCATTGTTTACTTCTGAAAAAGAACTCATCTATTTATTCTTTGACAGTGGCGTGCGCATACATTTTCTTTTTCTCCATTTTTTGCAGCTTTTGTCTTTCGAAATTTGGCTGTCCTGTCCATCTGCTTATATTGATTAAAAAGGCTTTTGTTCTCTGTTTTAAAAAATCATAAAATTGGTCTTATAAAGGGTTTTAGAGTACAGTGAAACCTTGAGTTACAGTCCACAGTAGTTCTGGAACCGGTAGGATGAGCAGTGTGAAAGTCACACTGTGTTTCAGAAGGTGGACTTGTGAAGAGGAAGGAAAATTATGCCTCCTCATATCAACCCAAATGCTAACTTAGGCCTGTTTAGCAATTGGGCCTGTTTAGACCTTGATTTGTAAATCGAGGTGGCTTCAGCAATTAGCTGAAACACCCACCGTCTGTTTACAGCTGTGTGGCTGCAAGTAAAATTGGTTGATAAACATATTTTGGTTCCTTGATGAAACTGATGTTAATGTATCACAGGCCTTCTGTGGTAAACGTTAGCCGAGAAGAAGAAGCCAAGTCAGTTGTTAACATTATGTTCCATCATGCCTGTTTAATTTTTTATATTCTTTTAATGATCAATGTGTGGGTGTTTATAGAAAACAAAGTAGAATTTATGGTTCCTTTTTTGTTTGTGTCTATTGTGGTTTGTTTTTTCAACATATCTCTCACACAGCGAAAATAAAACAAGCGGAACTCGAATACAAGTGGCTCTAGAGAAGATAATTGTTTTTTTTGTAAAACAAACAAAATGGCCTCTAAAAAATATTAAATCATATACTGTACATCTATGTATTTGAAAACATTTTAAATACACTGTATTTCACCAAAGAATTTTCTTATGGTTTTCTGCGGCATGTGTGTTTCGAAACAACTGACATTTGCCCGCTAAACATTTGCTGTTGGAAGAATGGCTTAAAAATGTTTATAAAATGATCTTGTGAAAATCTGAGGTCATTTGTTACCTCCATGGCCAGTAGGCCTACACCAACTCTTTTCCAAAATGTGCTATGTCAATCTGTATTTCAAAGAATCAAGCTACACATTCCAGGAAAAAAAAAGAAATCGAAGACACGTGTCAACTAACAGCTGTTAATTACAAAGAGTCAGAGTAATTATAACAGACTGACCTTAAGACAAAAAAAAAAATCTGTGTCTTATTAAGTAAGCTAAAAAAGGGCGGACCAGATTGTCTGCACATTTCTTTTTTTCAGTTGTCAAATTACAAATTGAAATATTACAGCAGGCGTTAGAGTTTCAATAGTTTCATGCTCAATTTGCAAGGTATTTAACTTCATACACCCATAAAACCTCTTATTTATTACTCTGACCAGACAATGAAAATACAATTCAGTGGGAATGGCTATGCTTATAAATCAGGAAGGACCGCACTGCTTTATGGTGTGTCCAAAGAAAGTCCATTGACAGTTTGCAGATGAAGTCTGTTATGAGCATGTCTGTCACGAACCATACTCCCGCGTGCTCCTCTCGGCGTCAACACCAGTGCCCTAGTTAAGCAATTAGCAGTGCTCACACCCTTTTTACCCATTTATACCCTCTCACTCCTCTCAGTCCTCGCTCACTGTTGAGATCGAATTTAGCCTTTCTCTTGTGCGCGTACCTTACTAATCTGACTTCTGGATACCCGACTATGTTTTGTCTTTGGCTACGTCTTTATTTCTGTCTAGCGGCTATTGGATTTGGATACCTTTCTGACCTGCCTTCTGGATACCCGACCCAGCTCTGTCTCCGGCTTCGACTTGGTATCTACCTAGTGTCTTTTGGATTAGTATACTCTCGATCTGACTCTCCGGAAACCCGACCAAGCCTGCCTACCCCGACCTCGCATATTGCCTTTCGCTCCTAGGATTTTGGACACCTACTCTCTCAGCACCGCATAGGTTCCTACCACCTTTTCTCACAAGTCCCTAGTGACTTCACTGACAATGTCTGACCACCGTTGGCATTGATTAGAGGAAGACTGGGGGAAACTATAGACATTTTGTGACAATGAAACATTTGCGACAGTCAAACATTCTTCTATTATCTATCTATTATCAGTAGGGCTTTAACCATTGATGCAAGTCAGACTGCAACCGAAAACCTATACTTTTGGGGCTCATCTTATTAGACTTCACTTTAGTAAAACTACCATGGAGTGTGTACAATTTTTTTGTGGTTTAAATATATCTTTTCTGTGGTTTTCTATGGTTTCAATATGGTTTCAATGTGTTTTACCAGACCCCTGGAAATCCATGATGAATGTTTCTCAGGAATATACACCATACTCTATACATATACTGTACAACACCAAAAACAAAAACATACAGATTGGACAAAGAAATCTGTTGAATTTTGCTGAAACAAAATTTTTATACATTACAAATGCCAAATAAAGATTTACCCTGCACCATTCATTTGCTCTTTATTAATTCATAAGATGATTCACTTTATCACAATTAAGAACAGAAAGTTCACATTTCCATAACTGTCAAGCCCCCACACAGTTGTCTATCAAGCACAAAGGACTGTAATTGTAGACACTACCATTCTGTCTTTATAATAGGTTATTAGCTCATTAAAATGTATTTTTTACTTTATTTAAATAACAAACAACAAATAAATAAAACCATGGCAACCTCACTTTAAAGTACTAATATTATATACTAATGTTATACAGGTGTTGTATCCGTTCACTTCTTTGAGACTTCAATGACACTTATGTCACAATATTTGCACAAACTGAACACCCTATTAGACAACACATCAGCTATGTTCACTTTCGGTAGACTAGATGCTAGAAACATGAATTCAAATGGAGTTTTTAAGCTTCAGCTTGTCTACTTTTATGCAGATAAGGATAGTAAAGGGAAGTAATATCTGATGATGAAAAAAATAATATTGAAGGGATCAGTTCTCAAAGTGTTCTTAAATTGCTTAAGAAACTTCAAATTCTTTCAATTAAACCTCTTTGAGAAGCCTTTTCTTTCTCTTTTAAACTCATTCCTTTTTTCAGGAAGCAGTGGTTTACAGAATTGAGCTAACACTTTTTTTGAAATAAAACAGACTTTTGTCTTTGCAGTCATGCAGGTGATAAGAGGGAAATTTCATGTCAAAGCCAGATGTCCACTTTCTCATTTCTTATGAGGTAATACAGCCCTTTAAAACCTAGTTTTAAAGCCCAAAACATCCAAGTCCACAGGGATCTAAGAAAACCCATGAAATCATTGATTTGCCTGCTTTAGTTTCTTATACTTAAGTTGCCAATGTTATGAATTGATACTTAAATGGATGTCATCAGTTTCTGGTAATTTTATTCTCTGGATGGACAATGAGTTTTGTTTCAATCCATTAAACCAGCTAGCTATTCCTGAACATATTTTCTTTAATGTACTTGAGTTAGGAAAAGGCTTTTCCTAGAAGAAAATGGACAAGACATAACAAATTTTCAATATTTATAGATACTGTACATCTCTGACCCCTAAACAATACACTTCAGGCTAAGTTTCTGTAATGGTGACTTTGATGTGTAACATATTTTGATTTTTCACTGGGAGGATATTTCTGTGCTCAACACAATAGTGTAATAGTGGGGGTGGAGTGGTGACTCTGCACCTGTGGCTGGAAGGTTGCTAGTTCAAATCCTGCAGCCAGCAGAGGAATCCTACTCCGTTGGGCCCCTGAGCAAGGCCCTTAACCCCAACTGCTCCAAGGGCACTGTACAATGGCTGACCCTGTGCTCTGACCCCAAGCTTCTCTCCTTGTTTGAGTGTCTTTGTCTCATGGAGAGCAAGCTGGGGTATGCAAAAAGATGAATTCCTAATGCAAGAAATTATATATGGCTAATAAAGTGATCTTATCTTATCTAAAAGGTGTCAACTTTATAAGATATGCACTACTATAAGTGCTTTACATACTGTAATGTTGGTATGTAGATGTTCCAAGATATTACATTCACTTAGGAAGTACAAGTCCTTCTTTCTCCAGATTTGTTCTGTTTGTTCACTTTGTGCATTGCTCTAGGGTTTATTGGCAATCCCACAGCAATTGATATTACATTGCCAAAATCTATTCAGGAAACACACAAATAAAGAATCTTATGGGTTCCTGCAGAGATATTTTCAAGGACGTTGCAAATTTACTTCAGGACTCCTTTAGGGAAGCCCACATAGTCCATTACACAGGAAAAAAATAAAGTATAGTATACCCCAATGACTTTCACAGGAGACTTCCTGGAATCTGTAATGATTAAGCTCCAGAATCCTCAATGATCTCTGAATGTGACCTTTAGTATTTTTTTACACGGGAAGAGAGATGTAGTGTACTGTACTTTCCGTACTGTACTTGGATGTACTTTAACATCTCATCATATGCATACACATAAAAATTTTAAGGTAATAAATTTTCCGATCCCATCAGACTTCATCAAATGAAGATGGCAGTGCAAAATCAGTCACTGATGGAATTGCTCTTATGGTTCAATCACCAATGTCAGTGTGGAATCTTATAATCAGAGGCTTCCAAAATGGTTGTGCAAAGCACTCTCTGAAGTCGGAGTTTCACTTTTTTAGTTTACTGAAACAGGTTATGACCTTGGCTTCAATGAGTAGTGAAGAAATTCTTTTTCTGTTTCATAATGGCAGTCACAAACTAACAATCCTTATTTGGAAGGAAAAACATAAATCATAAAACGTCCCTTAGTTAATTAACTTTAAATAAAGCATACACGTAGAAATTGCTTGACGTGGCTTAAAATGCAAAAATCCCATCTTATAGAGTTTATTTAAACCTGAGAATATAATACTAAATATACTGAATTATCAGGATCAGAAGAAAAACTCAGTTGTCTTGTGTGGACAAAATACATCAGATAACATGACTTGTGATCTCAAGTGCTCAGGAAAACCGTCTTCCAGTGCATATTGTATTTGAAAAGTATAAGATGAGAATTGTCACTTAGCTCTTGAAACACTGTCAGCAGATTTTACACAAAGGGGTGTTTTTTAACTACCCCCTGCCCAAATATTATATGCCCAAATAAGTTTATAATTTGGTTATTCATGTTTTAATTTAGGTTTTTATTTTAATTTTAAATTGTCACCAATATATAAATACTACTTATGCATGTCCTGTAGAATACAATATATGGCATATAAGGGCATTCCAAAAACATTTACCAAAGAAGAGAAATGAAACTATACTCAGACCAGAACTGTTTTTATTGATTTCATACTTTCTTGAAACCAGAATAGATTTCTTTTTTTAGAATAAAGCCTTGCTCATTGATTTAAACTCTTCTGAGCAAACAAAAAAGCACAGAATGTTAACCTTTGAACCCTTTATCAACTTTCCAAGTTAAATTAACAGAAAGGCTGAAGAAAGTTGCTTGCAGTTGGCCTATCATGTCAAAGCCCTTTAAAACCTGTACAGTACATTTTCCATTTCAAAGTTTCTTTGCCTATACGGTACAGTATGAGGTTTTGTAAGCTTGTGTCACTACCAAAGCCTGAAAATAGAAAGTGACTTATGTTGGTCTTTCCACTGCAGATAGACACTGAAATTTATGGCGTTTGACCAGTCAAATCTGTTTCTCTTCTTTTTTGTCTAATGGCAAAAGGTTAAACTTCTTGTTGAACGTAGATGTCATTTAGGGCTTGATTTTATCCTGGTTTTGCATAGCATAAAGAACACTCAGAGCCTGAGATATCTTTGAGCTGTGGTGCTAGTCCAGATGGCTAGTCACAGGGTTACCCCCCCGCAATGCTGGTACTCATTTGTTCAGCTGGGTGGACTGAAGAAATTGAGTTAAATCTGATCTTGAGACCTAACCACCTCAGCACTCTGCCTTCCATTCCTTTAGTAAGAAAACTGTAACTGACTGACTCAGCATTAAGCTAATTTTGGGCTTTGTCCTGTTGTATTATTGAGTGTAATAGCTTTTCTCCATAAAAATAGACTTTCCCTAAATCCTGCCAGTTTTACAGTAATAATTTTCAAGTAATAGCAGAGTCTGAAACACACAGGAATAATTTATTATACATTTCTCACAAAATACTCTGGGTATTTACTAATTTAATCCATGAATTTGGCTTTTTTGACAAGCATTTTTGTACTGTTGATGTTTTACTTACATTTTGCTTAAATACTTGTGATGTTTTGCATTACTTCATTAATTCAGTATCTCTTTTGAATTACTCTGGTAAAAATGTTTAAGGTGCTAAATGTGCAAGAGATAACAATGTTGTAAATGGCCTGTTTAGTGCCACACGCTATACACTTAAAGTATACATTTCGCTATACACATAAAGTATTAAGCAAGATATGATGATGGGAAACTAAGCAGTTTTTATAATTTGTATTATTTGTATTGGTAAAATGCACACTAAAATCATTACCAATTGGAATCACACTCAAAATCAATACAAATCACCTCATAGCTTTTTATCTCAGAAAAGCCTAAGGTCACAAGGTACAACACAACACACAAATTGCAAAGACAACAATGTACAGAATATTGCATCATCAGTTAATGAAAGAGAGCACAAGACAGGTTCAACTTATATACTGATGTTGTGAATTTCTTTAGGATTCTATTCTCTGTGTAGCTAACATAACCATTATAGTTTACAAGACTACTACATTTCTGTGATTTCCAAAATAATCTATCAAGCTGTAAAAGATACATTCGCATTCCTAAGCATAATTTGCGTCGCATGAGAAACAATTGCAAACAAGTCTTATACCACTTGAATTATTGTAAAATACTAACACAGGCATACATTTTCTACCATTTATTTACCTTTTGCTACCCGAAAGATGGAATTCCACTTTTTAAATAATATCTTATAGTAATTCTTTAAAATTGCAAACTATGTGTGATGTTGTGTTTGTTACCTTATATTAACAATTTCCTGAATATAATATCAAGCACAATAACCAATTTTCCCAAAATACTTCTTTTCTAAGTTAATGTAATTTTATGCTTTTCTTCTATTTAACGAATATCACATTAGCATTGACATGGAATAGTCGAACACTGCTTGTGAGGCCTATTACAAAAGCTTGCATGCAAGATCAATAGATCAATAGATTCAGAAGGAGTCTGGTTCCATGACATGGATTCTCTGACACTAGATCTTCTTGCTTATCTAAAGGTTAGCATCCCTCTAAGCCTGTGGATCTGATGACTGACACTGTGCAGCACAGAAAGACGGTTCTCTGTAAAAACCTGAAATGTTGGCTTCAGTGGTACAACGAAAATACAGGTTTCCACTCCATTTGCACTACATTGCAAAGTCAGTCTCCATGTTTGCCATATTCTTCTCCCTCTGAGACTGTTGGCTGTAGAGGTGATGAACCCATGAGATTGTACCAAAGGTATAATTATCTGACGCACACAAATATTTATTTGGAGTGGAGCACATTAACATTGGAATGTTGAGAACAATACAGGCAACAAAAATAACTTTTGGCAGCCCCGATCCATGTGGCCATCAACTCAGAAGTAGTTGTTTGCATATTTAGAAATTCCAATAGACTAATTGGAGGAGACAGCTGTGGGATCCTTACTGTACCAGTGGCCCATTCTGCTGGGGCTTTGGAATGTTGTAAATACATTTAGTTCCTGCACATGCAACAGAGCAGGAGAATTTCAGCTATGAAGCAAAGTAATGAGCTGGTGCTGTGGCACACCATACTCTCATTAAACACAGAGATATGTCATGAACCCTGACAAGGTTTCTCACATTCTTTGTGGTGCATTCATGGCTTCCTGCACCACGGGATTTAAAGTGTGGTCAAAGGGATTTATGTTTTTATAGCTTCCAGCCTCCTGTCTTTTCCTATTCTTCCACAGTCACTTTGCATTAGTGTGAATTCACACCACTTTAGGAAGCACAAGTTATTTGGCTCAACCACAGGGACTTCAAGGGAGTTTAACAAGCTGGAGCAGCCTTGTCACATTTAGTTGGGGAAAAATGTTTTCACACAAGAATACGCCGGGGCATCTCAAATATTTTCACCTAGAGGTGGATGCCTGGCCAGTGGTTCAGAATTATGAGCAAAACAAACCTCTCAAGCCTAATACCTTATCATAGCATACCCACCGTAGTGCTGATTACCTTCACTCATTAAGTTTAAAATCCTGCTGCAGAGTCAGAAAATCAGCAAGTTAATGCTATGAAGCCGATCTTGACCTGGCAAGGCTTTGGATTTATTTGAATAATGAATATCAGAAGAGGATTGTACATTTAACTCTCTTAACATTAGAGACATCATAGAAACAGAAATCCCCTGAATCCATTTTCTATAGCAATAAATGAAACAAAGCCTTCCTTGAGCAAAATCTGTGCATGATGCCTGTTGAATGAATAAGAGTTAAGAGCAATGGGAGACAGGAAAACACAGTTAATAATAATAATAATAAAAATAATAATAATAATTGCTAACACTTACTGTATATAGCACTTTTCTGGACACTCCACTCAGAGCGCTTTACAGGTAATGGGGACTCCCCTCCACCACCACCAATGTGCAGCATCCACCTGGATGATGCGACGGCAGCCATAGTGCGCCAGAACGCTCACCACACATCCGCAAGAAGTGGGGAGGAGAGCAGAGTAATGAAGCCAATTCATAGATTCATAGATCGGAATTCACAGTTAACTGAAGTGGAATAAAGTTTGATGTTCTTTAATCAGAAGAATTTAAAATAACAGCATTTTAAATTCAAAAACACATTTCAAAACATCACGTTAATTCAAATATAATTCTAAGAATATTATACTGAGTTACAGTATTTCTTTAATAGAATATGAAGCAGTTTCTGCATTCAGGTAATGAACATCTGCTTCTTTCAGTCGATTTGCTCTGACTATTTCCTTCCTGTGTTCATAGAACCACACACTTCCTATAACTGAATCTTCAGGTTCTACAGACAGATTAAAGCTAAGTAGAAATTTGACACAAATGAATTAATAAACCATTGATTGAGTGAGATCTTCTTAAAACAACAATATTTGACCTTAGTTGCGTTGATCAAGCATTTTTTTACTCCAAGATACATTTTGGGAATAATATACTGCACTGTTTCACAGTGGAACTATAGACTTTCACAACTGTGTTATATATTCTGCTTCCTAGTAAAGAATCTTTCTTCCATCTTTTTTGGCAATCCAGCCTTTTCCTGGATTTCTAGATCCTAGTCACATTTTACTGACTAATTTAAGTAAATCTGCACAAGGTCTTATGCAAACCTTAATTTTATTTCTAAATGCCAAGGAAAGCTAAAATGTGATGATTCATCTCTGGATTACATGCAGGTAGAGGCAGTCCTAATGTGGTGCCCTGAACTGCAGTGAGCACCAGGAGTAGATCAGGGAAAGAACTGTCCATGGTTCTGAAGCTAGTGTGCCATGGGGTATATCCAGAGCCATGACCAGTTCTGTCCATTGTCCCAAAGCATCTGCATTAATTAATTTAATTCATTTTCTTTGGATAATATTGCACCAAAGCCTTTACAGTACTGTTTGAAACAATGTTAATAGGAATGAGTAACTCATGTGTTTGTCCCAGGGCCTCATCTTCTTGGAAGTCAAAAACTGTCTGCTGCACCCCACCAGTATTAAGGTGGAATCATCATCATGCACTAAATAAGCATGTCTTGTTTTCTTATGATATGAAAGGTGTGCTATAGATGAATGTTTTTTCATGTTCTACTGGGCTTGAATTGGAACTGTTTTTTCTTTTCAATGGGTTTTAGCAATATTTGAAACTGTCCTTTTCTTTTTAAAAGGAAATGCAGTATGTCCATCCATTTTCTAACAGCTTCTTCCGATTTAGGGCTGAAGCCTATCCTGGTAAGTAACAGGTGCAAGGCTGGATACACCCTGGATGGGATGCCAGTCCATTGCAGGGCACACACAGACACAGACATGCACAAACTCACACCTAGGGCCAATTATTTCCAGAAGCCAATTAACCTATCACAGTTTTTGGACTGTGGGAGCAAACTGGAGCACTTGAAAGAAACTCACATGAACATGGGGAGAACATACAGCATAAACTCCATGTAGATAGCACCGCAGATCTGAAACTGAACTCCAGGCCCCAGCGCTGTAAAGCAGAATGCAAACCAATGTGCCACCATGTCACCCTGTTAAAATCTTTTTTTTTCATATTACAAGGCAAATTCAGAAGTCATTTCAATGACTAATAATTAATAAAATTATCTCACAGGTGGAGGATCTCAGTGGATGGTGAAGAGGGTCCCCACCTTTATTTAGAAATAATTTGATGTCCTTTGAAATAAAAATGAAAGGAGCTGGCCTATTATTGTAGTTGTGACAATGGTGTCAAAGGATCATACCCTCTAGTTCATACAGCAAAAGAGAATTAAAGGTTGTATAAATAAAGTATAAGGGAACTCTAAATTGGGTGTTTGTATACGAAATTTATTGGTGATTATCCATGATCCATTCCTAGCCATGAGTTAACGTGTACACAGCAGTCTTCAGAGGGCACGATTTGTGCTGAATCACCTTAACTAACCTCTGAATAGTGGCCCACAAGCTAAGCAGGGCAGCCATGATTCCAGTCAAATGCACATAACAACTGAAAAGAGGAAAATTGTTGTCAGGATCTCAGTATTTATTATGTGCTACAATTTTCAAAAGTGGAGCCGAAATAGCACTGAAAGGAGCAATATGAATTCCTTAGGATAATGTGTTTATAATGAGTAACAATTTCATCACTGTGTGCTTTCAGACATATAAGAAGTGCCAAGAGACGTCCACTTCGAGCATCTGTGAGAACTTAGTTCCTGTCATGTTGTCATGCCACTGCCAGATGTTGGTTGAATAGAAATTTGTATCAAGTCCTTGACAGGAAATGAAAAATAAACTCATTATTAAACTAATGGTGTTATTAGGGGAAATTACACTGTAGATGTAATAATATTTATAAAGCTACACAGTGTTCTAAAAGGCCAGTGGTATTTTTATCAATGCAAGTGAAAAGGAATGCAAGGTTTAACAAAATATGTTTCACTGCAAAAAACATTTTTTAAATATTTGTCTTCATTTTATCTATAGCTGTTGTAGGGTCTTAGTTACATAACTACGAAGACTGTCATGATTGAATTTTATGTGAGTCTTTTGTAATATTTTTCCAAATACATCTGTTTCCCCCAGAATTTAAAAACAAAAGAACCCAGAACAACACTACATTTGTTAGGAAATTATGGAGATATTACCTAGTGCAACGCAAAATGCATTTTCCTAAACAAATCTTTGGAAACTGAGATACCGAAAGATTAAATGAATGTCTTTTTCCAGCTCTTTGCAAATCTAACTGCACATGTAAACCATGTTGTCTCCTGCTGCAGGCTGTTCTTTTATTGTCCTCTTTGTGCAATAAAGGCCAGACTGGCAGTTCAAGGATGTAATTTTGTACAGGAAACCACAATAAGGTCTGGGAGCAATTGTAACAAAGACGGAGATTAAAAGATAGGATTTATTTAAAAAAAAAACCTTTTGACATTTTTATCAAAAAAAAGCACAGTGAAACAAGTTCCCCTTTTCTTTATAGGAAGCCTGACATAAATCAGTCAAATTCTGAAAAGCTCTAATTGCACTGCACATAAAAGCAATGGTCTCCTGTTGGGCTTTGACTATGGCCTGCAAGATCTGTCTGACATAAGCTGCAGCCGCCACCAAAAATTGTCAGATTCCTTTTAACAATGGAGTAACAATGTCAAAAGTTCTCTTTCTCTTTCTGTCTTCATATACAAAGATAGGCTGAGAAATAAATGGGCACACCCTGTAATTCAATAACTCTATTGCAGATAAATGATAAGCTCATTATTGCTGTCTGTACAGGACAAGTTAAAGAACACCTCAGTTCTCAGCCATCCATTCCACAGTCGAGAGTTTCTCAGGAGGGCAGCTAGATGACCCCTGAAATTGTTAGGAAGTGCTGTACCCAAGTTACTGCATATGATCTGCTGTCAAATGATAACAGAGTCATTCCAAGAGAAATGTTCATGTTTGTGTTCAGATTAACAAAAGCCAACAGAATGGACACCTCAACCCATGAACCAGAGATTAGAACCTTTGATCCTTTCCAGCTGGTGTCTACAAGATCTGCCCCTCCACTCCATGAGGTCAGAGGAAGACAATCACATGATATTGTTTACCACATGTGACATCTTTGCATAACAGAAATGCTGTGATGTTCTATTACCCTTAAGATTTTTTAGGGGGTGGGGGGTCATAGACAGTCTCTTCCTATGCTTATAGTACAGAGCAGAGAAAGAATTTTCAAAGACGCATCCAAACAGGTGCTCTGCAAACCCATAACACTGGGACTCTCCATCGAGGAGAACTGTTTCTGTCAATATTCAACACTCAACCACGCAACAGGTTGGTAGGAAAGGTGGAAGGAGGCCATGACAACTCTCTTGCTCTCGAATCACTCCACATGATCCTCATATACAGTAGCATGGGCACCCTACCTCACACGGCAAACCCACTTTCTCTCTTTTAATTGCTTTTAAATCCTAGTTTTGTGTGCTGTTTTACAACTTGCACATGCCAAAACAAGTTTATTTTTATGATAAAAGAAAACTAAGGGGTCACAAGTTAAATTCTGTTTTGAGTGTCCAGTCTCTTTTCTTATATTCCTACTTAATGGACCAAACGTTGGACTTGGAAGTTTACAGTAAAATGAAAAAGAGTAACACAGAGGCTTTCCTGCTTTCCCATTTTTACACAATGCATTCCAATGTTGTGTTTTCCAAAACATTGGGGTGTTTCTAAAACCAGTTGGGACCTAATTATAGTTTAATGCAAGCTGTATACTGTATATTAAATACATAGCTATGTGCATTTTTTGCAGCAGAACCCAATTCATGTTCCATTTTCTCATTCTGTTCTCAACATTCACAGCAGTCAGTTGTATTTCAGAGTTTTGCATTGGTTTTCTTTGGGAGATGAACTATAGATTCAGTGTTTCTCTCAGATGGTTTTTCTTAAGATTTCAGTTCACATTAATTACATTTGTCTCTGCTCTTTTTTACCACCATGGTCAGTGCTGCCAGGGGTACACAAGAGATTAAGTCTGTAGACACACATACATTTTCATGTCCTACTTATGGGCAATAATGAGAAGAATGATGATTGAATTTGCTGTTTTCAAAATGGCATACGCACACCAGCACTGCACAACTCAAGCAATCAATTTAATATGGTTTATGGTTTAATACCAATTTAGTATAGTTTCAGAACCACTAGATGGAACAATTTTGATTGGACCAATGTGTAATCAGGGATAGAAACAGTCACATTAAGAAAATGAGAGATTATTCCAACATATACTGATTTCTTATTATTTGTCTTAACTTATTGCTGTGCAAGAATATGTTACAAATATCACCTTATTTGAGCAAAATTTTTGCTCAATTAAGTCACTCACTCAATTGCATAATTTCTTTTTCTTTGTCTGTAGCCACTTCCTATTCAGAAAGATAAGGAAGACTTGACTGTATGTACAGTATACAGTACATTGTATAGGTCACTCTATACTGAGAATCATGTGGACCTGTGTTATTTATATATTTGAACAATCATAAAAAAAACACATGGGTGTTTTATTGAAGACGTGTACAGATGAACCCTGATCTTTTGAAATCTCTAGGGAAGTGTTTATTGCGTCTGCTGTAATTGGTAACATTGTGTCTCATCTGGAATTTTAAAAACTTTTCATAGAAGCTTTGCTCCTCTGTTAAGCCTTAAATTTAGAATAATCCTGCTTTTCTCACAATATGTGTGTGTGTATCCTTGTTGTTCTTGAACAAGGTTTTGCTAAATTCTATTACTCAGTCCTACAAATAAAACAAGTTTAATATGCCTCCGATATATTATAGGGCATGACAACAGTTGAGTATGATTCATAACTGCAGTTGGTTTTGGGACTACAAACTGAAATAGTTATGATTATTTTTTTACAAATATTCAAATACCTATAAAATTCAAACCTGGGAGAAAGAGACTCAAGAGAAATAATGAATCTATCACGCATTCATGAAAGATGGAAGTAGTAAAGGATGAAGCTGTATCAGGGAAAATTATGCCAATAGATCACAAGGTTTGGCCACTACAGTATATTAGATTTGTCACAAAAATTAAAACACCTGTCTTGTCTTCAAGAAAAACTTAATCAAGTAACATTGCTTTGATTGAGATTTTTAATGTTGAGAAGGCTTTGATTACATAAAATCTAATATTAATTGTGTCTAAAAGGGTAGAATCAAATCAAAAAAGGTAGGGTCAAATTAATTCAGCATACAAATTCATCATGGGTCTGATATATTACTTGATTTATGTAAAAAAGACCTTATTCCTTCAGAATTGTCCATGACACCACCATGAATAACATTGAATTATGAAGCTGTTGCCCATTCCACTGGTAGGATTTATAAGGATCCTTATTATACATTTATTTCATTGTGTCAGGTTGCATTCTGAACACATGATTTTAGTTAAGGTCAAGCTAAAGCAATAATATATCATGAAACCACAGGTGTTTTTAGTGTTTGATTCTTCAGGGACTGAAGGTCATTTCTGCTAATCGGTTGAAAACCACTAAATTATCTTTTGAACTGTTAATGTCTCTCCTCTGGATAAAATAGTCCTTTTCCGACAATAAACTGTTTTATGTGCAAATTTAAAGTATGAAAAATTGCACCTTTTATAGCTGTTTGAAATGTTTTTGTGGTAATTCCAGTTTTCAGTCAGGTCCTCCTCTTGTTTTTATTTTGGAATAAAATAATATGGTATAATTAAAATACTACAGTAGGTTCTGTAGTTGTTTACAGAATGATTGTAATTAGCAGTGTGGTCATTTCCCCCACGCATTTTCACTTTAAATCTAAGAATAATTAGTGAAAACACAGTTACTGTACAAGTGTTTGTTGTGAAGTGAGAAGACCTCTTTGTTTTCTGTCAGGCATTTCTGATAGAATAAAGGGAAGAATTCTATTTGGTTTGTTAAAGTACTTTTTTGGTTAAAGATGCAATCCTGCAGTACTGCTAATGTGCTTTGGAATCCTGTTGTATTAAAAAGAGCTTAAAAATTCATGTGAGTGCTATGTGAATCGTTTGTCTGCTATGAATCACTGTGGTCCCTTTGTTGGGAATGTCTGTATTACACATCATGGTAGAAACATATCAGTTTTCTGCTTTTATATTTACTAGTTATGAATACTTCTTAATGATTGTGACACATTAGCGTGCCACTGTTTTTGTGATGATATTTCCCTTTCAAGGTCTGAGCAAGTATATCTTAGATCAGTGTGTGACTTACTTACTGTAGGTCATGAAAGACAAGCATTAGAGAAAAAAACATTGCACAGTAAATATTCTTGCCTTTAGAGGTGCACACACCATTTGCGAAAGTTGCATATTCCTTAACACAGTAATCAAAAGTATAATAATTCTTTGGTTGCTTTGAAACACTGTGTTTTTAACACATTAATTCAAGGACGATAAGCAAAAGCTGTTTTTATCCCTGGGTTACAAAACAAAGATAATCATGGCTGGTGAAATGATTTCAGACTTTCTAAAATCTAAATCAGCAAAAGCTGATAGAAAAAAGACATATAACAAAACAAAATCATCTAGCTAATGCTAAAAATGTGTTTTTTGTAGTGCACTTATTCAAGAAAATCAGATCATTGCATTCAGCATCTACAACAGAATGTTCCAGACACCTTTGGCAGCACACCAAACATTTTTTTCTTTACAGCCCACCAAAAATAACTGGCAGCAACAGATGATTAATTAAATCATTTTAACACCTGTTAGTTGTGTTTGCTAAACAAAACGACAGAACAAAAAAGGAATCTAAATGCTATCGTGCTGCCAAATGTCTAGTAACTAAAAACTTAATAGCTGTTTTCAAACCATGTTAACCTTTTCATGTTGACTTAGCACTTTACCAGGTTGGATTGATCCTTCTTCTTTGATGTTTATATACTGTAAACAATTTCTAGACCATATCTTAAAAATGCATTTATTGAATTCATATGAGATGGTTATAATTTATAGGTGGCATGGTGGGAAAGTGGTTATCAGCCTCTCAGTGCTGGATTCCTTGGGTTCATTTCCTGACCTGGGATACTACCTCTGTGGTGTTTGTGTTCTCTCCATGTTCGTGTGGGTTTCCTCCCACAGTCCATAGACATAATAGTAGGTTAATTGGCTTCTGGGAAAATTGGCCCAGGTGTGTATTTGTGTCTATGTGACCCTGTGATAGACTGGTATCCCCTCTAGGGTGTAACCTGCCTTGTTTCTATTGCTTGCTGGGATAGGTTTTGGCTCTCCTGCAACCCTGTACTGGACAAAGCGATTAGAAAGTGGGTGGATGAATAGCTATTATTGATATTATTTACTGGTTCACTTTTTAAGCAGGTTAGTTAATATTAATGCATTGTTAAATAAGCTTTAAGCAATACTTGGAGGATTGCTTTTCTAATACACCAAATTAACTTGCTTCTCAGTTAAAGGAAAAGGTTTGTCCAAATCCCAAGAAGTTTAGTGAAATAGGTGAACTGTCTTAACAAACAGTAATGAACAAATGTACTGTATATCTGGAAAAATGAAATGTTGTAACCAGTACTCCTACTGTATGATCATGTGATACATGGCTGTTCTGAGATTCATATAAAGTTGCCATCTCATCAATGTTGCATATTGAAGAGAAATGCTTATTCTTATCAATTCAGTAAGGTAGTCCTTTTTTCTTGCTGTTCCACTTTAAAACATGAACTTGTCTGGCTCTGCAGTAGTTCAACCAGTAATACTACAGTGCTTTTCCCAAGTGCAGATGAAGCTTTGTGGTCCAAGGCATGGCAAATCCAAGCCTGGGTCACCGAGATTGTGATTCCCCAAGGGGCACAGAGAGCTGCTGGGGGTAGTGTTGAGAGTAACTTTCCAGTGTTCTCAGTTTTCAGATAATCAGTGACTTCTGTGACTTCCTTGGCTTTAGAAGGATGCCAGTGACATCAGTGTGGCATGTGTCTCTCCTTCAATTGGCAACAAATCTCTGAATAGCCCAAAGGAATGAGAGGGATGTACTGCAGAAGCACATCTTCTCCTCAGTAAGGTGGGTATAACATGAAATAATCAAAACATAATAATATGTTTAATTTCTGACCTTCCTATTAAAATGTGCAGTTATAATCAAGAAGAAAATGCAAGTTTAAATATATGGAAACCTATATACCTTTAAGTTTGATGTGATTATTTGCTATATTTGCTGTCTTTGCAGAAAGAGATCTGTTTTTTTGTCTTTCAGCTACGTGTGTGTGTGTTTGTGTGTGCGTTTGTGTGTGTGAAGGGTCCCAAGGCCAGTCTATATTTACCCTGCCGTTAGGACAGCTTTGATCTGGGCCCTGGGCTACTTCTTAAGGTCAGTGAACTTTCAAACCAGGGTTGACTGGTTCCATTGACACTGCCATTCTAAACAATGCATTAGTCTCTGTGTTTAGTACTATCGAAGGGAGCATTTATTTACATTTGCTCTGTGTTGGTTACAAATAATTTGGTAGTGCTCATGAACCTAATTAACCAAAGACACTAATTTTCCATTTTTTGGTTGATTATTAAAATGCCAATATTTAAGCCTTTCAGGAGAGCTAGGGAGTCTGGGGCAATTACCCGTGAGGTGTGGACTGCTGTGCTAATTCAGACCCAGTTGTTGCATCCTTGTGCAAGGTGCTTTGGCCTGATTGGTCTTGTCTACTCTGACTTAATAAAAAGATACATTTGCTAGAGGCTAAGTTGAGAAAGTCCAGCATCCCACCCAGTGGGATGGGTGTTACGTCCTCAGTATTTTTAATGACCCAGAGTGGTTGAAAAATGGTAAAGGGCTTAATCCTCCTAGGAGTCTCTGCCACCTTTTGAACTATAGTCATAAAGGGTTATGAATGTTGTTTCAACATCTCGTGTAGCCGCTGAGAAGGTATTATGCAGGCCGCATAAATCCTAATTCAAAGGAAGCATGACCAATAATTTTTTTTACTAAGCACAGCAAGCATTTGTTTGTTATTAAACATGCAAATTACCTGCTCGCATACGTAACCCATTAAAACACATCTTTGAAAACAGCCAATTTTTTTCTGTTCTTGTTTTTGTTGTTTTATGAGTGAGGGTGCATTAGTGAGAAGATGAATGACCGTCACATCCTGGTATTCTGTTAAGTGCAGAGAGATAGCAGGGGGCAAGAGGATTAAAAAATGTTTTTTAAAATGCCAGGACTTAAACTTTGGTCCTTGCAGAGCAACAACTGCAAAAGTGATTGCTGAAAACACAAGGCACCCTTTCTTCATCTAAAGACAATTCTCTGTGTTACACAGGTGACATTACTAAATTTCAGATTGAGCTTTTTTTGTCCTAAAAGCTTTTTTTTGCTAGGTTATCACATTTCCGCTGCAGCTACAGTACATGCAGACATCCTTAGTTAACCTTCTCTGGCCTCTGTTTACTATCAAAAGGTTGAAAAGCTAACTCTTTTGTTTGTCCACCTCTCCCTCACAACAGAGAAAAGTACAGAAACATATTGTGAAAATATAGTTTAGATTAAACTAGATAGTTTAGTTTAGATTAATATTGTAACATAGAAAAAAATTTTTGGGGGTCATAAACTGAAATGCAGTCAAAAATGTACAGGATATGTTAATACTATTTAATTAATTATTTTCTGTGTATTTAAAATGTTTCAGATGCATTTAAACTCTAGATGGTTTTGATTTGAAAGTGACCTCTGTGGAATATGTGAGTGATTCACTTAGTACTAAATTTCACCAATATCTCTCATTGTTACAGTATATGATTCGAAGCAGCATGAAAAAATCTGAATTGCTTAGGTAGCCTGGTGGAGTGATGTCTTAGAAACAAGCAGCTAAATGGAGAGCACTGGAGCTGAAATAAATTATGGTGATTGGCCATTTTCCAATTCAGAATGGGGCCCTAGATTTTGCAACATGGTTTGCTGAAGAGACTTACAACTTGCAGAGGTGGTGTACAACAGCATTTCTGGGCTCAAGACATTTGCAGGGACAGGGCATTAAAGGCTCTGATTGAACAATCTGTAACTGTACAGGTTGTTGGTTGGTGGTTGCTGGCAAATGCTGCTGTGGCACAATCCATTGACTTAGGTTTGAGGCACCATTTGACAACTGAATCCTGCAGTTTGGCCACTGTAAGTTTTTGGCCCTGAAGGGGCACTGTCAAGTATGTGCTTGGCTCTGTCATTTTACCATCCAGCTAGAGCATGTTCTAGGAAGTGACTCTATTCTTGTAAAGTGGTAGTTTTTCCAGATGTGTTCTGCTCTGTGGTCCAGTGCCTGGAAGGTAGATGCAATTTCCTTGACCTATAAAATCACAGGCTTTCACCTCCCAGAAAGTATTCTCCTAGAGGCATGACCAGACCATGAGCCCTATTTCAGTGCATTCTTTTTCTGACATCTATGCTGTGACTACTGTGCACGTTATCACCTGAATGTGGCCCTAGTGTAGTCAGTGGCCATCATAGAGACTTTGTGACATCCTGGTCCTAATGATTAGATTAGTTTCTGACTACTCTTACAACCCACATTACAGGAAGGTCTAAAAAGTGGCAGCATTGGTTGAACGTCAAAATAAAAGAGTGTGTTAGGTTACACATATAACTCTGACACCCTAAAAGAGAGGAGTAGCTGTCAATCCTCTTGGGACACCTGGCAGTCCCTATACAGGTTTGAGATGGGATGTCATTCACTTGACCAGCCAGTAGGTGGCATTGGTATGACTGGTAAGTTTTCTGCCCTGTGATCAGCAATTTTCTAATTGATTAGAGACTATTCTTTTCTTTCACGGAACCAGAGTTGTGGGAATAATCTAACCTTCTGTAATGGTGAATCCACCTTTCTCCTTTGGTACAGCAAAAACTAGATTGAATGGATTTATAAAAAGATTGAACAAAACACTGGAAGGATATAAAGAGAATTGAGAAAAAGAAAGCAACATCTTAAAAAAGAACTTGAGTGTGTGTGTGCAACAGTGGCACAAAACTAAAGCTTTGAACATTTTTTAGCCTGAGCAACAGACACTCACCTATCTAGGAAGAGCTATTGAAGCCATAAGGTAAATACTGTTAAGGCCAGTTACAGCTCCAGCTTTGACCGGACACAATATTTAACTGGCAGAATGATGATTATTACAGTCCAATGGAATAAACTGATGTCAAAACCACAGAGGGAAATACAAAATTACACATACAGAAATGGTTCAGAGATGTTACTGATGGGAACTGCCATGATATCTGGATGTGGTTAGCAAAAAATGATTATACAGTACGTAGATTTTTTAAATGGTTTATCTTACTGTATCACTCTCAAAAGGTTCAAGCCAGTTAATTGTTGCTGGCCATGTATTCTTTCCAGATAAATGTGGTGGAAGATATAATGAGATACATGACAATGACAGTTTATTACCTGGCTTTTCCAAGAAAACTCAGCTTTTTATAGCAATTAAAATGCAATGTTCTTAATTATATCATGATATTGCATACTGTACCAACATGAAGATACATGTGCATTGTTCTTGATGAAAATCTTCTATTTTTTCCCTTTATTTAGATAAAAGTGGTGCAGCACAAGTACAAAGTTACTCAGGAAGAATTCTCACTGTGGAATTGAGAAATCTAAATGTTTAAGTTAAATAAGAAACAAAACCCAGAAACAATAATAAATGAAACAGATGACTTGTCTGGTTTTAATTAAACACAGGGGTACATTACATAATGCAGTATACAGACAGGCTCCCCTCCCCAACATGAAAGAAACATTTTTAAACACAAGTATATTCTAGTAATAGGGAGGGTAGGAGGATCTTTAAAATGCAGTTCAGATGTTTATGTTGTATACAGTAACTAATCAACCTATCTCTAAATTAAGTGTGTATGCAACGAAGGGGAACATTGATCTTTATTTAAGAATCAAAGTAGAAATAATTCAACATCCTAGTTACCATTGGGTAGCAATATTGTATAGGTCCTATATGAGCTGAAAGAACAACAGAGGGAAGAGCTGGCAAAACATAACAATAACTTATAAGAAATCAACCAAAACCAGCAATCCAAGAAGTTCAACTTAAATATATCTGACTCTCCAAAAGAACTCAGTTCTGTACCAAAAAATACAGTCTCCAAACAATAAAAATAAAACAGACTTTCAAAACAACAATTCTGAAGAAAGATGGCAGGATCAATATAATCTCATAGAGTTATCATTTTATATAATAATATCAAAATAATATTAAATCTACTACGTGACACTCAGAAAAGAAGAAAGTCCTGAGTTTTCAAACTTGGTACCTAGTTTTAAAGTATACCAGTTCATTTCTCTAATGTTTCAGAACATAAATGTGTATTTTCTTATAGGTTTTACTCTGTGAGTTGCAGTGTTAGTGTGTATTATGCTTTTTTCATTTTAAGAGTTTGAAGGAAATATCTTCATAATGATTTACCAAGTTTTGAAAACTAGGCCTTTGTTGTGGTAGCTTGATGGAATACAAAGTGAGTATGTATCAGTTTTTTGTTCTTTCATTGAACTCTCTGACGGACTCTAACAAAATAAGCTTGTATCTTAATGCTCTAGGATTCCCCATCTGCCTATATGCAGATGAAAAGCAAAGAAAGAAAAAAAACTTAACTCTGTGATTGTGAAACTTGAGATGCTTAGCTTCACTTGAAAGCAAGTGCCTGTTCTTCATAATTTTCTGTTAAAGAATTAGTTCTAATGACTCTTGTGCTTTGTATCTGATAAAATAAGCTCATAATGCACAAAATCTTTGGTTTCTTTGATCGTTTGCTCTTTTAACATCATGATATTACTTTGAAAAACATCTTGCCTTGGGTTTAATATGTATACTTTCCAATTCTCTGAGTCTGGGGGAAGTAATAGATGAAGTGGTCATTTTCTCCTGCTGCAGGAAAGCATCTCCAGTTGAAGACTTAAGTTTTTTTTAAAATATCACATAAAATAAATAATTTACGAAAGAAAGGAATAGAAAAAAAATGTAATCTTAGTGGAGCATTCATTTTGTTAGAGTAGTTTCAAACTTTTTTATTTGTTTAACTAAATCCTATCCCTTCTTTCATCCAGCCACTTCTCAAGCTTGCTGCTCTTTTGTCTGACCCAAGCGCTTCCAGAAAAAGCTTGCGTGTCTGGATGTTCGTTGGATCATTAAGCTTGAGCATGCATTTAAAGTCTTTTGATATGAGTTAGTATTCCATAAATAACTGCTCCCAAAGATCACACACAAACAAAATTCCACAATTAAGCAGCGGCCTGTCCTTCAAAGTTGTTAGGTGGAATGGATTATGTTCACAATCTGTTCAGGTTCCATCTTTCTTTCATTTTCCTTTGGTCCAGATGCAGAATAAAATATTTGGCACAGAAAATGTTCAGTGTTTCCTCCTGTGCCAAATGCAATGATATAAGGGTTACGCAGTCTTGTTAACTTAATATATATATATTAATATATAGCACAACAAGCAATTTCTGCAGTCAAAGCTGTCAGGTTAGGCTATTTCTTGTCTTCAAATAGTGCCTTTTTTGCTGTCCATTTGCAAACTTTTCAGGTCCATCTTTTCTTCAGTGCAGTGATACCCTTTTTCCAACTCCCAGCTGCTACACCACGATGGGGAGAAAGTGTGTTGCAGTGTTTTTCCTTCGTGTTTTCTTTCCTCGCAGTGGCG
The DNA here is from genome assembly GCF_055471065.1 of Atractosteus spatula. Lineage (NCBI taxonomy): Eukaryota > Metazoa > Chordata > Actinopteri > Semionotiformes > Lepisosteidae > Atractosteus > Atractosteus spatula. Next base: position 61,236,562 of record NC_142708.1, on the reverse strand, counting down.
TGCCGTTCGCACTAAGCCCCACAAACATTTGCTTCTTCTTGTGCTTCCACTCCGAAGAAGCATATGTGTTGTAACCGTTCTCCTCGATTCGCTCCTTCAGTTTGCAGTCGACGCCAAATTCACTCTAAAAGACAGACAGTGGAGAAATCAGACGTGAAAAAAATTGTTGTCATCTTTCTTTTGACAAAAATGCTCTAATAAACAACGGAAAGGTGAAGTTGATAATAACTCCTTGGAATTCCATGCAATTACTACATTTACAGGTACAGTAAGAAAATGTGGGCAGTGGCTCAAGGACACAACTGTTCAGTTGTCAGTCTCCAGTATGACAGCGTGAAAATATACTGTATTACTTGCTGAAGTCACAAGCTGTTTCCATACTTCACTAGTTCTGTGTGCCCATGAATGCTGTGACGATATGACACATTCTTCAAAAGACTTTGACATGGAAGACTGAAGAGCCACACCTCGCTTAACAAGTAGCCTTTGGTAAAATCCAAGTGAAACATTTACTGTATTATTACCTCGACATGATAACAAAGAACATACTGTGTTCGTCCAGTATTTATTTGCCTTTTAGACCTTAAGTTCTTGGTCATTAGCTCCATTGCATATTATTTCAACAGTGAGTATTAACATTTGCTCATCACTAATTTAAATTAATTGCAAAGGCTTAAGTAGTACTGTACATACCGTATTGTTAGATGGTAAAATAGCAAGATAGTAGCTATAGTATATATACAGTAGTATATATATATAGCTATAGTAAGACCAGTCAATTTAACTTTTTTGGCAATAAATAGTCCAACTCAAAAAGTTCAAAAACAGCTCCAGTAGCATACTCAGTAACAGTATGTTTTACAAGTATGTCAGTCACTGTGTAAGATGTAGATTACATAAAAATGTACTACTGATGCAACAGTATAGCATCATCATATAGACCATGCCAGTGTATATGATGGGTGTTAGAATAGTTTAATAAAATTAGGTGGAGTTTAACAGGAGAAATACTTTGAGTGTATGACTTTAATATTGATTTGTCTATAAGGTCATAGAAATTAATATCATTACAGTCCCATTTTTGTGCTACAACAATTTTTCTCTATTAATTGACAGTAGCTACTTCTTAAACAAAAATCTATATGAATCTTAGAAAAGTAAGAACAAAGACATATTTAAAGACGTTCTGTTTCGATCTTATTTTTTCAGATTGAAAAAAGTGCGATTGGGTAGAGAGAAAAAAAACATCAGAATGTTTTATGTCTAAAGCTTTTTTCAAAAGAAATTCCAAACAAAAAAATATCTGACAGATGTTTTTGAGACTATTTGAGTGAAAAGTGCCAATACTTTTCCCAAGAGCCTTTAAAACAAGACAGCAATATATATAGTATTCCCTAATGCTGAAAGAGAGGAGAACCAACATAAGCTGGATATGGGAATGGCTCTTTTCTTCTTTGCCTACCGAAGGCATTCTTTTTAGGGCACACTAGCTGAAGACAGCGGCTTGTCGTTTGAAGCTCGTTTTCAGATGGTGGATTATTCAAGTGCAATGGGGTGGAACTGTTCGATATAACCTCACAGAGTTGTTTTATAAGGGCTGGAAAAAAATAGAAAAGGGTCTCATTCGCCAACCTGAAATGAGCCTACAGTTTCAGATCAGTGATCTACAGATTGGAACCAGAGCTGGCTTCAATCAAAGAACATTAACAGAATAAGAATAAGTGATATGCTGGCAAGCTACAGTAATTATATAGTAATAGTAATATTAATAATAATAATAGTTTAAAAGGGAAAGTAGTGATCCAGATCAAAAGACTTTATAAAGAATATGCTAAAGAATAAGGAGTGTGTTGCGAATTGCATTAGACATATTACAGGACATGTGGAGTGTTACATTGATGCACAATGACACACATTGCATTGCATACTTACAGCTCCATACACTTTTCCTTTCTTGCTTATTGCTAAGTAATAGTTGCTGTGCAATCCCCTGATTGCAACGATTCCAACCTCCACAGATTTTATCTCCAGTATATCTGAAAACAAAAGAAGCAAATATCCGATTAGTTACTACTGTTATGTTTTGAAGTGATTACCTTTTTTGGATGGGATACAAATATTTATCCTTCATAATAGGGCTCTTGGAAGTAAAAATGCTCTTAGGAGATTTTTTTCAGGAAAACATCTAGAATTTAGGTGGGTATCTGTTTAGTAAATGTGTTTGTTCTTTCCTACTTCATGCACTCATAGAAAAATAACTGTGGTGAAACTGTCCAACAGATTGTTATAGAGAAAGACAGTGGTTTCTTGTTTCATGCCGTCTTGTAAAGCCTAAGAACTCTAGATTATAGACTATCTCTGTGACAGAATGCAAGGTAATGTGATATCTGATTTTTTTCCTTTTTCTTTCACGTGTCTAAAATTTCCTTTCTTCGGGATGTCATATTTTCCCTTTGTCCAAAGCTTTAATTATTTAATCAAAGGCCTTATGTGCTACAATTGCATTATACTATGACATACTGAAAAATAAGCAATATTCAGCAGTATGCAAGTGATCAGATGATGACAAGTCGTACTGTTTGATATTTAAACCAAGAGCTCTGAGCTCTTTGTGATTTCTGACAAGGCGATCCCTGTACGCCTTGGGCAGTGAATTCTTAGATCTTCAAAAAGACAGCATTTGGTGAAAGTCATTGTAAGTGAACCATGGGAAATGACACAAACTCTGTAACAGTGGCTGTGATCACTTAATGTAGACTTCCTTGTTCTCTAGGGATTTTTTGATAAGCACAACGTGGAACGCAATGTATTCTTGATTCTCTCCAAACGGCATCTCATTTGTTGACAGGTTCAGCTCTGCTGAATACCAATACTTTAATCCCCCTTGACTGCCAGCAGTATTAAGGTGTGCCAGGCCATTAACTCCTCTTTGAATCAGAAAAATCCATACACAGCCCCCCTTTCCTGTGGTGAGTGTGGCAGAACTGTCAGCTTGCTGTTCGTAATGTGGGAAAACCACCACTGTGAGACGATCTCTTTCTCAGCTGCTGCAAGCCTGTGTGAAAGCTACTGGCGATCTTTTGGTTTGAAAGGATTGTTTGGTTTTGGGCACAGCAGAGGAACTGGCAGTGATATTTGCCCTCCTTATTATCTGAATGTATCTTGAACCAATTATGGCTTCAAGCAGCAGCTCACTGTTTTCACTTAATTACAATAACCCAATATCAAGGGTTGGTGTTAGGGAATTAGGAGATTAAGTAGGCCAAACAGAAGAGAAGGAAGTGGTGTGCTTGTATTCTCACTCAATGTGCTTGTTTATCTGCGACCATTAAAGATATTGCCTTACAAACAACATGGTGGCCTGTGACTGCCCTCTGGGTTTATTGAATGCCATAATGTTTATTCACTCCTTCACTGACGCATTTGGTCTCTGCTTTCTCACGCCTGGGCTGTACAGTTGCCACATCCTGCTGCCCAGTGTAATTTTATAGTCCTTAAGAAAGAGTCTGTGCTGGGGGATGGGGGCTGAGCTGATCTGGCACAATTCTTTGATCATAGATTTCATTACTAAAGGTGTCTGCCTTTAACATGGTCACAGCTTTCTTGACTGATCGTCTTCATCTTCAGGGCTAAAGGCTCAAGGCTTTTCCTGGATAATATTCACAGCAACGTGTTTTACTGGGCTAAATAAAGTGTGAGTGTGTGTTTGGCATCGGGGGGGAGGATGTAGTAGGGGGAGCTTGGAGAGAGTGGCAGCTGCTTCCTGCAAGAACATGTGGGTTACATTACTCTGCACACAAACTCTTGGCCTTCAACTTAGGCTTCTGGTAGGGTCAAAGCCTCTAGGTCCTATTCTCTAATTAAGACTGACTTCAAAATCACTGGAGTTTCACTAATCCATTTGGGAAACTGAGATCTGTTAGCTGTTGCACCTTTCACCTTGCCACACATCTTGTAAATAGAGCAATTTCATCTACAGTCCTGTGGGCCAAACAATCTATAGGAGACAAAAAGCATATGTGTGTATATACAGAAAGAGTACATATGTATGCATATAACACACAGTTAAACAAACCATGAACTTAAGACTTTTAAGTGGAAATGTTAAGTTTAAATACAGTATGGGGCATTGACAAAGCAATTTTCCTCGTCAATGAAATTTCATGGGCAGTTTGAGAACCAAAATTCTAGCCTAGCTTTTTTGTTCTTATTTGGAACACTTGTAAAGCAGTGACACATACAACAAAGTAATATGCTTAAGTACAACATGACAGAGGATTAGCACCGGCTTTTTTCCAGGAACTGAGAGGGTTCCTTCCTAAGATATCAAGTTCCTTGTATCACTGGAGATGTAAGTCAATAACTCCCCCCCTCCCATGCCTGAGGTTCAAGAACAGGAGTAAATAAAAGCAGGAGAGTTGAAACGAGATGACTGAAAGATGGTGGGAGATTACAGAGTCCTTAATGATCAAAGATGCCAGGACTTGGGACAACAAAAGGATTGCATGAAAAGCACACAGAGGACCACCTGATTGGGATGAATGTGAGAACAGAACTCTTTCTCTAGCAAATATCAGAGACGAGCTGTTGTTGCTGAAGCCTGTGATTTGAAAATAAGATATGGTGCAGGGTCGCTAAAAGCACCTGTTCCAGAAATTTGCTTTTGAAAGCTTTGATGTGGTATTTAAACCAACAGCAGTTCTTTCTCTCTCTCTCTCATTCACTACTTCAGTACCGTTTCCCCGTCTGCTCCGGGAGTTGAAAGGCATTAATTGTAACAAAAGGCTTAAATTGCAACAAACTTCCATCTGACTGTGAAGTCGAACAAACATGATTCTGACACTTCATGGGCTGGGGCCACACATCTGAGAAGAGGATCTGTTGAGTAATGTCTGTTAGTTTTATTTTACAATACACACAAAAGGGGATATTTCTTTTGGCATGACATTTAACGCTTTAATTTTGGTCTGCACGGCTGACTTTTAACTCTGCTAAGCCCGTTTAAAGCACCATAAGAGTACTTCTTTTCAAAGAAAGAAAACAAAATGAATTCCTCAGGCCCACTTGACTCATTTTCACTGTAGATGTTAAAAATATGTGTGAATGAATGAGCTGTAGAGCCATCTCTTTCTGTGTAATAGCAGCATGGTCACGTTTCCGTCAACCTCAAACTGCTGATTGTCTTAAAGAAAGCAAGAGACATATATTCAACAGCAAACATCTTGTTCATGTTTTACTTGTGTTATTTGGTGGTAAGGCACCAAGATGTGCCTATAAGACATTATAAACCTTATGCACTTATCTAGATACCTTACTGTACTGTAAATACAACTTAAATATAACCTAACGTAGAGTCCCATGCTCAGATCATTTTAGGGTAGTCTTCAAGATTAAGTTATTAATACCAGAAAATCTGTTTTTGGATATAAAGCAAAATGAAAGAAAATTATGGATATTTTGGAATTTTTTTAAACTTCCAAACTCATTACGAGAATGATGCAGGTTCAAATCCCAGATGAGACTTCGCTGTTGTACCCTTGACCAAGGTACTTCATTTGAATTTCTCCAGTAAAATATCCAGCTGTGTACTGTAAATTATTGCAAATACCATTATCTTTGGACAAAAACCTCAGCCAAATAAAAAATAGCACCTTTAGACTTCACTGTTATTAAAATTCATATTGATAATTCAGCTCAAGAAGAATTTATGACTCCAGGGTCTCGTAAAATGTTGATGCACAAACAGAAAACCCATCATATCTATTGACTGGCATTATTTAACACTGAATCCCCAACCTGAACGTGATCAGGTCTCTTGGATGAGTTATTTTATGAAATGTGTGCTGGTGGTCTTTGAAGAGTTCATCTTGAAACAGTCTGCACTCCTCAATCCAAACTGACACTGCAAAACAGCTCTGTTGGTGGCCTTTCCATGGGTTGAAATTTAAGGTTATTTTCTTGGCAGGATGACAAAGCCCACGTTAGCATATGTTTTGAGAATTAGAGTCTAAGATGACAAATCTGTTGATGAACACAACCTGCATTGTGGCTAAACTTGACTTTTACAAGCACGAGACAGTAGCAGGTTAATCATTTCCCTGATTCTCTAAGATGCTTAAAATGGTAAACAAGCAATATCTATCCTGAACTCTTAAGTGATACATTTATTTTTTTTTCAGTCAGCAATACCAAGTACAGTATGTTTGACTTTGCCTTTGTTTAGTTTTTCATCATGAAAACCAGAGAGAGTGAGAGTTCTTATTTAATGAGTTATTAACAAATTCTTAAGTAGGTAGTTTAAAAGAGTTTTTCTTATTGTTAATGAGAGTTTATAGATACATATTATTTTGTGAGGTCCTCTCCTTATTTGTCACACATGATCAGTAAGTATTGTCCATTCCACTCACCATCATCAGTCCTTATTTTGAAGCATATTTATATATAGTGTCAATGGGCCTGTCTGGTTTCAAATCATCCTGTCAAAAACTGTTTGCTTCTCCTCCATAGTATGTAATTGGCCTGGGAACTGACATGAGACGCTCTTCTGGTTAAAAGGTATGGTCTTTTGATTGACATGCCTTTTCAATTACTTTACAGACTCAATAGTCATAAAATGAACAGATTACCTATTAAAAACTGTCATTTCTGTTGACCTGGCATTGGTTTTTTAATGACAGTGACTGGCACCTTTGATCTGGTCTCTGCTGGCCTCTTGCTGGAAGGCTTTTGTGGTTTAAATGTTCAGTAGAAGCTCCACTCTGTTCTTTTCAGGAGCTATACTCATTATGTAGCATTCAAGGTCACTTTTAATTAACTCTTCAGCACCAACAAGTGAGTGATGGCTGTTAAAAGAAATTCTTACACTCGCGTTGATTTTCTTTAAAGACCACGTTGTGACAATCTGTTACAATGACACAATATGATACATCTGTGCTGCTTACTTACATGCATAAAAAATACTTACACATTCTAATGGGATTCACAAAACAACAAGAACTTTGAGAGAAAACCTGGCAGATTTGTATAATGCATTGCAGGAATCCTAAAATGATTTTGTGTGAGTGACCCCAACATAGGACGGCAAATAACATTACTGTATATTCAATAATAATGAAAAGAAAAGACTCTATGCACTCTTTCTCCTGTACATAATTATTGAAAATAGTAGAAAAAACATGAACTAAGAGCAATTTAAAACATAACATTATTACATGTCCATATGATATATCTAATCCTAAATGTGTCTAAACAGTATTTCCAGGATATGCTACTTAGATGACTGAAGAATACAACAGCCTGCATCTTGGTGGAAAAAAGCATAACAAGCATGAAGGATGTGGAGGAGTGCTTCCCAGTCTTGTGGGCATCAAAAGAGTACTGTAGATTGGCTTCCAATCCCAAGTTCCAAACCCCCTGCTTGGTGACAGCTGTTTGTTTGCTCGATGCCCTCTGGCCAACAAAAAGTTGCCATCAATCGACACGTTTGAAAATTGCTGTTCACAGGAGGATTAAAGTTTTGACTTAATCCATGACTAAATCTAGGAGATACTGGTTGGCTAACGAAGAAAGAAGCCATAAGGCACACAAAAAAGTTTTTTGCCTTTTTCCTGCAGCATGATTAATCTATGCACAGATCTGATTTTCTTTGTTTCGAGAAAAGCAATGTGTTGTTGTCAACACTATGGATTTTGAATGATCAGAAGTGTAATGACAAGATAAACTACGGTAGGGCCCACAACACTGCCCAAAACAGACTGGTAAGTTCCCAGAGTTTTGCAATTTTCTAAAGCTTGATTGTGCATGTCCAAAAGTTAGTGGATGTTCTGCAGGATTCAACTGCTTCCTCCAAACTGCTTCCTCCAAACTGATCATTGAAGACTAGCAATGACTCAAACTAGACTCAAACAAAATGACCTGAAGAAAATTCAGTGAATTAAGAACAATGTTTCATACACCTTTGCACCTCAAAATATCAAGAAATATTTTCCAGATCTATTGTGTTGAACTATGGGAAATAGTAGTCTTTTTTCCCAAACCCTGCTACCAATACTGAACTATTCAGCAGGCTTTTCTGATTTCTGAAATATTGTGCCTAAACTAAATACTATTATACTGTACATCATATACTGTAATCTAGCTTTTAGGATTTAACATACTATATTCACTACTTTATAATTTTTAAGAAGTATTGACACAGATATGCTAAATAGCATATTGACACTCTCTCTATCCATACAGTATATACATGTACAGTACGTTGCTGGAGCACATTTGAAGCTTTTGTTCTCAGGCCTGGCAAAAATTAAGAGCCACATGTTTCACTCAGGAGGCGTTTTGTTTCTGCTGAGTAATCGTGCTGTAACAAGGTGTAATATGGCTGGGGAATTAATAACGGACTTCAGAGACTTGCATTTTCTTATAGTAGTTAAAATAATTTCCTTTTTTAAAATTTCATCAAAGTCTGGTCGGTTTTAAGTTTCTGTACCTTTTTTTCTGCTGGACAGAAAAACAGCGCTAACCTCCCTTTTTCTTTGGTAGTCACGTTTTCCATCATGCGCGTACAGTACACATTTAACTTTTTTTCCCTCAGATCATAAGATCTAACTCAGAATTGCTTATTTGGGAAGAAGGGGCTATATGTTCCCAAAATGAGCACAAGAATTAAAAAAAGAATCAAATTATTTTTTGTTTGCTTGGCTGTTGACTCTGGGACCTCTGTAGAAGACAACAGGCCTCACTGCCTCTGGTTTTACATAATTTAGGAATGATTTGTGATATTTGGGAGTCCAGGTATCTAGCTAAATATGTTTTTCTTACTTAAATTAGCATCTGAGATTCTGTTCTTGAAATGCTACTACAAAAATTCTTTTTCAGCCTGTCTGGAAAACCTTACAGTTTGACTGACATGTCAGACATCTCCTTTTCTTACATAAGGGATGATTCAAGCTCTCAAAAAAAGAAGTGGCCTTGGCTGTATAACAGGCAAATAACAACAGCGTACAACACGTTTCTTGAGACAAAAAGGGCTTTCTAGTAAACCCTTGCGTATTCTTAAAGCACCCATACAGAAGCCTTTTAATGCTTAAAAACCTTTTTTTTTAATTTGATCAGTTTGGGATAAATTAAATGTATAACTCCTTGTTTTGAAGTATAAATCACTTAGGATATATAGGCCTTTGATATATTAACCTATAATGGCTTTCAAGAGGATAACTGGACAAGCAAGAGTATCCTGTCATAAAATATCCTAACTTGAAAAGCAAAAATAAAGCAAAAAATATTGCAACATATGTTAGTTTAAATAAAATGATTTATCTTTAGCTTAAATTGGTGTGGTGCAGCTTAACATCCACAGTGTCACACAAAAAAATTAACCTTGATTAACCATTTCCAAGATTAAGATACTGTAGTGCTCTCGGCTTCACGTGGGTATGCGCCCTTGCCACTGCCGACTCAGGTCGGCCCCCCACCGCTAGGGATTCAAACCCGGGCCTCCAGGATTACTTGAGCTAAAGGGAAATCTCCTCTCAGCCCGACGGCTGAGGTCCCTGCTATCCACAGGGAAGGGCGGTGACGTCACCTCGCTGGTAAGCCGGCTCTCACAACCTGTAATGTCGGCCGTATGCGTTACAATATATTATGAAGTCTGGCATTGTTTTAAATGCCATGCAACAAAGGAAATACCTGTTAGAAATGTCCACTCACTACCATCCCTTTCTGGTTGTTTCTGATCTTTGATTAAATGTCAACCATGTTTTGTGTAACATTTTTCCTGACACCCTTCCCCAACCTGATCTTCATGTAAACACCAAAATCCAAAAATCAAATAGTAAAATTTCAAAAGAAGCCCACTAAAAATAACAACAATAAGTTAGCATATGGTCAATGTTTAAGTCTGGGTATGGTTTTATTAGGACAGTGTGTTTTCTGTGGAGAACAGCATTGATTACAATCAAAATTAAAAGACCTGATTCTTTAGCTGTTCTCAGATGTTAAGTACTATGATAACAACCTGAGCCAGAAGTCTGCTTTAGTGCCCACGAGGCAGCCCTCTGCTAGATAGTTGGTAGACAGTCCCAGCCCCCCAACATAGTGGGGAACCACTGCAGGGCTGATGAGCTGGGAGGAGGACAGACTAAGAAAGACAAACAGGAAGGAGACTTTAGTTTCCAATTTACAACAGGGGCTTTGCTGCTACTCACAGCGGAGGGGTGGAGCTTTGCTTCAATTAATTAATGCCTTTTATTTTAACATAGAAAAGGGTAACTGACTAGCATAACACTCAAAAATGGTAAAGGTGTCCAAGGCGTTCAAAAGAGCCTTGGTAGTTACAGTAGTTGGGGAGGAATGACCATTGTTCAGTATTTCAAAACCTCTTTTTTAGGCATCTTGGTAAACTGCTTATTCTAAAATAAATTATTTCCATAGTAATGTATATAAAGTACATAATACTTTTGTATGGATAAATACACTTTGGCTGTGGCACACTCATTCAATTATGTCTATTTAAACAAAAAAGAAGAATGCAAGTAGCTTTTCAGTTCAAAATGGAGTTGTTTCTGTATACTTACACAAAGATAACAGCTTTGACCCTTTCAATAGAACTTCAAAAGAAGCACCAATGTTTTTTCTGGTCTATATCATTGAGAGATAAGATTTACTGATATCAACTGTTTCCTATTGATAAGGCCACTGATTTGCAAAGTTTAATGGTTACACAGTTGTCTCCAGATCAGATTTTCCAGTTTTAATTTTCTACCATCGTATCTCCTACTTATGCTCTAGGATTTTGATTTTTGTCCCATAGAAAGGGACACATATTGTGCACTATTGTACATAACCTTAAATTAGAAACTTTACCACTGGAGCAACAGTAGAACTAATTTTTTGGCACTACACAATCAAAGCAGAAAACATTCATTTGTGATTTCTGCTCTTCATTTTACAAATATATCCGGAATTTTGAGATAAAGACTAAAAACATCACAGTCCTCTAGGTAAAAAAAAAAACGTAAAAAATTGAGCCCTGTAAGTTTCTAGAAGAAAATGATAAGAAACTAATTATATTAGACAACAAATGCGACAATTCTTCACTGGCCTTTGGCTTCACTCTTCCAGGCTTTCTTGCCTTCCTGTTGATGTTTTATCACAGCAAAGGCTGGGCAGAAGTGTTCTGGACGAGGAGAACAATTCAAATGCACAGCAAGAAGCGACTGCTCTTCTTGAGGTAATAAGAAACTGTAAAGATGCTTCATTGGAAGCTGCTGCTTATTAATTAACTAATGGGTGCTCCTCAGGTGAGGAGATTATGCAATGTGAAGAATGGTGCGAACATGATTCAGTGTGTTACATTAAAAGGGTTTAAATGAGCTCTTGGCCTGAACCTTACCTTTTCCTGGTGTTTGAAAACCCGAACACCTGACAGCCATATCCAAGGCCAGGCATCAGTATCTCTAACCTGGGCTACCCTTTAGGTGTTAAATCTCAGAGAAAGTGCTATACCACTTTTTTCCATTATATACCAGAGAAAGTGACATTCCACTATTCCAGTTTTCCATTAAAGCCCGGGGAAAGCACAGAGTATTAGATTGTGTGTCTAAATTGTTTGACCTGCAAATTGCCTCTAAATTTACATTATTCTCCGTCTGTCTGTCTGATCTATAGAATAGAAATATAGAATGCATATTTCTTTTTCAAGGAAGCTGAACTGTGACACTGGATATAATGTCAATTTTTTCTACACTTGTTTGATCTCTTTTTTCTCGCTTTTTTCAAATGCTGTGTTATTGTCTTTGTAAAAACCTTCATATATACGTTTATTTTAAGGTTGTACTAAAGCCCAGGGGAAAGAGTTATACTGCTTTTTCCCAGACCTGCACCCACTTGACCCCTGTAATTTCTGGTTTTCATTGAAGCTGAACTCTCAATGACTTAATTGAACCCTTAATTCAACTAATAATTAGTAAATTGGAGCTTTTTAATTGTTGTCAGCTTTGAAGCAGCTAGGGATCTCCAGCAAGGAAAAAATCATAAATAATAAATCCCACTTCAGTAGATGAGGAAACAATTTTTTTTCTAATTATCGAGTTGGTTGTTCAGGGAAGGGTTTGATTGAGAAAATGAGAGTTGGAAGAAAAACCATCAGGCACCTGGGTCAGGAGTATTGCAGTAAGCTGTGTAAACATCACTTTAATGCTATCAGATAAGAACAGCATTCTATCAGTGCAACTCTGTGACAAACAATAGAAAGTCAGACTGGAACAGAAGACGATATGAATGATAACATTGCATTTTCAAAAAGCAGAACAGGGTTGAAGTCACATGTTTGCAATTGAATTCGATACCATTCAACTTATGAGATTTTAAAGCTGGTAGCTGCTGTATATAAAATACAAATTACCTCTGAAACAACATGTTTCAAGAATAACTCACTAGCTTACCTTTACATTACAATTCAAAGCATGTGGCACTTAATATATTAATTTACCAAACATTGTTATTAAGTCATATTCAACCCACGGCTATGCACTCTCGTTAGTTTGCTCTCTGTGCTGCTGTATATTTTGCGTATCCTCCATGTGAACCTGTTGTATCACCTTTTTTGTTAGGTTTCACAGTTACCAAGTCTCTGAAATCCACAGCAGAACTGAAGCCATCCTAGCATTATGACTTTGATTGTCTAACGGATAAACACTGACACATGATAAAAGATTTTAAAAAAATAAACAAGGTTAAAAATAAAAACTATAACTTAAAAGACTACATTTAATCTTCTAATCATAATAATAGTCCTGCACAAGGGAGTTTTTGAAGGATTACTGCCTTGTGGCACATAAGCTCCTCTAATGCCGTAAAACCACTGGGTAATCAGTGGTAATGCCTGATGGGCTAAGTATTATCGCTTAAACCTACAATGTCTATTAACTGAATGTCCTTTGATGTAACTGAGAAAGTACCTTGTACAGCAATATGGGAGATTGTTTTTGTGCAAAGTTATGGTCTAGAACTGTAGCATTAATTGAAAAAAATACAAAGAAACTAAAGCATTTAGTCAAAGTTGTTCCTACTGCTCTTTCCTCCAATACACAGAAACCCAAATGTTTACATACTTACACTGTACATTGCCCTAAGTACTGTATACTATATGTGTCAATAACTATACATACTCAGAGGCATTAAAAATATAACAGATGTTACTGCTACCTGGAAAAAGGGTGCAGACCCTCATCGATGTGCTGCATGAAAGACTGAGAATAAGAACAAACTGAAAGCTCTGGAATCAGCTATCGGTGGAAGAGAGCAGACCCTCACAAGAGGGAAAGAGATCTGAAAGAGTGCAAGGATGAGCTGAAGAAGAGAACAGGGTGTTAAGGGTTAATGAACAGGGTGTTAAGGACTGGATCTTGCTACAGGGATTTGTGATTTGAATTTTGGTTGTTTGCTGTTTTTGTTTGTGGCCTTTCAGAAGCTCAGGTGCTCAGAACAGACCTAGGCTTTTATTTTCCAACAAGTACTGTTTTGCACTGTATTGCTGCTTCTGTGTGTCTGTCTATCGAGAGCCAGCCTACGAACAGAGCGTGCTGAAACCACTGAAAATAAGGGTGCTACCACGCTAATGTTAAAATAGAGAAAGACAGCAGGAGAAAATGGACTTAGCCTCCCCGTAAATGTCAAAGCCAGCACTCAACAATGTGGACGGTCATCTAGACTAAAGGGTCTGACATGGGAACGTGTTGCATTAGAAAAGCATAAAACAGTGGGAGGCAGAAAGTAGAATCTGCGATGGATAATATCCAGGGCTACTGGATAAGCCACTGCCTGCCTCAAGTCACACCATCTCTCCTGATCAACACGTGCAATGTATTAACAGTACTATAATTAGTACACATTCCTGCCAGCTCCTTAATTTTTTTTCTCTCCCAGATGCAGCTTTTGGTCTGATCTTGTTTTTATTACCTTTGATGATTCACTGCACTTTGTTTTACCAGTCCCTTGTTTCTGTTCATTAGACTTACCAGCAGTGAGTCTGGGAATGGCCTGAAGTCACATTTCCAGCAGAAATACCCCTGCCTCATCTGGTCCAGTGCTATAAATTTTCATGAGTGTTTCTTAAGCACACAAGCTTGCTCTTTCTCTCTCTCACACACACACGTACACACAGTGAATGCAGGAAGGACAAGGGGAGCTCCCAAGCAAAAGAGGCAACACAGTGCATAACGTTTTGAAGCTCAACAACAATGTTGTGAATGAATGATTTTCATACCTTTATTTTTAATAAATTGCAATTCCTGCTTTTGGTTTTGATTGCAATGCCTATTTCATGCACAATTTGCAGAAGTAAAGAATAGGATATCAACAGCTGCACAGCACATTTCTGCAGAGCCTGTTAATTGTTCTGAAGCTCTGAAAGCACAGGTTTCACTTCAAATCTGAGCAACAAAAGCCTAAAGATAATAATGCCGGCAGCCAACACAGCTTGGGACATGAGGCTGTTTGACTGTGACAAAGATCAAGGTCAGAGATTAAATATCTCATACTTTATCTTAACATACGGGGTGCTCCCAGATCATTTAGAAAATATATATATATTCTTTTGCTGAACCTTCTCTGGTTAATGTTTTGTATAATAATCTTATCCTCCATATTTACTGTGATATTTGCAACATTTTGTCTCGAAGCTCACATTTCAATATCACACAAAGAGCAAAACTTCTTTTGGAGAAACAAACTAGATGACAGCCTTACATGCGGCATAATACTGGTGAAACCAGCCCATCAGTCTCTAAACCTCTTTTTTTTAAATTAAAAAAATAGATTCAATTCTGCTGTGTGTTAAGTGTTGTTACGACATAAAGAAACAAACTTTGTTGGACACGGCATGATTTTGAATTAGCTGCATGCTTTTCTTCAGCATGCTGCATCAAATTAGCGATGGTTTACTCATTTTAAAAGGTAACACAGTTATTCTTTGTTTTTTATTTTTTATTCTTTTTTTTCTCAATGCATGCCTGAGATCACTACATAACACATTATTTGATCTCCAATGAAGTACATTACAATAGGAACCACAAGAAGCTTTCTTTTTAGGTAGCTCTAATTCTTTGCTTTAATCTTGTCCTTAAGCCAGGCCCTGATCCCTGCCTTAAAACACAGGTGCTGCAGTCAGCCGTGATGGCATTTCGATATCTGGTTACTCATGGAAATTTTTAAGTGGACATATCAACAGTCTGATAATTGTACCTATTTAATACCATCAGTAGTTAGAAACAGAGAAACTGAAAGTCAAACAAAAAAAACTGTCTGGTAGAGGGACACTGATTAATCTGCAATTCGAATAAACAGGCAGTAGAGTCATTTCGGCAGATACACCCTAATGAATGGGATGGAGGGACAAATGTATTTGAGGTTATTTGGAGAAACCTGCCCAGCTGAGACCGAAGCTGCTTAGCAGCCCGTCTGAACCCCACTCACGTTTGTGAGGAATGAGCCAGGGAGCTGCTGCAAGGGTATAGATGGGGTGGCAGGAGGGGTGTGAGAAAGATAAGCAAAGGGAAGTCCAGAAGGAGTTATGGCTCTAGATGACTGTGAGTATAAATTTTGAATAGGGGGCTGCTGCTGCACCCTTCTGCAAAGTGTTTCACACTAACTGACACAGTAAATCCACCAATGTACAGTACAAATGGATCTCCAGGTCATTATTGTAAATGAGAGTTTGTTCTCAATAACCTACAGTATGTGGTTAAATTAAGTATTAAGAAAACCAATTGAATTATACACTATCTATCTTTTCCATATATACTTGCTAAATATGGATATTGTGAGAAAACAATTTAAAAAATATCTAAATCTCAAAGATCTGTTATGCACATGCTATACTAAATAATCATCCCTGCCAATGTAAGGGTTATGTAAGGGATAAACAATGTGAAAGTAGTGAATCTGTCAAAATCTTCCCTTAGGGTACAAGAACATTAGGCATGAGAAACTATTGATTGAGTTATCCTACTTAAAACATCTCTTCCTAATTGCTACTTGTTGAATAATAAGATTCATCTGGTTCTTAGAGGAACAATGGTGTGGTACAGTATCTGTTGTGTGGTACAGTATGGGTTTTTGGCTTGTCAGTCCTGGTCCTGGCCAGTGTATCTCCAGGATTTCATTTTTGCATATCTTGTAAAGAACTAAACCAGCTGGTTACTGGCTCAACTGGATCAGTTTTAATGCAGATCATGCAATGTATTTTACTTCTAATGAAGGGGTCAGATTATATCAGCTGAGGCCATTTATAAGGTACACCCATTGATTTACTGAGTAGATCTGTGTTTTTGTTGCCCATCAGTGAAATCAGTTTCACTTGTGGAATATTGACCAATATCATTGAGTAATTAACTGTTTAAAGTTAATTAAAATTAAACTTCTTTTGGCCGATACTTATTTAATACTTAGATTCTGATGGTTGTTAAGGTAGTGACACTTTTAAATTAGTTACAATTAGGAATTTTTACTTGTTCTATAGGCTTCACCTTCAGTCTCAGTTCTGCTGTTTCAAGACTTCAAGACAACAGTTGCTGTGCATTTTATCTAAGTTGATGTATTCTGCTAAATGCATAGGATTTTTTTTATTTTTAAAATTATTTAGCTATTGTTTTTCATGTGTTTCATCAGTGCATTTGGTAAACAGCACTGTGCCTTTGCTTCTTTGTAATGTGTCAGTTAGAATGTCACATTAAATACTATCATTAAGTAATTATGTAATTGTTACTTATACAAATGGTGTTTGCATTTTGATGAATTGATATATCTGTAGTTATGTACAAAAACTGTTTTTGCAGGACCTGGATTCATAGATTTCCAAGATCAAGGGGTCACTGGTTTGATTTTGATTATTTCTGTACATACTCTGTGAAGGTTTGTGGCAAGGGCTACAGTATATAATCAGCTCAATTGTATTCATCCTTGTTTTCATTCTTAATTGATATAATATGTTGTTCTAACTACAGTAGCTGAATGGTTCCTGTTTTTGGTCCTCCTCTGAGGTAGGGAGGAGACTAACAACTACTGACCAGTCAGCTGTTTCGGGAACCTGCTGTGAAACATTGGACGATTTTAGTTTGTAAATGCAATCGTCGTTCATGTACTAAAATGTTTGTACCTTTATTTTGAAATACTTCCAACAGAACAAACTAAATAGATTTCACAACAGATACATGGCTAATTGGACAATTAAGCACTCAAATACTGAGGTACAGTAAAGGGCTTGTATAGGTGTTGTATTCATGGAGAAAAACTATGTTATGTTCCATATTTGGATGCAGTCCCAGAAGTATAAATATGCTCAGAACTTTCTTTTCAGCTTGCTTCAGGGCATGAAATATCCTTGGCTTGAATTTATAGATATTTGGAATCTTCAGGTTTGCACAATATATGTGCACATAAATGTATGCACATTAATATAATTACTTTTGATTTTAATTTCTTAAAACTTCCATGTCTTTTAATTTTAGTTTACTGTACATACTCCTTGCAGTTTTGATGTACAGGTATCTGCTGTGAGATCTACAGATCTACAGATCTGTAAATAAATTTGTTTGAATTGTTGGAGAAAACTGTGGGAAGGATTCAAGCTGGGTAGCAACTAAAAGACAAGAGGAGGCTTCAGAACCATAAAGACAATTAGAGAAAGAACCTTCAGGGTATGTGGCCCAGTCAGCTTTTCTGCTGTCTTAATGACAGTGTTGTTTTCCGGATTGGTTGTTGAGTGTGCTGCACCTCTTGATGTGGACAGCTCTGGCATCTCTTATTCTCATTAAGGACGGTACCCAGTTTTTCAATGATTCATCGTAAAACCACACTAACATGTTCCCTTGGCAGTGAAAGACCTACACATTACATTAAACTGTCATTGATAAAAACCAGACTTAGCTATTAAGCCGTTGTGACAACAAGCATCATAGAGTGTTTGGTTAAGCAGTTTTTTTAACAATATAGCAGCTTACCATCTGTGATTTATAAGTATTCGAAAAACTTAGATCCAAAGTAAACTGCCGATTAATAACACAACCAGACTTTGTGTTCCATGGTATCGGACCGTATAAACTGTTATCGATAATCTCAGAAAATTCCCAGAGCACACCAGTTATTGATTGCCTATTTTTTCATGGTCTTAATACTCCACATGTGGAATTCATTTAAAACAGTAAGAGAAAAGGGGTACCAAGCCACAGACAGCAAATGCGCAGAACATTTTTGATGTCTGGTTTTGGTCATCTTCACAAAATAGATGAAATAATGGTTGGGAATAAGCACCAGTTTTCCAATCAATTACATTACTCCATCTGGGAAAAAAAATGATTGGGTAGAAGCTTGTATTCCAAGAAGATAACTTCCAAGAAATGTCAAACTGGTTTTAGAGTTTTAAATTAGTTTAATCTAAGATGGGTTTGCAGAATGTAATAAGTAATACATGTATTAAATTCACTTCTATGTTTATTTCCTCATGCTAAACCTGAATTAGAGATTAGTCTGTCTTGGCAATTTGAATTTCTTGTGTAGTTTTTCAGTTCCCTTTTTTAACTTTCTAGAATGGAATATAAACCTGTCAGTGTCTACACAGAGGGTTAAAAAAACCTCAGAATCCTAATCTGTTTGTAATCATAACCTCTTAGCAATATATATTCTAGGGAAAATGTGATGCAGGGTAACTATTACCAGAAAAATACCTGTGGAGTTTGGTGTGTGACTGCTGCAAAACCCAAAATCAGTTTGACAGGAAACGCATATCACATAAGGTAATTTTTATTGCGTCCTATAAATTCACACAACAGTAAAGAAATCATAAGTTCATAATTGCCAATTACAGGGACATATTACTTTAAGAATGTGCAATACTGTGCAGTATATGTTGTTCACATAACACATGGCAAAATGTCTGTAGCTGTCAGAACTGGAGAAAAAAGTTGTTAAACTGATACAAATCAGTTTAATTTGCCAGGAGGTAAATTAAAATGTGTGTTCAATCTCTGTATTGTATAATGTTGAAAATTTCCTATAGGACAAAGAATGGATAACATCCAGTTTTTCCTTATGCATACTGACTTACAAAGAAATATTCTATTTTTATTCTCTTTCATACAACAGGAAATATAATTTATCTCACAGACAAAAATCCACCCACCTGCATTTATCAACAGAATTATTTTAAATTAAGGCATTGACTGTATTTTTTAGTGACATGAAAGAGCTTCAAATTCATTAGAAGTCAAATTCATGATGAATGAATTCCACATGAATTAATTCCACATGAATTGAAGATATTTGGCTTCATTCATGTTTGCTTTTAATTTATACTCCCTTTTTGGTTTTCAAAAAGCCATGATAAATGTAGATGAATTCAGACATCTTGTTTTTTGTCTTCTGATGAGTTAATTGCTTTCTGATGTCGTTGGCACTTATTACTCTTTTAAAGGCATACAATTTTATGAATGACTTTACTTCACCACTTTCACAGAAATTCAGATTAACTAATGAAAGGCCTATACTCAGTTCTTTTCAGTGACCGACTCATGTATATTGGTAATATACATGTATATTATAATAGTTACAAATGTAATATTGCGTGTACAGAACTAGCTATAGCCAGAAATACGTAGCTATACACAATGAAAAGAAATGAGAAAAACAGCTGCTGGTTGGGTGAAAGGAGAAGAAATTCTTGCATATGGTAAGTTTTAGAGCTGATAACCCAGTCCAAGAAAGTGTGGATACATCAGTGACAGACACTGTACTAAATTGATTTGTCAATATCACGGCAGCTTCCTTTCTTCTTGTGGTAAAAGTCTGTATGGTGCTAGTACAATCACAGAAAAAAAATTCTGAAATGCTGGTGCCCCTGATGTTTCTGGTGACCATGGTTAAACCAACAATGCAAAACAAACTAAATAAGAGTCTTCTATGTATTTTTGACTCACACAACAGGAAATGCAAAACAGTGTTTCTATGGAATCCATCTTTGCCTACATATAAAATTAAGGTTTAAGTGATCAGTCGAGTGACAGATGTGAAATGTTAAACACATAAAGAATTATTTACACCACGTGAGTGGAAGTACTGAGGAAAATTTTATGTTATTGGGGAGCTCATTTTAAAATGATACAGCTATATAATTTGAAAATAAGTGCTGTGTTTGAAAAATATTAGATGATCTACAAAGTGCCTGTGAATATTTTATGGGGGTAAGATTCAACTAGTGCAATGGTTCAGGTTAATACATTATGTGCTTAATACTGTATATTGATTCTCATGCCTGTTCTTTTAATAAAAGCTTAATCAATTTATGCTGATCAATGTGATTTCTTAGTGTCGCTAAAAAAAATTTAAAACTATTTTTGTTTGCAGTTATAATTGCTATTGCATATAACATGAAGGTTATAACTACTGTAACACACAGTATAACATGTTATAGTTACAACAGCTATAACTACCCTGAATGCTGTGTGGATCAGGAAAAATAAATAAACAAGGAAAAAAAACTGCCAGACCAAGTCAATTTTTCCGTGTTCCAAATTGTCTAAAACACAAGCCAATTAAAATAACGAGGGCAAAAGGTTAGATGTACATCTGGTCTCTCAAACTTCTGAAACCCAGTTTGAACTTTTAAACTTAGGAGACAAGAGCAGAAATAATAATGAGAATGCTGCGTACAGGAACATAAAGAGTTGCCTGAATTTCTTCCTGCAACGGTGCCGCACCAGGACTCATTCGTCGCTGGCTGTTTAACGCTAAGAGGCGCGGAAAAAAGGCAGGACCTGGTTAAAAAGGTCGGCCTTCTAAAGCTCTCCAGCTGCTATTGAGCCTGGCTTTCATTACTTTTCAGAAGATTAGACTGTTTCCTTCGTAGACAGGGGATAATAACAATTGAACTCCAGGCCTGCTGTGGCACTCTGACATTTTTAGTGCCTTGTGACATATGAGCTGTAGGTGCCAGCTCCTCTTCAAAAGGAGAACAGGGTCTGGTGGGGGGGAAATAAAAAAACATTCTCTGAGGTCAATGCGAAGGGTGGCAGAATCAATACAGCGAGGTGGGGGGGGGGGCAATGTTTATTCACCTCCGCTGGCAGCACATCAGGAGCGCTGAAAAGGAAGATCTTTTCGAGTGACAAGAGGCAAAGCATGTCAAAGGACAAACTCCTCAGAAAAACAGAAGGCTCTCCACTTAGGAATCGACCTTCCCTTGTGACGCTTGAGTGCTGCAGATATGTCAACCTGAAGGGAAGAAAACAAGAAGCAATGCAGTCCAACACTTGCATTCCCAACCTCAGAAGGCTTTGAGTAAAGTCCAGAGTGATGACATTGCACTGGAATGGCAGGATAACTAGCGCTTAGATATAATAATCCTACACGTTTCCTGTGTAGGAAACCAGCCAAATGTATTTCATTTAGCAAAAGGAAATTATTTTGTTTTTATTCTTCATTTATATAATTAAAAGTTTTTGGACTGTATATTTATTGTTTTTAAAAAAAGATGAATGTATGGAATAATATGCATTTCTGGTGTAATAATACCAGTTATGATTTAAGGTTCTAGTTTTTTAAGGTATGATTTACCTTGGATTATTACACTGTTCATATTAGTTTATGACAGTAGATCGTAAATATGCTTCTGTTAAATTCCTATTTTGAAATCTTGATTTTAGCAAGGAGTGTGCATGTGCATCTTTTCCGTCACACCGGCGTGGTGGTGTCAAATTCTTGAAATTTAGTCCTAGGTTTAAACTGTATTGAGTGGAAATCAAACTCCATCAAATGGTGTGTCTGTTAAAAAATATTTGTTGACTCTGCCATGGCCAATTAAACAGAGAATCAAATTATATGGATAAAAAAAAGAAACAGTACTACTTGGACAAGAAGAGAAAATTCTCAAAATAAGTCACTGCTAAAAGCCACCACTCCTATTTAAGTGAAAAAATAAAAAATGAAACAATAGCTTGTCACAAGCACAAAATTAAATTTATACTCTAGGCTACTGGCATTAAAAAAATCCCAGATGTCCAATTTAATGCAAAAGTGTTTTCAGTTTCTCTTAGTAAAGCTTTGAACAGAAAGAGCCCATAAAGACATTGTGGCCAAACTGTAAAGGAAGAATATTCATGTCAACCTTTTCTTTTAGTTAGAGCTCTTCATATGTCTCTTTTATTGTATGTGTGGTTACAAATTCCCACAAGAACCATAAAAGAAACTATGAAAAAAGCAAAAGGGGAAGAAGGTCAATGAAAACACAGTTACAGCAGATGCTGTGTGTGAACCCAGACACTTCCAGTTTCAGCTTTAAGTCAGACATCCACCACTAAAATATTTAACCCGTTTAGTTTCATTGAAACAAAATAGTTTCAATGAGACACAATTAAATAGCCTGGGGAGTTGGGAAGGGTGATTTGTGGATGGACTAACACAAACAATGATCCAAATAAAACACATTTCACTGTGAAACAAACGAGAAAAAAAGCTAACCAAATAAAATTAAACCATTAAAACAGAAAGGAATCTGTGCAGAAGTTTACACAACGTGAAGGCTGCCACATTTGACCATATGGCCTCGATTGCACGAGCTGTATTTGGACTAAAAGAGGCAGACGGGGAAGTTGTGAATGGAGGAGCACCTTCCTGAGACACACAGACACTACAGACGAGAAGCAGCTGTGAGATGGAGGAAGAGAAGCGAGAAGTGAAAACCAAAGGAAAGAGCAGGAATTGACCAGATGGTGAGTAAACACGAGAGGTCCGTTCTCATCCCATAGCCTTCCAGCTATGTCATTCCATTGCTGGATTGGACTATCACCCACTCCTGATTATTACAAACAAAAGATGAGTTTGTTCTTATACTGCTTCTTCTCAATACACACTGAATTAAGCTTAAAGATATTTTTCCCTTGCTGTACCTGTAAAGCCATGCTTTTAACATAGATTGAGATGTTTCTACAAATGGCAGAATTGCATGTAGCTTTTCCAACAGTGCCTCCTGTGAGAGTGAGACATTGTGCTTGAGTGAGGAATGGGTCATCAGATTGTTGCTAATCCTGACATTGCAGGCTGAGAGTAACACAGGTAAGTGGCTCTGACAGCACACAGCCAGAAGGAGCTCACTGATATGAAGGTTGAGGCCATGAGCCTGGCTGCTCAGTTTGCCAGTTCCATGAAGGAGAAATAAGAGAAAGATTTTTGGATATTTTTTTTTTCATTTCCATCTGTCCATTGGAAATCTATGCTAGTTTGCCTTCCATCACAGCTCACTCTGATGGAATTCCCAGGGGGAAGGAAAAAGGATAGGTGCTTTTTCAGACCTGCACATTCTCCCATCACAGTCATGTAGCAAAGTCTGAAATGCTTGGTAGAAGAGTTGTCACCAACCAAAAGATATCCTCCCACTGACATAACTGAAAGTCTGGTGGCTAGCAAGGAGTTACAGGACAAGGGGAGAGTCCTGCACATACTGTACAACCCTAAAGCTACCCTGCACCGCAATGTCAAATGTTATTAAAATAACTTTGCATTAGACTCTGTCGTTCACCCTCCCTTTACTGTTGTGTGCAGTTGAAAAATAAAATGCAAAATGCAGAAAATGACCTGTTGCATAACATAAGTGGTTCTCATATTGTCATGTGAGAAGATGATTCAACATGATGCCAACCCGAAATACAAGCAACCTCACCTCTAAGAACACTAGGTCTGGATAAACCAAATCCATTTAGCATAGCACAGCATTTTCTACCCATGGAGAAAGTTAATTGGGTTTAGTCTGGCTTCTGTCTTGTTTCCAGCACTGGTTTAATGCTCACTGATGGAACACAAGTGCTGTGTCATCCCCATTGCCTCTCAGGTGCTGCTGTCAAGTCATCTGGTAACATGGGAAAATGTCAAGAGCTGTAATGGTTTTGTCAATTTCTCTGGGCTTTAAAGGATTAGTTACTTGTTGCCCATCCTGTTATTTCTGTTCCACAAGTTCTGCTTCAGCTGTTGTCTGCTCAGCACAGTGTTTATCAAGCTGGCAGACTCCCCCCTTGTGAAATCAGCTACTTAGGACTCTTACAGCTTGTTATCCAGGGTGACAAAGGGCAAGGAGGAGTCCATTGTAGAGAATGTAGGTCCTTTGGTGGTTATCACCTTTTAAATACAGTGCTTCAAAATCTCCATTGGAAGATGCTATTGAGCAAAAACAGAAAACTGCAGTTGCACAATATTGCAAGATATGGAAAGAGAGGGGACATGTAAACAATATACAGTACATGTATTTCTTTTTGGGTGCATAAATTGTGTTAGAAGAAAGATGTAGCTGCCATTTTAAATTTAGAATGTCTAATTGCTTTTTTTCTGTGCCTGATTTTGGAATCATCAATTGCCTCAATGATCCTCCTTCCAGCACAGAATACATGTTGTCTGCTTGCATGGGTGCACAGCACTGCCATTGCACAGCACTTTGGTCCGTTCCTGGTTTTACAAGCTGCATTGTTCTGTATATTAAACTGTATAATATCGTCACTAGACTCTTCCATACAGAGTAAATGAAAAGACTAAATTTGAAAAACTTCCTCCCTGCACCTTTGCAGCCCCCCATAAGGATGGCGACCTTTATGTTGCTTTTCAGCTTTTGTCATTGTGGGGGCAGCCATTAACATCAAATATATTGCTATTAAAGACCAGAAAAAAACTGTGAAAAAGAGTTTTATTTATATATTTTTAATGACATATTTAGATCTGGCACTCCATTATAGATATATGGAAATTTATCTGAGATCTCTTTGGAGTCAGAAATGTAGAACTTGCATCATTTTGACACATCAAATCCAAAACAGAAACTTGCTGACCCATTTTTAGTGCAACGAAAATTCAGGATCTGCCAGTTATTTTCCATACACTTTGTAGGAAACAGCAGATACTGCACTCTGCCATGTGTTCTGCTTCCAAACAGCAATGGGCAAAAGAATGACAATTGCCACCCTGTTCCTCTCCATGGTGTGACCAGGTTGCTTACTTTGTTTCACATTCCAAACTAGAATAGGTATGTTTAGGACTTAGTGGTGAACCAGATCTCTGACCACTCTTTCAGTTATTAATAGCTCACAGCCCTACAGGCTCTCATCTGCTCTAGACAGGGGGGCTAAACCATGCATTCAAAATCCTCGAAGGCATTGACAAAGTCAAGCTAGGGAACTTAAAACTGGGTACAATAGTTGCTTCCCCACAATGAGAGTTTGAAACAACTTACACAGCCATGCTGTTGAAGCTGATTCCCTGACTTCTTTCAGAAAACAGATGGATTGGATCCTTGGATCAATTATCTACTCGCAGCAGAATAAACTACATGGGCTGAAAAAGCCTACTCTCGTCTAATCTTCTGTTAGTTCTCGCTGGGACAGTTACACAGGCTGGATTCAAACCAGCAATCTCCACATCGTGCAGCTCATCCTACAGTATAGCTTTCTGTTTCTTTGTAAAATCAGAAAGATTGAACCAAATAGATTGCAAAAGCTCTTATTGTGCTCTCTTAATATTTAATCATAAATTGTTTTAAGTTTTATGTCCTGTGTCAACAAGAATAAAAAGTCCTGGGTTTGTGGTTGTTTAAAACAACAGATAATTTACCAGGTACGTCAACTCACAAATGATGTTCTTGCAGACCCACTTAAGCAGCAGAATATGTGTGGGAACAATTTGAGTGGAGGACCTTGCTCAAAACTACAACAGCAGCATCAAACCCAGGATTTGTGTCATGAACAACCCCCCTGTTCTGATCCTGAAACCCAGAGCCTCACCTTAGGTATTACTAAACACTGCTGGCAATGATGGAAACATTACATGGAAAAACAAAAACAAGCCGGAATGGAAGCCTATATTAAATCATTTATATTAAATCACTCACAACCTAATGTGTAATTTAACATTGAGCAGAGATAAAATAATTAAAGTCATAAACTGAAGACAGTATTACCTCCTGGACACCTTCTTTATCTCACTTTTCTTTTTTTACAGTAGTACTTGATTCAGCTGCTAACAGTAATTCTTTTTCTGACAATCGCACACATTTTTTCAATTGAGTGCTTTTCTTTAGTATCTGTTTCAGTAACCCATCATTCAGTGTGCAAACCAAGCCAAGGGAGACACATTAAATATATTACTGATCCATAAAACCAACTCAAAGGAGAAAACATTTTCTTGGACTCCCCTCTTGTTGTAATATCAAAAAGTTCTGAACAATTGTAAATCCCGATGACTTGGTAAATGTGTTTCCTTTGAAAAGGAAAACAATCGCCATCAGAAGCATTTCACAGACGCAACATTTTCCTTATTGTTTTAAAAAGGGGAGATTGTGGGAAACTTTCGATAAGATTTAAAGCAATGACACAATGTTCAGAAGATATGTTTTCAAAATTGTAACACAGAAAGCCTTGATTCTCCACCATAGAGAACATATGGATATTCTGCCAGTTTTCACCATGTGAGGGAATGTGTATTTAGTTTAGGAACTTGTTGTAATTTTCCTTAATTAAATGTAATGTACATGAATAACAATAATGTGTTATGAATAACAAAATAACAACGTGGCCTTTAGTAAATACTTATAATACAATTTAACAACTCTTTTATTGTATTGCAACCTTAAATTGCAGAGGTTATTTTCACATTTGTCCCTGACACTTTGTGAAAGGAAGCTTATTAAATAAATCTGATAGTGGGTGAGAGAGGAAAAGGTAGCAATAGCTAAAACCCCTTTTAATGTGCAGAACGTGAATTTGACAACATGATTGTGAACCTTCTGAACTCTGACCCTTTCATCTAGCAAACAATTGAACCCTGAACCCATGAAAGTGTTCTGCTAAATACTTTCAGTCAAATGTGTATGACACTATTAAGGCCTTTTAAGATTCTCTTATACAGTACCTCTTCTTACCTTTGTAGAACATGTAAGACATTTCATGTTATCTACACAATCATAATGATTAGGAACTTGTTATATTCATCCTGGTTTTTGTATGTTTTCTCTGTGGTATGTGTGATTTTCAACATCTCTTTTGGTAAATGCATTAATTATGTAATTATGGAAAATTTTAATTATTGTAAGTGTGTATGATAGGGTTGTGCACAGAAAATCATTTTACAACCTCACCACAATAGAAGTCTTAACCTTCAAAATATATATTTTTGGTTAACTTTTCTTTATGGAATTAACTTTTACCTGTTTGTTAAAAAAACAAATAAATACGAAATTGCTAGAAGTTTTTACGTCTAGCATCTGACATGTGCAAACACAGACCAAAAATTTCTATACTGAAGCAAACGTTCACCATTTTTTTTTATTTTCATATTTATAATTACTCATAATTATTACTTAAACTCATCATCATCATAATTATTATTAAAGTATTTTAAGTCCTAAGATACTTTTCCAGTTAACCATGTTCAACCTCATAGAGCTACAGTGCCGAGCACAGAAAACCTTCCCCTTGTATTTGTGGTGACATCTGAAATATTTTGCTGAAGTTTGGGGGTCAGAATTCCACTGTAAACATTTTTCACACAGAGTCTTGTGTGAAGCAGAAAAACGGTAAGCTTTTGAAAACAACATGACAAAGGCAGCCATGATCTTGTGCAGATGGGACCTCAAAAGGAATGAGACAAAGTGAGGAGTATTAGGTTTCAGGCAGCATGTAGAAGGCTCTTTCACATATTCAGACACCCCACCGCATAGAAAGACTGAAATGTAAAAAAGAGGCTGAACTCTGAAGAAAACCAGACAATGCACCAATTTCTTTGGTCCGTTTTTTTTTACCTGGGAGCACTAACAGTCAGGTGTTTTCAGATGATTCCCCTTATTAACTGTATTGAGGTTTTCTGCACAGCAAACTTACTTTTGCATTGATTGGGGGTAATTGTCTCAGTAGATGAAAAGGTTGTTTTTACTTAGACTTTAAGTGGCGCTGGAACAATAATATTTGTCCTTAGAGTAATCCGATTCAGTTAAAGGCTACAATGGAAAAAGTTTCATAAAACAGACCATTTCATTGTTGGTACTGTACATACAGTATACATATACACTTCATTAAAAATGCTTTGGATAGTTTGACAGATGCATTTACTTATTTCACTCAATCACTCTACCAAATGATTACATTTGGGGGAATTAGATTCAACGCATGACAATATAGAGGTAACCTAAAATAGCACTTACTGTATATTTCTGTGGTTATATTTAATTTGATTTGTCCCAAATGCTTACTGCAGAAAAAATATATATTTTCTGTAAAGACACATTTTAATTTGCATTTAACTTCTGGTTCTTCTGTTCTGGTCTTTTCCAAGGGATTATGTCTTAATTTTGAATTTTTAGACTGCTTAAAATTTAAGTGTTATTTTTGCTAGAGATGTTAAGCATAGCAGGTCAATCATTAATCAGAACAATTTCAAGTCAAAACCTTAATCCCCAAATTTATACTGCAGGCTTTACTGAACCTGTGATATGTCTAAACCTCATTAACATCTGCAGCACTAAAAGCATACAAGTGTATCATTCATTTTGAACACTTTGAAAGGGCCATTATGTGTGTTTTAAGAATGATAATGGAAACAATAAAAATCATGCCTCTAAAATTTTCACCTAAAGTGTGTTAATCAAGAAATCTTGACAGCACTGTGCACAAGAGATACTTCAGTTCAATTTTGTATGGCTTCATCAAAGGTTTTAAAGTGCATAATCACATAAAAATGTTAAATAATCTAGCCTCCCATCAGTTAGTTTGTTTAGCAGTTAGTACAGTAGGTAACACTTCCAAGAAACTCATCTAGCCATTACTTGAAAGAAGCAAGCGTATCAGCTTCAACAGCAAGGCTCAGCAGCTTGTTCTGTACACTGAAGTACAAGTAGAATGAGAATATAACTTGATGTCAGAAGAAACGGTACTGTATTTGTGAGACAATATGCTCTGGAAAAAGAGTAGGTGAAATACAATAATGACGACATGATGGCAATGAGCCATGCGAACAGCATGTACAGTGTTTAGGTTAGGGAATGTCAAGTCTGATTCAATGATTAGTTCATGATAATAAGAATAAACACAGCATTCATCATATTTCACCTACAACAATGTTATTTTTCACCTGTATAGTACATCTCCACTGTCACCATCTGCTAATCTTAGACTTCCTGATTCCATTCCACATAGGGGAAATTAAGGTTCCACATTTCCAATCTTTTTTTAGAAAAATTAAATATGGGCATATCTGGATACATTGCAATTTACCAAGCATTGTGCTTACTATAGATAAAAGGAAACAAGCACAACTAAGAGATAATAAATAAATAACTAAGAAAAACAAGTATAATATTGTAATAGTAGCAATATTCAGGAGAGAAAAGAATGTAATGTTTTATTGTCAAGAGCAGAGCATGGCCAAAGACCATACAATTCAAGCTTGAAGTATACAAAGCAATTGAGAAAAACTAAACATTTTGTAAACAATGTTGATCTGAATTCTGCTTATGTATGTGGCCTTGGAATTTATTAATCAAAAGAAAAATTGCTAGCATCCAGCACTGGCCAAGGAGTAATAAACAAGAAAACTACTTTTGCTTTCTGGGCCTGTGCATCCCTATTGGGTTCTTTCCCCCCTGCCCAGAGCACAGGATGTGCCTCATAACTTTGGAATCATTAGTTTGGACTCCAGCCGGGCATCTTCAGCAGCAGTACTATATAGGGACAGGATGGGGTGCAGCTGTCCAGAGGGATTTGCCAATGCAACAGCACCTCCTGGGGCCTAATGAGCCCCAAGGGCTTAAAACGGAGGTGGTTTGTGTGTGTTGGTGGTGGGGGTCTGGGTTATCAGTGCGCCTCACAGTGCAGGCCACAAAAGGTCTGGGGGGTAGTGTAGTTCTGTTCTTCAGAAACCTGTTACATTCTACACTGGCTATAGTTTATTTTCAATTTTCATTGGCCTTAAGCTTAAATAAGAATTTTCTTTTATTAAACCAAACCAGTTTGATTAAATACCCCTTTGATTAGCAATTGGCTATCAGATTTCCTCCACCTTCCCAAGCACTCCCACCCGAAACATATTGCTCCCATACAGAGGTATTACAGAGGTTCAGAGGTTAAAGACCATAATAGTCTACAATTTGGTGGGCAGGCTACCCTGTGGCCATTATAGTGGCTTTTTCCCATGTAATTGCATAGCATTAAGACAATATCTTAATGACCCCACATATGAGGCCTATGTTAACTTCCAGGCTGTGTTCTGATTACAAACACACACAGACTCTTGAAAGTCTTAGTAAAGCACTTACCCCCCCCCCCCCCCGCAAATGTTTTCAGAAGGAAAAGAAAAGATGGGAAAAAAGAGGATTTAATCATTGCTGAGAAGTGAATGTTGTCTTAGAATTGATTGGAACAACCATCTCTTTTTCTGAATTGTAAGAACAATAACTAGCTATAGACCCAACTGAGTGAATGTCTTAATAATGCTTAACAAAGAGGTTTTAACATGAAATATAATAAAAGGTTCTGAAAATAATCTCTTGTCCTATATTTATGTACATCCAGCATTCAGATTATTATTTTTATTCTGAGGGGATTTGCCTCTAACTGGCTTCTCTACTGTTTTTGTACTGTAGCAAGAGTTCACCTACAGTATTAGTTTGGATACTATTCAGTGTACTAGCTGTTTTGTAACCTCAGGCTCTCCTCCATATAAACCTTAACCAAACTGGAATCAGAGCTGAACATGACCAGTGAGAGATGAGGTTGACTGCCAGTGAAATACCACTGCTGACTGTTTAACATTCCTTTCAGTCTTGCAGCAGAGTTAGAGTGCTCTGAAATGAAGTGGCACTTACATTGTCAGAACATAGCCTACTAGAGGTTTACTGCACCAAGGAAGCTCACAAAAAACCTCAACTTGCATGCTAGAAATGTCTTTTCAGGCATTGTGTATGTAAATTGTTAGTGATAGTAAATAGTAATTTTTCTCACAAATTGCACACACAATCTGTAAGCTTTTAAACTGTTTGTGGCAGACAAACTGCTTAAAATGAATGCTTGAATGACTTTAGCATCAATAGCATGGCTACCGATGTTTAGATGTTACATCAGCAGAAATGTTCTTTTTTTCCTTGTAAAATACTGTTCGTTTAAAACTCTCTCGTTCCAGTCAGATACAGAGATGCTGTTTCCTTCTTTTGTTTTCACCAGATTGGATCACTGTTAAGCACTGCTTGCTGGTGTCTCTAAAATTACCATCGACAGGCATCAGTATGTTCAACAATTAGAATTTTAATCAGACCTAAGTTTTACAAACACCTTAGTCCTGTTAGGATTCCAATATGGCGTCCTCCCTGTATTGTGTCTCTGTTTAGGGTACTGTACATGTTATAATCCTTCTAATTTATTAAACCCTACACAATTAAACTCCTGGGCTATTTCACTTCACCCCAACAGCTCAGCTCCTTAGATTCTTGTTTGGTAAAACTTAAAGCATGAGAAACCGTATACTGAGTGACAAGGATTTTAACAGTTTTGGAAAAAAGCATTCCTTATTTTTAATAGAACTGCAGATAATGTTAATCTTTGCTTTGAGATGTCTTTCTATGAAAGTCGCCGTAGAAATCACCATTATCATCATCATCATTACCTAGTAGAAAGTATTTTGAGAGACAACAGAAGTTAATTTAAGGCACGTACTGTAGCAACAAAAAAATATAGCAACAAAAAACGTCAATTTAAATAATACTCATGGAGACCTGCTGAAATATTTTGCCAGAAATCAGATCTTCTGAATTAAGTTGGTTGATTTATGATCATTTAATGGGATCCAGTGCCTCTTGACAGCATAATTGGAACAATTGTCCCATTTCATGAAAGAGAGTTATACTTTGGTTAGTTTCCCCTCTAACATGACTTGGGTGGTGGTTGTGGTGCATATTGGGGGCAAGAGTATTCAAGTCACAGAATTTAACTCTGAAATCCTTAAACTCCAACTGAGAATCTATTTAACCTACAGTACCATACAAGTCTCAGGATTAAGGCTGTCCTTATTTATTTAACAATGAGGTCTCTACAACAGATGGGTTTTTCAGAATAGTGGGCACAATGCAAAAAAATTTTTTATTAGAGGTTTAAATGACTGTATATGAAATGTTCTTTTGCCATCAAGATTCCTCATAAACATGGCTCAGGGTACCATATTCTACTACCTTAAAAGTGAATAGGAAATAAGTGGTCTCTTTACATTTGGTTAGGAACACTAAGTGTGGGTATTCTAAATTGAAACAGATGTGGCTGGCACAAATATGCGAACTCGTATAGCAGTGCAGTTCATTACACTAGATAATCTGGATGTGTAAAGGAAAAGCGCCAATGTTGCAAAACAAAGGCATACAAGTTAAAACACATTAAAAGCTTGATATGCAAACTGTAAATAAAGTAAAACCCTAGGACACATAAATATTTATTCCTGCATTCCTTTAGGAGAAGAGATTGTGAATGCTTTGGTGTAAAAATAGATATTTGTTCCACAAAGAAGCTTTAGATGTTCCGCATTCACTTCCTCTTTGCCCCCCCCCCCATCTTCAGCTCCTGTTATCTGAACTCTTCGCTTCTGTCAGTTTTAATAATTGTGAGATGAATATCGGCGAACTTCCCATGCCTGATTCTGTTGGATCCAAAATGTCAACTTTGCAATGTGATGTTTTCAAAAAGAAGACAGCTAGCCTTAAATAGTTGCTAAGATCGTTTTGGACCGGCCACGTTAAGTAGTTTTATTTGGAAATGCTCTAACTAACATGCACATGTGCTGTATTTGCAGTGGAGATATATTTGGGTAGCTAACAGACAGAATTCTCATGAAAATACTTTGCATATTTTCAGAAGAGGCAGTTCGGTCTCTCCCATCATCCAAAGTACTCTGGTTATTGGAAAGGAAGACAGAGGAGCAATCGTTATCAGGTATTTCTCAGTCTGTGCTTCTACATCTGCAATTCAGAATATTCCACCAGAACATAGCCTATGGTATAGGTGGTGTTCACATATTATTGCAATAAGTTGAAATACAAATAAAGGTATTGCTTCTGTATGTATTGGATAAAATTAAGGTGTAAAAATAGTATGATTTCACCAGAAATATCCATTGCAGACAGTGGGACTATGATTAATTTGATGAGTTTGTCTTCAGGTCATTATAATGGGTAGTTATAGTGGTATTTCGTTGCAGAATTGGTGCGAAAGGATGTCAAGACACTGTTAAAGCCTTTTTTGTTACATTACTATCTAATAGGCTGCTGGTGCCAGTAAACACTGTTCACAGACCTTAAAGCCTGGCAGTAGTTAAAAAACCTTTACATATCTCCATCAAATGTGAGACCAGGGTATCAGTACATTGTCACAGAAAAAGACTTTAAGTTATATGTAGAAAAATACAAATGGACACCATCTAGCGTTCACTACATGAACAGAGCAGCATGTGACCATTGTACCAACCTGCACTAAGATCTATGGTTTTACACTCTTGCTCCCACAGATACCATAAACATAAGAGGGATTATCTGTTCTGCACGGAATGCATCTGTTACAAGGCTATTATGTCAGATAAAAACTCATTTGCCTTACATCTATACTGTATGCCCCTGAGCAAGTCAAAGTCTACTGAAGGAGACCTTCCTGCTTACTTGTGTTTTTGCCAATTTAATTTTTTTTGATTTAGTATACTGTATGAAATGTATTATTTCTTATTATTTAGTACATCTTAACCCTTTAGTTGTCTCTCACAGAAACAAAATTTATTACCACCAATGTATTCAGTACATAATGCAAAGCATTCATCTTTAGTCTATATATATATAGAGAGAGTAGAAAACAAGTAGATAAAAAGAAAAATAGGTTGATAGTTTTGCACATTTACAACAGATCACAAACAAGGATATTTTTTCATATGCACACCTTATCATAAAATGTTATGATATCCTTTTGATAATTCAGAATCAGGGCACACAACATTTTATATTTTTCATGGAAAACTAATTTTGTATTTAAATTATAAACTTCAGAAGATTTCAATCTGGTAGCTCAAATTTAATATAAAGTTTACTGTGAACGATATTTACTTTTTATTCTTGCTATATTATGTAACACACTATAAATAAGAAAGCACTTATTTGTTGCTCATTGAAAAATGCACACTTACTATTTAGAATGTATCAACCAGTGCCTGAGCACTTCTAAAGTTTTAGTGCACTTGGCTAATTTTCATTTTGTAGACAAGGGTAATTTAAGAGGACTGCACAATCCACTTACGAAAACGAATTAACCTAATCAATTTTGATTACTTTTTGCTTAACATTACAAAACAAAGAAAGAGAAGATACAGGTTCTTCTTCAAGCTTCTTAAATCCATATCCAGTACAGTTAAACAACATTTCAATACTTCTCTATTTAAGTACAATTTCTACCACGTGTAGCTCACAAGATAGTTTTTAATTAATGAGCAGAAATGTGAGCATTAGGTGTAACCAAAGTCTTGATGGTAGAAGAACAGTGGCCAGGTGGGTCTCAAGTTGAGAAATGTTTATTCTACAGAGAATGTTGTACTCTGCTGTAATGCAACACTACTCTGCTGTAAAAGAGCAGTACTCTGGTATGAGACACCAGTACTCTGGCATAAAAGAGCAGCACTCTGGTATAACAGAATAATACCCTGGTATAAAAGAGCGGTACTCGGATATAATGGAGCAGTACTCTGTTATAAAAGAGCTGTATTCTGGTATAATGGAACACTACTCTGGTATAAAAGATCGGTACATTTATATAAAAGAGCAGCACTCTGATTTCAAATAGCAGTATTCTGGTATAACAGAGCACTCCTCTGGTTTAAAAGATCAGTACACTAATATTAAAGAGCAGCACTCTGGTGTAAAAGAGCTGATCTCTGGTACAAAAGAGCAACACTGATTTCAAAGAGCAGTACTCTGGTATGAGGGAGCAGTACTTTGGTATGATGGGGAGTCTATTTTTTAGCAGCAGAACTAATAGTAAAAACCATTAGAAAACACCATGTGTGCTACTGGCAACATGAACACTAATATACAGTTACAGTGGGGAAGGGAAAATGAAGACAAATAGTGGTCATGGTGCATTACAGCCTAGCTTCTTCAGACTCTCTGATCATTTCAAACCAGCATGAAGTGCAGAAATAAATAATATCTAAACCACAAGAGACCCTCTTCTCTTCTAAAGAAATTAATGTTTAAAGTTTTTAGAAAAACCACTGAAATGGCACAGCATAATTGTTTTCAGATTCCATCTTTCATACGTGAACAGCCACTGATTAAAACATGCAAATGTAAAAAAATATCACAAAGGCACCCTATTGATGAGAGAAACTACAAGGCTTTTTCTACATTTTCAGAGCTTAGTGCTGTAATAGAAAATGGAAGAGACAGAACGGCAAATTCACAAGCTCTCCAGCTTCCGTTGTGATAAATTATTTCACTGCCTTTTCTATCGCAAACGATAGACACCAAACATAAGAGGTAACAGGGTATTATCTACAGTTGTAAATAGTTTCTTGCAGTGTTAAAACATTACATTAATCATTTTTCAGGACATTTGGGTGGAAATATTAGTCTCATTCTCTCACCTACATCTGGAAGAGATTTGTTAGGATAAGTTACTTACTGTAGGGATCATCCTTGCTCTTCGTCCCATTAACTTTGCCATTTTTATCAATCCTGAGAAAGAACTTCTGGAAGGAAAAGAGCTTCCTCTTGCGAACGTCTCCTTGGAGGTGATTGTAGCTGCGCACATGTCTCCCAACAACCACAGAAGAGTTGGTGACCCCTGCTGAATGCATGTCTTTGCCGATGTCATTGCAGGTGATAGACACAGTGTAGATCAAGACAAGCAGGGAGACACAGGACAGGTGTGAAAAGGCTAAGGCACCCTTTGTCAGTATCCATTTCCACATTGTACTGAAGCTCTTGGGACTGGAAAAAGTCTCACAGAAAGAAACATACTGGAATACTGGGGAGAAGTGGAAGGAGGCAAGTGGAGGTCCCGTCGCTTGTTATCCCCTCTCTAGCTCCTCTTTCTGTCGAACGGAGTGCACCAACATCCATAACTCAAACCACCTCCAGCGTGCAGCCTGAATTCCCCCCCCTTGAAGGCTCCTTCCTTGAAACAGAAAGTTTTCACAATAAATTTTCTCTTGGACCCAAAAAAATAAATAAAAGGAAAGCAAAGAAAAATCCGTAAGTGTAATCCCTCTGAAGTCTGTGGGTTTTATATTGTCGGGAGTTCCCTCTGTGAATGACGCTTCTCCCCCCCCCCCCACAGCTGAAGCACTTAGGGGTTTCTTGAACACAGCCGATCTCCTCTCCGAAGTGTCTGATTCGTGTCACTCTTTTCACCTTATTTATTCAGCACAGGGACCAGATGTAATCTCTTTAGCTAATTGGCAGTCTATGAAAAACAGTTGGCTTTGAAGATGTGTGTGTGTGTTGAGTGAGCGTGTTTTTTCTCTCTCTCTTCCCCCCCCACCCCACCCCCCCCCCCCCAACACACACACACACCAACCACCACCAACTTGCTTAGCAGTAAACAGGTCAGAGACTGGTGAATAATGTCAGTGATTATTCTGCCGAGGTGGGATGTGCCTACAGAGGTAGTTGGAGGTGGTAGTCAGTCAGTCTCTTGGGTCAGAGCAAAAGAAGACATCTGAAACCAGGCAGCAGAGTTGCAAAATTCCTTAAGGGAGGGGGGTGGGGTTGGAGCGGGTGGTGGGGGGGAGGTAGGAGGGGAGGGGAAGTTCAGAAGATTCCCAACTGCTACCCCTTTTTGAGGCAGACTTTCAGCCCTGGCTAATTGCTCTCAGTTTTTCTTTTTTTTTTTCCTCCACTAAAGGCTGGCCAACAGAATGGGCTGTGTACTCATGGCTTTGCTAATCTCTCTGTCTCTCGCACCGCATCCAGCTCCCTCTAGGGAGCCTCTTTGTTGGACAGACTTCCCAGTGGCCACTTTTTTGGCATTGAACTGTTTTTAGAGCCACCTGGAGCACATTGCTTCGTGTCCTAACTTAGTGGCTCCTTCCACCCTCTTCGGTTTTTAATCCTCTGTTTTCGTCTCTTCTGCCTTTTTCGATATGGAGAGAGAGGGTTCCCTTATTTACGCCCTCTGTGCACGGAATGCAGT
This sequence comes from Atractosteus spatula, assembly GCF_055471065.1. Taxonomy (NCBI): domain Eukaryota; kingdom Metazoa; phylum Chordata; class Actinopteri; order Semionotiformes; family Lepisosteidae; genus Atractosteus; species Atractosteus spatula. Next base: position 61,199,342 of record NC_142708.1, on the reverse strand, counting down.
ATCGTACAGCAGGCTAGCCGGACCAGATAAATTACTGTCTGTAAAACAAACAAACAAAAAAAATATTTTCTTTCTTTTCCTAATTAGCGAGAACTTGAAAGCTAAAGTTAGCCACTACCAACAGCCTCACATCCCATCTCCTAATATACATATATTTACTTTCTGTTTCCACAACAGTATCCAAGCCCCCAGACCCACCAATAACATCCTCTACCACTCCCCTCCCCCCCCCCAGATTTCTAGAAAGAAAACAGACATACACAAACAATTTGCAAATGCTAACGAGCCATTTGCCAAATAATGCTTTAACATGAGAGCGAAAAGGGACCTTTCCGTGTTTTGAAAGATCTCATCATAAAATCTTGGTCTTAGAATCCAGTGTCTGAATTGTTTAATTTCCTTTTCACATTTTATTCTCAAACCATATCTCCACTGCTTCTCTCACTACCTGTTTCTAAACAGCTTTTCTTTTTTTTTTGCAGACAAATAAATATTTTTTGTGTTTTGACTGATTCTCTGCCAGAGCTGTGGGTTATATTTCATGCATGAGAACAGCTTCTCCTAGTCCTGTAAATCAGACCATTGCTAGTTTTTAAAAGACAATCCACCCAGGTATAGTATGAAGTCAGATTTTTTCTCTAACAAAATCATCATCTACTGAAATTTTTGTATTTATTTCATGTTATCCTAAACGCTAGAATGACCTTAATAATGGTAAAAGCAGGTGAAGATTGTCAATATAACCGCATGAAAACATACTCAAAATATTGCATTTATTTACTGCCAGTTCATCCTCCAGATAAACCAGACTGGAAAAGGAGTAGAATTCATATGGGTGAAAAAATGGGGTTGAAAAGTTTATGATCCTTCTGTTACAGTAACAAAATTCCCTCTCTCAAACCCTAGCCAAACAAATATAAAATATATCATTTTTAAGACACCACACAAAGTGAAACCCAGGGAACGAATATTCAAAAGTTTACAAATTTTGATGAAACAGAGTAAAATGCAAACAAGAAAATACATCTACTGTATTTTAAACATAAACCATGACGCAAACAATGATCAATGAGTATGTATATAACAGATAATGCTGAAAGAACCAAATGGACTACTCACTTGGGAAATTAAAACATGATTATTCTGTTTCACTTTTTTTGTGCCAGAATGCACCACAACAGTATGTTAACTGTCGGCAAGTGCCTAAAATAGATTCTACTCAATCACTAGATTACCAGTAACTGAGACAAATATCAATCAGAAATTGATCCTTAAGTTATTCTGTCTCCTTTTCCTTCTTAAACTATGGCAAGTATTGTTGCATTCAGTTTCAATCATTCTTCTTTGATCTTCTTCAGAGAGATACATCTGGTGTTGATTCTGTAATATATAACAACTAACAACCATCAATGTGAACTATGATGGCTGGAATGTTTATGGCTGGAACTATATACTGTATGTAACTAGACTAACTAAGAGTTATAACAGTTCCTCAGAAGGCAGATGCTACAGTGGGCGAGCTTAAAAAAATCAACCTACAGTAGAAATTGATGGAAAAGAAGAAAAGTCAGCATCTGTTTGAGCCGTGTCCCTGGTAGCTTAACTGACCCTGAGAGACAGTTATTATGAACCACAGAGAAACTGGAAACAAAACTGACTTCATTATGTTGCACAGATGCACCTAAAAGCCACACATGTTTTCAAATGAAAAATGTAAAAAAATTCAGTTCTATGATTTCTTATTAAACATATTTAGTAGATTTGTAGATTACTTTCTGAAGCTGAATGCACTTATGAATATGATTTAATTTAGGAATTACACATGTGAAAACTGACTTTCACAAACTTAATTTTATGTGCAATGAAATTAAACTAGTTTAACTCTAGTTACGATAAATAGATAATTTATTGACAAGATATCTAATTTAAAGTTAAGTTTAGTATTCCACATATGCAATTTATTTAAAATAATAGGAGACAACAAACCCATAGTCACAAACAACAAATCTTTGGGATTTTTTCTTCAGAAGTTTGATGCTGGTTATCTTTATTAATTAAACAGACTGGTAGTAGTACGACAGCATTTCTACTATGTGGTCTAAGAAAATAATTAAGCATAACCTCTTCTTCTGAGCAAATAATGACCCTTAGCACACTTTGAAGAAGAGTGAAGACATTATTTTAGATTTGAATCACTTAATGTAACATGAGTTTAAAAAATTAATGATTTTTAAAAGAATTGCTGTTTTATGTGTGTACATCTTTCAATAAATTAATCTTGCATTTTCCTAAAGCTGTATGCTCCTATACATGAGGTAATTTTTTTTGTTTCTCGTTTGACAAAGAAGAGAAAGTTACCTCCGGAGAATTTTGTTAGCTTGATAATAAAATATGAAACAGCTTCTTGCCACAGTAACAATGCCAAAACTGTGCCGTTCAGTGAAACATATATCTTAGAAGATTGGATTAAGTCAGTGTTAAATTTCTGAAAAGGTCATAAGTTTTTCACTTTTATAAAATACTCTGCCTCAGGAGAAATACTGTACAGGGTTGAAGACTGAAGCATTTAGAAACTTCACTAGGTCCCCCTAGTGTGGTAAATGTTTATAACAGGGTCAGGAAATTTATCTTGGAGATAAATGAGACATTATTCTTCTTTAGATGAATCCTATCTTACGTAACATGTTCTAGGCCCGTCTTCTATTTACAGTTAAAATGCACTTACTTTTTTTCAACTGTCAGCCTCTCTCCTGCCTATCTGTCTTCTCTCCACCCATGGCTCTCAGGTCTAGCCTGCTCTGTCGGCTTAGTGTCTAATCTTCTGCTTCAGGAAAGGAATGATGTTATCATTAGCTTCCTTTTGTTGTGTTTGCCTGCCCACTGCAGTAAAAGCAATTTGGCAGGAGCAAGAAAGTGCACATAAAATAGGGTCAATTGATCCACGCTGAAGCAATTGATTACCTTAGGTTTTTGTTTCTTTGAAAAATAGTTTTGAATAATTTTTAGGGCTTGTGCTTTTTTTCTGTTCACATGCACTATTGCAGTGCACCCTCCTTCCTCTGCACCAATTCGATTAAGAGACAACCTGCTATTTAATTTTGCAGATTTCACTCAGTATTTGTAAAAGCTTTATTTTTTTTTCAGTAATCCTAATGAAGTTCAGATGTTGGAAAGAAAACCTTAAGTAAAGTAGTTTTCGTCACACAAGAAAACAATTTGCTGGACATCTTAATGCCTTAGCTATCCTGTTACTCAGCACTACAACTTGGAGAACCAATATTTTGTTTCGATGGGCCATTGCAATACAGTGTCTGTCATCAAAACTGGGCCAGTCCATACCTCCCCCTTCTTCAGTGCAGGCTGGGAGACATTGTTGAGTAACCTCTGCCAAAGTTCTGTGTTTCAAACAAATACTGTGGCTCTTAGTGCCTCTCTGCACTTTTGCTCAGAGTGAACGGTCATTCAAGCTCTCCGAGTTAATGCATCTTTCTCACCGATATAAATTCAAGACACACCAACAGAGCAGAAAACAAACTGCATACAGCTGTTGAAAATAGAGAAGAGCACACAACAGTTTCTTTGAAAACCATATCAGAAAAATGATTACAGTATGTAAGATATGGAGACAATGTTTTACCGTAAGGTACTGTAGGTGACAAAAAGTATTGTTTTACTCATAAGGCCACAAGATAAGGCCAAGTAGGGGTAGCAGGACAGTAAATTATGTTACAAGGTTTTTGGGTGTCAATGTTTTGGGTTAAATGATTGGACAAGAAAAATGCAAGGTACAGTACATAATATTTGATAATTAAAAGAAAGACATTAAGGTACAGTATAAATCAGTATATCAGTCAGAACACAAGCTAATCTTATTACAACTATCTTGGTAACTTTAATGATCCACAGCGTCAAGATATGACTTCAGAAAACTGGGTAACACTTGTTAGAACTGGCCAATTGTTTTTGTTCAGAAAGTCTGCAACAATTCACAGACCTAGAAATCAGTCACTATGACATCTTTAGATTGCCAAGAAGACTCTTCTCAAAGACTCATAAGTCCTTCTGCAAGATAGACCCCTAAGATTTCTGTGAGCTTTGGATTCTTTGAAGGAATATGCAGTATAGTCTTCAACAAGGTACTGCTCACAAGGACAACATTAACATTTAAATATAATCTCTACCTGCTTTTGACTCTCCCTGAACATCTATAGACCTTTCAACATTCCATAAGGTTGCTACAATGCAAGTATCTTATTGTTATTTTTTCATGTAAGATGTTTATTGTGTGCAAGAATCCTTTATCCGTCACTCGGCTTGATGCCTGTCCTTTCTTTATAAGCTTTAGTGCTTTAGTTTTCAGCCAAAGCCAGACTCAGAATGTCCTCCAGTGATTCTCATTGTTCACTCACCTACTGGCCGAACCTGAGAAACATCTCCCTAGCAAAGAAGCACTATTTAGCGGAATTCAATCTGTCCCAATAGATTTGAATCACTAACATGCGTGTATGAATGTAGATTTTATCTCAGTAATGAGGGCTGAATCATTTTCTGTTACTTCAAAGGGGGTGAAATTCTACCTGGCTTTTTAGTAGCAATAATCAGAGCTTAATAGACTCCTTTATTAGTTGTTCCACTGTTCAGGTTGAAAAGAATTGTTTCAGGCTAAGAATTCAGACCGGAGGTTTCCATTTTTTTCCCTCTCTTTGTCATTCTCAAGCGTTTTTCACAGGATTAACTGAATTGTGATTTACAAGTTTAAAACTGCAAAGGAAATTAGCCTTTAAAAATAAGGAATCCCCCTCGCCAAAGAAACATACAGAATGAGACTGGACTGTCTTAAAGGTCTAATGAGATCAAAGCTACCTTATGTAAATATACTGTATAAGGCATGAAATGACAAATTAGAAAAGTTTGCAATCATTGTTTGAAATTAAAGCATACTTCACCTGCAAAAACATAATAAAAATGTAAAATTGTATTTTTGATTTGTTACTGCTTTGCATCAAAATGTGTAATATTCTTTCAAGATTTTAACCTCTCCTCACTCCCTCCTGAGCACTCATTATTGTTCAGACATATATATACATATTTGCTTAGCCAAGCACCTATTTTATTCAAACTGGTGACATAAAAGCATTAGCTTTTGTAAGCCCATCAAATTAATATGAATGAAATCACAAGCCACATTTTGATTTCTGTAAATGATGACTTTATTTTTTAGTGGTGAAATTAGACAAAAATAGTACATTTCCAACTACTTACAGTACGTTTTAACTTTACACCAATTTTTTTTATGGAAAGGTCTCTACTAGGACTACCTAATTCAGGTCTTCAAGACCTCAGGGTCCACTTGATTTTGTTCAAACGGTGATTTGCTTGAATTCCAAATTTAATTACTAATTTACTAAATTTTCCTTTGTGAATTGTCTTCAGTTGGACATTTTAATTAGTCTATAAAAAGTTTTAACGTGAGAACTGCATCTTTTTATTAGTATGAATAATTAAAAAGGTCACATTAATGAAATCATTCGTTTGAATAAGGATTTAGTTAATATGCTGAAAGTCCAATGACAGAGCCTTTTGAGTAATTTCCTGATCATGTTAAGGGCCAGTGGAGTTAACCAAGGAAACCAGGGGTGTTACAGTAGCTCTGTGGCTAAGGATCTATGCCTGTGGCTGAAAGGTTGCCGGTTTGTATCCTGCTGTTGGCAAATCCTCCTCTGTTGGGCCCATGAACAAGGCCCTTAACCCCAGCTGCTCCAGGGATGCTGTGTAAATGGCTGACACTGTGCTCTGACCCCAAGCTTCTCTCCCTGTGAGTGTGTGTCACATGGAGAGCAAGTTGGGGGTATGTGGAAAGACAAATTCCTAATACAAGAAATTGTATATGGCCAATAAAGTGATCTTAATGCACCCAGGGCTTCAGGATCTGAACATCTCATTAGAAAGACAGCACCTCTTTACTGTGTCCCCACTCTCTACAGTGTTCATTCTGTTCCAGAGGGAAGAGCACCACCTACTGGTCCACTTACAACACTGGCCTGATTTACTTTTCAGGTCTTTCATCCCAGGTGAATTTATTTTTTTGCAAGTGGCATTCCTACTGTAATCTGTCTTAAAATATTCAAATGTGGTGTACAGTGCACCTAAGAAAAATAAAAAAAGCTTTTTGCAAAAAGAATGTGCAATGTAAGTCTTGGTTGCAGGCCAAGATGGTTGACTCACTGAAAGCAGCTAAAGATTTTGATCTTTTTTCAATTAAATATCATGGCCTTTTGTTTAAGAGCATTTTTGTCTCATGAACTTTGATGTTTATTGCTTCTTATTGCTGTTGTTGTTTCCATCGTGAATGAGGCTTAGTTAATGTAGAGAACGGCTTACTACTACTAACTGAAACACTATATACAACTTCAGAGCAAAGCTTAATGTTAAAGCTGAAGAAAAGCTTATGATTGTATAGTTTTTGTGCAGAAAATAATTCACAATCTGGTTATTGTACTGTAAAGGACAAGTTGGAGCAGAACTTGGCAACATTGTAAGGAATCCTATTAACATACTGTACACCAAACATCATTTCACTAATGTTTTTTTTTCACTCCGAGCCTATTTCAGAAATTCTGTTATTATATGCATATATTTATGTTTTATTTTAGATTTTATATGTAGCGCCTTTAAAAGTAACTTCCCAAAGCACTTTATAGTAAGAAAAAAATCTAACAGGGGGAAGAGGTAACAAAATCAGCACAATTAAAATAAAGGGTTTAGAATGCAGAAGAAGGTGCAAGGAGCAGACACAGAACCAATTAAGTAAAAGCCTTTCTGAAGAAAGGCTCTCTATAAAATATACATTTGAAGTGAGGTAGAGACATGATTTCTGATTAATAAATGATAAGTGTATTTTCTTAAATTTTTCAAATATATTTTTGATGCAATACAGTATGTATAATGTCAAATTGCAGCAGTCAGGAAAACTCTGCAATTCAACGGGGAAGTGTGAGTAGCTGTTTACGAAGCATTGCATTCATTTGTTTTGCAGAAGTGACTTTAGACCACCTCCTTGAATGTACCACTTGCCTTCTGAGCAACATTTTTAAAGCTTAGCTTGCCTGATCAGCTGCAATGTTGTTGTAGGGGCTGGTGTGCTGTAAATCCTTCTTGAATAGTGTCATGAAAGCTGGGGAGACAGGGGTATATGTACAGTAAAAATACAGTGGGACTGATTGCTATACTGTACAGTACTGTAAGTAGCTTAGAAAATGCCTCCCTCTCCTTCATTGAATGCATTCATCAATTTCTTGTCAAGTAAGTGCTAGTTTCCACATACAGTACATATGGTACAAGCATGCACATACTGTACAGTACTGTACAGTACATGCATACTTTGAGAATCCTGGAGTTTCCTGCTATGACATTCACTTTGCTTGGTTGCATGCTTAGTCCTACCTAATACTGTCATATACAGTACAAAATAAGCACACAGAATAGGCAAAGACACTGGACAGCTGCCTACCGAACATGTTCGTGCATGCCTTCATAGAGATATTTGCTGCAACAAGGGATTAGAAAGGAAATAATTCTGTTTATGAGTGGACCAAGGAGCATGATGCATAATTGTGTGATTGAACATTTATTGTGTATAATGTGGATGAGTGTATCCTAATGTTTTATTGAAGAGCAGTGAAAAGAACCATGCTTTAATGCATCACTTTTAATTATTTCCTCTGTGATACCAACAAACAATGGTAATAGTACTCTGACATACTGTATGCAGACTTTTGTAAAAGTAGGAGCTCCTTAATTGCAAACAACAGTTATTACTTCTTGCTTACAGACAGCTTCTGTAAATCTTCCCACCAAGAGACTGAAATGACAAGGGGGTTGAATACTGCTTCTGCTCTCAAGTAGAATGGCACATTTATCTGGTCGTCAAATGTATAATGCTTCAGACAGTTTTCGATTGTTTCCTCATGTGTTGCCAATGTTTCTCATAGTATCAACTTACTTGGTTAGAGATTGTACCTCCTTCAATTTTTCAGGCACCGCCAAGTTTAATCATTATAAACATTTAAGATGTACCCATTGATAAATTTGTCAGCTGTGATAGATGATGCTTATGTTGAGAAACCTAAGTTCTGGATAGAGAAAATAGGCTTTGACTTTTCTTGAAGAAGAAAGACCTTTTGTATCTGTCTGAAACCACTGTTTTTTGGTTTAAAAGTTAATTTACAGTATACATGTCACATAGTATAATATCTGCACTCAGTAAGGTGGTAAAAAGCAAGTGTAGTAAATGACAGTACAAAATATAAAATGTAATTCAGAATGCTGCTTTTCGAAGACTGTAATTAGCTTGCTTGTCTAACTGCTTTGTTTGCTTTTTATGCCATGTTTCAAGCTGAGTCTACTTTTGTCACAAAAATATGTTTATTGTTTTAATTGCTATTATTGTTGTTGCAATCTTGATTAGTTTTTATTGCTTAAATTAACCAACTGCTAAATACTGTACAACATCAGAGTAAAGGTAACAGATGTTACAATACAGTCTATTAGGTAAATGTTTAACCTTATAGTAGTCACCAAATGTATTCATACCCTTAATCAGTAGTTTTCAGTCTGAGTCCTTAGGGGCCCCTGTGTCTTTTGGTTTTTGTTCCAATCAGACCTTTAATCTCCAGTACTTATTGGGGTAGGGCGGTGGCTCTGTGACTAAGGATCTGCACCTGTGGCTGCAAGGTTGCTGGTTTAAGTTCTGTGGCTGGCAGAGAAAACCTGCTCTGTTGGGCCCCTGAATAAGGCCCCTACCCCCAGCTACTCCAGGGGTGCTGCACAATGGCTGACCCTGCGCTCCGACCCTAAGCTTCTCTCTGTCTGTGTGTCTATGTCTCATGGAGAGCAAGGTGGGGTATGTGAAAAAGACAAATTCCTAATGCAAGAAATTGTATATGGCTAAAAAAGTGATCTTATCTCAATTGGTGCCTATAGCTGATCTGCCTGCTGGTTTACACTGATTTTTGCACTTAGGCCTTCTTTTCAAAATAGCCTAGTTAAAAGTATATTATTTTCAACAATGTAAGTATTCTTTCATGCACTATCTCTTACTAATTTATTGTCCTGTTTTGGACAAAAAAGCTTTTAATTGGTGACCAGTTCATGATGAACAGACACAGCTTGGAATGATGCTGTATCATACCCTCCCACAGTAAGTGATGGTTTTTCCTTTTACTTACAAGAAATTGGTCATATTTTTGCTGGCTCCCCTAAATTAGTTAGCAGAGTTCATACCAGTAACATATCCCATTCAAATTCTTAACCGTTAAAAGCTCATTTAAAATAGGCCTGTAATAGAGAATTGAAATCATTTAGGCTGTGATTATTAACTTTGCAGTAGCAAAAACTAAAGAACACAGGAATCTCACAGAGCCAGGACTTAAAATACGTGACCGACAAGCTGTAATTAAAAGGTGAATTAGCAAATGCATATACAATATACTGTAGAAGATGCAGTAAAGTAAGAGGACTTTACATTAAGACAATTAGAACTGCATCTGTATCACCCGAAGAGGATCATAATAAAGACTTGAATTGACTGAAGCTGTCCTGAAACAAGCACATCCTAAACATTAAACTCAAGCTAATGCAGCCAAGTCATCATACTCAAGTTATTGTTGTATTTGTTGACTTTTCAATCTATTGTGAAATTGTGCCATTGTTGAGCTACAAACACATTGTCAGCTTTAAATGCATTTAATTTAGAAGAATTTACAAATGACACATTGTTGGATGCCAAATTGCTCATATTAAACTACTGTAAATGTAGTTTATGATGATGATCACTTGGAAAATATTTAAAATGCGTTCTGGAATTATTTTTTTCAGTGTCATTGTATAACCATGAAATAAAAATAAAATTTCTGCATAATTCTGTGATAAGCTTAACAAATGAAAAGTTAAAATATATTCTTAAAACTATATACTGTATACAGTATATTAGCAATCCCTACATATGCTACCTAATATACTGTACATCACAATGCCTATGTAATGTATGTGTACAGTACCTGACAAACTGGCATCTTGTCCAGGATTTTGTCTTGCCCTGTGCCTGCTGGGATAGCTTCTGCTAAGTTCGAATAAGTCTTTTCAGAACCAAGAAGTTAACTGATCAGCGATAGATAATTTTTAAAAATACAACTGTTTTTAATAAATCATATTTCAGGCACATCTCCATCTCTCTATTCAGCTATCACTGTGTGCTATAATTAATTGCAACAATGTGTTATTAAAAATTCATTGCTAAATGCATCAGTAACTTACAAGGGAATGATGATTTACAGTAGGGTTACCTACCTAAATTTACTGGGTTGGGGCTGAACCAGGTGTGGACACCTCTGGTTTAAAGAGACAACATACTGCACAGGTACTGTAAATGTTTCACTAGTCATAAAGGCTATAACAGTTCATTCAAAATGTTCTTCCATAAGGGAACACTCAAATAACCAAAGTGTGTAGACCCGTACTGAACCACAGGAAGAATTTAAAACTGATTCTTTAAATCATGATGGAGAAAACTTCAAAAGAGTATAGCATGAGGACAAGGGACAGAAAGCAGATTATTGGAGGATTAAAGGTACTTTTGTCATACTGTGAGTGACATATGACATCTTGTGTTTTGTCCAAAATTACAGAACATTGCAGCTCCACAAAATATTGAAAATTGTCCTCAAAAACTGCCTTACTGTATAACATTTCTGTTGATATCTTTCCAAATTATTTATTGTCAGTGTAGGAGACAACTAACACCTTCCTTTCTAATATTATCTGATATACAGTACTGTATAATAGCTTTATATACTGTAGCATTAGTATGGACTTCACGTTGTGGCACAGCTAAACTTGTGCACTCGTATTCTTTTCAAGCCCATTCAATAAAGCTAAGCGATCTAAACCTTTATAACAAAAACACTGACTATCCTGCTGTGAATTATTGAATGAGGAAGTGTGCCATATTAGTTAATAATGCATGTCTGGATTAGTTTGCATTTCAGAGAAAGCTGAGTGAATAAATTAATGATAATGCCAGCTATTTATTATTCATTCCCAGTACTTCAGGTGTGTAACGTATATGCTTTTTTAACACTATTTTAATTATCATGCACATAATCAAACTATTTTGACAATGAACTAATTTCAATGAAAACATCACATTTTCTGATATTGTTGTTAATAACAATATTCTTTTTATCCAGCAGTGGTTGCGATGATTATTTTTGTGTTTTTAAAATTTTGAGGTTTTGATCACTGTAATTTCACATGTTCAACCAAATAATGTGAGACTTTCTCTGAAATATCCACGGAATTTTGTGTTTTCCACATGGGAGACTGCGGCATTCTTTTTCAGAAGACAGCGATTTCTGCAGATCTCTGATAATAGCATACTGTGGTCAATTTGTAAACAAGTAAAGGGAAATGATTCATTTCTCATAAAGCAGATATGAAAGCAATGTCAGAAGAGCACACTGTACTCATGAAACACACATTTTAAACTGGATTTAGGCAAAAGACTGCTACAAGTATTTTCTTTGTATTCCCCTCCTAAGACAATTTAGAAGCAAAATTTGAGATCCATCTAAAAGAAACACGGACTCTTCTGTTCCTTTTGGGGTTGCTCCCCCTTATTATTCTTTGCTATGACCTTTTTAGTTTAAATTCATGCAAAAATACATGCCTAACCCCCGGAATATGCCAAAAGCATACTTACACAGTGCACATTTGAGCAAAAGGAGTTTAGCTCTGATGTCTTGTGAGAGAAAAGTATTTGCCTTGCTTTCTGAAGCAGATGTGTAAAGACATCTGTGTAACATATTTCAGAAAGAAGAAAACCTGAACATACTGTAGATTGTATTGCAAGCTAACATTGACATAATAAATTGTGTGTCATAAGGTAATGCTTTAGTATTATAATGCTACTGATATTATCTGCTTCAGCCGTTGATTTGCACTGTACAGTATATTCAGCCTTTTGCGGTGTGATTGTTAATAAATTAGTTTTTGATTCCTTGACACCATTTGTTGACTGGGCTTAAGCAAAACTAGCTGGAGCAGCTTTTTAGCTTTGTGCTCTAAATTGCATTTAGAGAATAAGCCCCGAATATTTAGGGATAAAACAGGTGTAATGGTGACTACAGATAAGTTTTGGTTCTGCACAACTCCTTAGAGTGTTTAAAATTAAAATGTATTTAAAAGCCAAACATTAATAGTCCTTCAGGAGCTTTCCTATCCTTGTCTTCCAAGTTATTATGGCAGAGTGGGGCCTCAAATCAGCTAAAACTGTTATCATTTTCTGTTTTATTTTCTGCCTAGCTGCTTTATCAGAATGTAAAGGAGGCCTATTCTACTGTTAAAGATATGAAGTGTGAGAAATGAAAGTGTCTACAGAAAATGTAGGTGGCACTGAGTGGGGAGAGATTGGAGGTGTTTGCAGAAGCTGTCTCTGGCCCAGTGGAGAGGGATTTCTGGCAGGTTAAATACCGCAGTACAGTACATCCAGGTGTCTTTTGGAAAGAGCTTGTATTTTGACAGATATCCAGAGACAACGGGGTTGTTTCTTTAGCCCCATCACTATAATAAGTTACATTAAAAGACATCCAGGGGTTCAAAGACTTATAAAACCACAGAAGAAAAATTTCTGCATAAGTACATTGTTGCTACAAGCACTAAGGCTCAGACAATATATTGAAATATTTTTACTCTTGTGCAGATATCTGCTGGAAGGCTGTTTTTTCACAGATTGAAATGTCTTTGAATCTTTGATGATGTTAAGTATGACTAAAAGCATGCAAATAGTATACAAATGTTGCACCAGTAATAAGGGCTGCTCTAGCTGAAGTTGCTTATGAAATGTAAGTATTTAGGTTCTTGTCAAATTAGTTGCTTGCTCTTCTATTTTACTGATTTATACAGTAGAATGTTCAATGTTTTCCAAAACATATCTTTCGTGCAAAGTGCTGTTAATGGTATCAAGGAGAGTATTATTCACAGCTGTGGAAGGCTACTGTGACAGCTATGCAAAAATGTTAAATTACAAGTCTTCATGCATCGTAGCAATATGTCCAAAACTAATAAATATAAAGTGTTTATGTACAGAACAAGCAGCATTAGGGCTATCCTTCCTATGTAGATATTTATAGTTTTAGTTGGGGAATCCCATTTTCCATTTTGTGCTGCACTTTTCATGTATATTTATATACTGTATATATTCATGTACTGTATATAATACATTAGGCATTTCTTCCCTTTCATAGTTTAGAGAATGGAGGCAAAACATCCCTGGAGACTAGGTGCCCTCTTATACTCTTTTTTACTTTACTTGTGTTGCTACATAAGTCCTGGTGCCTTGCTATGCTGGGGAAGCAGCCTGCTCTGTCATCACCTTTCTAGTATTGCGGCCTACCTGCTGTTAAGAAGACTCCATCAAAACAGTTTTAGTGTGTCTGGAAGGGCATGTCCGTACCCCTGTTAGTTTATTAGCATCTGATACCTCTAAAGCAAACAAAAGGATACCAAGGTCATTCTCAGTAGTGTCACCTCTTAACCTCTGAGATCAGGTTTCCAGAATGAATCCCTCAGTAGTTTGTTTGAATTTGTTTTGTATCTTTGTGGTCTTTTTTTTTCCCTCAGCCTAAACAGCTTACATTACTTTGAGGGGGAAAAGAGATAAAAGTTCGTAAATATTTAAAGAAGGGCATGTTTTTTTTTCCTCCACTTATTTACTTTATATTTTCAATCTGTCTGTCCAATGCAGCTTTAGGTCTGCCTCCTTCAATTAAAACCACAGACAGATTCAATAGTATTAATGTGTTATCTCTCATTTTCAGGCTTAAATATCTTTACTTCACATTTGTGGGCAGCTGAATAGACAGGTACATGTTTTATGGACTTGTATTTGATCAGTAAAGGAACCAATAGACCTGCTTATTTATTTATGGACCTGCTTATTTAGCATATAAGCTGTTGCCTCGTGGAACTTGGTCACATTACTTACTTTTCCCTGGTTGTCACTACTTTCTGTGCAATCTAAAAAATAAAGAAATGCAAAGCTCAATAAATAAAATATACTGTATAAGCTTCTGTCTACAGATATTGAGTCTCACAGATCCTTCCGTCCTTATCTGTAACTTAATCATAAATTAAAGTTGCTTGTTTAATAAGAAGACGCACATGAGTCAGATTTATGCTTTGAAATTTTCCAGGGAATATCAAGAAAAAGTGATGAATTAATTTAACTAGAAAATACATCAAACAGGTACTAATAAGTCATTTAGTGCGTGACTACACTCTTTATGGGAAAAACTCTATCATTCCCCACCTCCTCCCCATCCACACAGAAATAAAACACTGTGAAATTAGATAAACTGCTGCCATCTTCCAAAGTTGCAGCCTCACTCATTACTGTCTACCATCTGAAACCACCAACCTCTGTTCTTTTACAGGGCTCTCACACAAAGGAACTAAATTACAGGGATCAAATTTAATCATGGCCAATTCAACATAGCTGCCTGAAAGCTTCCTGGAGGCTATACTTCAGCAATAGCAAATCATCGTACAAATCAAAAATTCAGGGCATGCTGGCAGCAATCCCAATTTACAGAATAATATATTAAGTTAAATTGGAAAATTAACTGCAATAGTAGGTACTGTATGTACTTGCTCTCTCTTTAGTACTGTAAATGGATTGAAATGCCAAATTGGGATTTGGAAGGGATGAACAAGGGATGAACAGGGTGACTTTCAACCACGTCTGCTCCCTTTTTCTAGAATTATTTGCAAAAGCTTGAAGATACTAGTCTGGTCAAAGGCAACGTGGGTAGTAATACGGAAAATATTTGGCTTTTGACTTGTAACTATAGCAGACATCAAAAGCAACATACCACTTACAGCTGCAACAGATTCTCAAATATTATTATCAGGAAAGTGACAAAATCATTTTTCTAGCAGGTGCTCTGATTTTTCATTGAACAGACATGATACACGTACTGTAAATGCATTATGCTGATTAGCATTTGTCATCAACAGGGTTGATCAATAGGGGGTCTAATGTGAAAATCACAGGCTGGTAGTGTGATCATGGTCAAAAGAAATACAAGCTGTACATCTGAGCCATGTGCTTTGCTGCAGGTGGTGTCTTGTGTGTTTTCTGTCCCATTATTCTTGTAGAGCCTGTACAGGCATGTGCATGTTTACTGGTCTCTGAGCCCCAGGTTTGATACAGTATGTCATCTCATCTCATTCCTCAGATGTTCAATGGGGCTCAAATCGAGTTGGTAGATCATCCGTGGCATATCTGTAACACTCCTACTTTATCTCACATGAAAGTCCTTGTTACACAAGCAGCATGAGGACATGCATGATCCTGTTGGAATGTAGTTATATCAGGATGAGCCTGTAGAGGAACAGGTAGATTTAATTGTCTTAACTATCACAGGTTGCAGGACTTAGTCAATGTAATGTTGTGGATTCATCTTGCCACCGTAATAGTCATCATTATAAGTACATTTCTGAGTAAAGTTCTGAATTGACTAGATTTTTCTGCATTTATGCATAAACCTGTTAGACTGTATCCTAAAAGAGAATGTCAGAGGTGATGACTAGAGAGTCCAACTGCAATGTTGGAGTCTGCAATACCGGGGACGGGACTGAGAAAAATAAGGGGCCAATGACCAGCATTTTTCTTACACAACACCTGGAAATTCTTTACTGAGGTTTGGGAGGGATGATAACATCCAAGCCATTTACAGCTATTCTAAATCTTAGTCAATCCCTACATCATTTCTCGAAAGATATATTCTGTACTGTATATATACTCTCTTTCACATTTCTTCTCATACACTCCTCCTCCAACCCATTTCCACCTGTACAGTTACCCCTTGGTTCACTCCTCACTCTGTGACAAAGTGATTTTGACAAATTTGTTTATTCCTTGTTCTGCATTATTTGCAAAAAGAATGAACACATTTTTATATGCATATGAGGTATACAGTATCAGTATATACAGCATATAATTTCACATATACTGTATGTATATGAAATTAAATGAGCTCTTGTATTGCCTCTTTAAAAACTGTAGGATACACTTTTTTTATTTTACGACTAACCTTTGAATAGGCTGAAAACCTTACAATGCAATTATTTTATAAATATTTACACACTAATAAGGTTACATCCAAACATGTAGAAATTGATGAGAACCATCTGTAGTTCCTAGAACTAAGTTTATCCAATTTAACCTTTAACAGGCATAAAAAGAGAAAAAAAACATTATTCAAATCAACTACTTTATATACAGTCCACCCAAGGGTTTGGAATTGGCACCCTATATTATGCATCAAGTTCTACTTAGGTGAATCTAGAATGTTGATAAACATGTAAATGTCTTTTGAATTAAAGGGGAAAATGCTAATAATTTAATATTATTATATTATTTAACCCAGCAGGCAACATGTAGATCCATTTAAGCAAAAACAAGACAAATCAACTCAATTTTCAAGATTCATGAGTGGAATAACAATTTTATGTATACATACTATAGTCCTCTGCGCCAGTCACCTACATTTTTCAAGGTTGTTTGAAAAGGTTTTTGCACACAGTACTGACAAAAAAAGCAGGAGAATTATGACTCTCCTAATCTTGTGTCAGGTTGAAAGGTTCTTCTCTATTAAGGCATTCTCTGTGTCATTTGTGGCAGATCAGTGCCAAAAGCAGTAAAAATGAGTGCAAAAAAAGATTCTTCAAAACCATGATGGCTTCTTTATTGAGATGAGCATTTATCTAAAAACATGGTCCCTTATATATAGTAAAACAGCTTTTATTACAGAGTCCTAATGTAGCAAATAGTTCAATCCATGTACTGTAAAAATCGTAAAAAATATACCTTCAATAATGAATCCTAATCCAAAAAATAGTTAAAAGTGAAAAGTGAGCATCTCTCTTTCTCTGTGTAGATTAGATCTGGGAGCTGAGTCAGTGTGTGAGGTTAGTTCCAGGCTGAAAAACAGAAAGAAAAAAAGCACACTACTGTACACCTGAAGAGGCTCTTCAGCCAAGATGTTACCCTTCCTTTTTATTTTTAAGCATGGAATTAATCTTTCTATTTGAAGTTGAAATCTACCCTTTTACGTCAAATTCAAATTGGTAAATCCTCCATTGAGACATTAAAGAAATGGTTAACAACAACAACAACAACAACAACAACAATAATTTCTATTTGTGTAGCACTTTTTATCCCAAAGTGACCCACTTCATCAGAGTGTTACATCACTATGTTACGTCACAGATTTAGTGTTTAAGCACCAGCATCCTCACCACACACTAGATCTGGTAGAATTTTTTTACCACCTGCATTAAGGGGGGAAATTTAGACTGGCAAGACTGTGATCTTTAGCTAGGTCACCAGCATTGACTGAGAGAGAAGAGTGCTTCTAACTCGTCATCCAACAGTAACCTCATTTTCCATGAAAGCCTCCCATCCAAAACCTGTCTTACAGCTGTTTTCCAGCTCTGTCTTATAGCTCTGACTAATGTCTCTTGGTGTAGCACAATAGATTCAGCAAAGTAGTTCCGGTTCTTTCATTAAGATCAAAATGAATGAAACAGAACTCAGAGCAAATAGAGCCTTTCAGTTTGAAGTATGGATTTCTCTTAAATGCAACACTCAGAAAAAAAAACACCTGTTTTTTTTCCTTTGAAGCCCTTAAAATCTGTAACCACATGACCATACTTTTGTGTGTGTTTATTGGGGAGGGGTGCAGAGGGACTGATGGCAGAAATGAAAACCTGGAAACTCCTTTCAGCAAGTTCACCTGTTTAAGCAAAGGTTTTTTCACTCTTATTTTAGAAACAGACTGGATCAAAGGTATGTCTCATGATCACATTCAATGAAATTCAAAAAAGCCTTTCAGCCTTCTGATGTGGTTGGCACATCGAAGGGAGAAAAAGTCGGATGTATACCAAATGTGACTTTTATTTGTAAAAAATAGCTTAAGAGAATGTGTCTGTGAAGGGGGTCTTGAATTGACAAAGTTAGTCATCCAATACTGTACTTCGATGCTTTAGGCCCAAAGGAACAATTGAAACCTAGATCCTGTGCAGTAAGGATAGTAAGGATTGGAGGGAATTTTTTAATATTGAAATGATCAGGAAAAGCGGGAAACAATTATTCCACACGTACTTGGAACACAGGGAAGCCAAAACATATCGAGCATGTTTTTTTTTCCTGAAAACTGAAAACTGCTTCAATTACACAAAGAAAAAAAAGTTATAAAACAACACCATTTTGACAGACCACTTTGGAAGTTTGCTGGCTTCAGTGGCAGTGTTTGCAGCTTTTCTTAAAAAAAATAAAAAGCCTGACTATGATTATTTTGCTAAAGAAACCTAACCACATCAGAAACCAGACATACCATTATCCCTAGCTTTTATGCCACAACCCACAACAGGCCTATAATTAGAGCAGTCATTAAATACTCAATAAAGGTTTTTTTCCTTTGCATTTTGCTTCATGACATTTCAGCACCCGCTATAAAAAGTATGTTTTGGCATTCAATTTTTTTGTTAGATGAGAAACTATCAATGTTTCAGGCTTGCATCTCCTAACCCTGAATGTTGCACCTTGCTAACTCTAGTTAATCTTCCAGGCTTTGAGATTTTTTTATTCAAGCTATGAAACACTTTAAAATACTCACCCCACAAGCCTGTGGAGAAAGAAGATCACAGCAGTCACGCCTCTAGGTCTGGGTCTCGTTAGTATCAAAGAGCAGAGGGATGCCCTTTGGTAGCAGCTCGGATTGAGCCTCCCTGCCATTAGCAAACCATTAAATGAACTAAACTGTACCAGGCTCACCCTCTACTCCTCCCCAAGCAGGGTGCATGCAATAAGGCACACTAAAAAAAAACACGCAACATAGCAAAGCAATGTACAGCAAAACAAAAAAGGTCTTCCTTTCTTTTATCAAGAGTACCGCAGTACAACAGAAGGGTGGTGTGAACACAACGGACTGTGGGAATTGTTTGAAATATAATCTGGTGTTACAAGATTTCATTTGGAAAAAAACTGTGTGTGTGTGCTTAATCATGTCAGGGGCTGTATGTGAATGTGAGCAGAAAAATATGAATGTGGATTTTTCCTATATTTGCCATTATGACTTTCTAAGTGAAGCAAAATCAAATGTCAGTCAAATTAAACAAAGCTGATAAAATCCACTTGTCTCAGCATACAGTAACTCTTTTTTGCTGTTTCTACTATGAATTCTATAAACCAGAAGAGACCCCCAGAAGCTTTGCACCAGGTGCTTCAACAATGGTCTGATGTTCTGTTTCTTAAGCTCTCAAATTGTTTAGGGAAAAACTGAAATGGTAGGGGAAAGGATTCAGTAAGAACAGCACCATGAATTCAATGTTGCATTGTGGACGATAGAGAGATGGTTAAACTTAACTTGTCTGTATCAGGCTTCTTCAGAACTAAGTTGACACAAATTGGATTAGACATTTAGGTATTCTATTGGTTTATGTAATGCAAGCAGCATGTGTTCATCAGTAATGCCAAGCAGGCTTCATATAGTGTTCAAAAATAGTTTGGATGTATGAATGTAACCTCAAATCAAACAGAATATTCCATTCTAAATCAGCAAATTGCCCATCAAGTAATCATTTCATTGCAACAATCAAGTGGAAATGTAGGTCACATGGCCTGCAGGTCTTTCTGAACTAGTTAGAAGAATTTATCATTGACTTCATTCAGCTTCAATACCACGCTGGTCCCCCTCTGGTAACACAGATAGGGATTAGCATGTTTATTATCTGCCAACTGCATTTTATTCACAGTGAGTATGATTATTTTAAATGGCCCATTGATAGCCAGGTGTGTTTTACATCGGTTTGGGTTCAGTCTGGTTTCTACCTTTGAAATCTTAACACAAAGTCACAATAAGCAAGAACAGAAAGGAAATGGGATGCAGCCCTTCACAAAACAAACATTGTTCGTTGTTACTGCCAGACTAGTGCAGCTCTGTCGTATAAAAAAAAAACGTGAGAAGTATTCATAACTGAATACTGCTCTGAAATGCTACATACTGTATGTGTAACAAGACATGCACTTGACATGACTGCAAATGTCTTTCTCCCTGAGGGATAGTGCAGTTCTCACTCACAGCTTTGCAAGCTGGGGTTCTATTAGCAAATCTGACCCACCCAGCTCTGACAGCATGGCTGATTTTGCCCCAGTGTCTGAACAATCCTAGTCACAGTTGTTTAATGACATCATCCAGTTTCCAAGCAGCAATGTCTGGACTGTAAGGCTGCAATCTGATCAAGAAGAAGGTATAAATCAAATAACTGGACTAGTGTATTTACCTAATGTCTAAATTTCCCTTGGTTTCAAGATCTTTTGCTATATGATGATCAACAGACACCTGATCAGTACTACAGATGCCATTACAAAATGGTTCAAAATGTGAGGCAGGCGCAACACAAAAGTCACCCGACTCTATTGCTAATCACAGAAGTTATCACCTGTTTGTGTTGTCTTAGTTTAAATTCAAATATACATTTCTGAAAGCTTACAGAAATTATTTTTCTATTTTTCTATTTTTCTAAGCAGGCACATTTTTCAGGCAGGACACTGTGTAGTGTGCCAAAAAGTATTAGCTCATTGTCAACTGGATCACAGCCTAGTGAATACCTTAGCTAGTTGAACCTAACCTTCACAGTGACACTTAATGTGATCTAACAGGGAAAGAAGAGTCATGTGGTGACAGATTATACAACAAACAAGTGTCTCACCTCACGCGAAACAAAAGAGGCTGCATCCTGGTAATAAAACACCACAAAACTGCCCATGTGCAACGGCTAGATTAAATATTTAAACTAAATGGCTGCCAAGGAACAAAGCAGGAAAAAATTACTCAGTAGTATCACCTATTAAAGCCAAAGGCCCGACATTGAAAATGATGAACCAGTCTAATAAATGAAAGAATAGATCGTCACTCATTTCAACTTCTGTTGTCATTGAAAGACAAATGGGAGCTAATTAAAAAGAAAAATGAATGCTAGACTGCCTATGAGTAATTATAAATTTTGTGGGTATAATGTGAACTACTGGCTGCTGTCAGGTGGCCCATTTTCAGGTCAAGGACTCTCTGTTAAGGGACAGGCAGAGTGCCAAGAGCTAGCACATTGTTGTGTGTAATTGCAGTTTGTATCCCACTAAGAACAGCATTCTAATACTTTGGCAGCAACTTCCCAGTTATTAGAGAGCTAAAATATTACATTTTATTGGTGTACACATGCCTTACAAACAGAATATTGAGCTTAAAAGTAAACACACCAAAAGTAATTTAATATAAGTAGAATAAGTTAATTGCGATCCTGGGACTGCTGGAATACTTTTAGAAGTTTAATGGATGGAATACTTACAGTATGGAAGTTTTCCGTGACTGTAAGGTTCTTTTCGAAACAATGAGGTTGTTCAATGTTTGGTTAAGGTTAGATCCCTGTTGCTTATTCCTACTGAGGGCTAAGACAGAGGCTGGGTCCTGAAAGCACAGGCTCATGATGGGACTCTTGATCCCATCCAAAACCCCAGTCTATGGCACATTGACATTGAAATACACACACAGGAAAACATCAGACATACCAATTCACCCTTTTATGCTAGGTGTCACAATATAATATTCTAGACAAACTGGATAACACCTGAAAGTACATACCAACTTAACTGTTCATGCAGTGCCAACTGAAACCATGTTCGTACAAGTCATCTCTCTTGCACCTGTACTAAAACACATACTTTCTGTTACCAAAATACACTTACAGATTATTAGGTTTATGTTTTATGGATCACTCCTTTTTTGTACATAGTTAACATTCGCGAAAGGTCTTCATTCTGCCAGTTTTCAAATTTGGGAGGACTAGTTAGTGCCCTAGACTCACTGTCAGGTTGTGGGCTCCTGTCCCACGTGAGGCACTGCTGTTGTACCCTTAAGTAAGGCATTTTGCTCAGACTGGTAAGGTAACATGTCCAGCTGTATACTGTAAATGGGACCTAACGTAAGCCAAACTAATTAATAACAATAATCCCTAAAGCATTTTGGAGCTGCCACAAACAACAATAATGACACTCTCATTCTTCTAACAAGAGCTCAGAACCAAGATAACAGATGTTTGGCAGAATACAACCTTAAAAGTACAGTAACCACCAATCTGACTCATTCCCACACAAGCCTTCCCTGTTTTAAAATCTATCTACTTCACTTAAAAAGATAATTTAGTTGATAGTTTTAGTGGATTACAGAAAGCAGTAACAGAAATGTACGGAGAAGTGAGGTGTGCAATGCTTGTTTTTCTACTTACACATTGTTCTCACCACTTGATATTTGGAGCAAGGTCACACGGCCAACACTGAACTTCCAAATGTTCCTCATGGTATTTCTCTCAGGGCTTCGTGACAGCCCCGACTTGGCTTCTGCCACTGTCAAGCCTGCTGAGTGTGAAAACCAATCATCTGTGCAGTAAAGGTTGAAAAACACTTCTTTTGCTAAGGTAATAAAGCTGGTCACCCAGGTCACCCATTTGCAATGGGCCATCATCTGATAAGATGAAGAAATCACAGGAGCTAGACCAGTACTAGTCATGAGATGGTGTTTGTGTGTATGGGGGAGAATTCAACGACAAAAGTGGGTGGACTTATAATTTTATAATAACAAAAAACAGCAGTTCTTTTAGGAATTATCTGGTAATATAACCAGGTATAACCAGGAAAGCAAACAAAATATTAATATTAAATAACTATCAGTAAATGTTATGTAAATTATTGTGTTAATTTACTCAGGAAGTGGACTTGTCCCTCTTGTTGCACATAGCTTTGCAATATGACTGTGTCATTTCCTGTTCATTCTGATCAAGGTGATGAATGTCACCTCTGATGATGAATGAGAGCAATGACATTGTGGATTGTTTCAGTGTCACGCACACAAAGGGTGTCTGATGTGACACTTTGACCTACATGAAACAGAATGTCCAGGTAGCTAGTTGTTTGTTTCAGTTTCATACAGATTTGGTTGCTTTCGTCGTTGAGTAGTTGGTACTATGATAGTAGAAGTCAGATTGTACAGAGTGGCCTGGTGTGTTTAGGAACCTTCAGTGTTCTAGTTTCAAGGGCTAGGGGTAATTAAACTGATTTGCTGGTCCATTGTTCAGGGAACATACTGTCACGATTGTAGTCCCTCCTCCTTAAGGGCGCTCTGGCTTTTTTCACTTTGGACCTATTCTGTGCACCTGCCCCTTGTTCCAGCCTCCTTCCCGTTCCCCTTAAAAGCCAGACACTCAGTCAGTTCCGGGCTCTGCATCTGATTTCCGTATTGTGCGAGCCCAGGTCCTGAAAGCGTCTGGCCCCGTCATGGTTTTAAGTCTCAGTTCCTGTTCCCCTTGCCGGTTCTGACCCGGTTCCTGGTTTTAATCTCCTGTTTCGGATGGATCGCCTGGCCATGGACTCTAGCTTGTTTTTGGATTCCCTGTCTGGATTATTTTTGGATTGTTTGCCTCGGCCACACCTCCCCCGTGCACCAGCGCACTTTGGACACGCCCCCCTGTTTTCATCCCCGTATTCCTGCATGACTTTTTCCCCAGCGTTTCCTCACTATTTCGGATTGTGTCGTCCACATAGGGTCCGGAAGGAACTCTATTGTTACACATACTGTATGAGGAATGAAGCTATAGATCAACTCCACTCCAGAATAAAATACTGTATGTTGGTGAAGAAACAACTAAGATAAGTTGACCTTTGCAGAATGCATTGTTGCTTCCTGTGCACTTTGTTTAGTTGCAAAACCTTTGGTTCAGTGATAATGTCAATAAGATGAAGATTAAGTGAATCACATTTAATTATAATGCTTTGGAAATAACATGAATCCCTTTTACTTTCCTATCTCAATTTAGCCCTAGCTATTTGGACAACTTTTGCAATTTATGACTTTTTCGTGTCTTACTGAATACTGTTGCATTCATGCAAGTCAATCACACGCAATGAATCCTTTAAAAACAGACCACACGCAGATGTGCACTTCAAGACTGCTATATCCGTTAACTAATATGGGAGATCTGAAAGGCCCCCGATGACAGCAGGTCATCGCAATAGGAACACAGGCTGTACACTGTGCAGAAAATGCTGTAAGGAACTGTGTAAGACATACAGTAAGTGCAAATTGTTTTGAAAGATAAGCTTTTATTTCTAAAATGTCCACTCCTCAAATTAACCTTATCTACTGGTGGAACCTGTGTAAAGCAGAACCTCTTTTGGGTGAATTGTTCATTCATTAGCAAACCTGGCAGGAGAGAGACATGATAACTGTGGCTAAGGATCTGTGCCTGTGGCTGGAAGGTTGCTGGTTCAAATCCCGCAGCTGGCAGAGGAATCCCACTGCGTTGGGCCCCTAAACAAGGCCCTAAACCCCAACTGCTCCAGGGGCGCTGTACAATGGGTGACCCTGTGCTCTGACCTCAAGCTTCTCTCCCTGTCTGTGTGTTTGTGTGTCTCATGGAGAGCAAGCTGGGGTATGCGAAAAGACGAATTCCTAATGCAAGAAATTGATGTTAATAAAGTGATGTTATGTTATAGTGGTAC
Organism: Atractosteus spatula; assembly: GCF_055471065.1. Lineage (NCBI taxonomy): Eukaryota > Metazoa > Chordata > Actinopteri > Semionotiformes > Lepisosteidae > Atractosteus > Atractosteus spatula. The sequence goes on along the minus strand of NC_142708.1, from coordinate 61,174,672 downwards.
TGTATATAGTGATGCACTTACAGTAGGTCGTGCCAATTAAGAAATTGCTAATGCTGGTTTCTGTAGGGGTCTGAAGGGGTCTGTGCCCTTAACGGATGTGGTAGACTCTGGGTTCAAGATTAAATTCTCAGTGCCTAGCCTCCTATGATGCCTGTTCTGAATCTCAGAAGCCATTATAAGACATTGTTAAAGATCAAGTGGTTTGAGTTTGTTTCTCATTGTGTACACCCCTTAATAATCGTCACGTCTGACATTACTGTGTTTGGAACAATTCTCCTATCAGAAAGCACACTTTGGTAAGGTTATTGGCTGTGTATCATGAGCGAGATCATCAGCTTTAGTCCGAATTCTATAAAAACCTCTACACCCACAACAATATCAGATTCTAACCTTTCCCCTGATGACAGCTTTCTGTGTCCAAAAGCCATCATTATCCATAAGATTTATAATTTGTAACTGAATAGTGGGTAAAGTTTTCATTTAATTAAAACTCAATTATATTTTTAGCAAAGTAAAGGTATGAATATGATTTTGATGTATTACACAGGAAATTAAATCCGTGAATTGGCCTAGAAATACGTTTACCAGAACCAAGAAAAGCCTACCCTTCAGAATGAGAAATTTACTGGAAGCTGTGACAACCATTTTCCACTAATTACTGTATACTTAGCTTTGGAACATTCAGAACAAACTGTCGCATTAGCTTCCGAGCAATTACATAAATCTCTTTACAATTCAGAACATTTCCTTTAATATGCAGAAAACCCTTGTCACTGTACAGTATGTGTACTGCAATCATTTTAAAGATCTGTAAACAACTTAAGGAGATCTGCTATAAAAATGCTTAGCACTAAAATAGATCAAGATATATTATCAACATTGCATTTACAACATTCTGTAGTCATTAGCTACAGAAAGCACTTGTGAATTCTCATGTGAATTCTTTTCTTATCAGAACTATCTGTAAAAAAGAAACGTCCAAAAGTAAGCACTGTGGTAAGTCATGCCTGATAAAAGTTTGAAGACAAAATACTTTGGTGCCTCACATGTTGATGTGAAGATGGCTGTTTATACACGGTTCCTCAAGAGGTCTATGAATGGAACTGGTGATTTGGTAGCTTTTCAAATCCAGTGATGGTTTTTTATGGGTAAATAAGAAAAATCGTGGTTCTGGTAATAAGATTATGGCAAACATGCATAGCCTTTGGAGGATGTTTATAATACCAATAAGTACGCTCTACTTCTTACAAAATCTGACCTCCAGCAGTGTACAAAACAGCACAAATGGCAGTGTCTTTGTCAACTAAAGGAAAACCTACCTTTGCTCCTACCACCACGGAGACCTCTAATGAATATTGTTAGGCTTTTAGTTACTAGGTCTCCATGTGTTAACACTGTGCTGAAGAAAAGGTAACAAAAATAACATTTCTCTCATACAGTCCCTTGCAAAAGTATTCAGAACTTTCCTATGGTGTTCTCTTTCGTGAACTTACAAAAATTCCAGAATGATAAATCTTAGCTTGAAAATCATTACCTGACTGAAGAACCTTACAGTGATAGCAGTATTTATTGTGAAATTGTGTAAACCACTTTTATTGCACACAGACATAGACGAGCCAACTACTGTAATTGTGTGGGTCATTATGGTCATTTTGTGCATCTACAGTATATTACAGTTACTTAGGTTTGACACTGCAAGGGGTTTGAATTTAAATTTTTTCTTTGTCTTAAGATGGTTGTGTATTAAATAAATATTAATTGCTACTTCGAAGTTTCAAGACTGCAAGCTTTAAAATGACAAAATGTGAAAACTGAGCAAGGGCTAGAATAATTTTGTAAGGTACTCTATATTAATGATACATGAACATTAATAGATTATTGGTTGACTGGTGTGAACAAAATCCGACACTTGTTTATGATCATTATTTTTTATGGCAACTCAGTTGTACTGCCAGTACGGTCTACATGAAGAGTCATTGTGGAATCCTGAGATTTCCTCCGATTTACAGTACATTTTTATTCTGTATTTAAAACAGCATGTTATCATTTGACAAACAGGACTCAGTGGTGTATTTCACCTTATTACCTCTTGACAAGACTTCTGTAACTCCTATTTGCCAAAACTATAAGAAGTTCCAGATTTAACAGTGTAGATGCTAAAATATTCAATTATACAGTACTGTACAGTATGTGCCTCTCATAACAATTTACCCAAGTACTCACATTCCTGCATTGGTTACCAGTGACTTATTGAGCAGGTTTATAAAGCATTTATATTGAAGTCCTTTATGGGTTAGATCCTAGGTGTCTCTGGGGGATTTACATATGCCGTATTCCTGTCTGTTCCACAAGTTCACTGAAGTCTGACCTGCTGGTTGTTTTATGCATTGAATCCAATGAGGCAGCTGGGACTGGAGTGTTCAGCTGCTGTACTGCATGCCTGAAGATTTGCCATCTAGTTGGAAGAGTTCCCATCTAGTTGGCATCAAGTTGGGAAAAACTCTAGATTCTTTAAGGTCTAAACGTAAAAATTCAATTTTTGAACATTTTCCGTGATTTTAAAGTAGTTTGTATGCTGCATTGTGTTTTACTATTTAGCTTTTTTTATTGTTTAATTTTGTGAGAAAGTGTGCAATGCCCTTGGCACAATGGTTTCAGTAGAAAAATCATTTTGTATTGGATTGCATTTACAGTATATTGTTTGGTAGTGAAAAAATGGGTACAAAGGCCTCACAGAGGAGGTGTAATAATTAAAGAACAAGTGGATACTCAGTGCAAATTAATATCAAAGGTATATGTTAGTTTACATGTGTATTTTTATGTTGTGTGTCCATGTGCTTTACATGTACATTAAGTTGTAATTCACTTAAATGTAGCCCTTGATCATATACCATTTTATAAATCCTGCAAAACTACAAACTGAAATGTCCCATTTAGGAAAAAGAAAAGACTAAACAATACACACAAATAACCTAACATGTAAACATCCACATTCAAAGATCTTTATTGAATTTGACCTTTAAAAAGACATACAGTAAAATATACTATGCAATTTTAAATATTTCATACAGATGCAGCCATTCAAAGTGCGCGTCACAGACACGTACCGCAGGTGACGTCGCTCAGTATGACGCAAGATGACGCGTGGCACCGCAGTACGTGATTGGTTGACCGACAGGGGCACTCGTGGTCCGTTGGTCTGTCGTAGAAAGACTTACAGTAAAAACGTCTTTGCTGTGCCCGTTGTAGATATTGAATTTTACCACTGAAGGGAAATCTTAGTAGCTGAGCATAAAAAGAATAGGAGCATACTGTAACGCGTGTGAAGGCCATAAACGATATTAATTTTGGAACATAAACATACAGTATATACTGTAGCTGGTCTTGGTACTTTAAAGAAAAAAATACACACCAGTATTCCATTTCTCCCTAAACATTTTAAGCTTTGAAGTCTTTAACTAACATGATACCGGAGTCAACAAGCATACTTTTAGAATTTGATTAAAAGGGAATATAATATGGAATCGCGTATCTAAAGAATTTAATAACGGTATTCGTGTGCTGCGACAGGGCTGTGTAGGGCTTTTTCGCCTGCCTGTTCATGCGAGCTGTCTTCTAGCCGACTGGTCTAGGTGCGTGACTAGCAACTGGGAGGTTGTGTGATCGAATCCAGCTGGTGCCGGACTTTTCTTTTAACAAACATTTCTTCGAAAAAATAGAATAGCGATATTATGGACAATAAATTGACTTTTATATTTCAAAATATCGCAACATGAACGATATTTGCGATATTTTGAACATATCTTCCCTTCTGACAGCGGTTCCTCCTTCTATTGTGTGTGTGTGTGCAACAGAGTAAATTTTTATAGAGAAATGGAGGCTGGACAGTATGCGTTACAATATAAACATTTATATTGATTTAAATCGTGTTCTGATTTAAATCGCAAACGCGTGTTTAATTATGTGTTTTTTAATCATAATCAGGCTAATGCATTTCTACATTTTCTGTATGAACCAGCTTAGAGGTTCATACAGAAAGACAGCTTGTGTTTAAATTGAGTGTAAGGTAATTTATGCTTCTAAAGTCATGGTCAGCATTTATTATTGTACTGTGCTGTAAACTTTTTCTGTGCCTAGTCACATTATTTTATAGCGTTTTTATTGCGTTATTAAATCCGGTGGCGCTGTGTGTTAGAGTAGTTTCCTGACTCCCTTGTCACATGGTCTGTGATTGAATCCCATAGAACTATGACTTTATTTTTTAACAAACATTTCTTTGAAAAAATGAAACGTTTCCCTTGGTCAGAGATTAAATAAAACCTCACTCGCACCAAACAAATTTATATTTCTAAATATCACAAAATACGTTCATTGTCTTCCAATCGAGTCGAGTTGACATTGGAAGCCTGCCACACCCGGACTGTTAAACCAACGCATTAGCACGTCAAAGCCCATCGAGGGTATTGAGCCAGTATTGCCTTTAGTATTCCCCCCTCTCCCCTCAATTCAATTCAATTCAAGGTGTTTTATTTGCATGACAGATGGGTACAAGCAGTGTTGGGTATGTATATTGTAACGCTTACGGCAGACAGGCACTGTGTAAGAGCCGGCGCACCAGAGCAGCGCACCGAGGGAGCGTCTGCATTTCTAACTTAGTTTTTAAAATTAGTCAAGCAATATGAAGCATCTCCTTTTACTTAGTGCCTGAGCATAAAAAGAATAGGAGCATACTGCAACGCGTGTGAAGTCCATAAACGATATTAATTTTGGAACTTAAACATACAGTATATGGCTGGTCTCGGTACTTTAAAGAAAACATACACACCAGTATTCCATTTCTCCTAAACATTTTAAGCATCGAAGTCTTTAACTAACGCGATACCGGAGTCAACAAGCATACTTTTAGAATTTGATTAAAAGGGAATATAATATGGAATCGCGTATCTCAAGAAATTAATAACGATATAATTATATTCATGTTGCAAAAGAACTGCAACGGACATAAAAACTCCCTTGCTTTTAACAGAGCGTTCCATAATTTCTAACTACGAAAATGCCAGGTGAAAGGATTTGTAAACATATTTTGTTAAAGCAAGTCAGAACCCATTCAGAGCCTACATTACATTTTAGCGTTTCATTCTGAGCAGAAGACCCTCACACCTGAAGAAGGGGGAGGTGTTTTTCGCTGGAAATCTCGCCTGCTTCTACTTTACAACCGGAGTGCTGGCTGTGACGAATTAAACCGGTATTACAGGTTACAATCACAGACCATGTGACATGGGAGTCAGGGAACTAACACAGCGCCACCAGATTTGATAACGCTATGAAAACGCTATAAAATAATGTGACTAGGCACAGAACAAGTTTACAGCACAGTACAAAAATGCTGACCATGACTTTAGAAGCATAAATTGCCTTACACTCAATTTAAACACAAGCTGTCTTTAGCCCTCTAAGGTGGTTCATACAGAAATGTAGAGATCCAGGCTCAGAACACACAGCTTCATTAGCGAATACATATGCAGGACAACTAGAGAAGACGTTTTACAGAGGATGGATTTTTAGAAACATCCCATCAGTGACATCACTGAAGTCAACTCCTAGGTACTGTAACTGTCGTGTGGATAGTTTCACAAGAATCAGACAAAGGTTTAAGCATCGCTTGTTCTAGATAAAACTGCAAAAAAAAACAACAACCCATAATGTACTTCTTTGCGGCTCTGTTTGCCCAAATCATATATTCACAACGTGAAATCTAGAAAATAATATTACGTAACCAAAATCCGCAATATGGAAACAGAACCTGTGTAATTGTTGATAGATGATGTACTCGTAACATTTTTTCAAGACGAACTACAACATTTAAAAAATGACTTGTATGTACTTGATATCTCTAATCAATCCACGGGTCCCAGCACGAAACGAAAGTAAAACGCATACCGTTTCGCGCTTCTTATTAGTTGCTCAAAAGTAATTTGACCGTATGAAATGCATAATATAAACCTAGAAACATATACGTGAGTAGTACTTAAGCACTGTAGTATCGGTGTTAAGACATACCTCTCAAATACTGTAAATCAAGTTAAAAATATCTCAAGATTCTGGTCATAATGAAACCATGTTTCGTGTATGTTTTCTTTAAAGTACCGAGACCAGCCATATACTGTATGTTTATGTTCCAAAATTAATATCGTTTATGGCCTTCACACGCGTTGCAGTATGCTCCTATTGTTTTTATGCTCAGCTACTAAGATTTCCCTTCAGTGGTAAAATTAGATATGAATATTCAATACTTAAACGGGCACAGTTAAGACATTAAATAGACATATACATACTGTATACAGTACAGTTTGCATACGGTAATATGTTTATGTCCCTAAATCAATCTCTTTTATGAGCATGTGAAAGGCATGGTGAATCACTGTACTTTGCATGATTGGAAAAAAATGCGTGATTGCGAAATGCTGTGGCGTTACTTTTACAAAGACGGTCAATGAAAAAAAGAATGTGGACCAGGGCAATACTTTGAGTTTACAGCTTGTCCAAGGTCATTTATTATTAATACTATTATTAATATCTTCGTTAAAGACTTTGATGGCTACAGCTCAAACATGAGAGGTTGAGCTTTATTAGCTCCACCTTGCGGAAATTCCGGATACTATTATTTTGCTAGCGGTATTTACCGGTAACTCGCGGTATTTACCGGTAGCTTGCGGTAGACTGCGTACAGCGTACCGGAAAATAATGCGGTATCGCCCGCGCATTTTGAATGGCTGCATCTGTATTTGACAGTAAATGTGTGACAGTCTGTATATAAACAGAATACACATGATGTCCTCTATTATTATTCCATGTTCAACTTTCAATTAATATTTTGTGATTTTGTGCTTTGAAAAAAACAAACAAGCTTTCCAAAAAACGCAATATAACTTAACTGTTAAGCAGTTAATCAAAAACTTTGCTTGAACATATTTTAGTAAATCTTAGCTTTAGCTTCTCTTTGGACTGTAAGGTAGCACAGGAGTGTTGTTTGTTTTGTCCTTAAATAATGTACATCACTGATACTCACACTTCATGTGTCAGAGTCACAGTCCTGCAGGGTTTACGAGTAATTCAAACCCCTCAATGGCTAAAGACCTGGAAAAATCGGTAATTTAGACTAATTAAGCTAATTAACTGTGCTCAGGTGGAAGGAGAGCCAGATGCCCCTGTGGCTTTGCAGGATCAAAGGAGAGTATCATTGTCATACTAGCGAAAAAGTTAGCGACAAAATACCTTATGACAGAAATTTCCAATTTAGACTGCTAGGAAAGAAAAGTCACTCTTGAATCTGGATTTTAGGATTTTTGGAATTCATTTAACAGCTGCACTAGTGCTCACTTAAAAAAAAAACAGTTGAAAGCATTAACATTTGTTGTACAAAATTATGTTTGTAATTTTACAAGTAATTCAAGAGTCCATCCCTTTGGGAATTCTGGGTTAAAAGAAAATACATGACTAAATGTAACAAAGTACCCTTATATTTTTTTAGAGCTGCAAAGTTTCTGTCTTCACAGGGAATTTGCCAAGTGGATTGTAATGAGTAGTGCTATGAGTTGTAAATGGTGCACTGTATATAGTATTTGCATATGAAAAATACTCTGTGGGGCAGAAACAAAATGTGAAACTGTGTTTCTTGACAGATGCAATCTTATCATTCAATTTGGTTAATTCCATTTGATTCAGCAAAAAAAAGAGCTTAGGCAAGGTACTTGCGTTTCTCAATAGGTTTCTCTAATGATCCTTTTTACATTTGGAATCGTCAATTATTTTTCTTTGTTTGAGCCTCCCAGATTAGAACTAACTATTAATAATGAACTCGCAACTATGGTGTTCATAATGCTATAGGATAGTAAGGACCTTGCATGCTTCCTCTTAGTCATCTTCATATTGTCTTGATGAGATTTAGCATCAGTTAGAAGAGTGATGCTGATTCCATGCTAATGGTATTGACATGGGAATGGGTCACTTTTGCTGCACAAAATTTAAGTAGTTCAGTCCAGTTCTAGTTATGACAAGACGAGTCGATGAATGTAAATGGATAGCGTACTTAATATTTTAGTGTCTGGCATTAACTTGTCTGGCTGAGGAAATGACAGCCTTGGCCTTAAGATCAAGTCTACCAAAATCCCCCTCACTTGTGAGGAATGACCCAGGGATCCTGCTGCAAGGGTGAAAATGAGGTGCAAGGAGGGACCCGAGAAATGATGCTGGCAAAGGGGTGAGTATTCATACAGAAAGAGTGGAAGTGCAAGATTACAATGTGACCTCCTCCCAAACCTCTAACAACTACTGTTAGATATACAGTATTCATGTACAAGATTTATGGCATTACGTTTCTTTTTAACTGTACCTGTACATGTGCTTGCAATCTTTTTTCAGTCAATATGCATTATCTTGTAAATATGGACATATAAAATCATATAGGGACATTTAAAAATCACCTATACAGATAAAAGGGTAATGTAGCTTTGTTTAAGTGAAAAACCACACCGAAATGCTAATCGCTTCATGCCCACTGAGGATTCTGTATCACAACTGCTAGATTTTTCAATTCAAGTAAATGTCTTTCTTGGTTTTCCCCTTTCACTGTTAACACATCTCATCACCCTGGATAGTTTCTTAGGAAGCTCATCATGGCCAACATTTGTCACAATCCCTGAAGAGTTAATAACTCTCCCATTACACAGCGTTTTGGTAGGGAGAAATAAATTTGGATAAAGCGGTTGGAAAATAGATGAATTGATTATTTTTAACTTTACTGTATAAGATCACTTTATTAGCCATATACAATCTCTTGCATTGAACATCAAGAAGATGGAGTACCTGAAATGTAGTGATCAAACCGATGGCACAATCGCAGCTGGTGGGGTCCAACTGAACAAAGTGACACAGATCAAGTACCTAGGCTCATGTGTCAACTCCGACTGCACTACCCTCCAAGACGCCAAGACGGGAGTCAGCGCCGCTTGGATGAAATGGCGGCAGGTCACTGAAGTACTGTGCGACAAGAAGATCCCTTTGCGCCTAAAATCCAAAGTCTACCGCTCAGTGGTCAGACCAGTGGCCCTGTACGGAACTGAATTCTGGCCAACGACAAAGAAACATGAACAGGCACTCCATACGATGGAAATGAAGATGCTCCGATGGACCCTCGGCTTGACAAGACTAGACCATGCCATGAATGAAGAGGTACGAAAAACACTCAAAGTCGCCCCAATCACTGAGAAAATGAGGGAATCGCACCTGCAATGGTATGGACACGTGCTCTGCAGCAATGACACATCAATGGCAAAGACCGCCCTCGAATTGAATGTGGAAGGCCGCCGGCCCCGTGGACGACCATTTACGCACTGGCTGGATCTGCTGAAAGAAGACATGCGCCTCGCAAAAGTCACCTGCCGAGACGCCGCAGACCGCACGAAGGGGAAAAATCGGTGCAAACAAGCAGACCCCACATAAGTGGGAAAATGCGAAGAAGAAGAAGATACAATCTCTTGCATTAGGAGTTCATTTTTTCACATACCCCAGCTTGCGCTCCATGAGGCACAGACAAACAGACAGGGAGAAGCTTGGGGTCAGAGCACAGGGTCAGTCATTGTACAGCACCACTAGAGCAGTTGGGGTTAAGGGTCTTGCACACGGACATGGCAGGATTCCTCTGCCAGCCGCAGGATTTGAATCGGTAACCTTCCAGCCACAGGTGCAGATCCTTAGCCACAGTGCCACCGTTTTTTTATTACAGTTTTATTACAGGCAGGAAGTACTGTATTAAACATCATTTTAGCTATGCATTAAAACTGAACTATGAAAAATATTTGAATACCTGTTCGGTTCCGTTACTCCCAATGGTATTGGTGGCAGGCAAGTCATGCAATTAACTTGGTAAAGTTACCATAGTAATTTGAGCCAAAGGATGATTAAGAAATTAGCAGTCTAACTGCAGCAAGTGCAACAGGGATGATAAGATTTAACAAGTATTTCACAGTTACAGTACATCTCTCTCCTGGACCATCATGAGTGTGATCTGAACCAGGGGTCTGACATGCTGTGACCTACTGTAGATCGAACAGAATATCATATAAATGATCCACCTGAGACAGCAGTTCAGATCCAGGTTCTGATGGTCCTTCCATTTGATATGGGTTCTGCAATATATGTACTGTAGAAAATGTCTTCAAGCATTGTACTGTACTTACTAATTACAGTATACTGTAGTTGTCAGCTTCCCAAGTGATCAGGAGAATGACATATCAGTACGTAAAAAAACCTGTGTTTATGTTTAACCAACATCAGGCAGCTGAGTGGCATAGCTTTTCTCCTGTTTCAGTTTCTATTGCCTCTTAGACTGAATTTTTGCTTCAGTGTTATTGCTAAGTATTATTGCCATTAGGAAAATTGCCACATGGGCTCATCGTTTGCAATATTACCAGGAGAGTAGAAGAGTTGGTTTCTTTATGGACATACTGTAGTCATTATGCAAAGTCCTCAAATCCCCAGTTAATAAAAAAAGAAAATTCCTTGCAATATTATCATTGCTTAACTGACAAGTGTAGGCTTGAAAACTAGTTTTCTATTAGATAATAACATTTATTTTAGGCATATCATGGGCCCTAGTGCCAAAGCACAGGACTGTTTATAAAACGAGCCGTCCTTTCTCTAACAATTCATTTCCCTTCAGGGGAAATATTCTAAAGTCATAAACTTCTGAACAACGATACCATAACTTTTTCTAAGATGGAAAAAAGGATGAGTTCCAACTGATGTCAGATTCTTTAAAATGCTTAAAAAACTGACAAAGTAAAAATCACATCAAGTCTGAGAGAGGTTTGCCCTTCTTGTTTCCTAACAGTGATAGGAAATGCCATTTTTGACTTGATTGATGCATTATTGCGTGGAAATTGGTTGCTGTTTACGGAAAATTATATAAACACTTGTTATGGTTTCATGCGGGTGATATCTACTGTTACTGTAACATCTTTCTTCTACACAGTTCTTTCCAACTAATGAAAGGCTAGTTGGCAAACTGAATAGCTCTGATGGATGATGATTGTTCGAAAAATGAAAACTAAAGCCAAAATGAATTAGAGGTAATGTAACACAATATCGAGAAAAAATGATATAAAACTGGTAATATATGTAGTTTGAAATTCCTAGTGTCATACCGAGTCATGGATCACATAAAATTAAATACATTTGTGGGATTTTTTATAGAACAAAATTAGATGCTATTTAAACTATTATTATATCTTTTACATTGTAAGATGGAGACTTTACGAGCCAACAACTAGCACCAAATGGAACAGGTATGAGTTGGATGACATTTAAAGAACCTGTTGAATAATCTTTCAAAATGCACGGTGCTCACTGTGTGAAAGAGACATGCTGGAGGCTTAATTACTTTTCCAGTTGTTTTGCGTCTAGATCTGATCTAGCAGATATCGTGTTAAAAATTTTAAATTCGTTTGAAATAAAAAGCACGTTGCAATCACAGCCAACAGCACACTGCTGCAGATATAATCGGTTAAACTCCAGGGCAATCCTAAAGGTCTTTTCAGTCTGCCTTTGTTTTTTTTACTGATAAAGATAAAGCTCAATTTTATGTTAAAAAAATCTCTAGAGCAGTAGTTACACCTGGGGCTACCATTTGGAATAGGATACAAGATACTGTTGGTAGTAAAGGAGCGTAAAGTACTGTATATGCATTAACAAAATAGTTGCATAAATAAACTAAACTTAATTTCTTTCTTTGCTTCAGATTCCATTTTAACCATGAATTCAACTTAAAATACATTCCTTCAGGGACAGCACCCATTTCCAAATGAAGGCAGAGGAATGCTAACTAATTCAGAACTGATTAATGTTAATCCATTTCCTTATTTCTGAAGCCAGGTACTGTAGACACAGAGGGCAGAACCTACAGTAGTTGAGTTTACCTATTTTTCTACCATTAAATAATTAATAATCAATGAATACTTATTCATTTTAATGCTTCTAAGATTCACAACTAATCAAGAACTAGAGGTAGACCAAGCATTCTATTTTTGCCCCAATATACCATATTGTAAAATGAATAAAAACAGGTAAACTTTCAGAGCTTTTCACTATAGTGGAAAATCTCTAGTTTTTCTCTTTCCACCAGGTCACTTTACCAAACAACAGTTAAGCACAAGAATATTTCCTTTCTGTTTTTTTTAGAACTGGATTCATTGTTAACCTACACCCTCAGTACAAACAGTTACTTTTTGGAAAGGGACAGCAACTTTTACTTTGTAGCAGAAAGCATTCAAAATCACACAGAAAATGTGATGTACTGTACAAGTAGTTTATAGTATTAGCCTTTACTTTGTGAGACAGATGCTACTAAAATAAAAACAAAATAAAAGAATACATTTAAAAAATAATTAGTGTTACTTCAAAAGAAAAAAAGATAGAAATAAGAAATGACTCACCTTTTTTCAGAAGTGTTTCTATTTTCAGCGTACAAGACTTTGTGTTGAAATGCTTTAAGTTAGTAAGAAAATTGGTCGAGAACTGCAGATTTCCTGCTTTTATTTTGCTTTCTGTGACTCAAGGAGTCCATTGTGGGATGCCACAAGAAAAAGTTTCACTAAACAGAAAAACATGTCAGAAACAAATGAACAGTGGGTATTTTATGTATGCTAAGTGTAAAAAATTGTGAATATTTGGTATCATTTTTTTACTGAAATGTTTTACTTGTCTAAACATAGCAAAGAGAATAGAATAATTATGTTGGTCTGTATAGAATTATTTTTGTCCACACACCAATAAAAAGAAAAAATATATAGTAGCTAATTTTTGCCAAATCATTGCACTTTTGCACAAAGTAGCACTTTTGTAGTGACAATGACAGAATGTCTAGTGATTTGAATTTCACCAACTTCAGATTTCAGATGATAGTTTCCATATCCAATCCAGTTCTCTTGTGCAGTATAGAAACTCTGGTAAATATTTCAAGTCTGTATTTTCTTACTGTTTTTTAAAGATCCATTTTGTAATCCTTAGGATTCATCTTGTTGGCACCCGCACACAGATAGACACTCGCAAAGTGAAAAACTACTTTATTTTGAGGGAAATTGAATTAACAGCATAGATTACTTTAAAAAATTCAACATATTTTTTCCTTTAAACAAGAACAAATGGATATTAATGGAATGTTCCAACTGTTCTGCCTAGAATACTATCAATGGAGAAGGTATGTTACAGAACATCAGTTGAAAAAAGCACAGCAATATTTTGGAAAATCTTCAAACCACCATAAAGGATGAGCCAAAAACACAAAACCACAATGGGACAAGGATAGAAATTTATTTATGATGCAACTAAAACTAAACATTATGTTGCAATAGATCATTACAAAATGTCCCAGCACATTGTTTATATTTAGCCTTGCTTTAGCTTTAAAGTCATTCCTTTCCTTGTATTAATCAACTTCATTGCACTGCCATTTTATCTTAACAATGGATTTGAAAATGGTTTTAAATGAATAAAAGACACACTTAAAAAAGCAACCAGGCCAAGTAGGCTTTAAAGCAGTAGTTACCTTGACAACCCAAAGTAAGGCCTGTGGATCAAATTGCCCTCAGACATATAAAGAGCAACAAATCTGGAATTCTAGAAACATCCATTTTGCCAATGCTGAAATTTTATGAATGTTTTGCTCATCATAAACCATTTGGGCCCTTTGCGGGTCTTCAATCAGTATCCACACATGCAGTCTGTGACAGTAGGTCCAATTTGAAAGAAAACTTAGACCCACCACCATTCACAATTCTAGATACAGTACTTGTACGAGATGGCTGGCCTTCCATGGAGTACACACTGTTAACTTTTGGAGAACAGAAAGTCACTGAATGGCATGATTAGAATTCATAAATGGTGAAAACAAAAGATACAGCTGTACATATCCATGGATCTTGTCCATACTGCACATAAGATCCACACATACATTATCCTTTGCTAAGGGCTGCATGTGTGATGCTGATACAGCTATAAGGACTTTAATTAACAAGAACTCACAACAGCACATGGGTTCTGAATTTGCTCATCTTTTGTCTCTGGGGGCTGTGTATCTTTTACAGGCTGCCCTTCCCTGCTCTGCCAATGGAAATAGATTGAGCAGCCAGCAAATAACTAAATAATCTGCAACTGATGAATGTTGGCATCAGTAATATAGATATGGAAATGTATCACATCATGGTATAAAACATACCCCCATTTATTATTGCAATGAGGACTAATGATTAAAATTTACTAGCAGGAGGCTGGTTTCAGAAAAAAAACAGCATTCTGCAGACCAGACCTGCTTCTTCCAGCATGTCATTTGGAAGCTTTATGGGAAAAGAGATTTATGAATCTTTACTCACTCTTAATGTTCAAATAATGTCATTACATGAGGAGGGGATTAAGGAATTATATCATTATGGTATGTAAATACACAAGAATTGGAGCCCAAAACAAATCAATGAAGGTATAAATTGCACAAAAAACAACAATAATGTTTAAAGAAGCATTGAGAGAAAACCGTATTTTATGGTTACAGGACATGCTGTAAATCTGCTTTTCAAGACAATTTATCTGGTACAAATTTACACAAATTGCTCCGATTACAGACCTAAGTAGAAAATGGACTATATATGACCTGAGATCATCCAGTAGTCCACAAAATGTTATTTTGAGTTATATTTGCTCCCTGTCTCTCCTTATTAACTCTGGTATCAAAACTAAAATGCATGAGCATACATCTTATGTATGTAGCTTTCATGTGTTGTATCACTATGGATTTCAGAATACATCTTCTTACCTGTAAGGCCTTGAACGGTTTACATATTGACTGCATCAGTAAACTGTTAATTCCCCACACACCTAAACATAATTTGTGCCCTCTAGACTCTGGGTTGCTTTCTGCTCCCAAAACCAGACTCAGGTCTTTGGGAGAACACACTTTCTGTTCTGCATCTGGTTTCAAGGTTAAGTAATCATCTCTAAACCTGTATACTGTAATTACATTGCCAAGATTATTACCTATAATATTATTTTTATTATTCTTATATCAAAGTTAGATATGAAAAGTTGGTTGAATACTCTGGTTTGTAGGTAAGTAAAGTCCATACCAGAACCACAGAGGCACATTAGGCCAGAGTTCAACCTGGGTTCTGTAGCATTTTACGGACTTCAGAGTATGAGACACTACTCTGGATGGGACACAGACCCTAGTTTGTATATTTGTTTGATTTATTCTAATCATTTGTGGTCCTAATGTTTTTTTACATTTGCTTAATTTAGTTGCAAAGTACCTTAAAAGGTAATGTCATGAAAAGCTCTATATGCAATAATGATGATTATTACTACATTTGTTAAAAACTACAGATTTTTAGTGAGTCTTTTTATCATCTTATTGCTTTCTGAAATTCTTTTTTTCTGATTTCCTACAGTTCTGCAAAAATTTAAGAAGGTCATTGTTTTTGTTTATGAATTCCTCTGGTTTCACTTCGATCTTTCAATTACCTGTATGCATGGCACAACATAATTTCATTTTCGCATTGTGGTCCATCATGACATTCATTTTCATCATCTTCCAGTCAATTCTTTATATTTTGGATAGAGCAAGCGTACAAATTTTAGCATAGTGATAAATGTACACATTTTTGTTTTAGGTAAATTAGAAATAAACTGATAACTGTAACAAAGTAAATAGAAAAAGTGATGTACTGTAAGT
Organism: Atractosteus spatula; assembly: GCF_055471065.1. Lineage (NCBI taxonomy): Eukaryota > Metazoa > Chordata > Actinopteri > Semionotiformes > Lepisosteidae > Atractosteus > Atractosteus spatula. The sequence continues at coordinate 61,158,894 of NC_142708.1, read as the reverse complement.
ACCCAAATCTGAACAGTACCGCAGGATTGTCACAGGGATCTGTACTGTAACTGCTACTCTTCTTAATCTATCAATGATTTAGGTTCCAGAATAGTTAATAAACTAGTCAAGACTGCTGATACCAAATTAGAAGAAAAGTACCAAAGAATAGTTCAAAATTAAAAGATCACAAACATTGTAGAAGCAGCCCATTAAATTAAAAAAATACTGTAAATACAATGTAAGCAGGTGACATTTAATGTAGACAAGTGCAATGTGTTACATACAGATACAGTACTAAAAAACATAATCTGAAAGTCTGAGCTCTTAGGTCTACTTATGAAAAAGACTTGGGTGTTAATGTTATCACATCTCTTACACCTTCTAGACAATGTGGGGAAGCAATAAAAAAAGCAAACAAAATTTACGGCTATACAGTATCATCAAAATTTTCAATGGTGAGAGTTTGCTGCAGTAATGTTCAGTGCCTCTTTGTATTATATGAAATAATTCCTATGGTGTTTGTGTAAATCCAAGACATGCCAAAATGCCCCATCTTCACTCGTCGCAGCCTATGAGAGAACTGTAGGAGGAGAATGCTTTTTTTTGGTGGTTGCTTTGTTTCTCGTTGGCCATGTGTGACCATGCTGGAAGGAAAGCCTTTGTGTGTGTGTGTACTGTATGTGGCACAAACATGTTTTTACTGTTTGGTTTGGTGGGTGACAACATAAAAAGGAAAAAAATGAGAAGAACAAGAACTTTAACTGTAAAAACTGAGTGACACACTGACTTCATAGACTTTTTGTAATGGTTGGAGTATTAAACACGAGGAGGGACTCAAATGAATTAGAGAAACTGAAATATAACAAAGTTCTATTACAATTTCAGGAGGAAAGGTACATCCTAATCTCTCACACATCCACTCACCTGTCTTGCTCCCGGGACTTCCAGTAGTGCCTCTCTCTCGTATCCCTCCTGCTACACCATCTGCACCCCTGCTGCTGCTCCCTTGCTCAACCCTTTCAATATTGGAGGGTTGGGTTTGGGGAGCCTCATCCTTTCGTTGAGACTGCCGCATTCCCTCAGCCAAGGCAAGCTACACCAAATATACTCTGCATATTGTGTCTCTTTCACTCATTTGTGAGGATTTAACTGAGTGTGACAGGGCAGTTGAATTAGGAGTGTAAAAATGGGGCAGAGCCACCAGAGGGCAATGATGAGACACTCCCAGAACAGGAGATTTCGACATTCTCACAAGGAAATCAAGAAGTCGGTAGCTCCTGAACACTGTGGCCTTATACAAAGCCAATTGACAGGGGTTGTGTGTTCAGGACACACAGTCTGCCTAACGTTGTGACCCGAAGTCTCAGGGTGAGATCAGTTGCGATGATTTGGAAAGGATTTAAAACTTACAGGATAGGTTAAAATACATATTCAGAGAATTGTCAATAACAGCTTCAGATAGCTTCAATGCCAGCCCACTGGTATGAACAAAGATGGTTTTAAGTGGGTTCAGCCAAGAGAAAACCTTCGGCTGTTACTTACTGTATATTTTTAAGTGGGAGTTTGGCGAGCTTTGAAATGGACGGGGCAGGTACAGTATTATTACAAACTCCTTTTCTAAAGGTTTTATGTGCAGGTTCCCCACAATGCTACCTATTAAGGGTATCTGGAAGACCGAACTGCTGAATAGCCATTTACCCTGTAAATCTCCATTGACTCTGGATCCAACAGGTTTTCTGGGTCTGTAAGTCACTGTTTAAGGCTGTGTAAAGGAAAAACTGATCCCTAAAAAAATATAGTAATAAGCTTTATTTGTATCTGTTTAATCCTTCTACCACAAATGGAACAGTTTGTGAGAGACAAATAAACTGCATTATTCCAGAACTCAGGGATCACGTGGGAACCCCTTGGTTTGTAAGTATCTGTTTACCCCTCTTTTTTAGCAGTTTCATATCTTGATCAAATCTTCCACCAGTTTTATTTTTTTAAATAAACAGTCCAATAGCTGCATAATAAAACATTAAAACACTGATCAGTAATGATTTCATCTGCTATAATAAGATAGCTCAGATCAAAAATGCAAAAAGATAAATAAATTATCCTTATAGCTATATAAACTTCTCTGGACACTCTATTCAAAGAGCTTAACAGGTCACACATACATGTAGCACACACCCAGATGATGCGATGTGTCCGCTCCTCAGACATCAGTTATGAGTGAGAAGAAGAAAAGAATATTGATGTCAATTCATAGATGGGAGTTTTAGAAGACTATGATTAGTAAAGGCCAGGGGGGAATTTGGCCAGGACACCAGGGTTAACACCTCTACTATTTCCAAGAAACACCCTGGGATCTTTAGCGGCCACAGAGAGTCAGGACCCTGTTTTTACATCTCAACCAAAGGATGGTGCCTTTTTTTACAGTTTTGTGTCCCCATCACTCTACTGGGGCACAAGGACCCACACAGATGGCAGAGTCCGCACTACCCACCAACGCCTTCCAGCAGCAACCTTAGCTTTCCCAGGAGGCCTCCCATCCAGACACTGGCCAGGCTCACACCTGCTCAACTTCAGTGGATTGCCAGTTGTGAGTTGCAGGGTGATATACAGTAGCTGCTGGCTATATGTTTCTCCTTCCACCTTAAATGCTGAGGTGTATTGTACGGCCTTCTTTCATTTGTAATCCTTCCTGTGATCTCTTTTGCTTTGAGGATTCTTTGGGTGACCAAAAATTCCTTTTATTCAAACATGAATGCAGGGTGATATACAATAGCTGCTGGCTATAAATATTCTACAGCCACTGTAATCTGTGTTAATAATTTCTTCCAATTATGAGAATGACTTTTCAATACACATCTTGTTTTTCCTGTATCTCTCCAAATTTGAAATTGTAAAAGTTGACCACATTAGACTTTTACTCCCTCTGTGGAATTTCAGGAACTTTTTTTTACAAAGACAGAAGTGTTCCGGTTGATACTGGCACTTACAAATCCTAGGTTATTAACCAAAGAGGCTTGACACTAAACTTAAGTCTACAATAAACAGAATAAAAACAACTGTTTGTTTATCTAAATAATCTAAATGACCCTTTCTTTCAAATACATTTTGAGCACAACATTGACTCAAAGCTGGCCTTCCTGTCACATTCCACGTGAACTCACTCTGTCAATGGTTGTTATGGACTTTTCTACAAAACAATGACCAGAGCCCTTAAAAGCCCTTAAATGACTGTATCCTTCCATTTGTTATCTTTTTTCATGGTGCTATCTCTGTCTTTTACATGTTTTTCACAATAACATTGGTTTGCTGTTGACTTTTGCACAGAGACATTTCATTTGGCTTTGATGTTCTTTAATCTACTGCTTTTTGGTGTTTAGAACACACGGGTATTGTGGCTCTTCATTTGAAACCCTTATGATATGGCTAACTACTCTGCAAAAAAGATACTCAGAAAAAGAAAACAAACAATCAACTGATTTGGATTTGTCAGATATAATTATAATAAATATAAATATTATACTATAATTACAATAAATTTTATTTTATACAGCACCATTGTAATTATAAACAATTATGAGTGTAATGGTTAGAGCCCTATTTAGTTCTGTGAGCAGATGATGTTTTGAATCCATGTATTTGTCTACATTAACAAGGCACAGACTACTGTATATTAAAAAGTCTACCAGTCCACCCATCAAGAAATTAAAACAGGACAGGAGAAAAGAGGCAGCTATGAACAAAAAAAAATTGTTATACTGAAAAGCATTCAAATTCAGCACATGATATTTTTACAATATTTATTGATTTCACTTTTAGCACAATATGTATTATTTCTTAATAGTTATCATGTCTTTAATGTTGATGCTATTCAAAAATCCTTTACTGAGAAAATGTATCCACAGACTAGATTTATCAAGAGCACCAAAGAATGTTGAGTCGAACTGAAAGCGGGTGACTGGTATAGTGTGTTCAGTTGTCAGCAAAGACCAGGAATAGAAAACAAAAATAAAAAGTAAGTGTACCAAGATGCAGAACTAAGAAACACAACAGGATACTTTTTTGCACAAAAAGAAAGAGTTTGGTCAGTGTTTGGTAGAGTGTCCTCTGAGGACACTCCAGTAGGCTGCTTCTGGAAGTGATAACGGTGGACAAATAAGTTGCACTTATCATTGGAAATAATGGAATTGATAAACTAAAAATATTATTTATAATAATTCCTTACACTAACAGTATATGATGCTTTTTCTGGACATTCCACTCAAAGACCTTTACAGATAATAATAACAATAATAATAAACTTTATTTTATATAGCACCTTTAAAGGTGGCTTCTCAAAGCGCTTTACAGGATGACAATAACAATAAATAAGAAGACTACAACAATAATTAAGAAGATTTCACAAGATAGGAGACAATTATAATTACAACAATACAACAATAACAATAGAGGAGACCGTGGAAGGTGGTATTAAGAAGAGCAGAGGGGTGAAGAATGGAACCAGTTAAGTAAAGGCTTTTCTGAAGAAGAAGGTTTTGAGTCTGGATTTGAAGGAGTTTAGAGAAGGTGACTCTCTAATATCCTTGGGCAAAGAGTTCCAGAGCTTGGGGGCATAGCAGGAGAAGGCCCTGTCGCCCATACAATGTAGACGGGCTTGGGGGACAGTAAGGAGGGCAGAATTTGAAGAGCGGAGGTTGCGAGGTGGGGAGTAGGGCGATAAAAGTTCAGACAGGTATTGAGGTGCCAAGCCATGTAAAGCCTTATAGGTGGGCATGAGGATTTTAAAGTCTACGCGGAATTTGACCGGAAGCCAGTGCAAGGACTCCAGGATAGGAGTAATGTGAACACTTGCACTAGACCTGGTCAGGATTCTGGCTGCTGAATTTTGGACATACTGCAGCTTGTTCAGAGTAGATTTAGATACCCCAGGGAGTAGAGCATTGCAGTAGTCAATTCGAGAGAATACAAATATGTTGATCAGCTTTTCAGCCACAGTTAATGATAGCATAGGGCGTAGTCTTGCGATATTTCTAAGGTGAAAAAAAGATGTTTTGACAGTATGCTGTACATGTGGGTCGAATGTTAAGCCAGAATCGAATATAACCCCAAGGTTTTTCAATTTTGATTGAAGCTCAAGTACAGAGCCATCTACAGACAGGGTTACAGGACTGGCTTTACGAAGTTGATGGGGGGTACCAATAAGCATGACTTCAGTCTTGTCACAGTTAAGATGAAGGAAGTTTTGAGTCATCCAAATTTTTATGTCAGAGATGCAATTAGATAGAATAGAGACAGCCACATCAGTGTCGGGTTTGGTATGGATGTATATTTGAGTATCGTCAGCATAAAAATGAAAGCTGAGGCCATGTGATCTTAAAAGCTGACCAAGTGGGAACATGTAAATGCTGAAGAGCAAGGGGCCCAGTATTGAGCCCTGGGGGACACCAGACTTGACAAGACCAATTTCAGACCTGTACCCATTGAGAGAGACAAAGTGACAGCGATCAGTGAGGTAAGACTAAAACCATTTGAGGGCAGTGTCAGAGACTCCAAACACAGTCTCGAGATGAGAAAGTAAGATGTTATGGTCAACAGTGTCAAAGGCAGCACTGAGATCAAGAAGGATGAGTATGGAAAGAGAACCAGAATCAGAAGCTATTAGGAGATTGTTGGTGACTTTGACTAGGGCGGTTTCTGTGCTGTGAAGTTGACGGAAGCCAGATTGGAGGGGTTCGAAAAGGTTGTTTGTCATGAGGTGGTTATGTAACTGAAGTGTGACAGCACGTTCTAGAATTTTAGAGAGAAAGGGTAAGTTGGAGATGGGGCGAAAGTTGTTAAGATTGTCGAGAGCCATGTTAGGCTTCTTTGGCACGGGGGTAATAGCAGCAGTTTTGAGGACCGTTGGTACAATGCCGGTGCTCAAGGATTCATGTATTATATTGAGGACAATGGGACAGAGAGAAGAGAAACAGGACTGGAATAAAGTGGTGGGAATGGGATCTAAAATAGATGTGGTGGGTTTCATGCGCGTAACTAGTTTGTTTAGGGATGCTGAGTCAAAAAGAGAGAAGCTGGAGAGACGGGAACCAGAGAATTTGGATGAGGAGGGAGGAGGTATGGAAATTATATCCGTAGTGGAGAGAATGTGATGCCGGATGTTGTCAATCTTAGAACTAAAGAAATCTAAGAATGTGTTGCAAAGTTGTGATGAGGCAGGTAATGTGGTAGGGCAGTTTGGCTTGAGCAGTCTGTTCATGGTGGAGAAAAGATGTCTGGGATTGTTTTGGTGATTTTCAATGATGTGAGAGAAGTAGGTGGATCTAGCAGACTCAATTGTAACCTTATATTCAGATAAGTAATCTCTCCAGGCCTGATAATGTACATTTAGGTCGGAAAGACGCCACCTACGCTCAAGTTTGCGAGAGGCTGCCTTCATGAAACGCAGATGGTCATTGTACCAGGGGGCAGGGTGAGAGAAGGAGATGGTTCGAGTTTTTAAGGGAGCAAAGGTGTCGAGGGTAGATAAAAGAGCATTGTCAAGTAACTGTATTTTGTCCTCTAGAGGGTCAGAGGAAGAGAAACAGGATAAGGAGGACAGAACAGAATTTGCAAACCTCGGGTGATCAATTGATCGCCAGTTGCGGAAATTTACAGAGCGTGGGGGGGAGGTGTTAGAAACAGGTAATTCCAGATTGAAGAGAATGGCTAAGTGGTCAGAGAGGCCTAGATCAAGGGGAGAGCAGTGGGAGACAAAGGAGTCATTTGCAATAATTAGATCTAAGGTGTGTCCTTTGTTATGTGTAGGGGTACAAACAAACTGAGTAAGGTCAAAGCATCCCAAAAGAGAAAGGAAGTCTTTAGCCAGACTGGAAGAGGTTGAATCAATGTGTATATTAAAGTCCCCTAGAATAAGGATCCTTTTAAATTTAAGGGATAAGAATGAGAGAAAATCAGCAAACTCACCTAAGAAGACTCCACTGGGTTTGGGTGGTCTGTAAACTGTGGCAATAATAGTAGATTGGGGGATAGAAACATTTCAAACAAAACACTCAAAAGAAGAGGGAGGAGGTATAGCTATAGGACTTAGACTGTAAAAAAGGTTGTAAATAACAATGATGCCCCCGCCTCTGCCTGAAAGACGCGGAAGGTCAAACAAACCATATCCAGGAGGAATTGGTTGGTTGAACAGGAGTCCATCGTTTTGTTTGTGCCATGTTTCGGTTAAACACAGAAGGTCCAGTTGTTTTTCTTTGATAAGATATAATGGGGACTCCCCTCCACCACCACCAGTGTGCAGCCCCACCTGGATGATGCGACAGCAGCCATATTGCGCCAGAACGCTCATCACACATCAGCTATTAGTGGGGAGGAGAACAGAGTAACGAAGCCAATTCATAGATGGGGATTATTAGGAGGTCCCTACTGGTCCCACTAACACCTCTTCCAGCAGCAACCTCAGCATTCCCATCCAGTTACTGGCCAGGCTCACACCTGTTCAACTTCAGTGGATTGCCAGTTGTGAGTAGCAGGGTAATATACAGTAGCTGCTGGCTATATGTTTCTCCCTCCACCTTAAATGCTGAGGTGTGTTGTACAGCTTCTTTCATTTGTAATCCTTCCTGTGATCTCTTTTGCTTTGAGGATTCTTTGGGTGACCAAAAATCATTTTATTCAGTCAAACTTGAATGGATCAAAAAGCATGATCACAAAAGCTCACTTAAACACAGTTTAAGTAATGTCTGTGTCTAATAATAAAATAGGGTATGAAATCACTGAGACTCCAGGGCGGGGAAAAATGAGCCCTTGTGTATCAAACATCACAGGTAGGGCGTAATGTTAAATCCAAGCATTCCCTGGTGCTGCTGTCTCTGGCGTCTGTTCCTCCTGCATTTATTTTTACCTGTAATACCTGACAAAGTTGTAGATTATTAAAGTTGCATATTATACCGTTTCACTTCAGTTACTATAACAGCCATGTATTTTAAACACCTATACTGTCCATGCCTTATTAAAATACTGTAAGAGTAAGCCAGAAAGCCAGAAAACACTCTGAGACCCAAAGATCACAGCAGGCCATTGCTATTCTTGAACATCCTGGTAAAAATGTTAACATTTCCCACATGCCATCTCTGAAAAGGCCCAGAAGTAAACTTATACAGAACAAAGGGTCCCTGTCTTCAATTCATGTTAGGTTTCATGTTTTTCCTGATTGAAGCGGAATTCATGATGGTGTAACACTGTTCTAGGCCTTATACAGCTGTACTCATACTGCCTCCACCACGTTATTTAGCCTGAAGTACCGCAACTCACACTGTAAGTTACTCTTACTTCCTTGTGTTTGTGCTTTTCAAACCTAAACAATTCAGTTTGTGTTGCAAAAATAACTTTGCCAATACAACAAAGAGCAAAACACTTCTGCAACTTGCCTGGTAGCTAGCTACCGAATGGGACAAATCTTGCTTTTTTGATTTTAGTATTATTCTTTTCATTGTTTACTTACTAATGTCAAGACATTCGGCTCTAGGAACTCTTGACTACTTCAATCAGTGAAGGTACTTGCTTCAGACACAGGAAAGTGAGGTCTGTTTATTGTGTGTGCAGTCGTGTCACTAGCCGACTGTGACTGTGATTCCCACATGGTGAGCTCAGTTAGCAGAGTGCAGCCAGGGGCTCGCCGAGCAAATAAAAGTGACTCCTGCAACTTTCCCAGGCTCCTGCAGGCTTATAGTGAGGTGAGGGACACACCACTTCTGAACTTGTTATGTACCTACAGTGCATCAAAAGAAGAATGACTCAATGTGCATGCTTCTCAGAGAAGTGTGTCAGCTCTCCCTCATGCTTCTGGCACACTACAGGCACTGTTGCCACGAGCTGAGATGCAACAGAAACAATTCATGATTCCAAATTGGGAGGATATAAAAATGACAACTAAAAACTGTGAAAAAAAAACTTAATGAACTGAATGCTACAATGTTCCTCAGCCTTTAAGGGCCATGACCTATCATGTTTTTTAGGTTTTTTGAGTACAGTATGTAAACTGAGTTAAGTGAATGATAAGTTCAATAGTGTACAGTAATTAAAAGCTCTGCTACAATAATAAAAAAAAAAAACAGAAGATCCCTATTCCCCCTAAAGACCTAAAATGCAGAAACTGGCTCTATTACAATAAAGAGTGTGATTCACCTTTTGGGAAGTATTGTCCTAATGAGAGCAGTTCACTCAGCTTTGAATTGCCCAAACCCAACATGCCAATGCAGGGTGTTTCAGTGGCTTTTCAAAGTCTTTTGGACAACAAAAAAAACACTACCAACAACTAAAACCTCCTTAGTTTTTTTGGGCATAAAAACATTTTCCCATTGGCTCATGTAACAGAAATAAATTTCTGTGGTTGCTTTCAAATTTGAAATTCATGCTGGAATTAGCAAAATTTAAATGTTTTGAACAAAGTTAAGGACATTGGCCTTATATCCCTTGAGGACTGATGTTAAAATATCCATAAATGAAGCCAGGGCAGGGGTCTCCATTGAGCCTCAATCCAAGATTGGTAATACCTGCCAGCTAATGATGAATCAAGTAATCTGTTCAGTTATGAGAAAACTCTGGTTCAATAGGGTGAAGAGTACATAATTGTAGATTTTAGTACTAAATAATCTGTAACGTATCTTCAGAAACCATTAGTTTATTTGATCAGAATGGAAATGTTCCATATTTTTAAGATCTGGTATATACATGTAATGGTTATCTACAAATTCAGATGGACTAGGACTCTCAAGGACCAAGGTCAGAGATCTCTGAATTAAATAATATCATTACAAATAAAATAATATCATTACAAAGCATATTGCTAAATTAATTTAAAAATAAAAACAACCCTTTAAACTACGAGTGAAAATTTTATTCAAGTTTTAGAAATTTAGGATTTCATTTATTTTATTAGGTGGTCTATTGCCCTGGAAATGGGGGGAGGTTAGAGTCTGGTTACCTTTTGGAGAGATAAGAGGGCTTGAGTGTGTCTGCTAGGAGTTAAATGCTGCAGTTAAACAGACAAGACAAAATTCCTGTGGTTCTGTGTATGTCAACAAGTGAGGAAGACTTGGAATCTCCTGATTCCCAGGGGGACAGTCATTAAGATCTTCTGTAAACAAATGGGGTGAGATGATGATGTTGAGTACTTCCTTCTCTCAGGGATACCCTGCATGGTATTCTTGGAGTGCTTTGGAAGGGCCCCACAGTTGTTCTGTGTTAACCAGGACATAAAGCATTTGTTTTTATAGAAAACAACTCTAATGTTTCACAGATACAAGTCAGACACTGATGATGGTCAGAAATCAATTTCTGGATGTTTTGTAGTGCAGTTCTGCGTAATAGAATTTTAGTATATTATATGCTATAGGATCAAACAACAGGCTTTTCAATCCCTAACAATTCTCATTTATTAATCCTCTTTTGGAAGAATTTCCATTAGTACTAAAAAAATTTGCTCTGCTCAAGGTGCTTCAGATGGTTGATGTACTGTATAGTTATGTTTTTTAATAGGGTTGGTTACATTGTTTCAAATATTTGCTACAGTAGGTGAACTATTTTGGCTGATTAATTATCTGAAGCCTTAGACACACTTTGAAGATATTCAATTTGAAATATCTAGGACCTAAAACCCTTAAACTCTTGACTCTCTAACTTCTGAAAATGCGAGGACCTAAAGATGCAAAAATATCTTCAAATTCACTCCAGACAAATGCTGGGAAATTCTTCAAATGAAATTTGCATCCCCTTCTATTACCATTAGCAAGTCTTAGTGGAACAAATTAGCTTGCGATACTGCTTGAAGATAATAGTTACCACAGTATCTCTCCATCTCTACTAAAACTTTCTCAATTTGTGTATTATTCTTTGAAGTTAATATGTTTTGGCATGTTTGTTTATTTTGCTGATTCTAAGCACTGTGGGGCTCACGAGGAATGTCTCAGACAGTAACCAAGAGGAATAGCTCAGACTATTAATATTTTATATCTCATCCATTAGGTGAAAGCATACAATACAGGGCTCTCATGCTTCACATGTTGACATCAGGATTGCAGTAGCACAGCAGAGTTATTTATCAACCAGCCAGTCCCAAAAACAAAGGTAGGAGGAGTACAGTATGAGTGGGGTAATTGGCAGAAGCAAAGGCTGAGACCTTAACCCAGAGACAGTGCTTTTCTTGTTTATGGACTCCACATAGTCTAAATACACAAACAGCAGCAAAGAAATCAGGCTGAAAATAAAGAGGTGAATAAACGATATACTATGGAACTGTTACCCCTTTAGGGTTGGGTAAAGTTTCAAATTACTTATTATGTTCAGAGGAAGAATCTGAAGCTTTCAAAATATCAGAAAGAAAATGGCCTTATCAGAGTATCAAAATGGGTGGTTGGGACCAATATACTTAGAAACGAATTAGCCATCACCTTTTCTAAATCACCCCTGAATAAGAACAGCAGAAAGAAAATGCTTGCACTTTGAAGACTGTAAAATAACTCTACTCAGAAGCGGAGATAGTACAACCTCCTGATACACAGGAGAGGGCATGCTGGAATGTTTCAAAATGGTTTGAAAATAGGTTCTGACAGATCGGGGAGCGCTTGCTCAGGCAGGGCCTTCCTTAAACAGCTCCTTATCTGAGGGATTAATGTGCCTTTGCCATTTGCCATGACAAGCAGCTGCGAAGGATGTTCACAGAAGTTGCCTGCTGCATCTGGTTTGGAAGCAGAGCAAAAAAAAATTACAGCTTTGCAGAAGAGGGAAAAAAACACAACAAACAAAAAGACACAAGGGATTGACCGTTGTGCCATTGTTGCTTATCTTTAATGACCGTTGTGAGCCCAGTTAGCCACTACAAAAGGGGAACTAGAGCCTATTTTATACCTTTGATGCAAATTCAAAGGTTTGGAAGCTGGATTGGAACTCTTAAAGGGTTGGTTTATACAGTCTGTATTTTGCCTCCTGTCATCCCATTTACTGTAAGCTAATGACTCTCTGAAGATGAGGTTGATGTTGCTACTTTATCTACAGCAGTTGTTGAAGCAGAGTAAAGGTAACAGTATAGAAGTGCTGATCAGGCCAAACTTTGTACAGTGTTTCATCAGTGAGCTTCACAGCCCCCCACTGGTTTAATACCCTTGCCCTACACACCTGCCTAGAAAAGAGCTTTTTTGGAAACTATTTTTATTAGAATTGATAATAGGAGGTCTAGACATTCAGCTACAGCACATATATTCTTGATTTTGTTTCCATATTACTAAATGTATCAAAACATTTAAAAAAAGAAGTTTGCTGACACATTTTGGTAAAAGTTAATAATTTGTGCCAGTGTAATCACAAAAGAAGGAATGCATTGTATCCTACTGATTTAATTGAAAGCAATCCCGCTGATTTAATTGAAGCTATGATACACAATCGTACTGTATATATTTCTTTCTTCAATAAAAATGAGTTATTAACAGCCACTTATTTTATAGTGGATCTATCTTGAAAACTATTAGGTATATGTAAATAGAACTAAAGATGAATATAACAAACTGTATTATGTGAAAAAGAGGATGTGGATACTTGTATGGATTATTAATCAGACTGGAATCAGCATGGAGTACACCTTTACTTGTTCCAATGCAGCCTACATGTGCTGACGCAGCTACCTACTGTACTTAAACTATTATAACATCATTGGCAGACTTGCAGGGTAGTGGTGGGCAAAGCTCTTTAGCAATGAAAGAATGCTATATACTGTACATAATTGAGCATAGGTGCTGACAGTTGTGTGAGAAAATGGCAGTGTTTTTTCTTAAAAGAGTGTTGAAATCAAGTCCTTTGTTTTGTGGGGTGCCATCTCTGGGGAGTGTCAGAATGAAGATGACTTTCAAAATGGCACACAAGGTGCCTCAGCCCATCATTACCTCTTCTTATTCCATCATTTGCTGTTGATTGACATTTCCAGCATGTCAAAGGACCCAGAGCCAAGCTCATTCGACCACTGGACAGGCCTGCCCTCCGCACAGGTCTGAACCCTGTTCTTAGTTTTAAATTAGCATGGGTCCAGTAAAGCTGGCAAACAGAGTTGAGTGACTTCAGTTATGTGTGACATACAGTACTTACACCAGATATGCCTTTCTCTTAAAGGGCTGACACACCTGCACAACCATTGTTGATCCATAGTTTGATCTTAGAACACTTGCAATTTCCTTCAGCAAACACTGCAGCTCTAATCAGTTACTACAGATGTGTTAGCAATAATACTTGCAAGACAAAGTGGTGTCAGAATCTCATGAAGTGTACTGCTCACAAGTCACATACTGTACTGTAAGTCAATTAAGTATATATTGCTCACAAAAAGCTATATGTGTGGTGCTGTCTAATTAAATATTTATTAAGACATTCCCCAAATCTCCTGACATTTGGTTGTCAGTCTCTACCTACTGTACTGTATCTTTATCTATGATCACTTCCTGCAAAGCTTAGTCTGTCAAAATTAGGGATTGTCATACCCATTCCCTTGTGTTCATGTCTTCATCAGGTTTACAGTACTGTATATCTAAAGCATTGAGTTGTTCTCATTTTCACCCTTTCGCAAGTAAACAATAGTAAAAGTTGTGCCTATAGAGGCACAACATGTATGGTTTCAGGGTTTTTTTAGTGCTTGTATTTCAAACCAGGATCACAGACTTCCAGGATTTAGGACACTTGAAATAATCCAGAAATATCAAGAAAAAGAGGCCCATTTAGAAGAACAGCAAAGTGCAATGCAGTTACCATGGAAATGAACCTTCCTCATAATATTACTGTAGGTTGAGTTCCTCCAGGCCTTCAAGTGTAAGCACACATGTTTGGTAGTCCTGTATTGTGAATACATATTATGCCATTTACTTATCGCTGCAACAACAATATTAATGGAAAACAATATTGTGGTTATGGACTGAGGCCAGCGTTGTTATTTTATAATAACAAGTGTATAGGAGGAAAGGGTATGTTCCTTTCCTTCGCAACTCCCTACTCCCCTTCATCTCCAACACATACAGTACAGTATCTTGCTTTTTTTCAGTAGTTTGGCATAGGCATAGAGCTTCGCCTGGCTCGGTTTGGTGTCTTCGAAGAGACACCAAATACAATTTTGGGTTGTGTGAGGGAGGGAACGCTGCAGAGAGTTCGGGGCAACATCTTTTTTGCCCCAATCAGTGCAGTGACTGGGAACAGAAGATCCTATTACTCCCTGTTGCTAGTCTTTTACGTAAGATTGTACCTGTAAGTGCCATGACACAAATTGACTGTTAAAATATGATATACTTTATTAACCCCCAAGGGGAGAAATTAAATTGCCAAAACAGTTCAGAGACAAAAAAGAGCATACAAGCACTACACAGACAAGACAATTGCTCCAAAAACAGACATAAACTGTACAGTACTTTCACACAGCACATTAACACAATTGATCAAACTGTACAGTTCACTATTCTTAAAACAAGGCCAGTAAAAAAAACAGTAAAAGTCCAAGATAAAAAATCTTTAAAATCTTTAAAGCTATTCAGTACATGGATGGCCATGGATAAAAAGGATCTCTTAAACCTCTCTGTGGTGCATTGGGGAACTAAAAAGCAACCACTGAAGAGGCTTTTTTGATCCAAAATCACTGTGTGGAGAGGATGCCACACATTTCCCACTGTAAATGCGGCCTTCCTCAGGATCCGTTTTTATACAATGTCCTCCACAAACTGCAGCTGTGTCCCAACAATGGCACCCATCTTCTTAAATAAATCTATTAAATCAGATAGAGGCTTTCTTCTGTATGTTACCCTCCCCAACACACAGATGGATAAAAGACCATACTAGCCACCACACTCTGATAAAACATAGCCAGCATTCTACCACAAACATTAAAAGCCTGAATTTTCCTAAGAAAAAAAAAGCTTTGACTAGCCATTCTTACAAACAAAATTGATGCCCAGTCCTTTTTCTTATCCAGATGTACACCAAGGAACTTGTAGGACTTCACAATCTCTGCGTCAGTACCATGGATAAAGTTGCAGTTCTTAGGCTGAAGATAAGAAACCATGCATTGTAGAAGGCAGCAGATGTCTGATCATCAATAAAGTATGATAAGCTTTAAAGTGGATGATCACCCAGTATCCTATATTTTTATCATTATTTTCCAAAAGCTTAATTTTCTCTTTGCATCTGTGATTAAGACATCTCATTTAATGGGAAAATCTGAATGAAGCTCTGTGCATTTGCCAAGTTTTACAAATAATTTGGGTTTAATCATTTTCAGATTTTAGTCAAAGTCTCTTACAGCCTAACATTAATAACAGTAGAGAGCCATCTTTCCGACGAATAAAACAACTCAGTTTCAAGGTCAGCATGAAACCAGAAAGATTAATCACAAGCAGATGAAAACAGGCGAAAAGTAAAAAAGTTGTAAGAGTGACAAACCACCAACATACTGTAAGCTTAAAGCAGAATGGCAGGATTTTGAATTTTTTGTCTTAGAATACTTGAAGAATGAACTGCTTCATTTCAGAGATCAACCTTACACGTCATTTGCACAGGTTTTCTGTTCTGCCACGAAATCTGATTGAAAAAAATATAGGCAGCTGGATTTATTTAATTGAAGATAGCATGAAAGAAGTTCTTGCTACAGTATTTGGTACTATATTCAGCTTCCACATTTGACCCTACATGACCCAGACAAGACAAAGATGATCTCTTCATAATGATGAAGAGAAAAACAGGAAGTAGGTTAGGATGGGAGTGGACAGTAACTATGACGACTCTTCTGGGATACAAATAACTGTGAGGTGCAGAATTTGAGGAACTCTTTGTTTCTTCATAAATTATAGAGTTAAATTTTATCCATTGATTTAAAAATGAAAATATTTTTGTTACATATTGGATTTGCAGGGCAGAGTTTAAATGTAGTATTAATATTTTGTTGAATTCTTTAGGTGCAAAAAATTGTCAAAAAGGTAGACAACGCAGGATAATCTAGGAGTTCAGACGCCAGCATGTGTACTTTACATTTTTCCTTCTGTAGAATAAGTAAAAAACCCTGTGATTACTTTAAAGTGTTTGTCATTTGCAACCAGCGTAGTACTAAGAGAACAATTTAATATTTTTGAAACCCTTCATCATCTGATCATGACAAAATTCTCTTTGGTTTTCATGTCTGCAGGGGGCCACTGCAAATTTGTATAGTGGGATGGAGGTTAAACTGTTTCCTACAGAAACGATTCCTCTTAGTGTAAAATTACTTCAATATATCCTAGTTTGGCATCCTAGAATAAGTAAGTAATTATCTCTGTAGATGGGATGTTCTGTAGATGTAATGATGGTGGCTATGGACAGTTAAGAGAAATGTGAACTAGGACGAGGCATGTAGATTAGCTAGTAATCAGTGTAAAATTATTGCTTTATAACCTGTGGAAAATCAGAAAAGTGGGTCTGAGGGTGAATGGGGGAGGGGACAAATGTGGTGCAGTTGTGGTTGTGGGTATTTCTTCTGGGCTTGATATTTTCACCTCACTTTTTGTAGCTCACTTGACAGATCAGTACAGTAAATAGTGTATGAAGGATATCACCTGTCAAAGAAAAAATATCACATCTTAAGGGCTTTTGTTTTATGCCAGACTCACCTCTGTCTGAATGATAGAATTTGACGAACAATTATGCCATTATGAGAACGACTTCAAAAACAAGATGACTCTCTGCTGTAACCTCTTTATTGAAGATAGCAGTTTGCTGTATTGAAGACAAAAAAGTAAAGTGACCGTTTCTTTACAATAAAATATCTCAATTCTTCCATTTGTTTAACAGTGAAAGAATTATTTGTACAGATATTTCTAAAATATTTATTCAAATAAATTTAAAGCATGGTTTGCAAGATAGCTACAGTCATCTGGGTTCCATCAGAGTCTTGGGACTATAAAACTGGCATGTTGTTCCCTTTCCTATCCAAGTATTTTTATTAAATGCAGGGCATGCACACCATTTTTAATGGGACCCAGTAAACATAGCCTTAAGGTACAAATAGGCATGGGGTTCTGCAAACATACAGTCCAGATATATAGAATGTTTCTGTGTCTCTTTGAAGTGGAACAATTTATTAAGCCTGCATTAACCTCAGTAAATGTTTCCAGTAAAAATAAAAATGTTTACTGCTAGGACAGTTGTTTTACATTTTGTTTTGACAAAAGCTCTTTTCTTATACTCCAAAATAAATCTTCAGATTACTGAATTTGAAAAATGCTGCACCTTAAGCTGAGTGTATTGGTATCACAGAAACGCTGACAAATTTTTAGGCTACACTGAGCTCCTCTCCTTGGCAACTATTAAATAGGGGGGTGTTAAAAAAACATTTTGAAGTTAACTTAAGTTCATTTTCTATGTCTTCGCTCACACACTGTGCAGTGTTTCAGTAATGGGATGTGAGATTTAGAGTGTCCCTTGACACATAAGAAAAAGTATAATATAAAAAATTACATCAATTGCTGTGACTTATGACTGTGTTTTATTCTCAGAGCTGGTAACAGCAACATTGACAAAAGGTTTCACAGAAATGGAAAACATAGAACTTCTACTTGCTGAAGGAATCAAAGAGAGATGCGTGCACACCACTCTCTTCAGCAGTGGGTCTCCATGTGAGTGACACCTGTGTCTTCTGGATTTCATTCCAGCTGAGCCCTTAATCACTAATCACTAATTAGTGCCTTAACTGATCTGCTTGCTTGTTTAGACTGCAAGCAGTCTTTTTTTTCCTGCACCCAGGCCTTCATTTAGAATGTATCTTAGCCAAAGCACATTTTTCAACACCACAGATATACAGTACAGAACCTGATGCAATTTTGCACATTATCCCCCTTATTTTCTGACTAAAAGGCTCTTAACAAGTGACCGGGTTATGATGGACTGACAGCTGAGAAAGATTAATAATTACTTACACTTATATAGCGCTTTTCTGGACACTCCACTCAAAGCACTTTACAGGTAATGGGGACTCCTCTCCACCACCACCAATGTGCAGCATCCACCTGGATGATGCAACGGCAGCCATAGTGCACCAGTATGCTCACCACACATCAGCTATCAGTGGGGAGGAGAGCAGAGTAATGAAGCCAATTCATAAATGGGGATAATTAGGAGGCCATGATTGGTAAGGGCCAATGGGAAATTTGGCCAGGATGCTGGGGTTACGCCCCTACTCTTTTCAAGAAATGCCCTGGGATTTTTAATGACCACAGCGAGTCAGGACCTCGGTTTTACATCTCACCCGAAGGACAGCACCTGTTTACAGTATAGTGTCCCCATCACTATACTGGGGCGTTAGAACCCACATAACCACAGGATGAGTGCCCCCTGCTGGCCCCACTAACACCACTTCCAGCAGCAACCTTAGTTTTTCCCAGGAGGTCTCCCCTCCAAGTACTGACCAGGCTCACACCTGCTTAGCTTCAGTGGGTTGCCAGTTGTGAGTTGCAGGGAGATATGGCTGCTATCACCCTACAAGATATCATATCAGACACGGCCTCAGGACGTGAGGGTTCCTCCAGCCGCTTAAGTCCAATTGGTCACGTGTCTTGGTCACAAGTACAATAAATAGGATGATGCAAGTAAATTAAAATGAAAACAAGGCCTGTTATTTATACTGGAATCTGGAAACGGGTACCATGCAAATCTAAAACAATGTGGAGACAATAAAGAAAAAAAAAAGTTAAGTAAACACCTGGTTGGGATGTTTTCCATTTTTACAGTGAATGAGAACAATTGACTAATTAGCAGTTTGAGAATTAAGACCATTGCAATACAGTGAAGATGACCAAATGTCTCCTTTTTCTTGGGACATTTCCAGGAATGAAAACACTATGCCAGGTGTTTTTATTACAAAATTGGCAATTTGTTCCATTTTGCCTTTGCCTGTGGATGTATTACATAGTTGTAATATTAAAGCATTTATTGTATGATATTACATTTTCAACATCAAAGCATTTCACAATTATGCCGCGTGCACTTTTCAGTCACTCACTGCGGCTGCTGTGACATTACTCAGCACCTCTGAACAAAAGAACAAACATGAGTCTGAAATTAGTAAGAGTTAACTCAAAGCACTTTGTTGCTCATAGCTCAAAGCTTTTGTGAAACCAAACACAGAAGGGGATCAAAGTTACGAGTTATCGAGTGACTGTACATCACAATTAGTTAAGGAACTCCGCTAATCTAGTACTTTGTGATTTGGAAATGTACTTGTTTACTATATCTTGTATGTGCATCAAACATAAAGAAGCAAAAGCTATCTTTCATTCTTTAACAGTATTGTCTTCCAGCTAAAGAAGTGTACACAAAAATAATCAAGCATCCTGCTCTCTCACTACACTTTGTGTTTCGCAGTGTCCGACTGATAACTACTTTCTTAGTACTGTGGTGCATGAAAAAACAACCTGTGGCTTAGAACATAGGAACATACAGTAAGAAAGGTTAAAAATGCTACTGTAGGTGCTCAATCTGCCCATCTGTCCAGTTTGGTGGTTAGTATTTAATTGATTCAAGGATCTCATCCATCCATTTCTTGAAAGAAACCTGCTTGAAAGTATTAACTTCAACAACATGGCTTAAGTTGACCACAGTTCACTTTCTTCCAGTGTACTTACAGTAGCTTCAGTAGGTAGCTGCGTCAGCATGCACAGGCTGCAAAGGAACAAGTTAAAGGTTTATTCCATGCTGAAAAAGGAAGAAACGAAACACAATGTTTTGGCTCACACCTGAAGAAAGCTCTACACCTGAAACATTGTGTTTCCTTTCTTCTCTTTTCAGCATGGAATAAACCTTAAACTTGTTCCTTTACAGTAGCTTTGCTGTAAAGGTTAATGAACATTTTCATATTTACATTGTGCTTGTTGAAAAGCTGACAGACGTCTGTCCCAATTGATCTTTGCAGTGTAGTTGCTAGTTTCTTTCACTAGGACCTCTGGACAGGTTCTAGGTGGACAGAATTGTGTTGATGTTCAGTGGGCTTAAAACATATGTCCTTCTCAGGACAAATGTTCAACATTGCTAAAGGCAATCTTCAAGGATCTGAGCCAGTCAACACACAGCGATGTTTCAAAAAACTTTACGGGTCATCAAGAGGAGAGGTGTGGAGACAGCATGAGCCTGAAGAAAATCTGCAACAGGAAGGAAAGCAGTTTCAGTGGAGCTTGACACACACACTGAAGAGCCTGAAGCAGGGTGGTATGCTGCCCACTCAAGGGTTTTAGAGAGAAAGAGAAGGGAGATGGGATGATAGATCTGAAGGGATGATGGATCAAGGGGGGTGTTTGTAAGGAATGTGAAATGCAGATGGTTTAAAGCAGAAGGAACCTAGCCTGAGAGTAGAGAGGTGCTAAGGAAAGATAAAAGGTAGACAAGAGCTTGAAAGGATTAAGACTAGGCAATCACAACCTCAAGATACAGGCAGCTGTATTGAGAAAGATGTTTGATATGATATGATGCACTCTTGACTCGTTTTAATATCTACAGTATGTTTAGTCTGCAGTTGGCTACCATTTGGCTAAAGCTGCACATTTAATTATCAAAAAACATTTATATCTGTAGTGAAAGCCACTTTAAATATTGCTAAAGCTGGGAAATCTATTGGATCTTAACAGAACCAAGCACCTAAGAGCAGAGCAGTTAAGCAGTGTGTAAGTAGAAGGAAATGTACACCACTTACAAAATACAATAAATAATACTTTAATAACACTTGCTAGAAATTTCAATCCCCCTGTGTCTCTCATTTTGTTCTCCTTTAGCTTAATTTTCTGCTCTGCATTGCTAGGCATCACAGGGCAATATCTTTATTTAGTCTTAGTATAGTGAAACAAGATAAGCCATACCCTTACTGATCCCATTAACCAGTGGATTTTGGGTTCAAGTCACTACTGCAGGGGCTGCTGTTGCTCTCATGAGTGTGGAGCTTTATTTGGACTGAAATTCTTTAGTGTGTCTCTGAGACAGGGTGGCAAAATGGAATGGTGTTTAAGCACCCATGCTGTCTGATGCTACAATGATCCAGATGAGTATTTCTTTTGTATTTCTTATTCCACTGAATCTGCTTGAGTAAGTAGAAATAATCTGTATGGCTAATTATTATTATTGTGCCTTCTGGACCATATGAAAAAGCCATATGGATTGCTTTACCCTGAAGTCTCAGCTGCAAATAAATAAGCATTGAACAGCTGATCTCTGTTGGACCCGACTTTTGTACCTTAAAGCAGACCCTTATGTGTTCTGGAGCTGTTTCAGTCTTTCTGGTTTCCATATGGGGCAGATGGAACTGCAAATCAGAGAGAGGATAACGGAAGAACCCAACCAAATAGGGACAAGAGCATCCGGCCTACTGAAGAGAGATATGTTCAGTGCTTTTTAATTTTCTGCTCCACTTTATTTTCATCTTCATGGAACAAAAAGGATGAGTAGTCCCAGTTATCTCTGTAATTTCCTACTGTCATATCAGTGCTGGAGGCAGCTGTATTGAGAAAGAAAATATTTTTTTTCTGTATACAGTATGTAACATATATAAGTCAAATCTTTTTTAAAGACATATGTTTCAGACTTTGTTTTTTTTATAACACTGCATAATCAGCTTTGCACAAATAATTTGTGATGAATAAAAGAAGCAATATGAATAAATGTTGACTGTATCATAAATATTGTACATGCACCCAAAAATGTATTGTATTGAAAATCCGTAGAATGTCTTTTGCAATTCGTTGGATATATGGACACATTAAAATGTGTTTCCCTTTCTTAAATAACCAGACCTTAAATTTGGCTTGGCAAAACAGAAAATTACTGCGATAAATCTTTTTTCGTTAGTCTTTACCAACTTTGCACACCATCATGATGTCCATTGTTCTTGGCAGATTCGTTTAAGCTTTCAAGTTGTACCAATTTTCAATTATTTTCACGTAGTCTATATTTTGACTGGACCACTTAAGATTTCACTTCTGCATAGTAGATGGTTCAGAATCTCTTAAATTTTGTTAAACTGACGATCTTAACTCTGTTTTAATATTCGAATCTTTGTTAAAAATATTATATTACTAAAAGAATATGTGTAACATTTCAGAAACAATATTTAACTTAGCATTAAGAGTACAGCTGCCGCACTTTGCACAGTACGTCAGCCTTACACATTCCCACTTCTTGATCTTAAATAGGAACCAATATTTGTCATTTTTCAGTCATTTTGCAGGTACCTGAATGAACCATGGGGGTTTCCTTTGTATTGACCTTTGCCTGGTTAGATTATGTGGGATTATTTTGCAGAGTAACCGGTCGGCATGACACTGTGATAAATCGTAAATGTTTTACATTAGCTACATTTTAAAGGATAAACTTGACAGACAACACAAAGAGAAAATGCATTTGCAGGATTGCTTGGCATAAGAGGACGGACATTAGACAGGAATGGTTAACTCGGGGAACTAAACCTTTATTGTATGTTCTTCAGCAGGAGTTATTTGTAATCCTGGTCTTATGAGAGGGGATTGTCTAGCTTACATATTGTGTCATTAATATTGTGATCCCATCTGTTTTGAAATAAACCGTATGCATCTGTTTTAGGTTACACTCATGGGAACATCATGTCTGATCTCTGGTGAAACCTTTAGAGAACAGTGACAGGCATGTTCCTTAACTGTTCGTGCTGACACACTACAGTATATAGAGATGTATGTATTGGAGGTAATAAAATTAAAAGCAGAAAGCCAGGAGAAGTCTTAAAAGGTTTGTAAGACTTAGCACTGGATATCTGGTGTGTAGTTGTGGCTCATAGAAAAAGCACCTGCCCAGCGGGCATTTCATAATTTTTTTAAAAGCTGCTAAAATACATCCATCATTATACAGTATAAATCTCACTCTTCACCACTTAAGGTCTTTTCATTGCACAATGAGAGCCATATGAGCCCCCCTTTCATCACCTGTAAAATCATGGAACACACAGAAAAATGAAGTGGAAAGTGGTCATCAAACTATGCTTACATTGCACTTGTGGAATCTGATCTTGCCTAAGGTTTTTAAATAAAGTAAATACCAGTCGATGGATTTCTCCAGAATCTGTACCATCTTTTTAAATGGTTCAGTATGTGTCATATGAAGAATAAACATTGATTGGTGGTGGTTTTGCAGATATACAGTACTGGAAATAGTTACAGGAACAAGGGAAATATTTATACATATTGGCTCATATTTTGCTATGTCTATACATAGTAGATTGATAAGTTTTTTTAAATAAATTAAATGCTACCTAATACAGTATCACATTGGTATGTTATATCAATGGTTGTCAAACATTTCAGAAAGGCCTGCAAATGTACTGTACATGCAGTGATACCACTGTGGAAATGTTATTTTGTTTTAGGAAAACTCTGACTCCTGGGAAGGAAATATCAAAAGACAAGAGAGTAGAAATCAAAGTTTTGCTAATGAACACTACTGCTATTGATGGACTTCCACCCAATGTCCTGTTTCATCCAGTGCTGTACACTATTTAAGACCTGATAAGGGTTTATGAAATTGGCACTGCTATAAATAGAAGGAATTAAGGAGTAAAATTCAAATTGTTATTACACTTAGGATACTCTTGTACCCCAATCCACGTTTGCTAAAATAGAAGAAAATAGAATATCTCATGTTGTAACCTTACTTGTATACTCTTATACTGCACTGTAAGATGGATGGTTGTATTTGATTTAGAATTCCACTACCTTAATTTTGAAATTGTCGTGACAGCTCTAACTTTACGACTGATACTATTTTTTTACCATTTAGGAAACATTTTCTTTAAAAAAATAAATTATGACATTAATTTCAAATTGTAGTAAAATAGTATTAGTAAAGACAATCGCAGTAGCAATTGGAGTGCTACATTACCATTGCATTTAGATATGTTTATTTCTACTTGGGACTGTAGAGTCCATGGTGATGCACTGAAAAGTGCATCTCATTTACCTTCCCATAAACCCATTAATAATGTAATGGAACAAACTATTCCCATATGTTAGTGCCTTTAAGGCAGTTGTTATTTATTTTATTAAACGGTGCTCCTTTAGCTGGGGCAATACATGACCATGGAGTTGCAAGAGTTCAGCGCAGAGGAGCGGCCGTCTTTGAGTTTTGTAGACCAACAGTGCCATCTAGCGTCCGATACGTGTATCTAATGCTCCCAGCTGGGAAGCTCAGGCGTTAGAACAAGAAAATCAACCGACTGTAAGAGACACCAGTAATTGTTTTAAATAACCTATAAATAACAAGTTGTGTACAACCATAATCTGCCTCATAGAATTTGTTGAATGCTTCATTGCTATGTTCAATCATTCCTTTCTCCGATAGAACAAGGTCATAAAATACTTCCCTCTTTGAAAACACTGGCTTTGTACTCCATGGCACATGAGTGGTTGTGAGTTACTGTATATTATATATATGGCTTAATCAAAAGCAGAAGAGAAGTGTAATCATGATGTGGAAAGGGAGATACTGTAGGTCAGTTTCTACAGGGCGCTGACAGGGACTAAACGTTCTGTTCAACATAGCGCAGAACTTGCATGCTTGTTGAATGCACTTCAAGTAATCACTGTAAGCGCAGCTCTGGTTTTCCTCGTATCCAAATGCGAATCCATGAACCTGAAAAACAAAGTTCATTTTATTTAATGAAACAAGTGTATTGTATTCAACAACTCAGTGATGAATTAAAAATCGTATTGGTATTTGTAGTCATGTTTAAGTACAGTACACATATACAGTAATCCTAAAAACTACCTTGTGCTTTTTCAAGCGCACACGCGACAAAGTGTAAATACAGACAAACAAAGGTAAAGATTTACCTCGGATTTCTACAGGCCCTGCCACTTTGATCAATAAGAGAGCTTTTTTTCTCTTCAAACAGGGTCACATTGCCAACACTTTAAAGCTGAGCTTCAGATGAATTGCCAACCTGTGTACTGTGGATACATCATGAAATGATGTGCCTACCCTCACTTTCATCCCCAGGAAAGCCGAACGCTCAAACTACCGAGAAGGGAAAGGCACACAACAGAATCTGAGAGAAGTATGTTTGGCAAAACATCTAAGACAGCAATTTAATAATAAATATTTCAGAAAGCCGAGGTTTGCTGCATTTCAAGATACCTCTAATCCATACTCACCAATGTCGGACCAAAAGAAATTGCCTACGGGCAGGCTCTGCTGTGTATAAATTATACCATGTGTGGAATGCAAGTGACCCTGGTTGAGAGACACCGAGAAGGAGAAAGGCTGGCCTGTTATTGACATCTTGGTAACTGATGCTGAATGGCAACTATGCAAGTCCACAAGCAGCAAACCTGAGAGAATTCCTCAACACTATATCTTTGAAGATATCACAGCGTGATACAATCTAATACCAATGCAATCCACACCTACTGTATGAAATCAATTAACTTTATGCATCACTATTAATAGTTTATGGTTTTTTGCAGTACAGTGTGTCAAATCCTAAGCTGGGCAGTTAGAGACCTAGTGTAGTTGTGGATTTTACAGAAGATAAGAATCAAACTTCAAATGTATATGAGGAACAACAATAATACACTATTATGTTTTATGTTATAGGGTCTGGCTATATGAAAAAACAAATTGTCAAAAACAGTTTCAGGCATCACTTCTACAATAATTCAAGTCCAGAATAAAGCATATCTGCTGTGTGTTCACTCACATTCAACAAGGGAAAGAGTTATTGACGTTCCCGAAAATGTATTTTAACAAAACCTCCATTCTCATACTGGACTGTACATATGCCCTAAATATGTGTTCAGTCTTTTATTAACCTTTCTGTAAATCATTGTAACAGCGTTTACACAGGAAAAAAATACAAATATAAAGTCAGTTTAGAATCAGCAATTAGCTTTGCATTTGCAAAGCTGTTACACAATCATTTAATTTATTGCTTATAAAACTGAAAATGGCATTTTGTATTGAAGCAAAAAAAGTTATTTTAAATTTTCTAAATTATAATGAAAATATGTTTTATGAGATAATCAATTCAACCTGCCCTGCTGGCTCATTTGAATTCTCACAGACTTGACCTCTTTAAAAACAATAAAATTAAAAAGAGCATAACTTTTATGAGACAAGATCGTGACCTAAAAATTAATGCCAGTTGTCTTTTAAACTCAACTGGCCAGATCTGACTATTTTACAGTAAAATATTTAACTATATTCATATTGCATCCAATAAATTATTGTATTACTGCCAAACCAGTGTAAAATTACATAAAATTATAAAGGTTAGAAATGAGAGGCCTACAGTATCTTGCCTGTTTGTCAGTTAGAAGCTAAGTGATCCAGAGCATCTCATGCAGTCACCTATTAAAAGAAGCCAGGGTTTCAGCTTCCAATTGTATCCTGTTTTGTGTTTCACTGTTCATATTTCATGTTCACTGTTACATAGCACTGATATGCATCGTCAACCATGTACAGAAATTGTTCTTTCATTTATTTTAGAAAACAGAACTAAACAGCCCCATCAATAATATGAAAATATTTCTCTTCAATTTGTTGGATTTTCTGTTTCTTGGTGTGTTTTTGGTCTTTTGTTCGGAAAATAACATGCAAATTAGATTTAGTCTGGCAAACCCCACTGGCCTAAATGAAAATTAAAAAATCCAAAGGGTGTGCTCAGTGACCCATGCATCTTTTCTGCAACGCATTGACCTTCAGCTGACATGCGACTGTGATGATTGTTCATCAACAGCTTTTTTTTCCAAGAATTAGAGACAAGCTGGTGTTATCCATTTCAATGATGACAACCCCATTAATTTTATACTCCGATTCTCAGAGACTCTGAACACTGCAGTCATCAGAAATTGTAGATCAAGCACGGTTTGGGAGACATTATGTACATATTCTGTAGTAATGTATTTTATGTATTAATAATGTACATTACTAATGTACATAATGCATTTAATCATGTATTAACATAGGGTGATATACACTATTGAGTATTGCTAACAGAAATAGAGGTAGAATTCACAGATTAATTATTTAATTACTGCAGGGTTACCATGTAATATTTGAATCATATGTATTAATCTGCACCATTGCACACTGATCAGGCACAAGATTTCTTAAACCTCTAGATGCCAGAATTGGGAACTTGCCTGCTTTTATTTCTATCTGTGAAGCTTATGATTTGTGATGACATTAATATGTGCACTCAGAATAATACCAAAATTGGAGAGTTCTATAAGGATTTAGTCAGGATCTGGTTCAAGCATCTTATGGAAATACAGTAAATGATTTTTTTTAATCTGAAATGCTAGTTTATAATAGATTGTCACTCCATGGCCCTAAAATAGAAATACAAATAAAATAGCACCCCGTGGTTGTTCTCTGCAGCAGAAGAGACTGCCACATACTGTACATGTAGTAATATTTATTAGGAAATGAGTTGTTTCAAATGAGACTCCTCTATTATGGCAAAATCTGTTTTTATTCCTTTGTAATAAATCTAGACAGTCCATTTAGTAGGAGATTTTAGCTAACATATGCTTTAAGACAAAATGTCCTTTATCTTTCAAAACCATTCTGAAATACTGTAGAACAAGATAATGTCTAGAATAGATAAAAAGTATATGCAGAGAGAATAGAAAGACAACACTTCTTGGCCTACTTTTGTGATCTTTGCTCATACTCTGGGTTGCCATCTTGACATATCAGCCATTAGCAGGACACTTGGATTGAGAGAGCCAATGATATTAATCATTTTATAGTGTATTTGACTGTACTTCAAAGAGTTTTTCTTGTGTTTTCCCTCTGAGATTTGCAAAGAAAATGTCTTATTTTAAATCCTGAGGCTCTGGAGAGAAGCTGGTTACTTATCAACAGTCATTGATTCAGTTACTGCAGTCAGATCAACTAGTCATACAGCTGAAGATCATCAATTGTGCTGTCTTATAAGCACAATTGGGAGCACAATAAGGGGAGTTTTAGAGATGTTTCCATCTGATGGAAACAGGAAAACCATGCAGATTTTTTTAACTGTAATTTTCTTTGGAGTTTACTGAAATGTGTTTTTAAGTTTGAAGCAGATGGTACCTCCAGGTTGAATAGCGTGGAACAATGAATACAAATATCCCTGTGTCCAAAAGCAACAATCCATTCAGTGTGGCTTGAAATAACTGATGGTGTGAATTGAACAGAAAATACATACCACTTGAAAAGTAAGAGTGTCAAAGTTCACAAGCTTATGTTTAAGTGACCTCTTCATTAATTTTTAAACACTTGCTAATAAATGTTTCTTGCAAGGCAAGCACAACTCTAGAAAAATACACAAGTTTCTGTAACCTTTGACTTCTATGAACAAATTTTCTTTGACAAATGTTTTTAAAAATGTAGTGATTTTAAATCAATGGAATAAAAGACTGAATGTGGAATGTTGCTATTACAAAATGCAGTGAACAACAAGCAGGATATTATAATTAAACTTAATTTAGAAATTAGTATAAATTTAACTTGAAGATAACTGATTTTTGCTTCAAGACAGGTGTACTGTAAATGGTCTCAGGAAAGACTGTGCACACAGTTCTGTATACCTACTTTGTTTTCAGTGTTATATTGATTACCTGCTATTGTTCTGTGAGGACAACTCCTTGCCAAGATTCTGGGCATCTCTGCTGAATCAGAGAAACACAGAGATGGATTCTTAGCCAAACACTACATTACAGGTCGCGCAGGGAGGTTTTCCACCATTAAGATATATTTCACTTAGATATCTTTTACTTAAACTTACAGAGCTTTAATATGCATGTACCTGATGCATATTTTGCTCAAACCTAAGCTGTTTATCTAATCATTTTTAATACAAGCTGAAAATTCCCCAATGACAAGAGCAACTGTTTTTCAAGCTGATTATATTTGGACTGACTGTGTTACTGTATGTCATTGCTCCAGACTCCATTTTACTTGCTTTGTGCTTTAATGACTTCCACCTGTCTAAAAGAAAGGGCAGGTGGGAATTATACAGTTGTAATTAGATCCTCATAATTCCTTATGATTTGGCAGAGCTTGCCCTGTCATACTAATTGATCTTTATTTATTAGAGCCCTGAAGCACTTGCATACCATTGTCTGGAATGAAACCTTTTTTCATTTAATGTTTTCACATAATAGATGGCTACCCTTCTATGCTAACCTGAATATGAGATTTTTATGCCAGTAACATCTGCTACATTAGGGAATTCATCATGCTAACAGGAAAAGAGGAAAAAAAATAGCTTTTCTGAAGAAATTACACAAAAGAGGCCCTTTCCTAGTAATAACACAAACAAAAAAGTGAAATCATTAAACATTTTAGCATCCCCAAATATTATCAGATTGTGAGAGAATTCATCCATCCACCTTCAGTAACCACTTAGTCCAGACTGTATTGAGTTAAAGCCTAACACAGCAGGCAATGGACACAAGGTCAGGATTAATTATACTCTGGATGTATCCTTTACAGGACACACACATCAAGGACGATTTAGAGATCCTGATTAGCATAGACAACAGATCCTGAGACTCAAGCACCTGGAAAAAACTTCATACTTAATCAAATTCAGGACCCAAGAGTTATCAATCAGTCAGGCAAACACATGCTAGATTGCTATTTTATGCTTTGTACTACTTAGACAAACCACTTGACCATTAGGTGATTCAAAAAATAAAAAAAATCAGGTTTTTCATTAATGTCTAGACAACAGAGAGCAATGAACCAATAGAGAGCAGTCTCTTATTAATTAAATTTTAACTAATTCCTTGACCTGCTATTTTGGTATGAATCACAGATTCAATGTGGAAATAACTGATACAGGACTGAGAACTCTATACCATTGCTAATGAATCATTTGTTGACTTACTTTTGCTTGCTATTGTTATTTTCGCAAGTGTAAACAAGTTCTGAGGGATGCCTCTCTGTAACTTTGGGTCATGCAAAACAGAAGTCCTCTTTTTAACTGGCATGGCACTATCGCTTCTATAAAGATTTCTGTACTTCAGAATCACATTATATTCTTTTTCATTGCCAAATATATAGCAAGGTACCTACTAGAACATTTTAGATTTCATCTGTGGCTGACATTCTACATTCAAAAAAACAAGATCTTAACTGCTATTAAAGCAATAACAAGAGTCACCCATCATGACTCGCCCATCTTCAGGCCATTATTTCTGTGTGGAGTCAGGACCTTATTTATCCAACAATCTCAACCAGCATCTTCTGAAAATGGTTCCCAGGAGACTGACACACTTTCACGCTTCACACACATCACCCTTTGTGTGAAAAAAGCCTCCTGTTCTCATTTCCAAATACACTTCCTCTTCGAATTCATTTGTGCTCTTATGTTTTTGTTCTAATTTAAAGAATCAAGTAAACCATTAGGTTGACTTCAGTGAAAACATTAAAGGAATATGAACTTATTTTTTTTGCTTGTAACTACAGAGATTCAGTTCCTTTAAACTAATACTTATGATATTCCTTTTACACATTGTAATAGAGTGGTAAACAGAATTAAATGCAGCACATTATGTAATCTTAAGATTACTCCTTTCATTTAAAGTCTTTCAAAGCCTATCACTCTCTACTTCAGGATTTTGTTGTTTAGAACATGTGGATGCTCTAGAAACTCTGCTGTCAAAGCATACCACTTCAAAGAACATGGTTATTTTGCCTTTTCTTCCCTGCTGCTCCAAAATGACTTTCACCTGCTTCTCAAATTGAAGAAGCATCTCTGCTGATAGGGTTTTGAGCGCAAAGATGGGCTGAAGGAAACCATGCAAGAGGACACAGATGAGCTTCAGGAACAAAACACATGCAGGTGGTAGTATTTAGTTGGAATTAAAGGGTATTTCTGAAGGCATATAATAAAAATAATTAATGCTTCAGAATACTAGAAGTTAAGAGGCATCTGTTATTTTGCTTGTCGAAATTTTTCTTAGATACAGCAGACAACAGTTACGTAGATCAAGCAGAGATTAAATTACCAATTTGAAGGTTGAAAGGCTGTTTCACATGGCCCTATCCAGTTCAATTTGGACACAGCAGGAAGCGTGTCTAATTTCTGTTTGCTGCAGTGTTCCAGAATATGAAAAAAGCCATTGCTTGTTACATCTGATCAGGCTAAAGGCCAACCATAATTCTCATCCAAAACGTTCAGAATGTTCAAGTACAAGACATTGATATTTCGCAGTATATGCTGCTTTATAAAGAAAACGGTGCTGGTAAAGAATAGTAAACTTATGTACAAAAATTGTAAATACAGCAACAAGACAGGAATTTCTTGACATCTTCAAAGCTAATTGCAAGAAATAAAAAATATATATAAGCCTTAAACCTGCACCTATAAATTGCTGTGGTATTTCAATTCAGTACTCTTTCCTGTGTCGATTGTAATGCATGATAAGGCAACAGTCCCTTCCGTGGTTTGTTTCACAACAAACATTTTGACAGGTTTGAAATTATGCTCACAAGTTACCAACATTGCTTAGCAATTAAGCAGTCAGTGCTGCTGTCAATAGTGTTGAAATTAAACTTTTGACAGAAGGTAGAAACCTTGGTGTTACTTTTGATTCAGTTTTGCCATTTGAAGTTCATGTTAGGAATGTCTGCATAACATTGCTTGATTATAGTCCTTACTCTTATCTGACAGAAAAATATTGATGTGTGCTTTTATTGTATCAGCCATACACTACTATAATGCCTTTCTTACTGGTGCACTTACTAAGAGACTAGATAGACTTTAGCATGGACAGATTTCTACAACACATATGCTAATTATTACTAATCTGTAATCAGCACATAACTCCAATTCTCTGTAAATTGCACTTGCTCCCTGTGAAATGTAGACAATCCCTTAAAGTTCTGTACTTCATGCATAAAGCAATGAACGGTCAAGCTCCAGGTTATTATAAGGCCTTACTGTGTGAATATATTCCAACACTTAACATAAGAAATGTGGATTCTAACCTTTTTACTATTCAGTCTTCACACAGTAAAATAGAGCTTTCTCTTGTGCTGCACTACATTTCTGTAACTCACTAACAATCCATTAGACTCCGTTACCTGAATAATTTATTTTTAATGTTATTTGTACCACACATTTTCTGTTTTAGCCAACACTTAAAATTATACCGGTCCTTAAAAATACTTCCTACAGTGACAGACTAAAAGAAGACGCTGATTTTTTTTGATGTGAGAAGACATGTGGATTCAAACATTTCTCAATTCTCAAAACATATTGGCAAAGTGCAATCAGTGGATTATGTCAGAATCAAAAGTGAAACACAAAAGGACATGCATTTGAGATTGTATCCAATCTAGATAACCTGAATGGCTTTCCCTCATTTAAGAAAGCTCCCAAAGAATACCCATATACAGTACATTCAATACCAAAGAAAAAAACAAAATCAAATTTACCAAATTTTATTTAGCAGAAAATCCTTGGCAGGTTAAGAAGGCATTGACAAAAATATCAGATTTTGTTTCTATTACAATACCATAAAAATAGGAAGTAGTAAAAAGACCAATCCCTTCTTTTGAAATACCAATACAATGTACTGTAGTTCTTGTACTTTATATAACCACGAAGTGAGAGAGCTATTTTGTCCATGGCAAACACTTGTAAACAAACTTAAAGCAGTGAGCACTTCTGCTGTCTTCAGAGGCAGCAGTCACATGACCAGTCATTTAAGCACCTGGGTCACACTAGAACATTCTGCGCTACATTTCAGAATGGAATGCATGCATAAATTTAAGGCAAAAAAGGTTTGCTATGCAAGGAAACCTTTCCTCTGTAAGCTTTATTAAGATGGCATTATTAATTCCAGACAGAGATACTCTGCTGAATGACTGCCTGTAGGAAAACTGATTTGGAAAATTTAAGCGTTCAGTTATGTGTACCTCCTATCAGAAGAAGCAGTCATATTTTATTGGGAAAAAAAAACACAGGAGCAAGTTTTGGCATTATAAAAAACAGTAAATACGTGCTGAAATGTTCAAAAATCTGCATGACGAAATTCCTGCTTCAAAACATACTGTATCAAATACATAGACTACTGTAATATTAACTAAAGCAAATGCCTTAAGTGCTATATATTTTTTTTTAAAAAGAAACCCCAGTGGCAGTTTACAAAAACAAATTCCTTACGCATTTAGCAATGCTGTTCCAGGATCATCAAATCTGAGGCCAATATGGTATCAATATGTCTTTCCATCATCCAATTTGACTGCAGGTATGCATGTAAACATATTATTATGTTCCTTAAATGAAACTTGAAATGGGGAAAAAAAGTGCAAAGATAATACACACTGGAAAAAAAAAACTATGGAGAAATACCATTTTCTTCTTCAACATATTTAGCACTTTTATCTAAATCATTAAATGTATCAAAAATAAAATTTTGGCTCTATAAACATGCAACATTGTCTGAATAAAGATCTTAATTCAGAGCTTTATGTTTGACAAGCAATGCTGTCATGATACATTTTAATGGTTTATTAAAAAAAACACGATCACCCAAATGTTCTCCTAGTAACAGAAAATATCAATAAAGAATATTTTTGTAGCTCGGATTTGGTGTCCTAAGCCAATTAATTAAAGAATGATGGTATGTGGACAAATACATACTGTTCATATATTGTAGGTATGAACAAAAATATCCAATAAATGAAAAACATCTCAGTGTAGTGCTGTAACAAGAATTCATACTGTATGCCTTGATCAAAATCTTAAGAAATTCTACAACAATTAAGTTGTACAATAAGGTCACCATTTTCTACAAAGAGTACAATATGCTTGTAGGTAGTTATTCAAGTACACGATAATAAATAGTTAATTCATCAGATTTTACACAAATATCAATGTCAAAATTCTGTTATTGCATGTTGTTTCAAAAGGCATTATAAAACATGATACACACTGAAGGTATCACAAATCAGAATATAAAAAATAACTTTCACAGCATGCTATTTTGTTCAAGGGGGCCAACAATGCTAGGTAGAGAATGGCACTAAAATATTACAAAAAAATTACAGACCTTTTGGTCTGAAAGTATCACTGTGGTAATTCCTTGTTAGCATTAAGAGAAGCAGAATAACTTTAGAACATGCTAATTTCCAGAAAATATTGCTTTCTTAAGAAAAATGTGGTTCATAGAGACAGGTCTTCATTTTAGCCTTAACCTTTTAATGTGCTTGTTTGCTTTTATGGAAGCCATTACAGCACTCTTGAAATGTCAAAAATAAATTACAATATTTTCTAATGAAAATATCTGTTAAATGATAAAAAGGATATTTGTACAGTTTACCAATTAATACTGCAAATTCCTATTACACAAAGAAAAGGTAATATTCTAATTAGATCTTAAAGGGCTTCCTCAGAAGAGCTTCATCTGTCAAATATTTTGGTATGTGTTATGAATCAGAACGTGGGCAAGAGATGTAGTTTTATTTTACCCTTTTACCTACTTGTATGTCAGAGAATGAATTGAAATTCATAGTAGTTTAGACTATTTAAGTCTAAGTAGTTTAGAATCTTAAATTTAGAGTTCTGTCTGTCTATAATACCCAGGTTTGTGTTTCTTACATGCACATCACAAATGTGCTGCACTTTATAGAGGACGGATTTAAAACCACACAGTGACGGTCTCGTTTGACTCAGAAACAGAAGATGTGCTTGTCTGTTGGATGGTCTCATGAGTCCCAGAGTCTAGTGTAACTCCTGGTTTGGTTTTAGCAGCCTCACTTTGTCTCTGCCGGCAGCTTGCACATCATTAATATCTGTTTCAGAGCCTTCTGGACGTCTTCATCCATCTGACCCTGTGAACAGACATGAAAAACAATCATAATTACAAAAAAGTAACCACCTTCAGCAGCATTTTTTTGTCGCATGAGCTTTCAATTCCATGTACTTGAATAACTAATAATGTCCGGCACATAAAATAAAGACTCCAGAGTTCTTTATTGGAATAGTTTTAGTTGGAATAGGAACTCAATGTCTTGATGAAGATGCCATGGATTTCATACAGCACAATACTAATTAAATCTCCTTACACACCAACCACTATAATCTATAATATAATAAAAAAATACTAATCGTTAATTTTTAATGGGCAGATGCAGTTATCCAATGCAACTTACAATTTTAACCATTTACAGTATATAGTAGGGGTTTTTACTGGAAAATCCTGAGTGAGGTGCCTTGCTCAAAGTTACAACAGCAGTGTCATACATTTAACCCTGACCACTGCACCACACTGTTGCTTGTATATCAGCATATGCACGTTTTAAAAGGCAGACTGGAACAAATCAAAAAGCAGGATAAGGACTGAATAACGTTTGGGGTGAGCTTAGCTTCTATAATACCTGAAGCTGACAGAACTTGACATTATTAAATGGCTATTCCTAGGCACAAGCACTGGCAGTAGAAGAAGAGAATGGATAATGCATCTCTGTGTAAATTAATGTAAAAATGAAGTCTAACCTGGACAGCATACAGAAGGTGCATCCTATAAACAGACACAATCTCCTGGTGTTGCTTTTTAGACTCCTGTAAATGAAAAGGAAAATAATTTAAATTTAACATGTTAAAAGGGGGGCAAACCCCCCATTCATCTATGCTATTAACAGATATGAGAGCCCACTTAAAAGAACAAAGACATTTAACATTTTACTGGTTACAGTAATTTCTATGCTTCTCAAAATAATCATTGAAAAAGAACATGGTTAACCTAAAAAGTAAATTGCACAGATCATGCACTGAGCCCTTGTTTTGATTTCCGACACTTTGATCTTACGAAAATAGTACAAGAGAGGTCTCTCAACACTGTTGCTCTGTTGCATCAAGAACAATGTTTTCCACAACTGTATGTAACAGTCTGCTCACTAATGCTACAAAGGAGAAAATGAAACATCTGAGGTAAACCTGATCTTCAGAACATTGTAATCGAGGGCTCTGCACCCAAGTTATCCTCTGGTTACCAATTCTCACTGTGGTCTGATGGATTAAACTTCAACAATTGCTTTACTTATTACTTATTTAGCAAAAGCTAAGGTAATTTCTAGGGATTTACTCATTGATCATTTTAAGCTTCTTGTAGCACCTAAAAGACTTTGGCTCTCCACAACCAGGGCTGCTGACACCAATATTAGTAGAAGATTCACATTATGGATAAAACAAACATCTTATAAATTTCAAATCACTTACAGCAAGCTGGAACTGCAGCTGCTTCACTTGTTGTTGAAGAGACTCCATCTGCTGGTTCTGTCTCTTTGGGGTTCCTGTTGTGTAGGACAGCTGGGAGAGACTGTTCAATGCATCCTTTAGTTTGCTGACTTCCTTAGTCAACTCCTCAATCTGTGCAAAACAGCAAGTCTTTCAATAATGCAAAATGAAAGTAGAGTACGTGTCTGTGGACCACTAGAATAGCATGATAAAGTATATTACAAGACTAGCAAAAGAACCGTTGGACTATTTAAGTCTACATATCTACAACAACAGACTTTGCTGCAAGACTGAATGACAGAGAAGACTAAGCATCTCACATCAGAGCATTCCAGTATGATCTTACTGCATTTCCTACATGGCTTAGCTCTAGGCAATAAAATATAAAATAACTATTAAAATAACTATTTACCTTTTTATCTTTGTCTTGTTCAAGGCTAGAGAGACACTCAACACGTTTCTTCAAATCATAAATTAGTTCTTGGGCCTCCCTACACCTGGTCCGCAGCTCATCACACTCTTCATCTTTAGATGCTACTATTCCCTGAATAGTCTGCTTTTCATTTCTGGCTTCCTTAACTTCTTGCCTTGCTTGGGAAACTTCTCTATTCAACACTTCCTGCTTCTTCAAGGCCTCCTGTAGGTCTAGCGTTAGCTGTTTTATCTCACTCTCAAGGGTATTCTTCAGCCCCTCATGTGTACTTCTGGGTACCAAGTCTTCCTGTAGACTGTTCTTCTCAGAGAGCTGCTTTTGTAATGCGTCAATCTGAAGTGTCTTCTGGGAAAGCTGCTCTTTTAGCTTGTCCATCTGGGCTTCTAACTCTTTGATGGCGTTTCCAAGAGAAGAAACTACTTGCGTATGGTCGCTGAGGCTCACAGAATGTTGCTTTTCACTTTCAGCCTCTTCCTTAAGTACTGTATTTTCTTTCAATGCTTCACGGTACTTGGCCTCTGTCTCTGCCAGACTGTCTTGCATCTTCTGTATTTTTTTAGTAAAATCCAACATTACGTTCTCGTGGTGCTCCTTTGTCACGTATTCTTCAAGCTTCTGTTCATTAAGCCCAGTTTCCTTCTCATAGGTGGCGAGTTTGTTTCGAGCAATGCTCAGCTCACTCTTTGCTTCACTGTATGAATGCGATAGCTCAAGCAGACGTCTCTGCAGCCCATCAATAGTCCGGCTCATTTCTGCTTTCATATCATCAAAATCTTTGGCAGCTGATTCCACAGGTACTGTACCTCTCAGGGCATCTTGTAACATTTTATTTTCTTCTTGTGCTTCTTTATATTTCTCAAGAAGCAGGGCCTTCTCTTGGTTTATGTTCTCTATGTGCATGCTATATGAATTTTTCATTTCTTCGCATTCTTCTGCCGATAACCTATTACCCATGGACTCCACATTGCTTTCCAACTGCTTTATCAAGTTGGCATCCCTTTCCTGCTCTTGCAAAGCTCTCGAAAGTTTGTCCTTCAGATATTTAATTTCACTTTCATACAGCTCTTTCAATTCTTGCATGTTGGGAACGGCTTTGTCTTCTTCAGAAACAACTGCTTCTGACTTCATTTCATCGCGAAGAGCTAACACTTCTTTCATCGCATCCTCGTATTTGCTCTGCGTCTCTTTTATTTTGTCCCTAAGTTCAGAGACATATTCAGACACTTCGTCTGGACTGTGCTGGAGAACATCTGCAGAGCCAGGTAACAGTTTGGCCTGTAGAGTTTTTTTCTCCAGCTCAGACTCACTAAGTTTAAACTGGAGGCGCTGCAAGGCCTCCCGAAGAACTTTAATCTCTTCTTCACTCTCCATTTGCACTGACTTCCCTGGATCTTCCTGTTCTACAGAAGTTGAGCTAGGACCTAAGGCAGGCTCTTCAGAAACAGTTTCTTCATCTTCTTTTGCTGGCATGTCATGGGCTTCCATAGACTGGTCAAAATCATCCTTAGTGGAGTGGTAGGAAGCATTCGAGTCAAAGCTATTGGGGCGAGAGCCTTCCTGTTCACCGTGTTGACCATCTTCCTCACTCTGATGGGTCGGCCTCTTGGAGAGCCAAACAGAAGAGATTTTAGAAGAACTTATTTTTTAAAGGACTGTTATGTCTTGAACATTAAAATGGTAATGAATACATAAAGAGATTTAAATGTAAATATAAATAAGCTTAAGTATTTTTTTTTATTTTACAGTAGCATTGTTTGCGGCATTTTTGAATGACACCTGAGCAGAAAATAATTTCAAACTTTAGAAAAATTTTGAGTCAGTTCTATGATTAACTGAATCAAGTATTCAACATTTTAATTGTGTGGACCTAATCTCTTAAACAACGACGAAAGTCCTGTAGGCAAAACACAGCCTTATTTTATACTTTTTTTAATAATACAGAGTGAACATCCAATCTCATTTGATAACATATGGTGCTATGCTGTGGACAAACCAGGACCAAAAAATAGATTGCCACCATTTGTATTTTCATTCCCTTAACAGAATCAAAGTTGCCGAAAAACTGTTGGCCTACAAAAGATCTTGTACACTTGTACATCTGTAAACACTTTACAAATCAAATTGCAATATTTATCCAAGCAAAACCTTGCAATTATTGATAAGCCTACCTTTAAAATGTTTTCCACCTGCTGATGTTCCAGTGAAAGAGAAGCAATCTTTGCTTGTAATACTGCTACTAGATTTCCTTCTTCATTTCCATTTAGTTCCGCCTATGTGAACAAGGAGAAGTAAAAACAGCTCTTGCTTATTACATAGGCAACTGTAAAGTTACTTTTTAACAATACAGAAAAGCCTCTCAGTGCTTTCAACCCAGATAGTTGCTAGTTTCTCTTTTTTCAATTTCCAATGCTGATGCAGATCTAAAAAATATGTTTAATTGTAATTATAATGTTTTTGCACCAGCAGACATTAAGAAATGTCTCTTTGTATTCTGTCTGTTGCTTACTTCTTGTCACCACTGAATATATTTTATTTAATAGCTATAAAATCATGCAAAAAAAACACTTCTTATGCTATATTATCTAAACGCTACTGTGAACTAAAAAGTGTTTCAGAGATTTAAAATTGCATAAACCCAGAACTTTGTGATGCAAAAGCAGGCACTGAAGTATCACATCCTTTAATCAATGACATTTCTGCTTCTGTATTGGCTAAACCTAAGTTTTTGTAGCATCGTCCATTGTTTTAACACTTTAAAAAGACCTCATATACTATATTTAAAACATATAAGTATTTGTGTGATTTTTTGGGTTTAACTGTCCATTAGTATTTTTCTTTCAGAGGACTACCGTTAAACACAGATTTAGTTATTTGGTAAAATACAAAATAATCACTGTTATAGGCTTACTGTATACAGCACAACAACAAAATATTTTCCTAATCATTAAAACCTGTACCGTATCTTTAAAAATGTCTCATAGATAAACTTACTGTATTATATGCTTTCTCTAATGTTTTCATAGCAATCACACCAAGCCTTAAGATTCTTTAAGAGAGTTTTTTTTACACTGAGATCAAAAAACACCTTGGGACAATATGTGATAGGTGTAAGAAACATTCGTACCCAGCAACAATTAGATATTTGATCTTACTCAGGGTGAGAGAGTTATTTTCAGTGATGGATAAACTGGAAAAAGAAACCAGTTTGTTCATTTGAAGGCAAATTACATTAAAAGCAGTTCAGTGTGCAATGCTGCTGGTATCTTCTTTCACTTCTCTTTGACTTATTAAGAAGCTTTCTATGGACAGAAGTCAAACATGTTTAAGCAAAATGCCCCTTTGTGTAATTTTGTTTAATGCTTAAACATTAATGCAAAAGAAAGGTACTTGCCTGGTTGTGGTTAAGAATTACATTCAAATCCTGAATAGTCTGTAACAGCATATTCCTCTCTTCCTGCAACTTCTCAATCTCTCCTTCAAGCACAGTGTTTTTCAGTTCACCTTGCTTCAATGATAAAATACTGTATAAATACAACTGTATAAAATAAATAGCCCAAACTCTGTGATTTAACAACGAATAACAGAAGAGTAGAATATCATGGGGTGTACTCCTTATTCTTTTCTGCTTGTATTACTTAAATCACAGCTTTTGCTTCATCATTACAAGTTTTACATACTAAAAGTAACAATTTATTCATTTTATTCAGGCAGACACTGAACTAACTTGCAGGCGATCAGTCATGATATCACACTATTTCAGGTGCTAAAGTACTTAGTTTGTTTATAGTATACTTACTGGCAAAACAGGAACTCCTGTCGTGTAACAGGCATTCTATTGAATTATAAAATTTGTTTGAAAAAACTATAAACATTTGTTTTAACCACAGAATTGAAAGCAGCTGGGTATGGAATTAAGATTACCTTAATGTGCAGTTCTGTGAATGAATCATCATTACTCAGGAAAGGGGTTTGGGATGGAGTCACAAAAGGTGGAGAAGAAAAATCACATGACTGGAAATTCTGTAAAGAAAGAAAATATTCATTACTATTGTGCTGCATTCATGATGTCCACAGCTTTCAATCCATCCATCTTAATCTCTGAATTGTACAATATTTAATGGTAAATATTCATCATAAGGCTGTGATAGGAATTGATTGGAGATAGACCAGCACTCTGGACATACTGTATATCTGGTCTGCATGATGGCAGTCTGCTTTGTTCCCTTTACTTATCTAGCTTTACAGACCAAAGGTCATGTCTATGCCACCAAAGTTCAAAGTTCAGGACCTGAAGAGTCTTGCCACAACAAACCTCATACATTCATTAACATACTGTAGAGCGTATTATTTAACACAGAGACCCGATCCTCAATGATGCTTAGCTCAAGGATAGTTCTATATTTCACTGAAGCAAGTTACAGTTACACCCATTTTCTGTATACAACTGGGAGTATACTGGGAGTTTACTGGCACAATAAGGGTGAAGTAACTTGTCCAAGGGTACAAAAACAATGTTGTACCTGGGATTGGAACCCACAGGTGAGTCCTACTACCCTACCTACTACTTCTACTATTCATTATTGTATAAACAATCAAAAGTGTAAAAAATAACTCAACTTTTTGGTGACACTAAAAGGCTGCTACAAAGCCACTGATGAACTGCACATTGTAGCAGTCTACCACTGCATTAAGCAGGAAACAATCAGAAATATGAGGCAGGGATGCACCGATATGGAATTTCTGGGCTGATAATGATTACCGATAATTAACTGCGTGTTGCGGCTGAGACAGATACCGATGATGTTGTGGCGACAACATCATACAGAGCCGGCAAGGCAACATCAGACAAGTCGCGGCGGCTGGGGAGAGTATAACGGGGTTCCAAATGCTCAAGTAGTTGACGGATCCTCGATCCTCCACAATCGAAAAGGGTTGGTCATCAAGTGCCATAAACCCCATGATTTTGTCTGTGATTGCTTTAGCCTTCAGACCGTCCTTGGCAAATTTTCTGCAATTTTCAAATGCCTGTTGGATAGGCGTCGCTGCACTTGCTACTGTTTTTGTTTTATTGCTAATGCTAGCTGCCTCGTATTCTTTAAATAAATCATTGGAATGACGAGTTTTCAAATGAGTAATTCGATTAGTGGTATTGATATTCTTTACTTTGTTTCCCCCTCGCTGTACTTCGGCTGCAATTCTGTTGTCCTCTGCTGAAAAAGTTCCACACCGCCGACATTTTCACTCTGCCGCAACTGTACTGTACCCAGTCTAGTGCGTCAGTGTGTGCATATAAAAAAACTAGTTGCACAAACAAAAATAGGGCACATTATCTGTTGTAATTATCAGCTGTAATTACAATATCGTAACGATAATAAGAATTAAATTTTCCTATTTATTGGAGAATAATATATCGGCCTCCGATAAATCGTGCACCCATAATATTAGACTTTAATTTTGCACAGCCTTAGAATAATCATGAATAATAATTATAATAATCATGAATCTTTAAAAAGCCTGGCAGTTTATTACTGCAATAGAGAAATTAAAAATAGCCTCAAATAATGGAAACCCCTTATTTGACAACAAAGATGCCAGATGCATTTGAGAACATTAGCAAGTCTGTGCCAAGTTAAAAAGTTCAAATACATTATTTTTACCACTTGTTAAGACCAAAGGTCAGCGATTTGCAAGCATTTACAGCTGAATTAATGATGGCATCAAGATGAGGTCTCTATCTGATGTATTGATAACACAAGTAGAACAACACCATTATGCAAAACCTAAAAGTCATTAGTGCACACACAGTATACGTCTGGGGAACAAGCCACGAATGAACAGGGCTCCCTGCTTTGATAATGAGGCTATAATATCTAAAGCACATGATTGTAAAAAAAAAATCAGACAGCATAAACGTGTAAACAACAGCTTGTACAAACCTTTTGATTTTAGCTCAATGTGTAAGTATATTACTGCTTTTAACCCTATTAGTGAGAAATTTCTAAGAATTCTAATGTACTATTTCCAAAAGGACAAACAAGTGCCTGTCCATGACTGTAAACACAATGCACTGTATACTGTTTTTACAAGACGCATCCTCCTCAGTGGGGTTAAAGATATTATACTACTACTACACTACTAGGATTCTTCATGTGATCAAGAAGTTTGTTAAACCAACACAATGCATAGAACTGTAACTGCAGTTGTTCTACAGAGTTCACTTACAGTATCTGAAGTAGTTTAGTAATATATTGATTTAAAATGGACATGAAAAGAACAGCCTGCAGCTCAAGGTGTATATCTTAGCGCTGTAGCCTCACAGGGATTAATTCCAGAAGGGGGTAGAACATCACACCAGCTTGAAAATACAGAGACATGCAATTACCTGCAGAGGACTAATAGGTGGAGGTGGAGCTTTTCGTTTTTTGGGAGTTGTGCCTCTTTCCTCATTTAACCTAGTGACTTGATCATGCTGAAATTTAGTGACGATAAAAAAAAAAAAATCCAGGAACGTTTAGTTTGGTTAGTACAAAGATGAAACTCAAGAACATTTTTTGCAATGATTTCAAAAGGTGTAATTTTAATTCCTTTTTTTAACATTCACAAGTTAGGGTAGAGAACATGCACTGCAAAGTGGAGGTGTAGTTAAGTATACAGTAAGCAGACTAACGGCAAAGTCAGAGCTAAGGAAGAAAGGATGCTTTAGAAAATGGTGAAATTCTTATGTGAAAACCAAAAACCGATACAGTGACTCACTGCATATATGGCATAGTTTTATCTATCTCAAAAACCTCTTCAATTGAGGTTAATTTAATCGTTTTATTTTAAACATGTTTCTATAAAAAAACAAATAGCCCCCTCTAGGACACTAAAGCATGCCTTAGCATTTTATTGGTCCTTGTGACAATTTAGTAAAAAACTTGGCTCCCACTACAATTAATTACTTAATTACTTAGACCTTTTTTTTGTCCATTGTTCATACTGATTTTTAACTGCAGCTCACAAGGCCCAGCACACCAGCACTGTTCAATAAACTGAAACAATATAACACTGATCATTTATTACTGAACAACATTTATTTATTAAAGAATAATGCTTTTGTCTGCCACTAAATCACAGATCATGCATCAATGCAAGTACATACGTACAGGTATTTTTGTTTACATAAAAATATCTTTGTGCAAATAATGGCAATTCAAACTGCCTCACATTCTTCTATCACTATTTATGGGAAACAAATTCCACTTGAGAGGTTCAAGTGGACAGCTGCTTCACTGTATGAATGCTGATTTTTTTTTCTTTTTTCTTTTCAGCATGGAATTAATCTCATACAGTGCATACTGTATGCGCTTAAAGATTTTCCAAAGGCTGCTGAGATATGAGCAGTCTTTTTAAAGAGGACAGTATACTTAGTTCAGTTACATAAAGAGGAGAAACTTAAAACACACATGAAAGAAAACAATACCTGAAGTTGCTTTGGTGTCTTCTTATCTGTTCCAAAAATAATAGGAGATTAAAAAAATCATAAGGTGACATAACAGGAAAGCTAGGAAAATTATGTTATTCTTTGTACAGATACAATGGTGTTATGGCATAACACTGATATGTAACTGTTACGATGCATTACAACGTTTTTATTTTAATGTATTAAAAAGCAGAATTATTAAGGATTCAAAACTCGTGTGTTAAAGAATGATTTACAGTACTTTCATGCTTAAATATAACTTTAATATAATACTTTTACAACACAAAAAATTGACTTACAGTAGGTAAAACTACAGTAGCTTTAAATGACCTTCAGCTGTGATCTCTGGATTGAGTAGTTTTTTGTAGTGGGACTGAATCATTCATTGAAATTAAATGACAAGATGTTTTCCTGAAGATAGACTACAGCAGCAATTCTAAACAAGTCAGCAGATGTCAGTGTTCCTCTAAAAATGTACTTAAGTTGCAGTAGGTCATTTTTGAGAGTTAAAATAATTCTTGCCACTAGGTGAAAGCAAATCACTCTTTATGGCTATTGATACTGCTTTATAAAACCAGGCTAAAAAAGTGGACAAAAGAATCTCTTTGCAGTCACAAATTATTTTTGTTAACATAGCATGATGATTTCCCTTTTCCTTACATAGCGTATGATGCAGGATTTCATATTCTTAAACATTTTTATTCTTCAAATGCAAGATGTAAAAGAGAAGGCAAGAGTGACCAAGAAAAAATACAAATCAGCAGTATCTGTGTATTTCAGAATTTTCAGGCATGTCTTGTTA
Source organism: Atractosteus spatula (assembly GCF_055471065.1). Taxonomy (NCBI): domain Eukaryota; kingdom Metazoa; phylum Chordata; class Actinopteri; order Semionotiformes; family Lepisosteidae; genus Atractosteus; species Atractosteus spatula. Next base: position 61,113,929 of record NC_142708.1, on the reverse strand, counting down.
ATGTGCTTCCATATTTTATTTTGAAAAAGCATGTGAATATTTTCAATAAAATACAGTATATACTATTACATGTCACCAGATAAGAAGTTGTACTACAGTATGTTACACACAAACTGTATAAGGAATTAATTTGTGTGTGTATTTTATTGTTTCAATCAATACTGGAAAATCTGAAAAGCACCTCTAAAAGCTCAAGATCTGGCTTTGACACTGATGTTGAAAAAATCCTAAATACCTAAAAAACCAAAGGAATGAAAATATTTTTTTCATGGTAACATCATATAAAACCAAACACAAATGACAGGAATTCCAGGCACGTACCACAATCTGGGGATAATTTACTGAGGGCAGCCTGCAGCAGGTTAACAACCTCTGCGTTCCCAGACAGCTTCGCATAGTGCAGCACATCATGGCCGAGCGTGTCCACCAGCCTGAGGTCAACACCCTTCTGAATTAGGACCTCCACTGTGGGCAGACTGCTGCTCTCACTTGCTAGCATCACAGCTGTCCTGCACATTGGATGATCACAGAGAGGGTGAGATGTTATTCACAGTGACCTTTCATCTCAATAACGGTGTGCTTCCCACAGAACAATCCCAGCATAATTTCTCCATTTCCATGATTGCTGGTGGAAGGTCAGGACATTAACCTAGCAAAGTATGACTCTCAGAGAACTGGGAGAGACATTAAGATTACAGTTAAACCCTAATGAGGAACGTGTTGGACCTACAGCTGTTCTTCATTGTATTACTTGCTGAAAAGAAAAATATGGTAATTCACACAGACCTCCCATTTTAACTGGTTTAATCCATTACCTGGCAGCTGAGGTTAATTTGTCATAACCCTATTTAACAGTCAATTAGCATTGCCCCACAATTCAGTTCTCAAAAATCATTCATAATTACCAAGAGCTTTCTCCTCACAATTTAACAAAACCTTCCACAACCGTTCAAACTGGTGATTACTAAATAATCTACATCTAATGTAGAGATCATTTTAAAACCCAAATGTACTATTAATATAAAGTAAGAGATGTATTTCAAAATCTGGTCGAATCTGGTCACCCCCACTTAACAATACCGTACATAAAAAGCAGAACAATAAAAACCAAACTAAAAATTATAAAGCTGCCTCCGAAAACAAAGCAATAAAAAAGATAAAACAAAAAAGCTAAAATCTAAAAAAGGAGCTTTTCAGGACAGATTTAAAAACACCCCCCTTGTCTTTTTTTCAGACCTTAAGGGCATAAAAGCAAAAGGCAACAAGAATCAGCTGAGTGAAGATCACATGGAGGGACATAGGTACATATTAGCTACTGTATATATAGTGCCTTGCAAACACATTCGCACCATTTCTCATTAATGTCCCTTTTAAATTAAAATACAAATGAAAAACCATTTTAACTGAATAATTTTAATCAAAATTTGACTGCTCAAATTTAACACTTTTATGGATCAAAAAACTTGGATGTCAGTTAAATGTCAGCCAGCACTGTCATGTAGAGCTGTGAAAGCAACCTGGAGGACTTGAAACGAGACAAGAAGCCAGAGCAAGGACTCCAAGAAGGGAATAATCTTGGCGCTTGACCTAGTCAGTATTTTAGCTGCTGAATTCTGAGTAACGTGTGTACAGTAGTTCTACAAAGTATTGTATGAAGGGTATAATCAATCATTGACAAAAGGAACAGTTTACTACAATTTTTATTTTCGTTACTCAAATGTAATGTGGATAATAACGATAATGGACAGAGAAAAAGTATAGAATAGAATTCATACACTATGTACGGTGGTATTATATGTAATATTGTTTGGATGGACTGTTGAGAGTTATTGCTCCTGTGAAAACTTATTAAAAATGCTTTTTATTAAGTGGACAGTAGTACAATACATATGGAATTACACTGGTTTAAATGTTGTAATCAGTTTACAATTTTGGCTTTATATAGTCCAAAGATTAGGAAATAAGCAGAATAGTCTATAAAAACAAGAACAAAGAAAGAAAATTCCAATCCTCTCTAAGAATGATGATGAATAACTTATGAGGCAAATCTAGAAAGTTCAGATTACATTCTATGTGAAGAAACTTGCTTCGCTGTCATGTGTCTAAAATTGAATTGGAAGGGAGAAGGAATAACAAGCTAACTCATAACCCCCTAGTACAGACCAAGGGAGACATTTGATCCCTCCTATGAGGGTTTTTCTCTACATGAATTATACAGAGAAACAAATCCCAGATGATTTCTAAAGTGCTTTCATCTACATGGGCATTCTTTTCACACCACATTTGGAGTTCTCCACGATATGTAATATACTGTATGTTACAAATTATGGCTTCAGCCTACTGCCAGTCAATGTATCCCATCTGTTCACCAGGCATGACTTCAGCTACACTGTAACCTGATACCTGTGTCTTTACTTGAAAGGGTCATCAGGATAATTGTGTGGGTTCCAGAAGGAAAACTGGCTGTGCTGCTGGAACAGATCTGCAAGCCGTGGTCTTGTTCAAGGGACAAAACCCAAGCTTGTCCACCTTCTACCTACTTGAAAACCCGTTTAAAAACATAGATCACGGATGTTGTTGAACATGTCAAACATCACATAAACATAAAAGGTAATGAGTCAGTTCAAGAATGTTAAAATGCACATACGAAAGAAAAATATTTTATTTTGAATTCTCACAACTTGCAATATACTGAATATTTCATATTTAGTGGCAAAACCATTGTATCTGAAGTAACCAGTGTCTTAAGCATGATCAGATTTATAGGTGTCTCTGGAGAAGTATCTGGATAAATGCTGCTTAATTTAAAACAGTAAGACACAAAAGACTGGGGCAGCAGAGTGGAGCAGGTGGGAGTCCTGGAAGGTTGTGGGTTGACACAGATAAGACACTGCTGTTGTACCCTTGAGGAAGGTACTTCACCCAAATTAGTCCAGTAAACTAGCCCACCATATGGGCAAGTCTCTTCAGATAGGTCAGAATGATATACATATATACTGTATATGAAGGATGATTTCTCTATGAGGAATGCAATATTACCTTCCATTCTTGTCACATGTGTTGATATCAGCCCTGTGGTCTATCAGGCTCCTGCACACTTCAGTGTGAGCGTGTCTGGCAGACAGGAGGAGGGGTGTGCACCCATCCTGAGGGAAATCAAATAGTGAAAAAACTGAACATCACATAATTCATTTACAAACATGCATCTCAATTGAAGACAAAAATCCCCTCGCATTACTCAAGACACAGCCTGTTCCCATAAATGCTTACAAGCTCAAAACAAATGTCTGTAGTGAAAGTAATCAGGCCATAGACTGCAGAATTATATCCGCGTTAAAGGTCTTACTGGGTATATAAAAAAAATAAAAGGTTCTTGAGCAAAAGTGTTCATTTTTGTTTATAACCCCCTGGTTATATTTTCACATTCAGTGGCACGATTATGAAACTAGAAATATATTTTTCTGGCTCCAGTGAGTTTGTGCTCATTAACACCACTTTAAAAAATGCATTTAAGAGGTCATGACATTTTTTTTGCATAATTTAAAGCGCTTGAAGCTAAAACATATCATGTGCTTAAGAGGTCATAACATAAGTCATTTGCGCATGTCCCTTTAAGGTATTATACATGTGATTATAATGTCTTGTGTAGCAGTTCTGAAGGGATTATCAAGCCATTATGCTGCAACACTCAAATAAAGCAGTACTGTTTATTTTAGTAAAGGTATTTTTAGTTTCTGCTGACTGCCATGCCTTTTATTGCTTAGCTGGAACTGAATCATGTAAGAAATGGGAACCATGACTCCACAGCATTGCAGAGTAAGTGATTCCACAATGTAACAAGTCGCATTGTAATGAGGTGGCACTGTAAATAGTTACATTTTTATATTTGCTAGCTATGTTCAAGTCGAAGCCAGTTGTTGGAAAGCTTTTAAATAGCAATAATCTGGCATAAACATAAATGCCAGTGTTGTGCTTTCCTAGGAAAATAGTCATAAGAAGTTATTCTCCACCACAGAAAATACAAACATAAGTTGCCACCATGGCGTCTCTTTTCTAACACATGCTGTGTGTAAATCCCTTAATTCAACAAATTGCAACAATTTATAATGTTGGTGCTGTATGTGCCAGAGACTATTATTTAAAGTAATATGCTGTTTCTGGAGAATGTGTTTGTCTAGTGCCATTTCCAGGTTATTAGACAGAAAACATTTTCCATAGGTCAGACCAAATGTTTTCCAAGTACATTCCAGACACCCCATGCCCTGCTCTCAGATGCATATTTAACAACTTAAATGTGTGTAGAATTCAAGGTTTCCAAAGTACCAGCAGAGCTACAGTACTCTCGTTGCTAATGCCACTGCAGAAGGAGAAACGATGTGGGACATTTCAACACATGGCACCTGGATTAAGGCTTTATATACAGTACAGAATACATGTGTTGTGCCTCTAGGTGACTTTTAAGTATTACCTATTAAACATTTATGTATTTACTTGTAACAGGGTCCAAATAAAGAATTTATAAGTACTTACAGTACTCACCATTTTTTAGACTACTATACCCATTACATAGGGATACCTATCCCCACATGTACATGTATTAGGTGCTTGTTGGATGAATATAGAATTGGATTCTGAAATTCCGAAAAAAATAGAAACCTATATCAAGGACCAATAACCCCAAAATGGTCTGTACTAATATTAATCTATCTTTCACTTAAGAATTCTTCTTTTAGTGCCTAGCAACCCCCTCAGAGCAGTTTAGAAATATACTGTAAGTTACATTGCATTTTGTACTGCATTGAGACTGAGGATAGCTGTTTCTTACCAAAGGATTAATATTAACAAGTAGTCATTAAGTCATAAATAATACTAATTTCAGAAGGAGATGTGCAAGGCCTTTTCATTATTCAATTAACAATTGATTCACTACTGGGGAAAGTGTAGTTACAGTATCCTACACAGCCTTATTCAGTGAGTATAACATGGTTAGAGTACCTACTGTAACTGACAAAGTAGTAATAAATACCTAATAAACATTTCTTAAAAATACATATGCCGAACGTATATACTGTATTGCGATGACCCTTCAGAGAAATATACTTGTCTTTCTGATAAAGGATGGATAGATGTGCTATTTGCATGGTTATGGTATATTGAGTACAAATGTAACTTTAAAAATAATCTCAGTATCTCATTGCTTTTTCAAGTAACATGGAATAGTGTCCATCTATCCATTCATCTTCTAATTCCTTCATCTAGTTCAGGGCCGCAGGAAGCTGGAGCCTAGTCTGGCAAGCACACAGTGTAAAGATCTACAATACTAATCATTTGTAATCCTTGTGCATAAAGGCTCACTGTTACTAATAATTAACAAGGCCATCAAGACTCACGTGGCTCTCACACTGGAGTTACACAGCCAACATGTGCTCCTTATATTGCCAACAGATCGTTCAAATCATAATAAAGTGATCACTAATAAATGCAGAATGTAAAAAATATTGGTTCATTCAATTTTTGCATTTCATAGACACAAGACGTACTGCAAGGCTAAAGCCCTCACTGTACAGTTTGAAGAAACATTCCCAAATATAGCACACATTTCAACAGATAAAAATTGTGAATTATGGCTGTTGGCAAACTAGAATTACCCAAGTATTTGGACAAAGTTTTCATACCCTGTGGTGGAAAACACAGCATGGAAACATAACTATTTTTTCTCCTGTAAAACAATTTATAACACATTACATTATTTTTAATAACATTTTTGCAAATTTTTAATAATGTATATGCATATATTATCAAATGTCATGTCAAACACTGGCAGAGAGAACATTTCTTCTTTGAAACCAGGACTTCCAATGAATTCCAGATGTGCACTCTCCCACTGTCATGATTAACTGACAGAATTACTGGAATCACTGTCAAACGTGCAAGGGAACTATTCAAAACGCATCTGAAACCAAATGCAAAGGGAGTTAATAAAACTTGTTTTGTTGTAAAAGTTGACAGACTAATAGCTCGAAGATCTACATAATGGACTGTTTAAAAGCTCCTAAATTTAAACAGCAACACAACAACTTAATACCTGCCATTCAACCATTTTGAGAGAAATCTGCTGCCAGCTAAATTTTAAAGAATGTTTGGGAGAGAAAAAATAACATTTCGAGAACGTTTTCGACTAATCGGTAAGAATGGAACAGAAAATATCAGTTTTAAGTCAGAGATAATAACTGTGATGTTTAATTCATACTACTGAATCGTTACTGAATACCCTGTGAAGAGACATCAGGATGCTGTCAAACAGCCAAAACCAAAGGTATTTTGTTTTAACTAGTATTGAGATGCATAATACCTTGGCATAGAAATGGCACAGAAATGTATGCATTTTAATGTTCTGCATTCAAATGATTTTTTATGATACTGGTTTTGTTGTCTGCTCATCTTTATAGACCTCCTCCTTCTTTATATTGTTCCAGGATATTTCCAACATATATAAGGAACCACAGCTTTAAACCACTGAGCTCCCTGCCAACAATCCACTGTTCAGTTACAAGGAATGTTCTTTTTTAAATGCAATAATCTCTTTTTGAGCTTGGCTCCCTTAATCCTGCGGAGACCTACAGTGCTGTTACCATAAAACCCTCCGCAAGGCAGTACCTCTTCCACGGCTATGGGAAAGATGCCCCGCTTTAACAACCTCTCTCCTGCCAGGGCATAAAGAGGATTATCAGACCAGGCGGCACAGGCCTTCCTTGCCATCTGGACTGCAGCTCATTGGACAGGGAACCTGCCAATGACAGAGCTATGACCTGACGCACATCTCTCTGCTGAAGGAAATGCCAATAGGAAGAGCCCGGAATTAAATGCTCAAAGGCTTACATGTATGGTATATACTGTTGCAGAACTACTACAAAGCACAGCAAAGCAAAAAATACATATACAATAGCTAATAGAATATACAGTAGCTTTACATACAGTACAGTTGATGACTATTTTAGCTTTTAAAACTGGATACTTAAAACCTTGAGGTCCAAGGTATCCCCAGGGCCTTGTCCTGTGCCACTTAAAAAATACCTCCTGAAAGGCCACAAATACTTTTGTCTTGCTACAAAAATCCATGACTGGAAAGACAAGAAAAGTAAATTGGGTTTAGACTATGATTATTCTACACAGATTGGCCCTTCTGATATAGCATTTTTGCCTTGTTTATATACAACTTGTGCTTTGTTGCATATGATATGGGAAATGTTCGGTCTGATTTTAATTTATTACCAAAGCAGCATCGCATGGTATTTCACTTGTTCTCCAAGGTAACAGTAAAGTGCACTGACATTAGAACAAAATGGTTCCCCAGATAATAAATGATGGTTTTAAAAGGACTGCATGGACAGATTGTGATGAACTTCAGTACTACTTTAAAGACTAAATTAATTAAATGAACTGATACAGACATGCATTGCAAGCAAGAGAACAACACTGCCCTTATGAGGTAACTGATCCTTTAAGGACACCAAACGCACTATACACATGCTATGACTTTAAGAGAGTGATACAGTATATGCAGACAGAACAGCAATTCATTTAATCGTCTGCTAGAAATAGGTTTAAACATCACAACAATCAATACATTGTTGGCAATGAGTACAGCCTATAGCCTCTCCAAAGCTGACGCTTACAAATAATGGTTCTGAAGGAAAAAGAAATGGCTTTAAGTCAAATGACTTTCACAGCAGTTTTGTCCTTTTAATAAATGGCATGAATGTTCAACTATTTTAATCCATCACAGTTTTCCACGTAATAACTTTTTAAAGGGTGATCGATTAGTAATAAGAATTCCAGCTTTACGAATTATGCTACAGTACAGTATATGCTCAACTATGATGACATCACTTATCAGGATTAAGCAAGAAAGGGTGTTTTGTCAATGACATTTTCCTTCAGTTCATAGATTATATTTCTTGCATTCAAGAACTAATACATTTATCATGAGGGATTCAAGACAAAAACAGTTGACATAAACAACACTTCAACGATATATTCTATCAATACAAAAGCATGAAAGGGTGTTTTGTCAATGACATTTTCCTTCAGTTCATAGATTATATTTCTTGCATTCAAGAACTAATACATTGGTCATGAGGGATTCAAGACAAAAACAGCTGACATAAACAACACTTCAGCGATATATTCTATCAATACAAAAGCATGTGAAACATAGCCTATCACTTTAAGAGATGCAAGATTCAAAGCTGAATAACAAGACTGAGAAAGCAGGCATGTTTAACATTGCAGAACACAAGCCCAAGCAAACCACAGACATAATTAGAAAATGCATAAACTTTGTGTCAGCTTAATTTGAAATGTAGCATATTTTTAAGAAGTTTTAATTGCATGTAGTTTTAGATCAACAAAAAGAACATATAATCACTATCTTAAAGGATAAGAAATTAACAAGAGCAGCTATGCAACTCATACTTGTGCTACTACCTAGCAAACAGGACAGGCCTAATGCTCACCTCTTGTTTGCAATCGTTATTATGATTAACAGTTAAGAATTTCTTTTGACGCACATTAGCAAAACCTGCCTGCACATGATCTTGTGATATTTAAGTTCCTACAATGTAACTACACTTAATACATCCAATAAAATTATACATACCACATCTTTGATGTTTACAGGACACTTGTGCTCACACAGCAGTTGGACAATTGGTACACTTCCAATCGCAGCTGAAAAAGAATATTCCTTATTTTAGTGAATTTAAGTGGAACAAAGAAAAATAGACAATACAGTATATAGCAGTCACATTTTTAGATTTATTTATCATTCCATTTAGAATATTGTCACAGGTTAACATTCCAGTTATGATATTTTGTTTGCAACATCTGGTGCTGCTACTCACGACACATAGCAGTCTGTGACACAGCCCTGCTGCGGAAAGCTGTGCCAATGCCTTTATTTGTATCTCTTTATGGGGGCAGCAATTTCTGGCGAAAATTAACGAAAAGCAGAACTTTTATGGGTATGCTTTTTTACCAAACCTTATTATTTCTAATTCTGCTCCCTGCAGTAGAGTTCAGCCATCCCAGAGGAAAGACTGTGTACTGTATAATGAAATACACATGCACCCTGTTTAAGATCAATGATGAATCTATTTTAATTCTCAAACCCATGATCCTGAAAACAACACAGGCCAAGTAGACTATTTCCAATCCAACAGCACACACAAGAGAGTTACAGACGTTCTCCTATTCCTATGTGTCTTTTGGTCCACAGCCCTAAAGGTAGTAATTATTTTGGATAAAGGGAAAACAACATGCTTGTCTAAGGTAACTAAAATACATTTTACAAGGCAAGTACTTTTTGCAAAGACCGTTGGATTTTCTAGTACATCTGCAAGATACACAAGGTGTGCAACTAGTATTAATTTCCTTAAAAACAAAGATCTCAAGGTAAAACATTACAACGTTATACAGATATATACAGGGCGGTGGGGTGGCTCTGTGGCTAAGGATCTGCGCCTGTGGCTGGAAGGTTGCCGGTTTGTATCCCGCGGCAGGCAGAGGAATCCTACTCCGTTGGGCCCCTGAGCAAGGCCCTTAACCCCAACTGCTCCAGGGGCGCCACATAAATGGCTGACCCTGTACTCTGACCGCAAGCTTCTCTCCATCTGTGTGTCTCATGGAGAGCAAGTTGGGGTATGCAAAAAAAAGACAAATTCCTAAAATCTGAAATTGTATATGGCTAATAAAGCGATCTTAGATATCCACTTATTTTCTTTTTTTCCCATTCATAACTTACACAGGGAGATATACATTTAGAAGAACAACAACAACAGAAAAGACACTTGCATACATCAAGGAACAGTGTAAATTTTGTTTAATTTTATTTAATACCCCTACAGCAGAAGACATTGAAAACCTTTTTTCAGAGTAAACAGTACATTACCGATGCCCTCCAGGCTTACTGTTGGGAAAACACCATAACAGGGAACTGAGATTCTGTCTTTGGAATGTGCCACTCATTATAGCTCAGAATTTAAAATCGCTTTACTCCAAAAGTGCGTTTTCTTTCACACATCGTGCAAACTGCCAGATAAAAGAAGCGTGGAACCTGGAAGTCACAATGCATCTTCCTGAACTTCATAAAGTCCTTTGATGTGTATAGGGGAGGAGGGGGGGTCATTAAGGAAGGACAATTAGTTTTTCGCTAGATAGGATTGGAGAGCAATTTTGTCATAAACACCTGGAGAGCTCTGAGTCACACTATTGTGGAACTAAAACTTGCTTGTTGTTGCTCACCCCAATTTTGCAATACCTTACTTGACCAATGTTTCCATTTTGACACTAAGGTGCATCATCAACAGTTCTGTCTCTGGCCAGATGTGAAGCATCTACTCATCCCCTTTAAATCCACAGATGCCAATAATTTCCTTCCTTTGGAGCCCAAACTCAATTTTTTACAAGACTTGACTGACCTGCAAACTAATGATGACGTGATGAAGTTACCAGAAGAGAAAAGCACTCGGCTTGCATTTTCAAAGGAATCAAAATGAACGTTCAGATTAATGCCACCTAAACTATACAAAACTTCACTCAAGCAGGTCCTTTATTTGAATAGGTAAGATAATCTAGATCACACTCTCCTTTGCAATAACTTGCAAAGAATTCTCTTTTGTCCTGGTCAAAAGCTTTTGTGGTGCTTCGGTTGTCTGCAAAATCTGAAATGGGAATGATGGGGAACTTTTGCTTTCCAGGTGATAATGATGTGACCAAAGATAGGAAATCCTAAAGAAAACAAGGACATGTAGAAAGGGAAGTAAGATGCATTAGGGCACACCAAGTCTTAAAACTACTGTTATGGTCAAAAGCCTCCCATGTAACTAACCTACTGTAACTAAAGAATCATTCAATGTATTCACACTCTTTTCAAGAATCAGCAAATTCCTGCCTTGAATGAGTCAATTTCTTTTTTACATAACTTCATATTTTCTGTGTTTGCTTTTTAATATACTGTTTGGAAGTTTTTTTTTTTGCTCTGTCCCAAAAAAATATTCTCCTTAAAGCAACAATGTCACATCTAGAGAAGTAAAACATCTGTCTTCTAGTTCTAGTGGACAGCCTTTCCACTATTTTTCTTCCATAAACTATTTTCGAAATCATAAGTTACAAAATTTCAAACCATCACAAGCCCCATCTAAAATTAAAAGGAATAATGTGCTTATTCAGTAAAAAACAGCAACATGTAATCAAAATAAAAATTATTTGACTGTAACATTTCATTTAAATTTTGTGTATTTTTTTCCTATAATTATGTCTTTTAGGAGTTCAGTACTAAGGCTTTGCTCCAGCTGGCTGGAACTTTGATCCTTCTAATAAGACAAAACTGGTTTATTTGGGATTCACTAGGCTTCTTGGCACTCGGGAGTAAGTACAGCCACCCTGACATCCTAATCTATCGTCGCAGTTAGAGAGTCTGGATTTTGACATTTAGATACAATCATGCTTGAACGTTTGTGAACCCATTGCATAATTTGAGATTTTTTGTTTTTTTTTAACCACACAATGCATATTTAAATCATAATTTAAATAAAGTATAATTATTCACCAATTTGAGTGTTTTGAAAGAAAATGTCCATGCAGAAAAATAATACACACAGTATACAGAAATCGCGGAGGTATAAAAATAAGTGACAAGCCTGAAGAGGTCTGGAAGTCTGTTCTCTGGACAGATGAGTCCATAATTGAACTATATGAGCACAACAAGAGGGTCCATGTTTGGCGAAGAGCCAACACAGCCTACCACCAACAAAACCTTATCCCTATTGTCAAGCATGGTGTTGGGAGTGTCCTTGTATGGGACTGTTTTTCTTACTCTGGCTCTGGGCAATTTGACATCATTGAGGGAATCATGAATTCTGAGAAATATCAAGGAATTCTTGAGAAGAATGTCTGGCTTTCAGTTCGAAAACTCAAGCTGGGCACAAAGTGGATGTTTCAATCAGACAAAGATCCTAAACATTCAAGTATGTCCACTGAGGAATGGCTTAGGAAGAAGAGGTTCCGTGTCCTGGAATGGCCAAGCCAAAGCCCTGACCTGAATCCTATTGAAATGCTGTGGCAGGACCTGAAGAGGGCTGTTCATGCAAGAGATCCTTCAAACTTCACAGAGCTGGCGGAGTTTTGTAAAGAGGAGTGGGGAAAACAAATCCCTCCAGCAAGATGTCAGAGACTGATAATTGGTTATAGGGGGCGACTGTGTGAAGTTATTGCTACTAAAGGAGGTGCCACAAGTTACTGACTGAAATTTACTCATTTACTTTTGCACACAAGAATATCTGGTGATTTGTTAAATATCACAGTCTAATAATTTATGAGTTCAAATCCCTTTTTATGTGTGGGAAGTCTTTATTTAGGATATTCATTCTATATATTCATTAAGAGTTCAGGTTCATATAATATCTCTATAATATCTAAAATAATGACCACCTTGTGAAAAAGAAGCAAATAAAGTCATATAACTGAAAGATTTACTGATCAGATTCAGTGTTCTACTGCAAATTATAAATATTATACCACAATGTTAACAGAGCAAAGTCATATCATAATCATAATTAAAAATTAAAATAAAAAAACACACTCCTAGAGAGTGCTATGAGGTTCTGGCACAATGTCTGCCCATTCCACTAGTCAGCGTAAGAACATAACTACGTAACAAATGAAATGAGATCATTCGGCCAATAGTGTCCGATAGTTTGATCCACCACTCTCAAACACAAAGAAACCAGGGTATCAGCTTCAATGTGGCTGGGCAGCTTGTTCTATACTCTCACAACCCTAGAAGTGTTTCCTGTTGAGGGTTTTAAATACACTTCCATGCAGTTTCTGCTTGTACTCCCTGGTTCATGTTCCACTGCTCATTCCTAAGAAAACTGCTGGGTTAAAATTCAGACCCTTTGGCTTCCATTTGTGATATGCCTTCTTGAATTTGATGACGAAGGCCTGGAGATACCAATCGCCAGCAGAGAATGTTTTGTGTAGTTTTAACCATTTCTTTACCAATCTGGAAATATGCTCTAGAAGAGTCATACTGAGATGTCCATTTTGAGCCAAGCCTGAGCTTCTTGGCAGAACAAACCATGTGTCTGTCCAAAAGGTCGTGGCACAAGTTCTTGAGATTTTTCAAAAGCCTGAGCAAATAAAGCAATGTAATAGTCAATCCATCACATTCACTGATGTGTTCGTTCATGCTCGCCCTGTGTTCTAATCAGTTTTACCTAGGTTTCCTCCTACCTTCAACTAAAATGCTGTTCTTGTGTGTCTACCTTATGTATCCTACCTCTGACAGGCAGCTGATGCTGGAGGGACTATCTCCTTACACCCTGTGCTTCCAGAAAAGGCTCTGGGCTGCTGTGAACCTTTCAAGGAACATCTTTCTTATAATGGATGGATGTGTAGACAACAAAGGTGAACTAAATTAATAGGAGTAGACTGGGTCAAACTATACTCAATTTGTAAAAACCACAAAATATAAAGTGAAATTAAATATGCATGAATGCCAGACACTCCCTCTCAACAACAATGAAAGATGTACAAAGATTAGCGTTACTTGAAATTACCTGCATGATGAAGAGCTGTCTTCCCGGTACTGTCAAGAGCCTCTATCACACATTTGCTCTGTTTAAAGAAATGAGAAAACTGCCTTAAGAAAAACTGACCTGTCTTTTTCTTTTAATATTGGATTCGAGCTTGCTTTTGAAAATGATCCATCATAAAGTTTGAGTTTCTACATGATGAGGAAAGCCATCTCAATCTCAAATTAAATCAGCAGTTGTTTTTGCTGTATGTTTACACTCTTATCTACACTTTTGAATGTGCACAAAATTAACTCGATCAAACTGATCACTAACATCAAAAGGGTTTCAGCAGTCACTCAAGAAAGAGAAGTCAGCTGTTGTAATTACTAAGCACCTGGCTGAAGGGGAGTTTTCAAAACTGCAAAAACATGGAAAGCCTCTACTAGACAAGTGAGTTATATTTACAGAACATAAGGGTTTCATCAAATGGCATTATGCCATTTGGCTCATCTAGCTCATTGGGTTTTAAGTAACTTATCGATTCAGGGATCTCATCCATTGGGATGACATTTGTTTAAGCCTGAGAATGAATCTGGTCATTCTTTTAAGAGCATATGGAAGGTTACAAATGAGGGGAGCCCATTCGTTAGTTAGAAGCTAATTGATCCATGGATCTCATCCATTTGGTTTTTGAAAGAAGCCAAGGTATCAGCTTTGACAACATGGTAAAATCGCTCACTCAATCCTCCCCAATTCTTTGAGTAAAGGCACGCTTGCCTTCTCTTTTGGATACCTGAATCGGGTTTCTTCATAGTCTTTTTTGTTGAAGACTAAAAAGAGCCAGGACTGTGCAGACACCCAGCTGAACTGGGATCAGTCTTAGGTTCATGAGAAGATACCAGATTATGCTAAGCAAATCCGGTTGTAATACAAAATGGTAATATAAAACTAAATTTGTGGAAGATGTTTTCTTTTTTACTTAATATGAAATTATTATGATGGAGACACAATCATACATGCATGGACAAGCTACATCACATTATGCAAATGCAAAAAGATTTGCTAACCTTTGACTGTGACTGCAAAATAACATGCAAATGGTAGAGAATGATGCAAAATGACAACTTCAAGCAGAACCGCTTCCCTCACTCTGTGCATAATAAAGTACCTCGAAATATCAAACGGAGAACAAAGATAATACGACGGAACAGTGACATGCTTAAGGTTTAATTTGCAATTACTTCAGATCCCACAAAACCTCTTATATATGTGGTTTGACAAAACATTTCCTGGCTCTACCTTCCAGCTCCAGGCAGTTAACAGAGGACTGATTACCTGAATCAGTTTTAGGGCACATTCCTGGTTGTTGTTTTTGGCTGCAAGGTGTAAAGGACTTGAACCTAAAAAAATGAAAAAAATTACAAGTTATTTATAAAGCCCAAACCAGAATCACAAATACCACATTTATGATTACAGTATAATGCTATCAAGTATACATTTAGATATTATCTTTACAGACACTCTAAACATGCCTTTACTTGATGAAGTGAAACTTGTATTAACAGCGAGTTTCTTCACTCTACGTTTCCATGCTAGGCAACACTGTCAGTAGCCACAGCACGGCTATCGTCTTAGCATTATATTACAAAAATCTAAACATTTAGAAAGAAGAAAACACACAGAGGTATTCCAGTGTATATTAAAAATATTTTTAAAAATGTTTGACGTGGGAAAAATACAGCCCCTGCTAGAAGTAATAGATGCATGTAATGCTTCAGGTAACAGACAACGAACGGTCAGGAAGAGCTGAGACACACCTGAAGCGTCCGGGACCGAGGCATCAGCTCCATGTGCAAGAATCACCCCCAGACACTCCACCTGCCCCTTAGCTGCTGCCCAGTGCAGGCTAAAAAACAAAGGGCTACATTTACCTCAATATCCTCAGCATTCATTCAAATCAAATCAATTAAATGAAAAGTACAATACATGTTGAAACTAATGATATTATTAAATAACATTTAATACTTTGAAAAAACGGATTAGAAATTTCTCAATTCCAAAGCTAAAAGATCCATAGACATGGACAGTCACAAACAAGTTTCACAAACAGTGTAATAAATAAATCCCCCCAAATATATGTTTAAGGGGTTATCTAAAACCCCATTTTCTCAGCTGGAAGAATAATAAGCAGATTTTTTTCAGTTCATTAACAATCAATAAATATCACTGACCCTCCCAAATCCCAGGATATACGTCCATGATCAGAAAGCTGCCTATTCCTGTTGAGGGTCCCAGCAATTCAAATCCTATCCGGGAAGCACAGGACAAGTCCACTGCCAGGGACAGTTTTGGGATACCAACTAACTTGGCTAGCATGTCCTTCAATAGTAGGATGATATTGGAGCACATGCAAAAAACCCATGTGCACTCAGTGAGATCATGACCAGTCTGGAATTGAACCCAAAACCTAAGAACTATGAGGCAGCTTCACTAACAACGATGCCAACCCCCAGGATATAAAATTAAATTTTATAGAATAGATTTATATAAAATTAAATCAAAACAAAGCTCATATACAGCTCAGTCTCTTAAAAATGACACACTCATTAAAAACATTTTTATATCTGCCTTATGCACATCACAAGGGATTCAGAAGAAACAAAGACCAGATTGACAGATGTTTTAAAGGTGTCTAGGTATAAACACAAATTAGAGCAGAAGGGATAGCCGCATATACAGGGTGAGCTTCCCCTGGTAACACAGTATTTTTCTCTTAGCATCTGCTCTATATGGCATAAAGTTGAGTGTGATCCAAAGAAACATTGTCTGATGCTGGCAATATCTGTATCTTAATTTTGCAATTTTGAGTTAGAGTTTGAAAAGTAAACAAGTGGATTAAAAAATACAATTAGAAGACTAGACTGATACAGCACAGGATCTTTGTCATAACCAAAAAAAACATGTGACTGTTGTATTGCACAGTATGTACTTTATCAGAATGAATGGAAATTCAGCAGGTCACAACACATCAAACAAGCTACACTCATGGTTTCACTTTCCAAATTAAGGAATAATGACTCAGCTCCGAATTTACAATTTTAGGCTGGAACATACTCTTCAGGCAGGCATAATTAAACCCCAACCCTGGGTCTGAGATTCATGAAGTGCAATAACACAAGAGTGTAGAGGATTTCTGGCCTGTATCTAACAAGAGACAATGGTTATGAAAAAAAGGTATTTTTTCCACACTTCAACTTACTGTATATTTTTATTCACAGGCATTGTAAGTGAACAAAAAAGCTTTGCCATGTGGTTCTGTTAATCCCTTTTAATGAGATGTAACCCCACTTTTCCAAACGGGTGCATTTGCTGTATGTTTTCCAATTTGTCCCATTGTACATTTATCAGCAACTCTTGCAATAATGTTTGTAATTGCAATTTGCTTTCAATATTCAGTGGTGGAACCTGACTAACTTTTATACTTCTAGCCAAAGTTTCATGTCTATGGCCATCTTAGACATTGTCTCATTAATGCAATCACAAGGCCCAGCGTGTTTCAGCTCTGCACTCTCAAAGAGGAATATGATCTTTTGCAGAGGTAAGAGCAGGGAGCTGTGTCAGCGTAAAAGCTGCAAAGGGAGCCAGCAGGGGTGAATTTCATGCAAAAAGCAGAATATGAAAAGAAAAAGCAATGTTTCAACTGTAAAGCGTCCTTGAGGTTTATCATTATTGCATTGTTTTACTGTCCACTTGTTATAAATGCAAATTTCTTGGAGATCTTCATCATAAAAATGGCCATTTCTATTTTAACACAAATGCAAAGACTCTGTTTTACTCCAAGACCATTTGTTTACATCAGAATTAAGGGATACTAAGCGTGCAAAGAAGTCACTCTGCTTTATGTCCAGCAGGTAAGATCAGATTTATGGATTATATACAATTACAATAGAACATAACTAATAAATGCTTATACACATTTCAGGTTCAGAGAGACCACAACTTTATTTGGTCATGTTTATAATAATGACAGTGTGCTAAGCTAATGTCTGTTGTTTTTTTTTTATTTAAAACGGTAATTTTGTTAAGTGCCACAAATATCGAAGGATGCCAATGTAAGGAGTATAAATTTATGTTTTACCTGTTTTTCCTTTTTTCAAACAAGTATGTAAAATGTAGCAATGCAGGGAACACTTTAGAAATGTGATCATTAGGGTCCTCATAATATTATGATCAAAATAATACCTTCAGAGCCTTGCTTATTTACTTTGGGCAGGCCACTTCATATTCTAAAAAATCAGAGCCTTCAAGGTTTTCATTTAATAATGAGCTCCTCAAAATCAATAAGCTGCACAGTGAAAAGGGAATTCGTCACAAACCAATCATCACAAAATCATGCTTTTTATTTTCTTCAGTGCCAGTTCATTCTGTTCTGTTCAGACAAATCCCTTAAAAAAGATCTAGCAGGCAGGTTTGATTTCTTTTCACACAGCTACATCCTGTATCCTGTTTGAACAGGAGTGAAGAAAAGATACAGCAGCTTCTGTATGGAACTTTGCCATGATATCAAGATGTACTATTTTTTCTCTTCTTTTGTATTAAAGTTCATGTGAATGAATCATATAAAGAACTCTTCATTGCTTCCAGGGGATGAATAAACCTATAATCTTCACCACATAGGGGGCAAAGAACATTTGTTGCTCATATGATCATTCTACTTTGAGTAACAATTTCACGCTCTTTAAAAAAATAAAACTTTACACTGAAGGGTGAAAATGTGGGAAATCACTTAACCTAAGAAATACATTTATGCTGTCATGCCAATATTACCATTAATAACTATAGAATATCTTAATAATTCAACTTAAATAAAAATTAAAATTAATATGCACAGTAACTTTCTTTAGGTTAGTGTAAAAGCTTTGGAGTGTAATATTTCCCAAAGCTAAGGAGATTCAAGTGTATCCTAACATGATGTGCTGTATAAAGTGACATTCTGTAGACGTCCTGCCTGTTTGTACAGTTTTCCTAAGGAGAACAACTGGGGCTGACATCACATTTAAGAGAAAACCTTCTCATCAATATTTGTAAAGCAGTTTCAAAGATAGCTATCTACTCAGGGGCTAAATGATATATATCACTGGATTCTGTCCTCAGAAATCTGTGAATATGAAGATCTATGAGATTGTATACACAAGTCAACAATACATAGTTCTCATTTTATTCGCTTGCAGCTTATAGAAAAGGACAAATTATCCATATGTGCAATATGTTATAATTTCAGAAGGTATTTCCTTGCCCTATAGCAACTTAATGCTTTTGTGGTTTTAATTGATTTTGCAGCAGAAAGTTGCCAGCATCTGCTTATGTACATTTGAAATTGACTTCTGTGTACAAAATGGAAATACTATACATACAGTTTTACATTTCTTACCGGCAAATATCTGGAAAATAAATTAATATTATTAAAATAACACAACTTTGGATCCCTCCACACCAGATAGATAACAGAATAGCAAGAAATCTCTCGAGATTATTCACATTCAAGGGGAATTACAGTTCCAATTTTTCAGACCTGGCATGAACAAAATAAATTCATTGATAGTATAGCAACATTTTTACATTTTAGCTACACCATTTATTATTAACTAAGCACAAAATCGGGAACTTTGTGAAAGTACTGTATGGTCGCCATGTTGTTGTAAACCACTGGTCTCACCACAGGTGAGAGCAAGAGTTCAAGCTCACTTGTCCCTGTAAGCAAAAAGGAAAACTTTGGCTATAAACAATGTTAAACTTTTTTTGGCTTTCTCAATTTGCGTATATATTTTAAACGATGCCTCACTGTCAAGCATTTGGCTGTGCATGACAATAGTGGTCACACAAAACAGAGAATTGGATCAGCAGAAAGTAAAAAATGTTTCAAGAAAAATAAAGAAATATTTTAAGGAAAATATTCAACTAGTCAAGTGATGGGAGATAAACGTGAGCACTGATGTTGGTCCTGTCAACAAGACAAGATTCAGCACAATGTATAAGCGGATAAGTACAGGTTGTGCAGCAGACATTTCACTGCAGAATTATTTAATTGTGATCCGCATGAAGAGTTAGCAAATGGTATTTGTTGGCAAAGTCATCTCAGTCAATATATTGAATTCAATTCAATTGCACTCATTCAAACCTTCAGTGTAGATAAAGTATCTAAAAATCATGTTGCCTTGTATGGATCAGTTTCATAAAATTATACATACATTTTATACACAAAATTTCCTTGGTCTAAAGCATTAGCTTTATTGCAACAGAAATAGAATGATTTTCAAATATTGTCAATCTGGGATAAATCATGAGTATTAAATTTTTCTCTGCTTTGGATTTTACATGACTATGAAGCCTGACAGTTTATAATCTGAAATATATTCTCAGTTCAGATACAAAACCAAAGATTGTGCTCGAACCAGGAGCCATTCCTACCATTTTTGCCCATTACAAGCAACTGATGAAAGAACGTATGAGAGGGTAATTAATCTCAGTGCCTAATAGAAAAATGGAAAAAAAAATCTATCTTCACAATTTAACTTCTCCTTTTTATCATAATTATGTTTAAGACGTGCATTAAATATGTTTATGACTAAGAGCAATATTTCTATCAGATTCAAAGAGGGCAGAGTGGTGGCTCTGTGGCTAAGGATCTGCGCCTGTGGCTGGAAGGTTGCCGGTTCAAATCCCGCAGCCGGCAGAGGAATCATACTGTTGGGCTCCTGAGCAAGGCCCTTAACCCTAACTGCTCCAGGGGCTCTGTACAATTGCAGACCCTGCGCTCTGACCCCAGGCTCTCTCCCTGTCTGTACTTTCATTATGGTTCGAAAAGCACTCATCAATGCCGATTCTTTATAACCCTGAAATGTAAAAATAGCACTGTATTTCCCCTTTATCCCCTCTAATCTAACCGACAGAATTATTCAAATCATCCTTCCATCCACTTTCTAACCGTTTTATCCAATTTAGATTAGTAAGGAGCCTACCCCGGAAAGCAACTGGCGCTGGAAGGATACATTACCAATAAAATCCTGCATTTTTTCAAACAACTTTTCAAACCAGATTTTTATCTATAAATCTTTTACGTGGGCCTGGACTTCTCTAAATGGAAAATGTCCAACAAGCATGTGGACATCCGATTCAAGATTTGACAGCCTGGAATGGTTATTGAAAATCTGGCACCAAAATAACCATTTTTCACTATACCGTATATAATGCTCATGCACAGCAAGATTAATCCCCCATGTATTTCTGATAAGCAAGTACATCCAATAAAACCCAGTCATGCAACATATTCACAATACGTCAGGGTTTTATAAAGGTTATCCTTTTACAATGTGATTTCCTTACTTGAGCCTTGGGATTCATCAGGCCAGGGCTGGATGACAACCACAAGACACAGGGCCTCCCAGGAACTAAGATTGAAACCCCTGGCCTTGACCCCTTTGCTTGTTTTTCAGTTATGGATAAATGTCGTATCTCTAGCTATGGAAGAGCTGCTAACAGCAGAGCTGTGATCCTGCATAGTAATAGTCCAGTAACTGTTAGCATGGCTAACCCTTTCATCAAGAGTCTTTGTGGTGCTTGTTAATCATTCGCAGAAAAAAAATCAGTAATTTAGATTTTAATGTGGAGTTTTTCCAATCATTCAGTACAATATCCAATTGGAAGATACAGTATGACTTAAGAAGACTTAAGTTGCAGTTTCCCTTGAAAGACAAATGTGAATCTGATATTCAATGAATCTTGATTTGAATATACTAGGAAGGCCAAAAACTGATCATAGCCTGTCTTATAGTATTTTGTTGTAGACTTTCTTATAGTGCTTTAAAGCCTATGTAATGCCCACAGAGCAGAAGCAGCAGAACAATACTCACGCTGACTTTCCCTCGCTGTCCAGTTTTACAGCATTGACTCCCTTCTTGCCCAGCAGGGAGGTGACCTTGTCCACCTCCCCATGTTCCACAGCATTCAGGAGGCGGTCATCGTTCTTATTCCACTCATGACCCTGCGAGGAGAAGCACAGAGCAGTCATGAAGCACACATCATTGCCATCCAGAGGGCCACACACTCCCTTCAGGAGGACATGAGGTGCTCGTGCACATTACTCAGCGCCAAAACACTTTGCTTCAAGCATGACTGAAGTGGAGCAGTCTTTTTAAATAAATTTACAGGGTTGTCATATTTGCAGGTTGATATGTACATGTTGATACATTAGCCATCTGTGTGCAAACTTGTACTCTAGGATGCTGCAGTTTAACCAATAAAAATCAAACAGTAGCATATACATCACTAAACCCCAGCCTACTGTCTGAAAGCCTACACAGATGAAGGATGTTGTGAAAGGCATGTGAAGACACAGATACGGACCTATCTAAGAATAGTTTCAAACCCTCCAAAACCTAGTCCATTGTGTAATTTCTAAGATTCAGATTACACTAAGTTTTGTGTTGGCATACAATAACAGCTGTATGCAGCTGGCTGCAGCTGCCTTGAGCATTAAAAACTGAAAAGTGTTCCATAGAGGATCCGAGCCTCTGTGCTCAAGGGAAGATGCTGCACTGATTGAAGAACCATAATGATTATAACTCATCTGCTGTGTGATATTATATCTCATCATTCTAATACATTCTGATTTTCCATCTCCTGCCTGCAAAAGATGTACAGAATTCTACCCAAACATTTTAAACCAATCAGACAGAACTTTTACTATGTATTCTCCAGTTGAACAGATGGGATCCACTTTTGTCCAAAGTGACAGTTCACATGTAACTGATTCTCTAGAGCATGACCAGTATGCAATTGGGCCAAAGCTAGTCTGGGAGCACTACAGAATGAATTTTTATTTGCACCATCTATTTTATTTCTGATCGGTTTTCTGTACTTGCAGGTGAAACATCTACAGTACATCAGATAAAATATTTTGTCATGACAACACTGACACAACATAGGCACATACTGTATATACTAAATCCCCAAAAGTAAAATAGAGCAATACAGTCCTGAGAAACAGCTGAATTCTTTACACATGAAAGGCTTGCATGTTTGAACACCACTCCTGCTTGTGACTTTTAGAACGGGCTAATCCAGTTTAATCTTAGATAAGCATTATTATCCTCTTTAAGAAATCTTTGGACTGTCAACTTAATCACGTTCTTAAGCATACAATGTAAGCAAGATGCATTCAGGTGAAGCGTCCCTCTTGATGGAAGAACTACCTTAATTTCTTATGCGTGGCAGAAGAATGATTAAGTCGAAATAAAAAAAAATAACTGAAATACAGTAGCAGAATTCAAAATCTTCACAGGGTTGAATGATTTTATCAGATGGCAAGCACAAGGACAAATCTTTAAACATTACATATACCATTTGTGAAAAAGACTAGTACCTTTTAAAAAATGCCAAATGTTATGTCCCAGTGTGTTTTGTTGCTGTTCCACACTTCCTGACTTTTATTGTTCTCCCTCCCCCATTGGCCCATCATTATATCATTGTTTCTGTGACATCATTTTCAATCAGCTTCTCAACCAATCAGAACTAATCTTATTCAGTATATAACATGGAGGTTTTCAGAAGGAAGAGGCCTTTTGTTTGACTTTGGTCCCACTTGGTTTTGCTTTGCTTCATTTCACTTTTGGTTATTGCTTCGGCTTTGTTGGTTTGTTGTTTTGCTTTGTATGTGTGTGTTTTCGTATAGCGTCGGCTTTTGATGGTTTCTGTTCGTCTCCTTGTACTTTCGTTTGTTTGTGTGTTTATCCTTGTTTCGCCATTACCTTGCCCTAATGTGTTATATGTTCAACCTTTGTGTTCTTTTGTACCCTGTTCCTGTTGATTACTCTTGTTTTCCCTTATTTGTATTCCTAGTTCACTTGTGTATTTGTGTGAACTTTTGTGTTAAGGCTTAGTTTAGGTTGTTGGGTACATTTTGCACACGTAGTTGATTTTGTATTAGTCACACTAGTTAGTACTGGTGAGTGCAGTTTGTCTTATATGGTTTTGGGTAGTCACTGAAGGTTAGCTAGGGCGTTTGAAGACGCCGAAGACCGTGTGTTACGGGTTTTCTTTTGTAGTTAGGTCAGTTTCCCTCACTTTCTTAGCCAGATCCATTTTGTTTGTTGTTTTCTTTTCTTTGGCACCACTCTAGTTCCCTACCCCTGTGTGTTATTGTGTTTTATTACGTACCAATCACTTATTCACCTTAAAATAATCACTTGTTATCACGCTTCCTAAGTCCCTCACCAGAACCCACCTGTATCCAAAAATTATCCTAAATGTTACACCCCTTTACCCCTAGACACTTGGGGTCATAACACCAAATAAGAAAATATGAAGGACTATTTTTAACAGCAGTCCTGTGTCATCAATATTAGCAGCCATGAAAACATTTTAGCACTATCAAAATAAAGGGTTGATACTGAATTGCCTGAGATGGATACTTTATTGATCCCGTGAGGGAAACTGCAGTGCAACAGCAGCTTAACACAGACAACACAGCAACAGTGTAACGAATGATACAATAATAATAATACAATACATACAATACAATCAGTACAGTGAGAAGTGCACTACAAAGAGTTACTCACAGTCCAGAACACACAAAGAACAGAACAGATGTGCTTTTGTCCAGAGATCCTTATAAAAGTCTGATCATAAAACAGCAAACTGGAACCTTAAGAGCCTCCTACATTAAGCTCAGCCAGAAGAGTGAGTTACAGAATCCAGATAACAGTTACAAATTGCCGATGAAGTCAGCTAACAATACGGGCAAAGAGCTCTCAATGGCTACACAGCAGAAACACACCATCTATCAGCAGGGCCCGGCCAAGGCCTGCCTCACCCCTCCAGGGCTGGAAGCAGCCCTCCCTCTGCATGGATGGCAGATTCATGAGGTCTCCCCCTCATTGCACATGTAGGTCATCCGCTGGAGAGCAGCCAAGCCTTTCTTTGGTTTAACAGGACAGAAGCGCTGAGACCTCAGATATGTTTGACTGCAGATGCACAGAGATGTAAAAGTGAGCAAAAAAAGATGACAATAGAGGAGAGGTATACTGAAAGACGTGTGATGAAGTTGTCTGGAAAAGATGAGGACCTCAGCACAATGGGCTTGGTACTGAAAATTAAACGACAACTTCAATTTGGGGTGCAGCGATATTTTTGCTTGCTGTTGCATAGACCATCACAACACAGTAAGAGTGAGGCCAGCTGTATTTTCTGTAGTGTGCAGCGCAGTATTGTCACCTGCTATAAAACATCTCAAAAGAGCGCTGTTTGGCATTATTTGAAAGTCCCTGAAAACAGTAATGCGAGAGTTGATAAAAAATAATGTGGTGTACAGATTTCACATTGGAGGCAATACAGCAACTTTAATACATATCACCTAAAGATACATGTATGCAGCTCCAAAAATAAACAGGCCAGACGGACGCTGGATGAAGGAGACCGCATCACCTCTTATTGTGTAAAACACCATAATGTGCATCCTAGATATAAGCTCATGAAGATCCCAAGACAAAATAAATAACAAAGCACTTAATGTAATTAATTAATAGTTGTGCTAGCCTTTTGCCACTGTGGAAGACACTGAAGCCTACTATCTCACTCCTTACACTCTGCCTAGTAGAAGGCTTATGTCTGACATTGTGCTACCAGAACTGTACAGCACTGTTTTGACATTGTACATATATATATGTTTAGGTATACAAGTTACAATCTCTACTAATGAAACCAATGAAAGTTACATTCAGATTTCAAAAGCTAATTTCTAGTGTTTCTAGTTCTCAAACCACTAACAAAGCAAAACATTTTGAGTTTATTATTTTGTTTTGCTTGAGAAAAAATAAATTAAGAGAAAAACGGCCTAATCAAGCATTTTAATAGAATAAACGTTCTATAAGGGAAGGGAGTATAGGATTTTAATCAATATTCTTTAAGTTCTGTATATTTATAAAAGTGTTCTATATGTTTTTAAGAGAAAAGCAATTCCAGAGTCAAAAACACTCAGTACAGACAAGGCATGGATCCCTGGATTCCCCAAAATAAATCAATGGAGATTTAAGGATCACACACTTTTAGGAGCCAGAGGTCAGGCAGCTTGTCCCTATTTTTGGACTGGGGCTGGAAATCACTCCAAGGTGGCCTTTAAGGCAAACCTATTTCTGTCACCTGCCAATTCAGCCTGCGCTTAACATTCTGCTGGCCAGGCGAAACTCAAGTCATAAAACACACACACATGCATCACTGTGGTGGCCTGTGCAGCTGAACTACCCGCCTGCACTCCTGGAATGTCACAGTAAACAGGGGATTACAGATAAGCACCTGAGATGTACTGTACAATAGCTGAGGAGAAGAAATCACCCTGCACAACAAGCTAACAAGCCAACAAGAAGTCCTCTGCCAAGTCATTGTAACACTTTGTAATGTTTTGCTGTGTGTGTTAATATTAAACTTGTCTAAAGCGTTAAGAAGCTTCATTTAAAAGCAAGACCCTTACCAGTGTAGTGTGATCAATGCCCTTATTGAGTGTCCCAATGCCAAGGACTGTTTTTGACAGTCAAAGCAGTGCGCAGGCTTTACTTGTTATTTAGCAGCTCCAAGAACAGCTGAAAAGTGACCCGTGTGAAAATACTTGTTTATAGAGGTACGTGACAAAATGACAGTTTGTCTAATGTAGATCCCAAACACAAGCACAAACATAAGGCTTTTAAAGAGTTTTACAATTTTACAGAAGCAAGGCTCCATGCTATATCTATAGCTATATGCTATATTAAGTGCAATTTTCATATCTCTAAGCGTTGATTCTCATAATTCTGTTTTTTAACCCAGTGAACTACATCTGGTAGCCCTTAATGTCCATCCACTTAAAAAAATGACAAACACACATGGTTTTAGTCAAGGTTTTCAGGTTTAATTAGAAAAGAAAACACTGGCAGAATGTGTTAGAAATTTTGGAGACACTGTATGTTAGATAAGACTCATTTAGTTTGTGCATCTACTGTATGTTAGAATCTTCAATGTTGCAGAAGTTGCAGAACTGTTCGTCCACCTAAAACATTTGTATCAAGATTAAGAACAAATCATAACAGATTTCGCTAAACCAAGATGCAATCTGAGATTTGTGTCTGCTGCACAGATAAAGATTATGTAATCATGACCACATATATTTTAACAAGGGATCACAAAGAGCAGGTACAGGGTATGAGACAAGCAACACTTTTGAAACTACTATGTTAACTGCTATGTTATTACCTGCACATATGAAAGCAATTGCTGTGTGACGACCTGAAGCTATCATTTGTACAGCTTGTAAGTAACTGACCTTAGTTATGAGTTGTTCCACAAATGCATGAGACTGACTTAATGTTGTTGCACCATATGTTTAATATCTCCTATCCAGCACACACAGATGGAAATGTGGATACAGTACTGCTTTTGCAAGCAGTGTTATCATTGGACCCTGATGGAAATCATTTACTTTTACCAAAAATTTTGTAATAACCTCTAAGTACGCTATTAAAATGTTAGCACTATTAATTATAAAATTACACAGACAAATGAGATGAAAAGATATGTATGCTAGTTCCAAGAGACACAAGATGGTCTTTAATCCTTATTTGTCACTAAAAACAAGCTGAAAGCTATCACTGTTCAAGACTTGCAAACTGTACCTGTAGGTACAAGGATACGAGGATCTGCACTTAGTAAAACAGCAAACCCCCTCGTTCACAGCTTAAAAGATGAGCGTGATTAAACACCAGCTGATTTGACAACAACATAAAACCCGCACATGGAGTCGAAATGCTGCAACCACACGGGAAATTTCACACTTCTAAGTACCACAAAATACTGCACAGTGATTTCTTCCAGCAACATGACATGGCCTGGGCCTACAGCTGAAACACTGTGAGATGGCAGAGACCCATGGAAAAATGTGTTTAAAGCAGTCTGTCATTTTTAGCATGCAACTAAAGAGGTCATATGCAGTACAATGCACAGGATGTATAACAGCTATGACGTGTTTATAAAACACTTGTAAGAAACGGGAAAACTCCCCGTTTTTTGGAAATCCAAAAGGAAATGAGAGAAATCTTTGCAAGGTAAAATCTTTCCAGTACTCATCAGTTATGTTTAATTAGCATTTTCCCCCCTGTGACTGATTCTGTGCCAGTACCGTGACGAACAAAAGGGCAAAGCAGGAAACGATCCAGGACAGCCTGTGTTGACACCAGCCCCGTACCTTCCGAATTTCAAACTTACTCTGTGCTCTTTCATTTACAATAAGTCATTCACTCCACTTTCTGCTAATGGGAAATATGAGGAAGGTGATCCAACAATCTGGAAGTCATTTCCTCTTTACATGCTGTACAGCTTTATCCAGGAAGGACAACAACCTCAACGACAGACTGCAGAACACATGGACGCAGAGATCAGTGCAGTTCAGCCTTAAAAACTGAATACAGCTTCTTCTGTTCATAACCTTGAACAACTGATCATACCATTATCTCATGAACTGCACATCTATTTTAAAATCTTAACATTATTACCCATTTTAACATTTTATCAATGTAGTATATTCTGCAGTAATGTACAGTAGTTTGGGAGAAAGACAAACCTCAGGCAATTCCCTGATAGACTTTACTTCCCAGTGTCTGTTGCTTTGGAGCAAAACCTTTGGAGCGAAACCCATTGGCTCTACTTTTGTGTGTGTGTGTGTTATGACAGCCCCATCCTCATGTCCAAACTGTTTTCCTCAAATCAAACAAGTTAAGTCCAAAAATGTGCAAAGACGCGCCTGATCACAGGCTGATCTTTGTGAACACAGCTTTGAGTCTGGATCGCTAGATCTGATCCAGTCTGGCAACTCTAGATTTATAATAAAAAAAAATTCAACAGGTATTATTTCTTAGGGCAGATGGATGTGTTTCATAATTGCTTGTTTGTGATCTTGAAATTACTTTATTCTCCTCCTTTTAAGAACAAATTTCCATGTCTGAACTTCCACGTTTGGAAAAATGCAGTCTGTAATTGAAGTAACACTAAGGTAAAAGAAGGGCAAAAATAAAGCAAAGCCGGTCTTCTGTTTTGTGATGGTATTATAAAAATTATAATAAGGTGAATAACTGAGATTATTTGCATAATATCTCATACTTTAGCTTTTAAGTTGAGGTAAATAGAAGCATTTTTATTTATGGTGACTGTCTCTGCATTACTTCCATAAATCTCAGCTTGTGTCAGATGTAGGCCAACAGTTCATAACGCGAAGAACAAAAAATTACTCTCATTCTCAGAGAAGCACGTGGGATGAAGTCAGTAAATGAGCATGTACAGTACACAAAGCCTCCAGTGTCCATTACAACAAGTAACATCGTGGTTGCCAAAACCTGCAGATTGCCCCAGAAACTACAGAAAACAAGAATTAAACTCCTGTCCGTGTGACCTTAGCATGTTTTTAGGCAGAGTTCTGTTTTTCTTATTCCTTTATTTTAAATCAATTGATAAAATATTCACATTTATAGCACCAGCCTAGAGCCTCCTTTATACAGCAAGGTGTTACTGGAGCAACCTGACTGATAGGTCTTGGCTCAAAGGAATATCCCAGCTGGGGTATGAATCTGCAATTTCAGCCAAGGGTTTGTAGAAACAGCCCAAAGAGGTGTTATAATCCATGGTAAAGAATTCTTCCATGACTGTTCCTCCTATAACAGCACAGCTCTGCTTGCAGTTAATGAGGCAGTGCGAGACTGTGGGACTGGCAGAATTGTGCGTGCAGTGCCTATCACTAGACACCAAACCCAAAATCTGCTTGGCTAGAGCTAGAAATGCCAACTAAGCAAAAGTTTTCCATTTCTAAACTCTGCCACCGCAATACTTTTCCACTGCATACATTTGTCTGCCAATGAATATTTACTGTACTTTCAAAGAATGAAGTGCCAAATGAAATGTGCTCATTCCACACAGTATAGTGCCACTCATGTCTCTCTACTTGAGCTGAACTACTTTGGCTACCATATATCATGAGACTGGTAGGAACACTCCCAATATGTGGCGCCTATGCTCAGCAGTGTAAAAAGCTGTTATTTGATTAACATACTTATTTTTGTTAGCCTTTTAAGCTTTTAATAGCTATACCGCAGCTTTACTTGGCAGTACAGTGCGTCTAATACTGTAACATTACACATCTCACTGTGGACTGTGCTGCACAACACACCAAGAGGATACCACTAAACACCATTAAAGGACATCAACACTCATGCGGCTGCAGTCCTTGCAACAACAGGAAACACTTAGCATTATCTTGAGGGGACTTGCTCAGCTAAACAACTGTCTGGCAAAGAAAAATATCTAACAATGCCACCACCTCCCTTTCACATGAGTAAACATTCCATTCTTATCAAGATCGGGGTTTGACAAAAAAAAGAAATGCCGATATTTTGAAAAATAATAACTGACAAACACTTGCTTTTTAAATATCCATGTCAACACACAGGCATTGGACTGGTGAAAGATTATTTGTGACAGGAAATGCCCAAATTGACTTTAATACCACTTACATGGCGTAGATTTGAGGTTTTTGTTTTGTCTAATGATTCCTTACTACTTATGAAAACTTAAATACAAAAGACGCTATGACTTTGCTCACTTCTGGAGCGCTAAGGAGGAACCCAATACAGAGGGCTACCTCATCATTCTCTCAAGATGAACAGTAATTGTAGCATCTTCGCAAGATCCATAAGATAGTGAACGCCCTGAAAAGGGTAGAAGAGGACAAAAAATAACCAGGACAACCAGTATGATACAAAGGCAGTGATTGATAGTGTTGAATGATACCATTTGCAAACGTCTGTGTAGTATAAGAAAACTTTCATAAGATCTTTGTAAAGCAGATTAACTATAAGCAATACCCTTAATGCTCAAGGGTCAAACATAAATACTTGTCAATTATATCAATGTTAAACTACAGTGTTATAATGAAAGGATACACCACATACTGTAACATCAGGATCACACACTTGACAAGCGCAGCAACTATATTTAATAATATATAAAAAATATTATAATAATAAAACTATGTATAATACAGGTCAAATGCACAACATTCATAATTCAGATGGCAATGTTAATAGAATAGAAACCAGTTTGTTTTGCTATTTCCACTAATAATTATCTTCAGTTCACATACTTGCACTGTGAACCTTCTGAAACAAATCTGCTGTATTGCTGTAGTGCCATCATAAAGAAGAAAGCCATATTTATCTCACTGAACCATATTCTTTCTAAACATACAAGTCTAGATTTGGAAGAATGTTATTTTATTCAATTTTTGGAACTTGTACTAATTGTCTCTAATTTCAAGAAAACTAATAGCAGTGACCTGTTATCCAAATCTTCATAAAACAAGTCATTAACACGGAAGAATGTGGGGAGAGCTAAAAAAGAAAGTTATTCCAGCTATGCCTTCCTGTTGTCTTTGGGAGTCTCAGTGTTGTTCTTACACAATTACCCCGTTGACTGAAAAATGTGGCCCTGCAAACTCATGCTTATTTTAAAAATAGGCAGTAACCTTATCAGTTTCCTGCAATTGAAAGCTATGCACTCCTTGGTAAAGAACACGATCAATTTGCCCCAGCCTGGCGGTGGCTGCCAGATATAGTTAAACATTAAGCACTACGCTTAGAAAAAAAACACTGTCAGTTGCTGATAGTATCAGCAATTAGGAAAGGATATGGAGTGAAAGAAGTACAATACAAAGGAAATGTTTGGACTAGAGATTTTATACTAACGCATAAAGAGTAGAATCGGCAATAGCCATACATATCTCACTTAAGGCAACAATAATTCATATTGTTCACATGACATTCTCATGCTAAATGCAATGTTTTGCATTGTATTTTGAGTATGATATAAAAGGTTTCTCAGTGAAATTAGAAGCTTTTACTGGGAGAGAAGATATTTTAGTTTTTTTTTAAAAAAAAAGGTTTTTGCTTCTCCTTCAAAACAGATATTACCCCTCTACTCTAAATTGCTTAAATCAACTGACTTTTGCACTTAACTAGAGGGATCTGCAAGCACAATGCTCCGGACACAATCACTGGGTTAGCAAGATACCGACTTAAATCTGTAATGGATTTTGTGGTGCACTGGGACACTTGCAATGTGGAAAGGGGAGACAGTGCAACACGTAGTCCATGCAGTCTATGATCATAGTATTATAGCCACAGAGCATGTCCAGCTTTCAGAATTCTCACAAACAAGATCCATTAACTCATGTTCCGAAGTCTTCTAAGTATGTTAAACAGAAACAAGGCAGCCATTTAAAAATTTGCTAAATAACTATTTAAAAACTGCTAATCCTATTCCTTTTGCAGAGAGGTGTTGGACCCCTAATCTTCTTAATTTTAGACGTCTGGCTGGCGGCCATTGCAGACACAGGAATGCATGGGTAATTCTCCAGTCAGACACATCTCAGTCAAGTAGAGTTACAGTACATGCATGATACGGGGCCATATTCCTCTCTGGAGTAATCAAATTCAGTTTTCTCTTGTCCATAAAAGCTAGGGCACACTTTTATTTTCTCATTGTAAGACACACAGCTACCTTGGCTGCCACATAGAGGCATTTATTTCAATTTCAAATGAAACCAGAAATAAAGCTTTGTCAAAATCCAAAACAGTGAAAGCACAATAGTACAAGAAAAATTCCAGAAAAGGTTTCCGTTTTCATCTTTTGCCTTGCATCTCTCACAAATCAGACTTTACATCACTATGCATATAAGAAAATTAACCTCTCTTCGTTCCTGGCATATTCATGTGACAAAAATTCCAAATGATCACGCCACTTGAAAAAGCATAGGGAATCTAAATTCACCTAAAACCATCTACCAATGTACAGCATTTTCTAAACCTTTGGGACACAGGTTTAAAAAAATGGAAAAATGTTTCTAAATATGCATATATGAGGAATGCACTTGTAGAGATCTGTGATTGTGTTTCCCTTTTTCAGGATAGGAGGAAGTGAAAACTTTTTCTTACCAGAAAACTCCTCGGACTGTGTAGTGGCAAGTTTCATCATCTAGCCACACTAAGGCACATAAAATGGCCTACATACCTCTGAAACTTGTGAGACAAAAGAAATTCAGAAGCATTGTGTTAAGCTGAGCTAGGATAGGTCTGCGCTGTCAAAAAAAAAGCTTTGTGTATCGGTGTGAATGCTACAGAGAAAAATATATTTTTTTAAATAAGTTAAGAAGAACGGTTAGCTTGACAGTGTGAAAAGTAAGTGGCCAGAGGCAGGAGAGGCTGAAGGGAGTCCTTAGAGACCAAACATTATTTACAACGACTGTAACGGGAAACAAGATTTTTACTCTTTTACAGTACGAGTGTCTCTGCCAGACCTTTCTAACCATTCCAACTTTCAGTCTGTAATAATTTAACTCCACGTAAACTCACAGTACATCAGAGCTTTTAAGCACCATTCCAAAGCAACTGAAGACCACAGCTCGGACTGATGTTGCGTCAAGAGCTCCAGCTGAGCTCTATGTCCCAGGTCCGAGCCTGGACCATGCTGTAGGGAGGGTGGGATTGGCCGGCCATGGTTAACTCACCCCAGCAGCCTCCCTGGTACTTGCAGGCATGCTGTGCTGCTGCTGAGGTGGTTATCCTTCAATAAGATCTTAACCCGCAGGCTGTGGTGCGTACCCCATGTTAGAAGACAAGTGGCTCAAAGGACTCTATCTACATTTCTTCATTCTCCTGTGTGTGGTTGCAGGGTTCATAGATCCAAACCAAGACTTGAACAAAACACACATGGCGATTCCAAAACAGGGTGGAAACAAAAAAACAACTAATTGGAGATTCCTTCAATCTTTTTTTTTTCCCATTTTTGCAATAGGCAATTTTCAAAACAAAAATTAAAAATAACTTGCTGTACAACCATATAGTGTAAACAAAGATTATACTGTAGCTACAGACCAATTCCAGTTTGTACAGTATGTTGTCATACTAAGTACTAAGAAAAGATCAGTCACTGCCATTTTGTGTTTATCCAAATGATCAGGGGACAATCTCCCCAACCATACCCTGACTTCTTTCAAGAAACAGCTTGATGAAAACCTTGGATCAACTGACTGGCTGCCCAACAAGTTATGCCTTTCCAGTCTACTAGCTTCATACAGATCAAATAAATACTTCTGCTCAGTTTCACCTCACATTAGCAGCTCTTTTAGTCTTAAAGGCAGAAGGGAAAACATATTTCTACATAATTTTTCAGGACATTTTGATCAGAAAATGCTGAAACTATTAGTTTGTGGAATACTTAAAACTGAAAGTGAAAAAGCACACTAGTATCCGTATTTCCCTTCCACAAAATCAGCCAATTCTCTCCTAACTTGTAAGTTTGGTTAATTATTGACGCTCTGTGGAAACAAAACAAAAATCTCACTTCCATATGCTAGGTAAATTGAGGCTTTTCCTTAGGTCTTTTTTAGACATTTTTAAAAATGTTTTACTTTTCTGTGTTTTAACTGTTACCATACCGATTTTTTGGCATAAAATATTTCAGGGAAGTGACACTCTACTCAGATAACGCAGCTGTTCAGCTAGGATTTTTTAATACTTTTTGTTCCATCTGAAATTTAGCAATGCATGAAACTGAGGAGATCAGAGGCTTTAAAGAAACGTCTTGTCAAGGTTCTCATTGCTTATGTTTCTCTTATATTATCTTAAAATATTTTTTAAAACAATTCACCTGGAATACTGCAGCAGACTGATATTTATAGTAAAAGCGATTTCTTTTAAGAATAAAAATGAATGTGGGACTAACTGGAACTACTTTGTCAGAAGAATTAATAATAAATCTCAAATATATCTGTCTTCAATTTGAACTTGACATTAAAATGGCAGCTACATACAGTATGAAAAAAATCACAAACTATCATGGGCTCAAATATTATTTTGAATCACTTTCTGCTTTCAAAATAAACTGAATGAAAGTACTATAATGAAGGTGTAGGGCTGCTATAATGCACAAAAACATCCACTGCACTTCTCTGCAAACTCCATCTAGTGTTTCAGAGGCTTGAAGATCTACAGCTTGAAAGAATATATGCATCATGCTGTGAGAAGAGAACCACATATCATGTTGCCTCTGCTTCAGCTGATCTAATGGGTTA
Organism: Atractosteus spatula; assembly: GCF_055471065.1. Lineage (NCBI taxonomy): Eukaryota > Metazoa > Chordata > Actinopteri > Semionotiformes > Lepisosteidae > Atractosteus > Atractosteus spatula. The sequence continues at coordinate 61,079,156 of NC_142708.1, read as the reverse complement.
TCTGACATTTCCATCAAACTGTATAGATCTTGCACACATTGACGACTACATGATGACTGCCAATTAGGTTTAACACATTTACCATGTGCAGCTTTCAGAGATGCAGAAGACACCAAGTGCAAGATGAGCCACTGATAACTAGCGTCAAAAGGGTCACCTGCAGTTGTGATGTTTAAGCCCTGGTGCATTATGGCACAAGCAATACTGTGCAGATATACTCTATCTAAGAGAAGATCAGCCTTCTAAATTACTGCACTGATTCAATGGTAGCTTCTGTCCAGATATAATTCTTCTGAAACAAAGGAGGATTGGCTTCATAGCACACAGCATGTAATATCATGTTCCACAGAGACATTACAGCTATTCCATTAGAGGGACGACTTTTAAATGGTGAAAGTCAGTTAAGATCCTAATCTCTTAGTACAATTAATAGATTTGCACCAGAGTAATACTGTACATCACAACACTTTAGAGTGGATCAGACAAGAACAAACCAAAGCAGGAGTATGAATTTTTACCTTTAATAGATATTACTCCTCAACCTACAGTAAATTACAGACACATCATTCTTTTTTTTAAAAAGAGTGTCCAGAACTACAGTGTACAGTAAAGCCCCACTTCTTGAAAACGTACCTTATCTGCGCCTTGGCCAATACCAGACGTACTGTGCAGATTTATGTGAAAAACATGCGCCTAGAGAGAGAACTGGCAAAGACAAACAGCAGCTGTTAAAATGACTTCAGTCCCCCGAGTCTGAGAGCTTCACTACATCTAGTATTTAAAAAAAAACTGAGACAGCTTCTTTTTCTAAGAAAAACTAATTCATATCACTAGGTTGGATCTTGAGAGAGATAAATTCTGTTGTACTGTAGATATAAAAACAGGAACGAGTGTAGAGGTATCGTTTTTTTGTTGAAATGGCTGGGTCTGCACTTTTCTCTGTCCTCATTTTTTAACCTTACAAATAGTTCACCCCAGGTTGGATCAGCAACATATAAACCTGGCTGAGCTGTGAGCAACCAGCTGACAAGCATGGGTCTCAGCTTAACTTGCATAACTTGCAACCAACTTGAGGGAGCTGGCCAGGTACGGTAGAAGTACCTGCAAGTCGAAGAAAGCCTTGCTTTGATGCCTAGGACAAACTTTACATACATAGGAGCTGAGACGTACCACACTCTGTATGTTCCCAGGAAACACCTGCAATTACTAGAGCACAAACTAGGACCATCCCGTTCTATAATGTTGCTTAAGAGCAGAAAGTTATAAGAAAACATCAAGGTGAACAAAATACAGGAAAAGCTTAGTTTAAAAAATGTATTTTTCCATGTATTTCTGAGATTTTTTGCTTCCAGCTTCAACGATAGAGGCGGTTAAACATTTTACATAGTGCAAACATTTGCTTTTCTGATGTTAAGTGGTGTATTTAAGAGAGGAAGAAAATATAACATTTTCAGTAGAGCACATGACATTAGGTATGATTTATCTTTTTACAAGGAGAGAACAGAAAAGAGAAAACATTTTTCAGCACTGAAAGAAAAGTTCTTGTTGGTTTGACAACTGAGACCATGTTGTATAATGTCAATAAATATCCACTGCACCAGTGAATTTCCCTAAATATTCATTCTTCTGTTCAACTAAGACATAGCAGAACTCTCTTGCCTTAAGAAGGTTTTGTAAAATTAGATTCTGTAATACTACTTCCTTGTTCAGAAATAGCCTCTCCTGTGCCAAAAATAAGCATAATTTGACTACAAGAAAACCAAGTCCTCAAAATGTCTCCTAGGAAGAGAGGCATGGCAATGTGGGGATGATCAGCAAAATGAACCAATTCCCTACAGCATGCGACAAAAACTAGCAGTTTAGCTTAGCCGTTAACATGCAATGTTGAACCTGCTGCAGCAGAGTGCTCTACTTTTCCCTTTTAAATAAATTAATTTTGATCGGCTTTCCTTCATGTAACAGATCTTAAAATACAGAACTCCACATTTTCATTTGTCAAAACCCAGATGACATGGTTTCAAAAAGATTGGCAATGAACAGAGAACACTAGTAAATTGTTCTTTATATAAATAATGCAAGTTATTGCAGGTAATTCATTGTTAAGACGTGACAAAACAGCCATGCAACAGATTTGGACAACACAGGATTTTATAGTCTCAGTTTTGCTCAAATTAAAAAATGTGTCCAAATTTGCATTATTGCATTCTTTCTTTGCCCTGCAAGTTACATTTGATGTTGCCAAAGGGAAATTGACTTCAGGTGCATTTGGTTAACAATGCAAAAGCTAAAAAAAAAACCAACCAACAACATGAAATAAAAACCTTTCCCTCCAGCAACTACAAAAGAAAAAAAATCATCTTTCTAAGTGCAGTTCCGGCTGATTTTTTTTTTTAACTGGGCATGAATTCTAAATGTATACATTACTATGAATTCTTAACAAAAGACTTCGGCTCAGAAGAAATTCTAAACCATTAAAATCGGGGTTAACAAACAAATGCCATATGTTCGTTTTCGGGCAGTGTTCCTGACCCAAGAATTCCAACCCCACCAGAAAGCCTTCTGCTGTAGAGTGGTGGCAAAACACGAGCTGCTGAAAAGCAAGGTAACCTCCTGGTTCTAATAAAACTGCCATTTCTATGTACAATTCAAACTCACTCTGAAGTATAATTAGTCTGCCGGTGAAAAAAATGGATTACACTACAAAAAAGCTCTGGTGCTGAATTCTTTCCAAACTGGGTGTAGAATCACAAATGATGAAGTACACCATCTGCACACTGTAATGAGCTTGTACATTATGTAGCATCATGACTTAAAATATATACTTGTTTGTGTAAGTACACTTGACATTCTTGGTATGTCTTCTATAAACGCAGAGATCTCTTATTCATCTCCTAAATTTACAATCATGCTGCTTCTACGCCACATATCCCATTATCTTTGACAGGTCATCTGTCATGATTACTTCATTGCCCTTGATCATGTGGGCAGCCCTACCAAGGGCTCTAGTACCTATGGTTTTATGGATGTTTATTTTAATGCATTTCCAATGGGCATTCATTAGACATTTTAGTGTTGCAATAAATTCCATTCTTTGCCTTATATTCATTTGTTACATTTCTCCTGGAAAGCCTGAAGGGAAATTTCCTATTTTTTTAAAAGTTCTATGGGGGGAGAAAAGACTAAGGAGGCCTACTGGGTTTTCAGCCCTGCTCTCAATTTTCACTGCTGTAGTAAAACAAATGAGATGTAATGATATGAGCACCTAATTCCTTTTCATTTTATTTTCAAAACAAAATCTGATCGAGAATATGCTAGTGTTTATTTTGTAGGATTACCAGTATTCAGTGAAGCTCACAATTCTATGCGTCATGTGATCCTGTTACAGCAGGCAGCTCAGGCAATGAAGGAAAAGAGAACTGAACATATACAGTAATGAAGATAGGAACCTGCTTATGCTGCAAAATAAATGTTTATCAAGAACCACATCTTATTTTTGTTACACAGATTCTTCCCAAAGCTGCAGCTGATTAAAAACCTTGATTTTTTTAATCAAAAATTAATTTCCATTTTTCTTAGGCTTATGAGACCAGCTAAACCAGCTATAACATAACTTCATATGTATTTTACTTATTGTTATCAGCTCTTCATTTTGTTGGATACCCACAGTACGACACAAATGGGTCACTGATCTGTGCAGAAACTGGGTTATATTCAAGAGTATCTGCTCATAAACCCTGAGCATGTTATCGCCAAACACAGTCCCACAATTATAGGCCACAATCTGGGAGACCAAGAGTCACAACATTTGGTCTGGAATTTTAAAGATCAAGCTCAAGTATGATGGTTGGGGGAGGGGTGTCGAGTTGCTACATAGCTCCCTTCATAGTGACTGCTGGCTGACTCCTGACTTCCCAGTTCTTGATCAAGTCCTAGGATCTCACCTGATGCCCTTCCTGCTAGTTCATTCGAACATATTTCACACCCTCATATAACAAAAGCTTTCTTGTGAAATGAGGATGTGACAGTTATGCTGTGAATGTCCTTCTCTCCAAACCTGAGCCGAGCCCCATTGTACTGTACATCTGTGGGATGAGTTGAGAGGTGGCTTCTAGGGTTCAGATACCAGTGAACAGGTATGTGCTTGTCCAGGCTCTTTAAGGGGAAATGGGAACAGAACCCCATAAGACTGCAACAACAACCTGGTACAAAGCATCTGTTACTGATGTTCAGCTTGTTCTGCTTCCTAGGGCTTCTAGTCTTGACGTACATGAAAACTATCACCATGCTTGCGACAAAAAAGTGTAATTTTCCTTACAAAATGTTATGAATTGTTGGTAGTTAATGTAAGAACTTTTCATTAAAGGAAAGAATGTTTACAGGGTTTATAAGCATTTGTTTACCTCATCCAAGGTTGTCCTTGATGAAGAGAAGTTGAAGTATATATAAATAATAATAATAACCCTATTTACCAAAAGATGCTGTAATACTGGCTTTTAAAATTATTGTAATGACTGTAGCTATCGTAAATTCTGGTTGATGCTGAAAACACATTGACTGTACTACATGCTAACAGTCAAGATTCTGTGACAGAAGTGACAAAGAGTGACAGAATGTTTATTTTTAATGCTACAGGAAACCTATCCCTTCACTTATAGGAGAAAGCTTTGAGACCAACCCCACTAAACTGATGTTGAATAAGCACCTTACTTCAGATCTACTCCAAATTGTTACTGTTGCTTCCATTGCTGGTGCTGTTGTTGCAACTCAGTCACCACTTCAGCAATTGTAAAAACTAGTTTGTGAACAGTGCCAGTTTACATGCATTGTAAAGAAGGGGACTGTTTTAATACTTGATTTTATCGTTTCTGCAACGCCTATAGTCTTTACCAGAATTATCATTTTATTTTTGCCAAGTACAAAACAGTTACTGTTAGGTAGAAGAGATTTTTAATGATTTTCTGGGAATTTAAAAGCAGTTTCTCAACTGAAAATAAAGGATGAAGAGATCTTTCTCCACTCACCCAACAGTTCAATTGTTTGATTATCCCTTCCTTCCTCAGTCCCACCAGTCCCAATTACAGTAGATAAATATTAAGAGCTTTACTGTTTGTACTATTAAGATGGTCAAACAGTAAAGCAGGCATCATAATCAAGGCTATTTCAATGGCACATAAATGACTGATAGCTTATGTTTCTATCCTCTTTCAATGTTGCTGAGGCCTCTGGCTTCACACCTACTGAAATGCACAACTCGGCCTATACAAATTAAAGGGAGAATTGTATATGAATGTGGGGTCCATCGGGACTCCCTGTGGTTTAGGATTACTCATTCAATCCCTCTTGTAGCCGGTCCCAGGAGATACAGTGGCTCTCTCTTCTGTGTGAGGAGGCATGCTGGGTCCAGCCCTTATCGCCTTTGTTCTGTGGACTTGAGCAGGCACCAGATTGGCTCTTGCACCGAGACAATCAGGTCTACCCAAGGAACGTGCTGGCCTGACGCCAAAGGATTTACTGAGAGGGGATTTATTTAGGTCTTTTGTTTGTTTAACCTATTTAGCTGCACTTTCATTTTGTATTTTAATAACAGGGAAAGAAAGAAGTCTCATCCTGTTCGGTACCTCTGAGCATATTCATTTGTTCAGCTCTTGTTACCATTTTGTAATATTAGGTTCGCTTCACTCATGTTCCTCAAAATGTATTTTATATCATCAGGAATTACAATTTAATTTGTGTTTGAAAACAAAATAGTCGTAGTCTGATTCTGAGGGCTTAAGGGAAAATTCTTTAGCAGGCTGAACACTAAGGGGATATTGCTGCACAGCCTGTATGAAATCATTTGTATGTGAGATCTGAGGCACCGAATTATTATGACCACCACATTTACCTCACTGCTTTCTATACGGATGTCAAATTTAGGGATTCATATTCAAAAAAGCTAGAATGCACAAGCAAATATCACAAATAGGTTCTGTATAAAAATGGAAAGTTGTTCCTTTTAATGTTGTAGTGTTAAAGTTCAACGTTCTTCAGCACATCATTTGTAAAGAATGACCGGGTGACCGACATACTAACCGCTGATTGACTCTGACCTGATATGGGTCTGCCTGACAGCTCGGTCTATTAATGTAAATGCTTAGTGAACCGTGTATGACTTTCTTAAAGGACCATTTTTCATTATTTCTTCACTTCTAGAAATAATATCCTTTTCTGAGAGAGATCCAAATCTGGATACCAGAAAACACTGCCAAAACAGCTCTATACTAGGATGTGAATAAAGCCTGTTATACCAGATACCAAAATACTTCTTATTTTCAAACTTTATTTTCATATATTACTTTCAGAAAAATACTCAATTTCCTTTCTTTTAAGATTCATGTGCAATCTGAAACTAATGTACTACAGTAAATAAGAATGTGATACAAAGAAAATACACACTGTAGATGTTGTTCCTAGATTTCATTTATCAAGGTGTCTTCGGGACAATGGATTCTTACAAGTGACAATGGGAAAAAAAAGGGATAGTATGATCACTACAACCACGATCAATCAGAACTACTCGCAGTGCAAACACCACTCTGTTATTACCTGGCAGATGGGCACATGCATGAATAAGTGCAGAGCCTTTCTGGAAGCAGTAACCAAATGCTGTTGTAGTTCAAAGTATTTCATACTTCCCTTTAACACTGTACAGTATGATCAGGAGAACACAATTCATCTCCAAAGTTAATCTTTTTTAAGTCTTAAGTCTTGGTGATTAAAGGCCACAGGAGTGATTGCGTATTTTTATCAGCAAGAATTCCTTAAATTCACAGACATTTGGACCAAAACAAATGATAGACATAAATCAATTAATCCTTGAGGACTCAGTGCCAGCTGAAGTGGACTGGATTCTTGGCTTCCATGTGACGTTTCATAACCTGCGAGCTTGGATGACAGTCAGACTTCACAGTTAATTTCACATGACCAGATCACACAAACCAGAATACCATTAAGCCTTGGATAAAAGAAGCTAATAATAACCTGTTATGGTACAGATCTGCCCTCCACAAACTTCACTTTGTTTACAAAAAGAACACCAAAATGAAGTTTCTTTCCAGCTCAACACATTAACAATCTACTTCCCATTCAAATGTTTCTTTTGAGTGAAAAGGATGTAACAAAACATTAATCATTACCTTTGGGAAACCTGAACCTCATAATTTCTTGGACATACATTTATACTTCTTGTAAAACTGTTAAAAAACCCTGTCGCAGGTTAGATGAATAAGCAAATACACACTCTGTATAGGGGAAGAACTGCACATAGTCATTGTGTTCCCTCCCTTCATTGAATTTAGGCTATACCTTACAGCCCTGTCTCCCTAGTATGGTCCCCAAGCTAAACAGGAGTTAAAAGACACCTGCTTTGGAGAAACTTTCACAAGACACCCTATTGATGAACCCTTTGATGACAAATGTTAATCATCATAATGAATTTAGTTATTTCATGTCTGTTGAATAAAACAAAGTGCACTTACTACAAAAGATGGCTATTTACATGATGATAACTGTGAAAATTGTGGCAATTGTGGGAAAAAAGTTGTGGTAAATTGCATTTGATGCACAGCATACATTTTGGAAATGGGACATTTTGTAGCTTTCATGTCGACGAACACCATTGGTGCAATAATTTCTGAAAAAAGGAGATTAGAGAGACTTGTTTTGGACTGTTGGTTGCATGTAAATGTGCACCAATATAACCCTCTATTAACCAATCAAGACACAAAGATTTCTAAACCCAGTTTAAAAATCTATACAGATTGACTGGTTAAAATGCACCACATGACCCTGTTTTAAAACTATGACTTATACAGTAGACCGTCTTCTCATTTAACCCGGCTCACATGTTGAACATCACTGCACCGCACAATTACAGTTCTAGAATTCCATTGTCTTCAACCATGCATTAGTATCTAATCACTGCCTCGGAGCTCACACCAGCTTGTGCTCCAATCATCCTCCCCATTCACGCCACTAGTTTCTATGCAAAACAGAGAGGCCAAGCAAGCTAAACACTGGTGTTAACCTGCCTTAACCCCTTCTAATCCCAGACACACTTGCCCAATTTACAGTCACTGAACATAAGTAATTACCACATTACATGTGGTAGGTTGACTCTGCATAAAGCTGCTCTATAAAGCTGTTCTCAGTCATAAAAGTTGCTGGCGAATGAGAGTGCACAGGGCTACAACATACATTTAAGATGCATTTTGTGCTTAAACTGGAATTATATAATATTACACACTGCTGTACTAATGAAATCAGACACATATGGCATTGGGATCATTGCACAGCATAACCAAAGTGCTGAAAACGGGCAAAGGCAATATCACAGTAATCTGTCAGTAAACTAATAATAAAATAGAAAAGATTAGTCAGTTTACATATTCCAACAATAAGCATGAAACAGGGAGCTGTCTTTAAGTGTATAATTTGAAGCACTCTAATTATCATCAGAGAGAAAATGTGTGCCAAGGAAGTAACAAACCACAATAAAGTGACATTATCATCTTATGTGCCAATTTATTCAGCATGTCAAACAGTTATATTTACCATACAGACTGATAGTCCTTTCTTTCTACTTGTTAAGGCCTTACAATATTTATCCAACAAAAGCACAGTTCATGTGCTTGCAATGCATGCAAGATTGTATATAGAGTTGCAAAGCATGTTAGTTCTGAATTATCAATGCTGCTAATTACAGTACTGTATACACTAAATACTCTCATGAGGTTAACACAGCTGGTCCCATTGAAATACCAAACATTTTAAAATATACACATCATACAAACGAAGCATGCTAAGCAGAATATTTTAATATAAGATCTCATGTTTATCAGCACTTTTTTTCCACTTGTCTCCTGTGCTGAAGAACAAGCTACACTGCTCACTTAAGCACATCTTCTTCAATATCCTTTCTGGAGACTTTGTTTATTTCACACTCAGTCATGCAAAAAAGAGGGTGATGATATATACACATAGTAATATTGTAAGGCATCTCACCCTACACAGAACAACTTTGAACTAAACTGTCTAAAACTGAACTGTAACCTCTGACAAATGATCTGGAAAAAATACTGGAGTTCACAAGTAATACACTGCAACTATATGCTATGACACTTAAGATGATATAGATGGCATATGACACCATAATACTGCAACAGCTTTTAGAAGTTTTTTTATTACTTGTAACATTATTATAACTGCTTGTGAGGCGAAGAGGATGACCAGAACGTACGCCACTCCTATTAAGGTTGGGCGATACTGTACTGTACATGTCAGAGGTTCCAAAGGAAAAGGGATAACAGGATGCAAGACACATTGGTCTCTCAGCATTCCACCAAGACTGGGACAGGGTCTGACACTAGAAATAAGCTTAAGTTACTGCAGTGTAGGGCAACATTCAGAAAGACAGTTATACATTGGAAAAACAATTAGAAAACAGATGTTAAATTATATTTCAACTCATTTTGCTAACTCTTTAGATGGACAACTTTATTTGCTACTTATTTACTAGAACACAAATATTGATATAGATCCAGTAGATTTTAGTGATGTTAAAATAGATTTTTTAAATCAATCTTTACATTTGTATTCTTTTAATACCCATTACAGATTGGTAAAAGTTCTGGCAACCTTTGTCTTCTTAACACTTTTGAACCCCTTTGTCATACTTAAAAAGTATGTTTTTTTAGAAACAATCATGTTTTCATTTGCGATATCCTGGATTTTTTTTACTGAGGAGAAAGTGTTAAGAGCAGTTCCTTGAAATTCCTGACTCGCCCCTGTGTATTATGGGCTCAGGTCTTATGACTGGAAAGTACACACACACTCACACCAAGGACATCCTGATTAACCTTGAGACCTCCCCCTGCAGTCAAGGAAGAACAATGCAGACATTCACAGAATCAAGGAAGCTTCCAGGATGTTGTCCGGAATTCTTTTGGACATACAATCCTGCAGGGCAGAACATGGATGATTTGTCACACCTCTTGTTGGGAATTTCAGACATTAAATGGCTATTGGGCTGAACTGAACAGCAGGCCTCAACAGAAGATCAAGAAGCCATACAAAAGTATTCTTGGAGATGTGATTTGTGAAGGTTGCCCAAGGCAGATGTGGACCCATGATAAAATCACACCCTAATCCCAAAGGACCAGGAGGGATATTTCGAGGTGCCAGGGAGTGATCATTTAGTGTCCGCCATCAGGCAATGTTAGCTGACAAAAGATAAATACAACACTCAACCTCATGAATTTAGCTGACAGAAACATTCTGTTGACCGATACCAGTCAACTGCAGCTAAGATTTTCAACCTTCAATCAGGAAAGAAAAAAAGTTTAAGGAGAGAAAAAGGAATGCAAACTTTAATTTACCAGCTAATACAGACAGATTTATTATTTAAAAAGACTTCAAAATGTTTAACATTGTAAAAATCAACTGGGTAATATACTGGGTTTACAAAACTATTCTAATTGGTGTTCTTTTTCCCAGGTTTCACAAAACTATGAGACATTGGCATCGTGACAAATTTCAGTTCAATTTAGGCTGACTGCTCCCTAACACAAGATGTCCTAAAATAGAATCAAGAGGATATTTCTTCTCGATTACCTCTATTTAAAAGCAGCTCTGGTATGGCAAAGAACACAAATATGCCCACAAAGTTACATGAGCTGCAAATACTGCATACTTGAAATATGAGTCTTTCTAAGAAAATGCGAAAAAAAAATCAATAAGAGAAATGAGACAAATGCTGGCACAGCATCAGACGGTTTTTGTCTTTAAAACCTTTGAACAGCTGGAGTTTTACAACACATCTAACCACCCTTTCATATGAAAAAAACTGAGGAGGAACGTTATTGGTACAATCAAAAGGCATGTTAATCTGAATATTTATAGACTAAAGCTGGGGCTCTGCTTGCCCAAATTTCTTTTCTGACTCAGTTACAAGTCGCTTTCTGTATTTCTTATAAAATTCTTTTATGAATGATTAGTTTCCCTTTGGGAAAGAGGTCACAGACGAGGTCACTTCCTGTCTGCACCAAGCTACTGTAGTGTCTAGAGCCACTGTCCTCACCACAGTTGCAATTTGATACCTACAAGAAAAACTGGAAAGGTGGTTTTGAAACCAAATAAAACTTGAAAACCCCTTTTTAGAGGTATAATTGACTGAAGTGAATCTGTCTTAAATCCTATTCAAATACCAACAACCAGTAAGTATTCTGTTTTGTTCAAGTTTATAAAGCAAAGACAGCCTGGAATTTGTTACTCGTACTGCTACAGGACACTGTGTTCAAATTGGATAGCATGCTTAAATTACTGCCTAATCTGATATAACTCAGGTTCTCGGTTTGGCAGAAAGCTTTAATCTCTATGTAAACTGATAAATTGTTAGGATTTATTTTATCTTTGCGCTGCTGATTTCAGGTTGGGCCCTAAATCCACTGTTTTGGAGTAGTGTTATACATCACCACAGCCATGTCAGAGCCCAGAGCTCTGCTGACAAAGTGAGCTCACCTTACTGGAAAAGCCTACAAATGATTAAGAACAAAGTCATAACATTCCTTTATTATGGATATAGGCCTTCTATAACTCCTGTTCACTTTAATTCAACACTACCTTGTTTAAGTTCATAAAGAAAATGGTTTTATAGACAGTAAGAAGCTTCTTATTTCCTTTCCAGACAGAGTAACATAGTGTACTGTACTACAATATGATTACTGAACTGGGAGGGATGCTTTTGCAACTTAAACCAGTGGTCAAACGTGTTTCTGGGTTCCAAAAAGGGAAAAGATATTTCGGACCGACACAGTCTATTTAAATTTAGTCGATTTTGTATTTTAAAACATTCTCTTCCTAAAGAAATGTATCAACAGATTTTGATGAAAGCAAAGCTACATTTCGTTTTCCCCAGTTTTGTCACAATGACCTTTGACAGCTGATATAGGTCTTTCAAATCGAAGGTGAATGGCACATAAGAAGCATTTAACAATTAAGTAAAGTCACTCATTTTTTTAACATTTAAGAGACAGACTTCTGTGACTTGATGCACTTCAAACAAATTATAATTATTTAAATGGATTGCCTCTATCAATCACACAGAAACCGTCATTTTAACACTCCAAAAGGCAAGAGTATCTTATAAACTGCACCACTCTGTGTCACTCTGTACATATAGCACCCATCGGGAGCATAGGCACAAACTAATAAAAAGCATTTACTGCAATGTTGGTATTAATAAAGCACAAATTTGTGTTGTATGAGTAAATCTAAGAAGTTGTAAAACACTCTCAGTGTAATAAAGACAGCGTTTATGAGGGCAAGAAGAATGTTCAGAAAGTTTTACATAGTTATCCTATCAGAACAACACATGGTCTCACACTACCATTAACGTTTCTGGTGTGTGGTCTTATCTTTGGATTACACTTTTTTGTACTGGAAACAGCTATTAAGATCTATAATACAGCAATCAATTTGGAGCTTGGAAATACAACAAAGTTGGATCAAGGTACCGTATTCTTACCAGTGTCAAGTTTCAAGGCTCACTTTGCTCCTGTAGCATTCCCGAATAATCTAAATATCCGTTCATGTTCAGTAGAGAATACTAGGACAGCTTATATTGGGCGTATCAAGATTTACATATTTTGCTTCTCTGTATTGTTTCATTTAATTCACGATTCAAGCTAAAAATTTAAGTCAATCATGGACGTCAAAGTGCTGTGGCTCTCCTAAAAAGACTCAAAAATAATTTAAGTTGATTAGACAAGGCAGCAAAGGAAGAGGAAATAGATCTTTTGATAAATATTTGGAAGAACTGCACTTTTTCTCTAGTATTATGTATTAATTATGTTTTAGTTCCCCTCACTGTTTTATTACAAATTGATGTTTGAGCAATAGAGCTCTCGGAAATAATTCTGTGGGGGCAGATTTGCTAAATTTCACAACTGGTTTACACAATTCCTCTAAAACAGCCACACTCCTCACTTTATTCTCAACATAATATTACAGATAATCTGTAGTCTTGAAACAGAAAAGTTTCCCACACGCCCACGGATTTAAACTGTCTCTCGTGTCTCAAGGTGTAGGTCTACAGTAAGTAATGAATTTCAAGGTTATGACACTTAAATCAGTAGTCTGCCAAGACTTTAGAATAAACTACGATTTATTTACTCAAAGAATATGAGCTATTCAGGAAGCTCTGAATGAGATCCATGCCTTGGTATGCTTGTCTGCTCTGCTTTGACAGAAAAGACAAACAGAAACGTATTACTTATAAGACCAGCTATACAAAAGTAAATTAGGCAGAGGGCCCATTTGTGTTCTTTTACTTTTGCTGGGTAATAACAGACATGGAAAACTGCATCATCCACATCAGAAACACCTTGCTAGCCTCACACTAGGAAACAAACGTTCGTCTACAGATACACAAGCGCGGATGAGCTTTAAAGATTCAGCCAACCGAGCAAATCAACAATTCCAAACCCAAAACCTGATGGTTATGGTCAGCTTGAAGGTGAGTGAATGTTTTATATTCTAATCAGGATCATGGTTAGACAACCGTCATACAGTCATCACTATATGATTAAGCTAAATTATTGCATCATCAACTCCATTTAAATAAAACAACAACCTCTTAGAGGAAACTTGGGAAATCTAAGACTGTATGTGTCACATCTTGCTGTCTTGTTTACACAGACCTTTAAACAGGTATTTCCCAATAACGTCTGGCATTTTTCTCACCTTCCTTCATTTACTTTTAAATTAATGTAGGAAGAAAATGGGCACAACATTAACTAACCTTACCCTTCTCCTAACCAGAGCTGACTACTTGAGCACTATCAATCTGTACTCTGTACACAGTGGTAAAGCGGTACTTCACTTTAACTGTGTTGGGAGCTCACTGTGCAAGAGACAGGGTGTCATTCAATCTGTACAGCAACTCACTCCATGCAGCTCCACACTTCTGACTTCAATATTCACACAAACATAAATCTGTGTACTTCTGCTGTCTAAACCTACAAGCAATCCATAACAGACTTCGAATACACATTAAACGTAAAGCTTATTATTATAACAAGCATAGCTATGAATCCCACAAGAAAAACATCTCTGATGACTCTGTATGATGAGCAATGAGGTAGTTACCTTAGCTGTCCCTTACAGCTAAGAAACATGAAGAAAGCATCAACCCACACAAGAGAGACAAAAACAAGGACATCTGGCTTGTGTCAATTCCTCTCACCACACCCAGTGACCCCAATACATAATGGCAAATAGCACACACATTGAACTCCAGAGCTTCCATCATAAAACCGTTATGACAATAAAAGAAACAGTTAAACCCCTTTTTTCTTATTAATTACACAGAAAATATTAATTCAATGTACTTTTAACCACAGTACTGTATCTGGTTTCAGAGATTCTGAGTACGAATGAGGTACAGCACTATAGTTACACGAGATTAAAGTAAATCAGTGAATAGAAACAATAGTCAAAGACTCTAATAAATGTATGCAGACAAGGTGTTTACTGTAGGTGTTTACTGGCATCACTGTATGCTGTAGTCTACACTTTACCAGTAGCAGTGTATGTAGCAGTTGCAAAACAGCCACATGTCCTATATGTTTTTAATTCTCTGCCTTTGTTCTCAAATCTATTCTATTTATTAGGGGCTTAGATTTAACACACAGTACAGAAATACTTATTAACGTAACTTTATATGCTGTAGACACATGTGAAGGCAACTCCCTTCTTCTCCGTCTTGTGACTTAATGCCTAGCATGAAGAGTCATTCTAGTGGAAACGAGTCACTTCCTCAGAGTTTCTGGAAACTCCCAATGTCAATGTACAGTAGAACATTTATGATTTAATCCAAAATGCCTCTGTGTCGCATTTATTTATTTTTTTTAAATCCACAGTCGGTGGAAGGAATAAAGCTAACTTCTACAATTGACTCCACCACCTGCATGTTTTCAAAATCAGTGCTGAAATTGTGTAGCTCAGAGTGACTCCTCTAGGGGTGGCAGAGACTGGATTATACTGATACTCTGGCTATCAAAGACTGAAGCATTATCACCCAACAGCACCTGTTTTCAAGGCGAGGAAAGGATAAGACTCTTCCAAAATACTTTGCTAATGTGGCACCAAAGCATTTTCTCTACAGGGAAATCTGATTAGGAGCTTTTGACTATATCACAGACATCACAGGGTTTTACAAGTTCATTTTGTAAAATAAAGAGATAAGGATGAGTATCTCCACTGTGAGATTTGTTGTATATGCTTTACAGAAAATGAGCAAATACAAAAAAAGATTTAAAAAAATGATTTTGTAAAATCGACAGGAATAACAATGTATCCACTATACCCTCCTTAATGACCAATAAACAGGACAATTAAGGTATTTTGCATAGAGTGACACTTCTAAATTTTATTGTTTATCTAGTAAAACAAATATAGAGCAATTTTAGAACAGAAACTTCAACAAGACTAGGCCATTTGGCCCATTTAGCTCATCTGCTCTTCCAGTACCTAACTGGTCTGAGGATTTCATTCAGTCATGCTTTGAAAGGAGTGATGGTACCACCTTCAGCAGGATGGCTGAGGAGATGTGTTCGCTAGATGGGACAAATGACCTCATTTTTAACCTTTCCTGACCTTACTCATGCCTTCATACCTAAAGAAATTGACATAATGTGTGCTTTACTCAGACCAGAATCCAACCTTGTTGTTTTCTGGTACACAAAATAATTCCATTAATTTTGGGATTTAGGCTGAATTCTGTGAGAAAGATGAAAATGTTGTGTAAGAAAAACATGCAAAACACATTTAATAGTTAGGCCTTTTCAATATAAAAAGGTGTCTAATCTTCAATTCCCAGCCTGTAATATTTAAATATTTAATTTACCTTTCAAATCTAACAAAGCAAATTGTGCTAGAAGTCTTAGCAGGTAACTTTATCCATACAGTATCTAATAAATGTAAAAGGAGCAGCTAACACTCCTTCTCTCTAACCTGATGCATAAAGTACAGTACAGTATATAGAAATATTCTCTGTTGAAAAATAGTTTTACTTTTATCTATAAAATACATAAATTGCTAGACTATTGTAAGAGTTGAGCAGATTTAAGCACGCAGGACTATTCTCCTGCAGGTCTTATAGCTGTTTTTGGAACAATCATTTAAAACTTTGATAACATGTTAAAAAAGAACCCATGCAGCAGACAAGTCATTGCTGGTTCGAGTTTGGGCTATCATTAGTTTACTGTGGTTTCAGCTCTTCAAGCAAAGCCTCACATTGTACAAAGAAGTCAATCATGGCTACATGGACTTGTGTCAGCAACGATATGTTGAGTTTACAGTAACAGTAACCTCTTTCAGGTTACTGGACGGCTGTATTGTCCCATTTCTTTCAACATCACTTCTCAATCACTGCTAATTCTTGTATACATGCCGTGTGACTCGCAAAGTGATTAAGAAGGGGATGGCTCTGACAGTGCACGTTTCATAAGACAACTTACACGATTCTTATCCCTTCCTTCAGTGGCATCTATGTCTCGGAATTAAAGGTGAAATAATTAACAAATGATGATTTTAAATTGCACAGGGGTAATTAAAATAATTGGCAACTCCAAAAAGCTCAAACAATACACCTGGCTGAAAAACAAGAAACATTAAGACGTCTCCTCAGTTTTCAAAAATCTTGGTTAACTATGGAATGCGTCTTCTAATGCAGAACTGGAAAGGTGCTTTACACAGATTTCTTGGGTCGACAGAGATGTACAGTAGTTTGATTGTATCACCTCACATTCTTGAGAAGTGCCTCAGCTTTACTACTGCTACATGCATGTAGGATGAAACCCTGCGCTTGGACGGCTATTGTTTTCTGTGCTGAACTTGCCAGAGGTCCAGGAAACACTATGGGTTTTCAAACTCTATTCAACAACAGTTTACATCACCGCCAAAGACTAGCTTACAAATACTTGCTGCAATCACATTAAAAAAGGATCTAAAGAATGTGCAGGGAAACCACAAAACTCAAAATAACTGAAGAGAGAAAAAGCAGAATGGGCAAGTGGAAACGGTTGTATTAAAAAGAGGTGTTTTCATTGGAATGCTTGTTCTGGCTCCAATTAGTGATATTACCAATGGACAGAAATACAAAAGGACCCACTTTTACTCAGTGAACACATCTTATTTTTGAAAATGCAGAATAAAACCTAAGAGGCCATCCCCTTGCTTTAATACATTTCTGTGTGGTCCACAACAAACTCAATCCCCTGATGGGAGGAGTCCTCCTTCTGTAGTTTTGCACACACTCAGAAGAATTAAAGACTCTGCGACTCACAATGACCCAAGGACCTATGGTGAAAAAAACAATGCGCCTGTAGTACAAAAGTGTAAGGATCAAGCCAGGGAGTGTCTAAACACAGAATGTTCATACTTTACCACCCAGCAAGTCATACTTTGAAAAACAACAGAATAACTTGGATTTATCCTTTGAATGTCCCAGTGCCATTTTATGACTAGCATATTAAAACATTATTGTAGCTTGGTAGAGTGGAGGTAAAGACTGGAAAAGTTCTGCAGAAGCACTGATGAATGGACAAACTGGATTAGGATTGCAAAAAAAGTGTTAGGATCCTTTGTTAGGATGAAAAGCACTTGTCCAAACATGTTGTGCCTTTTGTGTTTGTACATAAACAGACGTATTGGAGATTTAAAAACAGTGTCCCACTCATACTGTAAATGAAATCCTCCAGTTTATTTGCAGTGAAACAATGTTTTTTTAGGACTTAAATGGCTCACGCAGGGATTCAATTAAATAATTGACTCTCCAGTGAACTGTAAAATCGCAAATCCTGTTTGTGGACTTTCTTCTTGCCCCTACCCAACAGGAGGCTACCTTTAGAACGGGGTTTGTAATTTGCAGATGTTAAAAGGGTCAAAGTTGTGATTCCGTCCCTAGCTTAAACCAGAAAACAAAAAACCTCCCTGTCTCTACCCCAACCACTTAGATGAACAACTAGCTCAAATTAGGCTGGTCAGCTCTTTGTCTTAATATCACTGAACATTATTGTCCAAGAAGGAGGACCCAGTTTGCCACCACACTCCTTGAAGCTAAATATCTCCGTGTCCATAAAAGCAGGTCCTTAATCATTGCATTTGAAGGATGCAATATGTTTGAACATTTAATCCCCAGTCCATTGGTGCCCCTCCTGATGAAGCTAATCTGTTTGTTTTTTTTCTCTAAAACAAATCAATACCAGGAAGGACCATGCAACCAAAAAAAGGGGAAAAAAGATTCCAACAGTGTTGTCTTGCTTCAGTTGAATTTATAGAAATCACAAAACCTACAGACTTGGGTACTGCAGCTCAATCTGAAAGGACTTCACTTTTCACCTACCTGCTTTTGTGTCTCAACCATGTGGTGCACTGTGGTCAGGCCAAATTCAATATTCCCCCTTACGAGATATAATCTGAACCGACATCCAGATGCATTTCTTACCAATGGTGAATCATACAGATCATTTATGCAATAAACATAACACATGACATTCAAAAAGGCAGGGCAATTCATGATGATTCTAACACCATGATCTACAGGGTCAAGCGATGCTATTAAACATAAGCCTTGAAATTAAGATGTTCTGTATTACACTGCTGTGGCTGGTGCTGGCATGCAGAATAGAAATCACAGAGAATTAAATTTTCCCTGGCTCCAACTTGCAGGAGTCAAGGCCAGTTTCCATCCGCCTCGTTCCTCAACACAGACAACTCTGCCAGATACAGTGAGCACAAAACCATGCAGCGGGAAACAAAAAACTGTACTTACATCACTCTTCCTGAACTTTGCTTTAAGGCTCTTCATTTTTGTACATGCAGTTTCACAGAAGTCAAAAAAGCCTGTGTGAATGAAGTACAATCGTCAATTTGAGTGCTCCTCCTCTTAAAAGAAAAACACATTCTGGGCGTAATGTGCTCTCCCAAGCGGTCATAGCAGACCAAACAAGTGATACTGTTCAACACATGAGCCTCCATTGAAGACCGGCATAACCGTTATGCTCTTTTAATAAAGATGAACAAACGTAAAATGTTCATTTGCTAGTTTCTTCGTTTTGTTAGTCTAAAGTAAGCAGCATAACGGTCTCTCTCTCTATATTTTTCCTACACGTGCTAAAATGTTTTAACTACAATAAATCTTAACTAGATTCAAATTTCACCTTGCTTAAATCAATTTTCTTTTGTGATAGGAACACATCTGCAGCGACGTCTCTTCGTAGTCAGCATATTTCCTCCAAATTACATGACAAAAAGGCTCTCTACGGCTTTAGTACACTCTCCATTTATATTTTTTTACTTGGCAATCTTTTCACTTTAAGAGCCATCCGGACAATAAAACACATGCACTTTTTTTAAAAGGGGGTGAGGGTTATGTTTTTCTATGAACGTCTGTCCAGCACTGTCCGGCTCCGCGACAACAAAACCCCTATTCATTCCCCTACAGCCTCTGGTCTCTCATTCGTCAAGCCAGCGAGCTCTGCGCTCAAAAATGTTTTAACTTCGACAAATGTTTTGAAGACTTACCACATAAAAAGTTGAGAGGCGTTATAAGCCAACCTGTTGAACAGTTCCCAAGTTTCACCCGAGTAAAATAAAAGAAGAGGAGAAAGAGAGGCTTAAAAATAATAATGAAACAATCTTTTTTTCTCTGAGCTCGGGGAGCACCGACAAGCGCTCTCGCATGTATTAAGTCCGCTCAGCCCATTCAGTGGCCTGCGAAAGTGCTCGGGCGCTCTGATTGTTTCCCTGGGTTGAAAGGGTGACGTCACCCCTGCCCTCGTCACAGCCGACTTTTTTGCAAAAGCGGCGGCTCAGTCAGGCGGTGTTGGTGTACTGCTGTCCACGGGTCTGGCCGCTCAGCCGCCTCGCCCCCGGGCAACGCTGTGACACACACACACACTCCAAAGTTTGTTTCCAAAGAAGTGGTGCAACAAGAGTTTTATTTATTCTTTTTGTTTCTGAATGAGTCAAGGCTTTGAAGCGTTACGGAAACTTGAAGGTAGTCAGTCAGAGCAGCTTCATTCATTTGCAAGTCTAACAGTGTTTTGCTCAAGTATCTAATTAGCCTACTCCCTTATGAAATAACACAGCTATCCTGCCAGATGTACTGTATTTTGTTGTTATGGGAACTACACTTGGCATTCGGTTTCTGTTCTGTGGGAAATGCTTTTGGAGAGAGGGAAGTTTGTTCAAACGTGCAGAAGATACTGTACAATCTGTTAGGTTTACATCACCCACGCTGTGGTGTACTATCATTTAAAGGTGAAATAATGTCTTGGAGGTTTCACAGTGTGCTTGCAGGAGGCAAAGTATGTCATGGTGCAGTAAATATTTCCCTCTGGAAACACAAAAATATTTTAGTTCATTTGTGTTCTTTGTGTATCCTTAATGAATACCCGTTTTTTCTATGGTTTGAAATATAAAAAGAACAGTTTATAATGTATTTTAATAATAATTGTAACAATACAGTTTCTTTCTCACCTTCAGTCCTTTCTCATCACATCCTTATTGTCATCAACATTGACAGGCTGAAGGCACTGAGCGATTTAAATTTTGAACAGAGAAGACTATGAGGGGTCCTGATTCAAGTTTAAAAAACATTCAAAAGCACCGACAAAGTCAACCCAGAAGGGTTTGCTTCTGCCGCAAGAAGCAAGAGCATCTCAACGCTAAATGAAAATATGCAATGACAAGATCACTCTTCAAATTTGCACATGTATCCTCAATTCACAAGACATCTGTTCCCACCCTAATCTATGAACTGCAAACAATGTTCCCTTGAAACAGTGCTCTGTTTATCATCATTGTGAGGTTTTGGTCCAAGACAGCCTAATATGATTATCATTTCTTTCAATTACAACATCTATTCATGGCTGGATATGGTGAACAGATGATGTCTGCTCTGTAGACATTCAATTATCCCTCAGCACTGTTTCTTTATTGAAACCTTGTAATGCCCACATTTTAAAACTCTTCTTGTTCTTTAACTCAGTCAATTGTCTGTTAATTCTGTGAGTCTGAATTAATGCTTCGAATGAAGAAAATAAAAGAGAATATCTCCTGCTGCTGTGATGTATGTACAGTATGGTTAAGATAGTAGTTCTGTTTACTCTGCCCTTAGCAGTGTGTCTGTTTACAGTGACAGATTCCAGAACCTTTTTACAGGGGAGCAGGTCTTCTGGATCTTTTTAAATCATCTTTAGATAACAGCCTCAAACACTTTCATTTAAACTAATTAAGTATTTAAATGTCTAATTTTAATGTTTGTATCTCTACAAATAGTGTACCATTGTGGTCATAATATAATTCATATTTTTTATTTGTTTGCATACTCTGCTTCACTTTAGTTTTGCTTCGGTTTCATAATTCTAAATTTTTAGTTTTTCTCAAATTGAATTTGCATTTTACATTGATTTACAAATATCACAATTGAAAGTCTCTGCAAATTTCACGGAGAAAAAAAGGAGAGAAAATTGAAATAATATTAGTCAACATTTATTGTGTTTGAGGCAAGATTCAATATATTCCATACAGTATATATTCTGTACCATACTTCTATCTTAATGGTACAATGTTTATAATAAAATAAGGTCATTTTATAGTAAGGTTTTGTAGTAAGGTAATCATGTTACACTATAAGAGAGTTTGTCAACCTCTATTCTGGCATCTTCCAGATTTTCTTCAAACAAATCTCTTGGTTACGTAATTGAAACCCTAACTGAATATATAATATTTATAATAAAAAATAGCATCTGAGAGTACCAAGGCCAGAAACTTTAACGCTGAACACCAGGCTTTTATAGATACTTGAATTGACATTGCAGGAAAATCCATGACATTTTACTGTTTGCTTCCTGCAGTATTTTCATTATAGAGCAAAATTAATTTATTAATTAATTTAATTAATTAATTAAAGTAAGGAAGTGGCAGACAAATTCCACAAGCATGACAATACTGCAAATGCAAAGAAAGACTGCAGAAAAGAAACACTTTGCTTCAGGCTCTGTAGTGGAGAGAAAGAAACCAATAAATTAAGAACAGAAAACATTCGTTTAAAAATAGCATACATTATGTGCAATTACCTTGCAGCCACTAAGTAACAAATGAAACAATGGATGCTCTTCAATTTGTCTCATTAAAGATAAATTTATAATTTCTCAACAAACTTGATCCTATCATGTTGAGAAAGTCTAATACAGTGATAATATATCTGCAGCACAGCACCAGACACAATACTGAGGAGACACAAACACAGCAGTATCTTGTGAAGTGTCTTGTGTCTTGGTGGCAGAGCTTGACACAGATAATCGTGCTGAAGGTAGATGTGGAAGTGTTGGACTCGTATATTTAAAAAAAACGTCCAAAGATCACTCTGTGGTTTTTTAGTTTCTGAAAAATATACAATTTACATCATACATCCCCTTTGATTCAGTTTGGAGGAGAGTCAAATCTGGGGCCTGGCTGAACCCACACATATACTGAACATGACCACTTCTGTCACGTCTAAACATACAAACCTAATGACAGATTGGATTTGTCTCCACACATTTGTGTATCTGTTACAGAATTGTGTTGATTAAAGGAGCTATTCAGATCGCCAAATCCAATCCTTTTAGCTCACATCTTGTATGCCCTGTTTTATGTGTTTCGTTGGTTGTTGTTTCTATTTTGGCTTCTACAGTGTTTAGCTCATTAACTGTCTATAACTATAACTACAATATAATCTATTAACTGTAAGAAAATCTAGAAAATGAATACACAAACATGGGCCTTAAATAGGTGTGTGTATGCAGTCAAGATAAAAGTACGACTAAGGGTTAATTACACACTGAAAAGTAGAAAGAAGAAGCACAGTGTTTAAAATGTAGAGGCTTTTTCAGGTGAATACAAATTCAGAAATACAAAGTACAAGAGAACACAGGACAGAGCAGGTGAGAACTGGCACACAGGTGAGAATGAGTAACCACAGGAAGGGGGCTCAGGAGGGAGGTGGGAAAAGCTGAAATCGGTCAATAAGAGAGCAGGTTTAAAAAGACATACAATAACACGAAAAAATGGAACAATCACACAGTAAGTTAGTAAACTGTGTGCACTGGCATCCATTATATGGCATCTGGCATCTGTTATAAAGTGGGAGCTTCTGTCCTCAGAGACCTGTCCTCATTCTTTGATGAGAGCATTCTTGAGTCCAGTCGGATTGATGGATTTATTTACAGGCACAGAATATTTCAGATTTACCAAAATCATTTCTGTCAAATCCAAGTCAGCTGATTGGCACAGCCAGCACTGCCCCTGGACCCTTAACGCTCCCTTGAATTGTCCTTCTTTCTCACACACGTTTCTCAGTCCACGAACAACTACAGTAAATTAGACCCTGGACAGAATGGAGAAAACATTACTAGGAAACAGTAACACAGATATCCCAGACATATCTTTTTGCATAAACATGATAAATTCTTTCTGTTGGTCCTTGGCTAAAAGTCTCATATTTTTATGAGTATCTACGTACAAAGTTTATATGAAATGTATAGTTTCTAAAGAGATTTCACTTGGTTACTAACCATACATTATTTATAACAAGAGAAAGACAGAAACTAGTAGTACATTGTAGTCCATGTATATTATGCTTATTATCAATTTTTGTAAGTGAATAAGAATTCATATGAATGCAAATGGGTTTTAAAACTGCACTTTTTGTGCAGTAGGGCTGTTTTATCTTTGTAATATTTCCTCTGGGATAGTACCCTCTGTTGCAGTAGGGGGTAGTATTAACACTGCTTACAGAACTTTCATCATCTTGGTAATACAGGATAATTAACTGAATGTATGGCTTCTTTGTTTTTCATAACCATGGTAATTTAAACACATCTGTGTTTAATTCTCAGAAAAAAAAACTTTAGCTATGCAGTGCATTTTCCATAGTGAATGTTTTAGCAGTTTCACTGAGTTGTCATCAAAACATGAATGTCACTGCATTCCTGTTATCACTGAGACAGAATCATCCTAAAGGATATCAAAGCTCTTTAAGTGCTGGAAGAGAACTGCATCTTCCACAGCTGAAGTACTCAGTTTGGACTCTTCTTCTCTCCAACTGTGAATGAACAAACTAAGGGTTTGCTCAAGTGTGCTCAAACAGTGTGCTCAAACCTGTCCAGCTAGCTACCTTACACAGCAGAAACCCAAGTAACCAACTGGACAACCATAAGTGTTACCTTAGTTTTCCTGATGCCTTTGTCCTGTTGTTTGTGATATGGGTGTCTACTGAAAAGAAACTAAGAGTCTTATAATGCATTCTTTTGGGTAGAGTATAACTCCTCTGTCCTGGAGGCCACAGTCTAGAAGGATTATAGGTTTCTTTTGTTGGGAAGATCAATTAAACTCCTCCTTTATTAGTCCAAATGTGATATTAACTGTCAATCTGGAATAAAAAGCTACGGGCACAGCAGCCCCCTGGAGGACACGTGCTTGTTGTCTTTCTGTTTCTTGTTTTGTATGCTGGAAAGCCCAGCTTTCTCGCTGATGACAGAGGATGGTTTGGCTAAAAGCAAAATAAGCCTCAATACTCCTAGTAATAAAGTGCAGGTGGGTTTCTACCCACATAATATCTCTTAATGTGAAACCCTGGCATCCCCCATTTTCTCATTTTATGGAATCCCATTACTCATGCTCTCTGGTTACTCAGAAATCAAAGGGTCATAGGGTTGCTTTTATTTTGAAGAGATTTTTCTGAGGAGCCTTGGACGGTTAGAGGCTATGTGTAATGGGGATCAAGGAACAGAGTGAGTTACAGAAGTGATGTCACCCCCTCTGAAATCTAGACAGTGTAGAACTCTACCATGGCAGGAGGACCTGGTCTTTTGGAGTGAGAGCTACCCTCTGTCTAGGAAGGGGCAGCCAGTGTAAATGCCAGCAGGGGCACTGCTGCCACTGTCACATATGCACCTGTTTGAGTGAATAAGAGGAAGTGGCAAGGATCTCTGGCCTTTTCTCTTTGCCATAGGAGTAGTCAATTCCTCCCCCAACACTGCCACTAGGTGGAATCTTCCATTTTGATGCTCAGCTCAGCAATTCATCTCAAACTGGACCGAGGAGAAACCCAAGCCAAAATCAAAGCCTAGCATCTTATCACAACTCTTTTGTCTGCTGCCAGCCAGTTAGCAATCCCAGCTGCCTCTCTGTTGTTGTTTTTTTAAATCTAAAGCAAAATCCTGTGTGAGCTTGTACTATCCAATGATCAGACACCACACAATCCCACAGGACAATTTTATCTAGGGGCAGTAAGACACCACTTGTTAAGTGGCTCAAAGTTAGCACAGAGATGTGATGTGCTATCAGTCACTCACAGTCTTATCACTATGAACAATCAATCACAGATGACTGCCTACCCTGTGGAGTGGGGTTTGTTAGCTCAGTAAAGTTACCTTATTACTGCCTTTGAATTTCCACACAACACATTTCCCCTTCCAGAAGATATTTTTTAGATTCAAATGGGTCAGTAAAGGCTTTTAACTCCAAGAGCAACCTTATAGTCCAGAAATCATTATACTTATCTGGGTCCTGTTGTTAGCAAGCAGTTGACTCACAATACTAGGGGATGTGTGGAGTCAAAGTTGCTTAAAGTTTCTTTGCTGCATCACAGCAACTCCTGAGCTGAGCTGGTCGGATACCTGTGAACTTGTAAACATGTAATGCTATTAGTAAAAAACTCCTATGTCTAATGCTCAGCCGTGGTGCCTGAACTTCTAAGAATAGAATCAACTGTTGACAGACTTGTAGCATAGCACATTCATGTAGTGTGCTGTCTCTGCATGCTGGCATGTAGGTTTTGCTGTCTGAACAAATTGGCTCTCAAAAACCGTAAAGTTTAAAAACAAAAGTAATTTGTCACTCTATAAAAAACGTTGTGTTCTTTGTTTTAATAGATACTGTACACTACGTGGTCATTTCTTAATTTAGAGCACTGCAGACTGCACCTGAATTGTATCCGGCTAAACAAACTATTCCTTGCTCTGGTGGTGAAACAGAGGGTTTCAACTCATGTTCCCTCTCACCGTTCAATTACAAACATGTGATTTGCAGTTTTCATTTATTTTATCTATTAGAGTTCCCTAAGGTCTAATCTGTATTAAATTTTCATCTGTTCTCTCTCCACTCCTGAAGTCTGCAGTCTTGAGCTACAATATAGGAGAAGAAAAGGTAATGGCCATTTGCAACAGGTTTCCTCTGCATTGCATTACATATTTATTATTAACATACCATGAATTAAATATCCATCTTATATGTCTTCTCCTTGCAAATGCTGCTCTTGTTAAAGTGATTAGAGTTAGTATGCATCCATTTCTGCTTCTTGGCCAAATCCCCGAATGTCTGCCATACTGTTACAGATTGACATAGCTCAAAGCCTACCTCTTGCTGAGAATAAAATTTATGATTTTGCCAAAGGCCTTTGATCGAGTAGAGGTTCCCACTGTGCTTAGTCATGATCTTTTCTCATTCCAATACATGCCGTTCATGATTTCTGAAAAAAGTGAATTAGCATAATTTTATTACATAAGTAATTTTCATTTTACACAGCAGGGTGCAGTGGTTAACACGGTCTCCATTCTTTGTGTCGTGAACCATGGAGCCTTCAAGCAGATAAATGAAGGGGTTGCTTGAGGACAGAAATAAATTGCTTTGAATTTTTGAACCAATGGCAATCAGCTTCAGTCACTTGCATAAGCCTTGTCGTGATTCTGCAAGCACAGTGTTGTAGATCATTTGTAAAGCTTTAACTTCTGATAACTCAGAAAAATCCATTTAATTCATCTGAATGAATAACCTGTTCCTTTTTGGAACATTGCAGAATACTATTTGCATTAAAAACTCATCTAAATATTTCTAGTGCTCTAACAAAGTCATTAGATCTATACTGTGGTGTAGAATGGGGTATCCCCAACCTTTGAAACATCATACAACACATAGAAAGGAGCCGGAGGGATTGGTTTTTGGTGTCTGTAATGTTAGTCAAAACGTACACCATGTGGCCATTTCAATACCTCTTCAAATACTTTCGCAATCGTGGCACATGGCACATGACATCTACTCTGAAGCAAAAAATATCCCTTAAAACAAAGACCATGACAATTTACATTAACATGGAATACACTTGTCACTGCCTGCTTTTCTGAGTGGTCACATGAGCTGTACAAAGTACACGCAATACAGGCTCAAAGCCGTCTTCATTGGAAAAAGTGTGCTTGAATAAGCCCAGCCCACTAGCAAATAAAATAATCATACCTTTTTTTCTGTTCAACATACCAGACAGGTATGTCAGAGACTTCTGGCTGGAGTTCCAGCCAGTTACTGTGTATTAAACGGAAAGCTGCCCTTTCTCCAGAGAATACCCAAATTAAAACCCTAACCCTTTTCCTTTATGGTACTACCCCAATAAAGCTCTCAGGGAACAGCTCTCTCTAACACCCACCGACAACACAACAAGACAAAATTGGTGCTCTGTTGTAGGATCATTCTGTCCAAAATCAACATTTCTCTTTGAGTAAAATAAAATGATAACAATGTCTTAATGGCTCACAGATCATTCTCATATTTAACCTTGTTCATCAGTTGTGAAGTTCAGTATTATGTTGCACAGCTATCTACCTATCCTATCACACTCTAGCACTCCACCACCACAAAAATAAACATTCTCTGGCAGAGAGAAGTGAGGAGGGAAGCATTAAAGGCAGAGGTTGCCAAGCAGCCAAACAAGACTGATGCTTAAAGCCTAGGTGCTTCCTTTACTAACAAAAATACAGACCTGCAAAATATCTGCTGTGTCTGTGTTTATACTGTAGCAAAGGTTTGCAATTTCAGGATAATGCATAGTCTACACTCATTCTGTCCAACTGACATTACTTTATTTTGTAGTCTCAGGATAGCTGTAGTCAAACTGAGCAGTCAATGCCTATACTATGCATTTACCATGGTTTACTAAGACAATTTAAAGGTTTTGTTAAATCTCAGTTTGCTTCAGCACGCCTTTACCATTTTGCGAGTGTTTTTAGTGTTTTATATACTGTACCTTGCTGGTCTTTTTGTGCAACCACAGGATTTCTGGTTTGTGTTGCAAATCGAGGGACATTGAGTAATCAGACAAAGAAATAATCATTTACTCAATGTAATTCTTATCACTATTTCACAGATCCTAGGCTACAAATCTCTGCTCTGACAGCTGTCTTGAGATCTGAATTTGATGTTTCAAACTGTTTGAAAGCAGGTACAGGTAGGTACAGTATTATATATTTATATTTTTGAAAAATTCCAATGAACCAGTATCACTTGACAACATACTGTAATATTTTTAGAATCACACCTTTAAGGTTCCTGGCATTTATTAGAACACCTGCAATTCTTTGTATATTTCTCCTGTGGTACTGTATGTGTACACTTTAATGTTGAATGAGAACATTGTGTGCCCATAGCTCATTTCTTTTAAAGTAACCCCTTCCTATTGCATGAATGGTTGGAAAAATATGGAGGTAAATTTGTGGAAATCCTAGGAGGGATATGACAGCTGGCTATGAGCATCTCGTGAGAGCTGTTATTGACTGGTTATAAAACAGGATGCTCACAGAAGGGAGATGCAATGCTTGCCATGCTCTTGAAAATCCCCAGATCTGAAGGAAGAATCCACTTATACATATCTTTCATTTTGTTGTTCAATATGCACTTGAAATATCCTATAATATCAATTGCTTACTTGGTCCTTAAGTGCTTATTTGTCCCTGTTGTTGCAATTCACATGCACAATGAAGGATTAGATGAACAGAAATCTTAAAACTGAATGGAACAGAGGGGCTATTGGGAGTTATTCATCTCTATTGTTTCAGTTTCTGGCTCAGTGTGGTTTGTTTATCATTTATCATTATTGTTTCTGATTCTTAACTGCCAAGTCTTGGTTCACTGTGGGATGTTTTCCATTGTTTTATGCACTGTTTGAATTCACGGTGGTTACATACAGTCTATGCTGAGCAACTGAATGTTCTCCAGTTTTGCTACAAAACCTTTATATGAAGTAAATGGAATATCCACTAGAGGGCAGTGCTTGTTAAGATAATCACAAATGTAATCATCAGTTCATGGAGTTCTCTTTTGAAATAAAGCATCTTTTGTTCAACAAAACTGTTGAATGTTGAACTCCAGTGTACAAAATTACTGAGATAGAAAATATGTTTGTGTTATATACAAGATTAAATGATTAAAAATAATTTGTTTCCAAGCATTTCAGGCAAAAGTACTTCAGCTGTGTACAGTAGATATAAATGTAAACATAGTGCAGTAAAAACAAGTTTACTTACTAAGCATACTGAAACTTAGTATTTTAACCACTTAAACATTGTCTGTAACACAAAGCGTTCTTACCTTTTTCAGCCTACTGTATGTAAATCTATCTAAACACCAGCATTTACATCAGATTGCCTTATTTGCAAGTCCTCAGGAGCTAAGCAAAACTGGGTCTAATCAGTTCTGGGATTGAAGACTCTGAATGAAAATCAGATTGCTGTCATTAGTGGTGTTGGTACATCTGTTGGGTGGCTCCCATTAAATTAAAAAGAATAAGAATGTAGCACAGAAATGTAAAAAGAAAATACAACCATGCAGATCAAAGGCTTTTTCTAATGACCATTGCCAAGCTGTGTGAATTTTTTCTGTGTTTTTAAAGTTTGTGACCCTTGTATATAAGAGTACAATATTTCGTGCGTCTGTTTCTTTGAGCAAACTTTGAGCAAAATATTTCAATGTTCAATAACACCTGAACGCTTTGTAAGTGTATAGCTTACAAAGGGCCTTGTTTTCTTCTCTTCTGATGACAACAAAAATGTCTTTCTGTATGGGACTACATCTAAAACAGAGAAACAGTTTCACAGTAGCTTGTGACAGTCATTTGTGGATGTATTTTTACATTTTTAGCATTTTCTATTCTTGTACAGCAGGTGGCAGTACTGTGTTATTGTACCTGCCTTTCTACACTCATTACAAAATCCTATACCAGGGTTGTGTGGTCCTTATCCTGGATAGCTGATGTGTCTGAGGTTTTCATGCCAACCTGGCACTTAATTAGCAACACTGGCTTGTTACAGCACAACGGGACCAATTTAATGGCTTTTCTGACGTCTTCAGGTGCTGCTACTTTAAGGAGTCCTTGAAAATCTACAGAAATACATGAACACCAAGACCAGGATTTGACACCGCTGTCCTATACTGTCTCTACTTCTCTCCACATCCACTGTAGGAAGGTAGCAGTAAAACAGTTTTATATGTTGTTGCCTTGGAGGCAATTGTTTGAAGCAGTAACAGTCTTTTGTCAGTCAACACAGATACAGTACATCTGTGACCAGTTGGCAACCAAGCTGAGGAGTCTGAAGAAACCACATACTGTATGAAAAATACTTTGATGTTTATGTCTAAGCATCTTTTTCACTGTAGACAATGCGGGGAAGCAAGAAAAAAGGCAGTCTTAAGATACAGAGTTAAACGCATAGAACTTTTACCAAGGGATGTTATGTAAAAATTGTACAAAGAATGAGTACCTCGTTTGTTGTTTTCAACTCGTCTCATCAGAAAATATATTATACTGTATATTGCAGATCTGGGATCAGACAAGAGAACAGCAGGCATATACAAAAGACAGGCTTAATGATAATTAAGCTGATAATAATTGAAGAAACCCAATTCAACCATTCAAAATCCTTAAAGACACTGACAACATTAACCCTATGGTCTTCTTGATCAACAGAGAAACACAAACCAGAGGACACAACCTAATGAGAAATGCATGTAAAACTGAGCACAGGATGCACTGCTTCACACAAAGGGTTGTGGGAGTATGGGATAAGTTATCTAGCCACAATGGCAGAGGCAATACCATTGTTTATTTCAGGATTAAGCTGGATGAGATCTTCAGCTACCAAAAAACAAAATTAGATGGGTGAAATAGCCTCCTCTCATTTGCAGACTTTTTCTGTTTTGTATGTTAAATTTGATTTAATACTATACAGTATATTGCAAGTAGTTTTGTTTTAAACATTGTACTGTTGTACTGTGTATTGCTTCACAGGTTTGTAGCTGTGTTTTGAGTGTAAGCTGCCTTGCACAAAAATTAACACCATGTAATGAACCGTTCACTTCGGCTTGGTTTCTGAGGAATAAAGATACTTCAGGAGGCAGCACAAAAGCTGGCAGGATGGCAGGCAGCCTCTATCTTAAAGGCAACATCAGGAAACAAGAGATAACACTGGATCTTCATACACAGATTCAGACACAGCAGTCCTTTCTCTTGTGCATGAAACAGCTATCCCTGGACACCTGAATCAATGTCGAACTCCCATTTGTAATTCCCTTAGGGTCAGTGACATCTGGAGAAGAAGGGTTTCACATGTTAATGGGAGCCAGGACCATTTGCCCTGACTGGGCAAGTCCAGAAAGTCTTATGGCATTCCTTTTCCCCACATCTGAAACATCTGGGCAACCAGGATCTTATGGCCGGGCAATTCCTGCTGCAGTGTCTTCCCCCATACATATGGACATAGTGAAAAAACACAAAACTCACAAGGCCAAAATGTGACTGGAGAACACAAACAGCCATCTTCAATTTCAGTCCTTTTTCCATCTTCAGGACTCCGTATCCACTCCAGGAACACGTTCTTAACAAATATATACATTAACTGTACTGTATATCCTCTACATGGCCACTTGTCAGGCAAAACCTCAGCACCTTCTAATGCTCCATCCTTCGAACTTTTGTTCTTTATCGAGTTTCCTTTTTTTGCTGTAGGTTTTGCATTTATTCCATTAGAATAAAGTGCCTGATAAAAAAAATCAAAAGCAAACGAAAGAAAGCCACACACTGAAGTCAGAAAGTCTCACTCTTGTCTTTTATTTTGCTTGTTTTATAAATCCCATCCAGCAGTTCAAATATTTTCTTATTTTTGAGATTTTTTAACAGCTTTTTTGTATGTTGTGAACAGTGGAAGCTTTTTGAATGTGGTCCTGCTTCAGCTTTTACTTGCTTCTTAATGAATACATTAAATGCTAGTCATTAATTCACATTGTTGTGAGTACTCAAACATGTCTTGAGTCTTTGAGCGTTCACTGCGAGAGAAATGGGAGAAAAAGGAAACACAATATCTCCAAATGTTTTTTTCTAATTAATATCTTACTTCTTTCTGCTTTCTGGCACCCTGCTGTTTCTATATTCTGTTACTTTCTCTGACCAGATCAACATACAGTAACACGGCAGAGTTCCAAGGCTTCAAAGCTAAGACTGTGTGAGTGATCACTGAATGATCACTCAGAACAAATGGTCTTTCATTTTATGTTACCAAGATTTCACTGGTCCTTGATGAAACATATTCTCTCCATTTTCTTTTCATTGTCATTTATTTGCTCAAATCTTTAAACTGAAGTTAAATGTTATATTTAGCTCTTTAATTTTATTTACAGATATTTAATATATTTCATATACAGCAACAGTTGTTACCTACCATTGTTCACTGCGACCATAAACAGAAAATGTACGAAAAAAATGATAGAGCTATTCAATGGATGTTAATAGCTAAAATATTTAAGTGTCATTTCTTTGCTCCTTGCTCTTTAATCCTAGTCCTGGAGAGCCACAGATCCTCAGGTTTTATAAACATCTCTAAATGGTGGCAAAATAGAACATGACTAATTGAGTCAATAATTGGCACAATTATGTAATTGACAGCTGGAATGCAAATCAGAAGACCCTGTAGATCTCCAGAAGAGAGGCTGCTTTACGGTGCTCATTTCCAGGATATTTCTGAAATGAAAGCTGTACAGTAAATTCTTGCACTAAACCATAAAAGATGCAAGGTCTGGCATTTGCATTTAATTTGGCATTTAATGACAGAAGTTTTTCCACAGAAACCCTGGCTGCATATGCCAACAGGAAATAATATTTAGCCACTCCATGTCTTTGATAGCTCCAGCTCCTTACAAGGGTGCCTGCCCCCCGCCCTTCCCAAAACCAAGATCAGCCCCATGAGTTTGTCAAGCAAATTCTCAAAATGTGCCAGGTCTTAAAATGATCAATATAGACACCCAAAAAACACAGCTTTCCAGATGATTGTGAATCTGTGGGATTTAACCACACAGAGAAAATGTTAAAATCATTAAAATGGTACAGTAGCTGAAAGCCTTTATTAGGCCATAATAACAGTGTTTATGTGGGATTCAACATTATGTGCCTTGTTATTTTATGCTTCTCAACAGCAGATAAAAACCTTCACTTTTTCAAAACAAAAGTTTCCATCTGTATTATTGGCATTACACCCACATCCTCTTATTGCTGATAATTTAATGCAGATATTTCAATTTCCTGTGTCTCTAATACCATGGTGTTTAGGTCACTGTATAGATCTTGAAGAATTTAGTCCGGAGGTCTGAAGTGCATAGAAGGCCTGTTTTTGTTCCACTCTGCTTAGTCAATTAACCTAAATTAAACATATTAAATGAAACAACTAAATAACACATATAAGATTTTTTTACAGTGGATTACACATGTTTAAATTCCTCTGGACGTTGGTTGGAAGTATTGCATTATGCAGCTAATTAAATAATTAGACTAGCTAAGTAACTGAGAATTTGGATGGCACAAAATCAGAAGATACCAGAACCTCCAGGAATTGGAGGAATAGGCTCTGGGCTGTCACAGCCCTCAGCATGAAAAAAAGCATCTTTCTAGTAATGAATAGAACAGATGGATACTATTCCTTCTGGAAAGATGGAGACTGAGAAGAATTTTGTAAAGCAAAGGTGTAATGACAGGCACTTTAAAATAACTTTCTGAAAGATAAGATGACAAAGATTAAGAAATTAAATCCTTAATAAATAGTTTGTGTGTCAAACCAAATGTGTTATGGTTCTGTAGATGTTCTAAGAAAGTAAAACAAATTGTGAATGAAGACGTTCAAGTAGGTAGCTCTGTCAGCATGCATAGGCTGCAAAGGAACAGGTAAAGGTCTATCTCATACTGAAAAGAAAAGAGATACACAATTTATTTCCAGATGTACAGTGTCTCTTTTCTTTTCAGCACGGAATTGTGAATGAATATACCTTTTTTAAAAAGGCTTTGTTGAAAATAAAATCTGTGATGGATATTTGAAAGGAAGGCTAACACACCTATTATATCCTATATAGTATAATACTGTATACTGTATTATATACTATGTAGTATAGTGTAATCATATTTCAGCCTTGAAAAGGTTTTAAGAAAAGGTTCTGCATAATTCAGTTCAGAACCAGGATATGCTATTGCATTATTGATAAAAATGACAGAACATTTTGTATTTGTTAGTTTTTCTCCAGATTTTAGTCTGTTTTTATACTGTTTTGCCCCTGACATTACTGTAAGTCAAGAAACATATTTACTCTGACGAAATCAACTCCATTGTGGCTAAAATAAATCTTTTACTACCAAGTAAATTAAAATCACTAATCCCTTTTTTTGAAGCACACTAATTCCCCACTTAAATTCTTGATAATTTAGCAGATGTTCAAGTAAGTCATGTCATGTTATATAAAGCACATCATCATGTGAATTAGTTTAAAGTATTTTTTATTTCATAGAAAGGATATACAGTAGTTTGTTTTGAATTGTTTCCTTATTTCCCAGATTGAAGGAAGAATATTGTGCCAAGGTGTCACAAATACAGATGACATTCTGTAGGAGGATCTCGACAAAGAGTGAGCTATTGTGTTTTCCATTCCTATCTCAGAAAGGGTAGAGTGTGTGCACTGTTGTGAAGTCCTCTTTCTTTAACATTGTCATGTTAATTCCAGCCACGACTTTTTAATGACAATTGTTTGCTAGGGGCTTATTGTATCCATCACATGACAAGCAGAATTAATTACTGCATGTGAAGTTAGTGATGTGTGTGGATGGGTCAAAGTACTGATTGAATCTAGACCTAAATCATCAACAACCAGGGGGGTTTGCAAGAGTGCAGTAGCATTTGGCTGTAAAGAACACTAAATTAATTAATTAACCCTGGATTGGATTGAGACTTGTATATGGTTGTAATTGATTAGTGTTTGTGGTTATGTCTATGAGGTAAAATTGTACTTTGAATTTTTTTATTGTTACATCTCTCAGCTTTATTTAATTTAATTTGCATCGGTTAATAGTTCTTCCAAAATATCCTAAACTTGTTTAAAGCTGTCAATTTTGCATTGCTTCAGGACTGCAGACTAGAACGTTAAGGAAATATCTAGTAGCTTGAACTCTTGATTTATGATTTTAAGTGATTTTAAGTGTGTCATGTAAAACTTATTGTACAGAGTTTAAATACAAGCACAGGTGAAATAAATCTTCTGTTTTCAACTCCCATCATCAGAGAGCTAATAATTCTTGGTCAAGCTCACACAAAACAATAATAGAAACTCATCGAAATGATCGTATCTAAACTTAAAGCCTTACAGTACGTTTCCTTAAATCAAGTCTTTCCTCATTCCAAAACCATGTTTACTCTTCATAGATGATAGAGGATAGAGGAGCTCTTGCTACTTTTGATAGAGGAGCAACATGTTAATTTGCAATAATGTATCAGTGAGAACATGTGCAAGGCAGGAGCCTGGGAGCTCCATTAAGGCATGATGCATTAATTATCATTCACAATGGTTTAATAGTAATGTAGAAATTCCGTCCAATACACACATAAAATAACAATTACCAAACTCCAATAGCAAGAACTGAGTGATATGAAGAAAGGGAGGGTAATTATCTTTTGTGAGCAAGTGCAGTACATCTGAGTCCTGTACACTCAGTTCTCAGGCTGAAGGAATTATTACAAAATGATATTTTTCTTCAATTCCCTTGGCTTCTGTTGCTACATTATACTGTATCTTTTTTCAGGTGTCTAAACTGAATTAATCTTTGTTTGATTACTAAGACAGAACTGGATCCTGGGTGGGTTTGGATAGCAGAAAGAAGCTTTCAGCAAATAATGTCATTGTTTTGGCTGTGGGACAGGCAGCTGTATCCCTGTGTAGTGAACACTTGCAAATAGCAATGAGCTGTCATATAATTTTGTTCTGAGGAGATTATAAACGACACAAATGAAATGTGCAAATTTAACTGTGCGAACATCCTACATTTTATTGAATTATACAAATTGTTTTTGGCATTTAGAGGTGTTTTGCGGTTTATTTATATTTATATTTGTCTAGGAGAAAGTGATTTAATGTTATTTAAATTACGGTCATTTTTGGCAAAGTAATTTTAATTTAAAGTTGGATTTAAAAAAAACAGAAGAAAATAGGAACAAAACAGCATAATACCTTCCCACCAACCCACAACCCTCATGGTACCAGCATCTAACTTTCTGCCTGTTTTATAATATTGTATATAGGAGACATGAAACAAAACCCTAAGCACTCCCCTCTGTACAACACAGAGTCAAACTCTCTTTGATGCAGAAAACATATAAAACATTTTTTTTTCATTTTCAGACATCTTTAGGATTTGAAAGGGTTCCAACTTGCACCCATTCAAACCTTTTTGAAAGGTTTTTGAAAGGTAACTATATATATTGGCTAGAATGTGCAAAGTCTACCGATGCTATTGTTGCTATAAAAGTGCAAATGAATATTGTACAAACAGTCCAACAAAAACCATTCATGAAAACATTAGCATGCAGCATAATCCCTCTTGAGGTAGTGAAAGCATTACACTCTAGTACAATCCACACTAAAGAAGCTATGCCCTCCTTTACAAGTCCCAGTGCTTTACGGGATGGTTCTAGTTTTATGAAAGACTGTTTGAGTTTACAGATTGTCATGGAGTTTTTAAGTGTAATAAGACAACTGACTGACTGATCTTTTCAATCAGGTATATTGAAAAAAAAAACAGGACATTTTCCAAGCCAGTTAGCTTAGAAAATTTCCACTCCACTCCATAGTGGTTGAATTCATTGGTTTATCACAAAGATAAAACAGCAAGCTATCCTTTATTATAAACAGCAACAGAAAGAAAGGAATCGACCGTAATTGAATCTCAGCAGGTCATGCTAAAATGATAACAGAATCTGTCTTAGACAACTGAACTTCAAAGATCACAGAGAAGAAAGCCCTCCTCTACCATCTAAGGTAGAGTTAAGGTTGAGTTTTCTATAAACAAGATAACGCATGCATTAAATTATATTGCTTGTATCTTGTGGTATTTAATAGAAATGGACCGAAATCCAAAATACCTTTGCAATCAGGTACATTAAACAAATTAAAGAATATATGGACAGCTACACCAATATGTAGTGAATTAATTTTTGTTACCTTCCCTCTAATTCTATTTGTGTTAGGGTGCTCCCCCTCCTCCCACAGGCCAAAGACATACTGGTGGGTTCATTTTCCTCTGGGAAAACTGGACCTGGTGTGGGTGGGTGCCTGTTTCTGTCTGTGTTTGTGTGTTCTCTATGAAGAACTGGGATAGGCTCCGGGTCCCCCTTGAACCTGTATTGGATGAAGTGGTTAAAAAATAGATGAATAGATGAAATTTTCCCTTTATGTGTTCTGGTAGCTGTCTTGAATGTGATACAAGTTCCCTAACCATTTTCAGACTCCAAGCCTACTCAGAATGTTTTACTTTACTTTAAATCTGAATGGTATAATTATAATAAACTTTATTTTATATACTGCCTTTAAAGGTGGCTTCTCAAAGTGCTTTACAGAATGACAACAACAATAAATAAAAAGAATACACAAGATAAAACACAATTACAATATACAGAGGAGACCATGAATGGTGGTACTAAGAAAAGCAGAGGGGTGAAGAATGGAACCAGTTCAGTAAAGGCTCTTCTAAAGGTTTGGAGTATGGATTTGAAGGAGTTTAGAGAAGGTGATTCTCTGATATCCTTGGGGAGAGAGTTCCAGAGCTTGGGGGCATAACAGGAGAAGGCCCTGTCACCCATACAATGTAGACGGGCTTGGGGGACAGTAAGGAGAGCAGAGTTAGAAGAGAGAAGGTTGCGAGGTGGGGAGTATGACATTGTACCTCGATTGTAAAGGAAACCACCTGTCCAGTTGAAACCTGTTTGGAACCAGGCAGCAGAGATTGTCAGACAGAGATTTTGAGATAGATATCTTTCAAGGTGACATTCTTGGCCAGTTTAATAAAGTTATTTGTTTTAGGTGCTTGATTAAACTCTCTAGGAAATAACTCTAGGACCCCAGCACTACTTTGAGAGAGTTTCGGTTTCTGTTTCATATTGCTAGAAAAATAATATCTAATATATATATGGTCAAAGTATTTACTCAGATATTTAGTAGACCATGTTTTAAGCTCAGTGGTATATACTGTACAGTACAGCATACTTGCAATCCCGAATATTATATACTTAAACTATTTGAGTGAGCCCAAAGGAGAGTTACTCGTGTAGGAAATGGGTTATGCAACAGTGTGCATCAGTATTGTGCCGTAGCACATACTGTATAAAGCCTGTATCTTACACCACATTTAAGGAAACAAAATAATTCAAGTGAGGTTTTGATTATGATTACATTTAAATCTGCATGCTGCTTGTTTATTTCTAATGAAAGCCGCCTGACTGCTCAAAATATCAGATTTTTAATTGCAAGTGTCAGCATTTAAAAAGGAGCTGAGAAAATACCTTTTTTTTGCAGAACACATAGTTATTTTATGGTATGCTTTGAACTTGAGACATCATGAGACAAATTGTTATGTGCCATCTTGCCAGCAAACCACATCCACATAGTCTGTAATCCATCAGATTGTGTGCATACTATACCTCTTTTAGAATTGCCAATGATCTAGACAGACTGCGTAGATAATACTAGTCTATGAGATACAGTGCAAAAGATAATATTGATGTACAGTACACCTCAGGTTTAACCACTATGCTACTAGCGTGGCATAACGCGGGGGCGTGTTCAGTGTGAGAGGCGGAGACCTAGGTTAAGGGTGAAGCATTACCTTAACCACCACAGGTGACCTGGCTAATTTAGAACGCGCTGCAGCTGTGGAGGCCCTTTTTAAGAACACACAGCACTTCCCCTGGAGGGACGAGTCAGCAGGATTCGAGTCCTGAGATCTCTGCAAGGAGAGAAGATTATAGCGACAGTCACAGAGGGATTTTGGAGAAAGGCCAGGCTGTCTTTTGGTTCTGTTCGTTTTCTTTTCTTCTCTTCTCTTCTCCTCTCCTCTCCTGTCCCGCTATGTATCCTCAGCGGGGCTGGTTGAGTGTTTCTGGGTCTCGTTCTCCTTTTTGTCTAGTCTGGACCCCGCTAAATAGGGACAGTCCAGTCTAGACATTGTTATTCCAAGCGGCGCATTTTTCTTCCCCCCCCTCTTGGCTGACCTCGTACTCGTGCCTCCGCCCCCTCAAATGGGGCGTTGGCTTTTCTGGCGTCCGCCGTGGCTCCTCCCAAGAAGCCGCACTGTTATATCCAAGATTTAAGGGGCCAAGAACCACGCCCAAACACATCAGTTAACAATCTGTCAGACACTTCTTCCTCCACCACCTCTCCCATGCTGTTTCTCACAGGGACGTTTTGGGCAGGGTCAGGTAGGTTTGCACTACAGCGTGTCGGTATATGAACCCATCCCTGCTGCCAGATGTTATTTGGATACCCTAACCTGCAAAGCCCTCTGATTTTATGTGCTCAACAATGTCAATGTTTTTTTTAAAATTTATTTTAACTTGCTTCTGATAGGAAGTAAAAATAACTAACAAAAACAAATTATTGTCCCACTAAGTCTAGACTGGCCGAAGTTTCTTGAATTGATCACTGATAAGCGTCATATTCTTAGCAATTAAAATCTTTATAATTCTAGCTTCTGAAAAGAGACCTTAATGTGGTGTACTCTGAGTGAGCTTCACCCTACTGAGGATAGATCTGCTGCATTCAGAAGCCATACAGTAGAGTGATTTGTCAGCTTTTGGAAGATTTATTTTACTTTGTTTTTTATTTATTGTTAATTTTTTATTTGTGAAACTAAGATGAACAAACAAATTCAGCAATTCGTTGGCCAGTGAATGAAACGGATGGGCTTCATTTCACTCTAAAATTTCATCATCTTTGTTCATTTTGTTTCAAAATCCTCTTCTAATGTTCTTATGAAAGGAAGGGAGACGATGACTTTGATACCAATTTCTTTATTTAATTATTTCTGATGCAAATTTAGATTTAGCCTAAAAGCAGATTTCAGTGGTCCCTCACTGCTTCATATAGCATCAGAAATCAAAAGTGCCTTTTCATTTATTTTAAAGAAGTCAGCAATGTCTTGTGCAAAATCCTCAATTGTAAAAAAATTCCACAAATATTGTCAGCTTTTATAAAAATTTTAAAAGAAACAACACATTGATATTCCTTGATCAAATAAAAAGCAATGCACCTTTGGAAAAAATGACACAGGATGGTACAGTACAAATACTGATTTTGTACTGTTTGGGTGGATTGAAGTTTTAATTTACAGTAACTGTCATTAAGTGTTTGTGTGCTTCTCCTAGAATTCTTCTTATTTTGTGCTTTTTTTTAACAAACTATACAGCTTTTAATAAATATTTTTAATAACAATTATCTTTACCTTTTAATGTATCAGAACTATCTACCACACAATAATGACATAATTCAAAAACATACATTTACATATGGTATCTGATGTACTGTATATGAAGGAAAAATTCTGAAACATGCCCATTTTACCATGATTTCACCATGTTTTACTTATTTATACTTTTCACTTACATAATAGTGAACATTCATTAGGGTGAGATAAAAATCTTCTGTTTTCAGAAGTTCATCTTTTAACATTCAAATTAATTTATATATGCACAAATTTGATTTATGATTACAATTTATGCAATTGTAAATACAACAATGATGGTGGCTGTGAATATTGGTTCTGATACAATCTAACCAAGCTTTTAACTGTATACTTGTCTGTTGATGCTAATCTGTTAGAGTGTGTGTCTCTCTCATGTGAATGATCATAGACTGTAAATCTTTTTATTTCTTTTGTGTTTTATTCTACAGAGACGAAGGCGGAAGGTAAGAAAAGCTGTTACTAAGATTTTTTTTGTAGTAAGTTCTTTTGATTCTTTGCTTTGCATCAAAAGGCTAATTATTTTCAGAGCAACTTGACAACCATCCTTTTAAAACATATCTTTTAGAGTGGATTGGAAGAAGAACAGTAATTTTTATATAATATATATTTTAAGAAAATGTTAAACTAGCAAATACATTTTTATAACTTACATTTAAAGTAAATAAAATGATTTTATATGCTGACTACTTTTATAAAATGTTTTCAGTTTCTGGTTTTCTTATATTTCTAAAAAAAAAAGATAACTGTCCAAATTACTGAAGCATCAAAAACATCTATTTGTTTTTAGAAAAATAAAATCATATAAAACTTGGTTTTCAACCCAGGATGTCAATGATCAACAACAATTTGGGAAACCACGAACCCCAACCTCAAGACTGATACAACACCAGAGTCCATTGAGATCTTTGATAGCTAATAGCAACTGATAACAGATAGCAACCTTACTGCATGGCGCTGTTGCACATTGATCAAAGACTTCACCTGCTGCCCTTCCACTGGGATCATTCTGATGTGACAGTATTCCAGCAGGACAAGATTGTTCAGACTGCTCATTTAACAGAGGCTGTCTTGCGAGATGTGAACTTGATAGCCCTGATTATGATTTGTGTCCCATTGAATATTATTTGTAAGTTTCCAAGACATTTGGTGTCTGTTCTGGGCTAAGGAGCCAATGGTAGAATCTACCACCTGTGGGATTATGACTGAACATCTTTAAGTCAGAATCCCTTCTAAAAGGTGGATTTGTAACACACTTGTTAATAACTGTGGCTTCTAGGACTTCTAGACTGCTAATCATGTACTGTACTTACTGTACTTGTCCAGTCACTGGGAGAGGATTCAGATTTAATCCCATAAGAGGGTATCTGCAACCTATTGCAAAGCTTATTTCACAGCTGTACAGCTTGTATTGCCTTCAACAATGCCCATACATGCTATTAGTCTGTGACTTTGACAGTAGATGTTGATTGAAGGACAAACATTAATCAGTATAAAATGTACCCTAATCCATGTTCAATGAAATGGCAGTATACTGTACCTATTTCAAAAAATTGAAATTTTCCTGATGACTTTTTTGCTATTTTGTTGCAGTTATGAGAGATATTTCTTTTCATGCCCAGTATACATTTCTGTACACATTCTTTCAGATACAGAACATCTGGAACATCTGTGTCCATTTATTCTTTGTGGCCTGTTAGTATTGAAAGAATGTCATGAGAAATTTGTATTCTGTTGTTCACACTCCATACACATCTTCTCAGTTCTGTTTGGAACAAGGCACTTTCGTTTTACATACTTGAGTGTTTCTAGTTTCATGGGCAAGCTTTAAATACTTATTCTCTCTGCTAAAGCCTTCTAATTTGTTTTGTGTTTGGTGCTGTGAAAGTTCCCTTCCAAGACTGGTCTTAGGTTTCATTATAAAAGCGCAAAAGTGTTAGACTCCACTTAAAAATTACCAATATCTATATTATTTTTATTATACCAATATTAAATTAGATTTGCTGAAAAGTACTAGTTTTCAAGAAATACATTTTGACTGCTCACAAGGTAGCAGAAATACAGTAATTCATATAGGTCTGAAAATAACGGAAAATATATTATGACACATACTGTACAGTATATCCTATTGGCATGTTTTATTCTCACAGCTAAATACTAGAAATCTGCTGTAAAATCTAAACTTAAAAAGTGACGCATTCACTAAACTCTTTTCTCTGTGTTTGAAAGTAGTCAATGAAATAATGGTACAGTAATCATTGATGTAGAAATGCATTTGTTATAACATTCAGGATAAAGGATGTTATTAATAAATCAGTGAACACAGCATGTATCACAATTGTTATTGTGTTTTTCTTAAGTGTTTTCCTGTCCAAATTAGTTTGCATTGTAACTATACATTGTTACTGTATTTCTATGCATTGCATTAAAAATACTAAAAGTAATGCAACACAAGAACTTGTTTAAGCTTGTTGCCTTCTTTTTTGCTGTGTTCCATTTTTCTTTTATTCTCATTTCAAATAATATTTAGTGAAAAGATCAACCTATCTGCAACAGACAGCAAAAAATAAATGTTTCAGAAGTGCTGAATAATGGATTTCTAAAAGTTTAGATGGGGAACAGGACAAGGGGCCAATCTAGCAGTCAGTGTCAGCAGGAAAATTCTTCATTACCCAGGGACCAGTGAGCAATATTATGAGGACTACAGACTGTCAGTCTATCCTACCAGGGTATTGAACACAGTAGAAATTAATAGGTTTACTGGTACATGGAGCTCTGGAGTGACACTGAGAGGTGAATCAACTTTATACCCTTGATGGGAAAACTAGGTGCAGAATATCGTGTAAGAAACTCCAGTCACCTGTAGCCATTTCCTTGGTCAGAGAGCTCCCTCTTTTGTGTCTCACATGCAGTTCAGTCCCAGCATTTTGAAGGATTCTGATTAAGAAAACACACACAAAGATATACAGTAATAAAGCAAAGAAAATCCTACATGGCACTTTAGCATCCGATGAAGGGAATGTGGTTAAGTTGTCCTCTTGGAAGGGACATACACTGGAGTGAGCGAGTCCTTCTATTCTTCCAAGGGGTTTTCCCATTGATAGCTTATACTGTATATACTGCATATGAAGCTAGTGGCAGTTTTTTTCTACCTATCGCTTTTGAGCCCCTGGAATGACTCAACTCAGGGTAGTGATAGACTATCCATCCAGTTCAGCTGTTCACTCGGGTGTCGGCAAGCAACAGAGCAACACATCAGTGTCCCAACATCACAGAACCAGAGCTCTAAATATTCTCTGTGGTGCTCCAGTCCTCAAGTGCTGCATTTGTTCATTCTTTCTTATTCTTTCTGAGTTTCTTTAAGGTCTTAATAAGGTGTCAGTTG
Organism: Atractosteus spatula; assembly: GCF_055471065.1. NCBI lineage: Eukaryota > Metazoa > Chordata > Actinopteri > Semionotiformes > Lepisosteidae > Atractosteus > Atractosteus spatula. The sequence goes on along the minus strand of NC_142708.1, from coordinate 61,035,048 downwards.
CATGGTACCTCTGGGACTTGAGGCAGGTGTGGCCTACCAGTTTGGTATTAATTACTAATTCTTAGAGAGTTGACAGTAAAAGTGAAATGAGCTTGTGCTTTTAATTTCTGCCAAAATGTTGCACACATATGGTATACACAGGCCATTAATTTAAAGAATTTTATTGCATGGCTTGTGAAAAAAAATGCAAGGTCATAACAGAGAATTAAACATTGTGTATGTGTAGGAGCCTCTTGGAACATTCACACTGACTGGACACCATGGGGAGGAAAATTGAACAGGTTTCTAATATTGAAGGTTACAGGGCCAAATGGGTACCCAGGCTCAGAAGTGCTTCCTTGGCTCTGCTGCCAGGAAATAGCTTATTAGCACTTATTGCTTTCAAGCTCCTTAGGCATCTGATAACAAGACTTTGCATTATTTAATCTCAGAGCAATTTAGAGGTAAAAGGGAGTCCCTTCATTTGGTGCAATGAAATAAACATTTTTAACCTGGGGTTTTAATCATGTTTTAAGGCTTTTAATCATCTAGGTTTAATTTTGCTTGCTTTCCTTGCATTTGCATATCCAGTAAACAATATTTGAAAGTGATGCATTGCAGACAGGTAGGTAAATGAGATTGATGTGAAAGGTTGACTGCTTTAAACAGATAGTCGCTTCCTGAGCCTTCATTAGGCCCTATTTCTTTACGTCAATATTTTACCTGTCATGCTTATCAGCCATTTTTTACCAAGAATATATGGCCTATGTTTTCTGCCCTTTTTAACAGTTTTCCTGTTACTCTTTCTCCTTACTGGTCCCTGCCTGACTAATCTATTCCTTCATGATGCATAGAGAATGGTTTCTGTTTAACTCCTGCTGCTACCAAGCTATTAAAATGTTGAAGCTCTTGTGAACATCATGTTAGTATTGCTTACCTCAGGAAAAAATATAGATCTAACACAGTTTTCATTTTTTAATTCCTTAATGAGGAGGCTACATGCTGTGTTCACATCTAAGTTACCATTTCATGATAATGCATTGCATTATCTGAGAAATGTAAACAGAAGTTACAGGGAGCAATCCCAGTCAAAATAGTGTATCTTTTTGTGAACATCTAAATGTCTAAATTAAATGGAATCATATCCCTTTAACTGTCACTTATTTACAAAGACAAAATGACTCCCTGAGCTCATACAACACCACTCAGAGACTGAGAAAATAAGGAAGTTATACTGTATACAGTATGTACATACAATACTTCTTAAAAATGATGGAACTAAGCTGCCCATTTCAGGCTTTTGAATTTCAGGCTCTTGAATAAATGTTACTGATGTTCATTATAAGATGAAAATATTATTAGATGCCATATGTCTTGACAGTTGGCTCTAGGAACATAGGAAGATAATAAATATGAGATATAAAGCACCTGGTTATATACACGAGTCAGTAAATTGTCAAACCAACTCAAACTGCTTACTAATACTTATCTCCCTTTTTTGATTGTGTGCTTTAAATAGTAGCTATATTATTACTTTTATTATTATCAATTCTGTATGTAAAAAAGTTCACTCTGTTCATAGTCTGAACTTGAGATGACCTAGATTTGATAAAACTCTGATGTAATTTATTAAAAGACGCTTTCTAACAGTCAATGAAGTTCCCTTTTGAATAGTAAAAACTGCCTACATGGCCTAACCCAAAAAAAAAAACAGCCAGAAGGGAAGCAGGAGACCTCAGGTTTCAGCTTTAACTTCAGCTTAATTGGGAATTAAAATATCCTCTACCTTCACTTTTGTTACAGTTTGACTTAAAGCAGTTGTAATCATGTGCACCATGTTTTGAATGGCTATCACAACAACAATTTACTTCCAAATCTCTGCATCTTGAATTTGAGCCTGGGATTTATTCCCTGAAACAGGGATTTCACTGCTTCAAGGTATTTAAGTTTATGTGCTTTGCCTGCAGTTGAGGACAAGAGTACTTTTAGAGTCACTACAATGATTAATTGAACTGAAATCTTGAAAGTTACTGAAGTATTAGTTACCAAGTGATCTTTTTTCTGTATTTATGGAACAACAGATGACATTCGGTCTGTCCTTCAACAGGGGATTTAGGACACACATAAACTGAAGAAACGTAGACACTCCTTAGAACTAAAAGTATGCTGATACCTCCTTAGAACTTTTTTTTATTTTTAAGAAATTAAAAATCCCCTTTTGACTAAATGGTGCATCAGTAGTTCTCAGCTGGACTGAGACTGTATGTACTGTATGTTGTTTGTTACTGTCACATGTATGACCATATTTACTTTTCTGTTTTCTTCAACATGTGTCTTCTTGGGAAGCTCAAGAGGTTAATCTCTTACAATATGTGTTGAATGCAGAACCATATGCAATAGCTTTGTCCCATTTTCTAATCAGTTCTTCATGACCTTTTTCTCTTTATTGTATATGCTATATGCTAATAATAGCTGTCCATAGCACACTCACACTATTGTTTCCAAAAAGCTAATATGTAACTAATATAATAATATATAATAACAACTAAGCGATTTAAGCAGTTCATAGCTAATAAACTTTAAAGATGAAGTTATAAACCACTGTGCACATAAATTGCTATCTCTGTAAACACTGTTACATTACTGACAATCGAACATAGTGTTTTTCTTTTTTTAGTTTGCTGTATTAATAATGTTTTGTGAGTATCACAAATGCCATACCAAACACTCATGTCATTTTCTTAAAGCAGATAATATAGAGAGCTGTCAGGATACAAGTTACAGGAATTTATTTTGTGTCTAGCCCTATTGAGTGGATCTTGGATGTAGGAGGGGGGCTGTTTTATTTCATTCCACACCATGAGCTCACTGGTAAAGAGCTGAAACTTGAAATGAGGTGAAGCAATTAAATCTCATTCTTGAAGGAACGTAGCAACTGGCTTTTCTGTTGAAAAGCCAATTTCCTATCACTGCACACTGTAAAGATTTGTATGATGAATATTCAGTTCAGTCTAATAACATTGAAGACTGGGAAGGGAAGGGAAAATCTTTCAAAACTTTATTTTTTAAGCAACTAAGGTTTCATTTCCCCCTTGTTGGTTTGGTGTAACAGGAGCATGTAAATTTCATTTCACACAGTTTAAGAAGCCGTGTCTGAAAACACAGAATTGTGAAATTTTGACCTTTTTTATTATGACATTAAATAAAATGACTGTCTGAAAACTGGAATCTTCAGTACTGTCGGTTACATTTCTAATATACAATCTTACAAATGACTTCATTTAGGACCTTATCAAAAGTGATAGATTATAAATTTTTGGTAGCAAATAAACTGAGTTGGTAGCTTTTTAAGATTACTGTTTTTTACACAAAGAGAGGAAAGGAGCAAAGGTCAAAATGCAGAAGCTACAAAAGAAATCTACTAAAAGATATCCACAATTACATATTATCTGAGACCAGTATAAAGTGTGTTCATTAATTTAAAATAATGACATGAAGAACATTAATATTATTCTTTATGGTACCTTAAAAAGGAGATGTCCTAAGATGGTGAGGTAAACCCTGGTGCAGGGCAGAGCAAGCAGGCAGGCAGTCAGGCAGTCAGATGTCCGTACCAAGTGGAATCCAAGTGGAGGTCAGAAAACAACAAAAACAGCAAAAGAGATACCAGGAAAACCAAGACTAGAATAAAGACCTTCTAAGCAGAGATGACTGGGAAATCAGATCTTGCGTATCCCATGAAACATAAGGTACTGTAAGTACTGATTTAATAGTGGACAGGAAGGACTGATTTCCTGCTATTTCACATTGTTGTGGTAATAGATTGATTGACAGCTGCAGCAGCAGAAATATTGATTGCTTTGCTTGCCCAGACAGATCTTCTGTAGTAAGTAAGTACAGTATGAAACAGATACGACATAACTGTAGACTGTAAATTCTCTAGATTTCCATGGGACTTTTTTCAAGAACAGAGGCAATACAAGGATCTAGGGGCATGAATGGAAAATACTCTTAGGAATATGTTTCCATAAAAATATACAGCTCTGTACACTGAGGAGTTTGGAACTCTGTGGGATCCTTTAACAAACAGCTTCATGAATTTCTTAGATCATTATGATGTTGCCAGATAAGCTAGATGGTCCCAATTACCTGTTCTTTATTGATAACCTTTCATTTATATGTTCTTATTTGAAAAAACTGTTATCTTAAAGAAACTAAACATGGTCAACAGCATTTGGACAAAAAATAATTACATATTTGCATTTTTCCATTCATATACTCTACAGCAGTCCTTGACATACTGAGCTAGTGAGTACAGCTAGTGAACACCCTCTCTCCATAGCTCCTTGTCTGTTAAATAGCACTGACCATTCATCTATTTTCATGAACTGTTAAGTCAATTTACAGGGTTGCAATGAGCTGGAGCATAACAGGGCAGTAAATGGGCACAGAGCAGGAAACATCTTGGCCAGGACATGAGTCCAACAAAGGACACACACAAGGCCATTTTAGAAATGCCAATTAAACTACACAGGATACTGCAGACAGGAAACCAGAGCACTCTGGACTTCTCCTTTTGCACATAGGTAAAATAGAAAGTTTGAGTTTAAAAAATTTTAATGGTTGAGATGCCATTCTTTTAGTTATGTTCAATGTTTCTAGGTTTTTATCCAAATATATAGCTTGTTGACAAGAAAACCTTTTGCTTCTGGACTTCAATGTATATTTAGTACCACTTCTACTAAAAGCTACATGCTTTTCATATATTTTTCTTAACACCTGACAATGATACTCGTACAAGCCTTGTGACAGGATCTGGTAACCACTGGGATGGAGACAGAAAACAATAGAAGAATTCAGTGGGAGACAAAGGAGAAAAGGAATTTGCTAGGACAGAATGGGAGAATATACTGTACTTTGGAAAAACATTTAAGGATTGCATGTGACTAGGATTATACTTTAAAAATCCAGTGTATAGTGCTACTTCTATAGTGGGCATACTGTATATACTGTAGTTAGCACATGAGATTTCAGTGTGTTTTGTCATTATTACCTGATTTTACCTTAAATGCATGTGAATAAGACAATTGAAGCCTCCCAAGGTGAAGCTGTGAACTCCACTTAACTTAAATAATCATTGGTAAAACACAATACATAATAAGATAAAGAGTATGAACAATTGTACATTTATCAGTATGTTTACCAAAACTGGCCTCTTCGCTTTTCTAAAGTAAATTGGATTACAAACAGCACTGCAACTGTACAAATTGCGCTATACCCAAAAAATCATAAGACATTAATTAGCACAACATTTTGCTAGAAAATCTTATAATTCACTGGAGTGCAACTAAAGTTTTACTAAGGAACAAGTAAAGGTTTATTCCATGCTGAAAAAAGAAGAAAGGAAACACAATGTTTTGGCTGTGGAGCCTTCTTCCAAGTGTGAGAAAGACAGGGGAGTCAGCAGAGATAATATAGCATAGGAGAACAAAAGCCAGTAGTGTAGAGGAGCCGGGAGCAGGGGGGAGGCAGAGTGGGCACTGAGGTGGTGCGAATTCGAGAGAGGTGAAGAAAGGTGTGAAGTCGAAACCTGCAAATGAATAGAGAGGATTAGAAGGAAACGAGTCTGTTGTTGAGAGAAGGGAGAAGGTACAGTATGAACCTAGTTTCTTTGAGAATGCAGATGGAAAGATCATCGTGATCATTGCTGTTAGAGGTGAAATGAGAAACTATGGGCTTGCAGAAATCTTTTATCCTAACAGCCCTAAGATGTTCTCTGAAACGGTCTCCGAGTCTCCTTCCTGTTTCCTCAATGTACACAGCTGGGCATTTTCTACAAGAGATGCAGTAAATAAGGTTGCTGGAAGTAGAAGATGTCATCTGAGTGATCTGGAATTGTCCTGAAGGGCATTGAATGAGCATTGTGTTAGATATGTATTTGCAGGTGATGCAGCCAGTTCTGTTGCAGGGAGAAGTGCCTGGTGTAGATGATTGCTGAGGGCAGTCAAGGGAGCTGTGAAAAAGAAGGTTATGCGGATTAGGTAGTTGGCAATATGAGATGATGCGGCAGTCAGAAAAGAGGGTACTGATGGAGGGATCATCCTGTAAGATGGAAAAATTGTCGTTCCTGGGGATAGAAAGTGTGTTAGGGTGGTAGGCAAGCACCAAAGGAATGCAGTTGTGAGGCTCGGAGTTCCTGATCGAGTTGATGATCCAAGGGCTGTTTTTGGCTTGGGTGAGGGTCCTGTCGATAACATGGGCGGGATATCCTCTGTTGATGAAAAAAGAGTGCATTTTGAGTGCTTAGTTCTGGAAATCCATGTTGTCACTGAAAAGTCGTCGTAGCCTGAGGAACTGTGAACAAGGGAGAGAGTTTTTAGTATGTTTGGGGTGAAATTAGCTGTATAGGAGATAGCTGTGTGAATCTGTAGGAGTAGTAAGAATAGTGGAAGATATGTTAACTGTATACAGTATTTGAGGGATGGGTGAAAGTTGGTGCAGTGATGCAGGAAGTGCTTTAGCTGGTCATTAGAGCGTGTGGCGGGACTGAAGCAGTCATCAATGTATTGTATTGCCTGTAGAGGTCAGAGACAAAGCCAGTGTAGGAAGCAAAGAAGCATTCTTCTACCCAGCTGACAAAAATATTGGCATAGCTGGGTCCCATCCTGGTGCCCATTTTAAGCCTACATTTAAGCCTACAGGAACTACTGGAGTGAGTATGTACTCAATTTCAGGAATTGTTCTTTTAGGTACAGTATCCTTTAGCATGCATACACTGCAAAGGAACAGATAGAGGTACATTCCATGCTGAAAGATAAAGTAAAGAAAGAACACTGGCTGTGGAGCCTTCTTCAGGTGTGATACCTGCTCCTTACCTATCAGCAACTGCTGCAAAAAAAACAGTACAGTTTGCTTCATATTTCATTTCAGAAGTAAGTGTCAATACAAAGTTCTGTCCACATCATGTTCTCCCACTGTTGACTTTTTTAAAACCTTATCTGGGAGACTTTTCTATGCTTCCAATGTCATAAACAGCTGTGCATACAAAATTCTTATTCTTGCATAAAGCACTAAAAGGACTCGGGTTTAGGCAGCATTTCAAAGGTATTCATTGTACTTTCTTGAAAAAAAACTTTATATTTCTTGAACAGATCCATATTTCTTCACCCGGATCTTGTCTGTCTTCTGTTTATGCAAGTTTGGTGGAAATAGAAACAGTGATATCTCAGCGACAGTGATCCAGCTGTGTTAACCTGCTGCCGTCATATCTAGTGACAATATCATTAGCGAGTTGCTTATAAACCAACAACACATAAATACTAGCCTGTCAACCCAGGGGCCCTGCTATTCCCATTGCTAACAGCCACCTGCATCTAAACACACTCATGGAAAAACGGAGGAGCAAAAAAGGAAAGGGCCCAGCAGTTTTTAGTTCTTGGTCTTACTTCATTTGCCTCACTCCCCAGGAGTGTCTCTTCTGTAGATAATTAACCCACCTGCTAATTTCATCTCCCTTTCAGCCTTTTCTGTGTCTGTAGCAGGATGCTCAGTCCTGCTCCTGAGGGTTTTAAAGCACCAGCACCTGAGCATTTGGGAGAAGCAGCTTACCTGATCCAATTAAGAAAATAACAGCATCGCTGCCTTGCAGCGCTGGGGACCTACAGTAGGTTCAGTTCCATACTTGGTGCTATCTGTGAGGAGTTTGTACTGCATGTTCTCCCCATGCAGTACACATGGGTTTCCTCCAGGACTTCTGCTTTTCTCCCACAGTCCAAAGACGTACTGGTAGGTTAATTAGCTTCTGGAAAAATTGGCCTGGAGTGAGTATGTATGTGTCTGTGGGATGGCCCTGAGATGGACAGGCATCCCGTTCAGGGTGAATCCAGCCTTGTCCCTGTTGCATCCCGGGATAGACTCTGGTTCCCCTGTGACCCTGTTTTGGATAAATCAGTAGGAAAATGTATGGATGAATGAACTGGTAATCACATTACTCTCCAGGACTAGGTACATATTTTGTGGGAGGACAAAACTGGTTTTCTTTTCATTTCTGCATTTTCTTAGGTTATGGATAAGGCTTTGAGGTGAACAAATTAGTGTTGGCATTTCTATTTTATGTAGTGGGTCCCAAATAGCTGGCCAAGTAATATTTTCAGGATGAACTGTACAGGCCTAAAGATTGCAGATTTGTGCCAGAGCTGTGAACCTCTTTTGACTGGGAATTTCTGGCAAAAGCTAAAAATAAGTGAAATTGCTGCATTTGCTTCAGACTGGCAAGCTCTGTTCCTGGACTTCACGAAGGACTTGGCAGGGTCAGCGGGTACTTATGTCTTTCTGTTTCCAAATCGCGATTTATGAGGAGCAAAAAGGTTACTTCCTTAGAGCATGTGATCCTGAAAGCATGTGTGTTCAAGTTTCATATTTCAGTGTGGATAAGTGCAGTACTTTATTAATGCAAAATAATGATAGTTGCATTGGTGAGTCAACTAAGATGTATAGTATTGCGATCTGGCTAATCACCAGCTCAAGTACCTTCAGCTGACTGAAAGTAGACTTTCAAGTAAGTAGCTGCGTCGGCTATGCGTAGGCTGAAAAAGAACATTTTGGCTGTGGAGCCTTTTTCACACCTGGAGAAGTCTCCACAGCTGAAACATTGTGTTTTTCTTCTCTTTTCAGCAAGGAATAAACCTTTACTTGCTCCTGAAAGTAGAGTTGCCAAATATCTCACAACAATCAATCCAGAGGCTGACCAGGTCTGTGCTTCATGGTCTCTTGTTTAGTAAGTGCAAACACATATCCTTGCACTGTCATAGTCTTTGGAATCATGGAATTCCAAAATGTCAGTGCAAATAAAGATTTACTGTATCTTTTTTCTAGAGGCATTTATTTCATACTCCCTAGGATATCATATACAAACATCCTAATTGCAGAAGGCAATGAACTTCCAGAGAATAACTTTTTTTTAGGGATTTCTAAAATATAATAAAGCTGTTTATATTTTTGATTCTTTAAACTGTTGCATGCACACATTATAGTCACTTCCATCCATTCTTCTCAATTAGCATTGAAAAGAAATGCAAAAGAGTTTTCAACCGGCCTTTGTACAATGGGCTGTCAATTTATTTCTTTAGCCCACATCTGTTTTAGATTATTCATACTATAGTACACTCCCTAAGGAAAAGCTCATTAGAAAATCCTGCTCTGACTACATATGTTTGAAATATTAGGGAGGGAACCTAAAATCTAAAAATTTGATTATCTGAGAACCAATATTTTTTTCCTAAATATAAAAGAATATTTTTTCTTCTTAATCAGGTGCACATTTTTCATGCATTCATGAGGCTCTGCACTTGGCCATCTTCCACGCTGAACAGACAATTCTTTCTCTCACGCTAACAGCCTTAAAAAGCCCAGCTAATAATGATGCACATCTCAGTCACCACATGAACATTGCCAAATTACATGTTAGTCACAGCTCCACAGATACATCATTCATTTAACTCTCAACAGAAAAAAAGAAGAAAAAATCCCTGTAGAGAATAGAGATTATGGACATATTTTATGCCAAAATATCAATTTCACTGTCATCGGACTAAAATCTTAGCCTCCTCTAACTCCTGCAGGATTACGATTTCCATCAACAGGATATTACGAAAGGTGCTGAAATCACCAAAGAAAATGGCATAAATACAGTACCTGGAAGGTGGCACAGACTTCACTCTTCACACACAGTTGTCAGGCAGGCAAAGTTCTGGGTGTCTGTAAAAGAAATCTGCCTCTGACCCAGGACAGCATGGTGCTAACATTTATCGCCACCTGGTGGCCATTCCTTTTCATTGCGCTGTCCTCCGAATGAATGAACCGGAAAGAATCTGCAGAGGCGAGCAGCAAGCACCCTTGACCCAAGCCCCTGGGAACTCAGCTCGTGGGGGGACAGTCCCAGGAGGGTAACCAAAGGAGGGGTCGCTGGGTCTCTTTCAAACAGGTCTGATGGCGAGTCATCGGGTAGGGCTCAGGCTGGAGGAATGAATATTACTATAACCGTGAACAGGCACAGTACTCTCAGACCTTTGGCTTTGATTGACAGAAGTACAGCTGGAGTGTCTGTCTTCATGTACATTTTTTCCCAGTTTTGAAATATTCTGACACTTTTGCTTGATGGACTTACCCAACAAAACTAGAATCACTACAGCTAGTAATTAAAAAAATATTTTGTATATTTCATAAAAATAGCAAGTATATAGCAAGTATAAAACTGAGGGAAAGGCTGTCACAGGTTTGACTTGTTTGCTTGCCTCTACCAGTTCACACAAAGTTCAGCTTTACTGATCAAAGCATGTGATTTTGAAATAACATTGGATATGATCAACATTATCTGGCCTCTTAAGATTCTTATGTGCTACACTGTGTGTTAACAAACCTATCAAGTTTTGCTCCTTATAGCTGAATTTGAAGGTTTAGGATATTTTCTAAACATTTTACAATGGGAATTAGCCACTTCCTTACAGTTTTGTTTCTTTTTCAATAAAAAAAATGACATGACAAATGTTCAAGATTAACATTCACTCTAAAAAGTGACCACACCATGATTTAAAATAATCTCTAATATATATATATAGAACATTCAAAATTGATACATAAACACATTTATACTATTTATACGGGAGGATATTAAAGAGGAAATAACCAACCACAATATAAAATAGCTGAACTAATTTTAACAGATTACTGAATCAGCATGAAAACCTATGGTAAATAATATGAATAGTGTATTTTATCTTTCTGTCTCTAATGATTATTTAATTTTAATAGGCTGTTTGAGATCTAACCTCTAAGCTGCTTAGAATGATTGGAACTTTAATTAGTCTCTGTTGATAAAGACAACTGATAATGCTGTTAATGTTTTCAGTCCTGTAGATTCCCTATTTAAAAACGAATTGAAGTATAAGCTTATTTGTCAAGCATAGACTAATGTAGGTTTTCTAACTAATGATGGTAAATTGTCACCAAGGGAAATTGTACTGCATGTGAGGAACAAAGCATACAATATACTGTATGGGAATTATGAATGATATGAATGACTTCAGATTTCCTGCTTCCACAGTTATATGAACCTTCCTTGATGAAGCCGTTTTCCCATTCTTTTATCACATGGTTAAAGCAGATATTAAAAGCACAAAGATTTGTAAACAACTCTGTCTTTATTTCTACACTACCTTTCCAAGGAGAAAAGCGCATCAGTGCTCTAAGACAAGGTAGACAGGTGCAGTAAATGAGCAGTAGAATTCCAAAGTTTTATAGATGGTGCCATCAATAAACTGGACGTCTGGGCATCTGATAAATGCTGATTGCTTTAATTTTAACTGCAAAACTGCTATAAAGAAAATGTTTTGAAAAATTAAATGCTGAACTGAGTAAGGGAAACAAATATTAAAAAACATTGTCTGAACAAATGAACTAATCATGCAGACTGTATTAAGCTGTAACTGAAACATATTTCATTGCTTCTTGCAGTAGATTATTGGAATGAGAATAGCGCATGCAATAATTCATCAAGTTATTATTTGTTTCTCACACTGATGACAGGGATTTGCATATATTTCAGACTGTTCACACATTATGTGGATAATGAAAGCATATTATACATTGATTGTACATGTAAATGTCTGTAGATTATCCACAGAGGTTGTTAGTTTTAAAATATTACAATGAACTAAGCAGTGTGTGTGAAAATGACATTACCACACAACTTAATCTGGGAAGAATTAATATACCAGTGCTTCAATTACTGAAAACATTCAATGTTTACAGGTAAGCCTACGAAGATTCCCAATGTACATTATGCCTCAAAACTGAACATTCAAACCATATTTTTTTCGGACTGCAATTCTTAAAGGTTCCATGTGGCAAAGTGTATGAGTGAAGTCTGTGAAATGTAGCTAAACAATTAACATAAATCTTCATTAAGATCAAGACAGCGATCTTCCACTCCTTGTACTTGATAACTACATGGTTCTTTTTATTTTACTAATCAAAACTCATTTAATGTCTCTTAATTTAGTCACTGAGTGCAGCAAAGGGAAGGTTAGGCTCATTATTGTCTTGTACATCACAGATAACTGGGGCAGAGCAGAAGCAAAAGGCATAGGAAATTAGCTACAGTACATTTTGTAGCTAAAACTTTTAAAGTTTTAAGAAAAACAATTGCTTTAATCAAATTGACATTTTTCTCTTTTAGTTATGTATAATTTAAAATTCTGTCTTCTATATGCAATATCTTCACTGACGCAGTTCCAGCTGGAAATTTTACTAACACCCTCCACATGATTGTATTGGACTCTACACACATGCTTACAGCACTGCCACTACAGGGCAAGACTTACTTTATAGTATATGGTTAAAGGACCTAGTCTGATGCTGTACCCTTCTTGATCAGAGGAGAATGATCCATTTAATTCAAAGAGGTGTTTCTGTTCTATATTTTTTTGCAATTTTGTAATTTTGCATAAACATTAAATTGCCTTGGTGCATTTTCGTAACAAAGCAACCACATACAGTACCTTTATTATTTTATAAATAAACATTCTTTTTTTTAAAAAAGGTGAAATTTACAGTATTCCCTGCACTATTTCACAATTTTATATTAGTATATTCCCAACAATAGGGAAGAAATGTGAACATATTAATTCAAAATGCTATTCTTAATGCATTAGTTGGATTACTTGATTCTCTCCAGTTGCATTATTTTAAATAACCAGGCAAAGGTCACTGGACACTGTTTCCTTAGACAAAAAAAGATGTACATTGAGAAAGAGTCCCCAAATCTTCCAGGAGACATCATTCTCAAACCTGACAAACTCTGCAGTTGACCATCATGGGTTATTTTGTGTGGTTACTGGGAAACAAAGTCTACCACCTTTGAACACCAATTTCAATTGAAGATTATAAAGGTTCAAATTAACACAATCTACAGTAATCCAGGACCCAGTGTATGGCTGGGGACATGGTGTGTCCAAAACAGGTTCATTTGCTTTGTGCACTGTAACACATTCCATGGTAAAGAACAGAAAATAAATTTAAATGAAAAGATTCAGAAGCATTAATATTGAAGAGTGAGAAAGGGATGCAAAAGGAACAGAAAGAAGATAAAAAAATCAAACAAGAAACAACAGTTTAATAGAAACCTTTTAGTCCTTTTATGCATTGTAGACAAAATCTGAAAACTAGAAGCCACTAGCCAAAAGGCTCAAGTGGTTTAGGTACAGTATTAAGGGTACTTTAAGACCAGGCAGAAGATGCCTAATTATTCTAAAAGTACTGAGATATGTTATTAATAAACCATAAGCTACAGTAGGATCTGGTGTTGCTAAAAACAGAAATTATACTCAGTGTATTCAGTGACTGGGCAATTGCAAATGTTGTATCCATTTTGCTCATTGATGCCCTGACTTCCATTTCAAAAGGGAGTTAATGTTCAGCAGTTCTGAACATGTTCTGAAATGCCCAGGAACTACAGAAAGATGTCAGCACATCCATTCAATTCCGTCATACATATTATCTAAACTATAAGAAAATGAGAGGTGAACATCTTTCACGTGGTCCCACTAAACTACAGGAGGTTAATTAATTGTAAATGATTGTTTCATCTTGAAGATCAAATGTTCCCTGGAAATCAAACTTACTCTCAGTTGTCTCATGTACTCATGCTGACAAATTTTAAAATTCAATTTTTTGTAGAAAACAGTAATACACTGTAGAATAGTTTTCCCTGTGTGTTCAGTAGGTGGAAATAGAACAAGACAAAGACCAGCTTTCAATAACTAACTTTTAATATAATGTAATATGAAAAGTCTAATAGTAATTATTAGGATGTCTACATTTTTTTAAATTTCTAGAGGTCTTTATACACAGCATGTACTCTATATAATCAAAATAATTACAGTCGAAGGAAATGCCTGTGAATTCACTTAGAAAACACTTTTCTGTAACAAAAGTAAACAGCAAACATCTCATTGCCATGTTTTTCTTTATTCAAAAGGACAATATGAAAGCCTGCATCTTCCAGCCTGCAGTCAGTGTTGCCGTTGGGAATTTAAAGTGTATCAGGGACCTCCGAGAATAACTGTCTCTCCTCGCTCATCAGGTAAGTGATTGCTAAGGAGATTGGCACTTAATGTGTGTTCAAAGGACTCCATTATACTCAAAGGGCTCTGGCAGAGTCCTAAACAGACTTTCAAAATGAAACAAGCAATTGAAATAAATATAACTACACTTAGATGACAATGATGATAATAATAGATAATGGACTGAAAAATAGATCTACTGTGAATATTGTTACATGGTTTTACATGGGGACATCTTAGGAAAGCGGGTCAAATTTTAATTTCAAGAAAACCACCAGAACAAACAAAGCTTGTTGGATGAAATACTAACATTTTAAGCAGAACTGTAGCTACTAAAACTTCAAGGGTCCTTGTATTTGAACTCCTAAGATGATCCTGTTTTCATTGTTGAATTGTCGTTGCTGAGCAAATGACTGTGTTCCTAGTATATTTATGGCTCTTAGTCAGCCCATCCCTGGCAGTTATGATGCATATAACAGTAATCCAACTGATTCAGGCTCCTGTTCCGGCTTATTATACTCTACATCCATCCATTTCCAACAACCAGATATACAGGTCCAGTACAAATTCACAGTGAGTCGGAGCTTAACCAGAGAGACAAGAGACATAAGGGAGGGTACACCCTGTACTGGACACCAGTCCATTGCAGGACTCACACACGTCCTAGGTCAGTGGTTCTCAAACTGTGGTACGCGTACCTGCAGTGGTACGCCAAATGACCCTGGAACTGTGTTGTGTGCGCTGAAAAATCGGGACGGGTTTTCATATTTTGTATTTTAATACGTGTCGAATACGCAGCCTACGTACTACGATACAGTGCGCGCTAATACTTCAGTGGACACAAGAGATACTCTGTAATTCTATACCACTCTATAGGAATGCGTGCTACGGACGCAAGTGGCCAATTGTATTTAAAAAAAACCTACTGTATCTCCAGCAAATAGGGAGGTAGGAGAATGTGCGTGATTTTGGAACAATGCCAATGTTGTTAAGCACAGGAATGCATAGAAATACGTGCTATGAATGCTGGTAATCTTGTGAGCACAGGAAAGCGTGATAGATAACAGAAAAATATTTACTGTAAGAACTGTTCTAAGTTTATTTGAGAAAAATACACCGAGCGTCTCTGTGTTTCGCTCCCATGCGCATGAAATAAAAACTTAAAATAAATACGGAAATAAAAACGGAAACGCGGAAAAATGCAAGCTTGCGGATTGCTAAAGCAAGTAAGCCACACTATTTTTGAAGACCCTTATTTACCGTTGGCAAAAGAGCTGACACGTATTATGTGTGGAGAAAAAGCTGCTAAACAGCTCGACCTGCTGCCCCCCCGAAAGACACAGTCACTCATAGAATTATTGAAATGAAGGATTATATCAAAAGTACGCTGATAGAGTGCGTTAAGATGAGCAGATGTTTTTCACTGCAATTAGATGAGTCTGTAGTCGATTTGGCCAATTTGCTCGTTTTACTTTAGATACGAGTTTGAGGGCATGTCCCATGAGGACTTTCTGTTCTGTAAGCCGCTACCAACAGGAACTACAGGAAAGCACATATTTCAGCTTCTGAATGAATTTATCGAAGAGAATGGCATCGACTGGATAAAATGTGTCGGAGTTTGTACAGACGGTGCTAGAGCGATGACAAGCCGACACAGCGGTGTAGTTGCACGATATAGAGAGGTTGCTGCAGAAATGAATGGACGCATTGCAACATCCACCGCGAGACTTTTGCAGTCAAGAAAATGCCTGACGATTTAAAATCTGTTAGACTCTGTTGTGAATTGTATCAAGGCTCGAAAAATTAATTCACATCTGCTTTGCTCGACTAAACAGGCTCACCCCTCTCACTGAAATGGTGCTTTTTTATTTTTATTTGTTGTTGTTACTGTTTTTTCTGTAAAACACTTTGAGAAGCCACCTTTAAAGGCGATATATCAAATAAAGTTTATTATTATAATATTTATTATATGTATGCGCGCTCATGTTGGTCATTGAGAATTTCTGGGGTTCCTATGAGATGATGACTTGTAGGTGGTACTTGGATGCTTTGGTTGGATTAGGGGTGGTACTTGTCCAAAAAGTTTGAGAACCACTGTCCTAGGTTAATACAAACAATTTTGAGGACCATATTAACCTAATGCTCAGGGCTAGAACTCATCCAGCTCCATTCAGCAACTCCCCAATCTATCTGTGATGTCCCTGGAGTGCTTCCTATGTTTAACATGGGTTTATCGTAACTTTGCAACCAAACTTCCCAGTATATTATTTGGTAAATACAATGTGTCACTGTCAGATTAGTTACCCTTCTCCCTGCGCTGGTCTCTTTTACAGTGTTAAATCAGCATGCTGACAGCTGAAATTTATTTATCTAATATTCTCATGAAAAATGTAAACCCTCACCTATTCCTGTCTCACGGTTTTCCTACTCTCCTACGTTCCTAAATTAAATTCTGCTGTTCCACTCCTGTAGCTACAGACTCCAGATCAAGATGCCCAGACACAAGAAGTATATTTTAAATTCTTAAATCCTATATGAAGAAAAGTTTTGAAGGTGAACTGAAAAGCAAATCTCTGAATCTTAATAAAGTTGGAATCTGTGAATCATCATAGGAAAAAAACATCTCAATCTAAAAGAAAACTACTGTACCTGCCTCATGCAGACTTTTCCAGAAAAGAGCAGCCTAGTTTGAAATAACATGTGCTGATCTTGAAAGAAGAAGAGCAACCAAAAAATAAGACATATATTACAGGTCAGGCTAGAAATAAAGGCTCACTGAAATCAATTAAGGCAAAATTCATTTTTAATCATTTATTTTCCTTTCTTGGAGCATCGGCACGTCTTCTAAGTTTTTTTTTTCCATGAGATTATTGAGCCCTGCCTGAAGTTTAATTAGCACCTTGATTTGAGATGTATGTGGAGCATGCAAACCAGACATCAAAGGGAACAGCAAAATAATTACACTTCCGCCGACTTAACAGATTAAAGAAAAAAACTCCTGTGGAATTAAGCTTCAATACTCATTAGAGTCGCTTCTCCGTCCTGGAATTTGATATGTCACTTGACTCATGCTCATTCAGCTCCTTACATTCCAGTTCTATATTTAACAATAAGCAGCACTACGAAATTTTGCCAGATACTGCTGATTGCACAGGAGCTGATGTTTGAGAACATGGTATGATATTGTTTGAAAGGATAGTCATTGTTAATGTGAAGGCTCAATTCATATAGATTTTAGGCCATTTTGCCAGTAAATACAAGTCAAAGGGTTTTATTAGTGTGGACCTTACTGCACGCTTTGAAGTACTGTATCTCACCTTATAGAGGTCATTGGGATGAGTGGCCCAATTTGGCAGAATTTAATGAGGGTCAAAATCACAATGTAAGAGTAGACAATGAAAATGAACTGTTAAAAATAAACTAATCAAAGTTCAGGAATTGGATACATTTTGGAACAACTGTAAGATCTGACCATTAAAGAAATTGGTTTTGCTGGTTTCAATAAAGGGGGATCTTTAGGTAGACCTTTAGGTAGACAAGCCCAATGTCTAATTTAGCTAGGACATTCAAGTTAAACTCTGTAGTAGATTTTAATTTTGTCTCTAATTGTAAATAGTTTTCAAACATTATTTAATTTAGCTCTCTGAGGTCACAAGTCTATTTGTGTGAAAAGCATAAGCTGGGAAAGCTTAATTTTCAAATAAATTCTCCAAAGCAATGCCTGGGGAAATCAGAACTCTTTCCAATTTCATTATTTTGCAAAAAAGATAGGGGTGCATTATAATTGTAAAGGCAGACTTTGCTTCTAATTGAGAAGATGATAAATTGGCATGATATTAAACTTCAAATACACTGTCTTTACTGGCTATATTTAAAAAGGCCTTGCTGTTTGAAGTGTTTGACTGCAAGACCATGCACTGTACATACTGTGCAATGTATATCCATCTTTTGCATCCATCTTTCTCAGTGAATGTGTGGTAGTCTGTGTTACCTCTAAACAGATGTGAAGATTAGCGAGAGTATGTATGTGATTTCTGAAGATTCATGGCACTGCAGCAGTTAGAGACTCTTTGAAATGCAGGTAGAGAAGCAACTGCCTGAGTATGGTTATGCTGGTACAGACTCTGTAATCACAGCCAATAATTAACCTTCCTCCATCATGCTAATCAGTACACATGGTGACAGAATATGCAAGCATATGCATTTTGTCAGTGGGAATGTCTGCTTTTGTGCATATGTTTGCCCAGAAGTTTGAAAAAAAAAAAACGAACTGGATCTCAAACTGCATTAGTTCCCAGTTCCCAGTGCTGACAACGTTCATTCTTGGAGGCCTACTGGTGCTTTTGTCTGTCCTTCCAAGTCTTCTAAGTTAGTGCATCTAATTGTTTGATTGCTGAGAAATAATTAACACTTAACCTTACTGGAAAAAACATCTTACTGATGCATTACCTAAAATCCAGTGTCTCTTATAAAAGATCAGCTTTATACAACTCTTAACCAACGTTTATTACTTTATATCTAATTGAGTTAAGAAGCTTGCAGCTTGTGGCCCCAGTCTAACACCCTTGTTCTCCCTATCTAATGACCTTGTGCTCTTTTACATTTTTATTTGCCTTTGTTTTCTGGTGGTTTTTGGAGTACCTGAAATCAATGGCTACAATGGGGCACCCGGCTGTGATGGAATTAAAGCTGAAAAGAGGGACAGGGGAGACCTGGGGCCTTGTGGTGATTGTGAACTGCAAGGCACTTAAAGGTTTCCAAGAAATTCTACCTGAGCTACAGATACTGTCCGTGCAACTGACACTTTACCAGCACTAAATTCTGATATCAATAGTCCAGGAGATCTCCTTACATCTTTGACAATGCAAGCACTCAGGAAGAGGGTTAAAGTAGCTCAGGTAAGATTTTAGGGCCAATCTAACTCTACTGAACAAGTCTGAAGCTGCAGCAGACTTAAAAAGACCTACAGTACCACCTACCTGCCATCAAGAACTGGGACCTACAAAAGGTAATGTGAGTTCATTTATTTTTCAGTTTCTTTATTTTCTGTGATGAATTTGCATGCAATTTCCAAATGAAAGTGGCACTTTGAGAGTTCAGAATCAATTGCAGTGTATAAGGTCTATGGCATGCACCCCAAAGAAACATTTAATTTTCCAATTCATACAGTATAGCACAGGGCAGGAGGCCAGTGAGAGAAGGGCATGGGTTGTAGCTACAGTGCAACTGCAATACTAACAGAAATATTACTAGAAGTAAAATGTGATAGTGATGCATTACTGCAGCTGTTGTGCCAGACATTAACAAAAATGCAGTTGCCAGGTATAGCTGTTGAATATGGCTTTTATCATTCTGAATGGTTTATATACTGTAACTATATTAAACAATGATGATCAGTAATTATTAAAAAATCTGCATTTTACATTAGTTTTCAAGACCAAGTCTAACAAGATGCAGTGGAACATTTACAGGCAAAGTATATAATGTTGTATATAAATGTTAATATTGTACTTTATGTACTGCAACGACATACTCGTGTGTTATAGGGTTTTAATAATTTCTTGATGATTTTATTGGGAACTCATGTTAATATCAATATGCATGACATTAAACATTTGTTTTATTTTTTAAACACTTTTGTGCAACCACTGCATTGATTGTGAGGAGCTTTGACAGTGTTATGGTTGTTATAATAAGATTATTATTTGGTTTACAAACTCTACACTCAGCTTTTGTGCAACACATACAGTAACTAGAATTTGGAGAATATGTGGTATTCTACATTGCCATCAAGGATGAGAAATTATGCTTCATTAAATCATATCTTCAAACAACATTCTTCATTCAATTACTAAAAAACAGTTTTTGGTTTCTCTGGGGAGGGCACCTGATT
This sequence comes from Atractosteus spatula, assembly GCF_055471065.1. Taxonomy (NCBI): domain Eukaryota; kingdom Metazoa; phylum Chordata; class Actinopteri; order Semionotiformes; family Lepisosteidae; genus Atractosteus; species Atractosteus spatula. The sequence goes on along the minus strand of NC_142708.1, from coordinate 61,015,056 downwards.
ACCTGATAGTGCCTCATAACTATTAGGATAATAAACCATAGTATAACCTTCTCTTTTTATTACTCTAATGCCAACACATTTTCTACCAATTGACCTTCATTACTATACCTGTCAGTATCTGTAAGTATATTTGGCAGCATTTAAAGATTAATATAAATCCTTTGGAAAAGTTTAATAAGCCAAAAGGCCAAAGCTGCAGCACTGACATTTCAGTACCACGGACAGAACCATTGACTAATGTTTGTCCTAGAATTACATGAGTATAATGAAGTTGTGTGCAGAGCCATGAATTCATAAATCTGTGCAAAAATGTCACAGTGATTTATTTTTGTTCACGTTTACTTAGACTCACATAAGACAAGGTTTCACAGCTAGACTTCAATAGCTTTTCCTGTTTTATTATGCAATGTGCACTGTAAGTGCAGGCCAGCCAATTACTGAACAGATGAAAAGCAAAAGTATGAATCTGATTCCTGGTGATATTAAAATAAGCATATGAAATGCTCAGATCTTTAAAATCTTACACGTATCCTTGCTTTCAGCTGTAATGATCTGCAGTGCCTGGCCTGGGCAGTTTCTTTGTGTAAAGTGCTGTTAGTTTTACAGAGTAATCCATTACATAATGCTTTGCTTTTTTAATCAATAAGAAGTTGGAGAAAAATGCTTCTAAAAAGGACTATCACTTTACATAGTAACTATACAGTTCATCACTGTAACTGATTACTTTGTCAAAAGTCTTTGCCACCCCCAACATCTTGTTAGTTTTACAAAGTTATCTCTTGTACATGTTAAGTATAATTATAATTTTATTTGGGGTGCAATCTGAGTAGAATTTGTAGTCTTGTGGGTTTCCTGTGGTTGCTCCTATTTCGTCCCACAGTCCAAAGAAGAGGTGTTAGTGGGGCCAGCAGGGGGCACTCACCCTGCGGTCCATATTGGTCCTAATGCCCCAGTATAGTGAGGGGGACACTATACTGTAAAAAGGCGCCGTCCTCCGGATGAGACGTAAAACCGAGGTCCTGACTCTGTGGTCATTAAAAATCCCACGGCGTTTCTCGAAAAGAGTAGGGGTGTAACCCCGGCATCCTGGCCAGATTTCCCATTAGCCCTTAACAATCATGGCCTCCTTAATAATCCCCATTTATGAATTGGCTTCATTACTCTGTTCTCCTTCTCACTAATAGCTGATGTGTGGTGAGCGTTCTGGCGCACTATGGCTGCCATCGCATCATCCAGGTGGGGCTACACACTGGTGATGTTGGAGGGGAGTCCCCATTACCTGTAAAGTGCTTTGAGTGGAGTGTCCAGAAAAGCTCTACTGTATATACTGTAAGTGGAAGCAGTTATTGTTATTATTATTGATAATTATCATGGATAATTGTAGTAGAACTCATTAGTCATTAGGTCTCCTGACAAACATGAACTTAATGTAAATCTTCTCTGTTATGAAACCTCAGTGGGGACAGATAGAAATGGGCTTATCTTCCTAATATTTCAGGACACACATGTAAACAGTCCATAGATTGTTACATGGCTAAATAAAAACAAAACGAATAAATTCATTTTATTTTGGGGTGCAATCTGAGTGGAGTTTGTAGTCTTGTGGGCTTACCTGTGGTTGGTCCTATTTCGTCCCACAGTCCAAAGACCTGGTACTGTAGGTTAAGTGGTTTCTAGGAAAATGTGCCCTAAGTGTGAGTGTGTGTGTGTGCCTGCAATGGACTCCTGTCCCATCCAGGGTGTACCCGCCCTGCACCTGTTGCCTCCAGCCTCCGGCTCCCCCACAACCCTAAATTGGAAGACGTGGTTAAAAAATGGATGAATCTTTCCAAAACGTTTCATTCCCCTTAAGAGTATTACTTAAAATATAGCAGCAAGCTTTAAAACTTTCTTCATGACACATTATACCTCATTCTATTACTGTCCTAAGTAGAGCAATATCTGAATGCACTGAAACGGAAACAAGGCAGATATGAATCAGAAACACTTTGGGCACATTTTTCCGTATGTTTGTACTTTCCAGATTACATCTTTGAAAACTTGTATATAAGAAAGCTTGGCTATAAATCTGTCATGGTGATAAATATATATATATACATATAATCATTTTCTTCCAAAAACATGACAACCTATTTCTTCCTAAATAACATGGATGTTTGAAAGAAGTTATCTTTTATTTTACACAAATGTGCAGAATTTTCCATGAAATTGGGAACTTTGCTTGTCCCATTGTTTGGCTCCTAAAAGATTTTCTATACCTTTCTGTTTGAGATTGACATGTATCAGTAAGTCTGTAATATCTGAATCTTGGGAAACAAGCCAATAAAATGTACACACCATAATAAAATGGATATTGAATTTCAGTGACATATGTACATTTCTTTTTTCTATTCTGTGTTTTATACACGATAGATATGTTCAGGTACTGGGCTGTTTTTCAAAGATTAATCTCTCCTACTTTGGTAATCAAATTTACTGGAAAGAGAGACACAAAATTAATACCACCTGGGGAAAAGAGAGTCCCATAACAATGAAACTACACAAAGAAAAGGCAGTCATTTAAAATTCCACAAAGGATGATCTGAATTTAGTTGGAGCTGACAATTCATTAGAACAATTCATGTGTATAAAACAGGCATTTATTATCACTCTAAGAAGTTCATGCTGTGTGCAGAATGGCAACACCCTGGAGTGAGACATGCAAGCTGATTGAAAGTCTCATTTGTTAAACATGTATATGAAGTATTCCTAATACAGAAACAATTGACACGGGTTCATTATTAGCATTTGAAATTAGGATCTACTCAGCTCACCGCTTTTGCAGTAAAATAGACAAGGGTTTCAAATTGTACTTGTAGATAATTACTGTACATCGAAACTGAATATATCACCTGCCTAAACTGATCCTGTTTGTTTATTCATTGAATCTTTAGACTATTAAAGGCAATGTTTTTTTTTGTAAATGCTGTAATAAATTGCAAACTAGTGCAAAACTACCTTTCAGGCCAACAGAATTGTCTTCAGATGGTTCTAAGGTTTTATCATTTTGAGATTTTGCTTTATTTACTCACTAGGAATAGAAACACCCACAATTGTGGGTACGAGTGTTTTAGTAATAATTTGTCGTAACCCACTTAATGATATCAGGAATGATTGCAAATTACTGACAGCTGATTAAACATGGCTGTTGTCATCCTTCCCAAACGTTTGTCATGAACTCCATTAATGTTCTTCAATTTATAATCTTACATTTAATTATATTGTTATGTATGTAAGATAAATAAAACACATTCATTTTCACCAATGAACAGCAAGCGAGAATCTACCAATGTAGCTTGTAGGCTTTCTGTATTCATTTTGAACATGTATTGCAAAACTGAGCACAGAATCAACAAGTAGTACAGTACCTGCTGCACTACCTTACAAAAATTGTACCTTATAAAGTAGCAGAAGGAAACTTGGAAAAACACAAGGTGCCAGTCCAAAGAAAATCAAAGTTGAAAATATTGTAGGTTAAGCAGAATCATGATCTTCAGTTAAACAAGGAAATGCAGACAGGGCAAAGTGAAGTCAATTACATGTTCAAATATTAGTCTCAGATGAAGGAAATTATGGCATCATTCACATTGCTAGTTTTAATTATTTTCATGGGATTTTATATTTGCAGTTTTGATCTTTATATACTTTTTACTCCATTTGATCTTTTCCACTTCACCAAAATAGCTTGTTAGGGAGAACTCAAGTTTCTTATTACATTTACAATTAAAGCCGACCTCAAGAATGCTTCGTGTTCTATTTTTTCTGCCACAAAGCAATAACTTCCCTTGATCTCGAGAAATGACATCGCCGCTTAGGAGTGTTTTCTGAAAAGTCTGGCATAAAAAAAAAAGTTTGCTTAACCGATTTGGCTGAGGTCCGACTGCCTGGCCATAGGACAAAGAAGTTAGGACTCACATAAAGAGGGAGAACTGAACCAAGAGGGAGCCGCAAAGGTGGAAATGGAAAGGAAGAGAAGGGATGCAGGAAGACAAAGCCAAGCAAGAGAGGCTCAAATATGGCATTTAAGGATGTGATGTCATGGAGAATTCTGAGAGCAGATGACATCCATCCCAAACTTTCTTTAAAAACACCATGTAAGATGTGTGACATTTCATTTCCCTTAAGAAACAAGAAGGCTGACGGAGATACTGTATGCTTCATGACATTTCTTACAAGTTTTACATGAGTGGAGTCTACTGTTTGTCCTGGATGTGCCACCGATGTGTCTGCAGGTTTGTGAACTGCAGCAGCAGATGAAGAGCTGGCAGAAGGAAAATGAGCTTTTAGCTTTTGAAGAGCACTGTAGAACTATTATATTTTCTGCTTATTTGGGGCAAAAATGAAGGTAGCACAAATGTGGAGACTGCCCAGGCAAAGAAAATTGATCCCTGACACATGTAGAACTGAACAAAATATATAAGGTACAGTAATATCCAGCAAGTACCCTGAGAGTTAAATTAAATGTTAAGAAGAAACAGGCAATCCCTGCAACACTCTTCCTAAGATGATTTTCCCCTTTAGGATGCAATCAATTGATCCATGGCCACCCAATTTACAAGTGACAACAGCAGGATCATTTTTAGCGGTGTGGAAATCAACATCGGAAGCTTTCTGGTTACTAAGACCCGGAGATTTTATGCTCCTGTTACAGATTAGTACAACAGTTCAAACAAAACTCTACTGCATTATGTGTTTCTAATGTATTACTATTCCTGAATGGGCTGACTTAAAGCAAAGATAAAACAAAAATACTAGAATTTACACAAGAAAAACAGGAGGTTGTGCCAGATTTTAGTATGAAATCACTTGATTGGGATCATAGTTGGTATATTATTCAGACATCCACCTTTGATCAATGATTTGTTGTTAAGAAGCAAAATTGAAGTTTTGAAAGAAGCATGTCTCATTAGTTGACTCCAATGCAGAGTTGAGATTTTACATAAAGTACAACATCTTTCTAAGTGCACAAAAAACCCATATAGGACAAAACATGTTTTTTTTTTATTTTTCTAGTATGCTTGAGGTTAAATCTCAGCATTTCTGAATCTGTGAATCATATTCTACCAGATTCATACAGTACCAATGAAAAGGTAAGTGAAAGCAAGATTCCATTAGTTATCTGAAAGTTCTTGCTTTGTTTCAAAGCAAATACTTACAGGGGCTGCCGCTACATTGCTTGACTTGTTGGAAATAATATGTAATATTCCAGGTTTATGAAACAGATTATGATCACCTTTGACAGCCATGCATATTGTGTCAGAGTAGAGATACACTCTTTCTTTTAAAGTCTGATCTGATGCAACAGGGGAGTGTTTAGAACCAGACAGATTATTTTGGAAATGTCACCTGGATCAATTGTGACGCTATTTGCTGTCAAGCCTCTTTTACCGTCTCGCCCAGATTTCCGTTACCCTTACTTTGACTCTGGCGAGGAACACCTTCCTGGCCTTTCTAATACTGCAGCCAGTGCTCTTTCCCATTCGCAGTTACTAAAATTCCGCATCCTGTTGCCCATCACACTCTTTTCCTCTCTGAGTTCCGGAGATCCACAATCTTCTTTCATCTAGAATCAAATCTCCACCCAGCTTCAACTGCCACATTACTACATGATTTAGCTCTATCTACCCATGTGATCTACAGTACTCTTCTGCCTGGACTGCATGCACTACCTTCCGCGCATTCCACCAGCCGCCTTCATCTCCATTTTAACCTTGCTATTCTCACTCTTTTTTTCCGTTACCCTACAAGATCTTACCTCTAGGTTTCGGATTCAGTTCCACCTCAGGCTTCAGTCTTTTCAATGTCCTCACTGCTTTCTATTCCAGTACTCCATCTTGCACTTCGTGGAATCCTGACAGCACTTCCAACAGTTCCTTTAGGAAGCTTGTCTCCTCCAACAACCTCCGCATTTTATCTTCCATCCCTAGACAAGGCCATTTTACCCCCTTTGAACATGCACATAAATGCAATGTGTCTGAATGCTGTAGATTCACCAGTTTCTATGTATTCCATTTTTCAGAATCAAGTGTTTGACTCTGTGACCTGTCTCATATCCCAGACTCTCACTTTCTTTTCTAGGCTCTTCTAACCCGATCCAAGCAATAATTGCTTGTCTTGATGTTTATTTTGTGCTTGTGTGGCAAACAAGCTTATCTTAATCTAATTAGGTTTCAGTGCTGTAATATTTAAAGTGAGAGTTTTTCCTCTTATTTTTCAAAAACGAAGGGAACTTTGGTATCCTGCTACCTTCTTCAAACACTATCAGAATTCGTTTTTTCACTGCATTACGAGCAGGAAAATGAAACAATAATGAAAAACAATCCCTCATCTCTCTATTATACAGTATCAGAGGCTTCTGACTAGCATTGGCAGAAAAACAGACTTAAACATTAAATCTAGATTTGCTGGAAGGAACTACTATATATAATGCTATTTACATTAGATTGTCTGTTTTGCTGAGTATTATTCTTCAGAAATGCAGTGGGGCCACAAATGTAACTTTTATTTATGTATTTGTTTTTTTTTTGTTTTGCTGGCCAGCATTATTAAAAAATATAATACATTGTTAGAACATAATGTCCCATGTAGTAAGTCATTTTCAAATCCAAGCTTATTAACCTATACCTTTGCTCTGAACTGATATTTGTTATAGTCACAGATGTCTAATAACGTCATTCTCAAAGCCTCTCATCAGTTTTTGCAACCCTAAATACTCTTACTGTACAAATAATCTTTTATAGCTGTGCTAATTGTTGCAGCACAGGTAAATGGGATCTGCTGGGATTCATTTCCTATTCTGGCAGCTAAGAATTGTGGACCTTGTAGATCCAGAATGCTCTAATCTCCATTTTTCTTCTACCAGGAATGTACCTACCCTTAACAACTTTTCTCTCACTGTGCTATGGCATATATTTGCATCTTTCTCCATAAGTTGTAAAATATGTAGCAGCAAATGAGATTTTATAAAAGTGTAGTGTGAAATGTGGAATAAGAGATGTTTAATATATTGTCTATAAGTGAAGTAAATTATTTAAAAGGTTGGTTCTCACATTAGATGAGATCTGTTTTAGATCTTACAGTATTTAGATGAGTACATCACAGGAGAAATGTAGTTTTGCTTCAGGTTTCAAAATGATCCTAAAGTAAAATTATGCTGGGATATATAACACCTAAAACTGTAAATTATCAGGAAATTATCTTTTTTGAGACACAATAATAGGGACTAACTGAACTAACCTTAGACCTCTCCCTTTTAACTGACATTAAATATCAATTTGCTGACTTGTAATAAGAAAAAGAGCAGGAACTGAGTGAACAGGGGAATAGACAACAGGCATTTTAAGTGAAGTTTTGATGCTTGTTTTATATCTTATATCTTTATCTTATATATCCCAGGGACAGAATTATAGTTTTACAGCTCTCAAAAGGTTTCAGTAGAAACCAGACCTTTGCTATCAAATGTAAATTACATTGCACATTTTCTTCTTAATGTGTTAGTATTTCCCCTTAATGCCATTTTGAGTGAGTATCATTAGTCAATACTATTATTTTTCTGTTGCTAACTCAATCTATGATTGATGCAGTATGATGCCAATGAAACGATAACCTCCAGTGTCACATCATGCATAATCTGTGTGACCTAGGTTTTTCAGTTTTCATAGCTAAGGCTTCGCTGTCAGGTCCGGAGAATGGTTAATGTGTTCAGCAAATGTATTTGAACTGAAAACCTAGGGGAACTTTTAGAGTGGTGAAATAGGTCTTATACAGATCTATTCTCTGATACATAACAAGTACGTAGGTAGGGGAAAGGGAATAGCAGCAATAATGATAAAAATCAATACAAATCTGAGTAAACTGAAACCAATAATATGGTATGAATTACTATTTGTAACCTTTATGGTAAAATACTTTAGAGTGGAGCAAGTTGCAAAGGTGCAAGCAGAGGTTAATTCCACACTGAAATGTAATGAGAAAGGAGAGAAAACATATAAATTCGGTTGGACCCTTGGTCTCATTCTTTTTACTTTCCAGAGTGAAATTAACCGCTATGTGTGCCACATAAAAGCGGCAGTACATCATTTAAAAACAATCAGGCACATGCTGCTCATCCAGCTGCTGCTGTAGTAAGACTCTGGCAGGGTGGAAATTTAATAGGAATCCAAGTGGTGGGCATGATTGTAATACCCTGTATTTACAAGAAGCTTTTCATCCAGAATGATCTCATGTCTTCCAAAGAGCAAAGCGAAGCTTCATTATGGGTTGTAAAGTAGTCATTTTCCTGCTGAAGGACTCTAGGCAGTAGATAACAAAAATTGCCTACATTCTTAATTCCCTCAGACATTTTACAGGTTATAGGTTCAAGGCTCCTGCAATACTCTATGGAAAGAATGAAATCTACTGCTTTGCTATTTTGGGGTGCTTTAGGTGAACCCCAGGGTAATTTTTTCCCCCGGTTCTTTTATAGGCACTAATCTCGAAGAAGTCCATTGAGTTGGCTTGGTCAGTATCTTTCGTGATCTTGAATGCTTGAATCAAGTGCAAATGAAATATCCTCAGTTCCAGGCTAAGAAGAAGTTCCCTTAGTCTGTCCAGGCTCAACCAGGAATGGAATGAGGAAATGACAGAAAAGAACACATGGAGAAAAAATAATTTTAAAAATGTGTATTAACTTTTAACAAAGGTTTAAATACAGCCTGGTGTATCAACTCAAAACTCTTACAAATATAAAAAAGCTTCCAAGAGTTTGTCCAGGAGTCCTGGTAGCCAAGTGCTCTAGCTTCCAAAAATAAACAGGTTAATCAGTGTTTCTAAACAGTCTCTAAATGTTTAAAATAGATTTTTAAAAACTTGTAACATACATCAGAGTAACATAACTTAACACATTCTTATATCACAAAAAGATAATGTTATAACATACTGTACATCCATGTACAGATAATTAAAACATATTCGAGGGAAGGCTATTTAATTAAATATATAACTAGTGTGGGTACTTATGTACAATGTGGTATACAGTATGTCAGGTCTCAGCTCAGTGAGAACTGCTAAATGGGCTATCAGCACCATGAAAATGTGGACACAATTATTAGCTCTGGGTTAGCTCTGTTTTGACAGTCACGGTGAGCACAAATGAGATGTTTTACTGTAGTTTTGACTCTGCCTGGACATTGTATCTTTCAAGAACTCAAATCCATCTTAGCCACAAACCCTGTTTAGTGATGGACTTAAAATAGAAGAAAAAATCACTCTTTGACATCTGTCAACAGTCTTTTGTGGGCCTTACTTTTTAAAGATAACAAGAGGATTCTTGGTCTTCTTCAGTGAGCATTTTCTGAAATAGGGTGAATTAAGGCTGTGGTGCTTGTCCTGTGTGCTTACAGCACACAACACCAAAACAGTCCTCATTTTTCACCATGGAGTGTTTGCCAGAGGTGGTTAGTTATGTATCCAATTGGATAATGATATTCCTTGTATTCAAATACATGTGTGTAATTTTTTATTACAGTAGTACAGTACATAAGGCAAAAATGTTGCTGCATGTTGGAGCAGTGATACTGAGACAGCGGTGTTCTTACTTCCTCTGCAGGGTGTGATATTGATAAGGGCAGAAACTACAGTAGACCCATGAATTAACCAATACCTCAAGCTAGAAGAACCTGCAGTTCTGACCTAAAATCAATGAGCATGATGTTTTATCCAGCATGCCCTATACTTCCATATATTGCTGATTGTCTACAATTCTTCCCTCACTACTTTTAAAAAATTAACAGTGACATCTTGATCTTCATGGAGAGCAAAGAAAATAGATGTGAAAGCCCCACTGTTTCATTTTGGCTCAGTAGAATACTACATGTTCATTGCTATTGCTGTTTTAAAGAATGCCAGTGTAATGAACAGTTCTTTCCGGACCCTATCCGGATGACACAATCCGAAGAAGTGAGGAAACACTGGGGAAAAAGTCATGCAGGAATACGGGGATGAAAACAGGGGGGCGTGTCCATGCAGTGCTGGTGATCCGGGGAGGTGTGGCCGAGGCAAACAATCCAAGAAAAAGTCCAAAGGAGAATCCAAACGAAAGCAAAAGTCCATGGCTGGGTGATCCATCCAAAGCAAGAGATTAAAAACAGGTGCCGGGTCGGAACCGGTGGGGGGAGCAGGAGCAGGAGCAGGAGCAGGAGCAGGAGCAGGAGCAGGAGCAGGAGCAGGGAGTTAAAAGCATAATGGAGCCAGACGAATCCAGGTCCCGGGCTCGCACGATGTGGAAATCAGATGCAGAGCCTCGATTGGCGACTGCGTCTGGCTTTTAAAGGGGGACAGGAAGGAGGCTGGACCAAGGGACAGGTGTGGGGAATAAGGCAAACGAGGAAGAGCTTGAGCGCCCTTAAGAGGAGGAGGAGTGAACATGACAGCCAGAATCTGAAGAATATAAAAAAAGTGAAGGAAATTCCTGCCTTAGCTTTATAAGGAAGCAGAAAAGTTCCCAAGCAAAAAGCAATGGAGACCATTACTATGAAACTATTCTCAATTTTACACTAAAAGTGCCATTTACCATAAAATACACAGTGATGTTTAAAATATCAAGTTGTTTTTTTATAAATTTAGATTCAGCAGTTCTCCACCCTGATTTGCTGATTGTGTCAACAATCTCTGTATGAGAAAGGGAAGGTTGAGGAAATGCAGAGAGCTTCATCTTACCCATCATCTCATTGGTCTATTTATCTTTTAACAAGCTATGAATTCTGCCGGAACCTACAGGATACAGCACTGATTGGAGGAGAGGCACATCAATCACTCTGACATCACTGCAAGCCTGCAATGTTGGTACTCATGAGGTCTCTCCCAGAACATCCATCTCCTGGCATACCCAGGACAGAGCTTGTGACCTCCATATACTGTAGCTCAGCTTGAGCTTGGAATGAATGCTATTAGCAGTTGAAAAATCTGAACCCCCTTGTATTTAGAATACTACATGTTGGCCAGGAACATTACAATGTAACATTCTGCAGCTAATCTAGTGGCAACATCCCATCTTAAAATGTGATCCTCATACTTAATTAGAAGCTGATTGACCCTGGCTGGACAGTGATTGCTGTGAGCGAGCCAATGTGCTGTTATTGTAACAGTTCCGGGAAAGTGGAGAAGGGCAACAAACAGCTTGAGCTACTGTAGTAATGACCAGCAACAGGCAGGCTTCCTCCTGTGTATTGTAAGGGACTAACCTATAAAGGATGACTAAGTCCCATTTGCACTACTATTAGTTAAACTGTTATTTTCTGCCATTATTTTCCACTCTGCAGAAAAAAGAAAATTATAATGCTAATGATATAAAAGCAACCAAAAAGGGCTATATATCACCAAGGCTAAGCGTCAAAATCGCATTGATTACATCTACCACCTAAACAAATGTTCCCTGAAATCTTAAGAATAGATCTTAACATTCTATTGCCTTTAAAACTAAAAATGCCCTACAAATCACAAGAACTGCTTTCCTTCATTGCTTTCACATTCATTAGCAACCAACCAAAGTATTGAAATATATATTGCAAAATTGTGCATGTCTGCTTACAGTATATATCAAAAGTATGGTATTTGGAAAGGATAATTTTATGCGCCTCATTTTCTAATTACTTTAAATTTACTGTACAGCAAAGGGGAACAAATGACATGAAGAGAGACTGAAGTTGATAAAACCTTGAAAAAGGAAAGGTAGCCAGTGTGCAAGACTTTCTGCGTGGGCAAACTGACCGGTTTATTTTGTAAGCTGATATTTTTACTTAATTTAAACCTTAAGTATTCTTTAAAAACATTCAAAATACATTTAAAGGCATGGAGCACAACCCTGAGAGTTTTTCAGTCTGATGATAAATTCTTAACAGTGTATTATTTTCTTATTCAAAACAAAGATAAGCTTAACAGAGTGAAAAAAGCTCATTTTATAATAATAATGGAAAAAATACATGGGTAATGGTCTGTATCCCACAGAGAGATGTTTTCGCACACATTTATTAAAAGAATAGGTTATGCAAAACAAAATCTTCATTTTATTTAACAATGGAGTTTCTTAATTCTAATTACCTTAATTTTGTCCCCACCTGACTACAACTAAGGTCATGATTAGTCAGGAATTCTTTTCTAGTAACAGCTGACAGTCAAAGGTACAGGCAATGCTCCTGTATGTGGCAGAAGCACTTCTAACAATGGTAAAGTGTTCATATTTCTGAGGTATTTAAAAAAATCAGCCTGACATTAGAAAAGAAGCTGAATTGCTACATGTACTGTACCTTGATTTGAATTAAAAAAGACTTTGTCATTACATATTATGAACATAAAACATGTTAAATAACATTCAATAAACATTTTATCTGTTATGACTATAATTATTATGTTACCTTGAATTTATAAACCCACCAGTTACCTACAGTATAAATGACTTTTACTGTATCTTAATGTTAATTTGAAATACCCTAATTAAGCTTTTAAGTTAGAGAGATGGCTTTGGAGCTTTGGAGCTTTGTAAGTACTTTTGTCATTTAGGTAAATTATCACAGCTGTTATGAAAATGAATGCTTGTTGTTTTCCTTGCAAGAACACAAACACAACACACATAGTGTTCTTACTGGGGCTTTAATGGGAAAGACAAATGACAGTAGTGGGAGCATTCCAAGAAGTAGTCCTGAGGCTAAGGCAAATGGCACAGAAACCGAATAAAAATAATTTCACAGCAGTTTAGGAACACAGCACTGCTGTGCAAATGTTTCAGGCAAATTGTATGAGCTCATGCAGGTGGGACTTTATTTTTAAATGCCCTGGAAATCTAAAATGAAGGGTGACCCCGTGGCTCATTGGTCAGTTATTGCTGCCTTCCAATGCTGGGGTCCTGGGTTCAGTTTCCAAGCTGCTATCTGTGTGGTGTTTGTATGTTCTCCCCTTGTTAACTTTGGTTTTCAACCTGGTAATCCGGTTTCCTCCCACTGTCCAAAAACATACTGGTAGGCTAACTGGCCTTTGGTCCTGGTATGAGTGTGCATGTGTGTCTCTGTGTGTATCCTGAGATAGACTGGCATCCCCTCCAGGACGTATCCTGCCTTGCGCTAGTTGGTTGCTGTGCTAAGCTCTGGCTCCCCTGAAACCCTGTATTGGATAAAGCAGTTAGAAAAAGGATGGATAGATGTAAAATTAATTATATATGGGAGACTGCTGTTTTCTCTCACACTTGTTGGCAGTATCTAATATTTAATTTACTTATACTTGGGTTTTCAGAACAACTGGTTCCTGAAGGTTTTTTTTTTATTTTTGTTTATTTTTATTGGTAGCAAATACATTGCAAAAACATTGCAATACTATACACTGCTGTGCAAATGTCTAAGACATTTTGTCAGCTTTACTGAGAAACACAGTTCAATGTTGATCTACTACCTACAATAAATTGTAGTCTGTTTTAAGCAAATTAAACAGTTACTGCTTATAGTACTGCTGATTTTTAGTACAAACTCCTGCCTTGCTGTGGTCACACAAGTCTGGAAACTGAGTATAGAAAGGATGGTATAACAGCAACATGGGACAAATAGGATCATACTGCTCCATATACTACTCTAGTTTATAATATAAATGACAGCCAAATAAAGAGACAATACTGTAGTAACTCAAATCAAACATTTAAGACATCAGGCACACCACAACAGCTTTCACACTGAAATGGATTGTGTGGCTTTTACAACCTTTTATCTTTTGATTCATAAAGGTGTATTTCTTTACCTTAAGTATGATGAAACATGTGAAGTTGGAGAATGTGTATGTTTATTTAATGCACAATGGAAATACTGTCATCACCATGTACAGGTCAGACTGCGTGCGAAATTCCTCTGAAGGCCGTCTTCTGCCCTTCTCATAAGCATCAGTCTGATAGTTTGATATTTCATTTTTTGTCTTTGACCTTACAGGTTTTCCCTTTCGGTCCTTCAGGGTGTTGGCAGAAAATGTAACAAGATTTATGTGGCTAATAAACAAGAACAATGGACAGCGAAAACATTATCTTTCATAGGCATTATGTCTGATTGAAAAACAACAGTACAAAAAAAGGTTTACGAGGAATGACAGCAGCCGAAAGCTTGGGAGAAATTAGAATCGTTTATTGGGATGTGGAGATCTGGCGTAACCCGCTTGGCTGAGGGCCAACTTCCCGGCCGTTGGACGGGGAGGATAGGACCCCCATGCGACCAATTGGGCAGCTGCAAAGGTGGAGAGGGGGTGGAGGTGGGATGCAGAAAACGAACGAGGAAGAGGAGAGGGTGACGTTTGATAATTATGGAGACCGGTTGCTTACGTCAGGATTAGTGAGAATTGCAGCAGCTGTGTCGAATGGACGCGACTGCCTTCATTCCTCCCAAACTTTCATTAAAAACTCCATTAAAATGGGTAGGGCAGAAGAGGGGTACTGACAAAAAAAGACCACCCAATGCACAACATGTGAGGACTTTGGACTCAATTAGTTAATAAATTAATTGATTGATTAATTTTTTTCCATGCAGTTCTAGCGTAAAAAGGTCAGCACAACACTGCAGGAAACAGCGAAGTCCTGAAACTGGAGAAGAACGACCGAGTCTGGCTGAGGATGCGGAGTAGTCCTCTGGACGGACAAATAAAAAATAACTCCCAGTGCACAACATGCAAGGAGATCATCATCCAAGGAGATGATGTCAGGTTAATTGGCTTCTGGGAAAATTGGACCTGGTGTGAATTTGGGAGTATCTGTGTCTGCGTGTCTGCCTCGCAATGGGCTGGTGTCCTGTCCTGCCTTGCACCCATTGTTATACTCCAGCTCCCCTGGATAAAGCAGTTAGAAAATGAACTGATGGATGGTCTTAAAACATCTGATCTCAAGGTGTCCTTGTGAACATGATATCCTGGTTCCAAGGGAATGTGTTGTGCCAGGATATCACTGCTCAAGTCATTTTGCACTTATTTTTCTTCATCTTGTTCCTCAAGCTGAAATTGTAAAAATAAACCATATCATGCACATTACAGAAATTGTACAACATTGTAATGTTCTCATGCAAATCCATACAGTATACACACAGAAATATTATATTATGTTTCATAAGCTCTGAAGCTCAGTATTATTATTCTTGTCCATTAATTTAGTTAGGTTTCTCTATAATATGGTTTTGGCAAGAGCCAGGGAATAATAATAATAATGAATAATTTTGTGTTCTGGCTGTTCTCTCCTTCTTCTCTGTTACTGTCTTAAGATTAGTGGACGAAAATAGGTTAAAAAATCTCGTCAGGCTTCATTGCAAAGAAGAATTTACACTTTGTTAACAGTCTGTTCTTTCAAAACATCTTGCAGATTTTTTTTCATTATTGATCCAACATATTACATTTCTATATTTCAATGAGTATTAAATGTCAGCCTGCACAATTATTGAAATAAAGCAGGTGTTTTTTTTAATATCACAATACGTTATATGCAGTTTTACAGGTCTCAGGGGGCTAATAAATGGAAATTAGAATTACTGTTATTAGCTAAAGATATATAAAAAAGAAATCTGGCTTCAAACCCAGATCTCATGTTGATATTTATACACATTTATAGGTCTAAAGTATTGTTAAAACACAAAGGCTGTGCATATTTATGTTTTATTTCATTGGAATGTCTTAAGCTTTATGAACACATAAATTTGAAACATTTATGGGGTAATTTTATATGCAGTGCTGGTCTAAAACAGCACTGGACCAAGTTTCTCACAAAAAACACATACTCATTCACTAATCTTTTTCAGTCTCCCTGTTTAAGACATTGCAGTACATTCCCTAGTTTAGGAGCTGAAAGTTTATCAGGATTACATAAAATGTGAGGGGAAACAAATTTTCTGAGGCATACTTTCGTAACACTGAGAGTTACAAGTATAATGCAATAAGAAGACTAAATTACCATATCGTAATGCAAAGCCTGCACATATTTAAATGCCCCTGAGATATAAAATATTCAATAAAATAATTCAAGTAAAATATTGTCAAATATGTATACAGTAACTTCAGTACATCACCGTACATTAAAGTATGTCTCAAAATGACACAGTCATTTGGTTTTGGCATGGTTCCAGAATGTTTATGAATAAGGGTCTTATCTAAGCTGAGTACTAACCACTTACGAGGATTGATTAAGACATTTTTTGAAGCAGGTGTCTTTCTATGATAAGCTCATAGGAAGATGAGTAGTTTTGGCTTAATTGTCCTACTCATGTATGTTCAAAAATACTAAAACTTAATTAAGACAGAGGGGGTGTGACTCTGTTATTTTTCCAAATACAGGAACAGGTGCAAGAGACTGGAAAAATGTTATACTCAAAACTATTCTCAAGACTGAATGTGAAGATCCTCATTTTATTTGTGAATCATGTGGAATTGGGTAGCTTTTCTGGACCACATGCGTCCTCACAATTGACAATTGAATCAATAGCAGAAATATTACAGAAGGAGGCTGGACAGAGGGCATCTCAGTGGGCTACCATCCTGGAAGCAGAGAGAAAATTAAAGGAGTGGAATCTGCACAAATTGAAAATGTACACAAGACTGGGCTATAAAGTGGCTCAACCAGTAATGATACTCACAAAAGACAGGGCTCTTCAGTGGCTCAACCACTAAAGACATTCTCCTGGGTCTGAATCCTGGATTGAACAGGCAATACAGTGTTGTACAGTTGACAGAGTGATTTTTATGGTAGGGTAAGAATTAGTCAGACATAAAAGAGCTATTTTTCTAGGCCAGCATGACAGTGCATGCTAAATTAAGCTTAGTGCAATTCTTTAAATTGAAATATGTTTTTGCATCTCTCACATTCGTTTTAATAATGATATTATTCTGTCTGTAATGTTCTGTTCTATAATGAAGTCTGCATTTACTTTAGATCACTTTGCAGTCCAAAACTATATATGGCCATAGGCTGGAGTTACTCATATTTTGCAATTTGAACTCACTAAGAAAAAGTTGAAATTAATGTGAGATTCATCAAGCATCATAGGAATATGTAGGGAAAATTTGTCTTCTGATTAAAAGCTTTAGTAGCCCTGCACTGTGTACAACAGAACAGCTTAGATCCAACCTATATCAAAAATCATCAATATGAGTTTGACTATCAGCTGTTTTTCCATTTTGTCCCAAAGGAAGTGGTTGCGTTGTGTCAATATTGTCCCCTATTGGATTGATTATTTAGGACTGGTTGTAACACATTCCAGATCGATTTAGTCCCAATCACTTTCCCAGCAGTTATACTGCATGACTAACTATGCCTGTTCTCCAGTTTGTCTTTATACTCGAACTCTATCTCTTGGAGCCAAGGTAGAAACCGAAGAGGATGGCCTACAGTTGGTCTTGTGGAATGTGGTATAGAGCAAAATTCACTGTGGTTGATATTAGAGTGTTCAAGTATGAGTGAGTCCCTTAATAAGCCAGGGTACAATAAGAACAAATAATAGGCATGTCAGGTTACCTAGATCACTGATGATAGCATTAAGAAATGAATGGCAGTGATTACGACACAATTATGTGAGAATTAGTTTAGGATTACAATTTAATATAGAATGTGAAGAAAAATATTTATTCCTGACATCTTTAATGGTTGTTATGAGTAAATACACCCTAAGCCTCAGTAATTAGGTTTTAAAACCTTGTTTAAAAGGCAGGTTCTTCCAAATTAAAAACAGGCAATAACTTTTAGTTTTATATTATAATTCTTTTCAGTGTCACACTCCTCATTGATGTATATTTCTGTTCAAGAAACATATCAATTAGAGAAAGTACCTGTTCTTGGTGAATAACTTCATTTAACACATAGGACACATTTGAATTAAATGTGAAGTGACAGTTTTACGACTTATAAGTTCATCTCTGTTTTTTTTTCATTCAAATTACTTCTGCCCACAGTCCTGGATGCTGACAGTCTATCGTGGGATGAAATGTACTTATCTTTCATTATCTTTTGCAAACAGCCATATAATATATTATTTAACACTGTTGCATAAAAATGGTTTTTCATAAACAACCAGAATGTCAATCAAGTAGATACTAATGGAAAACATCCAGAACTGAAATGAAACAAGATGTGTCATGTTGTAAAATGAAGATGGTGATTTGGTCCCTCAGCTGTGAATGTTGCCTCTCGACAGCTTCTGTCATGCAGAGATTGGTCACAAGTCACTCTGCTGATACTCAGGAATTTCCTCCTAGAATGTCTAGTGCTACTGTCATTAACCGCACCATAGCACTTAAACGTCACAGCATACTCACGAGCACTTCTCACTGTAAATGTCCACGCACTAATTAATCGATTTTCATTCCACACACTCTTCCCTATTTATACCCTCTCTCTCCACTCAGTGTCCGCTCACTATTGAGGTACCCTCTTCCAAACTCTTTCCTAGCTTTTCCCTTTGGATTAATACTCTAAACCTTATGGTCTTTCTTGGCTCTTGTAATCCTAGCTCAATCCGTGGACTACAGCATCGCTTTACATTTTTGGGATTTGGTAACCTATTTGGAACTTTCCGGAACCTTTTCCGGGATTACTCTACTACAGCCTCGCATAGGGTCCAAACCAGCTGCCCTGCGGCAACCCTTGACAGCTATAGTACTTCCACTGCAGTTGAACATTTTCATTGTTTGTCAGAGAATAGAAATGGTTACACTCTATGTGAGGCCTATCAGAAGTCTATCCTTGGATGCACACCTTTTTAAGGACAAACAAATGCACATGCACATGTACAGGTGTGTATGAATATGATGGATTCAGAGTCTGGTGTCTGTTACCATTACATACAGTAATCAATATTTATAAATGTAATCCAGGCAATCTTCAGCAACATAGTCCTTTAATTGCATCATTTTTCCAGTACAGTGCCCCTAAATGTTTACTATACTCTGTATGGCATTGTTTTATATTAGTCAATATATTGGTTAATTTGTCTTTACAATCAATATAAGAAATTTCCTGTTTTTCCAAGTCTCTGGTGAATTTACAACCTGCGAATATGGTAGAAGACAAACACTTCTTACACGTTTATATTTTGGGTATTTTGGTTCTATCCTTGTTTTTATCATAAGGTGTGAGAGTGTAGGATTACATATGACAGCATTAAGACGTAATTCTTTTTTTCTAAATATTTTGTTGCTGATTATTTCTTCCTTTCTAAAGATAATAGCACTGACTCTACAAAAAAGGAAATGGTTTGCTGAGAGTTCGTTAGCAGGTTTAATGAACTGAAAAAAGCAAGTGTGGGGTAAGAAGAAAAACAATCCACTGTTTTAATGCTCTGGGCAAAATAATATGTTAAATACATTTAGCAAAATGCTCACTTTAATTTTTTTGTTGACATTCATCATGGATATCTACGTGTGGGCTGAAGGAGAGTAAAATAATTCCACCGTCTTAAAATGCCCCTCAAGTGTTAATACAGGTTGTACTGTAAATGCACCAGAGATTCATTATGCATTTACATATATCTTCACTTGCAGGCAGACAAGGAGTTGATTTTTCTACCAAAAGCATTCCAACTAATTGTCCTGAAACTAATCTCGCCTGGTACCTGTAGCAGTTAGCAATGCTATTTGAAATACAAACTTTTATTTTCCCTCCTGCACCTCAGATATGGCTTCTTCCTAGTAATTCAAGGTGTATTTTTAAATTAAGAGGTTGATGTTTTTTTTTAAATTTTTTACCAGGAAGCAGCTGTGACTGAACAGTGACTCTTATGCCTTCATCAGTAGAAGACAACTACTTAATAATTTAGATTTACACCATATAAAACCAGAAGTATTGTGTAATTTCTATCCCACCATTATAGGACAGAAGAAATAATATGTACTCCTATAAACCAAGATTATCTACGATCTGGTCCTAGAGAGTTTAGAACATAAGAAAGGTTAGAAATGAAAGGAATCTATTCAGCCCATCTAGCTCATTTGGTACGAACAGACAGTTCAGCTGAGGATTTCTTCCAGCTGTTTCTTGAATCAACTTTGACTACACAGCTGGGTTGCCTGTTCCTCACTCCTCCAGCCCCTTTTTGTGTTGCATTCTTATGGTCTTTGTTCCACTGTGAGTTTAATATAACTATGAACTCTGCAACCAGTCCAATGGATCTGTTCACTGGTCTATGGATGAAGTATGCCTCTTGTTTAGGTAATAAGAAAAATATTTTACATTAAAACACTCTTCCGCAGAATATGTGCTTTTTAAAAGTGTAGTCACAATTTATATTACTGTTATTTCCCCTCTATCTCCACAAAATAGAAGCCTTGGTTGCTGATTTGCTAAGCTTTACAATTATTTTTCGTTTTTCTTGGAGCAGAAAAAAGATAACATAAGACGAAACATAACAAATAATTCAAAACATTCCAATTATTAATATTGCATCTGCATGGGGAGACTAAAAGCTGTGCACATACAGTATTCCCTGAAAACCCACCAATATTCCCTCTATCATTTGCAGCTACAGGAGCGATGTGGCTCTCAGCGTTATCACCATGAGCTCCACAATCGCATTGGTGCCCGAAGAAATGCACAGCGTTTTAAACGTCAAAAGGATATCTTATCCAACATAAGGTCATCCATAGCTGGTGGGTGTCAGCCAATCATTCACCAATGGTCAATGAATCTCAGTCACATTCCAGTAATCACATGGCCATGGCCACAAACAGCAATGTCTACACTGGGTTCCAGGCTGTGAAACCTCCTCCTGACTTGCAAGACACCTTAGGATGCTGAATTATAAGTAGGTAATGGTTGAAATTCTCATGGAACTACTTAATAAGATCTCAGGTGGATTTGAACAAGGTTTCTGAGTAAAGTATTGAAATGCCTGAACACTGCATTGAAATGCCTGAACACTAGCACACATACACACATTTGCATCTACACTGTATACTGTATGCATGTGTGCACCTTTCCACCCTGTGTTGCAAGGGTATTTGTTCTAAGATATACTGTACACTGCAATGTGGCTAGTGGTCTTTTTGGTTTAATGGAAATTTGAGTATCTGACTTGGGGCTACTACATCTCATTTCGATTACAAATTTAAAAAGCTAAGGAACCTGATTCCAGCAGTCTCTTACAACAGAAAACCTTTCCATATAATCTTAAATGGCCATAAATATATCCCTTTTTGCTATGCCTCAGAAATCTGAGTTACAAGTCTTGGAAAGTAGGGCAGCTATAATCTTTGCTTTAAGGGCATCTTAACTTCAAATTCAGCATATAGATTACTTCTGAAGAGTGGCTTTTGCGGCATTTAGCAAACTGTTATTAAGAATGCCATTTATGAAAATAACAATAGGGAGATGAGGTGATAAAGAGGGGCAATTTCAGGGAAATATAATTATATAGCTCTCCAGTGTCCTATTCCCGGTATCACTGTAGCTAGCAATTTTCCTAAACTAATATAAACTTTTTGTTAGTCAGCCGCTGTCATTTCAATACATTTTCCCTGGAATTTGTTTTTCCTAGAAATAAAGTACTGCAGGGTTAATGGCAAATATGCAGAGGAGAACTGTGTTAAGGGAAAAAAATGAAATGAAAAGATTGATTAATAGACATTATAAAGAAAGTATTGACCTGGTTTATGCATGAATTAATAATACAGTGCTATGTGAGTGTCTATCCCTAACTCCCAGCCTCCCCAAAGGAACATCACCTATTAAAACTTTGAACGTGTTTTCATTGCCTGTGCTAACTAATTAAAAGCTGTCAAATGTGAGCACCTAGCATATCCAATATAATTACAGTTCAGTTAACAAAGTATTATTCCATTTGAGGAGAAATGGATTTCCAACTGAAAATAAATGCTAAGGCTTCAAGTGAACTGCAGCTGAATTTCATTTTGAATGCAGATGTCAGTTCTAACACAGCCAGTTCTACTTTGTGTAATGCACTTTATCAAACAATGTGCTTTAATCCTTGATGATAATGCATTACAGATGATTTTATTTGATGTTCTACATTAAGTAACCTTTGTTAGCAGACTCAAACATTTCTCTCTCCTGAGCAGTTTAAACAGCAATAGTATTTGATCTGAGAGCACAATGAATCTTTATTTATTAGATATGGCCAGTAAGCGTCTGGGATGTGCTGTTTGTCACTCAGGACTGGGATGCCCCAAGTGGCAGTGGTAAGAAAGATGGGAAAAAATACATTTACAGTTTTAATTTTGAGGAAAAGTGTTACAAGATTAGCAGAGAGTAATGTTCTGTCAAATTTACTTAGGTTTCAAAATGGGATATGCTTTACATAATGGGAGTAACTGAGATATATCTGTCTTTAAGTAATTTATATGTCTTCCACCAGACATGGTGATAATGTTAGTGCATCTTTGCTGTCAAATTCCACTCATACTGTTGAATAAATATAGCCTTTATGTTTAAATGAGGGTTTGCAGAAACACGGCTACTATTGCCTTCTCTTGCATGTACAATTTATTTTCACTGTTGTCTGGGATGAGAGAACCTACCATGCCACTGTTCAAACAGAAGCAAAGATGACCCTTACAATGTGTTGGGCTAACATAGTCAACCTATCAAACTAGACTTTGTGCTGTGTACAAGAATATTGTTTCCCAAATAAGGACTGAAGGAGATACAGTAGGAATGTGTGCAAATGGTGACATATAGTACTGTACTGTATATCTAACATACAGTATCACTGCATAGCTATTGTTTAGCCTTGTTGCAGTATCTTTATCCACTTTTTCCACCACGGAAAAGATGAATAATGTCTGACCAGGCTCTTCACAGGCTTATAAGATTTATTCAGTCATAATCCCACAGATGGTAATTTCGCACTGATGGATCCTCAGCCTGAGGCGAAATGCTTAAACCAAGTGTCTGGTATATTTGCCCAGCTACACCAAGGTGGTGTGGGTTTAAGGTATTATCTAATGATTACTGCCTATTATTGCAAAATAAAGTGAAAAACCTTCAAAACTAGTGCGTGACCTTACTAAAATGTCCAGACTTTACCCTAAAGGAATAAATACACTTCTGCTTTTTGGTTCAATGTGTGCACAGTACAATGAGGTAGCAACAATTACTATGGAACAAGTTACCCAGTCATTTTGATGAAGCCAATAGCCTGACATCTTTCAAAAAACAGCTACATTAGATCTTTGGATTAATTACCAAATGGAGTAGGTGGGCAGAATGGTTTCCTCTTTGTTAGTAAGTGTTCTTATATTCTTAATTAATAGGTATAATGCAATGCTCTTGAACTCCCAGCTTGTAGCAAAATAAACAAATGTCTCAAGGCTAAAATTGATTCTCAGTTATTATCTAATTCTGTTATTATATTTTCTTGTTTAATTTTCTGGGATAGAGCAGCTGACAGAAAAAAAAATCTACCACCCACTTATGTTAGAACTTTCTTAGCTTTTCACATGAAAACCGTTTTCTCAGAACCGTTTCATTTTTTGTACTTCTTATGAAAGACATCCTGCTGAAAAAAAATCTATTTGCATCTCTGCCACGGAGATTAAGTGTTTGGTAAGAATGTGATGGACTACAAAAGTAAAACAACCACCAAGATGTTTAAATAGGAAATCATGTTGTTCCTGATTTTAAAATAATCCAGTGTGACTGTGGAAGTTTCTGAATGATGGTGAATCAGATGACTAAGAAAGATGCTGAATGAGTTTTGTCTTATTTTTATTGAAAAGTGACTCAGGTGCATTTAGTGTAGGAACGAAGAAATAACAGACGATATGCTGTTTGCATTAAATATAGTGAAAGGATAGGATGTAGAGAAAAAAACTTTTTTTTTTCAAAAAAAACTTACCAGTATATATAAACACTATCGTAAGGGATTAAGCTGTCCAAAATGTAATGAATGAATGAGTGTGTTCAGATGCTTGTGTTGTACTTCAGCTTCTTTGATTTATATAGTAGGTATATCTGCTGACTATGAGATTGAAATATGTCAATGACAGGAAGAATTGCTTGGTATCAAGGGTCAGCTGTGCTTACAGAAATGGCTGTTTTCTGTAAGAGGGCTATATTGAGAGCTGGTAATCAAAAATAAGAATTCTTTGAATATACACTCCATTATTTCAGCAAATAGACCAGAGAAAATAACTAACATTCACCTTGGACACCAGCTGCTGCAGTAATAAAGCTCCTCTTAAGGTCACAAGCCTCAAAGTGATCTCTTGTAATGTATGATGGTTACAGACTGTATATGACTTGTCCATTTAGTTTTAATTCTGCTGTTTTCTCCTCTAGAGAGATGTGAGGAGAAAGATTCAAAAGACTAAATACCTGTATGTCTCTTAAGGACATTGCTTTCACCTTAGAAAAGAGGGTGTTCCTTTTTTTCAGGAAATCTTCAAACATAACACCGAGGCAGAGAAGTACCAAAAAAATAAAAGATTACAGTAAGGAGCACCTGAAAAGGTAGTTTATTTACTGTCGTTTTTTGACACCTGTTTTTGAATTCCTTACTCTTACACTGCAGGTCAGCAGTGACTCGCAGCCCATGTTGGCCACAGGATACCTAGAGCATTCCCTCGAGGAATCACGGTTGTCCTGTGGCTGAAGGATGTGGTCAGGTCGCCTCTCTGTCTGTCGTTTTTCGATCACTCTCTGATCCCTAGCACTTGGATTCCGACCTGATCACCACACAAGACATGGCTGCGTCGTAACACTTATCTGTTGAACTGGAACTCACATATCATTTAGATACCTTCTGATCTGCCAGGGAAAGTCTTTGTAAGAACAGCACACACAAGCTAAAGCTACATTTAAACTGTGAAATCTTAATTTCCTGCTGCCAGACAGCATGTAGCTTGTAGGTTTCATTGATAAATTCCAACAAACACCAAGGGATACAGATGCATCAGTGATAACAATAAAAACAAAACTGTTTCATCTCAAGTTTATCAGGATGAAAGTAGCTAGATACCAGTTGTATAAGATAGAGCTTGTAAGTGCATCTCGCGTGAAGGAGAGATATAAAGAAGCAAATCCCAAAAGGACATTTTAAATATAGCGTTTATAGGAGCATTTACAACAGCAATAACCAAACATGTTAAAATACAGTATGTTTTCCAGTGTACAGCAGTAACATCTGATATAAAGCTGCATCATGTTTATTTGTAACTATAATATCGTTATTGGTCCGTTATTTATTGAATTTGAATTTTAACTTATTTCTTGTGTTTCTCGGTCATCTATCATGCCCAACAGTCACCCTGACTCACACGCAACAGCTAAAGTGTGTATAGACCCAGCTGTGACTCGGTCCTATTCTGATTAATTTAATTCTTTTCTTCTGTGGAGTTCCAAAAACATTTATCTGTATCCATTAGGAAAGTTATGGATTTTCTAATTAATGTTCCTACAAAGTTTATTTTCTTCCTTTCCATTAATCATTTAAACATTTTTAAATAAATTGAAAAAGTAGATCTAAGATTTCAAAACATCAAGCCTAGAGTTTTAAATAATTCTAAATAAAAGCATTCTAAATGATGCTTTATTTGCTGCACTCTAGCTCTCAGCCCTAAGGTCTCTTTAAGGCTCCTCTCAATAATAAATTACACCATGTCATCCCAACCTTCACATCTATTACTGTTTCATATTTTAACAATAAAGAGCCAATAAAAACTCAAGGCTCTGTACTTGCCCAGCACTTTAGCAACATCAAGGGTCTCCACAAGAAATCCACAAAACTACAAATTCAGAAAGA
The DNA here is from genome assembly GCF_055471065.1 of Atractosteus spatula. NCBI lineage: Eukaryota > Metazoa > Chordata > Actinopteri > Semionotiformes > Lepisosteidae > Atractosteus > Atractosteus spatula. The sequence goes on along the minus strand of NC_142708.1, from coordinate 60,989,293 downwards.
TGGGCACCAGAGGGCATTTCTCCAATCCAATGTGTGAAATAACATTGTACAAACACAAATGAGCCCCCTACAAAGGTCTAACACTTTTAAAGACTGACTCTTTAAAAGAAATAAAACTTTAAACTTTTTAGCTGTTATGTTACAATTCTGCTCTGCGATTTGCAGCAAGAAGCCTTTCAGTGTTCATGAGTCCGAACAGAATGTAGCCTTGGCGTTGAAAGCACTGTATTTTCTGCAGATTAGCAGCCATTTATCCAGATGTTTGTTGGTTGCCCATTTTCTAGACAAATACAGTACCTACCTCCTCTGCAAGTTCTAAACCTGCAGCATGGTGATTTGTATTAAGAATCTGTTCTGCAATTTGCAGTAAGCAGCCTTTCAGTATTCGTGAATTTTAATAGAATGTTATTTTGGCGGTGATAGTTTTTTTCAGAAGATTAGCATCTATATGCCCAGATGTCCTGGTTGTCCATTTTCAGACAAACACCAGCACTCATATGTAATTCAGGTAAATTATTGATTATATTATTCTTATTCAAGCAGAAAAATAAAGTTATTGATAAAAAACATTTGAATACAGTGGTTAATCCATAATGAGAGAGAATATCATAAAGCATGCCTAATAATCTTTGTTTAGCTTTGGCAGTTTATTTAATGACAACTGTAAGATCACAGTTATCATTGCTTTGTGTGTTGCCAAAACAGACTTTTTCTGGGGAACCTTAAACAGCTGGGTATAGAGCTTGTTGTTATTAATATTCTTCCAAAGTGCTACATCATCATCATGCTTCTGTGGCTCAATATATCATTTTCTTGGTTGCTCAACTGCAAAACAAAACTTTGTCATCTGGATATAAAATAGGCGTCAATAAACTGGTTTTGTCAGAGTAATGGGACAATAATGGACTTTGTGCTCTCTAAAGAAATGTTGCATGTATTGGCATGCTTTCCATTTTGTTCATCACAAAAAAGGGGGAAGACATTAGTCTAAAACAGAGGACACTGCAAAAATAGAGATCTGATATAGAAGTGCAGTATTACCATCAGGTAATCAATTTATGATAAAGAAGATGACTGGCACACCATCAGTGAAGAAAGCACTCAGGAAAAATGAGTGTCCCATAATATATATTTTTTTAATTTCCTGTAAAAATGCCCTTTTGATATTTAACACAATGCATATTATACATTTTTCATTGTATTGACATTGTATTGATGGTGAATGCTTTTGTTTTTTTTTGTAAAATGTATTATTTTAAGTGTTTTACATTGGTGTTTCCTGTTTATGTAGACAGAAACAAAAAATGACAGGTGAATAATATGCATTATTTAATCTGGAATGAAGCATAGAAACTAACACAATAAACAACGAGAACCTTACAGGAATTTCAGTAATATGACCATACAGAATCAAATTTAACTGGAACATTTGGCTTTTACAGATTAAAAAAACTATTCTCATATTTCAAAGGCTCAATACAAAAGCAATAATTCTGTTTTTAAAGCTTTAATGTCCATTTTTAAATTAAAAAATAATGTTTGAAAGATAACTTTTGTATAATTCATTGTTTTTTAAATTATAAAGAAACTGTCAGTGTTTGACTGTTCAGCACACAGGCTTAAAATATGTTTAATTTGTTACTGGCTTCAAGAGGAAACTCCAAGTAGAGTATGAATGTTCTCTTCGTGTTTGCATGGGGCTTCTCAGTTTACTGTATGTACAATATGTGTGTGTCCAGGGTGCGGTCCTGCCTTGCGTCCTGCGGTGGACTGGTGTCATGTCCATGGTCCTGCCTTACCTGCTCCTGTCTTGTTCCAGCAGAGAAGTAAATCATAATTTGAATGATTGGAATTAATTGGAACAGGATCAACTACAAAATGAATCATATAAAATAAATTAAAAGACAAAACAAACTGCAATTCCATTGTAAATGTACGGTATGTACTTATTTTGTAAAATAGACTGGTGTCCTGTCCAGGCTTAAAGGATAAGAACCTGTATAAAACAGCCCTAGAGGTCCCTAGAGCCGTTCGGTACTGGACTGTTCCAGCTGGTGTGTGGCGGATAATGAGTTCAGCAATCATTTTACATATCGGGGTAAAGGCAAAGTAAATCCGTAATGTCACTGCTTCTGCAATGTGTTTGCCGATATTTTACATACAGATCAACATTTTTGCTACTCATACAGTATGTCACATCAGATAAGACATAAAAAAGCACCAAATGACAAAGAAACTTTAAAAAAAACTACTGGGGGGACTTGCTCAGAAATAAATGTTTGATTTTATAGCAGCTGCTGTTGTTGAGGAGCTATTTTTTTGTTTTTCTTTACAGGGCTCAGTTATTGTTTTTTTAAACCTACTGCATGTCAGCTTATTTCTTAGCACTACTGGATTGTAATGACTATAAACAGCACACAGAACTGAAGTGGAAAAAATTTGTCAAATGTTCTCCAACCTGATCTATCAATTTATGTGTGTTTTTACGTCATATTAGAAGTAACTTGGTGTCCTCAGAAGAAAGTACTGAGCCTTCCACTGACAAACATGAGACAACTAAGGTGAAAACTATGACTAACATAAGGATGTTTGTGCTACAAATCTGCCCTGCTATGTATTTTAAGATCATTTCATGGCCTAAAATAGCCCTTCTTTCCCATTTTTTTTTATTATTACTATTACCAGTTGCACCTTCCTTATTGAAACAGCTGAGAACAAGCAACAGAGAAAGCAACAGAATAAGAGAAAATGTTGCAATTGCTTATCATGATAGTATTAGACTATTGTCTAGTGAGATAAAAAACATGTTTTTTAAAAACAACCCTGATGTTTTACACAATTAAAAAAATATTTTTCAAATCTCAGATAACTGCGATTGTCAGACATGGCATGAACAGGGACACACGTATACAGTACATATCCTGTATTTATGTGTTAGTATAAGCCTTGAGATTTACAGAGGTACTGTATCTGTGACAGAGACGTTATTTCTCAAACCAGTTTAAAGGAACTGGTAAGACTGCAGTTTATTTTTGATCAGAAAGATTACTGTGTTGCTTCAGTTTCATTTCACTTTATCTAACACCATTGGGATTGAAATGGCTTTAGCCATACAGACAGGCAAGACCAGTTCTGAGAGCAGGAAATGAATAAAAATGATCTATGAGAACAAAAAACACATTGAACAAAACATTGAAATGCCTTGCTTACAAATTCTGGAGTTTGGCTGAACTCTGGGAACTTTGCTGCCATTGTATTGTAATGTTTAGACTTCCTGGCAATCAGCTGACAGTGGCTCTTTGCAGGATATTATGTGGGCTTTGCCCTCATAATCGTATCAGATAAAGGCAAGGAAGGTACCAATTTGATCATGGCTGATCAAATTGGTACCTTTTGTGTAAAGAAATTATTCTTGCTTTTCATTCCTAAATGTCCCTTAGTGTACACCTGAGTCCTCAGGAAAGTGTCTTCAATAATGGTTCGCATGCCATTCTCTGGATTGGCTTTCCAAGAGTAGAGAGATACTTAAGCAATAAGGCACAAGAGACTGTGCTATATCGTCAATATACTGTAGTCACAGTTAAAAGGCGTTGTTAGGCTTGACGTGAAGCGGAGCACTGGCAACCCTTTTAACTGTAACTATATTCACGATATAGCACAGGCCCCGAGTGCCTTATTGCTTTTATAAAACGGTTGCCATATATACGATTGCTGTATAGAATGAATTTTAATTTAAAATTTGATTTAACACAAAAATTAAGCTTATGTTTATGTTCCTCTGCCAGAGAGTATAGTCCCTCACTGCTATGCAACGCAGAAACACAGCCATAAATAACATTAACTAGCAAAAGCTAGCCAGTATGATAAGGGAATACATGACTTGTTTTTTTATTTATTGTGCACATTTATTTGAACATTTCCATTGATCGTACAAGCATTGAAAAACTGTCCAATCTCTAATTTGTCAGGCATTTTCTTTTTCGCTGGGGGAGCGCTCCCACTGCTGCTGGTCTCAGTCAAGATATCACTCCAGCGCTTTCTGTCATTAAAATTGGATTTCCTATAACTCCTTAGTGAACTCTCGTTTTTATACCCACTAACAGACATAATCTCCCTTGCTTCTAACCGAGGGTTTGATCATTTCTTCACCATTGTGCTACGAAGGCAGTGGTTGGTGTAAATGTTTGTTCCAGCTGCTCTACTTATTCTTGGCAACATTGTTGCAAGACAATTGATGCTCATTGGTTCCTTCGTGTACCTTTGTAGCCTATGTATCCACCCCAAGAAGTCTTTAAAAGCATATGATATTGATTTGATCGACCCTTATTTAACGGGCAGCGCATTGATATTTCTTTATCACACAGTAAAAAGTCAAAATTGCTTCCAGGGTGTGCCTATATCAGAGATTATAGCACGGCTTCATGTTCCAATCAGCTTTCAGGAACAGAACTATCCGTTTTATAATTTTTGTTAAATCTAGAACATTATCTGAAGGCCAGAATTCCAGAATTGTTGTCATCCTTTGAGTTCATTCCAAAGCAGCAGTGTCCTTTTTGTAATGCAGAACTCAACGTTTCCAGACTGTTATGAGATCTTACAGTCCGTTGAGAAATCTCTATTTGAGATCTTCAAGTAACTTTCCTCATCTTTAATTATCCACTTTTCTCAATGCACTGTACTGTAAGCCTTTGTTATTTGTAGTAACAAAATCGTCAGGATAAGTTTACTACATAAAAATAAATATCCTAATTGGCTAATAAAGGTCAGTGCCTTAAATTGTGGCCTATTTTGCGCAGTTTTTAATTTTAACTTGAAAAAGACTTCGAATCTGGGGCTGTGCTAAATTGAAGCTGTAACGCATCCTATATTGACTACATGTCCCATACAGCACTGCTTTACGCAACAACTCATGACGTCATGAGAAAGCGCCACGAAACATGTGTGGCATTACATTTGCAATAGTTTCAAAATAGGTAAGTCAATAAAGTTCAGTTGCACTTGTTCTTTTTCCAGGAGAGATGGTGGTTATTATTGTACTCTGGAGAGAATTGCTATAATAAGAGGAGTGAGATGATTATGCTAAAAAATAATCATAGTCTCTTACTAACGCTTTGTACTTTGAACTATTGCTGAACGGTGTTATCTGTGAGTTTACGTTTGGGCGTTTTAACCTTCCTTGATACTATATTTGTCAAACATTTCAAATTAAATGACTTCAGGCATTCATGTTAAAAATGACATCTTAACTGAAAAGTTAACTGGAGAAAATACAATAATCGGGTACGACATTTTATTTCCCTTTACTCCTGTATTTTTCTATTTGCTTAGAAGACGCACCGCTTATCTAAAGCGACATATAATTCAGGTATTCACACAGCAGTAAACGTCATTGTGGTGTATTCCATGGTCTTGGATACTAATTTTAAAATAAAGACAGCCCTAAACACAACATATTAAATAAGCCCTCAAATAGCGATGCCATAAAGAACATTAATTCTCCGTTGCCATCATCTTGCAGACGAGACTTCACTCCCAGCATTAAAACCACTGTTAACAGTTGTCTCCTCGTACTTAACGCTGGGTATTCTCCTTTATAGAAAATTAATTCAGTGAAAAGTTCGGTTATAGCGCTTCTACTTAAAGTTCTAGTTCCAAAATACAACGTGTTTTGAGAAGTACTTTCAAGTGGAAGAGCTCCAAAATCTCATTGTGTAACGACGGGGTTTCAGTTTCGAAATCCCTGCACTTTCCTCTAAATTCCAGGGTCAATTTTGGAACGACAAAATAGGTATTTTTTCCTGAAACTAACTGAAAAAGGGAAGGGTAATCCTTTAAGCCATTCTTCACCCGTGAACCCTTAAATCCAGTTAAAAGGGGCTCTAGAAGTATCTATGGTCATATTAATCTAAAATTGAAAACACCTGGAGTTCGATTGTACATTGTGAATCCAACTACTCAGGACAGACACCTTGGTGCCATCTTTTATGTGACCTTTTTCGTTTGAGGCTTATTTTCGACTTCTATCTGTTTATCATTGTTTTTGACATCGCTTGTATATCTTCACATCTGCAGAAAAGCTGATACTTCCTTTTGTCATTTGTAAGCTTGGTTATTTTAATGCAGTTCTTGCTGGTGTTTCCAAACATTCTCAATCCTCAAAGACATTCAGAAAGTCAAATTTCAAGTCAATATCTTAGCAAATTTCATCTTATTCATGATTCATCTGCTTGGATCTTGGCTAAAACAAAAATGTGTGAGCATACAGTATATCACCTATTCTCCACAACAGAGAAAAGCAACAACAACAAAATTAACATTTCAGTATGTTTAATATTTAATACAGTTAATATGTGCAACAGTGACATTTACCTTCATTCAAATTGTTCCACTAAAATGCCCAGCTGAGTAATTGTAAACCACTTTCGATTAAAGACAAATAAAATCTTAACATACTAAACATAACACAGTGCTACTGATTTCATTGCCTCCTGCAATAACAACGAATCAATAACAAAGGGTGGTGCGGTGGCTTTGTGACTAAGGATCTGCGCCTGTGGCTGGAAGGTTGCCGGTTTGTATCCCGTGGCAGGCAGAGGAATCCTACTCCGTTGGGCCCCTGAGCAAGGCCCTTAACCCCAACTGCTCCAGGGGTGCCGTATAAATGGGTGACCCTGCGCTCTGACCCCAAGCTCCTCTCCCTGTCTGTGTGTCTTGGAGAGCAAGTTTGGGTATGCGAAAAGACAAATTCCTAATGGAGAAAATTGTATATGGGAAAATAGTCATCTTAAAAAAAATCCCAGGGCTATTGTAAACCTGTCACCCTGTTTTTACAACTTTATTGCACATACTGTCTTTTCTCTGCAAGCAACATCTAATAGTAAAGCACGGTGTTCTAGATGGGAATGCTGATTGGCAATCTCATTTGGTACAGTGTGCACTGAACAGAATATATCTTCATGAAATTTCAAAAAAGTACAAATACATTCTGCCAACTGAAGTGAACACACTTTGCAAGGAAAACTCTGGTTTTGGTCTAATGGCAGCTGGTACTGAATGTAAGAATGGCAGAGGTGGTGAACACAGCATTCAGGTCAGGGTCCAGGTAAATACAGCACACTCTAAAGGGAACTTTTGAGGTATAGTCATCATTTACGTAGGTTATAATATGTTCTTCACTAAATGAGTTGTGCACAAAAAAAGCTTTGAAGTTCAGACTGTAACAAGCATTCAATTTCATGCTTACTAATTCATGCCTTGCCTGGTTAATGCCTAAACGGCCATTTCTCCAAGATTCTGAGTGCATGCAATACAGTGACCTGTTATCCTTTGGTGAGTTTTAGCTGTGCTAATTCTTCATATCCCTCACCCAACCAGCATGCGAAAGATAGCCACCTGACAAACCCCTCTTCTTCTGCTCCAGAAAAGGTTCAGAGCCACTCTCAAGTACATGGTGGCTTAATGTATACATTTTTGCTGAACCAGTTAACTTCTTGCGAACTTCAATCATTCTCCCTGTGGCATTAATTATCTTAAAGCAAAAGAAAACTGGGTCACTTACCAAATTAATGACCCGGCTGATGTATGATAATTTGAAACATTTTAGTATGTTGTTTTAATTATGTGATGCTGAGGTTTTGAGGATGTTTGTTTTTGTACTTAGTGAATATTCAAAAGATTTTATCTTGTTTTTTGAAAATTGAAATATTTCAATGTAGTCCAGCCTGTATAATGACTTTTCTGGAGATTGCAATTTGGTATTGTTACAAATGTAGAGATGTGTGTGTGGGAATAGTCTAATTCAGATGCCAATTGCAATAAATAGTTAGTCCCTTATGATCTCTGTTACTGGGTCAGGTTTACTGTATGTCTTTCATGGAGTAGGCTTGAAGTCATAGAAGTCTGGCCCATAAAAGATAATGCACACTTGCACAGATGATGCTTTTATCACTGAAGGAAGCAACAGAGTTTAGAGATGGTGGAAAATTAGACACCAACCACTACGCCAACCACTCACCTCTTCGCTTCAATACTATATTAAGGCATCTTTTACGCAAGTCTCCACCTATTTCCCACTCAAAGAAGCATTTTGGTTCAGTTCAAGTAGTTGACTTTTCACCATTTCACAGGACTCCTTTGTCTGTGTTGAACTGAGTGGTGATCAGAATACTCAGGACTCTGTGCAATAATCCAGATAGGTACTTTTAATACTGCCGAGGCTTGCAGTAACACTCATGATACTAATGTACTAACAGGTTATTTTATATATACAGTGGATATCAAAAGTCTACTCACCCTTATTGAAATTTCAGCTTTTGTTGATGTAAAGGCTGAATTCAAGACAAATCATGTCAGGCCTTTTTTCGCCTTTAATAAGATCTTGTAACCAACAATATTTAAGTGAAAAACAAATTGATCAATTTTAAAAATAATTAAAAGTGAAAAAACTTTCAGTGTCTTGGTTGCATAAGTGTGACCACTCTTTAATACTCTGTGGAAGAACCTTTTGCTTTGATTACAGCAGTAAGTCTGTTTGGATAGATCTCTATTAATTTAGCACACCTGGATTTTGCAATTTTATCCCACTCTTCTTTGAGGAAGAATTTCTATTTCCAAAGCATTTGTCTTTTTAGAGGCATTTTATAGTTTAATTGAATGACTGTAAGTTTATTGATTGCTTTGTGTGTAAAGTACAACAAGCAGTTAACTTTCAACAAGGATGACCTAAGAGTCAACTAGGTTAGACCTAGTCAGGCTGGAAAAATATCCATTTCTAAGTAATGGAAATTAAAGCTCCTTCTAGACATTTTAAATTAAAATTTAAATGAAAAAAATTGAATTTGTGCTATGAAAATTGAAATAGAATGTTTTTTTTATTATTTATTCATGTTTGAATATGTGCCCATACACTGTTTACCATTGAGAACTACAGTGTTAGAAGAAATGGTTTTCTTTTGGTAATGCCGATCAGCAAGGATGGTTTTGCTTTGTTTTCAAATTAGGCTAGTTTCTTTTCAAGACAATTTCCTAGAATATGAAATTCAGGAGTGACCTGATTGTTCTTCACTGCATTTTAATCACTTTGTTGTTGTTTGCACTCCTTGGTTGTCATTGGCTGTGTGATAGGCCCGCAGATAAAAGTTGTGGCTTTGTCAGTATTGTTGTCTGGAGTGAGGCGTTTGATTTTGCTCCGCTGGAAACAACCTGTTGTACCCACCTTCACTCACTGGGTAAGAGATGTGATGTGCTTTCTCCACCTTGAAAAAATTAGGTTTTCCCTTTGGTCTACTGCAAAGATTTATTCTGCCTAGCAGCTCTTTTTAAACTTTTTTAAGAGCTTACAGATCGACCCAGACATATGAAAGACCTTGAAAACTGTGGCTTCCCTCTTCTGTCCTTTTGCTATTTTTTTCTTTATTTCTTCTCTTTTTCCTTTGGTTATCTCTTTCACATCTCTGGTTGCCTTTTTTCTTTCTTGTCCGTTCTTCCTGTTTTTATATTATTGTTGGATTTAAACAGTTTGTTTAGGTACTAAGTCTGTCATGTCATGATAATTGAGCACATTTGTTTATTATTGTATACACGTACAGTGCCGTGTAATATTTTTTGTTCTTTCTGAAAAACCAATAAAACCAATTGAACATAAACATTTTGCCCGGCGCGCTGAAGGATTTAAAAGCACTTGTTGTCTTCTGCTTGCTAGGCATGGCGTTGGCAGGGGTGCGTGTGATCGAGCTGGCTGGCCTGGCTCCAGCTCCGTTCTGTGGCATGGTGCTGGCTGACTTTGGTGCCAGAGTGATCCGTGTGGACAGGACCCGGACCACCATGGCAATGGACGTCCAGGCCCGTGGCAAACTGTCGGTGGCCTTGAATTTGAAGAAGCCTGAAGGTGCGGCTGTGTTGAGGAAGCTCTGCCTCCAGTCAGATGTCGTTCTTGAGCCTTTCCGCAAAGGTACTACTGTCCTTGTCTGGTTGTCCAGCTTTTTTTAAAATCCAAAGCAAGAGCTACAGTAGGCTGACAAATCTGCAATATTATCACACATTCCACCCCAGTACTCCATTATGTTAATTCAACAAGAGTCCTAGTTGTTGTTTGATCCAGAGTTGTGTAACTCTGGCTCACTGCACATTCAAACAAACCCAAGTTCAAAGTGCTAAATTGAGATGTTAGAAAGTACCCAACAAAGTGGATTAGAAGAGCTATATGTTATGTAACTACATTTAGCATTTCAGGTATCATGCCTTTGGTAAATCAGTAGTAAACATTAAATACACAGGAAAGAACTGTATTGAAATCATGTTCATATACTGTAGCAACAGAGATTAGGACATGGTAAAAATTTAAATTATTCATTCTGTGATAGATTTTCATTTAAGATTAGATAGGCAGTTGAATTTGGTTTGCAAGGTTTTACTCATGGGGACAAAGATGAAAGCCCTGTAAATATTTTCAAGAAATGTTCTGTCAGTTTGATGCATTCAAGGCATAAGACAAAATTACCTTCATTTTTATTATTTGTTAATATTACTATTGATATTAATATTATTTACTCAGATTACATTATTATTAGTGCCAGCAGCCATGTCACCCTGCAACTTACAACTGGCAACCCACTGAAGCTAAGCAGGTGTGAGCCTGGTCAGTACCTGGATGGGAGATCTCCTGGGAAAAACTAAGGTTGCTGCTGGAAGAGGTGTTAGTGAGGCCAGCAGGTGGTGCTCACCCTGCGGTCCATGTGGGTCCTAATGTCCCAGTATGGTGATGGGGACACTATACTGTAAACAAGCGCCGTCTTTCGGATGAGATGTAAAACCGAGGTCCTGACTCTCTGTGGTCATTAAAAATCCCAGGGTGTTTCTTGAAAAGAGTATTTCCCATGCCTCCTAATAATCCCCCTCTATGAATTGGCTACATTACTTTGTTCTCCTCCCCCACTCCGACGGCAGGCGGAGCGACGCACCGGTTGGAGTATTCTCGGTCGCATTTAATGGCAACGTCAGCTCAAAGATTTGGTTCAAACCACCAAATGGAGACGGGCATGCCGACAAGCGGACCCTGCTGATGCGGGATTAACACTAGGATGAAGAAGAAGACTAAGATTACATTATTATTACTGTATTTTGCATTTGAAAAAGATTAATGATTTATGCTATATATAATTCAGATTTTTATATTTTTTTAACTCTACTTTGAAAGGGGAACAAAACAGAAAATCACTGGAAAAACCATGAACAAAGAGAAAAACAGTAACACAGGAGTCTTGTGATTAATTTCAAACCTCAGAAGTGGTGAGGAGTTGCGAATTCTGCCACAGGACTGGTTACTTTCTCTCACAGTTAAAGTCAGCATGTTCTTCAGGTTCAGCATGTTCATGGTCAAGAGTGGTAACTGAAGTACAGTATGTGAATTCTTACACAGTACAGCCACAGAAATCAGCTCCACCTACTTGTTTTATCCTTGGCAACAGGGTTCACTGTGAGTCCAATTTAAAATAATGATAAAAGCACTACATTGTAAAATTGCATATTACATTAATTTTTCCGAAAATACATGTTGATATATCATCACTCTTATATTTGTTTGTTTCCTTGATAAGGTTTCACAGAATTGTGAAATCGGGTAAATATCTAAGGGCAAATTATTTGAAGACCAAAACACCCACGAATTAGTTGGATGAAACATTTGTAGTGCGGTATTTATTTCAATCTAATGGAGACAAGTGCTTTTGCGGAAGGAATGATTGAATGTTCAGACTTGCTCTTCATCATTTATCCAGCCACTTGCAGTTTGTTTTTCCATTTTAAAATCCTGAGCCGTGTCCTCTTGTTTAGCTCTGCCACTCTCTCAGTAGCTTTCTCATTTACAGGCACATCTTATTTTGGACATTTATGCTGTACTGCGTAATATGTAACATACAGCAAGTTTCTCCTCAAGCTCCTTTTTGCAGATTTGATGGCAGCTAAGTGCATTAGCTCTGTAATGCAGGGACTATTGATCTGAGACATGCAGGCCAAAGCCAGGTCGTGACCCAATATAATGAGGTACAACTTGTGGTTTGGTTGGTTGACTTTGTACTTTGTTGAGTGGTGTAATGATTTAAGTTGCTGCTGGTTGGTGGTGTTAGTTACATCTGATCTTATAATCCTTTTCTCATTCTTTACACAAGATATTTCTTGGGGAATTTTCATGCCATTACAGAAGAGAGCAGTTAAGACATCAGTTCATACCTGCAGTATGGAAATTTATGCAAATGCTAATTTATCTGGTATAAACGGCTGGATTTTGAGTTAAGCTAATAGGTTTCAGCAGCAGATTGTTCAGGAGCGCAGTGATGATATCACTTTATTATGCCAATTAAGTTTTAATATTACTCGAATGAGAATGTCCTTAACAAGAGGACAGGAGGGATCTAGCTTCGAAGGATGTTTTGAAGGTCTTCCACTTAATTTCCTTGGAGAAAAGGTCACAAGTTCACTTGATCGTTGATAATGCCATTGCATGTTTATTGCAGGGTGCTTTTTATAGGTCACATTCAAGATTGACTTCTCATCTGCAACTGTGTAGATGAGAAGGAGTTTAAGAAGTGCATTAATCGTTATTAAACATATGCAAATTTTTACTACATATATGTGTAGATTCATTTCAAAAAGGGGCATTCAGGGTTGTGCTGGAATGTAGCATGTGATTGATGACACCTTATCTCATCCTGATGATGAAATCTGCAAATTACAAATTTGCATGTGTCAAAATTATAAGTATAGAAAATATCTTGAGTATTACCTTAAATGATTTCTTAGTGGTTAATAGTTCAAGTGTTGCCCATGTCTCAGAAATAGGCATTAAATGGAATTAAATATTATTACTAATTACTATAACTATTATTAAGTAGTACTAAGAAGAACTTTTATTGTATATAGCACCTTTTATGGTATATCATAAAGTTTTACATGTTAGACATATTCATTTTGAAGTGATGAAGTGAGTCATGTCACCACCAACACAATCTGTGGTGTGGTTATGATCTTTCCTAGCTGACAGCTATTTTTAGAATTTGTACCTTACTTTCCGCTGGCTGAGAAAAACCTGTGGGGTGTTTTTGGCCGATCACCAGCAGATGATTGTATTGAAGCTCATCCTTGCAGAGTTTAGTTGGTTAGGATCCAGTTCAGTGCACTGCTCAGAAGATAATACTGTATGGGTTAAATTTTCCTCTCTTGCTTGTTTTGAGTTTCAGTAAGTTGAGAGAACCCAATATGAAATAAAAAGCAAATAAAAAAACGTATAGGTTAAAGCAAGTTTTATACATATTTTATACCTTTGAATCCGTGTTATTGCAGAAGGTCATTTCAATTCACACAGCAGAATTGTCAATTTTTTTAATATTAGCCTCTGATTGAGTTCTTATGAGTTGTTCAAAAATAGACAATAAATGTGTTATGTAAACAATTTCACATAATATGCAGAGGCTTTGGTTTCTGAGTATTTAACTTTATACATTTTTCTCCTTTGTATTGTTTGTTTCTTATGTAATATTTTCAAAACATAGAAGACAGTATACGGTATATGCAAAAAATGTTTTTCTTGTATTTGTGGAAATTCATAAGCACATTTGTGCACAACAACTTCACAGTGTCTTGGTTATCTCATAATTTCCAGAGTCAGCCTCAGATACTTTCAGTAGGCAGAAATATTTGTTATGCTATAGTTCCACAGTTTTGAAATGCTATAATTAAAAAAAGAATGATTATTTTGACATGGATAATTCTTTATTACATTACATTGCATTGTCATCAGCAATGGAGGACTGCTGAATTATAATAATGTATGAGAACTTTATATTTGTGTTTTATTTTGTGTAATCAGTTGTTGTCTTTTGTGAGAGGCTACATGAGAAGCCCTGTGAAAGGGCACATGTGAAGTTGATTGCCTGAAAACAGGACCTTTTCAATCTGTTTTAATTACACTACTTCTTTGCCTGAAGACATCATCAGTAATTCTGTTAAATCAAAAACCTATCTCTGGTCTTGCTACTGCTGTTGCAGGTGTACAGATGTATCTATTGATCAGAAAATGCTTTCCTTGTGGTACAGATGTTCTCTGTAATAGCTCTGTCTATCCTTTGTTGATTAAAACAACTTAAGATCAAACATGGAATCCACACAGTCTCTATGGAATGCAAGGAAAGAAGACATCTGGATGGCCATCTTTGTTTTTTAGAGGTTGTTTCCACACGTTATCTTGCAGACACCATAAGATGCTCTTTTCCCTCTTTTTTAACATTTATTCAGTCTGAGCCGAAATAGTCACTTAGATAGTCACTTTAAATAGCCCTTAAAAAGCATTCAAATAGCAATCTAGATGTTGGCATTTTGTGTCAAATATTTTATTATGCTTTACTTTTGAGACGTGGAGAGACTCTGGTCTATTTTAGCCCTCCTGTCCCACCCCCTTCCACACACACATCAGCACCTGAGTTCTATTGTGTCCTCTTCTTTTACCGTAAATAAGTCTCCAACAGCAGACCTTGCCACTCCACTTCTTTCTGGTGGATCAAATACAAACCAAAAGCAAAATAGGCAGTTTGATATTCACACAAAAGGAGCACCCACTCACAACGTGTCATACAGAAATGTTATCGCCTAGAACAGAATTTATCACCTCTGTCCCCTTATTTTTTCCCTAACACAAGAAGCGTCTTATACATATGGACATATCATTTTAACCACATATAGTTTTTTGAGATTGAGCACAAGCCTAGTATTTGCGTATCTGTCAGAGATGTTCATATTTTTGCATCCTATTTGGGCTAAGATCCAGAAACATGAAAGCTCAAGAAGAATGAGTTCTTCCTGTTGTATGTGGGTCTTCTCAAATGATTCTGAAGGTACGACTGCCTAGTTTTTCAGTTTTTTACAATTAGGGCAGTGTATTTCATAGTACGCTGTCCCAATTTGAATTAGGTATAATAAATACAGTTTAAATTTAAATTGATTTCTAAAGTAATGCAAATACAAAATACTGAAAGATGTTCAACATATAGCCTCAGGTGATCAACTGTAAATCCCAATCAGCCCCTACAGTTTGGTCTAGGCTGACACCCATGAAGGGAGTTCCGAGATGAGAGTGGGATAAATTGTTATGGAGTGCAGGAAAGGGAAATTCACAGTGTATTTATCTGTGACTTGATCAGGCTGCTCTGCATCTGGGTAGATGTAGGGCTTTAAATTGCATTACTCTCTGTTCAGCAGTCTTTGTGCAGAAACTAAAATGCATTAGGCCCTTCTCAGAGGCTGTCAGGGAATTAATCACCTAGGCAGCATCTAGGATCTCTTGGTTTCCAATCTATCTGTAACATGCATTGCCTGTGAAAATTCCAAGACAGACTTAAAGGCTTACCGAGTGCACTTTTGAAAATGTGCAAGCAAATGTATCGTACATCTCTGAGAAAGTCGAAGGCGGGACTTCTGAACCCAGTAATAAGCAATTAAGAGCATGAAAGGGGGAAGCAGTGCCTTACTTTTAACAAGCCATCCCCAGGGGTGAGTTATTTGTGTACCTTTGCATAAATGGGACTGGCGTCTGTAAAATTTTGATCATGGCACTAATTTGTTTGTTCTCTTAATTACGTGAGGTAAAATGAAATCAGGCTCCTGCAATCTTCTTTTTATCCTGAGTTCAGAACAAATTAGTGATGTGTGTAACTTTTGATTGTTCTAATGTGCCCTATTTGTGAATGTTTATGTGGATGACCGGGAGTAGTAAATAAAACTATGGAACATAATAAGTCTTGATGTTTGAAAGTTTGTTTCCCCCTTCATTTTGATGGAGCGCACATGTGAACTGGTCTAATTAAAATTGCAGTGAGTGGATGTTTATGAACTCAATTAATAAGTTATAGCTCTTGCTGTATTTTGCTTATAAATGTTTCCTTTTCTTTCTGCGTTTCTAAATCTGTTTCTTTTCCTTGAGCAGAACAAGTCTATTTGATGTCAGATTCTTGATGCCTGGTGTCCAACTGTAATATGTTTTCAAATCAAATACATCATTTTATGTATGAATGTTGAAGAAAATATTGAAATATAGACATTTCTTTTTTGATCTATAGCACTTAAAAATGGCGCCCTTACAATTGCAGTGAAGATGATATTTACATATCAATAATGTTAAATAGTGCCAGCACCAAGAAAAATGTAAGTGATTTCAGAAAATTTCTGAAATCTATAATGAAATGCTGAAATTTATAATGCTAGATAAGGTCAAAATGAGCAAGTATGGAGGTTTTAAGAGTGTTTTTATTTTTTCACCTGTTGGGAATATTTCAATGAATGAAAATGATCTTTTTATCTGAGGCAGAGTAACACAGATGTGCAGTTAAAAACTGGGCTGGTCTTTTATTGTCTTGAAGGAGTTATGGAGAAGCTGGGACTTGGTCCAGAGAAACTGCTTAAAGAAAACCCGAGGCTGATCTATGCCAGACTGACAGGATTTGGACAAAGCGGATCCTTCGCTACAGCAGCTGGCCATGACATCAACTACCTTGCAATGTCAGGTAAAACAGGTTCATCGACAGTAGAGGTAATCTCTCAGACACAGGAAAATGCACAAAAAAGTTATATCCAAGCTATTTGCACCACAGGCACCTAACTGCTTTATTTAATACTCATACTCATGGGGGAGCTGGAATCTATCTAGACAAGCAAGGGGCTCAGGGCAAAATACACTCTGAATGATATGCTAGTTCATTGCAGGGCACACAGAGGCACAAACACACACACTGACAGGGCCACATTTTCCAGAAGCCAGTTAGTGTATCATTATGTCTTTGGACTGTGAGAGAAGAGTGGAGCACCTGGAGGAAACCCACATGGGGAGAACATACAAAGTCCACACAGTTAGAACCCCAGGAAGTGAACCCTAACCACTGTGCCACCATATCTAGCACCAAAAGAGTTCAGACTAGTTCAGCTTCTGTTGTGCACCACACACATGTTGAAAATACCTTTTTTAGTATTCAGATGGACGCTGTCTGCAAGTATTATACAAATACAGAAAGACTGAAAGACGGGACTTTTTTCACAGAATTTTATACATTACATTAGAAATTGCTTTACATGGACCTGCATATACATTATATACATATATTTATATACTTTAACAAGCAAGAAGATAACCTCCTGAAAGACTGTAAGAGCCTATCACTTAAATAAATGCACATCATATGCAAATGCTGCATGTTTTACAGCTATCCAAAACAGCATGTATAGTGAATTATCTGGAAAAAGTAATGAAGTTGTTAACAGGGTTGGAGTGATGGCTAATCCTGTCAAAATGGAATGTGCTCAATGAACATGATTATGGTATTAATTATTGAATGAAGAAATTAACAGAATCAATAACAGATAATTAAGGAATAGTTTAACCATACTAGAAATAAGCAGATCCAGCTACTATGGCGATACATAGATGGAGCGTTACTTAATTTATCTTAATCTATTTAAAAGTTCCTTAGGAAAATATTATTTTAATGTTATTTAATATTTAACTAATAACTGATATGGTACTGCACTGGTTAATTAAGAAATTCACAAATATTTGCTTCTCTCATGCATTTACAGCTTGAGTTGTTTTTTTTTCTGGATAAAAAAACATCTTGACAGATTTGACCCCATTTGCCTTTACCATTTTGAAAAGGTTAATACATTTTCAAATTGTTGTACTATTCCTTTGAGCTTTGTGCTTTCCTTTTGTTTTTGAAGATTACAATTCTGTACTTTTCCGCAGCATAGTATGTAGTGTGTGTAAAATAACACTGCAGTCATTGCAGTCGGAACAGTTTGTGTTACTCAGAATAATGAAAATGGAGCTGGCTTTGTCTTTTCTTGAGCTCTCGAGTTAACACCAATGTGAGGGTGTCCCTTGAGTTTTGTTTCAATATCAGCCAGAGGGCCTCTCTTTTTCTAACCTCATTCAAAGGTTCTGACATGATTAGAGATGTGTAATCCAAAGAGTAGAGTTATATAACTAATCGCCATATGAGCAAACAACAAACAGGAGCATCTCGGTGCCTCACATGTGCATATGTGTATTGAATATTCTTAATGCTAACATAAATAAGGTGGAAATATTAAGGGTAATGATATGCACCCTCTTTTCAAACTATAAAGTGCCTGACTTGCTTTCACGAAAGAAAGCAGGTCTCTAGAGAGAGGCACAGAAATGTCTGGAACACATAAAGCAGCTATACCCAAAATATTAAATTTCAGATAAACGATTTAAACTGTTTCATATTCTCCTAGAAACACTTGCTATCTTTATCATTTTCTGCTCGGTTCTCTAAAATAATCTGTGTTGACTGTGTACGGCGCCATTACTCTTAGACACCCATTCAAGATATCTTCACCTTCACACGTAGCTAATGATTTCCATTGCAAGAGTTCACATTATGAGCACTTACCTTTGTGAATATAAACTTATGGTTATTACAATTTAAATGTCCAGGTGGATTATTAGTGTAGTTAGGGGTTCATTTAAGCAACTGAAAGTCAAGTTAGATTGATAACTTGTAGCCCTGGACCAAATTCAAACAGTCTGTCTGGGAATGTAGACAGAGGTGTCAGTCCATGTTGGTTTAATCATTTGCATAACTGGAAGACATTAACTGTGCATTTCATATCTCTTCTCATTAGCCTTTTGAGGCTGCCTATAAAACCTGCTTTACTATGGCTCATAGGATCTGACTTGGACATTCCTTCTCTGTGCTTTTCAAAACACGGGTTAAACAAGATGATTCTCCATTACTTAGTTAATATGATTAGTTAATGGTCACATCTCTGCAGTTTTTCACTTTATGCTAATGTCATAAATTACTTATCTTGGGGGAATGATTCAGATCTCCTTTACAAGGTTTTCACTTTTTTGTGGAAGAATTTTAAAGACCAAAGCTGACATTTCTGTTTTTATTCATAAAAAAACAGAGCAGAATTCTTCAGTTGTATTTCTCTCTGCATCAAGAAAGCAATAAGACTGTGAACTCTACAAGTAATATGCAGATGCCTCGGGTGCATCGAGGCACAAGAAGTCAAGTGCTTTCAACCATCTGTGAAGGCCAGATATTTCAGCTTAAATGCATGGCCTGGAGCATGTTATTCTTCACTTTAAAAGAAAAATGCAAAATATACATTTACTTAGAATGAAGGGGAGATTATTCAGCTTGTTAAGATGCTTTATTTTTTCAAGGTTTTATTTTTTGGGTTGTTTTTTGTAATATTTTAATGACTACCATTGACCATTTTCGATCACTCTCACTCATTTTTAATTGGAGACAGTTGTCTTATTGAAAGGAACCTGTTAGTGCTGTGAAATACTTTTTATCTTTAGATTTCAATTCTAGATTTGGATCTAAGATTTTCGTTTTATGTGTTGTTATTTAAGACATGCAGCACACAAGGGTACAGACTACCCCTGTATACAGAGAATTCATTTGACCACAATCTACAGCTTTTTTTTATGAGGTCTCATGACTCCAAGCCTGCAGCACTCAGAAGTCAGCAGACTGCTCTTACTGTCCCTGAGATGCTTCACAGTAGCATAATGGTGATCTTTGCCATATCCTGCTTTACAGGATGTTTTCTTGCAACATGTAAAAAATGTCAATTGATATAAACTTGGGTTAGAGATTTTTTTCTTTCTCCTTTCAGATATCTGTACTACAAAAACAAAACCTTTTGCAGTGATTCTGCTGGGAGCTGAAAACAGCCCATGTCAGTGGGCCTGTCTGTTTATTGAGGATAACAAAAGCAGCCGAGGATTGAAGGCAGATCTTTGTTCAGTATCTGGGAATTTTTACTGTAACATGATAGATTTTTTTTTATTTCTGAAATACTTCTTCCTTTGCAATTTACAAAAACTATTTTTGCCAGTCTGTCACAAAGAAACTTTTTCCTGTTTAGTAAGGCATTTGGCGGACTATATGTACTCCTCTTATCTGAATCTTGGATCTTCAAATCTGCCAACACTGTTTAAGAAAAAAATGCACTAAAATGTTGTATGTGTCATTTTATAATTTTCATTATGGTGTTGACATCTGCTTCCAGATTATTTTAAACCTTTTATTGTATTTTAAAGAACCTCAGTTTTGAATCTGCTTTGTTCCCCTGTAGCAGAGGTTTGCTATTTCTAGGTGAAGCTTGTAATACAGGTTTAAAGAAAGCAATGCTGCTAGCTCAGTACTTCTGATCAAACGTTGCTATGCTTTGCTAAGTATTAAGTTGATTTTTGCTTCTGCTGATACCAACTCTTCTCTGTATTGTTTTCTTAAGAATTTCTGCCACAAACCCACACAGCCACAATGGGCTTATTTTTTAGTCAGAGGAAATAGTAATGAGTCTGTAGCAATGGCCACTCTTCTATGATCACAGGCTAAAATGATCTGATTGTGATCCAAGTGTAACTGATGGCAAAAGTCACAGCTAGAATGCAGTGACTGAAATCAAATCTAAGCTCCTTTTCGTTTTCAATTTTCTTTAATCTTGGTCCATCTTTGCAAGCTAGTCATGCCAGAACTTCTGTGGGGACTAAAGTCACATTTGTCACAATCCTTAAAAGAAAATGTCAAGGAGCATACTTGCTCTCATAATCCCCTCCTGACCAGTAGCATTAGAAATATTTAACTCTTATACCATAAAGCAATTGTAAGATAGACTCACTCCTATTGTGCTTTTTTAACCTTTAAAAAATGTGATAGTACATATTGCTATAGGGCAGAGCACCTTTGAAGTTTTTTAGTCCACAATCATTGTAGTATTAGTGATGAGAAGTGTTGTGGGAGTCTGAAACAAACTATCCATCCATGTTGTTTAAACCAGTGCCCTGTCTTATTTCAAGAATTGGCTGGATGAGATCAATTAATTGGTTCAATTAACTACTGAGATCCAAACAAACTAGATGGTCCAAATGGCCTCCTCTTGTTTGTAATCATTCCTAGGATCCTATGTTCTATGTAAATAAAATCCAAAAATGTAATCTAAGCAATCAATGCGGTTCGTATCTGTTAGGATGGATTACAGATAATTTGTAGATCCTATTCAAACTAATATTGTGGATTACATGTTAACAACACATTAATTAGCTACTAATCACCACACAAACTAGATGGAATGAATGGCCTCCTCTCCTTTGTAACTCTTCTTATGTGCTTATAAATGTGTTCAGGTTGTCCTTCCAGCAGTCACTGAAGGTGGGCCTTGCCAGTAGTTCTGTTTTCTCCTTAACTCAGCAGATTCTGCAAATGCAGGAACTATCAATTTACTCTCATTACACTTCATCAGATTCAAGTTTTCAAAATAATGATGATGAAATACTTTAAGGCTCCACAGTGAAATAACAAAACACAAAGTTACATCTGGAAAATAAGAGCAGGTATACTAAAATTACGAAGCCCCTTTTTGTACAGCAATATGGATGCATAGAATAAACTGCTTTTGACGTTGATTCTCTGAAATCCTTAAACAGATGGATGAAATTCTGGGGTTAATTAGATACTGTACAACTAGCAGTCAACCCTTCTGCTATATATGGCCTCCTTTTGTCATGTTTGCTGAGTTACTAATATCAGTGAGCCTTAAAACAATCTTGGCAGGGTTTTCTTTTTATGATTATCAGGTTTTGATGTTAAATTACAGGTTCTGCTGCATGCTAGAGCCTTGGCTCACTTTGTAAATATGTTGATGTTTAGTCACAACAACGGAGCCTTTTTTTATCCTGGTTAAATTAGATTCGTGTGACTCTTTGAAGCGCTTGATGTGCAGGTTTAGTGCTCCTTGTCATTTGCCTTTCTCACTCTGACTCAGGTTTGCTGTCGAAGCTGGGCAGGAGCTCGGAAAATCCCTATGCCCCCCTCAATCTGGTGGCTGACTTCGCAGGAGGAGGGCTGCTGTGCGCAATGGGGATTGTCCTGGCGCTGTACGAGAGGACCCGATCCGGGAGGGGGCAGGTGATTGATGCCAGTATGGTAAGTGACTTCTTGAGCTGTCTTCCACAGAAAACAGAACAAATTGGTGTTTAAAATCCTGTGGACACTGGCACCATGTGTATGCCCCATTACAAGCAGCAGCCAGACAATTCACTCACTTCTCATAAGCTTAGCCAGTCGTTTATGAAGAGCTCTCTAATGCCTGGATCCATGGTACCAAGGAATGGGATGAGGAGACTTGGGCTGTGGCAGCTGAAGCACTCAAATTGTTTACACACAGTACTTCTGCAGTAGTTGTCTATTACTCATCTAAGCACACAGTTGAAGAAAATGCCACTGATTATAGGAGTCTGTGCTCTTTTATTGTGCTGTATTTCTGTTAGGTTACAAAAAATAAGCTATGCAAGGTTTGACGCGACACCAACTTGAACTGCACTGGGTTGTAGCATTGACCAAACTGTGGGTTGAGTGGAGTATCCCCTGGCAGCACAGGGTTTATGTTTTTCAGAGATTCCCCAAAATTATGTACAGTAAAAAAGATCCCACCATCAGTTTAAATCCCTGAAGTTATTAGAGGTAATATGATGCTGAAATTAAATCAAATTGTCAGTCTTGGTACCAAAAAATCTGTTTGTTGGCACGCTATACCTCAATATTCAAATTCAGTGACTTAGCATGGGAGAAGAAAATTATAGTAGTACATTTTTTAAGAGATTTTAACTGGCATTCTGTCTGCCTGCAGTCTCTACATACAGTGGATTTAGTTTTCTGTCTCTGTGTAGTCCTGGTTGCTAAAGCTGATGTCTGCTAAAAGTCTATCCACACTGATTGAGCTTGTCTTTCCTGACATTCTCATTCCCTGTTCAGTCTGCATAACGTCAGGCTATGTGATAGTATCAGGGCTATCATGCTGCTTTCCAAAGCTGGCCTTAGGCACAGATCAGAAGTACATATTTAGCCTACTTGAGTGATCAGACTATGCTACTTGTTGGATAGATTTCAAAGACATTGCTGGTCTGAACTCTAAGAAGTACGTGACTCTGTAACCCACTCACTACCTCAAAGAACAAGACTGTAAGTTTGTCTTAAGCAGCACTCGGTTTATTTCTGTCTGTCAAGTTAAAGACCTATAATGAGCATTGAAACACTTCTATAGTGCTTTTTTTGCAGTACAGCATCAGGTTTGTGTCTCAAAGTAAGTGGAAGGAGAGATATAAGATCCATTTCAGGATTTAAATGTTGCAAAGCTGTTCTAATGCTGCAAAGTGGTTCTAAGCCCTATGTGGGACCTCAGCCTGGTTCTCTTAAAGTTTTATACACACACTACTGCCATTGTAAAAATACTTTTCCTGCTTGCAAGGCTGTAGATATTTGTTTTAAGCAGAATTCTTCTCTAACTATTGAAGATTTACAAAAAAAGGCTTTGACAGATTGTTCAGCTTGCCCTAATTTTAAAGATATAGAAACTTTTTTAGATTTACCCACAAAACCACATACTTTCGTAATACAATTAAGATCCTGTAATTGATTGTAATATTTTTGCCTTAATACAAGGCACTGATTTCCATACTACTTGGTTGAAATAACTACAGTAATTACTTTTGTTTTAAAATAGTATTAACTCATTATGGAAAAGAACATATTTTCTTAAATGTGTTTATTTTACAGACTTAATTCATTTGAAACAAGATCAAATTTTGGCTTTGACTAAAAATACCATCATTGACCAATTGTGTTACAGGAAGTAAGGGAATTTGCATGATTGTTTTTCACTAAATGTTGCTTTGTAATGTTTTATGAATGCCTCTGTGGTATTTGGGAATTTATTTTTGTTCATGCTGAATGCATTATCTCAATTCTCCAGATCATTATGAACATTTTCCTGTCCTTAAAAAACACATTGTGACTTTGAAAACATTGTAAACATTGTGTCTTAATCATCTCACAGGAGTGTCAGTGCTTTGGTGTATGTGGCTGAAGAGATTGTAATACCTACTCAGAGTGACATATAGACATTGTTTCGGGATCCCCAAGTTGATCTACTTTTGAAGTTACAGAAATTTGCAGATGACCTCAATATCAAATTATAAATGTATAATATTAATGTTGACATTTTAAAAAATGAGGCTTTTTAAAATGTACAGCTCTTGCTGGAAATATACAGGTTCTTGCCTCAGAGTATGAAATTTGTTGATACATCAGGTGCTGGTGCTTATTATTTTGCCATTTTAATTAAAAATAAACAGTACTGCTTGGACTTTGTATCAGTCATTGATACTGTAGTTTCTGGAAATCATTAAAACTGCAGTCTAAGCCAGAAGTTCCTGGGGAACAAGGAGTACAAAGTGGCTTCAGTGCAGAGCAATAATACATTGAAACCATTGCAATAATTCGATTTAATTTATTTATATATTATTAAATTATTTATTATTATTTAATAAGTAGTTATTATTATTTTTAATCTGAAGGCATTACGACCTATGGAAGGTGCTGTGTATGTTACAGATTTATAGTTGTACGTTTTTCCGTCTTTCAAGTCCAGACATCACATGTTGTAACATAGGTACTGTACTTTACTTGGAAGCATCGACTGCACTCCTGACATTGTCATAGAGTTCGCTATTGTAGTTTTGATAAAATAAATCATTATCTTATTCAAGCAGAAGAAAATAAAAAATCGCCTGAAGAGACAAAACAGGGATGGCAGTGAATGTGTTCCAACTTTAGACAAAGTTGTGACAGTAAAATGATGATAAAATATTAGCCATGGTAGCAAATTGCAGGCCACTACAATGAAGTAGGAAAGTAGGGTTGTGACACAGAAAAAAAGACTTTGTACTCATTAGTTCAAATGGGGTATGACACAGCAGAAAACCATCTCCTCAATTAATGTGAGATAAAATTTTAGAACAAGCCATTTGCGATCTCAAAGAATAGCTAGTGACTTATTTTTCTCAGTGTTTCACTCAGTGTGCTAAATTTGTTTTCACCTTTGGCCATGCTACAGTCAGTAAGAGAGGTCCGAGCCCTCAGAATGGATTTTACAGGCATTTACAGGATTTACAGGATTTAGGCTTTCTCTTCTTGACCATCTGCCAGTGGCACAGCATTTTAGAGCATTTCACATGCAATACAATAGGCATACTAATAATAAAAGCAGTGCTAAATTATACTGATATCCATTAAAAGTGTAACAAATACTATTATTTCCAAAACTCAATGGCTATTTTTAATACTTCTAGGTACGAATTATATATAGTGGTTCATGATGTCACATGAAGATGAAATATGTCTACAAATTAATTTCTGTCCTATCA
Organism: Atractosteus spatula; assembly: GCF_055471065.1. Taxonomy (NCBI): domain Eukaryota; kingdom Metazoa; phylum Chordata; class Actinopteri; order Semionotiformes; family Lepisosteidae; genus Atractosteus; species Atractosteus spatula. The sequence continues at coordinate 60,964,008 of NC_142708.1, read as the reverse complement.
CGTCTGTTCTGAGGAAGGGGTCCATTTACACTTCAAGAGACACAGGAGTCTGACCCTGAGTGTGCTATGTCAATGCTTTGAAGAATCGTCTTAAAAAATTAAATCTTCTGGGAGTTTAATGATGTGTGCATAGGACTGGTGCGTTGGTGTGTGTTTGTATGCAGTTTAGCACTATCATTCCAAAGCCTGTTTGATTTCATAGCCAGAGCAGAACGACATAAGACAGTTTCTCTCTTGCTCAATTTGGCATTTTGTTAAACCCTTGAGATCTCTTTTCTTGTGTTTATCATTTACACACAATTACATCCATATTGGAGTGTTCTACACTTCTGGCCCTTAAATCTTTTTTTTCTCTCTTCCATTCCACCAGACCTCTTAATTAGTATAGAATTATTCACAAAACTGAACCAGTTTAACCTTTTCCCAGGTTTCAGTCAGGTACTGATTTAAAGCATGCAGGATTGTGTCCCTCAAGGACTCTATCTAAAAAAGAGCCACCATGTGAGTCTAAGAAAGCTGTTCTGCGGTATACCATTCTTTGTGGGCTATCAGTGTCTCTGATTGTTTGTTAGAAGTCAATAGCCTTCATTGGCACTTCCCTTTCAAAACTATACCTTTAACGTCTAGTTTTGAAATTAAAAAATATTTTTGTATTCACTTCCAAGAGTGGCTGCTAGATGGCACTGAAAGCTGTTTTGTGAAGTTTGTCCAAAATTATAAATAAGACGGTTGAGGTAGGAGGTTTGGGATTGTCATACTGGGATGTATGGGCCACTGTAGTGTTACCATTTATAAGGGAAATGTAAATAATCTTTATTCTATCTGGAATTGACAGGAAAATCAATAGAAGCCTATGAACAGCTGAATATAAGGGTGTAGTCTATCATCTGTTCTGTAGGTGTTTCAGTAAAGGAATCCAGATTAATTGAAAACACACAAGCTGACACAAAAATATACTGTAAAATGTTGTGTTTTCATTCTTGAGCTTTACCACTTGCTTACCTGCAATAAAGCTTCCAATATGTGAAAAACTATGTGTGATTTCTGGATAAATGCTGTCATTTTTACAGTTTCTACAGATTTACTCCGTGCTGTGAGAATTGGTTTTCAATGAAACACACTACAGTTTGAAACACAATAAAACACAAGACTGAATGCTTCTGGCCATAAACTGAAACCCATTTTGTTCACTGGGCCTTGAGTCAAGATTACCAATTGTGGGTTTTCCCTCTGCAGAGCAATATCAAGTAATGGCTGTAGAAGCTTTCTCAGGCAGAAGTCCTATATCAGTCAGTAGCACCTGAATGGGATCTGTGTAATTACAGCACCAAAATCTCATTGCATAGTGCAATTATCAGAAGCGGACATATAATACATTAAACTGAAGATCAAGCACTGATGGTCAGTTCTTTTTTTTACAGAACATGATTTAAGATTCCTATTTTGTTGACCTTTTTATTATGAAGCATTTACCTTGCATATTGTTTTAAGTATTTAAACTTATAGTGTTGATAATATTGTTATTGGTAATGATGATAATTATAATAAAGATGAAGAATTAAAAACACTTTGCAAAACATTTGACTCCCTGGTGAGTTTTTTCCTCTGATTTTACGTTTCATGTTTCTGATTCTCTTGTTGCACTGCAGGTGGAAGGAGCTGCCTATGTGGGATCTTTTATCTGGAAATCCCAAAACCTGGGCCTTTGGAACAGACCCCGAGGCCACAACCTGCTGGACAGTGGGGCTCCATTTTATGAGACCTACAAGACAGCAGATGGGAAGCACATGGCTGTTGGGGCTATTGAACCTCAGTTTTACAATGAGCTCATCAAAGGTGTGTTGTTTTCTGTCTCTTCTACACTTCTTTCCTTTTGGCTGGCTGCTGATGAAGTGTGACAATGCTGGTCATGATGAACATTTGATGAACAAATAAAGAACAAGTGAGTGAACTAAAATCTTATGCACTATAAAAGGTACCTGAAGTTTTCCTCCCCGTTGTTGTAATTATTACTTTATTCATAATATGAGTACGTAGTCCTGTAGAATTCGGGCTCTGTTGAAAGGACACATGAATGGATATAAATGAGTAAAAATTGAAGGCAATCATGCACTGCAGCACTCCAGGAAGATTTATGGGTCTCTTTTGTGGTGTACAGTTTTGACAACATCTTTCATGAAATTCCATGCTATTCATGATTCACACCCTGCAGTCTTGAACAGTGTTCATGGCATGGGTAGGAATTCCAAGCACTCTGTTTTTTATGTCTTTCTTTGTCCATTTACACTCCCTGAGGAAAAAAAGAGTAGCATGTTTGAGGTCATTTGATTTTTTTTAGACAAATTGAATACTTCTCTCTTGTATTTTAAATAAACATTTTTAATAATAGGTTGTTTTGAACACTGTCCAATAAATATTTTTAGCTATGTACTGTATGTTTCTATGACAATAATGTCAAATGGTTTTGCCTCTCTTTTTGGCTCAGTTTAACTGCATAGCCAGGTATCAACTATACAGGTAAATATATATATATATTGTGCAACATTACATGGACTGCAGTGTTTTTATTTATTATAGCAAAGTCCATTTTAAATTCCGATTTTTGGGAAGTAACTTCAGTCAGATTTGCTTCACAGCATGGGACAGAAGTTTAGAAGGTGCCTTTGAAGTTCTGACAGGTATTTTTCACTGAACCAATTACAAGATGCACTGTTATCCTCTGAGACACTCATCTAACCTGTTCTCCAAAAAAAAGGCCCAAAGCTTAGGATGTCTTATTGTAGATTTTGTATTCCCCAAACTGTGAATTCAACTTGTTCATCTTCCTTTTTCCATTTGTACTTACAGTAATAAAGTGTATAGACCACTTAAAAGAGAAGACTAATTGTTGCACTTATGTCCCACCATCCCACACCTTTATTATTCTCTTCTCACCTGTGCTTCACACACTATTTCCCATTTTTCATAAATTTTACGAGTCCAAATGAAATTGACATTATATTGCAGATATTGAACTACTGAACTGATTTACCCTGATTTGCAAGTCAGAGAAATTCTGCAAAATATGTTGGTGTAAAGCTCTTCTCAAAAAGATCCACAAATCCAGTGATTAGGCTGTCCATTCAAATGAGGCAAAAAATATACACTGCCTGGGTATCATACACACAGAAACTAATTTCTGTCCTGTACAAATGATTCCCATATTACAAAAATAATTAGTATGGAGAGGTCCTTAAAAATACTCCAAAATGTGCCCTGGCTATAACAAAGAAGTTGCAAGTCTGAATTTTGTAGGGCATAAGTTTAAAAGGATTTGTTTACATCTGAATACCTTTCAGCAAATGTCTTCCTCTAATTATTTCTTTTCCTCCTCCAAATGTCTTCCTTCCAGGTCTCGGCTTGGATCCAACTGAATTACCTCTGCAAATGAGCATCTCCGACTGGCCAGAGCTGAAGAGGATTTTTACAGAGACCTTTGCCAGCAAGACGCAGGCAGAGTGGTGCAAGATCTTTGATGGCACGGATGCCTGTGTGACACCCGTGCTGTCCCTAGAAGAAGTCAGCTCCCACCCACACAACAGGGAACGGGGCTCTTTCATAAAAGATGCACACGGAGAGGTCAGCCCCCGACCAGCCCCCCTCCTCTCTCGCACCCCAGCCTCCCCCAGCTCCAGCAGGGACCCTTTCATAGGCGAACACACGCGGACTGTCCTGGCCGAGTATGGCTACAGCACCGCTCAAATCGACAGCTTGCTGTCTGCTGGAGTGATAGAATGCAAGTCAAAGTCACACCTGTAGCTCATTCTCACATGGATGGGATACATTGCCCAGCCAACAGTCTGTTGTGATCTAGGCAAAACAAATGTCACTCATTAAAACATCCTTACAAACACATCAATGGTGAAATGGATAGTTCTAAATATTAAGACATTAAGATATAGAAAAAAAATATTGTTCAAATGTTGATTAATTGTAACAAACATTACTTTATTCTTAAACTAGAATTTCTCTTAGTACCTTACTCTGTAAAAACCTTTCAGAATTAATTTTGACCATTTCTGTGTAATCCTGTGGTTGTTCTTTCAGTTAAATTTTTAACCATTAAACTACAGTGATTCTTTGTAAGATGTAATTTTAGATTGTTTCCTGTAATTTATCAATACAGTTATTTGAAATTGCTTATGTGTTTTTAATACAGTATGTAGCATGAAAGCTGTCTTCAGTAAATGGGAGCATAGCAGGTCCCAATGCCTTTCCTGGGAATGCTTTTTATGATAAAAATTTGAACACAGTATATAATCTCAAAATAAAAATAGCAACCCAGCAGATGGTAACTACACCTTAGTTTTTTTATATTTATAAGTGACAAAATCAAAAGAGATGTTTTTGATCACAGGTGTACATTATCACTACATTAATGTTAAGTTACATATAAAGTCCTTTGATTTTCACTACTCGATTCAAAAGGTCCCAAATGTTCTGATTGGATTATCTGGCTATCTTTACCTATTTCCCTGACATTTATGTGTTTGGAAGACATTTGAAAATACTGATCTTTTTTTTACAGTTTTTTTTCAGAATTGCAATGAGGGTGGTGAGAGTGCCTCGGTAATGTGATTTGCCAACTTCAAGCAGAATTGTGTTTTTCCTTAATCTCTGTAAAGGTTAAGGATTATACACGACAGTATCTTTAAGCATTGCAGAGGTGAATTATTTATCACCCAGAGCAGTAAATTAAGCACCTAAATCACCTTGTAGGGTCATAGATGAAAAGAATTGGAGAGCTGATCACAGAGGAATGTGTACATTTTGCACTGTAAATGCAATTACGTGTTAATTGTTGGGTGGTGTGAGTAAAATGTGAAAATGCGTGGCATATCATTTGTGTCTGCTTGGGAGGTAGGTTGTATCAGATTTTTATCTTCATCAGTGAGACTTTCTTAGGCCAAAGAATCTTTCATTTCAGACTGAGTGAAGACACAATGGGGGCAGACCTAATCTAAAAATGACAAAAAGTAAGGCTTTTAAGTTTTTCTCTCTCAAACAAGTGCTATACACAAAGAAATTGCAGAATTAAAAATCACCCCCTTAAACATTTAATATGTGGCTAAATTAATAACCTGCAAATTGTATTTTATGGGGAAATAAGTTTTCTAAAACACAGAAGATGAACTTATACATAAAACATAACAGGTGCTAACATGCAGTTTTTAATAACACATATGCACCCTACAAAACCCAGACTGAGTTGTAAAAAGCTTTTGAATATCCTTCATATTTGAATATTTTGTACTACCCCGATATGACTATGGTGAGACTCACGATAAAAACATGACTTCATGCTAATCCACTGTGAATTAATCTCGAATATCAAACCAATTTTACCCCAGTGATAAACCGGAATTTACTGTACATGATTGCCTCTAGGATTATAACTCTCGTATGACTTGAGCTGCACTGCTTTAAAATGGGTTTTTCAAACCAAAGAAATGCGTTGCTTCTAGGATAGGAGTTTTAGAAAATGATTGGAAATACAGTACATAAATTTAGTTTTGGATCTTTAGTAAGCCGATAGTGCTTTTATATTATTTCGTTAAGCAGACATCCTAAAGTAACACAATATACTGTAGTTGCATATAGTCAATACAATGACTGTGTAAGCAACATTCATATTACAATAAAACAAATTGAATACAATAAATTACAAACAAAACTGAAAACCATTTTTCAGACTAGTAGACTAGCAGACTCAACAATTGAAGTTTTCATTCCCTTTACACACGTTTACATTTGTAATTCCTCCCTTTTAATCGCTCTCAACCTGAAATCCTCAATTACCCCAACTGTTTACTTTTTCTGATCGGTAGGAGAATGAGAATTGTCATTTGACTTTAATCTGTTCAAATTAAATTACCATACTTCTAATTTACAGACGAATGCATCAATTAAAAACACGGGCAGCAGAAATAATCACAAAATGTGTTCAGCGCCAATTAAGTTTTGAATCCAACCACTAAACTGCGAAATCGAATACATACTGTACCCAGCGACAATGTGATTCATGGACACATGAATGTGTTTCAATTTTGGGGGAAAAAAAAACTGTAGTGTTTCAAATGTGTTCTTGGACTACAGGGCCCGTTGAGAACACTAGTTTTGTGTAAAACCCGTTGCATCGTGCGATTTTCCTGTGACAACTCACTGTTCGTCCTTATAAAGAACCTCAAAACATTGTTTCGAAGGAAAAGTAAGACATCCCAGTTTGAAAAACCCATTGTGCAAGCAGTACAAATAGATATTTTTATCAATCTATGTGGATTCAAATCCAGATACAGTACGGGATCAGCTACATTAGTGGCATCAGAGATAACTGTTACAAAAGCAAACAAAGCATATTAAACCACAATCCTTACCATGCATCCTTCCTAACGTGATATCCCTAATCCTAAAATGTCCGAGGCCGCATCTGACAACAAAGAGCAATGTGTAAATTCAGCGTTACACGAAACGATAAACACGTAAAAAGAAATTATATTGGTATGACCAGTTATATAAGACTGGTGATAATATCAGTCAACTCTCTTTAATTGGTGTTAGAATAGTGAACAGTTGACCAGTGTTTCACACCTGGTCCGTAGATAAACGAGAATCAATACATTATTAAATATAAGATAAACAGTGAGGGAATAATATGGATAACTAAAAAATACCCATAAGACGAAGGCGTAAATTATATATATATTAATTTAATGGAAAACTATAGTGGTGGTCCCTTATGATACCAGTATTGTCGGTATATAATTATTACTGAAGAAGAGCCGAGACCCAAACGGAACCGATCATAACTTTACCAAGAAACTGGCCTTACAGGGGTCCATTTCTTGCATTCACAGTGGCGCAGCACCCTGGAGTTAAAAGTGATGCAGGAGGCATCACATGTCACATCACTTGATCTACATAATGAGTACCAGTGAATAAGTTCACAGTGAAGTCTTATGCAACAAGGTCGCTCTTTAATTGTACATTAATCTAAGATATTGATCGGTTATACTGTACGTAACAAATAAATTAATATATGTATTTATTTTATATACATTTGTTGTTATGTTTTATCAATTACTGTATATGCTGGATACGTTCAGCAATGCATTGAGATTTCACTCATAACTTTTGTGATTCACCCAACCAAAACAACAAAAAGGGTAGGAAACAATATTTTTTTTAAAAAAAAAAGACACATTACATTATGTCCAGGCATCGTAAAAAAGCTTGATAATCTCTATCACGTGTTTTCAGTCTTCAAATAACTCGTGACATTCCGGTGCTCAAGGAGGGTGTAAGGAGAGAGGGGAAAAAAGTTTATGCGCTCGGATGGAAGTTAACCCCCCTTTCTAACAGAGCACAGTAGTTCCAAGGGTGATGTGGCTGTGACAACATTGGCAACATTGGCTATTAACAACAGGCCTGTCTGCAAAAGCAATCCCGTCCATGATGACTCTATTAACAGAAGAACAACTGGCAAAACTACCCCAAACCAGCGTTCCTGTCACGACAATGGAGCACCAAAAGCTGGAGAGCCGAAATAAAGACGACCCGAACTTAATCGAAGCTCCCACGGACTTTTTAGGGGTTGTGCAGCCCCCCAAAAGATCTAAAGGTAGACTGCTGATGCATGGCATGGTAATGTTTGGAAGGGAATTTTCTTATGCGGTGGAAGCCGCGTTCGTGACGCCGGTGTTGCTCAGCGTAGGACTCCCAAGAAGTCTGTACAGTCTGGTATGGCTCATCAGCCCAATTTTGGGGTTTATCCTGCAGCCTGTGATCGGATCCGCAAGTGATCACTGCAGGTCGAGATGGGGCAGGAGAAGACCCTATATTCTGATCCTTGGGATCATGATGCTGGTTGGGCTCACAATGTTTCTCAATGGAGACACGGTGATTTCAGGTGGGTTTCTTTTGCACAGTTTTTGGTTTTTTTTTATAACAAAGCTCTGTACTTCATTTATTGTGCGTTGGTTTACTTGGAGAATTACTTAGCTACATGTTCCCCCCTTTTTTCTTAGCCAATTTAGCTTCTTCTCTGTGGAGTTAAGGACTATTTTGCTAATTGGATGTCCTCAATAAGACATCCAGCAAATTTGGGAATTTTTTTTTTTAGTAGTCTAACACAACATTGCGGTAACCGTGAATAACGAGAAACAAGTTGGTTCTAGATATGTGAATCATGAGAATGTTGTGCGCAGGAAGTGGTTAAGAGTTATATGCAGATTTGGTAAAACGTACATAAAGTTGTGCTTCTTTTTAATAGGTATTTGACATTTTATTTCGTATAAAGTCTATAGGGTGATACAAAATAAATTTTGCTGGGACGTGTGCAACGCAGTGCTGAAATTTGCCGAAAGGAATAAATCCGTCTATGAATTTACAGTACGTCAAATGACAGCTTCTCACTACACGGGTCTACCTCTAACGGAGTTCATACAAAAGCGCAATTGTGCACAGATATGGGACAGGGTACCACGTCTGAAACATAGACTAACAACTGTTATGTCCTAGTTAATAAACTTTGCCCGTGTTAGAGCAGAGTACTGTATTAGTTCGGATTTTGTCCTCTGTTAATGAGCGCTGTTAGAAAAAGAATAAGGATGGTAACCCATCGACTAGATAAATCACAACTCGGGGACTGCTGTGTCTGGCCTTCCTAAAATTACCCTGTACAGTAATTCCACGAGTGAAGCAGTTCTTCTCCTATCCAGTTGATCTGGTTTGGGGGCTGCTGAGGCATAATAGTTGCTGTGTCCTCCTTGATAAGTAAAATAGTCTGGACTCCTGATATGCATCATATCAATGCAATGTATTGTCATTATTAAACTGGTTATTAAAGTAGGACATTAATTTAGAGAAAGAATATTATTCTGGGTCCTTGTTTCGAACTCTTTCCAAGGCAGCAACATGCTTTTTTGTTTTGTGACTGACAAAACTGAGTAGTGTTCTTAATGAGATTTTCCTGTTTCATTATAAAAAGCCTTTTTGTTGGTTTCTCACATTGTCTAGATCAGAACAAAACCAAAACAAGATAAGCAGCAGAATGCCAGTTCATGTTTAGTGTCAGCCACATAGCCTAGTAATATTAATACACTTTTCTGCCTCCCAACACACATCATCCAGTAAGTACAGGTGCCTTCACAACTATCAAGCATGGTGGTGGCAGCATCATGTTACAGGTCTACTTCTCAGCCCTGAATGGCAAGCTTAGTCGGGATTGAGGGAAAAATGGTGCAAACCTTGGGGTAGATTATAAATCTGAGGGTAAATAAATGATAATAACAACAGCTTAATGTTATAAACATGATTAAATACATGTTCACTGGCTTCATAAAGTTTGGTCTTTTGATTTGAAAAGTATGAGTTTTTCAATGATGACTATTTCATGCTGTTGAGCAGGAGTAAAAGCCACATATGGTATATAAAGGATTAAAATACTTTCCAGTGAGTCATTGCAATGCCTGCTTACAGTGAAAAGGAAATTTTCTATGATTTATTAAGTTAAATTGTTCAACTGTGTATCCACAAGCGCTCATGCTGTGGGAATACAACCGTATTTAGAAACCTTTGAAAGCCTGTGTTTTCTTAGCTTTATCAGTGCTTGTCCATGAAAGCAACATCTTAGGAATATCAACTTCTCACTTCTATCCTAGATAAATGTCTCGCTCTAATATAGAAGGTTGCTTTTAGACAAGCTTCGCGGGTAATACTTGTCTCATTCCCGAAGACATATATATATTATATGATTTTACCTGGTTCATTGAACTTCATTATCACTCTTAAATTTGATTACATTATGTGTAGTTAGGCTTATGGATTGTAATATTCAGCAATAATGCATTACAGATGAGCATAAATTGCTGCAAAACCTTCAAAAGAAGAGAGCATACTTACATTAAAACTATTTACACAATGTTTCACAATTTCAGTGAATGTATAATGAATATAAGTATAGTACATTTTTCCTGAAACCGGTAAACGATTATAAGGTATTGTAGTGGTGTCTGAAAAAAAATCAGTTTGATGATAATGCCTGTCCTGACTTATTGTAAGGTACAAAATTGCTTTACAGTACTTGAGAGGTTTCATAAATGTGATCTATATGCATTAGGAATATGTATCTAGAGCTGATGCAGTACGTTGTGTCTGATTCTGTTAGGCTCAGGTGTGTTTTAGAACTATACCAACTGCCCCAAAGAACTCCCTTATGAGATACGGTATTATAATAATTCTGTTTGAAATTTTTTGGGGTGTGGCATAGTGGTGAAAAGGTTAGCATTGTTGTTACAACACTGGGGCTATGGTGTTCTGGGTTCAGTTCCCAGGATGCATTACTTCATGCTTAGAGTTTGTATGTTCTCCCCATGTTTGTGTGAGTTTCCTCTGGGTGTTCCTGTTTCTTCCCACCGTCCAAAGATATACTGGTAGGTTAAGTGGCTTCTGGGAAAATTGGCCCTGCTTTTACTGAGTGCATGTGTATACTCTGTGGTGGACTGGCGTCCCGTCCAGGGCGTATCCTGCCTTGCATCTATTGCTTGTCATCATAGGCTCTGTCTCCCCCAATATTTATGGATAAAGCAGTTAGAAGATGGAAGGATTTTTTTTTTACCATTTCATCATTATAAACATCCCTCTGGTTATTCATGAAAGCAAGCCTCTCCACTAAAACAAATTTCTATCAGAAAGGTTGACAAAATTAATAAATAATCCCAGCTGTGTTTATCAGGTTTCATGCAGTTGTTCATAAGCACAATTCTAATTTTCATATTTTCAGTTGAAAGTGTCTATTTGTTACCTTAATTATTGTATTTAAAGTGCTGATTATAACTTTCACACATGGTGCTTTTAAAGCCCCTCCAGGGAACATCAACAGTAGTCAAGTTTTAAAAGATGTCACTGTGATTGCGTTGTAAGATTAATCTAAGCTTAATTTATATGCGTAGCATTTAAAAGGAGCTGACGCTGATCTATTGAAAATGAATCATTGTGTATTGTCATTTTTCATGGAGAAAGGTTCCACATGGTCTCATTTGTATGTATAGCAAGTTTCATTGGTCCACAGAGCACATATTACAAAATACAAATAGATAGACTGGCGAGGTGTTTAATCACTTCAAGTATCATAATTTCTAAACTGTTATCAGGGTTCTGTTGAAGGCATGAATTCAGTAATGATCCACGTATATTTAAGCATACATTACCTTTTCACTGATACTGTAAGTTCCAGAGAGATAGATTTATTTTCTAAAAGATCTACATTGATCACAAGGTAGAAAGGTTGTAATTGTTTTCTCTTTTCCGTGTTATAAAACCCATGCACTGACGTTGTTCACTTAGCATTCCTGTGTGTTTCTGAATGCTGTGCAATGGCTGCGTGTTCAGGGTGCCGAGTTTTGCCCGAAGCTGTTGCCATTTCATCTGTTCTGACCATTGTGTTGTATCAGAGCGGTCACTGTGATGTGGTGATTACACTTCTTCAAAAGTGCATGACCAACACATGATCACCACTCACTTGATTTTAGGAAATGACTGCTGAGCACTGTGGAGCTCTACTGCTTTTAGCTCTGCTATTGGACTTTGAGGCAGAAAGAAAATCGTTGTTACTGTGACTGCAGAGTGCAACGGTTGTCTCAGGTTGGAGTATGGTATAGTTTAATTGATACTGTGATGAATTTTATTATCCCAGTAAGGTGTTCACAGATGTCTAAGACTGCTTTCTTCTTCATACAGATGAATTGAATCTGAAATTCAAAAGTGTTTCTCTACATGAGACAATGGCACAACCTTTTGCACATGCTTTTTAAAATATATCTGTTTTTTTTTGTTTATTTCTAATCATCTTTTGCCTCACTTTAGCTTCACCCTACAGATATAACATAAATATTGCATAAAAAGGTGGAAAATGGGAATCAAATTATGTACATATTCATATCACTGAAAGTTTCATTTAAAAAACTTTACTGCCTTACATTACACACATTCATCCTTTTCAGATAAAAATTAGATATTTGCTGTTTTGGGGCTTCGGATCAGCTCTTTTTGTGCTTTCATAACAGTGAAGCCTATATATACTGTATAGGTACTACACTGTAGTACAAAGGCTACCCACAGTGCAGCACTTCTCCACTCAAGAACATCAAACAAACAATGCTGGATGAGGAACTGGTTGTTTGAGTGATTTCAAGGGCTCTTAAAACTGCAACATTATGCCTGATAAATGAAGAAATCTTTTACAAGAAATAATTATCTTTTTTATTGTGTTTCTAACATGTTAATGTACAAGAGGCTGAACTGACCAATTTGTTGAGGCTCTTCACATTTCTGTTATCTGATGTTTTTTTTAGTTCTGTCCCTTATTGTCTCCTGAGTGCTGCAGCCCTTTGAAGACATATTGTTTAAATAAATCCCTCTTCCGTACTCCTTATAGATGCTAGTAAACTTAATTGGATTGCATTTCATTGGGTTGATTACACCCAAATTTACATACAGTACGATTCCTACAGCTTTCACAACCTTGCCTAGGTTCCAGAATAAAATGTTCCCAATGGATCTGAGACTGGGATTTTAAAGGAGCCAGGACGATATACGGTACAGTACCTATCAGACCACTAAGCAATATAAAGGGATGTTCATTCACCTTTGCTACCTAAAAATTGGCATTTCAAAGGTGTACAACGTTTCTACAAAAAACAAAAAATGAGTCACCCATCCACTGTTTTTCCCATCAGTAGGTTTTCTGTGTCCTCTTCTGTGTGCATTGTGCCTATGTTTTAAGACATATTATGGTCAAACAATCTCAAATGCACCCTATTTCCAAGTATAGAGAGTAATTTTGTGTGAAGGAAACAAACAAAGAAGCAAACAAACAAATTGGTATAAATGAGCCTTTTAATTGACATATTTATTAAAGCCTCATTTTGCTACATTTGAGGAACCTCCTTAAAACAAGAGTTTGCTATTTGGTCTCATCCAAATGGTCTCATCCAGGACACAAGGAGGTTAAGCCTAATTTGCTCAAGATGGCATTAAGTGAGTGGCAGAACTAGGGCTTGAATCAAGTACCTCCTAGTAAGAGGCTGTTATCCTTTACACCTGGGTTATCAAGCTTATAATGTTGGTAAGTACTATACCTAAGTCTCTGCGCTACTATCCCCCACTGTGGTAAATCATTAATTTTGATCTAGCAAAAGATAAATTAATTCAGTTAAAGAAATGATTAGTTTACATATCTAAAAGCTCAAATTGAATGACATTCAGAAGGCATGAAAGACATAGCAGTAAAGCATGCTATTACAATCAACATTATAACAATAAAATTTATTTAGATTTGGTTTTGAAAGAACTCTGTACAGTAGAGAATACATAATGCACATAACAGCAGCAAAAAGAAAAAGGAAAACAGTACATCAATCATACCCAAAACGACAAGGGAAAAAAGAAATTGTGCATTAAAAGTTGTATTATACAATTATAAAAACTGCATACATTAAATCATACTTCTTTAAACATTCTGCAGCCATACAATATCTAATGGATCTGAGGAATGGATACCACATATGTGGTGCTGTACAAGTGGAGTCGTTGACACCCATTGTGTGGATCCTGGTCTTCAGTAGTGCAAGAAGGCCTGAATCAGGTGGTCTCATATTAAGAGATGAATTATACTCATGCCATAAAACCTTATGATAACCTTACAGTCCACTCGAAATTTCACAGAGAGCCAGAACATTTTGTATAGGAGAGAATTTACTGTGTATACTGATATGGAATAGTTATATCCAGCACATGGGATGGCACAGAATCCCTAACATACAGAAGCAGTTGAAGTAAGTAGGTAGCTGTGTCAGCATGTGTAGGCTGCAGAGGAATCAGTGAAGGTTTATTCCATGCTGAAAAGAGAGCAAAAGAAAGAGCAAAAGAAACGTTTCAGCTGTGGAGCCTTCTTCAGCCGAAATGTTGTTTCTTTTCTTCTCTTTTCGGCATACAGAAGCATGTTTGCATCCTTAGAAGACACAACAGTTGGTCATGTATTACAATGATCCAATTTTGATTATATAAATGCATATGTCAATATTTCAGCATCAGATAAAGCAGGAGCTTTAACTGCGCATTGCTGTGTAGGTGGGAAAAGAAATTTTTGTGAGATTCCCAACCATAGCTTCATTGGGTCAAATGGAATGATGATGCCAAGGTTTATAACTGCTGTCAAGGGACTGATCTGAGCACCAACAGGATCTCTTGCAAAGCAGACATTTGGTGCCAATGAGCAAATTTCTCTTTCAAGAAAAGAAATTTCTATTCCAAATGTTAGTATCAAGTAGACACATGTAAAGTGCAGAAACCACAGCATGGGGAGAGGTACAGTAGCACTAATACTAATACTGCTGTCAGAAGTACTATTATAGATTTAGAACATCTGTGCAGAATTCCCAGACTATCACAGTGATTTTAACTAACACTAATTTTTATGAGCATACATTTTATGAGCCTGTTTTAGCATCTTTGCACTTGGCGCCATACTTCTGTTGCAGTATCTGTTATTCATGCTTTGGTGTTTTGTTCCAGCTATTGTGACAGATCATGGTTTGAAACGGACCTGGGCTATAGTGGTGGTGATGTTTGGAGTGGTTCTGTTCGACTTTGCTGCAGATTTCATTGATGGTCCCATCAAGGCGTATCTCTTTGATGTTTGCTCTCATCAGGACAAAGAGAGAGGGCTCCATTACCACGCCCTTCTGACAGGTAGGTACCGGACTTTGTATCTCTTCGTTGTGTATCTGCCTGTAAATGAATGCCTGATCCAAACCACACCTTTGATCCCCCTGCTCTTAAAAATTGTATATCCAGTTGCTGATTGCAGCTTTTTGTCTGCAAGAGGCATTTTCCCTGTACTTAAAAGAAATCAATAATCAAGCAGTGAGACTGAAATTTGCCTTTGGCAGGGAGATCAATATTTACATTTGGTCTAGACCAGTGTCCTTTCTTAAATCGTACTTGAGTGGTTCAGAAAAGTTGAATAATCGTACTTGCAGGTCCAAATTTGGTGTTCACAAAGATCCTTAAATATGTTTAAAAGAGAGTAGATAAATGCCTATTCTCCTTTTAAGTATTATTATGGTGCCAATATTTGATAAAGCAGCAAGTGAGTTATTAACTTTTTAAGTAGTGTGCTCTTGTTTCCTGGAGTGTCACAAATATTCAATAATAGTGAATGTTATTGTTAACAGAAGGTATTGTAACCTTGGAAATTTTATTACGTAACCACAGTTTAATTCACAGCCCCAAAATACAGAAGCACAATATCTAATAACAGGATCTCTACAATACAATTATGATGTATTTGTTTGGAAAATAATGTTAGGAAGACTTAATGCATTTTAATTCTGTGCCTTCCTTAATGCATCTGAGTATAATGCATCAGCAACTGCTGTCTTTCTATTTTGCACAGCACTGAAAATAGTTTTGAAAACTCTAATTTCCTATAATCTCATCTGCATCAGCGATAAAGACAGTAGATAATTTTCTGGACTGTAATAGCTCTAATAATGATAAGATTAATGATTTTTTATGTTGGTTTAAAATAAACTGCATTACAGCAACACACAGGCCATAAGTATTGCTTAATTTATACAGTATAACTGTATTATAGTTCATGCTTTAAACTTTGTTTATATTGTATGCTTAAAATGGTACACGTATGATCTTGAAATACATTGCAAGCCATATTTTGCCAAGAGTTGAAAACATAGTGCTATAATACTGATTTTTGATGTGCAAATAAAAGATGTACATTCTTTACATTTTCTAGTCAATCAGGATAGACTATTTTTTATCATGTTAATCATTTATTCAACCAGATATGTTAGATGAGATCAAATTCTCATTTACAATGGCCATCTGGCCAACGGTCTTACATCATTGTTGCTTTGATTAGTGGAAGGTTACACATTTCTAGAGATAATTTAAATAAATCATTAATAAGCAGTATAATAAAGTGGATTAAACCACACTGACATTTTCATAGCTTTACATTTGACTTTAAGTTGTACAGTAGTCAGAAAACATGTTTAATGCACAGCTTCTAATCAGTTTTCATTTAAGGTGGGCTCTTATTTGCTTATTTTGGTTCTTAGTTAAATTAATAGTTTAATTCATTAGAACGGGGATTCCCAGTTTTGCTACTGTACTTGCCTGAGGATCCTCCCACATGCTAGTTGTCATTCCAGCTGTGCTCTGTTACTTAACTGAACTCTTACTCTAACCAAGGGCTGGAGATTTCCCATACTCCAGAAAATGTAATAGTTTAAAGTGTGGGGGAGGCACATACAAAGAGCCTGATAATCCACTTCAGATATTTGGTCATGTGCTGAAGTCAGGAGTTATTTGCTTTGCAAGAGATTTAACTCATGATTAGCTACTTGGTATAGGGCAGGAGACAGTCATGAACAATGGAGCATTTTTTTCTGTTGATGCCTCAAAATTGAAGATTATTTCTCCTTTTCAGTACTTTGCTTTAATACATTTTTGTGAAGGAAACTTCACTGAACATTAAATGCCAATAACCTTTGGGACTGTTGATTCAAATTCTGAAGTAAACATTAAAAATTAACATTTTCTTTTTTCACATTCATTACATACCTTTTAAATTAAGGCCATCCTGCCATTTAACTTGTTAAAGTATTTTTCTGTACGCTCTTCATAAAACACAATATATAATACATTGTGAGACATCCTGTCAAAATCATGTTTACTATGTTCTTTGTTAAGCCGTAAAGAAGATTCAGATTTGCTTCTTAGGATAAATACAGTGAATAGTAGTTTGAGGAGGTGATGTGAGCTAGATTGCCAAATACTGTTTTTTCTCAATTCGTACCTTGAACATCTGGGTATTGTAAATATAGTATGTATTCAAACTCTTACAAATACTCTCTTCTCTTTTCCCACTTAATTTGCTTACCACAGTATGAAGTGAGTGATGGTTTGCATTGGCTACATCAGAGCTACTCTATACTGTATGTCAGGGTTTTAAATTACCTTGGCCCCTTGTAACATTCTTTAAACTACCAACAACCACTCTTTCTGCCGACCATAACAGCAGTTATATTATTTTTCTGAAGAAGGTTTCACTTGGCAATGACCAGAGACGTCAATTGTGAAACAAAAATTCTCATTATAATTCCTTGCATTTATATTAGCACTTTTCATGCCAAAGAACCTCAGAGAGCTTTACATTCACGAGGCTTAATTGAATGAAGGCAGATCTTTGCTGTATGCCAAATTGTGCAAACTCATAGTGGAATGTACCCAGAACACACTGGGGTTACAGGGGTTAACAACTCTGCTGTTTCAGATAGTGTCATATGATCTTTAATGACCATCATTGTAATGTCTCACCCAAAGGACAGCACCTCCTACAATACAATACCATACTTTGGACATGTGGGAGGAAACTGAAGCACCTGGAATAAATCCATGTGAACATGAGGAGAACTTACAAACTCCAAGCAGAGGGGATCCCAGGAATAGAACCTAGGTCCCCCGTGCTGTGAGGCAGCAACCACGTTAAGCCCTCTATCCATGTTTAGTGTGGATGATTATAACAATATATGTAATATTTTTGAAGGTGTTTTTAGTTTGGAAGTGGGCTAGAATAGGTGAAGAGTTAGAGATAGAGATCATCAGAAGTAGGATGCTAAAGATTTCAATATAGAGTACATGCCAAACATTTCAATATACATGCTGAAAAGAGAAGAAAGAAACACCTGAGAAGAAAGAAACACCTTGCTCACACCTGAAGAAGGCTCCACGGCCAAAACATTGTTTTCTTTCTTCACTTTTCAGCATGGAATAAACCTATTACTTGTTCCTTTGCAGCCTACGCATGCTGACGCAGCTACCCACCTGAACTATTTCAATATACATGCTATGTAAACTATAATTTTTGAAGTGTTGCATACTGTATGGAAGTGCAAGGATGACCTTTTATTAAAGTATACTAATAGCCACGCAAACGTTTCCTATCCATAGAAAAAAAAGAACAAATGTGTCAATCACATTTAATTATATTTTACGAGGAATGACAGCAGCCGAAAGCTTGGGAGAAATTAGAATCGTTTATTGGGATGTGGAGATTTGGCGTAACCCGCTTGGCTGAGGGCCAACCTCCCGGCCGTTGGACGGGGAGGATAGGACCCCCATGCGACCAATTGGGTAGCTGCAAAGGTGGAGAGGGGGTGGAGGAGGGATGCAGAAAAAGAACGAGGAAGAGGAGAGGGTGATGTTTGATATATATGGAGACCGGTTGCTTACGTCAGGATTAGTGAGAATTGCAGCAGCTGTGTCGAATGAGCGCGGCTGCCTTCATTCCTCCCGAACTTTCATTAAAAACTCCATTAAAAATTAAACTTACAAAATTACAGAACTTCCACAGTACCGGTCACCCAGAGCCTAACTCAGCAAATAATGGGCACAAAATATGCATCGTGGATGGGAAGCCAGTCTGTTGCAAAGAACACACATAGGGGACATTTGAGATACAACAGTTACCCACTGTGCTACACTGTCACTGCCCCCCCTTGCATTATTGGCAGTTTAAACATTTAGTATAGCTGCACTAAACCTTAACAGAATATGAGCAGAAAGGCTTAGTGCCACCATTTCTTCCTTTTTCTGCCTTCTTGAATGCAACTAGAACTAAGCAATTGCTGTGCTTGGATTTCACGTGAAATACAAAAACCTGCATTTGCAACACTGTAAAAATGGGTCATGCACTCACGTGTTATGTAGATTTGACTTAATAGACTTACTGTATACTGTATATGTATATGTATGTATCTGACTTCCAGTTGAGTGGAGTGAGTGCAGTTGAAGAATGTAAGATGTAGATCCAAAGAGTTGTTGCATAGTGTTTCCTAACTGACATCGGGATTGTGAAATTTAATTGTGAAATTTAATTAACCTGTCCATAACATCCGGCAAAACATTTTGAATTTCCAATGCAATGCTTTTCTAATTAACTGATGCTCTGCACTTGTGTTGTTAGAAGGCAGTTATTTACACAACAAGGCCCACAGCCAATTTGATTAGCTAGGAAACTTGTCAAAGAGTAAATAATGGGAAACTATTTTAGACTTGTTCAGTAAAATGAAGCCAGGAAAACGAACATAGAAGAATAAACCTGGGGTGGAATCTGAGGGAAGGTTGCAGTTTTGACTGTGGACGTCCTGTCTTACAACTCAGCTAATGCATTACCACAAGGAAATTGTCTTTCTTCGTGAGCCAAAGAAAGAACGCAGCTAAAAACAGACCAGCAAAGATGCCAAATGAACAAGGATAGAGTGTAGTGTTCTCAGCTGAATATAATTATAATTCTTAACTATTTAACTGATGTATTTATTTAAGGCACCTGAAAACTAAATAACAATATTGTAACGCTTCTGGGTTCACGTGGGCACCCTCGCCACTACCACATCAGGTCGGCCCCCCACCGTCGGGGACTCAAACCCAGGTCTCCGGCATCATTCAACAGGGACCCAGCCTCTTGAGCCAAAGGGAAATCTCCCTTCAGCCCGGCGGCTGCGGTCCCTGCTATCCACAGGGAAGGGTGGTGACGTCACCGCTCTGGTAAGCCGGCTCTCACAAGCAATGGAGGCCGTATGCGTTAAAATATGAATTGTTCAAAGCATGTAATATAGAGTGGTATAAGGAAAAGTTATTCAGCTAAGATAGTATGCCATGAGACACTAACCAAAGAAATCCACAAAAGTAAAATACCTCTAAATTATAGCCTACATATTTGCTACATTATGGCACCTAAGCAAAAAACAGAACAATGCAAGGTACAATGTTGAAGAAAGAGTTTTTCAACATTGTTACAACTCCAAGTCTAGAAGCCAAGTACAATATTACTGTATGTACTCTGAGTGTGAAGGTCCATTATTTTTCTTTCTTTTTATTTGAAAATTTACAGTACTGTTTTCATCTGCACAAGTGTCTTTACTGGTCGAGACACACAGGAGGCCTGGGATTCTGTACTCAGTATATAGTCATGTACTGTTTTTGAAACTGTAAGATCTGCTCTTGTTCTGATATCTCTTGCTCCATTGCAGTGATGCCAGAATTAACCCTCCTCAGCGTATAGTTATCCAGGCAGATAAGTTCATGTTCAGTATTAAATTCAGATTTCAAGATCAATGGAAAAAATAGTAAAAAAACATAGGTTATGCAAGCTAACAAGGAATCAAAGTATACGTATTGACATTTATAAAACCTTTTTTAAAAAGATTTGATAAATCTTTCTTCTCTCCCTCAAACTGAAGTTTTATTAATGGCGTACCTCAGTGTTCTGTATTCGGACCACTGTTCTCCCTAATTAATATCTAAAAGTCAGGAGCAAGATGTGTTGCTGATTCCAATACCCAGGCTTCTTTCTAGCTACCCTATGTCTCGATGAGATCCTCAGATAAAATAGGTACTTACAAGTTGCTGGACCAATGGCAGCTTATGTGTAATCTTTCGTATGTTCTCTCTTTGGCTGCATGTTTATGCAGGTTTAGGTGGTGCCTGTGGCTACTTTGTTGGTGCCATAGACTGGGGACACTCTGCTCTTGGAGTCCTCCTGGGATCCGAATACCAGGTCATCTACTTTTTCTCTGCCATCATCCTGTGGGTATTCCTCATCATCCACCTCTTCAGCATCCCTGAAATCCCTCTGGGGAAAGACAGCCCCCTGAACCCAGACTCTGACACCACGGGGCTTCTGAGCAACCACAGCAACAGCTATGGGGCAGTGGTCAGAGAGGCCAACCACGAGCCCGGCCTCCGAGCCCCGTCTTTTGCCGCCCTTGGAGAGGCTAATGCAGTCACGCCAAGTGCAAAACAGCCAAACAAAGAGGTAACGTGTTTTTTCCCACACTTTCTTACCCACTTCCCAGCTTCAAATTTATGGCTTTGTGGTCAACTACAGTGTACATCCATCCATCCATTTTCGAGCTGCTTCATCCAGTTCAGGGTTGTGGGGAAGCCGGAGCCTATTTCAGCAAGTAACGGGTTGAAAGTGGGATACATCCTGGATGGGACACCTGTCCATAGCAAGGCACACAAAGACAGACACACACACACACTCGATCCAAGGTGAATTTTCCCAGAAGCCTAATACCTACCAGTATGGTTTTGGACTGAGGGAGGAAACTGGAGCACAGGGAGGGAAGCCACATGAACATGGTGAGAACGTACAAACTCCATGCAGATAGCACCCCGGGTCCTAAATCAAAACTCAGGGCCCCAGCGCTGCGAGGCAGCAATGCTGATTGATTAGTGTGCCACTGTGCCACCCCTTTTTCTGTTTTGAAGTCCCTCACTAGAAGTCCTTCAGTCTCTTAATATTAACTTGCTGATGTCTTGAATTCATTCTCACTAAATAAAGTAGTTAAACAGAAACCTTAGTTGCACCTTAGTGTTTTAATACTGTAGTTATTTTAATTGTGCAAACATGTCAATGATTTGAATCATTGTTACTGTTTTATTGAAACTCATAAATCAAAATGAGCAGTTTGACAATGCTAAATAAAAATGTTAATTATTAGCCTTTTAACCTTTTTTATGCGATTAATTCAACAGTTTCTTATAATCTTATTGAAAGATAAACTTCAATGAACAAGCTCATTTCCATGTAATTTACTAAATTACTCTGGTGATATTGCCTCCTGAGTGTGGTGCGAGGGCATCAGGATTTATTTTCGAGAAAGTGCTAACATTGTAACCTACTGTATTTTGTTTCTGACAGAATAAAAATCAGAATTTAAAAATGACTATGTGATTTCAATCGACAGGAGCAAGAGCTGTTTATTTTCTGCACAGAATTATATTTTACTCTTTCAAAATGTTAAAAAATCCAAAGGTAATATTAATTTCTAGAGAACTCACATGGTCCGTTTTACAGCATATTAAATATCAATATTGATAATGCTAAAACTCTTAGAAGTCTTGATTTAGGTTTGAATTTTTATATTTTTTAACCCATTGTTTGATGATAATTACACATGGTACGGTACCTCTTAAAATAATGAGAATGCGGTAGATTTCAGCATAATAATGGGTTTATTGAACAATGTCCTTTGAGAAAGATTCAGAATATTCAAATTTTTCAAAAAGCCTCATTATTCTATGAGTGATCTCACAGGGATCTCCTGAGCTGTACTCTCCACATAAAGACAAACCTCTAGAAACCTCTAAAAAAACACCTGATTTTTGTACAGTATTCCTGTTCGTAGAAGGAATAGAGTGTCTGCTGAGTGTTTGTAGAGATTAAACATCACCTACTTTTCATCCCTCCATAGCCTTCACTCCTTTTTTGTTTTTTCAGACACATCTTACGTTCCTGTTAACACAAATTCAAAATCAAATTTTTTAATTTAGTTTTTAAATTGAATTGGTTAACCTATTCATCAAGGCATGTAAATATAGCACATAGAGACAGGAGGCTGCTTGAAATACCTGGATTTGTTCTTGACTGATTAGACTAAAATGTCATATATTGGGGCTTTTATAAATTATATTAATAGTTTTTTTTATCACAGCAATAATAGTGTTGTACTTTCTGTAAATGTTTTAATGTCTGTTATCCTACAGTAATCCATTGCCCAGTTCATCTTAATCTGTAGAAGCAGAATCTTTACAATACTTTGCAAAATGACCAAGGCAGATATTTTTAGGTCTGAGTGATTTATTTTCTCTTGGTACATCTATGGCAGCTGTGAAAACATCACTTGTTCTCAAGCTGCTGTGCTCCACTGATATCTTTATTCAACCCAAAGCAATTCCAGAAACTCAGCACAAAAATGTTTTTCCTTGAGCCTAAATTAAACACCTCAGTCCAATTTAAAAAGAAAGAAATACAGACCTGAAGTGTGTGCCCCTTCCCTGACCAACATGCAGGAATATTTCCAGATTAGCGAAAAACTGAATCAACAAACCTGTCTGTTCACTATTTGGATAGTCTAAACATTATGTACAGTATGTGCCAAATGAACTACTGATGTAAAACGTATACAGCTGTGTTTTCATTGTCCATCAGTATACCATACGTTATAGATATATTATGCTTAATGAGCATTGCTATTATAGGACAGTTCAGTTCTACAACACTCTCATTGTTCCCAAAGTTTGGTCTGAAGACTACTGGTAAGATGACCTGTAAGAGGTCTTCATTGCATGGATTTGAGCTTCAGCATTTTCTGTAGATTGTACTTTCTGATTTTCTGTAGATTGTACATCAGAGTCAATACAACATTCCAAAACTGCAGAGCAAAATTAATTTCTGAGGACAAGATTGCCAACATTTTCCTCCAGTGTGTTCTGCAAAAATCTGAAATCGTAAAGCTTAATATTTCCATTGTGGTGTAACGGACTGTTGTAACTGTAAATGTAATGGTGTTTTTTTTCCAGCCAGAAAACTGCATTTTTTAATGGAAAAAAAACAAAGTGAAAGCTTTGAACAAATGAACAAAAATCAATTCATGAAAAAATAAGAAGCTTAACAAATCGATATATTATTTTTTAGATGTACTGGCATGCAGGGGTTCCAGCATTTTAGCATTTGCTTCTACAAAAGCTACAGTACTTGCTTTTGAAAGCTTCTTGTATTGGTAAATTAATCAACAAGAAATACCGACTTCAAATCTGCTTTCTTGTTTATACCTTTTGCTCTCACATAAATGACACTCTGTCTGACATAGCAGAATCTTCTGTCTTTGTCCCCTGAATGCAATTAAAATAGCACATTTTATTGTTTAAAATCATCTTCACATTTGTTCCTTAGTTATATCTGAATTTGTGTTGTTTGTTACTAGTTAATATATTTATATATATCTATATATTTATACAAATAAATATCTTTATTTTTTAAATGATAATTGTATGGTTGCTCTATCCTCCTTAAGGTGTGGGTAAAGTAATTAGCCGTCTTTAATTAATATGTAGCTGGAAAAATATTTGAACTTCATTTGTTATCATCCATGGTTTAATTAAAACAATTTTGATCATGCTAATTACAGCTTTAAAGGCGTTTAGAGAGGATCAGAATAAATGTCTATGCTTGGCAAGTATCCAATATATAATATGCATTCACAATTTTTTTTAATGTATTTGAAAATTATATCCCAGCAGTATTGACGGGATTTCCACAGACTTTTCCCAAATTCTTTTGTTGTCAGCATTGACAAGTAGGTAGTGTATACAGTACTTCCAACTTTGTGTAAGGAATTAGTCTTGTGCTTCCTCATTAGTTCAGCTCTGAACTGCAATACATTGAGGAAATAATCAGTGAAATGACACTTCTTGCTTGGTAATGACTGGAAGGTTGACTTTAAATTACTGATTAAGGAAGGGTTTCCAAAGATGAAGGAAACTTGTACAAGAGTCAAGTGAGACTTAAAAGAGAGCGCTTAAAGATAACGCTGGATGCACAAGAAATGTGTTGATCCCCTGTGCAAGGCAGCAGCCTACTGGCACATTTCGTTGTCAAGATCTGCAGTTCAAATATGCTGCCTGTTCCTAACGAAGACTGTAAGAGGCAGTCATAGGCAGCAGTTTACTAAGGTATTTTATTCATTGGTGGCGATTATTGTTGGAGATGTGTTCCAGTGGGTTCAGCTCTAGAGATAGGCTAGGCTGTTTTAGAGTTATTTTGTCCTTAATGCATTTGGCGTGGAATCCATAGGGGCTACTAGACAGTCAATCAATATATCAATATGTTAAGGAGCAATTACTTCTGCCCAAGGTTCTACTCATACAGTATATGCCAGTTGGCTCCCATGCAGACAGGCTCATAATTTTTGTATAAATGCAGCCAAGATAGTATGTTGCTGAGCTACTGAAGATAGAAAAGACACACAATATAATCATTTTCCAGGACAGCTTTGTACAGGATTTGTTGTTGTAATGAAACCATTCAGGATTACTGATTGCATTCGTGTGTTTCTATGCTGCATGTATGTACACTGTACAGTATCTACGGATATGGTGTAGTACATTAACAGTGTTCATATTTTGCCTGTGTTATATATGGTTCTAGAATAAAGTGATTTTTCAAAACAAGCCCACATTGAAGGATTTTTTTTTTTTACCTTCGTGGAGTTACTGTACTTTTCTTTATCTTAAATACAGTACTTTTGAACCTTTTTGTAAATACTTTTTGTAAGCGATTGTAATTAAACTGCACAGGCTACAGACTGCAGACTGTAAACTAAAATGCCTACATTTGTTCATTGCATTATATTTACAAAGATGTTCTCTTGTTATGAGTGTTATGTAATTAAAAAGTTTGAACTTATTTAGTTTTCACCTTCTCAGTGGTAATCAATGCAAATGTTAAACCACTGTAAATGACTGGTCAGCAGCATGTAATCTTGAGTTAACAGATTGATCACAACTCTGGTCTTTCTGAAGATAACTGAGAGCATCTTGCTTTGTGTTAAAGTAATGAATAATAATGATGCATAATCAACCTCTGAAGGTTTCTGAAGGCTTCTAGTTTATTGACATTATGGATATTTGGAGAATACTGTTAGTAATGATAGTCTAAATGCCTGGTTTGCCTCAGTACAGTAAGAATAAGACAGAAATATTGTAAAGGACTGGGTCACCTTCCCCTTGGCTCTTCCCCCACACTAAACAGGATCTCCTCTGCTTTCCTCCCAAGGGTTTGTCAACTCTGTATTACAGGCTCTCATGCTGACGCACAGCATACAGGCAGCAAACCTCTGAAGTCTAAATCCAAATTATGCAGAGGTTAGTGCTGGGGATAATAGGAGAAAAAAAGGCACTAAGCAGTTTACTTCAAGGCTTCATTTTCACTAATTTATCCCTAAAGAAAGAGAGAGAGATGCTCTTTCACACTACAATATACAGACATGTTTAAGGTGATTTTTCTTCCTCTTATTTTTAGCCTTATAGGATTAAGGGCCTATGTTTACTTTGCTTTTCCCTAGTGCTCAGTTTTAAACAGCATCAAAGTGTTTATGAGTGTTGTTTGAAACACTCAAAGCCGAATATTAAAAGAATCCCCATTACCTATAACTGTTACGTTTACTTCAGTCCATGTTGCTACAGTATATTGAATATATATTCTTAGACATTGCTCAGTTCCTTATTCAGGCTGGCCTTTACATGTTGCTTATGTGCATGCTGAAGAGTGGGGAAAAATGTGCCATTACAACAATTTCCATGCTGGTGAACATCTTCTAAGAGAAATGTATAAAAAGCATGTTAAATTAGTTTTCAAATGTATTAATATTTTGGAATTGCAATGTTTATGTATCAGGCTCCCAAGTAGCTGATGCCTCAAGGATTGTAAGGATTTTTATTTCTTCCTGCTTTTGAAACTTCTCATGCTCAAAGACCAGGCAGCTGAACAACTTTGTATTAGGCAGGTGTAGTGGGAAAGATAAGCCATTAAATATGTGGCAAACATTGGGGTTCTGCATCAGCCAATTTGGAGGTCTGGCCCATGTATGTCAAAATTCTTTCAAAATCATTTTCTTGTGCATTAATTGAATTGCAACTAGACAGATGTCAACAATCACAACCTTTTCACATTTTCAACTTAAAAGTTGCTGTGATCATTTTTTTATGCCACAAGAGGCCAGAAAATGTCTTGAGAAAGATGGCCCAAGTGACAATGCAATTGCAATACAGCAATATATGACCGCTTTTTTCTCAAACATTGCACTACCACTGTCTTAGGAGCTGCTATACTGATTGATTTTAAACTGGTTTGAACACATTAATGATGAAATCTGACTGTAGGCCACACCCCGACTCTGCCCTGATCGCCAAGGAGAGAGGATATGCACAGCACCTCTCTGTATTCTCTCAGCAGCAGATGCTCTGAGGGCATTTAAACCCAACTCAATCCACTCTTGGCGATCCGGCATTGACTTGTCAACATTGCACTCCTGAGCCTTCTCACAGCACAGCCCTTGCTATTCCTGGTATCCAGTTCTCTCAGACTCTGCCTGGGAGCTCTGCCCACAGATATGAGGTCCAGAGGACTCCGGTTGCTGAAAGGGGATCGGAGGACGGGTCTCTGCTTTGGACCCAGCCTCTGCAGATGTCTCTGTCGGCCTGGTCCAGATTGTGCCTGGAAATTTGGTTCCATATGCTTCCCTGGAGGACTGCATTCCAGGAGTCCATGCTGACAGCACATACCTGGCCTGGGCTATGGAGAAGACCACCTGCGGGCATGAGTTTTGAATCAACTCTTGGGACCCTCTGTACAAACCGCCCCAATTTGGAGTTTCCTGCCTGGCCTTGGAGGTCAGATCCCTTTGTCCTTGAATGCCTTCTGGACAAAGCACAGCTCTGGGCTTTGGTGGCTCTTCTCCATCCTGCACTAGCCTTCCCTGCGCTCCCCTTCCTGCATTCCAAACCATCAGCCTTCCTGCCAGCATCCCAGGCAACTTCAGCAGGTTGTCCGCCATCCTGTGCGTCTCTTTCTTCCCCAAGAACCCGGCCACAGAAATCTAGACTGACACCCCGTGTGGCCCTTGCTCCTGATTCCCTGCCGCTAGGGCATCATGCATCATGCATGGGCATGGATTTGTCCAGCCAGCCACTCCCCCTTCTCCCAAAATCTTCACTATAACCTAATCTGCACTTAGGTTAGAGTGAAGGCCAGTTAACATTGCTTTGACCTCCATGCTCTGTGAGTTGCCTTTCACAGAAGGTTGATATGATGATCCTCCATCAGCTCCATTGGGTTGATCATGTCATCCTGATGTCGGACATTTGGTGTCTAATGGAGACTCCCTTCTCCCATCTTGGCCAAGGAAATCATAGTAGAGAATGACTGAAGCATTTCGAAAGTGTATTTCCCAATGTTGTAAAAGCTAGCATTAAGTACAGAAATATCGATATCAACTCTAAGGAGACTGTAGTTTTTAACCTAGCCAGATTGAAGAAGAATGTCTGGGAGGGGCCCAGCACTCTGAGACTCAAACATTGCCAGAATAATGGGACTGTATACGTGGCCAGAATCTTCAGTACACAAAGAGATATCTTCCTAGACAACACCTAATCAACCTGCCAGAGAGCATGTTTGTAGAAGACAATTATTCTTGATCACGAGAGAAGGCCAATGAAGCATTAGTTAGAGCAGCAGGTCTTTGCTTATAAAACTCCTCAATGATTTTTATAAGTTCCTGTATAATGTTGAATGTATATAAAGTAGTTCTACTATTTGCTTAACATCTGTATGATAGTAAAGTCATAAAAGTTAATATTTCATATTTAATCCATGTGCACATTACATAACTTTATGAGTTCCATAATGTATGTACTGGGTAATTTTAAGACTGTCAGCAGTACATACTCTAGGTGTAGGGAGCACTTTATTTGCCTATGATGTAAGTGTTCTAGTGAAATGACATTTGTATCCTGCTTGTTTTGCCTGTCAGGTTCAGAAGCGGATGACTCTTAAGTCTTTGGTGAGGGCTATGATGAGTATGCCTAATCACTACCGCTGCCTGTGCATCAGTCATCTCATCGGCTGGACTGCCTTCCTGTGCAACATGCTCTTCTTCACCGACTTCATGGGGCAGGTAAGAGAGGAAGGGGTTGTGCCACCAGTTCAGTTTCATTTTGCTGTAAGCCTGAACTGCCAAGAGGGCTCAGTAAAACTACTACTCGTTAAAGCTGACAGAAGAACATATGTCATGAGAAACAAAGTTTTCGATTTATCCTGGGTCCCTTGGTCTTGGAACAAATGTTTGTCTCGTTGTTGGGGGGTGGTTGTTATAGTGATATGACAACCCTTTGATTAACAGGAAGATCATTCAATCCCAGTCTTGCTAGTGAGTTTCTAAAAAATTAAATTATCTAAAGTTTGTCTCATAAAATCTGAAGAGCTTCTGGACACATACAGAAAATAAAAAATTCACAAAGAAAGTTTTAATGCTTAGCATTTTAGTAGGAAATGCAGACAGCTTAACAGCTGCAGTTTTTACAGATGTAAAGTAGCTGGTCATATGTAAAAAAAGTAACTGGAATAAAAAGTTTATTGGCACATCCTAAGGACAGGACAATCCATGCAAACTAAGTACAGCTTCAGTGTTGCTGGCAAAATTAGAATTTGTCAGATTGTATTATCATCAAAACCCTGGTGGGAAGGTTTTTCAAGGAATGTACAAAACACTGCACTAAAACGTGCAGGCAGGTGTCCTTTGTATAATTCATGCATTTATACAGACAGTGTGGCATATGACCATGCATGTTAATGCTTTCTCTTATTTGATCCTTCCATTTCTTTCTCAAGATCACAGAAAGAAAGACATACAGCTGTTCCTCTTCTTTCCACCCATTTTGTAATGCCACCCCCAAGTTTTACATGCCTGTCCAAACCTTGGTTTGATATGGAGGGAAGATGGGTTCTCATAATATACTGTACCTTCTTTTATCTTTATGACATACATGTAACAGTGCTCTGAGCGAGTTAAAGAAGTGTCTGAAATCTAGGCAGTGTAAAACTGCGGGAGCAAGTGACCGAGATCGAATTCCGCCAGGGACAGTGAGACCAGGATTTGTCACACACAGAATGTATTTTAAACTTTACTTATTTTTGACTGATGCAGTTGCCTAAATATAACTCTTCTGTTTGCAAATAGATACTTGTAGCTGTCTGTGGCTGGATTTAAATGTGTCTTTTTCATTTGCCTCCAATGGTAAACATAACAGCGTCGTCTGGGATGGATCCATTGAAGAGAGAAACAGCATAGGGACTGGAAAGTTTCAATTTTGTATTAGAAAAACATATACTAGTGGATGTGATCAGGAGTGAGGAATAAAAGACAAATGGAGGATGAACCTCTAATAAGGTTCTAACTCTATGTGTAAATGGATACAAACAACCAAAACAATTTAACCCGGGGAAATGTAAGGGGTGAGATGCTTGGCCTTGAGAATTGCCGTGATTTTATTTCTGTTGTGTTGGTACTTAGTAAAGTATTTACAGTATTAAATGGTGCAGCAACAATGTGGGATTAAAGGAATGTAATAATGTGACTGAAGGAACCTTTGATGTTAACATACATAGACTGCAGGCACAATGAAAGCTGAGCACTTACTGTACCTGAATTCAACCAACTCTTTGAACATACAGTAATTGCATAGGATTGCTGTCTTCGCTTACATAAAGCAGGGGAAGGTGTTTGGGCAGTTTTGATTCAGGTATCATTTTCCTTTATGCTTCCTGTTTGTTTGTTATTTATGTGATCACTCATATCTGAAATTGTATATACTGTAGGCAGGTTTAGGGTAATTGTTATAAAGTTATTATTACAGTATTTGCTTGCTTATTTGGTTATACTGTATGCTGTGCAACCTCTATACCACAATTCACTGTTACACAAGTAATACTTGACTGTTATTTAATTGTAACACTGTCATCCCATCTTACAGGTTGGATGTGGACAGTTTTTTTTATTTATATTTTTCAGTGCTGCAGCTTGTTTCTTTTGCTTCAGTGGTCTGACAAATGTTTGAGCTGTTTCCTGCTGTATGTTGCTGTTCAGGCTTGTAGTTTGCAATTTCATGCTTTGGTGATTAAATGTTGAGGTTTTTCTTAAAGCATTCTCTGTAATGTGCATCAATTATTCTAAACTCTACTGTAGTTTGTAATTTATATCTGACCGTGCCCATGTACCTATAAATGATGAATTTATCAATGTCTAACTTGTGTTGTTAAGATTATAATGTTACATCAAAGTAATACAAGGGATCTTCAAAATAATGTAAAGACATACACTCAGATCATACACAAGAGTAGTGTTTAGTTACAATTTAGTTACGTTTTCATCACTTATTGACTAACTAGCTACACTATTGCTGTAAAATACAAAAGGTCAAATAGAAAAACAGAAACCAGTGGCATATTACAGTTTGTTATGTCAGTTCTAGGTAAAACTAATTATTACTGTAATAATTGTACAGTAACTTAATAAATAATAACTTACCATTGCAAGTGTTTCCAAGGTATTTCCTGCACTACATATTGCAAGTCACTCTGTTGTCTGTTCTGTTGCCTTGGCTTGCAAATGTAGATCGTGTACAAGGGGGACCCCTATGCTGAGCACAACTCTACAGCTTATGCGACCTACGAGAGAGGGGTAGAGATCGGTTGCTGGGGCCTATGTATCAATGCCGTCTCTTCTGCCTTGTTTTCATGTAAGTGAAAAATGAATTTGAATGCCACTGTATGCTACTGTCTCCTGCTTAATGTAATCTCTATTATTCTTTTGTCACTTATAATTCTTAGCTTGTTTTGCTCGTGAGTATAAATGAAGTGACATGAGTTCATTTTATTTTTTCATGGCTGCCGTACTATCAGTGTTTTGTGAGGTTTTTGTTTTGGTATACGTACAGTACATTCAATAATGCTCCAGTCAAATAAATAGACTCTCTTAGGGACAGGATAAATGTGTTTGAGCATGAGTCAAATTCCTGGCCAGGGAATATTGATAGTAAAAACATTTGTGGTATTTATCAGTCTCCCTTTAACAAAGTGAGCTTTAATAGCATAGCGTGTAAACAAAATAAGTACAGTATACAGTATATCCACAGTACTGCATATAGGAAAAATAATTTGAATGTTGCTTCCAATCAGGGGCTGGATGAGATAGTTGGATGAATTAGGTACTGCCAACCAAGTAGATGGGCAAAATGGCTTTCTCTTGTTGGTAACCTCTCTTAAGTTCTTATGTTCTTATTACATTATAGGCTGTACAGAGGCCACATCAATGCTCCACTGTTTGTCTAATATAAGAACAATGTTTGAAGTAATACATGCCATACTACCCCTAAAAGCAAATGTTATTGACAAGCGATATAATCGGTTCTGGAACTTTGTAAAAACAAGTACTGCTTAATGCAGGATTGGAAATCTAGAGCAACTACAAGCTTTTCTACTTTATTTCAATCAAGAATCCTTCTAGCAGTTAACTTCTTTTAATGGTTAATTAAAAGACTCAGCATAAATGTTTAAATAAATGCAAGATGATCAGACAAGAATAAATATTTTACCATTAGATAACAAGACTTTGTTTTTGTACAAGAAACTTGTATGTAAAGTAATTTTGTATCATTTGGTTGACCAAAATAATAAATATTTAATTTTGTGAGTTTTTTTATACTGACAACAAAAATAATTAATTCTAAAAAGTATACGACAGCATTCATTTTCCATATAGCAGCTCTCCTCAGCTCCGTCCCTCTGTACCCGTGAGTGTAATTGAACACTGCTGACCTCGTCTTCGTCCTTGCCCAGCGAGATCCAATAGTGTGCACTGCACCAGGGCATGTCTGCTGAACTAATACCCTCACTTTAATGCAGTTATCAGGGCCAGTCTCTGGGAGGAAAGATACACAATTGTACGATTGCACACCTGCATTGATGGTCACTTTTTTATGTGTGCATGTGCTTGCATACAGTACAGTAGTTATGTTTTTTCCAATATCTGAGCAAAACTATAACAGAATGTACTTTGAAATACATCTACTTATGTTTTCAGACTCATTTGTGATGTTGCTCACTGCAGGATCTTTTGTAGGTGGTATGTGGAAGAGCAGGGTTTTTTTAATCACTTTTATTGTCTTAGCTGTATTAAAATGCTCTTTATTGGGACACCTGTTCAACTAAACTAGTAATAAATTTGCAATTTAATTAAAATTGTTTTGTGTGCCCTCCAAGGCCTCTAATTAAGCGACAGGTTGCAATAGGTTTTATTAGTGTTTGCTCTTTTCAAATTCATGTTTCAAATGCTGTTGCCTCAACCTCCTTACTCCTGTCTGTCTTCAGTGCCTTATGTCTCCCCTTATTCCTCTCCCATCTTCTCCCGCGAGACTTTCAGTTCCCTTCTGCATTTTCCTACTTCCACTCCTCAGCAATCGAATGACTCACCTATACCAGACCTTGATCATATTCTGATCCTGCTCAAGACTGAACTGTTAAGACGGCTTGCAGTTCCATTCTTCTCTGTGTCCTTGACTCTCAAGCTGGCTCTGGGGTTTACCTATTGCTCCTGTTCACTGTGGACATGGAATCTGTTCCACCAGGTAGCTTTAACGGCTGCTTGATATCCACATTTCAGTTCTTCAGTTTTGTTTTGTTTTTTATATTTTCAGATGTTCAGCAGTTCCTCTTGCCCTACATAGGACTGAAAGGACTGTACTTTACTGGATATTTCATCTTTGGGCTTGGTACCAGCTTGATTGGACTGTTCCCTAATGTGCAGTCCACTCTCATCTTGTGCTCAGTCTTTGGGGTGATGTCCAGCACACTCTACACTATACCCTTTAATCTTATTTCAAAATATCATCGGGAGGAAGAGGTAAATGGAAAAGGTTTATTTGTGAATAACTGAAAAGCAGTCTCTTAGCGATTACATTACACAGGCTAATGTTCAGTTAGTACCTAAAGAGTTGCATTAACAGCTGTCTTAGACTTGGACTGCAGCCATTTCAATCCAGTCCATTGGTGATTTTATTCAACAACCAGTTCCCTACCTACTTAATGGGTAATTGGCAGGTTTAAGATACCAATTAAAGGTTAAAGGGTCTCCAAGTGAATTGTACCATAATGAATCTTTGTTTAGTCCTGTCCATAATCATTACTTACCATGAACTCCAATTTTAACTTTCTGGGCAATTATGAAATTCCATTTCAGAACATTGCTGCTATAAAGAAGGTATTCCACTCTCATACACTTCTCATACACTTAACAAAACATCCTCTCTTCCTAAATCTTTATGTTTACTGGCTTTGAATGCCTCTCCAGGGAGTTTTAAGAGCTAAAATTGCTGAGCCGAATGTGATAGAATTGTGCAGGGGCTCCTCAGGCACAAATGAGTCCAGCAGCAGGTGTAATGCGCCTATTTCTCTCTGCTGTGTCCTCCTCCTACTCTGTCTACCTGCACTTAGCAGCAGGGAGTAGGTACCCTGAATGAGTGCACTCACTGCAGGTCTCACGTTTCACCACACGGGGCAGGAAGTTTAAACACGTCAAAAAGAAAAGCACTTTGCCGATGAGCTCTGTGCTCTTTTTTTGGCATCCATAAACAACACTGAGAAAATGAAAGTTTATCTAATCCCATAAGCAAAATATATGGCCCATGCTGTTAATATTTTCTCATTTGGATTAACAGGAGAAATAGCAGGACTCCTGTTGTAATGCAGTTAGAATTTGTTTTCATTTTTACAAGTGACAGACCTGCATGCGAATCAAACCCGTGAAGTAGTAGTGTAAAAAATTAAATGTTTGCCTAACTGCACACATATGCCTTTTTAAAATATGATAAGACAGAAATTCTCAAAGCCTGATGCTGGCTTAATTCTGATAGAATTATTAATGTTTTATAAAGGCCTGTGGTGTGAGCAGCTAGATATATCTCATTTTACATATAAAAGCTCACTTCTTAAAGATAATATTAATGCTATTACTTGGACTTTACTGGAAATAATCATTTGTAATTTGTATCGGATTATCAGTGGAGTGGATTGACTACATTGTTTGAAACTAAAAGACTGGCTAGTTCTCATAATAAGTCCAAACTGAATTAAAGAATGCCAAGTTGCTTTGTCTAGAGGTTAATAGTTGTCTTCTAAAATGCTGGAAGCAAATCACAGTCTTCAAGGATCACAGTGTCCCTGTTTTGCCATTTTGTCTAATATCTCAGTGACTTAAATTTAATTTTCTGACAAGATAACCAAAGCCTAAGACATTGAACATTGCGTGACGTTCTACTCTAGTCGACATGCATCTATGAAACATTAACTGCGCAAGACCTCTGGGGGAAGTGGAGGAGTGCACATCCCCACAGAGTCTGCCAACAGAAAGAAAATCAGCCAACAGTAAAAAGGGCTGTTCTGAAAAGTTTTCAGCTCTCTTACTACTGTACTCTGTCAAGATTTCAAACAGCAAGAAAAATTGAAGAAGCAGAAGGAGAAGATCTGGCTGCCATGCAGTGAATCTCCTTTGTTTTTTGTTTCACAAGCTCTTTCCCCTGCTCTGGGTCTCTCCGTGCCATGTGGCCATGGGGTTTCTAGATGATCCAGATCTTCATGTGTCTCAGCTGTTGGTTCTTCAGCTTTTTTAATCCTTAAATTTAGGGCATCCCACAGGAATATTGTGGAGAACTCTCCATTCTCCCCATTATGTGCTTAAAGCTGAGCCTTGCTTAATTAAACTATACTGGGTTCTATTTTCCATCCAGATAAAAAAGCTTACATGTAATTTTCTGGGTGAGTGAACTATGATAGTTGTTTCTGAACAATATTTTAGCCTCCATTTGTTTCAAATGTACTTTACAAACATCTGAACTTTTATTAGGGTGATTTTTTAGGCTTTTCAATTTGATTCAGAAAGTGTTGAAAGTCTGAAACTTTTTTCTGCTGTCACGGAAATGGAAGATATACAGTATAGCAAGGAAGAAGAGAAATAGCTAAAATTTAGTTGTCTTTGTTGAAGGTTGTGGCCTAAAATGAATCTGTTAATCTGAGCTATAGGTTCACTTGGGAATCTGAGGTCTGAATTTTCTGGTGATGTTTCATTAAACATTATATTGACATAAATGTTATTTTTTGTTTGACTATCTTTGAGCCTTCTGTTTTGTTTTCCAGCTAGCTGGGAACAATTGTTTTGACTTCACTTTGGTGTACAACTTGCTTTCTGTTAGAAGCATCTTTTTCCCATGTGGCACCATTGATTACTAGGCAAATCTGGATACTGTAATGTTACTCCAACACCAATATAATGATCCTTTGAATGAAAAGTCATAGACTAGACTAAAAAGATTTCTTTTTTAAAGGCTCTGAACCCTTGTCTCTTGATTAGGGAAATTCACAGAGATGTTGCCTGTTGGGAAAAGCTAGAAAACATTGTTGTAATCCTGTTATCCAAACGACTTAATGACTTAACAGGAGAAAGTACCAGTAGAGTTTTTAATGTAACCCCTTGT
This sequence comes from Atractosteus spatula, assembly GCF_055471065.1. Taxonomy (NCBI): domain Eukaryota; kingdom Metazoa; phylum Chordata; class Actinopteri; order Semionotiformes; family Lepisosteidae; genus Atractosteus; species Atractosteus spatula. The sequence goes on along the minus strand of NC_142708.1, from coordinate 60,927,957 downwards.
GTAGCATTACATTTCCCACACACAGTAACAACGCAACCCCCACAGTTGACTTAGGCTGGAATATACACTACATTACCAGGGAATGAAGTCATTTGGGTTGAGTGTAATGGAGTTTTGTTTTCCCAAGGTGTGTCCATCCACTTCCTGAAAGCAAGACTCAGTGACCTGATCATGACTATTTGCATGTGTCTCTGCCCTCAGGTCCAGAGGAAAGCGGACGGAGCTGCTGAGGCAGACAGCGATCGGGGCACAGGAGTGGACTGTGCTGCACTCACGTGCATGGTCCAGCTGGCACAGATCATCGTGGGGGCTGGGCTGGGGGCTCTGGTCAATCTAGCTGGCAGTGTTGTCGTTGTTGTTTTATCGGCCTCCGCTGTTTCCCTAATTGGCTGTTTCTTTGTTGCTATCTTTGTGAGATATGTGGAATAGTGACTAAAAGAAATCAATAATAAAAGCTAGTCTTTAGGAATCACCTTCTCAATTGCTTTTTTATTTATGAGTGCAAAGAACTGTGAGTCTGGTATATTTTTACAGTCATTAGTTTGAAAACAACAAAAATAGATCAAATAGATGATGAATAAAATTGTAATGCAGGCATGTTTTTTATTATCCACCCACCCGTTGGTAGGCATGTTTCTCTTGGATAGAAAAGTAATAAGGATATCAAAAAGAAAAGACAAGAATCTATTTTCATTGTGTTATCTCACAACACCGGAGCTCAGGCATTACTGAGAAAGACTATACTTTACTCAGAAACAGTAGTGCATTCTGGATGTGTACTGTATGTGTCACGATCGTTACTCCTCCTCTTAAGGGTGCTCCAGCCCTTCCTCGTTCTGTCCCATTTCCCCACACCTATTCCTTATTCCAGCCCCTCTTTAGTTCCACCTTTAAAGCCAGACGTAGGCGTTTGCCCGAGGCTTCTCATTGATTTCCGCATCGTGAGAGCCCGGGGTCCTGCCGCGTCTGGCTCCGTTATGGTTTTAGTTTCCTGTTCCTGATTCCCTGCCCCGCCGGTCCCGACCCGGTTCTGGTTTTAACTTCGGATGGATCCCCTGGTCTTGGACTAAACCTCCCGTCTTGGATTCCCCCTCTGGTTTTACCCTTGGATTGTTCGCCCTGGATTCACTCCCCCCGGACACCTGCACTCCTCGGACATGCCCCCTGTCTCCTGACCCTTCTCCTGCATGACTGTTTTCCCAACTGTATCCTCACATTCCGGATCGTGTCGTCCGCATAGGGCCCGGAAAGAACTGCTTGTGACAGTACGGTGAGCTAATGAAGGCTTTGTTGTCCTTAAAGTAAAAAAAACCTTTGGCCATTTTCAAACCAGCTCAAAATTAGCAGCTTGTGGCCAATTGTGCTTTTCTACTTAGGGAAAGCTTGGACACGGTGTCTCAATAGCATACATCTCATCTGAATTTGTGAACTGTTCATTTTAAGGTCAAAATGGATTCCGAGCAGAAGCCTGAGACACTTGGGAAACATCCAACCTCTTCACTCAGGCATTTTGACTTTTTAAATTTTTAAATCAAATTCTTTTCTCACTTCTATACCCCAAATGGGAATGTCATGGACTTACCTCACTAAAGGCAGCATTTCTACAGTACCTAGGAGAAAAGCTGGCTGGATTGACTGAAAGACGACATGCGCCTTGCAAAAGTCACCTGCCGAGACGCCGCAGGCTGTACAAAGTGGAAAAATCGGTGCAAACAAGCAGACCCCACATAAATGGGAAAATGTGAAGAAGAAGAAGATTCTGCACTTCAGAGAGAATATCCACATAGGAGAAGCCACTAAGAAACCATGCTTTAATCTCTTTTTAAAATCTCATACATTTTTCCCACAACATTTTAAATAATCCTATTGATTTTTTTCCCCCCAATTTAAGTTGAACAAATTGCAGATGTCTTCCCCGAACTCCATGTTAGAGAATATCTTTGCTTTACATACGGTAAGGTTTAACTTTTGCTGCTTACCCTGTATTATCAGCTCGGGAACTCAGATTCCACTGGTAGTAATAGACAACACACTGCTAAACTGCATACTCCATATTCCATACAGCCTCCTCTCCTTTTGTTATAGAGATCTCTCGTCTGAAGTGAGAACGGTCAGAATCTCAGCTTCCCTAGTGTGTCTTCTAGTCATTTAAGTACAGGGCTGTCCTTATTTTCCACTAGAACAGATAATGAACTACAGTATACAGTATAAGTTAGATTGATTCTGCTTTGACTCGGATTATGTTGCTTTTTAAATGCAAGCTTCTCCTTCTCTGCAAGACCTTGGGGAAAACAGCTCAGCCCTTAATATCAATGATTTCCATTAAACTACAGCTATAGTGAAAATATCTGTCACACGCATCACCTTTTATAATACTGCACAAGAACCAGAGTTAGCAAGTAAAATGATTGACTTGCTATAGTCAGGATGTCGTCTTAGTGTCATTTGTAGAGAGTGACACATCTTGTAATACAGATATTCACCTTCACATATAATATCATGAAGCAGGTGTTTTTAGCTAAGTGTTTACTTAGTAGCATAATTCTCAGTTTTGTAAATAATAATGTATCAGTCATTAAGGTAGTTGTAATAATGTATCAAGCGTGATCAAAGTTCCTAAAAAGGATTGCAGCAGGGAGGTTGTCACATTCTGTAGAGGAGTGCGGAACAATTCATCTTAGAAGCAGTATGGTTTCTTGTTCATATTACGGTTCATCTTTTGGGTCATACTTTTAATGTGAAGCAACTTATATTTGTACCCATTTATAGAGCTGGGAATTTTAATAGAGCATTCTGAATAGAGTACTTTGCTCAAGTGTACAACAGCATTGTCTCACCCAGGATTTGACATCACTCAGCCTCCCCTCACAAAGGTGAAAAGAGTCACGTGACACCCCAAGAAAAGAATGCAATACTGTATATCCCTGGAACAACAGCATTTCAGATGCTACTTTTAACAGCACAAACCAGCATAATCAGAGCACAAATGAGTGGTGTTGGGTTTCATTGTTTGTGCTGTTTGTACGGCTGCCAACATCATGGAGCCATAGAATTGCTATGAAAATGTGTTTTCTCTTTCTGGCACACAACTGCAGATGCTCGATGGGTGTCTTCATCAGTGGTGGCAAATAACAGCTGTTCTCTCTTGACGTTTAAAACACATGGAGACTCCATGAATACTTCTATTATTCTCGAACTCTGTAAAGAGGTTTGCTAAGAAACTAGTAAAATGCCTCCAGTTTATTTTAAAATTAAAGGACCTCTGGTGGCCAAGCAGTATTACACGCGCTGTTAGTCGCAAGCGTTTTAATGTCGCTAGCCTCCGTGCTGTGTTTAGTTTCTCTCCTGGCTGTTCTGTAATAAGACGTCGAGAACTGTGGAGAGGTTCACACGGTCCTGCGATCACAGAAAAAGGATTTTACTTTAGTTATTTTCCTGGCTCCCAGATCTTGTGCTGAAACACTGAGAAAGCTTTAATACCGTATATTGTGAACGTATCACAGTGATCCCCGTGTTCCATCTTCAGATTCTGATCAAAGGACGGCCTGTGTAATCCCACAGACTAAATTTGCTTTCTAATCAATAAGGTAATTGCCTTTTGTGAAGTTAAAATAATAAGCAGATAATCTTTCTGAACCATAATACCTATTAACAGTGTTGCAGGTACTGTACGGTAGTAGGCAAAAGAGTTCAATGTAAATCTAATTATGTGTTCCAGTTAAGGATAACTATTTACATTTTAAGAGGATTTCGCTTTGTTACCGGTGTGGACATTGTGTCAAAAAGTTTACTGATGATCTGCTTTTGACGTAACTGAACAGCTCTTTACAGGACCGGATAAGTTGTTTTTAAATAAATTAATTGCACCTTTATGCGCTTCGTGTAAACGTTAGACATGACGAAGAAAGTAAGACAATACGTAAATTAAAAATAAATTAATTCAAAGTGGAAAATTAAAATGCTTAGCATTGCCTCTTAACATTAACATTGCCTATTGCTCTGTGGCTCGGGGTGTGATTAAAACAGGTGGATAGTATGAAAAGGAATTGGTAACAAGGTATGAAAAACTATCTTTGCTTCTGCCTGCTTCCGTCAGTTTCATTGGTGTTCTGTCCAAGGAGAACGAAATTTATGCAAGAGTAATCCAGCTCATTTTGCTGGGAATTCAGGGCCTGTCACCTCCGCCATGTGTATCCAGTTACTAAGTGCTTCACAGAGCGCAATGGGGCTACGGTTTGTAAGCATCTCTGCCAATCTCTTTCCTGGAAATTAAGGAATGGGCATCTTTTTATGTCTTTGTCAATACAGCATGTGCGCGTAAAACCAACAGCGGAATTCGACTTCACAGCTGTAGTGCAGTGTATGGCAGAAGTGTATAAAATGTTTCTCTTAATGGGCACTGATAAGGCCAATTTCTGAGACTTACATATGAGACAAGAAAGAATTTTAGAGTTTTGCAAATTCGTAGTATGCTTAAATAATGCAAAATTTAATTGCTTTGAATATTACCTACAATATAAACAAGTGAGGTTAGATGTACAGTATAAATACGAAAGGAAACTATGCAACAAAATTTATCAGTCCACTCCAGCCTCGCGTGTAATTCTTGTTTTTTTAACACAAAATTGCGATGCAGTTCATTGAACTTCAGAACTTCAGAACGTGTAGATTATGCACACATTTCTAGACTTTGTGTCTTGTCATTCTACTTGTCTTTTTATATATCGGGCGTATACAATCACGTAGTACGTAATATTAATCAGATTTACCCCAATCCTAATACGATTTCATAACACGATTTATTGATTGACGGGCAAAACAAAGATGCAAAGGAAACTCCTTTACGTATGTCAAATAACGAACAGATCGTTTCTGAATTTAATCAATTCTACGTTTTCCGTGTTGATAGTCTCACTGTTCATAACTGTCCGCAAAACTTTTTTGAACTCAGTCAAAAACTGAAATCAAAGATACTGTCTTACTTCTCTTTGTATTTTGATAATTCTGGATAAATGTTTAGTTTTTGCTTTTTGACAACTGTTTTACTCCTTAATTTTGAAAATGATATACTACAAAAAAGTTTTCTTGGCATAACAGTAAGTAGAGTTAAATACTTTTTTTCCTGTGATACATAATCTTGGCTTGAAAATTGAACCTTACTGTCACGAATCTATAATTCGATATGTATATTTTTTTCTGTTAAGTTATCTTTAAAAAGTAATTGCAATGAATGTGAAGAAATAAGCCACTGATCGGCATCAAAAATGAAACCATACAATAGAGCGCTTTATTTCAATAGTTTTAAACAATAATTTCAGTAGCACTGTTTACAACTGGAATTACACAAAATGCTTACAGCACGTTATACTGTACTTGAAATACGACTAAATAATAAAAGCACACGATTGTTCCTGTAAACGTCACAGAAGTGGTACAGAACTTTCTTACATATACTGTATAAGCAATGCTGTAATCAGAAGTGCACAAATTATTGCTACAATACTACACTTATTAAAGCTTATATATATATGATTTGTGGCGAAATTAAGATCTGAATAGAAAATCCGCCAAAGACCAAACAAAGTATCCGTTACATGGATATTTCCGGCGTTCCTTTAAGAATATTTGTTTAATCTGCACATGTCTGACTATGTAAAAGAAAGTACAAAAAAATGAACTGGGCAACCAGACCATTATTTAAATATGCACAGTATTTAACATTTCGGAAAGGAAATAGAAAATAACCATTGTAACCAAACAACAAAGTCTGGGATCGAGGATATGTTGATCTCAGATACACTGCTCCATGGCGAATCAGAGATCTAGTACCTCTGCTCCGTGGTGTTATTAGGAAGGAGGTCGTACCTTCCGTTATACATTACAGCTCCGGGAGGATAAAATATCAGTGCGGGTTCCGCAGGGGTTAGGGGAACCAAAGCATTACCCTGCTCGTCCTGCTCGGGTTTGGTGGTGGCCGTGAATGGTCGCATGTTGGTGACTGAAGGAGAAGTGATCTTCCAGAACAGGTTTTTTAAAGCTTTTCTAAACTCTCTTCTCATTAAACAATACAGAATGGGATTCAGACAGCTGTTGGAGTGAGCTAAGCAGACCGAAACCGGGAAGATGTAAGCCTGAGTTGTGTAGTACTCGTAACTGAAATGAACTACGTTGAGTTTTATTAGAATCCCCCAAGCCGTTAATGCCTGGTTTGGCAGCCAGCAAAGAAAAAAAGATAGGACGACGATAGTTACAGACTTTGTTACTTTGGACCGTCTTTTGGTGCTGGATGTGTTGACGTTCTTGTTGGTAATGAAGCGCAACAGGAGCAAATAGCAGACCGTGATGATAGCCAACGGGATCACAAAGCCTAATAGTACTTTCTGTGCGTGATAAAGCCCTAACCAAAACTGAGCATCACCCCTCTTGTCCGGAAACTTCACCAAACACAGCTCTTCATTGGACACAGTGGATGTTGTAGAAAAAACCGCATGGGGCAAACCGGCAAGGATGGCTGCGATCCAGATCAATACACTCATCCACTTGGCGGAGCAGCAGGGGGGGCGTCTTTTGCTTTTCAGAGCAGAGGCGACGGACCAGTACCTGGCTACACTCATAGCAGTCAAAAAGAAAACGCTGGCGTACATGTTCATCGCAGTCACGTAAGATACAATCTTGCACATGGCTTTACCAAACAGCCAGGTGAAATCCAAAGCGTTTTCCACAGCCCAGAACGGTAAAGTCAAAACGAACTGGAAGTCTGTCACCGCCAGGCTGGTCACAAACAGGTTGATGGAGGATTTTTTCCATCCCTGTTTAGATTTCATGAGGTACAAGACCAGAATATTTCCAATGAGTCCAAGGGCGCATACGACAGAGTAAACTATAGAAATAATGATTCTCAGAACAGCGGATCCGTCACCCACAAAGTCAGCCTTATCCAGATCCAAGATATTAAACAGATCCGCCCAAGATCGATTTGTCCTGTTAAACATGAAACTCGTGTTGTACACAGCAACCGGGAGCATTCCAAATATCTCTCCTTGAAGCGCCGCTTGCATGTCTGATCCTAAAGCCGCACCACTGTCGTTAAAAAGGACATCCATCCCATGTTTCAGTGGAGTCTCCCTGGGGTTCCGTTACGCAGGAATCGTTTTTACTTTCATACGTTTTTGCAAGCCTTCAATAGCCTTGTGATCCTGCTACTGTTATGTCCAATTCTCGCTTCCTGTCCAGTCAGAGATCGTTCCATTGTTAACAAAATTAATTCAAAGTGTTGTTGTATAAAACATGCGAAGCTGTTCTGCACTGGAAAAGTTTAGATGCAATTCTGTAAATTTTACGTTCTATACTGGTGCGCACCTTTTTAAATGAAAAATTCCTCAATTAGAAATCCATCTCGTCAGTATGTCACCTTTGTAAAGCAAAAGAGTAAAAAAGCATTCGTTTTGAAGTGCTGTTTTTTTTTTGTTAGCTGATCGACGTCTTCTTTCAAAAGAAACAATTCATTACATTGCACTTAGCAAAGGATGCTGATTGAAATGAGATTCAGTTGTACAGTTTGTTTCTTTATAAGATGTTTAGCGCAGTTCCGCATTCAGCTACACGTCGGCCGTAAGGGGTTCATGTGAAATCATCTGTTTGAAAGTGTTGAGCGCTACGCCTTTTATGTCAGTTACTATGCAGGGATTGGGCAAAGCGTGCCATTACGCGTGGGATGCCAGTTTCCGTGAGCTCTCCGTGGTGCTGAAGTGCATTAAGTGGGTTTCTAGAGTTTGATTTGTTGACACTTTCCTGTAACACGAACTCACAGGTAAGCGCTCCCGGTGCAGGGTGAGTTGTCTTGAAATTCAACAGTCATATGCATTGTTCAGACAATGTAAATAAAATCACGTTTCTCACCTTTTCATTAAATGCTGGGTGTTGAAACTGGTTAAAAGACGTTAATAGAAGATAATAAGGAAGCTTTACCAAATGTGTGGCTTTATAAAGTATTATAACAGTATTACATTTTGCACATAAATTATTATTGTTATTAATAGTAGCATAAGTGGTGAAAGCCTTGCAACGAGGTGCGCATTTCTGTTAATTATTTTCACCAATGGTTGTTATAGCGTTACATCAAACGTTTTGATGTTTTTTTAAACATTAATAGTGTTCACAATTTTTGTTTTTCCCAGCACCACCCCATCTTCATAAAGCAAGCTTTTTCCTGGGAATTTGTGTGTTCTTTCAATATCTTTATACAAATCGCCCCAAAAACTAACGAAAGGTTGGACATGGGCGGCAAAATAATAAACAAATTAACCTGGTAATAAAGTGGAAATTTTCTTTAGCCGTTCAGATTCACTTCTTGGTCAAGAGTATTGATTTTGGTCAAATCTGACACTATCCTCAGATCGATTCCTTTTCTAACAGCCACCGAATCAGAGTATGATCATTAAAAAATAAAAATGGAGTCGTGGCATTCTTTTAACAGCGCTTTAAATCACATAAACAGCTGTTGAAAGCGTAGCAGTGTAAACAAAGCAATGGACTAGTTATTATGCAAAGTCCATTGCCGAAGTCACCTGTTCGATTCCCTTCTCCTCTTTTTTGAGTTTAATGGAATTTTATATTACTTATTTGCAAGATGAAGTTCAGACTAGGTTATTCGATTGGACAACTATGTCGATATTGTAGGCAGGTAGCGATACCCACAGGCTAGATTTACGTGAGGGAGATTGGGTCGAAAGCGCTTCAGTGTTTCATTCCTCTGAAGGTCTTCCTTTGAACAGATGAATACTTACTTAAAATGTTATTTGATAATCGGATTTTTGCCTCGAGTTTAAAGGTACAGTTTTGCTCCAGATGAGTTTTTGTATGTCCGCGATAACGAGAGGGACGGTAGAGATGAGGATCTAGTCAAGCTGCTGTAACGCTGAAAAGAGAAGAAAAGTACTTTTCATAAAAGCTGAGGAGCATATGCTTTTCCAATGAAGGAAAACGGAGCGCTCTACTTCACGCTCTTGGATGACTGCATCATTTTCATAATTTCGTAACGTACCGGTGTTATTGTCTGGTATATGACACATTGTATTATTGAGTTATAAATATGTGTAATGCCTGCAATCGTGTAAAAATGTCTCAGAATGGCACTCGGTATAGGCAATGCTTGTGAAATTTCATTAACATCAGCCACGTGTTTATAGAAAGGGGAATTTTGTGTTGCAAAGACGTTTGGAAATTATCAGAACTGAAAGCTTAATGGAATAAAACTGAATGGAGAAGAACTGTTGTGAAACGTGAATAGTAGTATAGTAAAACCGACACATTTAATACAGCCTTAAATAATTTTTTCAGCTTTAGCAAGTTTTCAGCTAGTGACTGAGCCACTATTAGCACTTACAGTGCACTCAAACATCATGATTCCCCAACCCTCCTTTAGCTTTTCATGTCTCATGTTCTTATTTATGGAAGAATAAACACAAAATATTGGTTTTAGTATAAAGCCAGCAATATAAAGACTGTAAGGGTGATTTGGATTAACCTGAACCCGATTTTCACTACAGGTAATAGAATAAGTAGTTTTTAAAACACTTAACTATGTGGGTTATTAAATATAATTTCAAAACCTCAAAGTGGTTGTGCAATGGTATTGAAGCATTGGCACCTTTTTAAAATGTCCTCACGTTGCAGACGCAAGCAACTAAAATCCCTAAGTGTGACCTTTCTTATAACAGAAGATATGAGTAAATTGAAAACAATTGCCTTTCTCATAAGTAATTTAAACCATCATCACCGAAAGAGCAGCCCAGATCAGTACTATGCAGGGGTCCACATCTCAACAGAAACGATGAGAAGTCACCCACAGAGTGCAAAGTTGGGCACCCACTGACTATAATCAGTGCCACCCAGGACAGCCTGGTATCTGCAATCCCAGTTGTAGTAGTATAGACATAAAAGATGGATTTTGATCAGTGGCCAAGAGAAATGTTCTCACATGAATCAAGGCTCACAGCAGAAAATGTAGGCAACTGTACTAAGATGTGTTAGGGTGGTTCCATGGCTGTGAATTACCAAGACAACACAGTTGAGCATCACATCATGCTCTTTGCTTGCCATCCCTGACTGTGGGTTAAAGATTTCAAAATGATTCTTGCATCCAGGTTCACTTGTGAGCCCAATATGGATGCCAGACTTCTAGAACACCCAATAACATTTAATTGTCATGTACTGTAGCTGGAAGTTGGACATTTACCACTGTTTGGATGAGGTGCTCTGAGCTGGGAATATGCCTGAAAGACAGTAATTGGATCCCAGCTCTTGGTTCTTGGAGTTTCGGCCCTTGCCGATCCTGCTCTGCCAGTTCCCTCACTGCCTAGGCACGAACCTGGGTCTCTGGTGTCACGTAACAGGGAACTTGCCAGCTGAGCTAATGGAGAATTCCTGCAGCCTGGGTGGCTGAGATCCCTGTTATAAGCAGGGGTATATTCGTTACATTCTCCCCCTGCTTAATTTGTCATTCTCACTAAAGGGCCACCATTGTAGCGGTTCCTAGCATTTCGGCCCTTGCCGCTCCTGCCCTGCCTGTTCGTCGCTCGCTGCCTGGGCGCGAACCCAGGTCTCCGGCATCATGCAACAGGAAACTTGCCAGCTGAGCTAAGGGAGTACTCCTTTTTTAAACTGTTAATAATTTTCCCCAGAGGACATTCACTGGATCAATGAGTGTCACTGCAGTGGCATGCCACTTTTCAAAAGTAATTTATTACAGGTACAAGTTACATGTGCAAGAGGTTACTTTTTAAATTCACATCTAAGGACATTTTCTTATCATCTGTGATTCTCCTACTTTTCCTTTCCAGTCTCAAGTGTATTTTGCTTTGTTTTTAGTGTGCCATTTTAGGATTTAGAAGCTTCTGGATTTTTGTAATCAACCATGTAATAGAAGAACTTCATGCTGTGTATTAAATTTAGAAAAATGCAATGAATCATAAACAAAAATGAACAATTTGATGTTATGTTCAGGCTAAAGCCCAATCTTTATGGATTTTATTTTTATTTTGTGATCACTTATTCAGATTCATTTGTATAAATAGTAAAAAGGCTGATGTCCTGTTTGCAATATGGGGCAGGGCAGATATGCATACTGGGTGAATTGTGAATTGTCTGCCTAAGGCTCTTGATTAACCAATTTATTCACTAATTTGACTAACATACTGTAAGACGCTAGTCAAAGGTACTGTATCATTCTCATTACACAGGCAATGAATGAATGAATCAAACAATCATTTGGGTGGAATCTGACAGGTGTAAGGCCAAAGTAGAAAACTTTACTCTAGTTCAGAATAGATGCACTCCGAGTTTTACAGAGAAGTCTATAGAGTAATGTCCAATGACATAGTAACTGTACCAAATGTACATGTACCTTACTATTTTGTTTAACCATTTTTTTACTTTATAAAGTAAAGTGCCTTTTCATTTGCTCTCAACAGGACCAGTGTTTTTTATACAATTCTTTTAAAACCTGAGTAAATGGCAATATATCCCTTCAAAAGTTTTCATCGTTGGTACCAAGGAACCAAGGTTCTGGTATCCTGTCTCCTTAATGAGTGTAGAGCAATGGATTCCAACCCTGGTCCTGGAGGAGTGCTGCATCTGCTAGTTTTTATTGCTCCTGAGATCTAAATCTAGGGTGCTAATTGATGACTTAATCGATCTGCTTGCTTGTTTAGGCTTTTATTTAATTTGTTTCTCAAGTCAGTCCTAAGTGTCAAAAATGCCCTTTTCAAGAGAACTATTACCAACAATGTCAGGGCACAGAAGTTTACACACGATGATACTAATTAAAAAATCCCGTTTGACCATTTAACAGTTAAAAGGAAATTTTTATATATATGCCCCAAATTAAAAACAGAAATCAATTCGCCAGTGATTAAAGACTCAGATGGAGTAAACATCAGAAGACAAGTTCACCAGGGTTAGGAACCACTTCATTAGATAACTACGATCACTATCAATTACACCTGTGAGGCAACTCAGGATGGGTTATTTCTGAATGGACCTTATTGATACTCTGTTAAACAATAACACATACAGTACCAAAAAATCAAATCTCTTAAGTTACTAAGGTGGGCAAACTAAATTAATTTTAATAAGACATACTGTACTATGCATGTTCAAAACTGTGCATAGAATATTAACAAAAATGTGCTGAATACAGTGCCAGAGGTATAGTGTGGTTCAGTGAATCAAAAGTTGCAGAGGTGACGTTAATTCTGATTCCATCTCCCTCTCAGTAGTACTTCTTTTCTTATGACTGTGATTTTAGCACAGTCCAAAACACAAAAAGTAGTCTTTGATATTCAGGCTTCAGTCCAGGGATGGACAGCCCTGGGCCTGCAGAATCCAGTACAGCGTATTTTATTGGTCACCTCTGAATCATCATTTTCTTTGCACTTTAATATTCACCTTTGAAGTAGGTTTTTTTAGATGACTGGAGGTGAAAACACTCACAAGGACAAGGAGTGAATATCACTGCTGTAGGCTTTCAAACATCACAGGTGGTGATTCCTGATTTGATTTAACTAATTAATTTAATAATTAGCAAAAACGCACATGCCTTCCAAATCTTTACAAACTGGAGATTTCAGGATGATCTAGAAGACTGACAGTATTGTGACTTTCCAAGACTAGGATTCAGCACTGGTACTTCAATGTGGATTTCAGTGATTTCCTGCTGTTGTCAAAATGTTTCATGAAAAAGTAAGATTGATTACAAATGGAAGGAGGCATTTCGGCCCTTTGAAAGAAGCCAGGGTATTGGCTTGAGGAACATGAGTGGGTAGACTCCCATTTCCAGTGTTAAATATGCTTCCCCATATTTTCCCTCATTGTTTTAATGACAACAATATGTGCATACAGGAAGGTATTTACTTAAGAAAATTATTTTTCTTTTTTTAAGTGTTCACATGCTTTTCACTGAAAGGCTTTCAGTGACCAGACACCTCTCAGAATGTTTGCTTCCTTTGCTCAGTAAAAATGATGGTCCTGTGATTTTTTTCAGATGAGAAAATGTAATTGTTGAACTACTGATCTACCTAGAGGGGTTTGGTGCTTTTCAAAAGGTTTCTTGAGAAGCAATCAGGAAAAAAGCAGCTCTTCTCTAAATGCATTAGTGTAAGGTCAGTGCAAGGACAATATCAGGACTATTTAAATTCACTTCAGCCTACAAAGATGTTGCACATCTTAATGTCTTTGTGTGTATTTGTGCATTTAAAATCTGTGGAATATTAAAACATAACAATACATGGAAGGTTAACCAGGTTATCTTGTTTATTTGGCTGTTAGTAGCTTAATGATCTTAGAATCCCATCAAACTGTTTTTTAAAGGCTCCCACAGTGGAAAATTCCATAACATGGAGAAGGATTTACTCCAGATTCCCACAACTCCCTATGTTAAGAGGTCAAGAGTTTGTTCTTCTTTTCTTATCAACAGAGGCACTGAGGGACTGAATTGGGCTTTTATTTCCAGTAAACATGTGTTCCAAGACTTAGTGACTGTTAAAAGACATCACTAAAACCTATGCATTTCTAGGACCTGGGATGCTCCTGGGAATGTATTTATAGTATATATATATACAGTATAGTATATACAGTGTATGTACTGTAAAGGGGGGATCAGCAACTAGGACATGATTTCTCAATTCCTGATCTCTGTCACTTCAGTGTCTGTTAGTTCCTGTTTCATTCTCACCTGTAATTGAGTACTTTCAGTCAATAAATCATGTCTTATGGATATTTTTGAACCACTTAAATGTTGGAGGTTACAAGTTACTTATAAAATTTAATAGTAAGACTGTGAGTGTCCTGAGGTGTAATGGTGTCCTATCCAGGGTCTCCCCATAGTCTGCTGGTTGAGTCTCTCATTCACCATAACTATGTATTGGACTTAGTGGATAGTAAAAATGGGTGGACGGCGATCACATACTGTTTGTATCAGAAATATTATTTATAATTTAAATAAGAGGGCCACACAAAATCAGTGAAAAAATGTTTTATTTAAACTGTAAATATGTTTCTAGTGTCTTACTCAGGCAATGCTTGTATCTGAATGTTGTGACTCATCTGTGCATTCTCAGAACAAAGATTTTAAGAGTTTATGAAATTCAGTACAAAGGCGTTTTGTACTATTTGCTATTTCCTATAAAGGTCATGTTAATTTAAGGGCGTTTTATGGGTGGAGATGTCTATATCAGAAATCATCAACACCCTGTTGAGCTCTATTAGGAAATGAAAAATTTGAAATCTGAAACAAAGTGAGATCTTTCCCTTCTTTCATCAGCTTACTCCAATGTGGCGGGCAATATTCTAATGAGGCCATAGGACCATTTTAATTTGCATCATTTCTTCACAAATTATTCATGTAACAAGCAATTTTTAAAGAAATCTCCTGCAATTTCGGAAACCAAATGCTAACGGTAATACAAGGGACCAGCAGGTGGCAATCGGTACTCCCACGTTGCCAATAGAAGGTTTTCGTTTAGGACAAATTTTAAACTGCTGCACCGTGGCTCAGAATCTGAGAGAAGATTTTGAATAAAAGACAAAATATTCAACGTCTACACACGTTTTGTTTCCGTGTTATTTTTGGTGCTGAAAAGAAGAGTTATGATGAGTTATCTACTACACAAACAGATTGAGTTTGTGCTGTTAACCCACCACAAAAAGTATAAAGCCAGATATTCACTATAACCTTCTTTTCTCAGCGGTAGAAACATCTACAGTGTATGTAATATGGAAGTGTGAATACTAACTAGCTCTAGTGATTTTATAACAATATATAGCAGAGTTGTCTACACCAGGGATAGTCAATCTTGGCCCATTTAATTTATTTGCAAGTCTTTGGTCCATAATCTTCAGCACCTAGATTAATTAAACAATTAAGGTACAATCCAGTATTTAATTGGAAGTTTCAAAGTGCCAAATGTGTGCCAAAATTGACTGCCCCTTGTCTAAATGGATATCTGATATCTAATTCTAATTAGAATTCAAATCCTAGCAATGTAAAACAGCAGATGTAATTATCACTTTCCCATAATTCACTTTCTTTCATAACTCTTTATTTAAAAAAAATAATACTGTAACCCCTGAATGGTGTTCCTTGAAAGAAACATCTGTATGTTTCTGTATATAGTGTAGAGACTTCTTTTCCCTGCAGTCTAATTTCTCATTACAAAATGTTTGGCCACTTTCTGTCATACAGTATGTGACAAATCTAAGCCTATTACTAAAGTAAATAAGGGGCATTTTTTTTTATTTGCACTATGAACAATATTTATATTACCTAATAAATAGTTACATTTGGTCTATTTTTTTCCGGAACGGAGAGAAAGCAATTGCAGAAAAAAATATCCCCAATTTTCTCCTACTTTGAAATTGCTCACACCTACAACCCCCACACTAGCCAAGCAAACAAGAAGACAGCTCATACATTCTCTGAAATGTGCTGTATCAGGCTGAATACACATAAATGCTGAATACACATAATACAAAACTTAATGGCTTTCACTGATAACACAATGAACTCTGAGGCGCCACACCCTCAATTGAAGTCACTGGAGAATAAAAAGTTTAGAATCTTCCAGCCGACATAAACAGCACAGGTATCACATCTGGATCCTCTTCATCGTCAGACATTTTTGGACAAAACTTTAAAACACACTGTGAGATCACAGAAAGAGACAAAACAAAGACCTCTGAGCCTAATAGAAGATGAAGGAAATTTTAATTGGCAATATTTGAAAATAATATTGTATAATTCAGACAATTTATGGCTGTCCAAGGCTCTCTCTTTATTTCCTGTCTATAACGTTGACCATTTTATTGCAAAGTTTGACATGTTTTACAGTTTAGCACTTGTTAAGACTTTGTGTGCTTTGTTTCATTCATGAACTTGCTGCAGAAGTAAGTACATAGGCGAATGAGAAATGCAATGAAAAAACACCTACGCCCCCTTGTGGTTTGTGGTTCCACACTAAACACTGCTAAGTACAGAGGGAGGGGTATTAAAGAACAAGAACAACATATATTTTATGTATCCTAATTTATCTAAATGGATGGATGAATGAATGGATATCTTTGTGTGAACTGATGGCTCAAAAATGACAAATTGACCAAGGAAGAAGTGCAATAGTTATTATGGATGCTGTTCACTATAAAAATGAGATGTCCCGTTAACTTTATAACACAACATTTTATCAGCCTACTTGAAAATTTGAAGAGGACTTGAGAACAGCTCTTGAAAATAAATGTGTTAATCAAAAGGAATCTGAGAAAGACATTAATTTATCTTAAAAATTTACAGCTCTTTGCTGAATCCACAAGGATTCAACAGATGCTCTGTTGCTGTTTAAAAATGTCAAGCCGGTTGTACATACTACTGATTCTTGTATTCAAGATGAAACTAATGGTATTAATATTGTAACGCCCTCGCCTGGTGGTGAGGAGGAAGCGCCCCTAGGCGCTCGTAGTACCGCTGGGCATGCTGGGAGTGGTAGTCGGGGAGAGTGTGAGGGTCAGCACGATGACCAGCGGCTGACCCTACTTGTGTAAATAATGTCCTAGTAATTCTTGTGCCCTGTGTAGTCCTGTAAAAGTGTAGTGTGTTGTTAGGTAATTACCACCCTAAAGTTGTGTACGTGTTCCGTCAGTCTCCTCATGTGTGCGTAGATCCTGTGTTTGGTTTTGTGTGGGAAAACGAATAAAGCTAACGCTTGTTTGTTAATTGCGTCTCCACTCGTCCTTGTTCTGAAAAGAACCTGCAAAACGCTACATTGGTGTCAGAAGCGGGCAGAATGGACAACTCGTGGCAGACAGTACCCGATTCTATTAAACGCCGGCTGACGCTGGAAGAAACAGAACCCATCGGCAGCGCACATAGGGAGCCTGAGCAACTCCTGGGTGCGACAGGTGGCCACAGCCCTTACCAGGGCTATTCAATAGTGGTCCCGCCGGTAGAATTGGGGCGACCGGCCGCTACTCCTGGTCAGCGAGCACCCCAGATAGAGGATACTCTCCCTGCCGTAGCCGATCAGCGATTCCCACACCCATCGGCGCGGGTGAGACCAGGTCGCTACAATGGGGAAGCGCCGTGGGAAATCTACGAGGTGCAGTTCCAGCTCGCGGCCCGGACGAATGGCTGGAGCCGGGCGGAGATGGTTGGCCACCTGGCGGCGGCGCTGGAAGGAGCGGCCTGCCAGGCGCTCCTGGACGTCCCGGAGGAGGACAGAGGCGAATACACGGCGCTGGCAGCGGCTCTCCAGCTGCGCTTCGGTGTGGAGGAGGCGCCGGACTTGATGCGGGAGAGGCTGGCCCTGCGGCGGCGCCAACCAGGAGAGCGACTGGGCCCGGTTGCCGCTGATGTCGCGTTCCTCGCCCGCCGAGGATACCCAACTTTCCCCCGGGAGGCGCAGCAGGAGATGGCTCTCCAGGCCTTTCTCAAGGCCCTCTCGCCCGAGGAGCTGCGGCGCCACGTGCAGCTGGCCGCGCCAACATCGCTGGAGCAGGCCTTGGTCCTTGCTACACGGGCTGAGGCCGTGTTCGGGGTGGCTGGAAGCGCCAGCAGACACAGTGCGCCCTGCCGGCTGACCGAGACGGCGACGGAGGGATCCAGCGAGGGGGAAGAGGAGCCAGCCCGGGCAGCGACCCCCGCGGAACAGCCCCGCACGCTGATTTGCAACCGCTGCGGGAAGAGGGGACACCGAGCCCGGTTCTGCCGGGCACCCGAACCTCGCACTCCTCAATCGGCGTCGGGAAACGGGAACGGGGCGGCTCAGCGTGGGGAAGGCCGCCCCTCGAACACCTCAACCCCCGCTCCGGAGAGCGCTGTTAAGACCGGCGCCCCTCACGCCACCGTGGGGCGAGTCGGCTGTAGCCGGGGCCTGTACCTCCACTGCAAAATCGAGGACCAACCCTGCCTGGCCCTACTCGACACCGGTTCATCGGTAACCCTACTCCGGCCGGGCGTCCTCCCGGACACCGAGGGCACCAACCCCCCAGGATGGGAGGCCTCCAGCCTGCGGCTAAGGACCGTGACGGGACAGCTCTCTGCAGTCCGGGGGAAACAGGTGCTTGCCTTCCGTCTAGGTGCAGCGACGGTGCGCCACCCCTGCTACCTCGCACCCATCCAGGAGGACTGCATTCTGGGGCTGGACGTACTGCAGCGAGTGGGGGCCAGTTTGGACTTGAGCCGGCAGGAGTTGGTGTGGCAGGGGGAGCGACTTCACCTGGTGGAGGGCAGGCCCGGCGAAGGCCGAGGGACGCGGGCTTGCCGAAGCCGGGAGAAAAAGAGGCAGTGGCGGCGGCGGCGGCAGCGGCAGTCGCCGGGGCAGACCAGGCCTGTGAGCCGGGGAGTGAGCGTGCCGGATCCTGCTCCCGAGTCAGCCGGGGAGCCAGACAAGGCGGCGGCGGCGGGGGCCGAGCGTTGCGTGGAAGCGAGGCGCGCCGTTGAGGACCTCTACCAGCGGAGCTGCGAGGGCCTCGATCAGGACCAGCGGCAGCGGCTCCAGGAGCTACTCGCCCAGAACGAGGATCTCTTTGCGGCGAGAGATGAGGACTGCACCCGCACTGCCCTGGTCCAACACGAGATCAACACCGGCGACGCTCGGCCAATCCGCATCCCACCGGGACGCATGATTCACGCCAAGCGGACCGCCGCCGAGGAAAAGATCCAGGAGATGGCCGCAGCGGGGGTGATTGAGCCCTCCGCGAGCCCGTGGTCGGCGCCAGCTGTACTGGTCAAAAAAAAAGACGGCTCGTGGAGGTTCTGCGTCAATTACCGCAAGCTGAACGAGGTCACCCGGAAAGATTCCTACCCCCTGCCGAGGATAGATGACGCCCTAGACTACATCACCGGGTCGACCTGGTTCAGCTCCCTGGACCTCCGCTGCGGCTACTGGCAGGTACCGCTTGCTCCCGATGCTCGCCCGAAGACGGCCTTTTCTATCGGCCAGGGCCTCTGGCAGTTTACTGTCATGCCTTTTGGCCTGTGCAATGCCCCGGCGACATTCGAGAGGCTGATGGAGAGGGTGCTGGCATCTGTCCCGCGGAACCAGTGTGTGCTGTACCTGGACGATCTGCTGGTTCATGCCCGGGGCTTCGACCAGGCCTTGACAAACCTCCAGGCGGTGCTGGCCTGCATCCGCCGTGCTGGCCTGAGGCTCAACCCCCGCAAGTGCGAGCTCCTGCGGCGGGAGGTGACCTTCCTGGGACATGTTGTTGGACCGCGAGGGGTGGCTACGGACCCAGGTAAGGTCGCCGCAGTGAGGGGCTGGCCGACTCCACGCACCGTCGCGGAGCTGCGCAGCTTTCTGGGGTTGGCCTCGTACTACCGGAGGTTCGTCCGGGACTTTGCCAGCATCGCTGCCCCGCTGCACCGCCTCACCGACAAGGGCCGCCGTTTTGACTGGGACTCGGGCTGTGAGACTGCCTTCGGCCGGTTGCGTGAAGCTCTGGTGGGGGCCCCCGTGCTGGCCTACCCCGACCCGCGGTTGCCGTATGTTCTCGATACCGACGCGAGTGACTCGGGGGTGGGAGCGGTGTTGGCGCAGGAGGGGCCGGATGGGGAGCGCGTAGTGGCATACTATAGTCGGGCTTTGACTAGGCCTGAGCGGAACTACTGCGTGACCCGTCGCGAGCTGCTGGCGGTGATGGCGGCGGTCCACCACTTCAGGCCGTACCTGTTCGGGACCCGGTTCCGGCTGAGGACCGACCATGCGTCCCTCACCTGGCTGCTCCACTTTAAGGAGCCGGAGGGGCAGATGGCGCGATGGATAGAGATCCTGCAGGAGTACGACTTCACTGTCGTGCACCGTGCGGGGTCTCGCCATCTCAATTCCGACGCTCTCTCGCGGCGCCCCTGCGAGGCCGCGGACTGCCACCACTGCGCCCGGCGGGAGCAGCGTGAGGAGGCTGTCCGCCCCGTGGCGGGGGTGAGCACCGCGGCCACGGCCCGGGAGGGGCCGCTGGGGGTGGGCCTGCCAGACCTGGCGCAGCGTCAGGCAGCTGATCCTGACGTGGGGCCGGTGCTCCGCTGGAGGGCAGCAAGAGTGCGGCCTACGCGAGAGGAGCTCGCCCCGCACCCAAAGTCCGTCAAGGCCCTCTGCGCCCTGTGGGAGGCCTTGGAGGTAAAGGACGGGGTGCTGCACCGGGGGTGGCGGGTACCCTCCAGTGGCGAGGTACGGTGGCAGCTGGTGGTGCCTCGGTCGCTCCGCGGGGCGGTGCTCCGAGCGGTGCACGGCCAGCCGGGCGTGGGGCACTTCGGCGGTAAAAAAACCCTGCAGCGTCTCCGAGGCCATTTTTATTGGGGTCTTTGCCACCGGGACGTGGAGCGGTACTGCCGAACGTGTGCGGTGTGCGTGGCGCAGAAGGGTCCCCCCGAGCGCTCCCGGGCCCCCCTCCAACAACACCAGGTGGGGGCTCCTATGGAGCGGGTGGGGGTGGACGTTTTGGGCCCGTTTCCGCGCACCGAGGCCGGGAACCGCTACGTCTTGGTGGCCATGGATTATTTTACGAAGTGGCCGGAGGCCTACGCCCTCCCGGACCAGAGTGCCCCCACGGTGGCCGATGCACTGCTGGAGGGGATGTTTGCCAGGCTGGGGGTGCCGGAGGAGTTACACAGTGACCAGGGGCGTAACTTCGAGTCCCAGGTCTTCGCCAGAGTGTGCCAGCGCCTGGGGATCACTAAGACGCGGACCACACCGCTGCATCCCCAGAGCGACGGGTTGGTGGAGCGGTTTAATCGGACGATCGCCACCCAGCTGGCCACCCTGGTGTCCCTCCCCCTCGCGCTCTGGGCGTACAGGACCGCGGTCCAGGAATCCACCGGGTGCACCCCGGCCTCGCTCATGCTGGGCCGGGAAATGCGAACACCGGTGGACCTGGTCTTCGGCCCGCCGCCCGGAGACGGGTCGGCACCGCCGGCTGGACCGGACTACGAGTGGGACCTGCGGCAGCGGATGCAGCGGGTGCACAGCTTTGCACGGACCCACCTGACACAGGCGGGAGTCCGGCAGAAGCGGTACTACGACCTGCGCTGCAGGGGGCCTGCCTTCCAGCCCGGGGACTCGGTTTGGGTGTACAACCCGCGCCGCCGCAAAGGCCTCAGCCCTAAGCTGGCGCCGTCGTGGGAGGGGCCCGCTGAGGTACTCGGGGTGGTGGGCGAGGTCTGCTACCGTGTCCGGTTGCGAACACGGGGGAGAGTGGTGGTCCTGCACCGAGACCGCCTGGCCCCCTACTGGGCCCGGGAGGAGGAGCCGTGTGGGGAGGCTCTAGAGGAGCAGCCGGGGCTGGAGCCGGCCGAGAGTGGGGCGTCCGTGGGTCGCCAGCCGTCACCGCGGCGCAGTGGCCGCTCACGCAGGGTTCCGCAGCAGTTGGCCGAATACGAATACAGCCTGAGGTGGGTGTTCGACGTCGGCGAGACGCCAGACGCTTCAGGTGGGGGCAGTGTAACGCCCTCGCCTGGTGGTGAGGAGGAAGCGCCCCTAGGCACTCGTAGTACCGCTGGGCATGCTGGGAGTGGTAGTCGGGGAGAGTGTGAGGGTCAGCACGATGACCAGCGGCTGACCCTACCTGTGTAAATAATGTCCTAGTAATTCTTGTGCCCTGTGTAGTCCTGTAAAAGTGTAGTGTGTTGTTAGGTAATTACCAGTTGTGTACGTGTTCCGTCAGTCTCCTCATGTGTGCGTAGATCCTGTGTTTGGTTTTGTGTGGGAAAACGAATAAAGCTAATGCTTGTTTGTTAATTGCGTCTCCACTCCTCCTTGTTCTGAAAAGAACCTGCAAAACGCTACAATATTTATAATTTATAATACTGACACTTAAGTTACAATGTTTCTTTGTATACCTATACCTGACAGATAAAGGGAATAAACCACTCTATAATATTTAGATAGTTCTTCTGATACTTTAAGCAGATCTTTGTAAAATGTAATCATCTCTGTTTTTTATCTCAAATTAGTCTGGTGATTCATAGTAAGATTTTCTTTTAGTTCGCTTTTTTGTTATTAATATTTAAATGCCTTTTTCAAGGTACGGCATTTTTTAACATTGTCTTAACATGGTAAAGACCTCTATACAAAACTACTGTATATACATTTTGTTTTGTAGCATGGGTGTGTTAATAATAAGCTAATGTTTTTATAATGTTCTAGGTGTATTTTTTAATTTTAAATGTATTTCTAAATAATTAGACTTGCAAGATTTTCTATTTTGATGTGAATTCCTGTTTACAGTTTTATGAATATCGTAACATGTTTATGTTTGCAATATTGTATTACATGCTAATTAAGCTATATAAATTGTGCAGAATTATTAGTTATTATTTAATTATATTATTGTCTTACATTTTTATTTTACTTTGATTTTAATGGTAAAAAAAACGTTTTAAGTGGTTATCATGTTTCTGTAATTTCTGTATTTTCTGTTTAATTTGATTTAAGTGGTAAATGTGATGGATTAACTACTACCACACTTTTTATATAATTTATCATGTTTTAAAAGACACTGATCAATGACAGTAAAAATTGCTAAATAACATGATTGGTTTCCTTCACCCAAACTAAGCTGTATTAATAACAATCAAAATTGTCATAATATTAAAAGGCACTATTAGGATCTTTGAGTAATTCTGTTCAAGGTTTTTGAATTCCGTTTTAACAATAGCAAGGTGAAATTACTGGTGAAATCGCTTCACAAGTTAAATTATTTAGAAAGGTCAGATTGTACAAGCCCAATGTGGAAATTTAACCAGAAGATTACACATCTTTCCCAAGTGGAACATCTCCTGCCTTCGAAGCATGATTGCTTTGAATGTTTAACCTGGTGGTGTGCTCTGGAAATCATACTAGGACCCTCACAGGGCTTAACCAGTTCGGACCTACAGTAATTAATTTTATAAGAACCAGCAGGTGTGGTGCTTATGTCAGGAAGGCTAGCGTTTGGTTCTCTAGGAGAAGGATCACCTGTGTTGTGATAGGTGATGTGATCTTGGAATATTATCAGTTGGAGTTGTGTATGTCCTTACTCTGCCAGTAATTCAATCAGCCTTGTATCAACCATTTGCTATGTAGGCGTGCAGTGTGACAAAGCCTGACAGTACACATTTCAGAAAACAGGTGTACTGTATGTTGCCTTAATCCTTCCTATGCTTAAGGGAGGGATGCGGTGATGCATTGTGTCAATTGAGGATTGGCAGCTCAAGGTTTTTGGAGGGTTTAAAAATAATTGATGATGGTCTCCTTCTGCTAGCAGCTTTTCTTTTGTTTGTATCTAAGTTGCATCAATGATACATTGCAGCCTTTCAGTTTCATTTTTTAAATTCCGATTCTCCTGTTTGCATTACATAGCATTGCATCTGAAAGAATGGTTTACAAGAGAGCCACAGAGCAAATGCCATTACCCTAGTACAGATACTGCTGTATTTCAGGGACTGAACATAAACAGTAAATAAAACAGAACTACAGTATGTTCTGGGGACCTTTTAGGTGGTAATGCATTGCTGACAACATGTGTCTTGCAGAACAGGTCTTCGGCAAGCCCAGTGCTAATGAGGTACAGGTGTGGGCCTGGTATCACCACATTTTATTTTGGCCTATCCACAATATGTATTTTAAAGCAGTATTGAAAATCAGTTGTTTTGTGAGTGATCTCCCTGTGAAGTGTGGGAAATTTAAATATTTTTGGGTAAATGTGTAACCCTCAATTCAAGATTGGAAATTGTGAGTTTCTATAATAAAAAAAACCTGCTATCCAGAAGAACTGACAAAAAGCCAACATCAAGCGCATTCTGAAGTGTATGATTTCAGCCAATTTAGCCAATCCTTGAGTATTAAAAGGCATGAGTACAATAATATCATAAAAGCAAAAGAAAAACAGAAAGTCACTAAGCGAAGGAGTTTTTTTTTTTTATTTGTCCATATCTCCCTGCAACTCACAACTGGCAACCCACTGAAGCTAAGCAGGTGTATACTATAATATACTATAATACTGACTATAATAGTCAGTATCTTACAATGATTTTTCCCTTCTTGTTTGGATTTAATCAAGACTACCCCCGTGGTGCTATTTATTGTATGTAATCTGGAACCACGTTCTTACACAGTACCTAATACTTTCAGTTGCTTGATCCATGAATATGATCTGTTATTCAGCTTATTAGTTATTAGTGGAGAGGTTGGTGAGTAATATGCAGAAAGGACTGAGTCTGGAAGGCATTTCTTTGGTTTCAGACATCTTTCTCTGAGGTTTGCTGAGAAAGCAGTCAGAAAGAACCCCTGGCAGTTAGGCTGAAGCTACTCTGCAGTTCTGCTCAGCAGCATATACAGAAATAAATAAGTAATCAAAATATACAGACATTTAACAAACTACTGGCTGGCATCACTTCAAGGATGCTTTATTCTTATCTTTTCCTTGACTAAATACTGTGACAAAGACTGCCCTCTACAATAAGAACGGCTTCTATCATAAAGATGAGATATAATAATAATAATAATTGCTTACACTTATATAGCACTTTTCTGGACACTCCACTCAAAGCGCTTTACAGGTAATGGGGACTCCCTTCCACCACAACCAATGTGCAGCAGTCACCTGGATGATAGCCACATAGTGCGCCAGAACGCTCACCACTCATCAGCTATCAGTGGGGAGGAGAGCAGAGAGTAATGAAGCCAATTCATAGATGGGGATTATTAGGAGGCCATGATTGGTAAGGGCCAATGGGAAATTTGGCCAGGACACCGGGGTTACACCCCTACTCTTTTCGAGAAAGGCCCTGGGATTTTTATTGACCACAGAGAGTCAGGACCTCGGTTTTACGTCTCATCCGAAGGACGGCACCTGTTTACAGTATAGCGTCCCCGTCACTATACTGGGGCATTAGGACCCACATGGACCGCAGGGTGAGCGCCCCCTGCTGGCCCCACTAACACCTCTTCCAGCAGCAACCTTAGTTTTTCCCAGGAGGTCTCTCATCCAGGTACTGACCAGGCTCACACCTGCTTAGCTTCAGTGGGTTGCCAGTTGTGAGTTGCAGGGAGATATGGACAAATAATAAAAAAAAAACTCCTTCGCTTAGTGACTTTCTGATTTTCTTTTGCTTTTATGATATTATTGTACTCATGCCTTTTAATACTCAAGGATTGTCTAAGATAAATCATACACTTCAGAATGCACTTGATGTTGGCTTTTTGTCAGTTCTTCTGGATAGCAGGTTTTTTTTATTACTGTACAGTACCTGCATTTTCATATAGGCAGATCATGATCCTGAAGCTTTGCATAGCTTTGCATTGATGCAACTTCCCATTTTTATGCTAGCAATATCTCTTTTTTTGTTATTCAGGTTGCATGAATTATGAGTCTTTATGTAAAATGCAGTAGCCTGCAAACACTTTAGATATGCCTGCCAGCCTAAGTGCAATTCTGTCATCCTACTGAAAAGCTGACTTGCTGAAGGAAAAAAATATTCACAAAAGTGTGAAATATTACAGGAACAATCAGTAGTAGAAAAAGAAGTAGAAAAAAGAAGACAGGAAAAAAGGAAAGCATAGAAATGTTTTTTTTAATTAATTTTATTATTTTTAATTAAGTCTTCTTTTTGTACCAGTTTGGAATTGCTGATTCTTAATCAATTTGATTTCTTTCCTAACCTTATACCAGCTCCAGGTGGCTGAGGGTAATCCTCATTCTCCTCCAAAATGTTTGTTTTCAGAGTCATCAATAATTTTACACACAGCGCCTTCAGTGGAGTCCACACTGATGAGGAGAGATGAGGCTTCCACTGATGCCACTGTAAGATCACAAGGGTTCAGTAATATTGCTCTGCTCTTCTTTCTGTGGGCCTTGCAATTTATACCAACAATAGTGAGTCCTACCCTCACTTATCTTAACAGCGACCATTTCTAGATCCTGATAAAGAAAACAGTCTTGGGTATATTATTCTTTCTGCTTTGACCTCTGATAACTACTGAGATGGCATAAAGGAGCTGACAGAGTCAAGGAAGGACCAGCTTCCACAATTCCCCTCACCCACCTGCCAGTACAACAGGGGGAAAAGAATGGTCATATACTGTAAAAGAGGGAGGGTCAAAGGGTTCCAGTGAAGTCAGAACAGCCATACAGAGAGCTGAAGAATTATCTGAAAGTAAATAAACACTTCCCTTCACAAGTGTTTATCATCTCCATTGTGTGAGAGCACTTGTTGTACTGTACATTAGAGGGCAGTTGTTGTAGCCAGCACCCTGCCAAAAATGTTGTAATTATGCAGCTTAAACACATTTTCCTGACAGAAGGATTTTGTCTCTTACATATTGTATACAATAAAGATCCCTGGCAGTAATACTTTTGAAAGTTAAAGTTTGATTTTTAAAAGTTTTAACGTTATTCACTGAACAGCAAATTGAGTAAATTTACATTGATTCAAGCATGGTGTTTTTTTTTGGTGGCGTTTTTGCCTTTGTGATAATAATTAAATGAATTAAACAGATTCATTGTGTGTTTTTTTGTGCATGTGTTTCACTCACACCGCTCCTTATCCAATACAATCTGACAAGGATTGTGTCTTACTGTAGGTATATTCCAACAAGGGACATCACATCCTCACATTACGCAGCCTTTGGCATGGCCATTTCAGGAATGAATTCATCATGGAGAAGCAAAATAGATCATCCGAGATGTAGTAAAGTCATTAATAAAACTGCAGGATTGCTTTATGGTACACTGATGAAGCTGACACAATAAAATGGAAAGGAAACTAAGAAATGCGGTGTGTCAACTGATGCTGTACAGTATGTGATAGACTGTTTTCACAAGGAGCCTAGGATGTGCCAGAAAAACAAAATCAGTATTATATATCGTACAAACAAAACAACACTGCCAACATAATATTTGTTCATTAAAGATAAATAATTACTGGGAGTTTTACAAAGACTTCAAAAGAAAGAGTTTCATACTCCTACTCCTTCTAACAAATGGAATGTACTAGACTTTAAAACAAAACTGGCAAATTGTCACATTTCCTCACAAACATGCCTTCAGCCCTTCAACTGCCACTCACTAGAAATTAAACAGTTGTCCCTTATTTGAGCAAAAGTTGAAAAAATAAAGAATTTGTGTGTTCTCATCCAAGACACTGGCATCCTGTAGTGAACCTTTTGCAACAGGCCTACAGGTCTGATGTACACAAAGGGTTCATCATGCCATGAACTGCAATATGCAAATTACAGCATTTGTGCTTAATGTGTAGTATAGTACAGAGTCTTATATTACTGACTATTTCAGGATCTCACCTGGAAATATGTATACCAAAGTCTATTAATCAATTCTTGAATGGCAATGATCCATATTTCTGCATCTCCTCTTTCTATGATTATAGCTGCCTCATTCTGTAAATAGCAATGAAACCACACCTCTCTGTAATTAGTATGGTAACTTTGGGTTTTTTCTTTTATAGGTATTATAATCACAATGCTCTGATTTTTCTTGAATCTGATTAATTGTTGTACTGTACTTTGCATTGGAATTGCTGAAGTGTATCGTTAATTTAGAAACCATCTCTGGTACTTTGAAAATGTGCAATGTTCACTTAATCCTTAGATCAATTGAAGAGTAATGCAAATAATCTAAAACTAGTAGAATAAAATGTTTTAATACAATGTTATAATTTATTGAAAGATGACTATCATCATCTGTTCTGTCTGTCCATCCATTTACCCAATTGTAATACGAAAATCATTTAAACTCTTAACACATACCATCAAGTCTATCCAAAAAAGAAAAGTTAAATTTGATTTAAGTAAGTGAAGACTTGAATAAACAAGAAAATGTGGTTCACAAAGAATAAGTCTGTTCCAGAGGTGCCAAACCCCTTTCTTTAGAGTGTCTTCTGGCTTTTATTTCTGATCATATTTGCCTTTTCATTGGACATTTTCAACCACTTTTTTCCACTGTGTTTTAAGGATGATGATTAAAAATTGCTTTTGATTCAAGCTGAATTTTTTTTTGGCACCTGGAAAGAAGCTCTAAACTGTGTCCTGCTGTTATCCAAATAAATCAGAGCAATTTAATGACAGAGATTGATTGCTAGAAGATACTACTGTCTCTCAGGAATTGAGCATGGACATGGCACTCTTGATAAAAGGTAATAGCGAACACTGAAGAGCATTCTGGATAATAAGCAACAAAGAAAAAGCAAATTAAGTCTAAAATGATTTTTGCATGGAAGAGCAGATACGTCCACTAGATTATGTCAATTATATCAGTAAATTATACAGATTGAAACAGGCTAAAAGGTGAGATGTACCTGTGAGAGGTGATAAAGAAAGTGTACAAAGAAGGCACCACGGTTAAAATGTTGTGTTTCTTTTCTTCTCTTTTCAGCATGGAATAAACCTTTATATATATATTTATATATATATGTAAAGAGGTTTGGATGAACATCAATAATACCTCAGTATAAAATGAACAAGTTGAAAAGACTAATTTATGGTTTGAGTTTATCGCTTTGGAGGTCTGCTACTGTATTAGGTTTTTTTATTTCAGTTGTGTATGACTTTTTAACTATTTTTGCAAATGTCAGTAACTCAGTCTTCAGATTTTCACTAAAAACGTTTTCAAAGTTTATCTGGTTTAGTTACTAGGACACTATTTTTGTCTATATGGCAGGAATTAAGGCCATCAGCTCATTCAGTTTCAATGTCTTTGCTTCTAAAACAATGTGGTTGCCTTGTTCTTTGCATATTAAAATCGTCTTCTGAAACAAATCTGCACCACATTCAAAATGTTTATCTTATTCTTTTTTCTTAGTCATTTTCATTGCTTTATTTTACACGGTATGTTATATGAGAATAAATACTCATTTCTAATGACAACAAGTTGTACAGCAGGGCATTTACTGCAACATTCTGAGTGAAGTAATATTCTCAAGTGTACAACATCAGTTTCTTCCCTGGGTGTCGAACCTACAACATTATAGTCTGCAGTCCTATCTACTATTCCCTACATAGAAAATTAGTTCTTCACTCAGCATTTCCTGCAATTCTAACAAGGAGGTTACAAGCTATAAAATGTTTTTGTTATGTTTCAGGGGGGCCACACAGTGAATCGTTACTCCAAGATAATGTAAATGTATCAGATCTGCATAAGCATTTTAAGTAATGTGCATCCATTCTTAATTGCTAAGGTACTGTACTCCTGACTCTTCAATCTTATTTTAATCTGTATCGCCACTGCTTTATTCTCCTTATCACAGCAAAGTTTTGTGTTTCTTTTGAGTGTTCAACTCAATATTTTATGTATAACAGGTCTAGCAAATATACTGTTAAAAAACACATACTGTACAGTACCACTTTCTCTTTGCATTTCACATGCCTTGAATATTTTGTATTCTGGCCAGAAATTGTGAACGATATATACTCACTCAGATTTTCTGTCTGGAACCATTGTGAACAATAGTGATGTTGGAGGACATCAGAAGAGTGTTTCTACTGTTGTGGCCCACACTGTTCAAACCAGTTTCAATCCAGGAGGTAGTCATCAATAAAATCAGAGCAACCACCTGGTCCAAACCACTCAGCTGACTGGCACTGATAATCTGTGCTGTCTAGGGGCATTCACCTATAACTTGCAGACTGCATTTGTTTTCCGTTCCAGTGTTGAAACTTGAAATGTCAAAGGTTTGCAGCTGAATACATTTTTAATGGTTGTGAATTACCATTGTTATTCAGGGTTTAAATAATCTTTACACATTGGAAAAGGTGTACATATTCACTGGTCAATTTGAAAGAACAATATTTATTGAGCATAAAAAAGAAGAACAGAAGAAGAGAAACAGGAAAAAAAAGAAAACAATCAGTCAAATTCAGCAAACAGCACTTAGCTGCATGATTCAGCCCTCAATTAAAGTAATAATTTGCTTAATTATATCTAGTTAATTATTTTCAGCTCCTAAACAGTTGAAGATACCAAGTCATATTTAAACCTTTATGGCTTACCCCAAGTCTCTGGGATTTTCAGAGCTGAAAACAATTAAAAAGATAAAGTTATCAAATTGGCCATTCCATTAACTGAGAATTGAAGACACTATGCCCAGAAGGAGTAGGCCTGGGATGTTGTGATATGAAATACAGTATACTCTACAGTAAGGAAAAGCAATCAATGAGATCAGGGGTGTTCACTACTGGTGCTTGAGGGCCAGCGTGTCTCCAAGTTTGGAGCAAAGGCACCGGGTTTGATTCTCCACTGTTACCCAAATACGGCTGTTGCTACTGTTCAGTGTCCTGTCAGGTGAGCTCTGTGGTCACGTTTAGAGTGGCTTAGAGCATCTTATCCAATATACACCAATAGGGGGTCTGTCACTAGAGCAGACCTAAGCTTGCAATGGCCTAATAGACTGCTTTGTCCATGAAGAGCAGCTTAGTGTTACTCCTTGGTGGGTCAGAGCACCCAATCCTTAGTTTCCACAGGGACTGATCTCATTCACACGAGGAGCTCAGCTCTGCCCAGCGACACCCAAACCCATTATAGCAGGCTCTCTCAGTCACCTGCCACCAACTGAGGAGCAATCAAACCAGGTATTTAATTCCTGCTCGCCACTGCCCTGGTGCTCTGTTATTGAGCTTCTCTGGTCCAAGTAGTGCTCTCTCACCAAGAGTTCCATTTCACCTGAGAAACCAGCTTATTCCGTTGTCAGCATTACCCAGTTCTGATCCTGCCACCCCTGTTTTCTTAAATCCTCACCAGGACAGGTGGCAGTCCTGTGGGTCCACTGACTTCTCCAATTTCTCTGTCAGCCTGTTGCTTATTTTCATAGCCAACAACCTTTTCTATCATCTGCACTGTCTCACAGATGGATTCCTTTCCCCTCAGCCAGCCATGAGCTTTTTAACACCAAACCATGGCATTACACTTAGTACTTAAAAAGTAGACTCAATTTTTCACTTTGTCAATTCTCTTCCTCCACAACACCTTGGAACCATTTGCATGATGGCCACTTGTGTATGGGTCCAAAGAATCTGTATTGCGGAGACTAGAACTGGTTTAGAGAAACAGTTCTCATAATTGTGCAGTGGCTTTAGAGATCAGATGGCACTGTGAAGAGTCTTTTGTTTAATGACCTGCACTGTCTACCTAAACTGCAGCACTTCTTTTCATATATCATAAGGATGGTATAAGGAATCCCTGATGGAGAGATATGTGGATCCTGTGCAGACGCAGGAGCGGGTAGTTGACAAGGCAGGCGAACAATCCAATATGTTAGGCGAGTTTGTGGTCCAAAGGAAAAGGGTGTTTCAGAATCCAGGAAGTAAGATAGAAGCAAACAATCCTAAGCAAGAGGCAAGGTCATGGTCAAAAGGAGTAAGGTAGGTTGGAGTCCGGGGAGTACACGGGAGGCAAACAATCCGAGACGAGAGGCGAGGTCCAAAGTCGAAAAGGCAAAAGGGGAGTCCAGAATCCAGAATATACGAGGTACGGAAAACCGCCAGGTAGAGCTCTCAACGAGTAGACTCAATACCGAGCAGCGGGAAGCGGGTTAGGATGGTATAAATAGTGCAGCGTGCTGCACGGTAGAGCGTGTGCAGGTGGGTTAACACGTGCGGCTGCGCTTGTTATTATTAACCCGCTGCTGGTGCTGATTAGTTCGCTTATGGGTTGATCTCCGCTGGCTGGCAGTCGTGACAGATGGTTCATATTCAGGGGGGCACATGAAAATAGCTTTGTACTGCAGAAGGCCTGGACTCAGGGACTCACCATCTTTATACTGTGATAATCTATAAGCACATGTTTTACACAAATATTTGTCTTTTAAATTTCCAGGGTCTCACTGTACTGAAAAAATACACAAAAATAAATGTTTAACATTTTTTCAGTTGTCATTCCTAAGTTAATTGACATTTTTAATTCATAGTATTCTTCTTCTTTTTTATTTTATTATTTCATTCCAATATCAACAGTCTTAAAAGTCTAGATACCTCATATTCTAATTCAAGAGAAGATGGTAGTGTTCAGTGGTCTATAGAAAGCATTCACCAGCCTGACATGATAGACAGACACAAGAAAGAAGATTACAGAAATCCATTAAGAACACTCCTCTCAATATTTTTGTCTTGTGCTGCACAGACTATGTTGTTAGAGCAATAATAAATTCTGTTCAATATTCTTTTTCACTGTTCAGTTCATTCAATCCTAAACAAAAACCTGATTTTCTACTTAATTTATTACATTAGACACCTGTTTTATACCTTGTTGGAATTATGTGACAAATGCATTACCCTCTCACTGTCAGGTGTTTTTCTTCCTTTCAAGAAATTTCATTTTTCTTTGCATGTATTTTCAATTACACACATTTAGATTTTTATTATATATAATAATAAACATTTTTTTACCACAAAAATAGAGCTTTCATTCTTTTTGTTATTCTATTTTTCAAGCAGGCAAATGGACCATTTCTTGGATATATTGTTTTGTAATTTCTGTATTTACAACTATATATTCAGCATATAAAAATATTATTTTAAAGTCTGTTTTATCAAATACAATTAAATTTGCTTAGATAATATCTGTGTTTTGTACATTACTTGGGTCACATAAAAGCATTTTTATCCAATGCATTTGATTGTACTCTCCCCTTAAAATATCCATTTAAGTACTTACGACAGTTTCCATTATTATGTGTCTAACATTTGTTATTGTTTTTGTTCAATTTAGTCTTATCACACAAAATGAAAGTAAACACTAAATAAGTTTATCTGAAAACTTCTATAGATTTACTGCAGGTAGTCCTCAGAAATCCAGCACCTCTAAAAGGAAGACACACAAGATAAAGATCCCTATTAGGTCCGAAGTCATACATAAAGATCATCCATATTTAAGACATCCCATTGCTTGAATAAAATCCACATCAAATACTTAGCCTCCAGACCTGTGTAGATCTTCTCTTTTATGCCTGTAGCCAAGATATATCCACAGTATATTGAACTGTCAGTAAAAGAATGAATAGGAATTTCCATGATTTTCAGCTGTGTTGATAGAGTTTTCCTGATAATCAGCTTTGAGACTAGCTCAGAAATTTCTCTGACATTTCTGGCTTGTTTTCAAGGTGTTTGTAGAAATCAAGGGATGCATCCTCACTGCAACTGTGTTTCACTGTGTAGACACATCCAAGTCTATTTGAGCACCAACATTTCTACTATCAGTCTATTATTTCCATATTTCAATTACTGTCAAGCTAGGAATCAACTCTGTTTGATTTTGCTTCAATAGATGATATAAATCCTAGCCTTCTTATGACTCAGCTTGAATAATATCATATTAATGCTAAACTGTACAAATCCAATTACTTTTTGTCTTACTTCTACTGATGCAGGACCATACACTTCTGCAATTTCTATATCCCAGTTAAGAAACTCTGGCCCAAGGCAGTACCATTACTTGTTTGCATTGAATAGATCAATTTTTAATAGTTCAGCTCGGGGAGAAATCAGTAGCCTTGACTAAGGAGCTTTAAGAGTTTGCCTGTCTGTCTAAATTTCCTGTAAGAGTTTTGGAGGATCTTTTAAGGACAGCTACAAGCAATTTCGTACTGGGGGATTATTATCAGTCTGAGAGTTTCCCCAAGCAGCCATTTCAAGCATTTCATTTACAGCACAACCACATTCAAGTCAGGCAGTTCTTGAAATTTCTTGTTTAGAGATTAATTAAAATCATTCCCTCATTCCCTTATTCTCTTTTCCCCTGGAGCAGCTAAATTGTTGTTCTTTTCTTTTAGTGGAAGCAGCATCATGTTCTTGAGCATCAAAGTCAACAAGTTGCATGTTTTCTGTATAGTTTCCATAAGGAAGTACAGTAAAAAAGCATCCTAGCAGTGTCAGTTTGATGTTGGGTGGGTCAACACTTCTTCATTCTGTCCTGTGTGTGGTTATGGGGTTTGTACTAAGAGATCAGACATGAAAAACTTGTTACAGTATATGGGCATGACAAAATAATTGGGTATCCTAAAATTAAAAAAAAGACCAGTGCTACCAAAATTCTTCAGGACTTCTGCAAGTAGTGTCCTCCAAGATTTTAAAAGTATCTTATAAAAACAGTATGTGTCAAACAATAGAAAAATATTTTGTGCAGTGATCAGACCTTTAACATACAGTATTTCTGCATCAGACAGGGGGTTTTGCGCACATGGTTGAGTGTGCTGCAAGGGGAAATTACTGGTAGAGGCTGGTAGTTTTTCATGGTATGGGAAGAGTCCTTTGATCATAGTGAAAGCATCAATGAAGGCCACTGGGTAGCACCAGACTTTCTGCTTTGATACAATGTCACTCTGAAGGACTTTTGTCTGCTGTTCTGCACACTGCCTTACAGCTGTTTTGCCTAGGCAGATGTTAACACATAATAGTTTTAAAAATCAATCAATGGCAGCCACAGAGCACTTAATTCAATATTGACTAATTACTATATAATTATGTGCTGCTTCTGGAAAGCTGCTTCGATGCTTGAGTCTTCTAAATAATTTCTTCACATACTGTACCACTGCAAAGAGATAGTACTGTAATATTTTGTAGATATACAAGATTTTATTATATTTATGTAATACAGTCCTTTAAAAGACTGTATTACTTGTTGATACTTTAATAATTTACAGAAATGTTTTAAAAAAACAAATATGAATGGAGAAAGGATCAACCCATCTTCCTATCTTTTAGTTAGGGCAACATTAAGGGCAAGGACCAAGGTTAGGCAAAGCCTTAATTTAGGTTCAGATGGTTAGAATTCATTATTGGTATCTGTCTTTTACCCATACTAAAAATACCAATATTTTTCTTCAATCGTTATTTTTAAACATTTCTAGTTGTGCTTATCTTTTCAGTCATTAACTCCATTTCTTCCTTGCTTTTTTCCAATATATTGCTCAGAATCGAACATCAGAAGACCCATAAGAGCACTGCTGCAATCCTTCAGTTTCTTCAGGCAGACGTAGTGAAACACAAATATCATATCTGTACATTTGGAAGATCTTGAGTAAAATCACAAAATGTTTTTAAAAAAGAGAGGCGTGATCAGACAGAAAGCTTCTGTCAAATGCTTACTCAAATATTATGTGACTGTTGCTGCTCAAACAAACCTCATGGACTCCATTGCACTCACACAGGTGAGTATGCTGGGAATGTAGCACTTCCTAACCGGACAACCAATACATTGTTTGTCCAAGTCTTGAAGAATGATTTAGGAAGAAATCACGGGAGGTGTCCAATTGACCATCCCACTTAACATACTGCCCAATCAAGAACCAAAGCATGGTCTCAGAGAAATAACTCATCTTGAATGTTTTTGTTCAATGTGAAATGTAATTCAGTTTTTATAAAACCACTTTTATAATAAAACATACATGTATTATATTGTTTTCTTAATGGATCAGATTGAGCATTGAGAAGAAGAGTTTTGTAAAGGTTTTAAATGTCCTTGATTGCACACAGAGCATATTATCCAAGCACAATGACTGTGTAAACACCCTTCAGGCTCACTTGCACAGCTAATCAATTAGATTTCAAGCATTGCTGAAATTTCTCTAGTAATTTAGAGAACCCTTTAAATTCTAACAGTAAATGAGCTCTCAACAAAACCTCCCATCTCAGTAATGACATGGGAGAGGCAAGAAGTTTTTTAAGATTCATGTCGTATTTGATTTCTAGGTCTTTACTCAGAGAATCACAGTGCAACAGGGCCACACTTATCCTATACAAGAGGAAACAAAAGAAAATTACACATTTTGAGGTTAGGGTTAAGGCATTTTTAAATGGAAGACTGAACTATAGATATATGAAAACATCGGTAGCATTAGCAAGGAAAGATATTTTTTTCAGAATATGTCATGTGATGAACCAGCCATTTTCTTATTGTATGCTAGGTTGTTATAATGACCTTCAGATGATTTTTACTACCAAGATTATCAAAGTGGACAAGACTTCTGCAACTTGGGAAGCATAGAAGACCTCATAGTTATTTTTGATTGGCATGTTTTGCATGGGTCTGCAAATGTCTTTTTAATCTATTTATTATTAATAAATATTTAATGGTTATGATTAAAGGTTTTGAATGTACAGATTTGATTTACAAGGTATGTTTTTTTTCTCTCTGTAAAAACAAGATCATGTGGCTTACTGTATGTATGTTTCTGCTGGCCATATTATACATAATTATATACAGTATAACTATCTTGTGTGGAAAAGATATAACTAGGATGGTTTGTGGTAAATTAATCTTAGCCTTTGCAAAACCATCTTGGATTATGCTGTGTATCAAAATGTCACTTTGAAAAATGAAAATGGCCGTGTTGAAACACTTATTTCAGAACCCATATAATCAGCAACTGTTGCTTTAGTTCTGACAGTCAATCAACCTGATTTTCTCTTACTGACAGCTGACTAATAGCAGTTTGACCAAAGTCAGTTTCCTGGAAGGAGATGTAGCTGGTGTTTGAGAAAGTAGAACATCTTGTAATGTAACAATATCCGGCAGCTTTGCTCAGTGTCAAATGTGATTGCGATTTTTCTGAATCCTGAATGGGCGAAAATTGTAATAGTGTGACTGTAATTGTAGCGGTGGTCCGATGTACAGTAATCACAGTGAGCTGTACAATACTGTTTTTGTGTGGAACATTTTAACTTTGGTTCCTGGACCAGCACTGGTCCTATTCAGAAGTTGTGAATCTTGATGTTCTGCTACATTTTATATCCCTGTGAATGGGAGGAAAGATAGTTTCTTGTTGGACAAACAACCCAGAAAGTGCTTCTGAAACTTCTGAAACTTGCTTCAGCATTTTAATTAAGTTGGTGGACAAAACAATTGCTGTTGTCTCAGAGAGAGAGTTCTTTGCCCTTTGACAAATGTTTTGATAACAGTTCATTACAGGGGCTGCAGGTTCAGTACAAACTTGATACAGATGAAGAGAAATGTAATGCAGTCTAAATATACTCATAGTAAGTATCCTTATGAATGATTAATAGCATGGTTATTAACAGAGGTGATATATTTAACATTTAAAAATATGTAATTATTTACATAATTAAAGTTAGAAGCTATTTCTCATGGACTTATAAAATAGGATTTAAAGTGTTACCCAAGTATCATTCAGTACACAAAATATAAAATACTGCAACCAAGAACAAATGGTAAATGAACACAGAAAATAAACAGCTTAAATAAAGTCAAATTGGTTTGCTCTCATGCTGTGAGGCTGCTTGACAGAACAGACATTTGTGGCCTGGCCAAAAAAAATTCACAGCAGGGCATCCTAATAAAACAGAAATAAAATAATCTTACAATGAATAGCTAAGCAACTGGCACAATCAAATTAAGTGAAACCAATAACTGATAGATTTGCTATTCTTTTATTTTCTTCTTTGAATATCTAACATATTTTTCAAAGGAAGTCTAACATTTGTAAACACGCTTGTCTGAATATTTTTTAAATTCTTGACCTTTTTTCCTTAAAGTTTCAGTTGTTTTGTTGTAGTGACAGACACAGTATTATGTCTTTTGGGAAAATAAAATATAAACCTTTTTTTAAGAAAGGATTGTGGCAAATATCTTTATCATGTTAAAAAAATCCTTACCCTTCAGAAAACTAAGAGTCTGTTTCCTGAACATTCACCCGCATACAGTAAATTTACTCTCACACATGTGTGCAAGCCTCTACAGTATCAGTTTTCATTATCCCGTCCTTGAGATCAATCAATATAATGGACCAAGACCAAACAAACAGACAGGAACACACACACACCACAATCATTGTTCTCCATGTATAGTATAATAGCAAGATTTTATGCACAGTAGTCCCAAAAATCATTACCACTATTTTCACCCTGACAGGCTAGTAACTGTTATCAAGAACGGTAAGAGTGAACTAAAGGGTGACTTATCAACAATATGTCCATGCAATTTATTGTCAGGAGTGACGTAATTTTCGGATACTTTTACCTAAAGAATCCGCAAGCTGTTTCATAGTAAATTAAACCGAGTTTGGTTCTGTGTTTTTTGACTACTTGGTCATGAGAGTTTGGAGAGTTCACGATCCCTGAATTTCCTGCTGCTTTTAATACTGAATCAATTTCTTACTTCTCCGCCTGATCTGTTGTGTAGCGGGGGTGCTGTACGTCACCTAGTATGAGCCTTTAAGGATAAAGAAGTTGCATCCCCTCTTCGCCCCCGAAATAACTCAAGAATTGCATTCATTCAAATTTTAACTCTTTGAAA
Organism: Atractosteus spatula; assembly: GCF_055471065.1. Classification (NCBI taxonomy): domain Eukaryota; kingdom Metazoa; phylum Chordata; class Actinopteri; order Semionotiformes; family Lepisosteidae; genus Atractosteus; species Atractosteus spatula. Next base: position 60,889,680 of record NC_142708.1, on the reverse strand, counting down.
ACCTAAAACCTAATTTAAGCAAAACTCCTGTTAGACTGAGCGTGTGCTGAGTAAATAGCACAGCGTGATTTATCTCATTTCAAACATTGCAGCTGCGAGCGAAGCTCCCTTCTCTCCCCCTGAAGAAACGGGACACTGCTCTGTGGATACTCCACCCCTCACAATCTCGCAGCTTTCTTTTACTTTACACGATATCTGTTTTACCCTTTTTCTCTTTCCCCCTCACGTCTTCATCCTTGCAATGAAGCCTTGCATTTTCACAATCAAGCGGTGGCAAGGCAGTCATTAGCACTTATGCAACTCAGTCAACTTTTTGTTTCCTCTACTTTGAAAAAATTGGTGAATTAAAACATGCTATGTCTTCAGGAGAGCCGGATTCTCTTTCAGTTACAGTTTGTTTTCTTTTTGGCTGTCAGCCATGCTAGATCCCCACAGCTTGGCAATTTCTACTTCCCAGACAAGGAGCAAGGTTAGTGTCTTAATTGTTGTTTTACATTTGTTGTATCCGACTGAAAAAATACATGCTATAGATGTGCACTTACTAATTGCCAGTTAAAATGTGCATGTGTTCGTGCGTCGACAGTAATTAAGTTTCTGTGGACTGTTTTGGGGTCACGCCATTCATATTCTTATAGGAAAAAGTAGCGCCCTTTTTGATTACTTGAACGTTTTCATGGTTTAATTTTGCAAAGTTAAGGGGGACGGTTGTTTAATTTATGAAGACGGAATACCGCCGTATAAAATGCAATATTTCATCATACAAAATTTTATTTGTGAATTAAAACCGAGCTACATTTTAACTTCAAGTTTATAAGAAAAATAGTAAAATTTGCATGACTTTGCTATACATGCACACTTTTAAAAAAAGCTTTTTTCGTTCGATCTCCCCAAGAACAATTTCTTAGGTCTCAGAGAGAGTTTGCTGTGGTCCACCCGCAGAAAGTTGGCAGGGACGGAGAGTTCGTTTCTCACAATTTAGCGCATCACATAAAGCAGAGGAGTAAACGGGACGTGGAAGTTGCAGAACGCCGCGTCTTTTACAAATTGAACCACAACGGTCAAGATATGATTTTCAATCTTACTGTCAACCACCATTTACTGTCACGTGAGTATTTTCTGGAGTGGAGATCCGGAAGTCCAAACGCAACCAAGATTCACTCCTCGACTCTCAACTCTTGTCACTTCATGGGGACCGTGGAGAACTCCAGTTCTGTCGCTGGGGTAGCAGCTATAAGCACCTGCAACGGACTGGTAAGAAACACTTACGTGTTCTCAAACCTGCTGACTACACCTGAATTGCACAACCTCAAGTTTATAAGCGCTGTGTAGGTATGTCATTTCCATTTTATTATTCACATCATTACATTAATTTCAATAACCGCTTATCCAATTCAGGGTCAGCTGGAGCCTATCCTGGGAAGCATGAAGCTACAGTACTGTATATCCTGATACATCCTGGATGGGATGCCAGTTGATTGCAGGGCATATGCAGACAAGGACACGTAAACACTCACACCAGGGACAAATTTACAGAAGCCAGTTAACCTACCAGTATGTCTTTGGAATGTAGGGAAAAAACAGGAGCCCCCCCTGAAAAAGACAATAAGTGTGGGGGGAACATGCAAACTCCACACAGAAAGCACTCTAGGATTTGAACCCAGGGTCCCAGGACAGCAAGGCAGCAAAGCTAACCACTTTACTACCCTCATATTTTTACTATCTTGTACCTAATTCACCATTAAATACCTAGTCAGAGCTAGTATGGGTTGAATTAATACTGCAGAAAATGTAAAAAAAAATCTTAATATGAACATCATAATCCAGGATGCTCAGAATACCCATGATTTGGCCCTCATAGTAAAGTAGTAAATTTGCCTGCGACAGACAACTTTTAACTTTAACATTAACCCTATGCTACAAAAGACATTGAATATGAGAACAGGATTAGTTACATTGCTGAACTCAAGTCGTTTGAAATACAAGTATATACTGTAAACCTTGAAAATGGACATACTGTAATGTTTTGAAAACATTTCCAGACTTGTTAGTTAAACCTTCTGTGGTTTATTCACATACAAATTGCTTTTGTTTATAATAAACAATCTTTATGAATCATTGATTTACCAAATGAAATAGTGTCTGAGTAGATCTGCGTGTCATAGATCTATGTCATTAAAAAAACTTTGGCAAAAAAATGAAGCTCAGTTTATTTTCTTTAGACTGGTGTTGTCTAAGTGATAATATTGTTTTCATCTAGAAGTCAGTGTCTGAGTCACTTAAAATATGGATCCTCCATAAATAGACATGAAAGGGCTACAAGATTTTCTCTCTAACGTTTGTTTACACAGATTGAAAAGGTGTAGTTATCTTTTCTCTGGGCCTGCTAGACAGTACTGTCTGGGATACTGCCTGCTTTAAGCCTCAGTATGACTTTGTTCTAACTCTTGGTTTTGTCATTGAAAGATGAATTGCTTGTGCTACAGTACTGTATGTACACAAGGTTTAGTATCTGTGGCTTGACAACGGCATTATGCACAGGGATTGTGGAGTAAGAGATGGATGTTTTTATCACAAAAAAAAAAACAAATGGCATATTCAACAATAAGGACATGGAATTGTCATCATCTGTTGCCAGCCCCTGCTCCTGGAGTTTGTGAGGCTTAGTGTTTCAGGTTTTTGTCAGAGAAAACATGAAACATGTTACTAGGTGAATTTCTGAGCCACGTTCCAGAAATGATAGTGTAATGTTTCTCTGCCACGTTAAAGGCTATGAAAACCTTTAAAATGTAGAAATCCCTATAATCTCATCTGCCTTTTGGCAGCAGCTCTATGGCTCCAGGAAAAAAAAAGAATAGTTCCTAAAAAACATTTTAGAAAAGAATACTAATTGCAACTAAAGTTCTAAGAGGCAGCTGGCTGCTATTCTTTCTTCAATATCAGCTGTTCTGATTCACATAATGTGCGCAGCTGGACATATTAAAGGTTTTTAAAATCATCAATAGTGATCCGTATACACTTTGGATCTTATTTTGCCTTTGGGCAAAGTGTTCCACTCCGCAAATGAATTATTTGAGTAGTTTGCACATGGTTTGCTCAGAGGGAAGACTGCTTTCTGTGTTCAAAGTACAGGAGCTGACAAACCTAAGGCATCTCAGAAGTTGGTGGCTTAAGAGCCATGTGGCTAAATTGCAATATTAATAGAACTGGTAATTCAACTAAGTAAACTGAGTTCTCATTTAAACCGAAATGGAACAGGCCCTGTGGCTCTGGAAATCTGGATTCTGAGACATTGAGGTGATAGCCTCCTCCGCCTGTAGTGTTTTGACAGCTGTAAAGAACTACCCTGAAGGTGAGTTGCATCCTACTGTATGTTATACTGTATAATGAAGGCAGTGATATTTCATTTCTTGTTCCTTGGTGGAAAAAGCTATAACCTTTACTGAAGTAGCTGAGATTCTCTTAATATATCAGGGTTTAATTATGTCAGGGTTTAATTATGAAGAATATCCTACAATTTTGCAGACTATCTTAGTATGTGGTACACAATGTCATGAGTAGGGCCTGTTGGTAAGCAGCGCTGTAGGACCTAAATAGTTTAAGCATGCATAAAAGAACCATGATTAATCTTGTTCACCTGAAAGTTCAGAGATGCTTTTGCTCCATGTCACCCTTTTGGGTAATTTGTGGTTTGAATTGGAGCATACTGTTCAGTTTAATGGACAGTGAGCACCACTTTTCATATCAGCCTGTGTTCATCAGTGTTCTTCCACGTCAAGACCACGTGGACCAAGCTGATTTCATTGGTGGGAATTTATATTTTTCATGGCCTTGTTCTAGTGCTATGGTCTGTCACTTTTCCCAGCTGCCCTGACATTCTCTCCCTTCCAATACATGGCACAATGGAGTATTCTTTGATTAATTTGATTACTAGCGTCATATTTCTGCTTGTTATTTTTTTCTTACAAGCTATGGGCGATCCTGATTAGGAGAACTTGACCTTTTCACAAACAATTGAGGTATGCATAACAAAATACCTGTTGTTGGTATGTAAATCTTCAGTGCAGTTCAATTGCTGTAGCCTTGGTGGGCACAAATGCGTTAGCTGGACTCAGACTTCAGACTTCAAACTTCCCCTTTTCAAATGTGCGTTGCTAACAGGTGTTGCTCAAAACAGATACAAAACAAATTAATTGTGTTCATTGTGATACAAAACAAATTCATTAATGGCAAGTTTAAGCCCCATTACTTTGAGCCCAGGCCTTTAGAGAATTCACTTTTTTGTGACTGGGATTGTGGGTTAAACATCTGGGTTGTGTAGTCATGGGAAGACTCTCGCATGAAATTATTCAAACACATAAGACTTTTAATCACATTATGACAATTTTCTTCAAGTGCAGAGCAAATGTCATGTGGATAGACAAGAAAGCTATATTGTATATATCTGGTCCAAGAGTAAACACAAAAACAACAGGCACAACAGCATCTAGTGCCACTCCTGCAGAGGGGTGACATTAATAGCCTGAGTGTGGGAGGATTTTTGAAAAACGAAAAAAAAGGGAAATATATTTTATTAATAAAAATAAAGGTAATTTAAGATTACGTATTTTAATATTGCAGTGTCCTGTAATGGTCACGCTAGCTGAGCTTCATAAATATAGCTGCTATAGAAATAGCAGTGAAAAGACTGATAGAGATTATGATGATAAAGACTGATTTTAAATTTCACTAGTACTGTATTTTAACCATCCAACATGTGCTTAAGGCCATGAAAGCAAAGACAATCTTTAATACAGATAAAATGTTTCAATTGTATAGTTTTTTAAAACAATATACAGTAAAACATCCTTCCATTGTCTAACTTCTTCCAATTTAGGGGAGCCAGAGCCTATCCCAGTAAGCAATGGGAGCAAGGCAGGGTAAACCCTGGACAGGATGCCAGTCCATCACATGGCACACACGCAGATGTGTGCTCACTCACACCTATGGCCAATTTTCCTAGAAGCTGTCTAACATACCGGGAGAACATACAAACTCCACACAGATAGCACCCCAGGAATTGAATCCAGGGCCCCAGAGCTGTGAGGCAGCAATGCTAACCAGTGCACCAACATGCTGCCTCCTACTGCCCTCTTACACCATGTATACCCCTAAGTCATATTCCAATACCCCTAAGTGGATTGTAACAAGTTTCATGGTTATAAAAGGGTCTGTAATACAATTGTTCAGGTGTTTGATTGTTACAGCTGCTATAACAAGATGCTTTTCTTGTGAAACAAGATCCGTGTTTATTTTTAACTGAACATCATCTTGTTCACCATCATGTTACCCACAATATAAAACAGATTTCCGGTAGATACTGATTGTGAGTGGTGGTGTTGCATTTATGTTTCTAAATAAAATATGTTGAGCTCATCTATTCAATTTAGTTCACCACATACAGTAGGTCCTCAGTTATTAACTCCCGATGTGAGCAATTTGGAATTAGAGCACATAATGTTCTGCTACAGTATTTTCTTTTCTTTTTCATCCTGTCTGCACCTGTAAGGAAGTAAAAAAGAGTAATTGAATGAAGCCCAGGCTAATGTTTTTTTTAGGTCCTAAAATACATTAGCATGGGCTTCATTCAAATCACCCTGATTTGATCTCAGTGGCCCTTTGTAGATTTTTTAGACTAGTGTTAAGAAACTGTAAATGAACAATATAATCCAATGATGAGAATTACAGAAAATGAAATGAAATGAGCTGGGCCCTGTTATTTATTTGCCTGCTTGGTTCTGCTGCCTGTTTCTTTGTGTTGAAAATAAGGCCTTGAAGTCATATCCACATTACTATAAATTAATGATCCATTGTAAACTGAGGTGAGAGATTCATTGTGCCATGAATTAATTGCAAAAATAGTCAGATCACTGGGGGTCATTCACAAAGAGAACCCTATACAATTGAAATGCATAACTTTTGTAAAGAGAAGGCTATTCTCATAGGAAAGAAAATCATGTCATTTTGTTAATTATGAAAATATCACATATTAATAAACAGATATGACTGGCTTCCTCTAACAACTTTATCCTCCCAGAACTTCTTAAAAAAGCAGGAATGCTTGAGTGTGCATGCTCAAAAACTCCTTTTGTAAGCAAGTCAAGCAGTAGTTTGTGGCTTAATGGAATGCAATGGAAACACTCTGAATTTCTAAATGTTTAGGTTTTTATTCACAAAGGAACAATAAAAAGGGAAATAAGTTTCACAGTATTTCCTCTGTTACATCAACTTTAGTATAATTCATTCTTTTTTAACTGGGCTACACAGCTGTTAGTTCCCTTGATTAGCCTACTAAAGGGTTAAGCATTATGAGGCTATCTGAACTGAATATTTATTCTTAACATCAGTAAACTAATTTGATGAATTTACTGCAGAGACAGCCCCATGTCCAGATCATGACCTGCAGTAAGTAGCAGAAAAAAGACCAAAAACGGCAGTACAAATCACATATTTAACTATTCCTAGTTTAACAAGTGTCACGGGGACTCAGAATCAATCTTGAGGTTTGACATCCAGACCAGCTTTAAAGTCAAGTGTTCAAGTAAGCATTCATGATAAGAACTTGCCCTTAGTGTTTGATAGCTCTTAGCTCCAAATTCTTAAGCTTTATCAATTATGTTTACACCTAGAAACCCAATATGTAATATGACATTATAACTTGAGAGATAGTATCCTAACAGATCTTTTAACTTTTTCTTTGTCTTTATTGATATTGAAAGCTTTGTTTGATGTGAATAGGTTTGATTTTTTTTCATTTGTTAGGTCAAAACTGTCCATTATCAAAATATGATGATTGAAGTGGCACAGAGTGGGAGTTGAAGGATACAGTATATCTTCATGTCTAATGCAGCACAGAAGAGCATTGGTCCATTGCTGAGTTTTATTATGTGTGATACATTTCTCTAGATAGATGCTTTTATTGTTTTTATGGTTGTTTCCTATAACGCTTGGATTCTAGAAACTGTATTTTTAATAAAATATTAGTCTTTCATGTAGGCACAAAATATTGAACATTTACTTCAGGATTAAAAAAAGCAACTTCATTCATTCAAGGTTAAAAAAAAACCTTCCTCATTCACGGTAAGTTCTTCAGACTATAACATATGCTTTAATGGAGATTCCAGATCAGTACAGTATTTGTATGAACTTTGCCCTTCCTTGAGTTCCCTGATAGAAAACCCAACTTGTGCAAAAAAAGATGCTGTGATTTCTTAGTTTAATTTTGTACATAAAAATTACAAGAATCAAAGTTCAACTTGTACACACCACAAATATCCTCACTGTACTCTGAAGTACAGTAAAAATAAGCACACACATTAATATTTTTAATGCATTACGTAATTTTTTTGCAACAACATTCCAACAACTCCTATGAGACAGAATTAACTGCTTTTCTGGATGTGCTAGTGATTCAGGGTCCTTCTCAGTTCCGATTGTTAGTCTAACTGAGTGGTGATTCACTGAGAAGTTTGCTCTTCTGTTTAGATTTTGACTATATTGCAGATACAGTATCACAACACATCCATATATGGGTGTTGCTTACTTTTTTTTCCTACAGAGCCCTGTTTCTCAGTTGCAGACCCAAAGAGCTACAGATTTCTTTACTTTCCTTATGTAAATGAATCTAAGCTGATTTTTGGAATCAATATAAAATTTAGCACTGGTAATAATAAATCCACTTACTTTTTTAGTTGTTTTGAAAGGGCATAAACATATTTTGCTTCAGGGATGTGCTGTTTGTGGGATTACTTTTGGGGAAAAACTGCTAAAACAAGCTGTTGTAAGTTCTATAGGACAATAAGCAGGTATCTTTTCTGGAAAACAAGGAATTTGCAGTTCTGTAGCTATTTTTGCTACAGTATTTTTTGGAGAAAAACCACACACAAATTAATTAAAATGATAGAGTAGAAAGGTAGCTATTGTGATGTCATTGAACAACCTCCAGTTTATACTGGATTATGCACATTTAGAACACTTTTGCCTTTATATAACATCTTTCAGTAAACTGTAGTTTTGGATTATACTAGGCACTATGATATGTGCAGTTTATCTTGTGAAACACAATGTAGGGGGTATTTAAACCAACGAATCTTAAAAACTGAAACTGCAAAAGCCATGAAAACACTTAAAACGTAACAACAAAAGAATTGTTACAGATAAGAGGGGACCATTTGGTTCATGTTGCTTCTTTGGTTGCTATGATTTAAGAATTCTATCAGTTAATTTCTTAAAAGATGCCAGCTTCTGTGGAGTTGCTGGAGAAATTAAATGAAGTTTTATATTGTAACACATACAGTACGGCCGACATTACAGGTTGTGCGAGCCGGCTTGCCAGCGCGGTGACGTCACTGTCCTTCCCTATGAATAGCAGGGACCTCAGCCACCAGGCTGAGGGGAGATCTCCCTTTAGCTCATGTGTTGAGTGACTCTGGAGGCTCGGGTTCGAGTCCCCAGTGGTGAGGGGTTGACCTGCGGCGGCAGTGGCGAGGGCGCATACCCACGTGAACCCGAAAGCACTACAATATGTTAAAATACTAAGTAGAGAGAACATGTCAATAGAAGAAGGGTTGCAAATGAGAGGAGACTGCTGAAGCCACACTGCTTTAAATGTTAGTAGCTTATTGAACTGTAGATGTCATCAAACCGTATGGTTTCAAAGAACTGTTTTCAACAACAATGGTATAATTAGTCGCAGACATTTACATCTTTTGTGTAAAGAAGTGTCTTCTCTCTGCAGCCCTGAATACTTTTAATTTTCATGATGCATGTCTTTTCACTTTTGCAGAAAGAAAAACAAAAAGTATGTGGTTTATATAATAAAGCTTCAAGTAATTGCAGCAATTTACCAAGGCCAAACAACCACAACATCTTTGTAGGCTTCACTGGCATCCAAAAAATCACTTTAAAGTCACAAATTAAGAGGTGCAGATAAAGTTGATTGTGTGACCACTACTGTACAATGTAGTGTGTCTTCTGTGAATTAGAAGTTTTTCTTTTCTTTTACTAGGAGATGGGAGATACCCTTGCTCTCTTTCCTTGGGGCAGCCCTCATTGTCCTCTGTTCATGCGGCTCTTTCTGAAGGAAGCAGCAAGTGACTGGGGAGGCTAAGATATGCAACTGTGATTGCTGAAAGAAATGGTTTGCATGTATATGGTGATGGTGGAGAGTATCACACATCTGTTCAAAGTCTTTCACATAATAAACAGAAACTCAGCGATGGAAGTTTAGTTAGTTGAAAACACACTTGTTTCTGACATATCCCTCTAGGTCAGCTCAGTCAACATCTTGTGTTTGATTGTCCAGTTTACACCACATTAAATGATTGATTTTGACAAGAAGCAAAATTCAAAACCAAAAATTAATCTGAAGTGCAATTTTAACTCCGAACATTTAACATAAAATTGGTTGCCAGGAATGAGGTGTGGTGCATGACGAGAATCCTTTGTAGAATGATAGATTCCCTACATTGAGAGCTCATACTCCAGGAGCTGTCCTCATTCACCTTTTTGGGGTGACTTGTGCCCATAAGAATGTACTGTACGTATGAACAAGATTTTAGTCATCCTTATGAGGACAGACACTAGATTCGGAGGCATTGTTTCCAATCCATTTGGGACCTTTCTCTTCAGAACAGCTAATATTGAGTGAATACATAGCCATTTGGCATGATTAATAAAAATTAGGTTTAAAATTTTCAAATCAAAACAAGTGGTACCTAATTCACTCTATTAAGCAGTTTATCATACATAGAAATTAAATTAAAAGTCAAATGGAATCCAGGAATGATTTTAACAATGTTTTTAAATTACATTTTTCTAATGGGTTGCATTTGTCATTTAAAGATAGAGGTAACCCAGATACCTTCTTCGACCAGTTTCTGATAATGTAGGGTTTCCACATGAACATTGTTTCATTATCATTAGGTCAGGGCTTTTTATTTTCATTTAGTAAAGTATAGCTTTACTATAGTAATGACTAATAAAATATAGCTCTAAGAATGAAGGTGTGATTTTTAATCTTCACACATTTTGCTTGCACAGAATGAATCAAAATGTGTGGTCTGAGCACTGACCAAGGAATCAGATGCACTAGTAATGATATTTATGTTTTCTTTACAATGTGCTGCCTTCTTGTCCCCCAAGATAGCATCCAAGTGTGCTCACGTACTGCATCTCAGTACAGACAATATCCAGAACATAAGCAAGTCTGTGAGATGTTTTAAGTGAAAACCGACAAGGGTAATGTAGGCCTTACATCAGGCTCTTGCTTGTGTCCCCTGTACACTTCTCAGCAATCAGTTTTGAACCATCCATTCATAAATATGCTGCACAAGATGCAATAAAATAGGACAATCTTGAAGATTTAAGCTACTCCTTTAAATTAAGGTTTACTTTGAAGTGTTTTGTGGGTCCTTATTTTCCTCTTGTGCTACATAATTGCATCTGAATATTTAATTGCTTTATTTTCTTAGTGCTGATGTAGAAGCAAGATTGCATCCTGCTTGGATAAATTTACATCTTGAGTAACTGCAGCAGTTTTTCCATTCAAGCACTGAAATTACTACATGCCACAGCACTCTTAAATGGGCTTGGGGAACAGTTGAAGCCCTGATTTTAAAACCATCAGGGTTCTTTCCAGTGTTATCAGTTTTGTGTGTTTAATTTGGATTTAAACAGACTTAGAGTTTGAGATCATGACGTGGTTACAACAGGAGTGCATGGTGTACTTAAGCACAGCATCAGTGGGCAGAAATTTGACTTGATACAGAAAAAATAAGATCTGCAGAAGCTTCAGTCTCTGGAATAGTTCCAGACTCTGAAATCAAGGTTCAAAGTAAGAACTTGTGTTCTAAAGAAGTACAGTATGCTATCAGATTGGTAACAGATGACTGTGCTAATACTCATTGTAGAATGACACCAACCTGTCTGTTAGTTTGACATGTACAAGTGACTGTTTTCCTTAAGAACTGCTGATGAAGACCCGAAGTAAGCATTTAAGCAAGTAAGCATTTTGACTCCACCCTGCAGTTTGTAGGAGTCCTCCTCATTTTGTGCTGCTTTTCAGTTATTATTGATGTATAAATAATGCAAAATACAATGTAAAACACAGGTTTTAGCAGTCAGGTGTGTCATATTAATGCAAGGTTTACTGTACATACTATATATACAGTAACAGGAATTCAAACAGCTAATGTTCTCAGGTACAGGTTGACAAAGGGAATTGCTAGACTTTGTGTGAAACGTTATTTCTCATTGGTATTAAATTGCAGACAGTTTTCAATTAGTTTCCTTTTTCTTATTTTGCATTAGGGAGATTTGCATATCTGTGATCATTAATTCAGATTAATAAGAACATAAAAATAAAGACTGGGAATTTTACGACCGATTCAAGCAAAGGGTAAAGAAATCTCCTCATACAGTATACAGTATATGGTAATTAAGGAAAAAAGTTAAGTGTGCGCTTCATGGACTTTCCGTTTAAAGAGGCATTTTGATTTTAATTTCCTTATCCCTGTGTAAAAGGCTTTATTATTCAGTGTCCAGACTTAATGTCTTGAGCTCTTTGAAAGATACCTAAATTCTTTTTAAAGCTTATTTAACATAAAAGACCTCACAAATTAATGTCGTCCTAAAGTGATCTCTTCTTCATAGAGGAACACAATTGTATATTTAATAATAGTTGGTGGTTTAATTGTCTTGTTAACCAAGGCAGGAGCATGTGATATCTTTGAAAAGATAAATTCCTCTTAAAATGACATTCAAGAGCTTTCAGTGTCATTCCTTAAGAATGAACACAAAGTAGCTGGGTGAGAGTTTTGGGAAGCCCCATTACCTGTAGAATTCCATAAGAAAACTGTGCCAATTTTTAAACTGAAGCTTTGTAATGTCAGTGGTTTTGAGGCTAAAGAGAGCCCCGATTTTGTGCAGACACACTGAAATTCAACAATGCAGTGATTCACCAGAATGTAATGGCATTTGTTTTTTTATCATGTCAAAATAGACATTTCTTTTAATAATACTATTGGCCAAGAACATTTAACTTAACCATGTTACAAGATCAAGCAGATCCTGTGATTTGAATGTTGATTAGTTGTATTCAGAATTCACAGCCTTGATTAATTTTGGCTTCTTTAACATTGGCCCAATCAAGCAAACAAATATAAGAAAAAAATTGCACGTTGCTATGGGCGGAGTGTTAAAATCTCTTTAATGTGTGATATGCCATAGAATATCCACTTTGTATGATAAATTTAGCAGCCCTCAAATGTATTCAGCTGTCTGTGAAGAAAGACTGAATTTGTTATCTTCAAATTCAGCACCACCACCAAGGAATTCAGTTACATTCAAGATTGGCTTTTGGCAGAAATTACCCTTGTTTGAAGGTGAGAAAAAATAACCCATTGAGGTGCTTACCATGAATTTATTCCTTTTGTATACAAGCCTTTAGTGTTCACACATAGCAATCTCAGCGTATTTGCAATTTTGTATATACCACATAATTCTAAAAAATAGCTGCCTGCCAGTTAATTTTTCTGTAATGAAGAAATCAAACCGGGTGGAATTACTGAAAAATAATGAAATTGTCACATGTGACAGCACATACAGAAAGACGATTAACTGCTACAGTTTCTGATTCCTCCACAATTAAGGACAAACAATAATAGAGCATGTTCAATAATGTGAATCATGAGGAATATGTTGCAGTTTACAATTCCTGTTTAACCTCCTCTTATAGTGAAAGGGGAAAAGGAAGCATCTATTGAGCAGCTGTTTATAATAAGCACTTATTATGCAACTGATGGATTCAAAAACAAATGTAAAAACACCAAGAGTTGTCTTGATATGACCACGTAATCAGCCTCCTACAGAAAACTCTCGCTTTCTGGTTAAAATTCTGAACTCTCTCCAAACATAGTAACAGCCTTTGTCACTCCTTACTTTTTATAAACTTTGCAAGTTTGTAACAAATGCCACAATGCAAAATGCAAAACTATTTGATTTTTTTGTTGCTTCGACAGTTTGCTTTTTCATGCAGGTGTAGGACTACCAGCAAGGTGAAGAAGGTGCGACAAGGCTTAGCAGAAACAACTTATGACCTACAGTAGAGTAATTGAGTTAGGAAATACTGTACCTGTACTTGGGTTCAGCTAAAGATTTTGTTAGAATTGACAATTGGTCAATAAAATGACTGCTTTGTAACAAAGGTATTAATTAATGCCTTGGATTGTTTTATGATTTTTATGTGTCTTTGAGAATTAAAAAACTACCATAAGAAAGAAGAGGCTGATATTTTTTCTTTTTTTGAATCAGTGGATTTTTCTGGAGTAGGGAATTGAAAGTAACAAAACCCGTCAAGTATAAATTTAAAGTATTGCACTATTTGAACTACAGTAGTTTCTTGCTTTTGTTATTTTTTATTTTTGGAGTGAATGATGTGCTGAGGACAGTCTACAGTTTGTCTGTGTTCACAAATGAAATGTTTCTGTTTATGTTTGGCCTGTATTACTTTCCTTTACATACTGTATATACTGTAACAAACCTTCAAATATTTACCATCTATCCAACTTTTCCTGTTATTCCTTTATTTTGTATGAAGCGACGAGTTTTTCTCTTGAACAGCTCAAATTGTACAACTTTAACACTTGACCCACAGATCTAATTACATTTGAACATTAGAATGGTTCCAAATGACAGGACATCTATTTATACAGCAGGGGTTTTTCTGGAACATTGTGAGTAAAGTGCTGTACCCTGCTCAAGGGTACAACAGCTGTGCACCATCCAGGATTTGAACTCGCAAACCTCTGCTCCAGATCCCCGACCACTACTTCATATTGTCAAGTAAGCTCTGGACTGTCTTTTTTATCTTGTTCTAATGAGAATTTTCTTTTTGAGCCTGAGGTTTGTAGCCTGTACAACCTTTTTAGACATTGACATTGCAAGTTCTAAACTGTCCAGTTGGTAGACTTTTCACTCTACAAAACAGCCTTCCTTAAGTTAAGTTCTCTGATCCTCCATATGATCTGAAAAGAAAGCAGAATCTCCAGTCAGAGAAACACAGTAGAATACAGAATCGTATTGCTGTGAAACCCATCTGCCAATTTTCTGGTTTAGCTTCTCTCACCAGAGGGAGAGCCAGCACTTTGTCCTTTTCAGGACTTCAGGACTGCTCTAGCTGAAACACGAGACAATAGAAAAAACAAAACAAAATTGTTTTCCTTATCTTCTTTTTTTTTGCCAACCATTACAGTGAAGACCCTACTGTGCATTCCATTTCTTCCTGCTAGCAACACACTGACTGTGTGGATGAGATCCTGTTTTGGGTGGTTTGTACCCATACAATACCTTGCACTGATCCAACATTTTAGAGTTTTAGCAAATTAGTAATAGGTTCTTACAAAATAAAGAAAACAGGAAAAGGCCAGTGTTATTTCACTGGTGACAGGCACTTTTATGTAGTTCTTTTATCAGGTGGTTTGCTATCAGCAACACACGCAGTAGTTCGCATGTATATTATTATAAATAATACATTTTATTTTATGAGTGCTTTTCAGAGGTCATATCATGATTGAGCAGTTTTATGTCAGAAGTTTTAATGTAACAAAACTGAAGCTAAAATGCAGTGAAAGTCCATTTAACAGAAACAAGTGGGAGTTCAAACAAAGGACACTCTGGTGCAAAGGGATGGATAAAATATCCTTAATCAAGTCCATATACCCTGTGTAGAGCAGGAGTTGCTCAGGTTTCATGTACAAGAGTTTCAGGACCTCATTTTGATCAAGGGCAGGCAGTAGGCTCTCTGGATGTCCTACAGTTGATGCTGCTATGCATCCTGACAGAGAAAGCCTAGTATTCCTCAGAGCTTTCAGGCTAAGAGTGGCATCACTGGGGCCTGCTGTTAACTGTATGAGAAGGCTGGTTAGCAAAAATGCTACCCCACACTCTATACGCCTTGCGGTTAATTATCTACAAGGTCCCAAGCTACATTTGTGAACATGTTCCATCACTTTCCAGGTCTCCAGAGGCCTTCTATGGAAAATGCTGTCCTCTCATGTTTTGTAATGAGGAAGAACCAACAGTAAAGTGCACATCAGGCAGAATCCACAGAGATTGAATGTTTCGATGTCTGCTTGGTTAGTGTGGCCAAGTCACTCATGTACTGTATTGTGTTGTAACTGTATAACTCTCTCTCCAAGTAATGTATGTATAAATTAGTCCTGTGAAATGGATAGACATAAGCACATGTTTATGTAGGGATGTGAGACAGCAAGTGATATTAATCTGAGTTTTCCATTCATTTGGGCAATTAATAACTTTAGCACTAGCATTCTTTGGTTGCCAGGATACAGTGTTATTGTGGGGGTGAAAATGTGTGTTTTCTGTTTCCTTTAAGAGAAATGAAGAGAACATAATTTCTGCAGGTCTGTATTCTGATTTACCTACAATATTAATAGAAAGCTACAGAATACAGTGAAAATTCTCAGAAGAATTAAATTATCCCATATCCCATGAAGAATTTGAAACAAAGGAAATCTGTGGATTTAATTAGGTACAAATGTATTAAAAGTCCTCATTTCAGCTTATTCACACTATACCTTTAATCCTTTGTGCCAGTCAGACAAGTTTAAATGATTTTCTCTTTTCCATCCAGAAAATTATGTAAATGATAAAAGTAACTTTGGTTCAGGTCAAGCAAATAAGTGTAACTTATATTATAATAAGGAGACATTTCTAGTCCATATAAAAGACAAAGCTTATATTACAATCACTGAGATAGTGATTAGTGTGATTGATCTGCTGAAGACGGAGGTACTTTATTGGGACATTTTTCTCTGAGTATTATATTGGAAAAAGTGAACATATAGTTAGTATTAAATGAAATATCTTTGAAAATTAGTAACTCATTTTATTAGTACAGTAAGGTGCACTACTACTGTATCTGCACTTCGAGGTGCTGGAGATGTTGGTTTTTCTAGAAAAAACTAACACCCTGTTGTGTCTTGATATGTGTGCAGCCAGCGCTCTTAATATTAATAGAGAACATGTTTCCTTGACCTGAGAAGGGAGCCTTGACTGTGCTTTGTGAATTACAAAGCACCAACAAAAAAGAGGGTTAGTGAATTACAACTGAATCTGTTATTGATTTGAGCCTTGACTATCTTCCAGTTTTCACTTCAAAGTTTCTGCATCTTCAAGAAGGAGATGCAGCTTGAAATAAGCAAAGCAAGGGACACAAGATAAACTGGGGGAACAAAAATGAATCATGACCATTTTTTAAAGAGAGTATTAGAGAGACGTTTTGTTACTACATTTGGCAATAGCAGTCCTATTGCTCACCCCACTACCACTAACAACTGTGTAAAATGTGTGAGCAGTTTGGTGGAAATAGCAGTCTGTACAAATGTAATGGGTTTTGGTTTTGGCTGCAGGGACTATGAAAACTGTGTAAATGTAGACACCTCCAGTCTTTTCCCAAAGAATGTAAACCAAATTGATGGGCAGTTTATAGCAGAAGAGCTTTGATATTGACATACTCTATCTGCAGGCTGTTCTTATTGGTCTGATCTCAAGATATCTGAAAAGTACTTCTTCTCCTTCTCCACCTTCTCCTCTTCCTTCTTTTTCTTCACCAACAAATATGGCCAGGAAGCAAGCGAAAATCACATATTTTAATCTACATGTGCTAGGAAAGCTGGAGTGATATTTTTAGTTGAATTAGAGCAGAAATATTGTCTTGGCTATTTCAAGAATTTCAGAGGAAACAAAATAATTTTGAAGTGATGAAATACTGCCAAGAAAATAAAATGATTTTTTTTTCCATAATGCAGTTGCAAATGACTTTAAGATTGTAATTATTCTCTATATGTCATATGGGTTGCCTCCATATGACATTAAAAACTGAAGAGTAGCATAACTGACCCATTCTAAGGTGTAGGACATTATACCCGAATAAAAAAAAACACTGAGACATAAAGGCATTGAAGTTGCTTCCTTTGTCGATGATGCTTTTTATGTTCTGCGTCAGTGAATTTCTGTGTAGAGGTTATTAAAACTTCTCAACAGTGTGTTAGAGAATGGTATAATATACTGTACTAACCCTAGTTTCAATATATTATATTAATAAAATATATTAAAAACTCTACTTTTCTGGTAAATTGGTAATACATTCATTGTCTTTGCATATACAGTATGTGCTGCTTCAAGAGACAACTCCACAGAAATAAAATGTTGTTTGTTTCACCTCTGGCTTTCCTTTGTGCTTATGCAGGGAAGACTGCAAGAAAAAGTAACTTGGACACACAGTAGTGTGCACAAATGCAGTAGCTTTTTCAAACATGTCTGGGTTCAGGTCTCTATGCATGTCCCAGTGCTCTGCCTGTCTTATGGAATACTCTCAGGTTTCTGACTCAGTCTAGATTACTTTTTGGTGTTTGAACTCATTAACAGGACTCCCAAAATATTTCTCATGCGTGGTCTTGTTGGAAGTTGTTTTAGCTTCTTCCACGTATACCTCACCTGAGGGCCTTGCCAGATTTACACAGTGACAAGTCAGACTTTCTTCTTCATCTGTGACAGCATCTTAGGCTCTTGGTATTCAAAGTCTACTCTTTCTGGTAGATTTTAAATTAACTGAGTTACACTCCAAACCACACTTACACGCTGTAGAGAAACAGACAAGGCAGTGGCTGTAACAATTTTTTCATGTCCTTTTTCATACATATCATTTTTATTTTTATATATTTTTTCAAGCTTTTTGTAATTTAGTGAAGCTGGACGGCTTTTGTTACTTTTTGCTGCAGCTGTTAGAAAGTTATGATAGAACCAAAAGGTGTTATTAAATACATTTTTACAGTAAATGTCAATTTTATTTTAAATGTCAGTGGCAACTTTTTAAAAAGAAAATACTCACCATGGACTCCTTCAAAACGTAATGCTTTATGTATACCATTCACAGAATCTATGAATAGTGAAATTTAGCGGTTCACAAAATGCATGTATAATTTATGAGAGCAATAAATATGCTCCTGTTGACACTTCATTATGCAAGGAAAGCAGATGGTGTCATCTAACGAGTGTCTTAAGTTTAACTTGTCTGTTCTCTCGAAAGATGAACATCCCCAAGACAGAGGAAGAAAAAGCACCCAACATTAATCTCCAGATTATCCCTCTGCATGCTGAAGCAATGGCATGGAAATATGACACCATATGGACAGTTAGACATTTTGTATATGCTTAAATCAGCATAACTGTGACAGAAACTAACCGAGGGTTCTCATTATAACTCAGAAGATTATTCTCTCTGGCGCCAGGTCAACAGAATACAGAAATTGTTACTTTTTACATTGATATTTTAATAATGCTCATAACAGTGATCATGATCTGTACAGCAAGAGGGTTCAGAGAACAATATTGTTTTTTTCCATTACTTTGTTAGTTATCCTGTTTAGATTTTTTCATTTTTTTCTTCCTGTTAGTACTGGCTCTTCTTATTTAATGACGAAATACTTTGAGTGCTTGATGAAGACAATTCACTTTTGTTCTTATAGATTATTGAATAAAGAAATACAACTCACCAAGCCATCATTGGCATACCATACATAACTTCTTTTTTTATGAGCAACCTATGTGAAAATTGTTTTCAGAAAATGTTGTATAATTGAACCTTTGAGTTCTTCTGTTGGACCTGGGCCAGCATTGCCAAATGCACACTTTAGCAGCCCCTGTGTCTGTCTGGATCTGACATCAGCCACTGACTGAATTTTACTCTAAATGAAAGATGTACTGTAGCCCTTGTGTAAACATTTCGTGAGCAGGGAAGCTGGTCCTGTCTTTGCATACTACTGTACATAGTCTGCAGTCACTCCGTTCACCAACTGATTGTGTTCTTCCATTGCTTTCCTTCTGACATTCTGTGGTTACCAGCTCTGGTCCCTGAGGACTACAATTCCTTTTGCACAGTGCTTTGAAACACCCACAGGAGAGTGAACTTGTGGGAAAAATATATTTTAGTGCAATATATGGAACACACAGCCAGCCTCAACCAGTGTCTAATAAATAACAAGTCTCCTGCCCTTGAACACTTTCAAATGCTGATAATTGAGCTTGGTATGAGCATGAAAAAGAAAAGAGTTATCAGTATTAATATACTTTGGGAGATGATTGAGTCAGAATGGGAGAAAATACATGTCAATATGCTGCTTAAATTGTGTGACAGAATGCCTGTGGTTGTTTCAAGACTGGCTTCTAAAATGAGGAGTGTTTTCTCTTGAGAGGGTTAATATATTATCATAATAAAGTAATATTTTATGATGAATCCATATCCAAAGCAAAATAGCTTTCTGCCAGGTTATCAGCCAAGCTTCATTTGTGAATGCCATTATAATACTGGGGAGGAAAGCTGTCCTGATCACCCAGTCTACAAATAAGATGGGCAGTGTGTTGCCTTAAAGCACCACCTGACAAGATAGTAATTCTCCACTTTGTGCAGTCAGCCCTGTTTGAATGGTGCAAGCTGTTTCCACGGTGAAGTACAGTACCTTCTCCGATATCACAATAGGAAAAAAAAACAATGAAATGTTTCATTTGGGACCAGCCATTTTTATGATATGCACTGTTTAGAATTAGACAGATAATTTGAACATGTTCTTGAAGCTAACAAATACAGCAAAAATGTATTGTGTAATTATTTTTCATCTGCTTGAGTGAATTTCAAGGTTGTGTCCAAAAGTGTGCACTGTGAAACATGAAAGTGAAAAGAAATATTTTATTTTGTCGGTAGATGGAAGTCTTTTGGTGCTGGTTTTCAGAATTTTTGGTTGCATCTGTGGTCAAATAAGAATGGCAGACAATGTAACATAATACAGGAGCTACCGTTTTACTCCTTCTCCGGTCTGAGCAAACTCAGATTAATGTCCTAGCTGTTTTCTCCTTCAGGGAAGTACTATACACAGTTGGATTATAAAACCGCCCACAGCTGCTGCTTGTTAGGTTACAAAGCTCCTGTAGCTCCTGTAGCTTCGTTTGTAGCTGTGGTAGCAACATATGTCGCTCTGATGAAAGTATCACCTCCCTAACAATTATACCCCATATTATGTCACAACAGCTATTAGTGCATAGTGTTTTAGATATCTATATTTTAGACAGTGATTTTGAATATGCCCTTTGCTGTTCTTGGGCATTTGAGATTCATACATTATTTAATTGACCACAAACCAAAAATAGTTTAAAATCTAAACTCAACAACCACTCATTTACTGTTAACAAACTGTTAAAAGAAATAACTCATGAAATTAAACTGTCACCCAGCTGCTTGATACAGTATGCCCTTCTTGCTCATTTGAATTTTGAAAAGTGAGATTTTAGAAAAGTGAGAGATTTTTAGAAAAGTGAGAGTAGTTCTATACACTGTATATTGTACTGCTATTATTATTAAAGCAAGGAAAATGGCCAAGAAGAACAAGTGATACCAGCTTTACTTTCTACCTGCTTTTCCAATTCAAATCAAGGGGGTTGCCAGAGCCTATCCTGGCAAGCAACGTATGCAAGGCAGGGTACACGTTGGATGGGACACCATCCATCACAGGGCAGACATGCACATACTCACACCTAAGGCCAATTTTTCCAGAAGCCAGTATACCTAACAGTATGTTTTTGGACCACGGGAGGAAACCGGAGCACCAGGAGAAAACCCTCGCAAATACACGGAGACCTTACAAACTCCATGCAGGTACAGGTAGCACCCCAGAACCAGAACTGAATCCAGAGCCTCAGTGCGATGCTAACTGCTAAAGGTGCATGGTAAAACCTGTATACCGGTAAAACGCGGTTCTTTAGTCTCGTGGTACGTACCAGCACGCTCTGTAATTTCCAGCAATTTCCGTTAGCTGTTTTATTTTTTCGATTGTATCAAAGATTTTTTACTGTTTACATTCATAAAATCAAAATTGACTCAAAGAATAAAATGACTGCGATAAAAATGTCATTAACTTCAAAAGGGTAAGTAAAAAAGTCATACTAAAGGGATTTCCTGCATATCCTTGGCTAGTAAGTTTAGAAATATGACATGATTTCGGAAATCGCAGAAATAATCGCCGCTGATTGGTTGAGAAAGACCTTGACTTTCATCGATACAAGCATTCCCAATGACCCAGTGAACATGTGCTGTTCTTTCTATATTTTCTGATTCTACTGTAACTCTAGTTGGGAAGGAAGTCAAGTCTTCATGATCATGTTTTTAATTCCATTACTACCATTAGACATGCTTTGATTTTTTTTTCTTTTTTGCAAGTAAGATTGTTTTAAGCTGTTTAAGTCAATATACAGTAGAATGTCTTGTCTCAGCAATGTTTTTAAGCAAGTATTGAGGATTCTTTGAAGTTTTAAATGAAATAGCTAAGGGCAATTGAACATGCTAAACATGTTTCATAAGGTTGTGAATGTCAACTTTACTCATTGTAAAGAAAAAATATTACAACACCTTTCATATTTTGAATTTTACATTGTTATCTTGTTAAAGCACAATTAACCTCCAGTACCTAGTGAAAAAAAGATTTAATCATTTAATGATTGACAAAAATCTGCATCTTGTTAAATTGTTCTGTTACACTGTTCAGTGTTATTTTTAGTTCTTTGGTTCCAATAAAACAACAGAACAACATAATTTTCATTACTTTATAATGTATACAACTCAATATGCTTTAGTAATCAAGAAATCAAACTATGAGAGAGTCTCCATACATTCAAAATAGTTTGCGGTATACAGTGGTATGTATCGCAATACCGCGGTTCGTTTTTCAGAGGCAGTACCCAACCCTACTAACTGCTGCACCACCATGACATCCCTAAACATTTACAGAATTGACAAATACAGATTATGTTGAGAACAGTAGTTCTTCATCAGTGTTAGACCCTTTCCCACTTTCCCACTTTCTTTAGTATTGTAATTTCCTCAAGAGAGGAAAATCTAAATCTGTTCTATTTTAAGTCAGTGATTACAATCTAATTGGAAGGTTTTGGCACTTCTGTAACTTCTGTAACTGACAGAAGGCTGAAAAATTACATGCATTTCAAGGGTGCACCTGTTGCATTTGATGTCTTTGTTAAAGTGTGTACTCAGATATGAATCCCCTTTCACTTAAATGTGAAAAAGAGAAAGGATGATTACTTAATTATTAATTAATTAACTGCAGTATTATGTGACCAAAACACATTTGACAATGTCTAAGAGATACCCCTGTATGAAGTAAATAGTGTATATACTGAAAGTATATACTGTATGGAAAGATGGTTGATAATATTTTTCTACTTTAAACAATCTGTTTTTCTTTAATAGGTTCTGTACCTTTGAGGTCTCAAAGAGAACAGGTAATTACCTACACTATTCTATAATATAATGGGGCATTATTTTTTGCTCTTTGGTTTGTGTATTAGGTCACAGGTCAGTGGCTCACAGACTTGGCAAAAATCACTCTTCTCACTGAGTCATTTATTATCATTACCTTTTATCATACAGTATTCTCAGTCTGGTTCTAGGTACTTTTCTGAGGTCACCTATTTACTTCATTTAAAGGGTAACACTCTCTGGTTTTGTCCTTGTGTGCATATTAACAAAAGAAAGTTCTAATGGGATGATGCGCATCTTGAGGTATCTTAAAGGATTTGGCTACAGTGAATTTATTTTACATTAATTCACTGTAACTGCAAAATTGGTTATAATACCAAATTAAAAAATATCATAAATAATTACAATTAGCTAAGTAAGTAATTAAATTAGCTTTGATGCAGAATGGCTTTTCCTGAATATGAATCTGAAGAGTGTTATATTGTGCTGTCAGTTTTTAAATGAAACAGTATGCATCCAGATCTTGCACATTTCTTCACATACATTAGACCAAAATAATGTGGAATTTTAATAAATATTAACAATACAATAGCTCCTTGAGATTTAGAAATATTTTACCATAAAAATGTCAGATTAAGTAATAGATTTAATTCATAAACCTATGAATAATAATACACAGACCAGTGGTGAGCCACTTCCACAAGGTTTCAAAGTTAATGCACATCCCTACAGCATCCCTAAATATTAATTGGTTTTCACATTGCAATTAACATGCAGCAGGCATACAGCAGCACTGGAATGTGCTTTTGTGTTCACAAAAGTTCTGTTTGGAAGCGGTCACACATTCTTTTGCTCACTGTTTTCAGGATGATTTGAGTATTTCTTAAAAATGCTTATTGCTGCTGTTGATCTGTCAGCAAAACTGTATTGTAAAAGAAACCCACCGGAATTAGACAATCACATTTCGAAGACTGTTCTTTTGTTTGGTGATACTAAATGCAGTACATTGTCTTTCATTTTATTGAGATGGAGCACACTTCAGCAGTATAGGATTGTCTGATGAATGTTTAACTATATTGCATCTGTATACAGACTTTTATTTATACAGTTAAGGAGATTAAGGGTAATTCTACATCTCATCTCATTTACTCATTTACAGTAAAGATTTAGAGAGCATCAGTTTTTATAGCAGGACATTTTTTGTGAAGCATTCTAAATGAAGTGCCTTGTTGAATGGTATAATAGTAGTGCCCAACCCTAGATTTGAGTCCAGAGCCCTAAATGCTCCATAGTGCTTCCTTACTGTATATCTGCTTTTTACTTTAAATTTGTTTCTAGAAAGAGCAGTTCACTTGCTTTTGAAAAATTCATGGAACAATATATAACTGAAATCTAACATTTAATAGTGTGAAATCTTTAAACTTGTTTGCGTAAGTGCTACCTAGCATTTGGATTCACAGTTTTAGTTTACTGAATGCAAGAACATTATCTGCTTTGATCATGTGCGTCAATAAAACACATTCTTTTTGTGATTAAGTGTTTTCTCCTAAAGGGGAAATATTTTATTTTGTAATAATTGTTTCTGACATCTGTTGAAATATTGACTTATTAAGAGCTATGCGGCATTCACTGGTTCCTTTTTAGGAATGGAGAAAGCAGGACCTCATCCTTTACAGATTTTACAGTTCCCTCCACGATACAGTTGATGCTGAATGAATATACAGTACCATAGGAAATTGCTAACAATTTTTCCACAGTTCATTGCAAGTGCAACAACAAAAAATACAACACAGCTTTTTTTCTTAAATTAGCAATACATTTAATAGTTGCAGAATGTTTTCTTTTGATTAGAAAAAAATGCCATTGGATGGAGAAAAAAAATAACATTTCATAAAAGTGGTCTATAGAACAGTCAACACAAATACTGGGATGATAATCTTATATTTCACTAAATCTCACTACCATAAGATTTTAAGGCCTTCTTTGTCCAGACTGCTGGTATGCTTTTTTTATTAAGAGACATGTGCAGGAAAAGCAGGAGACAGAAGAGCCCTTTCTAAAGCAATCATTCTTTACGTCCACATGGTTTCAGAGACTTGGCATTTACACCAAAGTGCACAGCTAAGGTACAGGAAGAAATAAACCACTTCCACATGGTTGTTGTACTTAACAGATAGGCTGATGTTAGTTTAGTGTCCCAAGATAGAAGTACTTGATTATAATAATAAAATATATAAATAATAAAATGTTGCTTGGCAGCTCTTTTGAGGAAGGGGGAATATTACACCATTGTGTTGCACAAACGTGTGTTGCAGAAGACGCATCTTAAATGTGAAATGAGAGTAAGAAGACCTGACATTTCAGAGGAGCCCTGCTGCTTAGTTTCACTGATTTACTTCAAAAAATGTAATAAAAACACTTGCATGATCTATTTCAGAAAATGGGGTTATTGTTAAAACTGAAAAGGGAAACCTCAAATTATTGTTTTGTGAGATCAGGGGACCAAGGACAGCTTCAGAGTAATGCTGGTTTCAAGTACAGTTCAAGTTTTCAGATAAGCAGGTTGGGGCATCATGTTGTCAAATTGAATTTCCACTGATTTTTTTGTTTTGTTGTTAAGGCTTTCCCAAAGCGCTTGGGAATTCTTCAATATAAATGTAGATCTTGAGAAATTGCACTGTGGACTGAAGTCTTATTGCATTATATTATAAGGGATATTCCTTATCTTTCTTATCATATTAGTCCAGTGATTTATCACTGCGTGTCCAGTTGGAAGTTGGAAGCAGTGGATAGGTCAGCTCACAATCAGTTTTAAGAAGATGCTACCCGATGGCATTTCTTTTGTGAGTTTTGCGTTGTTTCCCAAAGGACAAGATGTAACTGCCACAAAAGATTAGTTTGCCTGTTTCACAATATGAATTTATAGTCACAGTTTCTAGGAAAAAAGATAGAATGCTGTCTTTGAATTGTCTAGCAATGGATCAATTTTTCCTAACACTAGAAACTGACTGTATAATTTATGTTGCACATATTTTTTCCTGATGTTAATGGTGTAGAGCAGCTGTCACTTTCTATTAGGTTTTCATTTGTTTTCCTTGCTTCTCTTTTTGAAGAAAACAAATCACGCACTAGACTGTGTACCTTACAGGATTTAAGGGAAACTTGCTTGCACCCTAGGTCATCTAATTTCATATACTGTATTTCAGACTCTGTTGAGTCTTTGTGCCTATGGGGTGTCATGGGACATTTGCCCTGTGTTCCAGTGGCTGATCTAATTAATGCAGTAGACACAAGAAGAGGTCCAATTTCTGCACTGCATGACTATTTCATGTCTAAAATTGCTTCAAATAAAAATGTATTCTTGAAAGTGAGAGCAAATGACCACATATACAGTATATGCTGTCACTTGCTTACCAGAATAATGCTTTTCTGGCTTCAGAGCACCTTTTATCTGTATTGGGTTGTCCTTGTTGTCAAAGTGAACTGGTTAAGGCCCTTAAAGGGCCAAGTCTCTCCCCTCTTGCACTTTTGTTGTTCTTAGACTTTAAAAAGATAAAAATGCAGCTTTGGATGTTTTAGTAGTTCAGGTGGGTGCTCACACCTGAAGAAGGCTCCACGGCCGAAACGTTGTGTTTTCTTTCTTCTTTTTTTTCAGCATGGAATAAACCTATTACTTGTTCCTTTGGATGTTTTATAGTCACAAGCAAAGAAAAAAAAACAATATTAATTTTACAATAGGAAGTAAATATTTAATATTCATGTCTATTAATTTAATAAAACATAAATATTTTGCAATAAATATTGATTGCTGTTAAAATGTGTCCAGCTTTCAGATCTGCATGCATAAAAGACATAATAGTTATCTTTCAAGAGTGTATTTGTTAACGCAGTCAAGTAGATAAGTGTTCTATTCTTTAAATTCAATGTAAGACAGTTATAAGTTATAAGAAAAAACAGTGGTGAAATTTACATTTCTAATTGAAATAGTATTTCAAGAGGAAAATAAAGCAAAACAAATATCATGAACATGATTTATCATGGATAGATATACCTTGCTAATTAACATTAACTGGGGACTTTGGGAAAGTACAGTACAGTGCTGTGAAAACGTATTTCCTCTGTTCCTGATTTCCTCTCTTATTGCAGATATTTGTTATTTGTGTTTAGTGTTATTTGTTCACATTATGTCTAAAGATCTGAAAACATCCAGTGTGGCAAATATGCAATAATAGAGGAAATCAGGAAGGGGTCAAATACTTTTTCACGGCACTGTATATGCAGCAGTGGACCTGCCCAGGCATCTTAAAACATGTTTGGCTGTTTTCTATACCTCTGTGGAACTATGCAGTTTTAGAGCAAGAGACAGTGTTGATTTTGGCAGCAATGTTGTTCTAGGTTTAAGCTGCTGAATAAGGGAATGAATGTCCTTCTGGTGGACTGTGAAAAAGATTGGTGGAACAAGTAGATTGTTTCATGTGACCTTTTGTAGATATTGTGGCAATGGATGGAAGGAATGAAATGATTCCCTCCCCCTCCATACAAAAATGGGACTTATTCTTACCATAACGTTACAGTAACATCTGGCTTCTCATACACATTCTTGTGCACTAACAGTTGATCTGTGCTTGGTTTGGTGTGGAGGGAATGTGGAGTAGATTGTTTGTGTTGCAGCTCATTTTGTGTGACCTTTGGTGTCCTAGGGAATTTATGAAACACTTAATGTTTACCCTAGTATTAAGTAGTTCCAGCATATTACTTTCCTAAAATTTTCCTATTTGGTAAGAAAAGCCTTGCTTTTCACATACTGAAACCACGGTTAAAGGGGAGCTACACAGTTATTTTTATATTTCAGAGTTAGAAAGAAACAGCATTGATGAATGCATTTCAAACCACAGTGACAGTGAACTTACTGTAAATCAAGTAATAGACTAAATTTCCAGGTATGGTCAGAATCATATTCTGCTATTCAGAGCGAGACAACACAACATCCAGTGATGTGAAGTAGCCTTATTACATTGTAAACAAGCAGACTTGTGAATGTATTTCCTTTAGTCCAGTAGATGTTTTGATGATTTTGATGACAAATACAACTTACTCTGCATACAGACCACGTTGGAACATTCTGTGGTGAAATGTTCGCTGCACAACCTGTATTATTCACTTATGCAGCAGGAAGGGCTGCTTCATGTCGGAATTCATGTAAACTCTTGCTCTCACCCTAAGTGATACCAGGGGTTATCGACAACATGGTGACTATTCAGTACTTTCACAAAGTTAATGATTTTCTGCTTCATACCGTCTGTTAATGTATTTTGCTACCACGATTTAATAACAGGTCTGAGAAATTGGGACATTTCTTCAGATTGTATTGGATTGTTAACCATTAACTAAAGATCACATTAATTGTGACTAATTAGGTATTGGTTTTAATGAAAACAAGGAGACTTTCTAGTATAAAATCCCAAGGTACACCAAAGCCCTTTGCACTAAAACACTTGTACCCTGAGGGAAGCATGACAAGACGGCTTGTTCTGTAAATAAGTGAACCGAGGTTCAACCAGTCAGTTAAACCCAAGGCCTGCAACATGTCTGAGCCCACCTTGAGGCAAAATGCGCCATGGACAGAGATATAACCATCATGATATTTATTTTAATGATCAAGTATCATTCCAGAAATAAGATTAAGGTATAGGAAGGATTCCAGTAATATTAATAGGAATTTCTTGTTCTTCAGGTGTTTTCCACCTGAGTAGAAGTGTACTGGATGTATAGTGTACTGGATATGTATACATTGCTGAATATCATAGCAAAAGTGTCTGCTAGTAAGTAAACAAATATGTACAGTAGGCTTGTGCTACTGTAGTTTCAGAATATCTACAATGTCAGGGCTTTACATCGGCAATAAACATATTTTTCTATCATTACAATGATGTCTTTTACTTTCACTCTTGGTTCCCAACAAAAGTCTAGCTCTGCTCTTCACAAATATTCCTAGGCCTGCACTGGATCTGCACAAAAACACTTTGGTGTACAATAGGCATGTTAAATGCAACACATTCTCTGTTCCTGGCCTATGCTTTACTAGTTGATGTGCAAGGTGCTTTTCAGCATGGGAAATAGTCACCAGGCATCAAAGGTCTATATTTAATGAAGAATCCCCATTAGATAAAAGCTATACAAATGTTTTGAGTTAAGTTGTTCTCTTTGAGAAAATGACTGAACTGAATTTGCTTTTAACATCACATGTTAATACACAGAGTGAATACAGAATGACAGAAATTGCAAAAATGAAGGATACTTAAGTTGTTTTGTAAAAGGGACTGTGTTGATTGTCAAAACAGGTAATTATTTATTATGCAACCTAATTAAGCACAATATAGGAAACAAGGGCAGAGGATAAGCCTTTCGTTTCCAGAAGCATTTGCATTTCAAAAGACCGTTCTCACAATGCATTATTTTCATGAATATATAGCTCTTGGGTTTGTAAAAATGCAAGCCAAATTCAAGTTTCACTGATTTGCTAAGATGTGCAAGAATGAACAGCTGTGTGTTAATGGCTTGAAAGTATAAGGGTTTTAAAATCATAATTTTTAAAGTGCAATGTATTGTCTTTACTGAGTGAAGTTAGTCCTTGAGTCGTTTGTGGTACTTTTTATCTTCCCATGTATACAGCCATGAGTATACAATATGCATAGAAGTGCACAAAACCATACTTCCTATACCACTTCAGAGTCAGCATGCCACAACTATAGAGAATCTGTGCTGTGTCTGAACCACTTTTGTGGGGTTGATTTTGTGATCAGAACTCATCGGTGCGAAAGAGACCCTTACTGATGAAGTGCAAAAATGGCAGTTGCTTTCCATTGTGTTGGAACATTATTTTAATGTGTGGTAACTGTGATGCAACACAGAGCGTTTCATAACTGGGACCTTTTTAAAATAGGCTATTGTGGGGCAACAGACACACCACCACGCAGCTGCAAGGTTCAAAACCATTTCTTTATACAGTATACTGAGGGAAAGTCGAACCCAGACACTGTAAAAAAACAAACAATAAACGAAACAAAAAAGTATAAGTTTACAAAATGCGAACCAAATCTGCAGTATTACTTTTTCATGTTCCCCCAGGGCTTGACGAGCACTTACTGTATTGTAGAAGACTGATTTGCATCCATCAATCAATCAGTCTTTATTTGTTGTAACATGCTTTGCAACAAGCTGCCACAGTACTCTTTGCCAAACTGTGTGCAACAAGATTTTGTGTCCAGGTATAGGAAAACATTAGGCATGGCAGAGAGAAAAACAAAGTATTGAAGGGACTCCCTGGGCATTTTCTGGGACTCTTGAAAGGAATTAAATCATCTAGGACCTTGTGATACAGTACATCACCTGCAGCTTCCAGACTGTGCCAGTCCTTAGCTGTTTGTGTGTTTTGAGAGTTACACTGCTACAAAGCTTACCGTGTCCATCCTTGACCCCAGGTCTGAGGCTAGCCACATAACCTTGCTTTGGTTGCAGAGGGGGTTCACATCTATTCAAGCAAGGCTTGATGTATAATCCATGGAAGTCTTCCCGGACTGAGGAACCCTAATGTATGAAAATATTTATCTTCTCAGTAGTTGAACTTGCTCAGTGAAGATAACTGTTTACTTTTCTTAAACTCCCTCCAGTAGCTCTTTAATTTAACCACAGTATCTCTTTGCTTATGTAAATGGGGAACCCTTGAGGACTGGGGGAGTTAAGTTTCATGCTAGTTTTTAGTTTTGTTCTTGGATAAAGTGCCCCAGAAAGTATCAAATATTCTCATATTTGTACGGATAGCCTTTACTTTTTCATCTTTGGGTTGATTTCAGAATTTAAATGTTTAATTCATCAGTGGAAATCAGGAGTACCTCTGTGATTTTGTTGTTTAATTATGCAGATGCGCATGTACTTCAGTCTGC
Source organism: Atractosteus spatula (assembly GCF_055471065.1). Taxonomy (NCBI): domain Eukaryota; kingdom Metazoa; phylum Chordata; class Actinopteri; order Semionotiformes; family Lepisosteidae; genus Atractosteus; species Atractosteus spatula. Next base: position 60,859,359 of record NC_142708.1, on the reverse strand, counting down.
TTGTGCAGGCGTTTCTTCTTTGAAATCTGTGGGTGGCTAGGACCATAATCTTTGGAGCTCTTTGACTGAGATTATTACGGATTCTGATTCTTTGTTTGGATTGAAGTTGTGATGAATGTTTTTGATAAAGGTTTTAACTAGGATTTAGCCTGACTTTACGCAGCTCTTGTGTGTATGTGTTTTCCTTGCTGAAGGCACGCATGCACATTTATACATTCTGAGATGTGTTTCTGCTTTTCAGTTTTCTCTCCAGTCCAATAATTTCTCTCTCTTATTCTCTGCAATTTATTGGAATGCATTTAACTGACTTTCTTTGCAGAATGGCAGGCTGCTCTAGACATACACAATGTCATGATGTATGGCAGGAAGATGCTGGGTAACCTCAACTGTCACTGCAGACGAAAAACAATTTTTGTATTTTCCCGTTTCAGAAAATGTGATTTCAGAAAATAAGTGATCTTTATATTTTAATTTTTTGTAGATTTTACAAATGTCAGTTTTTTTTATTAAGCCACTTCATTTGGAGTAGCCAATTGCACATTTATAATGGATTGGCTGCAAACCCTGTAACCGCACACAGGGGAAGATTAGGATGTGGGAGCAGAGTCTTCTGATCTGCCCACCTTCAAGTCGTCTTTCAGTAGAGGCTGTGCAGCTCCATTCAGGACGTTCAGTGCCATCTGGAGAAGAGGAAAGTCCCTGACTGATGACGAAGCATGCCTGCAAGTGGTGTTATAGTGGTCACTGTGTCACCATTTGCCGAGAGAGCCTGGTCTACAAATCACAATACATCTGTTGGTCACGCTCATCCAGTTGTGTGCACCACTACATGGGGAATTTGGGTCACAGCCGGCTAGTGATATGACCCAGGATCATACCCATGATGCACTCAGTCACATGCTTTTACAGGTTGAGAGACATGGGAGCATTCACATTTGGATTTTCATGACAGTGTAAAAAACAAACAACCTCCTCACACATCTTGGGATAGTTTTAAAACTGTAAATACATTCTCAAACAAATAAACTGGCAACCTTCTGTTCCCAACAATGGTATTCTCTGAGTGTAATAAATCATTACTGTTGAAATGGCCTTACTTGAAAACTCATTCATCCTTGCAAGTGGCAGTTGAGATTTCTTGTTAATTGATAGGTTAAGTGATTAAAGACATAAGATGAATTTTTAATAATGATGCTCTCTAGAATTTAGTGGTGTCTGTGAGTGTATCTAGTTTTCCTAATAAAATTATTTGACATTGTTAAGAGGAATATTTATTATTCCAATTTTAATACATTTTAAGAACCAATGGAATCATGCATAAATTACTGAATTTTAATGACATTTTGAATAATAATTCATTTCTATGATTTTCCTCAGATTATTGCAATAAAGAAATCTAGAAATAAATATTTTTTCAAAATTATGTATTAGCTATTTTGGGTTGTATGTGATTTTGAGCTATCCACTCATGCTGCTGTGCCCATATGGCATGCTTATCTTAATTTCCTGTTTTCTTTATTCATGAAAAGTATATTAACACAAAGGCAGAATTCACTTTACTCCAGTAAAATAAAAACTGCAAACATAAATATAAGTAAAATAAAGTCAATATGGCATTCACTAGCAACCTGTAGTAAATATTTTAAAAATAATTTTAGCTTACATTCTTCAAGTTTACTTGAACAAGACTCGTTTCTTACCACTGTAGCTGTTCTAGATCTTGGAATTGCATTTGTGCTTATCAGATGTAAATCAGAGCTATGCAGACTATTTATTGTCAGGATGATCATATGCTGGTCAGTCATAGTGTTCTGCCAGAAAATGCTGGCAATATCTTTTTATGATCCTACAGGGATCTGGAGTGGTACAACCACAAAAGGCGCTGGGCTGTCAGATTGAGCTGTAGAGTCCAGATGGTCCTAGACTGACTCTGGGATATTAAGCAATCTCAGTTAGAGGCACATACTGTAGTTGTTTGAGCACTGCCGGGTGGCATGCAGTGACATCACTCAGAGACATGCCACTCTTCTGTCAGGTGATAGCTCACCGGTAAGCCAGTGTAAGCCATATTCCAGTCTCACTCCAGTCTTCCAAGCTCACACCTGAAGAAGGCTCCACGGCCGAAACGTTGTGTTTTCTGTCTTCTTTTTTTCAGCATGGAATAAACCTATTACTTGTTCCTTTGCAGCCTACGCATGCTGACGCAGCTACCCACCTGAACTACATATTCCAGTCTTGTATGTACAGTATCATTCAGATAAAGATGTCCATTATGTCAAATAGACCCATAACATTTACATTATTATAACTTTCTCTGGTCAAAACAGTTCTTTTAAATATTGATTTCACATTATAAGCATTCAGCGGTATTCTGTGTAGCTAAATGTTGGATTTTGAAGAGTGTATGTTTTTGGTCATACCAATATATAACTTCATTTTTATTCTCCTAACTTTAATAATCTGCAGAATTTGGATAAAAATACTTAGTGGTAACCTTCAGTAAAACCCATGTTGTCTCTCTTTTTTTTACGCTGAGGTTCCTAACCACAACACTGAACACCAGAAAGAAAGATAAAATATAACCTAGTCCAGATGGTGGAACCCAGACCTCTGGGAAAAGAGCATTAACACATGAAGCAAAATCTGTGTGGGTGTAGGAAAGCATAAAAGGTTCTGGGATAGCTCTGAAACCAGCACAAGGTCTGAATGACACTGGGTTTTCCAGACTGCAGTGTGAAGTAGCACTGCACAGTGAACCAGGTGCAATTTCTCATGGGAATGCTAAAGGGTCCTTCACAAAAAGTGTCCTGAATGTGTTGGCAGTCAGATTTGTGGTCAAAATGGTGATTCCAAGATTAGTGCAAATGCCATCATCTACTGCGATGTCTCTCGTTTACACAGCTTCCCAGAGGCAGTAGATACATCCTTAATTATGCATTACAGAAAATCTATCCATCCATCCATTTTCTAGCTGCTTTACTCAATTCATTGTCACAGGGGAGCATAAGCCTAATTGCACAAATCATGGGCACAAGGCAGGATACACCCTGGATGGGATGCCTTTCAATCTCAGGGCACACAGACACAAACGCACACACCAGGGCCACTTAACCCAGAAACCAATTGTCAAGTGTCTTTGGATTTTAGAAGGAAACCCACATGAGAACATGCAAATTCCATGCAGATAGCAACCCAGGAATTGAACCGAAGGTCCCCAAACTGTGATGTAGCAATGCGATCTGCTGCACCACCGTGCCATGATGTTAATGTAAATTTAAGTGTCAACATCAGGAGTATATTTATTGAAAATAATAAATGATATATTTTGTAGGTCTTTTGCTGTGAGATGTTTATTTTTGGATAGCTGGGTTCTAATCAGATGGACTAGAGTCCTGCCTTGTGGCCTATAATCTTCTCAGTGCTGTTTGGAAATGGTTGTTACAAGTAAATTAAGTTGTTTGGAGCTGTTTGTAACTATCGATTTAGATCAAAGTGAACACTGTCAATAATCTGCAAATTTGTGTTAAAACTGGGTTCTTGGTCTGGGTAGTTTGTTTTGAAACAATGTGTTGATATGCTAGCTGTTCACACTTACAGTAGCTCAGTTGTCTTACATTTATTTGGAAGTGGACTAGAGTTCTTTTTATTGTTTTTGGAGACTCGTCTTGTGTTTACACTGAAATAATGAAGTAAATTTGGTCCCATTCTAACCTAATGTTTATATTGTTAGATGAATTTGGTACATTGTTAATTTAGTTTTATTAGCTTGCCTTTGAATTATATTTAGGAAGAAAATTCTGGTGCATCTTGTTTTCTGAATTATTGACATGTTGTACTGCTACTGAATTATGTACAGGATATTTATCTGTATATCTTTTGTCTTTGAATTATAGATTATGTATTATAATAGCATTGTGATGTATGATAATACATGTACTAAGTAACTTAACCTAAATTCATTTATGAATTCCTAACTTTGGTTTAAAAATCAGGGTTTATTATTTGCTTGGAAGAGACTGACTTCAAGAATTTGTAAGATTCTGTTTTGGGTCATAGTATTGATTTCACACGACTGGTAAAGGACTTGTGTTTATTTATAAGTTCTCATGTAATAGTTACAGAGCAAGTGAGTGTTTTTATGCCTTTAGGGTGGTATTTCAGAGGATTACAAGCCCAATTTAATGGTGTTTCTTAACAATACAACAAAATGTGTGAACCTGCTTTTTTGTCATGCTCCTTCTCAAACATTCATGCTTTATTGCCCTAGGGATTTTTAGTTTATCCGTCATGGCCTGTGAAACAGTGTTTTTTTTTGCAGATCTGCAATACATACACTGTCATCCAACAAGCCTGTATTAGCCACACATTTCAGATGGAGTCCCTCATCAGTGGGGTGTCCACAAATATGTCTCTGTACTTGTTATAGAGTATGCTCATTGCAGACACAGTGCATTTCAATCAGATATAATTTTTTGGTGGTTAGTTGATTTATTTATAAGCACCTACGATTTTTTACTTTTTTGCCTTATAGTAGGGGCATATTTTCATGTTTTTACAGCCCTTAAAGCACTAGGCCTTGCTGGGGATGATAAAATGCACATAATTAAGCCTCCTTAGAATCAGCAAGCCTTCACAAAAAGACCTCCTCGGTGTAAATTGGCACAGGTTTGCAAGTTTCTGCCCATTATTGTAATCAGCTTATTTATCCAGAGCTCTTTGTGTTCCTCTAAGAGGCAAACTCTTGTTTTGCCAGCGGTACTCAAATGCTCATCATTCCTGAAATGCTTGGCTTCAATGGGATTGGATGCTGTTTTAGTTGCATTGCTTTCTTCTCCCCTTAATCTTCAACGGCTGTTTGTCTAAGGTTTGAGATTAGCTTCCTCTTTAAGTTAAAGGAAGACTTTTGTAACATCTAGTGGAGTTGTCAGTGTCCAGCAAAATCATTGCTGTTATAATCTCATGGATATGTGTTCCGTCTTTCACATACAGTACATGTTTTAGGTAGTTAATGATTCCTTTTATCATGAAAAAGCCATGCAGATTTTACAACTCTAATGCAGGAGGTTCAGTTGAATAGCAGCACCCATACATCTGTGTAAAAGCTGAAACAAATTTTCTCATTATAAATGTGACTTTAAATAAAAAATAATAATTCACTTTGTTGCCAAGAATTATCTGGATGACATCATTTTTGTGTTGCTGCTCTTCAATACAAAGCAATAGCTCTAAGAATACTGCCTTGTTAAAGTGTAGAACATTAAAGTTAAAATACCACTATTGATGGTTTCTTTCAAAGTGGACCAATAAAACTTCATTTGATGAGCTTCTGTCTAAGTCTTACCTCTGAGACATGTTAACTTGTAAACTTCTTTTCAGTCCTTTGTTAACCTTCTGAAAAAAATATATTGCATATGTGCAGCAATATACAGTATAGGCAGTGTTTTTACAGTAAGTGAAGTACACTGAGAAGAAAGTCCCATCATATTTAGTCTCTTTTCATCCTCTGCCTGCACGATTCTCAAACTAATCTTCTACAGTATGTCCTGCAGATAGGTTGTGTGCTTCCCCTTGGGGAGTCCTACCACAGCCAGCTAATGACACAGCCCGTACTCAGAACAGCAGTGTCTGGGCTATAGGGCTCAGTCTGTGCTCTGAGCTACTGCCTTTACTGGTTGAGTCACTTGAGAGACCCTTGGTGTTCTTAAACCAAGACCTCCCAAGAGACACAAATTTGTCAGCATTCAAAGTTAAAAAGCTAATTAAAAAGATAATAGAATAGTTTTCATGTGGGGGGACATGTCACATCAGAGTCTGTAATGGTCTTTAATAGTATTTTTTGTAAAATGAGAATCTTAAGTAAGGCTTTGTCTGACTGGTTTTTAATTATTTGTTTTTTATTTTTATTTATGTCATCTTCCTTCCCCGCAGTCATGTGGATCTCAAAAAAGTTCAGTTATTTCAGTTTTATTTCATGAGGAATATTTTGTATTGGATCAAGCTGTGTTCTTGAGTGCTTGACTTTTTTCAGAAGCAGGGAAAAGTGTTTTGTGTCACACCCTAAATTAACAAGATTCCCACTGCACCACTCGCAGTGCAATTGATGTGTCCCAGCTGTGGTTCACAGGAGGGGGGGGCAACTTTTTTGGCATCTGGCATTCACCTAGAGTAGCATGATTTTGACAGGGTTTTGCAACAAAGATTTTTACAAACCATGGACTCGATTCTTGAAACATTAGGAGAGAGGTTTTCTGGATGCTTAAGTAATTACTGTACATTGTAGTTTGTTCACGCGACAAAGAAAGAAGAGGAAACTGAGATGGTATTAAATGCAATGAGAAAAAATATACAACTTGACAAGAAAAATGTGCAAATGGAAGAATAATTTGATCTTATTTTTTTATGAAACATATGAAATCCCCTTTGCACAAACATTTACCTCAGATTGTTGAAATGCTGTTGTTTTATTCGTTTCAAGAACATTGGAATGTACTGACATATATTAAAATGTGGTAGTGAACATATGTATTTTCCTAAAATATTTCAGTGCTTCTTTTTTCAGTAGCAGGGAAAAGTATTTTCTCTACAAAATCAGAACAGCTGAACCAAATGTGAACAGCTAGCATATCCATCCATTGTTTCAAACCAAACTACCCAAACCAAGAAACCAGTCTTAACATAGTCCTGTAGATTTTTTACAGTTATAAAATAATACAGTATTAATCCATGTAAGTAAATAATTCTACGATTGCACAGCAGTTCGTTCCGTTTCCAGTTTAACAACCTGCAAGGTTCTTATACAAGTGCAATAGTAGATTTTATACATGTTCATTTGACTAAATATGTCTGTGTACTGTACATTTCCAAAAAAAATAACTGAGATATGTAGCATATGAAATTTCCATTAGTATGAAATAACCTGAAACTGGCGCTGGATTAAATAAAGAAGTCTAAGTTCAGAAGTGATTTATATTCAGAACAAGTGATCTCATTATATTTCTAATAAATATATACAGTATACAGTGATAAAGGTCCAAATTTTACTCCTTACTCCTTCACAGAAATAAAAAGCAGACCAAAACTTGTAAGTGTTGACCTCCGAAAGACAACAGTCGGTAACCCTGTCCCACAAGATGTCACAGTGCATTTGCTAAATCCCTCAGGTAATGAGAAAGAAAACAAATTCACAGCATCTGTCATGCAATGAAAAAGAAAGGTGACATGTCTGACTGCTTCACTGATTTTATCGCTGATCTGAGATGATTTGTTTGAAAGGTGAAGCAGGAGAATCATATTGCAGGCGTGATACTATTGCTTAATAACATAGTGTGTTTGTGTTTATTAACGTTTTAAATTAACCAGTTTAAACCAATAGGCTTAAAATCCATAACACATGAAATCCGTAACACGATTTTGGAAACTTGAGTTCCAGTTTTACAAATTGGATGATAGATAAAGCAGGTGACATGGAGGTACAGTGGTTAGTATTGCTGCCTTACGGCTCGGACCCTGGGTTCAATCCTTGGGGTGCTATCTGTGTGGGGTTTGTTTGTTCCCTTTGTGTTAGCAACGGTTTCCTCCACGTGCTCTGGTTTCCACCCACAGTCCAAAAACATACAGGAAGGTTAATTGGGTTCTGAGAAAACTGGTCATTGGAATGAGTGTGTGTGTCTGTATCCGTGTGTGCCCTCCCGCTCCCTTGTGACTGATTTGGAAGAAGTGGTTAAAAAATGGATGGATGATAGACAAAGTATAAACTGTGAATAGATTGTTCCGTCTTTCCTGTTTCTTTTAGAAACGGAGCATCCTTTCTGAAAATCTGAAGACATGGGTGATTGTAATTAGTATATAGAGTGAACAAAGTATTTTCACAGCTATCTGATGATGAGGGACAAAAAGTGAACAAATGCAATTTACTAACTGGAAATGTTCATTTCAAAGTATTTTAATCTCCCTAGTTTATCACCCCTGAATCGAACAGAGAAATATGAAAATAATTTTGTGATAAAGATAAATCTCTCTGGTTAGGTTTCTGCAGAAAAGAATGCTGCCACATACTGTAGTATTTTTTTCCTTTCTTGCAAAACTTAAAAGCTAACATGCTTAGAAAGAGAATTTAGCCTATAAACTTTCTGGGACAAAATAGAAGCATTAGTCATGGGTATCAAAAACTAAACCTCCGTGTGAAAATGGGCATGAATGATGTCTTGAGTGAGTAAAGTACACACAGCAGTTGCTAAACAAAAATGGAGAAATAGAATTGCAAAGAAGGAATTCATACAGTAAGTCTTTTTGAATTTACTTGCATTACCTCTGTTATGTACTGCATGCAAAGTAAATATGTTTGAAAGGGTTGCTAAAGTGAATATTTCAGATCCTAGCATGAATGGGATTTTCTGTCAGCTTTTTTTGTTTACGTGCATTGCAATTCTTACAACTAGTTTTGCATCCTTGTGTTCAGTATGTTTTCTCTGTGGGTTTCTGCTGTAGTTTGTGCTTAGTTTTCACTCACTTTGCTGACTGTCAGCTACAGCTGATTAATGTGATGCTTCAAGCCTGACTGAGAGGGAGGAAGGGTGAAGGATTTTATGAATGTTTATGGGGTCAGTGACAATGAATTTCCAAAAGAAATGCATGAAAATTCTAATCTGCTTCCCTGGCATATATTTTTAGTGAACTCTAAATGGTTTCTACTTATTTTTTGTAAAGCATATAGTTTACAAAATATGTGATGAATCCCACATAATAAAGTTAACATGTTAGTGTCTATATCTTTAAATTAAAAGGCAGCGCTTTTCAGCTTTAGTTGTTCACATTTCCCAACAGTATACTGTAAGCTTGTGATCCACCCAGAGTGTGTGAGAACAGAGGAAGACATTTTGGCTGTACACATGAAATCCATATTTAAACCAATTAAAAATATACAATTTCTTCAGAAAAATGCCAGTTTTTACTTTAACGAGCACAGTTTATCTTTAGAGCTTCATGTTGCCTCTCTATAGACTTTTGCTTCTGGTGAAACTGAACCCCAGTAAATCTCTGGCAGAATTATTCAAAGGGAAATTATAACACTTCTGTAGCACTGACATACAGTATACTGTATGATAGTTCATGAATTTCACTTTTTTGCTGTGTGTGAAGCGCTCATGAGTCCTGATTAATTTATGTCAGATGCAGAACACAGTTGCAGATGTGTAAAATGAAAGGATTAAATGATTAGATGCTGGTTCAATTGAATCACAGGTCTGAGAGACAATTGTTGTGACATTTTGGTTTACCTGTACAGTATATGAGCAAATATCAGGATTTAAAAAAGCAGATGTAAAAAGTGTCCTTACCCTTAATTATAGAACTGAATCCTGATGTCTATGAGCTAAATCTTAATTTTTAGTGAAGTTCTTCCAAGTGGTGTGGGAGTGCTGGAAGTACATTCCCTCAGTGGTTTGGCACAGTACCACACAATGTTTGATAAACTTTTTGTGCTTTGCGTTTTTTACAGAGAGGATTCTTCAGCCTGCCAGAGGGGAGCTATTTCATAGAGCCTGTACGTGAGCATGAGCCGGAGGAAGGGGAGCAGCAGCCCCACGTGATATACCAGAGCTCCTTCCCACAGCAGCCCCAGAGGCAGCGGCGAAGCGCTGAGCTCCATCATGGGAGAATGCCCTGTGGCCTGAAAGGTTTGCCAAAGCTTCTTCCTGCTCTTATTACTCAGCTGTGTTGCCCTGTGAAGTTGTACAGTATGTTTGTGGCTAAAACACTAATGCATTAGGGAGATTGTCCCCACAAGGTATAAGTCACCACGTCACTAGTGTGTTGTTCCTGTACAGTCATGGCTCTGCAGCAAAAGTAAAGCAATTATTTTTATTCCAAAACTAACTCTTACTTGTTGGTCTGTGAAGTAATGGACCGGCAAGCTGGGCACATTATCCTGTGTGTCCTGTTCTGGCTACACAGTGCAACGTCTTCTACCAATCAGTCTTCTACTAATCAGTGGGTTGGCCAACACATCTGTAGAGAAATGTCTCTCAGGCACTTCATGCTGTGTTTTATAATAAGTGCTGAACAGTTGACTTTCTGGACTTTCTGTCATGTACAGAAACCCTTAGTAATGTTCTGCAGGCAATAGTGTAAAACATATTTCCTTTTCTCATCATGATGAAGGCAAATAAAGTTTAAATAAAATTCATATAGTATATGAATACCATTATAATTTAAATACGGCACACTACCTTTATATATTATCAGCCCAACTGTTTAATTTATAGCTTTATGAAGATATGCAAAATATGGCTCAATGCTGTTTGTTTACTGAAGATCTAAAACATATAATGTAGCTTTTTACAGCATTAACAAAATTCTTACTATTGCCTTTTTTGTTAATATTTTGATTATTTTATGTTAACTTTGCTATAAGACCTCTGGCAAGTTATACTTTTTCATCTTCAAAATAAATTAATACTGAAGTTTAGAACTTCTAAGTTTCTTTTCACAATCCCTTGTGATTCCTACCATGAAGTATATTGGTTGTGTATATGAATTTGGCAGGGTTTTAGACTTTTAGATTTCGGATGTTCCTGCTCAGATTTTGGAAGACATAAGAATCCTATTTCCTGCCTAATAAGTGCTGCAAAATCGTCTCTGTATGAATCCTGAAAAACACTACAAGATAAGTAAAAAAATTGAAATATACAGTATATACAACTTGTGGTGTATGTGTGGAAATAGAACTATGAATCCCAGCAGTTTGGTGCAACACAACACCAAATTGTACTGAAAGAGATTAGAGTAAGAAATATACAGTATGCATTTAAAAACATGTATTAGAATTGTAAGGTACAGTATGTACATGGTATGTGAACAAGGTGTATTTTGGAAATACTAAACATGTATTTTCCATAATGGGATTTAGTTTAGTCACTTGATCACCTGTGATTTTTTTTTAACTTAAATGTATTCAATGCACTTGTCCTTAAACCACTAATTATACTCCCACATCAAATAAATGTCTTATATATGTATAATATATATATATATATCATATGTATACAGTAGTACTATCCTGATTCTGTAATGTTACCTACAAATGTTGTATTTCTCTTGCCTGAGCATCAGTGAATGGGCTCAGGTGGGTATTGTGCTTTGCTAATGAAAACCAGTTGAATACATTGAACAAGTATAGATTCAAATATGACCTGTTCAGCAAGAAACCTTTCTGTTAAATATGCCTGTTAACTCCCATGCGCAGTCTTGGTCTAATTTAACTCACTTCCGATTTTGTTCATAGCCAGATATGAGCCTTCCAATCTGCTTTTATGTTTGCTTAGCAATACAAGTAAAAAGAAAATAGCATTTAAAAACCTAGCAATGCATTTCTAATTAATTGCTGAATTTCTTTTTTTATATTTGGAGAAATAGAAAATAATACATATTTTTTAAATCTGAAACAGCTGGACAGTTTTCTCAAAGTCAAGGACATCATATTGTTTTTTTTAGTTCCCCTGTTCTTAGTTATTTATTGCTTCAAACGTCCTGAAAGTTATGAAAATCAATATTCTAATTCAAATCCTAAATCCCACATTAAGGGTAGAGTATTTTTGTTTATAATCATCCAGATAATTTGTTCATGAAATAAGCAGATTTGTGTTTGTAGACTGTGCTTGGATAGTGTATTTTTCATTGTTCCTTTATTTTACCAGATAATTCAATAGACAACAACTTCTCTTTTACTATGAGGAGAACATTTACTGGAGCTGCAGTGTGTTAAAGAAGATCCTTGATCAAAAATACAAAATCAGTGTCTTACCCAGGATTTGAACCTATGACCTTCCAGTCCAAAGCTTTAGCCATGACTCCTACAGCTACAGAATATTTAGTAGTGAGACTTCTGTACACCCTTTATAGTAAGTACTGTATAACTAAATGCTAGTCATTTGTAAAACATATAAAGCAATATCTGAAAACTGAAATTCAATTCTTCCATTATTAGATATAAGTACAAATTTAAAAATGAGTCATGGAGAGATGGAGAGACATAAAGCCTCTAAGTGATTAAATAACCACCTCATTCAAACTATTCTACTGGGAAACTTTATACATCTTTATACAGTTTATACATGTTAGTTGGAATGTTAAATAGTCATTGCTGTGAGAAATATATTCCAAATTGATTCTCCCTTCTTAGTGCCCTTTGTGAGGAGATAAAAAAAATCACATAAAAAATTTCACATCCTGCATTTAAATACTGTGAATACACAGGGCACCCACGCTGCTCATCCAGCAAAGTCATTTTGGTAGTGGTAGTGTCCAGGCTGGAACCTCTGACATCTGAGACAGGCCAGGTTTTCGAGGCTCACGCCTAGCTTGTGTCAGATGCAGGATTCTCCAAGATGAAGCAGAATTTGCAGTGTCACTGGGATGGATTGGGATTGACTCAACTCTATCACCTTACAAGAGGGGCCTCTGAGCTCTGATAACCACCCGTGAGTTCCCGGTGACATTGTGAGAAATGTAGAAACGTCTATCACCAGAGCACAAGGATAGTCCAATAGTGAGGATCTCATTACATGTACAGATAAGAGTGGGTAACACCATCCTTGCTGGCTCAGTGCTCATCCTGGGGTGTAGCGATGAGCTGAGCTGATGGATAATTGGTAATTCTAAATGGAAGTTTGGAAAATAGGAAAGAAAATGTTCTATCCAAATTTATAAGAAATATAAATGCTATGAATTCATGGCTGAGAAAACGTCATGCTATTTATTTTTTGAAACTAAGTGTACTGTATCTATTGTGTTAGAGTTAAGGGAAGATGTTTGCCCAACACTTATGACTTAATGTCAGCTTATCAGCCCTTCATTTGCTTATAAATCAATAATAAGCCTAGCTGTTGATGGCAGTCATTCTACTACCTGTGTGGTGCATGACATGCTGTAATACTTAAAGATTTCTTATGGACCATCAAAACAAAGAGTAAATACAGAGACAGCATACATTTTCAAGTTGGTTTCATATATCCTGTCAAACGTCTGTGTGACTGTTTTAAGACAGATTCAGGACTTTCCTGACAAGTTTTCTTTCACAGAAATAGTGTACAGTATGTATCAGAATGGACAGAGACTGATAGGAAGAAGTAATGATTAAACTCCTGAGTATTTCTTTTTGTTCCTCCATTTGTCCTTTGTTTAGCCACTGTGTTATAGTAAGAGCTCAAGTTATTCACTTTCAAACAAATGATACTGTGATATTCATGAATGTGTTGTAGAAGGGTTAATCCAATATAAAGCTACAAGTATTTTGTGAAAATATGACAAATGTATCTCAGACCTTAATGAACATTAGTAAAAAGTTACTAAAGGCTATATACAGTGTGCATTTTTGTCTTTGAAATATTTATATACAGATGCATTGCCAATATACAGCATTTTAAAATCTCTCTGTTTGAGAAGAGGTGGAACTGGTCTCTAAGTGCTCTGAGTGCAAATGGATTCTGTTCACTCAAGAAAATGGATTAAATGTCTCTAGAAATGAATCTCCCACCATGCATTGCAGTGGCTTAGATTTGGATTTTATATAAAACCTAATAAAACACTGAAAAAATAATATTATGATTAGGGAATATACAGTAGCAAAAGAGTGAAGTAGCACTAGCAAATTCTACTAGACAACACTGGAAAATAACTGAATGAATTTCATGCTCCTTTTGAATACTGAAAAAGGTCTCTGCTTTGTTTGTTTTTTTTTTCTCCCTTTTAAATGTCTCCAATGGATGTATATTTCTACTAAAAACAATAAAGCAATATTGTAATCGGTCTAGGTTTTGCTGACTTACAGCAGTAGCTGGCCAATCTTTGACTTTCCGGTCCAGTGCCCTAGTATGGTGACTTGGAGACACTGTGATGTAGGATGTCACATCCTTAGGATGAGATATTACACCAAGGTACTAAAGTTTAATGTACCCAGTGTAATATATGACTAAAATCTACTAATTATTTTATCTGTTGTTACTATGCAAGCACTTCCAGTTTTGTAGATGTTTCAACTATTAGTTTTAAAAGTGGATTGAACATTTTTGTTCAAAATGTACAATTGTCCAAGTTTGACCAGCTGATTCCCAGAAACTATCCATATTTGATGTGAATCTCTTTTCTTCTGTCTTAATATGTGCCAATTTTCCCTTAAATGAGTTACATTTTCATGAGATTCCCATTGCTTTAGTGCAGAATGGCACTTTAACAGCATTTACAACTAGAGTTATCTGAGAGATAGTAATCTGAGAGAGTTGGATATCAATGCTCATGACTGCAGTATGCAAATTTAAAGGTTGGAGCTGGTGTTGCAAAAAGGAAAGCACATAGGACATTGTGAAGTTTTTCCAGTTTCTGAAAGCTTGAAGTAATAGAACTGACAGCAGTGCAAATTTGTGATCCACCTAGATGATGTTGTGAGCTCCTACCCTTGTTAATAAGGATCATTATACCAAAGAAACAGGCAGTCTCTAATGCTCATGGGTATAAGAGTGAGGCATGAATTATAATGTCAGCATATATTACATTCTTTGATGTCAGGATTTAGGATGTTGCAGCTTTGATTCCACAAAGTTACCTCTATTCTTAGTTTAAAAGTTATTTATAAATACAGTATTATTAAAAAATCTTGTAAGTGAAGCTCTCTGTGTGGATCCATTTAGCTCAAATCTGAATTTATTTTCTTTGTTCATGATATAATAGAAAAGCTGCTGAACAGTTTTTGCTCTAGCATAATGAACGTCAAAGTAAAAAAAGAATATTGGTGTACTCCATTTACGTATAGTCCACCTAAAGTCTTTACTAATTTATCAAAAATAAATGACAGAGATCTGAGCTTCCTCTGTCAATATGAATGTAGCAGTTGTAAATACAGTGCATAAAGGAAGACAATTGGACTCTAAGGTATGATTCTTGGTAAGGTTGCATAGAGAGAAACTGCATGCATCAAATTAAGATGCATCTCAGGTAAGAAGCTATTGTATGTATTGTATTGTTGCATTTTTATGTTGTCCTGAGGCTAGCACGTTATTTCTCTTTCTCTAAGTGTTTTACTGTGTTTTAGAGGCCATTTTACCTCCATTTTACTGCTGTACTATAACCCTCTATGCATTTGTGTAAAGTTTTAGCTTGTTAGTTTGCTTTCAGCTCAGTACCAGATTAATGCCTTTCAGCCTATTTCAGGAATGAAAGCTTTTATCAGAGTATTTTATCATTGTATGGTGATGAGACCCTTTCATTTGCATAGTCTCAAAGTGTGTCCCTGTGTAAAAATGCATCACTTTCCAAGTGATTTTTAAAGTTTCGGTCTTACACATGATGCACTAATCTATATGTCTCAAAATAGATGTGGCAAAGGTAAATGAGAGAAATACAAGTCATCCCGAGACTGAGATCAAATTCAGAACTTCAACTCACAGGCCCGTGGCAATTTAAAATAACCCATCAGTTCATGGCAGTGCACCATCGGGTAGAAAAAAAGAAGCTTTTGTGGAAAGAAAAACTACTATCACTTACTGAGATTGTAATTGAGAGTTCAACAGTGACAAGAAGAACCCCTGAGCCTCAGCCAAAATAACAGCAATGAGTAACAAGTACATATTTCTCAGCATGCATCACTCTACGTCTCCCCCTCTGCTCTCATGCTGCAGATTCTTAGCTGTTTGCACCTTATATGGGTGGAATCCTCATCCCCATAGTCAGGCTGTTGTTCCAGGAAGAAAGGGGATCAATCTGTACCCATCTGCTTATTTACAATCCTAAGCACAGTACTAAAGTACACAGTGCGTGGTTCTAAGGTATTTTTGTTTAATGGTGCTAAATTTGTGATTTGTGGTTGCACAATAATGAGAAGCGGAAGTTACGAGTAGTGTAATTTGTGAAACGTGGGTGAGTCAATCTTATCCCAAGCCATTATATGTAGAAAACACTCCACACACATGTGTTCCAGGTTTGAAAAGGATAAATGTATGTGAAATACAGCTTTTGTTTTTTGTTGTTCAAGATGAGAAAGTGTATCCTAATAGCAAAATGACTCTATTTAATCTTAATAAAGGTCAATTGCCTTTCTCATAGAAACAAAGTTAAATTATAATTATAATATAATTATATTTCCTGTGAGTGGTTTAATTTTTTTTCTTCTATTGCAAAAGGTATTGTCCAGTGGAAATGTTGATAGCCTTATACATATCATTAGGAGTCCACTGCTCAGAGGTGTCAGTAGGTAAATGTGTATGGGTTGTTTTCTGGATTGACCTCAGCGGTCAGTCAGTGGAAGCCCACGGAAGACCTCTGGGATTGCACACTGAAATCCAATTAGTTAAACGCTTCATCATAGTTCTTAATTGTACATATGTACAGTATACAGTACATTTTTCAAAATAGCCATGCAATATTTTGTTTCAACAATGTTGCAAGGTAAGCACTTCTAGGGATCTTTTCATTTGAATTGAATAAACTCAAATTAAATTTTTGTATTAACCCCAGAAGACACACCTTCAGAACTATAGAATTATGTGGCATCCTGAGTAATTATTTGAGCTGTATTGCCATATGATACTGTATGTATTAGAAGTGCTTGACTGAAAATGCACTTGACAATTAGATTTAATTCCACACTTCACACTGCCTCAGGACGTGATGAGGTAGAATGCTGATACTGGTGCCAAAATACTTAAATCATTCTGTGATTTGTTGTGTCTTGCATTTATGCAAAGAAAAAGAAGAAACTTGAATGATTCCTTCAAGAAAATGCTGCATGTAGTCAGAAAATCTAGAGGGATTCCTACATGTATCCTGCAGGATTCAATTAGAGCTACTTTATTCTTCTTTTTAGAGGTGTGCTTTGAGATTTATCCCATTGAATTTCAGAAAACCTGTAGAAAATCCTGTGGGTTCTTTCTTGTGTGTAAGAAATTCTGCAGTTCTATTCCTTGAATCTGCTTCTTTTAGGAGATGTTAAAAGAAACCTGAAGACAGCTCTGGAAGCTGCTTTGTTCTCTTATACCTTTAAAATGCATGCTTTTGTAGTGCTTAGATTTTATCTATCCCTTTGTTACCCCAGAAAACAAAACATACGGAGGCTTCCTTTGTAGCAAGAAACTGTTGTAGAGGTCCCCAGGTGAATAAACTAGTAAAGACTTCAATTCTATTTCAGCCCTACAATATAGGTATCATTAGTCATATCATGGGCTGTCTTATTAGTCCAGTGTAGTCATGAGTCCCATATGGAATGGAATTGGATGGTCTTGAGTTGGCCAGGGTATTCTCATCTCAGTGACCAGAAGTGAGTCGTCTCAACTGTGCTAATCACATTTGATACCAGCTGCCCTACAGGGGTCGTGGTACTTGCAGTCCCAAGAGTGGTGTATGACTAGATAGTGCCATTGAGACATACTGTACCTCCAGCAGTCTATAAGAGGCACTGTTTCAAAGCTAGCTGAAGACAGCTTCACTTCACTGCACTGCCACTGGCTCTTTTATTTATCAATCAATTGCATTTTTACAATAGAAAAGGTGATAAAGATCAAATAAAAAAACCTCAGGTTAACTCAAGGTTCCAGAACTTAGGCTGTACATTTTCTTTTAAAATGGGGTTTACCAATTCTGTTTTATTTTAGATCCAAATTGGTATCAGCAATTTTGTACTTACACCCTGGGTCACATGGGAAAATAAAGACGTGCCGATAGGCTCCAGTGACCTACCCACCCAAGGTGTTGTTGACCTCTTGGCACACAACAAAGTCCACAGAAATTTAAAGGAGGTTCAGCGCCAGTTAGAGAAGTGGTATATTTCTCTCTGGTAGCACTAAGAACACAGTGCATAAGAAATCTTGAAATCTCAAAACAGACTTCCCTCTTGTATGGCAAGAAAGAATAGAAAGGTGTCAGTGTATTTACAATTGAAAGAAAAGTCACTGGTCATAGCAACACATGAAGTTCTGTAGTATAATGATATACAGGTATCTGCTTTTTGTAAAATTTGTTTACAGTATATACTGTATATACATGTATATTTTGTATTGAAGAATAAAAAGTAACATTGGACAATTAAACAGATAAGTTTCTTTAGTATTGCAAGATAAAGGCAGAAAACAAAGTAAAGAGTAAGTTGGAAATGGGATGGAGCATTGCAATTTTGGGGGCTAGAGTATTAAATCAAGCTTGTTAAATGCAGCAGGGCCCTCAGACAGAGAACATTATAGAGTGATCTTCCAAACAGATATTTGTATCAAAAATGCATACTTATTTCAATACACATTGACCTTAGCAATTTTTTACAGCTTGATAAAACATAACAAAGTAAATGTCAATAGTATACTTGATTAAAGTTTTTTTATAACCGTGATTGAGTTTTTTTAAGTAAATGGTTAATGGCTTTTTTTCTGTCAGCTATGCAGTTTGTAAATTTGGTGTTGGATAGATAAAGATGCTGAATTTGTGAGTGACAGTTCCGTTTAATATTCCTGAAAAAACAATATTCTTTAACAATATTGGTATCTTTCAGTGGAATTCAAATACTGAAACAGTGCCTTCAGCCTCAGATGAAGTACAGATAAGTACAAAGAGGAATGCATTAGGCAGAACCAAACTGTTCACAAATCCTTGCAGCAGCAGGAAATTTGATTTGGAAAGCTGAGGAGAGCATGAAAATAAAAATGTAAATACCTTTCCACCTTTGCTTTGAGAATTAGAATGACATGAATTATTTAAAACCTTGTCTGCAGGGCATTAAAAATCCAAAGTTTTTTTTACATAAAAAAAACATTTGAGCTGATAAATACATCTGCTGAATCTCCTTCAGTGACAATAATGAATTTTAATGTCTTCGTTGTGAAAATATATTTACAAAAATAATTCTAGGAAGTCTTTGACATTATAATCCATGACAGCTTGTGTAATGGAATTATTCCGTTTTAATTCCCTTCTGCCTGTTATTAGTTTTGCACATACTGTAGTTACTCTATGTAGAAAAAAAGTATGCACACAGTGGAGTTCTCTACTATAATAGAATATTTTTCAAATCATTATGTCATGTTTGCTTTTATATTTCCTTTACTGAAATTGTTTTAAATGCATGATGAAAATTACACTTCTTTGGCCATGAGAAACAATATCTGTTCGAATATTAAATAAGAAAAACTGTATTAATGACAGCAAAGTAAATACAGTATTAGAAAACAATAATAGGAAAGGCACAAATGAGCAAAGCTGATCATTATTATAACAATAATTTGCATAATTTGCAATGCCATGCTGCACATGGAAATCTTAATATTAATTTTTGGAGTAGAGAAGTAAACAAAAAAAATTCCCCTTCAAAGTTTCCCCTTAACAAACATTTTTGTCTTTATACTGTATATACAGTAAGTGACTTGAATAAGCAATAGAGCTTAAGTAAATCTTAACTCTACCAGCAATAACATTTTGATCACTGATTTTTATTTTGATCATTTGATTTTTTGAGCAGCAGATGCTAACCCTGTGCTATACGGAAAGCTGACATGCTGAAATTGTCAGCCTTGGCATAGAGGTGTTGAGTACAATATGTGACACAAAACAAAGCAAAACAAAGAGTAAACAATGCAGCAGTTGTTCCTGCAGGAGCAGGAATTGAAACTGCCGTAGAGGAAAAGTTTTTGGAAAAGTAGACAGAAAATAATAATCCAATTACTGTACGCCTGAGTTTATTCTGGTTATTGTTGCAGTTGCATCTTGGACATAGTTCCCTTCCTTTGACATGCAAGATCCAGATGCCCAGTCACCATCTCTGCTAGGCGACACAACGTTGATTGTAGTTTTGGCTTGTGATTTTCCATGACTGGTCTGCTACTTTGCAGAAGAACTTGTGGTACTAAAATGTGACTGATGACAAGCTTAATAAGTAAGCCTCTTCATAAAGAGTTCTCCTTTTAATGAGCTATAGCTGTGTTTTGGTTAGTGGTAATACTTTTTCTGTTCTCTTGTACATCCCTAGAAGACTATGGATAAATCGCACTGTACATTGTGAGCCAAAAATTTCTACATTCCTTGAGAGCTGTTTTATCTGCTGCCTTACCTCTCCTTGCCCTGTCAGGTCCCATTTGATCAAAAGAGGTCACACTGTTTATAATGCTTGCTTGGTAGGTCATGGTTGTCTAACCTACCCAACAAGATTAATAATTTATCAGAACAATAGTACTGCATTTTCTTTCACACATGTAGAAATACTGTACCATTTTTCCTAAAGGCTCTTTTTTTCCAGACGTTTAACCTGTGATATGGACAAGGTTTTTTGATTGTGTGTTCTCCTCCTCGTGTAAAAGGAGACAGGAAGTATCTTACCATTCTCCTATTACTGGTAAAAGCATTGCTAATCTCCATGTCATTCTTTCATTTGGGAAAAACAATCTTAGGGTGAGCTCTGGCCTTGAAGATTGACTGCAAGAGTGCTGCTGACCAATAATTGTTCAAGCACTAAGAAATAATGTACTAATTTTGTTATATTAGCAATAAATTAGCAAGTTTTTTACTGTAATTTCTGAGTTTTATTTATGTGTAGAATGAATGGAATCATTGTGCACTTTGGAAATTGGAGCTAAGGGCTGCCCTTGTGTTGATTAAAGCCTGTGTCCTTTCTTTGTTTTCCACATCATAAGAATGTTCTACAGTCCTAGTACAGATGCTGTTTTAAAACTACAGCAATAAAAATCGTTATTTAAAAAAATAAAAATGGCTTTATTTTAGATCTGATTGGGTTGAGTACATACTCTTAGACAAATTGTAGAATTTAATGAGCTAAAAATTGGAGTAGCCATACCATTTTGAATAATAGATATCCTTGTGCTGCTCTGAACTCTTTTGTACCACCATTTGATTTAGTGTAATTTTCTCAGAAACCATCCAGTCTGTAGTTAAAAATTGTTACATCATGATTTTTTTCACACTGCATTGACTAGAAACACCTACACGATGTATTTGCTTTATGCTGGGCATGAAAATACATTTTGTCATGTTTTTCTGAGACTAGGATATGTCAGCTTCCTTTTTCTCAACAAAGCCATAGTGATAGAGCTACGTGAATACTGTTACTTTGATATTTCCAAGTTTTCAAGGACTGGTGTCAATTCCCAATATAAAAGGAGGTGAGACTTCACAGTAACAGAAAACAAATAACCTTTTTTATTATGAGGATGTATGCTTGTAAAAGAAAAATGGATGTACATGCATTCAAATCAAATGGTTATTTGCAGTGCATGATCTTAACAGATGTGTGTAGTTCTCTTCAGCAGTCTGTGTCCTTTCCTGATTCGTGGTGTTCTGATTTACCTACTCTATTTCACTACAGCATGTCTTTCTGCAGACATGCCGCCAAAGCTGAGAATTAGAAGCTTTTTTTTTTAAGGAGAGCATGAGAATGGTTACAAATGAGCAGACACCACTTGGTCCATCTCATTGTTTTTGCTGCTAGTAGCTTAATGATAATGAATTCCATCAAGATGTTTCTTTGTGGAAACCAGAGTAAATATCAACAACATGATTAGTTAGCTGGTAACAGACTCCCACCATTCTCTGTGTAAAGAAATGTCTCCTGTTTCCTGTTAGGAATGTTCATAACAACTGTTAGGAGCTGATTTGTTTACTTCCTTTTAGATTTTGAATACCAGTACTCGTGTAATATTATTATAGACTAAACTGTTTCAGTTCCCTTATGTTTTCTGTGTATGGCATTCCTTTCTGGGAAAGAAGCGGTCAGCTTTTCATTTGTACTCCCTCAAGAGCAACAATATCTTGAATATCTTATTGTGTTGTGAATATAACGAAACACAGTATAGATAGTTCTGAACTTGTGAGGCAGAAGCATTCCTGAAAAATGTCAGACAAATGAAAAACCAGTTTCACCATAAGAATGATTTAAAAAAAAAAATCTTGGACTACAGTACTGTATGTCTCATGCAGGTGGGTTCTGCCTTGCTCCCATTGCATGACCCTGAATTGGATAAAGCGGATTAGAAAATGGATGGGTGGATCTTTGTTCACACCATACTGTAGTTTACATTGTTGTAATGTTTTATTGATCTTCTTTTAGATTTTAAACCATTTGAGGTTCTGGTTAAGACAAAAAAATTCTAGATTTATTTAGTGAGTGTGAGACTATGGAAGGTAGGTGAATGGTGGCTGGAAAAACTGACAAATCTGACAAGCTCTCTGTGTGTCACCTAAGCAACTTTATTCGACCTGATTGACAATTAGGTACACACAACAAAGATTGTCTCCAAGACTACATCTTGGAGTCTCCAAGACTCCAGATTGCCTGACTGCGCCCAAGGTCAGTTAATTCTTCAGTGAGAAATTCTGTAATTCATCCTGAATTAAGTAAAAAAATAAATTAATATTCTTGAGGCATATTAAACCAAATATGCACAATTTTAAGAGTGCATAAATCAAGAGCTATCTGTGTTTTAGCTGATGTCTTGTATAATTTTAACATTACTTTCTTTGAAATTTAATTATTCATTCTTGAAAATATATCCAAGTATTTTGTTGGCTTTGTGTCTTGCTTTTCCATTTTGTTTAGATGAGGAAAGTGATGAGAAAGCAGAAACTCAACCAGCCACTGGGTATAAAGAATAAAAGAAATATAGATATTCATATCTGATAAGAAGCTCAGCTGAGCTATAACTCCAATAACATAATCTGATCTTGCAGCTGAAGGGAGCCTGAGGGGGTCCCTTCTGAGCCATGGCTAAGAATGTCACTGACATTGAGCTGAACTCTCTAAACCTCAGTTCTTATATACTCATCTTCAGTGGTCGCTGCAATTAGTCTAGGCATTGTCATTTGACTTGTGCTTGTCAACACCAGAGTAAAAAAAAACAGGGAAGCAATTGCTGTTCTGAATAATTTTAACAGAATTTGAACTGGAGAATTATATAATTCTAATACACATACAGATTTACAAAGCATGTTCTGAATATCTCCCTATTTCCCTGGCTGTACCAGTACCAGTGTTTAGCCAAGTACTATTATGTTTTTGTCAATATTTTCTTAACTTTTTAATGAGTCCATTCTTAAGTTTTGTTCTTAAAACTTTGCTTTTACTTCTCAACTGACACCTGAGTTTACATTCCTTTTTATTCTAGGTTCAAATTTTCTGACTCGTTGGATAATGTCAGATCCTGTATTTTTTTTGCTTTAGCTGACCTGGTCAGATCATATTTTGAGACTTCCTTGATATGGAAATAAATGACTAAATATACTGTACCAGGCATCAAAAAAGCTTATCACTCTTCATATTTATGTTTTTTTTTAAATAAAGTACATGGCTTTTCAATATTAATTCAACATTTTTTTAATTTGATTAATTGACCATTCATAACTATAACATCAATGAGTTATGAGCTTCACTGCAGGTGGCACGGACATGCAGAACAATATGCTATCTGTTGTATACGACAGACCGGTCGACAGGGAGATCCAAGTGTGATGGTCAGGCGGTTGACTGCAGGGTGTTGTGATGCTTTGAGCTACAGTACTGTACATCAGTGTGATTTCAACAGAAGTAATTTACATCTGCATATAACAAGGACAGAGTAAATGCAGGCTAAGTGTGGGTGGACAACGCTCAGCTTTAGCAACACTTGTTTATTCATATGCAAAGTTTGCTTGTTTTCAGGTGTTACAATGATTAAGTTCTGGGACCTTACTTGCTTCTCTATCTGACTTGCCAACATTCCAGCAAGACAGTGCACATTCTCAAGCTGAACATGTGTTTCAATATCTGTCTTGGAAAATAAGGACTTCAGATTTCCTGGTATCTGAGAAGGATTCTGACTTCCATGCATCTTGTCATCTTGTCATCCCGCAGCCGGCAGGGAAATCCTACTTCGTTGGGCTCCTGAGCAAGGCCCTTAACCCCAGCTGCTCCAGGGGTGCTGTACAATGGCAGACCCTGCGCTCTGACCCCAGGCTCTCTCCCTATCTGTGTGTCTGTGTGTCTCATGGAGAGCAAGCTGGGGTATGCGAAAAGATAATTCCTAATGCAAGAAATTGTAAAGGGTTAATAAAGGGATGTTGTTATTATTATTATTATTATTATTATTATTATTATTATTATAAATGCACAGATGGTACTGTAGCTTCGGCAGCTATGTCATTGAAGCTCTCCTTCAGCTTCTCCTGTCCTGTTGAGCATCTGTGGGATTAGCTGTAATGATGTGTGGAATCTTAAGCTAGAGACCAACATAGGCACATGTTTGACTAGGCTGTGTGGGAGGAGCTGGATAGAGTAGGCCACAGATTAATTACTTGTTAGATTTTTAACAGTGGTGATACACACTATTAGTCTGTGACTTTCACAGTATACTTTACCTGCTGGTGATAAACCCTGTTTTTGACAAATGTTAATAAGCATTATAAATTTAAATCTGTTCATATATCTTCTACAAAAGATATACTGTATGATATCTGCTACACAAATAGCTTAATGTTTTAATTTGTTGTGTGATATATGCAAAAACTTTTATTAAAGAGCTCTCTGAGTAAAGAGCATTGCACATAGTAATCTCCTGAAAAATAAAAATGTAAATAATAAAAATGAATTGGGAAAATGACGAAAAGACCAATAACAAAATGTGAGGAAAACTGTAGAGGGATGAACTGTGGTCTCTGTGAAAGCAACAGTGGTTAAATTAAATAGTGCTCCTGAATTTAGGTATACTACTGTACATCCTGACCATTATGCTCATAGTGTTTGGAGGAAAATGAGGGCTTGAGTTGTACTGCAGAGTAGGTCAGAATATAAAAAGGTTACCAACATGAGGAGGCCATTTGGCCCATCTAGCCAGTTTTGGTACAGTAGTTAGTATCTTATTGATCTGAGGATTTGATCTAGCCATTTCTTTGAAGGAAGCCAGGGTATCAGCTTCAACTACATGACCAGGTCTCCTTTTCCATACTCCTGCAGCACTTTGCGTAAAGAAGTACCTCCTATTTTCAGTTTTAAATGTCCTTCCACATACAGTAGTTTCCATTTGAATTCTCTTCAGTATGCTAGTAGTCATATAGTGTACAGTATATCACATAGTGGATGTATTTGCATAACTGCAGAAAAGGTTACATTTATGAAGGTGTAATTCAAAACCAGATACCTTGTCTGAATGAGAATGTGCAGTGCCTGAAATTCATTGCCCTCAGTACAAGTAAGGTTATGGTTTAATTTTCATGTAGTTTATGAATGAACAACGTTTGGCTGCAAATATTAAAAGACATAGCAATCCTTTCAGATGTTTGGAACAAAAAAGCTGTGCAGAATTAAAAATAAAAATTAAAATATAACTTAAACTCTTATGGGATATAAGGCTGAATAGCTCAACTGACTGGCTTTAGCAGGATATTGGGCAAAGTGACTCACCCTTTAATTAGTGTTACGTCCCAGTGTGTGTTCTGTGTGCGTTTTTTCTGTTATGTCCACACTGTTGACCCTTGATTGTTCTCCCTTCCCCATTGGCCCACCATTACACCACACTTTCAGTTGACGTCATCATCAATGAGCTCTCAGCCAATCAGAACACATCTTATTCAGCATATAACATGGAGGTTTTCAGCAAGAAAAGGCCTTTCGTTTGACTTCGGTCCCGTTTGGTTATTGCTTCGCTTCGCTTCTGGTTATTGCTTCGGCTTCGTTTGTTGGTTTGTTTTGCTTTGTGTGTGTGTATTTTCGTATAGCTTCGGCTTTGTTGTTTTGTTGGTTTTTTGTTAGTTTCTTTGTACTTTCGTTTGTTTATGTGTTCATCCTTGTTTTGTCATTACCTTGCCCCAGTGTTACATGTTCAACTTTTGTGTTCTTTTGTACCCTGCTCCTGTTTATTACTCTTGTTTTCCCTTATTTGTCTTCCTGGTTCACTTGTGTTTTTGTGTGAACTTTTGTATATAAGGTTAGTTTAGGTTGTTGGGTACACTTACACACTTAGTTGATTTTGTATTAGTACACTAGTTTAGTACGGGTGAGTGCCATTTGTCTTGTATGGTTTTGGGTAGTCAGTGCAGGTTAGCTAGGGTGTTGAAGACACCGAAGACCGTGTGTTTCGGGTTTTCTTTTGTAGTCAGATTAGCTTTCCCTCACTGTCCTAGCCAGCTCCATTTTTGTTTGTTATTTTCTTTCCTTTGGCACCACTCTAGTTCCTTACCCTTGTTATCACGCTTCCTAGTCCTTCACCAAAACCCCCCCTGCTTCCAAAAGAATTATCCTAAATGTTACACCCCTTTTCCCCTAGACACTTGGGGTCGTAACAATTAGGAAAGGGAATGTAGTCTGGCAGAGAAATAGCAGAGAAATCCCAGTTTGCTCATTTACAAACTTTTTAGATTAAATGAATTCACGATCATGAAACAAGGAACTAAAGTATATGCACACAAGCCCTTCCAGTCAAAAACAGTTGTCCTGACTAAAGATGAGAAATTTTTACTTGTTTTGACTACTGACAGATCTAGAGCTCTATAAGTCAGTTACCGACATGACACTGACATGTCTATAAGATCATTAGAAGTTTAACTGAATCTAGTTGTTGTATTCCAGTGCAATTATGTCTGATTTTCCTTTTAATTATTCGTAGCTATTGTTTACTGAAGATGTTCTCAGTAGTAGCACTAGTAGCATGGCAATCTCTCAGGGCTCCCAACACCAAAGATATTCCTTCTAATTCAGATCAGTACTCCCTCGGTTTGGTCACAGTTGACTAATGGCGCAGATTTACCTGCAACATCTGGATTATAGGGCACAGCCTACACTCTCACCAGCTACCTTCGCTAACTGAGAATCCTGGAGCTCCCTGATAAAGCATGTCTTTTAATGCCTTGCAAATCAGGAGTTCAAAGCTATTTAAGACTGCTTTGGAGATTACAGTTCGTTGACTGTAAGAAAACACAGCACAGAAATGAAACATCCCAACAAAAATCAAGTATTTAGTTTGTATTTTTTAGCACCTTTCATAAAAAATCCCCTAAAACCACTTTATATAGAAAAAAAAAGATTTGTGTTAGTTCTTGTTTCCTGTGAATATTAAAAAAAGATGATATTCTTTGAAGTGTTTCTGTTTTTAAATAGAATGAGTCCTGAGAGAAGACCACTTTTTCTAAGGGAGGATTTTCCCCCATATACAGTAATAACTGAAAGGCACCTTTGTTCAATACATGAGTTAAAAAACGTAGTCAGCACCAGGTTCCAAAAAATTACCTGTCCTCTTCCTTTTCCTATTACAGCGTTCTGTTTCATAAAATATCTTGAATAGCAGTAATGTGTTGTGACATATGATGTTCTGGGACAGGTTTTCTAATTTTACAATTTGTTCATTGTGATGGTGTTCCTGTCACTTGCTGTAATTTTCCCCCCTAAACTAAGACCACTATTATTTGTTATGTGGCGGTAAGTGAAGTTTTTTATTAGTTATTTGTAGTGAGAAAATATGAGTGGAGTGAGTGCCTTGAGATCTATGTGTTCAAACACAACTGAGTCCACTCAGAATGAATCTAAAGGAAAATAGAAATATGAAGTGGAGTAAAAATAATGAATAAATCTTTTTTCACCTATTGTTTGTACTTTTCTGTTGTGAGTTTGCTGTTTCCCAACCTGAAATTCAACCATTAAAAACATGTCCAGTTCTTAAGCATCTTATTTGATTTCTAAGGTACAACCAAATTACCTTTTGTAGGTAGTGTAGATGCTGTTATTTTACTGAAAGAGCAAAAAACTAGTCCTAAACTTCAATTGGGCCCCAAAATCCAGAGCTTAGTTTAAAAATCGTCTAAGTAGTGTGTGAATGCTAACCCTAACCCTAGCTGGGGTGTCAACTCAGCATTTCTGCGATCTGTATCTGAATCTCTCAGGGCATTGGACTTTGACATATTTTCCATACTCAAAAGTATGAGTGTGAAACAATCAAGACCATTGACCAAAGCCCTTGCAGTGAATGAGATTCAGAAATGGTTGGTTACAACTTTTGATTCGACCGACTCAGTTTTGGGAAAAAATTATTGCACTGTGTACCGTACCATCCAGGCCCCAGAGTTTCTGAAAAAACAAATTCAAATAGGAGCATAAAAGCACCCTTCCTAAACTTTACTTGGGCCCCAAAATCCAGTACTGAGCTTAAGAATTGTCTAAGTAGTGTGTGAATACTAACCCTAACCCTACCTGGGGTATCAACTGAGCATTTCAGCGATATATATCTGAACCTCTCTGTGCATCGGATTTTGACATGTTCCCCAAACCAAAAAGTATGAGTGTGAAAATATCAAAACCATTGATAACCCCTAATTCCCTCAATTCCTTTTAAGATTTAGTTCAACAATGTTGAGGTACATTGAGAACAGTGAGTGAGCATTTACTGAATATGTCACTCTGAGGTCAGTTGTGAGCAACGCTCAGCCTAAATCAGTTGAAATAAATTGATATATTAAACAGCTTTAGGTATGTGGTACAACATCCAAAATGGCTGTGCAGTCATTCATTTTTTTAAAATTTTAATTCTTGAATGAATTCATAAACTTCACTAACCTCTGGTTTCAAATCTAAACTCAGAGTTGCTATATCTAGAAGTTGTTACTTGATCAAGCTGAGCTTGTTATAGAGTTGTGGAAGAGGAAAGAGTGTGTGATTGACTTGATCTCTCTCTCGATGTATGACTTTTATTAGATATCCAGCTAGTTAAATTTATTCTGAAGGCACTGCAGCGCTGTCCCCTGATCAAGAACCTTTTCAACTGTGCTGTGTTTGTCATCTCCAGAAGAATAACGGGGATGTGTCATGAGTATTATGCAAAAGTCTGAACCCTTTCCACGTGAACTATAGAAAGCAACATTATATACATTATTTACATATATTTGAGGACACATATGGAACACAAAAATGGTTTCATTACAGTATGTAGTCAGTATTATATATTAGTGTGGCATTACGCTTGGGCGGGGGACACACTTTCACTGGTGCAGGCATACACAAGCATTTTTGTAACGCACTCAGTTCTGGGTTTGTTTTTACCTATCACCAGACAGGACTCCGCTAAATAGGCTTAGTCCAGTCTGGTCATTGCTGTGCTAGCGGCTTTTTTTTTTCAGGCTGGACCTCGTTAAATAGGGTAAGCCCAGCCTGGAGGTAACGCAGCACAGCGTTGCTCTTTCTTTATGCCTTGTGATTGCTTTTTTTCCCCACTCTGTTTGTGTTTTTTTTGGTCCCTGCTAGCCTCACACCGGTGTTTCCGTCCTCTCACCCGGGGCTTTGACTTTTTGCCGGTGCTTGCCGCGGCACCTCCCAATACACAGTCACGTTAGATACAGTATAATGTAAACTTTGAATATGCTAGAATTTCTTTCACCATCCCTTTCTTTAAAGTTTTATTGTTCTTACGGTTTTTAAATTGAACATGCTACTCAAAGATTGAAAGTTGTTTTATGTGATTAATTAAATGTGCTGCTTTCATTTTTAATATGGCATATACAGATAGAAGCTTAAAGCCTGTTTATTGAAGGTTTAAAGGGAAGTACAGTAGGAAGAATTAAAAGACTCCTGATAAAGTAGTTCTAAGAACTTATTCAGTTTTGAAACAATATTGCTTTTGTTCCTTTGTAAACATACAAACATGTAAACAAAGTTCAAGATTTACAGATAAAAGTGATTTGCAAAACATGTGATTAAATGCTTTTAAAGGTAGTCTACCAAAGTAGTTAATAAACCACCTTTTCACCTTATTTTTTATGTTGGTTAAAATACAAATATGCAAATTTTAGTTTTACAGCATTTAGCTGGTTCCCCTTGACAAAGTTCTCAGAATCAGCTGATTTTAATTACACAGTAAAAATTGAGCTGTGACTAGCCCACATCAGTCATACAGTGTATGTTCTGCTTTTATTCTGACTGTATCAATACTTGTGTTTGGCAGAGTTGTGTCTGTAAAACAAAAAAGGGTCCAAAATGTCATTAGCTCTCTTTCTCTCTTTCGGTGGACTGTTTCCCTTCAACAATGGGCTGTGCCCAACAGAGGCACCTGATCTCCCTTTAAATTCCTCAGAAGACTGTCCCTGCAGGGCAGCACTGAGGCAAGTTAATGAACAATGAAGCTGAAGCAGACATGATTGAACAAGCTGGTGGATTAGCACAGGATTTAAAGTTTCTCACATTTGTTACAGGAGAGACTTCGCCTGTTTTCAACATTTCTGACTAGTGATGAAAGTGACATACTGTATCTGTGTGTCACATCTGTGATGACTAGTGATGAAAGTGACATACTGTATCTGTGTGTCACATCTGTTTTTTTTACTTCAGTAATACATAGTCTATGAAAAGTCATATTCAATTAATGCTCCAAATTTAAAGTTCTAAAGGGAAGGCATAGAAGGAAGTTTAAGTTTTGTGTGAATATCCTCAGAGGGGTTTTTGTTTATTTTATTTTTTTCCCAGGAGTTCTGTACAAACACTTCTCCTGTCACTCTGTATTTTAATAGCATTTCACAGACTACCTGACTGGTTCTGTTGTGAATGTGTTATTTGAGACTTAGGCAGCTTGATCATTTTCATAACAGAGTGGGTTTGCAACACTAACTTAGTAAATTGCTAATATCCTGCTCAGGTTTGCTAGCTCTATTTATTATCAACTCAAAATGTAACCAGAGTGCCATTGTATGCATTGCATGCTGTTTTCATTCATTTACATTTATGTTTTTCCTCCTTTAATGCCCTGTATATTTGAAATTGTAAAATACTTTCAACTTCCAGGTCTGTGCTTGAAAGAAAAACTTCAGAGGTTTCTGTTTATATCAGTATTAAATTGAGGAATTCCTCAGTGGATTCAGCAACAGATAATTAAAACGATTATGTTTTGGGCTGGTGGTGAGTCTCTGGAATTTTAGCTTGGGCTCTGTTAGCCTTTTCTGAATCTTTTGTTCACTTAATCTTCCTCATCCTCTGTATTTTAAGACAACCTTTCAGAAAGCTGTCCTCATGACAGGCAGTCCAAAAAAACTGCAAACTAAACTAAAACACAAAGCAGATTTTTCATAGTTCCATTTTGTAATAGATTTTTTCTAATATTCTGATTTAAGAACCATTCATTTGCTTGTAGTAGGGCTGAAAGGCAATGACTTGACTTCAACAGGACTACAGAAGTATTTGACCACTAAGATAATAGCACTACACCTTATACAGTATAACTGAATTTCACTTTTTAAAGTGATACAGTTCTTCAGAAAGACTGATAGAAAACCAACATGTTTAGTATTTTATTAACAGTAATTGTGATAGTAACATTTGTCCAAGGTTCACTATAAAGAAGTTTTAAGACACATTAACTGAGTTTTTGACCAGTGAGAGAGATAGCACAGGAGATACCCAGTGAGTATGAGCTCAGTGACTGTATCCAGGCAGTACAAATGGGGTGACACAGGTGAAGCAGAGACAGACAGATGAAGCAGACACTTTCTGCTGCACTGCAAGAATACTCTGGGCTATTGTGCATTTTTACATTGCAGGAACACCTCAACTGTTTCCTCTCATGGCACTGAAAAAAACAAAATATTTTAAATAAAAGGCTTTGAAATAAAACTTCATACTGTTATATGAAGCAAATTATAAGAAAATAATTTATTTCAGTATGTGTTAAGAATGCAGACTGACAACTATGTTAAAACAGATTTTGAACTATGAATTTCTAGTACACCCAAAAAGATTTATACCTATAAACTTAAAATACAATTAAGTATAAAATATTTTTCAAATTGATCTTCCTTTCAGGGAATTCACTGTGAAATGGGCCAACAACACGTTAAAGGAGACAGAGTGTTATCGGTTTGTAAAATACAAGTATCATACTAAGTGAAACTTTAAACAACATGCAAACGCTTATGTATTAATTATGACATACTGTATAGTACTTTATATTTACAGTACATTTTTTAACTCCTACCACTGTGTGGTAGGCTGATCAGGTGTGAACTACTGTATGTAGCTACAATCAGGCTGTGAATATAGCAATAAAATTGTTTGTGTGGAATTTTATGTTTTTTAATTATAAATATATACAGGTATATTGTTAGTAGGCAGTAGTTTCAATCTACTTGTAAGCTACAATGTTTTAATCCCAGAGAGTAAATTCTTAGGATTAATTCAGACGTGTCTTCTAAAAAAACCTGAATGAGACGAGGAGTTGTGAACTGCAGTTGCTGTCAAGGTGCTGTTGAGGAAGAGCTTTTTCTGAAATTGTGAATAATTACATAAAAATAAGAAGATTACACAGCTTAGTTTACACCATGATCACTAGGAGTTTTCCTCCAGTTATCTTCCTAGGAAGAGTGCAGTTTTATTTGGAATAAGCACAATGTTTTTTCAATCAAGTTTAGCTCCTTTACAGTAGTGTATGAGCTGTTTCCTTCTTGACATTTATATGTGAGAAATGTTCTTAAAAACTAAATATTTGAGTTCCGCTGTTTGCTCTACTTGTCAGTATCCAATACACTGCACCCAGTTGCAAATGTTTTTAATGTTTTAATGCAAATGTTTTTAATCTGCACTTGTCATGGTAATAGTTTCAACAAATTCCAGTCCATAAATAATATTAAGGAGGTCTCAGTTCACAAATACTAGTTTTATAATACTTTTACCAGTGAAGTTCTCAGTCTTTTTTCCCTTGTTTCTCTCTTCTGAAATCCTCTGTGTATTCATATGCTCCTAATCTAAAACAAGTTTCCATCCAGTGTCTCAGCCTTGAGACAGCTCAAAAGGGATTTTTTAGGAATCTAAATAAGTGTGGGAGGGCTTTCTTTGTTTGTGTCATGAGTACTTTGCTGATAAAAAAGGGAAGTGGTGCTGCATAAAAATGCTAAAGTATCTTTAACTTTTTATCCCTAGGAGCTCTCTCTTTGTTGAAGCACAGCTTAATAAATGTGCAGACTTCACTCTAGATTATTCCGCACTCCATTTGGGAGGTTGTAGTGCAGTGAAGCCTTGGAATTATTACCAAGATACTTAACTGTGTAGTAATACTCTGTAGTATACTAGAGTAGCACAGCAAGGTGAAATCATGATAAAAGCATGATGCAAACTGTGGCAAAACATAATTATATTAACACCATAGAAAAACTGAAAATACTATGTAGATTTAACATGACAAAATTTCATAAAGGTAAATATAAAAAATAACTTGACCTCTGGGCTGACATTCACAGTATGGCTTTGGAAACACAAGTGTTCCAGTACTTAGAGTGTCAACTACACAGGGACAACAGCAGGAGGTGTTCACAGTACTGGAGGGTGCATAGTTCAAATTGTTGGTATCCAATCTGGTTTACAGTACACTGCTGATGTTTGTCCTTTTTATTATGCCATCATAGTAGGCTTAACTATGTTGTTTTTAGGTAATACAGAAATATGTGTTAGTAATAAAGTGTAATGCATCAATTAAGTTAGTCCAAGTTCTCTTTTGGCCATTCTGGACAAATTAGCAGTAACAATAGGGAAGTCTATAACTTAGTGATTTTGACATGCAGTCCATAGTGAGGAAAGAAAATCAGCACACAGCCCATGAAAATAATGAGCTAATTCATGTGTATCTTAGTGAAGTTAAATTTGCGCTGGCAGGCATACAATATAATGTCAATTCACATAGGCCCTCACTGTGGACCATAACAAAGATGGAAGCACACTCATTTTATATCTGTTTCATTCCCAATAAGCATGCAATATCTTAACGTGTAGTTTAAACATTTATTTTAGAAGGTCAAAGCCTGTGATCTAAAGAGGGAAAAAAGATAAATTTATAAGATCAAATTTCTTTCCTTTCTTGAAAAAATGCAGTCAAATTCTATATGAATATAACTTTCATTGTTGCGTTGTCGCTGTTTTTGAGATTATGGCAGGAAAGGTCTTGACACCATGTGTCACTAACTCTAGAAAAAAAAGTCTGAATTTTTAACTTGCTATGAGATTGGGAGTCATCAATGACTAGATTAAGCACAAGAGTTTTACTGATTGTTCATTGTTTGTTGAAGATGTGTCATCATAATATCATGTTCCAAAATTACCCATTACAAAAAGTTTGATAAAATCCTGAAACTGAACTGCATCTTTCAGTGATTTAATTTCAATCAACATTATCTTAAAGTTGCATTTTATTATCAGTTGAATGCAGACCTACAGTAATTTGCACTGACCCTGCAGATTAAAAATTAATTGAACAGCTGTTTTCAGTCTGATTAGTAGCAAGAACTATGAATGGATGATTATGAAAAGTAATACTATTAAGCATAGATATGAAATAAATGTGAAAAAATGCATTAATCATTACTTCCTTTTTGCATTGACTGTTTTATTGTTAGGATGTATCGAAGTAATCAACAATTTAACTCAGTTGCTGAGGCTTTTGTATTTAGTTTTGAAACATAAAAATTCTTGTTCTGTCTCAAGTTAACTGTTATTTCTGGAGCCTGATGACCACCTGCTCCATAGCTGGATGTAATCTCAGATACCTCTGCTTTCTTTTGGTTGTTGTGCCTATTGGCAAGTAAAATCAAATCATTGGTAGCAAATTTTCTTTTCTCCATGCAGAAGAGAGGACATGGAATAGTTTAATTCCTTCCTGTTTCCCTATTGCATCATGTGTTTCCCTGTATCTTCTCTGGCTTTTTTTATGAACAGACTCCAACAATTAACCTTTGGTCTGCTATTTCCCAAAAAGCCAGTGATGGTTTCCCTTTCCCAAGAAGGAGAGAGGGCTCTGCCTGCAAAAGATGAGTGAATGCTCTGCCAGAATTAAATGAGAAATGTTCTCTTGGAGAGACTGTTCTCATTTGTTCTACCGCATAACTCTCTGCATGTTTGCTATGGGAAGGGCCAGATGTTGTCTGTAAAAGTAAGTGGTACATACCATGTAAATTTGTACATAAATGAAATTGAAAGGCATCAAATTTTGGCTGGTTTGTCATTTTCAGTAAATTGAACCTGTGGAGTCCTCTGCCTAATTAATCCTGTGGAATCTATCTAGAGGTCTAGTTTAGAATGCAAGATAAACTGGGAATTACTTGCTGCATCTTGCTACAGTACATCAGTATCTCTGAAGACTCGATTAGTTTCACACATTCAATCTGAAGATACAACATTAGACAGAAAATGTTTTCTAAAGTCTACATTACACAAGAATATACAGTACTACTGTACATTGCATGTCCTGGAAAATGTAACATAAGAATATTAAGAATAAACCAAGGTTTGATGAAAACAAATTATAGAAAGAAATAAAATTGATACCACCCCATTATGAATGTGACCTAATTAAATTAAGATTGCTTCAGAGATCCAGGGAAACAAGAAAAAAACTTGTCAAGATACTGTAGCTTCTGAGACCCAAGGAATAAATATAGTACAGCCCCCTGTAAGCAGAGATTGTATTCTGGCTTATAAAACGACTTCCGTGGTGGATGAAGTGAGTACAGTATACTCTCGTAAATGTAAAGCACTTTGAAATTATTTGTGAATAAATGCAAATAATATATAATAAAGGCTAATAAAGGCAAAATGGAAGGAATTATTAAGTGCTTTGAGCTGTGTGCAAATTTCTGAGTGGGTTTTGTTGAGAAATCTAATGTTAGAAGGACAAAGCCTGTGATCTGAAGAGGGGAAAAAGGAGATAATCTGCTTTATTAACAGTTGAAATAAGCAGTATCAGCTTTGACCTACTGAAGATCAAACATGCTGGTGAAAAATACTGCAACACATGTAAGGCATGCTCAGTATCCATACTGTATATGCAACAGATAACCAACCACAACTTGACTCATCATATATTTCATATTTAAAAAAAACTTCCGTAGATTTGCTTGTTTTGTCAAGTAGGTTTTAATACCTGGATTTGAAGTTCCATCTTTAGTAAATCTACTTGGTAATAAATGGGAACAGTGAGAACTTTATATGTAACCTGTGTGGACATGTACAACACATCTAGCGATTTTAGGCTAATTATAAGCTTTTCCTAGCTATTTTTCTTATTGGTTTGCTTTTTATGTGTTTGTTAGTATGTTGAAAGATTTTAATACCTTTAATAAGGAATAAATAATAGCAGCACAATAAACCATTTTGGATTTTGCTGTGTGTTTTAAAATTCTTAACTTATTGCTTTATGGTAGTAAAGATTTATTTAGCATGCTGAGAAATAATGAAAGCTTGCCTTTACCATCTATAGTATGAATGTGGTTGACAGAATTAAATGTGGCAAAGGCTGTCTTCAAAGTTAAAGTAATTTATGCTTTATTTCTCTCTCATCTGAAAAGGTCAGATCGCATAGTTTTATGGAGGTCAAAGAAATATGGCCCAGAGAAGACAAGGTGATGCAGCTGCATTCGCCTAGGAACAATGACTACTTTGTTCAATCTGCAGTTTAGTAAAATCTAAGGACATTGGCAGAAAGGTTTCCATAGAATTTTGTGGAGGGTTTAGGATATTCTAGGTTAATATTTGCCAGCAAGAATGCTTATAATGTAACATAAAGTCTATTCATTTTATATAAATTTCAAATACTTTTTTGTAAGATGTTTTTTTTGTTTTTATAATCCCCCCATACCATAACAATACAATAGAAAAACATTTATTCCCCATTGTGTCTGCAAATAAGGTCCCACAAAATAAAATCCTTTACAACAAAAGCTTTCTTGCATTAAGTGGTATGATTGGATTGTACGATCTGTAGATTACAGTTTGAACTGAGAAAATCAAACATTTTATGCTTTTTCAATTTGTTGTGGTTGCTGATTGACAGCTGATCCATGCTACAAATCCAGCCGTTTCTAAAGATCTCAGGCAGTGTGCTTCAACAGTATTGTGGCTGGATATAAGAATAATAATTGCTTACACTTATATAGCACTTTTATGGACACTACGCTCAAAGAGCTTTACAGGTAATGGGGACTCCCCTCCACCACCACCAATGTGCAGCATCCACCTGGATGATGCGACGGCAGCCATAGTGCGCCAGAACGCTCACCACACATCAGCTATTAGTGGGAAGGAGAACAGAGTAATGAAGCCAATTCATAGATGGGGATTATTAGGAGACCGTGATATTAAAGATACGCACAACCTTTTTTGTAAAGGAGTGCATCATGATTTAGGGAATAAATACTGTACACATGCTTCAGGGATTCTAGGTTCTTTGTCTCAGTAGTGAATCACTGAAGTAGGTTTCTGGGTTCATCATCATGGTTTTGAATGCTTGTCTGGAGTTACCCTCATTGTCTCCCTTTTTATACTTTAAAGATATTAGGTTTCTTTAATCATTCTAATTCCAACACGAAAGTTGGGCAAATCTAGGACAAGCCAAGAGCTAACAGGTCTGCCAGTGGTTCTTTTAATCTGGGTATCTAAAGACAGTACAGGGAGATTGTAGCATAAGAGAGATACAATATGGTGCCTTAAATGAATGAGCTCATTTGTGATGATGGTGTGTTTCTAATGCGTGTTCACTAAGAAGAGTATTATTAAAAAAGGCAATTAGAAGAAATTTTACATTTTGCCTTAGTATTATGGATAGATGAATCAAAGTTTGAAAAACATACAGCTCTAGTTCCAAGAAGAAAAATGGTGAGAGATTGTCAAAGACTCCACCTGAATATAAATACAACCAATTAATGCAGAAGGAATGCTATCTTGGTACTATTGAAAAAATATGACCATATAAATAATAGAGCGTGCCTATGTAGAATCAAAACGCCCTTAGCTTTAATTTATTTAAGTAAATTATTATTTTTGATAACACTAAATGCTTTAGTATTCACAGAAAATTTAACAGAAATAGTGCAAGTAAATTGAAAAATGCAAAAGTATTGCAGCATTTTTTATATTATTAATAAGCTTTCATACAAATGTCTTCTGTGATCTTATTGATCTTGTTTCTCAACCACGATTGCAGACCATTGAATGTTTCTTTGTTAAAACTGGCCAAAAATACAGCTGCTAAAGTATTTTACACTTTTCCTATGTACAGATTCCTACTTGGACTCTCTGAGAACCGAAAGACGGAGAGAAAACTGGGAGAGAAAACATTCCAGAGAAGGACGACAGATTGCTCAGCGCTCTGTCAGCAAGGAGCGATGGGTGGAGACCCTGGTCGTGGCTGACCCTAAGATGATAGAATACCACGGCATTGAAAATGTGGAGTCTTATGTCTTCACAATCATGAACATGGTGAGAGCTTTCTTATCTAGAGGAATGACATTTGCTGCTGCCTTCCATAGCCTTTAAACATGACTTTTACTATTGAGCTTAAACTGAGCTTTAAATTACTTGAACTTTGGTCAAAATCGAAAAATTTGGGTGGTATTTGATTCAGGCTTGACATTAGACCCACATGTGCCACATATGGTCAATACATCATTCTTTCACATTAGAAAAATTGCCAGACTAAATCTCCTATGTTACTGCTAACTGTTGCTTTAAAAACTGATCAACGCATTTGTCTTCTCCTGAATTGACTACTGTAGCGTTCTACTTGCTGGGGTTTCTAAGTATGTCCAAGATTCAGCAGCCAGAATCCTGACCAAATCTAGTGCAAGTGATCACATTACTCCTATCCTGGAGTACTTGCAATGGGTTCCTGTCAGGTTTTGTATCAACTTCAAAATCCTCATGCTCACCTATAAGGCTCTGCATGGTTTGGCACCTCAGTACCTGTCTGAATTACTGTTGCCCTATTCCCCACTTCACAACCTTCACTCTCATAATTTTGGTCTGTTATCTGTCCCGCAAGCCCATCTACACTCTATGGGTGAGAGGAACTTCTCCTATTATGCCCTGAAGTTCTGGAACTCTATCCCTAAGGATATCAGAGAGTCACCTTCCCTACACTTTCTCAAATCTAGAGTCATAACCTTCTTCTTTAGAAGGGC
This sequence comes from Atractosteus spatula, assembly GCF_055471065.1. Taxonomy (NCBI): domain Eukaryota; kingdom Metazoa; phylum Chordata; class Actinopteri; order Semionotiformes; family Lepisosteidae; genus Atractosteus; species Atractosteus spatula. The sequence continues at coordinate 60,820,446 of NC_142708.1, read as the reverse complement.
CTTTACTAAACTGGCTTCGTTATATACCCCTTTGCTCCTACCATATTCAGTACCCTGTATTCAGTACTACCATATTCATATACTGTATGTCTCCTCTCATTGTGTATTTTCATTGTGTATACTGTATCTTGTGTTTTTTTATTGTTGTCATTCTGTAAAATTCTTTGAGAAGCCACCTTTAAAGGCACTATATAAAATAACATTTATTATTATTATTTTATAGAGAAAGTAATTTATATTACTGAGGGTTTGTATGGACCTTTTGAAGCATGGGTTTGTAAAGTGTTGTTTAATGTTCACTGGATGTAAAGGTGATCAATGAAGAATCATTAAGAATTCAATTGAGGCTCTTTTCGTTCAAACATGTTCCCACTCTCCTTTCATGTCTATTTTGTTCTTGTTTTACAAGCCAAGTAATTCTATGTGAAAGTATTCTGTGAATTTTCTTTGAGGGCCTGTCTGCAAGGCATTTAGAGATACTGTAATCACTCCAGGAATTCACAGAGCTCAGACTGAGAGACTTTAATCTTACATGTATGGGGGACTGAGCATATTAAAATAAAAATCCTTATTAGATTTTTGCTTGTAGAAACTGGGTGTTAGTTTTTGGGAATTCCACTTAAAACTCGAATGGTAATTTAATTTTTTTACTTTGATTTTTACATAGGTTACTGGGATTTTTCATGATGCTACCATTGGCAACGCTATTCACATTGTTCTGGTGCGTCTTATCCTGCTGCAGGAAGAAGAGGTGCGTGGTCATGTTTCTTGTATGCCATTTCTCACAGGAAATGAGATTGCATATACTTCTCTTATGATCTTTTGTTTTTTTATTTTCCCTTTTTTATCTGTCCTCAGTGAATTCAACTGGATTGTGTATCGCCTTTTTACAGAAAGGGTTAAAGATCGTCCACCATGCAGATAATACCCTGGCCAGTTTCTGCACATGGCAGAAGAGCATCAACCCCCAAAGTGACACTCACCCTGCTCACCATGATGTTGCTGTGCTCATTACCAGGCAAGTGACTTTGTTCCATGAGAAACCTGCTTCTGGTTTGGTAGTGCCTCTTCACTACTGTGACATGTTTGCTTGCTCATGTGTTGATCTAAAAACAGGAGTTATCGGTTTTATTTTAAAAAATAACAGTATATATATATCTACCTAACTTGAAATTGGAAAAATGAAGACTTGAAGCTGCACTCCTTTGACAAGTCCCTCTGTCAGAGCCTTTTATCTTTCGGCATGCTGCACACTCCACCATTCCCAGCTGTTACTGGAGCCCTGGTGCAGCTCACACTGATGTCACTGCAAGCTTGCTCAAGCCCACAGAGCCCTGGAAGCACTTGGCCAGTGTTCTTTCCGCTACTGTGGGGTTCCAGTCACAGAGGGCTGATGACATTTTACTGCTTAGTATGCCTCTGCCCTTTTAGCAGAAACTCCTTTCCAATCCAAGAAACGCTGCAGAGAAAACATTATGAAAGCAGGAAACTGAGAGCAATTTGCCTTGATTCATCTGTCAGAAGGCTTTGCTATATTATATATTTTCAGTGTAAGTGTAATGCAGATGGTGGTGGTGTTTTATTCTGTAGAAAAGATATCTGCGCTGGGATGAATAAGCCCTGCGAGACATTGGGACTCTCCCATCTGTCTGGAATGTGTCAGGCCCACAGAAGCTGCAATATCAATGAGGATTCTGGCCTCCCTGTTGCTTTCACAGTGGCACACGAGCTGGGACACAGGTAATGTACTGTACTGCATTATAACTTTTCCTTTTCCTTTGTTGTCTCTTGATAGATTTCATGACCACTTTAGTATTTTTTGTAGAGAATAAAACTTTGACAACAAATGTGATAATCTTATTTCTGCATATGTTGATGTCGGTATTTATTTTTACTCATTAATAGATATTTCCAAAGCAAATTGGCTTTCTCCAAAAAATGAATACAAAGATAACATAACCAAACATAACAGTACCATTAAATATGTTCTTTCAGTCCAGCTGACACTTTTTCATTTTTCATGCCAATAGCTGTTGAATCTAGATTAATTCCAGCTCTGAGAAAATGAATCTTTGAAGAGATATATTGCATGTCTTTGTCATATGACAGATAAGATTTAGTTAATTTAGTTGGGTTGAGATATTCTTGTATTGGCTTTGTCCTGTAAATATATTCATATATATATTTCATTTTATGCATCTGAGAGGTCAAAAACTCAATGGAAGTGTGTTAGGGGTGAGTATTAAAAATGTATAAAAGGATGTGAAATTATTGCACTTCTGTGGAAATGTTACTTTAAAACAGACTCAAAAAGTTCTCATTTGAAATAAACTACCTCCTGACATAGAATATCTTTGTCTCTTAGGAAGTTAATAGTCTAGGTTTAGTAATTTATGTCTGTAGGGGATTAAAACACTATGGAATGGTGTTAGTTATGTCAGTGACTTGCAGTTTTCTTAATATTTGTTCAAATATTTAGTTGACTGTTCCTAAGAACATAAGAGACTTTTAATGCCAGCAGCAGTATTCCTGCCTTCTAGACTAATTTAATCAGATGTCAGAAGCTAAACTGGGCCTGATAAGTGCTGGATTGGGAGACTGCTCCAGAAAAACCATGTGCTCGCTGCAAGTGGTGTTAGTGCTGTAGCTCCTTGTAATGCTAATTCTCTGTTCTCTGTCTGTAATGTTCAAAGATGTTTTTTCTAAAAACTTTCTAAAATATTGATTAGCTTCCAAAACAGCTCTCAAAAGACCGCATTTATTTTTTAAATATTTCTTTCATAAGTTCAATCACACAATCATGTGTGTGCATAAATGTGAAGGCTGGTGACTTCAATATTGAAGTACAGTACAGTATATAGAGGCCCAGCTACAAGCACTTTGGAGGCATACGGTATTAGGGAGTTGAAAATCTTAATTTTTAAAGTAACATTAGTCACAAATATATAGCAAAAAAAGTCTGGATTAGTCTGCTTTTGAATTAAAGCATTTAGTTAAAATGAATTATTTAATTATAAGAATAGAGTTGGTGCTTTAATATTTTTTTTGCTTTCCACCCGAAGAAAGCTCCACAGCTGAAACGTGTTTCTTTTCTTCCCTTTTCAGCATGGAATAAACCTTTACTTGTTCCTTTGCAGACTACGCATCCTGTCGCAGCTACCTACTTGATTTATTATTTTTGTTTGTTTCAAAGCATGCTATTTAGTCATATTTAGTCTGTGTCACATTTACCTATTTTCCATCCTATTATCGGGATGTGTATGAATAGAGTAATTTCAAGATAACACAGAGATCAAATAACTTATCAAAGATAATTTATCAAAGATTGACACTGTAAATAATATTACTAAAACATTGAGAGAATTAACTTTTAGAAGTGATTGATGGAGGAATTGACAGAAACAGTGCCCTGTTTGTGGAGATTTTTTGTTTTTGATGTTTGATGTTTGCTGGAGAATAGGGCAAAAAAGTCATACTGATCACAAATTGAAGTAGTGTTTTTCAGGAATACAATTTAGTCCTAGAACTCAGCCATCACATCTCATCCAGAAAAACAAAATCCATTATTATTCACAAACAGGTGGTTGTAATTCTTGTCTTTGCAGTTTTGGCATTCACCACGATGGGCAGGGAAATGACTGTGAACAAGGAAGGCATCCCTTCATAATGTCTCGCCAGTTACAGTACGATGCATCACCCCTCACGTGGTCAACCTGCAGCAAGGACTACATCACACGCTTCCTAGAGTGAGTATAGAGCTCCATTGTTAGCAAAGCACTGAACATTAGGAACATCACTGGGATTAAAATATTGAATCCTGCCGAGTTTAACTATTAATATCATGTCCTTCACAGATAACACATTGGGAGAATTATTGTCACAAATTCTGAGAGGCAAATGCATTTGTGTGCAGTGATTACAAAATCACATTATTTAAGCATGTTCCAATGCAAGATAAATTTAAACTCAAAGCTTTTCTGTAAAGTGATTTTACACTGCATTGGGTGTTTGTGTAATTAATGGTGGTTTTACATGTCTTACTTAAATTATCCTCATGGCACTTTGTAATTCCTCAGTGTGCCCTCAGTATAAATCAGTATAAATCATTGCTACAGTACCTATAAATTTAATCTCTGTACATATCTGATTCAGTGTACCTACACATTGCTTTTTAAATCACCACCTCTGTGCGACAGGAATGATGACTTGGAAAAATCTGATAAGATTTTATTACTATTATTGTTCTAGTATGATGAATGATGAAGGCACTACTTTGATGAGATAATATTACTGGCAGCTCTTAACATTTGTGAGATCTAGAAATAAAAAGTGATAGAAAGGAGAATATTTATAAGAGAAACACCAAATGATTTTAAAATAATTTGAGCAGAAACATAGGCTACAGTTTTAATGAGAAATATTGTTCAGTGTTGGGAAGATAATAATAATTTCATACACTTACTGTATATAGTGCTTTTCTGGATGCTCCACTCAAAGTGCTTTACAGGTAAAGAGGACCTTAGAGTGCACTAGTACATTCACCATACATCAGCTCTAAGTGGGGAAGAAAACAGAGTAATGATGCCAATTGATAGACAGGGATTATTAGAAGGCTACAATTGGTAAGGCCAGGGAGAAATTTGGCCAGGACACCAGGGTTAACATCCATCTCACCTCGCTATCACTATACTGGGGCATGAGGACCTACATACAGTAGATTGCAGGGTGAGTGCTCCCTACTCTCTGAAATATTCATGCTTGGCATTAAGCCTAATTAAATAAAATAAAAACTAACATGACATTAGACCATTAAAATGGACCCATGTATGCAAATTGCTCTGACATTCAGAAACTAAAAAAATGGTCTTAATTCTTCTTGGACACTCTGAGGTTCAATTACTTGAAACTTAGTGATAACCCTTCACACTACAATGAGCACATGGAATATAAGTGGTGTTTCTTCCCTTTTAATTTGGATATTATGGGAATATGCCAGTACATGAGGTTAAGAAGTAATGTTCATCTTTTCACTCTTTGATTTTTAATCCTTGATGTATCCTTATATACATCTTTTGGAGGGCTGGGTAGTAATTTCCTCATTACTACACAACAGATAATGAGACTTTGCTCTGGTTTTTACAGCAAAGTCATGTGTTTTTACTTAATCAGATCCCAATGGTATTATATTAAAAGCTAGGGATAAAACTGGTAGATAAAATGGAAAAGTAAGGCAAGAAAATGTTTTTTGAATAAAGTTGACTTCAAATAAATGTAAAACCAGCTAATAAATTGTTTAACATTCCTCTGAAACTTCAAACTTATGTCTGTTATTTTTTCATCAGTCAACCTGATGAATGCAAATTAAATAAAAAAAATGAAGAAATCAATTAGTAATTATATTAGCAAGAGAAAGGTTGGTTTTAAAGTTTCCTGTCCCCATGAAGAGGGCTAAAAAGACTATTTTTCTTTATTTTGTTTGTAGTCAATGGTGATAATTATTTCAGATAAATTAAAATGTCACAAATTGTTTCCATGTTGATTTTGAATAGTTTTATGTTTTTTAGACTTTCTTTTCAGAGGCATGTTTTCTCTTCCTGTATTATTTCTTATAAAACATTACTTAAGCCTCAAAGAAATTTGTCATTTAGACACTATGTGGATTTTTACATTAAAATTAATTGATTTGAATTTATTTTGTAACTTTCTACTGGTGTGTTGAACATTTTTTCCCATGTAATTTCCTTACCTTATCAAGTATCTTGTTTCTTGTGATTTCTTTGTTTCAATGGCAGTATTTCCTAATTACAATGGTGGAAGCCACATTGAAGTCCAGGAGATGCGGTCCATTTAAAATACTGCAGTTTGGTTTCAGATCATAGTCTTACCTTATGGCTGCTGCTCATACAGTAACTTAAATCCTCAATTACTACAGTATATGAGCTGCAGAGCAGGACTGAACGTCTCAGAGTGCTGTGTATGGTTTTGGTTACCATGCTACAAAAAGGGACATTGCTGCTCTGAAACCAATTCAGAGAATGGGAAGGAAAAAACAATGTATAGCGCGTGTATATATACATATATACAGTATAAGCTTTTGGCCATCATTGTTCACTCATAGGTGAATTTACAACAGGGGCTACCACCCTTCGTTCTAGTATGTTTTGTAGGTTAGCCTAAATCACCTGTTTCTAACTATTGGGTCCACTTGTATCTTATTGAGCAATTAAATTAGAATAATTAACAAATCACCTGCTTAGTTCAGTTATTCCAATTAGGTCCTTTAGAAAATCATGGTTTAATGTTAATGTATAAAACCTGTAGGATGGTCTATCTAGGACCAGGGCACGAGTCTCTTCATCTACAGTCTGTTTAGAGCATTTTTTAAAAGTATGAATCTTTCTTTGTCAGGTTTCATCTTCATTTGTTACATATCAGGAGGTGACTCTGGGACTGCTGGTATAATGTAGAAAGCAATGAACCAGGCACACGTGAAATCTATAGTTGTTTTTTACTTTCCAGCCTCATGTGTTTCTTATGTATTGGTTTTTTTAACCAGTTTTCAGTCCCGCTCCCCCCACCCCACACATGCTTTACAGAAGGTAGATGCTGTCAAGCGGAACATGCTGTTGAATTTCAAAGTTTGCCTCAGGGAGCTTTGATACACTCATTAGCAATGCCACTGCTCACTTCAGTAAGGCATGTTGTCAGAAACACATTGCTTCCCGTGTGATTCTGGATGAAAAGTATTGTTTTCCTGTAGTGATGTTCTCAAGCACTTCTTTGTATTCCTGTCTGAAAGTCGTGGCTGGGGTTCGTGTCTGGACGATCGCCCTTCTAAGAAAGACCTGACAGCTCCAGCTGCTGCTCCTGGGGTTCTGTATACTATCCATCAGCAGTGCCAACTGCAGTACGGACCCAGTGCCACCTTCTGTGAAGAAGTGGAGGTGAGTTATCCCTAATAATGGCATTAACCCACAATTAGTTCTTGTTTTTCTTTCCTGTTCCATCACAGGAGAATATTCTGGCAGTCTTGAAAAGCATGCTAACATTTGCTTTACCAGACAAAACCATTGAATTGCTGAAGTCCTAGAAACTGGAATGATAAATAGGCAACCATATTCTTATGTATCCCCAAGAACCAGGAATATAACCAAATCGTAGAAAACTTAATTTTCTTTACATGACCTGGCCATTCAGCCCATGAGATCTCCCCATTTTTCTGTATACTCTGTTCAGGGTACATTGGATATATTTCAGTGTTCAGTTCCATTCTGATAGACTGCATTGTATTAACTGAGCAGCAGTATGGAGTAGTAGTAGGGCTCTGAACTTGCAATTAGATGGTTGTGAGTTCAAATCAGTGGGGACACTGTTGTAGTATTCATCAGTGAGGTACAGTATTTCACTCAGATTGTTGCAGGATAATAGCCAGCTGTACAAATGGGCACAAATGTACTGTATGATGCACACTTATTAGTAAGGCGATCTATTAATGCCTTATTCAAATTATTAATTGTTCACTAAGGATAACAACACCCAAGAAAGTATTATGGAGTTTTTAGACAAAATTTGGCTTAACCCACTTGGCTGAGGGCTAACCTCCTGACCACAGGACAAAGAGGCTAGGACTCCTATGCAGAGTGAGGAGTGACCAAGGGGGAGCTGCAATGGTGGAGATGGGCTGTATCAAGATGTACGAGAGGGAGACAAGGGGATCACGTTCGGTATTTATAGTGTTTTAGGAGAAGAAATCATGTCAGGAGTGATTGCTAATTACTGACAGCTGAGTCTGATTGAACTTGGTTGTTGTCATCCCTCCTGAACATTCATTCTAAAACAAATTTAATTTCCCTAGAAGTTTACAAATGGCCTGTACATTGTGTGAAAAAAGTTTTCAAATGTCATTGGAAAATGCTTAACAATTGTAAGTTGTGTTGTTTTCTTCTTTTTCTGCCTTTAAATGTTTTAGTCTCCCCTAAGCCTTTATTTAGGAAAAATTGAAGAGATACAGTTGAATCAACATCATCATTTTAAGTTAAGCCTTTTTTCCCTACAATGATCCGGCTGCTCTTCTTCTGAGTTTGACCGAGAACTGAATGTGAGTTATGGCCATAAATTTAGGAAGATTGTCCTGAATGTGTATCTTTTTTCTTTAATATTTATTTTTCAAGCTTTAAAAATGTGAAAAGGTTATATCTTACATAGCTTCTTGTAGCCCTACAGCACTTGTGCTAGAGTGATGAAAACGTCAATCCATCCATTTTCCAACCACTTTATCCAATTTGGGCCAGCCGGATCCTATCCCCACAAGCAACACAAGGCGAGGTACACCCTGGATGGGACACCAGTCCATTGCAGGGCAGACACACAGATACACACAAACACTCACTCCAGGGCCAGTTAACCCTCGAGTATGTCTTTGGCATCCAGTCGTAATGAAAAATGTATACATTTCTTCTCCCTATAGCGCCAGGCACCCATGGACTTGACACAACTCGCAAAAATAACAGTGTAAGGCCACAGATCCTCATCCAGGCACAATGATTTAATTTATTCAGTAAGCCATTAAAGACCAGCTGATCACCCCCAACAGCCCATTAAACAGTTCTGAGATTCAAAACTCTCAACTTCAGGCCATAATGACAAACCTGAAGCCTGAGAAAGTGCCAATATTGACTAGACAGCTTAAGAACCCTGAGCAATCCCCTTTACCAACTATAAAATGCAAAGTCTCAATTAACTAATTGCACTAATTAACTAAATAACTAATTGCATAAACTTCAAACAGCTGCACCATTGTGTCATGGGAGATTTTCTGTGAGGAAGTGGCAACATTGTGGTCAATCAGAATAGGAATACTGTATATTCATTCTTTTTATAACCTACAGTAGCTTGATCAATTGTAACCAGTACAGTTTTGAAATCACTGCATATAATATGCAAACCCCACATAATATGCAATTTGAACTATATATATATACTGATGCAAAAAAGAAATGCGACACCTCCTCCTCCACACGCTGGCCCTTCCATCTGCGTGGAACAGGCTGAAGAGTGACTCATCTGTGAAGAAGAGGACCTGATGCCACTGCTGGCGAGTCCATCAAAGCCTCTGTCTGGCCCAAGCCAGTTGGTTTGATGTCTAGGAGGTGTGAGCTGAGGGCCTCTGACAGGTCGCCTTGCTCTAAGGCCAGCAGCATGGAGCCTCACTGTCCTGTCACTGATGCGGGCATTGTGTCTGCCGGCAGTTTCGGCAGCAGTACAGGTGGCAGATCTGAAAAAATCTCTCAGATGGACCAGTCTGATGTGACAGTCCTGTTCTGGTGTGGTTACTCAAGGGCAACTGGATCTTTAACGGTCATCTGTCCTGCCAGTTTGCTGAAACCTCCTCTGCAGTTGGGACACAGGAGCGGCTTACTCCATAGTGTCTGGCAACACTGGCACATGACGTGCCTACCTGCAGCATGCCATTGGCCCTCTCCCTTGCTTCTGGTGACATTTGAGGCATTATGGAATGCACAGAAAACTGACAAAAATGTGGCCTTTTTCTTGCAGTGAGCTAAGCTTTGAATTAAGGCCTTTTTAAAGGTGACCTGATCAGGCATTGTTCCACCTTTACCAGGTTGGGTAAAAGTGCACCTAACGAGCTTTCATGTGATTGGCAAGTTGCAGTGCCTTACTGCACATGCTGTATTGCTGGTCAGAGGGCTTAAAACAAATTGACAACTTTTTGTGAAAGTACATACGCTATAACTATAGTATTCTTATTCCAGAAAATGTTGCGTTTCTTTTTTCCATCAGTATATTGTAGCGTTTTCGAGTTCACGCAGGACAAAGGACAAGTGGAGACGAGATAGTGAAACAAGCGACTGCTTTATTCTCCCATTCAAACCAAAACCAAACACAGGATATACACACACATAAGGGGACCTACGGAACACGTATACAGGTTTAGGGTGGTAACTCGTTAACAGAAGAATATACACTTAGAAATCTACACAGGACACTTAAACTAATATAACACTATTTACATAAGCAGGGTCAGCTGCTGGTCATTGTGCTAACCCTCAGACTCCCCCCGGCTACTCCCAGCCTGCTTCGCGGTACCCTGAGTGCCTAGGTGCGCTTCCTCCTCACCACCGGGCGAGGGCGCTACAATATATATCTAGTTCAAATTTTTAGATGTTATTCTCATTAGTTTTTAAGAGTATTAATGGTGGCTATTTTGACCTGCATGACTCTGGTCTTGACACAACAAATCTGGGAGCAGTAATCCAAAACCGGGCTGGTAGATTTATTTACAAGGATAAAGAAGTAGGATGGATGAGTGTGGAGTCTGGACATCTCTCATTTGTCAGAGAAGATGGTTTCCATTCAGTGGTGGCTAAGTAGACATGACGACTTTCACACTGTGAAAGATAGTGCACAGTTACAGTAACAAACTTCGGACTTTTCGGAGCACTTCACATCGATCTTCAAGCCAAAGCAATATGTTGGGCCTATTATTGGAAACACATAGGCACTCATAGGGGACTTTAATTCTCAGTTTCATTTTCCTTAGGAAAAATACAGTTCTAGTAAAAGTAAACTGAATTGAAAAGAGAACAAAAACAACTATCTTTGTGGGTTAAGACATTCAATAAATGATTGGTTCAGCTATGGGTTTATATTTGCCTTAACCCTTTGAGTATTTAGTAGTTAAAAGAAAGTTTGGACATATGGAAGTAAAGAGTAAAGTATTTTTCCATTCCATTTGTACTTAACAGTTTGTCAATAATGCATTTAAACTTAATCTATAGCGAAAACTGCAAAGATCTGTTGTTGTTTTTTCTTAGAACAGAAATGTTCCTGTTGCTGTTTTGTGAATGTTGTAGCCATCCAACACAACCATATCAAGTAGTTTGAAAATAAGCTCCTGAACTCCTTTAGAGGCCTTTTTTTCCAGATACAAGATTTCATCTGTATGTGGATATTGTTAAGTTTTTTTACATTGTTAAGTTGCTCTTTCTTTTAAATAACTGAACTAACAAAAGAAAATGGGACAGCAGAATGATGACTAGGATTAATGAAATTGCACATTTCATGTATTTCCAAGTACATAATCAAAGTGCTTTGTACTGCAACTCCGTTAAAAATTTTAGGACATATAGTATGACACAGTCATTACTCCCAGGATCCCATTGAGTGTTTAGTGCACAATTTCTTTTGAAGCATTCAAAGGGTTAAATAGGAAATCCAAAGTTAACTTGATTGCTCAAAACTGTCATGGTTGAAAAGTGACATAATTTCAGATGAGACTTAATTGTATAAAGAAAAAAGCCTCTGGGTAAATAATTGAATGATCCTAAAATAACTCCACTCTAAAAAATAAATTCTGGACATGGTCTGACAGCCTTTGTAACTAATCTTTCAAATTATTACTTTGTATGATTCATCTTTCAACTTTCATTTGAAGAACATCATCAGTCCTTTGTGTCAAAGAGCCTATTCTAGAGCCTTCCTGTTAAAACAGACTGATAAAATCAAGGGCTTGTTCTCCAGCCATTTTCACCTTAAGTACCTGTCTTATTAATAAGTAAGAATGCATTTGTTTGAACTGAAGAATTGCCTGTGCTTTGTCATTAACAGAGACTGCTCTTCAGGAACTATATTAAAAGTGTCAATTTAACGAGAGGGCTGATTTCTTGTTTTTCATTTTGATTAAAATTATTATCCATTAATAATCTATATTAGTAGTACTATGATATTCATTTTCATATAAAAATGAGAAAATAATTATTTCTGTTTTATGTTTGTTAAATGTATCTGTGTTTTTCACTTGCTACTAAGCTATCAAATAGCACGTACAGGAAATTAATACATTTAAGACATTGTGGATGTACTGGTATACCTAAAGATCCTACTTTAAACATCATTTGTCAAATATGTGTGCTCTATTGTACATGTATAAAACTGCCTTCAAGTTGTACTTATAGGACTTCTATCTCTGAAGGCCTCTCCGTTGTACACAACCACATCTGTTCACGAAGTCTGGGAAATGAAGACATTTCTTGTCTTAGTGCAATTTTTCTTTACTCAGTTTTATCATAACTTCATAAAACAGAAGATGGAATAAAACCTTAATGGAAACATTACATTTGACCTTTGTACTTCTGTATACCTTCTATAGATCAGGTAAAGCAAAAGAACCTCAGCACGCCACCACCTCCAGACCAACACTTTTCTGGCTTTCCATTTTAAAATATACCCATTCCTGGATTCACCAATCTAATTCAAAAACTGTTTATAAAGTAAAAATTTGGAAAATCAAAAAAATCCCATTACTTTATATGTGAATTGTGAAAGAACACTATTGTTAATGTAAATAACCCTACCGTATGTACCCTAGTATAGCAGTTAACAAGTTAAACAGAGAAGGTACTGTAAAGAGCACAAGCACTCAGAGCTACTGTGCTGTGGGAGTTACAGCAAACAATTTGTAAACAAGGTGTTCCTAAATCAAGAGGTGGGTGTATTTTAAGATTATTATAGTAAAACATTTGCAGAATTCAGATAAACATAGTTCCTGCATGCAAGAAAAGCAGTCAGTACATTTGTAGGGAAACTCTTGCAGGGATAGGTATTTAGAGTTGATCTCTGAGAGACAATGGTGTCTTTCTGTGGAAGGCCTTTGTACATTTATTTCAAAAACTACACTCAATGCAGTGTGACATCTTGTATCAGTGAACATTTAAAATCTTATTGTAGAAATACATATTTGGTATGTCTTTATTTTCCTGAAACCAGTTGTATAATAAGATTAATGGACTCGAGATTGTGGAGTATGATGGCATAAAAACATTTCCGGAGTGGTGAATGGAGTTGGCTGGCTGCTTTGTATTTAACTGTAACAAACTCAAGCTTCTCCAAGACACACCGTGTTAAACAATATTACTTTAGGAAAAAGTGAATGCCATTCAAAGTCATTGTGCTTCCAGTAAGCTACGCCCACACTTTCTGTTTATTAATTGGGCTAATTGCAGTGAAGGAAGCCACGCTTGTCTTTCTACTGTATATACTGTACTCCTACTCAAAAGTAGCTGCTCAGAGAGAAGTGCTGCATTATCATCAAATAAATCTTTCTTTTTGTCCCGCAGCCCTTCTTTGAGTTTGTGTGCTTATAATAATATAAAAGTCAAAAGTTCACGTAAAACTTGTTTAAATCTTCTTTTTGAAACCATTGGCAGTCAGTGAATTTTTCTTAAGAATATGCCATTAAAAGGTAAAGCAGCATAACATGAATACAGATTATGCACAAAGATAAAATGTCCTCACCTGTTCTCTCTCCATTCATTTGGTGAACTTCATAGACTGAAGGTATTGCATTATTGAATTTATTGCTTTTTTAGAAGAGAGATAGAAATGGAAGAATCATCTCAGTGATTATAATATAATGTGCATTGTATTTGTAATTGTACACATGTTGTAAGTATACACTGGGATTCAACATGGATATAAAATAAAATAATGCATTATTTTGCACTTCAGGTACAAGTGCAGTAAAACAGCTTCATTGTAGACATACCTCATTACTCTAGACACAGATCTATTGTGAGTTCTACACAAGAGCTGTGTCTAAGACATTGCAGTTGTAAGCCTTTGATTTTGAGAAGAGACTATTTGAATTCATACCGTATATACACACATTTATTCATCTTCTTTATCAATTCTCATTTGGTTAAAAGAATAAAGTTGCCCTGTTTTTTTTAGCTTTTTTACTGAAATGCCTGTAGACTAAAAAAAAACCCTTTATTTCTTATTCGTGTTTTCATTAGTTAGAAATTTGGAAGACAAATTAATTTTTCATGTCTGAGGGGCTCAGGAATAATGAAAACCTTGGATACACTGTATATCCAGGTTGAAATAGTATTAGTCATAAAACGTAAAGAAAGAAAACCTTGGGGGAATTGCTTCTATAAAATATAAAATATGGAACAGCAACAACACAGTATAATTTTGATTACTTGATCGTTCATGACTGATCACAATACACTAAAGTGAGTTATAGCTGCATAAGCATCAGATTGCCTCATTAGTGAGAGAGTTGATTGAGAACAGGAGACAATATGATTTAATATGCAGTGCCTAGTGAAATTCAGGGAAAATGTACGCAGAAAGGGACCAATATGTGCTGCTTATCAAGAAAGCAACTTATTTGTGCCCTCGGTATGTCGGAGCAACACCTTATTGAACTCAACAGCAATGGAGCCAAGTCCTTCTTATTGAATTGTGATTTTGAGGTTTTAGGTAAACCAACATGATGGATGTCAGTGATTGTGTTGCAGACATGCAGAATGATATGCTTATTGTTGTCTGTAATAGACAAATTAGAGTGGAGGTTAAGGTGTGATGGTCTTAGTAGCATGCAAGACTTGTAATGGTTTATGGCAATCTGACTACATTGCTCTACATTGAAGTTTAGTCCTGGGACCTCATCTGTTGCTCTTCCTGCTGACATATGTTGACATCCTGACTCTTCCAATAAAGAGTCTTCCATGCATTTATCTAGCCACTTCTTTCGATTTCAATTCAGGTTACCTTCCATTCAATGTCAGACTTCAAATTTTGATTGCTATTCAGATTGGTCGAATCTAATTCCTCCCAGTCAGCGAATGAAATCTACTGTAGCTGCTAAAAAGTGTTTGTCAAACAATTGTTATAGCAGATGTGTCCAATTCATATTGTTGTGACACTAATTACATTTCATAATGGAAATTAAATATTAAAAAGGATAACATATGATAAGAAGTCTCTATGTACACATAGAGGGTGACTTATCTCACTATCAAGTCTCTCAATTTACTGTTCTTGCAAACATTTTAATTGTAAACATCCTAAACATTGAATTGAAAACATCCTAAAATGAATCAAATCAAAACTGTGTTGTGTATCATTCTGACATAATGGACATGTACATTATAAATGTGTAGATAATTCTTTCTGCAATTAGTATTCTGAAATACTTCTTCCAGAAAATAAACTTTGATGTATTTTTTTGTAATACTGTATACAGTAGAATACAAATGTGTTAATGTGGTACTCAGATACAGAATTCATGCTTAAGAATGTACGTTTTTACTGAGCTTTAAGAAACTAATTGTCTTAGCATGATACCAGCAAAGTCGTAAGAGAATACTTTAGATTGCAGTCTTTAATGGAAACTTTTTTTGTGTGTGCAATTACAGAATGTTTGCCAAACCCTTTGGTGTTCAGTGAATGGTTCATGCCGTTCCAAGTTGGACTCACCTGCAGATGGAACCAGATGTGGAGAAGATAAGGTATTTACTTGCCTATTCACATATTTAATTACTCCAGTGTCAAGGTTCTTCGAGAATTGATCAATTCTGCCTGCCATTCAGTTTTATCCCGATCTGCATTCAGATTATTAATTTTCAGTAATGTAATTTTCAATATCCTTTTTGAGGATATTTTGAGTTTGTATTATTCTCCCTCTGTGGCAGTTCTCTGTGGCAAGGTACTTCACCCGTACTGTTTCAGTAAAGTACTCAGCTGTATAAACGGGTGTAAATGTAACTTGTTTTGGATAAACATGTCATCCAAATAAACATGATTGTCTTCATGCTCCTATAATGGACTGGATCACTGTCCAGAGGGATATCGGGCCTGAATTTTTTAGTTTTAGGACAACTTGCTTGTTTTCTTTTGTGCATGTCACTTTTACATTGTGAATGCCTTTTCGGCACCAGCGCAGGAAATGAATTTTTGATTTGGTAGTGTTCAGTCAGATTTCTGCAGGAAGTGAGTAGCTCGTAATCAGTGCACAAAAACAATAATCCTAAGCAAGGAGAAATTGTAGAAATGGCAGCTGGAAGAGAATAATTTTACTCATGCTGTCCTGTAAACCCCTGTATCATTATCTTTTGATGGTTGTTATTAAAAACACCTTATTATTATATTCTTTTTGTAGTATGTAGGGACATACAGTAAGTGTTGTCAAACACTAACCAGAGATATGTTGTGTAGTTCACTTTAAAATGTTTCTTTTTCAAATGTTTTGATTTTTCTAAAAAATCAGTTTTATCAGATAATTTCTTTTCAAAATGATTTCAAAAAATGAGAATGAAATCACTTTTATTTTTAGATTTAGTTATATTATTTATTTTATTCATTAAGAAAATGTAGTATGTGCTTGAGAAAAGGAATATCTTTTATCTTATTATTTGCATTTTTTTAACAACATTAATTATCTAGCTTGATCTCATCATTGGTACTGGTGAACCAGAAGGTGTCACTCTTGCCCCCAGACCAAAATTTTCAAACCAAAGTCCCATCATGGCGACTGGGGACATTATGCTTTAGGGAGACACATTACCTTAAAGCCCTGACAACTTGATCATTATCCCCGGTGTCCTGGCTAAATTCTGGTGGGCCCACTTCTATATACAGTATCTTATGTTAACAGTATTATTTGGCATTACTCCAGAGGTTTCTGTACATGCAGTTCTCATTAGTGAGAATGATTTCCATGAGTTATCCTACTCTCACCCACATTTCTGCCTCTCTATTACATCTTTATTATCTGTACTGTACCTTACACTTAACTGTGTATTTAGATGGGGTAATGACCCTTCAGTGCCTGATTCTTCTAGTATAATGATAGTTCAAAAGAAATATTTTCTTCTTTTAAGTGTTATACTGTACTTCAATTATATAAGCAGAAAGTTTTAACTGTTTGACTTTCAAGTTATTCAGTGTAAATACTGTAATGTTACTTCCAAACTGTTTGAGTTCTCTTTTTTACTTTCAAATACCAGTTTATTGTTTTTTAACTCCTTTTGCTTCATGATATAAAGATGAAAATACATTTTCTAGGACAGAAATACACTTCTAGGAAAAAGCTGCTGATATATTTATGAGAAAATCACAACAAATATCAAAGTCTGAAGCAGAAAAATCTCAGCAGCATCTTTCTATCCTTAACTGTTCGTTAACTGTTATTCATTAAATGTTCGTTAGGCTATGAATATGCATTATCCTCAGGAACAAAGGATACTGAATGTGACACACTGAAAAGCCAATCTGTGGAAAATTTTGTTTAGCAATATAGTGGGTAGTTACATCTCTATCACTCAATCTTATTTTCAATCAGTTTTCATGGCAATTGATCAAGAAAGGGAAAATGTATATTTTTTCTTAGTCTTTATGTGGGGTGATGAGTCACACAAATTCAGCATTGCAAAATTATAAAAAGAAGGACAATTCCTCATTTAGTCTATTAGGTGTAACAATATAGTCGTGCTTCTTTATGTAAAAACAACTTTCAACTGTCAACTTTCTCATTAGCCTAGAATTTCAAGTAATTTACTTAGTTATGTTTTGTACGTGAATGACCAACCTAATGTTCTGCTTTTTTTCCAAATCTGATGTTGTAATTGTCCTCCTATGTTCATTAATACAATCCCTAGTAGTCCATCTGCTTTTTCTAAGATATACTGTAGCAGTAAGCAAGGACTTTCTGTAGCTTAGATAACTCCTTCTGAAGAACAGATGGTGAAACACTTCAGATAAAAGATATCATGTGTTTTTGGTTTACAAGAATAATTCTTCTTTGTTTCTACTGTGCACTACAATGATACCGCTTTACAAACATTAAAATGTTTAAAAGTGGTAGACAGATAAAATATGCAATCAAGAATATGCAATCATTTTGATGTTTAAGTCTTTTTTAAAATAATTTCAGACAAAGGAGATACTGCAGATATGTTTGATTTCTTTGTTTAGTTTTTGAGATCAAGAATATAATCCATGTCAGAACTCATCTGAATTGATGCAGATATTCATTTTCCAATATTCAGATGTAAGTGTTACACATCTTTTATGCATCAGTATAATTGTAGTAAAGTATATTCGTTAATCTGTACAAATTGTGCTATAAAATATGTATCCAAGTATTTAGTCTTTTTTCATTTAAAATAAATACAGTACATACCCTGCAGGCACTTGGATCTACTTTTTAGAGCCTCAGGATTTGTGCCAGGTTTTGCCAGTACAGCTACTGTAGGTCTCAGGTGTGTGTCTGGGAGGAAAGCATTTGTGGTCTTCATTGCCTAGGCTGATACCAACTGTGCAGCAGCAAGCAGAGTTGATGAAGAGGAAAAGCTAACTTTGCCTGAGTGGAATTTTCAAATGTAAGAAACCCATGTCTGTACCTAGGTCTCCTTTAATCGTCAGTGGATAACAAACACACCTTCCAGTTTTGTGCCGTTTATTCCCACTTCCCAGTGTGTCCCCAGACAAAAATTCTAATCCCTTCTTGCTTGAAAAAGTGCGTCACAATTAATTGCGTCACAGTCTAAGTAGACTTAAAAATGGAATACCATGAGGAGCACAAACAACGGGATGAAAAAAAGAATGAAACTGAGAATGAAAGACAGAAACATCTGAAGCATCCTGTCTCAAAAACAGGTGTTTTAATAAGAAAGTGATGGTTGTGAAAACAGTAACACTCTAAGGATGCCAGTAAGGTGCATCAACGGCAAGGTTTTTTTATAAGATAATAATATGGCTGTTATAAAATAATATTATCGTTAAAAATATGGACTTAGTAACACTTTAGAATTATTTACAGATATTCTTGTCATTTTGACGACACATTTATTCACGTGATCAAGGGTGACACTAAACTCAAAGACAGTAATGCATCATTATAACATTATTACATGACTGTGATATATTTTTATCTTTTCATTTTTTTATCAAGAAACAGTCATTTAAACATCAGTCACCTTATTTATAGTCCTGTACTAGGCTATATACTTAAGTTTAAAACATAAATAAGAATATAAGAAGGTTACAAATGAGAAGAGACCGTTCGACCCATAGTGTATGTTTGTGAATAGAAATAATTTTACAACATTATACTATTTAGATATATAATTATGAGGTGTATGAATGTTTAAAACTTCTACTACAAGGCGAGTATAATGTATAATATATGACTAGGAATGAAAGATGAATAAGAATAAGTTACTATAAGTACTTAACCAGCTTCAGGGAGAAGTAAGGCAGCTGAAGACTTTTCTTCTTCTAAATTGGCTTCATAGTTTCTTGGGGAAACCTGATTAAGCATAAAATCACATTTTTGACAAAAAAAAGTTAAAGGAGGAAGAGATGTAAAGATCTTTCTTTTTGATATGATAAGACAGTCTTCACAATTTAATTTCACACTGGTTATATAATTATTTTATTTTTACGTAAAGTGCTTTGAAAGCAGCCATGTTTAGTCTTTCATGTGAAATGCATATTAAAATATTCTGTTGTCAGTCTTTATTAAAGGTTTTAGGCACAGTGAACAGACACGGGTCTTGGAACTTTAAAGGTCTCGTAGGCAACAGGTTAGAAACAAGGGCCTCTTGTAAAATCTTTCCCTTTTCTTGCCTTGTGGTTCTTTAACCCCCTTTGAAACATGGGTGCCTACTAAAGAAGTGTAAGCACGCCAACTGCTACTGTAGGTATGACACTCATTTGCATTTGGGTTAGCATTTAAAGCTACTCACCACGAAACCTTACATAAGCTGAAATTCATACTCATATATAGTACATTCACATTGTAATAATACAAAATTGCAGCTTTCTATCAACCAGAATGCATTTCTGCCATGCCTAAAAGGGTGTAACACTGCAAGCACACAGCAGGAATGATTCTAAACATTACACAAGTAACAGACAAACTGCACACAAGGCAGTGAGCAACAAGGATGAGGATGCTGATTGATGGCACAAGATGGTAATTTTGCTAATTACTGTAGAAATTTTGTCATCTCGATATTTTTTGTTATTTCTGTACTCTCTGAAAACTCTTCACATAGAGTAGAATTTACGTAAGATGGGCAGTTGCTGTTGTTTATTATGTTCCAGGTCACAGTGAGATTAACTCAAACTAGCTGGCAGAATTGGTGGTGGTCCACCTGCTTCTAAATCCTTCAGAGCATTCACAAGTCTTGTCTAAGGAAGGCTTAAGGTAGTGTTAAAATCATGTTTTTAGGTTGACATTGGAGAGTAAAATAGTCCTAGAAAGTTTTTTAAGTGGATAACTTAAGAGTTTCACTGAATATTTGAATACACAGGATTTGACAATGCTATCATACTGTACATTGGACTTCCAGTGTGCATGTAATACAATATGTGATTATTTGTAGCATCTTAATTGCATTTCTTGTACTTCTGTGATTATCTGTAAACAATAGGACCTCATTTTAAAGTAGATGAATAATTTGGGACTATTTGAATTGTAATTTCATTTTATTCCAGGTTAACTTTAAGAAATATGGGTTTGATAGGGATCACATTGTGTTTTCATACCGTATATTTTCATATAATAATTCCTCTTTATTAACATAAATAAATGGTTTATTTATGTATGCATATATTTGCAGAGTCTTCAGAACCCAGCTGAATTACAGCTCTTGGGGATAGGATTTGGTGACCCCAAAAAAATGTTTCATAAGTAATGAAGAAACCACTGAAACTCTGTCAGTCACTGAACACTATGGACACACCAGACAATTGTTGTCACTGTGCACATAGCATCCAAGCCCATTTAACCCTCTTTACAGTTTTTTTAGGGTAACCCAAATGTAATATAATTAGCATACACTTACATGAGTAGTTAAGCAGACCAGTCCTTATTACTGGTAAGAACGTCCACTTTTATGGGTGATAAGTGAAAGGAAAGTAGTTTGAAATTACAGTATGTCAATTACTTCGGTGTAGACGTCATGACACAAGTAAGAATAAAGTGAAGTGCATGTGATTACCACTTGTCAGTAGCAGTGAAAAAATGCTACTATTCAAAAATATCTACAGTATATAAAGACTTTAGGGAAAAATGCCACTCAGAGTGTATAATAGAGACTTGTCCAGTCAAAATCTTACTTGGAAAGCTTTCTGAACTCAGACTTACTGTATATATATACTAATGTATTTAATATATACAGAAAAGTGGATGTTTTTATGTTACAAATATTAATGATGGAAATACACCGATTGCTAGTTGTCAAACCTACTGCATATTTAGTCTATTACATTGTGTCACAGTTTTAGTAGAGTATCACTATCTGTTGTCAGTGCAGTCCTGATCATCTCTCAGAGAATAATTATGCTTGTTGCATTCCTCATTTCCACTCTCCAGTCTAACCTATCCTGTAGATTCCCCATGGGGAAGGACTGATGAAGGCAGTGAATACATTTCAAGAGCTATTGTTATTCTTTCTACTTTAAATATTTGAGGTCCAGAGAGGTTCACTGTAGCTGTCTGTTTAGGTTCCTTGGTATTGTAATCACTATTACTGGTATTATTCCAGATTTAAGCCAATTCCTCATTTGTTTAACATTACAATATCCATAAATAATTTGTAGTAATTGAAGCATTTAGTTATAGTTTTATTGGATATCTAAAGAGTAATAATGTTTCGTGTGAAACAATTGTTCTGTGTTTTCAATTACCTTTCCTTTAATATGCTGGGACATGGGGTTATTTTTATAATGAAGAAAATTACATTTTGTAAAATAAATTCCATTATTTCTTAAGTACTTTAATTGATGTTATGAAGCATTGCTTTAAAGTAAAGAAGAAAATGTGGTTACAGGAAATTACACATGACAGTTGGGCTGTTGTACACAGAACACAAAATAGATTAATTGATCTAAATCAGTAAAGCATGTCTGAGAGTAAGGATATAATACAGAAGGAAATCTAGTATAATTATTCCAAGTTGTTTCATTTTAAAAAAGTAAAAAAGGTTGTCAAATATTGTGTAGTAAAAATTAATAGCACAATTTTGCTTGGCTGATTTAAATGTGACAAGAATATGATAAAACCATACATTTTTCTGAGTGTAAATGACTAGGCTGTGTTCTTTCACCGTGGTCTTCATGAGTATGTAAAGGCTCTTGTTTGACTTTACAAGAGCTTTGGTTCTTGGTTACAGAACAGAATCTTGAAATCTCCCAACATTTCTGAGTACTGAAAAAGTGTAATTTAGCATTTTTTGTTTAGGTTCCAGATTTAGTTTAATAAAAGAGAGAGACAGAAAATCATCCAAGCAATGTTCCTATAAAGATGAAAAAACATTAACTAAATGACTTCAGTGAAGATCCAGAGAAAATACTAATAAGAGAGATCTTTTCAGTCAAACGTCCTTTTTGGTTCCTGGCAAGGTCTTGACACAGGAGCTCCCTGGACTTTAATATCTTATCTCTAATGTCATTTTGAAATGTTAATCTGAATAATGTAAGAACATGTATAAAAATGAGACAGGGATTCATCCCATGTAGACTGTTTGGTAGTTAATTGATGTCAGGATCTCATTCAACTGTTTCTTAAAAGAAAAAACAAAAGTGTTGGTTTCAACGGCAAGGCTCGAGAACTTGTTCCAGACTCTAGATAACATGGTAATAAGTCAGAAAAACCAATAACTGACAGACATACTAACAGGTTATCATGCTAATAAATTACAACAGAGACAATAATACTACACCAGTACTGCAGAAAGAGAGGATGGTAAAAACATGGTAATTCTTTCTTTCTTTTATAGCATGCTTTCAATTGCAATTGTTGCCATTTACAGTACATAAAACATTACATCTCTGCATATAATATAATAAAATATCAACAATATAACCTCCAAGGCCTTGACAGTCAAAAATGTTTAAAATCAGTATGAAACTCTGCCTTGCAGCACTGGGGCCCTTGGTTCAATTCCTTGTAGTGTTTAAATGTTCTCCCTGTGTTTGCTTGGGTTTCTTCCAGGTACTCTGGTGCGCCAACCCACTAGTAGATTCTAGGGGTGAAAAAGGCATGAATCACTTAAAATTCTAGAATCCAACACCTGTAGATAATTAATGAGGGAATGCACCCAAGTCTAACTGTTTTTTTCTTCTTCGTAGTGGTGTATCTCCGGAGAGTGCGTGATTGTGGGAAAGCTTCCTGAAACGGTGAATGGCGGATGGGGAGTGTGGAGCCGCTGGTCTCACTGCACGCGGACATGTGGGGCAGGAGTTCAGAGCGCGGAGAGGGAATGTAACAACCCAAAGTGAGCAGGATTCCTTCCATCTCTTCAGATGTGTTTTAAAGGGGAACTGCAATGCTATTTTTACATTTCAGGCTTAGAAAGAATCATTGCATTTCAGACCACAGTAAAAGTAAAATGCACACGGTAATATGTAGAATCTTCAATTTACATCACAAAAATAAATTAAATTTCCAGGTATGTGCAGCATCATTTTCTGAGATTCGGAACGAGGCGACAAAACTTCCAGTGACATGAAGTGGCCCTATTACAATGTAAACAAGCAGGCTTGTGAATCTATTTCTTTAATCCAATAGAAATATTGCTCTCTGATTCAAAAGACATTTGTGATGAATTAATGGATGTTTAAAAACAAAGAGCAGACTTTCTCAATAAGACACTTATTGTAGGTAACAAGGTACATATTTTACTAAAATGACAAATGCAACCTTTTCAAGTAGGTTTATTGACTACGCCTCTCTTTACTTGTCGGTGATTTGGTATTTACAAAATTTGTACACAAATTTACACTTGGGGGAGATGAGGAGATGAGCAGTAACCTACTTTTTGTAATTCCCAGAATGGATCATTTTCATAACGGAAAAGATTTCAAAGTCCCCTGCTAATGTTATTGATATGTGGAAAATTGTGCTCAAGTGAACTCAAGTGTTTTGGGATTTGCTCAGCATTGTAGAGAAGGATACTAACAGGAAACTGGTAAAAGGGACTTAAAATATAAACATTTTACAGCATCAAGCTGCTGAACAACTTGTCCAATATACAGTATATACATACTGATACATCTGCTGTGAACAGCAATGCTCTTCATCTTCACCTTTCCCACTTTCCTTTCACAAATCTCAATCTTTGACTGTCAATCTGCAGTTGACCCCAGCTAGCGTAGTAGGTTTTGTCTTGCTATAATGCAAGAGGTCTTCTTCTTCTTTGTTGAATCCAATTTAGTTTTTCTTTTATTTTTCTTGGATACACCAATGTGTGACTGGGAATTTGCAAGTTCTGCCCTGTTCACTTGGCCTGGTAGTAACCTGGCCTGGGAGTTACACTGAAGAGTTACCTATCGAACCTCACCCGCATGTCTTTGTGAAGTGGAAGGATACTGGGAGACATTCAATGGCCAAACAGTTGGGAAACCAGCCTGGAACCGAACCCAGAGCTGTGGGGCATCAGCACTCCAGTAAATGATCTATCTTGATATGCTCTTTCTTTACTGTACATCTGGTTCATGTGCTAATGAATTAATATTTTTCTTTCACTTCTTTCACTACAGATACTAAATCGGTACATCTGTACATCTGTAGTGTCTGTGTCATTTTTGCATTGATGGTTCAAGGTGCCCATCACAATTTAGGCTACATAGCATCTTTTTGAGAAAAAAAACATTTAAGCATGAGAAGAACATATCACCTTGCCACTTTTAACATACTAGTGTATTGAGAAGAGGAACATACTGTAGCTTACTGTATACAGTATATATGATTTTTATATATTCAGTCTGATCCACTTGTTCATAGTGACACACCCTTATATCTACAGAGAGCATGAACAGCACAAAGACATGGGTGCTTAGGATTCACAAAACTTAATTCCATCTTTACAGATGCATCCACTCAGAACGCAAGGTATTTCTTTCAAACGTGTTACCTGTGAAGCGGCACATTGCATTGTGTAATTCACTTGCCAAAGACGATCGATAGGTGGCACTTGTGGTCTGTGAGATGTTAGTGAAACGATAGCTTCATTTAATCTCTTTCTCTGCTGTGTAAGTTTAAATCCACTTAATATGGAATATTAACATGGAATTTTCCAACTAATGGGAAGCTGAAAATAAGCATATAAGTACATGTAATATATACCTAATTTAATGAAAATTTCAGCAACAGGTAATTAGGAGACAATTTAACTTTAAATTTTGATTATGAAAAATATATTTCACACATACTGTACTGTAGTGTCTTTAAAGTCATATGGTCTCACACATACTGTAACATATACCTAATGTACATACAGTGAACGGTAGTGGCAGCTAAATATAAAAAACAAAGTAAACATTAAACATAAACATTTCATGCATCAAAGTCTTTAACATTAGTCTTCAGTAACATATGGTTGTTATTTTGGGAAAGTTTTGACATGCTTGTTCTAACTATATAAAGTTTATATACTTCACAAAAAGCTAAAATGTTTTATCCTTTTCTAAGAATACGTAAAAAGAACACTGTATTTGCTGTTGTTATTGTTATAAAAAAAGTTGTAGTACTGGTTTAATATCACTTGATAGGTAGTATTAATATGGAATCATGTACAGATCCAGCCATTCAGAATGCACTCCGGATAATGCAGCACATTTTTAACAATATTCTGTTGTGGGACTTCACTACTTTGTACAACTTCCAGGTGCTGCAGTGAATGCTTAATGTGGCATGGTGAATCATTTGAGTTATCACCAGAAAACTCCTGGTTTTGAACCCCAGTCAAAGCTGAGTTCCTTGAGACCATTGTTGTACTAAACTGCCACGGGCTCAATGCACTACATTAGAGTCTATGAATGTTTCATTGTCCGTTACAGCTATAAGGACAGAAAATTTAAAACGAATCTCAAAATGTTTCCACAACATCCACAATTGATAGTTTTAGCATCCAAAATTTCTTTAGCTACATGATTCCATATTAATGTTACCTATTAGTAAATTTAGGAAGTAATTTTTAGTAAAACAATAGTAAAATAGGAAGTCAAAAGATGGCCTTAGCTATCAGGACTTTATGTCAAGGTGTTCCTTTCAAAACTTCAGTGGAAACAGTGCCCTTGAAGCTGGGTATTTTTAAAACTCAGGACTGAGCACAGAAAAAAAGAAACCGAAAATCTAAACAGGCAATCAGATTAAGTCATCAATTACAGTATCACAAAAAACAGACACCAGTGGTCTCCCACTGACCAGATTTGGGAACCACAGCCTTAGGTGGCCAGACGGATGGATATTAAAAAATTTTGCACATCACAAGTCTTTATGTTTTTTTGTCCAGATTTCAAGATTCTTAAATTCAAAAGACATATTTATCAGGCAAGGCACATAACTTGAGTGAAATAATTGATTGTCTAAATGTTTTTATCTATAATGAGAAGCTACTTTAGCTTTTAAGTGAGTGAAAAAGCTATTAATTGCCTAATGCAGAAATATTTTAGTTCTTGTCTGCAGTGGGAATGGAGACTTTATAAACAGACAGTTTAAGGGAATCCTAGTGGAGCTGTAACATTTGTTGACTTAATCTGTGTTAATTTCATTTTTATTGTTATGCAGCATTTCCCATATGCAAATCCCTATCTTGCTTGCAAATTGTTGAAACAAAAATCTCAATAAAACATTTTATTCTCATTTGAACCATTACAAAGCATTATTGATCTATCTTTAATTTCTACAGCTAATATTTAATTATTGAATCTTTTTAAAAAGAGAAATTCTCTGAGGCCAGAGAAAACTCTCTATTTTAAAACTTTTTATTTTTAAGATTAGCACATTTTGCAGTTTAAATGCTAGTAGAAATGTCATAAATTCTTCTAATTAAATTTAGAAATTTACATGAAATAATTTGTTGTTGTTTTATAATAATAATTCCTTACATTTACAGTAAATAGCACTATCAAAGAGCTTCAAAGGCAATGGGCATTCTCCTCCACCACCACCAATGTATACTCCCCACCTGGATGATTCGACAGCAGTATGCACCAGTATGAAGTGATGAAGCCAATTAATAAGTAAGGATTATTAGGAGGGCATTACTGGTGAAGGCTGGGGGCAATTTGGCCATGACATCAGGGTAAAACCCCTACTCTTTTTGAGAAACACCCTGGATTTTTAATGAACACGGAGAGTCAGAACCTCTGTTTTACATCTTAATGGTGGCACCTTTTTTAAAGTATACTGTATCCATCACAATACTGGGACATTAGGACCCACACAGACCACAGGGTGAGCACTCCATACAGTACTTGTCCCACTTATACATTTTCCAACAGCAACCTTAGCTTTCCCAGGAAGTCTCCCTTCCAGGTACTCACACCTGCTTAGCTTTAGTGGATTGATAATATTTGAACAATTTACAAAAGCTCTTTTAATCCATATCTTGATTAAAGATATATAATATCATACAATATCATACTTTTGAACAAAATAAAATACAGCATCTTAATCATACATTATACAGTATATCCTATATCCTATGTCCTACTGTATGTCCTATGTCCTATGTCCTATGTGCTATATCCTATATCCTACAGTATATCCTATATCATATATCACTAAGATGCTGTGGCTTTTTTTTGCTCAAGAGTACAATATGATTATGACTGAGCCGGTATTTACTGGACATACACACCCTTGAATAATACATATGGCCTCCTAGGTCTGGATACAGAAAGCAGTTTCTCTCTTCACACACAAGTCGAATCCATGCCTCCATACCAACTGAATGATTGACGCTTCTGATTGGCTTGATTGCTTACATTTGAAATAATGACAGTAATTATCTTTTTACTGTTCAACATTTTTCCTCATTAA
Organism: Atractosteus spatula; assembly: GCF_055471065.1. Lineage (NCBI taxonomy): Eukaryota > Metazoa > Chordata > Actinopteri > Semionotiformes > Lepisosteidae > Atractosteus > Atractosteus spatula. The sequence goes on along the minus strand of NC_142708.1, from coordinate 60,792,803 downwards.
AAAAAACTACTGTATTTTTACAAAAAAGTGTTCTGGGAACTTATTCCTTAACACACTCAAGCAGGTTTTCCGGTTTATGTTGCCAAACAATTTCGAAGGATAGTAGGAGTCAGTTTGACCTTTGTAGTATATTTTGTCTGGCTAATGTTCTGCTTTAACAAACTGCTGATCACAGATGGTGTGGAGTCTTTAACAAACTGCTGATCACAGATGGTGAGGAGTCTGCATACAGGGAGGAGGTTGAAACCCTGGCTGCATGGTACCAGGAGAACAACCTCTCTCTTAAAATCAGTAAGACAAAGGAGATGATTGTGGACTATAGGAAACATCAGGGAGGAGACCACACACCTATTTACATCAATGGGACTGCAGTGGAGAGGGTCAGCAGTTTTAAGTTCCTGGGAGTTAACATCTCAGAGGACTTAACCTGGACCCACCACACCAACATCGTGGTCAAGACAGCACGGCAGTGCCTGTTCTTTCTCCGCAGGCTAAAGAAGTTCGGCATGCTGTCACATATCCAGGCCAACTTATACAGGTGCACTATTGAGAGCATCCTGACTGGTTGCATCACTCCCTGGTATGGGAACTGCTCTGCCCAGGATCGCAAAGTACTGCAGAGGGTGGTGAAGTCAGCCCAGCTTATCACCAGCTGTGAGCTACCAAGCATCCAGGATATCTACTGAGCTAGATGTCTGAAGAAGGTCAGGTCCATTCTCAAGGACCCCAGATATCCCAGTCACAAACTGTTTTCCCTCCTACAGTCCGGTAAACAGTACCAAAGCATTCGGTCCAAGTCCAACAGACTATGGAACAGCTTCTACTTCCAGGCAATAAGACTGCTAAATAGCCAACCTGCAGCTTTAGCAAATCACCTGTAATGGCTACATGGACACACAGTTTTCACTGTATTCAGCATAACTGCACTACATGTATGTATTGCATACACCATGGACACATAACAGCTCTACTCATATTGAGTTTTATTAAATTTAAAAAAAATGTAACCTCAATTTTGTGATTTTTTGTGTTTTTGTGAATTTTGTGATTTTTGTCATTCTTGTGATTTTTGTGAGCTTGCAGAAAAAGACATTTCATTGCCAGCAACTACTGCTGCACGCCATATTCTTGTGCATTTGATAAATAAACTTTGATTTGATTTGATTTGATTTGCTGTGAAGGGTGCATTTTGAAGGGTGTTCAATTGCATAATAGAATGATAACCGCAAATTAAGTAGAAGTTTTTCTGGAAATTACTGTCGTACAGTTTCAATAATTTAGAACTTAAATAATTTAATCCCAATTAATCATTTTGTCAGTCATTTCTTCTTTTGTAAGGGGCATAAATAACAATTATTATGTAAGTCAAGGTGTTCCTCCAGAGTTTTACAGTACTGTGTTACTGATGAATACTGCCAGGGAAACTCTGTAGCTCTTGTTAATTAACTGTACACTCCATGGTTTGATCATGTCTCCACAGTCTCAGTTGTTTGACTCTTTCATTTTCAGTAAAGGAGCTGATGACCAGATCTTGCGTATGTCATCTGGATTGTTTCTGTGGCAGGCTGAAGCATTTGATTTAATCTCTGGAATCTGTAAGAGATGTTTTTTGTGAAGGTCCATGCAGTTCCACATGATTCTCCAGTTTTCAGTGGTGTCGAATCCTGATATGTTTGGCTTTGTTGGATAGGATCCAGAGAGCTTTTTGGGAATTTCGGTGAATTTTGGAATGTGGATGGGATCTTCTTTGTATAGTACATGCAATCTGTTGTAGAAAGCCCACATCTGAGAGTTTGATCAAGGCAGTAGTTCATTCACATGAAGCTATTGAAGAGTTGTGGACTTCAGTATTCTGGCGATTATCTGCATAATGTCATCTATAATAGTAGTAGTTGAGGAGTTTAGCATCTACAGTATGTTGTGTACCCATAGAGCAGAGGAGTATTCTGCCATGAAGTAAACCAGAACAAAGAGGCAGTGTGAAGAGTCTTTATCTGAGCCCTACATGAGTCTGGTTAGATTTGTGAAAAAAAAAGAGTTTTAGGAGAGTACTTGTTGGTGTTGCTCTTGGTATTTAAGGCTTTTGTTGAGTGTACTGCCAATGAAGACTTTTGCTGCAGAAAAAATTTTCTCATCATTAGCTTGCTGGTTGCCAAATTGGAATCTGCTCATGAATCAATCAGTAACTACTGTACCTCTTAGGTCTGCTAATAGATTCCAGGCTTTCCTCTATTGTATTACTGTATAACATACAGTAATTGCAACCAAAGTCTTTACTGTTTTTTTAGCATTTTCATTAGTTCTTTTGGAAAAGATGATGGCTTCACCAGATCAATATTGTTTTTTGTGAATCTGAAAAATGAATATTGAATCGTTGCTCAGGAGGGTAAACATCTATTTCATTGTGCTTTGTTTGCATCAGTAGTGTCTAATTACACACAGCCGGTAAAAAAGGAGCAGCTAAATAAATAATTGGAATTAGATGTTTTGGAGTAATATTTTTCATCATATTACTTATGTGGCTGTTACTCTTCCATCTTCAGTGGGGGGTTGGCAAGAAGCATCTAAATTTAGTAGCACTGTCACAGTTAAAAAGTATTTAGTGCTGCTTGTCAGAGAGCTCCATATAAAATCTCAAATCAACATGCTACCTCACTGAAATAACTAAACATCTGTCAGAAATAACTGAACACCCAAGGCTATGTATGCCATCAGTGTATAAAAAGCATAACTCTTTGTCTTGCTGCACTAAGGCAGGGTCTTCACCTTTTAGCTGTTTTTGGCTTCTTGGCCTATTTTACATTTAGCTGACACACACACCTCTCTTTCCCCTTCCTATTTTTCTCCTTATCACTTTCGCTCTAAAAAGTCTCTCTTGTATTATTGTTGTGTTCTGTAAGTGACTTTGTGTTCGATGTGGTCTTTGCTAGTTAGTGACCAGGAAAAATTGAAAGTGACTTCCTTATTCAAGTAAAAACGAAGATTTATTTTAATACTTTCATGCTTTTCAATGTCCCTCTGTTAAGAAACAAGTTTGTCCACGTTGACTTTGATAAAATCTGTCATTTGTCAACCAAATTGACTTCTGTTATGCCTAACATGCGCTACTCTTCACTTCATTCTGAATATAGTTTCTGAGGAAAAAGTGAGAACTAATTAGCACATTTGACTCGGACCTCTGACTTACAGTACTAAACGTCTTTGCTTTCCCAAGCAGCAAGCCAACTCCTCATTAGAAATACACTACTTTGTATTAGTTAAAGTGGAAGATGTCTCTCATGTCTGATACTAGCCCTGTGGGTCATTTGGATGTGATACAGTGTGGTGATTCTAGATAAATTCACTATATTTTGAATTCTTCTAATTGCATGTCTGGTTCATAAATATAAGGGCTAGAGTGAGGAGATAATTAAATTCCTTTTTAATTAACTGCATACCCCTTCTGTGCAGTACTGCTGAAAATAAATACAGTATACTGTATGCCCATATGGAAAAATATGATTAACAGTTTTTAAATAACATTGCTTAATATATTTTAATTTTCGCTAAAGATCAGCAAAATACATAGAACATCTGGACTAGAGAGGTTTTGAGGGGAAAAGTCATCTCATTAATTTATAAATCTATTCCAGATGTTCTCAGAATACTTTCAGTGAAAGTGTCTACTTTCAGTTGCTGCCAGAAGTGCAGCTATATGCTGAAGAAGTATGTAATCCACAATTGCCTATTTCAATAGTCTGCAGACTCAATAAAATAAGAAGTTTCACTTAATCTTTCAGACTGCATTCTAGCTGTTGTAACTTAGAGTATAAACTGTGCCTTTAGCTCACCATCAAGAAAGCCCACATTTATCTCCCTCAACCTATTCACAACCAAGCACTTTGGCCTTGAAAACATTTCTAATAGAAAAGCCAATCTGAACTATCAGAATATTTTTTTTTGTAGAATGGCCATAGTTGACATTTTCAGACTGAAGGTGTTGGTGCACTGCCTTACAGGTTAAAGGATATATTCCAAACCAAAGTAGCTCATCGAGCCAGAGTTCATGCTGGTTTTAGTTCTGTTGCTGGTGCCCACTTGTACAGGTGGGTGAACTGAAATGATTGGGGTAAAATATCTAATTTAATGCACAATAGCAGTGTCTGCAGCAAGAACTCAAACCACAACCTGTCAGGTGTGAGAGCAATAATTTCCCCACTATGATGCCCCCTTACTTGGGCACATACTGTACAATGATAATGATCTACTTCCCACTGGCAAAAGTGGCAAGAGATTATGGGAATATCACACACAGGCTCTGCTGCTGATTTGTTTATTACCTGTTTCAAAAATAAAATACACTAGGCTCTTTAGAGATTTTTAAACCAGGGTTGCTTCTCCTGAAAATGATTATGTTTTTTCATTTATTGCCACAGGGGTGTAATGAATATATATATATAAAATGATTTTGTGTTTTGCAGGCCAGAGTATGGGGGGAAGTACTGCACTGGAGAACGCAAGAGATACCGCATATGCAACACTAAAGCCTGTCCCAAAGACAAGCCCACCTTCCGTGAAATGCAGTGTAGTGAATTTGATACTGTTCCCTACAAAAATGAGCTGTATGAGTGGATTCCAGTGGCTAATCTTGGTACGTATTGTGCCCTCCTTGAGAGAGGAAACCCTGAAGCCTTTTTTTCCATTATATCTCATTATCATCTGCCCCAGCGCATAACGTGTTGCATGTCAGGTTGCATTTTGTGTTGATACTGTATATGAATTTTTAAATAATCTTGCTTTCACATTTTCATGTTGTTGCCATCCTGCCTGAAGTGTAAAAATCATGCACGTCTGTTTTTTCCTTTAGTTTTCTGTAAAGAAAGAAACAGTGGTTACGCAGTTGCGAGTCATACTAGAGGAACAGAAGAGAGTATGATATGTCTGCCCATTTTTTCCCAGTGTTATCTCACAGAAGACTTAAATGCCCAGTCAAAGTGTTTTATTAGTACAGGACTCTAAGGTTAAGACAGGCCTAAAGAATCTTTCTGTGGGTCTCAGGTTGTTGTCTTGCACATTTTTCTTTGTTTCCTTTATGTTTTGTTGATGGTTCACTGTTCTATGCACAATGGACACAGCTCTCTGAGTTACTACCCTTGACAAAACTGAATGTGCTTACAAGACTGACTAACAAAGATAACATTGAGTTTCACAGAGCATTAACCTCTTTGGCATCTCTCAGTCCAGCACTGAAAATGAATAGCTGGTTTTCAATGATGCAAATGGTGCACCTGAGTCTGTAGCCATTATTAACTAGGTTCTTACTCAGGCCCAGTAGGTCACTGGGACAGAGCTTATCTTGGTTTCTGTAGCTTTAACCTTACATGACTGCCCCCTGAATGGTACTGTAGTGTAGTATACTGTATATTAGTTTACTATATAGTCAACGTGGAGAAGAGAAAACACTTTTCTTCGTTAATAACTTTTACAGATCATAGAGTCAAAAACTACTGAAGTTTAAACATAAATATTGCTCACTGTTTCAACATAAATATTTAACAGTTCTTTAATAATGGGAATTTAAATTTCTTCTCGGCTCATTTTGTTACAGTAAACCCTTGTGAGCTTAACTGTCGCCCTGTTGATGAACAGTTCTCAGAGAAAATGCTGGATGCGGTAACTGATGGGACCCCCTGCTTTATGAACAACAGCAGCAGGAACATCTGTATCAATGGCATATGCAAGGTAGTGTTGGGTATGTTTCTTTCTCAAATACTGTATTCGTTAGAAACGTTTATTACCACATATCTTGGCATTAATTTTTATCACTAAGATCTACTGTGCTGATTTCCTTGTCTTTATAACTCAGTATGACAGCTTTTATGGAAAGGCATTAACACACAAGTCTTTTATGTGGTAAATGGAAAAGATTAAATACAAAATGTATTTTGCACAGCGAATACTTTAATAAAATATAGTGTGCATTGTTCAACCTGAAGGATTTTTTGTTCTACATATCTAAGGATATCTATCAGAACAATCTCAATGGCTACCACTGCTTTGCAATTATGAATTGTTTTTTTATGCTACCTACAGTGATTGTATGGTTGTAGAGCATTATTTAGGTTTCAGGATTCATTGTTCCTGATAAATTCAATATATTTTTTACATCTGAAAAATGTGTTAGCCCTCCATTTCTGTCGCTGTCTATAATTTAATTAATTGGTCTCCTAGGGAGCTTTTTGTGAGGTGTTTTATTGATTTGTACTCCAAGATATTAAATTGAATGTGCCAGCAGTCAGGAGGAGTTCAGAGATATCTTAAAATGTTAAATTAAAATATGGCACACACACAAAACATCTATCTCTCCTGCTGTATTACTGTAGATTTACTTTACTCTGAGAACTTGGACTCAGGGTTTTGACTAAAATGACTTTTAAACAGTCATATAACTTAACCCCTTATTTTTCGGGGTGCATGTTTTTAATTTCATAGCAAAATCCTGTTGCCAAAAGAGAATTATTGTCACGAACTGCATTCCTACGAGCACCTCTCACCGCCAACACCCGCGCACTAATTAATCAATTGTCATTCCTCACGCTCTCACTCGACTCAGTCCCCGCTCACTATTGAGAATAACCCTTGGTGCGTAAACTACTCTCGACCTGATTTCTGGCTACCCGACCTTGTTTCCTCCTGCTATGACTTCGTCTCGTCTCTTGTTATGGATTTGGATACTCTCGACATGACTCTTGTGATACCTGACCTAGCTCTTCTACCTCGACTACAGCTTTTGCCTTTGGGATTCGGACGCCAATCACTAGCTACTACCTACAGTCTGAGTTCCCCATAGGGTCCAACCAGGTGCTCCTAACGCCATCCTTGACAATTATAGTGCGAAAGGTACAGTGAGGTTGTTCCTTCCCACAAGCACTCAGAGTTTTCATGGCCTAAAGGATTGGTGATGGAGGCAGATAAATTACATTCTTTCCCCTTACTGGTAATCATGTTCTCTTTTTTATGTAATTATATGTACTGCAGTATGTGCTTACCCGACATCTTATAGCTTTACTGGGCTAGATAATTCAGAACTGTGAGCCATCTAAGAATCGCACATTCCAAGCTCAGTAAAAATGAGTTTCCACAGGCAGGTGGACTGATATTGTAAGAACATAAAAAAGGTTACAAATGAGAGGAGGCCGTTTGGTTGCCCGTTTGATAGTTAATAGCTATTTGAGCAGAGGGTGTCTTCCAACCTGAAGAAGCTTTTTCCTTGAAAGGAGCCAAGTTATCGGCTAAAACCTATTTTTTTATTGAATCCTGTCTATAATCTTGAAACCCCTTAGGCTGCAGCTCTTGTTTGTATTAATACTGCCACTTATCAGTTACAGAAGCGCAGTGCTGGATTAAAGTACTACGATTCAGTGAATTAAAGAGGCAACAATCAGATAACCTCTTCCACACACTGAACATAAAAACATTACAGTCAAGAGGAGGTCATTTGATAAAATGTGATGTGAAGGAGCCCAAACACCTGGTTTCTTTTTTCCTCTGGTTTGGGAAAGAGTGGTCTCTGTATGTCTCACATTGAGATTTGGAATCATACCTGCAAAATAGACAACAGACAATTTTCTTTGCACTTTCAGTTTTCTCTGTTTGCTTTAGTAACAACAGCCATACTCATGAGAAACTTGCATGTAAAATTGCTAGCTGATTGCAATGAGTTTTAACTTTCCATGTACTGTAGATGGTATCAAATCACAGCTTGTCTAAAATATTTAGTGACAACATGCTGTGTTAACATTTGTTTTCAGTGGCTTTATAACATAAGGAATGTACATTTGTCAAGTGCAGAATTTTAGTTCAACTTTGTTTTCAGTGACAAAAACATCAGATTTTGCATTTGATGTAAAATTCCAAATATATTCCTATCTGTATCATGCTAACATAAAGAAAAACCAAACTGCCTGTCTTTTCTCAGTGATTCCTAGGAAACTTGTGATACACTGTATTTTTGTTTTAATTTTGCTCTCCAATCCAGTCACATTCATTTATGCATCATGCTAGGTTTTTGTAATTATATAATAACTCCAATAAATAAAGAAGCTAATTTAAATTTTAAGCTTTCCTTACTGCTCTTTCTTGAACAATCCAAACTGATTAATTGCAAGTGTCATTCCTAAAGTACAAAAAAGCTAGTTTTTTTTTTCCCCAAGGAGATGAGTTGCATGTTTCTAGATCAACCTTCTACTTCCTATCTAAATTTTCAGTTTCATCACCTGTTCTTGTGTAGAACATTTTTTTGAGCAGTGCATGAGTTGCACAATGACTAATCTTTGGGCTGTATGCTCATAGAACAGCTTTACCAGCCTGCTTCATTTATAAAACTTGAATTTAAAAATAAACGTAAATTTTTCAGTATGTTTTCTACAAGTCCTGCAAGTACTGTAGTTTTCATTTTTGAAATCAAGAGTTCATTCTTCCACATTAGCAAACATGTTTTTGCAGCATGTTTTTGCAGTGGAAAAAACGAATGTCAACCAAATATTGCAGCTTCGGCGCTATAATAAATGTATTCATGACCTGCTTTTCAGATGTTTCTCACATGAGTTTGCTACATGCTAGCCTTATGTATAGCACTGAATAGACGTGAAGCAAACGAATGACTAATAAGCAAACAAGTCTCGATAATCAAAACCTTTGCTCCCCCACCCATTTTATTTGCAATCAACAATTTATTATTTTTTTAAAAAGGAAAAGAAACATGAAAACAATAGACAACAGAATTTTATATAAGGAGCTCAGGTACAAAGTGAATTAATAAAGTTAATCTAAAATTAGTGTTAACTCACTCCATCAGATGCTTGACCAGGAAAGCCGAGCTCAGGTCCCTGCTTCTAATATACTCAAGTCTGCAGTCTGGCAGTTGGATCACTCAAAATTGAATATATCCCTAAATGCAAATAGACTGTAATGTAATGTGACCATAATAGACTCAATGGAGAGTCTAAGAATAATTTTCATTGCAGCTTTTAAAGTCGCCAGTCAAGTTTTCCATTGCATTGCAATTAAACCTTTCAGTGAATCTTCATTAAGAACAGTAGAAATAAACATGGAAATGGTCTCAACTCACACTCACACAGTAAAAACAGATACAGTAATATACTAGCCAAGTGTTTCCAAAATGTTGCCGTGACAGAACAGTTCCAAAGCATATGAAGAAAAGTACCAGACACATCTACAGTATATTGCAGATATTAAAAGACAATTATTTGCTGATTCTTGAGCAGAACTGTATATAAGGGGTTGCATCAACTTTTTGAATAATTTTACAGTGTATTAGTTGATCAGCCAGGTTTTTTGAGGCCTTGAAGGTGTTTAGCTATGTAATTTCACAATTACGGGAAAATCACTCCCCCCATTTTTCAAACTCACTCTTGGAGTGAGCAGTTGTTGGTCTGTGATACAGAGTTGGGTGATGTGCTCCCTCAGGCTGTGGGATGCGACTACGCCATTGATTCCAACGCAGTAGAAGATCGCTGTGGTATCTGCTTGGGAGACGGCTCTTCTTGCCACACCGTTAGGAAGACTTTTGATGCGAAGGAAGGCTCAGGTAAGGCTGTATTGTATTCATTTTTTGTGCTGCTGCTTTTTTAATCAAAATTGTTTACTAATGAGACACCATTCTAGCCTGTTTGGTAGTTAGTAGTTAATTAATCTGAAGATCTTAGTCATGTGTTTCGTGAAAGAAGCCATCACATCAGCTTCAACTACATGGCTGGATAGCTTGTTCTATACTCTTACCACCCTTTGGGTAAAGACATGTCTCTTTTTTCAATTTTAAATGTGCTTAAACATGGTTTCCACTTGTGTTTTTTGCCTTGTGTTTCACTGTGATCCCACACAGCTGGAGTAAGTACGATTGTGAACAGTTTTAAAAAGAAATTCATTACATTCTTCTTGTGTAAGAGAAGACATATTTTTCAGAAACATTTTAATAATTTTAATTTAATTTTAAATAATTTTAAAAAATTAGTCCATTACACAAGTAATAGATTTGTTTTTTTTAAGTAACTTTTCTACAGAGTGATTCTGAGACTGTCCTCAGCTGTTTTCAAATGGCACACATCATGATAAACAAGGACTTGCTACTGCATTAGTTCAAAACTGGTTCCATTAATTTATTTTCCATTGCTTGCTAGCCTTTCCAAGGATTAATTCACATCTCTACCTTATCCCTGTTATTGTCCTTGCTCCTTAGCTGATAGCTTATTGTGAGGGAGCTCTGATAACCTCAAGCAGACATGCTAGTGCCAGATTTGTATTTCAACTTGCTTATCCACTGGATTATGCAAAAGCCCCCATATGGAGTTTGTCTGAACCTGAATTAATTTTAATATTGTTTGGCATCACATTATCTCTGATGTGCTTCAGTATATCAATATTCATGGGAAATAGATTATACACTCAAACAGATTACAATAAAAGATATGTTAGGCAATTAAATGCCTGCATCTTTAGATATACCTAACTGTGATATGTTTAAACATATTGTAAATAATTTCTGATTGTGTCGTTACCATGTAAACTACCAAATTATTGTGAAATCGTGAAGTTTTTAGAGTAAATTAACATGAACACAGCAGCAATAGCATCCAGTGTAATTATAAGATCTAAAGAAGACTGGGGTCACTTAAGTAATGAATTTCATTCTGTCTGTTATTTCGTGTGGTTTTAGGTTGAAATATTGTGGACATTACTGAGGCCAGTTTGCGGCCTGTTAAAATTAAGTACTGATAAGACAGAGAGTGTGTTGATTTATATTGGATATATTGGAGCCAAATTTAGGAGGCTGGTTAGTAATCTTGCTGTCATTTTTTTTTCTATCATTCCCTATTTGTCATGCCCCACACTCTCCCTCGCAAACGACGTTACATTCCCGGAACCTCTGCTTCCCAATATCATCCCTGGTTGAACCCAGCACATTCTCACATGCATCAGATTCCTCAAATTCTCACTCCCTAACCAATCATCCAATCACACCCCTTTCCTTTCAGTATTTAAACCCCCTTCGCACACCTTCCCACACTCACTATTGAGAAGCCTTTCTTAGTATTCTCCAGTGTGCGTTTCCAAACCTTTTGACTGATCTCCCGTTACGAATCTTCTGCTTCTGCCTCTTGATCTCGCCTTCTGGATTTTGCCTTTGAATTGTTTTGGATTTCTCTCGTTACCGGACCCTCTGCCTCCCTTATCGACCCAGCCTTTGGATTTTGTCTTTTGGTTTGTCCCTTTGCTACTCTGTGTCCTGTGGGATTCCGGTCACGCATAAGGATCCTTCTATTCCACGTATCGGCTCCGTGACAGAATAGTGAGCCTTATTAAAATGGATCCAGCGGACCAGAGTCAACTTTCTATTCTCCTTGAACACTCCCGGAACCTGGACCTGCTAACTACGGCAGTCCAGCAACTAGCTGACCACTTTGCACTTCCACCGTCTCCCCCACCTGCAGCTCCTGCCCCTGCACCCCCGCTTCAAACACAAACTAATCTTCTACCCCCTCTCCTCCCGGAAAAATTTGATGGTGACTCCTCCAGTTGTCAGGGCTTTCTGACTCAATGTCAGATGGCTTTCCACATCCGCCCAGACTGCTTCCCCACCGATGGAGAAAGAATTGCTTTTATGGTATCTTGCCTCTCTGGACGAGCTCTGGAATGGGCTGGACATCTCCTCTCTCGAAACGCTCCTGAGACTGCCAACTTCCACCTTTTCCAGACAGCTCTACAATCTACCTTTGGGCAGTTGCACTCTCACCACCTCATTGTTGCACGCCTCACTTCCCTTACTCAAGGATCTCGCTCTTTTCAGGACTACTCTTCCGAATTCCGTTTTCTGGCTGCTCAACTCGCTTGGGATCACAATGCCCTGATTCACTACTTCCGCCTCGGATTATCTGATGAACTCAAGGATCACGTTGTGCACCTGCCCCTGGACTTCCCATCACTTGACTCCTTCATTTCTCGAGTTTTTGAACTAGAGCTCAGGCTTCAACAGCGAAGGTCGGACAATCGAACCCCTCCCACACCCTCCCAACTGCCTTCCTTCCATAGACTGACCTCTGAGGAGAGAGATTGCCGACTTCGTGAGGGGCGATGTCTTTACTGCGGTTCCCCTGATCACCTCCGAGCCGCCTGTCCCGGTCGCCCTCCTCGTTCCTATCCACCCGCTGTTATGGCCAGTGTCGCTTCTTCCTCTCCCAGATCTGGACTCTTTCTCCCAGCCACCCTGTCATGGACTACTGGACAGACCTCTCTCTCTGCTTTTGTTGATTCGGGCTCCGAAGAGAACTTCCTAGACTCTGGACTCGCTTCGTACTGGAATATTCCCCGGTTGCCAGTCACCCAGCCCATTCGGCTCCTCACTCTTGATGGCTCCCCCCTCTCCCCTGGTCTGGTGAAGTGGCAGACCCCTCCCCTCACTCTTCGCATTGGCGCCACCCACCAGGAAGTCATTCGGTTCTTTCTTATTCAATCCCCTTCTCACCAATTGGTTCTTGGTTTCCCTTGGTTACAGATTCACAACCCACACATCTCCTGGTCACAAAGGGAACTCACAGCCTGGGGTTCCCATTGCCTTTCGCATTGTTGTCAGCTTCCTCAGAAAGTTTCCGTCTCCTGCATATCTCAAGATAACCTCCCCAATATCCCTTCCCAGTACTCGGATCTACACCTAGCCTTCAGTAAACAGAAGGCACTATCCCTCCCGCCTCATCGCCCATCTGACTGTCCTATAGACCTAATCCCAGGGGTTCTACCCCCTAAGGGCCATGTCTATTCACTCTCCAACGAGGAGACTCAGGCTATGGAAGATTATATCCAGGAGTCCTTGGAATCTGGTTTCATCCGCCCCTCTTCCTCACCTGCCTGCGCCGGTTTCTTCTTTGTTAAAAAGAAAGATGGCTCTCTCAGACCCTGCATTGATTATCGCGGTCTGAATAACATAACTATCAAGAACAGTTATCCCCTTCCTCTGATTTCATCAGCTTTGGAATCACTCCGGGGCGCCACTATTTTTTCTAAACTGGATCTCCGCGGTGCTTATAATTTGATCCGCATTTGGGAGGGTGACGAATGGAAGACGGCATTCATTACTACCCACGGTCATTATGAATACCAAGTAATGCCGTTTGGACTGGTTAATGCTCCTGCTGTCTTTCAGGGGTTCATGAATGACATCTTTAGGGATATCTTGCACAAATATGCCCTGGTATACCTGGATGATATCCTAATCTTTTCCCGAAGTCCCCAGGAGCATGTCTCTCATGTGCGCGAGGTTCTTCATCGTTTGATTCAGAACAAACTCTATGCCAAATTGGAAAAGTGTACTTTCCATGTTACCCGAATCCACTTCCTTGGCTACATCCTCTCACCCCTGGGCATTGAAATTGACCCTGCCAAGACTGAATCCATACAGAACTGGCCAACCCCCCAGAATTTAAAACAAATTCAACGCTTCCTGGGATTTTCCAATTTTTACCGCCGTTTTATTAGGAATTTCAGCTCTGTCGTCTCTCCCATTACAGCCCTGACCCGAAAAGGTCCTGATCAAGGGAAATGGACTCCTGAGGCAGACCAAGCTTTCCTCCATCTCAAGAGACTGTTCACCACAGCACCCCTCCTCCGTCACCCAGACCCCAACCTTCCATTCATTCTCGAGGTGGATGCCTCAGCCAACGGAGTCGGTGCCATATTATCTCAACGTCATGGAGAGAAGGGTATCCTCCACCCCTGCGCCTTTTTCTCCAAAAAATTGTCCCGGGCCGAGACTAATTATGATGTTGGAGACCGAGAACTACTGGCTATCAAGCTTGCCCTGGAGGAATGGAGACACTGGTTGGAGGGGGCCCTACACCCTTTTACTATTCTTAAGGATCATAAAAATCTCTCTTACCTACAAACTGCCAAACGTTTGAATCCACGCCAGGCCCGCTGGTCACTTTTCTTTTCTAGGTTCCATTTTTTCATTACTTATACACCGGGATCCAAGAACATAAAGGCTGACGCCCTATCTCGCCTCCATGATCCTCCTGGCTTTTTAGACCCTCCTGAACCTATTATACCCCCTGAGAGAATTGTGGCTGCTATTAGATGGGACCTGGAGAACCAAATCAAACGTGCACTTCACAACCAAACCGTTCCCCCCCAATGTCCTCCAGACAGACTCTTCGTTCCTGATACCATACGCTCCACTGTTCTTCGCTGGGGTCATGACTCACTATTTGCAGGTCACCCCGGTGTCAAACGTACCTTGGAATTCATCTCTAGACATTTCTGGTGGCCTTCTATGAGGACTGATGTTACTGGGTACGTGCAGGCCTGTCCCATCTGTGCCATGTCCAAATCCTCCCGTCTTAAGAAGCCCGGTTTACTCCAACCACTCCTAAACCCTAGAAGACCTTGGTCCCACATCTCAGTGGACTTTCTTACGGATCTTCCTGAGAGTCAAGGCAAAACTGCCATTATGGTCGTGGTTGATAGATTTTCGAAGTCGGCTCATTTCATTCCTCTTCCCGCCCTTCCATCTGCTCAAGACATGGCTGACCTCTTCATTCTTCAAATCTTCAGACTTCACGGCATTCCTGAGGATATCGTATCAGATCGAGGACCTCAATTCATTTCAAGATTCTGGAGAACTTTTTGCAAATCTCTTGGGACTTCCACATCTCTCACGTCTGGCTATCATCCTGAATCCAATGGACTGACGGAAAGAACCAACCAGGACCTTCTCACTTACCTTCGATCTTACGTCTCTGCTTCTCAAGATGACTGGGTCTCTCTCCTCCCCTGGGCTGAGTATGCCCATAACTCTCTCTCTTCCTCAAACCACTGGGATGTCTCTCTTCTATTGCTCTCTAGGATACCAACCCTCTCTTCTCCCGGACTCTATCCCTGATTCGGATATTCCCTGCCTCCAGACGCGCCTCACTTTCCTCAAGAGGATTTGGAGACAAGCCAGATCCGCCCTCCTGAAGACCTCCTTGCGGCAGAAGACCACCGCTGACCGTCATCGACGACCTGTGCCCAGACTATGACGAGGACAGTTTGTCTGGCTGTCTACTAGAAACTTACCCCTTAGACAGCCTTCACATAAGTTGGGACCCCATTTTATTGGACCTTTTCGCATCCTCTCCCAGCTCACCCCTGTAACCTATCGTCTTGCTCTTCCTCCAACTCTCAGGGTGCACCCCTCCTTCCATGTCTCTCTCCTGAAACCCTACCACAGATCCCCCCTCTCCCGGCCTCGGCCACCTCCACCCCCACCACGACTCATTGACGGTCTACCTTCCTACACGGTCAATAAGATCCTGGATGCCCGCTGGCTCCGAGGTCGCCGACAATTTCTAGTCGACTGGGAGGGCTATGGTCCTGAGGAACGTTCCTGGGTCTGGGAGAAAGATATTTTGGATCGCAGCCTCATTGATGACTTTGTTCGTACTCGCTCTCTGGGGTCGTCAGGAGCCGACCCTAGAGGGGGGGGTACTGTCACGCCCCACACTCTCCCTCACAAACGACGTTACATTCCCGGAACCTCTGCTTCCCAATATCATCCCTGATTGAACCCAGCACATTCTCACATGCATCAGATTCCTCAAATTCTCACTCCCTAACCAATCATCCAATCACACTCCTTTCCTTTCAGTATTTAAACCCCCTTCGCACACCTTCCCACGCTCACTATTGAGAAGCCTTTCTTAGTATTCTCCAGTGTGCGTTTCCAAACCTTTTGACTGATCTCCCGTTACGAATCTTCTGCTTCTGCCTCTTGATCTCGCCTTCTGGATTTTGCCTTTGAATTGTTTTGGATTTCTCTCGTTACCGGACCCTCTGCCTCCCTTATCGACCCAGCCTTTGGATTTTGTCTTTTGGTTTGTCCCTTTGCTACTCTGTGTCCTGTGGGATTCCGGTCACGCATAAGGATCCTTCTATTCCACGTATCGGCTCCGTGACACTATTATAGATGCCAATTGCAGAAATTATATTGTCTTTGCAGCAGTCCCAAACTACCTTCTTATCTTATATGCTATTTGTCTTTTTACATGTCAAGGCTATATTACTATAACAGATTTCAGACTGATCTTCCCAGTTATTTATTATTGTGCCTGCAATCTGTTCCAAATTTATCGACCCCTATGTTATCGAGAGAATTCAATCTGATCATATCTTCCGCTTTCCCATGTAACCTTGACTTGCTTCCTGTCTCATTTCGCTTTAAAATTCTCCTGCTGTTCTGCAGTGGTTGAGTTCCACAATATCTGCCACTCACGTCCCACTTAGCTGCCTGCATTTGTCTTCTCCAGCCTTGGAACAGATTAACTGCTTGTCCTAAAGAGCCAAAACAGATCACAGTCATAGTCTGAAGAAGGCAGTTTTAGCTTTTTTGTACTTCTATGCATTTTAAATTTAGACTGTTATCTTAATTTATTATAAGTCTAACTTCCATAACTTGCAATTCGTTCATTATTGCTTATTTGTTCCAACTTTGTATTTTTGGATTAGACAGGACTATTTCTATTTTTTTCTTCTTCTAAAAGGTCCATATTAATTTTTGAAAATAGTACAAGGAAGGTCTGAAATTAGATCATTGGACCCATCTAGCTCGTTTGCTTGCTAGTAGCTAATACATACAGTATAAGGAACTTTTAAGTCATTTTAAGGACCCCACTGTAAGCATTCTGTATTAAATGCATTTCTTCTTAGTATCCACTTGTGGCCTCTGGTTTGTGTTGTTCACCATAAAGAAGTCCACTGGGTTGGCTTAAACAATTGCTCTGAGGTGTTTGAATTCCTTATTCATATCCCCTAATAGTTTTCTGTTCAAATCTAAAGGGATTTTATAACACCGATTTTGGGATCTTAATCAATGGATCTTAATTTTCAAGACCTCTTATTTCATAGATTGGAACTGCAGTTTAGATTTTACCTTGTTTTTGTTGCAGCACTCAGGGCCCTGTACAGTCTCCTTCTGTAGCCTCATTAAGTTTAAGTGCTTGCTTTATGCTTGCTTTATTGCACTCCTGATTAGAAAACTGTTTACTAATGAGCTTCACTTCTATGAACTGATACATAAAACACACGTCAAGTGTGTTCTCTGAAAATCTTTGAATTTCCGTCTGTGGTTTGCAAAAGATACAAATTCTTGAATGCAATAGACTCATTGTATCATACTTATGATATAAAAAAACATCACAAAGAAAACTATTTTTAAGCAAAAAGTATTTGCTAGTGAAACACACCTAACCAGAAGAGCTTACAGATAAATATTAGTGATTTCTAATATGAAATGATAATAATAGCTTTGTATAACTGTTTAGCCTTGGGAAAAGTGTCTTTTGTGTGTATTCAAGCTTCTTAAAGCTGCATAGAAATAGTACAGTGGTGTGATGTTTATCACTGCTGCCTCACAGCTCTATGGTCCTGGGTTCAACGTTGGCCTCAGATGTGTATCTGTATTTTTATGTTCTTATTGTGCAGGTTTCCTCAGGTGCTTCAGTGTCCTCCCATCTCAATCAGCAACAGATTAAGACTTAACAGAACAGGCAAAGTGCCTTCTGATCTTGATAATTTGTTCAATTAGCCAATTAAGTTCACAGGTGGAATGAAAACTGGGGTTTCTCAAGGCATTAGAGGAAATAATTGAAGACTTTAGTACAGTCTATCTAGTTGTGTACAGGTCGGTACTCTGTAGTTGTTGCTTGTCATTTTGTGGAACGTGTTACCTTTTTTCTAGATGCCTACTATATATAATTGGATTGGTTGTGTCTGAACTAGAGATCACAAAAAGTCCTCTGTGATCCATGATGCATGACTGTTCCTACTCTTACATGTACATTAAAACAGTTATCTTTTCTTAGAAAGTGTAGGCTTTCCAAAACCTGATGGAAAATTTCATTTAATATCTTTGATTAACAAGCATATTGCTTCACCAGACTATTTTGAATAGACCTGTAAATGCACCAGTTTCACTTATTTCAAGCTCATTTGCTCATTTCCATAGGGGATTTATCTCACTTTGCTTCCATTATTCTGTAGCAAATCTGATTTGAGGTGAAATGTGACTCATCTGACTAAATCTGTCCAAGTGCAGTGTCACTGTAAACCATAATTTCACCTACAAAGCTAGTCATTAAAATTACCCTAGGCCAAAATGATGAGGTGTAGTTTCTTGCCAGTAAAGGCTAGAAAAAATACTTCTACAGGTAAAAAGGAGAAAATTAATATTCCTTGTCTGAGACATTGCTTGAAGTCCAGGTGGAGAACAGAGATTATGTCCCTTCACGTTTGGTGTGAAGACTGTATTATTCAGTCTGTTTCTAACATCCACCCTTGACTTAAATTCAGTGGTGGAAATTCAAAGGCCTTAAATGCAATGGTGGAAATGTTACAGTATTTATACATATATTCATCCTACATAACCCCCCTCCCCACTAGTTAAAGTCTATAAATATACTGCATCTATAAGTGCAAGTGTTGTTGTAGTTTGATTTCAAACAGATTTTATTCTTGGCAACAACTGCATTTTTAAAGATGTTAGAAAAATGTTTTAAAGCATTTCAGGGTATCTCTGCACTAAATGTCTTTTTTATTTGTGATAGGGTTTGAAAAGCTTTTTAGAGTACTCGATATGAGACTGTTGCATGAACCCCACATCAGTTAACATGTGCATTGACATTCAGTCTGATTTTTAATCAGGGAAATACTCTACAGTCCTTTGCTGGCTGAACTTTTATGAGATCACCAGGGAAAGTGAGGCTTTTTGCTTGACTGGGGCTAATGAAATCATTGGCCATGTGCCTGGCCAGATACACCTCAGGAGTAAATAAACACTAGTACAGTATGTGCTGTGAGTATACAGTATAGGGACAAAGGGAAGCGGCTTACTCATACTAAGGCTATTCAACTTCTTGCTTAATTGTTATTTGACTTTTGAATTTTTTCCTTATTTCCTTTAAATTTTATAATCAGGGCAGTTCACATAAAATTCTCAACTTGGCATTTAATCATTGCTACACCACCACTAATACTATAACGTTACTATTAATAATCAGAAGGAACCAAAGAAAGAACAACAAAAAGAAGAAAGAACAAGAAGAAGAATTAATATATTATTTCCTATATTTGATTCTTACTGGTATCTATTAATAAGGGCACTTTGGTTGAAACTGGCCTTGATTAATGGACATTTTCTTTTTCATTTGTTTTTGTGCCCAGGATAGACTTTATTTCTTAGTTTAGAATCAACAGTTTAGATTTTATTTTATACTCCTACCTTGATTTGGAAACCCTTACTGTAAATTAATTTAGCTTGAAACCTTTGTACCAACGGTGTAGCGATGAATACAAGATGCACGTGTGTCCTCTGAAGAGTCCTGTCCACATCTTACACGCTGGAAGCCTACACCCCAGACAGCACAGCTCAGAATCAGAAACACGGGCTGATGT
This sequence comes from Atractosteus spatula, assembly GCF_055471065.1. Classification (NCBI taxonomy): domain Eukaryota; kingdom Metazoa; phylum Chordata; class Actinopteri; order Semionotiformes; family Lepisosteidae; genus Atractosteus; species Atractosteus spatula. Next base: position 60,773,327 of record NC_142708.1, on the reverse strand, counting down.
AGGTTTTAGGAATAATAGTGCAGGTTCAAAGGTGCAGGCTTGGACCAGATTTAGGTGTGCAGCTTCTAGATTAGGGAACCAACTTCCCTCCAAATGAGAGCCTTGACTGGTTGATCCTCTCAGGTGTCTGAGATTGAAGATTAATATTCTCTCTCACATGCAGGTCATATATGCTCCTGTAAATTTGAGGTCTGTTGTTTTTATTCATATACTATGAGCTGCATATTGCATCAGTTTGAGAAGATGTGCAGCTCTCACTGTGAGTTCATAGGGATCATTGTTACAAATGGGACAAGGATATCCAGGGATCTCAAGAACACCTAACACCAATGTAACATATCTAGTGGCACCTGCACTTGGGATAATATTCCCAATAATGGTCCAATGTGAAACTGTGCTTCTGTTCAAGCACAGGACTCAAACTGTACTTCAAATAAACATCATTACTAGTAGAGTCTTTTAAAAATTAATGGATTTATTGATTAAGTGTATGAAATGATCTTTTGCTTTTTTTGTAAATGTAAGGTGTTTGTTATTCTTATTAATAACAAGATAAATGTTATCCAGTTTTGCTTACAACATGTGTTTTGTTACTTTATCAACTTGTGATGGATATGGCATCATTTGAGATGTGAAGGCATTGAAAGATGCATCTATCATCCATTTTGCTCCATTTTACTATTGACGGATTGAAGGGTTTAGGCATAACCATATAATCCCACTGGCTGCAAGTGTTTTCTGCAGAAAAAACTTTTAGTTTTCTCCCTTTAATTTCCTATTGATGACTTGTTGGCTTGAAACACTCTGACAGCAGCATTATTTTGTTATGGTGTAACATGCTTTCTCTATTATTGAAGCCACTTTAAAGTGTGATTTCCAGGAGTTAAAGGATAGTTGGGTCAGGTATTTTAGTGTGAGGGGGGTCTCCAGGGGAAACCATTTTACATATAATTGTGGTACTCAGTGGCCGATAGGTGGCATTGTTGCCCGTGTTTCATAAATTCCAGAGGGTGAAGAGAGAATGCACTTTATTTTACATGAAAACTTAACCAGAGATCCTCTTTACACTAGTGATAGTGGGGCAATATGGAGGATGAACTGTGTGTGTGCGCCCATTTTGTTAATCAAAGGAAGAACCTTCTTGGCATTCTTGGAGTTTAATAGAATAATTTTTAGTTTAATGTTCCGGCTACAGAGGACAACCCAGAGACAAATCTCCACTTGAGAGATAATGCATAACAGTTACAAGAATCTAAGAGAGGTTACAAATGTGAGGGGGGCTGCTCGTTCAGTAATCAATAAGTGAAATCAAACATTTGTCTAGGCAATCGCCTGGCTTCCAAGTGTGAAATAATTTTCCTTGTTTGACCACATCCCTTAGGATTTGCTTGGACACTATCCCCTCCCCATCGTCTTTGTCATCCTGTGAAGAAATGTAGCTCCCTTAACCTGCATTAGTACAATAATCTCCCGAATTTCTTCAATTATTCTTCTTACTCTTCTACGAAATGTTTAATATGTATAATATGACGTTATGGTGTTATGGTGAATAAAACTGAACACAGTATTCTAAATGCATTGTACAGCATAACATAACATCCCATGGACTTAAATTCTACTCCTTTTTCCATATACTTTATATGTCAAATGTATTTGTCAACACTATTTTGACATATATAAATATATGTGGAATTTAAATCTTTACAAAGTTGTCGTGATTAAGTATACCACAGCACATACAATATTTGATTGATTAATTCTCTGACCCTCTCAGGTTTTGTCAGTGATGTCAGTGATCAAAGAATGGTATAGTGATGGTTTGGCAAATGGTAGATAAAATTGTGCACAGGGTGTAAAGGGACTCCTTGTTTTTTTTTTGGGATTGAGGAGATTTCGGCATGTAGGTCTATAAAGTGCTTTGAGCAGAAGTTTGTCAAATGACCTTGCCAAGGAGTGCCAATCATTTTTCAGCAGCTCCATGGCAGTTTGTTTCTGTCAGAGAGTTTGGTGTTCACAAACAGAGGAGAGCTCTATGCACACTTAGAAATGATCATGTGCAGAACACAAATCTCTGTATGAAAGAACAAACCGATTGCAGACTTTTTTTTTAATTTTGCTTTTACACATAATCATAGTATTTCTTTAATTCACAATTAGAGGCATTTCTACATTTGTGAATAAATGAGACAATAAATTAACTATATTAGAAAAATGACTGTGTGAGACTGGAAATAATTATGCCTTTATGAGAATATTTATCCATATAAGAACCTGGTTTCTCTATGCAGTGATCTGCAGACATCTTCAACTAATGCAAATTGTTTCACATTTTGTTGCTTTACAGTGCTTTCAAATTAGAATTTCTATGTAGAATCTCAACATAGATAAACCTAGGAATGCATTTAGAATATAAATAAGCAAGATTATCAGAGAAAAACAGACAATTCTTATTTGCATAAATATTCAGCACTTTTAGTACAGCAGGCCTAAATCAGCTCAAGTGCAAATTAATTTTTTGAAAGGTCACGAGATTACTAAAATAGTAATCTATTTTAGATATTTCAAATTTCCACCTAGGCATAATCAAAGTGGTTTAACTTGTAAATAATTTCCCTCAGGTACAGTATATAAAGACTTTCAAGCTGCAACTCACACAGTAATCCAACAAAGTAGTCTTGAAGACCAAATAAGTCAGAAATACAGTGATAGAGAGGCACAGACACCATTTGTATAAGGTCACCATCCCAAACCAAGCAGTCGAACAGGCAGGAAACTGGTTAGGGATGCCACCTAAAGCCAACAATGTCTACCAACTACTTACCTCAACATCTACAGTAAACACTTACAGTATGCAACTTATACATTTAATTTTGTACTTTTTTTTTTCATTGTACAGTCAGTTTGTATTTGTCAAATATATAATTCAGTGTGGTTTACATGCCGACTAGCATGTAAAACAGTGTTTTTATTTAACTTTGCAATAGGATCGTGCGAATCAGAGTGAAGGTGATAACTGCTAGAAATTCTTCGAAATGCCTTATTTTCAGAGCTTTGGAGGTGTATTGAGTTTATTAAACGTGTGGTCAGATTATGGTGAGGATTTGATTTGAGCTGCCTGGGTAATTGTTGAGCACGTCAGTATTATCAGTCCTTACAGTCTATCCTGAAAATGAAACCCTGATTATGAGGTGCTTTGTCAACATTATGACTTTGTGATATTCATTTTTTCATTACCTGTAGGTTATGTGGATGTGGGCATGATCCCAGAGGGTGCAAGGGATATTGTAGTGAAAGAAGTGGAGGAAGCAGGGAATTTTCTGGTTCTGAGGAGTGAAGATCCGGAGAAGTATTACCTAAACGGCAATTTCATCATCCAGTGGAATGGAGAGTACCTGGCGGGAGGAACAACATTTTACTATGAGCGAAAAGGGAACCTGGAGAATCTCACCTCCCCTGGCCCAACACGAGAGCCTGTGTGGTTACAGGTAAAACTGGGGGAGCATGAAGACCTTGTGGTTCTGGGGCTTGCAAGTGCCTCAAGCAGCCAGGTTCCTCATTTGCTTAGCATACTGGGCTTTCAGACCAGAGGTCTCCAATCCAGTTAGTCTTATACTTCACCCTTAAGCCCCTGTCTCTAAAGATTGGAAATATTTGTGAGATTGGTTAAATAAGCAGGAAATTTGCTAAGTTAAGGAAACTCTGGTCCTTGAGTGATGAACGAAATTTGTTGCATATTGTTGCTCGTTTACTGATAATTAAAATGTTCACCTGTTTGAATTCTCACAGCTAAATTGCTCTGTTTTTGAATTTGGAAGATGTAATCATCACCTACCACACTCCTCTTTAGACTGCAGTCTCTGTCTTGTGGTGTTTTAGGTTTGTGTGGTGACTATGCATATGATGGTTTGAGAAGTGTCTTTGTCGAGTAGAACTATTACTTCTGAATGGCGAGTGTTATATCTACAACTTGGGTATTTGATAGATAGCCACTTCAGGAAACATTGTGAGAAGAAAAATAGCTAAGTCAGAGCAAAAATTTGAAAAATAAGTTAATTTCTGGTATGTTCTGTAGAATTTGGGTGGCTAGCTGTGATTCTTTTCAGCAACTAAAGGTAAGCTAAACCTAATATTTTGTATGTAAAGTAGATGGTAAAAGGTATCAATAACTTACTTCCACAGTCTGTTGGTTTGGTACTACAGTAATCCAATCAAATACTGCTCCTGCTTAGATATACAGTGCTTTTTACTGTGAGCACTTCAGCTGCTTTCATAATGAGAAGCACCTAGAAGCCATGCTGGTACCAGTGGTTTGGTTAACAGGAAAGCTACAGCAGGTAACCCTTGGAAACCTATGCTGTGTGTAAGACAATCAACTATCAGTTTTGTTTTCTAGCTGCTGTTCCAAGAACAAAACCCTGGGATAGAGTATGAGTACACGATAAGAAACAGTCGTGTGAAAGGAAATGACATCAGTGTTCTAGAGTATAAATGGAAGTATGGTGCCTGGACTGACTGCAGTGCCACATGTGGAACAGGTAAATCCAAGGCGATTTGAAATACTCAGATAATGTTCCTCTTTGATGTTGACTACAGGACTCAACAACTCTAATTCTTAGAGGCCATTGCCCTGTGTATTTTGTAGGACTCTTTATATCGCAAACAGTTTAGGATGTTTATGTTGGTCCAATAAAGCTATAAATGGTCTAGTTTGTGTTGTTAATCATCATTAGAACCTCCTGGATGATGTTGTTGAGGATCAGGCTTATAGAGACTGTGCATTCATTCATAGAGATACGTATTATAACTTATATTGCTGAATCATTAATTGAGACACACCCTACATTAATAAGGATTAATATAGGTATTTGAACAAGTCAGACTTCAACTAAAACAACAAGATCCCTGATGGAAATGTGTTAATTGCAAGATATTGTCTGTGTTTTTGCTTCATTTTGCTTGTTTCCTGTTAGGCTTTCAGCGGCAGCCTGTGCGATGTTTTGAGACAGAGACTGGAGTTGTAGAGGAGACGCTTTGTGATCCAGACACAAGACCATTAGACCGGCAGAGAAAATGCAAGACTATGGACTGTCCAGCAAGGTACACTGTAAATCATAAAACAAAGTATACTGTCAGCTCTCCACTAAGCAACTCTCTGTTAAGCTCTTTTTAATCAACAAATATGGTCAAAAAGTGTGGGCTCTGACCTGTATTCCAGCTACTGGTGTTTTGAATCTGAGCTGTGTCTTTAAGTGACTATGACCAGGAATGCCCGTGTGGTAGTGTACAATTGGGGAGGGTGGGCTTGACTCAGCTAGGGGTCCTCAAATTGCCAGTGAGATAACAGTCCTTGTAAACATTCCCATTGCCATCAGTGGGAACTGCAGTGCTCCTCCAGTCAATGTCTTCTGTGAGCACTGCAGGTCTGGTGATGTGAATGCAAAATGGATTTGCTGAAAACTGCAGGTCCCAGAGGAAAGCACACAGTTTTTTTTTATTTTCCTTCCTGTGGTGGTGCAAGTTACTCATGTGTGGGGGACATTTCAAATTGGATGATGAAAAACTAACTCAAAATAATTAGAGATCACAAATTTTAGAAAGAAAATGACTCTGAATTCGTAAGTCTAAAACTAGGTATTACATTCCCAAGGCACATGACTTGTTGAAAGTTCTCTAGCTTTCTCACACATACATTTTTATTCATTACCTAAGGCAAAACAGCACATTGCCTTTTCTCAAAGGAAAGAGTCACACAGATCCAAACTCAGCTGCAGAATTTCTTATTGGGAGTTCTGTCTGTCTGAGGTGAAGATCCTGCATATTGGTTATTATACAGCGCCAGATAATTTGCTTTCTTAAACATTTATATTATCATTATTGTTAGATTTATACAAATGAAATGTGTTGTTTCGCAGTGGTCAGGAAGTCAGTAATGGATTAATTGTACTCATGCATAGGTTTGTGAGTGCAGAGGCAAGCCTGAAGAATTAATTGTAAGGCATTCATTTATTATTATTATTATTATTATTATTATTATTATTATTATTAGGTTGGTTCTTTGGTTTGTTCTAAACTTTAAGATATGTGAATCAGGAGTTGAAAATGACACACAATGGAAAGAAATCATTTTGAAAATCCCCTCTCCTTGCTACTTCCAGGTGGTGGGTTGGAAGCTGGCAGCTGTGCTCTGCAACGTGTGGGCCGTCTGGTGTGAAGAAACGCACTGTGCTGTGTGTGCGCACTGTTGGAGAAGAAGAGCGTGTTCTCCCTCTTACAGAATGCAAACATCTCCTGAAGCCCAAGTCCCTTGTGCCGTGCAACAGAGAGGTGCTCTGTGGCCCCGAATGGGCTGTGGGGAACTGGAGCAAGGCACGTACTGACCCTCTCTGAGCTGTCTTGTGTGTTGTGAGAAAGTAAGCCAGTCTCAGCATCCAACTGCTAAAAGTTCAGCTATAGTATTATTTCAAGCGAAATAAACCCTCGGTGGATTTATTGTTTGCTCTGACCTTTATAAGGTCTTTTCTTAGAAATTGCTGGACTCCAATTTGTGCTGGTAATAAGTTTTTTTTTAACAATTGTTAAAACTGTTGTCTGGCTATATTTTTTGCTAGAAAAGGTCACACTATAAAACGAAAAGTAAAAAAAAGTATAATAGCTGAGAAATATCAATTTTTCCAATACGACACAAGAAGATAAGTAAAACATAACTGTGGATGGCTGATAAAACTTTGTCACTGTCTATATGTGCAGGTCTTATCAGATTCTATTGAAATTGTCGTATTAGATCTCCTTGGTACAGTAAAAGATGTTTTACTTTTGCTTACCGTGGGTTGCATACAGTCATCCTCTGCTGGTTTTCACCTACCCACTGACTATTTTGCAAACACACATGACCCTCTTTGTTTAACCCTGAGAATTCCAGAAGGCAGCTTCTTGTTCGTCATCAGTCTTTGATTTTCACAGAGTGTGACCAGCCCACACCCACTACATGTGAATTGTTGTTTAGTTGTTGCATTTTATATGCAAGGGTATCGCAAATATCATTGCAATGTGCAAAAACAACAAGTAAGTCACAAACTTTCATTTATGGTACTGTGTTACCACTCTGTTTTGGATGGGTTCCCAAGCTATTGTTCAAATCCCAGCTGTTATTTATTCCCTGCCATCTTCTTGACCCTGTCTTTCAGAGGGATGCAAGGAGAATAAGGCAGAGGCCTGAAGAGCAGTCTTTTTCAAAGTGCTACAGTAATGGTTATCTGAATTCTCAGTTAGCTACAGTAGTTTATAAAACTGCTGCTCATACTGTATTTTTACCTTCACAAAGATAACATGACTGTTTTTTGCTTTTAAAAATCTTTTAAAACCAAGCCTTCGGCAGTTGAGTTGATCTAAATCTCAGTCTTATTTTTTGCCATTCCAAATATATCTTGAACTTAATGATTCCCAGTCACTAAACAGCACTGAGGAGACCCCTACAGGTAGGCTTTGACAAAGGTGAAGCAGGCATGGTAGATAAATTAATTAAATATATATATATATGTTATAATATTATTATTAACAACTATTAATAAAGTCAATATTGTAAACATCAACAGTTTTATAACTAATTTGCAAAATACATTTTTCTTCATTAATATTGACTTTTCCTTTTTTATTCTTAGTGCTCTGTCTCCTGCGGGGGAGGTGTGAGGTCTAGATCAGTTAGCTGTGTCGCAGTGGCCACAGAAAAGTGTGACCCATCAAAGAAGCCCCATTCCAAGCTTCTGTGCAGCCTACAGAGCTGCCCCTCAAGCCGGAGGACATTCCCCCCTTCATTTCTGAAATTCCGGAAAGTCTTCACAAAGAGCTCCCCCAACAATGGAACTCGTAAGCCAAGTTCAACAACTCTCCAGCCAGATCCAATGACAACCACCCCAACCTCTACATGGACTACAACAGCTATGACTATCACCAGTCCATCTGTTGTGACCAGCGTCCTTTCTATCTCCACATGGGCAAATCCTATTGCAGAAGATACTGTCGACAGTGAGGATTACTATTTCAACTTTATTGTAGTAAAAAATGGAAGCACAAAGGACATCCCTAAGCTCTCTCGAGATAGTATCACCAATCGCAAGGACCCTGAGCCAAATAATGATCTGGACGAGGATCATGGGAGTACCCCTGACATCATATTTGCAGATAAGCATGTGAGATATACTCCTGGATATGACTACGTAACGGATGATTCCACTTTGACCCGAAAAGAGACAGATGAAGGAAGCCCACACAAAGGCATAAACTCTTCCAGGGATCTTTACAGAACTACTGCTCCAACACCTTATACCAGTCACAGCCCTTTGGCCAGGACCACGCTTCCCTATCACAGAACTGTTTCAATGGGCAAAACCCATATTAAAACAGGTAACAAATGGTTGACAAGGACGGCGACCATGTCACCCATTAGATATGGAACAAAACTGACAACTCCCACTACATCTTGGATGCCTCACTCTGAAACAGAAAAGATCCATTCAGCTGTCACTGTTTATCCAACAATTAAAGTCTTGAAAGAGCACTTTAAGAAGGCATCTGATCCATGGGCAACAAGAAATGCCACTGCAGCTCCAGAAGTCTATGGCTCTAGAGATGGACATTTCCTCAGCTTTACAGGAAACTATGAAAACATCCACGGCAAACCTCACATCAGCAGGAATGCTCACTGGGTCGTTGGAAACTGGAGCGAGGTGAGTTTTCATATTTCATTTCCTTTCTTTGGCCTTCAGCCTGTTGTGGTTGGATGGGGCCTCAGAGAATGAAGAGAATGAAGGAGAAAGGTAAGCATTTGTTCACACTTTAGTCTTCAGGAGATTCAGTGTGCTGATGTGCATTGGCTGACATGGCTGACATTGTGCCTTCGTTGACATGTGTCTTGAGTACATGTGAAACACGTGACAATGCAGTGCATTTATCCGTCGCACAGCTTTACAGGCTCATGCTTTTGTGTAAAAATTAGAACTGAAAATCTTTTTGTATCAAAATATTGAAACATTTCAGATGATAAAGCAACTTGAAAGTTTAGTTTTTCATTATGAAATAATTTTGCATTATTTTGAAATATAACAAGACTTGTGAGTTTCCTTTTGTTTATGTACTTCTGTTTCAATCATACGTACAACTTTTCTTTCTATTCTGCTACTGTTTTTCTTTTGCTCATTGTATTTGTGTCCTTGTTGATGTCCTCATGCAGCTTGCCCAGACTGACAAGAAGAAAAAGCAAATGACAGAGAAACATGAGGCTGGCTACTCTATTGTTATTCACTCAAGTCTTGAAATCTCCATTTTGCACACATGTATATGGGAAACAAACAGCAAAGGAAACACAGTTCTCTTGACTTATAACACATTTCTTCAAAATGAGCCACAACTGCTTTGCCAAACTGGGAAGACTAGCTTTGATAAAGAGTACCTTGTTCCTCTGATAGTGTTCCACGACCTGTGGACTGGGTGCAGTCTGGAGAACAGTTGTGTGCAGCACTAATAAGGATTCAGACTGTGAAAACATCAAAAGGCCTGACCCAGCCAGAAGGTGCCATCTCCGCCCATGTGCTGCCTGGAAAAGTGGAGAGTGGAGTAAGGTGAGAGAGGCTTTTCCTGATGTGAATCTGTCCACAGAGAGGCCAACTGGAGCAACACAAATTCAATTAGCTGCATTGCACTTGTTCGGTCCCCTATAGGCACCTCCTGATATTCTGTCTGTTTCGAGAGAGAAATGGTATTTCATTAAAACCACTTTGAAAATATAAAGAGGTGTCTGGTGTAAACTGTGTTTTTCAAGTGTACCCTCCGGTTTCACAGGTCATTCCCAGGCAAGTTGTTTTTCAGAAAGTACATAACAGTATTTAATAGTTTACAAATAAACTACTGGAATTATTATAATCAACTATGTTTCTAAGTCTGTATCACTTGTGTTTATGGTTAATATTTTTTGTACATTATGGGCCCTATCCATGGTTCCTAAGCAAACTTTTTTTCAAAGTTTGAAATGAAGACGTTTTACAAATGTGCGTTACTTCCTAGACCAATTTGTTTGAATTTATGATACACAATGGGTACCTGTTCCTTTTTTGTTATATTATCATCTCTAAAATGAATAGTATATGCATTTATAACATCAAAAAGTGTTTTACGTTGATTTTGTGACTTGTGCTGAGAATAGTGAGAACCTCTCCACCCCCCATTCCTTTCTGTTCATTTCCACTACATGGAAGTACATTTGAAACTGAGAACAGGAGGCATTTCTTTACCCAAAGGTTTGGAGTAGTGTGGAACAAGCTGCCCAGCCATGTTCTTAAAGCTAATACCTTGGCATCCTTCAGAAAACCGCTGGATGACAACTAACTTCTAAATGGGCTAGATGGACCGGAGGTCTTCCTCTTGTTTGTAAGCTCTCTTATGTTCCTTGCAGTGTTCAGAAGGCTGCACAGAGGCCACAAAAGTTCGTGACGTGCAGTGCATAGACACTCAGAGCAAGCGACAGCTGCGCCCTTTCCACTGCCAAGCCCTGGCTTTCAAGCCCTCTGTGTCTGCTCCTTGTAACCATCAGCGCTGCTTGGAATGGCGCCTGTCACCATGGAGCAAGGTACTGCTGCCATTTATCCTTTCACTACCCACAGTCCCTGTACTTCCAGTTTTTGAACTGTACCAAAAATAGCTCATACTGAGGATAAATGACTCCATTAGCATTTCATGCCTGTTTTGACAGATGGATGAATTCACGGTTATCGAACTGTTATTTGTTAAATTATTCATTGCTTTAGTTTCCTAAATTGTTGGTGGTCATAGGCCACATTCCACAATGAAAAGGATTTTCCCCACGGTGCCTTTGTTAAAATTGCCTCGCAGTCCTTCATAAATGAACAACTTAATTTAAGCTTCTGTTTATCAGGACTGTTTGAGTCAAGGAATGCTTTTTGATGTCAATTTAATCTTTATCGTGTGAGAAAATGTGAAGAAAAAGGCTTGTGGTATACTAAGGATGTGGATTATGTAGTACCTCCTGTGTTTGTGTCATATAACTTCAAAGGCTTACATTGTTCTGTAATAAACTGTGTGAAGCAGAACTTAATTTAAGTTCTCATAAAATATATATAATATATAATATATATATATACATATGACAAAATATGTCAGGATTTGAGAACTAATATTCTTTCAAGTTCTCTATTGACTAAAATGTTTGAAAGGTTTAATGTACAGTATGAATCCTGTTAAAATCAATATATCAATATCGTCTTCAAAATTTAATTTAAAATGTAGAGCTTTTTAACTCTGAGGAAAAAAGATCAGACACCAGTTTTACTATTCAACTGAAGAGCTGCTGGCTTGTTTGACACAAAATACATATTAATTCTGTGAATTTTTTAATGTCTTTTAGTGCTCCAAGAGCTGTGGACCTGGCCTGCGAGAACGCCTTGTATACTGCCCCGAGTACAATCGCTGCAACTTGAAAGAAAGGCCGAGCAGCACTGAGCCTTGCAGTGAACGTCTCTGTACCAAGTGGGTTGCTGATGCCTGGGAAGAGGTAATTTACACACAGAGCAGCTGTGAAGAGTGCTAGTCAGGCTGGGGTTTACCTAACTCCCAGCACCTGCATGTGGTAAGGCCGGTCCCACATGTACAGGAAGATTGATCATCTCCATTGATAATTGATATTGTTTTCCCTTGTTCAAACTGGGACTGTGGAAACAAGAGCAGCTCTTTTTTGGGGGTGGAAGCACAAGGCTTGATTGAAAGCTAGTCTGTACATGAAAAGCATACACACAGAACTCCTTGTGCATGCATGGGTTGTGCTCTTCTGTAAAGACGTCAATAATTTAGCATTGAAACTTGGACTTAGAACATTTATTGACTCTATGTTTATTTTATGTTGGCTATAAATGTATGTTGGGGTCACAAACTAGGTGAATTGGCTTTTCCCTACCCTAGTTAATCACTGCATCTCTAACTGATGGATAAATAATTCTATGGAAATAATTATTAGATCTAAACTAATATTAAAGGATCACCTATATGGAAATAGTATCTTAGGGGGTAGTCAATACAGATTTAGAAATGGTAGTCCTTCCCTAACCAATTTATGAATAATTCACAGAGCATATGCTATAGTGTATTTAGATTTTCAGAAGGTTTTTGATACTGTTAACCATAAAAGATCAATTCTCAAATTGCAAAATTGCAAGCAGCAGGCATTCAGGGAAACATACGTGTTTACAATTGAGAATTTGTTAATAAATAGAAAGCGGAGAGTATCAATAAGTGGTGAATATTTAAAATGGGGTGATATAATTGTGGAGTAGGAATCTGTACTACGACTACTGTTCTCACTAATACAGTATATTTCAATGATCAATATTCTGGTATAGTAAACTACTCAAATTTGCAGAAGCTACCAGATTGGGAGGATTACAAAATGTTAATGCATCAAATGAAACTCAAGAAGTGCAGGGTTTTGCATGAAGGTATTAATGAAAATGAAAACTATAAATGTAAAATGGAAAACAATTATAAGAGGTTACTTATTAAAAAGACTAGGTGTTTATGTTGGTCAGTCATTTACTGTTCATCTTCTAGACGTGGAAAGGCAAACAAAATTTTAGAATATATAGGTAAAACTGTATAATTTAATTCAAGGGATGATATGTAAAAATTGTACAATTTACTAGTGAGACCTAATTTAGAATATAGTGTACAATTTAAATAGGCACATTATAGAAAATATACTGTATTACTGCTCTGGAATCAGTCAAGAGAAGAGCAATCAGATAAACTGTATCCCTACGCTTAAGGAAATGTCATTCAGTGCCAAGATGTAGAACAAGTATTCAAAATCCTCAGAAATATGAGGATGAGTTAACCCAGTTTAACCCAGACGATTTCTTCAGAATGAACAGTGACGCACAAACTTGAGGACATCAGTGAACACAATAAGGAAGAGAAGAGAATAGGATGCACTTTTAACACAGTGTTACCCATCCTTGTTCTTGAAGCTGATACCCTAGCTTCTTTCAAGACACCGCCAGATAAGATCCTTGGTTCAATTAGCTACTCTTTATCTAATGGGGTAACCTTTTTGAGTGTAACCCTTCAGAATATACAGTTAATAAGTTTAAATTAGTACATTTACTCCCCTTCTTAACAGAAATAATACCAAAGTACTACAGTATGTGCATTAGGAACCTACTCAACTAAACAAATATTGTTCAAATATTGATATCCACACCAGTACCAGTGCTAGCTATTGTGAGGCAATTAAATATTAGTGAGGGGCTACTAATATCAAAAACAGTTTAATAGTTTATTATATCAATACACACACAAGAATTACCCACAATTAACAACAAAAAACACAGAGATAGAAAACAGGGTAAATTCAGTTCTCCCAGGAAAACTTATTCAGTCACTAATCAATGTAAGTAATCTGAACTTGCCAATTTTGCCTAGCAGACAGCCAGCTTGCCCACTGTACATGGGTAGTCTTTGCTGAACTTAACTTTCTTTCAACAAATAAATGCTTTGTTTAGACTATTGTGCAAAATCAAAGTTATATACACTGTCAGCGCAAACCTCATAATGTTTCCTCTGACACTATTTTGTGCTTCTCATTAAAAAGCTGTGGCGAAATCTGCACCTCAGCTCAAACATGGGCACTGATGGGGCAGAAGTTTGTTACTGCTGTAATTTCCTTGTACATCTGATGTTAATGGGATTTGGGCTGAGCTGAAATGCCTGAAAGCAGTTCTTAAGTCTCTAGTCCTTATTTCAGGTCTGTAGAAATTTAAATGTTATTGATCTTACTTGCTATTCAGTAAGTAATGTGAATTATTTTTTTTATTTATAAAAAGTAAAAAGTCAAAAACACTGCTTATAAAGTCGGTGCAAACTCTGTGTGTGAATGAGTGAGTGTGCTTAGTCTGTCAGGAAGCCAAATCGCTGTCAATTTCAAAAAAAGTCAATTAAAGGTAAACAGAAGCCATTCATTACTGGATATAAAGTAAAAAAATAATTACTGTGGTCAATTATTACATAGACTATGGCATGATTAATTGCTATGCATACAGGATGATTTTCAAAGCAGTTGTGTTCCAGTGAAAAGTATGCTATACTATCTCCTATGTCCAAATAACAATTTCAAAGATTTTTTAGTGCAAATGAATTGTATACACAAACATAAATCATAAAACAAAATCCTTTACAAAGCTACATTATGACTTTCAAATAAAAGCATTCCTATGAAAATTTTAGTGTTGTATGAAGTGTACTTTGAGACACAAAGACATCTTTTATTGAAGAGAGAACCAACTCTTGTTATTTTTCTGATAAAGAAAATCAATTCAGGACAAAAAGAAAGAAATTGGCATGGGGTTCAGAATTATTTTATAGCTCCAAGGGATTTAGGCAAACATTCTGTATTATAAAAGTAGTCTTTAAGTTTCTGTCTGTAAAGGACAGAGGAAAACAAATATGTTAAGAAGTTACCTGATACCAACTACACTGTGTGTGTCCTGAAGCAGGTTGAGTTATTCTGATATCACTTTTTCTTGGAGGTGGATTTGAATCATTTTTGAAAGCTTCCTCTCCAGAGCATTGGGAAGAAAAAAAATAAAAATCATTTTAAAAATGCAAAAAATGCAGAGCCTGAGGACATGTGGAGGTTAAAATAATAACTCCTTAATATAGCCTTAATATCTAATTAAAGAAGGCATATCATTTTAAATATTCAATTAGTGTCAAAATGTTTATTGTTCATGTGAAGAATGATTGCTCTTTAGCTCTTTTGACCCTTGATTATAAATACAAGTAAGCATTGCAATGAGGTTCAGCTGTGTATATCTAGAAGCTTTTGGTTCTTGCGAGCACTTAAGCATTAGGGAAAAATGTTTGTTTTCTTGTTTTTCTTTCAATATCAGTGCACTGTTACCTGTGGTGGAGGGGTTCAGCATAGGGTTGTGAATTGTGTGAATGAGGAAACCAAGAACGTAGAAAACAACAGCCTATGTGAGAAGACAACCAGACCAGACAGCTTTCAGAAGTGTCATCTCCAGGAGTGTGAAAAAAGCAAGGGTAAGAAATATTTTTTTTTCTTTCCATGTAGGTGGCTTTAGTAAACAGACTTAGAACTCTAAGTTCTTTGAGAGGTTTGATGAGGTGAGACAAGATACTGTACAAGTTTAAAAAACTAATAAAGCAGACATGTGATAAATATATCGTCTAAAGCTGAGTGAGACCTTCTTCATTTATTGCAAGAATTTCGTAGTATGCAAACAGTGTCTTCAGTCCCTGCTTCCAGTTTCAGAAGCAGCTTTATCCTTAGGAGGTTGAAATGAACCTGGGCCTAACCTGATAAACACCGGATGAAAGATGGGACTGTGACAGTACCGCAGATAGCATAGCATGTGTATCTACTTCATGTGAGGCATTTTGCAGGCCATACCTTCCCTGGACATCTGGGTAATTAGTTCAAAACCCTGTATGACTTTAATTTTTCTAGCTGTCTCTAATCTATATTTTCTCAGTCTTTTTATTGCAGTCGTCAGGTGGATAACATGCTAGAAGTGTGTAGATGTAGCTGGGCCACTCAGTGTTCCTCATTGACAATATTTGCAGCTTAGCAGCAAGTCAGGAAAAAGCTACTGTACTTCAGTTTTTGCTGTCTTTGTGCAGAAGACACTGTCAAAAGGAAAGAAAAACTCTTTTGTGAGTATCTTACACAAGTGAATAGGGAGAAATGTCTTTAAGGAGTGGTGTCTAGGAGTGGAAGATGTTGCTTATTCTGGTTAAAAAATCTCAAAGGCCATTTATTGTCAAGTAGTGTCTTTTGATTGTCTTTTAAAGAGGGTTATGCAATTATGATATCATAATTCACATAGAGAATAGCGGTTGATAAGTTAGCCCAAGGCTAGGCTGCCACAAGACAGGTACTGTATATCAAAGGCAAAGATGGACCTTCTTAGCCACCAGTCTGACACCACACATGCCATATCTTTTGTGTGTGGTATCAGGAAGAAAGAAAGGCAGGAAATTATCAAATACATACTTTACTTGAAGCTGTTCAGTTCTAGCATTACTGTACAGAATAGAATTGCTAGCGAACAGGCCAAACCAGGTGGTGGAAAATGACAGCGGTTACTGTTTGAAGACTTTTAAGGTATGGTACCTTTGGTTTACTGCCATTCGTTCGGTATTGCCAGTTTGGCCTCTCTGTTGTGCTAGTTGCAGCAGGCCCATGATTCAGGAGAATTGCAGGGGTTCTATCAATACTATTCTGGCATCAGGATCATACATTGCAACTCTGTGCAAAACAAATTTACCTTTTGTTACTACACTTCAATAACACCTGCCACTGTCCGTCACCACAATTTGTCCGTACTGACATTGATACATTGCAATGACTACTCAAACTCCAGAAACCACTTGTCATTTTTAGTATTTCTGGTGTATTCACATTTTTCAGGTTTGCTGTAGGGAAACTGCCCTTGAAGTCAGATCATTTGTTGGTGATGCCTATAGATGACTCAGGATTCTGCAGGTGCTAGGTTAACTCCAGATCTTATCTACAAACTCATAGGCTAAGTACAGTATTAATTGAAAGAAAGTGAAGAGTTGTGTATTTTTGTCTTTTTTGACAGAAGTCAGCTGATTAAATGAGATCATTGCTTAATTATTGATAGATAACCTTTGCTTTTGTCATATTTTACTGCTGGTATATTTAATTAAAAAAAACATTTTCTGTACTGAAATATACAGTAAAAAATACAGTACATACAGGTTCCTGATTAACTCTCAAGGAATCTGTACTTTTAAAACTAAACTATTGTTTTGTCATTACTTTGAACTACTTTACAAATAATCAGCATAGACAAAAGAATGTATTGCCATTTACAAAAGCAATTCACATTTACTTTAAAAGTAAAGGAATAATTTGGCAGAGATTTCAGTGCCTGAGGTACAAGTGTACTTTTTCTACATGTCAGTTAAGATGGCATGTTAATATTTATCATCAGTTCCCTGTAGCTGGAAATGCACATGTCTCATTCTCCCAGGGACTCAGATTTATTGGAGTGGAGGGGTAAAATTATACTGATTCACACTGATTTATTATTTCATCATAGGTGCAGCTGCGTGAGTTGGTGTTGATTGTCTTTTCACTTTACATGCCCTCTTAAGCTCTTGACATGCCTCACGTATTTAATTAAGTTAAATTATATGGTACAGTAGGGAGTGTTGATTAATTGCATTGTCACAGACGTTTTTCCCAATTAATGAAAAACTTTGTTTCATAAGTTAAAACAACATTTGCTGCCTTGAAAAGTGATTGTTGTAGTCCTTTAATTACATGAAGATATGAACCTCCAGTATTCAGACAGTAAATGAAAGTTTTAAGCCAACAGAAGATTGACCTTAATTGGTCATGTGCATTTTCTCTGAAGTCTGCCATCTTAAATTCAATTCAATTCAATTTATTTTTTTATTGCGCCTTTCACAACAAGGTTGCCCCAAGGCGCTTAACAATGCAAATAACTGAGTTAGTTTAAATCCCAGCTGAAAGTCAACATCCACTACAACGCGAACATGAAGAGAAGATATAAAGGCCATATACATAGCACCCCAGGAAATTAAACCTAGGGCCCCAGCACAGTGAGGCAGCAATGCTAACAACTGTGCCACCGTGCTGCCCTAGAATGCATATTGTTGCAGATAATTCATTTGGAACTGGATATTAAATATTAATAGAAAAGAAGCCTTTTCAAAGTGTAACATTTTTCCTGCACTTGGAGTTTACTTGTTACTACTTTCTACACTGTAGTTCTGTATTTCTCTGCATTTTCCTTCTGATTAGGGACACTTTATAGCACTAGTTACATCGTAATGTGTTAGAAGTTTTTTTTTATACAGTATTATTCTTTCACCAGAGCCAGTCAATTTTATTCAAACTCAGTAACCATTTTTCTCCTCTCCTTGAAGAACTATTTGAATTTTCAAAGAGACATTTTCATGTAGCTCTGTTTAGTGAAATGTCACCACAAAAAAATCACTCATAATCGACAGAGGCTGGTTTCAGTCGACATTTAAATATTATGCTAAACTTGTTCTGAATCCCCACACCACCATTACATGTCCTCTGCATATGGTTTTCTGTACCAGTATTACTGTTGGGCATCAGTAAGAGTGCTGTTTTTGTGAAAATGTACAAAAAATCTGAGATGTGAATTCTTGTTTAGAATGAAAGTAATGCATGGAAAGTGTGGAGGAGGTGGTTATTTGACTTGGGAAAATTTGACAGCTCTTTTTCTGAGAAAAGAATTCTGCTGCTTTTTTTTGTTTCATAAAATGAGGGGGTGTCAGTTTTGCCTGGAAAGATTAAAGTGTTCTAACCCACATGCTGTAGCCGGGAGTGTTCATTGCATCACTCAATTGCTGGCACAAAATCCATCTATATGGAAATAAGGTAAATACAGTATGACATTGGGCTGCAATTTAGGATCTGGACATTTGTTTAAACTCTTTTTGTTGGACAGACTTGGGACTGTTGGCAAAATCCACGTGTGCATTGTATCTGAGAATATAGTCATAGGACACATAACTTCATAGGTTAAAGTCATAGGATAACAACTTAACAAAGCAGTCAGATCATTCTACTTAAGATCCAAATACAGTAGTTAATGGATCACTAAAAGCTGTCCAGTCAGTTGTTGAAGTATCTTAAACTGTCACGGTCATGTATTTGTTTTGTATACAGCAGCTCGTTCAATTCATGACCTCGTCAGTACAGATTCTGTCAAAATGTTAACCATCAGCTAATAACAGAAGTTCAACAATGTCACTCTATGGTAGTTTTCTATGGTAGCCTTTCTTTCTTTTCCTTGATTTAATCTGAGCTTCTTTGTCATTTAATTTAACATTTAGAGAATTATGCAGGTCAGTATGTACTGTATAAGGTGCATATTTGGCTTTTGTTCTTGCCTGTGAACAAGAATCATGGTCTCTGAGGAGAGCAGATAGGAATTGTCTGCAGGTGTTTGCATTGCGGGGGACACAAATGACTAGGAACTGTAGGGCGTGTTAGAGAGACTGTTATCTGTAACTCAGTTTTGCAGAAGTTTGGCATGAAAGCCCTACTGGCAGCTAAAATGCTACAGTGAGACATGGAAGCAGCCCCTGTGTCAGGCTCACCACAGTTCCTGGAGACAAAGCTAAGGGAAAGCCAAGAGCTCACTAGTGTGATAACTTTAGATGTCAATGAAGTCCAATTCCAGAATTCAAAATGTAAATGATTTTTGTTGTTTTTACACCTCTCCTCAAAAAAGCATCATACAGTCTTTTCCCAAAAATAAAATAGAAATTGTTCTGTCCAGGATATGAACAACTCCTTCTTGAAATCCTTGTACATGATTCTGCATTTTTGCAGACTAATTGTCAGATTTTGGCTAAATAAAAGCAATTTAATTGATTAAACCTAATAAGTGAGCAAGGCTTATTTCATTATTAATTCACCAGCTTAATCTACAGTTGGCTTAAAGTGTTGCACAAACCTTCAACAAAACCAAGATGACTTTCCTTGACCTCCAGAGCCATAAATAAGTCATTCACAACCTGGAAAGAACTGGCACAAGAAGAATGCAAAACCTTTTAAAGCAAACTTTTGCACAAAACAGCTGGAGCTCATATTACAGTGTTATATTCCTGCACCAGAGCTACAGTCAGTACTTGCAAACACTAATGACACTGCAGCTGGTATGACATTGCAGCTCCAGTGCTGGTATGCACAACATTTACATTCTGTATGGACTGTCAGGCTGTGGGTGCAAAGTGAACACCACAACTGCAATCACTTACTTGCAGCAAATCAAGTTGTTCCTCTTTATTAATTTTTAAGTTTTATAATGACTAGAAAATGCTCTCTAAATTTACATTATTCTCTGGACAGTCTAATCTATTTAATGCAGTTTTTTTCTAGGAAGTAAACTGTGACACTGGGTATAATGTCAGCATTTTCTGTGCATGGTTTATCTCTTTTTTCATACTCATTTTAGATGCTGTGTTATTGTGTTAGTTAAACCTATCTGATACTGTAAGTTAATTTTAAGGTGGATGGAAGACCACCACCACCAACAAAGATGAGTGGATTAGCTTTCAGAGTCCAAAAAGACACTATAAAGCTTTTTGTTAAACTTGTTATTTCTGACAGCATCTTTGGGGTTCTTGTCTTTGGTGTAGTCACCCGTGAAATGTCTTATAAATTATCTAGACCCATGAAGTAGACTATTAAAAATTAAACCACAGATAAAGAAAGAAGTGGAGTCTTTTAAATTCATCCTACCAAGTACTTGTGTGAAGACAGACACATTAGATCGCTGACAAAATACAGATATGCTCATTAAAATACTGTATTAACAACATTTTTCAACTCATTGAAAACCTCCCTATTGAAGATACATTTTTAATGAAGAGGAATGTACGAGAACCTTTATGACTGGATTTGATTGTTTTAGGCTCATGTTTTTTGGATTGAGGAACATTTTCAAATCTGATGAATGGAAGGCTTCAGAGACAGATTGCAGTATTGCTGAATTAAAGCCCCACCTAGGGTTAGAGTTAGTCCCTCACTAGTTTTACATATTTTAACCTCAAGGTTGTATTTTGGAGCTGTTTTAACTTTCAGAAGAGTGATATTTTTCTCCCATCTTCCCATTTTTGTTTTGGATAGTTTTGGCCGCTTCAATTATGTTGCACATTTCAGGATGTGTATTTCAAAAATGAGCCGTATTGCAAATGTGAAGAAAACTCCTTCATTAGGTCAACTCTTTCGATTTTGTCATTTCATGTGGAAGCAGATATAGAAATAGCTTCAAAACTGGATGGTTCCTAACCCTGACCTGGCCTGAAATGTACTACAGTACTGTATGTGAACAAATTCCTTTTGTAATGTTTAGGGGATTAGTTGAAAAGAGGCACTTAAAAGACATTTCATGCAGTATTATTAACAGGGTTGCATTTGTCACTCCTAAAAGTTGTAGGTGGACAGAATAAATGCTAAGGCGTTATAATGCTAACCAGTGAATGGCTTGCACATTTGGCTCTTTTCATTTTTCTTGTTTTTTATCTCAAGGCACTATTCTTAGACTTTTAAAAGGTGATTATGCAATTTCTAAGTACTCTCTAGTTGAGATTTATAAGACGAAAGATTCTAGGCTATTAAAACACTAATTCCCATGTTCTAATTGATGGTTTGCTAGGAGCATTGATTCAACAAAAATCTCAAAAGCATAATTTAAATCTGCATGAAAAAATCAATCTTCAACAAATAATTAGTGTGGATATTTTTTCAACTTTTTCATCTAATTGTAAATGAGCAATTGTATTAAGTCAGAAGGTATCGAGTTTATTCACTTGATATACCCCAAAGATACCATTTGATATTTTTGTGATCTTATCAAACCCAGAGTTAAAAGACAGTATATTATATTTGCAGTATAGTATCACCTACTGTATATATATATATTATAGTATTTAAATCAATTTAGAAGCCTGTTTCTAACATGTTTTGCTTTGTTAACCCTTAAACTGGGATTTGTTTAAATTAAAATGTACAAGAATGTATTCTTTCCTGTTTTTCTGTTTTCCCTTTGAAGAAAGACTATCACTGATTACTTTGTGTGCATCATATTCAGTTATTACTTTCCCTTTCATTTAATTGGCCATGTTCTTTTGTTTCTAGGTTACCTGCTGCATTTTTTATTTTCGTACTGAATATTGGTTTCTTATGGAACAATTCCTTCTTTTGCACGGGTTTCTATTAATTTAAATTTTTTCAAAAACAGAACAAGATAGGAAATTCATAGTTTCCCTGATCACACAGAATGTCTGATATTTATAAATTCAGTTAAACTGCACATTATAACGTGACAACAGTAACCTCTTGTGCTGATCTCATGTTAGAAATACTGTATCTGCAATAATGTGCAACAGAAAATGGTGTTCACTGCAGCAATGTAAAAGTTAGTCAGGGGCTGGGTTGACTTCCATTAAAGTAATAATTCTGCTTAGATAAACATCTAAGGAATTTGGTATGATGTTCAAGCAACAAATTCTATTCTTTTCTTACAAGTTTGTTTTCCATTGCAGTGGGATCAGAATCAGTGAGTTGGTGAGCTTGTTATAGAAAAGCAAACATGGTTTACTAATTTTACAAAGATGAGATTTATTTCTACAAATGCAAGAGGACAAGTATTTCCATAATTTAATTTTGGCCTGATTCACAGCAGTAGCATACTGTATCAGCATCCAGCATCACATTAATCTCAGCACGTTCAAGCAGAGGTTTGGTCCAGAGATTCCAGAAATGTGGTTTTAATATCACAAGGGTATAAGCTGATACAGAAGAAGAAAGTCTTCCTAGTCTATTACCTTAAAGTCCTTTGCAATAAACCCTTAGGTTTAAACAGCCTTTCTTTACTTCTCTTCAGAGAGGCGGCTAGCACATAATCCTAATTAGCACATTTGCAAATATATTTTTTTTAATGAGATTTCACTTATTGACATTCATTTTTAAATTTCATTAAACATCTAAACAGCAGACACATTTGGAAGTGGAATTCATTTTCAGGACAGACTACCAATATTAGTCATCACTAAAAGAGACTTAATTCAGTGTCAAAGAGAAATAATGTTTTGAGTGGATAAAGCATACACAGTCGTTACTAGGTGAAAGAGAAACACAGAATATCAACGATTGCAGAAACCAGAAATCACATCCTCAGCCTTAATAATGTATCACCACACACCCCCACAACAACACAGACACAGTAAGAATTGGAAGCCCCATTCGCGAAAAAGCAACCGAAGGAAGAGAGGGGATTCAAATTCAAGACTCTCAAACCATGACACAAAGAGCAAAAATTTCCTCCTAGTAAGGGGAAAAAATAATAAAACTCTTTCAAACCACTAGAACATTTTTGAATGCTTAACATTTTATTCTGGCATACCAATCACATGATCTCTTGTCTGTTATGGTATACAGTGTTTTGAGATGTTGCCATTATTGTTCGTGGATTGTTTTGATTTCTTTGCAAGAACTGCAACACTCACTGATATGGAACCTTCAAGACAATCGGGGTTTCTCTTTTGGGGCAATTCATCTGTTTTACAGTTATTACCTAGTAGGCCTCCAGTATAAACAAGTCTCAGTAATATAGACAATTTCTGCAACTTTTATTATAAGCTTTAATACAACTTTTGAAATTCTGACTCATAATGTTTTGTTTTGAATCTCAGAGGGTCTTGTAAGTGGTTACAGTAAATTGTATGGAAAATATTACATCTTTTTTGCATTTACAATTAACATAGACCTAATTGATGTACTTTTTTATGCAAATAGTATCCCAGCATACAACCTTCAGAGGATATTAATTGATTTTGGCAGAGACTGCATTATGCTGGGGCTCCTTTTTGTATAATAGAAATAGCATGTTCCAAAGCAAAACAGCACACTCTGGAATTCCTTATTACAACACCAACAAGTGTTATTTTGCTATATCATCAGAATAGCCCATCTCAAAATATATATTAAATAAGTAAATCGATGAGTGCATTTTTAATGTGGGCTGGTTGCTGTATGGCATGAGCATAATGAACATTCATATGGAAATCTCAATATAAAAGTTTCCAACTGTGAGGTGCTGTTTTTCATTTTCAGTTATTGTGGAAAAAAATAAAATCAATGCAGCACAGCAATTTCTGCTGCTATTGCCAAATACCAGTTTGCATACCAACTACTACAGAAGTCTCTCAAGGGCATGTTGCAAACAAGCTCTTCGAACCCCTCCAATCTGGTTTCAGACAATTACACAGCACTGAAACTGCCCTTGTTAAATTTACTAACGAGTTATTGTTTATTGCTGCTGATTTCAGTTCTCCATCTATCCCTATCCCTGTTTTTGATGCTCTTAATCATGACATCTTAGTTACTTGTCTTGAGAGTCTCTGACATTGCTTAAATGGTTCAACTCTTTACTGATCACCAACACTTTGTCTTTCTTGGGGGTTTCAGTTCTGATATTGAGTTAATTAAATTTGGTGTTCATCAGGGCTCAATACTGGGCTCCCCTACTATTCAACATTTATATATTCCCACTTGAACAGTTATTAAAATAACATGGGCTGAATTATCATTTTTATGCTGATGATACTCAAATCTACTAAATGCCCACACTAAACCTGCCACTAAAGCAACTTTTTCTGCACTCTCTCGTTGCATCTCTGACATCAAATCCAGGATGACTTCTTCTTTTAAACTGCGACAAGATCCAGCACCTCCCATCAGCTATCTAAAGCCAATGCAGTAAGCCAGAGTTGATTTCTGCAATGCTGGGATATGAAAATCCACACTAAACAAAGTTCAGTACAGTATATGCAAAAATCAGCAGCCAGAATCAGATTTGCATGCAAGTGATCACATTACTCCTGTCTTGGAGTCTTTACACTGGCTTCCTGTTAATTTCATGTTGACTTTAAAATCCTCATGCTCACCTTTAAGGCTCTACATGTGTTGGCACCTCAGTGCCTATTCACTCATTATACAGTATTCCTACTCCCCACCTAGCAATCTTCATTCATCTAATTCTGGTTTCCTGTTTGTCTCCCAAACTCACCTACATTCTATGGGAGCTGGGACTTCTCTTGCTACGCTCCAAAGCTATGGAATTCTATACCCAAGGAGCAATATATCAATCAGATATATCACCTACCCCTGAGCACATTCAGATCCAGAATCAAAACCTTATTTTTCAAACTTGTTTTTTTATGTAATTAATATCTGTGTGCTCTTTGCATCTTCTACTACATTTCTAATCACTTGAGTTTCTTTGTGCTACTTTTTTGTCTCCTTTATTACTATTTTTGTTAGTTGCTATATAAAATAAAGTATTATTATTATTATTATTATTATTATTATTATTATTATTATTATTATTAAGACAGACTGCCTTAAAGGAGAAGTATTTACTTTCTTTCAGAGCATAAAAACAGCCAGCAGAACTAATATGTATAAGCAAAATCCGAACTCACAGCGGTCTGGGATGTACACTGGGAGGGATTAAGCTGTAGTCTGAAAAGGAAAAGGAATTGTTAATTAATTAATTTTTGTTTTTACTATTACTCTGCTGTGACTGCAGTAGGTTTATGTTATGGCTATCATTCTGTATAATATTTAAAAGCAAATATGATATGCTCAAATGAATATAATGTTAAACTTTATTTGGTGTATAGGGACCTGTTTTATATTTCATTATGAAATGTACAGTATAATTGAGAGCAATTAAAACTTCATTCCAATTAAGTCTTTCACCTCTGTTTGCTACATTGAATACAGCTTAAATACTTGAACATATGGGAATCATTCTATGAATAGAAAAGATTGTATAGAAAAGATGGGGCAGTCATGGGGAAAAATAGTTTCTTAAGGTATTTACACTAAATGAGGGACACATTTACATTATATTGTAATAAATACATTTATGTAAAACAGGTTTTGAAATAAGGTTATTGTTTCATAGATTTTTTTTCTTATACTGTGTTGAGTAGTGAAAATAAGATATACTAGAAAATTACTTTTGCTTATATTCCAATGTGAAAGTAAACCTGAAAATTCCTTTTCGAGTGCAAACATTTTTAGTTGCAGCAAGAGAATATTTCATAAATAAGGCCAACAAAACTCACAACCACTTTATTGCATTGGTGTCAGTTGGATGATTTTCTTTTTTTATTTGTGAGCTCCCTTAGTCTACTGCAACTAATAATAAAATCTATTCATATAAAAAAGTCCATTCATAAAAAACAGCTTTCAATTTGCAACTAATTTCACAAAAAAAATATCCACCCACGTTTTTAATAGGATAGGTGCCCTTGCACTGTGTAATCCACCAAATGATACCACCAATCCAATGTTCAGTTATAAACATCAGTTAGACACTACTACTAATAATAAACTTTATAATGTCTTTAAAAGTAGCTTCTCAAAGCACTTTACAATAAGAAGGGGTTTACAAAGAGAAGAGTTAAAGTTAGCACAATTAATAAACAAGGGTTAAGAATGTAGTAGGAAGTGGGGTGATTTTCCAAGGCCGAGAAGAGCACTTTTCATCACTTCAAACTCAGCCTTTAAACTGCACAAAGCAGATTAGGTTTTTATTTGATGCTAAAGTGCATAGAAGATCTCCTCCTGCTTTTTAGGCAACAAAGAATTCTCGGAGAGATCTGTGCTGTTTTAAGAGCTTTTGCTGAGGCTTGTCTGCTCCAGGTCAAGCAGAGGGGCTCTGGTAACTCTCTGCTGATTCTCCCAGAAGATGTGCAAGGACATTGCCTTGAACTAAACTAATGTTCTAGACAACACCACATACAGTACATAGTTGTATCAGCTAAAGTTCTGTATGGGTGAAATCTTTCATGAAAACAGCTTTCTTTGTTTATTCATTGCATTTGTATTTGAAGATGTGCCTGTTAGATCCTGGAGCAGTAATTATATTAAATAAAAATTATATATATACTGTTTACATCAATAAGTGATGTAAAAGGTGGAAATGGGTTTTAAAAATATGTTAAAACAGAATAATATATATTTTTAACTTAAATGTTATCAAGATGCGTTTTTTGCCTGTAGACATTGGCTTTTCTGTGTGCTTGGCTCTGTTACTGCTGTTATTTTTGTCTGTACTAGTAATTAATAAAAATAGTTCAGGTGGGTAGCTGCGTCAGCATGCGTAGGCTGCAAAGGAACAAGTAATAGGTTTATTCCATGCTGAAAAAAAGAAGAAAGAAAACACAACGTTTCGGCCATGGAGCCTTCTTCAGGTGTGAGAGAGACAAGGCAGTAGGCAAAGGTAATGAGAGAACAAAGGCTGAGAGAGAGGAGGAGTGAGAGGCGGGAGCAGGGGACAGAAAGAGAGGCCAATCAAGTCATAATAGGTGTAGAGAGGTGTGAAATGAAACTTCCAATGAATGGAGAAAATTTAGAAGAAGAGTAGTCTGACGTTAAGAGAAGGGGGAAGGTGTGATCCTAGCTGCAGGATAAGTTTGATTTCGGTAGTCTTTCTGATGTATGAGTTTGGAAAACCGTCTTTGAGAACACAGATGGAGAGATTAGAGTGGTCGTGGCCGTCAGAAATAAAATGAGAAACAATGGGCTTGGAGAGATCTTTAATCTTCACAGCCCTGACGTGTTCTCTGAAGCGGTCTCCGAGTCTCCTTCCTGTTTCTCCAAAGTAGATGGCTGGGCATTTACTGCAAGAGATACAGTAAATAAGGTTGCTGGAGGTACAAGATGCCATCTGGGTGATCCGGAATTGTCCTGAGGGGCCTTGAATGAGTGTGGTGTTGGATATATACTTGCAGGTGATACAGTGAGCTCTGTTGCAAGGGAAAGTGCCTGGTGTGGATGGTTGCTGAGGGCGGTCAAGGGAGCTGTGGACAAGAAGGTTACGCAGATTAGGTGATCGGCGATATGAGATGGTGGGGCGGTCAGAAAAGAGGGCCCCAATGGAGGGATCATCCTGTAGGATGGAAAAGTTGTCGTTAATAGTCCTGGGGATAGGAAGTGTGTTAGGGTGGTAGGGAAGCACCAAAGGAATTCGGTTGTTACCGCGGGAGTTCCTGATTGGGCTGATGGTCCGAGGGGTGTTTTTGGCTCGGGTAAGGGCCCTGTCGATAACACTGCTGGGGTATCCTCTGTTGATGAAAAAGGAATACATTTTGGGGGCTTGGTTCTCGAAGTAGATGTCGTCGCTGCATAATCGTTGTAGCCGAAGGAACTGTGAAAAAGGGAGAGCGTTTTTAGTGTGTTTGGGGTGAAATTATCTATACAGGAGATAGCTGTGCGAACCGTGGGTTTGTAATAAACCGAAGTTGAGAGTTGGGGATAGTTGATGGAGAAGTTGATGTCTAGAAATGGAAGAGTAGTAGAAGATATGTTTACCGTATATTTGAGGGACGGGTGGAAGTTGGTGAAATGTTGCAGGAAGCACTCAAGCTGATCTTTGGAGTATGTGGCGGCACCGACACAGTCATCAATATACTGCTTGTAGAGGTCAGGACATAGCCAGTGTAGGAAGCGAAGAAGCGTTCTTCTACCCAGCCGACAAAAATATCGGCATAGCTGGGTCCCATTCTGGTGCCCATGGCAACTCCACTCATCTGTTGGTAAAAAAAGATTATTGAAAGAGAATGCGTTCAGTGTGAGGACCAATTCTGCAAGGCGTACCAGGGTGTGGGTGGGTGGATCAAGCACTGTGTGTTTGTCCAGCGTGTGCTTGAGGGCTGTAAGGCCGTCATTATGGGGAATGACGGTGTAAAGAGATATGATGTGAGTAATATATTAATATATTAATAAAAATATATTTTGCCCTTAGTTTTTCAGCTTCATGTTTGAAATCACAATGCTGAAGCCAGGAAAATTAGCACTTCAGACTTTTTTTCTGTCATTGATCATTCACAATGGTCTTCACTTCAAAATTACAAAAAATAGGAACAAACAAAACATGCCAGGCAATGTTTCCAGCATTTCAGGCAGAAAGCTGATTGTGTGCATGTGCTTAAACACACCTGTTCAAAAATCTTGTTGGTTCACTGGAGTTCCAGATGAAGAGCAAGAGGAAGCAGAGACAAAAGGAAAATCTACTGCTGAGAAGTAGAAACAGACTCACAGCACTGAGAAAATCAATACAGCAGGAAGCCCCAGGACTACTGCTTAAGAAAACAAATAGCAACAACATAAAACAATTTGGAATATGGAGTCAGAGTTCCCATAAGGCTTGTAATTAATGCTACATGAACTGTTTGGGTACATTTAAAATCAACCCCATATGGTCCTTACCCAAGGACTAGAGAAAACCCAGAGAACTGAGGAAGGAAGTGAGAAAGTAGCCTGGGGCCCAGTGTTTAGACAAAGAGTATTTACTGCAGAGGTAAAACTGGGCCAACTGAAAAATAACAGAAATAGCCTTGGGACCACAGCAGCACTAGGGCCAGTTCTGTTGGCTGGAGACTGAAGAAAAACCATTACTTTTTTCTGAGCTATTGGTGAAGAACAGGTGATACCAGACCCAGGATGGAGCTGATTTCAGGAGCTGTCATTTGTTTGGCTGGGGATTTTGACATGCTGGGAATCGATCAGCAATCAGCTAATGAAGTTAATAAAATAATTGCTTTTAAAGAAAAAAAAACAGTGCAGGCCAAGAATTGATTGATATAAACATCAGCATGCTGGAATGAAACTGATATTCTTTTCTGAGCTGCAGCAAAGGCCTACAAGAGAGTTGGTGAACAGGCTAGTTGATTTTTTAAAGATCCATATCTCAGGAAAGATATTTATTTGCCACTCAATAAGACAATTTTTAAAGTTCTTATTCTTTCAGCTCTTTCATAACTTACTGACTCTCTTTGTAGAAAAAATATGTTATAATTAAAAACAGATATCAAGCCATCAGACATAACATACATGTTTCAGCTTCAGGGCCAATGTCAGCTGGAGTTTTTGTAGGTTGATGGCAATAAGGTAGAAACAAAAGAGCACAGAGAGATGTTACAAAGAAGAGGAGAACATTTGATATTGTTTGTTACTTCTGATTCTTACCCCTTTGAACTTTATGGAATGTGTCTGGACTCTCAGAACAGAGCAACTATATATATTTTTTTTTAATGTAGAAATACTGTAAATGAAATAATACATCATATATAATATAATAATATATATCCATATAAAAATAATATAATAATATACTACAAAAAATATAATAATTATTTTGTAATCGATAAAGTTACATACATTTTCTGGCATCTAGTTATGTAAGCAGAGAAATTAAATTTATGATTAGGAAAAGGAATGATAAATACAATACAATCCAGAGATAAATAGATTTTGGAAAACCTAAACAATTTAATACATGTTTTATGGGCTTCAATTAAATGAATTATTCTCTCCCTTCCAGTTACATATCATAATATCATGGGTCATTCAAGTTTACAGTAACACTTTGTCTAAGTTTTTTGCAAAGAATAATTCCACGTTTGCAGCTATAGTCAGAGAATATGAAAAATTAAATGAAGAAAAGAAGCATCTTTCTGGTTTCACAGTAATAGAAAAAGTACCTATGATTCATCTGCAAGAGATGCAGCTCAAAGAAGTCATCCATCACTGTCTTTCTTAAGCTTGTGAATCATTTCCTTTCCTTAAAAGATTGCTTACAGAGTGTCAATAAGCCCATAGTCTTTATAAAACATATAAAAAATAAACACGTTTCTTAAACATTTGTAGTCATGAATGAAAAGCTGTTTATAGCATCTGTAGTTTTTCCTAACAATTATAAAATAAAGGAAAACCAAGTATTAGATTTCTTTTTAGAAATGCCTGTCATTTTTTTTCAGCATCCACTCATTGAGGTCCACTCAGGATATTATCTTCTATATTAAATGCTTTTTAAAAGTAAAAGTGCAAAATAACATCTTAACTCATATACTTTATTTTTATGGTTTTGATAAAATGTCAGAGTGACAAGCCATAAAGAAATAAAAAATAGAAATACATTTATTAATCTTAAATTCACAATATAAATTAACATTGATGATATAACAATATACAGCAATTGGTATAACAACCCTGAGAAAACAAAGCTTTTCATTCGGCTACCATATCATAATTGCTAACACAATAAGTAAGTCTGTTCCTAGATCTAAACTCGAACTCTGTGGTCAGGGTTCTGTAGGTGCTGTAGTAGCCTTTAGTAGAAAATTAGAGCCAATTGTTAGTCAAAAATGATGAAAAGTGACACAATCAGTGTTGTGTTTGTTTTCACTGATGTGCTTTGTGCTTGATAAGCAGAGTGCTAAGCTGAAATGATATGGGGGTCTTACTCTATATCATAAAACGATGGGATTTCTTTCCCAGATTTTCACCAACTACCCAGTTTCATCTCTACATCTGCTGCTCTTGGGTCATTTGTGAACCTGGGGTGGAGTTTGTAGATGCCAGGGAGTGGGTGGTGCATATAAAGAATACATACTGTGCCAGTAGGAATGTTTTAGCCATGGAGATCATTAAAAGCCAGTCCCATGACCTGTGCAAGACAACTGTAGGGCTAGCTTGGTAAGAGAGAAAATAAAAGCCCTTTTTTAAGGGAAGTTTTTTTAAGGCAACATATTTTTAGCCCTGTGTGGTCCAAGAGCTGCTAACGAAATCTCTCTGCACCTGTTCCCTCTCCTCCCTTCTCTGGTTGGCTCCGCATATTAGTGTTTGATCTCCTGCCTCCTGCTGAGTTCCCATGTTGTCAGCTTATCAGATTCTCCATGTTGATTGCTTAATTTGTCGAAAGACTGGTCTTTTTTTAAAAAAACTTTGTTGTTAAAGAAATACAAAACAGATGTTATTATGGTGGAAATGTTATTGCATTTTTATTGCAACAGTCATCACACATTAGGGACAGCACAGCAATCAAGCTGATTACTTAAAGCCCATCCACAGTACATAATTAAAATCACAAAAAACTGATCAGTTGAAATATCCCTTTGGCTTCTCACTGAGAAAATTGTACACTCCAAGAACCTAAAATATCAAAGTTGTTGGAACAGAAACTTTTCATTGTATGTATTGAAAACCACGGTTCTGGTGTTTTCGGATAGCAGTGCTTTATGTTTCTTGTTTCAGTCACAAATGTGGTATTTCTAAATTACTTAATAAATGAGGGCAATTGTACTGGAACACGCCATGGCTCCTGTAGAATTGATGCTATGCATTTTAAATAGCACAGAAATAGCTGAAAACGTGTCAGAATTCGGATTATTCAACAAGAAGGCGCAAGTGGTGAAAACTTTTAAGTGACTCTTAAGAAAATTGGTTTTGGCTGTCATTACAAAATTAAGAGAATCATTATTAGGTGTACTACAGCAATTAACCACATTTTTCCAAGACAAAGTGTTGTTAGGTTTGTAGTAATAATACTTTATTGAATTTAATATAGCGCTTTTCATTCCTAAGAACCCACCTGGGCTTAGTATGGAAGCCATCTGCCACAGCAGAACCACTAAACAGTAGTTAAGGTAGAAAAGTGAAAAATTGCTTCACAAATAAATTTAGATGTTTTAGAGTAGTTTGAAAAAATAATCACTAATTCCTTCTACAGTAAAATAATACATCTGAGTGTCTGTCCAATGTTCAATACTTGTTATACCGTGAGATGTTCTAATAAAGGTACATGGTATTGCACATGTGAGGTTGCTATTATAAAATGTGGGAGCTTGATACAAAAGTCATACTGAATACTGTAACTGTTGGCGTCTTTCTCATAATTCCACAGCTGGGTATTCCTAAAGTGCTATATTGATGAAATTATCTTTCTTTCAACTGAGCTAAATTACCAATCACGTCTTAGCTCTTCTGTGCCTTTGCGAATATTTGAATAGATATCACCAAGGGTTCCACTCTTTAGAGTACCAGCAAACATCCTGAACTATGCTGTAAGTTTGCTGTGCAGGTGTTTATATTCCACGTTTATATTTTAAAGACATGTGCAGTTGTATGTACTTATATAACTTAGAAACATATGTTTAATTTGAAATCATATTCAGTACATTATGAGATGTACCTACAACTTTATAATTATTTTCCTTTTGATTTTTTACAAGCTATATACTGTATATACATTATAATATAGTTATGCATACAGCTGTTCAGGTTAAATATCTTCATTAGGAGAGATAATTGTTTAAACAGTTGGATCTATCAAAACACCAGAACCCATTTCTGGTTGTTAAACATATGTTATGTTATTTTCTACAGTATATGATGGCAAAAGTAGAGCTAATTTGGTACTTGAGTAAATGTTATCACTTGCGCAAGATACATTTTCCATGTTTAAAAAAACTACTTAGATAATTGCAGAAAAAATAATTTTAACAAGATGTATAAGTTGCTGGTATGCACTGCATTTGGAAGAATGAATTGTAAAAGTTTTTAAAATATTTAAAATTTTAAAACCTTCTAATACATCTGTTTTATATACAATTTTAGGTTATATACTCGGAAAAATAGTTTGCTGAGACAGTAAGGTCTTCACTAAATAAACAGTTCCTATCTGGTTTTCTAGTTTTCCTTTGTGATATGATATACAGTATGCTCTGAGTTCTAAGAGAATCCACAAGTGCGTGTTATATTATTACTAGTTTACTGTTTTGGATCTTCTACCCTGCCTCTCGTTTTCGACTTTGGCTTGCGTTTTGGATTGTTGCTCTCTGGTTGTCTTTCTTGTTTCCTGACCTCCTTGCTTGCTTTCTGGTATAGGTTTTGCTAAGTGATTAGGATTGGTGTTCTCTCTCTCTCTCCTGAGTCCTGCACAGGATCCATACCTCCTACCTGACCATTGTTACAGAAATGTACCCAGGGTACATTTTTTTCTTTCACACAATTAACAAAAAAGAGCTTGTCAGTGTTTCTACTGTGTTATTAAACACTATATGATGGTTTTCAACATTTTTTTACTCAGTACAAATGAGAAATTAACTTTCATAGAGAAAATCCCAAAACTTACACTAGTAGTGATTTGAAATTATTTTTAATTTTGTCTTTTCCAAGGCTGTAGTAGGA
This sequence comes from Atractosteus spatula, assembly GCF_055471065.1. Taxonomy (NCBI): domain Eukaryota; kingdom Metazoa; phylum Chordata; class Actinopteri; order Semionotiformes; family Lepisosteidae; genus Atractosteus; species Atractosteus spatula. The sequence continues at coordinate 60,739,666 of NC_142708.1, read as the reverse complement.
GAATAATCTTTTAGAATGAACAAAACAGATACTGCTTTAGATGAAGTGTCATTACCAAGCTTACCTCTTTCTGTTGGTAACAGTCTCCTCATTTCAATAAGCTACAGTTAACCAAAGAGTAAGGCCTCCTCTTCTCAGTAACTTTTCTTATGTTCCTTATTTCTTGCTGTATTAGCAGATCACACAAAATTACTTTCAAGAAATATTAGATAACTGTGCAAACTGCTTTTATGGACACCTTTAAAAATTAGCCTAAATTAAATTATCAACTTGTTACAAAAACTGGATAGTACAGAATCAATTATTTTACATCAACTTATTGAAGTTTAAATGATGCTCTAAGTTCTTGTCTTAATGTATTTGTATTAAGATGAAATACAGTATTTGGTAATATACAGTGTGATACATGGAATCTCTTCTCAAGTACACAAATCTAAACATAAATGCTTAATGGTAAAAAAATGACTTTGTCAGACACTTGTGTTTTTAGTGCCACAAGGGTAATGTTCATCGTTGTTCTGGAAGTAATAAACAATATACCAAAAGGCAGTGAAATATTTAAAGAATGATACCTTTCTGAAGAAATCTTATAAATAATTCACATTTATAATTTATTGATTGCATTTAGTTGTTTTTTGTAGTCCAGTGAGAAGCAAAATATCAATTTATAATGTTGGAAAAAGTGAAGCCTGTAGGAAGAGAGAATTTTTCAAATTTGGGCAGGTGTTTACTTTGAACACATGAATCCCTTCTTCACCTCCGTGAAGGCTATTGAATATAATACAGTGGTAAAAAAGCCTGTCCAAAAGAAATCGATCATGTTGCCTGAGTCCATGATCAGAATCAAGCTGTCAAAATAGAAAAATAGCTAAGTTAAAAACAAATTTAATTCTTAAGTGGTTCTGGCATACTGTAGACAGTCATCCATCACTTCACGGGGTAATGTCAATATGTTAATTTAATTCCTCTGTTTTTCTTATGTTGTACTGTGAACTGGAAAGACTGAGGGGGCAACTGTTTTTGCTGAGATGAAGGCACAGGGCCAGCATTTATCTTAAGAGCTTCTTTCTCAGGCCTGTTAAATGCAATTTGGCACTGTCCTGTGCATTTGCCCATCGATGTACGATCCTGGCCCTCTGTCAGAGAGAGAGAGATTACTGAAGAGAACAATGCATAATTTCAGAAGCTAATATTTACTGACACGAGGGCTGCTGCTAACATAGGTGTGTTGATTTGACACCAGAAAGGTTTCTTTCAAATCAGCCAGGATTCCCATGTAGACATGGGAGGTTTGTTTTTTTTGAGGACTGCCTCATCACAATCTTCATTAAAAAGACATAGCCTGTGATTTATGTCCTTTTCAGTATAATATACTTTATGCACGCAACACACAAAGCCTCTGAAGAGTTGGGCCTCGGTGTCCTGTCTTCTAGGGAGGCCAGAGCTCTCTACATCCTCCAGAATGCTGATGAATCAATGACAGTATTTTATTCAGTCACTTGACATACTCAATGTGTTGATGCCCAAAAGCAGGAAAACAAAATACAACATGGTCCTGTGGAGTTGTAGGGCCTCTTAAATCCATCCACCATCTCTTATATACCTCCAGATAATCTCCATCTCTTCTTTAGCTTGGCAATGATCAATTGTAAAGTATAATGTACATGCAGCAGAGACTCTCTCTTGCTTAAATAAGTGAGAACTTAAAGTGCGATACAATATGGCATACAATAATCTGGACTTTTCACATGTATTGAGGATTTCGTTTTTCACCATAACATTACCAACAAATATATTGTTGAATTTGCCAGCTTTTAAGTACAGTATGTTTCCAAATGGATGTTTCTTCTTTACTGCCTCTTTACAGTTTTGTATGAACATAAATTAAACAAAAAGAGGTATAATGCAATTACTTTGACAGTGTTCTTTGAAGCGTTTTTGAAGGTTTTTTTTCCTTCTGCCATTTCTGTTCCAAGAAAAGAAATTGAACAGAAAAAAGTGAAGTGAATTAAACCATGTGACTCCTTCATGTTTTCCTTCTTAACAGGAAAAGGTAATATGGCTGGTATTGACATTTTTATTCATTTTTTACATTAAATTCCTCTTGGATCTAATTGAAATGCTTTTTATAAGAGCTAGAGGTAAAATAGGTTGTATTAAATGGATGTTTACTTTCAGAACCAAATGCATTTACCTGAAAACCAATCTTATTAGTTTGCTGGAGTTTTCATTGATGTTTACTGTGCATAACGTGAAGATACTGGAAAAAAGCACTTAATTTATTAGCCTGGTATATGCTGATACTTTTCCATCATAGCCACCATGTTATTTACAGTATATTCAGTTTCTTTCTTATTTCAGTCCAGTGGTATGACAATGGTATATGTGCTCTGTAATGTTACAGTATGTGTCCAATGTGTTGAAAATTTAATGTGTTAATTTCTGCCTAATAATATAATGGTAAAAATTGTAAGATTCCCTTGACAGAGCAGTGATTCTCTATGGTATTATTTAATTTTGCTTTAGCTAAACTGTTCAAATTGCCAAAATTTACATTAAAACTATTTGAAGAAATGATTTATTCTAATGCATAGTACAATATAATTATCAGCTTTATATTGTATGTGCTGTAGATTTAGGCCACTGACATTTTTCATATTGAGTAAATGTAATATACAGTAGTGTAATTGTAAGCTGTGTTCGTGAAGAGATCAGCATTGACATAATAGTCTGTAAATTCCTATAGTCCATCAAAGTTCCAATTTTACAATTTTGCTTTTTTTCTCAAATTAACAATGAAGGGTTGATTTATTTTTCTATGACATTGCTGAATGTTTTGTGCACACAACTAAAAACATTTGATTAAATATTCTCCCTCACACCTGAAGAACGTTTCACAGCCAAAACGTTGTGTTTTCTCTCTTCTCTTTTCAGCATGGAATAAACCTATTACGTTTTATTTTGCAGACTACACATGCTGACGCAGCTACCCACCTGAACTATTTGATTAAATATTCTAGCTGGATTTTGTGTTTTTCTTGCACATTTTTACTAATGTTTTTTTTTCCCCATTTAGAGCTGTCCTGCAGCAAAAACCACATGTCCACTAGATTCTGTGAAAAACTAAAGTTGCTTGGCCGCTGCTCAGTGAGTTCAATAAGGAAGCAGTGCTGCTCCACCTGTGCTGCCTGATGTCACCCCTCAGATTACAGACAACATGGTTTCTAGCATCTGAATTTCAAAGGACATTTTCTTATAATTCTGAATAAGGATTGCTACTTGAATTTTTTTGTAATATTCTTTTTCCTCCTGGATGTAGTACACACAAACCGTTTTCCTTTGATTCAGCAATTAGTTACCAAAGAGGCAGCCACCGGTGTGAAGGTAAATGTGTGTCATGGTACAGTAAGTGTGTGAAAGCAACCTTATAACAAGCATGATTTCTGACCTTGACTTGAATCATCCAGCTGATCTCCTCCATCACGTCTCTCTAGAAAGCAGGTGGCGTGCACTTAAATCTTCGGGCAAGACACCTTTAAGTTGTTCCCACACCATCACTTTTATTTATAGGAGTGCAAGATGCATGTGCAAAAGATTAAAGGGGCACTGAACATGGTAAAGTCTTAACAGAGCAAAGAGAGAAGGTTGCTTCCACAGCATGGAATGATTTTAGCTGACACACTTCCCAGAATTAGACTCTAAAATGCTTTTGTTTGCAACTGACCCAAAACACTTTTTAACCTCTAGCAATATGAGCATCATCAGGCAGGTTTTTAGCAGATTTTGTAGCCTTGGAAATAATGCTATGTGTGAAGGGAACATGATGGATATTACTAATAATGTGCATCCTGTTGTTTTCTGTACTTATGAAGAGTATTTGTTTTAGTTATTTCTACACAAAGTGATTCCTCTACAGTAGAAGACTATCAGTGTTTGGCTTAGAACCCCATTCAGCTTCTTTCCTCCAGGATAGGGGACGTAGTCTCAAAAATTGAGTGGACTAAGCCACACTTCAGACACTGAATAAAATCACAACCTGTTTTTGTTTTTTTTACTGTCACTTTCTAACATAACTTCTAGAGTTAATTAAAATGCTTGAAAACACTTTTTGTATAATGCCAATACATCAGTTTCTCTGATTACATTTACTGTTTTTTACAGGAAAATGGCAAAAACCAAATTCATACAACTGGTGTTCAGGCCAATTCTGGTTTCTTTTCACTATTGGCAGTTAAATTAAATAACAGCATACACAACAGGTGTTATAATATAATATTGTCATAGGTCTACAGCAAACTGTAATTGCTATGGACAGCAATAATTCAGACTCACTGATGCAAGCAATTTATGGTAATTTCATAGTAACCCAGTATGTATCCATACTCGTTGATCTTGTATATGATCATCTATGAAACAAATTTGCTTAGCACAGCGTACAAGAAGACCAAATATTATCATGAGACCTTGTACTCATGTACTGTACTGTACTGTTGTTTGTGTGATTTTAAAACATCAGGGTCTCAAAGATCATTGACATTATCTGGACATAGAACAAGTACATAGAACAACAAGAAGTTAATACATTTTAAGAAAGAATAAAATTACACCTTTTTTATTCATTGCAATGATTACAGGTGAAGTCACACATGTTCTTTGAGTGTATGTGGGGGGTTCTTAAGTATTGAAATATTTTCATTTTTAAAATATTTTTGAATAAAATAAAACTAAAAAATCCGCAGACAAAATACAGTGCATGATACAAAACTGATGTATATTGTATTGTACTGGATGATTAACATCAGAGAATTGGGAGAGAATCTGAATTTAACCTGCTTGTTTTTTCTGCCCCTTTTATTCAATGGTGCTATTAGACAGTGGTGCTCTCATGAGGTGTTGCAGGTCATCACCACTCCTGCCTTTATACAGTGTTACTTTATAAGCACTGTATATGCCTTGACCAATGTTACATCTGCTGTTTTTTTAAATAAATGTTGTCTTGGTATTTGTACTGGGTGACGTCTGCTGCTCTGCATTTATTGGTGTTCCCAAGAGGTTTGACATTGTACTGTATTTGCCCCATTGATTCTTGTTTTGGTGAAGTTTACTAATTTGACCTAAGACACATAACTGCAAAATGAAGCTCAAATTAATAGTTTAGTAAGTAATATCCTCAATAATTGGACCTAAAGTACTTAATTTTAAACATTAAAATGTACAAATACTGTATATAGCCTAGCTGGAAAATTGTAGTCTTATAGACTTTTATTAGTCCAAAGAAATATAGGAAACCTTTTTCTGATGCTTTAAGGTGCTTTTACATTTTAGAAAAGGGTTAGTTAGAATCAAAGCAATGTCTTCCTACCAGATGGACATTAACAACAGTATTTAATTAAAATGAAAAAAGCTGTAAATTGCACTTACCTGTATATCATCTGTAGATAAAATAATAACATTGATAAATAATGTGGTCAAAGACGGATCTCTTAAAACAAGAAGCTAAAGTGTAACTGACTTTTTAAAATGTATTTGTATAAATCAGCATTTTTTTTAATTCTTTTCACTGCGGTGAGCCATGTAACCATCCAAAAAAATGTGGAAGATTATGACTGCTCTTCTGACTGCATCCATTGACTGAACCATTCATCTTCTGACACACATTGTGACAGTACAGCACGGCACAGCTCCATTTTCTGCATAGCTATAGCCAAACATTTATAGACATTTAATAAATACATTAAAAAAATTTGTATTTACGTTACAGGTAAGTCACAAATTACAGACAAAGGTTACTTGTGTAAGGAATTACTTTTTAAAATTGAATGAAATGTGAGAGAAATTGTTTTTAAGACATCATGTGATATTTTACTTAGTAAGTATATACAGACTACATAGATCACTGTACTGTAACTAATGACTTTAGTGTTCCCCCTAAATATGTTAATTCTAAAAAAATAATTCCTTACACCTAAAACTGTAATTTCTACCAGTGAAGTAAATTTCCCCTATACAGATAATAACTTGCAGCTACTCTTTTAGTGTAATTTAAGATGAACCAGGCTGTCAAATGCAGAAACCAATCACACTCTAACATACACATGGCGAAAATGTAAATTAATCCCATTTAATGGCAAAATAAGTTTTATGAAAAACCACTGCCTCAAAATATCTTACTGTGTGTCTGTAACAGAGTACTTTGTTCTGAAAAAAATGTCGTCAGGTTGTCTCAGATTTAATACTGTACTTTCAGAACTGAGCCTACAGTACCAAGACTTAACAAATCATAGTTTTTTCCATCATTGTTCATTCATCTCAGAAATATCGCCAGACTATGTCCTATGTTGTCTCTGACTGTAGCCAAAGAGCTGATCAACACATTCATTTTTTCCAGCATTAATTACTGCAATACCCGATTCGCCATATCTAAATATAGTGAATTCAGGAAATCTAAATCCACACTGAACAAACTTAAGTATGTCCAGAATTTGGCAGCCATAATCATGTTACTATTATCCTAGGGTTTTTGCACTGGCTTCATATCAGGTTTTTGTCAACTTCAGAATGATCATGATCATTTATATGGCTCTACATGGCTTGGCACCTCAGTACCTATCTGACTTATTATCTTCCTACTCCCCAACTTGGAACTTTGTTCACTTGACTCTGGTCTCCTATTTGTACCCCAAACTTATCTATATACTAGACATGCCTTCTGTTGCTGCACCCCAAAGTTCTGGAATTCTATCCCCAAGGATATCAGAGTGTCACCTTCCTGAGCATTTTTAAATCCTTCTTCAAAAACATCTTCTTCAGAAAGGCTTTAATTTAATTGCTGTCTGTGTCTTCTGCTTGCACCTTGCATTCTAAACCCTTGTCTTTAATTGATGTATTTTCTATCTCCTATCTGTTATTTTTTTCTTACTGTAAAGTGCTTTGCAAAGCTACTTTTAAGGGCATTATAAAGAAAAATACAAGTGAAATAAAATTGTTATCGTTTTTCCCCTTGAGAAAAGAGCCATTTAAATATAAAATATAAAAAACAAATCCTTTGTATTTCCTTTGACAGAACTGAAACAATTTTAAAATTAAGAATGATTTGCCTCAATGTGTAATCTGGAAGTACTAGAACTGACAGTAAGGTACCAATTTATGTCTGTCTGCCTCAGTACGTTTATATGCTCTTGACAGTTTAAAGCACTGACTTTTCTGGTGAAATAGAGGTGACTGGAGATGAAGGTGCATGATTCATCGTAAATGTGAGGAGCAGGTCCCTGGAGACCTATTCCCTAAAAATGCCCCCCAGGAAACTGTCAGATACTATCAAGCAACATATTGCTCATCATGGCCATAACTACTAAATTCAAAGTTAGAATCCGAAGTAGTGCAAAACCATCTAGATCCAGACATAAGGTTTGTATGAAGACATTCCACCAGTCACATACCCTTAAACAATAAACACTGTTATCCTTGTTAACATTTCACAAGAAAATTGCAGCTTAATTCTAATTAAGGGTACAGTACATCTGCTACTGAGCGTTAAACTCAAACATTAAAAGACTCTTTAATTATATCATTCATATGAATTCCATTTTTATTGACATGGATGTTCATCTCTAGAGAACAAAATCATCAAGGTTTAATTCATCATATGCTGTACAGAACTTCAACACCATGAATAGCTGTCTCTTGAAAAACTGATATGTCTAAACTGTCATTTTTGTTAAATGCTTCTCGGGAACTTTGTGTTAACCTTGCTTCATCATCATCAGAAGAGCATTGCTTCATCATCTCCTGCTGCTGACAATCAGCACACAACAGCAGGTGGTTGGACTTAAAATTTCAGTTTTATTTTTTTTACTTTTATTTGAAGTTCCAGCCTTCATTATAAGGTAAGTAAAATGACATAAAACAATATTTTCAATCATACAGACCAGAAACATTTAGAGAAATGGGGCACAATTTGAAAATTGTTTTTTTTTCAAGACAGAATCTGGTTGAAATGGATTGGATCACTCTCACCCTATATAGAAATCTTTGATGGAGTCATGTTTAACTATAATATATGGTTCTGCACAAATTTAAGAATTAAATAACAATAAATTTGCAGTGACTCTGCTAGTACCTGACCACCTCATGTTTGTTATAAACAAAGTGTTGACAAGAACACTTAACGGTGTATGGAATAATGCCATGCTAGTTTACTTATAACCAGCATACACAATTTGTTTCTGATGCTGTTTTATTTGCAGTCATCACAAGGACAGTTGCCAGTCGAGAATCAGTATACCAAGAGATAATACTGCAGAACAGGTGTTAAATGACTCAACAGGAAATGCTTCATTTCTGAGAAACCTCTTCACATCTTAGATGCCCCCCCTTGTAGTGTTTTTTCTTGCTCTTCCATATCGGTATGTAAAATGCTTCAACAGCTATCAACCGCTGATGTTTATCACCATTGGAGTAATTTATAATGTACAAAACTATTGTACCTATCTAAAGGTACAAGGTGCATAAAATTGAGCTTTGTGCTATTTTAAGGTGGATGTGGCACACTACAGTATATGACTTTCTTCCAGTCAAAAAGAAAACGAGTTGAAAATCCTTAAGGCTTTTGTTTTCTTAATACAGTACACTTTATCTTATTCTAGTGCAATACATACTATAAATGACATTCATACAAGGGCGAATGAGGAATTTTTCAGCTTTATTTCATTCCAAAATTGGATACTGTTTAAGTCTGAAGTGCTTACTGTATAACACTTCCTGATTCACTTTTCTGTGAAATTATGGTGGAAGATACATACGCAGCTACACCACTTAATAGAGAATATTAATATGGAATAATGTAACTAAAGGGAAATTTTGGTAGCAAAAAAGTATGATAACGTATCTGGATGTCATTAACAATATTAATTTCAGAATAATAATGAAGAATAATATAGTGTACGTTCAAAGCAGGTGGTGGTAGCTAAAAATAAAAAATAAGGTACACAACAATATTCCACCTTCTTCAAAAACTTTTCCTGCATCAACATCTTTAACTCGGTCACTTGATGTTGTTATTCTGGGAAGGTGTTGATGTGCTCCTTTAACTACAAGGAATATGAAGCTGACATGCATTATTCAAGCTTTCTTTTGTTTTGAAAAGAACGTTTAAATTAAAAAACAGACGCATAATTCATTGAAATTCTTATCTACAGTACAGTATATGTTGACTCATTGGTGTCAGTGGGACACCTCATAGCTCCACTACCTTTAATGAGAAACTAAAGCTTGAAGCATTCAGATTCGCAGTAATGCACTAACCTTTTAATTCATTTTTCTTAAAATGAGGAATATGTTTTTTGTTGTTTTGTACAATTGACATGCAAAGATGACCAATTATTTTGAATTATTCAAGACGAGGCTTAAAAAGGTTTTTGAACAATGTTAAATCATGGTTTATACTAACCGTTGTTTCATTTAATTTTTGGATATAAAATTTTTTCAAACAAAAGAAAGTAACAAACCAGTGCACTTTTCCAAGAAACCATAAGACCTTCCATTTTCAAGTGATCTATCAAGGTACTGTACAATTGCTATGAAACAATGTGGCCTAAACCTGCTAGATTTAGCTGTGACTTATAAAGTAAATTAGGGCTAAAAATTGTCCAAATGGTCTATTGAGGTTGTAATAATTCTTAGCTTTTCATTAGTGTTACCTAAAAACACAAGTTTCAGCTTCTTAATTTACTACGGAAACAGTACAATGGGTGGAATATCTATATCAGAGAAAAAAGAGTTCTGAGAAGATATCGCATGCCAGATGCTCTCTGACCCTGTCTCAAGGGACTTTGTCATGTATTCTTATTTCTCTCTCCTTATTCCACAAACAACCACTGAGCAATTTTTTCAAGACAGCTACTCTAGTTTTAGCCCTTGTCCAAGCCTTGGACTTGGACCTTCCAAATATTTCAAAGATTCCATATATTTTAATGCTGACAAATACAAATATGGAAAAAATCTGTGACACCAAGCCCAACACAGATCTTCCGTGTTCAACACACACACAAACTTTGTACCAGACTTCAAGAGCCAGTAATGCAACCACGTATGGTTTAGGTGTGAAAAAAAAACATGTATATCATGTTTCAGAGGACATTTCCTGCTTAAAAAAGTTACAAAATGCAAGTGGTTCTGAGAAGCAATTCAGTTGGCAAAATGTTTACTTGGAGCCAGTTTGTTCTTGATGTTTTGTACGTTTCAGCGATGTCTCTAGCAACAGGTGTGGCTATATGTGGTTATTTGTTATTTGTTTCTGGTTTATCAGTTTTATTTGTGAATATGCATGTGTTACGTCCCTGAGTATTTATAGTAGTTCTGGTACAGGAGAAAGTGTGATGAAAGAAGTGTGCTGATTTGTATTTTACTCAGCAGGTTCTGGCTCTGAGATCGTTGGGGGTAGAGAAGTAAAGGCCCACTCCTCCCCTTGGATGGTGTCCATCCAGGAATCCGAGAATCATGTTTGTGGAGGCACACTGATTAAGAGCCAGTGGGTTCTGACAGCAGCACATTGTGAATCGTAAGTAAAAGGATTCTTTGCCATTACCTGCTGAAGTCTGTACGTATGATGTTATGCCAGAAAGGAAGACAACCTACTTCTTTAGAGTTCTCTTTAAATTTCTACCTTTATTTAATCTATTCCATTTCTAAAGTTGACACATTTAGGAGTAATTCATCTCAATAATCAAGCTTTTAAATGGTCAAAAGCAAACAGGTGTTTGCATACCCTGTACGTGCCAAGTTAGGCTTTGACTTAACCTGACCCTCTAAAGGAGAGTAAAAGAAAGATGGAAAATATAAATAAATTTAATGTTAATTATATTCATTTTATTTGCCTCTGAAGTAACTCTTATAACTGCTATCAGTTTATGGCCATTCCTGGTTCTGGAGAGTTACCCTTAAATCACCAATTTGGAAAAAGTGAGTTTTGATCAACGTAAAAATAAATCAGTTCAATAAAGCCAAGAACAACCAAATTAGGTTGTTGAGAGGTACTATGTGTCAGGTCTTTCATTTCAAAGGATAGCTAAACCACTTAATTTCATCTATCTCCAGCTTACAGTACAGTATGTGATTAAAATTGAATTGTTCCAAGTGTTTAGAAATTGAAAAATTAAGGGTGACCTGTAAGACCTACTGGACTGGAGTGGGGCTCTTCAAGACAGCGTTTGTATTAACTCTTTGTTCTATACTCCCTCTGTGTGTGTTTTTATCAGGAAGGCTTCTTTTTACTGTTTATTATTATGCCACTAATAAAAGTGAATACAAATTTTAGAAAGTCAGTAATGATTCAGGGGATATATGGAAATGTGAACGATTGTAGTTTTTCTTTAATTTTATACAGTGCATTTTTAACATAATACTTTATTTCAGTATTATTCTCAGGAAATCAGGATTTTATTAAAGAAAATAGGTGCTTATACTTTATTTCTATGAAATATTTCCGGTAGATATTGTTAATGTACTTTACTTAAACTATTATATTCAGAGAACATAGAGAACATTGCGTGTAAAAGGGTGTATCTAAAAGGTCAGGTGCGAAATGGAGTCTCTTTGCATAAGAATTTGAAAACAATAAAACATATTTTACAATAAAGATTTTTCATATTTTAGCTACATATTTTAAGTAAAAACTGTTTCTCACTGCATTACAAGTGATGTAAAATTCATACATTGCCATTGAAAAACACTGCATATGGAAGTTTTTAGACATAACCACATTACAACATCAAAGAAGTAAATAATGAAAATGTACATATATTAAGGCCTCCTAAACAGATAATTCCACAACATCCATTAGATAGTGTCAAACGGATGGTTAAATGGACATTTTGTCATGTTAATTTTTTGTTGGTAGAGTTTCTTTTGTCTACCACTACATAAACAGAAAAGCTTTCATAAACTTAGTCACGAGAGCCGGTCCTGACTCCCGTGAAGTGCGTTGTAAAAGACCCTATGTGAGATGGTATAATCCAGAAGTGACTGGAGTTGGACAACAGGGAAAACACAGCTGGAACAGGATGGGATGACAGACAGGGGGGCGGTGACGGCAGTGATCCGGTGCTCGGGGGACGTAGCAAAGGCGAACGAGTCCAAAACTGTCCAAAGGGGAAATCAGGGCGCAGTCCAAAGCCGGGAGGTCCATCAGAGACAAAGACAAGGAACAGGGAACTTGGAACCAGGAACATGGAAGTTAAAATGTTAACGGGACAAGGTGCTCCGAGCTCCAGACTCAGTAGGTCAGGACGCCGTGGTGAAGCCTATGCCCTCGGGCCACTCCTGTGCCCGGTGGTAGGCAGGCTTCTGGTCGTCCGTCTTCCAGATGCTGAGCCCGGAACTGTGGGAACACTGGGCTTATATAGGGGATGGGGATGAGTTACAGCTGAATGTACTAAACTAAAAACCAATACATAAAGGGTAGGAGTACCCTCTAGAGGAGGGATGACGATTGTGACACTTATCGGAGTACTGTACGTTCAGCTCTTCAGCCTCATCCTTCACTCTTGGGCAAGATGTGTTTGTGGGTGTTATACTGACCATAAACACGAAACAAAACTAAATCTTATGTAAAGGAACAAGTAAAGGTTTAGTACATGCTGAAAAGAGCAGAAAAGAAACACAACAGCTGAAACACTGTTTCTTTTCTTCTCTTTTCAGCATGGAATAAACCTTTACTTGTTCTATTGCAGCATATGCATTTTGACACAGCTACCTATTTGAACTAAATCTTCTGTGTATCTGTCTAATAAATGACGGAGAAGACAACTCCATTTCAATTAATACTAGAAAAATTCAGGAAAAAGTGCTGGCTTTTGAATGCCCCCTAGCTAGACCTTGGCACCATCTTCAGGCTCACTGAGGGAGAGGCCTGTGTCCCTGTGCTTACATTGTGTTCCTCCAGGCTATTCTTGGTCCACTCGTCTTTCATTTCCCTTGTGGAGTCCATCCACAAGCTGCCTTGGGGGGTGTCCTTTCCATTTGACCTCCCCTCATAACCCAACTGTTCAACTCTCCAAGGCTTAATCCCATCCCACCAATGGTGCAATTCCATTATAATTAAACATTTATGTTCCTCAGTTGATTTCTCTTCTGTATGAGCAAGCACCTAACTTATCATTCTTCTGTTACAAAACAACTTTATATGCACAGATAATAGGCTCACTCTACAGCACCTAGTAGTCGCTGAATACAATATGTCTGATCCTGCTATAGGTATTGTAATGGAAAAATAACAGCCCTCCTTGGAGCACACTCTCTCTCTAAGAAGGAAAAATACAAGCAGCGCTTAGAAATTGAGAAATGTTTTAAGCATCCGGACTTTGACAAGAAGACCAAATGGAATGACATCATGCTAATGAAGGTACCCCTTTTTTTTCTCATTACATTTTCAGAACACTTGGTTTGTGTAAATTGTATATGAATTTCTTAATGGTTTATAATAGATATACATATAAGAGATATTACAGAGATAGCATTTGGTCTATCGGCAATGGACTTGAACTGTTAGAAGAGAATAAATCTTATGACAAAATACTTTAGATCTCAGTAAATTCATATCTGCTTTGTTCCATCTGCTTCCCCATTATTTGTCTTAATAGAGATACTGTACATACTAGACAGGGCCAGGATACCACTTCAATTTTATTCTCATGTATCTCCTATATCTCAAATATAAATTGACTTTTTCAGTTCTGTTCAGAAATTTAAAAAATATTGCAAATCTCCTTTCTTACCCTGAAGTGTCTGTTATTTTGGCCTTACTTACTATTCAGTGAAAACGAAATAATTAAAATGAAGAGAAATAACCTTATTTTTTGTTCACACAGCAAATTATTTGGCATTGTATTCTAGCATTATATTCATTATGAGCTAGAACTGACTTGTAATTCCTCTCTACTGTTGCTTTTTACATTTCAGTTGAAGAAGAAAGTGAAAGGGAAAAAAATCAGTACTAAGAGTCTTCCTAAATCTGAAAAAGACATTAAAAATGGAAAACAATGCACTGTCAGAGGCTGGGGAGCAAAAAATGAGAAAATAATGAAACCCTCAGATACCCTCCAAGTGGCAGATGTAATAATTATAGACAGGGCACTCTGCAATCGTTACTATAAAGGAAACCCTACCATAACTGAGAACATGCTGTGTGCTGGAAATAAGAAGGAGAAAGAAGATGCATGCAAGGTGAGTTTATATGATTACACTGTCCTTTAAGAAAACTAGAAATAAAATTAGTACAAATACAGTATATAAACCTATGGGCAGGATGGTGGCGCAGTGGATAGCATTGCTATCTCACAGCAGTGGGGCCCTGGGTTCAATTCTGCTATCTGCATGGAGTTTGTATGTTCTCCCCTATTTGTGTGGGTTTCCTCTGGGTGCTTTTGTTTCTTCCCACTTTCCAAAGACATACTAGTTAATTGGCTTCTGTGGAGATTGGCCTTGTGCTAAGGGTGTTTGTGTCTATATGTGCATTGTGACACAAAGACTGGCATACTGTTCAGTGTGTCCCCTGCCTTGTGTACATTTGCTTTTGGACATTGACTTTCCCCTCAACCCTGTAATGGATATAGTGGTTAGGAAATGGTTATTGACCCATTATGTGATTTATATATTGTATGTTTTTCTCTTTCAGGGAGATTCTGGTGGCCCGCTACTATGCAGTAATGATTTTGTTGGCATTGTCTCTGGTGGGGATGGATGTGGTAACCCAGAGAAACCTGGTGTTTACACACGGCTCTCTAAAAAGTATCTGTCCTGGATTGCAGCTATTGTGAAACAAAATACGAATGTCACAAACCATTAGTTGCTTAGTACAAAATGGCTGTTAAACAGCGTACTGCAGCATCGTCTGTCTTGTGCAGTGTGCATACCTTTTAGAAATGTTCACCTTTTATTCAGTAAACTTTATTACTGTAAAAAAAAATCAACTCTGTCTCCTCGTGATCCCTATTGCTCATCTTCTAAGCTCTGTTTGTGAACTGAACAAAAATAACATTGCATGTGTTGGTCAATAGCTCATTTAGCACTTGTAATGGACCCCACATTATCAAGGTTACCCTGGCTCTACATCACTAGCATAGCAAATTAGTCTAGTCAATTAGCCACTACTTTGTGGCTAATAAATCTACAGTATATGTTTATTCTACAAGTATGTAGGACTCACTTAAAATTTTAGAATAAACCAGTTTGCATCCACACAAACTGAATATCAGTTCTGGCCCAACCATGGAAAGATATCTGTTATCTAAGGGTCTTTAGTTACAGGAGAAAGGCACAATTTTGCACTCAATGGTTGCTCTTTGTAATAAGCATCTCCTGTTTTAAAAATTCCAAATTAAAATACAAACAGTGTAATAGAAAAGGGTGAAAGATCAGTAATGATTTGCTTTTTTCCGGATTCATTGTTATGAAGCACAAAAACTTGTGTTTCTGTTCTGTGTTCATAAAGCAGCAGTGAAACTAGCAAATTACAGATCTTTGTCATAAGTATATAATCATGAGCTCATCCTTATGGTTTTTGTAATTTAATAAAAAAGTTTCAAATATTTTTATTGTATTTTGTATTTATTTTTTCTAGACCCTAAACTGAGAACTGGTTAAATAAGGTTCATAGATTGGGGTGTTTTCCATATATTAGAAAGGGTTCCCAAATATTTCATTTATATTTTCAGAGAAACACCTTACTGCATTTATATATCTCTTCTTTACATAGAATGTCTATATTAATTTACATTCATTTGTAATAGTTTTTTTTTATATCTTTTAATCAAAATATTGATGTGATTTTGGCACCTCAGAACGAAAGGCTTGTAATATGATTTACTTTCTACTAGAACATTTGTTTCTATTAGCAGATTACTTATTTGTTTTTCATACAGGTATTAGTGAATAATTGCGCTCAATTAATCAGAGCTGCAGCTGTGTCATTCACTTATGTCAGTTTCCTAGGAGACAAAACATTCCAACATTTCCCTTGCAACAGAGCTTACTGTATCACCTGCAAGTACACCTCCACCACCACACTCATTCAAGGCCCCTCAGGACAATTCTGGATCAACCAGACAGCATCTTGTACCTCTAGCAACCTTATTTACTGTATCTCTTGCAGTAAATGCCCAGCCATCTACATTGGAGAAACAGGAAGGAGACTCGGAGACCGCTTCAGAGAACACGTCAGGGCTGTGAAGATTAAAGATCTCTCCAAGCCCATTGTTTCTCATTTCAACTCTGACGGCCATGACCACTCTAATCTCTCCGTCTGTGTTCTCAAAGACGGTTTTCCGAACTCATACATCAGAAAGACCACCGAAACCAAAATTATTCTGCAGCTAGGATCACACATTCTCCCTTCTCTTAACTACTGTTCTTTTAAATTTTCTCCATTCATTGGAAGTTTCACTTCACACCTTTCTGCACCCATTCTGACTTCACACCTCTTGATTGGCCTCTCAAAAAATCAAATCGTCTCACAATCGTTGACATAAAAGGGAATAATTAATTAATGTTTCTTTATTAGCCCTATACAATTTCTTGCATTAGGAATTCATCTTTTTGCATACCCCAGCTTTTCTCCATGAGACACACAGACAAGGAGAGAAGCTTGGGGTCAGAGCACAGGGTCAGCTATTGTACAGCACCCCTGGAGCAGTTGGGGTTAAGGGCCTTGCTCAGGGGCCCACCGGAGTAGGATTCCTCTGCCGGCTGCAGGATTTGAACTGGCAACCTTCCAGTCACAGGTGCAGATCCTTAGCCACAGAGCCACCGCTCTGCCCCATAACAGAACCAAAGATTCAAAGATTGTATCAAATCTGGATACAAATAAATGAAAAGATAAGAACCTAAGTGTTTTGATTATAAGACCAAATGCATTTAATTGCAATTGCAAAATTTCCTTAACTTATTTTTTGACATACATGTAGATGTGCTTATATACAGTATCTACATACATCGGCCGCAGGAAACCTTTCCCACCTACTAGTCCACCTACATTTCCTGCATCAGATCAATCCAGAGAGTACCACTTCAAGAGTTACATGAAGTGGAAAAATATCAGAGAGAAATATTTTTTTAACTCCTGTTAACTTGTTAAGCATGACTGTTTTAAATTACAGTATGAACCCAAGCATGTTACCTGCCAGCATGGCATGCTGACAATCTCTAAGGCATAGGATTTAGTTTTAAACACACATTCTTTTTTAATACAAAAACAAGTCTAGACTGCTCTGGAAGCTGATTTTTTGATTTTTGTACACAAGCACCTCCGGATACACCCCTCTCTCTTTGAGATATGCGTGTCTTGACTTACACGTGGAGCTGCTGCAGCAGTGGTTTTTGCACTCCCAGCTGAACCTCAATTAAAATTCGTTTGACAGCTTCTCAAATGTGTTAGTTTCAACAAAACCCCTCAGACGGTGTCAAAAGTTAACATTTTGTCACCCCGGCGCTTCTTTTGTCTGCTGTTAAGGAACGAGAAAAGCCTTCCTAAACTCTTAGGAGTGCTTTCAACTTTTCAGCCTCATCCTATACTTTGGGTAGGATTTGTTTTTTGGTTATAACGACGACAAACATACACCAAAACTAAACCTACTGTGCTATTTATTGCAAAGAAAATGAACATATTTTAAAATGGATTGTGCTGGTTACAATAGCCCCCTGTTCCTAGGCTGCTATTGGGCATTGTTGTTGTTTTTTGACAGGATAAAGTAGCAACCAGAATAAATATGCTTTTTGAGACAATTAGGACTGGATGGAATAATGTAAAGGATGGTGCAGTGATTAGCAGTGCAGCCTTGCAGCACTGGAGCCCTAGGTTCAATCCTCATGTACATGTGGGTTTTCCCCAGGAGCTCCAGTTTCCTCCCACAGTCCAAAAATGTACTGGTATATTAATCCACCCTGGTGTAAGTATGTGTGTATCTGCGTGTGCCCTGTGCTAGACTGATGTCCTATCCATGGCGTATTCTGCATTGCACCAGTTGCACTGGTTGTTTGGAGGGAAAGGTTTTGACTCCCCTGTGACCCTGAATTGGATGAACTAGTTACAAAATAGATGGATGGAATGGAAAACTACTATAATTAGCCAACAGACTGCCCAGAGGATGTGCAGCCATGTAATTTCCGGCTGCAGAGACATATTTAATTGTTGATGTTTTAGAATATCTTCAGACACTTATCTATAGTACCACGGTTTGTGCCTGGATGGAGTGAGAAATTAAAGATGAAGGTAAACTGAAAGCAAATTTCCTACAGTATATAAAAAAGATGTACAGTATGGTTGAAAAAGGTGGTGGCTGGAATATTCCTGTCTAATTGTATAAAGGTTTTAGCCAGTAATTTCAACCAAACTAGAAATCACAATAGAACATTGAAGTCATAGAAGGAGTTCAAAATGAGCATCAAATTATTGATGAACTGGCAAAATACAGCATGTATTTTTTTTATCATTTCCTATCAGAACTCATGAAAAATTCCAGATTAAAATCAAGTTTAATTTCGACAAGTTTGAAAATGGAGCATTACCAAATACTTCCCATTTGATCCAGTAGACCAAGGTACTATTGTAGAAACAACAAAATATACACTATAATACTAAATATTTTTAAAAATGACCACATACAGTATATATTGTAAAACCCAATAGTTTTGGAATGCAAACAGCAGGAGAATGTTTCAAGCAGGAGAGATTAGGTTTGAATATATCCCTCGAAAAAAAGCTTTGTTAAGAATTCTGACAAAAGCTGAGGTACTGTACCATGGATTCTGTTTTCAAACTGAAACCTAAAACCAAATACAGTTAGTATCTTATTTTTTATCTTATCTAAGTGCGAGACAGAACCTACTAGGAAGGTGGAAAAAAAGCTTTTCAAGTATAAGCATTGAAAGAAAAACCGCAACCAGGACAGCCGCAAGTTAGTTCTGTTCCCCAAAGTCTGACAAATCACAAGCAATTCTGTATGTCCCTGCTGTTCTAAAAGGGGAGGCTTTGGACTAAGTGAAAAACTGTTGCTCTCATAAGACATAAGACAGTGTCTTCCAAAGTACACAAGGACATAATAGAAGTTGCAGGCATGTACTGTATATGTCATCTGGTTTCAATGAGATTATATGGTGTAGTAGAGCATCAGCATGTAAATACTTTGAGACATCCCATCTGGCATGAAGCAGTCTGGATCTGGCAGATCACCTGGTCAAAAAAAGACAGCAGTAAAGTAGAACTCAGAAATCTGTAAAACATTCCTTCTCATTTATTCCCAGGGTTGTGTGGATTTCAGTCTTTACACAAGCTGCTCCACTTTAGCAATGAGTTAATAATAAACAATTAATACCTCCCACCTCCTTTTTACAAACAGCTTTAAAACTGAATATGTTCTGACAAAGAAAATTAATAAGTGCAGTGATGATTGAAATGCTATTGTCATTTACTTTGACAAACAGATTCAGTTGAATGCATCAGAAGTTAAAGAGCAGATGGGCTCTATTTCAGTTCATTTGTGGCTTGTGGTCTTATTAATTGCTTTGACAAATTAACAGCCTTATCTATTGTTTTAAGTCCTATGTCAGAAATCATATAAAATGATTAAAGAGCCCAAAATTACAAGTGGTGCAGAGGAAAACAGCTATATAAAGCATCTGTATTCCACGTTAAGTCTTAAATGAAACTGTGAACAATCATGACACTGTAGCAAAACACAGTCTTGAAGCAGAAAATAATGCATGGAGTTAAACATTGTACTGCATGTGTGCTATTATAGCAGCCTCTGGCATAACTAAAATATACTGTACAATGAAGAAGGAATGTTTGGTGACTGAGTGGACGTTTAAAACCTCACACTATTACCCACTACAAATGCAGTTAATGATCAGGTTTCACTATTGAATAGAAATTAAGCAAATTAATCGAAAAGGTCACTCCTTTGTTTTAGGCATGTACATAATACAGCACTGTAATATAGATAGTTTGTGAATAGTTCAGCCTGATAACATGCACTATCTTCCCTCAAAATGAAGTTGAGAAATGAGATACTGTGCAGCAACAATGATAAACAGGACTTGCATGTAAACCCAGCTAAAGAACACTGTACTAATATACGTTTTGTGTGTGGTATCTACCTTCATTGTTAAGTCAAAATGATGGGTTTATGCTTTATGACCTGCAGTATTTGTTACACAAGCACTCAAGACATTACATCTATATTTTACATATACAGTGTATATGTGATTTAAAATCACACTAAAGGGGTGATGTTAAACGTTCCATACTGGCTCACTGTCATTTCAAACCTGGCGTATGTTATCAGCCATCTGTGAGGGGCATCCCCCAAGCAGCTGTGTATGATTGAATGAGCTTGGTGTTGGCTACAAGCTTGAAGTGATGTCAGTGAGAAATGCATCTCATTAACAATCAGTTTCATCATCGTGGAACTTGTATAATTTCAAATAGCAAACAACTCCTACAGTACCTGTGGGTGGCATGGGGCAGTGTGTTTTGTCGTCCATATTATCCCCATACATGTTTGGGGTTGCAGCAAGAAGAAATAATTATAAATTGGCAGCATACAAAAACAGAAAAAAATCAATTTCTAAACATCTAAAACAGAATACAAACAAACAGGATACATTTACATGTGGCATTTTAATATGCTCATTTTTGCAGTGGCTAAGTATCTGCTCCTGTGGCTGGAAGGTTGCCAGTTCGTATTCCGAAGCCGGCAGAGGAATCCTACTCCGTTGGGACCCTGAGCAAGGCCCTTAACCCCAACTGCTCCAGGGGTGCCATATACAGTAAATGGCTGACCCTGCGCTCTGACCCCAAGCTTCTCTCCCTGTCTGTGTGTCTCATGGAGAGCAAGTTGGGATATGCAAAAAGACAGAATACTAATACAAGAAATTGTATATGGACAATAAAGTGATCTACTGTATTTACTGACTCTCTACATTTTTAGTGAAAAGACTCTAAAGCTTACAGATGGCACAAAGGTATTATTCTCCTTGTAAGCAAAACTTATTGTTTTTTGTGGTGTGTATTTTGTTTTCTTGATTTGACCAGGTTTGACATTCAACAAGTTAAATTACCTAATTGCCTGTGACCAATCATCTGTCTCACTAATGAGGTGATTTAGTGTTTGTGAAAACGTTAGGTAGTTCCATGGTATGACAGACAGTCAAGAGTGATTAAGTAATTAAAATTACACAAAAAATGTAATTGACCAATATTCAAAATACTTTATTTTTCTTAATGTACATATAAAATAAATGTTTGGGTGTATATATGTTCATGTTTGTGTTTAAAGTATTACGCACTTTACTATGCACATTTTCCTTGTCTTGTACGGTACATTTGTCTAGATTATTGAGCTGCAAGAAATGCTGCAGTCCAGAGGCTGGTGTTACTCTGCATTTTGTACCTGCACAAGAATAACTTGGCTCTTCTCATACAGAAAAGTACAAATTGCCTTTTCTTGGGGTTTTTTGCCACTTTTGTAATGTCTTTCATCAGTCTTGCCTGCTGGGGCTAATCTGCAGCCTGCAGATTTGTGTATGCAAGAGATCCAAGATAACTGTTGAACCTGTGGGACCTGTTGTTTTGCTCAAAATCGTATTCTGTTGCTTTTTTTAAATAGCAGTACAAAGCTGGAATTGTTTTACACTCTTCATCTATTTCAATAGATGACTGGGAAGACATGTTGACATAATGAGATGTTCGCCATCTCTGCTTCTCAAAGGTTTCTGTGCAGCAGATTTCTTTTCCACCAAGAAATTGAGAGAGATCCATTTAGGCAAGTAAATGAATACTTCAGTAACCTAATTAAAATATCAGCTGGAATGGAATGTGATTCAAAGGGGGCTGGGCTCGAGAAACCTCGGAAAAGCTCAGCGAGGGAAAGTGACATGACAGGATGTCTATGCAAGCACAAGCCTCTATGAAAGGTCTGCTATTGTCTGAGCCTTGGGGGTAGGAGCATAGCAGATATTTTTAGATCTCCTTAAATCACCAACAGGACAAGCCCTCAAGGAGATTCATTTAGCTAACATGAATAAGCACAATTAAGTTTTATGTGGACCTGTTCAACCCCTCTC
Source organism: Atractosteus spatula (assembly GCF_055471065.1). Taxonomy (NCBI): domain Eukaryota; kingdom Metazoa; phylum Chordata; class Actinopteri; order Semionotiformes; family Lepisosteidae; genus Atractosteus; species Atractosteus spatula. The sequence continues at coordinate 60,717,550 of NC_142708.1, read as the reverse complement.
CACAGGTGCACTGAAGGTAAGTAAATTGGGTGATAAAAAGATCCATAAAATGCACTTTTTATCCAATTATGAATATTGGATCATAAATAAAATATGTTCTACGGGTGTGTATCACCTCCTCCACCCAAGACCTGACTTGTTCCATAAATGTCTGTATATATTCTGAAACCCAGTCACTTCCTCTATTGAACCTATGTGGGATATTTAATGAGTAAGAAAGTAAATATTGGTTGAAACTTAGATGAAACTAAGCTGTTTCTACAGTATCAACAGCCTCAACAGTTTCTCTGTGTTATCTGTGACGCAGACACGTATTTTATTCTGGCAGGGCACTGTATGTAGGCTGAATGGGTCTAAAGAACATCGATGTAAGTCTTCACTTAGCTGGAACCATGAACAAACAGACAGACAGACCAGAACAGATTAGGATTAAATATAGATAGGTTCAGGTGTCCATTCTTAATAGTACTAGTAATAGATCAATAAAATACTGTATTTTGAACCCAAAGGATTCGAAAAGGAATTACAATCTGGATATTTTTACACTACACAAATTAAAAATAATCCGTTAGGTAAACAAGTCGGTCAATTTCAGTACTATGAAAAGTGAAGATGAACTAAAAAAGTCTACATTCTTATGTTTGCAGGGTAACTCCTATTATTATATAATCTACTGTTTGTGCGGCAATATAAGATGAATACTTTAAGCAATAATTGTTTATAATGTTAATACAGTGTGACTAATATATAAAAAATATTTCCTGTGAATGATCTTCAAAATATGCACTTTTTCTTCACATTGAGTTCCAACCTCAAAGACCTCAGTTTTGAGATTGTCACACACAGTAAAAAAGTAGGATTTATTCCTTCTAAATGGTCAGACATCTTTGCTTCAAAACAGCAGCAGATTTTCATTCTGCTTTAAGACTTCAATAAAGAAAATTGTACACACATGATCTAATATTTACTAATAGAAGCAATGTCCTGTTTTCATTGCTCACCAAGAACCAAAATACGGTTATCTGTTTGGTACTGTATATAGTAAAGGTTTCTACTAAATTCCTATATTGTGTGTTATTTTGTTAAGTTCTTCTTCTCTCTTCTTTTTACACTAAATATTTATATTCAAACTAATGAATTATCACATGGAAAATGAACTTGAATTAAATTATAAGCAAACGTATGTTACACATTACTATGAGGTGTCTTTTAGATAAAATGGAGAGTGTGGGAGCATTTTATATGAATGTGAGAGGTAAAATGGAGAGTGTGAGAGCATTTTGTGTGAATGTGAGAGCAATATGTGTGTGGATGAGAGGTAAAGTTTGAATAATGGCCAAAACAGTACCTCATACATTGCTTTGTTTTTAATTTGTTAGAATTCTACTTGTTCAGAAATGGAAGAATTTTTCTACTCTTCTGAAAAACTTAAAACACATTCCTTTAGTGTAAGTTTGTTTAACTTTAATTTTTTATATTCAGGGTACATTCTACAGTGAAATTTAGAATAATTTATTTCAATATCTACGCTGAACTGTAGCACTGTAGCCTGTCTGACTGATGATGATGTGAATATGTTTCTGGAAGGCTAGGAAACTAAGACACAAGTAATGGCATTTACATTTTTTAAAAATCAGATCTTACTTTACACATATGGTTCATGATCCTGGTATCAGAATTAAATTAGTCTTTATTCTATTAATTTTGAAAAAAAAACACATAAGACTGCTAAAATACCATTTACCACTAGTAGCTGATTTAATCCCCATCTGCCAAAATCAATTCCTTAGCTGAAGATAATTCTCTCATACCCCTGTGTCTTCATCATTATAGCTAAAGTTCTGTTAATGTTTGAGCATGCTGCTTGTTCTCCGTGTTACTGAAATAATCATTGATACCCCTCCTGTGTGTGCTTAAACTTGATTTCCATATGAATCATTTTCTTGCACTTTTCCCTCCTTTTCATGTATGGGGAATTTTTTGTAAAAACAGCACATTTGTAAACCCTAAATGTACATAATACAGTACAATATGCTTGTATAGTATTTAATATCTGCATGCAAAAATACAGCCTCTCATTAACATTGGTGAGATACATAATAGCCCTTGTTGTTGAAAATTATGGTCTACATGACCTAAAATAAGGTGACTTTAAAAAATCTTTTTATGATTACTTTAATTAAAAAGTAATTAGTAAAGCCATTTCATAGTTTAGGTGCCTGATGGAACCCATCTCAGACATTGGGATACGACTTTTCCAACTCAGACTCGAATGAAAGATTTTAATGTTCTGAAAATTTAATGAGACTGCCATCTTAAAAATAGATTCACTATCTAGTATAAGTTCTTTAACATTATGATGAAATACATCAAATAAACAGCAAAAGATTTGTTTGACCTACAATTTTACAATGTTAGTGAATGATAGTGAATTTTGAACCAAATTGTGAATACTACACCCTACCTACATTGCATGCAGTTTGTGCCCACAAGTCCTTCGTCTCTCCCCCATCCGTGTGTGTGCACTAGCCTTCTAAACTTTACCCACTTTAATACACATATCAGGACTGATTGCTTTTTGATCCCCACTTTTTGAAAGAAAGGGACTCCACACGTGTGTATAAGTACAACACTGCAACATGGCAGATGGCAAGAAAATGTAGGGCAGCACTGGCACCATTACCAGTACTGGACAGTACTGGTAATGGATGCTGTAATATGGGATTCATCCACACATTAGTTTAAATAGCTAATTCAGTCTAAGAAAAGTACTCTTCTTCGCCACTGTGGACGCATGTGGAATTCCATTAGTACATAGAAAAGAAAAGACCATTCAGGTCATCAATACAGTGTATTAAGATATCCTACTCCCTCCTTCCAAACTCCCGCTCCATCCTCCAAAACTTCACACACATGAAGCTTGCTCCAGACCTACAAAACCCTTTGATAAAAAAGTGACACCTTTTCTTGATTTTCAGTATTGTTCCACAATATTTCCACTTGTGTCTTATAGTCTGTGCTTCATTGTCTATGAAAAAGTCCATTGGGTTGACTTTGACAATTCATGTGAGGATTCTGAATTCTAGAATCAGGTCCACTAGTCTTCTCTATTTTAGCTTGTCATTGTAGGACATACCTTTAAACTAATGTATCTAGTTGCTCTTTTCTGGACTAATTCCAGAATAGCCGTATAGTTTTTTAATTTACAATTATGCACACCACAATATTCTAAATAAGGTCATGCCAGCACACTATACAATTTTAAGCTTTTTACAGTACTTGATTCATTGCTGCATGTACTATAGATGATATATACCTGTACAGTACACTTTGTAAGTGACTATATTGTACAGTATGTAGCCATCTCACCTAGATTGAGAAGGAAAATACATTTTCTTGTAAATCAATTTGTAAATAAAATGTAACTAAAATTTGTGAAGAACAATCATGGTTTAAGACCAATATACATTTTGGGATAACTCAATCCCAGTGTTATTCAGAAATATTTATCTGGCACCCTCACTTGAGAAAAGACCAAATTAACTTGAATTGTTTTGCTTACGTGAGCTATGTCATGTGACATCCTGAAAGCACTGATTCTCTGTAAATAACTTGGCCTTTTCATATCTCTGCTTTTAAATTGTTAGTCTATGAGAAAAGTTTTAATCTGACAGAGGATGAAAACATTGGGCAGTAATACAGAAAAAAACATGTGTGACAACTTGTGTCATTAATCTAAACTGAATGTGGCATATTTAATTAAAAAGACAAATGAAATAAGAATTTTGTTACATAGACGTTCAACATGCAGCCTTTAGCTTGTCACAGGCCCATTGAGAGAAAATTGTCTAGCCTTTACTTTTGGTACCCCCTGGTGGCCATGAGGCACAAGAAAGTTTTGAAACTATGAAGAAAAAATACAAAATTGCAAAACGTGCTGCAACCAGTTATACTCCCTAGTTTAGATAGAAATTCAGTATAAGAAATTAAATTTGAGTCATTGTCATACCCTGCAGGTTGTAGATACTAACACCTCACTGACACCGTAACAATGAGCAATCTCAGGGTACGAGACTACTACTACTAGACGTCTTCCACAACTGACGCTCCCGGTGTAGCATAAAATAAAATATTGTAACGACTGCGGGCTTCGGTACGGAATGGAGCAGCCATAGGACTCAGGAAATGGGGCTGAACAACACCTTTTTTAACTTGAACCGGGGAAAGGCACACGCACCAGGGGAAGAGACTGTCTTCTAGCCTCCGCCCCACTATATACAGTCCCATAGGTCCGCCCCCGGGCGCTGATCTCAGCCCGCCCTGCGTGCGCATGGCTAAAGCGCCCCGCGTAGCCCGCGCCTGAAGAGTCGAGCGTCCCGCCGACTCCAAACCCTCGATCCAGACTGCTCCGCGGGCCCGTCCTGCTAGCCTCTCCCTCTGGGCAGGCTCTCCGTCCAGGCCAGGACCCTACGGCTCGGCTAGGGCTCTCTCCCCGCGTCGCTCCGGGCCTCTGACCGTTCCACTCCTTCCTGCTTCTGATACCAATGTAACGACCGCGGGCTTCGGTACGGAATGGAGCAGGCATAGGATTCAGGCAATGGGGTTGAACAACACATCATCTTGGCCTCATATACATGTTTAATCCCTTCTGAAGCCAATGTTATGTAATTTTGTGCTAAAACAGTATTACTTATTCGACATTTAGCTGACCTTGGTTTATTGATTCAGATTTTCAGTTGGACAATGTAAACTGCATTAGCAGAAGATTAAAATTCACAGCTACTGTACTTTGAATGATTGTGAGCTCTTTTGGCTTGCAATAGCATTTAAACTTTTTAGAACAGATTAAAAGACCAGTTCAAAAATTGTAAATATTGGCATTTCCGAATTGTAAATGCGAATATTGTTAATAATGGTTAAGTATTTATGAAACCAGTACTTTATAAGGAGAATTTAACTTTCGTGTCTGTACTTTATACAGCACGCACAAGATACTGTAACAGTCACACGGAACACATGGGAGTCAATTGTTTGGGCCGTCAGTAAATCGTGCTGAAATGCAGCTACGATTAATTAGCAATATTGTTTTAGTAAATTTTATTGAACAATATCACTTTTCAAAACAGCACCCTAATTACCAATCACAGCGACACATATACTGTAGTATTGTATAGTCACACATACGTCTGTTCTGTCAATAGTACCGCCTAATTATATCCTAGAATACACAGCTCCCTCTCTTTTATTTCGCCTTAAAGTATTTTTTTTATAAAAAAAAGTTGTTCAAAATATAGCCCATAATTCTTTAATTCACAGCAAAGTATAATGTGTGTTAAAAGGTTTGGTTATTAACTATACATTGGAACCTGATTTTTATTTCGCTGCTCTAAGGTTACTTCGTCTGATTTTCTATTATAGGCAGCAAAAAGTATTATTTAAAAAAATAAAGTTTTTTTTACACAATTCATGGCACAGTGAATTCAGTAATACGGTTTTCATAATTTTCCCTTATCACCACCAGATGGGACAATGCTCTATGTATTGAGGCATTTTCCGTACAGTAGATTCGTGCATTGCATGTCCTCTCCGTGTCTCTTCCTGAATGGTTGATTGGCACTTGTCTTGACCAATCCAGTGGGAGTGTGTGAGGTGTCAGACCAATTGCACTTGTGCAAGGGAGGCTGTTATTGGTCCCCAGCTCAAAGGGAAAGTGTGTCCGGGCTGTGAAAGGAACAAGTAAGCATCTGACAGAGGTGAGTGCTGCTGGAATTTTTTGTTTCTGTAGACATTCCTAACGTTTTAATTATATTTTTAATACCTGGCCTTGTTGTTGGGGTAATAATTGTTTTTCGAGGTTATCACATTCATGCAATTGCCAAATCAGCTCCATGCCAAAATCCTTGATGTTTTAGTATGTTACAGCTACAGCTAATTATAAAACATTGTATAATAGAGGTTCCCTTATCTTTATGATTGTGTTAATATGAAATCCTTTATTTGAAATATGAAATATGAATTTCTTTATTTGGCTCTTTTTTTTGTAATTTGAAAGGATAATTTTCGGTGGCGACGCCGAGCTGCAAAAAGGCAGGCCAGTATGATTTCATGTGGCAATGTATGACTTTTAATATGTAGCTTGCAGATTTTCTTTGTCAATTGGAAAAAAAATGTCATGATGTATCGACTTCCCCATTCAGTTCATCAAAGGTTTTGACACTACTCTAGATACATGATTTAATAAGCTGTGCATATTGATTTATCTGAAGGGAAACTCCCGTGGTGACGTTATACTGTCTGTTGTGGGCATGTTTCCCCATTGTTTCAAATTGACACCTTAATATAAAAAGCAGCATGTGCTGGAATTTATTAGGCGATAGTCATGCTAGCTTTGTACCTTATTATATCGGGTATTTAAAAAAAATCTTCGACGAAAACAAAGTAAAATCTCTTTATTCCTCTGCAGTCTATACTGTATGTAACAGATAAACTGTGACCTGTCCTGCCTTATATCTAAGATAATAAAGGGTTTGTGTTATTGGTACCCAGCAGTCCTTGTTTTTATACGGTAAAAATATACTTAATTTAAAAAGCTAGCTATAATACATATGAACATATGCTTAAATGTGCATCTAAAATAACTATAAGTATTGATATATTAAATTGTATAATGAAATAGTATGGAATATTAAAAAAATAACCTTTATTTGACGCTAACCCAACCCATATTTTGTGTTTTGTGCTATTGTGATTGTGGGATTGTTCACCAGGTGTGTGGATCTTACATTTAAATCTTATTTTTTATCATAAAAGAAATTACTAACCCTAAATATATTTGTTTTTTTAAGCCTATACCATAAAATGTCACACCACCTTATTTTTTGCCTTCTATTCTGCAATGAAAACAGGCTGCTAAGAATTAGAATTCTTAGTAAAAATTAGATTTCTCTACGGCATGTACAAATGGCTCTGAATACGAGATATTTTTTGCAAAAAATGTCTTTAGATACTGTTTTTATCGAGTAATAAATTAATTTTGAGCTGGTATGCCATACATGGCATATTAAGTAGAAGCAGTGAGTTAGCTTTCCAAAATCATGTTACCTTGTTACTTCTCTTGGCTGCTTTCCACTGTGCATCAGGGCTGATTTTAACATTTTAAATGAGGTTTTCAGATTTCAGAGCATCTGTTACTGCACCAAAAACCTTGCCTGATGGCTCTGGGTTGGTGTGGTTGTTCATTTTAGGTTATTTAGAAGTCTGATGAGTGGTTTGATAGGAACAAAGTCATTATAATAAATGAACTCTGCTTGCACTCAGCATCTTTATACCCCACAACAAAGTGCAAAGTTCCTCATCATTCCAGCAAGCTGTGTTAAAGCTTAAATGGTCTGCAAAACATAAATGTAAATCACTAACTTATTGGGTATTTATTTGTTATGCTACTAAATTGTGGACCTAGCCGATAATTCAAGAGGCTCATTTCAGGGCTCAAAAAAATTCAATCTCTTTTACAAACTAATTCGTCTTGTATTTATTAATTATTACATGCTTCCATCAAAAACGTTCTTAAACTTTATTTATTCATTTTGCTGTCATTAGCATCAGACTGTGCCGTTCTGAACTATATTGTGATATTCTTGATTTTATGATGGTGTCTTATGCATGGATTGCAGTGTTCACAAATAATACCAGCTTGCTTTTCCAATTGCATGTGCTCCAGGATGATTCAGCGTTGAACTGCCATGGAAGAAGCCTGCTTTGTGGAAAATTCAACCCTGCTTGGAAACAGTAACACTCACTATGGCTGCCCTCAACGTAGCTACGGAGACCGAAAAGGCACGCGCTCTGCTCCAGACCTTCAGCACTGCCTCTGTCATAGCCAGCACAGGACTGGGAATGTTTTGCTTTTTCGCCGACAGGTTCTTGCAGTTGTCCTTTGTCCAGCATCATGACTGGTTCCGTGCCATTTCGGACAATGCCGTGCATGGCATAGTAGGCCTCTGGTCCTGGGCTATCGTCATCGGGCTCAGGAAGAGGAGTGACTTCTATGAAGTCGTCTTGGCTGGGGTTCTGGCTTCCATTATCGACCTGGACCACTTTTTCTTGGCTGGCTCCCTCTCTCTAAAAGTAAGTCCCCTTTTATTCTCTTGAGCAAGGTGGCAGAGACTGAAAGGAGGGCAGAGCCATCTGAAAAATAAAACAAAGAGGGTAGGGAGAGTAGATGACTTGGGAAGTTGATCCTTAAGCCTTCAGTGTTTGTGGCCTTCCAGAACATTCAAACAACATCTTTATGTTCTGTAGCACCTTTCATGGTACATCATTTTAAGAAATGAGGCTTACATGGATATGTAGCCTCCAGAATATGTGTCCTAGTTTAACAGCATACCATGTTGGCATTAAACTTATGTTTAAAATGTGCAAACAACATCTGGACTTAATATTAAATTAAAATTGCATGTGGATTTGGTTGGAATTGTATAGATCATTTGCTCCATCGGTTGAAGTAGCAGTGAAGAAAAGCACACTCAATATTTCACACTTCTGCATTCTACACTCCCAGAATGCCTGCATATGCGCAGAACAATGACTTGTATCTGAAAGTTCTCACAGGAATCTTGCCAACACAAGTATGTACTTTAGGATTTTCACATTTTAAGATTATGAGGAAAAGGGGCTTTCCTTGAGTTGTCAATAATGGATTATGGTGTTTTCTTATTCTTTTCCAGGCTGCCCTGAACCTGCCCCATAGGCCTCCCCTGCACTGTTCCTCTCTGATCCCAGCTCTGGCCTTCTCTCTCAAGTTCCTCATGTGGGCGTGCCGGCTGAAGGACTCCTGGTGCTTCCTGCCCTGGATGTTGTTCATCTCCTTGGCCTCTCATCATGTGCGAGATGGTGTGCGCCATGGCCTGTGGATCTGTCCTTTTGGGAATACCGCCCCCGTCCCTCACTGGCTCTACATTGCCATCACCACTACCTTACCTCACCTTTGCTCAGTGCTCATGTACCTGACTGGCACCAGGGACATGATCTCCACAAAGCATGGTATTGCTATAGACGTCTGAGGTAGCACCAAGCCATTACTGCTCCACACAGTCTGAATGTACTGTATTGTATTGGTGAACTGTATGTGGTCTGCTTGTGTTATCTCATGAGAATCTTGATCTCTGAGTGTGACAGTTTTCACAAAACCACATGGAGGCCAGTGTTTCACAACCTGCTTGGAGGCCAGTGTTGAGGAATAGTGATTGGGCTTTTGGTTGCAATTTGCTGTGAAGAATGGGATTAGTGTTGTTTTAGCTTGATATTCAGCCTTGAGTCCCCCGTGTGTTTTTAAGAGTAGTGCATACTAATGCCTCCTGGTTTAAGGCATTTGTTTTTGAGCTTTTAACTTATTTTGAGCTGCTGAAGGTTCATAATTTAATCTGAAGAAATGACTTAAAGAAACGGTTTGGACCATAGACTTATTCTTGCACGTTTTCTAATGATGGACATTTAAAATATTCACAAGACCAGTTGATTTCAGTTACTGGTGTGGGAAAAAAGTGTTGAATTTCTGTTGAATTCAGTCATTTGTGTATATGCCTGCTTCACACCCCTACCCACTGCTCATTAGTTTCTTGTTTTATTAATGTTGTTACTGTGTTCACAGGATATTACGATTTGTGTGTTCATTGTGCACCAAGGCCTACTGTTTTTGTGGGCTATGAAGCAAAATTACTTTCACTGTCACTACTGCTGTCCCACTGAGCAATATGACGTAGACCTGTGGTTTTAGCTTTACAAATGGTAACACTGTACCATAAAGGCCAGACGCATCTAGGCTGTTAGTTTCCTAATGATTAAGTTTCAATTTGTCCTCTGCACATATTTATTTCTGCATCTCAATTCAATCAAATGGGATTAAGAAAAAACTGTTTAATAATCAGATTTGTTTGGGTGTAAGAATAAAGAGGCTATAGCTGATCAGGTGTTCATCTTTGTTCTGAATATTTGCACTGTATAATTGTAATTGGAATAAAGTACATGTCCAGGATCTTTCCTCAGTGGTGGTGATCTTGAGTCCTTGAGTTACAGTAGAATAGTGAGAAATTAATTCAGGCAGGTGAGGGGGTTGTGCTGCCTCAGAAATTCAATTTTTTCTTCGTACAAAACATGTAAGAAACTCTGAAAATGTCATCATGGCCTGTGGCATCCGAAAACGTGCTAGGTGATTAAACTGCTTTTTATTCTGGAATTTGCCCAAAACAAAGGACAGCACAGTATATTCAGATATGTGCACAGATGTGTGATATTTTTTCCCTCAGAGTCAATTAATTTTGTCCTTTAATCTTTTTTTTTATAGATGTGACTTTATGACATGAGACTGCTTTGCTGTAAATGAATTAAATATTTGCCTGAGTTCTGACAGCATTACTGAATCATGTACATGGAGCATTCAGAGGATACATCCTTTGAGTCAGTTTGGGTTTCCCCCCATCTTCCAAAGACATGCTGTCTAGGTGAGAGTGTGTATGTGTGTGCGTGTAGTCACAAAGCAATGTTTTGCTAGCATGTCCAGGGTGTAGTCCCACTTTACACCCCAAGCTTCTGGGATGCTTCTGGGATAGGCTCTGTGTTGCTACAGTCCTTACCAGGAACAGGTGACTTTCTGAGAAGGAATGAATGGATTCTAAGGCAGAAAAAAGTTTTGTTTGTTTCTCCCTCAATACCTTCGATCCTGTTTTCAGAGAGCAACTGAAGTACTGTTATAAGGAGTTTTTACAGAAACTCATGTAAAATGGAAGACAAGTGTATATTCCTCCAACTCCAAATTGGATACATGTCAGGATGTTTTTAGTGTCCCAGATACAATTCTGCCAAATCCTAACAGGCCACCAGACATGACATTAATGAGCTTGTGTGGAAACTTCTCAACTAATCCCAGCACAAGAGTCCTGGTAAAATCCATTTCCTTGGACTTCCTCATACAGCTTTGTTCCAAATATTGCAGACCTGAAATATTTAAGATGAAGACGGCTAACCTCACGCACACAATCATGCTGACTTCTTGTCTGATGTGAATATGCACATTTCAGGAAAGGTTGTATTATGGTCCAAGAAACATATCACTTCTATGTGCAGTGAACACATTTCAGCTCAAATGAATTTCTGACTGCGCTCCCTGGCAAGATTACCTGACATGCATGTAATGAAAACTTTGTAACAGTGTATGACATAGTATCTTGTCATGCAACTTCCAGCTGCAGTTCCTTAAAACATTCTACTAAGCCTAATGATGGTTTTACTGTTCTTTAGGGCACTGGGACATCGAATGTCTAACTGTCTTGTTAGTAGAGGTGTGAGGAAGTAGAAGCTTGGTGTTGGTTAAACAAGCAGCAGTTTTACCATTTGTCATCAGCAGTCATTTTTATCAGAGGGATAGCTCAGGTTGCTGCCATGCAGTTTTATTTTTCCCCTTCAGCGGTACATACCCGGCATCTCAATCAATCAATCTTACATCATGCTGGTTAGAAGCCTAAAGGATCACTGCTTTCTGTAGGGGTGGACCTCTTTAGTGATGAAGGCTGACATGAGTGAATTCAGAACAGGGCTCATGCAAAATTACATCAGTCTACACTGGCATTCAGCTGTAGTCCTGACCCTGCAGGAAGTTGCCCTGTGATATTTCCTCAGCTCTGGAACAGTACAGGTGATATGGTATGACAGCAGGTGTTTCCGATGTGTTTCTCCGAAGACTTAATTTGAATGATGTTGGGTGTAGCTTACATAATACCTCCATAAGTAGTAAACTTAGTTAAAAACAAAATTCTTTATAACCTGTTTTCTAAAGAATCTGCATGTATGATAATACCATATGTAGTGTTTTTTTTATATAACCATGTATTATAACAAATGATAATGAAAAAGTTAGGAATCCCAAATTGTGTTAATGTAATGTCTGTGGAAAACTGGTAGGTGGGCTGAAGTTTTGATTTTATTAAAACTGTGATGTGTCTCATCACAGAATTAAGTGTGTTTAACCTGGGCTCTGGAATATCTGCTGTTGAGAGAAAGGGATTTTTTACGTTAAGCGAGAGTGAAGATCCCCATAGAGGAATTAGCTCTCAATTAGCTCTCAAAAGAATGTTGCTTTAGCATCACTGCTGAATAGCAGTGTGCTGGATGAATTTGTTCAACTCTTTTATTGATGTGCAATAGAATATTTATTCCAGTGTCCTTATCGCTGATGCTTTTCTTTTCTGTAGTCATATTTTTTTTCTTTTAAACCTGTATAATGTGGATGCCAAGGGTATGAGGGATTGTTACCAGAGCAACCATTGTTGAACGTGAAAATACAGAGCTTGTTCCAGAACTTGGAACTTGGTAGTCTTTTTAATAGTTGACTCTCAACCTTGAGCCGAGAAAAGAAACATTATTATTTTCACATACATAACAGTATTGTATAGCTTACTCTCAGCGGGTTGGATACATTTTCTATCTACATTGGGATCATCACCCCTGAAATACCTAAATCCATCTAAATTATTGTGTCATCTGGCACATGCAGATATTAGAGTAACATTGGTTTAGTATAATGGATTCCATCATTCACTGACTTAAGGTTTGGGAGACAGCAACACCCAGGTGACAGTTCTTGTGATAAAAATTTGCTGTTATCTTTCCTATGTAGTGCATATGGTAATTATATTGCTGGTGTCTGGGACATGGCTGATTATTTCTTTAAGAAGAGTGAAACTGCTTTTCATAGCTTTTCAAAAATCTCACCTTTTCATTGTGATACCATAGTGTGCACAGTAAAAGTTTATCATGCTACTTCTCTTCAAAACATTTGTTTTACATTGGTTCCTTGAACAGAGCAAATGTTTTATTTAGACACAGTTAATTACAAAATAATTTGCCTGTGTTTCATCCATCTAAAACAGTTCTTTGGTAAAAGAACATAGGTTTAATTAACTACTTTAAACATATCCCAATACACAAGTATTTAGTAATAGCAGAACAAGTGATAATTTTGAATTGCAACATGTCTACATAATGTATTTAAAATGCATTTTAATGGCTAAAAGTTAAAAGTTAAATTCATTTTAATTAAATTATGAATTCATAATTATTTAATATTTATAATATTATGCACAGGATTGGCTATTCTTAAAAATAGTTTGATCTATTTCCCCATTTTTAATAAAAGTATTTTTTATACATCCTAAATGTTTTCTGTAAGACCTAAGTGAAACCGAGACCTGCTCCTGTTAGTAATTAATTTTATTTTGTTTGTAAAGTAACTATGTACCTAGGCACGTTATCTGTTCATAATCATTTTCTCAAGAGTTTTACTGCTTGTAATCTAATATCAGATTGGCCTGCTCCTTATTTACCATCAGTAGTACTGAAATAGGATGAGTTAATGCTTTAGGGATTCTCTTTGCTGTTTAGGATTGCAGAGCAACTATCATGTGAAGACAAAAAAACACTAACCCAGTCAAGCTTTGATTGACACAAAGAAAGGGAAGAGTGGATTAAGGCTTTTAATTAAAAAAAAAACATTCAATGGTTTGAGGTTTTCAATAGAGCTGGATTTCAATGGTGCTGATACAGCCTGTAACTCAAGGTCAGATGGTGATCCACAGAAGTAAGTGAAAACTATGTACAGACCATCCATTTACAAACTTTGATTTTGGTATTAAAAATACTGATTTTTTTAAAAAGGTCCAGTCCAGTACGAGTTTACTTTCCGTATTTTTGTCAAATTGCCCACAGGTATTGACAATAGGATTTTGTAAGGCTGAGATCCATATTATTATTGAATTTCTCCTCCAATCAATAAAACCATATATTAACTCGTGATTCTGTTTCTCCTTGTGACCTTATTTCAGGATTTTTATCATATAAGCACAATAGCATAATCTGCCCACAAGATGGCAATTGTGAGTCTACATACTTATAATTATGTTTTCTTTTTTTAACGGACAAAAACACACACTTGCATTATATACTGATGAAAATTTAGCAGTCAAAATTTAACAGTAGTAGATGGGAGCATATATTTATTTTCATCTTAAGTAGTCAGCAGATGAGTTTGTTGATTGAGTAGTCATGTTCCACAGAATAAAATACTGAGCTCAAGTCTCATAAAACCAGCAGATGCTCGATGTTTGTACTTGAGTTATTAAAATTGTTAAAATGAGCTGAACTCATTGATCTTATACAGTATAAGCTATATAAATGGTTATAAAAAAATTCATGATTTTTTATTAATGCTAATGCAAAAGCTATTACGTGAATAATAACAATCACCTGGCTATTGGAATGATTCAAGGAGAGATGTTGCCTAGTGAATGAAATATTCTGCTTCTACAATCAAACATCAGGAAACTGACTCGGGGATAGGCTACTTCTTGGAAGACAAAGTATCACCACACCAACCCAGGATCATTATATCTATCTTATACATCTGTGTAATTGTTTGCAGTCTGCAGTGGCTACAGCCAGAAACAATATAACTCAACAATAAATCAACAGAATGACTAAAGCTTACAATTTGCATACAAATGACTTGCAAGCTCTGAGGCCACTCAGGGGTAAATTTAACAGCTGAATGACTAACGCACCATCTTCTGTGGTCCAAAGAACATCTGAGTGTGGTGGAGTGTTTTATCCAACAATAAAAGGCAGAAGATGTCACGGTGAGTGTTAAGCTGACTGCCATAGTATTCAAGCCAACTAATAGGGCAGTGATGATGACGAAGGGAGACGTCACCTATAAAACATAAAAATGCTTTGCACATTGCAGGCTGCTTTACTGTTCAACTAAACAAGCCAACAGCTTTTTAAAGTTTTTCCATTCCCATTAGCCAGGGTGGGGGTGTTCAGTTCCAATTGGACAATGCAAGTCTGGATAGTGCCAGGCTTATAATGGCAGAACTTCAGGAAAACAATGTCTAAATCTTGGTATGGCCAAATTTAGGTCTTGACCTGAATCCAGTAGAATATTTGCAGGCAATGCCATTAACAGGAGTTACAAATGATCCACCTTTGCCAGCTGGCTCCAGCACCACTGGAAGAGAGATGGAACATCCCACAGCAGTCTACCAGAGGCTGATCAGTCCTACTGTAAGTGTCAATGCTGTGTTAATCTGCAGGGATGTCATACTTGAAACTAATTTTAAAATGCTTTCATTTTGAAAGTGTAACATTTCATGCTGGAAACTTATCAAACAGAAAATGTGAAAAAATACAGATCAAAGAATTGTGATATTGATTATTACAATCTGAGATAACATATTGTACAGGGGAGCCCAACTGGGTATTCAAAGGCTACTGTCCTACAAGGTTTAATAGATTTTTTTAAATCTCAAGCTTCTTAAGAACAAGGAAAGGCTTCAACTTGTTCAATAATGTGATTAAGGACACAGGTGGAATTAAATTATATTTTAATGATATTAGGGCAAAAAAGAATTTGTAGAAATCCTAATTTTGAAATATGATGTATGCGAGTTGCACTTTTTGAATGCCCCAAATGTAAATTTACAAAATTCAAAAAAGTGACCAGTTTCTAAAGATCATGAACACTTATAATTTATTCTTGAAGTAAATATGTAGTCTAAGGGCTGAAAGGTGGATTTGTGTCTTATATAATCTCTATTTCAAATCACTTGATTTAACTCCCCTGCTTAATTGATCACAATGGAATTTTGCCACAGCTTTACAAATAGGAAATATTAATGGTGGTCTTCAATACTACTATAAATAATATTAATAATAAAAATAATAAAAAGTTGCCAACTACATATCAACCAAACCTCTCATATATTTTACATTCATTCACTAATCTTGCACCACAAAATAATCACATACTTATTCACAGGTGATGTTATACTTAAAAATATTTAATTAAACCCATTAACCCCAGTGTTGCATTTCTTTTGTGTATCTATATATACTACATACTCATTTTCCTGTAACAGTTACAGATGCTTTAATAATCTGCAATTATCAAATGGATTAACATCCTTAATCATATAATCTTATTAGAATACATGTGAATAGAAACAAATTCTAAACTCACTGTGAAAGTGTCAGTAAGAAAGACATGGTTGTTACACAAGGAACTGACATTGGACCAGCATGTAAATAAAGGATCCAGAATACCAAATGTGCTGGCATGCCCTCAGTACAAACAGTGTGGGGACTTGAAACCAGGCCATTACTCACAACACATCTGATACAGAAAAGGTAACGTTGCACTTAGGCAAACAGAATATGCTGTAGCTTTATTGACCTATGTGACTTCAGCACATATTTTAACTTACACTGGTGTTATGCCAGACATTTCCTTGAACTTCAGTCCTTGTTCTTTCTTCCTTATTATTGGTACGATCTGGCCAATCGAGCCGAGGGTGAAATGGGACTGTGTTCTTGACGAGTTTGACATAGCTTATCTTATTCATCAGAAATACAAACAAAGCCAGAGTTCAGAGCTTGCAATTGATGTTTTCTTGTCAGTGCCGAGAGTGGCCTTCCATTTCTCATTTAGATCAGGCATTGAACCTTGGAACAGAACCCAGCAGGATGCTGCTTTCATTTAAACTGGAACCTTTTATGGTACTTAAACACCTTAGATCCTTTAGACACTTGTTAGCTTCTTGAAAATGGTAGTATAAATTCTTTGGAAACTCTGTTGAACTTCTTAACACCATTTTAGAACTTAGAATTTCCCATACAAGAAGGAATACATTTTTTTCCAACAGAGTGAAACACACCCTCTCTTCCAGGATGTAAAACAATGAAAATGGCTGAACAGAAAATTGTCCAACAATGTGCAACATCAAAAATTAATTGATTGGATTTTAGGTTTTAATTTCTTAATAAAATTAATTTAAGGATTTATGTTTCATATATACAGTATGGAGTGAAAGCCAGACACATGCTCTATAGACGTCTGCCTGCTATTGTATTAAAAATAAGCAAACAATGTAGCAAAGAAATCATAAATAAAAGGCAGCAAAAGGTCCTACAGTATATACAGTATAGACAAACATGATATGCTACACTCAATAAATCAGCAAACTATTTATTTATGTGATAAATCTTTTATTTCACAGAATTACAAACATGGATAGTGACAAAAACAGCTTATTCTTTATATTGTCGTACACAAAAAAAGCACGATATACATTTACACAGGGCTTCTTTTAAACTAAAATTATCAAAACCAACAATGGAAATGACAATTTTATGAAAGAGCTGCCTATAAAACAATTTAAAGGGAACAGTTGCCAGTTTTTGGTAGAAATGCTTAATGCAAATTGTGTATCATACACAATCATACACAAGGTTCAGTAACAGGTAAGGAAATTGCACTGTAAATGAATTACCATCAAAGAAACAGAGGAAGGGACTACCTCATTTACATAACCCTAACTACCTAGATTCTTTTCCCTTAAGCTTTATACCACCAAAAAGGAAATGCATGTTTCAGCCTATCATCAGTTTACCCATTGCACTAATACAAGCAATTACAGTATGCAATGTTACTTTGTCAGAATGATCGGAGGTAGATCCCTTATTGATACAGGACATTATAATAATATAAGCATAAGATCTGCTAAACCATAAAAAAGGATTAATTTGAATGTCACGTTGTATATGAACAGATATACCTTGACAACAACATCTCCACACCTATCAAATTTGTATTTTTAGTGGTGTTGGGAAAGGGGATTTCTTTAAGTTGGAACATGTATTCCTGCCAAACACCTAGCAAATACAATTCTACATCTTTTCACAGTAGACACATTAGTCGTGTACTTACAGCGATGAGAAGTGAACCTAGGGCAAGGATAAATGAGAGAATTACTAGTTTCAGTGCTTCAAGCAAGAAAAAAAAAGATTGACCTATTTACCACTTTAGTACAGTGCTGACAGATGATGTTAAAAGAAAGAAAAAAAACATTTTTTACTGTGGAAAACAACTGAAAACCATAGTAAGTCAACAAAGTATAGCTGTTAAATGTAAAAAGATAGCTCATAAAACAAAAACATGTATTGGCAATCCAGAAACTAACGAAAACAAAAATACTGTACTTTTAAAAATAATTGCTATTCATCTGAGAAGTATTAAAGTACTAATGGATTCATCAATTTTGTATAATCAATGTGATACTCTTGAAATAGTGTAAAACAAAAAGTTGGACATTTGGACTGATTCATACTGTAAAACACCCAATAAATGGATCTTTTAAACTGCAGAGTCTAGTTATAATTTTCTATGACACGTTTTTTATAATTTATAATTTAAAAGTTATAAATCAATGGGAAATATTAACAGTTAAAAATACTAATTTCACTTTGTGAGGTTCATTGCCTGGTTTTTGATGGTGTTGTGCAACATTCTTAAATAAACTACAACATTTGTAGTTCTAGTACTGCAAATATTTATGCTAGCAAAAAATGGCCTCAAAAGGCATCAAATAAAAATAACACCATAATTCTCGGTTTTGATACAGGAAAGCAAGTGGGTCTGCTGCTTGCACAGCGCCAACGTATCTGATCAACACCATAACCTCATTTAGCAGCCTTTAGCATCTTGAAATTATTAGTGTCGAAGATGGGTTTTAACATTGAGAAAATGTCTGTGTTGATTCAAGAACCTCGACAGACAAGCTTTAAAGTGTAACCCTTAATCTCTTTCAGTGGATGGGAAGAAAGGAAAAACACTAGCCCCATTAATGATGGCCTAGACACATTTTGAACTTAAACTGAACACATGTATTTCTACTCTCTCATGATGTTACCTTCAATTAGTAAAACAAAATACCACTGCTAAACACCTTTCAAAACTCCACATCTTCAAAGAACACAAAGAGCATCAAAAGACATTTTAACATAATACTTTGTGTGGTGGCAACAAATTTTTCAACTTATTTTGCTTGTAACCATTAGAGCTGTAAAACAAAGTATACAAATGTACAAATGCAAGTACAGGGTATCTTTATAAAGGGCAGGAAAATAAAGCAAATGTCTTTCCTGAATTCTAAATCGCATTAAGCTCAGCCTTGCAGGCACTCACGTTAGGATATCAGAAAAAGAAATAGCATACGTTGAATCATAATAGTGTAATGCTGATAATACATACTTGCGGTATGCACCTTTTCTAAAATTTTATAGTAAGGTCCATTTCTCAAAATCCATTCAAAAGGGGTTAAAGGGGCACAAAAGAAAATGGTTTACTAATTATCTGGACAAAATATCAGTTTCATAATGTAGATTTCACAATCTGCAGAATACCAGACTAGTATTAATGTAGGAGTTGAGAGTATTATATACAAATTCAAGGAAAATAATTGGGATAAGTAATTTGGTCAGAATGTTTGAAAGGGTGATGAATATTAGTAAAAATGATTTCTTTAGTTTCAACAAAGATTGGTCCAAATTAAACACATTGCAATTTAAGCTCCCAGTTAACTATAACACACCATATAACATTGCTTGGTAACCTGTTTTGGAAAAGATCAAATACGTTCAACCTTTTCTTTTAGTAAGACCTAATATTTACTTGCTTCTTTTAATAGTATTCAGGTTATATATTTATATAAACCCTTTTATATAAATTTATAAACAGTTTTTAGCATACTTCCATATAAGATTTACTTGGAGAAAGGTTAAACTGTTACAATTAAATGGAAGGACTGCATTACTAAAAACAACCCATATTAAAATTGGGATTTCATTTGAAACTTAAAGCATACAAATGCATCTGTTCACATTTTAACAGAGAATTATTGATTCATCATAGAGGCCACATAGCAGCCAGAAAGAGTTTTTGACAAAAATCGCAATTGCAAATCAGCTATCATTACCTCCGACTCCAGAGACTCCACAGCACACTGAACATAAGACCTATTACAATCAGTTCGTTATACTACCCTCTGAGATAAACTGGCAGGTACCTGTGCAGACGCTGAGCTCCATCCAAGAAAACAGACTTTTCCACTTCCCTGTAGAGTATTCAAAACAAAATTAGCTCCTACCATTCAACATTAAACTTAGTGCGACAGGACAAACTCAGTAATTAACACCCCCTTTTTTCTCCTCCATGACATTCCAATATGCACAAAATCACTACAATTGAGATTTCTGCACCCTGCCCACTAGATTTCTTTGTACCTGAAGAGTAAATCCTGGTTTAACCTGCAATCTTTGACAGCATGTTTATTAAAACATTCCAAATACAGAAAAAAAAACAATATTAGATTGGGTAATGCAAGAAGAAATCCAGTGGGGTAATGCAAGACAGATCTCTTACTGTATTTCCATGTCCTCCACTGGAAGTCAAAACCATCTTACAGTGCTGTTCACGAACTTCATTTTTTCCTTTATGCGTTGCTGTATGAGCCTGCACTACAATCCCATCGCCACTGTACTGATCTCTCTTTAGTAAAAACTGCTTTTCTTTTGCTAAATTCAGGGCTCAGATCTTCCCTCTAGTTTTCAGAACAGCTGCTTTTTAACTTGCTGTTTTATTGTGCTTTTTTGCTTAACTACTCTTTTTTAAAGTACTTTCAGCACTTAATGTCTTAATTTCAGAAAATACCCTACTTTAAAAAATTCAGTTTTCTTGTTCCATTATTGCTCCCCCATAACAGTATAAACGCTTAGAAAAAAGTTAAGTAATTTTCATATTTTAAAAATCTCATACTGTAAGAGTACAGAAGGATTATTTTAGAATTTTCCAAATTTTCTAAATTATTAATCACACAATTATGAAACAACAGAGCTTGAATTGTCTTTTCAATAACTGTCAACAAAAATACAAGATGCAAATGTTAATCATACCAAGAGATGTTTTGTTTACATATGCTAAAACAAACAATATAATATGGAGTTATGTACTGTACATCTTGTGATTAACAAGTTTGAATTTGTTTGAAATGTAAAAAGGGGAGCATGATATAATTCTTAATCTTGATTGCACTAAATCAATAAAATCATTATTATTAGTTTCATCGTGAAGCACAAACCAGAAAAAACAAGTGGAAACTAAATAGAAGTGCGTTTAAAACCGAGATCAGGAAGTTTTTGTTTATGCATTGGACTGTGGGTCTAAGTCTAAAACAATGCATCTAAACTGAAACTCATCACATAATATATGGCTGATTTGTAATCTGGACCATCTTTAAGAACTCAAAAGAATAAAAATGTCAAAGTGTAATAAATGAGCTGAAGTCGGATGAAAACAGAAGAGACAGGGATCCCCAGTATCAGAACATCATAAGCAGAAGAGATGCACACCACTGAGCATTGTCATAAATTACAAACACCCATGAAATAAATTTTTTAAACAGTGAAGGGTGCTGTGAACGTCTCATTAACAATACCCCAGTGGAAGAATTTTTCCACAGGCCTTAATTAAAATCTGTCTTATTCCTCCGTGCTTCAGAACTTTGAGGCGTTTTCATTGACGCACTGCTTAATGTATTGCACAAATTGGTGCTCTCACTTTCAGCAGACCTTAGTGGTCTTGATATTTTTTAGCAATGCACCATGAAACACTAAACATGTCAGATCTAAATGCACATATTTCTTTAAGAATGTAAAAAATCAGGAAAATCAAATCCTAGGAAGGTTGTGCATATGGTCATTTAAAAAAACATCACCTAAAAGTGCTGACACACAAACAAGTTGACTCCAAACAGGTAATACTACTGAAATATCCCGACAATTCAATACATCAATTACAAAAAAAAGAACAATTAGTGGATAGAGATATCAAAGACCTCAGCACATAATACAAAGCACAATTCCTCTAAACTGAAAACACTGCACATGCAGTATTTTCTAGCTTGTATACCTCAATTCTGCTTGTACCTTCTGACATACAGTAAAGGTATTTTTTTAAACTTTCTGCTTGAAAAAATCCTGTCAGCTTCCCTCTTCACCAACTCAACTTCAGCTTGAAAACCATTACTCCAGTATCAACCACAATTGAAAACAGCAGCAGAAAACTGATTAAGTACAGTCAATTACAAAATGTTTCCTACCCTTTAAAAGCTAGACGTTTGACATTTTATGCGAGTTTGATTCAAGCCAAAGCATATCATTGACCACACCTGTCTGTGGACCAGGCTCTCAGAACACAAAAATATGTATTATTCGTTTTTTTTAAATGTCCCCTTCTCCTGTATCCAGCATGCAAGGAAAAATGACTGAATGATTAGCTTTAGATCTAGAAGTCCATCCAATCCCCATTCCAGCCAAGCCAGTGAATTGAGCATGGAGTTGTCTCAGAAGGGTGTAATTAGGCACTGGATTAACTGGTAGAGCAATCAAGTCTTCAACTGATCCAACAGTTCGATTTCCTTTCCAAGTCCATGTGTGCTTCTTTGATAAACTCCCCAGAGGATCCCTTACAAAGATGAGAGAAATCCTACAACTGATACTGAGTCCATACACACTGCACCAAACTCCAAACAGGCCATGCTGTTATTTAGAAATTGTCACACTGTAGCAGCTGTATTGCATTTCTGAGACAAATGTGTTAAAACCACCTGAAAACTGTCAGAGCATTGGTACGCAAAACGCCTCTCACCTGACTTATCAATATCACCAAGAGCAGTGGCTCCGAGCAATGGGGTTTTTGCTTCCAACTCATTTTTTTTAAAGCTAGAAAATAATACCTGTACATAATGCCCCCAAATCTAATTTGCTTAGCAGAATAGCAAGATTTTTCACAGCAGTCCAAGATAGTATCATCAGAATGAAAGGCATGCAGAGATCTGTCCAAAATGTTACAGGATGACCAGGTTTTCAACTGATGGTGAGTAAATATAGGTCCTTCGAGTATAAGCTGAAGGTGCTGTTGTAGTCTCCGATCATTGTGCTACAAAGTTGCTGCATATCTATAAAAACCACTGAAAAAGTGGAAACTGAAACCTGAAACCATTACTAGCACCACAAGGCACTTGAGAAAAGCGTTGTGGGTCTCATGTCTTGAGCCTTGCTCTGTTTTATTGCTTTTACTGGCAGTGGTGATACTGGCAGAGGACACCCTATAAGGGTTGACATTGGAAAACGCCAATCTGTGCATCTAGAAATAAAGAAAAAAACATTATCAGAACCTTTTTAAAGATGTTTAAAAGTGTTAATTTCTGATCATTATAAACTGCATCTGTGCCATGCAAATTACAGACTGGAAAGTGATATAAAGAGCATTGCTAAATCACAGGGGTATATACAATTCTGGTAAATCACTGAAGACAGTTCAGAGAAATGTAATGAAAGATTTGTTCAAAATCCCAGTCTAACAGTAGTGTAGGAGCAAAAGGAGCAGATGGGTTCTCATTACTAACCTTACTTTCTTATGTTTTTATATAGCATGTCTAATGCAACCAGTAATATTGAAACTAACTCTGTTAACTTGGATTTTGTGGTAACTGAAATCTCTAGAACTGGAACATTTTAAATGTAATTGCTGCTGACATGAGGTACGTGTTTGTCAGTGTGAGTTCTCTTGTAGATCTTGAAGTAGAAAATAAGACTCTCAAGCAAAGGAAGTCAGTTGCTTTACGGATGAAGCCTCATTTTCGTCTCCTTCAGGGCAGTACTAAACAGAGATTATACATTGAAACTGAAGTATACAAAGACTGAAGGTGTGCTTCAGCTGATGCTATGCAGTCTTATTTTAACCACAAATGCTCTAGGATCAGAAAAGCAGGAACAATGTTTGAAGCCCATTTTTTTTACACTTATACGATTAATTACTGGCTGTGTTTCTAAAGGGGCATGGGATAACAAAACATGAGAGGTTTTGTAACTGAAAAGACCCCCAAGGTGAATTATTTATCAAATTTCCTTTGAATCATCACAACAGCAAGATTTTACTTTCCTGCAGAACATGAATAATTAATATCTGAGCCTCACCCTGGGTAACAGGAAAAAGGCTTACATTTCAAGTGTGAATGCATGAATAGCTATAATTACTAAAACCATTTTTGTGGTTCAGTGTACATTTTCTTTGTTCAAGATTTTTCCTCCAGCCTTCACTTTTCATCTTCAGTTGTTTAAGTATTACAAGCGCTTTGCCCTCCACAAAACAGAGTTCTGTTTTCACTACTGTGATTCATTTTCGCCAAAAGATGAATAGATCAAAATATGACATTCACGTTACAAAACAAAGCTCAGCAAAAATTCACAGGTGAGCTTGAACAGCCTGACACCACTGGTTTTCGGTAAACTCAAAATGTCAATCAAGCCATACAGACTGCCAAAAGACAAAACAGACATATTTCATTTTTGTGTCATCAAATGTCAGTCTGTTTTAATATTCACCTTCAACTGTAATACAAATTGAGTCATGCTTGTCCCTCACGACTGAAGGATACTTCATGATTCAACTTAATTGTCTCTGACAGAAATTTGATATTGAAATCACTAGAGTAAAACAGACTCAGCTGTGATTGTTTGCAGAGTCTTATTGAGTGGGCTCCTCAAGCACAAACGATACACTAACAAAATATCAGCTATGGTTCCCCTTCTTTTCAGGGGGCTGCAAGCAGTGCACTGAAATACGAAAGAAAATCTTGTAAACTTTGAGAAAGACAAAACATGTTTCATGACTTTATACTTACGCACTAAATTGGCAGTGACTTCATCTTCTTCATTGAGGTAAGTTCCTGCTTTGTTCCCTCTTCCTTCCCTTTACGTTTTAACCTGCAATTACCAAGAAAGACAAGCTTAGAAATCACTGGGTTGACATTCACTGTCAGGGTGAGATTTACTGTTGTTCTACTCATATCATTGTTGTACAGGACCAGCAAATAACTGTTAGAAAATACTTTAAAATAACAATAAAATGTCAGAGTGGTTACAAACACTAACTAAAGAGACGTGTAGCTAGATGAGTCTGATTTTCTTCACTGGACTTGGTTTCAACACTGTTCAAAATTATCTCCAGTTAATTGTAGCACTATATCAAAACACTCAGCATAAACTAAGAAGCATAACCTCAGCACTATGCTTTAAAAATACCCAAATCACATTTTGTACAGTGTAAGAACAAAATACAGCAGCAAAACAATATGGCTATTCCATGAATATGGAATATATTCCAAATAATATGGCCATGATTTTCGTCAACAAAGGTCTGACATGGACTATTGCATGCAGTTCTGTTAGGAATAAGAACAACAAGTGCAATGTATTGGGGTTGACATAATAAAATCTCCATGTCTGACATAATAACAGCTTTAGATGATAATAATTTAGGACCTGTGTGCTTACACTCTTGACTAAAATTTTCATTTCATTATGGAAGACTATATTTCAGTGATATACAGTATAAAGCTTGAATGTGAGTGATTCCCCATCCCTCTAGTTGTCCCCGTTAGACTATTTTTTAAATAAATAGCATAAAGTGAACACAGGTCAGTCAAATGGCATCTTGAGTGCTGAAATCCCTCAAGATTTGACTGAGATTCTATCTCCAGAATGCATGGAGATCAACCTTTAACTCAGTCTAAACGCCTACTTTCACTACCTTGTGATATATGGGATGTCATAAAGCCCCTAGGGAGACGATTTTCAAGTCCTCCAGGAACATACTTTTACTTTGCCGAAATTGTATAACCCAGTTTCTAAAATCATTCTACACTAATATTACAGACACTGCTACTGCTGGGTAACACATTGCAATACAAAACTGTTTTAAAATAACCATAGTACATATGCACATACATATATACATAAGAGGAAATAATAGTTACTTATAACTGGGGCCAATTTTTCCCAGAACCCAATTAACCTACAGTACAGTACACGTATGTCTTTGGATTGTGGGAGGAAACTGGAGCACATGGAAGAAATCCACATAAATATGGATGGCAAGAACATCCAAACTCCACTCAGCACCCTAGGTCCAAATCAAACCCAGGGCCCCAGCACTGTGAGGCAGCAATGCTAAGCAATGCACTATTGTGCCGCCCCAGTAACAACTTCAGCTCAGTAAATTCTTTGATTTTTTGGTTAACTAGCCCAGAGGAATGAGAACATTAGTAGCATGACAATGAAAACCAGCTGTGAATTCCCTGCCTTTACATTTGTTTACCAAGAGCTATTTCCAAGCTATTCTAAGACACGGGCACAGACATACAGACTCTAAAGACTTATTTTCAACACTGAATCCTCAAACATTAGTATACCCACAAAATAAGAAAGAGATGTTAAATCCAAAAAGTGTATTTTTTCCCTTTATCTTAAAAGGCAGCACACAGTGTGTGTATTGCTCAGTTAATTAATAACTAGTTACCAATCATGTTGTGCATGTTATATGTAACCCTGTTATTCTTTCCTTCTGCTCAGAGTGCGCTGTATTGCTAATTGCCTGAGGGAACCTTCCTAAAATGGGGTTTGTGTGTAGAGGTACACATGTGATACACCAAATACTTCTTAACAAGGTGCAACATGTTTTTGTTTCCCCCAGGGTGGATCTCCTGGTAAGAAGTATGAAGAGTAATTCTATTTAATCAGAATAGGTTTCATAATAGCAAATATAAATACTGATATATCACATAGGTGATAAAATGCCAGGGTGCTTCTCAAAAAGAGTAGGGGTGTCACCCTGGCATCCTGGCCAAATTTCCCATTTTTTCTTTACCAATCATGGCCTCCTAATAATCCCCATCTCTGAATTGGCTTCATCACTCTGTTTTCCTCCCCACTGATAGCTGATGTGTGGTGAGCACACTGGCGCACTATGGCTGTCGTCGCATCATCCAGGTAGATGCTGGAGGTGGTGGAGGGGAGTCACCATTACCTGTAAAGTGTTTTCAGTGGAGTGTCCAGAAATACGCTTATAATTATTATTACATATTTTTTTTTAATTGGTTGTGAGTAGTATGTAGCAGAGACCAAATTAATAGATTTGTATGCACATGACAAATTAAGAAATTAACTAATTTTAATTTGGAGTGATAAAACACACACCAATGGATCATCAGGTTATGTGTTTGAATAATGTTCATAATTCTTGGAAATCTAGAAAACTCTCTATATCTAGAGCATAGCCATCACATCACAAGCTGAAATCTTGTGTGCCCAAAGGGAAAGCAGAGGCTGCTGTTCATTAAAAAAAGATGCCTGTGCAACAGCACATCTCACCAGATCAAAACAACAAAAAAGGCCAGCAGAGCCAGAACTACTCCTGCAAACAGCCCGAGAGAGATGAGCATTCCCAAATCGCCATAATGCTGGATACGTACATCTGAGGAGAGACAGAAAAACAAGAATAATTAAAGGGACAGAGTTTAAAAACACACAGGCAGCCCGCAAGGCTTTTGATGTGAGTTTGAACTTCCTTGTTTAAATTTAGCACACAGGCACGTACATGTTGGTGTTTAATGGGTCTCTTTTCCTGATGTGATACTTCTCTTCTGTGGTGCATATTTGCTATCTACAGTATATACTACACACACTTGCTCACAGGGATTGGTAATGTCATGTGAATGAAATGCTTGAAATGTTATGACTGCAGCATCCTCTTCACAAAATTCGGTTAAGCCTTTTGTCTCTTTAAATACTATATATAGCCGAAACCCCTCATTATAATTTAAACCACCAAGACTAGTCTTTATCTTTGAATTTTTCCAAATCTTCCACTTCAGTGCTAAGAAATACGTGACTAATAACTGAATGTATGCACGAGAAAACTGTTAGGAAGGTTTGTCTTCTCTCTCCTTTAAAAAAATAAACTGCTGAGTTTAAAAAATAAAAATGATTAAAAGTTATTTTAATCATATATTAGTTTGACAGTAACAGCATTAATGGTTGACTCCTTGGTGTGCATGTGTGCTTGTGTAATGTTCAGAAAGGTTATAACCTTAAACCAGGAAAACCATATTTCAATATGAAGGATGATGATTTTGCTTTTCATAGGTATTGAAAGTTTAAGATATAATTTGACAACCACTGCCAGAAGTTCTTAAGTACTTCTGTACAACTGGGATTTATGTTTGGAGGTCAAACAGAGCTACATGTACACTATGTTACAAACAGGAAAGTCAGTTTGAAAGCACTTAATGGCCTTAATGTCAAGACTATATATGACCTCAGAAAATCCAAGGTTTTAAAACAGTTCTGTTAAGTATATATAGCTATAGGTAAAAGACTGCTCTTAACCAGTAAAAGCATGTTATTGTATTCAAAAAGGACAAAAGTTAATTCAGCCAAATTCTAAAGAAAGATTGTCTTGTATTTTGCCAACACGTCAAGACACTATTTTCATTATATAAGCACTAGAGTTTTAAAAAATTGGGCAGAGCAAAATTGACGTCTTAAGGCCTTAACTGCTGTTTTAAACCAAGCACATTCTTTTACTGTGATTACAAAACAATTTGCTAGAAATTATTTTTTTCTTCCCATTTGAAGTCAGGATTTTAAAGGTCTGTTTGTTGTTTGGAAAGTAAATTGCACTGCACAAATAGAGAGACACTCACTAATGGAAACAGAGGTCTTTTTAGCTCTTAAATGTAGACTTACAGCAGTATTAAGCCATGATACTCAACAAAATCATCAGCTTTTAATTTCAGGCATGTAGATATACACTGTAGTTACGTCTAGCTCCAAATGCTTTCAAAGGGAAAAAGGCACAATACATAAAACAAACAGTACCTGATGCATTTTCACTTACTGTTGTGGAAAAAACAATATAACGACACTATGTCAAGTTATAAGACACTACAATATACTGTAGTTTATACATGTTTGTTGCAGCTAACGTAAGATTTCTTATGGGAACTTCAAATGTTTATTTTATGCTCTCTGTGAACATGGACCACAGGTTTATTTGTCTTGCAGTTATTTTTTACATATAAAACAATTTCATTTTGAATGTAGTGCTGCCATACTAGACATAGAAAAAGGTTACATTAAAAGGTAAAATGAACTCCTTTTCACAAGGATCAGTGCTACATATAAAGTACATTTTAAAATTCTGTATATAGCTGCATACAGTACATATGAATTTTAAATCGGTTAATCCACTACAACATTTTACCATTATTTACTACAACCATTTACTGACTGTTCAAGAAACTTAATAGACATACCAATTAAAAACAAGTATAGTGGGACAAACAATATTATACATAATAAATGTGTATATCAGTCTGTTTTAGATGATGCTCCTAATATTTACGTGTAAAATAACACTTAGGGTTTAAAACCTTGATTCATCCTGTGGTGACTTTACCTGTTTTCGGTGTTGCAGATTCTTCAAAAATTTCAGTACCCCAGTCTGAATCCTGAGCAGAAGCTGGTGTAACAGTTGGTTCTAAAAATAAATTAAAGTGAAAAGAATAATAGCAAATAAAAAGCCTGATAGACAAATCAGGCAAAACTTCTCACAAGCTGTGTGTGGGCAGTGATTCATATAAGCTATTTAGAAGGCTCCTTTACACCCTCAAGACAGCAGAAATTCATCTGAATCAGTTCTTAGAGTACATAGCCCTTTAGAGTGCTGATTTTCTGCATGATTTCTGGAAGTCAGCTTGTGGCTGATTAGCAAGCAAGTGATAACAAATGATAGTACAACACAAACACTCAAATGAACTATTCCTGTAACACAAATGGTTTATTTTAGCAAAGGAAAAAGTCGATAGCTTATGGTTTTCAAATGGCTTTAATGAGGAAAATAGAAAAAATAACCATTTGCCACATAAAATATTTGCTGTTACACTTCTTGCCTCCAGAGTTCTGGCACATGGATACTCTGGTGTAAATTACCTCTGCAGAACACTTAGTATATATGGCGAATCAGTCATGGAAGAATTAGCTCTGCAAGCTGGTAAGTTTGCAACCATCTAAACACTTCTAAAAACTTTTAGGATTACAGGGATGCTTATTAGTTGTAAGCATGACTGGAGAATGTATGCTCCAGTTTTCTCAGAATGCATTCTGCAAAAAAACTAAATTCATACCCTCAGAAGAACAAAGCTCTACCCTTAAAAACTTAAGAAAAAGAAAGAAAGGGGATTTACACTCTTTAAATATGCACCAAGGAAGACAGAGAAAACTATTTTGCCTATTGTACCTATATAGTAAAATAGAGTACAATACATTTATTTGAATGAGCTGGACATTATCCTACATGCACAGATTTCTTTTTTCCTAACTATACCAAAGAATTTCTGACACAATTCAGGCATAAGAAAGGAAACTCCTTCACGGAATAAGATGTGATTCAGCGTTTTAAGTAAGATGGTTCAGGATCATCACCAGTAGTATAATATACACTGACATTTTTCTATCACTTCCTGTACTAGTACAGATTCATTTCTGAAGCCTGTATAAAATTCTGTTCTTGTCAAAAAGACAAAATTGGACCATGCTGCCTTCAGTGTGATAACCTTCCCTTTGTTTGTTAATGATAACTGTTTAGTTTTTCCTCTTGTCAAGTCTCCATACCTATCCAAGGTAAGGCTTCCACTTCTGGACTCCATTCACTCCAGTCCCCATTGTCGAAGTCATCTTTTGCCTGTACTTGGATTCGGTGACGTTGACCAGCTAATGCATCAGTTATTATTAGGTTTGTGTCTGTCGTTTTCACCTAAGGAACCAGAAAGCATATTTCAGCATAAAATAAGGCATGGGTGAGGGAAGCTTTCTGAACTGAAAAATACCACCAAAAAACATCTTGCTGTATTTGAAAAATCCAGTATACTGTATATGTTACTAATTTCTCATCTTCTAGTAATCCATTTTAGACCATAAAAGGTAAATACTGAAAAATGATCATTCTATCCTTGGAATCAAGGATCACAGCAAAACCAAGCCTTTCTGAAGCACTGGGCACAAGGCTGAACTATACAATTGGACAGGGACAGAACACCAGGCCGTTTACAGGACTAACAGACTCACGGACAATTTAGATACATTAATTATCCTCGTTAGCATGTAACCGCAAGTTAATTGCTGTGAAACTTGGGGGAATTCTTTAAGTGTATGATTACTTAGCATTTTTATGTCCATTTTCACGTAATTAAAATTTGAATGCGTATAGTTAAATAACTGCTCTGTTGCAACTGTCTAGCTAAGAAAAAGGCTACTGATAAAAGAATTTGAATCAGTTACATTAAAGGTACAGAAATGCATTGTAATTACACATATAACTGCCATGCACTTGTGTTATAAACAACAAAACTATACATACAATAAACATGTATTTGCTGTGTTGCTACAGCATATTAACTGATGTTAAACTCTGACAATAACTTTTTCCAAGATGTGATAAAACTGAAAAGCAGGTTAAAACAGACAGGAAACAAAGCTTTACGGATACTTCCATATCCATCTTACTTGACTGCTGCTGTTACACTTGCATTCTATCTAATCCTAATCCATACATAGTGTTATTTATCTGACTGCACCATTATGTATTTTAATATGTAAACTCATTTGGCAGGTATAGCAGGACCAATTTCATCTCCACAGAAAAAACAGCTGCCAATGAATGACTTTTCTTAAAACAAAATAAGTCTATGTGTGGCCGGTTTTGTCAAAAAGATGTCATTAGATCAAGTTTGTCCAAGGGACAAGGTTTTGGCTGGTTTGTGTAAATACAACAAAGCACAGAACAATCGAAACCTCAGGCATGTGTCATCTGACCACACAACCACCGCCAGCTGACCTCCATGCAAACCCAAACACAGAACTCACCAGGGACCAGGACGCTGACCCCACAGGCCTGTGGCGAAGCTGAAAGCGGAGGGCAAAGTGCTTCTCATTGATCCACGAAGAAGGATACCGCCACTTCACCTCCAGTCTTCTCGGCTGGCCAGGAACAGGCTGCACGATCACCCCTTCAGGAGGATCAGGCTTCACTGTAACACGACACAGATACACACAGGCCACTGTCAGTTTTATACACACACACAAACACACGAGGCCACTGCCGGCCTACGTGACCGCATGCAAACGCAGCCTGGTCAACTGCCTCGTGCCTGCCAGAAGCAACAGCTTAGTTTACTGAGAAAGTTAGAGAGACAAATAGAGAACATGTCATTTTTTGTGTAAGATCAGTAGTGTTAATGAATCCCAGAGTAATACAAATGTTTCTATACAGATTATCACAGCTTCAGTTTTCTTTTTGCAATTCCAGCTCCCATTCTGTAAATCTATCCAGTGGTGTGTTGTCCCTGAGCTCATCTTAGGATTGCCGTGCATCAATTTCACTCTCAGATTTGCCCAGTTTACTCTGATGCCACTGCATGAGCAGAAGCTGTTACTTTGACAGATTTTGTCTCAGAAAAAAACACCTTAAGGTGTAATACATATTAGTAAAGGATCATGTATTGTATGGCATCATGTATTGCAAATCTGAGACATGCAATGCATAAAAGAAGAATTGAAATGTTGGCATTTTGTTTACAGTTCTCAAAAAGCATAGTGTAAAGTGCACAATTTATATACACTTTTTTCTTGAAAAGTAAATAATGTCCCTGTTTTACAGTGAAGGCTGCACACTATAGTATTGTTTCAGAATAAGGATACAGATAAAACAGGTAAAACAGCAGCATCATCTTAAAGAACCACAAAAAGATTATTTGGACAAGCCTAATGGGAGAGGAGTTAGGACTTGTCAGCCAGGGCTCTCTAAATCCTAGTAAAAGAGCCTCCTTTGACACTTTCTGGGAACCCGCAGGCTGGCATTGAGGTAATGACGGACACACCTATCCAAAGTCTGTTGTGAGGTGAGAACCTGATAAAAATAACTGAGGTGAGGTGATTCTAAATGAAAAGCAAAAATGTCTGAGTAGTTACCTAGCTTTGGACATTTCCAAACATCTCTAGTTTCATATCCTATGAATCATGTGCTTGAGCAGCATCACATCCACACATCACAGATTTCTGAGAAAGGCTTTTCTGGTTCATACTAGCTCTTCCTAAGAGTGATGATTTCTTATTATCCATCAACATCATACACATATTAAATATTTGACTTGGTGAACATCTGTCAAATCCTGTCACAGTTATAAATTAACCAATTTTATCCATTAAAATGAAGTTATATACATAAATTGACACTTTTACACAAAACCCACACCATGATTGGTTACAAAGTAACTTACCAATGTCATGTATCTGTAACTTTAATAATGTGAACTTAGATCCAAGTGGGTTGACCTCTGTGATATTAATAACATGGTAATGGTGCCAGATTGGTGGACTTCTTATAATGCATTCATTTACTGTGTACGAGTCCTGGTGGCACATCTGGACTGTGTCCTCTCCCATCCTGTAGAAGATATAAGAACACGGTCAGTAAAAAGTAGTCCAAGTTAAGCCTATTATTTCTAAGCTCAAAGTTAAAAAAGTTCTTTGAAAAAAGCTCTTCGTGGATTTGTCCAGAATTCCTTACTGTGACATTTGCACAGCAAAAAAAGACATGCACGAAGCAGAGCACAAACCTGAAACTGCCATTTGGGAAACATCATATTAAATAACAGGAAACTAAAAGTCCACATCAAAGGCTTCAGTTCCTCAAGACTTTGTCAGCTGACTGACATCATTGTACCAGAATCCTGAAATTAAGTGGCTGATTTTTTTGCACGTTTGTTTTTTTTCATTTCTGAAAATACACTTTGAAAAACGGAGGTGAACGAATATGGATTGTCACCATGTGGTTGTGACTGACCACAAAATGGGTGACTACGGTATAGTCAATCTGTGCATCACACACACATTTACAACAGTTCTGTAGCTGAAGAAAAACAAAGTCCCCAACAAATTAAACATCATGTAACATACAGTAGACAGTTTTATTAAAAGTATATTAAGTTTGATGAAATGTTATAGAACAAACATGCTACGATGTTATACTTTAACAGATTGCTTATTATGCAATAAGCCACACAATATATAGTCACAAGACCCCAAACATGTCTTCACATGCTGGCAACAAGAGTCAATTAAATACCTGAAGGGTTTTGGTGAAGGTGTTTCAGCTATTCAACACTTTAAAGAGATTTTCACAGTATCAAAGTAGAGGCAATTGCACAGGAAAACAATGAATGAGAAAGCTAACGAGTGGACTTCAGAACTTAAAATAATGATGCACCTCAACACAATTTCACCTTGCACAACAGGAATGGGGGAATCAAAACCATGTTAAAAAAATAAAATAATTTCAGATAGGCGGATAGGTCAGCTAGAAAAGAATTAACAGCCATGTACCTTACTCAACCTCCCTGTCTATTACCTCACCACTATCTACTTCAATTTTGCATTTGTTAAGAGGTGATCACCAATTTCAGTGGCAACCTGGAATGGAGATACTTTTTAAATGTGTATTTTCTCTGATAAACTAGCCAAAAATTCAATACACCAAACTAATTAAATAATCCAAATATACCTTGGTGATCAGCTGAGGACAACATCTGACAGCACTGTGCAGGCTGGTGTGTGAAAATGAAACTATTTCTAAATGAACACAATGTTACAGCAACAAGCTTTTAATAGAACTCACACTACGATACTTTTAGACATCTGCACACAGTTCCAGCATTGCTGAACTACTGTACCACAGATCACAACATAGACAGGATGTTAAAGTGCAAAAGAAGGTGAATTTAAAAAATTGTACAAAGCACTTAAAGTAAAAGTTACAAATGCAAGCAGGGTACTTTGAAATTAAATCCAGTCTGTCCTTATTCATATGCAGGACAAAAAGCTGTGAATTTGTGTGTTTAAAAGAATCATTTTTATTCAGTTTCTTCGATGTACATATAAAAATCGAAGCAGTTAGTGTGGGTGCATCTAGCTAGTTTCCAGATGCAAGGAATCCAGTCCTTCGCTTTCTCAAGGTCAGAGTTCTGCATATTTTACAAATCTTCTTAAATCATTACATCCTTTAGACCCAGGCCAGTTCTAACTTTTCCCATCTGAGCAAAATGAGCTCAGTAATGTAATGCAGTTCAGTGGAATGAAAAGCAGAATACCCACAGGTGATGAAAGACTGAAGTTCAGGTCGGCAAATAAGAACAAATTTCCACCAAACCGTGTCCCCTCACCTGTACGTTGTGATGTACTTTGTGGGAAGAAAGGTCTTCTCCATTTGCTCCCAGGAGCAAAGGACAGTGGTGTAATTAGGCGCCCTGCAGGTCACCCGCACTAACCCTGGAGAATCTGGAAACGTTGGAAAAAAAATAACATGAGGCCAAAAAAAAAGAACCGTTGGATGTGTCCATCACATACATCATGTATGTTGGATGTGTCTCTATTGCTTCAAACTTCCATTTTTTGAGTGAAGAACAGGAGAGGGAGAAAAGGCTCAGAACAAGATTCCTTCCGCATTAGTCAAGGATGGAAGAAAAAGTATGTTGCTCGCGTGAAAGCACAGTGAAAGGTCAGACTGGATATCAAATCAGATTTCTACATGGAAAATCTATTCTGAATTCATGAAAAGAAAATTGGATGTAACAAACATGTTTACTAACCTCAGATATGATCCCTTGATATCACGCACCAACTGATCTGTTTGTAATGAGTCAGACAGAAGTACCCTTTTAAAAAACCTAAATGTTTTTTAAATAGTGTAATAGAAGTGTTTCTTACATTACTGTTACATAATAACTTTGAAATGGTGGTGGTGTTTTGATGCAGTGCTCTTTCTTTCATGGTGTGAGGAAAATGGCCAAGTTATAAATGATGAAATGAAGAACTGTACCATACATTTTGGCGCAAACATGTGGCATGTCTATTTCTTAGAGATGAAAGAGCAGTTTTGTGTGGTGAGTACTGTGTACTGTGGTCTCTCTGCTGGAATAGAATCTTAGTGAAGTGTCTTTCTTAGGATTGAGGAAGCCGACTCGCTTTTCTTTGAAATATTTATGGTTGTTCTTTTGAAAGAGACATCAAGTCGTATTTTTGAAAAATCAAAAATTCTCCTGACCCACAACCACAGAAGCAGACACTGGGACTGGGTAATACTATAACAAACATAATAATATGTGCATACACTAATTATAAATGCCAAAATCTAACGTTTTTTTCTCTACTAAAATTCACTCAAAGAAAAAAAAAGCCCTGTCACATTTAAACTTTCCACATATCTTTTAGTGACTCCTTGCACATTTTTTTACTGCATGGAAAAACAATTACTGCTGAAAGCCTCAACTGAAAGGAGAAAAATATTTCTGCTTCGTGTACTGTCTATCCCTCCAAATTTATAAGTGATACAATTCACATGGAGAGAGCAAATAAAGAGTGCAATGTAATCCAGATCCCTCTAGGAATAAAACAAAATGGAACATCACTAAAAAGACTAATGACAAATCTTTGCAACCGGCCTGCAGTATCCAGCATGTTTGTCCTATAAATGTCCTGAAAACTATAAATGTGCTGGGCAGAAAATCAACCCACTAATTAAATGATCATGCTTTAAATTACGAGGCAAGTCAGTGCACTGTGCTACTTTTCCAAAATCAAAGCCACCCATATGGTCAACCAATTGTGGATAATCAGCAGTCTAAATGCAAATACTATGTACAATTACCTCAATTCATATTTAGATACTATCATATGCTAAAAAATTGCAATATTCTTTTTATAGTATCAAAAGCAAACATTTTTGTATATAGTCAGTGATATTACTTTTTTTAAAGTCTTGCATTCAAAATGCAAGTGCTTGCAGTAAAAAAGTAGTATCATGTGATTCTCAGACTGTTGATGCTCTTTCTTGTGATCCATGACCTCACTTCCTCTAAAGGTTTTTAAATTGTTTTTTAAAGGTTACATAGCAAGTTACTTCAAAAATGAATCCCTCATAATAGCAACATATGTTATGCTTAATGTTCATCTGGTAGTTATATAGGTTTTAAAATCATACAGCTATCAATTGTTTACACATCTAATGCCAAGCCAAATGCTTTAAGGTTAAGTTATTTCATCTTTAACGTTCAAAACACATTCTAGAAAACATCTTCTTATTCAATGCATGTAACTGAATTAGCATTTTTACAATATATTGTACCCCAAAACAAGAAAAAATAAATACTCTGACACTTTAGGACAGCTTAAATATAAAACTACACAAAAAATATAGCTCTTGTTAAAAAAAATAAATGACAGCTGGAAAACATTTAATTGCAAGAAATTCTGAAAACAGTACAAGCTGAAGGTATCGTTATTTTCATCTCAAGCCTACACTGTATAACCAAATATTAAAATGTTTAAGAACAAGGAGTGCAGTACTGATTTTCATATTATGTACAGTATTTGTTTTTATCATATTATTAATTTCAAATTAGTCATATTAATATACAGTATATATAATTCCTGTATTCAATGATGTAGTTTGAAATCAACTAATCCTGCAGTGCAAAGTTCAGTTGGCTCACACTGTGCACTAACACGTGTAAATTTGTAAAGACTCCTAGTTTAAGAAACACACAAGCAGTCATTAATAGCTTTTGTTACCCAGATTCAGCATTCTACTCCTCCTCTTCCCTTCAGGAAATCAAGTGCTATGTGGTTGGCAACTTCCTCTCTCAGGAAATGTACAGACCTTCACCGGGCCAGGGCACTACTGATTCAGGCTCGGTTTCTCCCACTCCTGTCTCACTCTCCAGCTCCTGACATACAGTTGTCTAAAATCAACTAAAATATATATCCCTTCACAGGTAAGTCCCGATGAATGCGAATGCTGTGTAACCTTTTCTTCATTTTTCAAGAAGACAACAGCATAGTCAAAAGCAAATCACACAAGCCTTTGCTTTATACCCTTGGAGGAATGTGATATATGAGAACAGTTACAAAAGAGAGAAGAGAGTTCAAGCCATCTAGCCCATTGGGTGCACAGTAGTTCAGCCATTTCATGAAAGAAGTTAGGGTATCAGCTTCAACAACATGGCTGGGTAACTTGTTCCATACTCCCATCAGGGAGCAGATACATTACAGCTGATGACTACTAAGAAATCAAAAAACGTTTGCTTGCAGTGAATCAGATTTTGCATGCCAAAATGTAATATATCTCTATAATGGCAGTTTCAAACATATCTAGACCAATTAACTGTGATATTTAATAACTGGGTAGCAACACACCACACATTCTCAGAAAAAGAGCTAAACAGAACCACCTAATATTTCTTCCAAAAACACTCCTTTTTTATAATCTAGGTGTCATGCTTGAGCATGTACACTATTTAAGTGTCATTTTTGTGCATGTGGTATAATTTTGTGTGTATGTTAGAATTTTGTGTAGGCAGGATAGTGTACCTCACTCTGTATGAACCCACACTGCATGTGAATATATACAACTGCATATGGCCAAGAATGTGTGTGTGCTCATGCGTACAGATTACACTCAAGATTCTGTCCAGAAGTAAGAGGCGTTTAAACATTAAGTAACTCAGAATTTCAATTGTTTATTCAACCTTACAATGTAATTCATTCAGGTTGTTTTTGCAGTTGTCTGGATACTTGAATTTCTTCCAACTGTCAAAATGTTGAGAAAAATATAACCTTCAGTATCTATAATCATCAACAGGACAAAACAATTCGCCTGTGCAGAGGAATTGAACCACATTTTGTATATAAACTAACGTTGTGCTTTGTTGACATGTATCAATCAGGAATTAAGAAGTGACATGACAGAATGGAGCATTCTCATTCTGTCATGGGAAAACCTGCTCTATGATAAGTACTTTTTTGTTTTGAATATCATAAGTAGAAGAAAATGTATTTTAAAATAAGAAACGTGATGACTTGAATTTTGTCTGAGGAGATTAACGATCAGGAAGGCCTGCCCGGAAACAATCAGCTGAAACTGCGAGAAGCTAACCCACATATAAAATGCTTTTTTGCGTCGTTACATGAAAATAATTATTTTTATCTAAAGCGTGTTTTTGAAATATTAAAAATCAGCCATATATCTCAGGAGCTCTGCAAGATGTACACTAAGGAAAGAATAAAGCACATTACTCCTCAAGGCAGTTTTATTTTGATGTCTTAAATAA
Source organism: Atractosteus spatula (assembly GCF_055471065.1). Lineage (NCBI taxonomy): Eukaryota > Metazoa > Chordata > Actinopteri > Semionotiformes > Lepisosteidae > Atractosteus > Atractosteus spatula. Next base: position 60,678,545 of record NC_142708.1, on the reverse strand, counting down.
TTATATACAACCAACAATGGTCGTAGGGTGAACCTGACTGTACACAAAGATACTTTACTTCTGTTTTTAAAATAAGCCACAAAATACAAGCCAGCATCACGTGTAACACGTTACATGTGTGAGCTGGAGTGGAGTGAGGTAGCGAAGAGGCACGAATGAAGTCACTCACTGCCGAGCCTGAGCTTGGTCGCCCGGAGGAGTCCGGTTTCGTCATAGCAGCTGTAGTTGCCTTCCATGGAAGCGTCCGCATTAATGAGAATGAGATTTCCGTTCTGAACAAGGCACCGGGAAGAGAGCAAGCCGCTGCCATTGTGCTGCCACTGCACGGGCCTGGCAAAACACACCGCAAGAAACAAAACTGGTGGTAAATGACAACATAAGCCAGGACATCACAGACATTTACTGCAGAGGCTTTTCTTGGGGGGGAAAAATGATATCGTTTACTGTAATGATTTTCTAAAAACGGCTTTGGTTATTGCAAATGCATCATGGGCTGTGGGTCTTGAAAAAGAGCGTCACTTCAAGGTGAGGCCAGTAAAGAGGAGAGTAAATTCAACTCTTCAAGGAGACACACACATAAAATTGTTTGTTGTGTTGTTATATATTGTAAAAAGTTTTGTGTTAGATAAACTTCCAATGCAACATCTGATAGCCTTGTACAAGGTATGTGGGACTTAACAATACAACATCATATAGATTCAAATTGGATTTTAAACTTCTTTCATTGCACCTCTTTAATAAAAGGTATTTCAAATAAATGATATGGCAACACATTATAAAATGTTTCCATAATAAGCAACATCTGTATTATTGCTATCTATATGTACACTTCTGAGTTTCTATCTGAAAAGATATTGGTCCATGTTGACCACCTCACATTCTTTGACTATTTTATAATTACCAGCTTTTTTTTCCCCCATTATATATCCATCCAATTTCAAAAAGCCAACTGAGTCTCTTTAAGTCTCAGCTCACAGTGACAAAACCTGTTGCTATACTGGGGAGAATGAGGGAGTGTAGACAGACATCTCCAAGCCACCCATCTATCCAACAAGCCATTAGTCATTTAGTATGAATGACGCAGTGATGCAGGAGATGAGGTGCGTCCCCCACTGCCATCACCACAAAACTCATTCACCCATGAAATCACTGGGATCACTGTGACACTGAGAGCTGAGAGTGCCTGGCTGATTAAGCCCAAGCCTATCCCTGCCACTGGTGGCACTGTCAACTGTGTGTCTCTGTGTGAGGATTCTGCGTCACACTCAGGTTGTGACACTAATGACACAGACATGAACCTGCACTTGCAGCAAGTGTCTTTAATGGCAAGGACGCTTAGGAGCCTTACCTTATTATATGAATGCATGCCTCAGAATAGCAGTACTCACTGCACATGCAAGCAATTTGTGAGTTTTAAGATTCTGAAACCAATGAAGGTCCAATTTAAACTCAGTACCATCTGATTTGCTTTACTTAAAGCTGATGGCACATGGATAAAAGAATACTGCAGTCTCCAACCTCATCATCAATTCAACCACAAACCAAACCAACTTGTTTGCCAGAGTACAGTAATACAGGGCAATCTGTACAGAATCAGTGCATGTCATGACTCATTATCTGCAACAGTCAAAGACTAGGTTTGTTATTCTGCAAGCCCTACTGTTGGGTAACAGATCCTGATATATAGAAATTAGCACATACCCATCGCTGGAACTGCTGCACACCAGGGTGACATTGGATCCCAGTCTTCCATATTCAATGTCTGAAACTTGCCAAAAAAACGTACAGATGATTACTGCAGTCTAAACACAATTCTGATACTCCCATTGGGCTTTGAGAAGCAGTTACATAGCATAAAGCACTATTTGTAAGAGCAAGGGTATAAACTCTAGAGGTCTGATTAAATTAGAATCTTGCACAATCTGAAATCCCTGTATGTACCCCTTAATTCAACAGGAGAAGCCACTGCTCAGTTCTTCACCTGATCTGCTGGGTAGCAGGGCTATTGGTGTATAATAGCTGCCATGTACAGTACATACAGTTTCAGATTAGAAACACCACATGAATGCTAGCAATTATAAGTTATCATCATCATCATCATAACAGGGGTAGTTCTATAAAGTCCAAAAAGAGATGTTTATTACTCATTACAGGAAAAAACAAAACAAACAGCTGAGCTTAATCAACAGTAATCAACCTCAGGTTTAATGACACTCAGGAGTAACAAAATGCAAACGTTAACATTAAAATGTATTTGCTCATGTTGTATACAATTCACGATCAGTGGTAGGTATCAAGAATGAAATGTGTTTTAAGTGACACTAACTGAAACTTGATGTCAGGTGACGGACAATCCATCTGCCTACACACTGGAAAGTTGCCAAAAATAACTTGGATCAAAGTGAATTTATAAGAATTGCAAAGTTCACCGACTAACGAATCCAACTGATTTTAAATTCAAATCTGCTCTTGCCACAGTTATTTTTTCACCAGTACAGGGAGGTCATCTTTCTTTATTTAACTGATATTTTAATGACAAACATAAAACAACAAAACTAAAAGACAACTCAATTGAAGGAGTTATTCAAAAGGCCACTAACAAAACATCTCTTGTTTAAGAGCAATTAACATTTACATTCCATGAGGCCTTGAAGACTTGAAGAAAGTGTTTCTACAAGCTGCAACTCTTCTGTCTCTTCCATGCTAATATGATTTAATACAGAACTTTGTTGATTTCTTCCTTGATTAATGCCCAATTGCAATATACACTTAAAACATCAGCATTTCCTTTTCCTTGTCTGAAAGTTTCCTTCCTTCACCCATTACTGTTATTTTCTCAGTTCAACTGCCATTCTGTATCCTCAGAGGGAGATGTGCAAAGTTTGTAGAAAAGAGACAGTTAACATTCTTTCTATAAAACACTGCAGTAATGACATCCTATAATGTGATGTTGTCACAAACAAATGAAAGGATGATTACCCTCTCATAACTGCAAACCGTTATGGCTAATCTTTTCTGAAAGCCACATTCATTAAAAAAAAATGAGATTGGTGGTGTTTTATGCAACATCCACATACATAAGGTCAGCATCTCATTTACTCACTGTCAATGCACACACAGCACGGTCTTACCTTCATTGTTCCATATTTCTGTCCTGACAGGGATGAAGGTTAGAGGTACGATCAGAGTGACAATCAGAAAGCCTGGGCATGATGCAAAACCTGTCATCTGCAAAAACATCACAAAGAGGGTATTCAACATCCAATCCAAATAAAACCTCTCAGTCATTCAACTTCTCACATGCAAAAACAAAATAGAGGTCTTAGGTCCAATTTGAATTAAGAGTTCAGTCTGCCAAACAAAACCAATTACAAACCCACTATACGTGATTGTGGGTTTCCACTGGGTAGCTGGAAGACAAATGAGATGCCTCCTTTAGGCAAGGATTTTAATGGAAAGAAAGCTCCTTGTGTTTCCATTCTGTTTTTAAATTAAAAGCAACAAGCATTACTTTAAAAAGACTAAAATGCCTTTCACCTCTAAGATTTCAGGTAGGTAATAATATATATTTGAACATGCCCTGCAGCACAGCAGGTGAACATGATTGACAAAAAAATAAGCATTCCAGGATGAAGAATCACTGGATTCACTGGGTATCTAGAAGAAAAATCTAAAAGAAAACTGGGTATCTAGAAGACAAATGAGATGTCTCCTTTAGGCAAGGATTTGAATGGAAAGAAAGCTCCTTGTGTTTCCACTCTGTTTTAATTTTACTTAATTAATTAATTAAGCAAGGTCTTACTGTGCAAGATGTAGTGTTTAACCAGTTTTATTACTTACACTACTTAAAATCAAGACTTTTTGATCACTAATAAACATTTTTTAGGCCTACTTGTAATATTGGATATGTTGATTATTGCTATTGTGTAACAATTCAGTCTATCAAACAGAGTAAGCTTCAGCACAAATCTGCAAAGAAAGACAGCATGCTGAAGCAGACACTCATTCACTATGAATAAGGAATATATATCTGCAAAGTCTTTAATCTTCTGTATCCACACTGTATACCACCTTAGTTATTATCATTTCATTTTATTTAATCAGTACTTGTGTTAGTCTTCCATTTGTACTATCCATAGTGTCATTTTATTAATTTCATGTATTCTACCTTACTGGACCTGCACAATTTGTCCTTATTCTTACACTTACTGTAGTATAAATGTTCTATTTATTAGTCTATAACAATATAAATCATCCTTGATAAGAGTGCCCGCCAAGATAATAATTTTTCTGGGGTAAAATAAGTTAAAATGGAAGTACTATAGGTGCACTATAACTAAGGTCCAAAGGGACCCTGCAATAATACATTTTCAATCTTCTAAACTGATTCATTATTGTGAATGCAGATTAGTTTTGTATGTTAACAACAATGTCTTACTCATATGGTACATTAACTGAATTTTGAAAAGTTGGTTAAAAAAAAACATTTGAAACCAGAGGCACAAACCCAATTCTCTCTTCTTTTAATGTACTTTAGCTTTTTGTAGCTGAATATTTAAGGTTTAAGGATAATGATACACTGAAAAAAAACAACAATTTCAGGTATTAGCAAGGCAACTGTGACCAATAGACTGTATGATTTATTGCCTTTGATTTTACTTTTAACTTCCCGCTCCACTGATGACCGTGATGACATGTTCCAGAGATGCAAGCTTTATTTAATATTGCAACAGTTAAATTTTGGAAAGATACCAAAATAAACTGCTCGAGTTAATCTTTAGGTCAAGAGCTGGCTGTCACGGCCTAAATGACCATTGACGCGAGAAGGTAAATAACTCCCAAATGGCTGGTCCTTAGGAACAAACAGGAGTTGTTGGTTTTTATTTCCAATGTGGTCACTTTGATAAATCAAGTCTGTTCTTCATGAACATTTAACAATTTTGCCAAATTACACTCCTGTCTCCCACTTTTTTAAAAAGATATGTTATTGAACACAGATGTAACTGAGGAGTTTTCTAAGGTCCACCACCTTCAGAAGTATGCTGGCCTACTGAGTAGAAGAAATTATTTAAGAAAAGTAACTCAATCGGTTTTTATTTGTCTCAATGCTTGTACTGTATTTGTGGTGGAATGAATTCTGTTCAACTGTAGAATTTTTTAAATGGCTTCAGTCAAACAGCTCTGCATCTGTCCCTCTGTAGCTCTTTGAGGCTGCATATTGAGCAGTGATTTGTTTTCCTTCTTTCAATGTCTCCAGGAAAAAACAACATACTCTTTCTGGCCCCGGTCTGCCTGGGCCCACCACTACTGCAGTTCAAAAACCAAACATTTTTGTTCTTTCTAAAACCATTTTTTGTGTAGATACATTTGTATGCTGTTTTGTTTTAAAACTAAAAAAGTTTTAAAAATAAGGAAAAGGCTGTTATTCAGTCCAGCTAATTTGTACCTAATTACTTTGGTTAATATAAAAATTGTGCTCTATTTAACACCTAAAAACTTTGTCGTTAACTTATGAGGAGGCGGGGGGGAACGGTTCCAAGCTCATCAGAGTTTTGCCTTGAATGAGTTTCAGTCCCACCAAGGACTTTCCCTGTAAAATGACATCTATTCACAGATTAAAGATCCTTATATTTCCCACAGGAAATTTGCCCGCAACATCTTGCTAACATTAATGTCCAAGATGTAATGTCCAAGATGGGTGACAATGTCCTGTTCTTCTTTGTAGCTTTTCAAATGTAATTGAGTTGTTCTTCAGTTTTAAACATTGAAATATTCAATTAAAGATCATGCTCTTTCCCAGAACAGAAATACTGCAGCTATGGAAAGGGAAAAACAAGGCCTGTAGGGCTGCCAGTTGGTGACCCAAGGTTTCCAGCTTCATTATACATCTAAGTATAAACACTGTGTTTCCTATCTGTTACTGTAAAATCCATATCTAGATAACTGGATCACAGCACCACTGCAAACAATACTGATTTCATTTTAGGCAGGATCATTCACCTACAAGAGAGAAATATCTCTTTTGCTTTCCAGCCACAAGGTAAATGATCTTGAATGTCTGAGCCATCTCACAGTCAAGGCTACTTATCCAGATGTATCCCAAAGTAATACAACAAAAACAAGCGATGTAGGGGATATGGTCAAACTGGACATCCTGATTAGGTAAGCCTTTCAAAGATATGTAAAACATAAAGGAAGATTCACTGCGTGAAACATTCTTCCTGCAGAACACCAACCCACAAATCCCCCCATTTTTCCTTAAGGGTTCCTCTCTAAATCCTGTTTCTCACAAAATAGACTAAGAAACTGTACACAAAGCTACCATCGCAGTATATGCAAACAAAACAGGTAACACTTTAATCATTTATCTGAAATTGGCCTAATTGGGCTTGATGTTATCACAGAGGTAGATCTAAATTATCCTCACAACATGCAGAGAGCCACCTTAAAAGCAACAAGCATTACTTTAAAAAGACTAAGGTGCATTTCACCTCTAAGATTTCAGGTAGGTAATAATATAGATTTTAACATGGCCTGCAGCACAGCAGGTGAACATGAACGACAAAAACATAAGCATTCCAGGATGAGGAATCACTGGAGGCAGCGGGATATTTGCCAAAACCTTTTGTGTGCAATGTCTTTCATACACTTTAACAAAAGGAACTTAGAAGTGAATTCTGGTAAACTATGATTAGTCCTGGAGGCATATTTAATCAATAAAATCCTTACATTTAACTGAAAGGCAGCACATGGGAAGAAGGTCTGTGCTATCTATAACAGCAACCAGTTACAATGATGTTATGTTACTTAACTGATAACATCTTTGCCAATGGCTTGACCAAATGGGAATTACTACACCAGATTGATACTCAGATACAAAATTAATCATAACTTCCCTGAATCACAAAAGCTCAACTTGAAAAAATACTAAACATAATGAAACAGATGTAATGCCATTTCACAGTCACTTACAAACATAGTAAAACACGACGGAAGTGGAAAAGGTTAATTGTACGTGCATACCCATAGGATAATATTTATCAAGCAGAAGAAAAATGTAACTTCAGCACTACAGTTCTATTTTGACCTGTAATGCAGAGATGTTTCATACTTGTTTCTGAAAACTTTTAAGCATAGGTAACCCATATTTTAAGCTAAAAAGAAACACTACCCCAGAGCTTACAAAATAAATATTTATGGGCATATTATGAATACAAAATCAGGCAAAAGTATGAAATATGGTCCTCATCATAGGAGCAGTAATGAGCAATGAATTGGCCTACAACATACTTGAAAAGGCCATCTTCAGTTGAGTCTTTGTTACAATAACAACTAGCACAAGTGACTGAATAAACATATACTCTACATACACAGATAGATGAAATTCTTTTTGTCTAACATCTGGACTTATCAGATGTTGTCCCAGAGGAAAATAGACATTTCTACTAAAAGAGACAGGTAGTACTTTAGAACTGTGCCTTAGTTGGCAGCATCTGTAACAAATTTCAGAGTAACAGATTTCAGAGTGCAGAATTGTTTTTAAAGGAGGCAATCTATTGAATAATATTAACAAAAACTTGCTTTCTGTAATCGCTTTTAATCACCGAAGCAACTAAAGTACATATTTTTTTCAGTTGTTAATTATTTGGTGTTAAGTCTGATTCTGGTAACAATGTGGCCCCAGGGGAATGTTTAATAAACCAAGTCCTCACTGTAATACTGCTGGAAGTCTGCTTAAAGGCAACCCTCAAAGAGCAAGTTTACAACTGAAATAATGGCCACACACACTGATACTCAAAACCATTGATTCCAATGACTTAACTTAAGAGAACAATTTTATTTATGGGACAGAGTTGCACTTTTTTTAAAAATTTGCAATGACTGGAAACTTACTGGAGACCAAAAAGCAAAGCAAAACATTTTCAAGCAATTTGCGGCATGAAGAAAAAAGCTTTAAATGATCTGGGAAATGGACTGAAACTATGCTGAATGTCGCCGGAAGGGTATGAATACAGAACCACTGTAAATGGATGGTTCATTCCTTGTGACTGAGAGTTTTTAAATGTTATGTTAATAAAACTCTGGTGCCTCCGGAAATGAGTATACTAATTCCTGGTTCCAAAACAGCAATCTGACTGAAATCCCAATCAAATTAAGGAAAAATCTGAGTAAGGTGTCCCAATTATACTGCAAGTATATAGAAACAATTTACAAATACATAAAAGGTAAAAAACTGTTCAAAATCTCAAATTTTACTCCATATTTTTACTAAGCCACACAGTATCTTCGTCTTATTAGACACTTAAACACTAATCAGCCTCACTACATTTGTCTACAAGTACTGACCCAAGAAGGGTTTTAGTGAAGTGGAATTAGGTTTAACCTCTTGTACACTCCATACCATAATGGACAGGTATAATTATTTCATTTCTATCGAGAGTGATGGACAAACGGAAATCTGAAGATTATAAATGTAAAAAAAAGAAAATGTCAAACACTTGACTCTCCTGTTGGATGGAAACATTAGTTTGAAAGGTCAACCATACTGTTTCTCCCTTTTATTAACCGATTTCTAAACCTCAACTCAAAAACAACTTTGATAGCTAATGCATTATGTCAGATTGTCGTTACTCCTACTAAATGCAAATTATGGTTGGGATTTCCAAAGAAACAAATAACAGTTGATACAATTTTCTAATCAATCGTAGCAAGAAATGTTAGAGACATTTCTGATTACTGTCCTCATATCTGATGACAATATACAGTTTGAATTTTGTTTTATTAAAATATGTCTTGTGTACTGTAGTTTATAATGTGGCTCAAGACTCCGGGAAATTCACTGTATGTTTTGAAGGAATGTACCCATGGAGTGGAGTTTGGCTCCAGACTCGGTCCAATACAACATGGTGCACTTCTAAGAAATGTAGCTGAAACCCTTACAGCCGTTAGATGTACGTGCAAGAGCTAAAAGGCTAATGGATATGACCCGTTTTACAAGCTGCTGTCCTCAGCGTCAGAGCTGCTCTGCTTGTTTGAAAGATTCCAGGAGGAAAAAAGCTAAATATCCCTTTGAATGCAGTATTACGTTGAAGATGACATTCTGACATTCTACAATGCTAACAGCTCATTGGAAATTTGCCCTGGCTAATGAGGCCACACAAGGCTCTCCTTGTTGTACTTGGCAAAGCTAATATTAGAGCTCACAGCAGGGCTCTGTCCTTATCTGTATGCCCTCCTAACCACTTCATCTAAAAATAATTCCTCTGTACAATGCAGTGAAGACAAACCTTGACCTCTGAGAGGAATGCAAGGGTGGTACCTTGGGACAAATACAATAACTCCACATCTCTAACAAGAAAAGAGGAATTCCTAGAACAAAAAGTTTCCTAATTATCACTAAAAATAGACAAAATTCTGTTATTTGAATTGTTTCATGGGAAAGAAAACATTTTCTTGATTTTCTTTTCTAAACTTGTGCCAGTGTTTATGGACTATTAGAACAGGCAGGACTAATCCAAACTATCTTGTAATGCAGAAAATGTGTAGTCTTCAGTTTAATTAAGAATTATTTATAGAAATGAATTAGTTCCTATTTGAATCCCATGATTAAACCTAATTTTTGTTTAGACTCCTGAGGGTGAAGGAAGGCTAATGTGCAGATCAGTGATGTACAAGAGTTCGGCTGTACTCCCATTGTTATAAGTTATTTATGCACATTAGTGGACCAGTAAGTGGCCCTCTTAGCACTCAATATGAATTTCCAAATCAATGCCTCATTCAAGGCCCCTCAGGACAATTCCGGATCACCAAGGCAAACCCTTGTACCTCCAGTAACCTCATTTACTGTATCTCTTGCAGGAAATGCCCAGCTATCTATGTTGGGGAAACTAGAAGGAGACTAAGAGAACATGTTAGGGCTGTGAAGATTAAAGATTTCTCCAAGCCCATTTTTTCTCTTCACCTCTAACGGTCATGATCACACTGACCTCTCCCTCTGCATTCTCAAAGAAGGGTTTATTAACTCCCATAGCAGAAAGACATCAGAAACAAAAATTATCTTGAAACTTGGTTCACACCTTCCCCCGTCTCTCAACGACAGATTTGTTTTCATGTAATCTTCTCTATTCACATGCAGGTTTATACTTCACACCTCTCTTCATCTCTCTCTGCCTCTCCCCTGCTCCCGCGTCCTCCACTCTCCCAGCTTTTGTTCTCCTGTGCTACTTAATCTTTGCAGTCTGCCCTGTCTTTCTCACACCCGAAGAAGGCTCCACAGCCAAAACGTTGTGTTTTCTTTATTCTCTTTTCAGCATGGAATAAACCTATTACTTGTTCCTTTGCAGCCTTTGCTAGCTGACGCAGCTACCCACCTGAACTACTTCAACACATTTATGCACTGTACAGTATTATGTGCTTGGAAGAACTGGATTCCTTATCTAAAAACACTTAAATCAAGGAGGAATCAAATTTTGAATTTCAAGTTACCATTTCATTATATTCTACATACTACAGTAGAATGTCTTACTGCCACACATTTCAAGTTCAAAAACATGGCGCAATGAAAAACTCAGAACACAAAGGATTCAACAGAAACATGTTGGATCTTCCGTTTTTACTTCAATATCGATTTTTTCCAAAATAGCTCTGTGTCCCAATATTGCATTAGAAAATCTGTAAAGGTTAATGGTTAATCACTGCAATGTTGCCTCTATTCACCCGGAAAAACAAACTTTAGAAAAGGAATGCTCTGCAGTTCTAGATGTACAGCTGAAGCACACACAACTTCTGAGAAAATGGCAGTAAACTTTATGGGCCTGCAAGCAGAGTATTGCCTTCCAGGTTTATTTGCTTTGCTTTTGCATGCTTCACTGAATGCAGTACATCATGGAGCAATATACATGACACACATATTATCAACCTACAGGATACATTACACAATGGAAGCCTATTTTAAGAACTGCATTTTATAATGGAAAAAGGGAAAGAAAGAGTAAGAGGAAACTGAAGGTAATAAATTAACATGTTAAATGTGCCTTGGGTGTTTATGGATTTTATTTTTAACTTTAAAAATAAAACAAAAAATGTAATAAGCATGCGCTTTGGTCTGGCAGCCAGGTGTCAGATTATTTGAAGGCTTGTTCTGTGGTTAGAAAAAAACACAGGCTGAGATCTTCTTGTGGCTTACAGAGGAGGCCTTTGTCATTATTTAATTCTTCTATTTATATCGCTTTAACCATAGCACTCAATTTCAGTTCCTCGAATGCTACGATCAGCCAATGAGCCACTGTGAGAAAGAATTTTAAAATGGTTTAAAAGTAAACCTCCCAAAACCTTCTAAGCTTTCATGTATTCAGGGTAACACGCCATTACTGTTGGAATCTTACACCTTTAATTGTCCACCATACAAGAAGCTTGACTGATTGACTGACCCGTGACGACAATGACTTGTGCATGTTTCAGGATCTGAGGGAAATCTTCCTGTGATTTTCTGTTTTATGCGTCTATGACTCTTCTGAGCCCTTTATGCCTACAAAGTGCGATGCTTTACACTCTCTCCCAGTGGCTACATGCTAAAGAAGCCATCCATTTCAATTTGACAGTGGTGAGTTATACACCCATTTGAGGAAAAAGACATTTCTGAGTAACCACATGTTTCTTGACTTTTTAAGGCTTTTACAGGCTGGAGAGAGAAGAGAAAGCCTCTGCCCTGAATACAGCTTGTTTTCAATACCCTGGAAATTGCAGGCACCTATCCAATTTATGGTCCTCACCAGCTGTGGCCAGCCAGAAAGCAAGAACAAAACTGGATGAATGCAATCCAACCCTGGCTCACAACAGTACAATAGCTGCAGACTGTTGTACAGAAGCCACATAAATTATCCAGGACTGCATACTGAAACAGTTGGTGCAATCTGGATCTGTCCTTCATATAAAACAAAAGCTCATATCTTTTGCTTCTCAAGATTTGTAGTGCAACAGAAGGAAAATGGCCTCACAGTACTTATAACTGAGGACATGAATTAATTTTCAACGTTCTTATGTGAAGGATGCAGCAGTAGAAAGAAGACTGAATATCTATAGAAGGTGCAACATTTAGATATTCTAAATCTAAAAGAAAAATAAAAGATTTTTGAAAAAAATTTGGTATATTTTATTTTATAGTACTTCACTACATCTACAAAAAATGGCAACTATTCTTTATTTGTTTGACACTTATACAGCTGGGTAATTTACTGGATCGAGCAGAGTAAAGTGCTTTACTCAAGGCTACTGCAGCAGTGCCTCACCTGGGATTTGAACCCACAACCTTCAAGTTATGAAACCATCCAGGATGTCTTAGCTTTAATTACTTTACAAGCAGTATAATGTATAATAACACAGTAAAAATCCATAAGGCCTGAGCCAACCTTCAGTATATTTCTGAGAAGCCTCTGAATTTTTTTTTCTTAAACAGTATAAATATTTTTCACTTTCGTTTTGCTTGTTGTATATTGTGTGTGCCATGACGCAAGTTTCTTAAAAAGCGCTCCTAAATATGAATATTATATATACTATTAAGTATTATATATTTAATATATATACATCTATCTTTAGTCAAGAACTACAAGAATACTGTGTAAATATAATAAAATGCCAATTAAAAGCATTGTATTTTGTAATATATATCTGCTAAATGAAAAGGAGGATAACATTGGAGAATTAAAAAAACTTCATAATTAAACCCATTTACTTCCACTCCCCTAATTTTTATATTAGACCACACTTTTTCATCGTTCAAGGCAAAGGTTTTAAAGCTGAATGGCAAATTTGCTCCTTACAAGCCAACAGATTTGGCAGGTACAGTTTATATGCGACTCCTTGGGCAAAAGAACATTTGGAAAATGATCAAACAACGACCAGTTTGCAAAAATCAAAGAAGTCTTTGCAAATCAGTCTCTGCAACAGGTCTACTATGATTTACACAGCAGCACAGGGAAACTGTATTCCGAGCAAATGAGTCATCCCTTCAGAGTGCCTCAAACCCAGCTACTTCTTCCCTGGTTGACATTGGCTCAGCAACTTCTGTGGTATGCAATAGTCCTTACTAGTGGCATGGGGAGAGTTTGACCCAAATACACCACTCTTTGTGTAGGATTATCTCCACGTACTCCCATACAGGCTGGCATTACAGGACTGCAGGAGTCAGGAATGCTGCACCTTGCCAGGGATGGAACTTTTGAGGGCTATTTTTAAATGGCTGACAGCTCACACGCAGGTGGAACTTGTGATAGCCTAGGTTTGTTTCTATGCTGAGCCCTGCTCGTAAAAGATGTAATTGATGAAGGGTGTACATAACAGTTTTACAGGCCAGATTGCATTTAAAGGTTATATTATCAGATTCTTGGTGCGTCTAATGTCAATTATAAGCATTACCTACTCAGCTGCATAAGGCTCCAGTTGAAAAAATTGTCCCATTTAAGTATTTTTGGCAAGGAGGAAGAAAAGACCTTTACATTTAATGATATCAAAATTAAATGAATGGGAACTTAAGTACTCTAGTACTAGACATGTCCTATCTATTTAATAACAGCTACACTGCATGAGCTCTTTTCAATGCCAGGTAAAAAAAGAAACAAAACACACATTGAAAACTATTATGCAGAACACTGCATTGTTATAGTCAGATTTATTGTTTTATTTAGGACACATACAGCTGCAGATCATGGAAATGTAAGGGAAAACAGGCCTAAGCAATGGCATTTAATATTTTGTGGTTCACATAAGAATTTAATAGCAAACAAATGGTGTGTGAGCTTTAGTGTATATATCCATAGTACAATATAATCATCATCTAACTGTAACATCAGGTTGCTGCCTGGATTTGGCTTTTAAAAAGGCATCCAGGCATTCTGATTCAGATTTAAAAGGCTTATACAAAGCAGTGGACAAACTGGTTTCAACACAGCCATGTCACCCCCCTTTTGCTCTTCTTCACCTAAGAAAACATCAGCAAAACTGTTACACAATCTTACATAGAACATAAAATAGCATTAGCATCAAATTCCTGCGATATTCCATTTGGACTGATGTGACTGTGAGCTCAAATGTTAGACAGTTTTCCTCCCTTCTAAAAGCAGACTATTCTCCATCTGTACAGCTGAAAAGCAATTATACACATCTTGCAACATGCCATGGTCTTACACCTAACTGCCAACAGCCCACCTGTTGGTGTAATAAACACACCGTGCTAAGAAAGCATGCAGTGCAGTTTTCAATAACCAACTGCAGTGTTGATATAATGGCAAAGCAATTTGACTTACAGCACAGTTACATAAGTTCAGATTTAAGGAAACAACCAAAATAATTGTAAGAAATCTCGAGTTCATTGGGCATACTGGGGTTCAATTACTGATAATGCAGTCAACTGTCATTCTTTTTTTTTGTAAAATCAAGCCATTTTAATCAACGAAGAGAATAAGGCTCCAGACTACGCAGCCATTCCTGCCAAGCCTTATTTTGTTCTAAGGAGATGAGTCATAGTGCAGAAAGGCCCCAGACCCAGATTGTTTTTGTGTTTTACAAAGCTTCAACAGTCCCTGTGAAATGAATGGTCTTCTCAGACAATGGTGCAAAATGAACCTCAAACCCTAAAATTAGCAAGCAACCTCACTTCTTCTGCCATCAGTGTTACAGCAAGTGAGGAAGGAGAGGGGGAATCTTTTGTCAAAATAAAAGGTGAGTTTTTTTTGAAGGGGGAAAGGAAACATAACAGCATTCCACAGGAGGCCGAAGTTTACCCTTTCCAGTTAAAATGCTCTACTGGTAACAGATGAAAGTCCCTTACACCCCTGAAAGATGAGGGGGCTCTCCATGGAAATCCTGTTTTTGATTCGCTCATGAACTTAGGGTACATTCATCCAACTGTTAGAAATCTTAGAGTACCGCTCATAAACTTAGAGTACATCGAACTGTTGTGTAAACTCCCTGTTCTGACCTGCGCTTGTCAGAGATAAACATTATGGCAGGAAATAATGACACCAGAAAGCTCAGAGATGCATCACAAAGAATAATGACTTAGGAACATGCCAGGGATTTACATTAAAGAAAATCTGCAAGTCATTAAGAGTTCTGTTGCATCTCTTCCACAGAATGCCATATGCCATATGCTATGCTGTTAATGTAGACATTAAATGATACTCCATTTACAGCATTAATGTTGTCTTTTGATTCATGTTAGATGAAACAAGTTAAAAAATATATATTTTTGGAAGCTTAATTGCCCACTAAAATGTTTTCTAAAGCAGGTTATCCTTGAACTGCATTTTACCGATGACATTTCTGTGATATATTTTAAAATATTTATAAAAAGCCTATACATTTTATTTTCTCATACTGATAGAGTGCAATGTTTCATACTAACAGTGTTGTACTATGTAATGAATGACTCAATACCTTATGCGATATACAATTCTCTATTTTAACACTGTACTTCAGAGAAAGAGCAAACATTTCACTGGACAAAGTATGATTCACTTGAGTCATTCTTAGTGTGCATACCATACATATTTCCGTACTGCTGTTTAAAGAAGTTTTAGCTTCAAACATCCCCATGTAATGAAACACAGATTTGATTTTTTTTTTTACTCCTTATCTTAGTGAGAGTTTAAATATCTTAGTAATGTAAAGTAACATCTCTCTCTGAGCTAGAGGTAGCATGGGAATGTGTTACATTCAAAATATGAAAATGAAGATTACTGCATTTCCACTTCTACATTACAAGCTATATATAGGTTTGGTTACAAAAAATGTATTAATCCAATATGTAGAAACTATGCTTTTCTCCCCCACACCCCACTTATTTAAAACCAATGCCAAGACCACGGTACTGTTATCTGTGGGTTAGGAATGGCAAGGCTCTTACTTGCTGGCTGAGGTACTGTAGCTCTAACAAATTACAGACTGGCTCTGAACAGTGAGTCTTTGGTATGGCTCTGCTATGCAACTCCAGTTACAAAAATACTTCAACAGCACCCTGCCTCCAGCTCAAGAGCAGAAAAAAGTGACAAAGAAATATTCTCAACTCTCACGTTTATCCCATCTACAGCATCTCGATTAGACCGAGATTATGGCCAGGCTGGACTAAAGGCTGAGGTTTGTATTAACATGAGCAAGTTAAAAGTATCTCAGATTTAGGACTTCTTCACAGAAAACCTGGATTCAGCTTTGAAGGCCAACACCAAAAGTGCAGTAATCAATGCCATTCAACCAGTGGCAACGCAGACAAGAAAAGTAGCATGTTCTTGAAACAAATGGTGAAACAAAATGGTTTAAAAAGGAGTCTGCAGAAGCCAAAATCTACAAATGTGTTTCACATCAGATATGATGGTAATATACGCTCGCTCCAATAAAAATGTTTTTATACCCAATAGGATTTCACATTTTTTGGAATACCACGAAAGTTACATATACATTCAAGATATGGCCAACTCCTTGGAAATAATCTCCCAAATTCAGACTTTGTATTCATAGCAACAGGTGCTCAAGTTATAATCACATTGCTCAACTATCAGGAAAAAAAAGAACCTGCAAAAACACATAGCCATGTGTTTCCTAGCTTGCACTCTGTGAGAAAAGTACAGTTCCTGGGGTCACCTGAGTGGAACCCAAGGCACTTGATTTGAGTACAGATTGTGCTCTGTGATACATTATAAATTCAAACCTGATCATTTCACTAGGTGTCCATAACCAGGATTCCAAGGAACAGTGTAAGACTGGCACAATGCTGCTGGGGCACTCCCTAAAATCAGTCAGCCACTGTCTCAAAATCATGGTGAAATAACTGCCTTTGGGATATTCTTGGGCACCCAAGACAGACCTGTGGTGATGTCAGTGAGAAACACTCCGTTCCTCCAAACCGAGATAAACCTTCTGTATCTCACTACGGGGCTTCATGAATGGGCAGGCCAAAGGATCACATTCTCATTTTCCCAATGTGACTACAGGGATAGTCGCTGTGAGCCAAGATGTAAATGCATTACTAGGAAGTGTTGGTGATGCCATTAAGCAAAGTTGGAAAAAGGTTAGGGTGAGGCTTAGTACAGCAGAAATGAGTGTTCCAAGTTTCAAACTATACTCATAAGAAAAAAGTGGGTAAATATGATGCAACAGACTACAGTTTTTCTCTATTCCACCAAGTCTGCAATGGGCACCGACAATGGCACTGAGCTGGGGTGGTGTTATGAAGTAGGCAGTAAACAGGCAGACAACAACATGTTAGAGGAAAACCATTCCAGAAGACTAGTATTATGTGAAAAAAAGACAGGAAATACATTTATACAGTATATTTCAGCATTCTGTGCTTCTATTCAAACATTTTACTGTACAAGGCCTGTTCTCAGGGTTAAGACATTGTACTACTAGTGCAATACAGGAATAATATAATGCAATAAGCAATTAACAATAAGAATAATTAAACCATGTGAGCCAATGGATGACAGACAATCCATTTTAAAGTTTGTTTTATTAATCTTCAAACCTAAACAGTAAAAAAAACAATTCAGAATTTCCTTTTCTAAAAAAGAACTGAAATGTGTTTCTGCAGTAACAAAAAGAGATTTATCACAATATATAACTGTTTAACACAAGCCTTCTGTTTGTCCACATCTCTGTTCAAGGATTCCTCATTATTTAAAGACTATTTAACTGTCCTAAACCATACATCTAAGTATAATTTCCTAATATAAGTAAGTCCTCCCAGAAGTATTAATAAACATTGACTTTCTAATAAACCACAGTTGTCACTTGCGATATACAGTATGATGCGGTCTGATGAAAGGTAAGCACAACTGGCTGAATTATTCTGTATGTCATTTAGTTTCAGTGCACTAATTTAAATAATGTTTTATTTAGTAGGTTGAAAAGGTCATCTGTGGCTTTTCTTACATGGCATTTTTAGAAAATCTTGATAGTATGATAAAAAGCTTGATCAAAGTCCAATCTGGTTTTAGTCCCATTTGAGCTCTCATTTGAAACCTTAATAACCAAGATGTGGCTAAGGATCTGCGCCTGTGGCTGGAAGGTTGCCGGTTCAAATCCCACAGCCGGCAGAGGAATCCTACTGCAGAATAATTTTAGTTTCGGTGGTCTTTCTGATAAACTAAAATTATTCTGCAGCTAGGATCACACATTCTCCCTTCCCTTAACGACAGACTACTGTTCTTTTAAATTTTCTCCATTCATTGGAAGTTTCATTTCACACCTCTTTGCACCCATTCTGACTTCACACCTCTTGATTGGCCTCTCTTTCTGTCCCCTACTCCCGCCTCTCACTCCTCCTCCCTCCCAACCTTTGTTCTCCCGCTACTTTACCTTTGCCTACTGCCCTGTCTCTCTCACACCTGAAGAAGGCTCCACGGCCGAAACGTTGTGTTCTCTTTCTTCTTTTTTTCAGCATGGAATAAACCTATTACTTGTTCCTTTGCAGCCTACGCATGCTGACACAGCTACCCACCTGAACTACTTTCATATCTTATGGTCTCCAACCTCCAAGAAAAGGAGATGTAAGGATGTAATACTGTATAATATGACTATGGACACCGAATAGCATCACTGGATTTTACAGAGATTATGAATTATGCAGAGATGGATCACGATTCTTCTCTGCAGGTTACATATTACACTCAAACCGTCTCTATCTTCCATTACAGTTAACTGCACCTCCAGCAGTAGCACCTGGTATTTCTTCAATCTCTAGAATGCGATCTGATACATCAATTGCAACTCTAAACCACATGCTTTGTCTTTACTGCACACTCCTTCAACACACCACCTCATGTCATTAGATCAGGGATTTCTTTTCGCAGACCCTTAAGTAACTCAGACATTGAACAAAACACAGGGGAATAGTCACATCATGATCATGATATACTGAGGTTTGAGAACCCCAATCTATTTTGCCAAATCAACATCCCTTCTCTTCCTCTACAAAAGCAACTCGTGAGGTTAACTGGCCATGAAGGATGTTTTCTGGGAATCTTTAAGGGCAAAGGGAAAAATCTAAGCATAGGGATTTCAAGATTCTGTACAATATTTTAAACAACATTTCTTGTTTAAAAACTGAAACTGAGATGAATCTTAAAAAGAAATGAATGGGTTAAGGTTATAAGAGGCATTCCAACAACATATTTGACTTGTCGATGCATAAACTTCAGACCAAGCTAAGGGTAAATCATGTTGATGCAAGAGTGTCATTCTGTAATTCATTGGAATTTTACAATCCTAAAGACAGAAGCACTAGCCATTTAGGTATCCTGAATGGGGTTGTTGAATGAAAAATCTGTCAGCATGAGGAATGCAGCCCGTCCCTCTCGAGATATTGAGCTGTAGGTTATTTACCCTCCAGGTACAGTATATAGAAGCCTGACTTAAGCACTTTAAGTATCTCAGGACTGCAAAGTGGCCGTCCTGAGTGAAATTAAACTGCCATCTGGTTCTGGCGTGTGATCTGCTTCCACCCAGATTATAGCCCTTGTGCGGAAAAAGAAAACCAACCCGTTCAGCTGGAGATAAACCACTTGGATTGGAAGACGCAAAAAAGTAACTGAAAACGAGAGAACCAAAAGAACCAAATATGGTAAAGACAGTGTTATTAAGGTCTTCAGAAAACACACCATAAGCCAAATTGGCATATGAAAGACACTTTGTATTCAGCATTTTCAACAACACACACAGAGTGTTTAGTGGGCACTTCACAGTCTTTTCTTTTTCACTGGTTCAATTTAGCAAAATATATTGTCCTACAGTATAGGTATAGGACCGTGTTCATAGCTTTATTGACCAGAACTTTTTTAAGTTTTGCAGCTCTGATTTTCTAGTACATACATCCTCATTTTACCAATAAGAATACAGTGAAAACACCTTGTGCATCCACAGGGGTTTTGGTGCCTGGTCCTCCAGTGCCAGGTTCTCACTGGTTTTAGAGGTACCTTTCCATTAGCATCTGACTGAGACAATTATTTTGACTTCTTAGTCACTTCATTGGTTAACAATCAATTATGTTAAGGTCCGATATGTAATGTAAAACAAATGTTAATAAATGTTTACAGGGATGTGACGAGAGAAAATAAGCAAGCGAAACAATTCAAATAAGACTGTCCAGTAGCTAATTGCCTTTAAATTTAATATTTTCTTTTTACAGATTCAGTTTCAAAGTTATGGTTTTTAATGTCCTAGTAGTATACTTGGTTTTGATACAAAGATCCAACACTGGGGAAAAAAACAAAAAAGGTTTACAGAACATGCTCAGGGGGTAGGCAGGTTCAAAGAGGAATTGAACTCTGGTTGCTGACTTAAAAGCAACAACTTACAATATGCAGTGCTTTTGTCAGTGAGATAACAAGCTTTCCTTGGCAGTCATTGACTGTGGTTCAATTCACCTCCAGACCTGACTCCTACCTTAGTGTTTAAACACCTAGATGAAACAAAACACCCCAACCTCAAATACAAGTAAAGTACAAAACACAGTTTACTTTTCAAAGGCAAAATTATCCCATGATCAAAGAATCGTATTTTCACAGATAGTTTGAATGAACTGAAAAAGTATGGGAAAACATTCAAAACTTTACAGTGGAACAAAAAAATGTAACCCACCTTTTTTTATTTCTTATTCCATATAAATCATTTTCTTGCTAGATGTTCACCTTTAATTCTAATGATTGTTTTCAGAAAATATCATGCATTTTTCAATCCAGCTAAACACTAAAAATCACCCGCTCAATGCACAGATAATCTAAAGACGTACTGGAGAGCAGCATCTCAGTTTTAAAATGCCACAGTGGTAATACAATATAAGGAATTCCCTCACATGCACTTTCTACACTATACTCATTTAAAACCATAAATCAATAACTTTAAGGGAAGCTCGAGGCACATTGTAACAAAGAACATGTGAGGATACAAAATATTTTTTTAAGCTCAATAGGAGTGTCAAGACATTCATAAAAACATTTCCTCTCATGCTCTAATCAGCATTGCACACACTTCCTTCTAAAACAATTCCACTCCACTACTTGGACACTGAACTTTTGAACTCTATTTCATTTGAATGGTTACAATAACTTCCCCATGGTTCTGTCTCTTGACCAATGCATGACTATGCTCTTCAAGAAATACTAATGTTCTGCACTCAATATGCCTGAACACCAGAAAGCTTTTCATCTGTTCTAATTTGCCTGGACAACTAGAAACCACAACTGTGAGCTGAAAAAAAAAAGAGATTTTCTATAGCTTGTAGCCTCTGAGGCATAACTTACAAAATATTGTAAATAAACACATGATGTTGACAATTTTTCCTCTTACTATTTTCTTAGATCTTTTAAATTTAGCTAGTACTAAAGAAATCCATCTGGTTGAGGGGAACACTAATTCTCCCTTTCAGTGCATCAAGAGATTTGACTCCAAGAACTTTTTAGGACACGAGTGATTGTGAATCGCAATATTACAGATTCAGCTTCACGAAAACCACCAAGCAGCCATACCTGGCAGGACACCAAAATGAATCACACAGATAAGTGCAAGTTGAAGACTTTCAGGATGCACTGCAAGGGAAACCAAAGAAAGCTCTTCCAATGCTTGGATGTAGGGATATCATGGCGGTTCAAATACCATTATAATAATTATTATTTTTCTGAAGTCCAGGTTATGAGGGGTCCATGTAATTTGTATTGCTTTGCATATTGAGATCCTAGGATCCAGATCAGACTGTTTACAGTATAACTTCCAACCCAGACACAAGGAACACATTTACTCACAGCCGACTCTCATAAAGAAATTTCACATTTTTCTCTCAGTAACGTCTCCAAACAGTGTATCAGTTCAGAATTCACCTTGCATTTATATTTGATAAGAAGCCACAAAGCGGTCACATGATAATGCACAACCGTTAAAACTTCGGAAAGATGAACACTTTTTACTTAAAATTCTTTTTAAATTCTCACACTGAATGAAAAGGTCTTCGACTTTAATAGACACATTATTATGTGTTTTGTTCTAGAGCAGGAATTTTCAATCCGGGCTACGTTAAAGGTATCCAGACAAATGGGAAACCTTTTATCATAAGCTTAGTAGTGGGTGAAATCAAAATGATCACAAAACAGATCTGCTCAGGCATTGCTTACTGTGATCTGTGATTCCTCGCATTCTGCTAACTCTATGTAATAAATACAAACTTTACTTTGATTTCATGGATATGTTTGGGAGTCTAACTGAGGGCGGAGGTGATTTTGAAAGTATTTTTTAACACTGAAAAGCCACTATTATGTGGGTGACAGACAAGTAGAAATTGATGCAGATGTAAAGGTCCAGTAAAAATTAGATTTCCTATTAAAGTCAGACAGTAATAGCCTCTAGATTTACAGTATTGTTTTAGGAATTGGCTTATTATTGATGAAAGATATGCAAGCATCTCCCTTTCCCAAGAGAAATACATGCAACATGCTAAGGAAACGTTCTCATGTGAAATCCTATTTGAAATAAATGTTGCTCTTTTTGCATCTTATATGTTCTTCACCGGTTTATACGCGCAAACTTTACTTCAATATAGCTTCAGAGAACGAAGCGGCGGTAGAAACATGGACCTTGCCACAGAAAACCGAATTAAAACGTAATATTAAAAGCACATTTGCCAAAACGCGGCAAAAAGTATTGTTCCATTCAGATTTATACAGAACCGTAGGTCCAGAAACTTTGTATTATTATATTTCAACACAACCACCACAATAATAACAAACCTCATTACTTTCAGCGGCAACTATATCATGTGGATATCAAAATCAGCATACTGAATTTACTTAAATGTAAGGGTTAACGTTTGTCTATGTGGTGGGTTTTGTGGTGTTGTACTGCTCTTATCTTTTCTTGCTATTGCGAAATATCAAGCTAATTTTGGGGCAACAAATAAACTAAACACGATCTTTATAAAATATGCCCAGAGATTTAATTCACATTGAAAGTTGGTCATTTAACTGTAAATGAACTGCAAAGTAATAAACGTGACTGGGCTGCACTACTTGCTTTTGAGTCCTATTATGCCTTTAGTTGTTTATCGCATTCATACTGTAAAATAGGAGTGGGGAAAGGTGTTGAATGCACGGATATCCTCTAGTACATCGTTTTTTTATTATTGGTTATTTTATTGTACTTTGTTCTGTAATTTTTAAAATAAACATTGTAACCCGCATTTTGATGAAGACCGAAAACTTAGCCCTTCGTTATTAGAAGTTTCGAAACCGTCTTTTAATGTTACACAAATGCTGGGTTTCTATTTAAAAAAAAACAAAACCGTGATTCCTTACCTTATTTTATAAGGGTCTCGCCGGTGAGTAAATCCCGTGTTTCTGCCCTCCGGTTAAAGCATTTTCTCAGGCTCTGTTTGTCACCGATCTGTTTACTCAAGTTTAGCTTCAAGTTAGCAGGATGCCCAGTATAATCCCAACGAGTCGAAAAGACGCCTATTGGAGAAACCACATGTCAGTTATCAGCACTCGGAGTTCCTGCCGGGGTATGAAAATTAGATCCCTACGAGCAGACTGGTAGTGGGGAAAAGACCTTAGACACTAAGTATAATAATATGTATTACACACCACAGCGTGATGAGACTGCTCGCATAGTATAAACTGCGATGATGAAATTGCTTTTGAGTTTGGGTTCTTAGGTATTCCTGAAGTGCACACACCCGTTTGTATTTGTGTTGGTTATACGATATGAAAACCACATTAGTGGAAAACTGAGAGCGCTCTCTCACTCCTATCACATCTTTCCCGTGGACTGCTTTGCCAATTGCAACAAAAATTTCCTTTCATTAAATGCAAAACGTGTAGTGAAAGGCAGGGACATCAGTTCGCATAAAAAAATAGCAAATTTATGAAACGTTATAATCCTAAAAATTGAAAATAAAGCATACTGTTATCGTTTGCAATTTTAAAAACAAAACCTGTTTGGCCTGCTCCAGCACATTAAAAAAGTTTTGAAGTCCAAAAGGATTTTGTATCTACAACTAAGCAAAACAGTACAGTATGTTTTCCTCGTGTAACAGACAGTTTTGTGAGAGCCCATCTAACTTTAAGGGGTATAATCCAAGAAAAGAAAACTGAGAAGGATGAGTCAGTCCTTGATTCAGAACCCTCCTCGCCCCCCTTCCCCAAAACACACCTCCTTTCTTTACCCAGTTTTTAACTCAGCTTCCATTAATCCACGACGTCGTTCTTGAGTTAGACGTCGCCTAGACGTTGATCAGACTGACCCTGCTCTAATTTCGTGCACCAAGGCACTTGATACTTTGATACTAGTTTTAGACAATGTATTAAGAGCTGCATCCAGTAGTATCCACTCTATAAGTGCGTCGCCGGCGATAACGTGTTGTGACCTGTGCTTCCAGCTCTTTGTGTCTCTACATCTAATTTTTGGCCGACTTTGGCAGTACCTCGCCGTAAAAATAAAGCGAGAGAATAAAGAAAAAATAGTATTTTTTTATTTCGTTGTTAAAAAAAAAGCATTGGAGTACATGCTATCCTTAAGGAAATACACGGTCATAAACATTAAGGTAAATACATTTAAAATGGGAGGATATGCTAAATGTATTAATTTAGCCCACACAAAATTACTTGGGTCAATGAGAAGAAACAGGCGCCAAGTGCTGCGAATTTTAAACTCTACAACCAACGGAAAGTGACCTCTTTCTTTACTTGATCCGCTATTACCTAAATAAGCCTCTTTATCGTTTTATCGTCTTGAATGTCGTGTGAATAGTTATGGGAAAACAGAAAAAAACACATTTTTATTGCTTCTAATAAAATGTAGGTTGTCATGTCAAAATATAATATTGAAATGTACCCTTTTTTCTATTGTTCTTTAATGATTTCTTCCTGAATATCATTTATCAGGACGCATATCTCTGTCCTTTTATCTGGTGATATCAAGATCACACACCAATGTTTAATACCCTGGAGCTGAAGGACTGGAGCTGAAGGAGGTGAAGAAAACAAAGAAAGAATCAACATTCCCCATGAAGGATCATCTCACCAACATGCTATTTGAGCTGTTATCAGTTCATTCAGTTGCATGTGCAAAAAACAGTAATATGAAAGAATATTAAGTAAACCGAGTAACAGAGTTAAAAATATATACAGTATGTATTATGCTTAAATAATAACTTACATAAACAGTAGCAAGACACCTAAAATAGACAGTTTTTTTATCTTTGTATATTAAATTGAATGCTTTTTAAAAATTATTATTTAATATGTTACTTAACATGGAAACTAGAATATATTTCCACGCAATTCTATCATTGTTCCGTGTTAGTATAGTGGCATTGAAAAATATAGGAGAATGTATGTCCATTGTACAGTACTAGCACCATACTCATCCTGTGACAACTTTGTATGGTCACCCCAGATGTCTTTGCTCAATGAATAAAACTAAAAATACTTTTTTGTTCATTTTCCATCCATTGATTTGAGTTTAAAATCATAAAAAAGATACCAAAGGTGGCTGTCCTTAGCATTTGTTAGAAATGTTCATTTTTTGTATGTGGTGTATGTGGTGTGCATTTGATGTACAGTATGTGGTGTTTTGTAACATAACAGGACTGAGTATGTCACAGTTTATGAAGTTAAGTACTGTAATTTACATTGTGTACAAAGGGAAAAACCAAAAGCATGACCATCAGTGTCAAGATCTCACATTTTTTCTAATTTGGCAAAGTTTATTTATTGTTATAGCTCATTTTAAAATATCAAGGAAATGGCAATCTGTATCATGGCAAAAATATTTAGTTCAGAATGTCAGCATTGTAATCCCAGTCAGATCACACAGAAACCATTATTTTCCTGCCTTGAATTGAGTAATTTAAGCAGCAGGTAAATCAGTCTGTGGTAAATTGAGGTTTAGTAATAGCAATGGCAATGGTCTAGTCTTTTTCAAGGTTCTGGATGAAATATATCTTGGCAAGTGGCCTTTGAAAATTGTACTATTGCCCCTGTGACATTGTTTTCTCCAATGTAATATTTATATCCAGATTTTATCTGTTATCGTCAACCATCCTTGAAAAGGTATAATTTAAATCAGCACAATGTCACAGATATAATTGCAGGCCAAAGCATGCAGCAGATAAGGCTAATATTAGTATAGACCCCCTTGCTGTAATGAGATACAGACTGTATGGTAGAATTTTGAAAACATAACAGCAACCGTTGCTCCTGGAGTTTTGATTTGGTGTTTATATAATAAGCAATGAAACCCCTAAGACATATGATTGCACACAAGCAGCCAAGGTAAAGATATATAATGTTTACAAAGAGTCCAATGTACAAACAAAACTGTAGGTCAGTTATTTGCAGAACTGAAGAAACACATCTAGCTTTGCACAAAGATTTGATTTGTAAAGACTTTGTTAAACACTGGGCAAATGAAGCCAACTTGGCACTAAAGCATAGTATCAAATCTTTTTTCTATTAAGTGCCTGGCTGCCAGATTACAAAATTGTAACAGTATGCATAACAGAAATCTTCAACACTTGAACACAGAGAACAACATTGTGAGGTCGGCCATTTTAAAATGAGCAACTGCAACTGTAACACACTTTTCTGCTTTTTCCAATTACATTTCCATCATTAAGCTATTGGAATTAGCCTTCAATGTTAATATCTAGTACAGTTTATGGGTTTATGTTTGCTCTGTGTTGTCATTTTGTAATATACATAGCTTTTCTAAATTGCAGGGTTTGAGTGATTAATGTTGGTTTTTGCAAAATTACTTTATCTACTTAAAAAGCTGGTAGTGGGAGCCAGTGCTGAAGATTACATTTGATGAATAAAGTCTCAAACTCAAAATTATTGACAGAAAGTACCAAGAGGAAAATACATTTAAGAGATATTTCCACGGCACTCAAAACAGGAAGTTTGCCATTCTTTTTCATTTGACTAAAGTTTCAATTAATATTAAAGTACTTTAAAAGTTAACAGAACATTTTAATTTGGGTTGGAGGTCTTTTTTCTTGTCGTATATAGTCATATATACTGTTGTGTCTTTTATGGCCATTTGGTCTAGTTCTTACTACAGAAGTTGGCAGACGAAGTACTGTAGTGTACATGTATGGTTCCACAGACCTACAGTAAATACATTAAAAATGTGATTCAGGTCATCTATTGATGCACAACAGAATGTGCCCTACAGACACTCACTGCGGTATCAGATCATTCGAAAGAGGTAAGTGTAAAATTGAAAGTGATACTGTAGTTGGAATTGTTCTTTGCTTTTATGGAAGTCAAAAGTAGTTGTGTCATCTAGAGACTAAAGTTAATGATGAAGTCGTTTTTTTATTATTTTTCCAGTTGCTGGATTTACTGTAAATTCTTCATTGTCAATAAAATCAAAGGATTCTGTATTAACATAGTATCCTGAGATCTCTTTATGAAGACTATCTTGTGCAGCTTTGTCTATGCTTTCTTATATAACTTATCAGTGGAGAAGTGGTGTACATGCATAATGCTACGAAGAGACCTACTGTATTTCCTGTCCATCCTAATCTTTTTTTTTTCTAAACTAGCGAAACAAGTCAGGGGGCTTGAGCTTTTATTATCACACTTCTGCACCTGCATTCACACAATACGTTAGAGGAAAAAATATATTTTTCACTAGTGAAAATGCCTGAAATATAGGCTTAGTTCTATAGACAGGCTAAATTAATTTGATAAATCTTTTAGAACTACACACAAGAACACAAATATTTCATAAAGCATCTGGGACATAAGTGATGATTTTTAAAAATGGGTGGAGGGTTGTGTTAATTAGACCCTTACATTGTGACAACTTGTTCATGTTGAGAATGTGACATATTCGAAAAGGCATTTGCACTTGTTAGACACTCATAGTAAACAGAATGGCAAAAATAAAAAAGTGGTCAGTGGTCATAAAATTCTGGAGAGAAAGGAATGTACATTCCCTCAAACGTTATGTGCATTGTAACTCAAAGACTGCAATGGAACCATTTCTCCCAATTGTTGTCTCGAAAAAATGGCTGCCCTTTATGATTGCATACACAACTCCCAATAACGTGAAGAGGGTATCCTGATAATTTTTCCACAAAAAGATTGTCAGTGCGATTACTACCAAAAGCAAGTAAAAGGTTCACAGGATGATTCCTCTCAAGACCACAATCTAATGCTCACAGGGCTAGACTTTGATGGATTTCAAAAAACAGATTCAGTGCAAGTGTCACGATTATAGTCCCCCCTCCTTAAGGGTGCTCCAGCCCTTTCACTAAGACTTTATTCTCTGCACCTGTTCCCTATTCCCAGCCCACCTTAAAAGCCAGGCGCTGACGCTCATCCGGGCTCTGCATCTGATTTCCATATCATGCGAGTCCGGGACCAGGAAGCGCCTGGTCCCGTTAAGGTTTTAACCTCTGTTCCCGTTCCCGTTCCCGTTCCTGTTCCCCGTCCGCCGGTTCCGACCCGGCCTTCGTGGTTTTTAATTCCTTCCTCTGATGGATCTCCTGGTTTTGGACTTACCTTCATGTTTTGGATACTCTATGGATTACTCTTTGGGATTGTTCGCCTCGGCCACGCCACGCCTCCCCCGTGCACCAGCGCACCTTGGACACGCCCCCTTGTCTTCAGCCCCGTTTTCCTGCATGACTTTTCCCTAGTGTTCCCCCACTCCGTCGGACTGTGTCGTCCGCATAGGGTCCGGAAAGAACTGTTCGTTACAGCAAGTGAGCAAGAAGTCAGGCCAGAGGTCTGCCTGCCCAGCTATGACAAGATTTCTCTTATTGTTCTTGCTGAAGCTAATTATTGGAAAGTGTCAGACCGTAAGGCTTCAAGGCTTTTGTCTTGACAGCTTAATTTTATAGGGTAATTTCCATTGCATTGAAATTCACATGAGAGTGACTAATGAAGGAACTCGCTGAATATACATTTAACCTTTGAAGGGCATACTGTTATACCTGACTTGATGAGTGTCGCAACAAGAAGCAGCTTCAAATTAATTATGGTAAATGAAGCATTGAAGCATCAAATGCTAAAGAAACAACAGTGACTTTAGCATCCTAATAGCATTTTAAATAATTTGCTGAGAATTTTTTAAAATGTACGGCACCTTGAGAAATGAAAGGGGCTATATAAAGATAATTATGATAGGGTCATAAAATATTAAAATAAAAAATAAAATATTATAGGGTCATAACTTATAGTATTTGGAATATACCACAGACAAACGTTTAAATAATACAGACATCATTCATATTTCAATCAGGCCTTGTGTATTCATAATGTATGCTACCCAAAGACAGAGCTAGCTGAGCTTTTAGTGTACACAACTTTCATCATTTTTCTTAGTATGGTTACTAGGGCTATAAGTCCTGCTTAGTTTTAAAAATATAAACGTAGTGTGAATGGCTACTGTACCAATGTAGTTGTGTCACAATTTTGCTCTTTTTCAGCTCATGTTCTGAAGCTTTACAGAATGGATATGTTATATGAATAACAAAAACTGCTGAAACATTACTGTCCTTAGTATTTTTGATGATTTTTCATTTTATTGTAATTATATTTATGAAAGACAATTTATTTGAGCATTGTCCTTCTGGATTTTAATTTGCTTATATTGAGGAAAATTCTGTTTAAAAAGAACATTCTTTTATATTGAGATTGGTCTCATTTGAATGCCCAGGCTCACATAGGCCCTCATTATATTTCCTAAGAAATTAAAATTGAAGCAGCACTATTCTAATAGTTTTTTTCCCTACATACTGTATGTATTCTGTAGGGCTATTTCAGAGCTTTAGAGTAGAGACTGCACAAGACGAGTTTCAAAGCGCAAAATTTGTTCTGGTTGTCTTGGCTCTAAATAAATTCCAAATGAGTTTCCAAAACTATGGTGCCAATTAAATAAAAGCTTTCACCCATTAACCAATTATGGTCCTGGCACTTGGTGAGCATCCATTGGGTTGAAGCAAGAGGCTCCAGCAATGAAAAGTAAAATAAGTCAATAAAAAAAGAGAAACCATATTCTATTTCTTGTTTAAACTATAACTTGTTTGGTTAGAAATGTTTTTAGTGGCAATCAGCCCAGTTCCAACGGGGGCTGCAGTGTCTTTTAGCTTCTATTCTAGTCCTCATTAACGTCGCTAACGTCACTGCTCTGATTATTAATTTGACAGATACGAACTAGCTGCTAGTTCAAAGATACCTTTAACAACAGAAAGATAGCTTTAGCCACAGCAAGACTATGGATCTATGAGATTCTGGGTTGAATACCTAGATTACTTTCAGGTAAGGAAGAACACATTTTCTTCTGTAGCACAAAAGTTTAATAAGAGAAACAAATGCATAGCAAATAATAGAAACAAAAACTATATTGTTGCATTTATTCCTGCATAAAACAACAACACTTATGTCCTAGTGCTGTGAAGCCACTCCTATGTTTCCTAGTACAGAATTTCCATGAAAACTGAATTCCCAAAACACTATCAATTAATGAGTACAGAATCAGATGACAGATTATTAGATAATAATAGAAGTGAATTGAAAAATTAATAAGAACATTTACAGAAAGGATTTGGTTTTCAAAACATATGCGTTAAACAACATACAGTAGGTGATCTTCAAAATAATTTGTTTTGTTAAAATATAATCTTTGTTTCCATTATACACTAAAATATTTATGCATAAGTAAAGAATTGCATCTTTGTAACATTAAGTGCCTTAACAAAAGAAACTCTTTAAAAATCATTCATTTCAGACTGACACACTTGATTAGCTGTCTATGCCGATTCTCTGCTACTGAATGAAAGTACAGTATGTTTATGTGATTGAAAGTAAAATGGCACAAACACACCACTCAAATACTGTACCTGGTTATATTCACAATCGGCTGTGTGATTATGCTCAAGTACACTTTACCTATATAATCAGTCATTTAAATAACTTTAATAACATAACTAAATGGAAGCCTGAAAATTGAGTGCAATAAATAAGTTCTGTAATTCAGTCGTTATTTTAAATGAGTATTTTAGCTATATAAACCCTTATTAAGGGTGATTTAAGAGAAATGTATTGCTGTAGTTCCCAAAGTAAGTAGAATGAATTCAATGAGTGTACAGTAAATGAATGTTTCTGTCTGATGCACTTTTGGAGGCCATTTTGGATTAAAAGAAAAAAAACTGTATTGGTGAAGTATTGCTAAACACACAGTCTACTAAATGTATGCTTGACTCAATGGACACAAGGTTTTGGCTTAAATGAACTTATAGTTACACATATTACATGTTAAGGAACAAGTAATAGGTTTATTCCATGCTGAAAAAAAGAAGAAAGAAAGCGCAACGTTTCAGCCGTGTGACACCTGAAGAAGGCTCCACGTCTGAAACATTGTGTTTTCTTTCTTCTTTTTTTCAGCATGGAATAAACCTATTACTTGTTCCTTTGCAGCCTACGCATTCTGATGCAGCTACCCACCTGAACTACTACATATTACATGTTATATTATTTTAGCAAATTAATATTAAATTATTTTTAAAACAAAAGGTTGCAACACAGAGGACATTAACTAGAAAGACAACTAGAAAGACTGAAGAAATGTGAAAATGGTGCCAAAGCCACATCATAATGTCAACAGTTGTTGCCAAGACTGAATATGAATATTTAAATAATTTTGAGTGAGTGACATGCTTTTTCTTTTATCCTGAAAGTATTGAAGAAAACAAGCCCTCACCCCCACTCAAAACAAAGAAAACAAATCCAGAAAACAAAGAGAATTGACAACACATTTTAAAGTCCTTCATTTTAGCTTGTGCTGAAAACAATATCACAATTGAGATTGCAAGGCAGAAGTTTCTGGGTGGCTCATTTTGTTTCATGAAAGAAAAACTAAATTAAGTCTAAATGAATTTTTACCTTGTAAAGGTTTACTACTGTACAGTATTGTTGTTTTCCAATGCGTACAGCATTCTCTTACTTTGCACCATTAGGCAAATGGATTGTATTATGGTTTGCTATACACTTTAATACTTTACCATATTTCCACTGTGACTTTACTGTTGTACCGTATTTTGGCTTATGCCCTGGGATGTCATAGTAAACCTTTATTTATACTGTATATTGTACAGTGATGTTGAAATAATAGCACTGGAATCTCTTTCATTACTTAATATCCCTCACGACAAAATTTAATTTAACACAGCCTCTCCTCAACTTGTTTGCAGTTGTTTCCAACTAAATAGCTCTAACTAACTAGTTACATTTCAGGCAGCACACCTGAATGTGGGCAGTTCTGAAACTTAGAAATTGGTACAAGTTGAGCTACAGATATTGCCAACCTGGAAGCTTATGAAACGTTACTGAAATATAAAATGGTTAAAACACAGTAAAGTGCAGTAGACCATATTGAAATTATAGTAAAGCATGGCAATGGTAAATGATAAGTGTAGTAAAGCCTAGTAAACTGTGGTTATGCATCCTCAGGCAGTGACTAGACTAGCAAGGGAAATCCTTGTAAAGCATAGAAAATGCATGAAATACATGTTAAAACAATGGAACTACCATGTGCAAGAAAGCTGCAAGTGAGCTTTGGTAAACTTTCAGAAGGAAACCTGAGACCTTAGAACTATAGTGGTTCAAGTAGAGACCTTTTCCATTTGAAGCACTCAGGAGTCCAGATGAAATGCTGTTCCGTGCAGGTACTGTATGTTGGAGTTGTGACAATTACTAAAGTCTGTTAATATTAACAAAATATATCAACATTTTGAGAGCAGACTAGATGTCTTAAATAAACTTGTTTTACCAATTACAATTTAAACTGCACACTGCCTTTGTGTATTCATTTTTCAAATGCACAGAATTTCTTAAATTGTTGGCTGTATTTTCCTGTCCTCTGAGATTTCTGATATTTCAGTCTTCAGAAGGAGCACAGTGCTGTATTAGTCACAATTAAAGTCAGATGTATTTATATATAAACATTCTATGTTAATTTTTGAGAAAGGTTGTTTTCCACGTTTCACATTTTTATGTTTATCCGATGCTCTCTTCTTTGAAGGTTGAATCTGGCCTTCGTTATACAAGACAAAATTGTGCCAATCAGACAAACGAGAAAAATCCACTAAAATAATGTGTAAATATGCCCAACATAATTTGAAGCAAAGCTGTTCCAAAAAACAGTACAGTCAGATTTTCTTCTCATCTGTGTTATGTATTGTGACTGGCTGTTTGTATTAATTTACAGCTTAAACTGTGTGAATCTACATGGAAAAAATGTTTTAATAAAGTCATTAACCCGTTATGCAGGGGATTTTACAAGATAAACTGCTTATACTGTATATTAACATTCAATAAAAAGTTTAGTCTTTGTTGAAATACTTGTCTCCTTCCATTTTATTCATGCCCCTGTAAGTGCTGTTCATCTGCTGGACGACGAGATGGATTTTGATAAGCTTGAGTAAGAAATGCATGTCCGCTTCTAGATTACATGGGTTTGGGATCAGGTTTCATTAAAGGTCGAGGTTAAATTTACTATTTGTTAAAATGTTAAAAGTGTTCTTTTCACGTTGTTGTTTTTTAATTTCACTGTCAGGAATACCCACTTCAGCTGCTTGTCATATCTTTGGAACTTCTAATAATCAGCTGTTTTTATCCAAATCATACAATGTTTTGTATGAGCTCAACGCTCATCGACCTCTGTCAGGTACTGTATGGTGAGGGAAAAACAGCATAAATCCATTTTCTCATCAGCAAATAAAACTGCACCATTCTTCCAACAGCCACCTCAGATGTTCTTTGGCCACCAGAAGATGGTGATTTTCTGTTCCTGTTGTCAGGTTACAGCTGAATATTTGTCATATATCATGCAGATGCTGCATTACAGTCTTTCTGCTGATATGTATGTTATTTCTGCTTAAAATTTATCATGCCTTGGGCTCTGTGGTGTGCAAATGACACAACAGATAGACTAAATGAACCTGTGTTGACCTTCCAGATATGACCTGTGCTTCATATTATCTGATATCTTGTTTTTTGTGAACTATTCAGCTGACCAGTAAAGCAAGACATTCTCTGAGCACCTTGTCTTTGAAACGTGTTGCTTTCAAACATCCCAATAGCAGCCAGGTAATCTTCATTACTCAAGTGGGACATAGTCATATAATTTCTGGTACTTACATTGCTAAAACATTTTTAATGGATTCTTATGCTTGACATACACATTTAACCCACTGTGTATATTCTAATTCAATTCAAATACCAAACTTTGAGCTCCTGGTGTATTACAAAATCACATGATTTTAGTGCAGTATTTTGTTATCCGGAGAAACAACTAAAAAAATGTATTTGTTCCCTATTTAAAATATTTAACAGTAAACAGTTAACATTATGTGCTTGCACAATAGCTATCGACACAATCTTACACTTAATTCTTTAAGCATGGCAATACAGTACATGATCACTGTAGCAACACCGACAGTAAAAATAAAAAATCACTTTATTTATCCACTACTACCCTCATGAGATTTATGTCTTTTGATACTACACAGGATATCTCTGAAACAATATAGAAAAGGACATTTCCTGTTACTGGGAAAATGTCTGTAGCCAAGCAAGTTAATTTTGTCACATCTTACTGAATTTAATACATGGAGTCACCTCATTCAGTAGGTGGTGAAAAAGTGGTAGAAAGTTCACTCATAAGGGAAATGTTCTTCTCAGATTGTGAATTGATTTCTGTAAGCTAGCTCTTAAACCTATGCCCTAATCAATTCTGACGCTGCTTGCAAGGGGTTTTTTCAGCATAAAACAGTCACTTTGAATTGAATTCTAATGCAGTTTATATGACAATGGCCCAGTCTTAAGTAATTAGATCTGACGTGTATCCTGTACCAGAAGTGACAGAATCTAATTAGAAAACCTTGGGTATTAGTTTATTGCAGAGTGTACTTTGCACACAGGTATGCTTTAGGTACTAGCATCAATCATATTGCCGCACATTTATTTATACCGTAGGTGTCTATCTTATTACCTTGCAGTTTGGTTTTTTTCTGCAATATTAAAACCAGATAAAAAGCCCAATTATAAATATTAATATGATTAATAAGCATATTTGTATTTTTTTGTTACAGATTAAATGTTACGAAGTGTCTTTCAGGACCCTATGCAGACAGCACAATCCGGAGGGAGTGAACAGACACAGGGAAGAGACGAGGAACTGGGCTGGTAGACAAACAGGGGGGCATGAGGAAGGTGCTCGGGGGTCCAAGCAAACAGTCCAAAGGGAGTCTGAAGGGAAATCCAGTACAGGCAAAAGTCCAGAGCCAGGTGATCCAATCCGAGACAGACAAGACAAAGTTAAAAGCTGGAGCTGGATCCGGCGAAGGGTCGGGGAGAAAAAGGGGGAACGGGACCAGGCGCTCCAAGTCTTAGACTCGGCTGGTTCGGGACGCCGGTAGGAGGCCTATGCCCTCGAGCTGCGGATGTAGGGTGACTCGGTGGTAGGCGGGCCTCCGGGCGTCTGTGTTCCATGGCAGAGCTTGGAACAGAGTGAGCCTCTGGCTTTTGTAGGGAAGGGCAGGAACAGGGAGCATGCGTGCAAAATCAACTAAAAAGTGAAAGAGCTGGAGCACCCTTAAGGGGGGGGGGGAATTACAATCGTGACATTAAAGGCTTCTAAATACATATTCTGAGTTCTGATAGCACTTTTGTTTTTCCTCCCACAAGCAGGAAAAAGTTCCATTGTATTCCTACACAGAAATAGCTGTGCATTGTTTGCATTGTAGAAATGGAGACGCAGTTGTAGGCTGCTTTCCATGTACTGTAGCACTTCTATTATTGCAGATACTGTACCTCTGACAGTGATGGCACTTTCTCAGGCTCCCTTGTGTATTTTGATTGTGGGCTAACAACCTTAGCCATCCCCCTCACCATCACTGATGCTAGCATGTCCTGAAGGGTCAGCAGAATAAAAGAATAATGGCAGTATAGAAAATACACACAAATACAGTAGAAAGCATGCTTGCCAATGGCATTGTGTGACTAACTGGTTGAAGTCTCCCGCAGGATATTGTTATGAGGATCTACTGTGAAAACAAACAGGAGAAAAGAGCAAATGTTGTAAAAGACAGGCATTAGAGTGAGTGGCACCTCTAATAAATAAAGGAATTGTGAAAACCTGTTCGAGGGACACTAAATACAGGCATCAGGTAGGATTTATAGGCTAGCCTATAAATCCCATTGCCCCAGCCTGATAACATTTCCCAGCAGTCCCCCATCTGCCCTTCACAGCTCCTCATAGCCCAGGTATAACTGGGTATATTGTATATTGATCAAATCTATACACAGTCCTCATATCAAGGTAATGGCTAGTTATGCATTTAATACTTCATTTGAGCTGTGTAGATGAGGCCCATTTGTTTTTAGCTTTTTACTGTAGTGACTTGAGCTGTATATTGTTATTAACCAGGGTTAGCAATCCTTGGCACTTCCATTCCATGAAAAGTTCTTGCTCCATCTTATCTTTAATTTTCAATATTAATTAAGAATGAATTCAGTAATTGGAAGGTTAAAAGTCCTATTACTGTACATCATAGAATGGGGGTGAAGCCATCTGCCCCCTTTCTAAACAATAAGCTGTAGCTCCCTCCATGGAGCTCCAGGTAGGAAGATCTAGTCATTAAAGTTGACCTTTAACATAATTGTTACTTTAGTTCCAGTTGATAGTTATAATTCATTTCTAAGGACACCCAAACACAGTTTCAG
Organism: Atractosteus spatula; assembly: GCF_055471065.1. Lineage (NCBI taxonomy): Eukaryota > Metazoa > Chordata > Actinopteri > Semionotiformes > Lepisosteidae > Atractosteus > Atractosteus spatula. The sequence goes on along the minus strand of NC_142708.1, from coordinate 60,641,772 downwards.
CTTCAGTAATTGAAAGCATGTGCCCACAAAATAACTTTAATAATTAGCTTTAAAAGGCAATGCTGTGACTTTCTATAAAGGAATTGGGTCCATAACTAACAATGCTACTGATCTCTAGATAATAGCCCAAGCCACAGGGTGCTTATAGAGATGTTGGTGAACAAAAATGATCCGTGCAGCACAGAGTAATGTGAGAGATGCACACAGGATGACAGCTCTATTACTATACTGATGATGTGCCAAAATGCTGTCATGCAGAAAAGCTCAGCCATACTAAATGGGTTCAGTATACTGTATGTTTTAAATCTGCATCAATTGACATTCTGCCCTAAAACAAGACATTATGTGATATTTCTAATATTTCAGAGGCTTGTACATTTTCTTTTCCCCTACTTTTAGCACTAGGAAAAAGTCACAAGAAAAGCCCAAGAAAAATTAGGATAAGGCTTCTGGAATGATTAGAATTAGTTTCAGCACAGAATGTTTTGCTGAAACTCATTTTGCTGGTGTTTTCTTTACACCAGCAAAATTTCTGTATAAGTCAAAAAACATTAATTTAAATAGGTAAATAGGAGTGAAAAACCTTATCTTCTACACGATTGTCTTAGGTCCACGTTTCCTGCTGTGGGCAGAACAATATTGTATTAAATGTGCTAACATGCTGGGAAAATTACATGCTTATTATCTGAAGTGTCACCCACTATATTCGTGAGAATAATATCAAAAACAGCAAGGTGAGTAAGGTATGTGCACTGAAGGAAAAATGTGGGAGGATAAAAGAAGGTGCTTGCCTGGGGAAACTAGGGCTTTTGTCATCTTCAACTGTCACTTTCCACCTGACACTCTTATTTTTGTTTAATTTTCAGCCTAGGAGGTTAAAATTATGCCATGGAGAAAAAGTAACAACACAACCACAATGACTCAAGTGTGATAGTCGAGAGGCAGAAAAAACAAAAAAACAAAGGCATAATTGACATTTGAGGGAATAAAATGCACATTACAGTATAAAAAGTAATATCAGAATTCAAAAATGATAACGCTGAGTTAATTCTGTGCCTCCATACAAATACTAGTCATTAGCCATCCTTTCCCAGTTTTAGTTGCTTTGAATCCTCCATCCCTCCAATCATTATCCTTGCAGTAATGCCTTAGCTTGCTTCTCTGGGTGGTTCCCAGGGCCTCATTCTCATGCAAGCCCATCATCTCATAACTAGCCTGTTTCGGGCTTAAGAAAACTATATTTCTGTTACCCAGCAAATGCACTACAATGTGGGATGTCTATATAACATGAATATATGTTAAACAAACTTCAGTTTGGCTAAAGATTTTGGCTATATTTTTGACTGATTTCTGTTTTGTATAAAGCCATACTGAACTTATGTGACCTATAAAAATGTAAGTATAAAAGGTTATTACAAGGAATAAGATATTAATCTATAAATGGTTTCCGTCCCACACTCATGAACTAATTATGTGATTTATACAAATGCCTAGATGAGTTAATTTCTTCGAGAGTTGGTTCTTATAAAAATTCTCAAACATGACCTGTTTCCATGCTGTTAAGTCAAACAGATCTGGCCTTGAACTAAGAAACACACACCCAACACAATGCTACGATTGGTTTAACATCATGGCCCTCTGACTCAGTGTAGTTTTGACAACCAGGGCAGCATAGCCAAACAAAGGTAATACTAATTCAAACATTCTTTGAATGTCAAATAGAAGTAATAAGTAATTAACAATATAACTTTGCATTCAGGAAATTAGTATTATAATAAACTTCAAACAAGTACATATGTAAGTTGTAATTAAAGTTTCTTTCTCTAGCAATAATAGTAGCAGTTCTTGCAAGAGGTGTATGATCTTAAGATGACATTTGACATTTAATAAGAGAATTAACTGAGTATTAAGATGTTAAAGAAATCTAAGTTGCCAGTCTTAAGGCCTTCACACTATTTATAATTTTATAACTCTTATAAACCCATTGCATGATGTATGAATGATTAGGCATTATATTTTTGCTACTGAACTAGCAAAACCTGTACAAATGCCAACATAACCTCCTAGAAAAGGTATAAAAAAAGAAATGAATGGTTTTAACTTTGATAATACAAATATTGAATGCTTCCAACAGACTGAATTAACCAAGAAAGATTTAAAAAGATATGAATTCAGAAAATACAGTATCTGTGCAGAGAAATAACATGAGAAGAAAAACATTTACGTGATACCATTTTTAGAAAGCTGTTGTCTCCACCTAGTGGTAAAAACAGTCTCTTATAATTGCTTTGTATATATTATGGACACCCACTATTCACAGGGATAGCAGGATTTTGCCATATGGGTGGAGATAGGTTTACTTATTGCAAACATCCCTGCAGTAGCATTTGTTATGTGTTCTTGTGGATTTCATAACCTTGGTGTTGGCCTGCAGGGGACAGCATGAGCATTCCTCCAGACCAATGTCAGACCCTACGTTCCCACTAGGGTACTGAAATCCAATTCTTCAGTCTGGCTAGCAATGCCATATCTTAGGGGCCGCGTGTCCAGGCCTGACTGTCCTCGCACTGCCCCCCAGAGGTAGGAGTCAGAACTGCGGACTCACTTGCCTGATTCCAGAAGAAACTGAAAACTTATCTCTTCAGGATTCACCTGACCCCAGAGGCCTGTGACTAACCCTCAATCAATATTTATGCACTTTCTGCCTGTCAACCAGCATTGAGACTCCTCAGCTATATGTAACATCCTAACACTTAATGTAAATACATTTTCTTTGGATAAAATTGTCTGGCAAATGAATTGATGTACATGTACTTTACCATCCAAACCTCTGCTTTTTGGGTGAAGATGTTTGCCAAATGACTCATCGGTATTTCTCAATATTTTTACTTTCAACAAAAAGGGAATACATACCCTGTGTTAACTTAACTGTTAACATAACTGTATTAACTGACTACCCAGACCTTTTATATTGTGTTCTACAAAGCACATCTTTGTATAAAAAGGATATGAAACCATAGATAATGGTTGGCAAAGCCAAAAGATCAGGCAAGTGCTCAAAGCATACTCTACCTTGCCTACTGTTCCGACAGTCTCTTTTATTTTTACATTAAGTGCAAGTGCAAAGTAAATGCTGTATATGCCACGCTGATGCTATTTACAAGTTGATGGCAGTATATAAAACATTTGGCTTCTGCTTTTCTAAATGCAACCATAAGTACATAAATAATGGCCTACTTATATCTTGGGTGGATCTCTATGTTATTCTTTTTGAATTATTTCCAATACAAAGGTATACAACATAAGTGTGCAATGTGTCCATTCTTTTCTAATCTGGTGGAGGGATTGATAAGGGAAAAGAAACTATATCAATTTGAGCCTCATGGGAAATCATAGTGTCACAGCAGTGATAACAACATACACTAAATGTCTTTCCAATGTTATGTGTCGATCATGAACCGAACAAACAAGCAAAAGAATGTGGTAAACTGGTTGTCTGCAGATTAGGAGAATTAGAAAACACTGTGGTGGAAATTCAAAAAAGATTTAGACAATCTATACCTGGCAGATTATGTTCATTATAAAGTCATAAAGTAAAATTTTACATTTGGACTTAAAAGAATTCATTTAGAATACTTCCCAGCACAATTTTAGCATAACATATTTTGGAACATAAGCTGCTTTGGAAACTATCCAGAAATGACCAGCCAGATGTATTCTTGGGCTCAAAGGAATGTCCTACACTGACAGATAAACTACTAAACCTTTGTCTTTTTAGAAACACCAGGATCAAGAGGAGACCTGAATCAAGCATTCAGAATCCTTAATGGCAGTTGACAAAGCTATCCATATGGCCTTCTTTTAAATCAACAAGGAAATATGTACCACAAATAAAACTATGGAGAAGAGAACTATTTCAAAAGTTCAGTCAAATCTTAATTCAATATGGAGGCAGTTTACTAGGATAACACAGGGAATAGCTAGTGCCATAGCTAGTTTATTTGGCATAACTTGCCTGGCTGAGAAAATCGCAACTTTGCTTGTGAGTTATGAGCCAGGGAGCTGCTGCAATAGCGAAGGTGGGCTGCAGGGAGCAGTGTTTAGCAGGACATACCGTGTTTTAATTAAGATATCATATTTTAAAGTTTTATATATTTTTTACAGTGAATATTTTGTGGTAAAATAAAATGCCTCAAGAGCCAAAGAATTCAAAATATTAGCACATTTAAATTAATTTCTTTCCATTAAAGGGTTTCTATTTAATGGCATAATGCATCATTATTTAAATCCATCTACTGAATGAGCATGTGTTTTACGAGCAATCTTGACAGCAGTAAGGTGTGCCAACGAGTGGTAAAGCAAAGACGGAGCAAGTGAAGGTTTCAAGATGACAGTACCCTATTTAAAATGACACGAACATTCTGTCTTTGTAATCAAGCTTTGCTATGGAATGCAAAATATCTTGCGTTAATGGGACTTCTTGACAATGACAAAGTGTGACAATCTGTTAGCATTTTTTATGTAGAAGGCACAGGTGTTGCCTTCCGAATAAAAGCCCATATTAAATATCTCATTGTGCAATACCATCGCATAGTGCAAAAAGATGAATACAGATTAGGCAAATTATAGTGTGAATTTTTTTCCCCCATGACAGAAAGAGTTTATATTATACCCTGCGGGCCATGTTAAATGGAAGGCATGTTTGTCAGCATTAAAAAATCATTTGGCTAAGCTAACTCCGTTATATTTTGGCACATAAAAAACAATATTTGTGGAATGTCTGCATCTTATCGAATCATTAAATATATTGCAGTTTGTAACCTGATCTTTGATTTAGGAATAAATATACTAATTGTAATGTAGTAACTCCTTTTCTTATTTTTCCTATTATGTCACCTTTGGAAAAGCAAAAGTTGACATTTGTCAAGTCATGTAGATAACATGGGCAAAGCTTTTTTCAGCTAAAGTGTTGAATTCTATTGTGCTATTTGCTGTAGTTTTATATTGTAGCATTAGATGAAACTAGTTTTTACAACTAGTTGTTGGAGTTATGCACTATATTTTAGTGGTAGCAATTTTCAAATGTTGGTAATGTGATTCTGAACACCTTTTTGTATGGGGACAGCTTTTTCACTTAAGCTTAGTTTTGGGAAATGAAAAAATCCTTTTCGCAATTATGAATTAATAGAACTATTTTTCCCTGAGCAAGGTGCTTTTGAAAGTCCTCCTGTGTATATAAAAGTTAATATCTAGTGCATACTGTATGTCATAAGGGGATGTCTTGCATACTAGAATGCTTGTGAAGAAAATGTAATATAGATAAAATAAGAATATTCTAAAGTATAAGAGAACCTTTGAAAGTTCCAAAAATAAATATTTTAACATTTTTGCAGTTCCTCATTTACTATAGGATATTTTTGTTCTAAATTATTCTTCATTTGCTGATTTTTTAAATTCACAATATAGTTTATGATAACACCTTTTCAATGTTTAAAGTATAGTACTTTACCAAAATCTTCTTTTGCAGACCAAAAATCCATCTTGTTTTTCAGTTAGAAAATAATTCTGGAATGTTAAATTCCATTTCAGAACTGAAGCATTTTTGCAATTTCACAGTTGATTGTTTTGATCTCCTTCATTAATTAAAAGGTTGCAGTAGCCTCATTTTAATTTTATTTTAATGGTCTGCCATACATGGGAAATACAGAAATACTGTACAGTATATCTGTTTTTTTATCAGGTAACACCTTTTGTTTCTCTTTTTTTACAAGCAAGAAATGAGAAATTGTGAATGCCTTCTAGTTTTTCTGACATGTTAGAGCTTTTTAAAAAATAAACTAGTCCTGCCCTAAAAACTGAACAAGGAGAGAGGCGTTTCTGACCTGCAAAACCTAACCAAAACCCATAGTACAATATCTCAAGGACATCAAACTCAATATTAACATGTCTTGGGAAAATCAAGATCAAAACTCCGACTCTTATTTCTGAACAATTTTGAGGAAAATGACCCTCATGCATAAACATAAGAAACTGATCCAGCACGAAACAAATGATACACTAGGACAAAATACTTCTTCCTACCACCTGCAGTTGTGCTTGCTTTCTGGGGTATTTGTTGCATACCAAAACCATACTTCACCTACAGTATGCAAAAAAATCCCTTGCATATGGGGAAATATAGACCTCGGGCCTACCGATCCTGATATTTACATACTGTACTTCCCAAACCTACTTTAGTCTGTAATTTGTTAGCCACTCCATTTCCCCTTGAATCTGATCCTGTTTGGCCAGGGATCTTTTTCAGACAAGCAAGACTATCATCCCTGACACAGCAGCAGCTGGTTTGATTTTCTAACTCACCATGAGACTTAGTCTTGTCCTCTACAGTTATAGTCTTGCCACAAAACTTTACCGGTCTAATCCTGAATAGAAAGTTTATTGAATGGTGACATTTTTTATAGAGGAATCAGTTTGCTGTCAGCTGTAGTCGAGGTGTTTCATAATCTCCTGTAAATGCAGAATGGAAACTGTTTAGCTAGTGGCCTACATGAGCACCGACACTCGATATATCACTGCTCCGTTACAGGTGGTTAATATACTATTCTTCTTCAAAGCTTCTTTTTGTACAAATACATCCAAAGCAGCATTATAGATGCCGTGTCAGTTGTTGTAGCAGAATCTTCATTCAGGATATGAGGTCCCTCTTCATTGTATTTCAAGGTAATTTTTGAATGTAGTCTCACATTACCAAGGAGATTACCAGAGCTTTTATTTGATTGCATTTACATTCACACAATAAAATGTAAAATACACACTGCACAATATACAATATACAGTACAATTTAAAATTATGTAATTATTGCATACTGTTGTCCCCAATAGCTTGTTGTTGGTGTAGCGGAGCTATTTCGGACACGGTGATGTCATCGCCCTCCCTGCGTGTAGCCTGCCTTGGCTGAAGGAGGTCACCTTTAGCTCATGCGGCTGGTTCCCTGTTGCATTACGCTGGAGACCTGAGTTTCTGCCCCGAGGTGTTGCGGGACAAAACGGGTGGGGTGGAGCGGTGGAGGGCACGAGCCCGCGCGGAACCGCAATGGTCACATTGGCTGTGTTGTGTGGAAATGAGTACCATCAGGAGGGTATTTTGTCATGAAGTGTGCTTTTGCTGCTTGCCTTGGCTGTCATTGACTCCCTATCTACTGTACTTGTCATTTTTAAATTCTGAATAGTAGTCTTTTTCACCCTTTGATTTTTACTGAAATTATTGCTCAAGCTACATCTTAAAAGTGTGTAAAGCTATATTTTAAGCAGAAATCTTCTGGTATGTATTATTTTACAAAATACAACCTTCCCTACATACTCTCACATAATCCCCAAGTGGCAGTTAGGGTGAAAAATAAAAAGTATTTTTTACAACTTTGTTGAAAAAAAACAAAGTGTTCTGACAACTTTATTGCTAGTTTCACGAAAGAGTTTCACAGTCATCACTAGGGAAAAAATACAAATCGTGTCAAAGATCATGAAATGAGCTGTTACAGGTATATTTAATTAACAAATTAAAGAATGCATTTCTAAGAAAGGATGCATTTCAGTTTTGCCTTTTTTTTTGCAAAATAAGTTAAATGATCTGTGAGATAACTTGTTGTATAAGCTATCATATATTGTAAGAAAGGCCCATTATTTTTGACAGCTGGTAGTTTTATTTGAAAATGACAGTAATGAGTGGATGCCCATTCAAAGACAGACAAACACATACTGAAGGGACTTGGAGTCTAGACCTAATGAGAAGTCAGCTTACAACTAGCATGAGTGCTGGTACTATTTCTGGTGACAAAACAGTGTATTTAGATTCCCGAGGTGACAAAGAAAAGAGAAGTGAGGTCTTTCTACAGGCAATTATACATTCTTTATGGCTGCTGCATTCAGATCAAAAATCAGTGCAGCAGTAGCAACAACAGGAAAACAAGCATGTGCCCATGGTAAATACACAAGCTGGCTACAGCAAGTACAAAAATCAAAGCTGTAAGAGAATTCTGAAGCAGCTCACCTTTTCTGAAGGGATACATTATAAAATATTGAGCTATGTTCATTTTCAAACATGTTAACATTTTTAAGAAGATATCCTAGAGAAAGAAAGAGATATTATAAAGCTCTATAATCAAAGCAAAGCTGATATTAAATTGATAATAGTCTCAATCTTATTGAAATCTTTCTTAAATTCTACAGGTACCTACAATATTGGTGATTCATTTCCACCTGTATCAATATATTATATTAGCTTTCACTGTGTTATTTAAGTATGGACATCTAATCTAATTAAATATGGACAATACAGCTTTTCAAATTGAGAAATGACATTTGTAAGGAAGCAATATCTTTCCTTGATGGAAAAAAAATTACATAATAACTCCATAAATGAAGGATATGATTCCATATACCACAGTTTCACATTTACAGAAAACAGTACAAATTCATTAGAACATCTCAATAGTGTCATTTACTGAGCTCTAAAAGCAAAAACAGAAGCATTCCCTAAAGAAAATGATGATTCATTTTTGCATATTAATTAACTTGTTGTTGCCATTGGAAACACAAAATCAGAGATCTTCAGAGCTTTCTTTCTTAGAAAAGTTCAGCACTTCTGGGAGGTGTGATAACATCTTTGAATGAAAACTTTCCCCCTCAGCTTACACCTAGATAGAATTGCATGACAGACTTAATTACAGGATTTCTTGTCCTCAGCCTACAGTTCTTTCACTTCCATGAAGAGGATCAGTACATTTTCTAGAAATTGGATCCAAACATCACACACTGTAAGCCATGTTTGTTGGCACAAGGTTCTCTTTCTATTAGTGGTGCCAGGTCTGAGAAAAAATGTGCTGTATAGTATGTTTACTGGAATTACACTGCACAGGTCTTACATCCATCAATCCAGAAAAGTTTCTCACTGACCCAATAGAAATTATTTCATAAAAGCAAATTGCTTTGCTTTGTTTCCTATTTCCAAAATATCACGTTTATGTTGCGATCATTTGGCTGTGATCCTTGAAACGTTATACTGCATGACCTGTTCAATTTGGCAGCCAAGTTCTATGCCATTTTCCTGCGTTTTTAGAGAACGAATTTTAAGAGAGAACCTCTTTCTTTTAGTTGATTTTTCCTACAGATCCTGCCTTTTCTTGTGCTATGGGGTTTTCCTTGTAACTGAACAACTATGCATTGATACTCATCGCAGGGAATCTAGTTTAGAAACTTGACCAGCAGATGTCACCCCTTAGTCACTAAACAGTAGTATGCATAAACAGGAGAGGAGTTTGAGGTTTTAAATTAAGGGCACATCATTCAAAATTCAAAGCCTGTGATTACAATGACTTCTTTCAAACCATAACTGTAGAACTTAAACCTTCTATATTACATAGAAGATATTTATAGTAGACAACTTAGTGCTTCTTTGTACTGACACTATTATATGTTCTTTAAAAACATAAGTAAATTAATTCAATTTTAATCTTCATTATATCTACAACATTTTTTACAAAGAATGTGCTCTATCCTATCTTCAGAGGTTCTGTGTTTTCTGCATCTTTGGAAATAAAATACGAATACTGAAATCTCTGAAACTTCCATCCATCCAATAAATTTTGAAAATGTATTTAAAAAATGTATTTGCAATGCTTTTTATTCATGGTACACACAACAGAGATTTTCTTGAAGGATTTTCTGCCAAGCAATCTTTAGTTCTTGTTGGGGCTCATTTTTTTTGACAGCCACTTCATTCTTCTTACAAACTAGGCAGCATTTACCCTAGAGCTGCATACTGCTGCTGTAGTGTCTTTCTGCCCACCATAATCTGCCCACAGATAATACTGTAACAAACACTACATAGTTCCGAATTCTAGTGTGGCTTGCAACAAGGAGGATGCCCTTGTTGTGCTGTATGGCAGTACAAAATAAAAAAATAACAGGCCCGTATCTGCTCTTGGACAATAGCCAGTGTAAAAAGATTTAGGTTCTGGTGTGTAAGTAGCACCAAGATTCTATCTACATTTAATTACATCATATTCACATATATTTACAAACATAAATATCTCAAAAATAAGAACCATTCCAAATGAGAGGAGGAGATTTTGCTGATCTAGCTTGTTTGTTTATATACAGGCAACATACAGGTATATGTATATTTACATAAGCATACACATGAATATATAAAGGTTTAAAATTATCTTTAACAGATTTAAAGGAAGAGCTGATTATGTAGTCACAAGGGTAGGTATGTATTAGCAATGGACCATTATTCAATAAAATTCACTGCTCCCTGGATGACATTTAGCTGCTGTGATTCTCAGTTAATTATGTCCTCAGCTGTAAAGCTGAACCTTGCATAAGAAACCAGACCAGCATTTTTTAACCAGACATGACAGTATATGTACATATTTTAAAGCTGGAGAAAATGGTAACGTGACATATGATGGGAATATGAGGATCAGTGCTAACAATTCAGGTTGTTCATTTTATGAGATAATAAAAAAATATGTGTCTTCAGGTTGACACGAGGATCCCAGAGAACAAAAAAATACCAATAATCCATTAAATTCATACCAATGATGCTGCGAAAAGCTAGCTTTTAAAGCATGAGATTTAAAACCTTCTTTCTGCTTCATGCAGACAGACTGTTTGTCACCAGAAATGTTTGAAAAGGTTGGGAACTAATCATCATCTTGGAACAGAGTTCCTCAACTCCATCCTCAAGGGATGGATGCTGGACGATTTCTTGCTCTCTGTAATGCGTTACAGTATTTTAGACCAGTAAAAAAAGAGTGAAACTGCTCATATGAAGGGAAGAGTTTACCTAACAGTGAGAATAAAATCAGGAGGCCCTAATCACTGAGGTCTAAGACACATTTTTTCATGAAGGTCTCATTACATTTTAATTCTAAAAAATGTCATAATATCCCAGCTCATGTTGATGATCTGTGTAGACACTGGAGAGTGAGGAAGAGCAGAGAGTATTCTTCAACCTGCCCGCCTATTGAACAATTGTCATCTTTTAAAACACTACAAGCTTTGCTTATTGACATACTGACATACTGTTTGGTTCAGTGCTGGTCAGAAGATGATGTCACCACAAGACTGCAAGCATTTGAGAACTCACAGGGGTCACTACTTTCTACTGCCAAAAGACACCTTGTTAATTAACCTTCACTCCATTCATCCAATTGTGCACAGCCCCTTGGGGAATCTTGGTCACAGCAACATGAACTAGCTAACCCTGTGACCTAGTCTATTCTCAGGATGTCTGGATCACAGGTTTCAACTTACTGTATGCTCTCAGCCAGCACCTTCACCAGATCACTCCAAAACCCCGTAGGGTCATATTTTAAAAGTGGAAAACTAGACACACATACTGAAGCCTAATAAATAAAATTGTTTGTTCAAATCATGCAATGTCAGATAGCTTCCTGGCAGCACATAGCAAACGCTAAATTAATTTTTCAAACATTTAAACAAATGGACTTCTTTAGAATCAATGGTGAAGAACACACAAGTGGTTCCTACTGGGAAGCAGTTTTAAAATTGAGAACAGGAGACACTTTTTGACCCAAGGTTTGTGAAAACAAGCCATAATTTTGAAGTTCGTATTTGGTTTCTTTAAAGAAATGACTGGATGGAATTTTCTGATGAATTAGTGATCAATTATTCAATTAGCAACCAAATGAGCTACAGTAGATAGACTAAATGGCCTCCTCTTGTTTGGAACTTATGTACTTAGAAGAAACTAAAGGGTAAAATAAAAATGACTTCTGTATCTATCTTTATAAAATGGATAGTTTCGGTCCTGAAATCCGATTGGCTGACACGCTTCCAGGGTGTGCGTATATCAGAGAATATAGCACGGCTTCGAAAGCATGTCAGCCAATCAGATTTCAGGACCGGAACTATTTTTATAGTTTTATAATCAAGTATTTGATATAAGTATCTTCTTCTGTGGACGTTGTTGCGCTGTTGAGGATCCTTGTGATTTTTTTGTGCTCTCAGTGAATGATAGGGTCACGTAGTTTAAATCATTTTCATTCTTAGAAATTATCAAACGCTTGATTAAAAGCAAGGGAGATTATGTCTGTTATAGTTATAGCGCGTGTTGGCTATGGCATTACTGGAAACCCAATTTTAATGACAAAGCACTGGAGTGATATCCTGACAGGCACTGAGACCAGCACCAGTGGAAGCACTCCTGTAGCGAAAAAAAAAATGCCTGACGAACTAGGGACTGGACAGTTTTTCAATGCTTGTACGATCAATGGGAATGTTCAAATAAATCTGCTAAAGAAATAAACAAAAAACAAGTTATTTATTCCTTTATCATATTGGCTAGCTAATGTCCTCTCTTTGCTAGTTAATGTTACTTATGGCCGTGTTTCTGCGTTACGTAGCAATGAGGGACTATATTCTCAGGCGGAGGAACGTAAACAGCTTAATTTTCGTGTTAAATTATTTTTTTAATTAAAGTTCATTCTATACAGCAATTGCATACTTGGGGACAGTTTTATAAAAGCAATAAGGCACTCAGGGCCTGTGCTATATAGTGAACATAGTCACCGTTAAAAGGGTTGCCGGCGCTCTGCTTCGCGTCGGACCTAACAACGCCTTTTAACTGTGACTATATTCACGATATAGCATGGCCTCCCGTGCCTTATTGCTTAATTATTTGTACAAAACATCAATAGCCTTTCGGACTTGAGCCACAGGAAATGAGCCTGTATGTTTAGCTGAGGGAAGCTGTTTACAAAATCTCTAAAAGTGCAAAACTGCTTTGTCTGGTCTTTATGGCTTTTTCGGTAAAAACAAGCTTACCATCAGACTTCCTCTTTGATTATAGAATAAGTTAGAATGGCATTGTATTTGTTATGTAAGGAAATCTGCCTTATCAATGTCAAACAAAGACTGATATAGTATAATATTATACTGTAATAGATTAAATATTATAATAAAGATGTGAATTATCCATTTTTACAGCTGTAAAAAAAGTGTAGCAGCACCTAAGGATTCTGTCACCTTGTGATGAGTTCCAGGTGGCTTGTTAAATGTCTGTACCATGCTTACTGGGAGATTCCCCAGGGATCAACAAATCAGCCTACAGGCCCACTCACACACTGTTCACTGGAGGACAAGCTCGTTATGTGCAAAATAGCAATCTTCTTTAATGCACCCATTTATCAAAACAACAAGGCAGATTAAAGCATGGAAATAGTTGGGTGCTAGATTTATAACACCTTTACTATGATTTGAAATTTTGACCTGGATTTGGACCATGTTCATGAAAAGATCCACTAATATTCTGTTTCAATGAAATAAAACTACTTGATTAAAAAAAATAATAATTTTCAGGGGTAGTCTGGTGATGTAGCAGTTAGTGCTGCTCTCTCACAGCTTCAAGGTCCTTCTGCAACCATCTGAATTTGCCTTTTAATTTTCTATTTGCATGTTGTCTTGTAGTAATTTAGTTTCCCCCCACCTGCCTAAGACATACAAGTGTTGGGTTTGATTAAATAATTTTTTCATGACTCTGGAATGGAATGCTTACAGCCCCACCTTTCACTCTAAGTTCTAGATTGCTGTGACACCTACTAGAATTTATGCTTAATGTTAATTGATAAACACAGGACTTAACTGAAAAATAAGCAATAATATTGTCATCCTGCATCTCCCTAAGAGGAACATAACAAAAATAATAAAAAATACACCACAGGTATGTGTATATTAAGATTTAGCATAGGGTTGTTTAATATTTTCTTTTAATGTATTTGCAATCCATAGATATGATACTAAATGTATTTATAAAACCTTTTTTTCAATCTGGGAATGGTCTCTGTTCTGGAATCCTGTGCTCAGTTTTCAAAACTATAACCATGCAATATTCAAGCTCCGCTCTGTTGAAGGTATAAGATTTTATTTCCCATGCATGCTGTCTGCTTGCTTGCTCTGAGATACAGACATCATGCCTGGCTAGATCTAAGTCTGGCACATCTGTCGGGGCACAAATTCCAGGCAATGGGCAGGACTGACCAGGACTAGTTCATAAATCACCAGCATGAAGACTTATCAAAGAATCACAACCTTTTTCTCTCCCCCCCTTCTCTCAAGCCATGCTTGGGTTTGCACTGGGAGGGAAGCTGCAGGTGACTTTCAAGGGCTGAAATTAATTAGTCTTTTCCCACCTACCACCAGCTAGGAAGCCCATTAAAAGGGCTGCCTAGCCACGCAGGAAAGTTCTAATTTATCATACAGAGTTCTGAAGACAGGCCCGACTGTATCAGCTGTCTGGTGCCGTCTGCAGTCAGGATCATCTAACAGCAGTTCAAGGAGTTTCTGTACCTTATTAGAAACAATGATTCACGCATAATTTGCATCAGATGGCTCATGTTTTTTCGGGTCAGCACAAGTTTTAAATAGCCTGTGAGACATGATGTTACTTATACAGGCTGCAGTGTTCCATGTGAAAGCAATTTTAATGTGATATGTGGGAACTGATGTAAAGTACCCAAGGTGGAGATGAGAGAATTGTGCAGTATTGGAAGTTTTATTTACATAGCGTTAAAATCTGTTGCATATTGTGTGTATAGCAATGCAACAACAAAGCGATGTTTTAGAAAACAGTAATTGCTTTGTTTTTAAACACATAGCTTTAGTGAAATTCCTCATAAATATAAGACCTTTTTGAGCCTGTTAAAGGCATGTTGAGATGATGGAGATTGTGGAATTTTTGTGGAGATTGTGGAGCTTAGGAATAGAGGATAGAAAGAAAAGGATTTTTACTGTATAGTCAAAGTTAAACATAGTATGTGACAGGAACAGCAAACATATGGACAAGCTGCTTAGTATCAACTCTATCGTAATGTTAACTGTAAAGAACTACATAAACAACCACTATCTAGTGACAGGCTAAATGCCTTCCCTCAGTATAACTGGTCCTCGGATACAATCAAAATTATCCCATGCTGAATATGATGCTTTGCTTTGTATGTATGACATTCTGAAGACTTATGGATGCATCTAAAAGTACAACATGTCTCTTCTATTAAGACTAAAAACAGCAAACCATGGTTTAATTGAAAAAGGCGGCCAGACAAGACATGACAGTACCAGCAAACAAAAGTCTCTTTTGTAACAAGGATTTCAATGAAAACAAACAAGGAAATTCTTCCTAGACTGGTCTTTGTGCTGCTGTAGACAGCTACATTTCCATGGCTGAAAAGCATTCACAATTGATGTCAGATCATCCAGGATTCTGTGAACTCCGATGGAAATATTGTAAAACCTGAAAATGAGAGATTTGTACCAGCTGCCCCACTGCATAGCATTTAGTCAGCTTTGCTTCTTGGTTGCCTGTCCTTTGCTTTTGATTTGCTATTCGTTTTTTAAATGTATGTTGGAGCATAGAAATGAATGAATGAATGTGTTTGATTCAATCATAACTGGGGTTAAGAAACTTTTTCCATTAAAGAACATACTGTAAATTGCATGTAAAAATCTGTTTACTGGAAACTGTGATTCAAAGCACAAGCTGACAAGGAGTGTGCTGATATTAAATGAGGTCAATTCTATGGGTATTTAGGTCAACTCTTCAGTCTCCTCCACTGCCAAAAAACCTTGGGATTTAATTGCCTATCACTTTAATTGACAGCACATCTCACTCCCGACATGGTCCTGCTGCCTTTTATTACACAACATGTATGTATATCTACCCATTCTGTGTGTGCAGAGCTCCTCATTCAGACCCTTGTGCTCAGACTGATCTATTGCAGCTCTGCCCCAGCTCATTCAGAACTGACATGTAATCCTTTCTCTGCCTCATTTCTTCCACACAAACCCTGTTCTTCCTATATCTGCTGCCAAAGTCAGCTTGCATCACATGAAGTCCTTATCTACGGCTCTCTTCATGACTCTGCCCCCCTGTTGTCTCCCAGCATGCACCAGCTCTCTGCTCAGTGTCCCCTGATTACTTCCTGCTCTTTTCTCTCCTGTTACCCATTCTGCCCCCTTGTTACCCAGTCTCTCAGTCTCTGACCACTTTCCATCCTCCTCTTCAGACTACACATCCTATCCCATAATGCACGTGCTGTAATTGCTGTGCCATGTATTGATCACTTGTTAAATTCTTTGCTTTTGTTTTGTTCATACCATTCTACACTACATCAATTCTAGTAAATAACTATAGTAATTGCAATTTTTTCGTATTTAGGGTCTTCCTGGGTAAAGAGGCTGCAGCCACATATTATTATTATTATTATTATTAACAATTAATAATGAATAGAGTTAAAATATTAGGACAGGCCTCTCTTCACTAGCATTACCTTGTGCCAGCAGTAACCACCTTCATCAGATCTCAGAAGATAAAGCAGATCTGGGCTTAGTCAGTAGTGAGTTGGGAGACCTCTATATAAAACTAATTGGCTGCTGCAAGTGATGTTGGTGGTCTAGTAGGAGGCACTATTCCCTCTGGAGCAGAAGTTCTAACCCAATGCCCCATTAAGGTGACCAATGGACACTGCCACAGAAATTATGAGCAATCAGTTATACTAATTTCTTTTGTTTAGATGAAATATTAAAGTCCTGACTTCTAAGTTAATACATTTTATTTTCACAAATTGTACTCAGAAAAAATTGTAGGTATATTGGTATGTTTTTTTTCCAGTTACCTTCATTATTACATTTGTTATTATAATAACAGGAAGAACAATAGCAGTAGTAGTAGTAGTTGTTGTAGTAGTGTATATTTCATGTTGAAATTACTGTAAATACATACAGGCAAAAGTACTACATTGTTATGTTAATAATAATGGTTTTAAGCACTAAAATGTATTCAGCAAGACTCTAATAAGAACATAAAGTTAGTATAAAATACTTTATATTAAAGAGAAGGGTAAGAGAAAGCACTGGGCTGATAGTTCTGAATGGATGAGGGATAAAAAGTGCACTTTTTAAGAGAGGTTCAAGTGAAAACAGCCTGAGAATTGTTAAGGAGAGGGAATACAGGGGAGCAGATTGAGAGAAACAGCCTGCAGAGGTCCTGAATGTAAGGGGTCGGTTTATAGTCCTGGAGCAAAGAGGGTCAGGGAGGGGAGTGAAGAACCGTATTTAATGTAAGAAGAAAAGTTCCTTTAAACATAAAGAGTATAAATGAGAAAAGTCTATGAAGCCCTTTTTGCTTGTTTGGCTGTAAATAACATCAATATGCTTTTATTGTGGAAATGCTAATGTCACTGAATGATTCTTCGTTTTTCTCCAGAACCTTTGCTGGAGTTATTCCACCCACTCCTGACATATATAGATACACCCGCATGTAGATTGAAACAGTTTTTGTTGAGCATATCTAGCCAGAGGTTAGGAATTAAACTTTCATAGCTGTGACTATATCCTTAAAGTGTCTTAAGGGAGAAGGCAGAATAACTGAAAGTCATTATCTGAAAGCAAGTGAGAATATTTATGCTGCTTTCACTATAGATGTGTCTCAAAACACCTGCTGGAGTTGCACTGAAATGAGCTTCTGCAGCAAATTTTCCCCCAGAAATTGTCAATTAGGGGTTTAATAGTTAGTAACCCAGCTGTCTCTTTCTTGACATACTGTATGCATACTGCCTGTTTACATAAATAAAAGACTAAATAAGAATCCTAGCCACTATGTTTCTTTCATATTCTGAAATAAAATCACTTTCTAAAGAGCACATACAGTATATTGTAATTGTTTTATTATATTTTTAAATTGCTGTCATGATTTATGTCTGCCAA
Organism: Atractosteus spatula; assembly: GCF_055471065.1. Taxonomy (NCBI): domain Eukaryota; kingdom Metazoa; phylum Chordata; class Actinopteri; order Semionotiformes; family Lepisosteidae; genus Atractosteus; species Atractosteus spatula. The sequence goes on along the minus strand of NC_142708.1, from coordinate 60,623,985 downwards.
TATCACCAGTTCTGTCAGGCATTCAAATTAGGTATTTAACATAACTGTGAAGATAAACGACAGACCATTGACAAATGATACTCCTGACACTAAAATGGTGTATATAACATAAGAATTATCTTTAAATCTAACATGGGATAAATTGGGTGGATTTTTAACAAACATACTGTATCCTGACTTCACACTCTTGTGTATCTGGGGGGATTTCTCCCAAAGAAAGAGTTTTATCCTTCTTCTGGAATGGGACTTAGCTGAATTTGGTTGTTCTGTCAGAGATCACAGGCCCCAGGTTATTTTGCAAGAATGAAAGGGTTTAAAGCTTTCAGCTTACATCTTCTTGGCATCAATACTCAAGATTTAGTTGTGCTTCAGTAGTTTCAACAGTTTGCGTTCTTTGGAAATCTTACAAAGACTTACATTTCACAACAAATTTATCCCAGTTTTCTATTATGGTTGCATACAGTGCTCTGAGGTTTCTAGCTATTTAGAAAAAAACAAACATTAATAATGGTGATGTTAAAACAATATAAACACACACAGGAGATCACATGAGGGAGAATCATACCCACAGTATTACTGTATGTACAGGATTTAAAAATCACCAATCAAACAATGCAGTATGAACCTTAAAGTAAAGGAAGTGGAATAGCTAGTTAATCCTTCTTACTCCTTCTGTATGATTCTTAATCATCTCTGTAAACCACCAAGCTTTGACCAAAAATGTGAAACCAATCAGTATCAAAAGCCCTTCTTTGGCTCTCTCCGTTGACCACTCTCATTCTGCAAAAAAAGAGGGTTTTACACTATATACAATAAAGATAATAACGGTCACTTATGTGTATAAGAACAGGTAACAAACAACATGGAAGTAAAAAAACAAAACAAAAATATATTGTTATTTTAAAAATAAATACTGTCGTTTATGAACTTTTGATGAACCTTGAGATCTGTTTTTCAGAAAAATAGTGCGTAAGCAGTGAGTAAACATTATTTAAAATTATTCCCTTGTTTACTCCGGAGTTTGAACTTTTGAGCTCAGCACTGGAATACAGTGAGTTGATTCTGCTGCAATCTTGGTTTTTCTCCAAGTATTAAAGTCAGAGAATGTGGAGAAAAAATGTGTGGACTCTCCCATGCGGCAGTTCACAACTCATTTTTAGATTACATGGAGACACTTCCTATTGAAGGTTCCTGATCCCTGATACTTATCTGTTGTCAGATTGTAAAAAGCCAGTCACTAAACCAAACAATGGCAACACTGATTCCACCTGACTACCTATCTATGAAGAGAACAAAATGAAAAGCTTGTGGTGGACAAGAATTTTAATGCATGGTTCTGAATATATTGTTTAATGTAGGATGTAAGCTTTTATCCTTCTACCTTATCATTTTCACTGCCATAAAAAATGAAAAAGAAACCCAAGAGACCTTATCTATTTTTCTATCTGTGTGTTTCATTGAAAAGCCCATTTTTCTCATTTCCATGTATGTAAGCAGTCCAGATAGACCTCCACAGAGACTGGAGCTGGAGAGGTGAGCCCAATTTTTTTTAGCACAGTAATGCTTCCCCCCCCCCCCTCAGGCACTAAAACTAAAAAGGATTTTTCACATCCCAAGATGGTGCTTTCAAAGTGAGTTAAAGAGCCTGTGCAACGATATGCAATCCTGCTTGACAGAAAATAAATAATTTTGAAGAAATTTGACATTCATGGTCACAATCAATGAACAAAGACGATGAGAACCAAAGCACAACAGAGTGGGAAAGTACAATTTGTTATTTCAGTAATTTGGTCAAACGATAATTAAGGTGGAGAGCAGCCATGGTTTGGATAGTAAGTTTTATCGAGGTAACATGCCTGGCTCTCAGGACTCTCCCACAACCCCCTCTAATGAGGGAAGAGACACAGAGGGGTACAAAGAGTGCTCCTTTTTTATGAGGGCAGGTAGGGTCCTAAATAATTATTGATACTGTACATCACATTCTATTTTCAGCTCTTCTAAAAGAAAATCTCTTCTTTTACCTTTAATGATTATCCATATCTAACTGACTATGTATTATGTTTAAAGTTGTCAATTGTCAGGTGAAGTGCTCTGGCCTCTGGCTCTAAAATACACAGTAGATTGAGATTACCTGAAGTTCTTTGTGTAAAGCATTAAATAAAAGTAAAAAAAAAACATCCAGTATGGATCAAAGACACATAAAAACCAGTTGACTTTGCCTGTAATGTTTGATGGGGGAGGGAGAAGTTGTGCTTCAGTTCATAACTTCTGCACTTCAGTGTTAATTCTCAAATACTTCTTGAATACTAATTTGTGAATGCATGCTTAGACTATATTGATGAAAATGTCTTTATAGTAAAATATTTTATGCTAATAATTGGGTAGATTAAATGAGCTAAATGTAAATGTAACAGGATGGTAATAAATGTACATAAATGTAAGCAACATTTTAAAAAATATAACATAAACCTCTTCAAAGGTTGGTAACCATTTAATATTTTTTAAAATAATTCTGTTATGTATTTAAAAGCATTAAATGAGTCTAAATTGTTTGGCTGAGCAAAAAAATAAATAATATGAGAATAATGGGCCTTTTATAGTACAATATACTGTACTGCTGTTTTTTAAAATCTAATATGCAATTTGTCAAGAGACCAAAAAAGATAAAAATGTTCTAATGTACAAAATAAGAGCTGTTTTTAAAGATAAAGAAAAATCAAAATTAATTAATTTAATGACTAAAATTAAATGCAGTTTCCTTTCTTCTAAAGGTGAAGAAACTAATCTTCAGTAGAGTATTTTATTTTCTTATTTTCCTTGTGTTAATATTTCAAGAATGTCTAAAACAGGAAAAAAGGTCTAAGGTAATTCATAGATGGTAATGTCCGTAATTACAGGAGCACTGCAGTCACTGCATACCCACTGTTAACTACAGAACACATTTGGAATTCTATGATGCTAATTAAGCCCCAAAAGTTAGTGTGGGTGTGCCAGCTCATTAGAATCACAAAACGCCCCTGTCAAATCTACCTTCCTACTGATTTATTTACTGTTCTAAATGATTTATTTCTCTACACGGGCAACTTTAACCTGGACGTGCCTCTTTACTAACTTTACTACTGTGTGGTTTATTGCTACCTGACCATCTAATGACAGTTTAAAATGATGGAATTGAACTCATTCTTGTTGATGTTAAGTGTCTGGTGAGTTTAGACCTGTGAAACCTGTGAAACAGTATACTGACAAATTTCAGTATGTAACACATATTTTTTCCAAGGATTTCTTGGCCACCATGAATCACGAGAATCAATTATTAAAACATTGTATATTCAGGAGACGACATCTGACATTTATATCAGCCCCAGCACCAATATACTTTGAAAATATAGCAAAAAGTAATCAAATTATTTGAAATGCATTCATTGCATGTTATTTTAATAAAATATTGAATATTTTACCTACATAAACTGTGTGAATGTACTGTACATTTATAAAATCCATTAGAAATACTGTTTTAAAGCATTGCTTTGATTACCCAATACCATAAATATTATATAGTTTAGTGCCCTTGCCTGGTGGTGAGGAGCACCCAGTCGCTGAGGGTATCGCAGCGCAGGCTGGGAGTTGTATCCAGGGGGGAGTCCGGGGGGCCGTAAGATGACCAGCAGCTGGCCCTGCTCACGTAAATAGACCTGTATTAGCTAAAGTGTTCTCTGAAGCTTAATGTCCCATAAGTTAAGTGTGTAGAGTCTGTTAAAGAGTTACCACCCTAAACCTGGGTACGTGTTCCGTCTGTCCCCTGATGTGTCTGTAAATCCTGCTGTTGGTTTTAGTTTTGTAAAAGAGAATAAAAGCAGGTGGTTGTGTGCCTACACCATCTCCTCTTGTCCTTTATCCTGAACGAACCTGTAGTCGTTACAATATTATTTTAATTATTGAACAGCATACAGCATGCCTCAAATACATTAATTGATGTTATTTGGAAAATATTAGAAATATCACAAACATATATTTTCATAAGTGTAAGGCTGAATTAGATATAGGGTATTGTTAAGCCTGGTAAATCCATAAAGCACACATATATTAAAAGTGTAGGAAAATGTGTAGGAATTTTAGAAATAGTGATCATAAACTAAATTTCACCTTGTCATGCGAGAGTTTGAGAAACGGCACAACCCCCGTGAGTTTACTTTTGAAATTTGTTTTGTTTCCTTTGCATCCTCCTGTCAAAATCATCATGGGCTAGCCATATTTTTGGCAAGCCTTTAAAAGAAACAAAAAATGCTATCCATAATGACAGCTGACAAGGGCTGCTTCTGTATGACAAATTTCCACTCAGTTTTCTCCTTAATTGCTTTCTGCCCAGCAGCTAGCTCTAGAGGATCAAGGCTCTGTTGGAAGTTAATCAGTTTCTTACTTCAGCTGTTCAGGATAAATCATTAGTTTTCCTTTTAATTTACTGTACATGGAGATGATGGAAGGCTGACTTGCTACCATATTGCATGTGGTGTTTTGTTCTCCAATATGCCTGTTATGCCTGTTCTGGCTAATTTCAGCATGCCAGATTTAAATCCAGTCTCAGATTTTCAGTGTCAGATTAAAATTCAGTCTTTAAATCAAAATTCCAGTTGAAAGGGCATTGTTATTTTTTGGCTGTATTTGTCACACATTCGGTTGTGTGGTCTTCCATGCATACTTTGGCACTCCACAATGAGAGATATGTGGCTGGCAGTATTTTTGATAGGCTTCAGCTTACTGCAGTCAGTACTTGGGTAAAGGTAGTCTATTTCCCTTTAGTTCTATAGGCCTATTATTATCACATGTTATTAAAAGTACTGGAATAAGTGTCCGTAAATGGGTAATGGACTGCACTACAGGTAATGTTCTGTCTGTCCAAAAGACCAGAAAATGTTTATATCACCTGAGTATCACCAAGTCAGTCAAATTACAGATCTCATATTAGAAAAATAAATGATTACATAAAACATAAAATAAATACAGAAAAGCTTTTTTCAACAATTTATCTTGTTCCACATTAGCAGAGTTCACATGAAAGCTGTGAAAAGATCAAACACTGTATATAGGTGATAAAGGTTCTGTTTGGATTTGTTTTTTGGAATATATACAGTATACTATGTTTACAGAAGCAATCACAAATAAAACACTAGCAGTTTAAGGGGGTGAGAAATTTAAATGGTAAACTAAAGAAGCAAGATGACTTTAAAAAACAATCTAAACTCAGAGGCTCTATGCCAGTCTAAGTACATCATTAATATACAGTACTTCACATGGAATCTAGCAAAAAACTTAGTGATGAGAAACTGTTGGCATTGTAGCCAAAAAATATTCCTCATGGAACTGATGGACTGCTTGCTTGGGAAATGAGAATGAGACTGCACTCCCATGCCACTCAGTTAATAAGACAGCTCTAGTGAGACAGAATTCCAATCAATTATCCAATTAAGGACATGGAGCTGATCCGTTACAGAAACACAAATAAGAAATTTACAATGAAAAATTAATTGGACCTGCTGTTGAGTGTGGTGGCTGTTCTCTCATGTTCTTGACGGCCATGTCCTTAGGGACTGGAAACTTTCAGGTCAATCAAGGAGATTAAATGCTGCAACGTGTCTAAACACATCATCCTGACTGAACAGTACCTACATCATATTCATTGGTGTCAAATCAAAGTTCAGCCTGACAATGACTTGAACCACATGGCCAAATCAACCACAAGATTCGTGGTGTAAATTTTTTAAAATGGTATATTTGGTTTTATGATTTTCTGTTGAATTATTGCATTTTTGGAAACATTAAATGTAAGACTGACATTAATAGTCTAGTGCATGTTCTTTAATCTATGTTGCTTATATAGGGGGGCAGACATTTACAGTACCACTACATTTTCGAATTCAGTATTAGTAACTGCTTTAAATGCCACTGTAATAAAGAAATAAAGGCATATAGTTTATTATCTCACTAGGCCTAACCTGGAAAGTCTAGAGGACTATATTCTCTTGGTATTTTTATTTTGGTTTTTGATTATGGTGACTCGAAATAATCTTCTACTGCTCATATAGTTAACTGTCTTAAAAGGTCAGTGTTATAGTTTATTATGCAAGCATATGGCTGATACCACCAGTTTAATGGTGTATTGATTAAAAAAAATCTCAACTGTGTTACTTTTAAATAACATTGAGCAAGAAATGTCAAAATGTAGATCGATATACTGTAGCACAGAAAAAAAACAACCACACAAATACCTTGTGAGAGAGTTTGCCCCCATTACAGGCAGATGTTACACAGATTACAGTGCTAGTAGAACAGTTCTGCGGCACAGCTGCATTTATTTTCCTTCCATCCACCCATTGTCAGAAAACATAGTCCTTGTGAAGGAGGCAGCAACCTGTAGTCTATCAACATACTGTAAATATAGGGTACAATGTGGGACTACACATTGGACAGGATTTCAGTCCATCGAAGAACTTCTTTTACGCCTTTGGTTTCCAACAGCTTGAAAGCCAATTAATCTGGCTGAAGTTAAATTTTGGAAGTAAATTAGAGACTTTGGCTTCCAGGGGCGTCCTAGTCTCTGGTCATGTTACTTCTTGTTTATACCTCTAAAATTATCAGCTCAGCAGGGTTATTTGCCCCAGTTAGCTGAATTCTAATGAGTTTTGTTTGTTTTGGTAAGAAGAATGGCTCAGCACCCAAAATAATGACCTTAAACCACAGAGATCCATAACATCTGGAATCGCAATGTTTTCTAACAATAACAACTCAAGGGCTTTCAATTTCCAAACAGATTTTTTTCCTGTTATACCTCACAAATATTTACTTTGCAGCTTGTGACTTTATTTATTCTCAAGTGTAGTAAATTAAAAATAGCTTTGTGGGAGATTCTATTCTCCCATAGTTTCATAGATTTTTTTTGATAGGCCAGCTGTGTCCTATTGTTTGGACATGTAAGTAAATTGCTACATACACAGGAACATGAGAGCACACTTCCCTACAGTCTGCCATTCTCCATGAGGAAGCAGTTGTTTAGCCTGCAGATACCTTAGCCCTGTCTGTCACTCTGGGAGTTGATCTAAAGCCCTGCAAGTGTCTCTTTAAGATTGAAGAGCACTATGTAATGAAAACAAAAGTAGACATCTAGAAAAAGCAAGCAAAATATGTTTGCAAATTAAAAATAATGCAGCTGCAAGTTTTAAATTGTATTCCACTTGCACTAATTTTTGTGAATACAATACTGGTATTCTGCAAAACTGCACTCAGATTATAGTAAATTATAGAGATGTTCAGTTTATCCCGTATTAAGAATTTTACTCTTTTATATACTTTTTTATTTGTTTTATTTAAACATTTATTCAATTGGGTGAATCTATTGAGAACCATTTGTCAGTTAGATTGACAAATTGTTATGGTGACAAAGTCAGTTATTGCAAGTATCAGTGAATAATGATTTAACTCTTTAATTAAAGAGCCCTCCAGATACAAAGCTAGATAGTTTTAGTTCACTTTGTAAATTAATTACAGTAATTTGCTGTGGCAAATGAGGAAAACTGTGCCCAAAAGCAGTAATTGTCAAGATCATTTGTCAAGTTCCAGGTTGACAAATGAACTTGATCTTAAATTAGAAACTGACACAGAGAACCACAGAGAATTTCACAGATAAGAAGACGTTTTACCAATGACAGTTCTGTAATTCTATAAATAAATCTAAACCAGTGAGTTTAGCTTTATTACATCAAGTACATCAAGTATGTAAAGGAGGCCAAACATTCAGTGTTTAGGGATCACATTGATGGGTACAACAAGCAACACGTAACGAACTTAAGGGCATGGTGATATTTTTCATCAGGCCTTAACTGAGTATGAAATACAGTCACAATTTAAAACTGCATAAAGTGTATTAACATAAAGCTCCATATTACTTGGACAACATTATTACTCTACTATTCTTCACTTAGTCTACTTCGTCTTCATGTTTTTGTCAGTTAATTTTGGCCACTTAAGTTATGTAAAAATTTGTATTAGTACAGTAAGTATCATTCACACATCATACATATCACATACTGTACACACTCACAAACATATAAGAAGGTGACAGGAAAGGTATTGGAATATTTAATATTCATTTGGAAAAAAAGGCATCCTGTCACAGACAGATTGCAGAATTGCTCGATTTAAGCCCCAGCTAGGGACAGGGTAGTTAGACATTTTTTAACCTCATGGTTGTATTTTGGGGCCCAAGTGATCTTTAGGAAGAGTGAAACTTTTTGCCATTCCTCACATTTTTGTTTTGGCCGCTTCAATTATATTGCACATTTCAGGATGTGTGTTACAAAAGGAGTTGTATTACGTGTTAAGAAAACCCCTTTCATTGGGAAAACTCAATTTGGTCATTTCAAGCGGAAGCAGAAGTAGAAATGGCCTCAAAAATCAGATGGTTCTGGTAAACCTAACCCCGGGCTGGCGTGAAATCTTTGCTTATGTACTGTACGTACAGTGTTAACGGCATTTTTCAGCTGAGAGAACCTACTTATAAAAGATAAGTTATTGAAAAAGATGAATATACAAAAGTATTTATGAATGGATTGGGTGCATTTAGGTTCATATTTGATAGAATAAGGAACATTTTTAAATTTGATGAGTGGAATGCTTATGAGACAAATTGCAGAATGGCTCAATTAAAAAATATTTACATCTGTTAGTTTAAATGTGTCTGAATAATTTGGAATCATTTGGGTAACGTTTTGAACACAGCTATTTAAAGCAAGGTCTTTGGTTTATGTTCTAGAAGTGCCCAAGCTAGGGTTAGGGTTTGAACAACACCTAGACAGTTTGTGGTGCACTTGCTGTGTTATAGGATACATTTGAAATTCAGCAAAGCTGTTATTTGGCTGGTTGGTTGAGAACGAAACTGGGCCCAATTTAGCAATTTTTGCTAAGCCACGCGCCTGTCAAAAATGGTCAAAAATCAAAAGTTTGAAAACACATTTTCAATGTGCTAAAATCTCTTTTTTGTTGCATTTAAAAACAAATGGAAACCTGATTTTAGCCAAACAGAAGTGGTCATTGTTATCCTAGTATCTAGACGGCACGAAACATGCTAATTTTCTTCGCCATTTCAGCAGCAGGTTGCAAAAAAAAAGAAATGATGGAAATTATAAACAGGTTCACTGCAGATACATTTAAGATACTTAAAATTGTGAGTTTACATGTTTCAGGCTAATCTCGAGTCATTTGGGTAACTTTTTGAACACAGCTTGTACAGGTATGATTTTAGGTGCATGTTCCAGAAGTGCCCGAGCTAGGGTTAGGGTTTGAACAACACCTACTGTATACAGTTTGTGGTGCATTTGCTGTGCTTCAGGATGCATTAGAAATGCAGCACAGCTGTTGTGTTGTTGTTTCCTCGACAGCGAAATTTAGCCTAATTTTACAGTTTTTTGCTAAACCCTGCCTGTCAAAAACAGTCAAAACTCAAAAGTTTGAAAACACTTTCTATGTGCTAAAATCTCTTTTTCTTTGCATTTAAAAACATATGTAAACATCAGTTTAGCTAAACTTAAGTGGTCATTGTCATCCTCATCTCTAGACGGTATTAAACATGCTCATTTTACACACCATTTCAGCCTGGAGGTTACAATAAATGGCTGGATATTTTAAACATATTGCAGAATTTCTCAGTTTAAACCCCAACTAGGCTTAGGTTTAGCAATTCTACAGTAGGTATACATTTTTAACCTCATGGATGTATTGGGGCCCAAGTGAACTTCAGAAAGAGTGATACTTTTCACCCATCTTCACATTTTTGTTTTGCATATTTTTGGCCTCCTTAATTGCACATTTCAGGATGTGTTTTTTAAAACTGAGTATTATTTCAAGTTATAAACAAATTCTTTCCATTGGGTAAACTCTCTCAATTTTGTCATTTCATGTGGAAGTAGAAGTAGAAATGGCTTCAAAATTGGATGGTTCTTGTAATCCTAACCCTGGCCTGGCCTGAAAAGTTTGTTTATGTAAGAACAGTTCTAACAGCATTTTTCAGCTGGGAGAAAACCTGGCTATAGAAGATACAGTACATTATTGAAGAAGATAAATGTAAAAAAGAAATAAAGCTGGAATGGATTTGATGTTTTTAGGCTCACATATTTTGGATTGAGGAACATTTTCAAATCTGATGAATAGAAGGCTTCAGAGACAGATTGCTCAATTTAAGCCCCAGCTAAGGTTAGGGTTAGCAATCCCACAGTAGTGAGACATTTTGTCACAGGAGCCAGGAGTCCCATGAAATGTGTAGTTAAACATTTTTCATGGGAGCATTTCAGAGTCCCGTGAAATGCGTTGTTAAAGACCCTATGCGAGACGGTATAATCCGGAAGTGACTGGAATAGGACATCAGGGAAGAAACAGCAGGATTAGGTTGGGTAGAAACACAGGGGGGGTTATGACGGTGGTGATCTGGTGAAATCAGGGCGCAGTCCAAGGTCCAGGTGCCAGGAGATCCATCTGAGACTAACACAGGGATTAGGGAACTAGGAATACGAATAGTCAAAAATATAACGGGACAAGGCGCTCCGAGCCCCGGACTCAGTAGGTCAGGATGTCTGGGGAAAAGGCCTTGCCCTCGGACTGCTCCTGAGCCCTGTGGATAGGCGCCCAGAACTACAGAGACACCGGGCTTAAATAGGGAAAAGGGAATAAGTACAGCTGGGAGAAATAAAGCTGGAAACACAATGAAAAAGGTAGGAGCGCCCTCTAGAGGAGGGATGATGACGGTGATACATTTTGTCTAAATGGTTGTATTTTAGGGCCCAAATGAACTTTAGGAATAGTGATACTTTCTGCCCATCTTCAAGTTATTGTTTAGGATAGTTATGGCTGCTTCAATTATATTGAACATTTCAGGATGTATATTTAAAAATGGAGTCATATTACAAGTGTTAAGAAAATCCCTTCCATTGGGTAAACTCTCAATTTTGTCATTTCAAGTGGAAGCAGAAGGAGAAATGGCTTCAAGATTGGATGGCTTTTGTAACCCAAACCCTGGCCTGGCCTGAAATGTCTGCTTAATTAAGTATGGTGTTGACATCATTTAAGTCCCAACACAATATCTTGTGGAACTTTCTTACTAACTTAATAGAAGGTAAAACAAATCCATCTGATGTTACAAACTATTTGTGTTTTTTTTTTGTTAATTATCAAACCAAGCAAAAATATGACTATTATGTAAGACCAATATACAGTTGCACACCACATTTAAATAAGTGAATGATCTAGACGGTGAAATGCTTAAGTTAAATATATAAAGACAGATGTCTTTGACAAATATCTCAAAAGCCATTATTATATTATTCAAAAAGTTCAATATTGATGTGACACAAATGTGCTGAGATTTGAACCCAGACTCCATTTCAGATGATAAAATAGAGCACTCTTAAAAAACCTAAGGTACAGTAGTTGTCCCCACAATACAAACACATTCTAGTAATTTAATTTTCTTTTGGGAAAATTGGCCATGTTGTGAGTGTGTTTGTGTCTGTGTTGTGTCTGCCCTATGATGGACTTGCATCCTGTCCAGGTTGTATTCCACTTTGCACTCATTGCTCTCCGGGATAGGCTCTGACTCCCCTGCGACCCCAAATGGGAAGGAGCAGTTGGAAAGTAGATAGGAATTCAGAAAGCCATATACTGTACAAGGTTATAGGATGTTGAAAAAGTTGCAACAATCAACATATTCATACATTAGGGTATATTCAAACACTGTATTCAAACAACAGAATATCAGTGCAGAGATCATCAATAGTGCAAACGTAACAACAGATTCCAATCACAGCTTTGGATTGAGTAATACAGTACATCTCAATATAAGACTCTTTTAGAAAGAATTGAAAGAGCAAAATATATTTTTGGATAAAAGTTATTAAAAAAATAACACATAATGTAATACAAAAATGATCACACAAAAAACTAGAAAACCACAACTTATAAAATGATGAGAATTCTTTAAACGCATATATGTAAAACTCAAATTATCAAAGAAATTATAGTATTTAAAATGTCAAGGTGCCAGTAATGTATTTCGTAGGCATTTTGACAGTGGTACAAGTTCGTCAGTTTATGCTGGTAAATGTGTCATGCGTCAGCAATGAGCAACAGGGACAGTTACAATTACAATAGCACAAGCACTCATCTGTAGAAAGTATATAGCAATTATGCTTGAAAACAGTTTAGAAATTATAATCATTAGCATTGTCTTTGAACCTTAGCCAAACAATGTAAATGTGTGCTTGGCATTTACAGTATATAAAGACATTTGCTTCAGGCATCTCTAAAAACTGAACTGTTATGTACGGTTTACAAAATGCATGATAGTTAGCAAAAAAGGTGCATTCAACCTAAGAAGACAGTTAATTATCTGAGATATTTCACAGCCACTTTAACTGAAGAAACATAACTATATATCACAGAAGAAGAAGAGTACTTAATGAGGAATGTTTTTATCCTTCAAGTTGGAAGAAAATGAAATCTCCAAAAGAAGAATCTTAAACTTTTGCTAAAGTGTATATTAATGAGCCCTCAAAGCTGGAGTGATACAGTAAATCTTCATTCACAGATAAGACAGAAATTAATTGAAAGTTTCAACATAAGTTTCTCAGGAGGAAGAATGGCCTCAATTAACTTCTGTGCCAATTTGACTATTGACTAATCGGACTCTTCTTGAGAGACTTAGAGAAACAATTAACATTTACTTCAGCATCCCTCTGCCATCTCCATTCACTGTCCTAACATCTTAGTAATTATTTGTGCATCAGAGCTATTAAAGCCTTCAAGCCAGGTAGGAGCCGAGTCAATCACTTCTTGTTTGAATGTTCTTACGTAGATATCTTCCAATGTTTTCACATCAGCATGCAAACTAAGGGATGATCACATTGTTAACAGCCAAATAACACATTCCTCCAACTTAAGTAAAATAAGAATATGTATCATGCAATGTTTTTGATGGTTAAATATTGCTATTGTTTATTCAGATTTTCGCCTTGTAATTGTTTTAAAAATACTGTTACTGATTATACATTCTTTTTATGTGCTTAAACTTGTAATTTACCATTTAACCATAACCAACACTGCATTACATCTGCAGACATACTGTAGATAAAGTGAAAAAGCCACGGGTCAGGCTGGAGTTATTGTAGTGTAAACCCCACAACACCAATGGCGGAAGTAAGGCGTTACAGATAGACAGATGTAGTTTATCGATAACTCTACAAGTCTCATTAATTTGCTGGTTTGAAACAATGTACTGTACCCCATACTGTGAAATCAGAGTCATGGATTTATCCCGTATCTACACCAGGCATTTCTGTACTCTTGGGTGCAAACTGTGGTCTAAGAAGGAGAGCATTCATATTTTACACCTCTCTATGACCCAAGGTTGTGTTAGAATAGTGATTCATACATTTCCTTAAATTCAGTAATCCCCAGTGTAAAAATCTAACTTTAGAATATAATGATGCCTGACTTTTGTTTTTTGGGTGGCTGACATGCGGAATAAATGTTTGCATTTGAAGTAAGAAAAAAAGCAAAGTCTTATGACTGGATTGAAAATACTGAGAATAGACTATAATGGTCTCTTGTCCTTCTTTTAATACGAGGTTTAGAACTTTTTTTTTCCCCATTATACTGTATGTGTCAAAAGAACCCAGAAGAGGCAATGATTGATGGGTCAAGAAAGAACAAAGTTCCCTTTTCAAAGTTACGAAAGAAAATGTCTTCACTTGAACTGAAATCACAAGCAGAAGTGGAAAATGACCCCTGAGAACACTGCAAACAGTGAATCATGAATCCAATACTGTATATTTAAGCCTCAGTTATTAAAGTGGCATGCTTAATTGCCTAGCAGCTTGTGCTTGGCAGTTTGTCAATTAACACATATCATTTTGCATAATATAAAAAGTGAATATGGAAAAGAAAAGGATTCATCCAGAAGATTCATGGAATAAACAAAATCAAATTATTGAATAATATATAAATAAAATATTTCATTTGTTTGTAGTTCCCATTCACCAGAATTCTCCAAAAAGTATTAATATAAGACTAATATATACATATAAACTATACATATAAGGAAGCTATAGTTCTTCATACATTTGTATTAGTTTTAATGATACAGTTACTGTATACTGTACGTTATATCAGATTATCGTATTTTATATCTGCTTCGTCTGTTAGAATAAAGAAGTTGCTTTTTTGTAGATGAAAATTCATTCTTAATGGGACCGATTTTGAATCCTCTAGAACTTAGTCATTTTATATTATTAGAAATTAAGAGAATGTTAAAGTAATTTAGAAGAGGTGGTAGTAAAAATATGGAATAAATACTGGGGTAAATTCAGATGTTATTTTAACTTTTTATGCTATGGTATCATCTATATAACACATTTTATAATGCCACTGTTTATATAGTATTTTCTTAGCCCCTCGCACAATACAGTAATTAAGAGCTGCTTTTTGAAAGTTTGACATTCTCTAAATTTTTCATTTTATAGAATATTTTAAATGACCGTGTACTCCTTCATGTATAGGCAAATGCATACACTATTCTCTGCAATATGTTAGTGTCTTGGTAAGACTAAAACATCTAGTAACCAAAACTGTAGGTTATGGACTTTTTGTTATTCTTCCTCTAAAGATTTGTTAATTTTCCTTAAAGCTCAGTGTAAAGGATTTAAAGAACATGGGAATAAATTATTAATGAAGCTAGGATGATGGCAAGAATGTTGATTAAACTGTGACCTTTGGAAGATGACAAGACATTGTGCCTGAATCTTGTTAAGCTAGTTCTGGCCCCTTTTAACATGCACTATAATCTCTAAAGACCCCTTGCGGCTACTTTACTGGGCTTGGCATGAGGCATGCATAACTGAGCAATAAAATCAATTGCATGGAACCTGTACACTTTTCACTGAGCTCTGCTCCCTTCTCGCTTTGCTTCCTCCAACTTTAATTACCTTCTCAATTAACAAAGGGCCCATAGCCCATTGAAGGTAGTGTTGCGAGGGGGTTGGGGGTGGGATGTGGGGAATGTGAGTGGATTAATGAGTCCTACCATATGTAAGCAGGCATATGAGTTTTTAAAAAGTATTAACATTCCTCAGAGGCCTGTTTGCACCACACAAGCAGAAATCTATCCATAATTAGAAAGCAAATGAGGTTTAAATATTATAAAGGAACTGGATTCTTGGTAGGAGACATACAGTAGGTACTACTGTAGCAGCAACTCTGGCTATGTAACCTGTAGATGTCATCATGTTTTACTATACATAGACAAGGGATGTTTCTTGGGATGCTTCAAGGGATGCTTCTGTGCTAGATATGAACATTCCCAAAACTCCCAATGAATATTGGAAAGCATTGTTGGCCTCTGTTTTCTTTGTCAAATCTTCTATGTGAAACAGCCCAGCTGCCTTTATGTATTCCTATCTTAAAACAACATTTTTGGAATGTTAAGTGGTGTAAAGACTAAATGCACAGAGACTTTTGGCTAAAGTGTATGTACATACTATATACAGTATACAGTACAGTACATTTATACTTCCATTCATCCAATTGAAGGCTAAACAAAGCTGACATGAAACGACAACATTTTACTTTTAAATATATTCTATAAACACATGGAAATATGATATTTTCCCCAAAAATTAAAGAAACTGCTGGTGATTTTGTGATTTAACTTTTTAATTTAATAGTGTATAGGATTTAGAAATGTGTTCTGCAAGAATATCTCCGCATGATAACCACAATTTTATTTTGTTTTCAATCAAAATACATTTATTTTTTAAATATAATTGTTTAGCACTGATGGGAAAATAATTAATTTGGCAATCCAAAAATAAACTGTATATTAAATTGTACTGATCATTCACAAATCCATATCTTTTGACTGTAAAGCACAAAGTGTAAATAACAGTCCAAATACTTTTGAAGGGCACCGTACAGCTCAATGTAAAAGAAATTTGTGTTCAAAACGAATTATGAAAATTTATTTTTTGTCTACGTGTTAATTAAACACTGTTTTGTTAACTTTTGTCTCTGGCAGGTAAACAGAAACTTGGGTGCTAAAATCCCAGTATTTAATCAACCTGCTCAAACACTGCTTTTCTTTTAACACAGAAGTCCTGGAGAACCCCAATCCAGTTAGTTGTACAGGTCACCCTATATCATCTGTTATTTAAGAATTAGCAACACTTGTTTAAGTTATTGATCAAGCAAGTAATTTGTCCAATTACGTTAATTAATCTGGTCCTTTAGGGCTGGATAGCTTTCTGTTGTTTCTTTTAAAATTGTCTGTAATTTACCTTACTGAACACACCACCTGCTAAAGTGATGATGGTTACATTTCTCCAGGTCATAGTTAAAAATTGGTTTAATATGTGACAAAACAATTCTGTACTGGCCAGAACCAGATTTGCTGGCCCCTGGTTTATCGAAAGGAATGAGCTTGATATGCACAGGGTAAGTGCCAAAGTCCTTATCACCCTGGAGGTGATGTTCAACTGTATGTAACCACCAAGAGTAGGATTTGTTGCTCTTTTATATTGTTGATGGACTTCCAGCTATAATAAACCAGGGCTTTTTATGGTCTGTTCATGGATTTTTTATGTCTAATCACAGTAATAATGTTTTTAGACATTAAGGATTGATTCCACAATAAATGTAAATAGTTGGGGATGACATTTGTCATTTCTTTTTATCATCATGTAATTTCTTTAAAACTTGTTTCCAGTGTGAAAATGTCTCTACTGTATAAACCAAAATTAAAAGGAGGATAATTTCTGCATTTTCTCACAGAGCCTTTTTAGAATTAGTTGCTTTCTTTATAGCCTCTCAATTTAAAAAAAAAGCCTAAATCCCCTTTCATTTACTAATAAAAACATTGTTTCTTGGACAAAGAGTAATTATTCCAGATTTCATCCTGACAACTTCTGAGATAGTGAAGATACCACATAATGTTGGATAGACACAACAACCTTTTCAAAATTAAAATACATGTAAAAAACTTCAGGAACTGTGTTACAGTGATGTAAAAGTGAAAAGAGGATTCAGACAACAGTAACAGCAGAACCATCATTGGGTAGGTTTTACTACACAATTCACCTTGTTTTTCAGTTTTTTTTCAGTCCTGTGAGTCTATATTACTGCATACAGTATTTTACAAAATATGCTGAAATACATGAACTGCAAAGTTATTTTTCTGGTTGATCATACTGTTCCAAACCTGAAATCAGACAAGAAATCAACAAGGCTCTTACTGATCATTGTGAAATGGTCACATTTAATGGACAACTGCTCCTTTTATATACATCTATAAAAAATTCTGATACATGTTACAAGAATCTAAAGCTAATACATACATTATTAAATAATAAACTTTTCATGTTAAAGATACGTATCATAGTTTACAAAATATGATCAGGGGAATTACGCACTTATATATGCCTGTAAAAACTAAGATCCTATATGTATATTTTATTTAATAATAAACAAATACATAGAGCACAACAATATTCCTTGAATAACATAATATTAAATTATGGAATCTCCAATTAAAACATAATGTAAGATGCTTTTGTAAAGGCAATGGAAAAAAAGACTAGCTTCTATCAGGATTTAAAGCAAAATAAGCTATGTTGAAGCACCTTACAATTTTGTAATGAATGGACTAAAATATATTGCTTCTTAGTAAAAAAAAATGCAGTCCGCATCAGGCACATAAAACCTAATTGTTTTAAACACCATTAGTATAAGAACTCCGTTATGATAACTGGGCTCATATCTGAAAAAAAAAATAATAAAGGAAAATATCATTTAAAAAATGTTAGTCCTGTTTCCATAGATACGGCAACACTGACAGCTGTCTCCAAGTTGTGTTAGTTTGGGATTTGTCCTCACTACACAGGCACAGGGTTGTGGAAAGCTGAGGATTATGGGTAAACGGTTTCCGGGGTAAGTCTTTGGCATGATGAGTTAGCTGTATGTAGCTGTGAAGTGTACGTACAGTACCAAGCTACTTGTATTCAGGTGTTTTTCCAAAACGTGTGGCCAAAAAAGAAAAACTTCTTCCTTGTGCTGATGTTTAGTGTACAATGTATTTTTAATAACCTGGCTCCATAATTCTTTTGCTTCCCTTAGGTTCAGTCCTGTCTCTGTGTAGTTTTTGTTTAGAAAGTTTTCTTCATTTTTTACACTTTTTACATTCTTTGTGAGAAACTTAATTAAAGAATCAATGCACGATATCCATTTAAACATGTGCAAAATAGAAATAGAAGACTTTTCTCAATTTGTTCCACAGGAATGCAACACAGATATCTGAAAAACAGAAAAAAAGGACGTCACTCACTCACTATATATATATAACTGAATTGCATGTTATAATATTATATATAATTATGATATTTTGATATTAATAACAAGATATAGGTTTTACGTTGAAAATTCTGTTCATTGCAAAGTAAAATCCCATCCATGTGGAAATAGAATTAGAAGTGCAGTATTTTACAAGTGTAAAAGTTCTGTGTGTACTGTATCTAGAGCAATATGAAAGATGTGGGCCAGTGTTTTGATGCCATCATTGTGAACCTGTCAAATTTTCCATAGGGACAGAAATGTTGACAAGTTTGTTCCTGTTGCAAAATTTAATAATAACAATAAGAAAACTGAATTGTGCCCTGGATGCCAGTATTTTCCTTTCATCGCTGGCTAATCCATATCAATAAGAAACGCTTAATGAAAGAGTCATATTAACCATATGTGTTAGGTGGTGCCATGAAAAGATAGCAGCAATAATGGGCATGCCACAGAGACTGGCAAAAACAGTGTAAACAGCTTAAACCAGTGCATAATTACATCACTGATTGCAATATTATCATGCATTATTGCTTTATTAATGCAAAAATTAGCATGTGATTGTTTCTGTATAAACAGACACATAAACAGGTGTGTCAGGGTAGTTTGATAGTCACACACTGTAGCCTAAAACAATGCTTGAAGACCATGATGGTTCAGATATGGCAGTGTAAATACCACGCATGATAAGACTGCACCAAAGTCTTTGGGTCTTTAACTATTTAGGACACCATTTCATTAATCAAACCCTGGATGAGATCTAGGAGACTCCAACAGGTTAAATGACATATTTCCTACACTGAATCTCCACAATCAAAAAAGCCCTTTGTTGTACCTGCTGAATGGTATTTCCACTGAGGCAAACTTAACATCTGAACAGCAAAAAAGTTTTTGCCTCATAAATAAATGCAGCTTTTACTAAAGCATTAAAACACGTAGAAAATGAATAAAAAACACTAGGATGTTTTAAAACTCCATGCTTGATACAAAACTATAAAAGTAATGATCCAGTGTAGGTTCCAAATGTGCTGAAGACTCATGTTTTGTGTCAGAATGAAAAAAGTTTTCAAAAGAACTGTACTAGAAATCACAAAAAAACATAATACAGCAGTTTAGCAAAAATACAACACAAAGGAGGACACTGGACATTAGTTAAAATGCTTCACTGCTATGTTCCCAAGAGAGTACAAGCTGAAAAGATCCTAAACTATAAAGTTTGTCTGATGCTGGAGGCAGCTTCCTAAGAGGCTGACTGACCAGTAGCCTTTGTAATGTCAATCCTACAGATCTAGGCAGTCAGTACTTCAATTACTTTAGAGCAGGGCACCTTGCTGACCAGCCACAGATAACATATACTACAATAGACATATAATTAATCATAAATCTTGGAATAATGGCTACCAACCTAAATTCAAGCTAATGAAAAAATGAATGGGATATAGAATATATCCCATCTGGTTTTCACCTGGTTAGGGAGATACAGAGGCATAATGCAGAGGCAACGTTTTAACCTACGTGTTCTTCAATCTGCTAATAGTTATCTGTTTTAAAGACAATTTTATTTTAATTTTATGCAAACTTGTGCAATTTGTTATTGACTTGAAGTATATTAAATACTACTGTAAATTGTCCTCTCTGTGAGCTCGGTATATCCAGAGCTACAATGTACAGTATATGATATGGGGCTTATTAAGAAAAATGGGATGTTTTAGCTTGTCTGTCATTTGATTTAACAAGGTCACAAACGTAACCATATCCTGACTTATTTTTATGGAACAATAACTCTTCATTTACTATCAAGTACAGCCAAATGTTTTATTAATAGGTTCGGCAGCTGCCGAAATATTATTTTACACAGTTGGATAACACATGACCTCCAACTGGAAAGATTTTTGTTAAGTAACTCTAGCAAAAAATAATAAGTTTTGCTCAGAAACACTTAATGTTTAAAACAAAACTGCTGCCCTAGCTAATGTAATTCTGACCTCATGATTACATTACACTGAGTAGTGAAAGCTGTTTCATTTCTTTTCTTGTTTTAAGTCTGTCTATGTTGTGGTTATAATACATGATAATCTACTTAATTAGAGTAGTAATGAGATACTTTCATGATTGATTACCTAACAGTCAGTGAAGGCACAACATTTTAAATGAGAAATTTTAGAAACAAGCATCAATCATAATTTTGCCTTCATTTAGAAACTATTGACCTACAGTAAAGCCACTGCACAATGATATCCTACCTGGACCTTTGTAATCCTTTGATGATAAAACAACACAACTATAAATGCAGCATAGTGCCACTGGGACTGCAAGACAAATCCAAATATTTTGTAAGTCAAATATTGTCCTTTTACATCAGAATACCTTCAAGTACATTACAATGTGCACAAATCATTGAAAAAGGAAAATAGAGTTATTCTATGTAAGTGATACAAAAAAGAACAGAGAGTGTGAAATTATTTCACCAAACTGTGTGATCCATTATTTCTAATCCTGTCTCCAGAAGACTATCCAGACATATCCTGGGATTTAAAACAACTCTTAGACACCCTTGCCTACCATAAAGAACCAAATTATGGCAGTAACACTGTGAAATAATGTTGTTAAATGTATCCTGTGTCACTGTGACGCAAACTTGTTTCCTCTTCAATTGGAAAACATACTGTAATGATTGGAACCAAACCTTCTGGGCATTCTGATTTTCGACAGTAGATGCCCTGAAGCTATGCAAAGAATACAGTAGAAACCTGGCTCTTAAGAACAAGTACCATTCCATGAAGAAAAGTAAAAAAAAGTATATTTTCGTACAGTGCTGCTAGAAAGTTTGCGAACCCTTTAGAATTTTCTGAATTTTTGCATAAATTTGACCTAAAATGTGATCAGATCTTCATCTAAGTCATAAAAATAGATAAAGAGATCCCAATAAAACAAATAACACGCAACGTTTGGTTGAAGTCGTTGCTGTTCATGCATAGGTTCACATACTTTTTCCGACAAAGACATTTAATGTTGGATCATTTTGATCAATTAATAAATGAAAAAGTATATCCTTTTGTGTTTTATTTGTTTTATTGGGTGCTCTTTGCCTATTTTTATGACATAGATGAAGATCTGATCACATTTTAGGTCAAACTTATGCAGAAATTCAGAAAATTCTAAAGGGCTCACAAACATTCTAGCACCACTGTAAGTCTTGAAATGCTGTATCCTGTTCACATGTGGCACACCCAAGTCTTAGTTCTCATGTTCCTGCTTTTGCCCTCATTCCCCCACATACCTGAAGAAGGCTCAATAACTGAAAGGTTTTTCTTCTTTCTTTTCAGTTTTTTGTGTGGAATTAACTTTGACTTTCTATAAAGTTCAGAGTGAAGATAATAAAAGTGACACAATCAAAGTTCGTTTCATCATTATGTTCATTCTTCTGCTTCTATTTTGTTTTTTTGCTAATGTTCTAACTCAATATTTCATTCACACAGTTTTTCATGTGACAGTGATCTTCATAGAATATTCAAAGACACTAAACAAATATTCTACGCACTTCGAAGCATCCAGACCTTTTGGCAGCAGCTGAAATGCATGAAACAACTGGGACAAATTGAAAAATCCATCTTGGTTGTCCTGGATTTCAACTTGTACAGAGTCAGCCATAATGAAAATATGACATTGTTTTGAATTCTTTGTTGTTTTTTTTTTTGCTGTGCACATTTCTGAAGTCTACTCATATCTATCACCCTGTACTGCCAAAGAAGAATCTGTTCACATCGTCAGTAGGTCCTGATTGAAAAGGATGGCTGTCGATAATGTCAATATATAATTTTACACATCATTTAACTGGCTATTTCTTTCAGCTGCTCCTAGTATAGTAAATCTCAGAATATACACACAGGAAAGAGCTTCTTCTCTCACTAGCTTACTCTGCTAAAGGTCTTCTTTTACCTTGTTCTCTCATCTGAGCAGTGCATATCCATTACCATAACTAATTTGGCATCTACACACAACTGTACAGAAGTTCAAGGGCCTTTAGGTTGTTGAACTGCATTCTGCAGGGAATGTTTTTCATTTATATTTATATGCACTGTGCTTTTGCAACACCTCAAATTTATCTTGCTTTATATTATTTTCCTGAAAAACTTGATTGGTGGGGTGGTTATGTTTTTATATGTGTTATATTTATATTTACTTCATTTATACATTTAGAATATATTCATCTTAAGTTCTAGATGCTGTTAAAGCCCTTCATGTTTTCAGAACTTCACTGTTGGTGGTACCAGGCTTTACCTTGAGATCACTGAGTACAAAACTCCTCGGATCTCACTGGTATTTGGAGGCACTTTTAACTGTCAATAAGCTGCTTTAATTCACACCTTGTTTACGGCCCTCTATTCCCATTCTGTCTACAGTAGGAATATTGGTAAAAATGAGTGTTGGGAATCAAATTGTAAATGTGAATTTAGCTAAAGTCTTTGGAATTTTTTGTTACTGAAAAACACCCTGGACTGCCTGTTTATACTTATAGTTATAGGTTATAGGTTAAGCATTTGTATTTGTTTACATTTTATAAGAAGCTGAAGAAAGCAGACAAAGTTAAACCTCCTTAGTCCGTGAGGCTCTATACCTACCACATAAGAGAGATGACGACAGAGGCAACAAGGAGACTGGCTGACCACGCCAGTGACGAAGAGCCACCCAGAGGGTTTCCCAGTCGGGGCTCTGCTGATGCTGGAGCTGGGGATGGGGTGGTTTCTAAAGCCACAAAAACAAAATCTTCAGATATTAATATTATTTTAAGCAGGGTGAGATACCTTCAATACTCTATACTGCATTTAATCACCTTCTATTGCATGATGTGAATTAAGGATAAGAAACCTGTTCTCCAGTTGTCAATTGACTAGAGCTTTACCTAGTTGCTCTGCTACCATGGTAACACATTGGTTTCCTTTTTTTTCTCCCAATCAGATGCTAGATGACAACATTTATTTGTGAGAATCATATTATAGTACACAGACATCTTTTGTAGTTTTACATTTCTATTTTTGCAAGGGTGTGAAGGCTCCCAGTGTGACATTGAGTTGTTGAGAAAGGAATTATTTTTGTGTGTGTGATCAATATTTCAAAATTTTAGGATGGCAAATAAATAATGCAAGAAAAACTTTTTTTTAAAAAAGTATCTTAAATAGTAACAGTTACATTTATTGTGAGTTACATGTTTTATTCACAGTGTGACAACATTATTTAGCTTGCCTTTTCACTTCTCAATGAACTTTGCTAATTTACATTTACAGTATACTGTACTTGTGAGGATTCAGAAATCCACATTTCACTTCCCGTGGAAGGGATGTAACCTACAACACCATTACATATTTTTTCTTGTTACTATTTTATTTGTATTATACATGTATACAGAAGCAAGAAGTGATTTAGGAGAAAAATATTCACACATTAAATTGAACTGTAAGCTTTGGTTTGGATATCTTACAACATCTTATAAATAAACTCCAGGAACATTAGCATTAATCTATTTTATTAAAACAACAATATACTTTAGGTTGATAATTTTTATATACTGTAACTGATGCTGGATATTTTTAAACTCATAAAATACAGTATCTTCATAATCAGAAAAAGATCTGAGATAACAACCCCAAAGGACCTTCCTTGCTACTTTAAACTAAGCAATGATACAATAATAAGCAGCACTAATGAATAAACTAATTAACAAACATCCCTAACAACCCTTCACCTAAGCTACCATGAAATTAAATGAACCAGATCTTAAATTGTCAAAAGTGATGCAAATTGAAATATCACATATGCCTGGAAATTTTATACAGAACCACTTACAGTATCACTTGAGGAAGAAAAACAAATATTTTGATACAAGGTAATGTTCAATAATCCACAAATATTGCCCCCCAAATGGAGTCTGACATCCATATCACACGAAATGTTACTTTTAAAGCATTAAAAAATCAGTTAATTTTATCAATTATGTTCTGAAGCACAAACTTCTTCTTAATTCATGGAATGCAAACAGTTAATTGCTGATTAAAGACCGCGTAATCTATGAATTTTATGGGTAGTGTTAATATTTGTTTTTTTTTTCAATTATTACCTAAGGTAAGCCAATATACAGTAGTATATATAGTACAATATAAACAAAATAAACCTACAAAATGTATTATAATGTGTCACTTAAAGAAATACCAGACAAAAAAACAGTAAAGCTTTCTTTTTGTTTTAACCTCTTACTCTTCCAGGCCCTTTTAGCCAATGTCCGCCTGGAATTTCATCCCCTTAAACATTTTATTATACAGTATCTCTGCAGCAGAACATAGCAGGAGCCTGGTTCAGTTGTTAAATTGAAGCTAACACCCTTGGCTGTGAGTGTGAACAGTCAAATTTCCTTTATTTCTTAATGTGTCCAATCAGCAGACAAACATATAAAAAAAAACAACAGGCGAAAAAATTGTTTGGTCTTCAGAGGTCACTTACCATTCTAAGCCTGTCAGGTACCTGAAAATGCTTGTAGGCCTTGTCCTAGGTGTCTACTAGCTTGGATAAACATTTGGGACAAATTGATCAATTTGAAAAAAAATCTACATAACGTTTTATGAAGACTGGACCTTGAATTACCCCTTCTGAGTCAATGATTGACAGCTAGAAGGCAGGTGGAATGCAGCCTGAGGCTTCTAGAGGAAGTGTTACCTCCTAAGGGCTCTGAATGGCTGAAAATACAATGAATGACAGTGCTTTTTACCAATCAGATCACCTTATTTCAGGCGGTCCAGTTTCAAATATCTATTCCAAAGCCAATAATGTTCAGTTTCCTCCAGGTCTGGAGGTGAGTTAGTCTAGTCTTTTGTGGATATATATTGTGCTTCAGAATAAGGTAAAAACATGGGATATATTATTTTTTTTGCTGGTTTTTTGCTTTTGCAGTCATGTTTTGTGGGCTTATTGATTTCCTTATCAATGCACTTTGTAAGTTTGGAAGTGCATCATCAGATAAAATTGTGTCCTTGTGATTGATTGCCTTGGTGTTTTTCGGTTCTGTAAACGGTTTTGTAAAGGTTTTGTTAGTAAAAAACGATTAAATATGACGCAGGTCTCAAAAGTAAAAATTGACTTAGACTGTGGTCGTATACGAGTACACGGCGCACAATCATATTTTGATTAAATCACCGTGGTGTTTTTCAGTTTTGAAAACAGTTTTGTGAAGTTCCAGTTGTCCCTTTTTTTAAAAAAAAAGGTTTTATGCAAAGGTTTTGTGGTTTTGTTGATGTAACACGATGAAGTGAGATGCACCTCTTAAGTAAATATTTATTTAGCCCATACGCGACTATGCCGAACATTAAGAGATAGTCATAGTTTTGCAAATAGCTACAACATCTCTGTAAGACATTTTTTCTAATATTAAGTTAGACCAAACAGTAGATAATTCATAAGCCCTGGTATTTTACTATGGCAGTAGATGGTGCCATCTACTATGGTCATATGGTTATAATTTCGTTGTGGTGCTGTGGTTGCATTACCATGGTAGGAGGCAAACACACTGACATGCCCATTCTTCCTCATTTGCATACACTGCAAGTGTTTTAAAAGTTTTGATGACAGTTATTGTCTTTTACTGGCATGGAAAATATGAAACTTCTGGCGGCAAAAGTATAGGCTTATCAATGGGAAAGGTTTAATGTTGTTTTTCTCTGCTTTTGAGTGACTGATGTGATGGTATCTGACATGACAATTTAGTATTTAGCAATTTAGTTATTTAGTATTCATTTTATTTTAACATGTATATATGTGCTGTCAGCAACTTTATATCAGCAAAGTATTGTAAGTGAAAACTGGGAGCAATTTTAATATCTGATTGTGACATCAGTGCAAAATAATTAAAGTTGTTATCAGGGGAAAGGGGATTTACTTTGTCTTTCAATTCGCTTTCCCCTGTTTCTGATCAAGACTCGAGAAAGGCTTCAGCTGAACAGACCAAGAAACTTTACGTCTTTGTCAGGACCTGGACAGAGAAGCAGAAAGCAAAGCCTTGCAGAATTGGGCAGTTTTTGATTGTTTTGTGATTTCCATTGTTTTCAGTGATAAGTGTTTGCCACTGCAAGTCTGTCCATTTAGTATTTTTTGGCAATTACATGTGCCCCCTTTTCCATTGTTGACCAGTTTAGTCTTATTGCCTTTAATTGTAACTTGAGAATACCTCCTTTGTTTAGCTTTCACAGAGTGTCTCCAGTGTAACGTTTTTTCAAAAGCCCATTGCTAACTTTGTATGATCTATTACTCATTTTGTTGCATGGTGTATGGGTGACCCCAGCCCTCCTAGTTCACATCCTTGAATGTGCTTGAATATGGTGCTGAAAGGCTTTTCTTTTCCAAAGTTTCATGAAACTAGAAATGATACATCTGGCAGTAAGATATCCTCTGAACACGTAGGTAATAAGGATCCAAATCAGCCAGATGATCTGAAAGGCCTCCTCTTGTTTACAATCTTAATGTTATGTTCTAATTGAGATATTGGAAGTTTGGATACAAACTGCCATGGTTTTTTTTACACAACAAAATTCTGTGACTTTTTAAAATTCAAAATATTTGGATAATATACAGATCTAATTTTTTATATAACAAATTAATAGTGCAAATGTAAAGCATCTGTGCTTTAGCGATCTGTAAAATCACAATGAGGATAGCACAAATGATTTTGATTTGGCTTACACTTTTTTGCCTTTGTAATCCATAAACAAAATGTGAATTTACATGTAATTTCCTATATGAAAAAGGGTGACTACTGTATGATGTCCCGGTATTACCACCTGTTTAACTCATTTTTTTAATTGTTTATATGGACAATTATGAGTACTCACTACTGATGTTTTTCTTTTTTAAAAGTGCTACAGATAATGTATCTATCTTATCTGGAAGCTCCTCTCTTAGAATAATAAGCCACTGAGTGTTAAACAGGGGCTTTTTTGTCTTTCAGTCATATTAATTAAATTCCACAAGCTGTTTATATTTGTATACCTCATGTACCCCAAGTATGATATAATGTACTGCACCATGGAAAGCTCCATATAAAATAATGGTTATTATTATTAACAATACACATGATCTTTAAAGGAAATTGAACTGATTTTTCCTTACAAGGTCATGTCACTCTACCATCTTATTTTAGTGCCACTCCAACAGTTGGTTTATTTCAGGATGATGACTTACCAGCGATGGATTCTGCTTCTGTGGTGGAAGTAATCTGTACAGGCTGCTCCATCCAAGGGGTAGCATGAATGGCTACACTCCAGTCGCTCCAGGTTCCAATCTCAGTGTCCTTGGCAGCCACTTGGATTATGTATTCTTTTCCTGCGTAAGCATCTGTGATGGTGTGGGAGGTACTTTCTGAGAGTTCCACCTGCCAAGGCAGTTAAAAAACTTAACAATGTGCATTCTTTCAACCACAACAGACCATGAATTCAAAATGGCTTCTGCATAGATGGCAAGGACTAGGATGGACAAGCACCTTAATCCTAGGCGTGAGTGCTTTTGATTTAATTTCAGCTTTAGCTGCAAAATTAGTTTTCATGTACAGTACATGCTTTGTTAAATGGAAGGGAATCGCAGATCTATGGGAGTCAGGAAAAAATACCATTTCAAATAATTATTTATAAAAACCATCCTATGACACAGAGTATGAGTATGATACAATGTTCAGAGCTTCTCTGATAAAATACCTCAAAAATTACATTTCCATAAAAAATAACTCCGGTAGTATAAGCGAACAACATGTCTCTTATCTCTTCAAGGGTCAGAGGGATCTCTGTGCTCCAGAAATTTCTAAATGTAATTACATCGTTATGTCCCACTGTGTGCTCTGTGTTTGTTTTGTTGCTGTGTTTCACACTTCCTGACCTTGATTGTTCTGCCTCCCCCATTGGTCCATCATTACATCATTGTTTCCTTGTGACGAAGTCATCATCAATCAGCTTCTCAGTCAATCAGAGTGCATATTATTTAGTATATAAGTTGGGGGTTTTCTGAATGAAGGGGCCTTTCGTTTGACTTCGGCCCCGCTCGGCTTAGCTTCGATTTTGCTTCGCTTTTGGTTTTGCTTTGGCTTCATTTCGCTTCATTCCTGTGTGCTTTTGTATAGCTTTGGCTTTGTTGGTTTGTGTTCGTCTTGTACTTTCGTTTGTGTGTGTTTATCGTTTATTTTGCCATTACCTTGCCCTAACGTGTTATATGTTTAACCTCTGTGATCTTTTGTACCCTGTTACATGTGTCTACTCTCGTTTGTATTCGTAGTTCACTTGTGTATTTGTGTGAACGTTTGTGTATAGGATTAGTTTAGGTTTTGGGGCACATTCTACACACTTTTGTATTAGTAACACTAGTTAGTACAGGTGAGTGCCGTTTATCTTTTATAGTTTTGGGTAATCAGTAAAGGTTAGCTAGGGCGTTTGAAGACGCCAAAGTCCGTGTGTTTCGGGTTTTCTTTTGTAGTTAGGTCAGCTTCCCTCACTTTCTTAGCCAGTTCCATTTTGTTTGTTGTTTTCTTTTCTTTGGCACCACTCTAGTTCCCTTACCCCTGTGCGTTATTGTGTCTTATTACGTACCAGTCACTTATTCACCTTAAATCACCTTAAATCATCACTTTTTGCACCAACCCTTGTTGTCACATTTCCTAAGTCCCTCACCAGAACCCACCTGCATCCAAAACTATCCTAAATGTTACACCCCTTTTCCCCTAGACACTTGGGGTCATAACATACATGTTTGTGAATTGACAATTTCTGACATTTTCAGGCATTTTCGGGTTTAAAACAACAGATGAGCCTCATGTTAATCTACCTCCTTAGGAGAAGGTGAAGATTGAAACCTGTCCATTGCAGAACTTTAAAGACAACCTCAAACTAAAAGGCGATCTGCACTGGATGAGAGAACTCCTGCAGCTTGATACTTGCAATTTAAACAATACTACTGCAGCTGGGCTGTCCATGAGAACAGAAAAGCAGCAGGAAAGAAACAGTGTGAAATATTTCACCAGTGGTGGATGTGCAAAAGGTGAGCATTTCAGCGGTACCCTTGTGTGTCATCTCATGTCTGTAGAGGAGGTAGTGCTGCTCAATAATTCCCAGAAGAAAAAACAGGGCTAGCAAGCTGGCTGAGGGAAATCTGATCTGCTTAAGATATCTTCCAAGCTATGCTTTCCTTTGCAATTTGATAAAATAATTAATTTTCCTGATTTCAGCTTCTCCTGCCTCTCTAGCTTAAACAAAATAATGTCTGCCCTTTTTGAATACTTCTTAAACACGTAAAAAAGACAATGAATTCCTAGATGAGGAACTTGCATGCTCATGCATTTTTAAATTTGTGAATCCTATTTTTCTCTCTATTCTGTGGAAACAACAGATAATGCAGGGGCCTTTCTAATGCATTGTTTTCAGCAAGGCGTTTTTAACAGCTCTGCTGGTTTTGTTTGATCTTGTTATTAAAAGTAAAAATACACCCCCCTCTGTCAGCATTTTCCATTGTAACTTTATACCCGGCATGCGGCCACATTAATGCGTTGTTTTGATAAACAGGCAGGCACTATCAAAGGCTGGTATGGCTCACGGCTCTGCACTTTGTGTATATAAGTCTGCTGAGGAAGTGTAGCCTTTTACAGGGCTTTGAATGCACAGTCTCAGTGGGGCTTAGAAATCTGCCAGCTTCTGTCTACTCTTCAATAAAGTCTATAGGCTTGACCAGCTACTGTCTGATATGTTATCAGTTACACTGCTTTAAGAAAAGCAGATGTTGTAAACCCATTAGAGAGGTTGTTTGTCTGGCTCAGAACAGAACCTTTATTTAAGTATGATTCTAACTTGTCTCCTTGACCAGAGAATGACTGAATGTATTTACTTATTTTTGCTTGACTTGTTTGGAAAGTTACATTCAGCACCAATCAAGAGGCCCATCTAGAGTAAGCAAGCTGTAAGAATTATCTAAATTGTTAATTTACTGGATAGGGTTGGGAGATTAAACTGTGCAGTGTATGCAGTAAAACAAGGTCTTCATAGAGCTTTTTTGTCACACATTATTTTAATTTGTCAGTTTTTGCATTATTAATAATCTTAACATTTTTTTTAGAATATTGAATACCCCTGGAAAATGCAGAAGATACCCTTTCTGTACTCTGCGTATTGCATCAATCAACTTTTGGTGGGTTTGCAGTCCATGCAAACACACTCCTTAAATGGAAAAAATATAAAATTCATATTATTTCCTGCAAATTTAAACCACAGTTGTCTAACATATCTCTATCATAGAAATGCAACTATTTACAAAAATGTAAGAATAAGGAAATGCAAAAATACATTTAAAATACAGTGTTTAAAAAGTTGATCTGTTGGATTCACTGCAAATTTTATTTACTACATGCTAGTTACACTCTACTGTGTTGCACTCGATTGTCACAAGCATTGTCACAAGGGTTCCAGAGCTATTATTTATTGCAGTAATCCTTACAGTACGCAAGTGTTAGTGCACAAACACAACAGTACAGTTATGCCTGCATGTGATCATTCCCACCACTAGATGTCACTGGACTGGCAGTTCAAAATGATTTGAGGCAACAGTCTATATTTGCCCATAGACTACAGAAAAAAACAGTAGTGTTAGATTTTTACATACCATTTCACATACACTTATGTATTCTAAACACTGCAGTAAGTAACAGATCATTTCACTCTCAACTTCAGTAACCCATGTACAGCTTGAAAACTTGAAAGAGGTCCTTGAATGACTGGCTTGCTTAATGGTGCACAGCATGCTTAGAGACAACTGTGTCAACTGTGGCCACCAAACCTTTTATTCTAATAAAAGTGCTTCTCTTTTTCATTGAAATACCTGAAATATCTGTTTTGGTGTGTTCAATTCATACCCAAACATGCTCAGCTTTAATATCAGCACACTGTACATTATTATTCTCAACTGCTTCAACAGCATCTATAGCTGATTCAAACATTCTTGTTCTTTGTAGTCTTATATTTACACTAGCATTTACTTATACAAGAAAAGACGCAGGTCTAAACTTTTGAAGTCTTTACCATTGATATTTCTGGCTTACAAAACCAGGCAAAGATGAGGAGACATAAACATAATTTTAGTTTCTAAAACTTCAAAAGAGACCTTGAAGCTCCCAAGCATATTGCTTTATCTCTAGAGTCAAGCAATAAAATGTTAAGCTAAATTTAATTAGAGCTATGCAGTAACAAATGATTAATTTAGTTATTTTGTAATTTTGTTTTCCCGGGTAACATCAACTGGAAAATGAACATGTGTTTCTACTATGGTTATTGACCATTTATATACAAATGCATTTTCTTTTTTGATCTGCTGCTGGACAACTGTACACACTCTACATTACACAGAAGGGCATACAGTATGTGGTTCATGATACTTTAGGATTTCAAAAGCAGAAGGTCTATGCACTCTGGCTTTGAATGTTTATGAGTTTCTTAAGATGTTCATTTGTACTGTACATGTCTTACACTGGAACCCTGCCACTATTTCACAGCGTATTAAGAGATTTTCAAACATGTTTTTGTAACTAAATCCTTCCCAACACCATTAGCCAAGTGCTCCCCTCTTAGAAAACCACAAATATATAGCAAAACAAACTTAAATAAATCTCTTGATTGTGCTGAACCTAATTTTAATAATTTACTCTAAGGTTTTGGCACCAGAAAAAGACCACATCATGGGAAAAGCAATGATGTAATGAAAAGCTTCTGAACAATATGAGGACTGAATGCAACTGTTCTGTCAGAAAGATTCTAAATAGCTTTGTTTTTCTTAGAAAACAGCAACCAAGTGGGCTTCAACAAGCACATATTCTTAATTTTAAGCTATAGGCCCTTCCAGTGCCACAAAGCAAACTTTACATCTAATGGGACATTGATCCATACCAGCTTCAGAACAACTGCGACATTAAAGCAACATTTTCTGGGCATGTGGCCGCTGGGCATTGGCCAGTGCTGATGGCATCCAGCATATATATGAATGAGTTTTAGTGCTGTCACCTTAGGACCACTATTTTGCAGATACAGTATGTGGATATAAACAGGAACCCTTTGTAGGATGTCCTAGGGTCCTCACCTTAGAGTATCCTATAAATTGTCACATGCATTTAACAAAAACATAAATTATAGAAATAGGAGAGTAACAGTAAGATGTAAGATTCTAAAAGCTAGGTACAAAAAAGACAGGTGTCTAAATTTTCAATTAATTTTCATCTTCTAAAGAATACATAAGACAAACAACGATAGGATATATCGGCAGAACTGCTGAGTTGGAATCAAGAGATTTCATTTAAAAGTTTTGCAGTGTATTACTAATACCTTGTGTAAGTAAAATATTGTGTACAATTTCACCCACCATGTTACAAAAAGATATTGGTGCTCTGGAATCAGCAATCTTCAAGGCTTAACCAATAGTAAAACCTGTACCAGAGGACACAAGTGGAAATTATGGGGAAATGCATTTAGAACCAGGTTTGGAACACATTACCCAATAATGTTTTCAAAGCTGAAATTCTGGCTTCTTTAAAGAAACATTTTGGTGTAATCTTTGGCTCAATTTGCTAGTAGAATCAAATGATAAGATGAACCAAATGGTCTCCTCCATTTTGTAACCTTTCTTATGTTCTTAAAGGCAGAGGAAGAATGGTTCAGGTGGGTGTTCAAGTGGTATAAATGCACAATTATTTTTTGTGGTGGGAGAGGTGGCACTGTTGCCCCACAGTCCCAGTGGTCTGGACTCAGTTCTAGCCTTGGACTTACAATTGTGTGGAGTCACTTATGTTCTCTTCATTTTTGTGTGTTTATTCTAGGTGGTCTGGTTTCCTGCCACTCGCCAAAGAGGTTAAGTTTAAATGCCTCCTTTAAATTCTCCCTTGCTGGGATCAATCCCTGGTCCCTGTGAGGAAAAGAGTTTGGCTCCTTGCCTCATCCTTCTACCCCTTCAAGAGTGGCTGTGGCATATCTGTCTATACTCTGCTCTTGGAAACGAGTACAGGTTTCTTTATTGGTGGCTTATGTTCTATTATAAGTATTTGAAACATTTGAAAACATATTCAAATTCTTTGTGTGTGGTGATATACCTGAAGAAAACAACAAGAACATTAGAGAATGTTCCATTCATGTGAGAGACATCAAATCCATAGAAACATATTCTCAAAAATCCTCTGCAGAATAGCTTTTCCCATTGACATGTTAGTCTTTGAATTATGCAACCAAAAGGAAAATTGACCAGTGCTTCCTCAATAATATGATTACTCAGAGTAACAGTGCTTAAGACATTCTGGTCTTAGCTTTTTAAAAAGGCGTATAATTGAAAAACAAGGAAATAGACTGATTGCTAAGAAAGGGAAATCTGAAGCTTATGTAGTAAATGCTCTGTAATGCCCTGATTTGTTGTCATCTATAGTGTGTACATTATTCTAATGCAAAATAATAGCACTCTGAGGAGTATCATTAGACAAGATGTATAATCGACAAGCATCTGTCATAAATGAGGTATGCAAAAGTAACTAAAGCAAGCCATATTTCATAATTTTATTTCTTAAATCATAGGATTTACTAATTATACTCACAAACAATTTTGTATTTCTGAACTATAGAGAAGTTCCACACTCTGTGAGTGCTGTGAAATATTTATAAGTACTGTATTGAATATTATATTAAATGCATTAAGTATTATGAATAATTAAGAACTATGAATAAGTATGGTAAACAAGTAGGGACAAATTTTATAATTTAAATGTGTACAGTAATACAATTTTATTTTATGCACTGTGCTATATTAATTTATGCTTTATATCTCTGCTGCTTTCCTCTCTCTCCCTCACACCTGAAGAAGGCTTAACAGATGAAACATTGTGTTTTTCATTCTATCTACTTTCAGCATAAATTCAACCTTTACTTATTACTTTGTAGAATACACAGGCCGATGCAGATCTCCACTACAACTATTTCATATTATGTCTTATTTTTATTCCAAATCCTTCCTTATACTAAAAGAAACAAGCTAATTCCTCGTAAGGGTCACTGCAAACCAGAGATTATCTCAGAAGCACATGACACAAGATGAGACTATACCCTGGACAGGATACTATATTAGACAGATTAATTTCATTTTTGTCATACTCACATTAAGAACTGTGTTTCCACTATATTTGGCCTTTTAAAAGATAAGTCTTGGGTCAGTTTACAAGAAGAAATGATGGTTGAAGTGAACATACAACCTACTTCAAAGCAATCTTAAATTCTCTTATTAATATAAAAACAATAGTAAATTGGGGATTTACAGATTCTTTAGATACCTCTAAAAGAAGACACATCAGAGCGAGCTATTCAATATGAGCATTAAGCTGATGTCATATATCACATGAAATACTTGACACTATCAGCATGCCATTTAATGCTGACGCATCTCTGTTGGGGGAGGGAGACAGTAAAGGAGAAATAACTTCTTGAACATTTTTGTTTATGTTAGAAAGCAGTGATGCCTCATGTCATAAAACTAGAGATAAACAGCTTGGATATATCCCTGATATAAATTAAAATAAATTCTACAGCTGTTGTTCTGCTATTTATTATTTGTATTTTTTTATTTTTGAAACCGAATAAAGGGTTTCACCAGGTGTTTTGATCCTCTCTCACCTTTCATTAACATGTTAATTAGTGTCTCTAAATTTACCCTTTGTGGTTGCCCCACAATGGACTGATACCACATCCAGGTTATAGTCCTGCTTTGTTCACAGTTTTCCAGACAGACTCCATCGTATCCATGAGCTTTATCAGGGTTAAACAGCTTTCTGAATAATGAATATATCACAATATAATTCTGAGAGGTTTAAATAAAATCAATTGTATATTTCCATGTTTTGAATTCAGGAGTAGTTTCTCGATCAAGGAAACTCTCAGTTAATGCTAATATACAAGAGTGTGGTCATCTTGGGTCTTTGGCCTTCAGAAATTGCTTTAAATTAAAAATAGTGCATATTCAAATTAAAGATGACACAATACAGAAAACTACAAAACACAAAGTGTAGCAAACCACAGTTAAAAGGCTCCAGAGCATGTACTGTGGAATATTAATTTATGTTTTAAAGCCTGCTTTCTAGCCCTTCCTCAATACAGCTCATAAGGAAGATTAAAATCTGTGTTTTATAAGCCTGTTTATTAAAAATTTTATTCTAAAAGAAAAGAATATATATAGGCGCTAATAATTTTGAACTTTAATATACAGATTGAAACCAATCTATATTTTAGTTTGAGTACAAAACTATAGAAACATAAATGGTGCCAGGCTCTGTCATGATTTTATTCATGGCACCTTATAAAAAAATTAGAAAAAATTTTATTTGGAAAAAAATTGTTAACCATAAAGTATAAGATTTGGTGTTCTTACAAAAGAATAATTATACACAGTACATTTATTTTAACTGTTATTCGTGTGCTGTGTTGATTCAAAGTCTAAAAGACCAACAAATAACTGAATGTGCTTTCGTTAAACTTTTCTTTAACTAAATTTAGGTTTTGTATCATGATTCACCGTGCTTTTCTCTATCTTTTTTAAGGATTTGAATAGACTTTGTAGTAAATGGCTTGAAGATTTTTCTTTGCATATTATTTGCATTTTTCTAAAATAACTTTAAGTCTATGACGGGTGTTAAGATCAGGTTGATACAGTGGGGGGGAAAAAAGCTTTTTAAATTCTTAAGAGATTACATAAGAGAGAAAGAGTGACCCACATCTCATTCTGATACGCAATACAATTTAACTATAACATTGAGGCTTGACTTCATCCTTTTGGTATTTAAATCAACTTATTGAGGAAAAAAATTCCTTTATTTGTGACAGAAATTCTTCGGCTGCTTGCTTAGTGTTGTGTATCCAGGGCCAATTCAACAGGAACCTTCTTTATATTTTTAAAGTCTTTAACACTGGCAGGCATTAAACCTTTAGCTGGTCCCAGATGTGGGCCAACTGGCGTTGGCCAGACAACCTTCAGCCCCATGCCTTCTCCGGCTTCTGTGATTTACTGTAAAATAATTTAGACACATTGGCCAAGCATGACACTCTTTAATTGGCCTCATACCACCAATCTGAAAAAAAAAACTGTGGCTTCACTGTAGCTCCTCTCTTTCAAAAAGCCTTTGCCCCTCAGAAGAGAGAATGTAAATAAATTCCAAAGCCAAGAAGAGAGGCTGTCTGCTATCATGAAAAAAGCAATGATATGCCACATCCACATTCACGTCTGACTTGCTATTGATAGGATAAAAGCATTTGGGCAAAACAGGGGCTTGTCTATCAAACTAATGAGCCCCCTCCCCCCTGCATCACCACCTCACACACAATCCCACTCTCACACATAGAGCCACTGAACTCAGCTTTCTTGCTCACCACAAATCAAATATCATTTTTTCTTTTATATCTCTTTTTGTTAGCTTGCTTCCGCAATTATAATCTAAACCTCCACTGCTGGATCCTGGAGAATTTCCATTAAAAGCTATTTGTTTTGAAACTGGAATCCCTTTCATATGATTTTACCATTATTCATGATGCCTTATTGCTTTCAAGTATATAATCACTACTTTGTCAAATAAACCTAACATGCTGTTTGTAAGTGACAAAATAAAAAAGAAACGTGTTTATAAATTGCCAGGTAAACAAGTGTGTGTTGTATAAACATTATTGAAATTGAATATACAGACATCAAAATTCAGGGAATGCAGAAACACTTTATGGGCTGTAGGTCATAATTTCTGGTGTTTAGCTTCATTCAAACAATAGGACCTTAAAATGTTTTTAATCATTTAACAGATATGCAGACTTCAATGCAAGAGTGAGAACTATTTTATTTTGTTGGTTTAGTTTGTCTGGCACTGGTAGATGACCCCTGTTGGTGGGAAGGGGAAGTGCAATTGATTCTTGCAAGACGACAATAGCAGGAAAATTATTTCCCCCAGCTAGTCTGCTCCTCTTGAGAAAGAAGAAAATGTTTGACTGCAGTGTAGTTGAATGGCATTCTAACCTGGAGAATGGGATGAAACATTATTGAAGCATGCTGTACTAAACTTGATAAATTTGTCATGGGACATTTGCTATTGGTAAGCATCAAAGGCAAACATCACAAAACGACACTGAAACCAAGTTTAGTTTTATATTTCTAAATACATGTATTTCAAACCAGCATGAGACACATATTGTAAAATGTAAAACAGATTAAATTTGCCTTTTTATATATTTTCTGGTATGCAATTGTACAGTTTAGAACCATACAGTATTCTCCAGATAGTAAGGAATAGAGCTCTTGCTTTTCACACAGTAATGTAACACAGTTACACATTGGTTTAGCATTGTAATTTGCACACTTCATTCTTCATGCAGTTTTAACACACCTAGACACTGCAAAAAGACCATTTTGTCTGTCATATTACTTAATAACATTCTTATTATTACAGATGATCTTAAAATAATAAAGAAAATCTATGAGTTTTTAATAAACAAATGTATTTATCAACAATGGTCACTTCAAGATAAAAGCAAAGTTTTTGCATAACTCATGTCATTCAGGCAGATTACCCATGGAACAATAACAAAACCGATCTTTTTGTGCAGCACTTTTTCCACAAGAATAACACACATGTTCTGGTGTTAGGGAACTGTCACTGTTGTGTGACTGAGCCTTCCTTTTCTGCAAGTTCATGCTTTTCATTTGTCTACATGGAGGAGGGCACTTTAGAAAAAACGTAAGCTGTGCTCTGCACTCCACTAGAGCCTTTCTAAACCACAAGTGTGTGAACATGCCAACAAAATTTCAGAGCCATGAAAACAGATAGTTCTGCATTTAATGTCAGTTTTGTATTCCAGTGTCTCTAGGGAGTTTATGTTTTAACCACCCTGCCCCCCAAACCCATTGTATGTTATGGGAATAGTTAAACACCAGCGATCATGATGTAGTTTTTCTTTCCTTCAGTCCACAGTTCACATGTAAACCTTTTCAAGAACAATTTATATATTTCCAGTTAAGCTGCTGTAAATCTCTTGGTATCATTTTGCACTTCTGCCTTCATGGCTCACAGCTGTTTATTTCTTATCATGTGGCTACTCTCAACATTGCTCAATGTATGTAAATGTCACTTCAAACAACATGAAACCACTTGCGTGTAAGTTTCAACAATCTTTTAAAAATGTGTTTTTTTACAGTAACCCAGAACATAAAAACACATCACACATTCTCAGATTTAGGGATGGACAAATATATACTGATATAATATGATTATTGATTATAGTATATTGGTTTAATCATTTAGCATTGGACGTTTCAAACTTTTAAAGTAGGCATCGTAAGGACAGCGTGATGAAAAATACATACAGTAGCTACAGCTTCAATTTGTAGTGTGTACATTTTTAAAAAATGAAATGATGAAAAAGTTCAAGCAGAATGTTTCAAGAAGTTATATCTGGCATACATAAGCACTACTGTACATCTTCCACAGCTCCATTTTTGTGGAGTTGGAATCAAAAACACAAAGCCCTTGGCAGTAAACTATTGAATGTTAAATGTACTGGTAGCAACTGAATTATTTTAACAATGTTTATCTGCAGTAGGCTCCAAGTTGCTTCGACCTTTATCAAGAAAAAACAGTTTTACCATATTGGATGGAAAGATGAATGAAATAATTAATGTATTAGTCCCAGTTACATAAGCTATGGTTCTTTGTTGGTGCTCCATGCTGGATTAATTAGGACATTTTTGGGCGTGGACTTTGAAATCAATAATGTAATGCTGAAACTTTCTAATGGAGACCTTAGAGTGCTTGTCAATTAATTTATCACCAAGCCACCAGTCTGAACCTTGACATCTCAAGGTGAGATTTGCATTTGCAAAAATTTGTGCTCTTGACAGTTTTCCATTTTTTTGTGATAGAAAGGTACTGTGTAAAATGTTAACTAATGTTTGCCCTCTAACCTAAGGAAAATGAGATATAGGCAGTGCAAATGTCAACAATCACCTTATTTTAAGTAAAAAAACTTAGCTTAACAATAATGCAAATTATTCACTTTAGATATACTGTATCTCACAAAACAACTATCAAAAATGAAATGTTTGTGTGAACAAACACATAGTTAACAATTATCAGAAGATCTAACTGCTGCAATCACAGGCCCTTGCATGGAAATGGAACTAGGCATGAAAGTCAGAAGCAGTTTGAGTTGAATTTGATTCATTCCAGGAAACAATGTGGTCTTCATTCGCACAACACTATGCTGCATTTATTATAAAAAGCTGTGTGTGTTTCACAAAAGTTGAAAAATAATCTCTGTGATCTCCATGAATTACATTCACAGTGAAGCATACTGTTAATACGTCACATTATTATCAGGAGTTCAGAAAGAACAACATCTAATTCATTGGAGTGGTACATAACAACGTATAATGCCATTTATTACCCTGGTGTGGTAGCCAAAGTATAGCCCTTCAAGTGAAGTCTGTAAATAATGTTCAATACATTGATGGTAGACTCTAGTATAGAAGGTTGATTAAATATACTATGAGAAGAGACATATAAATGGAAACAAGAAACACCATTGCTTTTGTAATTATAGGTGGTCCATACTTGTTTCTTAGAATCACCAAATGCAGAAAATGATTCTAAACAGATTTTAGGGTCATGGTCATTATCAGCATCAAAGTCAAAATTATTTTATTCTTTACCCATATAAATTAATGTTAAAATTGGCCAATGCAGTGAATTATAGGGTTAGACGAATGGTTAAGATTAAGATTAAGAACGTAAAAGGTTCCTAGCTACTGGGTGGTGACAATGAGTCTATTTGTCTTAGGTGAAGACAGGAGCATTCATTGTAATGAAAAAAAAGCATAATAAAAGGTTAGAATGCTCAAATGAATTCTTCCTCAAGAAAGGAATGATATATTACTGTATAATATTATAACACAGACCACAGGGAAAGGTACCACAAGACAAATAATGCAGACAGTGGTGAAGACAGCGCAGCTCATTAACGGCAGTGAGCTACCAAACATCCAGGATATATACAGTACTCAGCTAGATGTCTTAAGAAGACCAGGTTCTTCTCAAGGACCCCAATCATCCCAGTCACAAGCTGTTGTCTCTCCTACTGTCCGGTAAATGGTACCGAAGCATTCGGTCAAAGTCCAACAGATTACGGAACAGCTTCTACCTCCAGGCAATAAGACTGCTAAATAGCCAGCCTGCAGCTCCTTCAACAAATCACCCGTAATGTCTACATGGACATACAGTTTTCATTGCATTCAGCATACTACACTAATATTGCATACACCCTGGACACATAGCAGCTGCTGCATACTCTATTGTTGTGCATTTGATAAATAAACTTTGATTGATTGATTGAATGTGTCCTTCTGAGGCCCACAAAAAACACACAGCCTTATGCTTTGAGCATCAATTCTTGCTTTGTCTCTATTGTAACTTTTGTATTTGTCCCCTCCCCACACACACCTTTCAAAACCTTTTTTGGCTTATTCTGTTCCTTACTCAGTTATGTCATCTGCATATTTATTCTTTAAATTCAAATACTTTCCAGTTTTTACTAGATTCCCATAAAAAGAATCCTAACTAGTGCAGTGCACTACACACTAGTTTGACATTCAAAAACACAACTATTATTGTAATAGACCCATTTGTGGAATTTAAAACATTTTCAAAAGGTTATTTGCAGAAGAGAGCTTATTTGATCTATACAAACATATATGTATGAACAGAGTCTTATTATTTACTCTGAGGCATTGTTTATCAGAAAGCTGCTTATTCCTAGTATAAGGAATACATGGAATATAAGGAAATTGCATGTAAGGGTCACAGCAATCTGGAGTTTATCAGGGTGTAAATCAAGACTACGCCCTGGATGAGACTCAAATCCATCATGTGGTGCACACACACAAAAGCACAAAGGGAAAAAAAAATAGAGACACCCATTAACCTGTCCCCTGCTGTATGTCTTAATGTTGGTGAACCCCAGGTGAAGGAGAGGAGAGCAAGCAACCTCCACACAGAAGACGACACAAACCAGAATTGAACCTACTGTAACACATTCAAGCTGTGAGGCAGTAGTGATAACCACCTTGCCACTACAGTGTGTCTAACTGAAGCATGACAGATAAATCTATCAACCTGGTTGTTTCCTGTCTGGTAAACTCACTAGAAGATTATGCAAGTTGCTTTTTCAGGAGCAGACTCTCAAAACGAGCTTTTAAGGAGCTGTCTTCCACATTTTTATCTTTAGACATTTTACAGCTATGCCCTGACCTTGAAAAATCATTGTATTTGAGAGGACAAGATTTGTCACATGAAAGCTTAAAGATTAAACTTGATTAGCCTGGTATTGGGAGATCAAGTTACATTGTTGCATCAAAACATTGTTATTTTAAAAGAGAGAATTGCTCGTTCAGAATACACTGTTATATTTATCACCCAGACTGAGGTGTGTGTATAGCAACTAAAGTGTGAATAAGACAGATTTGGACGAAAGAAAATTGATTGTGTTGCTTATTACTTAGTCCCATAGTCCAAGCAGCCACATTGGTCTTACAGTATATTTAAGATGATAAAGTTGCCAAACAAAATACTCATTAATATTTTCAATATTTTTTTTAAATCAGTACTTCAGTGTAACTTTTAGAATGGATATGCACAGAACTTTTTAGACCACATTCAATCTGACACACATGATCGCGAACATATTTCCAGCTGTAGCTCATAACTGCATTATTACTGCTTGTAAATTCAAAGCAGTTCAGACAAGCTGCTTGTTTAAAAAGATTACAGAAGTAGTGAAACTTCAACCATGATCATTAATATTGTTTTGTGGTTACTGTCATTGACAAATTATTTGACAAACTTGGCATATACTGTTTCTGTGAATTATAGATTTTTAATGTTATACAATACAAACAATAAGACAAAGTACACAATAAAATAATATCTATAGATCACAAAGCTTAAAAGTCATTGGTTAATTTAAATTCATAACATGCAAGAGGCAGTACACAAAATACGCACATATATAATACTATCTTTACACCTCTTAACCTTTTTAACCTTGCTGTTTTGAAGCTTGCATATGACATGGCTCCATGCTCTAATAC
Organism: Atractosteus spatula; assembly: GCF_055471065.1. Lineage (NCBI taxonomy): Eukaryota > Metazoa > Chordata > Actinopteri > Semionotiformes > Lepisosteidae > Atractosteus > Atractosteus spatula. The sequence continues at coordinate 60,581,370 of NC_142708.1, read as the reverse complement.
TATACACAGTATATGCATTATATTGTATATACAGTACCATTAATACTATAATATGAATATGTAATATTTTAGCTGGTTCCACTACTGTAAATATATAATATATATTCATTTTCCTTTCACTTTGTTTCTTCAACTTCTTTTTGCAACAAACCAGACCTGACAGAGCTATTGTCATCAATACAACACTATCACAGTAAAAGCCCTGACAGATTCTCTTACCCAATAAGGTTAAAATCTTTCTGTGATGTCAGGCTTGAACATTGAACCTTCACTGTACTAATAACATAAAATCCATGCCTTCATTCCAAAATTTAGGACAGCATTGGGAAGTATTGGGATTCCAAAACTGTTATTTTTTATGTTTACATGTAACATAATTTATGTTTATTTTTGTGTAATTCCATGCATATATTTACTCCTATTAGAGAAAAAACATACAGTAATATATCTAAATAGCAAAAACAGACTTAACCAATCTCTGGATCAGTGTAAACAAATTGGACAACTCCTAATACCTCAATTAACATTTCATTTAGATGATTAAAACACAAAGACCATACTACAAAATATGAATACATGCATTACCATTTGTCATATTAATTGACATGCAAAGAAAAAAAAACACCAACAAGAAAATATTTAAAGTATTGTGAACAACTTAAATGTGTTGAATTGCTAAGAAAATAATATGCTGTATCAGACCTAACACACTTGAAAATGGTGAATTACTTTTACTGACTCAGAGCTTCCTTGTCATTTCTCCTTAATTAATTAGGGGGTCTTAATGAGTCACTGAACCATATGTGAAAGGTCTAAGCAATACTGTGTTCATTTGACACATTCTAGTCCCCAGTGAACATCACTGCAATGAAGTAAGGTGAATCAACTTTTGGTGGATTGCCTTGCTTAATACTTGACAACACTTAATACTTATACTTAATACTTGGCTTAATAATGACAATCATTATGGATGCCCCTCAATATCAATCGTAGCTTTCCTCAAAGCATTAAATCCTAAATTGTACACCATGTGCCAGAGATTCTGAAAGCTCCAAACATTATCCTTTTAATTCTATTATATTATATTTACAATGAAATATTGACGGTAAGCATGAACAGCCAGCTAACAGATTTGGTGTGTATAGATTTTTCCTATACTTCAAAATTTCATATAATGTGGGCACACTGCTTTTGTCATAAAATACAAGATGGCCTAACACATTGATTTTTGGGAGCCTCACACATAATTCAATGTCTATGTTCTTGTTGCCCAAGTAACATAAAGGAGCACATATTCAAGATACTGTATATTGTATATTGTGAGCCGGCAGTGGTCTGGCACCTAACATTCCCCCACACTCACCTGTTGTGAAATACCTGACAGGTGAATAAGACTGAAACCCATTTAAATCAGATGATAGAATAACTTGATATAAAAGAGATATGCTGTAGAACAGAAACTAGACAAAAACAGAGAAAGAACAGTGCCTACTGGATTTAGATCACCTGCGAACAGCAGTTATAAAATATTCTTCTATCTTCTATAAAACACAGCTCTGGGAGTGCCTAGTGCAAGATTTGTACAAGATATTGCAATCCCAAAGTCAAAAATTGCTGGGCAGACTTGACATACTCGTACAAATAGTGAAGAATAAACCAATTTTATTAAAACTACTGTATGTACTTTGCATTATCTGTGCATGATCTGAATATGAACAAGATACATCAGAGCACATGTATGTGTGTTTGTGTTTGTGATTTGTTCAGGAGAAGGAAGGAGTTATATAACATTGCAAATCATGGCAGTATTGTACAATTACACTAACACGAATTAACTTTTCCCTGGAAAATTAGTACTATTATACATTTACTTGAACTAACATTAAATAGGTACATTTTGTATTTTTTTTAATCATCTTTGTTCCTAAGTTGTCAAGAGCTACAAAATATGACCTAGCTTTGTTGACATTAAAAATACTCACACTGTTAAAAAAACTAATACCATTCATAAAACTAATAATAATAAGACAGAATTATTTAAATGCTATTATTTATGACATCCTTATCTATTGACTGAAAAAGAAATACTGATTGCTGCAGTTCCCATGACAAACAAATGTAACCTTCCATCTCTGCTTGAATATATATATACAGTATTTAAGCAAAATGAATATAGTTTATATAAAGTTTCTTTCAAAAGTTTGGAAAACAACCAAAAGATGGAGTGCCTGTTCATTTTCATTCAACAGCATTTCCTTAGGATTTCCAAGTGCTTTAGATGCCTTTTTATTTCACTTGTACAGTACATCTGTCATTTTTGCCAAGAAAAACAAAACAAGAACCGTTAAGGATATTAATTACTGAACACACATTTTGTTCCTCTCTCTAATTTATAACACATTTTTAGCGTCTCCATGGGTACGCTGTCCTAGAATTGCAACAATTATAATTAATTTAAGTTTCTCCTGCTTTTTTAGATCTGTCAAGCCTAGGGCAACTACAGTAAAAACCTGTTGTTTGGCTACACCCCCAGTAGATGTCAGTAAAATCAATGGTTCAGTGGCAGTTACACTAATACATGAAATTATCTACAATTCCACAAATAAAAAAACACTTTTGGCAATCTAATATAGCAGTGTCTGCTAATTTGTTTTTCCCTTTTTTTACTGAATAGACTGGATTATATACCGATTATGGAAAGTAGTCATAATAAACCTTAAATTTTATTATGACAGGTGTCATACAAAATATCTTTATTTTTTCTATGCCTATTTTTTACCTTTGCATAGTACAATGTTCTTTCCATCCATCATCAGAACACCAGTTAATAATCAAACCCACACAGAAGGCTCTTCAGTACAGAATCGAACCTGGGACCTGAGCTGCCAGGCAGCAGCACTAATTGGCACTCCACCATGCCATCCTAGTAAGCTTAAGAATTATTGTTGTTACAGTACAGTGATCTGAGCATGGAAGTATGTGTGACACTCAGTTACACTGTAAGAAAACAAAACTAATGAATAAGTACAGAATGGATTCTGTGATAGTCTGGTATTCCCACCATCACGCAGTCATGTTCTCCATCACTTTTAGCTCGGGATTAAGTTTAGTACGGACCTCACCAGGGTAACTGGCTTTCTGATAATGGATAGAATTATAGATTGAGATAGACTGGTGGCTTAGAGGCTTACACATTTCTAAAAAGCAATCAATTACTTCCACGAAGTCTTAGTTAAGTCACCTTAAAGTATATGTTTATGAGGAAAATACAGCCTTAACGTTTTTATGTTCTTTTTGATTTATGTTTTTTAGGAGTTCATTTTAACTTTTAATTCTTTTAATTTCAAGTGTATTTAGTCTGGGGTCAGAATACATCTTAGTGATGTATGTTCTATTAGCAAAACATTATTTAGAAATGTTATGCCCCTGCTGAGGCCAATGACTGCAATTAATTATGAAGACTATAATCAAGCAAGCATCAGCATATTGCAAAATAAATTTACATCTCAGCATTCATAGTTTTAGTAAGGTTTGGGGAAAAAACGTGTTTCTGCAATGAATTCAAAATTAATGGAAGTCAGTGCAAATCTCTCCCTTCTGTAATCTTGTAAACTGCTAGTCTGTTCCACAAAATATGCTCAAAAACACAAGAAAAAAGATCACTGTTGCAATGGAAGAAGACATTTTTGGAGGCTTTCAAACAAACATCTGTTTTCATGGGATTGATGACCTCATAAAAGACAAACATCAGTCTTTAAAGCCTTTCAGCACAACAACAAGGAGCAGGAAGAAATAACACAGCAGATATACACTGTAGTTATAATTTAAGTATTTATTTCTAAAATGCTGGTACGTTAACAACAAACGCTTAAGGATTATGAGTGTAACTCTTTCATTATGCATTCAGATAATAATAATAACAACAACAATGATCACCATCATAGCCAATATTTTTGTGAACGCCAAACTACTCTTCTGCCCTGCACTATGATTTTTTATGGGAATCTGGTAAAAAAAAATGGAAAGTATTTGAATTAAAAGAATAGATATCCTTTAAATAAATGCAGATGAAATAAATGAGTTAGGAACAAAAGAAGCCAATATAGGTTTTGAAAGGTGTGTGTGTGGCGGGGGTCTGATACAAAGGTTAGAATAAAGACAATGTAAGGGTTGATGCTCAGGGCATGAGGCTGCATGTTTTTTAGTGGGCCTCTGAAGACACTGGACACCTTGCCCTCTGTGTGCCTGTGGGATTTGTGGGTGCTTTCTTCACAAGCCATCTGGACATCTGGGTCGGGCGTGATTATCATTCTGTTTATGAATAATGGCTACCTGCCAAAGCAGTCATTGCTAGTAAGGATCTAGTCAAATGACATTAGAATGGTCATTTCTCTCTTGAGCGTGCAATGTCAGACACCACAGCCTGCATAAGTAGTTCAGACTCTGGGGAGGGGGGTCTTATGTGTGCATGTGTGTGCAGTGAGAGGTTGTGTGTGTTTGCATGGGGTGTTGGGGGTGCAGGGTGGAAGGCTAGACTTTCATGAGCTAGATGTCAGGGGAGACAGCTGAAAAACCTTTTTTTTCTTTGCAATGCTAATGGCTTTGCAATGCTCAGGCTATTGATTAATCTAAGTGCTGGTTTGAGGATGAGAGTGACTTTTGGCAGACACACAAAAGCCTATTAAAAAGGTAGGGGGTTGGGGTGGAGGCTGTCAAGAAAAAAGAATGAATGAAAAAGAAAGGGAAAAAAACAAAAACATCTGAGGCAGTGGTCTTTGTATCTGTTTGGCAGAGGGAACGCAGATTAAAGAAATGAGTATTTCTTTGATATTGTCTCTTTTCTCCTTCCCAGTGCTTTTATTAATGGCCCTTTCGGTGGTCCACTATATTAATGGCCATATGCTGTGGTTTAGCCACCCGCTAGTGTCCAGGTTACAATCTCATAACTAGAACTGCATTTATGCAAGTCTGATTTATTATTCTAACCAGGAAAAAAAACAAAGGAAGCCATATTTCTTAGGCTTCCACAGATCTGATTCCATATATTTTCAAAATGAAAGTTAGTCATATAATTGTGAACAAATTTAGTTCATGCATCTACCCCCCAAAATTAATTTAGCATGTTTGCTGAGACAGGTAAACTTAAACAGTCTTGAAAAAGGTGGCATCTTCAATATACTTCAATATACAGTACTGTATGTACAGCAAACTATCCCTTAAGGTTCATGGTGAGACAACAGAAAAAAACTTTGTTGTTGTTGTTTGTTTAATTTTTAATTGTTTTTATGTGTTAACTAATCAACTAATCAACATAGTTGTATATAACTTACTTATTTATTTCTATATTAGCTTAGGAATATGATGTTTATTATAGATCATAAAAGATACACCTAATTCACCAAAATAAACACAAGTCACGACTAATTATAGAATTTTGCTCAGCTCTTTTGTATGAAGCTATACCTATTCAACCAAAATAATTATTTAATATTGCACATTTAATAACAATCACCCTAAAGCATTATGTAAAACAGAAAATCCAAATAAACACACACACATACATATGCATAATTTATAATATAAGTTCAAGGATAACTAGTAGATTATAGTCAAAATTATTACACAAAAATACTGGAGAGATTTTTAGTTTAAAAATTCTTGTTCCCCCTCATTTGTTGAAATGTACAGTAAGTGTTCCAATTAACTGGTTTAGGCAACATTAGTCTGTGCCACATCAATCCCATATGAAAGTGAACTAAACAAATTATATTTCCACCATATGTGTGCCTGTATATACATATTAAACTATTAAGTTAAAATGTTCAGAAAAGTCTGAATGTGCATTAGCACATTACCCTGTCAACATGGATACATGAATCTTGCTTTGGACAGAAAAAGAAATCCAGCTTCTACAAGCTGCTGGTTGTGGGATGTATTGTAAAAAACATTTTTTTTAATATTAAATACAGCCAACCTATTTAATACTAAAGTCTGAGGGCCTAATAAGTCAACAATAACATTTTAATATGTATCCTTAATTAGTGACCAATACAAGGGATCCACCAAAGAGGAAATATTGTCTTAAGAGCGAAAATGAGTTAATGGCTCTATATAGAAATTCTAGTCTAACAAGAACAGTGATGGAAACATCAGGAGACAAAGTAAATTGCTGTAGTAACAAAAGCACAAACCTGTCCTTCAGTATTAGCTAAGGAAAATCAGGATTTTAAGCAAGTAATATTTTACTGGTGGAAAAATCCTAAGTTATATCTATGATCATAAAGAACTTTAAGCCATGACATGATAAGTACATTTTACATGTTTTTACAAAGCTGATATGGGCAGTTTTTTACCTTAGCACAACCAGAATCGTTGATTCCTGCAGCTGTAGGTTAAGCGTCACTTTGACATATTCCAGTGAGTGCAGGTTATTAGCTTCTCACAATGCTCACTGACTGTAACATTTTAAAAACTGTTTTTTGCTCCAAAGTCATTGCACTATTCAGTATGCAATTAGAATAAAACAGAGCTCCACAGTACTGGAGAGTTAGAAACAACAGTGAAGGGCACATGCAAACGTTTTAGAAGTTCTGGAAAATAGATCTATGGAATCATATTATACATGAACCATAAATGAAAGGAGGGCAAAGCAACTGTTTAAAGTTATCTGAGTCCCACAAACCTATTAGAGAAGTGACCTAGCAAGCTGTTACCACTGCTGACAAGCCAACAGAATGCACTCTTAGTTCTTATACTATATAGTGCAGTGACTGTCAAGCTTAGGAAAATAACAAAATAATTAATTAAAGACAGTTACAATAAAGAAATATGTTATTTATGTAATTATGTGATATGTACATAATAAATAATAGACAATACAAAATGCATAAATACCATAGGTGGCATATTATGTTGTGTATTAATACATGATGTATATATTCAATATTATACCCCTATGTCACTTGTGTGCACACAAAGTGATACATATTGCTTTTATGGGAGACCCTGTGTTCCTACAAGCAAGGCAAAATTAGCTTTTCAGTTTACCAAAAGCGTTGGTCCTTCTTTCAGTTTGCAAAGGAACAAGTAATAGGTTTATTTCATGCTGAAAAAAAGAAGAAAGAAAACACAACGTTTCGGCCGTGAAGCCTTCTTCTACACCTGAAGAAGGCTCCACGGCCGAAACATTGTTTTCTTCTTTTTTCAGCATGGAATAAACCTATTACTTGTTTCTTTGCAGCCTACGCATGCTGATGCAGCTACCCACCTGAACTATTCTATCAGTTTGCTACTTTCCTTATTGAGTTGTCTTTTAACTGAACAAAAAAAATCCTTAAAAAATGTTGCATATTGGAAGGGGTTGCATTCCAACTCATAAAATTATAGCAGCATGGAATGGTGACCCTGCAGAAGCACCTTTTAGATCATAAAATAGCACATGATAATTGTGCACCACAGACAAAATTAAAGGCGGTAATTATTTAAGGGTGAACAATCACAGCCATTTACATGCTTGACTTCCCTTTAAGAAATAAATTATACAAATGGCATTAATTTATTCAATGAAATAGGAGGAAAATATGTCCCTAGTTTAGCTTTGCGGTCAGAACTAATACAGAAAATAATATACTTTATTATTATGTATCTATACTAGATAATTTCCTCTTTTATCCTCTTGTCTGTTACTCATAGTTTCTTATTAGATAATCTAAAATACCCTTAATAATCTTACAACTTAAGTTACAAAACAATAGTTACAATAACCCACACTACAACTTAAATGCTGCTGTTACTGACATTGATTGTAAGTAACAGAAAAGACTGGTATTGTACTTATTCAATGAAAGCTGGTTTCTGCATCTAAAATATGTTATTTCTGAAATTGCACAATCATCACAATAAGAAATCTATTTAAATATTGAGAAAGAAGAATTTAGCAACTGCGTACAAAACAGAGGAAGTGACTTGCCCCATTTAGCCTGATTGGTAATTAGTAACTGATAGATTCAAGCATCTCATCCATTCTGTTTCTTGAAGGAAACCAGGGTATGGGGTTCAACATGGCAGGAGAGAAGTTACTGTTCAAGTCAGTTTAGGTGTAACTAATTCTACACTCAACTATACTACTAAAACACATAAAAAACTGTATTGAGTAGAAGTGCCATGATTGAGTAAAAATGTCAACAGTCAAGGATTATTTGAGGTGACAAAGAAAAAGTACAATATACAGTACCTTACTTAATACACGATTGAAGAGGATTTAAAATTCATGACACCTATTGTTTGGTAATGAGGTACAAGTTATAGCCTTTCTATTTTGATTTGCATTAACTGGTTCTGCATGACCTTTATTTTATATCTTCTCACATACAACATATGCAGACAAAGGGGTTTGTGTCCTTAAAACCTTCAGACATGGAACAAGTAAAACACAAGTCAAGCAGTAGAATAGCTTCATTTGTATCTCCTGTGCCTTGATAAAGCATTCAAGAGAATCAGTCCCTGAAGATGAGAGGAAAACAACTTGTGGAACTTTCAAAAGCACTTTGTGTGTAAAAAAGAGGTCAACAATATAAATACATAAAAATCCAACCTTGGTATATAGACAAAACATCACTAAGCAAAACCTGGAGCAGACAGAAGAGTAGCAGAATGCAGTAGACTGGCCTTGTGCATCCAACAGGGCCTGACACAGATGGCCATATAAAAGATTGCTATTACTACCATGCGTACAAAGCATTTTGGGGAAAAAAAATATGATTCCACTATATGTAAGAGGGGCAACTTGTAAAATTATTTATAGTATGACTGTAAGTGCTTTGGGCCAAAATGTGTATTTTGCTTTTTGGACCACAATTTCTTGTCCTTTGACTAAAAATAAACAACAGGCCTGGAATTATATTTTCCTTTCTTTTGTTTTTGTCTGTATGACCACAACCTTCTTGACATTATTATACTATAATTTTCATGATCTGTGCCAAAAGGAACAAAAAAACATACCTGTAGTTATTTACAAAACTGTGACTTGGTTTCTTATGCATTCACCCTGGGCTATGAATATACTGTATGCAACATTATACATGCAAATCTTTCCTCCTATAATAAGCTTATTAATTGACTGCTAATAGTATATTAAGCCTGACTGCTCAATAAACCAGCAAAAATACCAGCAATTTAATGTTTAGGCAGATATCAAAATATCGGTCATATAAAGAAAGTTTGTAGATACGTTTGAGTGAGAGTATTAAGAATACGGAACTGTATCATAAGCAACAAATAAAGACATATATATATATTTATAACCTACACTTAAAAATCTAAGATAGGCACTGAAGTCATTCTAAACATAAATAATATCTTCTTCATCGGTGTATGTGTAGAATGTGCAGTGCTGTAATGGGACTAATGCCAGGGCAGCCTTGTTGAGTGATTTTTCAGACTCATGTACCTGGATCCGAACCTTTTTAGCTCTGCTCATTTCTAATTAGGTTGAATGCTGATTCCTTGAAATGGAACATTTAATCCACAGTTTCATTTTCAGTAAAAGCAGAATTTCTTATCTGACAACTGACCTGATGCGTGAAAGAAGAAAGAGAAAACATATGTATGCATTTATGTTCTCTTTAAACTTTTTCCTTTTTTTCTCAGCTACCTCCTGTCTATTATTTCTCCCAGGCAGATCAAAGCAATATTTGGGTTACCAATGCTGTCCATTGTGTGGGCCTCCTGATCTAGTTACATTTTTGGTGCTCTGTATCATGGATGAGGGGATTGAACAATCGTCACCAAATGCTGCTAAAACAATTTAACCCATATGAAAGTGTAAAATTAGAATGATAAACATATGTATGTCTCAATGGTTTTAAAACCACAAACCATTGAAAAAAGAAATTTTAAGTACTGTGCCCCAGGATTCAGGAACTTGTAAACTGCAAAATTAGGGTTATTCCATAGAGAGTACAGTAAAAAAGCTTACTTTAAGTTCACAGCAAGCAAAGAAATCATCAAAGAGCAAGCAAGCTCATAGTATAGTATACAATTCTGCCCTCACAAAAGCTCTTAGTAGCATTAGCATATAAACCATTGATATAAATATACTGCATAGTTTTACCATAGTAAAATCATACTGATTTTGTAAAGCACAGTGAAATAATGATTAAAACTTACAAAGCACAGAAGGGTATAATGAAATATAATACCCAATAATTTGTATTGTGGGAGTGTAGAACAAGCTACCTAACTGTGTTCTTGAAGCTGATACCCTGGCTTCTGAATAGCTGGATGAGATCTTCAATTAGCTGTCAACTACCAAATGGGCTAAATGGACCAAATGGCCTCCTCTCATTTTGTAATTGTTTTTATATTCTAATATATTACCCATGCCTTAAAATGTACAGCAATGCGGAACATATACAAGGAATAAGCTTGATTCAACCATGGTAAAACAGTGAAAATACTTTAACAGTTCTAATTTCATTTCATATGGTGGTTTCTTACACCATACTGTTTAAATAAACACCCTTGCTATTTGTCCTTCCATCAGCTGCTGAGACATTGCTACTTCCTAAATCACTGCAGGACCCTGAGCACAGCTTCTGTCACTTTGTTTTATGTACAGGAAGCCAGTGGTAGTGGGCCAAGAAAATCACTACCAAGCCTGTTAAACAACTAGACACTTGAGTATGAATGACAAAAGTACGTACATATTCATGTCATTAGCCATGATTTTATTTCTTTTGTGACTGAGGACATCACAGAAACACATCAGGGATTTTTAAACATGGTTCAGCATGTGGTACAAGATCATGTTTAAATTACCAGGCTAATGGTGACTCATTCTGTGGATTAAAATGTATTAATTCTGACTGGCAACACTCAGTGGAGGTTAAGAAGAGAATGAAGCTAATATTTTTATTTCTTAAATATAAATAATCTTACAGATTCACACTTCCATTGAAATTTCCAGATGCTCGGTGTATAGAGAGAACTGTAGTATTCACAATGATCACTTTGCGAGTAGTATTTTCATATAAAATGAATGAACAATCTACATCCTGGAATAAGTCAAAAGTCTGTGAGAAGACTTTTTTTTGATCGTTGGGGCTGGTATGCTTGCATTTCTTCTTAAGGTACAGTATGAATTAAAACAAGGAACTTCAGACCTGAGAATTTGGTAACCTCCTAATATGAATTAAGCTCTTAGAGGGTGCATGTAATTTAGATATCAGTTAGCGTTCTAGGATTCTGAATGCAAAGTTATATTATGGAAACTGTGGTGTCACCTAGTATGATACTTTAAGTAATGTTAAGGGAGGGTTGGAATGGAGGATAATTAAGGTTTTACTGATCAACAGGGTCTTATCAGCTCAAAGTGAATTTCTCCTATCAGTAAGCCAGATACACACTTGCATTTTCTTCTCTTTTTCTCTTCTCTTCTCTTTTTCATGTAATGGTTTTTAATTGCGTTATCTGGAATCTTAAAAAAACATTACAAGGGCACAAGAACCTTTTTTCAAGGTATTGATGCGTATACAAAAAAAAAATTGAAAAAGAAACATGGCAATATCTTCTCACACTGTCAGCATATTCAGGTATTAGAGATACAGTTTCAGTAAAAGTCACAATTCAGCACTTTAAGGTCATTTTTTAGAAAGAGTAAATACTCTATAAAATTATGGTACTGGAAAAAAATATGTTCATCAGGACCACTGTTATGTGGAGTGAACCTGGGTCTTCTGTAAGTGAATCAGTTCTGTTACTGTATATTAGGGGGCCAAAAAATGACATTAATTCACACTATGGAAGGAAAACTCAAGAAAACTGACAGAATTATAAAGGACTGTCTGACAGGTATGACTGATACATCATGTAGTTTGTTGAGTCTAAGCATATGACTAACTATGACTTGTGACACACTTAAGGGGAGGTGATTAGTCATGTTTGGCAGTTATACTTGACACTTGACACTTATGACACTTAAAGTTAATTTCCAATTCCATAATGAGTGCAAACAGGGCATCCCTATCAGATTATAAAGTATAATAAATATGTATTTATTTATAATAATTATTTTTATGTATGTCAACAAAGGAGTGTTGCACAGATTAAAACATAATGTGTCACAATGTGTGAAAAAAAAGAAACTTTTATTGTAGGTATTATCAAGAATCTGTCTCAATCACACAGCAGAGTCTTTGAAGTCTCTGCAGACAACACTTAGTTGTGGGTACAACACAAACATAGTTTTAAGTGCTCTGGAACCTTGCAAACAGTTTAAAATAAAACAAAGAGAATTACACCTCTGCAACACAATTATGTACATCTCATTCTTTGCATTGATATTTGTTTGAATTTTAAGAGGGAATAGAATTATTTACACAAAAATCTAGAATATCAGAAACTTTTATAGTTGATTCTGATGGATAGTACAAATGCAAAGAAGAACTACAATATCTGAAATGATTGGGGAGTGTCATTGCTAGGCGGAATTGAAAACAATAAATCTGCAATTAAAAAGGTCATTATTAACCTTGTGAAGAAGAAAAATAATCTGCAAATCAACATGTTATAACCTCTCAAAATGTAAATAGTTTGCATACCATAACATTCAGCAGAAACAAACTCCTTTGAGTCCTTGTGTTATGGAAGATCTAAATCTCTGATTCTTTCATCAAAGAGCTGCCAGCTCCTCTATTCCCCTGCTAGCATGATTGTTTCTAGAGAAGAGCTGTCAAAGATTTTGTATTTTCTTATTAGCTTTGATAAGTGCTTTGGAGACAATGGATTCTGTCTGCACAATCTTTTTCATATGCTGACCACATAAAGTCTAGAAATCTGGAAAACAAGTAATTGTGTATACTATACTGTATATGCTAACTATAAAGAGATTCTGATTCCTCCTGTTGTTGTTAATTAACACAATCAGATACATAAAAAGTTTAAATGGTATTTTAATGTGAACTCTAATATCATTAGTAAAAGGTGACCATCACTAGCATCACTACCATCATCTATAAGAATAAGAATAGAGACAGAAAATACAAGGAGCCCCATTAGATGAATACTTCAAATATATTCTTAAAAGTTATCTTTGGAGTGAGCATGGGGAAGTTTCCAGTTTTGACATTAAAAGCTCTTATACAGTGATAAAAGTTATCTCAAAGTTAGTAGCATTATATTAAACACTACAAGAGGAGGTAAAGCTTCAGTTATTCCTCAACAATGCTAACATTCTTGTACTCAGTATGCATTACGGCTCCCTACCTAGTTGCTCTTAGAAAGGAACACCAGTGTTGTGTTGAGCCTCCCTTTAACAAACAACCCTGTGCCATTGAACCACTGCAGAGATGAAGCAGAGTAACTAAATGTAAATGTGAAACTAAATTTAAACACATGCCAGATGCCAGTCCCTTTGATTAGCAGACGCTTGTTTAACCTAATGTTCACCTCCAAGCCTTCATTAACACAGCTCATTAATGCAATTATTTTCATGAAAGGTTTACAAAGTGACCACAAACTGTTTACATACCCAAAAATCTTAGTTCAAGCCCATTACATCAAACAGTTCCTATTGATTTCACTTGCTTCATAGCAAAGCATATACTGTACGATAGTTTTGCCAGTGCGCTCCAAGCTAAGAAAGCTAATTGTAAGACAAATGAAATGACCCCAAACCTTTAGAGTTTCAAGAAATGGACTCCTTAAATTAGTTTAGTTTTACACCATAACATTTGTGGATTTTGCTTTCTTGAAAGAGGAATGTCTTTTTCTCATTTTACTTGAAACTCGTGTTACAAAAAGAAATTGCTAGTGAGCAAGGAACATTTCCCCCACCATTAAATCATGAACCAACAACTTTGAAAAAGTAGAAAGTTATATTATGCATTTGTTTTTTTGGATTACAAAGATATCATTTCTACATTTCCTGAGAAGTTTTTCATACCAAAATATAATATTAATATTATAATATTAATAACAGCAAACAAAACACTCAATAATGTTGATTTATGATAAAGGAAGCCTACTACTTTACGATTACTATGAAACTATAAGTGCAAGATTTACAAATAATCTATATTTAAAGCTAACCTGTCATGTAGGGAACACATACTGTAGTCACACTACAAATACTTTGGGCCCACAACAAAAAGGATATATTGAAGACTTCTGGTTTAATATTCAGTTGAATGCCAGAAGTGATATAAGTAAATGCTGATGAACATAACATACTGTATATAGGAATTGTGATTTTGTCAGTAAAGCTTTCATGATCTTCGTAGTCTTTTATATTGGTATTTTTTCATGATGTTATTAGTTTAAACTCCACAGGGGAGAAAATAATTTGATATAAACTGATTTGTTCCTTCTCTTGTATATCTCAAGTGCTTCTGAGTGCTTACAAACTAAGTTACTAATCAGACCAAAAGGTTCAAGAGCAGTTAATACAAGAATGACCTCTCAAGAGTGCTATTATAAAAATTAGGAAACAGAATAAGAAATAATCTAAGCACTAGCATTACAAAAATGTGATTAAAATTATTTCATAATTACTGAGAGCTACACCCTCTATGAATGCTAAATCTACAAGTGTAAGAATCAAAGTTTTCAAAAGATATTCTTTCTATAAACTAATCTCCTCTAATATTTCAACCATGTGCATTTAGCAAAGACATTGAGAAATAACCTACAGTATCACATATTGACACTCGAAAAAAAAATATTTTAGATATAATTGAGTCATCATTTGCAAATAAATTAATTAGACCATACAAGTCATTTTTGTTTTTGTATACAAATTAAATCCATGTATTTGCAGTAGCTCATATTCAGGGCAAAAGGAAGACCCAGTGTTAGCAAGTGAGTATGGTTTGGGTAAATTGAGGACGTGCCATTAAGTCATAATCGTGAAATGCTTCATTCCATTAGAATTTGCAGTTCCAGCAGTAAAAATTGCGTTTTTTGATTTTGGATTCCTATTGGTTTTTAAGTAGGTTAACATGGAAGTGTCTCTATACATTCTTAGAGTCAGTAATGCTGTTTAATCCAGAATTCCTTTGTAATCAACCAAAGTGAACACATCATTTTACCAGTTCTTAAGATATGGAAGCCTACAGTACAGTATGTGTTGTTAACTGCAAGGGAAATTAGATCAATGTTTTAAATTCAGTTTTCTAGAGGTAGTAATCAGATAACCAAGGAAAAATGTACTAACAAAATCACTGTATACTAAAATACACTATATTAAACTGTGGTAAGCTATAGCTTGCAGTGGGTCATTATAGTTTACCATAGTATCAGAAAGAGAACTGTGACAGAATGGCTTTAATGTGTTATGTTTCTCTGGGTGGATGTAAACATCCCATTTGTACAAAACAACAGAAAAATAAAACACAGAATATATCGAATTAATCAAGCTCCAGCACTACTGTTGTGTTAGGAGAAAATGCAAAAGCCTTTCGGGAAAAATCATTTCAGGAATTTGAGGAATGGGTAAAAAGCAAAGCGAAGACAAAAAATGACATGACATCCAAGGACACATTACATGCAACCTTATTCTTTACACTATGTCACTCAAGGGCAACATTGAAACTTTTCCTATGCGTGCTGTCAAAAATGCAGCGTACATGCACTTTTCATACTGTCAAAGCTGTCTAAGGAAAGAAACTGCAGACTTCCTACCACATTCTATTGGAATAAACAGCTTCTTACATCTTTCTATCACAGTATGCATTAAATTAATGTAACTGTAAACAATGTAATTTTGCAACAGACCTTTTTGATTTCTAACAAATTGGTTGTTTTCAGCCAGAAACCTTTCTGGCAAAACAATGGCTTTAGTTATCCTTCAAAACACAAGACCCAATTTTGGAACGGACAACTTGGTCTCACTTCCAGGGTTAATGCATCCAATACACTCTTGAAATGATCATTTGAGACAGGCAAATTTTAAATAAACCAAAAAAAAAATCTTTCTGACGTGGGAGTCACAGTCTGTGGCTGTGATATTTCAAAACTGTCTTAGGACTTACAGCACTAGAACTCATCTATTTCATTTGATGAGTTATAGGGATCAAAAATTTCATATCACTCTAAATTCTTACTTAAAATTGTCCAAGCCAATTACAAATGATATTTTTCATATTGACTATTAGTGGAGAAGTACTAAAAATACATAAAGCAAACAAAATATCTTTAATGTTGAAAAAGTGACTTTTATCATAAGACTCATTTTCCATCATTACTTTGTTTTTATGTTTTCTTTGTTTTGCAAAGAATTACTTTAAGTTTCTTCATTCTAGGACCTTGCATTTTATGTGCAAAATACACATAAGAATCCTAACATGTAAAATATGTTCAGTTAGTAACAACTCATTTGGGAAAAGAACAAAACTGTTCAAGTCAAGATATCTACAGTATGTTTAAAGATCAACACGTCAAACACTGACATGAAGGACTGGTGCAAAACATTTAATTAGCACCATTGACAGATCGACAAATATGCTAGTTTATTTATAAATAATCTCAGAGAAATAGGCACACAACAATATTCACCCAAACCAAACTAAATTTTACAGTTAGACTATTGTATCTTGAAATATATTGCCGTTAGCACATTGTTTGTACTGTAAGTCTTACGCACACATCATAATAGAAAGAAAGAACACTGACTCCACGTACTATTTTTAAGAATTCCAGATTTCACATTTTTCTACATTTTTTACTGTTGTAAAGCAAAGCCCTTGCTAATATGAGCAAGCTGTTGTACTGCACATCACACAGCAGTGTGAAAGGACATACTGTACTCACATGTTGCCATTGGTCAAGGATCAAAGGCCTGTACCGGAGAAAATACTTCAGGGGGAAATTGTCCACCTCTGGCCATGTGGATGGGCTCTTCCAGGAGACTTCCAATCTCCGTGCATTGTTGATGACAGGCCTGGCTGAAACCTTTTCAGGAGGGTCAGGTTTAACTAGAAGAAAGAAGATCACAGGAACTTCAGATTAGTCCTCTCTTTTCAGAACTCAGTACAGTTCATCTAGGCTGGAAAGAGTTGCTTCCCCTAACTGATAAAAGTAAATCAATATGAGTGTGCTGAGTGCTAAAACCCCCCCCAGAAATGATAAGTTATGCAACCTCATCACTTGATCATTAATGTTTTTTTAATGATGTGTGTAGATGTGACAAGTGCGGTTCTCCCTGTCCCTGCCGGGGTCGTCGTGGGATCCAGGGATGCACAGTACTGTTTCCTAGACAACAGACAACTCAGCCACACGAAAGGACCAGACCCTCTGCCATGACAGTTCTACAGAGTCAAGATTTCAGAGGTGGGTGACATCACCTGTAACTCGCTTGGTGCACTGAGCCCTGTTACTCTGAGAAATATTACACATTATTAGAAGTTAAAAAAGAAAACTCCTCAACTGGAAAACCAGGCGTGATTTGTATAAAGCAATTTTGCAGCTTTTGGGACACCCTCCATCATTTGCTCAAACTAAAATCTTAATTACATAATTAAATCAAGTAATTATCTGACTAATTACATCTTTTTAAAAATTGGTTTCACTTCAAAAGAGGTTGAGGTTAAATTTGTCTGTAAATGTGGAAGCTCATTTGGGACAAAATCAAAGACAATGCATTCTCTACCCTGGGCTTGAGAAGACATTACAATATGTTCTTAAACAATATAAGTAAAGAAATGGTGTGCGGAGAAAAAAAAAACATTCATTCATTTTGTTAAGAAACACAGTATCATATTTTTCAGTCCCCAGCAGTGACAGCATTCATGAGAAATGTGGATGGAGACTCAAGGCACTGTCCCTGAAGTAGGTCATATCACTTAGAATTCATAACTGTTGTTTTGTAAGGTAATCTGACCACCTGCTTTCTTAAAAAGGAAAAAAATCTGGCAGGGAACATTGTGTAAAATTTGTTATGCAGACAATCCACTCTTTCCCTGATCTGCCTGCAGAGCTGAGATGGTAAAAGAAAAAAAGAATGCAACAGTTTCTTTTCCTCAGTGTTACACTGGCTGGGAGATCAGTCTGTTTGCACTGAGGTTTAGCTTGTATACCTCACTTGTGTCTCAGACAAAGAGAGCAACAGAGCAGCTGTGCCTTCCCACCCCCCACTCTTTTGCTATGAATGGAAATGAGCACAAATACAGAGGCTTAGCATTTATGTGTTAAACCTCATTTTGGCCTTTAGAAAGCCTGAGATAGTTATATACAGTGTATATGTGCACACACAACTGTGAAAACAAAATGTTTGTGTTGTTCTGCTCTTTTCATACAGTGTATTTTCTCTTTTATTTAGAAAAAAAATCTATGGCATTTTTAGCCACTGTGAAATCCTGATAGATTTGTGTAGCCTTTTGGCTTTATGAAGGTGTAGAGAGGAACACTTAACAATGTGTCCATTAGATTGGATTGAGAAATATAATGGATTAGCTATTGCACGCAGCATATTTGTGGCTAATTTCTAGTTCATTTTCATTTATTTTGATAATGTTTTTCAAGATTCTGATCAGTGTGAACTAATTGTTTCTTAATCACAAACAATGTCTTCTCATCCAAACTAAGCTGTATTAACAATGTAAATCACTAGGGGAAACTTAATTATTGATTATATGAGTGAATTAGTTCATAAGATACAGTGTATTGTAATTCCTGATTGTATTTAAACAATTTTGAATATTTATGAACAATGAAAATGCAACTTTCTAAATTTTACATACAGTACATACCTCACTGGGCACAGTTGAATGTTATTTATGTTTTAAATCAAGAGTTGACAGGCTTGTTGATTCTTTGAATATTATAATTATGTTGGGTTAGAGTTAGACTCATGTGACATTATATATGTCAGATTCTGAGTGATATTTAAATTGAATGCCAAAATGATTGATTAGGAATTTGTCAAAACAGCAATAGCAAGAACAGCTCAAGTTGCTTATAAAATGGAGATCCTCTGGTTGCTAACAGCATGGTTGAGGGCATCCTGTCATAATGAGATGTTTCCCAGAGAATGAGATATTCTGCTACAACAATGAATGGACTAGTGCAAAGAAACCAATGAAACCATTCTGTGTAGGACAGAACCTTTCTGGAAGGCAGGGGGTCACCACACCAGCCTAGGACCATCACATTCATCTGATCTATCTAATCTGTATAATCATCTACAGACTGCAATATTTACAACATGTGAAATAACACGTGTCAGCAGATTTGCTAGACCTTATCGTCATCTACATGCACAGAGTTCATTCAGGGATAACATGGCAACAGCTGACAGATGAAATTGATATCTTCTGTGGTCAGACATCATTATAACATACAGTATAGTATACGAAATGCTTGGGGTCTGATCTTCTAATCCAGGAATCCTGATGACCTCACCATTTATTACCAACTCATGTACAGTATGTGCACGTAGCCATCAATGTAAACATTTAGGAACTTATTTTATAGAGGATTCTGGGAATTTGTAAGGAGAAAAACTCATGAATTCACTGAGGAGGAAAACCAATGCTGTAATCTGTGATAAGCAGGTGCTCAAGTGGTGGCTGCAGTGGTTCCCAGATGGTTTGATGTCATACAAGAAAATCCAGATGTTATGCAACCCGCACAACTTCCCTCAGGCCAGCTGTTATGGAGCCAGATTTAGATTGAATTGTGGCAAAATAACAGCCAAGAATTTGATGGCTCATTTTTTATTAACCTTTTCATTTTTAATTGTAAATGCCTTGGTTCTGACTTAGTTATACATGTGGCCATACATTAATTAAGAAAATCCAGCAACTCAAAACTATTGTTTGGTGGAAAAAATAAAAGTTAAAATAAACTTGATTTTCTAATTGAATTAATAATGCATGTTTGTTATGCATATATTTTTTGCAGTCTGGATTAAGTACTCCTTTAAACACTTTTAGACTTATTAGAAAATTAATTTTGAGGGAAGAGATAAATTCTTGCCTTTTGTCAGCAAGTAACAAAGTTATAACATGTAAATGGTTACGAAGAGATCCCCCAGCCAAAAACTGGATTGTTATTATTTCAGAGATTTATGACATGAAAAAAAAAAACAATCATATAGGACTCCAGAAAGAGGTTTTGAGAGATACTGGGAGAGGTGGATTATTTATATTACCTAATGATATTATTGGAAGTTTGTTTTTTTTAGATGATTGGCAACTTTTTATTTATTTTTTATTCCCTTGCATGTTGTTAAAAACAAAACATACAGTATGTAACAATAATAATTGTAAAAAAATAATTTTCAAATATTGTAACTAAAAGTTGCAAATAAATACATTACTATTCTTGAAATGGCATGATGGTTGATCTTACTTGAATACTATTTATTCCCCCACTTGTTTGGCTTGTTTTCTAATGATCCTTCCTTCCAAGACATATTGTGCAGTTCTTTGTGGTATCATTTAAGTTTAGAGTTTATTCAAGTCATTCAGAGACATAAAGGACTCCATATTTTGAAACACATCCCATTCTCTGTAGACCTAAAGTGAACTGTGTTACAGGATACATTCTGTATGGTGTACCAATGCATAACAGGCATGGGCTGAGCTCAGGATCATCATTTAATAATGATGGTGTAATACGTTATTTGGAAAGGTCTTTTACATAAACAACGTGCTTGAATAGATTCATATTTGTAAACTACACCTTTTAATATGAACTGGAAGAAAATGGAACTGTCATTTTGTATTTTCTACATTTGTATTTCCATAGCTTTATTTCTTCTGCAATTGTATCCATTGGTTTTTTAAAAAATGAAACGCAGAGACTTCTACTATAGATGTTACTACATATGTTGCCTTGGATGAATGAAAACCTGCTGAATTCAAATATGGTGTGTCTAGCCATGAAAAACAAATTTAAAGGAAATTCTGAGCTACAAAGTGAATATGTCTTCAATTTAAGTACAAATATAGATAGGTGTATAGAATTAAAAATAAATTCAAGAATATTATTTCGTTTTTTCAGTTTTGCATTACTGAGTCCTCTGCACAGTTCTTAGAAGGAGATGCATACCCCAGGAGGAATGCATAGCACAGCGTAAAAGCTTCTGGACACTGGATTGCCCTGACCAGTCTTAAGCAGGGTTGCATCAAAAAGTAACAAAATTGGAAAAGTAACAAAAACCTTTAACAGCACAGATCTATAGCAACATTCCACAAGGTCACAGAAACAGATGGAACCAGATTGTGGCTGTACGGTGTTGCCAAGGTTCGCTCTCACTGGTGGCCTTACGATGACACTGAGAAACCGACTGAACCATCTGTATAGTTGCAGTCACTTCAGTTTTCCACCAAGACGGATGACTTTGCATGCCTTTCAGCTAACAAAACATAGTTACTCAACACACAGCTTAGAACAATGTTCCCTTGTCCCCTATATTTCAGGGTTCTTGTATGAGAACATAGATATCTACAGTATTGAACTACTGTAAATATGAATAATGACAGTTTTTAGGACTTTCAATAGGATATTCTTAATGACATGTTGTCAGGACAATATGTGAGGAGGCTTCATGCACACTGATTAGCACCAAAGTGAGACATTGAAAAATGAACAACAAATGAAAAACAAGACATTGGCAAGACAAGTCACAATGTTACCTATTGCAGACTCTTCAAACAATATTGCATTGGAAGATTTTCCCAGCGCATTGATTGCAGTGACGTTCACTCTGTACTTGATGGGGGAGAACAACTCGGGGAATTTCACATGACACCGGTTCTTGTGGACAGGGTCTCTCTGCACTTGAAGAACACTGTCACCATGTCTAAGAAAGTAAGATAAAAGAGCAATAGTATTACTATTTGCAGTGATATTAATGACGTGGCTATTCTTAGTACCCCTACTGATGGTATGGCTGCCCCTGCAGATATTAGAAATACTAATACTGCTACTACTTCTTATCCTACTGCTGCAAAACAAATGGTTTTCGATTTCAGTAATAATAATACTTTAGTAATAAGAGCGTCTGTTAAAAAAACATTAAAAATACAATATCCTGCCATCTTCCATGATGCAATGCATGGTTTCTGTCAAGAAATAATAAATGTTTGTGTTCATACTCTTATTTTATCACTGATCTATTTTACGATCCACTGCTTGCAACAAAAGTACAGTAATTTCCTTTAGGATGACCTGGCTAAAATGTGAAGCCCAGGTTTTACATCAATCGTTTGATCTTCCAGTAACAAGTTGAATGCTCTATTGACCTCCAATTGACTTCCATGCCCCCAATGTCTGAGGAATGACACAGGGCTTGCTAGGAGTGATTAGGAGAGACAGGGACACCAGAATCTTGCCAACTAGAATTGTCAATACACTATTTAAAGTGGAACACAATACACATGATTTTACATTGTGATTTTCTACGCATTCTTTATACCTTTATATTTTATGTCTTCAATATTGTGATAGGAACACATTGTTTTTTTAATCATTATGTCCCATTGAGATTAACTGGCCAGGGTGAATTTAGTAGGAAACTGACTTTGACCATAACAAATGAATGAGTTTAGATTGGCCAAGTTTTCTTTTAAATTTGACCACATCACAGGTGTCATCACCCTTTTCTTTAAAAAAAATTATACACTCAACTCAGTTGGTTAATCCATCCTGTTACATATGAATTGACCAAGAAGCCAGTTGCAGCATAATTCTGCAATGAGTGGACTGGAACAGATTCACAGGTGTTGCCACTTTGGTTATGAAGAAAGACTGCCTACTAGTTATCCACATCACTTAATCAAGGTACAAATATAAGATATGTTTGTACTGTAAGTGTTCCTAATGCAAATATATGCAGACACATATGTTATTTTTTTCTGTATCACTATAATTGCACTACTTTGCAGTGTATTCCATATTACTGGATTGATTTTTCCACTAACTCTTTAGTTAGACATTTGTAACAACTCCTAAAAAGTCTCAGTCATGTTTTCTTTTTGCCATTTATGGCATTGATAAAATAATAATTTGACTCTTTGGACAATATTCTTGGATCTATCGTTGCAGTGATTTATACAACAAATCAAACTTATAAAAGCAATTAGTTCTAATAAATCTGGACACTTTTGTCTCAATATCAGAAAACATGGAGCTTTCTAAATAATATATTTCGGAAATGCCTGAAACATACTGTACTCTGGAAACACAATGTGATTATCAATGGAGGGTGTTTCACAAGATTCATTAGTGTGTTAAACTACACTTATCTCAGAAAAAAAACATTCCTCTGCCTCAATGATCACACTGTAGAAATATTTTGCCTAAACTAATAACATTATTAGATGAAGTGCATTCACTTTCTTTTCTTTGTCTTTGTTTACAAGTATTTGTCCTGGAAAATTTACCGTATCAATGTTAAGAATAGAAGAAAGGTTAAAAATGTGTAGAGGCCATTTAACGTATTTACAGTTGTACATTTTATTGTCACTAACATTTTGATTGACTAACTTATATGGGAATCTTACCCAAGTGTTCTTTGAAGGAAGCTAAGGCATCAGCTTGTACAGATATACTGTAATGATTTATGTGAACATTTTTCTTATACTGGAAAAAAAATAATTTGAACCTATAATATGCTGCACATCACTCATGCTATGATAAAGAGTTGGAAAAATACTGTTAATGATTTCTAAAGGTAGAAAGCATAGTAGACGATTTTCCGACATGTAGTTCGCTTAAAACTATAGTCCATATATAATCATTATGCGAATATTTTGACTCTAATATATTAGTCTTTTCATTATTCAAATATTGTGCTAATACTGGGTTTTGGAGATGCTGAAGATGAAGCTGAGCAAAAATGTAAGAATTGAGGACAATCTACAAAAAACATTGAGCACAAAGGAGACATTTTATGTCTTTCATGGCTCTGGTACTTCTGAAAAGTACTCTCCTTTTATCCCCCCACCCAACTGAAAAGCAGGAAATCCCTACAGAAAGAAAGCATTTCTTTAGCTCTTTAGAATGCCATTACATTGTTAACACTCTCCATGACAGGATTTCGACACTCAATTCCCAAGGGCTCCAATTCCAACCTGTTTTTAACACATGACTCTTACTTAACGTGGACTTCAAATTCTGTGGGGATGTTCGTTGTGTGCTGGAGGTGCCAACTGCAGTAGAATCCATTCGGGTAAGTGTTAGACCGGCATGTCACTGTGGGTTCCTTTGGAGGACCTAAGGGGGAGGAAGAGGAAGAAAAGAAAATTACAGCAAAGCACTTTCGTGCTGCACAGCCTTGGCGAGAACATCAATCCAGACTTCTTGAAACCCCTTCGAAAGTTAATTTCATTAATCGTTTCAAAATGTTCTCCCACACAACCAAGGTAAAGGAAGACAAGAAAAATTTCTTCCAACCCAATAACCCACCGAAAGTCCACCTAACAGATTAGACCCCTTTTTTACACTGTCAGTGAAGCATGCCTGCTGCTGCTAAAATTGAAACTGATGACTTAGACCCGTTGTCAAGGAGACAGATGCCATTAGCTTATTTTTGCTTAGCATGGTGTGAAATGCAGGGGCTAAGCTGTAATGGCTGGCAAAGTTTTCTATCATTTTGTCACTTTCTTTTCCCCTGTTTTCCAACACATTGACATGACTAGAGACAAAGCTGCTTTGAAGCTTGGCTTCTTTTTTGTTTTGTCTGATTTAAATATACAGTATATTAAGCTGCCCCCAACATGATTTCACTGGGGGTCTCAAATTTCTAAATGGCTGTGCTGGAACAAAAGAAGGCAAAGTGTTTGCCCAGAAAATCACAGGGCTTTTGGCTTGACTATCACTCAAATAGTCTTCATCTTTCAATCATTTTTTTCTATGAACAAAGTTCTTCTCATTGCTATACAGTAGCTGTTAGTGACTTCCCTGTGAAATGAGGGCATCACTGTCAATCAAACAGTTTCAGAAGTTTATGATGAATGAGTGGCATTATTTTAGCATGATTACCTTTTGAATAAAAAACAATAAACAATAAATTTACCAAAAGCAATACAACCAAGCAAATGCTAAATGATTTAAAATACTTTTAGCAGTAGTACCTAAGAGTTTTAATTATTACAAACTACAAACATTAAATTAAAATCGCAAACAAAACTTTTTTAAATATTTTAGACAATTCATTAGTTACTAGGAGAGAAGTACTTTAGAGTCATGCATCAATATTCATCAGAAGAATGTTAAAACATATCTCCTAAGAACAATAATAAAGAAAATGCTTGGAAAACATTAATTTTAAAATTTTCTTTTAATTTAATACTTACAAAGAATTAGCTTTGAAAGTTACTTCATAAATAAATAATAAATGCTGACAAGAAAAACAATATTTTACTTTTTTGGCCGAATACTCCAAACACAAAGTAATTGTTTCTAAAACATATTTTGGAAATGTATATTTTATGTTACTGCTCTTCAACTTGAGTAAACAATGTCTTTAAAATTCTCATATTGAACATACTGTAGATATTTATTAAGGTAAAATACACCAGCATTTAATAAAGGGTATTGTGTTTGTTTTCACTCTTTTCCTGTAAACAGCACTACATTTGTATAATGGGAGGACATAACACATTTAGTATCAAACTTTCCTTTTTGATATTAAGAAAACATTTGCTGTTGTAGTAAGATTACTGGCTCATAGTGTGTTTATATTGTCTATTCAAGTACTGTAGCTTTATCATGAAAACTGCGCACTGTGGGACAATGACATTTAGAAAATACATATCTGGAACCAAAGGGAACATTTTGCCATGGCCAATAACAGTACACCAGAGGGTGCTATACCATTTCAATGTATCCATCTATTTTTGTTCATGATGCGCTTACCTGTATCCTCTGGTTAGTACCCATAACATTAACAGTTACTGGAAAATGCTTTCACTTAAAGAAAAAGCATTCCTGATGGTCCCATTTCTACGTCTGTGTAAGTGCATAGTTTATATAATACTGTTGTGTGAAATAACCAAATAACTTTATAAGAACTGTACTGTATATATACAGTAGAATACACCACATTTGAGACAGCATCACATTATAATATTTATTTTGTTTAAGGGTATAGGAGGAGGTGAGTGAGGAAGATGTGCTCGACAGAGACAAGTGGAGAAGAGCAACCAAAGCAGCTGACCCCAGGACAGTCTGGGACTAAGGCTGTGAAAAAGAAGAAGAAGAAGAAGAAGAAGTATAGGAGGAGGGAGGCTTTTTATTATTGAACAGATGGATAAGATATTGAACTAAAGTAAAAAAAAAAACTATCTTTGTTTAATTATTAATAAATATTAGCCAAGAAACATATCCTATGGATCCAAGCTCATTTCCACTTCTTTCTGCCTCTTCACTTACAGTAACTGCAGAGTATAACTCTCTCTTAGCACAAACTTCATCAGACTCACTTCTACAAATTGTTTCCTCACAAATGAACTGCTAATTTCAATTGCTCAGATTAAAATACTACACTTAGTATACAAATGAGAGTTAAACTGAATTGTACCTCAGCTGGCTCCTTTCATAGTCTTGGTATTATCTGAAGAATTAGAGCAACATATTAGCTAAAGTTATAGAGGTGTACAAAATGTACTGTATGTGAGAGTTCATCAGTCATCAGTCTATTACAGGATAATTCTGTTGGTGAATAGTGAAAATTAGGAGTGTGCCTACAGAAACTTTCTTAGTTAAACGAGGGACAAATGCTCTAAATGCAAGGAAAATTAGACATGATTAAATTTTATGTTATCCTGACTAAATGAAATGTGTTTTATAAGAAAAAAGTACAAAAATGTATAAACACAATGCTAGGACATATCAGGAAAATACAGATGTAAGATAAAGGAATGCTGTGATTGTCTCTATTTTTCCCCACTAAAAAACAATATTTAGCTATATATTTTTAGCAAATAAAAACACATCTTTCCTTATATTTCAGGGAAGGTTTCATTACAGAGGAGACACTTTCACAACCTCTAGAAAAAAAAGGATATTGAAAATGTTTTTTTCTTCCTTGTCTTTAATTATATGAGTCTAAACTGTTCAGTGGATGCCAAGACTTTACAGTCTAGTGAATGCTATCTATCCTCTCTCAGTGGAGAGAGAAAGAGTGTGAGAGAAGTGGGGATTAGTGTCTGGGAACTCTGATACCCTAAAGGCATAGCTTCCGATTGTACAAAGTGCGTGACCCAGCATTCCTGCATTCAGTGTGGTGGCCCTGCTTGGACTAGCTCACCTCAGGAGGTTCATTCTGCTATAGAAATAAGACCTCGGGAGACTTCCCTTCAAGCCAGAGGAAAAGGGCACAGAGACAGCTGATGACTGAAGTACCAGCGCTACTGTATATTGTATTGAAACCAATTCACCAGAAAACGTGCAAAAGATTAAAAAAAACTTTTCTGCACTGTTTGCAACCTAGCAACAATCACAGTGTTCTTTGTTTTCCTGAATCCAATATATTTTCACAGTTTATAACAAAACTGGTGCTGTTTCTTTCCCTTAGAAAAATTATATTGATTAAGCCATTCTTTCAAAAGGATTTTATATCTGTAGCCCTCAATGATCTACACTGCATCTGGTGTAGATTTAAATACAAAATATATGGTACAGATGTTTAAGATTTCTAATATAACACTTTTCCTTCGGTTTGTGGGTATTTGCAATTCACAACAAATTTTATATATTTGCACTCAGAATCACCACAATGAAGTAAAAGCTTGGGAAAAATGTAAATATTGATGACTATGTGTAAATCAAAATTAACTGAATAAATATCCAATTTGTATAAAAAGCATATGAAGAATTAATTATTTTAACATTTTTCCGGTTTCAAAATACAGTATATGCAGAGAGTGTCATTTTAATATTTTACAATCAAATGCAAATGTATCACAGGCACTCTGATTGGAAGACAACATTATCCTTATTCCAGAAACAATAAAAACAATAAATGTTTCCATTTGTTAAAATAGATTTCAATCAATCAGATTTTTGACTGTGACTATAGAGAAAAAAGCTGAAATATAATTTCTCTTCAGTCGCTTTCAAAGATTTATTTTTGTTATAAAAGAGGGAACCCATATAAGAAGAAATCCATCTTAAAGTGCTTTTCAACCAGAAATGGATCCAGTGAACTGCAGTTGATTAAGAATAAATTGTAAATCTAGCAGTTGTATTAATAATTTTCTATATCTGAGATATGATATTAAATTAATTTTTTAAAATTAATTTTAACTGTTCTTAAAACACAATTCCTTAATCAGTTTTCTGTGCTTTGGAAAAGCTAAGACATTAGCATTGATCCACCTTGATACCAAACCCTACAGTCTGATTAAAAATCCCTACATCATCACAATCAAATAAAAAATCAGAAACAAAAAATCAGATGCAGGATACTTACTGTATAAAAGTGAATCTAGAAAACTGGATTACTCCAAGATCTCAGGCTATCACAATCTTCCACTTGGCCATGTAATGCTACTACAAATCATTCAAGAACAACAACATAGACAATACCACACTGATGGACAGGATAACCATGAATAATCAATATCAACAGTAACATTAGGGTGGGTTATAAGAACAGTTACAAGAAGGAGGAAGCCATTTAGCTCCTCAAGCTCAATTAGTTTGGTTGCTAGTACAGTATACTTTATGATACTATGACCTGATCTCATCCAGCTGTTTCTTGAAAGAAGCTAGATTATTTGCTTCATCAACACAGCTGGGTAGCTTGTGTCATAACCCCGAAAACCTATTGTGTAAAGAAGAGCTTCCTGTTCTCAGTGTTTAAATGGATCTTCACATAGTCTAAGTAGCATTTATTGATTATAATGATAACAAGAAAAAGAAAAACACAACTAAAACTGTAGTTGAAAACTTCAGAGCTGTTAAAATCAATTGATCTTAAGTAAAGTTGAAATTTATAGGGCTGTTGAGGAATTATAACTGTGTGGCCTCCATTAAAAAAAAGACAGCATTTGCTTTTCTACCCCAATTTCATCATTATGATCACTCATCTGTCACAGCTCAGCCTGGCTGACTGATGGATAGACAGGGCAGCATAAGGAGTGCCCCTGGCGATTATTAGAACAACGAGTGGAGAGAAAGTTCATCTGGTAATAGACTATCAGGGAGATGTGGGATGAGCTCAGGGCTGCTGACCTCATGCACCAATTGAGGATGTATCCATCACCAATATCTCTCTAAGGGCCCACACACCTTTGAAGACTGGAAAGAGCAAACCCACAGCACTGCTGCCTCACACCATGTGCAATGACTCCTGTATTTGGTTATAGTATGTTATTGAAAACAAAACATACACTTGTCAAACAACCACTCCACATTCTGGTACTGTGCTGACTAAAGTTGTAGTCAAAATCCTGAATATTGACACTATAAAACTATCCTAAGCATTAACACTATAAAACAAGCAAGAGCAACAACAACGAAAACTTCAAAACACCCTTTTGCTACTGTTCTACTAGTGCTGTTTGGCCTGTTCAAAATCATAATATACAAACTTCACCAATTCACAGTTCTTATTTCTTCTGAAAAACATAGACCTTGGTTATTGTCACATTGTTATTCTTAATGTTCTTAAGCTTTCAAATTCAGCTTACACCTTTTTTGTCAAGCTATTCAGAAATGTTTTATCATTTTATTCTTGAATGTACAGTAAATGGAAAAAGGAAAATTGAAATGGTGATAGGAAGTATGAATATGAGGAACCTTAACAAACCAAAAAATATACAGAGGAGATAAAGAAGCACTATATTCCAGAACTGCAATAGAAAATTGAATAAATCCTCACTAGAGTTAATGGCATGCTTCTAAAGTCATTCCAGAGGAGGTAGCTGCATGGCTGTTGGTTTTAATCTGTGCACCTGATGTCCAATAAAAGAAACCCAATAACAACAGCTCAGGGATTTCCTAGTGAAGGCAGGCCCATGACACTGCTTGGGTTAAGCTAAATGAAATGTTCCTGTGAATCTGAGTATAAATCATTACTTTAGATTGGTTCCAATGTATATGTCACGAGTTCCACAAGTGAAACAGGAAGCTGCTTGGCTGAAATGCTGCAGTGAAAAACATTTATCTCTGACACAGTAGAGGACATAAACAAATACCAGCTGTATGTCTTCCAAGTAGCAGGGAATCCTAAAAATCTATTTTTCTTTTTAGATGTATTAATTTCTTAAATAAAACAAATACAATAATTTATAGTAAACATCAAGGGAATAATACATTTGCAGGCAGTACAAAAAATGCATGAATAACTTATTGCAGTAAAGAAAACAGTTGTACAGCAATATACTGCACATAATACATCCATTGAAGGCTTGAAGGCTTTTCTCAAAATACACTGATTTACTATAATAGTTAAGATTTATATGGACTATAAATAGAATGAAATTTGTTCAGGGTGTCCATATACTGGACTTCCAATATGAAAAATTACTCGTGCATCATGACCACATAGGAAAAACCCAGTCTGGGCTTTACTATATACTTATGTGTTTAACCTGATACGCTTATATATTCCTCAATATTTGTGAATAACCACAAATCTCTCATACAATAATCTTTTATTTAGACTGCTTACAATCAAGAAACCAGGCACAAAGTAAAAGCAGATTTTGACTTCATACAAAAAAAAACATTCCTGAACAAAATGGCTAATCCTTGTAAATCTTATCCAAGTAACATTACTGAATATAAAGAACTAGGGTTCTTTACAAATGAATTCTATGTGGGGTCACAGATACAGTATACAGAAGTAGGGTGCTTAAGATATATACTGTATAGAGAGATAAGAGATATAATATAGGCCTCTTCTCATTTAAATATTAATTAAAATCTAAATAGAAGATGACATATTCAATTAGTTTTTAAACAACAGTACAAAAAGACTGAATATCAACAGCACATCAAAAACTTTTGATGGGTTTCATTGAAGGACCACTAACCTTTGGGTTTTCTAATTAGAGCAAAGCTTTTTTTTCCCCAAGTCTGGGGTGCTAAGATTGACATTCTAGGTAAAGTGAAAAGGTCAAGTTGTCTGCAAGAGGTAAAAACTCCCACGTCTTTGAAATTATTACCAGTCTAAATTGTCTGTTGTTGCTTTTTATATATTTTGAGACTGGCTGAATCAAATCCATATCACAATCTGGATGAAAGTTAATTACATAGATATGATTTGCTGTGAGAAAGTAGATTGTCCATTTAGATGTATTAATAACACAACAAGTTCAATGAGTGGAATTTATGATAAGAATAATTAAATTCTCTTCCTCACAACAGGGATTTTTTAAACCTATTAGCTACTGATAGTATTAAACGATGAATACTATTTTTATTTCTATGATCTTGGAGCAATTTAGGAAAACAGTTGTGAGCACACACATTGTTTGAAACTTGTGGTTATGTTATGGTTAAATACTTTCATATTACTCACTACAAAAGTAACTTTTGTGACAAATTAATATCTTCATGGATGATTATACATTGAGATGCTCCAACAAATTTAAGTAACAGTTCTATTTATGTCTTGCGGGGCAGTTTCATAACACAAATTAAGTTCTCTGAAGGTTGTTCCAAACAAAATGAAACAAACTTCTCCTGTACTCCTTAAACAGTTTGCTGGGTGGTGGTCAGCCCAACCTCATGCAAATTAGGTTGAACTGACTTTTGAGAATAAGTCATATTAACAATGTAGAACAAATACAAACAGCTTATTTTTAAATCCTTATTTCAAAAGTAAGAAATAAAATAAAAGCACATAATGGAGCCATTAGTCCCTGCTTGTCAAGAAATGAAGCTTTGTGCCATGAGTATGTTGCACAGAATTTCTTGTCATCTGGGGTGTTCACAGCCAGTACTTCCTAACCTGACAAACATGTCAATGTCTATCAATAATAGGTCATGATTTGGGACATCACATGTCACCTCGATGAGACAAGATCAAGGTGGAGGTACAAGTGTGATTTTCTGGGGAGAAGTGTCGACTTGCTGCAGAACTCCAATTGTAGTGATTGATGGCAACCTTCCTGCATAGAGCTGTATTGGTCAAGTTCTGCGATTTCATTTGCTGCCCTTCTGAAAGTAAAGCCCTTCTATCATATTAGGAAGAGGTCTAACACCTATCTTCATGCTGCTTGTGTAGCAACAGCTTTCTTGCAATATGTGAACATGAGAGTTGTGTTGTGCTACATTATGCTTGCGCCATTTGCCAGATATGATCTCAGCTGAACATTTGTGGGTTAAGCTGAGATGACATGTACAATAGCATCTAGAACTCAAAGGCCATTGAACAGGCACATGCTATTCCAGGCTTTACGAGAGGAACGGGACAGACAGTATCTGCATTCTGGTGCAATGCATGTGTGCA
Organism: Atractosteus spatula; assembly: GCF_055471065.1. Classification (NCBI taxonomy): domain Eukaryota; kingdom Metazoa; phylum Chordata; class Actinopteri; order Semionotiformes; family Lepisosteidae; genus Atractosteus; species Atractosteus spatula. Next base: position 60,548,963 of record NC_142708.1, on the reverse strand, counting down.
GCTTGTATTGCTTCCAACAGCCATATCCAGCAGCCATATCAACCTGCAACTCACAACTGGCCACCCACTGAAGCTAAGCAGGTGTGAGCCTGGTCAGTACCTGGATGTGAGACCTCCTGGGAAAAACTAAGGTTGCTGTTAGGTGTTAGGGGGCCCAGCAGGGGGTGCTCACCCTGCAGTCTATGTGGGTCCAGTATAGTGGCGGGGAGACTATACAGTAAAAAGGCGCTGTCCTTCAGATGAGATGTAACACCGAGGTCCTGACTCTGTCCCAGGGCATTTCTCGAAAAGGGTAGGGGTGTAAACCCGGTGTCCTGGCCAAATTTCCTATTGGCCCTTACCAATCATGACCTCCTAATAGTCCCCATCTATGAATTGGCTTCATTACTCTGTTCTCCTCCCCACTAATAGCTGATGTGTGGTGAACGTTCTGGCGCACTATGGCTGTCATTGCATCATCCAGGTGAATGCTGCACATTGGTGGTGGTGGAGGGGAGTCCCCATTACCTGTAAAGCGCTTTGAGTGGAGTGTCCAGGATAAAGGCTATATAAGTGTAATATATAATATATATATAATAATTATAATTATTAACAGTGGTCACACTTCCTACGTGTGACTTTCTCAATAGACATACTAGTCATGATTAGTCATGTTTTTTAAAGCTTATTGTACATAAGGCTTGAAAAAGGTCTTATAAAATAAGGATATTATGCATAATTCAAACATCTTGAAAATGTGATTAAAATGACCATTTTATGTCTGTTGTTTTTTGGATATTTATGAATTAATTTAAAAGTTGTATTGTTTAATATTGCTACATACAGTATGAAAGGGATTCTGGAAATCTAGAACATGCTGCCCAGCCATTCTATAGAAGCCAATAAATTGGATTCTTTCTGATCAGCTACTAGCAACCAAAAGAGCTATGGCCTCCTCTCGTTTGTAAGATTTCGTATTATCTTAGGAATTATACCAGAAATCGTGCTGGTTCTATCATTTAAAAGAAAAATACTTTGATTTGGGTTATCCTAGTAAAAAATAAACACAGCAATAAAGACGTACTATTGAAATTATAAGACATTTTAAATGCTCTATTTTGAAGTTGAAAGAAAAGTCACAAACTTTCTAGTACACACCACAAAACACACACTGACCAATGGACATAATGGCTTGCAGCTTTAAAGGTTTCTTTTGCTCATTTTGTTTTTTTTAAAGTTTGATCTAATTGCATTTTGGAATGTATTTTCCATGTTATTCCTGACCTAGGTCTCACCCCAGTCCTTGTTTGTTTGCTTGTTTGTTTGTGAATGGTAGTGGCACCGAGACAAGATGTTGAAACTTCATATCATCTGGTGTGGTTTAGACACAGGGGAGGAGCCTGCAATTGAAGACGTCACTAACAGCTAATTTGACAGTAATGTAGAGGAGAAGATCGATGGTTTCGAGGCATGCGCCTGAAAAACAATGAGAAGGCAGGTGGAAGTGCAGCTGAAAAGGGAAGAGGGGGCTTAGTATTGAGCTCATCAGGCCAGCTAACCCAGCATTTGGGTGGTCCAGCAGCTACTGTCCGATGCATCACCAGATTAGCTCTTCTTGGGGGTCTCAGCCCTCCTTCTCCCTTTTGTTAGGCCCCTTTGAAGAAAAGGAAACCTTTTTAATAGAAATTACTCCTGAATACACAACATCTCTGCATAGCAGTTAAGGTTTGTGCTTTGTTGCGTGTGTGCATTTGTGTCTCTCTGTGTGCAATGAGTAACTCGTTTCCATTAAGGGTATTCAGAGAACACTAGCTGTTCCTCATTCACATGCATGCCCCACTAGGGAACAAGAAGCTCTGTGTTCTACATTACACATCCTGCCACAAATGTGCTATCTTAAAGTATGACGAAGAAAAAAAATAAATGGTCACAACGCTACCCAGATGCAAAAACTTATCTGACCCAAACTTTGGGTGAATCTAACCGCTGACACTAAAAATAGCCTCTTTCATGGTGGCTAAAGGAAATTTGCAGCTTTCTTACATATTTTTTTCATATTTAAAAATATCTGGTACAAATTAGGACACAATACATGGATTTTTAATATTCAAATGATTTTAAAACATATAGAGACACAAAATTACCGACATACTAAATTCTTCTAAAACAAGAAAAAGTAAGCCAAAAACGTGGGTACAAAAGCTTAATGAATTCCCTGTGACCAGAACACAATAAGTATTCTTTGACTCCTAGTCTCCTAGCCCCCTAATTAAGGTAAGATTAAAAATTAAAGCTTTGGGAATCTCAGACTGGTTTCTTGAAATGAACCTGACAGTTTGATGATTCCCGAAAGGTCCTTCAATTAATAGATAGGTTACAGCAGAAAACAAATGTGTTTTCTTGACAACTAACTCAAATTAAAATGTATCTTCTGCATTTTATAATTAGGTACAGTACATTGAAACATATATTCCAGAATAATATCACTAACAGTGGATTGGCATAAATTCTTACTATTGTCCACCAGGCTCTGTGCCATTCAAAAGTAATGCTAATCAGCCTAATCTGACAGGGTGATACTGTGGCTGCCTCATTTCCCCATTCCTGAGTCTACACATTCTTTCACTGTTGTCACTGAGAAGAAACTGCCACATTACATGCCTCTTAGTGCCCATTGTGACACAAGCTTCCCATCCATTAGGAGTGAGACAGACAGGCCTGTTTTATCAACCAGCCTGGTGGTTTAAGACACCCCCTGGGTTTTATTAGAGCGTTTTGCAGCAGGGAGTCTCGCTGGATTGCCCTGAATACCCACTTCTCATTAACCAGGAATTACCACTAAAAATAGGTGCTTCATACAATCACTGTGGGATTTCACATTTGCTAAGACTAAATCATCTTTAACTGAATTAAAGAAGTACTAGAAAACCAAAAGTTAGACTTCACATTGGAGTATATCTCTAGTGTTGTGAGTCACTGAGACTGTGTTAACAGCATCAGTCCTGTCCATAAATATTATGTACAAACTGGGAAACAGCAACAGGAGAAGTGGCAATGTCACACTCAATATCAGAAACAGCAGTATGTAAGTAAATTGAAATCTCTCATGCCAGAATCCAAGATCTAACAAACTGCTCTGAATAAACATTGTCTCAGAGTTAAGAAAAAATATACAGAAAGCTTAATCACAGGACTTTGATAGATCACTGTTCTTTTGTGTTAATACAAAGAAATGCTTACAAAAACAATTAAACTGAGGATTACAGGTTTCTAAAAGATAGCAGGAAGAAAACATAAAAACATCCAGTCATAATTAAAATTGGGCAACTTGCAAAATGATTTATTTCTGCGCTCTAGATCCTAGAGCAGCAACAGGTACATTTTTATTAACACAATTACAAAAATAAAAATGGGTAGAAACCTAATTGTGTATGACAAGTAACTTTAATGATTTTCAGTGATCTTTCAAAAGTGAAAAGGTAACATTAAAAACTATGATCTGTAGTGTCAGAGAAAATAACTTTGAAGATCACGAGAAAACATCTGGGACATAATACAAGAATAATAATTATTAGATTCTAGGTGGCTAATGTTCAGGAATATACAGTATCACTAACAGGGCAAGATGAATTAATCCCAAAGTAAATTCAAGCTGCATTAATAGAGGACTCAATAGCTCATCAGAGTAATTAAGAGAACAATTATGATGAAGAAGGCAATGTGTTGATTACACCTAAGGGATCAAGATAAGAAAACATATACTGTAGTGTAAGTATACTGTACATAATAGCTAGGAAAACAAAAAACAAGATGAGAAAATAGAAAAGGCATATAGGATATTGCAATAATTTTAAGAAAAACAACAAAGAGAAAAACACAGACCAAAATAAACAAAGACTTAGTAAATAGAAAGCAATATAGGAATGTAAAAGAACTGGTCATTGAATTTATTAAATAGATGTTTAAAGAAGATGTATACACATGAATATGCCCCCACATTACTGATTGACCCAGCACTTTTTCACACAGGCAAGACCGAAGTAGATGAGCAACTAGAAGCACTGAAACCAATAAATCACTTTAGCATGATGGTAATTAAGCAATTGTAAGTAAAAAATGCAGGATGTCACACAAAAGCTACATTTTTAGAGATACACTAAAAGACAGGCTGTACCAGAGAATTAAAATCACCCTTATAATTCCTGTATGCAAGAAAATGGGAGAAAAACATTAAGGTTAATTATAGTCTATTTGGCCCAACATCTATTACTTTAAAACTTAAGAAATCAATATTAAGAGAAAAAAGGATTTCTTATATGGTAAGAGCATTTTAGAAGATTGTTCTAATATTTTATTTAAGAAAAATGCCATTTTGACCAACACACTTGCAAACTTGTTTTTGATGATGCAGTAATTACTACAGAAAACGATTGCAGATGATTCTGATAGTATATGAAACGTGAATTCTTCTGTGCAAAGTGCTTGGATTACAACATAATACCAGGATATAGATAAAGAAGTGAGTGATACACAGATAACATACTTTCATAAGGAATAGAATTCCTCTGGAGTAAAGTCTTTAGAGGAGTACCGCAAAGACCAGCATTAAGACCACTGCTCTAATGTACATAAAATAAATTATCTGGACTATGAAAACATTAACAGTCTTTTCAAATTTTTAAATGAAAAAAGTTATAGGTCTTGAACATACAGTATTTTGCAACTCAATCCAAAAGCATTTGAACATCCTTTGTATATTCAATACTCAATGGAGGTGAAGTGGGATTAATACATTAATAATGGTGTGTATTAAGAAAGACAAAGCAAGTAAGTTAAATGTTCAAAATAAAAATCAGTTGTCATAAGATGATGTGTGTAAATATAATGTAATGCATACGGCTGCCATTGCAGGTTGTTCAAGCCGGCTTACCAGCGCGGTGACGTCACCGCCCTTCCTTGTGAATAGCAAGGACCGCAGCCGCCAGGCTGAGGGGAGATTAGCCCAACTGGCTGGGTCCCTGTTGAGTGATGCCGGAAACGGGTTCGAGTCCCCAGAGGTGGGGGGGCCAACCTGAGGCAGCAGCGGCGAGGGCACATACCCACGTGAACCCAAGAGTGCTACAATAACTTCCTCTTTGCAGTAAAACATGTTAGTGATTTTTGTTGGCTCATCAATAAATGGATTCCAACAGAGTGGAAAGTCGGCAAAAAGCTAACAAAATATGGTGTAGAATAAACACTTGAATTCTAGCCATGTACTGCAAGTACAGTACTGTACTGTATGTACATAAGTACAGTGTGTATGTGAAGTGTTATATCCAGGGCATGTCACTGGGAAGAGATACACCACAGCCACGCTTCTAATGGACTAATGGATTTCCCCTGCTTATTTTCATAAGAGGAGTTACAGGGGGGTGAATAAAACATTACTGGTTAAACATTTGGATATATTAGTAACTTTGATTAATTAAAACAATAAATTAAGAAATCAGGTACAAAAGAAAAATAGAAAGTCTCGTGAGTGTGAGTGTTCTGAGAAGACCTCATCAAGAATAGTGTTTGCAGCTCTGGTCAGCAAATTAAAAAGAGTTCATATATATACAGTGCATACAATAAATACATTTATATTTAGATTTTCTAAAGATTTGTAATCTTGTAGAAGTTAGTCTAGACCTACTGTATACACAAACAAGTCTATAAATTGTTGATTGATAGAAAAGTAAATTCTATAATTTAATGACTGGTAGTACCAAAGGTTTGTGGAATAACAGATTAGAAAAAAAAATCAACTTCCATTACCATAGAATTTCACATGGTCTCAAAAATCAACTAGTTATTTCAGACAAAAAAAATGGAAATGACTTAAATCACAGACTGGAGGCATATCACAGTGAACAAGCTGAAATGTTATTGAACATTGAACAACAGAATTGTACTTTGAAAGGACAAGATACTCCCCAGGGGTTACTCCTGTCACAGTAATTATCATTGAACTATCCACAATTGTAAAAGTATCATACAGTATATTTAATTTTTCTGGAAACATTTTAAAAAGAAGAATTTCAGATATAGGATTGGGTGTCACACTTGATTTCCTGATAACATGTGAACTCAAAACATTTTCTTTTGTTTTCGGAGATATCAACTTATATCTAACATTGAATAAAATAACGTTACTAATAGTAACTAATAAACGTTTCTAAGAAATTCAGGCTGAGCCAAACTACAGCACAGATTAATTTAATGAAGAATTTAGAAGTTGGCTCAAATCAAGTGAAAATGAATTAGGGTAAGGCAGAGAAGGAAGCATGTGCCAGAAATAAAGTGATGATACATTTTAGTGAAGGGATGCATTGTTAAGTTTGAAGTTTCATGTGGAATGGTTTTATAATTAGAAAAATCCTCAGCCACTTCAAAAAATCTAAAAACATGAAGTGCCAGGGACAAATCCTTTTGGATTTATGAACAACAGTTTAAGGATCTTTAAATAAATGTACATGAAATAAGCTCTTCCCTTAAACATTAGTGCCTCCTTCATTAATCTTCCATATCTTTTGAAACTGAAGTAAAGGTCCTAAGACTTTGGTGTTTTCTTAGACTAAGCCACGATACCTTGTTTTGAATTGGTTATCCTGCAGTAGAAAACTGACATATCATAAATAAAGATTGGTAGCATTTTATTCTCCAAAATCATACAGGCTAGGGATATGACTGAACAGAATGGCCACCATTTGCTTGTTACCTATATGACAGAATAAACTCCATAGCTGATTTTTTACATTAAAAGAGTTCAAAACCCCACTGGACCACAGTTACTCAATTCATTTGTGCCTTGCCTTGGTAAAAAATCCAAATAAAATGATATTAACGTCTATTTAAAATTATGCTGTTTAAGAATTAAAAGGGTAAAACTTTGATGTTTAATCCCCTGATTTAAATTGTATAATTCCGTAACTGTAGGCTTCGTACTTTATATGTTAGTGGAAAATTTTTTAAACCTAGAAAATCAGAAGGCTGTGTGCCTGTTCATTCCTTCTTTGAACCATTTGAGAATATAGAACAGGCTTAACCGTAACTATCAGGTTCACTGAGTAATTTCTCTCTCCTATACCTTTACTTCATCTGTAGATATTCAACTGAATTTAAGTAAGTTTGCTAAAACCAATTAACCAGAAATATTTGTTTCTTGAAAGCAATCTTCTGTCAGCAAATGATATACTGTAGGGCACAGTCTATTGGAACTTCAGAGGGTGTGGGACTGGGAGCAAATTGTAATTGAAAGGTTTCAAAGCATATTTGTGTACAATATAATTCAGAACTATTTTGACTACCGGACATAAACCACTTCCCATCCTCTGCAAATGAATTATAGAAGACAATGCTTCCAACATTCAATGTGAATCTCCTGACAATGGAATGACAATGGACAGTTTTAATGCCAAAGATCCAGATAACCTTAAGCAAAAAGGCAAGGATAGGGATGTGCAAAATGTACTATCAACCTTAACTTTATGGGATAAGATTAGAAAAAAAATCAACTTCCATTACCATAGAATTTCACATGGTCTCAAAAATCAACTAGTTATTTCAGACAAAAAAAATGGAAATGACTTAAATATGTCTTAATATACTTAAGTATGTCTTATATACTTAAGTATGCCTTTATTTCCATCTGATGGATGCATATTCGTACCACATACTGTAGCTGCTTCCATCTGAATAAAGTAACCTTGCCCAGTCTTGAACTGTCCAGATTCCATGCTATTTCCTTATCTTTCATGCAGAGTGGCTTCCAGACAACCAAGATGGTTTTTTTCCTTGGGTTACATCCTATAAATCCACCTTCAGTTAGACAAGAATGGATACTTTACTTCTTGCATTTCATTAATGATGTTCTGAGACAGTCTCTGATGAAACAAGTTTCAAATTCCCATCTTAAGAGATGCTGTGATCCATTTGCCCCTCTTAAACCATTAATGTGCATCTGCAGTCCTCAATGGCCAGAATTTATCAGGTTTCCGATATCTTCTTTAATTATCAACAGGTGTAGAACTTTGAGAAGTGTTTAGTTATCCCAGTTAAGACTTATTTAGCTCCATTAAGTCATTAAGTACAGAGGTGAGCCCCTTTTCCTTCAGATTGTTCCATTGTTTTGGGCATTTCCACATTGTTGAGCAATATTGTGTATCCTGACACCAACCTAAGTACTTAGTTTTTTTTAGTTTTAATTTTCTTAAACTTCAGAACACAGACTATACAAATGCATTTAATTTAACAATTAGAAATTTTCACAAAACACAACTTTATTTGTTATCTATAGAAAAATTATTTTGGAAAGATGAATGCTCTCTAAATGCTCTTGAAGATGGTCAGTAATTTGAGGGGAAAAAAGGAATAAGATCACCCTATTTGATAAGGTTGTGTCCAAAGGACAAAATACACAGTGACTTTCACATTATTTCTCCTGGTGAGATGAGATGAGATTTTAATCCATTTAGATCCACAGAAACTGATCCCCTAAGTATACTTTTTAAAAAGAGATTTAAACTTAGCCTACAGATTAATAATATAAATGTTATGACACAAATGTACAAACCCTGTGCAAAGTTATTTCATATGATGAACACTGGGAATTGAAGTGCACTAGAGGGACAAATTACTTGTAAAGATATGAAAACTGACTTTTGTAACATTTTAAAATTGTAATTACAAGCTACATACTGTAGCCATTAACATCTGTTTATTTAGGTGTACATAGATCCTTGCAGAAACTCCAAGTATTCTGCTTGAAAATGTTCCCTTTAATCACTTTATGCTTCATTCACCTTGGATTGCCAACTCTTGCGTCTTTCGTCTTGTTTTTTTTTTCAGATATCACCATGGAAATGTTCATAAAAATAAACAAGTACAACACATATAAAACTATAATAAAGAAGAAAACTGCAATAACTGATAATAAGATAGCATACTAAAATATTTTATTGATATAATAGACTAAAAATAATGTAAGGTAATTATTTTTGCACTGTGCAAAATGGAACAAACAGTAAACCAGTATTAACACACAGGCGTATTTAAGCAGTCTTGCGAAAATAGACTTAGAAAATATTACAATAATGTGAGAGAGAAATTCTAAAGCTCAGTTGAACACAAATTGATTTTGTTACATAGTAAATGCAATACTATCCAGGTAAATACAGCTATATCCTTATAATCAGATCAGTTTTAGTCACTGGAAAAATAAATGAGTGGACGTTACTACTGATGTGGCTCTAGACACAGAATTCAAAATGGTAGATGTCAAAACTACACTTCATTAATGTAAGTTCTACTACAGATGACAGGATAGATAGATGAATACGTATGTGATTGCCTGTTGTATTTCAATATATTCAGAATACCTAATGTCAATGTCGCAGAAGTCTAAATAATACAAAAACACACCAACGTACTTGAAGGAAGGCTTAGGACAACCCCACCTCATGAAACACACATGCAAAATATCACTCCAGGGAAACAGTGGCTTCCCTATATTCATTGTCAGATATAAACTTCTTTATTAAACTTATTGTTTTGTTGGTTTCAATAGCAATTCTTTTCATGGTTCAAAGAGTTTGTGATTTAAAGGCTGCCATTGCCCTGTATAAGGAAAATGTGGTTAATTTTAAATCACTCTGTTGCAATTGGGAAGATAAAAACTATTATATTCAACGGGGATCTGCTGGTACGAATACTCTAGGTTAAGAATGTGGAGAGATTCTTGATGATTTCCAGCAGTTCCTGCATACCAAATGTTAGTTCAGCACCCTGTTAGTAGTGCTTTGTACATTTTTTTAAAAATGGTAAAAGCATGTAAAAAATCATTATATTAAACAGCTACATATCCAGTGTTTGAGAGAATTTAAAGGGTTACGGTCATGTGATTTCATTTAAACAATATATATGCAGTATATGAACATGTAACCTTAGTAATTTAAACAGGACAATCTTACAATGAGAGAAAATTTCAACATGAATAAAGTAAAAAACTTTAACCTTTTTTTATTTGTCTGTGTCTCCATGTTCAGTGGGAAAATGTTGAGTTTTCTTTTCTACAATTACCATATTAAATTGGTCAGAGATGTTTCCCTCATTAGAGCTCTAAACCAAGAGGTAAGGCTGCATTCATCTCTCTAATGCTACTGACTGCTATACTCCAGAAGCATTATGATAACAGTGGAGTAGGTACAAATATATTAAATTTAAAAAATACAGTTTTATTACTTTTCTTTGTAACAAATATGATTTGAAATTAAATAATGCATCACACAGTTAGGAACTTATCTTTCAATAGTTATTTTGTTTGTTATAATGTTAATATATACTTTTTACTATATATAGTAAAAGACTTTCCTATTTCCTATTTTTTCCTATGAGCATACTATGAATTGCATATAATGATTATGTGCATTTAAAAGCCAACATTATGTTCCTGTGAATAGAGGTACAGTATTTATAACGAAACCTATTAAACTGGATAGAGGTCTCAGATCATTAAGTATCACACATTGCATATCTATTGCTGGATAGAAAACAGCCTTTTACATCACCTTTGGAAAATAAGCTAGAATGGTAAAAAAATCATTTTAACCTAATGGTAATCATAGCTCACTCTCCAGTAATTTATTTATATCTGTCTCAAGGCTACATTTATATCATTACAATACGACCACAATAAATGGTTACTTCTTAATGCTTTTTTTGTTGTTTTTTTTGTTAATATACAGTACCATTTCTTTAGATGAATATTGTCAACCAAGTTGGAGGGTGTTTGACTAGAGAAGCATATTTCTTTCTGATAGCTTTGCATACTCATGAATTGCCAGAGAAAAATACATACTCTGTACCCTCTGCTGTATTTAGCAAGTGCATATACACCAATGTGGATAACAAAAGTTCAGAAACATGTTTCAGTTCATTACAGTTATTTTCAAGCACGTAATGTACGTACAAGCTTAAAATATTTATAAAATTATTCAAATGCTAAACTGATATGTATTATATCATATATTATTTGAGGTTAAAGGATACACAGCCCACTATTGATACAAAAAGGGATCTGGGATTTCTTGCATGTGATACTAGTGTGTAAATTTTGCTCTTTGAAGTGTTCTAATTGTGTAACTGTCTAAATGTATAAAAAGGTCAAAGTGACTATTTTTGACAACAAAGAGAGCACTCATGGTGGATCAGCCAACATGCTTACGATACCGATAAGTCCAATAACCATAGGCTATTATCTCAAAAAAGCAGGATAAAGCCAAACCAATGAATCCATACCTTCTCAAAAGACTAGAAATTGTGCATTAGTTTTCCCTATTCATTCTTATTTGTGGGATTCATTCACTGTGGGATTAAAACTGGCGTTGATATGCAGAGATGTGGTCTTTACAGACTCGGGGCTGAACATTTAAAGAAGAGAATCCAAAACCTTTACATATATTTCACACAAAAATCCAAAGCAAAACAATTTTTATTTAATTACTTTGACTTTTTAGAGTTTTTAATTTTTAAATGTGGTTTTAAAAATTTAGGTTTAGAAAGAGATGAAAATACAGGAAATGAATAAAAAACATATAAAACAAAAAGTAAAACAAAACCAACCTTTGAAGAAAGCAACCATTACAATGTAAACAAAAGTGGGATTTTAAGTGTCTGGCTTTGTTATTGTTATTTTTTCATTTTCAATTTCTTATTTTTTTATTTTCCTGATTTCTCTTTACTGCCCCCGAGTAATTTGGAAATGTGAAGAGTTTCAGAGTAGGTTACATTCATTGTAGAAAGAGGTTTCACCACAGCAGGGCCACCCCAAAAAAATGCAAAATAACTTGGTGGAACTGATTCATTCCCCATCTTTTTGATGGTGTTTCTAATACTGGCAGCAGCAGAATGAACTCTGAGGTGTGCAGAAACATTTTGTTTTTTTATGCAGAAGAAAATGCTTCCATACATATTGGGCAGAGCTTCACAAAGCTGTATGACAATGGAAAATGAAATGAAATGAAAAAAAGGATAATCTTAAACTGGCCAAGTCAATCACCAAGTTTAAAATCAGTTGAGCATGTGTTTTACATGCTGAAGAAACTAACTTCATAACACCCAAAGAGTAAGCAAGAACTTATAGTGGCTACAGAAAACATTTAACATAACATTAAATATGATTATGCAAAGAGTTTAATGAGCTCAGTGTTCTGCAGACCTCATGCAGTTATTGCAACCAAGTACTGACTTTCACAAATAAATTTAAATTTTGCCCCAATACTTACAGTACAGTGAAATCACTGGGTTAAAAACAGCATGTTTATGATCAAATGTATGCATAGAGTTACTCCAAAATAAATCGTATACAGTATATTATACTTATCCTATATACTGTATAGCATAATATATATTATATACTATTCTATAGTATTACATATTTGTTTACTTATATATAGTATGTAGGGATGTGGAGGGAAATTTTTTTTAAAGTCTTAAAGGTCTTTAAAAACAAATTAATCAGGAATGAATGTCTTCCAATATACAGTATATACATACTTTTTAATATTTATCTGTGGTCCGGACAATAAAATCAGGATAAGGAAAGCTGAGTAGTCATGTTTAAAAAGCTCATTCTACTAATATTTAAGTGAATCATGTCACTTTTTCACTAATGATGTTACAAGGCAAGGTGCCGTCTGTGAAAATGAATGTCACAGACAATATAAATTAGGACAAATCACCTGCTTGGTGAAAACATTCTGTTACTTCCTCCAGAGATTATAAAAGATCTGCTTACAGACATCTGTTCCATTTAAGAATTGGGAAACATAATGAAAACCAAAATGCTCTCAAAGTTTCCATGAAATAAAACTAATTTCCTCCTTCATCTTCTACTGCTGTCACTTAATTAGGTTAGTTTTATATAAGAGTAGGGGGAGCAACAGATCATTATTAGATTTTTTGTTTTGTTTATTTCTTGATATATTTGTTCTTTCAAAGAAATGTACATACTGTACAATAGGCTAATTCTGAGCCAAGCACTTCAAAAAGTACTAGAATGAACCGCATTCACGAGCCATCCTCACATGATGAAGGCCACTTACTTTTCATCCAGATCTGTCTGCAAAACATGATGACCTTGGATTGCTTTAATCCTGTTGGTCATTACAGGAGCTTCATGGCTATTTAATCACCCTAAGCATGCATGCAATATTTTCGATGATTCATGCCATTTTTCAGGTGGTAAGTAGATATGTGTCTTGGTTAGAGAAATCCTTCATGATTTCCCTCAAGCCATAACATCTGCACAACAGATGAGATCTTGGTTTTATGTTTCAAACTAAAGACAGAAGCTCCAGCAGGATGTAGTTCCTTCATATCGGAGTTCCTTTACGCCACACTCAATCACAGATTTTGATCTACCAACTGAATTTGTCTCCATGTCCAGCCAAATACCATGCGTGACGCCCATGTGCAGCTGGAGAGAGTATTCTGCCTTTAACAAGTGTTGGGGAATAGTTTGTTGGGGCTCAGGCACGTAACAGCTAAATCAAAGTATGGTATAGGAATAAAAGAAACTTTAAGCTCATATGTGTCTTAATTGAGGAATCACCACAAGTGAAATTATTTAGTAGAATGTCTATAGGAAGCACCATTTTTGAATGGTCATTGCTATTTGTCTACAGTGAAGACAAGTAGGTACCTGTAGCTGGCTGAAAGCAGATCATAGATATCATCAAAAAACACACATACAGATGCAGCCATTCAAAATGTGTGGAAAAACCCTGTACTGCACTAACATATCTGCAGATTAGCGCATTATACCACAGTACGTGATTGGCTGGCCAAAATGGCCGACAGACGGCACTCGTGGTGCATTGGTTGTTAGTGAAACAATTGCTTCATTTAATCTCTTTGGTAATTTTTTACCTCTTTACCGTAATCCAGTTTCTTTGTAAACATCTGCATCAATTTGACTCATTCACCCGCGATTACCTGGAATCATTTTGCCTGCCCTTTTCAGTTATAACTTAAGTTGTCAAGTGGCGCATTGGTGTAATGGTTTTGGCATGTGACTCACATGCTGGAGGTTGGGAGTTCGAACCCAGCTCCCAGCCTGAGGTGTCTTATAACAACTAATAACAACACCTTATAACAACTAATAATTTCAAATTGCTTGTTTTTTAAAATTGTATTTTGTCTGGGGTGATTTGTCACTGTTTTCACAACCTTCAATTTATAAACATCTATTTTAGAGACAGGGTGTTCCAGACCTCCAGTTTAATTTCTGAAACTCCCATTGCAAAGGGTTCAACTGCAGAAGCCACAAATAAAAAAAAAATGAACTTTTTTTTCTCCTGATGGTAAATGTAACAAATTTTCATGTTTCGCTTCCTCAAGTAACAATCATGACATTCTCATGCAATCAAAGGTTTGATGTTTTTTTTATTTTGAAACCAAGGATCTAGACATGCAGGTGTGAAGTAAAGTTAACAGCTTCAGATTTAAAAGGTTATTAATAATATCTTCCATGTCGCATTAACATTGGAATTTTCTTACAAGTGTAAAAAGAGGCGATACACAACGTGTCTCCTCTATAACTCTTCAGTTTACAGAGAAATTCCAGCAGAGCCACACAACATTGTCCAATAATACTCTTCTTGTGTCTAATTTCCAAGGAGTAACCCTGTTACAAAGGGGAACATTGCATCGGTCCTTGACTATGGTTAAACAGTATATACAATGTCTGGAGTTTCAGCGTTCACTTTCTGTAATCTGTACAGAACCGTGAAGTCTCATCAATGTTTGGTACCAATAAACAGGGGGGCTTCACAGACTTCCTTCTTTGAACTCAACTGCACTTCAGTAAATAATGTACAGTTTATCACCTTCTGCAATGCTTCTAGTTTAGCAGGATTTGCGCGATAACCACATTGCTTAATTGGGATGACATTACCCACGTCTATATCACTGTACAACACAGGTTTGAGTCAGAGTATCTGTTAATAAAACAGAGCGCCTTCCAATACATATACTGTACTGCATGATTTCTTTATCCGTTTCAGCTAAATGAAGGGAATCAAATCAATCAGAATCTCGAGGGGGACTTGTAAAAATTGTAAACATATCCCTCCTTTGTTTAACTTAAAGAATTTAGTGAAGAAATCCTTAGTCACAAAACCATCACTTAATATATCCAGATATACAAATTCATGCCAGAGCCAACAACAAGCTATAATAGTGGATTATTTTTATGTATTCACTATATAAGAAACAAACCGAAAGTAATACTCTGATCGCAGTTTGAACCATTGGGTGCAGTGCTTTGTCCATTACCATTACAAGGATGATAAAAGTTTTTTAAAGAGAAACAGATGTCAAAATGTTTCCAAAATGTCCACCTGTGATATTTTAGCTGCTTAGTTACACGATTCCATATTAATATTACTATCAAGTGGTATTAAATACAACTTTTTTTGTATAGATAACACTTTGCTAAAATTGATAAAAAATAAAAACGATTACAATCTAATCTTTTCACATGTGATAACATTAGGAAGTACAATACGCTCCTGCTTTGTTTAACGATGGTATGAAAAATAAATCTAAATGGTGAGAAAGCTGTTTAAAGTTAATAAAGGGACTTAGAAGACAAAGGTAATGATTTACGTTGTTTAATTTTAAAACCTAAGTGATAAATGCAGACGTCCCCCTCCCCCTCCCCTCTGATGGAGTGCTGTATTTTCACAGCCTGTGATTGGGAAATCTGTGAGCTCACCAGCAGACCCCAGACTGTCAGGATTGGCAACCTCACCTCCAACACGCTCACCCTTAACACCGGTGCCCCTCTAGGCTGTGTGCTCAGCCCACTGATAAAACAACTTGCAGACTGGTGCTGAACCAACAACCTATGTCTCAACATCAGCAAAACCAAAGAGCTGATCGTTGACTTCAGGAGACAAGGAAAAGTCCACACCCCCATCTACATCAAAGGGTCTGTGGTGGAGATGGTGAATAACTTCAAATTCCTAGGTGTTCACATCTCTAAGGACCTCACTTGGGCACTCAACACCTCCAGTCTCATCAAGAAGGCACAACAGCGGCTGTACTTTCTGAGAAGGCTGAAGAAAATACGCCTGCATCCACAGATCCTCACCAACTTCTACAGATGTACGGTGGAGAGTATACTGACCAGCTGCATCACAGTCTGGTACGGCAACTGCACCGCATCCGGCCGAAAGGCACTGCAGTGGGTGATCAAAACTGCTCAACACATCATCAATAGTTCCTTACCACCCATCCGGGAAATCCACACCAGAAGTCTGAAAAAAGCCACCAAAATTATGTCTGACCCCACTCACCCCAGTCAAAACTTTTTTGTCCCCCTACCAACTGGCAGAAGGTTCCAGATGCTCCAGTCACACACAACTAGACTCCAAAATAGCTTCTTCCCCTGTGACAGAGGAGCCTGTCACGAGGTACAGATAGCATGGGAAATATATATTCATACACCTTCCGTTGAGCGGTTGCTAGATAAGTTCCTGAGGGTGCACACTCAAGGGCTTGACTCGTAACTGCTATTACTTAATTTCATATACAGTACATTCACATACAGTACTTAAACACAGGTATGAGTGAGTACTTTAGTGTGAATGGAGAGCACTCTCAAAACGGATGATACTCACTATTTGTTTGGTGTCAGTACTTCCAGGGTGGGTCAGTCTATGGTGGCCTCAGAAGGCCAATCCTAACCCCAGGTCTCAAGGCTTATTTAAGGAGATGGGAAAAACCATGCATTGAATTGGAGAAATGGTTTGTTCCAGAGGGGGAGGGGCTTACAAGCTATTTAAGCTGGCTCCTCAGCCTAAGAGGGAGTTGGTTGTTGGTGGTTGGTATGTCAGGTAGTGTGACTAAAAAAAGAGAGAAAACAATATGGTGGATTTATTTTCATTTGAAGAATTAGTTTTGTTTCTTTTTGGGGTTTTGTTTTCTGGTGTGGGGGACTGGGAGCATTGTAAATAAACTGCACTTATTTTACTTGAGTGTTTTTGCGGCGGAGCCATTCTGTTATAAAATGGACCTACTTTGGTCTTCCTCTGGCCATTGTGTGTCAAGCTGGTGACGCCCCCACACCCACCCACCCATCATACTATGATCTCTACTCACTTCTTCCTGTGCTCACAATGACAGTACTCCAACACCACTACATACATGACAACTGAATGTAAGCTGTAATTATACTTAAAACTGTACTAGTTTTAATATTTATTAACTACCGTATTTTTGCACTGTTCCCTGAACTACTTTTGCACTGTTTTGGTCCTGTTGTATTCTTTTCTCTGTTTGCGTATTTGCACAGTTTTGATTACACTGTTATGTTATTACACTGTTATTGTTATTGTGTTACTGTCTATTGTCATGTCTTCTGTTCTATTTATATACTGCACCTAAGAGACTAATGAGAGACACTTTTCACTGTACTATGCAACCGTGTAAGAATAATGACAAATAAAGTTGAATTGAATCACGTACAATAATTCATCCAGATACACACGCCAGAGCCAATTTTTCCAGAAACAACCTCCCAGAGCAATTCAGGTGCCCGGGCTGAGGTCTCCTTAAGCTCAGCCAGCTGGTTCTCTGTTGAATGTTGCTGTCAGACCAGGTTCAATCCCAGCTGGTTTTTTTTTTAAATTCCAAGTTTAATTGTTGGCTGATTACTGGCTGCTGACATTTGGATTAAAACAAAATATAGATTTTCTTAATTCGGATGTAAATCTGAAAGAGACATCATGTTCACAATAAGCTATAATAGTGGACTATTTTATGCATTCAGCTATATGAGAAACAAACTGAAAGTAATGTTCTGATAGCGCTTTGAACCGCCTGGGTGCAGCTCGTTACATTACAGTGCTCATTACCACTACAAGGACAATAGACATTTTTAAAAAAAAAAGAAACGGATGTCAAAATGTTTCCAAAATGTCCACTTGTGATACTTTAGCTGCTTACTTACACAATTCCATATTCGTATAACTATCAAGTGATGTTAAATCACTACAACATTTATCTTTTTACAATAACAGCAAGTGGTGTTCTTACTATGTATTCTTAGAAAAGGATGTTATAACTTTTTATGAAGTACAGAATATAAGCTTAATAGAACAAACATGTTCAAACTAGAATGCACTGGAAGTTACCAAGTTAAAGACTTTGAGGCATAAAATTTATGCAGAATTAAATTATTTATGATGAAGGTGGAAGGTTGTATACTTTTGTCCACCTGAGCAATCTTGTTTTATAAAATATACTGACGTTTTAATGTTTAATGTTTAACATGTTGTAATACACAGTATAAAATGATTAAAAGTCTAAACAGTATACAACTTAAATTCTTGATTGGAAAATCTTGATTGTCCCTCAGCAGTGACGGGGACTCGAAACCGAGCATTTTCTGATGACAGCTCAAATGCTGTACGTGAGACATTAAGCTTTATTAGCTCCACCTGGTGGTTTTACAAGGTACTTCCAGATACTATTATCCTATTTCAAGAAACATGCGGTATGTTGTGGTATGAGGCGGTATGTTGTGCTACGTCCCCCGCGTTTTAACGCAGCCTACCTCAATCATTTTGAATGGCTAGATCTGCATAAAGATTTTCCTTCCAATTACATTTTACTTGAAATACAAGCATTAATAATAGTAACATAAAGGTGCAATTACACAAAAAATATAACAGTATAATTTAGAGAGTTTTTAGAAAATTACAGAACGTTTATCACTTTATGGTTATTATGCCATAAACTATGAGCTACTGTACATCCAGAATTGTCAACCCCTTGCAGACATATACATTATATGTACTAGTATTCACATTATATATTGTATATACTAAAGAACCTTTTACACGATAATTTCACCCACCCATGATACAAGATTTATGTATGAAAATCAATTATATAGAATAAATGCTACTGTAGCTGTCCTGCAAAAAATTAAAAAAGTGTTACAGAAAAGGATTTACCTTGTGTATTTGGAATTGCAAATTTACATACCATACAATTTCTTTTGATTCAGTGAATATGCAATTTGAGCTAATGCTGCTTCTCTGAAAAAAAAAGATTGTGTCACTCAAGCATTGTTTCCCCAAATGGTTGAAAGTTCTTTTGGGAGTATTGAATTTGTTACATTACATTAAGGTGAATGAAGCCCAATTAATTCATTGTTTTTTTGCTGCTTTGTCCTCCAGCATCATTTTAAAATCATGTTTCTTTCTTTCATAGGATTAAATGGTTTTCTTAAAATTGATGTCTGCGATAATTAACAGGATTATGAGATTATACGATTACTGTTAAGAATCTTAGCTAAAGGACAAACCAACAATTTACATATCAAAATACATCTGAGATGGTCACAGTTCCCTTTTTTATGAGTGTTTGATAAATGTACTTGTACAGAAATTCTACTCTACTCACACCTTTGGTTTCAATAATGTGACCAATAATGTGGTCAGAAAAGAAGTACTGCAAAGCAAATCTTATGCCCGTCTCACTTCTCTGGTGAATAGACAAAGGATAGATAGAAGCATAGTTATTCAAGGTTAAGTTCATGTTCATACTGTATATCAGTGCCTTCAGAAAGAAAATATAAAACACAAATCTATGTGGCTGTTTGCCAGAGCAAAGCTAAATTAAAAAATGGTAGTTCAGGAGACCAAATTAGCCACATCATCCTAAAAATTTGATGACCAGACAGATGACAGAGACAGGTGTGTGTGTGTCAGCATGGTGTGCATTTTTGCTTTATGTTGGGGCCATAGAAGTTAAACTCTGAGCTGAGTTGTTCAGGAACTGATGTGTCACTCTCTTTATCCATGAGCAGGCAGAAATAGGATGATGTTCTGCAGCCTGCAATAAATTAAGCACCTCCACTCCTCCCACCTTTAGCTTTGTACTTTTGTACACAGCGAACATCAGTCAACTACCCCTGCCACTAACTGGGAGGTAAGCAAAAGGACAAAAGCATTAAAATTAACTGTGACCCTGAAATGCACTGTTGCTTATTATTTTCTCAACATGCCTATACTGGATGACCAGTGTGGCAGTGTGGTGCAAAATACACTTCAGGAGTTGTGTTCGCACACAAATGTGCAGTTCCACCTTAGGACTCCTGTCCTATAGCCCCACTAAAAATCCACTTGTAACAGTTATCCCCAACATTGTTTGCCTGTATCAAGTGAAGGGCACCGGTTTGTATAGTAATTGCATGTGAAAAGCAAGAACGTTCACATTCAAAGAACAATAAGGATCTGGGCATCCCATAGATGATTGCAGACACAAAGGGATTATGTTACACAGGGACAAGATTTTTTGAAGGAAAGAGAGGGTCCCAGAACTGGGTGACGATTTCCATTTGGTAGAGGCTGGAAAGGCCACGGTTCTCTCAGGACTTTGATTGAATGTGACAACGCTAATTTACAACACAGACCAATGCAAACTTAATTTGACTTGATGAAAGAAATTCTTCTTTCAAGCCACATTTTCTACAGTCACAATTCTTAGCAATTTAAGGTCAAAGAGAGATGAGCTCGATATTTCAGCTTGCATATGTTCTAGTTTTTTTAAAAGCTTAACACAGGTCAGGTAGGGTAAGGGGTTGTTCAGATTAACAGGAATTTAGAAGTGTAAACATAATGGCACTTTGAGGAACTAATATTATGTGCATTTTGAAATGCAAGGGGATACAAAGTGGCTACATTACCATATTATTTGTTTAAACACATTTTGATGTATTACTATGTAGTCCACCTGCTTCATATGCAGTGCACAAGTTGCAAAAGTAATTGCTCTTAATCTTAAATTGCATTAAAAGCTTGAACTTTTCTGTAATCACACATTTTGAGCATAAATAATTCTAAAAGAGCAGCAATTAACACTGACTGTGATACCGCTGCCACTTAGTTCATAAAGTTGAATGAGGTCATATAGACACTAAAGTTGCATACAAATGTGTTACTGCATGTCTGCAATTACAGTTTATATAAAGTCTCTTGCCAGCAACACAGCTCTAAACAGCATCTGTTTATTTATATGCACTCCAGGTCAAATGTTTGGAAATTGGCAAATAAGTGAAAAAAATCAGAAAAAAAACAAAGTTCGCACACACAAACACAAACTCTCACCAATTGCAGATCCTTCCTAGAAAAGGGTTATCCTTACTGTAAGTAATAATAATAGATATTATTTCTCTGTGACAGTTTACCCATTTAGGATAAGTTGAAACCAGGAGTGGTTATCTATTCACTTAAACAAACAAATTGAACCAACCAAGAGTTTGGAGGAAAAGGTAAACATTGCTGAGACTCCATTCAATTGTATCTTTGTTAAATGTTTAGACTGTGATGAACCACGAGGATGGGGTCTGTCATTGTAAGCTTTTGAGCTTTTTGAGAAGTCTTTCCTTTTTGATATTCAGAATTCTGGGAAAGCTTATAAGTGGTTCATTTTAACCAACCTTTGTAATAAGGTTCATACCTTGGTCCCACTGGTCAGGCTTTAGTTGTAATATGATTACAGGAGTAATCTTTCTGCTGTTTTGTACTGGGAGAGTAAAACAAAGAGGAAAAGTTATCTTTAGTATGCTGACTAGCAGACTTGAAAGGCAAGTTTTTTAAATTGGTGGAGTACTGATTGGAGCTGACAGAGCTCTTAGAGACCACAAGCTGTGAGATGCCAGCTGCCCAAGTGACTCAAGGGGAGGGATGAAGATGCTTTCTCAAAGCCTTTGGTATGGTTTTCAGGAAATGCAAACTCAAGCTGAATGCTCCTAAGCATGCTGCAGCTGTAATGAAATGACTGTGCTATGCAAGCCTCTCTTGAAAATTAGAACATACTGTAAGCAGCTAGATTTAAAGGGCACATTTAGTTATGTTTGCTGAAATTGTGGAGGGTATAAAATTGCTTTATAAAAAGGTCAAACTTTCATAGATTAATAAAGAAGTGATCCAGCATATTTCCATTTTTACATTCAACATCAAAACCAGATTGAATTGCTACGGCACATTACAAAGACCATGAGGGTCAATATGTACAGTAGGTGGCATTTAATCTAAAGAGCTATATATGTTTTTTCTTATGCAACATTTTTTTACCTGCATAGCTCTGTAATCCTTTCATCAAACATCAGCAATTGATCAATTAAGAAAATAAAGAGGAAGATCAATGCCAATTAATTTATTTTGTCTAAATATGTGAGTTTGGGCTTTCTGCTAAAGCAAATGAAAGCAGAGGGAGTCATTCATTTAATGCATATGCGTTTGTGTGTGTCCAAGCATGTGGGAGGTCAATACCTCCATCTCACAAGAAATCGATCTAATGATATCTATCCCACCCCCTAATCAACTTGTCAAGGCAATACTCACATCATCACTTGCTCCAAGTTTTAATGCCTTGCCTTAGATAGTCATCATTTTTATAGCTAGTTTATTAGGCCTCTATTAAGGGAAGAGGAGTTAAAAACTCTTCCAGATATCTGCACATACATTTGGCTGTAAATAGACTCCACTTTCTCACAGAGTGATGTTTTGAGCTGGTGAAACTTTAATGTTAATTACTGTATGTTGTATGTTTGGTCATTAATTTGTGTATCCTGCAGTATACTGAATTATTAAAGGCTTATTATTAACTCAAAGCATCATCATGTTTTATGATGTGTATTTTCACATCCAAAGTCACTTTTGTTAGATATGACAAGCTTAAACAATTACGGAATCACACATAAATGCTTCTCTCATGATTTGCAATGAGGACATTAATACAACATTTATGGTAATGTTTTACTTTAATGAGGTTACAAAATACTGTCAAACACTGTACGACACAGTATAACAATATACATATTCTTTATGACTATTTGTGCAAATTGCACTACAGGCATGCAGTTATTCATAATGGTTCATAACAAAACAGTTTAAGCCAAAGGCAATGAGCAGAAATTGTAGAGAGAAGTAAGGTGAAAATTCTGGGAGACTCCGTTAAGGTCTTCAGACTTTGCAAGGACTTTCTGCAAATGCAGCTCAGTGACAGTGTGGAGTGTGTATGCAACATTTATTGTAGTTGTATGTAAACACAATGTTTTATTGTGTTGTGTAGTATTTATTAAGGACTAATGACACTGTATTTAAACATGTTCTCTATTTCTCTTGACTAAGGGATGCAGAGAAAGAGTTAGTTACAGTACATGACTGTAAATCACTGGAAACATTGCTGCATAATCAGGAAAGTGTCTGAGCCCTGTAAATAAAATTAGAAACCTGAGATATAGGAAAACAATATTAATGTTTTGCTAAACTGCACAGAGCATAACACATATTTTTTATGCCTTACCTATTAGCACAAAAAGAAAGGTGGCTACAATCCTTTTCAGAAACATAATAAACTTAGCTTCATGTAGCAACAATAGTATTTAAATAGTATTTAAATTAGAGTACCAGTCTGACTAGTGAACATTAACTGGCCTCCATAAATGAAAGTTAAGAGCACAGAATGACAGGACTTCAAAAGACAGAGAGAAACATTATTGCAGATTGGTAGTAAGTAAACTAGCTATTTTTGACAACAAGGATATTGAACCCCCTGAGCACGCATTCAGGAATTAATAGGTATGTGAATAATCAGCTAATTGCATGATAGACCTAAAGAGCTAAATCTATTTTATTTTAATTGTTTATTAATTACTTTTGCAAAGAATGAATCCTCTACAATTAGCATTCATTGACTTTAATATGTTGCTACACCATACTTTATCTTGGGATTTCTGGACTGGTAATTTAATTTCATGTTTTGAAAAATAATTCTTCTGAGGTCAGTGTTCTGCATAGCATACTTATTTTATGGTCTGTCAATTTTTTTGCACCCACACAATTGTAAAGGTTATTTAGAATTTCATGGGTTGTATTTTATGAGGGGTAGTTAGAATTCAAACAGGCAGGATCTTTAGCACTACACAGAAAATGTCTGCATGTACACCTCATTTACAAACCGGCCAGATGCCTCTGGTGCCTTGTTCTGTTGATGTGCTGAGTATTACCCCTACCAGAATATTGATTTCTTTAATGACATCCATTAATCATATTGGTCCGGTTTAAATCACTTAACCACATGCATTGTTACTGAGAAGGTGGACAATCAATACTTTGCACATACTGTAGCAGTACATGATGGCCCTAATCAGATATCACTACAGCTTAATTCTAGCTCAATAACTTTTTTGACGTACTTGGAAGAATATGTCAGGGAACCAATTTGTATTTGTTGACTTTATAAAGCATGTTTCTAAATATATCAATCATAGTTCTAAAAAAAAGCATCTTTGCTCAGAATACCGGAGCAAAGATTTATTTACAGTCTATTTACAGTGCTTTCACCAAATGTTCATGATAACAATAAAACTCTAGCTTCTTTTTTAAATCTTTAAACTAGATTCCTACAAGACATTTACCAGAAATAATGCTGACTCACTAACCATGGCCAGGCAACTAATTTGTTCACCAGTTCACAAAACAAACAAAAAGGAAAAAAGAAAAGGCTCTGGACTGATCTCTTAATCGGCTTCCTCTTTACCATCTCTCTCATCCTTCTCGTCCTTCCCTTTTCTCCAGAAAGAAGAACATTTTCATACTGTATGTCTTGTTCCTCCCATTTTATACAGTCACTTAACAAATCACCATGGCCAGAGGTTGGAGGAGCATGTCCACAAATACCAATATCCACAGCAAATGAGGAAGTCAGAGGTCAGTTCAATATTACAAGGGCAATGACTTCCTCTCTTAGGTATGTGAATATATAATCATATGCTCTGCTGAAACTTAGGAAAAGCCAAGGAAACCCAGACCACCAGAAAGCCCACATATATTATGGGCTGTAACCCCCTCAACAAATTATCAAAGAACATGAATGCACATTAAATGGAGTGTGGCTCAAATGGCATTATACAGTAGTACGTGGATGACGAGGAATAACATTGTGCAAATATACATGTGTGTCCCCAAGAAAAGCATTACATTTTTTGGGGAAAATTCTTGTAAGATGTTTTCTGACTAACAATTTTTAGCAGGTTGAAATAACAGTTGTCAATTTTCCCTCACCTACTTTAAACACTTTAATTTGGCTTTTGTGATTGTCCCTTGCACTCGTTCATGGTAACTGTGAACACTTAATATCCCTGACTGAATGTTAAAATGAAGAGATGACCCTGTATCACACTTCAGTACACAAACCCTGTAAAGCTATTGTTTCCTTCCATTTCCTTTTGTTTTAGAACAGATTTTCGCACTAGAATTTTTTTTCTATTTTTTTCTTTCCATTGTGTACTTGTAGTCATACCTGGAGAGAGCAGTTGAATATATGTGTGCTACAATCTTTCAAAGTCTAGCTTATCCTGGCTAAAAGGCATTATAATCAACCTACAAGCAGATCTGTAGCCTCTCTGAGTAAACCGACCATTCTGAATTCCAATCAGCCA
Source organism: Atractosteus spatula (assembly GCF_055471065.1). NCBI lineage: Eukaryota > Metazoa > Chordata > Actinopteri > Semionotiformes > Lepisosteidae > Atractosteus > Atractosteus spatula. The sequence goes on along the minus strand of NC_142708.1, from coordinate 60,523,441 downwards.
AAATCAATATCGCTGGTTGTTATTCAGAAATAAAATTGACTCACCAGAAAGCTATTGGAAAAAGAAAAGGACTTATTTTCCTTTATGAGCTAAGCCGCCCGAGATAAGTGCTTCCATATTTCTGTTGAATCCAATACAAAAAAATGACCTTTTTTTCCTTTGTGAAATTAAAAAACAATTTTCATGAACACAGGCAATCTATTTCTCAAACATTTACGTAAAGTAGAGCTCAGACGGTAAGTAACATTTTTCATTTCTCTATGTATTTCATTTTCACAACTCATACAAATTCTTTTTTTTTTGCTTTTTTTCAGCTCATTTTCCATTCATTTTATTTTCATTACCTTATTGGTTTAGCCCAATGTCTTGAACCAACAGACAAGACCTTGGACCATAATTCACTGTTTTTTATCAGTGTATGTTCCACTGTTTTGAGACATTTTAACAAAATAATGATGATCATCATTTTTAAATATTAATACCTTAAATATTGATACTGGTTTGTAATGTTAAGGTTTTTGTTAGAAGCTGTATTTAGAGTCAGGAAGAAGTACAGTATACTCACCCCTAAAGTGAGAGAAATGACACTGAATATAACAGATACTGATTTGAATTGGGATTATCAGCCATGTCACACAAAAGAGAGATGAATAGAAATACTTGTTTGTCATCACTTTATTTTCATTTTTGTATTTGAAATACATTAAGTAATTTATTTTCTTGCAAAATAAAGATTTATTGCCACATTTATTATTTTGAGTTACACGAAAAATCTGAATAGAATGCATTACAACTTTATCTTAAGTGTCATTAGTTGTCTTAAAAAGCATTATTAATGATAAGGAAGGGTATTAAATACCATTGATAAAAAGTAAGAGGTTGCTAACTAAGGGTTAATCAATTAAAGGCCATCCAACTTGTGCTCCACACTAGTTGTAACATCCACACATAACAAACACATACTGTAGCTTTTTTAAGAGATGTATGTTTTCAAAAACCCTCAACAGCTGGAAAACAACAATTTCAAGCTAGTGAGTGGAAAATAAAAAGTTAGAATGGATTATTTGTGTAAATTACAGTTGAATTTGGAGACAATTGCTCATTTATTTTTCTTGTTTATGCTTTTCTTCATTCATTAAGGCACTAACACTTTGAATAAGTTAATATAGGAATATTACAGTGATGACTTCTACAGAGGTCTGACCGACAAGGAGGTAGAAAATTCACTCCTTACACTTGCTTGCATTATTAGAGAGGAAGAATTCTGAAGAAAAGCTAACAAAAGCACAGGTTTTATTTGGTTTTCTGTCCTTTGTGTACACTTTTTCGTTAGATTTTTCTTTCTCTTACTAGTTACTCAGAAGAGTGACCCCAGTGGGCAGTGATTCGTCAAATATACGTATATTCACGGCGAAAATACGGCTATACGTATATATACGTCGCCGCGACGTATAATCAACATCGAATTGCAACCGTAGAATCGACGACATTAATAAACGCTTATATAACGTCGAAAACACATCTAACACAGTGCCTGAGGCTTTTTACTGTATATATCGTGTGTGCCGCAACTAGGAGTATACGGCACTCTGCACAGTGTACAAAGTAAGTTATTTTCGCAGTAATTAATTTATTTACACGTGTATAATAAATATAGTAATAAATATAATAAATAAATTAATTACTGCGAAAATAATTTACCTCGTACACTGAATATTCGACGAATCACTGCCCAAAGCTTGGCATACAAGGGTTTTGCGGAGGGGGTCTTGCCACCTGCCTGAAAAAAACAGTAAAATGTTTGAGTGCCTATAGAGTTTCTATTTTTATTTTCTTGAGAAAAGTTGATACCATTTCCTGGACACCCCGTCCCCCATCAGTGCGCGGTGCCTGGGGGAAAATCTGTAGGGGGGTGTCTGAAATTCTGAGGTTGGGGGGTGATATTTCGGTTGAAACGGAGCTGTACGGTGCAGCTACCCAAATGAAATCTCGCAGCTATGCCATTGATTAGTGCTTCATGATAGAAGATAACGACTAGCAATCTGGTATTTGTGATGAAGTTCAGTTTCACATTTTTCGTCACTCTCGTGGTTTGTATTGCCTGGAGCGAAAAGTACCATAAGCGTTCATTTTTGCAGCTACATCGATGGAGGTTCTGAATCGTTAAGAAAAATTTGTTGTAAAACCAACAGAAAGCACAGACTGCTATAACTAGTCCTAGTTATATAACGATTTTAAGTATAATGATAAACTACTGCAAGGAATCGGTCCACCTGAGCAAACAGGATCGTAATGTTGACACTCACTAACGACACTGATATGTGCCGTTCCTGGATGGATAGCCCTCCTGCACATCAAACAGTCCGAGTGACTGTTAGTGTCATTTAGTGTTGTCTGACCATTGACAAAGTACAACTATTTTTTTAGGGTGCAAATTAAGTTAGGTAAATCTTTTTGCCCAAAACTGAAGGGGCAACGCTCCTCCCTCCCCCCGTGATGCCAGGCCTGTCCCCATCCTATTCCATAATGTCATTATATATAATACCATACAACAGTGACCGATCCTTACTAACTGCATGCGTTAAAATTGCACATCAGCACATAGCAGGGGGCACATAGCCGCGATGTATTATCAATGTTAAATTTCAACCATAATATCAACAACATTAATAAACGCATACGTTGAGAAAATATCTAACCCAGCATATTTTCCGGTTATATACCACAATGCATTGCTAGTATTCGTTGGTCACCATTTTGGACACGTTTTTCAAACGTAGAAGATTGAAGTATTCGCAAATATCTCAGCAATCCTCTTTTGACGAGTAAGTATGAATAATAATAATACTATCTGAATACATACAGATCTTTCTTATTATTTAATAATCTTATTATAATATTATTTTGATTAAAATAGTACGTGAATAAGCAAAAAATGGCACATAAAAATAGTGTGAATGGGGAAGATGACACAAAATCGTTTTGCCGTTTCTCTAATTATTCTTATTCTATGTTGTACTTTCAAACTTTGGGTACTTTTTAATTAGCACAGACTTTATTGCTCAACTGCTATGATGCAAGCCAAATTTTATACATTTATTTCAGCTTTGAGCTTAGTAAACCATTCATTTTTTAGATTATACTAAAGAAGATATTAATCATCATTTATTTGGGAAGTAATATTATATAAGTTTCTCCTAGCTGCAGTGCTGAAGTCCCACCCTACATCAACAGAAAAAGAAATAAAGGAGCACGCAATGCGTTAATTGAAGAATGCATATGCAAGGCAGGGGGCCAGGAGATCTGAACACTGAAAATAATAGGTTTCTGGTTCTAACTGTTAGGACAATTAGACAGGGTTTGCAAATAGTGGACAAAAATCGTCTTAACTTCCATTGTAATATTTTTTTTCTTGGAAATATAGAAGTTGTACATTTTAAAATTTATATTTGAATCAAAATGTGGTTTTGAGTTAGTGTGTTAATGTAATTAGTTTGTGTTTGTCATTACTATACTGTATATTGCCATGTTACCAGAATTTGTAGCTGAAGTTTAAGACTAGTTGTGTTTTTTATGATTATTGCCCATATGTTGATTGTTGATTGATTGTACAGAATGTATACTTTGAAAAACGTATTTTTCAGGTGTGAATGTGTATTTTCAGAATAAATTTCTAAACCAAATCATTGGCTTGATTTACTAGTTTCTACACCTGTAAAACCTATCTTTGATGTATAATAGACCTCTACCCATATACGTATAAAAGTCCTCTAAAGTTATCCGTATAATAGACCTCTAACCATATACGTATAATAGTCCTCTAAAGTTATCTGTATAATAGACCTCTAACCATATACGTATAATAGACCTCTAAAGTTATCCGTATAATAGACCTCTAACCATATACGTATTATAGTCCTCTAAAGTTATCCGGAACTCCAACCATATATGTATAATAGTCCTCTAAATTTATCCATATAATAGAACTCCAACCATCTACGTATAATGAACATCTAATCATAGACGTATAATTGACGTATAACAATAGACGTATATTAGAATTTCATTCTAGATGAATTGCGGACCACATTTAGACGTCTAAGGTATGCATTTAATAGACGTATATTATACGTCTTTTGCCCACTGGGACAGCCTTAAAAATGAAAAAAAAAAGCATGTTTCAGCTGTGATCAATAATAAGAGGTGGGCCCTCCCTTAGTTTCTCATACCTTCATCACATCTATCCTTTAGCAGTCCTTCCTCACATTAGACTACTTGGCCTTATCTTCGCAGCTGTTTGCTACAGGAATACCACGGTTGCTAAAGGCATTTTTGTACAGTGACATTACCCATGCGATGTTGAAGTTAAAAGTAAATTAGAAAAAACCTTTTCAATGGAATATAACAAGAGCTTTGTTCTGAGACAAATAATGAAATTTTCATGGTAATATGACCTGACTACATCTGTTTGCACAAGAAGATGCAAGGAAAAAATACTTGGAACTTGTTAGGGTTTCACGGTTTTCCATCCCTTCCTTTTTGAACATTGACGACGATTAAACTCAGTATGTTGGTAACACTGTACTTTATAATATCATCTGTTCATGTTGATTAACATTTAAAATATGTCTTGTAAATTAGATTCAGCATATGACTAAAGCATTCAATAAAAATAAGTTAAATGAAGTAGTGACATTTCAGTGTTTGCTTATCACATATTCTTGACCATAACAACAGAAATGTATACTTTTGAAGCCTGGTAAAGTTGAGTAATTATTTCTGAATGCTAGTACAATATTTTACTTATTGATCTGGAATGCTAAGTATGTGTTAAGACTCATGAAATTTTCTGGTAGCATAATCTAACAATTTCACCAATCCAATTAACATCCACATTGAAAATAATATTCAGAACAGTTCTGTAGATAGGATAAGGTGCTAACAAGACTTTCATAAATGAAACAGACTACAGAATAGTTCTTGGTGGTCTTGGTGAAACCACGTACATTTATAGATGCATAGAAATGTATCATTTATGTTCTCTGCCTTATACATAACCTGGAAAGAAGGTAACTTTTAAAGTTACCTTTTGCAATCAGACAGCTAGAGCACACAGACACAAACCATTGGCAGGTAATTATGGTACAGCATTTATTTTGTTGTTTTTCATACAAATGTTGTTAAAATAGTCTTGTTAAGAGAAAACAGGGAAAAATAATCTTGGCACTCAGCTTTTCGATTCACTCTTAAACCATGCTCTCTTCAGATTAAAGGAAGAAACATTACTTGGTAACACCATGGACAAAAGCTGAGCCTTTGAAATGAGATTTTGAAAGAGAAGCCCTGACTAGCTAACTGGGTTTTAAACAGATGCATATGTCCCCTGGATTTTATTTTAGAATTAGAGAGAGGCATCTCAGAATTAGAATTATTTCTGGTAATTTTCAAAGAACAAACTATCTTTACTGAAGCCGCAATGTATTTTCACAAACAGAAACATTCTGTTGCTTTTTAAGTTTAGAATATCATTTGCCGTGATTAGGGTCTCCTACTGCTTATTTGTAACTACAATTGCACTGTACAATTATTTGTCATATCTGAGAAGTACAACAGTTCAAAGTTGATCAACAGGAATTTTACACTTCAGCATAAAGAAACATTTAAAATGAGTAGATCAGAACAACACAACAAAGTCTGAAATCACTTCATGTATTATCTTTGTGGGAGTTTTGGAAGTGTTGTGTTATTCAAGAAAGAGAAAACAATGGGCCAAATAAAAAATGGTTTATTATAAGTTTTAGGTCCAGAATCCTCCATTATAGTCATTTGGAAGTAAGGCCATAGACTTACTTCAAGAGTTGTCATCATCAGTGATATGAACACAGTCATGAAATCATCTACAATGACATGAAAGTGCACTTCTGCGAATTTCAATGAAAAGTACAAGCAACTTGGTTTTGCTGTGAATCTTGCTTCTTTTTGTTTCTATTGAAAGCACTTAGAAGGCTACTATTATGTAAATTAAGGTCTAAGAGGACAAAAACAATCATTGGAGAAGGGCCAGCCTAAACTACGGCAAAGTTCACATATGTTTCCTCCCTCGAAAGGGCAATGTAATAAAGCTATTCCTGAAATAAGCATTTTCTTGAGCCCAGTGAAAGAAGACACATATTAAATATCCTTTACGCTTTGTTTATCTGTGGAGTCAAAGGTAACCAGATTACCAGAATAAACAGTCGCATTTTCACATACAGAATCTAATTTCCTATTTTTTTTCAAAAAACATGTTTTTTCATGGGCTACAACCTTAACGTGCCCCTTTTACAAACACTGACTGACATATGAATGTGCCATTGTGTTGCTTGCCTATTTTTAAATAATTAATGAGAATGTGTAGCTTTAAATATAATGTAGTCATTTTTATTATGAAATCGACCTCAATTTCACTTACATTTTGTTGGATCTCTCACAAAACTAACAGTAAACACATTAAGGAAAATATTTAGTGTGTGCATGATTTCATCACTGTGGTCATACCACTTGACTAACATATTGGCCACTGGCACTTTGAAGAACAGCTGGAACTCTACTTCAAGTATCCTTCCATCTGTATTAAACTCAAGTAGCAAAAACGGAATTGAACCAATGTGCCAAAGAGGACAAATTCTCTCTGAGACAAGGGAAACCAGGCCAGTGAGTTTAGTTCTGCATCTCTCAAATCCTATATTAGTGTCGTGACACAGTATCATTCCCTTCCCTTTCTCCTTTTGTTGTATACAATCTACAATAAAAACTTGTAAATTTCAGTTCAAGATACAATACATTTATGCTACTTGTTATACAACATACAAAACTGTGATAGAAGTATTGAATAAATAGCAGTTTGATCCATTTCATGTTTTATAAACAGAGGACTTATCTGGAAATCTTGTTGAAGGAGCAAACAAGAATTAATATTATTTTTACTCCATGTCTGTCTACTGTATATCAAATGGTGAAAGAGAGCAAGCAGGAATAATAGGAGAAAATGTTTGATTTTAAGGTCTGTTTGATCGTAGCAAAAGAAAATCAAACTGTAAATGCTGGGGTATGTTTTAGAATAAGGTTTAATAGTTAATTCTATTATCATTCTTCTTATATTCTATTAATCATTAATATTAATCAATTAACTACCACTTGTGCTCTACAAAATATTAATTAAATATTTGTATATACAGTATGTAGTAGTGCTGAAGTTAAGGTTAGTATGAACATTACTGTATATCTCTACATGAAACTTAATCTAAAGCCTTACCTGTTTTTTGGGTAAAAACAACCTTTTAACACTTCCAAAATAGCAGTTAATTTCTCTAGCTGTTCAATAAAATGTAATACAATCTATTGGTATAAAATCAATTAAAAACAAGGAATTTAATATACATTTTTTAATAATAATTAACTGTCTTTTTTTTCTTCCTTAGATCATACACACCTGAATCTCCAGAATCTACTAAATTATTTATGCTTCAATAAAATACAAAGATATTTTTATAGAATAGAAAATAAAAATATTATCAGAAAATCTTGCAAACTCATTCTTCTGCTTGCACCAGATGCTCTTATGACTAGAGTCTCTTTCTTTTTTCATTTCTAAAAACAGCAGCACATACAGTATAAGTGGCAACTGAAGAATTGAGACCCGCCTTCCTTCATGTTTTTCAATTCACAGTACTGTCTTCTAAATGCTAATTACTGTATTTGTAATTTTTGCATTCAGCTCACCATGGAAATGACACACAGCACTAATGGATCTGTTCATAAAGGTTCCCTTAAATTCTGATTTTATATGAGACATTAAATATAATGTGAAGGAATAATTAATTTGAGGTTTATCAAAAGCAGTAGTTTTTTAAAAACCTCTAATAGATTTTTTTCAAAAAGTAGGGGTCTCTGAATTTAAAACAGAAATTCAAGGTGAAACATTAATAGATCATGGATGTAACTGTAAGACAAAATTAGGCTTGCACCCATGATGGTATTATTATGGTCATAGTATTTTATAGTGCAGTTAAATTAATGTAGAAAGCAGCAATGGTTTGTGTTATGGTGGCAATATTTAATGATCTCAGTATAGTGGAGGTTCATACTAAAACTCAGCAGCCATGCTGTTGTGTGGTGTTATGTGAGAGAATGATATCCAATTCCTGCAATTGTTTCTGATGATTGATAGAAGGACAGCACTGCTACGACTGGCAGAACTGATCTTCACTTTTGTCAGGGTTATGTCACAGCTGCATAGTACCGAGACAACATCTTCATGCATCATAGAATGTCCTTTGCCTGCCATCACAGTGACAGACACATTTCCCATGTTGAACAATACCTTAGCTTTCTTTTTTTATGCGCTGTTAACAAATCAACCCATTAATGCTCCAGCTCAAGGCAGAATATACTTTGAGCCTGGGAGTACCACTGATATCATTGCAGGACATTTTAATGGTTCACAATTATTTCCCCATGTCCTTTTAAATAAGTGAGTTGAATTTGTTCATAGAAATCCTTATATGCATCATAGCATATCTGAGTGTCCCCTGTTTTGGTTGAATAGCATAGAAAGGGAGATATTGTCTTGTTTTCTTGACAATTACTGTATATTTACTGTATATCTTGTTATACAGTACAGTATGTCTTCCTTGAATGACATACAATAATTATTCATGTTAATTGCATTGCATTGTTATAGTAAAGATTGTGTTAATTGGGCAGAGAAAATAAGGGAGTAAGTAAGCAAGTGCAAACTACTTGTAAGTGAATCAACTAATGTTATATACTGAGTATCAAATAAAATATCACCAAACTGCAACAGACTCCCATTATCAGTCATTATCAGGAAAATTGAAAATGTTTTTTCACAAGGCATACTATAGTGATTAACATTTTTGTTAGGCTTTAATTATATCAATATAGGTTGATATAATTAGGGTCTAATACATTGGAGTACACCTGTTGATTGTATTTATTATTTAAAAAATAATTACCTTAATAACAGCAAAAATATAAGAAGATAATATCTATCAGAAAAGTATTACAGTAATGAATTGTACCTACAGATGCAGCCATTCAAAATGCACTACCCACAAGCCACCACAGGGCACCGCGGTAAGTGATTGGCTGGCCAAAATGACCGACAGGAGCACTCGTGGTGCATTGGTCGGTAGTGAAAAGATTTAATCATTTAATCTCTTTACTGTGCACATTTTAATCCGCTTAGTATTGAATATTTATATGAAATTTTACCACTAAAGGGAAATTTTAGTAGCTGAGCATAAAAAGAAGAGGAGCATAACGCATCTGAAGGTCATAAACGATATTAATTTAGGAACATAAACATTACTGTATGTAAACTGTACTGTGTATGGCTTGTCTTGGTAGTTTAAAGAAAAAATACACACCAGTCTTCCATTTCTCCCTAAACATTTTAAGCATGAAAGTTTTATGAAACGGTACCCAAATATGCGATTGCTGTATAGAATGAATTTTAATTTAAAAAAATTATTTAACACGAAAATTAAGCGGTTTACATCTTCCGCCTGAGAACGTAGTCACCCGTTGCTACCCAACGCAGAAACACAGCCACTAACTAGCAAAGAGAGGACATTAGCTAGCCAATATGATAAAGAAATAAATGATTATTTTGTTTATTTCTTTTGCACATTTATTTGAACATTTCCATCGATTGTACAAGCACTTGGAATCTGTCCAATCCCTAGGGCATTTTCTTTTACACTGCGGGCATTTTCCCGGTCTGGCGCCGGTCTGTGTCTTCTAGGATATAATGCCAGCGACTTTTTGTTAAATTTTGGTTTCCAATAACGCCGCAGCAAACTCTTGTTTATGTCCACTATAACAGACAATCTCCTTTGCTTTTAACTGAGCGTTTAATAATTTCCTAAAATGAAAATGATTTACTTTATTTCCCTCACGGGATCAATAAAAGTATCTATCATCTATCTAAACTATGGGACAGAATTCTGGGGTCTCCCTATACCAGAGATTATGGTAGGGCTTCAGAATGGTGATTGGCTGACACCCCTCTGATTGGGGAAAAAAGACGTGTTGATCTGCTATACATACTGTACCAGGAAGAGGATTTCTTTCTATTCAAAACGTGTATTTTAAAAGTTTAATTAAGAAGTAAAAACCTTACAGCGTACACAGATTTCTAAACTGATCAGGAGGAAGAAAAATCACCCGTGTTTCGTGCAATAAAAAGTGGTTTTTAACTATCGAAACCTGTTTTATTTATTTTATTTTTATTTAGATTAAGAGTTCCTGTCACCCCCATTCCCATTTAAGTCACAAACCCGTGTTTAATTAAATGTATTTTAATGTAAATCGTTATCTTTGCCTTCTGCATAATAATGTTCACCACTCTGTCCAGCAAATTAATACTAAACTTTATTTTATATAGTGTTTTAAACGAATAAGTAATTAGATTGCTCATAAACCTAATCACTTATTCTACATAAACACAGTGTAATTGCTCTCTGAAAATGCTTTTTCTTTTTATTTAGGCTCAGATTTTAACTATAGATCGTACACTTATTACTGGCAGTAAATACTGATGTTTTGCTCCCTCTTACCACAAAAATATTAAAAATAATGTATTGTAGCTGGGATGAACTTTTTTTCGAACGTGTCTCTACCTGCTGCTACTCGGAACTGGTTAAAGATGGCGACAACTCAGGCACCCAGAGATGGGGGGGCGTCTTTCCGCCTCCATAACTAAAATGCCAAATAGGAGTAGTTTTTAATTCAGTTTGAATTATAACTGTACGTACTGTCTTCGTATTTGGCCAGGGCTTTAAAGAGAAGGCGCGCCAAAATTTTTCGGTGCCGTCGTCTGCGCTTTAAAGGTACCCCTGTCGCGGAAGAATTTGACCTCGGAACGTTCACCCAGCGTAATTATTGTTTCATTGCACTTTGACAGATTGTCTTTAAATCAATTGTTGTCAGAATATCCCCACCTCCAAACAAGAACAAAATTGCAACGATTTTAGTAACTGGCTGTTTCAGTAACCTAAAGTATATATCTAAAGTAATAATTTAACAATATATTTAAATGTTTTAAGATATGTTTATGTTGTGAATGTCTGTAGATTGTATCTTATTTTTAGTTTTTGTTTTGTTTCAAATGGCCTTGCAGATCAGATACTGTATCAAGGAACAAAACAATTATCGCGCCCGGCTCCTCAATGGAATCGCTTTAACATGCTAATGCGTTGGTGTAACACTCTGTGTCTACAGTACATTGTGAACAAATCGGTTTCACAGGTATTGATCATATTTTTCCTCCCAGAACTTGTAAATTGTTGTTGTTATTGTTGTTGTTATCCTGTAAATCACTTTGAGAAGCATACTGTCCAGCTTGTCAGGTGCATTCTTTTGTAAAATAATAAGTAGAGCTTTGGGCTTATTAGTGCTCCACTTACAGCAACCCAATGTAAATACATTTTGTCTCCAAATCCACCACCACTTGTATGAATCATAGCCCTGCCAAATGATGCAAATTCCGCTGCAATGGTTGTGTGCAGGAATTATTCAGTATGGCATCTCCATGTTCAAGTAAACACTGTTCTGTGTGCAAATGCAAATGCATTTAAAAAAAGTTTTTTTAAAAAAAAGCCACCTTTAAAGGCGCTATATAAAATAAAGTTTATTATTAATATTATTATTAATATTGATGATATTCTTCCTCCCAGGACTTGTAAAATTGTTGTTGTTATTGTTGTTATCCTGTAAAGCGCTTTGAGAAGCATACTGTCCAGCATATTGTATTTCATTGCACTTTGACAGATCGTCTTATAATCACTTGTTGTTAGAATATCCCCCAAGAGCATATTCCCCCCAAGAGGATATAGAGGATATCCCCCAAGAGGTATCCAGGTAACAGTGAAACGGACGTACAGTCTGGGGAGATCGCCCGTTTTCCATGTAAATAGTTCCCTGGTTCCGCACCCCTTGGTGTCTCTCTCTCTCTCTGTCTATCTCTCTGTCTCTCTCTCTCTCTCTGTCTCTCTCGGGCCCGCGCTCTTGGCGGGCTTGTCTTGTGTTTCTCTCTCGTCTGGGTGCGGGAGTGCTGCTGGCGGGTGGTGACATAGAAGAAATAAAGCGCAGTTTTTAACTCCACAGGTTTGAGTCTCTGTGTTCATCCTCAATGAACCCAAATTCATTACATTGGTGTTAGAAGCGGGAGGATGGACAGTGAACAGCCGATGATGTCGGACTCAGAGAAGCACCGGTTCCCACAGCAGCCGAGTGACCCCCTAAAGCGCCTTTTGGGGGCGAGCAGCAGCCGCCACGGGCCGGGACGACCCCTCAGCACCGCCAGTGGCCACAGCCCTTATCAGGGCTACCCCACGGTGACCTACTCAGCGGAAGGGGGGCCTTTTCCCGGGTCGCCTCAGGCCATGTGGCAGGAAAGAGACGCCAGACCAGCGGGGTCCAGCCCGCCACCCCTGCTCCAGCCTGCGCCAGTGAGACCGAGCCGTTATAATGGGGAGATCCCATGGCAAATGTTTGAGGCCCAGTTCCAGATGGCAGCCTGGGCAAACAGCTGGTCTCAGGTGGAGATGGTGGGCCACCTCGCCACCGTCCTGGAGGGGAAGCCCTGCCAGGCGTTGCTGGATGTACCCGGGGACCAGCGGTACAACTACGCGGCGTTGGTGTCGGCCCTCCGGAGCTCCGATCACATCTCCGACCACATTATCTTCCGTGTTGCATTAACATTGGAATGTTTTTTTTTACAAGTGTCAAAAGAAGCGATACACAACCTGTCTCCTCTATAACTCTTCAGTTTACAGAGAAATTCCGCCAGAGCCTCACAACATTGTTCAATAATACTCTTCTCGCGTCTAATTTTTAGTTAAGCAGGATTTGAGCTACAGACCATAACAGACCAAAAAACAGAATCCACCTGCGATTCGGGTTTTAACAAAACATGTTTACAAAGAAGGTGAAATACAGTAATACTACCAGCTATATAGATACATAAATTTGGAAATTTAGATCCTTAAGTTAATATCATGATGAATTTATTTAGATACGTGCTTACATATTCTCGATTATAAAACAGATAATTCCGGTCCTGGAATCTGACTGGCTGACACCCTTCTGAAGCGGTACCATAATCTCTGGTATACGGACGCCCCTGAAATTTGACTTGTTACTGTGTGATAAATTTTAAAGATGTAGATAAAAAAAATTGGATTCTCATGTATCTGGTACAAGTATCTTTTAAAACAGTCTTTGTTGTGCTCTTGAGGATCCTTGTGATATTTTGAGCTCTGGTTGAATGATAAGTGTCGCAGTTTAAATAATTTTCGTTGTTAGAAATTATGAAACGCTCTGTTAAAAGCAAGGGAGTTTTTATGTCTGTTATACTAAAAGAAAATGCCCGACGAACTAGGGATTGGACAGTTTTTCAGTGCTTGTACAATCGATGGAAATGTTCAAATAAATGTGCTAAAGAAATAAACAAAAAAAGTAATTTATTCCTTTATCATATTGGCTAGCTAATGTCCCGTCCTTGTTAGTTAGATCAATGAAATGCTGTGTTGTTACTTTTTGTCGATGAAAAAATAAAGTCTTTTCATTTAAAATGACGGTTACAAATAATGTGGACCAGCGTAATACTTTGAGTTTACAGCTTGTCCAAGGTCATTCATTATTAATAATATGAGTAATATCTTCGGAAAAGGCTTTGATGCATAAAATATTTCTGCATAATTAAAATATTTATGATAAAGGTAGGTTGTGTACTTTTGCCCAACTGAGCAATCTTGCTTTCATAAAATATACCAACTTTTTAATGACTGATGATTAACATGCTGTAATACACAGTTTAAATTTAAAAGCTCAAATGCTTTACATGAGAGGTTAAGCTTTATTGGCTCCTCCTGGCGGTTTTACAAGGTGATTCCGGATACTTTCCGGTATGACGTCAAATGACGCGATATACCGCGTGATACTGCGTGATACTGCGTTTTGATGTGACACGCCCACCGGGGTATACCGCGAAATACCCCACCCATTTTGAATGGCTGCATCTGTAATTACAGCTTAAAGAAAGCTGCCAACTGTAATACCTACAGTTTCTTGTAGAGATATGGACAAGCACTTGTAATGGTGCTAATGTTTAGGTCCTCAAGAAACATACTTTTCTAGAGGACAACTGTTAATAAAGGCAGTGTATTTATTGTATTTAATGAGTTAGAAAAGATCTTCTATTATTCACCTTACCCTATATAAGAAACTGGCAGTCAGATCACTTACTATGAAGGTCACAACAGAATGAGCACTAATTGCATCAGCAAGTTGGGTCACAGAAAAGCCAGACAGGTTTTTAATCACTTCACAGGGTTTGCACTATGTCACATAGTCCTGAATCCATGTTTCTTGCACCCAGGAAAGCTAACCTATCCCACTCACTGATGTCACAGTATCTTGTTTGTCACACTGTCATTGTCACTCTTTTAGTTTTCATCAACAGCAGCCTGCGGTTCACACACATTGTTCATCCTGGATGAGAAAGCTATTTGATCCTTGCATGTTCTGTTTGTACCAAATGTGCATCTCTCACATTGTGGATTTGTTCAGATACTTTTGTCAAAAGAATATACACTAAATATGTTTCACATTTGCATTTCTTCAGTAATTCTTTTGTGAAAATCATAGAATAATTTAGCAATTTCATTTATAAAGCAACAACACACATAATTGCTTGTCACGTAGTCTTTTTGTGTACCAAATGTCCAATTGTAATGCTTGCTTGTTTTTTCTATTGTATTCTTGAAACAAACAATACTAATCTAACACTACATTATACTACATTATCGTATTTATTAATATTTATACTTTAAGAGGAGAGGAAGTTGTGAGAAAATTTGCCTCATCACCCAGCCACATACCTCCTTATCACTGTTGAGTCTGTTCAATGGATGTGGGAGAGCTATTGAATCTTGGAAAATGAAGCTCAGACAGAATGATCTCACACTAATGCAATCAGGCCTCTGTCCATTAAGCTGGATGAAGTGAGATCGACGTTCACCATTTTTCTGCTTTAAGGTGTAATATGGAAAATTATGTAAAATCATAATGAAAAAGAACAAAAATATATCACAATATATAAATATATAAACTAATATGTTTTCTTTGTTTTCCAAGTTAACGTTTCATTTTTCATACAAAACTGCTCTATTTCTACTTTTTTTTTTTACCCTTTTAAACTCCAGAATAATGAAAAACAAAATGATTACAAAGTAAATAAAAAACCTACTGGAATGTCATGTTTCACTAATACAGAAAGACAAACGTTTTTTTCAATTTGTGAATAAAGCGAAACAAACTGGTTCCTTTTTCATTAACTTTTGAATAATGAAAAACAGACTTGTTTGTTTCCACCTTGCCATCTCTTGCATAATGAAAAACAAACCGGTCAAAAATGACATCACAAATAAAACAGGGGTTGGTTATTTGAAAAAAAAAATACTGAATATGAATCTGAACTTGCCTCACATGAGTAAACAAGAAAAACATGTTATTAGGTAGCAGCTAAAGGTGAGCAAGAAACAGAAAATTAATTGGTTTTAAATTTGCTATACTGCACAAAAAATTATTGGTATCAAATGGCAAAAAATAACAAATTGCAAAGCTATGTTTTGCATGGTGCTTCTATTAGCTATCAGCTACTGTAATTGAAATCCACCTTTTCTTTCTTACATACTATATATTAATAAGCAATTACTCTTGTTTAGTAGTAATTAGTTGATTATGTTGCAGTTTAATAAAGCATTGGGCTTAGAATGAAAAGCCTCAGCACAATTTTTTGTGGATACGCAGAATTCATAAACAATATGCCAAGGCTATATAGTTCAGTCAAAATGGAGCTTCATAAAAGACAAGGACACTTTACCGTGATTTTATGTTTATTTGCTTGTACATGTAGGTTTAATTTATGCTTCTTTCAGAGTTTATTCAAGATTAGTCATGTTAAAATTCTGTTACATTTGGCTGAACTGGTTGCCATATTCCCAAGTGGTAATTAATCACAGCAATCAGTTAAACCCTGGAACAAAAAGGGATGAACTCACCATTGTGGATTAGTTTCTGGGATTTATTAAGAAATTAAAACCTCCCAAAACAAAACTATAAATTACTCTAAATATATCATATAAAACTTCACGATCTTACCATGTAACAGTGATAAGCCAGAAAGACACAAGGCATAATAAATTGTGGTTGGTCTTGGGTGGATGGCTTTTTGATAAAAGCTGATCTTAAATTAATTCTGCATTAATTGTGATTGATTCCAGCACCTACTCACAGAGGCTACTGCACATAGCTTGCTATACTAAAAAGTTTTGCAGCTTTTCAAGAAAAGCACAAATGATAGAAAATGCAAGCAGAATGATGAAACTACACCTTACAGAAAGTTGCCACAACTGGTAAGAAGCCTTGAGAACATAGTTCTGGTCCAGGTATGAAATTAAATATGTCTGTGAGATAATGAATGGCAATAAATTAGAATGAGCTCCATGAGCATAAAGGAAATTCAAGCTGGCGATGTGTAGTTCTATAACTAAAGGGATTTAGTTGCATGCTTTTCAATTAAATTGTTTTTTTTCTGTTTAAGATTCAGACATGTGGTGTTATGCTGGACCACAAAGACCTCATCAACACTGACAATGATTCCTGCCCTAATACAGCTCCATGAACAGGAGGACTGCTCTCATGGCTTGTGGCCTTGTAACTTCTGAGCCCAATTTCCATGTTTTTCTTTTTTCCCCTATTAAAAATATAAATCTTATTTTATATAGTTTATCCTTTAAATTCTAGGCAATGACCCTAGTTGTCCATTTTCATAGGATTCTTATTTTGTACTGGAAAATAGGTGTAGCAATGAAGCGAAAAACTGGTAAAATATTTATTTTCTGTTCTCTGAGAAAAGATCTGCTTTATATCATCTTCCTTCCAGGAAGATGGAAAAATATATATACCAATGTAAGAAATAGCAATTATCCAGCAACAAATTTAATTAAAAATGCTCTTTTAGCATGATTATTGCTTGTTCAGAAATTCAAATAACAATTATTTATTCTTTCAGTAATAAGTGTACTCCAAAATGTAATACTTTGTGGAATTCCCCTGATAAAGGATGGGACCGAAGTTTCTGAATGCAGCTCTTTTCATTTGGTTTATGAGAATCAGACACCCAGTAGGGCAATCTAACGAAGTAGGGATGGTGCGTAATACAATGAATTAATACTCAAACAAAATAGAGTAATGGGCCTGTCATTATCTGACACCATGCTAGAAAGATCTCTGTGTTTACAGAAAGGCGGGATCAGAGTCACGCTAAGGGATAACGAGATAAGTGCTTTGCCAAAGTGATTGAATTTAAAAAGTATGGGCTCTATCCCCTGGATAGGGCTGAGATATTGTAAGTGTGCATCAAAGATGTTATACTCAGAAGGCACTGCCAGAAGTAAGGGATTTAGAAAAATCATAACAGGCTTGGGATTGAGGGGAGACAGCACTCTCTAAGGATCACCTTTGAACAGGCCTTTCCAAAATGTTTTTTCATTGTAAAACGATATGAGGGCTGTCAGATACAGTACATGAACTGGCATGAATCCTGTAAATAATTAAAAAACAGAAGCAGAGCTTACTTTTGCAAATTAGCAATCAGTTCCTGCTTAAGAAAATAAATTACGATTTATTTACTTTTGCATATGAATTATAATGACAAAAATGTACTTTTTGGGCATTCTTCAAATGTGTGATATATTTAACCCTTTTTAAAAATGTAATATCATCATAAAGATTCTTGAGTTACATTACTCAAAGAACTTGGGTACATTTGACAAAAGTGTCAAAACATGAAAAATGTCAAAACTATGTGGAATGAGCACCACCCCATTCAAAGCTTTGATCTATTTGTTGGATGAGGTTCATAGATATACTGGTACAAGAGCTATTTTTCCTTAGAGGAAGCCCTAACTAGTGTGTCTTTCACTAAGCCTAATTGAAATATCATGTCATGGCATTAGTGATGGGCTAATGTCTTTCTAGTGTAAGGCTTTAACAGACTACCAAACAAACCTCAATTTGGTGCAGAGACAGGCAAGGTTACTGCAGGTCCTTTTTCACTGGAGACTATGGTGCCTTTGTGCTATAATATGTATTATTGTTTTTGGATTTTATAGTTCATGTTCACATTTTAAAGACAGTTTTGATCCTCTTCATCTAAAAAATGAAAGTTAATTGTACATTTATAAAAGTTTGTTAAGCAGGTTGAATCAGTTTATATGTGTATTAAAACTATGGGGGTGTGGTAGTTATGATTTAAAAACATTTCTTCTTACCCCAGTTTTCCCTGCCTTTCCGTGTCAGCTTATACATTCTCTATTTCTCCTGTAAAATGCAGAACCTTCTGTTAAGCACGGAGGAATCCCTTGTAATAGGAATCAGCAGGGAACAAGGCTTTAATGCTGTGTAAGTCCTCAGCGCTGCTAAACGGATTGACATGGTTTATTATTACACAGCATCTTGCAGCAGATGTAGAGCTAATAAAATGTGAAGTTATGACCGACAGCCTGCTGTTCCCGAGTTTGGATCCAACAACCCCAAAACATTCCCTCGTAAGTCCCACAGGCACTGCCTGAAAACCTCCAGAGCTAATCCATTGGTATCTGTGACTTTTCAACACTGTGGCAAGCACCTTGTTACTTGAGCATTTTTCAAACTTCACCATCATTAACATCAACAGAGCCTTCCTTATGCATTGAGCTGAAAAGACTTGTTCTAGTATAACTACTTGCCTAATTTCTAAGGTGCAGTTTTGCAGTGTTAAACGACACCTACATACTGTAAATAGGTAATCGTATCACCACAATTGCTAAGAGACATTCGGGATTTGTAATGCTTTACAACATGTTTTGTAATATTTTGTGTTCTTTGATGTCATTAAAACTCTTCTTTTTTTTAACAGTTTTTGTTCTTAAATTACACTGTTTTCTTACTGTTTTTCTTAAAACACACCGTGAGAATATTCACTTTTATAAACATGCTGAAGAAAGAAAAATACTGTATGTTGGGAGGGTTGTGGGAGTCAAACAAACTATCCAATCATGTTGTTGACGCAGAAATTCTGGCTTCTTTCAAGAAACAGCTGGTTAAGATCCTTGGATCAATTAACTACTAAACAGGCTAAATGGGCTGAATGGGCTTCTCTCATTTATAACCATTCTTATATCCTTGTAAGTCATTACTGATTAAGAAGATAACACATAATAATACTAAATAACCAAAATGGATAACCCAAATAAAATGTCATACCACAAACATTTTGTTTACCATGAGAACAAAACAAAAGAAGAAAAAATGAACTGTACAGTCAAATATACAACTCACAATGAAACAACAAAAAGTCGTATTTTATCAGTTCCATTGCTTGTGTTTTACTTACCTTTTTTAAAAAATTACAACACAAAAGAGAACAATATTCATATTGATAATCTCAGCTAAATACTTTTTGTCACAATTTTACAATATACTTCATAATGTTTTTTATACAAAAGTGGAGAGGTAACACAATATTACAGCACTCAAAAAGAGCATATTACAGCCAAGCAGTCAACATCAGATTTTACTGTCTTTCTTTTAATAGAAATGAGATGAAAAATAATGGAGAAATGAAGAATTAAAAACTTTCTATATTGCTCATGGTTTCCAGACTCTGAACAAAGAGGTAATGTTTCACCATAACATTTTAATGATATTGTAAATAAACTAGATGCTAATTAGTAGACATATAATAAGAATAATGTCCTTTAAAGAACTCGAAACATTATTTATTTATGTAAGATACAAATGGAGTTTATAAGAGAATTTTACAATATTTTAAGGAATAACTCTTGTTTTTGATACCCGTAGATGCAAGTTTTGAATCCAAATAATAATTTTGAAAAGAAAACCCATTTTGTCATGATACATCATCATTTAAGTCACAACTTTAAGAAGAAGGACATTACTATTAACAATGGCTCTTAGTGGTCAGCCAGTCTACACCAACTTGAAGATTGAAAAAAGCACCAAGATACACATTTAGTATCTTACCTCTAAAACAGAAAATAATGATTTAAGGGAACAATCAGTGCAGTTTTAATAATGTGAAATTAGGCATGACTAAAGGCAAGTTATAACCTGTCAGTCATACAATATTAATGCTCTAAATTTATTACAAGGAAATAACCGTTTACATGTGTAATTTATATACCCTAACAATAATGTGCTAGTGGAAAACATTAAGGAAATATTTTGTAATAATTTACAAGAGTTATGACCAAAATGTTTTTCTTCTGGTTTTGAAAATGTAATGCTAATAAAAATTGGTTCATTAGTTATGTTTCATTAAAAAAATACATATTGAAACATAACATTCAAAACTATTTGACTGTAAGCTAATGTAAAAATATCTAAATGGTTGGACTGGATTTTTTCAATGAAGCTTATAAGAGGAAGTGAAGGTTACAACAATAACATATTTCTTTATACAAAATGTAAGATATATAATGGAAGTAAAATATCAACAAAGTGAGGCCATAGAACCCCCTTTGTCAAATTAAATAATAAATTAAAAACTACAGAGAAAAGATTTCCGTAAAGAAAGAATTCTTTCTAAGATATATAGATAAGGCAGGTTTCATAAATATTGACAGTGACAGAGACTCTAGGATTTGAGCAATGAGATCCACAGATGTGGTGTGACACAAGAGATGTTTTTGGTAGAGTAAGAAAAACCTGAATCAGCAGACCGGAGATTAAAGTGCTGAAGAGCACAGTAGTCCATACTCATCCAAAAAGCTATTATGGTAACTTGGAACAAGACCATTCAGTTACCTTACAGCCAGACAACACTGAAGTCTACTCTAAATTTTACAGGAAGCCAGTGCAATTCCCAAATGAAATGAATTATATTCTGATGAGGAGTGTAAGAACTGCAGCATATTGTAACGCTTACGGCCGACAGGTACTGTGTAAGAGCCGGCGTACCAGAGCAGGTGACGTCACCGCCCTTCCCTGTGATAGCAGGACTACAGCTACTGGGCTGTAGAGAGATCTCTCTTTAGCTCACGGGGCTAGGTCGCTGCAGAGAGACGCGGAAGTCCCGGGTTCGAGCCCCGGACAGTGTGGGGCCGACCTGATGCGGCAAGGGCGCCCGCCTGAGCCCCCGTTGCGTTACATTATTATGAAAACTGCTAAATGCTTAAATGAAACCCTGGATCAAAAGGATCAAAAATATCCTTCAAGGGGTTAATTTTAGCACTACTGACAATGGCACTGAAATCAACGTGTTTAACTTTACAAGGCTAATGCTGGGTTCTAGGAGCTTAACTTTGCTTAAAGTTTATCTAAAGAATAAGAAATATGTTGTATCCATACCCTAACATTAGATTGACACCTGTAAAGTGCAGAAACTGCAGAAGAAGTAACTGATTTGGTCTGCAGATAAATCTGAGTATCATCAACATAGTAATTAAACTCCAGTCCTTGATGCCAAATAATCCTAACCAAGAGACAAAACATACAGTATGAACTCTAAATAGTAAGTGTCCCAGCACAAAACCCTGAGGAACACCTTGAGTACACCTTAAATCAGCATCAGATTTTTAAAAAAATCAAGATTCTTCAGCTAACCAAAAAAGAGCTGAATCAATGAAGTCAGGTACGAGTGATGTGTAAACAATTTCATTCACACTCCTCTAGAGTGACGGGATTGACAGAATCACAAAATGCATTTATGTCCAGGAGGAGAATAATATTAAGTGGCTCAGAACTGGAAACTGTCAGCACATTACTGACTAAATTTTTAAGCATTGTTTCAGTGTTGTGTCTTTGTCAAAAGGTCTAAAGAGCTCCTTTAGATGCAAGATTAAACTGTAATTTAGCTGCAACTGTCAGTTTCAGAATATTTGCAAAAAAAACTGGAAACTAGATAGTATCTGTTTAATACTACAATACCAGTTTTTTTAACAAAACCCATTACAAGACTCATTGAAAGTCTTTCAATGGACAAAGTATGAAATACGTACTGTTAGTATGAAATGGACAAAGGAAAGAACCTCGCTTTGAGTAGGGACATAGGAATGGGGTCCAAAAAACAAAGAATAGGTCTTAATTTAGCTGCCATCTCAATCAAAAATGTAAAATTGCCAGTAGTAAAATAAAATAAACTATATCTTGATGTCCCAGAAACCAGTACAACTTCTGTTGAGATGGTGAAAAATGTGTTTATAGTAACAAAGAATGGGTTGTTTCTGACCATGCAAAGAAATTTTCATGGAAAGCTTTGGTTTTGTGAGTCACTGACATTTACCACATAACCTTTGAGACTTTCCTTCTGGTTTCTTGATATGAAAGCTGATTCACCGATGTCAATGGATATGAATCTATGACAGTTTCACTGGGAGGGGAGTACCTAAAAGATCATTATCCATTTCATTTATGTATCATGTAATGTACTGTAACTGGTTTCTAATAGAATATTAATTGAATGCAGTGGAAGGCACATTAAACATTTTGAAATTAAGTATGAACTGCAGTAATATTATAATATTTAACAGAACATTGTGATATGCAGTATATAACAACTTACGAACTAAATTGAGATTAGATACATTGAAAAAAACACTAGAAGGTGAATGCAGAAATAAACAAAAACTTTTGTACTCACTTCCCACACGCAGCGTAATTTGATCCCTCCGGTCTCCATGTGGATTCTCGAAGCAGCTGTAGAATCCATTGTCGCTTATGTTGGCCCCTTTCAGGATAAGCCTTGGGCCTTCCTCCACCTTTTCCCGTTTCACGTCAGTACCGTTCACTTTCCACGTCACGGAGGCATCGTGGTCTAGTGTGCCACACTGCATGGTTACGTCACTTCCAATTTTCTCATACTGGATTCTCGCTCCTGTGGGGCAAGAGGCCAGCCAGTTTAGTCTTAAAGTGTACAAAAATATAAGGGAAATAGCCACCACATAATGTTACTTATAGCTCTCTCCTCAAATAAATGAACTGTCTTTTCCAGAGCCTCCATTTCCTGGATACGTGTTGCTTCGGAATCAGCTTCCTGCTCTCAGTACACAAAAACATTTTCAGATTCCCATTAGTAACCAAGCCTCAACATGTAGAAAAAGCAATAAGAGGTCCAAAATGATCAAGGAAAAAATGAGGAAACATAGCTGTAATTCATATTTGTTTTGTCGGGGATGGTCGTACAACCTGTAAGCAAAGCAAAGGCTCAAGCAGGAAACTCAGTTTCTGTCCACAAAATACAATATAAGAACCTCGTCAAACCATATCAGACATTTCCAGTTTACTAAATGTAACTGCAAGCAAAATATTTTTTTTAATGTTAGCTAATGTCAGTAAGTTTTTCTTGCTTGTTTAAATATTCATCCAGCACTCCCGTCTGTGGCTTTGATGTAGAATGGGCAGCAATACTGGGATGAGGACTTGCTACTGTTCAGACAACCTAGTCAATGACTAATTACTCCGAGGACAGGCACAACTACAAAGATCTCAAAGACCAAACAATATAATCACACTGGAATGTGTTTAACTTGCCATAACTGATTTAGTTAAATTAACTGTGCTGACCAAATCTGAGTGTTTTTCATATTTCGTTTAAAAAAGAATGGGTACAGATATTTTGGTAAATTGAGGTGTTCTTTTAAATGCAATCTTTCTTTTTCTTAATTTTAGGATTTGTCATTATTTACCTTTTGTCAATTAATATGTTGACAAAAACCAACTTACAGCAAGGGCATAAAATCAGTTAATTGAAGTATTGACAGTCAAGGACAACCATTACCACACACTTTTTCAACTAATGTAAAATATATATTTGTGACTAAATGAAAGCCAGATTATCACAGTGATTGGTGGTGAAATAAAGTGAAAATCAACAAAATCTGTTGAACTACTTCGTGAACAGTCCTCACTGTTTTCCTTGTGTGGAATCTAGGTTATTACAAAAAGTAAACAGAGAAAATTGCTTTTTTCATTTTACTTTGGTAAACAAAAAATGTTCACTATCAAATGGAAATGGCCTTTACTACAGTACAAATGGAACTGATAGAACTGTGCTCTCTCAACATTCCCTGAGGAAATACAAGGTGCTTTTCATGAACACAGTGATAATATTTACAGTATAATAAGGTATTATATCCTTGTTGTGCACTCTGTGGTCAAAATAAATAAATAATTGAATAAATGAAGTAGCCTAAAAATCAGAATCAGAGTATGTTTGTCTTTGTTAAGGCTACTGTTCAAAAACTAGCTTCAAACACTCATTATGGAAAACAAGTTTCTTTGGCAAAAAAATGCCTTGTGAAGTTTGGTTTTAATGTTGATTCAGATAAAGCACTGTCACTATTGTAATAAGGTACATAGGAAAGGTAGATGGATTCTGAGACACTTAATTGCTTTTAAACCAGGTTCATGACAAATAAGCTTTCCTTATATGGCCCAAAGACAAGAAACACTTCATTTCACTTTTGTGAAGCAGGTAAAACTTTAGTTTACATTCATAAATTTCAATTTATTAATATAATTCTTTCAATAGGTTTAAAAATGGTTATTAGCAGAACTCGTAGTTTTCTGTATACTGTATGAATGCTTTATTAATAGGTATTTCATCCAGCCTAGACAATATAATAACATATTGGTAATCGATAATTATTTTGTCTTTTTATGCTTCAGCAGAGAAGTATGGTTCCTATCCCATTTACTCTTAGCCTGCCAAATGAGATACAGTACCTTTAAAATGAGCAGAGATACAACTCACTAAGATTGATTCAACACTATCACTAAAGCAAATGGCCAACAATGTACTGTAAGGGTTCTAGTCATGAAGTAAACTTTAGCATCCTCCAAGCAAACTGCTTTCCATCCAGTCTCAGCAATATTCAGATTAGGTTTTATGTACTTCAGTCCTCTGGAATGCTGTAGAAATGTAGGACAAAATCCTCTGAAACCATACTGTGGAGCTGTTTTTTCCATGCATAAGTAAACAAGAAGATAAAAATCACTGTGCACAAATTGGCATTGCTAAATATATGCTGCATCTTATTTCTGTATTGAAAATAAGAAAATGTTAATAAAGTCTGTTAGAAATTTTAAGGTTTGTATGTTTCTCCTAAATATTTTCTGACACGTTTATACATGGGAACAAAAAGTTGTAAGACATAAAATGCCACTCTGGGAAACTCATACTAGAAAATTTCATTTTCAAACTGGAAAGGCTTTCCTCTTCTGTAGTTAGATCATATTATGTGATTTGGTTGGAGAACAAAATGGATATTATTGAAAGAATGTAATATAGAATCCTAACATAATAACTGCATATCAAAATTCTAAAACTATTTTTTAATAATTCAATAGTGAATAATTTTGATAAGCTTTGGAATTTCATCATGTATTTCCACTTCCCTTGTCTGCAGTACATTCTGATTATATTGGCTTGGTTAATTTCACACATAACTGGTATTAAACCTATGCATGCAAATGGAGGCTTCACAGTCCTTTCTTAAACTAATTGTGACATTTTGTTTCTGTATTGAATATACATGAGCAGAGTGTTGCCATCTTAAGAGACTAAAAGCCTACAAGGAATTTCCTACTAATAAGCAAAAGATTAAAATTAAATGAAGTTCTCTCTTTAACACTACAAACATTCCATATCCATTCACTGTACCGATTTTTTTAGAATGAATGGCTGAACTGTCCAACAGCAGCTATTGATTATTACAGCATAAACACGGCTTATTTTTAAATCTTAAATTTCTTTTCCTATCTTTTCAATATTTTCCTCAAGAAGTACAGTCTCATTGGCTACATTTTTCTTCATTTTTGTCAGTTTAGTCATAATGAGACACAAAGTGTTTTTCTGGCCCTTATCTCTAAGCACTCAAAAATGGCAGGGATAGAAGTGATCTTTTTCAGTAAACAATATCAAGAATTTTGTAATTCATCACAGCTGGTATGAGTATAACTCATATATTTTGTTGTTTGTTATCAACATCATAAAAGTGTGACTCTGTAAGACCTCTCTTTTAAAAATTTTGTGTGTGTTTTTGTATCGCAAAGATTATTCAAGAGATGGTACGATGTTCTTCAAGAGATGATTTTTACCTCAATTTTATTAAAATTCAGCAAGTCATTTTAACTGATATCTTGATTTTCAGATAAAACCTGGGGGTTGAAGGAACAGAGGAGAGCCGTGAGTGGGGCCCAGGTGACTACCTTGCAAGTGAAATTTCGACTGAAACTTCATGAGCCAAAACATCAAGCTTGGAAAGATTTGGAGAAATTTGGCTGGGACTGCAGGGCAAAGGGGAAGAGGCAATGTTCTGGGATGATTAGGAACAGCTGTCCTTCCCCTCAGAATGAGCCTAATAACTTAAGGAACATGATAATGGAAATACAATGAAAAAAATCATCCATGATATTAGTTGTCCCCTTAAAGTATTAAGAGTGACCTACTCTCAATGTAAAGTTGGACATTGGTGGTGATGTCACTGGATCATAGAATGTTTTCCTGGATAGCCAGGAACCCCATACCACCAGAAAACACTAAGCCTTGGCTCAAAATGTAATATCCATTCCCCACACAAAACTCTTAAAAAAGCAGTAAAGCAAAAGAGAAAATTCAGAAGACAAAAGGTCTACTTGTGAATGAAATTAAGGTAGTTGCATTGTCATGTATGGTGGTTTTGAAATGTAGATTACATATGGTGCATATTGTGTAAAGGTCTTCTGGGATAAATCACAGAACGTCGACATGATTCTACCTCTAAGGGAGTTACTTCTCTTTTGTAGTGCAACTATAAATTAATATGGGACATGTGTGGATGAAACTGGTATTTTATTTGATGTGAGATTGGTACAGTAATCATTTAGTTCTTTAGATATACAGTACTGTATCTCCACACCTCATAACCTGGTAAAAAATATTGTATTTACTTCCATCCAAGGCCCAATTATTATAAACTAATGCAGTCTTGAAGTGAGAATCTACAAAAATAAAATGAAAATTACATTACAAAGAGTTCTGTGGAAATAATGTCTACAAAATTCTAAAGTGAATGTCAATAATATCTTACCTTCTTATGGATAGGGAATATTCTTAAATATTGCACTCACTTAACTGGTACTGTATGTTTGAAATCGCGATTGTCTGCTGCCTCACAATTCTTGGGCACTTGGTTCAATTCCAGGCTGTGGATGCGAGGAGTTTGCATGGTGACCCCATGTTCCCATGGGTTTTTATTCAGGGCTCTGGTTTCCTTCCACTGTTCAGATACATTCTGTCTAGGTTACTGGTGGCTCTAAATTTTCAGTGAATACGTCTGTCAGTATCCTGTGATCCACAGGGCGAGGGCAGGGCTGGTTTGAGCCCTGTTCATTTGTCACAATCCTCACAGGGATGAACAGATTGCAGATATACACATTTTTGTTAGCTTCTTGAGAGCTCACAGAAAATTTTAATTTTATTTTATTATTAAAAAATATTAAATGTGCAGTAAAATTATCACATTTGTTTTGTAAGCTCACTAAAAATTATATCATAATCAATTAATCATAAACATTATATCATATCAGGTATGATTGCCCTAAACTTGAGCCAACAAGCAATGCTGTAAAAATTCTGACAATTATGTATTTGAAGTCTATCATTCATTTGACTGTATTTTGTGTTATACTCTACTTATACACAGAAGTACATTTTTGGTACTATTTCCATGGAATCTCAACGATAAGTAATAACTAAATTAGTTTTATGTTCGGTTATGAGCTCAGATAGTTAGTGTTCTCACCATCTTCAGGGAAATTTGGAGTACAAAAAATCATTAGAAGTGCGTTCTGCTTTGAAGGTCTCAGACTTATGGCAGCTATTTTTTTTTTATGACTAATTCTTCTACTTTGGCAGCATCCCCGTTATTCATTTGTAAAACTCTCCCCTGACACAAAAAGTGGTTAATGTGGTCTAGTGGCATGAGGTCTGTGGTCTGGGGCTTGACCACATTTTTTTATGTTCAAAAAGTAGTAAAAAATACTGGGTGTACACTCCAGGAATAACCAACCAAAGATAACCACCAGACCTCCACTGGAACTTTTGAGCACTCCAGATTAAATCAGTGCTGAACAAAAATGGATTAAGAATAAAATGTGATCACATTTTTAATGCATTTTAATGCAATATTAACAGAAGAATATTTAACATTCATCAAAGCTCACAACAACAGTGGCCAGTAAAAAAAAAAAACTACATGTTGACAAGTAAAAATGTGTTTTTAAAGGGAATAAATAGTAAAGTTGCCATATACATAATAAGAAACAGAAAATCTGATGAATCCTCTCAATAAAAATAGTTCAAAGTGTCTAAAATAATCCCTTGTGACATATGCAGTGAAGTTAAAGAAAAAGAATCGCATTTGTCTTCAACAGAGGAGATAATGAGAGTAGAGTATTAACAAGGCCATCCCAATGGATTACATCAGGTTGAAGTCCAGGAGGAAGTGTATTTAAAATTCAAAGGAGGGGTGGGGACACTTCTTCACAATTACCGAGCCATGTCATTGAAGGTTACTCCCTGGAATCATTCAAGAAAAGTATGAATAAGATTATCAGTTCAATCTGCTACTAACAATCAAACAAGAATTGTGGGCCAGATAGCATTCTTTTATTTTTAGCTTTTCATATGGTCTTACTTAGTAAATATATTTGAATTGAAGTTCATTCAATTTTAAATACAGGCCCTCCAAAATGTTTAGTGACATTTATTGTTTAAAAAAGAAGAGGAAAACTGTAGTAAAGCAAAGAGAAATAAGTTAATGACGATACGAAGTATGACAGCACACTACGATATGTACTGTAAAAGTAGGTGTTGTAGACACATTGAACTGAAAAGAAAAGCTGTGAAAAATTTTGGTTAACTGTCTTAAGGGACAGTATTGGCAGAAAACAAAACCAATCAAGTTCTGACACAGAATGCAGAAATGTGTGTAGGCATACAGTACATGAAGTTTCCACACCAAGTTTTGCTGTCCTGTTGACAAGGTGTCTGCAAAAGCACTTAAGGCTTCTCCTACTCCATTTACTGTTGTCAGTGCTACTTGTTTGGCATTACCGATTTCCTAGGCACTACCAATCACACAATATTGTCAGGAGATTCTACAGTACCACACTATTTGTGATCTGTGATGAAGAAACTAAGCAGAGCTAGCACTTACTGTAAATGAATACCTTCTTCAAATAAAACCTGTTGTGGACTCATAAAAGCATTAAATTATACAGCATGTGTTTAACAAGCTGTATAACCAGTCCCTTTTTATTGTTAAACAGAATTTATTTGAAAGGCATATCCTGTGGTTATTTTTTTTTGCTACTTAGCGAATCCCTGAGGGCACAAGGCACGTGTTCCAATGTCGCACTGGTCAAGCCATCAGCAGCACCGCGTAACGGTAAAAAATAGTTCTCATTGAAGCAAAATGATCTTAAAGAAAAGAGGCTCAAATCATTCAAGTTACAAGGATACTTCACAAAGAGTCTCATATCCTTACGGAGTTGTTGTTTAATAGCGTCCAGTTGCACATTCCAAGCGCCTACAACTATAGAAGCAAACACACATTTCCCAGACTCTCCCCAGTTTCCGCTTAAGGCACCCTAAAACTTTCAAGGTTTCAAAAGAGTGTAGGGCGGGGCTGCAGTTTATAGCTATAACACTGGAATGTAAATAACCTGAGGCTTTAACAGATGTGTTCTTACACAGCCCAGCGTGCCTGCAGTATCACCTTATAACAGTTCGCCACTCCAGTTTACAGCAGGATACAGTGATGAGCCATGTGAGAGAAGGCTAAGAAAACACCTGCATGTCATTAAAGAGTCTGAAATCAACAAAGTCCGTACACAATATCATGTAATAATAGAAGCTTTGCCATCAAAAATAGTATTTTTGTTTTTCATTCACTGAGCTCATATGGATGAAATGCCTTGAAAGCATTTTTTCAATGTTTTAAAAACAACAAAAAACAGCATCTTTTGTGTTAAAAAAAAAATCAGAACCCAGTATGATTAATATCAATTCAACTGTCCATGACAGTGTAGAGTTTGAATACTGAACCAATGCATGCTGTATGTTGCCTGTCGTACTGTACATACTGTACAAGGGGCAAAAAGGCTTGTACAAATGTGATGTGCAAAATTAGTTTTCATTACACTTAAAAAAATAGGAGTATTCCACATGGAAAATGTGTTGTACATTTAAATTACCAAAAGACATTGAAGCAAATTTGTATTCAACAGGAAAAATCTTCAGTCCTGCCTAGTGTCATGCAGCTTTTAAAAGCACAATATTGCATTTCACACTTTTTCATCATTCCTATTTCATGATTCAGCAACAATCCAGATATAATTTATTGACTGTGTTTGCTGAGAGGAAATAATTTTTTTTCCAATAAAAACTTAGCCACAGTAAAAGCCCACTGGTAAACAGGCTGCCTTAAATTGGCATGACAGTGGTACGCTGGACAAGATGGAAGACTGAGTTAAAAATACTCTCTTCTAGAATAGTCTACACTAGCTATTATTATATGAAATATCCATGAGTCTCCGCTTAGCAATTGATCAGGTCTGATTTTCTTTCTGCTGCTATTTTTGTGCTTGTCTAAGTTGAGTACGGCAACTGATATGTTGTCTCTGAGGAAATACCGTATTTATTTGGATTTGGATTTTAAAAGCACATACAGTACATGACATAAGGACTCTAAATAGGACATAAAGAACCTAAACAGTTGAAAAGACTTACATAAAAACAGTTAGGTACTGTACATTTAAGACATACTGTATTGTAGAAATGTGTTTCTCAGAAAAAAAGTTTTTTATGAAAGGAAACAAAAAAACAGAAATATTGGAGTGACCACTGTGGCACTTAAGGTTTTACATCTTAAAAGATGCAAATTAACCAACAGGGGAAACTGTAACATGGTAGAAAATGTTTTAGAATTATAACTCATATTTTTTATTCAGAGAAATGCAGTCCATTTTGTTCATTTTGATGTTCAGTGTTCAGTGAATCTGGCAAAAGTCTGACATGGATCTAGTTACCTAAACCCAGGGTGTCCCATTCAAGAACAGTCTGGAAAGAACAGATGATGAGAGGAGAGATAACAATGGATAGCAGTTGACATCCATTGGACATTTGGCTGTCATACACTAACAAAAGGTGAGGAGCAAAATTCCCTGCTAATAAGCAAACCTTTCAACTCACTTCTGCCCCCCACACCATCCCCCACCACTTTTGCACAGCCTCACCTCTGTCAAGTGAAGGTCATTTTTCTTGATTGGATTCCAACTACAGGCCTTCAAAGGAGGTAGAAGTCGCCAAAATAAGCCCACTGTGCAATTCAACCAATTTTCCACCTCATCTGCCTCACCCTTGTGTTCAGCATTTGAAGTTCTCAGTGCTAATTAGCCACACACTGCTGGGGACAGAGGGCCGCCTTAATTTGCCTGCACACGTACACCTTCTGCTGAGACTCCACTTGGGTTTTGCTTGTGAAAGGATGGGTGTACTTCATTTAAGTTTTGGTCAGTTCTCTACAGGGAGAAGGGAAGCAAAGTAAACAAGAACGGATTTGTTCTTTTCTAAGCCAGACTGGTTTGCAGATGGGATGAGAGTTCTACTGACCCCACCGGATGTGGGAAACCCAACCACTATCTGCAGTCATATCCATCTGTTTCTGTTCTCACCAGATTTGGAAGAGATGCTCAGTGGTTGAGAGTGCACAGCTTTGCACTGGAGCTGAGACTGGCTTCCTGTAAAAAGGCATTGGAATTTGAGCTGATTTAGGCCTTGTTCAGAATGCATTTCCTTAAATCTCTACGTCGTATTCAACTGCAGTCTTCAGCTTTGATATGGCTTCCTCTGTCTTCCCTAATGCCTTTGGAGAAGATTTAAATTCAATGCAGGTATTTATAGAAGGGGTAGAGAACATATCATTAGATTGTTAGCTTTGTTATTTGAGACACAGAGATAAGGCTTATTACCTCAGACAAAAGCCGAAATTCAATTGGGTTTAATTACTGAAATAAATAAGGAACCACTGCTTTTGAAACATTTCATAAATTCACCAATTACAGTCCAACATACCACTCTGTGCAACCAAAAAGATGATTTGGTTGTCATGTCAGGAAATGAAAAAGAAAGTTGTGACATGGATTTAAAGTTTATATGCAAAATATTAATTCAAAAAGAATCTGCTTTCCACTAGTCCACTGGGGGTTGTAATAATTTGATCCAGAGTTTTTTTTTCTCACTTTTACACATTTTTTTTTTTAGTCTGGAGATGCATCTCTTCTGTGTTTCAATGTCCATAGTGCTTGAAACACTCTTAGAATAAAGCCTCCAAAACCACCGTGTCTCTTTTTCTTGTGTTGTTGGTGTCACTACACTGATTGGAGCTGCTGTCTTCCTGGTATCTGAACTTCAGCATTTGTCATAGTGGCTGCTGCCTTGAGCTTCTAGGTTGTGAAGTGGAGCAACATGTTTGGCAAAGTGATACTATAATTTAATATCTCGTTTATCCTATGTGATCAATGAATTAATTTACCCCCCACACAAAAATAATTCTTATGTTTTAGTCAGCGATTTCTAATGTAATACCCTCAGCATGACAAACTTTGTGTTTACGTTTATACTTTGTGAGTGCAATAATGACCCTAAATAATGACGTAACAATAACATAATAATGACATATTTAAATCACAAAAGTGGAAAATGTGATTTTGAAGTTGATATACTGGGGCACATTAACCTTAACACATAAGCAAAGAAAAGTGTAACCAGCCTGAATATACTGTAGTTTGAGACTTATTGAGTAGAGAAGAATAGATGGAGATATAGGAAGTTGTGTGAAAGAACTGGTCTTTTCTGTTCTATATTCACAACATGTATGGTCATTTGCTTTGTTAAGTGCCGTGGGGCAACCTTGTTGTGAAAGGTGCTATATAAAAATAAATTGAATTGAAACTAAACTGTATGTACTGTAGCTCTTGTTCCCAACCAGTGGAGCTGATTCTTTCTTTGTTAGTTTTATTCCACTAGGATTATCCTCATTGTTTTAATTTCTGTTGAATAAATTTTATAGGAACAGTACTGGTTAAAAATGAAGCAGCAATAACAGTAATCTAAATCTCAGAAATTACAGGATGATCAAGAATGATTCAAAATCTTTTTAACTTAATCACAGCTTTTATTGATTTGAAGTCTTTACAATCTGTTTGTTTCTACTGTGAATGCTGTTAGTTACAATGCTGTAATACACAAATACAGAAGTAATGAAGATTTATATCTGTTATGCTCTTGCGGCTTCTGAAAGAAAGCATTCATCCACAGAACTCAATTTTTCTTTTTTTAGCCAATGTGCTGTGGGCATGAACCAAGTTATAAACCAGACATTTTTGACTGTACTTTTCTGTGCATCTCATTCAAAAGCGTAGGGAAATCCCATTTAACATGGTTAACATCTAGATAATATAAAATGAAATAAAATCAATTGAACCCAGTAGAAAAGCTATAACTCATGGATATTTATTGTTGGCAAATTTGGAAAGGATTATTAAAATTCCTCAATGTATAGGTATTGGTGGACTTCTATTAAAAATTATTTACTGGAGATGCTTTACTGAAGTTCTCTTTACTCCACTGAGCTTATTAAGCAGGTACTGTAACAGAAACTGTAACAGATATATGCCAAATACTGTTAATATATACATTTATAAAAAAGGGTGGACAATTCTGTGGCTATTCCCCTCCACCTCTGCCCCTGTAGTACAAGTCAATTTTGGTCTTGAAAGCTAGCTGAATGTTTATGGTCCCCTGCCTTCCACACAGAAAGGCCTATTACCTGCTCCTTCATAGTTAGCAGGGACTCTATTTTCTTCTCTTCCTAAATATGCAGCAGGAAGCAGTGCTGTACTGTGTTTCATTTTCCCTGTCTCCCACATAGCACATGTGAACCTATGGGCTTCAGACTAGTACAGTAGGTTCTAAAGATTCAAATATACAGTCATCAGCAAAAATACGATGACCCATGCAAGGACAGCTGCACTCCAATTTGCCAGTGGGGGGTAACTGTATCTTCTCATGCATGCTCGGATGCTCCCTGGACTATCAGTGGTAATTCAAACAGCAATGATAATATGAAAGAACTGGAAATGTAAACAATGTGGCCGGGCGGATCTTTTCTGGTGTTGTGTCAGAAGGTAGTCAGATTGCAACCTTGGAGGAATTGCAGTGGTAACACATATCCCAGCCCCCGTACATGCTACTTAATGAATTCTGATGCGTGTGTTTAGTAGCATTAAGGAGGGATTCAACAGGCGTCCAGGTTTTCCCACTTTGAGGAAGTGAAATAGGTGAGGTGACAGAATAAGCTCTTCCATCTCCAGACAGCTGTCAAAGCAAACCACAGCAGACACTCTGATGTGAGATGTAGCTCTCTTTAGTGTAAAGAGAAGAAAATATCCTTTCTGTGTTGCAAGAACTTTAAGAATTGTATAAGCTGCAACAGGAATACTTGTTTGTGATATTGCCTAAACTAATGGAGCTTTGCAGATCAGCTTTTAGGATTAAAATAATAAACCAAAATAATCCTTTAAGCTGCCTCCAGTATATCATATTGTATAATAGGATTGGGCCATTATATGACATTTGACAG
Organism: Atractosteus spatula; assembly: GCF_055471065.1. NCBI lineage: Eukaryota > Metazoa > Chordata > Actinopteri > Semionotiformes > Lepisosteidae > Atractosteus > Atractosteus spatula. Next base: position 60,488,621 of record NC_142708.1, on the reverse strand, counting down.
TCATTCACAAGTGATTTCTCTAGGATTCCAGTTACATTATTATATATTAATAATGATCTAGTTCAGTATGAGATAAAAGTTCAGTGCAATCACACTGTATTATACACATACAAAAATACATCTGTAGGGATGTATAGTTAAATTAGTGCTAGAACTGAGCAAGTGTGGAAAGGAAAGCATTTTCAAATGGACGATGTTTATTTCATGAACTCAACTTAATTAATGTTCTGTGTATTTATTGTAAAATAGGCTTGTTCTGAGACCAAAGGATCAGAACCCTAAAGATACATTTTCAGCCCCCCCACTTAAAATATTTTGTTCAACTGCACAGAAACTATATGCTCAATATCTTATCATGCTTCATTCAATGCTACTCTGAGGATTTCTCTTTCTTCACTTGAGATTCAGGAAGTCTATATTTCTTGATAAAAAATAATTTTCAGCTAGAATTCCATTGCCTGACATTTCAGGGTACATGCTCTTTGCTGAAAATGTACTTCTGGAATGCAGATTGAGTAGCACTTCTGGAATGCAGATTGAGTAGCAATAGTCATGTTGGAAATGAATATTCCAGAAGGTCATTCCCTTTATACATATAAAACTTTTTTGTTCTTTTCGCTGCATCATATTGGTATGCACCGAATTGTTTTAGACTTCATCAAAAGGTTGTTTGCTCTCTTTCTGCTCCTAGCTCCAGTCTGTATATAAAATGTGAAGCTGTCTCCCTATTATTATAGGTTTCAATCTGAGAAAGGATACGGAGCACTCTCCAATGCCCAGAGGCTGTTTTTTTTCTATTCTGATGAAATTTGACCACTACAGAGTGGCAATTGTTGATTTTTCTTCTCATCTTTAAATCAAACCCTTGCCTTTCAAACGAATGCTAACCTTTGCTGGCATGCATACAAAACAGCAGGCCACTTAAGAAGCTTTACTGTAGAACAGTGTCATGAATAACATTTTTTTCTCTTTCTAAAAAATTCAATCCACTCGGTGCAAAAAAAAAACCTTTATTAGAAAATGCAAAAACTTTCCTAGTCAAGGGTTACAGCTCTCACAGCCTGCCCTAGGAAAACACATATTGCTTTCTTTAATGGTGCTGTGAGTGATTGACAGCATTTTCATTACACACTGCTGAAGCACAGAAATGCCCATACTAATCCTTCTTGTAACGCCTGGCTCGGCTAAGTAGTTTCTCAAAAACTATTTCAAATGCTCCTGCAGCCTCAAAGTCACATTAACACTTTTAGTTAAAATCCTGTGTGTCAATCAGCAGAAGAAAGAAAAGCAGCAAATGTAAATTTGTAAATACAAATTTACAATTGCATGATTAAAATCGGTACATTTTTAATTTAAACTCCTGTTTAAGGTTTTTGCAGGTAAACCACAGTATATAACTTATGACGTAATTCACATTAGCTTTCTCCCTTGATTGTGGTTTGTTTTAAAACATTTCATTAGACCATTTTCTACACAGCAAATGTCCAAGCATCATGGAAAACTGAAGGATACAAAGAGGGTATCTTTTCTTTAACATGCAAAGAAAAAGGGCTGTATCATTGACAATCCATAAGGTGTCATTTGGCTCTGACAAAGTTGTTCAATAATAACAGCATCCTATTTGAAGAAAAATGAATAAAAAATTTAAATATTGACAAGTCTCTTAAATACAAATGTTAACATCTGCTCTATGTTAAATGTTACCATCTATTTTTTAAGCTTTTTGCTTCAGAAAATATGTTTCCAACATTCCAGAATATGATTTGACTATGAAGGATTGAGGAAAAGAGAATAAGCCATTTTTTATCCAAAGCACTACAAGTGCTTCTACAAGTAGCCTATGCATTAAGAAGGTACAAACATTGGGGAAACAGCAGAGATTTTGATAGAACCTGGAGAAGAGACAGAAACAACTTTTCATAAAGAGTCTCATTCCACTGGCAAGTGGAATAATGTAACTGTCATTCTCCTTTACAATGATGGAAAGAAGAACAACCTGACGAACTACAGATGCATAAGGTTTCCTTCAATGCATAGAAATGATACTATGCAGACACTTCACTATCTCATTACGTCCAAGAGGACTTGGATTACACCCAGCCAAGACGACAGCTAGACTTGGGAGCAGATACAGAAATTTTTCTCGATGAAGTTGACCTTACTTTTAAAAATGCTACAGTACATTGTGTTCTTCTGTATCCAAACATGGAAAAGAGAGGGATAAAACTGTCAACGACTTCAAACTGTGTGGTCAGCTTCCTTTCTTTGTATGTAATTGCTTTGACAGCACAACTAGGTTCTTTGCATGAATACTGCCGTCTAATTTTTTGCTATGTTCATTGGAGGATGCATGTGGGAGAATATATAGTCCATGAGAGCTAAATACTAAAGCTGTGTCTGTGATAAAATGCAGACACACTGGTCAGAGGTAGGATTTTTGTTCAATACTCAGACTAAGTTTCCTACATCTCTACTGTAATATTCTGGCAAGAATTCTTAAATCAATTTAAAATTTCCCTGGAAGCAGGTGACAGTATGCCAAAGTTGGGGATTCATGTTGGTAAAAATGTGTTTTTGTCAACATTCACAGTGAACTGAAAACCCTGGTGTAAAAGGACTTGAAACACACATCTGTATATGAGAGATGAAAGAGCCAGCTCTTTAGCATCAAGTACAGAGAAAGAAAATTAATTAGTTCACAGAAAAGGCCTTTGGTCCTTGATATTATGTATTAGAACACAGACTGTCTGAGCTTAGGCTAATATCAAAACGATGTAAAGAAAAGTGGAAAGAATAGTCATAAATCACCATAGACAAATGTATAAACACATAAGTACAAGAAATGCAAAGTACAGTATTTTAAAAGAATTGCTTATAACATAAAAATAAATGGGCCCTGAAATTCAGATTAAAATTAAATCCACATCAGCCATTTTTGGAAAATTGCTAAAAAAGCAAGCTTACTTAGTGCACAGCTTTTTGGAACTGATGCAATAGCATCATCTGCAAAGGCATACTGATAACCCATTTTAAGGAATTTCTGCTAATGTAATTCTCTCATCTGAGAGTCTCATGACTCTTAACAGGAACATCTGATTATGATTTTGATGTGACAGTATCACAGGTTTTGAAGCTGCTTTTCAAATGAACCAGAAAAAAGAATGTAAGTAAGAATAGATTTTGAATTACTGGATATTGCACTGTAAAAATGTCTTAAAAATATACTGCAATAAAATACGTATTAGAAACATGAATATTTAGACACACACAAGCACTTTTAGTGAAAGACATTGGAATCAATAAAATGTATTGTGTTTTTAGTGTCTCTCAGTATATTTAACATGTACCGTTCAAAGTAGCACGTTGTTTCTGAAATTTAAACAGTTACTGTATGTAATACATTTCCATATATACTGTATTCGATTTTATTCAAGTGTGTTTCAAAACATTGTAGTTTTCTAACATTTTTTAAAAGATTGCAATTATAGATATGCACACGCTATGTAACATATAGTACTATAGGGTATGTTTCTTATATTGTGTTTCCCTTCCCTATGGGGCCCCAGTAGAAATGTTGCAAAAAGCACAAGCTGCTGATATTTCTCTCTGGAGAGTGATGTCTCCTGCCGTGATATACCAGATTCACATAAAAGTCCCAGACAGGTTCAATACATAACAATAACAGGAGACACTGCACTAAACTTCAATGATGTAATGTAACCATTCTGTGCCATTTTGTTACTCTTTAAAACTAAACCAGTGCAGACATGAACCCATCAAAAAGTTGTCATTTCCCAAAGAATGGTGAGCTGTCATATGCTGGCTGCTCTGCCTCTTCCTATTAGCCTACAGAAGACAGAATTTTCAAGGAACACTGTGAATAAACTGTCTGGCTGTAAGTCTACTAGAGGGTGGTCACAGAAGTCATGAAAGTAGGCTAGACACAAAAATAAAGTGCAAAACCAGCGATTGTTTACTCAAAATGCTCTTATGCAAGGGAAAGAAAATCTTTACAAGAGGAAAACAAAGCATACCACAAAAGTAATAAACTGGAGTTTATTAAACTCCAGGGAGCTTCTCATTATTAGTTCTAAAGAAACAGCTCTGAAACAGCACACAGACCAAAATACTACCAAACAAAAAGACTAACACAACAGTATTTGTTGCACCATGACTGCCAAGTTAAGTACCCTAAACTCTAGCTATGGTTCCACATGGACCAGTGAGCCTCTTTGTGAACTGGAGGTGAGTCAGGTTCTGTAATCTGACATACTGTAAGTGGTGGAACAGACAGGAGACAACGATAATACTCTTGTGGAAGAACAACAGGAAATAATATATACATAACGACCAATACACAATGGAAATGTTAATATTCATAATTGCAGTGAGAGTGGATATACCCAAAGATTCAATGTCCTTCCTTTACATATTTTCCAGGATGACAACCATGATAGGTGAATAATGAAGATGAAAGATTAAGAGAGACCTAATTAGAGGGTATGCAATAGCCCTTCATCACAGCTATTAGAAAATGCTAGAAATGATGTGCTTTTACTGTTTATGTTTTTAAAAGTACACTTTAAATGAGGTTTAAATGTCACAAATTTGGTTCATATATTTGCATTTGAAACTCTGAAACCCTTTTGAGATTGGCTTGATTGTTTTGAACATGATTAATATTGATTTACTTATCTATTGATCTCCTGAACCTAGTTGACAGATTAAACTTTTTAACCACTGTTTGGCAGCATCTGAGATCTACAGATATTCAGCCCTCAGCTATTTATATTACACTTTACAGAAAATAAAATAGCAACCTTAGTTGGAAAGAATGTTAAAGTTAGAAGAATATTTCTCAACTCATTTATTCTAAGATGGTTTTAAAGATTTCTTTCAGTGTGCATTGTTAGCTATATTCCAGATACAATAAACACTTCAGCTTTTATCTTCTGCCTCCACAATAGGTCAAGATTCTCTACAGCTGAACTGAATAGTCTTTGTAAGACAGAAATCTTAGTCCGCTGCATAGTAGAGAGGAAAAGCAATTTAATTCTAATTCACTTTAAACCAATTTCAAGACTGAAACCATGAATTTCCTGCTGAAGGTTGGTACAAAAAAAACGAATAGGAAAGCTATTCTTCAAAACAAAAAAGGTTTTCCTACTTTAAAAAGAATATACAGTACAGTATCTAAAACATAGACTCACTCTACAGCTGTAAAATTAGAAAACAAACAATGATGTGAAAAGGTCTGTAATGTAAAGACAAAAATCTTGATATTTATTCACTCTCAGAGCTGACACCTCTGGTTTCTTGAACAAGTAACCACAAAATAGGTGTTACCAAAGACAGAGAAACCTGCTATATTACAGAGAGGGTTCATCCCAGTGTGTTCACCTCTTTCTAGAAAACCTAAATTATGGGGGATTGAGCCACTCAGACCCCTCCAATAACAATGACATCTCTTACACAGCTATGTAAGCCAAGCCTCTGTTGTAGAAATTTGGTGCTATTGCTTTCTTGAGACTGGTGTCACTGCAACAATCCGTGAGAACTGTTACAGTTGCACATTAAATCTGGCTTTTTCTTCTGAAGATACAGTATAAATATTTTAAACAAGGACATTCTTAAACAAAATGGTGGTATACTGTGTGTGGTTCCTCTTTAAACCATCACATTAATAAAGTAAAATTAGGAGATAACATAAGGAATAAAGTTTTGGATCATTGTTATTATGTTGTGATGAGTACAGTATGTTACAAAATTGCAATGTTAAAAATAATTTTGCCAATCTGTCTTGAAAAGCTTCTACATAGCACAATAATTTCTATCGGAATTCTATCGTAAAATGAAACTGCATGAATGAGGTTAACTTTTCTTCAAACACATATTCCATTTTTTTTTTTAAAAAAAAGCTAAACAACATGGAAATCTTGCTTGACCGAAGGTTGAAAAATTCTTCATCAGATTATCCCAGACGTGGGATTAGTTTCTAAAAGCTCCTTTAATCCTTAAATCATAGCGCCCTGGTTCTTTACTGCTTTCTAATATTGCTGAATGTTAAGAATGCTTGGTACTTATGTAAGAAACACACCAGATCAATACAACTTTTTTTAACAGCTCAAGATCAAAGACAGCATCAGGTTTAGAATAAGCAGTGCATTAAATTCTAAACATACATTTCTTTTCATTTCAGGACATTTTTTCACATTTCTGTTCTCGATTATGTATTAATTAATTCCTTTATTTCCTGTGGCTGTAACCAACTCGAAGTGCAAGCAAATTTTCATTGCATTGAGGCAACCAGCGCAGGCATGCATACATATACAAAAGGTCTTTTATTTTTTATTTTTTCTTAAAAAGGATTCATATCACATTTCAATAAGAAGAAATTAAATGAAAGCAGCACAGGAATGTATCTGGTCGCTGTCTTCCAGACCATTTCTGGATTCCAGAGCATTAATGTTGTTTTTCTAACATTGTGACCAGAATTGTACACAATACTCTAAACATGGTCTCTCTAGTGCATTTCACAATTTTTACGGTTACATCCCTTGATTTAAATTCTACATTTATAATTATATATCCTAACATTGTTTGCCTCTTTTATTGCTTTCACACACTGTGTAGAAGATGAGGATGAAAAACACCAAAAATAACCAATGTGAATCACCTACCAAGGGCTCCTATGTGGTATATAGGAATGTATGTAGGATCTACAGTACATTGTGTAATATCTAGAAATTGGAGACCAGTGAACAAGTGCATACTGTAAGTGTCAAGGTCCTACAAGAGGAAGTGAACAGAATCCTACAAGACAAAAAAAAGCTTCAGAGATGTGCACAGATGTATTGCTTCCAGGAGTGACCAAACAATATGCTAGCGTGTAACCTTCACAGTAGACACTCTTGTTGATGACAAATTCTAAACTGTGTAATGAATTTATCCAAGTCTATGATAAACAAAATGTCAGCACTCCTGCTGCAAAAAATATTTTCCTAATAGTAACTTTGTAGATTTACTGTATTGTGCTTATACGTGACAAGTTTCCTTTGATCCTCAGTATATTTTTAATCTGTTTCTGTTTTTTTTCCTAAGCATTCTGGATCATTTCGTTTTTATTGCAAAGGCTAATATGTCATGTAAATTTCAAACTATTTTTAATTATATACGTATCAGGGTTTAAATACTTTTTGAGCAAAGGGCAGTCAAGATGATATTGGATAATGGCTGGATACAGACAGACCCCCCATTAATTATTTTAGAAATGTTTTAAATTGTTATCTCTATTTATGATCTGAGATATAAGATGTAATAGATTACACCCTATGTCTCTATGTATTTATTCACATATCTTTTTGTAATGAATTGACTAATTGAATGTCAACATTTCTTACTTATCCAGCCAAATAGGGGTTTCAAGCCATGGTTGTAGCCAAGACTTATTTTACTGTATATTCCAGAAGTACATTGAGTAAATGTCTCCTCAGCCATGTGAGAAGTACTATTGGCACCATACGTAACTTGAACAAGGTTAAATTTGCAAAAGACTTTTAAATTCATTGCAAACTCCCAAGATAATTTCAAAATGGTATGCAATGTTATTAGCATACAATCTCCCATGGAATGTTTGGAAAAGCAGATTGTTCTATTTTGCATGATATTTCCTCCACTTTGCACAGGTCTTTTGTATTATTGATAATTTCAACTTGCATTGTGCTGCATTTGGCCTATGCAAACCTGTTTATTTTTTGTTTATATAATCTTGATTAAGTTACAGTACATCAATTTAAATCTGCATTGTAAATATTAAATTCCTTTTGGATTCCTCTGCAAATTATTCATAAATATCATTCTCAGATTTCTGTTGATTAAGCTTGTCTTCTTCTTCTTCAAGTGAATTATACATTCTTAGAAACAATTACTTTTGATTAAAGGCAAAAATAATAAATAGAACAAAGATTTAAATAGTCCATCAGAACAAATGCCTGTAGTAGTAGCAGAAAGTGAAAATTATGGCTCACAAGACACTCGATATCAGAAAGAGTTGTGGTTTGACTCCTCCAAAAAATAAATAGTGATTTGTCAAAGATAAAGGCTTTCCAGTGTCTTCATTTATTTTATTCATTTTTGTTATTATTCAATAATTTATATTTATTAATTGGAACTTGATTGGTATTAAATGCTACAGTATGTGCACCACATTGTTTCATCAAGCATCTGAATCCTGTTACAGTTAAACATACTATACTGTATATCAGGAGGTAAATGAATTGTTTTCAGCTCAATCTAATTCTGAATAATGTTGAGAGTACCACCTTGTAAAACAGGACACAGTTTTCTTACTGGCTAAATTATTCTTGACAGAAGCCTAATTTACAAAGTACTGGTCATTCTTTGTCACTACATTCGTTGCATTAATAGAACATGCAAAAACCAACATCTGAGGATGTGTAAAGATTAATAACTCCTTTGTAATTACAATTATTTTAAGGTCCGTGTATTTTAGGGAAGATGTTGCAGTTTTAGTACATAGCTATCCATTTATGTCCACTAATATTTTGGACAGGTATTATACACATTATGCCTTCACACTATACAAAAATACAAAGGCTGGCCTGTCCATGTCCAGGACTCTAACATTTTTAGAATATAACATGTAAAGCAAACACTGTGAGATACTTGTCCATCTCCATGTCATAGTTACATCACAGTCCCAGTCCTGTTCGATTTTATTCCATTTTGTTTTGAAAATGGATACAGTGCTTGCTTTATAGAGAGCAGCATTTTTTTACAACAATATCAAATGGACCTAGTATGACAACCCATTGGAAAAATCTAAAATCAATCCAACAAATAATGAAACGTGCATTATTATGAATTGTGGTTACAACCCATTAATTTATCTAAACTCAAATAATTCCTCTGGTGGAGAGTAGTTTTGTCTACAAGAGGGAGAAACAGAATTGTTATTTTCATAAGTATCCCAAGAAAAAATGAGAAAAATGTGATCCTGAATACAATCACCCTGTGATATTTTTAGCCAAGACAGGACTTACCATTACTATCTGCTATGCTGGGACCAGACCTAAAAAATCAAGCCCAACATTCATACAGTTGTTGTATTTCAATCATGTTCTGTATCACTAATGTCATATGTTGAATGTGGAAAACATCACACAGAATGTCCACTGTGAATTTGCAGAATATTTGTACTTCCCTAAAGTGAAATAGTTATGTGAAGGAAGTACAATGCAATATTGAAAAGAGTTTTGGTCTCCACAAAACTATTCTGGAATACGTTCTAAGTAGAGAGACCATGCTTATTTGGTCCTTAAAAGGACCATGCAGTACAAGTAGACTGAAGGATCTCAAACACTTTATTTTTTAACAAAGGAGACTTAGAGGGGACTTGATATACGAATTCAAGATAATCGTAAAGTCAGTCCAGAGTACTACTTCAGCACAGCAAGAGAAATCTGCGCCCATAGACATAAGTGGACACTAAGAGGGTAAGTTACATAGTTTGAAAAAAGGAGCTATGTGCTGCACAATGTGTTGAGTGTCTGAACAATGCTGCTGAAGCAGATGTCCTGGGACACTACAAGAGTGAGCAGGTTAAGCTTTGTACTACTGAACTAGCAACTAGCAAACAAACAGGATGGACAGAATAACCTCCTCTCAGTTCTGTTTATTTCACAGAACAAGGAATCAAATGAGCATGAATACATATACTAGCAGATTTCACTAATAGACGTTGTGAGTTTTTTACTTGTAATGGACAGGTACGATTTTCTAAAGAACTCTAATATAAGTATGATCATTTCTGGAGAGAACATTCTGTTAACACAGTCTCCCTTTTTAATCTTTTTTTGGATATTCCCAGAGGGCAAATCTTGAGACAGCTGGCACACATTTTGTCAGTTCCAGTCATGTTTTGTGATTGACAGTTGTGGGAGTAAATAAATCATATCTGAGAAAAAAAAGTCTTCTCAAAAACATGCATTCATACAAGTCACAAAAGCAAGTTAATAAAGAAAAATAGAAGCTGCAAATTATGTATTATATAATTATATATCAAATATAGTTCACGGGCAGGAAAGCTGTAATTTTCCATTGCAGTCCCTTGGAACATCTACAGTATATACAATACATCTGCCACCCCTTCACAAGGTTATGGATGCCCTAGTGAATACATTTTGTTGGTTGGTCCCTGAGCCATATCTGTTCTGTGCTTGGACCTTGTTGTCATCACTGAGGTTTTTTTTACCTCGGACAGCTTCCTAGACTGCATAGCTGTTGCCCTGAGGATGAAGTCATCTCTTTGAGGCATCTTTTTGTCACAAGACAATGTGAGTCCAGGAGCTTGGTTTTAATCTTTTATTTCATCTATCTAACATCTGGATCTGGTCAATTTCATCTGTTTGGCATGATGAAGAATGTTCTCTGTGTTTATAACTTCAATAATAATAGCAAGGTTCAAGTGTCAGTGCAGGAATGACACAGTGAACAGCCAGGATCATTTTACTTTTTATTAGTGGGTAACAGGAGAATATGGATATGCAAGCGAACAAACTTAAAAATGATAAATAGCCTACAAACCCGTAAAGCACCCTTGGCAGATAATTCTCAAATTCACTTTAATCTATCTAAAAAATATTTAATAGGACCATAATATATATGCAAATAAAAAGAAAGTGGTTTGTAACTGTTATTTCCTACTTTAACTGGACAAAAAGAGTTTTGACCTGTACTGGTACTTTATATAAAAGGGGCTTCTCACATAATGTTGTCTTTCAGCCTTTATTACTAAATGGCAATTCACAAAATCCTCTCGTGCATCATAGGATATCACTGAAAAACAGACGCAGCCAAATGCTTAACGAACAAGGTAATGAATAAAGTGTTTTTAAAAACAGGCTATATTATAACTAGTTTATTATTACTACTGACATTACCACATAGTGGCTTATATTACATTAAAGAATAAAATAATATCTGTTTTTGAAATATAAGGCTTGCATTTACTTTCCTTTGTAATTATCCTTGAACAAGATGAGTCCAAAACAAGCATTCACAGCTGTGAATGGGACTATTTCAATAAAACAAGTGTTTCTACCAAGAAGCTGTGCTTTTTTTTAATGGTGCTCAGTCCTAATGTGTATGATACTTTTTTGCTATATGGTGATTATCTATTTTGACTACCAGTCCTTGCATTAGAATGTTAAGATCTTTTTTGCTTTTCTTTAAAAGGAAGAACCAAATGGCTTCTACTAACAATTAATTTAACTAATACATAGCTAAAGATATACAGCAGGTTTTTATAAACCCATATTACTGTATATTAAATTTCAAACTTTTTTTTAGAATTAGCATGTAGTCTATTGTCTGTAGCTGATAAGACCTAACATATCCTGTCAAAGTCAGGGCAAAGCAAGGGTCCAGAAACCAGGAAACAAACACAGCAAGAGCTAAAGAACTCTGGGCAAAGTTAATAATACGCAGTACTTTTCTACTGTAGTATGCAATTTGTGATGCCCAAAATAAGCTATTTCATATTTTAATGATTTCTTGCATTTATATAGTGTTTTTATCCCAAAGCATTTGACAAATACAGTAGGAGGAGAAAAACTTAATCTAAAGTGTGCCACCCACATGGGTGTGCTTGGCAGTCATTGTGTGCCAGTAATTCCACTGCCCAGCAAGGTGGAGAAGTGAGAAATCAACTCGTCAAATGAATTCATGGGAAATTTAAGGGAAGGCAAATTGTTTAAGCTCAGAGTAAAATTTAGCCAGGACAGCAGCTTTAACACTCCTACTCTTGCAGACAGAGACATGATAACATCTCATCTGAAAGGTGACCTCCTACAGTACAGAGTCCCCACCTCAATAAGAATATTAGATATTCCAGACTATAACTCTTGGCTGTAAACTATAAAAATAGTCATTAAATATATAGCCTCCATACTTTAGGAAGAAGTGACCTGGGCACAGTTTGTGACATTCTGAACTGAGAAAAGAATGGGAAAAAAATATTAAATTTCCTGTTGGATTGTTAGCTCTGTGCAAAACTATTACAAACAGGATATATATTTTATATATATTTATAAAAGTAACCACAGTTTTCCTCTGTAAACTAATTGTGTAGTAGAATTTTTGGTAAAATGTAAAAGTTTAATAGAAAATAGTAAATATTGAAATAAACATAATTTTTTGGGCACTTTGTTAAAACATCCTCACATTCTGGATTGCAGCTAATCGCAAAAATCTTTTGGAAGAGTAATGTTATTGGCGGCTACATGAATTAGTATAGTCCTAATAATCAATTACAATATCAATAAATAAGCAATTAACTGATATACACTTCTACATGTTTTTATTAGTTATTTCACATACTGTAGATTCCAGTCAATATGTGGTTATTTGATTTCAAACCATAATACAATAATGTGTCATGATATACAGTACAGTGTTCAGTCACTTGGAACTATGAGCTCTTAAAGCTGTTTCAGGGATGTAGGGGAACAAATATATTCCAGGGGACAAAGAATGCAGAGGAAGTAAGTTAATAACAATAAATTCCTGTCTGGCCAGGCATAGCATTGTTAAGGAAAATGCTAAATGAGACTCAAAGCACCGTCTTGCAGAGTCGCACAAAAATGATGCAAATATTTGAAGTCTATTAGAACATATAAAAAATGCACTCTTCACGGTCAATATTTTTGCTATATGAGTAACTTTGTGTGGCTCAGCTATTAATGATAAGACAGGGTTTAATAAGTCATTGCATTAGAGGAGACCTATTTTCTTTCTTGCACTCAGTCACTGGGACATTTATCTCCCAGAAACACAGCTGCCACTGGTGAATTAAAGGGAGAGTGCTTGTATCTACAAGGTAGCCAATCATACCTAACATCTCCTGTCAAAGTCAGGGCAAAGCAAGGGTCCAGAAACCAGGAATCAAACTCTAAAGAGCTAAAGAGCTCAGGACGAAGTTAAGAATGTAGCAGGCTCTGTAAGAGTTCCCAAGCACTGCCAGTTCCATGGTTATGTCTTTTACCACCTATGGCAGGAGTGGTGGATAATTGCCTCCAGGTGGTGGAAGATTCCAGTTGAATTAATTACCATGTTAACCAGTGCTGAATGACAGGAAATGTTAGGTGTGGCCTGCTACTGTGTAGATACTAGCTTGCCCCACCACTCATCCATGGCGACAGGCATGGCATAGTGGCTATTTTCTCTGTGACGTAGAATCCTGCCGAATTGTCTTGAAAAGGCATTGATTTCATTAATTTAGTTATATAAACTACGCATTTCATTAAATGTGCCAGTATTTGAATTGCCAATTGACTTTGCCAATTGAACTGCAGTCCTTAAATTAAGACTATACTAAATTCGTTTGATAATTTATTATTATTTAAAAGACTTTTTCAAGTGATCATTATTATGTAAAGGCTCACATTACCCTGTCGGCCTGCTGAAACACCATGACTTGTTTAGCTGGAGACATAAATGTGAGGAAGCCATAGAGAGCAGCAGTTTAATTGAAAAGCACACCTTAGACATAAGGACGTACCAAAGACTAAAAGACTAGTGGGTAGTGTGTGTGGCTTGTTTGCTATTCCTTATTACTGCCAAGCCCCACTGTACAATCTCATTATTATTCCTGTACTTGAACTTAGCTCTTAAAAAAGCTACAGCTTTCCATTATGCTGCAAAAAAGTTTTTTTTATCAGAAAGTCACCTTTTCTAAGCACACGTGGATTTCCCCTCTCTCTCCATTGCTTTCTTTAGCCAAGGCATGAGAGAGGATCTTCTTTGGAGATTTCGTATTGCAGCTTTTACTGCACAAATAGCCTACTTTAAGTAAGTTGTGAAAGATGTCAACTCCGCAATGTCACTTTAAAGTAGGTCCTCACTTCTGTGGCATGTACTTAAAGGGAAACCTGAACAAAATGCTTTTTCAGGTTCATCAAGAAAAACCTAGACACACAGGCACTGTAACCCACATCTCCTTCATTAACATGAACAAGCAAGCAACAAACAACAGATTGTTAGTCTATACCTTCTCTAATGAGTGCTGCAAATGAATTTGAGTCTAACAAATGTAGACCTGCTATTTTGCAGCATGCAGACTAACAGGGGAAATAAAAAGAGTCATGTACATCAGCAACAAAATTACCAAACAGGGAAAAATACTGTAAAATAGAGTGTAGTAGAAGGTGTGACCCTTGTAACTACACATCACATAATTGATAGTCTTTGCTACCTGTATTTAACCTATTTAAATCAGTTCAAGACAACACACACCTGAATTGCTTTTAAACATAATGTAAACACATCTTCAGTCTCTTTTCTCTCTTTAGACTCCTTCCTCTACCCACTCCACTTGACTTCTTTCTTCAGACATGTTGAACCCCCTCACTGTTCTTTCACTTTCAGAGCCCATTTAATTTCCACTCTCGCTCCTCAATTAGTGGAATTAATTTCCCACAGAATTCAGAAGAGCTCTGTCCCTGACCACCTGCTCAAGTGCTGAACAAACAGCACTTTTGATCTCCCAGCTCTCAATATATATTTTAATTCTTACACTGTATTTCATTGTTTTAATTTCCAAATTGCATTTATTCTTTGTAAACATGGAATGCAGTTTACATTACTGTTATCATTACTGTTGTTTATTCGCACAATCTAAATACTGTTTTATTTCACATTGTGTTTGCACAACTTTTTCATTGCTCTTTGAGATTGTGCAAGCCTTATTGTAATTTTATTAAATTAAGTGAACATATTTTCTTATGGGTGGGTAGCTGCATCAGCATGCGTAGGTTGCAAAGGAACAAGTAATAGGTTTATTCCATGCTGAAAAAAAGAAGAAAGAAAACACAACGTTTCGGCCGTGGAGCCTTCTTCAGGTGTGAGGAAGACAGGGCAGGCTCCACGGCCGAAACGTTGTGTTTTCTTTCTTCTTTTTTTCAGCATGGAATAAACCTATTACTTGCACATTTTCTTATTGCAACTGCACTATTATTGTATCTACACAATTAGTCCTTAGACTTACATATTAAGTAAACTTATATTTCAATATTCTATTTTGTAACATGCCCTCAGATGAGGGTACCTGTGAAATAAATAACTACTGCAGCAACAACATCAGAGTACTGAAATGAAAGAAGGATGACTTCTTTTTTATTATATGAAATAAAACATTGTAATGAGACCAAATGTGTGCTTTTAAACAAACCTTTAATCTGGAAACACTCAACAGTGCGTGATGTAAAACAGGCCCCAGTGTTGTAGTATTTAATAAAGACCCAAGCCTATGTCCATAATAAAGTTACAGCAACTCAATCAGATGGCATAATATTTGGAAAAAAACTGAACACATTAAAATATATTGCCACACATATATTTAAACATAAGAAGTTTTAGTTAAACATTGTTAGCAAAATACACATAATTGTTGCACTTCCGTTTTGATTCATTTGGGAATTTTATCTTCTTTAGATTATTTTATATACTGTACATTTCTGAATAAGTTCATATTACCTGAAATGCATAACATTTTTTGTCATTCCTCAGCTGTCTTAATGCAGCTCGTGGTTTGTATAGGCTGCTGCAAAATCAGGAAACCTCCTCTCTTGTAAAATCTGTCTTTTGTTAACTTCATAACTTCTGAAGTGCTATGTTAACTAATCATATTAAAACCAAGGCTTATAATATAAATATATAGTACTTCAAATATTCATTGTTTCCCATAGTGGAGGCTTGTAATAACCTAATGAATTTCTGCTTTTAAGTCAGGTGTCAAATTAAAGATTTACTGTATAGACAAACTGAAGATTTACTGTACAGACCGAGAGCCATCTCTATCCAGTTTTCCTGGAGGCATTACACATCAGCAGATATTTATTTTCTTCCATAAACAAAGAACCATTATAAAAAGAGAAAAAAAGATTAGTTAAGGGGACTTAAAAAAGAGCTAATGTTTAAGCAAAATTAAAATGCAACAGTCAGATTTATTTCAATAGCTCATTTAGAACATACATATTGTAGTGTTATTTTAATTTAAAAAGTTAAGTTTGCGGATTGCTTAAGTAATATTTTCCATGGGATAACAAAATACAGAGTTCAAGCCATAACTGGATAAAAATAAAATATAGTGTTTTGGAATTTTGTTTCTGATTAAACTCCCAGAATGAGTTGATTAAATATCTGTGAAAAGAACCAATCAAAAATATATTATTTTAATTCATGCAATAACAGTGAAATATACGAACATGCTCCACTCAAGCAGTCAAGATCACATGTCTGCTACCAGCATGACTGAATGCAACCTGTCTGCGGGGATGAGAAGTTTCTTTTCAGCAATGAACAGGCTATTTCATAGTCTGGGAAACAGATTCTGTGGGAGACAGGCCACATCCTGGAAGATTGAGGGCCACACAGGCCCAAGATTGTCACATGAATGTGACCCATCTGCATAATAACTGCAGTAGCTACAGCAGAAGAGATTACAGGAAGAAATAATCTGCACATCAGCTGTAGCTTGCTGTCTGTATGAAAATGCTATGCATGTTCAGAGGCCATTCACAGATAATATGTTGACAGCTGTTAAGGAAACTGCTGTTTTCTGTGGGCCACAGAACACTCAAAATCGCTTTGTGTTTTATTCACTGATAAATACCATTGCCCTTGACAAACCTGACAAAGGATACTACTTGTGTGGAGATGTGCTGGTGAGCATTATGCTGCTTGTTAAGTTGTCAACCAGTCAGATGCTGGAAATATGGTGATATGGAGAGGAATCTCCTTTAACAAAAGAACAAAGACATCTGCCTTTGGTGCAGATTGAGAGCAACCTTACTACTTAGTGATATACTCATGAACGTTTGGTGTTTTCCAGCAGGACATTGAAAGACCACACAGTGCTGGGATTACAATGGCACAATTTCAAGAGAACAATGCTGAAGATTTGCTGTAGCCTGCCTTTTTTTAACCTGAGTTAACCAATGCCATCAATATGCGGCAGCTTCAAACTACCGAAGGCTATAATATATCTAACATACAAGGTTGATTTTAACTTTATAAGCTCATGTATCATTCTGAAAAGTTATCATGATTCTTTTATCTATATTTTCTTCACATTTACTGTAATTTTTCTTGATTCCTTAATTTAAAAAAATTGAGTAATTTTATTATATCTTCCTGGTAGTTAATTTCTGACACCAGAAATATGCATTCACAATAACCAAAATACCACAATAAGTAAAAAATAACATGATTCTTATTTTGCCTCCAGTCTCTTGTGTCATGTACTGTATACTGCCTGTCTACTTTGCATTATCAGTTCAGTTCTCAGATTAGAAGAAACTCACACACATCCAGGTTATTGAATTTAACATAATATGCTCCTGTTATTATTGTTATATTTCTTACTCATCACTACTGCAACTTATAAGCAGCAGGAGGTATTATAAGCGGCACTGTATTTATTCGAGTACTAATTAAACAGTTTAAGAGGGTTGTGATTATTATGAAACACTGAATCCAATATGGAGACCTCATTAGAATTGACATTGAAAGTAATAAGGCTTAGAACAAATCATTCACTGATGTCACCTTTGAAAATAATTTCTGTTCTAAAAGAATAAACCCTGGTTATGAATAATGAATGTTTTATTTTGGTTTGTTGAGTCAGAAGGAACTGATAAGCCAATCTGCTCCTTTTTCTGCATTATGTTAGGAGAATGAATAATTGGCATGATAGTCCCAATGCAAACTTGATTCTTTAACAAACAGTATGAGCCCATAAATGATCATTAACAGATGGAGATGTGAATAGTGAAAATATATATATTTCAATTGCTTACAACAGAAAATAATACAAAAAAGTCAAACACGAGGAAAATAACCAAAGTTTTGTTGTCCTAAGGCAAAAGTGTCTCAGCCCCACAAGTAATAAATCATATTACGGGTCAAGTCCATCATAGGATATATTCAAGAAGTCTACACATCTATTAACTAGAGTGAATGTATTCCTGATTTGGTTATTTTCTTTCCACATCATTCAAATGCCAGTTCCTGAACTTTGTCCTGTAGGGGTAAACCCACCTAAAAGAACAAAGCTGAACAGAAACTTCTCTCTTCACTCATTCTGGGCCGATCATTTTCTTTTATTGTCTTTCTAATACAACAGTAATGCAACATTGTATCCCATCAGGTGATCAGGTGACCAGCATTTGAGTCTCTCTATTGATTGGTCTCTAGAATTAGGAGCCGATGTGTAATTTTTTAAAGGATTTCTGCTCAGCCCTGTGAAGACGGGCAACGCCATAAAAAGTCAGCACAAGTTAAAAACATTCTGTTTAGATTTATTGTGATGTGAAGAGCAAAGACTCACCCTGTTGGCTGCGCCTCTGTGCATACACAACCACCACTGCAGCGAGCATCACACAGCAGGCTGATGTGACAATATTTGCCATCTGTTGAGGAAACAAAAGTGCTTGTTAGGGTGGTTCAAACAGACAGCTCCGAAGCGGCGCTAGGGAAAACAGAAGTGAAGCACTTCTTGTCTTGTGCAGCTCATCAGTGAAATCATCTTCCCAGGGGAATGCCCCTTTACAAGCTGCAAGGCCTTAAAGAGACAGCATTGCCTGTTCAACCCCCTTGGCTCTTCAGTGAGATACATCACCCAGTGATAAAAAAACCCACACAATGCTGGGTTCTGTTTGTCAAAATGTATGCTTCCTGTTCAACTTCTCTTGCACTCAGGAGCATTGGAGGATTGGAGGATTCTGTCCTGACACTGAAAATTCACTATTAATTTTTAGGCGTTTTCTTTTGTCTTAAGAATATAAATATTTTCATGTTGCCTGTACTGCATGAGACATGGCATGAGTCATGAAACAGACTTTGGTTCAGCAGATCAATCAAATGCCTAAATCTCTAGGTTTTAATGTTTCTCTACTTATACAGTATTTGTAATTTATTTTGCTGGAAGGCATGTTTTGAAGACTGAAAAGGATTTGTTAACCCTGGATCTCTAAAAGAGAAGAGTCAGTAACCAAAGGGATACTGCTTCTCCAAGGGATGGAAGAATGAACATTTTCACCAACATCATTAGCAAATCAGTCAACAGAGTGATGCCCTAACTTCTTCCTCTCTCCTGAGATATTGTATCAAAGGACTATATTATCTCTCACTGCATTTTGTATTATTTGAGGTATAAGGTAAAAAGGAGGCTCACTGTATTGGTTTTTCTCGCCACTTGTATTACATTAGAGCTGAATAAATTCACACAGGTTTGTTTCTGTTTATGATCACGCTAATTGTTGTTACAGCCTTTTTAGATTCAAGAAACATGTAAGAAACATTTTTTGGCATCACCCTTTAAAAGTATTAGTTTTTTTTAAATCAGGGATCATATAGGTATAAAATAAACCACTCAACAAACACTTGTAATATGTTTCTTTCTATTTAATTGCACAATAGTCATTTTTATTTCAATCTTTGTATATCCTACCTCTGTTTTGTTGCTTCTATTTTTCTCTGCGTTCATTCTTCCTATTTTACTTTCTTTATCAGCACTATAACCAACTTAAATGGGTGATGAATGATTAAGACAGTATTTGCAGAATATTATTTCAATGCACCTTTCACAGTACAGCCTAAGCAAAACTAAAAGGCATTAGAATTTTACAATATACATTTTCTTTTCTTATAAAACTAAACAAGGGATTATTATGGTTGAGTAGCCCCACATAATTTGCTGCAGGGGATATAAACACAAAAACCATACTTCTGATGACACAATAAACCAATCCCTGCTACTTGGTCAAAACAATCCCATAGCACTTTGCAAAGAGTAGGGGTGTTAACTCTGGTATCCTAGCTAAATTCATCTCTGGCTTGTACAAGGGATGACCTACAGTTCCACGTTAATTCCATAGGTAAAACAATATCTCATTTCTTCTCACAAATTTAGGTGTAGTGATGATGCTGGTATATAATGTCAGCCATGCATCACTTAAATGTGGACCTGCCTTCCAAACGTGGGTGGCATGTTCCCTCCTATGTGTAAAGTGATTTGGAATTAATATTAATAAAAGCCACTCCTCTCATCTGTATGTAATAAAATGGGAGCCCAGCTTCCTTTCCCAAGGGAATAAACCTTAGGTGGATAATTCAGATCAATCAAACTTTGCCTGTATGTCTTTAGAACAAAAAGAAAGGAGCACCCAGTAAACACCCATGGGAGCACAGAGACAAAGTGCAAACACCATACTGAAAAGCACCAAGAACCAATATTAAACACATGACTCTGGTACTGTGCTAACTGCCATTCCACTACTGCTAAAATAGTATAATTTGTTTTTAACTTTAACATTAAAAATGTTCCATTTGTACTATACTGTACATTTATAATCATTAACAATGGTGAATTCTAGTTCTCAGGTATTAATTACTTTCTGCTTAAGGTGTAAATTACTCACAGGTGTTTGCCCGTGAGAAAACAATTATGTTAAATCTCTTCACTTCTCTTAATTTAAAGTGACCACAAGCTGCCACATAATCCTTCTCACTTTCACACTCTTCTGACTGTAAATGTAAAGGTTTTTGACTTCAGGCTTATTTTTTTTCAGGCTAAAGCTTGGTTTTGTAGTCTGTGTCTTTTTTGATAGTGGGGATTATCAATTTCCTAATTATCTGTGTTAAACATTTAACTACAGAGAAGAATTAAATGCTCAGACTTAAAAGCTGCTTTTAAGTTTAAGTCCTTTGACATGTACTGCACTGAGAATGATTAAAAGGTAGGAACTAAAGCTGGCGCACTTATTATGTAAACAAATTTATACATAGGTGGTATGTCTGCACAGTGAACACTTTTGAAAAACCTGAGTATTCTGTAAAATCTTATAAAAATAAACTTCCAAAAGTTTTTCATTCAGATCTTAGTAACTCTGCTTTGATATTTAAGTTTATAACAACATTTATCTACAGTGTGTGTTTGCTTCACATTACATTGTATCATGATTCCAATTTATTCTTGATACAGTATGTACTATACATTTTTAACAGTAGCTATGAAGTAAATAAAGACATTAATTTTAAACATAGAACAAAGGGGTTTATCCTTTCTTTAGTATTTAAGATTTATTACTGTCCAGGTTCTGTAGAAACTGCAAAATGGTTAATGATACTTTTTAAAGACCTCTGTTCAACATTATTTTGAAACTGAGTAACAGAACCGTATCCTCTCTCTACACTGTGACCAAGGTAGATGAATAACATCTGGGAAGTTCAATATGGATGCCAACACAGCACCAGGAGGCCAAAGCTTCAATGTCTAACAGCGACAGTTTTTGAAATTCAAGTGCAAAAAAAAAGATGCTTACCTATTTCATTTTAGCATCTTGAGAGAATTAAATGAAACTCAACAATGTTAGCTATTCCAGACAGAAGAAGAGATGGCACAGATTATCAATATTGTCACTTTGAGGTGTGTTAGTGGAGCTACATAAGGCTCTAATTTCTTAGTGTTAATACAATATCATGAATGGCCGGTAAAAAAACCCCTACACTATTCCATGAAAGTCAAACACATTGCTGTCAGTTTTGATACAAATGGCATGTGTTTCAAATTTGTTCTGACCCGTATTGTTTCCTGAGACTTCTGTCTGTCTCCAAATCATGGCAATGAATAAAACTGACAGCAGATGAGCTGAAATATCAGCATTTCATTTTCTCCATAGAAATGTATCCTGCTTGATGATAAGGTTAGGGGTGATTCTGTCCATTATTTTGTTTTTATATAGTTTCTGGATTGGTTTTGGTTTTGGAATTCTGTTTATGGTGTGCCCAAAAAGACTTTATTGATACATTTAGAACAAATGCATTTATGGAATACCAGTCAAGAGTTTCTTTGCTCCACAACAGATTCAGAAAATAACAGATTATTAGTTCATGCAAAAACACTTGAAGCAAACCCTGTTAGAGAGACTGTGCAACTGCATTATGGCATCAATAGATGGGCATTTACATTTCATGTCAAAATATAATATGCATTACAGTGTCAAAACTAGCATGTTCCCTATTTTTGACACAGTGAAAAAATGAAAATTGTTATTAGAAGTGCAGTCTCAATTCCCAGTACCAGTTAAGTGTAAAAGAGCCTAAAGCACCTTTTCTATTGAGCTGAATTGACTGCACTGCTAGTAACTGGTAAGAGCAGGAATCTATATCAAGAGTTTCTGTTAAAACAAAGGGTGCAAACACTTATGTGTGAGAATGATCAATAAAGGAAGGGAATTCAAGATTGGGAATTATGAAAGCATAACTAATTGAGGAAAAGAATGGACAACAATAACAAAAGAACATAAAAACATCAGAAAGTGATGAAAGAAGATCTGTTCTTTTTCTCTGTAATTGCAGAGCTACAGTAGTAATGTGTTGTTTAGCAGTTCTATGTAACACAACATAGAAGAAAATGAAAAGGAATTCACAAGTATTTTGGTAAACATTAACCTTATCTGAGCAGGTAGACAAGCGGCTTTAGTTACTCATCCGTATATTAGCATGTCCCAAAACTATTTCTTTAGTTTGAACAGGAAAAGCCCTCAATCTGTTGCAACCTACTAAGCAGGAGAGCAAAATGATTAATGTAACAGTTGATTTAGCAAGGTCTAACAAGCATGTAATAATGCTGAATCATTTTTGTTGCTGCAATAAAAAAGACTAAGAAAATTAAAATTATAGCATGCATTATGTTCCAGTATGTATCTTAGTGACTCAGTAACAGTTAAAAAAGACATTTAGCTATTATCATTTTACAAATGCAGTGGGTGATAGGTGATTGATGGTTGGTATTTTTCAGCATTGTTAAAATGGAATAAGCTGACAAGTAGGAATTAAATTGCATTCCAGGTTTTGGTTTTTATCACTTCCTGTCTTCCATTCTTCTGAAAGTAGTTCTGAGCTTATCATATCAAGTAACAATGAGTCTCATGTATGACAGCCCAGCAAGCCTCACTCAATAGAAGCTAGGCTGAACCCTTTCGTACTCTTGAAATTTCATTACAAGTCAAAAGAAAAGCTTTTTGTGTAGCAGAGGTTTGGACGCATTTCATAGAGTTGTTAATTAAAATATATAATTCATTGCAGTATTGAAAGATTTTTTTCTTGCAATGACCAGCACAAATTTGCATTTAAATTGGAAATATAAAACTGTAATACAGATGGGAGCAGGTATGAACTACCCAAAATGACAGGTTAAAATGTCAAGGGTTGCCTAAATAGACATGGATCCATTTTGATAAATTAATCACTGGGTGGTACAGGACTCAAATTAAAAAAAGATGTATTGTAAATGCAATTACATATTTACCCAACATTTTTATTTGCCTTTGCTAAAAGGTGTTTTGCAAAAATAAAAAGCAGAAATATCCAATAGGATAAGAAAAAGGTAGGTTTTCAATACAAAAAAAGGCATTTGGGCCATTTGCATAAAAAATTTCACTGGAAGAACTAACAACAAAGATACGGAAACAAAAACATTATAGAAGTGTGTCAAATAACCCTGGCCAAATATGGTGCCAATGTAGATTTCAGACTCAGAAGACTCCCAATTAAAAATTCAAAAGTAGCAAATTGTGTAACTGTGAACCGCCTTACTTCCAATCACTGTTATTTGTACTTTGAATTAAAAAAGCAATAACGCTCTTTTATTTTGTTATCTTGCGTATGATTACATAATCCATACATATGGGCTCCCTGAAAGCCACATGCACAAATAGGCTACATATCTAGCATAACACCTGCATTTTCCACAGGCATGATTGGTATAGTATATACAGTGTTTGTTTGTATGCAACCTTTCTTGCACACATTTAGTCTATTACGGGTATGAATATTGATTAGGTCTACAACTAATCGCAGTGCTTCGGAAGGAGGTATTTCTCATTCTGCCTTTTTTATTACATAAATACAAAGTTATCAGCCACACAGAAGGCACTTTATGTTCCCAGAAAGGCAGCTTTAAAAGATTACAAACCAATTATTTCACACCATTTCAGTCCTGCTTTTGTGGATGATCATCCACAGACTTTTAAACAGAAAGTTCACTAAACTATTGTTACAGTTCTCAGCCAAAGAAACCTTTGTCTAAAACATCCTGCTTTTTAATTATTTAAGCCTTATGTACAACATAAAAAAACTTTCATTTTATTTTATTTAACGTGTCTACAACTATTATCCAGTGCATTCAGTTATTTAAAACACTACTATTTTTATACATACATTTCAACATATTTTTCAAACTACGCACTGTATAAAGACTTAAAGATTTTGTGAATAATGTGCTTGATGTACTGTATGTCTGTGAAACCTGTGAAAATAAGAATTGTTTGGAAAGTTTGGACACTAAAAGCTTAAAAACTTTTTCTAAGGGTTATTCTGTGTTTTTGTTTGCAGAGGACAATTAGGTTCTGCATTTCATAGCTGCCTTTTACTTTGTTCCTATTTTATCCTTTCTCTGTCATTTGCTTGTTTGTACTTTGAAATGTTGAAGATGTCAGGTTTGCACAAAATTTGATTCTCAATCCATTGCTCACCACTGAAGATACCAATGACACCGACCATTCCTCATAATTAGTGTCCTTCTCCCTGGCCCCTCTTGACACTGATTCTGTCATTAATAAGGTTGTATAGGATGTCCCAGACAGATTACAAATTATTTTTAAAGACACATGGCATTTGTTAAATAATTGAACTTTCAGAGTGGGCCACCTGTAACTCTATACTGACAGAGGTAGAATATAATTTTTTCTTTGCCTTTCTGACTTAGCCTACATAAGTTTATAAGCTTCCAATTTAGTCTTAAAATGGCTAGGTTTCACTTAAGTCCCTTGAGCATCTGAGGATCATCAAAGTCTAAGCCGACACCCTCTGCTTACCTCAGAATGATGAGGACTTCTTACTAGGCTGAAAGACATCTTTAATTCAAGACAGCTGCAAAGCTTGTTGAAATGATCAAATTTTATAAAATGATGTTGAAAATTTTAGTTCTTTATGTTGTTTTCATTACAAATATTTGAAATATTTAGAAATGTAGAAGTGATGTGAAATTATTTTGTAACATTTCTGTACTGCTTGCATGTTTAATATACAAAGTCACTATGGAAATCTATTTCCACTATTGAGAATTGAATTCCTTTCTTAAAGCATTTAACTGATGTACATCTCTTTAACATTCAAAGACATTTAACATTTAACATTTTTGACAGAAAAGACTAAACAAACGCCCAATTCAAAGACATCTAATCTCATATTTGAAAAGATACATACTGTACTCTACAGTATGTAACCTATGTTATGTATGGAATTGTGTATCTTGGGTTCCTCTGGCACTGCACCTGTTACAAAAGTGACACTACATACTTTAAACCGGGATGGTCTCTCTTTTAGCAGGAGACCTGGCCTTTTGATGTCACAGAATTCTCTGCTGTCTAACCATGATCAAAACCTTGCAGGGACAGAGCTGCACTTGTGAAAATTACACATTCATCTATGCCTAACTCCAAAACTGAGCCCCGAGTGGTGCCCTGGTCC
Source organism: Atractosteus spatula (assembly GCF_055471065.1). Classification (NCBI taxonomy): domain Eukaryota; kingdom Metazoa; phylum Chordata; class Actinopteri; order Semionotiformes; family Lepisosteidae; genus Atractosteus; species Atractosteus spatula. The sequence goes on along the minus strand of NC_142708.1, from coordinate 60,463,010 downwards.
TTCTAGTAGCTAAAGATATAATCTATCTATCACTCTAAGATGTATCAGAGTATATGTGCATACATATACAGTAGTTACAAATCACCTTACTGATACAATTCCCAACTCTATTCTCTATTAGTATGTGAACAAAAGTGCATTTCCATAGTGATGAAAATCTATTGTAGGACTGTCAACTGTTCAGGATTTCGTAAATACATAAACATTTTACTGTACACAAAAGGATGCAATGCACTTTTGCTTTGAAACTCCATAGACGACCCATTTGTTATGTGCCTGGAGTTCAATTGAATGATGAAGAAAGCACTCCAGATTGCCCTGCCAACATGCTCAATTAAATACAGAACCAAGCAAATACTTGTTTCTCTTGAAAGCTGGCAATTACACATGGCTTTTTCCTATTTATTGTTGTTTTCCTTCAGTTGGCAAATGGCACCAGGAGAAGACCTCAATGAATTAAAGTGTGACCCAGGGCCACATGCAGTATTTGTCTGGTGAGGGTAGATGTACGACGCTGGTTTGTTGTTGTTTTTTAAGGGGAACTGGCTGGCCCGTGCAGGATGCCATTGATGCCAAGTTAAGAGGGCTGTGGTGACCTACACAAACACACTCTGCTTTATTCCTAGCCACTCCTCCAGAAACCACTCAAACAAAAAATATAAAGCAAGGAAACCAATGTGAACAGAGTGAGGCATGCAGCCTGCATTTTCTGCCAGGATGTCAGTAAATTCAGCCTTTGCAAAGCCTTGCTTTGAATTACCAGCAGCTCAGCATTGAGACCAAATTTCATATCAGTGCAGATTTAATTAACTGAATTTTATCTGCTCTGGATATTAATAAGCAAATACTTTTTGACCTCATGAAGTTGAAAAACCTCTTTTTGTTTGTGAATATTACTATAATCTATATAATTTATCTATTTATAAATGATAAATTATAACTATAAACGTATAACTATAAATTCCATTCTATGTAAATTACATCACCATTTTTAATTATCAATGTAGTTACTTTTATCCAAAGTGATTTACAGAGACTAGGCAGTGACCTATCCATCAGCATCTACTGTTGAACGAAGACTTCAGTTTTACAGCTCAAATGAAAAGTAGGGCACATAGAGGTTAAGGAACTGGCTCATGGTATTAGACACTGAATAGGTAAAGAAACCTCCTGGTACTAAGACTTATTCTAAACCATTGATCCACCTACCCTCCTGCCTATATGTTTATATATATACTGTATGTTTTTGAAGTCATTGAAATCTCTTAAATTCTTCATATGAAGAGTCTCCTTTATTGAGAACCTTCAGAAGGAGAAGAGCTTACTGCTGTTTGGCACTTCGCAATCTTGCTTCATCTCCTCTGGTTTTAGATTCACTTTAGCTGGAAACTATTAAACAAAAAATACGATTTAGATCAAAGCATCTTTTTGTTCCAGTCACATTAAAAAACACACAGCAAACCAAATTATTTGAAGAGATTCGGCAAGATTTAATAGTCTCATACTCTCTCATCATTTATTTACTCAAGGCTCATCTTGATTAAAGACAAGTTAAAGAGTTACAATGATACTGTTATTTCAATCGCAAAACACAAAATATTACAAACCACAGAAATGAGCCAATGACTGCCTCATCTCTGAAACATCATAGATTCTATTTACAAAAAAAGGCTGTTGGTTGCTGTTCACACTCAAGCAACATTACTGATAAACAACTATCAACCCCTGACAAATTCCAGAAACATTACTCAAGTAACATTAATTTCCCAAAATGTCAAATAACCAACACACAGTAAATAAACCTTCAATGGCACATTTTCAGATAGGACAGGTATTTAGCATGAAGATTTCTATATTAGTAGTTGATTTTTTATGTGTACATAATAAAGGAAATGGCATTAGGCTTCATAATAAAGCATTGAAAGCAGTTTGGAAAGACTTCCTGACTTCTCATCTCTGCTTACTATCATCCTTCATAGTGCACCCAAAACAGATTAAGGAACACACATTTGTCATTTCCTTTGAATGTAACATACTGGAAAAAGTAATCAGCAATTAAATTGTGCATTTTCACTAGGTCAGTCTCCTATCTATAAGACTCAGGCTCCTCTATTTCACAGATCCACAACCTTTAAGAAAGAACAACACACTAGGTAAACTGTAAGGAAAGCCTATATACTCCAGCCACATTCAATAATGGATTGGACACTGTCTCTTAGTACAACCCAGGAAGATACATGTCTGTCTCTCAATTTGTGTATGAGTTCGCGTAAAGGTGCATCTACTCTTTCGTACATAGTCTGCACAATTTGTCAGGAAGGTGTCACAGCAAACGAAGGCTTCGCTCTACTGCTAAAATGCATGTAAGTGAAGGAAACTGCATGTAAGCCCAAACCTGATCATCTGATGTTCCCAGGCTATTGAGTCCAAATGGAAGACTTTTATATTGTCTCACCAGATATCTCTACAACTGATACAGTAGCTCTGTGGTTTGAGCTGTATTCGTCTTTTAGTTTCGATTTTAATTTATTTTTAAGAAAATTGATTTCCAATATGCCACCTACAGTATAAATCCTAACAAAAGGTTTGCAAATACATGCTACTAGGAATTTGTACTAAGGGCACTAGTCACTCTCTTGTTATATGATAGATTTGCACAGGAGACAGATGATGGTAGAAACAGATTATTGTATAACATTGAGTAATAAATGCTTTGATTTCAATAGGTTATTGATAGTGGGCTGTAAATGTGAGAATACCAAATAAAGGCATTCTCTTTATGCAGCAGGGCTTAAATTCCATTCAAACCTGAATAAAAAGGATAAAAAGAAAGAATCCTCCTTTTTATCCTCAATGGAAAAGATATAATTTGACATGATAGTCATCTAGCTATTAGAGAGCAATAAAATAAGCAACAGTGCCCCATTGTCATATGTACTGAACCACCCACTAAAATATAAGGATACATTAAGAAAAATTACTAATGAAAACAGTTTCTTATTTAAGAAATAAATCATTATCAGACCAGACAGGATTTTATATTCCAGCACTAAATAAGCATCACATTGCAGAAAAATATTTCGTTTATATAAAAGTTTATATAAAAAATGAAGATCTTTTCTTTAATTTTTGAATATATAAACAAATGAATCCACTTCACCAAATTTCATAAATGCCTAACATGTTTTTAAAAAGAACCACACACACAAAAAAGCAAAGGTTTCTCCAAAAGAGCATTTTGTAGCAATAATACAGACTTGGAAGTGAATGATGGATCAGCATTTAATACATATTTTCAGGTACAAATGTGCAGTTATTGCAGTTTCTATTATCCTCTCCCCCTTTTAGACTATTAGTTAATCAACCATTCATTACATATTGAAACTGAAACTGTCCATCAAATGGACATACAGTATAATGCATTCTTCTGATGTCCAATATGGACTACAGACTTAAACTAAAACCTTGTGTGATAAATGTCACTAGTCACAAGTTTCAGACAGATACAGTATATCTTTGTTGTAATATAGACTATAGCAACTCTGCTCAATGGGAAAGTCAAAGAGTCTCACAATCATTCACTATTGGAAAAATTCACCTTTTTCTCTTTTTTTGAAAGGGAAGTAAAGAAATATACAGTATTTAAGATGTAAAACAGCTTCATTGAAGCAGTATTGCACTCATTACTGTACAGTGTTTCAAGGTTTAAAATGATGCATTTTGAAATTATATTTCTATAAGATTAATAGCCAGTCTTGATTAATCTTTGGTCTTGTTTTCTGCTTTAGATATCTTTATATCTGTTTGGGGGTTGTTTTTTTCTGAAGTGGGGTTGTTTCTTTTGTTTGAAGATTTTTTTTATTATTTCAAGTAATCCAATGTACAGAATACAGTACATACACGGAAAAAATAACCTTTCTATCAGGTATGAAATGACATACAGCATTAAGAACATCTTTTTACATTTCCAAATACATATTTATGGATACATGTATCTACTGTTGAGCCATATTAAACATTATTAAAACTGTAAAAAGTAAATATAAGCTTTTTCTTTTAGAGGGATATTACCACTCTTTCTTAGTTTTATCTGCTAACCAGATATTAAACTTAAAGAAATTGCAGTCAATTCCAACCATAACGAGAGTGGATCAGGTGCTTCAATCCAGGATGCAAAAGCCTCTAAAAATGTGAAAATCAAATTATAGTAACAGCACTGTTTTGTGTCTAATGATTGTAACCTCTTCCTGACCTTCTCTGCACAGTCTGTAGCACAGTAGTAAAAATACAGGGTGCACTTTCATGCCCCTTTTGCAGTGCAAATTGCATTTTCATGCCATCTGACAGCCACATTAATAATGTTAAGGTATGTATTCATAAGCTCGTTATTAAATATTTAGAATGAATAGCGCAGGATTGAAAATTGACTAGCAAATGCACTGTAAAAATGCTTTTTTTTGGCCTTAGAGTAGTGTTTTGAAAAGGATCCATTTTGGGCTTAACACTCTGGCAGTGATCTATGTGCCCTGTAATGTAATCATCTTTTTCTCAGTCAAGATTTCACCCGCAGGCAGACATCTGTCACAGGATGCCCTAACGTTCTCTTGTTGTTAAGTGCTGATGACAGCTTTTTAATAATCAAAGGTGTCCATAAGAATCCTCAAACCTTTTTTTTAAAAAAAGGCTAGCCAACATGAGTGCTTTCTTCAACAACTGATGCAAACTGATTTAAAAATCATTTATTCTCCAGGTCACTCATTTTTTTAAATTTCTTTTTTTTACTTAACTTAAGAGTTCCATTTTGCTAATCCTTATTCTCCACTTCAGCCACATATTCCTTTATGGAGGCAGTTAACTGTCAAGGATAAAATAAAATAACAACTATTGAAATACTACCATCTGGACAAGCAACAGAAGTGCATTCTTGACTTGCCCCATGGGTTTTAACGCTCCAGGGAGTGATCTTCTCAATGCTCAGTGGAGGAACCTCCTTCGAAAATACAGTAATTAGATATTGACTAAAGAGTTCTTAGTAATGTGATTTTTAATAAATTAGTGTGTACTTTAATGCTAAAAAAACATTTATTTCTAAAAGCAATTGCAAAATAATTAAGAATTAGGCTAAAATATTTAAAAAAGTGATCAATTTGATCAAATTGATATCACCACAAGGTTTGTCAAATAACGTATGCAATATTTATTTTATATGCAGGAGTTCTTTGAAGATCAGGCATCATGGTTTATGAGCCTGTTACACTAATCTCACTCTACTGAGCTGTTAAAAGTGCTCAAACTTCTTTTATGGGGGCTGATTTTCAGGGTATAAACTGGGATTGATGCTTGTATGGAACATGGATGAGAAGTTTGGAAGTGTGTTTCAGTTCAGATCCATTTTCATACCTCGTCCTATAGTATCAAAAAAAGAAGCAAAGCATAAATTTATTATCACTGTTTGGGAGTGTTCTGCAGAGATGAAAATCAATTAAATAAAAAAAAATCTAATAAAAACTGTTTAAAAAAACAGTTACTTGGGTGTTTGTGTATATTCAAAGCAAAAGCAAACATACAGTCCTATACTTTATATGAACTAGATGTACTGTAAATCAAAATTCAAAATTGTCTTATGGTCATTTTTAAAAATATATTTAAATACAAAAATCACTCCTCTTTTCTATTTTCCTGTCCATTATTATAATGGAAAATGTATACGTACAAGTTTCTCATCTTTGGATTGTCATGTCATTTCATTTACCAAAACGCTTTATACCATACGGTGTCACAGGAAGCCGGAGCCTACCCAGCAAGCAACGAGTGCAAGGCAGGGTACACCCGGGACGGGGCGCCAGTGCAACGCAAGGGCAAGTACAGGCCAATCATACATGGGGAGAATTTGGAGGCTATGGTAAAGGCCGAGGGGGGAAATTTGACCCGGACACCTGGATAACTCCCTACTCTTATAGAGAAATGCCCAGGGATTTTTAATGACCACTGAGAGTCAGAACTTCAGTTTGATGTCTCATTTGAAAGACGGCACCCACTACAGTATAGTGTCTGATTACAATGTCTAATTATCAAATAGTTGTCTTTGTAGAACCTCATAATTTGAAATTACTATGTATCTTGCTCACAGCTTAATGATCAGCCCATGAGGTTATGGTGAAATGCTGAAATGTCCTATGAAATGTTCTTTTACACACCCTGTGATGCACAATGCATGCCATCAGTTTGAGGAGTGATGTTACTGTTGACAAAACAGCAAACTCTAATGCAAGGAGAAGATGTTCTGCTGTAGTCAATCACACCCAGCCCTGTTCTAACACTTTTGCACCTCCACTTGGAGAATCCCAGTCACAGATGCGTAATGAAAGCTCATTGTGCAAAGTCTGAATTGTCAATGGGTTGCGTTCTAATTTTAGTTCTAATTTATAGAAAGTTCTGAAGGCAAAATCTTCTTTCGTTTATAAGGGCTCATGATATTTCATCTGCTTGAGGGGTTAGAGGTTGGACAGTTGAAAGCTTTGGTGCACAGAAAGAATTCTTACAGTTTTAATGAGATCTAATGGCTCCATGAGAAAATGCTGCAGGTGCCAGAATTCTCAAGGCAACCTTGCATCCTGTGTATTTTTTTCAATTTTATCTCCTCTGCCCTTAGAGTAACAACACACAGGTCAATGAAGTTTTAGGTCATTTTTATCCTGACTTGCTTTCCTTTCCAATTACTTTTCTTCCTTTTTACATTAAGGGAAGTCCAATTTGTGGATCCTATTTACAATTCAAACAAAGGTTATTTTCTTTCAGGACGTAGCTTTCCGTTTTTAGCCATAGACCTCTCAGGTCCCTTCTCATCACAAGCTTGACAGAACCATTAGAATTCTATTCCCAGCACCCCAGACCTTTCACTGCTTATTAGCCAGACAATCCATTTGAGCAGGGCACAATATTCAGCTTTTTGCCCTGTGCTAATTTAAAGACGGGTGGAAATATTCTATCAAAGCTACTACATGGTCTTTTTAACTTACTGTATTTCAATGCCTCAACCAATCAAGGCAAAAAGAAAGAAGAACAGGAGGTAATGACAATGATCCCTTGAAGTTGACAGAAAAAGGTCCTCTTTATAAGTGGATGAGGCTGCAGAGTGTTTAACACTTCCTCAAAGGCCATTTCTACACGTACCCTTTGTGACAGCATATTTCTCATTTTCCCGTGAATGAATAAGGTGATTCTCTGTGGTCAAAAATGAAGCATTAGAGCATTAGATATTCCTTGACTGTGAATTATTATACAATGTTTTTTTTATTTGTAGATATATTCTTATATTCATAGATTTAATATAGTCTAAAATTAGTCCACTGTTAGTCTAAAAGTTCCACATTTTCAGTATAGCCATTAAAATAATTTAAAGTAAATATGGTCACAAGTTACAAACTGGTCCAGCTGAATAGGATTTGCTTTGACTTCATCTTTCCACAGAGAAAATGATCTACCTTCATTCAGAAACCCAGTTTGCAAAAGCAATAAAAAAAATGATGTTGAGCTTTTAGTCAGAGGATATTTTATATCCAGTTTCATTTATGCTTCCACTGCAATTTATAGTGATGAGAAGTAAGAATCATATATCAGCCAGTATATATCCCTATATAATAAATATATTAGCACACCGATAAATGCTGTCTTGTCTTCCTGAGCTGTAGAAAGGACTAGGCATGAAATAGCTGGGGTGGGGGGGGGGGGGGGGGATGCTGGCAGGATAAACTAATCATTCTAGTGTATCCAAAATATATTTAAATCCAACTTGTTAATTTCTGAATTCCGAAGAAAGGCACCACTACATCAGCTCAATGATGCCATCCGTAGAAATAAAACTCTGACCTACAATTGCTGTAAATGACCAATTTACACATGATAATGTATGTTGACAAACTACACAGTAATTTTGTTTGATCTAAAATTGCTAAGGCAAGGAATTCACAGGTGGTCAAAATGCCAAATGTCCAGGCACTTTCACCATCCCACTGCACTGCTGGCTTTGTTATTAGCTTGATGTGGTTCTCTGAATAAACCTGAAGTGAAATACATCAGCACCACGGACAGAACCTGCAGCCACTGGAGCTACTGCAAGCCTGGAATCGTGTCAAGCACTTAACATTTTCTTTGAACTCATATAAAAATGTTCTCCTTTCAGTTTTACTGTGCTAATTCAGTCGCTATGAAATTAACCTTTTACTCATTTAGAAACAGAAAGAACACAGAGTCTGTGAACTTCATCTTTTTTTATGTTTACTAATATGTTTACAATACTAAAGTACTGTACTGTAGTTCTTGTGGATCCACAAAGCCAGTTCTGTTTCCTTATTTTCTGTTGTGACTGGGGCATGGGCATTACAGTATGTTATTTTGTCACAGCTATTTAGTTCTGTGCTGCAGTTTGCACTAATTTCTTAAGATAGAACACCTCCTTCAAGGCACCACTCAGGTGCTGAGGGCAGCAAGAAACTTACATTTTAAAAAAAGTGCATGAATTAAAGTAAGAGAAGCATCTACATGAAAGGACTACGCAACTTTGTGAAGTAGTGTTGCTGCTGTTTTCCTATAGGGGATTGTTTTTTTTTCATTTGCTTCAGCTCACACACATTGTATTTTGTGCCCTGGCTCGTTTTCAAAGTAAGAAACGAGCTTTGTTTCTCACTGTGCTGTCAGCGATAAAGATCTACCTCCTTTTTGTACATAATAAAAGCCTGACAGATGACAATCTAATGTGGCCAGGCAGCTTTGGCAATACCTACATCCAAAACTATAACTAGTTTTTGTTATAACTTTAAAATTGAATCAGGTTGCTTGGGAATTGTAAAATCCAGATTTTTTTTTATATTTGAATCAAAAGAAATATTATCTAGACTATTAGATGCATGTAAAGCACTAGGCTTTTTAAAAGGGGTGGTGTGTATGATACAGTACTGTATGTCTTAGATGCAGTCAATTCAGAATACAGTATATCTATTTTATGTTTACTGTACATACTTTCCTTTGAGGTACGTACACTCAAAACCAAAATCAAAAACCGAAACAAAATCGACCATCCTTTCACAGTAACATGAAAAGGGACAAGACAGCATACATTTGGGAAAGAGTATCAAGCTGTGGAATAAAGCAAAGTTCTTTCCTAAACATGTTACTGTATTGCAGTTACTGTACATACACAGAGGACATTGGTTTGCAGTGAGATACAAGAAGAATGTGCATAAAATATTAATATTAAGTACAGGTATTTTATTTATATTAGTATGTTATGACATCTACATTTGTGTGAGATTACATTAACTTGTTATTGTTCTAGACACCTATAGACATGTTATATCTCTGCAGAAGAACATAGCCGAAGCCTGGTTCAGGTCTTAACCCTTTAAAACTAAGGGTGTGAAGCAAAAGAATATTTTACACATCATAACAATTTCATTTTATTACTTTTCTGCATTTCTTATTATTCCTTAATACTTAGTCCCCTTGACAAGGTGTTTTTTTTTGTTTGTTTTGCTTCAGCAAAACAACTGAATTTAAAAAAGCAAATACAGGCAGATCAAAATCTCAAGCTGATTTTACTTACATGCAACACAGCAAACCCACCATCACAACTGCTAATGGTTTGCTAACAGGCTTTATAATGGAGTATATTTTGGTTTCTTTTTTGAGCTTGAATTCAGTTCCCCCACAGCTAACATTTACATCTGCAATTGCTATTCTTTACACCTCTTGTCAACAAGATTGCTTTCAGTTTGTGAGTTAATACATTTTGAGCTGCAATGAATCATTGATCTTCCAAAGCCTAATAACACACTAAAAAACTCACTTTGCATTCCAAGGTTAAATGATATTTGCATTTTTATTGTTTGGAGTAATTTAATTTCTTTTTAATACAAAGTCATGGAGAAAGGTGACTTCTCAGTTTGACCATAATATCAATGGATTTTAAGGGGAAGCGGTCAAGTTCCTAAGGCATCTACAGTACCTGCAAAATACAGGTATATTAACCACAATTTAATTATAAGTACAATTGCACTGCAAAGAGTATTAAATACACATAAAATCCTAGTATTTGAAAAAGAATGGCTCCACCAAATTACTAGAAGTTAAGAACATGCAGTTTCCTTCAGTTAAATGTTATATAGTTTAGTTGCATTACGTCTATAATTAAAATGCTGCAAAACTATGCACCATTACTGGTAACTCTGAACTTTGTTATAATGTAGCACCATAAGAATATTTTGAGTTCTACATGTAATACATGCACTTACTGTACATTGACCTCTTCCATCCCATGCAGTGGAATTTTCAGATTAGCGTGCTACTCATTGGTATTACAACTCAGAAATGGCAGAACATGTGTAAAGAGCAAGGACTGCAGGCAGTTCCTTTTTGCAGATTAACAGTGGGGAGGAATGTTGGTCTCACCAGCATCCACCAGGGCTCTGGCTTTATATTTCAGTCTCATTTTGCTCTCGCTCACGTGTGGCAACTGCTGCATATCATCTCATGATTTTGCATTGAAAATTGTAAGCAATCTATATTGCAATCATGTCAGAGAAGCACTCAAGGGATTTCATTATTTACTGTGTATTTTATTTCATGCTTAATTACTGAACAGTACAGAGCAGGGTAATGAAATGTACTATATTGACAAATTTGTTCAATGGTAATTTTCTCTAATTTATTTACTATTGTACTATATATTTTAAGCGAATGCAATATTTAGTGTGTAAGTGTTCTAATTATAGGGTTTTAAAGGACTTTTTTATTGTTATTAATTTCAGTCCCCATATACTGTATAAATGGGAGTAGTTTCTCTGCCTCATGGACTGTTAAGCTGCTGCTACACTCTCTTGCTCTCCGCCTCCGTCTATGATTAGTACACACCCACCTGTTAACCCTTAAAGTGGAGCGAACCCTTGTTGAACCTGTAAGTCTGCTCTCCTACCCTTCCTGTCTCACTTGCAGACATAGCTTGGGCCAATAAGAGAAGATCGCTGCAATATCAAGAATGGTAATTCTCTATGTGTGCTCAAACAACAGTTCAGAAAGGGTTGCTCTCTACTTACTGTATGTTAAATCAGGTAAAGACTTATGGAGCCAAAACTTAACCTTACCCAGGAGAGGATGTGGGTGTATTACCCACTGCTGTTTCAATGTAATAAAACTGTAAATAAAATGTATTTCAAAGTGTACCCAGCACTCAAAAAAGGATAGTACTGAATAAATTACCTAGAACTTTCATAGTGTGGACTGGGGGGTCTGTGGAATTGTCAATTAGCAAGAGCTGTGTACTTGCATTTCAGTTTTGAAACTTATGGATTGAGGATCAAGATACTGCAGTGAAACTGAGTTAAGTAAATGATACATTCAATGCTGGCTACCTTTAAAATACCCCAGATAATGGGGGGCAATTCAGGTCATTTTCATTAAAACAACAGTGCTTAGTTACACAAATTTGGCATAATTTCTCTTGAAGTATTAATCACTTTTTCCATGAACCAATTTTCCAAAAATAACTAAATAAGGACAATTAAAAACAATACAATATTAAAGTATTTCTCTGTGTCTGTGTCTCTGTGCAAGAGTAAAAACAGCTACACACTAACTGACCTGTTGCTCATTTATTTACCAATTATTTACCTGTATATCCTGTAAGGCTCTTATTGTTGGTAAATAATAATGAATATGGTAAATAATAAATAATTAAATTTCACATCCTACCAATTTGGCTATATATTAAAGGGGTATAGTACATGAGAAATGGTACACATTAAAATTGAAATTGGAGTAAAAAAAAGGATGCTAGTATACAGTGCCTTTACAGGTTTACATTATTTGAAGGAATGCATTTCATGTTTATTTAAAGAATAATAGGTAAATATTATTACAGTCCTACAATTCATTCTCACAAAGGTAAGAATGTAATCAGTGATAACATCTATTTGATTTTCACACGGGTCATCATTTTAAAATTCAGATTTAAACCACTGGAGGTTAAGTGCAACTTAAGCACTGATGTCTGCACAGGCTCTAGAGTCTTGTAAATTGAAATGGAGAATATTGAAGTTAATGCCACGTATATCCTTTGTCAAACAGGAGCTAATCAATGGGGAAGTGGGAGCAGAGGACAGCACACTCTCAACAACCTGGATCAGATCATGTCAAATTGAAGACAATACAGTAGCTGCTTTAGCAGGAATAGTATTGATCTCTGAGTAGTTTTGGATTGTTCTTCTTCTTATTATTATTGGTGAAAGTTCATTTGTTCCTGTACAGTGTTTGTTATTAAGATACTGATGACAACATGTAATCTACACTAACTCTGCAGCAGAATGCTTGCCACAGTGACCTGTTATACTGGCTGCACAGACAGCCCCATTTTTAGTGATTGTCAACTTGAAAACTCACATTTTGAACAATCGTAAGATGAATATTTACAAAAGAGGGAATTGTGATGTGAAATCTATGATTTTAATTTAAATTTTAATATATTTGTTTACTGAACCAAGCAATGCACTTCTGTCACATAATGCATGTTTCTGAATTTCTTTTCAGAGCAATGACCTGCTGTAAAATAACCACAGAGCTGAATTAAAAATAGCCAGGCAAATGGAAAATATGGGACTAAATGTATGCTTGTTTCTTTACTTCCAAGTCTGCTAATATAGTGGTTGACATATTCATTTAAACATAAGTACTTGTATTTGTTTATCTTGGAGCTTTGCATGCACAGCAGTCTGTACAATAAAGAGTTTTTTCTAGAAAGCACGAAGCCTGCAGACAAGCTAAATGGCTCTTGGAGTTATTGTAATTTGCCACTTATTCCATACCTTGACCCCACGTCAGACTCTTCCACCCCTGCCTTTGTGAGTTTGTTTTGTTTCGTATTTTGCAAAGACATTATTTATATAGAAGGCTTGATTTATCATCCATACTGCAATCTAATTGACATCATTTACCATTAAAGAATGACAAGCGCCAGCCCTTTCATGTTGTACTATAGATATAATTTGTATTTGTAGACATATTAAGCTTCATTTCTTTCTTCTTACCTGTAATTATCATTGAAATCAACCTTTCAGCACTCACATGAGAACATAAACAGGCTACAGATGAGAGAAAGCCACTATGCTTGTCTAACTGCTAGAAGTTAATCTTGAAGGATTTGAGACACTTTCGTCAGTCTTTATATTATGCACTCTAGTAGTGGGCACAAACAAGGATCAACATGTTGGTCTTTATCCACTTTATAAACAAGGGGAGTTTGACCCCTGTGACTGGATGGAGGCCATTTTTCCACTTGATAGACATATGTTAGACTTAACAAGCTGAGGAAACAGTGCAACCAGTTTACTAGCATTAAGGGAACAATGTAATACTAGACTTACACTGTAAAAGCCTCATATATATTTCAAACAACGAGCACTCTTTATGTTGTTGTCTAAGTCTCCCATGAGCTGGAAAAGCATTTACTGCTGGGACATTAGTAATAGTAAAACCTGAAACCAAAAAAGTCCTTATAAAAACAACACTATTCCCTGTTTAAAAGATAGTGAGTGAAATCAAATCTTAAATGTCATGAGTTTTCTTTTTTGGTTTTTCCTGTGTGCAAAAAAAATCATGTTCACTGTTCAGTGTTAAGGAGATAATAAGTACACAAATTAAAGTGTGGAACACCCCAGTCTCTGATGCAATTAATTAGTAAATGCAAATTTGGGAATTGACACAAAAGACTGAAAAAAAAAGAAAAAAAGGAGTCAGTTGCAATAGAAAGTGTACCGAAATATCTTCAGATTCATCTTGAAGTCTGCACTCATTTTAATTCATCTTTTTGAGTTCTGCTTGAAAGCACACTCGCTAGGAGCTGGGTATTCCTGTTTGTGGTCTTTTGTGAAATGGGAGGAAAAATGCTTTCATGGGATTGTACAAATTGAATTTGGAGTGGTTCTCTTTTCTCCCATCTGGGTGAATGAATCTCTTAAATTAAGCTATTGTGAAAATGCCACCTTAAACAAATAATCCACAACAGTTTAAACTTGAATGAGTTAAAGCTGTGATACTAAATTAAATAAAATAACATTTCACAAACCTTCATTTGCTAAGAAATAGAATTATCTTGAAAATGAACTTATCTGACTGCTATCAAGTTGGAGTCTGATTAAAATGAACAGTAAAGAGCAAATGGATATTTTACTGAAAGTGATTTCATAGCAAAACAGTGTACTTCATAACAAAATTGCTAGTAATGTTTTGTAAATATAAAGAAATTATAAGTTGTTAAACATTATTTGTTGTCCCTGAATCTTTAGGGTTTTAAGGAGGTTGTTCAGGGACACTTTTCTATAGAAGATAGCGCCATGGAAATATGTAGATTTGGAGATTAAATGCCATTTAGAGTTTTTTTCCAACAACTACATTTTCAGACCATGGAAACAATGCAAACAATTTTTACCACAAAAATATTTTTCCAGCACTATCATTTCTCCAGTCATTAAAAATAAAATGAGTTGATGGTGGCATTTGTTTACACATAAAACAAAGGCTTCTGGATCAAGAAATTTAGAAACAATGTAAAATTATTGTAAAATATTAAGGGAACAGATAAGAATAGACTAAATTCTCAAGTATGATGTATACTGTATTTGCAAATCTGTATTGTAAAAGGATGGTTGTGTAATGTCACTTGTACTTACAGTAAAATAGTTTTATCTGTTCTCTAAAATAAAAAAATAAAAAATACTGAAATGCTGGTAAATAAACTCTTTGCAGGAATAAAATGATGCGGTAATAAAAAAAGATTGGAAGGCAGAGGAATTGTCGTGTGTCATTTTTCCGTTACTTTCATCAAATGTTTTGGTTCACAATCCTTAAACTATATTCTTCATAAAAATGTGTTAGTAATTTTAGATTTTCATCTATTTGGTCTATAGTATGTAGGAAAGTCACTTTTAGTTATCAAAACTGTGCCCGTGTCAGCTCTGCGTCCCCCATGCTCAAAAATCAAATCTAACTACCAAAGAGGCTAAATGGGCTGAATGATTTCTTGTCTGTAAACTGTTCTTACCTTGGTTTTAAAGCTGACACACAGAACAAGAATATAATACCCCCTGCTCTAAAGAAAGTGATAGAAAATGTTACAGTGGTATCCATGATTTACCCTCTCACTTTAAGAAAAGCCTTTTTTTCAAAAAAAGGATTTTCACAGTGCTCGCTGTTTCACCTGGAGCTAACAGAGCTCTAACTGACTAATACCAACCCCATATCAACCTCATCTCCAGCGTAACTGAGCCAATTGTGTGTTGCCACTTAAGGAATCCTGGTCGTAGTTAGCTAGTAACATGACCTAAGTTCAAGCTCATGACTTCTCTATCACAGGGCTGAACCTGTGCTCAGAGGGAGTGCCTTTACCAGTCAAGCCATTTAGAAGCCCCTGGGTAAAATCATTTTTTCTTAACATCTTATGAAATGTCTGAAGGAAAACAAAGTTTATAGACAGTGGAGTGGATTAAAAACAGATTACCTCAGCCTGTTCTATACTTTAATGTAAACAGTGTATTGTTGGGTAAGAGTGTATTTTGAATCCTCCTATAAAGATATTACAGAAGAAGCTTCAGATTTTGAAATACTACAACGTATCATGCATCAGATGTGTGAAAGTCTACTGTCTTTCTGCTCTGACATGTTTTAACAATTTTCATTATAGAGACATTAGAAAAATGTGTCTCTGGTAATTGTTCCCATCCCTGAGCTCCAATAAGGGTAACCCCCTACTGTTTGGGACCCAAGATAGCTGCCAAAAATACCATCTGAAGTCAATACTATAGCTAGAAGCTGCAAACTTAATATGTTTCCTTTCACTCTGCAAATTCGCCTCCACCAATAGCCTTTCTAGTTTTCATATGACAGTGAGGTCGAGGGCGTCCAGTTTCATTCAGGGATATCCAACACATTAGAGAAACGTATGAAGAAAACAAACCTAATATTATGATGACACTTAAAAATGGTGTTAGTGTTATTACAATATTTAATTATAATTATATTTCTAAAATATCAATTTAAGAAATATAATTATAATTATACATCACAAAAGTAAATTTGTATTCCTTGTTTAGCATATCCTTAACATACTGTACTGTACATTGTTAACATGAGCTTTTCATTTTTAAGAACAATGTGAAATATTTTAAAATTCTATTATTTATACATTCTACAAAGTTGCAAATATATTAATATAATATATGATAGTTTATATAAGGCTTTTTGAAAAGTTTATAGCTTCAAAATAGACCCCCTGAGGAATAGTTGCTGATTTTAACCGATGTTGCAAAAACCACTATACAGTAGTAGTGCTATAGATTCTTTATAGATAATTTGTGCTATTGATTCCCACCTATTGATTGTATTTCCATCACATCCTAGATTTTACAGTTTTACAATTACTAAAAATGTAAAAGCAAACATTGTGGTTGGTTGCAGTCACAAGAAAATAAAAGCAATAAAAAGGGACAAACAATTCGTAATTTATTTGTCCTCTCGCTCCCTACATATTCAGCTCAACCATGCAGAATAAAAGTATTTTCCTTTGTGATAATTGTCGTAATCTATCTTGAACTTGCAAACCAAGAATCTTAGTTGATGTGCAATGATATCAGTTTTCTTTTTTCAGCATAGAACAACTTTTGCCAGGAGAATATCATTAATAACGCAGGGAAGAGAAACGGACAGTTGCCAGAGCAGCACTCTCAAGTCACCACAAATCCGGTTAGATTATCATTAAAAGTCCTGGGGTGGATCAGAACGAAAGAAAAACCTTGTGAAGATGGAGGCTGATAAATTATTATGTGCAGTCACTAAGAAGGAGTTCAAATGAGAAAGTAATTTTACATTTACTACATAGCACTAATAATTTGCAAGTCATTCAAGAATTTCTCAAAGAATGGGGGAGGAGACAGGGTATGAAACTGATCCTGATATGGAGCTACACAGAAAAAAAAATATACTGTGGCTTGTGACAGCCACGCTTGTGACAAAGTGTAAAATTGAAGTGCTTGAGTGTAAGATTTATCACTTGACCTGCAGGGCTGGATGGTACAAAGCCTTTTGAGAGTGAAACATGAAGCATTAAATAGATTTATGCAACAAACCAGCAAGTGTGGCTCTGGATTAAAGATGGAAAATTCCTTTAATTTACAAATGGAGTGGACGGCAGTCTTCAACCAGGTCAAGCATCCCTTTTTAATAAGCCTACCAAATACTAGGAAAGCCTGGAAGGAAATAGTTTAGCAACTCTAAACTGAGACTAAATGGATTTAATCTAGCTAAACCCATATTTTCAATGTCAAAAGTGTTAATGCATAGACTTGCCTAACCAGAATAAGGGAAGCATGCTACTTAATGAAGTACTTTTTTTCTTTAATAACTGCAAGCTAAGAAGACTGAAGGTCAAGGAGCACCTTCCAGTTTCACTGGCTACAGCTGCTTTTCTCTTAAAAAACAGTTACCCAACTGAACTGTATAGATATTGGAGCCACAAAACACAGATCAGCTTCAGTGATCATCTTCTTAACCACATGACCTGATTAGTAAAGATCACTGGGATGGTAAGACAAATTAGACACAGCTAGCTTGCATTCCACCTTGAAGCCTAATGTCATCTGGACCCAGATGCTGAGCACATCTGGAGATAGTTAGTACTAGGTTATCAGAGAAAAGAAAGCAAAATCAGGTTGCTACAGTACATGGTGTGGCACTGGTGGAACAGTAGCTGGATTTCTTCTATCTGGACCTGAACTTCCTTAGCAAGGTAACAGGGATCAATGGTGTTGTCATTAAGAGTAGATCTTAAGCACAGTGAATATAATAGTCGTGACAATTTTCACAGGAGCAGCAGTGTCAACCTCGATGACTAAATCCAGAAACAAGTTATATACAGTATCTCTCCTGCCTAAGCTATACCTACCTCGTAAAGAGTTAATACTGTGTGGGATACCTTCCCCGGTTTCTAGTCTTCTTTGAGAGGGAAGTCTTCATCTGAAGGCAAAGTTCAGTTAAGCTGTCATGTTGATGGTATTTATCCTTAATAAAGAAAAGATGACCATAACTGAAAATTTCTCAAAAATATCCCATGAGTCATGAGTCATCTTTGTGGGTTTTCCATATTAAAGGACCACAATGAAGGCTATGATATGTTGTCCAATTTATGTTTATCTTATTTTAGCATTAAGAAGTGTATGATACACTCTGAAAGCAGCCTTACCGTGAAAATTATTATGTGGTTATTAGATATACTTTAGATATATGTCACAAATAAAGACATGTTCAAAAATAAACATGATTTCAAATTAACAAAACTGTGAAGATAATACAAAAATATGGGAAAAACATTCCAAACTGAGGCTGAAACAAAACTCTCACTTCACCCAGATTCTCAAACTAGAGAAACTATTTGCTCAATCAAACTGAACATTAGAAAAAGTCAGGATAAAATAACCTCTACATTGCAAAAGGTTTGTGGATGTTAGGAGCAGACAATAGATTTACTACCTAGTTATTTTAAGGAAGTGGCTGTTTCCTAATATACTGCATTCACAGTTGAATGTGACAGACAACAACAGTTATTTGGAGTTTAAGCCATATTAATACTGTAGGTATATTATTTTAAGATTTTGTAACAACTCAAAACAGAAACATTTTCCTGCAGTGAATATCTTTCCACCAGCAATCCAAGGAATCCAATCTAAAAAAGTCTAAAAAACATCGAATGCTATAGCAGTCACATTTGTCGTAATGAGACGCACTCAAAATCAAACACTGAAAAATTTCAGATTCCCTTCAATGAAACAGGACCACAATGCAAAGGTTCTGAATAAAAGACAATAGTTTTGAGAATAAGGATTTTTGTTTGTAAATGTACAATTTTACTGAACCCCCATACTTTTAATATACAGTATGCCAAGAATTGTAATGCTTGACAGTAGTGGAAATCACTATAAAGCATGATGAAACCACAGAAATCCATAGCTAACATAAAACTAAAAAATGGAAAACGTGCTAAAATAGGATAAATTCACCATGGAAAACATTCAAAGGAATGTTTGCGTCTTTAAGAGGAAAAGACAAAAAACTTTATGAACTGATGTGGACTTACAATTCAGTTAGGGCTATTATCCTTTTTTTCCACCCACGCATTCCAAAGTTCTGTCTCAGATGCTCAAAGGAACATCATTTAACAAATATATTGCTGACTCATTTCCAAAAGATATAATATGGAGAGCATATGTTTTCTTTTTCTTGGATGTTGTTGGTAAACTTTTGGTTAAAATATTTAAAAAGTAACCCAGAGTAATAGTTTCATCATTCTGGGTATCGATCCAAAACATTTATGAATATTTTTGTATTTATTTCTGAAGATTGGACATTACATTACTTAAAAATCATCCAGCAGTGTGGCACCACTGTACTGCAGTGTAACCAATCATATCAAACCCAAGTTAATAAATCAAATAATACACTTTTCAATATTGGAACTGTATAATTACTGTATATATATATATTTCTAACTACATAGTTGAATACATTACTAAAGATCAATAAAGAAAAAATAATAATTTTTGCAATTACACATTTTAAACTAATTCCAAAATAGTGTTAATATCTCAGATATTATCTCAAATACCTCAGTGTAGATTAAATATTTTTTATGTATTCAGATTTTTTCAGTGCAAATGAAAGCAGAGCTTTACTGCCTGTTGTCTTTAGTACAAGTCATTACTCATATGATGCCTCTGTCAGAAGGGTGGAATGACAGTACAACCACAGAAACAGGTCACCCATCTCCAGCACTTGTAAAGTTAAAATACTAACAACACTATTAAAGCCAAGTGGATTTATATCAATAGCTCATTTTTTGCCAGTTCAGCAGCACGCATCCCAGATTTTCAACAGACACTTGTAGAAAATAATGATATACTACAAAGCCTTTAACTCTCCAAGTTTCACACATTCCACCTGGGAAATAATTACCAAGGAATGTTAAATAGCAGGAAAACTCCCTGCACAGAGCCTTGGAACATAAAATACAGTAAGTCTGACTTAAACAAAATCATGTTTTGATGATGTGATGATCAGTTACTAAAAAAATATAATTACAGTACAGTATGTCTCAGGATATTCTAATTCACACAGCATAACAGTGAAGAAATACAAACTCAATTAGAATATTAATGGAAGGCTTTGTCAGCTTATTCAGATTATACAGCAGATTTTCTTCATTATAGGCAGAAATTGTAACCTAATATGAATGACGATTGCCCTGTCCTTTTTTTATGAAGTTCCTAAAGTCTACAAATGAGTCATACAAATCACTGACCATTGTGAATTCTGTATTTGCTGTGACTTGTCATTGAAACCCAACAGAGCACACTTCCAAAGGAACACTAAACGAACACAAGAGTCCAAGATAACAAATAAAAAATAAAGAATAAGCTTTCCCTGTGGGGAAGCCTTGAAGGACTCACCACGTCAACCCTCCCAATAAGATGAAACTAATGAGAAAAAAAGTATACTATTAAAAGCTTTATTATTGCTCCACAGGGCAGTTTTTTTTTCCTTTGCTGCCTTTCATTAAGAATTGATTTTGTAGAAGCACTGTTACTGCAGTTCTTATGAAATGTTAGCTCTACGGCTCATTATCTAATAAACATATTAGGACTTTTAAAACAAATATAGACTTCACAATGGAGATTACACTAATGAAGCCAAATGTGGCACACACTGTCACAACGGTATGTTCACTGTGCTTCTAATGAGGCTAGGGAATAATTAGAACAGATGGAGCTCTCAGGACGAGGGAATTAACCCCAAATGGCTATCATGATCAGCATATAATGAATACCCCAAGAATGGAATAGGATATACCAGCTCTTCTCCACACAGGGAAACAAAATATTTGGACACGCTTATTTATTGTAGTGTTTAGAAATGAGTAAGAAGAAGACAAAATAATTGTTTTCAGCTTCTCTTAATTACATAGTGTTTGATATCTCTTGTTTTTTTGTACTCATACTCATTACAGACTTCTAATGAAATTCAAAATGAGGAATGTTGATGTACAGTTTTTCTTCATTGAGCAATGCACTTTTTCCTTTTGTACATCCTGTTTGATGCTTTTTAAAAGCTAAAAGACAAGGAAGGGTAGAATCGGGGAAATTTGCTCTACTTGCTCTTCAACTGCTTTCATTTCATCTTCAAATCTCTTACATTTGTCTATTAAAATTCCTTAACGTTTAGGATGGCAATGCTGTAGGGCCCTAACACAATGCACTGTTTTGTCTCACGCTAGGAAGTGATGTCATTGAGCACCAGCAAAAGTCAAGGTTAGAACATTTAAAGTGACAGTCTTGGCACAGCCTGGCGCTCTTCAGCAAAAGTTACCCAAGGCTCCCACCCGTCTTTGTGGCACAGAAGTTTCTGTGAAAGTAGACAGTGTTGAGCCTAATCTTCTATTGTAATTAGACTTACAACAGTTTTAAATGTAATTCAATTGAACAGGCCCTGGTATAGAGTGAACTCATCTTCTAAATGTCCCCTTTTCAATACTGTTCAGATTATTAACATTCAATTGTATATTGTTCAGATTATTTACCAGAAAAGATTTTCAGGTCTACTGTTAAGCAGAAAGAACAATCTTTTAAATTCAAAGAAGAAATATCAATATTTACTTCTATCTCATTAAAGTGGAAGAGGTGGATCAACCCAGAAACACATAGAAAAACTACACAGTCCTTCCCTTAAAATGAGCAGTCTAGCAGTGGACATACTGTAACACATACGCAGGATGACACTAAGCACAAATGCGGCAGTTACCTCAGTATCAAGAACCTTAGCCTTGTTGAACATTCAAGGTCTCACACAGAAAGGGTTTCAATTTATACCATGAGGTTCAGAGTATTGCAAGAAAGCTAGGAAATTACTGCGTATTTGGGTCAATTCATTTTGCTACTCCATAAAAGGGGAGACTATAAAACTAGATGACCTGTAAATGAGCTTTAAGTTTCTGGGGTTTTCACTTACATTTTTGTGGAAATACCATTAAAAATACAGAACAATAACTGATGTGTGAAGGACTCAAAATGGCCATTTGATGTACATGACACTCCTTTTTTATTACAGTAAATAAACTGCCACTGATTGGCCACACTTAACCTGAGAGATCCATGAAATACAGCTGAGTAAACAACTCAATTACATGCCACTGTTGTATTCTTTGCTGAGAACTTAAGACTTGTAAAAATGTTTCATATGGTTTTTGTCTTGAGCCTCTCAAATGAAACCATTGCGCTCATCCGTTTCCGAGAACGCAGTCTTTGAAGCTTAACTAAAATTGATTTTTTTCCATTTGATGTCCTTCAACAGCCTGTTATTAAAACTTCACTCACCCCAAAAACTTAGCCTTGATATAATTTTTTAGCCATATCAATTGACTTTATAGATACAAATGAAAATTGTATTTTTAACTAAAAAAATCAAAATGCTTACAGAAAGTCCAAGAGCATTCCAGATGTTTTGTTCATGATAATGTGTTTTTAATTAGTATCCCGAAAGTGCGACTGAAGAGAATCTAAAATTAAATTCTTGTTTTTTAGATTTTATGGTTGAGTAGATACATTGTATTTCACCCAAGCTTAGCAGTGTGCTTCTTATTAAAAATGCTTTGTTGAACCCATAATGTAAATATTCTTAGTAAATCAATCTAAATCACGTTTAACCATCACCATGGTCTTTAAAAGGAAGGTTTCTTCCTGAAGAGAACAAATCCTAAGAGTGTGGTGACCATGTGATTAGTGACTGTACACTTTTCTTTAGTGTACTTAATCCCCGAATCCCTGTGAATCAGAGTATCTCAATTGAAATGAGTTTCAGCTGAGAACGGCATTATTAGAGTAAGAAGTAAGAGTTTAGAGGAACTAAGAGAGGACAGGGGACATTCATTAAATCCAATTATTTGTAGTGGCTAACAATTGTAAACCCACAAAAGTAAGAACAATAAACTAAAAAAATACACACCATAACTAAAAATACAATATGGATTAATGGGACATTATATTAAGGGCAATAATTAAAACACATTATCACATAGAAAACATCTGGATTGATTTTGATTCCCTATTCATATTTTAAAAGTTTCTTTGGTATCAGCAAAACCTGTATGATGCATTTAAAATGATACCAAGACCTAATCAGCCGGTCTGTGAAAAAATTATAATGTTTTTATGTGCCTACCTACAAAATGGCTGACACTGATATTATACAGAATGTGTACACAGTACAGAACATAACACAAAATTCAACAACACACTGATATTGCTAACTTAACAGATTTGAGTTGATTTGTTTCAAAAGAAGCTCCTATCACAGGACAGAGGTTCCTATCACAGCTGGGGTAGTTTGCTTTTTCAGTTGGTCATGTTAATACCGCTGTATATTATCTACAGTATAAATGATGTTTTGTGAAATCTATATAAATTTCCAGTCTATTTCTTTAACTTTCAACAGGGTTTATTCATTTAATCCTACTGGGTCACCAAGTATAGAAGTTTCTGATACTTCTAAAATTATGTTTTACCTTTTTGACACATCATTCCATTAGTGGATAAGCCTTAGAAATGAAGGAAATTAGCACGTTTATTGGCAGGACCCAATAACTTCAGCTGCCAACAATGAGTTTATTAGCATTTGAAATTCTGTGTACAGAAAATATGGGACAATGATTAGCTATTACAGCAAAAATATTCAGTCTGGGCTGAGAGTGAGTGAAACTCATAACTTTGCAAAACTATCCAACACTGAAATTAATGTCCTGTTCAAGTCTCTATGATAGACATTTCAGTCTAACTTGTTTACTCATAGCTTTAAGTAATTGTCTGCAGACATTATACATGTTGAAGCAGTTAAATTCTGCTGTCAAAATTAACATGGCTTTTCAGGGGAGGTATTCTAATTTGGCTTCTACAAAACTGGCTGAAACAACAAAATCTGACACATGAAAAATGACAGTTGTGATTTTTTTGTCTCAGACAACATTTTCTAAACAGAACTCAATTACTGTAGTCAGATAAAGTGGAGGGATACCCCCAAAGTGTTACATTTTTTTTATGGAGTAGGCAGATGGCAGATGGAGGCATGGAGGCAGCTCAGTCTTCAAAGTAAATGTTCCTGAAATGTTCCATGTTCAACTTGTTCTCACAAATATTGCATTTGCGCTTATTTTCTATCAGCATGGCATGAATAAACCCACACTTTTGAATTTTATTGACCTTGTTTTTGGATCTTTTCATGTGACCTATAGGCCCCCACCTCAGTGAATTCAACATGAGTACTGAACCCTCATCTTACAAGGGAAAGATCTACAGTACATCTGACTACAGTCATTCTGTATTGTCTTATGAGTAGAACAGCTTTAGAACCCTGCTGTGTCAGACATATGATATTGTCACGTGACATGAGGTAGGTGGAAGGAAAATTGACTGTAGGAGCAAAGGAAATTCTATAATTGGCTGAGGATAAGCTGCTTGCTATAGATATTTGGGTCTCTCTCACCAAACATAGTTCTCTAAGGCCTTGGATTGGAAAGGGGTGGATAAGTGACCAATGCCTCTTTTCCACCCACATAAAAACTGAGCAGTCAGATGTTGCCCTACCCCCGCACCCTTCCCCACCATTATTTGGAACACGAATTACAGACTAAAAACATCCAGCTTGTTGTCATGACAAGTAGAGAAAAGCAGAAAGAAAACTGTGTGTGGAGCAGGGGCTTCTGAATATAAAGAAAAGTATAAATATGTTGCAGTCTTAGAAAATTTACATATAAAGTTAATTTACTTTATCTCATCAAGACTTTCTATGGTAAACAGGATGCATCTTAACAACAGATCTCTTTTTATCTTTCTTGCAGTCGAGGGTAAATAACAGAGTGACCATTCTTAAAATGGGTTATTTAACTCAATCTCACCTTCAGATGGAAATGAGAAAAACACTTCTAAGAAGTGTTAATGAAAACATAAAAACTTAGGTAACATGTCAGGCAACTTTTTCTTACTTTTCTGTTAACCTGTATTTCCTGGCATATACAGTACTGTATGTAGAGTATAAAGATTATAAGCATATGGCTTTAGTCTCCTACAAAAACAATACAAATAAGTATATATTAAATAAATATTAAAACCCGAACGACTTTGAAAAATAAAGAACATACTGTAGGAAATAGTGATCAAGTTTAATTTACAGCAATTAAAGCATGGTGAAGTGAATGGGTCTGATAAATGTAGGCTCTTCTGATCATGTTAACAGAAGGTTTATTAATTTTGTCAAAATAAATAGGAATGTAAAGCATGACAGAAAAATGAGACCAGAAAACCTTAATGGGCTCTAATGCAGAGTTAATATTTCATCACAAACCGAAAAAAGAAAAATACATTGTGAATGTATCATGAATACAGAGAGCTTGCTCATGCTGCTCAACACTTTTGAAATATTCTCTAATGACCTATTTTCTGTGTGACAAAACATACTTTTCTTGGTGATAAATACAATCAATATCTGTTATTACTTTGTGTAAATTTCCAACATATAGGTTGATACACAAATGTATTTAGTACTGTTTAAATAGAACTGCCTTTTTTTCTTTAAAGAGCCCAGCTATGTGCCCATTGAGATTTACTGATGTTACTGATAATATACTGAGAAGAAGAGTTATTTTGATGTTTTCCTTCCACGATAGCCACAGTACCTTGGACATGGTTTTGATGTGCATAATTTTTATTCTGCATGCCACTTTAATAAGAAGTTACAGGTGTATTATATTACATATACAGTATATGGAAATAGACAAATAAAGGAAAAATTAAAAGAGGAAATAATGATTTGTAGTATGGTGCTGCATATAAACTATGCATAAATGACAAACCCACACAAAGGTTTTTCTTATCTTGACACACAAAGAATCAAGGCATTATGGAAAACAATCCAAATTTAATTTGTACTGCATGTTTGCTTTACACTGATAGTGCTTAATATTGTCTGGCTGTGTTATTACTCTTTGACATTGAAAGGATTAATTAGAAATCAAGGTGCTTTTTCTATTTTTGAAATTAATTTCTTTGGACTGTTTTTACCCTATTGCATTGCTTCATTAAAAAAACTATTAAGTTCTTTCCCATTTCTTGGCAAATGGTTCCAGTGGAGACCTACAGTAACTAGAAACCATACAACATGATGTTTGAAGAAGCTGGCTGACAAACTGGGGGTAGTTTAATTTATACACGCTTTGGAATAATTGTTAGCTTTGGAATTCTGCAGCATTTCATTTATCATTCCACTTTGAGTATTTTAAGCTGTTAATAATGCACTATTATGTCCAAACGTTCAGATACAAGTATTGCAATCACAAGTAGACTAAACTATTTATCGCTTGCTTGCAAGATATTTATTTTTGATTAAGAAAAAAAATATAAAAAACCCATACATAAAAACATTTTCTTTACATTAAAACATCAAAAACTATGAAAACTGATATAATATTACAGTGCTTATCCTGACTTTCAAAAGCAAGCTACAGTTCTGGACAGCTACAGAACTGGAACATCACCACAGTAAACTTTGTAAGGTTCAGCTCAATTAAGAGCTTGTGCTTACAGTTCTAAAAGACAAGGAAATTTTACCATAACTCATTAAGCAAAGTCAGATGCTGAGAAAGTTTCTCGAAAGCTGGATTTAAACTTTACTTCCTACATCATCCTACAGATAATTGTTGCCCTAATTAGTGCCTGAGTCCACTTTTGAAGTGAAGGAGATGAAAGCCTTAATTGCAAAACATTACACAGTTTCAAAAAACACTTTATCATTGACACTGAGGCCATTTATTTTATTTTAATGTTTACAGTGCCTTTCTAAAATTTGTGGTTATGTTTTTCTTCCTGCAATGATCATGAAAAAACCTTTCTGAAAGAACTCAAATTAATTTGCTTGTGTTAATTATAAGTTTGAGTTTATATCAGAGTGATGAATAATCTTGTCGGAAGATTATGTGTTAATGGAATCTTCTTCTGCATATGAACTACCCGTATTGATCCTCATTAATTATATATTACAGTTTCTGTAGCTCTGTAGGCAGTCCTATAATGTTATCTCACTGAACAACACTTAAAGTCATTAAAATGAAAAAACTTAGAACTTGGCAATGAGATTCAAAGTACTATCACATGACAATCCCCTGTCTGAGGCGCTCCAGTCTGGTCCTTGAAACAAAAACAATATGTCATGATCTGTAGTCAGTGCAAGATTTATATACATTTGATACATTTGCTTCATTAACAGATTACTTTCCCCTT
Source organism: Atractosteus spatula (assembly GCF_055471065.1). Taxonomy (NCBI): domain Eukaryota; kingdom Metazoa; phylum Chordata; class Actinopteri; order Semionotiformes; family Lepisosteidae; genus Atractosteus; species Atractosteus spatula. The sequence goes on along the minus strand of NC_142708.1, from coordinate 60,435,600 downwards.
TGGGCTTTACAAAACTATTTGCAACTATATTGTTGAGATTGAGTACTAAAATGAAACCAAATGGTAGTGTGAATCCCCCCACATACACACACAAACCCTGAGGAAAACCACTTAAGTAATTAACGGTTGAAATCAGTCATCTCCAACTCTTGGAGTCTCCAGAGACAAGGTATCAGGAGCACAAAGCAGTTTGGGGAAGACCTGGGAATGTATCCATGCCTTCTTTCTAATTTATTCTCGAATGCAAATTTAATTTTTCCCCACTGTTTAAAGTTTATAATTCTTTTAGTGGGTTTGCTAAAGAAAAAAAAAAGGAAAACTGCTTCGGGCAACTTGAAATAATTTAATATGCCTCAAAAAAATAAATAGAGAAGAGGCCCGAATATATCTCTGCTTCCTGCGGAAAGCCAACAATACATTAAGCTATCATTTATCATGTTTGTCATGTGTCTGCTACTAAAATGTTTAATTTAAGCTTGGCACAATATTTCACTCTCAGGCACTCAGCTCAGACACATTACGCAAAAGCAGTTAGAACCACTTAACAGTGAACGCCATAACCAAAATGAAAATTGCTCATAAACCAAGTCCATGGTTTGCATTTTCTGACATGGAACCCTCAAACCCAAATCTCCAATAGTAAGCCTCTGTAGACTCTTCTGTCTTCTTGCACTCGAACTTGTTATTTTTTTCTGTTATATTATTTTTGAGAGCATTCCTGGAATGACATGCATCATTTTCCAGTGGGCAACATACACACAGTATAGACTTGTATCCGATTGGCAAATCTGATTTTGAGCAGTAGGCCCAGCTTTTGAACTTTTTTTGTCAATTTGTTTTTTGCTTTTCATCTGAGAAAAATAGCCATGAAGGTTCTTGTCCAACAAATGAATCACCTTCATGATCTGGTCCGTGATAACACTCTCAAGTGCTGTACTGACACATGGCATGTATAAAGAAACTAAAGCATACCTATGAGAGAAAAGCAAGGAAGCAATTCACTGGAGAGGTTCTGCAGACATCAATAAACCATAAGAGCCAAGCAGAACCCCAAGAGTAAATTACTTCCTTGTGTGCCCCTCTCTGGTATGTATTTTTAAAAATAATATATAGTATCACGTTGCTGTTCTCATGCTATTTCATCTGCTAAGCATGTCCCACCAAGAGAAAAGTGCGGCAGCTTCTGAAGAGATCAATGCAAGTTCCTGCTTTACTGAAGTGTTGGCATTTCCTTGGTTTTACAAAGAGACGTTCTCCTTCAGAGTTGGGTGTTTGCAAGGAGAGGCAAGGTTTGTCTTTCAGTTGACAGTTCTAAGGGAACCTGTGCATTTCAGCATTGTGTTTTGTAGATTTGTTAAGCGTTCTTAAAAAATGGGATGTGATAGAGAAAGTCCAAGTGGCATCAGGAAACGATGACAAAAAGGCAATGACAACCTGGTAGTGTGTTACCTTACTAGCTGATTCCAAATCTGTACATGGATTTGCAGTACAGGATGACTAATTTATCTAACGGTAAGATAGCCTGTGCTTCATATATCAATTACTTCTTACGCTTATCAAATCTCTTTTGGTATGGTCATTTATGTTGGTTTTTTTTTTTGGTGGATAACTAGATTTTTTTTATCAGCAGAAAAAGATTTATGGAGGATTATATCCTGTTCAGAAACAGATGGATCAGTGCCACTGGATATAGTAGTGATGTCAAGTAAATGTAGAAGGATGATATTGGACCATCACAATTTCAATGAGCAAAAAAACAATGGCTCTTGTAGACCAAAGGCCTGAGATGGGGGGCCTCCCTATAACAGAATCCTTGGTCATCAAGACTGCTGGTCAGTCCGGATGTTATACAGGGCAAACTGGTAAACTAAACTTTGCTGACACCAAAAGTAAAGATGAAAAGCTGTACTTGTTTTTTTTATTCCTTATAGTACTGTAAGTCAAACTTGTGATGTGGACAAAGTGTTTTATCATTTAAAGAATATTTAGTAGTTTTTAGATTTTAGAAATTATTCCTGAAATGTTATAGGATTTATTGTGTCCTGTACTCTATGTTGTATAGAAAACATCTATTTAATATTTAATCATACAGGTTTAAAAAATACATCTCCTGTAAATGGCTAGTGTTAATACTGCAGGTTTAATAAACATTAGGAAGAGAGTAAAGGACAATACATCACCACAGTTGTTTCTTTTGTGAAGAAACAGAGGCTGAAATATTGAAGTTAATTTAAACACAAAAGATGTAAGGCAGTTCTTAAATGAACCTACAAATGAGTTACTTCCAGGGCAGTGTAGCTTTTGAGGAAGAATGTCAAATAGCATGATAACCTACATTTTAAATGTTGCATTTTATAAAGCATTTGCATGAAACGAAAAACTCTGATTACAAATACAGTATAATTCCAATTTAGTTAAATACATATTAAAGGCATACTGACTTTGCCTTCCTTGGTTTGAACTAACCATACACATGGACTATTATTTTAAAGTGGGCAAATACATAGTTCCAAACTCAGTTATAATTGTTTCTGTGTTATCATAATTACCTCATTTGGTCAAGAGAGGTAAAAACTAGTTTTGTTCACAATACCAGCTTACAGTATAGTAAATGATCAATACTTGGTGACTCTTTTCAGTAAAAAATCTTGCTGGTACTGTAGGTACCACACAGAGAGTTTTTTTTTCAAATCAATTGAGTGATTGAGTGTCTAAGGAGGATTGGTCTTCAATGCTTTTGCCTTTGATGCAGTTCCACTTCCAAACTGGCAGGATGTTAAAATACCATTTGACACTGCACCCAAGGGCATGCTATTTTAAACGTGTTACTTTACTCGCACTTTCTTCTGGGGAATTTGCCATTCCATGGTCCTCCCAAAATTAATAGACCCTTCTCCAAGACCACATCACCTTTATCTTTAACTATCCTTGTGGCAGTAAACTGCAATCTAGGGAGTGAAGGCCAAGCTGCCTTGGAGGTATTCATTTTACTGTTGACAAAGAAATCATTGAAAGGGCTGTTTTCTTGCTCTGCTTTATTCTGTATTCTCCCTATAAAAGGATAAATATAGACAAGGTAGAGTTATGTAGCATGTTTGAAATGTAGTTTCAGGTTACATTTAAAAAAAAAAATATTTGTCTTTCAGAGATATTTTAACACAATTTCCCTTATTATTAGAACAGTGAAGATACTCTTTTATATTTTTTTCTGGAAGGGTGATCTATAAAAAAATAAAAAGCAGACATTTTTTCAATTATTGCATCTCGTACATGGCAGTGTTCTTAATTAAATGAACTGTCAAGTTAAAAGAAAAAAGGTGGCTTTTCTTCCAAATAAATTCCAGAAAGTAAACAAGGCGGAACAGCATAAAATCAATGCAAAATAAATTACATACAGAAGTCACAATACCGATAGTATTTTTTCTCTGTGTGACTGCAATACCAGTTGCTTAGAATGATGTAAGAATGATTTCCTCTATCTTTGGTTTTCTAATGTGAAATATTCATTCATGACCGTGATTTAAAACTAGTAAACATTTATAGAAAGCATAGTAAACAAGGTTGCCAATCCTGGAATATTTTTTACACATTAATAACCTGTGTAAACAAATTGCCCAGCAGCTGACAGGCTCCCTGAAAGATCAACCAATCTACTGTAAGATTGATTTTAATAGACTGTGGCCGGACATGTACTGTACACTACACCCCACTCTCATTTATACACATACATACTGTAAATAAAGACTCACTGTATAGAACAGCACTGACTTTCACACCTTCCCAGTCTGTAACTGCAGATTTCCCAGTTTGCACCTGTCTCAAACCCATTTGACCTGTCCAGTTCTGCATGGTTACCATCCCATCACACTGTGCATGTATCTTGCATTGAGCTACTTTTCCATTTCATTTGTTTAGTCAATTTATTTTGTTTAATCTGTATTGATCCTTATACAGCACTCTGTAACTTCTGCGCAGCACAACCTAATTTTTAAATATCCACATTTTAAATTCTCAAAGTAAATTTCAACATTCCTGGAATTTGGCATTCTTCCTGTTCACATGACAGAGAAACAGTAATACAATAACTATTACTATTTATCATTATGCTTCCAAGATATAAAGACATGCGTGCTGTTTAAGCTTTGCTTTTGCATTGTTAAAGTGCATAACGGTCATGTAACATGTGACTACATGGGAGATAGAATCACAACTCAGATCAATAAAGCTTTCACGTAAGGGAAATTTGAATTCTTTGTAATTGTTATGATCTAATTTCATTCTCCTCTTATGCTGGGGCACACCAGCGTCGACTTTATTGATTTTCTGACAAGGGTGTAGAAAACCTTTTATTCAGCGAGATGTGAGGCCAGTGGTCCTCTTAGAACTAATACTTATATGGATATTAACACAATTCTTGCACTACCTTTTAAGTTATGGAAATAAGAAAAGTGTTTATATAACCTTATGTGCAATTTAACATTAAAGTACTGGAGGGACAGGCAGCCTGGGCTAAAAAAGGAACCTTTGACAGGCATCACTGCAGGCCAGATTGTTTCTGCATCTTTTTTTACAGCCTAGTTATTGCATTGCTACCTGCCTGCATTGGAAGTATGCCATTGAAATGGAACATGCATGCTACAGCATACATAATTAAAAATATATACAGAAATACTTAATGGAAGTGATAATACAGGTATTTCACATCAAAGCTGCGTTAATACATATATCATAAGCAAACAAATGCACAAAGTTAACAAGGTGATCAAGGGGTTCTGGAGATGGGAATAAATAAGAGAAATATACAGTAGCTGAAAATGCAAAAAATAGACACAATATGAAGACATAAGTACAACCAAACCCTTCTGAATGCCACAAGTAAATACAAACTGTTTAACAGTGTTGCATTACACCACACAGCGGTCATAATGAAGGCGTTTTTAGCACGCTGTGTGGCAGATCAATTCACTTATGCACCAACGTGTCATTTTAACATGCTGAATGAAGACTCCGTTGAAACACAGCAATAAGTTGCAACGCAATGCACTTGTCTCGCGGTCACAAAGGTCCAGGAAGATAGCACACAACCCCTTACTGGTTCAAACTGCGATCAATTAGGAAACTGCAGAAGCATGAAATATGAGACTGATATGGGACATCTACAGAAGAGGGTCATGAGGTTTTATTAAAATCAATAAGAAAGTCATGACTAAGAACATTACAATGAAAGTTGACCTTGTGAATGGCAAAAAATAGCCCCAACACACTCCTTTCTTTAGCAAACCGTACAGCTGCTAAGTGCCCCCAATGCCTATTACATTATTGAAATTTACCTTTGTTGTTATTCGCAGCCACCCATACTCAGCCAGCTGCTGACACTATGCAATCATGTCATATAAATTGGAGCCATTTCTAGCAAATTCCAATGTGACCGAGGAAGCTGTAAATAGGAATACAGTATAATTAATGGTACACTGTTGCAAACACACAAATCTCAAAATGTGGGGCACATACAGTATTTCAGTAACTATTACACTACATGCAATAAGCAATTTGGGACAAATAAGTATAAAGTCTCATTGTGCTCATTATTTTAGGATAGAAAATGAAACCTAATGGCAATAAGTAATCTTGCTATTTGGGCAATACATTCATGTGCTCTTGTGCTTTGCTGGCAGTAGTGAGAAGAAACGCTGCATATACTGTACTGTATCTTCGTAACACATTTCTTCCTTTGTGTGTGAAAACTGGAAAACCTACAGATTTAAATGAAAGCACTGTTTGAAAACTTCTAACGTTTCAGTTACAGCGTAACAAGCACGGTAAAATAAAAAGACCTTCACTCAACATCTGGGTTATTGCTTTGAAACAGTTGGAGTGCTGTTGATTTCGACGTTATCCCCTTTGTTAAGGGGCTGAATCCAATGTTAAATCCGCATGAGGTTAAACAAATAGACAATCTTTCTCAGAAAATGAAGGTGTCTCCTCCAGAAATTAAAAATCATCTCTCATTTTATCAAACAGTGCTGTTTGATAATACATACAATTATGTTTGGAAACTGTATCTGAAACTTCGCAGGATTTTAAAAATCTTTTTTTACATACGACCGAACTTCTAATAAAGAAAAAAACGGTTGGGTTCCTTATAAAAAATATGAAAACATATAAATCAAAATCTACACATACAGTACAAACTCATGAGCTTGTTTACTAGCTTTAACTTTGTATACACAAAGTGGAATAAGAAGTTAGTTTTCTACGTCATGAAACGGTGAGTGCTAGTGTTCGCATTCCCATAATTTATATCAATTGCTTGCTCTTGAAAACTTACTATTTAGTATTTTGAGTTAAAAGGATATCAAAAGCTAAAACCAGAACTTTATATAATGCCCTTTTTTTTTCATTCGACTTCCTAACTGCTTCAAAATTGTCAGTGAGAAGGCAAGAAAACTGATAAAAAAAACCCAAAATGTTCTCATTGTCGCCTACGGGAAACAAGATAAAAGTTGCAAGAGCTAAGGCTTTTAACACAAAAAGTCACGAAACTAAATAGGTTTAAAAATGATGAACAAACAATTCTTTATCCGCATGCACAGAAGCAATTTACATATTTACATATTATTTATACTAATTACAATATTATTATGCATTAAAATAATATATATTATACGTTTAGGGTATTATTTATAAGTATACAGTATATACTCATTATAAATGCATACATAACTATAATATTTACTTTTCTATGATTCTACATTGATGAAGTCAAACACCTGACAAACTTTTCTGTACAATTCGTAAATCCAAGTATTACGAGAACAAGTAGAGTACAAACACGTCTTTGGAAATCTGTTAGTACTGTATATTATTATCTATTTCGTCTTTGAATTAATTTATATAATTAAGTCTTGTAATATTTCATTTAAAGCATTATGATCTAGGTGTCATTGTGGTCTCACTTAAATGAGTAAATAGCACTTAACACGATTTCCTACTATACTAGTGATAAAAAATAATTTAAGATTTAGTGACTAGGCCACTCATTTATTAGGACGATTTTTGGGAATTAGCTTAATCTACAAGGTCTGTATAATTTATTATGCAATGTTGATGCAACGGTAATTTTTTATGATTATATATTCATTGTTAGTCCTTGTACATGCATAACCTTTTTAAATTACATGACCAGAATATGACCTACAATTCCAAAATATGTTTTACATGTTGTGTTTTTCCCAGAAGTATTTGCTTTTTAAAGAATTTCTCACCTCGTTCAAATGTGTTCAAATGGCTCTTTTTTAATATTTTCAGTTATTTTTATTTTATTCCGTTTGAATTCTAGATGTAGGAAATAGATCAAATATTCATGTTCTGGGGAGCTCTATGGCCCAGAATGCAAGAAAGGAGGCAAACCATTAAAACTACCAGACAAAAGAGGGATTTGCATTCATCTTCCTTTCTTAGTCTAACTCTGCATGACTTGTTTTGTAATCTATTTATTCGTCAAAGAACAGAAGAGACAGTCTTGGAACAAAACGTTTGAGTTGAAAGTTTTGTTTTGGTATTTGAAGGCCATTATGCAAAAATGCCGAGAGAGTAGTCTGTCAAAATACAGCAAATGCGTGCTCTCAACTTTTCCTGTTAGGATTTTGTAAACAAGAATCTTCCTTTAATGACAAGTTTGAAAGGAATACCATTGTTTTATAATGCACTGTAAATGTGCATATGCACCTGTCTGTTAATTGTCTGGTCATTTAAAACAAACCCATTTTTATCAAATTAAAATGCACATGGTATAAAATAGCGTCATAGATCTTTTTGTAATTCTACACCAGCTTCACCATTGTATTTAACAATCAAGGCGGCCTTCTGTACAGTATGTGTATAAAGGAATATTTGAACAAAAAGGTGTTGCAGCATTACCAAAATGCTGTGTTTAAGCTATTAATCACCTCATGCAAACCAATGAATTCAGAAATTTAACCAAAATAACCATCAGTATAGTCTTCAAGAATATTGTTAATTACATGGTAGTCTGCCGCCAGTTTGCAAGGTCAAATGCAGCAGTATTTTGAACTGCACATATTATTATTATTGTTGTTGTTATTATTATTATTATAGTTGTTGTTATATGTCATTTGCTTAATACTCTGCTTTTAATACATTTCATTTCTGAAATCAAGCACTGTTTGGTTGAAATGTCCAGATTTAATTCAGATCTGCAAGGCTTCATGTCATTTGAGCTCTAAGAACCAAAATTGAAAAGGTACTAATCAAGAGGTCTTTAAGAAACTCTTATATATATGAAACCTGTACTGTAGCAAAAGGTCTATGACTGGCAGATCCTTTTCCTTAATATTAAACCAAAACTATTTGGAACCTTTTAGTTTCCCTGCAGCAAATGGAGGCAGTGCCTGGTTTGATTCCTTGGAGTCTACTTCATTAAGTGACCTTAAAAAGGTCAGTGCTCGTGCTGGTGGTTCCATGCAATGGTATCTTTATTGTCAGACCGCGAAACCAGGTGTAGTTCTTAAAAAAACAGAAGGAGGTAAATCTGTAATGCAGATTTCTGTAATGCAGCTGCTGGTAAGCAATCAGTTTAATTAGCTTTTGGGGTCATAGCAGGCGAACGCTGGCGTACAATTGACCGACAGATATTGAATCTGCAGCTTTAGCAAGCACTACATACAGTAGCAATTTATGACATCTATTCATTTTGTATTGTTTGTCACCATAAATATGATTAGTGACTGACAGTGCTCTCTCAAGTCAATGTAGACACAGTAATTATCCTACAAACAACAGGAACTACTGTATATTGGTAACTTTGATACAAACACTAGCTTGTCACAAGAAGACTCCCAAGTTCAAGTACAGGTAGTTAAATAATTACATGTTCACTTCACTTATGAGACCCTTTTTATCCCTCACTAAAGCGCAGCACCCACCTGGGTGGTGCAAAACAGGCATTATGCATCAGCAGCCCCACTATGCAGCTGATGAGGTAGAAAGAAGTGAGTTATTGCTTCACTAGCAGCAGTACATTTAGGTAGACCACACTGTACCATCTTAAAAAGGAATTTAACCAGGACACTGGAGTTAACACCTCTCCTTCCATGCTTTAGATAGTAACATGTTAAAACGTGGTCACAAATGGTCTTGTTTCCTCTCGTACAAATTTCAACAAACTGTAGTTTTTTTAAAATACAGTACCATGGGGGTTTCAGTACATACTCTTAGAAGATAAGAAAGTGAACAAATGAAAGAAAGCCATCTCTTGAAAGAAGCCAGGGTATGAACTTCAATAACATGGCTGGGTGGCTTGTTGCAGACTCCCACAATCCTTAATAATGAGCGATAGTAAGCTGTTCCAAGGTCAGTTGGGAGACTCAAACTTACTTCTCTTTAAGCAGTTATCCGTAATACACTGCGCTTTAGATTGCTGGGCTGTTATTTCATATGGGGCTGGAAAAGCAATGACGTTAATTTTTCACTACAACATACAGTACATTTACACCACAGTATATCTACTGATACCTCACCCTTTCTAGATGGCTGCATTTGTTGACATCTTAAGTATAAGACTAATTGTTTGCAGTTTGGTTTGAAAGAATGTATTTAATTTGTAATCACAACTTTTAGTGAAACGCCCCAAAGGATTAAAATAGTTGTATGTCATAATTTGTATTATTGAAACAAATAGTATGTATCAAAGTGAAACAAACAAGTCTTTGTTTTAAGTTGTTAATTGGTAGATATCTCCAATTCCTCAGGTTGAAGTCACACAGAATTTCATACAGTATGTCTCTCATGGATCATTATAGTTCTCACAGTCAGACCTCTGGAATCATGGAAAGACTTCTGACAGGCACCGACATATTCAAAATTGTGGTTTCCACTTTATTCTGTGAGCTTTAACATTTAACTGTCACTCATAGAATTAGACTTGAGAGGAACAAAAGAGGTACAGATCCCAGTTGCTGGCACTACATAAAACAAAATGTGTTGCTTTTTTCCCCAAAAAAACAAATTTGTAATACCCTATAGCATAAGTGTCTCAGCTGACAGGTTCAGTAAGGAGATAAAAGATTGAACCACTATTGCTTTCATATGAGTTTGGTTTTCACTTGTGCTGTGCAGGATTACAAGTACTGTTTTAGCACTACACCTAATTTACATTAACTGGGTTACTTTACAAAAAAAGTTATGTGTGTTACACACAATTTTTAGTATGAATTTACCACTTGGGCTTTGCATAGGAGTTTTTCTAATACAGGAATTTCCTGAAGGAAGCTTAGTAACTAATAATTCAAATGCTTAACCTTTTTCCCTCATTTCACTCTGAATTTTAATTACCTGAATTAATTATTGCTAATGCAATAATGCGTTGACTTTTTTATGCCAGATCGGGTGACAACTGCTGCAAGGCTATAATGTTGAGATGCAGCAGTTGTCAGAAGATGTGATAAAGTGCTGTAGCCTGAATCTGAAGACGTTTACACACCATAGCTGTCAGCATTGTATGCTGTTCTGGAAGTGTTATCGCATTTTTTTTTCCTTGAACAGTTTTACTTTGAAGCTTAACACTTTTGCCTCCTGCTATGCACCAGACTAAGAATTCTCTCTTCCGTAGGCATAACAAATAACACACAAGTGTAAGGCAGTACTTTTCCCAGCAGCTAAGAATTGGAATGTGTATCAATGGCAAAATGCAAAACATTTCCTACACTGTGGACTGATTGTGAAATCATAAAACATCACAGGCCTGTTGAGGTTCCCCTGCAGATCAATAGGATTTCATTAAAGTGTTTGATTTTAGAAATTATAAGTGGTATTAGTTTTCTTCATGAAATGAAGCTTTATGACTCATAAAAAGCATCATGTAACTCCAGAAGGGCCACTGCTGGATAATGCACTGGTTATAGTTCCTGGAGCACATTATCTGATGTGCTACAGCAATAGGGTAAAATGCATTAGGAGGGGTTCTGCTACACTTTCTTCTGTAAATGGAATTATGTCTAACCAAAAGAAAACAAAATATAGCATTTTTATTGGGCCTGGTTCTTTAAAAATAATTTTCTCATCAAAAGCAAATCCGATTTATTCATTTTGCTATTCAATAGCTTGGTGATGCAATGGTGAAGAGTCATGAAACCTACTGCTTTGGCTTCATCACAAGTTAATCATTTGACATAAACAACTCCACTGTGCTCCTGTTTACACGCTTGTGTACTTGTTCAGGAGATGATATTTTAAAACCATTTGCCTGATTGGGAGCGGAAAGTTGTAATAAGCTAATCAGACCTTGGGTCATGCCGTTTGGAGGTAAAGGAAATGCAGCTGCCTTTTTATTTCTTGCCAAACCTCAACCACCTACACACATAGACACCCTGCACATCATGGACGTCAATGAGAGAGAGGGAGAAGAACCGAGAACAAGAGACAGATGCACACAATGAAACTCATCAATTCTTGTGCCATGATAGCTGCAGGGAGAGAGGATGGAAAGGGGGGCCAGGCAAAAGAAAGGCAAAGCGTTTGTGTTTTGAAGCTTAGTATTAATATGATCCTTTCATACTTGGTTGGAAGCAATTTTGTTGCATTAATAATGAATGGCACATAATTAACATGGTGCATTAATAATCCTCTACTTGTCTATATGGTTTCCTTTCTTTAAACATGTGGTGGTAGTTATTTATGCAGAGACGGTGCATAATGGTGTTCCAGACTACCACATAGGAGGGACAGCCTTGAAATGAATTGTGAGAGGCCGAGGTATTATCATATTTTTTTACTTTGTTTGCTTTGGGTACATATTACGTATTATTAATTTAGGTATGTTTATGTATGACTTGTAACAATTGACAGGGACTGTTCAGCAAAATGTGTACATTTTTCAAAGGGATTTGAAAAGTATGGGAGACAAAAGGCTTGAAAAAGAGTATAATCCTGCTTTATGGAATGAGAATAACAGTACCATAAGTTGCAGAATGAGACTTCTGGTTCAGTTTGGGGCTCACAATGAACAAAAAACATTGCCTATCTGCACTTCTCCTTGGAAGGTGTCAACTGGTATGCCCTGATTATTACAGCTGCTCTGCTTGAGAGGAGCTGCATGTAAGCAATGCTGCTGATGCCACACATGAATGAATGCAAAAGGTGAAAGTGATCTTCAGGTATCCATCTGGAGCAGGACAGAAGCTATTTTCCAACACCACCATCAGGCATGTGACAGAATGAAAGCAAGCAAGATTCTTCACTGTCAGGCAAAAGATAGCCTAATACCTTAAGAAAAAAGATGCTGATAGGCAAAGAAAAAAATGTTGGTAGATAGCTTTTGAAGATCTATGTCCCTGCCTGGATGACGCTAAATATCTAAGTAAATCAAAATTATTAAGTTTCAGTAGAAATGTATTCATTTTTTTGTGTTCTTTACAAATATTTAGCTTAAATACAGTATGTTTCTATAATCTATTATGATGACAATGCTTGTACAGTATGTGCCTTTGCGTAAGAGAAAGCTTTGTGGCAATGCTTGGAGAGTTTGGGTCTATCTTCGGTAATATCTGTGTTGACGTGACAGAATGAATAACAGACAGAAATGTTGTCTGCTGTCTTGTGTATGTGTTTAAAGCAGCTTCCCAAAATTTTGGTTCTTTTACTAAGTCTGGTTAAACAGTTCAGCTAATACTGTGTTGCTGTTTCACATTAGAAAGCAAATCTGCAATATGTTCAGTTGAACATTGTTGTGTAATATCAAGATCAACATTTCAGTGGATTGCCTTTGGGGCTTATAACAAAAGTATTCTATTATTTTGTTATTGTAAAGGACATATAATAATTCATACTGTATTTTATACATTTGTCTTTATTCAACAATATAACAGAGAAGAGAAAAAGGTTTTAGTCTTTTGCAGTCTACATTCTGACAATGTAAGGATAAAAAGTTAGCTATGGCTTTTAACCTCTTAAGCTTGTCAGTAAGCTTAAGAACCTTAAAAGATTAGCCCGGAAGAGCCTGGCATAGTAAGAACAACTCACACATAATGATAATAATTGTACTTGATAAATGGTGCACAAACCAAATGGCATATTTAAGAAAAAAAAATCCCTAACACAAATATTTCATACACTATAAATTCCAATCACACAGAACATTTGGCATACTTAAAGATGGCCTCATTTTTACTTTTGTCTTTATTTTACAAGGAAGTTACCTGGAGAACTTTCTCTTAATATAGTGGAAGAGGTACCACTTGCAGATTGAAATTTAAGAAAACAAAATCTTGTTTCAGGATTTCAGCAAGAAAGTATCACTAGAGAAAGCATCTTCCATGGCATAGCAAAAACCTTGATTTCTGTATTTTCCTATTTGCAGTCTTATTTACTAAATATGTCCAAGGCCATATTTTGTACATATTATATTAGACGAAAAAAGCTCTGTTTATTACAAGCAGTTTGTTCAAATGTGAATAACCACGAAAAAAACCCTATGATTACAGAAAAAAATATTTCATTAAGTCAGGCTTGTGATTTAAGCTTAACACCAACACCCATAGAAATCGTGTTTTAAAATGTGTCATGTAGTGTACAAGTGAGGCTAAATTTAGGTTCTGAAAGTTAATGGGTGTCACCTTCAGTTTCTTTGTAATCTGGAAGGTATCTCACTCGAATGAACATCTGAAGGATATAACACGGTCTGCTGTCTTTGTGTGCAAGCTGTAGCAGTGTGCTTCTGACTTCTAAAATTTAGTGTTCAAACATACAAGAAAGTATAAGTCTAAGAAAGGTACTGCATCTCAGAAAAAAATTAGCAGCACAAATAACATTGGATAATTTAATTTAATTATTTGAATACTTAATGATTTCTTTTGGGAATCAGACAGAATCCTGGACAGCAGGAGTGGTTTTGTCTTGTTTTAGGTGTTCTTCTGTTGGAATCTCCAGTGGTGAACATCTCGAGTGGTGGAGGGGGGATTATGTTGTATTTTCTACTTATATTTAAAATTATTTTTAGAAAGCAGAAGAGAATGCTGAACAGATTTTAAAATAGACATTACCATTGTTGATGGCTTTAATGTGCCACACATGCAATTTAATTGAAAGTTAGAAGGGATGATGAAGAACTGTACACAAATGTGTGTAGTTGTTTCAGAGTTCTAATTGGACAGCTTACATTTTTGTTAAAGAGACGTTGCACCAGAGTTGCTGAAAATGTGCAGTACATAGACACAATGCCCAAACGGTTTTACTCATACCCAGGATGGCCATGATGAACATTAATAAGACTGTGAAATTAGATTAATATAAAATTACTTAATGTCTTATTTCTGGATTTAATTAATGTATTTGTATGAAAGCTCATACAAGTTTTAAACGACATTTCAATACGTTTATGCCATATTGTATATTTAATATTTGATTTTTCTTTCTAAAACCCACAGTCTCAGGCAAAGATGCTGCTCAGTGTTTATATAGAAAGCAGAGGACTGGTTTAGTGACACACACTAGCTAACAGTCCTAATCAGCTGCACAGCCTCCACCTCTGAGCAATAAAAAGAGATAAATCATGACCAATCTCTTCACCTGACTAAATCCTAAGTCATTACCTCACAAGGCGGGGCTGCTTTTGCTTAGTGAAGCAAAGCATTTCCTAATGATTTTCCCTCCCAGGCATGATTGAGGTATGGGGAGGAATTGGGGGTGAAGTTCTTTTCACTTACTGGAATGGGAACCAAGAAGAGGTTGTGAACGTATTCCAAGTCTGAAATCCCTAGCTGCACATAGCATATTCAAGGGGCAGAAGCTGTTATGCTGTCACAATACCACCTGAATGTTTCAATGGAGAGCTACTGTATAACCTCTCTTAGATGTTACTTAACTCCACTCCATCCACAGTTTGAAGGAAACTCACCTCTCTCACTGAAAACAGACATACTGTACTGTCTTCTTGACTCTGTCATATCTCTTCTCCAGTGCACACTAACTCAGCTACTGTAATACATTTGTCAAAATTCACAACACTTTCTTTGGATTACTGACATTACTGTTAAATAAGGAATAGAAAAATTGCATCTCCTAACATATCATTTAGCTAAGTTACCTATTGATGATACCTATTACTGTGATCTGTGTTTATAAAAGTTTGTCTTAATAAAATGTAGACTAAAAAGGGACTAAAAATACTTCTACCCCCATAACAAATGATTTTTGCTCACTTAGTTTTTGTTCTGGATGTCAACATAGAGGGGAAGAGAAAAGCAGCTTTTTTCAAATTATTCTTTAAAGGCTGTGCCTATGTTGTTCTAATGTGTCAAATAAAAATAATATTATTAAAACTGTAAATCTCCACCATATATTAATCATATAATAATTAAAATACCATTGAATATACAAAATCAAACTGACTTTATTTATTTTATCAGGATGATGTTTAAGATCAATACTGTATGTATTTATACAAGACAGTAACTGAAGATTTTGTTTGAAACACTGTCTATCCATTGCCAAAAAAATCACTATGAATGTTTATTACATTACTTAAGATAATTATTGTGATTAAAGTGCTTCTTTTGCTTTATGACCCAGTACATGATGTTTTTTATTTTTACTATTTTTCTTTAAAGGTCTTTCCTTATTCATGCTCAGAACCTATGTTGTCTGTTTGCCTTTTCAAATCGTGGTTCTCAGCAAAGGAGTACAGAGGTTAATGGATCACCTCACTGATTAGGGTTAGGGTAGCGCATTGTGAATCTATGGAGTGAGAGTAGATCTGTGCTTAGTAATCCAAGTGCTTTCTACTTCAAAAGATTGCTCTCCAAAAGAAAAAATGGCATAGAAATGAGTAGAGTAAAATTATCTTTATACACATGAAAAAATCATGCCTCAGAAATAATTAATACTATTAATACAAATATGAAACAGATTAAAAAAGTACCAACAGCTTTGGTAATATATAGTAGTGATTGAAAAGTAAAATTATAGGCATTGTGATGTCCTACTAAAAATACCTTCTTCATTAAGGTTGGCTTTTCTGTGTAATTACTTTAAATTTATCTAAAGCCAGTGGTCAGGCTACATGATACAAAGTTTAAACAATTAAGTGTTACCATGTCCATCTGCATCCCCCATGGCAGAATTGAAGTATACACGTTGAACAAAATTCTGAACACTATGAAAAACTGCATTTCATGCAGGGTGTTAACATCACTGCCGCATTTATATTGCTGCATAAGGCACTCTGTTCAGGGTAAATTGCCCGGAACCATATTTTACAAAACACGGGCACCCAACCTGTCATTGCTATTAAATTATTATGTCTTTAATGCAGTCTTGTCAACTGCCATAATTTTTACAGCCAAACACTCATTTGCTCCTATCAATCCTGTATTACTTTCCCAATTAATCTGGGTCCCTATTTCTAGTCATTATTTTAAAAGACTGAAATGGGACTACGGTGTTTTAACAGCAATTAATTAGTTTGGTTTTCCGTCATCTACCACCAACGTAGTGTATTTTTCAAAATCCGCTTGTTTAAGTACTTCAAAAAGGAGCAATCTACTGTTTATCCTGTTCTTCAGTCTCAAAAGTCTGTGTTTAATTGAGTTCACATGTCTTCAGTAATGACTTTTCTATATGTGATATGAATCATATTTAGTATGGTGTTAGTACCATAAAATTCCACTCAACAGCAAAATGATCTACATTGCTAACTACAATGTATTTATGATATCATTTAAGCTCATTAATGTCCCTTAAATTCAACAAATCATATTTAATGCCTTGAGGCATTGTCTAGTCCATTACATTTGCAAATAATATTGGATAAACTATGATTATTCATCATCACTGAAAGGGTCATTTTATAAGTGGAAATAACTGAAAGAAGAAACAAATAGTAATGCTGGCTGTGGCAATAAAAGAAGTTAGGTTTTGGTCTGCTTTTCATTCATTTTATTGCAGATTTACAAACAATTCTTCAGTTTATTAGTTTTCAAAGGTAAATAATGGGAAGGTTCAATTCATATGTTCACAAATTCTTTATTAGATATAAAAAGGTAATTACAAATATAGCAAAACCAAAGAGTTTTAAGCATTTTGTGTAAAAACAGGATGAGGTAAATGTGACCAATAGGGTTTAAACGTCATAACCTTAAGAAAGTAAAATCTTTTAAAAATATATGATCTCTTAAAATGTACTTATGTCCATTAATGTGTTTCATTATGGTGCTTGGATTTTCAATATATGGTGTCTCTATAACTAATTGAAATGTTGGTGAACATTATTAATGCTGGGATTTTATTTTTATTTGTCTTTTCTTGTCTTCAAATAAAAATATATATTATTATAGTAACTAGAACCATTTGTCTCCTAAGCTTATGATGGCCCTTGATTCTGTAATCACAACATATGTAATAAATACATTTACATTCAGTAAAAACAATAGTAAGACACAATTTTAAAATAATGAATCTATAACATTAGCTTTGCTTTCCATCAAATACAAAACACACCCTCTCATCTTATCTCAGTAGAGCTTTCACCCAGGAAAGGAAGTACGCTTGTATATTATGGCCAGCAGCCATATCACTCTGCAACTGACAACTGGCAGCCAATTGAAGCTAAGCAGGTGTGAGCCTGGTCAGTACCTGGATGGGAGACCTCCTGGGAAACACCAAGGTTACTGCTGGAAGAGGTGTTAGTGAGGCCAGCAGGGGGCGCTCACCCTGCGGTCCATGTGGGTCCTAATGCCCCAGTATAGTGATGGGGACACTATAGTGTAAACAGGTGCCGTCCTTCGGATGAGATGTATTTATTAAAAATCCCAGGGCATTTCTCAAAAAGAGTAGGGGTGTAACCCTGGCGTCCTGGCCAAATTTCCCATTGACCCTTACCAATCATGGCCTTCTAATAATCCCCATCTAAGAATTGGCTTAATTACTCTGTTCTCCTCCTCACTGATAGCTGATGTGTGGTGAGCGTTCTGGCGCACTATGGCTGTCGTCGCCTCATCCAGGTGGATGCTGGACATTGGTGGTGGTGGAGGGGAGTCCCCATTACCTGTAAAGTGCTCTGAGTGGAGTGTCCAGAAAGGGCTATATAAGTGTTAGCAATTATTATATTGCCTCTCAAAAAAGAACAGCAAAACTGTTCAGCAAAAAAGGATGCAAATCCTGGCAGTTCATAAAACTTTAGACAGCAGTGTGGAATAATAGAGATCTGGACCTGGGGGGGATCATCAGTTTCAATCCCATGTAGGGTGTTGCTATTGTACCCTTGAGAAAGGTGCTTCATTCATTTATTTTCAGGTCATTACTGCAATCAGGAATTTGCTTTCAACTAACCTACAGTTTCTAGCTAAATAATTAAAACCTGCATTTTACATTCACTGATATTTTATTCTTTCTTTCCCTCATCATTCAAATTCTCCATCTGCTGTTTTGCTGTGTCTTTCTGGAGGTGATAGAGAACACTTACTGTATGCTCCCGTAAACTGATAACTCAGCAACACTTGATTTAACATCTCTGTATGCAGAATGACAGCAGACAACTGCTGGCAAAAACAGCCACTATATCTGTTCAGAAGAGTGTCACACAGGTGGAAAGACAGGCAACAGAAGAACCTTGGAGTTTATGAGTGGTATGTTAGTGTGATACTATGAAATGCATTTGTGGACATCTTTTCTCATTTTCCTGAAGGGAGAGAAGTAACCATAACCATTAATAATTAGTGTTATCTTTTGACAAAAGAGTCAAAATTTCCAATTTTCCAAAAGCAAAAAAAAAATGGTCGGTCTTAAAATAGCTAAAAGCACTACACACACTCACCTCCACATTATTTATAATTCTATCCTTATATGGAATAATAATTTCAGGTTATTAATACTAATCCAGAGTTATTTAATGAGATTTATGAACACTCTGTATCTAAACTGGAGAACACTGCTGGAACTTAGTTTTGCTTTAATTTTTTTACAGTAGATTTAGTAAAGGATCATGAGTTCTCTGTGTGCTTTTCTGTTTTCAGCTGTTTTGACAACAGTACCTCAACAAAGTCATGTCAGTGACTATTAGCCATTACTTTAGAGATTAACCAAAACATTTGCTAAAGAGTCGCTAAATTATAGTATTGCAGTTATCACATTTTGAAATGCATATAATGCACTACAAGCACTGAGCTGGGTCCTGCCATTAAAAGGAAAGCAGTGTGTTAGATTTAAAGTGTACCATTGCACCCCTAGTGGATGCTTTTTTTGGCCAATGTTCTTTTTGAAACTTTATGCCCTGTGTCTTTCATTCTTTACAAATGCAATGGGGAAAAAGGGTGATTCCTACAGGCAGTGCTGCCTTTCCCTGTATCTCTACATACAGCAGACATCAGTGCTAAAACTGAAGAGCAGGTTTAATCCCACAAACAGATGTGATTTCTTATCTTGAAAAAATTGTAAAACATCTTGCCAAGCGGAGTATGCATACCCGTCTCAACCCAGAGCAAAACTTTGAACATATTCCAACGTTAAAGCACATGCATGAATTAGGTATGTTAATATGATTGGGTCATAGATGTTACCAGGTGAGAAACCTTTAGTTTTCAAGGTATAACAATAGAACATTTTAAATCTGAACAGATTATGTGAAATAGTCATGGCAGGTTGGGTTTAAATGTTTAAATATTTGCCTTTTTGTTCAATGTCTGTGCAGATAAATGCCTGCACACTCACAGCTGTTTTTTATTTACAATTAATTCAGACATTTATCCATTCATTTCCTCCTCTTTTTCCTTTTTTAAAAAAATACTTTAATGGCATTTGGATCCTTTCCAGTTGCTTTACTGTACAGTAGAAAACAGGTTTTAAGAAAGTCTTAATCTGCACGACTATCATTGACAACAAGGGACCCATTAGATTCATGCTGTTCTTCAATCCTGCATTGATTTACTCTTATCTTCACTAGTAACAATACCTGTACATGTAAAAGACATGTTCTTTGAACTTGATGAGTGTGACTGAAAGAAATTTACTGCTGAGAGATGTCATTAAATCACAAACACACTTGTGCTTGTACAGTAAACCATACCAAAAGAACTATAATTGACCTATGATTAGTTATGGGTATAACTATTTCCAAAGCTACTAATTGACTTTGATTTTGATTACATCCAATAATCCTTTTAATCTTTTAACTTCCAACAATCCCACTCAGTTCCTAATCCAAATAAAGTGTTACTAATTTGTTACCAAAAGGCAAATATAAGGAGATACAGGCTGTTGAAATCTTTCTATTTGCAATAATAAAAAATCCCAGGTAGAGTCTCTACTTCAACATATGTAAAAACATGTTACAATTGAGAACATTTCATTTTTTATTTTTGACACAGGACTTCTTTGGGAGAGTGAAGTCTTAAGATCACAAACGAGAACAAAACTCCTCAGTTTTGCAAAATACTTTCAACAACATAGGAGGTGAGAGGTTGCTATGGTGACAGATGATAAAAGACAACTGCAGGACAGAAAGAATGAAAAATAAGCTCTAACTTTAAATTGCGAATTTTCTCAAAAGCTACCAAGACAGCAAGATGGTTCCTTTTTCTGGTCTTTTCATTTGTTTTGTTTTTTTCTGTAAAATGCTGGTGAACCTTTCATTGCAGTTTACTCATTTGTTAGTTGCTGGTTTTTATTTCAAATCCCCTGAAGTGGATTTATTTCCTTCTCTTTGATTAATCTTATTTAAACCAAATGCTTTTAATCCTCCTTCCACATCTGATTACTGAATTAGGAAAATATACTTTATAAATATAATAAATAAGTGACTACTATTCACATGCTATATCTGTAAGATATGCTTTTGAAAGTGCTGGGCTAATTCTTCTTTAGCATTCTACAAAATATTTTCTACATATTAAAAACATACCCATTTACTTTCCCTTTCTTCCTGTGAAATGTTTATATATGTAAGTGAAAACAAAGGTTTGCAGCTGGATCTTAATTTTTTGGACAAATGTGGTGACTTTTTCAAGAGCTGTTCCTTAAATATTTGAGAAGGAGAGCTGGCAACATTGCCCACCACTGGTAGCAGGGGGGATCTTGCTGAAATCTCCACAGATTCAGGAAATCCTTCCTGTGAGAGTGTTCCTATTCAGAATTGGGGAATTAGTCTTGTTGAGTTTTTTTTGTTGTAAATATTTTTTCTTATATATATGTAATTCAAATATTTGTGAATACTTTTACTGTATATACTGTAGGAAAGACACCCACTCAGATCTCCGTGTTTAAATCTATGATTTAAAGACTAGAATTTCCTGTTCTAGTGTAGAATCAAGTAGCCTGTATTATATACAGTATATATCCCAGCGTCATATTTCTGTTAAAAGAGGAACAGAAGGATAAACTGCAAGTATAGTGCAGATACATTTTTTTACCATGTACGCAGGTATTTGATGCTTTTCAATTTGATAACTTAACAACTCCAAAGGCCCCTGGGAGTTTACAGGTCCTAGGAGAGTGTATCGGCTATTTGAGATATGGAAGGACAGGGCATTTAAGATTAATTGTAAAGTTGATTTATGCATAGTCAACAGAAAAAAGAACAACATCAACAACCTACTTTTAAACTGAAAAAGAAAGTCCTGTTCTTCCTCCTGGAATCCTATAATGACATTTTATACAGCATACCTAGAGACATTAAAAACACAACAAATGAAATTGGTTCCTACTGTATATTCATTTCTTGCATTTTTGATGTCACTCAGTATATATTGTATACTCCATTTATAATTCCCTCCAAAATATTTGTATCACAACAACACATTTGGCATTTATTCTGTGTATGCAAATTAAATAGGAAGCTAGTGTATATCATTATTCTTCCAAATACATTAAACATAGGAAGCTACAGTATATGCTTCTTTAAAAAATTAAGACTTAATAATAATAATGTGTTAGAACTGAATTCAACAACCTGTCTTCATCTTCTGCATTTTTATAGTAAAGAATACTCTGTGGTATAAAACAGAAGTTCAGCTTTTAGAATTTCAGATTGTTCTTGAACAATCAAGGTATAGTATGAGCTCTAGTTTTTGTATCATTTCTTGGTGCCACACCATGCCCATTTAACATTTACTCTGAACATTCACTCTTTATACTGAGATGGCTGTTCAGTCCAGTGCGCTTCATGAAAGGGCAGAATGCAAGTGCAAAGTTCTTTGTTACTGTAATGACGGTATGCTTCAGTTCAACTCTTAAAATGTGTAATATGGAAGGCAAGCATTAGGGCCGAAAGTTTGGCAAAGACAGAGCATTTTGGCAAAATGCAGATGCAACTGCCTCATCATTTTTAATAGAACGGACCCATTCCGACTGAAATTTATCTCCTTCCATTTTATAAATAAGCCTGGATTTTCAAGGCAAAGTCCAACTATATTAATAATTAGAGCATTTGTTGACAAAATAAAGTAAATATAAAGCTTTATTATAACAACGAAATTCTCCTTATGCTTGCAGAGGCAGAAAGCCGTAAAGCTTTTCAAAATGGAACATCCAATTGGCCTGTGTGATTTATTTATTTTTTCCTCTTCCTTTTAATGGAAATATAAAAGCTAACATTGATTAGTGTTTAAGGAATGCCAGTTAATAGATTAAAAGCACACAGTGGCCAACAAAAACTCTGCACCTCCACTGTTCAGTTACAAGACATTCTTTTGTAGATGATGCTAATTATTATAATGATTGTCACTCTCTTTTCAGTTTTCATTTATCAGAATGAACAATGTCAGGTGAACAAAGCTGAGCAACTTTTAAAAGGTTATTGTGCACTTCAGAAGAATACCACTGAGGAGCACTCACTTTTTATACACTATGTAATTAATTCATATTTACATACTGTATACACACAATTACGTATAGATGTAAACAATTTTATCCATTGTGCAGTTAAATAGTATTCCCCAGCCTATTAATCAAAGAGCATGTGGTAAAAAAATAACCAATATGTAAAACTACAATAAGTTCAAGAACATGTATTAGTTTTGCACATTAGAAAGCTGGAGAGCCGAACAGATTGACTAATTGATTTATACAGGTAGCTAACTTTTACTGCATGTACAGTATTAATGGTTCCTTCAATAGTGCATCACAAGTTAGTACATCAGTCCTTACTGATGTATTCATGTTTTTCAGAGTTTAATTTTAAGTTACAGCCTGCTAAAACTTAAAAACATAAAAACAGAATGTCACTCTGTCTTGAGACTCAAATGTGAGGATCACATATTTCTAAACTTTGATCTGTCTTTGCGAAGTTGCAATTTATGCAGATGGGATTTCAGTCAAAGTATGTGGTCAGTGAAACCCGCTTCTGTAGAGGAATTTGTTTCAATTCAAGATGTTTTGTCCACTGCAGTTTGCAAAGCACTGTGTCCTAAAGGAAACACCTTCAAATTGAAATGTTGACCCATGTTATTATTGTGATTTAAACTCCTTATTATCATTTTCACCAACTGAATAACTTTTACCTGGTACAGACATAAATAAGTTAAGTTTCCTTTTTGCTTTGAACAAACATTATGCTGTTGTTTTTAGCATTATTTGTGTATTTTCACAAATTGTATTTCAAAATAAATAATTTCACAAAGAAATGGCCGGGCTAGGATTTCTAATACATTTAAACCATTCTGAGTGTACTTGAATCTATAGCTGTGAGCAAGCATGCACTAAAAAAAGTCAGCATTTCATTAGTGTCTCAGTAAATTCTGCAGACAACATAGCTTGCTGTTTAATCATTTATCTTTCATGGTATCCTGTATATTCAAACATTTCAGACTGCTTGATTGCTTATTTATTTATAGAATGGCTGAGAAAAAAATGCTTATCATGCAAATAGATGAGTACAAATGTTATCAATTGCTGTGCATTGTACTTTCATAATCCTTTTAAAATGACCATGCAATTATACATTACATTACAGAGGACTGATTGAAAATTGAATATTTGTTTTCATACCTATAGGATAATTTAGATTCATTTATTTTCTATCTTAAATGTCTACAGTACACAAGTCATCAAAATGAGTCTCAAAACAGCTTCAAAGTATTCACAGAGGAACAGTGTGCAAGTCATTAAAAAAGTTATACAATGCAAATAAGATGGAACAATGTAGAAATGAAGCAGACCATATATGCCTAAAGAGACCGAACTGACCAATAGTTGTAAAGATTTAATTATGATAGATAATGTTTAATTTGCTATAAGGGTGTCTGTTCTATGTGAAAAATACAAAACATTCCTATATGCAAAAAATGACTTCATAGAATTCATGGAGGATAATAATAAAAGCATTTTCATTTTTGCTTTTTATTATTAGGCCTTTCCAATAATAAAAATAGATATTTCTTGTAAGCTCTATATGGGACAGCTATCATGGAAAGCATTCCCAATCCTCTGACCACCAGCTTTCAATTTGTATAGTTTGTGTATCTAGGGGAGAGGAACACCAGCTCCCCCTTCCTTCTGTGATCAACCGAAATCGGACATCTGTTTAGTGATGTTTATGTAAGGAATAAGTAAGCTAAGGGAAATATTATGTTAGTTTTATTTTACCCTCTTTTTTTGTTTAAATCAAAAACAAAAGGAAAAAAACGTACTGAGCTTTAAGACATGATGAATGCTCTTCCACTAGCTATGCTTACACCTTAAAAGAGTTTCCCCCTCAGCCCTGCAAAACCCAGGTGCAACTGAAAAATACATTGCTTTTCTTTTCACAGTTAAATGAAGTAACAAAATCTCCACAAGTTGGTTTCCAGCTTAGTACTCAATACACAGGGCACTGACAAACTTCCAGAGCCACATCCTCATACTTCATGTTAAGTTCTCGCCATAAATCAAGTATTTACTGGAAACACTTCGGGGCAATTATACTGTTATCTGCAGGTAGTCTGACTTGTGTATCTTTTGACTTTTGATGTTAAAAATGGCAGAAAAATAACATTGAGGTGATCTAGCCACAAGAGCTACCAGGGGGTGGTGTGTTTCTTGTCAGCTGTAAACTCCAGCCGGAAAAAATCTCCTTTTTTTAAAAGGGTGTCCTGCACCTTTTCAAGCATAATCTTCAACAAGGCATGAAACAACGAGCCATTAAGGCAATGACAAATGCCTTTCTTGCAGTCCTGACTTCCCTTTGAAGTTTATATTTACAGGCTAAACGCTTTTAGAAAGGACTGGCAAACTGTCCAGTACCAGTACTTCGGAGAAGGAAGAAGGGTGCCAATAAGCACATTGCACCCTATTAGGAAGACTGTGTTTCCCTCACACCCCATGATCTGAACGCAAGTTTTATTTTCGGAATTAATGAATCTTGTGGAAATGAAACCCTCCTTGAAGAGGGATAGACAGAGAGAGGAGGGGAGGAAAAGAAGAAGCAGCCAAAGATGAGAATGAAGAAAAGGAGAAGTGAGAGAAATAATAGCAAAAGAGAAAAAAAAGGATTTCCGCTAAAACTAATCAATCAGGAATTTATAATAGCTTCCATGCAGAAGTGCTGACACTGGGTCACCGGTTCCTGTGACCCTTATGCAAGGGCAGAGCCTGAGAAAGAGAAAGAGATAACAGAATCCTAAGCTAATTGTCCAGCCAGTGTCAGTGCTTTCAATGCATTCCACTTTCACTCTAACTCATTTTTTTCCTTTCTCTTTCAAGCAACTCCTTTCTATCATTCTCGGCTAGCATGAATTGCATTTTCTCTCAAAACACCCTCCAACATCCATCGGCACATGTGCACTGTTTGGCTCATCAGTGGGAGAAATCCTTGTGAATGCAAAGAATATACGCGCATCCCTCTGCATGAGTCCTTCCCACATAAAATACATTAGGGATAGATATCTTTTTACATGCATTAAGCATTAAAATGAAATCAATATTAATTAGAAATGAAAAACATTCACTGTCTTCAAACTCTCTCTCCTTCTCTCTGTCTCCTGCAGCCAGATACAGGGAAAAAAAGGTTAGCATCTCCTTGCGAAAAATAACTGCAAATCTTTTTTCCTAGGGATCAGAAACTATCCCAGCAGAGCAGTAAGAAAATCAGATCCTGGTACTCACTTAAAATGCTTGAGCTTGCTCCTCTCTTGTCGTTCTCTGTGGTCGTGAGCTCCAATACAAAAAGTTGCCAGTGCGATCAGTGCTATTGCTGTGCTTTAACCAGCAGCTTGCTCTGCACTGGCTAGGGGATTAAAGCACTTTTAAACTCACACAGGCACCCCATGTGACCAGGAGAAGTCATTGGTGAGGGCTCAGGAATAAATTATGAGCCGAGCCGTGCATGCACCCCCTAGCCACTGTTTCGGGAAGTGTATGCTTTAAAAATACACACGCTCAGAGATCCTTGTCTAAGGACTTGCTAGAGGCTCTACAACAGAAGAATGAGGATGATATTATGTGATTGTTTTTCATCTTTCTTATGTACTGCTGCATGCTAGCAATTGGGAAGACTGTCTATGAAGGTCCCAGCTGTAAATTGTCCTTCATAGGTGTTCCATGGTTTTACACACCTCTATAAATATATGCGGACTTCAGTTATTACAAGTAGATTATTGGGCTGTTTTAATTTGTTTAAATGGATTATTTTATCCACATATAGAATGCAATTGACAAGAAGCTGTCTACTGAATTAGAAAAACAAATGAGTGGAAAAAATCATCAGAGAATGAAGCTGTGTGCAAACAATATATTTTCAATGTGGATATATTATACAGTTGTGAAAAAATATACTTTACTTGATATGTTAGAGTGATCGCAGTGGGAAGGAATTAAAAACATGTTTGTGATCATCTTGTTCAAATCAGATTTTGGTCTCTTGTAGATGTCAATCTTTAAAATCTGCTGAAAAAGGCAAATCATTTTGTGAGTTGTGCAAAAAAAATGTAATTGTAAATTAATAAAGATTTATAGAAATACTTATATATTTTAATACTTGAGTTTACCTGGGTGAAAGGGGATGTACACGTTTACTTTTTTCTACGGAATTTAGAAGGAAAAACATGCTGACACAAGTACAACACAAAATGATGATGGTGCAATTGACAGAAAACCATGTAAAGTTAAGTACTGTACATGCAAAGATGAGAAAGAGAATATTCACATGTATCAAAACATAAAAAGGAGACAGGAGAGTTGAAACAAAATAAATGTATTTTTTTGGAATCAGACAAGAGAATTAGCTGCGTGGGTTTTGGATATGCAAAGGAAAACAAAACCAAGGACATGATTATTTAATGGCTCGTGAATATAACTGAGAGTATGATAAACTACTGTACAAAACTACAGAAAACATATCCATACAAGAAATGAGAATCTGTCACCGTTAACTGTTGCATGGTTTCCACAAGCTGTTACGTTACATATTTTTTATATATACTGTACATGTATAATTAGCATGGAGCTCAAGCTGAGAAGCCCATTTTAATTTCTTAACAGATCTCACTCCAAAGACCTTAGACCACATTCAGAGAAGGACAGTGTAACTCTGATGTCTCTTTGTATTTCTTTTTCTTAAGCCTTTCTTTTTGGTTCTGGTATGCAAAGTATTTTTTAAAACAATGCCAACAATCTAGGAGACTAAACACATAGGGTGTACATTTACAAATCAATACTGAGGTTCAGCAGCCTTTGCATTAAACATGAGCCTTCTGTAGCTCCCAGCCCTAATATAGCTCTTATCAAACTAAGTTGCTCTCGGCAACTCCTTCCTTAAAGACTCAGTGTTCATTAAGACAGGAAAACTGAACCCTCACATGATATAAAATTACTGTATATATATATACATCTCAACTGTTGCTTAAGTTCAAGTTTACACTACCTGTTAAACTAAAGTCATGCTTTAATACTACTACAAATGTCTACTACAAATATTTTAAACAAAATGAAGCAAGAAAAATGTTTAAATGCCTAAAATATGCTTTGTACGATTAAATAGAGATTCCTTTGAAAGAGAACACTTTGTTCTCTCTTGTTACTTGATTATAATTAATAACTGTCATAGATAAAATACAAGATGTCATGCTAGCCCTGAAAGAAAACTTCACAAAGGCAAAACTGCACTCATTACAAATCTTCCCTCCCTATTTTCATTTTGGTTTTTTTTCATTATTTTTTTTATCATTTCTTGATCACAGAGGTGAAAAACAAGCAGACACAGCTCAACCTTCAAGTGACCAGAGAGAGGAAATGTGGAAAAAAGCATTTATTGCCCGAGTACTACTTATGTGATAAGCTATGCATGTCTAAAGTAAATGACAAGGCTTATTTAGCATCATTTTGATGTCTACATCAACCTTCTGGCAAGATCACTGTGTTACAATGTATATTCATTATGTAGCTTCTCACTAAAGTCCTTGATCTTGCTCAGAAATTGTTATAAAAGCCCCAAAACTGCATTAATCAGCATGACCATGCTTTGTCAGTTTCCTTGCCATGCTGTGTCAAGTACGATATGCTCCTGTTCTACGCTATTGAGCATAGGTCCTGCTTTTATAATAAATATTAAAAATTTTCAAAACATTAAACTGTGATCCACATTTGGGAATCACTATCACCCTGCTCAGTGTCTTACATGTGAGGGTCAAGCCTTATACCACTGTACAATTATCAGACTAGGAAAAACAAAAGTGATGGCCACAAGAGCTCAGTAAGGGACTGATTGCAGAGGAAAACCCTGTAACCTGAGCTCTTTGAAGCAACATATTTTAAATATAATAATACTAAATAATGTAATAATACTACAACACAATGAAAAAATGTTGTTGAATTAGTGATGCATAGTAAGGGTACAAAAATGAAATACAAAAGACAAAATGGTTTATTTAAGACAAATATTAGCCTATTTATTGATAAGCTACCAAAGAAAATGTACAAACTAGAGGAGGCCATTCAATCCATCTAGCGTGTTTGGTTGTTGGCAGTTAAGTGATCCCAGGATCTCATCCAGTCTTGAAAGAAGCCGAGAGATCAGAAATAAAAACCAGAAGACAAGATGCTAATGGAGCCCTGTCTGAAAACATATGAATGTACAGTATAGTATGCTATCATTAAGAACCAGAGGAGCACTGCATTTTGGTCAGCATAAGCACTACTACCCAAAGCTTATGGCAGATAATTATATTTATAAAATGCTAATTTTTTTTCAGCTGTTTCCACTCTTTTGCTCTCATCTGCTATTATGGAGATCAGTTCTACACATCTTGCCACCAGGTGTTTCCATGAATATTGACAATATTACTTTTTATTTGTTTCATTCTTCTCACAGCTAAGTTCCCACCCTCAGCTGCCTTTGTATTTGAGCTGTCAGTAGTAAATCAGAATGGATTTAAATTTGCAGCTGTGAAAAACACAAGCTTATTGCTATTTTTTTATTAAGATAGAAACCCATCTTAATTAATCTCACAAAAGGATAAATAGGATTATCATCATCAGGCAAAAAAAAAGGAAAGGCTGTCTACAAGCTATTAAGTCGAGGGATGTAGATGAAGCGTTAGCATTTAGATTAAAAGAGTGAATATCTGAGTAATATCAATAAGAGAGTCCATAATCTTCTATACCTTCATCATCAGTGCACATTAGAGACAGTGACAAGGGCTGAAGGGAATGAGCAAAGGGTAATTTTCCATGAAATCAGATGGAGAAGGAGGGTGTGCTATGCTCAAGTGTCTTTCATACAGAATTGTCAGTGGCTGCTAAAGCCAGGATAAATTGAACGTACAATGCCTGGCCACTTTATTAGGACGGTTTATCGTATGAGATCTGGTGCTGCTGTGATTTAGAAGTTAAGAAAATTCTTACGTTTTTTTTTTCATGGCTTGACTCAAGATCTCAAGTGCTTCACTAACAAAGAAAATGTACCATCTTTGTTTGAGAAACAGATGAAAGCAATAGTAATGGCCAGAGGCATGTTAGAGTTAGCAGAAAAGTGTTTTGGCACTATGACTATCAAAGTGGCAGGCTGACTAAAGACATAGATTATAAGAAGAAAATCTGCCATAATTAAATCAATCAGTATATTTACAGTACATGCCATTGTACTCTTTAAGAAGACTACTGCAGTTAAAAAAGAAGGTATCCTAGAAAAGTGTAGTAAATGTCAGTGAAACAATGCAAAAGCTTGATTCATGGTTAAGACAAGGAATGTCACAGGAAAAAAGATACTGACTGTTTCTTATTATGGAAAATGCTGGGAAAAACAACAGAAAAAGCATGGTAAAAGTTTTAAATTACCACTTAATTTGTATCCTAGTATTCTCTGTCAGTTATGTCTTTACTGTGCGTCTTCACATTCATTTAAAATTAATGGCCTGAAAGGAATAAATTGGGAAGTAATGTCCTGTCACCTGAATGAAGTAATACTATATCACACCAGGCTCTGATTAGCCTGGCTAGTGGCTCATCCAGTTATTTGGGACTTTGGTCAAGGAAGGTGTGCAGAAAAGTGTAATCTGACTCATTATTCACTGCAGAAATCGACTGCTGTATGACAAAAACTGTCATACAAGAACACACAGTTTTGTTGTTAGAGTCTCTTAGCAGAATTGACTTGAGAATAAATACAATGCACTTCACAGGGACAAAATTATAGACATATTTCTCTTACTAAAGAGAAAATTGCAGATTTATCAATCATATTTTTTCTTCCCTCATACATTCATTGGCAAGAATGATCATGTTCCCAGGCTATAATTCAAAGGTTTAAAAACATGAAACACAGAACAATTCTCTATAGGTTTTCAGTACAAAATTCAGACACTACTGTAAATACAGTATAACAAAATGCAACAGGGTTAATATTCTGTAGGACATGAAAACTCCAGAGACTCAAACCACATTACTATTACTGCTTTAAACACCATGAGTAAAATATTACAAGTTACACTAATTACAGATGTTGTGCTACTGTTGAATGTTGCCGTTAATCACAAAATAAAATCTTAATAATTGGTGGCTCAGAAGCTGACTATGACAGAGATTTTCTGAAAGAAACATTCATCTGACAATACCTAAAGTAAACACCAGCAGCGGCAGGTTTATAATTAAAAGAAATATATATATATCAATCGGAGATTTTAACCAAATAAAAAACTTAAAAAAAAAACAGCACAAATTCAATACGGACAAACATTCAAAGAGCATGGGACCCTCCCAGGCTGTGAACAGAACTACAGGAACTGCTGATGTGGGCTCATGCAGGGTTTCAGCTTTCGATGAAAACAGCTGGTGAAGTGGGGGCTGTAAATTTAGTTAACATGACACTGTTATGGGTAAAATATATTAAATGATGTCCTGAGTTGAGGGAACTGTTCTGGTAGTCCCTGCATGAATACAGAAAAGCCATGACAAGTGGTGTCATTCTCTAACAGGACTATCAGTCTTCTGTGTGGCAGTGATGACTACATATTAAACACACTTTTCTATTGATTGCAGTTACAGTATACCTACTATATTTACCTATCCTACTTTGCATGTTTTATGACAGAGATGTTAGAATTAATATAATTCTCAATATCTTTCAAGAGATAATCCTCCATGCATTTAGCTAACCTTTTGAAAGTCGCACAAAAAACATGTACAGTATATAATGTGTTTATATACAGTACTACTGTATATAATTTATACATATGGAAATATCTGACTGTACTCATTGCTTCACAATAACTACACAATGTGCTTGTGACAGAAAAATGTTACAAAAACCAATCTCTGAATATACAGTATCAAAGCCTTGATTAAAGATTAAACGGATTGAAAGTCCAATAAAACCTTAACCTTACAGTACTTCAACACACAGAATGAAGTATGAATCTGTGTTGCATGTTGTTTTTTATTTGCAAATCACATTTCGACACCCACACACTATAGATAAGAGTAAAGCCATATGCCTTTAATCTGTGATTATACATATGCTTCATAAATGTACGTCAATATCGCGGTTAGACTTTTAATTGAGAAAAATAAAATAATTTCCTACACCGTATGGCTTATGGTGGTACTCATGTACGCACACCCATTCATGCACTTACAACAGTCATTTTTTTCTTACAATGAACAGTTTCAATGCAATTATATAAAACGACATATCTTCACATCTTCGGTATAACTAAAATCCACAGCTTAGAATTGGCACAGAACTATGTTGACAATTGCAATCCCCAAATCAAATGTTTCAGTTTTGGTGTGGGGAGAATCTCAGTAGTTGAGAGCATGGCCAGCAACACGCAGGTGTGACCTGATTTCTGTGCCATATCTCACATAAATTAAATTAGTCCTGTTAAAAGGCTGGCATCTTATAATCTGATATGTACAGTATATACTGCATATGTATTGTAAGATGTAACAGCTCATCAAACCTAGCCACCTCATGGTGATCGCCATACCTTTAGTGATCTTCACTGAATTGAAATTAAATACAGTTTTTATGTTTAGCTTTATTGTAATAGAGAGAACTTAGCAAATGGTCAACATTATTTTAAAAAGTGTGTTTTTTAAAAATTTAAAAATGTATTTTATGTACAGTAACTTAATTTCCAATACAATGCTTATAGTTCTAAAATAATTTTAGAGTTTGCACTGTAGTTATGACCTTGGGTTAAGAGTGCATTAAGCTTTAAAACATAGCACGTTTTTCTAGTGTTTAGAAAAAAAACAGATGAGTTCAACATTATAGTGAAGGCATGATCAACATTGCTGCTGATCTGACATATTGACAGGTGACATTAAATCTACAGTGAGCTAATCAAGGAGCAATCAATGTCTCAGTGGATATTGGTCATTTGTGTCCTTGTCATGTCAGAGAGATCCATACAACCCTGGATAGTGAGCTTTAACCTTGTTTGGAAGGAATCAATTACTGTACATGTTTAAGGACAGTACAACACATCTCCCTTTTCTCCGTTAATTGCACTATCTGGGTATAAAATTGACTCCAGGTGGCCATGTTGCAATTTTAGTACTAGCAAACAAGATGGATTTTGTCCATCCTTCAGGAAGCTCGAGGGCTGTAAGACCTGGAGCAGAAATAAATGTACATAAAAGTACACAAATCAAACAAAAACCTAAAATACATGTCTAGAATTTCACCATTGTGAGCAAACAAATAATTGGAGCCACTGTTCAATAAACTAAAAACCTACTTAGAAGTCAGTAAGAGGGCAGTCTAATGGCAAAGAATGATTTCTAACATGAAAGTACAGTATTTTGATAGGTCAGATTAACATTTCCTCCTTTTAGTCTAAAAGAATTCTGAGGAAGAATAGCAACAGAGTAAAACTAAAGAACAACAAAGCCTGCTTTCTATTATCATAAGCTTCTAGATAGGTTGTGCAATGTGAAATATAATCTTTCTCTATCAATTTACCACCACAAGTGCTGTAAAATAAAAACAAAATATCAGTGATGCTGATGATTAGTCCTGTTACTGTAAGAATGTAAAATTGCAATTTAACATCTAGTAATTTTGTGAAGTTAAACTGAAAAATAATGTGATGGGACACCCATATTAATAACAGGATTTACCCAACATATTCTATTACTTTTACTTACAGTACAACTACTGTTTTCTTTAGAAGTGGCACCCCCTGGTGGGAATGAAGCCCATGACACTTGGACTTCCCTTTCTAAAGGCAATGTCAGAGCTACCTGCAAGGGTTAAATAAAATCAATGCATTTTTACATCTTGCACAACACATTTATTGACATTTTATAGGTTAGCTGCTGGTCTGTCAGATTACTTTGAAGCTGACTTTATAAGAGTCTTGGAGTTGATGAAAAAACATTCAGAAGGTGTTGATTCTCCAGAAATCTTATATATTGTTGGCTATGATTGTCAATAAGCCCAGTTTAACAACAAATATTTATTTGTTCTCTTTAATAACTGCTTAATTTAGTGCAGGATTAAGGTGGACTTCCAAGTTTCAGAAATTAGTGTGAAGTCATTTCAGAACCAATCAAACTAGCAACATCAATAAAATGTAATAACTTGTGGATGACGCAAAACAGTCGAAATGAAGAAAAAGATCAACAAAATAGGGGAATAAAGATGGAGACTGACTAAAAAAAAAAGCTGTATTCCCAAAGCATAAAATTCTAGAATTCATCAGTAAAATAAACATGAAGTCAAGGACCTGGTGGTTCTTGGTACCATTATTATGGGAAGTTTGGAAAACTTTGTAAGGATATTCTGTTTTCTTTAAAGCAGTGATAGAATTTAGAGATGTTCCACAGAACCTCTGTCTTTCCATGCAGAAATATACTGTATCATTCCTTTCCTCTGTTTCAACAGGAGGGATGTTTCTTATATGAAAATAATTTCAAAGGAGCATCCTGTGGTTGATATTCAAAATACAGAATGTGACATTTATTAGACATTTAACTATATGATTGATTAAAAAAAGGCTTTCATGTGGTTATGGAAATAGAGCTGAAGTTAAGACTTATACAGATGGAAGGCTCTGTTGTATTTTGGTATTACTTTCTTTCTATATTCTTGCCATGTTTTTAAGAGTTTGTCATAACTCTGGCTCAAGAGTTTTGTGAGTGAGGTACCATATACAGAAACAAGACAACATCAATTTCCCTTCCTCACTTTTCATTGTGATCGCTTCTCTGTAATGGACTGAACGCATGTGAATTTTTAGTCAAGAACTCTTTGGTATTAGAGCTTCCCTGACTGTGCCTTTAACTGGTTGGCAGCAGCATAATTTATGTTGCAGAACCTTTATAATCAAGCAATAAAACCAGGTTTACAATAAGCTACAGGAAAACATCATACATGGTAAAAATCCTAATTCACAATTTTGAGTAATTAAGGCATATAAATGCTATGGAAAGGCCCACAAAGGTGTCTGCTTACAAAGCACATTTCTACAGCATGTACAGTATGTTTTTGTACCACTGATTTTTACCACATTTTTTGTCTACCAAGTCACAAAACTTGTTGGGTTTTTTTTGTCACACAACAGTGCACAACTAATGGGAGACATTAGCTGAATGCCCAGCATCACTTCTTTCACTTGCATTATCTCATTGCGTATCATTTGGGAACACTGACTCTGATAATGCAGGTCAGAGCTGAAGAGGCATTAGGGAGTACATTTGTGACCGAAGATAGAAAGCCCTTCTTTACACTAGGGGGTAGAAGTCAAGTCTGAATTAAACAGTATACAGATTGTTGGAGCTGATTGGATGGGATCCTTTAAGAAATGGTTGGATGAGGTCCTTGGATCATTAAACTACAAGCAGCCAGAGGAGTAAGATGGGCTGAATGGATTCCTCTCATTTGGAACCCTTCTTATGTTCTTAGGTTTTCTACTTTTGTTTCTTATCTTACTTAGTTTTTTTTGTAATTTATAACATTTTGTTCTTTTTTATTCCATCGTCACTTAATGATAATAGACTCCATTTTCCAAATTTGGTCAAGAGAATACTAATGAGTAAAGAATCAAGTAAAAAATGAAAAATATCCATATACATATGAAATATTTACATACTGTATACTGTAGATTGTTTTAAAAGTAAGGTGTCATTTTAAAAAGAAGATTATTTTAATTTAGAAAAAAATGCCTTTTACCAACTTTTAATATTATGTGTGAAGATACTGCTAAACATGTTAGAAATCCAGGAAGCCTGGAGTGATTTAATGATGAAAGAGATTCACAATATCACAGTGTTATCGATGCAGTAAAGCAGTGCAAACAGCTGTCACTATTTGGTGATGATGACGCCGGAAAATTAATAGTGTGGTATAACCTATATTTCCTACTTGTCTGTTGATTTCTACAGTGATAGAATATCACTGCACAGGTAAGGATGAACTGATTCACAGGGATCTGCTTAAGTGGGTTTTACTTCAATCATGTCTGGACATTTTTATAACGTTTGAAGTTTTGTTATGGCTATTACACTTTATATAATATTGTCTTGATATAAAAAATACTTTGCATCCGTTGCAAAATTGTAAGTATGAAATTAAATTTTACAAATGAATGCAGACTTTCTGTTCAGACTATATATTTGTCTGGAGTGCAAAGAGATTTGACCTTTTTAATAGAGGCATGCTCCTTAAGAACTACAGTATGTTTCTTTAAGAGACAACTGTCTTCTTGCTTGCATCATGCAGAGATTTATGAAAACTGTGTGAAAAAACTTCTCTGAGAACAGTTCCAACTATTTGAAGGCAACATCACACAAATTATACAAGCATACTAATAGTAAAAGACCACATTCATAATGAAATGCCTTGTATTATTCTTCAAATGAGGCATCGTGATTTTACTAATAATATGTAAAAACAATCTCTTACTTTGTGTTAATATAAAACAATCCAAATCAATAGATATCAATGCTAGGGTAAGCAGACCTGAAACACAAGAAGGGTTTATGGTAGTACTAACCCACGAGCTATGCATACACACGTACAGTATATTGTATATACCCAATCATGCTGTACAGTATATCAATCCATACTACAATAATAATAACAGCACCACATTAGACAGTTACAGTAGTTCTATACAGTAAACTTTACTACTGAAACAAAAACAATGGAAACTACATATCATTAAACGTATGCTTTCCTCTGTTTTACTAATAATCATTTTCAGTTTACCTGGCACACAAGATCAATTTCAAAACATAAGAAGGTCAGAAAAAAATATACCTTAATACATTACTCTAATATGAAAGCTGCAATTCTGTGGGATTTAGAAAAAAATATACCTTAATACATTACTCCAATATGAAAGCTGCAATTTTGGGGGATTTAGAAAAAAATACACCAATTCATGGTCTACATACACCTGAAAGCATAATTAAGCACATAATGGAAGGTAATGCAGTAGACTACTGACTGCTTAATTGTGAAAATACTTTCAACAAACACTCATATAAAAAAAGGTTTGTTGATTTTGTCATACAGAAAGATTCAGCATAAAAGATGCCGCTGCAGGTGGTTTTAATATTAATTCATGCATATTAACTACAGTGTTTTACCCTTTGCTTTGTGATACCTTAAAAAACATACTGTAACAAAAATGTTCTAAAATAAGACAAAAAATAATTTAATGTAGCTCAGCACTTATTTTTTTACATTTTTGACAGATTTACCAATGACCTTTCTGAAGGTACAGTGAGTAATGTGCTTTCAAACACTCCTGGGCTTTTCATTTTTTGAATAGGACAGTCATTTTCTCTAAAAGGACTTGCTCCTACTTAGCACCCTTTTTCTGGAGCATACAACACAGAGCTCTGTAGGCATTATAAGAAGAGCCATTTTCAGAAGAGTAATGATAAGTACACATTTTGGTCTCTTGAAGGAACTGGCTTGTTTCCTGGTGTTCTCTTATTCCTCGAGACAGGTATGGCAGTAGGTGGTGGCCTTACTAAGAAATAAAATAAGTTTTTAAGCAATGGCCTGACGAGGAGCTCTCCAACAAATCCATTGTCATGATTCCCAGGCTTGGTGCTCTAACATTAAACCCACATGTAACTCAGTGACATGACATTTTTCTCTTTTCCATATCTTACCTTGTTAGTATTTGTGTTTAACACAGGCTGAAATCTAAGTTTTCTTACGTGTCATAGGTTTTATATATATATAGACCATAACAGGCCTGTATCACATTATAGCAATTTAAAGTCTTCCTGACTATTAATGAACATTGAAAGGCCCATTAAAATGTATTATTTTATTCCTTTCTTTCTTTGATTTTCAAGATTTGTCATACTCATTTGAAATTATTAATATTGAAATTAATTGATATGTCCAAAACATGTTTTTAGAATATCTTGAAATGAACAGTAATGAAGTCCATTTCCAAGACTCGATACTGTACTTTGTCAGGCTGAAGCTTACTCTGGTTTCTGTACTGTTAAGAGAATACTGATTGCTCTATGGAATGCTATTCCTTCAGAGGGTTACACCCAGTAATGCTGGTGTCCATTTGTATAGCTGGGTGAACTAAAAGCAATTGAGGTAAAGAACTTTTTTAATACTGTACCTCTAGGTAAAACTCTAGGGTGCATGAGTAATGTCAGTAAGGGGGATTTTCTCCCACAGCCTTCTAGTGAATACAGAATACCTAACCATCAATCTACAATAAAATACATGAACGGGACAGACTGGAAGACTTTTCAAGACATTTTAAACTGAATTTAACTTTAATTTATTTAACATTTGTGACATATTGCACAGATTTTAACAAATGGTGAGCTTGCAGTATGACATCAAATTGGATACAGGATGAGCTACCACATTCGCTTTCAGAATCTGAAAAATTTCTGAATTTTCAGAAAACACTCTTCTAAAACTTCGATTGAGCCCATACAGTACATAAATTATATTTCTCATGTGCCTGAGAAATTCTGAATGGAGGCGACTGGTCATCAAAGCATTATTCCCATCAATAAATACAACAAACTACTCTGTCAACCAGTTTTGTGACCTTACTTCAAGGCTTGTACAAACTTCATAAATCAAATTGTCGGTCCAAGGTTACCCCAATCAATTTAAGAGAAGTTCCCTGCTGCTAGAGAATTTAACAAGATCCACATGTCTGAAAAATCCCATTTTTGTTAGTGAATAAAATGTAATATCATTTTTTTTTCTTTTTGATAGCTGTTGGATTTTATTGTTGGATTGTGATCTATAAATAACCATGGCTTCCTTACATTTCTTCAGTGAAAACTTTAGATAGCTATGTAATGGATGACCTTAACAATTTACCATTTTCATTAATGATTTGTGGGAGAAGTTATTAAACTAAGAAAAGAATTCTAAGCATTTTGTGTTTAATCTCTTTTGTTATTAACGCAAAAAGGGCAAGAGTGTTTGAACCTCCCAAACGGTAAATTACCCTGAAAAGTTATTAGCATAGCACAATGTTATGTCCTCCCAATCCAGGTTTTTCCAGATTTCTCAGATTTAACTTTAAAAGAAAATTTAACTTGGAAAAACAATATTGCTTGTATTCTTAAGAGCCATGAAAGGTTAATTTAAAAATTAAAATCCAGTGGAAAAAAGATTTGGAAAAAAAAATCTAAATTAAACTGGATGATTCATAATAAATACTAAATGTATGATAATATCTGAAGTGAAAATAGATTTTGTAAAGATTGAAATTAATTAATATTATTTAAAGGCATCAGGACAACCTATTACTGAAGGTTATTCTACATTAACATATTCTAAACACAAGCCATGACCCAGATTAAAGGAACGTGCTAATCACACATTTCAAAACTGGTGACAGTTTTCCACTGCAAAGGTAAAAGAAACTTCAGATGCCATCAAATATGCCATCAAAGAACATACTGGAAATTTGCTGCTGTCAGTCTGTGTAAAACTTTGTTTTAATCCAGTCACACAATAAA
Source organism: Atractosteus spatula (assembly GCF_055471065.1). Classification (NCBI taxonomy): domain Eukaryota; kingdom Metazoa; phylum Chordata; class Actinopteri; order Semionotiformes; family Lepisosteidae; genus Atractosteus; species Atractosteus spatula. The sequence continues at coordinate 60,396,207 of NC_142708.1, read as the reverse complement.
TAAAATCTACAAAGCTATATTGCTGTTTTCAACAAAACATAGCTTAACTGCTTTGATGGAGATTTAAAGAACTCATCTCTTCAGTGTATAGTCTGATTTGCTCTAATTCCTTGCCATGTTTGTAGAAAACCTTCTTCTCAAATTGCCTTTTCATTTGATGTTGAAAGGGTTTAAAGGACAGCTGCTTTAGCACAATATATAACATTAATTTACTGTTTTGTTTTTATTATGAAACTGAATTAATTTTCTTTCTTTAGAAGGTCGTTTCTATGGTGAGGCCATTGTGTGTTGTGTTCCATCACTGAGGAACTTAAGTTAAGGATCCTGTGATACACAAGTAAGATAAGCGACACTAGGCATTTAAAGTGTATTCACTTCATCATTCTCTGTGAGGTCTTTGAAGAATTATGACTAAATCTTAACAATCTCTCACATTAAAGTCTTTTATTAAAATTGTTAGCTATATTTAATTCCAAATGTCTTTTTACATGCAGCTTTGTTTTGCAGGAAAAAGATTTGAAGCTTGTCTTGCAACATGTTATTGCTTCTCTGCCAATAACATTTGGCAATCACAGCCATTTTTTCTAATCTACGTTCTCCAAATTAATTGAATATATTGCTAGTATTCTATATAATGTGCATTATAGTTTCTTTTTATATATGAGATTTTTCTTTCTTATTTACTTTTAAGTGATTAAGTAGGTTCATCCCTTTTCTTCGGACCAATATTAAGTGTAAAAAATATTAAGAACTTTTGGACCTCTCTCTATGAAACTGCAATCAATCTCCATCACTATTATTAGGCAAAAAATATCAATCCCACAAGGTGCACAAGAATTTATGGCAAAAATCAGCAACCCTGATTCATTTCTGTTCGTGTTTCTGTTGGCCTCTGATGCAGTAAGAAATCAGAAACTCTTCCAGAAAAAAAAATAATTCAGGCTTCACACAGTGACAAATCCATTCTGAATATGATCCGGTTAATCCCAATACAATTGCTGCACTTGTCAGAAATCTTACCCTTGGGCCAGGTGAGGATATGCGAGAGTGATACAGTAGCCATGAAATCCTGTCTGACTTGAGTCCACTGAAACTTCAAAGTGTAAGAGAAAACTGTGGAATTTACTGACAAGGTGTTTCTTACCCTACTTTTGTATACATGGCCTACCTGAAATACATCTGACAATCAAAGACAATAGTACTTCTGTTTATATCCTCACATGAAATCATGTGAGCCGACAACCTTTGTGTCAGCAGGTCACACCTCTTTTGTACATCCCCTAAACGTTTTCCTGTTACAATAACACTGCTGATGCTAAAAGAGAATAATAAGACACTGCAGTTAAAAGAGAGAATGGTCCCCTTAGGGATTCTGAAACCATGAGAACTGCAGTCATCAACAGCTCTCCAGATGATATGTGATATTTTCTATTTCAATAAAAATGACTTTCCTGATGGTTTTCAAAGGAGACCCTACAATTATAATTAAATCACAGGAGACAGCTAGAGGTAAATCTGTGTGTACTGTGAATGCCACTTACCGCAAAACATTGTGAACATGGAATACATGGTGCATTTTCAGTACAGAAATACACCAGCCGTTAAAAGAAAAGATAAGAGATAGAGAGGACATTTTTTTTATAGATAACATCTATTTTATATACTTTTATTGCATTGAACTTATGATAAATTAAGAATGTCATAAAAGTATTTCTTTTCATTTTACATATACATATAACACTCAACTTCAATGACTTATACAGTAGAAAATAACATACTATACACCCACCATGCAACAATAAAAATAACCTTTTGCCCGCAATTTATTGTATTTGTACAGAATTTGTTTCATGAGAAATAAAGCACTAACCTGTTCAGAAATCTCTGTTCTAGAGATTCAGAAATGAATCTGTTCTAGTGCTCTACATCTAATTTATAGGAAATAATACAGCGATCTGCTTTTGAATTGACAAAATATTGCCCAAAGACCTTATAGCCCCCTTTGTTAGAGACATGTTTGTTATAATATCAATTTAGATATGCAATAATTTCATTATTCTTTGTTATTATCTAAAGCTGTAAAATAAAAAAAAACAGGAAGTCTGGTGTACAAATGTACACTGTTTTTATACAGTTCACCACAAATCTCCTACAGTTGCCATGCAATTAACAAGTGAGTTAAGAGTGGTGTGTAAATAATCATCATGTATAACTCTGACTAGCCAGTTTTAGCGTATAAAATAACGTAAGTAAAAAATAACCATACATTATTTTTATATTTTTAAATGTTTTGATCATGTTTTAATTTCTCCTATTCTGTTTTTTTTACTGCAATCCCTCTGATGACACCCCCTTCTGACTGTCAACCTCCTAAATACACAGCATGGATGATCGCCCACTCTTTGAAAGTTATGAGCCTTTACAACTTGATGGCTTCTACACCTTCCTTTTACATGCTCAAAGTTTTCACGGATTAACAAAAACAGGGTGGTTACTTTAGATAAATCTGAGCAAAATCTACTGTAATGTCTAGGCAGTCTACTGTAGTTGTAATTCTACTTTAGAAATGGAATACATTTGTAAGAATGAGCAACCTTTCTGATTTGGATATACTGTAAATGCCCTATTTACTCTAAAACATAAATAATCTGTCAATTGAAACATATCTGAAGATAAATTACAGTATGTACACATAGTTGTTATATGTTTTTTAACAATGAATAGAGCAATTTTACATTAAAGTTTTAATACACAGTATATTAAAGTGAATCTAATATTTTATATTGGTACACACTGTGTCAAACACATTCATTTAGATATTGCTTTCCAAAAATTAATTAATTAAAAAATAATCACATTTGTAGTGGAAGAGAAGGAGTAGAATAAAGTTGCCTTATTCTCATCCTTAATTTCTCTTACTGTATAACAGGTATGGGTATTTCTCTTACATGTTTGACCTAAACAAGTCTGGAAATGTGTGTTTAAAACCGAATGCCACTTTTGGGTGATTTAGTTTATCTGTGATAATACCCTCAAAATAGCAAAAATGTCTACTGTACCTACAGTAAATAGTGACTATAGCCGTTTTACTACTAGGGCATCCCACCATTCCTCTAATAGAGTGATGTATTGAATTTGATTAGTATTCTCCCTTATTACTGTAGATAATGTTTTTAGACTTTAATTACCTTGCAATTATATGATGTGAAAGTTTGAAACTACATGGATTTACATACAAATCATTGTGTACTTTCAGAATTATCATGTCACTTGCTATAATAAAGTACAGTATGCTGTGGTAACCAAAAAAAAGTGCTTTGAACCTTGAAATCTGTAGATATTGAAGTACAGGCTGTTTAAATGATTTTGTCCTTCATTACTATAATTTCACGTGTACAGAGCCCTGTCATATTAAACATGTGGCATCCTTGACACCAGAATTAAATACATATTAAATGTACATCCAAACATTAACACACCTTTGTGAGGTTCAACAGTATTAAGTCACGATATGACAGATTTTGTAGGTTACTTACTTCCAGCAGTAGTGACACCACAAAATCATAATTATAAGCCAGATGCAAGGTAGCCTTACTTTAATTATACTATAGGTGATTTCTTGTTTTTGATTTATTTTGTAAGCTTGAAATCCCCTAGAATAAGGGTATGGAGTCTCTCTGACTTAATAAGTAAAATTTTAACTGAGTGCTTGCAAGTCTTCTCTTTAAGGTTATGCATAATTTAAAAATAAATAAATATTTTTTTCATTGGAGTTCATACCACTAAGGCCATAAAACCAATGGAATGCCAATATAATCCATTTGTGCATTAGCATCATTTTAAATGGCGTGAATGATATATGTTGATAGGCAGCAGGAACTTAAATACATGCAGCTTGTACTAATTAGGCTCTCTGTTACTCACAACCAGTGTGTGTTGTTAAAAACAAGATACCCAGATCCTTTAAAGTACATAGTGCTTATATAAATCTCTATTAAATAATTAAATAAACTCATGATATGCTATGCTGTTAATGATCTGTAATAATTCCCTTCATTTGACCTTCTTTAGGTCTGTGTTTTAAAGGTAATGAAATACTATAAACTACCCTGAAGGCTTTGTAGTCAATGGCAACAAGTATTATATGCTGGTCAAATGTATTTCACTAGGCAATCAGGGTACTTATACTGGCCTTGTAGACAAGAATAATAAGTAAGCTCATTGGTGGCACTCCCTGCGTAACAGTTTCTTTTTAAGAAAGGAATGAAAAACTCTTTGAGATAAAAAAGTACCATTTTATGACAAAAAAACAGCACGATTATTCCAAAAGTTTATTTACTGTTAAATAAAATACTGTTAAAAATAGTTTATTCACTAAGTTAATAATTGCCTTTATAACACTGATTTCTTAATAATTTTTAGTTGCTCCAGATTAGGATTTTTTTTTATTATTTTAGGTACAGAAAACATCACTTGTCATTTATCCCTCCGTATCTGTGGTTTATTGGGGACCTATTGTATTTACCGTAGTTCAATCCTGAGCACAGCCCAGATGTTTTTAGCTTGAATAACTGTATCTGGAATTCCTATGGAAGAGTGCCACCAGGGGTTGAGTGAGCTTGAAACCATCCTTGTGCCAGTGCTTTCTTAGCTTTCTACACGTCGGGCACCCATGACAAACTGGGAGCCCGTGGGCAAGAGGCCTTCACTGCTGCATTACTTCTGCAATCAATGCTAACTCTGCTGTAGGTTCTGTGGAACCTGCAGTGTGGATTGAAAGTGGAGGAGCACGTGTGAAAGGGAAGGGTGCTAAGGGTGTTATGGTAGTCATAAATGTAATGTGGGGTGGGGTGAGCAGGGTTATAAAATAATTGGCAGTTCCAAGTTGGAAAAAATAATATACAAAACTCAAGTACAGAATAAACAGTACCTGTAATATTCTCTGTGTGTATTAGTACCCAAAATGTCAACATTTATTACAAAAACAGGGAACAGTTTAACAATGAGATGAATTCCTCAATAAAGTACTACAAGCTCAGGAGTTTAGCTTACTGATCTAATTATCCCATCAGTTCTTCTCAACTGCACCTGGTGACTCAGCACGCAAAACACGACTTGGCACATGCCAACTTTGAGAAAGGAAGTACTGTACCTCTTATTTTCTGTTTTGAATTCCATTGTACATACATGTAATTCTGATTTATATTCCATGCTCTCACTCTGCTTTGCGAGTTTCAAGGTACAAGTTTGGCTTGTCATTGTAAATTCCTCTTTAACTTTCTAACACCTAGATTAAGTCAGCCTGAAGTCTTATGTGTTCCAGCCTGTCATCTCCTCTGTGTTTATCTTAAGAAAAGCTGAGTAACACTGCCGTTCCCCCTGGGCTGTGAATCCCACATTCCATTCAGAGATTAAAAGATGTGCTTTCGAATAATTTCACAGCAAGATGCTGAATATTAACACTTCCTTTAAAATATATTTTCAGAAGTACTCCACCAATAAATTGTGAAATACATGTAAAATAATAAATGTAACCTCTGAAACAAACATTTATCCATCTGCTTCATAACTGAGTGTATCAATAGGAAAAAAAAATTGCCATGCCAGCACCACTCTCCCATATTTTGGATGAAATTCAGTTCTTATGGCTCATCAAGGATTTTAAGCCACTTTTATTTGTTGTGTGAGAAGAATAAACATGATAACACACACGGATGAATCCAATTATTCTTCTCGAAACTGTGAAATAAAACAATGCCCATCTTGCTAACATATTTGTTACATTATTTTCTTTCACATTGTCTTTCTATAAAATAATATTTATGAGCTTTTTAGGGAAAATAAATGCAACCTGTGTGTTTACCCATGAAGACTTTCTGAATGTGGCAAAAATAATTAAAAAATAATTATTAAAACCACTCCAAGGAAGTCTGAAGACTAACTGTAAAAAATATAATCTTGCTGGCAGTTTTTGTTTTAAGACATCAAGTCTTTTGCTTTAAACATAAGTTATTTGTCATCATCAGAGAGCAACTGTTATGTTTTATGAAAATGTAAAATTTTATGTAATCTATTTTTAAAACATTTACTTTTAATGACTCTTCAACCTCTTGAATCAGTCATCTTGGCTAGTTTAATGGGATCTTTGGGATAGTTTAAAACACTAACATTTAAGAATTATCCATAGACATTACAGAACCTTTTGTTTTAGTTTTTGTGTCATGCGACATGGTTAATCAACAGCACATGTGTTTCCTTGCATTTTTTAATTGTAGTTCAGGTGGGTAGCTGCGTCAGCATGCGTAGGCTGCAAAGGAACAAGTAATAGGTTTATTCCATGCTAAAAAGAGAAGAAAGAAAACACAATGTTTTCACACCCAAAGAAGGCTCCACAGCCGAAACGCTGTGTTTTCTTTCTTCTCTTTTCAGCATGGAACAAACCTATTACTTTTTCCTTTTTTGATTGTAGTTTTTGTCTTCCTTTTAGCTTTTCAGATTAGCTGTGGTTTGGTACCTTAAACTATGTTAACATTTACAGTATGTTATATTAAGATTGTAGGTAAAGTATAAGGATGTGTTAAAAAAATACTGTAAGACCTTGTAGATGGCAAGGTAGGTTAGAAATTTTACAACAACACAATCTATTACTATCAATATCTATAAAATCTATCAATATAGTTGTGTTGTGTTTTCCTTCAAAAGTGAGGTCTATGTGTGTGTTCCAGATTACAATGTACTGAAAAAGTGATATACTGATAACATTTTTGGCAAGATATTATGAACGTTATACAGTACATGAATTTCCCCATCCACAATAGTTATACTTTCACTTCAAAAATAATAATTATTATAAGGAAGCTTGAGATGTCCTCAACACATTTTTGTGTTTTCTTCAGTCTATTTTCTCTGCCCTGTCAGAACAAGTGACAACACCAGCTCTAACATCTATCACTGAACAGACAGTGAGTCTGCAGTCCACTTTAAGAATTTCTTTTTAAAAAGCCTAAAAGATGAAAGAAAAAAATCTATAAAGACCCCTTGGATCTCTAATGATTTCTATGGATGTCTGAAGATGCTTGGGAATTTCTTGTCCGAAGGACAAAGCCAGAACAGGGGAATTCCTCCCTGTTTTTGCAAGAGCAGCATCAGCTGCTCAACAGGTGATAGATAAGAGTGTCAATGAATGGTCATTTGTTCAAAATCAAATAAAGTGAACTAATGAAGTGAACTGAAAGCACTTCCTCAAACTCAGCATTGAGCCAAGAACATAAGTGCTTCTTCACAGAAGGAGTGGTAAGTGTGTGGAACTACGTACTGTAGCTATTGTTGAAGTTGTTCCAGAAACAGTCAAATGAGTTTTTTTAAACCAACAAATCACAGATAACTAAATGAGCAATATGGGCAGAACAGTTTCCACTTGTGATGTTGTGATCCACCTTCCGAATGGTCTCATGCCAGGGGGGGATAGCTCCTGTCCTGGATTTTTTATTCAACATATGTTATCCGTCCCTTTATGCTTCAAGGTGAAAGCTGTTATATTAGTCTAGTTAAGACAATAATTATATCAATTATATAGCTAAGAGATGTAATGGAATGGAAACCAGACACAGCAGCCCTCGGGAACTACAGTTCTACACCCCTATTTTCTGTTCTAATGACTATAATATATACTGTAGGACAATTAACACAAAAACTCTGCCAAATTTTCTCTCCACTATGCTACATCCAAACCAAATAATCAAACAACTTTTTCATGCGACTCCTTTTGTAACTGTTCTCAAGTTCATTAAAATGTGTTTCCTTCCCTCTTCACACTTGTTAAGCAGACATACTGTATAAAAAATCTGCTCACTTGTGCACAAGGACAAAAAAAGTATGTCTCATGCTTGCTCTCAAGAGCAAGTATGAACTTTGGGTTTTAAATTATTGTGAATACCACTTATCTTTGCTCACACTTCATACTTGCTGCATGTTTTAAGCCAAAGCTAAACACCAACCAAACATGCTGAATGGATCTGAATAAGGGATGGTTTTTGTTGATTCAAAGTATATTATGTAGTGATAATATGATGGAATATTTCTTTGATCACAGAGCTGGTTGATGTTTTATGCCGTGATTCACACATCTTAAAAGAGTGATGTTTTCTTGAACCACTTTGAATTGTGAATGCATTGTTTCACCTTGATATATGTAATGGCTTGCACACTCCATTTATTTCACCCTGAATAAGCACCCAGTGCTGCTGTCACAGTTATTTTTCACTCACTTTGTATTTCATCTTTCGCAGAGCACAAACGGTTTCAGTGATTTAATAAAGTAGTTCAGTATCACCCATCATACATATAGTACTTGAAACAATTACAAAAACTAGGTGAGTATACTAATTATAGGTTTATAGAATTATAGCTATTATGGAAAAATGAACATTAGTTAATATACTGTATTATTACTGTATATTGAGTCATTAGTTGTTAGGCAACTTGTCAGAAAATGCCACAGTACCTTTAGACCTATACATTTGAGGTACTGTATGATACTAATGTGGAGTTTTAAATAAATAAAGAACACTATTCCACAGACATTAATCTCAATCACAAAAACTTAGAAGTCAGGGTCTTAGTTCATGAAAATGGCTCCTATAGACAGACGACAACCTGACCTCATGATCCAACCAGCTCTCAGTGTAAGACATTGATGAGGGTTAATAAAACTACAGTACGGTACAGCTGACAGGATAAGTGATTGAGAAAGAAGTTTCTAGTCTTATGACCATAATGGTATACAGAGATGTTGTGTGGAAAATGAGACTATTCTGGCAATAATAAATTCCAGCTACTGGTTCATTGACTTTATCATATTCTATACTCATAGGAATCATATATGATAACATGAACAATTCCTGTTTCCTATAAGTTAAAGACCAGAATTCAGTGGTTTCCTGAGAGGACTTATTTTACAGTATGTGTGACAAAAAGAAAATGATTGTATAATATGGTGACAGATTTGGAGGTTAAGCAACTCTCTGCATCATGCTAAGGATTCCTGAAATTGTGGTGAACGACAAAAAGTAATAAAATTCCTTTTTATTTGCACTGATAAAACTCAGGTGTAGTATTTGAATAGGAAATTGCAAAGGGGGATTAAAAAATATATTGCACTTCATAATTACTATGACAGTGCGCTAGCTTTGAATATCTCTCCCAAACCTCATTCCAGTGCTTTTAACTTAAATTTGTTTTCATATTAAGATGTTTTTATGATTTAGTGAGCGCTTTATGGCAGGCAATGTGCTTTCTTAATAGCTCCATTATATATTTTCTTATGGAGCCTTAGAAGCCTTTTGGCATACTTAAATGTTTTATTGCTTCTGAAAGCAGATGTGTGCTATATTTTCCCCTTAAAATTGTATCCTATATGGATTGTTTTTTGCCTCCAAAAACTACATCCAAGCATAGTTATTTGCCTGGATAACTATCAGTTATCCTGTGTTATTGGAAAATGTGAGCTAGTACATAATTATTATACGCAGTACAGCATAAAGTATTCTGCTGTATGTAATCATAATGTGAATGAACATTCAAGGATAACACATCCTAAGAAACTGTATTGTGATTAAAATCAGATAAAGTGTAGGTACATATAATATAAAGTCTGATTATAGTATTATATTTGCATTAGAATTATGTATTTGTTTCCTATTTACTGGCAATTACATTGTTTGTAATATGAATAAAATGATTCATGCTCAAAATATTCAGTTCAAATGGAACCCTTGTGTTATTCGTATTAAGTTTGTCAATAACAAATTAAGATTAAACGTACTGTATAAGGAAATTCCATTCAGTTGAAAACAGTTCAATACCTTATTATAATAAATGTTACTAGAATGTGATGTTTTATATTTATAATAAGCTATAATCTAGTCCAGTCCTGTGATTCTTTTCACCCTTAGGTTTTTAATTATTTTCTGAGAGGCATTACGATTATTGCACTCTTATCTGTGATGTAAAATCATTAACATTGGTTTTGTGTGTTGTACGTTCACAGTACATAGTTTTTATACATTTTTGTAAATGTGTGCTACTGATTGAGAATGTCAATTAAATTATTTTCCCTTCAATTCTTCCCAGCTACATTCAGCATTGTAATTTACGGGGAACAGAAAGTCAAAGAGTGTAGTAGCCTTCACTGTGAGAATCAATATGAATCTCAGTTGCCAACTAAATAGGTCCTGAAGATTCATTTTCTCTTTGAAATTATTATAAATAACAAAATTAATTGCCTACAGATAACTAAGAATAACTTCATAAAACAGTCTTCATAATAATATGTATAATATGTACGTATACAGTATGTATGATATCAAGATTCCTCTAATCTGTACCAAACCTAAAGTAGAGGAATCTTGATATTATACATAGTGTTATTATGTATACATACATGTACAGTACTGATATTGATGTCTACTGATATCAGTATACTGTCACGGGAGCTGGAGGCTAGCCGTGGAGAGACCAGCAGAACAGGAAGACCCAATGTGTAGCAGCAGGAACGGAGCAAACACAGGGGTTCGCTCCGGGCTCAAGCTATCGGGCGGAGTTGGGAACGAGACATAAGCCCCAGGTAGCGGACAAGGGGCGACCTGGTGAGGCGAGCCTCTCGACAACCGATCCCAATGCCGAGCCAGGAGGAAAGGGAGACCCAGAAATAAATAACCCCAGACAACAAGACACACTGGAAGAACAAGTAAAGCACAGGGAAACTAGGAACAGGACAGAGAGGGAGCGCCCTCTGGATGTAGAGGGCGTGACATATGCAAACTGATATTATTTTGGTTAATAGTTAACAGCCATTTATCAGTCTTTAATTAGTTTGAAGTTGAAAGTGGTTTGTATACTGTATATTTATTTTTATTTAGTCATACTCTCCATCATGTTTTAGATTTCCTATTCTGGGCGGTTTAATCTGATGAATGTCAGTGACATCACAGAAATCAACTGTACAGTATGTAGTTATAAAGCAAAATAAAGCTAAGAACATTAATAACTGAGCACGACCATTCCTACACTTGAAGTGTGCAATTTACAATCTCTTTTGTAAAATCTTTGGAAAATATTATTTCAATACATTTTCTCTTCCCTTTTTATCATCTGTAATGTATCCATTGCTACCCTTTGTGCACATTAATTATTTTACTCTGCATTAGTTTTAGCTACCATTGCAATATTCGTTATCTCTCCTTGCATTCCTGATGTCCCATATGACTAGTACTAGCAGCTTACTGCAGTTTTTAAGGTCCTCTTTGTCGCATTCCCTGTTAAATGCCGTGTAAAAAAACTGTCTTTTTGATGATATTCTTGATTGACCTTTAAAGCCATCTGGATCGCCCCTTGCTAGATTTTGATTTGTACATTGGGGGTGAATTTATCTTAAGCCTCCAGCATTACATTTTGAAGAATAATGATCTGTTCTCTACTGATTCAAATACCAATCTACTGATTGCAAGATGTGCCTCATTCTTTCATTGCCATATTGCTTGAAATGATAAATCTTAATTTTAGATTCTATCTATAGAGATTTGAAAAATCTCTCAAAACAGGTCATATTGTAGTCGCAAATCTTGAGCAGGTCTTTCAACTTTGTTCTCCTTATTTTGTTGCTTACCCTGCTACACCAGACTCTACACTCACATGCTGCCTTATACTTAAAACACATAGATTTTATTTCCTTTTGGTGGCTCCCACAAACTCTGACTTCTACATGGTTCAAACCTTATTTGAAATCATCAGAAATGGTTACTGAGTTCCTCATTCCTCATTACAGTTGTCTATATGTAGCTTTACCACATTTTTCTTGTGATGTGAGCAGGTTACCTCAACATGAACAGTGATACTTTGAAGACACAAATAGTTGTTATTATGTTGAAATAATATGCATTCTAAAGCAGGAAGAAACAAAAAAGCTAATACATTTGGAATGTTAATCTTTATTTAAGAACAAACTTTAGGTTTCAGTAAAATGTTAAAAAATAAAAAAATATCTGCTCATTGGTTTTCTACACACTGAAAAGTCCTTACATGTAGCTAACACAAAAAGTGTTGCAACATGTTTGGTTTAACTTTCGTAGACATATAGTAAATCACAAATTGTATGAGAAGGCCATATAATTCACTCTGATTTACAGAAACCTTCTTTCTACTGCTACTATCCAATACAAGCCGTTATCAGTGTTTACACAGTGTTACTGTAAGTACTTGAATTCTGCATGACTCATATAGTTGAAATACAAGTAAGAAATAGGGGGGATTAATACATTGACTTTCACAAAAAAATAAGATTAACCTTTTTTTGTAAACTTCACAACAAAAGCTTTTGCCCTTGATAGTAGTCATAGTCGCACATAATTAAGGCAATCTATCACATAGTGTATATAATGTATTGCAATTTCTTGCGATCTATTCAGTCATAACCATCATTCCGAGCACATTTGTGTTGAGTCCAATCTTCTTTATCAATGTTCTGTCAAGCTAAGCCTACTACAGTAACAGCTTGTTCCTTTTTCTCCCTATTGAAATAGTTTAGATTTTAATCCGTGAGTATACTGTATGTAAGGCCACACACTTAATGAAAAGCAAAGTCTTCACCTTCAAGTCTCAGTCTTGAAGGTATTTTACGTCAATAGAGAATGGAATAATATTTTATTGCCTGTTCATGCATCAGCAGTTCCACAAGACAAAAGCAAAAGCTTCATCACCTCAATGTTTTTCTGTAAGCACTGTGCAACTTTTTGGCAATGTGCCACCTGTTGTGCTTCTCACATTCAGTTTTACTGTATGCACGGGTAACTCTTTTCTTTGATCTTTTCATGATTTTTCACAGCTCAGTGTCTATTCCTGGTGTTGATACTATTTTTCCTCCTCACAGCAACAACTTTCAAACTGCGACATCCCACAGCCTTCCAGGATTTTTGAAGACGTACAGTATCTGCTGTTTTCTAGGAAATGGAGAGTTTTGATTTAGAATTTAAATCAGTAGCATCATGTTTGTTTTAGGATGTGATTAACCAATAACTTCCAAATAATCAGTCTGTCCTCTCTTTTAGTGGTGTTACTTGCCTGCATCAGTCATTAAGAATGATATGTTCTAATGTTTTTATATGCCTAGAAGAGTTGCCTTTTTCCAATGAAGGACAATGAAGGTTAATTTTAAAGGTCAGAACTTCAGTGAAGAAGACAGACGGTCTAAATGTCAGTACAGGAATTGCTCAGTAACCACTCCACATAGTATTACTATGGGGCATCCAAAATATTGTGCCACAGTACCACAATTGCGTGAATGCTCATGAAGATTACGCTGAAAAACAAAATTAGTTTCCATCAAGTCCAAATTTGAATGATATAATTAATGGAGTACCACTGGGATCTGTACTAGAACTCTTCCTCATTTAGATCACTGAACAAGATTCTGGAACAGTTAGTAAATTGATCAAGTTTGCAAATTATACCAAATAAGGAAGATAAGCAAACCAATATAAACATCAAATAAAATTAAAAAATGGACTGGGCAAACTCCTGTCAGATAATATTTAATGTGGACAAGTGCAGGGTTTTGTATGCATTTAGCAGAAACATAAACCTCAAATTGAACTGGAAAGTTTGTGTTAATGTTGTTTTCTTCTTTAAGGCATCACTAAATGTTTCCAGATAATGTGGAGCAGCAACAAAATAGAATTCAAATCAAATGTTATATATTAAAATTGTATACAACATTAATTAGGTGTACAATTTCCACATGTTATTATTGCAAAATATATTGCTGCCCTGGAATCAGCCCACAGAAGAGAAACCAAAAGCATTCCAGGACTTAAAATAATGTCCTACATTGACAGGATGAAACAACTTCATGTGTCATGTGACAGAAGTTTGACATACAGTACAGTAGGTATTCAAAATCCTTGTAGACCTTGTAGATGCATTGACAGTGTCAACACAGTACACAGTAGACTTTTTCAGAATGAACAGTGAAACGTAAATCAGAGGTCACATATGGAAATTATGGCAGGATTTTAAAGTGCGTTTAAACTGAGAAGAAGAGGCACTTTTTTACTCAAAGGGTTGTGGGAGTGTGGCAGAAGCTACCAAGGCATGCGATTGAAGCCTAACCCTACCGTAGCTTCCTTCAGGAAATGGCAGGATGATATGCTTGGATCAATTAGCTACTAATTACATAAGTAGTCAGTTGGGCCAAATGGCCACATCTCATTTGTAACCTTTTTCATGTTCTTTAATGCACTTTACTTGACTTACGCTTGTATACAGACAGTTTAGATAAAATATAATAGGTTCTATGGTTGGCACAGCAGCAGGGTAGTTAGTGATCCTGCTCTACATCTCTTGGGCTGAGTTTCATGATGGCTCTATTATTTTCAATACTTTATCTGACAAACAGTTACACATTTCAAAATGTAAATTCAGATTTACAGAAACATGAAAAGAAATTATGACAAACAAATCACAAACTTAGCTCCCTTATGAATATTTTATGTTTTTAAAGAGCACAGCAATAGCTATGAAAATAAAGAGCTGCCACACTTTTAAAAAAAAAATAATAACATTCCCAATCCCCCCATAAAAAATTCACAAGGTGACCAGGAGTAGCATATGGAAGGGAAGTCTGCCAGTAACATTCTGGCAGAATGACCAGTCATTAATTATCTTAATTATAGGTAAATGAAGCATTAAAATGAAGCCTTGTGTCTTTTCTCCTCTCCTACATTGGCTTAAATTTATACAGTAGATCATCAAAACTGTATTTAATTAAACTTATGTATTAGTATTAGCGTATTTTTATTACTTTTACCTTAAGGAAAAGGAAAAAGGTTTAAGACAGCAAACCCAGTAGTTAAGTAATATTTTTTAATGCCGCATTAAAACATTAGGGGACCGTAAACAAACTGTACTAAGGCTGCTGGTGATCCTAGAAAGCAAAAAAAAACACAACTCCCCATGTAGATGCGCTTCTGAGCTTGGTCAATATATTAAAATGGACAATGAATATATGGAAGTAAAAAACAAAGTCAAGATACAAAGTAAAGAGAAATGGCAACATTGTAAATCAGTAGATCTACAACACTAGATCTACAACAACATCTTAGATCAGTGTGGAAAAGTATTTGTATGTCATGGAAAATTCCTGCAAAAAACTTCATGGATAATTAACCTTGGGGTTTGTTTGAACTTTGCATATACCATTTGGTTTGTAAAGCTACTAGAATGCTCATCTGTGTTTATTTATTTTGTGATGGAACAGAATAAAATCTTATGGCGATGTGGAAAAACACATGAACAAACATGATAAGAGTGAGACACAGCAATAGGTCACAGCAATATTAGTTATACTGTATATACTGTATGTTCTCTTTTGGGTTTTTTTCTATATGTAGTTTTGATTGTAATATGATTTAAATGAATGGTGATAAATTATATTATTTGTATCTATAGTAAAATGTACTATAGATACAAATAATATCAAGAATTGAAATATCAACAGGTGTACAGTCTGTACAGTACAGAAGAATGTTTTATAAACCTTTATAACTTGTTGTTTTCATGGGTAGGCTTGCAAATGGAAAGAAGGAAAAATAAAACAAATAAGTTGCAACAAAAGCATGATAAGAGAAGCTCTGCGTTACACAGTGACAGGTACTTCTGTATGTCAGCTTTGGTGTTGCTGAACTTGTAATTTATTCATTCTAAATAACTGCTGTCAAAATGAAACTATTTTCTTTATGGATTACATACACCTACGCAGAGTATAATATTTATTGTCCATGAGATGTACAGTGTACAAAACATTTCATTCATCACACCGTAAAGCTTGGTTGATTGTTCAAATGAGTCACAGAAAGTTTCTTTTTATTGAGTTTTTATTTTTCCTTGGACTCCATTTAATGTATCCTGAGACGCTTGGTTACTCAGAACTAGACAGAATTTTGAACAGCTTTCATCTGAGCACTGAACGTTTATTTTAGAAAAGCTTACTTTTAGAAATTTAAACCAGCTTCTGCCCAACACTACCAAACTACTGACAAAATTATCTATAATTTGCTTTCAGCATTGTAAAAGCATTATCATCTGAAATAAAGAACTGTCCAATGTACTGTATATTCTTTTTTGCTGCTCTGCTCCGGTTTATTCTTTTTTCTTCTTTAAGACCATCACTAAATGCTTTCAGCTGTGTATCCTCATGCCAGGATATAATATAGTCAAAATGGCAATTATTATGCTTGTGTTTTATTTCAGTACTAATTATTTTTCTTATTTTGTATGATTTTCTATGTCATTTTTAAAATATATGAATTGCCTGTTTTGATAAAACCTCATAATCCCATAATCCCTCAGAGAAGACAATTGTTGTTGTCAGTAAACAGAAGAAACCTTAGCTGAACTTCAATCAAACTAATCAAACTAACTTCATTAAAGTTAACTATTTTCATGCAGCAAACCATACACTTGTGCGACATGTCTTGCTTCTGACAGTTAAATTGTTTCTTGTGCTGAAACGTTATTGCAGAATTAGCCGACACTTATTGTGCCATTTATACTAATCCAAATAATCAGCTCCTTTTTTTAAAAAAAAGCTGTAAATGAAATATCATACTGACACAATTATATATTGCTATGACAATAATTCCTCTGAATAATGGTGCACAATTGGTGTCTAGTATGGGTGGCCTAGAGCGACTTTTTCTCTCTCTGTGCAGCAACAACTCCTACTGTATGTCCTTTTTGGACTCTGCAGTAATGTAAGTGAAAGACATGCCTCTACTCCTCTAAAAAGCAGTAGTGCTTGCAGATTGCCAACTTGGTAATGGCTCAGATTGGTGAGCATGCTGAAGAAGAACACAGTACTTGTTTGCCCTTTGTGGCACAGGTGTAAAGAAATCTACTTTCTGGCATTTCCAATTTTTAGACAAAAGGAAAAGGCTGCATTTGAATTCTAAGGTAATTAAAAAACTAAGTATGAAAGCAACCAAAGAAAGCCTATCAGTATCCTGTAAATACTAAAATGTCTATATTTAGAGATTGCCATACAAGACAGGAAAAAAACGGCCAGAATTCTGTGAAGACCTAGATGGATTTTACTATGTACTTGGTTCATCAAATTAATC
Organism: Atractosteus spatula; assembly: GCF_055471065.1. NCBI lineage: Eukaryota > Metazoa > Chordata > Actinopteri > Semionotiformes > Lepisosteidae > Atractosteus > Atractosteus spatula. The sequence continues at coordinate 60,379,036 of NC_142708.1, read as the reverse complement.
AACTTCTTTTACTACTGCAGCAACTGGACCATTATTTTGAATAATTATTTTATTAATTTGTAAGCAAAGAGCATTAAAATACTCATTGCCAAAACATACAACAAAAATCAATGAGGCAACTCCAAAAATATTTCCCAGTTCTTCAAATAGTCTTTTAATCCTGGTTTTCTTGCTGCATGAATTTATACTGCCTATAGGGATGGCTCATATTTTTAAAATGTTTCTTCCAAGCTACTAATTATCAAAATAAACAAAGGCATTAATCCTCTTTACACTGTTTTAAAACTATTTTTTTGCTAAACTATATACTGTAACTACTGCCAAATTATGTTTTTAATTAATTTTTGAGAAACTACTGTATATGCATATTTCAAACTGCACCAGTGATCTATTCATTTATGGTGCATTAAACAGAACAAACTTTTTAAAGCAAATTTTTTTTCCTTTGTTTTGTTTTTGAAATGTATACTGAATAGATTAATATTCTCAGAGAAATATGAAATTATAGGAAATATATAAGAGGGCATATATCTATATTATTAATGTGCAATGTACAATTAATTTAAAAGACTATATTAATAATGATACACAATGATACATTGTGATACACAATGTATAATTAAGTAGAAAACTGATAAAATACTGTATACTGATAAATACTGATAAAATACTGTAAAAACCATTCTCCATAACCAGTTATAACAAAACTGGTAATTTACAAACTTTCCAGAGCATTGTGCTTGACCAAATACAATAAAACATGCCCTGAAAAGATGCTAGAATATCATGGAGTATGTTTTGCAATTACCAGCTGGAATAACACAATCAATATATGAAAAAACAAGCTATATTGAATTCAACTTAAACTTGTTCAAAACATGTAGGAAATTCTTCTAAATGTTTTTTGCCAAGTACAAAAGAAGACATGTAAACTGTCTTTTGACATTAAGATGTTACATTATTTTTATTTTGAAGAGATGTCTGCAAATTGTTTACTGTTATTGCCAGTAGCTAAACAAGTTAGTACTGCGTGGGTTTGTGTGACATGCTCATAAATTATAAGCTTATTCATTTACCGCATGAGAAGGGCCAGTGAAGAGTGTCAGTAAACAGATTAAAAAGAAATGGAATTCTAAGAATCACAAAATTGGATAAATGTGTTTATTTTTTATTCATTCGTGTGCAGTGTGCATTGGTCCTAAAAGAAATAGCAAATAGATTGAAAAATCTTTGCAATAATGCAGATGCACAATTAGGAATTATACATTCCATTTCATATCCTGCAATCAAAATAGTGCATGATTATGTAGCACTTTAAAATGGGGGTTGAAATTAATACATTGTAAATTAAGAACTCAAAACTATTACTCAGTTATATAATTTGGTTAAAAAAATCTCCATTTCCTATTATTGCTGAAATTTGGGGAAATAGGAGTTAAATGATTATATAAGGAAGAGACAAATGAATTAGGAGTTTATCTCATTGACTCAGAATCATCCTTTTGTTATTGTTGAACCTGAAATTCCTTGCAAATCAAGAGTAAAGAAAGTGTCACCAATGTTAGTAAAATCCTTTCGGATGACAGTCTGATTACGGAATTGTTGAGAGGAGACAGAAAGATTGTATAGCAGGGTAGTAATTTAAGCTGCTGTGTTAAAAGAAATATGTCTCAAAAACAAATAACAGCAGGTGACTTCGTTTTCAGAAATAGCTACAATCAGAGAACACCTGTAGAAAATTCTTCTTTAATACAGTATAATTTCACTAAAATTATTATAGAGGCTTACTGATCTGGAATAATCTTTAGCTCTGTTATCACTACTCATATACCAGTACATTTAATCTTTTTTTTTAATTGACCCAAACCATGAAGCTCAGTGCTAATGTAGATAATTGCTAATGTTTCCACATTTAAAATGCAGGCACATATATATATATACTGTATATATGAATATTCACAAAATATAATTAAAATCCACAAAAAGTATTTTAAAATGATAAAGCACTTTTTTAAATGATAAAGGCCTATTTTACAGCAGTTAATTAAATTTTTGGAAACAATAAATAAAATGAATCTGGACTGCTTTTAAGAACTTGATTATGTCAAAATATATATGTTTTGCCTCCAAACCGTAACCAGTTATGCTGTTTTTACAGGGAAACTGCACCTACATAACCTGGCCAAGTGGGATTTATAAAGAAAAATATAAATGTGGTGACACACTTGATCCATCTATGAAAGGACAAATAGTTTCACTAAAGTAAAAAAAAATCTATTTCCAGCTATACTACAATAATTTCATCCAGGTGGTATTATTTGTACATACTGTATTAGTGCTTTCACAATTTAGATATTTATGAATATTACATGCCTGTCAGTCAATGCTGGTGTTAGGACAAGGTAATACTGTATATTCTGTTTGTAGTCTTATGAAGGCATGGCTTAACTATCTGTGCACCAGCAATAAAGAACTGTGGGAATGTTGTCCTGTAGTTCACTAAAGGGTGGAAATAAACTGCTTATTATAGCAATTGGTACTGTAGTTAAGCAAATCATGCCCTTAAACTTAAGTAAATTATTTCATTTAAATATTGCAAATATAATGCATGAGCATTTTATAGTATCATGAACTGGCTGTTTAATATTGTGAGAATTTGTTGCTGCACTGTAAGGATGTCTCCCCTAATCAAAAGTAACATTTTATATACAGAACAAAAATGGCAACATTAAATTCATTAGAACATGTCTGGTTTGTACTGTAGCATAAATCATTAAGATATGACATTTTGTATGCTTGAAACACTGTGTAATTAAGATGAATTTCATATTTCAATATCATATTATTATCGATACACATATAGTACCTGTACCATAGTTACATTTCATTATATATATATATTATTTATTTGTGTATTTAACATAATGAATTATACCATTGAGCCTGGATTCTGTTTTTTCACATTCCTGAAAGTAGACAATTCCTCTGTTTCATTATGGCACCAATTTCTGCCGTTGCTGCTGCTGTTTTCTTTTTCCTGAAACACTGTTTTGTGTGAACAAAAAGTAATTGTGAGAAAAACCATCATGTCAAACAGGGAAGTTAAAAACAAATTTCACGCAGTGTATTGACTCAATATGCAATAGCCTATCAAAATGACAAAGAACAGCTCTGTATCAAAAATATGGGTTTAAACCATTCACACTGCCAAAGGTGACAACTCAATGGTGGTTTCAAGCCATCATTTTAACTCCACATAAAAGGTCTTTGTTTTATTTTGTTAAAAATTAAAATTAAAAAATCTAAGATCACTGCCATTCCTTTGAATAATGTTCTCTTTAATTCTGCATCTTCCAGATGTCTTCCACTTTCTTTTTCTGTATTTTATTGTCACTTGTTTCAAATGGTTAGTTTCACTGTCCTTTTGTTAATTTTGTAAAGTTTCTTTTTCCATTTTTTCTGCTCCTGTCAGTGTTGTTAGTAGAATAGTTTCTTCTGGTATCTGCACCTTCAGCAGTACCTCTGAACAGAAATCTCTCATCAGCTATCCCAGGTTCTTTGCTCTTACACCTGTGGTTTCTTTCAGCTGATTTATAGCCCATTTTGTAGCCCCTGTAATTATATCACTTCCACTGTGCCCAGTTTGTTTAATATAGACATTCATTTCTAGGACTCATTTTATTTTTCTGGCCTTCCTAATCGGTTCTTGACTGATTAGGATAATGCTCTGTTCTGTATATGAAACCCTTCAATACTAAGATCACCATCCCTATATAAGGTTTGTATGGAAGTATTGAGGTTAAGTGTGTGTGAACACTGCAGCCCTAAACTTTAATATCTATGCAGACCTTATATCAGAAATTTTCAGTGTTGAAGACTAGCATGCACTATAACTGCCACAGGCATTTTGTCAAAAAAGCCAAGGTCAGAACCAAGGTGCTTTACAAGGCTGATGACATTTGGGATTCCTTTATTTCCTTCAGAAATTCCTAAAACTTTACCCGGTTTCAGGATTAATGCAAACCCAGCTCCCACATGAAAAACTTGATCGGATCGATGAAATAAATATTTCTGTTCAAGATAGTAAATCCCTCAGTAAACAGGATCGCTTGGTTCTGCAACAGCCATTTCAACATTACAATTCATATAATCCTAAAATGATGCTCCTTTATCTCCTTAAACCTGAATAATATCAGTCTTAGCCTGCTGCTTTGAAAAGTACAGAAAGGATTATAGTGCTTTAAAATAAAGTTTCAATCAGTTCAGAAAGAAAATCTTGTTGGTTGATGACACTAGTAAAGTGTCATATTCAATCATTTACTTTTTCTAAATTTTCTCTTGCATACAAAATCTGTTTATGCTTTTAATGTGAAAAATGTAGGTCAAACACCAGCTAACTGTACTTATAACAAGCCCAGATCACTGCTTAGGATGGTACCTTTCATGTTTGCATTGCCGCACAGTCCAATGTGTCTTATTCTTTTTTTCGGATTATCATGCTTCTTTTTTTTGCTTTGGGGCAGTGAACAGATCTGTGTTCAAAATGTAAAGTTTAACTGGTGCAGAAGACTGAGAGAAATAGGCAAGCCATTTTTGGGGGGCTCCCAAAAGATTTTCATACATTATCTTTCTCATCAAAGGTCTGAGCCCTTAAGCAATATATACTGTATTAACAATTCAATAGTTATTTAAAAAATGTAACAGTAATAAAAATTACGATAACAATCATTTCAAATGCTAAATTCTACAGCTCCTGGGAGGCTGTGACAATAGTAGGCCACAAGCAGCAAGGCCAGATCCCCGAGAGATGATGGCATTGACCACAGCAATGCAACAAAGGGAAATGAATGTGAAAGGACTGGTTGGGAGGCCAGTCCATCATGGGACATACATACATATGGATGATCTTGAGACATCAACTGTGCTTGTCAGCATATATTTGGTAGATGAATATCCAGTGAAAATCCACACGAATACATGGAGAACATGGATCCTCTACAGGGAAGGTGACCTACTGTAGTTGGAATTTAACACAGCACTTGAGAGATGTGAAACTAACTACCATCTTTTATGTTTTTCCAAAAATTATTATTTCTTGCTATTAAGTATATTTGATTTTTCAGATAATAGGACACTTAATAAAAGTCCTTCAGGTGTCCTTCAGGTGCTGTTCTGGGCTAGAAAGTGAGGTTATTAACTACTGTAAATTAAGATATCTTTTTTCATTAATTCATGAGCTATACAGTATGAACCTGAAATAAAAATGTAATAAAGCACAAAACTATGCATACACTTAATAGCTTTACACACCAAAATTACAAGTGGCATTATTCCAGTATTAATTCCAATATACTGTATAAACAGCAGTACACTGCCAAATACTTTAGGGATTGAGATTAAATCTTAGTATTGGCACTGTACTAAACATAAAAACATCCCACTGTGAAGTCTGTTTTGTTAAATCACAGATAATCTTGCACACTGATTGCTGTTCAACATAGCAGCAGAATCGGTGATCGCTATTTCTGTGAGAAAAACACGTGTTGTATGTAACATCAGCCAGTATATTGTTATAGGTGAAGTTAAACCAATGCCAAATAACAAATAGTTAATACCAAAAATGGCCTCTTTTTGAAACAACGTGTAGTATATTTTCATTTTAAGTAACAGAAAATTAAATTGAGCTTCTAAAACCTACTTTAAAAAAAAGGGTTAGATACAGCTCTAGACTCTTCTAATTCAATCAGGACTATAGTATATACTGTATGCCTGTGTCTGCATTTCAGGATCAGAATGGTTTCCAGCAAATTTGTTGGAGACTGCTTAATCAAATGGCATTAGTTGATTTAGCAGCACAACAGATGTTTAAGACCTTCACACAGTGTAAAACCATGTGGAGCCAGAATCTGTCTGCATGATTTTCATACTAAAACAGACCATAAATTACATTGCCATTCATATTATTTTGTATTTATTGTTATTTATGTTCTCAATACTGAGGAAGGGAATATTGTATACCTGTAAAATAATTTATCTCATACAGTTATATTAATTATTTGATTACTTAATTTTGGACAGACTTCGAGATTTCTGAAATGCTGAACTACAGTAATAAAGCAAGGAAAAAATCACCAAAGACTTTTAACTAAACTGTGATTTCTGTGACATCTGTGTTCTGTAGTTTTGCTATACTTTGAATAAAAACCTTTACAAAGGTGCTCAGGAATAATACATTGCCAACTAAACTCTGCAGTTCCACAGGTAATCCCATCAGGTGCTCAAATACTCAACTGTGAGTATCAGAGCAAAGAGTTTACACTACAGATTACAGATGCATTTTTTACAGAGAATATACAGGTACAGGTAAGTCAGGACATCCATATCCACAGAACATCCATGAAACCATATATAATCCATTTAATCTAAACCTTTGACCCACAGAGATGGATGAAAAGTACATACTGAAATGTTATCTGTGCTTTTTGATGACAACAGTGTATATCTTTAATTGCAATGGGATGAATAATAATGCACAAATTCCAAATTTAATTGACAGCTTCCTATGAGTGCTCTGACTTATATTTGCCTGGAGCAACATACTGTACAATTTTTTTGTGGATAAGCAGTTTGTTATGTTCAGAAATGTGTTTATTGAAATGGGAAAATCTACCCCCAGTGCTCACATGCTGATACTTTATTTTCTTGTTTTTAAAAGGAGTTTTTTCAATGAAAATTTAGGAGGAGGACAGGCCCCCATATCAACTAATGACCTGCTCTATGCTCCACATAAATACGAGACATTAGAGTTGAGGTATTTCATGCTGGCCTACCTTGAGTGCTCTCACCAACCCCATCTTCACTGCCTATGTGACAACCCATTGGCTCATGTCACTGTGGGTGGGGGATATGTGTGGAGGAGAAGAGCTTGGCTGTCTTCTCTCTAGCCAAGGGAATGAAAGCAAAACATCTCCTCCTGTATGTGCAGTATAACGCCATGGAGATTGTCTCTACTTAATGTGTTTTTGAACAATAAAATGGAAAGTCGGAACTGAAGGATAAAATGAAAATGCCATCAAATCATACTAAACTCCAGTATTGCCATGTCCAATATTTAATTAATTGGCCTTCCAGTCTATGAATAGACTAGACCTTCCAGTTTATGAAGGTTATATTTTATTGTCTTTCCAGTGTGAAGTCAAAGACCACCAACTCTTAACCTACAGGTATAGAGATCATAACATTCCTACCAGACTCATATCAGCTCATCTTATCCTGGTTTCTGGAGTTTAGGCAAACTATATATAGAGGATGTGACTTTTCCCTGAGTAGGATTACCCCCAGCAATGCTGATCCACACTGATATAGTTAGGTAGACTAGAGCAACTGGGGTACCCTCAGAACCAGTTAACCAGTCAGTTATGAGCTTATGACTTATGAGTTAAATGCTTTAGCCACTATATTAATAAGCCCCACAATACACACATAGTAAATCTAAACTTCATGGTATTTGCATGAATTCAAATCCAGACATGTTTCATACATTACATAGAGTACTGTAATGTTCAACAGTGCTTTTCATATTGTAGGTGTAGAAGCAGAGCAAAATATTTATTTAAAAAATAAAAAATTTAATCTGGCACCATTCAATTTGTAAAAGTACAGTGCTATGTTTATACTTAAAATAATTTAATGCTTAAAAACATTAAAATTGTTTTTAATTTAAAACAATTTTTCACATTGATAGACAAGAAACCACCCATGAAGGTAAACAAAAATGCTTTCATGCTTTAGTATTACTGTTGTTTAATAGGTTTGGCACTTTTTTAATTGTAGTGTAGTAAGTTTCTAGCATTAAAGCAGCATTACCTTCCGCAGAATTTCAAAGAATAAACTTGGAGCGTCTCATACTCAGAACAGTGCATTCACTACTGACCATATTCACAGAAACTTCAGTTGAACTTTTCTTGCTCAAAATATTTGTACATCAATGGCAGTCAGAGGTGCGAGTCATACAGTTACATTTGCTGCTGCCTGTTTCTTTCAAATCCAAATTATGGGTTGTGTGATGAAGCGGAAAATGCAGACAAACAAACACTGGAAGAGTACAGTATATTGATTTGAAAGTTTCTATTTGTGCCTCTTGCTAGAAATTGAAATGCGCATCAGACTGTGATAGAGATCTGAAAGATACAGTACACTGTTGAACACAAGGCAAAACCAATAATATTTCAAGGCTGGCATAAAACACACCACTAAATGAATTACAAGCTATAAGTAACAGAAATTTCTGCAATAGGTTATGCATCCACGGGCAGCAAGCAAGATCTGCAACACATACTGAAAATTATTTCCTTTGAAATGTCCTCAAAACCAAACACTGTCTTGTATGTACTGTACTGTATGTTCATATTTACTATTTATTCACTATTTGAAGTAAATTCAAATTTAATTAAGAAGCTTCAACATGGAGGTGTACCGCAAGTATAATGATGCTAAAAGGAGCAAATATTTACAAAAAAACTTATTTTAAATGAGGACTCTCCTCATTATGTATAAAATACTGTATAAAGCTTTATAAAACCTTTGAAAGAACCCAAAACCCATAATCCATGTATTTTTTTATGTTAAACAGTTACATCTTACAAGGTACAGTTTAGTTCCAACAGCAATACCTAGTTACTGTATTTAAATGTTACTATATGCTAGACTTTATAGTCATTTAAAGTGTAGTATAAACACATAATTTCTAAATTGAGTCTGCTTTACCCTTCCAACAAGTAGGCATATTCTGAGTCGTAATTTGGGTGGTCCATATGGTGCGATAAGAAATGTTTATTTTAAGAGTACTTTAATTTCTGGTACTTTCCTCTTTTCATATTTCCCTTTGCACCTCAAAAGGCATTCATACAAAAATGTGTTTTTGCAACAGCAGTGGGTCTCTGACATTACAGCTCATGTTTTTTCATTTCTCTTTTCAGATGCTGTGTTTATGCAGAACATTGTGAACAGTCCAGCTGGGAAAAGAAAAGTACTCTTGGTGGAGAGTCTTGACTACTTTTGACCTCTTCTCACATGTGATATGCATGCCTTGCAATATGCATCATTAGTAGGATATATGAATATATTGATGTACAGTAAAAAATAATTACAGTATATGTTTCTCATTTAATGAGCTGTACTGTGTAATGATTTATGACATTAATCTGACACTTACTGTAACAAAAATAACATTTTATTATTATTCGTTTAAGTAAAGAAAATGTTACTCTGAATGTTTGGCTCAGTGAAACAATAAAAAGCGTATATGCTGTATAAATTGGGTTTTATATTAAAAAACAAACAAATGTTTGGGCTGTAATGAAAGAGTTTGGCAAACAATGTGTGCTTCTCTCCCAGGTCATAGTATTTTGCAGGCAACAAGAGAAAATTAAACACTTCCTGTCCACCTTACTTTCAAAACAGAAGTAATGCTGAATCAATAGTGTGAAGAAATAACTTTGATTTGCTGTAATTTGTCAGACAATCAGCTAGGCAAGTAATTAAATCCTGTGACTTTCCTTTCTAAATGACACTTCTTAATGCTGCATTTTGTGTCTGGGCAGATGCAGAGTTTATTTTTTTACTGAAAACAGAATAGTGTGCAATGAAACATCCTATTTCCATGTTTTATGTGAAGATCATATTCTAAATCTCACCTGACTTACAGTATCTTGAGGGGACATCAGCTTTCCTTGTTGGAAGCCCTCATTGTGTCTCCGGCCCTCGATTGCAACACCTCCCAAGCTTTTATTAAATGATGTGTACTGTTCTGAATGAGTTATGAGCAAATCAGCAACCTATTACATTGATACATTTGTACTTTGATATCAATCATTAACATTTATTTTTTTCTTGTTAATGTTTGGTTATATTAACTTTTCAGCATTACCTGTAGAAGTCAGCATTCAGATTTTGAATTAAATATTAATTTTTAAACAATGTGTATGCATCAACTTAGTAATTTTACAAATTGGGACACCTTAGGAGTTGTCTGAATATTAAGGCATGGTATGGTGTTTCTATATAAAATAACTATGTAATATTGACATATAATTAACATAATTAATTTTTCACTCATCTGGTATCTATATTGTAACATTTGCAAGACGTGCACAATCTTTTCATGGCAATAAAGCTAATAATGTACATAATTAATCTAACACACTTAATATCAATATCATTATTATTGGATGTTGTTATAAACATGCATCAAATTTGTTCTTATAGTTATAGCTTGAGATTACAGCTAGATAATAATGAAAGTGTTGCAAGCAAGTCTGAGAGTACACTTAACTAGGAATTTGCAAACTTGCAAGAAAAAGTTCACAATTGAACAAAGAAGCACACAATGGAATGGAATCTTAAATCAGACGATGTACTGTAACTGTGGGTAGTACATTAGTAACGTTTAAAGCTTCTTGGAGAAGTGGCCATGAGGCCTTAAAAGAAAATCAGTGGCATTAGAAATTAAATATCCAGAACATCAATCATGATTAATTTTATATTTGGAAGTTAATAGGAAATAAATCAATGCCATGAACTGCTTAAAGCAAGGGAGACCAAACATGGTCTTGGAGAGTCACAATCCAGCAAACTTTTTAAGTCACCCTTAAATTATCCATTTCTAAACACTTCAAACAATTCCATTTTGATCACTGAAGCAGGTAGTTTGTATTTTTATTTCAAATGACCTCTAAACTACTTAATTAAACAAATGCCCTGTAGCACTGAAGGAACACAGTTGGCCACCTTTCTTTAATTAACTCACTAAAATGATCAAAACACATATATGTGCCACACTTTTAATAAAAGGTGTTTTAAGGACGACCAGTAAAACCTGCAGGATTGTGTCTCTCCAGAAGCAGAGCTGGCCACTCCCGGTCTAGAGTCAACAAATGAAATGACATTGCTGGGACTCTCTTAGTTGAATACCTGACTATAAAATTTATACTGTAGGTACATTATTTCCACAGATGTTCTGTATGGTAACTGTGAGTTTCTCACTGGGGAAACACAGAATTACCAATGAACTGAGCTCATGTAGTTTCTACACCTACTGTAGTAGCTATATTAATTAAGACCCTGGTTATATATTACAAATCCACAAACCCATTTATCTGAATATCACATCAGAATATTTTTAAAATAAAAAACACAGCTTAGAAATTCTGTGCAAATTATGTGCAAGAGTTTTATGTTGCCTCCACAAAAGGGGCAAACTTATCATCATTTTTTCCACCTTTTTGTCTTTTTAGTAAGAAAACAGCGCATAGGAGTTGAAAGATGTAACCCAACGATTTGAGGGTGATAACTGAATACTTCTTAAAATAAAGTGAAATAGTGCCATTTCCCTTCTATGGAAACAACTTAGAAAGAGACAGGACCCAGGCAAATAAATGTATGTTTTCAGACCCTAAAAATAGTCTTACAGTACAAAGATGTGATTTAACATGTCATAGTTACATAAATCGTGATCCTGGCTAAAGGAATATAGACTAGGTATTAAAATAATAGAAAAAATATTACCACAGTTTAGCCCTAGATTGTATAAAATCCCACCTCAAACTATTGTCCAATATTTTTATAACCTTATAGGTAGTGCTATGTGTTCAGAATTAGTCAGTTTTATAAGATGTAAATTCAGTGGAGAATTTGCTACAGAATCCAAAATGCATATGGTACATTCAGTATAATACTCTACTCGCGTCATAATCACACGGTCAAGAACAATGACAATGAAACACAATAATGAAAAGATGGAGAGGTGAATGATTCATAATTGGAGACAATGATCCATGTGTCCATTCTGCTTGGTGCTTAAAAAATTACCTCTCAGATTGATTAGTCTGGGATATAAAACATTCTAATGACACAGTATATGCAATAGAGATACAGTAGAAGTTTGCATACTGGAATGAGTATTTCATTACTTTTTGTCTTTTTTGTACCAGATTAAACTCTCTCCATTTACTGTTAATAGCAAGTAGCATAAAAGTATCAAGGAAATATTTGAAAAGCCTAATTGTATATGAGTATTAGTAAATGCAAATACTAATTAGTAAAAAAATACTAAATAATAAATAATACAAAATAATAGTTTGAACTCCTTGAGCTCATTTGCAATAGATATTCAATACATGCACTCATGGATTAGTTCAGGAAGCTATAGTACACTCATAATGGCATCATTAAGCGTGAAAGTCATGATCAGGATGCTACTGTAAATACTTGGATTTAGAGTGAAACCAGGTGGGGTGCTGGATTTATTTGCAATTGACTTAAATCCTTAAATAAATTATTTAAAAAGGCTGGAATTGTGCAAATGACAAGAGTTCAGTAAGATGTCTTGGGGTCTCTGAGCTTATTGTGAAACAAGGACCTTTATTTCCGAGTGGGAACCAGATAGATGAACAAGAATTGAAAGTCCATTGCATAAACATCAGCAAAAACTTAGCAAAAAATCCTGGTGGATATGTCCATTAAATAGATTGTGGAAGAAACCCGTAGAGATGTCTTGGAGAATGTTTTGTTTTCTTTATGAGTGGGTTTAATGTCTTAATGTCACTGAACAAGGAAACTGTGTAGAATGAAAATAATTGATTATCCTAATTTTTCACAAATGCCATCTCTTGCATATTCAGTTTCTTGATTTGTCATTCTTAATATTTTGCAGGGCTGTTTCAACAGCATTGTTCTTAATCTTTCTTTGACAAGCTGTAATTGTTCACTCTGTCATGATTTTCTAACTAACTTTGTACTAATTTTGAGACCACAACAATAGCATATGACAAACACAAAAATACAAAAGGAGCTCACGTTAGAAAAGGGAGCAAACAAAACTCTGAAGATGACAAAAGGCATCTGACCACACTGTCATACAGTAGATCAGCCATGCGTTTTGATTCATCCTAATTCTTTGCTTTTGGTTTTGCCTTGAGCCTGTACTTTTTTAACTCATGCCATATGTGTTGCGATTAAGCTGCCTGACTTGAAGGTTGAAGGAGAAATTTACAAATTCAGATCTCAAATATTCAAAAACATCTGCTGGGTCTGACAGAATGAAACATAGGAATGAATCACAGAATGAGTCAATATCTCTGGCTTCTTCATTGGCAATTCAATCCTTAGCATCACATGTAAGTACCACTTTAAGAGGGAAAAGATTTTTGAATCCTAAAGATATTGTAGCTTCATTCTAATAATGTAATTCCACCCTGTATGCAATTGTGTACAAATCTACTGTCTGGCTTCAAGCACATTGAAGAAAGACTCTACGGCACAAAATTTCTTATTATCCTAACATTATTGCTGAGAGGAAAACATAGCTTGTTGCTTGTATATCCTAAAGCAGCCGTGACCTTGCATAATCTGGGAAAATCGCATATTGACTAATAATAGCTCTTTCATCTGTAATGTTTCAAGTGTAGTGTGCACAGAAAGATAGTTTGACAGACACATATAGCACGAGAAGTATTTAGATTAATGTTCTTATCTCAAATAATCCTCCTGCTCATTTATGGTACCATATAGAAGTTACATCGTTACAGTCGTTAGCAAATGCATAAACAATAGGTACTGTCCTGTAATGTATGCCCTCAACTGAAGCCTTTATTATGAAAAAGATAAAATATAATAAAGACAAAAACTAAATTCCTCAACAGAGAAGATGTGAAAACAAATATTGGCAATGCTTTACAAGAGCCCAGCTCATAGGAGTGATTATCTGCTCTTTAAATGAAACAAGAAGTAGGAATGACTACATCATACTGTATAAATGAAAATACAGGGATTACTGTAGTAAAACTAACAGGCTCTTGAAAATTTTAAGAAAGTTTTCTTTTTATGATATGTTAATTCCTAAATAAATTAACATTTTGACCATTACCTTGACCAAACCCCTACCCACACTGAATACAGCCCTGACCTCTCAGTTAATTATGTCTCTAGCTGCAAACATTTAATGTTTAAATTACACATCTAAGTAAGCAAGATTAATTAATATGATAATCAACTATTTTCCACTTCTTGCACATCAACTTCTTCTGTCTTGATAAATATAAATAAACTTTCGATTCAGGTTTGTATGCCTACTAATTACAGCACATATACTGTGACATGACATACAGTTATTAACTGCATTTGTGTTAAAAAATGAAATGTCAGCCAGGGGATCCGGGGACATAATTCTACTTATGGAAACAATAAGTAGATGCAGTGTTTTGTTCAGCTAATGCAATTAAAATACAGAAAGCAAAATGATACAGTTGCAGTTGAGTTGAGTTGAGTTTATGTTTAACTATGGTTCCTAAAGGGTGAGGAGGGTATGTTTACAAGAAAGGTTTGATGTAAAGTGAAACATGGACATGAATTGAATGCAACAATGGTTTCTAAATGTAGACATGAAAAAGGACAAATTCTGGATTGTGAGGATACAAATGTTCAATGCTGAAGTTCAAGCCTTTGTTGTGCAACAGACAGAAACTGAACTAAATTGAATCATCCACAAAAAGAGAAAATGTTTAAATAGTAAAATATCAAAGATACAAACTATGTATCTTAGTTAACTATGTATCTTGACCTGCAAGCACTCCCAGGTGCTTGCAGGTCAGTGGGATTGTTGGTAGGAATGAGCCTCTCCTTCATTTGGCAATGAAGCTCCAGTACGCTGACATACTGAAATGTTAATGGATGAATTACTTGAATGTGAGTGACGGAGTCTGACTGCAGGTCTCCATGGGGTTTGTAAATGCAAATCTAGAGTTGAAAAACTCATTATTCCATACTGGGTGGGTAACTAATAACTAAATAATTGGTGATTGCTAAATTTATTTTAAAAAAATGAAAAGTAAATAGTTCAGTCGTGCAAGACTGTGGAGCAATGCAAAACAATAAACCAACTCAGATTTATGCCTCAAGTTCAGTGAGACCCTAAAACATTACAAGTGCACTCTAAAAGAGAAAAAAAAAACACATCAATAAAACTCTCATTGGCTTTTAAAGTCAAGTCTATTAATCAAAACCAGTTCAGGGAAATGTGGAATAATTCAAGCATGACAAAACATTTTATGGCCAGGAACTGTGCATAACAATGGAAATAGTTTGAAAAGCTATATTGAAAACCTTTATAAATAAACCCCAAAACAAAAATGTTTGCAATCTCAACAAATATGAAGTCAGGAGCAACACTAAATACACACAATCAAAACCCACTCTCCACTCCTATCATCCTGCAAGAGTTCATGGTGAAGCTCCAAACACTTGTACCAGAAAAGCCTGTGGCCCCGACAGCATCAGAACTGAGATGCTAAAACGAAACAGCCTTCAAGTGCAGGAGGCCCCACTTAAATTATTCAGCCTGGTACTGTGTGTTGGCTGTTTTCCTGACATCTGGAACCTTTAGGTTTTATCCATAATTAACAAATGTGGAGACAAATTTGACTTTTCAGATTGTCAAGACATATTTCTAAGCAGATACCTGAGCATGTTAATACATTACTCCTCAAAGCTTCCTAATATTCTGGCTAAAGAGAGTAACATTGTATATACTATACTCCCTTTTTTTTTCTACTCTTCCATAGAAATATATAGTACCTTCCCTTTCTATATCTAGAAGCATGACATATCTAGGGGAAGAGTGTTTTTTAGTCATACAGTACTGTATGTCATTAGCTTCACACATTTCCTTCAACACATTCTGAACCAATGTATGACCATCATACAGGCTCCAAGAGACTATGCCATGGGCCAAAATGAAAACACGAGTGTACAGTAAATGGTCTTTAAGATCCTTAAACCGTCACATTGTTAATACATTTTTCATTCTCTTCCTAACTGTGAATTTCTTTTTTCTGAATTGTACATGCCAAGTTATTGCTGGAATAGTCCAAATGCCTTTTTCATGACTTGATAAAATGCATCAAAACTTGTTTGTTTGGATTCTGAGATATGGAAGACATTTACTTTTTAATGAAATAAAATCCTTACTTGAGCTAGAGTTTTCAACATGTGCAGTAAATATAACATACTGTACCTACATGAAATATAAAAAGAAACATTAGAAAGAAAAAAGTTCATACTGTATATACTACTATGCTGGAATTATAGAATTCAAGACCAATATCTGTCTTTAAAGAATAAATATTCTTAAGTCAAATAATAATTGACACATTTTTACCATGAATTAATTTCCTGGTTTTATTTTCATAGATCTCTAACCTTTAAAGAGATGCAGTAATTAAGAAATGATTTGACACATAAAAAAACTAGATGTATAAATGTTTTGACTATCCATGGTCAACTGCACTCTGCTGTGAAATTGATTAAGACCTTTATGTGTAAAAAAGGAAGTTGTGTATTACTTTGTATGGTACATGATTGTAATCACTTCCACATTTGAGTTGTCATCACTCTGTATTAGTAAGTATAACAGAAAATCAAAACCAAGAGAAACCTGAGATTGCATACAGCAACACGTGACTCTTTTTATGGGAAATATTTAAATCTTCTGTGTTCTGGGAGAACTGGCAAAGCAGTTTGTTAAACATTTATATTTCATATGGAATGTGAATATCAGGGACAGTCCCACTCTCTTGACAAATAAACATTCCTCAAGCATTTGTCAGATCAGTGAATTTCTAATTTAATCAGTTTGTTTATGCACTTAAACTACAGGATTTATGAAAATTAGTTCCTGATATTGAAGAAACATAAACGTTGTGTGCATTGTTTCTTGTACAAAAATAAAAAACTGCCCTATTCTAGCACATTTCATCACTATTAGATACACTTCACAGCTGAACTACAGCTGAACCATAAGAAAATTAGTCCCTTCTTAGATCAAATCCAGCAGTCAATCATGTGTCAACACTCCCAAACTAATGGAATAGCATAAATAAGGAAGTAAGGAGCTTGCAAGTGCCTCCACTAGGGCAGGTACTTGTTGGTACACAGTTTGAGCCCTTTAGTCCAGATATTGCTAATTCAAGCCTGGTGTAACGAACAGTTCTTTTTAGACTCTATGCGGATGACACAATCCGGAATAGTGAGAAAACACGGGGGATAAGTCATGCAGGAAACGGGAATAAAGACAGGGGGGTGTGTCCATGGAGTGCTGGTGATCCGGGGAGGTGAGGCCGAGGCAAACAATCCTAGACGAAGTCCAACGGAGAAACCAAAACTAAGCAAAAGCCAATGGCCGGGTGATCCATCCAAAACAAGGGATTAAAAACAGGTGCCGGGTCGGGATCAGCGGGGGGAACAGGAACAGGAGCAGAAAGTTAAAAGCATAACGGAGCAAGACAAATCCAGGTCCCGGGCTCGCACGATGCGGAAATCAGATGCAGAGCCACGATTGGCGACTGCGTCTGGCTTTTAAAGGGGGACAGGAAGGAGACTGGAACAAGGGGCAGGTGCGGGGAATAAGGCAAACAAGGAAGAGCTGGAGCGCCCTTAAGGAGGAGGGACTACAATCGTGACACCTGAGTCACATCACTAACCAACTAGGATCAGGTGGATGTGCACAGATTGCAGAGTGCGCCCATTGTAGGGTTGGAATAAGTCCTCTCCGGTCTGCGTGTGACTCTTGCCTGTCTCCTCCAATCAGTGACAACTCTCCTGTCAGGTGTTATTGAGCTTGCATACAGTATCTCTGCAGGTGGGAATGTTGGAGCAGCATTCTCTCCTGAGTGGTACAGGACTCACTGGCAAAGAGCTACAGTAAGTCATTTGAAATATATTGTACATATTGTAAGTTAAATTAAATGTATTACCAATAAAGTGGAATGCACAGTTACAATTACAACTGGTAAGAATAGAAGAAAATCACAAATAAGTATTGCTATTCAGAACCACATCCAAACAAAAAAATCATTTTGAGGAACAAGATTTTAAATGTTTTTACTATTTAATTAATGCTAGTCTGCTAAAAGTCTCGTAAAGAAAGGGAAATAATTCTGCCAGATACCTCTGTTTGGGCTGTTTGCAATGCTTTCACACTGCTACCAGATTATATTAAAAATGCTGTGAGTGAAAGTTATAATTTCATGAAATGTAACCACTGGGAATTGAGGATTGGAATTTACATTGGCAGCAACAATGTGTGAAAAAGGCGATAACTGTAAAACTCCTTGTGGAAATAAGTATATAATAACAAAGAGAAACATTTGGAATTTACTTGCTCACTGCTGGCAGGATGTGATATTTCATTAATTTTTAACAAAAAGGTTTGCATATACAATTATAATTCAAACTCCTGAATTTGAAAGAAAAATTGGCAGTTTAGTCCTAAACAATTAGTTGCATTTTTCAGAAGTGTTTAAACTAGAATTTTTTGTTATTTTTTAAAACTTTAATAAATGTTGTGAAAGCAGTCATTTGCTTTGAATAACTTTTTATGCATTTTTTGAACAACATACAGTATTTCCTATAGGCTAAAAATAAGGATACATCCATTATTATACCAACCTGACATGAACAATATGAATACTGTATCGCTTTCAATTATAATTGCACTCATTGTGTACACTGGGGCAAATAATATTTTCACATCCTTCACAATAATTCACCTATTGCACATCTACCACTAACCATGTGCTGCCAGGATTGCATTTGAGCCTGCTCTTCAATCTCATGAAGAAATGTTGTCAAAGAAACACCTTGTTTTGTCATAGTAGCAGTTTGGGCCTGCTCAAATGCAGACCTGCTTCCATGACCTTGAAAGGCTATAAACAAGAGCTGCAACAATCCTCTGTTTGATATTAACTGTGCTGTAGGTGCTAAGGGATTCAGAGCTTCCTAAAAGCAAATGACTTGACAGTGCATGTCACAGAGGTTGGGTGGCTTGTGCTCATTTTTCTCTCGCTGGTGCAAAGGTCATTGTAAGGAGTCCTGCTGAGGTGTGAAAATATTTTTGAAAACCACATACTAACACTTTGTGTACCTAAATAAATATACATGAAAGTGGACGTTGAAGGTCTTCCACAAAATAAAGAAGCAAAAAGTGGAATAGTAAGAAAAATGTCAGGATGTTTGCATCTAAACCAGGTTAGCTGCTATTCTAGTTATGGCACTTAAAGAAAAAAACCCTCTTACTTGTAATGTTCTCTCAGATGTTTAATTAATTCCATAATAAATCCTTATAAATACACAATAAATGCTGACTACAGTGGAGCTGAAAAGAAAATGCTGTGGATAAATGCTCCACTTGAGCTATTTGCTTTGAGCCTAACATTTAATTAGCTGCCATCCATAACTGAAGTCATTCTAACCATTCTATAGACTAATTATTCATGAGATTATAGCCATATAGTTTAAAGCATACTCTGTTCAACGGTAAGCATTGAAAATGCCAATTTGAAATTAAATGATAGGACTTTTTTTGTACTAATTCATATAATTGCTTAATCGTTAATCTAAATGCATTAAATTGCATTGAACAAGATGTTCTCTTTCATTGAATGGGTTTTATTGTCTCCCACTTCATTGCAAATTCCACAAAAGAAAAGATTTTCAGCCACTACAGCAGCATTTTGTATGGTCAACTAACCAGCAAGTGGTTGCAAGAACAGACTGCCAGAAGGCTTTGACCAGAAACATGAGGACAGCACTTCAAACTCCTGCAGAGGAATGCTGTTTTTTTTCCTTTATGCAATAGGGAACACTGCACTGATTCAGACTGTAATTAACAGCCAAGTGTTTCTGCATGGTAGAATTGCAGTGGAAACATTTCTTAAAATTTCCGTAGAATAGACTGCTGCCGACCACAATGGCTGTACATGTAAACACACAACACTAATATGACTGGAGGACCAGAGTGGTTTTTTTTTAATTTTAATCTATACCCAGGAAATCAGGTTTGGGTAACCTAAATATTATATATCTCAATAATATTATTTCTTAAACCAAAACATGTAGTTCACCTAAATACATGTGACCTAAACATTCCAGTCACTGAAAACAGCTCTTAGAAGAACACTAATTGTTTGAACTTTACATTTTTTTCTAGATCTTTATTAAGCATTTTACTGTTTGCATTTATCCAAAACAGCTTAAATAATTATAGTGGTAAAATAGTTGTTCATCTTTTTCTGGTACAGTACTCACAACAAACTCTGTATGTGAACCAATATTACTCTTATTTTATAAATGTTTTTTTTTTACTTATATTTGCCATTTTTGCCATTTTCCCCTTGATTCAAAAGATGGCATTACTATAACCTCTAGAACAGAAGAGTTATGCAGATACCCACTAGTACTCGAAATCCTTAAAATTATAAACACTCAACCCAGAAGATCACTTCTGGACTAACAGTGAAACAGTGAAAAGACACAAGTAGAATTTAAGAATAACTGCATTTAGGATTGGAATGAGAAAATACTTTTTTTACAGAAAAAATTTTGGGGCTCTGAAACTGAAGTGTCCAACCATACTGTTAGAAAAGATTCTATGATCTACAATGACACACAAGGATAAGATCCCCAGTTAAATAAACTATTTTATCTTCTCAATAATACACTCTTCTTTAAAAGCTTCATTTAGGTTCTGTTTTTCATACCTATGCAGAACACATTTCAAATAAAGAACCAGTGTTTAATATAATTTCTGTGAGTACTGTTCAAATTGTGGAATAATTTATTTTATGCATTTTTTCCACAGTTAGTTACCCTTACCTGTGTGCACCGCAGTACAAAATCTTTGAAGTACTGTACTGAATATTTCGGCAACCTTGTAACTGTTCATAATAAATTATAGTCTCTCTTCCACGTAATTGTGGTGGTTATATCCACTCCTCCACTCCTTTCTA
This sequence comes from Atractosteus spatula, assembly GCF_055471065.1. NCBI lineage: Eukaryota > Metazoa > Chordata > Actinopteri > Semionotiformes > Lepisosteidae > Atractosteus > Atractosteus spatula. The sequence goes on along the minus strand of NC_142708.1, from coordinate 60,358,196 downwards.
AACAAATCCAACACTAGGCATTTTGAAATTCTGCCATATACAGAATTACAAGGACTCATCAAAATATTAGGCCCTATCTTTTTGCCTTTCCATACAGTACCTCCCTCTTCTAATCAAAATGATATATGATTACTTTGACAGTATGACAGTTGTATTTTATTGTACTAGCGCAAATATTTGATGTATGCTTACACCTACTGAAATACAGGTCTTACAGCTTGACCAAAGACCTGGGTGGCATATGTACAGTAGTTGAGCTGTAAATCTAACCCTTTAGATAATATACAGTGCACCTTGCATTTCAAATAATTAATTCAAAATAGTTTTGATGTCCTTTTGTTCCTCCCCGGTTCAGCTGATTCAAACACTTTGTTTGATCCTGAGTGGACCGATGGAATTTTAATCTACTGTACTCTTGAACAGTTAAAGGTAAAATTTGACCTCCACATACCATCCTTCAGATTAAGCCAAGTTCCTGACTACTTCTCTATCAATAAGAGCAGGGGTGTTAACCCTGGTGTTTTGGCTAAATTAAACTCCAGTTTGATTAACTTGTCCCCCATCTTTAATTCTACTGGGGAAACAATTTCTCACTTCTGCAATGGCTTCCTGTGTCAGTTACTGTAGGTGGATGCAGCTCTTCACTGATGTATTGGGATCCTTTTAAGATGAAAAGTACTATACAAATGCAATTACTTGTTTAATTATAATTATAGATTACAGACTACAATTTAAATAGAATGATTTTAACTATCATCATAAAGATAGTTTAAAAAAGCTCTATTAATTTTGTTGAGGACTTTATGAACTGCCTTCATGACATTTGGCTAGAATATGCTCTATAAAACCAGTACCTTTCTCAAAACCTTTGAGGGGCGTCATTTGTTTAAAAAAGCATTTCCTTTCTTTCTAAACCTTCTCTTTATTTGTACGTAAACATTGAAGGCTAGACTTAAAGAATGATTACCTAAAGAATATCCAAAAGTGATAAGAGTAGAAAGAAAAGGGTTAAACTGAGTGCCAATATGTTGGTAATTAGGAGCAGGATAGACAATGTATGTCCATTAAATCAGTCAGCAGAAAAAAATCCACTATCTCACACTAGAACTGGAAAGGCAACTTAGAGATGATGGTCTAAATAGTGCTGTGCCTAATAGTAAAAAACAGTTTGTAATGGTGATATTAAAAGGACCCATTTGGCAAAATTGGACAAAACCATCTGCTGGGCTTGTAGTCTTACTGAATAATGTATTTCTTAGCTGAAATCCTTTTGCCTTGTCAAGGAAATTTGGTTTACAAATTGGTGCTCGCAGTGTCCTAAACAGATCTGCCTCATGTGGTTTTGCTTGTGACATCATGTGGCTGTCATCTAAACATGGTACTAAAGATAACATCTCCATAATCTGTAAACAAAAATAGACAATAGGCTTTTTTTTTAATTGCTTGGTAAGGGAGGCATTACTCAGAAATGAACAGAAGGAGATTAAATGAAGAGTAACTGTAAACACCGATCAAATCTGAATTTAAGGCATGTTTTAAAGCATTGACCACTTGCAAAACATAAAACCAAGACAGTTGAGACCTACTGAGGAATATGCAAGATCCCTGCTTTGTGCATTTCTTCATAATTTGGCATTTATGTTGTTTTTTTCACTTTTTTATTTTTATTTATATGTACATTTGTGTAACAGCAAGAATTCTCCTTCATAAATGTGTCAAGCAATTCATGTTATTTTCTTTTTTTGGTTTTTCTTTCCAGCTTGGGCCAGTGATATATAAATAGTTCATTATCTAGAGAATCGTTAAGCCACGGGCCAAAAACCAGCCCTGCATGTAAAGCTCCAATTGAAATGATCATTTACACTGCAGAATGGAAATTATGAAAACAGTGCGTGTAAATGTTTATGGGTCAAATATAGTTCAGACCAGTTGGTAAGAGTTTAAGAATTGATTGCTTCTGTCAAAATAATGTAAAATGTAATGTTTTGTTGGATAGGAATTCAGAATGTGCCTATAATTACATTTTCTGGACCCTTTAATACCAATTTCTGAAAATAAATACTGTTCAATTACATAAATTTTGCAGATGCATACAATTACAGTATATAATAAGGCAGGCTTATGACCTCTATTTGTACAATAGTAAATGTGTTTACTTGTACAGAGTCACAGAATAAAGGACAGAAAATGAGATTAAAATTTAAAAAGTAAGCTTGAAAGCATAGGATAATGCAAAGGGCTCACAGGACAGCACAGACTGGGAGAAGGTAGACAAAACCCATAAGTTGATAGAATATGTGTGTCTTTTTATAAAGCTCCCTGACTCATAATGCTTGCATCACTGCTTAAGCTACTGTATGCCTAAATAAGCAAACAGCAGTTGACATCTGCCACCTGCTGCAGGACGATCACAGGGAGGTATTGTTCTTTGCCTGTTATAAAGAAAATATCTGCTACACTAGGCTTTTATGCCAATGATTCATTTCCAAGAGCTATAAGGGCAACTATAGACATTAGCCAGAGGGCCATTGACAGTGTTGTTAAAAAATCACAGCTCTAGTGAACAGTTGTAGGGCAGTTACTTTTTTCCATTTCATGAACAGAAAAAGCAAGCTAGACATATCATCACTTTGTTTTTCTATTTCTGCATATTTATGCTACCAGCATTTTTTGTTTGTGAATCATTGTAGAGATTTGTACAGTACACAGGCCATAAAAGCAACTGAAGATCCAAGTAGTCTGCCAAGTACATTCTTAGCTCTCATATTTGCAAATTGTCATTGTTGAATACTGTGCTGTACATAACTTGATATCTTAGAGAATCAATAGCACTACAGATGGACATCATGCTGATATAAGTCAATATTCATACTTGGTGAAAAAGTGCTGTCTTGCAGCCTATTTACTCTTTCTGAGCAAAGGTATAAGCAAGATACTGTATAAACTCAGCTTTGTGTAGCACTATAGCTGTTGTTGTATTGCAATCAGGATTGGGCTACAAAAAACACCACAAACCCTCCACACAGTTTTCCATTTGATAAATCAGAAATGAAGAAAATCAGAAACCATTTATCTCCTTGAAAGGATGAAAACACACCACTTTTAAATTACGCTCCAAACAGAGTAAAAGAAAATAAGATTGACCTTATAATATGTGGTGATAAATAGAGAGCTGTTTAAAGGTGCACGTTTGGAGGAGAGGAAACAGAGCTTCAGGCCATGACATCCTCAAAGATTAAACTGTGTGCATGATTAGCATTATGAAAGCACACACATAATCACACAAATAGACAACATTCCTTCTTCTGTGAACATTCTTTAGAGCTGGAAATCATTTCGGAAAAGGACGGGTATCATATCTTTTGCTGCAGTAATGGCGTTAATGAAATTATTTTAGTGTGGACACTGTTCCTGTGGAACTGGGATACTGTACACAGAAATTACTGTGAATAGCCAAGTTATAATTTAATCATCTCAGTCAGGTCTTCTCTGGAATCCTCTATCACTCTACTTTATATGCTGTCATTCACTCTCCGATAGTCAGAGCTTCAGTGTGTTTCTGTTAGTCAAATGTTTCTTATTTCTTGCAACAAGAGGACATTAACACTATGAAAATAGCTGTGTATTACTAAAGGTGGTTGAAAATATCAATATTGCCTTCCTTTCTGAATGAGACCTTTGTGCGATTAAAATTTTCATACCCATAATCGGGAACAAGTACAGGACTCTTAGAGGGATAGAGGGATAGAGTCATTGTAAGCCAAAAAAAAGACTTCACATTGGCATGGCAGGGTTAGCCTAGATATTCTTTTTTAACTACATCTAATAATGCATTGATAATCTACACTACGTCACAGTGCTGCATTTTGATATTATGATATTAATATTATGATAATATTTAGCTTTAAATTGATATTTGTCTTAGCACTCATATTTGCCAACTCACACACTTTCTTTGCTTGCGGCCTTCTTATGATTTTCCACTTGCTGTGATGCGATGTTAAAACTCATGTCCAAAAGCGCACACTTCACCACTGAAGTGGAAGATTTTATTATCTGACTTAGAAACATTACTTATCTTACTTAGAAAAAGTTTTGTGCTGACTGACATGCAGAAAGACTACTAATGTCTTTTTGCTATAAGTCAGATCAAATTTGCAATTTGTTTCTGGGGGAGGTATTGCCTCACAAATACATTTTGTTGGTACATAACATGATTGAGTTTCTGAGGTTTAACATGAGCATTGCATCACTGATTTGTTTATTTATTCGAGTGGGTTTAGAATATGTACTGTAACTATGAATTGGTTTAATGCATTAATAGTATGTACAGTAATAGTAGTACTATTCATTAAACTACTATTAATATTTTTATTCCTTTGGACACATACTGTTGCCTCCTCTTGCTCTTCATTTTTCACTGTGTATAAAAAAAGGACTGTGGTTAGAGAATGTTGGCCACAGAACAAAAATTAGTTTAGAAATGTCTTTCGGGGGATATACTTATACTGCACCTCCAAAAGGACACAGAATATGGAAACAACACATTTCTTTTTTTTGTTAAAAACTGCTTTATTTACAAAACCCCTGACAAAAAATCTGCCAGAGTCACCTTTAATTGTAGCATTTAGTTTATATTCTTTTCTGTTTTACATTGAACACTGCAACTGAACCCCAAAAATTATACATATTGTGTTATGACTCAGGAGTTTCACTTAATTCATAGACTTTTAAGCTTGTTTCTAAGAATGTAGTTCTAATTGGTGACCTGGGTATATCAATTTGAGGTGATTTGCTGCTTTTTCTGGCAGTGTGGGGAACAGTTTAACTTCCTTTTGTTTATTCAGCATTTGTGCTGTAAAGCATTTGTGCCAATGCTCAGTATGTATTTATTAGTTCATAAACTTTATTATACACATGATGAACTGTGACAGTAGTGCTTTCAAAGCCATTGTATCAAATCCAAAAATGTCATTAGCTGCTGTATTAATTTATTATTGTATTATTACTGTATGCTAGCAATTCTTTTGTGCTTCACACAATTATGAAACACGGTACCTTTATAAACTTTATGCAAATAATCAGCACTGACTTTCGTTTTTCAAACTTAATGTAAAATCATTTAATTTTGTAATAAATGTTTTTATTGTATAATTGAAATTCAGTTAAAAATATACTCTGCCGTATACTGTAGTTGAAGTTAATTTTTGGTTATATGATTTTCAATTCTAAAAGATCAAATCAGTATCAAGCTATATTTCCTGAAACTGGTGAATAATTAATTGCAGGAAGTATAATTATTTGTTTTATTTTTCAAGTGTAATATTTGCACAGTTAAACACCAAATAAGAAATAGTGTGTTTTAAATGTTTATCTCCTTAAATGAAAGTCTATATTTTCCCATTTTTTTTGTTCCTTTTTAATGATTGATTAAATACAAGTCGAAGCCTTTCCAGTGAGGTTTGAAAATAGTTTTCATTTTGCAATTGAAAATGAAGATGGGATATTGAAAAGTGTATGCATTGTTTGTGATGGTGCAACTAGTCTCATCAGTTGCAGATTTAGGTTTACTATTAGAAAAAACATTGTTTAAAATTGCTTGTTATACAGTATAAATGAAAATCTAATATTCTATTAATCCTAATTTTACTATAAATCATGGTTCTACAAAGTGTTAATAAAGCATTCAGTATATATTCTGTCATTCTGAGATAAGGTTACCGTTAGTATCTTTACTATACTGTACATACTTTAGCATTCTTTACAGAATCTTAATGTACAGTATCATATATTGATCAGGCATTTAGTAAATCCTTACTTACAGTATATGCTGTATACAGATTAATCTAAAGTTTTACAAAAGGGTTATAGAAAACACTTACCTTCAAAATGTTTGTACCAAAGTGTTACGACCCCAAGTGTCTAGGGGTAAAGGGGTATAACATTTAGGATAATTTTTGGAAGCAGATGGGTTCTGGTGAGGGACTAGGAAGCGTGATATTAAGGGTCAGTGTAAAAGTGATGATTTTAAGTTGAATAAGTGACTGGTACGTAACACGATAACACACAGGGCTAAGGGAACTAGAGTGGTGCCAAAGAAAAGAAAATAACAAACAAAATGGAGCTGGCTAGGAAAGTGAGGGAAAGCTAACCTGTCTATAAAAGAAAACCCGAAACCCACGGTCTTCGGCATCTTCAACACCCTAGCTAACCTCCACTAACTACCCAAAACCATACAAGACAAATGGCACTCACCCATACTAAACTAGTGTTACTAATACAAAATCAACTAAGTGTGTAGAATGTACCCAACAACCTAAACTAACCTTATACACAAAAGTTCACACAAAAACACAAGTGAACTAGGAATACAAAATTAGGGAAAATAGAGTAATCAACAGGAACAGGGTACAAAAGAACACAAAAGTTGAACAAAAAAAACACGTTAAGGCAAGGTAATGGCGAAACAAGGACAAACACAAACAAACTAAAGTACAAAGAGATGAACAGAAACAAACAAAAGCCAAAGCTATAAGAAAACACACACACAAAGGAAAACAACAACGCCGAAGCGAAGCGATAACCAAAGTCGAGCAGGACCAAAGTCAAACTAAAGGCCTTGTCCTTCAGAAAACCTCCATGTTATATACTGAATAAGATGCACTCTGATTGGCTGAGAGGCTGATTGATGATGATGTCATACGGAACAGTGGTGTAATGGTGGGCCAATGGGGCAGGGAGAACAATCAAGGTCAGCAGTGTGGAACATAACAACAAACACACATAGACCACACACTGGGATGTAACAATTGTTAACTTATTTTTGGTGGTGCTGACCTAAACTGTGCGTCATGAGTTACAGAAAATTAAAACTGTTATGCACAGACACAGCTATTTTTTCTTCAAATCCATCCAATGACACAAAAGGCTGAAATGAGCATTTAAAGCAGAATGAATCACAATATCCTGTCTCAATTGCAAGAGCAGTATGCAAGCAGTATGTGGCCTAGGATCTCATTTTATTTGGTTCAGATGATTGCCATTTGTCTCTGTAATTATATTAAATATACAATATACTTTTTATAAGATAGCAATATCATTGACATGGGTAAGTACAGTATATTGAATTTGCATTTTATGAATTACACTACTGAGTATATAAAGCAAAGGTTTGTTTAGCTATTTTCTGTGCATAAACCCATCTGTAAACTTAAAATAATCTTTGTTGTTGTTATCGCTTGTAATGACCATAGCAAAGTCCAAATGTTAAAGGTAATATGAAGAAAGTAAAAAGAACAATTGTTAGAACAAAGTTAGTAAAGGAAGAGTAGCTTGTAAATATTTGCCCTTTCTGTGGATAACCAAGCCCTAATCTTTTAAACCCTGCAAAGCCCCTAGGATTGAGGTTATAAAGCACTGTGTAGTGTTTATACATCTGCTTGACTTACTGTAGTATGAAGTTGAAGTCTCCAGTAACGCAGAATTGTGCCCCTTCAATAACGTTTATTGATCAGTTTTGATAATATACAGTATGGTCCATGTTTTCTTGTTTCCAAAATGGAAGAGTTTTAAAACACACAGTAAATGTGTTTGCAACATCACATTTTGTCTGCTTTATTATATAAATTCTAGTTATAATAATTAATAACAGTTAAGGATGTCAAAGCGCTATTAAGAGAAGCTTTGAGCAAATGCTGTAGTTGATGCTCATAACATATACATATTTTGTAACTCTTGATTGTGTCTAAGAAATGTGTATCTTTAGCATAGCAGTATACAGTAGTAAGCTGGTTCAGTGCAAATGTGCATTAAATATAATATTTACTGCAAATCTATTTATATTTTAAGTACACTTTAACAGCATGAAGAGAACATCAGAGTTAAATATGTAAAATGTGGGTTTTACATATAAAAGTCTCTTGCTTGTTTTTAGGGAATACATGAAAAAGCTTGAACAAGTATCATGTTAAAATATGTGTGGAATAATTTCTAAAAATATATATTCTTTGAATGAGAAATCAATGGACAATGAAGTCCATTTCTTGTATGGAAAAGGAGAGAAAATAGTTTAAGGCTGGAGGAAATTATTGATTCAAAATAGGTAAAAAATATTTTCTAAGAAATACATTACTTTTTCTTGCTTCACTAGCTGACTCATAATTTCTCAACATGTGAAACAAACTGTTATCTCAAGTGAATTATATCTTGAATTGATAGTGTGCACTGCTAAAAAACTTTTGGCTGATGAGAATTAATAAAACCAGATGGTAATAAATGACTTTTGTAGTGCAGAACACTACAATGCACGTGAGTGAGCTTAAATCAAGCATTCCTTGACAATAAACCATTTCATTTAAAATGTGTTAAACATACTGTATGTAAAATCCTGAGTTCGGTATAAGGTTTTAGGCATTCATATGAAGGAAATCAAAGCTTTCACTGGCCGATTATCAAATTTTATTGGGAACCAAAACAAAGAAAGGGCGAGAAGAAAAATAACGGACAGTGCGAGTGTGTGTCCACACCACACTTTCCACTGAATATAATGCGTACTGTATGTTTAACACATTAGTAATGATACAACATTTGACACATCAAGAAAGCCTTTGCCTCATTTAGCAGGAGTCACCTCACACTTATGTCCAAATAGTGCTCTGATTCTGTATTGTGAATGACTTTGTTTTTAAACTCACCCTAATAACAACGGCACATTGCACTTCTATAGACTTGGTGATGCTGCGCATGATAGGCAGTACTTGTTAGTGTGCTTTAACGTCACCATAATAACAACAACAGAATATTGCGCTTCTCCAGCTTTGTGATGCCGCGCAAGATAGGCAGCACTTGTTAGTGTGGCGGTGTGATTTATACACATGCTTTACACGTACCACACTGGGCTGGTGACAATTAGAGCGCATTGTAGAGAATTTTTATGACATTGCTGCTTTACCCAACATCCTGGGAGTGGCAGAGGGCACACATGTGAACATAAAAGCATTACAGCTTCCTCTGTAATGAAAGTGTGTTTCTAATTGGGGGTACTTTAATTGTGTCAATGTGCAGGTCACATGTGATGGCAAGTACTGAACGGCATTTACTACTGCCAGGTACCTTGAGAGACAGTAACATCAAATAGTTGCTTGACAGGGAGCTACATAAAGGCAGCGGGTGGAATTGATATTTTTAACTTTTATTATCTACTATGAGTGCAATTTTTATAGCAATTATTTATATTCTCCTGTAGGATTGACTCTGTAGGGAAAAACAAAGGTCAGTCTAGTCTCATAATTACCACATTGCTTATAAGCTTTATTTGGCCTGTCTGGAGGAAGGAAGATTGGACTACACATGGCTAGAATTGTCTCTCCCTTATAATACGTTTGTTTCACTATTTGTGTTTATTCCTCTTACTATGAGTGCTAATGATTAAGGCTAGCATCAGTGTGAACAAGAAATGGTGGGCAGAATAAATGTTCATCGCTCTGGTCTTTGATCTTATGCTCAGTTGCACAGAGCAAACTTTGTAGGATAATGAAATCATTAGTAATGTTTATTTCAGAGAAATGATTTCCTGTCTAATCTTGAATCAATGATGTGGTCGGCATTTCAATATTACAGCAAGTGTGGATGAAATACGAATGAAGCTTCCCAAGTGGCACCTGTCACTAAAATATTAAAATATTCCACACATCTGCTCTAATTCAATGCTTTCCCTTCATTTACTAAAAAAATAGTACCACACATCTAAATTTGCTTAGAAATACAGTCTAAGTTAAATCTGTTAATGGATCAAATAAACATAACTTTCATTACAAAATCAACTTCATAATTATAAGTATAACAGTATTATGGTATGTTGACATTATACTTTTGTATTTTTAACAGTAAGTATCGGCTTCATATGCTTTTGCTTTTTGGTTTTATGGGCTTTGTGGATTTTAAACATGCATCAGACATCATGCACATAACCATAGATCTAGTGCATTATATTAACCTTATACTCTAGTAAAATAAGAATTTGTTAAAGACTAGGGCAGGAGTCTACAACCTTGATCATGGAGAGTGATAATGTCTTATAGCTTTCATTCCATTTGTGCTCTGAATGACTTCATTGGATCAATCATTTACTTAATTTGGAGGAGTTAAGATTCTCTCTTTAGATCTATGCTCTTTGAACATTTAAGTCTGCCTATAAAACCCGAAGGACCATTAGTCTGTATACCAGAATTGCCCCTGAACTAGGGTAACACCTTTAAAATAATTCAAGACCAGCTCCTTCTTTCCATTAATGTAATCAGTTGTTTGCCCTTAAAGAATTTCATAATATGTTACAGTATCTATGGTAATATGTATTCAAAAGGCACATTTACGTATATTGCAGGGACATTGCCTAAATATTGTTGTTGTGACATTAGATAGCTTCAGTTCCTAGGTATTGTACCTGAAGCATTAACCAGCAACATGTGTTAGCTGGGATGTTTTCTTAGAGATTTGAATAGAAGCGGTTCATGGTTAGATATATGTAAGGATAAATCTGAAAAAAAGCTGACTATTGATTTTATGTTTTTAATTAAGTTCTATATAAGCTCCAAGTAAGGATTTTGAATAATGTAAACAGGAGCTCTTGTATGAGTATCATTTAAAAAAAAATATTTGTATTTTGAAATTCTGCAAATGTACAAGCTTGGAAAAATACACAAGTTTTAATTAAATTTTTAAACATGGATATCACAGGGATACAGCTGGGATGAGTGTTGCAAAGGCTAGGAGCCACAAAACTGAAAGTCTGAATATTTTGAGTCATTTTTGTTCACAAGGTTTTTGAAAGTTTTGAAGGCCATTCCTCTAGAAGGAGGGCCTTCAATTTTTCTTAACTCAACTGCATGTTCTATTGGTCTCACCCTTTTTCTAGAGCACTGAGACCTCACAATTTTTCTGGCCAGGAAAGATGAAGTCCTCAAGATAACCCCCACACCGCTTACCACCGAAAGAGAATATCTACAGTATTTGGATGGACAATCCCAATCTGTTGGCTAGTCTGTGGGCTTAAACAAATGCAGGGAAAAAGAAGACTCTGTGTGTTCTATTTTGTGCCTGTTTATAGAGAAAAAAACATTTTATTTGACAGTCTGCTGAGCGTTCAATCCATGCTTTCAACCCTGGAGTATGTAAAACCCTGATTATCCTTTCATTATTTTGGTAATTCACTTCGTATTTAAATCCGGCCTTTGATGCATGATATAGTAAAACATGGTGTTATAGTGTTAATTCTCTGATGTGCTGTCCGTGGTTCTGAATACTTTTACAAGCACTAATCACAAGTAGTAAGGACTGTCCTGGGGATTTCAAAACATTAATAATCTAGAGTGGTTTAAGTGCTGTCTGAATATTGTGCAACAGATGCAAAATGCAAGTCTCCTTGACTTAGATTATAAAAAAAAGTCTCTCTGAGAACTTACTGTACACTTAACACTTATGGAGGGTGGGGTGATTACAAATCATCATTTTGAAATCAAATTTCCTGTAAACTACAATTAAGCATAAAGACCTTGCACAGAGTTTCTCATTCAGTTAGTTACATTAAAGGGCTCACATATGCCATAAGCATACATAAAATAATTACCAATTAATCAGGATGCTTGACTTAATATAACTATTTCTTAATGATAAAACTACACTCTATAGTTCAATATTTAATGATAAATTCTGATTAATTCATGATGTGAATGATGGAAAACTCCATGCAAAATGTCCTCTGGCGCTGTGGCCATTACAGGTTTTAAGACCAGATCTCACTCACAAAATAATGATAAATCATCTTGTAATGAGAGTTGTGCCAATTATGATGATGGTGATGCAGTTTTGTTTCCCATAGAGCATTTTAAATACGGTATGTTCTCATTGGAAGTGACATATGCAGTCACATGGAGAATTTCAGCATGGGCAAGATGCCAGAAGAACTTTTACATGTAATGTTTTCCTAAAATTAGTCATCATTAAACACTAAACTAACTATTGCATTTTACCTTTAAAAAACAAATATATTAAAACCAAGAGGCTTGACAATAAGTAAATAATATTTCATGTAAGGTCAAGGTTTTTATGTAAGTTATTTAAACACACTATTTAATTTACTGTATTGTATTAATCAGAATGAATGAATGAATTAATCAGTTTAATTAATTCTTGTGATTCAAGATTTCATTTTCAGGGTTGAAAAAACATCATCATCATCATGGGGTGGTACAAAACATGGGGTATACTGTAGATACTCAGTTTCAAAAGAACCTTATAGCTGTGCTTACCTTTTTTGGAATAATAAAGTATATTTTATTCAAGATAGAGCTCAAAGAGACTCAAGGTTTAGTGTTTTATAAAAATTTATTTGTGTATAATGTCTAAAAAATTAGGGAACTCTCTCAATAGAAGATCAGTTGGTCTTCATAACTGCAATATTTTATGACATTAATTGCAGATGTTGATTGACATAGGGGACCTCCCAGCCAAAAACAGCTCACACAGCTCTGTGTAATATGGAATTACCAGGTGGATACAGTTCCTGTTGGTGGTGTTTACAGTCTCCAAAAACACTGCTTGTAAACCTATAAAAGTGTCTGTCTCATTTGCAAAGCATTGAAGACACCTACTGTATAATCATGCTTCTTTTGAGTTTAGAGACATCTGCACACTGAGAAAAAGACCTGGTCTGCTGCTATTACACAGTCCTTAGGAATCAATGAATATACCAAATGCTTGACCACTACTTTGGACAGAAATTAGCTCCACAGGATCAAAAGAACCAACACTCATGGAAAAAGCCATTTTTTATAATGTATTGCACCTTATATACAGTTTTTTTTCTTTTTAGCCTGATTTTAGGATTTATGCATCATGTAATGAACTCCCATTTATTGCTGCCGCAATGAACTTATTCTGAAAAGAGCAATCTTCAATTGTAAGATTTTTTTTCAGCCTTCCATGCCAACCAAAAACAGCTAACCTCAGCTGCAGCTGTCATTAACAAAGCAATTACCTAATGGCATTCCTTTTGTGCTCCATCTTTTATGGATTGCGTGCAAGTAAAATGAACCTCCTATGAACAAAACTACTGCTTCATGAAGGGCAATCGGAACATGCATCTGAGAAGTACAGTAGCTTTGTCAGTGTAGGGATTAAATGTCTTGAATTTCATGTGAATGATATTGTATAGTATTTGACTTTATACACTGGACAGCAGCCAGTGTTTTTTATCTGAACACAGTTAACTCAAGGACCACTTTAATTTTACACTGCAAATTAAAAATTAATAATGAATAAAAATCAATATGACAGCAAGACAAAGTGAAGGGAAAATCAGACTCAGGAGATCTGAGCATCAGTTTTATAATGGCATTCATTCAACTGGAACAATGTTGATTTCAAGATCTATCTAGATTACATGATATTACAGGTTCATTACAATGAGTTAATTCTTTTGGGATGTTTTAGCTGTTAAGCCTGTAAAGTGTTGTGTATTGTCAAATCAACTTCAATAAACAGAAATCTATAAATATTTTGGTATTCAGGGGAAACAAAGTGATGCATTGGGGGCACATTCATGGTGATGGCTCTTGTGAGTTTGTATACATTATCAGTTCTTCCTCCACTGACTGTCAAGATCACTTAGAAGGGCTACTAAAGAACTAATGGAAAGCAACATATACCAATAAATATTCCTCTTTAGCAGTTTTCCAGTAATCTTCTTAAGCTATACTAAATAAAGTAGGCGATACACTGAACGTATGCGTTGCACCTCTTGAGATTACCAAGGACATTTGACAGTAGGTGGAAACTGGGAAGAAAGGAAAAACAAAACAAAACAAAGCAGGCATCTTAGAAATCTCTAACCGATGGGTTTTCACACAAATCCATAGTCCAGACTGGTACAACTTGGACTCACTGGATGGTCATTCATTACATGTTCAATTGCTATCATGAAACTCTGTTTTAACATTTGCTGAACTGACTGTATCCCTTCATCCATTATCCATCCTGTATCCATTCATCACTAGGAGCAAGATAAAGGCCACTTGAAACTACCTGTTTATTTTCATGAGCTAGATATACAGTAAGCATTACATGAGCTGATCAGGAGAGGCAGAGTGTGAATCAGTATTCCACTTCATATTAGGGGATGAAGGAAACAGTTTGCATGTCATACTTTTCTAATTGAAATTAGAAAAATTCTGTGTTGAATGCAGCTAAATAATACTGTTAATTTAGTTTCAAAGTGAGATCATAACAAAATAACATTGAAGTTCAATTACTGTACATTGAACAAATGGTTAATGTAGTCTGGATTGAAAGTTTATTGAAAACATTTAGTTACAAAAAAACTAAAATTGTTATGATGGAAAAGGAAATTAAAGAGCATAAGAAAATTTCCAAATGAGAGGAGGCTTTTTGGCCCATCTGTCTTTTTTTACATGCTTCTTTACATGCTTCAATAACGCATGTTACCTCTACACCTCCTCCCTGCTTGATTAATTGTACTGGTTCCCTTCTCTCTTGGTTGTCTCTACTTGAGTCTGCATGCCTCTGTTAACTGGTTTGCATATGAAATCCACCACCTTCTTATTAGATTCCATTCCTACCACATAATTTTAATCACCTGTCTCTGCCATATTGTCCTCAACATAATAAATGAGTCCTTGAGCACTTACAGTATGTGGTACCAATGGCCTTCAAAACTGCTGCTGTTACCCTGTGTAAAAAAACAAAAAATGGCTCTGGAGAATCTAAACAATTTTTGCCCTATTTCCATCCTACTCTCTCTTGCAAAACATTTGGAAAGTGCTGTCAGAATTCACTTAAATAACCATCTCATTGCTAATTACCTATTCAAACCTCTCCAACCTTGTTTCTGACAGCTACACAGCACAGAAACCGCCCATTTTTATGACTTCTGATTCTGGTTCTCTTTCCATCCTTTTTTACCTCAGTGCTGCTTTTGATGCTGTTAACTACAATATCTTACTTTCTCATCTTGAGACTGTGTTTTGAGTTTCTGGCACTGCTCTTAAATAGTTAAAGCCTTACCTTACTGAAAGCTGTCACTTTGTCGCTCTTGGCGACAAATAAATTGGACTCATTAAGTCTGGTGTTCCTCAGGGCTAGGTACTAGCTTTTCAGCATTTACATGTGTCCACTTTATCATATATTAGGATCACATTATCTAAATTATCATTTCTATGCTGATGATAAAATCTTTGTCCATTGTATATCTGACACTGAAGTGGCTGTCTCTGTTCTCTAATTGAATTGCTGACATAAATCATGGATCACTCAAAATTTCCTTTATTTAAACTGTGTCAAGACAGAAGTCATGCTTCTCAGCAGACCCCATCAACTACCTGTATGTAAAGCCAATGCAGTAACCCTATCTATGGATGATCTGTGCTTGAGTTTCAATCTAAATTGAAGAACCTGGGGGTGGTATTTGATTCTGGCTTGACGTTAGACCCACACGTGCAACATAGTCAAAATATCATTCTTCCACGTCAGGAATACTGCCAGGCTTCATCCTATGAAGTTGCTAACTGTTGCTGAAAAACTGGTCAACACTTTCATTTTCTCTCATACTGATTGCTATAATGCACTACCGGCTAGATCTAAATCCAAATTGAACAAAGTATAATATGACCTGATTTTGGCAGCCAGAAACCTGACAATCTCTAGTGTAAAGGAACAAGTAATAGGTTTATTCCATGCTGAAAAAAAGAAGAAAGAGAACACAACGTTTCGGCCTGGAGCCTTCTTCAGGTGTCAAGTTCTAGTGTATGTCTTCACATTACTCCTATCCTGGAGTCCTTGCACTGGCTTCAAAATCCTCACGATCACCTATAGGGCTCTGCATGGCTAAGAACCTCAGGACTATTGTCCTAATCCTTTGTTTGTCAAATTCTGGTCTCCTGTCTGAAGGGCAGTCTAAAAGGGGGGGGCGAAAGGGGCAGCCACCCACCCCCCCAGTTCCCAATATTCAGGACAGGTGGATTAGTGTACAGCACTAAAATATTTGTCTGTACACTGTTTCAGAGTGATTTTAATATTTAGAGTAAAACACGTCTTTAATGCCAACAATCTCAATGCTCATATCTGGACGTACTCCTGAGCAGCACATTATCTTTTGTTACCTGAAAACAGTTTAACAGAGGTGGGGTTTGAATCCATAACCCAGAAGAACCAAGGTTAAATTTGGTTTTGGAAACTGAAATGAGATAAAGCACCATCTGCATGTAAATACAGACTTGGTTCCAGCAATGTTGTCTGGATTACATATGGGCCCAGAGGTATACATTAAGAGAGCAGCAGTACTTCAATTAATAATTCTATGTCATCAGGCATCAAACTCCACTCAGTTGATTTTAGGTTTCATCAAACTCTTTTCTTCTCCAACTGAACAGCATGAAAGTTGTATCAAATAAATTTTTAAAACCACTGGAGCAGTTTTGGATTTCTTTACAGGTGTATAAAGTCAAAAACAATTTTACTTATCATAGCTATTTTTAAATGGATTGTTATTTATCCAATCCACTATTTTGGATAAAGCTACTATGTAATGGAGTGTCCTTGGTATAGAATACAATTAAATTGTAATGCAATATCCAACTGTCTTATTGATATCACTATATACAGTATAAAAAAGTTCTAAGAAATTATTTAAATGTATTTCATTCATATTTAATTGTATTGTCATTCAAGGGCTATAAAACTCAGCAAAACTTTTGGAATAAATAAAGTTAGTAATGCTTCTTACAAGAACAACCATATTGTGACAATACAGTGGTCACAACAACTTAATGCTAGTCCTCAGGTGCAAAACATTTTCCTTTAAGCAGTACTTGCAATATTTACTTCTGGTCCTTCACTTTCAGCAGAGTAGGCAATTTTTTTGTGGCCATGAAAAAATAGACTGATCCTGCAAATGCAAAACATGTACTGTACTTGATCACTACGTCTCTCTCCCCGTCCATGCAGCACACTGGCTTCCCATCCTCACCACAAATGGCTTGTCATCCTCATCCTCAGGTGGATTTCTGGGGAAGGTAGTGGAAACACGATTCACCATTTTGCTCCTTTAATACCACTGATGGGAACACATCAGAATAAACTGATTTTTTTAAGATTCTAAGAGTTTGTAAGATTGTGAGAACCCACAAACACAAACATGCACATACTGTACACTCACATCTGGGCCAATTTTCCCAGAAGTCAATTAGTCTTCCAGTACAGTATGTCTTTGGACTGTGACAGGAAACAAGAGTACCGGAAGAATGCCCTCATGAACACAGGGAAAACATACAAACTATATACAGATAGCACCTTGTAATTGAAGCAAATGTCCCAGGACTGCAAGGCAGCAATGCTAATTGCCGCACCACCATGCCACCCACATAAGCCTGACCTGCTTCCCGTACCTCAGTGTTGGTTGCATTTATTTAATTATTATTTTGAAAGTGATGAGTATATTTTTTGGACAATAACAATTTAAGTTTAAGGTACTTCGACTTGTAAGTGTGACTTAGGAAAGCAGAAACACGGTGCTTACTAAATACATGATTTGGATAAACTAGTTTCTTTAAACACAAATTACGGGAAGGACAGTATTCAGGTGCTATCAAACAAGTATGCTTTTGCCCCCCCAAATCCTTCTCAGTGGTTTAACTTACTAATATAAAGTAATATATCATATATATTAGATGTGATAGAATAATGTTCAACATGTTTTAAGAAAAACCGCAATATTACACAATTAATGCATGAATCCTGATTTATTGATTGATGGTAGCCTTTGAACTTTTCAGCATGCAACACTGACAGAGAACACTTGTCTTACAGGCATATTCTTCCAAGTATTCTACGCTGAGAACATTAATTTAAACAGGAAGCTCAGACATCTGATTATATGGTGTGAAGTATTTAGAATTATTGAAGAAGCTTTTAGCTACCTAATCTAAAAATCTTGAATAAAATTATTCTAAAAAATTACAATTGATTCTGAAATGGTTGAAAACCATGATTGAAAATCAGAGGACAGAACAGCAAACCTCAATTATTCCTCATTGTTATTATACATCTGGCATCAGTTAGTAAATAAATTGCTTCTTTACCATAACTTAGTGGTATTGAGTCTTTGCCATATTCACTATTTACAGACATCTTGTTGTAATAAGTTATTACTGGGATTTGAAAGCCACAACCACAGCAAAAGAACTGATGGCATTTCATTGATTTAATGATTATGGCAAGCTTTCACACAGATGGCAGGAACCCATAATATCGCTAATTTCTATGCCAGGCATTTCTCATACTCATTTTTATATCAATTTGATTATAGATAATTACATTTTACTCCTTGGACTTAGACTTTCTCCTTTTCCTCTCTTTTGACATTTCACCTTTCCATCAATAACTAATATACAATACCTATATAGTGCCTGACTTGAACCCTATACCATCATCCAGTGTCCTGTATTGATATACAGTACATGAGACTTTGTAAATACTGAATTCAGACACTACCTTTTACCACTATTTGTGACATTGTTGCTTTTGTTTTATACAGTATGTAGAATTTCAATTAGGGTCAAACATTTTGGTAGCATTCAGAAGTGACATCTTAACCTTGCCTGTACTTTTCAGAATATCTCACATTATGATGGCTTAGGATGCCTTAGGATTATCTTAATGTTAATAGTTCAACAGATAATAATAGACCTTATCTAAAGTGCACTAACTATAAAGCAAGTCTCTGCTCCCCTTGTTCGAGGTGACACGCCAGAACCTTGTATAAAAGCTCGAACCTTGTATAAAAGTAAATATTCAGCTTGACCATTAACTAGGCGACATTGAAAATGTTTTATAATTTAATATACATTGCTAAAACTTTTAAAATCATTTCCTCAATATTTAAGTAGGGGTGAAAAAAAACCCTGATATATTATACAGCAGTGTCGCACTCAACACTGCTTTAATTTTTGCTGATTCACCATAGACCCTTTTGTCCTGGGCATTATTTTAATTACTCCAAATACACCTGAATAAATGCAAGAAGTCTGTATGTTTATGATGTACATACGGGCATCTAAAGCACTCAGAGCAGGATATAAATGTGCATCTTGCTATTATTTGTACTAAGGGAAAAATGCAAGGAAATATAGTGCACAAGGTGCCAGCCAATGACAGTGCACCATGTATGGCCAGTGCCTTTTGTAATCACTCAACCGAAGACAGGAGTTGATTTATCTACACAAGCCCCATACTCTGTAGCTAAATTTATATTTTCAAAAAATTGTATAAATATGTTTAAAATTGACTTCTTTCTGTGTGAAACTGATTTTTAATTATATTCTGTGGTAAAATCAGTAAGGTCATTACTGACATCCCAGTAAAACCCTCATGTATCACTCATATGTAAGCAATATGCTGTTAAAGAGACTTAGAACATCCTAAAAAAGATATATAGGGCAAAAAAAACAATGATTTGTCTGGAACTACATTTCACCAATAGTGAGAAAGCACTGAAAGGGTTTTCAAATACAGTATAAGAGTAATGTTTTCCCCTAGAGCTTCATAAGAAGTGATGGGGGATGGTTGATAGGTAATTCAGGTGTTTGCAGTTTTTTGTATATAACATATTTTATTATAGATATATATAAAAAACACAAGAAAACAGTAGTACATTTTAGTACTAGTGTACCTAAAGGCAACAGACATTTTAGCAACCTGTCATTTTGAAGTTTGTAGGAAATCAGAAAAATAGAAACCTAGTTAACAATACACCATGATGAATGCACCGAACATGTATTGTTCACTCGATCAACATGATTATCGAGTGTTTACTGTACAGTATGTGAAGAACCTGGCTTTAAAATTTACATAATTAAGCCAAAGTGTATCATAGGTACTGTATTGAGAGAAAGTGGACAGAGAACATAAATAAAAACGAAGCTCTGCTTTAATTAAAGCTGAGGTTCAGTTTAAATGACCTTATTCCAGGGTGTGTATATATTTTATTTCCCCAGTCTCTAATGAGGTTGACAAGCAATTAACAAAAAGAAAGGCTCATTTCAGAGTACAATCCCCAGCAATATTTGCACATAATTCCTTATTAATGAAGGTAACTTGGAGTCTACCACCATTGAAATCCCTATTCTTGGCAACATTAATAAGCTCAAAGCTGTACAGATGCCCAAAAACAATCTCACCTCATTGCACTAATTAGTTTCAGACTAACCAACTTTTCCTCTGGAAATTTAAATTTATTCCTTTGAGAACTGAGAATGACTCTTCTTAACCCTTTATAGTGAAAAATTTATTTCTTTCACATAAACATGTTACAAAAAGAAATTACATTTGCAATTATGCCATATTCCAGATTAGATAAAATACTCCAGTACAATTCATTACATCAAAGCAGACTATATGCCAGTGCCCAACATGGCTTTTTGAATTCAAGGTGTCTGTTCTAAGAAAGCAGGTGAGGGTTTCCTTTAAGGCAATTATTGTTCTAAGGGAGGAATTAAAGTATTAATATAAAAGCAAAAATATGTCATGGGGTTTCTAACCTTTTAGAACTCTTGTCCCAGTAGTAAAATCAATTTCCAAACAGTAAATCCTATACGGTAGTTCAGATTTGTTATACTGTATGCTGTTCTGTAATGATACTTCCATAAACCATTTTTAATACAGCAGCACAACTAAAATAGGACAAATACCTTTCTTGACTATGATAAAACATTAACATTGACTGAGTCCTGGATTAAATCAAAACTTTGGCCAACATGCTAATTTCAAATTAAAGTTTCAAAAGAAAACAGAAATAAATATTGGCCATGTTCTTGTTAAACCTCAGTCATTTACAAGTGTCCAACATCTACTGTAAATTAAATGGTGTGGTCAACCTGCCCAGGTTGACCTGAATAATCAAAGCCAGACAATAAGCAGAACAAACAATCAGATGATTAATTTAAAGATTTATAAATAGAGCAGCATCCAATTAAAACAATAACCAGGAAAACTATTGCAGTCCTTCACTGTGCTGTCTGAACCCTGTCTTCTGCTGTGCATCCCCAGCCTATGAAGTATCTCAGGCCTTAGGTTCTTACAGTTGCTTTCCATCCATACCAAAGTACAACCCATACAGTACCTACCAGGAGAGTGTGTGAACTATTTTCTAGAAAAATCAAGGAGATCACCAAGCACACCCTTCCCCCTGTGAAAAAACTAACCTGTTTAGTTCAAATGCTGGGAGGTGTACGAGACAAAAAGGGTCACCATCGGCCATATTCAGGCAGAATTAAAAAATAAAAAATTCACAGTGGTCACATTTCTAGCACTACCATGCTAACATGCTGTTCTGGGGAGTTTGTTAGATTTATTATATTAGCGCTCAGTATAATTGCAGTACAGAGGTGTATTTCCTTTATTCAATTTTAAGCTAACAATTTTCTTCCAGTGTATGCTTCTGGAAGATTTCTAAAGTCAATACCAAACAAATAAACAACAAAGTTAAACTAATTTCTTTTAAATACACCCAAAGGCTCCACAGACAAAACCTTGTTTCTTTTCTTCTCTTTTCAGCATGGAATAAACCTTTACTTGGTTTTTTAAAATATACAGTAACTAGCCATAAATCTTGACACCTACTACAGTACATATACAGTAGAAGCTGCCCCAAAAGCAAACTGAAACGTCATTATCATTAGAATGTATTCAACCTAAGCATTTTACGAACTCTTTCATGCATTACTTTACTGCAAATATGACTATACAAAGTATTTTTCAGACACTCATCATTGCTACTGTACCACTGTTTTCCAACAAGCACCAGTATATACTTTTATATATTCTTAAATTCCAAGAATAGAACAGGAAGGGCTATTTCTCTTTATATACAGTATTTGATTCTTCTATAATTTGAAAATGTTTTCATTCCACTAGATACACCATCTAGATACACCATTAGAGAACATTTTATCATTCACAAAGTTGGTGATTGTTTCAATAATCTCTTCCTGAACCTTGAGAAAAGATGCTAGTAAGGAAGGTACAGTAACTTTTTCCTCAGTGAGTTCCTGAAACAATGACCTCATGACTGCTGATACAGTATTCCCCTTGTGCTACTAGGTGGCACTAGGCTTCAGGGATGTAGGTATGCAGTAAATGGATGTATTTTGAAAACAGGCTGGCTTTCTCTCTAACTATGGCAGGTGCTTTTGTTTCCACAAGCACCATGGCAGAACTCCTGCTGGTTGCCAGTATTTTTCAGTGTGAGTAGCCTGTATGTCACAAAGAAACTGAACATTGCAATAACAATATGGGTAGTTGCATTTGGCCTCTGTTACAAAATGTGAATCATTTATTGAATTTATAATAATTGCTTACACTTCCATAGTGCTTTTCTGAACACTCCACTCAAAGCACTTTACAGGTAATGGGGACTCTACTCCACCACCACCAATGTGCAGCATCCACCTGGATGATGCGACGGCAGCCATAGTGCACCAGAACACTCATCACACATCAGCTATCAGTGGAGAGGAGAACAGAGTAAGAAGCCAATTCATAGATGTGGATTATTAGAGAGGCCATGATTGGTAAGGGCCAATGGGGAAATCTGGCCACGACATCAGGGTTACACCCCTACTCTTTTCAAGAAACACCCTGGGATTTTTAATGACAACAGAGAGTCAGGACCTCAGTTTTACATCTTATTTGAAGGACAGCGCCTTTTTACAGTATAGTGTCCCCATCACTACAGTATACTGGGGCATTAGGACCCACATAGACCACAGGGTGAGTGCCCACTGCTGGCCCCACTAAGACCTCTTTCAGCAGCAACTGTAGTGTCTCCCAGGAGATCTCCCATCCAGGTACTGACCAGGCTCACACGTGCTTAGCTTCAGTGGGTTGCCAGTTGTGAGTTGCAGGGTGATATGCCTGCTGGAATTATGAATTGGTTATTACAATTTTTAGGTAGAATCAACTAATGAGGATTATACATTAAATTCAAAGAAATATTAAAGGTGTAAAAACTTGCATAGACTTGGTACAAAATATAGGATTATAAGTAACTGCATATCAATTTGCATGGATGTTAGTCACTTTGATATTTCTAAAGTGCACAGTGAAGGTTAATCATGACCTGAATTTCTATTTGCTAGATAAAAGTAACTGTATTCAGTCTATGTATATGAAATATGTTGACATAACTACAGTATGTTTCCTATATTTACTTTATGTGTTTTATAGTGATACTCAGATGGTATATATGTAGGTAAAGCAAAAAAGTATTTTATTTTCTTAATCTAAAATACAGCTTTAATTTACAGACCCGTATAACATTCAGTACTGTGTATATAAAAGATTTAACTATACCTTATTAAAAATGTATGCTTTTTACAAAGAGTTTATATGATATAAGAGTTCTTTAATTTATTTCAAAGTTGCTTAAAGGCTAATATCAGTCATGTTGAAACAGAAATGAAGTCTATTATTTTGGGTATAGTGTACAATGCAAATAGATTTGAACTCACCACCTTCAATAATTTCCAACATCTGTAAAACACAATAATCACATTTATTTTGTATACTAACAGGCAATAAAAATACAATTTTGTAAGTGAAATTATTTTTATTACTACGCAAAGGTTCATGTTGTAATTTCATTACTTTGTTCAGTTTACCAAGGCAGCAAGCAAATAAAAAAAAACTGCATTGTCCTCACTGGAATGGATTGATTGCTACACAAGAGATGTCAAGAAAACATGCAGGGCTCACTCATGCCTTGTAATTGGTGTGACTAACATTTGTAATGTCTCATGCTTAGAGTCCAAAAATGATTGACCAGCATTTGCTGGGCTGGGCTGCACTAGCAATGACTCTGATAGATGCAATTTTTAATACATTGTGATTGTTAATGGAAAGAGGATTGGTTGGAAAATTGTTGCTGTTGTTGTTGTTAGACTGAGCAGTGATATTACTATACTATATACAGTATACTGTAGCAGATTTTGATCTCCTCTAGTAGTAGACCTCCTCTACTAACAACTTGTCCTGTGCAAATCACTCTCCCTGGTATTGACAGATGGAGTATCCATCAGTAAAGCTCTGATTAAAACTTAAACGTTACATCCATTTGAAGAATAGGGTGTAAAATAATTTGGCCATGATAACGCCTATAAGACTGCAAACCACAGTCTGCATGATGTCTTTTTTTGTCATTAATTGGTGTGTTTTGAGGCCCAGAGATAGCATTCACTGTTGTCCTGGCCACTTTGAACCAATTGCAAAATTTTTTAAATTGCTGAAGAGGAATGTTGCGTTCCGGTCTTACTGGGGTGACACAAAGTCAAGCAAAGTAGGACAAGCACAATCACTAACACCATCAGTCTTTGCAGCACAGTTTAGCAGCTACGACTGGGTTGCTGGGTGGATATTATGAATGATGTGCAACAAGTTACTGCAACCTTCCACCCAAGTGTCTATTTATTTACTAAGATGCTATCAGGTCTAGCATTTTGCTGATGAGTGGTAAAACTCTCTATTGTATTGTATTTGTATTATTGGATGTGAACAATGCAGATGTATCATGACATCTTCATACCAAAAGATGATGTGCAAAAATCTGCACAGTGTTACCTTTATTACACACCTGTGATCAATTAATTACCAAATTGTGTTGATTACTTTTACACATATCAAGCAATTCCCAAAGCATTTATTTTTTTAGACTGGTAGCAAATGTAGGATTTATTGCATGATCTTCTTTAAAAAGGTCTTATTGTTTTATTGCCTCTTGGCACACTTTTGAAAAAACATTGTAACTCAGAGTATACATTGCTTATATTATAGTTATCATTCAGAATGATTAGGTGGGTAGCTGCGTCAGCATGCGCAGGCTGCAAAGGAACAAGTAATAGGTTTATTCCATGCTGAAAAAAACCTGAAGAAGGCTCCACAGCCGAAACGTTGTGTTATCATTCTTCTTTTCAATTCAGAATGATTGGCAGAAGAAGAAAAACCAAACACTGTTAAAAGTACAGGTACCATCATACAAAACTACGATCATACAGCTGTTTCAAATACCACTGTATCAGTAGGTTTTAGAGACAAGTGAATTAATGAAGCACAGTGCATGTTTTATATTGGGTTTAGATAAATAATTTGTTCCCAAAATAAATGTATGAAAATATTTCTTATAGCTGTTTATTTAGAATTTTGTTGAATGTTTATTTTTTCAATTACCCACAGACAAATGCTAAATAAAATATTGCTTTAAGATTCTATAATTATTTGTGCACAGTAAATAAAAACTTTTTTTTGCTAACATACAAACTTCAGTTACTTGGTATGCTTTGGTACACATTAGCATATCACAATTTAAATACAGGAATAATATAGGAGTATAAATATAAATAAATATATAGGAATAATTGAAGCTTGTGTTAATCATTTCATAGATCTTCAATTATGATTTCATTATGATAGTGTCAGGATGGCATTTAAAAACAATAGTATCACAGTATTCGTTTTGGTAAAAAATAATTCAGTTTAGTAAGCTGTTAAAGTTTTCTCATAGTTCATTGAAATATTCAAATTATTTCAGGAATTAATGTGTCAATTTATATCTCAAAATTGTGCATCCAAACTGCTCATCTATTGAAGTGTCATACCAGAAGTGTGGCAGAAAGCCATTCGGGCTTCTGAAGTAAGTGACCATATGACACTTTGAGAGGGTGGGGGACTTTCTTTATGCATTATGGCTTTGCTCAGATGAATAATGGTGCTTAATGACAATGAACATTAACTGTAACCCTGATCAGCTTTTCATTATTCCTGCCAATGATCAGACTAAAAGAACAGCTGAGCAGTGACACCGATTTGTTCAAGAGAATCTTGGCTAAATATATATAATATATTACCATTTTCAAACGGTCACATAATTTATGAGTTATTCATTTGTTTTCATTTTTATTGTAATGGGGTAATTAGAAAATGTGTAAAGTTTAATTTTAAGGTTTAATATTACTCCACATAAGGGTAACTGAGTAACATAATGTTTTTGAACATATAGTCACTAAGCAGATTTAATTTTGTCATACATTTTAGTGAAAACAATTACTTTCACTTTTCAATACAATGTAGAGAAGTAATAAATACTGTTAATTTCTAATTTAGCACCTTTAAAATGTCCTGCGTATTTCTCCATACATTCATGTAAATTAAATGTAACTTACGTAAAAAAACATAAAAACGTAAAACATAAATTAAACATAAATATGTAACTCCAACTTTTTATAAAAATTATATCTGAAGAACTTTTATTGCAATGTTCATTTGACATTTCACTCTTTGGTCTTCTTAAACCTGGAGAACATTTTTGTCATTGTCAGCTGGCAGAATGATCAAACACGGATCAATTATCGGAAAAAAAAATAATTTATTAAATATTTAGAGAACCCTGCCTGCTTCCAGCTTCATTTTCTTTGTCTGACCTTCTTATTAAACTCTATGCCGTGTATTACCTCTTTCTACAATCTGAATAAGGTTATAATTGCAATTTGTAATTCAGCAGTTTTCACAAGGGGAAATTAATTCACTAAGCCATGGGAGCAGGCATCTGTTTGTTAGGATTTAACATCATTATTCAATAGCAGCATTTAGTGCATTCTTCCCCTATTTCAAAGACTAATGAATTGGCATTGTTTTCAGTGCTAATGATCTGGTTCCATACTAGAAGCAACATAATGCTGCAGTTACAGTATGTTGTTTGTTTTTACCACTGTATGATTTTATTATCAAAGGAACTAACTAAATAAACAAACATGCAAGTGGCAATTTAAGATGGTCAAGAGCCTTGCTCTAAGAATTATATTAATTGAAATACAGTTTTGTTCTGAAGGCTTTTGCATTTAAATGTCACCAAAAGACTTTAACCTTAAAGTATGCTACATTATACAATTGATTGAAAATTGATTCAGAAACAAAAAACAATTTCAATGAGGCACTGTACTTGCATAATATAAGATACGTTTTTATTCATATAACATTTCAGAAATGTATCCAATATAATATATATTTTAGATATTCCTTCCCTTTATTTGTAAAATGGCTTTAATTTATTTTCATTTCATTACTACAAACTGCAGACTGCCAATGATGAATGAGACCAAATGTTATGCAGTCTGTGCTAAATTAATATCTCTGCCAAAGAGACTGAGACACAGCAAAAACAAAGTATGTAGGGAATTATCATAGTTTTGCATTTTGCTTGTAAATGTTTATAATTCTACTCTCTTATCCCAAAGTAAAACTAAACTGTAATTGCAATTATGGCCTCTAGAAGGAAAGAACACTGCCCCGCAAACTTTGTTATTATGTGTTGGACGTAATTGGAATGTGCAAAACCCTTTTATTTCCATTATCCCTTGTTTTGGAGAAAACTGAATCAATCGATTGTTGTTGCACAACTCAGGGTTATCTGACCAGATAAGCGATCACAAACATAGTGAAGACATACCAGATGTATGACAATTTTTTAAGATTGGAACTGTTTTGGCACTGAGTAATATTTGACTACTAATTGACCACTATTCTATACTAGTACCTTCTGGAGATTTAAACAAATATTCCCTGCTTCCTCCTACCTAAATATCACACTTTTTGGGTTACTTGATTAACAGTTTCATTTTTTTTACCCTTCTCTCCATCTTCATCCTTGCGGCTGCTGCCTTGATCCTCTTACAGTTGGGGAGATTCTGACAATCCAATCCAATCTTAAATAAATATTGTCCTCCTCCTCAGGTGGTTGAGTTACCTCAATAAAGCTCACTATTCAAAACTCTTCTCCACCTTAATTAGTGTTTGATCAAAGTACTGAATTAATTTAATTGCACATATTTCTTTATGTATGTAAACAGTACAATTGTATTATTATTATTATTATTTTAATTGCGTTTGACTCTATAGCATTTTTCAACCCTTATAATTCGCCTTAGATGAATCTGCAAATAAAATATTAATCCTTTAATTAATATGTTGCCCCATGTTACATAGACACGTCTGGGGCAAACAAATAATTCTATTCATGTGAACTTTTATCAGATGAATAATTCACCAGCCCAACAATCTACAGTTAGTAACACACTACGGAGTTGGTGAGCACTATGTGTTTGCCACGCTTCTCTTGCCCAGTGGACACCTGCCATCAAATAATGGGTATGTGATTTGTGACTGACAGGTTCAGTCAAAGCTTTAATTATTCTGGGCCATGGTTTAATTGGTGAGATGAATCATAAAAGCATTTGTATGCAGAATGTGAGCAAACCAGGTTTTTTAATCAGGACTGTGCCTGAAAAGAACACAATACATCACTTGATTTTCAGTGACCTTGGGGTTAAGATGAAGGTTTTAAAATATTCTCTTCAAAGCAAACTGGGATGACAGGGCTATGATG
Organism: Atractosteus spatula; assembly: GCF_055471065.1. Taxonomy (NCBI): domain Eukaryota; kingdom Metazoa; phylum Chordata; class Actinopteri; order Semionotiformes; family Lepisosteidae; genus Atractosteus; species Atractosteus spatula. The sequence continues at coordinate 60,329,698 of NC_142708.1, read as the reverse complement.
TTAATTTGACAACACCAATACAACAAAGATTGTCACGTTCGCCTCACATTGTCCTTAATTTTGTTGAATTTTAGGGTCAGCTTTTATTGTTTCTAAAGGTCTGGGTGTCATACAGCTTAAGGTAACTCCGATCTGTACCAGTGAGTCAAATAGTAATTTAATAAGTATTGTTATGGTTCTTGTATAATTTATATTGAGTTCACAGTGTTGATAATAAAATGATTTTTTATCATTTTTGGTTAGAATGGTTTTAGCTCTCAGCACATTTCTAAATTGCAGTTATCATCCGTAATCTTTCCCAGAACAAAATCTCCCATTTGTAAATAGCTGCTGGCTTTATTTTAAGATATTTTCTTATACATTGTTAATTTGTCTTCATTACGTGACAGTGGTTGTTACCACTGTAGTGATTGTTTACCTAATGTTTCTACCTCTATAACCAATGATTAGCTTTGAGTCTGTAAACCAGGTTTTTCAAAGAAGCACAGACCTATAAGGAATGTTGCTGTAAAAACACACATATTCTTCAAGAAACTGCATCTGAACTGCATGAAGTGTGCCTGGATATTCCTTGGCTCAAATGTGACAGCTTGTGTATTTATGATCCTATTAAATGTGAAATGGACTTTGTCCATTCTTCTTAAAGAAGAGTGAAGGCTTAATGTGAAGTCTAGGGAATGCTGTCCTGAGGATCCAGCAACATGAAGGTTATGCACAGGTTTTGGATTCCTTTAGAAAATACTTTTTTACATGTTTTTTTTTACATGTGCACACAGGTGTAGGTGTGCAGGCCAACCTGACTTGGTATGGTCATAAACCAGCCAAAATCGTGAATACCCGACAGACCTCCAGTAGTGTAGTTTTTTTCTGAAGCTGGAAGTCTCAGCTTCCTGAGGCATTATTGTTACCTGATTTTTTGCCCAGTCACCAGTTAGTTCTTCATGTAACTAAAAGGCTACAATGGATAAAGTGTAGTTCTGAAACAATATGTGTAACAATACACTATTCTCACATAATTATTTTAGCTTCATCATGGATGTGCTTTCTAACCATGAAGATAGTAATTGCTGACAAGCAATTTTACTGATATATTATGATCTCTTTTTACTGCTGTTACTGATATAAATATACTGATGCAAAAAGGAAACTGCAGTATGAATACAGCAAATTTCTAAATACATTCAGTTAATTTTTGTGATTCACACCAGAGGGACATGCCATGAATTTCTGCATTGCACTTGCAAAGTGTGGATGGTCAACCAACTATAAATTCACAAGAAGAAAGTCAAGGTCTCAGTGATCCTGATTATAATAATAATAAGTAATAATTGCTTACACTTATAAAGCGCTTTACAGGTAATGGGGACTCCCCTCCACCACCACCAATGTGCAGCATCCACCTGGATGATGCGACAGCAGCCATAGTGCGCCAGAACGCTCACCTCACATCAGCTATATTAGTGGGGAGGAGAACAGAGTAATGAAGCCAATTCATAGATGGAGATTATTAGGAGGCCATGATTGGTAAGGCCCAATGGGAAACCTTTTTTGGGATCGCAATAAAGTTGGAAAATTCAGGAAATTATTATTGTCAACTGACACAGAACAGTTCATTTTGCTTACACTGCATCCTCATTGTACTATAGTTCTTAATCACCACAGACAGGTTTCTTGTCTGAAAAAAGACCCTAAACCATGTACAGTACATGTACTGCTAATAAAAGACTGTAACATGTAAAACAGTGCAACATCTGATGATCTCAATAAAGATAATCAAAGTCAACCTGCGTTATATTACTAACTATGTGGGCATATTTTTGGACTGAGAGGGAGTAGCTTTAATGCAGGGTGGTATAAAACCCATTTCTGGCTTGAATATTCTGGCACAAGAGATGCCTGCTTTTGTTTCCCTTGTCACATTTTTGGATAACAAATTACATGAATGCCATGTTTACACACCACTTGTGTTTGAAAGTCACAACAATTTTAACAAATAAACCACAAGTTATGTACTTTTACAAGGTGTTCCTTCTTGGAATTAATTATGTTTGCCCCCGAATAGATATTAGATTTAAATTTTTTGATGAACTTGCCCTGACACCTTTGTAAGCACAATGATAAAATGGATGTAGACTGATTTATAACTGGGATTTTTATAAAGCTTTTTCAATATAATCTATGGAAAGGCCATACAATAGCAATGATAGTAAAGACTATACCACAGAATGAAAAGTATACAGTATCTCAAATAAAAAACAAAATGGAGGGATTAAGACATTAAGTAAACTTATATAAGTTATATAAGATACAGATAACCATTGTGAATCTAATGCATCAAAATTGTGGAAATTGAGATACTGTAAGAACAATGTAGAAAATCTTTCTATCATATTAGAATGCTAGACAGAAATTCCACACTTTAGGAACATTTGATTGGCTTGCTTCAATTACATCAGTTGATTGCAGAATACATTACAGATTAGATACTAAACGTATAAGTGTCAATGCTGACAGCAATATCAGTCAATTCTGCTGGGGTACAGGAACAGTAAGTAGAGTTTATTGCATTATGCAGGCTTCACACCAAAGAAAACTAGAAAGCTATGATGTATTCTACTACCATCATCTCCACTTAACAGTAACACTGAATTCAAATTAAGCAATGTGTAAAGAGATATTCTGAACTTTGTAATAGTCTGTATGTATTCCTACATTTTCACTACAAAGGTACAAGGGTCCTCCACTGTAGAGAATGATAGAAATTGTTTGGACAAGCCATCACAAATTGGGTTGTTGATAATCAAGATCTCATTATTGATGTACTGTGATATGCTGTAAATCTCACATGAAATTATATAGATTTATGTACAGAAGCTTTTATGAAGGCTTTGTTTACATTACAGGCTAAGATAATTTGGCATCTGCATGGCACATCTGGGTATTTCTCAAATTACCTGTGTACTTCAGGAAATGCCTAACTTGGGATCCTGACTGCAATATATCATACTATATATACATAGGTTTATTTGATGGCTTATTGGATATTTGATTTTGTTGAAAATCTCTGAATAGCCAGCTTGGTTATGCAGCAGGAATATATGCGTATTTTCTAAGATGGAAGTGGCTCTGGGTGGGCTGAATGATTGACACTTTGTACTGCAAACCTTTAATAATATACATGCAAAACTCCTACATTAAACCTGGAGGCCTACAGCCCCACAACTGAGTAAGCAGGCCAAAGTCAACGTAAAATCCTGAGATTAAATTTCAAAATGAAATTTAATATCAGGATTGTGCTTCAATATTCATTACTTATGTTTAATATTTGATAGTTCTATTTAATATTCATTGCTCAGATATTTTAATATTTAATGACTGTACATTCATTATTTCATTTTTGTCACTTTCCCCTCCCATAATACTGATGACAATAAACACTGAACTGCTGTTCAATCAAATCTGTATTAATGATCCTTAAATAGAACTCTTGTGGCAGCCTTGCTTTGAAAACATACAGTAGTGTAACTATTGTGTGTAGGTGCAGTAATTTCTTTCTTGTAACCACTGTTACTCTTATTATTATACGCTAAAAAACATATTAAATATATAATATTTGTTTAAAAATATAAATATTAATCTTACAACTTCGCTTTATAAATGACAGATGCAGAAACGGCTCTGAGAACATGATAGTGTAAAAGCAGATATTTAATACTAAAACAATTTAAGGATAACTTTTCATAAATAATTTCCTTCTGTGAAGAGAATGAGGGCACTGTCTCTGCAGTGCTAGATTTGCTCATTTCCTCATGCAGGTGAGTACAGAGAACTGAAACATCCTTAGTAAGCTTGGAGAAGAGACCTGATCTGAGCTGGAATGCAAATGTGCTGTAGAAAACTGCATGGACTGAACATGGCTTTGATTTCAGAAAGTGACATTTATCAAATATGAGTAACGTAAGCAGGACCCCACTCGGGGTTTATCTGCAAGGCTTCATCCAAAAATAAAGACAATGACAAGAGAAGAACAACATTTCTATAAGTGACCAAGGTTCATGATTTAAGGCCTGACCACTCACATCTTCTAGGATTACCGAGTCAACAAGCACTGAGAGGGAAGGGATAGTGAAAGATGTATTTATCAAAAGTGATGCTCAGTCTAGTTTTCCACCTCCAACTAGAGTCAGAATTCACTGAGAATGGGAGATCTCTGATACCCTGCACAAACAATGGAGCAATGTTCAGTTAGTAAATTCTGATAAAGCTGTCTTCTTTTACTCAATTCTTTAACAACAAAGTCATCGTACTATGGTTAATGCTGTGTAAGCTCTACAGTATATACATAAGTATCTGAATGCATATTGTATTTATATAATTTTGTGAAAATTTGACATAATTTGCTCTTCTAGACCAACCTCTGCTTTTATTACAATTAAGTAAGAAATTATATTTTATTTGTGACTGGAGACTCCGTTTCCAGATCACCTGGCACTCGTGTGGTATCCACATGTACACATCCGTAAACATTTAACTATCTAAACAAAGGCGATAAATCTGGTTTCAAACGCAAACAAACTTAAACTAGTCTGGAATCCTGGGGATAGCTTTGCTTACTCTGGGTCCACACACAAAGTAAGGTCGTTCACGTATGGTCAAAATTAAACATTAACTCAAACCAAACACCCGTATTTCTTTGTTTTATAAGTGAAATGAACTAAATTGGTGTTTAACTCACGGGTTTCACATAAATACCTTGTTTTCATTTCTCACGTGCAAAATAGTTTCTTCTGCACCCTGTAAGACCCAAACCTCGCCATGGCAACAGAGGCTGACTTAGTAGTGCCTGTTCCAGCGTTGCGCATGCGTGGGTCGATTTAAAAGACGATGCCATTAAGAGGTGGTAGTATTTTCTTTAAAATATTTATGTATATAAAAAAAGTAACAACATTTTATTTTTGTTAATAATATGTTGATTGTTTAATGGTGTATTTACTGGAGACAAGTTTATTTCAGAATTCTGATTTTGTTTATTTCCCTTTTTGTAATGGGAATATTCCTTTGTAATGGGATATTCTAGGGGACGGAGTTTTACCTAGAAAAGGAGCTCCTCGAGATACAGTAGGTGAAAGTTGGTAGTAGCAACTACCTACAAAAAAACTATTCTAGAGTTTTGTGACCCCCCTTTGGTTAGTTTTTCAGTGTTTTTTTTTTGGGTGTGGACTTTGGGAACAAAGTTCCTCACAATAAAGACCTCACTTCTTTGCAGTTGTTTCTGTGTCATCCTTCTACATCCATCTTTGCTTCTAAACTTTTGAAGAACGAGACTGTGACATTATTACTTTTACTACTTTTATTAAGGTCAGATGGATTGGATGTCTGGTTCCTAGCAACTGATTCTATCAAACTGTCCCAAAGTATTTCAGTAGAAAGTTTTATCTAGTGACTAATAATACCACTTACCAGTATTTATTTGTGGTAATTTCTTAATTATATAACAGTCTTTAAAGTCTGATTTGGATTGCAGTCCTGCCTAAATATGATGTTTCTCCCAATGAGACTAAGACCTCATGGTAGCAATGTTTATTTCAAAATCATTGATACTTATCTGAATTAATTCAATTTTGCGTCAGCTAAATGTCATGAGTCCCAAAGCTCCAGAAATATGTCCATATCATTACAGTACCTCACTATGTCCACAGTAGTATAGATGTTTCAAACAGTGAATGCAGTTTGCTCTTATATAAAAGATGCAATTCCATTTTTTTTAATATTCCCATTTTGATTACACCACTACCAAGTAGTCCTTTTTTAATGTTATCTTTTTTTAATAGTAGTCAGCGTCATTATCTGTGTGCTCATAGATAATAACTGTAAATTATCTTTTTACAGAGCTCAATTGATAAAACTGTCTGTTTTTCTATAGTCTTACAACTATAATTGTTTTTATATAAAACATTTTTATATAACATTATGTTTACACAAAATATATAATTTGTGGTTAATCTTGAGTTTTTCTTGGATTCTGTAGGTAACTGTCTGTTTTCTTTGCTGATGTTTTCTTAGGGTGTTTATTTCTTGGAAAGTATCCAGTTGAATGAGTGTAGTGATATTTATTAATCATCATGCCACATATAAATGTTGTCTTGCATTCTGCTTATAATTGCATCTGTTAACTGTTGTATTAAATTCCTCTCTAAATTGTGTGAAATACAACCAAATGTAATCCAAAGACTGAATCGATATCAGAGTCCTTAATGTGCATCCCAATCATTGGGACACATTGTCAAGATGGATGTGGACCAGGAAAAGTCATTAAATATGTGACAAAATGCAATTTGAGGAAATGTGTAGAATTTCTTATTAATGATAGCTTAATAATGAGAGAACTTAGTGAGCAAGGGTATTATAACACCAAATGTTACTATTCACAGAAAACAGGAAAAAACACACCATTTGTGTGTATCAAGTTAATTTAACTAAGCAGACAAGGATTATATTCTGGTACACAGCCTGCAACTCACAACTGATAACCCACTGCTAAGTGGTTGTGAGCTTGGTCAGTTCCTGGGTGAGAGACCTACTGGGAAAAAAAAACTAAGGTTGCTAATGGAAGTGGTCTGTGAGGGTCTAATGCCCCATTATAGTGACAGGGACACGATACTGTAAAATGGTGCCGTCCTTGGGATGAAACGTAAAACCAAGCCCTGCCTCTCTGTGGTCATGAAAAATCAAAGGGCGTTTCTCGAAAAGAGTAGGGGTACCACCCCAGTGTCCTGGCCAAATTTCCCATTGGGCTTTACCAATCATGACATCTATGCACTGGCTTCATCACTCTGTTCTCCTCCCCACTGACAGTTGGTGAGAGATGAATGTACTGTGCACACTATGGCAGCCATTGCGGTCATCCAGGTGGGTGCTCCACATTGGTGTCAGAGTCGCCACGCATGCATGCACCCGCGGCCGTATTCCAACGTGCACTGTTCACCGCAATTAATCAATTAACCAACCACTTTCCCCCCTTCTCCCTACTTAAACCTTTCTGCCACAGCTTTCCATGTACACTATTGAGCTCACGATTTGGATTTGGAAATCTCTCCCGACTCTTGGTTTTCTGATTTAGCCTCCCCATCGACTACGCACCTGCCTCATGGACCAGATTTGGTTTTCGGACTTTGCTCTCTGGATTACTGATCTCTGCCCTCCTTCTTGACCACGGTATTGCCTTATGATTTGGACTTCGGTAAAGGAACTCGCACTCTCTCTCTATACCTAACACTCCAGCCTCGCACAGGGTCCTAATCAGCCCAACTAGTTTCTGACAATTGGTGGTGGCGTAGGACAGTAAAGCACTTTGAGTGGAGTGTCCAGAAAATTATTCATATATGTGGAAGGAATTATTATTATTATTATTATTACTTTGAGATGCTAGAAAGAAGATACCTAAACACATAAAGTTTGACCTCCCACCACACAGCTGCACAAACATTGATTAACTGCCTTTATTCTAAAGGAAAGAGAGACTATCGTGGACTATGCTTGCATTGTAGTGGTTATTTGCCAAGAATAATTAAGTGCAAATGAAATAAATACAATAGACAATTTGTGAGCATACTTACTTTAAGATTAAAACTGAAGAGAAAATTTTGGAAGTTGGAAATGACACAAAGAGAAAGCATGTTTCAGCTCTAAAGTTTTTGCACAAATTTATGTTTATGTTCACATCAAAATGAAAGAGATGGAATCAGACACTATTGGATCGTGTTTGCAGGTGTCAGAAAAATACTGGGCAGTTTATTTGACTTGAATGTGCCATCATACAAATGTGTTCCTCTTTCAAGATTGGTCCGATAGGTGGGCAGCATAGTGGCACAGTGGTAAATATTGGGGCAGCATTAGAACCCTGTGTCCATTTCTGGGGTGCTATTTCTATGGAGGTTTTATGTTCTTCCTGTGTTTGTGTGGATGTTCACTGGGTGTGTCAGTATTCCTCCAGCATTGGATCCAGTTTCCACCCACAGTCCAAAGGCAAACTGGTAGGTTAGGCTTCTGGGAAAATTGGTCCTGGTGTGAGTGTGTACATGTCTGTGTCTTGTGTGCCCTGCGATGGACTGGTATCCCATCCAGGGTGTATCCTGCCTTGCACCCCCTGCTTTCCAGGATAGGTTCCGGCTTCTCTATTGGATAAAGAGGTAAGAAAGTGGATGGATGGTTCAGTAGGTCTAATTAGCTGTCTTGTAGAGTTGCCTGTATAAGAAATTATGATGAAAAGCATACAGTAGATCATAAAATAGATGATATTTAATAATATACAGAGTGAGAAAGAGAAACAGAGGTGTTTGTATCTTTTTTCTAAAAGTGGAATTAACCTTTTTTAATCTTGTCATTGTCTAACGTGGAGCAAAACTTTCAATACCATATAAATATCAGTATGCTATTTAATGGAATGACAGATAGATACTAGCAATTTCTATGAATGTTTGCCTACGGTTTTATTCATTCTGATATTTCAATCTCCTTGATGTAACTTTTTTCATCATTACAAAGTGATTAAAACAGAAATGTATTTAACTCCATGGGGGGTCCTGGTTTAAGACTCTAATTATATTTCCTGCTTTCCCATTAAAAAACCTTTTTATATATAAAGACAAACTTTGTTTTAATGCTGTAATTTGTCCCCGTCTTAAATATATGGCTCAAAGCCACAGAAACCAGCTATCTTCTTAGTTTAGTATTAAAAAACGCCATAGCTGCAGTTACAAACATTCTTTTGGCCAGGTTTTGTTCCTGTTCATCACGCGATAAAAATCTTTCCAAACCACATGCCAATTGCATCCTGAACACAAAAATCCTGGCCAAACCAAAATTAGACATTACTTTGCCAAAAATATTTGGGAATTAACATTTTTGCCAAATGTTGACAATTTATGTTTAATGTGCAAAGAAACGAAGGGAATAGCACTAATTTTAATTATTTTTTATTTGTGGTTTCCCTATCTATGGAATCATGCTTTGATCTCTATGTTTTATTTATTTATAAAAAAATTAAAACACTTTAGCAGGTAGCATTCTCTTTAAATTTTAATCATGTATAACATGGCCTTTCAGCAACACGAGGTTGTTTCCTGTGGAAGTTAGTGTCACACAGCAAGCCTTTAGCTGTCATTATAAATATACTATATACTACAACATTACCTTGGTCAAAATCAGTGTGCAATCAAAAAAGCTGTAAAAACTAATTTATTAATTTATCATATACAGTACTTGTTACATTGCTCATCCCTTTTTAAGAACTCAGTGATTTTTATCCTCACGCATGCTAATATTGATCAAAGTAACGTTTTTGTGGAGTCACAGGTTATTATTAAATACTGTATGGTGGAGGAACATCTGTTCTTTAGAGGTACCAAGTGGCTAAAAGGAGACTTCCTTTCGGACCAAGTGTCCTATTCCCTTGTCCAATGTGTTATAAAGAAGCTGCACAGTCATTCACCAAGAGGTCAAGAGGTCATAGACAGAGCAGTATTATGGCATAGCACTATTATACATAGTACATTGCAGAACAAGAGATGTCAAATTGGTTCATTCAAGATAGGCATTAGATTCTGGCAAAGGTGCATCTCGTCTTTATTCCTGTTTATGGTTTTCATGGACATCAAGGGCACCATCAAGAGCTGGACAGTCTCCTGCTGTTTGTGGATGATATTGTCCTTCTGTCCTATGATCTCTGAAACATATTTAATGCTTCACTGCAAAGTTACTGACTGAGATGAGAATCAGCAATTCTAAGTTAAGATATAAAATCCTAATTAAAATCTTATTTTGTCCTAATAAAAATGGATAGTATCTACAAGGATGCCCAGAAGGGAATGGTGACCAATTGCTATATCATAGCAAAGCATCACTAAATTAGGAGATGTTTTATAGGCTGAGGATTGCACAATATTGGGACTCATAACTCCTAAAATGATTATCTCTTATAATAGTGTGTTTGCTTCTCTGGTTAGAAGACAGAGCTCTCCCAGTCACAGCTTTGGAGATGATCAATGATAAAGATTGATGAGGTTTTTTCCTCCTCCTTCTCTTTTTTTTTCTTTTCTTCATTTTTTCTCTTATATGACCTCAGTGGGAAAGGCTTTCTTGCTGCTGTTGACTCTTTAACACGGCGGTCTTAATAATTTACTGTGAAGTTAATGAACTTAAATAAATCATTAGTAACACTGTTTGATCATCTGCGTTTCCCTTCATATTTACTGTCCTCATGACCCAAGCTAATAGTACAGCAATACTATTGTTCCAATCTTTTTGAGTGAAGTAATCAAGCTGAGAAGTGCATATAATGCTAAATATACTGAAACTAAGCCACCACCCCCCCCATAACAACACATTTAAAGCCTAAGAAATTCAGATGCACAGGGAAATTCTAATGCTTTTGTAGTGGTGGAAAGAAAGCACTGTAATTATATTTAGATTAATGTTTCATTCCTGTCTTTAAAAGTTTTATATACTGTAATTACACCCAAATGCAGAGAACACAAAAAACATTACCTGTATGTTTTTAGTGGTCAAGACAATAGCACAATATTTTTTAAATGTGATAGGAGATCTAGTTACTTTCATGAGAAGTATTCCCTGTGTTTTCTTTCTTGAGTAGAAAAGCAAGAACAATTATGGAAGGAAAGTACAAAACAAAATAAAAATCACCACACTGTACACATTAGCTTAGCTATGCTGAATAGTCTTGGCATCCGGCTACAGTATCTTTTCTCACACTTGCTATTCTCTAAGGAGTTTTGCAACATTATATGAGTCTGATAGAAATTAAATCAAGGAAGTCAAAAAAGCCTCTTAAAGATTGCAATCAATATGTCATGAAGGTGAACCACTGGAGACCTGTCATGAAACACTGCGAGAGATGATAGAGGACACAGACGTGGCTCCACAGAGTGAAATGGGTTCTTCACTGAAGAGATAGAAAAATAATTATGGTTTCTTTAAATATTCTTCTTGCTGTGCTTCAGTTAAAATATTGAACATGGATCTTCAATCCTTGAGCACAGGAGTGTTATCTCCTTCGTCCTGGCAAAGTTCCACCTTGGACTTGTACATTCTGGCCTTCCTAAAGTATTCTTTCAAATTCAGCACTTTTAAATCCTGTCTTAAACCTTTTTTGGCAAAGGATGAATTTGATGTTGCATACTATACATCTTATTAATATATAAATTACCAAGCAATTAACCATTCTTCCAAATATACATAAATGAAGTTGATGAGTCTCAGCATGTCTTTTATAGAATGTAAAAAACGGATAAATTAAATAAAACAAAGCTCCTGTGCAAATTTTCCTCCTTATTCAAGTAGAGATATCATGACAAAAATGTCATTGAAACTTATTGGTTTCCAATCCAATTGGTATGTACTCTACAACTGCAGATTTGTTTTGTGAAAATACATGGCTAAAGGCTTTAAAGGCAGTTGTCAGTCATCAGATTAGCCGTAGAAATATTCATCTGTTACCTGCAATGGTAAGATTTGAGCAACATGTTATCTTTATTTTTGATTGTTTCCTCTTTAAGCATTTTATCTTGTTATTTAAGTACATATGACAGGTGGTGCATAGTTAAACTGTCAGCTGTGAAAGTGAGTGACAACAATGAGATTTTTTTTCAGAGGTTCTGCTGAACTACAATTACAAAAGCTTTATTTCCCTTATTTGTGTCTCTGGGTCTTTTTCAATAAAGGCTGAGTAAAAGTTGTTTCAGAATTGTTGGTGTTGGTTTGATCTATAATGTTGACTGAAAGTTGCTTTGCACTGTGCTTAAGTCATTTATAAACTCTTGTCTCAGCTGTAAACTCTGATGAGTCAAGGTCAAAATCAAATTAACACAACCATAATGACACAGTTCTACCATGAAGTATTTTTTATTTTAGCCTGTACAATAATATCACTTTTCTTCTAGCACTATAATAAGCTAGATTTTCTGAATGTCCCTCCTCTGGTTTATAACCTTATTTATGTTCCTGAAATGTATACAGTATATTCTAGAACGTGCTGTCACACTTCAGTTACATAACCACCTCATGACAACAAACCTTTTCGAAACCCTCCAATCTGGCTTCTGTCAACTTCACAGCACAGAAACTGCCCTGATCAAAGTCACTAACGATCTTCTAATAGCTTCTGATTCTGGTTTTCTTTCTATACTCATCCTTCTTGATCTCAGTGCTGCTTTTGACACTGTTGACCATATCATCTTACTTTCTCATCTTGAGACTGTGTTTGGAGTTTCTGACACTGCTCTCAAATGGTTCAAATCTTACCTCACTGATCGCTGTCACTTTGTCTCTCTTAATGGGTATAGGTCTGAAATTGGACTTGTTAAGTCTGGTGTTCCTCAGGGCTCAATACTGGGCCCCTCGCTCTTCAGCATTTACAGTACATGTTTCCACTTGGTCAGCTTTTAAGATCACATGGCCTCAGCTATCATTTCTATACTGACGATACTCAAATATACATCCATACCAAACCTGACACTGATGTGGCTGTCTCTATTCTATCTAATTGCATCTCTGACATAAAAATTTGGATGACTCAAAATTTCCTTCATCTTAACTGCGACAAGACTGCAGTCATGCTTATTGGCACCCCCCATCAACTTTGTAAAAGCCAATCCTATAACCCTATCTGTAGACGGTTCTGTACTTTGGGGTTATATTCCATTCTGGCTTAACATTCGACCCACATGTGCAGCATATTGTCAAAACATCTTTTTTTCACCTCAGAAATATCGCTAGACTATGCCCTATGCTATCACTAACTGTGGCTAAAAAACTGATTAACACATTTGTGTTCTCTTGAATTGACTACTGTAATGCTCTACTCGCTGGGGTATCTAAATCTACTTTGAACAAACTGCAGCATGTCCAAAATTCATCAGCCTGAATCCTGACCAGGTCTAGTGCAAATGATCACATTACTCCTATCCTGGAGTCCTTGTACTGGGTTCCTGTCAAATTCCGTGTTGACTTTAAAATCCTCATGCTCACCTACAAGGCTCTGCATGGCTTGGCACCTCAGTACCTGTCTGAACTATTATCGCCCTACTCCCCACCTCACAACCTTCGCTCTTCTAACTCTGCTCTCCTTACTGTCCCCCAAGCCCGTCTACATTGTATGGGTGACAGGGCCTTCTCCTGTTATGCCCCCAAGCTCTGGAACTCTCTGCCCAAGGATATCAGACAGTCACCTTCTCTAAACTCCTTCAAATCCAGACTCAAAACCTTCTACTTTAGAAAAGCCTTTACTTAACTGGTTCCATTCTTCACCCCTCTGCTTTTATTAGTACCACCATCCACGGTCTCCTCTGTACTGTATATTGTAATTGTGTTTTATCTTGTGTATTCTTTTTAATTATTGTTGTTGTCATTCTGTAAAGCGCTTTGAGAAGCCACCTTTAAAGGCGCTATATAAAATAAAGTTTATTATTATTATTATTATTATTATTATTATTATTATTATTATTATTATGTCATGTGAGGAGACCATAAGCAAATAGTTGTCAGGTTTTGGAAGGAACTCCTCTTATTCTGCAACAATACATAAATTGTTATTGTTTCTTGCAACAATAGTAATAATGGTAACCCTCTTATTACAGACAGATAACATTTGACACAAAGAGATACTGTAGGAGTCCCTTTCACAGATATTGACACTGCTTGGGCAAGCATTGATCTCTAACTCCATTTAATCTGTCTTTGATTTATCCTTGTTAAAGTGTTTTAGAAAACACACTTCCAAAGATTAACTTTTATGGGTTGTTTTCTACAAAAAGAAAAACCTGCAAATGGTTCATGGACCAAGACTGCTACTCAAGTCTACAAACAATAATTGGGAAAGCAGTTTCATTAGCAAATCTGGAAAAACAATGAATGAACACATTCTATCTATTTGAAAAATTGTGTGTTTTTTTGCTGTGTATTTCATGTTAATACTGATGATTAGCAAATTCAAAATGCTGTTTTAAAAACTTCACAAAAAAGCACAAAAATCTTCTAAATTATTAACAAATTCAGAAAGCAATTGTACACCTGTAGATTTGAATGCATTACAATGAAAATGCATTGTGTAATGTGCAATGCAAACAAAGAAAACAAATATTTCCTAAAAGATCTTAGAAAGTGTAATGAAAATTAGATGGACAGAAGATTATAACTGTTTTTGCAACAGAATGGAATGATTCATTACATGATAATGGTGAACTGCAACAGTGGAACAAAAAAAATGACAGAGGAAAAGACTACTAGTGCTTAACGAAAGAGTTCTGTGAAAGAAAACAACAATATAAAATATTAGCCTAACACATAAAAAAGTTGTGTAAATGAAACACAACTCATGAATGAATTAATTACAAAGGAATAACCTCACTGATTGATGTATGTAAAAAATTAATTTTATACAGTATGAGAATTGTATCGTATTGAGTTATAGGGAATGGATTTTGGAGGTTTTATTTTTTTATCAGATCTACCACTAAAAGCAGGTATTTAATGAAACTAATGAAAACGTATTTAAAAAATGAATTTGCAAGGTTTAATTCATTTAACATGTACAGATGCAGCCATTCAAAATGCGCGGGCGATACCGCATTATTTTGCGGTACGCTGTACGCAGTCTACCGCAAGCTACCGGTAAATACCGCGAGTTACCGTAAATTCTCCTATAATACGACAAGCAAAATAATAGTATCCGGAATTTCCGCAAGGTGGAGCTAATAAAGCTCAACCTCTCATGTTTGAGCTGTGGCCATCAAAGTCTTTAACGAAGATATTAGTAATAGTATTAATAATGAATGACCTTGGACAAGCTGTAAGTGTAAACTCAAAGTATTGCCCTGGTCAACATTCTTTTTTTCATTGACCATCTTTGTAAAAGTAACACCACAGCATTTCGCAATCACGCATTTGTTTCCAATCATGCAAAGTACAGTGATTCACCATGCCTTTCACATGCTCATAAAAGAGATTGATTTAGGAACATAAACATATTACCGTATGCAAACTGTACTGTATACAGTATGTATATGTATATTTAATGTCTTAACTGTGCCCGTTTAAGTATTGACTATTCATATCTAATTTTACCACTGAAGGGAAATCTTAGTAGCTGAGCATAAAAAGAATAGGAGCATACTGCAACGCGTGTGAAGGCCATAAACGATATTAATTTTGGAACATAAACATACAGTATATGGCTGGTCTCGGTACTTTAAAGAAAACATACACGAAACATGGTTTCATTATGACCAGAATCTGTCTTGAGATATTTTTAACTTGATTTACAGTATTTGAGAGGTATGTCTTAACACCGATACTACAGTGCTTAAGTACTGCTCACGTATATGTTTCTAGGTTTATATTATGCATTTCATAAGGTCAAATTACTTTTGAGCAACTAATAAGAAGCGCGAAACGGTATGCGTTTTAGTTTCGTTTCGTGCTGGGACCCGTGGATTGATTAGAGATATCAAGTACATACAAGTCATTTTTTAAATGTTGTAGTTCGTCTTGAAAAAATGTTACGAGTACATCATCTATCAACAATTACACAGGTTCTGTTTCCATATTGCGGATTTTGGTTACGTAATATTATTTTCTAGATTTCACGTTGTGAATATATGATTTGGGCAAACAGAGCCGCAAAGAAGTACATTATGGGTTGTTGTTTTTTTTATGCAGTTTTATCTAGAACAAGCGATGCTTAAACCTTTGTCTGATTCTTGTGAAACTATCCACACGACAGTTACAGTACCTAGGAGTTGACTTCAGTGATGTCACTGATGGGATGTTTCTAAAAATCCATCCTCTGTAAAACGTCTTCTCTAGTTGTCCTGCATATGTATTCGCTAATGAAGCTGTGTGTTCTGAGCCTGGATCTCTACATTTCTGTATGAACCAGCTTAGAGGGCTAAAGACAGCTTGTGTTTAAATTGAGTGTAAGGCAATTTATGCTTCTAAAGTCATGGTCAGCATTTATTATTGAACTGTGCTGTAAACTTGTTCTGTGCCAAGTCACATTATTTTATAGCGTTTTTATAGCGTTATCAAATCCGGTGGAGTTTCCTGACTCCCATGTCACATGGTCTGTGATTGAAACTTGTAAAACCGGTTTAATTCGTCACAGCCAGCACTCCGGTTGTAAAGTAGAAGCAGGCGAGATTTCCAGCGAAAAACACCTCCCCCTTCTTCAGGTGTGAGGGTCTTCTGCTCAGAATGAAACGCTAAAATGTAATGTAGGCTCTGAATGGGTTCAATTGTGATTTGGGCTTGATTAAGGTCGCTGCCTTTCATCTAAAACCCTACTTGAATCCTTCTAAACTAAAAATCAGTGTTTGTGAGTTCTAAATAAAGAGGTATCCAGGTAACAGTGAAACGGGCGGACAGTCTGGGGAGATCGCCCGTTTTCCATGTAAATAGTTCCCTGGTTCCGCACCCCTTGGTGTTTCTCTTGCTCTCTCTCGGGTCACCTGATCATTAGCTCGAAAGATTTGAGTGCTTTGTGTATATTCTAATGGTAGTGGGGGCAGGGTGTGTGGGAACAGGTTTGGTTGAAATTGCATTGGAGATCTATGTTCTTCACACCTGAAACATTTTCTCTGAAAGCATTTTCTTCGCAGTTTAACCGATCTTGTTACAGCATGTTACAGTTTACTATTATTAACCATATTAATTTTAAGTGCTTAATGTAAAATCTTGTAAAAATATATTTTCATTGTTCAAATATACATTAAGTCTGACTATCATATAATAAGTTAAATACAAAACTAAAGAAAAAATAGGGTTAAATATAATTCAAAATATTTTGCTAACAATGTTAACTGTTTATGAATAATAAAATGTATTAGCTAAGGAGTAGGATGGCACAGTTGTTAGTATGTTTTTTGTTTTGTTTCTTTTTCATAAATACAACAGTAGTACCTGATGTCTCAGTGGCTTTCAAAATTAAATTATGCATGCAAACCTGTGAACTAGAAAGATAACTAAGATATCCATCCATTTATAATGGTGGCAAAGTGGTTAGCATTGCTATCTTGCAGCACTGGGGTCCTAGGTTCAATTCCTGCCATCCTGTGTGTGTGGGGTTTACATGTTCTCTCTGGGTTACATGGTTTTTCTCCATATGTGTGATATGACTCCCTCTCGCACTCCAAAACATACTAGTAAGTTAATTGGTTTATGGGAAAACTGGCCCTGGTGTGTGTGTGTTTGTGTCTGTCTGTCCTGTGATGGACTGGCGCTATGTCCAGGGTGTATTCTGCCTTGTGTCCGTTGCTTACTGGGATAGGCTCCAAATCCTCTGTACTGGATAAAGAGATTAGAAATGGAAGTAAAGGCACTGTGTGGATGGAACTATACACAGTGTTAGAAACCCACTATGAAATGGCAGCATCTCACTGAGAATAAAATATTTTATACTGCTGGCTTAAGGAAACAGCCTTTCCACCTCTCTTGCACATCAGTATCCATACCTAGTTATTTAAACAACTTGCCTCTAATTATAAACATCTTAATATGCTGGCTCTGTGGATCCGCATCAGCTATGTTTGCCCATTCCTTCAATTCATGTGCATCCAACACACAGTTCAATGCCAGCAACTACACATAATCTAAAATACAATCCTTATTTCAGTATCTATGTAAACATATAGTCTGTTAACTTCATCATCTTCATCAAAAGTATGCCTAACCCCATTAGGAAGTGTTCTTGTTATAAGTGTATTCCTCAGCTTTCCCCAAACTATCTTCTTCTTGCCAACATCTCTAGTCTTTTATCCTGCAATAACTCAGCCAACACTTAAATCTCCAAAAGCTGCTTGTGTTAATTTCTTTAAATCACAAATATCATGTGTAAATACTGGCCATGTAATACTCTGCATTGTGGAATAATAGTTTATTTTAAAGGGAACTAGAGAAACTAAGAACTAGAGAAATCTATTTTTTTTCTAGAATTAATAAATGCACATCCTGTTCACTGAGGAAATTAAATCCACACTGAGCAATCTTCAATATGTTCAGAATATGACAGCAAGAATCCTATCAGGGATGCATTACACCTGTTTTCAAGTCCTTGCACTGGTTACCTATCAGATTTCGAGTCAACTTCAAAATCCTTATCCTCCTTATATACTGTCCTACAACTGTTATTATTGATCTCCGAATTATTGTACTTGACATGACTTCATTCAGCCTTTCCTGAACGTCTATGACAGGCAGAGAGAGTGCTGTTTCTGGTGCGATCTTTTACAGCTGACATTTCACTGTTTTAAACGAACAAGAAATTAGATTGCTCATAAATCACTTATTCTATATAAACACAGCGTAATTGCCCTCCGAAAATCTTCTTTTTCTTGTTCGTTTTAGAGACCTTGATCGAAACTGATTTTAGATGTCAGAAAGGATTTATTTTCTCTGTATTTCCTACATTGCTTTGTCGAGATTTTAACTTTATATCTAACTTTATATCTAGGCTCAGATTTCAACTATAAATCGTACAGTAATTAATAGCAGTAAATACTGATGTTTATACATAAAAAAGTCATGCCTTGGAGTATAGACCCCCAAAGGAATGCCATAGACTCAAACTGCAAAATAAACACATACAGAAAGAAAGTATTTGTATTGTAATTGCAAATCCTGGTACTGTATGAGTGATTGGTATGACTTTCCTCATTACAAATCTCTTATTAGAATTTAAATTTCTCTGTAACTCCAGGTCAGAACAGAGAAAATGTAACTGCCTTGAGGAGTTTACGATTATGAAAAATAGAAGGATAAGCATGATACGTATGTCTTCTGTCATTTTCTAAGTCATGTTACTGAGCACCAAATCTTATTGAGAATATGAATCCATTTAAGGTTTATACCATTAAAGTAACGGTTTATTCCATGCTGAAAATGTTTGTACCAGACTTTTTTGAGGCCTGTTTAATTGTGTCTGAAGTCTGATGTTGTAAATTTTATTGTTAAAAAGATCCATGAAAATGTCACTACTAAAGTTAGCTGGTACTGTTGGTACTGTAAGTGGCAAGTAGAGCTCATATTTTAGATTTTGTGTAGTTGCTAGCGTTGAACTGTGTGTTGGATGCACATGAATTGAAGGAATGGGCAAACATAGCTGATGCGGATCCACAGAGCCAGCATATTAAGATGTTTATAATTAGAGGCAATTTGTTTAAATAACTAGGTATGGATACTGATGTGCAAGAGAGGTGGAAAGGCTGTTTCCTTAAGCCAGATGCTGCCATTTCATAGTGGGTTTCTAACACTGTGTATAGTTCCATCCACACAGTGCCTTTACTTCCATCCATTTCTAATCTCTTTATCCAGTACAGAGGATTTGGAGCCTATCCCAGTAAGCGACGGACACAAGGCAGAATACACCCTGGACATAGCGCCAGTCCATCACAGGACAGACAGACACAAACACACACACACCAAGGCCAGTTTAAATCTAACCTCAGAACCTTTCTTTTCAGAAGACTTAGTGTCTGTATCTGCTTCATTTTCTAATTTTGGTAGCACCTCTAACTGCTTGTCTTTCTTATATGCATTTACTTTGTAATCTGTGGTCCTTTTATCTGTTTTTACATCTACTGTATTGCTTTGAGATGCCACCTTTAATGGTGATATATCAAATAAAGTTTTTTATTATTGTTATAGGGAAACATGATCAGATTGTCCCTGGTTCAGAAAAAAAGATCTAAAGTATACTAGTTTGTCACTCTTCTAATTCCCTTTGCTAAATGACTTTTCATACTAATCTGATCAATCTAACTGCCAGTTTTCTGTGCTTTCTCTATCCTGCTAGATTTGCAATTATTCTGAAAATTTTCATCTTGAAATAACTCATTTCTAAATACCTTTTTCACTGTTAACATCTTGCAGCAACTCTGTGACAAAATATACACTCTGACAGTTCATCCTGCTACCAACATTAAATAGAACAAATCTTAAGATTTCTATATTTATGTCTTTATTTAGTGGTTTCATTAGTGACAAAGGCTAAACTTTCTTGGAAAAATGTCTTTTATGTGTTGTGGAAAAAACTGACTTGCTTTAACAAAATATGTTTACAAATCCTTTCACCTGGCATTTTCGTAGTTAGAAATTATGGAACGCTCTGTTAAAAGCAAGGGAGTTTTTATGTCCGTTGCAGTTCTTTTGCAACATGAATATAATTATATCGTTATTAATTTCTTGAGATACGCGATTCCATATTATATTCCCTTTTAATCAAATTCTAAAAGTATGCTTGTTGACTCCGGTATCGTGTTAGTTAAAGACTTCGATGCTTAAAATGTTTAGGGAGAAATGGAATACTGGTGTGTATTTTTTTCTTTAAAGTACCAAGACCAGCCATATACTGTATGTTTATGTTCCAAAATTAATATCGTTTATGGCCTTCACACGCGTTGCAGTATGCTCCCATTCTTTTTATGCTCAGGCACTAAGTAAAAGGAGATGCTTCATATTGCTTGACTAATTTTAAAAACTAAGTTAGAAATGCAGACGCTCCCTCGGTGCGCTGCTCTGGTGCGCCGGCTCTTACACAGTGCCTGTCTGCCGTAAGCGTTACAATATACATACCCAACACTGCTTGTACCCATCTGTCATGCAAATAAAACACCTTGAATTGAATTGAATTGAGGGGAGAAGGGGGGGATACTAAAGCCAATACTGGCTCAATGGGCTTTGACGTGCTAATGCGTTGGTTTAACAGTCCGGGTGTGGCAGGCTTCCAATGTCAACTCGACTCGATTGGAAGACAATGAACGTATTTTAGCCCTAAATGAATTAATAGCAAACATGGTTTACATAAAATACATTTTTCCAAGAAAGTTTATAATAATACGATCTATAGTTGAAATCTGAGCCTACTTTAAAAATAAAGGAAAAGCATTTTCAGAGAGCAATCACGCTGTGTTTATGTAGAAAAAGCGATTAGGTTTATGAGCAATCTAATTACCTAATCGCTTAAAACGCTATATAAAATAAAGTTTATTTAGAGATGAATGATCAATGTGGTGGTAGTTTAAATAATGTGAGTCAGGAAACTAACACAGCGCCACCGGATTTAATAACGCAATAAAAACGCTATAAAATAATGTGACACAGTACAGCACAGTACAATAATACTGACCATGACTTTAGAAGCATAAATTACCTTACACTCAATTTAAACACAAGCTGTCTTTCTGTATGAACCTCTAAGCTGGTTCATACAGAAAATGTAGAAATGCATTAGCCTGATTATGATTAAAAACACATAATTAAACACGCGTTTGCGATTTAAATCAGAACACGATTTAAATCAATATAAATGTTTATATTGTAACGCATACTGTCCAGCCTCCATTTCTCTATAAAAATTTACTGTTGCACACACACACATAATATCCATAATATCGCTTACCTATTTTTTCGAAGAAATGTTTGTTAAAATAAAAGTTCAGCACCAGCTGGATTCGAACACACAACCTGCCAGTTGATAGTCACGCACCTAGACCAGTAGGCTACAAGAGAGCTCGCATGATCAGGCAGGCAGGCGAAACAGCCCTACACAGCCCTGCCGCAGTACACGGATATAATCATACCGTTATTAAATTCTTTAGATACGCGATTCCATATTATATTCCCTTTTAATCAAATTCTAAAAGTATGCTTGTTGACTCCGGTATCACGTTAGTTAAAGACTTCGAAGCTTACAATGTTTAGGGAGAAATGGAATACCGGTGTGTATTTTTTTCTTTAAAGTACCAAGACCTGTATGTTTATACTGTATGTTTACGTTCCAAAATTAATATCGTTTATGGCCTTCACACGCGTTACAGTATGCTCCTATTCTTTTTATGCTCAGCTACTAAGATTTCCCTTCAGTGGTAAAATTCAATATCTACAACGGGCACAGTAAAGACGTTTACAGTAAGTCTTTCTACGACAGACCAACGGACCACGAGTGCCCCTGTCGGTCAACCAATCACGCACCGCGGTATCCCGTGTCATCATACCTGCGGTATCTGTACCGCGGTGTCTGTGCCGCGCACTTTGAATGGCTGCATCTGTAAACCAACTGTCTCTCACACCCTTGCTTTCTCCCTGGGGTTAAGTCATGTCATTTTAATCAGAGTGGAAATATTTGATATTTGTGGGCAAAATTACACAAATTATTAATAGAAATATCAGAAAAATATTATAGAAAAATAAATTTTCTGAAACTAATGATGGAGCACTCCTTTGTCTCATTTTTTTAAGTGTGAACTTAAAATGGCATTTTCCTTATGTATGGTCCTTTGCTGTGTATGCCTCTATAGCTATTTTGCATGCCAAAGTAATAGCGGGAAAAAAATAGAAAAGAGAAATGAGAATGATGGCTATGTTAGTTATAATAAAAATCACAATATCAGACATTCTGTCAAATTATATTAAACTAATAAATTGATGCATATAAAGAGATAGCATCTTAATATTTAAATATCAGGCATTGACTTCTCTGGCTGAGGAAATGATAGCCTTAACCTGTAAGGTCAAATCTGTCAAATTCCTCTCCTACTTGGAATGAATGAGGAATGAACCAGGGAGGCTTCTGGAATCAGGAAGATGGGGCAGAGGGTGGGTTGCTATAAAAAACACGTGCAAAGGATGCAGAACATATTAATTACTGTACCATTATTTTATCATTTTTGTTACATTAATAATTATTTACTGACAGTATAATTATTTTTTGCAAATGATATGGTAATATCATAACAATCTAGGGATGATACACTAGCTACTGCTCCTACTTGAATGTAGAACATATCAAGCAATCTTCATCTAATTTGAACAATTTAGTTTGCATGGACTTCACAGTTATTCTAGGTTAGATTATCGACATTCATTGATAACCAGTTACAGAATAAGAACAATAAGTAGAAATAACAGCTGCTCCTTTAACTAGTTATAATAATAATAATACACTTACTGTATATAGCGCTTTTCTCCACTCAAAGCACTTTACAGGTAATGGGGACTCTCCACCACCACTAATGTGCAGCATCCACCTGGATGATGCGACGGCAGCCATAGTGTGCCAGAACGCTCACCACACATCAGCTATCAGTGGGGAAGAGAGCAGAATAATGAAGCCAATTCAATTATAAAAAGAGTCATATTTTCCTGGTGTCTCTAAGGTATGGAACCTTTTCAAAACTTAATTTTAAAATGAAATGAGTGTAAAAATCCAAAGAATGTCAAGACACTGATTAAAGATATATTAATGTATAGTTTGTACAATGATTTATGATTGAAAGGGGTATTTGGTAGAGATGTTTGTTATATCTTTTTCAGTTAATTTTATCTGCAGAGTCTCTTGCCATTCTGATCAGACAGAATATATCCTTCAAAAGGACTGAGATTGCTGACCATGAATTCATTACCGCTCAATTGGCTGATGACATCAGACGTTTTCTTAAAGATAAAGAGCAGGTGTCGAAAGCTTTGTATACATCAAAGGACTTTTCTGATTCATCTGGTCTTCAATTAAATTGAGAGAAAAATAAATGAATCTCTATTGAACACTATGGAATAGCGTCTGTTGATAAACTCAAGGTGTGTGAGAAACTGAAATGCTCGGTATTGTTGGTGTGATAAAAAATGTAATTCTCAGGTGTTCGACTTACAACTTTGAAGAATACAAGGCAGAATTCTCCTTTCTTAAAATGGAGGGATATATAAATTTGTTTACCCAGCCTTAATTTCTGCACCATGTGTTGGAAAGAAAACATTAATGGAATAATTCTGAATTATTTGTTATATATAGAAAAACTGATTAATGTATTTTTGCGTTGATTGGATTAAGCAGGTTCTTTAAGTAGATAAGTATACTGTATATGGTTTAATGTTTTAAAGGGGAACTGCAGTCCCAATTTTTAATAGCCCTAGTTATTAAATCTTGGTAACAAAATAAAATCATTGATGGTATAGCTAAATTTTACAAATTTCAAATTAATCACAATTTTTTTAACTTTGTGAAAATACTGTAATGCCCCCATGTTTTTGCAAAATGCTGTTTTCACCACAAATGAAAGCGAGAGTTCCCATGAATTGTGATGCTGTGCAGCTCTTCCTGGTCACTAGCCCCTGTAAATGCAAAGAGAACTTGGTCACAGAACAACATTGATCATTTTTTGGCTTTCTCAGCTCATGTTTATATTTTTAATGATCCCTCATTGTCGAGCATTTGTCTGTGCAGAGCATAGTGATCACACAAAATGGATCAGCAGATCAGCAGAAACAGATCAGCAGAAAGACTGTTTCTTTTTCCAAGGGATCATTAACTACCTGAGAGATGGGTAATTAATATGGGCACTGATGTTGGTCCGATTGACAAGTTTCTCCACAAGATTCAGCGCGATGTACGAGCAAATAAGTTAAAGTTGAGCAGCGTCCATTTCACCTTAGAAACGTCCCACTGTGATCTGTAAGCTGAGTTAACAAGTAGTATTTGTCGGCAAAATTGTCTCAAAGTTGATTTGTTGAATTCGATTGCACTCACTCAAATCTGCATTAAAAATAAACTAAACTAATTAACTGATCTAAAAAAAATTAAAACTAAACTAAAATAATAAACTAATCTAAAAAACATTAAATGCCTTCAATGTGTCCATAACATAACTTTATATACTGTATAAATTCATAGAGTAGTAACATTCGCTTGGTCTACTGAAATTACATCCTCAGCAATTTGAATAAGTACCCCAAATTGAACTTAGACAATACTGCAGGCAATCGATAATGTAATGCATTTTATTAGCTCTTATCCTTACTCTTAAAAAATGCTAAAATAATCTTGCCTGATATATTTTTGAAAGGGAACAGGTAAAAAAGAGACAGCGTTTTTTACTGTAGTAAGAGATTCTACAGTGTCTTGTGTGAAGTAAATTATTTGTGTAAATCAATAAATGGTTTGTTGTCAATGCAAAAATTAATATATATCGAATTAATCAGATTAACATCTTAACAAGTCAAAATCCTAAACGTATTAATGGACTGTATTTTGTTATTTTGGTAGACTGCACATTACAAATGCCACATACCAAGAACTTTCCTTCACTTCTCTTAAATATTAATTTGTCTTTATTATTATTTTTTAATGTTCTTTGAAAATAATTGTATGGACACTGAATATACTTTCAGGGGGTTGCAGTACTAACACTGAAAGTTAAAAATGCCAATGGTTAAACTTAGCAGATATGATCTCTGACATTTACTGTACACATTCCATGAAAAAAATGATGTTAGTGAAGAATTTCAGATATCCTGAAAGCCCTGTACCCAACCTTTGAATACAAATAAGACTGAAATACATTTTGAAGGTGACTTTGCAAAGAAAGAAAGCAGAGTTTTTATTAGGTGTATAAAAATTTTGTTTATTGGGGTCATTTTAATTACAGCTGCATTGTTTTAATATTTTTGTGACCTGAGTTATGTGTTATGTGGCAATTGTATGATGTTGGTGCCAAACTGATCATAAAAGAAGAATACTTTTTTTCCCTTTTCTGTATAAAATTGGTTCAATGCTTCCCGTAATCAGGCTTAGTCTAAGTAACATTTTCTCATGCTCTAAATTCTTTATAATCCTACAATACCAGTTGAATTTCTCACAGTGAAAGTTAAAACATGCCCTACCCAAAAATTAATTTATCTTTGGGAAACATCAGAATGCCTTAATAAAATATTGATACTGTAAATACAAATTTCTCTGCATCCCAAAAAATTATCATAATTCTAAAGAGACAAATTGCTGTCAGATTGGATCTGAACTTTCATCCATACCCACCATGGAAATGTAACATTAGAAAATAGCAGACACTGATAACTTTACAAATGATTCATTTTAAATCTTAGTAGAGCATAAAACTACTAAGATTTGGTTTTCACTAAATTTCAGATGCTTGGAAAAAAAACATTTTATCCCCATCAACCATTTAAATTCGTAAAAAGGAAAGACAGAAGTGATATTACAGTACGTATACTGTAGTAGTGATGTTGTTTGTCTGAAGTCTGCATTGGGACATTCATTTCTCAAAGCTTCAACACACATTCATTACTGCTGCACAAATCCAAACTTGGCATGCTTGGGTATTTCAGTAGATGCTTCATTCTGTTAAGCCAGTTGTTCATCAGATTGCCTCTGGCTTTTATTTTCAGAGTTTCAGACTACAGTTTCTTGAGTTTTCTGATCACCGTCTTTCAGCAGACCCTCAAGTGGCTCCCCTGACTTCTGCAAGGATGCTTCATTTTTTCATACTATTCTTCCAAGATGTTTCCAATTTTCAGATAAAAAAATAAAACGCAAACCATAGAGGGCAGAAGTGGAAACTACATTGGCAGTGCATTTAAAACTGTGAATAAGAAGAACTTCTTTACCTAAATAGTTTTGTGTATATTTCTGTGTATTAAACCAGCATCCAGCCATGTTGCTGAAGCCGATACTCAGGATGATTTCAAGAAATGGCTGAATGAGATCCAATTGAGCTAAATTGACCAAATGAACTTGAACTTGAACTTGAACTTTATTGCCATATGTAACCGGTACTGGTACAATGGAATTCTTACTTACAGAAAGTCTCTCGATTGTAAAACAAGTGTAAAAAACAAGACAAAGTGCAAACAGGGCATCAAGACAATGTACAAACAAACAATAGACAATGTGCAAGTAAACATGTAGACAGTTTGAATGTAAACAATACAGACGTGTAAACAATGACTGGAGATGTGCAATGGCAATCTCTCGTTTGTATTCTTTCTTATGTTCTTATGTCCCAAGGAAGCAGATTTCTGATATGTGCCAGTCTCCAAAACCAGAGCCTATGCATATCTTCCTAACATAAAACAAAACTGCGGATTTCTAACTTTGGAACTCTCTCCATTGCATCTCTTGACATACTGTACCAGGAAACAGTTGGCACTGAGGGTAGGTGAGATTCATTATCTACTGATTATCTTCAAGACCCTGCAAATATTGGCTTTACTAATCTAGAGTGAGCAGTTTGAGATGATACCAGATCCATGCCATTTTGACCCTACACTGGATGTTCCACAGTCTCTTCTTGGAACATAGCCAGGCTGCTAGCATGTTCATTACTACATCACAGAGTGACATGATGTCAAGTGATAGCTTACTATGCTTGTGTGTGACACAATGGGTATAATGTTATAATGCGTAAACTCTCTTCATTTTGTTTGAGACTCATATTTTTAGGTTTGAGGAAAAAATTCAAATCTGATGATTGGAGGGCTTCTGAGACACCCTGCAGGAATGTACATTTGTAACCCTAGCAAGAGTTAGGGCTAGCGATCCCACACTACGTAGACGTTTTTTATTTTCAGTGCTGCAATCCGGGCCCCCAGTTATGTTTAGGATGAGTGATAATTTGCTCCTATCTGCACTTTTAGTTTTCAGACAGTTTTGGCCACCTTTCTGTATATTGCCCCATTCATTGATTTTATCCCAAAAGTGAGCCAGAAGAAAAGTGTGAAGAATATCCGCTCTAATGGGTAAACTCTCTTCATTTTGTCATTTAAAGTGCAGCTAGAAGTGTAACTTTGGGTAAAATTCTATGGTGCTTGTAATCCTAACCCTAGCCAGGCATTAAAAAAAATTAGTAGTTCAGGTGGGTAGCTGCGTCAGCATGCGTAGGCTGCAAAGGAACAAGTAATAGGTTTATTCCATGCTGAAAAAAAGAAGAAAGAGAACACAACGTTTCGGCCGTGGAGCCTTCTTCAGGTGTGAGAGAGACAGGGCAGTAGGCAAAGGTAAAGTAGCGGGAGAACAAAGGTTGGGAGGGAGGAGGAGTGAGAGGCGGGAGCAGGGGACAGAAAGAGAGGCCAATCAAGAGGTGTGAAGTCAGAATGGGTGCAGAGAGGTGTGAAATGAAACTTCCAATGAATGGAGAAAATTTAAAAGAACAGTAGTCTGTCGTTAAGGGAAGGGAGAAGGTGTGATCCTAGCTGCAGAATAATTTTAGTTTCGGTGGTCTTTCTGATGTATGAGTTTGGAAAACCGTCTTTGAGAACACAGACGGAGAGATTAGAGTGGTCGTGGCCGTCAGAGGTGAAATGAGAAACAATGGGCTTGGAGAGATCTTTAATCTTTACAGCCCTGACGTGTTCTCTGAAACGGTCTCCGAGTCTCCTTCCTGTTTCTCCAATGTAGATGTCTGGGCATTTACTGCAAGAGATACAGTAAATAAGGTTGCTGGAGGTACAAGATGCTGTCTGGGTGATCCGGGATTGTCCTGAGGGGCCTTGAATGAGTGTGGTGGTGGCTGTGTATTCGCAGGTGATACAGCGAGCTCTGTTGCAAGGGAAAGTGCCTGGTGTGGATGGTTGTTGAGGGCGGTCAAGGGAGCTGTGAACAAGGAGGTTACGCAGATTAGGTGGTCGGCGATATGAGATGATAGGGCGATCAGAAAAGAGGGCCCCAATGGAGGGATCATCCTGTAGGATGGAAAAGTTGTGGTTAATGGTCCTGGGGATAGGAAGTGTGTTAGGGTGGTAAGGAAGCACCAGAGGAATGCGGTTGTTACGGCGGGAGTTCCTGATCGGGTTGATGGTCCGGGGGGTGTTTTTGACTCGGGCAAGGGCCCTGTCAATCACACTGCTGGGGTATCCTCTGTTGATGAAAAATGAGTACATTTCGAGGGCTTGGTTCTCGAAGTCGATGTCGTCGCTGCATAATCGTCGTAACCTAAGGAACTGTGAAAAAGGAAGAGAGTTTTTAGTGTGGTTGGGGTGAAATGAGCTGTACAGGAGGTAGCTGTGTGAATCCGTGGGTTTGTAATAAACTGAAGTGGACAGTCGGGGGTAGTTGATAGACAAGTGGATGTCTAGAAACGGAAGAGTAGTGGAAGATATGTTAATCGTATATTTGAGGGACGGGTGGAAGTTGGTGAAATGGTGCAGGAAGAACTCAAGCTGATCGTTGGAGCATGTGGCGGCACCGACGCAGTCATCAATATATCGTTTGTAGAGGTCAGGGACATAGCCAGTGTAGGAAGCAAAGAAGCGTTCTTCTACCCAGCCGACAAAAATGTTGGCATAGCTGGGTCCCATTCTGGTGCCCATGGCAACTCCACTGACCTGTTGGTAAAAAAGATTATTGAAAGAGAATGCGTTCAGTGTGAGGACCAATTCTGCAAGGCGTACCAGGGTGTGGGTGGGTGGATCAAGCACTGTGCGTTTGTCCAGCATGTGCTTGAGTGCTGTAAGGCCGTCATTATGGGGAATGACGGTGTACAGAGATGTGATGTCCATGGTAAAAATGTAGCATTCGGTACCCTGAAATTGGAAATCATTAAAAAGTTGGAGTGCGTGGTTGGTGTCTTTGATGTATGAGGGAAGATCTTCAACCAGCGGTCTCATGAGTGAGATGCTCTCTACCATTTCAATGCTCTCTACCATTTTCTCCCTCAAAAAACAGATTATCCTTTCCGACAACAACATCAAAGAGGCTAAGGAATTTCTACGGCTTACAGCTCCACATCATCTTCCCTTCATAACTAACCTCATTAGATCTCTCAACTCTAAACTCTACCAGTTTCTCACTACAGAGAAGGACAAAAAACTCAGTCATCTTCTACAGAAGAAAACCATCAACACCCCGAACACCCTCACCAACCCTAACCTTGTTGTCACCATACCTTCTGACCTTTCCCTTTCACAGGATGAGCGATCCCTCCTCAGCAAAGGGCTCAGTTTTGTACCAGTTCCCAGGAAGCTGGACATCCCCCAGACCAATGTCGACCTTAACCGCTTTTACCGCAGGATCCGTCTCAGAGCACATTTTGCCGACAATTCCTCTTCACAGGCAGCTGATAACAACCCGGTTATTGATGTCATTAACAACATTAATCCCAAACAGAGCTGTTGGACTCCCTCCTCCGGCCGTTTTCCACCAGTTGATTATTTCATCAACCAATGCACTAATCAAGCTCCCAAGGCACTCTCTATACCCAGTAAACATAGGTCTAACCTCACCCAAGGAGAAAATCAGGCGCTCCAGTCTCTCCGCAACAGGGATGATATCGTCATCAAACCAGCGGACAAAGGAGGTGCTGTTGTGGTGTGGCGTAAGGATCTATACATCTCTGAAGCCTCTAGACAACTAACTGACACTTCCGCCTACCTCCCTCTCCAACAGGACCCTACCACTGACTACCAAAAGGAAGTGGTATCCACCATTTCTCTTCTTATCAGCAGTAATGAGCTCCCCCAGGAGGCAAACCGGCTCATCATGGAACATCCACAGGTATCTCAATTTTACCTCCTCCCCAAAATCCACAAACCGGACACCCCTGGACGCCCCATCGTATCAGCATGTAACTGTCCAACTACTTACATCTCAGCCTTTCTCGACAGCCTCATGAGACCGCTGGTTGAAGATCTTCCCTCATACATCAAAGACACCAACCACGCACTCCAACTTTTTAATGATTTCCAATTTCAGGGTACCGAATGCTACATTTTTACCATGGACATCACATCTCTGTACACCGTCATTCCCCATAATGACGGCCTTACAGCACTCAAGCACATGCTGGACAAACGCACAGTGCTTGATCCACCCACCCACACCCTGGTACGCCTTGCAGAATTGGTCCTCACACTGAACGCATTCTCTTTCAATAATCTTTTTTACCAACAGGTCAGTGGAGTTGCCATGGGCACCAGAATGGGACCCAGCTATGCCAACATTTTTGTCGGCTGGGTAGAAGAACGCTTCTTCGCTTCCTACACTGGCTATGTCCCTGACCTCTACAAACGATATATTGATGACTGCGTCGGTGCCGCCACATGCTCCAACGATCAGCTTGAGTTCTTCCTGCACCATTTCACCAACTTCCACCCGTCCCTCAAATATACGATTAACATATCTTCCACTACTCTTCCGTTTCTAGACATCCACTTGTCTATCAACTACCCCCGACTGTCCACTTCAGTTTATTACAAACCCACGGATTCACACAGCTACCTCCTGTACAGCTCATTTCACCCCAACCACACTAAAAACTCTCTTCCTTTTTCACAGTTCCTTAGGTTATGACGATTATGCAGCGACGACATCGACTTCCGAGAACCAAGCCCTCGAAATGTACTCATTTTTCATCAACAGAGGATACCCCAGCAGTGTGATTGACAGGGCCCTTGCCCGAGTCAAAAACACCCCCCGGACCATCAACCCGATCAGGAACTCCCGCCGTAACAACCGCATTCCTCTGGTGCTTCCTTACCACCCTAACACACTTCCTATCCCCAGGACCATTAACCACAACTTTTCCATCCTACAGGATGATCCCTCCATTGGGGCCCTCTTTTCTGATCGCCCTATCATCTCATATCGCCGACCACCTAATCTGCGTAACCTCCTTGTTCACAGCTCCCTTGACCGCCCTCAACAACCATCCACACCAGGCACTTTCCCTTGCAACAGAGCTCGCTGTATCACCTGCAAATACACAGCCACCACCACACTCATTCAAGGCCCCTCAGGACAATTCCGGATCACCCAGACAGCATCTTGTACCTCCAGCAACCTTATTTACTGTATCTCTTGCAGTAATGCCCAGCCATCTACATTGGAGAAACAGGAAGGAGACTCGGAGACCGTTTCAGAGAACACGTCAGGGCTGTAAAGATTAAAGATCTCTCCAAGCCCATTGTTTCTCATTTCACCTCTGATGGCCACGACCACTCTAATCTCTCCGTCTGTGTTCTCAAAGACGGTTTTCCAAACACATACATCAAAAAGACCACCGAAACTAAAATTATTCTGCAGCTAGGATCACACCTTCTCCCTTCCCTTAACGACAGACTACTGTTCTTTTAAATTTTCTCCATTCATTGGAAGTTTCATTTCACACCTCTCTGCACCCATTCTGACTTCACACCTCTTGATTGGCCTCTCTTTCTGTCCCCTGCTCCCGCCTCTCACTCCTCCTCCCTCCCAACCTTTGTTCTCCCGCTACTTTACCTTTGCCTACTGCCCTGTCTCTCTCACACCTGAAGAAGGCTCCACGGCCGAAACGTTGTGTTCTCTTTCTTCTTTTTTTCAGCATGGAATAAACCTATTAAAAAAATTGATGTACAGTACAGTATCTACCATTTGACAGCATTTTTCACCTCAATGAAAATTTGCCTAAAGAAGACAGATTATTAAAGAAGATACATTTCCAAGGGGTTTTAAAAACTGTTTGGATTGTTTGAGACTCATATTTTTTGGTTTGAGGAAAAAATTCAAATCTGATTATTAGAGGGCTTCTGAGACACCCTGCAGGAATGTACATTTGTAACCCTAGCTAGGGTTAGGGTTAGCGATCCCACACTACGTAGAAGTTTTTTACTGTCAGTGCTGCAATCCGGGCCCCCAGTTATGTTTAGGATGAGTGATAATTTGCTCCTATCTGCACTTTTAGTTTTCAGACAGTTTTGGCCACCTTTCTGTATATTGCCCCATTCATTGATTTTATCCCAAAAGTGAGCAAGATCAAAAGTGTGAAGAATATCTGTTCTAATGGGTAAACTCTCTTCATTTTGTCATTTAAAGTGCAGCTAGAAGAGTATCATCAGGAAATATTCTATGGTTCTCGTAACCCTAACCCTAGCCAGGCATTAAAAGCATGCCAATGTATCTACCAATTAACAGCATTTTTCACATCAATGAAAATTTGCCTAAAGAAGACAGATTATTAAAGAAGATATATTTCCAAGGGGTTTTAAAAACTGTTTGGATTGTTTGAGACTCATATTTTTTGGTTTGAGGAAAAAATTCAAATCTGATTATTGGAGGGCTTCTGAGACACCCTGCAGGAATGTACATTTGTAACCGTAGCTAGGGTTAGGATTAGCGATCCCACACTATGTAGAAGTTTTTTACAGTCAGTGCTGCTTTCCGGGAACCCAGTTATGTTTAGGATGAGTAATAATTTGCTCCTATCTGCGCTTTTAGTTTTCAGACAGTTTTGGCCACCCTTCTGTATATTACCCCATTCATTGATTTTATCCCAAAAGTGAGCAAGATCAAAAGTGTGAAGAATATCTGTTCCAATGGGTAAACTCTCTTTATTTTGTCATTTAAACTGCAGCTAGAAGTGTAACTTTTGGCAATATTCTATGGTTCTTGTAACCCTAACCCTAGCCAGGCATTAAAAAAAAAGTTGGTGTGTCTACCATTTCACAGCATTTTTCACCTCAATGTAAATTTGCCTAAAGAAGACAGATTATTAAAGAAGATAAATTTCCAAAAGGTTTAAAAAACTGATTGGATTGTTGCAGACTCATATTTTTAGGTTTGAAGAAAAAAATCAAATTTGATGATTGGAGGGCTTCTGAGACACCCTGCAGGAATGTACATTTGTAACCCTAGCTAGGGTTAGGGTTAGCGATCCCACACTACGTACTGTAGAAGTTTTTTATTTTCAGTGCTGCAATCCGGGCCCCCAGTTATGTTTAGGATGAGTGATAATTTGCTCCTATCTGCACTTTTAGTTTTCAGACAGTTTTGGCCACCTTTCTGTATATTGCCCCATTCATTGTTTTTATCCCAAAAGTGAGCAAGATCAAAAGTGTGAAGAATATCTGTTCTAATGGGTAAACCCTCTTCATTTTGTCATTTAAAGTGCTGCTAGAAGAGTATCTTCGGGAAATATTCTATGGTTCTCGTAACCCTAACCCTAGCCGGGCATTAAAAGCATGCCAATGTATCTACCAATTAACAGCATTTTTCACCTCAATGAAAATTTGCCTAAAGAAGACAGATTATTAAAGAAGATACATTTCCAAGGGGTTTTAAAAACTGTTTGGATTGTTTGAGACTCATATTTTTTGGTTTGAGGAAAAAATTCAAATCTGATTATTGGAGGGCTTCTGAGACACCAAGCAGGAATGTACATTTGTAACCCTAGCTAGGGTTAGGGTTAGCGATCCCACACTACGTAGAAGTTTTTTACTGTCAGTGCTGCAATCCGGGCCCCCAGTTATGTTTAGGATGAGTAATAATTTGCTCCTATCTGCACTTTTAGTTTTCAGACAGTTTTGGCCACCCTTCTGTATATTGCCCGATTCATTGATTTTATCCCAAAAGTGAGCAAGGTCAAAAGTGCCAAAAATACTGGTTCTAATGGGTAAACTCTCTTCATTTTGTCATTTAAAGTGCAGCTAGAAGTGTATCTTCGGGCAAAATTCTATGGTTCTTGTAACCCTAACCCCAGCCAGGCATTAAAAAAAAGTTGGTGTATCTACCATTTGACAGCATTTTTCACCTCAATGAAAATATGCCTAAAGAAGACAGATTATTTAAGAAGATAAATTTCCAAGAGGTTTTAAAAACCGTTTGGATTGTTTAAGACTCATATTTTTTGGTTTGAGGAACAAACTCAAATCTGATGATTGGAGGGCTTCTGAGACACCCTGCAGGAATGTACATTTGTAACCCTAGCTAGGGTTAGGGTTAGCGATCCCACACTACGTAGAAGTTTTTTACTGTCAGTGCTGCAATCCGGGCCCCCAGTTATGTTTAGGATGAGTAATAATTTGCTCCTATCTGCACTTTTAGTTTTCAGACAGTTTTGGCCACCCTTCTGTATTTTGCCCCATTCATTGATTTTTTCCCAAAACTAAGCCAGATGAAATGTGTGAAGAATACCTCTTCTAATGGGAAAAACTCTCTTCATTTTGTCATTTAAAGTGCAGCTAGAAGTGTAACTTTGGGCAAAATTCTATGGTTCTTGTAACCCTAACCCTAGCCAGGCATTAAAAGTATGCCGATGTACAGTAGCTGGGGTGTCAACTGAGCATTTCCACGATCTATATCTGAATCTCTCTGGACATGGGTTTTTCTATTGTTCCCCATACCAAAAGGTTTGAGTGGGAAACATTTAAAACCATTGAACAATCCTCTTGCAAACATATTAGATTCTATAACGTTTGGTTAGAACTTTTGATTCAATCGTTTTGGGATACAATTACCGCGTGGTGCTCTGCGCCTTCCAGGCCCCAGAGAGTTTCCGAAAAAAAAATAAATAAAAAACGACCTAAAAATCACTCATCCTAAACTTGACTGGGGCCCAACACTCCAGAGCTGAACTTAAAAATTGTCTGTATAGTGTGT
This sequence comes from Atractosteus spatula, assembly GCF_055471065.1. Taxonomy (NCBI): domain Eukaryota; kingdom Metazoa; phylum Chordata; class Actinopteri; order Semionotiformes; family Lepisosteidae; genus Atractosteus; species Atractosteus spatula. The sequence goes on along the minus strand of NC_142708.1, from coordinate 60,294,498 downwards.
GAATGCTAACCCTAACCCTAGCTGGGGTGTCAACTGAGCATTTCCGCGATCTGCTGTAGGTCTGCAACCACATTACTGTGAAAGAGTTTTGAGATTGTGCCAGATAAATGGTTGTGGAATTGTAACTATAAATACAAGGCATTTTTGGAAATAAGAATTAGATTTCTGTGGCCTTATTGATCCACATGTATACTGTATATACTGTATACTGTACATGTAGCTTGCAATTTTACAGTTGAACATTCACTCAGTTACGAAAGGCAGTAGAATAGGATCCCACTTATCTTACCAGCAAGTCACATCTTTTTCTCTCTAACTGACCCTCATGAAAACCCAGTTTTGTTGAGCCATTATGGTTTAGGACTCTGCAGTCCAGATCAGATAATCATTGTATAGCTTCAGTGGGATATTACTCAGTAATTGAAGTAAATCACAACCAGATGAATTTTTCTCTCAAACACTCATTGAAACCCACAGATCACTGTGGAATTCTCCTTCATATCCATTTCAGGAATGTCAACCAGGAATGGACTGTCAGGTAATGTAATTGTAACATACTGTAAAATATAACTTGAGCAGCATATACTGTATCTGTATTCTGTTTAAAGGTGATTCATTCTACTTGACATGATAACTCAATGTCCGAATGTCAGAATGCATTCTGTTTTCTGTATCATCCTTGTCTGATAATAATTTTCTGCTTGCTTTCTCATTATGCTTAATGTGCTTGTTTGATACTTTGCTCTTCTGATTGCTTCATGATTGTGTTTCTATAGAGTTCTGCAGTGCATCCTTCATCCACTTTTTAGATTATGATTATGATAATACATTTTTTGCTGCATTTCTTTATAAATAGGAGAGAGTGACACACCTGGGTGACACCCAGCAGCCATTAAGCGAGAGCAGTCTTACTATGTATACAATAAATTGGATAGAGAAATGAGAGATAACTTCACCAATTTAACCCATTATGAGGGCAATATAGTACAAGAACAGATTGGACATTAATAGAGAAACTGGGGTTATTACCCCAACATTTACAAGTCTTTAATGACCAAGTAGTCGGGACCTTGGTTTAACTTGTCATGTGATAAATATAACCTCCTACAATACAATATCTAGGACTGGTTTTGTTGAGACATCTCCAGTCCCTGTACTGATAAGGCACAGCCATATTTAATGTTTTACATTTTTTTAAATATTTCAATCCTGCCAGATCTGAAAAGTAAATTTCCTTCATTTCAATATACTCAGGATGCATTGAAGTCAGTTTGCCCAAAATCTGCTATTCTTTCTTCTTTAAAATTACCTGAAGGAGTAAACTGAGGACATGGAAGTGCTTAGAAGAATTATAAGGAGAAATGAGCAAGCCTTGAGGGTGTAAGGTATAGCATCTATCATAAGGTGAGGAAACTATCTTAAATATAATTCCCTAGTTCTGTGCAACTGTAAGACTGTATTTTGAAGCCAATGCGAAAGATAAAGGAAACCATAAAGTCTTATTTGAGTCCATAAAACAACCCCTAATCCCTGAAAGCAAACAGTTTGATTCAGGACTTTTTCACAGCTGATTTCTTTCGGGAAGGAAATGTATTTGATCATCTTCATCTATTCTGCCTTTTGTTAGGTTACTACTGACATTATAATTAGTACAGCTTTACAAGTAAAAGAATAACAACAACAAAAAAAAGTTCTGTTTTGTTTTATCCAGTTCTTAATGCAGAACAGTATAACACTGAAAGTTTTAGTTGAAGTTTAAGAAAAGGTTAAACACCTGTTCATTGTTTTCTCTGTTAATTATTCCATTAATAAAAAAACATTTTTGTAAAAGGTCTTACACAAAAGATTGTTTAAGTTGATATCCTGACCTCCTTCAAGAATGACATCCTCATATCAATTACATTCTAATAACCAAATAGCCCAAATTGCCTCATTTCATTTTTAACTTTTCTAATGCTCTTATGAACCTTCATTCATAAGGTAATTTCCCAGCAACACTGTGGAGATACAAAGTCACAGATTTCATATGAAGTGTAGAGGAGTAGTCTACTGAATATTATCTATTTTTGCAGCTCATGAGAGACAGGGAAATGAATGACCTCTCTAGTCTGTACAACAGAAGAACTCTTGTTACATCTTGCACACACCACACATGACACAGCAGACTGACTCCTGTCTGAAGTATAAGCCATGGTAAACTCGAAAGATCCAGTGGCATAAAATATTATGGCAGAGAGACACTGAATGCTACAGGCACATAGTATGCTCTTGGCATGTCTCCTTCCAGGTAAATCTGAAGCAGTTGACAAGTATTAGTGATTATCTATTGAATGGAAATTGCGACATATATTGTGCATCAGACAGGCTCAGAAAAGAGGAATAAGATATAAATATTTTCCTTCTCTGTTTTTGTCTGACCACGTACCTTATTCATCATTAATATCTTTGTTTATTTTTTCTGCAGTTTTCCTCACTCTCTTTCTGTGCACACACGGTATACTGTATACAGTAGTTGACTAAGTATTGTATGCATAGTTTAAACCTGAAAGTCAACAGAAACGTCATATGTTGATGGTTTGCTAAATAGCTACAGTAGTACTGTAGGTAAATGCTAAGGACACACCCTTATGTTTTAGACCATGCTAAGTGCTGATTCTTCATTGCTTCCTGTCCACTAAAAATGTTTGTTATGACACATCACTAGGCTGTGTCTTTGCCCCCATCTGCACCGGATTTTGGTTTGCAATTGTTTTGCAAAAGTGGGTAAAATAGGGTCATAGTTTATAAGGCACTGATTCCTTTCTGAGTAAATATTATATGGAGAACCACCTATATTACATGTTTCAATACTCATAATATTATATTTGTATTTTTAATGCTCAATTATTAGTTTTCTATATAATTCAGGTTTTTCATATTTCCAGTTGATTTATACAATTGGTAGTATTCATTATTATGCTATCACACCTCTTAATTACATTTCTTCCAATGTACCTTGAACTTGGAGTGTTAAATACATAAAAGAAGATCCATAGATTATACCCCCCAATACACAGGCTTGAATTGATTTCTACTCATAAAAGAGACAGAATAATGGAAATGGAGCAGACCAGTGATAAAATGCTTTAACCGTTCTCCTGGGAGCACTCCTAAATGTTTTCCCTGTGCTTGAAAAATGACAAATGGGATACATATGGGTGGTTTCGAGGTGGGGGGGGTGAAAAAGTCTCAATCTGCTTAAGAGCAGAGACAGCCAAAATGAAGATGAGACATCTGTAAATGAGCAACACCACAGGGGTCAGCAGGTTCCAACATGGCCATCAAGTGCAGATGAACTGCTTGCTCTCATCTAATCATCCAATCATTTTTTTTTTCCATTTGAAGCAAAATTTTGGAAGCATTATACTCAGCGAAGATATGTTTCCCATACCTCATTTTGGTTATTGACATGTGTGTGCATACTGTACATGTGTGGTAAACAGTTTATCTTCCTCTTTTTAGACAGGCTCTCCTTGGCTTTATTACCATCCTACAAATAAAATGCGCAGTGGGATAATAGGTATAAATCAGTTCTATTTGAAATCTGTGAGAACAAAAGAAGAATCGTAGAAATATTACCCTAAAGCTTTAACATAAATGAGACATGAGATGAAAACAAATGTACTATAATACATTTTAATTGGCTTAAGAACAATTAGGTCTATTCTACAGAGCATGTGATGTATCTTTTCCCGAGGCTATTGAAAAGAACAAGAAACAATAAAAAGAGTGTCTGCTGCTCCGCTGCTCAACTTTGCTGGAGAACTGCACTTAAAAAGGACCTGCAACTTAGAAAACCATTTTAGCTCAATAAGGTTTAAGTAGCCATTAATGGCTGTTTCACTTTAATTTTTATATTCAAGCTTAATTCCAATTATGAATTCAAAAAGGGAAATAGATCAGACTAATAATAAGCCCTCAAAACATTAATTTGATTTACTTCATTTCCTTCTGAAGACTTTTCAAAAGTAATAACTGTATTAAAAAGACAAGTTATTTAGATATTCCAAATCATCGAATTTAAGTAAAGACAAGACAGTTCAATTAATAGTGTACTGTGCATATTGAATTTGTTGCAGCAATGAACAATGAATTTGCTTTAAAGGACTTTAATTTTCTACAGTGTACAGTATATCATGAAAAATTGAGGATGTTCCTAATAGCTTCAAAATGAAATTTCCACTGGGCTTTGATGCTGTTTCCCAAAAAACAGACATTAGAATGATATAGTTCTAACAGGATTATGCCTTGTGTCAAATACTGTTCACATCAGTGGGCACTGATGGAAATGAATGTATAAAAGCTTATATGATATTCTTAAAGTTATTTTGTGCAGATATTCATACAGATTTTAAATACCTGTACATACAGTATCTAGTATGTGTATAACTATATAGTACTTGTATACAGTACAGTATATTTAATATAAATGAACTAATAAGCCCTCTCCATTATATTTACTGTACCTGCATCCTAAGACAAAATGACATCCCATCATGGCTGTGGTCCTTCCTTGCATCCTGTGCTTCCCAAAAAGACTCTCTCAAACATTTACAGGTTTTTTCTGAACTTTCTTTTTTTTCTAAAATTCTGAATAACTTTTCTCTTGATTTCATTGTCTTTTTTTTTAGTCATTTGGCAATGACAAAGAATAATTTAATCATGCTAGACATAGAATAGTCACACATTGAGAAGTTTAAATGTGAGTTGAAAAGACTTAAATATGACAGGTACTGTATGTGAAGATTCAATAGTCAGGAGTATTTGTTAAGACAGTAAAGACAGAGGACAGTTCTATACCTCTCTAAGAAGAAGTAGGAATGGCAAAAACTGATTTGAAGACACAAACATCATCTTTGAATGCCATACTGTATGTATTGGTTATTATTTTCATTTTACTTAGATGTTTAGCTGCCTACCCATAAAAATCACCTTCAAAGTACAATCAGTTTATCAGTATGGTAACACATCCCCATGTTTAAAACAATTTAAGTTGATTTAAGTTCATAACAAAACAGAATAGGGGGAGGGACAAACCTGTCAATAGTTCTCTGGGATATAATTATGGCCATTTAGAAAATTAATTCCTAGTCACATAGTGACACTAACATCCTTCCACTGTCAGCAGTGTCACTTTCAACACAGCAGTCCTGGTTTATCATTGAAGGCTCTCATTCATCCACATGACCAGGGGTTTGTCCCTCAAGATTAGTGTCTGTGAATCACCTAATGCTCTTTCTTTATTGCAATCACATTAGTGCTTTACAAAATCACGTCAGCTTCATAGCTTAATACATAATCTTTCATGATCACCAAGTTTTTTTATTACAAAATGTTTACAATTTACAATTGGGTTTTACACAAAGATCAGAAATTCTGCGCTGTTTTTTGTCTAATACATGCATTTCGCTAACAGAAATAGGAAGCCCAAATTGCTAAAGTAAAGTGGGGGTTAATGGACCCCATAATTTAACTTATCTGGGAACATTTAAAACAATGTACATCAATAAATACAAATAAAGTAGGCAGAGAGCGCAAAAAACGTTTATGTCTATAAACCAAGGAAAGCTTGTCTTTCACAAATCTTATTTGTGTGTCTTTTGATCCAGAATATACTTTATGAAATTCCATGACATGTGAGACATGCCACGAATTTTAAAGAAGGCAATCTTGATTCTTCAGAAATATTAAAAGCTTTACAAATGCCCTTTATTAAAGACAGAAAGCAGCTTACTCTTCTGTAAAGTAATTGGCAGGGTGCCTATTTAATTTAAATGCTGCTTCTCACACAATATACAGTTCCCCATGCTCACAAATTAAATGAATAATGTCCCACTCTAATATAACTGTCGATATTAATATTATATTTGGAACAATACTAAGTGATAGTATAATATATTTGCATTTAATTAAGGAATTGTGTTATTTATTCATTCCTGTCAATGCTGAATTTAAACAAAAATCTGTACTTGAGCAGCTCTAAAAGAAACCATATTTCTGAAGGAGTTAAAGCTGTGCTAGTGCATTCTGCATGAGAGCAATTAATTTTGAACCATATGGAAAATGAGTGACATAACAAACATCCATTAATAGTCAGTTATCTCTCCTAACGATCATCTCCAAATTCAGGAAGTGCATGCCAGAAACAAGAAAATATAGTGATGTAATTTAGGAGCAGCAACAACTGACATCACAGAGGAACACTTCATTGATCACAATGAGTTTCTGAAGTAACACACAGGTTGTGTTATCTGTCTCACTCCTCAGAAACAGGTCCTCCTTTTGCTCATGTTGCATTCAAACTGGACTTGAGAAATTGCTTTTAAAGTATTTGGACAGGAATAACATTCACAGAGATAAAAAAAACACAACATATTTAACATTCTTAAAAAAGAAGAGGATAAATAGAAGCAGGTACAGTTCCATTAATGGAATTTAGTGTACAATACCACACTCCTGGACACCATGAAACGATGGGTCTTTTCATTTTGAGACCTATCAAATGAATGAGACATGCTATGATGGTTCTATGTTGTCAGATGCTATTGTCCATTGAGAAAAAAATCTTTTATGTTGGTAAGTGTCCTTGTGACATCTGATGAAGTGCACTTTTCTAAATGTCAGGTATGTTTATCTGAAAACCTTAATATCACTGCCTTCTTCTACAACATTTTGATTTATGTCCTTGAGGGAATATTAAATTCTTTTGACAGGAGGCTGAACATCACTCGAGAGCTTTATTCAGCTAATGTCTCTTTCACTCTAGAAATGGAATACAGCTGCTTACTGTACATTGTAAGGTAGATATACTAATGCTCTTTGTTGTTTCATGTTGAGGTACAGTAACAATATACAGCAGGATGTGAAACCACTACTCCACTTACAGATTGAACCATTTTAGGCAAGATATATCTTGGGAAACTAAAACCTTGCAGATTTCCAGGCTTAATTATAAATTATTGCCTGGGGTAAAAATATCCAATAAATCGAGTCCATTTTGAAATAATTCACAACACTTACAGTATGGTAATCATTGAGGCCACTGATGACTAGCTACATATCTCAAACCTGCTGGACTGAGAATCACACTGGATGCTAGTACTTTAGAAGTAGAATTATTTTAGATTTTTGAGTTAATAATAGGACAAATTGAGTCTTGGTCAAAAGCTGAAGTGTGGCTGTGTGGTATTATTCAATTATGCATAGGAACCAAACATAATCTTGGTGTCTATATCCTTGAGTGGCATCACCTTATAAGAAACCAAGTGTCAATGTGTGTGGACATTGAATAGAAAGCTTAAAGGCCCTAATGGACAAAAAACCACATATTTGTAAGAGAAGAAAATAAAATCCATTTTGGCTACTTTTGTTGTATACAATACCAAATCTAATCTACTTGGTTACTTTTTGTAATTGTTGAATTACTCTAAATTACAAATAATAGCACAGGGAGTGTTAAAAGCTTTTCTTTAAAGCCAGTATAAACCTGAAATAATTTTATCTATATCAACAGTAACAGCACCAAATATTTCAGGTGTTATTTCTAGATGACTGAACAGGTTGTATGCTGTGCGAAATAAGCTAATTTAAATCCTGTAGTGAGCTTTTTGTCTCCAGGTAATTTGCCTCAAATTTGAATATGGATGTTTTTGTCTCTTGGTCTCATGGTGTTTCTTTGAGCCTCAGGCTTGGCCCTCACACCTGATGGTGCTCCACTAACAAGGTATTTTTACTTGATCTGCAAGCATCTACTTGCAGAGAGTTTAGTCTTAGTGGCTTGATAATCTTTTTTATAAGCCTACTCTGAATTTCTTACAAACAAATCCTGTATCTGGAATGTACAGACAAAAATACAGTTGAATATACTGCACTGTAGCTATAGTTGAAACTCCTTGAATTCTTGTTTATTGCTTTTTTCCATTATTTTAAACAATCAGCCACAGTTTCAAAATCTATATTGCTTATATCTCTTTAATACATTTACATTTTTCATTTGGTTGATGGTTTTATTCAAAGTGACTTACAATCACAGGCATACAAATAAATAATAAATACTGAAATACATTTTATCTGGGAAAAGTTGGGGAAATACAGTATGCTCAAATGAAACAATTACATGAGTTTCTTATTACAGTACCTTTTGTATTATGCAAAATGTAGGTGTTCAAACATATTTTCTATGAGCAGACATTTAAACTCTTCCTTTTGGGATTGGATCATTGTGGTTTGATTTAATACACCCCCAGAGAGCTCATAAAGAAAGGTTTCTTCTCAATAAAATGTCTCATATTCGATAGGATAAGAATAGGTTAGTACAAAAGACTAGTTAATCTTACTGCATTGAATTCCTTTGTGTCGGTGTTATATAAGGCTGCTATCACTGGGGCTATGATGTGCTGCTTTTAAAGAAGATTGCTGTAGCTCTGCAGTTGTATATTCTAAAATAGAAATGTTCTTCATAAACTAATGAAAGGTGAACATTGAGATAACAATATTAAATAACATCCCTTAATTACATGTGAATGTCAGATTTTGAGATCTGAGAAATTATCTTTTTGAATTTCAATATAGTGATGAAATAATTTCTGCTTAATGACAGTACTGTAGTGTCACCAATTACATTTTTTCTTGGGCAATCTCAATCTTACAGGATCTAAACAAATCACAAACCTTAATCCTACATGCAAACTTTACTTTCTAGGTATAATGCTACAGTATGTCCAGAAATAAAGATATTTACTTTGGAAGAATGCTAATTGCAACCTTTATATTTATTGCAATTTATGCTTAAGGTTGAGCTCATTTAAGGCATCTTGCCAAAACAAGCATAACATTTATTTTAAAGTGTGCCAAACATATTTTGTTGAGTTTTTTTTCTGAATATTTCACCTTCTATAGCTATAGTTGACTGCAGAAAACATCAGAGACTATTGATGTTGTAATCTACAGTATATGGTACAGAATATACTCAAACATCTGAATCACAAACTCATTGCCTGTCTTGTGCAGGTAAAATGTATCAGAGGCTGAAGATCCACAATCAAACACTATGCTGTTTGCCCTTCTTATGCAAAGGGTTATGGAACTATGGGACAAACTAACCTCAAGAAATGGCTAGATACTGTAGGATGCTTGATACCAAAAGGATTCGGATACAAAAGTTTAAATGTACCAGATGATCTCCTTTTGCTTGTAACGTTCCTTATGTAACCTTATGTTAAGGTTTTACCAGACAAATGCCATGACAAATGACAAACTGTAGTCTTCATTTTGCAACAAAAAGACAACAGTTTCTGTGCTGCATTTTAATTGCAACCTTTACATTTATTGCAATGTTTATTTGCAATATTTTATTAAATAAAAAGATAATGAACATAGAAGAACTGCAGGTAAAATGCTGGTTGACTTAAAAAGATTGCTGTAGGAATGTGAACATACTGCAAGGTGCTTCAGCAAGTGCAATTAGCAAACACCGATGAACATATGCTTGGAAATGGAGCTTTCATGACTGGCATAAGTTTTATTCAGTTCTTTTTTCATGTTATTCATTTCTCAATTTATAAATAAACAAAACAAGAAAATGTTGGTCTGTCAGCTGGCTTCTCAGCTAGGCAGCAAAAACTATCAGTATAAAATTTTAATTACGGATGAGGCAGTTAATTTCAAAGGCTATACAGTAGATGTTTTTTGTGGGGTTGTATAACAACAGCTGGTGTAAAGCAGCTATATTTAATAGCTGACTGGATTTATTAATTAATAATTACTGGAATGGAAAAGAAACTTGTAGGCTCCAATGACCTACGAGTATATTTTAAACAAATGCTACATTATGTAAATTGTCCTGAGATAACATTGCAATAAAGGTTTAGGGAATTTCCTGAATAGTTTTCCATTTGGAGTACCTACTGTAGGATCTGTATGATCTTGGTGAATTTCTAAAGTAAATGGAATTCCAACCAATTGGAAATTAGATGTCTGTCAGTCTGTAGTTTGTTAACATTGAACTCCTCTCTCTTTGTATCACAGTAAATGAATCAAAAACATTTTCTTTGACACTTCTGAAAGAGGCTTGTGTACCTGCAGATTGTGTGGCTCTGAAGGATTCAGACAATGTTTTGACTATACACTTAACAGGTTGTTTAAGGCTGTGTTATGTAAAGCAGCATTATATAAAAAGTATTATAGTAAAGTAACAAATAAATGTTAATTTAACACAGAAAAGTAGAAAGAACAATATTTCAGCTGTTGAATTTTCAACATTCTATTAGCCAGTGTTTGTGTTTTCTCTACTTTTCAGTGTGGAATGAATGTTTACTTGTTTCTTTGCAGGCAATGATCAAATGTACTATAGTATTTACAGTATTTTTAAAAAAAGAACAAATATTTTCTCAAGTATTATAACACCACCACTGAACCTCAATAGCTAGATCACCCTACCTAACATTCAGTAAAAGGGGGTTAACACCAAAACATACAGTAAATGAACAGAATGAAAAGCATTGGGAGCTGAACCTTTCCCACATTACTTTATTGTAATGTTAATTGTAAGTCACACAAAACCTTAATGTGCAAATTCAAATGACTCAGGCACCAGATATATTAGCAGTGACTGAGGTTTGATGGGTAAAGCAAAAAAAATGCAATTGGTTAAAGGAGAAAAGCTCAATAATACATTTTGCCAAGATCCAACTTTTGACTGTCCCAGACACATTCCCTGTCTGCTGTTAAAATGTTCCAAGAGCACCTGCAGGTTTTGCTCCTCAGTTACTTATAAATTCAAGGTCCAGCCCAAAGACCATGAGAATATAACAGACTTTCCAGATTGTCTGTTTGCAATGTGTGGACCTTGAATTTAAAAGCAAATTCAAGACTGTAGGGAAGCTGCATAGTTTGTGATGAAATCATTTTACTGTAAATCTGTTTTAACCAACATTAATTCTCAAGGCAACATACAAAAATGTCTTAAATACACCAGTTATGGGTAAGTCATACTCCCAAAGAACAGGTCACAAACTTGTGTCAGGGCAACACAACAACGCCCCACCAGATGTGCTGAGGTATCTGAAATGGAATTTTAACATCCCAGAGGTGATCTGCCACACATCTGGTTGAACCATATCAGGACTTCCATAGAAGACATCATATTGGCTTGAGGTGTCATGTATCATAGCTTAAGGGAATAGCAACTGCCCCCTATATTCGAGTACAAATGTTTAAAAAGCACGTAGTGAGGTTTCCTACAATGTTTTTAGACTATGTCAATAACGTAATTTTAAGTGTTCTCATTCTATAAATACAAATTCTACTCCATGCATTGCTACAGCTTCTAAACATTACAGCTGTATATTTTATTTCCACAGTGAACATAGTGACAACTTTTACTTTACAATAAAAGTCACCATTTTCAACATGCTTTCACTGATGCACCGAAATATTACCAAGTGTACTGGTAGCAGTGAGATTACTTGTTTTACATTACTTAAATATCATTATACCCACATGTACTAAAAGATGTAATGATTGTTTGATGCTCCTTTCTTATTTAATTGAGCTCTGTTAGTGTCTGTTTGTTTTCCTGCTTCTCAAAGTGATTTTTTGTTCATTTTTGGTATCATACTCTACAGGGGAGAAAAAAAGTTTGTGTTGGAAGATTTCGTTACATTCCTTAAGATGTACTGGCCAGGAAGTTCTACCTTTTCCTTGCTGACTTTGCAAAACTCTGCCTTTGACATACCCAAGAGGTCTTCTTGTTTGCCGCTGTTACTTCCAAAGTATCTCAAACAAAGGCTAAAAGCTGAAGTAACAGAGATGAGGAGGTACCCTATCATACTAGAGTGACATCAGTTTACAGGATATTATGTACAGTACATGTCCGTGCTAGTAATTCTAAAATATAGCCCTTTAACTATTTAGTCAGAGAGACAGGGTGCCCTCCCTTGGATTAACCAAGTCATATAGAAAACATACACAGTTACAGTGCTGTCATAGTTTACAATTACAGGAATTCTAGTTGTACTGTACAAAGGGTAAGTGTACAGTACAACTGTACAACTTAATGGCCAAGTACATGTCTATTGACCCTCCACAATTAAATGTATTAGCATGTACTGTAATTCATATTAATTGGATCCACCAGAGCCATCTAGTGGAATCAAACCCTACTAGACAAAGTTTTAGATACTGTAGCTGTTTAGAAGAAAATCAGGATTATAGATCAACTGTGTACTGTATTTTACACTGTAATACAGTATCTTTGGATTTGTCTTCAGCTGAAAGCAACAGGAAGTGATTTAAAGAAGAGAACTGAAAAACTCTAGTTTCTCCTGTCTTTGTGGAGGATAGGCAATAGTTTGCCTGATTTATCTGTTCTAAATCAAATAAGAAGAATAAGAAGTGGACAATTTTCTCCCAAGAAACTATTTCTAGGGGCTCAATTCCAGCAGCTACAAAAGTAATAGTTTTGAATTCTGTGTTGTGTCTCAGTATGGTAAGCTGTTACACCACCCTGCACGATGCCACTGAATCCACAGTATTCTACTGTATATAACATGTTATTAATTAATAGAATTTGTCATTTTATTCTGTCTTGCCTTAAACAAAAAGTCTGAACATGCCTAGCTGAAATACTTTAGCACCGTTTATGCTTTAACACCAGGATGTACCACAATCTACTCAGTTTTGAGACATAGCTGACATCACAACTACTGACAACAGTATTAATTGTAACTTGCTACAGAATTTACTTTCTAATATATTTTTGAATTTTAAATTGAACATTTTAGTTTTCTGTTTTCTGATATGTAGATCTGCTACATTATTTATCACTTGTGTTCTTTGACCCTGTTAACTTTCTAAAGCTATTTCCTGTTGCCGATAGACTAATTTTGTCCCTGGAAATCTTTTACAGCATACTGCAGTTCAAAGAAACCCATTACTGCTGCTATTTAGATAAATTATGTCCAGACTCCCCTATGTATGCCTATATTGGCAGCTGATAGAAACTAATATCTTTTACTGTCATTTGTTATACAATATCTTAATTGTTACCATACAAAAAACCCAGAGAACTCCATGAAGCATGACACTGGTTAATACACAGTCCAGTCTTACAATATCCACAGTGAATTATGGCCTTTAGAATTGTTTTAAATGGTTACCTTTTTGCCAGATTGTCATTAAAAAACCTCAAGAAAGAGTATCCTACTTTATGTTTACCTCAAATGTTCTTTCTGAGAGCTTTTGGCTTCTATGTTAATGCCGTACTTCCCTAACATATGTTTCACTTCTTAGTTAACAGGGTCGCCTACATACACATGCTTAACAGCTCTCTTGAAATTATTAGACATAAATGCATACCTGGTGTCGATTATAAAATTATCAGTTCCTGGAGCTTTGCAGGCTCCTCAAAACTTTTCAATTGATTAAACATTAACATACCAAAATTGAGTAACATTTCCAGGAATTGTTTATAAAGGCATTAGTTTTCCATAGTTGGAAAATAAACTTGTTAACTACTAGTTTACTAGATATAAAAGCCTAAAGAATGCCCTTCACATGACACTCATGGGATTCCTTGGCTTTTGCCAAACTTTCATTCCTATAAACAATACAATACAATTAAAAATTTAAATAATTTTGGGTTTGGAATATTTCTTTTATCAGAATTTCAGTTTAAAGTAGTTTCCATAAAGTATATGGTTGATGTGTCACGGCAACTGGTTCAAAAAAGCAACAATAAAGCAAGCAAGGACTGCAGCACAATGCGTGTTCCTAGACTGCTGTGAGCTCTCCTGTAGTAGCCTATGGGTACTATTTTTAAACATATCATTAAAAAATATGAAGACTTTCTCTCTTCCAAACAGCTCAATTTATTACTGCTTATTTAGCTGTAAATAATTCAAGTTTGCTTAGTGAATACACTGTCACACTGTCTATGAGTGTGACTCTGCTTTAGAAATAAATGCAAATCTGCTGCATTGCTAATAGCAAAATGAATGTAATATTTAATATGAAAGAAACAAATATAAGTGTCCACAATGATATGAATGTCATCCATATAGAACCAGATCAGCCATATTTCCTCAGCTATAATAAATTATCTGGCCATTGTTAAAATCAGCTAACGAGCAGCGAATGTCTTACTGTCATCTCAAAGGCAATTGTTCAATCTGCTCATGCAGCCAGAATATAAAATGATTAAATCTGATTTTTAGCTTTACATAATTGAATATGATAATACCTAAATAAAAAAAAAATGATAATCCCTACTTTTAAGTAAAAAATAAAGAACTGAATCAGTAAAGGGACCTACTGTTTTCAACTACAGTTGAACTCGGCAAACTGGATTTATTTTTAATCCATTAGAGTTGTTTTGTGACATAAAATATTTCCTCTTCAGAACCAATCTAATTTGGAATGAAAATTTCACACTACCCTTTTTGTCTACATTTTATTTTAAGGAGTACATATAGGCCAAGCAAAGTATTATTCTAATAACATTGTTTTGTTGAACTTTAAATTCATAACATCTCATTTGAAACTAACTAATCATTATTTTCCTTCTATATCATCCCTACCAAAAAATAAACAACTTCAGAATCTGTCATTTTTAAACAACTAGGCTGATGGTTGTCAGCCTTGTATCAGCAGAAGACAGGTGGTGGGGTTAGGACCATGTTTACTTACTTCCACAACATGAGCTTGTCATTCATTATTGAACAAACCATTCACTATTTAACATGCTGTGAGCCCCAGAGCACCTACAGGAGAAGTAGCTTTGATTGCTAAAGCAATGTGACTTTTTACTGACAGCACTTCAGGATCACGATACACAGAGAGTCACAGCAGTAACTTCTAAGAGGTCAAAGGAAACCAGACTGACTACGGCCCAACCAACCCCAATGCTGCCCACCTAATTGTGTGCTGATTTGCTAGGTGCCTGAATCCCAAATATATTTACATAATGATTAGCTGTAATGTCTGAAATGTAGAGCTCAACATTGTGCTTTTTCAGATTGGAATTAACCACCATTGATCAATTTTCTATCCACTTCATCCAATTTAGGGTCATGAGGAATTACACCTAGCCAGCAAGCAATAGACACAAGACAGGGTACACCCTGTGCGGGACGTCAATTCATTACAGGGCATACACACACAGACACAAAAAATGCACACACTCATACCAGGGCCAATTAGCCTAACAGTATGACTTTGGACTGTGGGAGGGAACTAGAGCATCCAGAGAAACCTACATGAGCAACGGTGGAACATACAAGCTTTACGCAGATAGCATTCTAGGTCCTCAAATTTGTACTCAGGTATCCAATACTGCAAAACATCTTGTGTAATATTGGAACACTCCACAATATGTCCTTTTCAATAGCACTTGCTCCACTTCTGAATCATTGGAAGTTTAGAAACATACATAACAACATAACAAATGCCCTATATTTATTTATGGGAACAGGATAAATTTAAAAGTTTACTCATACTTTTGCCAGATTCCAGGTAATCATACAATAATTCCATTCCATGTGGTTTCGGGAGAAAGGAAAATGCTAAACATGTTTAAAATTTATGGACTATATAATTACTCGACTCACTAAGTTGTGCATTGTTCAGAAGTGCTGAATGGATATTTATTTTAAGTTACTTTATTCTCATGTACTGCACATAATTTAATGTATTGTTTTTTAACAAGGCTCTAGATTAGCTATACAGCTAATTCTTTTCGAAATGTAGTTTAACTTTGATGATATACTGTAGTCTTGAAGGCGTGAGGTTATACTATATGGATTTACTGATTAGAGTTTAACAGGTTAGGGAGAACATCTAAATGAAATCAATACAATTTTAGATGCATGGTGAATCAACCATTGTGACTCCCAGAGCATTGAAAGACACAGAAACAGTGAGTTTAAAGAATGGGGACACCTATGTATTTATATACTTAACCGTATAAAAAACAGTTTGAACCAGAATTGAAAAGACAGACACCAGAGCTGCTGACACAGTCCAACGCTGAAGATGCCCTGCCAGTGAAAGAGGTTACTGTTGGCATTGTTGGCATCATGCCTATAACCTGAGCTCAGTGATCTGTAACCTATCTGGTACTAGTGAGAGCAGAGTCAAGATGGTATCATGACTGTTGTAAATTATTTAAATAGCTTATGTTCTGATTGTGAGCTTTTGAGAGTCATTGAACGAGATACAATATACAGTACTTCACAGAAAATCTATATGACCCTTTACTTTATTGAAAGTTCAGGAGGAGGACCATCCCTATTTCTGACCAATCACAAGCTCTATGGTATAAAAACAGACTGAAGGCAATTATTTCCCAACGCTCATCAGCTCCGCCATCAGTGTAGAAACCTCTTGGTTTATAAACTGGGTTTGTCAGGGGGGTCTGATACCCTTGTCCATATGACCAGGTGGTTGTACCTCAAACTAAGAAGACATAAGCAAAAAATATCAAGAGGATCTCAGCCATACCATTTTTTTCTATTTTTCTGCATCTTCTGATTTTTGCAGTTCACCAGAAGGTGGTTTATGCATTTAATAGCTTTGTTTACAGTTGCAGCTGTAGCACATGTTTGGCATCTGGGTCTTACAGATTGACGTCCATAAAAATAAAACATTTCTAACTGCAACAGCATATAAAATCTCCTGAATTCATTCCACTGACATATACATCCAACACTAACTAATTGCACAGCACATATTGTCCCCTTATTTTTTAATTGGGATCTTGTAGTAAGAAGTATGACTTTAAATACTGTAAATTGTCATACGGAGGGAGAGAGAAAATATTTAAAACATTTTAATTACCAATGTTTATATCTTAGGTCTCTAAACTAATATAAAGGTTTGTTTCAAGTTATTAACATGAATGTTTTCTGTGTGGTTTTTGCCACTTTTTTATTTTTGGTTTGTGCATTCTAAGGATACAAACCCATTTATTAAAATGTCCTAAGTTTGTTTTATGAACCAATTTGTATACAGTTTTTTTTTATTTCAAATACAGAACAAATAACATCAAATCAAATATTTTTGGAACTACAAATATCTTTCCTACCACCAAAATTCAGTTGAAATGAAAATAAAAACTACTGTGCAGCATCAAAAATGTAACTAAAACTTCTCTAGTGATGGAGAGAATAGAAGTTTTATAACTCCATATTTCTAGGTTTTAATGTTTTAAATTAATAAATAATTCCTTGAAGGAAAAAAAAATGTTAATCTTTATTTGAAGTTCTTGAAAGAGCTACTGTATACAATATCTTTGTGCAAACTTTGAAATGTCTGAGACATTTTTCTCTGTGTATACTGTATCTGTATAAAGCAGTCATGAAATAATTATTCTACCATATTCCAATGTTAAACTTACATTAATAAATTAACAAATTTAATCTTCGTAGATATTTACATCCATTAAAACTTCATTTGTTGGATCATTCAAGCTTTTTCATAGGCAGGTGATCCCAGCATTCCCTTGAAGCTTGGAAGTACAGATATTTAGCATAGCAAAAACAAATATAAACATAGAGAAGAACAAGAAAGGAACTAAAAGAACAAGGAAAGTATTTCTATTCATGTTCCAAGCATCATACTAATGGTACTAAACAATGGCCACTAGTCTTGTTTGCAGATTTAGAGAAAAGAGGGTGTTTAATTTTATTTTTTTTAAGAAAAAAATCTGTACATCCCTCTCTCACTCACATACAGTACATACAGTATAAGTAGTATTTGAGTATTGGAGAAATCGTGCCTCGTTGTGTTATTTCAAACAAATCATGGAGCATATAAAATGTATCTATAATAGCAGCTTTTTTTTTTAGTTATTTAGTAGGACACTTTACAATATGGGATGCCCATGTAGTATTTATTGAACCTTACTCTTTTTCTATTTCTCAGGTTTCTGTTCTGGGAAAACGTCAAGTTCACTAAATCGCTTTATATTATTTTATAAAGAGAAACTCCAGTTCAGTGTAATTCATTTTTCATTTTGTTTCTTACATCCTTGTTTTAGAATCCCAGGAGGTTAATGGTAAACAGGCCATGAGATTGTGTTTTAGTGTGGATATAGAAATGTGCTATATACAGTAACAAGCAAAAAAAAAAAAGAATAAGTAACTTATATAAGGGCTTTCTTGCGACATCCAAACTATATAAACTCTTACTGTGAAAAGCATGGTAGCTGCCTTGTGGTGTTTTTTGAAAGAAAGATATGTTTAACAATAAGTGCAAAACTGTCACGAAACATTCTTTCAGGACTCTATGCAGACAGCACAATCCAGAGAGGAGTGAGGAAAACACGAGGAAAAAGACATGCAAAGGGGCTGGAAGGAAAACAGGGGCCGTGTTCAAGGTGCACTGGTGTTCAGGGGGGGTGTCCAGGGCAAACAGTCCAAAGGAGTCCAAGGCAAATCCGAGAATGTTCCAATGTCCAAAACTGGGAGATCCATCCTGACACAGACAGAGTTAAAAGCCGCATCGGGATCCGGCGGAGGGTCGGGGGAATAAAAGGGGGGTCACGGGACCAGATGCTCCCAATCCCGGACTCAGAAGGTCAGGACGCCATTGTGAAGCCGAAGCCTCCGAGTCACTCCTGGACTCGTGGATAGGCGGGCTTCCAGGCGTCCATCTTCCAAAGCTGAGCTCAGATTGGCAGGAATGCCTGGCTTTTAAAGGACGCGGGGCAGGAACCAGAGGCAGGTGCAGGAGATAAACACTAAACTAGGAAGGGCTGGAGCATCCTTAAGAGGAGGACGCTGTGTTTTTTTTCTTCTTTTTTTCAGCATGGAATAAACCCATTACTTGTTCCTTTGCAACCTATGCATGCTGACGCAGCTACCCACCTGAACTACTAACCAGAATATACAAGTATTCTAGCATTCATGTGCATTATTTATTGACAGTGACAGGCTGTAAGAATTGACCATTTCAGGCTTACTAGGGATCTGCTACAAGTATTCAAAATTATCGAAGACCATGAGAAAGTCAACCCAATGGACTTCTTCCGAATCAGCAACAGAACATGAACCAGACCACACAAATGGAAACTGCATGGAAGCCACTTTTTAACTGAAAACAGGAGGCACTACTTTACCCAAAAGGTTGTGAGAGTATGGAATAAAATCCTCAACCAGGCTGTTGAAGCTGATACGCTGGCTGGCTGATATGCTGGAAGAAACAGCTGCATGAGGTGTGAGAGAGTGTTTTTAGCCACATTCAAGTAAAACAATATCCACTTAGAAAGCATAGAATAGCCTAAATACAGGATTAACTTTATCACACATTCTTATCTTATCACATTACACATCTCTGACAATACAATTTTCAAAAAGTCCAATGCAGTCCAGTACAGTAATTAAATAAGGGCAAAACGTGACTAACCAGTCATTTTTGAACATACTATTACTAATCTTGACACTTACGCTGCTTAGCATTTAGGGTAACAATTGTGTTAGAACATGAAAGGACCAGTAATCAGAACAGACACAGCTCATTAAGTAAGGCACTGAGTACTTTATAGGGAATTTTGAATAGTCCTTCTTTGAAACATGTTTTTACTTGTAAAACCTGAACTGACTTGAAATGGAGCGAAGCCTGTTGAAGAACTACAAGATTCAGTTCCTCCCTGCTTTCTCTTTAATTTGCACTCCATGTGTTATTTTAAGTAGCAGTAAAATGGCCAAAATATAGTAATTGTCTATTCTTTTATTTTATTCAAACACGTAAGTCAATGGAGAACATATTCACATTTACTGTACAATTTGAACCTCTATTTATACAACAGGATATTTACTGGACCAATCTGAGTTACAGTACTGTAGGTATCTCACTCAATGGTACAGTACATGAGCAACATCCCACTGGGAATTTGAACCAATGACTCCTCAATCCACAGCCCCTAACCTATGTTCCCCACTGACACCTTTACATATATTTTACATGCATATATACAAATGTTAAAAAAACTCATTACTCTTTTTACACTTTCATACCTTGTGAATGAGCTATTAGAACCAATGTTAACAATGAAAAAGGTGCAGAGAAAATAATGAAGAAAGATAAGGTACAGTACTGTATGTTTCAGGTTTCTTTTTAAAATTGCATGTTCAAGATATTGCTAGAAATAGCCTAGAAGGGATGCTGCATCTCTAGTAGTATTAAACAGCATGCTGAATATTTGTGTTGCTTTACTTCTGAGATTTTTTTGCTTGTTCTTGCTGATCCTAAGCTTCCAATAATTATATAATAAATGTCAAACCGTATATTGTTAGCTATATGTCTCTTCCGCCTAGCATGTTGGGAGGTGGCTACAGTACTGTAAGTAGGTGAGATATCTATACAGACACAATATTTGGTCAGCTAAGTATAACCAAGGATGTTCATGATTATTTTTACAGATAAACTGGGGGATTAATTTAAGGTGTATTACACCTTAGTCTCAGTGCTGGTACTTCAATATACTGTAGATCAGATAATGTTGGTTTCTTAGCTCAGTCCAAGGTTTGGTTTGGGATTAGTCACACCCTGAAACCTTCCAAGTCTAAATTTGTAATGTGTACCTATGAATTGATCTAATTTGATAGAATTCTGCTATTACAACACAAGGCCAGGCAGACTCACCGTGCCTGATTGCCTCTAGACTAGGCAGATCATCCTTAGATTCAAAGATTGATGTTACAGAGAAAATATGCAGCAGAAGGCTGATTTCACTGTTAAAATCTTGCAAACATGTCTCATAAAAAACAGTCAAAACAATCAAAGCTGTACGCTTAAAGCATTCTGTCATTCTGAATATCATTTTTCCTTTCGGTAATAATTATCTCCTGGAGCATGTTTGTGCTAGCTGCTGTCTTAATTTTTGCAGTGATTTCTATAGCAATTTAATGGGATGCAATTGTGAGACTGCTAAGACCAGTGTATTAAAAAATAGTATCTTTTCATCTTTAAAGCAATTGAAGTTTCATCTGACATTGTTTTTTTTAAAAAGTGAAAAAAGTCATTACATTTATAATATTTAATCTTTGTTCACCTGCAAGACAAAGTTTTGTTTCTCCACTTCAATGTTTCAGATTTTAACAACCTGTCATTTTTTTCTCACACACTATTTATTCTTAGAATTGAAGGATTCAAATAGCGATTCACACACCTTAAAACTTTTTTCCAATGCTTTTTACAATTTAGAGCTCATTCTAGATGTTTTCTCTGTTGCTGCATTTCTCTCTATATTAACTCCTCAAATATGTGACATTACTATTTCCATTTGAGATGGAAGATATTAAACGGAATTGAAATTCAGATGTCTTTTATTGGTTAGCCTTTGGTTTTTGGAATAATCATCCTCTTGTCCTTTAGTTATTTTTAGTTCACTTTTATGTGCACAGTCTCCATTTTGAGCCTTGTGTGTACGCTTGTGGTCATCAGTCCTTAATGTATAATCATGATTTTCCTGCAGTTTCTGTCAGAAAATGTTCTTCCTTATTAAAGATAATTGTAGAATATGGTGATCATGTTTTGTCACTTTCCTGGAAAACACTTGTAATATACTGTATATTCAGCATTAAGCCTTTACTATACTGATACTCTACTTTATCCGCACTTTATCTTTTTCTAAAAAGACCAGATATTTATCTTAGATTTTTAATTTCAATTTCAATTTTAATTTCAATTTCAAATATTTCAATTATAAATCTTTTATTTAGATTTGCATTTACATATCATTTTTATAAATTCTTTAACACCTGTACCATATAAAAATAACATTGATAGCATGCCCATAATCAGGTGGTACTGTAACTCACATTTACAAATTATTAACATTATGTATTTAACAGGAGTTATACATTTTCAAATACGATTTTTTTTACTACAACAACTTTAAATGTTAACTGGTCATTATACTTTTACTGTATACAGTCATTTACATTTATACAGAATCAGAGTTTCTTTTACAGTATATACAGTAGATGTATGCTTTTTTCCTAACTGCAGGTGTCCTGATTAACTTACACCCACCATAACATGGTTAATTGAGGAAATGCCTGACAAATCCTAATGCATACAGCCATCTAATAAAATACAGTAGCTTAGAATTGAGCTGGCAATATCTGCACTACAAGCACTGAGTTCAACCTGCACAAAATAGCCCTAACTAGTTCAGCCACTGGAGAAGCTTAACTAATTTAAGTCTACACATCAACACAGAGTCTGTGATAATAATCAAAGTCATGGTATCTCTTAATTTCTGATCTGGCTACTCTTTCTCAACATAAAGCTGTTAGGAATCTATAAAACCTAATTTATTTTTTGGTTGGACCATATTTGTTTATTGCACCATAATGCCGTCTTCTCAAGGGAAGGTAGCAGAACCAGCTTAGCAAAGATTCAAAGATTCTTAAAGTATGCCACAATACTAGATTTGACTCCCACCCTACTGCTTTCACCTCATCCAGGCTAGGAAATAAACAATATTATTCTCTTTGTTCTAGTACATTAGGCAGCAGTGTTTTGTCATATTTAGTTGTTTTCAACCATATAGTGGTTAGAAATAATTTGCAGTGCTTTAAGCAATAAATTACTTTCATTGGAAAAAAAATAAAATATAAAAAACGTTGGCTGTTTGATGACAAATTATTGAAGATAACTTGGTGAAACAGGGAGGATAAAGCTGTCAGTCTGGGAATTTCTGAAGATTCAAATCAGATCCCCATCTACCTCGCTTAGACCTGAAGGTTTTTTTTTCTTTTTAATTAATGCTTGCCTCCAGCATGCCTGTTTCTTTCGCTGTCTATCCTTTGTAGTTAGAGGGATGGTATATTATTTAACCTACTGTAATATTCACATCAGTTCACGAGGCACTCTTAATACAGTATGTTACCACATCGATAAGCACATAGAGTTTAATCCAGGTTAATAGAGAATGCATCAAAGAACAGTGTCCATAAATGAATGGTTTGATGTCTTCTTTGAATACAATATGCTACTGTAAGTAATCCAGACGGTAATCCTGTACTTTGCTCTCTTGGAACTATTTAATAGATTATGTTATGGATTCTTTGCAAAGAATGAGGTAACATGAGAGGATATGTGAAATTGATTTCCATTTTGAACAAACTCATTTCTGATTTCTGATTTAGTAGCAGATTAAAGCTTTCACACACCTGTTGTGTGTGATACGAAACATGGGTAAGAACAGTCAAGGAAAAACTGAACAAGGTTGTTTAAAATTCTTTGGTTTATCTGTCGATGGTGTATACCAACTTGTGCTTTTACAATGTTTATACAATACAGTATATAGCATATATAACATAAGGGGAAAAGTCTGAAAGAGACAGACATGACTCAGTTGTAGGGTCATCACTTGGGGAATTTGTGCAGTAAATCTTAAGGTTGGGTCTGATTAAGTCTGTTTGCATTCCAATTCCATTGAGACATTTCTAGAAAGAGAACTTCCAAAAAAAGCAAATAATGTATAAAAAGGAATGTTAAATGAATGCCTTCTTCCATAACTGCTGCTTTTTCAAGTGTTTTTCTCAGACAAATTACTCCTGTGACAACCCCTCAGAGATTCCAGAAACTCTTCATTGGAACCCTTTATGATGTTATTAAAATAATCCCTATCACTATTAGTGATTCTGTTACTTATTTTAGGAATTGGAGTGAAATCAGCACTGCAGTAAAGAATTTTTCATACAACACAGCATACAGGTTAGCTGAAACATTTCCATCAAAAGATTTCAGAGGACATTAGAGAAAGAGGTACCAATGTTCATCAGTACTTATTCACAAAAGTATATTAACTGTTGTTTTAGTTTATTAAAAAATCCACATATAAATTATGTCTTTCTTTTATACTGTATGTTTGTGATTGGCTGAAACCCATCTTGAGTTTCTCAAGGGGTCTGAGCACTTTAAAAACTTACAATGACTCTAGGATCACAACTTAAGAATCTTTATGGATTGCTGAACACAAATCCATCAATGTATCATGCTACAAAAACAACCCAATCACCAGTCCACTGAGCCCTTTATATACCAAACATTACTAATTGGCTCTTATTAGTGAATGTGACTTTTAAGCTCTACACCAATAACCTAATTAATTAACTAATCCCCACTCAGTAAGACTATTTACAGATAATAGAGGTCTTGACATCCTCTAGTGGTTGAAATTGCTGTCTTTACTGGCCTGGTCTGCCACACTATTTAATCAGGTTATCATCATCTTTCATTAAAACTTTCGTGAAGATCTAATTATGGTTTAGTTTTAAAATATACTGTACAAGAATACAACCCTACCTAAGGGGTTTGCAATTCATTTTCTTGCACTATAATGGCTATAGCCGAAATATTTTACCTAAATAAAAAAGCGGAAATGTGATTTTATCTTATACTATTAAAGCTACTTAGACTATTTTAACACATTGAGCCACTATTTAGCTGAATAGCTGGATGGATGTGACAGTTTACCTTAGATTTGGCCTGATGTTCAGTCCTGTAATATAGTCAGCACTGTGCTATTTGAGCATTTAATCCAACTCATCTGTAGTCACTGCCACTCCCCTATACATGCAAGCTCAAAGGCTGTCATTAGCTCCACAACAGATTATATACATTATAGTTTAAAAATGTAAATAATGCAGCAAAAATAAAGTATAATATCATGTCATAATTAATAATCAGAAAAGTGCTGTTTCATAATACTGTTACACTTTATGCAAAGTAAGGATAATCACATGTATTCATGGGTGCACAACGTATGAAACAGTTTCATCAATATTTTATCATAATACCCTTAGTTACTGCTGTGTATTTCTCTCCATGGTCCTGACATCATATTTGTATAAAGTAAATAGTAACGGCTTTTAAATGGGAACAGATTCATTAAAAAATGAAGCAACGCTCAAAGTAGTTGTGATGTACTGTACTTACTGAGGCCATTTTTTTAAAAAGAATTACATATTGCTTCCTAAATACCACATCAACGAAACCATATGTATGCATTTTCTACAAATAAGACTCCCACTTCTAGACAACCTGGTGAGATTTGACTGGTTGCAATTGGTTCTGTTCTGCAAAGTGTCATTAGCACTAACCGTTATTTAGTTCACCTCTATTGACCTACAGCCATGCTGTATTTGCAGTCAGTATTGAACAATTTTATTTTGCATTTTCTCTGCTGTCTGGAAGCTGTGCCTTTGTCAATTCCATGTGTTAAAGTGTGTGCTTGTTGAAGGAATTATTGAAGGAAGCAGTATAGCCTCATTAGCATCAATTCAAGGTCAAGCACCTACAGCTGTTTGTGACCTTTAAAAGGTGGAATTTCTTGTCTTTCCCAGCAGTATTTTCACAGATTGTTCTTACCAGAAGCTGTGGAACTTAGATAATGTCCTAAAACAAAATGGGAAGAGTTTTTATGGGAAATATATTATTAGCATGTTTAGATGCTGCAATTTTTAGAAAGTCTTTATGATGACATTATCCTGTTTGAGTTCCTGTTTACACTGGTAGTCTAAAGCAAACCTGTGAAAAGAAGTCAAGGTTTTTTTTTTAATTCTTGTTGTCTATGATTCAATTATTTTTATCTGCATAATGAAAATAAAAAATCAACTATGAATATTTGTGCACTCAGGTCTTACCTGACATTCACATTTTAGAGACCTTACTTTGGTGACAAAGGGGGTTTATAAACTCCAGTAGTGATGCAAGATCACTTCCCCAATAAAGGGTAACAAAATGACATGAACAAAATCACTGTTGATTCTGTTCAGGAATAAAAATTCAGCTGGAAGAAGGATGTGGCAAGACAGCAACTGACTTCAAAACAAATCTGTCATCAAGGTCGCAGGGCTTTCAAGTTCAGTATCCTTTTTCACTTTTTTGTGAGTGAGATGACGTCAACTGGATTTTATGGGACACACACTTATAGCAGTTACAACAGGTAGGAAAACACATGAATGTAAAATTCTCAGTTTTTCACATTGGATTGGAATTCCAGCTATTGTTGTGAAAAGCTGCTGTGAATGACACAAAACCACCTGTTTTGAAGTTTTCTGAAAACCTTCAACAGCCTATCCAATCATTATTCATAGATGCTTCACCATAAGGTGGTTTTAACTTATTTCTTGAATGTAATGTTAATAATTATTTTTTTCAGCTGTTACTATTCAATGAAAACCAACCGAACGTGCAATCATTGTGCAAATGGTTTAAATAATGTAAATAAGATCAAGCCTCACTTTTAATTGAAAAAAATACTAAGAGTCAAGACTGAGCCTTTCTGAAGAAGAAAGTAGGGCTTATTCAACAGACATGATATGAACAAAATGGCTGATTTTCAAGTATTAAAAAATATTCTGCTATCCTCAGTTGTTTTATAAAAAAGATTCTGTCTTCACCTTGAATTTCTCAGTGTTATACCTGATTTGATTAATCTCCTACTGACTTCAAAAAAGACATTTTCATGTATTGAACAGGTAAAAATCTATCATCTAGTGGTAGTCAGAACCAACATTGCTGTACATAAAGGAAACTATATAAAAGGGGATTATAATCAATCTCAAGTCCACTGTCTTTTTTATTCAGCTGCTGACGTCGGGGTATAATGTGCAATTAAGAAAGTTTAAGAAAGTAGATTCTTTGTGTTTGTTTTTCTTTTAAGCCTGCCTATTTATAGTCAAGAGACATAACTTGAAGCTTCATACAGTAAATAAATCATTAAATACTCAAAGATATATTTAAAATATACTTAAAGGCACTCTAGCAAAGACCAGATTTATCAAAACTGAAAAAATAGACGCTATTTTCAATAAGTTCCAAAAGTGTCATGATTGTATAATACTATGACATTTTTGATAACCTACTGTAAATATATAGGCATTACATTTCAAAACCATTATGTAAATAATGCTGATTTCACTATATTTCACCTGGCACAAAGCTGAAGCAAGCCCTTCTGTAGAACATTTAAGCCAAGAAATAAAACGACAAACATACTGTTTCAGAGTGCAATATAGAGAATCTAGCCAAATGCTGTCTTGCAGTCAGCAAGCTATTATTGTGTGACAGAAAATTACAACATTAAATTCACCCTCATAAAATGAGAACTGCCCCATTCAGTGTGTACAGTATGTTAGCATTCAAGAGGACTTAATTGGAGCTTCAATTACATCTGTATTATTCTTGTATTCATTTTTTTTTCTGTAAGAAAGCTTTTTTGCAACTCTGAAACAATGGATGGTGGTATACTCTATATGAAGTTTTTAAGAGTAAATGAAACTTTTATGAAAGACATACAATAAAAAAGTTATTGCAAATCAAGCAAATAGATCTACTATTTAAATAATTGTAGATGTTAAATATAATTCCGTTCATGTTTTCTATCAAAAACAACAGCATTGATTATACATTCAGTACGAATTTTGGGTATGTCCAATAATACAATCTCATAAATGTTTTTTGTACCCATTTGAGAAAATAAAATAACACAGGTGTGTAAATGATTACATCTCAAATTAAAAACATCACACAGAAATGTACTGTACTCTGAATGTTTGACAGGCTGTTAAAAATGCAGAAGAAGGAAAGGCTTCCATCTGTTCAAGTGTTCTTCAAGAATGCAATTAGAAAATGTTTTGAATGGATCTAAAATCCCATTTAATATTCCTGATTTTCCCCTTTGGTTCAAGTTTCTCTTCATAAGCTGTACCATTTCAGTCCCTTATGAAGTACTCTAGTGCTTAAGTACACTAGAGGCTAGATACAGTGAGTCTTTGCCAGCTAGATTCACTCAACACCTGCAGAGGCTTTGAATTGAAAACTCTGGAAATGAAGGGGGATGGATTCCATCTGTGGAATCTTGCCATTCTTGTGGTGCACTGTCCATTGAATCCCCCATCAAAGAAAATGAGGCTTCCGCCTGTAACAACAAAAGATGGGCAGCTTCTAGGGCCCTTCTTATCTCAGCTAAAGAATTAAGTCATAGCCAGAAGACCTGGCCAAGTAATACTCCATGGTACAGTAGGTGTTTTATTCCCCACAAAGACTGATGCCATTTCATAAAGAACAAACACTCGCTTCAGTGAAAAATACTGCTCAAGAAACCCATCTCCACCCATCAACACCATTAGCATTGGCTTAGCAACAAAGGAGAATTTATGGTTCTACAGTTTTTTCTTAATTGCAACACTTAACAGAACCTGTTAGAGATGCAATGACTTGTTCATATAAGTGCTTTGTTGGCAGAAAAAAAAACTGATTTACAACAAGCTTTTGCTCAATTTGAGCTGCAATGCCACAATGAAAAATGACAACTGTCTCCTTAAAAAAAACACTAAACTGCAGTGAGTGGGCCTAGGTACAATCTTCTGTGTTATCATATTTCATCTTTTTTTTCTGGAAGAAAGAATGAAAAGAAAATACCTTAAGTGCAACATCTCATTCAAACACAGTAGGAGCACATCTTTCATTCAGAATGTAAACACTAAATCTTGTACAATGACACAGAACAGTAACTTCAGTACAAAATACCCCAAAGAACAAGAAATACCTCTTTTAAAACAGATGTCAAGTAGATATATTTTATTCTATTCCATAAAATTAAATTTTCTCTGCACTGAACACTTAATACTGGGTAAAGAATTAGAAGTCCTATTTATATCTCTAACAAATAGAGACATATTTACTCCTCATTACATTAATTATTTTTTATAAATCCAAAGAGGAAATCTCATGACATACAGCACCTCTTTCAGACGTGCAAAATACAGTGTACTTAACATTGCTCCTAATACAATATTAATTCTGTTCATTTCACAATTGTAAAATAGCCATGATAAATGTATTAGTAGAGAAGTGAGAAGAGACATGTAGAGATACAAGAGGGAATAAATATACTTTACTAAGACCAGTAAGTACGTGCAAGACCATGCACATCAACAGCCTTGGATACAGATATTTAATGAACACATCCTTACTGCCGACAGTATGATTAATTATGATTAATTGGATAATCATTCTGAGTTGTTCCAAACCACAATGCAGTCATTAGAAGTGCTGTACAAACTGTTCACAGGTGAACTAGAATGAACTTCCCAACCTAAATCTGATTCTTAAATTAAATTCTCAATACATCAGCTACATGGTTCATTTGAAAACATCCTAGATAATAAGTGACATCATTGTACTTCCCACATCCTGCATACAAACTTGTATTTTGACAATATTATTGATTTCACCCAGATTACAAATTAATTAGCAGTGATGTACCTGACGGGATCGGTAGAATTCTAAGCTCTTTTATAAGAATGCATATATATGTGTGGGAGGGTTAGAATATTCTAAATATTCTAAAAGTTTAAATCAAATATTTCTAAGTGATTATTTGTACAAACTAAAAACAGGGACAAATGTACAGAAGTTATTGCAAAGCAAACGTCCAGGCTTTGATGCTTTCATTATTTTTTGAAAAATATTATGTTCACTAAACATTCATAATCAAATCATCTGAGTCTGTTTAATCTGTTTTAAATTAAGTTCTCATTTACATAACTTAACTAATTAATCAATTAGTTTTTCTATGTGGGTGTTTTAACTATCCAATTAATTTAGTTTAGCTCTTGCAAGCATTCAATTTTGTGTATTCCAATTACCAAAAAAACCTCTGTAGAAATCAAAATTATATATTATTTATTAAAACGTGTATATCAGATGCTCTCAGTGCTAATTTGATCAAGCTTGTTTTTTTTCAGAATCTAATGAAATACCTAACGAACTCTTATATAACAGCAAGACATTGGTCTATTAAAAATGTATGACTTACTGTACTGTATATAAAAAACTTTTGCGATCTATCATCATCCACTACATTCCCAAGGTAGTTGTAATTTATATATTTTATGTAGCTTTGCATACAAAAACTTTAATCTAATCTATCCAATCCATCCCTATTCCTCTCACGATGCAAACTGCCTGTCCTCTTTCTGAAGATATCTTATGGTGCAAACCATAAGGTGTTGATTTTCGGGTGTGTGATTTTCAGAATGACATCCTCTCACTGTAGGTGTCAGATGGCATAAAAGAAACACCAGCTGGCAATAGTTTTAGAGCTTTTGCAAAAAAGGTGACATCAACAGAAAAAGTATTGTACTAGCCATTGAACACTCATCCAGAAGAAACAGTTATTGGTATACACCAACCTAAACATATTGGATGATTTTAAAACGATTCAGTCAGCAGGGTTATAGGTTCCCTAATAGTATTGTTTGGTGCATTTAACCTTCTTACATAATTAGGTCAGGGATTAACCCAGTGGATTAACAAAAGCTGTTTTACATTGATTTTAATGGCAAAAACTAGAATCCACATTTTACAAAACAGTTTATGGTCAAGAAACCCTAAAGAGGTTTTTTTTTAATGTGATATGGAAATTGCCTCCTTTATTGTAGATCTGTAGATCACAGTCAAGAAAAAGATTGCTCACGTGCTGTAATTGTCTGGAGCTCATAAAACAGCAGTTGGCAAATTTTTGATTATATGAAATACCGTTTTCTGGCATTCACGATCGTTTCCCTAATTCTGGTGTTCATTAAACCTGGTGTTTCAGTTTTAATTTAAAAAGTTTAAATACACCAATAGGATGTGTGTTCTTAGTTCCAAATACATTAGACAGCAGGCAATTAGCAGTGAATGATAGGAAGCAGTTGTTTTACACAGGTCAAATACTCTTTTAATGTGCACTTTTAAAAGATACTATCAGAGGCTATGATTAAGGAGAATTTGCTCTCAATTTTATTTCAGCCTGAGAGATTAATGCAATATTGTAAAAGTCAATAAGACCAGTTAGTTTTGCTTATTTGGTATCATACAAAACGGTTTTAGTTGATCTTATAATACAAATTGAATCTTAGAAATGTATTATATTATGAATGGGAAATGTGGTTAAACACATTTGTGCCAAAAAAAGGTACAGTACACTCGAAATGAACAAACTATTTTGCAAAGGTTTGGGAAGGTTAGAGCACGGCCAGAAAGTAATGTCAATGAAAAATGTAAAGCAAAATAAAATAAATATCAAATCTGAGGATTAATTTTAAAAGAGTTCAAAAAAGTTGACAGCATTTGCTACTGTAAAATCTACTTGCTTTTTGTTTCTGTTTGCTTTAAAGGTTGAGAGGAAACAATGCACCCACTGGCCATTTGGTATCCAAAAGCAGTTCAATCTTACTTTCACCTGAGGGTCTATTTATTAAGCAAGAGGTTTCTGTATGAGGACAGTTAAAGTGTGGGGTATTAACAAGCCATTTTAGCTAGCCATCTTCCATTTCCTTGACAGTGTTTTTATGAGGTGAAGTAGTTTTATGGCCACTGGCCTTTGACATCATTAACAAGACACAATTGCCCTTTGGCCTGCAGAAGGAGAGCAACACATGTATCTCTAGCCTGTGCAGATGGCAGACCAGAAGTATGTTGTTGATTTCCTTTTCCTTTTAGACCCAAAACACCACCCTAGGGGGCTGTAAAGCCAACGGAAGCCAAATTCCTTTTTGGCTGAAAAACAGTTTAACATTTCTTCCCAAGTAGCACCGAAGATCTCAAGTGAATAATAAGCTTTCTGGATGGAAAGCAACTTAGTTTAAAACTGCATCTGTCTCTGGGTTCATTTTTTTATTTCAAAAAGAAAGAAAATCATTGCTGAGTTCACTTTTATGAATATGCAGTTTTAGTTCCAGCCAAAAACGTAATTAAGTCTTAATAACTCACAAGTCTAAGCTCCCTTAGGAATGGAAATGGAGCCAAGGCATGTCTTGATCAAAGGAAAGTGCTAGACTGATAAAAAATAAATTTCTAGATCTCATATATCATATTGTCTCAATGAAAACTGTAATTTATTTTAGCAGATATAGATAGTTACACTTTAATTCTTCTGTATACTGTATTTCACTGTATGTTCTAACATAAAGTGCTGAAAATCCAAGTCACACAATCAGATCAAAGAAATTAGATGTGTTTTTATTCAGTGCAATAAAAAAGTGTTATATTTATTTTTTCCAGGTTATTTAATGAAGTTAACATTTAATTTACATGTACAAATGTGTAAACATACAGCTCGATGAGGGTGTGAGGTACCTCTACATGTACTTGTACTATTCATAAAACTTTAAAATTGAGTTATACTTAAACGCCATAAAAATGACAATGATAATTGAAACTTAAAATTTCAATAACTTTGAACATGTTCACTTCTGTTTTACTTGTTGCTGTAGAGTACTCTCCACCAAATTTCATTATTACAGTAAGGTTTTTAAGGTCATTCACTACAGATCAATTTCATATGAAGTGATGTGACTTATTATAACTTTGTGTGGAACTTTCTAAGAAATCACCTGAAAAGCCTTATAATGACATTTTTTCATGTCTCTTCATAACAGGCATATATTTATATATTAAAAACAATATTTTCACCAAAAGGGCATTTTTTTCATGAATGATTTGGAAGTAGACAAATTAAAAATTAGAAAAGGCTGAGAGAAAAAGCAAAAGCTCCTGGCATCTCTCTATAATGTCACCCGGAAACACTGTACCCCACCAGCTTCAACCTAAAATGTCCCACCCACTAGCAATTCTGTAAGTGTATGTTACACCCAAAAATATTTCAATGTTGGTGTCTCCAGCACATGAGAAATGAAACCATTATTTAGATTACTAAATTATTTAACATTATTTTAGATTGACTGCTTAGACTGACTGCTTGACATATAAGCTAATCATGAATCTGATATGGCAAATTGCACTGAGAATTAAAAATAGCCACAGTAATTTAAATGGATTTCTGTAGAAAGTCACCATGGCCGTCATCGAATCAGGAGAGGCAGAAGGAGATTCAGTCTCAGTAAAAATAATACACTTAATTTTATATGGTGCCTTTCATGGTACAGTAGATCATCTCAAGGCAGTGTACAATGTTGTAAAAACTGCAAGTCAGAAAAGTATCAGTGGATGCTTCAAATGTAAATAATGCCAGCCACTAAATTGAAAGTCAGCTTTGTAAACTTGTGTTAAATACTGGTTTTACAAGAATAAATAGTTATATATTATGACATACCAATGTGGGGAAAAAATTAAAAGCACAATACAATTAAACTAAATAAATTACAGTTTTATTTTCTCCACATTGCAGTGTGAGTTTGATATTTTTGTTTGACATTAATTTGGTTACTGATATGGGAAATTATTTTCTTTCAGCCATAAAGGTCCCCATGTGGAGAACCATTTGATTCCTGTAGTGCAGAAAATGCAGAGCTATGTCTTCAGCATACTATGAATGGAGATTCTCAAGTTACACCACACAATAGGCCTGTGACAGCATTTAGTTTTAGTCCAGAAATTTTTCATTTTCTCTTCACACATATCTATGTGTGAACGCAATGCACATGGGGAATGAATCAATACTTACCTTCTCCCTGTTCTCATTCAAGATACTAAAATGCATCCCAAGTTAAAGACATGAGGATCAGATGTGTATTAAAGATTACCACAAATCACAGTCAGAATTTTAATATTTCGGCTACTGACAAATCAGCACAAAGGTTACTGAAAGGTCGTAATTAGAAGGTATATAATCTGTTTTGTCCCCACTTGAAGCCTTTGTAATAACAAATTGGCTTTTTACATTCACAAACAGCAGGCCAAGAGTTAAGTAAACCATAATTAGCAACAACATTTTTTTTTACTAATGTTTCTTTTGATAATTCCCCTCCTTTGAAAAAAAAACATGAGAGAGATTATCCTTTATGAGAGAACAGCCTCAAGGGACCTGGGTTCAGTATGTAACAAATACTTAGAAGGTGGTGAGCCCACTTAACAAAAGCTTGGTTGTTTAAGGAGTGCCTAAGAGTTACTTTAGAACTGGCTTATTTTATATGTTTTAGTGTTAATAAAGTTTGCTTTCCTGCAACTTAAAATCTGGAGTACAAAGCATCCTTTTGGCAAATCAAAACTTGACCTTGACATTTCCCCACTCAGCTGGGGTTGGGTGGGCCTGAGTCAACTGTTCTACAGCGACCCCTGTGGTTTGTCCTTTGAACAAGCAGCTCTTTTGATGAGAAATCAAGCCATTCTATAGTATGGCTAATGCATAGGAACAGTATGTGCAAAGTCATCATTTCTCACATACCCGTATGACGACTGTGGAGGTGAACCAAGGTGATTAGGAACTGAAAAGTTCAAATTTAAGGGAAGAAAATGATCTGTTATTCAAAATCTTTCTTTTTATTCTTAGTTGTGCATAGCAGTACATTTTTTCCTAGAAGAAAATGAAATACCAATATACATGTTTCCAGTCAGCTTTTGTTCCTTTTCTGTCTTTTATCAAACATAAGATATATAACATGGCAAACTTTAGATTGGACTGAAGCAATTTAGTACCACCGATTATTGTGACATGTAACAGAAAAACAAATTGTTTCATTTTTGCATCGAAGGATCTAGAAACCAAAACATGTTTTGAGTCCCAGCATGCAACATTCCTATAAAAATCAAGAAAATCATTATCCTGCTGGTTTTGGCTTAAAGGACGGTATCCTGGCTTAGGAGAAGATAGAAGACAGCAGTAGAAGCTGAAAAAAAAGTGTTAAGTCTATTTTCATTTTGTCTTCCTATACAGACTAACATCTTCTAGTCACTCTGGTTTTTCTTCATTTCGTAGACTTAAATGAAATTCCTCCCTGCTTCACACACCTCAAGTGAAAAGAGGTGAGGAATGTATCACCTTATTGTACCACCTGTAGAAAAACATCAGCCTTATACATTATTCATTGACGTAAGTTGAAGAGCTATTTTTAACTTCAGATTTTTTATGAGTATTTGTTTTCCCCAAAATCAGTCCTCTAAAGGCCAGAAGCTATTTTTTGTGATGCAGTATCTTTTGGTATGGCTAAATGTCCTAAATCTGTAGTGCTTCTAAGTTT
This sequence comes from Atractosteus spatula, assembly GCF_055471065.1. NCBI lineage: Eukaryota > Metazoa > Chordata > Actinopteri > Semionotiformes > Lepisosteidae > Atractosteus > Atractosteus spatula. The sequence goes on along the minus strand of NC_142708.1, from coordinate 60,259,477 downwards.
ACAGCTAGTGGCTATCTATTTATTACATACTGCAACTCAAAAAAGGTTCTGGAGACTAGCTGTATTCTTTTTTTGATCTTGGATTTACTGCCTCTTGTTGCTGTAATGTCTGAACCATAATAAACGAACAAAAGTTTACATATTAAAGAAGCCACAACAGGATGTAAATGCTTAAAAAATAAATAAAAAATCATGTCCTTGGTTAAGATGATATACAGCCATTTTAAACAAATTCCACAGGATTTAGGAGTTAGAAGGAAAGAGGGAAATGTACTGGTGTGGGAAAGAATTGCAGAGTTGTTTTTGCTCAAGGCAATGTCACTTTATTCTTACAAGTTAAAAAGGAGCTGCCCTATAAACCACATTCTCAAGCAAAGGCCTGTTGAACTCAATATTACCACTTTGAACTGAAGTCATGCTGAGATGTTCTTGAGGATTATTGTTAGGTGGATCACTTGGTAACCTTACTTTCTGTACTAAACACATAAGACTATTTTTTTACTTTGCATTTCAGATACCCTGTGGGACAATTGTAAAGTTCCTGTTTTAAAAGGAAAGCATTTTATGAATAAAAAAATCACATTGTCAATGATCTGTGACTATATTTTCTCCCATCATTAGAAAATATTAGTGTTTTCATATTAAATGAGTTGCCTGGGTTTGCCGGAGGGTCAGTGATCGTACACTTAAGGCTCTGTATAGATCTCTGAATAGAAGAATCCTGCACAGAAAACCTGAAAACCATACCGTCCTTCATGATGAAGATGTATGTTGTTGCAGAAGATTTAACTTGGACATACTGTATGAAGTGTTTATTGATGTTGTTGAACAATCCACATAATACACCATTTCAACTCAATCCTTTCCTTAAATTAAAGATTCCACTTGGCATTAATGTAGTACTGTATATACAGTATTATATATATATACAATTGAGAAATGGGGTATATGATGCAAGTTTCACATTACAGTGTGAGGAAATCATTAGATTCTTTTGGTACAGAATGTTAGTTACTTAGTACACATTAGCAAAAAATGTTCTCAGTGGATGTGTAGCTATTTCGAAACTTTTTTTAGAGGAGAGGAAACAAAACAAACAGGATGAATCCTGAAATCTGTCAACAGGGGTGGTCTCTGTTAGCTAAAATTGATTTCTGCTCTCTTGTTATGTAAGAGTTCCTTCCTAGTGTTCACCACACATTTAAAACACCACAGTGGTATCACTGCCTATACAGCTACTTGCAGACTTATTCACATCATACCAATGAAGAATGAATAATTCTTGAATTACTAATAATCTATAAATTTTAAATGATTTTTTAATCAAAACTTGAATGTAAAAACACTTTTAAGGTTAAGAAGTTAAATACAGAAAGCACAAAAAACAATGTTTTATTATTAAAATTTAACTATTTAATCAGTTAATTACTTAGTTGTCATTTTCAAAACTCTACCAATGTATTTTCTCTTGCCTTGGTCGTTTCAATAACTGAAAAATTATGGCATACATACACAGTAGGCTAACAAAGTATACAGTACAATGATTATTCTTAAGATACAGAAAAATCTAAACAGTTATTTTAACAGGGACCAGGTGTAACTACTGAAAATACATGAACACATTCTCTGTTAATAAAAATGAGACCAAGTCCAAGTTATAGCACTGCACTGAATTATGACATAAACTATGATGTGTGAAGTAAACTTGGTCAATGAGTACAAAAGCTGGCATAATGCCATACCAATGGGAATATCTCAGAATGCCATCTGTTCAGCTTCCTATATTCCGGAGAAAACAAGTCTGGAATGCAATCTGGGATTTAGGAAGATGAGGGATTTTGATAACCTCATAAGTAAAGCATATTGAGTTTTCTAAATATTTTGTCATTTTACTTTACCTATTATCTTCCCATCTGTGTTGTAATAACTTGCACAAATACAAAAGATGACTATATTGAAATAGACTTGCACATACAAACCTATCATGCTTAAGTAAACATACAGTATAATATATAAGATTCTGTAAAGGCAAAAAAACATTCTGTTTTGATTTTAAATAGCTAAAAATACAGAGTAGTGAAAAAAGAAGACACATACAGTACAGTACTAAGCAGAAAATTAATTAAAAACATACAGACACAACAATAAGCATACAGTATACATTATTTAGAAAATTCACTTTTAAAATAATTATTTTTTGGATGGTGAACAAGTCAGAAAATAGAAACTTTGCTTGTTTCCTTTTTAAATAATTGCACAATATTTTTGGAGATAACTTTTAAATTTAAATTTGAATCACTTTGAATTTAACAATACAGTCTACACATTCACAACCCTAAGAATGTGTATTATGGGTATGCTAGATGAAGTCTCAATCGCTCCCGATTTTGTATCTTATTAATTAAACATTATGAGTTGTTTAATTGAGGCGATAAAACCTCAAGATCTCTTTTTTTAAATAATACACATAAAAGAGATAATATCAGAAACGTTGTCCTGAGTGCAGAAAATAGTTATATTCACTGCTTTTACAATGCTCTTGATAGTAAATCATCAACATTCTCCAACTGCTTACTCCTGGTGAGGCTCACAGTGGTAAAAGGGCGAGCAGAGTAGACTTCCCTTTTCCCAGCTCCTCCTGAAGAAATCACAGGCATTCCCAGGCCAGTCGAGAGATATAATCCCTCCAGCATGCCCTGGTCTGCCCCGTGGTTTCTTCCCATTGGGTCATGCCCGATACACTCCACACCCCTGTGTCTGATGTGGGAAAGGCATCCTCACCTGATGTCCAGGCCACCTCGGGTTGGTTCTCTTGATCCGGAGGAGAACTGACTCCACTATAAATTTCTCCCTGATTACTTAACTTCTCACCTTATCATGGAGCATAAGCCCAGCAACCCTACAGAAAAACTTCAATCTCCACTGTAATTCTACCTGCAATCTCACTTTTTCAGTCATTATCTTCATTATCATAGGTGAGGATTGGGATGCAGATCAACCAGAAAACCAAAATCTTTGTCTAAAATTTCAGCTCCTGGTTCACCACCTCTGTCTGGTACAGTTTCCACATTACTGCAACCACTGCACCAATCTGGTGGTCAATTTCACGATTCCCTTTACCATGACTTGTGAACAAGACCCCAGGGTACTTAAACTCCTCGTCGGAGATAAGGCAAAGAGAACAACGTCATATGCATATAACAGAGGCACAACCCTGAGATTGCCAAAATGGATAGAGCACACTCCAAACCTCAGCTGTGCCTTGATATCCTGTCCATGAGGATAAACAGCTGGTCTAGTTTTCCAAGGCCAGGACAGAATTCTTAAGGTTCCTCCTGTCCCCACCTTCCATGAAACATTGCAGAGGCACGCTAACACCCTTACAATATCCAGTGCCTCCAGCATTTCCAGGACTACCTCATCCACTTCTGCAGCCCTACCACGACAGATCTGTTTAATCACTGCTGTGACTTCAGCTACAGAAGTGGACCCAGTCCCACTAGAGGCATCTGGCACTGTCTCTTGAAAGGAGGGAATGTCCTCTGTATTCAGGAGTTTCTTCATAGTGCTCCTTCCACCTCTAAACGATATCCCCTGTCAAGGTAAACTTTTCCCTTATCTTGCTGAGAACAAGCTGGGCATATGTCCCACCTTCCCCTCTTGAGTCATTGAATGGTTTGGCAGATCATCTTCAAAGACACCTGGCAATCATTCTCCACTACCCTGGCCTTCACTTCAGCGACCACTGCAGTCCTATATATGTTTTAGTACAGTGGCTCTCAAACTGTGGTACGCGTACCAGCAGTGGTACGTGGAGTGCCGCCAGGTGGTACGCCAAAAGATCCTGGAACTGTGTCGTGTGCGCTGAAAAATCGGGACGGGTTTTCATATTTTGTATTTTGTATTTTAAACGTGTCGAATACGCAGCCTACGTACTACGATACAGTGCGCGCTAATACTTCAGTGGACACAAGAGATACTCTGTAATTCTATACCACTCTATAGGAATGCGTGCTACGGATGCAAGTGACCAATTGTATTTTAAAAAAGCTACTGTATCTCCAGCAAATAGGGAGGAAGGAGAATGTGCGTGATTTTGGAACAATGCCAAGTTGTAAACACAGGAATGCATAGAAATACGTGCTACGAACGCTGGTAATCTTGTGAGCACAGGAAAGCGTGATAGATAACAGAAAAATATTTAAGAACTGTTCTAAGTTAATTTGAGAAAAATACACCGAGCGTCTCTGTGTTTCGCTCCCATGCGCATGAAATAAAAACTTTAAATAAATACGGAAATAAAAACGGAAACGCGGAAAAATGCAAGTTTGCGGATTGCTAAAGCAGGTAAGCCACACTGTTTGAAGAACCGTATTTACCATTGGCAAAAGAGCTGACACGTATTATGTGTGGAGAAAAAGCTGCTAAACAGCTCGACCTGCTGCCCCCCTCCCCCTGAAAGACACAGTCACTCATAGAATTATTGAAATGAAGGATTATATCAAAAGTACACTGATAGAGCGCGTTAAGATGAGCAGATGTTTTTCACTGCAATTAGATGAGTCTGTAGCCGATTTGGCCAATTTGCTCGTTTACGTTAGATAGGAGTTTGAGGGTACGTCCCATGAGGACTTTCTGTTCTGTAAGCCGCTACCAACAGGAACTACAGGAGAGCACATATTTCAGCTTCTGAATAAATTTATCGAAGAGAATGGCATCGACTGGATAAAATGTGTCGGAGTTTGTACAGACGGTGCTAGAGCAATGACAAGCCGACACAGCGGTGTAGTTGCACGATATAGAGAGGTTGCTCCAGAAATTAATGGGCGCATTGCAACATCCACCGAGAGACCTTTGCCGTCAAGAAAATGCCTGACGATTTAAAATCTGTTAGACTCTGTTGTGAATTGTATCAAGGCTGATACTCGACTAAACAGGCTCACCCCTCTCACTGAAATGGTGCTTTTTTATTAGTTGTTGTTACTGTTTTTTTTCTGTAAAACACTTTGAGAAGCCACCTTTAAAGGCGCTATATGAAATAAAGTTTATTATTATAATATGTATTATATGTATGTGTGAGTGTGTGTGCACGCGCGCTCATGTTGGTCATTGAGAATTTCTGGGGTTCCTATGAGATGATGACTTGTAGGTGGTACTTGGTCCAAAAAGTTTGAGAACCACTGTTTTAGTAAATACATATGTAAAATGTATTATTATTATATAAGAACATTATGAAGTTATATCAGAGAGCACAGTAATAAGCCTATAAGAAAAATAAAATAAATTAGTGGCACATTAAAGTCACTACCTGACAACACATAATGATTTTTATCATTATAATGAAAACCCCACTACTTGAACTATAGGATGTGTCAATTAAGCAGTGATATTCGCCAGACTTGCTTATACAGTACCTGCTGTCAGTTATTGCCTAATTCAGTAGCAACTTAAAAAAAACAATCTTATCTCACTCTGGAGCCAGGCTGAAAAGAGCATGCACAGTGCTGAAATGAACAATCCACTGCAAATACACATGTGTACAGCCCATCATGCATTCCTACAATGCTGAGGCTTTGAGAGACAAGCTTTAAATACCTGTGCAGGATACAGACCTATATACCTATAAGCCTTATACGGTAAGTCAATAAAAATCATAGGAAATTTAAATCCTAGAGATCTTGATCTAACTCATCAACTACATTGCTGCCTCCTAGTTCAAGGATCCTGGGCTTGATTCGTAGCTGTCATGTCTTATTGTGTAGAGTCTGTGTGTTCTTGATATGTTCAATAGGCTTTGTTCATATAGTTTGGTATCTCTCACCTCTCAAAGACATGCAGACAGGTTAATAGGCTACTGTAAAGGGTTCATTCATTAATCTGCCATATTTTCTACAAAACAACACTGAATAATAAGACCTGATAGGATATGGCAAGTAGGAACTCCTTCCTTTGCCTCTAAGATCAGCTTCAGAATTGGATTACTGGATATAAACTGAACCATGCTGACAAAAATCCAGTCCATATGGTTTTAGCCTAAGCATTAGAAAGTGTTCTGTGCTTATTGTGTCAATGGAAAAAAGCTGGGTGTTAAAACAACTTTAAGATGCTCTTCAAAACTGTCTACACCATTTAGCTCTTTCACAGCCAACAAAATATGCACGACATAATAACATTCATACACTGTTAGCTCCTCATGCGGCATAGAATAAGGCTCTTTTGTGCAGTTCATGTTTGAGGTGTCTGACAACATATTTTGAGATCAGTGACCTTTTAGTCATCATAAGCTTGATAATTACAAAGCGGATTGAAACATGAGCTTACTGTCCTTTTTGTCATTCACTAAATTTAACTGATGAGGATCAGGACACACATTATATTGTTTTTTATATTATATTGTTCTTTGTTGAAGTTGTCAAACATCTAGTTGTCTACATGAATGTGTTTTGCATAATTGCCTCTTTTACGAGCCAATTATCTTCATTCAGTTGATGGAAATGTCCCATTACTGCATTAGTTAATATGATAATGACACATAGTAGGATTAATTTGATATGACTAATTTACTGTACTATAATTGTAAGGATAAAATGCTTGAATGGACATTTTGTGTCTACAAAATCCATTGCAATTCTAGAAAAATGCCATTGTTTTTTTCTTGGCCACATACACACAAAATGATGAAATGAAACAAATCTTTTTTTTTACTTTGACTGGGCAGGGCTCTCACAGTCATCCCAATATACTATTGCGTGTAAACAGCATGCAGCCTTTTCACTTGGTAAATTCCTCTGGAGATGAAAATTGAAAATAAAATTCTAGCACTAACGCATTTTAAAGTATTGCTCAGTAGCACCAAAAATTAATTCTAATGCTCTTGTGATGTCTTAGAAATAAGAAAAGCACTAAAAATAATCAGATCCTTTTCTTCTCGTTTCTCCTAGATCAACAAGATACAGTATTTACAGTTCGATTAAGATGGCATAACTGTTAATTCTGCATTTATCAATTACAGTATGTTTCAGTCAACACAGAACTATGGAAAGAGTAATACTGCATTTGTAAGAAATACTGCAAATTTTAGTGTTTTAAAATACTGTATACTGTATTTTTATTTGTATTTTTGAACCTAAAACCTTTACAATGCATCACATCATCATGAGAAAGTTTTAATCTACCTAGCATTCTGCCTCTATTTTCACCTATTGGTAAATTAGCTTTGAAATATAAACAGATGGTCCATATGTAGCACAGAGTTAATCCACTTCAGTGACGTTAAGTGAAAAATTGCAAATCTCCTTTCTTTTGGATGGCAACATGGAGAGATGAAGGCTTTAGTCAAACTGTGTAACGGAACAGAAATAAGAAGTCAATTACTCCGCAAACCACATCAAACTAGTATTTCTTCACTTTTTCATATAAATTTGAAAATACAAATCAATAACTTCTGTAATATCCACACATTGTTTTCCTGTGGTTCAGTGAGCTCTGTGGTTCTCCCATTTCCTCAGTGGAAAAATGTCTGTGATCTTTTTAGGTCTGTTTCTCACAGACTCACAACTGATAGCATTTCCAACCAAAACCCCTACCACATGATTTCTCATGCCTTCTCTTAAAGGGACTTTTGATGAATGTTAAATTTTCATTGTGCTCTATTTACCTTGGCCTCCTTTTAGCCTTGCTTTGAGGATGTAGGTCTCTCTGTCCAGAACAGATTCTTCTTTAGAACCAGAAACTATTCCAAATCCGTTGCAAAGATGTAGCTCTGCTGTAGTTTTCTAGGCATGTGTACTGTACATATGATATGCTACGGTGCCCTACATAAATTGTGGAGAACACCCACAGCAGCACATTTGATCTAAAGCTGCAGTATGCCACTACATGAGTTCCACTAGATGTTCGTTTATGCCTATGGCGATAAGGAACTATTCAGCCAACCATACATGATGTGCTTCTACAAGAGCTGTGGGTGGCAGTTCAGTAACTTCTTGCTGCCTGAAGTAAGCTATTTATTGACATTTTCTGTTCACCAATCACATCCCAGAAACCTGTCGGAATGATCCAGATCTGTAGTCACTTTGAAAAATACATCAAATTAAACTAGAGGTACAATCTCCAATAATCATACTTCTTGTAAGGTCACTTACATCAGCCGTGTTTCTTGTAGATCAGCATACTAAGGGAAAAGGCCTGGTCTGCTACTTCTTTGTATTTATATACTATTCTGCTTTCTAATATTAAAATGCATACTGTATGTATAGTATATGCATGTATATATGTGTGTATTGTATATGCCTGTGTTTTTGTTTAAACTGTTAGTATAATTTTGCATAAAATAAGGAATTACTGGTTGGAAATCATAGAGGCACACACCAAACCTGCAACTCTATGAATAGCCATTGTGCTATGTAAAGAAAGGACAAATTACTTGGTCTTGAATTATTGTATACCACAGTTCTGTGACAATTCTAGTGTAAGATCTATGCCACACTATGCCACGGTGGGAATGTCACCCAAATAAGTACTTTCCTGCCATTTAGGTGTTGTTAAAAGTGTTGAAATTGACTTTTCTTACACCTGCACACACACAGATCAAAAGGCCTGATATCCTTCTGTGAAGCAATCACACATTCTTAATCAGCTGTGTTAGTGTCATGGAATAAGCTGTTAATTGGCTACCAACAGAGAAGAGAACAAGTTATAATCAAATCACTGACCCTGCTATGTGTTTATACTAATTCATTGATAATCAGAAAATTGTATTATGTCAATTTGAAATAAAGAAAATTATTTCTGAACTTATTGGGTAATGTCTTATCTGACTGCCTGTGTTTCTTTATTCTGCAGTGTATTCTATCAGGGAATACTGTACAATGTGTAATTGTATGTTATTGATAGTTATATTAATTCAAAGATATCCTAGTACTGAAATCAACAAATTACAAATTACATAGAACCATTTACTGTACATCAGGATGCAAATCAAATCTTAAAAAACTTTAAAGAAATGCAAAAACACCAAAACAAACAGACCAGGACTGAGTACAATAAGCAGCACACACTGCCACAGGACACAGAAGCTGGACTACACTCTTATTGAATGACGTTAGGGGAATGCATTTTCAAGACAGAGCAGCAGATGTGGTGTTATTAGCAGCAGTAGTTTATTCTTATAAAATATTCATAAACAGTAACAGAAAATGTGTAAAATAAATCATGGGGCATTTCAAAATGCAGTCTAATGTTTCATAAACACCACTGATTTGGTTTAACTCTCACCTCTTTCCTCTCAAGTAGTAATCCAGTGGACCATCATCTAAGACTGTTAGCTGCCATTATAGAGCATTCTCACGTAATGGGAAATTCAATAGAAAAGATTACATACTGCAGCTCTACTACTTTTATTGGACACACAAAGGATTCTCAAACTTGAACCCCAGTATCCAATTTTTTATTCTACCTGAGCTCCCAATTGCAACTGTTTAATTATGTTTTTAAATTGAGATTTTCAAGTAAACCAGGGGTGGGGAACCTTTTTTCTGCCAAGGGCCATTTGGATATTTATAACATCATTCGCGGACCATACAATATTATCAATTTAAAATTAGCCTGCTACTGTATATTTGGTCAAACATTTAATTAACTCACCCCTAATGTGATGGCTAGAACTGCTTCTCTTTGGTGAGGCGTGTGATGTTAGCTGGTATTGATGATGTTGCTACTTGCAACTGCTTTTCCAGGTTTGCGTCGGTCAGTCTGGAGCGCAGTCGATCAAACAGCCACTTGCTATCATTGAGTTCCCTGACAGGTTTTCCCTTCATCTCCATGAACTGCTTGACTTCATCCTGCAGTTCGTAAAACACAGTGTGTTAACACTTTCACAACGTATACACTCCCAGCCTGCCTGGCACTGACTGTCCTCTGAGTCACCGCAATACAGGCAGACGGGCCGCGGGCAGCTGACGAGAAGCATGTGTGTCTGTCCCGTCATGTTATCACAATATCACGATAAAAATGTTCATATTAGTCGATATCGATAATTATCACGATAAATGTCAAATCATTATTTCTTTCAAGTTTAAAGGCAGATTTTTTCTCCTGAGTGAAAGTTGAAGAAACCAAACAGTTAATTGGTAAATTAAACAACTCTTTATTTTAAGAACACAACACTTGCCAAACAGCAGAAACATTAAACAAATCTGTTAGCTGCCCGGTCTGCAACACGCGCACTCGCGCAGTATTTTGTGCGCATGCGCAAACATGCAAACAGAAATATATATATCGAACTTTTGTTCAAATTATATCGAGGAAAATGATATCGCGATAATTATAGTTATCGAATTATCGCCCATCTCTACGCCTGCAGTTGCCTTGGCAGGGCCAGACCAGATGATTTCGCGGGCCTTATACGGCCCGCGGGCCGGACATTCCCCACCCCTGAAGTAAACCATCAACTTTTATAAGCGACATGAAAAAAAAAAGGTTCTGACCAAGCTAGCAATTAGTCCCTCATCCCAGACAGGATGTAAATGTTGCACCGAAGAAAGACAAGGGTTTAATACATAACCAACAGCTAGAATAAGTTAAAAACATACTGTGGGGATCATGAAAACTAGGACTGGAAATCCTTAATATAGTACAGCTGATCTTGACCTACAGTAATCACAAAGGTATAAAGCATACAGTATATACATGAACTAGAAATCACCCAAAGAAGAACTTACTGTTTGACACAAGCAAACTGTCACTTGCTTTTTGTGTAGGGGATCATTAGATTGTCTCCTGGATTGGAACAATGATTAACTTGACTCAGATGAGTTATTTGGATATGTGTTATATTGTGAGTGATCTCAATTGTTTTAATTTTGAAATTGCTTAAATGGTAAAAAAAACAAAATAGTGATTCACAAATACTTCTGCATGTTAATACATTCTGTAGCAGCATATTCAAAAGCAAAACCTCCTGAAGGACTGGAGAATCCTGGAACAACAGAATATTATATAACTATTGTTTCCGAGATTGTAATGTGGGAGCAGAAGTGAAAAACAGCAGAAACATTAGGGCTTTACCAAGCTGAGTTCTGTGATTAAAAGTGTGGCAGGGCATCTGGTGAATAAGAAATACCAAACAATTAAAGAATGCAATTCAAATTTATGAGTTTGGTGGGGTGCCTTGGGATCTCATCTAGCCACAGAATGATTCAAGGTGTCAGGTTTCTGTGAAAAGGTTCTCGGCGTCAGTTGGTTAACAACATCTCTTTACACTCCACAGTGTAAATGACTGCAGATACCAATTCCAGCTGCACTAAGGCTTTCCCACACTTGGCATCTGCATTTCCCTTTATTGTTTGCTCTTCTTGCAGATTTTTGGCACTGCACACGATCTACTTTTTATATGTATGTACTGTATTTGTATTGCTCTTTGTGATGTTAAATTATCCCTCATTCTAGACTTTCGTTGCAATTACCCCACTACGGCCCACCTGCACTCTGTTACAGTGTTATTATTAGTCTGCCAATATATTGTAAGGTTCTGATTTATTGTATTGAGTCTATATTTTTACCCACTAGATAAGGGCCTGTGCTAAAAGAATTATGAGAAGGGGTGTTTGATAACACAAGTGTTATTATTTTCATAATAATAAAGGCCATAAACAAATATTATATCACCATCCCATGGAGGATGTGTGTGAAAAATTATATCACGATGCAAATGTTGCACTGAAGAAAGACAAGGAAAATTAGGAAGTACTACAAGGGTCTAGAAAAGTATCAAGAAGCAGAAGAAGTGCAAGGATAAGAAAGTGCTGGAAACCAAAAACAAGAAAGTTATAAGTGGTAACTGGAGCTCTGGGGTCAATTAAGAAGGAATTCACTACTCCACTCAAAACAGCCCTGCAAAGAAGCCCTCCCTGACACTGCTCACAAAATGCCAGACATAAAGCAGACCGTGCCAGAGTGTTCAGGCGGAAAACTGGCATGGTCTCATCTTCAAAGCTTCCAGCGTATTTATTACACAGCCTCTTAGATCCAGACAATTTTTAAAAGATAACAATTTTTTCATGCTGGCATTTAGGAAGATGTATAGATATGGGGATTTTATCAGAGTTCTGCCTGTGATCAATTCTAAATATTTGTTGCCAAGTTAAATATAATACTGTATCATCAGATGAAAAGCAAATTTTCTGATTTCCCAAGAGTGAGAGTACATTTGTTGCTAGTTATTAAGATCAAGTCACAAAATTCTTTAGGACCGTGTCTTGAAGAACAGCACGCTTATGTTATATAGATTTTAAACAGATCTATATTTATTAAAGACTAGAAGAAACATATCACTTATAGGTTTCAATCAAGTTTTAATATAGGTTTAATCAGGAAACTGAACTTTTTTTGTATCAGATGCATCTACTTTTTTATTGAACACACAAAATATAGGTAAATCATTATGGTGATGAAGATCTGTCATCAACAAATCAAAATGGTACATCAAAATTAGTTTCTACTGTGGACGTCACAAATTTGTAATATGTCTGACTGCTGTCAGACTCAATACAAGCTGTACAGCTGTGATGCATGCTTTTTACCAGATGCAGAAGCTGTCTTTTGGGATTCTGTTCTATTCCTTCCATAAAGATTGAACAAGCATGTGTCTGTGCATTAGTCTTGGAACCCTAGATGCCACAAGTCATCTCAACTCACACACTAAATATTCAAGGAAGCTTAGATCTGGCAAGTATGGCATCCACAGCAAAACCATTATATTTGCATCTTACAAGAAAGCCTCTGTTACCCAGGACATGGTGTGATCCACTGGGATATTGTCACATCAGAGTCAGCTACTAAGCTTGCAGAAAGGGGCAGTAGGTGAATTCCCACCTATGTTGTTCATTACAAATAGTGATCTGTTGTAACACTCCTGCCCAGACCATCACATGTGAGTAATAATCTTGGAGAGGTGCCGTTACTTCTTCTCTGGAAGACTTCTTGTTTTCTTTCTTGTGGCCTTTCATTGATTGACTATGTTTAACTGCAAAGGTTTGCCACCCCACACACTGAGCACGCTTTAACATATGTATAGATGCCCTGACTAACATCTTGGGCTTTCTGTAAGCAGGAAGATCAGCATAATAAATAATGTGTGTACTGTATTTAACAAAGGTTTGACAAATTTTCTGCCTCATCATATGCCATTCTTCCAAAGAAATACCCTCCACAGAGTATAACAGACTTAATCAACCAAAAGAATTATAATATGACCCCCTACTAACAGACAATGAATGTGCAATCAAAAGCATAAAACATTGAACAGGGAGAAAGAAAATACAAAGATAATGTGTACATTCATGATCAATACAACTCATCACTATTTTTTGGTAAATCAGATGGGTACATACAAATGTACAAACATAATGTTATGTTTTTTTTTGTTTTATAAGTCACACATTGGGTGTATGTTATAACTACAAAACAATCAATCAATGTGTTGTTAATGACTTTCTGAACAAAATAAGCATGCATTATTAATGTCTCAGAAGCTGGATGATTACAGTTTAAATGCTAGTTTTGCCTCATGCACACAATCCCTATAACAGGATATTAGGATATCCTACAAATCTTTCAGATTTGCAAAAAGCAATACATGTCTCCTTCGGGAAACCCAAGAAGATTATAAAGGGCCCGGTTCACAGGAGAAATCCAAGCTACAGATTTTGGCTAGCAACTGTGACTAGACTGTGATTAGAAAGGCTATTTACACTTGCAAATCTCTGGGAGAGGTACAGTAAAGCAACAACTTTCAGATCCCATTCTTTTTCACTTTTGACACATTTGCTAATGTTACAAATGGTAAAAAGATTGTCTATATCATGGAATGTAACGAAGCATTCTTTCCGGACCCTATGCAGACGACACAATCCGGGGTAAAGTGAGGAAAACACGGGGAAAAAGCATGCAGGAGTCTGGAATGAAAACAGGGGGCGTGTCCATGGTGCGCTGGTGTACGGGGGGAGGTGTGGCCGAGGCAAACAATCCAGAGCTGAGTCCAAAAGGGGAATCCAAGACAGGGCAAAAGTCCAAAGCCAGGCGATCCATACAAGACAGACGAGATAAAAACAAGAACCGGGTCGGGACCGGCTCGGGAACGGGAATAGGAACAGAAAGAGAAACTAAAACCTTGACGGGACTAGGCGCTTCCAGGTCCCGGACTCACCTGCTACGGGAACCAATGCAGAGCCCGGAAGAGAGTGAGCGCCTGGCTTTTATAGGGCGAGGGGCAGGAACCGGAGGCAGGTGCAGGGAATGAGTACTAAACAAGGAAGGGCTGGAGTGTCCTTAAGAGGAGGGGTTTACGAGCATGACGGGGATTAGGTCACCATCAGTTTTATTTAATTTTTGTTTGGTTATTTTTTGTGTAAGTGGTAGGTAGTTAAATCAAGAGCATAAAATGACAGTTTTAAACTGGGTCAGAATGATCAAAAATAAGTACATCAACACAACTACATTTAATAAGCAGTGATTATGTTTAAAGTCAAGGAAATTATGAATAAATAAACATATTCAATTCAGTAGTGAAATGCTACATTGAAGAAAGTAAAGCTTCCTGTCAGGAAGAGTGAGATGTTACAAAGTCATTTGAAAAATACAGCTTTTGAAAGAACAAAGATAATGGACTGAGTTTAGAAATCTCTTTGGTGCACATCTGGCCCATCAGACAACACACAGCCAAGAATCTGAAGTTCATTTCTGCCCAGAGTATGATCCTTCTCCCCATTGAGTTGAGTTCCCCGTGATTGATAGTGTGCTACATGAAAAAAGCCACTTCTCGCTTTGAAAAGAAAAATAGTACTGCATTCCAAGTGGTCATAATGTAAAGTTCATCCTTAAAGAAGACTAAAGACAGCTAAAGGTTAAAGAGGCCATTCTGCTTTTATTGACTTCAACTGTTTCCAAAGAGTATTGCATATACAGTACCGTATATACAGTGTAGCACATGCCCTGTAATTTTTATAAAATCCCAATTTAGAATTTATACGGTACTAAGGATAACATTTATATAAAAATGACTTCCTATGACTAGAATTTTTCTGTTTTTTTCTTTCAAACTAGTTTGCAGCTTATTTAATTGTTTCATGTGCTGGAGTTCGAATTTCAAATTCACACATACTGTATTTATGGCAATATGTAAAGCATCAGTCTATAGTGATTTAATTCATGACGTACTGTAACCTGAAAAAAACTAAAAAATCACATAAACCAGTAAGATGTGCTGACTACCCATACACTTGGCTTATTTAAAAAATAAATGAAGCAGATCAATAGATTAAGAGGATGAGTTTAAGGAAGTAAGCAAAACCATACTTCAACATGTCTGGATTTGGTATTGGTTTTATTGTCACACTTACGTGGATTGATAGTTTTGGTTAAAAGGTTCCATGTTGGCGTGGCTCAAAAACCTCATATTGATTACCATCCATGTAAGAAACAGAATCAGATTAAATACTGGTGTCTGACTACAGACCAGATGTTGGTGTATGATTTGCTCTGTAAATTCTGGTTGTGCTAAAATTATTTTTTTCACCATAATTTTTAATAGCTTAAATTTTGAAACTACAAGTAAAAAGTCTTTACTTTCACTTTTGTAACACCATGTAGGAAAATTACTATGCTGTGTCTTTTTGGATTTTACATTACTCTTCCAAGTTATAGACCAGAACTAACATCAGAGCTGCTAGCACTGATTCACTGATTCCTTTTACTTGACTTGTACATTGCAAGAGGCTACTCTGAAATCTCTTTGATGAATTTTATTCTGTTCTAATGCCTTTGGCTTGCCATCAGAAGTGTCACAGCAGGCAAAAGGCTCATTGTTCCATTGTGTAATCTTTATTTAAAGTGAAGTGTGATGTCGGGCCTGAATGCATGGTTTAAAGTCAAATCTTGCATACTTATTTAAATCTGCAGTGCTCACTGAATATATATACAGTATGAATAACTGAAAAATATTATGCTTTTACATAAGATATAAATTATTATTAATTATTTTGTCAAGACATTTCAGACAAATATCCTTCTCTGGAAATATCCTGAAACAAATGTTTGTTTTTTCAATTATTCAATCCTTGTGTACAACAAAGTTTCTTTTGTTGTTGTTCGTTTTGTCGTTCATTTTCTACCCTACAGTTTGACCTCCAATTGAGGAGGTTATATTACATTCTGTTTTAAGGGCATGTTAGTCAGACTAGCAGTGGAATAAATTGCCTCTGTCCAGCTTTGTGAATGTTCTGCTCTGTACATGAGAGGCACTTTGATTTTACCTGACTGTGCTTCATTGTCCAAGAAAATAAGAAAGGAACTTCCTCTTTCATATTACTTACTGAAAAACTACTGGTTATCCTACAAATTATATTCTGTATGGTAAAACTTGTTCACAAATCTGCAATAACAGCATTTCCTTTATGATCATTTGGAGAAATCAAGCTGTAAAGAAAAATACATGGAGCAAGATCTAGCTGTTTTTCTATTTTTTCTACTTATTGTAGAAAAGATTTTCTATTTTTATTGTAAGTTAGTATGTTAGACTCTTTGTGGTTAGTATTTCCAGTCTGTAGAAATATGCATGAGATCCAAAAAGAGTAGCATTGTGTTCACATGGGTGAATGAATCTTACAGTTAATTCAGAATTCATGTTTAAAAATTTCATATTGCTTCCTGTATGTGCTGAAGCCAAACCAACAATTATTCATTGCGCGGAGTGGTGCCTAGGGCTTCTGGATTTGTAACTAGAATGTTGTGTGCTCAAGTCCTGAGCAGGAAGATTTCTACCACATCCAAGACCAAGACATTTCACTCAGTCTGCTTCTGTAAAATGCCCAGATGCAGAAATGGGTATACGAGTACATACATTTAAGTTGCTTTGGAGAAAAACATCAGACAAATAGAGTACTTTAATATCAATGTGAACGCACCCTAAGGTCACAAAAGGCTGGCTGCCATATGGGGACAGCAACCTGCACAGAAGTCTGACAGGAAAAACAGAAAAGTGAACAAAACTAATCACGCTTCACAAAATATCTTTTCCATCTATGGCTTCTAAAATTCATGTACTGTAACTGTAAAGTTTGTTATACCATTTGGGAACATTCCTTGTTACAGATAACAATTTTCAGTAAGAGATGTTTTGCATCTCCTACTGAAAATTAAAATCTGGTGAATGGATCTGATATATTTTTCATCAGGACATTTTATCCAGTTTTTATCAGGGCTTTCTCATGTGCTATCTCAGAGCAATCTACAAAAAGTAATGACACAATAGAGCATAATTATAAAGATGGAAGAAAAGTTAAGGAGTAAAACATTTTAACAACAATCAAATGATGATCAGCTTTCAAAATAAATGTCATGAAGCTAATTTATCACAGATATAGGTCTCAGATTAAAGCACTGCAGATTTTAGCATTTTACAGACAGCAATTTGCATGAACTCCAAAACCTTTTGGCAAATTTGTATTTGCATATTATCAGTCAAGAAATGCCATTTCCTGCTGCTCTTGAATTCCTGACATACTGAATAAGCCTATCCATGACTAAATTCTAGGATTTAAGAACTTCTGGCTTTTAACTGAAGTCATCATTAAATGGGAAAGAAAATTCAGCTCTGAAACATATTCCCCATAGCTTTATACTCGTAATTGTGGGATGTTATTTTTAGTTGTTGTCACTGTAAATAAGAGGACATTTTTCAAATGTCTTATTTATTACAGTTTTATTCATTGGATGATCATACTGCATCCATTATTGTATATGGAGTCTTATCTTAAGAAATAAAGATAAATTCCAGTGAGTCACTGCACCAAAAGATCAAAATCAAATATACTCATTGGAAACATCCACCAATGGCTAAGAATAATGTGACTTAAAATACTAATAAGGATTAAAGGCAAATAAGGGGGAAATATAAATGTGATATTAATTTGACCCATACACAGATCTCTTAGACCGTAAACTAACAGCCAAAGTGGGAATACATACATCTAATTGTGTACTGTATATACTGTACAGTAACATGCAGGCGCATGTTATTGTACTGTATAAAGAACTTTCTCTTTGTTTAAGTTAATTTAATGTTGTGTTCTACAAAGCACATAAGCTTTGTCAGAAAGGTGAAATGGAAATCTAATAAGTAAATTGATTCTTAAAATGTAGAGAGCTATGAAAAAAAATATATTGGTGCTTTTAGAAAATATATATCAAGGATGTAACTGCTGTGCTACAGTACGTGCATAATTTTAGAAAACTGTGTGTCAACAAAGTACACTGTTTAGGTTACTTTAGAAGACAATGTACCAAAACAATATATGCTGTCTGGGTCGTTAGATTAGCCGAAAGTAACTGATAAGCTTTGAATAACAAATCAAGTGGTGCTTCTTCTTTCGTTTTATGATGTAATCTGTTTTGTCTTAGGGAAAGGGGAAGTTTTAGAAGGGACAAAGTGCTGAGCTTTCTCTTACAGCGCAACATCTTATAAAAACCCTGTACTGCTTGTAACAAATTGAGTCTCTGGTTGCACTTTGCAAAGTGGCAACAGGGCTCCCAATATTGCAATACTGAAATAAAGACCTTACTCAGGTGAGAACTCTCTCTTGTGGCTTCCTTGATAGGTAAATTTCCACGACAAGATTGGCACCCCAGATGGGACACTAACCTGAGCGCGGACGGCTGCTGAAACTCCATCCTGGCCCGGACAATTTTAGCAAATTGGACGAACCTCGGAAGATAAACTGTTTGTCCTTCCAGAGACGCGTCTGGAGAATTCATGGCTGTCTGACGTCAGTAAGTGATCCTTTTAACGAACCTTTTGTTTTACGATTAAGAAATCTTGCTCTAAACCTGGGGCTTGAGTGATGAGTCTGGGACTCAAGTAAAAAGATGATTTAGAATATTTTCTGTGGTTTTATTGCAGAAAGAGAGGAGGCCGGTGAGGATGTTCTCATGCGGGTTTGATGAGTCCGGGACTCATATAAAGAACTTATCTTAATACAGACGTGTGGTTTTTGCTCTGCGGAGTAGTTAATGTGATAAGGTTCTAAAGTAAGGCACTGATCGGTAAAAATGGGAAATGAAAATTCAAAGACGGAAACAGGACCGAGCGGTCCAGCGAAGTACATGTACAAAGAATTTGGAGAAAGGGGAATAAAGTGTCTTCCATCGTGGAGTAAGTTAGGTTTTCCAGAAAATGGTAGTTTTAGTACCAGGCAGATACAACAACTAGAAGAACAGTTAAAAGAAAAAGAGAAAAAGGGAAATTAGAAAGTCGACTGGAAGTGTTTTGAGTTGTGGAAAATTGAGGCGCAAGTTAGAGAAAGACAAAGTAAGTTAGACAATAGTGGGAAGAAAACTGAAACACCCATGAATATAGTGGGAAGAGAATATGGGTTAATATACTGTCAACCTTTTTCTGATAATATGTCAGGATGGACAAATGAGAGATGGCCCCGTGCAGGTAGTTTTCAGCCATGGGCCATACGATTATTACACGAAATGACAGATTCACTTAACCCAGAGGGAGATCCCGGGTGGGATTTTAAATATATGTGCAGATGTGTAAGTGTGTGAGAGGAATGTGCTTAGAGGCATGAATCAGGATGGGGTAAGAAACCTGAACAGATGATGTTGAGCACTACTAAAGTGTATCCCGAATTAGATTGTCTTGCAGTAGCTATTGCTCCTGTGACTACCCCTCCGTCGCCTCCACCATATGGGGAGGGCCAACCGGCTTCACCGTATAATAGGCGACGGGATGAAAGAAAGGGTGACACGGAGGGGATGCTCTCTCCGTCCTGCACAAGGAGAGGAGTGCGGTATGGTGGGGGTCGCTCCGCAGATCCTTCTGCCGTTCCGCGTCCCCAGTCCATGGAGGAGGGAGAGGGGGTGCTCCACATGCCAATGATTGAATGTCCTAATCCCCGCACCGGTGATGATGAGGAACCTACTGTTCTCGTTTATCGCCCATGGAAATTAACTGAGTTGGCAGCAGTTATTGGGGAGCTGCCAAACCCCAAAACCAATGGGCGTAAGTACACGACAGCCCTGAGACGGCTGGTAGCACAAAGCAGACCCATGAGCGGAGAGCTAGAGACTATTTTTATAAAGACTTTGAAGCTTGATTATGGCGATGTAAGGGGAGATGGTCAAAATGAGTTTAGCCCTGACCACCCATACAGCAGTGATGCTGGCAGTGACTATCAGACCCAGCTTAATGCCATATGTCGCAGAATAGAGGCAAAATACCCGGGGAAAGTGGATTGGGTAGTGCTGAGGCGAAGTAACCAGAAACCTGGGGAAACCTGTAATGACTTTTTGGAGAGACTGACTCCTCTCTTCAGTAATCTTAGTGGTCTGTCTGAACCCCCAGCAGGAGAGGCAGGGTCAGTTTATGAAACCCAACTCACTAACCTTTTTGTAGAGGGACTGCTTCCAGAAATAAGTGGCATGGTAAAAGCTACCTGTATCAGCTGGGACACTGCCCGATTAGCAGAAGTATGTCGCCATGTTTATCATGCTGTAAGACAAGAGAGAGCGAAAAGCCCGAAAGGATAATTATCAGCTTCACCAGCTGCAAATGGCTCAGTTACAGTTTTACCAGGGTGACCAGAACAGAGGGAGAGGACAACGCGCCCGGCTTAGGTTTAGGTTTAGGTTTACTTTTTACAGTTTACAGTTACAGGTAACTGGTATTAGGCGAAAACGTATTAAAAGTATCTTACTGCAAAGTACATTTAAGAATTTAGCACAGAAAATAATAACATAAAGAGTGAGTTCGGTGTCCTTAGAGAAGGCAATGTGCAATTTTATATGATTAAAAATGTTTTACAAAGCAAAGGAAGGGGCTGGGATTGAGTGTGAGATATTCTAGCAAATAATATCAATGTCAGTAAAAGTGTATAGGTGGACCTATTTCTGTGTTATCAAAATAAATATCTTTATTATCATAGAGCTATCAGATCTGCTAGAAAGCATTGGTGTTATCTCTAACACCGCTGTTCTGTGTAACATAAAACAAACTAGCTCTGTATTCCCTATACTTGTAACCATGAAGAGTAATCTTAACAACTTTACAGCTTTTATGCAAACCTTCATAAAAAAAACTAAATTTCAATACAAATAACCTTTGATTGAGCACCATTAATCCAAAAAAATCAGAGCTGTTTCCAATTAAAAAAAGGAATTAAAGGTATATGACTCCCCTGAACTAGCTAAAATGGACATTTTTCCAGAAGTCCATGAGGTGGTTTCAGCTCAAAGTTTTTATTGTAATAGTTGCAGCCTGAACAAAAGAAAATACACATCAAACCACATGGTTGCGTGAATGCAATTTTGTGTGTCTAAATGCAGCATAACCATCACAATCCTTTGTTGGCCTGTAAATAGCAAATGGTACCCTCCTACAAAAATATGTAGGAGGATGTTCATACCATCATCCAAATATGGTGGCTCTCAGGAACTAGGAGAAGCCATTAGGCACATCTAGTTTGTTTTCTGGGCTGCTAGTAGCTAATCGGCTTTAGAATCTCATCCAGGCAATTTCTTGAATAAAGCCAAGGTCTAGGCTTCAGCAATGTAGCTCAGTACCTTAAATCTTTGTATAAAAAGTTCCTCTTGTTCTAAATGCACTTCTTCATAGATTCCAGTTGGGATTTTTGGTTTGTGTTTCTCTGTTGATTATTGAGAAATCTATTGGGTTGTCAATGCCTTTGAGGATTTTGTAAGATTGAAGCATCTGCTCTTTGCAATACCCTCTGTTCAAGACTAAAACAATTTAGTTCTTTTAACCTGTCAGAAGAGGACATTCATTTGAGACAGGGAATGGATGTTCTTTGGATGGATTCCAGAGCAGCAATTTATTTTCATATAGCTGGCAGATCAAAGTTGAATGAGACAAATGTCTAATCTTGGGTATCTACAGCATTGCAAATTGTATCATTTTGATAGACATATAGCATCTTTTTAATGCCTTGGTCAAATAATTGACTTTCCCTTTTATCAGACATAAGTTGTACACCTGTTTTCTAAACAGGTCACTACTATATCTTTATGGGATGATTTTCATACCACCCTGGTACAGAATAAGACATTCTGGATTCTGTTTCACCCCAAATTGGAAAAGTTACTTAATTTGAACTGCAGTTCCATCGGTGACTCCTAAATTCATTGAAAGGTTTCATAAAAGGTAAGCATATTGTATTTGCTTCACAGCTGCATAAATCTTGTTTTGGTACCCTAATTGAACTGGAAACCACGTTTGCTTGTTAACACATTAGAAAATGCAAATAGAATTTATAAATATATAAATATATTTGTAAATGCATTAACAGAGTGGCAAATGTGATCATATGCAACCTGTATTGTACATTGTTAGTAACAAACCCTAATCCTAACAATAGTTCGAACTATACGCCTAACTCTAATCCAAATGTTTATAACATCATTAATAACATGTTAATCGATTTCTAAACAAATATTCATAAATAACTAGAATTCTTATTTTATTTAATTGCTCAGAGACTCTTTGCAGATATTCCTGCTGCTAGATTGGCACAGGGGGTATTATTTCTTCTGCAGAGTTGGCTGTAGTACAGCCTCACTATCTGTCGGAACTAAGGGAGACAATACAGGACATGACAAAGGGTAAATCACCTAGCATTAATAGTATCCCTCCTGACTTTTACCTGCCTTTTGGTCCCAATAAGTACTGCCCTTGAGAAGGTTACAATTCAGAGGGGTGTTAATACTGCTGTTATATCCCTGTTATTAAAAAAATACAAAGACGTTGCAAAGATGTTCGTGCTGTTGTATATACTGAGCCCAAAAATAAATATAATAAATTATATTTTTAATATTTTGGTATTTGGTGAGTGACTGTTATACTCTCAAGTAACTTTGACTGTTGTGTTTTATCACTTTAGTGAAAGATTTGATTGGACACAAGTGATCAGGTGATCTAATCTATTGAATGTCAAGCATGGTTCAAATTAAGAAAGAAAAATATGATGCCTCATTTATCAAGACAGCAATGTCTTTGTGTTGTTGATATGTTGAAGCAACATCTCAGCTGGACTCGTTTGCAATGGGTCAAGATTTTGTGTTGACAACATTGATGGACAAGCAAGTGTTATGCAGTCATTTAAATGATAAGCCATTGTGTATGACAGAACAATAGATGGGGAGGTCAAACACATTGCTACAGAGCTCCATGTGTAAAGATTAATTTTGGATTGATGAATAGGTACAAGCTTTTTCAGGCTCTATGAGATAAACGGGAGAGAACCCCCTAAGATAGGAATTGCAATCTGGTGTTTTACATGAATTCCAAACCACAGTTTATATTCCTAGTAGCATTGTTATGCACCAGTCTAGTTAAATTACCTATTGAGTTATAGCGAAAGATTTCTTGTCCAGTCATTTTTTGATATCTTTGATAATTTACTGCAATTATAAATCTATCCCTTTGGATGATCAGTATATGTAAAAGATTCTCAGCATAAGTGCAATATTTAAATTGGACCATCCAGTATAAGCTTATGCACATTCCAAACAGAAATATATTTTTGAAATGGTTTGGAAATGTGAGCTGAGCTGTTGGTTTTTGCACTGAAAGTCCCATGCTGCTGCTACAGAAGAGGCATCATCATTTGCAGGAGTGATGCAACTCTGACTGACAAGAAAGAGTTAATTTATAAGAGTCAAACTGGGTGGCAAGATGAAGATACAGTACATTGAGGATAAACCACCTTCACTGTTCCTCAGCCAGTACCACACTGCCACTTGGAGAATACTAATCACAGTCAGCTAATGACTTAATCCAGGCAAAAAATATATATTTTCATCCATCATGAAACCTACTGTATGTCCAGATGATGTGAATTATTAGAATAACTAATGACTTAAACTAGAGGATTATTTGCATTTCGGTATCCACTTCACTTCCAAAAAACCATTATGGGTGCAGCTGATAAAAAATTAAAAATGTTGCAAATAATGGTCTAAAAGCTTTTACCTTCTGATGATCTACTTTGAAGGGAAATCTGAAAGCTTTTTTTACATAATAAACATGATCCAAAACTGACACTGAGGTCTGTGTTCAGCGTAAAGCCGAAATGATCTTTACCTGAAAAAATGTTGGGTAAAATGCGAAGAAAATTAGTATCAGTATTATTTATCTGTTGTAGCTATACAGAACATATTTCTGTTCTTAACGTATGTGAGCAAAATTTTTTATTAGATACATAAATATTATAACAAATATATAAAACCAAGACCACCCAAATCTGAATATTCAATCACAAAGCAGGCATTAGGGAATGTATATTTTCCTCCCTTAATGTGGTTTTGTGTGCAGACGTTAATTGCTACCTTTTTTTTTTCTCAAGGACTGCTAAAACCGAGCGGTGCTATTTCACCACATTTCTTGCCATGCAAAGCCACAAAAAGGAGCTAACACTTTTTTTTCTCTGGTTTTGGGGGGCAAGCATGTCACCATTTAGCTGCAGCATCTTTTTTTAACAGCTGTAACAGATAACTGTCAGGATGGGACTGCAGCATCTGCTGCTGGCTGAAAGTCTCAATAAGATAAAGTAAGCAGATTGTTGTCCCTGGTAGTGACTGACTTCTACCAATAAGAATATGAGTGTTTATAAAAGTCAGATTGTTCCCATATGTAAAAGCCAATGCTAACTCTAAGGGATATACAGAAATAATCGGAGGTTAGGGTTGGAGTTTGGTTTTAGTAATAGCTAAGAATTAGGATTTGTTACTAAAATTCAATTCATCTACAGTAAAGGCTGGTTATTATTACATTTATGTCACTGTATTTATGCTCTCTTCATATACTGTACAGTATGATATTTATAAAGTATTTATAAGTCAATTTTATCTCCTAATCTAAAGTGTTAAACTAAATTATAAATTAGTAGTTAACTAAATGATTTGCAGATACAAAACATTGCTGCACCTGAACACTCCAGAAAATTAACTGTATAATTGTGATCAACTATAGTATATTGAAGCATTAAAGAATGTGTTTTTCTGGGGTACTACTACACCTTGAGGGTACCATGAGTCATTCAAAGGGGGATTTTTTTTTTCTAAACTTAGGAGTGCATGAATATATTTTCCAATACCAAAATGCAGAATATCTTGGTACATCTTAACATAAAACAGTACATAATATGCTCAAGTGAGATTGCTTTTTCTTGCTCTTAGTATTTCACTTTATATCCTATTGCATAGGGTGAAAGCCGATCAGTATGGCAGGAGTAACATTTTCTGTTCATCTTGTGTGCTCTGCCACAAGATGCTGTCTTTGAGATTCTCATTTTCCTATTAACGCTGCTTCTTTTCAGTTTGTTTTGGAGCATATCTAGCACCTGCAAACAATATCAGTTTTAGCTTTTAAGAGACTACACTGCCAGCTGTGAAGGAATTCATACTCTCAGTCACGCTGATCACTAAAGAAATACTCTATATATATATAACAGCTGCAGATTACATCCCTTTTATAAAGAAAGGGAACATGAGTTTTCATAATACAGTTTTGATTTGAAACTTCAAATCATACAGTTTTGATTTGAAACTTTTATGCACAGTTGGTACTAAAATGGCTAAGCATTGGAAAAGTTGAACAGTGACAATATTATACTAAGAGGAACTGAAAAGCTTTTGGGTAACAAGTCTTAGAGATGAAAAGTGATTAGATTAGGCATAATGAATTGAAATCTGCAAATACTCCATTAATAAGGGAATTAACTATATTTAACACCAATATAACTATTATTCCAGAAATGCACTTACGGGACATACAGAGGCATCACCTATCAATAAAAGTCCAACTCTGATGCTTAAGGGCACCAGACAGTTACATTGCATATTTTTTTCTAAACATTTTTAAATAATCATTAGTTTGAAATTGCTAAATTGCTCCACTTTTATTTATAATTATAAATAATTATTTTATTTACATAATTTAGAGTTAGGTCAGGATGGGAGGATAGAGTTACAGGAGTTAAAGCTGACCTGAAAAGGACTAGAGACTGTTTTCTAACTGCTTCATCCAATTCAGGGTCACAGTGGACCTGAAGCCTATCTTGGCAAGAAACAAGAAGGTACCCCCATGACAAGGTACCCCCTGGACTGGACACCAGTCTGTCACAGGGCACAGACACACACTCACACCAGGGCCAATTAACCTAACAATGTGTCTTTGGACTGTGGGAAACCAGAGTGCCCAAAGGAAACACACACGAGCACGGAGAGAACTACTAGAGACCATTCACCTATGAGAACTTAGGAGTAGGTTCATTTAAGGTGCATCCTTTAATTAGCTAATTGATTAGCTAATAGTTCAGACAGGTACTGAGGTGCCAAGCCATGCAGAGCCTTTTCCCTGGGCTTCAAAATTATGAACACACTGTGCTTTCAATCAAGAAAATCTGTAAGATATTGAAATTTTAATATACCTTGAAAAAAATATGAAGCTAAATTGAATCAGTAACCAAATCAAGAGAACTGACAAGTTCAATTTGGGATGAATACCAGAAGATTCCCTGATCTATTTAATATTAAAAACGGGATTTTAGCTCTCAGATACCTCCTTGTACATTGCATTTTGCTGGGTTATGTGAAAATTGTGTATGGGTGTGATCTCTCCATACCCGAGTTTTACAGGTCACACGGAAGCATCCATTTGTAGAAGCAGTTCAGGTGGATAGCTGCGTCAGCATGCGTAGGCTGCAAAGGAACAAGTAATAGGTTTATTCCATGCTGAAAAGAGAAGAAAGAAAACACAACGTTTTGGCCGTGGAGCCTTCTTCAGGTGGGAGGAAGACAGGGCAGGCTCCACGGCCGAAACCTTGTGTTATCCTTCTTTTCCTTTCAGCATGGAATAGACCTATTACTTGTTCATTTGTAGAAGTAGTTGATGAACTAAAAAAAATTAAGAAAAGCAGGGATATCCTCTCCTGCTTATCTATCCAGCAGATGTTATAGATAATTATTGTAAATATACAATAAAATTTGTGACTAAATAATAAGGAAAATGGGTATGCTTAGAAGTCTTTGGGAACATAACTGAATTCCCTTTATCCTTTCAGGACTTTCAAACAACCTATTTGTTTAATTACTCAGTAAAATATATGTGTTTGTGTCTTTAAGAACAACAATTTATGGTGACCAACTGTATAAGACTTGTTTAACAATATCTATCCAGGAAAAGTTTTCCCTAAATTCGTTTAAAATTATTTAAAAATTCACATACACAGTTGATGCCAATTAAATTGTCTGAAGTCAGGAAACTGTTGATTTATGGTTGACTACAAACCCGTTGAGTTGGGGCTCTAGAGAGTAGGTCAAACCTGCCAGAGGGGATAAAACTTGGATGCATCAGTACTTCTGATCCATTAAGTTAATAATGGATTTGGTTAAGTCATTAAGAATTAAGGTGAAATCAATTAAATCTGGAGAGTGTGGCATTACTAGGTGTAAGTATCACTGATGATGTCCGTATGACAGGCCATATACCTGGTATGACAGGCTTTTAAAGTGTCAAATATGAGCATAATAGTACATACCATAACATATCTCAAAGTAGACTAGCATTTTGTTCTATGTTTCACATTCTGTTTTTTTCCAATGGGAACATTATGAAATTGACCACCTTTGTCTTTTTGGGTATATGACATGATAGTCTTCACTGATATTACTGGAGGTGTTTTTTGTTTTGCTTTCAACTTTTAAAGTTAGATTAGTGTGAAACTTTTTGGAGAAAAAAAAGTGAGGTCTGCATTGAAATATATACACATCTAACTTGAAGCCTGTGGTCCATTTTCTGCCAGGATCTGTCATGCAATGACTGCTAGCTGGAACTAAATGATTGATTGATTTTCCAGTTGGGTGACATAATCAGAGCTTTCTTGCTGCAATCAATTGTTTTTCTGGCCTAGTAAGACTTGTTATACTAGATGTGCTGGCATTTCTAAAGAAAGTGTAGGTTGGAAGTGTAGAGCATGCTAAATGTGATTTTATCAATCTAGTGACAGATCAAAATCACTGAAAGCTTTCAAAACACTGAAAAAGGCTGTTTGTGTAAATATATGAAAGCAACATTTCTCTGTACTAGCACATATCCTTCAATCTTGAACCAGTTTTAATGTGTAATTTGAGGCTAAGAATCTGTAGGCATCACATGCATCTGCTTGCTTGTTTTAATCACCATTCTTGTGTGGAAGTGGGTCTGCTTGTGTGGGCTCCTGGTTTTCTGTTTTTAATGACCAGGCTACTGTTTGTAAGAGAGGGTTTAACCATCTGGAAAACCATGTTCTGTGGTCACAAGAAAGATCTCAGACTACAAGCACATTACGAACCTAGACTATGTAACTCATAGTGTAAGTTATTTACCTACTTCACTCGAGAACTATCAGCCAGTTTATATTTATTGTGCACCATGCAAACAAAAATATACAAGTTGAAAGAGAAACAAAAACCCAATTTTATTTTTATAGATCACAATAACCCAACTACAATTTCTTCCTGTGTATATTTGAACTGTTACATTTTACTCCAATTAAATATGTTTCTGAGTAGCAAAAATATCATGTTTGTATAGCTTTTAGAGACAGCATCTGCATGAGGTCTGCATTTCACTGAGCTCACCCTTTAAGGTCAGTTTTGTTAGTCATATGCATAAGTGCCATGAAATGCTTATGTAATGAAATGAAACACCAAAACAAACATAGAACAGCAGCAGACACAACAACAAAGTTAAATAACATAAAACTTAAATACAAGTCAGCATAATCAGTGCGAGTTAGTGGTAGAGTTCAATAATCTTACAGCTTGCAGGAAGAAGATATCTCTGAGTCTGGAGATACGTGCTTTTATGCTCCTGTAACACTTAACAGAGGGAAGAGGAGAGAAAAGTGAGAAACCAGGATGATTGTTATCCTTAGCAATACTTCCAGCCTTCCTGAGACAGCAAGTTGTAAAAATGTCCACAATAAAGGGGAGCTGTACTCCAATAATGGACTGGACTGACCTGATCACTCCCTGTAATGCCTTTCGGTCAGACAATGAGCTGTTGCTAAACCACACTGTAATACCACATGTGAGCACTCTCTCAATAGCGCACCTGTAAAATATATTAAGAATAGTTGAAGATAGACCAATTTTTTTTAACTATCTGAGGAAGTAAAGGCACTGTTGTAGCTCCGGTTACATGTTAAATCATTAGTAATGAAGGTACCCAGGAACTTGAAGCTGCTAAACATCTCTACAGCCACTCCATTGATGTGAACAGGGGTGTGGTCCCCACCCTGCTTTCTAAAATCGACAACCAGCTCTTTGGTTTTGCTGACATTGAGGGGGAGATTATCCTCACTCCACCAGGTTCCTGACCTGTCCCATCATTACTAGTAATTCAGTCAGTACATAAACTAAAACTCTATTGAATACAGGACTTAGTCTAACGTTTTCCACTGTTTTTCTACACCTTGTCAATAAATACGAAAAAAAATCTGTGTAAGCAGGCAAAATGTGTCAATTCATTCAGTCTATAAATATATTATCAATAAAGATGAGTGAGACAGTTCCAGAGTCACCCTTCTATGGCTAAGCAATGACATTACTTCCACCATGTGTCACAAATAAGAAACAGTGATATTCTTTGGAAGTCTTTCTCCATACCTTTCCATTACTTCAAAATTTACTTGGTCTCTTCTGTCTATACAGTAAGTTCTTTTTTCCAAAATTCCCCTAGTCTTGTATTGTGCAATGCCTCTAGAACTCATTATTTTCTCAATTAAAAAATCAAATTAGGTCATTAATTTAAAAGTGGAATGGAGTGAAATACAGGATGCTGTAGGATGAGCCCAGCACTTACACATTTTTCCACTTGGTGAGTCAAGCTCTTCTTTAATAATTTTGCAAGCTCTTTTTCTTGGAAGCTCAACAAGATTTAGAGACAAAGAAGATGGTAATTGAGAGGACCATTTCTTTATTATCGAAATACAGATTAATATTCACACTCTGTGCTATGAATCTATCATTTTTGGCCTGAAGGCTCATTTCTAACCTTTTGCATATATCTTTAATCTGTAATATATGCAAGAGTTATTCACACATTTTTAAAATGTCGGCTCTGCCTTTCCTTTTGTGGTCACATATCTTTATCTTGTTTTTAGTGTTGCAAATATCTTCTTTCTCCAGTAGTATTTGTTTCTCATGAGTGTTCACAGGGTTCTTTAATGTATTATTGTGACCTCTACAAATACAAATGGTTCTACAGTATACAACCCTGGCTAGTTTGCAAATACCTATTTTATTTCAAACATATTTTATTTCTATTATATTAGGAAAATGCAATTTGAGTAAACTTTATATGAATACATTATGTGAATGGGTTTCAAATAGAACTTATATTAAATGAATCAGTTTTTCCATATATACAGTAAATATATATAAATACTTCATACCACAGAGAAATGCCTTTCTAGACCCTAGTATGGAATGGAAAATTCCTAGGGAAAATATTAATTATTCTTTTTCTTACAGTTGCAATTCCTTTTATTGCAAAATATCAAGTAAACAATAATCAAATGGCATGGTGCATCTCATAACATGATGAAGAGGTCACAGAAATTCATTAAAGATGCCAAGGAAACAAAAAGAGATACTGGTGAAAAAAGATAACGTTTGTGCTGAGAAAGACAAAGATATGTGACTTCAGAATAAATTTTAAAAATCTATACAGAAAGATAGAAATGAGCCCTCAGGATAAAAATGATAGACATATAACATGGAGTCTGAATGTTAATCTATATTGTGATAAGAAATATTCTTTCAAATTAAAATGCTGCCTGTCTTCAAATCCTGCTACTTGAAAAGATAGCAATGTTTGCATTATAGAGACACGTCTGGAGCAGAAATGTACTTGCATGAAGCATGGCTATGGCTTCCTTTTTCTTGATTGTTACAGCTTACCCTATGTATTTTATACTGTAAAATATACCACTGTTCATTTGTACTGTATGTGACATATACAAGGACCTCAACTGGCTATTTGGAAAAAAATGTTACGATTCATAATGAAGAAAACTGCACATTGTTTCCTAACAATTATATGGCTTTGTTAAAAAAGGTTTTCATTCACTTATTATCATTCATGAATTAAAATGTTCTTTTGCTGAATTATGCTCAATATACTATGTATTAATGCTGTACATAATACGATTTAGTATTACCATAACTGTTTTTACACCAGGTAAACAGAAAGTGAAGTTATTGTATTATTAAAGCCAGGTCCATTCTCAAGGACCCCAGTCATACCAGGCACAAACTGTTTTCTCTCCTACCGTCCGGTAAACGGTACCGAAGCATTCAGTCAAAGTCCAACAGATTACGGAACAGCTTCTACCTCCAGGCAATAAGACTGCTAAATAGCCAACCTGCAGCTTCTTCAGCAAATCACCTGTAATGGCTACATGGACATACTGTACAGTTTTCATTGTATTCGGCATACTACACTACTTGGACATAATATATTCAATACACCCTGGACACATAGCAGGTCTATTTATATTGAGTTTTGTCTGAGTTTATTTTATTCAATTTCTATTGCATTATTATCTATTATTATGTAACCTTATTTTGTAACCTTAATTTTGTGATTTTTATCCCCCCCCAGTGAGCTTGTAGAAAAGACATTTCATTACCAGCAACTATTGCTGCATGCTGTATTGTAGTGCATTTGATAAATAAACTTTGATTGATTGATTAATTGATTGATTGATCTGCATAATTTAAAACTGTCATTTGAATGTGAAAATTAGAAATTCCCTTTTGCTTGAAATGTAAGGTCTTCTTTGGAGTGTGTACAATTCATATTACACACCAAGTGCATCAGCAGTAATTAAAGAGACTGTTTAGAACAGGGGTGGGGAACGTCCGGCCCGCCAAGGACCAAAAGAAATCATTTGGTCTGGCCCTGCCAAGGCAACCGCAGGCGTAGAGATGGGCGATAATTCGATAACGATAATTATCGCGATATCATTTTCCTCGATATAATTTTAACAAAAGTTCGATATATATGTTTCTGTTTGCATGTTTGCGCATGCGCACAAAATACTCCGCGAGTACGCGTGTGTTTTTGCGGACCGGGCAGCTAACAGATTTGTTTAATGTTTCTGCTGTTTGGCAAGTGTTGTGTTCTTAAAATAAAGAGTTGTTTAATTTACCAATTAACTGTCTGGTTTCTTCAACTTTCACTCAGGAGAAAAAATCTGCCTTTAAACTTGAAAGAAATAATGATTTGACATTTATCGTGATAATTATTGATATCGACTAATATGAAAATTTTTATCGTGATATTGTGATAACATGACGGGACAGACACACATGCTTCTCGTCAGCTGCCCGCGGCCCGTCTGCCTGTATTGCGGTGACTCAGAGGACAGTCAGTGCCAGGCAGGCTGGGAGTGTATACGTTGTGAAAGTGTTAACACACTATTTTTTACGAACTGCAGGATGAAGTCAAGCAGTTCATGGAGATTAAGGGAAAACCTGTGAGGGAACTCAATGATAGCAAGTGGCTGTTTGATCGACTGCGCTCCAGACTGACCGACGCAAACCTGGAAAAGCAGTTGCAAGTAGCAACATCATCAATACCAGCTAACATCACACGCCTCACCAAAGAGAAGCAGTTCTAGCCATCACATTAGGGGTGAGTTAATTAAATGTTTGACCAAATATACAGTAGCAGGCTAATTTTAAATTGATAATATTGTATGGCCCGTGAATGATGTTATAAATATCCAAATGGCCCTCGGCAGAAAAAAGGTTCCCCACCCCTGGTTTAGAAGTTGCTTTGACATGGAGCTCAACATGGTTACTAAAGAATTTCTTCAGGACTTGTTTATGCTAAATTACAATGAAGAGATTTTGGACAACTTTGGAAATCTCACAAGCTGAAGAGTGTGCACAAAAACACAGCTCAGGGAAAAAATACACAAAGTTTTGAAGTATTGTTCTATGGTCCATAAGACTGAGTAGCTGCTGAGAAACTGATGCCTGTTTTTTTCAATATACCATTTGACTATTAGACTGTTACACCATTAGGCTATTTGACAGTGAGAATTGTAGGCTGAGGTATGAGAGAGAAGGGTTAAAGTAATAGACCCACTACCTAATGTTCCTACTTTGATTAAAGCCACAAAAATTAGACTTCTGTGATTCACACAACCGTTGTTCATTTCAGATATTTTCTAAATTTTTAAACTGTTAGAAACTGGAACATCAGCAAAAAATGAGGGGGCAAAGGTTAAGCAAAATACTGCTTAATTATTTTAATGATCAATGAAAGGGATAGCTTTTCCACATTTTTTTCTACACAGTATCTGCACTATGTATTGTGACAGAATAATTCTGTTTACCCAAACTGTGCCTGGATATACTGTAGTTTGTTTTGCAAATTGCTTCTTTTCCAATGGAACTCCCCCTTGTGCAGTCACATTCAAAGTGGTACTTAACGTTTTTCTTTGCTTTTCTATCACAGTATTAAGGCATTGATCACAAGAGGTTTCAGATCTGACAATAGTGATACTACTCAGAATAAGTTTCTGCAAAGTGACAGAATAGGAAACCTAACTCAAGCACTGCACTCCTCAAAGCTCGCCCCAATTTGCCTAATTTGTTAATTCAACCCGCAGAAAGTATGCCCACAGTGTTTTAATCATTCACAGTCTAATGAAAATTCTTTATTTAATCATTAACATCTTTGTTTCACTACTCAGCCATTTTTTGTCATCCTTCAGTTAACTCATTTGCTTACATTATTCTATGTCATTTTTATGGTTACCCTTATTTTAAAAGTTCAGTTTCAAATAATTTGATATAAAAATACTCTTAAAAGGAATGCTTACTATTATAACATGAAATATTGGAAAAATGTAGAAGGTTTGGACAACATCAGCAGAACAATGATACAAAACATTATGGAAGGAGATGAGCCCCAAGGAAGAGGTGT
Organism: Atractosteus spatula; assembly: GCF_055471065.1. Lineage (NCBI taxonomy): Eukaryota > Metazoa > Chordata > Actinopteri > Semionotiformes > Lepisosteidae > Atractosteus > Atractosteus spatula. The sequence continues at coordinate 60,225,414 of NC_142708.1, read as the reverse complement.
AGCGATGGGACACATGGAGACCAAGGACAATAAGGGACACTTGGAGACCAAGGACAATAACCACTCAATACAGTAAGTCTCACCAAGAAACTTGATATGTTCAGGGGTGGCATGGGGGCAATAAGAAATTTGTAATGTATGCCTGTTCTTAAACAGAGGTAAACTAGCCCAAGAGAGAAAGGAACTAGGAAGTGAGAAAATATAGTGAATATTACAGACAGCAGCCTGGACTAGGTGAGATAGTGGTCCTGAATTCAAGGGGTGTGTTTATGACCATGGAAGAAGGAAGGTACAGTATGTTTAAATTAGGGAGGAGGGGGAAGGAGGACAAGGAGGAAGAAACAGCAGAGTAAGGGGGAGAAGATGGGAACTTAGCAGGGTGAAGGTGGTGGGTGAGAGTGGAAATTAATTATTAATAACAATTTGCTGTTTATTGTATATTATAGAACACCTGCATATTTACTGTATCTACAATACAGTAGGGTAACAAAAGTTTTCCTGTGGTGTTTATATTGTATGCAGGTACAGCATACTGCATTTGTGTTTGGGTTTTTTCATACATCCCTACTGTATGTTCTTTGGAGTAATATGTGCTCTGTTGGCTACGTCCTGTCAAAAATCATAGCAGAATTCACACTCTGGAAGCCATTTCTCTCGATTATCTTCACTCAGTTTCCTGAGGCAGCTCAAAACAAATCTCATATGATATCTCAGGGGCATCATATCACTCCATTTATTAAATGCTTTTAAAGAGTGCTGCATTTCCCCCAGACCTGCTGAGTCTTCTTCTTGTAATTGTTTTAATCATTTGGACATTGCTATATTAAAAGAGTGAAGTACATTCAGATGTTACTGTCCCTTCTTTATTTTAGCAGGATATTTAAATATTGTAAGATCCTTACCAAATGCTTTTATATATTACAACATCTACATTCACAGATGGGAATTGTACTGAATCATTTCAAGTAAAGTAGCTTCCGCATTAAAGTTACAACATCAGTGCTCCATAAGGGATTTGAACCTATAACCATATGATTATGGGCACAAAGCAATTGTCACTGCTCCACAGTTACTAGCGAGCTATACAATGTCTTCTATTATACAATACTTATGCTGTACTTCACATACACATGTAAAGAATTTTGTAGGCATGTTCTTTGATGTTATGCGTAACTGCATTAAATGGCACTTGAAAAGATCTGGTTGTATTGTGTTTGGCTATACTGCAGAAACATTTTTCTGATGTCACGCTCCAAGTTAAGCAATTAACAAGACTCAACAAAATTAACATTTTAACAAGAGTAAAAAAAATTTAACACATAATACTTTACGTACATTAATTTGATGAAATATTAGATTATATATTTATGGTATTTCTAATGTTTCGTGGGATGTCTTTGACACATATTGGCCCATGGTTAACAATTTCATATCACTCTTTTCTGCTCCAGTCTATCAACAGGGAATATGGCATTACAACTGCACATCTCTAGCAGGTGTTAGCCATCTGTCACACACCATTATCAAATATTTTTTGTAACATGCGTATTAAAAATAATCTCTGAGGCCTTCCCAAAAGCTATGCCAGCAGGTCAAAGTGAAAAAAATTAAGTTATTACCCTTGTCAGTGTGGTTCTTTTCATGATTCACAAGTGGTGGTAATTTACAGGTTACCAAGTATACTGTTTCTGTAAAAGTTACAGCTACAGTAGGATTTATAGCTGTAGTTTAAATAATAAATTGGCTTACAAAGAATCCTCTTATTTCCTAACTTGGTGGGGAGACAGAACTGCAGCAGTAGGCCATCAATTACTGTTATACTTCCATAAAAGTACAAAAGCAGAAAAATAAAACAAAAGTCAAGGGCAAATAGTGATAAGAGAAGGTCTTGTTCCTTGCAAAGCACATAGACCTTTAAAGAAATATTCAATGCTCTGGAAAATGATATCAATTGATCTGGAAAATTGTGCAACACCAGCTTTTGTTCAGGGACTGCAAATGATACTTTGTACATAAGTGTGTAATAAATAGGCAAGTATAATTAATCTAGTGTACTTATCTACAATCTCCAATAGTTTCCAAGTATCTCCAAGCTACAGTACCTATTGTAACTGCCTTTAATTAACTTAGGCAGACCAGATGCACAATCAAAATTAAATATAAACTGCAACCAATGAAAGATTCTCTTAAATTTTAGTTAGTATATTTGATTGTGAAAGACTGCAGTCCTTTAAATAAAATATGATAACATTCCAGTACAATTCTGTACAGGACAGTACTTCTTCAAATAAAACATATTGGACAAGAGGTAATTGTTTTACAACTATCAAATGTTGCTACTCTGAATTTTATGAATTGCACATTTAGTCTTAATCTTAAAAATTAAGTCCAATATTCATAAGACGTAAAAGAACCTCTGTGATATGCCCCATGCTTGTACCATTCATGTGATCCTCTGTCTTGTTTACACTGGCCTATTCCTGCGTCTGCTTTTTTTCTGCTTTTCAGCCTCTAAAACATGGAAACAAGTGTCATCTTCAAATTGCTTTTAAATGACAGTGCAATTTCCAGTGTGCTTTTGGTACATTTATCAAAAGGACACTAAAAATGTCACATTTTTTGTGGTCGGTGAAAATAACTATTGCTTTTGTATCTCTGGCATTAAAAATACAATACTCATGGCTTTACCATCAAAGTAGAAGACTTCGTTTTGTCAGTTTAATTTGTTTCTATATTATTGTATTATTCTATTTAAATATATATGCAGTCCTAAAAGAAACCCTAAAGAATACTGAGTGACAATTTAAACAATCTTTAAATGGTAAGATATATATTATATACACTATTCTGTTTGTTGATGTGTTTGAAAAAATGAAGTATAAAAAATTATTTACAGAAAAGTTTATATTGGGTAGTGAAGGGGTCTACACCATGGAAAGCCATTGGGTCTTCTGGTTTTCATTTCCATAATTGAACAAAGATTTGGTTTAGTTAATAAGGTAATAATATTAGCAGCGTCCTTAAAAACTCTCTAAAGATACCCGGAGGACCTCAAGAATAAAGGCTCTCCATGATCTGGGCTAAGTTTGAAAAATGCTGGTTGAAAAAGATAAAACAAAGCGGCAAGTGTTCAATCAGGATCATCAAATCATTTAATTTAAAATTAAACTGGTTTTAACATATTGGCAGAGTAGATGGTTTAAAATCCTAGAGTCAGTTTTACAAATACAAACACAGCTGTAGGTGAGGAGCTATTTTGAGCTGACAGTGTATGACAGTATAAGGAAGTCCTTTTACCTTTCATGCATAATTAAATATGCTTTGCTTGTATTCAATTCTCAGTGGTTCAGCTAACAGGGCTTTCATTTAACACTATAAAATATGAATGGGTTGCATGACAGTTTGGCATTGCCCTGGAAACTGTTAACAAGGGCTGGAGTGTTTGAAAGGACCACCATGATCATCCATCCCATTGCCTCAAGATCTTGAAAAACCTCAGTGGTTTCTGCAGCGCATGATGTGGTTAAATGGATTTTCTGAACACTTGGCTAATTGCTCACAAGGAGGTATCTTGTAGTGATGGGCCTTCACAAATATGAGTAAGGACCACATATGGTTTATAGAATTAGTGAGGTATTTGGGTAGCATCTGTTGATTTAACCACAGTGGTGAATTAAAATAATTTCAGATTCCATAAATGTGGAACTCATCTATATTTATGGCAGCTTTGAGAAGATTGATTATTAGGTTTCAGGCCTATCCAATGAAGTGGTAAAGATAATTATTAAAGAATATATTTAGAAACATTATAACAGAAATTAAAAATGGTTCCTTCCATTTAACTACCATTTAACAATTTTTATCTGTTTTTTGGGTGAAGATGGTTTATAAAGACCTCAAGTGATTTTAAAACAGGATTAACATGAAGATGATCATGGGGTATTTTAAGTAAAAGCTTATCCACCAAGTTAATCTTGGTTACTCTGATTTGTTCCCATCAGAGACAAGAGCTGGAAGAAACCATAAGTAACTGCAAATGTAACAAGTTAATCATCAAGAAAATGTGCATTATATTGTCTTTTGAAATTTATTTAGTTTTTTGTTGTTGGCACATGCTAGTAAACAATATTGCTCCTGCAGTACGGATTAATTAAAACATGTGGCAGTGATCAAAAAGTTACATTCACATGCTGAAAAACCAAGCAGCAAAAAGGAATAGCACTCTGAGTTCATACAGGGGGAGGCCTGTGTCTGGATTGTATTCCTTTGTGAAGCAAGATAAAAGTAAGAGAAAGGGGGTATTGCAGTTTTTATACCTTTGCTTTCAGATATCCAGATATCAGTTCTTGTTTTTTAATACACATAGTGACTTTATAACATATGAAATATCCCACCCATCTCCAGCTCCAGAAACCAGATGCTAAGACCAAGTACTCAACAGAAATAAACAGTACACAGTACACATGATGATTTCACCTTAATATCAAACAGCCTAAAGTTATGTTTTTAAATATTTTAGAGTCTTAGAAAACTAACGGTATAAATTAAATGAATGGGATTTGTGTTTTTCTAATTCTTTGTGTTTAATTGATTTTTCTGACCTTTTTCCTTAGGTCTTCTGTGATGGACTTGCATGCAACTGGCATTTTACATAAACCTAGCCTTCATGACTATTGCATATCAGAACACTGTTCTAAGTCATATTAGAATATAATTTAAGTATATTTTCATGTTCTGCAACTCGATATAATTATGGAAATTATGTTTATTATATAGGTTTCTGTATATAAAAATTACAGGGAAGTACAGGGAAGGAATTATACAAACATAATGATAATGTGCAAATATTTATTGGTAGTTTGTAATACTTTCCTCTCTTTTGTCAACATACTGTTTTTCATGGATATCGAGCAGAGGATTACTGCAAACTCTGTTCTCAATCAATATAAAATATTTTTTATTAATACAATAATGATATAAATGCAAAACCTAGTTCTACTTTACCATCATAGATTGCTTCCCCTACCCAAGTGAAAGAAAGACAAAGAAAAAAAATCTGTTCAGTTTAGATGGTACTGAGGACACAGGTTAGATTTTGTGCTAATATAAGGCTCCATTTACTGTAGGTGTAAGTGAGATATATCAGTAGTTCATATACCGTTTTATAACAGTAGTAAACAAAACAATACTATACAGTATATACTATGCAATATGCTGTAATGTTGTAATACTTAAAAAAAATGCCATTGAAAACAGCACATTTCCAAAACTGCAGAGTCAGTTGATCAAGCAGTGGAAGAAATGAAAACTGAAAAGCTGCTGCAGGGAACTCTTGAGATAGACTGAGACCTTCACAGCAGGCATACTATCAGGTAATCCTGAAGTGTTTCAGGATCAGTGGGTGTTGTGTGCTTAAGAGGAAATGCTGTTGCACTGCTATGAAACCAAACAGCAATAGACTGATGAATTAGAAAGATAAAACATCATGAAAGATAAAAATAGGCAAAGATGAGCTGAAGTAACAAAGCCTATGATAATTCATATTTGGAGCTTTTTTTTGCTAAAGGATCTCTGCTTCTACTCAGTTTAATAGAATAAACATATTATGAAATCTTGGGTTTGAAATTTTCTGACTGGCAGGTTGGAGTTCGATTTAATAGGGGTTTGAGTTTTACTGCAAAATATGTTTGTATTTGAATGGTTTGTCTATACAAATCTCCTCTCAAGCTTGGTAGACAGACAAGTAAATCCATCTGTTAATGACAAAAGCAAATTTTTGTTTAGATTTCAGCTGAGAGTGAAAGGGGAAAGTTTCTTTCTTTAGAGAATATTCGTTTAATATATTGATTTCGTTTTTAATAAAGATATATTTAAGGTAAAACCTCCTCATTTTTTTCTTGAATATCATAGCTTAAGATTGAAAAGATAATTGAGATGTTTTCTTCTTTTCCTTCTCTCTTGTCTTGAAGTTACTCTTACACACCTGAAAAACATTGAGCAGTTACCACCTTAGCCTCTCCCTATGTTGGAAGGCAAGCAAGCTGTTTGTGACAGCAATGAAAAAAGGGGAAAAAGTTTGTTTCCTTTTTGTGAGGAAAGCTTTCCAGTTAAAGAGGAGATTTACAGTAACTGACCTTAACTCTCCGGGCCTGTGGAGGAATTTGCATGGCATTAACACTGGTGGGGGTATTTTCCTCCATGTTCTGGAGATTGTGCGTTCTGCTCCATTTTGCCCTTAGGCTATGAAATGTTCTTCCAGCTCTTCTTAGATACTGCAGGTGTATTAGTGCTTTTAATTTTTTAAGATGCACTGTTCACTTCAATGTTTCACAGTAAAGCATCTTGTTAATTTGTTCACAAACATTTTATTGAAGTACATTCCTCCCCACAACCTGAACAAATTTCCCCACTAGAAAATAGAATTAGTAACAACAGAAGGCTCTTATAACAGCCAGCAGCTCACCAACCCCCTATAGCCCCTCCAGAGTAGAGAGCTACAGTATATACCTCATTTTAATATTATTGTTGAGATACACATTTCAGTTGAAGAAGTTTTAAATAAGTCTTTGAGGTGGTGACAACTTTCATATTCAGTTCCCAATGGCCAGGCTGTCTGATCTCAAATTTAGGAATACTGTACTTTCCCCTCACTTATGAGTTCTCTGCCCCTTGCCTATGCAACATGGCTGTATAACTTTGACAACTACTTGTGCATGGTTTAGTAAATCTGAGAGACATTTACTTGCTCCTTGAATGTTCCTTCAATATTTTATGTGTTGAGACTCTGCTCAGCCCTTCACACCTATGGGACATTGCTACTGTATGTAGGAAGTATTTGTTTAAAATTGACTTGACACAGTGGCACAATAATACTGTAACTTTAAGCGGAGAAGTCAAGAGGTTTCACAAGACTGATAAGAACACAAAAATATAACAGATTACAAATGATAGGAAGCCACCTAGCCTGTAAGTAGCTAATTCATCCAAGGATCTCATTCATCCATTTCTTGAAATAAGCCAGTGTATTGACCTCAACAACATGGCACCGTTTCATACTCAAACTTTATTATTCTTTTCATTAACATCAGCACGTGTTTAGGAGATCCAGCTTTTTATACACAAAAAGAGAAGCATAATACCGCCTCTCAAGTCTGAGTGTATAATGTTAAGAGCTGGGGACATCCAGTGTATTACAGTTTCCACCATTTGATTTCAATACAGCTCAGCATTTAGTTTGTTGTTTCACTTTTGTTCTAATGTGGGAGAAGAGCCCAGAGTGGACTAATGAAAAATGCATAATACTTAAATTCTTTTTTACCATAGATTAATTAGTGGTCCTCAAAGTAAATTGAGAATCGTGGGGGACAATAAAGTGTGGAAATGTGTCATGGTTTTTTAAATGAAATCAAGTATTTCATAAAAGGCTACAATTGCACATCATTTTCTTTTCTTATACTAATTGGACTTCACATCAAAGCCAACAACACATAAGGCTCTCCATTAACATTTCATTAATGTCTTACAGCTATTGTACTGTAGCTACCTAGTTTAATTGCTAATTCACCAAGGCTTTGGAACCACCACAGCACTTACTCTGTTTCAAGGTTTTCTTTGACTACAAGATACATTTCAACATGCATAAAATAATCATAAAGCTCTGACTAAATGGCTTAATAACTACACATGTATTAAAAGAAATTTCTCAAGAAGCCTACTTCAGTAATAAAAACAAGAGTTACTCATCTTGTATGAGACTAACTTCTTTATCCATCCCTTCAATATACAGCTACCACCTCTCACCCTCTGTGAAAGGAAATTCAGATATATAATTCATACCAAATTTTGAAAAAGCAAATAAAGTTAACATAATAAGATTCCATAATGATCTTGGCACCCATATCGAAAATAAGAATAGCTTCAAAAGGAAATAAATTAAATACTGCATTTTTTCAGAATCCATTGTGGCCTGATGAGTGCTGTTAGAGTGGTACATTTCTCTGCTGCTTCTTGACATTACAATAGAATTGCAGAATACTGTTTATTAAGGAAGCTGTTGAATGCGTATATTTTATTGTAAGACCGCTGGCACTGATTTGCATAAACCTATTGAGGAACATCCAGCAAAATGATAGTTCAAAGACCCTGTAGCTCTGATGAAGGCAAATGTTACTGAATTGCCTAGCTATTAATAATAATACTTCAGTGTTAGAATCTTGCATGTGAAGTTGTTTAATTCATTTTAATCCTATTATGCTATAAAATCTAAGAAATATTGACTCTGAAAACATTGTAATCAAGATTTAAGGAAACAGTACTCAATATTTTTCAATCCATGAGTCATTTTTCCCATGGGCTAAGCTCTTCAAAAACATCCATTATTCAAGAAGGTTTACATTTTTATTTCACTATTTACAGTACCCAATACAATTTTATTAGTTTTGAAATAAATAAATACAGGAATAATGAAGCATACAAAAATAGGACTTCACAGCAAAAGGGGAAAAGGTTACAACAAAATGTAATCTAGCTATATTTCTTTTCATAAGGAGAGTTACAGCAAATGAATGCAACAAAGAGCGATTTAAGGGTGTCACAGTCCACTCAGCCTCGTGAAATATTTTTGGCTGTAGATTCAGGAGCACAGTCACGACTGTCACATCTGTAATTATGTTAATCACATATATCCAAATGCGCTCTGTCACAGGACAGTTTCAAAGATGTGTGGGTCACAGTCTTAGGGTCTAGGTCTAAGATCTTTATCTGAAATATATATGCATATAAATATAAATGCATGGTAAAAACCGGTACCGCATGCAACTACCCACAATCCACTGCGGTGTACCACGATATGTGATTTGCTGGCCAAAATGACCGACAAGGGCAGTCTTGGTGCATTGGTTAGTGAAATCATTTAATCTCTTTACTGTGTACATTTTAATTCGCTTAGTATTTAATATTTATACGGAATGTTACTACTAAAGGGAAATTTTAGAAGCAGAGCATAAAAAGAAGAGAAGCATAATGCGTTTGATGATCATAAGCTATATTAATTTAGGAACATAAACATATTATGTAAACTGTAAATGGCTGGTATTGGTAGTTTAAAGAAAAAATACACACCAGTATTCTGCATTCTTCCTAAACATTTTAAGCATCAAAGTCTTACATGTGGTTATTTCGGAAACGTTTTACGTGCTCCTTCTGACCATATTAAGTTTATATACTTTGTGAAAAGTAATAATGTTTTAACCTTTTCTGCGAATACACTCGTTATCGGAGTAAACAAAAGCATACATTAACATAATCTAATTTGCATGCGGTATAATGAGGCATGACGCGTTATGATGCGTTTAAATGCAAAACGCCCACTGCATTGTACCGCAGTGTACCTCGCTTGTTTTGAATGGCTGCATCTGTATTTGCATTATTTTAGCAGCTAATACTCTCCATTTCATCACATACATGTACACACATAATGCCAGACAACTAGTCTTCATTGCTTACCAGGAGTACAATTTTGTATACATTGAGATGATGTATATTAAATAAAACACATTTATAAATTTCATACAAAACATACAAGTAGACAAATGGAAGATAATAACCACTTAACTAAACAAAATTCAATCATAAATAAAATCAATTAATGGTTGGGACATCTTTCACTTCTATCTACATTCAAAAACACTCCAAATGCAGTTTTCTTTTTGCCGATATTAAAAGCACTTACTGGGGATCCCAGGTGGCTCAGACAATAAACACTCTCCTTTGGTGTGCAGACTGAGCATAATAGTTGTCTCTTAGTTATCTCAATGAAAATTATTTTTACTGTGAGCTTTTCTTAGATAGTTAAATGCACTGTTTAAGATTGGAAATTTGAAGTTTATTTTCAATCATGTCCTGACTGGTTGATTTTGGTTAATTTGGTGCAATGTTCTGTAAACCTTGACTCATGAATATCTTATCATTCCAGAATTTATTTGGTTCGGTAGTAAACTCTTATTTTAACATAGGATTATTCTTTTGTACACTGTATTTTGCACAGTGCTAATCCCAGTTACTTCTGGAGTATATTAAAAGTCTTTTGAGGGCTCATTAAAAAACTAATTTCACACGAACTTCTCTTTCAAGGGGTCCTAAAATGTTTATTTCATGTGTCTCAATACATCTGTAGTACAACCATAGTTAAGCATGTGTCAAGTGAAAGAAACAGATGTGTTTTGTGACCAAGAAAATGCCTTTTATCTGACAGATACGTTTAATACAATTCTAGTTGATGAACACCATCAGACCCAAGCCTACATCAAGCTGGGTTTCAAAGTTTCCTGCTGTTAAATCTAATTTAATTTTACTTAAATAAATTCCAGGAGAAATATTTAACATTACTAAAGTGTACTGTGTATATCCTTAAATTATTATACGTCATTGTTTATATAATTATACAGTATATCTACAGTTCAACTTACAGTTTACTGACCTAACAATTGCACCCCCAGATTTTAATTACTTTAAAATACCCACATGGAAACTAAATAAATAAAACTGCTTATTATGCCATATTGTAATAATAATTAAAATGTGTATAATTAAATTAAAAATATATGTTAGGTATTGGTTCTTTGTTACTCCTTTGTGAAGATACAAAAATATAAAAAATGAAAAATATCGTATCATAAATATAAGAAAATTACATTTTATTTTATATATGTAACTATTTTGGATAATCAGAGATGACATCACAATTGTATATTCTGATATTCTTAAACTGCAATTGTGTGGTTTTAGGTTTTGAAAACACAATATGATTTAGCAATTTTTCATATTTGCTGAATAAATTAACATACAAAGCAGAGAAAAGCTTTACATTAGAAAGAACTGCGGCCACAACTCGCTAACAATTTTATAAACCACCATAACATCTTGCTATTAGCTTCTTTTAAATTAAAGACAATTGCAATAACATGTACTATACACTCTAAAAGGATTCATTAGGATTTATGTCTACTAGTTTTTTTGTCTACGTTGTTTCCTTTTCCAATTATGCTGGGAATGTCTGGCTATTAACTTAATCTATTGCATTCAAATCATAGTCACAATAAAAGAAGACAGAAAATTGCTCATTCTTTATAAAATACAGGGTATAATTTCCAAAATAATGAGCCAGGTAAAGTATTCGGAGAAGGCTGCTACATGCAATTTTCTTTTTTATTTTTGATTATATAGCAGTTTGTTATTTTCAAAGCATAAGAGCGATTCACAACTGTATGCATATATATACACAATGAAGCACAAAATTAATCATATTTCTTATTTTCATGGATTTTCTAGCATAAATGGCCCATTGATAGTACTGACCTGATTAGCACCAACCATATTTAAAGTGACTTTTTTAGAACAAAGAGAGTTAGATGGTATGATAATAGTTGACAGATTTTTTTCTGTTCTCAAGATACTTCTGGGCCCAGAAGCAATGCCCAGCTTAGTTCAAGGATTTTGAAAAATGCACATCATTCAGATCTCCGTATTATCACTAAAACTAGCAAACTATGTCTTGCCAACTATCTACAGTGTAAGCTTTCATGGTGGTTTTGTAATGTATTTTCTCACTGCTCTGAGCCTGCTTTCTAACTGTTAGCTCAACATAAAATGATCCTTGGATTTGTTGAAGCATCCATTCAGACACAGGGGTACGCCCAGCACAGCTAAATTCTCTACAAAACTGTAGAAATGTTGAGTGTACAGTATGTACTGTAAGTACTTTGGAATCTTGATAGCCGAGGTACAGTTTTGCCTTGTGATCTTCAGAATGCTTCACAGATGGCACTGCTGAAGTTCCTCCTGCTACTAAAGATTGAAAGGTCCAGATTGCAAGAGTAAATAAAGATGGATTATTTAACTGGATTAGCATGCATCACATCTTTGCCAACAAATAGGAAGACATAACTTTACCATTATTTAGAGACCTCTTTGTTTCTTTTGAGGCACTGCTTTATTTCCTACAGTATATTGTCACTCTAAAACACCACCTGTAATTTTGGGAACATCAAAGTCCCTTTTGATCACCATTTTTGTTGTTGCAAATTTTCCTAACATGCTTAAGCATGAACATTTATAGTTACATTTGATTACATGCTTCACCATTCAAACAAAATGTATGATTACAATAAGAAAATAAGAATATTTTAATACTATAAGTAACCAGACAATAAGAGTTTGCATTCCCTTAACGCTAAATGATTCTATCATAGCTTCAGGCTCAATTTTGAAAGATCTCAGTGTATCAGCCTCTGCAATAAAGCATGAAAATGTATTACATCCATTAAAATTATAAAATGCCATAATTATAAGAGTTTTATTTAGGTTCATGTGAAAATTTGTGTGAATTGTGCTAGTTGTTAAACGTAACTGCAATACTATTTTTAAAAAAGAAGACAAACAGTGATGGAAGGCCATCTTTATTTATTGTGAAACAAAAATGGTTTAGTTTATTTTTTATTTCAAAATATATGGTCCACTTTTGCTGAAAAACTGAAAATGTATACTGAAAGGGTGAGCACTGAGCTGAATCAGAGCTTTCCTTATATGTTCCTAACCTGACAAGGAAATGATTATGTGACATTTGGGAATGAAGGGCTTTGAGAAAACAATAAGAGACCTCGATCAGGAGGAGGTATTGTTGAAGTTGTCCTCCTTATACACCGTAATACTGCAAGAGCTTCAGCCTTGCTCAGGTTCATTGAATTGGCAAATAAAGACTGAGGCCTGAAGCATGCTGCACCTTTCCTTGATATTTCTACTCCAAAAATATTAAAGTAAGATTATTTCAAGAAGAAAAAGACACTTGAAGGCATAACTGTACAGTACTATCATGTTTTGAAATTTATTTTTCGTCTTGAAATAGACAGGTCATTTCCATTTCAGAGCCACAGAAGCTCATTAGACCAGAGCTTATCCTGGTTTCCAAAACATTGTGGTACAAAGAGCACATGGCTCCCTCTCATGGACATTGCTTCTTCATGGACATTACCCCCAGCAAGGCTGGGTGAGGTGGTGTATAAATGGTAAAGTACCTTTCTAAAGATACAGTAGCATTATCTGCAGCAGGGACTTGAACCCACAATTAACCAGTTATGAAACCAGAGACTTATGCTTTACACTATGCTAGCCTCATAACACACATTAGTTAAGAGAAATGATAATCCCTTGGTAGATATTTCTCTCTATAGAGAACAGGCAGTTGTTAATGCTGAAAAATATTAAGAAAGAAAAAACATTTTGACTGTCTGAGGAGGCCTTCTTCAGATACAGTACCATGGAATTAACTTCTGCTTTAGCAGTTTCCCACTCTGAACTCTCATCTCAGTTTTTGTAGTCACTGCTCTTTTGTAGTGTTACTGAATATGTTACCCTCTTATAATTTGTGCCCATTGGGTTGATTTTCCCTTTAATGACAAAACAGCTTTTGTGAAAACAAAGTCAAGTGGTTTCTCATAATTAGTGAAACTTACACATAATGGCATTGCATATGCACTGAAAGGTTGAATTACTGCATTTCTCTTACTACTTTCATATGATTAATTGAGTTAATTTCACAATCCTGCTTGTTCTCTTGGTTGGACAGAATCCATTTCTTCCGTGTTGTCTGTTTGTGAGCACCACTGTGAAAATCTTGTAGATTGCAGGCAATAAACTAATTGCTCTGCTGTGTTGCTGCACTCACATTTTTCTTTGTACATTTTGTGAAAGCCTGAGTCAATATCTTTGACAGTTCAACTCCACCTTCTTTCATAATATCAATTGAAAAGCCATCATCATATGTGCCATCCCATTTTTCATGTGTTTGATAGCCTGTTTCACTGCCTCTGGAAGAATGCTTGGTATTTTGTTTGTGACCTTGGTTGGGTCTGAAACGTCTTCCCCTATATTATCTATTGCAATGCTGCCATTCCAGTATGATGCCCTGCAAATTTTAGCAGTTATCTTCACAATCATCTGTCTGTGACTGTGAGCCCCATTTCTCTGTGCCTTCTCCCTTTCATTAGTCTTTGGCTTTCTTCATGCTTCGGTTGTTTTTGTCTCCTTACTAATTTACAGTTGAATTGCCTGATGTCCTGTGTGATAAACTTCCTTGCTGTTTTGCATATCTTTATGCATTTGGTTTTTTAACTTGGGATCATCAGGCTTTTTCATTTCATTTTCCATTTTTAGTCTCTTCCATGATTTCCTGGCTGTGATTAGTATTTGGTTTTACAGGAATTATAGTGGTGTATCGCTGATCTTTTATGTATATACACTACAATACTGTATATATAGTATAACCATTAAGGCAAAATAACAGTGATTTAACATGTACACATATACATATTATAAATATGAACCCAAATATACAAAAATAATATTCACAAAATCCAATAATAACTTTACCTGAGCCACCTATAGTTGCACAGATGTAGTAAAGTTATATATTTATCCATATAAGCAAGCAAACACATATACAGTATATACATACAGTAATAACATATACCTATAAATTCACCATACAGTATATGAGCACTTACAGTAAGAGCAATGGATTATGTGATGCCTGAAATTTGTGAAATCTGTAATCTTTTGATTGTTCTGAGGGATTGCAGATACTATAAAATTTCTGCTAAACAGCATCTGTGAAACTGATAAAGTGTTTTCTGAGTTTTAAAAGGTTTTTGAAATAGCTATCCCCTCAGTAGAAAAGAAATTACAGAAATGCAGAAATTACTGGGTTTGAGCAAGCTGAAATGGGTTAGCTTTTAGTGATTTCCCTAGTGCACTCTATTGATTTGTTTTGTGAAAAAAGTTGTTAAGCACCATGATTTTCATTTACAAGCAGTGGTAGTTGAACATGAAGGCTGGGGTCCACTGATGAAGTTATAAGGAGTGACTGACTTTTGCTTGTCAGCATTGTCTGAAATATACAGTAGATGTTGTTTTTTTGTTCTTGATTATTAGATCGCTGTCTAGATTTGTTTTATATTTAGGTTACTCCCTCTCCTGGGACATTTTAGACCTTGGAGACAGAGTAAATGTATCTATAATGCAGTGCCATCTTCCACAAATTTGATAGATTTGCTATCATGCTTATCTAATACTTTTCCATTAAACTAATATGTAAAATTCTATAGTGTGTATAAGTACTTCAGACAGTAAAAGATAAAAAGTAAGGCATTTATTACTATTTATTTCACATGCTGTCAAAACTGATAAAAATTAAGCCTAGAATTATTTTCAGGAGGGAAATCTCAGTGGTTATTGAAAAAAACTGAAATGTACTGCATAACTATGTTCTTTATTTAATTATCCCGAACCTACATTTGAACTGGAATGAAGAATTTATTGCAGTATTATAATATACAATACATTAAACCAATGTTGAAGGAGCTTTTGCTGTATATAAGTCTTCTATTAATACTGATAATCAGATGTCCTTAATATATCATTAAGCTATTGCTGAGAATCCTTTTATCCCTGCAAACACAGCCTTACAAGATATATAAATTGATTAAAAATAATATCAGACAGTGTAATTACTGTAAAGCTACAAAATTGTTATTTTTTAATTGGAACAATGAAACTGCTGTCAGAATCTGAATTATCATTTTACTCAAATATGAAATTAGATTTATAATCTAATAGAATTAGATTATAAAATTAGAATTAGATTGCAATGCCCAAGCACACTGCTTATCTACGAGATGCATTATCAGCTCACAAAACTGTTTTTATGTGTGTGTCAAACGTACCACAGTAAGTGAAAATATAACTACTTTCTCAAACTGCAAACATAAAGGTGACTAGACATTGAAAAAACAAAAGAATGATTTGTATTTAAATAAGATGCCTGTAGGGAATTGTTATTGACAGACACCCTTATTCTCTGACAAACAACCTTATTCTTGGATATAATCCTGTGTGCGTTTAAGCCATATTAAAAAGAAAAATATATTTAATGGCCTTGAACTCTTAATCCATATTACCATTCCTTTGAGTACAGGGCTTTTTAATTGCCTGCCCTTACTTCTCTAAACATCAAAAGCCTTACAGAAACTGAGGGAACTCATTATAGAGGCTTGGAATTGGTGTCCAAGCAACAGGTTTCAGTGAATACTTAATGATTATGAAATATTCCCCCAAAATGAACACTCTTCTATATCTAGCAATGCCTGTGAAATATACAGTACCTCTCATGTGGCTTAACAGGATAGTCAAATGCAGACAACACTGGTTAGTTGTGGAAAAAGACATTGATAGTACAGTATGGCATAATATATTTGATATTAAAATATTTAGTACTTTAAACTTTCTGTTGATTAAGAAAAGTCAAAACAAAGATGTGCAAAATGAGGAAGTTGAAGTCCTATCAGAGCTGAACAATAGGAATTAGAGCTGAGCAATAAGAGCACACAAAGGTGTTCACTTTGGAGCAAAGATCAAAGCAGAAGGTGATCTTCCAGCCTCAGCTCTATACATACTGTATGACTCTTCAGTAAAACCATCTGCTGCTTTCCAGATTATCAGGTCTTTTTTATGCCACACAACCAGACTTCTCACTTCATTTCCTCCAATGAGAATGTGGCAGCCAACTCATCAACAAGCATAGCACATGAGATACATTGAGTCAAAACAACAGACACTCAACATAGCTGCCTCTCACAAAGAATGCTGCTCTAAAAAAAGCAGATCAGTGATCATTACAAGATGAATCTCAGTTATCTGTTCTGCCTTATGAAGGCTGGAATGATCTAACATCCTTAGGTAGTAGAGCCATTATTGTTAAATTGAAATTCTAAAAATAAAAGAAAATGTATCCTCCCAAAGGCTAGTGAACTTTGGTAACTTTTTTATCATCATATCATTATAGTTATCATTAACTATCCTTTTTGTTTAAGGAACGTCATTGGTCTTGGTCTACATTAGAACTAAAAAAAGCATCATTCACTGTAAGAGAATTAGGTCACAATTTTTATTTGGTGATTCCTTTTAGAAACAGCTGTATCAAGTGAAAACAAACATAGAGGTACTAAAGCATGCTAGAACTGTAAGCATTAACAGCAGTTAAACTTGTGTACTTGTACAAGAGTAGATAAATTTGTGTTTTTTCTCATGAATAACTGGTTTAAAAATGTGCATGTACATTCATTTTATTTAATTTGCTCATTTTTCTAATTTTTATTAAAATAAATCACCCAAAGCATTTTGAAAGTCCAGAAACATCCACTTTCCATATTGGTGTAGGTGCAAATCTGACATTGACATTCTGACATTGAAGTTTGTTTTTTCTTTAATGTCAAGCACACAGGACAGGTGCTGAAAATTAAATTTGCTATCAAAGATTCTGAATGTAGTTTTTGTCCTTCACTTTTTGTTCTTAAAGAACACTGCACATCAAGCCTGCCTCTCCATGGACTTTAAAGTTTGAGTACTGTCTTTTTGTAGCTCATGACAGCCTTACTGCACAAAGTGTACGCGGTCAAACCAAAGACTTTTATAATTACTAGATCACACATGACTATATTCTTAAACAAAACTTAGAGCTCAGCCTGCTCAATGTGTACTTCCTCAAGTACAAGGCTGAATTCCAGTGAACATGTCAGTCAGTCTCTAGTTTTTAAATGGTGAAAAGAAAAAAATCTAACACATCCTCTAATATTATTACTTTCGTAGCAGGTAAGCTATCCCTACACTTAACCAGTATACCACTATGTTACTTTTAATAACTCAATTATCCAAAGAATTATTTCCAAAGAAACACAACTAAAAAGATATCTTAACCCATAAGTAAACATAATATTAATACAGTACTTACAAAAATAGTGCCCCTAGTTGATTTTATAATGCACACATTTAGATGGCAATTATTAAGTATACCCCATTAACACTAACTATACCTAAGGCTACTTAATAATGTGAGCTGCCTGCAGGCAAAACAAAGCATTGTTTGAAATAATGAAGCACTGAAAAACCTATTTGTATTGCAAAACCTTAATTAACATTGGTATTTGGCTTACGTACCTTGATAATAAAAATTTTATCATTAAAATTATTGAAAAGGAAACTGTATTGGTTATTAAAAATGATTTCCCTTGCAGCAAATTATGGCATTTTATACTTCCACTGTTGTACTGTAATTTCTTTTGATAATTATTGCATTTATTTCTAGTGCATATATCTGAATCAATTTATAGCACCAATACAAGAAAGTAGGTTTGACATAATATAATAATCTGAATAGCAAAAGTTAGTGCCTTTCAGGAGTCTCAATACTTCCTTAAAATCTTTAAAGAGCCTTGATAATATTGTAAGTGCCATTAATATTTCCTATGACTAGTGCTTTATTAAGATGCCTTAATAGATTGGTTAGGTTAAAACTATGTTCTGTAAAACTGCACCATCTCTCATTTTCGATTCCATTTTGTCACCGAGTGGTCTGTAATCACTTGAATCAGTTTTGTAATTGTTCTGTATGGGTATGAGTTGCAGTATACAGTATACTTTCCTTTATAAAAACTAAGTAGGTTTTGTGCCTGAGAGGCCTCTCAGTCTGGCAGCCATCTTACATTATACTGGAGATGGCACAGAGCTGCTTTGGCTGCTAATTCCTAACCAATTTTGTCAACAGATAAAACATTAAAACTGAGAATATTTTATATAAAATATAAATACAGTATAAACACTAAAAGGTATAAGACTAATGTCAAGATCTGAGAACTTTCACAAGAAATGGCATTTTTTTTTGTTAGACATTTGATGCCTTTCTTAGGTTTGGTCCTGGAATCTCAAGAAATTTTGAGACAGAATAAAATTTTAAGGTAGTGCAGAAATTGACTTAAATGAATGTATAAATTGTACTCCGAACCTTTATTAAACCAATATTGCATCTTTATTACCATGTAGGGCCATACAACAAAATAGTCTTCTAGAAATGTGAAAAAAAAATACTTGCAGTAATTTTTCATTTTCATTTTTCTTGATAATTTTTAGATATCATTTTTGTCTGTGAATTGTTTTAGTTGATTTATAATCTTAATTTGCATCAGATACAGTACCAATGTAATGTGTTCATCTGTGAAAGATACAGTGCACATCTAATGATTTATTTAATTAGCACACTGCACAAATTAGGACAGTATGAAGACTAAGTACTGTATGTAAATGATGTCTTTTAAAAAGGATGGCTGCAAATTATGGGTGAATTCAAATTCAATTTAAAAAATATACTGTATATATTTTGTTAGGCCCCAAATGGTCATTAAACACTGGTAGCAAGTTTTATTGCTCAGTTTTTATGTTCATTCAGGTGAGTTTCAGGGCAAAATTGTAAAATCCTGTTCTGTCTCACATAGTATCCAGGGATAAGGGACTCAGTGACAACCCTGCACTTTCCCATTACTGAGGTAACTAACTTAGTCTTTCTTAACCCAGAAAGTAAAATGCTGTACTATAGTATATTTACTACATACTGTAAGTGTGATATTAGTGAATCTCATTAATAAAGCACAGATCAAAGTACACTGGACATATACATACTGTAGATCCCCCCCCCCCCCCCACAGGGTGTATGCTGGTGACCAAGCAAATGATATCAATAGCTGATAACATCAAGTATGACGTATGATGTATGAGGTATGAGGTAATATGAGAAAACTAAACCTACGATTCCAAGGAATTATCCTGAAGAGCACATAGAGTTAGAAAAGAGTCTGTCAGCAGCGTGAGCTTATCAAAAGTAACAACAGAGCTGGACAGATATGAAATGATCAAGTTAAAACTATAAGAACCTGGGAAATAGAATTCAGGTACTCAATTACACAAGCAGGTCAACTCCGAGTCAAAATATTGACTTCATAACCAGAAGCAGTTAGGCTCTTTCTTTACAGTTATGGATCTGCTTTGTTTTTTTTTTTAGTTTTTAATTTAAAACCAACCTTTAAGGTTGCAATATGTACTGTATGCAATGTACATAATGGAGCTTGAGAAATACATTGCATGTACTGTATCTTCTGAAACAATAGTCCTCTCGTTGTGTGTTAATTAAAGAAAACAAAGATTTTTACACTACCTTCAAGAATTCCAATACCTTTAATGTAAATTTGAGAAGCTAATTAAAACCATTTACTATGAGTATACTTGTGAATTAAATACATGCACTAATGATAAAAAAGAGCCTTCCATGGATCCTTTTGTAAATTAAACTGTTTAACCTACTATGAACCCTTCACCTCTGAAGTGAAACCAAGGTGTTGATTTATAGTGGAGTGCTCATTAGCCTCGTTGTTCAACAGAGCAAAGCCATTAAATAAAGTCTACAGTTATGAGGATGAAGTAATATGATTTGTTTTTAATATTTATATAAAATGAAATGAGATTAGTCAGGAGATCATTGGTTCAATTAGAGCTAAATTAACAGATATCGAATTTTAATAACTGAATTGTGATGTGATGACAATTAGTAATATGTTCTGATACAAACTAGTGGCAATGTTAAATAAGTGAGAGTACTAAACTGTTTCTTCACTGTAACATTATATTCATTTTAAAATGTAAACAGCTCAGTCTACCTTCAGTTTAGAAGTACCCCCTCAGCAAAGCATATATCCCTGTCAGCTGATTTACTACGTGAGAATGTCAATCCTCATTACTGCACAGTGAAAAGTTTGTCTTTGTTTCTGGAACCTCTTCGACAGTCCTTGAATACCTGATTCTCTCCTTGGAGTCCTGGTTAAGACCCATTGCCTCAGATGATTCAAATATAGTGTATCATACATTTTGTGTCACATAATGAAAGTGGTAAAGTTTACCAAGCTCTTAATCACATTTCACACATTTATTGTAGTTTTAGAAAGTACATGTGTAAAAACAGTCTTGCCTTTTCTGTCATAAACAACAGAAAAGGAATTCTGTTGGAATTTCAAGGAAGTGACCTAGTTTCTCTTTGAAATGGTGCCATATTTTTTATGTGAGGCTTTATATATAGAAAGACTAAGTGAACAGTTTGTGTTTTATACAGAATTGACAACATCTGCCTGATCTTAGGGAGATATTCACTGTTTCCTCCATTTAGATCCTGCTTGTTCTCTTGGCTGGACAGAATCCATTTCTTTCATGTTGTCTGTTTGTGAGTACCACTGTGAAAATCTTGTAGATTGTAGGTACCCTACTAAAGGAAACATATGATAACTTATAAGATAATATTAGCATACTAACAACTTTTTGTTGTTTTGAGCTGTGTCTGTGATATTACTCACAGCAGTGTTTAGTAGTGTAAGCACTGTAGTGTATTTTAGCAGTGTAAGCATTGTATATAAGAACTACTTCCTACAAGTTAATAGCAATAAACAATGGGAGGAGAATAGGATACATTTCTATTGTGCACATGGTTCTAAGAATGTACATAACTAATATTTCAACATAACTGCATGGTAAAAGATCCACTGTGTCTACTGGTGTTTCTGAGATAGCTAGACTCTCTCAATTGCATATTTTAAATATTAATTGCACTAACGACTTACTTAATTAAGCACCTTAAGTGGAATTCCTTTGATTTCCAAATGTATATAAAACATTTAATGTACACCTTAAGCCAACTATTTAAGTACTCAAACACAAAAAGGGGTAATTAAGTAAATTATTATTTTAATGAAGGGTTCATTTACGTCATGGAAAAGCTCGTTTAGAACTAAAACCTGCAGAGAGGTACTTCATGTTCAAGGTAAAAACTGGACAACAGGAATGAGATGCAATCAGGCAACAATTCAGTAAAGTGAATTTATATCTAAATATAATCATATCATAATCTGTACACATACTGTGCAGTAATCTTCACGAGTAACAGAAATTACCATGTTATTTTTCTATTCAGTTTACAATGACAACCATGTCTCGTTAAGTGCATTTATTTGTTAGCTATGCAGACGTCTGGAGGCAAAAGGGTGAGCAACAGTCCAATCACACTGACCAAAGTCTTAATACATTTCTAATGGTTCTAATTTTAAGACTAGAGAAGCATATTTAAAAGGACAGATGACATGACAATTATGACATGGCTGTGACACCTTATATAAAGATTGACTTTAGTTGCTGCCATTACACATGCTTCTGTGACACACCAACAATTGAAAATCTCTTCATTTATGCATAACAATATTAAATATGCCTCACATTAATACTATTTTTTAGTATTATTACCCTATCACTCAAAAAAATCATACATTTGATGGAAGAGGGTCTTACAGGTTGCTGAAGTTAACACATAGTTAAGCTTATATTCTATCTGAAATCCTGGGCTTCTTATTGCTATCATCAGTGTTTCTTATTTTATTATATGTTTAAAATACCCTGGGATTTTTTAATATTGTATAAACCATCCAAGTTACACTTTCCAAGTTAAGACAACAGGGGAATTACTTTTTGTAACTCATTGATATAGTATTTTGAAATCTGTGACTAGAACATGTTCCTAATTAGGCCTCCAAGTGTCAGAATTAATTTCTGTAACTTTAGTAGCACAATATGAAAAAATAATAAAATGGGGATACTAAACAAGGGAACATTCACAGTACAAGCAATTTAATCACATAAAGTGCCTCTATAAGGACACATTTAATTCATCTAATTTTAGCATGAATCCAACCAATTTAGCAGTAATTATGACTAATGTTTTAGTGGCTGGCATTTAAAATGCCAGACTACCTACATTCACTAAACATGTCAACATTTGACTTGTATTTAACATCTGTCTTGCAAAAAAGCATCTTAGTTGCTGTGCATAAAAGTATAATTTGAAAATATTACCAAGATGTCTAAACTTAAATAACTTTGTGACTGCTTGCGGAGCATATTCTTGATTCTCTGGTACTACAGTAACTGTTGTTATTGCTTTGTTGGCTACACTGCACAATAAAAATAAAGCCATTAATTGAATTCATTAATATCATCAGCAGAAAATCAGATGTCTGAAATTAAAAAAGAGCAAAATGTGGACTGGAAATACACTGAACTGGATCCCTTGTGGGGAATAAATGATGTACAGTATATAGAAGAAGGTCTTATAAAAGAGGGCAAGATGGCATCAATGACAGAAGAACCAAGGTGAAGAAGGATGGGGGATACAAGCTGTATAGGTCTGCTATACTGTACCACTGAAAACCATATTTACATATTGTTCCCTCATAGTAGGTGCTTTCAGGTAGAGTTCAACTGAGGGCTGGGTGCATTGTTAATAAGCAAACATCCACTTTCTTTTAGTTCACCACAAAGAAATAAATCGCCTCTCCTATTGGTTTCCTACACAATAGAAAACTGCTGCTCAAAAGAAAAAAAAAATTAAAGAGACTAATTCAGAATCTAAAAGAAAAAGGGTAGCCTGAACCCTCTTATCTTAAAATGGGTAAAAGGGGAAAAGAAAAAAATTTGGTACAACCACACAATCACAATAAAAGTGTTAGCAATGGATGATTTGCCTAGAAAAAACACAGAAAAGCTGCAGGACTGAGGCTCTCCACAAGCGGTGTAGGAGACCTCTGTTCCTCTTGCACCATAAACTGCAGCAACATTAATGGACTTTGGAGCTTCTGTCTGTGCTAGACTCTGAAATTATTGAGCCAGGCTTTTTCTTATCATTATCCTTTCAGCCAGATTTGGTGAGGCTCCAACTAAGCATTCACTGCAACAGAAACACATGCAATCCAAGATGACAGCTGCACAGCAGTCTGGGCCACCATTCAAGTCAAATGACTTACCACAAAACTTTCACTGTTTGTTCTTTATGAGAATTTTCTGGCACCAGAACACATTGCTTTATGTTGTTCATCCTCACAGATTAAATTCAGCGACACATGCTGTATATCTCATTAATCATCTCCTGACTCTCCTTATGATGATTTTGCAAAAAATTTGACAACAAGTAATAATTATATTCATTTCAAATGACCATGTCTGTGATATCTTAATTAATGTGAAATATTATTGTTATTATATGTGCTTAGGTTTCTTAAGTTCTCAAACATGTCTAATACCTTGGTTTTACAAACATTTGCAGGGATACCACATATACTTTGTGAAAAACACTCCTTAATGCTTCAGCTAGTGTAAGCTTCTTCTGGGAACTCAGGCCAGACTCTATTGTCCAGGCAGTGCTTGTCCCACCCAATGTTCAATTTTTCCTCAAAGACAGATGAATTCAGACATCCAAACAGAAAACAAACTGTACCCACTGACTATGCCTCTCTTCTCCTAACAAGAGCTAGTTATAGGTATGCATGAATTTACACAACTCAGATTCTGAATCTAAACCCACCCCAGTGATTTTCCTTTCTAAATATCATGTAAAACTAAAATTGGGGTTACTGAAATATAAATTATACTTGTTATACATGTGGAGGCTAAATGTGTTTTATTTTTTCAACCGATGTCCAATACATGATTATTAAATTCAAAGCTGACCCACCCAACATATACAGTATGACAAACCATGAGCAAAGGAATCTGGACCTCAAGTAACAGCACTGTACTGGAGTCTTGCGGCAGTAGGTTTAATATTGTGATCTAATCTGTACTTTATTCTAGTTTTTCAGACTTATTTTCAGAGAAGAGAAATCAAGCAAGAAGTCCTCATTCAGAGTGAATTACCATTTCCTGACTGATACCAAAGTGCTCAAATTGTTCAGTTTCAAATCAGATTCACCACTTTCTAAACTACGCTTGGTTATCAAAAAGTCCACATTTTGCTCTTGTGGTTGCAGTGAATAAACGTCATGCATGAAGAATTACATTTCCTTTTTTGAAATACACTGTATTTTCTGGCTTTAAAAAGAGGCTAAAGTTAGAAGCCTGGTGCTTGAGGTATTCTGTTGTGTAAAAGCAAGGAGCCTCTGTTAAACTAAATACCACCATCAAGTACATGGTTTGTAAATTGGGACTGGTGGTAGGATAAAATGGAAATTGCTTTAAAATTGTACATTATAAAGGGTTGTGAGAGCCTGGAGTGAGCCACTCAGCTTTTCAAAAGCTCCTAATCTGGGTTCCTTCTAGAAATGTCTGGATGAAACCCTTAGATCATTTACTGCAGGTACCAACAACCGAAGAATGGCCTCTTATTAGCAAATGTCTTGTATTTCTTATCCTTGATTTTATTATTTTACCTTGCTTTCTCAGGATACATGTATTTTTTCCAGCTGAAGAGGAAACCAGATAGCAATGACAAAACCTATGTTAGCACAGCACCAATGATCTTTCTTGGATGGAGTTCCAGGGAATTTCAAAATTATATATGAGCTTGCCATATTTTCTGCAAAAGCTCATACTGTATATGGATATATGGAGAGGCATTAAAAACACAACAAAATTAGCATTGCAACCAACAGTATGTGGTGAGCATATTTAATGGGTTTGTTAATGGTAAAGCAAATAAGGCCATACAGTATGTCGAGATCATCTGTGCACACACTTGCCCAAATATCCTTTGCATGTAAAAATGTCTGGGAAATATGTGAAAGAAATGACTGGAATTGTTCTACGCACAAAGCATTGTTTAAGAAATGGCTATTGCAAGGAGTTAGACCCCTGGGCAGTGCATGGTTAAATTTCATGTGAAGCAAGTATTCTCAGCACTGGTCTAACCCGAGAACTAAACACTTGCAAACCCACACTAAGCCACATTCCAAACGGATCAGGAGATAAACTCATGATCCTTCCAGGTTTTACCACAGAAGAGGTCGATGTGGTAGGTCGACAGAAACTCTTTGACACCAGGACCCCCAACAGTTCGAAGAAAAAAATAAATGTAAATCTGACTTTTAAATTGAATCCATTCATTAAAGAGCTGCATACCAAAAACTAATTACAGACCTAAATGTATAGCTTTGCCTGTGAAGAAAACCTCAGAAAGCTGCATATTGCTTGCTTTACATATAAAACTATTTTTGATTGTACTGTAAGGTGCAAACATTAAAAGTGCAGTGCATTTTTGTTTTCAAAATTTAATTTGCAACTACAGCATTTTATGTTTGTTTTTTTATTTTATCCCTTTGTGGAAATGAAGGTGAAGCGAGATAAAAAAAATGTACAGTATACCAGTTTATGACCTTAATTTTTAATGGAATATTCATGGACTAAAGTACAGCCTACAAGTTCTAATACTCTTAGCATTGTACTTGTAGGCTGCATTTCCATCTGACTTTGCATTGGTTGCCTTCAGCTGTTCTTAACAAAAGGACCTGAGGGCATGAGCAGCCATTTTGACTAATGAAGTGTTAAAACCTTATGTGAAGTAAAAACACATTTTCTTTTTTAAAAAAACTTAGAATTATTGTTCTTCTCAGACAGAAATACAGTCTTTAGCAACAAACCAGTTCTGCTTCAAAAAAGACATATAGTACACAATATGTGAAGATGTAGTAATGGAAGTAAATACAACATAATGATATAATGACAAGCATCACCCTGAAGGTTATTCTTTTGATCACAGCTTAACTAATGGTATGACAGCACATTACACTACAGCATCAGCGTGTTTTTATAACAATCTAGAGGACGGACTGACATAATCTGGTGGTCTGGCAATTTTTAATTCTGGTTGCTTCTATGCATGTGAAATAAAACCAAATAAAGAACACTATTATAGTAATATAAGAAATGTTATAAAACAGTCAATCATAGATGCCCCAGTGTAACTAGCCATGTAGTAGCTCTTGCCTAATCTGTCAGTACTGCCAGGAGGTTGCATTATTCATATAAATAGTATTGAATTCACCTGAAAGCTGTAAGACAGAAATCAGATATAAAATCTCCATACTACCCCCAAACCCAAGCCCCCCATCCACCACTCACACAGACACCATAGAGGTGAGAATCATAAATAAACTAGATGTTTGAACTTCCATCTAAGAAAGACTAGAATAAGAATGCAATATTCAACATTTCCAGAGGGAGGAAATTATACATTCTTTAAACTATAGATGCAAAATGCTGTTTTCACTACATGTACTGCAGCTGAAGGAGCCTCAAGTTGCTTCCATGGTGTGTTCAAAAATCATTAACCAAGGAATTTTTTTGCTGTCATTGTTGTGATTTGTAGAATTTCACATTTTCTAAATTAAAGCATACTATGTCAAAATCTATTATATTGACTGCTAAAGATTATGATGTATAATACAAAATGCATATGTACATATGGATTACATACATAATTCAGTCATGCAGCTTACAGTGTGTACTTAGAAATCTACCTCAGAGGGTAATACCAGGACTCAAATACAGTACCTACACTGCACTAGTTGAATGACTTACATCAAGTAAAATGATGCATTCCAGAACCTGAGGTTGTTGCAGAATTTAGGGGAGGAAAGTGAAACATGATCTCAGTCTGTAGAATAAGAAGTGCAATAAAACCAATTGACTCTTGTCCTTCTGGAAAAGATTTGGTCTTTTCTTTACCTTGGACGTTCCTGAGATCCTCTGCAGAATAAAGATTGTTCTGCACGTCTTAGAGCCTGGTTCACTCTTCAGCGACCATCAGTGTTACAAATACCCTACAACTGTTGGGCCATCTGATGAGTTTTAAGGGTAAGCATTGCAATGCAATCTTTCACTCTAGGGCAGGGGTCAGCAAACTACGGCCCGCGGGGCCTCTGAACTTTTCTGAGTGGCCCGCAGCTCACTACTGTTTGAATCTCGGGGGTCACTTTTTGCATCAGATATTGAAAATCTTCTGCCAGTGGCCTCTACATGTTAGCTCTGCTGCTCTCTAAGCAGTAACGGTCAATCACAGAACAACACCTATTGCACGATGCATTTTACTTTTAACCTATCAGATGTCAGCTTTAGCCTAGGTTACATATGCCTGTGCTACAATTGATTCTTACCATAAATTCATTTGGATTTTTGTTGCCTACTGTAATTGGCTCTGTCACGCAAATGACATCTAGTGTATCCTATTTTGTTTGAAAGCAGGTCATGATTTCAAATGATTCTAGAAGTTACAACTGACAAGAGGCTAACTGTAAGTTATTCCTGCCATGTCGAAAAAAAAGAAAGATTGACGCAGTGGGTTGAAAATTCAATGACAAATTGTCAGAAGAGTACTTTTGTGTCCCTTGGAAAGAAAAGGTAATGCATCTTATCTGTCAGGAAACAATCGCTGCTGTGATTAAAGAATACAATATAAAAAGGCATTACGAGACATCAACATTAAGCTAAGCTTTTGGAATACACAGGAGATGGACGGAGGGAAAAATTAGAACAGTTGAAAAAGTCGCTTCAGGGGCAGCAAAAACTGTTCAAGAGACAATTCGGAGAAAATGTTGTGGCTACCCAATCAACGATCACAGTTTCTAGCAGCAGCTGGCAAACCCTTCACGGATGGTGAGTTTATTAAGCAGTGTATGCAAGTGGTTGCAGAGGAGATGTGCCTGGAGAAACACGACCTATTCCAGTCGGTGAGTTTATCGACTAGATAGAGGATTTTACTCAGATGGCCCAGCAAGGTTAATAAAAACATTTTAGTGGCCCATGCTCTAAAAAGTTTGCCGACCCCTGCTCTAGGGCATTTATGTCAGTGCCTGCCCCAGCTTAAGTTTTCTTGATGTGGAAAGTAATATAGAGACTTAATATATACTAGGACGTGCGCCTCAGCCTCAGCTGCAAGCTTTGCCACAACAGTTTTGTCTGATCCATATTATGATGCTTAGGTAAAATGTGGTAAGATGTTGCTGTTTTTGTTCTTGACATTGATCCACATATTATTCTCATGTTAATGTTGTGAAGTTTAATGTAGCATGACATTTTCAGATATACAGAGAGTACCATGTTTTCTATATGAAGATTTGTAGCATCTCTGTGTACTGTATATACAGTACAGCATGTGTGGACCCTTCAAAGTCTGGCAGCATGAATGTGTAGTGTCAAGGAGTGTAGGAAGTATAAGGTGTCCTTGTGCAGCACAAGGAACAGAAGCTACAGAGGTCCAGGATACTGGGTTCCTTGTGGAAAAAGATTCAGATGACAAAGAGGCACCAAGAAATGGTCCAAAAAATGAGAATATCATTTTGAAAAGGATGCCACCACGTAAGTGGTAAAAAGGGAAAGAAAGGATCAATAGTGATTTAAGGACTCAACCAGTCAAGCAAGACCAAAGAGGACACTTAAATAGGAGGAAAGAAAACTGAAAGTCAATAATAATAAACAAAATGAGAAGACCATAAATGCTGGCATTCATTTTCGAAGGTGAATCTCCATTACACTACTAGTTTTCCCAGATGAGATGTATAAAAATACCTTAAAGTTAAATATTTTATTATCTCACCCTGCTTGCCTGAATCAGTACTTTTTTGTTGCTGTGCATAATGAAGCCTTATGTTTCAACCTCAGAGAGTGAAATAAAGTCAGTCAGGAGATGAAGGTGCTTTATCAAAGTGTTTTCATTTCTTCAGCAGAACCTCATCTACAGTATGTTGACAAAAACAGCAAAATTGTTTTTTTAGAGGTATGGTGAGCTGTTGAGTAAATATTGGCTAGCTTATAGCATTTTTTATTTATTTGTTGTTTCCTTTTTCACCCACTTGAGCCCAAAAGAAAATATTTTTGTGCAAGGCTCCACTTATGCTGTCACTCATTCTTCCCATTTAAGGCTCTTAGAAGCTTAATTAAAAAGTCAATTATTTCATAATCTCCAATTGTTTCATAACAATTCAAACAATTTTCAATATACTGTAGATATCTGTAACAGTATGGAATAATATGGAGCTAGGTTATTTCATGAATGAGCATTTCTTTCTTTGTAATTTTGTCCTTACAGAATTGATGCAATTTAATTAAAAGCCATTGGAAATTTGTATTATATTTTTCTGCATGTGAAGTGGATATTGATGGAAATGACATTATATACAGTATAGAAAAACTTAAACATGGCCCAATTATCAGTTATTTAGCAGGCAACGTGCCTATAACATGATACTTTAATGATTACAATAATAATAAAATGAAATGTTAGAGTTTTTGTACTGTATGGCTCTGATCTCTGACTACCAAATTCTTTCTTTTATACTTTATACATAATTTCAAAAATATACTTCATGTTTATTGTTTAAAGCAAATTGGTGTTTTAGGAGTCTCAAAAAGGCAAAAGATGAAACTCAGGTACATTTTCTGTGGCATTAAATCCCAACACAGATGGTCAAATGTTCATATTTAATGTTTTCACAATTAGGAAGCACGTGCACTTAATTGTTCAGTACCTATTATATCTTGTGCTGTTCTACTAATTCTAGAGAATGTTTGATGTGAATCTGTTCTCCTAGTCTCCCCTATAAAACTATAAAACATTATCAGCTTCTTTTCCTTCAGTAATCATTCTGAGAGTAAACCTCCTGTCACGATCATCATCCCTCCTCTTAAGGGCCCTCCGACCCTTTCATATTTTAGTTCATTACGTGCACCTGCCCCCCGTTTTGCTGGTTATTATTTAAGCCTAGTGCTCCCCCTATTCCTGGCTCAACATTGGAAGAAGGACGCCCGGAAGCCCACCTACCAGCAGGTCCAGGAGAGACCCGACGACATAGGCTTCATCACGCTGTCCTGACCATCTGAGTCCGGGGCTCGGAGCGCCTAGCCTCGTTATCCTGGTTTTATTCCCTGTGCCTGTTCTGGATCTTTTTCCATGTTTTTAACTGTGTTTGTTTCGTCTTGGTTGGATCCCCTGGTTTTGGACTTTGGACTGCGCCTTGGATTCCCCCTCTTGGACTGCCTGAACTTGTTTGCCATCACCACACCCCCCGAGCACTGGATCACCATATTGATGCCCCCGTCTGTCAACCTGTCCTGATCCTCTTCATCTCCTCCCCTGATGTCCTTCTCCACTTACTTCCAGATTATACCGTCTGCATAGGGTCCTAAACTATGCTTCATGGGAGCCTAGACCACCTTCTGTTACACCTCCTTGCAGAAAGGAATAATAACAGTAAGAGCAAATACCACCATACAAAAATATAATAAAAAATCACTAATGACTTCAAGTAAAGGTCCTAAATGGATTAATTTCATATTCCTTAATGAACCATCTTACAGATCTATTTCAATTATTTTAAAATTTAATGTGAGATTTAGGTTTTATTTTGAATTCAGGATGTCTTTGTTTTATTTTTAAACACTTCATTTTTAACTTCAGTTTCATAAATAAATCAACTAAGGTGTTTTACTTGAGTTACAGATTCAAAAAATCTTCTGGGAGTGAAAGAGTGTTCAAAACAGTTCTCTGTCTGTTCAAAATCGCAAAAGCCAAGAAGCATATTAAATTTTAGAAAGGAATACTAAAGTGTATCTTTTTATTGAATTTTTTACTCAAAAAGACCTGAAAGAAGGAATTCTTATGTAAAAATTAGAAGAAAAAAATGCTTCATAGCATTTAAAGTATGAATTATCATTTGTGACTGTAAGCATTCTGATAGTTGATCAATCAATAGTAATAAAATAAAAATAGCATCTTCTTATGCAGGTCTAATAACTATACACCATTTCAGTTCTATGTATTTTACATATCTTGAGTCATGAATCCTCCCTTATATCCTATATTAATTGCATATGATACCCCAAAATTTTGTAAGTAAGAGCAATTTTACTTACAATGTGTATGAGAGGTAAAGTTTGAATAATGGCCTGAATGGCACCTCATTGGAGAATGTGAGAGGTAAAACTGAGAGTGTGAGAGCATTTTGTGTGTATGTGAGAGAAGTATGAGAAGTAAAGTTTGAATAATGGCCTAAACGGCACCTTATAAAAATGTATTTTATCTTCTTGGTGCCCTTTTCATTAGACTACAGAGATGAATCAGAGGACAAACTATTAATCCAACCTTTACCTGTGGAAAACCACTTCTAATAATACTTATAGAGATACGGTTTTCTTACATTTTGTCCATGGAGACTGAAATACTGTATTGTTTTTTGTGTCCATAATGAAACACATCCTTAACCCCTAATCCATAAACAACAAAACAAGTTAGATGATGTAGTCTGAAAACCAAACCAAAATAGCCAGTGTTTTCCTCAGTAACGTACTGTATAGTATGTGTCTTGTCCATTGGAATAGCTTTAGGATTAATTTGGATTCCATCTGTCATGTCCCTGAACACAGATTTACAACATGCCTACAGTAAAGTAAAGTAAAGTTTGCTAGGCAAAAAAATCTGGGGTTCCATTTTGAATTTGTTCCAGCACAGACAGATCCAGATCACAAGTCTATTAAAATGTTTTCTGCAGCTGCCAGGACTGTCACTTTCTGCAGCTGCCAGGACTGTCACAAGACAAATGGAATTCGACTTCTCTAATATGGCAATGGGGAAAAATTGAAATCAATACAATGCACACATATTCTCCAACCACTTTACGGTGGCAGCGCATTGTTCATTAACTACTAAATTTGGTGAAAAAAAAACATGAGCAGGTCAGAAGAAACGTTTTTACATGGTCCATTCACCAGCTTTATTTGTGAAGTTTATTATGCCTGTGTCAAACAGGTGTGAAAGCAACCTTTCCTTTTTTGCAAACATATCAAGGTCTGCTTTTCATGCCTTAAAACTTATGTAAAAAGTGGCAATATTCTCTGAACACCTACCAATGCCTAATGTCAATAGGTTGGTTTAGTTTTGACCTATAGGATTGTTGTTATAGTCAAGAGAAAAATAACTGTTGAATACTGACATGTTTTTGTGCGGACCTTAATGTTAGAACAAAGGATGAAAATATAAAGCTTATTTATGTAAATATATAAAATCGTACTTAAGATAAAACTGTTTTAAAAAATTTCTTGTTAAACTCAATTTTGATCATTTTAGTCATAATCCTATTGTCTGTCTGCCGGTGACTGCTTGTATTTCCCTCAGAGGATCAATAAAGTATCTATCTATGTGACGAGAGAAGTCAGTTGAAGGTATATGTTCCCCCTGTAAATATATTTTATGCAATATTAAAAAAAGGTTTATACTGCATACTGTATGTTTTTTTAAAGGTATACCAAATATGGGTCAATGAATGCTGAATTATATATAATCTAACATATAATTACAATATATAATAATTACTGTATATACTGTATGTTCAAATGTACTTTAAATGAATAAGGTTGTACCACTTAATTTGTTCTATATTGGAAAATCTATTGCATTATACAGTACAATTTTGAGATGTTACATTTGTATACATTATCTGTATACATTTCTAAATTATTTATAAACAACACCTATAAAGTACACTGTTATTTGCAGAGTTAAAGAAATGTATCCTTGTACAACATATAAATCAATTTTTAGTTATTTGAGTTGTATTGCAATGCATTTTGAGTATGGCATCTAGGGAAAGAGAGCTGTATTGTTATATGTTACAGACCCATGCATTTACATGAAGCCCTGCTGTGGAGATGCACTAATCCTTTTTTGACATAACAAGAAATTGACAGGGTCTATCCACACATCTTACCTTTCAGACACACCATGTGGATTGAAACTACATCAAAAGAAAGAATATTACTACAGGGATTTTGCACGTGTTAGTACCTTCCAAATTAATCCCTGTGTTGAATGCAAGGGCAAAGGTTAAAGTTCCAGCAGACATTTACATTTCAAGATACTCTTTATTTAATTTTGAGATGGTTTTTAAACAATTTCAACCCTAGAACTATCACATAGAAAAAAAAATATTAGCGTTAATTAATTGAAATAGTATTGTAACTGAGGTGTGTAGTTTTTGGATACAACCTAAAAGAAAAAAAAAATCTCTTTCAAGTCAAACATTAACAATATTTCTTACCATTCTCTTATATGAACCTCATATATTTTAGAGATACGGTGAAAAAATTCAAATACCAGAAACTATTTGAAATACAGTATATTGCAAAGACATTTTAAAGCATTAATCCTGAATCTTGACCAGCACCTACATATTTCACATGCAATATATACTGTAATTATGTACACAATTATATAAGTTTACAAGTATATACTGTACACAAGTTCAGGAAGCAGAATGACATACTGTACAAAGATAATTTCGCCCAGCTGTTTAAAATCACAATCACTATGGACTTTTGGTATATATACTGCATACAGTACATTGTTTCTTGCATTTCTCTGTCATTCAGAATATTTTCACCTCCCTGAATCGCATCACCCAGCATGCATCTTGATGCCATTTATCACCAATTAAGACACCTGAGTTACCCCTCATGCCATCCCCAGGACCTTTCCTTCCAACTTATCTCTATTCTAACTTATCTCTATCCAACTATTCTCCTACCATTCTCTTCTTGCAGTTTTTCCTCTTATTTGTATACTATCACTGTTGCTTCTGTGCTTCATGCTATCTCTTGTTTCCCTCATTCTCCTGTTCATTAGGAACAAGTAATGGTTTATTCCATGCTGAAAAGAAAAGAAAAGAGACACTACGTTTCAACAGTGGAGCCTTCGTCAGTTGTGGGGGAGAGAGGAAAACTGGTGGTTGATAAAGCATGGGAGAATACAAGCTGGGAGTGGAGAGGAGGTGGGAGCAGGAGAGAAGCAGTGTGGACACTCAGGTGGTGTGAGGTCAAGAGGTGAAGAGAGGTGTGAAGTCAAAACCTGCAAATGAATAGAGAGGATTAGGAAACAAGTCTGTCATTGAGAGAAGGGGGAAAGTATTTCTTATGTGAGAATGCAGACAGAGAGGACAGTATGATCATGGCCCTTAAAGGTAAAATGGGAAACTAAAGGTTTGGAGAGATCTTTGATTCTCACAGCCCTGACATGTTCCCTGAAACAGTCTCCCAGTTTACTTCCTGACTCACCAAGGCAGATAGCTGGGAATTTTCAGCAAGAGTGTGCAGCAAATAAGGTTGCTGGAAATTCAAGATTTTATCTGAGTGATCAGAAATTGTCCAGAGGGGCCTTGGATGTGTGTGGTTTGGATATCTATTTACAGGTGATGCAACAAGTTCTGTTGCAGAGGAAAGTGCCTGGTGTGGATGATTGCTGTGGGCGGTCAAGGGAGCTGTGATCAAGAAGGTTACGGAGATTAGATGGTCGGTGATATGAGATGATGGGACAGTCAGAAAAAAGGGTACAAGTGGAAGGATCATCCTATAAGATGGGGAAGTTGTCATTAATGGTCCTGGGGATAGAAAGGGTTTTAGGGTGGTAGGGAAGCACCAATGGAATGTGGGTGGGAGTTCCTAATTGGGTTGATGATCTGAGGGCTATTTTTGGCTCTAGAAAAGGCCCTGTCAATAATGTGGGTAGGGTATCCTTTCTTAATGAAAAAAAATAATAATTTTGAGGGCTTGGTTATGGAATGCATGTCATCACTGAAAAGTCTTTGGAGCCTGAAGAACTGTGAAAAAGGGAGAGAGTTTTTTTAGTGTGTGTAGGTGAAAGGAACTGTATAGGAGATAGTTGTGTGAATCTGTGGGTTTATAATAGACAGAAACAGAGAGTCATGGATGGTTAATGGATACAGTAGGTTTATGTCCAGAAACGGAAGAGTAGTGGAAGATATGTTAACTGTATACTTGTGGAATGCATGGAAGTTGGTGAAGTGATGCAGGAAATGCTCTAGCTGGTTGTTAGAGTATGTGGTTACACTAATGCAGTCATCGATGTGTCGCCTGTAGAGGTCAGGGACAAAGCCAGCAACTGCAAAATCAAAAATCTACAAAGCCTAACAAATGCACGTTCTCTTGAGTTCTTTTGTTTGAAATAATGCAATTATTTGAAATATTTACATTTGTCTTGTTTTTCTGTAATCTTTGATTAAACCACTGGATAACCTAACAGCTATTAAGGAATGTTGATATGCCGTCTCCTATCAATACAAGCTGAATACTGTACTGTATATAGGGAAGAATTACATTCTTCTGTCTGGTAATATACTGTACAAAGTTGTTTACATTGTTTACAGTTCTTTGAAAGAACATAGTCCATCAATAAGGTTATGTGCCAATTTGTGAAATGAATTATTTTACTCTTCACAATAATCACATGGTAAATGATACCACAAGCAATGATGCCAGCATTTTTTACATTTGAAAAATTGTCATTTTAGAAGGCAACATTAAAGGCAAAATTCTTTCCAGTTCTCCCACACATAGGTGAAGACAAACCTGAATCATGCAATGTTTTTTATATTAAAGATTGGTCTATCTGTTTGGAGACAACAAGCATTTGAAAACAGTTCTAACTATTGAATAGTGTCAATCATTTTAAAAGGCTTATTAAACGTTAATTCGGACTCCAAGGTAGGAGGCAGGTTTCTAACAGTATTGCCAGCAGAACTGAATGCTCATCAATCTTGAAAGTACAAGAAGTCTCTTCAAGTACAACACAAAGGCCCAGGAGCACATTCAGTCCTTCTGAAACTTAACTGCCAAATTTTTTTATTCCCTCCACTGCTTGATGTCTTGAAAGAAATTAGACTACATAGACTGTCCTAAAATTTCTTCAGGGTAAAAAAAAAAATGTTTGCTTAAAATGCCAAAGAGTGTGTTTACTAACATGGGGGAAGGAAGAAAATAAGAAAATGTTTTTTGTACTGCTATTTACAGCAGCTATGGTATGTTGCTTAAAACATTAAAGATCAACATTTCAATAATAAATTAATTAGCAGCATGGAATCTCTGTACATTTAAATATAGGTTTATGCCAATTTAAAATGCGTTAATATCTGGGGGAAAGTGCTAATAATAATGAACTACTTATCATCTTTGTTGTTATTCTATTGATTTCTTCTTAATCTTTACACTTACAGTTCCAGCACTCATCACAATTTTACTGAATAAATATTGTCTACTAAATCATACTGTGACAAGCTGGTTCTCCGGTTAGTCAGGAAACAACCAGAGCTTGGAGGTAATTACCGTCAGGACTGTGTTTTTAACACAAAAATAAAAATAAATATAAAAGTGCATAAAACGTAACTGGGGATGAAGCTTAAGTTTAAAATACGAAGAAATGGTTTTGACAAAACAATTCTCTTCACTGTATTAAATGAATAAATGCCCTGAGGCTACTCTGCAGACTTTACCAAGATTGAAGACCGCGCTCTGAGAAGCTAATGAATTGCTTGACCAAACAATGAGAATGAGGCATATGTCTACATTCTCATGTCGGTCAACCAGACAATCAGTCAGTTCTCCATCCCCATGACCTAATTATGTCCCTGGAAGCCCCACTCTGCCACACATATTTATTTATCACTGACAACTTTTCAAAATGTATTTAACAATAATTCTTCCTAGGGAGTAGTAGGAAAAACTCCAGGTGAATTATTTCTGTTTAGACAAGGCATGCTAAAAAAGTACATCTGAAACTGCATACTGTATATTATTGCATCATATGACGGGAGCCAGCAATTTTGACTGTGACTTTATAATGTATGGTTATGTTGGCTTTCCACGGATAATAGTATGACTCTTTAAATAAAATTCTCTCAATTCCAAAATACTGGCAAAACATTGCAAGTTTTGAATATTTTAAAATTGCACAATAACGAGTGTGGTAAGTTAAATAAAAATTCTTGCCTTCCCTGTCTGACAGCTTCTTAAGGAATTCACCTTTAATTCACCAGCTTCTGGAAATGAGGATTTGACAATAAGATGTACATATAACAAGACAATGTGAGCTGTGACTAGCTTAGGTAAAGCTTGAAACCAGGCTGTAGAGTTCAGTCTGGCTTTGGTTCAGTAAAAGTCCTTTGAGACTCAAGTCCTTTGAGGCATCAGTAAAAGGGCATTGGCGAAATAATATGAAGAATGGACAACATGAGAGCTGTGGAAGATAATTTTACCACTCCAAAAATACATGGAAATTCATTATTATCATAAAGATACTGTAGGTTCACACTTTCACCAAGATATAAGTGATCAACTATTTTTTTTTTACATCTCTGTATTCAATTAAAAATTTCATCTTGTGTGCCCAAGAACTTGTCTCCCAGGTATCAATTTCTTTGCAGACCTTCTGTGCCCATTCTCACAAGTCCTCATCCCTTTTTTAGCTATCTATTAACTCCCAAATGTCTTCCCACATTTTCTTCCTCCTGATTACATTGCCAAATCATTGTTTATTTTTTTACTTTTTCAATCTTCTTTCTTTACATTTGAACATGGAATTAACCTCTACTTGCTACTTCGCAGCTTACGTGCTGATGCAGCTCACCTCTATATTTTAAAAGTAGGTGTTGTATAGCTACACATACTGTAAAACAGAAATATAGACATACAAACACAACATCTTGAATATGTGATAAACTGCTGCAATGACCACATCATTAATTCTAAATTAAAACAAAAAAGAAGAGAAGAGGGATTAATATACTGATATTAATATATATATAATATATATAGATTAATATGTTTTGAAGGGAACCTATATATATAGGTTCCTATATATAGGTATATATATATACACCTATATATAGGAACATTTGCCAAGCTGCTTTGACAAAACCATGTACACTGTAATGTTTTTCAAGCACCAGAGTTATGACATCTCCAAATAACATTCTCAGCCTATACATCTGATTATTGAATTTTCAGTGTGTAAAAGTGATTAAACACTTTACTCATTCTGATACTGTAACATTCTGATAAATGTACCTACATTTCTTAGACATTCTCTTTGCTCTACAGTTCCAGTAATATCACTTTCTGATCATAAAGTGTATTCTTGGTGAAAGCAGAACAATCAGTATAGCAAGCTGATTGTATTTTGGAAACATTTCTTTGAAGCAGAGTAGTCTTTAGGGTGAGTAGTCTTTAGTTGTCATTTCTTATATACTCCAAATATTAATGATGATTGAAACCTTGAGTTTGTTGAGGTTCTTTGAGAAAAACAAAAATGTGTTCATTATGGACAGCTCTTGCAGAGACATACTTTAAGCTTGTCTGAATAGCAGTACCCTGGATTATTTTTCTTTCACTGTAATATTACTGACCCTAAACTAGGACTGCCAGAATCCTAGCTGCACTTTAGTCTGTGGAAAAAGCTTGCTTTACAATCTTCTGTGCTTCTAATTGGAAATAATCATTCCGATCATTGTTTTCCACTAATTGTCTGATTTTTGCCTAAAAAAAAGGCATCAAAAAGCATCAGGCCTTGCAGTTCTGTATTGTTTTGTTTTGTCAACTGTGCCTCAATAGGCTTTTGACAAATAAGCTCAAATATTTTAACACGAATGGCAGTTACTGGATAACTATGGAGCAAGTCTAGACATCCAGGTAAAATCTCTGGAGCTCACAAAATGATTTGCAGAGTGTTGCTATCATAGCAGTTTCCCTATTCATTGCATGATCTCTGTACCTTCCAATGATGCCTGTGAGTTTCTTTTGTTGTTATATTTAGACAGGATGACAGCGGCACCCTTTCACATTTTGCTACACATTTGATGCTGAATCCAATTCAACAATGAAATGCAGAATGGGAGGCATACAGTACCTTGTCAGGATCATGAGAAAAGGTGATTGGAGGTCAAAATGTGTGATTTACTAAGCAAAATAAGTGAGGAATGGGACTGAAGCCCTTGTACAATCCTGAAAAATATAAGTTGAAATATAGCTCTTAAACTAATTCAAGACCATGAACATAACAGAAAAGGCTACACTAATAGAACAGAATAACATCTGGTAGAACAGTCAATTGATGTTTTATATATAAGGATAAAAAAACTACCTATTGTGGAAATGTCAAGTATACAGGACACACACTCTCACACTTATAAAAAATATATGTATATATTATATATATATTATTCCATGTGATTAAAACCACACCAGTAGAGAAATAGCAGCAGGGAAGTGCTTTCTTGCCACATCTGTTTGAGGGCTGAGAGTATTGCATCTGAAAAGTAGTTCTTCAGAAAGGAAATCCCTTTACTGCCTCTCAGCTATAAACCTCTCAGACAGCAGGTGGTGACATCACATCCATCAACACCTCGGGATCCTTGGCACAAGAATGTGAAGAGGAAGCTGACCTTAGATGAGGGCTTGGCCTTCCCTAGTGGATCACCAGGGTTCTTACACACCTCATGTAGAACAAAGAGAAGTGTCATAATTTATATGGGATGAGATTATTCCCCTTCCTTACATCACTTGCAGAATAGAAACACATCTATGATACCTACTATTAAAAGACATGTAAATTGAATGCATGTACTTGGCAATACAACAGGAAGAAATTAATACAGTTAAATCAACAAAATAGAAGTGAAATCCACATAATGACTTCTGGTGCACTTGGTTTGAACAGAGAGCCAATACTAGCCTTGGGAATTTAAATTAAATATCTTAATAATATTAATATAAGGCTTTTCATCCCAAGGTGATTCACATATACTGTAGGAAAGGACCCATTCCATTCACCACTGCATAACAGCACCCACTAGCTGATGTGCTGCAGCCATTATGTGCGAGTAGTCCCACTACCCAGCAGATCAGAGGGAGAAGCAAGAAACTATTACTACAGTAATTAGTTGTCGCTAATTGTTTTGAGGCGAAAATGTACAGACCCTCAACCAAAACACAAAGTAGCAAAAACATAGTGAACACCTAAATGGTAAAATCAACACACACATAAACAGGGAAATACACAAGGCAAGCAATGTATTGTAAGGTCTTGGAAACTCCTAAGAAATAAAGTGGTAATGTCACATTCCTGTCAGTGAATATACAGTAGAAGTGCCTACCATGTACCTTGGATAAAGACCAAAGTAGCAGTCTGGTGCTACCCCAACCACATACAACACCATCACTACCGCTAATAATGAGAATTCTTTGTAGATTGTTTTAGTAAGGTACTTTTGTACTGTACCATTTTAAGAAATAAAATGTTTCTCAACTACTAAATTTCATTTAGTCTTATAATAATGCATTGAGGGCAAACGATGTTAATTATGATGAATAATACATTTATTAATGGTGTTCTTGAACAGAAGGTTAAGTGGAGGTCTTTTAATCACATACTTTCTCGTCCCTGCACGTAAAAGCTCACTGGTAGGACATAACACTGCGCACATCCATCCTAGCACTATGCATCTTGCTTTGTTGCAGATTGGTGTGTTTCACATTCCACATTGCTGGGACCTTATCTCCATCACATTTATCTAGGATCGGAGTTGCTCTCACACTCTCCAACCACTGGTCTGCTGATGTCGATAAGTCTCCTAGAAACTCCAAGCAACAGTAGCAGCAGTTAAATGATTTAGTTCTGAACCTCCCTTCCCTTCCTCTTTCTAATCAATTCTAATCATTCTAATCCATGGTCCATTCTCCTTCCTTCCCCCTTTCTCTCTCTGTTTCAAATGTCCAACACAAGAACTCTATGGACCCATACAGTTATTTTTTTTTTCTCTCTCCCCCATCCTTCTTTTTACTGTCCACCACTAGTGCTCCCACTCACTGACTCTCACCTTGCCCTATGGGTGCAAGGACACATCTGTACCAAATCCAGGCTTTCTCGTTCATCCCCATACTGTCCCTAACATGATGCATGTAGCCTAGCAGCTACAGCAACGGGTTCCGCCAGATTTACCCTCAGTTTTTCACTTGGTGACCAACTGGGCAGTGTTGGCCCTTGATTGTTCCCCCTCCTAAAACCTCGAGCTACTGTACAGTATGTACATTGCTGATATTCCTTCTCTTTTCAGAAGAAGGCTCAATAGAAGGCTCAATATATGTTCCTAGTGTCTGGCTGAATTGAACAAAAAGCAACTCTCTTTCATTTTTAAAACCAGGCTACTCTTTTGCTTCTGCAGCACCATCTGGAGTTTGCTCTTAGTTCGGTGTTTGAAATCTGCATCGGTGTTTTGGAGATATGTGACAGTGCTGATTTGGTTAAAAACCAAAGTACTAAGCAGGCTATCTGTTAATATTGACAGCTCATGTTTTTCATTATTACCAAACAACTCAAAATGTTCTTTGAGCTGTTTTCCTTTAATTCTGTTTTATGTTAAATGGAGTGCAGAATTCACATAATCCAGTTGGTGTGGTAATAATCAAGTGATTCGCCATGTACTTGTATCCTGGATCATGCCATATTACATTCTGTGGCGTTTAATGTACATGCATCATTAATCCATCCAATTATTTACAGTACTTGATTGCTTTCAAAGGAGGTTGAATGGCCTCCTGTTATACTTAACCTTTGTAATGTACTTATGTTTTATGACAAGCGGTGTACCTTGGTTTGTCGTCTTTAGAATGAAGGGAAAGTGGCTGCATCTGGTAAAATCACTAAGCATGCTTCTTCAGTCACATCCATGAGCTCATAAATGATTAACAATTTTAGTTATTTCTTTGAACATAGGCAAAGTGCAAAGAAACAAAATTTCAAAATAGAGGTTAACATTGTAAGCTATGGTATTTAGTACAGAATTATTCTTTAAAAGCAAAGTGTAAGTTCCCTAGTTTAGCTACCACAAAAATTAAGTAGAAGCACAACTTTTCCTTGTGTTCTATCAGTTTTGATAGAGTCAGATGTCAATTCCTTAAGGAGCTGCTTTGAGAAGCTTACTTATAGCAAAACGATGTCATGATTATATTTGCAAGCACAAATACGGCAAGTATTGGTATGTTAAAAATACTTTTTTGTGGGCTCCATGCTAGCTTTCTCAAAGTAATACACCCAAAATTAATTTTAAATGCAAAACAAGATATTCTCCTGTGAAAAGCAGGCAACAATCTAAAAGCTGGACTACCCTGGTGTCATATATAAATTATACTGTTCTACTTTTGATCTAGACACATTTTCATTCTGCTGAAAAGCATCAAAAGAAAAGTTAAACCAAAGGAAATGTGCCTAAAATTAACTGAACACTAAATTCTGAACACTGAAAGTCTGAATAAAAATAAAATAAATGTTCAAAAAAGAAATAATAATAATTTGCATATCACTCTAAGCATATCAAGCTTTCAAGTCTGTTACCCCAGTATTATTCTGAAGTTTTCTTGTATTGCCACTTGAACAGAACTAATGTGAAGATTTATTATTATTCTATCTATTCTTCTTATTCATTTTTATGTTTCTAGTTTTCTTCATGAACTATAATTACTGTCCAGCTGCGAAAAGCATAAAAAATCATTTGTAAAACTAGTAGATAATTTGTTTATGGTGTGTAAATTATAACGTTTCTGTGGGTTCCCGTTAATGTACTGTCTTGTTATTTATGCGGTTGAGACCTGCAGTATGAACTGGACATGTGTTTCCATTTAAAGCACTCCCACTGTTTTTTTTCTTCTTAGAGATTATGCAGACTTTTCCGGTATTCATTAATACTCTAGATGAGAATATAATTTTTGGTTTGCATTTCATTGTCAAGCTCAGAGCAAAGTACCAGGCAACACTTTTGCTTTGTTCTTCTTTTCACTACTCAGTTCCCTGAAATCAACCCGTTCTTATGGTTTTAAAAAAATTAAACGTCATATTCAAGGTAAAAATATGTACCTGCATAATATTAATACATACAAATATGAAACTACTAAAACTAAAAGAATAAAAGAAAAAAGAAAAAGAAACATCTAGGTGCTATCTATCCTACTTAACTTCAGTTTTAAAAAAAAGATTTCTACTGTCACCTAGACATTGACTTTTTTTAATGCATGCTAATAATGCTTGTAACAGTACATCAAATAATGTATGTGAATGTATGTAGAAAGTATTAATTTAGGATACAATTATGTATATTTGAAAAATATTCAATTCAGCGGTACTTGAAATAGTAAGTACTGTAGTGAACAAGAACTAGTGACATACTGTAAGCAAGGGATAAAAATAAGTTTTTTTTATTTTTCAGTCTAAATTAGTGCCAATTACATTGAAACACCTAATCAATAAAGCAGTCTGGACTGATCAATGCTTTGTTGGCAGTCTATAATACCTCCATGTAATTCTGAAGGGTAAGCTTGTATCGTCAGGGTTCAGATTTAGGGACATT
Source organism: Atractosteus spatula (assembly GCF_055471065.1). NCBI lineage: Eukaryota > Metazoa > Chordata > Actinopteri > Semionotiformes > Lepisosteidae > Atractosteus > Atractosteus spatula. Next base: position 60,181,441 of record NC_142708.1, on the reverse strand, counting down.
TGAACATAAAATATTCACTGAAAATGGATAGTAAGAACAGCAGAACAGATTATTTACAAGTTGTGTAAGGCTGACTACCCATTTCATTAATTGTTCAGTATGTCCTGTCTCATAGTCATGTTATGACAAACTTTGGATGATATTGCAGCCAAAAAATGCTCTGTCAACATTATACCAGTTATCATTATGCTAAGTTGAAAGTTGAAGTTTTTTTTTTTGTTTAAAATGTAATGTGAAAAAATAATGGCATTTTTAGATAACCTAATAATGAATGATGAATAAAATAAGACTCGATTCAAGTCATTGCAACAATGCATTATTTATGTAACTTGAACAGGTTTGAATTTTCTAAACATAAAAGTTCTAAGCACTTAGCACTGTGGTTTTGGAAAACCATTAACACCATAAAAATGCATTCCAGTACTGAGATATTTTAATAGAGAATATTTGAATGCCAAAACAACTATTAATAGGCAACTTTGTGAGAACAGTAAGGAGTAAGTTGTACATCTTTCATAAAATTATCTATTTTGTGCTGTTTGTACAATTTCCTTACATTTCTCTTTCAGGACTATAATTTACTGCTCTAATGTTACTATAATTGCCGTTTCTGCAATTTTGCTGCTGTTCTATAGGAGCATGTTCTCTACAGGGAGCTCTGCAGTTGCTGATACAAGAATTTTCACTTCAGAAATTTGACGGTCCCCAAATTCAATTATGGTTATTTCACTTTTAATTCAATCGGGGCCATTGGTGAGGTCCTGGGGTGATTTCAGTGTGTCTTGTGGTTAATGTGAAACCAGATAACATTGTTTCTAGTCAAATTTTGTGAAACCAACTTCTCCGAAACAACTGAGGTTCGAGATTTTTTTAACTGAATGAATGTGAATTTTAATTGTGTGTGTGAATTATAAAAATAAAACCTCTTTTAATAGTTGTCCTTAATGTTATTTGATTTTGTGGCAGCCACAGGCAGCCCATAAAAAAACTAGTTTTATTAACAATAATGTAACTTACAATGTTTGTATATATTATAGTCATTTCACTTAATTCTGCTGACAACTAATACAATAACAACAACCACAACAGCAGAGCTAAAACATTTGTTGAAGATTATTTTTTGTCATTGTGGTTTTTTATTAATGAAATAAATACATATTGTTACACCATAGCTAGTTGAAGCTGACAGCTGCGGTTACTGATAGACAGGAGTCCAACTGCAGGGACTGGCAGCTGGTGGAGAAAGCCGGGACTCACCAGAGACAGCCAAAGACGAATGGAGTTGCAGTTCAGTTGTAGCATACAGCATGAAGGAATTGTGGAATCTGCAGACTGGCAGGCGGTTACAGGACGATGCCACTAGATTGTTGCTAGTTGCGAGGAATTCAGGCAGTTTTCAGGTTCCAGGCCTCAGATTTCAGAATCTTTTGGGTTTCCATGTTTTCAGGCTGACGTGTCTCTCAGAACAGAGCAGACTGCTGCCCTTCCTGAGGAAACTCAGTGTCAGAGCACCATTCCAGTGGCATAATCGGTATTAAATTAAAACAGAATTAAATAGAATGAATAGGTGGATGGATTGGATGATTGGTAGGGTGAGGGTCATACTGACAAATGGCCACAAGTGTTTTTGGGTGCATGGAAGTGTTACTGTGTCCATGAGCAAACTTGGACTGTGAGCTGCTGGTTGCCCAAGCATGACACATATACTGTACAATATTACAAAAGAGAGGCAATTTGACCCATTTAGCCCGTTTTGTAGTTAGTACAGTAGGTAAAGTATCCAAAGATTTTAGCCATCCCTTTATTGAAAAGAGCTTGGGTACCAACTTCAACAGTATGGCTGGTTAGTGTGTTCATTATTCTCATAATCCACTTGATAAAGAAGTGCCTCCTTTTCTCAAGTTCAAACTGTATTTTCCACAGAGTAACACGTGTCCAAATATTCCCAGAGCCAGAGCTGCAAAGGCAGTGTCTTCAAAAGATATTTGAAAGAAAGTGCTGAGTAATTCAAATTCATTAACATAGAAGCTTTTCAGCAACATATGGAATGAAAATGTGGCTTTAGTAGCATCTTTATACCTGTACTTTGCAAACAATGCATGTCACAGAAGAAGTACAAGGAATATATGAATGTATTTTATAATCCAATTAGTTTTGAAATTAAAGGTGAGGAACATTTTGACCAGTTAGGTCAGGTCTTCAAACATTACATTAAGACTATGTAGTTCAGGTGGGTAGCTGCGTCAGCATGCGTAGGCTGCAAAGGAACAAGTAATAGGTTTATTCCATGCTGAAAAAAAGAAGAAAGAGAACACAACGTTTCGGCCGTGGAGCCTTCTTCAGGTGTGAGAGAGAGCCTTCTTCAGGTGAGAGGTGTGATCACACCTGAAGAAGGCTCCACGGCCGAAACGTTGTGTTCTCTTTCTTCTTTTTTTCAGCATGGAATAAACCTATTACTTGTACATTAAGACTATGTCAAATGCCCTAACCAAAGCCAAAAGTGATGCTCAGTGGTTTATGGGAAGTAACGTAACATACTGTAACAGAACCCTAAACTGGTATTTATCAAACCTAAGAAAATGTGCTAAAGACAATTGGCTGATGGATGGTATTGTTCTTACCAGCAGTCATTATCTGATTTAACTGTTATTTGTCTTTAGTAAAGGCGATAAATGGTTTTAGAGAAGCTGATTAAAGTATGGAGGAATTAAAATTAATTGAGAGAGATGTACAGTAAGTGTCTAACAGGTTTTGTTTCTTAGTTTATTTCTTGTGAGAAAATATCAGTATTCTCTCCTTTTCTGTATAAAAATTAAAATAAGACAATTACAGCTTTTTTTCTTCTTATACCACAGCAGAGATACAGTTAAATGATCATGTCAGCAGTTTTCTGAATTTTACTTTTAAATGCAGCTGTTATATATTTAAATCATAATGTCAGCATTTATTTGTTAATTGTTATCATCAGTAATATTTCAGTTCTTGTACATATTTTGTAAATATATTTCTATTTGCAAAACAAAAACACTTCATTAAATATTTTCCAACAAATCCATACCCGCTGAGGATATTTCCCATGAGATGTCTGGGAATTTTTTGAAGCAACCAGTGAAATATTACCATAAAACTCAAAGAATGTACAGTATGTATTACCTGAAAATATATATAAGGAAATGTTTAAGCTCTCAAATAACATATAGCAATGAATGAGGTGGAATGACGTAGTTTTAAAAAACATGGAGAAAAGTATTTTTATTCATAAAAATTAATACCAGTTTTAAGGGCTTGGGGATTTGGTACAGCAATAGCTATTTTGCTTGTAGTTTTGAACATAAAAGTTATAATCATGGTGCTACATTTCAGATACTCCCTTAAAATCATAATGGTACAAAGTATTAATCAGGTGTGTGACATTATTAATAATCTTTTCTGGACACTCCACTCAAAGCACTTTACAGGAAATGGGGACTCCCCACCACCACCACCAATGTGCAGCATCCACCTTGATGATGCGACGGCAGCCATAGTGCGCCAGAACGCTCACCACACATCAGCTATCAGTGGGGAGGAGAGCAGAGTAATGAAGCCAGTTCATAGATGGGGATTATTAGGAGGCCAAGACTGGTAAAGGCCAATGGGAAATTTGGCCAGGACACTGGGGTTACACCCCTACTCTTTTCAAGAGACACCCTGGGATTTTTAATGACCACAGAGAGTCAGGACCTCGGTTTTACGTCTCATCTGAAGGACGGCACCTGTTTACAGTTTAGTGTCCCTGTCACTATACTGGGGCATTAGGACCCACATAGACCATAGGGTGAGCACCCCCTGCTGGTCCCACTAACACCTCTTCCAGCAGCAACCAAAGTTTTTCCCAGGAGGTCTCCCATCCAGGTACTGACCAGGCTCACACCTGCTTAGCTTCAGTGGGTTGCCAGTTGTGAGTTGCAGAGTGATATGGCTGATGACCATATCATTAGAGACCTTTTCTATTAGAATGCAATTTTATCTCCTGGGTGTCGCTGTGCCTTGGCTAGAATCCACCAAATCCTTTTAAATATGCATTCTTCTTCAGCTATTTTTTGCATAATAATTTACCAGCCATAAGTCAAATGATATTGACATCCATATCTTAGTCTGCCAAGGCAGCTCTTGTGAATTTTGCAGAAAAAACATGCTACATGTTTTAAGATCTCCAGCTACCTTATCATTGACATAAAACAAAACCGTCACCCTCTAAAAAAACTGTTTAGAATATCTGGTGCCAACCTGTGTAGTACTATTGAATTGACATCTGCTGAACAACACAGGATCTCAAATTACCAATTAATATAGAGTAATGTACTCTGAAACCACATTGTTAGTATGCCTAGATATCCAAGGAGCAGGGGATAGTTGATAAGAGAATGGGAATAAATTAAAACATAAGAATAATTCTAAGGAAAATTCCAGGAAGACTCATAATTGGCAGACTGCTCAGATACCTTCTTGTATTTTGAACTCCTGGGATGCACTGTACTACTCCTGCCTTGGCCCCACAAAACCATGAAAATCTCAAAGCATCAAAACTTGCTTGGAACCTAGATAATGAAGGTAAAAGCAGTTAGTATCTGTAGAATTAGAATTTCAACAAAAGCTGGTGTTTTTTAATTACTTTAACCATTATGTTCTACAGACAGTAAAAGACAGCCATCCATCCATTTTATAACAGCCTCTTCCAATTCAGGGCCATGGAGGAACCGGAGCCTATCCTGGCAAGCAATGGGCACAAGACAGGGTACATCCAGCACAGGACGCCAGTCCATATAGAAGACATCCATTCATTTTCTAACTGTTTTATTTAATACAAGGTTGCAAGAGAGCTGGAGCTTTTCCTACTAAGCAAAAGGTGAAAAATAGAGTACAATGTGGATAGAATGCCAGTTCAACACAGGGTACACATAAACACAAACATAGACACACACACTCACTCCAGGACCAATTTTCCCAGAACCCAATTAACCTACTAGTATGTCTTTGGACTGTGGAAAAAAACCAGGGCACACAGAGGAAACCCACATGAACACATCCCCAAATTAATACAAATTCCATGCAGAAAGCACCCCAGATCCAGAATTAAACTCAGAGCCCCAGGGCTTTAGGTACAAAAGACATTTGTAACAAAAAATGTATGTACAGTATGGGGTTGAGTTCTCCAGTAAAGCATGAATAACAGCCTTGAGATGTCATTACAAGGGTCCCATTTGAAAAGGGATCAACAGTATTACATGTGCCATATTTGAAAAGAGATTACTGCAGTCTGATACAAGGCTTTGACTTTCTATTTTGCAACCAGTACCACAAAGTAGAAAGCAGTGAAGAACTTTAAATCTACGAAAAGATAACTTTTAGTTTCAGAAGGTCACAACACTCCAAATGTATGAAAGTGAAAATAAATAAATGACACTTTGAGATGTAATATAATATAATGCACCCTTATAAAAAAAAACAAAAGTTTCCAATAAGTATCAATCTCAAGTATCTTTTTCAATATTTAAAAAAAGTGAGAACATATTTCTTGTCAGTTGCCTCTATTGTGTGTTATTTTTTATTACTTCCTATTACATAGGGACTAAGGGAATGAAATTGTTCTCAGAGCCAAGAAAAATAAACAAGACATAAGCTCTCAAAACTGAATGAAATTTAAACATAAACCTGGACACAATTTTATACATAGAATGTATAGCTTTGTTTAAAATAAATGTCTTTGAAGCGTATGAATTACCTTCAACTTTCAACATGTATTTCGACATATTGTAGGCCAATTTATTTTAATTCCTTGGTGACTATTACAGATTTTTCCAAGATGACAAAACCTTTTTTTCTTGTTTTATTCTTCGCTTTTCCTAACCCTAACATCTAGGACAGGAATCTGATAGACTAAAGAAAGGTCAGTATTTCTGTAACTAAGCGCTTGTTATTTGAGTGTTCATTTTGGAAGGTTGTAGTTTTTATATTTTTACGATATTAACTTGTGAATTCATACCATACGCTTATTTAAGAAAGCAATTAATTAAATTAATGTATTTTTAAGCAATATTAGAAACAAAAATATATAATTTGCAATATCCCATTTAGTATTGTAAATCACAAAATCTATTTATAAGATGAAATATGTAGTTTATGTTGAACTTGAATGACAAATAGAACTGATATGTACTTTGCGAAAAACAGTATTGGATTAAATATTTCTTTAGCTCTATTACTTCACAGGTTGGGCAACTTGCTGGAATCAAACACCAGACAATCTGCATTCATTCTACACATTGAATAGCTTCCACCTTGTCTTTAAAAACCATTATGAGTTACAGTATCTCTTATTTGCTTCACTATTAAAACAGCAAAGCTAACTTAGGACTGCCTTGAGAAGTACTGTAGGTAATGGCTGAATTTGGAAGTGGTGACAGAGCAAGTTACTGATACCTAACAGTTGACAAAAACAAAGGTCCTGCCTTTTCCCTAAAATGCTATTGTCAGAGGATATCCTTACCAGTCAGCCAGGTAGCAAAACTTATAGCATGACTGGCAACTCCTGATGGCAGGTGGGGAGCAACACAGCCAGGTTTAATGCTTGTTCTACAGATAAGCGTCGTAGGGTGCCCAAAATAATTAAAATTGACCACATTACACTGGCCCCTAACATGATGCAAATCAGTCATACTTTTGCAGAAACTGATAGCAACCAAGGCTGCCTAGCCTGTTTTGCTCTGCTTCTTAAAGCTTCCAACATAGTATAATGTTGGAAGACTACCTAACAGTTGTTTTGAAAAGGAAATTAACACTGTCACTGATTTTACTGTGTGTTTTGTTTAAGATCATAATGATACAATCAACCTGGTGTGATTACACAGCATGATGCATGCTGTTTAGATAGTACAGAAAGTGTAATTTATCATTACAGACATTAGTTTAAAACAACTGACAGCATGTGCTAGGACACATGACACAGCATATCGAGTGGTGCAGAGAGAATAAACTGGATAAAATCCAGCAAGGGGCAACAGATAAATTTAAACTGGGCTTGAACTGTGAGTTAGTTAGATTTTAATGCAAACTTTCAGCATCAGTTACTTGAAATCTCTGATAAAAATGTGTTCACTGAGGGAGGAAAGATTGTTGATTCCTTCTGTTCAATGTGGGTGATCATGCTATCCTATTATAAAAATGCACAGCTGTTTATTTTGCTGGACAGAGCCTGCAACATTACCTGCCTTGAATTGCTTTTAAATTGAATTGCTTTTGAATTGAAACGTTATTGCATGTGTGTAAGCATAAATATACTGCTTTCCTCATGAGTGACATTAAACATGAATACAAGTATAGAGATGTCTCTCCAAAACAAACAAATTGTAAAAGAGGTTTTGTTCTGAAATTCTGATCCTGGTGAACTGTGGTGATTCCAACTTGTGTTCATAGATGCCCACTGTGTCTGGGCAAACCAAAATAAAAATCATAAATCATAAAAAAACATTGTTTTCATGGTTACATGATCCTTAAAACTAACATAAGCCTCATCAAATTTGAAACAGTGGTTAACTGCCTCTAAAATGTAAAAAAAGTATACACAACATTTCAGCTGTGGTGATACACCAGCAAAATGTAACAGTCATACTGTTCTTTAAGAACCATTTTTGTGAATGGACAGTGTTAACCTTCTTTTGATCAGAGAACCAAGGTTAAGTGATTGGAGATTATGTTGCTTAATGAAACAATACTTTAGTACTGTTTATAAGCAATAGCAATTATTGCCTTAGGGAATTACCCCTGATACGAGACACATTTTCAACAAGCAGGACATGAATTATTTGAGGTCGAGAGTCAATTAGTTGTACCAGTGGTTTTCATATTTCAGTGTAATTACTTCTTTAAATGAATGCAGATTACAATGTTTATCTTCTAAATGTACTTATTTAGAGAATAAAGAAAGGACAAGTTCCAAAATGGCAATCAACAATCATTCCAGAAATTCTGCACTAGGTTACTTGCTATCTTGTGTGTAAGTAAAAGCTGCCATCTATGCAACAACAGCACTCTTCAGTAGCAAGGTGACCACTTGTTGGCAAGAAATGTCCAAGGAGACCAGGCATCCACCCTGGATTTTAATGACCCAATATACTGACTGACAAGCACAGAGATTACAGGTCCCATAATTAAAGCCTTTGGTCTGACTTCTTCAGTATCTGGAACACAGCGTCCTAAATGTGAAGTCCATGATGTAATCACAAGGAAACCAGTTGTTAAATGCATACTGTACATATGGAATGACAAATTAATAATGTGCATTTAAATGATTAATACTGTCATTTTAATCTGCACTATAACCATGAGAGTCTTGGTAGATTTGTGACCATTCATTCTTATTCTTTTTTTTATTCTTATTATTTCTGTGTATTTTGTCTGTGACAGAAATTAAACACAGTATTCAACTCCTTCCAGCACAACAACACATTAAGGTAAATAGTTCTCTCTCTTCACTGCAGAGTGGAACAGAACAAATAAATTGTAGCCCTGGGTTTTAATTGTTTCAGTAAATATATAACTTTGTAATCTGTAAATTACAGTAACACTAGACTGCCCACGTAATGCGTAGGCTGTGCATAGAAAAATACATAAACAGGACGAGTTAGAGTCACTGCACCTTTTGTCTTTAACAGTCTGCCAGCTGTTATTCAGTAAAACAAAAACTTTGGGAGCAAATTCAATTAAAAAGTTTTTTTTTCAGTCTGAGTTGAGGTAATGTATTCATGGAGACTAATTCCTGCAATCTTGACATGTAGAAAACAATACATTAAAAAATAAATACATTCTAAAAGCTAAACACAAAAAGAATCTTTTGATACACTTTAATTCAAACCTTCAATATTTAAAATATATCTAGAATATAAAATATATTTAAAATATATCTAGATCAATATATATATATTGTAGATCTACAGATCCACAAATAGATCTACAGGCTTTGTTGAAGGCTTAGATTTCTTAGTGCAGTTTCAACAAGGATCACTTCTATTGTTTATAAAGTTCTCATTGTAAAAGTTCTAATTGATTAATCAACTCTAGACCCGCTGCAGTGCTCAAAGTTACATTTATTGTAGTCTTGCAGTCCATGTCTTTTGACAGCTTTTGCCGACTCCTGTCAACTGTTTGGGCAGTCTTCCATAGATGGACAGACAGTGAGGTTGGGATAAAAATGCAATAATAAAAGTTAAACTCTACAGTGAATCTTTTTTCATACAGTACCTTGAAACTAAAACCGTCCACAGGACAACCCATAAACCTAAGTATATTACCAAAAATCTAGCTTGGGTAAATGCTGTATCATGTTATTATAAACTTCAAGAAGATATGTGGAGCATATCAAATAGGCTGGGAAATATTTGAAGATCCTTGTAGAATAACAATACCAGATTTAGACTTTTCAATATCTAGTAAAATGCATGTATCACTTTTAATCATGTGAGAAAAAGTATAATTTATGGTATCTGAGTTAGTAAAAATAATGTTTTCCATGCTCAATTTGAAGAAAGGACCAGTTGAAATACATTTTGTTGGTTTTACTAACAGAAAAATACAAAAGCATTGCAAATAACACAGGGTCTTGGATCATTAATAGATGGATTCACAGCTGGGCAAAAAAATTGGGTCAGACACTATGCCTGCCCATTCTTTGTGGGATAAATGGAGATGAAGCTTTTTGTATTAAACCTGTTTGGCTTCTATTTTTAAAGTTACTCTAGAATGAGGTTTCTGACCCAAAGAAAGAAACTGCAGCATCTTTAATTTGGAACAGCTGCAGCTAAAAGAATTCGACAAGTCCAGGATGAAAATACTTCCTATTTTGTTTCTGTGGTTTGAATTCTGGGCACATATAGCACTTCCTAAATAAAAACATGTAACCCAGAGATTTGAAGTCCTCTTTTGGCTTTATTGCAACTTAACCTCATAAAAACACAGATTTAATGCATGTTTGAATGTTTGGAATGAAAGAAAAGTGCCATGGGAAGAAAAAAAGACTTCTTAATGAAAATACTTCAGATCAGCAAGGTCTGCATGCCAGATGACCAGAGATTGCACTTGTGATAGGACACTGAAGAGGGATGTTGGGAAAAGAGGATTTTTAGAGAATAGTCCATCTTTTTTTAAGACTTATGTTTGACACCTGCATTCAACAGTTCATTGAGATCATGAGATCATCAATGACAGCAATTCTAAATTCAGTGCTGGCTGTCAACAAACTGCATAAAACAAAACTGTTTCACAGTGAACGTTGAACGGCAATGCCTAAACAACTAAACATCTTGAATTTCTCATAGAACATACTGAATCAACAGATTTAAAAGACGCCATTACAAAAGACACGTGGGTTGGATTTTAGAGCTATAAACTGAAGAGGTTAGGAAACTGAAAATGTAAAATGGATTGAGCTTATCCATGTGGTTTAACTTATGAAATTCAGCATGTGGAGATTGTTTCACTATACAAATACAAATATGTGCACAAGGCACTTGTGCTAAGTAAATAGCATTAGGCCTCTTATGTGGGAGGCTTTGCATCTGTGCCCTAAATAAATGTTCAGTACACCACAATGGGCCAAGACCTGTATTCTTTTATTTAAAATGGCATGTAGCTTATGAAGTCAACACTGCTGGTTTCAATACTGCCATCTCTGGCATACTTCCCAAGTCCCAGCTTCATATAACACAAGCGGGCATCAAACCCCTCTTGTGTGGGTTTGGCTCTTGCTTCAAAACAAAGGGAAAAAATGTATTGAATGAGCCTAAACACAATTTTTTTCCACTCTTTTGATTCATTCACAGCTCTAAACCAGGGGGACATTTATACACCGATGAGCACAGCAGTACAGCACTTTAAATGCATAACAGAAAGAAATACAGTCATAATTCCAGGGTGTTTAAAATGATGTTCTGCATGTAGGATATAAGATTTGAAATATAAGTACATCCAGACATCATTGGTCAGTTTGTACTAACTGTCTTGTACAGAAGGTACCTTGGGCCTCAATGGCAAACAAGAAACAAGAATTGTATTGGCAGAGGACATTCATAAAAATTGATAATTGGCCACTCCAAATTACAACTCAGAAATAAATAGAAAATGCAAATGTGAAGGAAAACATTTAATAAAACATGGCAATAAAAGAAAGTCACCAGTAAAATGCACCCCGCGGTCAGTGTTGTAAGTTTAAATAATTAAAAGGGGCAAAAATTAAGAACAAGGACCAAGTCTAAAAAAGTGTCTTATCTCATGCTTGAAAGGAACTGATACCTTCCAATTCATGGTACACTTTTAGTTCTCCTCCTCATGATGAACAGAATCAGTGCCTCCTATTCATTCTATTTAAGACATATTTAAGTCCGAATAATTAAATACACTGTAAATGTGTTAGGTCAAAACCTAACATTATCATTTACAAATAATGAGAAGTAAAAGAAGTAAAGAAATAGTACAGGGATGCGTGTAATTTTAAGTAGGAAATGTTTTCCATAAAACTCTGTTTAAATGGTTCACCCCATTCCTAGCCTCCCAAGCACACATACTGATACCATCCATCCATATGCTAACTGCTTTATCAGAGTCATGGGGGAACTAGACCCTATCCCAGCAAGCAAGCGGAGTAAGGTAATATACGCCATTGATGAGACGCCAGTCCAATGCAGGGCAGACACACAGACACAAACTCACACATAGTCATGCCAGGGACAGTCTTCCCCAAAGCCAATTAACTTTTTGGACTATGGGAGGAACCCAGAGCCATACTGATACCGGTATGATACAGTATGATACTGATACTGTTTAGCTGGTACAGACACAGCCTGGAAGAGAGCCTTTCACCATTGCCAGGTCAGCTGAACCATATTTTACTAGCCGAATCAGCACCAGGAGGGTTGCAAATGCAGTCCACAATGATGCTGAATGTTTTAATTAGTATTTAAATCATTGCAGGTAACAGGTTGGTAAAGGTAATATTTTATGCTTGATTTAATAAAGAATTTAGGTAAGAGACTGACAACAAAATGAAAACACTGTGACCCCAGAGGGTTAAATTTAGTTAATGTTTGCTTTAAAAGACCCAATTGTGTTCTGTCTATGCACCCTCCAGCCTTTGTACCAATTACCATAACTAAACTGGGAGTTCTTCTGCTTGAATGTAGCCAGAATTCAGGTACACAGCTGTACTCAGTCAAGTGGAGAATGCCTGAAGAACAGGTGCAAATGAGATATTTTTCAGTCAAGAAATCCAATTAAGGCCCCAAGCATTTCCATGTGATGTTTCATGCCAGATCCAGTCTTTAAAACAAATGTGATTTGTACTTTGTGTGGTCAGATTAAACATACATAAAAACATGTAAAAAACAGGTGCTTACATAAAAACAAAAACATTTTCACTATCCATCTATATATATATAGTACGTTAAAAATAGAATAATAGAGTATAAAGTCATAAATATTATCACTGTTAAAGGTACAATACATATACAAATCTGAGTGAACACTGATACAGAGATTCCAGCAGTGATTTCTAAAGAGCTAAGAGGGTTATGTTCATGTTACCTGAACCTACTCTTCCACAACAGAGTTTACAGTATGTAGGCTAAAAATGATCATTTGAAGAGACTACTTGTAAAAAGAGAATTATTTTTCCCTAAAACTGTTTGAGTTGAAAAAACTCAAAGAGACATGATGGCTCTCAGTTTTTTTTCTAAAACTGGGTTCTGGCTGTGATTATAATGATGAACAGAGTATTTGTATGCCAGATAAATTTGTATTGGGTGCCTCAAATGATAAATTGTTCTACTCTGACTCATACTTTGTATATTTAATCTCATGTTGTTATATCATCTTTATGTAAATATGTCTTAGTTCTAGCATTTACGAACCATCCATCTATTTCCTAACCACTTTATCTAAAACAGGTTTACAGAGGAGCCAGAGACTTTATCGGCAAACAATGGGCACAAGGCATTATACTGTACACCCTGGACAAGACACCAGTCCATCGCAGGGCACGCACAGGCACAAACACACACATGTTCACAGCAGGGCTATTTTTTAACCTACCAGTAAATTTTTGGACTGTGTTCTCCCCATGTGTAGACAACATAAAATCTCCATGCAGATAGCGCTTCAGGAATTGACCCACGGCCCCGACACAACAATGCTGACTACCGCACCACCATCATGCCCGCATTGAAGAACCTTTATACGAAAATCTTCGTATCTACTTGGGATACGTGAATGCATAATAATTAAATTAAATAATAAAAAAAATAATCCTCACTCACATGACTGCTGCTCAATTCAGTTTTAATAAGGTCTATAGCATTTTTATTTGTTTAAGTTTATAGCTCTCGAATCTCTTGCTTATAAAAAAGCTATGCTCTTTTGTGCAGGCCAGTTATATCTTGTGCTTGTAAAATAAAAGAGTAAGGCTTGTCTGGTTTTAAAAGACAGTCTGCTTATCATAAAGCAAAACTCATAATTTAAACCAGTTTTGCTATTAACAAGATTCTCAACTGGAAATGAGATGTACAGTGCTAATGGCACACAAATTCTTAAAGGAAAGTATAAGGGAAAAGTGAAAATAAAAAATAAAGTATTTTATTCTTATATTATTATTTTAATATAATTAATTATAATTAAATACATTTTTTGGGGGGGAGGCATTTGCCTATTTCTCCTGTGTACAGTTGCAAGAAAAATTTTGTGAACACTTTGGAATTACCTGGATTTCTTCATTAATTACTCATAAAAATTAAGTAACTGGTAGAACCTCCTTTAGCAGCAATAACCTCCACCAAACGTTTCCTGTAGCTGCTGCTGAGACATGCACAAGAGTTAGGAGGATTTTAGACCATTCCTCCTTACAAAACTGTTTCCGTTCATTGATATTTCTGGGATTTCTTGCGTGAACATATGCCACAGCATCTCAATTGGGTTGAGGTCTGGACTCTGACTTGGCCATTGCAAAACACACATTCTGTTGTTGATTTACTCCTGTGTTTCTGGTCATTGTCTTGTTGCATCACCCAACTTCTATTAAGCTTCAGGTGACGGACCGCTACCCTGACATTCTCCTGTAAAATTTCTTGATACAATTTGGAATTAATACTTCCCTCTATGATAGCAAGCTGTCAAGGCCCTAAGGCAGCAAAGTAGCCCCAAACCATGATGCTCCCTCCACCATGCTTCACTGTTGGAATGAGATTTTGTGTTGGTGTGCAGTACTTTTTTTCCGCCAAACATAGTGTTGTGCGTTTCTGGTTTCTGCCAAATAGTTCAACTTTTGTCTCATTCGTTCACAGAACATTGTCCCAGAAGCATTGTGGAACATCCAGGTGGTCTTTTGCAAACTTGAGACGTGCAGCAATTTTTTTATGGAGAGCAGTGGTTTCCTCCGTGGTGTCCTTCCACTAACACCATTCTTGTTCAGTGTTTTTCTTACAGTGGACACATAAACAGAGACTTTTTGGCAAGTTCAAGAGATTTCTGCAGGTCCTTTGCTGTTACCCTAGGGTTCTTTAGTAGCAACAGTACTGAATTTCCTCCATTTTTAGACAATTTGTCTTACTGTGGATTGCTGAACACCCAGGCCTTTAGAAATGCTTTTGTAGCCTTTTCCAGCTTTATGCATCTCTATAATTCTTCTTCTAAGGTCCTCTGATATTTCTTTTGATCGGGGCATGGTTCACATGAACAGCTCTTTCTTGAGAAGAGCAGATTCTATCAGTAACCAACCTTTGTGTGCCTATTTTACAGGGCAGGGCACCTCTAACCCACACCTCCAATCTCATCTAATTGATTGGAACACCTGACTCCAATTAGCTTTTGGAGAAGACATTAGCCTAGAGATTCACAGACTTTTCCCAACCTTTCCAATGTTTAAACGATGTGTTCAGTACTGATAAGAAGTACAATTTTTTGTGTGTTCTTAGTTTAAGCAGATTGTGTTTGTCTATTATTTGACTTAGTTGAAGATCAGACCACATTTTAATGAGTAATTAATGCAGAAATCCAGGTAATTCCAAAGGGTTCACAAACTTTTTCTTACAACTGTATATACCATATATACTGCATGTTATATTGTAATACTGTATTTTTCAATGTTGGGTATAATGATGTACTCATATTGTAATTACAACTCCAAGTATATGGCACTGTTGAGCCAGAAGACCATGCTACATTTGAAACACGATTTTAGCTTTCCTCAGCTTGTTCTCACTGAACTTGCTCAGCAAATTAATATATTTGCAAACGGTTGCATCTTAGGTCTTACCATTCCCCCAATCCAATCTTTAAAACCATGTATCCCTGAATTGGACTGATTCCCCTCATTAAGTAAACAAATCTTAAAATAAAAGATTTTCTTAAAACAAAAGTAGCAGCATTCTGAGAAAGTAGGGTAATATTAATCCACTGGCATCCTGTTTGCATCTGTGCCTTCTTCCCTCCTGCTACAGTGAGCTGCAGAGATAGTTTAAGCCTGAAGTCATGAAACTCAGCACTCTCCTGCTTGAGAATATGAAGTTCTTAACACTGAAGAAATAAGAATACTAACTATGTCAGGATTACTGAACAGATAACCATTTCCCCACTGCATATATACTGTATATATACAAAAAATCTTTAATAAGAAAGATTGGCAATTAAAATACTGCTGTGTTTGCCCATTATTAGTCTTCAAATAAACTGCACGTCTTCAAGGCCCAGAGGTTTTTTTTTCACTCCGATTATCAATTTAATCACATCAGACATTTATTTGAGTGTAAAAACTAGGGACATGCAAAGCTTATCTTCTTTTATGCCATAAGCCAACAAATGTTTTGGTGTCCCTATGCTCATCAATATCATTTTTAGGGGGGGGGCTCAAAAGACAGATGTGATTATTTTATAATTCACTCTGCCAAATACAACAGTTTCTATCATTTTCAATGTCAATAACAAATCCAACTTCGCTCAACTACCGAACTGCTGCTTTGCGAATTTTGAAATCGCATTTGCCACCTCCAGTGGTCATTTAAAGAACTTATAAAAATATGTTACACGTTATGGCACATGGATATAGTTGCTCTTCATCATAGGCTTACTTTCATTAAGGTTTCAGGCCTAGTCAAGTAGAAAATAACTTATCCTATTTAAAGAATATTAACAGAAGTATTCATTTTTATAGCATATGGTCATATTTCATTTCTTATGACTTATTCTTTGTGTAGTTATATAGAAATGTGATATCCTTGGATATATTGTCATTTATTTACAGTATACTGTACATGCTGAGTGGCATTAAAATACAACAATTGAGTATTGCAACCAATAAAATTTGTTGGATTTGTATTACCTCTTAGTATATTATAAATAGCATAATTCCTGTACTCATTTCCTTTTCCAAGGAGACACATAAAATGGAAATAAATGTGAAATAAATAAATATATATTATATATAGATAATACAATCAGAGCATGTTGAAATTCATACAACTGGTAATTCTAAAAATATAAATGTTAAACAAACAAACCTTCAGTACAGTATAAAAAGTGAAGGAAAACAAAATAGGAACAAGGAAATATATGAGTGATTTTTTTTTCCAAAAAGGTTTGGTGATGCCAAGGCAAACATCATATGCTTCTGGAAAACAAACCTACTGTTGAATGCCACAACAGCAAAGAGGGCTAGAGCAAAAATTCTAGTTTTTTTCTGCATTATGTAAAATGATAGGAGACAGCAAGGTCAAGGGATTGGTGGTGGGGAAGTGGGTGGGGGCATTTTTAAGAGGGTGAGAATTATTTCCTCCTTGTTGTTTTTTCACATTATGCTGTTATTTTTTCCATATGTATGTCTTAGCACTAAGTCCATGGAATGTTATTAGAGACAGAAGCAGGCTGTGTAATGTCTGTTGTATCTCTCCCACACACAATTCTACAGCTTTCACTTGGACAGTTTGAACTTTTAGACTGAGGACACCGCCTTTTGTAAGACAAAGTCTTTTTCTCCCCATATTAAACACATAGTAGAACAAAAGGATTCCAGTGTTAGGTGGATAAATCTTACCTCATTGATTTATCAGCTACAGAGACATACTTTGGATGCTGGCCAAACCAGAAGCATTGTATATTCCGATACTGCATGGTGAATCAGTTCTTTGGAGGGTCAGAAAATCTGTTCTGTTATCAGAGGAATAGTGATAGCTAATAGTTTTTGGTTTTACTGAAGGACAAAACATTTCACCACAATATGTAAAATAGTATTCTAAGAATCATGCGTTTTCGTACTGATAGCCAGTATGGGTATTTTATTGCAACCAATTCTATCCATTGTGTTGCACAGAACATGTAAAGACTTGAGCCACCTGCTTTTTGAAACCTGTCACAAAAGAGCTTTCTTTTATCATCCCAGAGAAAATCCTGAGCTTTTATGATCACTCCCTTATTTAGAAATCATGGGCTCATACAGAAATTTATTTTTGCTGCTCAAATAACTAAAGTTCCAGCTGTGAGAAGCAAAATAAGTAAAAACATTATGGAAGTATTCACATTACTGTTGCATGGAAAAATAATACATACACTAATGCAGTGAGAAAAACAAAAAAACATTTGAAGATGCAAAAAGCAGTCTCTCTCAATTCCAAACAGTTCTGAAAACCACTTCTCTTTATTTTATTCTAAACATTTAACAACAATGGTGAATAAAGCTGTCAATCTTCCCAGTGTGTGTTCAAACAGTGACACAGATTTGTCCAGGAATACATCAAAATAATACAAATGTTATCTCATGAGAGACAGAACATAAGGCAAGGAGAGCTGGTTAAAATTAATAGACAGGACTAAAAGCATTTATATATGGAGTAACACAGATGGTGATTGACCAGTGAAAGTAAGCAGTACTGTTGCTACCCGATGAAGATATTCGGGACAAGTGTTCTAAGTAAAACAATAATTTAAGTGAAAATGTAAACCACAAAAAAGTAATATATTGACATATACAGTATGTGTAATTGGACAACATCTTTTGTTTAAATTCAGTCAATGTGTTACCATTTTTGTTGATAATTAACTTGCTTTTCACAAAATTGTATGCCTTCAAACTGGAGTTTGTGTCAACAGCTCCAGTACTTTTCTAATTTTTGCTTTGCTGTTCCACCTGCCCATTTTGCTTTATTTCTTTTCTGAAGGGTAGTGTCTAACTGCAGAATGGCTCCTTTCAATAGACCTATAATCTCAATATAGCCACTCAAAACCTGGTTTTGAATCTCAACTGAGTGACTTAATACCAGCTTCTCTGAAAACGATTTGTAGTTATCCTTGCCCTTGGACATGCCAGTGAAACCTAAATGGGAAGATCTTTTAGGTAAACACCATAACAAGAAACGTGTTTCTGTTAAAGAGGCTGTGTGCTTTGAATTACTTCTTGAATTAGGAAATAACTGAAATGAAAGGTGAAAAGGCCACAGGTTTAATTAACGGGAAAATCCATATACTGTAGGTGTTTAGCAATTTGTCTTCGCAGACACCATCATCATTAAAACAACACACAGGTCAGGGATCTCCAGCAGTCTTCATATCTTTTTTAAAGGAATGCTGTTCCTTTGTTTCCATTCCTTTGCGCTGCATCCACTTGTTCACAACAGTTTTTTTAACTCAGAAACCCAGACACACATTTTGTGATTGACTGTCTTACTAGTGCCACGCAGTGGCATTTTTAATGAAGGTTTAGGAGAGATTATCACATTCTCCTCCTCAATTCTTGAAAACCTATAAATACCATAGTCAGCCCCTCTCTGTGTTGCATTTGTCATTC
This sequence comes from Atractosteus spatula, assembly GCF_055471065.1. Classification (NCBI taxonomy): domain Eukaryota; kingdom Metazoa; phylum Chordata; class Actinopteri; order Semionotiformes; family Lepisosteidae; genus Atractosteus; species Atractosteus spatula. The sequence continues at coordinate 60,162,588 of NC_142708.1, read as the reverse complement.
TGCATCCCTGCTTCACTTCATCTACTCCTTTGTAGCTCCAACCTGGTTAACCTCTCACTCACGGGAGATATCCCTCACTGCACCAGGGTCCTACCCTCCTCTTCCTACTGGAAAGTGTTTGACCCTTAGCTAAGTGGATTAAACCAAAACTAGAAGCTAGGTATAAGTACTGAACCCATTATTGTACTGGATGTCTTTTATTATAAATTGGAATTAATTGATGGCCACCAGTGTCCTTCAACAGGTGCAACAGAAAAGCTACAAAATACATTTTCTAGTAGTTAGGAGGCTTCTGATTGCTGTAGTCCTTCTATTTACACTTGTTGTAAACACAAAAAAGTGCATGATATATGGTATTATTCTATGGAAAGTACCCCGATGATAACTCCATACATATTTGGTCAATGCAAATGCAATTTAGACGGTGTTGATAAGCAAATACTAAAAATATGTAGGCCCTAACCTTGAATGATGATAAATGCAAAGTGTGCACAATGTAGCTTTGCTGGATCAGAACTTTATCAAGTATGCTCAACAGGGTGATCTCAATGTGATAATTTACCCATGCTGGATTTTCAACGGAAGCTTGTCATGGTGAGGTGTTTAGATTTAATACGAAGATACCCCCTTACTGTGTTCCAGCGTTTAGCCTTTTACTGTACAGTAGCTTCTACAGATTGGTATTACTGTATATGTGACAAAACTGTAATCAAATGGAAATCCAGTATTAGACATGTCTGTAGATTTATTGACTCATTTTGTACACTATCTGTTTTTCAAACTTTAGTGATTCATTTAACTACATTAGTTAACTGGAACACATTTTAAGATGACAGTATTACACTAGTCAAAGCATGGAATATTTACTGAGTATGAGAAGAAATTATTTTTGTCAGGGTTTTATTTTGTGTGTTTGAGGTTATGCGGACTTCAAAGGAAAAAATGACTAAACTAAAAATGAATTATTTTGCTTCTCTCTAATGTGCAAAATATGTAATGATATTTAGAATTCTTTGGCTTTAGAATTTTTTTAACTTGACAAGCTGTATTCTATTACAAGTTACTACAACAGAAAAAAAGGTCCCTAGCACTGATTAATAAAAGCAAATTAAATAGAAATATTTGAAGATGTTTTTTTTTTCCACTTAAATGATCTTTTAAAATGTGAAATTGTCATGTTTGTAATTCCTTTTTCAATAAACAATTACAAAAAAAGTTTACATTTCATATTTTGGACAGTGTTTGCAAACACAGAATTGCTTGCCTTGTTCATGCAGATTAATAAAAGCTGCCTTTAAGGTCAGATTTTAACCATCGTTTATAGAACATCATCTTGTCAATGTCAACAGAGTGAAATAAATCATACTAAGCTGCCTGCATAAAAATGGAATTTACAATAATCTACAGGATGTTCCCTTGTGCATTTTTAATTATACAGCTGAGTTTAAAATGTAGAGTTTAAGACAGTTTCACCAAAAGAGGGGAAAAAAAGCTAATACATTTTCTTTAAGACTTACTGTAGCCAAGTGTAGTTAGCAAACTGTATTCCTGTGACATTCAATTCATTTCTATGGCTAATGAAGTCAATCAGACAGTGCAGGACATGGAGACATTGATACATCACTGTCACAGGATGAATTGCTGCCTTAAGCTATCTTTTTGGCTGCAGGCCGTCTTTTACATTAAAGTGGATATTTGTTTCCTGTGGTTGCAGAGGTCCATCAGGCAATACAGAATTTGGTCCAAATCTATTCATAACCTTGATATAAAGTAATGCAAAGTCTATTTTAGCAAAAAAAAATCAAGTGTGAATTCAGTATCTGTTTAGTAAGTACAGTAAAAGAAAACATAAAAATATTAGACTTATCAATATTAGGTTAAGCAAACATTATCAGTACTGGGCGATGACATAATTTTCTAAATATTGTATTCAAGGTTCAAAATTATGCCATATGCAGTAAAACATATTCTGTTGCTCTCCCTTTGGTTTTCATAACACAGAGAAGCTTTTAATATGCTCATGTACTTTCCAGAAGGTATTTGTGACTATTCCTCTATGCAGAACATCCCCAGCTTCTAAAGATGTGGCTTATGCTTGTGTACTACATTCTTTGGTTCATACTACAAACACTACACTGGGTTGACATCTGAAGACTGCAGTGGTACATCAAGGACACTGATTTGGAAAACCTATAAAAATTACATTTGCCCCCTCCCCCATAACTTTTGTCTTGCAAAGATAACTAGTAGATAACTTTAATTAAGTCATAAAAAACATCCTTCTGCTTTAACAGAAACTAGCTGCCAAAGAATGAGGAGCATCTCAATTATTTAAAGGCCTCTGCTCAGAGAATAGGATGGGCTCAATGGTCCAGAGATTGCTGGGTGAAATCTGGGCTATGCCATTGAACAGCTATGACTTACAGCCCCCAGGAGGCAGTGCACAGCTGGCTGCCTGACACTGGTGTTGGGTGGGGTCAAAGACCAGTAGGCCTGGGTTTCATCATAATACTGCAGAACAACAAACCCTGTCTGTGGGTCAGGTGAATGTGGATTTGCTTTGTTGTCAGTGGGAGCACTCTCAAATCCCCCATCTTACACTTCAAGCTCTGCTGTTATCTATTATGGGCTTGAAGTTTGAAAAGAAGATGCAATAAAAAAAATGGCCATTCTAAAACAGCTGGATATTAAAAAAAAAAACATTCTGCTCTAAAGAGTAATTAAAATATAAAAAGAAGTTTTAAATTCTTCTTTGGAAACTACATTTTTAAAATAAAGATGTGCACCTGTCAGACCAACAGCTTTGTCTTTATTGTCCAAAAAATAAAATAAAAACACTCATAAACACTAAATACTACAAATACAGACTTTAATTCTGTGTGCTGTGAGGAATCACCTTAATCCCTTGGCAAAACTGTTTTTAGCTTAGGTGTATTACAATTTCCCACATTATCACGAGTGATCAATGAAACCCTTTTTAGCTGGTCCAAGAAACTTTTTATGAAGATATTTCTTTTACATCCCACATGGTGTTCTGGGCCCTTCTAGGAGCTTAAGCTCTGACTCCAGAATAGGACATTTCACAAAGCCTCATCTTTCTTCAAATCTCCACAGAGCACAGTGACCCAAATGGAATGTTCATTTGCTCTGTACAAACATTTATTAGTTATGAGCATTACCTGTGGAGGAGAAGGCAAGTATGTATTATTATTATTCATATGCACATTTAATAACAAGGGCTCATCTGATTCTACCGAGATCAGATAAAAAGTATTATGTGTTTATTCAGGGAGACCACACAGGAGAATTCAGAGATCATGTTTCGGTAGCCTTTTTAGACTGTGCTAGAAAATATGTAGTATCATCTGGCTACTCATTTGAATTAGAGCCCTTTCACCAATCTTTTTTTTCTAATTTTTACTTGGATTTTCTTGATCAGGCTGTTTTTTTTTTTGCTAAACTATAACTTCTATTTTTTACTGTAATAACTTTTTTTACTGTGATTGATATATAAGTAAACATATTACCAAATAGATAATCAGTCACATTTATAAACTAAATATGCGTACTCATTAAACTGATATTAGATAAACAAGAATGGAAAATGTTTGTTATTTAGTCATAACATGTTTCTTTTCAGCAAAGTTTAACAGTGCCTACTTCATCTCAGCCTCATCAATAAATTCTTACAAATAAAAACATTTTATATCTATAACTAATGCAACAGTCCTACATGCATGACTGGCAAAGAGTATTGTACTAAACAGTTATAAATATAGGTATTAGCATCCTCAGTTTCCAGCCATGTTATTCCCTTATTTACTGTATTTAGTGCAAAATGTTGTCTGTTGAACTATACGCCCCTTTTGACAGAGATTTCCCAAGCATCATCTCACAATAGATGGATTGGAATTACTGTAGTTGCCATTGGCTTTCTTAACTGTTAGTGAAAAAGAGGCTCCCGCATCTTCATGGGCAAGTGCCAGCTGGCAGTGACATCACTGAGGGACCCACTACTCTGCCTGTCCATGCCAGCTCTCCTATCAGATACTGGGCAGCTTGTGGGTGAAGATGAATGCCATGATCCATTGCTTTGGGCCAAGTCAAAAAGAAACAACAGGCAATTCCACATTAGGTTAGCAAATAATTACAAAATGTTTAAAAATGTTTCAAAAATATCTACTAGTTCGAAAGTGAGATCTCGTCTACATTTTTTAGAATCCCAGCATGTAGCATTTAGTAATGCAGGACTACTAAAGGTGAGAATACTTGAGAGTATGTGAGAATACATAACACCACAGAAATCTATATATACTGTACGTTCTTACAGGCTGATCTTGCTTCAGAAAAGAATAGTTTCAAAATTGCTACTCTGAAAAGCAAACAAAGAAACATTTTGTTAGACCTAAGACATCTTGTATTTGATGTAATTCAGTACACTCAAGAAAATTGCCTGGTACTGTATATATGTAAGAAGAATTTCTGACAGGACTGTGGAAACATAAAACACACTGACCAGAAGTGAAGCTTTCTGTTTTTTCTTGGTTTTATTTTCGATGGAGCATTGTCTGTTAAACTGGAAATTTTCCACTGCAAACAAATGCTCAGTTTTCGGGCCACTCTGTAAAGCTGACCACCTCAAGAGAAAGAGAGTTTTTTTTACAAAATTCCCCATGTTTTCATTATGGGAAGAGCTCAGGCGGTTCACCTGTCATTCCAATGGGCTCCTTCATCCATTTCATGAGAATAAATAAATAAAAAGCTCCCGGTTTTAGCAACAAACAGGAAATTGTGCTTCCAAATATTAACATCAGAAGGATATTAGAAACCTCTGCCTGTAGTGAAAACAGAAGCCCATGTTTCATAGTCTGCTTTCAATTAAAAAGATTACCAAAAGGATTGTATCACTTGTTTTTTCATAACAAAAACATATCCTCTAATTCAGAAGTTAAGAAAGAAACAGGAATTTCACTCCTTATGTATTCTTCTTTAGGTTAACATTTTGTTCCCCATCTACTGTATATTAAACAAATTCCTGCCCGATGCAAAGATCACAAAATGTAACATTATTTTGGTACTAAAGTTATCATAGATAGGAATACCAAAGGAAGGGATTTTTAAAACAAATATTCTACTTATTTTCAAAGTAAATCTAGCAAAATTCTAGAATTTAATTCTGGTATAATTTAAACTATTGTGAAATTCGTAGCAAATTTAAATGTGGGACAAAACTTTGGAACCCCCCTGACAATGTATGCATCCACAATCCTATAAAGAATTTGGCTTTAAAGGCCTCCCACAAAGATTTCAAGCACTCACCCACCCTTAACTGAATGAACCTAAATGTAGTGTAATTTTTGTGATTTGGAAACGGAAGAGTAGCGCAGCTCTTTGTGAATGAATCCTGCCTTTGGATAGTAGTAGTATGCATGAGACATTATTGATAATGTTTGAAGCAGTCTTCAAGATTTTGACAGGCCAGTACAGCTTTGACAATGCAGGGTGCTTTTATCGAATATACAGCATATTTACTTATAATTAATTATATAAATGACGGAGCTGGTTGTTATCAGTGATTTGACATGGATTTGGTTCAGTTCTCAGGGTGGTATGAAGATTTATTTCTACAACTGTCATTCAATGATCTGTTCTTCCTTGAGATGGTGATTCTTGTGTCTCTTCAGTTATGATAATCTCTCATCCTTTGATAGATTGTAATATAATATGAATTAAAAAAATCAGTGGGAGCAACATGATACCATTACACAGCTTACAACACTAGATAAATTCAGTGCTTTGAAAACAGTGCTTCTGTTTACCCACAGAGAAGCCATAATTATATAAGAAAGCCTAGCCATCACAATGCATTTGAAGAAGAAAATATATATACCAAGAAATGAAATGGTAAAATATATGTTGTACCCTTGTCTGCAATCCGGCAGATAGTAGTTCAGATACTATACAATCAGTGAAATGGCACTGACAAGTAATCCACTAAGACTATGGTCTGTGGTCTGTTATTTTGAGGGTAAAAAGAATGAGGCAGTGCACTTTAGAGTTCCCTGTTACATTGATAGTTTTTTTGTTTGTCTAGCACTGGAATTTTATAAACAAAGCATTTTTTCTTTGTAACATTCAGGCCATTTACTCCAAAGAGAAATGGTCTCAAGATAAAAATGAGCAAGAGTTCTAATGTTTGAGTGATGTTGGTTTATTTTGCCTTAATTTTTATTTTTGTCCACGTTATACAAGGTACTTACTGATATTCTTATTTTTCTTTTCTATTAGAGTTATGATTTGGCTGATTCTCAGAACAGATGAATGTTCAACAGCTGAGGAGTTGTACAGATCACACTTTTCCCTTGCACTCAAACCAGAACATTGTCAGGCCATGGCTGAGAGCAGCCTGCAGTTGCCCTTGGCAACCTCAGCATTCCCACAGGCACTTGCATAGCATCCAAGCCCATGAGGACCAGGTCAAGCTGCTGTCCATACATCTGTCTCCCTTCTAAGCAGGGAACCAATCATCCAATCTTTCCTCCAATTATGGACCACATTTAAGTCCTGAAACCCTGCTGGATCGGTGTTCTGACATTGAGATACCTAGAGTAGTGCAGTTCCCCACCAGCTTTAGAAACCTTCCTTTATGAGATTTGAATTTCAGAAACTCTGCTCTGTTTCAGCTTCTTGATTTTCACCTGCAGTCAGCACTGATTCCAGAGGCATGCATTCCCTGTCAGACTCAACTCTCCAGGCTTCACTTTCAGCCTAACTGTGCCAGGCACCTGTGTCTGCCTGACTACGCCAGGCTTCCCTTTAAGCCTCAACTCTCCGGGCGTCTCTGGCAGCCTGTCCTCATCAGCCAGGTCCGCTTCTCTCACCCATCGGTTTACACCTCACAGAGAAACCCAGGTCCTGTAGTTAGATCTCAGCCAGTCATTCTGACCACAGCAGTCCACAACAACCAGCCATGGCATAACAGAATATACAGTTGTGTGAAAAAGTGTTTGCCCCCTTCCTGATTTCTTATTTTTTTGCATGTTTGTCACACTGAAATGTTTCAGATCATCAAACAAATTGAAATATTAGACAAAGATAACACAAGTTAACACAAAATGCAGTTTTTAAATGAAGGTTTTTATTATTAAGGGAAAAACAAAATCCAAACCTACATGGCCCTGTGTGAAAAAGTGATTGCCCCCCCCTGTTAAAACATAAATCAACTGTGGTTTATCACATCTTTGGAAAGCTGAGTTCAATTTCTCTAGCCACACCCAGGCCTGATTACTGCCACACCTGTTCTCAATCAAGAAATCACTTAAATAGGACCTGCCTGACAAAGTAAAGTAGACCAAAAGATCCTCAAAAGCTAGACATCATGCTGCGATCCAAAGAAATTCAGGAACAAATGAGAAACAGAGTAATTGAGATTTATCAGTCTGGAAAAGGTTATAAAGCCATTTCTAAAGCTTTGGGACTCCAGCGAACCACAGTGAGAGCCATTATCCACAAATGGCGAAAACATGGAACAGTGGTGAACCTTCCCAGGAGTGGCCGGCTGACCAAAATTACCCCAAGAGCTCAGCGACGACTCATCCAAGAGGTCAGAAAAAACCCCACAACAACATCCAAAGAACTGCAGGCTTCACTTGCCTCAGTTAAGGTCAGTGTTCATGACTCCACCATAAGAAAGAGACTGGGCAAAAATGGCCTGCATGGCAGAGTTCCAAGACAAAAACCACTGCTGAGCAAAAAGAACATAAAGGCTCGTCTCAGTTTTGCCAGAAAACATCTTGATGATCCCCAAGACTTTTGGGAAAATACTCTGTGGACTGACGAGACAAAAGTTGAACTTTTTGGAAGGTGTGTGTCCCATTACATCTGGTGTAAAAGTAACACAGCATTTCAGAAAAGGAACATCATACCAACAGTAAAATATGGTGGTGGTAGTGTGATGGTCTGGGGCTGTTTTGCTGCTTCAGGACCTGGAAGACTTGCTGTGGTAAATGGAACCATGAATTCTGCTGTCTACCAAAAATTCCTGAAGGAGAATGTCCGGCCATCTGTTCGTGACCTCAAGCTGAAGCGCACTTGGGTTCTGCAGCAGGACAATGATCCAAAACACACCAGCAAGTCCACCTCTGAATGGCTTAAGAAAAACAAAATGAAGACTTTGGAGTGGCCTAGTCAAAGTCCTGACCTGAATCCGATTTAGATGTTGTGGCATGACCTTAAAAAAGCAGTTAAGGCTCGAAAACCCTCCGATGTGGCTGAATTACAACAATTCTGCAAAGATGAGTGGGCCAAAATTCCTCCACATTGCTGTAAAAGACTCATTGCCAGTTATCGCAAACGCTTGATTGCAGTTGTTGCTGCTAAGGGTGGCCCAACCAGTTATTAGGTTTAGGGGGCAATCACTTTTTCACACAGGGCCATGTAGGTTTGGATATTTTTTTTCCCTTAATAATAAAAACCTTCATTTAAAAACTGCATTTTGTGTTTACTTGTGTTATCTTTGTCTAATATTTCAATTTGTTTGATGATCTGAAACATTTCAGTGTGAAAAACATGCAAAAAAATAAGAAATCAGGAAGGGGGCAAACACTTTTTCACACCACTGTACATGTCATTGGTATATTCTGACTAGATAACATTTGTCATTAACAGAGTTGATCAACAGGGGTTCTACTGTGAAAGTCACAGGCTAATAGTGTGTTAAAAGCAACACAACATCCTGTGACACATGATATACACCTGTTTTAGATACTGTCTTTTGTCCCATTCCTCTCCTACAGACTGAAAAAGTCATGTCTCTGTTCATTGGTTTCTGAGCCCTAGACACCACGTCACCTCAGCTCCCAAAGGTTCAGTGGGACTCCAGTCTGCCAAACAGGGCATCCACAGCATAACAGCATCTTTTACTGGCTTCAATGGAGCTCTTATAATTCCCTTTTTGAGAGACTGCTGAAATGATTCAAAAAAGCTTCAGGAAAGCAAGAAAATTAAATTGAATTTAATTTTAATTAAAAAATGAAAATTTACAGGAGAGTAGGTTTTAAAATGTAAATGAAGCGCAAAAACAAAATGTGAATAAAAACCGAGAAAAATGTACAGTATATTGAAGAAGGCTCCACGGCCGAAATGTTGTGTTTTCCTTCTTCTCTTTTCAGCGCGGAATAAACCTATTACTTGTTCCTTTGCAGTATTGAAGGTCTGCTTGTTTGCGTGTCCCATTCATGATTCAAATATGAACTCAGGCTGTACTTTATTACATATTTTGTGAAAGTAACTATTAATAGTAGATTGTATTAATCTAGTTTTAAACTATTAAAAACTGGGGCAGCCTGCATACCAAGTCTTTTGACCCAGAACTGGAAAGTTGTGGGTTCAAGTCTCTGCTAAATCCGCTGCTGTTGTACCTTGAGTGAGTAATTTACTCTGATCATTCCAGTCCATCCCGCTGTATGAATGGGAACGAGGATTTCTGGGGGTAGGCTCTGTGGTAGACTAGTGCCTTATCCTGGGGGGAGAGTCTGTGCTCTCTATGAGCACATCACCTATCTAGTATTAGAGTCCAAGCACAGGTATTATGTAGTAGCTGCTGTTTAACAGTTTGGCAGCAAGTGGAAAAGTCGAGAACCAAGTTTAGGACTTCAGTGAGCTCTGAGAGAACACAGACAGACAAGTAAAAGGAAGAAAAATGAACAGGCAGGCTAGCTTGATGAACAAAGGCTGCAGACTGCAGTGCCTGTGTGTTCACCTGTATAAAAATAAAAATTATATAACAAAATCAATTTCAAAGCATATTATAGATGATGAAAGGGAAATTACTAATATTTTAAATGAATATTTCACTCAGGTGATTATTGAGGAAGAAATCAACAATGTGCAAATGGTTTTTAAAGTCTATAAAATCATACAAATGACATTATCCATAGACCATTAACAAAACTCATCCAATTGTCAGAGAAAACAGTATAATATCATTTGATGGGAAAATTATTAATATATCACTCATTCAAACCAAATAAATTCGGCCATTAAAATTTTCTATTAAAGGTAATGAAAATTATAATTAGAATTAAAATTATCTGCATGGTTTCTATGTGGATTCTAGAGAATAGTCAACACAGATCTTGCAAATGTGTTTGTATAACTTGTGGGAGTTCACTGCAAATGAAATTCAAAAGGATTTAGCCCAAATTCAAGACTAGGTAGAGACCTGTCAATGGGTTTAGACAAGTGCAGAGTACTGCATGCTCTCTCTTGCTAATAGTAATATTATATATATACAGTATACTGTATATATGTCATTCTGTGATAAGGTAAATAGCAATAAACATTTACTGTACATGCTTGGACAACTTTGGACTCATTACATATATATTGCAAGTGGAAAACATCAAATATTTTACACTCATTTATATTGAATTAGTTCTGAACCATTAACAGTTTCACAAATGTTTGTTAGACCCTTACTGATCTAAGTACCAAACAACAGGACAACAAATTTGATTTCACCTAAAAATTATACCCAGATTCCACAGCCAGTGATGTAAAGTGTTTTTCAGGCAAATATTTCCAGGCTTAATATATGGGACAATTCTTCTCTTATAATGTATCCCATAATGTGAATGTTTCCTATTAACTTGGGTGATTGTGGGACTTTTATGGGACCACATGGAAAGCTTTTCAATTGAAACCAAGTGTATTATGTACTGTGTAGCTGAAAGGGGATTAATCATTGCTAGTGATATATAATATATGACTGGCTTTTATAGTTTTTACCATCTGCCATTGGAATTTCGTCAATTATACCTTTTTAATATCATTTTGAAATCAGAATTTAGCAGGTACTATGTTCGCACATTATTTTAGGAAGGGCAACACAAAGGTAATGTTTACAGGTAAAGAGACTAGAGAATGAGATGTCTAAGCCAATCTCATGCAGTATTACTGAAAACCCTTTATTACTGAAAAGTGTTTTTATGTGCTGAAACTCCTTTATACAAAACAGTTTGCTTCATTGAACATCAGAAAGCATAACTGTAATGTATCCATTAAAATGATTTTTTAATTAATTTAATTCCTCAGTTTAGCAGCAGCATTCTTCTGAGGGTACTGTATACTTGTGTGTAATCATTGTTTTACAATGAATCACCCATTGTAGTGTGATTTAATTTGCCTTTTGTCAACAGGTAAACTACTGTAATTGTGTATAGTCATGGTAAATAAACAAAAACTGTTAATTTTTACCTAGAAAATCTCAATGCTTTTGAACAAGCAATTTGGTTATAAACTGAAGAAGAAACAACAGTATTAAAGTTGTTTCAGAAGTCTTGGGCAAATTAACATTTTCATTAGTATGCTAGTAAGCTCCAGAAGGCAAGCCTATTGAATTTCTTCAGTATGCTGAAATTCTGACTTAGACTTAAGGGCTTCATGGAGTATTAACATGCCTTGTATTACATTTTGAAGATTTTGATTTATTCAGTGACTTCCTGATCTTCTCTATAACAGAATAAATTATATAATATGACTAATAAACATATCTAAAAAAATACTTAAAATATTATTTAAATTTACTTTTACACTACTGTGTAAAGGTTTTAGATGCATTAAGATAAAAAATGAATCCAAAAAGATCTGCATTTTGGGATATAAAAAGTAGCCTTTTAACTTTATCAATGTGTACACAGAAACAAATTGAGTTAATGATGAGGAACAGCTGACAATGAGTCAATTAGATATAACTGGTAAATGTGATTGGACTGGAAACAATTCCTACTGGCTCCTTGTGTTTACAGTAGTTTATCTTATGCCAATGAAAAGCATTTCACCCAAATTTTGGTGTATTAATTACAATCACAGTTGTTATAATTCTATATGAAACTAATGGAGCCTTTCAATAAATTATTGGTTTCATGAAATACATACTGTGTACTGTATTTTGTTTAAAATACATAAGACTTTAGCATGAACGCATATATTGATTTTATATTGAAACAAAAAAAACATTAATTATACTGAATTAATGTTTAACCTGATGAAAGGAATACTTTTATACTCTGTAACCCAGTATCATCAAAAAATAATTTATCTGTTCTGTACTTTTGTTTCCTTTGATTAATAAAGCCAATTAGAACAGCTTGGTTAAATTGTCATGGAAATTAGTCAATTGAGCAGAAGGCAAAAATGTGTTTACTATACAATGCAGCAGTATGTGAAAATGAGTAGCGTTAACATAAAAATAACACACATGCTGCAACTCTCAAAGCAAAATAATGGTGAGGCTCCAAACACCTCCTTATGTAGTAGGCTGGCCTGGTGGCTGGCTTTGACAGTCATGCAGGAGGCTGATACTCTTCCACAGGCACGAATGTGAAAAATGAAACAGTGGAAAATGAGCACAGTTCCAGTGTTTTTATTTGGTGGTGATCGTCATTTCATATGACTATACTGATTTCAATCATCTTTTAAAAAGGAGAAATTAACTTATAGAAGTGTTGAATGAGGATATATTTTAAATTATTTTCTTTTGTTATAACACCCAAGATCCAGGTGAGTATGCAAAAAATTACCTTTTTTCTCTGCAGACATTAAAGCCAAAATTCAAGTTATTTGAATTTGGGCAAGCTATATCATGTGGGCAGAGTAACCAAACGACTGAAGCAATTACGTTAAATTTTACTTAAAATAACATAAAAAATTAAAACAAACAGTGCAATTAAAAGTCAACAGCTGTATATTTTCTTCACAATAATTAAAAGAAAACAGCTTTACCACATAAGTTATGCTTGTTTAAAATCAATCTAAAAATCAATACTTAAAAAAACAGAAGTTAAACTGACATACAATTAACAAGCAGTGGGGAAAAAAGCAAGCAGTGAGAATATTTCTTTCAGGACTATTAAATTAAACCCCTCTTGCAATTATTTTATTCAAAAATCTTTCTCACTCTAATCATGGCTGCTTCTAATCTGTGCTGATTCCTTTTTGGCAATCTTGTGAAATGGTCACACAGGGGTTTGGAAGGGTTTTTAATTGACTTTTAAACCAATCAATCAACAGTCTGCTCAAAGACTGACACAGAGAGAGTTCCAAGAGAATTAGTGATACCCAAAAATCTAGAAACAAATATCAAACAGTAAAGTAGTATTAAAATAAGTGAAAGTAAGTAGTGGGACAGCACCATTAGATATTAGTATTACCATTAGTAATGGTGGGTTACACCTGTGTTTTGTGAGGGAGGGAATAAAATTGCAAGTCATTGTCATCACTGTCAGCTTTTCACAATCCACTTTATCTACTGGATGAAGACCTCAGTACTTATCTGTTTGTACCTCCTTTCCCGCAAGGTCCAGCTTCTGTTTTCATTTGGAATTAATCTATGTGGTCATTTTTGTGTTCTTTTACTCTTGGGTTCATTTTCATTCTTTACTTATCATTTCCCTGTCCCCGTTCAAAATGTTTTCAGCAGTTGCCAAAAAGCTGTTTGGCGTTAAATTGCATGCAATCTTAATTATTTGTTGTTTATATAAGGTTTAAAGGTATACATTATATCTAATGTTTCTTTGCAGTGTAATGGAAAATGAAACTTCTATCAAATAAACACATCACTAAACAATGGTTGTAGTTTTTAATATAGCACTAAATACATGAACTAAGAAACTAAATTTCCCACTGGCCCACTCTTTCAGTTGTCCATTTAACGATTTTAATCATACACTAGCAACAAACAAGTTATGATTTATCAAATAGTGTATGATTAACGCGTGAAAATATTAACACTAACAGGTTAATACTAATTTTGATTCGCCATAGTATCTATTGGTCTGTTTACCACACACAGCTTCACTTTACTCTTAAGACAATTCCAACCTTTTTCCAACTGCAGCAAACTTTGTAAAAATGATTAAATCTCACTACACACCACTTTCTTAGAAGGAGTTTAGAGAAGGTGAGTCTCTGATATCCTTGGGGAGAGAGTTCCAGAGCTTGGGGGCATCGCAGGAGAAGGCCCTGTCACGCATAGAGTGTAGACGGGCTTGTGGGACAGTTAGGAGACCAGAGTTAGAGGAGCGAAGGTTGCGGGATGGGGAGTAGGGCGATAATAGGTCAGACAGGTACTGAGGTGAATTAATTTCTTAACATTAATTTTCCAAACATCTGTGATTTCTAACCTTTAGCAGGGTTACATCTCAGGTATTGCCAAGTCTACCCAAAATTCCAGACTGTGACATTGATCATTTTAGTTTGTCACATGTTCCAAAAACATGTTGCCAGAAATTCCAGCAGCTATAACACCAGACACCTGTGGTTTAGTGATTATTATGAACTATAGAATTTCCATCTGTCTAGCATACATGCTAAAACATCACTGATCTTTTTTTTCTGTTTTCTTTTCCTATTTTCTATTAAATATATTAGGTGAAATTAAGGTTCTCCTGCAGAAAAATGTTTTAAAAAATAAACAGAAGATTGGCAACATCAGATTTTCCCATTTCACATTAATCGAATCTTTTTTTTTATTTAGCCAAAAACATCTCTGTTTCATATAAACTTGGCATGTCATATTTTTCAAAATGTTCTAGTGGTGTTGAATATAGCTGATGACAAAATTCTAAGACAAAATTCGATTCACAGGTTTTGTACTGTTGTTTTGCAGTGGAAAGATTACTTGCCACAAGTCTTTCAATTTGTTTCCCACTAGCAATCAAATGAGCTAGATGAGCCAAATGGCCACATCTTCTTTGTAACCCTTCTTATGTTCTTAAATTGATTGAAGTACATAATCATCTGATCAGTCCATCAAGTTTACCCTACAGAGCCCTCTATAAATGTATGTATGCTGAAAGGCATTAAAAATGCACCATATACTAAGGTTCATGTAGTGCATTTGTAAAGCCTATCAGTATATATACAGTATGTATTGCTACAAAATTGTTCTGATGGGGCTGTAGTGGCATTAGAAAAGGTTGAAGAGATTACGTAATAGTTAAATATTTTACTGGATCTCTAACATCAACTCTCCCCACACAAACATGTACATAAATCTTTGATAAGTAACTTGGACTGCTTTCATGTACTAAACAATCTTGCACAAGTGTGCCAGCCCTCTAAATGGATGCTAAAAAGAAGAGAAACTCTTGGCTCCCTATCACATGTTCCACATGCATATCACATGCATTAAAATTAACGAACTCCGCTTGACAGATTTGAAAAGGAAACTTAAACAGTTCCACAAATGAAAATACAGCTGCTTTCCCTAAACCTGTCCCCTTAGTGCTTAATACCTGAGAGGTGTTGGTTCTTCAAGAATGAATGTAAGGATGCATTATAAAGCTATTACTCCACACCTGCCTTGTCTCTTCCTTTCTTATTTTACATTCTATCTTACTGTTCTTTACTATTTGTCTTTTTTACACCACATGGCCACATGAGCTTGTCATCTTCTAGAAATTCCAACCTCATAAATTATAGGCCATACTTACTGTACATGTTGACCAGTCATCGGGTCTCAACTAATTGTGTTGTTTTTTATCTAATTAGACATCCCCGAGTTTGAAGGTTACTAAAAGGTATAACAATCCTACTGAGTTGAAAAAAATCTTTGTTTTCCATTAGACACAAGGATAAAATTGTATCATTGATATAATAAAGTTATTTTTTGGACAAAATCACATTTCTTTCCAGTCAATTTTTTTTTGCAACCAATTATTTCTATGCTGCAAAAAAATGTGCATAATGATATATACAGTATTGCCTATATTTTGGAGATTCTTTTAAGCTAGTCTTGTTTAGGCTTTTGCACTAACAACACTGTCAATATTGCAATACTGTATACAGTTTTCAAAATGTGCAAATAAAAGTGCACCTTAGAGGCTTTTAAAGAAATTGATTTTTTTGGATGACATCAGTCTGTTACAACATTTCATTATCACAGCACAGTGTTGTCACTCACAACTAGATTGCTTTTCATGCCAAGAGTCTGGAATTCAATTTGTAAAAAATAAAAATGTAGCATATTATGATGGCTCAAATAACTTTCAGATTAAAATCAAACAAAAAATGCCATCATGACTGGAGTTGATTTAAAAAAACAACAGATTTAGGATAGACTTCTTTTAAGTTCAATTCATTTTGCAAGCTTATTCAAATCATTTAACAGCAAAGTTTCTGGCTTGATGTCTAAACTTTTTAAAAAAACCTATACATTTATAAATCTGTATCCTAAAACATAAGCACTGCGAACAAATGTTTCCTCTACGTGCAAGATTTAAAGTGGGTATAGAAAGTCACTGCCCCCTTTTAAAAATGTGTTCCTTTTGTTGTATGACACTCTGAAAATAATTTTTATTTACACACAGTAACCTACATTAGCCAAGTGAAAATAAAATTCTAAAACATTCTGAAAATTAATATTACAACAGTAAAATACGTCATTTGGATAAGTGAACACCCCCTTAGAATTGCATTTGTAAACCTTCTCAGGTATAACCAATCACCTTACAGATCACACAACAAACTAATTGGCTCCCACCTGTGATCAACTGTGGTGATTTTGATTAGTTCAGAATAAAAGCAGTTGTTTCTAGAGGATTCCACAGCTTGGAAGTGCATTTCAAAGCAAAGAATCCACTATGGGCAGAAAGGTGCTTTCAAAAGAACTTTGAGATAAAGTTGTGGAAAGGCACAAGTCAGGAGATGGGTATAAAAAGACTTCAAAGGCTTTAAGTATCCAATGGAGCACAGTTAAGACCATCATTAAGAAGTGGAATGCGTGTGGCACCACCCAGACCTTGCCTTGATCAGGCCGTCCCTCCAAACTGGATGACCGAGCAAGAAGAAGACTGATCAGAGAGGCTACCAAGAGGCCGATAGCAACTTTAAACGAGCTACAGACCTTTGTGGCAAAGACTGGTCATTGTGTGCGTGTGACAACAATATCACAAGCGCTCCACAAATCTGGCCTGGATGGGAGGGTGGCAAGAAAAAAGCCACATCAAGTCTCATTTATGTTTTGCTAAAAAACACCTTAAAGATTCTTTGGCCAAGTAGCAAAAGGTGCTGTGGTCATCGAACCTTTTGGCAGGAATGCAAAACAGTATGTCTGGTGAAAACCCAATACATCTTACCATCCAAAGAAAACCATTCCTACAGTAAAGCACAGTGGTGGCAGCATCCTGTTGTGGGGGTGTTTTTTCTTCAGCTGGGACTGGGGCACTTGTCAGGATAGAAGGGAAGATGGAATGTGCAAAATACAGGCAAACTCTTGAAGAAAACCTGCAGCTCTCAGCCAGGAAGTTGTAAATGGGAAGATGGTTCACCCTTCAACATGACAATGACCCAAAGCACACCGCCAAAGCAACAGTGGCTCAAAGGACAGGAAGGTGAATGTCCTTGAGTGGCCTAGTCAGAGCCCCGACCTCAATCTCATCGAAAGTCTTTGGAATTACTTTCAGAGGGAAGTCCATAAACAATCATCAAGCAATTTGACTGAGCTTGAACAATTCTTTAAGGAGGAATGGGCCAATATTCCTCTCTCTAGGTGCAAAGTTGGTAGAGATGCATCCAAGCAGACTCAAAGCTGTAATTCAAGCAAAAGGTGCTTCCACTAAGTATTAACTCAGGGGGTGTTCTCTTATCCAACCCAGTTATTCTTTTTTCAGAAATTTTCCTTTCTTTTTTCACTTGGATGTTGCAAGGTACTGTAGCGGCAATGCTTGTTAATAAGACAGAATTAAGTGTTGCGGTGCTTTCCCAAATGAGGCCCCATCTCTCTGTTCATCTCTGTGGTGCAGCCACAGAGAAACTATTCATGCAGGCTGATTTAAAGATGTTTTCTTTTGATAAGGGACAGCTCCCAAATGGGGATGCACTTAGCTAAGCCTGGCTATCATGATCAATGGTCATCCATTGGCGCCTATCTGTCTAGGGAGTGCCAGATGGACATCTGGACTGCATTCCTAAGTGTCAGGAGTAAGTGACTCATACAGTATCTCACCTTGATCAACCAATCAGGGACTGGTAGGGCCGAGTAACCCACGTGGGACCCTGATGCCCATGGAACTTTCAGCCAATGAATGAGCTGAAGTTCCTCCAGGTAAAAACAGGCAACACAGAGCTCCAAGTGAATTCTGTGAACTTTTTCGGACAATTCTAAAGGGAATTCTAAGGAGAATTCCAGGGCAGGACGGCCCAGGAGCAGAAGGCTCCCAAGGGCAGGACATTCTCGCAGTGCACCTCCTGACCATCCTGAGACTCTGCCCGGACAACCACAGAACGGCCAGTGTGTCCGAGTGCCAGAACTTTGCTTTGTTCTAAGAGTCTAGAGCGGAGGTTGCCAGAGAGTAACCAGAGGATCCACCCGAGGTTAGCATCAGCAGCAAGCCTCGTGAACAGGTCGGAACTGTGGACAGCTGAATCACTATCCAGAACTAGTGCTTCATCAGGAACGAACCGGTCCTCTTCCTGACTTGCTGGGACCCATAGTCATCTTTTCTCCTGTGCACAAACTTTGCTAGTTACAGCCAACACTAACTAGCCGGTCAGTGAGCATCAGCAGCGCACCGTCGCAAGCCGCACAGCACAGCCTGGCACGGAGCCAGAGAGCCCGCAGGAGATCTGAATCCCCAGAGGTTGGATGAGTATTCAACTTCAATGCATTACAGCTCGAGAATTCAATTGTTATCCCAACCAATTGATATCAATTTAATTCCTAAGAGTTATGTACTTGTTTTGAGTATCCAATGTAGAAGTTATAACCAAGTTAATTTACGAAACGGTCTAAATGAATGATATACTGAACGTATGTCCTCTTGATATATGTAACTCTTCGTAACTGATTGAATATATACCTTTTGTATTCTGATAACCCTCTCGATAAGATCTGTTAGGTTTACATGCATATTCTATGTATTAATAAATGTATCCTCGTGTATTAGTACCTGTGTGTGTGCGTTGTCCGAGTTATATCGCAAGGTTGGATTCTAAAGCCATTAAAAGAATCATTTTGTGATTTACGGCTACAATTAATAATTGTCCCCGTAAATGCCCAAACTTACAGAACTGGTGCCTTCAGAGAGCACACTACAGTACAATTTGTAAATAAAACTGGAAAAAGTCTGATTTTATTTGTCTTCTTTTTGGGCTTTAGGGCAACAAAAGGTGAACTTTTTGAAAGGGAGTGGTGACTTTCTATACCCACTGTACAGCATATGCAAAGTTAAGGTTAAGGATGATTTTAAATTATATTTTGGAATGAAAGCCATAGCAAACAAACCTATAAAGAAAATTTTAGGATACCTTGATAATACTAACAAATGCAGTACAACAATTAACAAATGCAGTACAGTACAACAGAAACGCACACTATTTTCATGTTTAGGAATTGAAAAGAATAGGTCTGGATATGTAACTCTGGTGGTCCAGATTCATCTAACAGA
The DNA here is from genome assembly GCF_055471065.1 of Atractosteus spatula. Lineage (NCBI taxonomy): Eukaryota > Metazoa > Chordata > Actinopteri > Semionotiformes > Lepisosteidae > Atractosteus > Atractosteus spatula. The sequence continues at coordinate 60,143,140 of NC_142708.1, read as the reverse complement.
TTAAAAGGTGCTTTGAAGGAGTATTTTGTAGCTAATTGCCATTTATTCCCCATCTTAATTAATCGCTTATTTCCTCAACTGCCTGTGTGGCACTTGTTTCTTAACTATCTGTATTTAGGGTGCAATGCAAGTGTGTGACTGCCTGCCTCATTTAACACTGACACGATCTGATAGGCAACATGTGCACATTACTTTAAAATGCATTCAATCCCCACAGCAGCAGCTGGGTCTGGGTCTCTCCGTAATGCATGGGCTCCTTATGAGATCCTTTAGGTACTGCTTGTTTTGTGGTTTTGCTTTCAAAGCTGCACTGGGGGGTAAACAGATGTCACAGATAGCCCCCCCCCCCCCCCCCCTTATCTTAAACCCCCCAGGCAGTTCCCGACGTAAATTCCCTGGAAAGTGAATTGCATAAACTGTATCATTAATACTCCCACTCGGAGTAGGAATATAGCCGTCTCACTGGTGGCATTGCTTTTAACATGATGGTAATGGTCATACATAATTCACACGGGTTTCTAATTGCTCGCATGCTAGATCTGGGTAAGCTGCCCACATCACGGATAACAAGCCAGGAACACTTTTTCAGGAAATCCTCACTGAAAAAAAATGTACTTCTTGCAGTACTATTTGCAAAAGAAGCAATGTCTTTCTATTCAATGATTATTCATACAGGGATCACTAAAACCAAAATCTCTGTTGTTTTTAAAATGTTATGGATGCTACTTCTACAATTCTTTCACACACATAATCTTAGGCACATAATGGTATATAGTTCACCACTAACACTTAATCTAGAGCTTTGAATTACACGTACAGTGAATTACATAACACAGTTACACATACCCAAGCACTTGTTATGAGGATTATATTGAAAATATACTGTATATACAAAATATAAAAGTTATTAATATTTGTACATGCTTGAATGTACTTGGCTTTGTGAAATTTTCTCTGGAAAAGTATGTCAGTGCCTGGATACCCACCTGCTTTTCTGTAGAAAGATATGACTTGACAAATAGGCAGCTGATGCCCTTTGTTTCTCATTTGGCTTCTCATATAACATATTGATTGCATAATCTTTTCAAACCATTTCTTGAAGGATCCAGCAATCAGCCTCGGCAAGAGGGCTTCTTCTTGCTATCTACAACCTGGTATGTAAGAAAATACCTACGTCCAACCTAACTGCACTTGTAATTAATCTTTAGTGGTATACTCAGGAATTCATATTCGTTCAGATTTCACAAAGTTTGTAAAGGGATTTAAAATGTGGTTCAAATATTCAAGTTCTTGTCATGTTACCAAATGTTACAGTTGTTTGGCTATTTCTATGGCAAACTGCAACAACGTCTTCTAAAATACATAACACAGTTAGGCACTAACTAATGTTAAGTCTGGCTTATGTAATTAGTCAGCTGTGACTTAGAATCTTCCAGCAGCAGCACACAATTGCCCAACTGGTGCCAGAGATAAGCGAGTTGAGTCACTGAGGGTCCTCTGGGCTTAGCTGTGTAACATCTGTGATTCACCTGGTGCCTCTGAGTCTGTAGTACAGACAAGGACAGCTGCATGACTTCCTCTAGCTGCTGCTAACTGTGGGGCTCCCATTGTGAAATCCAGTGGCTGGCATTGATAGAGACTGTTTCATAGGAAAGAGCATACAAATACACAAAACGTTATTAACAAGAGGAGGTCACTTGTCCATATAGTTGGGGTTTTTTAATAGAAACTAAGGATTTCATCCAGTGTTCCAATCCAATTCTAGCTGTTTCTGGAAAGAATCAATGATATCTTCATCATCAACATGGCTAAATAGTTTGTCCATACTCCCAGCGCCTTTTGCGTAATGGTTTATTTTATCGGTGCTATAATTAGATACGACTCTGGAGTCATTCCAGAGCAGCAATTTTTTTTTTTTGCAAAGCGATGACCAAAACTGTTCACCATATTCTAAATGAGGTCTTACTCATTGCTGCAGCTGTTATAGTTTTAATATTTAGCAAGCATGGTCCTAACCTTTCTCATTCTGGTGCAAGTTTTGTAGTGATAAAATGGATTAGAATTCGTAATTCTTAACGGGTTAGGCAAAAGGTCATTTTAGATGGCATTTTCAGATTTTAGCTGTTCCACCTAACTCTACTAAAATGTTGTATAGATAAAAGTCAGTAGAAAAGTATGGAATTAATAAGTAAATTATACTGTACACCATACTAGATTTCTGGTTTGAATTCACAATTATTTTGTCACATATGCTTTTGAAGTGATGCCTTTTCTGTTCTAGTGGGGGAACAACTGAAAAACAGCAGTATTCATTAAATACCCTCAACAAAACAGACAATAACCTGATTAGAATTAAAAACCTGAACTATTTACAGAATGTGATAGAACTGAGATATACAGTAGTAAAAGCCATAGAGCTTTCAGAGCTTTAACAAATTACCCGATTTGGGGTAATATTTCAGATATTTTTAAATGTTTTCTGCCAGCAGTACACACAATTGGATATTTAACTACTGTACCTACCCATTTCTAGTAAACAGAACAGCAAACTGACATCTGTCAGAATAAAGAATAAGATTATCAGAAATATCAAAAATATTTTATGAGGGAGAAGTAAAAATGAGTTCAATATAATCTTATTCACAAATTTAATTTGAAACAAATGTCAGTTTTGTATTCCCTTCATAACCAGTGGAATGACTTTTGTACTAAAAGTACAGTTACAGGGCAGCATAGTAATTAAATTACCTCAAAAGATTACTGGAGAAATCATTTAGCACACAGCTGAAAGGAGCTACAGTAGAATCCCTGTAAAACTGGCAGGTTCCAAGATGCTATCATTAGAAATCTGAGTCATTTTATACTCAGAACAAGTTCAATCCTGAAGACCAATAATTCACTTTGTCTACAGCTTCTCTGATATTGCTTTAAGTGCAAATCTTGCTTTATAATCACATAGCAAACACAGTTGTTAGTACCAAAATAAGCATTCATAAAATATATGTAAATGACAAATACAGTATATGACTTCAGTTAATAACCAATCATTGGCAAGAACTACTTAATATCAGGCTGCTGACGCGGCATAAATAAGCCTTTTCAGGTATTACTGACTATAAGGGCATTATGCATGAATTCCCCGCCCCCCCCGTACTGAAGTGCTACTTGCTTACCATCTGCAGCTGTTGATTTTAATTTTATGTTGGTGATAACAACCATGCCTAGTATCTCTAAGGAACAGACGTACGGTATATCTTGATCTTAAACTAAACATTCATTTTCCCAGTGTACCTTCTCTAGATCATTATTACAGGGACACCTGCAGTTTTCACACCTTGTAAATGAAATGTACCTGTGTGATAAACGGCAAAGTTTAACAACACAAATGCAATGCCACTTCCACAAATTTTTCCCAAGAGTAAAAAAAATTGCTCCATAAATTCTGGAAAAGAATCAAGTCAATCCTCTAGGGCTGTTTTATGGCGTACCTTTAAATAACATTTTGTTAGGGCCTGAAAAGGTGTTAAATGAGTTCAGTGGGGTAACTAATTGGTTGAATTAAATTAATGAGGAGCACAGAAGGACTGGACCCAGGAGGCTCTCAGGCAAACAAGGACTGTAAAAGTGTGAACAAATGCTTTAATCCATAAAAAATAAATGCAATATACCAGCATTGCTTTACATCATTGCCATTTAGCATCTTTGTCATTGTGTTAACAATATGCTGACACTTCAGTCCTTAAAAAGTCAATGTTAGGAAATCTCTTGCACAGTCATACCAAGGTAAACAAGAATTTTGTTAAGAATATAAGTGTTGTGTTATTTCATGCTATATTACTTTAGAATAACTGGGACACATGTGGGGATAAAAGTGCATAATCCTTTAACAGTTATAAGTGTAGTTATTTGAAAGACACTGCAATTCGAACACAAAGTACAGAATGTATTAATAAAAAAGTTTAACACTAAACCAGGACACCATGTTCCGATTAGCAATGCATGAGATGCAATAGGAATCAATTTGCTTAAAAGTCAAAATTAATGATACTTCCCTTTTATGAATTCCCAGAGCTGTAAAACTCTAACCGATAAACATGTATTTAGGCTCATGACAGTTATGTTTTACAAGAGAGGTTTAGGAAATATGTTATTATGTTTTAATAGCTGGCTGGTTCTTGCTCTAAACAAACATTATTAAAGCCATGTACCAGTCTGCATAGAGAACAGATGGGGAAATTGGCAGAATGCAATTCAATAAAACAGTTCAGTCTGTAAAGAGACATTATACTTTTTAGTCTTTTATGGCATCAAGCTCTTATTCCCCACCTAATTAAGTGAATATACCCCCCTGACTGTTGATTAAGCTGACTAAGGAATAAAATATTGTATACTCTACTCAGAAAACACTGAAAGCAATTGAAAAGGGAACAAATATACTCTATAATCTGTTGCGTTGTCTGAATGCTTCAAACATTTCACATGAAATTGCTTTTTTAAAAGCTTAATCCTTTCCCTCATTGTCCTTCAGTAAATTCTTGGATTTGGTAATGGGTTTTTTTGACTGAGGGATTGATTCTTTAGCTTTAGAAAGAACTGCTGCTCAAATTAAGTACATTTACTGTAGTCTAGAAAGGCTCTCAAGAAAGAATACTGAGACTGGCTCAATTTGAATTACTCATTTCCACTACCCACATGTACTGTATGTGTGGGCAAATCGGGCTACCCAACTTACATTTATTCAAACATGGCTGCCTAATCTTTAATAGCAGCTTCTGAGCCGTAGTTGAATCAGGCAGAAACAGAAGCGCACACAGTACAGTAAGAGCGTTTACTTCACTTCTAGCTCATTTGGTTGACTCAAGGAGCTCATCCATTCATTTCTCCCAAGAAGCCAGGGTTTCAACATCAACAATGTGGCTAGGTACAGTAGCTTGATCCAGTCTCCCACATACCTTTGTGTACATCAGAGCTTCCTGTTCTCAGTTCTAAATGTGCTTTCCCATACAGTAGCTCCTGTTTGTGCCTTCTGGTTTGTGTTTCACTCTTGATCCCGAAAAAGTCCATTGGGTTCAGCCTTCCCCCAGCATTGCATCAGATGGTTGACAAGTGTAGAAAACCATACATTAACTGTACACCACCGCAAAGCTAAAGCAAAATAATGTTTTAATAAATCTTTTATAAATAGTTTTACTGATTATTGCTTTTCTGATGTTACATTATTACTCCTTTAGTATTGCCGGCAATTCCAGTAATATGTATCTTGCCAATTTATTGCTGCCGATAATGCAAGCAATTTTATGGCAACTCGAAATTTGCTTTAACTGGAAAAATAATTAGGTCTGCATATTTTTGTATTTGTCCATCGATGATCCAACTTAAAGCAGAGCCAGGGGCTCATGGACATTTCTGATAGTATGGATATAAAAATGTCAGTGGTTTCTTGTGTTCTCTCTGCAATGATGCAAAATGCCATTGAGTTTTGGTATTAGCCAATTTCACCAAGAATCAATGCACAAAGGAGTATTATTATTCCTTGGTATATGTATTTTTACTGCTTAACTACGACTACTATTCAACACAGATAATGACCTTTATGACATCAACATAATATTAAAGTTTTATTACAAAATTGTTACATAATATGATCCTGGAGACTTTTTTCACGAAACACCATCAGAATCAGGATTCATCATACAGTACATGAAACAGATATTTATTTTGGGGGGATTTAAATACAGTACGTGTAAAAGTGATTGTTTGTGAGCATTTTCAATGTACTGCAATATACAGTAAAACTATGACTTACACTTAATTGATGGCATGGTCGCCTTTGCCCTGTTTTTAAGTACGTTTTGAGACATCCCTTTAAAGCTGGCCTCTCCCTCAGCTCACCATCGATTAGAATGCGAGAGCTGATCATTTGAACAGCTGTAAATAAAATGAAGAGAGGAGCAACTGACACTAAGGTATGTTAATGACCCTCAGGGACAGACCCTAGCTTTTTGGGGGTCCTAGGCGAGACCCCGGAAAGGGGCCCCTTCAGATCACTATTTGCACATACACAACTATTAATAGCTCCAAACACAACCTTATTTTACTATAATATACTGTGAAACCTTATTTTAGTAACAATAAATTATACAAAGAAATATTAATAACAATAAATAATGATAAACAGTTACATATTTTACCAAATGATAACTTACAAATTACTGCACTGAAACCTTTGCAGAAAGGAACTGCAGAAATCGATATGAAATTAAGTAAGACATAAAAAAACAAATACATTCAATAACATGGGAGGTGAGATCAGGCTCGGCAGCTGGGAAACTTATATTAAAAAACGTTCTATATAAATCAATTTCCCTATCTTGTCGACCTCAGGTATGTTTAATTGATGTGAGCTCAGAAAAGCCCCTCTTCTGCTCCTGCCGCTGTCACAGAGAGACTGCAATCCGAAGGGCTACAGGTTGAGTTCACATAACCCCATTTAATGAAATGCAGGAGAAACCGCAAGGAAAACAGTGCGTTTTAAAGTCTTTTGTGCTGTACATTTGCTTTCGCGATTCAGTATGGCCGGCCAGCGCCGATTTTCATCCAGCCGACCCACACGGCATGTGTACCATTGCGGGAAACGCGAATCTGTAAACTTTAGTAAAAACACTTCAAGCAGTCTACGTGTCTAGCTTGACAATGTGACATGTCTACCGTTCGCTAGTTACGTGAATCTGACAGACTCAAAACCAAATTAAATACAAACTATTACATTATTACGCATATTGTGCATTATTATAATGACCTGATTTGGCGTACCTGTGTTTTGAGATCGCTTATCACACTCTTCTCTTCTGCGCTTCAGAAACATTAAATACTGGATTATCATTACAATAATCCGTACCAGTAACAGGAAGAGCCGCAATATACTGTAGGAATTTTTCGCTAACTATTCAACGAGCCGATTAAAAACACGTTGTTTTGCACATTGAGGGGGCCCCCTGGCGGCCGGAGGCCCTAGGCAGTCGCCTAGTTCTCCTAGGGCCGGCCCTGATTACCCTAAAGGACATTAATTGACAAATGTGTGTTTAGACAATATATTTTTTAAATCTCAAAAACAAACAGTAATATTGAGAAAGAGTCTTTGTGCATTTGTCCCTAAAACAAAAGATCACACATGTTCTATATATATGTGAATTTAACTTGAAAGTTTGGAGTACTGCATCTTGTGGGTCAAAAATACTCTGGATACATTATTCTTATGATGAAAATATTGATGAAGACTGTGTAACTAAATGCTGTGTATATCTTATCTTCATCTCTCATAAAAGACGATTCTATTTTTATAAACTGGGAAGGCAATTCAAGTTCAAACTGCAATTAATACAATTAAGCCCCATAAAAAATAGGTTAATTACTGTAAATTTCATTCAGTAATGAAATTGTTTACTTTATATTATTTTGAAGTCATTCCCGTGGTCATTTTGAGCAATTTAAAGACATGCTGATTAAATGATCCATACAGGAAATCCACATATATGACTACAGGCACACACAGAGTTTAACAGTGAAGTTTTTTTAAATGTAATTCACTGTATTATTTTATCCTTGATGTTTCTAGATATTGGGTAGAAAGTTGTTGGGTTTTTTTTTCAGCTCTCAGCATGGCAGTCATGTCTGCAATGTGAGTAGAGGTGAAATTGCAGAGAAATTGCAATGTCACTCCTTGGATATTCACTGCCTCCTGGTTATATACTTCTTGCCGCAGGATGGTTATGATTTGGTGATAAAAATAAGTAATTTAAGAAACACTTTTATTCAAAGCAGTTTACAGAGAACTCATGAACTGTGCATCAACAGTTGCTGTTGAAAGGCCTAGAACAGGGAAACATTTCATTTACTTACGCAGGGTACCATACAAGAATTCAGCAACACATGCCAGGAAGCTCTGTGCATTAAACACTTTTACCTTGACCGGTGAAATACTTAGCTTACCAGAGGGTACAAGCGTAAAATATGTAGAGGTGCAGTTAAAGTTTAGAACAAGCTACCCAGCCATGTTCTGGAAGATGGTACCCTGTTTTTTCTTGCAGGAAAATGCTGCATGAGATCTTTGGTTTAATTAGCTACCAACTACCAAATGGTCTAGATGTGTCGAACGGCCTTCTTTCAATGTAACCTTTCTTATCTTCTTACCAGGAATTAAATTTGAACTCATACTAATTGAGAACTTTTTTACACTATTAAATAAGATACCATTCATCCATTAGGGTTGCAGGGGAGCCGTAATCTATCCGACACACAATGGCTGCAAGACAGGATCCAGCCTGTATGGGATACCAGTCCATCACAGGGCACAAGAAGACACACACAAACACAGACAGAAACATACTGTACTCACACCAGGGCCAATTTTCCCAAAAGCCGATTAACCTACCAGTATGTCTATGGACTGTGGGAGGATATTGAAGCACTTTGAGGGACCCCACCAGGATCATGGACATGGGGAGAACATACAAACTCCATGCAGGTAGCACCCTAGAATTGAACCCAGGGCCCCAGCATTGCAAAGTAACAATGCAAACCACTTTGCCACCGTGTCACTAAAATAAAATACCAATATCTGTCATCTTTATGGTGTAAAAACAGTGTGCAAACATGTAAAAGCTTTTCATTAGGCTGAGATTTATTTTCACACAATTGTGAAAAATATAAATTAAATTAAACATTGATGCATAAGAAAACAACTTTATTTCTGAATACCTGATAAAAACAAAACTCAAAATGTTTTCTTTAAGCAGTTCAGAATTACCCTGTTATTGAAATAAGAATTTGAGAAAAGCAAATGTGTTGAAATGTCATTTTTAATAGATGCTGAATGTTTAAATGCCATATTTAATGACTGCCAAGAAGGAAGCACAAATTATTCAGAGGACTGAGTGAAAAAAACATCTTAGAAAAACTAAGACATAAACAAGTGTTCCTTCCTGTTTGCAGCTTCTAAAAAAATAATACTTCTAGGAAAATTGATCTCTTAATCACTCTAGAAAAGAGCTTGGAGACTACAAGTGCATTATTTCACGTTTTGTTACAAGTGGCATTAATTCTCTGCTGAAATACTTGTCCATTGGAGTTGCCTATTCAGGTGGATGTAGTCAAGCTCTTCAGTTAATTTCTACTTGATGAAGGCATAGTTTTATCACTTTAATTTCATCTTGCAGGAGCTTTGGCAGCAATGAGTTAATGAGCAAAATGCAGATGCATAACCACTCGAAAAGCTAAATGTCATGGCAATCGCCTGTTATACTCTATTTTTCACAAAACGTATCCTAAAGGATTGTGAATAACACTATACAGTCCTATGTAGCCTCTGTAAAATGCTTAAACATTAAACACTAGTATTAGGTTGCCTTATTGTCTCCTCGGGTATGGACATAAGAGATTCCCTTCACTAACCTAAGATTCGCTATTACTTTAAGATCAGGTTATTTGATGATGCCTAATGTACTTGTCCTTAGACTAGCCCTGAAAGGGGGGCAGTTTAGATACCATTTCCCCAACCAAGAAAGCCTACAAGCAAACAATGAATGGAGAGGAGGCAACTTTGAACACAAAGCATATGTATACATGATTCATGTAATTGATTGGGCTTGTGGTGCATGTAGCAGCTGAAATGAAATGGGTCATGTGGATATGCTTTAAAGAGCGTCTTAAATTGTGTGTAATGGCCTAATAATGTCCCCTGCCTGGACCATTAAAATCTTAATAGACTGAACCCTGTGGGATTACAAATTATGTGATGCTGTTACAGTATGTATCATTCTTTAATGTTTGTGTGCCCAGTCACATCATCACCAGCACTACAGCACAGAAACTGCAAGGAATCTGTAATCTTATCAAGAAGCTTACTTAAAAGTTAAGTACAATCAGGGGATAAGCAAAAATCAGATAGTACGGTAATAATACTTATGAAGATTGAACTACATCTGCAATCCATGCGAATTGCATTTGCAATGCATGATTTTAGTTTCCTGTGTTATTTAATTTAAAAACACTGCACTTTACTGCTTTTAGTATAGTTATATTTGTACAGGTGAATAAAACTTAAAGAATCTTTGTTTTCTTTTCCGAAGGTCTCTGCATGTTACATGTTCCTGTATAAGTGAACTTGTGAACATATTCAGAGGATCCTTCTAAGTAGAATGTTTTTATTTAATCTAGAACATCATAGGTGATACAATAATTAAAGTATACAAGTCAAATGGTCTTTCTTGTAGTATCATAAGCAGACATATAAAGTAACTGTGAACTCTTCAAGGTACTGCAGGCAGGACCAGAGAGAGAAAAATCTCAAAATAGAAAAATACAGGACTTAATTTCCATGACATATTCTAGGATGTGGAAAAAAGTGATGATGCATCATATAATTGGACATACAATTTTCAGGAAAACCAAGAGGAAACCCTCTGGTCTAAATTGAAAGAGGTTAAGAACATGGACATAAAGCACAAAAATATAGAGGACACATGCCCAGGGACACTCAGACTCTGAATTTAGTCATCCAATTCCTTACCTGAAAGCATGTAGAGCAGTATAAAATATTATTTAGAGTCAAGAGAAGGATATATTATAAACAGCTGCTGTCAGAGATGTTATACATTATGTGAATAGCTGATGTATGGTAAAGTATGCAATACAAAAAGGCCAAAGACCTGTGATCACTTGTTCTGCAGCGTGTCTTGTCTCATTGTTCTTTACATAAATCATCTCACAAGCAGTAGTTGTCAAAAAAGAATTTATAGTGAAAATTATTAACCGTACCACAGAATTAATGAAAAGGCTTCTGAAAAACTGAAGTTCTTCATGCCTGAAATGTTCAGCAGAAGAGAGGTAATGGAGAGCTATCCCAGGGTGCACTGCCCAGGGCTTATTCATAAAAATGCAAAAGGCCTCACAGTGGCACATCATCTATGCTTGTTCCTGCCAATTAATACTGGCAATTATCCATTACAAGTCCCATAAAGGGGTCATTTGACATGAAAAATGTCACTACTAATACAAATTTGTTACTTTGTTAATTTACCAGCACCCCTCTTTATTTTCTGGTCAGCAAACTACCCTCTAGAAAATTAATACTGTTGTGTGCTGAAGGGTCTTCTAATAAATAGTGTCCCATATATTAGAAAAGGACTTTCCTCCACTGTAGGCCACAGTATAACTGGGATAAAAGGGGCATGATCAAAGATGATTTGAGGTGTTTGCACAGCTACAGTGATATTTAGCTATCAGAGGATAGAATGTCACTACTTCAGTTGTAGTGCCTATCCACAGAAACATATAGATCTCCAACATCCACTCCTTAACAATCTTTTTGCCACATTACTTTACAATAGCTTCATGACAATGGAAATTTCTCAGGAGCCATCAAAACTGTTTGCAGTTCTAGTCTATGCTTTGCTTCCCTTTGAATCCAAAGCAGTCCAACCAGTAAAGACTCTCAGAATGCTGGTTAATCCATATAGTAGAACTATTTCCATTTCTTTTCTGCTCTGCACATTTATGATATGATTGTGACTAGGATTCCCAGTTGTCAACATTCAATTGTCCCAATGTCAGTGCAGATGAGGCAGGGGTTGGGAAGACTTGAGCTTAATAGGGTATCTTAGGTTCGCTGCAGAACAGCAACACCAGAAACAGGATTCTGATTCAGGAAGACTCAGATTACTTCTCCAATCACTGCTAACTTTCCTGTAGGTGCTATGAGGTTCACAGTGTGAAAGCACAATGACCCAGGCAAGTTCTTGTTTTAGTGGAAAGTTTACTGTGTTTGGTCCTCACCCCTCCTGTACTGGTACAAAGATCCTAGTGAAGCCAAGCTGATTAACAATTTCAGATTTGAAAACCTGTTGGAGGTATTAAATGCAAAATAATTGGGGATCAAAACAAAATGAAAGAAAATTGCTCCTTACATCATCTTTAAAGGTCTACTGCATGGCTTCAAATGCGATTTAAATAGAGCCTCTGGGAACAACACGTCAAGTTGGCTGGCTGCCTGGCATGACATGCAATTGCAGGGTGGAACAGGAAAACAGCATGAGAAGTACAGCCAGCCAGACCGAAGTAACTGGGCTGGTAAAGCTAAAGGGATTAAGGGAGAAAGTAATTAACAACAATAAAAAAGGAAACAATTTGTCAAGCCTGTAATTGAACTGGCAAAGCATGAGTCCAGTGAGAAGCTTTAATTAAGAAGCTTTAACAGTGGCTTTCTTAAAAAAAGGGCATTGAAGTCGGGTATTTGGGCAGCCTGGCTACATTCCCCTCTGCACACTGTCACTGTCACATGCCAGAAATGTGCTTCCTTTTCCAAGTGGCAATTTTATGGAATCCCAAAACCCTAGTAGAAAAAAATCTTCAGACTTCCATTGGAGTTTACCAAATCAACTCAGGATCACAATGTCACTTCAGGAACCACTGTAACAGAAAATCCTTGAGTCCTGTAAACACGGAACTTCCTGACTTTTAAAAGAGTGAAAGGTAAGAGAAAAAGAACTGTGTTGCAAAATATAACCAAATGCACGTGACTTACATGTTTGGTGTTAGGCATCTTCACAAAATGGATGGAATCATAGGTCTGCTTAAGTATTGCAGCCTTCAGATCTACTGTACCATTTCAGTCCATGTGGGAAGAACCCATGTGCCGCAGATTTTATATGTTAAAAAAATACAAAACTTTTTTGATGACTTTGCAAAAATTCCTAACCAACTTCTGCAGTAACTGAAGGCAATTTTGTATGTAATGACAAATCTTAAAGTGTTCTAATAAATTTGCACACTACTGCTTACGATATGTGAATAATTTTTCTTTAACTTACACCGGTTCCAATGACAGATTGGTATATTACCTGAAATGCAACTTTAAATAATGGCAGAATGTAATGAAAAAAGAATGTTGCCAAAAGCAGAATGTCACAACAGACACTGTATTAAACATTAGAGAAAATATGTCAGCATAGCTTTTTTTCTTCAGTTGTAGATAAAAATGTACCACTCTTTTGCAAATAACAGGAAACATTACCATATATCAAAAAACACAAAAATGTGACTTTGAATAACACACACACTTTTTATTTTATTATGATCTCCTGGTTGATATTTTTCTTGCAGAACAGATTAATATTTGTCAGAAATTTAACATTCCTCATTATTTGAACAGCGTATGTACTGTATTATTTTCCCTACTACAGTAAATAAACATTTTATGTCAAATCTGTATAGCAATTTATAGTTTCAGTGTGCAATTAAACCCCATAAAAACTGTTGTTGTTTTCTGAACACACCACACTAAATATTGGCTTGAACTGCAATACCTTTCCAGCATTGCTGTTAACAACTAACATAAATTTAAGATTGGATTTTCCAGTTCACTTCTGAATTGCACAGAGTAACAGGATTTAGCTCCACACACTGAGTTTGCAATCAGCAGTGAGATTGGCACTTCATTTGTCATCTTTTAGAAAATGTTAAACAAAATAAACAATGACAACACAAACTATGTGATACAGACAGAAATAATGCTCAGGCTATTTCATTAAGGGGTCCTTATGCTAATCCAACCATTTTCAGTCCACTTGTCATGGTGAGGATTACAGTGACAGTCTGTCAATTATGGAGGACTGGACATTGTTCTCCTTCTTCCTGGGAGATTCCAAAACAAGGACAAAGATATAGTTCCTCCACTGTGTCCTTGGTCGGCTTTCAGGTCTCTGCCCAGTGGGATATGTCTGGTCGAGCATCAGGGGAAACTTCACAGGGAGGACATCCTTACTAGGTGCCAGAACCTTCATAACCATTTATTCTCCGTCCAGAGGACTAGAAAATCTGAGGCTCCCATGGATAACTCAGCTTATCAACCTCTAAACAAAAATCAGAACTTGCCCTGTCTAAGACACAGAGGTACTAAGACTTCCGTCCATAAGGAAAATTAGCGCACCATCATTAAAACTCAATTGTGACATTTGTGGAAATGACATGACGTATGAAAAGACATTTCACAGTGAGGCATATGTCTATATGTCAAAACACTAATAATTCATTGCCAAGAAATAAAATAAAGGAGAAAATAAGAAGGGGATCAGTGTATTTCATAGAGTTCATCGCTGAATTCAATACAATCAAAATTCCAGTATGGGGTTCCCAATTGTTTGTGGTGATTATCATTTTGTACAGCCAGCTCAGTCAGAGCTGAGCTAAAGCTGTCACAGGCAAACAGTAAGTGAGCAATGGCAATAACTAAGAAATGGAGATGCCCTAAGCCAATAAGAAAAGCAGATAATGTTTTTTTATTTATTTTATAACTGGGGCTCACAGAATGTCAATAATTTCTGAACAGCCTGGTAATTCCTTATTTTAACTCTTGTGTTCCTGTAAATAAATTATGCATGTGTTTCTGAGATTAACCACATATTGTCATTTTCAAAATTAAACAAGGCAAGCAGATTAGATAGAGAATGATATGTTAGAAGTCAAATTGAAAACAAAAATAAGTCAATGTGTAGGTTTGGTTCACTGATACTCCAGTGTAAATATTACTAAAACCACATAAAAGATTCTCCTGTTTTGCTGTGGTCCCTGAAGATCAGGGCCGTGGTGAATACAAGCTGAGCTCCAAGCACAGGGTCTCAGACCAACCTTGGGGATCTTCGGATGGAGTGAGCCTTGCTATTCATCATAGCCCTAATCAGAATAACAGAATGTCAGAGCCATGAAGTGAGCAGAGAGAAAGCCTTAAATAGTCTGCTCCTGGAGCAGATAACTGAATTATACTGTAGGCCATCTGACTGAAAAATTAACGGCCTTCTGGAAACGTTTCACAACCAACTGCATTCTCATGGGGTCAGATTGAGACTGAGACCTCCTGCGAATACACTGGTTGTTAGTGACAACGCCACGACTTGATCTGCTCCCAGCCCAGGGGAAACAGATCCTGATAAAAAAAAATGTACTGGAAAATGTCGTTCTTGGACTTAAAGAAAACTATTATCTCTATATTATCTTCAAAACATAATCTATCCACTTTTGGATAAGGGTCTTCCCAAGGTACATCCACAAACTTCTGTCTTTGTACAGTCTTCCATTTTGATTACATTAGGCCATTTCTGGACTACGGCTGCCACCTGGCACAGTAATTCCTGGACACATTAAGACAAAAGGGGATTTTAAAGTTGTCCTGAAACTGAACTAAATTTAATTGGAAAAATGAGAGCTAAACCTCTGAATTATCATGCAAGGCCTGTAGTAAAAGTTTAGTGATCAATTTATAAGTTAATCTAATTCAATTTGTTTCAAGTTCTGTTCTGTATCAAGAGTGTCCTGGCAATATGGGACTAAGTGGCAAATCTATTATGAATTCTTAGTTGAATATACAGTATATACAGTACAGTCTCTATTATATCATGGGTGTGAAATATCACATGCCTTACTGCAAAGCTTGGGAAAAAGAATGACCAATGACTAGAATGTCATAGAATTGACTCAGAATTCCAATTTTCGTCTTTGTACTTTGTACATAATTTTTTTCTGCTGACGCTGCAGTATTTTATAAGGTGAACATACAGAACTGGTTTGAACTGGAATGGAAGAATGTTGGACACAAGGGTTAATATGTAGGTCTATACTGTGTTATATATAGGAATATGTGCTATGAAACTACTGTAACCAAGTAACCAATTGTGTTAAAAGAAGTTATCTTTGGCAAATAGGGAAGAGGAAGATGTGCCTGATCTTGGAATGCTGCCAATCTGATCAGCACAGGGAAGTGTGATAGTAGAAAATTATTTAATCACTTTGAGAAAAATACACCGAGCATCCCTGTATTTTTCACTCCCATGCGCATTAAATAAGAACTTCTTTTAACTTCTGAGACAGACTGTCTTTTAAGGGGAAGCGGGGACATTTCTCCAACACCATTATACGTAAATAGAAGTTGACACCTGTTTTACCTTATTAAGGTTCATCAGTGCAATGCAGCCAACACTGACCAGTGAAGCAGGAATACAAATGTACAGTATCTTGCAAGGTATACCTTTCAGGTGTATGGTATGTTATGGTATGAATTATGGGTAGGAATATAAATTAGAAACAAGTTTAGTTTAATTTCACATGCAGCTCCGTACCAAAATATAAATTAGTCTGGGAGACAGGACTGCATCTTGTCCTGTGTGATACCCTTAAGAAACAATTGTCCATAGCTAAAAACATTGACTCTATGTATAACAAATTGAAAGACATTTCCATCTCGCAAGTGTTAAGAACTAATATTCACACCCAAAATTCATAGCAATTGTATTATCTTAAAAAATTACTTTAACCTCAGTAGGTGGCTATGAGATACTGTATGTTTTTGTCTAGGTTATAATATGCTTAACAAAAAACAATGCAAAAAACATCATTTCGGAGATTATGAATACATTTTATTTGCTATTATGTAGTTTATTTTTAAATTGTTTACATTTTTAGGAAAATTATGTACTTTTATTCTGCATTAGTATTTATCTTAATCACACTATCTAGTTAAACTGAGATATTTTTTTAATCCTGAGCTAAGATCCTCATCCAAGGCAGAGGCTACAAAGACAGCTTTTCCTGGATTTTGACCTGAATTAACTTGCCCACTAGTTTAGAGGGTATATTTCTCCTGTGGATTTCTGTTTCAGGAACAATCAACTGGCACCTTCGCTTCAGTACAACATTCATCACAGATTGAACTGCACACAATCGACACAACAACCCGTGAGGTAACTTTCAGTTTGATTTTGATTAATGCCGCAAAGAGGATGGATTTGCCTGATGGAAGATGGAGAGGCTTTCCATCCTGCGGTTTTTTCATCAGTGAGCAGGGAAGTGTGTGAGCTGCCCATTCACCTTCCTTCAGCAGCCCGCCCCAGATTGCTTCTTGCAGTTTTGTAGTGCTCCTCCGGCAAGTTTCTCAAGCGCTCAGCTGCCTGCATTGAAATTGTTTGAGAAGAAGGATTAAAAGTGCTGCTCTCTCTAGGCTCGGCTGCCTCTAATGATGTGGCCTTCTACGATCCTTACCCGTTTCGAGTCACCTAGAGTATGGTTATCAGATTTGCTGCACTTGGATTTCATTACTCTCTTACTTGATGCTGTTTATACACTTAAGCCGAGCTTTTACTTTGAGCTGTCATAGATATGTGTCATTATATCATTCTGGATCATACCTCTTTGCAGTGTACTCTGCTTTTTCTATGGCATAACACCGTAAACATCTATATTGGATATCAAAATAGGTATCACAAAACAACTGAGCTGTTTTAAACAACAGCTATTGTGCACATTTCAGCCCTCTATGTCAGGCCATACATTATACACCTAGCAAAGCTAGGCACATGCCTGCTGTTACATATTGCAACTGTATAGCTGTTCACTTTAATATACTAAATAAGTACTACAGGCGTGCAGGTTTTTATAGAAAAACAAACCAGGAAACTCCATACTTTAAAACAAAAAACCAACAGGAATAATTAATACACACTTTTGTATAAAATTTTTGTATTTTATCCATGGTTATATTTGCACTCATTTGCAGCAACAGGGGAAAACTGTCTGCAGGACCAGTGAGGTAAAAAATTGCCTATGGATTTTCTTTTTCATAATGAATTTTAATAAGTAGTCATAGATGCTGCTTCTGGCAATGATAAAAATAAGATTCTATCTCAGCTCAATGTTCAGAGAGGAAAAAAATCTCTTAGTTGAGCTCTCCTTGGTGTACTATGAGCTAAAAACATAATGTGTCTCTCACTACTTAATCCAATCTTATTCAGCTATATACAATTCAATATCTTACCATATCACTACAGAGCTGTTGAATACCTCTCTTGGGCTTAGAGATTTAAACAGGGTCACTTTAATAATGCTTTAAAGTTTCTCCCATTGGCCCAAGGAAAGCAGAGATATCCTAAATCTCGTATGAGATTAGTTGGATTATACAGTACAGAACTGACATTTAGATAGGTTCAATTCCATATACACATATTCATCACTCTGTATCATATTTATTTATATATTTATTTCCACTGATTGTGACTGACCTGGGTGCATAACGTCTTCAGAAGCTTACAGAAATCTGTTGTTGCTCAGCTTAAGACATCTGTCCATTGTGCTGTACTACACAAAGTATTCTATTTCCTTAAAATATGTTTTCTGTATTATAATTTGTATATCTTGGGCCACAAATCCATGGTTGATAACAGAACACTGAAGCACCCAGTAAAAACTCATGCTGCTTTCACACAGATAGCTACCCAGGAACCAGGAGATTTAAGAAGTAGCAGGATGGGTTCAGAGCATGTGTTCTTAAACTCTGGGTTAGGACCCAAAGCGGGTCATGAATACCATTTCTGTGGGTCACAGCACAGGGCAGTGGCAGGTTTGAATCTGCACTCCCTACTCGAATATCTTATCTCGGCACATGTGCTACTGTACCATCTAGAGTGTATGGGTGAATTATAGGGAACTACAGTTCATGGGGAGACCCCCTAGCATGGGGAAGAGGTTGTCAAAATGCAACTATTCTCTTTATTTTTGGTTCAATTATTAGAGCAAATTATTAGAGTAATTAAAAACAATCTAGTTATGCTGAACATGTTATGTCAATAATGCATGTTGCCCCAGAACATGCCTAGGATTTGTTTTCAGTACCAAGGAAACAAATAGTACATTCTAAAATAGTTTAGAATGTCCAGTCACCATATCTGAGGATGGGATAATGCTGGCAGTTTGTAAGGCTTGACTATAAAAGGGGTTGGGGAAAAAATCAATTGATTTCTTGGTTTCTTTGTGCCGAGCAGGGGTAGCTTGGCAGAAAGGTGTCACTGGATCATGTTATCAATCAATCAAAGCCTCTATTAAACAAGACATCCCCACTGAAGAATAAGTCTTATGAATAAGTCTTATAAGTCTTATGAATAAGTCTTATGTACAACAGGAGGTCAAAAGAGAAAGCTAGACCTTTCAAAGAAGCACCCTGGGCAACCTTAATATTTAGTTACTCTGAGATTGAGGCTTTCAGGTAATTTTGCAAAGTGGATATGACTTTGTTGCCTGGTTTTAATTAGATTGTCAAATAACTCTTCAGACAGTACAGCTTCGGAGGATCTGTACTTTCACACCAGGTGACATTTATATGTGTTCCTGAGCTACCCTAATGAAAGCTCATCATGGCAAATTTATATGGTAATTTTGACACTTCTTGTTACCATGGTTTTCCTCCACACTTTATACTAATTTTCTTCTCTTTCCTTTCTTTTGGTTGGACTGCACTTTAGAAACCTAGACCATTATAGTGCTAGGGAATGTTAATAATGGTGGCAATTCTTTGCTCCTTTGAGTATTTCTGATATTATAATTGTCTATGACAGTAAAACCTTAGAAAAGCTTAGTGAAAGCAAGAAATATTAATGAAAAGCTTGGTAAGGGCTGATCCTTTTGAAAATAGCCAAAAAGAACAGCTGAGTTGGAGAAACCAGTGTGGTCTGCAGTGTTCTAGTGTGTCGGAGTGTTAGACAGTGAGGGACTGAAGGCAGTGAGTTAAGCAGTACTGGTGTACAGCATATTGGGATTCAGGATCTGAGGGCAGTGAGCTCAGAATACAAGGATATGAACAGCACGAGACCTGAAATGGAGAACACCCTGTAGTCAGGGCCACTTCCAAACCATTAATCAGCACCTCAGCTGTTACACTGATACTGCTGATTATTTAAAATTGTGCAAGGGAGTAGACTGCAAATGCTGCTGGATCAGTAGGGGCCGACCTAATGCAGCAAGGGCACCCGTCTGAGCCCCCGTTGCGTTACATTGGTGTCAGAGTGGGATGGGATAGCCCTTCGCCGCGGACGGCGATTTAAGCGGGGGAGAGTGTAACGCTTACGGCCGACAGGCACTGTGTAAGAGCCGGCGTACCAGAGCAGGTGACGTCACCGCCCTTCCCTGTGATAGCAGGACTACAGCTACTGGGCTGTAGAAAGATCTCTCTTTGGCTCACCGGGCTGGGTCCCTGCTGAGTGACGCGGGAGTCCCGGGTTCAAGCCCCTGACGGTGCGGGGCCGACCTAATGCGGCAAGGGCGCCCGCCTGAGCCCCCGTTGCGTTACATTGGTGTTAGCAGTGGGATGGGATAGCCCTTCGCCCGGGACGGCGATTTAAGCGGGGGAGAGTGTAACGCTTACGGCCGACAGGTACTGTGTAAGAGCCGGCTTACCAGAGCAGGTGACGTCACTGCCCTTCCCTGTGATAGCAGGACTACAGCTACTGGGCTGTAGAGAGATCTCTCTTTGGCTCACCGGGCTGGGTCCCTGCAGAGCGACGCGGGAGTCCCGGGTTCGAGCCCCCGGACGGTGTGGGGCCGACCTAATGCGGCAAGGGCGCCCGCCTGAGCCCCCATTGCGTTACAATATTATGGGTTACCAACCTATAACATTCATATGTGCATTCTAAAACCTATCTAAACTGTATATTCTGGATAAGCACAAATACATATATATACTGTCCTGCTAACCCCCAAACCAAAAAATTATGCTCAGTTACAGTATATCCAAGTATGCATCTCCTGGTCAAATAACACTAGAAGCCAGATTTCCTCAGAGCAGCCTGTGGTCAAAGGGGGAATTAAAAATAACTCTAAAAAGAAAAGAAGAAACAATCTTCTTCTAAAGATATGGTGCAGTGGCTCCCCCACCCAGGTCCTTACCTGCTCAGGCGTAAGGTCTCTTTGTTCCTGTGCCAGCATTTCATACCCCACCATGAATTTTCGCACTGTGGCAGAGCGCAGCAGTGGTGGGTAGTAATGGGCGTGAAGCTGCCAGTAGCTCATATCCTCTTTCAGATAGTGGCCTGTGGGAGCCCCTACAAAACAAAGTGTATTGATGTGCATATGTGGTACAGAGTCTGCATGAAGCTGAAATCAAGTGAAGATGATCATAACCTTCAAACCCTACACAAAAAAACACACACATGGATTTTATTAACTGTTTTATAGTACATTATATCCTCCACCAAGGTAAAATTGCTAGCAAGTGTATTTTGAATGTTAAGTGCTACAGAGCTGTGCCTACGCTATGTAGTATGTTGTAAATTACCCTCTTGTAGACTGCACTTAACATTCCCAGGGTCTTCAGTTTAAATATAAACAAAGAAGACAGCATTCAGTGAAAGGTAGGCTCTTCAAAACACCTTATAGCACACACCATATTCTTATTCTGCAAGAGATAAAATGTTCAGAACAAATCAACAGGTAGAACACTGTCTCAATTGTTTTATTGTTGTGTTATCTTATTGTTCTCGCAAAGATGATGAACCTTGAAAGGTGTTACATTACATAAAATATTATTATTATTATTATTATTATTATTATTATTATAGAAGACATGCTATGAGGTTTCGCAGTGCATATTGAGATGTAATATGGTTGTGAGCACATAAAAATCTCAGTGGTTTGGCTTTGCTCCCAGTTGAGGTCCTCCTCTCATCCCCATATAATGAATGAAAAGCGTATCATATAAGTTAAACCTGATTCATCCTGTCTGCTTCTGTAAAACAGCAGATGATTTCCTAAGCTGATATTTTCTTCCTCCCCTCTTCCCTCTGTCTTCTCAATTACCTTGTTTTTCTTTCCTTATCTTTGGCAGTTTGGCTTCTTTGTTTTAATTTATTTCTGTTTATTGGCTTCTTTTGTCTTACTATTGTTTGCTTATTACACCTTCTGTTTGTATGCTTCTTCTGTTTTTAGCCATCTAAAACATAAGTGGGGCCTACAGTATCTACACAAAATTAAACAGCTATTTGGGCATATGGTACGTGTACCTTAATAAAGATAGGAAAGATCAGACAACTTTAAGCTGCAAACCCATTAATCATGCCTTGTACCACTATGGTGCTGTAAAATAAAAAAATACGTACTTATTGCTTCCATTGGAACTCTGGAAAAATTCAGGCATAGTATCTTAGGAAGGAAAAAGTAGGCAAAATCTCTTGATGAGGTGTATCTTGGGAAATTCACTGCATTTGTTACTGTACATCATTTTCTGTATTTTACTGTTGGTAACCTTGCTTTATCTGTGCTTTCACTGTGCAATTATATAACAAAAAAAGAAGCATGACAAAAAAAAGTGGACTAGAGAAAAAGGAAGAGGCAACCCTTGGTAAAAAAGTAAATCTGATGAAAAACTGTGGCTTACTCCACACTCAGCGATATCATCTATCTAATTATATTGCTAAAGCCACATAAAGATACTATTGGCAATAATTAGAAGGACTCGGCTGATAAAATACGTTTTAATATTGCAACAACACAGACCAGGGAATTAGCATCCCATTAATAAAATTCATAAAATGTATTATGTACAAAAAATAAAAACTTTCTGTTTAGTTCAGTGCTGCTTTTAGTGACAAAAGTGCTGTGCTGTCTATGCAGAAGTATGGATTCAATTATAATGTCCAGTGAAATGCAGGGTGGGTAAGTGAAATCCATATCTTCATCCGTTCCATATTGTACAGCAGGATTTCGACTTATTCAATTACACGCCTGACATCAGGAATTTCATGTGCAGTTGGGAGTCTGTGTTTAAACATCCATGGGCGCCGAGGGAATTCACTGTGCAAAGTAACCTAATATCATTCAATCACACTTCAGGTTTTCAGGATATAAACGAGGGTCAACAATCTAGCTCTGCAACTCTTGAGGGTAGAACAAGAAGAAAGAACAGCTGGAGGAAGCTATGGCCAAAGTAAACAAACTAAAAGTTGTTTTTTGCCTCCAGAAGACCATCCATATTAGGCAAATAGGGAAATATTACTAACGTCTCTGTTGAGTTACATAAAAACTCCACTTGCACTGCTTACAGATTCAAACATCAACAGCAGTTTCATCTTAAAACCAAGTTCGTAAAGATAACAGAAGAACAGAACAATTAAACTTCCTTCAAATGCCCTTAGCGTTCTTCAAAAAATATACTGAATACTGGCATCTGTAGGAGACCCAGTGTTCATAGTACATAAGTTCATACCTGCAATTTTATACTGTACTTACTGAAAATAACATTTTTTTATTTTATTCAGAAGCAGCTTTTATAGTCCTTTTCCTATTGTGCCAATACCATTATTTAAGGAAACACTGACTAACTAAACACCATGAAACGACTTCAGCAGACTTAAAATAAAAACATATGATTCAAAACCAGCATTAATAAGGAGTACATTTAAGACTGAAACCAAACAGCTTTTCTTTATACGAAAGGTTGTGGGGGTCCAGAACAGACAATTTTATTTAATCCTTTACCTAAAAAGAGAGGTCAATTGCAACTATAGTAAATTCTTGTTTTTTTTTCAGAAACCTGATGGCCTGGCCAAGAGGCGTATACCATTATAACACAAAAAGAAATTAAATAAAAAGAACAACAAAATGAAAATTGGTGCTCCTCCCAAATGGTTACAAATTACAGGAGAATTATTGGTCTTCTGTCATTTGTAACCATTGTATGTCCATATAAGATTATATATTGACATAAAAAGATGGAATGGAAACTGGCATTGGTGCCATTAAATTCTGATTAACTTTATAATTTAATCACATGTGAAATTAGCAAAAAGAGGCAACAAAATACACTTCTAACCCTTTTTTTCTTGTAAGTGTCAAACCTTGGGAACTTGACCTTTAGTCACTAGCAATTTATTACAGTACCCATACTCCGCTGACCTAACCATACACTCTGCCTGGGGACAAATAAAATATGGTCAAGACATTGGAGCTCCAGATCTGACCCTGACTCACATAAACCAAATCTCTGGAGTTCTGCTGAATTTCGCTTTGGGACAAATCTAAGAAGGTGCCGGTTATGTCAATTTTTCAAAACACATGCAGACACTATGAATGCATTGACATGTTCCATCCATTAACTTACTTTCAGCTTTTACCCACCAATAAATGTCTCAGTTCCTGGGAAATATCAAAATAGGAACATCCGAAGTGCGGCTGTTACATTAACAGTGTATTGCAAATGTTGAACTAGTATATATCCTAAAGACAAACTGATGCTTGAATAGGATTGAGCATCTATAAATTATGAACAGACAAATATTTTAACTGATAAATATAGAGCAGACAATTATATTGTTGTATGCTGGGGTTATATCTAATGGATTATGATAGCCATTTAATATTTTATACCATTTAGCCATTACAGACCAGTAACCGGGGATAAATACAGATTGCATGAGCAGCCCACCTGCTGAGAGGCTCTTGTGCGTCTAGAGTTATGCAGACTGGAAGACCTCGCAAGTCCAGTCGAGGGTTGTTTAGTGGGTTCTCTGCAAGCACTCACCAATAGGAAAGTTGGTGCTAGGACTGAACGTAAACATGGCATAGCCTACGTCTCTAAGCCTAAGCCTAAGTCAAGTTTATGTTTATATCAGAGGTAGGGTCGACCACAACTCTCACTTGAATCCTCTGGAAGAAGCAAGACACAGTGAATGAGTTCCACCTTCTTACATGGTAAACCTCCAACAATTTGGACCTGGTTTTTGAGGACTGAAACCTAGCAGGTCTAGAGAGATTTATTACCTTTTAGTGTCTGCCAGACAGGGTTTGTATCGCTTGTATGCATTAAATGGTTTGGAGAAATGTTCCTCACAATTCATCATCAGTTATAGAGAGCGGAATTCCCTGTAGAGTCATTTTTGTTTAGAAACCAGCATTGCCTACCTAAGCTGTTGTTATTTTTAAATGGACAAATGCCCTCCTTTCATTTTTAAGCTTTCTTATATTCTTATGTTCTTAATTATGGTTGGTCTGTCTTGGAGGGGAAGAGTGAGGGTAGCTTTGGACTGTAAAAGGTCTGGACTAAGAAACTCACAGTCTTTAAAATTGTGAATAATAATGTATGTTTTAATGTGAATAAATGCTACTCTAGTTTGGGCCTCCACCAGGAAACAAAACCCACCCATGATACAGTTGTTTGATTTTCATTCCTAATTATATGGGACATTTTATATTTTATTTTAATTTTTAAGCTTTGTACTTTTGCATTTATAAAACATTTTCCTAATTTATACAAAAGGTGACAAGCTAATTCATAGCAGTTGGTGTTAGGTTTGGGATATCTTATAATATTTCCAAAATACACCACCAAGCTAATTTAAAACAATATTAATCTTTAAAATGCAACAGAAGATATCTATTTAACTGCTTATCAAATATTTTGTAAGTTTGTTATAACAGTGTTTATTACAAATATGAAATTATCCCATGAATAAAAAAAAACTTTTATTGATGGAAAAACTTAAGGGTGACAGACAGTAAAGTAAACTGTAAACAAAACTCCACTAGTTTATAACAGAGTGGACAAGTCTGTTGTGGAAAATGGTTGTTTGATAGTCAGATGCAATACAGAGATAGCATGCAGTATGTAATTTTAACCATCTTTTATTTAAAAAGCAAAAATAATATAAATATTGTTTAAAATGTAAGTCCTAATATATTTATAATCAGCATATGTCGTGACAATTATGGAAGCTCATTAGCACCATGTAAAAAAATATTTTTGCATTTATACAAGATAGTATTGTGTTTAAACATTCTGTTCAATGTTTAAAGAGTAGGCATAAACCTACAATTTGTACTTTTTTTTCTGCAGTTTCACATCAAGAATAACATGTTTGGAAAGCTGTATCATTTCTACTTGTTACAGAAATGGTGAAAACGACTGACATTTAATCCACGAATGCTCACTGACATGGTGTTCTACTTCACAAATACAAAGGACAGTACACATGCTCCTTTAGATTATTGTTTTTCCAAAAACAGGAATGTGACGATATTCTGTTGTTAAAGTCAATGCTACTTTGCATGGGACAATATTATTGTATATGTAATGCAAGATATTAAAATAGAAAGTAATATTGTTTACAAATTAACTATCACTTTTTAACGCAACGTTATCTCATGTAAACAAAATAATTTTCTGATTTCAATGCAATATTACTGTATCTTGTAAAAAAAAATATCTGTGGCGCTAATACGCTACCGTAGACAAACGCAGCTTCACCTCCACAGGAAACAAAATTGTAAACTTTCTCTTAAATGTAACCAACCCTAAACAAAGGTCACAGCCAAATTATCTTTGGCCTGGTCTACAAAAATCTAGAGCTCAAATTAAATTAGAAAGGCAACAGCTTTCAAGACAGTCAGTCCCTTCTTAAAGGTAAATGAAAACTCAATATTTTCTCTCCTGTAATGGGCAAGTAGTGTACGGTATATCACTTGGTGACAAAAAGGCTTGTATATTATTTATTTACAGAAAGTCCCCATCTGAGTCATTAAAATAATTCACAATTCCTATGCTTTGAAAATGAGGCAGTAAATAAGGTCCTGTGGTTTCATTTTATGTTAATCATACACTCGTATGCATACTGAGGAGAATAAAAGACAGACAGGGCAAGAGTGAGATAGGATTGATCCTGCTTCATCTGACAAGAAATAACCTAAAGGTTATTTTATAATGAAGGCTATGCATTGCTTTGCATTTGTGTTGTAAATGTGTAAAAGCAGCATTAGTTTGAGCTAACAGAAAGCAATTTAGTCTAAAAGGAGGAATATTTCAAATGTGAACCGTCTTAAAATAATGAAAATGTAGCAATTTAAGATAAAAATTGCTTTTTACTCAGTAAATTATGTCATATATGCATTCATTCACAATGTAAATGTTGTCTGTTTTCAGGAAACAATAGTCAGCTTTTGCGTTGTTAAAATATATAAACGATTTCATATAATAATAAGGCTAAATTGCTCAGGTACTTATTGGCATGCTTCTGTGCATTACAGAGGCTAATATTAATAATAAAAGGTTATTTCATTATTACAATAGCAAAGTAACAATAAAGAGTAAAGTGAAAATGTATCAAGGATGGTAATGGGAAATGTCTATACTATGAAAGCGAAATGACTGAAATACTAAATAAATACTTATGTGTTTACTAGGAAATAGCTCTAATCACACCTGCTCTGTCTATTATCCTTCTGTAGACATTTGAGATGTTCAAAAGTATTCAAATCTTACTAAATATGTAATTTACCATTTGCATGATACATAATTTAATAGTAAATTCCAGTACCTATTGACTCTCCATTTTCCCCCATGAACATTATTTAACTACAATAACTAAATCTTCTGCTGTGGTAATTTTGATCAAATTTTTTTTTTAATGTCCTCATGTGCGAGTTTTTTTTTGTACTGAACTCATCTATATTTCACAATATTATCACTGCATCCCTGGAAGTATTCTTTTCCTCCTCCATCACCCATCCTTTCAAATTTTAGGAAACAGAAAGAATGAGTAATGGGTTGGCACAATGTACTGTATAAAGTAACATTGTGTCAGTCCATTAAGAACCATCACTGAGTGACTTTTGAGAGTAACAGCCTCCACGCTACTCATGCAGTGACTGACACTTGCTATCAGCATGGATCTTTGGTATGCTGAAGTTGGGTTTTGCAAAGGACTGGTGCTTTAAAGCTGGAAAATAGCAGCGTCTAAAAAAGTGAAAATGAACCCTCCTAATCTTCCTCTTTGATAAATAAGCCTGCATGTGTTAGATATATAAGGAGGAATAGAAAGTCTTATAAGTTAAGACTATTTGCATTTTGCTCCCCCTTCATGGAGTATGAATCTGAGATCAGACTTTCTAAAGACATGTTTAGAATGAAAAAATAATATTTATTAAAAATAAAATATCATATTTTGCAGCAATTGTTTTCATCTCAAACTATTTATCACCTGCAACAGTTTGTATTCCCTTTCTAGATAGTAATATATTTCAAGACAAACATTAAATGGCACTTATTTGATCTCTTTTAAAATAAACATAAGAAATAACAGTAAAGAAACCAATGTTCTAGGTTCTAGTAAACAATAGTTACTAAACAAGCAAGGATCAGAGATTATACCAAACATGGAGAATTAGCAAACACTACAGAAGTTGCAAATGAAATGAGACAAGTACAGGATCTTACATACAGATAGCGAAAATGTAAACAACAAATATAAAATGGAAAGCACTAGACTTCAGGAAGCTACCTAAGAAAAAAGACTGACTTTTTTTATTCCAGATAATGGTGGTAAGTAATAAAAAAGGCAAACAAAATGTTAGGATACACAGTAAAAAGCACAGAATCTAAACCAATGAAATTCTATGTTACAACCCTACAGTACAATCATTCTGAAAATTGTTCTTTTTTTGGTTATCACTACACAAAATCAACATTAGTGATCTGAAATCCATGGTGACCAGGTTCATTCCCAGGATTAAAAGAATGTCCTACACTGAGATGTAATTGCTTTATATTTTGAAAAGACCTGATTCAAGAATTCCACACAGGCACTGACGTGGTCAACCCAATGAACTTCTAAAGAATCAACAGTGAAACACAAACCAGAGGCAGAGTATAAAAACGACATGGAAGTGCATTTGAAATGGAGAACAGGAGGCACTTTAGGCAATAGATTAGAGAGGTCTGGAACCATCACTTCTTTCAAAAAATGTCTGGATGAAATGCTTGAATCTATTAGCAGGTAAATATATAATTATGACAGACTAATGCTGGGACTTTTTGCTGAGTTTTATTTAACTTGCATTTTCCAAAAAACAGAATCTTTATATTCCTAATCCAAGAAATATATGCTCTTCATAATTACTGGAATTCATTCATGCACTGTTTTTAATAATGCCTTTTATGTTTGTTTTTCATATTAATGCCATTTTTTTAATATCTTGTTGCAGTTGTATGGCTTGATCTCAGATATGGAATCTTAGCTGCCAATCAAGCTGAAGGAAAAAATTCAGAACAGCTTTAGAAATGTGTCTCAAGTTTCTGAGAGTGCCTGAATGGTTCTAAAACATTATCCATGACTGTAACTGCTTCCATTTACCTTTCAGCCTTTAGGAAATGTATTGATACCAAAATCAGTTAATCAAAAGTGATTTGTCTTTACTGGGGATCATCTTGAATGTACAGGGGGTGATTTACTAAAATCAGTACCGTGTGTGATGCTCATTTTCAGAAAAACAAACCACTGCCTGAGTGAATATCTAAGATATCCTGTTTCACGTATGGGAAAGAAAAAACTATTTTTGATTAACATTATGCATAGCTGAACACCATTGCACACTTCTCCTCATTTATTTATTTTTAACCTCTTGGCACACTGCTTTCTTCATCAACAACAACTAGAAATTAAGGTAATATATCATGGGACTAGAATATATTTTTTTACTGCCAGTGACTGGCATCTGGTGTAACCAGATGTCTCAAAAATGAATGCTACTGTACATGCACCTTAGTTAATCAGAAAAGTGTATTCATATTGCAGGGTGAACCCCTCAAATGACATGAAGAGATGCCTGATGAATTAATAAACTGAGAAAAAAGCGTATTTCTACTGAAATCTAAGTAAAAGCGTATTTGGCTTTTATCTCACCTGTTGAGGAACATCTAGGCTCAACAGACCAGTGCTTCCTGTCTGTTGTTGACTCGCGCCAGTTTTTTTAACAGGTCACATTTTGACAGCTATATTTCATATAGCCCTGCGTGAAGCAGTTCCTGTAGCTCAATTTCTTCTAGTTTCGATCCTGGAATTCTGTCAACATCTTCCACATTAAGAAAACTGATACATCAGCTGTCTTCCACTTAGGAGTATTGTTTTATTGCTATACTGCTGTATCTTAACTTTAATATAAGAAAGCGAGTTTGACCTTTGAAATACACCATATTTCTTTTTTTGCTTAGCAGGATCAGGAGGGAAATAATTAATTTAATCTCCCTTTACTGTACAGATTTATACTTTCCTCTATGTTAATCTTATTTCTTATGTGTCATCCAATACACAATAAACTCTCGTTTTTTTCAACAATTAACCCTGCCCTATCCCTATATTGAGTATGTAAAATTACCACTGAGCTAATGTGCAGCTTGAAAATCAAGTTTTCATTCAATGAACAGGAGCGTTGTCTTAAACTGTTTTTTATGATGCTATGTTCTCTTTTAAGGAATAAGGCATTTTTTTAGATTAAATTGTGGTGAAGGCAATGACTGTATTTGGCAAATATAAAAAGCTGCAATATAAAAACAACAACTGATTGTCTTTGTAAATGTAGCTCATTTCACTTGTTTCCATTGACTCAGATAGGCTTCTAAAGCTGGGATCAGTGGTAGAGAGAAAGAGGAACAGGGTCTGGCATCCTTAATACACTACTACCATGTACAATCAGATGGAAAAGATTAAATCAGAATAATGCAGAAGCCTTAAATGGCTCAATAGGTCAAAGGTTCCACAGAGGATATTACATTGTGTAAAGGGTGAATCTTCTTCTATAAAGAGGTGTCATCTCACATAATTTGCAACTAACATCCATGAAGTGAAGCTCAACAGTTCTTATGGCTCAAAACACATGCAATTTCACCCCTCAGACAAAATAAAACACCCTTTAAACATACATCACTTTGTAGTTTTCATTTATTTTGATTATTCTTATCACTGTCATCAAATTATTGCTCTGTGTCTTCTGTTTTAGGGAGGCTAGATTCAAACACAGACTACCTTTAAGTAAAAAAGATTAAATTAAATTAATTTAAATGTGTTCTTTCAAGACAATTGGTTTCCATAAGCAAATTTAATTGCATGCAAAGATACAAAACAAAGTCTTCTGGAAGCCTTATCAGATATACAGTGACAATACCAAAACACTACAATATCACAGGAAATAACTATGTAAAAATTCCTGTTCGAATCTAACAGAAAATAAGGTATGATATGACACCTTTTTCTATGAAACAGAAATGCCATTCACGTTCTTAAGCACTGAGATGCAATGAAAAGGAGGAAGTGCTCAAAATTATCACCTTGATAGATTTAATTTCTGCCTTTGTGTGTATTTAAAAATCGACATTGGTCAATTAGTTGCATACCTGTAAGGCAGTATCAAACAGCCTTTTCTGTGCTGATCAAGTTGTGCAGGAGGTCAATTACTGAAATACACTGAAAATACAGCTACTGTATAATGGATAATTACAAACATAATTCATTTCACAAACAAACTTAATGTGACTCATTTATGCCTAACAAGCACTCTTTTTTACTGGCTGACCTGCAGCAAATTCACTTCCAGACGTTCAGGGGAGGTTGAGTACTTAGTTTAGAAATTAGAGCCAAAATGTACACAGAGAATATATATTTTTAATTACATAAGCACACCACAGTGAGAAACTACTAAGACCATTAACAATATGATGCTTACTCCCACCTAAATGTTATGTGTTTCTGTCGAACACAACAACAATTATATGGTTCTTATAAAAGAGAAGAACATCTGTGCACTGCAGTGCTTACACTTATTGACGAAAAATTGATCACACGCTCTTTTACTTTAGTTTACTAATGCAAATGCTAGTCCATACAGGCTTGTTCATTGCTATTGATAAGACTGTATTAGATCGGTGTTTGCTTTTATAATGAAGATGCTGATGCTGCCCCTTCATTAAAACTGTTTTTTTTTTTAAATCACGTTCATCTTCCTCTGACGTGACCGAGAAAATGATCCTTACCAGAAAAGCTCGGAGCCATCCAAGATTCCAAAACACAGTTAATCCTTGACTAAACGCACTGAGTTTGGCATGCTGCTTATGGAGCAAATACAGTGGCTTACCTGTTTTGATTGTACTGTGTGCAATATACAGTATTTGGATACCTGTGAATATTTTTCCATGTTTTTATATCTAGTGTAAGAGTGCTCATTTGATAACCTTCCAAGGTAACTTACAAAAGTAAATGTAAAAGAAGTAATACTTTCAGGAGTTAATAGGGAAGCACAGATCCATTCCAGTGAGGCAAGATGGGATGGCTGTTGGCCCTCAGGACCAGAATGCCATTAAAATAATGGTGGATAGCATTTTCCCCCCAGTTTATGGAGGGCAGACCTAATTAATATTGACAGTGAATGAGCTACTGATGCAGAACAACGCCAGGGCTTTTAAGTATGCAATTTTGTTTCACAAGCTGATCATTAACAAGTACACTGACAGATAAATAGCTCAGGTTTTTTTCCACCTTAGCTTTTTCAGCTACATTGGATTTTTTGGCCCAGTAATCACAGGAGCCTAACTAATATTTTACACTTAACGGTTATTGATCCTTTAAGCCAGAGTCTACCCCTGAGATGTACATGTTTATTTGACATTCCTGTAGAAAACCTGCTGTCATTCTGAGTTTCAATATAATTCATCAATTATTCCACACATTCCCTATCCATACTTTACTGGAAAAATGCACTTAAATGTCCCACACCTGCACTGCTTTTCAAAGAACAGACAGACAGGCCTGGCAGAAGAATGTGTTTGGCAATAAATATGTAGGTCTGGAGAGAATCATTCAAATGCTTTCAGTGCTGTTGTGAAATTAATATATTTTAGTTTTTGATTTTTCTTTGCAGTTTTTGCTGCAGTTTGCACATTCAGGATTTGATTGAAAATATTCGCTTTAAAAATGTGTATACATCATTTATAATTTAAAAAAAATGTGACATCATTTGAAGGGAGTGAATAACCTCATATGAATCTTAAATATAAACATGTGCATACATACTATATTACAGAAATCACAGTTAAGTATTAGAACCCTCTATCTCCAACAGTATTACTCACCAATATATTAAGTATCTTTTTTGTGTGTTAAACTATGCCCATCTGACAATATAATCTAAAATAGGCATCTCATATTTTTAACTAAGAATGATGTAGAATAAACTCTTGATGAAAACCTTTTCAGAATGTGTTTCGGTATAATTTTACTGCAAACCTTTTCCTGAGAATACTACCTCCCTTATTATCAACTGCAGATACACATATTCAAGGCCTTTTGTCTCATAAATGCCTTTTGTCATAACCATAACCATAATCATTACACATTCGGTCATAATGATCTCCCAAAATAATCTTATATTGGCTAAAAATGTTTTACATTCTTCTGTCAGGTTTGTTCTACAGGTGCTTAATGGAGTTAAGGTCAGGGGGTGAAATAAATCCATTTGTATCAATAATATATTGAATTCACACACTTAGGCGTAATCTGGCTGTGTGTTAATGATATTTATTTGGTGAAAAATTAGATCTTTGGCACAAAGATTAACTTTCTAAATATATTTTACATAATGATAAAGTATAGAATCATACTGTTCATTTACTATTACTTCATTTACAGTGAAGAAACTATTGTGTTACTTTTTCATGCCCCTTCCTGTTTTTTTTTTTGGCATGCATCTTACTTTATGGATATTAAAAACTCTAGCAAATCTGCACTGTTCTTTTGATCTATTCCTATGGGTTAGTGTCCATTTTAAGCAGTTTGAATTGTTCTAACCATAAGTTTTAAAAATGCCACTTTCCCCATATTCCCAGTTTTTCAGCATGAAGCGAGATTTGCAAGAAACTGTGGACACCAAAATATTGTAATCATTTAGTTCAGTTTCTAAATGTCAGAATTCACTTTGTCCACATCCCAAAAAATTTCTAATCACAAGATATTGTTTATGCTTGCACCATAATATTATGCATACAGGATTACGACAGATACTTACGCCCTTTTAATTGCATTAGAATTACATACGCTTTTATGACAGTTTACATAAAGTTTAGATGGCTATGTGATAAAACCTCTTTTGAAACAGACGGTAATTGCTGATATATCTACAGAGTCTGCCAGACTGGTATATTGGCAGACACTATAGATTACAAATACCTAATTAAGTAAATCTATCACTAAATAAATAAATCTTGGACACATAAATAATCACAAATCGACTTAATACGTCCTAGTGCACATCACTAACATTCACATGCACACTTCTTTCATGGTGAGCAGTACATTAAAGCCCTTGAAGGCAAGCATTAGTTGCTGCTAGAGATGTAAACTATGCTTATTACCACCCACAGAGGCAAGAAAGTAATGTATTTTTTTGCTTGAGTTATATGAACTAGATAGCGATGCTAATGATGTTCCTCTGTTCCTTGTTGTTTAATCATTACGCCTATGCGAAGCTCCAACCCTGAGTAAACACATTAAAGCTGATTTACAGAATAAGTGTGCTGCTTTTGGTCCATTGTACATCTGTACCACAAACCACCAAGGCAAAAGCACACTGCTGCAGGAACAAACCTAAAAAGAGGGCTGGGATTCTAACTAAAGCATGGTCTTGTAATGGCTGTTAAACTCTTATGAAGTGCTTGCAATTAATACTGTACATCAGTGACACGAATTGGTATCAATAATTATGTACTTTCCAGAAAGCATGACAGTTTTTATAATTGACCACAGGCCTTGGCCACCAATCTACTAATAACAGCAGATGAAAAAAGAATGGTGGGTTTAGCTGAGCTGAGTGGATTAGTTCTTATTTCCTCACAAACTGAAACCCTAAGTGGGAATCAGAGAAATGGCTATTGCTGTGCATCAGAAGTTTGAAGAATTTCTTAATGGGAGGTTTGCAAAATGTAATGGTAGGTGTCTGTGAATGGAGGCTACTGAAGATTGGCAGGTTTCATAGGTCTCCGCTGTGTTCCTGCCTGCCACTGCAAGTGTGATAGCAGGAACTTGAAAATGCCACTACCTGTTTCAATGAACCCCAAACCCAGACAGAAAGGAGGAGGTATGTTGTCCTTCAGTTGCCCTCTGTTAAGAAACTTACACAGTGAGTTAGACTCGCTGGCAGGAATAAGAAAATTTCAGCAGGTGCTGTTTTTGTCCTCAATCTGACACTGAAGTTCTGATTTTTTTTCAGTGCTGACAAGGAAGATGTCTCATAGGATCCGTGTGCCTAGCGTGTCCTCGGGTCACTCTGGGAGTACAGAAGAGAGCCTGCTTACATACTGTATCTGTTTCCAAATCGGGTATAAAAAGGGGGAACAGTGCACGACTGACCAGTCTAATTAAAGCAAAGATGTTAAGCTTTTTTTTTTGGCACACAACCTGAGAGAGAAAGGTTTATAGCACGCAGATGGCACTGACAGCACTGAGTGCTGGCTTGACAACACTGAAATTGAATTGTTGAACTAAACTGCAGTGGCAGATGGGTGGTATCATTGCAGAAGGTGAAACAGCGACCAGAGAGGAACTTACTCACATGTGGCACCATATGCTTATAATCATCTGTAAATTAAAAGATTCTCATCATCTCCAACTAAAAGACTAAAACCTCGCTCACTACAGCATTTTATATAGTGCTGGAAAGTTGCAAAAATGTTGGACTCAGCTGTACTGCATCTGTTGCAACTATTTAAGATGAATCACACATTTCTCAGGTTCTTGTAATATACAGAATTTGAATGTTAAATAATGGTTATTTCTTTGTATTCAATTCAAATGGTGGTAATGTCTAATATACACATCTATGAAACATTCTTACAGTATATATGTATTTCTCTATTCTCTATGTCTCTATTAGTAGAAGTACTTGGACACCTGAAACTACCATATGTCCCTGAATGATCACGTCTCATGGTGAGATGCAGACACTGTTCTCTAAATTCTCCGTATGGCTTTCTTCACACTTTCATTTGTCCATCTGTACTAAACAGAAACACTTAAACTCATTGGAATAAATGATTGTGCTGAAAAGGTTTTAGAAAGTAAAAGTATTTTCCTTTATTTCCAGCACTTTTACCACTGAATTGCCCACCTTTTTGTGTAGCTTCTTCTGTGTCTTTTCTTCTCTGGGAAATTCTTCAATGAGGCCTTGTACATTATACAAATGACTCAATTTTGTATTTGTGCATTAACATATTGCAAATTTTGTACTTGGGAACCTGATTTATGCAATGCATACAGAAAGTATGTATAGTATGCTTTGGCCCGTTACTTGCCGGTATAGACTCTGGCTCCCCACAGGTAAAGTGGCTAGAAAATGGATGAATGGATTTACAAAACTATGTGGATAATTGTTGTGCCACTGTGAAATCCAAATCACTCTACACAGAGATTTGTAAAAATACTTGTGAGAAGTGCAGGGACTGATCATCTACAGTAACATTCTCTTTATTGTTTAAATTACATTCTTACAAATTGCTTTCATGTTCATTTGCCCTTTGGAAAATTCCATTTTTCTGCATCTCGTATCATTGTCAAGTATAAAACAAGTAACACATAAACATCTCTAACCTTTAGCTAAGAGATATACTTATACTAGACAATAGTTTAACTTCTAGAAGTTGTTTCTATCATTTGCAACTTGTTGTTATGTACTGCAATATCTCTATATCTTGTCTGGTACCCTCTGTTGTTAGGGGTTAGTTTTTATAGTCACGTAACAAGAGTGGCGACAAGTTTGTTTCAGCTGAACCTGGGAGAAATGAACTGAGGAAATATTTCTTGGTTTCAGACAAATACTTCATAACTAAACCTTCAAAGTAACCGACTGCCATGTTTTTATTCTCAATATTACACTTTACAAATGTACTTTTTTAAATTTTATTTTTTTTGTTTAACTGTACAATAAGCCTCTACCAAACAAGTAAAGGTTATTTGCATGCTGAAAAGTACAAAGACTAAACACAAAGTTTTCAGCTGCTGAGTCTTTTTCATGTGTGATGGAGAAAGAGGAAGGACTTATGCTTTATATCCCTGCTGTCTTCTTCTTCTGTCACAATGTCAAGACTTTGAGTGTCTTGAAAACTGCTCATAAATATTTATTTATATACTTTATTATTAGATTACTATATTTTCCACAATTCACAAGGAATGAAAAATAATCTTGTTTGAAAAGGAAACGTGCATATTTAATTTCCTTAATACATTTTGTTTTTGAATTAAAGCTTTTGT
Organism: Atractosteus spatula; assembly: GCF_055471065.1. Taxonomy (NCBI): domain Eukaryota; kingdom Metazoa; phylum Chordata; class Actinopteri; order Semionotiformes; family Lepisosteidae; genus Atractosteus; species Atractosteus spatula. The sequence goes on along the minus strand of NC_142708.1, from coordinate 60,106,217 downwards.
CCAGAGTGGTAAGCCGATACAGTGCTGATATTTAGAAATTAAATAAATTCTGAATGCAAAATTGCTGTAACACATTGCTTTCAAGATGTTAAAAAAATAATTTCCTACCTTTGATTTTTTGGCACAGCAAGTGCTAAAGTTTGCTACATTCTTTACCATCTACAGCCAAAGACTAATGTACTGTAGGTTTAAATATAAAGCAAGAATAATAAAGATCAGAGGAAGAAAAATAGTGCCTGAGTTATGGGTACTATTGACAGGTTCTATACAAAGTAATTCAAGGCCAAGATATATTCTGTGTTCTTCCAAAACCTTACTGGTGTATTCTGCATATAAGGTGATTAATTCTATCTACTAATCTCTTAAAGATAACTTTTAAAGGACCCATAACAAAATATTTGATCTACATGTTATTCTCAGACATAGCTTCATATCTGATTTTTTTCATAAGGTAAAGCAAAGAGGCTTGTTTTATAAAAGTGTACCACTTACAAAAATGTTGATGTACATAATAAGCTATTCAAAGTCAAACAGAATAAAGACAACCAAGGTATAAATAACAGCAAATCCCTGCAATGGACAAATCAATTTCAAGTGAAGTTAATCAGTTATAACACGTCCTTATTGAGCAGGCTAGCCTAACTGTTCAGGAGCCTGACTTGAGGCACTTGTGGCTGAGATTACTGAAGGACACCATCTGATTTTTCAGGTTAGGCTGTCATTTCTATACTGATATATATCAATGCACATTTTCATATTTCTGAACACAAACACACGCTTAAGTTCTGTTGCATTCTGTTCTGCAGTATGTGGACCTATTGCAGTGCATACAGAATCCCCAGGGAAGTTTTAAAGGTGATATTGATTGGGACTTAAAAACTAAATGAACAGTGTATTCAGGCGCAACACCTTATGTTCATAACAACAGGGCCTGGCAAGTTAATCTAAGAGCTGGGAAGGTACCAAAAAAACTGCTTGTGTGGATAGCAAGCTGAGAGAAGCCTTCTGTCTCCTGCTGCTCTGGTGAACACAGACATTGAACAGAATGTGGTCTCTGGCCGGGCAAAAGCAAAGTTGTTTCTCATGGACCTCAAACTGACTAACAGTTACTGTTCCAGCTCATTAATTGCAGTAGGATCTCACTTCCTCTACTTGCATGAATGAAGCAATTCACATGTTTAGATGGGCTGCAAGACAGAGTGCTCGACCTGAGAGAGTCAATGTGTTTGGATTGCATGACACAGCTTTCCCCTGCAGACACTGAGCAGCTTTCCCTTTTCCTCTCATGTTAAAGTGTCGTTTTGATTTGTTCATTTGCCTCAGGTTTCTATTTTGTTACTTGTAAGCATTACTCAGGGGCAAACAGTGCACATGGTAGAAATTGATTAAAATCTTTTAATATCAGATGCTACACTATGTGAAAGATATTGAAATTAGTGTTCATTACTGGCCACTGTAGGCTTTGGGTAAAAACAACCATTACATGTTGACTCCAGTCATACATCTAGTTGCACATTAAATGAAAAAATTAAGAGAGTTTAACCCTTGTAAAAGGTTTTCTTACAAATTTTCATATGACTCAGTTTTGGAATACAAATACTGAACAGTGCAACATACAATATAAGCAGCCAAATGTCTCTGAAAAAACAGTTGCAGATAGGAGCAAACCATCACTTCTCCTAACATCAACCTGGGACCCAAAATCCATCACTGAGCGTAAAAAATGTCTAAGTAGAGTGGGAATGCTAACCCTAACCCTAGCTGGGGTTTCAACAGAGCATTCCTGCAAACTGCCTCTGAAGCTCTCCAGTCACCAGATTTGTAAATGTTCCTCAAACTGAAAAATATGACTAAAACAATCAAAACCACTGGAAAATGCTCTTGGAATTTCATCTTCTTCAATGATGTATCTTCTTTAAGCACATTTTCAATCAGATGTAAAATGCTACAGTACATGAAAGATATTGAACTTAGTGTTCATTACCGGCCCCTGTAGGCTTTGGGTAAAAAGAACCATTACATGTTGACTCTAGTCATACATCTAGTTGCATGTTAAATAAAAAAATTAAGAGAGTTTACCCCCTTTAAAAGGTTTTCTTGGTTTTGGAATACAAATACTGAACGCTGCAACGTACAGTATAAGCAGCCAAAAGTCTCCGAAAATAAAGTTGCAGATAGGAGAAATTATCACTTGTCCTTACAGTACATCTGTGTTCATATGGTCAGGGTTTACAAGCATTTACAGAATTATTAATGAATCACTCCTCAAAAGTACTTTCCGACTAATGTTGACATACATTAATTAAGCCACTAAATGAGTGTAAACGCAGATTCCATATAAAAAGGCTATTTACTCTGTGATGGAGAACCAGACACTTCTCCATCATCAGATCTCTGTTGCACTGTTTGAAAACTGACACAATTAAGCAAAATCTGCAAATTTGTTTTAATTAATTCTCAATTCTTGAGTGCAGAAAAGGGAATGTTATTAAAAGCCAATTTGGAATGTTTCAATGCTCATTTAAACATTCCTGACAGGGTTTCATTATTAATGGAACCACTACATTCTAAAAAAAGAATCTCCCTGAGATGAAATTGCCTGGAAACCCAAATTACATTACTAAAAGTGAAAGCAGATATCTGGACTTCTATATTCAGATATTTGGTATTCTGTTGAAGATGGTTTGTTTGCTCTTCCTAATTTCAGGTTGCACATCCATTGTAATGGATCACTCTTTGTGTGTGCATACAAACCTTGCCTGAGCCTGAGCTCATTACCGGATTCTGTATTCTTTTTAAATAATACACTTTTTTCTTTGAGATTTCTCATCTAAATAATAAGTTTTAGATCATTTCTCATTCCTAATTGAGTTACCTAGCAATGTAGGTTTTGTTTTAAATTTGCTGTCTTATTTCTTTGCTTTTAACCTCTGTGAAGCACCTCTAATGTACCAAACTTGGTTGCGAATCCTGTTTATGACATAAAGGCATTGCTGATTAACGTTGTTTTCAGGGTTCAATGACTCAATCAGAGAAGGTGTTGTCTGAGATTACAGGCTGGGCCCTGCAATGGAGAAATCTGACGTTACTGTACATATCTGGAATATGTCAGAGCCGCAACTCTCCTCCTTCTTAAGCATTTGTTCTGCTGTGTGGGCAGCAGCATGAAGATGCAGATGTCTGCAGCTCCAAGCATGCATGCTTGTAATCTTCATCCTCACCTGTGCTAGCAAGACAGATTTATTAACATGTTCAGTTTCCAAATTGAAGTTACTAACTGTGAAGAAATAACTGATGATTCTAAATAAAACCAAACAGCTTATTCGTGCTTCAGGACCAAAAGTTCTAACTGTCTCTTATATAATATTATTCATACAATACTTTTGATAAATATATTCTACGGAGATGCAAAGAAATGTCTGTAGTTATAATGCAGCCAAAGGTTCTGATTCAGATTCAGGAGATAACAAAGCCAGGTCAACAACAAAAGTCCTTGAGTGTTACTTAAATGAGAAGTTCGGGACATTGGCTTTAGTCCACTGGACTTTAAGTACAGGTAGACTTAAAGTTTTAGTGGTCAGACTCCTCCTATGGGACAACACAATAGGTTTGCTACAAGAGTGGCACCAGCAGGCTTGGTGGAGGGACAATGAGCAGCTGACTCTGAGAAGTAAAGGTTAAAGCCTCGCATTTATACCTAGTGACAACAGATGATTGGCAGGATCTGGCATTTGTCTTTCTCTTAAACCTTAGTTATGAATTAGAGAACAAATCCAAACTTCAACTCAAATACCAATAAGAAATTCCAAAATGTGTCATATGATGGCCCTTTCTGTTGAGGCTCAATCAGTCTACACAATAGCCATTAGCTCCATTTGTTAGGTGAGTCCAGGTTTTACTTCATCTGGTCCATTTTCCCCTGAAACAGTGGTATAGTGAAAACAGCATCCTAAAAAGGTTTTCATATTTAACATCTTGGATAACTGTCTATTTTTGTTAATTTTGTTCTTCTACACAAACATTTTAAAAAAAGAAATCCTGAGATGAAATGAACATTTGGTTTATTTTACAAAAATCTGTTTAAACTGTTTGACGATATGTACACAAATTTAATAAAGCAAAGTTTTGTATTTCTATTCAGAAACATACTCTATTTCAAATAGAAAATGTCAGGCAGAGCCTCCAGTTAAAATACATCGTATCAGAATTCTACTTTTTATGAACGTCAAAAGAATCTTCAGATTTAATCAGTACCTACAGTCTTGCCAGAAAACTTTTGTATGTAAGATCAATTCTATTACAAAGTCCATTCATAAGACACTTGGTGACATTAATCTTATGCACCACTCCACATTCCAATTATGGCTTTCTCCTTTTTGATTTTAGCTGGGACATTAACTAATAAGAGTCTGACCAATTCATCATTGCGTTTACTTTGTTTATGGATCCAGGCAATCAATAGGTCATTGGTCCACTGAATTGCCAACAGCACCACACTAAGCTGTCTAGTACAAAGTCATTCAAGAGGGGTCTGGCTCAATGTCAAACAGCATTACTTGCTTTATAAAAAAACATGTACTTCTGATCTTACAACTTTAATTACAGTAACTTAAATCCAATAAGTACAATGGTATTCCAGCCACACAATTGTTTAGTATGCAACAGGGCTGTAAGCCTCACAGTGGTGCATAGGAAGAACTTGAGTTTGCTGCAATAGTACACAACACCAACCTTAGTGACAGTGACTTCATTGTGCTTCTGCTGTCACATTATTTGTAATTTAAATAAAATCTGAAGATAATCAGGAAAAAATGAATAAAGTGCAATAAGCTTGCACCCAACTGTTTGATGAAACCATTCATCAGAGTTAATCCTTTCTGTCTACTTCACACAAAGAATAATAAGAAATATTGTTTCTCCATGTTAGATTTTGTCAACTGCAGTAAAATCAAATTACAAATGAACTTGCAAATTGGGCATGACACATTTCATTACATTTAGGATTGTCCTGCTTTAACAAATATATTTCAAACTATCATAAAACAATAGATCTGAAGTCTTTTTACTAAGAAAGTTATTTGAGTGATTGGCAATTTAAATGTTTAAATGTCCTGATTAGTGATACTACACTTATTCTTGTAAATTTAAAGCCCTGTGCGACACTTAAAATCTTTTTGTTGTCTTTAAGCTTCTTCAGTACCAAAGCAAACATGTATCTGTAAGATAACCAAGTAAAATGACCTGCAGTGTTTTAGATTTACTGATATATACTGTATAGTGCTGCTCAGTTTTCTCTCAGACACATATACTGTGTAATATGATAGCTTAGTGCAAACAATATGATTGTTATGCTTTTACATTTCAAAAATATATATGAATAATACAAGCCTGTAGCACCACTGCAAAAACATACTGAATATTAAGCCATCATCTGAAAATGTGATGTCAACATTAAATAATTTTCTTCCTTTTGCAGCAATATTAGAAAAGAATGTGGAGATGCTTCACTGTCCCAATCTGACAAAATAATAAGATGCAAGGCATTGTCTATTTTATACTGAAAATCATTTGCGTTACATTAACAAGCCCCCTCCCATGACAACAATTGTATTGCAATTGACATGTGCCGAAAATGGCTTAAACAAAGGAATTAATGTTAAAAGCTAGGTGTTTGATGCAGCAAAAGCTTTACTTCCAACACTGACGTTGAAGAAGAGTGAGCCTAATTATAGGGCTGAAATAAAAGCGACTTCAGTGATGCACTGTGTCACAAACTATACAAAGTATAGTGTAACGCATACGGCCACCATTGCAGGTTGTTCGACCTGGCTTAACAGCGAGGTGACGTCACCGCCCTTCCCTGTGAATAGCAGGGACAGAGGCCATCAGGCTGACGGGAGATTTCCCTTTAGCTCAAGTGGCTGGGTCCCTGTTGAGTGACGCTGGAGGCCCGGGTTCGAGTCCCCGATGGTGGGGGCCGACCTGAGGCGGCAGCAGCGAGGGCGCATACCCACGTGAACCCCAGAACATTACAATAGTATATATGACACCCGAAGAAGGCTCCATGGCTGAAACGTTGTGTTTTCATTCTTCTCTTTTCAACACGGAATAAACATATTACTTGTTCCTTTGCAGCCTACGCATGCTGACGCAGCTACCCACCTGAACTATACAAAGCATAGTTCATCAATGTTTTGTAACACCTGGTTCTCAGGTACAACAACTTTATATAGTACCGGTGATTTTCTAAAACTGCATTCTACTTAATAAATGTATATGATACATTAAAAGTGACACTGAAATAGGCAAGTTGTTTGGCTAATAGGATACAAGATATGTATCCAAGTTATGAGGACAATACTAAATGAGCCTGTCCAATTGGTGTGTAAGCCAAACACCTGCTGCAAAAGCAGTCAGGGTAGGAGGAAGAGATACTGTACAAAGCCATGCATTATGAGAAAGGTTAGTTTCCCACTCACAGTTGCACAGTTTAAACAATTACACAGTCACATTTACTCAGTTTCAACAGGTACTGAACGGCTGACAATTTGTCTTCACTTTCAAGATACAGGTTCTATTGGATTTGAAAGCAGATGTCTTTAAAACATGTTTTACTTGGATAATAAATGTTTGGATATAACCCCTTGTGAGTTTATGCTAGACATACAGGTTCATAATCAAAGCACTTCACTGTTGTGGTGAAAATCCGAACTGAAGCAACTGACACAAATGTCTGTGCATATTTGCACATCATTCATAATATGTCCTAAGACGTAAACTTTTATAAAAAACAAATAAAAAGATATGGCTTATGAGGAGCCTAAAGTAACAGTATATTTTGTTCTACAATAAACATACAATATTCATTATTACTTCCTATTCCCTATATAACTGTCTTACCATTAGGGGTTCCAATGCTCCTCCCAAAGCAAATTAAGGATGTGCTAAGATATCTCCCCTCCCCCACCCCAATACCAGTGAATACTGGGTAGCTTTCAGCAGGTGGTATAACTTGAACTGACAGTTTATTTTTAAAGCACTACATTTAAAGAAATTTTGAAAAGCAAATGACTACTTATATTTGTGATTAAGAATACAATTAAAAAATTGTGTCTAGAATAGTATAATTCTCTTCCAGAATGCATATGCACATCTACACAAAATTATTCAATTGACTTGCATTACTTTCACAACATCAGGACTCCAGTCCTCATGTGTCCTAATAATTAATAAATTCTAAAGTGATTTAGTTAAATAAAAAAAATGTTAATTGAGGTAAGGTCAGTCAGAAAATTAAAATAACAAAATCAAGAAGACCCATATTGTTCTGATCCTACAAACACACCATCACAGCACTAGAAGCTAATTCCAGTCTGCATGCTATTCCTGCACTGTCTGCACTGTCTCACCTCCCAGCAATATTAGTAGTAACACTGAGTTCAAGTACTAATTTGGTCAGAATCTTTGTGTGGACGGTATGTTTAAATTGTATTTCTTTTTCTTTTCCATTTTAGCAGACTTGTCAATAAGACCTGGATGCCTTCTTTTATTCACTCTAACTCCTACACCTCTGCTGGTGGGCCTGCAGCTATTCTTCAAGCCTGCCAACTCAAACAGAAAATGAGTACTACCTCAAACCTGGACAAGAAATATGTTTCCATGTTTTTCAGAGAAGTTACTTCGGTTAAGAGTGGTAAACTGCAGAGCACTACAATTTAGTTTAAAAAATGAAAACGTCTTTTTGAAGTATCAAAGAAATGTTCTGTTCTCTGAAATACTTGCAATCATGCAGTAAAGTTTGAAACAAAAGTGAAAAAAAAAACAGCTGTGTCATGGAAGTTTAATACACCAAAAAGGTCTGACAGTTTTCATTTTTATTTCGGAAACTCTTTGTTGTTAAAATGCCTTTCATAATGCAGATGAGAAAAATGTTCTCTTAGGAGAAACAGTTTTCATCTTTTTAACTGTGTAGAAGTGAAGTATTGCAATAATGATCTTAACTCTCAAGCTGGCAATGTAATTTGGTTATTGCCCTTATCCACAATAAATATGAAAAAAACATCAGGTTGTTTTCATTACTGCTTTGTATTCACACTGCCTGTATATTGTTTTAGTTCATTTTATTTTATTTTGCCTAGCACAGCACTTACAGTACACTGTGTTAGCTTCACTGTCATTGTGTTAATGTATTCTTGTTGTACTTACATGACTGTGCCTTGTACTTGCCTAATGTAAACATCATATACACAGTGTAAGTCACAATGGATAAGCAAATAAATAATAATTAGAAACAAAAGTAACAGCATTGCTTCAGTTATCTGCTCTTTCAGTTTCCTGGCTGACTTAACTTTTCAGATTTACAAAGATGAAAAGATTCACTGGGCAATCAAAAAGAAACAAACACATAAAAATAATTTATATAAGTAAATAGAGGTAGAGTAAGGTCTCCTCAGTGACCATCATGGTGGACCATTCGATTTCAAGCTTCAATAAGATTCCTATGAAAGTATCCCAGTAAACCACTTTCCAGGATACCCCAGGAAATGACTTCTGTACCAGGAATTGGCTGTAGTCATACAAGTTAGGATTGTCATTTCACCCACAGAATGTTAAAGCCACTCATAGTCTGTAAGATATATTCCAGAATAACATCCATTCTTTTTAAACCCAAATACCCATTCAGAGTATTCAATTACCCTTTCTGCTTGACTGTACAGAAAGAGAAAGGCACAGGGACCAATCCAAGATTTATAAAGCTGTACAAGTTGGTCAGTCCAGTTCATGCCATTTTATCCTCTTTTTCAAAAAATCCAATGAACAATTTCAGTGCCACTTTCCAGAGGTCATTATAAGTATAATGGAGACTTCACCTACTATGGCCAAACTGTGTTCAAACTAGAAGAGTAATTCTTCAGATAATTACATTCTAATGGATTTTTATCAAACTGGTTCATGCAGTCTGTTATTAGCATTAAAATGAAGGAAAATCAACATGTGGATTGCTTCTATGTCAAACATTATGAAAGCAATTGAAAGCTGACTGGACTGTGCAATTATCTGTCTGCTGCATGAAGTACAAGAGCCTGGGTGAGCTGCCAGAACAGTACAGAAATTCAGTACAAAATTGACTAAACATGGCTATGAAATAAGGAGAGAAAAGCAAAGAATGAAGAAACCGTGTCCAGCTATGAAAAATTAATGTTAATCCTTTCTGGTTCAAAATAAAAATAATAAAAGTGATAATAATAACATCAGGCTTTCAGAAGATAATGAAGTCATCACACAGAAAATGATGAATCAGGGGCTATCACAAAGCAGCAAATCAAACCGCCACGAAGAAAGGGTGTGTGGGACATGAAAGCAATCAAGACACAAAAGAAATGTCAGTAGAATACAGCAGCACAGCGGTATTTAGATCCTGCCTGCTGTGTCACATATAGGCTTACGATTACCAACACAATTTCAGCCTCTTTTCATTCTGAAGTATTTTTTCAACAGATCTCTGTAGCAGCCCTGAACAATGAACACATAAAGAACACAGAAATTATTACGTTTTTTTTTTCCCTTTAATGTGGCCTAATTCAGCTTTCTACCAGTTATTGGTGCTGCCTCTTGTATTGTGCATACACATGCAGTTTAAATTGCACAAATGTTGCACAAATGTAGTGAATGCTCACTTCACTCTTTGGAAGATAACTTAATTTTACAGAAATAATTGCAGACAAATGATCAAATAAGGGGTTTAATAGATAGCTCTTAAATGAAAGAGCACACTTCCTTCAAGTGATTGCTTCCTTCAACAATTGGCATTATTTTATAGACAAATATCAAATAGTTAATTACTATATCCAGGGCGATAGCCCATTTTCACTGTTAACAAACCATTTTTCTCAGGTCATATTGTTTCTTTTTAAATTTCTGGCATAATCATCAAAAACTAATTTGCAGTAAATAAATTCTTCTTAAGGAAGATGTAGAATTTCTTTTTTATTCAAAGACATTTTTAAAACATCTACAACACAACAATTGGATAGAGACTCCACTTACTTCAGAGCTAGGGCCCAGAATTAAATAGCATTGTATAGGGAGCAGGAATTAATGGTCTGGAGGTATTTAACGGGACAGAAAAGATTTTTCATTTCTTCTCATAAATCCTCCTATGTTCTTGTTAAGCTTCGTTGTGTTCCATTATATAATGTCAAAAAGCAGGCTAGTAAGTCAATGAAGCAGCTGCTCCTATCAAATGAAAATTTTATACTGTCATTGATTTCTTTTCATGTTGGAAGACTAGGACGATGTTTTTATTGAGATTTCTTTAAAAAAGAAAAGAATAAAGAAGAAAAAACTACAAACCTTAATCACAGCATTTTGTTCCACTTATTATAAAAGCATAAAGTATTATCACCACCAGCCATGTGATATAATTGAAGAATGACTACTGTATTACACAGTCTAGAAATACCTCAGCCTGGATGCTCCAAAAAACAATTTAAGTGCAGAAATATTTAAAGTATATTTAAATATTTCTGGAAAGAGCATAGAATAATTACCAGAGCAATACAACATACCAAGTTAAAAAAGACAAAAAGACAAAAGTATAAATATACATATAAATATAAATATGAAAAATATTCTCTAAACTACACTTTCAGAGTCTAATGTCATGCTCAAACAGAGCCACACTTTTTTAGAGGTTCTGTACAACATTGGTACAGGAACCTCTTCTAAATTTTGCTACTGTATTTTCAAATAATTTTCTTAAGAAACAAAAGAATGAAAGAACACCAAAGTCTAGCTTTTTTTCTGGGCTTTGATTAGTATTTTTTCAGGCCTCTCAGCATTTTCGGTAGTAAATTCCCCTCAGATTGAAATCTTCTCAAAACACATAAAATGTATTTCCATTCCATTAAAGCTATCCAGGTGATTTCTTAATGTTGCTGGCATAAGTATACCGTATACTATAAGAAACAATAAAGCAAACATACTGAGCAATATTCTTGCTCTAGGGTATGAGCAAGACACAAAATATCTTAATGGTAACAGCTTATTTATTCCTAAATTCATGAAATACCATTTTGATGCTATGTATTTTTGCTTTATATGTTTTTATATTTTTGCACTGTAGACACAGTCAAGTTAGAATAAAAGTACTGTATGTAACGAGCATCAACAATTTACTCAAAGCCTTCACTATTGTCTACTATAATAATAGCTTTGACTGTTATTAATACAACTTAGTGTGGGAGAAGAAAAACAAAGCTTGTCATTTAATAAATTCAATTGAAAGCAACCTATACTGTACATGAGCAACTGATACAGTATGGAGTGTTTTAGCAGATAATCCATCACATTTACCAATCAAATCTAATTGCCTCATTGTCAGCTGTTGTTTGTTGTCAACATTATTTGTTTCTCTCTATACATTCATGAAGCTAAAAAGCAATGTTTTGTGCTACAAAATGCATATCTTACATGATTTACTGTTTAAAACATAATGGCTAAAAGCTCAGTAGAGGATTGCCAGAGTATAGTGTTTCTGTAATAAAGGAGGAAAAATATTGACTGAAAAGTGCAGAAAAATGTCTAAAACATTAGCACAACAGTAAAAATACAAATATAATACAGTATGTATATATATATGTATGAAGGAGTTGCTTTATATTTACTGTGTTGTCAACTGCATGTAATGAGGATATTTATTACGTACAAGTAAAAGGTTTTTAAGACAACTACTGCTTAATAATGCTACACTAATGCAGTGGCACTGCCCAGTAAATGATGTTATAAAGCAATCTATAATAAAATCATTGAAATGTATATTTTACCTGCCTCACAAAAGGTCACCCTTGTATTTATTTGTTTCTTAATCTGCCCAAGCATATTAAACACAATGCACTATTTGCTTTACTTACCCACTCCCCCCCAAAAAACAAAAAAAACAAGCAAACCAGGACTGGTTAAAAAACCTGCATCTATTATAACAAAATCATTGCTACTGAAATGATATGATTGTTGACTTGTAATCCTGAATGGTAGGAACAGGAAAAGACTACTGACTGTAAACCATGACTACAAATGAAAATGCTAGACTGGCAAGTGGATGATATCTGACTTCCAGGAACAAAGCACAGCCCATAAGCATGAGTGTGAAAGTGGACTGGCTGTGAAAACACGTATGGATCACAATGACACAAACTATCAGTTATCAACGCAGAGAAGAAGGAAGTGAGAGAGGAAAGTGGGAGTGCCTTGTGAAGTTTTATTGAATCAAACAGAAACAATATTCTAACCCTGTCTTGTGTCTGATCATCATCCCCACTATGATGGTATAATATAGGAAATGTTACAGCTTGTCAGACTTCAGCCCAGACTCTGAAATGGCATGTGGGTGTTATTTTCTAGCTCAGAGTGCTACCCAGCAATTATTGCTTATTCCAAAGCATAATTTAAAGAGAAATACTGCGTAACAGTGAAAGTCATGAAGCATTTCTTTTGCTAAGAAAAAAGCTCCTGAAAATTCATGAAGAATGTGACTCACAAGCAGCGCAATGTAATCAAAGGAGGTCTGATTTTTAATTGAAGTACAACCCGAATGGTTATAATCTAAAGAGCGGTACGACCTTGAATGTATCACAGTGGCAGCATCTAGAGAACAAATAATACAGTATTTTGCCTTTCAACATCAAGTTATCAATATCAGGCCATTCTTCCAGGAGAACAGCCCCCCAAGAGTCACTTTCCAATTTCCTCCTTCAGTGAGCCAACAATTTTTCAAAGTTTCATTAGGATCCTTAATCAGAAATGTCAATTTTTATTAACTGTACTAGATGGCTTAGTTGGTGAAGTCTACAGATAAATAAAAACATAGGTCCTTCCTGAATTATTTTTAGGAAGTCTATAGTGTCACAGAATATTTTAGTGACATGATGGAAGACAGACATTGATGCCAGATAAAAAAATACTATGAAGCACAGGAATGAGATAAAATGGGCCAGCATGCAAGACGTTTACTTGCACAAAAGCTTGTAAAAAAGCACCTAAACAAAGGTGACAGAGCACAGGCAAGATAGCTTTCAACTATTTATTATTGGCTAAACAATGAATAATATTTTTACTGAGCAAGGAAGAATACATAAACTTATTTCTATAAAAATTATCTTATTTGGGGGGGGGGTTTGGTTTGCATTGATCAATGTTGCAATGGACCCAGATACTCACTTCTTAATGGAATTCATTTGTCAATAAGTGAATGTAAAACATATCAGGCCAAATCATCCCAATCCTCCAAATGAATGGAAATAAAGACAGCCAATGCTTGTCTTTACATATTTCTAAAAACACTTTAGGCTAAAGTCAATACCATAAAGGGTTGTACTAAGACCACTGAGTTCACCATGTTTCAGTCCAGCACTAAGGGGCCCATTTCCTAAAAACAAAACCAAGGATGTTTTAAGGACAGTGTAATGGAGCAAAAGTACTCCATCACTGACATACTAGCCTATGAACCACTTTGTGAGAATAAGGACAGGATTGAACAGGATTCTTAATTAAAAAACATGTCAGGCGAAAGCTAAGTATATAAGGAATTAACAAGGCTGTTCAATTAGAGGAGCAATCTATTTGATTCTTAGACACATTTTTCCTAGGTATCCAGTGTAAAGGTACAGTATATGTGGCCTGAGGAAATATACTGTACAATCCATTTAATGTGGCCTAGTATTCTGTAAAGTGAGGATTAAATTAACTTCAATCAATTTAGTCTGAGAACTGCCAGGTGGGCTGACTGAGCTGACTGATCAGTGTCACAAGAAACGTGAATTACAGTGTCAATGTCTTCTTGCAAAAGTCTCAGTTTAGTCACATTCCACAGACAGTGAAAGAAGGAATCAAGTGGTCAAACACTAAAAGGCACTCGTAAAGTGAACCAATAGACAACTTCAGAATCAAGATGCAATAAATAGGACACAGTTGGAAGTGCATTTAAAACTGAAAAAGGAAGCAATTCTTAACACAATGGAGTTGTGGGGGTTCTGGAATGAACTGTCCAGCCAAGATGTCAAAGACAATATCCTGACATCTTTCAAGAGGCAGCTGGATGGAAACCTCGGATCAATTAGCTACTAGCAGCCAAACCGAGAAAAATGAGCTAGGTAGCCTGCTCATTTATAATTGTTCTTATGTTTTTATGCTCCAGACAGAATACAATCACTATATGATGGTGCAGAGCAAAAGATGAACAATAAAGTTCTGAATGAGAGTAATTGTGCAAGGCCTCTTTGGTAGTCATTCATTCAGAAAATTTAATTCATGAAAATATAAATACATCACCATGAATTGAAACTTACCAGTAATCAACATTTTACGAAAGTAATTATGATCCTTTGTAATATTTCCTTGGAACCTTTTTAAAAACATTCCTTTACATACTATAAATATTTCATAAAAGATTCTAAAGCATTTCGATTTAAGTAAATTGCACAAATTCTCAAAACTATCAAATTTACACAAATCTTATACAATCATGACAAAATCTTTTGACCTTCTGAAGTTGCCAGGAATTCTTAAGTTACAAAACACTTAAACAATTCTACATATTTTTAAGAACAGTTCAGCAATGTAATCCATTTGTGCTTTCACAGAGAAAACTATACTATCTCTGCAATTAGGATCAAATAGGATCCTAGCTAGAAATAACCTATTTTTAACACCAGTATACTGTACTCAAGTGCTAAACATAAAACATGCCAATATGAAACTGACACACTGAAAATAAAAAAAACCATCTAACAATAAAAATGGACTTATTGCAGTAGAAGGCATTAAGTCTCACTGAACTGCTACCTTAACCTTAATTAAACTGCATGTGAGCTGAGTTTCAATTAAGAACTGTGCTCCTCATTTTTTCTGGTCTTGTGTTCTCAAAGGTTACTTCAGGACACCTGACTGAGGTATAAAGAGGCACTTTGCATATGCTATTCCCTGCCATTCCATTTTATAAATAATACTATAGGCTTCTTTATTAGTGCCACTTTGATCTTCCACGCAAACACTTTTCTTGTAATCTTGACACTGCATATGTCTCTTACCATGCCATCCCATTGAGTAGGGGAAAGATATCTCAAACAGATTGTCATATTTAGTCAGGAGCCTTTTCATAATTGAAGCCAGATCTAGGAAGAAGGAAAAAAAGAATAAAATGAGTTTAGCATCACATCAATCCAGACTAACATAATCTACTTTGATGTTTCCAGAAGGCTTTCATTATCAATGTAAGGCACTTCTATATCTCTCCTTTTCGACTGTGATGGAAAATAATTGCCCATCTAATCTAACAAAATTAAAATAAGCAACTTCACGCCAATCTATTTCTGAAAATAAGGTTGCGCATTTTTGTCCTGCACCACAACAGTTAAATGATTTCACATTTACTGCTGATACCAAATGTAACTGAAAATGCCTTTCAAGGACAGCGTATGGTCAAAATTTAAATACTTTGCAATGACAGTTAGGACTGCACCTCCTAAATTCACAGCCAAGAAATACTTACCAACCATCATGCCATAAAACTCAAGATCGCACACACACAAATGTCACAATCCCAGGATTTTTGACACACAACCTAAGTAGATACAGTACACTCCTGAATGTGAAAAGAACACATACTTGCTCTAGAAACATACTCATGCTGGTGTAAAATGTCCCAGGGTAATATATTGTCTAACCAATGCATACGCACAGTGTAGATGAGGTCAGCTATTCTACCCTGTAGCTCTGCATCCAGTTACTGGTATATTATATTTAATAATTAATATCCAGGAACCATATTTTTTTTGTGTTTCACATTGGTTGAGAATAGCCCACATCTTCTTCAACTACAGCAACATTTTATGCATTGAAATAATCCACGCATTTAGAAAGACTGCAACTGGCATAAACATGGGAAGTCCTTCTCAGCTAATAATGATATATTACAGAAGCTATACAGCAGTTTGTTAGCTGACACTATCAAGTGCCCCGTCCCAACAAATTCGGAGTATCACAAATATGTGGCGAGGCTCGATCAATGTATGTGAATCTCACTTCGGTCAACAACTGAACCCTGTGTAAAACATAATCCCAGTTCAACGTCTTTCCAGGCAAACCACATAGAGATTCTGTGCCAAGAACAGGCTGTGGCTGTCCGTCTGATGTGTACATAAATTGCCCTCCACCATAAGGGTTTGACCAGCACAAAACATTTATTAAATATGCATACAGTCTGGAAAGTGGACATGACTAGTAAATAAACTGAATTAAGTCAAAGCATGAAAACACTCATATCTGCAATAAACTAAGAAGAGTTATCATTCAGGTACAAGTGCAGTTTAGTAAACATTCTTACTACAATGAATTAATGAGTGATAGCATTGGTGGAATGAAGAGTGTAAATCCTAATGTCTACAACAGTCTAAATTACCCATTGCCCAGAGTTGACTGTAAATGCAAAGCAATCTCCTAGTCACTCCTTTCAAATTAACATGTTCTTCAATGCTCTAGGCATGAAAAATAGACTTAACCTCAAAACCCACATTTCCCCAACAAGGATTTTAACATTTGAAAAGTACACTCAATGTTTAAATCACCTTGCTTAACCACTATTTTTACTTATGGAGACTTTAAAATTAAGGCTTTTTTGTTGCTGGCTTTCAATTAAAGGCAACCTTCACATTGAAAGAATTCAAAATCAAATGACTGAAATGAGAAAGGAATGAGTTCCAGTCTTAAATCATTTAAAGCACTGTACTGTATATGAATGGAAAAAGCACAAAAAGGAATAAAGGGAACTCAAAGACATGCCTGTTTGGTTTCCAAATTTGGTGGGACATGGAAAGACACACAAAATTTATGTAGCCCACTCTTTTAGGGGCCAAGATAAACCCAGAGTGTTTTGAAACTTCTCCACTATCCCTAAAGACAGCTCCTTCTGAAGGAAAGCTGACAATCTTGTTTGCTTGACAGTGGAATCTGAACCTTTTAAGTGCTGGCACAGGAGCTTCTGTGTATAGCAAAAAGAAATATAAAGACAAACTGTAAGAATGCTGTCTTACCTTCTATATGGGTTTTTAAAGACAACGAATCACACTCCATCTAAGAATAAATGAAGCCAAAGACTCTTTTAAAATAAGTAAAAAACGCAGACATCAGGAGCATACTGAGCTCCTTGGTTGAAAAGAAATGTTCTAACTGGGAAAACACTTCGGTTTTGTGAATATAAGGACTTGAATGCTCAAAACAGGGCCTTGTGCAATTAAAGACTAATATGTGTAGAGGGGAGAGAGTCTAGAAGTCTAGTCTAAAAGCTTCAACAACAACAGCAAAAAGACATCATATATCTATATAAAATGTGTTTTTAAAGACATCAATTCAACCACAACTTTACAGCCAAACCACACAAAACAAACATTTTAAAGAAAGCAAATAGTAAGCTACAATACTGCAAAAATCCACTACTTTAAATCTGTCACAGTGAAACAAAGAACCTTTTAATAAGCTCTTAGTTTAACACAGCTTCATTTTGATTAATGAAAATATATATTTTTTTATTTATTGGCTGCAGAGTGTTGTTGCCATTAGCACTCCTGCCTTACAGCTTTTGGGTCCTGGGTTTGAGTTTGCATGTTCGTCCATTGCCTGTGTGCATTTCTCTGCATGCTCCGGTTTCCTCTCACATTCCAGAGACAAGTTATGTTAAGTGGTGTCTTTAAATTAACCCCATATGTGTGCGTGTGCCCTGTAGTGGACTGGTGTTATATATAATGTATATGTCACCAATAAAATATTTAAACTGATACACAGTATATGAATAAACAGGGCAAGTAGCAATTCAACTCTCTTTGCAATACAAGTGGGACGATGTGTGATAATGTTTGAGGTATTTTTCAATGAATATTTTTTTATTGTCAGACTGAACTTGGCGAGTCAAGTCAGAGATAAATTGAACCGCCATTGTAGAGTGATCTTACTAGAAAGCAAATGCTTTGCTAAAAGAGAAATCTGATTGTTTAGCAAATACAGCTTGCAGAATTGCAGTAAATTGGGAAGCCATACTGCTTAATTGCTTTCAAAGAATGTACTGCTCAGGGCTTACTGACAACACTGCTGACAGGAGCTATCCCTGAATGGCCGAGTCTCTAATTTCTCTGACATTTATTTACATTCTGGATTGCAGTTGTCATGGGGAAGACACTGATGACTACAGAGATGAAGGAGCCCAATTCATGAGCTGAATATTTATCTTCTATTTCAGGCATTTTTGATGACCAACACAGCTAGAGCTCATAGATGGGGAGTGGGTCAGTAGAAATCCTAATCGAAAAGATTATGAAAATACATCTAAAATAAAAAGAATTGACTGATATAATTTCAAGTGTAAGGTTAAACTAATACAACCAGGAGATGTCGCACAACATGAACTGGATAATTGGAGAAAGTAGGATCATTCTGTTTCCTTAGATATAAAAAATCTTTGTTCTTTTTATTGCAGTTCACTGAAATGACTGAAATACACAGATGTCAGAGCATCAGACCCTTTGTTTTAGGGATCCATATAAAATTATGGCAAAATACGGCAAAAGTATGGCATGAGGTTCATACGTTTGTAACTAAGATGTGCATTTGCTCTTGCAATTTCACCACATTTCAGCACAGCAATAACAAAAGTGCCAAGTGCCTAGGTTTCTCATATTTTATTTACATGGAGCTCTACAATAAAAAAATAACTACATTATGCATTACACTGTACATTACTATATTCAGACCATTACCCATGCAGTGGTATTCCTGCAATTCAAACCTTCCCATCATTTGTCTAGTCAGTATTCATACTAGCACAGGCGTTTTGCTTAGCTGCACAGATTTTCTCATTGCATGCAGTGGACTGGGGTACTGGGGCTATGGGTTTTCTTTATGTTCGCTGATGTCATTACTTTCCCCTTCCTGACCAGGGATTGAAGAACACAAGCCATCTTCCATATGTCCAGATATTTTTAACCCCTACCCTACCCATGTGGCCAGAGCCCTGAAAACTTTCAAATTCCTAGTTTTTTTAAGTGCAGATTGGTTTGGTTCACCTCATCAGTGTTTTCTACTTATCTTCAGCTGAGGCTCAGGACTGTGTTATCCCAGTCCTACCTGTATCTCAAACGCATCTGCTTTCACTTTCATAAGTTGCACCTACTGTCGGTTCTGAAGAGTTAGTTCCCTGTCAGCACAGCTCATCACTAGGCTCTCTGAGAGCCACGATTCTCAGCTTCAACACCACCTTCTTTTCAGAGTAATCACAGTAATACTTCACATTTAAATTGCACTTTTCATCTGAAAGGAACCTGAGAATCTTTATATGGGAGAGGACTCACCTAGCAGCTTCATACACAACAGATAAGGTAGAAACATGAAGAATTGCTTGACTAGTTAAGCTAGACAGGAAACTTTAAGCAAGCCCGAACTGGAGTTTAGCCAGGGCACTGTAGTTACTACCCTTACTCTTTCAAATATTGCCATGGCACCTTTATTGATCACAATAAATCACAACCTCAGTTTATCATGTCGGCATCTACGGCAGCATAGTGTCCCCTTGTCACCTTACCTGAGCATTGGTTTGGAATTTCTAATCCAAAAGAAAAAATAAAATCTGCTGGTCAGCAACTTCATTTTCCTTAGATTTCTCCCCATCCAAATCCCAATAATACCCAGACTTTCTTAACTTCTGAGATCTGACAGGATCAGCCTTCATGGCAATGTAGTTAGTCAGCCATTCTGTACCCTCTACTGTTCTCTAGAGAATGGATGTGTATCCTAAGGGCAAAACTAAAGCACAGATCACCGAAGTAAGACAATGAGAAAAGAGGACATGAAATTTGCTCCTCATGCAAAAGATCTCTTTTTAAAAAAATGAAAGACGTCTTTATCATTTCCAATCAAATAACAGCAAGTTAATTATCAGGAAGGCAACACCCTGAATCTGTTTCCTGGTAGCTGAGGGATATAAAAGACACTTGCAAAGCTTCACAGTAAACCCTATATTAGAAACATTTATATACAATACAGTAATTAGTTTTAATTTTAAAAAAATCCTAACTGCAAAAAGTGTATATACAAGATAATTATCTAAAATAAGATAATCTAAGATAATCTGTTTTTAATATCAAGGCTTGAAATACTATTTCTTTGGGGGGGGGGTATAAGATTTTATGAAGAATCCTCACCAACTCCTGAGTACTGTAGCCAAGTTTACATTTTCTGCAAGTACCTCATTGATTTTACTCTCAGTATCAACAGACATCTTCTGTATAGGGAAAGACTGAATATGATTTGTGGATATAATAGTGTTATGTATTTCTTCGTCTGCTCAGTTTCAGTTGAACATCAATAAAATATGAATATCGATGTAAACAAAGATAAATCAATGACAGAAGGAGAGGGTTCATGAAATGCAAATCGTTTAAACACTGACATCTATCCAGCTAATTCAAAATAAAAAATTCAAAGTGTCTGAAGAAAGGAGGGAAAAAAATCAGAAAAAATAGCATTACTTGTACAGTACTGTTATACACATGGAACTTTTACCGTATTACTGCAAGTGGGAAAACAAATACACTTATACAAGTATTCAAAATCTTCAAAGACATTGACAATGTTGACACAGTAAACCACGAACCAGGGGACATAAGTGGAAACTTTGGCGTTGTGGTTTACGCCCATACTTTGGCTTCCTTAATGGAAAGAGCTAGGCGAAATTCTTGGATCAAAAAGCTTCTATCTACTAAACCATTTGTAATGTTTCTTATGGTCTTAAGAAAATCCTCAGAAGTTCATACAGTAGGTCTCCAGGCAAGAGGTTGTTAGATTCCCTAGAACTCCAGTTTAATTACTGCAGGCCTGGGCTGGGGCATGAGGGCAGGATAGAAGAAATTGCAAGAGGTAATTAAGAAGGTATAAATCCAACTCCCCACACCACTCTCCCCCCGTCCCCCCTGAAAAAAAGCAAGACAATAGCAGGCTCGGGAGAATATAGTACAAGTTTCCTTCAGCGACTGTTGCTTACTGTCTTGCTCCTTGTCACTCAGGTCGCTCAAGCGCAGCACGTGCCTGCGAGGAAGCAGCAGAGTCTGGAAGGGCCATGTTGCCCAGTAAGGGACGAGCACCAGCCAGTCCTCATTCTCCACCACCAGCCGTTCCTGCCAGTCAGGGGAGGGAAATAAAGAGGAATTAACATGGATTCACCACTGACCTCTCAAATCACAAATCTTGCTTTTAAGCATTTTCTTCATAAGAAATAGGCATTGCAATTCAGCAATGACAAACCATGAGAGCCAAGCTGTCAGGCTATCTCTGTATACTGTAAAACAGAAATAAATCTACTGTTAGTACTGTGCATTTTCACAAGTGCAGCTAAATTGCTGCATTTTTAACAAAGATCTCTAGTCACTTAGTTCAACTGAAACTGTCTGTTTTGCAATACAAGCTTGCAAAGCCATACCATCCTTGCTGTTTAGATGGATGGAGCTGCCTTAATAAAAAGTTTTCAGTGTAACAACTTTATAAAAGAAAAAAAAAATAGAAAGATATGTGCCACTAAAAGAATGCTTGAAAATGTTTAACTCTAATTCTGGACCTTATAACTTCAGGAGTCAGACATTCACAACACCTTAAGCTTTTTAAACAGTAGCTTTTGAAAAAGAAACAATTGATACAAATAAAAATGCCAGGAGAGCGCATTATCCTGGATTTGCTTCACCTCAGAAAGCATCTTGCAAACTGTTTGTTTGTTAATTCTCGGAAATGTGTTTTTCTTGTTTGTCTCCTCACCACTGACCTCTCGAATCAAAAATGCTGTTTTTGATTTTTTGCATTAAGTCTAGTTGAATAAATTTAAGTTGTTTTTCCATTAGCAATACATATATCTTTATGTATTTCAACCAATCCAAGTTTCCTATTTCAAGTCAGAGGAGTTGTCTCTGCTGCTTACATGAGGGCAGCTGTGAAAAGGTGAGAAAGAAAATGGAGCTCTAGCATGAGTATGCAAATGTGCGAGGTTTCCAGAGGCATGTCTCGGAATACAGTACATTAGCCTGCATGACAAATGCAGAAATTAAGATAATTTTACTTCAGAGGAAGGTCAAGTTGCAGGCTCCACATAAATACAAATGATCGTTTATATAACTAAATTACTGGCAATAATTATTTGGTTGATTGTTTCCCCATTTGTTTGCATAATCCATTACCTTCCTGTGTTCATCCATTCTGTTGATCAATATTGTTTTTGGAAGAAAACAGAGCCTCATGCTTTGACATATAGTGCCCTCCATAAAGCATTGGGACAGTGAAGTCAAAATTACTATTTTTCATGTATACTCAAGCAATATGGATTTGAGATGAAAAGATGAGTATGATACAAAAGTATAAAATGTCACTTTTTTTTTAGCTGTTGTACTGTTTTAGAAATAATAATAGTAATAGCTCAAGTCTTGACTGCATCAAGTCTGTTATCGTTGGACTAAGGAAGGGCACTGTATCTCAAGGATAAATCAGGTCTCAAGCAGTGTGGACACAGTACAGAATTACAGTTTCACGCCCTGCCAACCTTTTTGAAAGAAGTCAAAGAGTTTGCAGGATGCTCCAAATTTAGAATGTTTATGATGTTATGTTAACATTTGGATAAAAGGAAAAGAGAATTACATTTTACTCTGCAGAGCTGTCTGCCATTACCTTTCCTGTGTAGCCTGTCCTTTTAGATCCTACAGTGTACTCCTCTGCCTCATAAGTAATGGTAGGAGTAACATTGGCATATATACTAAAATGTATATATTAAATGTGCTTTATTAGTTATATCCAGAACAAAAGTGTTAAATTCCCTTAGTAAACTACTGTCACTTAATTGTCCCTTATAGCTTAGTACATTTCAGAGATTTCTTGTCTTCAGTATAAAGTTTGCATTTTGACATCTGTATCCAGCAGATGTAGTATGCAGCAGGAAAATGATCAAATGAATGAATAATACAGAGAGAGTTTGAGATGTCTATTGTGGGAAAATGAGCATGCTAAGGAATAGCCACAATTGATCTGCAGCTCTTGGTTTTCTGGTAAAAAAAAAATGCTGTAAGTGAAGCCGGAAAAGTATGCTGGACTGTTAAGATAGACGATGACATGCAAACACATTTTCCTCTTTCATTTCTGAGAGGAAAATGTGTGATTATTAATTTCAGATGTCCTTTCCCTCAAGAAGTGAAAACCAAGGTCCCTAAGGCTGAAACAGCACTGTATAGATTTGAAGAACTGTAGATTCTCCTGAGAACTGGGGCGGATTCCATTTCCATTGTTTAATGGATACAGGAATAGAAGCTTAAAAAAATAAATGGAACTGGTGTAGTCAAAAACTAAAAGGCACTGTATGAGGCACGATTGCAAACCTGTACTTAATACCATTACGAAGTAGAGTACTTTAGATTTTGCTCCTGAATTGTGATGATATTTCCTTTTATTACAGTAAATAGTCTACTGTACTTGACAATCAGTGATAGCTCTCTGTATAGAATTGCTAAACAAATAAACAAAAATGGAAAGTTTATGGTGCAGAAAACATCTTTAAAAAACATTGCATTTTAGAAGGTAACCTTCTGCTCAGTGGTGCCAGTAAATTAAATAAGCACTTCAGGTGGGTAATGCTAGACATTCCATCAATTCAATGTACATAACAGCACTTTAGTTTTTTTTTTGTGTTAATAAATTATGTGACTGAAGGATCTGACCACAGCCTTTCTCTTCCTTCCATTCCTTAAATGATGATCAATCACCACAGACCCATCTCTGACTATACTGCTTACATAGATGAAATGAAATACCATTAAATTTAAATGAGGACTTCTGAATGAACCCAAGTACGTAATTTTAAGGGGGAGAAAGGTTTCTGTTCATAGACTGATATATGGTGGTCATAATACACTTTACTTCCTCTGTCACATTCCATGAAAACCTCATAAAACCAAGCAAAGCAGATCATATGTGTTGAAACTCTAAACTGTGCTCAAGATAATGTACATCATTTAATCAATCAAAGTCAGCAAAACACAGATAATTAAACTTGTGAAAACAACTAGCATAATACTGCACTGAATACTGCACCTCACACCTGAAGAAGTCTCCACGGCCGGAACGTTGTGTTCTCTTTCTTCTTTTTTTCAGCATGGAATAAACCTATTACTTGTTCCTTTGCGTAATACTGCACTGTTCTAGCTTTCAGCAGCAAATTGAACTAGCATATTAAAGCATTACATCTCATTTTTGTGGTAAACATAGAATTAAACTTCTTATTTTACTGTATCATGAATTAAACACTCAGGCTTAAGGTTTGCATTTTTCTTAATAACAGGGAAAGAAAACATTTTAGGATGGACAGAGGTAAAATGCAGGTTAGGTCAAAAGTCAAGTTAATTTGTGAAGTCTAACCTTCTGCACTATTTTAAAGTCAAGGGAATCCTGATTAAAATGACCCTCAAACTCCTTCAGAAAACCCGCGATCATTTCAAGGACAGAGTTGGAAGGCTCATAAGGATAACTGGATGCCTGACAGGCAATGATGGATTACAAAATTTATTAAGCTGACAGATGCCAAGCATGGTGTGTGCAAAAGAGATTAAGCAGTCCTGTTTGGCACTCTTCAGTCCTGTGCAGTACCAAAGAATGAAAAACCCGTCTTCAGTTTCTAAAAGTGAGCACAACATGCATTGCTTTAAACATAATTCTGCTGCAGAAAATAGCTAATGCAGTATGCAGAAAGTTTTTAACAAAAAAAATAGTAAAAAGAAGACTACTTACTGTTCATCAGAGACTGACGTGCCCCTATACATAAAAGTCTGATTCACTTAAGGTTTAGGAGTCTCAGTACACAAGAACATTTTCACTTTAAAAATTGTCTGTGGAAATGCACCCAAAATACGCTTGAATGCACATGACATCCAGGACCTAATTCTAAATATACAATGTCCTGAAACCCATAAAACCTAGAAATTCAGATTCCTATGAAATTTCACTGTGAAGACTGTCATAAAATAAAAGGCAATAAAAGGAGCCTATGCATATTAAACCGGTGAAATCACACTTCAAAAGTGTTTCTTTATTTCTTTTTAAACAAAAAGGTCTGCACTCCTTGATTGGAAAAGGGCATACTAACCTTGGCCATGAATATCAAAACTAATTTCCAGTTAATTACCATTTTTCCCCCACATATTTTAAAAACTGCTTTCCTCAGGTTACAGCAGATAAATGACTATTTGTTTCAGGTAAAAAAAAGTGCTTGTTACAGCAGATCTTGTTAATTGCAGTGGTTTCATTATTCTTTTCCAGGCCTGACAACCAACAGCTGAAGCTATATTAGATATTCTGACTCCCCTTGTCTTGATGGTTTGCTTGAACAGCAATTATTATCAGTGAGATAAACCCATTCAATAAAGAACTTATTAAATCATCAATTTATTCAAATACTTTGTCATCCTCAGCATGTTGCACAGATGTGAAACCCTTGCATGTTATAATCACATAAAAGAGAGAATAAGTATTACCGTTAATCACACCACATGGTGATTTATTCTTTTAGACAGAATTGTTAAAAAGATAAATTATTAAAAATAAAAATTTTCAAGAGGAAAAAAATATTTTTATATCCATCCATTTTCTAACCACTTTATCCAATACAGCATCACACAGAATACAAGGCAGGGGACACCCCAGATGGAATGCCAGCCCATCATAGGGCACACACGGACACTGACACACAAACACTCACAACAAGGCCAGTTTTCCCAAAAACCCGCTAACCAATCTGCTAGTGGGCCACCATTATTATTTTTTAACATTTCCTTACCAAAAAATGTTGCACTTGTTATCCCAGAAAAGGTTTCTAATGCAAAAACTGTGTAACATTTGCCATTTCGCTTGGATGAAAGACAAGGGTTGAAAGAAAAACAGGTGTTTAGATGTTTTAAACAACTGCATGCGGCTGTTTGCTCATCCAAATGGATTTTCTACCTATCCCCTATCAAGAGGCTTGTTGATACGTGACTAAATGTGTTGCAAAGATATTATGTTGATGCATTAATGCTTACTGTGCTCGATAATCCTTAGAAGAGAGAAATTATCTCTCTACTCCACACTTGGACTAGTTGAATGTAAATTCTTGTATATTCTAGTGAATATGAGATGATAACATGGTACTGACTATTACATTTAGTGACCATAACCAACAAACAAAAGAAATATGTCCAAATTGTTGTTAGTAGAGAGAAAGAATAAGATTTTCAATGTTAAACATTTTGTTGATTTTTTCTCCTAAATAGGACCAAAAATATTATTATTATTTAAAAAAATTAGGATTGTATTTATTACAAAGGGTAAAAATGACATGCCTAAAGCTTGCTACAGTATGTGTATTTACTGAAGAATACATCAGCAACATCGAGAATTCCAATAACAATGCTTTCAGGGTTGAATACTCACTGCATTGCTCACTGTTTTTCCCAGCACACAGTTAATCAACAAGTTGCTTTCAAATTATTCCGAAATTACATCATTATATAGTATTTGAATTCTTTATGCTGCAAAATGTCCACTGCTCTATTTTGTGGTGCATGCTCTTCATACTTGTGCTTATTTTCAATATGTACAGCAAGCAAAAAGAAACTCACAAAGAGACAAAATACTGATCATTGAGAAGCAAATGGAGGTAGAAGCTTCTCTGGCTCATTGCCACTGCTCTGATTGAATGTAAAAAGCAACAACATTGTTAAATACATTATTGCTGCATCGAAGGTTATTACATTTGCAATTAAACTCCTTTGCAAGTGCATTATTTAACAATTTTCTGAAAGGAATCATGCTGGTCACCACGGTGGCAGCCCTTTTCAGCTATTCCATACGAAGCACAAAATTAAATGTACTTCTATTTTTGCACACATTATTGAAATATATTATCCCTTTGTTTTTTAAAACTTTATAATAATGCTTTAAACATAATGCTTTTTGTTGAATCTTATACATTTGGACTAGAATTAACTGGTGACATTAGGTGTCAAAAACTGCAAGTTTAACCTTTTCTTAAATTCAAAAATACATGCATATTACTAAGATATTACTACGAAACACCTTTACTAAATTAATATACATATTATATTATGTTTTCTATATAATTCATACTAAATAATGTGAGAATGTAACTTTGGTTGAATTTGCAACACAAATAGTAAAATAGTAGAGCTAGATTTTTAATAGTTCAGGGTAGCTGCGTCAGTATGCGTAGGCTGCAAAGGAACAAGTAATAGGTTTATTCCATGCTGAAAAGAGAAGAAAGAAAACACAACGTTTCAGCCGTGGAGCCTTCTTCAGGTGTAAGGTAAAATTAGATTTTTAAATGTAATTACCGCACACTAATAGGATTTATTAGAATAATTTGGAATTTATGTATCCCGTCATTAAGTACTACTTGTTTTCAAGCAAAAATATTTTATTTTCAACAATTTAGTAGCAACTAAATTTCTGCTTTCTGACCTGTAATTCAGTTCAGAGATTTGCACTGACAGTCCTTCAAGGCAAAAAGAGAGAACCTCAGCTTCAGCTTTATTGAAGTAGTGTTGATGTACATAGCACCTTAACCAGTTGAAGGACTAATTCTCATCAGACCCAGAAAATAATTAGGCCAGGTGAGTACTTGAATGGAAGGTCTATGAGGAAATCTCCAGAGGAACTTACTGTCATTTAGATGAGACGCTTAGCGCAAGAGTGAAAAGGATTCTGGGTAAACTGACTCTGCAGCTGGGGACAGAGAGCACCACAAGAAAGATACTGAAAGAGCATCTTGTTGAAAAAGTAATACCAATCCTCTCAAGCTTCAAGAGGACACTTACAGACAGCTCAAATGTAAGATGAGTTTGGATGAAAATCTCAACCCACCCATTAATCGCGGAGTGCATGTGCATGCATGGGGCGGAGCTGTGGCACTCCGGCTAAGGATCTGTGCCTATGGCTGGAAGGGGAAGGTTGTCGGTTGAAATCCTGCAGCTGGCAGAGGAATCCTGCTCCGTTGGGCCCCTGAGCAAGGCCCTTAACCCCAGCTGCTCCATGGGCGCCATATAAAAATGGCTGACCCTGAGCTCTAACCCCAAGCTTCTCTCTCCCCATCTGTGTGCCTGTGTGTCTCATGGAAAGCAAGCTGTGGGGGTATGCGAAAAGACAAATTCCTAATGCAAGATATTGTATATGACCAATCCAATAAAGTGATCTTATCTCTTATCTTATGTCTGGTGTTTGATGATAGCTCTTTGTTTTCTAGAGATTTTTTTTGCTCATGCCAAGTTATCTTGCATTTGCCATCTAGTACTGAGTTTTTAATTTGCAAGTGGCAAATCAGTTTTGATTTAATCTAAACTTCAGACACTGTATAAATGTAAGTCCCACATAACCAGGAGCACAATTAAACTATCCTGTCCTTGTATGCTATTAATATTGGTTTTCAAATACAGCACTACCATTCAAAAAGCATTTCAGGGAAACAACATAAATTCCAAAATAATATTTTCAAATGATAGAAGAATAATTTCTCTAGTATTAAGTTTTACTTCATTTTAAAGACTGTAAAAGGGACATTACCCACACATTAAAATAATCAAAACATATTAAATGTGCTGTTCAGACTACAGGTATATTTTTCACAAAATGCACAGGTTTAGTACAATGAACCATAGCATGTATCAACTACAGTATGCATACAAGGTTAACATTACATAACCTGCGCTTATCAACATTGTAACCACAAGACATTATTGAATGTTGATTGTTTTCCCTTCCTTTTTGTCCATAAGATGCTGTTTTCAAGGCTTTAATTGTGTAAAACAGAAACAGTCATTTGTATCTGGACTTCCAAAGACATAATGAGAAATGTGTTTTTACTTCTTTACTGAATGGCATCACATCCACATACTAAAGTAATCAAGTCTTTGTTTGAAAAAGCACACCACCATGTTCTCCTTTTATTTAAAACTGCATGGAAAAAAGCAAGTAATGCCATTGTAAATGAGACACACATACAGATAAAGAAAAAAACAAGTAACCCCAACCATACCTTCAAGAAGCCCTTCTTTTTTTGTGAAGTTTCTTCATTGAATTTATTAGCAGTTATTATATCTATTTATTGTATTTATTATACTCCATGTCAGTGGAAAATGAACAACAGCTTAACAGCCACTCAATACAAATAATGAGAATTGTGGTCCCTGAATGGAAGTGGCACATCAAAGCATTGTTGATTTTAAACTACAATCAACAATGAACTTTTTTTTATTCCATTATTTTAGCAGGTGATTTAGTTGAAAACAAGCTTTTGCCACATGAGCATGAAAGTCTGTGGCTGGAAGGCCCTACCACCACCAATGCCAATGTCACTGCTCTCCAGGATCCTTACCAACACAAACTCAACATTATGGTGTGACATAAGCCAGCAGGGGTCTCTAACCTTGATGCTGGAGAGCCCCATTTCAGTTACTCTTAAGATTTCAAAAGATAGAGATACATGAAATTTAGACACATGAAAGAAAAATACTTAATACTCACATGTAAATTTTAATAGAAGAATAATGTGAAGATACTTTGGTGTTACAAAAAAATAAAAACACAGCAAATACTTACCATTACTAACTGTAATGGTTCATTCATCAAAACCCAGGATAAAAAATAATTAATCCATTTTCTTCTAAACCAATCAACTGACAGCAGACAACCTGCAAACTTTCTTTGACTAACTAACAAATGCTCAAGTATTGTCAAATAATTATAATATTAACTATTATATTATTAATATAATAATTATTATGAAATAATTTCCTCTTCTTGCTACTTTGATTTTATGTTATGAAACTTGTATAGAAACTGGCCTGTTCCTGGAGAAAAAAAACACTGAAACCCTCATAGAGATAAAGTTGGAGCCCAAATACAAAAAGAAAAAAAAAAATCACAAGATTACTAAACACTCAGCACAATACAGTACAGTACACATCTAACAAAGACATTGCTGTCTTGTGCTAATGAACTATAACTAAAAAGACATGATTTCTGCTTCAGATTTGAGCACCTCTTTTGTTAAATTTTTGTCTTGCTTGACTGGCTCTGCAGTAACATGCGGACATGATAAATGAAGCTTTAAAAAAACCAATTGAAACACTATATTGTGAGAAAAATCCAGATTGAATCTGACAGCATTTATAATATCCATCAGGGGATCTAACAACACTGTCACACACTATATTTTTTAGTCCTGTAGTATTCAATTGTTCAGTACTGTGTAGTCTATTGACCTGCTTTGTTTTCACAACCCTAAGACTGATCCCAGTACCAAAGAGGAGGAAAAGAAAAACAAAAATAATTTGTTTACTCCAAGATGAATGTGCAACAAAGCCCATCAAATTTTAATACCCACTTGAGTATAATTACAGAAAACATAGCTCCATTGGTCTAAAGAAGAAGAGAATGACTTTGAAGCATGTGTTTGTAGTCCCATATTAAAGGAAACTGACATTTATAGGGCATTTTCTTCTGCCTGAGAGACTTCTAGAAAGTGCATGCCTTCCTCCCCTCAGATATGCAATTTTGTGTACTTAGTGATACGTGAAGGAAGATATTGTGGGTCAAACCTAAATATGCCTGACTCCCAGAATGCTAATAATTTCTATCTACATATGTATCATACGTGTGTACAGTACACACACACTACACATATGCATGCATACATACAATAAATATATAATCAGTTTGCATATGGTAATTGAATTTCCAACACAAGTGCAAGGATGTCACTTTGCATTGCAGAATGACATCTGACAGAAGATGTCATTCTGCAAAGTCACATTGCAAGTTATAAACTGAATTAAAGAGAAAACAATCTATGTAGCATGGCTTTATCTTTAACGCAAATCATTCTTATACACTAGATCTTTTCCCAAAAGGAAATATATTGTATTCACATCACATTCACTCCACCTTTATCTGATCATTAAATATTTTTAAATTACTTTGACCTTCATCCCCCTGCAAAAATACAGTAGGTTTGATTGTATAAAAGTATACTTTTTAAAGATATTGTAAAACAGTGTATTACACTTGAAATGCTAAAATATGTTACAGAAAGATTTTTTGGATTAGCAGTGTCAGCTTCTCTATACATTTAATCATTTTTGTTAACTTGTGCTCTTCAGGAATGCTACAACAAATATCTGTTAAAGCATCCCCAAGTCTGGTATGTGGGATTCCTCTTATATGACTCCAGGTAATCCCATATTGTTCCAATCAAATACAGATTAGGACTTTGTAGTGTCCATTCAAGTCCTTTAAAGTGATGTATCATGAAAGGCAATGTATAAAAGATTATTATTCTATAGTACCCACTTCCACCTCAGTTTCTAAATATCTTTTAATCATATCAATAATGTTTTGGATCATTATCCTGTTGGAAAAATTCAGAATTCACAAAAAAAAAGATAATCCAGATTTTTGCACAGTGCTATAGTCCTGTTACCACTAATATTGGTAAATAAGATGAAAGAGCCACTGAGTCATAGTCTCATTCCTAGAGGGAAACATTACACTTTCACCACCAATTTATAGATACTGATCTATCAAAGCCTTTGAGAGTCCTGATATTTATTAACAGTGACAACGCTAACATTTTTTGCACACTGAGGAACATATATTCAAACCACTGAGGTGAAGTCATACTGACATAATTTGGGTTTTTTTTTCATAAAAACACCTTAAATTTCTAACTGCTTTTCAAAAGACTTCAAAGCACACATAACACAATGCACCTGTGACTGGAAGGTTGCCGGTTCAAATCCCGCAGCCGGCAGAGGAATCCTACTCCGTTGGGCGCCTGAGCAAGGCCCTTAACCCCAACTGCTCCAGGGGCACCGTACAATGGCTGACCCTGCGCTCTGACCCCAAGCTTCTCTCCCTGTCTGTGTGTCTCATGGAGAAAAGCTGGGGTATGCAAAAAGACGAATTCCTAATGCAAGAAATTGTATAGGGCTAATAAAGAAACATTATCATTAAACATTATCATTATTATCATTATAGCAGAAGAAAAATATCACACAATACACAGACTTACTTAAACCAAGTAAAATTAAATCTAATAAAAACAATAAAGATTCCATGAAATGGATGATTTTACATTCTTAGATTAACATCTACAATATGAATTTATGTAGTTACATAACCGTGTGATCTGCAGCAAGCTTTACTTTCAAAGCAATTACATTTTATTGAAATTGCTTTTATACAAGAAAGCTGAATTTTGAAGTTGTAGAAACTTTTCCCATTAGAGTTTTAAAACTCTTTTCAAATTTAACTAAGTCTTTGTTTTTTGTTTTGTTTTGTTTTTCTCAACCACTAACCCTGCACTACTGCAACATGTTGTTATACGAGGTGTTGCCACTGGGATTTAATAGTGTGGAAAATGGGCAGGGGTCAATCCACATTAGTTTGGATCTATACAATTTGAGGTTCACAAACAGTTTGTTTAGTTTATTTGAAGGCTGAGGCTGCTTAAATGTTGTTTATTTGGAACTTTGGCAGTGTGCCCTTATATGGGGAGTTTTGTACAACAATTAGTATACAATGAATGGTATACAATGTAAGGTAGCATATAGTATGTTTTAATTTCAATATAACTGCCCTTTCAATAAACAAGGCACTCAATATATACTTTAAAAGCAGGAAAACACACTTCAATTTGAGGGTTTTGAGAGAAGCCCTTATAGGTTTCAGCCCTTATAAGGGTGTGTCTAAGATTAGAGTGTCCTGTGTACTATTATAAATAACAATAAAGAGGGTTTCTCTTATGAAGCAGCTTTTCTGAGTGAACCTCAAGTACTTTTCTTTTCTGTAGTTTTACAGCCTAGCCATATAAGACATGAAATATAACAGTTGTGGGTGAACATTCAGTTTGACTGCATGAATGTGTTTATTCTTTTTAACAATAAACGTATTAATTAATAAAGGCTTAATCTTCCACTAAAGTAAAGCACACTAACACCATTACACATCACTTGTAAAAAATCTGGAAATTGACGTGCTGCACACTCCACATCATTGCCTAGATGACAGCTAAGACTGAAGAGTGGTATATCCTAGACTGATCATTTCACTTTACAAATAAAGGCTCCAAAAATCTGATTAGTTTCTTTCTGCTGTGTAGATACAATTACTGTTTTCAGTATATAGAGGTTCACTTTGAAAAATGAGGTATGCAAACCAGAGATTTAACACACAAGCTACCTAGAATTCACACAGGAACATTTCAACAACATATTCAAAGCCACATTCTTTCTGAATACAGCCTAAATGGAGTCTACCTGATTGGTTCACATGATAATTAAATGACGAGGGACTGCACATGAAGACTGCATATCCTCTTAATTAGCTCATGAGGTTTTGCAGATTAAAAAAAGTGAATTTCTATATAAAGTCAGGAAATATTTGACGGTATTTAAACGAGGCAGATGGTCACCAAAACTGTGAAGAACGGTGCTTAATAAGCTATGGCCTATTAAATGGAAATGTTTCATTTCCTTTGCCACCACAAGTGGGGTTAATTGAGGTCTACAGAGAGGGGCTGTCAATGCTCACTGAAAGGAGCAGAAAAATATGAAAGAATATGATAAAAAGCAGAGAGGTTTTTGTTATTACAGCCCCTCCAGTTTCAAATTTAGGGGAAGAGCTATGAAAATAATTTTAGTTTTTCTTGTCTTTTACAGCAGCAAACGAAAGCCAACTGTGTTTTATGACATGACTCCTTTTATTTAGTCACATCTACAGTATTTTTCCAGCAATCGTAAAATTCCCTGTATGAAGTTAGGAATGATCTTTTTTTCTGTTGTCTACTAATGGCACAAAAGTACAAATAAGCTGAAGACCTAAGAGCATATTAATGGAATATTCTGTTTGCTTCAGTTTCAAAACTTCAGTGATATTCTTTCTGGTATGATTTTTTTTCTTACCTAGGGACAAACAGTTTGAATGAAAATTAAGAGTAAATTACTCAGCAACCTGACCTCTTCCTTCTGATCAAGGAATATACTGAACTAAAGAAAGGCAAAAATGTGCTTTTATTCAGATCTTGGGCAACATTCATGCTTATTGACTACAGAAACTAGATATGAGAAATGAGATATGGGCATATTATTGGTGTCACGAGCCAAAAACAAAGGTCCAATACTGTAGAAGTCCCAAGAATCCAAACCACTGCATATTTTGTACACTGAACCATTACTACCCAAGATCACCTTTCCCTTTTTCTGGGATTCAGAGTCGTCTTGGCTAATGATATGCCATTCAAAACTAGCGTCATGGCACATGGTTATGCCACGCAGCTAAGTCATTAAGAAGACAAGAAGGTGGGTATTGGTCATGTTGTGGTCATGCAAACTATCATAAATACAGCTTCAAATAAGGAACTGCTGACCCTACAGTTCAGCTCGGACCCAAAATGATTACAACCCATTTCAAAATCTGATCGAATTCTCCTTTACAGTATGAGATTTTCAGCTAAGAAAAATGCTAAATTTCCCCTTAAGGTCGGGATCTAGGGGAAGACTGATGTGTTCTAATTGGCACAGACAGCTGCAAGGAGATGTAGACCATGTGCACTAAAAGCAAGTCTATAAAAAGTGATATACTCTAAAAGATATTGTGGCCAGTACTATATAAAGTACCTTGCTCAATACCCCCACCTCATACTTTCTGCGTACAATATGTATGATGATAATATATTTTCTATCCAGATTCCTAAAATAGTGTACCACTGACAGCAATTTGTGTTTTGCATGTTTTGTTTTTTTCAATAACTAAACATTTTTTTATCAATAACACTACTGTTACACTCATTACAGTCATGCCAAATGCACAGGGTTACCACTGGACTATCATTCTATGCATTAACAGAAATTTGCTCATCCTGATCAAGGTCTAGAATGCTGGAGCCTGGTGACTGTCTGTGTCAGAAGCAGATGGCGCAATGTGGGACTGACAGAGTAACACGGCTCTTTCCTCCTTCCGTGGACAGAATGCTTGTCCAACACAGGGCTAGAGAAAAAATGATGTTTAGAATATCCAAACCAATATCCAAACCAGCATGTCCTCAGAAGGCATTTAGAAACTGGAGCATCCAAAGAAAACTCACGCAAACACAGGAAGACCATGTAAACGCCACACAGATGCCTGAGACCAAAATCAAACCCAGGAGCTCCCCCTCTGCACTATAAACAGAATGGCTCTGGACAGCAGACCGCAAATAACTAGGAGAGAAAGGTTATAACAAAACCTAACTTCAAACCAAACACTTTTAACATATTCTAACACATATGCAATTTCCCTCACGGGATCAATAAAGTATCTATCTATATGCATGCAAATGCACACAGATACAAAGAATGCTTTGTATAGTCAGTTTCAGACCTAGTCCTAGAACAGGAACCTTATTTTTGGCTGCATTTCACAAACAATAAACACCTTGCTTTTTAAAACTCCTGCCAGTGTAAGGCCATTTCATTTTTAACAAGCTCAATCCTGGCAGATTCGGCAAAGCCCTCTCACTCTTGTGCCAGTATAGTCCGGAGAGATTAATGGATGTATAACACAATCTGCAAAGGACACCTTGATTTCTGATTTATGAGATGGCTAAATGTTTACATTTTCCTTTTTTGAGGCAGGTAATGATAACACTTCCATGAAAAAAAGCAGGGCATTTCTTGCAATTATAATCAAAGGATTAGTACAATAGTGCTCTTATCAGGATAATTATATTAATTATATTCATTAAGTGTTCTATTCAAGGCATAGAATGTGTCCCCACATATTTGCATTCAGTAGCTAAATACACAAAACAGGACATTTTCAAAAATTTTGATGCTAATATTCTGATTAATTTTACCAATGCCAATCTTGTCTGAAAGCCCATATATTTTAAAACTTACATTATAAAATGTTTTTACACTGAGTATAGTGAGGCATCATTTCATATATAAATTTAAAAAACTCGGGGTTTATAAGCACAGTTGTCCAATTTGAACTGACAAAATTCAAAATAACAATTCAGCAGTCAAAAGCAAAAAGTGTGTAAGTCAAAGCATGTAAGGCAAATTTTAAAAATTTACTTTATATTTCATCTTAAGCCAAAGCTTCTGATGTGACAGAGACAAGCAAAGGTGCAAATGAATTTTGTGAGAATCCAGCAATAAGATTTGGCTCCTAAAACAAAGAAACATCACAAAACTTGATGTAGACGTCTTTCTTTACCAGAAATAAAGCCTACAGTTTGATGTAGAGTGCGTGCAGAAAGATGCAGATGTAAACAAACCAAAGAATAAGTATGGAATGTTGTATTAGCCAATATATTCTTTCAGTATTTTCAGATTTCCAACTTTGCAGTAGTAGATTAACAGAAACAATAATATTAGAATGTGTAATTATTTTATAATCCACAGCATATCTCTCAATGTTGTACAATTGAAAAACAGATAAACAATAACAGAAAAGAGTGTGTACATAGCTTTTAAGACATGTCTAAGTACATCTCTGGTCTCTAATAGCCTTACGAATTGTACTTCATAATCCTTCATCTAAAGAACAGAATGCATTGCCTTGTGTATACATAAATATCCCCATTCCACAGTTAGTAGCTTACATGAAGGATAGCAACTAGAAAACAAATCTGTTAGAAGGCCACAGCCATAAAATTCAAGGTCTTACAATCTGGCTTTTAAAATTAATCTTTACCTTTATAGACAGGCATTGCAAAGATTCAAAACCATTTTGTACACTGTATCTGTAGTCTATTGAATTTGATCGCAGAGGAATTGTTAAGCAACATCTTACAATGGTGAATTACAGATTCATTTCAGTTTGGTTACACCATTGCTTTCCAGTATATCACTGTGCTCTGATGTGTTTTTCTGGCTCTGTGGCCCTTCTGTGGGTATGTAGGAAGGAACTCTTTCCTTCAGTTGTTGTGAATCATTCTTAATCAAGATATCAGGTGTGTTCCCATTTGGCATTTGTTTAAACATAGTGATGTTTTCAGGTAACAAAAGCTATGATAAGATTTTAATGGAGTGGGTGAAGTGACCTAACATAGTATACTGTATATGTTCATGCTTTATAAACATCAAGACTCCTTGACTGATTGATTGAGTTAACTGATTGAATTGATTTCATTGACTTGGTGAAGCAACACCTCTCCTGAAAAGTTTGAACCTTGACAGTCCAAGGATCCTCCTCCTGGGACCAGGAATGGATTGACTATTCAGTTTGAGGAAGAAATCTAAGCCCCTCAGGGAAATGTGTCCAACAGAAGCTCCATTCCATAGAGCTTCCATTTAATCCTCAGCTTAAACCCAACTGCATCTGTCTTTCTTGAACACCACCAGTATCAGGTTTTTTATTCTAAATGACTGAAAGGCAGGGTGAGGTTAAGATGCTCTTTCAAAGGAAGCTTTCATATTGACAGTTAGCCTGACTTTAGACAGTTTCAAATGTACATTTAAAAAAAAACAGCCACCAAGCATTGGAAAGAATTAATCTTTCTCCAAAAGGGTCTCTGAAAAGAAGATTTGAGAAGCCTTCTCCAAACAGCATGTGGTGCAATCATAAAGGATTCCCTTCTAAAACACAGAAAGCCCTAAACAACAGTGTTGTTTGGCCAAAAAAATCAATTGCTGCATTCATATAAATCAAGGATCCCTAAGACACTTCAAAATTACACTTGTAGAGCTTGGCGAGATGACACGACAGCTGACACCTTGGAATTATGAATCTAGGAAATCCTGGGAATTACTGCCACCCCAAGAAAAAAAAACAGAATCCATCCAATGTCAAGAAGTTTGTTATACTAAAGATCATGGCAACCAGAGCCCCCACCCCCAGAAGCAGTATTCACAAGGCAGGGCTACACCCTGGATGGAATGCAAGTCCATTACAGGACACACACACAGACACCTGTACACAAACAAGTGTACAGGGCCAATTTAGAGACCAAAAATGAAATGTAGAATTAAAAGAGAGATATGATTCCTGTGGTCACAAATGACTGATAGCATTCCAAGCCCAAGGCCATCATATTCCCTTTCACACAATTTGCCTGTGGTGTTAGAATATTGATGCCAGCCTTGAACATGAGTGCCTGTATTACAAATACATGGTAGGAGATTTTGTTTTCTAGGTGCCCCCAAGACACTTTTCAGCTCAGTCAAACTAATAAATGGATACAGTCAACACAATGTTACAAAACCCCTCTGTTCACAACAAAGGAGAATCTCATTAAAGCCTACCCTAAAACATCTTTACACATGGACTGGGGATTGGAATGTTAATGCAGTTTTCAATAGCCTAATAGAATGAGAAGACTTAAAAGGCACCTTTGCTACACACTCTTGATTTCAAATGCCTTCCTACTGGATACAGTAAAATCTGGAGCTATGCACCAAATGTGCATGGCAACATAACCAGTTCCTCCTCCCCTGTAACTAATCAAGTGAATCAATTTTCAATGTTTTTCTGATTTGGGAAATTCAATTTTCAACACAGGGATACAGTAAGCATTCTGCCATGCATAGATGAGTCCTTTCTATTTTTCTGAGAATTTTTCTCTTGCTTGCATATCATTGCTATTTTCCAGTACATTTTAGCTATTGTTTTGGCTATCTAAAACATTTGAAACAGAACCCACTGCCCACTGGCAAACTAATTTCAAACTGAGATTTTTTGTGGTGTTCTTGCCATTTAGAAACACTGATTACTTTCTCATGAAATAGCCAACTGTACTTTGCAGCAACTCTCCAAAACCCCTTCAATTTTCACTTAGTTAATATAAAAAAACTTAAATTGATCCCCCTAAATTTAAACAGGTTATATAATCTGCGTTGCTCCAGATATATCATATCTGTTGCATATCTCATTCTATGTGTCCTGACTTTTGGAGGCTCAGTAGTTGCTTTATCTTAGATTAATATTAACCATGATGCTATACTGTTCCATTAAAAATCAAAAGCCTTACATTATATATTCAAAGGTGAATCCATCAAGTACTAATAGCATCCTTCTTTTGTATTAAGTCAGACTAGATGGCTCTAAAATCTCTTCTTTCCTTTGTTTTGCACAATGCTTAAAGGGAAATAATACACCAGGAATTCCACTGTAATTCCTAAAGCCACATGCATGCATATAAGGATAACTACAAATAATGCAAAGCAAATTGAAATTTGAAAAAAAATTCTGTTATAACAAACATAATCGGTTTGTGATAATGTGTTTCAATATGTTGTGTGCTGGATGTGCATGGACTTTATAGCTGTGGTTTCTCTGGTTGCACACATAAAAGGGCAAAAGACATTGAGCTGGTGCAGAGCTAATTTTTGGCTTTGCTGTTCAGGGAAAAAAAAAAGAAGGGAAATTCTTCTTCCAGACACTGGTTTGGCAATAATCATCATGAAAAGGAGCCAAAGCTGGCTTTGCCATTTCAGTCTTTAATTATCACAAAAGTAAAAAAAAATGTTATTTTCTATGCTTCCTTTTTTCATATTTTGTTCAAACTCTTGTTTAATTCCTCAAGAAAGACAACACACTGTGTTCTGGGCAGTAAAGACAAAAAAGTGTCCCAGTCTTTTTGTTCTTACACATAAAAAGCATTTAAAAATGAGAATGGGTCCCTGGTGATGGGTGGAGGAAGGCTGTGTGTAAAAGGGGATATAGGTAGGGGGAAGTTAAGGGTTGATTTATACACTTAACACAAACTGTTTATTAAGAAATCTTTATAAGAGAACCTGGGTCTTGTTTTCTAAACACAATAAAAAATATGATTAAATTATTGTTCGTTCGTACAGACCCACAAAGGCCACTAGCACTGCTGCTCCAGAGAGCATTGTCCTGTGACATACAGCCCTCCAGCAAGGCTGACCTGGAGCAGCTTTAGCGAAGGATGGATAGAAAGGGATAGAAGTGCTGAGAGTGGGAATATTCATTCTCTCAATATTCCTAAATATTCATAACCATTTAGCAAACTTCATTCATCACAAGGTCTTTTCCCTGCAATTTTTGATTAAAAAATTAAACGAAAGTGAGGCACTTTTTTGTATTATTTTTTTCAGTTTGCATGTATTTGCTCATCCCATTCTGTTTAAAGGGGACTCTATTGCTCCTTCATCGGCACACATTTGTCAAGAGCTCTACTTGTATTCACCTCGTGGTGTATTATTTTGTTTTCACTTTATCCCCAACAAAAGAAAGCAGACAACTTTGTGAAAAGCACAAGATGCGTTCAAGTAGGGAAACAGATGATAAAAAAGCCAAGTTAGAAGAATAAACAACAAAAAAGCCCTGAAAGCCTTTCAGAAGCACAGACTATTGTAGCAGCAAAAAGCAGCCATGGTTTGGATTAATGCAAATCAGGGATAGATGCATAGTTGTACTGCTTTGGGTCACTGAATTTGCAGATGTTCATGCCATTCATGCTCAAAGTACAAAATAGATATCATTATTGGTTTAAATGAATCAACTTGACTTCTGTCTCCAGCTCTTCCAGTTCTGAAGATACAAGGAAACCCACAAAACCTACGAAGCTTTGTCCCTATAGTACTAGAGTTGTGCAGCACCTCCTGCACAGCAGCTGATTTCAACCCATTTTTAAATGTCAGAAAACACATGAGGGGGAGCATCAGAAGAACAGGTTGAGCAAAACAAACGCTGTTCAGAGAAAGAGATATGGGTCTCAGTGGATAGCACTTTGAAACATTTCAGCTTTGACACTCTACAGACTCGTCTCTGTAAGCTCACGACAATATCTAGATAGTGCATTGCTTGCAACCTTCTTTTGTGTAAATGCACATATACAGAATCTGGGCTTACAATTGAAATGTAATTTGTATATGGCATTTGCTTTTCTGCTTCTGTACAACTTGTACAAGAGCCTGTATTTAATAAGAATGTGCTGCTATGTATCGGTAGCCTTATTTCTATTCCTTCAGTTCTCCTGCACTTTAGCACCTTGTCACCATTATAGACCTCTTGTTAAACAAGTAACATGTCTGGCATACAACGAGAAATAACATTTCTGCTTTTCCATTTGCACCTGGGAGACAGACGACAAACACTCCAAGTAACACCTATTCATTTTCACAAGTCCCAAAACCTTCCGAAAGGATTCAGAATTACCACAGAGGTGTCTAATCAGGTCTAATTTGCATACTGTCGCCCCACTCCTCCTCTTGCAAATAGTGGCCAGGGTGATGCTGTTACTTAGAGGCAGAGGAATGTAAAAAAATAAAACTGCTGCTCCTGAGGACACATCATACCAGATTTGATCCCAAAATCTTTTCCTCTCTTTGCTAAAATAATGAAAAAACCTAATTATCTTTGCTGACCAAAACATGGCCACAAATGAACTACAAGCGCCACTGTGCCAGCATAACATTGGGCACAAGCCCAGGAGGGAGGGAGCCACTGAACTCATTCACAGCGGCAGATGGAAGACAGAGCCTATTTGGAAGGTGCAAACCAGTTACGGACGCGGTTGAAATCAGTAAATCAATGCTGAAATGTGTTGAGAAAACTTCCTGTTAATGAAAAGGTGAGTGGTTCCATGACCTCCTTTAAAAACTGTCACTGCGTACCCCGACAGATGATGCGTATGGCTTCAATATAACAAGCACACAGATGACAAGAAGACACCCTGATTCCCACAGCGGTACCTGTCTTTGAGCCTCCTGCATGGAGTACTCCAGCAGCATCGGCACCCCATGCTTTTTGTAATAGTCCTTCTGGCAGCGATCCGACAGTCTTGGTTCACTGGGAAGAAAATCACTGGCCCACACCTAGAAAATAAAAAAATAACTTACAGTCCTTTCATTCAATCCATTAAGGATTGTGGGAACACTTAGGGAGTCTAAGGCTTGGCAGAAAGAGGGGCCACGTCATTGCGCGGTCAAAAATAAAAACACGATTTTTTTTTTTTAAATCTGCCTATAAATCAATAATGATATACAATCCCACTCTGTGAATGGGTGCACGTGTATAAATATCTCCACCCACTGAGTTGGCTCTGGCTGGCTGTTCGCAAAACACAAATTGCCAAGAGAAAAAGCTTCAATTATGTGTCTTGACAAAGCAGTGCATGAAATCTCTTTAACTTAATAAGCACTTTATTTATTTGTACTGCTGAATGGTACAAGACTGGAAAGCACTGGGCACGTCTCTAGCCACAAATAAGCTACAGCTTTGGGCAGCTGCAAGTGTTCTTACTCATGACTCCTTGGCCTTTTCTCCTAAACCACATTCCATGGACACTAAATTGTGCTGAACTGTATGGTTGCTTTGTGATATTTGGAGTTTGGCTATGACCTCTAAAATGGTTTTACCTTGATTAGATTAATATCCCAGAGACAGGATCAAAAGAATGAAAAAAACACTTTTCTGTAAATATATTTTAATATTTTGGTCTACATTTTTAAGTGCTTTGCGAGATTTTAAATTCATTAGATGCAGTGGTTAAGCATCCCAAAACTGTGGGATGAGGAAGAACAATGTGGAATCTAGGATTCAGAGTCCTAGATGGACAGACACCTGCTTTTCCTGACTTTGAGGATGCCAAATAACCCCAAAACGTGATAGAACCCTACTATATTTCATAGTGACATGAGTGCTTGCTTGACATAAGCCTCTATGTTTTCACAGCAAACATAACACTGATCAGCACTTCCAAATAGCTTAATTGTTGTTTAATCTCACCATAATTTATGACAAAATATTTCTGACTAAAAAATATAATACTTATCAGAGGACGCATGCACATACCGTATCAGGGTAGAGAATTAAGAAATATCAGTTTCAGGATTTGATCCTGATTTGGTGAATTTGCAAGGAACAAGTCTCATGTTTCTGTCTTTATGACTTTGAATCATCACCAACGGAAATATGACCACCAATAATAAGAAAAAAATAATCAAGTCGCTCTCTCACTCATGCAGATTTTATTTTAAGTATCAAAGCCAACCATAAAATGAGTCGCAGTAAACCAATCAAAACATAAATAAGAATATGTGGAACCATCAACACAAATTTCTGTGAGCTATGCAAGACTAATGTTTAGTTTCTCAATAAATAATCCAGATTCCTTTCCTACGGTAGAGAGCAGAGTTAACCACTGAAAAGCCCTGACATTACTTAATGGATGACAGTTTTCCTACCCTTTTCTCAGTAGGTGATTTATGGTCCACAGCAAGGCCACTCAAGCAAAAAATTACACTTGGAGCACTACGTCTCATCGGTCATACAAAGCAGTCATTTTAAACAGCACCTCCCTTTTATGTGCCGCAAAATTATTGAAAGTTCTTGACTCATCAAATGCTTGCTTACATAACCTTTTGAAAAAAAACAAGAACCTGCCTCTTTAATTTTCTGAGCCTTTCAAAGCAGAAGAGGTTAATTGTGTGATCATCTGCAAGCGTAAAAAAGAATCATTCCATTATTTTGTGTTGAGTCGCTATATAATTACAGTATCACTAAACAGAGATGCCAAACAAAAACAAATTCTTATTTGTGCTCAAAATAAGCTTCACAGTCACACGCCAAATATGCAAAGCCAAATTCAAGAAAAAAATCCACCCATAAGCAACATTAAATTTAAAAAATAAACAAGTTGAAAGAGAATGTTGACAGATGTCTTGTGACAAAAAGGCATCTTCATTTTCAATTTCAGAGATAATAAAATCAAGCCACATCTTCACAAATTATAGGAGCTAAAATTATGACTGTCCATCGTTTTAGTCATCTATGTTTGGTATGCTTTTTATTAGTCTTGTTTGTAGGAAGTATAAATTAAGCCAAATGTCCAATTTTTTAGCAGCTCAAGTACAGTGCACAATTTTCTCTCTAAGAGCATCTGGAACTAACCATATGTTTGTTTGTTCATGTTTGTTTCCCATTTCAAGGAAACAGTCCAGAATTTCTGAACTCAAAAGTTTTTTAACTTAAGGACTAAGTGCAGAAAAGAATCTGTTTAAGAACCTAACTGCTTGACAGGCATTCTCAATAATAATACAGTAAGACAGCCACGACAGGAAGTCATTTTGATTTTTGTGGCCTAGATGGGAAATCCAAGGAAAAAGATTTCCTCTTTACACTAGATGCAAACACCTCCACAAAAATTCTAGTTTTCAGGTCTCTTTAGGAGCATACTTTTTAAAAATCAGTATTTTTAGAAAATACTGGTTGTTTCCCCTATTTAAAGGACAGCTAAGTATTACTCAGCCCTAATCTCTTTCACAATCTCCACATGAGCCAAAGTTTAATGACAAAAATTCTCCTCAAAAATGTGTTAAGCTACCCTTTTTTATTATACACCATGTTCCCAGGGTACAAACTTGCTGTCTGGGTTCACTGTGCTTTTTGTCTAGTTTGTAGTGAAATACTAGAACTGCTGTGGTCTGCCAGCTGCGTACTGCCCCATCAAAATTCTTCAAAAGCCAGTTGTACCGGCGTCACTCTACACAACTTTTCCTACAATTTTCAGTCATAATCTTGTTTTACATAATCGTAAGAAAATCACTGTGAGTTGTAGAGGGTCGCAGCGTGCGCCACTTGTGTAGTGTGACACCCCCAGCGACTCAGTCATAGTGCTCTTAATAGCTCTTGTGACTCTCTGCGACTCGCTACGATAAAATCAAACTGGTTTGATTTTCTCGTAGCAAGTCGCAAGTCATAGGGGTGGACAGTGAGCCAGATGTGCTCTTGTGAGTTAATGTGCCCATTATATTACACGTTATAGCACAATACTAACATGTTTACAATATTTATTTTAAAGGTTTTTTATATTTTTAACTGCTCCTCCTCTTATGAGGCCACACATTCGAAGCGCAATACAAGATTTGGAACCA
This sequence comes from Atractosteus spatula, assembly GCF_055471065.1. Taxonomy (NCBI): domain Eukaryota; kingdom Metazoa; phylum Chordata; class Actinopteri; order Semionotiformes; family Lepisosteidae; genus Atractosteus; species Atractosteus spatula. The sequence continues at coordinate 60,061,221 of NC_142708.1, read as the reverse complement.
TGATGAAAAGTTGTGAGGGGATTGTGTAATTAGTCACCCCCCGCGGTTCCTAGTCGTATAATTTGACACCCTCTAGGACAGAAAAGGCAGCAAGATTCAGCAACTGCAGTCATTAAATTTGACGTGCTCTCCGAGACTCATTCAGAGTTCTGTCTTTACTGTATAAGCAAATGGAAAGCCTCTCTCTAAGACAAATGTGACCTACAGATGGGGAGTTGAAAACTAGAGTCTTCATGGATTTAGCATTTTAGGAGCTCTAAAATGAAAATTCAGGATTGGCTGTACAACATTTTAAGTCACTGGCAGTTTCTTTCTTTCCTTTTTTTGTATCTAGTTCTGTGTGTTTCGTTGTGCAATAAGAAAATCAAGGGTAACAACAAGTGCATCTCCTATATATCTTATGTTTAATCTCTTTTGTGGAAAGCCTGTGTAGCGGCAATGCTTGTCAATAAGACAGAATTAAGTGTTGCTGTGCTTTCCCAAATGAGGCCCCATCTCCCTCTTCATCTCTGTGGTGCAGCCACAGAGAAGCTATTCATGCAGGCTGATTTAAAGATGTTTTCTTTTGATAAGGGACAGCTCCCAAAGGGGGATGCACTTAGCTAAGCCTGGCTATCATGATCAATGGTCATCCATTGGCGCCTATCTGTCTAGGGAGTGCCAGATGGACATCTGGACTGCATTCCTAGGTGTCAGGAGTAAGTGACTCATATCTCACCTTGATCAACCAATCAGGGACTGGTAGGGCCGAGTAACCCAAGTGGGACTCTGATGCCCATGGAACTTTCAGCCAATGAACGAGCTGAAGTTCCTCCAGGTAAAAACAGGCAACACAGAGGGCCTGGGAGAATTCTGTGGACTTTTCTAAAGGGAATTCAAAGGAGAATTCCAGGGCAGGACGGCCCAGGAGCAGAAGGCTCCCAAGGGCAGGACATTCTCGCAGCGCGCCTCCTGACCATCCTGAGACTCAGCCCGGACAACCACGGAACGGCCAGTGTGTCCGAGTGCCAGAACTTTCCTTTGTTCTAAGAGTCTAGAGCGGAGGTTGCCAGAGAGTAACCAGAGGATCCACCCGAGGTTAACATCAGCAGCAAGCCTCGTGAACAGGTCGGAACTGTGGACAGCTGAATCAGTATTCAGAACTGGCGCTTCATCAGGAACGAACCGGTCCTCTTCCTGACTTGCTGGGACCCACAGTCATCTTTTCTCCTGTGCACAAACTTTGCTAGTTAAAGCCAACACTAACTAGCCGGTCAGTGAGCATCAGCAGCGCACCGTCGCAAGCTGCACAGCACAGCCTGACACGGAGCCAGAGAGCGCGGATTGGACAGCAACAAGCCTGCAGCTGATTCTTTGTGCCTGCAGGAGATCTGAATCCCCAGAGATTGGATGAGTATTCAACTTCAATGCATTACAGCTCGAGAATTCAATTGTTATCCCAACCAGTTGATATCAATTTAATTCCTAAGAGTTATGTACTTGTTTTGACTATCTAGCGTAGAAGTTGTAGCCAAGTTCACTTACGAAACGGTCTAAATGAATGATATACTGAACATATGTCCTCTTGATATATGTAACTCTTCGTAACTGATTGAATATATACCTTTTGTATTCTGATAACCCTCTCGATAAGATCTGTTAGGTTTACATGCATATTCTATGTATTAATAAATGTATCCTCGTGTATTAGTACCTGTGTGTGTGCATTGTTTGAATTATATCGCATGGTTGGATTCTAAAGCCATTAAAAGAATCATTTTGTGATTTACGGCTACAATTAATAATTGTCCCCGTAAATGCCCAAACCCTTCAGAACTGGTGCCATCAGAGAGCACACTACACCTGCATGTCGCATTCCACAAAAAAACAGAAAAAGCTGTGTGAATAAAAAAAATTAATATCCTGCTTGTTGCTGTTGTTGTTTTCCTTGGTAAGAACCTGTACTGAAAAATCTTTCTCTTCCAAAAGTGACAAGGCAATTACAACTCCTCACATGGTTGACCCGATCACCTTATTCTTTTGTACTGCACACAAAAAAAAATACACGCCTGAAAAAAAATGAGAGTAAGAATAAAAATGTAGAATAAGAAAAACAGCTTTATGCTGACGGCTACCTGAAAAGCTTATCTAGAAAGGCCTTGGCCATTTCTAAGATGAATTCCAATATCAGGAGCCATAATGGCACTGCAAATCATCGTAAATAGTTAACCATCTGTAACATTCAAACAGAAATCTGGCAGAAATAATAAAATTTCAGCGGTGTACTATCCGCTATATTGATCTTTGGTTCAATATAATAATACAAAAAAACTACTCCTTCCACTACTGGCAAAACCAATAAAGACTAAAATTTAAAACAAAACCATTGATTTGTTTTTTTTTTCTTGCTGTAGAATGAATCTAGATTTAAACACACATTTACCAATGTTCAGATGCCAATGAATTACTCTCATTGACACTAACAAGAGCAATAATAAATTTAACAAACTCTACTGGTGGTGTACTGGTTAGCATTACTGCTTTGCACTGCTGGTGTCTTGGGCTCAATTCTTGGGGTGTTGTTGCACCTACTGCGTGCTGGGATGGGCTCTGGCTCCACTGCAACCCTGTATTGGGTAAAGTGGATGGGAAATGGAAGGACAAAATGCACCACGTGTACACAAGGGCAGTATACTGTATGTACATACACAAGCAGTATAGTGTTTCTAAGATCAGATCATTAATAACGATACGACACAATATCCTTCCTTCACACATATAGCTGCAGTACATTTCTTCTAATGAGATGTGAGTGACTGATGAACACACTACTTACAAAACTAGAAAATTCACATAACGTCTTGAGTAAAGGTCATGAAAGCATATGCTAACTAGATTTTTTTAAATACATTCTTACACTGATTTTCAACGTTTCAAGAGCTAAACTTTCTTTCCATTCTCTGAATTTTCATCAGATAAACTTTTTGCTGTACCATTCTACATTGCGTAATGCTTTCAGAGGATGTGTTGCAATTCAGTAATTTAAGCAATTAAAGTTTTTTACTTAATTAATCAAATACAGTAACTGTCTAGGACTACAATTTCCTGGGTAGCAGCTTCATCCAAGTAATTTTCCCTGTTTTGTTTATAACTTTGAGTAAGTTTTAAGGTTCATTTTTTTGCCTTTCAGACCATTTAACATTTTTGTTTTATCTTAATGTTCTCCCAATTGGATTGATATGCTTTTCCTTTTGCATTCAAATAATTTTACAAATTATGTATTCACTTCTCTAAAAAGAGAAGAGTTGTCTTTTCCTAACAAAAATCTTTTCATAAACCATCTAACAGCAGCTATATCACCCTGAAAATCACAACTGGCAACCCACTGAAACTAAGCAGGTGTGTGCCTGACCTAGATGGGAGACTTCCTGGGAGAGCTAAGGTCACTGCTGAAAGAGGTCTTAGTGGGGCCAGTAGGGGGCTGTGCGGGTCCTAATGCCAGAGTATAGTGATGGGGACACTATAGTGTTAAAAGGTGCTGTCCTTCAGATGAGACATAAAACCGAGATCCTGACTCTCTGTGGTCATTAAAAATCCCTGGGCATTTCTCAATAAGAGTAAGGGTTGTTACCCCAGTGACGTGGTCAAATTTCTAATCATGGCCTCCTAATAATCCCCATCTATGAAGTGGCTTCTTCACTCTTCACTACTGATAGCTGATGTGTGGTGAGCTCACTGGTGCACTACGGCTGCCGTCACATCACCCAGGTAGGACTGCACATTGGTGGTGGTGGAGGGAAGCCCCCATTACCTGTAAAGTGCTTTGAGTGAAGTGTGCAGAAAAGTGCTGTATAAGTGTCAGGAATTATTATTATCTGTCGCATTCATGTTGTTATTCATTAAATGTGACACACTGCCTATTAGTTTTACTTAACAAGGTGTCAGTCTGCTGATAATGTTGCCTGACAAAGTTTATCAGGAGATAGTCTCCTGATAAATAAACGTAGGGCACTTTAAAAATGTTCTCTGTAAACAAAAAAAAAACACATCAACATTATAATTACATAAACATCAGGATTCACAATGTATCTTTTTATTCAATTTAAAAAAAACATGCACTTTGTGCTTCTCACCTTGAAAAGCTTTATACAGTATTTCCTCAGCAGCTGACTGAAATGATCGCTTAAATAAATCCTACCACTTACTCCTTGAATCATATTCCTGTCACCCAGCTGCATTCAAAATTTACAAATCCCTGTCCCATTCTCACTCTTATCATCAATGAATCATTAAGGTCTGGACTTTTTCCTCTAGCCCTTGCAGCTATTGTCCCACTATTAAAAAAGCAGATTTTACATTCCAGCCTGCTCAGTCATTGTGGGCCAATATCTAATGTATCATTTTTGGCAAAAGCTCTGCAACAGGTGGTTGCTGTTTACTTACAAGGTCACTTATCTGCAAATAAGCTGCATGAGCCTCTTCAGTCTGGGTTCAGATCAAGGCACAGTACAGAAACACTCCTGTTAGGGTTTTTAATGATCTGCTGATGATGGGCTGACTCTGGATTTGATCCATTCTTGTCCTGCTGGACATGTGCTGACTTTGTTACTGCTGATCAGATCATCTTGCTGAACAGATTTGAAGCAGTTGTTGATTTGGTTTAAATCTTATCCAAATGAGAGAAAACAACTTGTTCAAAACAGTTGTTGCTGCCCCTCTACAAAGCTGGTCTCATATGGCATCCTCCAAGGTTCTGTTTACAACTCTTCAGTAGCTGCATTTTACTATTGTTTACATTCCTCACAGGTATGTGACGTGACGTTAATCAAACACTTTCTGCCAAATCACGCTGCTTAGATGGTGCAAAGAATCAAATGCAACCAACATTTTTACATTCAATTTCTGAAAACACTGGGGTTAAGTTAATTGGCTCTCCTTATCATTTCCACAAATGTGTCAACCATATTTTGATTGATGATCCCCAGAATCACTCCAAATACTCAGATCAGGAATCTTGGTTTATTCTGGGGGTTTGATTTCATCTTCATAACACTGTCCATATCTGTGCACATCTCTCCCAGTCTGATGCAGAAAAGTCAGTGCCTGCTTTTGTCTTTGCCGGGTGTGGTTATTGTAATGGAATGTTTTCTAGTGTTTCCAAACATGTCCAGAATTCAGCTGCTTGGATTTTAACCAAAATTAGCCTGTTGCATGAGCAGCATTTCACCTGTTTTATCCTCCTACAAAATACTGCTGTTCATCTTTAAGGCAGTAAGCTTAGAATGGTTTGGCTCGTGACTCCATCAGTGACCTGTTAAGACCATATACTATGAACAGTCCTAAAAACATTTAAGATGATACCAACAATATCAAAAAACTTTCTTTCATTATTACTGAAAAACAACTGGTAGTGTTATGTGATTTACATTGTTTACAAAAAAGGTTTCTTGCAGAAGCATAATTCTGTTCAACAGAAAGTGTCATTATCTGTGGCAAAATTTTCCATGCAGCTGTTTTCCACAGTGAAACATATAATATAATATATATATATTGCAGTTCTCTGTTGATATGAGTCCATCATATTAAATCGTGTCTTAAAATTGCTGCAGCAAAAAACATACAGTATTTTTCTGTTGCATTGAGATATTTGGATGTGGATCTAAAGAAAGGCTTTTCATTACCGGGACACTTACTAGTTTTGTTCTGACAAGAGACATTTCTTTACATAAATAAAGTACTTTTTTTTTATTTTAAATTTCATATGTAGTCACTTTAAGATAAAGATGATTACTAAACTGTGCCATACAATTACAGAAAGAATGCATATTCATCCAGCTTTCTTCTCAACTGTATCTCATTGAGTATCCCACAGGGCTTTAATCTTGATGCCTCTTACCAGGTAGTGTTTACACAGTTGTAAGTGAATTACAACCTCCATTTTAAACTTGACCCACAATAAACACTGAACGAAGCACGTTTTGTTTCCCTAAAGAGGAAGTGTATGAGTGTGGGGAGTAAAAATGGCATAAGAAAAGTATTCAGCACTCCAGCTTCAGCAGTGATGTGAAATAGCAGAAACGTTAGGTAGCCAGACCTTTTTTTCTGCTCTGCTGCATCTTGAGGAAATGCCAAGACATTCAAGATTATTATCACACATATTATGCCTACACGCCAACTCCCCTTTGTAATTCACCAACCTGAGCAGCTCACAGCAATGGAGTAGCTCTTTTAATATTTTGGCTGCCTGCACATAACAATAATGTCTGTGCCTGGAGTGATTACAGAAACTTTTACGGCCTCTCAGAAATGCTTAAACCAGGCATTAAGGGAGCTGCTGCAGACCCTTTCTGTAAGTGCTGTCCTGCCTTGCTGAAACAACAAAAGAGATGTCTTATAAGTAAAAAAAATTGTCCAACAGGGGGCACTTTTTAAAAGCTTGATATAAAAAAAATACTTGCACTGAGCTTTCTAATAACCCAAAGGAAAATGAACAGCAGGGATGCCAAGCATAAATGTTTCCACTTTCATTCATTATGATCATATTGTACTGGCACCTTCCAAGATGATTTTTCTTTATGCTATTACACCACAGCAGGATCTATTGCTTGCCCTGTGTGCGGCTTATTGACTCCCGTTAAGAAACCAATTGCTACCTGGAGGCAGAGTATCAAACTCCCATCACTCACATCTTAATATTCCAAAAGCCCTGCCGCCTGTCATTCACACACAGGGGGGCCCTACAGTAACAACCCTATCAGAATGGCAAATGAACAGACACACCAGTGACAGAACCCATTAGGAAACCCGAGGCGCCATCTTTTACTTGTCAGCACACAGGAATAAAAAAAGAAAGACATTTCCATGCTGAGCGAAAGGATATAACACAAAACCCTCCGAATGACAACTATGTCAATCAAGAACAGAGGCGAAGTGCTTGCAGTACTTGGAAGAGATAAAGTAGATTAGATTCTTTTTTTTACTCTGTTTCTCTTTTATCCCATAGCACTTGAACAGGGCAGGGGGAGAGAGTTGAGGAGTACTCATGTTAAACAAGCTTCAGCCTGGGGCAGAAGTCCAGAGCCTGAATCCAGGAGACACACCTGCACCATGTTACCACAGCTTTTCTCCAGATGTATCTGAGCTGGCCCTGTCTGGTAGGGCCTGACCTGCAGCATGCATTCACTGTAGCTCTAATCAGCGATACCTTCAGAAGCATAGGATTGCATCTCAGAGTGCAAAGCCCATACTTGTAACCAGTATGTATGCCATCTGAATGTAGAAATAAACCTATGCTTATCATCCTTTTCATATCATACTTAAAAACTATAAGCTTCCCTCAAATCACTGAAAAGACACATAGAACCAAATACACTAAATCTAAACTGGAACTGCCTTTACAGTACAGCTCTGCGTTAATAAAGCAGCTACATAAAGAACATCCACATTTAAAGTTGCATCAAAAACCAAAAGTTATTGTCAGATTAAAAGGGAAGACTAAAATCAATAAAATGAAACACAACTTTCTTTTCTAAAACTATGGGTACATAATTAAAATAATAATAACAAAACATATCATAAAAAAATAAAAACATCACTCATAAAATGCTGTTTTGAGGATTGGTGCTTGTTACAGTACAACAATGGCCACTAATTACTAACAGGGAAAATTAAGAATTTTAAATGTATTTTACTGGGCTTCTTTTTGTACATTTGACATTTATGTTTTACAATGAGCTTAGCAATTGTAATGTAAAGCATACTATAATACGACCTACTGATGTCAATGGGTCAAACACTACTTCTAGCACTACTGAAGGAACAAGTGGATGGATACTGTTCCTAAATGGATGGATGGAGATCTTGATGGTCTGGAATTACTTCAAAGCAGAGAGACCAAGTACATTTGAAGGCTTTAAGGGGCACGCTATGCTAATAGACTAAAAAAGTAATAGCTTTCAAATTAAACAGAGAAGGACTAAGAGGATTCAAGTATTAAAAGTATCAACAAATATAACCCAACAGACTTCTTCAGGATCAATAATGAAACGTAAGTGCATTTAAGACTGAGAACAAGTAGCATACTGTATCTTTACACTCTTTTCCACAAATGGTTGTGGGACTGTGGAAAATACTACTCAGCTACATTGTTTAAGCTAATACTCCACCTTCCTCATGGCCAAATGAGCTGTCCCAGCCAATCAGCTCCTGAAAATCCAAAGAAGCTACAGTAGATGGGCTAAATGCCTCCTCTTGTTTGTAACCTTTCTGTTTTGGCTTTGATCACCACCAGTGCCATTTAGTCTTATTTTATGCACTGAGTAGATTTTATACCCTTAATTTAAATATGCCATTGAAACACTCTTATTACCATTTCTCCATAGTTAAAATTCCATTTATAAATTACCAGTGTGACTCATGCTCTTTCCTAAATCTTAGATCAAAGTATTGACATCATCTATTGTTACGCTAATTCTACTCATAAATGAGACAAAAATGTTTACAGGTTCGACAACCTTAAGAGAGATGCTGTTTACCACTAAAAATCCTAAATTGCATTCTTGCAGTATTCAATTTTGAAAATTCTATAATCTTGAAAAAAAGCTTTCCATATCTTTTTCTTTTGTACTATACATTCACATTTCAAAGGCTAATATCAGTAAATGTACAGTAGACAATAATGTATATTTTTTGCTGAGGTACTTACTGATTTTCATAAAAGCAGATTACAGGGCAAGGAGAAAACCAGACATAGAGGCAGATTTGAAAAAAGGGCTACAACGCTTAAACACCCCAGTCTAAGGAATCAATAGAATTGAATTGATTAAAAGGAACTGATAAAAAAATAACACTGTGTATTGCTTAAGAGATTAAGGATAAGCATTCTCTCAAGAACAGTTTAGTTTTGTACATGTAACACAACATCCCACTGTCTGATTAGTATTTCACTGTTTTTTAAATATTGTTGTGACCAGTGGGGGGGCAAGGTTAGCAACAGTTGGTCTTCCCAACATGATTGCCTTACTCGGAAGGTTTGGATTGTTTGGCTGTATTTATGAAGCTGTCCTGGGACCATGAGGCAAGTAAACATGCAAAAGGACACAGATTATCAAAATAAGTCCTAATAATTTACTCAGGTTAATTAACTTTACTGTAAATCAAGTCAGCCATAATAAAGCATACAAACTGAAAAGTGACCAGGCCATTTCTAGCATGAAGTAGTTCAAGTAGGTAGCTGCGAAAAGAGAAAGAAGTAAAACAATGTTTCGGCTGTGGAGCCTTCTTCGGCTAACAGCCAAAACGTTGTGTTCCCTTTCTTCTCTTTTCAGCATGGAATCAACTTTTACTTGTTCCTTTGCATTTCTTGTGTGATCATTAAATGAGCCTCCAAATTAAATGGACCATGGCATAAATATAGGAACATTAAGGTAGACAAGACAAGAACAGAGAACAACATCTTATCACTAATTATCATTATCATCAAAGGTGTGCTGTGGGAGAGCTCTTCTTTTGAACCAGATGTGGAACCAGATTCTTTCCAGATAACATCCTGTATTGTAGTATTCGCAAACTAAAACACCTATTTTATTTATATATTGGTAGAACAGGGAAATTGGTTCATTTACAGTATGTGCATCCACATTTTAGAGATGGAGATTTAGTTCTAGTTAAGGCTTATTTTATGAGAACAAATGCTCTCTATTTGACCCATTAAAGTGCCTGTGATATTCAGTTTATAAGGGCAGAATTTTGGATTTTCAATGTCAATAGAAAACAGAACTCTGAAACCTTCTGAATGTACATACATGTCTACAGTATAACAATTGTATATGTCGTATAGTTGTAAACTTTTGTCTGTCTAAGTTTGGGTCTAATTCTAATCTATGTTTGGGTCCAATTATTACTCTCTTATCAAACTGAGCTAGAGAAAATGCCACATGACATGCTGTAATCCCAGACTTTAGGGTATGGAATTATTCATCTTTAATATTGATTTAATAACCTCTCTATTTTATAATTTATCAAACCCCAGGATTTAAAACAATACAAATTCAATAAATCCTAAAAAGTAATAAAAGCAAAGCTCACGAAAGATGTAGCCAGTTTCACAGCTCTTCTCCTGTTTTTATTGCTTGTAGTCATAGCATAACCTGAAGTGTTTACATATTGTATTCAGTCAAACTACAATTTACTTGATTTGAGCTACAGGTACAATGTCTGTGGAAACACTGCATTCTGTTTGCTATGGAGGCTGCACCCAGACTGATATAATTCCTGGCACTTTTCCACCCTCCATTCAGCTCACATCAATAAGGTGCCCTTGCCAATAGCATCAATATCTTCAGTTTTAAGACCTAAACAGGTAATGGTGGCATTATTGGAAAATTGGCAGATTTGGGCTTGTTTAGTGGCTTTATGTTCACAGTGTTACATGAGATATGCTCTGTGCTGAAGGCGAAAGAGCTTTTCAAGCATAGGCAAAGGAAAAATAGAGGTTGAATATCTACTCAGCAATGCATGGTAGAGGAGAAAATTAGGGAAAGAAATGGGTGGCTGTCATATTCAATTGAAGCTTGGTAATATCAGGAGACACATTCACCCTGTGTCTGTAAATTAAAATTAAGGAACAAAACAACAGTGCACTAGATAGAGATTTTTGACCTCCTCTGTATAGGTTTCGTAAAGCTAAATGTCATTGCATGTTGTCACTCACAGCATAGAGCTGTGTCTTTGCTGTGGCAGTTGACTGCACAGTGCTCACGACACAGACTGAAAACCACTGGAACAGCACATAATGCTTGTGAACAGCCAGAGAACCATGTTTAGAAATGCACTTCTTAAAATGCTAAATTCAAATTAGTCCTAAAAGTAATGGTTTTAATACATGTTACAGACTTCACCGATTTACTATGTACTCCTTGCTTTAAAATAACTATTGGAAGCAAAAAAAGTCTTTTGTAATCATTTGGTATATCCGTTTCAGTGGATTTTATTCTGGTAAGGTTTCCTCACCAATATTACAAAGGTGAAAGGAAAATAAGAGCAGGTGTCATTGTATAGGGTGAGAGCAAAGCTTGCGTCAGAAATAACGCATGTGACATGACTGTTCCGCCACCTAGTGGGCCTTCCTGGTATGGCAACCATTTGGAAAACGAGGATTGAATTTCCCTGCAGGGAACCCTGACTTTTTACAGCCCGGGGGATGTGTTTGTTCCAGTGGTAATAATAAGTGTCTAGTAATTAAAATGGAGCAGTAAAAACAAAGACCCATCACACCATTTGCTGTAAAATATAAAGACATTATTTACAAGGTCCAGTCTAGGCAGTTCATCCCTAGTGCCCTTCTCAGGGGATCTGATTGCACGTGTAGGTGGAGCTCACATGTTTTGCCCCCAGGTGTTCAAAATCATTTCAAAGCCAGAGTGGCATCTCAGGAGCATGTCACATAGCTAGATCCCCAACTAACTGGCTGAAGAATTTGGTAAGGCTTGCGCCATCATCCCTCACCAAAAACAATAGCTGTCACTTTTTATTTTTATTTTATTTAGAACAACACAACTGAATATTACATGTCTTATGTAAACTCAGCAAAATTATATGTGGACCGAATGCTGACAACCTAGAAGTAAAACATTTATTGGACATATTTCTTCCACAATTCAGTTAAGGGACAGTATTGCATATTGTTTCAAAAAGCTATGCATCAAAGATGTACGGTATCTTCTAAGTTTACTGAATGTTCAATAATAATGTGAAGTTGTCCAAGGTGCCAGAACCTACAGTATATCTTGTTTTCTTGTTTTGTCACTTTCAGGCGTCATTTTTTTCCATAGTTCTGAGCTCATGTTTCAGAGTTTCTTGAAAAATGTAGACTGTGGCCCAAGTTTCCAGCTTACTTCCCAGAGTATCACCAACATCTTTGGTTTGCGTATTTCTAAATTATGAAAACCTGAGGTCAAAACTCAAAATCAAACATATTAAAGAGCATCTAAGAACAAACATGGATAAGGAGACATAGGTAATGATGGTTTATGTCACTGAGGAATAGCATAAGACCTGTAAAGGCCATTTAAAATAAAGATTTTTATTATTACATTCTTCTAAATATTTTATGTCTTTACTGGTCAGTTCTGTTTGCATCAATTGTTCCAATTAATTGTAACCTGCTCTACTTTACATTTGCAGCAAAATAACTTCGCAACAAATTTGTCACAAAAAAATATGGAAATGAGGTTCCAAACAGCACGAATGAATACTAAATGAATATTTCAGTCCAGAAAGGTGCAACCAAAGACAATGAAGCAGAAAACACAATATAATCTCACAGCAGAAACTCAGACAAATATAAACTGAAAAAATATCCATGCTCATGTTCTAATGAAGCTGAAAATCTCATTTGAGCTATCCCTCTATCTCTCCTATTATGTATGTTTTATAGACTTACATAATTCTGGATTCAAAAAGATAAACGTCTTGAAAATGTTTTAGGTAAAACAAAAAGCTAAAGGTTTAATAGACTTTTTTTGCATTGTTTTAGTCACACATTCAGGTGTCATTTATTCCTACATAAGATGACGTGACCCTTTGCTTTTGCAACTGACAGTCATTTGTTACCATTATTTCCACACGTCTGCTCAGAGAAATGAAGAAAAGACACATACAGTACATCCTCCAAAAGATTCATCTTCTTTATATCTGCTTCCTTTTGCAATAACAGAACAGAAAAGCCCATATTTGCTGGTGTGCAATAGGCAAAGGGTTCTTCCGATCACTTCACTTCACTCAGCTCAACTCAAGTGGTACTCAGCCACTTATGTGCTGCCTATGGGCTCTGCCAACTGCAGAGGGCTTAGTGTCACACCCTGATTCGAACTAGTAATCTCCTGGCCGAGGATTGTGAAGAAACATACAAATAAAACATTATATAACATCTACATGACTATAATGAACAAATGTGCTTAACAAAATAATACACATCCTGAAGTACTAAAATGGTAAATTACTAATTTGACATTAATCATATTGAAGTCTGAAGAAAGTGGACTGAGAGGAAAACACAAAACAAATTTGTTTTTAACAATGTCCTCAGGTTTACAAAACACAAACATGTATTTGTATAAATTCATTCATCCAGCTCACCTGACAGTGTGGGTGTGGATTGGAACAGCCCATCATTGCACCCTTATTTTCAAAAATCTGCAAGACAAAAGTGGATTGCAATGTTACCTAGAATCAGAAATGATCAGTTTTCAAACTGCAGTATTCTGCTCCAGACTGGACCTTCAGAATCCTAGCCTCATAACTCAGTGTTCTAGCTGAGATTCAACCAAAATGAACTTAACTGTACTATTCATTTCCTTAACAGGAACATTTGTTTCTGCTGAGAATGTACAGATTTCAAGTTTCTGACCCAAAATGTGTGTTTAATTTGAAATGTCCAACAGTTGTTTTCCAACTCCAATTGAGAGGACATTCTTATTTAATTTTTTTTTTCTCCAACCAGCATTCAATAATTTATTTTAAAATCAACATTGGCTTACAGTGCATAGGGAAAATTCAAAAGCTGCACACAATTCTAAAAAAATGGAATCTTTATGTGTAATGTACGGAATATTCAAATTATTGTATTAAGATCAGACAATTTTCATTGCTACACGGTGATAAAACATAGCTCTGAGAATCCTACTCCAGTTTTACAACAGCAGAGAGAGGAGCTGTAAAATAGAGAGCTCGTATTTTCAGAGGAGTGCATGCCTTGGTATCCAGCTGATCCAATTAATTCAGAAGAGTAATTACACTATGTTATCAGTTAGTGTCACTTCAGACGACACAGCATGAAGGATTATGAATCAGATTATGAGGAATTTCAACGCAACACCTTTTGAAAGTAAAAAGTCATGCCTTTCTAAGTTACAATTGGGTACTTTTAAGAACAAGCACACAAAAGAGATTAAATTTGCCATACAAATTACTTTCTTCTGTCTTATCTTAATAAGACCCTTGTGGCCAACCGCTCATCTATGAACCTACAGTATGGCATTCTTGTGGCATAAAAGTAAAAAATACCTTTTTAGTTAATGTATACGAGTTCTGAGACGTTCCAATGGAGTTGACCAGAAGAGGACACAGAGATATCAACTCTTTGCAAATTAGCTGCATAAGAGCAAAACTAATCCTACTTACTGCCACGGTTAGCTACCTATTTATGCTGCAATTCTCAATTTTGTTTCAGCATTTACCTGCACCCAGGGATATGTGCCTCCCAGTTCCACTGTCAGCTCTGCCCACTTGTGAATCACAGCCTTGATCTCACTGACTTGCATCAGAGGCAGGGTGATGTCTGACCAGGGGTGGAAGCACATCACTTTACTACAAAAACAAAGAAAAGACATGCTTGTCAGGGTGCAGTACTCCAAAGAGAAAGACATGCACAGCATTGCAACAGCAGTCTATCTACTGTAAGTAGTTTTGCCTTAAATTGTATGTTTTTCATGACCTCCTCTAATTTGTAACCTTTCTTATGTTCTTATAAAGTAAATGTCCTCCCCCATTTGCCCAACAGGCAGAAAGAACTGAAACTTCTTGTCTTGAAGAGAGAAGAACACGAGAGGACATGATTGAAATATTCAAAACCCTCTTTACATTTCTCTACACAAAGAGCTGTAGGGTGTATGGAAAAACTACCCAGCCAAATAAGGGAAGCTGACTCCCTGGTTGGAGAGCCACAGAATACTGAGCTACTAGCTATTGAACAGCCAATCGCCTTCTCTCATTGGTGACCAGTCCCAGACTGACAGTGCAATTTCAGATACACCTTCCAGTATCCAGAGCACAGCTTTGTAAAGGAGGTGAGGTCTTCAAAACATGTTCATAATACATGAGAATGAGCCAAAGTGAAGGGTTTGGCTGCTGAAAGTGATTGTACAATGCTTACATGCTGGGGAAGGGAGTACACAGAATTCAATGTTCTTCTGTGATGCAGCATATTTTTCCCATGTTACCTGTCCGATTAATCAATACAATAAATTCAAAATTCTGAACGTGGGGAAATGGGAGGAGTAAGTATATGAGTGTTGCACACAACATTTATCCACTGCTCTTTTCAAAATTTCCTTCTGTTTTTATTAGAATAGGAATAGAACTTCTCGCATATATGTGGAATAGGTTCATAGCAGAGTGAATTTCCTCCACCTTTATCATCTGGGTGGAGAAAAAAAGGTTTTAAATGTGTTAAGTATCATCTTTCCAGAAGTAATTTTAACCAACCTTTATAAACCATTTTCCCTAGATACCCCTGTAATCTATCTCTGTCTATGAACACTATTTCGGGACAGTTTCTCTATTTCCTTAACAGCTGTAGAATGCTTTGAAATATACATCTTCTTAGCTCATAAAGTCTTAAGATACTTATATACAATTTTTAAAGCTGTTCTTTACATTACACTGCCACCTGGTGGTTATAAAACATATAGGGGGAAATCACACCTTTTTTTCTTAGGTTCTGTAAAATAAGATTTATCTATCCTTCCATGATGTAGTAATTGCAATCTACTGCAGTCAAACAGATGTCTCATCAATCATAATCCATATGTAATCTGGGTGTCTGAAATACATTTTAGCATCTCTGTGTTATGTGCTGTGTGTAATCAATCTTAATTTGTAACAAGAATACCACGCTTCTTGTTCATTTTATGACATGATGACAGTTAAATCCATCCATCCATTTTCTAACCACTTTATCCTTGACGGGGTCTGGGGGAAACAGGAGCCTATCCCAGCAAGCAAGACAGGATACATCATGGACAGGATTACTACCCACCGCAGGCACACACAGACACAAGCATGCACACATTCACATTGAGGGCAATTTTCCCAGAAGCCAATTAATCTACCAGCATGTCTTTCGAGTGTAAGAGGAATCCCACAGAAACACAGAGAGAACATACAAACTCCACACAGATAGAACCCCAGGTCCAGAATTGAACCCAGGGTCCCAGCGCTGTGAAGCAGCACTGCTTACCCCTGTGCCACCATGCTGCCCACACTTATAATTGTATCTTATTAAAAGAACCTCAGTAATGACACTTATTACAAAGCATAACTTATCTCTTCTATTATTTAGTAATTAGTACTTTTAATACCCTGAAGGCACCATCCTAATGTGGCAGAAGAAATGTGTTTTAAAGGTGTAGTTTCCCAAGACTGACAGTGATACTTATCTCAGCCCAGTGTAACTCCGCAAGGCCTTTTTAAATCCAATAATGATGATGGAATTTTGGTCAAGACTGATTAAATCAACTCGTAATACAATGATCCGACATACCTAATTACTTTACACTGGAGCCGACTACAAAGTTTGTTAAGGACATGATCCAGCACGCAATTATGATCAGGTGCACATCACCGCATTCGACACAGATTTTAAACTTCGATATCTCTGTGTTCCATCACAGTTTTTAAGCTGACCCAGGTGTCACTTAAAATAGAAAGTTAGTTTCAAAATGACGGGGATATGCAACTTTTTTTGCTAAATAAACATAAAACAGTATTTAAGTCAGATGATCATAAAGATTTCTAGTTGACAATCACCCCCTTTTCTGGTATTGTCAGTCTGCCCTGATAACAATGATAATGTGGAGGTGTCTTTTGACAATCTATATTAGTTAACAAGCTTCTGACATATCAATCTCTGTGGTGATGAACTATCGTCTTGTCCAGGGTGTGGTCCTGTATTGTGCCCTGTGCTTGAGGGATAAGCTCGGTTACCACAACTCTCACCAGAAATACAGAATGTTATAACATTGAATTATAGAATTCCCCTGTTACGAACAATCAAATTATGCATATTTCTAAAATTGCACGTTTAACCTTTTATCTGTAGTTTTCAATTACTTTGATGACATGCTAACATTTTCAGTGCAAGCTAACATTTTCAATCAACAACAATCCAAGCTAACAGCATACCTTTATACCACAATTGTGGGAATAACCACAATTTCAGTAGTTTATATGTAGAAGTATATGATTCCTAGCATATACTAATCAATGTATGTAATTATTTATTATACATATAAATAAATATGCACATAAATGTTTAACATGTAGGCTTATCTGCGCAAAATTGCTTTTTATTAACATATTTCAACTCATTAGATGTCTTTTTGAGGACATTTCCCAATTCTGTAATAATTTTATGTGCATGTAGGTGTGAAACAAGAACATAGGAGATAAACTGTAAGGTAGTCAGTAGTAGGCCCTGGTCAAAAAACGAGTTTTAAGTTTGATTTGAAAAGAGTCACATAATTTGTCAGAGGAAAGGCATTCCATAACAATGGAGCAACTACAGAAAAAAGCACTGTCACCAGAAGTCTGAGACGTAGTCCTAGATACAGTGAGAAAATTTCTCATGAAATAAAAACAGACTGGTTTATTAGTTTTATTTCTGTCAGTATACCTACAGTACCAGAGTGAATGCGCTATCAGTTTTCATTAAACATGAGTAAATGCTACATTCTGAATATTGGGTATTCACCCTATGTACTATTTTTCATAGAACTGCAATTTCAAGGATTAAAGATCCTTAGCTGCACGCTTTTCCATAATTTATTGGCTCCATACCCTACTGGCTATATCTGTTACCCGAGCTTTCAGAAAGTACAAAATGTCACAGTTACATGCCTGATTGGTATAACAAGAAAAGATTCTGCTGCTAAATGTGAGAATTCACACACATGCTCATTCACATAAAATAAATGCAAACTAATTCAGCCATGACAAAAAATAATTAATTCTTCTTACCAAACACCTCTGGCACCTTTCGTCTGAAACAATGGATGGTCGCTGGATCCTGACAGGGGAAAATTGATTTGGATTAAACATATTTTAGTTAATGGGTACTTAATAGCACAATTAGATGCCTGTTCACAGTTCAGTGATTAAGGAGCCGGTTTCATGCTTTCCGATTTATTAGCTGCGCTTAAAGAGAGCATGTTACCTCCTGCAGGGTGAACTCCAGGACAGAAAAGCAGCACTGCTGCTTTCATTACAAATGTCACAATCAAAGAATTGATTTTTCTTTTTTTAGGTGAGAGTGGTATTCATTTTGAATGAAAATAAATATTCTGCAAATATCATGCACTTGTTTTTAAATGTACTTTTTGTAGCACACACCATTTGTCCACTGCAAACTGATCAAACGTAAATGAAGATAACTGGGGAAGAACATAACTGTTTCACACAGGTGTAACTATTCCAAAGTACAATGAAATCATAAAGTATTAGTTCTATCCTGAACACTTATTGTACTTAAATTTAAAGGGATTTTGAGATCATTTCGTAATGCAGAAGCTGGAGAGTTTTCCTATCTAAGCTACTTGCAGTCCTTAAATAGGAAATCTTCATAATACTTATGCTGCCTAGTTAGAATTTCCTACACTTCTTTCCTCTTATATTTAATTACTACAAATAGCTGTTTCTCATATGTTTCTTCCCATATTAAAGTCATTTTGGACTGTGTAGACTGCTGCCCCTCCCCCACTAATGTCCCTGACAGGGAACAATTTGCTACATCATTAAAACTCTCAAATGGAACGAAAAAAGTTATCACAGTGGGGAAAAGACAACCCCAAAGTTTTCTAGGAAAGAAATCCACAAAAAGAGATGCACCATATTATGTCTGAGAGGCATGCTGATGTCTTTAAAAGCTCAATTTCAATATTATATCAAAGTTATCTATTGCATTACCTCTACCTGCCGGTCACCTATGTAGAAGATAAGGAGAAAAATTCATTTTCATAATGAGCTGAGGGAAATATTAGCAATGGAGGTGTACACAGCAATACTGTTTAAAATGGAGCAATGCATATTTCTGCCTGTCATGTAAGAATTTATTGTTCTTGAGTACAAAGTTATTAATGGTAAGCCTTTCTCTTTCACATCCTTACCTGTTAAAAAAACAAGCCTCAAATAAGTAGTAGTAGTTCCACTATACTGGTACCTCACACTAAAATTGAATGTAAACTGCTTGCCATGTGCTTTGTCTTTGCACTATAACAAGAAGGTCTTCTCTTGCATTAATCTAGCAGAGATGCATCACTTTGTTCAGACACATTTAGGTTCGAATTTAGCCTTCAAACTTCAGTGAGGACTAATGAATTAACTAATTGAGGGAACAAGACAGTAAGAAAAGAGTAAGACAGATAGGGTAAACACACTGTACAGCTCCCCTTTACCCATAGCAGTATCTGAAGTGGGCTCCATAGTCCGTAAAAGACAAGACACTCCACATTACATTTATTCCTGAATTTTAGAAAGTTTTGATCTGTTGTTTTTTTTAAACTCATTTTCAATGTTTTGTAACACATACCCTTAAAAAATTAATTCAGTGCATCCAGATGTATTCATTAACATTGTATTTTGAAGATTAAACATTGGAGAAGACAGATTATCACAGTATATGCCAATAAGTTGTTACTAACCACTTTTCTTTAGACTAAAGACAAAAATAAAATAATATCATTCTCCTGTTATTTCATCTCCCACCTGCATTCCCCCTTGTAAGTATTCTCATGTTTCTCTTTGCATGGTTACTTGCCATTTTACCCTGTTCTTCTAACATAGGTTCTGCATAGCTTTGTCAATGGCAAACACTACTGTTTCACACAGATTCATATTCATCCTCCGACATAATCTGACAGTATGTAGAAGCTGCACTTTCAGCACACTGGAGCTAAGGTGTACAAAAGAAAACAAAAAAATATATATTTTACTTTTAATTTCTATAAATGTGTATGTAGTTGACTAAGAAAGTTTGCAATTGCATGTACACCAGCATTGTTTGCTAGGACAGTTATTTAGACAGTTATATATCTAAATTATTGATTAAATTGTTATAGTAGTATAAACATCAACATCAAGACAAGTCCTGTGCCTTGGACACAAATATCCCCCAAAGAGCTAGGTACTAATGGCTCTTCTGATACATTTCAATGTAGTATATTTGTTTCAATTAATTTAGCAGGATCAATAGAGCAATTATATAGCACCAACCAAAAATAAAAATTCTACAAACTCCATTACAGTAATAAAAAATAATTAATTTATATCAGAAAACCTAGAGTGCAAAAGTATGTTCTGGGTCTAGATGTACTGTAGCATTTTACACAATCTGCAAATGTAACAAAGCTTAGATAGAGAGAACCAAAAAAAGAATATTAGAATAGCCCTGCCTAGATGTAACAAAAACATGAATGCATTTCTCAGAATTTACAGCTGATAGATATAATTGTACTCTGGCAATATTTCTAAGCTGATGAAAGGAAATCAAGTTCAATTTCCAGCAGTATACAGCATGTCTCAATAGAGTGGAATGTAACTGAGATTGTGTTGCCTGCCTCTATCCTATGCCCTTATCCTAAACACTTCTTCAATTCCTCATCTGCCAAGGAAGTGTTTCAGTCCTCAATGCTGAAACTATTTATCTCCAATTTTAGTACATAATTCTATCCCTGCACTATTTCCTTGAAATAACACATTACATGTAAAAATTCCAGCAGCCATATCACCTTGCAACTCACAACTGGCAACCCACTGAAGCTCAGCGGGTGTGAGCCTGGTCAGTACCTGGATGGGAGACCTCCTGAGAAACACTAAGGTTGCTGTTGGAAGAGGTATTAGTGGGGTCAGCAGGGGGCGATCACCCTGCAGTTCATGTGGGTCCTAATGCCCCAGTATAGTGATGGGGATACTATACTGTAAAAAGGTGCTGTCCTTCGGTTGAGATGTAAAACTGAGGTCCTGACTCACTGTGGTCATTAAAAATCCCAGGGTGTTTCTTGAAAAGAGTAGGGGTGTAACCCCGGCATCCTGGCCAAATTTCCCATTGGCCCTTACCAATCATGGCATTATAATAATCCCCTTCTATAAACTGCATACATCACTCTGTTCTCCTCCCCACTAATAGCTGATGTGTGGGAAGCGTTCTGGTGCACTATGGCTGCCATCGCATCATCAGGTGGATGCTGCACATTGGTGGCGGTGGAGGGGAGTCCCCATTAAGCGCTTTGAGTGGAGTGTCCAGAAGCGCTATATAAGTGTAAGCAATTATTATAGATGTCTTTAAAGAGTGCAGAGTGAGAATTGAACATTTTTGTGGTCAGTCTCTGAAAGCATTTTTATGTTTAAATGTGTTAATGTAAGGAAGAAACAATACAGGCAGAAAAAGGAGAACTTCTTGACTTCCTTCTACATAGGGGACATTGGTGCACACACTAAGACCTTAGGAAGGAACCTTAGGAACCTTTTCTAAGGATATTGAGTTTACTGTAAGCGAATGGATTGCAAAATAATAATAATAATTTGTAATTTCTCTTACAAAGGAAAGTAGACCAACCTGGCTCTGGAGCATCAGGCTGAAGTGCTGGGAAGTCATTATCAAACAAGAAAGTGCTCTCATAGTCAGGGTTAACCTGCAACACATAAAACAAGCTGCAAAAACCAAGAAGACAATTTGATTTGGGATTTGTTTTAATCTGTCCATCAGTGAATAAACATTACAGCCAGCCGCTGGTTAAAGGCAAAGTAAAAACATCTGTGTTCTGTGCTACTGATCTTCTATGATATTTCCCAGGTTTCAAGATTATTCTCTTCATAGTTCACTAAACCACAAGGGAAAAAAATCTAAAACATACTTTAAGCTTTCTATACTTCTCCTGAGAAATCAATTTCTTAAAATGAAATGTCCTTCTTCTTTGACCTCTTACACTCTGTAGGAATATCACTGAGCAAATTTAAACATCGCTGTCACTTCACTTCATTGACTTCACTAATGTGGGCACGCAGGTTCTATTAGTTAAGTGTAACTCCATAACTTCTCCCTGATAAAAGTGAACATGTATTACATGGGTTGTCTACAAACTTACACTGTATATTGCATCTCTGATAACACATGTTGCAACACATTCTGTACATCAGTGGAATTACTACTCTCCTTAGGACAGAGTGGCAGCTGCCTCTGTAGGATCTGGGCTCCTTTCAAAAAGAAATTAACTATTCTGTTTCCCTGAGGGGTGTTCTCTGTGTAAAGAGCATACTGATACAGAAAGGTCTGATTAAAAAACACTAACATTTTTTTTTTGCTTCAAGGAGAAAGTAGCAGGACGACACTCTGATCGGGAGGCAATCTGAAACACCAATTAACCTGTCCATAATGACTTTGGGAAGAGAGAGGAAATCCACTTGGACATGAGGAGGACATGAAGACTCTACACAGAAGGCACCCCAAGCTGGAATTGATCCCAGGATGCAAGAGCTGTGAGGCTATAGTGCTAACACCTCTGAGCCACCCTATATACAATCAAACCCATGTAATACCTCTATTGATTGTTGAGTGTCAGCCTTTGCCGATTATCATTAAATTGAAAAGTCCCTGACAGCATGAAATCTGCTGATAATATCAATTTGATTAGTGTCTTATATATGTTAATAACCTGTTATTATCAGCCATACAATTGATTGCTATTTAAACAGTATATAAAGTGAAACACAAAGCAGAGCACACAAGTGGAAACTACATGAAAGCACTATGCAGAGAGTAAGAAGAAATAATCAAATCTCCTGCTGGTCCTTGAATTTGATTTTTTGGTGATAAAATGAAAATATTTATAAAAAAAACTCATAAAAATCGCAAGCAAGATGAAAAACAAGTTAGTTTCTAAAGGAACTAACTGCATTTTTCAGTCAGAACGCTCAATAACCACAAGATAGCCGGTAGTAAAGCATTTCTTGAGTGAGATATAGGAATTTGTTCAAGCGCAGAAGGACTCAGTATATCACAGCAGTCAACAGATTAAAAAAAAAACTCAGGAGACAGCAGTTATCAAAAGGGAATTCTATTATGTTTGCTAGCTTGATTTCAGTGCTGGCCAGACATAATTTACACCAGCTGAATTGCAACATGGAAAATGCTGAGCTTTGGCTTTCCAAGTGCAGGTTAGAAATGTGAAGGGTATCCGAAGGCCCTGGTTTCTTCCAGCACCCACTGGCACGTGAAGCCCCCTCAGAGGTTAAGTGCACCACTTCTCATGTAGCCTAAAGGCACATCACAAGGTGCTTAGTATACCCTACCTCCCCATTGGCTCTTGTGCTGCCTGGACAAAGTGGATTGGAGGGATCATGGCGGGGGATATTGTCCTCTGGGGGTTTCTCCATTTGGCCCTTCCAAGGCCTCTTCATCCTGTGAGCAGAAACCAGGACCCACGAGTCTCTGAGGGGGTTGTAGCGCATGTGCTGGTGTTCTAAAGACATGGCACAAATGCAGTTATGTCGCTTCTCATTTGTGATTTCACGGTCTATTCTTGAAACTTGAAGAAAGTATAATAAAGGTCTGGCGGACACACTATTACACATATTACGTCAGTACAGCCAAGCCTGCTTAATCCATTAATACCCCGTATCGTATATATAGCATAGGGGTTATAATTATGAACATGCAAGCAATTGTATTGTAAAGGATAGTTCCAAATATTCATATTAGTTTTTGCACAATGTCTAAACTGAAAAATATTTACTTAGTATCTTGTGTGAGAGATATATTAACTAAAACTACTTTAAAATGCAAGACTAGGATAAAGCCTTTTTGAAGGAAGACGCACTAGAGATGATTATGTCAGTTGACTAAAATCTCAGAAAAGTCAGAGTTTCTTGATAGTACCATTTAGAAAACATGTTTAATTCCTTTAATTTTCTAGAATCCAAAAATCTACAGTACAGGTGAAGACTTAGTGTTGATATGCCCATCTAACGTTCAACACAAATAACTAGAGAACAGTTTTTGTCCTTTACGAGACTTGGATACTTCATAACTTATCTTTGTTTGGGGAAAGAAGGACAATGTTTATTCTTTAGCTTTGTGTTTTCTATTCTGTGGTCCTATGCACCAAGTTCTACTAACTGTACCTTGGGAGTTTTTGCTTCATTCATCTTTTATTAGGGAGTTAACAGAGGTTTTTATCCTCCCGAAACAGATCCATTTACTTAATTTTACAGCCTTTTTAGTGTTAAGTATTTTTTGTATTAAGTAAAGTGTACACAAAACTAAAGCAGCAATAAAATGGCTAAAATATGAAGTTCCACAAACACTACAGGTATAATATAAAGAAAGGTAGCCACTGTTTAGTGACAGAAGATTCCTTCCGACTTCATCTCCCATGATGCCACGAAATACAACAGTACCTTGAACAACTTCCTTAAACAGTTCCCATCACCAGTTTTAACGATAGTAGCAATTTGATATCTACATCTTAAAATGGTCTTGTTCATTTATCGTATCTTTAAGATGCTGGAGGCTATGAGATTCGAACCACGTATCTTCTGTTCTCACTCAGTGCTATTTCCAATACAACCAGAATGACAACACAGCTGCTCAAAAGGTAATTTAGACCATATGACTTGCAGGAACAAATCTGGCCAAACGATAGGTTACCTCCGGGGTCGAAACCGGTGCGCTCGCTCTTATTTTCTGTGGTCATCGTTCTTTAAAAAAATCCTATTCAAAATCCAGTCTCAAGAATGCAGTTCTGTGAAGTGAAGCAAAAAACTGAAATGGGGCAGGACAGATTGAGACTGCGTCTCCAGCAGGAAACTACCGGACATCATTCTGATTGGGTTAGACTAGCGAGAAGCTGCGTCAGCGTGCAACAAGAAGCAGAGGTTAAATCCACGCGAAAAAGTAAAAAGAAGGCGTTCTCCAAAGCCCAAGACTTGTCATCTTCCTGCTATCTAATTTTCATCGTCCATGTGGTTCTGATGAAAAACTATTTATTTTGCTCATTGCCCAGTATGTGAAATATTAACAGCATTACTAGTTTAAGTGCCTATAAAACAATCAATCAAAGCTGCAAAATATATACAAATATATGAGTATTACACGTAATAAAGCACTTTATTTTATGTAAAAAGATTATCATTTCAAATACATCTATAGCAGAACTAGTAAAGGTTTATTCCATGTTGAAAAGAAAAAGAGACAACGTTTCGGCTGAGGACCCTTCAGGTGTCAAAAGACCTACCTGAACTACAGTGTATCTATACCTACTTGAATTATACCTACAACAGTCCATCGTATTTGGTTGATTTGGACATTTTTATTATTCTGTTTCTTAAACCAATATTTTTTAACGTAGTTGCCTACAATATTGCATATGCCGATATGTGGAAAGCACATGAGAAATTTCGGATTACATTTTGCTCGTCCATCTGCTTTAAGGAGGAAAAAAATCTCTCCGCCCATCGGCAGACTGTGAGTCCATACTATTGGAGCCGAATGAAGCCTCGTTTACTTACTATTGGTGGCAGAGCGCGTCATTTTTTTAAAGACTGGATAGGTTCAGACCGACCCGGCGTGACAGGAAAATGTATCAGAAAATGTGGGTTAGTTAATGTTTGATGTAAGCCCCGTCGATCAGATTTCTTGATTAAAGTAGTATTTTTTAACTTTTATGGTTACCGCCATTAGCGTTTGGTGAGTTAGACGTGTTCAGTGTCCAACAATGTCTTTTACTTCGAAGGTTTTAAAACTCGTGGTGGCGGTCGGGGTCCTAGTGTTAACAATCCAGTTCTTGCAGTACTGGATGGGGAGCAAAAAATATGTTTTTAATAAAGAAGATGTCGCGAAGCTGGCCAAACAGTATGCAGGCAAGTGCAGTATTCCTAACTTTTTGATAATTTCTTCATATTGTTCATGTTAAGTGATGACGAAAATACCAAAAACATGTTTTAAACGCCTGGACAAGTGAAAGAAAACCAGGAGATTTCGCGAAGGTGGTCTGTTCTTGACTAGTCATTATGGAAAAGTTTGAATTAGTTTAGTGGTCTGTGCTGTCACACTGATCTGCGTCGTTGGCTCCTTTAAATACTATTTACATTTAAACCCTGTAACATACTGATTTTACACAATGCAACTATTTTCAGTAATGTATATACTTAAATACACAAGACTGTCTTTTTGGCGGCTTTGCCTTTTCACTCTTCCATTATCTGAAATTTCTACTCAGGCAAACGCAAAAGTAATCTTTTGGGCTTTACCTGTTGCAAGATGTACAACCGTCCCCGACTCCGCACGTTCCTGCAAGAGAGTGGCGTTTCTCTGTATTATTGAGGGTACTAGTTTTCTGTTTGTTGGGGTATTATACCGTATGTATGTGTTTAAACAGGACTGGATCATGAGCAGGCGTTCTCGAAGGTGGTCGTTGAGCTGAGGAAGAAGTACCCTGGTCACATCTTGCCAGATGAGGACCTGCAATGGGTGTTTGTTAATGCTGGAGGGTGGATGGGCTCCATGTGTCTGCTTCATGCCTCAGTCACTGAATATGTCTTGCTCTTTGGAACAGCAGTGGATACCAGCGGACATTCAGGTGAGAATCCCAACAAATCTGGATTTGTCCATCTCCTATAAATAAAATGCTTTGCCTCTGCCCTTCCACATGCTTCTGCCTTTACAGGTCACCAAACCTGCAGTTAGAGACTTTGTTTAACTGAAACAGTTTTTGACTGTATGAGATTTTTTTAAAGTCATTTATCTCATTAAGACCCATATATAACCAAAAGTACAATGAACCTGAAAAAAGTGGATTTCTCCAAGCTCACTGTTCACACATAAGTAAATATCTTTATCCACGACAGTTGTACTGGGTTCCTGTTATAGTGGACCATAGTCCAGTGTGTTTTGACTGCATCTTTAAGAGAGCAAATCTGCTGCTTAAGACCAGAAAAATGTAAGTTTTTGAGGAATATGAAAATTGCCTATTTGCAATTTGCCATTGCTTATTTGACACAGTTAGTGTGTAGCAAGAGCAAAGACCAGGATGCATTTGACCAGACGCGTTGAGTGTGCGATTTCCTGTAAGACAACATTGTGTACTTGTGTAAGTTTACAGTTTACATGCATTAATACTGATGGTTATTCAGCATAATGTTTTTTTCTGAGTTTCTTTTGCTTTGGTAGACTGCAGTGCTGTAGTGCTTTGTAGCAATAAGGTCTTTCCAAAGAACAATCGGGTTTTAATTTTAACAGCTCCACAAATAAACCTGTTCTATAGATGAACCTTCTTTTTTTAGGTCGCTACTGGGCTGAAATTTCGGACACCATTATTTCCGGAACATTTAGACAATGGAAAGAGGGGACTACAAAGAGTGAGGTGTATTATCCAGGTGAGTGGGGTGTTCAGTTTATAATTGCATAAACATCTTTAAAACCAACAGTGAAACAATAAGTAGAGGACATGAGTGGATGCTATAAGGAAGTGCTTTTAGAATTAAGGGGAGGGTGTGCTTTTTTGCACAAAGAGTTCTGGGTATCTTATACAAGTCTCCCAGTCATGCTGTCTTAAACCCTGTCTTCTGTTAACCATCAGCTGGAGGAGATCCTCCGATCAATTAGCTGCTTGTAATCAAACCAGTTAGTGTGTTCTTGTCAGAGTGGTCAAATCCACTTACTATGTGTCTTAAAGGGTGAAATGGTCAACTAAACACAAGGTGTAATGCTTAAATATTCTAAATATTGTGCCTCTTGCCATTATCATTTGAAAATATCTACAATCATGCACAAGTGTATATTGTAGGTTTTTTTGTTTTTATTTTTAAGCTGGTATGAATCCTCTTGAATGTGTCTATTTTTCTTATGTGTGCATATTTAAATGTTTGTTTGATTTATATGTGTATTCATTCAACAAAATATGAAATGAGTCATTTTTAGAATTCTGGGTTTATTTGTTCTCTGCATGAGAACATTACTCTGAGAGGAATACGATGAAACGGTTTGCATTGCCTATGTGACGTCCTTTCTTCCTGTGTCCAGGTGACACTATCGTGCACGCGGTGGGCGAAGCAGCTTCGGTGCAGTGGAGCGCCGGGACATGGATGGTGGAATACGGGCGGGGTTTCATTCCTTCCACGTTGGGGTTTGCGTTGGCTGACACAGTGTTCAGCACACAGGACTTCCTCACACTCTTTTACACCGTTCGAGTGTATATCAAAGGCATGCTCCTAGAAACCAACACGTACCTCACCGAGGCTGGGTTCTTTTAAACTCCCTGTGAAGTAAACCGCCAAGTAAACTGCCATGTGTTTTTAATGTTTGTTGTGGGTTATTCTGAAGACAATAAACTTTCCAGTTTTTTTTGTCATGTTATGAGTATCGGGGCCCAGTCAGGTTTTTAAATTCGTTTGGATGGAAGACTGTGTTCAACTACCAGATGTGGCACTGCTGTTGGGCACTTGAGCAAGGTACTTCACTCAGATTGCTTCAGTAAAATACCCAGCTGTATAAATAGGAATAAGTCACTTTCGATAAAATCTATAAATTAGAAATAATTACAGAGGTGGGGCCTGCAAACACTTTGTGCCTGAAAAACCACTGTATGCAAAAATGTGCATCTCTATAACAGAGGACAGTTAACCCTAATGGGAAAAAATATAGAATGGAAAAATCAGATCCCTTATTTAACAGACTAAGCCACCTTGTATGATTTAATTCTTCAGCATGGTTTCTCAGGCTTCATTCAGAACAGCTTTTCATGGGTACAACCCCCTGAGGCTTAACACTACTGTTACATTGTAGGTGGCATTGAGCAATGCCTGTCTCTCAGTGGAAGCAGATTGTTTGAATAAAGAAGCTCAAAACACCTTTGATGTTGATGTGCCCTGAGGGCCAATGTCATAGACACTTAGTCATTTATCTACAGGAAAAATGTGACCTACTGTCTTTGATTATATATGCAGTCTAGTACCAAGGAAACAATTTGTTTGAATGAGTAATAGAAAATGGTTACCGAGGATGAATGTTTTCTTGTTTGGACATTGGTCCTGATAGAAAACTTTGGAGAATTATCTTTGGAATACCTATTATTATTTCTCAGGATCTCGGTTTGACTTACTTTCCCAAAAACACTGTGTAGACACTTATAAAAACCTTATTGCAATGTTTTATTACACTGTGTATGAAGTAATCAAAATATAATTTCTATGCAGTGCATAGGTCACTTAGGCATTTTTGTAATTCTCATTTTTTTAAATTGTTTTCTGGCTTTTTTCTGGTGATAGACACAGCCTAATCCAGATTTGTCAGTGTATTTCACATCTGAAGGTTACTTGTGACTACCCAAACATTTGTCTTCAACAAATGTTTAGCTATTGTTCTTTACAAACCTTAGTTGAAGGCCTTAATTTGTATTATAGTTTTTAATATTTCATACAATCTGTTAACTACAATATGAGTGCAGCCTGCCGTTAAGATATCTGAATTAACCTAATCTTATTTAAGGTTATTATGGCCTCTTGTGACAATATTAATAGATTTTAACCAGCTGCACTGTTGTTTGTATAATTGAATGTTATTTTGTAATACAAAGTAAGAAATGTTAAACATATTGCATCAAGCATCTATGTATATCAAAACATTTAGGTTCACTCTTGAAGGGAAATAACTAATAAAATGCTCATTCATACATACTCGTATTTAGTACTGTTTTTTTTTTTCAATTTCAGTACGCATACCAATGTGGTAATCAATGTCTTGAGGAAGACTAATCCACTGAAGAAAATGTTAAACACTTAGTAAAAACATCAAACGTATTACTAAATGTAAGGAGCTGAAGTGTAAAAAACAACATTAAGACTTACAAAAGCTTATGGCAGCATTGTTCCCAAATTCCAGAAATATTCTAGTCCTATTGTTTTGCTCATATAACCAGAAACATTTTTCATTTTGAGCATGCTATTAGTTTAATAAATTTCCTACCAATTGTTTTTTTGAACTTGGAGCTTATATCATGTAAGGCTTTATGTTGTCGTTTTAATTGTTTTCAAATTAGATGAAATGCTGTCAAAATGCTAAAAAAGACATTTAAAGCAATTGGTTTAAACATAACAGATTAAGATAAAGGAGATAATAAGTCATTACTGTTTACATATAAGGGGAAACGGAAAAGCAATAAAAACTGCTTCTGCACAATCCTGTTTTAGTTTTTAATCCCCCAATGTTTCTACACTAAAGTTAGAGAACCAAGAAACATGAAATGATTCAGGTAAGGTCAGACGTCTGTGAACGCTGCAAGATCAATTTGTAATAGGGATATGTGATGTACATATGTTGTAATTGCATAACTTGTTTTCACGCTTTTAGAGGCCATTTGCCCAATGAGGCTCATGTGGTTGTAGTTAATTTCTTGAAAGAAGCCAGGGTATTGGCTTTAACCATATGGCTCAGTTTATACCAATGTAATAATCTACCAAACCCTTGCACTGGAACGCTAATACATTGGTAGTCACCTGTGTACAGCACTGGTGATGTTATAGGGAGAAAATAAACTATACAATAAGGAGGTATTCACCAACCCTATGGCATTCAGTCCTGGTAATGCACAATAAAGCAAGTTTTCCAGCTGTCTTTAACTCCTCAACTGACTTGGAAAAAGGCTGGTGAGAATCGGACAATTAACCAGTTAAAGTTTGTTTGATCAAAATCCCGAGAGCACATATAGAAACTCGAATTCGCTGTAGCAATACAATCAATCTAGAATCATTCTCGGTAGCCCTGTAACCTTAAGATTTATTTGATCATTTGGCCATTTTTCTTCTCAGTCTTGTAACATTTTTTAAGTGTTAACTAGAAAATCTTTTGCGTCATCGATCGTTGTGACCTTCACTCCTCAACAGGAAAGGATTTGTAACAACACGATTCCTGGTCAGCTTCATGGTCATGTTTCGAAATATGAATTTCATATCAATCATTCTTACTGCTCACAGTTATAAACACCATAAGGTATATCGTGAATAAATAAAATCACACTTAAATGCTGACAGGATTATTTAATTTAATAATTAACACAAAAATAGTTCACTGCTACCAAAAAAGACTTAATAAAGTTAAGTATAAAAATTCCGCCTATTTCTAATTAAAAGATCATGCAAATATTTTTGACACGCATAAGGAACATTACATTTTTACTCTCGCCACATAGCTAAGCTTATCCTATATTTATACTCTCAAATGATTGCGGGATGCAATAAATTGACTTCACTCTTCACAGTAAAGGTCAAACCCTATTAAATTTTAACGTTGGCTAGAAGCCAGCCATTTAAGGCTCTGCACTCGTACGCACCTGACGTACCTTAGGAGGTTTCAGTGCAGACTGAGAGAGTAACTAAACTACGTAAAATGTAGGTTTACGCTACGAACTACGAAGAGCACGTATAATGAATGGAAGGCGGAGTGGAGTATTTCCTTCTTGCATGGGGCTATGCATTTGAATTTGAATACATCGCGAAGGAGTTGGAAAACGTAACACATGACAATGGAGCTTTCTTATCAAGCCATCAAAACAGCAAATCAAGTGAGGGAGGCGGTGAGTGCGTGCAAAATTTTATTGTTATCAACACTGAATCTTTCGCTGGTGAGGCTCCTATAGTTTTTGCAGTAAGTAGTAAGAAGTGAGTCAGGTATTTGTATGTACTACACTGTAGTAAACGGAACATAACGTGTTCAGTATGAACTATCTTATGTTAGCCTCAGAGAAAAAAATGACTGGTCGAAAATAGCAAATTCTCAATTTAAAATGCAAATGGTGGTAAAAAAAATCCCGACTGTGGTGAAGGAAAGCATGAACGTGTTCTCTGGAACCTTTTCTTACAACTACGGCAATACGTTAATAAACTTTACTTTCCACACTTTCTACTCTTTAGACATATAAATGGAGTCTTTGGTTGCCTTGGTAATCCTTCACTGTCACGTGATATTTGTGTCATTTCAAGGCGCAGATGCGAGATTCAGCGCCATCTGTAGGAGAGGCTATCGAACTGTATCGTATGCTGTAAAGCAAAAAAGTTTACAAATATTCTTGGTCCAACATGCATTATTTGGTTGGTTTTGGACTTAAAATAATTGAGCTACGAAATTCGATGAAAACCCATGATTTTTGTTCGGTTGTGTAACTGTTCTCTATGCTACGTATATTATATTTTATTAAGAATTTAGAAAAAATCCAGAAAGGTTTTGTTATTTTTAAGTTGTCAAACCAAGTAATTAATGTATTTTAGTCATGTTGTCTTGGCTGGTACAGTATTCAGACTATTATGACCACTAGGTCTCTTTTTTCCACCAAAAGTAAAGTCTGGATTTACCACTTTAAATGGAGTTGTACTGGAAAATTAGAATTAACTAAACTACTGGATTCTAGTTTGAGCTCACGCCTTTTGTACGGGATATCCCAGAATTCTGTTAGGCCTTTTTACTGCTTTCCTGTACTTTCTGGATGTTGTCAATGTAAGTTGGCATGTCCTGTTCAAGTTCAGTATTCATACTCAATTTTAAGTTCATTCTAGCATGACGTGACTTAAATACGTTATATTTATTTACATTAATTGAAATTCTGTATCTGTTCATTTCTAGAGGTGATCTGAATCCTTTTGAATTTCCAGCACTGCTGTTGTAGTGCCAGTCATCATCCTAATTTTGCAGATCTTCGAATGTGCAGATCAAAATTTGGTAGTTTTAAGTTTCTAGGCCCTTGACCTATCAAAGAAAAATCAGAGCAGCTAATAAAGACTTTATTGTTACGAAATAGAAAGAGAAATAAAATTATCAGAAAATGTAACTATATCACCATAAGTGGGGTTATTATAATTTAAACAGTGATAATGATGATGATGATGGTGATAGCACTAGTGATTGACTGATGCCAGAGTGACTTACAATAAAACAAGGTTGCCTAGCAAAAAGGGAACAAGAACTCACAAAATTATAACAACATACCCGGTTATAAAAATAAAAAAATACAGTTATAAAATAAACTAAAATCGAAATACGGGTAACGCAAAGGCTCAAGATGAGATTTAAGGTACATATGATCAGTTGGTGATCCAGGATCAGATGGCTAGAGACCCATATTCACAATACACCAGCTAATCCCCAGTGGACTGTTTCAACATCTGTCACAAGGCTTCTCAGAAGCTGTGTTTTGCCTTAATTAGTCTAAACAAAATGGCACAAAGCTGCACAGACCATGTGATGTTATAAGCAGTAAGCAGAAAACATAATAGGTTCAACAGGAAATTCAAGACTGTATGCATTGCTCCTTTTGTAAACAGCATTTAATAATTTGAAATTGTAATAAAGAGATAAGTACTTATTGTAAGTGGTGCTGTATGGATGTAAGCATCCATGTTTTATTGCTGACCATCCAGTATCTACCAGTAACATGGAGATCAAGATTCTCTGAAAGGCATCAGGATTCTTTCATGAATTTATTATGTGGATATCTAATTCAAATACTCCTGAAAAGCACTGATCACCTCAACTTGGGAAATGTTTTCAAGACCAGCAGGAAACACAGGAACACTGAGACAGAAGTGGGAATTTAACTTTCGCACAATTTAAGACAGAGAAGAGGAGACAACTTTTCAGCTGTGTGGCTGAAGATGACTCGGGGGGGATCCTTTAACAATCCTTTATCCTTTAATGAAAAGTTCATTTAGCTACTAGCATCAAAAAAGCAAGAGCACCAACTGGTTCCCTCCTGTTTGTAAGCATTCTTCTGATCTTACTGTATTTCTCTTGCATGTGCAGGATGAAATGAAAACTGAGGCCAGAAGAAGAAATCTGCTGATTCTCATTTTCCATTACCTCTCTGAGGAAGGGTAAATAACATGGATAGTATTTTATTTTCTAGCATTATTATTAAAAGTTTGAATTACTTTGTTGCTAAATGTGACAAGAGTGTTTGGCATTACTGGTGCCATTTACTGTATGTTGAAGGTTAAAAGTTTTAACTGAAATTTAAAGGTGAAAAGTTATTTATTTGTCTTCCTCACAGGTATTTGGATACAGCTGGTGTACTCGAACAGGAGACTAGTTTAAGCTTGCGTCGCTTTGAAGTCTGTGACAATGTAGACTTAGAGACTATCGTCATGGAATATGAAAGCTACTACTTCATTAAATTTCAGAGATATCCCAAGCTTACTAAGAAATCATCAGAATCAGGTAGGTAGTTAGGTTAAACTGGCCTCTTTAATTCTGTTATCTGTAATATTTCCTTTTATTATTGATTTACAAAATTACCCCTGGATGTACATTCATTGATAAATACTTGAATGACATTTTAAAATGGTTGGTGTTAAGTTTTAATCTTTTTTAAAAGTACAGGGATTCTGTAATGTGACTTTTGCAACTGAATGGGCTTAGATGTCTTTGTTAATTTCCAAGATGGTAGACTTAATGTCTGTATATCATTCTTGATATATTTTATGTGTCTTTTCCATTTTAGGAGAAACCAGGCAACCACGGATCAGTGGTCGATTAAAGAGGTAAGGGGACTTTTAATTTTTGTATTTTCCTCTGGTTACAAAATATGTAGAGAAGTTTTAAATTCATTAGAAACAAGAAGAGGTCATTAAGCCAAGTCAGATAGTCTGACCTTTAGAAGTCTGTCTAGTTTGTTTGCATACTAGGGGCTAACTGGTCTTATCCAGCTGCTTCTTGAAAGAATCCAGGGTATCAGCTTTGAAGACATGGCTGTGCACAGTATCTTGTTCTGTACTCCCACATTTTTTGTATAATATAAAGTAACTCAGGTTCTAAGTTTCAGATGCACTTTTCCTTGGTTTTCACTTGTGTCCTCTGGTTCATGTTGCACTGTTGATCCTGAAAATGTTTGACTTCCACATAGGTTTTGAATTTATTTTTAAACACTTCAGTCAAGTTTCTTATTGTCTTCTGTGTTCATCAAGCCTGAAACGATTCAGGTGTTTTACTCTGTCTGTGTAGGACATTGGTATGAGCCTGGGGATGTACCATATCTCACCTTTTTGTACCATCTTATTATGTAATGACCAGAATCATACAAAATATTCTAAATAATATCTTACTAAGCAAACAAAAGGCAATCCATGAGTCATCCTTGTTTGAGCAAAGCCAGGCATGTGCATACAATAATGTACAGGGTGTCATCATACTGAATAATGACCACCATTTCAACAATCAATCTATCATGTCAGAAAATTTAGCGCTACATTCACAGAAACATCTAAAAACTTCAAAAATGAAAGTTTGGGAGGGAAGATAATCCCCTCAGACTCATATTTCACCTGACTTTCTGTCTAGTTGTAATTTATTTTTTGTGTAGATGTATTTTTTGTGGAGTCATGTCTACAACAGAATTTGAAAGTGGGAGAATTTGTAGAGGTGGATTGTGCTGTGTTGTAAAACTCTCCAAGCAGATAATCAGCTAGTGCCATCTGTTTACTTTTCCTGTAAGTACACAGTGTGTTTACAATAATGTGTTATCTAACAGATCCTCTAGCTCTGTAACACACACACTGCCCAGGATAAATCAGACCCACCGCCCCAGTTCTAAGATGGGTGCAAAGAAGACTGATCCCAAAATTACAGCAAAGGACACCAGTAAAGTTGTGAGTGTTTCTGTCATAATCTGTACATCATCCTGGGCTCAGTATTGGTGGGCTTCACTTTCCTTTTTTCCATCAGCATCTAGGAGAGAGCTTAAGGTGTTCTAGTTTATTATTAGATTACTGCTATTTCTGAAAGACTAGCACTTCTGGACAACAATTAGCAAAGAATTTATATCATTCAAACACTCCCAAAACCAGTGTTACACTTTAATTTATTGATGAAAAGGATTTCATTGTATACTATAGTTTTTAATTGGGAAATTAACTGCTGTCTAGAAATTCTAATAACAAATATGCTTTCTTTTTACCGTCAAATAGAACATGTGAAATAACTGCATACAGTATGGGTGAAGGTTTTCTCAGATATGGGTAAAAACAGCAAACAAAACCAATCTCATGACAGCATGAGAAAAGCTACAAAGAAGTGGGTATAATTTGCCTCATAACCAATTGTGTGCTTAACTTTGTGTTCATCTCATACAGTATGTGCACAAGAACTAATGAGTACTTAGCCACTTTACCATTGTTTATGTTTCCATGGAGAACAAACCCTAAATATAAAAAGGTACTATGCTAATAATACTATTCAATGTTATGTAAACAGAATTCGAGATACAGATACTTTGCAAAGTACTTCAAGTTTACAAAGAACACTTTTTGACTTTAAACAAAAGGTACTGGGAACAGACATTGATTCAGGTGAAATCTCCAGTAACCTACGGATGAAAGATCTTTTGAAATGGCTTTTGAAGAGCACCAGTGAATCAGTTTCTACAGGGGTGTCCCGTCCATTTCTGGTAATCTGGAGCTGGTATATCTGCAAGTTGTGAAGGACACTTTAAAGAACCAGCATTTAGAGAGCTGAGGGAATCTGTTAAATTGCTCTAGTCCAGTGTTTACCTCAGTTAAGAGCTGATTTGGAATGAAAACTACCTGTAGATACACCATTCTCCCCATGACCAGGATCGGACATCCCCATCTGTAACATGACAAGGAAGTTTGTTTCAATCAGTGTTTTTCTCTTTGCAGGAGAATGGGCGGTCAACACCCCCAGAGACAGCTGATTTTGGATTGAACGTGTCCCCGATCAGTAGAAATGGGGGAGGGGAGGGTGCACATGCTAAAAAAGTAAATATTGCTATAGAACTGCAGAAACACACATATACTGTAGACACACAAGCACACATATATGCACACAAATACATACACATACAAACACGTGTGCACACACACCCAAATATATACACACGAGCACACTACCTTATTTTACTGATCTGTCATTCTCTGAAAAGTTTTACTCTATTATGCCAAATGTGTAATCCAATTAAACATTAGAGTAAGCATGCCCTTACATTCACAGACTAAAAAACCTTCACACTCTTTGTGAATAATGTAGTGAAAAATCAATTCTGGCAAAGCTTGTTTTGAGTCACTTAAACAGTTAATAAAATATAAAATAAATCTTGTATTAAATTACAGTTTGGTCTGTGTCTGTGTTCCCCTTGGTCATGAAAAAGGTCATGTTAAAATGTCAAAAAATAACAGCAAATGACAAACTAACAGCTGCTGGTTTGCTCATATTTCCTTGTTGGTGAAGTCAGCATGAGTCAGTTCCTGAAGCACAAATGTGTACAAGGGAATTCTGCCAAGTGGCTATACAGGGACACCTTTCGAAAGCTTTGCTTAGAATCAGATAATGCTATTAATTATATAATTAATGCTATTGATGCCACTTGACTGGATATCTTCTATAAAAAAACACTTTAGAAAGCAACAAAAAATGCATAAAACACACAGCATGTGCTTTGTCTCTGCTTTATACAAGAGGTGACTTCCTTTTTCTTTGCTATGAGAATTAAAACATATTTACTCAAGCTCCCTGGTTTTTTTCTTTGCTCAGGGCCAGCTGATTGACTATCGTGGGTTGATTCAAGATGCTGTGAAAGGAGCCTCTAATGAAATAACAATGAATGGCTTGATCAGTAACCCAGACCCTTCGGTAGGTTGTCACCCTTGTGAATTCTGATTGTGACTAAACCATAAGCAGATCTCATTTCTAAAGATGTGGAAAGAGATACAATTGAAATGATATGTGGGAGTGATTATAAAAAGTAGAATGCTATAAAGGGTTATCCAGAAACATCAATATCCTAAGCACTCCTTCAAAAGAAACTACCTTTGCAAGAAATAATGTAATTCTTCTTTATTCAGGAGACCCTGCTTCAATTCAAAACTCTGCTTAAATAAACATACACCAAAAAAATTCTATAAAGAAGTTATTATCTTTCAACTTTAAGAAATAAAAATAATTTAAAACACCAACATTCCCAAAGTCCTTAGCAGTAAATATTAGTGTCTACTGGTTTTTCTGCTACATAACAGCACCAGTTTTTAAAGAATTAGAAGAATGTAATATTGTATGGTATGTAGTCTGTATTTTAGTATTTTTGCTTATCTGAATGAAAAAGCACAGATAGTATTTTTAGGGCAAATGAGCTCTCTTTGATTTGGGCTCAAAGAATGACTTAATTTTTTATATATTTCTTTCGTGTAGGAGCGCCTGATGAAGCCTATCAGTGCCTTCAGCGGAATGAACAGTGAGATGAGAGAGCTGGCGGCTGTAATAAGTCGGGTGAGACGGGCCATGAAAATGGCTTCCCAGAATGATCATTGTTTTGTTGACAAGGTTAAAAGCTGACTTCAGTACATTGAAATTACTCCAGTCTTCATATATTTTAAAAATGTTTGAGCCAAAAATGTACAAGAAGTAGAGGTTAAAGGAAAAGTAGAAGAAAAGGCACAGATTTAAAAATCTCTGTCAACATATTTGTGACGGCAAGAGCTCACATCCAACGGTGATCATGTTTGCAAACATGACATTCATATCCTGTAGGTCATATGCCCATCTAGTGTCCTGCTCAGGAAGAACTGACATTTTCAAGTCTTCAGCAGCTTGGACGCACCACCTTTGTTTAAGGGGGTCTCAGACTCAATTCCTGGATAGTCTTCTGGTTGAGTTGCACCAAGGATTAGCTGTAGGACTTGTGTCATGTGTGCAGATGGACAAACAGTTGGATAAATCGAGAATACACTTTCCACTGATCTCCCACATCACATCCTGAAATTATTCTCTGGTGGTCTTGAGCCTGGAGGTCAAAGAATGATGGACAATGGGATGACAGTACAGTACTGAACAGTCAGGTGACTTGAGCTTCATGCTGAGTATAGTGTTAAATCAATCCCAGAAACATAATGGAATGTATGTATATTTCAGAACCGTTATCAGTCTCAGTATGCATTGTATGTCTATTAAAGTATAGGTAAAATTAAAAAATTAAGAAGTATTATAACACAGACCCAAAAGGTTTAGACAGTAGATTGGTCTTAATGTTTTGACTACTCTGGATTTACTAATAAAGAAAAAAAACAATGGGAGAGTTAACATCTTAAAAAGGATGTGTGGAGAATTTTGCTGTTGTACCATTAGAGGGCAGAAAAGAACCATTACTGTTGTGTTAACGCTGCAGCACATTCTGGTTGCACTGGAAGGATCTGTGTAAACGCAGCTCTGAAACCATTTACTGCCTTTCTTCTTTTAAAGGATATATATTTGCACAACCCAAATGTGAGGTGGGAAGACATAATTGGAGTAGACGCAGCAAAGCGTTTAGTCAAAGAAGCTGTTGTCTATCCTATTAAGGTAAGGAGGTGCTGATGCTGTGGTATTTCTTAAACTGCTCTGGAGATGTGTTTATATATTGTACTGTATGTCCACTAAAAGATACAGGGAAGGACACTGGAGTTTTTTCTTAGTGCATGCCGGGAAAAAAAAAAACTTCTCATGGCAGAGTATTTTTGCTTGAGTACTGTACTTATATAATCAAATGTGGAAGAATATTTTACTAGTAGAAAGAATAATATATACTTCTATGAGTTGCTCCTTCACTTTTAACTGAGTAGAAATAAAGCAATGAAAAATATAATGTACATATATATCTTATTCTGAATTATTCCTTTTTCTCACATTAGTATCCCCAGCTATTCACAGGCATTTTGTCTCCTTGGAAAGGACTGCTGCTCTATGGACCTCCAGGTATTTAGGGATTGACTGACAATAAGCTATGAATTGGATCTCCTTAATATAACTGTGTTAGTTCACCGTTTAAAATACCATACATTGAGATAGCAGGATTATGTAGCAGAGTTGTGATTACAACACAGAAAACTACTTTTGTAGACTGCTCTACCTGTATAGAATAAAAGAGCAGAAAATGTGAGCTAAATTCAGTACTTTAGAAGCCTTCATTATGAGCCCTACTAGATTACTAGATTCTTTACATTATTTGACTTCCGTAGTTTTTTTTTTAATGAAGGAAATCAGAGTGCCGTTTTTAAAGTGGTAGTTGCTTCCTTTCCCTGTCATTAATGTGAGTTTAATACAATATCTCTATATATGGTTTCCACTCACCCTGAAGTGTCTTGTCTTGTAGGCACTGGAAAGACACTGCTTGCCAAGGCTGTGGCCACAGAATGCCACACTACGTTCTTTAACATCTCCGCATCCAGCATCGTTAGCAAGTGGAGGGGGGACTCCGAGAAGCTGGTTCGAGTAAGGTTGCACTGCTCTGTACTTTCCTGGCAGGGGTTTCTAACACTTGCATGCCTCCCGTCTTGTTAAGTACTTTTTATGAATGATTCTTTATTCTACAACAATTGCTGTTTGCCTTCCAACCTCACTGTTACAGGAAGAAAAGAGCGTCCAGAAACATTTCTCCAAAGTAATTGGCATGATGATGTGAGAATAACTCAGTTCAACTTCATATTCAGCACTCTTTTTCATGATTAATGTGTGAAGTGCAGTTTTCTGGACAGGAGTGTGTAGTCACTATAAAACCCCAAGTTTGGTGACTGGTGGCATCTTGACTTCACAGCATCAAGCTAATCAATTCCAGGTGTTGAATCAAGCTCTTTCTCTGGGCTCATGCTGACATGACATTTCAGCAGGAAATCCGTATCATGCTGGTGTAACAATAACTTTCTTGTGACATGAGAATACTATGTTGGCCCTGCTCACCTAGACTTCACCGCTATTGACATCCTAGTGGCTTCTAGGGATCAGAGACCAGCAAACAGGCACATGCTTGTCCAGGCTTTAGGAGAAGAATGGAACAGAATCCCACAAGACAGCATCTATAGCCTGGTGCAAAGCATGA
Organism: Atractosteus spatula; assembly: GCF_055471065.1. NCBI lineage: Eukaryota > Metazoa > Chordata > Actinopteri > Semionotiformes > Lepisosteidae > Atractosteus > Atractosteus spatula. The sequence goes on along the minus strand of NC_142708.1, from coordinate 60,020,572 downwards.
CTGATTCCAGTGGTGGCTACACATGCTACAAATCCGTGACTGTCTTAGTTGACCACCTATTGATCAAACCTTCAGATGGCAAATTAGAATAATTTATCACATGTTTATTCAGTAAAATATAAAATCACCTGTTACAAAAGATTTTGTCATTATCCTGATAACTTTGTGAATTATTTGCAGTTGTTTCGATGCCCTGTATATGTTTTATTTCACTTATCATTTCTCTTGTAGCATCACTTAAGTTAAAGGAAATACTATTGTAAACCTTTTTGACCATATATGTTGTCATTTGAAGCTCATGATGGAAACATCACAAGGATTATATATTTTCCACCTTCATAACATTGCTTGGTAATGGTCTTTGCTCTTTCCTTGTATTTTTGATACAAATATTCAGCAATATCTTTATCATCAAGGTTTGACTGCTCTAATGCCTAACTTACTGGGATATTTACAAAGGTAGTTTCTTGACTTCAGTATGACCAAAAACTGATTGAAAATTACTCTACATCTGCACACTTTCATCCTTTATAATTACACAGACCCCCTCTAAAATTTCAAATGGATTTTAAGGTTTTTCTGCTCATATATACAGTATATATATCAATGCCGTTGTGACTTATCTGGCTATAAGCAGCTGTAGTAGTTTCTAGTATTTCTTCAGGCTCAAAACTCATTTCAACTCATGTTTTTTTTTATTTGCATTTTATCTGTAGGGAAGATACAATAAAGGACTAGTCTCTACTAGTCCCAGAATGAAGCATTTTACAATATATGACAAGAGGGACTTGAACTGTATAAATGAGTTAAAAACAAAGTTTCAGTTCATGAGACTCATCTGGTTCCTTGTGATCCAAGGATCTCATCAAATCAAATATTCTTGAAAGAAATTGCATCTGCAGAATGATTCGGGTAATTTTACTCCATATGCCAATGCACCAGCACAGCATGTGAGGATACCTCCCAATGCTAAGCATTAGATCAGGCCCCACATAATCGCTATTGGTTTATATGAATAGCATGTAAATTAACCACCCATAAGGGAATAATACTGTTTATGTATGTGACAATATACAGCCATTCTATTTATTCACAATTGGGAAGAAAATTTGCACTTGGTGACCACATTGTGCTTTGTTGATAGCTCGTTCACACTGTTGCACAATCCGTGTCACTAGGTGAGAGTAGGTGGGAAACAGCAGCTGCGCTGGTAAGCATAATTATCTCCACAACATGTGTAAGGAGCAGGATCGGTCAATTCCTCTTCTCTTTATCTTCCTCCTTGTGTTCACACCCTGGGGTAACAGAGCTCAGTGTAAAGTATTTTCCTGCGGTGACAATCGTGAAAAATGCCTCTGTAAAATAAGCATTTTTTCTTTTCTTAGGTACTCTTTGAACTGGCCAGGTATCATGCCCCTTCAACTATTTTCCTGGATGAGCTGGATTCTGTGATGGGTCAGAGGGGAACTGGGCCAGGGTATGGGACATCTCATTAATAATTTGTAGCCAAAGTGAAGCAGTCTTGTTTCTGCTTTATGACCAAATGAGCTACTGTCTTTCTCCTGGGCATATTTCTACCTGCTGCTGAGATCAGATGAAAGTGCTCCCATACTGTAAGTTCCTGTGACCTCCCAGAGTGGTATGAAATGGCTATGATGTTCCTAACTCTCGACTGAACAGATGTTAGGTTATAATGGGCACCACATTGCTCTAATTACTCTCCAGGAGGGAGAAGTGTAATAGACTAAATAAATCTCAGTGACATTTTCTATCTCAAGCAAGTAAAAATGAATTCAATTTTTGTAGTGATCAGTATCATCTTGGACAACAAAACTGAATGGATTTGTAAAATGTCATTGGTAGGTGCCCTGTGACCTTTGCTGTAAGCACCCTGTAAAAGAAAGATTTACAACTTATAAGGTGAAGTAGACATATTGTGAATGACTGCATGCCTAAGCAAACAAGGGCTTTTCAGTTTAAGAGTCATTTGCAGATGTAGACTAGGCAAAAGAAAATATTGTAAAGATGAGCTATGATGGACTGGATAGCCTTTTTATTGTTCTTCAATTTTCTTAATTACATAAATGCAAAAAACAACCTATTGTATCTGGGATTTACAATGATTCATAGCATTTTAAACCTATGCAACAAAAGACCAAGGTATTTTTTAGTATTAATATGGCTAATGTGTTTCAGGTAGTGTATTACCGTAGTTATATTTTGATAAATATCTTTAACAATATTTTTTTTGCCTTTTCCCGGCCTTCTCCTTCTTGTCGAACTTTGACTACCACCTTGACATAATGCATTTCATTCCTGACATACATCATCATCTATTTTGTGTGGTTCAGACTGTTTTGAATTAAATGGTATACATGTTGCTTACAAATCATTTTAGCTGTCTCTTAAAACTTTGGTTAGGAAATGCTAAAAAATGTTTTTATCTACTTCTCAGTGTTAAGCGTTGCATAGTCCCCTCAGTCCTTTTGGCTACTTTGCTGTGTTTTAAGTGGCCACTGGTTATGGAGAAGCACACTAAAAACAGATGGCTGAGTAATGGGACAATGTGGTGCACAGACAAAATTCATCATAATGAAACTTGTCTTGCTATCGGAGTTTGAGACTGGGAGTAGTCCAGTAACTCAGTGTTGTGTTTCTCTTTGGTCCCTCAGGGGCGAACACGAGGGCAGTCGTCGAATGAAAACAGAGCTTCTTGTTCAGATGGATGGCCTGGCACGGTCCGATGACCTCGTCTTTGTGTTGGCTGCATCCAATTTGCCATGGTGAAAAATTCCTTCCATTTAAAATAAAAGGCCTGATTACAGATTCAAGAGTCCTGCCATATTAGAATGAGAAACTCTGACCCCACCCAAAAGAAAAAAGATGAGGAATCAACTCGCAGTACTTCTATATCCTTAGCATATAGTCTTCTATATACAGTATATATATGCATTGGCCCTATGTAATTCCATGGGGCAGTGTCTGTTCCACCTTTTTAGTTGCTATAGCTCTATGTCAAAGCTGTTCGGTCTAGAATGGTAACTCTTTACAGTTGCGCCTCAGTGTTTATAATGAGGGTTAAATGTGGTGTGGAATTTCTTAGGTTTTCATATACAGATTTTCTTCCTCCATTGGGATGGAAGCTGCAGTCAAATGATGTCCAATCTCTGCCAGAATCAGAACTTGTACACTTCCCTTGTTGACTGCAGTGACTTTGCTGACACAGTGATTCAGTATATTAGACTTTAATCCAACCAATCCTTTGGGGATGCAGGGAGCTGGATCATGCCATGCTTCGCAGATTAGAGAAGAGGATTCTCGTGGGCCTGCCAAACAATGAGGCCAGGCAAGCAATGATTAGCCACTGGCTGCCTCCATCCAGTAACACGGGAGGTGTGGAACTACGGACTGAATTAGACTACAGCCTTCTTGGACAAGTAAGAAAAATTAGCATCTACAATACTAGATTCAATTTTACATTTGTGTCGAATTACCAGAGATTTAGGATTTTTCCTATTTAAACATGAATATTCCATTTCATTTAGGAAAAAGTTACAGTCCATCAAGATTATTTTCAATTTGCAAGTTCAAATCAAATTAAATTATTTTTTTTGTTTACAGCTGATTAATTTGCAAGTGATATGCCCTTTGACTGGTTTTATTCTGAAGTGACATTCGACAAAAGGGGGATTTAACATTCAGAAACTCATTCTTCATTTAAATGACTAAATTCGTAGCTTGAAAGTTTTAATGACATAATTAGAGATCTATGGGGGCAGCATTTTTATTAAATGTTTTTCAAAAGTGTTCATGAATTGAACAGATGCAAAAAGACAGGCATTAGAACTTCTGTCAATTGAAATTAAAAATAACTTTTGATATTTCTTTCAGGAAACGGAAGGTTATTCTGGCTCTGACATAAAATTAGTGTGTAAAGAAGCAGCAATGAGACCTGTACGAAAAATATTTGATGCCCTTGAAAATCACCATGCAGGTAGGCATGAGTTCTTACACTAAGATCTTCCTTTCTGTGTACAGCTTTCAACTATCCTGGCCATTTGCCTACTGCTTATGGACAGTTGATATAACTGTTTGCATATCTGATTTCTTCTTTGGTATTCTTGCCTCATCCATATATGTTGCAAAAAAAGCCATTTATTTAAGGAAGTTTGAGAAAGTATTCTGACCTGTTTTTAAAGGTGAGGAAGCAGTACTTTATTGTACACAACTGCATAAGCTTGTAATTAAAGTATCGTGCATGTTAATCAATAGTTAATGCTTTTCTTTGGGTGACTTTGGAAACACAACCTTGTATGATGTCCATTAGACGCTATACACACCATGGTACACTAGTACATTATTCAGATGAGTTTCTGAAAGAACAGCTCAACTGTGAAGTACAAAATATTTTTTTTTATTTTTTATGCTTTTCAGCATGCAATGAACCTTTGATTTTTCCTTATTATACATTGTCTTATTATGATGATACTCACAGGAACCCCTGTCTAATTTATTTTCTTACTGACTGCAGGTAACACAGAGATGCCTGTGCTAAAACTGGAGACTGTAACCACAGCAGATTTCCTGGACGTCATTGCTCACACCAAACCCTCTGCAAAAAGCTTAAATGAAAAATACATGGCGTGGCAGAACGAGTACGAGTCAGTGTGAACATGAGTCAGTGTGAAGAGATGTACGTTTCCTTCAACAACATGCTCATCTAGGGGACATCTGAAGTGCAAAGAGGCTGCTGAAGTGTAAAGAATGTAAAGGCCACGTTTTCAGTCCAGGATAACAAAGCCTGATGGACAGTGGCATTTACAGTACAATGCATCTCTATATAAAAAGCTGATGCTGTTGAGTTGTAAACTGTTTTATGGACCCAAGCAGGTTTAGGTTTTTTACATTAAAATACGCCACTTAGTACTGATTCTTAGTAGTATTCAATTGATGCATTTATACTTATAAATTATACTTTATCATTTATATGATGGTTTCCTCAATATTTTTTACTACACATTACCTTGGTAAAATGTAATTCGATGAATGACCAATGGAAATCATAGTCTCTTTCTATAAAGTTATCAAATTCAAGCATGAGGAAAATAGGCCTCTTTAACTCAACAGCATCTTAAGAGCTATGTAGCTCTGGTAAACTGCTCCATTTAATACCAAAAATTAGTTCAGCTGAGGTACTGAGTGCTGAGCTTCAGAAAACGCTGCCCTTCATGACTAGAGTTAGACACTCCTGTCCTTAGATTTTGTTCAAAACCATTCTTAAGAAGTGTACCGTTTACTGCACTGACTTGACTCTATGCATCTAATTTTTAACATGACTAGTTCATACTGTGTTATAGTTATAAATTACTTGAATGTTCATTTTTTTGTTTTCTTAACCTAGAGTAGTATACATATAAGAACAGGGAAAAATACTTTTTGCGAAACTAACAAAATAAAGTGAAAAGAACAAGATATTGTTCCACTTGTGTATGGATAAATTACACTTTGTAGAAATTATTTTTCTTGTATCACAAGAATTAGAAAAATCCCTATGTGTTATCCAGCAATCCATCTATTACTAGCCCATATAACAATATTTAGTACCTGAAACATTTAACCTCTACATTGCCTTTGTAATATTTTATAAATCAGTGTTTCCTATCTACCAAATATATTTAAATAAGGAAAAGGCACTGAACATTAACCTAGGAACATCATGTTGTATGGACAGATTAAGCAAATTTCAAACATATTGTATGTTAAATGAGATATTTATTACTTAAAATATTACTTCATACATACATGTACTTCATATACATGCCTGGCATGATATGACAAAGAATTACCCACTAACAAGCTTCAGACAACTGCAAGGAGCAAAATGATCTTTACCATTTCCCTGCTTATATTAGGTTTTGAAGTATATGGTCTACAGCTTGAAGGAAGCTGTCACAGGTCAGATAGGGTGGTGGGTTTATTTTTACTTCATCTCCTTGTCTGTATTTTCCTGAAAAAAGCAAACTATGTATTAGTTACATCATGTCTACTCACTTTTATTTTTTCTATGATTCAACAGTTTTTTTTTAAATTTTCCTTTCAAATGCAATATTAAAAAAGAACATGAATTAGCAGAAGCACAAGGGCACTATAACAGTATCTAGGAACTGCAATGATGGTATCAATGGAACAGCTAATGTGTTTGTAAAACATCATAAATACGTTCAGCCATTGATACTAGATATACTGTAGGTTGGCCTTTTTTACTACATCTTCCTGGCAAAAAAAGATGCCAGACTGTTGATCAGACTGTTATGGTGCATTTAAAAATTATTGCTGACACCCCACTTACCTGTTTTTACTAAAATTCCCATCATTCCAGAGTTTTGGGCTCCTCCAATGTCATCTCGTACATCCTGTTGGCATAAGCAGAAGTATTGTTCTGGTGAAACAGATGTCATGATTAAAACTGAAAGCAGGCTCTTAAAACATGCCATGAAATTGAAAGATGTTCCTTGTGTGATACATATATACAGTCTATTTCATAGGTAAAAGCTAGCTAGGTCATGCTGATGAACCCTAATAATAACCCTAATATATAAACCAGGTTTTATGTCCTCATTGTTTTATATATATCACATAGAATGTCATAAATGTTACTTTAAGGTTTTTCACAAATATTATTTTCATGTAAATGTTTATATGGGGTATAAAACTCTTTAAATAACTTAAATCCCTGTGGATCAATATTTTCATACATTTTATACTGACCCTACAGTAGCGGCTTTTGGTTAATATTTTTGCTTCTTGATTTACAATCACAGTCAATACCATAACAAATTAACCAAATACAGTTAGCTTGCACCTAACACGCACATCACCAATCACGATGGCTTCTTCGGGTTTACAGTCTAGGTTTCGGACCGCCTCGAGGAAGAATGTTCTCTCTGGTTTCCCCACAACTGTGGCCTTAGTGTCTGTTGCATATTCCAGTCCCGTGACAAAGGGCCCAGGCCCCAGAGCCAGCCCATCTTTCCTCTTGTAGTATCGAGCTTTGTGTATAGCAATCAGTGGAGCTCCATCAAGGATTAACCTTGGGGGAAAAAGACACAAAACTGTTTATTCTTCCCAAAATCCCTTTTCTGATAGAGCGGGTCATTCTGATAGTGTTTAATGCACTACTTGAGAACTAGGACATTGGAATGAACTAATACAAAATGCCAGGCCCACTTAATAGGCAATTGGTTAATACTTACTTAGTAAATATCTACTCTTTTTGGTGTGATATTGATGCAGTTCAAGGGCGACCACAGATATGTTGAATACTAAGTATTAACATGCTGTATTGGAGCAAGACAAAGCAATACAAACAGAAATTAAGACATATGGACACCTGCCTGTCTCCAGAAGAGGTTGGTGCTGAAGAACAGTCAGAATTGTGGGGAAGTATTGGTTCAGTCGATTATCACACTATTCTAACCACTGATACACTACTCACAGAATGTAAACCAAAATTATGCTAAGATATTTTTATGTAGTGGACAAAGCTCAATATGTTTTTGACATTTGTTTGTGAAATGAAAGAGGAAGAGGAATAAAGATTAGCTGCATTAAGTTTAATCTGATTTGTGTGTCTTACCTAAAGGCTTTGTTCATTGTTTGGTAGTTGAAGTGGTCAGGAGCTAATCCTATCACCACTGCATTGGGATCAGATGTCTCAATTCCTACAGAAATAAACAGACTTAACATTGTTTATTTATAAACAACATTTAATTTATAAACCCCAGGGAATCTTAAATTAGACTGAACGACAAAACATTGTGTCACATTTATTTCTACAGTTTTCTCAGTGACCAGCAAATGCCTCTTACCAAAACATTTTACCAACCTAAGCCAGGGAAAAATGCAATTACAAACCAGAGAACACGTGAAAATTGAAGAAAGGCAGATTTGGAAGAGAACACTTCCACAAAGTGAATAACATATACTGATTATTATATATAATGCCCATAGATATATCAGACATACACCGATATACTGATTTTTAATTACAATCTCTGCATTTCTGTAGTCCTAGCTAAATCCCACTCAGGCCTTAAACAATTTGGCCTTCTTAAACTTCCTTCTTAGATCATCTGCTGAAGGAATATCTCACTTTTCCACATCACCTATTGTGTGGTGGGACTTCTGGCACATAGTGGCTACCCTTTGACACCCATGTAAGAACTTCAATGGTGGATGTAGTCAGCCCTTTCCTATATGTAAAGTGCTTTGAGATCCTCTGGGATGAAAAGTACATTAAAAAGGCAAGGAAGTAATCATCCATACCTGAAAAGTCTTCCAGGGCGCTATTCTCCACCATAAGTAGTGGTCTGACATTTTGCTGTTCAACAAGGCTCCTGGCTGCAGTCAAGGAAGTGAAAATCTCAGTCTCTTCAATGTCAAACTCCAGTCTTTTCAGCCTTTCAAACAGGATTCTTTTGGACTCTTTGGTTGTGTTGGTCACAAACTTGACATTGACAGGTGCCCTGCGTAATCTAAAGAAGAGTAAAAGAGGAAAAGTCATATATTACAATATAACTCAAATATTTTCATTATTAAACAGCTGAGACAAATATGCCAAGAGGACTTCACATAAGAAGTGACACCAAGACAACAACAGACTATAGATACAGTAAGTTTTACACTCACATGACTGAAAATAGTGCAACTGTATATGTGAGTGCTATTCCAGAAATGTAGACTGCTGTACAACAGCATACATGAAATACACGTAATATAAATAAGTATGTGTGTGTACAAAAGTCACTAGCAATCACTGAGTATTAACCAGAGCAAAACTGATGCCTAGACAACCATTAACATCTCTGTATTGTTGCACTTCTCGATAAGTGGTTCTCAATACAGATACATGCAGTTTCACAAGCATTTAAAACTAAAACTCACAATGTTCTATTTTGAAAAGGTAAGATAGATAAAAAATAGATATAAGTAATGAAAATTAAAGTTTGGTGTACATTGTTGGGTTGGTATGGTTTCGATGGCTCCTGCTCAACGACCTCATCTTCTCACATTACATCAAACTAACCTGGCGAGAGCTTCTTGTGCTCCAGGAACTGCCGAGTCCTCGATGTGCAGAGTGCCACTGAGATCGATCAGCACTGCCTTCACAACACGCCGAACCGCCATGCCCAGCAGGAGCTATGCAGACAATGAAAATAGCTGCACTTCAGAAGACCTGCAAGATAGAAAAAAGGGAGTATCATTCATGCTGCATCATTACTGTGGTGAGTAATTTCCACATACTGTAGGGGTGCTCTTCTGTGGTACAACATTAGTCTACTCCTAGAACATGACATTGAACTTAACTGTGATAGCAACTAGGACCAAATCCAGGGTTAAGGAAGAAAAAGACAATAAAATATGAGGGTTAGACTAATCCTCACTTTAATTTCCTAAAATGTCGACTTGTGAATCCCCACCTTTCAGAACTACAAACCTACCACGGGTTTTGAAACCACAACTTGTCATGCTGCCTAGTGGACAAACAAAAAACAAAATTTACATACAGAGTTTTTGTCTAAAATGCTAATATATGCACGCTCACTAAAATCTAATTTAAATCTTGCCATTTAAAATGGCTTTGTAATCATCCTATCGTCAGTACAGTCACAGTGTAGAACTTCATGTTCATGACACATGAAGCCTTGTGACTCACCAAAGGAAGGGCAATATCTCAGAGCACCAGATGTCTGTCCAGCCATTTTTCTTAAAAATCTGTCATCTTTGGTAGCCAGGCAATCAACACAATAATTTGGATTTTAACAGAATTGGAAGATTAGAATGTGCTCAGTATGGCTCATCCAGTTATAACCTGGCCACAATAGACAGACCAGAGATCACTGGGACAAAAATAAGGTATCTAACTGGAACTGCACCAGGCAGCAGCACACACCTCAGCGTCACCGAGGCTGCGTGTGTTTGAAGGCCTGTGATCAAGGCCTGTGACATGCAGGTTTGCACTGTTACCAGCACAAACTGCACCTGTTCTGCATCCAATGCTTAACCCTCCTGTCAGTCTTATGAGGCTTGTATGTGAGGACTCATTTCAAAATTGGAGCAGGTTTATTTCAATTAAGAGTTTTGGGGAAGCCAGAGCCTATCCTGGCAAGCAACAGGAACAAGCCAGGGTACACCCTTAAGGGGAAACCATTCACACCAGTTGTCCCAGAAGCCAGTTAACCTGCCAGTATGCTTTTTGACTGTGGGAAGAAACTGGAGGACCCAGAGAAAACCCACACAAACTAAAGAGAACAGACAAACTTTATACAGATGGTACCCAAGACCCTAGCACTGTGAGGCAGCAAAGCTAACCACTGCACAACATAAAGTGAAAAGGATTATCTTTAAAAAATAAAACAAAAAATCTTACTTGTGATCAAGACCACTGCTGTGCCACTTGGGGACAGTAACCTAAAATGTCTATCTGTAGCACAGCATGACAGCTCTAATGCAGATTATTTAATGCTAACAGCTGACATTTTATCAGTTTATGAAAAACAGAATGGTTTCTCCTGTTTTATTTAGAAATGCTGGATTTGTGCATTTATGTATCAGTCACTGAAAACACAATTAATACTCTTATTCAACGCTTAAATCCACGGATTAGATAAAGGATATATAGCTGCCAATAAGGGTTGGGATGAATGCATTATTTTCTATGCCATGTAAATTTGACAGCTCTTCAATGGATTAAAATATCGTGTCAAATTCATTTACAGAGCACACATCCTCGATACAGAAGGAGAGTTATCTATAAAATGCCCGGTGCATTTCATCCCCCTTACGGGTGTGTATTCGAGAGAAAAGCCGAGAAAATTTATATACATGCTCATATATACTGATATTTTCAAGCGTTTGTTATTCGGCTAAATAAGAACGACTGCACGTTAATTACGCCAACCATTCCCACAGCCGGCTTAAAAATGCAGAAATTTGGCAGCCCTCTCAAAAAAAAACTATACACTATGCTTTTGTTTAACTTTAAGGAGAGATTTTATCACCCACAGTAATTTATTAAGAACATTCAAGCAACTGTCCTGCTAATGACATGTTTTTGTTTCCAATCACCTACAGTATCTCTCGTTACTCACTTCCTCTTTGCGGGGTCCTTCAGTTAATTAGTAGACCTCCGAAGAGCCTGCCTGAACTGTTGAGCTGAGGCAGCCGCCTATGAAGAGCCGACAGCATACGAGCCTTTCAGACGTATTAGAACGTTGCAGTTAACTTTTATTATTTTTTATTCTGTGGGTTTTGATTAGTATTTCATAGTAGTTTCCCTTTAGCTCAGCTGGCTGGGTCCTTGTTGAGTAACGCCGGAGGCCTGGGTTCGAGTCCCCAACGGTGGGGGGGCCGATCTGAGGTGGCGAGGGCACATATCCATGTGAACCCGAGAGCGCTACAATATTTTTTGTTGGTCTAACCATTAAAATACAGAAAAGATCAATAGGCAATATCAGGCCAATAGGAGTCATAATTAGAACTGCTATTATATGTCATGAATTTATCCAATTTTAACCCTCTTGCAAATCATAACTGTAGAGGACTGGTTAGGGCTCTAAATTCAGAATTTAACAATCATGTGTTAAAACCCCGGATCGGACACTGCTGTTATACCTTGAAGGTACTCCAATTACTCCAGAAAAATGCCAAACTGAACAAATGAATGTAAATTTTACACAGCCAAAAAACTGAATATTAACATATTTGCATACACCAGTAAATACAGATCACCAACAGGCTCCTAACATTTGCCTCTGTAATAACAGGACACCTTTCAAAGGTCTTTGTTTAAATGCAAAATGTGCTAAAGTTTTTTTTATTCATAATCAAATATAATCCAGCATATTCATCATGTTAATGTTGTAAACATATATATGGTATGGTTAAAGAAAATATATCCAACCAATCCTTGTTGTAAACATAGATGGAATGATTCAAGAAAATATTCAATTCTTTTGAATAGTGGCATCATATGCCTCAGTATTTTAAAAAACTAAGTGTGGACACCCAAAATATAACCAATGTAGGATGACAACCACCTCATAGGAGGCCATTTTAATGGGAAATGTTTGTGCTAATGAAATCATTTTCATGGCCATTTTTCATTTATGACATTGGGTTTATGTTGAACATGCCTGTACTTTGTGTTTAATGTCTCAACTGTAATTCTTGTCAGCTGTGTTTTTAATTCTGAGGAAGCAGCTCTTGTAATTATACTGAATTTTTAATGCTGAAGGGAGTAGGGGGTTATTTCAAATACCAAGATCATTTGATTTTTAGGTTTATAGTCTATTTCCAAAACAGAGCGGAGGTATTCTTTGCCACTGCATTACAGATGGTTCACTTACAAACCAAGTTAACTGTAAGTACTATAGACAAGAGATAACTGAAATAATGTGATACAGTATGTCACAAATATCCTCAAACACCAATTACCAATTAACATTCCTTAATTACTTTTGTCAGATAACTCTACACACAATTGCATTTTACCTAACTCAGTCTCCCTTTCATAAAACTGAAACTGAAAAAAATACTTGGTAGTCCATAAACTGTATTTATATTAAAACCTATCAGTTTCAAAGTACTAAATTCTTTAATTACTGTATTGTGAAAATACAGACACAAAGATTAATTCAAAAGAAGAAATCTACTGAGCAAGCACCATGTGAATCCTCCCTCATGCTGCTCAGAGAGGGTTCATAGCTTCCTTTGCTAATCATTTAAGCGGGTTAGGGATAGCTTAATCACTCGTTAAAAACATATGTATTCCACTAATCACAAACATATTTGCTGCATTTAAGGTATTTTGCCTAGGAATACATTTAAATGCAAAAAAATGTTATTAAACTTTTATCAGTTACAAGGTTTCAGAACAGAAACAACTAGATATAATTGCTAGATATATCAATCAAGTTTCCAATGTTTAAGGGTTATACAGTGTATGGTAGTCACATACTATTCCTCATAAATTAAATTCATATTCTTTATAAATTATATTCTTATTTCCAGAATTATTCTTGGGTAATGTGTAAAAGATTGATTGGCATGATGTTTGGTGTCTTCGGATTCATAAGGTTATCACAGTTACAGTACTTCAACTAGTGGCTAAACGCTGAATGAATACATGCTGATTTCAAACACATTTTTTCTAAATAATTCTGCAAGTTATTGAGTAATAAATCAATTGCTAGCTGTTTGAAATACTTTTAAATTAAATTTATACACATACAATTTTACAAAGTTAATAAACCATAGATAACTGTACCATGACCACTTTAAAAATTGTAATTTTACTGCTGTGTTAATATTACCTCGTTCAAAATATGTCAACTTTCTTTAGAGAGATCTCTGTCCTTTACACAAGTGTAAAAATACTATCAGACACTTTCTTGTCTCAGTCTTCATTTCTATGATTTTGAAACTCCTTTTTGTTCTGTATGTGTACATTGTCTAAATGATTTTTGCACCATTTTATTGATTTTCTAAGTTTTAAGTGGATTTATTTCTCATTTTGTCCATGTTAATGTCACAGAGTGAAAAGGTGGGTGTTTGGTCACTAGGTGTCTAAGACTGTATGGATGTTAATGTTGCATTGATTGACCACTGACACCCTAATGTTGATAGTTTCATGCCTTATCCTCTGCGGTTTGACAGGTTTGACTGGACCTGTGATCAAGGGGATGGAGTTCTAAGAAAGAACAGTTTGCAATTGAACAATACATCATTACATCTGGCCATTTGTGTACAGCCATTTCCTGAACAAGTCCTGGGCACATCCAAAACATCACAGGAACACTTCTACCTCCAAGAGCAGGCAAGAGCCCTTGCTAAAAAGGATTCAAAACCCCAATTAAGAGAAAACAGAGGACTTTTGGAAGAAGAAAGGGTTGTGTGACAGATTACAGCATTGGACCCTGGAGAGGCCTCAGACACTAGGGACTCTACAGGGAGTGGCTGAGGATGACTCAGGTATCATCTTCCTCCCACTCATCTGATACTGGACAACAAAAGGTAGGGGGGAGCATGAGAGCAATATTGTTCAGGACAGCCAGGACCAGAGAAGATGCCTAACAACCACCAAGGGAGCTATAAGGAGAAAAGCACTGCTGGACTGCATTATTTTGGGACATTTGTTTGGTAACTGGGGTCTATTGTGGCTGGTCTGGAATGTGTGGTTTTTTTTGGAGTTGGTTTTGTATAATGTACCCTGGATGTATTAAGTGCTGTGGTAATGAAACCTAAAATGGCACTAGTGTCTGTTGCTGGTCTGCATGTGCACTGGTGACTCTGGGAGATGAGCAGAACCCGTGACAGGGGAAAAGAGTCCTAGCATCCTTTGTAATTGCTAGGTGGCATAGTCGTCTACAAAGTAAAGTAATTCCTGACGTTGGGTCTCACCCAATCCGTGATATTAACATTGAACTATAAGACAGCACTATAAGAAAAATTGAAAACTGTTCTTTAAGGAAAATCCACTCTTCTACAGTACTGTGAAAAAAGTATTTGTCTCTTGTCTGATTTTTTGCATATTTGAATTTGGCCATATCTTTTGGTGGGTCAAAGTAGTAAATAGATCAGGGTCTGAGAGAAAAAAATCAAAGTTTTGTTCTTCTTTGACTTGTTTGGTGTGCAACCTAATCAAACATGCAATCTTCGCCCCCCTAGTGAACATAACCCAATTTAAGGGATAATTAGGGTCAGCTGTTTGAATATTTTTATTAACAATCAGGCCTGTTTTATGCCATCCCTGCCCAATATAAATCTAACTAACTTTGGGCCTTACCAACAGTTTTTAGCACATAGGTGTTAAAGGGACATTATGCCACAATCAAAATAAAAACCTGAAAACCTCCTGCTATTTCTAAGGCTCTTCAGTTTCACCAAACCATAGTCAGAGCCATATTGTCAAAATGGAGACAGTAGTGAATCTTCCCAGGAGTGGCCATCCTGCAAAAATCTCTTGAAGGGAAAGGAGTATAATTGTCGAGGAAGTCACAAAGAGCACTAGAACAACATCTAGAGATCTGCAGGGCTCTCTCGCCTTGGCTAAGGCCAGTGTTCCACTATCAGAAAGACACTGGATAAAAATGGAATACATGGCAAAGCAGCAAGGCAGAAACCACTGCTCACTATGAAGAACATGAGTGTTCGCCTCAAGTTTGCCAATATGCACCTGGACGATCCCCAAGAATTCTGGAAGAATGTTCTATGGACAGATGAGTCAAAAGTGAAATGTTTTGGCTGACATGGGCACTGTTATGTCTGGTGAAAACCAAACACTGCTTTCCACAGTGAGAACCTCATACCATTGGTCAAGTATGGTGGTGGTAGTGTCATGGTTTGAGGATGCTATGCAGCATCAGGACCTGAATGACTTGCCATCGCTGAAGCAAGAGTGAATTCTGCATCATATCGGAGAATTCTACAGGAGAATATCAGGCTGAAGCTGAAGCTTAGTTGGGTCATGCTGCAGGACAATGATCCAAAACACACTAGCAACTCTACATCAGAATGGTTGAAGAACAAGAAATGTAGCCAAATTGTAAAAAAATTAACAATTTAAACAAGAGTTTTGGAAAGTCCAAACCTAAATGTTATGTCAGTGAACAAGCCTATCATGCTCAAAAACACACAAATGGCATTGAGATGAAGCAGTTCTGCATGGAGGAGTAGACCACAATTTTTCCACAGCTCTGTAAGAAACTGATCAATAACTACACAAAATGACTGGTTGCAGTTATTGCTGCTTAAGGTGGCGTAACCAATCACTGAGGGCAAGTACTTTTTCACAGGGGGCATTGAGTGGTGCATAACTTTCTTTAATAAATGAATGAAATAAGTATCAACATTTTGGGTTTTTTTCACTCAGGGTCCTTTTTGGTTTTGGTTGAAGACCTGATAACATTCACTGTGAAAAATATGCAATAATGCAGAGAGTCAGGGCAAATATTTTTTCACAGCACTGTATGCTGAAAAGGAAAATAACTGAATAAAATAACTGAATAAAAACAGCAAGCAGAAAAGGCACCATGGAAGGAAAGGATCAAAATCCAATTCACTTATATTTAAATGTTTGAAGATAAATACAGTTAAAATTACATAAAGTGGCTTACATTATTATTACTCAATACCAGTGACAACTGATGTTCAGAGCTCATGTTCCTCAGAACAAGAAAATACTTATACTTTACAGTATATTTAGCCACCTGTGTCCAGAAAAATAATAATAATTTTAATATTTCTAGGTTACAGTCTGAATGATTAAAACATCCCAGACATAGATCTGACTTGTAATACATTTGTGCAAGAAGTAAATCCATGTTATTTTAGGCTCAGAAAATACCAAACTAATCTTAGATTAAACCGGGTTTTATAGTTGATCCCTCTCATAAACATATGGTTGTGATTCTACAAAATCCCAACTTTTACATATTAAGGATAATGTGAGCTTTAATAATAAATACTGCACTCCCGCACCTCTAACAAACACCAAAAAATTAAATTCTAAAAAATATTATCCATATTTGAAGACCTGGGCTAAACATTCAAGATATCGTAAATGTCATTGAAATTCATTGCCAGCAGCTTACAGAATTGATACTACTAAGGTTCTGACCTCTTTACTTCCATTATTAAAAAATTATGATCATGTATAACAAAAATGTCTCTCTTGAGGTCTTCAGTATTATGGCTGACATTTTAGTGCTAATCTAACCCATTTATAATCCCAGTCACAAAACAAATATAATTGCTTTAAGGCCTTTCTAATTTGGTGTGCATTTTACTATAAATGTTGTGTTAATGAGATGGTATACAGTACTTCTGCAAATGGTACAAGGTAGCACAATCCTGGAACCCAGAATACTCAAGAGTGCAGTGATATACATTACTGCTTTTGTAAATCTAGTCTCTATTTGTAAATTTAGTCTCTGGTAAATTACTCACTAATTTAAATTCATTGACAAAATAAATGAAAGAGTAGCAGATACTCTAGTTAATAACAGTCATGAAAGGAACAAAACATTTTAATTCAAAATCACCATATACTGTAAGTATTAAATCGCAATAAATAATACCTTTTCACCAAATGTAATTTTTCACATTAAAAGGCTAATATTGTAAGAGTCCGAATCACAGGTTGTGTTAATGGTACAAAATTAAGGTATAGAGGTATGACTCAAAAGTTTGAGTCACCACTAATCACAAATTACAAACCCAAAACCCAGTGGCAGCTTCTTTTTATGATAGCTATGATAGTTACATATTAGATGTCCATTAGGTGTCATTATGTCCATCAAATACTGGACCGTGGTTTGCTCTTTGGAGGATGGATTGACATTATGATTTTAAGCTTGGTCTAAACCACCAGTGCTGCCAAACTGAGTCAAAGCAGCAATGATAAAACATCTCTCAAACTAACAAGCCATGGCCAAGAGGGTTTAATAACTGAGGAAAATGTAAGCTGGAAGAAAGCACTTTACATCATGATCAAAAAAGAATAGGATGCAGTTAAAGAAATTAATGTGATACTGTATATTACAAGCATAAGTATAATATGGTCAAGAGAGATTTAAAGTAATTTTGTATTGGGTGTTTTTCAGTATTACGATGGCAAAAAAATCTGAAAAGATGTACACTGGGTATAATATCAGGAAAAAGTACAGATAAAAATATAAATGATAAAAAATAAATGGCTAATGTATTAAATAAATATCCCACTCAAGTTTACACCAAAGAAACAGACATCATGTCTTAGCCTGATGAAGGATTAAAAAATTAATACAGAAGGGGCAGATATGTTGCAGGTACTAGAAGAATTTAAGATTTTACATAAAATCATACTTGAGGGAATGAGAAATGCCACCTTTTGGGCATTAAGAAAACTCTTTGAGTTGCCACACAAGTCAGTGGTAATGCCCATTGATTGAAAAAGTGCTAAAGAGGCATCCAAACATAAAAAGGGTGACAAAACCAAATAAGGTCATTATAGATACAAATGTCTAATTTCTATTTAATGCAAGATAACAATTGCAAAATTACAGGATCATCTGTATGAATTCCAGGCAATAAATTTACTTAACTTATTTAGCTAAAAAAGCAACTGCAGTAATGGGCGGAGCATAATATAGAAATTGTGACTGTCAGAAATGTTTTTAATTAAACCTCCTCATAATTCTCAGACTGCAGAAAGTAGGCATTTTAAGTAACGAAGTAAGATATACAGACCAAAGAGTATAAAATGGTTGAATACTCCAATTGTGGTTATGCAATTAGTGGAGTATCAGTATTAATGATCTAGTTTGGTATAATTAGTAAACTGTGTTCACAAACAACATGAAAAGGGAATTAATAAACACTGTAATAGTTGTACAGGAAATTCAAAAAGATTTAGATGGCATTCAAGCCTGAGGAGAACACCAGGCAGATGATATTTAATGTAGACGAGAATACATTTTTACTGTGTATGCACTGGGGACACAAACTATAAGATGGTACACAATTAGCTTGAAGCTTTTGTAAGACTTAGGTGTTTGTGTTGACAACTTTTCATCTATATACACCTCAAAGAAGCAATAAAATAGGTACACACCTAATTTATAGGTATAGTTAAAACCTACTTAACCCAGAAGGGAGTGGATGACATTTTCTCATGAACAGAATTGGTGACAATGTCTGTATCTGAAACTTTACCTGTTTTTAAAAAAAATAGCAGTAGATGCCCTATGACAGTTAAATAAAAATATTTTGCATACATGATTCTAATTTCCAAGAGGCTAGAACAGCAGATTCCCACAGGATTATAGAAAGTAGAAAGTGAGCAGCAAACTTTCACCATTTGAACAAAGCTGAAAACTAAATGAAGGGTTTGTGATACAATTTATTAAAACCACAGAAATTTGAAATCTGAGCAACACAACATGGAATTACTGAAATGATATGATACAGCCTTAAGAAAAATAACTGCTCCCAAAGACAGCTCCCACCTCCCTCCCCTTATAATTTCCTCTGGGACAGAATATGTACTCAGTATTTCTTATATTATAACATAGTTCCTTGTTTAAGCTGCTGGATTCCCTTTCCTCATTCCAAGTAGATATATCTCAAAATTGTCCTAAGAAGCAGACAATTTGCAAGGTATTTACCGTAGGAACAGCTATCCTCAAGAGCTGTGTGACAAGACAATAAAACATTATGCTTGTGCTTTCAATCTTAACCAGAAATCTAGGATGGATTTGCTCACCATGATGTTTTTACTTAAAATTTTGCTCACGGCGAATAACTTACCGCCTGCTTTAAAAGAAAATATTGATAATGGCATAAAACCATAATGCCAAGGCTGACATTTTATGACAACTGGGGACTGGAGTGCTTGTTACAAATTTGCTTTATTTCTTCACAACTGAAACTCTTACAGTGTTTTATAGGCTTAAGACTACACATGACATATTTAAGGGTCTCGGGAAGCCCTCTGCCTATCAACAAAATGTTAAATGAGAAAACGGGTCTCTGAGCAAATTCTGCACAGTTGTAATGGAAATCTGTGTCAAAGCCGATGGGATTATACTGAGAGGCTTATTTTCAGAAGCGAAAAAAATCGAAACTGTGCTTGAGACATGGGTTATACTATCCAAGAATGTTCTTAGCTGTTTTATTGTCTATTTAACTGTTGAGGCAGCGCATTCCGATTTTGTTTTCACCTCCTATAATGTTTATAACATGGCACACATGACAAGCAATGATATGGCTCTTGCTGAATTCATAACAACAAGCTTTGAGCAATTATTTCATTCTTTAAAGGTTTACAAAAAAAGAGCTTTGGACAGCATTCTTAGGCAACTTTTAAACCAGAAAAAAAAGAGTAAGAACTGGAAAGTGTGTCAGAGGAGTTTTGACACATGGAACAAAAACCTCTCCCTGGGTTTGGTGAAGGTAGTCAATATTGTCTCTTTGAATTCAGTCCAACATGTTGTTCGTTCTCTTCCAGATCTTCTCTATCCAAACAACAGAAGCAGCACAATACACACCGAATTGACAATTATTAAGGGCACTACAAAAGAGAAAAGAAAAAGAAAAATGTCATTATTGTTTTTTCAAAATAGAGACTTAAAAGATAGCAATTTAGTTTCTCTCAATTCACCTGTTACAGATGTTAGATTTTTCATTAGAAAAAGGACTGTCCTTCATCTGAGTCTTCTCAGCTACAGAACAATCTAAAGGCAGTGCTGCTGAGCTCATGCAAAGCCTATACCTTGAATTATTCAAACCTCTTTAAATCCTCAGCCCCTGTTCTACCTCAAGCTAAGAAAAAACAATCACTACCCAACACTAAACCTCATATCACGACCACTGCCAAAGCAAACCACACTGACATCACAGCAGACTTTGAGGTGCGGATAGTGTGTACCATGATCATTCACAAGGCCACAAGATAAATTCTAGATTCTTCATTCAACATGGTACCAATCAACACGATTGAAACAAATTCCGAACATGGTGAACATAACAAATACATTTAAATGTTAAAAGGTATGGCTAAGATAAGCAAACCAGGCTGTACATTTCAACAATTCTGAATTTTAAAACATCTACATAACCAACTGATGCAATTATTATGGGTCTCAGTGTTACAGCCATAGAACACCCTAACTATTAATAACAGAATACTGAGAGGAGACAGTATGTATGTTTTATTGCTTTTGCTGCCCTTCATTTACCTAAAGAGTAACACTGAGTACCAGCCCTGAATTACATTATCCTAATAGAAAGTATCCAGTCACATAATGTTACAAGAAATGGCAACATGCATTATCATTAGCTTTCCTCAGTATTATTTATCATGAAAATAAAAATATCCCTTTTTTACCTTAAAATAAATAAACTTACCCTTTTCATAGTCATAAAAAAAACTCAACTTTAAAACACTAAATGGGGCATATATACAAATTATCAGTGATGTTGCTGTAGATTTAATATTAGTACTAATACTTTGGAGTAGAACTAATAACAGCAATAGTAGTGACAAATATAATTATACTAATGCGATTAAGAGATTTGAGTTTCTTAGAAAATATGGCTTTAGATTATTTTATTTCATAGAAATCTCAAGCACGGTTAATGGAGGAGTTCTAAAATTTAATTTATATTAATTAGTTTAAGGATGTTAAATGAGGTTACCATTACACCTAGAATAGATATGATTAGTTTCAAAACCCACAACATAGTCCATGTCTGAAAGCTCAAAATAAAATCTAAAAATGTTGGAAACAACTACACCCTGGAGAATTAAAGCTGAACCACCATAAAGTATGTCTCCAAATCTAGTTAAGTAAACTGGAATGGTGCACAGTAATGACCTTTGTATTTTACATGATCTAGCTTGAATGTAAATAAAGTTTGCTTTCTTTATATCTTGTATTAGCATCAGATACAAACATGCTGATTCAGCTAATGCAATACAAACTTACCCCTCATCACTGTCCTCACAGAACGAACAAGGTTCATCAGCTGAGATTTAATTCCTGGTTCATCACCAAAACCTCCAATTCCTTGATCTGCTCCCCAGCCAACTAACAAAAACAAAAGTGAAATTATTAAGACCAAAGGTTTTGTTTATGTGTATGATCTATTTTATCCTTTTGTACTGGCTATAGTTAAAAACAACAGTAAATTATAATGCGTTAGCTTCAATAATATTCTAAAGTATTTTTTAAATGAGAGCCTTCATTTGAGTTTTCATTTTATTTTTAAAATATTTTCCAAAAACAGTACTAAGTCCATTAGCTAAATCATTCCTAAGGATAATCGTAGTAAAAATAATCAGAAGTCACCGTCCGTATTCCAGAATACAATAATATCAAGCTAAGCAATAAGGAATCAGTTTAGATAGCGAATAATAAACTACAAATCACAGTCAAAGATCGCTTTTAGTAACCGCTGAAATATAATTTATGAAATAATCGGTCTTTTTCACATTCGAGTTCATGTGCGTTATTAAAAAAACTTGTGAGTTGTCTGTAACGACGTTCTACTGCTCTCCTCGCCTTCTTAAAAACTCGGTATTTGTACACACGTCAAAATCGTGTAGTACTTGTTCCAGGCAGCTATCGTACACTCATAATAAACCAAGTAGTTTCGCAGTATTTAATAATGTTCATTAAAGTTAGTACTGCCTCACCCTGTATACTATACTGTAAAAAGATGCTAAAGATGCTTTGGTTATTTCAACAGCTAAGTGCATCATATTGTTATATACGTTACAGAAATACATTTAGAAAATACACTTACTTTTGCTTAAAAACCTCTCTTCGTGTAAGACAGCTACCGCATTTACACATAAAATCGCTGCTTGAATCAGAGAATAGAGTGTGAACGCCATGCTGGCACTGTCTTCGGAGCTATGACGTGTACCTGTCAGCTGGGACGGCATCTCGCAAAGGACAATCCGGGCTATTACAGGATAGTTACTCTTTTAACCAAAACGTGGATCTCATTTTTCTGACATATTTTATTTTGAAAGAAAACAAGTGAATGATTAAACACAAAACACTGTTTTTACTTTTACGCTCGTACACGACTGTAAAAGGTTAACATGTGCTATTCTGCTTCCTGACAATGGTAATGTATATTGAATCTAAAGACAGGGCACTAGTGCTATTTGGAAATGGACCAGATCCCAGGAGGTACTACCAATCCACACTGAAAGCGTTTCCGAAGAGTTTTTCAGTCGTCCGTCTCACGAAACAGATACGCTTCCATTTTAACCAATGTTTCAATCCACACCGGCTCCGCTAGACCCGCGTCTCACGTCTTCCAGCGTTTTTTTACGCTCCGAGTCTATTTTTTTCCACTTGCGCGCGTGAGTGAAGCGTAAACCCCATAGAGATCCATTCAAATCACACAAAACTCATACTTTCTATACCCTGTAAACTATACAAGCACAGTCTACAACAATATTATGGTCATGCTGGCCCAGAGTGGTCCATTGATACAGTGCAACTTTTCACTTTGCCACAAGCTAGCTGATGACACCGACATGTGTAAAGTATTGTGGTTGTTTAGCCACAAAAAACAAGACATCTTTTGTTTGTCCAACCCCTCGTGTCGGGTTTTAATAAGCTACACTGTGTTGTAATTACAGGCAGTCCAAATTCGGCTGTTTTTCTCTCATGTTCCTTTGACTTCCCATATTTGAATACGGAACGCAACTGTCGGAATTGGTGAGGATTGGACGGATGGTCGCTTATGCTACGCTGACGTGTCGCTTCTGGTGTGAATTCGGGGTAGGATTTTGTCAGATTTTAGAAGCTAAACCAGACTAAAACTGAACAGTGCCGTGATAGGAAACTTATAGAAACCTAGTGTTGGTCAACTAATAGATATACACTTAGGCATTAAAACATTCCTGAAATACCTTCACTCAGGTATTTGCAAAATACACACAGCCATTGAATGCCATGTAATGATAACTGGGAGCAGGAATGACTTCAGTAGGTTGCATTTTTCCTAGTGCTGTGTGACTGTGTGGTCAAATGCTTTCTCTGATCTTCAAAATCTGCTCAATTTGCCTCTCTTCCCTGCCTTTTCTCTTGCTCCGTGTGTTCTTCTTTTCTGCCTGTGGTTTAGTTTTTGTCTTTTGCTATTTTCTTCTCATATTTCTTTTTATAGGATTTTCAGAATGAAATTACATGATTCCTGCTCTGCCAGTGTAATCTATTACTCTCCTGTGTAATCTAATTGGTAAAGAAGCTGTGCATGTCTTTCAATGCATCATCTTGCAAAAAAAGAAGTCAAAATTAAGGAATAATAAATACAGAAGTTCTGATAGGTACTATATTGTTGTATTTGTTAGTATAAAGCTAACAATTCATTCAGTGAATTGTATTTCCTGTTGTGTCAGTGATATGGCATCCATTTGTATAAACCAGGAGTCCCTTAACATCCGTACACACGGTTAACTAATGAACACAAAGTGCTGTCTTATGCAGCTTTCTTTTTAGTCTTTAATTCATTCATGTAATACAGAAAGAAAGGTTTGTAGGTTCTGCAACCATATTTTCGTCTTTAAAATGAAGGTGTAGCTCTGAATATAATTAAGTAATTCTGGTCATTGAATGTCAAAATTCACATATATGACAAAGTTTTAAGAGATTTAAAAACTGGAAATAAGAAGCAATCTGTCACATCCTTACAGATGTTGTGGGCATACAGTACTTTGATTCATGCTGACTTTACCATGAGGAATGTTCTGACATTAAATCACTTCTTCAGGGTGAGCTTTGAATTAATATTGCTGTCAGTGATAAATGGCTAAAATCATCTCTATTGTCTGTCTGCAAAAACACACACCAAATCATCTTTTGTTGGTGTAATTTAAATGAAATGAAAAAGAAAATTACATTTTTATGCACACATACTTAAAACCTAACTTGTTCTCTAACAAGGGAAAATGTGTAGCTATTTAATAATATTGTGGATTCCAAAAGGGAATTTTAATGTATTTTTCCACACTGTATTTACACATGAAAAATATATCTGTGCTGTTGAGAAAGACAAAACATTTCATGAAAAAAACAAGCAAGCCTAGTTAGTTGTTTTAAGTTCTTATTATAGACTTTTTATTTTATCCACATAAATAGTAAAGAAACTACAAGAACATAATTTAAATACATTTGCAGTAACAGTTTGTCATAATGGTTTATCATTATTTTTTTAATTACAGTCCCAAAAAATGGGCAAGGGTTTTCTGTGGTTCTGTGACATTTCACTTCACTCCAGCACAGTTTTCTTCAGAAATGAACTTCCTTCATCCTCAGATGACAGCAGGATGATACTGTCACTTCAGTTTAATGACCAAGCAAACAAAAGATATGCGTTCATTTTACAGGTACTGTATCAGTCTGAAAAATGAAAAGGCTTGGGTGGTCTATCTTACAACTTTTGCTGACCTTACCAGGGTGTAGAGTGGAGGAAAGAGGAAAGGGGAGTCCTGTTTTCGCAAAGAGGAACAAATACAAAGCTGAGAACCAGTGCTCCCTGTCCTACCACTGGAAAATCCTTGTAATATAACTTTGCTAATTTTACACTTTCAAGTCCGTGTATGGGTATGAGGTCACTTGTGTCTGGGTTGCCTTGTGGAGAACCCTTGTGTTAATAACATGATTTCTTCCAGAGATCTGCTGGAAGCTCTGGGCAGGTGATTGTAGCTAATAGCAGGTGTACTTCAGGTACCTGGAAACAGAGGAGAATGCACTGCATCACACATGTACTCTTCATTATTTCTCTTGATTTTTATATACTACAAACTCTTTTCTGTTCACTCACACGCTCTAGGACTAGCATGTAATAATTCTTAAATGCAGGTAGTTTGGACTAAAAGCCAATAAATGCTAATTACTGTACATTAAACTGGCAACTATTACATACCAGCGGTTCCACAACACAGCAGGTCAGGTGGAATTGTTATTTTTTTCCCAATTGAATTAAGGAGTAACTTTAAGTTGGCTATATTGTGCAAGCCTAAAGTGCAATTTAGCCAGGACACCTAGATTAACACCTTGCTCATACACACTGTGACATGGGATCTTTAATGACCTAGTAGCAAAACACAGATTTAATGTCTCATTCAAAGGATGGAATTTAATACAGAACAGTGTCCTTTTTCAATGATGGGGTATTGCATTAGAAATTCAGGTCAAAGGTCCAATAATGCAACCTAATAATGCATTAATGCAATTCTATGGTCACAGATCCCAGATCCCAAACGTGCATATACAGTACAGGCAAGTTTAAGAAAGGGAGATGAATCTGTTTATAGAAAAATACATAGATGTCCACATACCTTTTAACTTTTGTTGAGATGGGTACCGATTTTCTCTTTCCTTATTAGGCTTGCATAGGGAATCTAGAACATAATACATGCAAGGATGTATTGGATGAAGTAATAGCTAAAGAAATATTCTACCAGTTTAAGGTGAACTGTCATTATAAGTTGAACACAATGGAAACCTGTGTGAATACAGTAACATTTTTCCAGTTCTTTAATTTCAAAGGAACAAAAATGTTGCATGTTGTGAGAAACTACACTGTACTGCTACACCTGGAAAAGGTTTTAATTTTAGTACATTATATGTAGCTGTAGTTCTGCTCTGGGAATTGGCATGAGAGGTTGTTGTTATGGGGGTTTTGTATGAAATTCAGACTCTGCATTAAAGTATAGATGTAAGAAAAGATCTTCCATGGCTGAAACAGCAAAGCACTGTTGTCACTTCTGCTGAAACAGGAAATTATAGAAGCTGAGCTTTTCTGCACTGCAGTCCTATCCTAACATGCCTGTGGTATTTTAGGTCAAGTAGATCTGTCAGCGGTTTGCTGGTGCTTCTGCTTATATGAAGAAAATAAACCTTTGAATTAAGTTAATAAAGCTGAACTGTATTTTGTGAGACTGACCATTTTTGACTGACCATATGTATGCATAATTATGCATACATAATGAAAGGGATTAAAATGCAAACAAAGCTATTGATTCCAATATTTAAATTATGATTATTTCATGTTACACTTGAAGCTATCATTATCTATTGGTTTACACAAGAAACAAAATTGAAGCATTCTCTTCAATTTGCAAATTTCATCCATTTGTCTAACCAAATTTGACTTATTTTACATTAAGAAAAGGAGAAAGGACATTTTCTGTAGTCACTGATTCATCTTATTTTCTGTTTCCTTTCTGTTTAAGAAATAACTTTTTTTCAGTTTCTTAAAGCAGTGCAAAAAATAATAAAGCTGATACAGTATAGAAGTATTCATCATTTATTAAAAGTAGGGAATTGCATAGTACTTTGCATTGCATAGTAGTGACATAGTATCTGGTAGATATCACTAGTAATGATTCCTTTATGTGTTGATGTATGAGTATGATTAATAAACAAAAAAGTTTCAGCTTTTGATCAAATTCTTAAGTTAAAGAAGGAATGGAATATCATTTATTGTAATGAAGCAGACAGATGATTTGATAAACTGCTATAATATTTTTAAGCATTCCTTGTTCTGTCTGAATTTGAGTAGATGTTTTTACTCATTTGAAATATATCACACCAACAAATGCTTACAAACAGTATTCTCCACAAATGTGACAGTTTTTCCATTCACAGATTTGACTAATGATGTTCAAATGAAGCAGAATAAATATACACAGAATGGCAGTGAGAGCGTGCAGTCTCTTAAGGTATAACTCGACAGATGTAGAAATGATTGATCTTGAATATAGAACACTACATTAAACTAAATGCAAGCTACTTCAAATAAAATCTTACGCTTGGAAGCTATGAACTAAATCATGCCATTTGTAAGTTTTATCTCTTTCAGTATTAAGATTACATATACAACAAAATCATCAGATTGAATTAATCAGATTGCAATTTTTAAAAGTTAATATTGTTTTTTATCTCGGCAGCAGTTATTTCTTTCAGTACCCTATCTTTAAAAAATCTGTGTCCCACAGTTAAGCAATGACTTTGGTTATTGACTGCATGATTGCTTCCCATGCCTGTGTGTGTTTTTGCTGCAGTGTGGGCACAGTCAGATACTGGCCTTTTCATGAATCCTTTTATTAACTGATAAACACCATTTTATAATGTGACCGAAGCTTGCTGTTCAAGTGTGACATTTTAATCCTTCGCTTCATTTCCTGTGGCTGCCTTATTTAGTATTGTATTTTTTGCTTCATTAGAAAATATGTTGCTTTATGATCATACTGTAGTATCTGGTTTTAACTAGTCTACTTAGTTTTGCAGCTCCCATGTGTAAAGGCATTACTAAATAATAATACAAATTATTATTATTATTAAAGATGAATTCATGATGAGTTTGTTTAATTATGTAGCTGGGTATAATAGGAATTTATATTGGAAGCCATTTAGGCAGCCCTGATTAAATGCATGTGAAGTGTGGCGCATTAACAGTCAAGGCATCTGACAGCCTTCATCTGTTCTCACAGCAGGGGTAAGGTTGATGACCTCTGGATCATCTCTTCAAGGAATGCGCCTCTGCCTCATCCTAGATCACAAAGTCCCCTGAGACAGGGGCACTCAGTGTCCGTATCAATCAGGCTGTCGTTGCCTTTTATTGAACAGAGGCATCTACCACTAACTTAATTTCACTTCATTTACCTTACATTGTTATCCGTGCTGGTCTCCAGCATATGCTGGAGCAATAATTATATCTGACCTTACCCAGCAATGTAAATCTGTAACGTCTGATATGTACACATTTAATTGACTGTTTTTTAATCTAGATAGCCGTATGACGTAGATAGATGACGTATAGTACAAGTCTCTTTTAAGCATGTTTGACGAAGGGAAGTTTTTTTTATAATAAATCTTAAAAAAATTTAAATCGGTGCTCTTCTCTTACCATTTGCAATTGCTGAACCATCTCTTCTCTGTATGCCAGCTCTCTCTTCATTTGG
Organism: Atractosteus spatula; assembly: GCF_055471065.1. Classification (NCBI taxonomy): domain Eukaryota; kingdom Metazoa; phylum Chordata; class Actinopteri; order Semionotiformes; family Lepisosteidae; genus Atractosteus; species Atractosteus spatula. The sequence goes on along the minus strand of NC_142708.1, from coordinate 59,992,044 downwards.
TCCTGAAAGTTATCTGGTTAAAAAAAAAATAAAAGCAGAGATTTCTTGGGGATGCAACATAATTTCATCTATATGGAGACATTTAGATTGAAAAAAAAACATTTGTATAAAAAAATGCATTTTATTCTGACAGGGTACAAGTGGGAACCTGAAGTTTCACTATCCAGGACATTGTGTTTCTGCTTTCTACTTTTCAGAGTGGAATAAACCTTTAAGATAAGGGTTATACAGCTCATTCTTTTAATTCTCTGTCTGCACTCTGTTATTATGGAATATGAATGAAATCTGTATTTGTATGTGAAAAATCTTCTTTTTCTTTTTCATGCCAAACACATTGGACAAAAAAGTTTTAAATAAAGAGACAAGATGCATATTTTTTAGATATCAAAACAGTGAAAAAATTATAGTTTTTCCATTTATGCACACTCTAAAGTTTTGTAAATTATATGTGAAATAATGAGCACAAATAAAAATCATATCTTCAGCTCACCGATATTTTTTATATCTGTGCTGGTTAAACTATCTGTACACTGTGCTCCAGAGTATGTTTTTCCAGGTCATATTATGTCCACCAGATGTCACTGTTGGCATATGAACTAAGACATCAGTTGTCGCAGTTGACTGTTAAAATGGGTTCATGGCACACCTGGAAAACCTTTTAAGGTTTTCTTTACTTGACAAAAACAGTTTCATGTTGCTAGAGCTGCTGTCTGATAACATAAAAAACAACAGATTTACATCTTTAAAAAACTCACATTTTTATGAAAAACTATGCCAAGGCATTTATTCGCAGCTCCCCTCAGCCATTTCTGTATTTCAAATAGTCGTGGATTTTTCTACTGCGAAACCACGCTACTTAGTAAGTCAGTTCTGAGAGGAACAAAATGCTCAGCCTCAGGGTTCATGTTCAATGACAGTTGACAAATGTGTATTCTGCAGTTCATATATAACCATTTTAAAGTAAATATAATTTGTTCACATACAAATTCAAAGAGTTCTATTGGCATGACCAATGAATTACATGTTACCAAAGCAGAAGCAATGATCAGAATGTCTATAGATATTTATAGTAAAAAAACCATATTGGCCACTTATGGACATAAAACATTATTATTTGACAGGCTCACTCTCAGGCTGTGACAGTATGACAACATAAAACTGTTAAGGTAAAAACTGACCCTGCATTATGATTTGGAGTAAGGATTGTAAGGTGGGAGGACACTGTAAAGTTTACTTACGGAACACTGGAAAAGTAGCATTGCCTTTCAGTGCATGAAACTCCTGTTCCAGCCGTCTTCGTAGATCAATCTGTTCTAACAGCACTTTCTGGAGCTCTTCTGCAAGACAGACACAGTGGAAAAGAAGCTATTACAGTCAGGAAGCTAACCACAACACAGTAGCCTGCAGAGCACCAAGGAGTCCATTTCTCAAGCCAGACAAGCAATGATACATAAGAGTGATCTCTTAACAAATAACAAATGTATAACAAATAATTCCAATACATTACAAATGTATATATTAGCTTCAGTAACACGTGGAGCCCCTCAATGAATTCTCCATCAATGGAGGCTTTCTCCTCAGTTACATTAAGCCGAAATTTGTTGCCTTATTAAAACCTTATTCTTTGCTACGGAAACAAACCAACCTGACCCAAATCCCTATAAGCTATTGGCATCTTCTGTACCTTTTTCCATGTTTTCCACATCCTTCTTTAGAGATTCTGGTGGATTTGCTTCTTGGCTCTCATCACCTGTATCAAAATGGAAAAATGTTTGTAATTGTTATGACTTGTAGAGGTGCAATTACACACTACATAAGTCATGATACATTGAAAACACTGTCTTCAATTCTCCTCACAGTATGGTGCAGATGATATGTGCAGTAAGCAAGCCAAGGAAACTAACCTCATTTTACTGAAGGATTTTTATGTATTGCTGAATATATGTGGTCCGGTCATTTATTTAACTATTATTGTATTTGAAATAATACTAATACAATATTATGGTGATGACAGCATGGTACCTCTGCCTCACAGTTCTTTATTTTGATTCTGGATTAGAGAGTCTTCTGCGTGGAGTCTTCTTTTTCGTGGGGTATTCTCGTTTCTTTCCACCTTTCAAAGGCATGCTGGCTAGGTTAATGCATGTCCCAGAAATGTGTCTCGCTCTGTGTGTCTGTGCCTTGCAATGAACTGGCCTCCCACCAGGGGTGCAGTCCTGCCTTGCACCTTGTGTCTGCCAGGTTAGGCTCCTTAGGACGGATGGAATAATACAGTAACTGTGTTGTCTCAGTTCATTCATGAAATATTCCCACCATGTCAATAATACTTTTGTTTTAGAAAAGAACAAACTCCCAGTATTATTAGGTGAAAAGGAAACACTTGAACTCCCAGGAGGGACTTAAAATTAAAAATCTTCAAGACATATTTTAGCAATTTACTGTATAACAAACTGCACGATTATAAGATTTCTGCAAGGTTCCAAATAACCATCATATTCTCAGCAGTACTTCAGTCTCATTACAGGTGAGCATCATAGCCTGTTAGTGATGTTAGTGTTGTTAGTGTTAAAGTGCATCCCTGATATTAGTCAGAAGAAACCTCTGGACAATGGTTTCTATGACAGGAATTTGGAGTTTAAGTGATTATTCGAACATTTCCTGTTATTCACGTTAAATGCAAAGAAGATATTACCCATGAAGTGGACTTACTGATATAAAAATAGTACAATGCACATAAGTTTAGAAGATACAAATATCTAAGACTATTTGATTTTAAGATACACATTACATTTTTACATTTGATTCTTATTAGAGAACAATTCTCTTCCATCGCTGCCTGAAATGCATGGTTCGCAAAATGTGATCTGGGGGACCCATGGGGTAACTCAGAGAGATTCCAAGGGTCCCTAGGGGAAATATTTCACCCCAAGATTAAAATTGTCAGTTATCAGTTCTGCACTCATTAATAGAAAGGGCTTCCTTGCCCTGCAGTAAACTTTCAAATATTTCATTATTATAAAATTATAAAAAATAATTTTCATAACTTTATGTTAATATAACATGATGTGCAGTGCCCTTGTTGAAGGTGATCCTGAGCCAAGTGACAGGGAATTTCTGTTGTGGGTGGCTGATGTAAGTGACTACAACACAACGTATTCTAGACGTTTTTCACTATTAATATCATCAGAATTTAAAGGGGGCTTCTTTTAAAAGTGACTGCATGAAAAGGAAGAAAAATCCTGACTTAATTTCCTAAGGCTGCAACTGAATCGCAGTATTGTATATACAGTAAAACCCATTGGAGTAGATTGAAAAAAAAAAGTATTGCATGGATTTGTTGAAGGGGAAGAATGTGAATAATACAACTTGGCCATCTATTACACCGGTATATTGTATACTATACTGTATGTCAATGTGTGAATGCAAAGGCATGGACAAATCAAAAGCAATCCTACACATTTGGGTATATAATCTCCCTTTCTGTTTGATTTCTTCCTCCTTAAGCCTTCTAACATTTTCTTCATTTCAAACTGCAGTGTTCTCACTCCCTTCCTCTCTCTGTCTCATTTGACAAGCAAATTTGCAGACATTGCCGGAGGATAACAACCTCGTTTGACAGTCAATTAACCGTGAATAGTCAAAGCCAAAGCAGTTTGCATTACATAAATGGAAAATTAGATTCTTTTCTCCCAAGAAACAGAACTCTCCTTAAGACACTGCAATAGACACTTTGGAATCAAAACTTCTAATCACGTCCTCTCTCAGCCCTTGGAGACATTTAGCAATCAGGCAAAGGTGGTTTCATTTAATTTGTTTCATGTAATTTTTAAAATGTATTATACATTATGTGAAGAGATCATTATCGTGTAGATAATATAAATGTTGGCATAGATGTCATAAAACACTTTTAATGTCTTTTTGACAGATATTAAAAGCAATAAGCTGTGATCTTTTTAATGGAAGGATTCTTGGAGGAAAATGCAATTATTTCCTTTCTATATTGTTCAAATACTGATTGTCGCCTTTCTTATGTTCACTGATATTCTTCTTGAAATTGTACATGTCCCAGAAGAATGGATTTGCAATGACATTGGAATAAAATCAAGGGCTTCTCCCTTTTCTTGGTTATAGCTGGTAGTTTAAAGGTTTCTTATTTAAGTCCATGCATGAGTTAGATACAGTATATACACATATTTACAAGCAAAACTACTCATTGTTTTCTATTTTTTGGACTGCAAAAACATTCTACCGTAAAAATTAATAACCCTTTCAGAACACAGAAATTCACATGCACAATACATACCTCCAGTCTCCCTCCAGTATTCAGGAGCAGAAGTGTCTGTGTCTGAAACAAAAAAGTTGCTCTGTTCTTTGTTTTCCTCTGTAAGAACAAGAAACCAAAAAGGTTGTTAATTCCTCCACTTTTCTGGGGACATGACAACCTGCTTTGCAATTGCCAGAGTTAAACAACATCTTTGTATCGCCTTTCCTATTTTTGTGTAAAAGTATATAAAAATGAGCAGACGTTTCTATACAGGACCTGCTTTTAAGATGTTAATGACAAATTTTATTTTTTTAAGGCAAAAAATGTATTTTCCAAAACAAATAACATTGCAACCTCCTTAATTCCTGTTTCAGGAAGTGGCTTACAAGGTGTGAAAATATCTTCAATAACCAGAAACCTTGCTAGCTTATTGGAAAACAAAATATCTGACACGATGAATGAAAGCACCCGCACCTGAAAGGCTGCTGTTTTCTTTGGTAGCAAATGCTGTTTGACTGTCCCCTCTGTTCTTGTGCCCCTGAAAAATAAATAGCGGAGAAAATAGTGAAATATCTTTACAAAAAATAGTAGTAATTCAGAGTCACACTTTAAAGGACTCTTGAGGGATTCTATATGTGTAATATACATACCTACAACTAAAACGTCAAAAGGAACAATCTACACGAAAGGCAGCATAAAATCCTTCAGTAATGCTACCGTAGATCTGGAGCTTGTGAATGTATATAACTATGTAAGCGTATATACATGGACGTAAACAATAAGGGGTGATTTGAGGTGTGTCAGTATTAATTTAACCACGCTGTTTTCTCCATATTACCAGATTAACTAGCATCATGAAAGAACAATTCTTCCCACTACAACAGCTGTGCCCAACTCCTTCAGCTATCACAGCTGATGCAGTCTTTCCATGGGTTAAAGATTAAGAAGGCTAATAGGGAAAAGTGACAAAGGAAGAACAAATATAATGTAGCTGTTAAACAATATGCGATTCGGCTTATTAGGGAGAATCAAAGCGCGCTGAATATTTTATTTCTGCAGGGAACAGGACTATCAATCTTATTATGCATATATATCAACTGAGCCTAAAGCTGTATTTAAATAATAATTAGCTAAACAGCCTTAAGGGAATATTTACATCTTTGTAGCTTGACTCTTCCAGTGAGGCATGAATTGGGCTGGAGTCTTTTAGACTGGCAGGTGAATTGACAGCCAGGCTATTTTTGTCCTCTACTGCTTCTGCAGCAATACTGGGGAAATGCACCCTGTCTTTATTCCTCTGCTCCCCATTCTCCGTGAGCCCTCGGAGCTGGATGCACTGCCTGTTGCTGAAGTCTTCCTCCTCTTCATCCTGCTTGGTCTCCACGTCCACCTCCTGCTCCTCATCACTGTCACCACTCTCACTTTGGTAGCTGCAGCTTGTCCCTGGAGAAAGATGCCGGTCGGAGCCAAATTCCTCCAGATTTCCATGCAGCTTCGCAATGCTCTCAGCATCTTTCACAACTGGCCGGAAGGCAGAGTGGTAGCTGGCCTTCCTGGCCTGGAAAGAAGGTGTTTCCATCAGCTTGAGCCGCCCGTCTGGGACAGGTCGGAGATCGTTGGTCGCAGATGTGCAGTCATTTTCGAACAGTCCACTCCTGGGATTGGCCAGGCTCCCTGTTTCGCTTTGTTCCGAAAGGTCTAGGAAAGCCTGGCGCAATGTAGGGTTTTCCGTCAGGGAGGTGAGGGCGTTGGGCTGAGGCTGGAGGTAGGTGGGGACTGGTATGCCGCCTGTTGTCCTTGGTGGCCAGAACATGCAGAAGGGAGGGTAGAAAGTGTCTTTTCTACCTGGCCAAAGGAGACCAGAAAGTCCACTATTTTTTTGCCCGTTGGGTGTCTCGCTGTCGTCCTTTTTTTGACAAAGACTGAAAGCTGGGAAGGTGTAAGGGTTTGGGAAGAGAGAGGTAGCAGGAAACTTTTGTAACATGCCAAAGCTCTTGCTTGGGACTGGGATGACAGGGTAGCTGCGTGGATTTTTCCGGGGCGACAGGCTAGTCCCATCAACGTCTTCATCCTCATCGAATCTGGCTCTTTTCTGGCCAAGATCTGGGGAGATCATGTGTGGGAGTGCACTGTTGACAGCCTTTACCTGCCCCAGTGAGGAACAGTGGCCATGTGGAAGGGCTCTTTTGCGGCTGCCTCCATTGAACATGGCCTTCACATCCTCCCAGGCAAAGGCCAGATCGTCTGGTGGAGTTTTGTCAGTCAGTTTGAGGTGGCGCCGCCATGAGTTGAAATTGGCAGCATCAGGCTGGGTGTACTTTGCTTCCGGGGTGCGATGGGAGTGAAAAATGAACTTATTTGGAGAAAAGTACATATTGCAGTAGGAGCATTTAATGCACTTTGCCCTGGAGCTGTTGTACCGGGCAGGAACAAAGTTTCCTCTGCAACCCCAAGCGCATTCGTGTGTCACATCAAAAGCAAAGTTGTCAGGGAGCTTAGGGGGACTGTTCTCCCCCAGGAAGGACTTGCAAAGTCTTTCAGCTTCTCGTTTGGTGATCATGCCACACCTTCTGGAAGAGATGGGCATGGCCCCTGCTCGTCGCAGGATCTCCAGCTGCACCGGAGTGCACTGAACACAGGTGATGCCAAGGGCCACGCGGCGATTATGGATCTCATTGTAGCTGTAGTTCTTCAGCAGGGTGTTGGAGATCTGAGCCAAGCACAGCCTCTCCTGGTTGTCGATCACTAGGGAGACAATGGGAACGCCATATAGCACAACCTGGCCAACCTGGTTGGGCTTCAAAGAGGAGGAGTGGTTGGTCCTAGGTGGTGTAATAGGCTCTTGCTGGTAGGCGTTTGGAGGTGTGGTCATTACGATGTCGTTTGGTCCAGGGAGTTGATTTTTTTCCATTCTTTTGAGGTTCTTCTATGCAGTTGTTTTTCCCCCTGGCAGAAAACATTACAAATATGTATCATTACAACCAAGCATTTAAAGTGCTACACCAGATTTAGGGTTCTTACTTTTTTTTTAAATGGAGGTTTTGAATGCTTACTGCTGCACTTCCAAATTTGAAGTATCAAGTAAACAACACATTTTACGATGTTCTTAATTCATAGTGATATTTCATTTGAACCCAATTAAAACATAAGAAATACCACCACTTTGAAATCAAACTGACAATAATGATCATTAATAAACTAATATTCAAGGAGAAATAGGGTAAGACTGAAGGACAACAATCAATTTTAGATTTAATATTTGCAAAAGAAATATATAAGCCTTTCATTTGGTTATTTTTTGCGAAAGGGTCAACTAGAAGTGTACTGTAAATCAAATATCTCAACAAAATCACGTGTTGAATAAATAAAATATGGGTAGGCATAAACTCTAAACTGTTTAATGTAGGTTAACACAAACAAGAGTTTGATAAAACAGAAAATAACAACGCTTTGCCAGGTTTCCAGGGAAGATTTCAAGCTCACAATCAGTGCTATATTCTAAACTATGAGGAACATTTTTGTCTACTAAAAATAGCTCTTAAGTGCTAAAACAAATCCTTTACTATTTCTCATTTTGTTTTTAATTACAAATGTTATAGTCTTTTATTTTATGAGGGTTCTCATAAACGATATATCCTGCTATCAGAACAGATGTATATCAAGTATTTTGCTTTTTGCATTACATTTGAGTAATTTAACGACTGTTTTTAAGAAAAGTGAATGTATTTCTCCGTTTCTTTTTTTCTTTCACGAAGACAATTAGTAATAATCAAAACGTGAAACAGAAATAAAAAAATATATCATTTTAAGACATAGTGCTTAAAAATCAATATGTTTAATTTCTGTCTATGTACAGTATATTACTTGTATTTTATTTTACCTGAAAAGAACATACCAATATTAATTGCATTGTTTTATCAATAATATTTTCCGAAAAGTTACTGAACTAATGTTGTATGTGAAGACGAGTATTTGTTTAATTGCCGTTTTAAATATGTGGTTACAATTTTATATTTTAAGCTCTCGGTGAGACTTAATTTATTTCTGTTTAAAATATACATCATTGAACTTAAATTTCATCTCATTGGTAATGACGACGATCAAACAATGATGGGAAAAATAATAGATTTCCCGTAATGTTTTTCAATATTGTAATATTTAATCCTAAACAATTAAATTTTGTTTACATTACCATTTAAATTCAGTCAACAACAATAACCTTTATTTTATATAGCGCTTTACGGTATCACCGAACACTCTATTCAAAATCTGCAACCACTTTAAAAAAATTAGGATTTAAGATGTTGACCTTTGCAACGACAAAACACTACTTTAGGTACCTATTAAAAATTGCATTTGTTGTTAAACACACCGTATGTTTAACGGGCTGCTCAGAGTGCGAACTGTAGAGGTGTCCCCTTTTTATGTATAAACAAAAATAGGTTTTTCACTTATTCTATTACAATTTGACAATTAAAAACATCCCTAATGTAACACATTTAACTGGATTAAATTATTAAGTCAACAATGATAAAAGCAGAAAGATGTATGTAAATTATTTCCACACACTTCAAGCCTGTTGCTCAATCATTATCAAACGAGAACTACAGTATATAACTGTAAACCTGCTCAATTGACAATCGTGAAACGATTTAAGAAAACATTTTGCAAAGCGGTCAGGACGGTTTATAAACGTCCCGTACAAAACGCAGTCTATAGACATAAAATTATGCACACCCTTCCAAAATGAAAACATAAGCATACGTTGCGTTCTCCATAGTCTAAAATACAAAGAACAGTTCGAATTGTTATGTAAAAATAAAGAACAAGCTCAATAATAATAATGATGATGTTTTAATGTTCTAAAGTTATATAAAAATTAAACAATAGACTTTTACCTACTTCAGTCTATGTAGTACAAAAGTCGCATACAACAGGAGAGGAAGCGGTTTTACTTTAAAAAAGAATAGAAGGGTTTTTAATATTTTCATTCTGACAAACACAAAGCTAACCTTTCCCTACCTTTAGTACAATAAGGAAAATATATATCCTCAAATGAAAGTGCGGGGCAACATTTTCTCCAATGCAAGAACAAACAGACAATCAAAAATGATCTTCTTTGTAAATAAAAACAAAAAACGCAAAGTCCCCACAACCAAATTACAATTATTCGCCTTCCAGTGCCAATAACTTACCCCTACTGCTTTAAGAGTGGATACTCTACATTGCCAGGTTACAAATTCCCTTTAAACGATCTGTTTGCTGTCTGAGCTTGTACCAGTGTGTTGGGTTGCAAGTTGATTGGCGTAGCTCTGCCTCTTCACTGGTCCGGCTGCTGAAGAGCTTTTCCGAGCAACCAATGACGTCTCACTACCTGCCACTCAACGCGTTTTACACTCTAAAGAGGGGCTAATGCATGAGCCGAGCCCCAGGCTACCTCGGATGCCGTTCACCTCGAATCTGAATGAAGAAACCCGGCAGTCGACACACACCGTGTGTGCACATTTTGTCAAAGTTGAGGAGGAAAGGAGAATGTCGTTGGGAAGGCTGAAAGCGGGAGAGCTGCTGCCCAGATTGTGAATGATGTTGTGCGTCTGAACTTCTTAGCTCTGACCTCTCCTGCCCCTGCCATAAAGCTACCATTCAAAACTACCTGTATTAAACTGAGACCTCTACAAGACTACGAACATCCCTGCGGGTTTTAAAAGATAAAATTAAAATAAATAGTAGTGTTTGCTTTATTAATGGTACGACTGCATTTCTGCAAGTTCTTAGTCTCTATGCCAAGAGTTGTTGAATTTTAGTGATATTTAAATTATTAGTTTTCTTCCTCAAAAATGGTAAACAGCTCGATTATGTGGTTAATAATTGAATTGTCCATACTTTATAATAACTTTACAAATCATTTACATACAGTTGATTAACACGTTTTAAGACATTGGATTGTAACCGAAACAATGTTTTTATTTCATGTTTGATGAATACATCAATTTTCAGTCAGAAATTAAATATGTAAATAAAGTGTTAGTGCAAATCTGCGAGTCATATTTGCCATCGTCAATGTTTTTGAGAAATGTACCTTTGACTAAATATCTGAGAATGTAAGCACATTTGTAAAAATGCAGCACAAGGCATTTCTGTTATTTAGCCTCGATACACCTTGACAGAATTGCCGAATACAAATTATGTCTGCGTTTATGTTAAGAATTTAACATTCATTATTGTGATCTGCACACGCCATACACCCGATTATATCAAAAGACAAACAGAATTATTCATTGGCAAGCCAGTGACAGTTTAATACTGCGGCAACTGCAGTGTAGTCAGTGTAATGACGTGAGACTCCTCTACAGACACGGCCCGTAATGAATAGACCAGGTCTTCAAGAAAACGAAGGAACGCCTTGTTAACCCCTCCCAGCCTCAAGCATTATACTGGACGCCGTCAGTCCCACTCCAATAAAAAAGTATTTTTTTCATAGGTCAAGGATAAGGCTTAAATGGGTTTAATACACTACATTATAATGACATTGTATTTCTTAGCAATGTATAGGAAGGTGGGCTAATACCGAGCATTGCGGCAAAAGTTTAATCAATATGTGCTATATATATTTGCGTACAAAATCTTTTAAAATGATGAGACAGATTCAGGAGTTTCAAACAAATCGGCTTCAAAACGATATGGCAAAGTTAGGTTTTCTCTGGCATTGCTGTTGGGTTTAAATGATAATCTGCCGATCACTCACGCGCAGTTTTCCACGAACAAAATAAACACGCAGTTAATTAATCAAGTTTGTGACACGAAAGGACAGTGGGGCTAAAGACCTTTGTTTATTGTTTATCATTTAATAGGCTACAAGATTAAATAGGATACTCCAACCATCAATTTGAAAACGGAGAATTAGATCATGTGAAAACAGAAAAGAGACAATAAAACGACAAATACATAGTACGCAGGACTACCGATCAATCCCTTCAGCGGGTCAACTAGCCATGACACATACTTTATTATAACCCATACCCTAACATTAACCGATTAATATGACAACAATAAAAATGCGCATCATCTTGTTATTGATCGCTATGAAGAGTCTTATGCTCCCTTTTCTAGGATATTTTAATTAAAAAGAAAGTTTAACTTTCTTTAAACAACAGCAACAAAGTGACCGTTTCCTTAAAACGGTACACTAATTCATTTTCTTCACACACAAATGCTTAACCAAATTTTATTTTTTATCATCATCATATTCCTATCTTCCTTACAAAGCAAAACATTACTGCGATTGGTCTGTAGTTAAACCTGATCGTCAAACTGTAGTCGAATCCGTCTATTATCTATTATCAAGCACAGTCTATAGATTTATGTAAAACACAAAACAAAAATACTGTACCACTACACTAAATGATGAGTTAATGACAAAATAGTTCCATAATAATGAAATGCAGAATAGTCTGATCTCGCGATAGAAGCGTTCAAGGTTTAGGGCAATTTGCAATAATCACACGAATCATTTAGACAAATATTTTAAATATAAAATAAGTAAATATTGCATTATCGTAATTTAAGTATTATTTATATTTTATACTATCCAGAAAATGTTATAAGTAACTTTATAAACGTTAGACCTGGACTAGATCGTAAATACATACTAATTTATAATGCACAGGATTTTCTCAAGCTTTAATTCGTGAGTCTTTAAAAGTTTTGGATTAACCTTTTTTTTAACTTTTCATACATTTAGTTCTCCTTGCACTTCAAAAGGCTAAATTATTTTAAGGCATAAAATATATAGAAACCTCGATAGTACACACCATCGATAATAAAACGATTGCGTACAACAGTAGCTTGTAATGGAAAGTTGTTCCTAGCATCGGAACATATTCATTCATAGGCTTCATATTTCTTATGAATAATTTAAAAAATGAATCACAAAAAATAAAACTCGTAAGGATAAATGTTAATATACCAACCAAAAAACGAGGACACAACAAATGTAGGTTACTGAAGTTCTTTCTGTATTCAAGGTTTTGCTAAAATATGGTTTTTATGCGCATTTGTAATATTTTCCCCTCGTGGTTCTGTGATTAATAAAATGAATAAGTGGAATAATAAAGGTTAGATTTTTTTCAAAGCCAAAGGGTATTGACGGAACAGTAAGAGGGCCCCATCTGGTCCATCTAACATCTCATTTAGATCAGATCACTTTTGCCTTTGTCTCGATTCTGACCCAACCAACACACCACAACACAGCTCAAGCGCGCTATAGTGTGGAAGTTTCTTTTGCATGAGAAAGACAATTATAGTGTATGCATGTGTACAGATTAATAGATCGATAACGTTAGTAACTGCATATAGTTGTTTTGAGCAATCACAGAATATGCATACATATTTCGGTATTAAAATTTCACCATATATAGAATGCAGGAAAACACTTTTCCTAATGCAGGTGACATTAGTTATGTGATTACTCTACTGAGAAATTAATCATGCGTTTTAAAAGAATTGCCTGTATGACCCATTGGGGCAGCCTTATAAAAATTCTATAAATTAAGGGCTACAAGACTTAGTAAAACGAAGCCGTTTAACACGAAATCAGACAACAAATCAAAGATGCTCCAGGCGATTCATTTGAATTTTTAAATACCAGAAATCTCTCTGCCAGCTGAAATGATACATTATCCCTCGTGCTTTCATAGTGCTCCAATTCCTTGCACAGCATGACGTGAAATTGTACCCCTTTTTGCAATTATACACGTATAGCATGCAGACACATTATATTCATTATGATTTAAAACCCATACAAACTTTTAGGGATGGTCATTGATCTTGAAGCAATTCTTTTCGTTCAAAACAGCTGTAGGTTACATATATAAAATCAAAGGACGAACTTTCGTATTTAAATGCAGATTCTGTCATTATTACAGAAATCTTTTAAACCTTCCCCTTCAATAAAATACCTAATCCTTATTTAATACCAAGGTTCTATCTCAGAATGACAAAATCATAATGCCCGTTTCTGAAAAGGCTTACCGTACAATGCAATTTAAGAGACATTAATAGCACGTTTTCATTGGAAAAAGTAGGCATGAGTTGTGTTTTTGCCTATTAACCTATAGTGCATACCCAAAACATATTTTATTACTTTTTTACAATTCTATTTTAGAGAATTGGGGTATGATGCAGTATGCGGATGTGGTCAACAGTCTTCATAACGCTGGGACCCTGAACCAAAATCGGATAAAATTTTTACCATTTATTGTTATTAGTTTATTTTAGTTTATTTAGTTATTGGTTTGCCAATTACAGATATGATCTAAAGGCCTTATTCTGATTTACGATTTACGATAAAATAAGCCTGACAGAAACCGATATTCGATTTTTACCCTATGGTAGGTTATAACAAATTTAAGCGCCATATCCATTACAAATCATGGGAAAGACCTCGCATTGCGCCGATTGTTAATCCACACCATACATACTGTACCTGTACGTGTCCCTAGCAATGAATTACAGTATATTGTGCTTAAAAACTAATTCAACTTCTTCGCGTTGTTATATGCAACTATCTTTTTTATTGTCACCTCGTTGTACAGTAGCTCTATTGCAAACTGCTAATCCTTTAAATGTGTTGTCAGTAAAGTATAATTTGCTGTTTCTGTTATATACTGTATACCCGGGGCCTCCCACACATCGTAATTTACTTTATGCTCAGTTTTAGTAGCTGTTCGCCTTAGTCATTGTTTTGCTTCCCATAATACAAATAAAGAGTTTATTCATTGAGCCAGTTCCATCCATTGTTTTATTCCTGGTAATCCCAGATCATATTCCGGTAGTATGGTGCGCACGGCTGCATTATAACGTGGGATGGACAGCAGACCATAGCAGGTCACACAGCCACAATTTTGAGACCCAAATTAACCCACCCTTCATGTCTTTGGAAAGTGGAAAAAAGCCGGTGAAAAAAAATCGCGAAAGTAGGATTTCAAGCAAAAATGCTGATTTCATAATTTCGTTTCCAGGTTTAGGCATCAAGTGAGTTGTTGTAAGAAGGCATACTTTCTGCTGCTGATGACATTGAAGGTAACGATGATTGTGAAATTACAAACTTATAAAAATATAAACAACTTTATTAAAATTTAGTTCGGAAACAACGTTGCAGTTGTTGCAGTTCCGAGTTTTCAATGTATAGACCGGACATCATTTCTTACGTAACGTCTTACAGAGCTACAGTGACTTTAAAGAACAAATCACGCAGTTCTTCGCAAATGTAGAGGCCTACCTGCGCAAGACAGTGTGGAAGCTTGTATTACCTTACTAAACTGACAAAAAGGCTGACGGTTTTCCTGACCAAATCAACCAGCGACACAGAGACTCATGTGGGTGACCACAGACCTTTCTGGGGATTTCCTGAAACAAGACATCACATTTCTCCCGTTAAAATAAAGCCCTATTTATTCGCGCGAATCTGCTTTGAGTACAAAGCATATTTTCACTTACAATTAAGCTATTAATTGGCTGTTAGAAATAACAGTACGCATCCTCATTTCATGCGTTTCGACCCTGCAGTTCATTTTTAAAATCGGTGGTCTTCATTGAAAGTAATTACTGTCCTTGAAATTGAGCCCTTCAATTAGACAAAGTTAAAAATCGACATTTACAAATTTGAGCGTTGCAAACTGCCTTTTTGTAACCTGTGAAGGAGGGATGCCTGAGGCCAAATGCAAAAAGAAAACGGATTCTCTTATTATACTGTATATACAGTAGCTTTAATAAATGCCTTTGAGATTGATTATGATTTGCAATGGCTGGGAAAAAAGGCCTGATTGTCGTCATTCCTGTCAAATTTCAGTTAAGAACTTTCATGAAGATATCTAACCCACATAACTAAAAACACAGTCCTCCTTGGATGAAAACAGGTACTTATTAAACATCTCTGATTAAGGAGATAAGGCTTTCTTGTAGACGATGTGTTAATACTTTGCCTGAATAGCAAAAAAAGAAAGGGTTTCTTGTAGACTATGTGTTAATACTTTGCCTGAAGAGCGTAAAAGGAAAGAAGGTGTCAACACTTGTGATAGAGTAAAATGTTAGGATTCATGGACAAGGAGATAACTAAAGATAAGTTAAAAATACGAATTACAATGTTTGGTGTTGGTCATGAAGTGGATGAACCACTGCTTTAGAACCACACAGCAGAGTAGTACAAGCCAAGGACCTTCAATAACAAGACATTTGTAACATTGAAAATACAACAGAATACAGCATAGTGTAGGCTATGTTCTTATACACATAATTATGAATGGGAGTCAATACTCTCAGCTCAGTTACTGTACTTGGCACTTCTACACCTAATTTAATGGACAATAAAACCATTGAAAAATGTTTATACTGTATGTGACTCAATTTCTCATTTTACTAGTTTTACCTTCAAGGCCATGTTGAGGTTACCTCTACATCACTTCTGTTTTTCTGAGGTTGTGCTGTTGTGGTTACAATGAAGCATTTTACATTTTAAAGCATGTCAACCCACCGCAAATACAAACAAGTAAAGTAAGTAATGTTTGGTGCAAGATATGAATGAAAACCTTCTCCCTCTTGAAAATCTACTGTCATGATGAGTGTACAGCTGTTGATGATGATGACAAAACAGCTTAAGTTTTTTTTTAAAAGATTATTTCTGTAAAACCCACTTTTGTTGTTTGTGATGAAGGAAAAACAATCCCAAAAGGTCAATAGTCTAGTGTCGGTAAACTGAGGTGGTATTAGAAGTACTACAAGGTAGTTTCTCAGGAGCAACAAGGAATAAGCAGCTTGACCTTAGAAGTTACAGCTGACACTATGGGTCACTTTTTGCTGGCAATAAACAGATTTGCCATTTAATTTGTTTGAAGTTAATTTTGTTTTAGCACACAGGAAATGCTGGAGGTGGACGAACACTGGAATATGAAGTGTCCTGATAAGCAAAGATTACATAAAGCCAATTTTGCTCCAGCTTTGCTCGTCCCAGAGGAATGACCTATGAGAGGTAAAATGATGCAGTGATTCAACCCTTACCTTTTCAGATTACCTGCAATGAATCTGAAATGACTTTGTGGGAAGACCTTGTAATATCTGCTGTACAGTCTCATCTGAAATGACAAAACTCATTTGACCTGTGACCAGATGAGACACTGAACAGAAATCTTGAAACTGTGACCAGCATCTCACTGTATCCACAGACTGACTGAGCAGATTTTGCACTGGAGTACACAAGCCCTTATATTATTATAAATTATAAATATAATTATATAATGGTATGATTCATGTCAGGTTTCCAATTTTCATATATATACCAACACAAAGCGCTGAATATTTCAAGACTTTCTGTATTTTGAGAACACTTTTCTAGAAAAACAAAAGGTTTGAAACACAATCAAATGTAATGGCTCACCTATAAAATTTGCAAAGGAGCCTGTGAACTGCTAAGAAAGAGAGAGACATAGATCGAACTTTTTTTTGCCACAAAATGTGGCACAAAATTGTGTATTTGTATGTTTCAGGCAATCCCAAATTCAAAACTTGCATGCTTCCAAGTTAAAGAATTCGAAATGTAAATCCTAAAATCCCATTAAAAAAGCATGCAAGACAAAAAAATCTTTATGTATTTTATATAATGTCACATATTTTCCATCTTTCTACACTTATGGTACTTGCAATTAATACTGGTATGGAGTGAAAGAATCATACTGTACAGTATGTTCCCGTGTTTCTTTTACTATCTTGTTAATGTTGTATATGGTCTTCCAGGCTCTCTGCAGTACTCAGAAAGACAAACAGTGAAGAAACCTGTGAGGGAAACTGTTTAGCTCAGTTCAGAAGATGGCAACTCTAACCCTTGATAGCTGGCACCCTGCAGGTTTTGTGGGTATGCTTTAATCAGTCTCTACTTCAAACCCAGAAAAGTGCTGCTCTTCACACATTAAGTTAATTCACTTCACTTTCAGTTTATGGTTTATTCACTTTGCTTAAATAGCACTTCAGGTGAAACATAAAGCATATAGCCATCCTGGACCTACAGTAAACATTTGGAGTTGCTCATGAATGATGTAATGTATTAGGAAGAATAAAAGAATTTGAAACAGAAGTACAAACAAGAGTAAGAGAAACAGTTTTACACATAGGGTTGTAGGGGTCTGGAACAAGCTGTTCATCCATTTTGATGCTGTTAGATAGGCTTCTTCAAGAAAAATCTGGATGAGATCAATTTTAGCTGATAGCAACCGAACAGACTTACAAAGTAGGACTGCCTGCTCTCATTCTGACCTTTATGTTCTTAGTCAAAGATGACTGCAAAACATATCAGAAATCTAATATCAGCTCACTTGCAGTATATAAGCTACAGTAGAACAGTGATAATACATATGTCCTTGTCCTCCATACAGACATATACATGTAAAATTAAAGCTCTGATATTAAAATCACTTTTCACAACTGTAGGAAAACCACATGATCACTAATAGCAGTAAAGGATTCAAAGAAACAACTTTGAAATGTAAGGGCTACACTCACAGATGTATCACATACTGCTGTAGTTCAGGTGGAGGTAATGCAATTTCTGTATTTTCAAATGTGAAAATGAAGGAAGCACTGAATGTGAAATTTTACAGCCAGATAGTATTATAACCTTTGTATAGCACAAAACATTACTGGACATACCATACATTGCAAAACTTATACAGTACTTTATATTATAAATACTAGAATATTTTATCAGTAATCTACTCCCATGGATTCAACTGTATTCTGATATTCATGCACACTGAAATATTTTTTGTGTATACAGTGCATAAAGCTGACGTTTAACATGCTGAGATCTCCATAAGCAAAAACACAAAACATTCTAAAATGGCACTGGTACCCATTGGTGTTTCAAATTATTCTGAGAAGCATCATTTTGTGAGGTGTTATGACAGATCAGTTATGAGTTTACAGGCGATTCATGTGACTGTGACAAGTAATTTAAAGACAGCCAAGTGTTTTTTTACCAGACATTTACATACTATAGTATTTTACACTATTATATGTTTGCTGCTGCCTTTGCTTTCCAATAGGTGAAAGTGTAACAGGTCGATAATGTTCTGTTTAAACCGAAGGATTCATTTTAATTTTACAAATACACTTAAATTATTCACAGGCAAACCAGGAACTTGAAGCACGTTATTACAATTAAGATGGTTGCACATCAATGGGGAATTCTACAAAGCTATCGTTTTTGTTGTTTCATTTATTTTTAAAACTAAGTTTTGGGGACTGTAGAAAAGATTTGGGGTAATTTGATGTATCGTTCTTAGACTTTTTCTTTCCAAATTAAACATCTTACAAAAACAGTGTAAATATAAATAAATCTGGATTTGAAAAATTAGTGTAAAAGTATGTCCTAGTTATTGGTGTCAAGCAAAGGAATATATATGAAGTTCTAACAAATCACTGTAACAGGTTAAAACTAAAACGGAATTTTAAAACAGCATTAATATGTTCGAGAACCACATCATCTTTACTACAACTGCTTCAACCGTTTAACTCAAAGTTAAATTGTTATCTTTTCGAGTGTGCATGGCGAGTACAGATCAAGCGACTTTAGTTGATCGACTTGCATCAGTAATTAATTTTTTACTAACAAATTACACACGGTAATTCCCAATAGGTCACAAGGCAGGCAAAAGCTCTTTTCAAAACCACCTTCAATCAAAAGCACGCGGTGTAGATAAGGAGATCAATCAAGCCAATTACTGATTGATTTCCAAACATAGTTCACACGCCCCCTTTGTCAATCGCAACTGGGAGAAAAAAAGTATTGCTTACCTACTTCTGAATAGAGGTCAGTCTTTAACTGGAGTGGAGCATTCGCGACTCGTCAACCGCAGACGTAGTCTTCTTTTGCCTTTGGGAAATACGAAAAGCACCAGCCTGTATGGTTTACTTTAGTCTTCCAAGCTGCTATGCACCCTTCAACTCCCTTTTGGGCACAGAGATATAAAAAATCGACGTGTTCTGTCCAAGAAGTTTATGACAAAGATCTGTTTCCTCTGTCTCTGCAATATGCGTGCTCTCCACCATTCAGACCGTGTAATACGTAACCGTATCAAATAAAATTACACACGCACGCTCACAGACAATGGAGCAAACGCTAGACAGGGCAGCAGGATCAGACACGAAAAATATGCTCAGCTCAGCCAATACAAATAGACTACACACAAGGAATACACAACTAGGACGAATGAGTGCTCCGGTAACTTGCAGAAGGTCATTTTATAGGCTAAATGAAATAGGACGAGGTACCTTATGATTGTTTTGTGTTCAGCATAATGTTAAGAGAATCTACACGAACTGATTAATTAAGCTATATCTTGCTTTATCAGAGCAAAGACAGCGGTTTTCACTACGATTACCCACAACAGCCCTGCTTGTCATTCGCAGTGGAGCCGTCAAGCAAGGGTGATAACAGAAAGCACCTGCGGTAGCGCTTGCTTGAGCAGAAATCGTAAACTTAATGCGAACATCAGGCACGAGTTCTTCAGCATCCAGCAACAGAATTAAAAGCACAAAACGTTACTGCAACCATTTATTTTTATTTAAAAATAAAAATGTGTTATTCAGTCAATGTACACCGCATGTAAAATGTATTTTAAAACTTGCTTTTCAATAAAAATAATGAATAGAAAAACTAAGAAACATGCAATCTTTGTACAGTTGCTTTTTCGAAATAGGCTATACTGCTAAACATAGCATCCTGTTTTATTAATCTAAGAGTTTTTTTAAGTACGTACTGTATGCTTTTAGTGTTTTCTTTATGTAATGGGTTTGTCTACTAATATAAGTGGATATAATCATCTACTGAAGTTTTTTTCCCTTAACTCCATAACTACAAGGCGTATATTTCTGTGCTATTAGCGCATTAGGTTAAGAAAAATAAGTAAACCCGATGCCTATTAATAATAATGATAAAAACAATAATCCAATAATCTATCACAGAGTGGTTATCATTCAGTATTTTTAAAATTCGGTTGTAGGTTACTGCGTCAAACATGCTTCTAAGATTCAACTGAAGTGTGAATATGTGAAGTATAGTTATAAATTTACAATTCAGTATTTAAAACATGCAACACATAAAATTTAGATTTAACTCTAGTACTAAGCCTTCGGTATAAAAGTGTGTTTAGTTTCTTTCTCTGATTAAAACCTGTAGTTTTAAATATGAGACTATTTTTGTCTGGTTACATTTTTCAGTTTCGCCTCAATCTAACGTTACATTACTGTAAAAAAATATGAGAAACAAAGAATTAAAAGAAAAAAAAACTATTGCGCTAATTACTTCTGTCGAATGCACTAAACACAGCAATCCATGCACTGTAATTAAACATACAGTCCAATTTCAGCTCATTAGTAATGCAATAAGATAATAGCCTCTTTAGTCTGACGGAATTGAATAGAGAACAATTACAAATTAAGGATAAGCTTCGCCAAGAAACTCACGGTAAATGAAAGGAGAGTTTTTTAAAATGCTGCTCGCATTTAGGGCCATACTGTACCTTGTTTTATAAGAAACGTTACAAGTAATAAGTTGCACTATGTACACAAAAGTTAAAATCATATTACATGCGTTCGATCGTTCTTTAAAAACTAATTTAAATAGAAATGAGAATTCTATTTCAACTGGAGTGCACTTATTACAAGCCTTCAGAGTTAATTTGTAAAAAATGACGTAAAATGCACAATTTACCTTACTCTACCTTAGCTTAAAAATACGACGGACAGGACAGCTAGTAACAATCGATTCAAAATGTCAAAATTTGTAACTCTTCACCCAAGCTTTCAATAAAGCGCTCCTGTCAATCTATAATGAAATAAGATCCATGAGCTAACTTCAGTTAAAATATACAAAGGTAAATATACAATGATTTGTATATTGCTGTCCATTTTAGCTTCTGTATTGCAAATTTTGGCAATCATTTGAAACAGACTGTTGTAACTCATGAGAACTTTCTCAATTTTAACACATTGTTATTTTTTATATAAAAGAGGCTGATACCTATTTCGGAAGGCCTTTTACAAAATGGTACATTATCTATATTTACAGTTTTTTGACCATTCACATATACATTGGAATCATAAAACTCTCTTCTATCCGTGATTAGTGAAACACAAATTAGACAGTCAAAACGTATGGGGCTTTAAATAACGCACCATACGTTTTACATATCGTATATTGTAAAACTTTTTTTTTGCCTTAATTCTCATCAACCAATTAAAATTACAAGGTGTTATAAACAAGAGAAAAAAATCCTTACAATTTTTAAAAGTCGAATTCTAAAACTGCGAATTACCGCGTTTTTTATTTTGTGTCTTGAGTAAGGATACTCGTATCCATTGCTAAAAAATAAGTTTATAACTTTATAAGTTTATACCTGCAAATGTAAAAGCATTCTTAAAAAGTGGTTAACGATGCGAGATTAAAAAGAAAAAACATGATTGTTGAATAAACATTAATATGAGAGTAGCACTGGGAGATTTCAAATTAATAACCAATTTCACTTGTAATACAATACAAAATGCTAGTACATTTAAGCGAACACGTATTATTTAGATTACTGTTTTTGCACGCACGTTTGATGGCTTCTGAAATACCGTCATTTAATGTTCTTATTTGTGAAATACACTGACTATAGATCTAAATAGATTTTAAGAGATCTGTTTACTTATGTTAAACTTTACAATAATTGAATAAATGAATAAGAATTGCTGCAGGTCAGAGAACTCAGAACATGTAACTCGAAAAAGCTTTCATACTGTAAGTCACGCCTCTTTGAACTGCAGGTTACTGTTATACCCCCTATTGCAGTATCGGACTATGAGACGATCCTTTTGAACTCCAGGAAAACGAGAGATCATAGTGCATCATGACAACGTTATGTTTTCTAAAAAGATCTCTCTTATGGTTTAGTAACTTTTAGCATAGACTATGAGCTTTCAAGCCACATCAAATGTTCTAGTTTTTAATTTATGGTTTTCTCTAACTCCTTTGTAAAGTCCCTCATTCTTTGTGAGTAGGCTAATTGACTCTTGTGGTAGCCTTAAATTACTACGTACTATACATTAAATAAGAAACACAAGAGATAGGTATCAAATGAATGATATCGCAAATTGTTTTTCGTAATACACTTGCGCCGATCATTGCACAATTCATAAAAATAGACTGACACTTCAGTATATGATGTACTGTAAATAAACCCATAATTGTGTAAAATGTGATTTGCAGTAGTCTATCCTATAAATACAACAAAAGGGACTTTTGGGCAAAGCAAATGTCGTTTATATTGAGGAATTATAATTTTACAAACAAGTTGCGACTGGTCACAAATGGAAACAAGACGCTCCTGCAACTCTTGCTTCGCTTGTTGACAACCACTTTGCCTTCTACAACTACAACAAATTAAGAATAGGTTCACGATTTCGTACTCCACCATTTAATTTGGGCCAGAAACAAAATGACCGAGAGTGATTATACCCCTTGTTTGGCTACATTTTTGTATCATAGTGAAACATTGTGTCCCTCCTAAGCATTTGTTATTGTATGTATCCACAGAATTGTGCAAATCGTTACGCGTTTGGTCTATATTTCTAATTGTATTCCTGTTTTTGGGACTAGATACCATAGGTACTATATCTGAAGTTTCTAGAAATGGCTGCAACGTTCTCTATTAACGTTGTAACATTTGGTAGTGTTGTTCTATACCGTGAGAACAGTGCTAAATTCAGGAATATTGAATTCTGTGGCATAACGTCTACTCATTAAAAATGGGCGTTTAAAAACTGTACTGGCTTAAAGTTGAGCGATGCTGACTGTCCGCGATTCCATAGAAAGTATTGCATAGAGCTCGGTTACGGAAATGTGACACGAATGAACGCGGTATTGCAATGTACGTGAAAACCAAGTATTCAGTCATGAAAACCAAGTACTGTATGTCATAAAAGGAACTTTGCTGAACTGAAAATTAGGGAAAATCTAAAAGAAATGTACTGTAGCCCGTTTCCCTGACAAATTCAGTATAGTGCATTTTCCTCCGTGTTGAATAAAACAAACTCTTACTCTGGAAAACGCTTTTTTCTCGTGTCTGTGTTGTTAAAAGTCTAACCATTTATTTAGAAAGTTTTATTTTCTTAATGTAATATACTGTACTACATATTGATCTTTATGTTCTGCAAAAAATTACAGTCAGGGCTATAGCATATTGCAAGGAAAGCTGGGTTCTGAAAAATTCTTAGCTAAATGCACTGAAATTGTAAAAGTTCACTTTTTAATTTGACACTTGCACCTCAAAGTTTGGTGTAGATTGGGTACTCTCTCCTAATGCATGTTGTTGCAAGTTGATGACTGGCTCTCTCTATCATGCATTTTTCACAGCATATTCAGTACAGTACTAATTAAAGTTTTTTTCTCTATATAAAGGCCACTCTTAGTTTATGATAGGTAAAAAAATAGCTAGGAAAATATTATATAGAACCTAGGAAAAAGTATACTACGAACTAGGGACAACCAGTTTCTCACTTGTAGGAATGCAAACAAGTGAATGTACTGTATGTATTGGCTTGTGACAGAAATGACAATTTATAGAGTTTTCACAAGAATCGTAACTACTTGAACAAGGGAGGTGTAAAGCTTTGATGAATAAATTACTAACACTTCTACAAATCAATTAAGCCTTACTTAAAATATAGCACCTTTTATTGTGCAAGAAAAATGAATAAATAATTTTCCTGCCACATTAAGACTACTGTGGGTTTGTTCTTGCAAAACAAATAGGACATTTCTGGGAATAAAGGGGAACATGGGGCTGTAAGCTATATTATGTTTTGAGGTTGCTTTACATATAATAAAAACCTTATTTAGTATAAAGTGAAATCAATAAAACCCTATCCTTGCATTATGTGTCCGGATGTACAAAATCTAATAAAGGCATGTTTGTGATTTTGTACTCTAAATAATGCTCATGACTTTTAATATAAATGATATTGATACTGACAATCAATGCTTTAATTAGATCATTTAAAAAATTGTTTTGTGTGGGAATTTGTCAAACTTTGAATTAACTTAATCTTTAATGGTGAACCATGTGGGAGACATAGATGATGTAGTCAAAGAAACACATGCCTTATTTCACTCAAGTTGCACAAAAGTCATACTAGAAGCTGTTGATCTCTTGAATTGAATTTCAAAAAGTTTATTACACACAGGACTGCTGGAAACATAAAGCTCTGGCTGTGACATTTCTTTATAGCTGTGTTCATGGTGGTGTTAAAGGAAAATATCTTTTGTATTCAAATAATGAGATAATAATAAACTGAAATTATTTGATATGTAAAAGTTGCTTAGGTTTGACTAAGTAAATCTATTATTCTTAGCTGTACAAAAGACACCCAAAACGTCTGTACTTTGTCCCTACAGGTTGAAGCAATCTAATTGCTTTGGTCTGAAGGAAAAGGAAAGCTTGTCTGTTATAGGCATGGTTGATTTGGATCTCCATAAAGCGTGCTCGCCTAACTTGTACCTCCTTAATTAATAAGTTGGGCCTGAGCCAGTTCTTTATGTCTTTATTATTAGGCAGTTTCCATTGGGTTTATACAGACAGTCTTACTTTAAGAAGCCTATTGATCTGATGTCATCTGTGCATTGCTGGAGTGCTTCTCCAAGGGAGCACTCCTGTTTTTTAAGTGCGCACAGTTACTCTTGCTGTTGGCTTGTAAACAGGTTTTAATGGAGCTATTAGTGTAAAAGGACAGGAAACTTTCAAAAACAGCCCCCTCAATTATTAATGAAAATGTTTAATCTGTTGCTTAATCACCATTGTTTGCACATAGCTGGCTAGCAGGGGTCTGACAGCATTGTTTTACCACGGATGACTGACAGGACATTAATAAACGCTTTTAAAGCCGTGATTAATGCTGAAGTGGGGGACAAATGAAATTTGTTCAGCGGAAGCTTCTTGTTAAGAGAGCAGCCTTACTGATAATTTAAGGGCAGTTGGTCTTTGTTTTGGGTAGGATATGTTTTAGCCCAAATCAAAGACCTCCCACTTCCACTCCCCTCAAGTTACTGGAATGGCTTAAATTAGGCTTTGCTGCCAAAATGTGGCCCTAACATGTCTTGTAAACCTGGAAATTGGGTTTTAGCCATATCAATATGTGCTACTGTATCTGGCCAGCTGCTGATGTTTTCCTTAATGGGAGCATGTGACCTGGAGGTTAGGCACAAGGCTGTCATGTCAGAGGTGACCTGTTCCCAGCCAGATTCCTGTCAGTGTTGTCTTTTTCATTCAATGACTTTGAAAACTGTGTTAGTGTATTTAAATAAAATGAACAAACTGGATAATTGATCAAGAAGAATAGTGTGAAAAAAGCAGGAGGAATGTTTGAATTTTGGTATGATAATTCTCAGTTATTGGTGCACATAGACTGTTTTTTATTATAAACTGAATACAATTTCGTAAGGCAATTTCGTAAGCCACACCAAATCTGTTCCCTTTTCTTCAGTTAAACTGTAAGTGAATGCCATCCTCCCATAGACTATAGATTTAAAGGGTAGTTTAAAATAATGTTACTTCTTTCCTCCAAAACATTTACAGCTTTGCTTTTCTAAGTTCACACTAATGATTTTATCTAGAATTTTGTTGTGTATTATAAGCTCATGAGATGCAACATTTTTCATGTTAGTCCAGGGGGATATTAATTTGTTAATGGATAATAGACTATAATTACACAAAAGATATATAGACTTTTATCTGAAAAACCTGTTTCTTAATTTTTGTAACATTTCTTATGGCTCCTCTGAGTAAATTATTATACGTTTTCAAACCTCTTAAAGGCTGATAAAGTTTTAAGGGAATTTGGTCAGTTATTATATCCATAATAGACTATATATTTAGCGAGTCAATTCTGAATTTAGATTTTTTGGGCTTCACAAATACACATAGCATAAACAATAAACTCTATATTCTGTTATTAAGCAAAACCGGGGACATTTCCCATTGCACATTTATAGAGAAAAAAAACTAATGATACTTCCCTTCCACGGTCAGATGCAGTGTGAGTGGGCTCAGTCTCACTGGATGATACACTGTCTCCTACATTAAGAAAGATACACAATGAAGCAAAAACAAAGCAGAAGCAAACCCTGAGCACAGATCTTCCCAGTTAACTGCTTTGGGCAGATGTGTGCTCAGGGCTTAGTTTTCCAAAGCTGGTGAAGATTTGATTAAGGAATGAGACAAGTACAGTACATACTTCATTAAAGTTACAGGACACTAAACTCATTAGTTGTGTGTCTGTAATGACATGTTTATATTTATTGTAAGTCTTTGTCCATTGTATCATACTGTATGTGTCTTGAAACCAATGGTATTACAGTATTACTCCTTTTAAGTGTTATTTAGATTTTTAACCTGTTCAGTGGTATACATTCATACTGGTGTCCTGTAACAGCCTAACCACATTTTCATTTTTGCTTTTATATTGCCAACTCAAAATGCATCTATTACTTTACACTATGTCTCTTATGAATACATCAGATTCTTTGAAGTATCCAGGCGGTGTGTATGTTGCATGTTTATTTATTTCATCCTTTTCATTAAAGAAATAGAATGAAAAAAAAATTGCAATTAGTTTAATAGAATATTGGTACATGTAATCAAATTGATCAGTGTTGATTTTAGAAAGTGTTGTAATGATTATATCTGCACAACCTCTTACTGTTTAGTGTTTTTTTATGGGCACTAGTGATGAACACCTCTTCAGAGATTTGTGGAAATGGCTCTGTGGTCAGACACAATGGACAAAGCTGGACAGAAGGGTTGTGACACTAGAAGGCTGTAGCTCTGAACTATTGACCGCTGATGGACCTACTGTGATATCTAATGGACCATATAAAATA
This sequence comes from Atractosteus spatula, assembly GCF_055471065.1. Classification (NCBI taxonomy): domain Eukaryota; kingdom Metazoa; phylum Chordata; class Actinopteri; order Semionotiformes; family Lepisosteidae; genus Atractosteus; species Atractosteus spatula. The sequence continues at coordinate 59,964,817 of NC_142708.1, read as the reverse complement.
ATATAATGGTGAGCGAGACAGTTAAATTTATAGCTAAATCAAAAGAGCTTGACTTCAGCCAGAGGTGAAATCAGACTAGATGGCAAAAGTGAATTTGCATATTTTTGTCATAGCATAGCAAACTTGAACATTTTCCAGGAGAAAGGGTTACTTTTACTCTACCTGTTTCAGTTGTTCGTCTCAGAAAATATCTGTAAATATATTAGCTTGGTTTGAAATCCATTTGAAATGTACCCACTTCATTGAGTTGTGTAAAATAATATTGATGAATGAAACTTCTTTTCAGTATTTAATTGTTTAATAGACTTATACAATTGTGCATTGTCTGTATCTAAAAATTAGACTGCAAACCTGTGTCTTTGCAGTGTTTGTGAGTGTTTTTGAAGAGTACATTTAAACAGCTAACTTTTGCCATTGCAGAGCTTTTATATTTATGTTATTTAAATAATGATGCTATCTGAGTTTATTCTGATAGAGTGGCATTGCAAAATGATTTCAAAGTTATTGTAATATACGAAGGTGAGTCATTTGAGTTCAAGTTCAAGTTTATTGTCAAATGTACCTGAGTAAATGAAATGCTTACTAGCGTGTTTTCATCACATAAGAAAAGACATTACAGATGACTTAAAAGATGACATAACATTGATATACAAAAAGATATAACAAATGTCATCACAATTTTTGGATACAGGAATAGGGTAGCAGCTATAATTTTAACCGCCATTTAGATAGCAACAGTGTGCAAAATTCAGCAGGGACAGTATTTTGAATTCAGTGCAAAATTCAAGTAGTGGCAATATTTTGAGTTCAGTTGAAAGCAGAGGGGTGTAAGTGGGGGAGGATTTAAGGAGTCTTATGGCTGTGGGGTGGATGCTTTCTTTGAACATAGAAGGCTGGGCTAAATCTTCTGTCAGAAGGAAGAAGTGAGAGAAATGCATTCCCAGGTTGGTTTTGGTCTTTAATTATATTATTTGCCGCTCTGAGGCAGCGTGTGGTGAAAATGGTCTGGATGGAAGGAAGTTCTGTACCAGCGATGGCCTCAGCTGTCTCCCCCACCTTCAGTAGTTTTTTATGTTCATGAGCTGAGCAACTGTAGAAATTTGTGAGTGTTTGAGAAGACATACCAAATCTCCTGAGTCTCCTGAGAAAGTAGAGGCACTGGTGTGCTCTCGTGATTACTTTGTCTATGTGATGGGACCAGGCCAGATTGTTGGTGATGTGAATGCCCAGGAACTTGAAGCTGCCCATTTGATGAGTTTTACATGCACATTTACATACAAATATGAATTTGCTACAAAAATAAGTTATTTAATTATTAATTATTTAATTATTAAGCCAAAACTAATCACACGTCTGTTAGTAGAAGAATTGCACATTGTGTGTTTTAAAGAATTTAAACTCAATTTGAGCTATTTCATAAATTCTTATTGTTTTAGATTTTCATGCAAAAGTTTAAAGTGGGAGTGGGAAGCTGCATCAGCTGATGCTGATTACAAAGAACAAGGTTCATTCCATGCTGAAAAGTGCAAAGATGTAACACATTATTTTGACCATTGAGCCTTTTTCAGGTGTGAAGGAGAAAGAGGAAGGTAGCAGGGATATGAAGCATGCTTTTATATTGTGAAAAACTTAAACAGGTGATATCTGGACTACAGATCTCGACCTGTTCTCTGAGTAACCAACTTTACTGATAGTGCTACTCAGAAGTGCTTTTAGTTTTTCTAGACTTTTGGGATATGCACAGGCAGTGCCACATGAATAGGTACATTGGGATGCTAACTAACACCATATGTTCTGGATATTGCTGGGAACCAGTTCAGAAAATTGCAAAAAATAAATTCCAGTAAATGCATGTATGTAAGAAAAGTAAAAAATAAATGTACGCGACTGGTACCCAATGTACGCGACTGGTGCAATATATATTATTGCAATGTTCTAATCAGTTATTTATTTAACTGAGAAGAAAAATGATTCCTTCTGGGTTTAAACTAGGAAAAGGTTAATTTCTACAGTACCTATTGTTAGCTAATGTAATCTTGTTTCTGACATAACTGATATACATAGTTTTAGTCTGAATGACCCTCCTTTCTACTGCCAGCTTGAGGTCTGAATTTTAGTGTCATGTCTGAAATCATCCCAGAGCCACCCAGACCAGTATTAATTGTGTAATCCTATGATCTGCTGCTTAATCCCTTGTAATGTATAGGTTACAGAGAAAATACAGGGGTTACAGGATAATCTGTTTACAGGTCACATATTGTTCTCAAGACAAAACCAAACACTGAGTATTTTTAATGTGTAGCTACCCATAAACACCACCAGTAAATAAGCAATACCATCCCAAATACATTGTTTTTATACACCTCACCATGTTCCTTCTTTCTCATCTATTTAAGAGAATGCACAGACAATAACAAAAATGTTCTCTTCCATTCAGCACTGACAAGAGTGTAAATACATATATCTGAATTGAGTGGTTTATCTGGACATCCTGTTCAGTACACGGTTCTTTTGATGAAACATTTTAATTTCAAAGTTAGCAAGATTTTTGTAGTATTTTAAAAAAACTCTTGATAATGATTTCTTTAGGTTTTAGGGAAATGCAGAAACTGAAGGACACCAAGTTGAAGTACTAAAGAAACACATGTTTTTGCTGTGTGATTTTTAAAGATCTAACAGTCTGTATTCTTATTTTATGCCTTGCATATTTTGTATTTACACTTAATGGCTTTCTCAAATTCTTTCATAGTTCAGAGCCTATATTTTATACTCTTAATGGTGCATGACTTTCCAATGATAAGTAGTAGATTAAGTGTTGAAAATCGCAAAACAAACATTTATTGGTTTTCAGTGTGTAATGTATCAGTGTTTTTCAGATTGACTCTGAAGAGATATAGAATTAATAAGAATATCAGAACAAATAATGTTAATAATATGAACAACAACAGCAATAAGAATACAAATATGAAACAAAAACCATTAAGCCAAATCTTGGTTGTGAAATATTCCATATGAATTGCATAAGAAGCTGTGTACTGCAGAAAAACAAAAGTACATGATGATCACTAGTAAACAGGATGGATTTAACTCAGTAAATTTGCTAGATTCCTGGGGAAATATTGCAGCTTTGCCTTGTTTTTATTGTCGTGTGTTCTCATTAGCACTCTTGTCTGCACAGCAACAGAAGCAAACATATTAGACTAATCTGCTCTTAATATGACTTAAGTGTGTTTGGTAGTGATATGTGACAAGAACATAAATATGCCATATTCCTCCTGGTCATATGTGCTGCTTAAGGATGAAATCCAGGGTTTTTACTAATCGGTGGAAGTATGGTCAAAAAAGCAAAACAAAAACAAAAACAGTTTGGATTTTAACTTCAGAACATCTCGTAAAATAAAAATAGGGTATTAAAAATGTATTAGAAAGGACAACAGAAGTCTTCTCATGAGGACTATGTGGTGAAAAGTATTTTATATACTGTACCAGTGGCACAGATTGCTAACTTTGTATGTTCCTGGCTTATAAACAGTGGGTCCTATCCACAAATCCGTTTCCCCCCCAAAACCTCAATTTACATTAATTGATTAATTCTTTTCTGGTAAGTTTAATTGATATTAAACAAAGTCATAAGTGATGTTTTTAACAATGTTTGACAGAAAAAAAGTGAATGAATTGTTATCTTTCATTCTGTGGTAAGAAATGAATCCCATATTATAATGTATAGTATATATTTAGACATTGTACAGATAGCTAAATTATTGATGACCAATATCAAGGTTTATTGAAAAACTATTAAACTCTTTTTATGACATTCAAAGTACTATTAAATGAACTGTACCAAGGGCTTTACTTAAATGGCTGCTGGCAGTCCTTTTGGCTCCATGAAGAAAACTCATGAGGTGTCCTTGGCACTTAACAAAGACTGAGACTAACAGTCATATAAAACCACAAAGTAACTAAAAGTACTTAACATGTAGGAAACTGCATTCATGAAAGGGGCCACTGTACTCCTGTTGGAAGCACTGATCAACATTATATGGCTAAATGGCTTAATAATTGTTGGATTTTCTACTAAAACTAAAACTGCTACAACTGTAAAACTTGCCTACTAAAATTTAACTTTAGAACTGGTCTACTAAAAGAAAAAAAGTAAGAATTGCTTATACAATTTTGCATATTTGCTTTCAGGTCATGTTTACTCCAATTGTTTCTTTGAACCTTTTGCTTTTGATATTTCTGTTTTGGGAGATTGACAACATAACTGTTACGTATAAATTGTATGACCCCATCCACGACCGTTGCATGTGATGTCTGTTTCTGTGTTTGTTGAAAGCGTCAAAATGATTTTAACTTTAAACATTACTGTGGCATTCATTTTTTCATAAGTGTTATTAGCAAGAATGTGGAAGTGTAGGTAACAAGTCAACACTGTGTTTGTAATTAGCTGTGACATACAGTACATACTGTATACACATAATCTAATAAATACATATACCTGTACCTAGAATTTTACAACATATAAAAACAAACCATCCAGCAATGTAATATCTTTGATGCAGGAAGTTTCATTTGATTTTGAAGTATATACTAATTTCTGAATGTGGAGAATTATAACATTCAGGTCTCTCAAGCAGACATAACATAACATTCTTAAAACAAAAAACAAAAAAATCCTATTAAGCATTATGTTTACTGTCTTTAATGGCAGATTATAGTAGATTAGAGATCTCACTTTAGATTTTAAATATGATGACCTGGACTGTTTTATAGCCTCAATTGTCAACCCAATGGCAGAAATAAGTAATCATCCTTATGTGAGGCATTAACTGACAGATTTGTTGCAACTTTGTCTAACAAGAGGTAGGGCATGAGTCTGTCAAAAAAAGTGTACTGTCCACATTTTCTCTTCTGTCTGCCTTCATTTATGCTTGTTAAACAACTGCAATTTGAGGTCCATTTAGAAGAAGACTAAGAGCCATAAACCATTGAATTAAATCTAATCTCATGAACTGGTTAAATGCTTTGTTTTAGGTGTTCATACAGTATGAAGCATGTACAGTATATATTATTTCTTTATGATTGAAAAACACATATTAATCCAAGTTTGTGAATCATAAATGCATTAATAAATACCTTAAAGTTATATTTGTAATGTGTGTATAAGGCAGTTAAAGACCTGTTGCAGTGCAGTCCTTGTCAGGTACTCCTAAAATAAAGATCTGTAGCTTTAATTGCATTTTTGACAGGGGATAGTCATTACATAAATATATGATATATAATTAATGTAAGTAATTTTTACAAGATACTGTATTTAAATAAGAGAGATCTTGGACCTTCAGCTTTTTTTAAAACGGAAAAACTGAATTTAATTGAATTTACTCTTTTGTTATGGGAACCATGCAGAACAAGACTCAATAACTTCTTTTGTGACTGTTGTATTTCAAACACCATTTTTCTGTGGGTTTGGCAGCACAGAGGTCATATGGACAATACATTCTCTTGAATACACTTCAGCCGTGTTAATCTTAAAACCCATTGTTATATCTGCACTTACTGTATACAGTATGTGTGAACAACCAGGTCAGTGTGCTCTTAATCTCCTAACCAATTGCTATACACCAAGCATACCCCAGCACTTAAAACCAGCAGTTCTCATGCCCTGTGCTAAAATACATAAGCACCCAGTGAATCCCCTTGCAGATGTCTGGATGCTAGTCTTTGTTAACAATAACCATTTTGTCTGCTGATCTGTATTCATCAATAGCTACTGCTCAACAATCAATGAGGTAAATGTTTGCACATTAATTAATCACATTCATTCCAATAAGATGCTCTGTTTTTTCTCACTCTGTTTAATCACCTACATTAAATCATCCTTATTAAGTGCAGATGACAGAAAATACATGGCAGCATCAGTCACTAATTAAAACTTGATTAATTAATAGGTGGCAATAGACTAAATGAATTGCCTAACCTGTAAAAGCATGCGGTTGTGAGATAAAAATCAGGTTTTGAACCTGCCAAAAAGAAAAGAATGAAAGAGAAGAATGTGCAAAGAGAAAAGTTTGTATAAAAATAAATATCACATATGCATTATCTGAAAGAGGTATTACTTTTTAGTTTATTGAAATATATACTGTAGTGTTCTCTGCAAAGTGAACAAAAGAACAGCACTATAATATATTTATGGATATTACTGTCTAGTTAAAAAAATACTGAGATTTTTAATAAAATGATTGAATAAGAGATGTCCCCTATGCATACTTTATCTATTCTCTAACATTCGCAATTCATAAAATGTGGCAGTAAATCACATATCATTCAAAATATGCCCCTGACATGGCTTGCTCTCTAAATGGAAGTTATTAACTGAAGTTTGAGAGGGATAACAACGACAAGTCAATCATACACAGCTGTATTTAATCACCATCATTACGGAAATTAGCTCTCAAGTATATAAAATACAAGCACCTCCCTTCACATTCATCTCAAACATCTCTCCTCTCCCCATCTCCACCTTGAAGCTGCTCCTTACACATCTATGGCCTGGAGGCTACCCATTAACCAAGTGGGTTAAGATAAACCTACCTCACCAAATATTCCAAACATTCACAAAGCTTCTAATTCTTGGATGTTGTTGTCCCTAGTGAAATTTCTCTTAAACAAGCACATTTAGCTCTTTTAGGCCCATGTGAAATATTTGACAGGCAGATTCTTATGCCAACAAACCAAATAGGTTTCCTCTGTGTATGTACAGTATACAGTATAATATATATATATAAATGATACCAATGCTTACTTTATTGTGCAAGGGGTATTGTACAGTATATGTGACCTGTTGGATTTAGTGCTGCTCAGAAGTATTAAAGTCTACATTCTGGAGGGTGTGGTTTTGGGAGAGCAAATATATTTGAAATTTATTTAAAAGTTTCAAGCACATTGAAAATAATATTTATACTCTTTTTGATATGATTGGAAAACAATCAATAAAAATGTATAACATATGAGCATCATACAATATATTGTCTTGAATTGTGATGCAAGTCACAATGGCCATGTGGAGGTACCACTGTCACCATAATCTGCACTTTCTTCACTCCAGAGGTCGAAACTATAATGTACTCACTAATACTGCTGTTTGTGTATGTAAGTATTTGCTCATTAAATTTAACCGAAACAGTTGCTTAGTGTACAAAAGTGAGGAAAAATACAAGTCAAGCTGGTACCTCCTGGCCTAGCTGATGCTTGACCAATGGGAGTCACTCTTTCACTTAAAAACTCCTCAGGAATATGTTTCAAGGGGTGTTCTCACATTTATACAGTATATACAATCTCAAACCTAACTGTAATCTTATTCATCTAACTTTATCTTCTGTCCTTACCCATCCTATTCTGCATCTAAGCAATCCCATCTCCTTCAGTAACAAGCTCTCCAAACTGACTGAACTGTGATTTTTAGTTGACTCTCTGTGGAGGTCCCATACCACTGTCAATCTTTGTGTCAGCCCTGGAGAGCTGAGTCACCATGCCATGAAATTGTTGTGATCAATTGCTATGTAGGCCAACTGTAACCACCAACCACTCTTGGATGATGAAGATTCGAAAGCTACACTAATACTGTACATACGGATAAAGAGGTCAACTTGCATAACTTTATTGCACTACATAGATATTCATCCCTGTGAAGATGCTGCTTAAGTTTCTTTTTAAAATGTGAATTTTAGGAATATAAGCATAGTTACAAATTAGAAGGGACCATTTATAGCTCATTGGCTTGCCAGAAGGTAATTGATATAAGGATCTTATCCAGCCTTTTCTTGAAAGAAGATAGGGTATCAGTTTTAATAAAATGGCAGTACAGTTTGTTTCAGACTCCCACAATGCTTTGTGTGAAGGAGTGATTCCTGCTGTCAATTGTAAATGCACTTCCTCCTGATTTCTACTTGAGTCCTCTGAACCATACTTCACTGTTGATTTTGACTGTGACTTTGTCCATGCCTTTGGGCATTTCAAATTGTTTGATCAGGTCTCCTATCAATCTTTTCAATAGAAAGCTTGCTTTTTTACCCTGTCTTTTAGGAGGACAACACTTCCTCCAGAACAGGTCTGATGATTGCTAGCCTGTGACAGGTGCTACTGCTCTGTTACAAAAATGGTTTTCTGAACTCTCCCTTGTTTTGGAAAAGTAAGACTACTTTAGCACCTCTAAGAGCAACAGACATGAGTGGAACACCCTGAACTTGAACCAACCATTTCCAAGATATTTAACTTTTTCTGAACATGCAGGAAAGGGTTTATAGGACCAAATCTGCTTTTTCTTATCACAGCTAGTCGCATTTGTATTTACTCACAACAAAATCATCACATGCTATAAATCAGAAGCTTAGTCACATCATATAAATAATAGAGGAGCGAGGGCTGAAGTGGATATGCATTACTCTGACCTTTGGGTTGATAATGTCTTGACATTGTTGAACAGATCACCTCTTTCCCCTTCAAACATATTCTCTGTACCCTCATTTATTTTTATTACAATATTAAATTGCTCAATAATCCTGAAACTCATATTTCATCTATTTCATCACTGCCATGTTTTCATAGACTATAGAACAAATCCATCCATTACAGAATGTAAGGTAATGGAAACAAACACATCATGGGTGGTAAAAAACCTTTTCCTTGCATATCCAGCAAAAGGTTTTCATCACTCAATAGTACTGCTGTTTAACATGTGTTAAATGGACAGATGTTTTGTCACATTTATGTTTAGCCTTTTCTTTTTTTCATTTTTATTTGCATTAAAATAAATTGGCATTTGGATTAGAAAAGTCTGAATCCAACTTCTGTACAAAATGTGTGGTAGCGGCTAAGAGAATACCATAAGTCCTAACCAAAGTAGAAAGGAAAAACATGTTTACTCACTTAGCAAAAACATATGTGCTGCATTAATGTTTATCCAGATGTTATCTTTTTAAGCTCCTGGTGTCACAAACGATGGCCAAATTACACTTGTGTTTTGCAGAAAAGAAAGACAGTTATTAAACAGCAGTAGAAAATTATGAGCCTTCACTGGAACTGTTGCGAGCGAGCAGAGGAAATACTGAATTCAGCTTTAAATTCACACCCTACTGGAAAATACAAATTTCTCATTTAAAATAATAATATATGACAAAGTGCATTAATCATTTGTTTTTGTGTTTTTTCAGACACAGGAAAAGTGAGCATGCTGTTGGATTTGTTTTGTATGCACAAGCAGGGGAGCTTTCAAATGATTAAGTAAAGTTCTAATTTGATTAAATAAAAAGTTTCTTTTTGTTCTCTTCCAACTGATTACAGCTGAGCTGAAAATTATCCTTCCTTCATCAAAAGAGCTCTGGTTGTTATTTTGATAATAGGAGATCACCATTAATTACTAAATGCAGTTTATTTCTATTTCCTTTCAGCATAGCATGCTATAAGCAAAATATATCACACTTAGTGAAAATTAAAAGAAAGCAGAATCATATTATCTAATAAAAGGAGTCTTAAGTATTTCAGAATCACTTAAAAGAGTGGTCGTGTGTCCATTGAGAGATGTAATGGTTTTTATCACTCATGCTGTAAGATTTAATTAACAGTATCTGAAAGACTTTGTATTAAGTTACTTAGGTCACTATTGGAACAGCCATACCACAGAGCAGAAATAATTATATAGATCAATAAATGTTGTTCATATGGGTGCAAATCAATTCAATTTGTACAATGTATGGTTCCATACTAGATGCACCAAAATCAAAGAAATGGTAAGATTCTAAATATTTTAATGTTCAAGGACCTGTATGCCCAAAATTTTAGAAATCATCTTATTTGTGGTTTGAGGTCTACGCTGTTCTTAACAATTTAAATTGCCCTACGTCAATGCACTTCAACAAATAACTATGAATGATTTTACAAGGTAGTAAGAAATAACTATTAACAACAATTAGCTGATGAAAATACTGTACATCTTTGTGTAATCATTTATCGACAGAATATTTTAGATGTAATACCATTTTAGTGCCTTTCTTTACAAGCTGTTAGCCAAATTCTTTCTAATTAGAACAACTAGTGTTTTTGTCCTCTTTAGAAATATGGTAGGCTGACACATTCTTGACTACGGAGGTTGTGCTGATTTGCCAGTGGAATGGCTTCTCCACCAACAGCAAACACCTCTAATGTTTTTTAATGGCCCCCTCAAGGGTCATCTGAATGCAATTATAATGCCAACCAATGAATGAAAGCAATCAAAACTGGCAAACTGAACACCATTCCTGTGCTTTTGCAGATTGCCATCACACAACATGGACAGAATTCAATTAAGGAAAAATGATCAGGTTTTAATTTAGCCGCGGGTAACTGACTTTAGTTACCTCCACACAAACACACCCATGACCCCCATCCTTTTCTCTCTCACAATGTCTGGTACAGTCAGGGAACTTGTTAACTAGTTCTCATGAGGATTTTTTAGAGGTTTTAAACACCCAAGTGTCCATAAAACATGTGCTAACGAAAACTCATCTGGACTATTTTTGACTGTTACTAGTTAGGATTTCCCACGCAATATACAAGCATTTAAAACCAATGAATTAAGATGGTTTGATAGTTTGACCATTTCTGATACTGTTACAGAGGGGTACATCACAGATTACATTCAAACAGCCTATTTAACACTATTTTATATTGCTGTAGTCTGAATCTGTGGTTTGTATGTAGGTCATTTTGTAAGCTGAAAATCAAACAATATTTTCATATTAAGCAGAAAGCTTAGATCAGAATAGTAACACTTATGCTGATGCAAGTTTTCTGTTCTCGCTATTGTAGTCCCAAGCATGTCAAGACAGTGTTGCACTGGGAGCAAGGTAGCAATTGAATATTTTGTATTATACATATGGTGAACGTGGAATATACCCACAGGCTTCTTATGGTCGGCAAGCTGAGTAATGTGATTTCATATCCATTATTTATATGTTTATTAATAAAATTCTGTAGACCTATAAGATGGTGACTCAAGGAAAGCTAGACTGTATCTAAAAAATTTTTTAAAGAAAGAAAAGATGAGCTATTACTATTATTTCAAGATTATGTTATTCAGCAAAGATTGTATTGTAAACATACAATAAATGGAAACTCAATAAGACTGATACAATCAAACCTTTTTGTTTTGCACTCTTAGTGGTTAATACTTCAAGCATATTTTATTGGACATAAGAATCAAAGGATCTTTTCTTGTTTTTCACTTTGTGTGTTATGTAAGAGGGTAAGTGACAATTTGGGAAAAAAATACCAACAGTACAATAAACATTGTTCAAGCAATTATTTTATTTTAGCCTCTCAAAAGTCACCTCCCATTTTTTACCAGCTCAACTGCATAGTAGAAAATAAGTGATCTCTCAAAACAGCTCAGCAATCAGTGAGACTTAAGGACCTTGGACAGGGGCAGAGTGTCTCTAGACAAGCCATATGCTAATGAAGAGTGTGAAACTGTACAGTACATAACAAAATATTTGTGTTTACAGAGAATGTGAATTGAACTGTGGCTGCCATAGTCTTAAAGAGAAATATGCAGATAGAAAGCTTTTGAAACATATGGCTCAGAACAGCACAAACCTGCCACATGCTCTGCTTCCTTTCCCTTGGGCCTGGTGGTCTTCTGATTTTCATTCCTGAGCACTATGAAAGAAAATTCATTATTTATTTCACTGTATTTTTCACATGTATTTAATTCTTTACCCAGAACAGAAATAAAGATATAAAGAGACCCCGAAAAACTGCTGTACAGGTTACACTTACTTATTGTCCTAAAGAGCCAAAAAATAATTTCTCTGAAATGCACACAAAATTGAGATCGGTATAAATTTAATAGATTCAATTACTTCTTTAAATTGTTTAAGAAACCTTTGCTTTCATAAAACCTTCTTACCAGGGTTACTACACTGGCTGCCTTTCCACTGTTGTATTTTGATAAAACCAGCACCTTTTACTGATTTTAAATAAAATACAGATTTTTAGTTAAATGATTAGCAGTTGATTATCACAACATATTAGAATGGAGTAAACTGGAAGGATTTCAAGATAAGTAGTCTGACTATAGCCATTGAAGTTCGTTATAAATGCTGGAAGACTGTGGCTCTCCAGGACTAGTAGTGAATATCACTGCCCTGGATTGCAGACCATGAGGACCACTGTTACTTCTAAAGAAGCAAAAAAGAACATCAACCAGCAAGCAAGCAAGTCCTGAGTGGGGAGCACAGACCATCAGAACCAATGTTTTCCACTCCTCATCCCATGGACTTCAGTGTATTTAATTTATAATAAGTTACTTAATATTTTGAAGGGTTATTCTGTAATTTTCCAGTGGATTTCCCAACTGTCCAATACACCAATTTCTTGCTATGTGGCCCATTCGAGATGGTTGCAAAGAAACTCGTAGTTCAAAACCCAGTTAAGCAACTGATACATTACAAGCTCTATGAGCGGTAAAAATATTCATACTGTATGATAGGTTTACAGCAGTAGTTGTTGGTGTGGTGTCTATTCCCTAAGTCACCATAAATTACTTTGGCTTCAGATACCATGAATCCTTGATAAATATTTATTATTAACTCTTTGCTAACTCCTTAAATGTTTTTAAATGTATTGTGGAAGTGCTAAGAGTCTCTTTTGCTGTCTCTTGGTAATATTTCAAATGATGCAGTAGATGGCATTTTCATTCAGTATTAATAACCTTTCTCTTTTGTATAATGAAAGTCACTGGCCACTGCTACTAATGTTCATTAAACCTGTAAATGTTTGCCACCGCAATCATGTAATTCTCCAGTCTTGAGAAAGTAGCACTGTCAGACATTGAAATTAACTTCAGTGAAAAAGAGTTTTGTTTTACATACAGTAAGTGAATGGCGAAAACCATTACATAGACCGTGAATTTTTCCTCAATTCACTCTGTTTTGGCAACAGTATTGAATGATCTGGTGGAGCTATGTTACAAAATACACAGCCCATGATCTTTCTTATAACATGGCTTTAATAAGCATGGATTTAAAGAAAAAAAACAAAAGGGTTGCTTGGATGGAGAAGATTTTATAGACTATTTTATACCAGAGTGAATGATGCACAGTTCAAAGGGTCAGTGCATTAAAAAATGATTCTCTTTAATTATTTATAGCACTCCATCTTCTGTATGACAGGCAGTGGACACGCTGGATGGAATTTCTTCCTCTCCTAGTCTAGTACATTATAGCTCCTTCTCGCATTCAGTTGTTTATTGTCTTGCCATTTTATTTTTAGTTTATTTTTCAGCTTTTAAATTATCTCTTGAAATTCAAAGTGCTCCACACAATTAGCTTAATTATTCCTATCCTTCAGGCAAGTAAAAAAAAAAAGTAATGTACTCGTGTTGAGAAAGGTGGTATTTTTCTGCTTAAAGCTCTTGGTCACAAAAGATGATTCATTTTTAGCGCTGCATTGACAAAAGGCCTGAAAGGCTGTTGTATGAGATCAAGCTTTGCAGTTTTTATTTTACTGTTTATTAGCATCTTAAAGAATGATGGGTATTAAGGAGGAAGAGGAGGCTTCAGCGAGAAAGTGAGAAATGTAGCTGCCAGCTGGCTCAGACCCAGGATGTTTCCACGGAAGGATTTCCGCTCATGCAGGGTTAGCTTCTGACTGAGACTTTTGGATTCCCTCCATTAAATTGGAGTGGCTGCTAGTCAGGATGTGACATGCCTTGTATGCATCTGCCCATGACACTGAATTGAACATTTCAATCTGTGGAGCTGTTCCCTATGCCAAGATTTGTAAAGTCAGAATGGGAATCTGCCCACTACCAGATGTACACAAGGGTTAAAGTTCACAAAGTACCAAGAGTGATGTTTGTAATTCACAGACTCTGCCACCAGCAATAAATCTGATGTCACAGACCAAGGACTCATCATAAAAAGCAAAATATGTATGCCCATATTGTTATTTTGTATATGTCTGTATTCAGATATTTCTTGCTTGGAATAATTAATATGGTGCAATTTTGCCCTGTCAAAGAGACTTGCTTGGAGTATAATTTCCTAACTTGTCCTGTCTCCACTCTTTCCTCAAATATCTCCAGGGATCATGGAAATTATTAAGGGAGACAATTTCAAATACCTTTTAAGTTACTCCCTCTGGCTCTGGGAAAGCAGGTATTAGCAGAATTGAAGAATTATGCAAGAATATAGCTTGGAAAATTAAAATGCTAAAAATGTACCAAAATGTAGGTAGTTTCTTCTGAGATGCAGGTAAGGCACTGGTGGTCAGAAAAACCAAATGGTCATTATGCTTTATTTACAGTATAAATAAATTCATTAATAAACTGTGAATGCTGTTTGAGCAGCAGCTGCATATCAGATGAAATAGTACCACTTTATAAAGCCCAGAAGAAACAATTCTCAAGCAATCTGCATTATTTCCTTCGTAATTGTGAGTCAGGGAAGCACAGAGCACTAATGATCAAGGTGTTTGCATGATCATTCCTTCCTGCACCTCCAACTTAAATTTGAATTTCCCCAAGACAGAGACAGGTCTCAATTCTGACAGATGCCAGTGGGCCCAACGTAAATGATACAATAGCACTGTTACTAATTTACTGTAATTGCAGACAAGTAATTAACCTTCTGTTTACAAATCAGCATTAATAAATCATCAGTAATGGGAGATATAACTATATGCAGCAGCGTTGTCACTGCAATCAGTGTAAAGAATTAAAAAGACTGGTTTGTTCACTTCAGCAATTCATAGGTACATTACAGTGCAGTAGGAAACCACTCAATGTGTTTAATGGAGAAGGTTTCTTACACTTGCTTTATGCCAGGTTCCACCAACACTGATCTTAAACATAGTAACATCGTGTTACTATGGCTATTGAACATTGACAAAATGTCTTTTGATGTTCCTCTGTATCACTTTTGCCATGTTGCTTCCCAATGTTGTGAAGTGAAGAGCATTTACAAGCACAGCTCAAACCAATATGCAAAGCAGGGAACATGAATGACAAATGAATGTTTGTGAACGCTTTCATTGCAGGAGCATTTAAAGGAATTAATAATCTAACTACTATTTATTTCAAAGAGAAAATCTGTTCTAATGATCTAAGTGGCTCAGACACTTGATAACTGGTAAGATCACTTTATTAGCCATACAGTATACAATTTCTTGCATTAGAAATTCATCTTCTCACATACCCCAGCTTGCTTTCCATGAGACACAGACAGGGAGAGAAGCTTGGGGTCAGAGCACAGGGTTAGCCATTATACAGCACCCCTGGAGCAGTTGGGGTTAGGGGCCTTGCTCAGGGGCCCTACAGAGTAGGATTCCTCTACCAGCTGTGGGATGTGAACCAGCAACCTTCCAGCTATAGGCACAGATCCTTAGCCACAGTGCCACCACTCTGTAGTAACATCGATGATAAGCATGATAAGCAATCAGTTACAGATACCTGACATACTGTGTCTGAAATACACTGAAGTTTTTAAAACACACTTATTCAACATTTATATTTTAACATAATCAGTGAGTGGATGTGGCCAGTTATGAGGTTAGGTACACCGAAACAAGAAAACCTTGCAGACTTGGGGGTTCATGTTGAGGAACTTTGATTCAGAGCCACATAGCTTTTTTTTTGGCTCCGTTTCTTATTAGAAACTGATCTTTTTTTTCTATTATCTTAGCCTACTATCTTCTGATAGATTTAGCAAGAGGGAAGGAGGTGTGCTGATGTTTTGGACGATGTTCTTAAACAGACATAGAAGAATGCAGAAAGCATTTTTGAACACAAGCAGTTAAACCAGTTAGACTGAGATCCTTCCTTGAAATTCTGAATGCTGTCAGCTATTCCTGAGTTAGCATGCTATCACAGCTCCCATTTTCTTTTGGCATTGTTAAAACTAAATGAAACAAGGTAATTAGCTTGTTACAATTAAAGTGACTCGACTGGATAAATTGTAATCACCCGAAATGAAGTTAGGCATCCCTGCAGGTTCCGGATAGCCAGCTGAGCAGCCTAATTTGCATAATTAAAATATACAAATGATAATGGATTTTGTACTCAATTTCCAGCGGCTGTAAATTCAGAAATATGAAATTACAATAACGACACGGCCGCCTTGAGGTAATAAAGATGATGTTGTTGTTTTTTTTTTTCGGTAGGAGGGGGTGTTTGAACAGCAGGCCATCAAAATAAAAAATAAAAAGGACAAAAAGATTAAAAAGTGATATTGTTTAATAATTCCAGTGGTGCAGTTCCAAATAAAAAAAAGAAACGTAAAAAGGGCGGACGAATTACATTTGCAAATTCTAAGCTGCTGGTTTGACATGCTCGGCCTAACCTCAGGGGAAACCTTTTCCCTGATTACACAAAAATTGGGATTGAATTAAACATCTAAAGGGTTGTCCTAAGACAAACCGAAATGAAATTAGACTCGCTGTTTTAGCTGGGAGCATAAGGAAGCGAGCAGAAAAAAGGAAATTGTGCAATTAGGCAAGGGACAATGTCATGAAATTAAGCCTTACAGCTTTTTTTCCTTGCTGTTACACATTTGCCATTAAAGTTTGGTGGAGTTTTATTGCGCTGCAGAGTGCCAATCTTGCTTCTATTAACCTTTTAATGGAAGACAAGACAGTAACTGAACCAAAAGAACTACCTTTAGACTTCCTCTGGATTGAAGGAATATAATAGCACTGTTAAGCCATTAACCAAGTAACAAATCTGGTGGCATCTTAAATAGAAAGTGAAAGTGAAAAGAGCCACTAGGCATGACATTATATAGAGGTTATACTGTACGTGCTTTGTCTAGCTGCTATGTTATTTCTGAACTCTGAGGAAAAAAAAGCAGATATTACTATTCACAGCTATCAATAAAGAAAATAGATCTCATCAGAGTGTAAAATAATATACATATCACTTTTGCAATAACATCCTAAAATGGCTTCTTACAGCAAGGCTCACTTGCTCATCCTAAATGCACCTTAAATAATCCTTAAATAAATATGTAAAATATAGCATTTTATACAGTATCATAAGTATCTATGGGGTTTTGGAAAATGTGAGTGGAAAATATTAAAACTGTTTTTGTTTTGTAAACCAAATAGCAAAGGGAATATGGTACTTCTGTGAATGCAGGAATGCTCTTTCAAGGAGCAATAATATGGCTTTCACTGTAAGTAAATAATTAGCAGTAATCAAAGTTAATAGAGCCCAATGGGAGACATTCTCAGAGTATTGGAATAATCTAGTTTAACAGAGCATGTTTACCATGTAATTGTGTGTAAATAAAAATAAATTCCCATCTGCTATTATTCTTCTGGTTACTAAGGGTAGATGCAAGGTAAAGATTGTTTTTTAACAGGAATACATGTTGTTTGCTACTGTTAATACTATTTTCACAAAATTATCCTAAGTGAACTGATAACACCTCTGTGATTCCATTATGCTATTCCAGTATGATTCCTTGCAATCAGTGTAGAGAAGCATCAGAGAAACCCTGACCACCGAGGTAAAAAAAAATCTGTGTATTAGGTGACCACATAGTTGACCACTGGGACACTGGCAGAAGTTGGTAGGAAATTGCATGAGCTTCAGATGTGCTACTGCCAAGTCTTAACAGGCTAATACATTCAAGAGAAGCTGAAAAGCAACCCTTCATCCTTATCCTGGAATCTCAAAGCCAACAGAACCAACATACTGTATTTTGGAACAGTGATAGGGTAGGAGTTGATGGATGGCTGTTTGAAGAAAGTAAGCCCAAACTGTTGTTTGCAAAAGTAACAACCATCAAGCATCATCATCATAGGGAATAAGTCAGAATGTAAGAAAAGCATGGTGCAAAAATTGTGAGGGTCTCACCTCATAATCATCAATCATCACCCTGGATGAGGGTGTCTGCCAAGCAAACAAATTGTGACTTTGAAGGACAAGACAGACACTAACATGCCCTCCAGTCTTTTTGGAACATTGTCATTTTTGATTATGAGTCCTAGTTGTCAGAGTTCACAGACAAACGTCTTTTTGTGTTCTGAAAATGTTCAAGAAAGTATGTTTACACCTTTACAGAATATGCCTGTGTCTACTTATTTTGATGTGTGGTGTAATGTTGGCCAATAGAGTCACAGATAGAGATCTATAAAAAAAACTGTACTGTGTGCAAGATACTGTATGTAGTTACAGGACTCATGCACAAAGCTAGTTACAGACATGCTGTCACTCCCCTCTGTAATCTAGGCAATGTAGAATTCTGCTGCGGCAGGAGACGTGGTCTTTTCGGTGTGGCAGAGTTATCTGGTTATGAGTCTGGGATTGCATCCCAGTAGGAGCAAGTAGAGCTGCACTCTTCGCTCAAGATTCATTAACCCTTGTCTGTTGGTTTTCTTGTGCAGCCGAGAAATGTTCACAATTTTTATTTTGTTTGGGGAAAAATGAATTCCTTATTTTCTCAAAGCTTACTTAGTAAAGAGACAACTGAAGGAGGTTGTAATTCTTTTCACTCTAAATTCTACTTTCATGTGTCAGAGTTAAAGGGATCATTTTCCAGGGTAATTCCGGGGTAATTTCCAATGATCGTGTTTCAGCTCACACTAAATATGCAGCGCAAAGAGAATGAAAGCTAAAGTGTCACTACCTTGGCAAAGTCCCCAGCCAACAGGATTTACTGAACTCTTCACAGTCTTTTATAACGCAAAGGGTTACATTGCTTCTAATCTATACTTAATTCTGTTCACCTTAGATGTCATGTTACCCATTTACTATATAAAAAGGTAAAAGGTAGGCATGAGCGCATTTTTAGTACAACTCTACACCACTGAAATCCTACTGAAATTACTAAATGTCCTCACACAAATTATAAAATAATTTGAAAATGTAATAATGACAGGATTACTGATAATAATTCACCATAAAATAAATTTGTTAATGCACACATTTCAACTTTAAAAGAATTGTATTCAAACATTGTATTACAATGCATAATGTTATGGCACTGAAAAAGAAGACAATTAAGTTTAGGAACAAGTGAAGGTTTGTTCCATGCTGAAGAGAAGAAAATAAACACAACATTTTGGCTGTGGAGCTTTGTTCAGTTTAGAGTCTTTCACACAATATTACGGAGATGACAGTGATTTAAGCTCCAGGTGAATGGCTTTATAGTGGAGAACCAACCCTAGAGGTGCTTTAATGCCATTAAGCTTTTTCCTCATCTAACCTTGAAATTTCTTAATTAGAACAATTATTTCACTCAATCAATAAAAGTTAAGATATTTTCCAAGTCTTTTCTCATTAACTATTTAAATAGTTTCCTTAAGTTCGTGTTAAATGTAAGGGTGTGTATTCATTTATATGGGGAGGGGAGAAAGGAAGTACTTACACCCCCAAAATATCCAACTCCATGCCCCCACAGCAACCGATGGAAGTTGGCACACCCAGCTCCTTTATTTTATCTGTTGATGCCAGTCATCTTTATTGTATTTGTTTTTGCATTTAAAAATACTATAATGTGTGGAGAACTGTGAAATGGGTACAATGTGACTAACTTTATCTGTAGCACTTAATATGGGGATGAATTAAGAAGGTATTGCAACAAATTTCATTCCATAATATTCCTCACTGCTTTCTCTCCTTTGGTTTTTGATTGAAATGCATTTTGGATTGATGCTGTTTTCTAATCATCATCTTCAGATTGAAAATACAAACGGGAATGTATTTAATCTTAAAACATTAGATGAAGTTATTTTTGCTTACCATTGTCCGATATTACAAAAATAAATAAAACCTTGTGTTATGAAGTTAGAAAATGAAAAAGGCCCTTCTGCATGATTTTAATAAAACAAAACCATAAGCCTGATGAGACTTTCCAGATTATACACATTGTAAGCTTTCCTTAAGTGATGCCATTACAGAAATGAGAACTGATAAGATGATTACTGTAGATATTATTTACAGAAAGGGCAGAAGATTACATTCTAGCAAGAGGAGCTACCACCACACTTTCACTTTTTTAAGCAGAGTGTGTATTTTGGCACTGTTGTATGCTTTCAGCATAATGAAAATCAGGCAAAGTAGCTCAGACAACCTGACAGTACTCTAATTTTCTCTAACGAAGTGCTTAATTTAAATACCTAAACTCTAATTAAATAGAAAATTAAATTGTCATCATTTACTTTGGTGAAGGACAGGAAGCAGAACAAGCTGGTATCCCCAGAGGGTTTTGGCACAGTGTTGCTGTCACTTCATTCTGAAACAACAGATTCCTACTGTACATTCCTACAGTATGGACAGTGGGTAATGGAACTGAATAATGACGATCAAGACATTCAAGAAGTTAAGGTCACAAAAGTTCAGATGGCAATGTATGTAAATTTGTTCTGTAGAGCACAATATTGTGTGACTTTGCCAGTACTATGATCAATGATTGAACACTCAAAGCCTATAAGCCTATAAAATTTCACTATAGCAAGTCATCTACTATGTTTTCCCAAAGCTAATGCTTTAGGTATATTACTTTACCATAATATTCCAGTGCGTCTGATGCAATTTTACTATGATTTTTTCATTAGCATTCTATCTACATTTTACAGAGCTTTTAAGTAGGGACACAACAACATATTGCAAAAAGGGAGAGACTTTCTTATAAGGGGCAGCTGACGCAGCTACCCACCTGAACTACAATACCCTCTTGATTCAATGTACAATAACATTAAGACATTCAGCCTTGGAAAGATGTTTCAATCTCCCCACTTAACTAATTAATTACACCAATTAATCAAGAGAGGACTTTGGTGGGACTGAAAAGGCCCTGTGCTCCTCCAGAAACATTGGAGTTGGAAACTTTTGATGTACAGCAAATTCCCAGTTGTGTTTGGTGTACTTACATGTACATGTACACTCAGTGGTTTGGTTGAATTCTAATAACAACTGCACAGGCTGATGAATATATGAGGATAGTGTACTTACTACTTTCAGGTGTTCACTCACCTGTCTGAGGAACTGAGAGCTCTGGACAAAGATGTGTAGGCAGCCCTGGAGTATTAGACAATATAATTTGACCTCCCCAAAAAATTCTGTAAAATGTCACCACGTCCCAAAGCATTCAGTAAGCTGTAAGACAAAGTCCTGTGAAACTACAGTCTTGCACATCAACTTCTGGGAAAGCAGCTTGCATCTTATTCCAGTGGAATGAGCTAATACACAACCTGCTTTAGTGAGAAGAGCTCCCGGTGTGTACCGTCTTTTCAAAATTTGTGAGGTGCCTGGTCTTCAAAGTAACTCTAGGTCTGTCCAGCAGACAGCCTTAGGCAAGAGGGTAAAATGGAAACTGCCCTTTAAGCATGAGTTACTGTATACTCAGACAGATGTTTTGTCTCTGCATGTACCATGTCAAACTAAGATACGTGTTTTTTTTGGCTTGCAGATTTGATGTATAACAAAGTATAGTGTAATCCCAAATAATACTGTAAAGGCATGTTAAGGTATTTATGTTATATGAGAATATGATGTGTAGTATCTGCACAACTGGCAATTTTGTTCAAAGAGTTATTTTATTTAAGTTATTTCTGGCATGACTGGAGGATTATTGACAATATACTATTAATATTTTTATATTACACTTTTTTAATCAAAATGGTCCTGGATATTGAAGAATGTGTTGTAACATGTTATAGTGCAGTATTAAAGATAATCATTTATGCAACTGGGGCGGCACAGTGGTTCCGTTTGTTACCGGGGCCCTGAGTTCTGTGTGGAGTTTCTATGTTTCTATGTTTGTGTGAGTTTCCTTCCACAGTTTAGAGACGTATTGGTCATTGGCTTCTGGGAAATTTGGCTCTGTAGTGAATGTGTGTTCGTATCTGCGTGTGCCCTGTGATGGACTGGTGTCCTGCCCAGGGTATACCCTACCTTGTTGGGTGTGCCTGTTGCTTACCAGGATAGGTTCTGGCTCCCCCAAAACCCTTTATAGGATAAAGCAGTTAGAAAATGGACGGATGGATTTACACAGCTCCTTTTAACAAATGAGAAAATACACCTGCCTCTATTTTAATGTCAAATCTCACACATATTTTGAAGTATTTATTACACGTTTGCCAATAACATGCTAAAAATTCCATATTTTCTAATGTGGATGGAAAGAAATCCTTAGTTTTAAAAAGAGGGGAAAAAAATCAATGTATCTTTGACTGCAGAGCTATGTCTCTATCTCTTTTGCTCAAAGTAATTTTTCTCATCGCAAAGGAAAACTGTTTAGACAAACTGTCTGTGGCAAGCAAATTGAAAATCCATTTGTTGAACAAGTACCTTTCACTTAAAAAAAAATCGAGGCAGGGTAATATGACATGTGTGCTAATGATGTATTTTCCAAAGTGCCATCCGTCTTGGGAAAGGTCAGCCTGCGATGGCAGCGACGTCTCAGGTGATCGAGAGAGAGAAAGAGAGAGGGGGGAAAAATGGTTCTAATCTAAAGTGACAAGCAGCTCCTGTGACATCATATAAATGCCATAATTGGGCAGCAGTAAATTGAGCAGGCTGCTTTGATGTGTCAATAAACAAGTTCAAGGTGACATGCTGGATCAATACAGCGCGACAAGAGCCATCCGACAAATTTACTGCAAAGTAATTGGGTGCAAAATGACTCAACTCAACCTTCACGCTGCAGAAAATCAAACAAACAGCAACCCGCAGGCAACAGTTTGTACATGTCAGACGTTCCTTAAGGTGGCATGTGCAGACATAATGGTCTCTCTGCAGACAGAGGCCTAAATTGTAGCCTTGCAACAACAAGAAAAAGGGAGAAGAAAGTAAGGGGATTGGTGCAGAAAACACTGGTTTCTTCTGGCTTTTTCTGTATTTTGGTTGTTGGCTCTTTCTCTCAGAATTGCAGCTGTAATCCTTGCTCCGAGTGATTTATATTTCAATATATGCAATACAAAATGTGAAAATTGTTTACTATTTTATGTTCTTAGAGTCTTGGTTTAGCTTCCAATTATTTTTGTAACACGAGCAACATTGTGCTTACACATTGAAAAAGGTACACACTGTAGGAGCTTTTTCAATACTGTGAATGAACAGTCATAAAGCTACTAGAAGTGAACGCTGCCCAAATTCCAATCAATTCCAGCCTCTGTAGGCTCAAAAATGGGACACTTGGCCTGTTTGATTTGGTCAAGGGATTAACAATTGATATACCAATTTCAGAGCCCATATAACAGGGTGTCTTGTTTGTTCCATTTCCTCTTCATCTGCTCTTAAATGAGGATGTCTCTTAAACTTTTTATAAGCCTGCTACATAATGATCTGAGCTGTTGAACTGCATTTGTTTTTGTTTTGTTTTTTTTACAAGACTATAAATACCATAACTACTTCTGTATCTAAAAGGTTTGCAAAGGAATTAATAGCCAACAAATTAAAAACAAAACAACCAGGAAAGTCCGTGTTCAATGAGGATTTTGAATCATTTTTAGAACAATTTTATGTCATGAAATAAAAAAAGGAAATTAGCAATTTTGTTTGTAACTTAAATGTTTAATTTGGTTTGCTTGCCACACCTATCTTGCTAAGAAGTGAGTGTGGTAGAAAAATCATATGGGTGTGAGAAACACCATGAATCTTTGCCAAAGTGCTTGCTCCCAGTTCCCAAATGCTGCTTAGCCCCCGTCATCTGTGAACACCACCACAAGCTGGAATAGAGAGTTCTATAGCAGCGTGATTAAGTTAGGAGGTGCAGCTAATTGATTTCAGGACATATAATCATTAACCTCGAAACCCACCCCTCCTCTCCAGTGGAGGGGTATTGATTAATTAATGGACAGTCAATTCCCCATTATCTTTAAACTGTTCACAAGCGAGGTATAAACATGACTTTAACCTCACTGTTTCTTTCTATGCTGCTGCTGTAGAGCCTGCTTTTCCAGTCAGTACTTTTTCTGAATACTTTTCTGACAGTAGTAAAACTAGAAGTAGATCTGAAGCAAATGCAGCAATAGATATCTCCTTTTGGTTGGGAGAGGAACTATAAGTCCAACAGCCCGAGGTGGGACTTCAAGGTAAAAAAGGTGCAAAGGCTTTTGACCTGTATGAGGAATGGCAGCCCAGTATGGGATCTGTCACAGTCTGAGGGACAGAGAGTGACTCTTACAAATAATAGATTTCGTTAATTGTCGTTACTTTGGCAACACTGTAATTATTGCTCCTGTCAACAAACCTTGTTAAATACGAATTTTGAAAAGAACAACTGCACAAGTGGAGGTTCAGCTCACAAAATAAGGACAGGTCTAAGTTCTTTTTGTGGAGTAATTATAGCCCACTCTTTATTTGGGTCTCATATCAAAAAATGTTTGTGAAATGGAAGCTGTTTAGATATGGAATAGAAATATATAATCCTTCTAATCCTTCATTTAATAATTCTGGGATCTACAGTTGCACTAACGGTGAAGTGCAAGGTCCCAGGAAGCAATACTCCTGGTGAAGTATTTTTCGAAATAAATTGGTTTGCACAAATTGACCGCTCTTTAATATAAGCTCATCAATGTTAGCACCATGGATCCGTACAGTCTATCAGTCTGTAAAATGTGAACCTATCTAAAGAGTGGCTCTTTTTAATATGTTCAGTCGTTGTTTTATTTTTATTTTATGAATTTTATAAAGCAGCTGAGCTGACAACAATATCAATGCTGTATGTAGCTTTCTGTATTGCATTTGCTGGATTATTTTTACATTACCAGTTTCTACAAGGGTTTTCCTTTTTGTTTTGTTCTTTTCAGTGAGGAGGGTCAAACCATACAGTAAAAGGGAAACATAGGGAGTAGTTCTCACTTGGTCTTCGGATAAGACACCAGTCAATCTTGAAGCACAATTAATAAAAATTAACACACCCAACTGTTCGTTCTACTTAGACAATAGAGAAACATGTAGAGAACATGCAAATTCCAAAAGAAAGACTAGAACTGCACCTAGGAAGCAAGAGCTGTGAGATAGACACTTAATGCTCATTTTTTGACGCATTTTGTCTACATATGAAAACACAAAGCATGGTTTGTAGATAGATTAAAGTCACAGAACACGACTGTGAAACTGAAAAAAAATGCCTGTACCATAATTGCAACAAGTTCTTTGTGTATCCTTAATTTGTACTAAATCTGTACAAAATTGAATTGAGTGATGTAGAAAGATTGGCTTTCTGTGGATGCTGTCCTTTTATTGAACGCTTTCCCTTGAGAATGTGACCACTTCAATGTAGCAAGAGAAAGCCTCATTACTCACATTTCAAAGGTGTTTAAAAAACCCAGAAGAGGCTCAGTATCTCAATATTATCCACTTTGTACCCAAATTTTTTAATGGTGCATTAACAAGTGCAAATCTAAGAAAACTTTGCATTGATTCCTCTTGTATTGAGCTGTGTACAATGTGGAAGAACATACTCTCAAAAGTAAATAAAAGATTAGGAGGTGGGGAAGGAGGGGGGGTGTGTGTTAAAACACCATTGTAAATGTATTTTTATCTGGAAAACAAGGGTCCAACCCCCCCACACACACCATCCAAAGACCCCCACCATCATGCTAAATCATTGAGGTGTGAAATATGATAGAGAGACTTGTCGTTCAATTTGTCCAATATACCTTACAGGTGTACTCCAGGTGCGTATCCCCTCAGCTGCTGAAAAATGAGCTGTGCTGAAAGGACTGACTTTGATGAACCTCACTGGGGCTGCCCTATCATTCTTTTCCATCTGGCTTCTCCAGCTAAGCATGGCCACTCCAACACAAATTTGTCTTATTGAAGGAAGTTGCGCTCTAATACATATCATTCTAATAATTGCCCCCCTCCTTGCCTAGAGTTCACTTAACTCCCTGTTCCATAATAGTTATAAAACTATAATTGACAACGCTGTCATCGCCACTTCATATGCTTCTTAAAGTGTATCAATTATTCAGCAGGGATGCACTGTAACTCATTGTGCTCCCTTCACTGATTGAGATAAAAAAATTAAAAATAGGTGCATTAAAACCACTTTGCCAAAAGGTTATAAAGTTACATTTTAAATACAGCTTAAATGACTCCGGCATATTGGTGGCTTCTCAGCACAATAGATGCAATGAGCAGCTTAGCTACAGTTCTGGTACGCCCATTCAAAAGCAAACAGTTGAAAGTGGATTTAATTATCTACATACCCATTATTATCTATCAGCACACACCTAACTTTAGCCATTTGTACTGTGTATTAATATCCATCTTACTTTTGCCTGCCTTTTGTCTGGCTTGAGTGCAAATGGACATTTGATATGAGAGGGTTTCTAGAATGAAGATACAACTACAGTATATCCAGACAAGAGGGGGTGCTTGTAAGAACAAGGAGCATACCCCCTCACAAGGGATTGTGGATGTATAGAACAAATATCCAGGTCACGCTGATGAAGCTGATTCCATTGGTTTCATGAAACACCTGGATGAGGTCCTAGAATCCATTAGCTACTAGTAGCCAAAGGAAGCAAGATGGGTTGGGTAGATCTGCTTGTTTGTATCCTTTATTGGGATATGTATGAATCTGAATGCGGACTTATTACGAGAGCATAAAAAGCTGATTCACCCACTAAGTGTGAATGGGAGACTGAAAGGTCAGGCAAGCCCTTTCCCCATTCATTCCTTTAAGCAGAGAGAAAATAAATTTAAAATTTGTAAATAAATATGTGACTGGAATTTTAATAGGAAATCCAGATCATTCATTCACAGTATGTAGCAGAGGAAGATTTATATATTTTGATAAAACAAAATGATGCAGGTGCAACTAAAGACATTATGGGCAAAAGAGAAGCTAAGTACATATTATATTTCACCTATACTTTCACCTTTATTTTTCCTGTAAGATGTTAAAGGGAGTACACCTTTTAATGTAATAATGTAAAAACATCTCCAAGATCACAGCTTCTGCAATATCCTTGCTCTGTTTGTTTGGGGCTTTATATCCCTTACAATAGACATTAATTTCTATAAAAAAACATATTTCTCTAATTTCTTGAGGGAGATATGCAAAGCCTAAATTAGCAGGATCTACTTCAATTTCTTGTTGGGTAATCCTTAATCATCCCTGAAGCAACGAACAATTAGACAAGGAGCAGAGGTAAAAACTTGAAAGCATTAAATAACCTGCTTAAAAAAAAATACAGATTTACTAGTTACTATGTATCTTTAATGCAAGACTGAAAGAAAACTGCTTTTCTTTTAATCAAAATAAACAAATAACAAACGATGTTTGGAATTAGAACCCTGTACTTTTCATTATCATAACAACGTATCATAAAAATGATGAATAGTAGTCATCAGTGCTGGTCACTGAATGAGCATTATTTCTTGCTACTAAAAACTGCTTATTTCAACTAATGTCCAAGTAAGATAAGCAACTGATATCCCTACTTAGACAAAATGCCATTAAAGGTGCCTCCAGGCTGGCTTAGTTCAACCTTTTAGAGTTCAAATCATGTAAGCTCTGGTACCCATATTGAACGCAAGAAGGATGTGATTAAGATGTTGTGATCTTCAGCGAGGGCTTTAGCTCCGAGACTCGAAATAATCTGGATAAGTAGTGTTTGACCTTGTGCGGAGATTCAGTGGAGATTCATGGCTTTATCGACCAAGCAAGTGAAAGTCTTTGTCTTCTTAACTAATAAATATGGGTTATTATTGCCTAATCGCTCAAAGAAGTGTGTCAGCAGCTATGCAAGGAAGATATTATAATCTGGGTATTATAAACTCATATTCACAGCTTGTTCTACTTCCCAAAGAAAAGGAGATTTAGGCTTCAGTATTATCAAAGGATCAACTTGCATTTGCTACAGAAAGCTTACTTTGCAAACCATTTAAGAGGAAGTTCCAGAGCAATTACTATATCAAAACTGCACCTTAAAAATAATTTAATTGATGATTATTTATTAGTTTTGTAACATTCCTAGTCTAGATGTACTTTTTTCAGAAACGATACAAATAATAATAATAATAATAATAATAATAATAATAATAATAGCCAGAAGTTACAAACTGCAGGATGTAGCATTGACCTATTGTGTTGAAGTACACAATGTGCAGTACTTAATTCAAAGGCACATGGAGAATTAGAGCAAATAAGGAGTAAAAAAGAATAGACTTGTGCTTTAATCTTTATCTTAAACATAGCATTTATTTATTTTGTAGGATTATATACTGAAGTGCATTATAATTAGTGATAGAGCTGATATTAAAACAAATGTACTGATACTGAGTACTTCTACTGAAAAATAAATATTTTCTTTAGTTCCATTAAGCAATACTGAAACACATTAGAGTTTAATAAAAGAAACACAACATAAGGATTCGAAATGGACACATTACTATTCTATTCTTTTCTTAAACTCTGTGGTCTTTAAACTGCTGTTGTTGACTGTACAAAATTGCCCTTAATTGTATCTAATAAAGGCTTTTACTAATATTAAATTTGATGTACTGCATTTGCCCAAAGAAACAATTCACTCTTAATTACCTGCTTTAATGCACACTACTCCAGCTTATTGTAAAAAAAATCTTATCGTGTCATAGCGTTCCTTCTTGTCATGTGATACAAGATGAGACAGCATTCTTGTTAACAAATAGTGACCTCAACCTCAAAAGACACCTGTTCATACTGTACGGCCTGGTGAGGGTTTGACCTTCACAATTCAAGAGTTAAAAAAGTGGAAGCTATTCACCATCATGCAACAAATTATATTTTAGTCACATTCCATTCAAAATCACATCAGTTCAATGCATACAGTAAATATACAGCTTTTAAATTAGTGACATACCTGTAACAACTGTATTTTATCCATCCTTATCTACTTAAATGATCAAAACAATGCAGATTTCTCTTGGTCATATTATTTAATATTGATGGATGTTTCAACAGATTTTTTACCCTTATTTGGTCTTACGTTTGTGGGGTATGTGGAATTATAAGACAAATGTGAGCTTGTGGGGTGGTTGTGCTGTGCTGTCCTTTTTTTGTGATGGGGTCAGTTTAAAGTCAGTAGCCTTATTTAAGCTTTTCCTTATAAAGTTTTTGGGGGGTCATTTAGTTCTACATTACACAAATAATAAAGACTATCTTTAACATTGCCTGAATATATATCAGTTAATATGTGAAACTTGGTTTAGGCAGATTAGGCATGCAACTGTACCATCTACTGTGACAAAACGAATCCATCAATTTCTCATGGCTGAATTGTATTTCCATGAAAAGAAAATGAACTTTAAAAGATATACAGATGACGAATATGACTGCAACTGTTTCTTTTATAAATGGGCCACATTTTATTATATGACATACAGTAGATTTTAACTAATAATTGCAATTAGAAACATTTTCACCTCAATAGTGCATCACTGATGTAAAAAGCATAGGTTTTCATTCTGCCCCCTTGTAAATGTGCTACACCTTGCAGTTTAACATGGTCTGATGGTATCTTTGTAATTTATCTAATTAAAATTAGTAATTCAAACTAACAACAAAACAATAAATAGTGATAAACCTTACTCGTTGTTTGTTACTTTTATTATATTTTATTATATATTTTGGTCTACAGTATACCTCTGCTTTATAGAAAATACAAACAGGTGTCTTCAAGCCTGGTACTGACCTAAATGTGGGTATTCAACATGTACATGAATGAAGATTTACAAGGAAACTGAAAAGGAGGTGTTGAGAATTTGACACAAAAGGGCCGATTGATGTGTCACTCAGTGGAAAAATGAAGGATGTTGCTATTTTTCTGACGTGTAGTCTGTACATAAAATAAAGGTCACACACACAAGTACAGTCTATGTTGCCCCAAAGGAATCCCTATCACATCTTCATATGGAAATAAATATATATGGGTATTCATATTTCTTGTAAATGTAAAATCTATTTGAGGTTAGGTTTATTTTGAAATAAAGCATATTATAGAGTAGAAAACCCCAGTAATCTCTCTTAATGTCAAAACATTCCCAGCAAAAATGGTAAAAAGACAAAGACAGACCCAGTGGAGAAGTGGGGCCTACATGGGCAGAAATCCCTGTGCATTAACCCCATGTCTGTGCACAGTCTTACCAATCTTATCATTTCTGCTTGTGAAACAGCCAGGATTAGTGTGAGATAAGAGCATTCTTAATAATAATTACACACGGTATGCCTAAACTATAGAGCCACCGAATTAATCCCCAAACAATTTTTAAAACGGCCAAATGCATTACGCAAATGAAAAAAAAAAAACAGGGGAGCCTGAATATTATTTAAGTGTTCTTGTAAGCCATCTAAGATATTAATGTTGCAAAGCTACTTATGAATATTTAAGAACATAAAAGGGAGATAGACTTCTGCTTGGTCTAACCGCTGAAGCCCCTGTAATACAGTGGAGTCCACTTAAGAAGGCAGCTCTTGACGTCTCCGACAGATTTAAACATGATAGAAACAATCAGAGTGTTTATGGTGTACAAACCTCAGGGTTGCTGTTTAAAAGCTTCTTCTAAGTAATGCTTTCTGGTGTAAATAGAACAATAGGACCATTTTCTAATCAGATGCATTTGGCACAAGCAAGAAAAACCAGTGTAGTGAAACACAGTGTTGTCACTGCTTGCTCCAGGTTTGTATTTAGCCATATCAGCACTGAGAAACATAAATTATGTGATTTTTAAAAGCACTATATTAAGCATTTGCATTTACTTGATATTATTGTAGAACATGTATAGTACTCATAGAATGTTATGCTAATGAAGAGGTAAACAGAAGAGCATGCAAAGAGCAGATAGCAGATAACAGTTTTCATGTAAGGATTTTTTGTATCCAGTATGATGTACTTGCCAAACATAAATGCAAGTACATTCACCTACAAATACATTTCATTTACAAATACGTTAACTACTATATACAGTATATATATATAAAACTATATATCCTTGTGAACCCAGACCAGATCAAGTGACACAGTCTGTAAAACATTCTTGTGAGAGGAAATCACATAATGTAAAGTTGCAGTGTTAAAATCCATTGTCAGAGAACTTTTAGCACAATTATCATTTTCCAGAACTTTACCTCAAAGCTAAATTTTGGATTAATTTTAAAATTCAGGACCATGTTAGGAGTTGCCATTCTTATCCTGAAAAATTCCTGCTTATTCCTGTTTTTATTCCAAATAAGTAAAAGACAAGCTCAAAGAAATTTCTTACTTAGGTAGTCAAAACTATTCTACATCTTCAGGATTTAGTAATTCAAGGGTGTCCTTATTTGTGGGATTGATAGGGTGTGAATCTCACATTTATCCTTTATATTGCAAGTTATAAATAGGTTAAATAAGTTCAAAAATTAAAAAGTCAATAATTTTCAAAAATATTATGAGATCATGATATATACAGTATATAGAAGTTTCTTTCAGCAATGCAATACAAGACAGAGAAATTCCAGAATATTTCTGTTGAGATTCCTCAGGTAACCATGTCACCAGACATTTAAATGTAATGTTGCATGCATAATACAAACAGCCCACAACCATGCACAATACTAACCGTATCATTTACACAGTCAGTTGATTTAAACAGTGGCACTCAAAAACAAATTGAAGTAATGGCAGAGGGTTCAGATTTATGTGATAAACTGCTATTATGTAATCCTGACAAGAATACAAAAAAGAAACTGGGAAACATTTATAAAAAAAGATCTTCTGATGACTTTAGTATAATACACAAATTGTATGTTATGCTCTAGAAAAGCAAGTAAGAATTTGTGACAAGTTATATTTTAGATGAGTGCTATAGTAACGTTAAATGCACATGAAAGATTGAGAATGTAACCTCAAACATGGTCAGATTAGTCAACTTGTTTGCAAAGATGCTCACAGAGAGGTTACAGCAAACTGCATTTCACTGTACAGAGTTAGTTTCAGGATTCAGAAGTGGATTTAACACTTAATCACTTAAAGGAGGAGAAAAAAACTTTAACAAAGAAATGCATGGATTATTTTTGCAGGTTTCTGTGCCTGCTTCCATATCCTGTGTTAATTTCGTAAAATGTGAATACATTTTCTTGAGAAGTACAATAACAATGACAGTCACATCTCACAGTAAAATGCTGACAGCACTATTGTTTGTTTTTGCTTGGTGCCCTTCAAGCTGTAGAAAGGTTCTCCCTCAGACAAGCTAGTGTAAGGACCAGAGCTGACATGACATTAAGCAATTGACTGACATTGCTCAGTGGTGATCCTTTTAATTGCAGTTCGTGAAACAAACACAATTATATTATTTTAAAAAAATATAAAATTGCACCCAAGAGCACAATATTTTATTAGGTAGCATAGCATATGATAGGAACTTTCTTATTACACTTTTTTAATAGGCAAACATTAATGTCATACCATACACAAACATTCACATGAATTTCACACCCATTGGATGAGGGAATGCAAACAATGTGATCTGACTTAAGGTCAACTCACTCCTCTGACACAAATTTGTTAATATACAGTAGCAAGGTATTTAGATTGATTGTTATTTCTCATGTTACCTAGTTTAGCTTGCAAATGTAAGTGTTAAAAGCAATGTTAAAAGTGTTAAAAGCAATATGGCAAATCAAGTTATTTTTAAATTGCACACAAAGCAATTATACCATTAACTTTTCTCTAAAGTGGCCAGAGGACCTCCGAAAAGACAGATTCCTGAAAACCCCAAAGTGATTATCATGTAATAGTAATGTACATGTTACAGACATAGCAAGCATTCATTTCACATGACATGACAAAGTCATTGACTTTTGTGGGCTCCTGGGCAGTGCTTGGTGAATAAAATGTCCCTATACCTGTATGAAATTATGACATACAGCTCATGTATATCTGTGGGAAATTGAATCCATTTACCGAATAAGGATTTGTAAAAGGAGGGCCATAGGAGCAATTAATATGATGAACACATTACCATAAATATGGCATCTGTTTAAAGAAATGCATTTCTGAGCACCACTCACAGATATGCGAGCAATAGATGTTTACTTTAATGAAGCCTGCACTTTTAATGGGATAGAATTAAACAAGCAAAGGAAAGCATACAACAGAAATAAAGTGCAGTCTTTTGAATGTTTCCTGTCAATATAAAATTGTCCCTTAACAGATACTTTTAACGACAGTAATATGAGGCCTGTTAATCAGACAATCAACAATTAAGAACTTTAAATCACAGATTTACCCCATGTGTAATTAACCCTTTTGCACACTAAGGAAAAGACTGCTGCCCCTTCCCCTGTCTAATGGCCTGATAAATTTTTAAGCACAAACGAAGGAGATAATGCACAGTAATCCATTAGTGGCAAGGCACTGAAAGCCCTGGTGCTAAAATGGATGCTGTAAGTGCTAAAATCCCACAGTGAGCAGAAGGCCTGTGGACACTGAGGGATTTCTTTCATGGGTGTGGGTCAGTGAAAGATGGCCATTTCACACTTGAAAAGGTTGCTGTATGGAGATTATGATGATGCACAGTAAAGTAAGCAACCAGTGGCTAACGATCCTAATGAGTCTGGAGAAATACATGGAGGGCAAATGTCACTGTGGGTAACGGGTAACGTACTGTATGAGCTAAGACCACAGAACAATTAGACTGCTAGCCCACTATGTGTAAAAAGTGTTTAGAGGACACATATACAAAATACATCAACACCATTAGTGAAAGGAGCAACCTGGACACTTTTAGATGTAATTACTTATTTCATAACAAAACAAGTAAGGTTATGCATTTTACTTCAAATGAAGTACAGTAAATTGCTGTGTTTTCTTAACTTTAGAAGGAATAAATGTAGAACTCATGTGAAATCCCAGACTTTTTTCTCAGAGTTCTACAGAGTACAGTAGTTGAACACTAGTTGTTTTTATTAAAAGTATTTTCAAAAACATCAAATACCTTATCTCTGTTACCTTATTTTTATTTCAGTGTCTAAATTCCTGTCAATTGAAAGATGAAACGCCTGGTCAAATTAGAATAAGAATTCCTAGTTACCAAGGGTGTAAAAAATTCAATAGCAATGGAGACTGAATTGAACAAAAAAGAAATTTAAAACAAAGATAAAAGCACTTTATTGTATCTTAAAATTCCTATTATATGAGCACATTCTTTTAGAAATAGTAAAAAAAAGAAAAATACTTTTTCATTTCATTCATTTACACTTTTGTATATGGCACATCTGCCTAGGCTGCAAAATAGTTTTTTTACAAGGTATTCATTCAATTGCTGGTCATTGTAAACTATTTCTAAGCCTTAATTTTACCAACTGTGTTCAACCTTTGCAAATTAGTGCAATAATGTTTATGTATACCGTAGGTTCGCAATCTATTTACTTAATTAAGAAACCATTTTTTCAGTGGCTGCAGCTGGAATTCTGAAAGGGTTTGCACACAATTGGCTGAAAGCTGTTAGGATGAAGCTTAATTGAGGTTAACAAGATCTTCCTCAGCTTACTTGGCCCTCGTGAACTTGCACTATCATTGTATAAATTTGATGTCATTCAGCAGAAATGTTCAGAGTTTTGGAAATGTGTGTATATATTGCATGTGCTAATCTGCTGCTGTCCATTCAAGAGCCAGTTACGGTGGCACGACCCCCTAGGACTGCCAGCAGCAATGAATTCCCCTATAATGGTGACAGAATTAACAGCTCTTTATAGAAATCCTCTTTACTTTGTTTTCCTTTTCTGGTGCATCTCTGAATTTATTGTGTTTACCTCTTTCTGAACCTAATGCGCATTACTTTATGATGAAAAATGTCCTTCTCTTCATTTTATATAAAACCATAAAATGTGCTCACTCTACAGTACTTGCATTTTAAGTCAAACTTTTTTTCTCAAAGAAAAGTAAATAAAAAATAAAGGAACAGAAATCATAGTATGGTTGGGAAAGCAAAACATGTTTTATGCTGTTGAAACAAATTCAGAAACCTTTTCATAGTATACTCATGGCAACTGTTTTGTCTTGTCAAAACCCAGGGTAGTCCAGGCTACTGTTACACATTTGAAAAACACTCTGCAGAGCATTTACTAAATTACTAGCTATGGGCTACACAGGCAACTGTAAATTCTGTCCCTTGCGATGACCTAAAGCAGGGCATGATATATATTTGTTCTTCTTTGCCTGTGGGATAGCAAGCATGCTTATTTACACAGACAACCCCTGGGTTACGAAAACTCCTAGTGCCATTCACATGATCTACCAGGATTCCCTTCATGCTTTTCATTTAGAATGATCTGCTCTCAAATCTGGCCTTTTGGTTCCACTTCAGACCAACAAGAAAATGCATTGATCTCCAGCCCAACCCTCACACACAATAAGAAAACAAATCAGAAGCTAATACTTAGAGGGGTTAATACATTATGAGATGTTTTAGAGGGATAAAAGGTGAAAAGAGTAGAAATGAAATTTCTGTAAAATAGAATGGTAGCAAGTTAAATGGGAGCAGATGAGCACAAAGATTGAACCGAAAACAAAGGAACCATTTATTCAATGAAGGAAGGTAAATGGAACAAACTGCCAAGTCATCTTGTGGGCATTTACAATATACATGTATAGAGCACAGGGTTGATGAGGTTATGTCATCATCAAGTAATTAACATCACAACTGACTGAAACACATCCTCTCATCTGCATTGTTTCTTGTTTTCTTTAGTAGTCCACTGATAATGGAGCTCGCACATTAGGAGCCTTTTATAATCAGTTTGCTTTAAATAAGTTCAGTGCTAGCAATTTCCAAAGTCCCAGTTTCCAAAGTTGAGGGCACCAACACCAATCTCCTCCAGAGGCTGGCGGACACTGGGCAACTATATGATGATACTTGGGGAAGCCTTGCTGCCATTCATGTGTCAATATGTCAATGGCTTGAGCCTCTGATGTGCGTGCTCTGAGCATGCAATTCAGGAGCTCCTATAACAGGTAGAAGTTTAAGTTATAGTATGTACTCATCCAATATAAGCACTCAAAACCTTATGTATGAAATTAGAAGTTAGGAATCATACACACAGTGGAGTACCACAGTAAATATATAAAGAGCCTTGGAGAGATGAGTAATATACAGTATAAAGAGATAAGAAATACACAATTCATTCAAATGTAAATGTCTACAGAGCCTTCTAGATTTATTCTTATCTCTGACAAAATAAGAACACAAAACATCACATGCAGTGCTTTGCAAAATAATTTACCATCAAATGATATCCTATTTTATTGAATTACAAATGTTGTATACATATTAATATAATCAAAGCATTTAATCAAAGTGTTAAATTAATTATTCAGATGGATAGAATTATAAGTATGTTTAGATGGTTCTGCTTCATAGCATTGTGAAAAATTTAGAACTAACAAATATTCACATTCTCATAATTCTGCTTTTCTACCTTGAAAAGTATTCCTTGTAAAACATACTGTATATACATACTGTATATGTTATATTATATATGTATCATCCATTTTCAAGTAAGATCTGTGTTTGATTGCCTCCAGTGGCCACTATTATAGTAATAATGAAACAGAATTTATTTGAAAAAATCAAGGGTTCTGTTTTTTTTTAATAATACTCTAGTTACACAACAGCTGTGATAAATTGTCTTTGCAAACAGTTAATTAAATAAGATAACTTCCCTGGATAATCAATGCAAATACCTCCTCAGCAATTAGGGTGCTCAAATAGCGCTCATAGCTGCTGCAATCTAAATGCACAAATGTATATATCTGTACCTGTCAGCTCTGATTCGAGGCTGTCCAGTTCCCTAACGTTTACCAACATGTCTGCATCCATTCTATGTACCAACATTATATCAGCAACATAAATAAAAAGGTATTGATATTGTTTTAACCACAGCTTATACTTGTAAGATTGAATTTCTAATATTGAAATTCTTTCCTTGATTTGTCTGCATGTCTATTATAGCTGAGGTACAGATTGAAAAGGCCATTTAAAATGATAAACCTTCCACCACACCTAAAAACAACACTAAAAGAATATGCTATTGTTTTTTTATCATGTCCATCTCCAAATCACACACAAAATTGAAATTGGTCTTCAACCTTGTGTGAGTCACAATCAAGTTAGTCTTGATTGGGTTTGATTGGACTGAATTAGAAAAACAGGTCTATGTTATTAAGGTGTTCTAAAGTTATAAAGTCACATATTTATAAAGATTGGAAATAGCTGTAAGTAACCTGCTTAAATTAAGTGAACTCTTGTCCTTGAGAAATTAAGTGTGTTTATATTGTGATCCATGATGATTCCTTAATAACTTAACAGATCACATGCTTGATTGATTGCAATGAGATTGTTTCAGGTCTTAAGAAACAGTGACATAAAACCTCCTAGACTGGAGCTCTCCAAGACCAGGGTTGGACACCCTATGTGCAGTACAGTATATGTCAAAGGATAATTTTATTCTTACTCTAAACCAGAAAAACCTGTCTATTCTTTCAATGATTAGAATGGACATTTCTGAAATCATAAGGCATAAGGCATAAGGCATGTGGATTTATTGCCTGATCCCTATGGTCATATAAAGGAGCTGTCCAACCTGACATAAATTATATGCAAGCTTACATTTATTTTTAGCATACATGTTTACTTAATACATTCACTCTAATGTATAAGACTTTTGTAGTACATTTATTGTTTGAAATGTCCCTGTATTAAAAAAAAACCCAGTTGACTTTTTTTTAAAAAGGTACACGGCATACAGATGGACTGGGGTTTGTGTGGTGCCGTGAAGGCAAGAGAAGAACCAGAGAGTCCTAATGATCTCTTTCTGACTCTGTCTCCCTCAGCAGGGCGTGGGGAGAACGAGATTATGTAACTTCAATGAGAAACTCCTGCTTCAGACCGTGAGACGAAGAAGCACTCACCCCTTCTCATTGATATCTTGTCAGCTCAGCAGGCAGCAGTCAAACCTGACGACACTATCAATGTGGGTACGTATGACCTTGTTCCCAGGAAATAAGATTGCCCGGGAATGACTACGCTGAATCACAGTTCAGTGGCACCATTCTTAGTTAACTAAAAGAAGGCATAAACTGGGTCAGCTTGTCAGTTGTCAGTTAATGAATATATACATCATACTATGCATTTCTATTTGCAGTAATTATTAGTTAATGGTCTGCTTGACTTTAAAACGGTAAAAAGTCATTCTCTGGACCAACATCACTTAATGGTGAAGGAAAATAAAATTGTGGAGAGTTTAAAATTTTCACCAATTGTCACTCTCATTGATTTAAACAGATTTCTATTGTACCTACTATACACACAGCTGTAAGACGCTGAAAATTGCCCCCAAGGGAGAACTAACCTCCTATTCATGTGTAGAGTATCATGGGTTAGAAGATATCCATCTATCCAACCATTATCAGAATTCTGCTTTTTTCTAGCAAAGGTCAACATGTTAACCGAATAAATGGAGATTCAAACAAACTTTGCGGAGGAGGTCACACACTAATCTCACCCAGTTTCAGCTGCCTACTGTATGTACTGTATAAATGTTTCTTGGTGACTTGCTCGTGTGTTTCTTTAACACATCCTTCTCTCCACCCCATTTTTGCTCTTGCAGTGCCATCCTGGCTCATCTTCGTTACATGGGAGGTTCTGACAGCCCAGTCTTTACAGATGGGTTGTCATTCTCCTCAGTAAATATGTTATTTACCCCAGTAAAACTCAATTTTTCTATCACTCCTCTTCTCTGCCTTAATTAGGGTTTGCCAAAATGGGCATGTGCAGTAATTATTGGGTATATACATTAAAATAGTAATTAAAAAAGTCTTTCATTAAAATAGAACCTACTACTTTGTTATCCCTGGTATCCTTGCTATCCTCAGCCTCAATGCTCATGTATGCAACAGAGGGAAAATAGTTGAACTCAACAACCACAAATACCAACTTGTACTGTTTGCGTTAATAAGTTACATTTGCTCAACATCTTTGCATCAAAATATAAAAAACAATGAATTTTCCATTTTTTTTAATTTAGACTTTTGTTTCGTTAAAGAAACAGTAACAGATTATTAAAATGCTAATCACTTATTAAAACACCAACACATCATTCAGTAGATCGTTACACCAGACCTAAACCGATTGGTTGTTTTTTTTTACAAAACAAATTGCAATAGATAAAATAGTTAAATCCATAATTTCTACCGGCCATTCTTGCAAAGTGAGTGATAGGAGTTCTGAGTTTGCTTCTGGCACAAGTATCCACACACGGTTTCAGCTAAGTTTGGCGTTTTGTTATGCATGAAAAAATTATAATTACTATTGAAAGGAACCAATATGTCACATCAGACATGTACAGTATTATGTTAATAGGATTATTTAAGAAAACACAAGAAATTAAACTTGTTTGGATTTTAGTACCTAATTGACTTGATGATCTCAGGGGGGTAAGGGTGAATAACATCACTGGACAACTTGTTTTTTCCTCTTGCAACTCTTTGTGTAAAGAAGTGCCGGATGTTCTCAGGGGGAAACATACAGTACACTGGACAGCCTAAGCTGAATGTGAGATAGTGTAGGCACAAAATGTACTGAATTGTAAATGTTCAATGAGTTTGATTCACAGCTGTTGCTTAATATAAAAAAGTAATGATAAAAAAGGCACACAAACCAGAGACCTTTCTACCATGAATCTTTAATATAATCCCTATGCTCCTAGTGGAAGGAAAGTCAATTAACAAATGTGAGAGTTTTTAAAAAGAGATAGTCTCTGATGGCTGTGAAGCCTTCTATCAATTTATTGTTTTAATCCGGTGTTTTACTACTGTGTTTCATTTTAATAGGGTTTAGAGAATGGACTCCAGAATTAATGAAGAGAAATAGCTGCAATGTCAGTGTGATTCAAAGCTGACCTGTTGAACAGTTATATATTGTATTTTCATAGTCTTAGGGGGTCTGTGTTTTTTATGTGCTGAATATACATTAAACTACATTCTTTAGTCTTAATGTGGTCAGTACAATATGATTGGTACAGAATAAAGTACCTATTAAAACTGATTCTCATACATTTTTTATACCAACATGCAAGCAACTGATTTTGCTGTGATCAACATACAGAATGTGCATGATCTGAGAATTGACAGACCATTTGAATAGCAGACTTGGATTGGTATGAGTCATGATAATGAGGCTGTGGACATACACAATCAAAATGTTAACAGGTAGTTGATTCTGCTACAAACAAAGCCTTTCAAGAAGCTACTTAATATTTAGTAGACATGTCCATTTTGGCAAACCATAATTACTTGTTATTAAACCCATCCTTCAGATAATGGGACCAATTTCAAAAGACCTTCAGTGTTGCTGAAGAAATGTTTTTCACACTTTTGTAACTTTTTCTATTCTTACTTATCACATCATTACGACACCATCAAGAGATTTTTTTAAATTTAAAGTAATATTAGTGAAGTTGTGAAGCTCTCTAACCTCTTAATTGCTAAATTGCTCAATTTTAGATTAGCATTATCAAATGGAAAAGTAAGTAATCACCCAAAGAGAGTATTTTGGGAGTCTTTTAAATAGGCAATGACATTTTATAAGAGAATTTGAATGCAAATTGTTCTGCCAGAAATGTGCGATTAGTCTTCAAATGTGCATCTTTTTAATTAGTTTATTTATTTCACATTTAGATAACTCCACCAGAGAAAAAATAAGAAACATAATGTGCAATTAATGATTTACTTTTCATTCTAACTAGCAGATTCACTATTATCTTGGAAATTACAATGTAATTTCAATAAGACAAAGTTGTATTTCACAACATTTTTTGCTTATCTGAACAGTTAAATCAGACACTAGAACTGTGGGGGAATTTCACAGTTTTACAACAGTCATTAAATAACAATTATGAACTACGTATATTTTAAACAGTTGAAGAAAAACATCACTTCTTTAGGTGTCAACTTATTTCATTATGTGGGTGGAATTACACTGTAGACCCTCCAAGAATCGGCACATATACTTGAACTTGTCCTGTTTCTTCATCTGTTGCACTGTGTATTTTCTATTACGTGAGTCATACTTCATGTTTTTGTTTCTATTTCTATTGTAACTCTGTGTAAATGAGAATGATTGGTAGAAGAATAGCAGTGAGCAGAAATTCTTTTCTTGAGTCAGATCCTGCTTTCCAAACATAGAGGGTCTGTCTCATCTGCGAGCTCTGTAGAAAGATTTCCCCTAATTACCTTGCCTACTTGCACTTCTGCTTCCTACCAGTAGGGGCAAATGTAAT
Source organism: Atractosteus spatula (assembly GCF_055471065.1). Classification (NCBI taxonomy): domain Eukaryota; kingdom Metazoa; phylum Chordata; class Actinopteri; order Semionotiformes; family Lepisosteidae; genus Atractosteus; species Atractosteus spatula. The sequence goes on along the minus strand of NC_142708.1, from coordinate 59,923,529 downwards.
TCAGGCTCCCTTTTTACTACTTTTTTTGTGTCTATAATTGTGCTCTCCTTGACAACAGCCATGTTACTCAGACAACTGCCAGCAATGGTTTCTGAAAAAAAAACTGAATGAGAAGGAATGACACAGAAAAATGTGTTGCACAGATGTACATTCCATAGTTTTTATGGTAATAAAAGTTACCTCAGTCCACCATAGCCCATTACTTTCCTCAATGCAAAGTCAAGGGTTTTCAACATCTAATCCAGGACTTGCAGATTTGCCTTCCAAAGAAAGTCTGTTACCCTTAAACTTTAAATAAGCAAAACAGTTCAATTGGTCTTTTATTATTGTTTTTGTGTTTAATTATTCTTGAACACTTGGAAAATTTAAGGTTGCTGTGAATTGTATAAGTAGCTTGAAATCACCAGCTTTTAGGAGATAAGAAACAACCAAAAAGATCTAATTAAGCAAATTACCACTTTAAAAGAACATTATTTATTTCTTTAAATTGGGCTGTGTTAGCATGGAGACTCTCAATCTGAATAACATATTATATATAATTGAATAAAAATGTGGCTGGCTCACTACAAAGAACTCCATAAAAATGAATATACTATGAGCACAAATGCCATCTGGTCAATTGAAAATAGTGAGCTTTTACAGTATGTGCTTGATGTAACATTAACTTTTCCACATTGTGATTCCAATCCCAAAGGACTCATAATACAGCAGGAGATACAACTTGGACAACAAAGGAATGTTTCAACTTGTATGTTGACTGACAACAAGAATTAGTAAACTGCAAACACGTTAGAAGCCACCATTTGTGTTTAGTCAAGATCACCTATGGTATACAGTATAGATAGATAATACTTTATTAATCCCGTTGGGAATTGATTAATTGATGTATGAGCTCAAGATAGAGAATCCCACGTACACTCAGAGGGAAATTTAATCTAGCCCATCTTTTGCTATTTACAAAAGCAGTTACAAAGTCAGATCTTTCTGTGAATACCTTGCATTTACGATTTATGAAGTTAATTATCTTTGTGTTGCACGAATTACAAGATGTGTGGGAGATCTGAATTTAGCATATCATGCTCCTTCAGCAGTAAAGCCAGGCTGATGAAAATTCATTGATGCAGTCCCTATACTTTCAACCACAGTCCTAAACTAGCTAATTTGTGGGTTCTGCTTAGATCAAACATGGTCTGAACATTCATCGTCAGTAATTGATCACATGTGAATGTTGTTATGTTTATACTTACTTGCACTTAACCTTTAGAATGTTGCCAATAGTTATTTGACATTGACACCTTGCAAGACTTTAATAATGAAAATTCCTGACAGATAACTAGTCAATTAACCCTGCCTGCAGCTCCTCCTTGTTAGGTATGCTTCCTTTGATATGACTTGTCATTTTCAAGTGCAGCTATCGCTTCCTTAACCCTGTTGTTGGTGGTCCTCCTCATCACAGTTTTCTATGAGAGAGTCTCGTCAGAGTTCTCTTCCTTGAAGTGTCTATAGTTATAAAAGCAATTAGTTCTTCATCCTTCTCCCCCTAGCAGATTCTTTAGCCAGAATCTCCTGTTCCACCCCCACCTTCCTTAGAGTAGCGAAACCTCCCACCGAGACCATCCCAAGAACTAGATCAATTCTCCTCAATTACAAACAAATCTAAATGTGATTTATCTGCCCAGGAATCATTTCAATATCAGGCTAGCCTGGCCGGCAAGACCTATCAATAAAAAAGCCCCAAAGGCAATCATTCCATGAGATGTCAATAGAACCGACGAAGCACAGAAAAAGAGCAAGCGATTGAGATATTTTGATTTTTTTCGTTCTTTTTTGAGCACTTAATTAAGTCGACAAGAAGCTGTCAAGGATAATTTTCAAAGTGTGCGGCTGTAGCAGTTGACATTTGATAATATTACACTCCATGCTGATTGAAATTGATTTTAGATGCTGGAAGTGGTGTTTGACAACTCCCTGCCTATAAACCCAAGGACAAGGGCCCTCGCGGTAAGGTAACTCATAACCTCCTGTGTGATGGGCTGCTGAGAGCCAGTGGTTCGAGTAAAGTGAGAGGTAACCGCTGCACACAACCGTGGGGTCATGGAACTGGCAGCCACACTTACAATAAATCACACAAAACAGGAGCTACACTCACCAGAAACATTTCAGATCTGCCTAACAGGAAGGCAAGTGTTGTGTGCGCATGTTTGTTTTCTTTTAATTGCAATTACCACTTCAAGAAAATCAAACATTTAAATGATGAATTCACATGAAGGAAGGAAATGTTACTCAATGAAATGAAAGGAGAACACAAATTCCTGCAATAATAAAGGAAAACACAACAGAATCAGAAATGCTGCACAAAAGTAGCTGGAGCTTCTTATTATATTTTGTTGCGAATTTGATTTTGTCACCTGAAACACATTTTGTCCTCACACTAACAGTACATATTCATATTTTATGCTGAATTACATATATTTATTATAATGTTAATATGACATTTATATTATAAATGAAAGAGACAGCTTCCACTGGATATTGCTCCATATGTTTTGCGGTAGATTGCAGTGACCAAATGAGATTAGGCAGCAAGACCCACTGCCATGAGAATCTGAAACTAATCTTTCAAACATATTTTGGCTTTCTTGTGTTCTTGTTTTCATGTTTTGTTGAGTGTTCAGTGTCTCATTTTCTATTTGTGCAGTGACAGAAGAATAGTTTGTTTCTTTTATGACAATGCAGGCATTTTCTTTGTAATGCTTGACAGTCCTTTCTGACTAATATGGATACAGCTTCCCTTGAGCCAAGAAAACTCGAGGGAATTCAACTTCCAGTTTCAACTATAAATCCTTTATACAGTAGCACTCTTTCAATTAATATGACAAATGTGAATCTGTATGAGACAATAGATGTCTTGCTTTCAGAAGAAATTTCATAGATTACTTGCAAAATTCAATATTAAGAGATTAATATTAATAAATATTGAAATATTAAGAGATTGGAAATGATAAGCCATGTAGCTGTTGCTTTTTGACATGCAGCACAGACAGTATGCAAAGGCTAATGATTGAGCCTTAAATCCTCCAAATAGAATTATTTGTTGTTATTTTTAGTTAAACAGAAGCTGAAAGTATTTGTTGTATATTTCAGGTTAACATACAGTAATGCTTTGAGCGATTTACAATGTGTGCAATGTGTGCTTTTTTGTTAGAAAGCAAGTTATTTGACACATGAAATATAATTTTTCTAATTACTGTGTTGTAGTTTTCAAATACACTGTGCACCAGAGCAATAAATGAGCTGCCAATAAACCAAATGAAAATTGATTAATAACAATTTCTTGTGCCCAAAATGTTAAAAGTCTTTTTTTGTTTTCGGAGTTTTTGCATCTCGATTAATGGACAAGTGAAATGTGTAAAGTGGCTCCTTCTTAAACGAAAACAAAAATGAGTCTGGATTCTTCTTAGAATCAATTATTTATTTATTTTTTTGCAAGGTCCCGATGCTGTTTCACCAAAACACCTGACTCAAAGTCAAGGGGACAGCAGTATGTGTGACTTATGGAATTTCCATGTCTAGTTTGAAGTGGTAATACACCCTTTTTGTAGATATAGTTTTGAAAACAATTACTTGGTCTTTACAATAAGTTAATTGGATTAGGGTGAAGAGGCTTACCCCTAATGAAGGGGGTGTTCGTTTGGTGTTTGTTTCATGTCAAACCCTTACAGATAACATCTGTGTCTTCTCAATGCACATCCGTACATATTTAGACTTTACAAACAATAACCAGGCACCCATTCATTAACACTAAAGCAAATGCAGCTTTGCACATCACCCATATGGCCATACACTATTTAATACACATTCCTGAACTCAGTTCTTAAATATGTAAAGTTTGAAAAAAAAGGCAAAAAAATGGTTTTCCCCTCTTGGCTTACTGTAGTCTACAAAGTGATTCCTGGTCATGCATGTAGAATTTCTTTGAAAAAGACATATCCTGATTAATTTTGTAATAGCTTATCCATGTTCCATATACAGTACATAAGAGAAAATAAGGATCTCCTTACATATACAATATGTTTCTGTAATATTTTTCATTTATTAATAAGAGTCCTACTTGGTATGACAAAATCTGCTAAGTGTTATTAGATTTTTTTCAGGTGGGTGTAGTCAGGTTAGCATTAGATCCAAGTGCTGGAAAGTTAACACAAGCTTTGAAGGCAGAGACAGACAATTGCATGACATAAGAAAGAATGAATATTATACCTGGCATAAAAAAAATCAATGTAAAGCAAAAAGTATAGACATAACAAAATGTTTAATGTTTGGCAGCTTCAGATGTTATGCAAAAATTATATACAGTATATAATGATTTATAATGGTTTTTATTACATAAAATACCTTTTATTAACTGTAGCATACACAGAGTAGGAGGTAGGGAGTATATGATAATACATAGAATAAATAACAGATGATTTATGTTCATAAGTTTTTTTGGTAATATGTTTGCTGCTTTGAAATCTTGAAGAAGACATTCCCAAAGTTGGTCTACAGTGAGGAAATGTAAGATTTCAAGAGTTGTAATGCACTGCATTAATTACATTCCTTACACTCATCCTTAAAGTCAAGTAACATGCCAAATTATCACACCTACAATGCAGGCAGAGGCAGATTTAACATGGAGTTGTACTCTGCACATTTGCACAAAGTTTGCAGAGAAATTATGTTTTCAATAAATGTAATTAATACTTCTGGACCAGTAAAGAGATGAAAGATAGAAGAGTAATAAGAAAAGTAAAAAGAAAAGTTAATACATTGTTATACTGTCACTTTGCAGGATTCTCAACCCAGTTTTCATGCTAAGCAAACTGTGGGCAAATTGCACAATTATTTAATGTGCTATAAAAAGGACAGTGTTTTGGATGGGCAAATGATTGCAGTCTACTTCAACTTATTTCTGCACACCAGCAGGTACCTTTTTGTACCTCTTTGTGCATTTTCACTTTCTCCACATGCCATTCAGTTTAAAATATATTTATGTGTTTTATTATTGATTATAATGTTCCACTCACAAACTAAATAGTCACAAATGAGAGATCAATAGGAACTATTCCATGGAATAAACAAAGCAGTAGCCATATCCTATTTTGAAGAACTATGGTGCTTGGTGCAACTATGGTTGTCCACTGCAGGCCAACTGTAGGATCCTGACTTCACCACAGGAAACAAATCAAATGGCCTGTTTGTCCAGAGAAGAAAATTAAACCCTGTATCCAAAGCTGCAAACACAGTATAAACTGATTCTGGAAACAAGGTAATGGAGAATAACTTCCAAATGAAGAGGGGTGAGAGGGCTTGGGCTGTCAAAAGAGAACATGATTAGCCATTTGCTTCAGATACAGCCATCATCGGGGTTTTTTTTGTCTTGATTGGCACATAAACCTTTAAGATCATTTCTTGCCCGGCATTCAATTATGAGCAAAAAAAATCAAGACAATTCTGACAGATGATTCTCATGCTGAAGGTCAAAACATTGTGTCTCACAGGCAATATGTCTCTTGTTTTTTTGTTGAAAGAAAATTGCCCTTTTTGATTCAGAACATTTCTGTTGGTTCAATACCTGTTTCTTCATTGTTTTCTCTCTCTTTTTCTCAGAAAACATATAACCTCTGCTTTAATGTTAAAGTGTTATTAGGATTAACTGAAACATGACCTCTGCTGTGCTCCATTGTTAGAACTTGACAAGCCTTATAAAGGTTTCATAAGTTACAACTATTTAGTTGTCAGAAATTAGAAAACCAAGTATTTTTCTTGAAATTGCTGTCTTCTGATGCTACTAATATTGCTACAAATAAATACTGAATATTTGTTTTCTTTTTCTGCATATTGAATGTTTATCAGTGTCATGAAAGGTATATAGCCTTATTAGGATATATTTTATTTTCAGGGAGTAAGATTATGTATGGCATCATCATGGCAATAGAATTCTGAGGGTTTATGAATATAAAGCATTTTTTTAAATAAGTGATGGTGATTAATCTTTTATTATTATAGTCTATCTGATTTAAAACCTGCAAGAGTCCATTGGTGCCTTCAAATATGGATTAATAATTTTGCAATATAAAAAGTGTTTATATCTCAAACACTAATTCATACAATGGTATGTTTATTTTTCTTATTTATTTAAACACTGTCCCTGACTGATCACAGTATATACAGTGGTAGGCATTTCTCCATACATTTACAAAAAATCAGTTTCACTTAATAAAATGTATCCTACTTTTTTATTAACCATACAATAGCAATTCGGCCTGATAAACCAAGGTCCATCTTGTGTGCTTTGGAAAGTGTGCTACCTTAAGTGCTGAGTTTCTCACAGGCTTGCACATCAAGTCTCTTGTCAGGTAGCTCTAGGAGAAACAAGAGCCTAATTGATCAGCTTCTGCTGTAGCCTTGAGAACTTGATTCAAATATCGACTTCTGAGGAGCTAGTTTAACTCAGGCTTCCAGAGACGGCAATAGCTGAACATCAAGACTATTAACCCTTGCCCTTGCAGTCTCAGAGACATCACAGCAGCAGTAATTAGGGAGTCAATCGGAATCACATGTATCACTTACGCTGGCATGTCAGTCAATACAGCAGGTGACAGATTTATTAGGCCTCAGCCTGCAGCTCACATGGAGCAGGCTCATAAACTACTTTTAAAAGGGGTTGTAAGAGGAGGAAAAAAGTACTCCTGAAAACTGGGGTGACAATTTGCTATTGATCAGAGGCTGGAAAGCACCTTGTGTGACAAGAATCAGAATGCTTGTCAGCCTTGCTTTCCTATGCCTACATGCCATTAGTGTCCATCCTCTTTTTGTTAACCACAATGCAAACAAGGTGGTTAATGATCACTCAAACAGTAGACACAGTTATTGAGTTTGGCTTATTAAAGACAATGGTCAATGGCTGGTTTCGTCCTTCCACAAACTGCAAGAAGACACAATGAAGACAATGAAGACACAGTTTAACTCTGAAAGAATAATAAAAAAGTCCTTGACTGCTGCTTATACAGTACCATTTTATAATGGCAGAGTTTCTTTTTTTGATCAGTTTTGTTTTTGACAGATTTTTTTTTGAAGTTATAGAACCTGACTACTTATATGGATGGATTTAGTAATGTCACAAAAGTGGCTGCATGTGTTTTTCCTTTCTCTTCTGTCATGAATCTGATCTTAGAAAAAGACTCTACTTGTATATATATAATATATACCATGTTTTGTTGCTGTCTTACATTGTAGAGTTATGTTCAAAGAGCATGCTGAGTTTTGACAACTCATTGTTCAGTATCCTAAATATGCCTTCAACATCTGCTCCACACAGTTGTTTTCTAAAACATCACACAATGATTTTTGTTCATAGGATGTTGATCAAAAGCCACTTGTCTTTAGAGGGGGTTTCATTACAAAAGTGTAAAGGGAGCCTTTCTTAAAATTTATCTTGTGTCTGATTCCAATTAGCTGCAATACAGGCCATAAGGTGTAATCCCACTTATTGAAATAGTACATTGACACTACAGTATATGGGAGTAGTGGATAGGGTTTTGCACTTGTAGACAGTTGTTTGGTTAATGTTCTGAGTGAGGCAGTGCTGCTGTACCCTTGAGCAAGCTATAGTACTTCACTCAAACTCCTTCAGTAGAAAGCCTGACTGAATAAATCTGTATAAATGTATCTAATTTGAGATAAAATCATTAGCCAACTGGCTACCCACTGAAGCTAAGCAGGGCTGAGCTTGGTCAATACCTGGATGAGAGACCTCCTGGGAAGCTATTGTTGTTGCTGGAAGTGGTGTTAGTTGTACCAGCATAAGGTGCCCACTTATGGTCTGTGTGGGTCCTAATGCCCCAGTATAGTGGTGGGGACAGTATACTGTAGTGGACACCATCTTTTGGATGAGACATTAAACCAAGGTCCTGACTCTCAGTGGTCATTAAAGATCCCCGGGCATTTCTCAATAAGCGTAGGGAGTTATCCTAGTGTCTGGGCCAAATTACCCCCCTCTGCCTTGACTATGGCCTCCAAATTGTCCCCATGTATGATTGGCTTGTACTTGCCCTGTGATGGACTGGTGCCCCATCCAGGGTGTACCCTGCCTTGCACTCGTTGCTTGCCGGGTAGGCTCTGGCTTCCATTGACACTGTATGGTATAAAGCAGTTTGGTAAATGACATGACATAATACAATAAGGAGCTCTGAAATGAATCTGTGGTACAGTATGAAATTACAGGTGGTATCAAAGTCACAATAGGTGATAACCGTCTGCAAAGGGCTGTCAAAGCACTGCTGTTCCATTTATTGAGCTGTTCTGAGCCATTCAGACCCATACCATAATGTATCTGAAAATTGCTCTGCAGTATTGGTCAGAGCTTAGATGATATACAGTAGTTCTATATATAGTAATAGTAGATATATAGTAGTTCTAATAATTACATTTTTCAAAGCAGTTGTCTTCTCCCCTGTTCCAAGACAATCCCAGTGCTTAGAGTTTTACAGATACTCCAAGTCAGTGAGCTTTAAAAACTTTAATTCATCAAACAGTTAAAATCTCGGAAGATCCTGTAGCTCACCAGTAAATGTCTTCCATAGCAACTATTCACACCTAGAAATAGAAAAGTGCTATGAGTTCTTCATGTTTTGTGGAAATGTACCCTTAGGTCATTTGCCATGAAGGGTCAAGCTTATTCAGCATGAGTTTCTAAGTTTTTTTTCTGTTACATTGGGTGTATGAATGGAGTAAATAATGAAAAATGATCAAAGGGAGTTTTGAATTCTTTCACCTCTCCTTCTGTACATCATGGTTTGTGATTATTAACATAGATTAACATACTGTAGACAGCTTACTTCCATTTCATTAAATACAGTATCTTGTATAGTATGCCTTGCTGACTTTTACTTCCCTAAAGGAATATTTTCCTCTCTGTCAGACTTTGAAGTGGATGTAATCAAAGATTTGCACAAAACAGGTAGGCCCTCATTAACCAGCTGAGCACTGTCTACTTTGCATAACCTATTCTTTAATTATAGATGAGGTCTTCCTTTTTAATGCAATGCAAATTATTTCTTCTTAATTAAGCAAATAGTTTTTTCACACGGTGCAATTAAATATTTCATATTATTACCTCTGTGGGTGCAAACACAACATTTATAATCACTTAAATTATGAATATCTGCTGACAAAATATGTACTCACAATAACACCATCCATAGTATTTTCTTCAAAGCATATTTCTAACATTTTACAATTAAAGTCCTTTATTTTAATATATATGTACTACATTGACTAATATATATGCAATATTATTTCATGAAGATACATGTATTTTAAATAACTTTCATTATATTAACATTAATGCCTTGTCTCAATGTAACAACACAATAAAAATACAGATTAGACTGTGTATTAGATACTAACATATATTATATGTTAGTATGTACAGTAACATATATTATAAGTTGGTGCTCTGGTGCTCTACTAGTATATTAGTTTGGCAGATCACCAACTTATGGTGACAAATTTGTTGACTGACAAGAGGAAAAGTATCACGAAACTTTTCATTTATTAGATAAAAAAGAGATAAAGAGACTTCCACTGGTCTGAGCATTCACCATTGTGGGAAACTCAGATAAACAATTTCAAAATTAAACTGAGAATTGAGTGTCGTAATACAGGGTAGAAATGCTTGAGAGGTCTGGATGCAAAATGATAAAAGTATTCCAGAAAACCCCTCTTGATGCCTTTATAATTATTCTCTCCCTTTTAGTTGATTAACTTCTAATTGTTCCTCTAAGTGTTAATGGTCCCTGTTTGATCATTACAGTTATTGCCTGCTATAATTACCGGTAATGTTCTTTTCAAGACACTTTCACGATAACATAATAGCCTGTAGAAAAACAATGTATCTGGAAGGTATCAACATGGTTGTCTAATACAAGTTACATGAGGCTAACAAAGGCTATTGACAAAACACTTTAATTTAAATCTCAATTCAATATTTTCTTTTTTGCTAGGGATAAGTAGGTAGCTTTACACTCTACCATAGGCAAATACAAGGAAAATGTTTTATGGTTAATGCTCAGAAACAATTTGAATTAAGGGATATTCTGGCTGGGTTAATTGGTGTATTTAAATCACACCCGTGTGGTTGTGTGTGTGGTGTCCTGCTTTGTGCCCTGTATCTGCCAACTCACTGTTACCGTCCTTATGAAGGAACAGTTATGGATGATGGACAGTTGGACATTACTGACCTCTTGAGCATTCCAGAAGATGTCAAAATGAGCTCTCTTCACTGCTTTAAATATTTTTAAAAGTGCCTCTAAAGAAACTCAGTCAGTTAACAAATAATAAAAGACAAAATGTTCAGACATTTATTATACTGAAATTCCATCCATGTCTAACATACTTCTGCAGTACCAGTTTAATTAAATTAATTTAATTAAGAATATAATTAGAGTGACAGTTCTATACCTTCAATCTGATGTAACAGTAGATCTACTTTTCTCTTTCCTTAGAGAAATTTAAACAGTGCCACTGATAGAACAGAAACCTCCAACATAAAATATGATTTTTGTAATTGGATTAATATCATTTATAATTCATAAGATAGATACAATTTTAGTTTTAATCAAATACACATACACAGTGTGTCTCCTGCATTATTTCCTTTTGTGTATAGCTACCTTTGTGATTTCAAGCCAAGGAATTTCATAGCCTTAAAACGAGGTTCATCACTGCCTCAACATGTTCAGCCTTATTTTGAAGCACAAATTGAACTTAGTATCATCAAATCAGTTTAGATTAACGAGTCAAGGCCCTTTGAGCCTCAGCAACTGATATCATTACATTTTACTCTTCTGCTGGGGAGTTTCATGCTTCCTCCAATTAAGCAAAGCTTGTCCTCAAGCAATTAAGACAACTGCATACTCACCAAGGCACATCCAGGGAGCTACAAGTGCTTTTCCTCACTGCCTCCTATTGTGTAGAGACTAACATGAGAAATGTGTGATGTTCAAGCCCTTATACTTAGTGGATACTATGAAACATGGCTTAATTAGTGCTCTGAAACTATCAGTGATCAGTATGGCTAACCATTCTCCATCTCTATGACAGATGAACTATACATGGCGTAAAAAGAACTGAATTGTACTATGCAACATGCATGACAGAATTGTCACAGAATTTAGACTCAGTGAATTTGAGGAGTTAAATGGGATCGCTGTCACGCCCCGCACTCTCCCTTGCAAATGCCGTTACATTCCCGAACCCAATGTTTCCCGATCTCATTCCTACTGAACCCATCACATTCTCACAGGCACCAGATTCCACAAATCCTCACTCCTGGACCAATTATCCAACCACGTCCTTCTCCCTTCAGTATTTAAAGTTCCCTCACCCACCGGCCCATGCTCACTATTGAGAAGCCTCCATTAGAGTTCTCTGGTGCACGTCTTTTTTCGTCTCGTTGGATTTCCCAGTTTTTTGGACCTAACTTTTTCCTCTTCGATCTTGTCTCTTGGATTTAGCCTTTTGGATTGTCTTCTTGGTTTGTCTCGGATCTATCAGGTTATCTGATCTATAGCTTCTCCTGTCGACCTTACTACTGGATTACGATTTTGGTTTGAGTGCCTTTGCATCCCACAGAATTCATGGCTATGTACAGGATCCTCGGAAACAACCTGTCAGTTCCTAACAATAGCAGCAATACAAGCCAGAAAAGGTAAGAAATAAGACCAATGAGGGGCAGAGTGGTGGCACTGTGGCTAAGGATCTGAGCCTGTGGCTGGAAGGTTGCTGGTTCAAATCCTGTGGATGGCAGAGGAATCCTACTATGTTGAGCCCCTGAGCAAGGCCCTTAACTTCAGTTGCTCCAGGGGTGCCATATAAATAGCTGACTTTGTACTCTGAGCCCAAGCTTCTCTCTCCCTGCCTGTGTGTCTCATGGAGAGCAAGCTGGGGTATGTGAAAAAACAAATGCCTAATGCACGAAATTGTATATGGCTAATAAAGTGATCTTATCTTATTTTACTATCTACAAGTTCCATTTTAGCAGGTAAGTTCTGAGGTGGAATAGCAAAGCATACAGAGATTGAGGTTCATGGGTAATTTGTCATTGCTGTCCATTTCATTACCACTTGGAGACCTATCCAGCTGTATTGAAGACATACTTTTAGATATCCACACTAGGGGGTCTATGATGTTTGTTAAGAATATCTGTAAATAGGCATGACTGTACCAGACTGGTACTATACATCCATGTGCCAAAGAAAAAAAACAACAACTGACTCTACCCAAACTCTTTGCAAAACCAGAAAGGGGCATTCTTCAAGAACACTGGAACACTCGAGCTTTTCATAGTAAATCCTAATATTGTATTTCTATCAAATTTGGATAGTTTTTGCTAATAAAAAGTACCTGACTTTGAATAGTATGTTTTAAACCCTTTGTTTCTCATTATATGGTCATTTTGGAAAACGAATATACTGCCACACAGTCACATACTGTACATCCACCAGGTGGATGCTGCACAATGGTGGTGGTGGAGGGGAGCCCCCGTTACCTGTAATGCTCTTTGAGTGGAGTGTCCAGAAAAGCATTACTGTACATAACTGTTAAGAATTATTATTAGTAGTATTATTGTTGTAATTATATAATACATGTTCTAAATTATATTTCCAGATTTTTATGCTTTCGGGAGCAACATTTAAACGCAATTGCCCACTTGTGCTATACTTAATTCTGTTCTACCCAATTCACATCTGAAACCTCACATAACATGTGCATAACATATGGGTATGTGCATAGTGGACAACAAAGACAAATAGACTGGAAACCAAAATTTTATACAAAATCATGTGGAAGGTGCTAATACTGTGGACCCACAAAGTCATTAAAGAATTAAATCAACATTTCCTTCATTGCATATGCTTTATGTTATAACTGGATCTTACATCAGAAAGCTGTTTGAAAACACTGTCTGTGATGCCCCACAACTCTACTGCTCATTATTTAATCCAGAGAGCATAATATATATAATAGCGACATATGGTGGGCAATGAAATTAATCGGGATAAAAGTAGTAATAACCATCTGGGGAAAGGGATCTTCTTGTTATTCATCAAATTTATAAAGCAACTTAAGACATAACATTTAAATCTAGTGTTTAATTTTAAAAGACAAATAAAAATAATTCCTTTTTATAAAGTTATCTGCTCACGTAGCTATCATAATGACATAAAATCACTCAATCAAATACAAATAAAGGAAACAAAACTGGAGTTTACAAAAACACAGCAATGTAAAAAACATTAAAATCATTCTGTTAATACTATAACTCCTAATTTTGTATCAACCATTTTTTTTCTTTTCCCTGCATGATCACAAATTGTATGTTTTCAAAACCATGTGTTTGTATAATTTTATATAAATTTATTATAAGTTAATAGTAGTCAAAGGAGGTAAGCCCTTACATAGAAGAAATACATTCACTGATCCTTGGTCATTCCGAAATGATATTTAATACTATTTGGAGAAATAAAAAATAAGAATGTCGACAAAAGATAGCAACAAGCATCATCTTCCATATTGTCTGAAATCATGGTTCTTTGATGATAACATTTAATATTTTATTTTTAATTAAACAATCAACACTTTAAAATATTTGCACTTTGATCATTTCAGTTGTGTTTCTTTGTTCCTTTCCAGCAATGCCACTGATTTCCTGCAATGTTATGTCTGGACTGAGCATCACATACTGTAATATTTTTAATGAAGACAGCGTTTTTAAAGATCTTCAAATGCATTTGTACGAAATACACTCTAAGGATTAAAAACCTTCTTTGCCACAGATTTTGTGTTCTCAATGTTTTAAAGCTACGTGTCCAATGAATATTAATGAATGATTTAACATAAAGATGAAAAAAGGATTTTTTAGCTTCTACTTTGCCACACGCAAGTGCATTGTTTGTCCTAGTTCATTTACTTTGAAAAAGCTTTTTTATGGCTCCTGTTAAAAGAAAGCTCTTGCGTGAATGTAAAGCGGGCTTAAACATAATTCTCTGACTAAACTTCCTCTGCAGAGAGCTAAGAGGGGGGCTTTCTAAAGTTTATAATCACTTTCTCCCTTAACCAGGGATAATGTTGCTGGGGAAAGGCTGACCACAGATTTTCCCCCCTCTCTCTCACCCTTTACTTTCCACTCCATTAGTGTTATTGCTGGTCCCAGGACCAGCATGTTAAATCACTTAATCAAAGGCAATGGCTCGAAAATCTTGTTTCAGCTCTTCTTATATTTGATTCATTCCTCCAGATAAAAAGAAGTAAAAAACACATTACAAGCATCCCAACAGCACATGCATTATCTGCTAAGCAGCTGAAAAAGGGCTATCACTGGGTTTATCCCTCTGGGTACTTGGGGTGAGTGTTTCTCTGCTCATCCATTCAAAGGCCTTGAGTTTTTTCTCTTTTTTTTCTGCCCCATTCTCTGACTGTCACTTCTGTGGCATAAATAAATAGATCCTTTTAACCTGAATGGCCTGCGTTGTAATTCTAAGCTGTCAAACATAAAAAAGCATAATTCTATTTCCTTTTCTTTAATAAAGTTCTTACCAAGGAAAAGGAAACAGCAGAGAGAGCGAGGCAACTTGTTTTCTGCCTCTTCCTCAGGCTTTTTATTTGCTTGCTGTGCTTTTGCTAGGGAAATGTGTTATCAGTATTTCACCTGCAAGACGTCTTGAGGCTGTCTATAACATGCATCACACTTTTCCCCATTAAGAGGTTTAAGAAAATCTGGGATGAACCTGCCTTTTGCCTGCTTCTGGAAACTTTAACCCTTAAGATCTAAAAAATAACATAAAATGATACATCTGTCTCCAGTTTCACCTGTGGGGAAGAAAAGCCCAATGTAATTACCATAATGGTTTTAAGAATTCTTATCCATCAGCCAAATAGCTCCATTAGTTGACAATAATACAGACAAAATAAAAGCAACACAAGCCAAATGATTTGCTTAAGCATACAGATGAATCATTCTGTGCCATTGTAAAGTCTCTCATCTCCATTGCTCATAATGTTTTTGGATACAATGCAAGAAAATTAAAAAAATCAAAAGGGGTCTGATCAGAGGAAGGCCTGTCTGTGTTATAGTAAAACAAAATTAAACCAAACTACATTATTTCATGTGTAGCTGATTTGACTCATTAGAGTAATGAGATCTTATTAACAAAGCCGTGGAGCAATTTCCGGTTTCATTTTTATGAGCAGAATATTCTATAGGTAAAAAGTAATCTTTTCCCATAGATGTACTTGATAAAGGAATGGTTTCGTTTGAAACTCCACAAGAAAAGGGTTATGTTTTACTCTAAATGACTCATGAGTATAATTCAAATGATGTATTCCAATTAGCACTGGTAATTAAGCATTATGCTGAAAGCTGTTTGTGACAAGATCTTTTAATGTGTCTAATTATATGGGAATAAAAACATTGCGGTGATTCTATATGATGTTTCTCATGAATCACAACTGAAATGAAAATGTTATATTAATAAATATATACTGTAAATAATTTATATATTTTAAACAAGCAATTCATCATCTTCCACATTTGTTATGTTTTTTATCACCACCATGTAAAATTCAAGCATCATATACTTTTTGTGAGAAAACCTGTAAGAAATTTGCATTTGTTGAAATCAGAGTAGTAGGAGCAGTGCAGTACATTGTATATACCTGTACCATCATATTCTTCTAAGTCTAAGAAAAGGAAACACTTTTTAACAAACAGGGTTGTAGGTGTCTGGAACAAGCCACCTGCCCATGTCGTTGAAGCTGATAATTTGTTTTATTTCAAGAGATGGTTTAAAGAGATCCAGGGGTTAATAATGTACCACCAACTGAATACATTTGTAACATTCATTCGTAACCTTTCCTTTGTTTTTATGAGACACCCTTAGGAAAGAAAATCGAAAAGATCAGTGTTTGCTTTTCATTATGTAGATGACCCTAAAACACACTAAGACACTGACTAAAAACTGTTTGCTCCATGCACAGTGGAATGTAGTGGTTCAGACATCACCAAATATGAGACAAAGTCATGTTTTGGACCAACATGTTCCAAAATTCCCTAAGCTGTTGCCTGAGGTAAGGCTGGGGTTAAACAGCCAAGGTTCTTTTCTAGGTTATTTTAGCAAAGTAGCACAACAATGACTCCTGCAATTTCCTGAGTACCTGCAGACTTACAATGACCTCAGAGTGAAATGGGACTTTCTTTCAGTCAGTGTTAACACTCCTGTAAGGCACTGAGGAGTTTGTTCTCAGTTTGTCAAACAATGAATGGCTGTTACAAGTTGGAAGGTCAGAGGAGCTTGTCTGACTCATTTTCCCAGGGTAAATCCAAGAGGGTCACTAACATTAGAAACCAATAGGCAATTTTAGATTAGGTGGGTGTAAAATGATATAATAATAATTGTTTCTGAAAAGGTTTTGAAGCTGCTGTCCTGGTTCTCTCCAGAATGTCCTTCTTTGAAAATCTAGATAATGAGCTTACAGGGAGCCGAAAAACCAAAGTCGAAAGATCACAAGTGAGTTATTTTTTAACAACGTAAGCAATGTGTTAACAGTAAAAGATGAGGTTGTGTGGCTCATGGCCCAGAGGTTGTGCTGATACTAAAGCCAACAAGGGAGTTACGTTGATGAGAAATGTTAGCAGCAGAATGATAGCAAAATATGCCCATTTCCTTTTAACCCAATTTATAAATTGACCTACAAATCAATATTGATGGTTTTTCTTCCTCTCTTAGTTGTGTTCATTTAATTTTAATCACCATGGTATATGTATAAAAAGCCTATAATCTTTGAACATCAGCATCACACTGACAGAGTAGTTTCAAACTCAGAATGTATATTGTCTCTCGGCAGCTTTAAAAACACTTCCCAGACTCATGAAAGAGACAACTGGTACCTTAAAGTTTAAAATTCAGCTTATATCCTTTTCACTTAATTACTGTCTTTAGCATGACATACCACCACATTGCATGTTGACATGATTTGTAGTTTAGGAGTAAATGCACTGAAGAGTGAATAATTGCCAGATGGGTGGACAGACCTCCCTCACCACCCCCCACTGTTGCCTGCACTCCTTTATAGCTCTGCTGATGGGACTTAATAAAGCAGAACTGATTCGTACACAGTATTAATTTTTTATGTGTGATAGGGCTCTTAACTGCAATGCACTGTCACCAATCTGACACACCACTCATTCACATGCTGTTGAAGGAGTTTCTCTCAATACCTTTAAAGGGAGTTTTTTTCCATTCAGATTCAGCTGTGTTGTTTGTGTAATAGGCACTACAGGATTCATTGCCACTGCTGCCAGAATTTATTTGCCTTTTTTTACAGGAAGTTAAGACCTTATTAACAAAGCCGAGATCCCTTTTTAAGTTCAAATCCATGCCTTTGCTGTTCGTAAACAGAACATGGAATGAAAACATAGCAGAATAGCAGGATTCAAAATTCAGTATTCTACAGTGCACTTCAGAAGATAAAAGAAAATAATGTTCAGATACAATAAATGGCACGTACTGTAACAGACGTGATGTATGTCTAGTAGCACAGAGTACAGTTCAGAGCTGTCACAGGTGTAGGAGGCCCAGAGAAGCACCACAGTGGCCGTGTGTGGCATGAGAGCACACAGAGGAACAGCAGGATCTACAGGTGCAGTCAGAGGAGCAGGTGAGGTACAGTATGAGGCTGGTATCAAAGAGTGTAAACGAAAACACAGATCTTGTTTTTCTCTTGAGGAACAAGTGAAGTGTAATGACCTGAAATATTTTAAAATGTCTCAGGATGGCGGCAGATCTAATGGTGTTCAATTTGGGTTTTTTTCCTATCTCAGTTACTTGAATTTATGAAACAAATTCAGTAGTCACTAGCTACTATCAGCTGAAGACCTGCTCATCAATAAACTAGAAGAGAAAAGGTGGGTGATAAAAAAACAGACAAAAAAAAGTTCTCATTCTTGATCAGTCTAAAAGGGGACATTGTAACACATTACTAGGATAATTGTCATTATATCCATCACACATTTATTTTTATTTAGAGTTGTGGGAGTATGGAACAATCTGCCCAGCCATGTTGCTGAAGCTGGTCACCTGGCTTCTATCGAGAAATGGGTTTCTACTTCTATTGAAATTCTCAATACTGAATTATTGAAATTTCTGTTTAAATGGCTGGATGAGGTCCTTGGATCAATTAGGTACTAACTACCAAATAAGTTAAATGGGTTGAATGGTCTCTTTCCATTTGTAACTACAAGTTCCTGTTGCTATGAACACTCCTTTATCACTCCAGTAGACCAAATAATGAGAGTATTTCTATCTGGCCAGCACCCTGTTATTGCTGATAAATATTTTTAATTCCATTGCTGTTCATCAGGGTGGCATGGTGGTGAAGTGGTTAGCATTGCTTGCATAGTCTTGCAGTGCTGGGGCATTGGTTTCAATTCCAGACCTGGGGTGCTATCTGTGTATAGTTTGTGTGTTCTCTCTGTGTTCATTTGGGTTTCCTTCATGTGCTCTGGTTTCCTCCCACAGTCAAAAGGCATAGTGGTAGGTTAACTGGCTTGTTGGATGCTATTTGTTTCTTGCTCTACTCAAATTAAATTGCTAGAAATTAGACTAACCATTAAAAAGGTCTGAATTAACCCAAAATGTTTGCCGAGGGCATCAGAAAATCCTAATTTGTAAGATGGATAGTTTTCACATAATTTTGAGATTTAATCATTTTGAGTGAGGAACAGATCAAACAAAGGCCAATAGACTTTCTTTCACTCGACCTAAGTAAAAGCACAGTTAATGTTCTGATTTTTTTTCTCCCCAACTGTTAACCTCCATTATCTGTTTATCTTCTTAAACTTTGCTTTGTTTCTCTTGATCCATCTTTCATCTGCAATCGTCATCCGTCCATCTACTAAAAGCCCACAATCTGCTATTAAAAGTAGTGAACCCAGTGTAACTTAACATCATTTATTTTATTTCTCTCCAATGCAAAGTGATCTGTACCTGCAGTAGCTCTATCCAATCTCCCCTTTTCACCTAAAAGGAACACAATGAAACCCCTTGCAATATGTGTTAGAAACTCTCCCCTTCACAATCTCATGAAAAAATTATAAAACGAGGAAAATACAAATACTTTAATTCTCTTATAGCCAAGAGAGAAGTACTTGAAATAGCCATGACAACTGTACAGTATAATCTGTAATAGAGCAGGAAAATGGCATTGCACATCACATACAGTATCTTATTTTTACCACAGCCAGAATCAATAGCTGCATGACCGGCTACCCATCAGAAGTAGTCAGCCAAGTCATAAAAAGACTACAGTATATCATCAAATAAGGAGCCAAATAAGTGTGGATTTAATAAATGTGTAAATAAAAAAAGGACAAGACTCAAAACAAAATCCTGCTATGCCATCTAGGCCAGACTATATACCATATCCCCTACCTCTGGTCCTCTTGATGGATAGGTTAACCTCCATTTTAGAGGGGTCGGTTCACAAGCTCTGTAACCTGAACAGACAGGCACAAGACTGGCACAAGATTCACAACAGGTAACACACACCAAAAATACAATACTACACATATATATAATAAAAAAATACAATACAACAATGGATACTTGTTCAAATGTTCAAATCATCTTAATGCAATATAAAAAATCAAAGCATAAATTAATGTATAACATTGAAATCTGTTTAATTAGCAGATTGAGCTTGAGAATGTAATATCTGGTGACGAGCAGGTAAGTCAATATATAAGATTAGTTCTTTGCTTTTATAATTATGTTAAAAGGTATCATTAGATCTAAATTATAGTTGTATCACCAAATCATTCATTGTGCTGGTATATTCAAATTGCTTTTTATTCAATAAAAAATACATCCTTCCCATGTTATAACATCAACTGCAATAAATAAATTCTAGCAAGAGGAAGCATAGATATAACAAAAAATAAACTCTTCAACATTAGAAAAGTGGAAATTTGAAACTAGTCCTGTTAATTTTACAGTTGATATATTTTGTTTCTATAGGTCTAAATATTGAGATAAACTGAAAATGTTCTTTTGTTTATAAGCCATTACAATCTTCCTTGCAGGACACCATGAAAACATTTTAGGATGATGCTTAACAATGTACATCAACATTTCTTCTGTGACAGATGTTATAAAGTGTGTTTACTGATTTCTGGGTTGTTGAACCCAGAGCCTGGATCAACATTATCTGGATAAACATACAATTTTAATGACAAGATAACAAGAAGATCAGAGATTTTGTCATACAGTACGAAGACAATGTTGTAGATTTGCATGTTCTATATCCACACAATGCACTGTAGATGCAATGTGCATGGCATTACAGTCAACATTAAACATGTCATGAACAATGCAAAATGACTGCATATTGGTGGTATTTTGCTTTTTTTCTTTTAATTAATGTATTAATCATAAAAAATAATTTAATATACATT
Source organism: Atractosteus spatula (assembly GCF_055471065.1). Classification (NCBI taxonomy): domain Eukaryota; kingdom Metazoa; phylum Chordata; class Actinopteri; order Semionotiformes; family Lepisosteidae; genus Atractosteus; species Atractosteus spatula. The sequence goes on along the minus strand of NC_142708.1, from coordinate 59,902,975 downwards.
TTAAAAATGAGTCAGATGCTCGTCTTATGCAGCCTTCAAAGATAAATTATATTTTACAATCATTACCAGACTAAATTAATTTTGTGTTTCTTTAGAAAGATTACACACTTCAGTGAATGTGCTCATTGCTTTTAAAAGCTTTTAATTTCAATTTTCAGGCAATTTTTATGAGCATATTACCTTCCTTGCTCATTAGCAAGCTCTTGCTTGACTTAAGAAAATTAGGCCCTAAGTGCATGATATTCTTTTGTATTCATTCATACTGAAAATGAACAGTTTTTCATCTTGCAAGAAATACGGAAATCAGTCAAAGTGAAAGAAGGAAAGAAAAGAGCTGTAAAGTCCTGCATATGCTTCTTAGCACTGGCTGTTTTTAGGTCTTTCAGCATCTCTGTGTGCTGCTTGTGGATGCTACATCAATAGTGCTTCAGGTCCTACTCTTGAGTAGTGTGCATTGAATATAAAACCACATGGGTCCCAGATGCATAAGTGCACTGTGTTTAAATATCAGGTTCTACCACTGAGCAGCAGAGAGTTGACAGATTTTGCCTAATTAAAAAAGAAGAAAAGTGTCACACAAATGGCAGACTGATGAGGCTTCTGACAATAAACAAGATAAAGTGCCTTTCAAGTTGCTTTGAACTACAATGTTGTAATTAAATAGCCATGCAATTAATCAACTGAGATTCCATTTGCATATTTTTCAGTGTGAATTTTGTTTGAAACTATTGTGACTCTGGAATCATTTGCTTTTCCACAGAAGCAGAATTGAGATATTTCTCTCACTTTGTAATATAATGGGCAAAAGATACCAAAAAAGACTTTTAAAAAAGTTTCAGAAAACATTTCTTTGCCTGTTTGATTTATAAACTCATCAGTAGAATGCTCTTCCATGGCCAAATGTAGATCTTAACATAAGTGAAAACATTACTATATGTAGGCTTGTGAATGTATAAAGTTTACCAAAGGATTACTTTGTTACCATTTGACTTGACAATTTTGGTGTTGCCAATTTAGTGAAATAGTCACGTACTAGCCTTATAATGTAAAATAAATATTAATTTGATGCACATTTGATGTCTATTTTTCCAAATTAATTAGGAGCTCTTCCTAATCTGCATCCACCGCCTTATCTCTGTGTTTAAGATTAAACTAATACTCTCGCTCATTCAGAAACTGAAAATTACAAACCCTGTAATTGGTTTTTCACTGGGTAGAAGACACTGAAATAAAAAATCTACACTTAAGTGAGGGTTTCGTCATGTATGTTTAAGAAGGGTTAAACAATTCAAAATATATTGTATTCTTCTGAAAATTTTAAAATTACTGACAAAACTATTTCGTATTTTTCTGACAAACAGCTTTTACTCTAAAACTCTGATATAAAAACTATTTCCTACACAAGTGACTTGGCAAGCAACGGGCACATAGCAGGATCCACCCTGGATGAGACTTGTCGAAGAAAAGTCTTCACTCAGGTTAGGTGTGGTTCAGCAGAGTCCTTTATTCATGTGCATGGAGAGGATACAATCATACAGATCTGAAAGCAGCCTCTCAATGATGATAGCAAAGGTAATGGGTTTTATACAGCAGACTAAGTGTCACATACAGTAGCTCATTCTAAATTTCCATATTAGGAGTTGTTTTTCTCTACAAATACTTCTTTGTGAATGACCACTGTATTCTTAAGAAATAAATTCATCTTTTATTTGGTGAAAAGGAAGGTGAAAAAGAAGGTGTGTAAACATTCTGTGGTTATAGCATTAGCATCAAAAGATCAAATAATGTGCCTGCAATAATTCTTTCATACTGTTGTTAGGTAAAAAGGCATGTTAGCGAAGAATAATAGTTACTATCATGTATACTTAATAAATGCTAAAATTCTTCCTCAGACCCCAACACACACCCCCAATTAAAATACCAGTACGTCTTTGACCTATGGAGGGAAACCCGGGGCACCCAGAGGAAACACATGTGAACACTGGGAGAACAAACAAACTCCTTGCAAATAGCACAGCAAGTCTGAAATTGAACCCCTGGCCCTGGCTCTGCAAGGCAGCAATGCTAACTACTGCACCATCACTTTTTGTTTCAATTAACTACCAATTAACTGATTGCCAACTTCACCTGTAATGTGACTATTTACAGGAATTAGAGGTCTTTAGCAATCTCTAGTGGATGCTTGGATGTAATTCTGTGTAATGGTTGTGGTTCTGTCATAAGCTACATACCCTCTATTGTAACAACCAGCTCCAGAGGGCCAAATCAACAAACCTTTGGTTTAACATCTCATCTGAAGAGGAGTCTTATACGTCGTGGCGTCCCCTTTCACTTTACTGAAGCATACTGTAGATTTGGAAATTCTGGCACAAAAAAGACTGCCACCTACTGGCGCACCATCACCACTTATTGTAGCAACCCCATTATCCTTAAAGGTCATCTTCTGTGCAGAGCAGGGGTACCACTGTTTAGATTCCAATATCTGACAATATTAGGTTACAAGATATTATTGATAATATTGCTATCAACAGAGAAAACCAATCTGAAAGTTGTCCTTTGACCTGAAAGTCATCTTCCTACAGTATTTTAACTTTATTAATTCTTTGTACATTTTTATCTATCGTAAATCCCATTATGAATACTATAGTATTGAGCTGACTATTCAATAAATCTAAAGATGTAAATCTAAACAACCAGGGCAAAATCATGGTTCTTTTTACTTAATTAAATGTCACTCTAAAGTAATGTATTCATAAAAATAACACGTCTTGGCAGGCAATTGTTATGTTTTTGTTGTACTTTTTATTTAAGTATTTTGTTGTGTTTTTTATATTAGTTGAGCACATGCAAAATCATAAATAGTAATTACACTAACAGCATTCCTGATAAATAAAAGTGCTCAATGAAAACAAAAGGATGATGCATATAAAACGTGAGTCAATAAAAAAATAATTTCAGAACAAGCTATATCTCCTTCTTCGCCTCCACAAGAAAGGAAGGAATGTATGAATAGACCAAGTTACAATAAACAGCAGGACCCATCTGTCCTGTGGTACGTCTCAATTTGACTGTGTCTGTGCTCTTTTGTCTCTTTTATTTCCAAGTACATTTTTTATAAATGCAGAGCAGCTCCTGCATCAGAACACTTAACGTTCAGAAGGCTAAGAAGGGACCATGGTAGATGCTGTAAATAGAGTCCTGGAGCACTTTGTGAGGCTTTCATTTTCTAAAGAAAAGAAGTAAAAACTCCCAAGGAGCAATGTCGATGAACCCTCCAACGAAGGGCGCAGGAGGCAAATAAAGGCTGTTCTTTTTCATGTCTCTATTAACATGACAATACCTTTCTCCGGGGAGGAAGATCTGCCCTACCTGATCTTGAAGCCTTTAGGTTTTTGCCTCTGACTGGTGAAATAACTTGTGTTTGGTCCATACAAGATGTTTAATGAAAAAACTACGAAGGTCAAGCGGCATTTTACTGCACAAGATCCTTAAAAAATAAATATATTTCTTTTTACATCAAGGCCTGTTTTATTAACTGTTATGCAAACTCTTTTTAGTATTAAACAAAACCATTATCCCCCTATCAACAAATAATTCTTCATCAAGACTGTATGGTGTGTTTACTTATACATCATACACACAATTTTTAAAAAGCCAATCACTGGACACTAAGTATGTTAAAACATCTGCAATCCATCTTATATTCATTAAGGAATTGAACATCACAAATTTTCAAGTTGATTTTGCTCCAAAGACCATGTTCTCCCACAGTAAATGGAGGATGAAAAGTATCTAGATTAAAAAACTACACATTATTAATTTAAAAATAAAGAAATTGATTATACTAAAGAAGTAGATTAGAGAACAGAGTGTTTAATGCTATTCAAATTTGAGCCTCATTTTCAAACAGTGATGATGGCTTTCATTTGTACATTAATTTCATTAATTCTGATTTGGATAAAATATGTCAGCACTTTTAAGGTTGTACTTGTAAATGGAATTGCATTATTATAAAAGAAGGTACAAATCAAGCAAGTACCTGCGCTGGTGTGGGAAAAAAATAAATGCTAGTCATTTGTGTTTAAAATAGATTTTGCAGAATTATTACTTGGGCCTTGTTTTTGAAAACCGATGATCATTCCCTTTTGTATCTTCTTAGTTGGATAAAATCTACATGAAAATAAACACACATTTTTTTAAAAAAAGACAGAAGTTTGCATATTCTGTGAAGATGCTGCAATTGCTGTCCACAACTGTACATTCCTGATGTCTGAAAATGAAACGAGAAAAGGCCCCTAGCTTACAAGGCAAATGACATTTTTGATTGCAGAACCTGTATTGTGTCTTGATGTGTCTGTGGCCATGAATAAATCCGCTGTGTTTTGCATATGTAAGGTTGGAGTGCAAAAACTCATCTGAAGCATTAAATTCAAATGCCACCTTTTAAAGGAGGCCAGGGGCAACATACAATGAAGCATGTGAACATGCGTCTGTATACATTTGAATTTGATTCATTGGACAGCTTTTTCAAATTAATTCCTTCAGTCAGGCAGATTGCTTTACAGCTATGTCATATCTCCCTGAATGCAGTTCCCCATTGATGTAAATGGAGGATGACAGGCACCAAAAGGCTTGGTGTTGATGAGGCTGGACAAAATGATAGGGGTCATGGTAAGTGTTATTACATTGAACAACACAATGTCAAGGAAACCTACAGCACTATATATTCTCATAACAGGACGGTGGTTTTCCGTTTCATTTGCAGTCATTCTCCATAAAGATCACAAGAAAGTAACGCCTTTCATTTTACTTTGCAAGTCGCAGGAAAATTAAAGCAATCTTATTTTGTGCTCTTTTACTGTTAAAATTGTTACTCTTTATGCTTTGAGATGCTTGCATCATTTCTACTTATCGTGTTTTAATTATTCTGTTGAGATTGCATGTTGTTAAGCCTCAATTACAAGCCTGTTTCTTCTCATGGCCTGAGCTCAAATTCAAAATCAGATTGGAAGCAAAAGAAATTTGACACCATTCAGCTATGAAATAAATAAGTAACTAGAAAATTTGGTGCAAAAGAACTTCAATACCAAAGGTATGAATGCAATGGATTTATACCATTGACAGTTTTAAGGCACATTGAGATACATTGTAGAAAAGCACACATTGTAACTGTGCAAGGCCAAATCTGTTTTTTCATCAATTAAAAAAAGTCATCACAGTTTACTATAGATTGCAAGCACCCTTTTGACAAGCAAAGAAACAAAATGCCCTGGATTCAATTATTTGAGTCTGCTGCTAATTCACATCACTTATTGCTGCATGCAATATCATGGATCAACATGATGAGTAATGGTACAGTACCATATTTCACAAACAGTACAGTAGATCTTGAAGAAAGAAATATAATTTACAACCCTTAATATATGGAAAGTGTGTCAATTGGGCTGCTCTGGTGTTGTCTCTCTTCTTTAGCTTCTGAATTCACTACATTCTGCTGAATGTTAAATGGCTCACCTTACTGTTTCTGTAATTTGTATGTTATTTAATCTGTGTTTTTTTATAGGTGCTTCTGGATATATTCTGTCATTAAAACATACTTTCAGATTAATGCATCTAAAAGAAAACAGAACCTCAGAATATGGTATTTTATGCATTGTACTGATGAGATGCAATTTGAACATAATTATTGCTTAACCTTGACCTTTACCTTGATTAAATTTTTTTTTCAAAGCCCTTTTCAAAATGTTGTTTTTACAGTCAATATTAAGAATGACATGTTCCTCTAGCTCATTTTTCCCTGAACTCTTTTATTTATATGAAAAAGATTAGTATTAAGTGCCTACCATCACAGTGCAAAAACAAATTGAGAGCAATTGAGCTGCAACCCCAGCTGTGTCTGCGTTTAAACACTGAGGTCCACTCTCTTTGGGGGTGTAATTCAGCAGCAATTGTTCACCCCTGTAATGCTCTTCCCAGAACGACCTGTCCTCTTCTCAGCTTAGGGAAGGGTCATCGACGGTAGTCAGCTATGGTCTTATGCCAGTGAGCTGTCTTCAAGAGGGTGATCCTAGTGTGTTTCCAAATCTTCTGTAGAGTGGAGATGTATTGCAGTACAGAAGGAACATCAGAGTTGGGAGGGGTGACCGGGATCAGTGATGGTTGGTAGCCTAGAGAACAGTAAATGGGGGACATACCCAGGGAAGTAGTGAAACCAGTCATTGTGGGACATGGAGACATAGGCTTTCAGGAACATCAGGAGATCCTTATTCATCCTCTCTGCCTGGCCATTGGCTTCTGGGTGATACCCAAGATGAGTGATGTGGAAGCTCCTAGGGCCTTGCAAAAGGCTCTCCGAAACCTTACACGTGAGGGCAGTTATGGGGGTGACCACTGAAGCTGAAGTTTCTGATAAACTGGAGGTAGAAGTTAGTGAAGCCCAGGAAGCATTTCAGATTTCTGGGGGTTAGCCAATCTGTGATGGCTGCGGTCCTTGAAAAATCCATCTCCACTCCTGCAGGAGAGATGACATAACTCAAAAAACTGAATCCTGGAGACATGAAAAATGCATTTTTCCAATGTAGCATAAAGCTTGTTCTGGATGAGACGATGAAGGTCTTCACGAACATGAGTGATGTGATCCTGAGAGTTGCGAGAGAAAATTAAAATGTCATCCAGGTAAACCAGAACAAATTTATGTAAAATGTCTCTGAAAATGTCATTAATAAAATTCTGAAAAACAGCAGAAGTGTTGATGAGACCAAAAGGCATAACCTGATATTTATAATGGCCATGTGTGGTAATAAAAGCCTTTTCCATTCGTCGCCCTTGCGAATGCGGATCAAGTTATAGGTGCCACGGAGGTCTAATTTGGAAAAAATAGTGACCCCCCTGGACAGATTCAAGAGATGCGGAAATTAGAGGTAGTAAATTCATTGAGACCGCAGTAGTCGACACATGGCCTCAAGGAAACATCCTTCTTCGCCACAAAAAAGAAACTGGCGCAGGATGGTGAAGAGGATGGACAAATGAAGCCAGACTTTAGGGAATCTTGAAAAGTATCCAAAGTTTTGGATTTCTGTAAAGAAAGGGGGTAGATGCGTCCCCTGGGGGGGTAGTTATCCTGGGATCAAGTCAATGGCACAATCGTAAGGGCAATGTGGAGGGAGAGAGAGAGCTTTCTGTTTGCTAAATGCGAGACGTAGATTGAGTACGGGGGGGAAGTAGCAGAGAATTCTTCATGAGAAATAGAGGCAAATGAGAGTCTGCAAGGAGATTGGCAACAATGAGAGAGGCAGCAAGATCCCCAAGCAGTAAGTTCGTTCTGTGACCAGGAAATGCGTAGGAATTGAATGACCTCCAGGTGGATGGCAACGACGCAGAGAGTGAGGAGTAACATCTGCCACTCAACTAGGCAAGGAGACAAAGGGATGCCATCAAGGGTGAGTAAACGAATGGAAGGGGAGATGGGCTGACGTGGGATGTTCCAGGAAGAGGCAAGTCCGGAATCTAAGAAGTTTTCCTCTGCGCCTGATTCAACAAAAGCAGTGAGAGACTCCTGAACCTTGTCCCACTAAATGATCACTGGGAGAAAGAGCCTGGACACGGAAGGAGAGGTAGGAATGATATTAACCTTAATCATAGATGGAAAAGTGTGATAGGGTAGGACAGGGCAGGAAGCTCGGAGGTGGTCAGAAGCCCCGCAGTAGAGGCAGTGCCCCTCACAGAGACGGCGATTCCTCTCCTCAGTAGATAAACCAGCATAGGAAGGAGCCTGAACAGGGGTGGAAATGGGGACTGGGAGGGATTGATATTCGGACTTTCATTCCCGAAGTCTAATATCCAGTTCAAAGATACGCAAGATGAAGGCCTCCAAAGAAGGAAAATCAAGTGGCAGGTGTGTGATGTGATCCTTTAGCTTGTTGGATAAGTACAGGATCCTTGAGTGAGAGAAGTGAGTTATGAGGCGGCCAGGTGGTGAGAATGAAACTGACCAAAGATGGATTGCAGAGTAGCCACAAATGAGTTGATATCGCCAGTCACAGGGAGATTCCTGGCGAGGAGGTTAGTTGCCCAATCCAGGGCTCATCCAGTAAGGTAAAAGACCATGTAAGCTACCTTCTCCCATTCAGTGGGAAAACAGTCCAGACGTACTGTAGGTGGTAGGCCATCCAGCATTGTGTCATAAAGCCCTGACAATTCACAGGATCATCAATTTTTTCTGGAGCTGGGAGGGGGAGAGGAGAGGTGGGTGCTGCGTGTGGTGGGGCTGGCATGGATGCTACTGGCTGAGGGGGTGGTGATCCACCGACGTGGTCTACCAAACGTTGAACAGCCCCGGTCAGGTCGCCCAGTGTCTGAGAGTGTTGCTGGATGATGGAGAAGGGATTGTTCTGGCCCGCTTGGTCCATGTTTGTGGCTCACTATTCTGTCTGGGACCAGTAGGTGGCAAATTCAGTTGGAGTAAAGGGTCGAGTGAGAGAGAGAGTGTCCTGTAACCAAAGTCCAAATCATTAGGCAGTTCTGTGGTCAGAAGGAGGGCAGAGATCCATAAACCAGAGAGTCGAGTCCGATAACCAAATTCGATCCGTAAGGCAGGTCCGTAGTTGGTGGGAAGGCAAAGTCCATTAACCAAAGAGTCAAGTGCGATAACCAAATCCGATCCATAAGGCAGGTCTGTAGTCGGTGGGAAGGCAAAATCCGTAATCCAAAGTAGTGAAGCAATCAAGCAGAGAGAAAAGTTTAGCTCAGGCGAGTAGAACTCAATATTGAGCAAGGAGAGATGCGGTAGAATGGTTTAAGTAGAGAAAAAAGGGGAAAAGTGGTGGGATAATAGGTTAATTGCGGTGAACAGAGCGCGTTGGAATGTGGCAGCGAGTGTGTGGTTGCGTGGAGACTCTGACATATTTTGGAAAAGTGTCAGTATTTATTTATTGGTTTGCATTCACTTCCTGTTTGTCTAAATATAGTATTACACATTCCCCATGTGTGATAATTGATTAAAGGTGGTGCTTATATATGATAATAAAAGGTAAAATTACTCTATGTAGAGTTATGTAACTGTCTTTTAAATGCAAATGGAATTAAGTCTTACTTACAGTGATCACTCCAGTGGAATTGTGAATATGTATGTATTGATAAAATAAATGAAAATGACAGTAAGTTTTCAGTATATTTAAAACCCTGCATATTTTCGTGAGCAGCTTTGTAATTGTGTTAGTATAATTATGGTTTATAGGTGCAACACAAATTTAACACAATGAAAGATAATAATTATAAAAATTGCTTTTAAAATCCAATTAAATATATATTGTATACATTAGCATTTATATTGTATTTACAAATGCAAATGTTTTAAGTAGTGTAAAGCGACCGAAAAATATAGGGCTCATAAAGCATTTTCGCATATAGTACATTTTAGTTATGGCAAGAATGTCAGCATCAATTAAAACACTTTGAGGTGAGAAAAGAATACATCCATACAATACATTTTTCAATGACTGTATCTTTAGGAGACAAATTCTTGTTTGTTTTCACTGGGAAGAAAACATCTTTTTGTGTTGTGAAAATTGTCACCATCAGCTAACATCTGTCCCTTCCTTTCCAGATTACTGAGCTACAGTATTGGAATAGGGTTCAACACTACTGGGTGTACCTGGTGCCCAGAGACAAAGTTGGAGCAATCTGTCTGAAGCCTTAACACCTTATGCAGATACAGTGCATTTGTCAGGAAATTAATTATTTAGGTAGCATATCCGCTACCTTTTGAATTCAAAAGTACATAGAAGGGACACAAGTTGGGAAGTACTATTCCCTTCGGTGCTCAAGTTGTGAAAATGAAAACGCAGAAATGTAATGGAAATTTTCATCTGACAAGAATGCAATCTTCGCTCTACCAAAATAAATTTCAATTTGCTCACAGCAAATGTTAACACTGAAATGAGCCCCTTACTCCAACACCCTGGAGAGAAAGTCACCTTAGTATGCAAACACAGAACAATTGCATGGGAAATCTGTGCTAAAATGAGCGTTCAATTTGGAGAGTTTAAATCAAGAATCACTTTGGAGGCATGGAATTGACTTAGCTATACTGTCGGCAAATTTAACTGTAGTGCCAATACACCACATGTATCTTGTGGCTGATTTTGTGTGGTCCGTATGGAATATATTGATTATCTCTCTTGCAAAAAAGGGCCCATGGAAGAACTTCTTAATATGATCCACTGGTATGAATCGGAACTTTACAATCTGAGAGCAAAACAAGCAAATTAGACTTAATATGTGGACAATGTCATTTTTCATCAAGGAGAGGGTTTGAAGGAGGACAGGATAAAACAATGCATACATTCAATATTAAGCAGATAGTGAATAATACTAGTAGAACAATGTGCAGTGGGTTAATATCTTTCTCCTTTTCTGGATGGGACACACATTGTTTGTCTGATTCTGACTTTGAAATTCTCTAAAACCTTTTCATGGCAATAAAGTTCGAACATAAATGAAAACAATGGCCTGATGTGTAAAATTCCTCAAGCTAAGATTTAAGTGTCTGTTTAATTTTTTCACTAGACAAGTTTTTTTATAGAGAACTGAAGAGGCAGAGTTCACTGGGTGAAAGCTGTGAGGTTTGTAGTATGGTACTTCCCACCCATAACATTCAGGTGCAGTTGGCAGTGTGTACCTCTTCATGGTTCTTTGTTAGCCCTGTCAAACTGTATTTGTGAACATCTGAGAATTGCTGTAGTCCCCAGCGGGTATTCACTTCGTGGTACGCCCATGTACAATGTCAGCGAGGTTCTGAGTTCATTTTAATGACAGTTTCAGGTAAGTCAGTTTTTTGTAATCACTCCTTCAATGTACCAAACATTATCACCCATGGAGGAGGTGTTTGGATGCCTGAGAAATTGCATCCTGTCCTTGCTTAAAGTAGAATGTCTGAGGGCTGACAATACACTTATGTCTGTATTAACTAAAAGTCATTACAAAATGCTGAGGGAGAAAATAACAGCAATTCTAAAGTTTCTTGTTTATAGTGATCCCTGTCTTCTTCTTTATACTGAAGCTAAAAAATTAAAATAGCAAATGAATCAGGTGATCACCACCAGATTTGGAACAGCCAGAAGTGTGTTTATCTCTTCTCACCTTGCAGCGACAGTCCCCACAACCTTATAGAGGTAAGAATGGAGAAGTGTAGGCAGAGTAAACTGATCCACCCATTCTCGAGCCACTCAACCTTTAACATGTCACAGGAAACACAACCCATGCCAGAAGTTCAGCACCTGCTGGAGGAAAGGTGTTTCTCCCAGCACATTGTACGCTGTAGTACTCATTTGAGCCCTGTGAGGAAGAGTCCTGCTGACTAATCAGTTGACAGATCAGTTGTTGGTTACAGTAATCCAGATTAGACCGTTTGATCATAAAGCTCATCCTATGCTCGAGTGAACATCATTTTAAATGGCTGAGTCATGTAAGAGGCCCTAAATTTAACATTTTAATTTCAAATGAGCTGCAACAAATCTGTAACCTAAAATCGTAAAATTCTGGTGGACTGGAACAAACTTAAGTTTTGGATCAATTTATCCATTCATTGATTTAATCAAAGGAACAGTGAGCAGCTTTGGTCTTTGAGGACTTCTGGATGTTAGGGTGTTCATCTACAGTAATTATACCTAAAACACTTCACTGAAAAAAATGAAAGTTTAAGTCATCACAATGTGGTTTGCTAGATTTTGTTGGAATGACCCATAAAGCTTTCTGGTTTGTGCCTCCTGGGACCTGAGGATGAGCAAACTATAGAGTCTAATACACTTAAGTGATTGTTATATGGATTCAATCTATGTGGCTGGAGGATCCCTTTTACAAGATATCTATCACAATAAGGACCCCCAGTTTAAATAAGATATAACTCAAGCCTGGTATTTTTAAAAATTAAGCTTTTTATTTACTAGTATTGAAAGCAGGACAGAAGGTCAATAGATGCACCCCTGCTGCCAGAGAAGATGCAGTAAATATTGAAATCACATCTCACTAGATATACAGTAGTAGAAAGTCTCCATGATATCTCAAGGGTTTGCAGACCCCTTGTTGAATACTATTGATTTAAAACATAACACAATTTAATGGTATGAAGAGACTGTTAATTAAATGTTATAAGGTAAGTAATTTTAGATTTGATGGTAACATTCATTAAAACATTTTCTATTTGTCTGCTGAGATTATGTAATTTAAAAAATATGTATTTAGACCTACTTAAGTAGCCCTATCTGTAACAATAGATAGGGAACTTGAAAAGCTTAATACAAAAGTAAAGTGGGTCTATTTCTACAACAAGAACTGTTTGTTAACTTTCTAAGATTTAATTCAGTTTGAAATATTAATATGCTGAAATGTTTCTAAGTGCTTTGCTTCGTGATTTAATGATAGTGGTGATGAAATTAATCATAGAAATATACACATTAGATGTATCATTACATACACAGAAGTTGACCAGCAATGTGGACCATAAATAAGTAATTCCTGGATACATTTTTATATAACAAATATGGAATCAATGAAAGGCTTTCTCAATCTCTGCAATATAATACTTGAAGCCCTTAAACAAATGGCCTCTTAAACTGAAACAGATGCAAAGCCCACTCAATAAACACACAGACAATACATGACAGGCTTCTCTATATATATGACAGGCCATATGACAGGCCATATTATAACAAGTAACTATTTTTTTTTCTCCAAAAGGTAATCCTGTTTCAAAACTGCAGTGTCTCTATTATAGTTTAAATAATCTGGAAGGCATTCATAAGCGTAGATGCAGATTTTGTCTTTCGCCTCTTATAACATAGATAGACATTGTCCGTTTGCTACCAATACAGCAAAATGGACAAAAAAATTATGATTTTAGAGGTTGTTTGTGAATTGGTGGAAGACATAATTTAAATAAATTGTGTGGCCAATTTATGATTTTTTTCTTAAATCTTTATTTAAACAGAACGTGCTTACTACTTCCGTTCCTTAGTGTGTCTCACTGTGACCAGATTGCACAGTGCAAGACATACTTGTAGTGTCTCCTAAAGCAACACATGGTCAACCTGACAGAGAGTGTGCAGATCCCATATTAGTCCTAACAGTCAACCTCAGGTTCATTGAAGACAGTCTTCCTCATCTGCGAAAGATAATGGTCATCCCTCAGTGGCTTTCTATGTGTGTGACTGTTAACTGTTGTTCATATGATTATTAAATTGTACTTATTTTGTCTGTCCTAGAATTGTTTAGTAAAAAGACTTCACCTGTTACGGTTTTGGATTAGTTTCAGCCATACAGTACAATTACAGTAGATTAATAACAATTGTAAAATTCAACATATGAAACCAGATCACTCTGGATTTTTTGGGTCGCTTTGATTGGGATCTATGCAAAGCTATGAATGACAGAACTAAATGAGTCACAGCTAAACATTTCTTTTAAAAACTAAAAATATGGCCTTAAGCAGTCTAGATACTGTTTAGAAACTCAATAAAAAGTCAAATTTCAGAGTACATGGTACTTTTTTAAATGTGCATTTATTTTAAATTTCAAATTTAGAAGTCAGATTTAGAAATGTAGAAATTAAAAGCCTATGTCTGGGAGAGCATGACACGTTTGCTACATTGAAACAGACACACAATTTTTGTTATTATTAATTTATGATACTTTTGCTTTTAGTGATGGTAACTCACATGTATGTCCCTTTTTACTGCTGGGCAATCCAAGTGATAGTCCTTGCTGAAGAGGTAACTGGCACTACCCAACCAGTTACCAGCCAGGAACCTCAGCAACTACACCACACTGGGTTTGTTTCTCAAATAACACAGCTTCTCCCCTAATTTTACAATAATAAATTAAGCTCTTCTACACCACAAATATAATAAGTTGTTTGTGTTTTGGTGGATGGTTACGTGATCAAAGGGCTACAATGTGGCTTTTGGCTCAATTGGACTATTCAATGATGTTAAATGTTTGTTGTCTAAGTGTTTAATGCACTCCATTATGTTTATGCCACTGAGGGTAAAGATGGATCAGTGCCTGACATCAGTTTGTTTCTCAATACATTAAATCAGACTAGCACTCAGCTGGAGGTTTATTGTTCCCACAGAAAGCTAGAATGCTTTTCGGGTTGGGTCTCATAACTGAGTTTTTCAGTCAAGACAGCATTACGGCTTACTGTACTTTCCTCTTCTGACACTGCCATACTTCAAATATATTTCTAATATAGTACGACAATTCTGTATCTTACCATAATTTTACAACAACAAATGCAAGGTGATTTTTCCTATATTGTATGCTCACCACGGCAAGCTTAGGTTGTGTGTTTAATGATTCACAAATGCTAACCTACAATGGCAATAATAAATTGCCATTATTTTTATTGTTGCTGTTGTTGCTGCTAATGCATCACTAGTTGAAATTAAGGGGTGATTTATATAGTCATGGTTATATAAGTTTAGAAAATAAAGTCAGGACACTGGGTCACCACTGCTCATACAAAGTGCCATGTACCTCCTTCTGCAGCACAGCGTATCTGGTTTCAAAACTTTGGCATTCTTTCACAGATTTGGATGTTTTGGTCTTTTGCTACAAATAATGAGAACCTGGTTTTTCACGGTCTTCCATTCTAGTGCTATCAAGACCTTGCTTGTTTGATTTGACAAGATCAAGACAGAAAGTTGTAATGCTGCTGAAATCTGAAATGCATGTGGATAGAATCTGAGCTGAACTAGAAAAGAGGAGTGCTTACAGCATTTGAGTGTATGGATTTCAAGTGCTGCCAAGTGTCTGACAATTTTACTACAAAGCTATTTTAAATAGTAACAAAACATACCTATGTATTTAATATAACCACATTACATATTTCTATAACTAAAGTACACATTTCACAGCAAATGTACTGTTGTACCAGTGTCTGGTTTTAAAACAATTTTAATGACACTTTCAACTATTCAGCATTTTTCCCATTTAATAGCAGAAACTTTAATCTCCTTCCTTTATTGTTATTATTGTCATTGTTTTTATTGTTTCTGTTTTGACAAGCATAGGGGAGGAAAGCTCTTCTTCTTCTGGCCATTAGCGAGTGAAGGAGACAGAGCTCATTCCTTCATTGCTGTATGAAATTATAAAACCTCTGAATCACAATTGGAACACACAGAAGCGATTATTTCTTTGACCCTAGATGCATGAGGTTCTTGGTGGAATAATGCAGCACCATTTACCAACGGTCACTGTTAAAGGCCCTTTCCATTCAACTTTTGAACAAAAAAAAGAGAAAGAAAAAATGCCAGCATCCCAATCTGATGATGATTAAAATTCATAGGCTCCTAGCGCTGCACAGATGCAGAGGCAATTTTGGGGCAGTCATAGCCCGCTTCTACAAAATTAATTTGACAGGTTTGCATTAAAGCAACTGATCAATATCCACTTAGAGCAGTGAGGGCTAACTGAAGAAAAATAACTGACCGGCGTGTTACGAGATGAGAAAAAATGAATCTTGGGGAGTTTTTTACTCTCTCTCTCCCTCTAAGCTTTCACCTACATCAGGAGCCCTGACCTCAATCCATTGATCGACTGCAGTTAACATGACAAAAGGGCTGGAAGTTATACCAGGCTGTAGCTACCAGGGAACAATCAACCCTATGCACTAAATGTTTGATGGAATGACTGGTCTTTCCCTGCCTCTGTGTAGGGAAAAAAAAACTTCTTATTTGCTCCTTTGGAAATGAAATACAGTCCCACAGTTTTGACAGGATCTTTCTTGCCATGCATGTGTAGCAGCACAAACAGGAAAAGGCCTTTGTGAACTGCAGCGTCCAATGATACCAAACCCTGTGATGGCAGTGGTTTCATTTTTGTGCTTCTTTAAAAGACAGGACATTGCTTAGATTTCACATTTTAATTATGAAATGATCAAGTGTTTTACAATATTTAAAATCAAATAAAGTTTTTCGAACAAATAGAAAGCACAGAACAGCTCCGCAAGAAAAGCACAAAAGACTCAACCCTTTCTCTCAATATACTGTACTTGATGGGAGCCCACTGAGTGGGCTAAGTGTAATGTGGGGGAATTTCAGGATCCTTTCTGGGTGGGGCCACTAGCTCAGTTTGTTTAAGAGTTCCCTTAGTGGTGCTTAGAAAATGAAGAACAAAGGAACAATTATGAAAGAGTGGAGGCCATTCAGCCTATCAAGCCCATTTCATTGTAACTAAGATTTCCTCAAGCTGTTTCTTGCAAGAAGCCAAGATATTGGTTTCAATAACATGACAGGCCAACCTGTTCCAGACTTCCACAACACTAAATCTGAAGTGCTTTTACAAAGTTATGAAAAGGGGCAAGATCAGATAGGTGATCCTCAATGTGCCACACAACAATGAGGCTTGTCTTTGACTTAGTGACTTTTAAACAGTGCAAGTGAAACAGAAGAGAAGAGTCCTGGAAGCCATCACAGGTATGGTATAGTGACAATCATTTCTGAGAGATCGCAATGTGGGCTTATTTCGTACAGTTATTAAACCAGATATGGAGTTATGTTAAAAGGGCCAATTAATAGTGTCTCTTTGTTTTATCACTTGTTTTGTGTGTGATGATTTTGGCTCTTCTTGCCATTCAGAAAGTCATTGCAGGTGCCAGCTAACTTTCCTACAATTAAAAACAAAGAAAAAAAGCTTTAGAAAGGATACTCACAGCAGAACGAGACACATGATGGGAAAGTACAATACCACACTAGTGCTTGATTTTCTAGAACACTGAATTGTTCCAAATCTTTCATATCACAGCAACCAGCTATGAGGGACATGTTCACAAGGTTTTACACAAGGATGTTTTGACTGATAGCAGACACTAGAATACTGTGGAAAACAAAATGTTTGTGTTAATCCACAGAGGGATTTCTTAAGTTTACCCCCCACCGTTTTTTTTAATTAAATGAATCTTTATTACATTAATTACATGCAGATTTTAATGTTAAAAAGACTTAAACATACAAGGCCTCTTTCCTGTTCTTTCATTTGGTTGATTGTTTTAATTTTGTCATTTATTATATTCCCAATCTTTGAACAAGAATAATACATTCAACCAGAAAGTAATTTGCACGACAGTGCAAACCTGCTGCAGTCCTGAGACAACAGCCTTTCCTCCCTGCTGAGTCTATTACTAGAGTGGAAGGTGAATGAAAAAGTACACAGTGAAAAACAAGTTCCTTTAGGCACAATGGACCCTTTTTTCAGTTAGATTTAGATTGAAAAAGACATCAATAAATAATTATGAGTTTTCAGACTTTTAAGTAGGAATCTATGTACTGTGAAGCACATTTAATTGAGTAAGTTCTGACATAGTATCCATCACAAAAAGATGCTGTGTCTGCAGAAAAACAGTTCTTCTTTTTCTTCTTTTTTATTGAGATCAGAAATACAGGGACATATTAGAGAAAATGATGAGGACTTTAGGTGAACTACAGACTCCTACATGTAAAAACAATTGCTGTGCACAAATTCCCTAAATAAAGTCCATCATATTTGTCATCACTGAACAAATAAGCTGAGACTCTACCTGTTTATTAATAAATATTTTTATTATTATTTATTTATTGTTTATTAATAAATAAACAGGTACTTTTTATCTGGATGAATCTTCCTCCACTGAGGATGTACATTTTCAAACAGCAGGAATCTCAATGTAATTTGTGTTACCCACTGAAAAAAAATCTATTTGCTCTTTATCAGAGATTTTCTTAATTCAGAAAACAAGCATTCCTGGTTAACAGTTCACAAAAATGTGCAAATGTACAAGCGGTTTTAGATCACCTTTTCGCTTTTGACGTGCATTTTGACCTTTTGTTTTTTGCTTCACCAAGGCCTTTGTTTCATTAATCTACACAATTAAGTGGAACAAATTCTATCTTTCTAGCAATGTGGCATTTCATTTGGTGTTGCTGCTTGATGACACATTGGTTCTGGGTTCAAATCCAAATAGTGTATTTTCACAGACCAAGGAGTTTGCATGCTCTCCCAGAGTTCACATAGGTTTTCTTCTGGCATCCAGTGTTTCCTCTCCACCTTTCAAAGACATCCTGGCAGGGTTTGGTTGACTATTGTAAATTGTCTCTTTCACTGTAGTCTTGCTGATGGACTGGCAAGCCAGCCCAGTTGAGAGCTGTCCTATGAGCTGTCCGCATCACAGATCCAAGAAGTTCAAATTTCCATATAAATAATATCAGGATAAGCCAGGATCCAGCTATTCCAGGAGCGGGAATGCAGAGGCAAACAACACAGCTGAGCTGTGAGGGGAGAACTCAATAAGGAAGGCAGTTCTCTGGCATCTGAACGCAGTGGCATCCATTGGAGTTGATTTCTCAAGAGGAAGACTTTGATTTGGGTGTAAAGAGATTCACTGAAGTCATTCTACTTCGTCCAGAGGTCCAAATGGCAATAATGATAATAATAATTTGACATGGCCATCTTGTCAATCAAAGGTTTATGAAAAAGTCCATAACCTTTAAACAAGCTTGACCTACTGAAGATTGTTTCTGATTATTTTTTGCCTCCTCTTTTTGTTTCGTTGAGAATCGTGGTTCACACATAACACCAACAGTATACAGTACAAAATACATTCTGAAAATGTATTTAGATCACATTTATGCTCAAGGGTCCCATTTTTAGCAGCTGCTGCTTAAATGAGTTGGTTTACATTTCTGAGAGAAGGCTCCTGGGAGCTGCGTCCCATTTTAATGTTAAGAAAACATTTCTGAAATTGTGGTTTGTTCAAATGAAATTTTAAATGTATTTGTGCCTCGGATATTGATTTTGCATCTCACAATAACACATGCTGGCATATCGTACTTTATAAGAACAGGTATAAAATGTCCCTGCGACAGACATAGCTATCTCATCTGCGGTAATGGATAAAGTCTCTTTATAAGATGTCATTTTGCCGACAATAGACAGTAAATAAAAGCCATTGCCAACCTCTGTTAAATCAAAGCTTGTTCAGGATTTCAGGAGATTTGCAAATTACCTCAGGGATTCCTTTCTGTAACAAATGTTTTGAGGCTGTGCTGGTGAGCAGCCATATGCTGCACTCCATGACCAATTTCCTTTTCATACTGTGATTTCCATCTTATAATTTGGTTTATGCGGGGTGGGAAAAGTGGAAAAATCAACTGGAATATTATTTCTTAAACAAATTCACAGATAGATATGGAAAAATGTAATTCTTAACCATAGTTAAGTAAAAGGATGCCAGCCTCTAGTTTCAGATAGCCATTTAGAACCAAAATCACTTGCGTTACCAAATTGAAAAACCCATGCTGTACCATAGTAATAGAAAAAATAAAGCTGAACTTATTTGTTTAAGTTACAGTAATATTATTGATGCATCTGAGGTTCACTTTCTACTATGAGGACATTAAATGCATACAATTGAAAAAATACTCCAAATAAAAATGAAGGACAAGTTAAACAGCAATATATGATGCCAGCTTATTACAAAGACAAATATATTTCTCTGTTTTAAGCGGTAATATTACCAGAAAAAAATGCTGTGGAAAGTTTAAAGGATACTGCTCATTATAAAATGATGTACTTATATCACTGTGTAGCATTTGAGCGGCTGTCTGAACTGGAATAAATTGGAACACAGCCAAGCTGGATAATTTGACCTTTGGAGCCTAACAAATAGTAGCCCCATTACATCGTTGGAACGGATTTAGCATGTAAGTGCATGGTGTTTTAGTAAGAAAGATTCTAACCATTTGGCACTTAAATGGCTATTAAAATGAGTAATAAGATGTTGTTTTGCCCTACAGTGTCTGTTTCAGTACCTCTTCTCCTCTGTATATAGCCTATTTTTCTTGTTCTCCCTTTAAAAGGAGTCTGAGTGGAGTTAAAGAATTTAAAAATCATACAGTTTATAAATCTGTGAACCTACAGTGCAAGAATCAGTGGTAGCAGCCACTTACCATCCTATAATAATTTCAAATCTTAGCTTTCATATACTTGGCATTGGTATTATTCCATTTTCTTAAGTCTTTTATCCTCCTCTAGTTTAAAACCAGATGTAAAACGTTATTTTGGATTGTTGTGGGTCTGTAGTTTTGGCCCTAAGACTTATACAAATAAGAAACAAGTTTGAAAACGAAGACAAAATCCAGTTCATACCAGTGACCTAATTTCCTTGTGTACAAATCCAGGTCAATAGACCTTCCTACTCTGCTTTCAGAGATTTGCACTCCTCTGCTGCCCAATCATCACCTTGCAAGAGCAGCAACTCCTGCCTCACTCTTTGTGGCTGGAGGTGGTAGGGCCTCTGACTACCGTGTGCTTATGGCCAGATTGCCCCTCAGTAATGCTGCATCTCTAATGTGTGCACCATGTCTATAAAACTCCAAATCCATTACAGCCTCTGACTCCTATCTTTTTGCCTTTTGTTGTTAAAGCTCTTAATTCTTAGGTTCACTAATTTGCTGTGCTTTATTCTTTCACTTTATTTGTACTTTTTTTTTGTATTGTGTGCACAAAAGTCAAGTACTTTAAGCTTCATGAAAACCATTCACACATAAAATTATTTTACATTGACGTGTGGCCTTGCAATAAGCCTTAATAACAACAAGCAAATATTTAACACAAATAATATCAATTCATGTATTTTTTGCCTAAAAATGATCTTAATGGGGCATGGATCTATAAACTAGAGCTGTAGTCAAGACAATTCTCGTACTTTAGCCCTGAAACACTTTAGAGTCACTAAATCCTACATGATCTTCAACAGTAAACAAGCTGAAATTTTACAACGTATATGAAATTAAAGGCTTAAGTGACGTTTATAATAAGGTGATACAGAAAAATTAACTCAAAGGTACAACATTTTAATATTGCAATTTAACACAACAACAAAAATTACAATCTCAATTATATAGCAGACTTAATATTATTTGATCATTTTAACAGAAACATATTGTCTTTACACTAGTACATAATATATCCCTTGTACAGTTAATGGATTAATACAGCAGAAAAATCAAAGGTCTCTTCTCTAAATATCAAGAGAAATTCGAGGCTATTGTGTCACCAATCTGAATTTAAAAGCTGACCCTTGACCTGGCCTGTCATTGCCACTACTGACATGCTGCATCCATTGTAAATCAATGGTCAGTTCTAGGGTCACTTCCTTTATATATATAAAACCTCTGGTTATCAAACTGTCACTTCAAATAAACCTTCCTGGTTAATGAGATGTCAATCTTGGTCAAAGAAAAGAGGTGAAAAAATTTTGTACCAATGAATCAACTTAATGTGATGACCTCACATCCTTTAGAAATCTTTATTACTAAAGTACAAACACCCTTTTAACAACATTTTATTAGTCTTTGCAATGAGCATGGGGCAGTGAACTCAATGGAGAACACATTTTTTAAAGACAGTGTACCCTGATATATTGTCAATCCATGATTGACAGTTACTCAGAATGTCTTGCAAGATTTTTTTGTTGTATGAGCACCTGCAATTTGGTTTGTCCTGAAGGACAGTAAACATGTACCGTACAGTATATAGGAATCTGTATAATAGCACAATGTGTTTTGGACTAATCTGAAAAAAAGCATTCTTAAATAAGTGTGAGTAAATACAGAGATTCCTCAAAAAAATGTGAAATACACACATTGAAGAAATTTGTAATAGCAATTTTTTAAACAGCAGCACAATCTTTATATTTTGCAGATTTTATATTAAAAATATGCCATTTTAAAATTACCTGTATTAATATTAATAAACATTTAATTCACAAGACACGGGAATATTGCAGAGCTCTAACAAGTTCTTCTGTAGTTCCCATATGGTTGATGTAGTCTAAATTTTCAAACTTCTGTGTGACATTTTCTTTTGCTATGCTCTACATACCAGTCCAATTTGAAGTAGCTGTACTGATAAAAATGTTTTCCCCTGCCACAGTGCAACACAATACATATTAATGCATGAGATCCTTTTAAGATGCTAGATTCAAGACCCAGAAAAACTCTCCCTCCCAACTTTCTTTTTCTCCAATATGACAGGAATCAACTAAACCGAATTCCTGAGGTCCATACCCCTATAGCTACACATCTCGTGCTCTGTCCACTGTGTATGAGTTGGCTGAAGTAGACCTCAGATGTTTAACTCACTCCCAGGGCTCTGCCTATTTTATTAATTCCTTTTATAGTGAGAAAAAGACTAAGGACTTTCATAAAGATGAGGGGTAAATATGGGAGGAATATTTTTAAATCCAACTGTATATTAAAACATGTTCAAGTAGGTAGCTGTGTCAGCATGCATAGGCTGCAAAGGAACAAGTAAAGGTTTATCCCATGCTGAAAAGAGAAGAAGAGAAACACAACATTTTGGCTGTGGAGCCTTCTTCGGGTGTGTTATATTAAAACATGTTATTATAATATTTATACAGTATATATGCATTGCATGCGTACTATGATTTCAAAATGTAAGCCTCTTCTTTTAAGAACCTTAAAATACACCCACAATAGGACAAACTGATATATATCAACACACAGGTGACTCTTGTGAAAACCGAGCTGTAGGCATTAACCTACAGAAAAAAGATGTGCAATACAGGATGCAGTGGAAACATTTAATGAAGCTTCAAAAAACCTCATTCAAGACATTGCCCATGTGGTGGCTGTGTTGTAGTACCACGTCATATGTTTAATCATTGGATTAAAGAAGAATGGACAGCCCTGCAGGCCACACTCAGATAGTTCACATCCAGCACCATTTCACATAAGAGTCATTTATGTTTTCTACACCAACTTTCTCCATTTTTTAGTTTTCATTTGTACTTAGAAATGTGACAATCTGTTTCATCATTTTTAATTATTAAATGTTAGTTTTGCTTCCTTAATATACAGTAGCCCAAATAACTTCTCAGACTAAACATGATATGTAATAATAATATTCACAGCCCTTCGTTATTATTTTCCTAAGACTTAATAGGTACACGCATACAAGTGTTTATAACATTTGTTGAAATGTATATTATAGTATGTTTTAAGTTTAGAGCTATGGCTAGGTTAATTATGGTTATGGTTAAGATCATATTTAAGGTTAGCACAAAGGTTGGGGAATTATGAAAATGTATGTATCTCTCTTATGTCTTTGAAAAGAAGAATCATAAAAGGTTATTAAATGAGCTGAATCATGATGAAGGTTATGAAAAAACAACCAAACTGTAGTTTAAGTTTAGTTCATGTCTTTGTGAATTTTCTTAAGATTTCTTATGCCTTTGTATGATCATTGTGCATTTTTTCATCCTGTAAACTGTACTGAAGAAGGGTATCATTAATTCTCTGAGTAGCTCTAAAGCAAGATCCTTATTTCTCTATAACTGTATTTCTTATGAGTTGGTGCTACATATGCAATGGATTTTTTTTTAATAAAAGATGTTCTTTCCTTTTTTAACATATTCTCAATGGACCTCCAGGGTTAAGTCTTTTTTTCTCCTCTTTTCAGAGTAAGTTGTTTGTGCTGTCATGAGCCGTTGTTTTGGTAAATGGTGAGTTAAACAGATATATCCAAGCGTAAAATCTAAAAATGTCCCCTGTGAGTGCCTGGGGGGTGTTGTTTGAAATCAACTACATATCAATTGAGCGGCGTAGAGCGGATCCTATGATAAATTCTATTCCACAGACGCGCTATAAATTACATTTTTTTTCTGCCCCCAACTCTGCTTCATCTCACCTCCCCAGAGGCTCTTAAACTGAAAACTATGATTGTGTTGTAGGAACATTTGCACAGCTTGAGCGACGCCATTAGCATTGCGTGTGCCAAAACGCCAAGCCCCCCCGCCCAAAATCCCCCCCACATTCCCACCACCCCTCTTCTCCCCCCTCCCTTCCCAACAAAATGCAATATGCGTCTTGTAATTTTGCTGTTCATTATCTCATTGTTTTCTGTAAGTACAAGCTTAGATTGAATTACTGGAGGCTCTATTGTCTATTTGGAATTCTCCTTCCATGCCGCGCTACTAATGAATGGGCAATTTAGAATATCTTTGTGAAGGCTTCTTCTGTGCATCAGCCACTTAATTACTCTGAGACTTTTCACTGCTATTTTATTACATTACAGACGTGAGCTGGTTCTGGGTTAGTGAACAGAGCTGGGACTTAAGGTAGAATTGTGTTTAAAATTAAGTTACCACTGGAATCCAAGTGAAATAGATAAACCAACACAAGTATAAAGATTTCTGACTGTCATACTTTGGTTTTCAGTTTCCATTTTTATTGTATCTATGTCCACTAAAACAAAGCTTTCTTGTTTTTTTGATAAATACACTTTTAGTATAATATGAGCATTGTATTGCACATATGAAAGTAACCAAGCATTGATCTTAATACTTTCTCAGTGCAAGAGTAAAAATTAATTTAGCATTTAAATGACATTTATTAGAAATGTTCACCCTTTAATATTTTACCAAATGAGGGTCAATTTATTTACTGCAGAAAAACAACCCAACATTATATGGTAATATTAATTTTCTTTTGAAAGAAATTTATACTTAGTAATTGAAAATATCAAGTAATTGTTATTTGTAACAATTATACTGAGTAATTGAAATATATGAACTAAAAATACATTCAACGCTTCAGGATTTTATTCATATTTTATATTGGTTTTCATCATTATTTTTCAAATCATCTAATTCTTACACATCATATATATATATCATACTGCTGTAATGTTAGTATGGAAAATAACTTTTGAATAGAATATTAATTTAAAATGTTTAAAAATGTACTATTGACAAAGACAATTAAGTCTTGGCATTAATTTATTTGGTCATTTGAAGGCTTAAACATATTTTAATATAATATATTTTTTAGCATGTATGTGAACATTATAGCCAATACTTTACACTGAGCACAGTGCAGATAAACATGTTCAGAAAATCCTGTATTCGCTGAACTAGTAAGTCTGTATTTTTCTTGTGAGTAAACAGAGTAAACATTTGTAAGACACAAATCATTCAGGATAAATATTTAACAGTTACTTAAATACATTTAAACATTTCCAAAAACAGAGGGTAAAGTTAACGTGCCATTTAATGTGCCGTGAATGTTGGGGCCACAAACCAAACACAGGTAATGGAACCAGGCACGTGGTTTTATTACCAACAAGAAACAAAGTGTGGAAAATGGAGACAGTGCAAGAGGTCACATTTAATCCAGAAAGAAGGAACAATGAATGTAGTGCAGGCTGACAAAGTAACAAAGTAATCACTGATATATTAAAAATAAAGTTTTATTGATGCTGATGAATAGGAAAAATTAATGTAAAAATGTATAGTAGTAAGTAAGACCCCTCTCACTACAAGTGTACCAACAAAAACTTAAATATCTCTGATCAAATTTTTTCACAAAATCACAGAAGAAGTGGCATTTCTGCAATCCTCTTTTCCATATTCACAGATTCACTGACTCCTCACAATTCATGTCTCTTTTTCACATTGGAATGATAAAAAGTTTCACATCCTAGCAATAATATTTAATTTGGTGGTCTTTACTTATTTCAGGATTCTTAAAGTCAGTATGAGCTACCAGGCTCTTCTTTCATTTTTTACTTATATATCTTCTTTGTGTCTATGGTGTCCCCTTAATTATAACAAACTTCTTCAGAGTCTCTCCTGTGCACTCTGTGTAGAAGGACATTGTAGGTGCTTTTAACATTATGGGAACACCTAGATGTAGTTAAACTTAGGAAAGAGATTACTTTTTCATTGTGTAGTATTCTAAACATTGATAGCATGTTTTCTTTGGGGTTTGTTTCTAAAATATTATGGAACCAAAACATAATCTATAGTGTCTAAGGGGAACATCAGTATAAATCCAACCCTGATGTCTATATCGAAGACCAACATTTGATCAAGTGAAATCTTTCACTGTTTTAAACCTGACACACATTTACCCTGTATCAGTCAGTGGACAATGACTGCAAAACACAGGAGCAGAAATAAAATTTAAAAGTTTACAGCAGAACAAACAAACAATTTTTTCACACTGCACAATGGAGAAGCTAATGGTGGTCACTTCCCTTTCTAGATAATTTTAGAAATTCAAAAATGCAATGTATCCCAATACTCTAGACATAGAAAGCATTTCACTACAATGAAAAGTTTTTTTTTGTTTTGATCACATTTGTAAAATGTAATTAAGCCTAACAATTAATCCAAAAGGCCTTTTTTTTATCAGTGCATCAGATTAATTAACAATGCATTGCTGATCATTTATTTGTCTTTATGATAACTAAAAGTTGTCAAAAACTTTAAAGACACTGAATTATTTAGCTTGAAAAACATGCTTATTTGGAAGAGATAGACAGACATACAGTATATACTGTATATACAGACATACATACAGTTATAGACATAAAGATATTAGAGCATAATGGCATATATAGAAGCTGGCTGTTTTGTGATAAAATGTACTGTTCAATTTATTCAAGGAACATATATTTCTTTTTCTTAGACGTTCACACTACATCATTCAAAATCTGGATGTTCTGGGTGCTTAATCTGCCTCACTTTAAGTCAGGCACACTAAAAACTCTTAAACTAATGGGCCACAGTCTCCGTCATGAGTCAACAAGTCACGCATTACTGCACTCTGACCCATCACTCTGCTGTGTGTTTTATTTTCCAGATACTGGCACTTTACAGCTTCTTAACAAGGGGCTGTGTTATCTGAACTGATTTTGGCTGTGCCTTAAATGCTCAGGATGTAATAGTTACTGCGAATGAATTCACCAAAGAAAAAAACATTTAGTCAAAGCTCTTCAATTAGATTTCCTACATTAGGTCTTGTATAATAATACATGAACATTGACAACATGTAACTTTATAGGTAATGTCAATGATTTTGTTACAAGATGATCATTTTAATTGTACTCCTCCACCTAACAGATGTTATTTAAATGCAGTCACCACAAGCTTTCTATGGAAAACAAGGGTCCTGTAAATCTGTAATCTTTTTTTTTCATGAATATAAAAATAAATTATTTAATATAAAATTTTCATTTTTTCATGAAAATGTTTCATTATTGTAATAAGAATTTATAATAATAAAGATTTATTTTATATAGTGCCTTTAAAGGTGGCCTCTCAAAGCGCTTTGCAGAATGACAACAACAAACAAAAACATAATATATGCCCAATGAAAATAACCAATGAGAGGAGATAGTAGATGGGGGTATTGAGTACGGTAGGAGCAGAGGGGTGTATAACAGAAACAGTTAAGTAAAGGCCTGTCTATAAAAAATTGAAATCTGAATTTAAATATTTGAAAGGTGAGTCTTTGATATTTTTAGGAATAGGGATGCAGCGAGTAGATCATTGGGGTTTTCAAATCAGGAGAAAACAAATGTGTTGTTCAACTTTTTAGCAACAGTTAGTGATAAAATAGGATGTAGTATTACTGAGGAGAAAATATGATGTTTTGCCAATATGCTGGATCAAATATCATCCCCAGGCTATTCAATTTTGACTGCACAAGTACAGTACCATCCACAGATAGGGTTACCAAATCGGCTTTACAAAGTTGATGGGGGGTGCTGATAAGCATGACTTCAGTCTAGTCACAGTTTAGATGAAGGAAATTTTGAGCCATCCATGTTTATATCACAGATTCAATTAGAGAGAACAGAGACAGCTATATCACTGTCAGGTTTGGAATGGATGTAGATTTGAGTATCATCATCTAAGAAATGATCATTTGGACCATGCAATCTTAAAAGCTTACCAAGTAAAAACATGTAAATGCTGAAAAGTATTGGGTCCAGTATCAAGCCCTGAGGAACACCAGACTTGATGAGTCCAATTTTAGAGCTAAACTGCCAGGAGAGACGAAGTGACAGTGATCAGTGAGGTACGACTTGTACCATTTAAGAGCAGTGTCAGAAGCTCCAAACACAGTCTCAGAATAAGAAAGTAAAATATCATACTTAACAGTGTCGACATCAGCACTAAGATCAAGAAGAATAAAGGAGAATCAGAATCAGAAGCAATTAGAAGTTCGCTAGTGACTTTCACCAGAGCAGTTTCTGTACTGTGAAGTTGTCATAAACCAGATTGGAGGGGTTTCAGAGAGATTTTTTGCAGTGGGATGGTTGTTCAACTAAATTTTAATTGGTAGATTTAGGGGTTGATGTTACTGTTCATTAAGCAAATTTTCAAAAATAGCTTTGTAACAAAAAACAATCTGAAAACAGGTGGTAAATGAAGTGAACTGCAGCTGAATCCAGACTCACGATTAAATTAAACCTTTATCCTGGGCCTCCAAAGCAACTCATCAGTAAATAGTCTAATCCGATCTCAGGTTGAGCTGTGTAATCAGGCAGGTCTGGATCATTTGACTAGCCAACTGTTACCAATTTGCCAAAAGGTGTATAATTATCTGAGCTGCACCAAGGTAGTGTGGGGTTATTTGGCCAGGACTCTTGGCTCTCAGGGACACAGCAACCCCTGTGGCCATCTGGGTGCTTGCAGACATACATTGCTGATGGTGAGGCTTGCGTATCTCTTTCAATTCAGCACTGAACCTCTTTAAAGATTGCATTTTATTTCATTCATTTAAAAAGGCATATGAATATGTAACAATAGTTTACCCAGTGTCTCTTTTTTTATTCCATCTGAAGGTGTGGTTATTTAATTGAACCACAGATTTAACTAGTAACTCATTAATTAATGGATTTTTCATATTTTTTAGCTCTTGGGCTGGTGAAGATTTTAAATTCAAGTAAGTCAAGCTGGAATGAAAACTAACATGATTGGAATCAAGAGGACTATGATTGATAAAGGAACAAGCAAAGGTTTATTTCCTGATGAAACATAGCGTTTAGGCTGTGGAGCATTCTTCAGGAGTCAGGCTCCACAGCTGAAACGTTGTGTTTCTTTTCTTCTCTTTTCAGCTTGGAATAAACCTTTACTTGTTCCTCTGCAGCCTGTGCATGCTGACACAGATACCTACTTGAATTATGATTGATAAACTCTAGTTCTAAAGTTTCCAAGCTTTTTTGGAGAAACAGAGCACATGAAATGTGATCTAATAAAATGGGTAAAGAAATATCCACTTAAGGGAATTATAATTATCAAAAACCAATTACACAAGATACATTCACACAGGGGTTGTCAACTTCAGTTCTTTAAGCTCATTGCATTGTAAAGCTATGATTCAACAGCCAGTACTTCAATTGTATGATTGACCCTACTGGTGTTGATGGCTTAAATCATTAAAAACTAATTGCAATGGAATCAAACTGAAGGGCCAAAACTGCCTACCTCTGTAGCAGGGAGTAAATTTAACACTGATGGCAGGATCTTAAACAGTCTAAATCTGGCCTCTTGCCAACATCACTAGTGAAGCCAGTGAAATAGTAAAGGAAATTGGTTGACAAATAATATCATAAATAGCTATACCTGGTCTTTATGTTTCTTCAGCTGTGTTGGATAGGACAATTAGTTAGTCATGCATTAATGCTCATTTTAACTGGCCTGAAGAACATGTAAAAAATGTAGCAAAGCATTCCCCCTGGTTGGTTGATCGCTTTTAGACAGATGTTCATGCAAGTATACCGAAGTAGGCCTGTAAACCCAGTTGGAGTCAGTTGTTGTGATTAGCAACACAACACTATACCATGTTGCCCCATCCACCAAAATAGTTTTATTTAACAAAATGCCTTGGTTGAAGAGTTGCCTTGTCTTTGCACAAAGTCCACCATACAGACATTGTGGATAGATAATAGTTTGTGGCCAATCGTTCTCCTATACAACACTTTAGCAAGCTCTGTATATTAAGTAAAATTAGCAGAAAATGGTGGAATGTAACTGAGAATGCAGCTGCACACAGTCATTCTGGAGTGTTTTCCCACTCTCAGAGAAATATGAGTCTATACTTTGCCAGGGGTAGGATGGCTCTCTTCTGAGCCCACTGTAGCATCAATATGTTTGGTATGCCTTGTGCTGGCTCGGTTACAGCAAATTAGAGTACGGCTGGAGAAAGATAATGCAATATGTGTTTCCTGGATCCCTAGCTGACTTGTACGCCCGCTAACGATACTCCTGTGCAGAAGAGAACCTTGCATATTATGCTTTCGCTGCAATAGCAGAAAAAGGCATTAGACAGAGCACTGAGCATTAATGGTAAGCTCTAAAAAAAAGAGAAAAAAAGATCAGGGAAAACAAGCTTGGCCTTCATTCAGAACGCCGCAGGATTTAAAAATGACTAAACTTCACATCGTGTTTCTCTTATTTATCCTTTATGCAAATTGCATCTTTGTGGAGCCCATTAGGTTCACTGCATGGGAGAAGGAGGTCTCTTTCATTCTGGGTATGCGCCACAGCAACATTATGCCATGAATGCCAGAGTCTTCCTTTGCCTGTGAGGATTCACATCTCAGGTCAAGGGGGAAGAGCAATGCTGTCTTCTGTTCATGAACACTGATAAAATCTATCATGGACACTAAGACAGATAAAAAGCCAAAGTGCATCTGAACATAAACATTACAAAATAATTTATAAAAATAAATTATAAATAAGAAAATATAGCTTCCTCATTTGAAGCAAAATAGGTCAAAAACAGCTGTGTTTTTAAGTAGGCTATGTGTTTAATTATAATTTGTTTCTTTCTCCTATTAAAGAACTATTCCATTAAAACAAAAAAATCCTCCTGAAATCCTCCAAATACTAACAGCTACTAAATTTGAAATACCCGTACCTCAAAATAGCAGCCAACAGAAATATTAATCTGAAAAAAATGCATGGATACACATAACACTTTAGTTAAACCTTATTCTTCATATTTTGGTTTTCTTTTTGCTGTTATCGAAACAAATAGAATAGTATAAACAGGCCTGGACATCACAGCAGGAGTTAACGTCTCAAAGCCATTTGGGTCCAGAAGGATTGTTCACCCATCCCTGGAAATATAAAGTGCTTCTCCTTTTTTTTCTCTTTGAAAAGATAATCTAACAATTTCGTGTAATTTTTCATGCCAGTGGCCCCAGAATTCAATGGGAAACGGTGGGGAAGCCTGTAGTGGCTGCAGTGCGCGATTTGCTCTGGGCGAAATGACTTGCTTAGAGATTTGGCCTGTGGTTCTTACTGTTTTCATCTGAATGCAGAAAGCTTTTTATATATATATACTGTATATATTTTTCAAGGGATATGAAAATTTGGAAAGGTCTGGGTTAACATTTCTAAGTTGCTTGCATCATGTCTGTCTGTTCAGTCTCTTCTCGATGCATTATCATGAGAAATCCCAAATCATGAACTGCTGCTTGATAATGAGTTCAGGTCATTACATACAGTAAACTACTCTGTGTGTAATGCTGCCTTCACAATTAGCACTTTCACTTTACGGGCAGCACAATTTTAAAATACAATATATGGCTAGGTTAAGATCTTCCTTTAGTTCTTTCTAATTTACTTATACATTTCAATGTATATCATAATATAGATATTTTGTGACTTTAAAAATAGATGCAATTGATTTGGGAGTGTTTTGCTAATATATTCCAATACATATTAGACATATAAATATCACAGGCAATGTAGGGATTTTAATACAATTTTATGTTTTATTTCATTTTTAAGTAGAAAGTAAATGGGTATTTGCTATACCATTGATAGATATACAATGCACAATGATACATATATCACTGATACAATGATACATAATGTAGGTATTATTCTTGGCATTTAACAATTATGTAGAATTATGTGCATGAGCCGTATTTCTAATTTCCAAAGTATCAGTATTCCTTATTTCTCCTTGGTTGTAAGTGGTTCTGTAAGACAACAAATTATTGAAATTTGTGGAATTAAGTGTCAAAGAGAAAATAAAACATTATTTTAAATAAGGTAATTTTTCCATGTGTCAATATTTTAACAAAGTTGGAACTTGTTGCTTGTTTTTCAGGACAGTGAATATTTAGAATAAACCTGCAAAGACAAGGGATTCTGCTTATGTTTAAAAAAACTCAATTTCTCTTTCACCTGTGATTATAAGACATAGCAAATTGTATAGGGTTGCAAATAAAGATGTTTTAAGAGTCTGGAGTAGACTGGAGTAGAAATGTTAATTCTCTATGCATTCCCTTTCCATTAAATAAGAACATAAACCATGAGACAGAAAGTCAGTATGTATGCATGCTAGAGAAAGGTTGGAAAGAAGAGTTTGTTATTCTGGAACAACAAATAGCAAACTTATGAGCGGCATTAAAATTTTGCAAAGACAGGATTTACCTTAATTTACCTTCCCTTTACAAAACAGGAACATGTTTATATGTGACTTTGACAGTATATGGACAGCGGTCTGGGCCTGCTGATGTATCTTACAGAATGTGTCTGAAGAAACCCTGGGAAGTCTGCTGGAAGACCAGTTCAGGAAGGTAACACATGTTATAAAATTTACTTCTAGTGACAGGCAAATCCATAGAATCACTACTGCTTGTTCACTTGTACTGTATCTCCCCTCCAAAACACCTGAACCTTTATAACAGTACTCTTGCATGCTGACATTTTGCCCTCACATCACATCAATATACAGATGTCATTTTTATAATCATCAGCTTTATAACATTATCTCCTTTTATTTCTGATTTCAAGTTGGTCTCAGTCTTGGCATGTTAAAAGAAGTATTTCATATGGGTTTATGTAGTCCCTAAAGTGTACTCCCTAAAGTGAACTTTACAGGGCATCTAAAGATAACATAAAATATGTTTTTCTTCTAACTTGAACTGACATAACATCACAGTAAAAAGTTTGACAGAAAAATGCAACAAAATTCAGGAGGCACCTACAGTAGCATCCATGCAGTTGGAAATGTGAGCCTCAATGAACTATTCTTTTAAGTTTGTGATTTCACTGACTTACTACAAGATGAGATCCCAAACTCTAACTTTAAATTCAATTTACCAGAGCTGTCATTAAATAATAATAATAAAGCAGTCTTTAGAAAAAAGACTGAGAGAGGTAACATTGCTTGTTTAGCTGCAATTAGCCGAGCGGTTAAATGTGGTGAACTGATAATGATTATTTGTTTCCTCTGTGAATACATTGGCAGTGGCAGTGAGCTGTTTTAACGGATTGCCGCTAAGATAAATGAAACAAAGGTTTTCCCACTTTTTTTATTTTCTGTGACTTCCATGACTTAGAACAGGAAACCGCAAACAGCAAACCGAGATCTTGTTAGTGCTGTGGACCTATCTAAACATTTCATGCAACCCTGGATGCTAGAGTACTTTATTTAGCACGCTTGGTAATCTTTAAGAGAATATGTTAATGACGCTGTCCCTGCTGCCCTCTCCCTCTGATTAGACTTAATTGACTGAGCCAGGCTGCCAAAATTAACTAAAGGGTCTTCGTTAGTGTGAGCTCACCGTAAGGTTAATTGATTCGTGTAAATGCAATGCTCATATGGACAGAACCCCCACTACAGTGCATCACAAGTCTCTGGCTGAGGGCCCTGATGAGAGCAGCAGGGCTTTAATTGCCAGGGCATCAGAATACCAGACACCTGCCACTTTTCCTGGCTCTTTTCTTCTTTCATCGACTTTAAAGACAAACATATTACATTAGTGTTTCCTAGTGTGTATGTATTTATTAATACTAAATCTAATATTAAAAGGACGTTGATAATTCAAATTCAACACTGGGTCTTATTCCTGTTTTATTTTGTTTCTTTGCGTCCCGAAACTTTAGTTTAGAGCTTTACACACCCTCCCTGGAATAATTTGAAGGCCTACCTTAGCTGGAAGATAAGACTCATGAAGAAAACATATCATGAAATATTATTTTTACCAAGGGGTCCTGTCAGTCACAAATTAGTAAAAAGTGCACTTTTAACACATGACATTCTGGTAATTTTGGAAGAGTGAACAATCTTCAAAATTATCTATGAAATACATTGGGCAATCATTTTTTATACACCACGGGCATAACCACCACACTGACCAACCAATGCTTTATTGTAACCCTTGTAACCTCACAACAAAAGAAAGATGAAGATGACTTAGGGCCACCTCATAAAATTGAGTTTATAATGAAAGGTCGGGAGGGATGACAACAACCAAGTTCAATCGGGCTCGGCTGTCAGGAATTAGCACCCATCGCTCCCAATGTAATTTCCTCTCCTTGGTCACTCCTCATTCTGCAGGGGGCCCAAATCACTTCGTCCTATGGTCGGGAGGTCAGCCCTCAGCCTAGCAGGTTAAGCCAAATTTTCACTTAACACTCCATAATCCTTTTAGGACAATTTATTCTTGGGTGTTGTTATTCCTAGTGAAACATGCTATGTTACAGTAGGTCATCCAGGTCTTTTTCACACTGTGAAGCCCACAAAGCCAACAGCACAGTCAGAGCATTAGAAGGAGAATAGATACACTGTAAACAGTTCTCTGCTGCAGTACAAATCAAGGATGACTATGCTGATTTAAGCCCACAGAAATATTGTGTGCTACTGTACTTACACACTCACAGTATATGCCATAGTGGGTTTGAAACACAGCACACTGACCTATATATGTCTCCATACTTATAACTGTGACCCTGTTAAGTGGTGTCACAAAGGAAACTAGCATGTCCAGTTGTGACGTTTCCACCTGTTCTCATTTAGGGAGGAGTTTATAAATCTCCCTTCCAGCTCCATGTGTATAAGAGGAAACATCCAAATGCAGTACCTCATGTGCCCAGTATGAGGCAGATAGAAGAACAAAAGTCTCTGTATATACAGAAACACCAGGAAGCAACATGCATTTGAGCAGACATTTCTTGTCCTTCAGAAAAGTAAAAACCTAATGTGGAAGTTAAACAAATCCTGTGAATCTGTGATTTACATTTAACAACTACATAATCATTTTATTTGATTTCACACTAACGGGTAAAAAAAGCATGTTAAGGTAATTGAATAGAAGCATACTAACCTCTTACTATATGGGAACGTCGATTTTTATTATTAATATTGTATTCACCTTTCTCACACAAAAAACACATCTGCAGTGTTGGAGATGCTTTCCGGACACATTCAGAAGGCTTTTCTGAAAAAAAATAAGATACAAAATGAAAAGCAAGTATACTTACATTCGTGTCCAATGGGGGATGCTTTTCCAGTGCATGCACAACGGTGTAGCTATGTGTGGAATGTTCTGTGCCGAAGCCTAATGAGGCATGACACCATTATCTATGGGGTGGAATGACACGGCCAGGCCTCAGTGCACCCTGGGTTTCCTTTTTTATGTATTTTGTTGGAAGGGACTTTGGAGCCTGACCTATTTTCACTATATTTGCAAGTCTGTGGTCATTCACGCAGTACATTACTCACTCTTACTTTTTTATAAAACACCTAAAGGCATAGTCAAAGACTTACAATATGATACCCATTGAGGACCTTTTGTTACCTTATAATAAAGTGTGCTGTAATTGCATTCCAAAGCCATTGAAACCACTTTGTTTCTGGGGACCTTGTTATACAGCATATGTTTAATAAGTGTCGTTGTAATGGAAGAGGCATAACAAAGCCTTCGACAGAAAAGACGATTCATCTGACACTTCTGTTGCATTGTTTCCAAGCTACAGCTAAATGAAATGATCTATAAATTGTACCGTCTACTTGAGTGTCATGTAATGTGAACACAAAAGATCTGATCTTCTTGCATAGTAAATTAATAGGTAAAGACAAATTGTCTCTCAAGTTACTGTGATGGATTATTGAGGCACGTAATTAGAAATGCATGGTGTTTCTCCCAAGACTTCCATGGATGGCATTAAATTCTGGTGTCTCAATTAATTTATTTTGCACTTAACATACTGAATTTAAACATTTGCATTTATTATTTTTATTATAAACCCACCCAATTTGAATCCCCAATTTTCTGCTCTCTGATACTATGCATAGAGATTGAAACATAAATACATGGTTCTCTGAGGTGCCGACCTGTAGAGCCATTCATCATCTGAAACACTGCAAGCTCTGCATGGCCCAATGGGAGAGCTAGCATTGATGAGAGGACTAGTGCGCCTCTCAGTGACACAACCACAGGTTTTTAGTTGCCTTGGAAGTCACAGGCCTTGCTGTTTGCTGAAGAGCTGAAGAGCTGAGAGAACCCTGACCTACTAATCCTAACCCTACCCCTAGCATCACTCAAGTGCCAGTAGTCCACACTTATTTCGGTGATCACAGTCCTCTTAGTGACCCAGGATAGGTTACAGAATCCACCTCACCTGTGCTCAGAGTGAACACCATTAGGAACATAAAAATCTTACTTTTGTGCAGACAGATGATAATACTCAATGACATATTGAATCTTCATGTGACCTAACATGCCTAGCTGAGGGATGAGCAGCCAGTCCACGAGGACAAGGAGGACAGGACCTCCAAAGGAGATTAAAAGAACTAAAACTGATGCAGAATTCTTCAGTGACATAGGTTGTGGTGTGCGAGGCACACACTGTGGCTGCACATGATACTACACTGACCCAGAAAGAATGTCAACACTATGGTCTGCTTAGTTGGCCTGACCTGGAAGAGGTGAAGGAACCAGCAGAGTGGAATCACTTACTTGTGCTGGTCGGCATAAGTGCAGTAATGCAAAGAATTAAACCAGATGTTTCCTTTAGCTGTTTATCAGTTACTGACGTCAGCTTTTAGGACCTTCTTACTTGAGGGTGAGGACTTTGACTTGCCCAATCCAAAATCCAAAGTTGCTTCCTCTTCAGTCATATGTATGTACAGTATGTATGTATGTTTGGGAACAACCAATCATTGCTGCATGACCCATTTTTTTAATGTGCTTCAGCTAATGAATGGTTGGCCTGACATTCTCCTCCAGAATTTGCTAATACAACTCCAAATTCAAGGTACTCTCAGTCATGGCAAACCATCCGGCTCCTGGGGCAACAAAGTGGCTCCAAACCATGATTCTTGGAAATCAGTATTATGAATAAGAAGACACTATGGGAAATGCCTTTCGTGGTAATGTATTACTTTACAAAGTATTTATACACACTACATACTGTAGATCACTGTAACTGATGACTTTTCAAAATGATTACCGTTTAACTTCTTCATTTTAAAAACTACATCCTTAGACAAGTAGCTTAAAACTGTCATGCATAACAACCCACCCAACTCTGCCAGAGTGTGACTAATTGTGTGCCAGTTCTTCAGAAATCCTGGTCAGTTAGCTAATGGCGCAGATTCAAGCCATCATTGTATGTACAACTGGCTTGGTCTGAACACTGTAATCTGCTTTCACTATCTGAGGCACCTGGGAGCCCTCTGGTTTGAAAGTTTGATTTAATCTGGGCCATAGCAATTACAATATTCAAAATGCAAAAAGGAAATATACTGAATGTAGTATAGATTGTAGTATAGTAAGTGAAAGACACTATGAAATACAGTAATACACTTTTACAATGGAAGAGAAAATTATAAAGAAACAGCAACAAGGCAGCAGGTGTGAGGCAGAGAAAGACAAATGCAGTCTAAATAATTTAATTTCCCTTTGGTATCCAAAGGTTCTAATAATGCAATTATTGGTATTCCTTTTTAATGTCCTGTTTGTTTTTCAATTTTGTTGCTACTGTAGCTTTATGGTGAGATAAGGGGTTTTGATCCTTAGTTCAAAACTTTGAATGGTGTTAGGCTAAAGGTTTTACAGTACATTAACAGCTGGTAAATCTGTAACCACCAAATAAGACATATTTATAAATGAAAAATGTAAAGGGGTGGGAGTGGGTCTTGTATTCTATCCAAAATTAAAATTTTAGGTACAGAAAACAAACACATTATTGGAGACTGTAATTATCCTTTGTCCCCCTTGTCTTATTTGGCTCTGATCTCTGTTGAAACACTTGCTTCTAATTAGAAATCATTAACGTATGAGTTACTCTATGTTGGGTCATAAATTTTATATTCCAAAATGCTTTTGTGACTTTTCTTAATTCTTGTCAATAT
Organism: Atractosteus spatula; assembly: GCF_055471065.1. Classification (NCBI taxonomy): domain Eukaryota; kingdom Metazoa; phylum Chordata; class Actinopteri; order Semionotiformes; family Lepisosteidae; genus Atractosteus; species Atractosteus spatula. The sequence goes on along the minus strand of NC_142708.1, from coordinate 59,864,969 downwards.
TGTAAAACTGAAAGTACTGTAAAGTATTTTTCTCTCAACGGAAGTACACTGTGAACAGTTATACGTGAGTGTGCTGGGAGGGATCATGTACAGTATTATTATCAATGTGGGGTCAAAATTTGAAACAATGTAACACCAGATGTCAGGCCTTTCCCACAATACAAATTACTTTTTTATAAATCACATTACATCTTCTTTTAAGTCTGAAAGTGCCAAAAATACTTTTTTGTGTGTGTAGTTGAATTTGTGTGGTACAAAGGTGTATTGCTGTCACCAAGGAAAAAAAATCATGCGGTATCTTGTATTTAAGTGAAACGTATCTTGTAAACATGAGATAGGGAATTATCTTGTTATTACTAGATTGTAATAGCTTGTTATTATGAGATAGTAATTATAACAGTTTTTTCTTGATGGCAACAATGCACAAAATGTGAAAATTTTGGAATGGTAAATATAACAAGTTCTTACAAATATACAGTAGGAATACCAATGTGTCTATTCATGAGCACACATGAGTAGATAATCTGTACCACTAACACAAGAAGAGAGATACTTCTAAAACACTTTTTGTTCCTTTTATGCAGTATGTGAACTCGAAACATATAAATAACGTAAACGATGGAATTAGACACCTCATATTATAAAAAAGCACAATGGCTTTAGCTATATCACATAAAAGGTATTTTATACACAAACCAAAGCAATCATCACAGCCCTGATTAACCTGTGAAGCACACATGAACTCTCCTCATATTTGCAAAGGGTTTGCTTTCAATAAGGGGAGGGCTGACTGCTCTGGTGACTGACTGGCTGATTGATTGGCCTGTACATATATACCTACCATATGTGCCACCCTGTCACTATGTTTTTATACATGCATACACATTAAAATATGCACAATACAGTTTGTGACACCAAGGCACACTGTTGGTCATCTCTGGATAAAAGAAATATTATAGACCAAGACATCCTACAAGATGAAATTATAACGTTTGCTTGAATACACTGAATGAGAATGAAAGGGAAAACAGAAGTTCTAGGATGATTTGTGGAAGATTTTAATCCAGCAGTGGACTGACATATGCCAATGTTACAGCATATACACTATAATGATACATTACAAACATTCACAAGTTTTTCAGATGGTACAGTTAACAACCATGCTTTCAGTGTGTTTTTCCATGCTTTCAGTGTGTTAGTCTGCATTAGCCTGGCCATTAAAAACACTTTATAATAGACACGTCCTGCCACACCGTAGAAAATTACCACATCCAATCTACAGTATATACACTGTGTGATACTCTGCCAATTCCCAACCGACGATAAAATCACTTATGTTTTTTCCTACAGTATAATACATTTAGTTTCTAAATTCTACAATGATTTGACAAAAAGAATAATGATTTAGTGAAGTTATAATTTACCCCAAATAAAGTGGTCTGAGAGCGCCAGGAAGTAATGTTTAGTTAGGATTCTGACTGTTAAATGAAGACTGTCTAAATAGCTATAAAATTACAGTTACATAAAATACAAGCTTTCTTGAAGTGGGGTGGAATCACTTTCATTTTTGCTTTTGTGGAAACAACTACGTGACACTCTGAAGACTGAGTGGATGGAATTAAAAAACATATAATGTAAGACTTCATCATAATTTATGGCAAGTGGTTGTAATGTTTTACTTTGGTTGCTTACATACTTAGATACTTAGATACTTAGTTACATACTTAAAATTGAAAGTCCACTGAGCCATTTTCAGCTTTCTTTCAGGCAGCAGAGGTTTTTCCTTAAATATGATGTCTGACCTGTCTCATGACTTTGGGAAAAAAAAAACAGATACTCACAATTTTGTTACATCTATGTTAAAAAAAAGAAGCTGCAAACAAAAAGCTTGTAGCTTTGAGCCACGTAGGTGACAGTTTATCTACTTTGGAAAACATGCAAACTAAGCTACTTGGACTCTTTCACAATGTTAGAAACAGAACCATCTAAAAAGGCTGTTTTTGTTGGACATATAGTCAATGCAAGTCACGACAGACAACTATCTTGTCCTTATTAGGGCTCATCTTAGCTATACCTTGACTCCTGAACCTGAAATGCACTTAAGGACAGGTGAGAAACAACATTCAGAGAGAGAAAGTCCAAGAAAGTAAAAAAATATATACATGAAGCAGAATTATAGAAGCCTCTATTTAATCTACTGCTGAAGACATAGTTTGTAGCACCAAACAAGTGAATCAAGGTTTTTCACTTTTATATTAAGTACAATGAATATTATGTCTTAAACTGTAATTATTTGTCCACAATACCACTTCAAAGTTTATTCAATATTAAGGCATTCTCTCAAGTACTGGAAATTAAAGTACTGAATTAAATTTATTTAAAATACACCTTTCTCATACTTACACAACAAAGACAATAGACATTTATAGCGTCTCAGTATTTTTGCCTGTATCTTATTTCTAGGGTTTAAAAGCATTTATCTTAATTATTGGGTTACAAAATGCCAAGACAATTTAGCATGGCTTATGCACATGGCTCCACAGCTTCTTGGTATGTTTTGTATCATGTAACACTTTTTTTTGGAAACCAGAAGATTTTAGCTTCACATGTTCTTTTTGGAAACAGGAAGATTTTGAGCTTCACATGTAATGTGCTTTAGCCAAATGCAGTTAACTGCGCTGCCTGGTGCAGATCCTTCACCAGATCCTGGTGCACCCTCTTGCCAAGTCCTGGCAGTGACAGGGCTAATGCAATGAGCAGGACTTTGGGACAGAAGAGTGCTGTGAAGTGGAGGTGAGGGGGAGGGGAGAAAGGGGTGAGAGAGGGGGCTTGCAGAAAATTCCAATTGACATTGTGTTTGCAAACAGAAAGCGACACAGCAGTCCATTTTTAAACATATGTAAACTGATCTATTATCAGCAGAGGGGGGACGAGGTGGAAAGCTTGCAGGCAGAGTAATTAATTTCCATGCATCTCATTGCCAGAATTGCTTACTGATCCGGGGAGCAAGATCAGAGATGTCACTCTACAAATTGAGTCAGAGCCTTCACCTCTCTACACAGTGCCCAATTTTACATGTGCCTGACAAAGTAACAAGGAGAGGGAGGAAAATCACTACAGTCCCCCAGGGTGATGGACAGGGCGAATTGGCCCTATAAATTGTGCCCGGTAAAAAGCTGTGTCTTGTTCATTAAAAGGCAGTGAATCTCTATTGCTTTTCATTAGTGCCTGCCTTGCTAGACAAGATGTTTAATCGGCAGAGCACTTACACAAGGCTGGCCTGGCCCGGTACAGAGACAACAACCAGCTAAAAAGAGATTCTTATTTATTAAGGAGAGGTGACAGGTACTGAATAAGTGGTTTTCTTTTGCTGTTTAGGACAGAATTCTCCACAGACAATTCCCACTTTGGATATGAAGGGGGCTAATTTGACCAAGTCCTATTTTTCCAGAGGAAAGTAATTGTAACCCTTTCGAGTCAGATGATGTCCCTTGAAGTTTAACAAAAAAAAACAGTTTATTGCAGACATGACCGGTGTTTGCTCAATTTGAAGGGCCTCTTTTTGTTCTATTGGAGTAGTTATAATAGACTTTCATTTTCAAAATGTTTTTTAACACCTTTTCATTTAATGAACCTAACTCCATGACACAAACAATTTTGATATTTGTCCCAGTATTTTAATATATATAGATTGCATTTTAATGCTTACTGTTTTTGTTATATTGTATTTCATGAAGTATTAGTATTAACATCTGGCTAATTTAATCACAATTAGTCTTCAATACATATAAACATTAAAGCTTGATAAAGGTCTCAAGATTTCCAGAGCAAGCATTTTAATACTGATGAGAAAAACAAAAAAAATACATTTCCTTGCTGATTCATAATTCTAAATTTGTGTATCCTTGTATAATTATGTAGATAGAGAGACAACCATGGGTGTTGTATTTATTTCATATTTGATTTTTCGCTCATTCATCATTTCCCTCATATCCTGAGAGCAAAAATAAATTGAGAATCCAAATCTGTAAACATTCTTTGTGAACATAGTTTATTACACAGTGAATATTCAGTTCAAAATCTAAAAATAATCACAACGGGACCATAGACATTAATTCCTATTTGTATTAATTAACTGGATGTTAACAACCAGAGATTATGCAAGGAGAAAAATGCAAAAGTATTTTTAGTACCTTTTATCAAGATGATAATGAACTGAGCTACAAACAGAGTCTGGGTCTGCCTTGATTGTGTTTACATACTGAATCTGGCCTTGGACATATTACACACTCAGAACCCATAGCTGATGTGCCTTGTCAGTTAAGAGAAGTGTTTTTTTCCAGGGAAATTGGTATTTCATTTCTCTGGAGATGAGTCTGACAGCGTCTGGCACACATCTGCAGTGCCATGTCTTCATGGCAGGGTTATCAGTACACCTGCAAACAGACACCAAGGCTTCTGATAATGTCTAATTAAAGCACACCAAGGATTTGTTCTATAATCCACTCCTATTTATGTACAGAAACATGAATTAGTGTGTCACTGAATTAACACTGCAGTGACATTTATCATGAATACCGGTAGAAAAACTTGAGATGAAATTTTATTTCACTGCTTTTATTGGTGCTGTTGAAATCTCAGATCTGTTAATGGGTCAACTCCATGGATATTAGTACAGATTGTTATTGTTATAGGACAGTTAAAATGCTTGCAATTGAAATGTTTTGCTCCAGGGGAAATATTGCTCTCTTTTTTAAAGCAATTAAAAAAAACACATATACATACTCTATTTACTAATGTAAAACCAGCCAAAGACAATGGGGAACTGAAATAAAAAATACACCAGTGTATATTATTTTATTTTTAGAATTATGCATAAATGGAGAATGATGTCGACATTTTATGTGAAAATAGAAAGAAACTATTAAAATGGTGTATTGATTTGAAAATCACTGCTTGTTTTAGATGAAAGATGAAAGATTATTTGAAAGATGGTGCACCTGATTACTTCTGTGATTTTGTTCAAATCTGTTGTTCTGACAGTACCATGACTCATGCACTATGTTTTTGAAAACCAAATGAATTTTTAACTTTTTAATGGAGATATCCATATATTTAAGTACAGACCTATTCTCTGTGCATACTGTGATGGGTACACATAACAAAACACTTTTTGTCACAGCAGTTTATTTTTTCATTCTTCTTCTTAGAATTGTTAAAAATTGTGCTACAATTGGAGCAAAAAGGCCTTTGGAGGCTTAAATCAGGACATAAAAAAATTCCCATTTCGTGGAATGTGTTTAGATTTTTATTTTCACAAATACATGGTTTTAAATGAATACGTTTTGCCCTTATGATTTTTACATAATGAATTGTTAGAAATGTGATACAATGCATGTGTTATAATTGTACCCTCATTATTACCACATATATTACCCTTGTTACAAAAGTCCTTTATTTTCCAGATTTTATATTTTGTTAATCATCAGTTACTTTAACTGACTTTGGGCCAGTGCATTGTTTCAATTAAAACGTAGGAGAAACCTATTGATTGTAACTGAGTGCAATTGTTTCATTGCCTTAACTTGAAAATTTTTATTGAAGGTCTTGCTCAAAAAAAAGAATTAATTTGAGATATGTAGACAGTAAACTTGTTTTATAGTTTATTTTGGGAAAAAGACACTTCTGTCTATGTTTTAAGAAACATTTGATTTATATATATATTTTCTTCAGTTATTGTTTGAAAGTGATATCTGATAATCTCCATATATTAAATTAAATTTGATTTCTGCCTCAATCAAGAAATACTTCACTGCCATTAAATATAGAATAAAATTATATAATTGTAATTATTTTCTGCCTGTAGATATAGAAAATTGCAATAAAATAATCAATGTCATCTACTGAAGAATGAAATGGACACTTAATGTTGAACTGTATTTTGTTTAACAGGATAGCAGGTGTTTCTGTTGTTCTGACAGTACCATGACTCAAGCACCATGTTGCTGAAAACCAAATGAATTATGCCTTTGATGTCCTTGAATTGTCTCCACAATTTAACTTTTGAAAGAAGATGTAGTAAAGGTCTTTGTGCCAAATCTTAGCAAATAGGAGGAAGAGGGATTAAAGAAAGAAGGAATGGGGCAAACTGAGAAACAATTTTCAAAAAGAAAATTGCATCTTGTATAGACTTCAGCAAGTTAGAAAAATTGAGTTTATTCCCCTGCTCTAAGCCACTATCAAGATTCCATCCATTTTTTAGTTCAATCAATATTTATGAACCCCTATGGAATTGTGGCATAAAAATATATATAAACAATCTTTTTTCTGCATGTACCATAGGTTGCACGACCATTTGTGCTTTCTAACACATTTCACAATCCCTGTGTGCAAACAGGAACCAGCTAATTTTGATGAGCCAAGCATTAATGCAAGCAGCCCATATACTGAGCTTAAACACAGCAGATGACTGCTGATTGAGAAAGCACCTCCTTCCGACTTACCCTGGTGTATCTCCATACTGCTGTACACAGCTGAATGGATGACTCCTAGACATGTTCACTTTCTCAAAGAACTCAGCAGACAGCAATGTTTCGGGAATGAAAGCACATTAAGGTTTAACAGTCATATTTGTGAAAAATTCTTCTAAGTTGTGTTCGTGCTTTTGGTCTCCCCATGCTTTGTTTTCTGTGATTATAAAATAATTAGGGACGATAGAAGAGTAGTAAATTATTATCAGCAGGGACCAATGTCATTAGCTGTTTGCAAATGTGCTATCATGCTGAAGAGTTTTCTCAGGACTTCTGCAGAATTATGTGTAAGATTATCTACTCCAGATATTGAAAGGAAAAGATGCTCTTTATAGATGTATAATCTCTAGCAGAAGTGTTTTTTGATTGCTGTTTGTTGTCTGATTGCTTTTCTACAAAGAGATTCTGAAAATCCATTACTTAATTATTTCCATATTGTTGTTTTAAATCACATATTTTGATACACAAGGTGGAACTGAAACAGGTTGCAAACTTGGTATCAGATTTTGCAAGAAATGTGAATAAGTGTGCCTTTTATTGTTGTTATTTTCAACCTGAGGACAGGTTGTTGGAGGTACAACTGGAGCAAACTTTGTAAATAGATAAAATATTACATATATATATATATTTTAATGTATGAAACTACATTAAATAATTTAATACAAAAATGATATTTTACACATATACTGAAAGAATCAACATCATTGTTGCTGGATTACTCCTGTATGATTGTAAGGCAGTTAGTGTTGCTGACTCACAGTTCCTGGGACCTGGGATTGATTTTGACCTGTGTTTTCTTCTGTGTGGAGCCTCCATGTTCTTCTCTGTGATGGACTAGCATGTTTGTCCCACCTATCCTTGGGGAAGAGGCTTGGGATGCTTATGACTAAGAATAACCAGATTTCTGATAATGGATGGGCATTTTAAAGTTAATGATGGGGGAACCATGTCCATGTGCATTGGCTGCAAAGGAACAAGGGAAGGTTAATTTGAAAGACAAGGTTATGACAGCTGAGTCTTCTTCAGGTGACCATACCTGAAGAAGGCTCAACAGCTAAAACATTTTTATTTTTCTATTTTTCGGCATCAAATTTGTACTTGTTCATTGTAAAGTTAATGTTTCTTTATTTATTTACAGAAGAAAATATTGCATTAAATACTGGCATTTAGTGAAGTCCTAGTTACTCAGACTTTCCTCTCAATCCAATCCCATGGATTGTAATTTGACACAATGCGGTAATTAAGATTCTCTTTATTTAGAACCCAAAGTGTTAACAAGCACCTTGTTTTAGTCTTTTTCCCCTTTTTTGTTTTTGAGTGCACGTGTCATCTGGGCTTGTGTGAAGATGGCATGTAATTAACATGTCATAATCAAAATGACTATGTTTGACACATTGTAATCACTGCATGGAGATTATAATGTAGCCATGGGCAACCCATGCGGCCTGTCTTAATATCATTTGCATAATGAAAGCACAGTGGCAGTAATAGCTTTCCTTTCTCTTATTATCATAATTTCACCCAGGGCTGTGACGACTACTCCGCTGTCTCACAATACCTCCAAACTCTACATGCCTGGAAAAACTTCCAGCAAAGTCACTCTCAACTCCTTTTTTCCTTCATAGCATCTGCTTCAAAACTTTTGTCATGTGGTCTTTTGCCTGAAATTCAGTCACTAAAACTGATCCACTTACAGTATTGCTTGAGCCAGGCTAAAAGTGCTGTGTGACTTGTAGTGTTAAAGTGCAAAAAATGTCTTTTTTTACAAATAAGAAAAATTAAATAATGTAAGGAAAATAGCTGTGAAGGCTATATACAGTATGTGTGTGTATATGAATTATGTGTATGTGTGTGTGTGAGGGCCCAGTTACATATTATTTTAATGCGGCTCAGATGTTTGTCTTTCAGAAACATTTTTCAATGTCAGATCCAATTCTACTTTAAACTCAGAAAATATAACAATTACTTTTTAAATTTGGTCATCACTGATTAAATAGTTTTCTTTGTTTGGATCTTCTAGTATTCTTGAGTCCTTTGATCAAATTAATACTAAATGTCTCATTTGCTCTAAAAGCAAAGAAAAGTCACTGAGCATCCATCCATTTTTATGCTGCTTCATCCAATTCGAGATTGCAGAAGAGCCAGAGCCTCTCTCGGCAAGCCATGGGCATAAGGCAGCGTACACTCTAGACAGGACGCCAGTCCATTGCAGGGCACATAGACACAGAGTAAATACATTTACAGGCCGATTTTCACAGAAGACAATTCACATACAAGTATGTCTTTGGACTATGAGAGGAAAACGGAGCACCTGGTGGAAACCCACGTGAACATGGGGAGAACATATGAACGCCACACAGGAGCCCAGGTCTGGATTTGACCCCAGGGGCTGTGAGGTAGCAATATTAACCACCATGCCACTGTACCACCCGTCAATGAGCATGAACAAAGAAAAGTTCAGAACATGAAAAGATAACTAGAAAGCTATGTACACATTATACTTTTTAGAAATAAAGTTTCTAAATATAGTTTTAGAAATAATTTTCTGCAATTTAGAAATACATTGTAGAAAGTTTCAATAGCTTACTTTAAAACAGCAACATCAATAATAACTATTATGATAATAATCAGAACACTGTAAATTTAATTAAGCTTACCCTGTTTATTCGTCTAATCACAACACTGTGGAGAATGTACATAAATGCAGTGTAAGGTAATTAACCAAACAGCTTTTGCTTGACATACTGAAACCATCTGCAAGGATTTTTGAAATGACAGTGACAAGTGCAAAAATTTGAAAGTCTTTTTAATTAAGTTTGCCACTATAAAAGTATTGCACACAGGACCAAAACATAATCTGATGCCACAAAAAGTTGTTTAAAAAGACAGAAATGTCCATCCATTGCTGACTTACCCTAGATGTTTTAGACCTTATTGTTATCAAAAATAATAAAAAATAAAATGGACTGTTTTAGCTTATAAAGTATAGATAAACAGAGCATTCTTTTGTAATGGAAGAAAAAATGTTCAATTCCAGCTGCATGCATGGTTTGCCGTATTGTAAGTATTTCAGGACTATCATCTTCCTTGTCTTTACCAAGCTGGGTACATCATCCTTCTGTCAATTTGTCATAATTCTAGTAGTTCATGTATCTTCTAATCACGTATTTTATGGCTCACCAAATGCCCCATGGGAGCTGATTAAAGGTTTAGAGGAACCAAGAAAATCTGATAGGATTTGGTCAGAATCTGCAGAGTTTTAAGTTTCCTGTCCATAAGCTTTTAAGTACTTACAAGCCATTATGTTTGTCTTTGGTATATAGTCTGCTTTTTTTCTAAAATAAAAGGCAACATAAATCTCTGGGCATAGATTTTTTTAAAAGATGATCAGATTCAACTAAGATAAGCTTTTCTTCCCCTTTTTTAAAAAAAGCTTTTTGCAGACACAATATACAGGGATTATTTGCAAGCATTTAAAAAGATGTTCATGAAAACCGCATAATATTCCTTTTTTGTGTATGAAGGAGAAAGTGCTTGTTTTCTAATGGAAATTGCAAAAAAGTGATTTAAGGACTTAATCAGTGAAATACTTATGTGAAAGTGGATAAGCCCAGACACTGAGTGTCACTGATAAGCTACATGTAAAGACATCTTACCATAATGTTACAATGGTTTCAAAAGTGTTTGTCATTTTTATTATTACACAGATTAAAAGCAATATTGATCTCCAAGCTTTGCTTATTTTTTATGTGCTGTGACTCCCAAAAACATGATTTATTTTTCTCTATTTCAAATCTTCTTTGTAAAGACATCTACAGTACTTGATTTTGGGTTGAATTATTATTAACAGAAACCAGGTATGTACGCCTCCTGCTTCATGAAACTGTGTCCTTTTGCTCTGCCAGTTGCTTTTGTCTCTTTGTTAGAACATGCTCAAAATCAGTCATTCATATTTAGAAATCTAGGCCACTCATCCTTCTGTTTTATGCCTTGAGCATGACATGTATTGTGTCACCACATACTATGTAAAAGACAAAAACAAATCATCTACCAAAGCAGGTCTGAAATCTCATATTCTGACGTTCCAGTCCATTTTGTCTTAATCAGTAGAGGTTATGGTTAGGTGTAGCTGGAAGATTTTGTTTATTTGTTTATGCCAGAACTCTAGAGTACAATTTATAAAATAGATAACAGATATGAATCTTATTGACTGTTTACAAATTTATGTAAAACAATAAAAAGAGCTATCTTTGTACTAATGCTTAGAGAGTACTTCTTTCATCTACACCTGGAATACTATTGAATTAATTGTTAAATTCAGAGTTCCTCATTTCGCATTTACCAACTTTAAAAAAAAAACAAATGTGGAGCACAATAAAATATACAATGGACAGGATATCAATCTCTCCTCCTTGTTGGGAATGAATAGTACAAAAAAGAAAATATGATTCAAGAAATGGTAAAGGCTCTACTGTTAAGAACAATGTTGTAATTAAGGATCATGTGGAGAGAGATGTATCATTCAGTTTGCTACTTGAATACAGGTGGTATGGCATCATTTAGAAAGAAATCATCATTAAAGATGTGTTCACATGAGCATATTTATAAAAATAAATAAATTACTTAGTATGTATGTAATGTCTTGACCTGAATATATTCAAAATGATTTTATAATCCTTTTTCTGGTTTGTTTCCTTTAATGGGATCTGTTTTTATACTTAACTCACAGTGTGCTCTCTTCATTGCGGGAGTGTTCACATCACAATGGAAAAGAAAAAAGATCCACCAATAAACAGCTCACTGGAATATAATCCACCAGAAAACATCCCAACAAATCAATAGTAACAGGAAAGTAATCCCACCTTCCCCATAGAAGTTAAGGTTAGGGTTCTATTAATAATGCAAGTACTTAATTAACAGTACAATGCAGAAACTAAATTATATTGTGGTGAACTTTTTAATTTTGCCAGGCGTTAAATGCACACATTAAAATAAGCAATCAATGTGGAGTTTTTGTAAAATGAGAAAGTATATCAATACATAAAGTAACAACTATGTCATCTTTCATAACATATCTTCATCGATATTTAACCAACCTGGTTGATGTAGTTCCTGTCGTGGTAATTAAATGAACATATTTCTCTCAGCATTAATGAATTATATATTGTCACATTTCACAAAGACTGCTATATAAGAAAGTAGAGAACATGGAATACCAATTTTTAATCATTGGTGGAATATGGAAAAAGCTCAGGAATGTTTATTTAATTAATATTCTCGTTAAGATTCCTCTGTATCTCAATAAAACTTCGAGTTGTCTAAATCTCGTTCATATGAAAATACAAATCAATCAAGAATATATTACTTGATTGTGTCAGAAAAAATTGTATCGCATGCAGTTGTGTGCTAAGCTGGCAATAATAAGACAGTAATAATTTCCCAGATCAGTGCTGGGATGGCAGACTTCTAGGGAATGTCGAGTCGGGGTGGTTGGGGGACCAGTAGGTGGCACTGGTCCCTCTGGTCAAGAACTTCTAAATGAGCATCCCATTATGCTGACCAGAGATACGGTGTTTTAAGGGTGCTGTCCTTAACATCAGATGTTAAACTGAGAACCAGACTGCTTGATCATTTAAAATAAGAACTTAAAAATGGTTATAAATGACATTATTTTAACCTTCTGGCCTGTTAGATCCAACGACATTAGTCATTAGAGGCTTGGATAGAATGAAGCAGATCCCCTCCTATATGTAAAGTGCATAAAAAGTACTATACTATATAACTGATTAATTGATGTATTAAACAAACCATTGCATCTAAGTTTTCCTTCTAGTGCCTTCCCATAAGAGGAAAGTCAAACTACCTTTCCACAGCCTTACTAGAATCAATCCTGGTTGTATAATTATGGCACTGTACATTATTTACACTCTTTCTTTCCAACCCCCTCCACCCTCCACCAGCAGAAGAGAGAACAATCAGAAATTGTTTAACATTACAAAGAGATCCTCAGAGCCTTCACTGATATTCGTTATCTCATCTTTAAATACAGATTAGCCCAAATCTCCATCAAAATATGACGTTAATCCACTGAGACTCTTAAAATCAGAAAAGCGCCAGGTCAACCAAGGGGATGTTTTCACCAGTATTCTTAGACATCCCCTGCTATTAAATAATAATAATTATTATTGTTTTGTTTTGACACCCTGAGATGTCTAAACCTTTCTTTAGGAATGTAATGTCATTTCATGGGAATCATGAAGTGCCACTGTTTATTATGTTATGCATATTATAAAAATACAGCAGATTTTACTGGAGAGATTAGTGCTAGAATTCAGGACAGGGCTGTGATGTGGACATAATTTTTCATATGGAGGTTAAGAATTTCATAAAGGGAAATAATTATGTTTCATTAAGCTGTTGCAGCCTTATAACACTTGGCTACCCTATTATGCAAATACCAAAGGAAACATGAACACAGCTCTTTCAAGGTAGAGGCATACAGTACCAACATGATTTTCTCATGCCTTTGTTTCAAAAGGGGAGTATGAAGTTGATCAATTTGTTCTGCCTTATACAAATGTCTGAAAAAGTGTGTAAGCAAAACTTTTTAAATTGTTGTAAAAATATTAGGTTGTTTATTGATTGTAACATGGTGGAATAACTTCTTTCATGTATAATATACATGAGAGTTCAGACAAGTTGGGAATAATGAGTTCTTCTCCAAACTACATTCCCCAGAATGCTGTGGGAAATTACCTATCCCCCTCAGTCACCTGACCAATAGGTGTAAGACAATTGGTCTTGTTTATTTTAATGTGTTTACCTTTTTACGTACAGCTCAGTCAAATGGAACTGGTGCATGTTGTTGCAGAGGTAGGAATTTAGAAGATATTTTGTCTGACAGTGGAATGATGTGTCAGTTAAGTACTTTGAACTGAGCATACTACTATCTTGTATGAATGCTCTGGAATGTACTGTTCAATGTACAATGTACTCGGCAATATACAAAACAGCAAGCAATTCCAAGAAAGACAAAATACTCTTTTTTGCATGTGATAAAAAATGATGCATTAAGATTACAGCAAAACAGATATAAGCAAAAAAAGGTATGGTAGGAATTAAGAGGTCTGAAGATATAAAAGCAATTCTTGAGATACAGAGCTACATGATACACTGTAAATGTTGTATAGAGAGAACTCATATTACCTTTTAAGGATGGGGAGAAACTTCCTAAACTAACTGGATAACTCTTGTAGTATGTTTTCTGATGGGTAGCTGAACACAAGAAGAGTTTTCCTAGAGGAGTTATGGAACACTCCTTTGTATCTACTCTCTTCCACAGATAAAGAAAGATAAGCAAGCTAAACATTATCTGTAAGGTACTTAAATTAATCTGGTAGTACTTAATATTTGCAAATACTTCCCATTTTGTGGAATACTATTGCATGCTTACAATTAAAACTCTATGAAAACTGAATATTAAGTACATTTTCAAAATAAAGCTTTATACAATGCCTATTAATGCAATACCTATTGCATAAATGAATACACCACAAACATCTGTTAACATAGTTGGAAGTGTATTTTCTACTTTAGTCACTGGTAGAATTCTAAGAGCTTGATATTGAAATTTTGAGGTTTTAAACAAAGAAACAAACCACTTACAGTGGCAAGGTGGTCCTGCAAATTGAAAACTGGTTTTTACTTGTTTCTTTAATCACAAAAAAATGCATTTTGTTTTGGGAAAAGTCCTTGGAGAAAGAGTTCCCAATGTGCTGCAAGGCTTTTTAAAATTGTATCTCCTGGAAAAGAAATCATTATTCTTAAGGTGAATTAATATACAACAGAAAGGAAAGAGGGCAGAGATTCCAGGGAATATTACACATGTATTTGGAAGACCACTGCCTTACATAAAGGGAAAAATAAGGAGCAGGAGGGGTTAGGAAGGTAGTAAAAAAAGGAAAAAAAGGGGAAGCTGTAGAGAAGAAGGTCTCTCTGTATGAAAGGCAAATTCAAAGAAAGCATACAATGTAAAACTAATTAAATAGATTTTATATATTGATTCTAATTTCACACCTGAGACTCTGGAGGGGTGGGTGAAGGCTTTGGGGGGGAGGGGGGGATGGAATTTAGCCTTAAAAATGGATTTTGAAAAACAGAGTGCACTTAAAGAGGATGGGTGTGAGTGTTCTTCATCCTGAAAGGCTGACTGTCTGGTATGTGATTCCTTTCTGACTTTAACCACAAAACATTGCATGTGATTGTTACAGCTACCTTGTGCATGATTGCAAAAGCGTGGGTTTTGTGGAGTACAGCCTATTCTAGATAGCCTCTTTAAGATGTCTTTTGACCACTGTTTTCACGAAGACAATTATCAGCGCAAATAGCAGATTGCAGAAGGGATATTGCACAGGCAGAGTTGTTGAGATCTCAGCCTGATGAATTGATAGGATCAATTAGTATATAGGAAAATGGAGACCTCTGATGGGCGAAATGGTCTGTTCTTGCCATAAACATTTCTCATGCACTTAAATGGTTTTAGCTTAGTACATCCCCAGGGTCATAGATGTTACACTAACCAGTTTTGTAGATCTTGAAACACAGATGATTAGCTGGATTTACAGTGTATGTAAAATTAATATCCCTTGTTGACAGGTTGTCAAAGTAGTTTGTTAAGTTCACTAATGTTATTTTCATAGCTTATTTCCCACACAATATACCAGCTTCTATGAAATGAATACATTCTGAAATATTTTACATTGATCTGATGAACAACTGTGTGTGTGGGGGGATCAAACTCTGGTTTGACCATTTACATGCTGCCTAAGAGTAAGCATTTTTTAATTCCACACAATTTTTTTTTTCTGGCTTTAAATAGGGCCTGGGGTAGCTAAGGCCTAATGTGAAGAGAAATAGTCCATGGGAGCAATACAGTTTAAAGGTGATTTGTATTGCTTTTCAGTAGGTAGCTGCGTAGGCTGCAAAGGAACAAGTAAAGGTTTATTCTATGCTGAAAAAAAAAGACACCTGACACCTGTGACACCTGAAGAAGGCTCCACAGCCAAAACGTTGC
Source organism: Atractosteus spatula (assembly GCF_055471065.1). Classification (NCBI taxonomy): domain Eukaryota; kingdom Metazoa; phylum Chordata; class Actinopteri; order Semionotiformes; family Lepisosteidae; genus Atractosteus; species Atractosteus spatula. Next base: position 59,849,366 of record NC_142708.1, on the reverse strand, counting down.
GTCTCTTTTATTTTCAACATGGAGTATTGCATTTAGCATGGTTACCTGTTAACGAGACCAGAAACATCTGAAACATCTATATTCTATACCTGTTAATCTCTCGAACGTAGATTATATCTGTAATGGGCAAAAAAGCAATAGCAGTAATATAATTTAGAACATTGTGCTGCAGAGCAAATTATTCAATGTGACAAAGAAGCCATCAACAGTGTACACTCTATGAGCCCCAAGGTCACATGGTTCTGTTCAGCTAATCAGATGGTTTTATTTTTCCAAGCCACACCATAAAATAAAATATAATGTTATCCCCTCCAAAGTACATCATTCCATTAGCATTTAAAAAAAGAATCCGTTTGTCACCAACTAAATTCATAGGTTTTAAGCACAGTCTTCAGGCACCTTTTCTTTTCTGGTTTATATTTAGTAGTTTAATTCATTTTAGAGAAATAATTACCTACCCACCCCTTTAAAACATCCCTTTAGAAAAGGTTTGATATCATCTAAAATATCAAATAAAGTAACACCTGACTTAATCTCTCTTCATTCTCAATTAAAAAAGTCAAATAAAAATGAAATTTTCTTCGACCTCAAATACAGAACAGACTCAAAATTAATAAGCATAAAATAGTATCCTCCAAGTGTAATTCAGTGTAACCATCCTTTCCCCACATCCATAAAAACACAGAACCCAGAGCCCTGCTGTGGCTGGGGGGATGTGTGATACCCAGGATCCATGGTGACTACAATATTGACAAAGGCATACTTTCGCTAAAATTATTATTAATATTTCATGCCGACAAGGCTTCAGCGCTCCTGTACGGATGTAAATAAGTGAACGGCATATGATATTTACCCCACTATAAAACATTCATGAGGACCATGCTATTTAAAAAGGCTAAACATGACACTGTGTTTACAATAGGTCAGCTACCAGGGTCGTACATAAAAAGAAGTTTCTGGTCTAATAGATAGATAGCGTTACACTGTAAAGCAAATATTGCTCAGACCCAGGTGACAGAGGTGCATATCTGAAAGATATGCTTAATGCTCTGCTCGACTCGGGTTTATCCATTTCAAAAGGCAATTTCTATAAATATGCACTATGCCAAGAAACAGGCAATCTGTGGAAAGCTAGCATGAATGTGCATGGACTATACTGTGCATAATGAATCTAAAAAGTCCTTAAGAGACCTTAACATCTTAGCATTACATTGGCCAGTCTGTTCCTACAGATTCCATTTCTTACGTCCTGTTGTGCCACAGTTAAAGAGCTGTGAAGGGGAATGGAAGTCCATGTAATGTAAAAACTAGAATGAAAAGTTTTGTTTAGGTCATTGAAGTTCCCTGTCTTTAGAGTTGGTCTTCTATTTTTTATAAAACCTTTGCAAGTGCCAAAGCTCAGTGACCTCTGCCTAAATGCAAGGCCAACAGTATGTTTTAGTTCTTGATTTGCGGATGAATTTGAATTTTGAATGCAAAACTCCACCTGTCCTTTTTTACTGCTGGTAGATCTTACCAAATATGAATGCTGTAGACTGGCAAAACTTTAGTGATCACTCTACAGCTAATGACACAGAACTAATACGATAAATTCACATTTTTAATACTGCATTATCAGGGCAAGCGACACAGGCAAACCTCAAACCAGGAGCAGGAAATTTGCTTAATGTTTGGACATGCTTTACAGTTAAAAAATAGAAATCCTCTCCCTGTATCAAGCTCTGGACTTGGAACCATAGGTAAGAGCAGACAAACAAATAAAGTAAGCCTTATTTGGCTTATAAAAATGTTCTTTCCAATTCAAAACAATTCAAGACAATTAAAAAGCAATAGAATTAATACAGATCAATATATGATACAGTAGAAACATTTCCTGACTGTCTCCTTTGCCATCAAAGCCTTTAACCTGAGTTTTTTAACTCCCTTATGCCTCCCTACCCGATTTCCTCTATCATTTATCCTTCAAAACAGAACAAAGTGTCTTTTAGCACATACATATCAGAACACTTATATATCATTAATCACTGCCCATAAGAGAACACTTATTTCCTGTTCTCTAGTACATTTGTTTAACTAGGCACTATCGTTCACCATCATTAGATTATATTTGTGTACTGTATATAGGAGAGATAATTTCTTTTTTAGGTTTTTGTGTTCTGCTACATGTAACTATTGCCTATGACTTGGTATCTATGGCTACTCAGAATTTTACTTAATATCACTTTCACATATTTGTCTTTTTATATTTTTCATATTTGCCAAATAATACCAAACTACACTGCTTGTTTATGATTAATTGGGTTTATTTTTTTATTTAGGATGCATAAATTGATTTTTATAAATGTTAAACATAACCACAAGTTTGGATTACTTTTATCTGTCATCAAAAATATTTTAAATACTGTATAATATGTTCTTTCTTAATGCAGTGTTTTCCAAATCCCAAGTATGTGAACAAGCCATAGGTTCAGATTTTAAGACCTTTAGTCATTGAACCCCTTTTCTGACTTTAAGGAAAGATTAATATGAGCAGAAAAGGTTTCTAACTTTTATAGATCAGCTTTTCACCCTTACTGACTTTTTCATATTACTGGAAATACAGCAGATGAAATTAGCATGTGTGCTGTCTTCAACTACTGATTAGAATTACAGGAAGTACAAAATACAACTGGTGTGATCTCCATCTGAGTAATGTTAAGGTAGTCCAAGAACGAGAAGTATTTGAGGCTCTAAATGCATCACAGTTTTAGATCTAGTAAGGTCAGCCAATCAGATCTCTTTTTACAGCTGCTGTGAGAAGCCAAGATCAGAAAGTGTTGTCAATTATAGTAACACAGCTATAACCCTACACATTAAATGAATTGATGTTCAGTAAATTATGTAAATCTCATGAAATAAAAAAAAACAATTAACAAAGCAAATTCTCTCTTCACATTCTCCCCTTTAATACTGTACACTAATAATACAATAACAGCATGGCAAGTGAAAGAGGCTTTTAATGTCAAAAGGTGAACCTGCTCAGGTACTAGTACTTACAGTAAGTGGAGACACTGGTAATGTGCTGACCACAATGTGTGAAGAATTTAAACATACATTGTTCTGTCTTACCGCAAAACCCCACAAAACCACATCCATTACAGGACTAGTGATACACCATAACCAAGTGAGCCACTGATGTATGTTAAGACATTGTGTTTGACACCAGAACACTGGAGAGAAGGAAACTGCATGCAGCTGCAGGCTGGGCAGGTTGAAACTATAGAAGCCGGTGAGGTTCTGATTTCCTTGCATCAGCATTAAGAGGGTCAATGGTTTTAGCCATCCGCTGAAAAAAAAACCCATTAACAGGACATTGTTAAAACAATAGCAAAATGAAAAGAACCAAAAGAAAGAAGCAGTAGTACAGTAGTATTACATCTTGATCAACAGATGACTGATAATATTCCTGCTGCCCATCTTTCAGACCACTCGTTTGATGACAAAGCACGGCCTGCATCCCACATCCATTATCCAGCATGGTCCCTGAGGCAAGAGCATCAATAAAGCTAGCGCGGGATGCTGCATCCCTCTCTAGCGGAGAGGACACTGCGAATTGCTGGCGGGCATCTCCGTGCTCTGCACACCATTACAGTCCACCAATCTTTCATAACTTTCACCCTGGACCTGAGCAGTGGGCTCCAGCTTCTTTAACCCCTTCCTTGGGGGTGTTCGCCTGAGTCTTGTGGATCTCAGCTGCTTCCGGTCCCTGCTCGTTCTCAATCAGGAATGAGCTCGCTGTGCTCCAGGTGATAGGTACTTTTCCCGGTGCGTATGCGCTCTGTAAGAAAAGGGCAATTCATAGCAATCAGTAATCCTCGTAAAAACGATGTCACTGGAGCACCATACATGAAACTCGCAGCTGTTGAAAGCATGAAGTGGCATCATTTTAAAAAAGTGTTCTCTCATTTCATTGTGTATTATGTGATCATTCATTGAACTTTCAGGTGGTAACTTGTGTGTTTTAACACAAAATATAGGCTCTGAGAGAACGATTCAATTCTTGAATACCTCCAAATAAATATTATTACAGTATAAGAAAACACTCAAACTAACTCTCACCATAATGCTAACCACAAGGTTTTCACCCAACACATAATCTGTGCTACATCAACTACCATGTCTTTATTAAGATGACCAAGGCCAGCTCATATAGACAGGATGGAACACTACAGTGAGGCCACAGTCATTAGCAGTGGTGGTTTCAGCTGAGATCCAGGAGCAAAATAAATTAAGTTGATTCTTCTGAGCTCTGAAGCAGTAACAGGGCTCCAAGCCCTGGATCAGAGTGAAAGAAGAGCCTTCTGCAATGGGGAAAAGCCTAAGTAGATGATGATGCATAAAGACAAAATGGGTACATGTGTTGTGTCTGAATCAAAGCAGTGAAATTTCATATTAGTCTTTGACTTGCTTTAATGTTGTTCCTGTGAAGGTTCTGGTGTGGGACCCCACTGTGAAACTGTAGAAAGAGTGGTGGGTGTTTGAAAGTGTAATCTTTGGATAATGAATGTATCCTAAGATTCTGCATGTCTAATTATGTGACTCTAGTTAATATGATATTTGTAACAATTCTCTCAGTGTGGGCTTATTCTATTTAACAGCAGTGTGTTAATAGCTGTCCAAATGATGGCAGAGATTACTTCACCCCTCATTTTCATTGTCTAAATAACGTCTTCAGTGACATGAATGTTTTAAGTTGTAATTAAATCTAAGGCTCTCTGGTATTCTTCCAGCACAGTGGTGCTGAAGCAGCCCTTTGATGATTTCTTTCTGGACAGCTATAATTTTTGCATAGTCTTATACATATCTGGACAGTTCTCTTTACAGTGAGTAATATTATATGTTTCTTATTGACCTATTTTTAAGGGTTTAACATTAAAAGCATTTAAATGCACTTAGGTGGATGCTGCACATTGGTGGTGGTGGAGGGGAGTCCCCATTACCTGTAAAGCGCTTTGAGTTGAGTGTCCAGAAAAGCGCTATATAAGTATAAGCAATTATTATTATTATTAAATTACATTAAAGTCACCTATTTTATGTTTGTGTACTGTATATGTCCACATACCAAAAAACAAATGTTTTATTATTCAATGAGTAAAAAATGGTTTCAAATTAATTTCTTCAACTGCATAGAAAGGGAACTAAACTTTTACCTTTCTTTGTATTTAAAACCTTGTATATAATGCATAAGCTTTACCTTCTTTGTCAGTTATGCTTTGTTCATTGTTGTGCAGCTATATTGATATGTAATATGGCTCAGTATCTAAGAGTCTGATACAGAAGGTGATGTCACCCTCTAGAAACCTAAACAGGATACAGTTCTCCCATGACAGAAGACAGACTACTGTCTAGAGAATGGGGTTACGTATGCTCAGACCCTAGGAGCAGCTGTGTTCAAATTCCAACAGGCACAGAACTGCATGACCAGATACAGTATACAAGGTGATATATACATATCTTCAAGCAACATCTCTAAAAGCAAACAGCTGGTATGAGAATGTGAATACAGTATTAATTCTCCCTCACAATTTAACCATGTAGAGTATCAGAACAATCTTAATGATCTTAACTGTGTACTTAGAATACAACATAACCCTAAATTCATAGGGCTCATATAAATCCATTTCATTAGACAAAGTCAGCTGTATCATGCTGATGAACCTTAATAAGGGTGAAACAGCAGTCTATGGCTGCTAACTTTGACTTAGTTTATGCAAAGCAGAATTAAAACTCTATTTCTGCTTTAACATTATTTTCCATAATACATACTGTATGTATTAGTATGTGTTTATGTATTTGTGTGTGTGAACATCAGTCAGCTGTGACTGGGATTCTGTCAGTAAGCAATGAACAGCTATCCAAACACTAGAAGAATTAAGTAGACTTGAGTTAGCCAGTTTAGCCTTAGTTTTTTATTCATCAGCTAGAGCATACCTATGATTTTTGGGGTACCAAGGACCTTGCAGGGCTTTCACTGAGAGCTGCATCAGTCCTCGGCTTTAGTCCAGTCCTCTCTCTTCTGTGGATACACCCTGACCTTTAGGATGAAAACAAAGGTGGATGGCTAAACACAATGTCAATTACAGAAGCACATAGACAATCAACCCTTCCATGAAGGTACAACGGTCACAAGGTAAGCCAAGTTGATTGACAACTGGTCACCCAAACTGGAGGAAATGGTAAAGCAAATACGATTATTCCAAATATAATTACATTATTTGCTATTTGCTTGGTTTTGTCAAGGAATACCACATTTGGTTCTTTTTTATACAAATGCAGCCAAATGATAAAGCCACTATATCATATTTTTGCCACGAAGGAGGATAGCATCTTGACTTTATAACTTTCATTTTTATTCTTCCAATGTAGATAAAAAGTGCTGGCCATGGCCTTTCCTGTGGTATTCTTTCAATGTAAGTAGAAAAGCAGTTACTTACAGTAAAAAAATGGCTGCTTATTTTGAACTGTAGAGACCAGGAGTAGCCAGCCTTAGTACCTCCACTCAACACTATTACAGGACTTTGAAGTTTTCAAGAACCTACATTGGTCCTTGGTTGTTTAATTAACCCAGGTGCTCCACATTGATAATTATGGATTAGCTGGTGCAGGAACTTGGAATTGTTAGGAAGCCAGATGTCAAGGATGACCACACCTGGAATAGACCATCCACAATTATTGATTTCAATATAAAACTATATTAGGATATGAAATAACATGGTGGGTTTACAGACCATGTATTTCACAATGCTTCATGACCTTGAAAGTAGAATTCTGTTTGCTGCAATCCTAATAATTGGTTTCGCCAAGCAAACTCAAAGAAGTGTGGAAGCCTAAACAGCCTTCTGCTGTACTCATCCACTCCCCATATTGTTCATGAAATACATAAAAGGGATGAAGAAGGTATTCACAATGAAGGTACCCCAACAATATGTTATGAATATGTCATGTCATGTCATGTAATTTCCCAAACCGCTTTATACCATACGATGTTATAAACATGTTTCTCTTTTAAAATCCACTGTTCTAGTCATCCTCCCTGACCTTTGGCAATGACCTTTGTCACTGCCGCAGTTTGTAAATAAAGAGGATGGACTTCTCTTTTGAAAAAAATCATCCTTGAATCACAGAGCTGTTTAATCAAGTAAGCAATGGACAAAAGAGTAGACATTTAAAAAAGAGCCAGGGTTATTGTGCACAGCCCACATTTTGAAAACAATGGGAATGCACAACTAATTTATATTTAAAATTGCAGTGTGCAAAGGGTTCTTTAGGTTTTTTTCATTACCTGTCTCTTAATTGTGAGATTTTTAAAAAAGAGCCAATCTCATCAAAGCCAAGAGAAGAGCTGTCAGGTTAATAGAAAACCTGTTCCTTAATACTCAGAGTGTAATGGGTGTATCTTCCAGCACCTGAGACCACCAGAGTTTTATTCACACTCTCCTGCTACCCAATCCTTTCATGTCTTATTTTGCCAGCACACACTTTGTTTTCCATTTAGTTGCAACAGGAAACCTAACGCTGTCTTTTTTTTCCTGAGAGGCAATTAAACAAAAAATTTTTTTAAAGTATTTCTTTAATAGAATGAAACACAGACCTCTTTCATTTCATCAATGGAGTGTCCCATCTTAAGAACCCTTTGTCTGTTTCTTTTATATCAACCCCTAAACTTCAAAACATCAGAGTAATCTGTTTTTTTTTATTTCCTGCCCTACTTTGAAACAGGATCCCTAAAAGCAACAGGTCATCCTGCCTCCATTCTTATTTTGAATCTGATGACTCGAACTCTTAAAAATGGATTTGCACTTTTCAACTAAAATTAAATGTGCAGCATTAAAAGGAAGACAGGGGTAATCTATTTTTCAAATGCAGTACCAAAACAAATCAAGATAAAAGAGTTCTCTAGAAAGCAATATTCTTGAAAGTTCATTCTCATTGCCAAATTTTTCAAATTGGTTCTTGCAAAACTTAATGGCTTTAATTTTTGTCCTGGCACAGTTGCAGATAAGAAACTTTGGACAAGGCTTTTTTGTGGTTTTCTTTTAAAATCCCTGTTAAAGAGATAAAACATTGAGCTGTATGGAGTTTCTTACATCATGTAGTGAGTAATCAAAAGGGATGTTCTGCATATCGTGCCAGCAGCAATATCACCCTGCAACTCACAACTGGCAACCCACTGAAGCTAAGCAGGTGTGAGCCTGGTCACCTGGATGAGAGACCTCCTGGGAAAAACTAAAGTTGCTGCTGGAAGAGGTGTTAGTGGGCCTAGCAGGGGGCACTCATCTTGCAGTCTATGTGGGTCCTAATGCCCCAGTATAGAGACAGGGATACTATGCTATAGAAAGGCACTGTCCTTTGGATGAGATGTAAAACTGAGGTCCTGACTCTCTGTGGTCATTAAAAATCCCAGGGCATTTCTTGAAAAGTGTAGGGGTGCAAACCCAGTGTCCTGGCCAGATTTCCCATTGGCCCTTACCAATCATGGCATCCTAATAATCCCCATCTATGAATTTGCTTCATTACTCTGTTCTCCTCCCCACTAATAGCTGATGTGTGAGGAGTGTTCTGGCCCACTATGGCTGCCGTCGCATCATCCAGGCTAGAGCTGCACATCATGGTGGTAATAGGTGATGATATGTTTAACCAGAGTTTTCCTTGCTCAAACAAACATAGCCTCTCCAAAGATACTGTATATTGTACATTTAGTTTGAAAATGGATTTCAAAGTGTTAGTGTGAAGGTCTTTATGCCATCATGATTGCCGGATTCTTCTATTGCTGGAAAAGAATAAATCTCCCACAGACAGAATTAATAGAGATCTTTCAAAACTCAGTTGACAGTTCCTTTCATCTGCCAGAAAACTTTGTAGAGTGTGGGTTTCTCAGACCCTTGTCTCTAATACACAACACAGAACCCCTTAGCTAAAGCCTGATCTACTATAACAAGCTAAATTATAATTTCCATTAAACTGATATTAATTTGGAACCTTGATATACACTCACATATCTCAGTATCAGTTTTTTAATCTAATTTAAAGAGCACATTAAAAGCCAAATGATTTTCAAAGGCCTTTAAGCAATTTCGGTATATCTTAAAAATGATTTGGTATATTTTGAAAAACTGTTCCGTTTTAAATAAAAGAAATCCTGTCTTGTTTTCAAGCCCACTGATGCTTACACATACATTTACAATGAAATTACCCACGCTCAACAGGCTCATAAACCTTTCTTTCTTTTTTTTCAATTCACCCTAGCCAATACAGAGAATCATCCCATAATAGAACCCTACAAAAGGTTTTCAGGTTCAAGCACGTATAAGTAGTTTAAGTGAAATACATTTGCAGAAGGATAGCACAGTGGTGAAGGGGGTATCATTCTGTTGGGGCTCTGGGTTCAATTCCAGACCTGGGGTGCTAATGACATGGAGTTTTTATGTTCTCCCCATGTTCGTATGGGTTTCCTCTAGGTGCTCTGTTTTGCTCTCATGGTCCGAAGACACACTCATAGGTTAATTGGCTTCTGAGAAAGTTGGCTCTGGTGTGAGCGCATGCATGTCTTTGTCTGTGTGCCCTGCATAAGACCTGGATCTTGTCTAGGGTGTATCCTGGCTTCTGCCCCTTGCTTACTTCAGTTCCCCTGAGACTTTGAATTTTGATCAAATAAAAGAAAATGGATGGATTTTTTGGGGGGGAACACAAAAGAAACTAAACAAAACCCTTAATATCAAAGACTACTGTATATAGTCTCATGTCAGCATAAGCATTCAGCTGACCCTTGGATGTCATAGGAATCCTGAAAAACCAGGTGAAGAAAGCAATATTAAATTGAGTGGCAATAAATGTTGCAGGTGTATCAAAGATAACTGGTGCAGTTTCTTCATTTCAATGCACACAACACTGAGTGAGATCATTTCTAAGCCTGTCCTGTTATTTAGTGGTCAATGGTAAAAACATAAAACTTACCATGGGCCATTGTGGTTGCCCATTTTTTTCCCATTTTGAAATGTTTGAAAAAATCCATCTCTTGTTAAGAATTCATTTAAAGATCTGTGAAAATGTCTTCCTTTTAGGAAAGATTTTATTTGATCATTGGAGATGAGGCTCACATTATTCTCAATCAAAAATGGCTTCTCCACAGGGTTTTGAGGTACACACCATGAATGTTCACCACAGGCAAGGTGTCTCATTTTGATTCTGTATTCTATTTGTTTCAAACAAACAGGTAATTTTGCAGTTTAATAAAAGTTACACACAGAGGCCGAGTTACATTTTACTTTCCATGAAGCAACACTGTATATGTTTCATGCTTAAAAAGTTGCCATTGGTTGTATACAATATACATAATATATATAAGAATCTGTATTTGTCCTCTTGGTTATGTAACTTTCAACATTTGTATCAACCAAAGATGTTTTCATATTCCCAAACTGGGCACATTTACAAGTTAGTCTGTCTAAAATAGACATAAGAAAAGTTACAAACAATTCAGCTCATCCAGCTAATTCGGTTTTTAGTAGATAAATTATCCAAGGATCCTATCCAAGCATTTTTTGAAAGAAGCCAGGGTATCAGTTATATCCTTGTCAAGCTATAATTATTACCTATATGCAAATGCTGTTAGTCCTGCTTAAAGTGTGCATTCTTATTTAATTAATTAAAATGATAATCTGTGAACTTTAAATTAGTCTGGTGTAAAAAGGATCTATTTTTTTTCATTTAATAATTAGCAGCCAGTAAAGCAGAGGTATTAATTGCATTTAGTCTCACGCCTCAGGAGAACAAGGGACAGAACAGTTCGCCATATCTGGTGCCTGAAATAGAGAATCCCCTGTATTAAAAAAAGGTGAAAAAATTTACTTTTTTCCAGTCAGTAAATTACTACAGGGAATCTGATGGAACCTTTAATTAGCCTCGCTCTGTTGTAACATTGATTGAAATGCAGCACATCAATTATTAAATGTAACAGTTTTTTTCCATTTAATTCTTTAGGTGGAAAAAAAGGGTATGCTGAACCACATGGGTGTTACCTTTGAGTAAAGCTGGATAATGAGGCTTCTTTGAGCACCTGAAAGCTCAAGCAGTCCTGGACTCACTGCATCATTGCAAAGCCATCTTTGACGCATGACAAAAGATGCTTTCGACCAAAAGAAAGTGCATGTAAGAAGAAACGTGGGCTGAACTGCTTCTTGAAGAGGGAGCCTACCACTGAGCAAAGTGGCTTTACTTCACAATTAAGAAGCTCAGTCAACAGGTTAGTCTCTATGGTGCCTTATACCAGAGGAACAACCTAAGTAGACTTGTCTTTGAAGTTTGTTTAGCTAGGGTTTGTTAGAATACATCTCGGTTGTTGAGTTGATTGGAACTTTGTTCAAATCACTTGAAAAGGAATTTCTTCAATAGCTCCTTATTTTCTTTTTCGGTCCAGTTGGTTCTCTCATGAATGCAGTCACTGGAACATTCACTGTGAAATATACTGCTCAGAAGTAGCATCTTAGAAACACTGTTTCTATTTTTTTGAGTACTGATAAGTCAATACTTGCTGTTGGCTAATAGACATAATGGATCATTTTCACCACAGTGTTGGGACGACAGTTCCAGAATACACTACAGTTTTAAAATAATCGATATTGTTGCTGGGCTCCCAGTGAACAAGGTGCAAGTCTCTGTCGCTCGGAAGGAAGCAGTGGAGGATACCTGTTCTGTCCTTAGAAGGCCTCACAAATTCCAGATTATGCTCCAGAAAAGATATTGTGAGCAGCACAGTATTTTATGAATCCATCTGTCTCAAGCTGCAGGATCAAAGATATAAGATGGTACACTGCTACACATACTGTATAATTTCAAAGTCATTTAAACAAGGGTGACGATATATTGAGAACATTCAGAATCTTAAGACTGTGAGAAGCCACTTTTTTAAGCTAATCAAACACCAACAATTGAGTTACATCAGTACTTATGTATTTCAAATAAAGGAAATTGGACCAAAGATTACCCTAAATAAATTAGGAATAACTATTCAAAGTGAAAAGCCTAACCCTCAAATTTACTATACCCTTGGGTACAACAATTAAAAGCACAGTGACAGATTTTTTAAAGACAAATATTAGCCTGCACCCTGCATTATCTAAAGTTGTATTATCAACAATAAATAATAATATTGTTGTTGTACCTTGACAGCAAGGTTAAGTTACAATTAAACCTGAATATCTGGTGTTCAAAACATCAAAAACATATGTTCACTTTTTATATACATATAATACCAACCAATTCAACAGTCTATTCTTCGAGCTATTAGCTCCTAAGAAGCTGAGGAAGCTTTTTTATCAGTTTTATCAATGAAATCATTCTTTTCATATTGGGAAATAGAGCAACAGACAATGACAGATTTATGAGAATACAGGATTATTTTATTCATTAAATATTACCCAAGAATCGTTTTCAGGCATTTTAGTTGCAATTCTCTCCTGATAATTATAAAATTTAATCTATTTAGAAAAGGGGGTCACGTTCAATTTATGAGTCCATTACGTGTTGCAATTAATTTGCAGTTTAGGGGCACTAATAAGAACCCTCACCTATTTCATAGTTTCCTAAAATGGCAACACTGACAAAACAGACCCCAGTGCAAGTTTGAGAACATCTGCTTTCATAGAAAAAAAACAGACATATGTTAACACTCTTACGAATACCCCTCATTTGGAAAACGTTTCATTTAAAAACTAGGAAGAAAAAAACAGGCTTTAATTAACTCAAATGGGTCATTGGGCTCCGTGATCTTAAAGTGAGCCTGACACTCCTGGGGCGCTGGGTCAAATAACGCGGAGATCTGTTGTAGACTCTGCCTGTACATCTCGCAGTAGATTGGGATAAGAAACTGGCAACTGCAAGCTGCTTCTAATAAAAGGCAGCCTAATTCGCTAAGAAAAGTACTCATTATGAAGGCAATAATTATCTGTTTAATTGCTTTAAATCACCCTAAGAATGAAGAGCGTAATACAATCACTGCTCAGACACAGATGTATCCTGTTTTTTGTGCGATTCGCCCTGCGCTACTGCCACCTAGTGTTAGGTACAAGCAATGCAGGTTGGTAATATAATCACTATTGCTAACATCTGTGGAAATGTCAAGCGGGTTTTAATCTGCCCCGTATTCACTATCACCCGATTCTATTAAAATATTTTCTTTACGATTACTACACAAATTGATATTTAATAAACATAGCATTTAACATAACTCACAGAAGTAACGAAAACGAATAATTTATTATAAGAAAAAAACATGGAAAAGTGTATTTTTTACAATTTATATTTTACAAGTAGGTCGCTGAACAAATAAAGCGTACTTGTTAATAATGCTTGTGTGTTAATTAAATTTTGAATCAGTATCAAATATATAACACGTATTGTACTTTGATACTTTTTAGTATCAAAGTACAATATAAATTATTCGAAATAAAATCAAAGAAGCTTAAGTACTAGTGTAGAGCGTCATTCATTTCTTCAATGCAAAAATCCCAGAACCGTGTTGATTGCTCTAATTTAACACAAGTTAGTTTCGGTAGCAAAATTAAGCACTCTGTGTTAGAATTCTGTTATTCCATATTACTCCCATTACCAGGACTAATATTTTAGCAGTTCTATGATTATTCGAGTTTTATCTTTTTATGTTTGATCAATTTCTATTTTTACATCGGGCGCCTATAGACGATGTTTCTTGGGGGAGATGGATGACTTTTCAAAATACATTTTCCAGTGGAAGAGAGGACACTGTTTTGACTTTTACACTACAGTAATCTAGTTTCGGTAACTGATCACTTCAAAGACCTAAAAAGGACATTTCTTCTGAGGTTTCTTGAGAGCCGAGTCATGGGTGACTGTACGACTTGTGTTCTTGAGTGCCCAGTCTTTTGTGGGCGACTACGGTGAGTGGAAAACTCATTTGGGACTAATTAATTTTCGGTGGGGTCGAGTGCTCGGGTTACAAGACTTCAGCTTTGCCAAAAGGGCTAGCAACGTGCCTTCCACTGACATCCAACATTTGACTCTAGTCAAGACAGAAGGCACGATACAAAGGAGGCCGGAGAAGCTATTGTTGTCTCTGCCAGGTCAAGTATAGGTTATGACAATGTTTTAATTAGGAGTTATAACTTATACATGATGGTGATTCTTCCTTATGCTCTAAAAATTAACAAAGTCCTTTCTTGCCTTTCCGTGGCGCATCAGCTTCTGTCTGGAAGATCGAATTTTATTCTGAAAGCTCGTCATGATTTAATTTCTTCTCTGACGGACAGTTCGTGTTCCAAGTTCTGGAATGTTAAACTCTTTCAATGAGCTTTATAATCGTTTCTCCACATCTATTTTGCAAGGGACTAGAAAATCCCTCTGTATGTTGACTGGGTATGAGAACTATAAAATTAGGTCCCTGTTGGGTACGAAAATTTTCCCATTTTAATTCACCCGGATTCCAACGTTATCTCGATTCATTATATTCTTGTATAGATGTATTGGTGGAATTTGTTTTTCTATGTTAAATCATGTATTTTAAAACAACATCTATTACTGAATGACAATCCACTTTTTTTACAAACATGAAAAACAATCACTATCTATTTAATAAATAAATCAATTACAGCATAAAGAAAAACTCATATTCAGACCAATGGACCTGTCCATACACCCTAGATAGAATAATGCACGCACTATTGTGCAGATGATGTTGGAAATGCACAGGATGCAAAACATTACCGATGAGAAACCATTTCAATAGCCATCATATCTCATCCATCCACTAAGCGTCTCACAAACCGATTAAGTTTTAATTTGTTGCTAGTTTATTTTTATGCATTAATTAAAGGGATATGAGATTATGGGATCGGAGAATAGAGGACAATGGGGGTTGAATGATGGAACTCTTGTAAATTAAGTAATCAATTTTTTTTTAAATCGTAAATATGGTACCATGCAACTGGAGCTATCGATTAAGTGACGAGTATTACAACACACCTTACCTTACAGTGAGTTTGCTAAATGTAATATATACGCCACTATAACACTCGATGTTCACTTTTAGTTATGATCAAGTTTTGGAAGGTTCTGATCAGTGTGAATGAAAAATTGCTTTATGACAAGATGAGCTGTATTAAAAACAAAGTTGTTATACAAGTGGAACACACTAGAGGATGTCGAAAATGACAATCTGTTAATTGACCAAGAATTATAGGAAAGTATCAATGCTTGGGTTTTAGATTTATAAACGTTATCACTGAGGAAAACTCGATTAAGTCCCCATTAAATACAGACTGAAGATGAGTTTCAAACCAATATCAACTACAAGCAGCAGAAACAGCAGTAGTACTCAAAATATTTAAAGTACTCATAATGTATTAACTTACACTGGATTCGCACCACAAAAAAAAAAACACTTATAATTATGTATCACAAACACTGATTTTTATTAACATTGACTTTCTCTTTAAATGTAGCCTCTACTTACTAGGATCTTTTCCATATTCCAACCAATTGGTACAATTTTCAGTAGTGATTTAAATACTGTGCTAGGTTTATGACTTCATTGCTTCCATAAGAAACCATTTTGTTGTTGTCCTGTTTGTAATCACCATGCTAATTTCAGTAAAAAAGGTTTAGATGATCGTTGTATTTAATAATCTCTGCCTCCCTCTAGTGGCCTTAATTCATTACAATTGTACATACATTTTCTTCTTCATACTGTAACAACCACAAGAGCGCACTATTGTTCTACCTAATATTAGAATACCAGATTGAAAAATATTACAATGTTTTTTTTTTATTTGCATTTAGAATAAGGCTACGGAAATTTACTGTGAAAGCCTTCAAACGATAAAGTGCATGTCAGGAAAAGGTCGAGGTAACATCTTTGTAAGTGTTATACTGTAGATCTGATTAAGCCAATAAGGAGCAGATTCAGATTGCTGTGAGCCCAGGTGGACTGAAACCTGTAGAGACACGAACCATTCGGGTACAACATTAGGGATCCCCGCAGTTAAGGAACTTGATGATAGTCACAATTTTTAATACAGATAATGTAGGTGGTAATAAAGCATGTACTTAGTGCAGCCATCTCAATGCCTGGGTCAAATATGTAAATTTTCATATAAATATCACTTGGATTTGGATCCTAGATATACTCTAGGATGCTGCATTGTATGAATGTCTACACACTTGTGACAGCAGGATTACTTATTGATTTTTTTAAAAAAAGTCAGCAGTAGCTCAAAGCAGGTGTCTGCAGAGCAGGAATACCTGTGGCTGCATTCCACAGTAATCCATCTCACATATTTTGAGCCTTAAAAGACTCCATATCTTGTTTCAAACCACCTTGAATCATGTTTAGCATTTTACAAACTTTAAATTTGCTCCCTTACCTTGTAGTGTTCTAGATTTAAAAAGATGATTCTCCACGAAATGTATACATTTGTAGAAGCAAGTCTCACTAAGAAAATTTAGCATGATCATAGCATACCAAATGTACATTAATATTAATTACAAATACTTCAATTTTTAAATCAGATTAACTTGGAGAAAATAATGCAAATTTTGAACAATCTGGAAAGCCTGAAGATCTCCGATAGACCTTTATCAGAAATTGAGATGAAAGAAATGATGGATTTACTACATTTCTTGTAATTTCTGGTCTGTGGATACTGGAAATCTTTAAATAGCAGCATTGCTGGAAATCACATGTGATTTACAAATTCCTGGTTTTGCAATTCACTTATTTTCTAAATACCAGAATTATGTGCTGTTTCTTGGCAACTAAAGGCAGTGCGTGAATAGTAGCGTTACAGGTTACAGATGAAACACTGGAACATCAGAAGCCAATCAGTTGTAAATACTGTTGATTACTGGACGTCATGCAAAAACCATCCGTTACGAGTTGTACAAATTGCTCTCCTATTAAATAAATATTTCAGTTGCACTTCAAAGGGTATCATGTAGGAATGGGAGAACAGTCTCCAAATTTAATTAAACACTGAACTCTAGATAAAGCTTTTGAAAAATATTGTGTGCTTCGATGGTGTTCCTTAATGGATATTTAAGTCATTTCATCAATCAAGTTCTTTTTCGTCACTGAAAAGTACGTTTTCAGCCCTCACAGGGCTGTGAAACATTGCAGTAGATATATAACCCATGGTTTTAGAATAACCTGCAGTACAATTTACTTCTTAGATATTCTGTTTAGATGTTATATTAATGATTACTGAACTCACAACTGCTTGCTTTTCAATAGTGTACACAGTTTAACAGTACTGTTCAATGAAATGTTAAGTGTATTTAAAAAAAGTTGGTGCCTTGTAATGAAATCTATACGTTGATGTTAGAATCAAATAAGGAAAACAAAGCTATGCAATTGCTTTGCAACATGCAAATATAAACATGCAATTGCTTATGCAACGTATCTATTAAAGCAAGAAATAAAATATCTCAAACCTATAACCATGTCTAAATGTGGTTAACCCTGGTGTTTTGCAGTCTTTATTACATGGTACCATATATAATAATGAACAAATATGAACAATCATCATAGCATGAAAGACTTGGTACCTAAAAAACTGTGTAAAGTGCAGTCTTAAATGTTTAGACTAATAGTAGACTTGGTCAACTTAGAAAATGACAAAAAGCGCAATCAAGTACACTTCACTTTCAAGTACTTTAATTTACAGGTGGAATGAAAATGATACGTCCTTTTGAGATCAGGATCTGTCTACCCACATTAGATAGAGCACTAACTGTCTCCAGTAACCATACTTTGTTGAAAAATCAGTTAGAAACCCATCTGTTTTTATTTAAACTTCTTCAAAGTTTTGTATTTTTCAGAGAACACTCAGTTGAGACCAAGGTCATGAGAATTAAAACCTTTATTAGTGTATTTATGAAGTCTGCATATGCAACACGCCTGAAAGCTTATCGCCTGAAGTTCACATGTTCTACCAATACATCTGTCTACTGGTAAAACAAGCTCACCAACTGTTAAAACGCTTTGCCAAAATAAAAAATAAAATAAAACGTATATATATATATTCGTCTGGCCCATGTTCATTTCTATTTGGTATAATTTTCACACCCAACCCTTTATGGCAAGCAGAATATTCTGTCTTGGCCTCTACTGCCACTGCTGATTCAAAGCTATAACACTGGCCACATTTTTGTTCTCAAAGCTAATCACTAGTTGCACTTACAAAGTACAATTGCTAGTGTAATAAGATAGGAACCAACAATGAGAAGGAAGGGGGCAGGGGAGGAAAGACATTTAAAAATCTTGCTACTGCCACAACAAGTAAAGAATGACAGACAGCTAGATCACAGAGTTGTTAGTAAGATGTACATATTTTTAAATATATATATACACAAGTTACATTACCCCCTCCCTATAGCGGTCTTATTACCCACCCGACCCTGATGCAAGCTGGCAGAACACTGCTAGAATTCTGTATTTATCTTTCCACTCAGCACCCAAAGCTCCAGCATCATATGTACTTTGTGAAGATTGTTAATCAAAACCAAAAGATTGCCCAAAATGAACCCAGTTGTGTAGCAACATACTTCAAAGGAAACAAGACCCAGTTAAGTCATTATATATATATATAAAAAGCTCAGGTAAGAGGCATTTTTTTAAGTTCTAGTGGTGAAATACATTTTATTGCACCCCTTCAACTATTTAACTAAATAAAATTTCATCAATTGCTTCTTGAAATCTAGCACTCCAAGATTGTGGGGAAAGTGTTGACTAAGGCAGCATCTTCTGCAATGTGATTCAAATGTAAAAAACTGTGAGAAACCCACAAGTAGCTTTTTCTCGAGGATGATTCATCCTTACACAATTATTTTGCTACTGGACTCACTCCGTTCCCTTAAAAACAGGATGTGGTCAAAAACTTTTAATTTTAATAAAAAGGATGCGAGCTAAAGTTTTTTAAAAGGATATATAAATACAAGAGAATAAAAAAAAAAAGATGGAGAAGTGGAAAGGAAAAATCTGGCCAATTTAAATACACCGCAAGTAACGATGTTCACATCGTTATGTGCTTCACCCACCCTTCACACTTTAGTTGCAATACTAAAAACATTTGAAAGGAATCAGAGGTGTCAGGACACTTGATGATCTTTTTTTTTAAACCTCCGTAGCAAAAGAAAATCAGTACTGAATGTAAACAGGCAGTGTAAATGTAGAAATGATTTGCCCTTCAGGAGTGAACCATGGGCAGTGTCCACACATGATGCACTTGTTGAGAAGGGAACAGGGCAATTCCCATTTAAAAAATACTGAAAAGCTGCATGCCCAGTAATTTTTAACATTCCTGTTTTCCATAGATTAGATGAAGCATGTCTTATAACAGCACACCTCAGGACTAACAAGGCAACATTCTCCAGTAGTGGGGAGAAGGGAAGAAAAAAAAACTCAAGAAATTTTAGCCTCTTATTTGGCATTCCTTTTGTAACAAAAAATGGCTAATATACTTCTTTTCCTGAATATCCTGAATTTTTTTTCTCCAGAAAATACTAACTTGGTACAGCTGAGAGAGGGCAGAAAGCACAATGAAATGCTTTCTTAAGGGAACCAGAATTATTGATCAAGTATACGTTTTCTCTGGCCAAAATTTAGTTTTATGTTACACTCATTTAAAAAAAGTTGTAATGCTATGCCAAGTGTTAAATGTCTTCTGGTATTACTCCCCCCTCCCCACCTGTCTACAATCCATCCCCATACTTCTAAGTCAAGATATATTTGTTTTCTAAGACTAACACATTTAATATTTAGGGTATGGGGTAAAGAATTAAACAAGGTGCATTAAGCTGATGGGACATCAAGTGCCATTTCTGTTTTTAACAGTGAAAAAGTCTGTGGGGTCACAAGTACTATGAAAGACAGGTTATAGCAAGTCTTCTCTTTTTTTTCCCAGGAGACTCCATTGTGTTCATCCCTGTCGGGGTGGGCTATTATGACATGCTTGAGCAGCGGACTGAAGGAGAGCCCATCTGTGTCAGCACTTTATCCAGCCATTGAAGGGGTCCGTTCAAGTGCAGCTCAATCCAGCAAGGAGTGCTCGTCACAGTCTGTCGCCTGAAAATAAGATATTCACCCTTTTAATTGTGAATTGTGAATCTTCCACTAATGGGGAGTCACAGCCTAGCAAGTAGCGGGCACAAGACAGGATACACCCTTCCAGTCCACTGCGGGACAGGCAAACACAAACTCAGAAAGCCACACATTCACAACTAGGGCCTATTTTCTCAGACATTTCTTGGACTGGGAGAGGACACCTAAGAACCTGGAGGAAACCTATGTGAACAACTGAAGAACATACAAACTCCACACAGATAGTATACTAGTTCCAGAATTGAACCCAGGATCGCGGCACTGTACAGCAGCAATGCTGGTCACTGTGCCACCCTACAATTAACCAGATGTTCCTAAATACTTACAACTATCATAAGGTGCATACTCACCTACAGCACAATACTATAAAACCTTAAAATTAAACTCATGTTTTAGTATTTAAGGCAGCTCTCACCTCATGACCTACACACCCGCATGTTTTTGTTCCATCTGATCTCTAGTGAATTGAATCCAAAACAAACTGCCTGACTGCAAAATGTCATTTTTCCCCACTTCAAAAGCTGAAAATGTTAAGTAACTTGTGAAACGCAATAGCTTAAGGGCAAATCCCAAATTTAAGAGCAGAAAATGATTAGAGCTCAAATTAATTAGGTCAATTAAGGGTTCAAATATGTAATCAAAATCTCAAATGGAATAAACACCAGCAGGTGTGTGGGACTCAAGGACTGGGATTTTAAACTAGACAATTAATTGAATATCATGCCTCTAAGATTACACTCATCTGCTGACACTATCATGCTCTTAAAGCTGTAGCAGAATCTTAAAAATAATATGGAAAATGTAAGTCATTACACCTTTGAAATGTATCCACCTAGACACTGTAACTTTCTGTACTCTAACGTACCTGTATTCTGCACCCCATCCTTTAACAAAGCTCATCCTGATGGTGCACATCCTGGTTAACTGGTACACAGCCTCAAAGCCCTGGTTGACTGACTGAGCAAGTAGTGCAGCAAATTCCTGATTGTTGAAAATCTTAAGATTGCATCCTGTAAAGGAGAAAAGAATTTGTTAACACACATACCTGTACATATATCCATACTAAGGTCTTTGTCAGAAAGTTTCAAACACTGTTCAATAAAAAGTAATACCAACAGCCCTCTTCGACTCCTCACCGACTGAAGGATTTTATTTTAACATAAGAAAAATGGTCTTAATTTAATTAAGTTCCTCCCATTTAAGATGTCAGTTAAAATTTAAGAAAAGTTGCTTCATTTTTCCTTTCCAACTCATGACCATTTTGGGTTTTATTCAATAAAACTGTTCCTTTTACAAATAAAGTACAGAACAGAATAAGGAAACCATCTGAATTCTTTCTCTGCCTATGTAAACCACAAGACACCAACATATAAATACAATGACCTAATGTTACAAAGCAGTAGTTAGAATATTTTCTCCTCAGAGGCTAAATGCTGGGCATCAACAAATTCTTAGTGATGAATGATTGATTTAGCTGAATCTTTTTATCCATAGCAACTTACGTTTGTGCCCATTTCTACAGAGGGCATTTTACTAAAGCAATTTGAGGGAACCATCTTGCTCATGTGGACAACAGCAGTGCCACCCAGGATTTGAACCCACAGCTTTCCAGTTACAAGCCCCGACTGCTAACCCTTAAGACATACATCCTTCTGCTATTGTACAGTGCAAACATTTAGCAAAATGTCTCTGTGAAACTTAACACTTCAGTTCCATACTTTTAGCCCTGTTGTACAGGATCACACTTTTTACTCTTATAAACTGCTCCACTTCAGTACTTCAAAGCAAGCAGCATTTCACTGTCCTATTAGATAAATATTTGATAGATTTAATTTGTCCTAACCTGATAAATATCCTTACGAAGCTGCTACAAAACCCCCCAATAGCTAAATCCGGAAAGGTCGGAATTCGAATAACACACAAGTTGTGCTATTCATAAATTACGTTTACTAAGAAATGCAGAGAAGTATATTTATAGTTGCTTTCCTCATTAATTTCAGCTGTTTTGAGGTACCACCTGCAAAAAGGGGTCTATAGCCATCTAAGGCCCACTGGAATATTATTGAGTTTTTAATGCAATATGCACATACTTGACCATATGCAATATGCATGCTCAAATACATACAACTAGAAGTAATCTTTTAGAATGGAAGCATAGCAGTTTACAGTACAAGACTAGAGAAACAATTGCAGTTTTTTTAATGGTTGCAGGTGCTCACCTGGTGGAATTTTACAGACAGTTGCAGGATGCCATCCATATCTCTGGTTACAGTTTGGACTTTGAACAAAAATAGCACTGTCACTCAGACACTCGGCAAAAACTTCACCACCAATGTAGTAAAGTCTCACACCTCTCCCTGTAGGAACACAATGAGACATCACATTTTAATTACAAGAAAAACAATGTTATTTTTACTCTAAGTAAAGACCGAAGCACACTGAAGAATCAAAATCATAATTACTGCTTAAAAGCAGTCTTCTATAACTTAAGTGCAACTCATGCTTTTGTATTACATCTAGACCATTTAAGATTTTGATGCTTATTTTCAATTAACATCTCTTTCAACTATACAGCTTTCAAGCTCTCTCTCTTCTACCATTAAGCGAAATGCATGCAATGTTCTACAGGTTTAAGATCCTTTGTAATAATCAAAATCAAAATGAGCAAAATGCAAAAACAGAGATATTCTATACAAAATATTTGACAGCACATCTCTCATATTACACGGTAAGAATAACCAATGTGATTGCTAGAACTGGCTTGAAAAGAAACTGTCTTTGCGATGAGTGATTGATTGATTGCCTGTCAGAAGAATTCCAGTTTCAAAACAGGCAAAAAAAATCAAAATCAACAGTTCATGAAATTAAGAGGTACAAACCTTGTTTTCATTAACAGATTTTTATAAGCTTTTGTTAAACCAAATAAGTTGGAGAAGTTTAAGGCGGTGAACTGAAAATTTAAGCTCTATAGTCTAGTTCCTTTTACTACAGATAACCTAACTGGACATTACTTTTACATCTGTTAGCAGAAAATTAGCTTGGTTTTACCCATGGACAATTCACTCAAGTCTTTACATGTTAAATCATATTAACAAAATTGGACTTGAGCAGGATTCATTAAAACAATTCAGAAAACTTACCTATGTGTCTTCTGGTCATTTCCACTGTTGCGTTTCTGTTAACATTAGACAGCAAGCCCAAACAAAACCTTTCAGAGTTAGAGGGGTCTGTAAACCCATCTACAGTCAAGGAGGGCTGAGAAGCATGAAAAGTCTCTCCGACGCGCTGATTTAACTCGTAATATGCTATAGAACACCAAAAGGCTGGCTCCGAGTACGTCACTGGCTGCAGATCTATGAATAAGAGAAACAAAGTTGGTTTCCATTCAAAAATGCACGTGACATGAAAAAACAAATGCTCAGTTTGCGATAGAAAAATATTTTCTTTGCAACATTTACCATTTTTTCCCATATCTAAAACTGCATACGCATAGAAAGTACTTAACAGACCATGGTAATGTATGCTGGAAACCAGAAGTATCAGTACGGGCTATCCTAAATGGATAATAAATTATTACAGCATTTGTCTATTTTTTGCGTTTTGACAGTTTCGATTTTCAGTACATGCAACTTCACACAAAATAAAACTGAAGCATAACCTGCAAGTAATTATGTAAACAGCTGTGGAGTAGTTTTTAATATATAAAAAAATCAAGGAGATATCCAGGTGTAAGTTAAGGAAAAGTACGGCTGAGCAGGAATAATGTTTACATTTTCAGAATTTAATATTGCACGTCTTTAGTCATGCATACCGATTTACAGGTGAGGAAACAGTCAGCATAACCCAATCCTCTGCCAGCTGATGTTACTTAATGCTTCAAGTGTACCAAGACTGACACTTGAAAAGATTATAAATTAAACCATTCTTTAAGTAATACATATTTAAGTTTGCTACTCAAAATGTAAGTGATTACATAACAGACTTTGTTCTTACCCATGCTGTGATTGACAGGCGAAAGCGTGCTGGGTGACAGTTCTGCTGGAGAACCTTAGAGAGGAACAGTTTGGAAGTTCTTACATTCATGATTAATACAGTTTGCAGTGCTTATCTTTCGCATTAAGGCTTTATAAAATGGAAAAGCTAGAGCAAATGTTTCAATGCATTTTGACTTGTTTCAGTGAAGCCTTCTACCCGTACTTATTTTAAAAGCCTCTGAAGGTTCCACTGTAAAACTTACTGTGTTCTTATATTGTATTAACTGCAAAAGCAGAACTTGTCAAAGACATTCACTATTCAAAATAACAATGCACATCAAGTAACGTTTGCGAAAAAGCCAAGTCTCTGCTAGGGAGAAAATGGAGCGGTAACAGTAATGTTGCAGACATGCCTTTTCATGTCATGCACTCACAAATTTACAGATCAAGTTCAAAGAAAAAAAGTGATGCATGCTATTCAACTAGATAAGTATATGTGCTTTAATAAGTGGTTTAATTCCTTGCTAGTTTTAGAATACAAAAGCAGTGCAGTGCTGCTGAAGTAAGCACAGGTAAAGGGTCTTTCAATGAAGGATTACAACATTCACTTTCTAATGTTATAAAGTTACAACTTTAATAAAAACATGACATTTAGTCAATTCTAAAGATCCAGCATTAATCAGATTTAATTTTACAACTTGTTTTTTATTGACATTTTTAGTTTTTAACATTGCGGTCAAACTGTGCTGGATTTACAGTACACAATAGGCATGCTAATCAAAAGTAACATATGCTCTCTGCAAAATGGCCTTTATAGAACGTCAAGAAGGAGCATAATTTCCTACACGCTTTCAATTTAACAACTGGAAAAAGCCAAGAGAACACCAATTTGTTTCCCCCAAAAGGATCTGCCACTCACGTGTAGCACCGGTTTCTTCAAAACAAAGCTTATCTGGCTTCGAGAAAATACTGCTGCTAATTAAATAGGTCTGACGCTGCATTTTTGACAGCAATTTGAAAACTGTCAAATTCAAGAGGAAAGCTGTCAATCCAACTTTCTCCAGCAAACAATAGTCTTCACTTATAACCTGTTTAGCATTAAGCAAGCCTTCTGGGTAATTTAACAAGCAAATACTAACTATAGCAGACTAAGTCTACTTCTAGCTCTCACGTCTAGGATTAAGTGATTCTGAACTGCACACAACAGGCAATATACCTGTGTCCATACTTTGATTCATCTGTTGATCACTTGTCTCTCCATCTTCACTGATGTATCCTGGTGGTGGGGTTTCTAAAGATACAATGGATAAAGTAGATTAAGGAAAGAAAGGAATAAACATTACAATATGAATTTTGTGAAACAGTAATAATTGATCAAATTAAAAAAGCAATATCAGTGCTCCTAATTGGTTAATCCTAGTTTATGACAACTGCAATGAATTACACTATCCACTCTATAAAAGACTGACAAATCACAACATTAATAAATGCAATACAATGGTATTGTTTGAGTGCTCTTACAGCTCCCTTTACAGTGAGAATACCCTTTGAACAAGTCTGATATTGCTCAATGACAGTATCAGCATTACCTGGTATATAATTGTTTGGGGGTTCAATTCCTGCTGGGAAATTTGTGTTTTCCGGTATAGAATGAGTATAATCATCCAGTGGTGGCAGTTCTGTTAAAATTTCTGTGTGTCTTGGCACAAGGACAGGCGGCAAAACTGAAAATAAAAAAAAAACAGCAGTTATGTACCCGTTTCCATTAACAACAACCAAATCTACACAGACCTGTAGGGAAAACCAATGTTATCCAACACTACTTCTCCCCACTTGCTAATGTGTTTATATAATATTTTAGATTAATTTCATACATTACAGCCCTTTCTCAGCCCTGTCTTTCATGTGTTCAAAAGGAGTAACCAGGCATGGACTTAGGAGATTATTGGAACTTAAAAAACTAAAATGCATAATGCAAGTGCTCTCTTATGACATTCAGGGACATGAAAAACATTCACAGGAACTTATGCATCATAAACTGGACACCAAAGCTATCCACCCCTTCCAGAACAAAATAAATACCTGCTTCACCAATTTAAATCCTTCTCATGGAGAGGCAAACAAAACTATCAGTGTGGTCAAAAATATGGTTCATATAGTTCAAAATATTGCTAGAATGCAGAATATTCTCTAAAGCTAACCATCCAGTTTCTCTAAGGATAATACTGCATGGTAAGTCAAAAATTTGTTACAAGAGCCTATTTTGTTAATACTGAAACACAACCATATGCAATTTATTATTGCAATAATATATTTCAAGAGCAAACACAGTGCATTTTGAAAATTTTGTCCTGATAATTACAAGCAAGTGTAACTAATTTAATCTCTCAGGTTTTTAGAAATCCCTTAGCACTCCTTTAAATTTTGAAAATGATTTTAATTACTCTGCTCATTAAGGGTTTAGAATGCATACCCCTTTGCTATTTACAGTATCCTAAATTACTTTTGAAATATGATACTTCTTGCTATGAAAAAAGTTTACAATACTCCTGTAGTTTTTGAGGACAAAATTTCCATTTATGATTGATTAGCTGGATGCTGAATTGCGGCCGAATTTCGATTCATTGTTTATAAAAACCTAACGAACATGCACATATACTTGAATTACATATTAATCTCTTTCTTAATATCTGAAAATGCAGATTCATAATAGGCATAAAGAAGGTTAATTTCTGCATTGTATTAACTATTGAATCATGGAATATATTAATAGGAAAATAAATGTAAATTTATGCAGTGTATACTAATTAGTCACAAAAAAACATTTTAGGGTCACAAATTAAAAAAATATTAAGAACAATAGCTGCAAAGCTGAAGAAAAGGAAATATGCTCAGTTTACTTACAAGTTCATTTTGCATGTTTTATCTCGGTGAACATGAAATGGCTTAAAAGTTTGTCAAGTGTTGAGTGGCTTGTTCTAAAGCAACTGTCAGTTGCAAATCAACTCAGATCTTACACTAGCTCAGAGCAGAAAAATATCCTTCTGAGCTGTTTGAGACAGCAGACTACAGTACCACAAGACAGACTATGTGCTCCTACCTAGTTTACAAGGTAGGAGCACATCTTTATCTTCAATTTGTTCTCCATACAGCAAGTTCAATTTTTTCTTGAGGTTCTTTTTTTTATATCATGTTATCTATGACCTCATGCAAATGTAAATACCCACTCATTTCAAAATCAACAGAAATGTAAGTCATCTTTATACCTGGCGTTTCCACCCTCTGGTAATGATAAGGGTTGACACACACTTCATCCTTCTTAAGATTAAAAGCATATTCACAGGTCTCAATTGCTCGCAGCTCATGGTGACTGTGTAAATCAGGCCACCTCCACAATCGACAGTAGATAACATGCGGTAAGCCTTTACGGTGGGAGACCTGCAGACGGCCATCGAGAGACCTGGAATTGAGAGAGAAAGAAGAACGTGAGGCAAATTCAACACCATGCAAGGTGAATCAGAGCTACTCCTCATGTAGAATTAGAACTGAGAAACAACTGAGAGGTTTCAAAAATTAAGAACATTTATTGATTTTATTTATAGAAGTAAACTGGTCCATTCAAGTACTTTTTTAAAACATCTTTTTAAAAAAGTTCCCATATTAAAAAAAGTAATTAAGAATCAAAACAGATGTTAGCAGCAACTCAAATAAAGCTTATTATGTTCTTAAATTGGTATAACATAACATAAACATAACATTGGTCAGCTGACAGCCAATCGGCAGCCTGCTGCCATGGCTATTAGAGCAAATAACACATTATATTACAATTATTAGTATAAATAATTATTTAGAATCATAATACAAAATCGTTATTTGAAATCTTTGCTAAATTTTGGGTAGTTTTATTTGTTAGTAGTGAGCAAAACCCACCAAAAACTGAATAAAAACAAAGGTAACATAGTTCCATTAAATGAGCTATATACCAAAACCTCTGCGATTGAAAATCCAAATTCATTTTCCAGAATGTATACTTTAAACTATAAAAAATGAGGGTTTGTTTTCAAAGCCTTTATTTATTAGGTCAGCTGTTTCATTTCCTGAAGAATGTGGCAAAAGTATAAAAAGAAGCAAAATTAAGCAGCAAATGACCCCCTGAAATCAAATCACACTGATATTTATCGGTAAAATAATGATGCATTTCCAAAACTCCACATTTTCTCACTCCATCCACTGATCTGTAATACGTGATGTAGTTGAGAATATTCACCTGGATTGGTCAGGGTAGCTGTAAAGGCCTGAGGTATCCCACTGATCTATCGTATTTGGTGTACTCAGTCCCCAAATTTCAGAGCAATTGCTGCGCACAGAAAATCGAAAAAAAAATGATGTAAACATGGGGCATGGTTCATTCAAAAATACCACGATGATTAAAACATGAAGAAACACACAAATAGGCCTCTTTTATTTGAGATCTGCTTTTAGTTTTGTTTCATTGGCATGTCAAACAAAGCTAACCTCACATAAAAGAGACCTTCATAATGGAAAAAGAAAAAAACACGCATCAATGTAAAATGGAAAAAAACCTTTTCATAACTGAGGTTTTTTACTCATTTTAGCAATTCTGGTACATCTTGGAGATTTAAACTTTGCTACATAACGCACTCAGTGCTCTTCCATCTTGTCAGGTCTAATATACAAACTATTTAAATATCTACTACAATAACTTTAGAATAAGAACTGCTCACTAGAGTTAGCCATGTACAACAGGAAAAAAAATCCATTCCATTTTTGGCAACCTTGGAAAACAAATTTTTTCCACCCAAAACAAAACTGCACAGGCTTCCCCCAGAAGCAAAAAAAAATACATCTAAGTTCCAGGAACGCAAAAATAACATTAGATATGACGAGCAGTTCTGAAAACAAAAACATGGAATGGAAAACAAGACTTGTGGACAGTTGGTGACTGCATGAGAAATGTACTTGAGGTATATTATCTGAATCCGATATATAATGAATGAAGTCCTGCCCCTTCGTAGCTTAAATTTAGTCTTTAGCACTGCTTCTGAAATGGGACTGAATTTAAACCTCAATAGTACATTCAAGATAAGCAGGTGTAGTGCTGCTATAAAAAAAGCCAATGGAAAATCGGGATTTTAGAATTTGCTAAATTTGTTTGACCTAATTTGATGTGCATTTTTTATTCAACAGAAAATGCTCAATACACTGCTTTGGTCAGACTCACACCTTCAGGTAAAGGCTCTTTCGACTGCATTCAGAAAGCTCTGTTCCTGTAATCTACCATCTTTACAACATAATTCTCATTGCACCACCGAGGAGAACAGTGCATGCAGTGTATTTCAGGTTACCAAATCTTACGTGCCTGTATATTGCCAGTGCTTCAATAACAGTAAGGGCACTCCAAAAATTAGATTGTCGGAAAAGGCAAGATTAATTCCTGCACTCAACTGCATCTGGGATTAGTTCACCTTAATTACCTTTTCCTACCATCCAGCAGCACAACAAATGTAGCTCATTTCACAGAGCTGTGCAATGTAGTCTGTGTTAAGATTTTACAATATAGATGCCATTTAGTGGACAACAGATACCTACTAATTCACTGGAATATTCTTTCACATGGGCATTTATAACATATTTATTACACATCAAAAATCGAAATGTTAATACATTTTAATGGTGACAGAAATACAATTTTTTTATTTGTGCTCTGACGCATACATTCGAAAACCATACAAAACTATAAAAACATAGGTGAATTTCTTTATAGTTCTTGATGCTTCACATTAAAGCTACAGTGGTCCATGTTTTGGATCTTAGTAGGGTCTTCAGTTAACTCTCACAGCTGGAAACAATCAATGACCTAATTATTCATGCTACTTAAAATTCAATTTTCCATCATCCTCTTCAGACATGGGTCTAAACAACATCCATTTCAGGACAGTGCTGTACACAGAGCACTGTTTCAGTGTAAAAAGTACATAAACACTGGAAATGGGATAAGAAACCGGAGAAAATATAAAAGGAAGATCCAAAATGAAGAACCCAAGGGAAAATCAAAAGAAAGAAACAGGCAATTAAGTGCTTATACGTAAATTCTGGGACTACTAGAATGCATGAGACAAAAGCTGCCACATTAGCAGGCAATTACGATGTGACTGAATCACAGAAGCATGCCTAGCAATGGAGATGAATATACGCTGTTCCAGAGAGATGGGAAAGATAGAAGGGGAGGTGTAGCACTAAATATCAAAAAGAGTACTCAGGCTCTCAAACAGCCTAGGTAAATCAAAGGTCTCAAATTTAATGTGGGTTAGACTCTTAAAAAACATTTTAAAAGACATTTAACACTGGAGAAAGAAGTGTATTTTAAAGGGAACTTCAGCTTTCTCTACACAGAGTGGGAAAAACCACATGGAATTTCAGCAGCATAAATTGAAATGGTAAACATGGCTAACTACTGCTTTCTTACTCAGTTTTTCAGAGGATGTACAAGAGGTAATTTGTGAGTGGATGGCAAGAGTTCAAATAAAAACGTGGCACAGCCCTGCTTTAGCCCAAGAATGATTACATCAAGATAAACAAATGGTTTAACAAATCAATTAGAAAAATAAAAGCAAAAAAATTCTAAAATGGTTATACTTCAATAGGATCCAGGTAAAGAAAAAATGTACAATGAATTGTGAGCACAGGTAAAAGGTATGAGGTTGAGATACAGAAAGGAATATTGCATTGGAGGTTAAAATAAAAGCTTCTTTCAGGATTAAACCAGAAAAGGAATGCTGAAAGATGAAGTAAAAAATATTGACAACAATATGTTATTGACTGAACACTTTCCACATTCTCTTACGACAGTATGCAGGTCTGAAAAATTGCAGATGTAGTGCTTGTCCATAAGAGGGGTGAGAAAACTGAACAAAGTAATTACAGGTCAAAGTTCTAACTTCTGTTACAGGTAATGGAAACAATTAAACTGGAGGATCACCTGCATGGAATAAGATTCCAGAGAACAGCCATCAAAGACTTAAAAAAGGGTAAGTCTTACTTAATTAATAATTGAGTTCTTGGAACAAGCAACAATAGTAACAATGATTTTTAGAAAGTTTTTAAAGAATATTTTTAAATAGAAAACCACTGGGGTGTTGCAATTAGTGGAGTGTTACAGTGATCTGTACTATGACCACTGCCCTTTCTAATCTAAAGGAAAGTTCTAGATTCTGGATTAGTTTACAAAAAAGTCCAGTTCAAAAAACCAAAACAGGAGGATTCACAAAACCTTTTGTAAAAGCTGTATAGGAAATTCAAAAAAGATTTAGAAATTCAAGTCCAGTCAAAAACAACCGGCAGATGTTTTAATGTAGACAAGTACAAGACGTTGCATGAAGGTAGTAAACTATTGATGGAAACCACTGAGCTTGAAGAGGCTACTTTAAAAAAAAGTCTTGGCTAAAATAAAAGGTTATGTTGACATTTACATCTTCTAGACAGTAAGGAGAAGCAACATAAAAGGCAAAGTTAATGTCTGAATATATAGCTAAATCAAAATCAAATTGTTCGATTTTAACAATAAACTAGTAAGTTCAAATTTGGAATACTGTGTACTATGTTACCACGTTACAAAAAAAATATTGCTGCTGCTGAATGGAATCACTTTAGTCCTGAACAAAGAAGTCTATGAAGAGGAACTGAGTCCTACAGTAAAGTACTGGAAGTAAATAGTTTAAATAGCAATTGATATTTTGAGCTTATGATCACAGACCACAAACATAATTTTTACATGTTGATATCATGTATGGCTGAATGTACTCCTACAGTATACTGTATACTACAGGTGGATGAGAAGATCAATACATAAATTTAAGAAAACAGAATGACTTTCCCATTTAGAAATTAAGTTTAATCATTCATACGTCACTTTGGAGTAATTCCAAAGTGACGTATGAATGATTAAATTAATATAATAATATAATAAACCTAACTTTTTGAATTATGAATAAAAGTTTATCCATATTAAACTTTAAACTTAGAATTTGACAAATATAGTACACAAAGAAAGCTAGTTTTTACATTTCCATCTAATTCAACATTAAAAAAATGCCATATCCCTGGAAACTTAACTTTTAAGCAGACTGTGATACAACCCTGTGTTTAATATTCTTTCTGATGCAATTTCTTCAACAATATCAACAACCAAGAGCATGAATTCAACTTTAACCTATTCTACAAGAAAAACAAGCTAAAATGAAATCAAATTCAAGATTATAAAAAATAACTTTTAATGCCACATAAACACTCTGTATTTTAAGGGTTATAGGACCTGATAGGACTACTCTGGGTAAAAGTTTGTCACAGGTGGTGTTATATACAGTGGTGTGAAAAAGTGTTTGCCCCCTTCCTGGTTTCTTATTTTTTTTGCATGTTTGTCACACTGAAATGTTTCAGATCATCAAACAAATTGAAATATTAGACAAAGATAACACAAGTAAACACAAAATGCAGTTTTTAAATGAAGGTTTTTACTATTAAGGGAAAAAAAATCCAAACCTACATGGCCCTGTGTGAAAAAGTGATTGCCCCCCTGGTAAAACATAAATCAACTGTGGTTTATCACATCTTTGGAAAGCTGAGTTCAATTTCTCTAGCCACACCCAGGCCTGATTACTGCCACACCTGTTCTCAATCAAGAAATCACTTAAATAGGACCTGCCTGACTAAGTGAAGTAGACCAAAAGATCCTCAAAAGCTAGACATCATGCTGCGATCCAAACAAATTTAAGAACGAATGAGAAACAGAGTAATTGAAATTTATCAGTCTGGAAAAGGTTATAAAGCCATTTCTAAAGCTTTGGGACTCCAGCGAACCACAGTGAGAGCCATTATCCACAAATGGCTAAAACATGGAACAGTGGTGAACCTTCCCAGGAGTGGCCGGCTGACCAAAATTACCCCAAGAGCGCAGCGACGACTCATCCAAGAGGTCAGAAAAAAACCCACAACAACATCCAAAGAACTGCAGGCTTCACTTGCCTCAGTTAAGGTCAGTGTTCATGACTCCACCATAAGAAAGAGACTGGGCAAAAATGGCCTGCATGGCAGAGTTCCAAGACGAAAACCACTGCTGAGCAAAAAGAACATAAAGGCTCGTCTCAGTTTTGCCAGAAAACATCTTGATGATCCCCAAGACTTTTGGGAAAATACTCTGTGGACTAACGAGACAAAAGTTGAACTTTTTGGAAGGTGTGTGTCCCATTACATCTGGCGTAAAAGTAACACAGCATTTCAGAAAAGGAACATCATACCAACAGTAAAATATGGTGGTGGTAGTGTGATGGTCTGGGGCTGTTTTGCTGCTTCAGGACCTGGAAGACTTGCTGTGGTAAATGGAACCATGAATTCTGCTGTCCACCAAAAAATCCTGAAGGAGAATGTCCGGCCATCTGTTCGTGACTTCAAGCTGAAGCGCACTTGGGTTCTGCAGCAGGACAATGATCCAAAACACACCAGCAAGTCCACCTCTGAATGGCTTAAGAAAAACAAAATGAAGACTTTGGAGTGGCCTAGTCAAAGTCCTGAGCTGAATCCGATTGAGATGTTGTGGCATGACCTTAAAAAAGCGGTTAAGGCTCAAAAACCCTCCAATGTGGCTGAATTACAACAATTCTGCAAAGATGAGTGGGCCAAAATTCCTCCACAGCGCTGTAAAAGACTCATTGCCAGTTATCGCAAACCCTTGATTGCAGTTGCTGCTAAGGGTGGCCCAACCAGTTATTAGGTTTAGGGGGCAATCACTTTTTCACACAGGGCCATGTAGGTTTGGATTTTTTTTTTCCCCTTAATAATAAAAACCTTCATTTAAAAACTGCATTTTGTGTTATCTTTCTCTAATATTTCAATTTGTTTGATGATCTGAAACATTTCAGTGTGACAAACATGCAAAAAAATAAGAAATCAGAAAGGGGGCAAACACTTTTTCACACCACTGTAACTGTGGTGAGCTATACTAATTTCACAATCTAAAAATTTAAGCAGCTGAAATAGGCACCATTCACAATGGCAAGAATATAAAACTAAAAGCAAAACTATTACAAGCCCTTAACTGTTTATGAACGCCAACAAGTTCCGGCTAGACTTACCTTAATCGGTATGTCTAGCCAAAATGTGTAGGCGGTTTTGTAAGAATAAAGAACATTTGCTTGTTACCTTGAGAGCTCGAGGTTTTAAACAATGTTTTACCCAAAGCACATCTAAAGAGTAAAGAAAACCATCATTGTCAACATTCAAACGGTACAACATATTGGGCTGCTAACAATGAAAGCAATTATCATGATCAGTCATTCAGCTGATGCTTTTCACAAGGCAATTAAAATACTGTACGGAACATTTGGACAACTTTAAGCACTGCACATTTCAAAAATGTCCAGAGATGCACAATTAAAAATCTAAATTATAACTTATATTTATATTCAATTATAAAGACTGCCGAGAATTAGACTTTTTGGAGCTCCCCCCCCACCTCTTCAGTGTCTACATCTAGGTACAGTATGTTAAGCACACAAGAGCAGAAATAGCCATGATAATTCTTTTGTGACCAAAATAGCAGCATCTTGTCAAAACGCATCTCCCCATGGCGACCACAGCTCACAAATTAAGAACAGGTCAGGAACTGCTTATTTAATGGTAAACCATCAGCTAGCCTTCTAGTGCGAGAAGGTTTCGTCCAACAATCAGCGTATTGCCATGTCACTTTTTACTTTTGTAAAATACAAGAAGCGTTTACTTTGCAGTCTCCATTGATTCTGTGCTCACTTCCAGTACCCATCACCACTACACCACTACAGCTGAGACATTTTAACACTGTTGGTAAAACATGAGGTCAACACAAAGTAGCCAGTCATTTAGGAAAAGAAACTGGTTGCAAAGCTAGGGAGGTCTAGAAACCTTGACCACGCTAGTAATTTTATTTCCCATGGCAATTTGATATCATATTTTCTCCTTAGCTACCAAATTAATCTTTAAAGGAGACTTAAGCTCCACTGGAAAAGTTCTGACCCTTATCAATGTAATCAGTGATAAGAGACTAGTGAAACAGTCATTCAGGGTACAAGGGAGACAACTACTAGTAATAAAAAATAAACTTAAGATTTGAATGAGTTAGGTTTTTTTTAAAAACAGTGTTTAACTATTTACTAATTTCAATGCAATACTAGAAAGCCTAGTAGTAAATAACTTTTTGGCGAGTCATTGCTAAAGCTGAATCTTTAAGATGATATTTAATACTTCACAGCAAAAAGCCTTTTAGGATGTCTTTGGAATACTTCGTATAATAGTGGGTACTTGGGAATATTTAAATTATAACGAAACGTGATCACCAAAATCCACCCATCAACTGGTAAGTGCAGAATCACAAAAAAACATGAAAATAATAAAAAAATAAAATACCACCACTACTGTCATATAAAAACTTGGAATTGCTACAATTAGCGATTTCTAAAATCAAACTTGAGTGTGCTGAAACAATTCCATACAAAACAACTTTTCACTCAATTTAGCAATCAACTAGCATCATTCCAAAGGAAGCAAGAATAAAAACCTTTTCCTTGATCTTACATCACAGAGAAATCCTTTCCTTAGGAATAACCGGGAAAACGCATTGTAACTCCCAATAAACTACAAGCTCCAACGGGCAGACCCAATAACGGTAGTGAAAACCTTCTTAAGAAAGCAGGCTGCAATCAACAAGCAAACCAGGTTTTAAAGCTTGAATGCAACAGCACTCCAGGGCTCTGGGGGAAACAACTTGCCTATTACAGTTTCAGAAGAATAAGCCACAATGCTTCGATGATTAAAGCCTGTTACACAAACATCTATTTAGAC
Source organism: Atractosteus spatula (assembly GCF_055471065.1). Lineage (NCBI taxonomy): Eukaryota > Metazoa > Chordata > Actinopteri > Semionotiformes > Lepisosteidae > Atractosteus > Atractosteus spatula. Next base: position 59,813,336 of record NC_142708.1, on the reverse strand, counting down.
AGTAACTTCCAGTACTACCATAAAATAGTGGTTTCTTTAAAGACAGCATATTCATGGACAAGTAAACTCTGGAACGTACAAGTCCATCTGGAGGGTGAAGGCATACTAATTGTGGAACAGAGTGTACAATATACTAATATGCTGACAAAGGTGCCAACTAATTTTAGTTTCATATAATTTCGTGTATTTTTTTGGAATTAATGGTTGTTGAAGGAGAGAAAGCGACATTTCCTAAGAATCTACCTGTAGTCTGGTCACTGCCCAGAATCATTTACAAAAAAGAACAGGTTTGTACACATTCTTCTTTTATTGAGAAGACTTTACAATAGTTCAACATTCTTTCCTATTACATGCAGATGCTGCAATAAAATCTCTCAAATTAGACTTCCAGGTCTTGTAACCACTACTGAATATAAGGATTTTCTTATTTTGTTTTCCTAAATAAGAATCATGGCAATTGCAACAAAAACTGTAGTCCTGTATCAACCAAGATGTGGGAACTGCTCTACAAATTACATTTTTAAAATGATCTTCAGAATTACTGTACTGCTTCAACTGCTAAGGACATTAATTTTTGCTTTTGTGCAGAAAAGTAAGAAGCACTCATATACAATTATTTTGAATGAAACACACGCACAATGTTTCATTGATTCAGAACATTTACAATATTGTCTGAAGTCCCAAAAGATTTCTCTGCAACTATGTTAAATAGATCCATTTTGGTTATTCTAGGTTATCAGGTTGTCAAATGCATATGAATGTGTCATATAACATATACCTTTTTCAATGATAATGAGTGAAGTCTTCACACAATATATTTTATGAAACTGCCACACTACTACAATACGACAGTGGAACTGTCGGAAGCAAACAATTTGTATTTTTTGTTTAAACTTCCACTGCGATATGGGATAAGTCTTCCTACAAAACCAATTTCCTTGCTGCCAACTGCTGAATTCCTGTATATCTGAATGCAGTAATAAAAACGTAAAACTTCACAAGGGAAAATTGGTAACCGTGCAAATGAATATTGCACATTAAGTTGATTTTATAATGATTATATACAGATAGCAGACAGCAGTGATGCTGCATCATTTTTTGTAATTCACCAGCCTGGACTTCAGAGATTCATCTTTACTTTTATGATAACAAGCACATTACCCAGCTTCCTAGGATTCTGCTCTGGTCCCTCTAGCTATGATAGAATAAGGTATTTCAACCACAAAAGCACAACAGTCTCAATTGTAAAGAGTATGCTGCACTGTGAAACAAGCCATAAAACATAATCCATTCATTAAAAACAGTCACATGGCTTTTAGCTAGTACAATGCAACAACTGAGCATCAAACTGTCCAAAGAAATACATGGACTTGTAGCGCTCAATGCATGGATTCTAAAACCACTTAAGAGAACAGACATAGATCTGCAGTCTCCAAGTGGCGCTAATCGTGAGTTACGTGGTCTGTGGTAAGGTTATGCCTAGTTTATTGCTACAGTTTATGAAACAAAAAAGATCTTAAGAAACACACACTGTTGGATGTAATTTGTGGGTAAATGCTTATGGTCATGAATGGAAGCTGTATATTACTCCACAGACTGGAATTAGAAGAGTCGGAGGACAAAAATAAACATTAAATCAACATCATAAAACAAGAACAAATCCTCATCTTTGATGAAAAAGCCTCAGTTGACCCCCATAAACATTTTTTTATCCAATACAGAGGCCATGTCCAAAACAGATGACTTAAGTAAAGAGGCTCCTAAGAGTATCCTAAGGCTTTCAAAACCTCTGCAACATTACAACATTACCAAGAGAAGCAACATAATTGCCACCCAGCCTTTTTTCTCTTGAAAAATAGGGTTTTAGATTGTTATGAGAACTCTGCCGAGGAAAAACAATTTAGAAAAAAAGCACATCGAAAGACAAATCAAACTGGCAAAGAAGTAAAAGCTTTCAATGAGGAATTACTTAGCAGTAAGTGACCTCATAGGCTGAGGGAGATTTATACTAGTTATGCAATAAATAAAGCAAAGCTTTCAAGTTACACTTTAAATAAAAATGTATTATCCCATTCCTTAATAAAGGAGTTTATGGCCATGAATCAGACTACGAGTTCTCGTTCTAGAGTACATCCACAAAGGCTGAACAACAAACATCTAATTGAAACATCTATGAAAGGATGCACCACTGAACTGAAATCTGGAGAGCTCTCACATCACTGTGACAATGTATCTGTGGACCCTGCTCCAGATTGCTGACCCACTTATTGGGGAATTAAGCACTCCCTGTTGCATGATCCTATCTATGCTACACAGCTATTCCATCTGTTTCCCTTGCTGGTTTTCACAACAAGTCCCTAATTGGCTGTTTTATTTTAAAACGTGTCAATACAGTCCAGTAGCCATCAATGCAGACAAAAATGCAATCCTTGCAATTGCTTTCCTTTAGAAAAGTTTTAATGCATAAAGAGCTGGTTAACAGACAAAACTAAAAGTCACTCCTAATTACTGCTAAATCAATTCAGAAATCTTGACACCCCACCCCTGCCAAAGCTCGTACTCTGCTAGATTAAAAAAAAAGCCAGTGTAATAGTTAAGCGAAGCAAAAATGCATTTATCAGCACTAAATAGTACCCCGAATTCAAGATCACTAATTTCAGGTCTAATTTTTAAATTCATGAGTTCACAGGCCTTAAACATGTCTGGTCTGTTTTCTGGTACACTCTTCCAGATTGTGCTTCTTCTGTGTTCTATTTAATTTTGAAGTCTTCCTCTCATTCACGTAAAAGCATAAGGAAGGCGCTGAATTAAAAAAAAGTATAAGTAAAGATTTGTTTCTTAAAGCCACCCTAACACAACAGGTTGCAAGCTTGCAAATACAAAACATCACTGGATTCCTTTTCCTCGGTATAATGCAAAATACAATACTGTATTTTGCAGAAATTAACTTAACTCAAAGGGGTGAAAAAAATAAATATCTTGAGTTTGCTTTTTTCAGTAGATTCAACAGCTTCAAACATTTAGGACGTGCTCAGTTGGTTCCAGAGATTTAAGCATCTCTAGAAGAGTACTCAAAACTAGTTTCTCCAGAGAGAAACCATTGCATATTTTTTAAAAAAACAGAACATTGCAAATACATTTAATGAAGTACCAAAACAGCAGCTATAGTAGTTGTTCAAAACAACTGTAATATTATGTCATGATAATTATTCAGGATCAATTTTGCCAAAATTTATCTACAACCACCTACGATAAGGTTTTTCCGTTTCATGTTTTTAATCAATACCATTCTACCAACAACAGAAGCACGACAGACCCAATGACTTATCAGGTTTCTCAACATTCTTTACTTTGTTCTCACTTCTGCATACTAAAGACTCACATTTCTTACTGCAGAATTCTGAAGAAAACAAGAAATAGCAGGAAAATGGCTAAATATTGCTTCATTACCATAAACATCTGGAAAAAATCTAGTTATTCAAAATCTAAACCTAAAATCTAGAAAATCTAAATTTACTGCACGTAAATTTTAAAAACTATTAAGGGTTACCTGAAAAGTTGTCATTTTTTTAAAGAGCAGATTGAGTTTCTTGTTAATTGGATACAAGATTAATTATTCATACTTCATTATATCCTACAAACCCTTTGAACAAATTTTTAAAATCAAAAGTATGTTCACTCCAAGTTCTACCTAAGGCAGATAATATGGTTCAACAGCAGGAAGTGGCACACTTGTGGTGTACAAACAAAGGCAAGATACTGAATACTGTTTGTTTTGAGGCCCACAGCCAAAATCCAAATGAGATTGAATGAAAAATGAATAGTATTTCACTTAGAGTGGAAGCCTTAAATTAAAGTTTCTTTTACATTTTGTTGCAAGGTCAGCACCTACATGTGCAAAAGCCTGTCAATTTACTACACTGGGCAATCTCTCTAAAGTGCTGAGCCTATGTCAACATATGATGTGCTCATTACATCCTGCCACGGGGTAAGCTGATCGATTAGAGAAGGGCAATTAGTGAGCAAATCCGTCAATTCGTTCAAACCACCTCTCAGGAGGAAACCAAGCTTAAAGCTTTTTTTTTAAAGCCTTGCCTTTAGCTGTGCAGTGAGAGATTTAATCTTAAAGTTACATTACGAAGGAACATTAATCCATTCACTGCTAGCAACACTGCCACCATGCAAACTGAGTTTATCAGATCTCAGGAGCTACACAAGGCTGGGCCTAGTCTTTACAGGGATGGAAAACCTCCAGTGAAAAGCAGGTACTGCTTTAAGTGGAGCTCTTCCCTTTGGAATAGAATTTTCAAGCCAATTCCTAAGCGTTGTGGCAGGGCACATTAGCTGTCCTTTATACAAAATGCTAAACTGCAGTCCTGCATTGAAGACCGCGTGGTGTGTTTGCAAGAGTAGGGGTTTTAGTCCCAGAGTCATGGGTTTCTGACCTCCCTAATTTCCCCTGTAACTCAAGACAACTAATTTCACACTCGTCTGCTACAGAAGAAGAAAGCTGGAACAGTAGCCAGAATCTGAGGTTGTTTTTTTGAAGCGGATGAAAATGTACACAATAAATAGCACACTAATTATGCCAGCAATTATATTCTTAATCTGTGAACTAAAACAAATATATATTACAAATAACATTTAATTTAGACCATTCTCTGTGTTTCACATTTGCTTAATTGGGCAGTTGACACTTAGCATATGGATTCAAACATCTGCTTGAAGATTGGTTCAACTTAAGCTCAATGCACCATTAAGAAGTGAAAAGTGTAACATTTCACTTCTGATCCCAAATGCCATCAGTAAAAACTAAAGTACATCAAATTATAAACGTAAAATGTCAATAAGAAAATCCAAGTCATTGTAAAAGTATAAGGTAAACATCTTGTAAAAACAATTCTTGTACGTTTTACCTGACTATTCAATATTTAAAACTAAAAATTAAGAAAGAGTAAAGTTTTTTTTTACAAATGTAACATGTTGTATCATTACTAGACTGAAAAAGCTTTTGTTTTTGTTATAAAGCTGAACTTGGTTGCAAGCTTTGTTCATGAGTGTTTCTACAAATTCCTAAGTGCAAACATTCCCACTAGTGGATTAAAATCATCCATTAAAAAGAGCTGTGAAGGATTCTGAATGGGTCTCCTGAAGAAGTTTAATTTGAATGAATTCCAGGTTATGCTCCAGAGAGAGTTCATGACCAACTAGCTTAGCTCATAATGAATGGGTACAGATTCAGACAACTACAGAAGAGAAGCGTATACATAATGTTTAAAGGCGGCAATATCCTACCTGTATCGAGCACAACTTTATTTTCTTTTATATTTTCATGCATATGTTACATAATTTTAGATAAATTAAAGAAATATATATTTATAGTTATTTATTAGTGCAAATCAAAGGGCATTATTTGCCATCCATTTTCCTTAATATTTGGATCGATCATTGTCATTACCAGAAAATGTTAACTGATGCTGGTCCAAATAAAATGTTTGATTTTGCATGATGAAAATATAATAAAACCCCAACAGTGACACTCTGGGTAATGGACTATTTTTAAGGCATTGATTCAGCTTTACGTTCACATTGCCATCTACAAGTTAACAGTCACTAAGTGTAAAGGAAAGAAAGGACAGATTACAAGTACTGGAGCAGAGCAGGCCATCTGGGGTGCTGGGTTCAGTAGTGAAATAGGTCAGTCAATGGTATAAACAGCTTCGGCAATCACAGTTGCTCACAAGGAGCCAATAAAAGCACAAAAAGTACAAAATAATTTTATTTGATGGTCTATATTTAAACCAGTTTTGTTGTAGTACCTGGTCCACAACCTCAGTTGAAATATTCCTCTGAAACTAGAACAAAAGTTTTAACTATATAAACATTTATAAACCCAAACGCATGTATTGTCCAGATTTCTATAGTAATCTGGATTAATAAGCATGTCTTTTACAAACAATGGCTTTCTGCTTGGCAGGGAAGTTCCCCAACCACATTCTTAATGCCTTTGCATCCTGATGAGGTTTTTCCCTTTAGCACAGTATACTTTGTATGTGGGATGACTTTTGTCACCAAGGTTCAGCAATAAGCTTTACCTGATCGCTAACAGAGTGAATGCTCAGTAACAAAGCAAGCAAGTTTCCACTCTGGAAGTCCCCATGCTGCAGGTAGAAAAACTGAAAGGCCAATTAAATCAATATCTTGTCATCTGAGCACCACACTGTTTAGCAAAGAAAAAGTAATGATCACATTTTTCTTTCCCATTTAAAATGCCAAACCTTGCGAACAGCAAGGCCTTCAATGAATTGCTTAAGGGTTATTCTGTATTTTTAAAATCAGAGCAAAAAAATGAATTTGTGAGTAATATCTGTGTGATTAATTTTGCCTTCTACTACATCCATGCTACATAAGAAAACAAAGCAACAAAAATGAGATGACATCAGATTGCCCAATTTGGATTTCCATTTGCACTGGTCATTTTGCAACTCGCCTGACTATTTCTTCAAGGATGGCTGAGGATGAGAATTCGTATTTTTGCATACCTGCCAGAACTCACCCTATTTTTTGCAACCTAGCACTGAACAAATATGTTTCAATCTGCCACTAAATGAAAAGGGAATAGGTGGTAATATGAAAGTGCCACTAATGTGTTTGATTAATTGCCACAGCTTAGAATGTAAGCACTACTGCTCCAAAATATCTTCGCTTCCCACAGACCTGCTACAAACTGGATTGTTTTCACATTAAATGAAGACCTTGAATGCAAACAGTTGGGTCAGATTTCTCTTTCTTTCATGAAGATGTACCTTTGTAACAAAATCACACGGCACACATGGATCACAGTACTGTTTAAGAAAATAACACTGGTGAAGTATTTGTATGCATTTAGTTGTAAGTGGTGAGGATATAGAGTTATATACAGTTTGCAATACCTTATCAATTCATTTAAGATTGGGCTGAGTAGGAACTGCCACACCTGCTCAAAACTGGAGCTAGTTTGAAAAAGGGGGAAATTCTGTGAGGCTGAACTCAAGAGGTTCAGACTTTTGCTGCACTGGCACTCAAAGGTATTCTATATTCCAGACAATCCTATCCCTTTTCATCAAACCAAGACCTTGGAGACTGCTTTGTATTCATATAAAGCTGTGAACTTTAATTAGTGTTTCAAATAACCAGTGTATTAAATACAGTGTTATTAAAACATATTATCTGATAAAATAGTTGAGTGTGATCAGGACAGGACTGAGAAACTACGGTACTCTTCAGAAAAAGGCAGCATCCCAATGTATAGTACAAAATATACTGATTATTGGGAATGCATCTTAAACTTAATTTCAACCAATACGGACTCAATAATTAGATGGAAAAATATTTTTTTTCCCATCTTACTCATGTCTTAAACAGTTTATTGAATCCAAAACATCTCGCAAACTACATAAATATCATGAAGTTGATACCAGCATATTTTGTACATCAATTTTAAACATCAACTAGGCAATAATGAAAAGGTACTAAATGCAGAAGTGTAGATACAGGCTTCTGCAGAGATGCAGAACGAACACTGGTCAAGTACCTGTGTACCTCTTGTAGCATTTGTCATCATTAATAGCATAAATGCAATACGAAAACATTCACAGCACACTATCAATATTGAACCTCTTAGAACAAAAAAATAAGCATCTGACAACCACACCGCATTCTGTAATTCTCCCAAGGTGAAAATGTTCTGAAGTTGTTCTGCAGAAGCATAGATAATACAAAACCTATGTCTGTCAGCTAAACCTCGGATAACCAAGATAAAAATAAGTCACTGGACATTGCTACAGTGGCAATCGGCATATTTCCTCAAGTTAAAATATGCATTTTAGAATTGTGGGTTGAGGGGGTCTGGGTTTTGGCATATCTATCCATATACTGATTACACATTTGACAATCTGATGCAGTGCACGTTAACGATGTACCAAGAGATTTTTCTCCGTATTCTGTGTACATGAAGCCTTTAAGACGCTCAAAACAGTTCTAAAAATAACCATTAGGGAGGCAGCTTTCCTTCTCTACAAGGCCAAATGGTGTAGTGTTTTTTTTTATTTTAAAATGACTCTACCAAATTCACTTTTTTTTTTTACAAAATGCTTGATTTTTTGAAGAGTATACTGACTTTTAGAATTCATCTCCACAATTGCACTTTGGATAACTGGAGACCATAACATCTGCATCAATTTAGGATTTAAAAAATAAATGTTACTGAAATATGGTATTATCAATATTCCTTTTACTAGTACTAGTTTAAAATTACAATTATCATTGCCACGATCACTGGAAAAAGTAAAAAATACAATTGCAATAAACTTTACTTTATCACTTTAAAAAAGTTTATTTACTTGAAATATAAATCACATTCACTCAAGAACTAGGACACACTGAGCAGAAATTAGTTAAAATTAGTTTCTCCAGCCACAAATGGAAAAGGCATTTATTCATTTGGTTTATCCCACTGGTAAGTTTTTATGAAATACCACAAAGTCCTAGCAAATCTTGTTGACTGGGTCTACCCAAATTTAACTTAGAACTTTCCAATTACTTTAAGCAAAAAAAGGAAAGGTGGTATATTCTCTCTCATGGTTTCCTGAAGTCACTTTTCTCTACCACCACTTTAACATTTAGCTGAAACAGCCAATGCCTGGGAAGGTTAGGAGAGCAACTGCAGATTTTGAAAACTGGTGGCGGCAGCAAAAGAAAAGAAAATATCCTTTAAAAACATACGCAACCCCACTCTCCACATGCACACCGTCTCAATGGGAAATCAAAAAAGCTGTCTCATCACTTTTGGCATCATTCACGATCTTACTGCACAAATGAGACCTGAGAAGTTAAAACAATCGCCGATGCCACAGTACTCATCTGTTATTTACAGTTTCTCACCATCAACTTAGGCATTCAAGAAGTGAACTACTAATAACTGGTTTCAGTGCTGGATGTCACAATGCTTTACTCTGTACCATACTAGCAAGGCAACAGCTTTTTCAGACAGTATTTCAGCCTAAAACCTTTAAAATACTGGTATTTTATTGAAAACAATTACTCATGCCTCCCCTTCCAAAAAAAAAAACTTCTGCAAGCTTTTTACTGAAATACTTATTATACACATGCATAGAATACTTGGAATTACTCACATAACAGTATCCTTACACCACTCCACTTAAAAAATGAAACACAGTGATTTCCTGCACTGAAAATGGGAAACATCTCCAGACAAGGGGGATTTCATGTCCGATTCCTATTTTCTTTCCTATGTTTTCCACATTCGTGCAAGCAATGAAACAGCAACTTGGGATGAGAATTAAATTAAGTTGTGTCAGCAAACCTTGATGGATAGCCTAATGCTGCATCAGGGATTTACAGAAACCATCAGGCACATTCATGCAAAATAGTTTCATACTGCAGAACACTCTCCAATTGTTACATTAAGTATTTCTTTTAAATTACACAGCAACTTATTTTTTACTGACAATTGTTTTTTCTGACCAAATCAATGTCTTGTACATATATTAAAATACCAATGTTCAAATTAGGAGAGTAAATAAGACAAACAGATATGCTATGCTTAATACACACTGACTCATACTATAACAACACATCTTTACAAGCCCTTGATCTTGGTCTAGTTTAATTAGATTAAAAAACAAAAGCACTAAAACGTTTCAAACCAACTACTTAATTCTGGATAAAGTCAGATCAAGTTACACCCGACTACCTCCTCATACAATAACTGGTTAAAAGCAGTGATTAAAAAAGTCAACTTTCTAATGATGGCTCCATTTGACAGGTGTAGTCAAAAAAAAGTTAACCAATTCTTTAAGAAATACCCAGCAATCAATATTCTCTTTTCACTGGCATAGTACCCACCCATTACATATATGTTATTTTGAGAGCAATCTTAAGTTTGCGACTCTGGACAATGAGGAAAAAGTAAAAAGCGATGTGGACTTAAGCAGAAAAAGTTTATTCTAAAACCCTAAAAGAAGGATACCTGTGGTTGTTGCACCCGTTCATTCTCTGGACTGATTTCGAAAGCACAATGCCTGCCTCTTCAAGGTTAATTTCATTATCGTTTGCTGGAAACTTCTAGGAGTACTTAAGGGTTTTTTTTTCCTCTCACATTTGCCTTACTTACGACAAACTAAAATATGACCAGGTCTTGACTCTGTAGCTCTTCTTGCATATCTTAAAATTCAGAATGCCAAACACTCAGATACCTAGAAAAAAGGACTGGAAAAGACTAAAGCTACAGAATTCAGATCACTGATGAGCAACTGAAACTCAGTCCTTTGTGGAATAGAACATAGATTGTTTCACGTAGTCTCCTCAGTGGTATTTTTACAACTATTTGCAAAAAAAAATAACTTCCACTTCTTTCACAGATGCTTTGTATTACAAGAAAATTAAATCAAGCTGGACCACGTAAAAATACTGTAACACTACAAGGGAATCACAGCAGCTCTTACACTAAAGCTCAGCTGCTGCCTTTCAACTTTAAGCTGGCATGGCTAACAGAGCCAAATCTCAATCAAATATGAAAGTCTAGGAAATACCTTTCCAGAAGACGTTCTTGTAGGCAATGTATTACTGAACCATGCTAAATGGGCTCCACCAGCAAACTGAAGTGACACCACATTATTTATGTGGAGAGTGAGAAGGGAATGGGGGGTATCATTCCATAGGGGAAACTAAAGCATTTGTTTTCAGACACCCAGAAAAGCCCTTTACTCCAACTTCCCATCCTTTGTACTTCAGAGCAGCAACCTACAACAACTTCAAGGTCCTATCTTAGTGGTTCAAGAAAACAGAATAGCAACACACAAGTAAATACTTTAGTAGATTGAAATATTAGTTTACATAGTCTCTAAGCGATACATGATTTTGTAAATTTCAGATGTTGCTAAACTTTTTGGAACTTTAAAACAACTGTAAAAATGTTTATAAACAAATGTATCTTAAAAATTAACCTGAAATTTGAAAAGTAAAAAAGAAATCACAGGACTGCAAATGCAATTAATGATCTATACCCCAAGTTAACCTGGTGAACTGCATCAGCCTGATGTAGGAAGTCTCTGGGCAGTATGATGGATAATAATTCACTCATCTCTGCCTCTTTACTACTTTACCCATAAAAGGTTTTAAAGTTTTAAAAGCTCCTTGGTCTTAATACTTGAGTTGGATTATCATAAAACAAAACATAAGAAAGAAATGAGAAGAAATCCTTTGGTAGTAGCTAACTGGTCGAAGGAGCTCATCCAGCCAATTCTTAAAGGAAGCCAGGGTGTCAGCTTCAACAGAAAAATTAAATCACAATGCAAGCCGTCGCCTTAAAAAGTAGTGAGAGAATGCAAAGAGATGGATGCATTTACTATATAGTCAATTAAACCACTTTTAATTTCACACAGATGACAACACTAACTTTGTGACCTTCCAAGCTATGCTTTAGCATCTGACCTGATTTAGGGTATCCATGGCAAAGTGTGAATATATACGATTATCTTCATAAATGTAAATTACATGCTTTTGTTTTTTTCAATTTTACCAGTTTGGAGAAGACTGTGTAGATTATAAATCAAAGGTCCCATTTGCAAGCTCAGACAGAACCAGCATGTGAAAGCTTTGCAGGAGGATGAATACTTTTGCAAGGCACAGTAAGCAAATCAATATTATGACCACCCCCACACCTTCAGCACATCTCTTGTAATTCATATATGAATGTCATCTTCGTAATCACTGCCAGTTATTCATCTCACAAGAAATCTAAAGTGGTCTGATCAGGAATGTTAGTCAGCAAAACAGTTATCATAAATTCTGAAACCAAAATTTAAATAAATTCAGCAGATCATAAATTGCTCAGCTAACAAAAATGCTATAAGAATATGATATCGTTTCTGCCTTTTAAAAAAACAATAATAATTCACATCCTTAACTTGAATCCCTGGATAAAAATGCTTTTCTATAGGAGGGCTGAGATAAGGCATTGCACAAGTAAGCCTCGAGTTTAAATATACAAGGGCCATGAGGAATGTCTGATTTACGTTTAGGAAACCTAATGACAGACTTGAAAACAGAAGGTATCAAGGGATGCTGACTACCACCTGCGCTTTTGGTTAAAGACAATTAATAGGACACATGGTAACTATAACCAGCTGCAAACATGGTTCACAGATGTACAAGGACACTACTGATAATGATTAAAATTAAAATCAGGAAATACATGTCTTCCTTCAAAGGCATCTATATTTTAAAACCTTAGGATTTCTGAAATACAGTTGTTTATATTTTCTTTGCCATCCATTGTCTCAAGGTGTATGTGAAGATATCAAGGATCACACAAAATACAGGCAGCAAAAGTTGATTTCACTGGTGTGGACATACAAGCAAGAGCTGCAACAGAATAAGAGCCTGGAGAATTGAAACATCATGGGGGAAAAAATGGGAAAAAGACAAGTAAACTATTTTCTGTTTAACCTTAAGCCTGACAGTAAAACTAAGAGAACGATTCAAAGAACCAATAAAAAAAAAACCCACTAACACATAAACCCTACATTATACTCAATGTCTTGTCAGTTTTATTTAGAAACTCCGCTGCTGCTGGTAATTACCTACAGAGCTAAAGCAAAAAATAAAATGGAATACAGGAAAATATTTGACAAAACAGCCCTTGTGCAGGGTAAATGGTAAATCAGTATACATTTTAGAAAACTGGAAAATATTCTGAAGACCAAAGCACATGTTACGTTACTGTGACTTCAAATAGATATTTATTAGGAGGTTCTTAAAAACTGAAACAGGATTAATAAAAATTATGTTCTGTGATGAAATCTTCTCAGGAAGCCCTGTTTCTGTCTTAGGAAAGGATTAACCACTAAATCTGCCTGAACATAATGTTGGTTCATATGTGTTTATAATAAGCCAGCCAGCCAAGCCTCCCCACATGCATATTTCACAGATGCATTTTCCTTATCCAGTTTACCTATTCAAGCAGTTTATAAAGGATATAAGGACAGCATTTGGCTAATAGGCTAATAGGAAGAATGGGCCTTGGATGCATTTACTAAGAAGATTGTTGAAGAAATCCGGTTTAAGATGTTGATTGCAGTAGGGGGCCCCTTCTACTAAGCTGCCCAGTTAAGATTATATTTTAATTGCAGATTTTGTGATCAACGACGAACAACAAATCAATAAAAAAAAACATCCAAGGCCAGCTCATAATTTGGCCTGCCTCTTCAATATCGCGCCCCAGTCTTAACAGTCCTTACCTTGGTATTGTGACACACTTGGTATTGCAGTTCTGAGTGGTAATGGCCTTCTCCAGCTCATCCAACTGTCCTGTTTTCTTGAGCTTCTTCACCAAACTCTTCACAGCCTTCTCACACCACTTCTCCTCCTGCCCATTCTGCTCCCCCCCACCTGCACCTCCTGAGCCGCTGGCTGACTTCTTCCAGCCCAGCAAGCGCTTCACCACGGGCGGGGTGAAAGGCAGGATGGAGGACATGGTTCAGTATTCCCGAGAGGCAGACACACGTGCACCCAGAAAAGGTGAGCCTGCGCTCTCCCCGCCGGCCTTTTTTGGGAAACCTGTGCAGAGACAAAAGAAATCCAAGAGGCTGTGATGACAGATCCCAAAATCCGGGCTCAAAAGCTTATAAGTGCTCAGCTGTGTACACTGCTGTCCCTGTTTTTAATGAGATGGCATACAATATCAGACATAAAAAGAATCCGAACTTGAGATTAAAAGCTTCTAACATTTAGCTTCCTCTCTACCACTATAACTCCAAACAGTCAACACTGAGGTCTTTAGATAATTTAAGTCTTCCAAACCTCTAATTCTGAAATCAGCATTCTGGGTTTTCCTAGAACTCTTAACAGTGAGCTCAAAGACCACAGAACACTGTGAAAACAGGCCATTAGTTACTGATTTCCACCTTCTTACCCAGTAGGGGAAATACCATACAATGCACTAATGACTCCTTATTAATAAAACACAGGCATTTTCAGGGTGAAGGCCTGCAACAGAAAAATGCTGGGGTTTTTTTTGCTTGGCTGATTTGAGAAGTTGAAAAAAGTATAAATGCAGAAATAAGTACATACAAGCCAACATTAAGCGAATGCTTCATGCACTTATTATAAAGAAACTGTATAATACATGCCTTGTAAACATACACTGTTAGAACCTGCAAATAGAAAGACTCAAGTTGTTTAGAGTTTGTTATGCTAACTATATAACGGGTAGGCCTAATCATTAATAAAAATATAATACTGTAGATGTTCACATTAAGCACTCTTTTTCATATTAAGCTCATTCCCCCCTTGTGTAAACAATCCACAGACTTTTTTACCCAACATACTGTACTAGAGCATGATGTAAACCACAACATTCTAGCTGTTATGAAGAGTTTAGTACTTAACAGTCAGCAGAATGAAATATTGTACGAATGACAAGATTTGATGTCATGCAGACATCATCATGGACTCTTTTCAGCAACAATCATGGAACATGACAACTTAAAAGTGAGCACACCTTAACCAAAGATGTGAGAGACTCAAGCACATTAATTAAACAGCTGCTGTAATACTTGCTAATGGGCATCTATTTCTAGAACCCACCTTTAATTACTATTAATAGTTTGAAGGCAACAAATATTGATGATTATGGCGATATCAAAATTTTTCATTTCAGCAAAACAATCACTTCCAGTTCAGCAGTTTCTAAAGAGACCCCTGGAAGTGCTAGACTGGGAACAGTCACTTCATTTCAAATCCACACAAATCATTACAGAAGGGTTTACAATACTAGACAACAATTTTAGGAAAACCAACTATCTGAACTCGCATAAATTAATGGGCAACACTTTATAAGGGACAGATGACAACCCCCCACCACCACCACAAAAAAATCCAAATTGAGAATTTTAAATCGTTTCAAAAAAGATGCATCAAAATGTTTTCCAGCATTATAATGGGATTTCCACCTCTTTGCACATGCTGTAGTGTATACAGAAATGGTCATAAACGTGCTTTTAACTTTCACTATGGTTATTTCAAACACAGACTGAAATTAACGCTTTGCATTGCAGTTTTTTCTTCTGACGTGTGTAGTTAAAGTCTTTTTGCTGTCTACTTTAAGAGAGAGCAAGAATAATCCAGTACGTTAAGAGACTGCTATTTAAAGCCGAAAACCTTGTCACAAAAACGATTTCAGGCAGCATTGATAAGAATCGATTTCTGCGGCTGCTGCAAAGGAAGACAATGAGTAATAAACTCAAAAAAATGGTGAAGCAAACGCATCATGGGAATTGTAGCATAAACTTATTCTTTTAAATTTTACAAGACGTGAAACCTTCAACCAAACCCAAAAGGCGTCGCACTGTAAGTGTTAAAAACAAGATACCCCACTAAATTAATGTGGTCGAAGCTAATCAAACATTATTTTCCAAACAGAAGCCATCAAGAAAGAATTTAAAATGTCTTAAAGAAAATTATTTTAAGAAACGTTTATAAAATACCTCAAGTATATCTCAAATATAGCCACCCTCTATAGCTTTATTTAAACTTTTGAGAGGCAAGTGACAACCCCAAGCCTGTATACAAAAGACGTGCGCAATCGTTTTCACCTAGGGCTTGCAAACATGGGCATTACATATTCGATATATATGTGTTACATATTCGAAGTTACCAAATTACAAAGCCTAAAATAAAATGCACTCGAAAAAAAACAGAATTCGCGAGTTATGAACAAAGAAATCCTCACATTCACGCCCTACAAAATGTTTCTGTACCGTTTTCCGGTACTGGAACTAAGCTAGTCCTAATCGACACCTGAGGAATCTCGTTGAACTTAATATAGCCCCTTTTTACCTCACAAGTAAAGATGACAAGAGGCATCCAAACTAAAAGACTGAAATCACTTCATGATCCTTAGTTCAGGATTTTGTGATCTAAATATTTTAAAATTAAGATACTCTGATCGATTAAATAAACAAACTTGCAAAAACGAATTGCCCTCGCTTATGGACACTAAAGTAACCTAGGGCTCCTTACCAGGTACAGAAATACGAAGACAGCGACAGGGAATCAAAATACGTGAAAAGTTTTTGCCCATCTCTCTCCCCCACACAATTTTTCAGCAACAATTGCCGTTACGTAACACCCATCGTCACATATTCACAAAGCCAAAGCCCGGAGCATGGACTTCGAAAACCATAAATACCTTGAAAAAAATAAGAGAACCGGTCTCTAGTCGGATTTCCAAGAAACAAAAAAGCCCCAACTACAGTGACATCTCAAGTGAAGCAAAACAGATCGAAAAGGTATCACATCGAGCATGCAAAACAGGCCAGGCCGTCGCTAAAGTACATCAGCTAACATCGCTGCACTGATAATCCAAGGACTGCTAGGAGAAAACACACACACACTAAAAAAAAACTCACCTCGAAAGATTTTAAGTACAGTGTTGTTGATCAACGCTCAGGTTCCACTTTGCTGGAGTGGTGAAACCGCTGATGAAAATCTTGATCTTGCACGGGCTGTCCGATGCAGCCCAGCGACCCCGCAGCCACTAACTGAGCTACAATGAAACAATAAAACCCAGGATCGTCGCCGATGTTTATCCACAAAACAACCAGATAAGGCTATATCCCTGGCAGGAACCTCAGTGCATATTCGGCAGGCTGTCAGCGGGTTTTTTTTCCGTTTTCGGGCTAGCCAGCGAATTAAGATCCCGGGGAATATTTAGGGTTACTTTAGGTGACAGAAAAATAAACAGGATTTTAAAACATGTTTCCAACCCGCCCTTCTTTATCTCAAGCAAAATACTCTTACTTCCTTTTAAGCAGTATCATGCGAAAGGGGACTAGAGGCTCAAAACGATTAATTAAAATAACGTTTGCTTTAAATATATATTTTGTACAGATCTATAAATTATTTTTTTCAGCGAGTTTTTTCCCCCTTCTACCCCAGTCGCCCCGACACACTCACAGACGAACGGCCTCGCACTCAACAACCTATCTATCCCCACGGCTCGCTACGCGACAGCTTCCCGAGATTAAACCCGCCTTTTACCCTCCTATTGGGTGGTAGTGTAGTTCGAAGAGCGTAGCTCAGAATATATCATGCTCGCGATTGGTTAAAGGCAGTGTCAATCATATGTCGTCATGCGCAAGCAGGAACTAATAGTAGAACTAAAAGTTACGTATACCCATATATATTTTTATTCGCCGAAACGCTCTGTCAATAGAGCGTCTAGATTACATCCAGAGACTCAATTGGGCATTCTACTGTCAATCAAATGACTTCATAATAGATTTGGCTCAGAGGAGGGGTGGGGATTAGGAGGTTGGTGCGTTAGCTGAATCGTCTCAAAACATTTGTGTTGCTGTACCGCTATTGTGTTCCTCCGCCAAAGCAGATGAAGACAAAGTAGAGCTCTCTTTCTGGATGTGGAAGTTTTAGTAAGAAAGAGGGAGGACACGTGCGCGTGGTTTATGCGGTATGGAGAAAGGCTGAAGTCTTGTGTGGCGTCATGGCAGGACTGAAATATTTATTGTTGGATCTGTGCTGCAATAGTTACATAATTCATCACATAACCCCGTGCACAATCACTGTCCAAAAACATGTGGCACCTTTTTAGATGGATTTATACATGCAAACTATTGGTAAACACCGTACTGTTGCAATTGACCTTAGTTTTTCTACGTGTTTTCATTTGCGTTGCTGTGCGTTTAAGAAACAGCATGTTGACAAATCTTAAAATGGTCACATGAATTAATGTTTTAAGTATAAAAACACAAAATTTGATACATAATGACAAAAGCGGTTTCATATCGCCATAGTTACATAAAGAACTTTTACTTTTCTATACAATTGATCTTGCCTTTACAGCAGAAACGCAGCAGGTCAGGTTAACTACGTTGGGCACTTGTACGTTAGGAAATCCAGCTCCTTAGCTTTACGATACCTAATAACAGAATAATTCAAATATTTTCCGCTCATTTTTAATAACCGAACCGATGTTAAAAAAGTCAATCAGGTAATATGTCATCGCTTTCCAAAAATATATATGGTAACCCAGAAATAAACGAGGTTTTACAATGAGTAAAACGAAGTAATCAAACTTTCGTGCAGATCTAAATATGCTGGAACAGGCTGTGTAGAAAATGTATGAATTCTGTTTTTTACCTTTTTTTCTTGCTCCGAGAGACACTCATAGAAGAGCTGAGACGGAGCACTTTGAGAGACTGTATCTTTCTAGATAGTATCGGGGCCCGAAAGGTATTTCTGTTCCTTTTGTTGTATTTTGCAGACAAAAAATATCGCCATTCTTTACTTGAAACTGAACAGCAGCGTCTCCTTAGGATCGGTGTGTAGACACCTTTATCCAAAGCAGCTTGCAGAGGCCAAAGTTATTGTGTGAACGACTGTCCTGCTAGAAATAATGAATTATTGGTATTAATTCCCCAAAAGCAAAGCAAGGGGACGTTAAAATAAGCTTCTATTGTTCTCCAGATTCACAGGAAACGAGTAACTATCTCTTTTAGCACCTTCAATGCAGTCCTGTGGCTGAGACTAGGTGCCCGAGTAATGTTTTGATAGCTTTTGTGAAAAAAAGGAATTTGATAGTGGAACTAACTTTTTTATTTTCAGGCATCGGTACAGCTATGTAATTCTAGCAGGTGGCTGTTGGTGAGTGTAGCTTTTTGCCAACTTGGGAAAGAAACAAGGGAACCAGATTTAAAAAGATTTGAACATTGTAGAGACAGACGGAAACACACTGCGCACTCTAGCTGTGGCTGAATATAGTCTGTGGTGAGTATGAAGTGACAGGAGGTCATATGAGTGTCAGAAATAAAAAATATATATTTTGCTGTCTTCGGGATGCTGGACTTTTATATTTTATGTTGAATACACTGTTGTCTGGTTGGAAAAAAATGTTGATACAATGCTATTAAAGTTCTGTATTTTATTTTTCCCTGTGACTCTACCTGAAAAACAGAGAATAACTTAGCAAATCTGGCACAAAACAGGAATGTAAATGAAAAAAATCTTGCAAAACACAAAGGAAGCTCAATTAGCGAGAAAAGAACCAAGAAGAAAAGTGCAGATTGTATAAATTGCACCATCAAGATAATTATTTCTATTTTTATAATGCTTAGAACTGAAAAACAACACTAATAGCACTCTGGAGCACTGTTATGTAAGTGCTGTTCTCAGGGGGACCTTTCGAACCACTTAAGTACTGTAAAAAAGTGTTACTCTAGTCCATCTTAGTAGATATCCAATTAAACTGAATAGTTTGGAGGAAGACAGCTGATTTGGAAAAAAAAATAGAAGACCATTCCCCCTGTTATGGAAGAAAATAATTTTCTGCAGCCTCAGTGTCTTTTAATTTAATCTCTTGTTTTCCCTGGCCTTGGGCCCTGGGGGTGTTCCTGGTACTGGAAGCCCTGTTGTACATCCAACTCCATTTGACACTACTTAAGTACAGAAGCCTCAGCTCTGAACTTGCCCTTAACCCCAGCAATGGATAACTGTGGCCCTACTGGGTTTCATTCAGCCTGATCTCTAAGCCCATTAAGATAATTGAACACTTTTCCTAGGTCTTCAGAGCAGTAGCTGGTTTAAAAGAGCTTCATTTAACATTCTGGAATGTGGCCTTTGAGGGAAGTCAAAGCTTAGGGTGTCTCTGTGGTGACAATGGCACCATGAGCTCAAACTGCTGACGGTACTGCATGCCTCCCAGCCTACAGCCTCAAAATGCACATTTAAATTTGACCACTCAAAAGTTTTTTGATAAGGAAAATGTTTAGTTGGGGTCCACTTTAATTTTATTGGGACAGTGACTTATTGTCAGCCTCCTTGTTAAAATGTATAGGGTGAAGAAGGATGTCCCTAATTCTGTATAAGATCAGTTATATATAAACAGTATCCACAATATCAGGCCAAACATTTCAGGATCCTATTGATCTATTCACTCATTACAACAGCTATCCCAGAGACACGTGGTGTTAAACCTGAATGTGGACTGTGCAGAAACTCAGTACTTCTGATGAGTTTATTCTGACACAGCCAGTGGTGAGTGTTTTTGTTGTTATCCATAGGCACGAATTCCTCCTCAAGGCACGTGTCACCTTGTAAGTATTGATCCATTCATTTCTTAACTAAAACAGTTAATTAAAACATAAGGATACGTGAAACATTTTTTTCATATTTTCTATGGCTCTCTAGTTCTGGTTTCCAAATATCCTGTGTGATATGTGTTTTATTCAGTCAGTAGTATACTGTCAGGAGCCATATCACCCTGTGACTCACAACTGGCAACCCACTGAAGCTAAGCAGGTGTGAGCCTGGTTAGTACCTGGATGGGAGACATCCTGGGGAAAAACAAAGATTGCTGCTGGAAGAGGTGTTAGTGGGGGCAGTAGGGCACACTCACCCTGTAATCTGTTTGGGTTCTAATGCCCTAGTGTAGTGACGGGGACGCTATACTGTAAAAAAAAAAGTGCTGTCCTTTGGATGAGAGGTAAAATTAAGGTCTTGACTCTTGTCATGTAGTCATTAAAAATCCCAGGGTGTTTCTTGAAAAGAGTAGGTGTCCTGGCCAGAGTTCCCATTTGCCCTTACCAATCCCCATCTATGAATAGGCTTCATTACTCTGCTCTCCTCCCCACTGATAGTTGATGTGTGCGGAGCGTTCTGGCGCACTATGGCTGCCGCTGCATCATCCAGGTGGATTCTGCACATTGGTGGTGGTGGGGGAGAGTCCCCATTACCTGAAAAGTGCTTTAAGTGGAGTGTCCAGAAAAGTGCTATAGTAAGCAATTATTAGAATTATTATTTGCATCCTTAGTTATATTTCATAGGCTTTGTAGTTGTTAGATATACTTTCAGTATGTCAGGGAAAAGACCTGTAAAGAGTAGTACTTTGCCTGTGACCACTTCTGTAACAAGGACTTTCAAGCGTACAGTAGGTATATAGTTGGTAGATCAGAGATGATCAAAAATTAAGATGAGGGGCCGTGTGTTCAGGCTTAGGTGCTTTTTATGTTTCGTTGTACCGAGTTGGAAACAGTGGCAAACTGCGTAAATGCCGATGCTGAACACCAGATGGCGCCATTATGCGTCTATATCTGAAAAATAGTTTTGGCCTTACGGTAAACATCTTATTACTGGTTAGCATGTGGAATGTCACCTGCCTTAGAGGCAACATCCATGTGTAATTAAGACTTGTATAAAATCTCCATGGTTAGTTTTTGAGGGGAATAAGAAGAACGGTTGTGGTTTTGCTATTGTTTTAAAGATTACTGTTGGGAATAAAACATGCAGGATTCATGACGTGTACCATAGCATGCAATCATTTTCCTTTGCTTTGAATCTGTTTTATAAAAAGTATCGGATTTCTCTTTAATTTTCTCTGAATATTTATCTGATTATTGGACTTTTGTCTTTAATTTATGTTCCTAAATCTTTTAGTTTATTTCATTGACTTGGAAATATTTGTTCTAAAAGTTGTTATAAGAGTTGTTTTGAAATCCTTCAAAATGATTTTAAACAGTGCCATAAAGATTCTACAGTACTTACAGTAAACACTTTATTAATGCGCGATATATGTAACAAGTACTTTATATGTATATGCATAATGTATATCAAAACCGCTCACACAGCTAAATGAAGCCCAATATCAGTATTGATATAATTATAATTATAATAGTATCAGTACCTATCGTGGTCGTTGTTAATTTTCCGAGGCAAAGTATGATTCACACAGGACTGTCCAGAGCAGAGGAGATCCAGTGTCCTCCCAGACATAGAAATGTGTCCATCAGAGAAAAGTCAGTTCAATTAAAGTTTAAATTACTTTATTTTTAATTTAAATTAAGTGTGACTGCTTGTGAAGTGTGAAAAATGTTTATCCTTAACATTTAACAATACATGATTTAAATAGTACTATTTTTTTTCTTTCAGTACAGGAGATTTGTAAAAATGGCAACGTAACCGCACAATTACGAACCAATTTGCTGCATGAGTGGAGACAGAGCTTGTTGGAAGACACCGCAGTCTTAGCAAGGCTGATGTTTGCTGAAGATGCGTTGTCAAATGCCTCGTTGAATCCATTCACGCGGAAGTTCTGTGATTTTCTGTTTGACTTGGACTTGCATGGGGTTGAGACCTAGGATTCCAGACATTGAAATGTTCTCGTGGTTATCTTAGTAATCGCCTTTCTCTCGGGAGGTAAGGATCGCGGCAAAGGGGTCAAGTCAGAGGCTCGAAGGATGACGACAACAACATGACCCCCAGTGAGAAGATACCGGTCATATATCGGAGACATCGCTGAAGCGGGAGAGCAAGAACCAGCCCGGTTCACGATTTTCCGCTCAGATTCTTCTGAGCAATGTGGAATCATCGAGTCCAGGATCGACAGCGTGAGCTAGATAAAGAAAAAACAGCTGCACTCCCATGCACGTGAAACATGCCATGGGAAGACAATAAAGAAAACACTTTTTTTGTACTTGTACTGGCCTCTGATTTTCTATTTTTGATAAGTGAAATTTGGGGGTCCTGGTAGGGCTGGGCGATATGGCCAAAAACATTATCACGATAACAATTTTCATATCAGTCGAAATCGATAATTATCACGATAAATGTCAAATCATTATTTCTTTCAAGTTTAAAGGCAGATTTTTTCTCCTGAGTGAAAGCTGAAGAAACCAGACAGTTAATTGGTAAATTAAACAACTCCTTATTTTAAGAACACAACAAACACTTGCCAAACAGCAGAAACATTAAACAAATCTGAGGTAGAGAGTATTCAAGTCTTTTTTATGTCAAAACATGCATGAGTAAAATTTACAAAATAAATATCTTAATAGAAAAATTAAATACTGCAGTGTGATAAAACACACATAGAAGATGGCTCAGACTGCAAAGTTTAAAGTGCTCTGTTTTATGTCTGATCGTAAAAAGCCAAAATATCTCCAAATCACCGAAGTTGAATGCCCTTTTCTGTCGACGATGTCATCGTCCTTCGAGGTGGTTGTTGGCAGCACTACATTTGCTTCAGTGTCGCTCTTTTCTCCACTCTTACTACAATCCTGTCAGCCACCATCGTGTGGGTAAACACCACCACTTTAGCTGCCCGGTCTGCAACACGCACGCACACTCGCGCAGTATTTTGTGCGCATGCAGCATAACATATATCGAACATTTATCGAACTTTTGTTAAAATCATATCGCGATAATTATCGTTATCGAATTATCGCCCAGCACTAGGTCCTGGCAGCCAAAGGTATTATTGAAAAGTAGACGCGATTTTTACTTTTTGGGCTCAGGGTGCTACATATAACAATTGAAATTTGAATGTGTTTCTTCAGTAAAAGACGTATCTTTTTTAGGTGAGCAAGTCTTATATATTCATTAGGAAATATCCTCACTGTGGAATTCGAATTTACATATGTTTTTATTTGTACAATATATATTGATATATACTGTAACGTATACGGCCATCAGGGTGTGTAAGAGCCGGCTTACCAGAGCGGTGACGTCACCGCCCTTCCCTGTAATAGCAGGACTACAGCCACTAGGCTGTGGAGAGATCTCTCTTTAGCTCACCGGGCTGGGTCCCTGTTGAGTGATGCGGGAGTCCCGGGTTCGAGCCCCCGACGGTGTGGGGCCGACCTAATACGGCAAGGGCGCCCACCTGAACCCCGTTGCATTACAATACCTATGTACTCTGGTCATTTCTCTTAGTCCTTATGATCTCTAGGGGCGCAGTAACAAATCACACCGTGTAACTACTTGTCATACTGTGTTTTAACGTGTCAAGTCTGTGTCTTTGTTAAACGTTCCGGACACAGAATAGGGTTGTCCATATCCACGCCACAAGTATTAGAAGCCTGAATATCACCGACCTGCCATAAAGACATTACAAAATAAAAAAGACAATAATAATCTGTATCTTCGTATAGCGCTTTTTACCACACCCCTTAAGGCGCTTCATTTTGAATTACCCTTAAATATAAAGATGGGCAAATTCATCACTTTTTTTCTAATGTATTTGTGTTATTTAATATCTGATTTTCCAGAACCATATGCATGGAAACTATATACAAAACACATGACAAATAAAATTATTATTAAATACGCGTTCCTTTTTTCCTTCAGGATGTGCTGTCATCTCTGGGTGGTGTGCTATTTGTGTTTATATACAACGCCTCCGTTACTAACCAGCTTCAGAGCTCTGTGTTTGTTAGGCTAACTGTGAGACGGGGGTGGGTCGCCGCAGGAAACGAACTGGAAAAATATCTGTTTAATTTCTTTAACAACACGCAGTTAACCTAAAAACGGAGATTATTTAAAACTAATGTGAAGCTAAAAAGACACCAAGACACGCTTCTGTTTATTGCGGGGATTCGAACACAGCAATGACGGACTTTTTCAACTGTTCCAACTGCAACATGTCTTTCAAATCTGCGCTTTTGCTTGGGAAGCATAAAGAAAAGTTCTGCATTGGAGGAGATATTGGCAAAACCAGAAAAACGCAGACTCCTGAAGATATGGTATTGGCTTATTAATTGTATAAATTTACTTTCGGAATAGCGATACATCGATTTTGATACTCCATTACAGTGGGTATAGGCTAAATCATCTGTGCAATGCCATTGTAATAAAACTGAAATGCGGTCAGATATTAGTTAATACCGTAAAATTGTCTTAAATGCACATTTGGCAACCGAAATAAAATATATGATAAAATTACTATAACATATAAATTGCGTTTGTTCCACTTGTGTGGGAAAACTGATTACATTTCTGTTACCGGTATTTAATATTCTTGAAGGTAAAAAAAAAAAATATTCCTCAACATGATTTAAAGCAGTAATGAGATATAATACTGCAGAATAAAGATATTTGCTTATTCATTTGTATATATACATTATTGGAACGTTAATTTGAGTTTCTCTTTGTGAATATGTGTGTACAAGATCGTAGCATACTAAAATATCCTGCTTTGACACTTCTAGACATAACAGCAATCATAAAATAGAGAAAGCAAAACCACCAAATCTTTGGCTTTGTGCAACATGCAGGGCTGAAGTAAGATGATAATGCAGAAAACAGGTGCTATGGACAGGGACTCAACTTTGTGGTGTCCTTTGAATGCCACTTGCAGTAAAGAGGTCATTCAGCGTCTGAGGTACCCAAGGAAGAAGATGAATTTATAGTCATATAGACAGTTTATAGTCACATGTCTAGAGGCAACTGGTTATCATTTCAGTTATCTTTTTTATGTTGAAACGCTTGTGGTTGCTACAGTATCCTAATGCTGTATCTGCCAGGTAGGAATTCAGCTTATATACTGTATTAGTTTTGGTGGATGACATTACAGGAAGAAGGAGGCTTGTCCCACTTGGACCTACACAGATTTGAGTTTGTGTGTCTTCTCTGATTCTATCTTTACTGTTCAAGAACGATCCCTTTGTTCAAGTGGTCACTGTGATGCGACGGGGCTCTACAATGTTCAGCTCTCATTTTAGATCGAAAGAGTGAAGGATTATAAGAAGAGACGCGAGGAGCTGCGAAAACAGCATGAGGTGCGCGAGAGGCAGTTACTTCGCGAGATGGAAAACAGAGCAACGAGCTCAGGCCCTGAGGTTCAGGAAGTCACCCACACCATGAAATCCACCAGTCAACCAGTAAGTTCAGTGCTTCTTCCTTCTTTCCTTATATCTTGTCTGACTTCTTTGATGTGTTGATTGGTTGGTTGATGGACTGATTGTGTGTATCTTAAGATAGCCCAAATTAATTCGGCCCTGTTTATTATGAGGGCATGATCTAAGACCCATGCACGCTTAGTGACTTTCATGAAAAGGGATAAGCCAAGCATTGGCATAAATTGGCACAAAATAACAAGATGTTGGAAGAATGCAGAATTCAGTAAACCGACTCTCCCTTTCTACTTCTCATTATTACTGTCTTCCATGCACTGTCTCTCTGCAGACAGGCCAAAGCTCCAGAGCCCTGTGGATGCAAGAACATGACACCCAGGTGAGGCAACTGGCAGAGAGTCATGGGAAACATGTGACTGAGATTGCTAACGAGAACAGAGTACTAGAAAAACAACGAAAAGGTAATTAATATCATTAGTGCAAGATTAAGATTGGTGCAATAAATATTTTCAGTGACAAAATAAATTTGATTTTAGCAGATTAATCTAGTAACATCTTAATAGTTCCTAGCAAGACCTCTCTGTGAGGTCATGTTCCATACTGGGTCTTCCTGTGTGGTGTTTTGTGTCTCTTCATTATTGCTTGGTCTCTGCACTGGGCTTTCAGACATGGCTCTTTACAATGGCTTGTACCTAAGGGCCTGACCTGACATTAGTTAAGGATAATTAACAGTTTAAGATCCATGGAAAAAGATTAAGGACTCCTAAATGATGCATAATTGAACTACTGTAACTAGTCCCACAGTTTTTCAGCTGGTCAGGATAAATCAGAGACAAGGAAACGAGCTGCGTTTTAGATTGGAGTCCCCAGGAGACATAACTGGGAAGATCTTTGCTGGTTTGAATTTCACATAATGTATGAGACTCAGTTCAAGGCATCTTTTCTAATGTAATATGCCCTTATGGTTTTGGATTACCTGAATCATTTTTCAAAGTGCACTGACATCTAATTAAAGATGCCAGTAGATTGCAATCACTTCTAATATAAACTAAAGACAGAAGTTCTATTTTTAAACATACCAACATAATTACTAGCTCCTCCAACAATCTTATGCAAAAATTATTTCTTGAAATATACATGTACATATGATATCAATAGTACATTTTTTAATCAGATATTCTTTCCAACAGGCTGTGATTATGATATACACTGAATTGACAAGTTTCAGACTTTTCAGGGAATATTTAATTTTGAAGCTCTACTAAAAGTATGTTTGTAAATTGTTGATTTGTTTTTGTAGAAATTGACTCACGATTACAGGAGCTGTCTGAACAAACAAAGAACATGTCACAGGTGAAGAAAATGCTGGAAGAACTAAAAGCTCAAGAGCAAAAAAATGCCCTTCTACTGGAGACCTTGAGGGAACAGCTTCAGTTTCTTCAAATGGAATCAATGTATGTTGATTATTACAGGGTCTTTTCTTTCTATGAGTTTAATTTACATATTCGAGATGGGCTTTTTCTAAACAGGAAAGATATTTTCATTAACAACCTTCTTCCTCCACACACATTGTGCATGACTGTAACTGACTGGGCTCTTGGCATTTAAATTGACTACAATGTGAAGTAATGTGTTGATGTGTTGAGCAGGAAATGGAAGATGTGAATATCTGTGAATATCTTGAGGGCAGCAAAAGCAACAAGGATGTTGACCATTTGACTTGTTATTTTCACTGCAGGAGGAACAAAACTGAAAGCAGGCACAGTGATTCACGCCTCTATACCTTCAAGAAAAAGGAAAGTGACAAAACTCATTCCCATACCTACATCCCATTCTATGGAGGAGGTGCACTGTCTTCAGAAATTAGGTGTGTGGTATTTCCCCAGCATCACTTCCTGCCTGAGCAGGCCACAAGACAATCTCTCTTAATAACCAGATTCAGAAGTTTCTTTTCTCAAAGTTCACCATGGCTGATTTTGAATGGTTGGTCTTCATTTTTTCATATGCTTTTTTGCATCGTTACAGAATTTGGAATGTAATCTACCTTTTATTTCACCACACTTTCCTGAATTATACCGTGGCAATGCAATGATTTCAGCATATTTAGAATTTTCTTAAGGGTTATAGTACACAAATCTTATCAGCCTTTACAGTGATCATTTATATTGTTTTCATTGTATAGCATACTAAAGCAAAATTAACACACAGTAAAGCCAGAGAAAAGCAAAGTCAAAGTATAAAATATAAAGCATCAACTTGATAAACACGCAAAAGCATGATGCAGGTTCAATACTGTACATCTTCATACAATATAGTTGTTTTTTCCCCTTTCTTACCATAGTTCACTTTTATAATGCTTTGGGACCTTAGAGAAACCACAAAAGGGGCATTTCAGTAAGTTAAACAATGATCTTGATAGAAAGAGGACACAAGGGTTTATTTATCAACAGAGGAAATTCAATTCAAATATACCATAGAATGAACAAACTCCAAAGAACAGTAACCCATTTTTTAATGATGAAAAAAAGAATAACCAAAGGACAAATAAGAAACAACCTCAAAAGTAGGTCTACTGGTTCTGAAAGAAAATTTCCTGTATAAGCTTTTGCAGCATTATTATTTTTTAATTAAATGAATTTAATCAACAGAACTTTGCCAACCAAAAATCATTTTACTTAAACTGACATGAAAAAGGTTTGTGTTTGTCTTATGTCTTGGTTTAGAAGAATCCTCAATTTTACCATCATTCGTGAAGCTTATACATATTCTCATGCACAATCCTTGAAACACAGTTGCAGAAGGATGTCAGGTCGAGCTAACCTGCAAAATAAAATGTCTTTTCAGCTGCATTTTTTTCTTTTTAAGTGTTGTTGGGTGTGCACACTTTGGGCTCTGTGTTAAAGTTAATGCTGTGCTCTAATATTAGCATGTTATGTAACTCATGCATAGAAAGTCATCACTGAGTGGGCATTCTCCAGAGATCGTGACACTTTTGTTGGAGAAACTCCATTTGCACCTGAATGTCACAGGGTGACAGAGGTGGAAGCAGGGCAACAGCTTGGGGGTACTTGCATATAACAGCCAGCGTCTTTGGTAGGGTGTGGTGTCCTTTTTTTTTTCTCTTTCTCTTTTGTGCCCACTTGCCTCTCCTTTTAAAAGCTCTTCCTGCCACATTTGCGGAAACAATACAGCAGACAGCTGTCTACCTGGAATGGAATGGCACTAATTACCATGTGGTAAGAGGTGACACGCGAGGTGTGTGAAGTTGTAGAGCCAGTGGGGACTGGCCCTAGAACAGAGTGGCGGGAAAAAAAAACAGAGAGAAAGAAAAACCCAAGCTCCACACCAGGTGGAAATCTGCATGCTAACACGATACTCAAAAAGTGTTATTTGTTTATGCCTGGCATGCTTCTGTGATCACCTGGACAGTCTCCAGTTGCCTTACTTGTGCAGGTACAGGAGTCTCTTCCTCGTCCCACCAATGTCTCTGTTGTGGATGGCCAGGGGGCAAGACTAGTTGAATGGAACATTACCAAAGGAAGGCATTAGCAACTGAGATAATGTACTGGGATGGGATTTCCTTTTATTTTTCTTGGGGGCTTGGCAGTGGAAAGTGGTCCTGAAGAGCTGAGACTGAGGCGACGAAAACAAAGAAAGCTAACTAGTACTGTACAGTATGTTTTTTTTAACATAATTGCATATTTCTCTTACAATAAGTTACCACAGCTTACTCTAGGGAAAAAAACCAAGAAAAAATAAGTATCTGCAAAAGATACACACAAATTCAAATTAATCCCATAGTCTCCAGTCACCAGGAAAGGTTTCAAGGGCTACACCTTCCACGCCACACAGTTCTGTCCCTCTCTGTTACTTGCCATATTCCCCCCCAAAAAATCTCAACACGCCCCACTTTGCTGAATCAGCTCGGCCCAACATCTGCCACATTGAAGAAGAAAGCTCAGAGCCACCCTTCAGCTGTCTTTGACTTCCTATTCCACATGACAGTTGTCTGCTTGGGATGGGATGAAATGCTGGGCCTGGAGTAGTTGAGAACTGATTGTGAATCATTTACTTTCTGCTGGGGCTGTTTTCTTTCTTTTCCTTCTTCTTCTTCTGATAAGAAGCAGACCACTCTTCAGAAACACAGAGGGAAGCAGCACAGAGAAACCCTCTGGTGTGGGTCTATCAGTAATTGAAGGAAAGCTAGCCATGTTTTTCTCACTGAAACAAACTGGGCCCCCTGGATGATTTTCGTAGAATATCCCAGCCATTGCAGATGCTGGGTTGTGCAGATTTCTAATTTTTCTCTTCTTCCAAATATTGACTATTGGAACTTTTCTATGCTCCTTTATTGTGTGATTTTTATTTTTGTAGATATATTATTTTACTTCCTTTTTTTGACTCTCTACTCCTAACATTCTAGCTTGTAGACCCATCCTGATAGCAAAGGTCAGATACTCCTTTTTGAGCAGTAAGGATTTTTAGGCTTTTATTGTTTTTTTACTGTTACAGTACTCTTTTACTGTTTAAGCGGGCTGTGTTTACCCTCTCGTCATTATGGCTTACATTGCAGGATAACATTTCCAGTGTTGAATCTCCCTGTCTTGTGCTGGTCTGTTGATATACTGGTGGCTACAGCACCCCGAAGTTGTCACTATTGTAACACTGAGGTTAAGTGGCTTTCATGATGGATCATGAGGTTTGCTTTTGTGTTTCAAACACACTGATACAGACTAACATAACTGACATTGCAATTTTTAGTGCTAAATTATTATACTGAATACTGTCAGCAGCACTGAATCTATTAATGGGATAGGCACAAAATAGAATAAAAAAGCTAAAAAAATGTTTAAGTGTAAACATTTTTACACTTAAACATCTGTTTGGTTATGGCAGTGGTCATTAGCTTTGTTTATCTCTGTGTACCCTTTTGACTTCAGTCTAGTGTACGTAACTGCAATAGCACTGGTTCACAAATAAATCATTAAACTCATTATAGGAAAAAGATGTGTTGAACAAATTGTGACCTATGTTGCGATGTTCTTAAAATGTGTTTAGCAGTATGAAAGTCATGAGCTGACAGACAGTGAAACCATACAGTGGTGGTGACATGAGAGTTTTATTAGATCAGTCACAATCTTTTATTTAGATTTCATTCTTCTTTTCTGTTTACTCAGGTGGCATGTTATTATTCTCGGATAACAATTGTTTAATTCTGAGAAAGCATTGTTTTAGCTCCCTGTGCATTCTGCTCTAATTTCTCAGTGCTCTGCGGCTGACCTATCTGCAGAACGGTGGGAACGATCAATTGATCTTAGCGCAGCTGCATGATCTACTGAATGAAGCACTGCAGGTGGAACAACAGGGAAAACACATACATCCCAGTGAAATGAACAGCCATAAGAGTGAGTTCTCTCTGACTTTGCCTCCACTGTAAGGGAGAGATAGTGGGACTCCTGAAATGTACATAACTGTTCATGTATTCCCCAATGTTTAAACAAAGTTCCTGTAATTTTGTTTGTTCACTTTTCACTGTTTGACAAATGTTTCCTCTCTTATTGTAGCTGACAGAAATATTGACATTCTCCTGTTACAAGTGTAAAGGAGACTTTAAAAAAATATAAGAATAAATGCACCGCTAGATAGCATTGCTTCAAATGAACCTGGGCAATATGTTTGTTTGCCCTTCATGAGTAAAGTGAGATGTCAATATTCAAGGATATTGTGCTGTCAGTTATAAATAAAGACTAGAGAAACACATGCATTGCACTATTTTTTAAAATACCAAAATTCACGATAACATTAATGCAGGATAAATCTCAATGGAAACTCCCATGTCTGTAGCAAACATATGCTTTAGACCTCAGATAAGGGAGAAAAGGTAAGAAATTGAAAGGTAAGGCATAAAATGATGCGGAAAGGACTCCAAGCCTTGGAAGGTAATGGCTTCTTTACCTGTTTCAAACTACAGGGGAGTATGATTCAATCAGGCGTCATCTGAACAGGGACCTCATTGCTGTAGAGATAGAAAATCAGCGTCTGGAAGAAGATTTTATAAAACTTCAAATGAAAAGGAAAAGGGATCCCAGGCAGCTAAGAGCTCCACACAAATGTAAGCTCACATTTTGTTTATTTTATTTGCTTTTGTCCCTCAACAAAAGAAGTGCACAATTCCTCATAACTGAGTTCTCTCACATTCAGCTTGTATTTCACATAAAGCCTTGTTAATGCGGTCATAATCGCTTAAATTAACACTAAAGGAGTTATGCTAAGCATTAAACCTAGAAAGCATTCCTTGCCATAAGTTAAACATTTTTTTTCACCAGAAGAGATTCTTTCTCCATTCTAGACAAGCACATGTGACTTTTTGTGAAAAATGAAACAGCTATTCAAAAGGCATGGAAGGTTAAAAAAGTATAGAATTATGATTGTGAATTAATTGCAGTAAATATTAAGAATATAAGAAGATACAAATGGGAAGCAACCTTTCAGTCTCTTCATGCTGCTTCTTGAAAGCCTCTGCCTACAAATTAGATAAAAGGTCTAAGCAAGAATAAATATAGATTGTATTAATAGGATGCACAGTGGCATGGTGATCGCCATTATTGCCTCTTGTTTCCTGAGTTCAAATCTAGACAATCATATGGATTTTCTGTGAGTGCCACAGTTTGTTCAAATAACATTCCTAAGATATGCAGGCTACATTTATTGGTATTTCTAAAATGTAGGTGTATATGTCCTGTAATAGACTGGCATCCCATCCAGAGTGTAGTCCTGCCTTGTACATTATGCTTTGTGGAGACTCTAGGTTACTGCAACCCTTCCTGGAAATAAGCGGTTTTCACACAATATAGAGTATATTGGCCCTTATTATATTCTTAACACCTACTGGTTTCTCTGCAGGAATTTCAGTTTCCATCTATCCATTTTCTAACTGTTTTATCCAATACAGAAATGCTAGGGAGCAGGAGCCTGGAATGTTAATATGTTATCATATAGCTATTATATATCATTTTATAATATCCAAGCTATGTAATATGTTAGGTTTTATGTATTTTAAATCTATTCTTTTTTAATATACTAGATTTAGATTTTTATATGCAGTTTCTTTTAAGCCTTTAATAATGACTACTGACAGACAGACCTGGTGACCAGAAAATAAAGGCTCTGAAAGCAGATATTGACCTCCTGAAGCAGCAGATTGAGATACATCGGCTCAGGCGCAAGGTGAAGCCTGCAACAGTGCAGGCACCAGAAGAGCGGACATTTCTTTCTCCTCTCCCTCCACTGGTATGGCTACAGATATCCTCTCCTCCATGTGCAAATACAATTGTGTATTAGGATATGGTACTCTTTAATTTTCCCTCAGTACTCCAGTGCTTGTGGTGTAAATACCAATCCTGACAGACCTGTCTGTGCCAGGGCCTAGCGTGATGCATGAGGTAAGAATACCACATTGTTTATACTCACATTTGTGCAAGCTATTGTGTGACATGCACACTGTAATCTCTGTGTCAAAGCTGCTGATTTTAATATACAGAAATCTGTATGTACAGCGTGTACAACAACTTCCATTGGCTTTTGTACACCAGATGCACAGACAGGTATCCAAAGCCACTGTAAAGGGAACAGATTGGATAGAAACTAATATAACTAATACTGTACATAACAGACAAAAAAACACAATACAGAAGTAGAAGCTGGCTCCAAAAAGTATTTATATCTTAAAAATGTGACATACTTTTTTAATTGTGCACTAAAATAGAAATAATATTTCTTTTACGTATTTCTTCATGTACAGCTACCTATGAAATTGCCAACATTTTTTTACCGGATCATACGCAAGTAAAATGTGATTATTTGGATGTTTATGTATTTATTTAGGAGGATGTGAGATTGCAGACACCAGCCCTTGTAAAACATTACTTAGAAGCTAATGATTTAGGACCTGCTCCTTACGACCCAGTGTAAGTCAGTGTTGTCTTTCATAAGATATTACAATTGTAATTTGTGCAGTGAAAGAAAACATTGCCTTGTGTTTCTTTGTCTGTTAAAAGTTTATTATATGTAATTCAGATTCATTACTCAAAGCAAGGCAAGGAAGCTGATTGGTTTAAGACTATAGTGCTGTGTACTTACTTTTTGTAATACTCAAAATGTATTCTAGCCTCTTCAAATTCATATATACCCTTTGCAAAATGTTATTCTTGATTAAAATGAGAAGTTATATTGCTCCATAAAACTACCTAAATATACAAGAGTTTCGAAAGACTGCATGAGACTACATGGATGGACCACTTAACTGGCTGTAAATTTGCAGAGGATGATCAGCAGCTCAGGTGACCATGTTGTTTGCTTAAAAGACAAAGAATATAAATTAAGTATACAGAAGATAGGGAGAAACAAAGCCATCTTCACCATAGTAGTCCTCCTCACTGAATCGAATCAAGTATTGTCCACTGAAAGGATTTAGGCTAAATTTAGGAAAAACATATGTGTTTTCATATTGGTGGCTACATTTCATTTGTTACCCATGTAAATTTGGGTGCCTTTTTGTTAAGGACAATAGGTTGTCTTTTTTAGCATCAGTTTAGTGGACAGCTTAGTTTAATGGACACTTCTGGATGATTAGTTTGGATTAAAGTGATTTAGGGGTTGATTTTAGGGATGTAGTGAAGAAGGCTGGAAATAAGGAGATGGACTCTTCTATTTCTGTGTTTTGTGCTAATTTGCTTAGTAAATATTTGTCTTTCAAGTTACATTTTCTACTACCAAATTTCACAGAAGATTAAACAACCTAGCATGGTATTCCCTGATGTTAGCTTTCATAAATTGCTTGTACTGAAGCCGGTGCTGTGACTGACTGATAAAAATAATTACTCTAAAAAAGATTTAAACTTAACTGCTTTAACTTCTGTTCAACATCTAATACTGCTGCCTCCTCTCTCATATAACAATGTGCTTTTGTTTTAGTAGAAAACATTTAAACTGTGCTTGTTTTTTCTTGAAAGCCTGGCAAAACCAATTCACTCAGGAGCTACATATTGTATAATGTGTCTTAATGTATGAATGGCCACTGTACAGTATGTTGAACCTAATGACAGTCAAACACTTAAAACATGGTTGTACCTCTTGATGAAGAAAATGGTGGCACACCTATTTTGCATTTTCCGTTAAGGCATATTTAGGATTTTTTTTTAATAAGCCTTTACCACATGAAGCATAAGAGGCCAGATGTCAATACTGAACTGTGAACCCTGAGAGTTTAGCAAGCTCTTGTGTGTGATTCTTTGCAGAGCTGGCTTTGTGGTGTTTTATGATTTCCTCTTGGGTCTGGATCCATTCTATCGAGTCTGCCGCTTGGTGGTGGGGTTGTACAATGGGCCACAGGAAATGGGCAGCCCATCTTCACTGCCTCCTGTCTACTGTGAGCCCACCAGCCTATCTCTATATCACCCTGATAACAGGAAGGGGAACCTGGCAATGCTTGCGATAAAACAGGCTGTACCTAGGTAAGGTGAAGTTCTGAAAAGTCCAACAGTTAACAGCCTTGAAGCACAGGGCACAAAGTGGAACCAAACCTTAAACAGAATTCCAGTCCATTACAGATCCCACTCACACAAACTGGGACAATTTAGAGACACCAGTAAACTGAAAATCCACGCAAACACAGGGACCGGAAAAGCTGTGAGGCAGCAGAGCTAACTGCCTCATAAGTCACCAGGATCAGCTTCTTCAAAATGTGTTTCTCTTACACACATTAGGAATAAACTTTTTACATACTTTACATTTTATTAAAAGTAATCTCATACTGTTTTCGTATTGTATCAAATGTACTTTTAAAGCCTATTAGATACTCTATATATATGAACTGTAAGACAGTACAATAGCCATGATTGTGCCAAAGTGAGCAGGTATATATTTATTTCTTTCTAGAGTACGGCCCTCTCCTACTATCTCTCTAACCCTGGAGTTACAGGCCTCAGGGGGATATGACCCTTATGGACAAGAAGTGAGCCACCTCATATCGAGAGGCTGGGTAAAGGTTGACATTTTTGACACTCACAATCGAGTAATCAGTGGGAGGTGGAAAGTACCTATCCGAATTCTCCCAGTGAAGCCATCCCTGACTACATGGGAAATGAATGGAGTTGCTCAGGTAACCCGTCTATGTGCGTCAGAAGAGATCCGTCATTTCCATACACTATTTATTTTTATTTTCCTGAAATGCTCCAATGCCAGAAATAGAAATATTCTGTGTTGTATTTATGCAAAGCATTAATATAAGGAATCCCCAGTCAATTTGTCTGCCTGCTCAGCAGCACATAATGGAGAGCTAGATTGAGCAGAGTTCCTTACTTCACCAGAACAATTTCAGAATCTCAATCAAAGCAGTGGTATTGTGTAGTTCAGTTACACAAGCCATTAGCTTTATCACCAAAGCCCACAGCTTAAGGCTATCCTTCTAAAATACAGGACTGGTCTACAGATGTTTTCTAAAACTTGTAGAATGCATGCCACATCCCATTTAGGCTTTTCTGACTGCTTGCAGAGACTCAGCATGGGAGTTCTGATATTTTGGTTAATCAATGCATCATTTTTAATGTTTACCAAGGCATCATGTGGCTTAGTGGTTGACTGGGAACCAGGAGATTGTGGGCTCAAAACCCTGGTGTTGCAGCCTCAAACAAGATACTTCACCCAAATTGATCCAGAGGACTGCCCAGTTAGGTTAAATCTTTGGTCAAAAGCATCAGCCAAATAAATAAATTAATTCATTAATAATGAGAGAGTTAATGATTTGTATTAGTTATTTGATGGTATGCAGGTATTTTCTGACTTTCTTTGGCTGAAACATCAATATCTATATTCTGGACAGGGTGGTCAGGATCTGACCAGAAAAAAATGAATGAAGAATTGGCCATTATGAGGAAGGGATGGGTGGGGTGTTATAAGTGGGTTAATGGGGTTAATGACTTCTACTATACACCTTGGCTTGAGATTATACTATAAATAGAAGGTCTTCCTTTCTCCCACTTTCATGTCTAAATCCATTAATTTAAGGATTTATGGAGATTACAAATTAAGAACATTGCCAGCTGGCTGAATTAGTTTCAGAGGCCAGTGAATGTATCTCAGGCTTGTCTAAAATTACCTCTTTTAATTAATGCAAAACTTATTTGTATTCTCTATGGGAGCAGGGTGAAATCAGGTTTAGTTTTTTTATATGTTATCATATTAATAATGCTTTCATTTTCTACTTCTAAATAGTTGTACCACTTCTTTAATGATTTGATGCTTTCAAGGCTGAAGTGAAACTGCCAAATTGTATAAAGCTATTCAAAATTGCTTTGAATGGGCTGCTGTTAAACGACACTCACTAACGCATTTCGGTGCATGATACTAATTTTAGCAGCAGTAGGAACTCAAAAGGCCTCAAGAGAACAGGAATTTGTTCCATCTGAAAAGTAGGCTTAAAAGACACCGGCAAACAAAGTAGTTTCTATTTTTACAACACAGTTTGACTCACATATCAAGTTATATGGTTTTTATTGATTAATGAAATTCAGTATAAGTAATGATACCTAAATTGTTTAAATCTTTTTGGCTGTTAGCCAAAAGATTTTTGTTTTTTTTTCCACATTTTTAACTAAATTCACAGTCAACATACTGAGTTAATACTTATATAATGAAGGAAACATCTTTTAACAGTGACAAATCCAGAACATCAATATGCATTTGAGCTGTTACGTTTTAACAACTGGATTGCTAATATGAAATAGGCATGGTATTACTAAGAGAGTTTGTTTTATTCCACTTCAGAGAAATAGCATTACACCAAACTGCTTTGTCACCTTCAATTTGCGTATTTCTAAGGCACAATCATTAGTCTTCTTCCCTTTCTCTCTGTAGCTGGATAACGCTGAACTCTTCTTGCGCATCGTGAATGCCAGAGATGCGGATTTACAGAGCTCTGCTCCGATCAGCCAGAGCAATGCTGGACTTCATAAATACCCACCTCTGGTATGTTGAAAAATGTCTAGAATAAATAATACAACAGCTTTAGATATAGATCATACAAATTATGACATTCTATGTATCTTTTTTGAAGTTGGAAAGGATGTTTACATGACTTAAGAACTAAGTTTTAGAACTACCAATTAAGTTTAAGGAAGAGCAGCAACAAATTGTAGAGGTGAATCAAGGCTGACAACTATAGGATCTGGTGAGCAACTCAACAAAAGATGACAGCACCTACTCCTACTGTACCTGCAGAGTCACATTCACATTTAAAGCAACACAGGGAAGTGGTATTATCTAAAATCAAAACAGCTGCTGCGGTCGCTGCAACCAGCGGTCTACTTTTTAGCGCAGTGTTTATAAATACACATTTACCATTTAATGATGTTTCTGTTGGCACAACACTGAAGTATTGTTAAAATGAGGCATGCACCCAATGATTTTAATCCAGAAAGCAGAGTGGAGAATATCCCATCTTTGTAAATAGATACATCGCTCTGATCCTTAATGAGTGTGTGTGTGTCGGGTATTTCTTTTTAAATACAACTCTTAATAACACCGTGGAACTCAAGATCATCTTGAATGGATCAATTTGAGTAGTTCAAAAGAAATACTAAACCAGCAGCTTGCAAGGACTGGGGTTCCTTTCCCACTAGGGATCATACTGAAACTCAGCTTGCAGTTATTTTGGTCTCAGCAGAACAAGAAAGGATGGAGTGAACCAAGCAAAAACTATAGATTCTGCTCTGCATACAGTACTCCCTTCTGACTTTATAAGATTCTTTTAATAACCAGTTGATTCACTGATTTGTGTTATTATAGTATACAGTACTTTACTTCTGTTTCCCTCAGAGCGCTGCAAGGACTTCTTTTCCTACAGAGGCTTCTGTTCCAGCTTACCACTCCCGTCCTCGGTACCCCATGTCTCATCTTTTGCACCCATTTTACACTGAAAGTGTGGACCCCCCGCCACCCACAGAGATGCCGTTTGAAGAACTGGAGCAAAATGCCTTTGAATACCGGGGCACCTAGCAAACAGAAACTGTCCTAATAGTTGCTTAGTGCTATGATCTCTGTCCATGTGTTTCAAAAGTCCACGCGTTTACAGTCACAGTAAAATGTTAATGCCCTCTTCTGTCATCTGCAAAATCGAAGGAATATGCTTTTTATGGAAAAGTTAAGTCACTCACTTAATGCTGATTTTCAGATCACGTTTTTGCGTTTTTCAATTTGTATTATAACATTAATTTGTTTTATGGTGATTTTTAAACATTTTTTGCCTCAGAACAATTTTGCAATTGTAAAAGGACAATGAAGCAGGGCCTGTAAAGGTCTAAAAAGGCCTGTAGAGGGCAGTTCCAGATTCTCTACCCATTATATTACTGTAGTAATTGTTTATAGAGATAAATGGTGAATGGATTTAAAAAAAAGAATAATAGCAGTTTTTGTAATTTTTTTGTGCAAAAATGAATGCATGTAATGAAGTGCGCTTTATTTACTAGCTCATGAAGCCTATTTTAAATGCACTTTAAAAGAGCTGTGGGTTCTGACCATTGATTAACCACTTATTAGGTAAAAATGTCTTACATATAGCTTATCTCTGTAATGTGTATCTAAAATTGTATAATATAAAATAATTAATAATTTATATACATACATATAATTGTCTTAGATTAATATACTGTAAGTAGAAAAAAAAGTGGTGATTGCTGTTGTCAAAAATTAAACTGCAAACATTACAATCTCTATCTTTTAAAATTGTAAAAATGTTAAAAGTATAAAAAATGTAAGAACTGTGTTTTCAACAAATAACTAAAACTTGGGGTCTTAGAATAAACCTCAATTTAAAAATGATTTATTGAAAAAAAACTTGTCTGATATTTGCAGGATTGCATTTGTCTTGTTGGATGTTTGACATCTTATTTGTGTGCACTTTTTAGGCACGAAATCACACTGCACACAAAGAGAAAAGTGTTTTACTTAATTTCAAAGGAGAGACAGAAAATAGTTAGATTAAGAACATTTTTAATGTTAGTTGAATTAAACTTGAAGGAAAAAGATTTGCCCAGAAGTGTATAGGTTAGTACATACTCTGTGGGTGGTTCTCCCAGCTGTACTCAAAAAAGGGATGTCCACTGAAAAGGCACTTGATCTTTAGTATGTAAAGCATTTGCAGTGCTCACTCCCCAGGTTTTGCCATAGATGAACTTCTGCCCTGCAAAAGGAAAGATCACTTGAACTTCAGAGTTATGGTGCTCTCAGAAGACATTGCCATCCCACTCTGTTAATTTTTTTACAATAAAATGTTCACTCTAAGTATCTTTATCCTCCCAGTAATGAATATGCCTTCCTTTTAAAATCTGCCTGTTATGTTCAGGACTTATATATTTTCTAGAAAACAAATTCTGGTGTTAATTTGCCTTATTTTAGGTCACTTTATTATATTATGTAATGTTGTGCTTTTACTGGATACATTCAAACTCCATTCAGCACTCAGGCAAATATAAAGTTATATTGTTGAATCCAGTCTCTGTGAAACATACTTTATAACTGTAGAGTGTTAAAGTCTCAAAATCAATGTCACTGGATTTATGAAAGCTAAGTTTAAACTAAAATTCATGACAGGAATTTGTTGCCCCGGTAATTT
The DNA here is from genome assembly GCF_055471065.1 of Atractosteus spatula. NCBI lineage: Eukaryota > Metazoa > Chordata > Actinopteri > Semionotiformes > Lepisosteidae > Atractosteus > Atractosteus spatula. The sequence goes on along the minus strand of NC_142708.1, from coordinate 59,772,965 downwards.
ACTGGACTACAGCGTTGTCCTAATGGTTAGAACACTTACTATGTTTTATGAGCTTTTCTCAACTCCTGTCTAGTTGTTAACGAGTGGTAATGTGCCTCACCTGGAACATAGCCAGTGTAATTGGGGAGAAGACCACTGTGCATCTTATAAATGACCCTGCCTTGTCTGCTCCATGTGCCTTTCCCAGGTGTCTCACCCTCTGTAGAGAACCAATGAGTGTGTTTTGTCTCCCTTTCTTGCTGTACAGTAGGTGTCACTGTTTTTGATGGCAGCTGAGTTTGAGATTGAAGTATAACAAGGGGAAAATCATGTTAATGACAGCGAGGGAAAATTGTATTGAAACAATAAATAATTAGCAGTGTTAAAGCAATTGAATACATTTTTCACTTTAGAATTTATTGTATTTTTAAAATTAAATAATACATTTTTCCCCATTCCAACTATTTGTCTGTATGGCATAATTAATGATAAAACTGTAATTTAAGATTAAAAAATAAGTTTAATACAATTGAATTATAACTATTTTGAATAAACCATTGCCTTAGAATAGGCTGTTCTGCTCTACAGTTACCATGATGACAGATATTTATCTAATTATGTTTATTTAACTATAACCTGCAGAAAGTAGAACAGTAAATGTTCCTGCACACACTGTTTAAGAAGTTGGTTGGCTTTATCTTGTTTTTGTTGTTCCGTTATTTTTAAATCACTCTGAGCAAGGTATCAAAGACTACAAAAATGTAAAGAAAATCTTACAGCTTTTTAATAAGAAATGAACAGTTAAAAATATGGTAAAAAATCTGTTATTGTACAATTGAATTAAAATGCCTGGTTTAACAGTGAAAACAAAAAAAAGATTTCAAATAAACTATATTTTCTATCGTCAAAGACGGAGCAGTAAACAGACTTTACAACTCTGTAAGCATACTGTGTGTACTGTACACACATATAATGCAAAATATATACAAAAAATTAATATACATATTAATACACCCTATGGTGTTTAGTTGACAGACGCCTGTAAATATCTGTACCTCGTTAGTAAAATCTAGTTATTATAATTTTGTAGTTATGGCTGCTGTTTAAATATTGAATAGGAGCATAGTAACAATGTCTTGTGGTGACTGGGATTCAGCCGTAGGCAAACGTCGGTATTCTGTGAGTTTACACACACTTTATTTCGCATGGAAAAAACAGTGATCACATTTTACACAGAACAGGGCCACACTCACCTTGGGAGCTGCTGAGTCAGTAGGAAAATATCTTTGACCAGAATCTATAGATCCGCACTCACTCTTGGTGCTGCTCGTGGAATCTTCCTCGATTTCATGTTTGATGTTTTCAATAGTGGAGATTGCTACTCTAGTCCTGAGATCATTGTCATTTGAGTCATGATTTTGATATTGGTCATAGAGGCTAAGGTGAGGGTAGATGTACCCTATAAAATAAAATGCAATAATGGTTCGTGATTTTTAGGCATAATAACACATTATGCCTCCTTTCATATTTATTTAACTTGGAGAGTTTGCACAAAATCTAGTTCTTCAACTACGTTGTGTTCAAATGATTAAATACAGTAAGAAATTCACTTCTTACCACCGTACGAATGCGACCTCAAGCTGACAAGATTCGGGTTCCATTCTTGGAAAGGCAGCGACGACATTTTAATATACAAATCGACACAGTTCCACTTACTGATGAAAGAATGTTTTAGACACGCAATATTGCAAAGCTATAGTCTGCTTCAACAGACTGCTGATCCTCCTTCCTGACAACCGTTTCCAACTCACCATGGTGCGCACAATGTTGAAGTGTAAACAAAACTGGTCAGAATCTGCTCGGATTGTTGAATAATATTTAGCTTTTGTTCTAATTGAGGAACATGGTCTTTTTTGTGTTTGCCTTTTGCTCAAATGCTTCGAAACTGGCCAATGCAGAAGCTTTAATTTTCTATCCAAAAGCATGTCACTCTCTGTGTGGGGAAATTAATTATTCCAATGACTAACAAGTCAAATTTGTATTACTTAATTTACCAATTGTAAATTTCGTAACGTCTTCATTTAAATACCCAATTAATAAAGTGTGAATGCTACAAAACCGAACTCCGCGCTCTGATAGCAATTAATTAAATTAATTTCATTACGAACCTCGTTATCACTCCACCCCCAAGAGACATCTGACAAAGAAAAGTATAGCGTGTTAATTAGATGACTTATGAAGTTATAAAAAGCTTTCCTCAAAGGGCTTTCGCGTTTTATCTAAGCGATGAAATTCACCTCCTGTCATGGCGCTAAAGCATTTACTGTGTGTGTTAACAGTGTGGTGGAATTTTGGATGTTTAACAGGTGAATTTTGCACTATTTCCTATCTGGGCAGCGATCTGAATCATTTGATTACATCATTACATCAACCTGTTATATGTTTGTTAAAAGAACAAGGGATAGATATAGATAAAGAATCTAAGCAACAGAAACTCACGAATATTATTTTGAAAACCTTGTGCAGCCTGCTTGTAAATTGTGAAATTTAGTATTTGGGCTTGCTTTTATGTAATTGTGTTAAACTAGTGCAACATACACTTGAGCTCAGCATTTAAACCAGAAGCTGGTTTAATCTTTATGTAACTTAATTCATAAGGTTAAAAATAGTTGCTTAAATTTGGTCACTTTTCTTAAAGACTGGCTCTGTCTCTCTGCTTTGCAGATAACATTAAAATGATAACATTACAATTAAGTTTTTGTTTATTGAAAGCTGTACAATCCCAGAAATCTTTATTTGATGGCCTTAGTTTCCTTTTGTGAATATTACATTTGACTTCATGGATGTCTGTAAGTCTGAATTCAAATCTTACTTACTGTAAGTGGCTGTACTTTTGTAGTCCTGCAGCATTAGTCCTTATGTGCCACAAAACAGATAATAGCTGGAGCTTGTTTTGTAAATGTTGCGGTGGTGCTATAGGTGAAGCTGTGAATTATTTCAGTTGTATCTTAAATTTTATATCACTATATTGGTATTTGTAATGTTTACAGCATCTCAACCACACTTGGCTTTTGGCCAGCAGTGCCTCACTGATGAGTGGCAGTGTGATGATGGGGCTTGCATTACCAAGTCTTGGAAATGTGATGGCCAGGGTGACTGTTTGGATGGCTCTGATGAGCTTGATTGTGGTATGTATCTTAAATGTTGCATAAACAGAAGTGCCTGCAGTTTTATTGTGTAAAATGCTTTTAAGTACAGATTTACAAGGGGTGTTTGTCTAAGAAAATCTACCTTCATGTTAAAACTAATGTTTTTCCATCTTTTTCGTGTTTCCTTACTACATTTTCTTTAGGATATACAGTATGTGCCATTCGTGTTTAGAAAAATGTGTATATCTGCATGTAAGCCTGTCTTTTTTTAAACTTTCCACTCATGTCTTTGTAGATATCTAATTGCATAATAATGTTACAGCTGCCCGTTTAAACTAAGTGTTCAGCAAGGGTCAATTGCAATGCTGTTTGAGACCCTTCACTCTTTGAAGCTTAGTATAAGTGTTGGTTAAGTCCTCTTAGAAAAAACAAGAGCTTACACATGTATAAAGGATATAGTGGAAATCTCCTATATTCCTAAACCTTTTTAGTTTTTTTCCATTGCTCCATGCAAAATCTTTCTGCTGCATGATTTGATGTATATTGTATACATTTTTTTTACATTATACATAAATATATGTAGAATATATACCTTTTTTCTGATTTTCCTCCCCCTGACCAGGGTGTAAAGATGGGGAATTCCATTGCAGAGATGGTTTTGGGTGCGTGGATATTTCAGCAGTTTGTGATGGCAAGCCACAGTGTGATGACAGCTCGGATGAATTGAACTGTGTGGAAAGTCAAGGTTGCCTCAGCGGAGAATGGGAGTGTGTGAACAAAATCTGCATACCTCAAGAACTGCAGTGCAATGGTGTGAATGACTGTATTGATAACTCAGACGAAAATGGTTGTGGTATGTATTTTTAGCATTAGTTTATCTCCTTATTCAGTATTAAGAGCACCTATTCCAAAACGTTGCTTACACTGAATTTATAAGGCTTAAACTCACAAGTTAACTCATAAGCACTGAAACATCGAGCTTGGGTTGTAAAGAGTGAATCCTGTGAAAGGGTAGATGTAGACAGAATTGTATGGGCAGCTATCTGTACGAAGACATGCGGAAGTTCATTTTATGTAACTGCGCCTACATGAAAAGTGTCTGCTATACCACATGTAGTTTGTGCTTGAAATATAAAATTTCATATCTTGGAGACCTGTAATTCATTAGGTCTTATATGCCACCTTCATATCAATTTGTGAAGGGTTGGGACATTGTTTACTAAGTAATTTAAGTCAAATGCCTAACTATGGTCCCTGAGCTACAGGGTGTTAATCTCTACGCACTTGTGTAAAGCCCCTGCTTCAATTTATTAGAATTAAATTGTCCCAAGACCTTACAAATTGTTTAAAGTATGACCAAGAAAATCTGTTGATTGTGGTTTTACAGGACTGGGCTTTGCCATCCCTTTCCTAGTGAGTTGGCATAAGTGTTTTGCATGGAATTGGAAGCTAAATGTCTATTTGAAAACGACACTGCCAGATTTGGAATTTTTTGTATGGTACCACTTAATCCAACAAAGTATATTTAAAAAATTTTAAATAAAGGTTAAAAACTTTTGATCTTTCTGAATGGAAAAGCAAAGTAGGTACACAAACATATAGCAAGAAAATAAGAAAACCTATACTTGAAAGGTTAAGTAACCAGCAATTCCTCCAATTGTTTTAGTTCAATGTTTTCGAATTGGTTAAGTAATAGATATCTTACTTCTGACATTTTCTAGTGACTATTTCTCTGTTACAGAGAGTCTAAAGATGACATATATGAGGCATATTTACTAATTCAGCTCTTTTTGTGATATGACAACTATTTTACAGTATGTAGCAATACACATGCTTTCAAATAATTAATTGTTGGTTCACAAGGCAGGTCACAAAAGGCTTAAAACTGGCCGCATGAAATATAGGATCTGTATAAATGTTTCTTTTTAAACTGACTCTTATGTTTAACTTTAAACTAGAATTTTAATAAGTGAGTTATTGTAGTTTCTACTGATGTTCTACTGTACCACCAATGTGTCCTGTTGCAAGATCACCAATCGTGAATGGCACTCTAAATGATAAGGAGTGTTATAGAATATTTTTTGGTTCAGAGACCTGTGGAGAGACAGATGTGAGGTGTTCCAGTGGACGGTGCATCTCAGCAGACAAAGTCTGTGATGGGGAAGCTCAGTGCTCAGACAGAAGGGATGAGCCAGCTACTTGTGGTAACTTGTTAAATTCTTAATGTGTCTGTTTCTGTTGTAATAGCCTACTTAGCTGTCATACATTTAGTGACTAAAATAGGCTCAAACATTTGGTATCGCAGAAGAACCTTTTCCCACTATAGAGTTTTCATAAGACCTTAAATTTGGGTAATCCACTATATTCTCTAAATATGTCATTAAATTCACAATACCCAATAAGCAAAGAACCTGTATACCCAATATATACTCTTTTGAGCAGGGCAAACCTGTGCTGATGCTAATGGGGGCTGCAGTCACACATGTACAGATGGGCCACAAGGAGCTCTGTGTTCATGTCCAGGGGGCTGGAAGCTCTCAAGCAATGGTACTATATGTGAAGGTAAGTGCATGGAATCATTCTTTGACCACTAGGGGCTGTAGCAGAGTTGATTATGGGGAAAAAGGACTTGGATGTGCTTCCATGGATGTTTCCAAAGAGCCTCCATAAGTTCAACTGAGTTCATTTTGGGTAGTCCTGAGAATTTCTTTGGTGGGTCACCAGGTGGCTCTCTTCCTTCTGAACCATAAATTCCAAATTAGTGCCCCAGTATAGTGACCAGGGACACTGAGCTGTCTTGTAGAGGGGACCTTTAAGTGAGCTGTGGACTTCTTGGCCATTTAAGATCCCATGACTGTTCATTAGAGAAGAGGTGTCCTTGTCATGATTGTTTCAGTCTGAGTTTTTACAATATGGGTGTCTAGAAGCTTCCCGTAGAATTGATTTGGTGAAGCAACTTCTGACTTTTCCATCTGACCTGCTGTGTAGTGGGTCAGCTGGAGTATAGTGGTTTCTTTGCCTCTCCCAGGCCCAGGTGGGTTTCACGGTTCAGTGGTTGATGTGGAGCCCCTTAAAGTTGATTGCATTTTGTGCCCTTTCAGGCTCTGCAAAATTTGAGTGCTACCACACTCAGTGCAGCTGTTTAATATTCTCAGTTTAAACTTAATACACCTGTCAAAGCCTCATTTTAATGTGGTTGGGCTTTACTTTGGGCAGCAGTGTGGAGCAGTGGTCAGGGCTCTGAAAAATGTATACTTTGTAAGACGGTTTGGATTAGAGCATCAGACATTTATAATAAGAGGGATATTAAAATCAAAAAGCCCAGATGTGAAGCTAATCATTGCTCAGATCAAGTGGGATTTAATATGGTCTGTTTTACAGATATTGACGAATGCTCTGAGTCATATGGGCCTTGCTCACAGTTTTGTGAGAACGTGCCAGGGTCCTTCATTTGCAGCTGTGCTAAAGGCTTCCAGCTTCATCAAGGAGTAGTCTGCAGAACTGAAGGTGCATTCCGTTCCTGAAGTTTAAAAAACATTTAGGTTTACATTTAATGTGCATGCTATCAATCTCCCCCTTTATTAATCACCTAAGTTCTGCCATCCTGTAGCTACATGTAATGATAATATAGATTATTTAATCAGATCTCAATTTTGAGATACCTTAACCACAAAAAGGGGGTAATGCTTTCACATGATTTCTACTTCTCATATTGGTCACATTGCTACACTGTGAGAAAAGGCACATTTGGGCTGTTTCAAGGATGGTGGAAATGTACAGCTCAGTTTTGATATTTGTGATGGCTGATATTTTGCAGAGAGTGGCATTGTGATCCTGAGTGTAAAAGAAAGAAGTCTTGGACTCCTGAGCATTCCGTCTGGGGAGTATGATGTTCTTGACATTACAAAAGGTCTTCCTTTGGCAATAGGATTTGATCTTGCAAGGAAATCTTTTTACTGGGCAAATGATCAAGGTGACATTTACAAATTGGAAGAAAAATCAAGCAGACTCCTCTACAAAGGTAAATGTTAATCGTTATAGGATTATCCTCAAAGAGGCTGGTTGCAAATATTTTCTGTTAAATGGTGAGTCTTTCCAGCATGTATTGACTGTAAAATGTATACACACTAACAAAACACATGTAAGCCACATTGTTAACTTTTGCGAGAAAAAAAGAAATAATGCATTTAACAAGTTCTTTCATTAAACATTTTAACTTCAGTTGCTTTTCGTATTCTTTGTGAACTACAAAACGTTTGAGAATTCATGAGGGACAGGACTATTTGTTTCAGGTGTGGATGGGATTTGTAGCCTTGTAGTTGATTGGCTTTCTGGTCAACTGTACTGGACAAACTGCAAAAAAAAGGCGATTCAGCTGGGGGCTGCTGATGGCAGTGAGTTTGCTACCATCTTGGAGAAGAACATCAATCCTTTGGAGCTGGTGCTGATGTCCACAGAAAGGTTTGAAAATCTTGCATAAGATTTGCACAACCAATATTAGCTCTTCCTTCACTAACAACTATGATTCTTTTTAAGTGCAATGTTCTGGATAAACAAAGGGGAACATGGTCAAATGAGCATCGAGGCAGCTGGAATGGATGGATCACACAGAAGGGTGGTGACAGTCATCACAGCTCAGAATCCTAGGGGCCTGTTGAGTGATTATACTTCCCGCAGGCTTTATTGGATCAGTGACTATAAAGAGGTACAACTGTGCTCTTATTTTACAGTGATTTTTGTTACAGGTGTCTAATGTAGCTGTTATTGACTAAGGTCTCGGTGTCCCAATAACCACTTAATTCCAATTAATACTGGGTTTCTGATCAGTTAAGCGATGGCTGTTTTTCAAGAGTATGCTTTTTTTACCTAACAAACTCTAGTTTAATAGTAATATTGAGTTAAGTGTATGCATTGCTTTTTCTGTTATGTTCCAATGAAAATTATTGGCAGTTCCCTTTAATTTCATTCAAACTGCACTCATGAGTCCCTACGGCCTATAGTGCCTACAGTGAATGACATCTTACAGACCACAGTCAAGCACATCGTGTCCTGCACAGATGATAACTGATACCTTGAAGTGTACCAAAATATTGTAATTTGAATACATTTATAAAGCTCATAGCATGTGATTAAAAAACTTTAGGCAGTTTAACAATCATTGCAACATGTGGATATGTATGCAAATGTTTTTGGTGCCCTTCTATTTGATTTAACTGAAAACAAGTTTTTAAAGTTCTTCATTAAAACTAAAAGGTTTAGCCTGTTATAACATTTAAAAAAAATCTTGCTCAAAGTCTCCAAGATATAACAAAAGTGACATTTCTGTTCACTGACTTGGAAAATATGGACCATTACTTTGAACTGTTGCAAAGTCTTCTCTAATTAAAGGCTTTTTCAAAACAGATTGGTTACATTATTCAAAGTTATAACCTGCAATACCACAATTCTCTCAATGGGGATTATTTTCTTTTTTATTGACTTGCAATTTGACTGCTTTAATCTCTGGTAAATAACCAGTTTTTGATTTTTGCTTGCAACTTTCATTTGTCGCTTGACCTCCCCGTGCTGTGGTGAATGTTTCTTCCCTGTGCTCTTTGCTGTTCTATCTAGTCTGTTGAGACAGTGAAGGTGGATGGCACTGGGCGCTACTCTTTCATGGGCTTCTTCAAAAGGGGAGAAATGCTGGGGCTGGCTGTGTTTGAGGGCTGGTTTTACTGGACTGATGGGACGCAGTTATGGCGACAGCCCCAAAGCAATCCTAAGGAAAAGAATGCCCTTTTTAAGGCTTCTGTATCAATCCTGTCCATCATTCATGAACTACAGCAGCCTACAGGTAGGTTTCCTTCTACCTGTGGGATGAATACTCATTTGATGAAGTTTGAGTGGTATCAACAGAAAAATGTAGATGAACAGTTTGGCTATTTTTTTGTAACCTTCCCCATTAAAGACAGAAACTAGTCTCCCCTTATTTACCCTTTCCTTCCCTGAAGCAAAGCTATAGAGAATGTCAACTTTATTAAATATGGACATTTTGTTTTTCAATATTCAAACCCAGTTAAGACAGGCTAATATATTAATAGTATATTGATCTCATTATAGATTTTATTTCATTATTAAAGCATTATATGCATTTGAGTATTTCAAGCAGAAACAAGCTATCCAAATTCTATCCTGTGCTGAGACCACAAGGAAACTGATATTTTGTAAATGACGATATCGGGCGTTGATTCCTGTTAATGAATTATTCATGCTAGTTGCCAGTCTTGAAATGAAGACTGATATGCTTATTCTTCAACTGATCTTTGATGACTGGTTTAGTTCTTTCTCAATTTAATTTCAGTTTACTTGCTGCCCTGAAGTATAATGGAAATTTAAGGGAGCATTTTTAAATGGGTTCAATTATTTAAAAAAATATACCAAGTAAACTTAGAGCTTTGTGTATAGAGTTGATCATTACACCAAACAAAAAAGAATACTTCCCTGGAAGGAAAAGCAAAGTGAAATATTTGTAAGTAATGAATGTCATACAAGTGACAAGTTTGAAATGACAAGACTCTATGAACAAGGAATGGAAAAAGGAGACTTGGGACAACTACTGGCATTGAAACTGAATGATGGCCTAGTCAAAACATTGACAACTCAGCTGGCTAGCTCGGGGCTAACAATAAGACCCGAGTACTTAAATACTATTAAGAAGGAAAGCGTTTGGTGCATAAATAGTACTTGACTTGATCTTGGGTATAATAAAGATAGCTGATTCCTTTGTTTCCTTTGAGAAACACCAGGATTAAATTATGGCATCAGTATAGCTCTTTCAATGAGACGAGGCCATTGTTTGACTTTTTGGTTTTATGTTCAGATCCTCTGCTGCGGTTGTATTTTTACTGCTATAAAGAAATGAGTTTATTATTGTTATTCAATAAATTCTGAAATTGGTTATAGAGAAGTTTTAACTTCTTCCTCCAATGCTTTTTTTAAGATTACTCATCCCCATGTGCCAAGACAAACTGCAGCATTTGCTTGCCGTCTCCTGACAAACCAGTTAAACACTTGTGCATATGTCCTGATGGAATGTTCCTCTTGCCGTCTGGGAAATGTGAAGGTGAGCGGACTTTCCAGCGTTGTTTAAATATAAAACCAGTCCGTCTGTACACAGATTTAGCTGTGCGAGCACCTACATAGAATTCCCTGTTCCACTGTGCCTTTAACACCTCGTAATAGGTGATAGTAACTTTCTTGGTCAAAAATGTCTTGGTTACAAACCTAAATACTCTAAGATGGAGTACGATATCAGAAAGTATTTTAGTATTGGTGTTGTCATATCTTCTTTCTGGGGGAAAGTATTGCGAATTACTGAAACTGATACCTAATAAGTACTGTGTGTGTACTGAATGTCCTGAGCCCATATCTTTGATAGATTAATAATTAATGGCAAATGTTCAGTTTTTTTGTACTGCACAGAGACTGAAAAGAAGAGTACTATGGAGTAATGTTAGTTGCATTTCATCTAAGGTCTTTATACGGTGTAGCTTTGAATGTATGGTTATTGCATACTTACTTTTCCACTGTCTGCAGTTATTCTGTAAATATTATTCAATAGTTTTTGTATTTATTACAGTTTGCTAGTGGAATAAGTAGTTTACAGACTCAGCTTATTGCTGTATTATCTTTAATGTTTTACCTTTTTAAGCTATTAGGGACACTGGAATTAATGATGACTTCTCCTAAGTGGTTTGTGGCACATGCAATACTGTAAGCCAAATGAAAACCAGGTATACAACTGGAACCAGCCATTCTTTATCCAAAATGACGTTCTTTTTTTTGCAGATTTATACCTTGCATATGCAACACCAATTGATGTGCATACTGTAAAATTTGGAGATAGAGTGATAAAGAGGTCAATTATGACCTCTGATGAAACGATCACATCCTTTGACTTTGATTGGAAAAGGAACTGGCTCTTCTGGACCAATGGAACAGGGCAAGTGAAGAGTACAGATTTTGAAGAGGATGTAACTGAATACATTGCTACATTCAGCCCAGGTGTGACTTTTAAATTTAAATTAAATTTGGTTTGTGGATATTAGATTTTAAATATGCAAAAATTCAGTTAACAACTTTAAAGTATCCAAAGTAAGCAGTGGTGTATGGAAAAATGTAAAACATCCCATTATTCTATGTTTGGAGGGAAGTAGCAGGTCAGTATTGCTCAAGCTTGACTGTAGGCTTGCTTGAAATGAGTAAATTCCTCACTTCTCAGACATTAGTGTGTAGTGAGCACACTGTGAATTGGCTGCCCTGCACCATTGCAGGAAATGCTGTACTTCGGTTTTGATAAAGTGAGTCCCCCTCTATGAGCAAATTGCTTTGGCATCCTACAGATTTTAATAAATTTATTGGATTGTTTAAAGCTACTTTTGAGATTCAGTATTGCACACAGGGAGCAATGATTTCTAAAATTCACGTTCTTTTGATAGCCATTGGGGGGTTAGACAAAACAATGCCAAAGACTGATGTAAGCAAGTCATCTCATAAGAAAATATATTTTGCTGCTGTGTGATTTCTTAAATTACATTTCATATTAAAATTAGGACTTATTTGTGAAACGAGTTATTTGATTTGTGAAGTCATGTTACAAATCTGAGTGTTGTCCTCATACTATTTTTACAGATTTAGTTTAGTATGCAGATCATATGCAAAGTATTTGCAGAACTTTTGACATTGAAATTAAGAAATTAACCTCAGATATTTCTATGCATGTTTGATATCAATGTTTCCAAGAATGGGAGCATATTGTAAACATACACAACCATTTTGTACATTGAACTTTCTATTGTCTCCACAAAACAGCCATTCAGTATCTTAATAGACGGGTTTCCTTGTGTTCATTTTGCATGCACATTTTTCCTTTTGCAGCTTGTACTATCAGAGTTGACCCGAGATCTGGAAATCTCTATTGGCTGTCATGTGATGGGCTTAATATTGGAGTCACCTCAATGCCCTATATGGATGTTAGCTCCACAAAGCAGCTGTATCATGCAACTGAAGTTCTCACAGATCTGTATGTGGATTGGCCAAGGGATAATTTGTATTGGCTGGAAAGGGGGCAGGTGTACAAGATGAATCTAATAGGTGGCAATGTGAAAGAAATACTGGATGTCTCAGGATACCATCCTGACCAGCTAGTTCTGGACATAAAATCAAACAGCTTCATCTGGAACAGCAACAACTCAGGTAAGATGTTCTACATTCAATACCATTTATTTTTTAATTCTTGACAAGTACAGTACTAGCATACCTAACCTGTGCAAATTAATAATGTATGCTGACATTACCGAATTAACATTTTGTATTTCTGCTCAACTGGTTGTCTCAGGTTCAAATAATAAAGAGAAAATAGAGGTCTCAGCAAGCTGCTCAAGTCGAGATGAAGACAGACTTTTTTTAACCGATTTTATTTAGGCTTGCACATCATGAGTGTCCTGAAGAAAAAGATCTACTCTCTGAAAGGAAAGTGGCTCCTGGAAGGATCAGTTGTAGCTGCACATGAGCCCTATCTAGCATCCTTGCTGGATAATGTCCTCACCCTATGGGATCGCAGACTGATGAAGAAGCTCACAACAGTTGAGCTGGAGAGGGGTGTGTTCAGGGTCGTGCCTTTGGCCAAGGATATGGAACAAGGTCAGCAAAGTCTGTGCTAGCAGATGTTTTTCATCCTCTCAGGGGCTTGATTAATTCTGCCCTCCAGTCAATGCAGCTAGCAGAGTTAGGCTTCAGGTTGGTGTAGTCATGGGTCATGCATACTGTATTTTCCTTTTAGATTTAATTTGTTAGGGCAGGAATTGAGTGTTCCAAGTATTTATTGTGGAATTTCATAAAAGTAAACTTCCTTGATGTGCTGGCACCCTACAGTACATTTTAGAATATATGTGTTTTATGTCTAGTTTTTAAAAGTAACCAAAAGGAGCCAGCCAGCGCACCAGCTCGTGTCTGTCCCAGGACATTTGTTCCCTGCAGTGATGGAAGCGACTGTGTCCACTACGACCACCTCTGTGATGGAGAGAAAGACTGTGCTGATGGCTCTGATGAAAACAATTGTCCAAGATGTGCTGATCCAGGTATCAGTTTATTGCAAATTCTTTGTAAAGGTTGTCCACTACGGTATATTTAAACTGCATCAGTTTCATAGGTGAAAATTAGAAACCGACACAAGTGATAATTCTATAATTGTAATGGTTCCCTTTTAAATTTGTTAACCTTTAGTTATTCTAGTTATATAGCAGAAAAAAATGGTCCTGTTAAGCATTCCCTTTCCAGACTTGCATTCCTCAATCTGTCACCCTTGGGTGTTTCCATTAAGAGCTAAATCTTCTGTGGGTATAATAGTTTTCCTAAATGTATTTAGTCGTAAAGATATTGTTTAACAATTTTTTACAATTGCCACAATATTTGGTTAAGATTGTTTTCACAAAATAGTTCCATTAGAATATATGATGTAAGTTAAAGGCTTCTGATTTTCAAACTGAATCTTGTCAGGATTTGTTGAAGGTTTTTAGTTTCAGTTTGTAGTTTTTAAACTGATATATTCCCTCACAGCTTCTCCTATTGTCTCCTACAGTATATTCTCCTGTCAGCAACTATTGACAGCAGCTTTCTCTGTTCTGCACACTTAAAGGCATAATGGGGGATTTTTTTTTTAGATCATTTTCGTTGCCCCAATAGTACATGTATTGAGAAGAAGTTGGTTTGTGATGGCATGAATCAGTGTGAAGATGGCTCAGATGAGAAAAACTGCCCACCAAAAAGTAACGATTGTGCCTTCCGCTGTGATGGAGATGCCAAATGCTTTGTCCGTAAAGTTCAGTGTGATGGCAAAAAGGACTGTGATGATGGATCAGATGAAGAACGGTGTCGTGAGTTAATTTTATATGCATATAGGGAGTTTGCACGCCTTTGTCACAGGGTATCTTTGTCACAAAATGATCATTACTAACAGACAAACTGCTGCATGGCTTCTTTTCCAACAAAGCTACTGTGAGTGTAGGTTTATACATGATACAGACGTCACAAGTTCAAAGTGATGGTCACATCACTAGCTGAATGTTTGAGGGTCAGTGCTGATATTAGTCAGAGCTGTTTCAGAGCCATGTGATTTCAGTGGTTGGGGAGGGGGGATTCCTTGGCCTTAGTTGACGATGACTCTTGGAGAATATGCAAGGTGTTAAGTGAACAGTTTGGTGGGTCCATGCTGACAGTAGCTTGTCTGCACTTACTCATTCTCTGGGTGCAATGGTCACAGCAGGCAATTCCAAATTGGGGGCAGGGGTGATAAAATAACGGGATTAGGTTTTCTGAATTTGCGTTACAGGATGAGGGAAAAAAGTAGCGTTTTATGTAACGCCATAGTAATCTGCTGATATTTTTCAAACATTTCGATTTTTTTTCCCAATACAATACATTTTTGATGCATTACTTTTCAATCATACTTCACTACTACTGTACACAGCATAAAGTACTAATGAGGTTAATTTGACAAGATAAACTAATGAATGATCTTTGTGCCTTTGCCATTATCCTGTTGTCTTAAAAATGATTTTTGAATGTGTTCATTTAAAGATGGATAGAAACTTTAGCCTGAATAGATCAAATCTACACTCAACAGGGCTGACCATATAGATCAACAAGAGGCCATGAACTAGATATTCAACATTTGAGAGGGTTATTTAATCTCAACCTTTAAGCTTTGACAACATTAAGTTAGCTCATACAGAAATGTCACCAAGGAGTAATACTTCTGGATTCAATACTTGATCTCCTTCAGTTGTGAATCCTCTTCTAAGACGACCTACTGGAACCCCTGTCCGCATGTGTCCCAGGATGACAGTGGCATGCTGGGATCAGAGTGACTGTGTCCGCTATGACCATCTGTGTGACAAGGAGAAAGATTGTGCTGATGGGTCAGATGAAGAGGACTGTCCACGAAATTGTATTGAGCCAGGTACTTGGTTATTAATCTTTTGTTCAGTAAGTTCCAAAGAGAAAAGTATCTAATTTAATGACTGGGTTATTTCCTTTGCTCTTAAATAGGAAAATGCTGAATTTCTAGTAAGTTCACTGCACTGTTCTAAGACACTTTAAGTGTTCTGTTCTGCAAAATGCATTCCACAACTTTAAATTTAATATTTGCTGATAATTCTATTAGTAGTGAAATTGTGAGACATCTCCAACTACTGTATGTTTTTGGAAAGAAATATTCAATAACTATCAATTTTTAAATCATTTTATGATTTTTTTTAATATTTGTGTTTTTAATATTCTTTAAATATTTTTTTTATTTTTTATCAAAACACATCTATTTGCCAGTTACTAATTACAAACTACATGACATTGCAGAGGCACAGGAAAGACTACTAAGTTTTGAGGTTAGAATTATGGATTGTTCAACAGGTTGAAATTCATGTAGTGAGTCAGCCTGCAGTTGCACTGCTCTTTTCATACAGCTTCTGCTTTAAAATATCAGAGCTGGGATGGAAGTAAGATTGAGTTAATCTATTTTGCAAAATGAGGGCTGATTAAACCAAGCCTCTCTTCACACTTTTCACCCTGTTTTGTGTGAAATTAGAGTAGACAATGAGTTGTGCTTTTCTATTGCATCTGTATTGACTACAAAATACCCAAAAAGGAAAGAGCAGCTGTACATCAGAACCTTAAAGAGAAGCATAGCTGTGAGGTAGATGAGCCTGGGTTTGAAAATGATTCTTGTTTCCTGGCAGATAACTTTCAGTGTAATAATGGCATGTGCATCGAAAGGATTGTGATATGCAATGGAATGTTGGATTGCACAGACGGCTCAGATGAAGACCGATGCCAAGAACTAGTGACAGAGTGCACCAACCCATGTGACAGTGGGTCCTCATGCTTCTCGCCCAGCTCTCGCTGTGATGGAAAGAAAGACTGTAGAGATGGAACAGATGAAAAAGACTGCCGTAAGTCACTGGTGCTAAAGGACATTCCTTGTTTCAATGAACTTCATCTGATTAATTGTTCACTACTAAAATTATGCATAGTTCTCATCACATACTGCCCAAATGTTCTTGTTAATATCCTTGTCATTTCATCCTATTAATGAGTCACCAGTTGCCCCCACACTGTTCACAATGTCTCACAGTGCTACTGAAAAGTGCCTAATGACTCTCCAGGACTTCTAAATTTCCCAAAGACCTTGACCTGGGGGGCTGGCGTCTCTGCAGGTTTTCTGGCTTTTAAAATGCCAGAACACGAAGTTGTGAAACTGGTCCAGTTAAGCAAATGAGCTAGTACAGGTTATGAAGACCTTAGCTGGAATTAAACCATTCAATACTGTCTCTCCAGGAACAGGATTGAACACCCCTGTTCTAGATAAAACGGTGCTATGGAAAAACTAACCAACAACAGAATTAACCATGTTTTTTAAGTCGGGGGATCCCAATCCTGGTCTTGGGATCCCCCACACAAGCTGATTTATTTCACAGACATAATCAAACCTTAACTGACACTTTTGTTTTCAGTGAGTTATGTTGTTCAACTTTTAACTCTGGGGGGGGTGGTATTCCTAAACTTTCACTCAGGCAGCTCTTATGAGTTCAGTTAAGGATCAGATTAAGTAGAGAACTCAGGAGAAATAAAGATCATGGTTGGAAACCCCTACAGTTAACTAAATGACCTGTTACCTTAAGCATCTTTTTCTCTTGGACAGACATGACTAAAACATCTACTGCTGCTGCAACTACTATACCAGTGGTTTCACCGTCTGCAGACGAGACTACTACTACTACAACTACGTTTACTATTACTACTGCTACAGAAGCTGCAATTGCTCCATCTGTGTCCTGCCCTAGTGCGTTTGTAGCATGCCGAAAGGGTGTGAACTGCATTCCCATAGAACAGTTGTGCAATGGGAATAAGGACTGCCCAGATGGTTCTGATGAAGAATCCTGTGACACGAAGTGTAAAGAACCAGGTATTTCCAAGTAGTTGTCCCTATTTAGAAGCTATGCATGAGGTTATGGGGCACTGTGTAAATTATTCACAAGTAGTGGAATACTGCTCATTTGAGTGGCTTGCTTGAGGTTTTCACCTTATGGGTGTTGCTTCTTTTTTGCATTTAATTTCATATTCTTTCTAAAGCCATCCAAGCCACACTTCAATTAGAATGAATAAGATCAGGTGATGTGCAAATTAATTTTTTGTACTCAGCTGTTGTCTTGAAATAGGGATAGCTGTTACGGTAGTTTGCAAGCACCATACCTTAAAGTGGTACAGCTTTTCTGTGTATAGTAAGTCTTCAATATAAAATATGTAATACTGTATTATCTGAAATGAACACTTTAATGGAGATTAGAAGTATTTAATTTTTCATTTTAAAGCATGTGAATATTTGTGGTCCTACTTTAATATATGATAAGTTACTGTTAAAATAAAAACAAGTATTAAAGCTCTCACAACAGTTATTACTACATTTAAAACTTCCTTGACATTTGTAGTTCCAGCTTTTCTGCAGCCGTTTACAGACCTTTTGTTTAACCTTGTCTTAAATACTGAGGCACTTAGAGTTTGTGGTTTTAGAAAAGAGTATGTTGCATCAGATGTTTTTTTCAGGATATTACCAGTGTAAAGATGGCCAAAAGTGCATTGAAAAGGCATTGGTTTGTGATGGAGAACCTCACTGCTTGGACAGTTCTGATGAGTCTGGCTGTCCTGTTACGACACCCAACTGCAAACTGCGTTGTGACGGTGGCACAAAGTGCGTGTCTGATAAACAGTACTGTGATGGCAACGCAGACTGCATCGATGGAGCAGATGAAGACTGCCGTGAGTCTTTCAAATAGTCTAATTGGACAATCAGACATTTGGTCAGGTTCTCAAGAGTTTAATGGATCCAATATAACCTTAAACTGTTTATCATGATTGTGCCTTACCCATTCGCAAAACATTGTGCAAGACCTTTAGTGTGTTTGGCTGGTGAGTGCTGAAACCTGTAAAATAAGATTGTAATACTACATTCACAGCCTTTTTTTGTGTATGTACTTAGTATATTTCTTAGAACCCTTCCGTTTACTGAAATGGAACAAAATATTTTGAAGATGTTAATGATTTAAAATTGTTACGTGCCATATAATAGCTTTCACCAGCAATATCCCTCAAGTATGACAATCTGTTCTCCACATTGTCACGGTTTGTAGTAGATATCTTTATACTATCTTTTAATTAGACCTTTTTAGCATTTTTTAGTTCCCTTCAATTACTATTTTTCATGTAGATGTTCTGGAGGATAGCTTTTAGAAAGGAATCCTTTCCAATGGTATGAAGTTTTCTTTAATAACGACTGTAAAAGAAATTCTTGCTGACTTTTATAGCACAATGCAGGTTTTTGAAGTGGTTTGCTCTGCTGCTTTTCAGGACTTCATACTTTTATCCACACATGGGGGGGGGGGGGGAGAAAGTGATCGGACTGACCTATCAGTCTGATAAAATGTACTTTTATGATAAGTGGCAGCAGAATGATGCCATTTGAGCACTCTGGGTTTGCCACTTGATCTCCATCATATTTAAAAGTAATGTTTCTGGACCTGTATCAATCTGTTCTTAGACATTATTGGTGTGATGTCTGAAGGCTATGCAGAACCTGGAAAGTCAGGAGGAACCCTGTTCCTTTTATTATCTAACCGTGTAGTGCCTTTTCTAAGCCTGGTGAACTCTAAAACACCACATCAATTATTTAGTATTGAAAAGTAATGACATCTACGTTTTTAAACGCATACAGCTTTCCAAAATTTTCCAGCTTGAGAGAATTGTTTGATTCTGGATTTGAAACGGTCAGCTTTTGTAAATCCTCACACAGACAATACATGTCTGAAGGTCAGGGCCTTCTTTCTAGGTTTCCAGGATGCCAACGGGCCCGTGGCAGAGACAACGGCCCCCCTTGTGTGCCACCTGGGATTTAAGCTGTGCAGAGATGGGAAGGAGTGCATTCTCTATAGCCACTGGTGTGATGGGGAGGCAGACTGCAAGGATAGCTCTGATGAAGACAGCTGTGCAGATAAATGCCCGACAGGTATAGTGGATTTTAGTCTAAATAAGGATTTCAGATTTAAAACAGTTTCTTTGGTTCTTTTGCAACACATAGTGAGTTATATACTTGGGTGTTCAGTAATCCCTCTTATGTAGATTCAACAATGTTGTAGATTCTCATAGTAGGACCAAGTAGAGAACTGTGTCAATTAAACCATTTGAAAGCACTGAAGCACTGAAAGCTTGTCGTAAAATGCATATGGGACATTCTAGAATGTTGGCCTATCTTTAGCTTGTTCCAGCTTGTGTTACCTCAGTTATCATACTTATTGGATGAATTTGGATTTGAATCTGTCTGAATCTAATATACGTTTCATAGGATACATTGAATTTTTACTCAAAAACAGTTTGGTTTAAACTTGTTACAACTTTCTAAGGATACCTAGCTTTGATTATCTTATAAAAATGGAAGCAGCCATTCAAAGGAAACATGTTATTTCTCATTAAGAATGTAAAATCAGTACATATTTAGATAACAAAGGATTTTGTAATTTAATAAAATAACTGTTCCCTTTATGGCTAAAATGTCACTCAAGACATTTTGGAAAAGCAATCACTGTAAACTCCAATGCCATGCTACATGAAACAATTTTGGCATTCTCATGCTTCACAAGCTTGGCTAGGACTGATTCTTGTAACTGTGTTGCTTCAGGTTTCTTTCAGTGTGCCCATGGGAGGAAATGCATTGAAGAGAAACTGGTGTGCGATGGCACCTCAGAGTGCCAGGATGGCTCAGATGAAAGAAACTGCTGGAAACCCACGGAAAGCTGTGCCTTCCGCTGTGACAACAACTCCCGGTGTTTCCCTGAGAGCTTCCGCTGTGATGGCGAATATGATTGTGTGGACAAGATGGATGAGGCCAACTGTGGTAAGTTGAAATGCTCAGGATCACAGGTGATTTCCCAGCTCCTTAAGCACTTAAAGATGACCCAGAATACCTTCTTACTTTCTCTACAGCTGACAGCTTTAGGATGTGGCTCAGGCATGGACTGACTAATATATTGAAGCTCTTATAATAATAATAATAATTACACTTATATAGTGCTTTTCTGGACACTCCACTCAAAGTGCTTTACAGGTAATGGGGACTCCCCTCCACCACCAATGTGCAGCATCCACCTGGATGATGCGATGGCAGCCATAGTGCACCAGAACGCTCGCCACACCTCAGCTATCAGTGGGGAGGAGAGGAGAGTAATGAAGCCAATAGAGGGGGATTATTAGGAGGCCATTATTGGTAAGGGCCAATGGGAAAAACACCGGGGTTACATCCCTACTCTTTTTGAGAAATGCCCTGGGATTTTTAATGACTACAGAGAGTCAGGACCTCGGTTTTACGTCTCATCCGAAGGACGGCACCTGTTTACAGTAGAGCATCCCCATCACTATACTGGGGCATTAGGGCCCACATGGACCGCAGGGTGAGCGCCCCCTGCTGGCCCCACTAACACCTCTTCCAGCAGCAACCTTAGTGTTTCCCAGGAGGTCTCCCATCCAGGTACTGACCAGGCTCACACCTGCTTAGCTTCAGTGGGTTGCCAGTTGTGAGTTGCAGAGTGATATGGCTGCTGGCTTATGTTTATGGAGTAGGGCATGTAACTATTTAAAATGTGCTGAAGTAGATCTTTCAGTGAACTAACAATTTTAATCTTTCTTTGTTTTTATTAATATACTATGTCACATTTTTAAAATAAGTGCATATAATTTGTTATTCATTTGCAAAGGTGCTGATCACATACAGTACTATTCCAGGCATGGCATTACTGCTGTGATATTTAGAACAAGAATCATGTCTTTTCCATGTAGGGTCTCCTAAAAATTGATAAAACAGGCCAGAGAACAAACGAGGCTCAAATTGTTTAGAGCCATGCTCCAAATACAGGTGAGTTATGGAGATGGGCACGTCAGCACAGACCTTAAATTACAGCATTTGGATTTTGTTTAAAAATGCCCTCCAAGATGCACATTTTAATGAGATGAGCAGTATAAAAGTTAAAATGGCTTGCAGCATTCTTGGTTTAATAAAACCTACAGTGGTTTTCAATCTGTGAATGTCTGTAGCAAATTTAATCTTCCCTGTGTCTTAGCTGAGCAGGAGTGCAGCAGCTCGGAGTTCCGATGTGGCAGCGGGCAGTGTCTCTCTCTTAGCCTGCGCTGTGATGGTGATGCGGACTGCAGGGACCACTCTGATGAGGAAGACTGCTCCAAGCCCCCCCACTGCCCCACCAAGAAGAGGTGTCCAGAAAGCCATGAGTGCCTGCTGGAAGAGTGGATCTGCGATGGGGATAAAGACTGTAAGGATGGCACAGATGAGAAGGTGCGAGTAAAAAAACAAACAAAACAAAACATACTGATGGTACTGGTCCTCTTTAATTCTATGAACAAAATTGCCATTAATCTTTCCGTGATGAACCTTCTGCTTATTTGTTTTTTGCCGAGGTGGATTTAGTATTGCTACCAAATCTCCACAATTGCAAATCTGACCTGAAGCCAGTTAATTCTCCACTGCCAAAAACTCTCAAAGTATTAATCTGATTCCTGAAATGCACAGCTGACTAATACTAATTTTATCCCAAATTAAGTAAGTCATTAACATCTAATAGGCTTATTACTTATCACAAGCAGCTGGTTTGTGAAGAGCTTGAACTTGTTTTTGATTGGTATTTTGAGTCTTATCAAGCATATTGAATTTAGAGTGTGTCCTGAATGGAAGTATTTGCTTAATTTAAAAGCCTAACCTGTCTAAACTTTTTAAAAAGTTTAGAAATAAAGTATTGACCTCGTCCAAACTACAGGGTTTTAGATAAGGGTATTCAGATATGTTCCCACTAACCACATGTTCACATTTTAGACATTTGTGTACTGGAAGAACTAACAAGGCCAGTGACTTGGAGTGTCTAATGTTGTAATGACCATTAAAAGACCATTAATTTTGTTAAATGATTAGCTTAAGCTTTTGCATGCTTATTGGACAGATGTAAAGATTAAAAAAAAAAATCTGCTGGTAGCGTACCTACAGCAGGACACTGCTGAAACAAAACAATCGGATTATAACAAGTAGATAAAGATGGAAATGGATAAGGCTTTGGTAAACAATCAACTGAAAGTCCGAGTTTATTCTCCTGTTATAGGACTGCAGGCCTTCAGAAGTAAAATGCAGTGAGTTCCAGTGGTCATGTGCATCTAAAACTCAATGTATCCCCAATTTCTGGAGGTGTGATGGAGAGAGGGACTGTTATGACGACAGCGATGAGGCTGGATGTGAGTTTGCTCTCCTTTACTCTTTTAACACATGGAAACACTGACCATGGGAATCTTACTGGAACTATTTCAGCTGTTATTTTTACTTTTATCTATTGTGCAAACTGATAAGAATGACCAAATAAATTAAACGTATAAAAGTAACATTTTTGCTCATAGTAAAATGTGCTTATGGCCAGCTACTTCTAGGTTTTCCTACATTGAAGACATTTTTCATACAAAAAGACATTAGTGACTTGAATGAGATCAGTCATTGAACTTACAAAGTGCTGAAAACAGGATGGCTGTATTAACTACAAAGAACATACTGACAATGGCACAGAATGAAAACTTGTTGGAAAAGGTTTGGTTCTGCTTTATTTTCGCACTGAAAATGTGATGCAACTGAAAATACTGTCTTGTTCCATTTTATATAGTCCAATTCACTGTTGAATTTTTTGTCCGTCTTGTTGAATACAAATTTAAGTTTGAGGCAAAAAGCTGGATTGGGACGTGAAGCACTGTTGTCTCTCTTCTTGGCAGGTGGCTTGGTGAAGTGTCCGGACTACCAGTTTCAGTGCAGCAATCTGGAGTGCTTGAACACCAGCCTCGTGTGCAATGGGATATCTAACTGTCCAGATGGGTCTGATGAAGGTGGGGACTGCAACACCCATCCCTGCTCCAGTTCTCACAAAT
Source organism: Atractosteus spatula (assembly GCF_055471065.1). Taxonomy (NCBI): domain Eukaryota; kingdom Metazoa; phylum Chordata; class Actinopteri; order Semionotiformes; family Lepisosteidae; genus Atractosteus; species Atractosteus spatula. The sequence goes on along the minus strand of NC_142708.1, from coordinate 59,749,791 downwards.
GCTCCCATGCCTGCTATGTGGCACCCACAGGCCCAGTAAGTCCAATAAATTGCTATAAAGCACGTGTAGAAATGTGCCTTTTCTATTTTATTTGTACATTTGAGGGTTGTTTTGATGTAGAGCGCCAGTGGTTTTCTTTCATTGTTGCAGGCATTTACAATGTTTTTGGATAAAGCCACTCTTAGAAAACAATTTATATAATTGAACCTAAGGACAACAGTAGGAAGATATAATCTTGGAAACAATGGGCCCAAATGTTTCTAATGGGATTTAGTCTTGCTCAGATCTTACAGTAAGTCCAATTGCTCTAGTAGATCAGTGCTCAATGTGAGCTCAAATTCTAATCCTGCTCTCAGGAAGGATTGTTGCTCCATCCTGTTTTCTTAGTATGGTACAACCACATCTTAACTGACTTTCCTTAGAAATGTTTGTTAATTTTAAGTTGGACAACACTATTTAAGCAAATTGAAATAGGTATAGCCATGCTGTTAGGATTGCTCTAAACAATTAAGAATTTTTGAATGGGATTGATAAGCATGCTGTGTCCCCACATTTAAAGTCATTTATAATTGAGATTTTACAGTTGTTTATGGAAAGCGGAATAGTGATTATTGACTCTGTATTTGATGTGCTGATTGCAAACAAGGAGGCAACAAGTTGTGGCCTCCTGGATATTATTGACACTCCTATGGTACTGTCTTGGTCACAGTGCTCTTTGTATATTAATGTGAACTCCCAGCTCACATTATTCCTCATTGCTTTGTTCTGCAATTTATTCATAATTAAAGACTAAAATGTCACCATTTATAGTAATTTAAAGTAAATTTTATTGATGCATTTTAATATTCATCATTTGACAACATTTTCTAAATCTATTATAATAAGTAAAACACAAATTTAATAGTTTTGAATGTTTACTTCTGTACTAAATCATCCTCACCTATGTATTAATTAGACCCATTTTTTGCAATTATCCAGAAATGTTCCTGTGAAGTGGGCTTTAAACTTGCAGCAGATGGCGTTTCCTGTGAAGATCTAAATGAATGCATGGAGAGTCCCAGTGTTTGTGACCACAAGTGTATTAACACGAGAGGGTCATACAGCTGTCAGTGTCACTCAGGATACTTGCTGGAACGTGATGGACATAGTTGCAAAATCACTGGTACTGTACTTGCTAATTACTAAAGCAACAATTCACAAACTAGAAAATCTTAATCTGTTTGAGAAAATTAAGCAAAATTATACATCTGAGGTCTTGGATTTAGTAAATTATAGGTAGTGTAGTGATGAGACAGTGTGCACTTCAGCTTCCATGCTTGGATGTGGGGTTCAGTTCTGGCTTGAGAATCCATCTGTGTAGAGCCTAAATGTTTGATTTGTTCAGAGTGCAGCCCCACCCTGTTGTGTCCTGTGCTTCTGGGGATAGGCTATGGGTTGCCAGATGTAAACCTCTTTCTGATAATAAATGGGTGTCCCTTTTCCGTGATGTCCAAAGTACACTTCTGAGGTTAAAGAAAATGTACATTTTGTACAATTAGATTTTACATCCAGATTGCACCTTTTTCCTCCAATAGCCATTTAAAGTAGAAATCAATTATATAACACAAGAACAATAATAGAATTATTAATCTATCAAGAAGGTTTTGATCATATCATCATAGAATTAGATTCAGAGAAGACAAAGCAGCCATAGGTAACCACAAACATTGATCTAGAATTTTTTTGTTCCTGGATCAGGATTGGCAGGGTTAAAGATATGAATAATGAAGAAATTTTAATCTAACGGTGTCTGATTTATCATATAATTAAAGCGTTTTCCTTCTGCAGGAGAGCCGTTTTTGTTGGCATCTGTTCAGTATGAACTCCTTATCTATAGCTTACATGGTTCCAGCATGGAAATCTTGTTTTCTACTGGTAAAAGGCTAGTATTTTCTGTGGACTATGACTATCAGGAACAGTTGGTGTTTTGGGTCAGCCTTGATGCGGAGAGTATAAAATGGATATCCATGGACCAGAAAGACAAGGGAACTATAGTGAAGGGTAAGTTGTCATAATGGAATGCCTTTTCCTTTTAGTGTCTGAATACCTTGCAACTCTACAGCAAGTGATATGCTATTTATTTTAAAATGTCACATTTCTTCAGTTGTCTTTGTGCTGATTTAAAAGATGCGCTTGAGTCAAAGTTAACTACAGTTCATATCAAACAAATCTGAGGTAGTTCAGAGAACCTGGAACATTAAGAACAACCTGAAATGAATTTTGAATGCGCTGTACTTAAGCATGAGAGCTATATTGAACTGTCAAATTTATTGGGTGATTGTTGTAGAAACATACTCTCCGTTTTCCCCTGCAGGTATAAAGTCAGACTGTATTGCAGTTGACTGGGTGGGTAGAAATCTGTACTGGACAGATGGTGTAGCTGGACAGATCCTAGCTATCAGTCTGAACACCACTTCAACTAACATCCGAAACCACACTGTCGTGTTGAATGAGGATTTAGAACAGCCGCACTCTCTTGTACTACATCCGCAGGAAAGGTAAGAATCATTGTTCTAGTTGCTAATAGAAATACCAATCAGAGGACATGCTGCCTAACATGTTGCATACGGTTATAAAAGAGGCAGTGACAATCATGATTAACACCTGCTTGCTGTGCAAGTGAACATCAATTTCACCCCTTAATGTCAGTGAACACTGAGTGTTTGTAAGATGTCCTTTTATTCTGTGGTGCAGATGTGAAGATTAAGTAATCAAGCCCAAATTTAGGTAATCCCAGTATTCTAACATTATAAACTGAATGCCATAAATTTTACACTGTCAGTGTAAATAGTCTGTACTAAGAAAAAAGATCCTACCAAAAACAGAACATCCCTCTCTAAAACATGGCTGCTCACAAGTAAATGAGACATAATTTCCCTGTACTAACATAGGAAAGGTATTTTTAGCCTGTGGGTTCCAAAATACAAGAAAGCAGAATTCCCTAAAATAAGATGAAGTTCTCTTATAATTTGAGTCTGGTACTTTTTTAGCATTTAGTTTGCCTAGACTATCTTTTTCCTGGTCTGGTTGGAAAAAAAACCTCCCACAGCAATTTTTTGATAGTTGGTTCTCTTTTTGTCGTTCACTCTGTATTTCTAATCCCATATTTATGCTGTGGTCCATTCCTGTGGAGACTTAAAGACCTCCCTGGGAATGGCCCAGTCACTATTGGAATGTTTATTCTTTAATATGGAAGTCTTCATTTTTTAGAAGTTTTTAAGGATTATTTTTGAATTGTGAAAGCACCTGTTGGTTCAGTGAAAACCATTCTATTAAGTAAAATTGCATAAGTTTGGAAATGCCTAAGAAATGCTATTTTTTGCCCCTAAGGTGGTTCTTATGCTTTACACTTGCAGGATGATGTACTGGACTGAGATTGGTGAGCCACAGATAGAGAAGGCAGGAATGGATGGCTCTGACAGGAAGGTCATTATCACTAAGGGACTCAGCTGGCCCATCAGCCTGACCCTTGACCTGCTGGATTTAAGAATTTTCTGGACCGATGAGAAGCTGAAATGCATTGGCTCTGCTAATATGGATGGAACAGATATTAAGGTACTATTGATGAAGCTTTTTTTAAGAGAAGCTTTTTTGGGGGAAGGAGAGGGGCAGTAGTGTATTTTATCAAAAGGCGGTAGAGATGCTGAAAGCCTTTGTCCACAGCAAGTTTAAAACTAGAAAACTATTGATCATTTCTTTTCAATTAAACATTACTGGATTGCAGCTATAGATTTGATAAAAGTCAGGTGTTAATTCCTTTGATTTTCTCAATGACAATTTAATTAACACTTGCTTTTTGTTATTCATGCATTTTAAAGCATCTCGGTATACTGTATATTAGTTTTAATCCAAGAAACATGCAATATATAGAAGTCGGGTATAGCACTGTTTTTTTTCCATGCAGATACTTCAGTTGACTGAATCACCAAACCCATTCTCTGTAGTGGTCTTTAACAACATGATTTACTGGTCAGACACTAAAAGGAGGACAATTCAAAAAGCCAACAAAATCACAGGCAAGAACAGGAGTGTTTTTCTGAAGCGGCTTGGTCAACCTTTTGGATTAAAGGTGAGCATTTTATTTGCCTTGTGGTAATTTTGACAAGCATTTTCTTTGCTTTTAAATAGTTTGGCTTCTCAACACATTAGAAACAGGTGTCCTTTAAAGTTTTACTTAAGCCTACAGTGGTAGTGTAACGGGGATCATTAGCACCTAAACTTGTTACAAACTAGTTGAGTGGGGCTCTGTGTGAATATACTAGGGAGAAGCAATGTTCTGAAGCCAGAGGTATCTGAATCCCACTGGAGACAGTTGCACCTCTCAATGTAGCTACATTAAAAGCAGAGAGACATTAAATAATTCAATTCATGGAACCAGTTCATTCACAATTCTGTCCTTCAATTGTTCTGGGAAAGTTTCAGATTTGACACCAGTGTCATGAAACAAGTTCAGTACCTAGTGAGAGTTCGTCTACCCTATACAAGATTAACCTGAAATTGTTAGGCTGATTCTAATTAAGAGCTATGGCTTATCTGGGTCTAATCTGCTTTTACTAATCAGACTGCTGATTAATTCTATTCTACTAATGTTGTCTATCCAGATTATACATGAATCTCTTCAGGTAATGTCTGCCAACCCCTGTAAAAGTCTGGATTGTTCCCATATTTGTCTGCTGGGTCCAAGGCAGCGAGCAGTGTGTAGGTGTCCTGTTGGGTATTTGCTGGCTGAGGATGGAGTCACCTGTGATATTCCAGGAGACACCACCTTCCTTTTCCTGCTTTCAGCTTTTACACTCTCACAGGTAAGTACTTAAGGTGCAACACACTCCACACACTCCTTCTGAATATTTAAGATCATTTGTTTTAAACTTTGCCAAGAATTTGAAAGAGTAATTTATCAAGAAATGTGTTTCCCACATGAATAGATTTGTTATTGGCTCTGCCACTGCCAGCATTCATCAGTTTGTGTACTTTTTCCTACTTTGTTCTCTTACTTCAGGCTGATCCAGCAGCAGTGGGGGAAAAACTGTATAATAGCCATACTGTAAGAAACATCCTAATTTCAGCAGACGAATGTTCTTGATAACATTTATTCCCCTGAATCCCTCTAGTGGTCTAGCTGTCCACATGAATCCAATATTGTCATTACAATGCTACATCACATGACAGGGTGTATAAGAGGTAAATGTGAGCACAATTGAAGACTCAAAGATTTTCATTTGAAGAAGCATTTCATTTTTTTTAAAACTTTTTAGGTCTACTTGAAGAATATGCACACTTTAATGGACCTTAATACATGGCCAGAGCACAAAGCTCTTCCCATAGCTGGTGTCAATGAGGCGACAGCCATGGACTATGTGCTGAAAGACCAGACTGTGTATCTGGCTGACGGTGAGGCTGGCTCTGTGGGCCGGTTTAAGCTAAAGGACTCTGAGCTGGTGTTCCGTAGGAAGGTGCTGGAGGGAGAGACGGTAGTGGCTCTAGCAGTTGACTGGCTCTCGCACAACCTTTACTGGAGTAGCAGCCAGCGTGCCCTCCTTTGTGTCACCTCATCTAGCAACAACTACACTGCTATTATTTTTGAAGATGGCGTGGAAGGAATTGGCTCCATTGCATTATACCCCCCCTCTGGAGCCATATGTTTTGCAGACGTGGGGAAGGAAGGCAGGAAGAGCCAGCCCAAGATAGAATGTGCCTACATGAATGGGCAGAACAGGAGGGTTCTGTGGCAAGAAACAATGATGCCCACTTGTCTGACTTTCAGCACCTCTGGCACGGAGCTCTTCTGGGCAGATCCTGGTAAGCCATCTATTACTAAATGGCCATCTCTGCTCTAATGTAAGGGTTTCTCTAGTTGGCAAAGTAATGTATATCATTCTACAGTTTTGTTATAGAGGGCAAGATTGTCAAAAGACATTGCAGGTGTTGGCGTGTTAATTTGGTAACTCATGGTGCCCCCCTCTCCAGAAATACAATTGTTATTTTTAATATTTTGACTGCTTGATCACTGTATTTTGAGGCTGTCATCTTAATAGCCTCAGTGTTATGAGGAGCAACATGCATGTTGAAACTGAACTAGTGAATGCAAGCGTGAATACCCTTCATTTTGTATTCCCTTCCGTGGATCACTAATTGTTCTAAACATAAATTGAATTTGGGTTTTTCAAAGGCTAAGAAAAGTACAGTCAGGGAATTGTGCAATGAATGCAGTATACTGCAGAATAAATCCATAATTCATGGTTGTTGTATTTGGGAAAGTTGCCCATCAATTTTAAAATGATCATGTATCTGGACATGAGAAGTTCAAAACATCTTAAGGAACACTTGATACCTGTGTGCTGAAACCAGGTGGCAGGGCTTGCAAAATTATGATTTTAAAAGGTAACAATGGAACCCTTCTCCATAAACATTTTTAGCATGGCAAAGGTTTGTGCCAAATATGTGCCCTGAATCCTTTTCTACCTGGAATACCAGAGGTATCTGAAGAATTGTGGAAGCTCATCAGTGTCACTCTTGTCTGTTTACTGGTGATGAAATATACAGTAGGTTCACCAGTGATATCAAGAGCATCAATGCAAGCTGCTGTCAAAGATGGAAAGTTTACACAATTATCACTGTTTATGCTGACTTGTTGCCAGGGCTTTTGAATTGGTTCTGTTGTGCTGCAATCTGTCAGCTTCTTAGGATAAGGGTGATCTGGGTGGTGCTCACCAGCACAAATTTGAATCATCCATCATAAACTTCAAACATAGACCCAAGTTTTCCATCAGTCTCTGAAGTTCATATGAATTGTAAAATTTGTTTTGCAGGTGCTGGAATTATTGGCTCCATTGGCATTGATGGATTGAAATACAAAGCCTACAAAACAGGAGGTGGCATCCTAACCTCTTTTGCACAAACTGACAACATTTTCTTATGGACAACAGTCAATGGTAAGGCAGTTTTTTTTTCAGGTGCTCCTCTTACAAAATCTCACTGTATAATAAGAATGAACTTATTTTCACACAAAAAGTATTAGTCGAATGCTCAAATATGGTAAATTAAGGCAAAATTTTCTTTAACAAAACTCTTAAAAGATTATCATTTAAGTCAAAAAACATTTTTGTTGGAAAGGAGTTTCTTTCAAAGAAGATTTATATTTGAAAAACTTCTAAACTTGCTAGATCTAAAGAGGAAGATTAAAGGATAAAGTCAGCACAGTTAAGCATAAATATTTATAAGAAATACCTTTTTGTAATACTAATTGTAGAAGTCATACACATCAATGGAAAATTAAGTTCGATGTAATTTAATTCTGGATTGGGCTTTTATAATACACTATTATGAAACATTTGCAGTTTGAATGGTTGGTCCTGTTTTTGTATAAACATATGCTTTGGCAGGCAAAGGTGACAGTTTTCCTATTCCACTGTTTCCACATTTATAAACTGCAGCTCTTTACTTTTTGCTATTTCTAATCAGCCAGCAGATGGCAGCATTAAATCATTATAAACCTATTAATCCTTCATTTTTTTTTCACTATTTTTAATAATTGCTTACACTTATAAAATGCTTTTTGGGACACTCCACTCAAAGCACTTTACAGGTAATGGGGACTCCCCTCCACCACCACCAATGTGCAGCATCCACCTGGTGATATGATGCCGGCCATAGTGCACCAGAACTCTCCCCACATCAGCTATTAGTGGGGAGGAGAGCAGAGTAATGAAGCCAATTAGGGGGCCATGATTGGTAAGGGCCAATGGGAAATTTGGCCAGGACACTGGGGTTACACCCCTTCTCTTTTCAAGAAATGCCCTGGGATTTTTAATCAGTCAGGACCTCAGTTTTACGAGGTTTTCCGAAGGACGGCACCTTTTTAAAGTAGTGTCCCCGTGACTATAATGGGGCATTAGGGCCCACACAGACCGCACGGTGAGCACCCCCTATTGCCCCCAATAATACCTCTTGCAGTAGCAACCTTAGTTTTTTCAATTCCATTTATTTTGATATTTTTCCCAGGAGGTCTCCCATCCAGGTACTGACTAGGCTTACACCTGCTTAGCTTCAGTGGGTTGCCAGTTGTGAGTTGCAGGTTGATATGGCTGCTATTTTAAAACAGGGTTTGAAGAGTTTCAAGGAAAGGCACCTACTGTAACATTCCACATCAATATGTGCAAAAAATGCTCCTTGGGTAACCAATTTACAGTGACAAATAGAACATTGATGCAGACTGATATATGGAATATTCATAGATCTTGAGCATGCAGTCTTGGGCATATGGCAGTAGGTAATGGCTGAGTGGGAAAGTATACAGTCATTGCCTCACTGACAGGATGGGGAGCTTAGCCATTCTTCAGTTTAAATGTTTTCTGAACTGAATTGTTCTATAGGATATAAGTAACCTGTACGGATCTTGTAAAGTTGGCATGCCAACATCTTATAGCATAAGCTAATACTTACTGTAGGTGACAATCTAAATTTGGACATGTACCAAGATGGTAGAACATAAGTCCACCAAGGTTTCACTGGTGATTTGACTTAGTTTTTCAAGTTTAGTGCCAAAATGGACTTTTTATCCAAATTAAGATCAGAGGTAAATCCAAATTAAGATCAGAAGACATTGTGCCAACTGAAACTGCGGTTTCCCTCCCCTGATCAGTCTGGCTTGGCACTGAGCAAAAGAAAAGAGTGAAATGGTTGGCATGTTAAGATCTTTTACATTGTGAATGTGAAGTGTTGATTGAATTCTTTCTTATCCTCCCAGATACAGCAAAGCTTTGGTACAGTGATGGCCTGCATCCCAGACAGCTCTGGTTTGACGTGAAGACAAAGGTGGTTAGCCTGAAAGTTTACAGCAAGTTCAGCCAGAAAGGTAGTCTGCATACTCAACTTTTCCTAAGGAGGGAGATTTAAGGTTTAAATATGCTATACCATTCAAAAGCAGTTTCAGTCAGAAAACTGGATATCCCCTTTATTTGTAGTTAACCTTTAGGATATGTTTTCCCTCAACGTACAGTATATGATGAGTGTAATACCAACAAACATGAAAGCAAAACCGAAGGTTGCTCTCCTCAGTCTTATTGTAATTTCCTTGTAATGCTTCCAAGTAAATCCCACATTAGAAATAAGTAATCAGTGAAACTTTTAAAATTAATCCAATACATTTTTCTCCCAATAAAATGCACTTTGTTTCAGTATTATTAACCTTATAAATGTATATTGAGTCCTTGCTACAGTATTTTCTGTCTTCTGAAACTGAGACCAGTTTACTTCTGAATGACAGCAAATTAAATAAATCAATAAAAATTACCCTCCTGACCTGAGAAGTAATGTATTCGCTTTACTTTTTTGTGGAGGTTACAGAGTCTGAAGCTTGTTGAACACAATTTCCCACAAAATAGAAGTCCAAAGTGTAATTTAAATTTTTACTCAGTGGCATTTGATAGGTCACAGACACCAGAAACAAATCTGTAAAGTGCTGGAAACTTCAATTTTTTACTTCAATATTGAGTTAGCAATTTGAAGCCCTTTTCATGACAGAACATTTTATTCTTTAGTCCTGTACATGTAAGAAAGCTATACAAGACTATTGTTGGGCACTAATGGTTTGAGGAAAGACGAGCCTTTGTAACTACTTATAGGCCAAATCAGGCTTATCCAATTCCAACCTTTCAGGAATTGTAACTGAAGAGTCCTGTATTTTGGTTTTCCCTTCACTTGGTATACAATTAAAATGTAAATCATCTTACTAGTTTTTCCAAGATTACTGACTTAAGGGTTTAAATAACTTTAGGTTGGAAGGTAAAAAAGTGACGGTGTATACTGTCTTGAGAGTGGGGTTTGAGAGTTTTAAAATCTTCAGAAAATAAGACTCTTTTCCCCTTGAGGTGTGTGGTGGGGTGATGTTTGCTTTTATTCAGTACCCTTAGCAAACACTTTGTCTCCGCACTTTTTCATTTCTCTAATAGTCTGAGCTCTTGGGCTTCATTTTTTACCTTTTTGCCAGTTTTCCTCACACAGGCCACAGTTCTGGTATGTGTCCTGCCGTGTCCACAATATTGCCTGTTCCTGTCCCAGGATCTAATCTGTGTGCGGACCAGAATGGTGGATGCAGTCACATCTGCCTGCCGTTTCCACAAGGGCGAACCTGCAAGTGTGCTCAGGGCTACCATTCCATTAACTCCACCGGCTGCGTCAAAGACCTCGAGTGCCCGCCCCACACCAAGGCCTGCCGTGACGGGCGGAAATGTCTCCACAGTTCCAAATTCTGTGACAGGTGGATGGACTGCCTAGATAATTCAGATGAGGAGAGCTGTAAGTTTGCTCATCTTGGATCATGTCTGTAGATCTGGGCTAACGTCATTGCTGTGAGACCTTTAGCACCCTAGGGTCTTGAATTTGATTTTCAGTGTTTCTGAGGATATGAACAGAGGTTTAGTTTACTGGTTACGGATATAAGACCAGGGTTGCCTGGATCAGGTGTACTAAGAGTGCTCAGGTTTTAACAGGATAAAGCATGTCCTTTCTGTCTACCTGGTTTTTGTGAAATACACTTCCGTAAGTGTGAAGCTCTAATTCAAGATAAACGAGCAGTGTACTAATGCTCCATATTCAGTCTATTACATTAACGTGTCAGATAGGGAGAGGTTTTTGCCTTTTCCTGATGACGTGAGCTATCTGGGTGTGCCCCTATTAATCCCTTTTTAAATCCTTGGTTTTATTACAAAAAATAAACAGGATGTTTAATTTTTTTTGAAAATCCAGATCTGATGGTCCCTTTTATGTGGAAAATGATGTCAAAAATAATAAGCAAACAAGTTCAAAATATTTGCTTTGTGATAGCTTGGGGCTGTTTTTGTGTTACATGTAAAAGTGTGAAAGGTTTTCAGGAGAAACCAGATTAACTAGATTATCAAGGAGGTGGGAACCATGCAGTGTAGGGTTCTGAATGGGCATTGGATACTAAGCCTCTCAGCATATTAATTCTCAGTAAAGCAAAGATAAAATGGTAAAGGAACAAAGTAAAACAAGTTAACGGCTGAATGTTCTAAGAATCAGTTTCTAAAAATCATAAACTAATGAATTTTAGTTTTGGTAAAGAGACCTGAAATCACTTTCTGTAATCTGCACAAATGTTTTTTTGTAAATCAGAAAAGCTATCTGCATAGACAGAATTATATGCAGAATTTGTTGCGGACCATTCTGAATTCAGGATCAACATTGAATATTTTTCAAAATGTTGTATGCATTTCTTTTCTTAAACTGAACTATAGTTTCTTGTACATTAAAAAAAAACTCCTGTTCATTTGTGTCACCCAGGAACATAAAGATCACCCTGAAAAGGTAGCAAACTTGTCCAGACAAATGAAATTCAGTTGGAAGACGGTACTTATGACTATAGATATAGATAGATAAGACTTTATTGATCCTGTAGGGAAATTGATAAAATTGATGACTATTCAAAACCCCATAGGCTGTGTCAGAAAGACTATAGCTAGCATTACTTTTACATTTGGCCACTTTTGCCAACATGATTGAACAGTCAAATGATGACTTTTCCCTTTTCCCACTGTATAATAAAGCCAGGTCTGACTACTCTTGAGTGCAGTATAATGAGTAGCTCTAATTCATGCAAATCAGCCTATATACTCTATACTGCTCTATATACCTATATCAATTTCTCTAATTAGGAATTATAAAATCTACATTTTTTTCCTAAAAGGTGTGTATCTTTTTATCTAACAGGTGTTTATACGAAAGTGATCCCTGGTCAAAAGACTCCTGAAAGTTCTTCAAAAAATTCTAATTCAGGTGCCAAAGTGATTAAGAAGCCCCCTCTACCACCCTCCTCTGGAGCATCAGGGATGCCACCTTCCACCACACAGTCCGTCAACAACAAAATCCTGGTCCGGAAACTAGACGTGCAGACTTGCAGGGATGAGCTGTGTCACAACCAGGGGAAGTGCGTGGTGGTCAATGACCAACCCACCTGCGAGTGCCTGCTGGGATACACAGGACAGTTCTGCCAGGATAAAGTGATCAAGTCCATCCGAGTCCCGCTGACTTTGGGCATGATAGGTTTTCTGATTGGAATGGTCTTAATCGCCGTGATATTTGTTCTGTTGAGGAAGAGGAGACAAGCAAATAGGTCAGTTTTAACTCAAACTACATTTGCTGGTCCACAAATGTAGAAATCGGTATTGACCATTGTAGACATTGGTTTATTTTATATTCAGTTATGATGTGTTACACTGTTGGAAAGATGTAAAATTACAATTTCCCCATAACCAGTTTTTAAAATGACATTGGTTCCACAGAAAACAGGAGTCTAAATTCTAGCACTTAATCCCCTATGTCCTGTAGTACTTGCAGTGATGGTCAGTGCCCATCTTAAACTCACTTCAGAATGGAAAAACATAAGCAGAAACAAAGCTGAAATTCTAAGAGATGGTCATGTATACAGTTTTCTTAGTGCAAGTAAATATTTGCTCTCTTAAATTCTAGCTTTCCATGTTTTTCCTGATGTTTAGTTATCTTTAGTTATTAATTCTCTAACATTGATCTATTACTTCTTTCCACAGGAGACCACAGGCCTCTGCAACGGAAACAGCTCTGACAAATCTTGAGAACATTGCAGACACAACTTCTGTGCATACCTTTACCAATGAATCTTATGATCCAGAGGAGGTACAGTAGCACTTCCATAGCATCTTCATTTTCAGCTTTGATACACAAATTTAGCTATTAAATTTGATGGAAATAAATCCCTTAGCTTTTTAAATTATTTATAATACTATATGTAGTACAAGATATTAAAAGTCTTTTCTTATCCAACAGGAATTGGTTGGTCCCCGGGAAAAGTAGACAAGACTCTACCAGCAGGAGTGTAAACTGTTCTTCAAAAATAAAGTATGAATTGCATCAAACATTTTCCTCTTTCTTTCCAATATTCATCCAAGGAAAATACTGTATTTAGGACTTTGAAATTACCAATCATGACAGGACTGGAAAGATGATGCCTTCCTTTAGTGCACCCTGTCAGAGCCTCTATTTTCTCACCGACAAGCACCATTAACATACATTAGAGCAGAGATGTGGGTCTTTCTTAGAACTTTGAAGGCTCAAAGGCACCTAGCAAGTGTCCTGATGCAAGCTGAGCCAGTACTGGTGGTGTCTGGAATACAGGACTCGCTCTGAACTTCCAAAGTATTGTACTTTTTGAAAAAGTGACCTTAGAGTATGCTCAATGTATGGCGCTGGTGTTACTTCAATGTTTCTACATGCTTATTGTAACCAATACAGGGAGTATAAAGATGTAAATATTTTTCCTACATTGTAATTGCTTTTATCTGTTCCATCTGATTACGATCGCTTCTTTAAATAACACTAACCATTTGTAGTGCAGTAAACATTTGTTTCTAGATCAGACCTTCATATTTAGTTTCATGTAGGATTGTGCAGATGCATCTCTGCTGTTCACGGAGATCTTAGATCTACAGTAACTGATTTGCATTGTACCAAAAGAAGCCTGTGTATATAGAAAAAAAACCTTTTAAAACTTTGAAAAAGTTTTAGCAAATGATAAAATCAATTATTCATTTTGATTTAATTCCCATATAAACTATGGGAATATAACAACTTCAAGCACTTAAACTTCAAATGCAGGTACATGAACACTAAATACACTAAAAAAAAAACAAAATCCATGGAAACATTTTTTCCCCCCTATCCATTTTTAAGGCAAATAACTTTTCCTTTTTCAGGCATTTTAGAACTGCCTGCATATTTTTAAAGTAAACAGTTTTCTAAAAAATATCAAATTTTCTCAGGTTTTTCTGTGATTTCTGCACATAGGACTTTTGCAGTTTTTTGTCACTTGTCATCTGGTATTTAATCAGCTACAGTTCAACTTGCATTGTTCCTGTACTTGTCTATGAAGGACTAAGTACAAGTATTAAATTACAGTTACATTATTTTGCTAAGTAGCACTGCAGGAAGCCTTACATTAAATGTCTAACCTCAAAGAAAGACCTACTTTTCAAAATCTCCTGCAACACTCAGTTCCTGTGTAATTAAAAATGTGGATAAAAACTTTATACTGAATAACATTTTTCAATCTACATATAGGTGTATACTGTACAGTATATATGCTAATACTCTTTGCTAGGCTCTGGGGTTTTATGTAGTTATAAGTTAAAACAATATTTTATGCAATCAACTGTAAGACCTTTAATATCCTGTATAAGCCAACCGAATCTAATTATGATAACTGTTTAAGTGACTTCATAGGTTATAACAAACAATAGGGCCTCCAAGAAGTGCATTTGGACTCCTGTCTTTAATTAGTAGTAATTGTTACCTTTGAATGTAAATCTGTTTTGATCCTTGCCTTGTTTTCATAATTCTCAGGACAAGGCTGTTGTCATGTGGTTGGGTGATTTTTTGCCTCTCAATAATTGGGCAAATGTGAACCATTTGCAAACTTTTATTGTACAGAAACAGTAAGCTTCTAAGGAACCATGTACATACTATTGCACACAAATGTTTGTGACAAACCTTGTAGTTTGATTAGAAATGTGCATATTTTTCCTACAAATGTGAAACAAAAACAGTTTTCACATAATAGATTCTTTATTTGGGGATATTTAAACAAAATAGTCTATTGGGGAGCTTTTCAAGTTTGTTTCATATAGAACATTTTTGTTCTTAGTGCAAAAACAATAAATAGTCAATTTAATTGCTGTATTAAACAGTTCTTTTGTTTTATATAAGGGGAATCTGCCAATCTACACATTTCAACCTGCATCAGGGAGAACAAAGAGTTAACAATGTGTTAATGTAATGCAGATTTTCAGGTATGGCCACTCAACCTAGTGATACTTCAAACATGTCAAGCATTTCATCCTTATCTTCTTTAGTGGGATGAACCTTTAACCTCTGAGACCTGGAGCTTAAAAAAATGTCTATAAATAACTGAAGTGAAACTTGCAAAATTATAGACAGCCCTACTCCAGTTTCTGTATGAATTCCGGATGATGCCAAGGGAAATTATTTCAGATCTGATGTGAGAGAATTGTTGCGTACCGTGCAATCACATAAACTGCATTTCACTCGTGTTCTCTGGTCAAGTCCAGCATGAGGTCTATGTTTTCATTTACAGTTTTAATTTATCTTTTCAAGAGTCTGATGCAGAAGAGTCATGATTATTGCCTGTACACCGTGCCTGTCACAGATAAAGAACAAACATCCTATTGACTGTAAATATATCAGGAATTTGATATTAAACACAAGGTGGTTTTCCTTTTAATCCTGTCCAGTGACCTCAGAAAACAAAACAAGCAGACAAAACATTCCTCAGGCAAAGATTGGGTTTTGCCCTGATTGCATATCATCAGTTTAGAATATCTATTTTTGACTGAGCTCTAGATGTGCTGTTGTTTATTAAAATTATCAACTCCTGTCACTAAAATGGTACTTCAGCAATTATAACCTAATGGGGATTTTTAGCTAAATATATAAATATCTCCACAAGACAAGTTAAAGGTGCTGTTAATGTTGAGCACAGCCACTATAATCTTATCTGATGTCTGGTTAAAAATCATCTGGGTATCATTGTCCTCTGTAATGACTTACAGGTATGACTGAAGTAGCTGGTTGAAACTACACAGGTGAGCTCCAATCCAGGCAAAACTGGGCTGTGGTTGTTAAACATTTTCACTGAGTGGTGTTCTGGTTTTTGTTCTGCATAGTACCTCAGTATCTTGGCTTCTTTGGCTACAGGTTCCAAACACAGGCAGCAATGTGAGGGAGTTGTTATGATTCTGGACCTGTGACTGGAAGGCCTGGTAGTGCACTGTTGTGCCCACAATAAAGGAACTTCACTCAGGCTTCTTTACTCAAATGCCCAAGTGTATTGATGGGTACTGTACATATATAAGTTGCTTTGGATAAAAACACCAGCCAAATGAGTGGTAATTTCAAGACATCTGTGTACACTGCATCTCTCAATTACAACCTTTAGTGGCTCTTACACTGCAGTGCACCAATATTTTTAATGATTGTTCTACTAATGTAATTTGCTCTTTGCACTTACTCACTATAGATGCTGAACACAGCAGGGTTTCTACATTATTGCTCTGTATCTGCATCATTGGAAAAGAACAAGTAGAGGTTAATTGCATAACATTTAATTCTTTACATCTGTGCATTTTAATGTTAGCTGGCCTGCATTACTGAGATTTCATCAATTTATTTTTTGGTACTTGTGTGTTACTGTATCTGTTATTTCCATTGTACTTACAGTCAATATAACACTTTGTATATACTGCAGTTTGTCTTAAATGAAGTGTTCACCAAGCACAGGTATTTAATTTCTAAAGCTTAGCCAGTGATGTTTGATTAACTTTAAAACAGCGGTGGGGGTTTCATTCCTAGGTCTGACCACCTTGGAGAACAAAAAAAATCTTATGCAGAAATGTGCAGAAAAGCCATTTACAAACACGTGCTTTTCATTTTCCAAAGTAAAAAGTGAGATTTTCAAGATGTATATTCAGAGAAGAAAATGACATGAATAGGATATAAATAGAAAACATTATATTGAAAGCCCTGTTTGTTTTCTCAATAAATTTTCTCAAACTTAAAACCACCATACAACATAGAATATACTGAATAACAGCATGCAGAGACAATTTTATTTAATCACAAAATAATACAATGAAAATTGATTTTAAAATTATACCATCTGGGCTTCATAACAATGCAAGCCTGTATAAAATAATCTTATAAAGAAGGTTTCTGCTTATATGTATAAAGAAAGAGATTTATAAATTGAAAAGAAATGAAAAGTTTTTTCTCCATTTTGAGTTTTCATTATTAGCCTATCGTAAAACACAATCTATGTACTGATATGCACATACATTCACTATGCATTATCAAAGTTCTGTGTATAACGATTGGTCGTTGCTTAAGGTGTCACTATCAGTTCTTTTGCGCAGAGATGAGAGGACAGGCGGTGAAGTACTTTGGTCCTTCTGAAAAAGTGGTCTTGGCAGCGTTGGTTGATGAGGTCGCTCATTTAAATCTGGTACATCGACAGTTCTAATAGTTGACCTCGGGACTCCGTTATTGTGTGGCAGTTGTGTTGCACCACCGCATAACTGGGACAGGCATATCATCAAAGATCCACCACCGATAAATTCAAAACAGCACCCGATAAAACCCAGCACAATGCAGTAGCCCACCCGAATATCAGTACCTGGTGCTTTTATTTTGTCCACCTGATTGGTGTACCAAGCAATCGGGATGATGGCGAATAAGCTCGAAGCAGATACCACAATGCCTCCCAAACCTGCGAGAAGCCAGTTCGGAGATCTTCGCCAGCATCGGACCCCAAGAACTGACAGCAGTATTCCCAGGGCTGTTACAATAACTGAGGCTATCATAAAACCCTTTGCAGCTTTAACTATCTCTTCTTTGAAGTAGGCATCATCTTGTCGCAAACAAGTGAACTCTTTCGGTAAGCGCTCTTTGCAGATATCCCAGATGCCCTGGTGAATAACTTCTCCGAGTTCGCCGCCCACAATTGACCTCACCTCTCGCCATGCCGGGGCACCCGTGGCTATCAGATTGAAGAGCCAACCAACGAGGGCTAAAATAAGTCCGAATATCATAACGCAAGGAGTCCTCATTGACGCGCGAACCCGATGGCTTTCAGTTCTATGCGAAGGACTTTGTGCAGAACCTAGCACGATTGAAAAGGGAGGGAACCTAGCAGGCACGGTTTAGGATACATTATTCGCTGTAGACGGGTATCTGGTGTTGAATTCCTCCCTTTGTTCCTGTAGCTATTGTAGTGCATTTTGAGACTATGTATTATAACGTTTTAGAAAAAAAAATTCCGTAACGCGCTTTTGATTGAAAATTAGTACTGTTATATCAGTTTGGTTAGGAAGTCCGTGTTTAGAAAACAGTTTTCTTAAACCTTGTATAGTATTGTTTGTAGATCTTAAATCTTTAAAGTACTTAAGTACTTTATCGATTTTTCTGTGATTAAAACAATTAAAACTACTAATAGTTTATTTTAACGAAGTAATCCTTACACTGTTTTCCATAGTTCTGGAGAAAAGTAATTCCTTTCCAAGTTTATTTTAAAAATAGAAAAAAACCCGAAAAGATTAAATCAATCAACACAAACCCCTGCTTCCCTTGGAGGTTTAAAATTAATTGGACCATCAATTTATTGTTAATTATACTTTCGGAGTATGGAATAATCTACGCAGCCTAACGCTGAAGCTGACTTCAGTTCTGGGAGCTACTGGACAATTCCTCAGTCCAAAAAATGCAGAGCTGCTGTTGTTTTTTTTTTTCACTTAAGGTCTCTGTTGGTTGAATTATGAAATTATGCCAAAGGTACCAAACGTTGTACCTGGGACTTACACAGGCTGTAAATTAAAAGAACTTGATACCTACAGCATTGTAGTTCCCCAACACAGGGGTTTCTTGCCACAGTCTTAACTTGACCTATTAGGTATACATAAGTCAGTATATCTTGGGCCAAAAGGTAATGTTCTAGTCCAGGTCATTTAATTTTGGAACAGGGAAATCCTTGCAGTGCACCTATAAATGTATCTCATTTACAATGATGAAAAGGTGGTGGTTACTGAGTTATTACACAGCAGGGAAGAAAAACAAATTAATATGCTTTATTATGTACATAATGTCTCAAGGTATTCGTTAAACATACCTTGTTTATATATAAGATATCCATGATTTAAAGCTTTCCAGTTAAGACCAGAATGTTAAACATAAAATATCCATTTCTGTATTACAGATAAACATACAATACATTTAAGACAAAATATTAGTTTATTACAAATAACTGTTGTCATATACAAAAGCAATAGGTTAGTAATAATACAGTGTGTAGTATTTTATCACAGAAGAACTTTTTTTGCAATTGTTTCAACATTTCGTACATTTGATAAGTTGGAATAAGATCATTTCTAGTGTTCTGATTGACACGCCTTGCAATAATTAGACAACATTTACCGCAAAGTAAAATAAGATCTTTCTGAACAGTTGCCAATTCCAGTCGAAAATGGAGCTATATGTTAGTTGGGGATGTTTGTTTAACTCACACTTGGCTATCCACCTAATGTCATCCATATTCATTTTTTCTGCCATTTCTGTATATTATCAATCTCTAATTGCATCCTTTCTCAATTTCTCTGATGTTGAGATCTTTAAAATTGAGAGACAAAAGTAAATAGGCATATTTATATTATTTGGAACATGAATAAAAAACATCACAATTAAAATCCATATTTGAGACTGTTTGTTTGACTAGATTAATTTATAGATTTACACTTGATCTTATTTCTCACATGCGAATTGTATTTAACTGTTAAATTGTTTTCCATTCTTTTTAGCTTACAAGAATGGCAGGAGTATTTTTTAAACACTGACAAACAATGTTTGCATAAATACATAAAACTAGTGAGTAAAGCAATTGCCTTTGATTCTCTTTATTTTTAACAATACATTAAAATACATTTTTGTAAAAAATGTTTTCATGCTTTAGGTGGTAATATTTTCTCAATACATTGGAGCACACTGAGTATTAATAAACATTCCAATTTTAAAGCTAGAAAAGTTGTTAATGTATTAACATTGTTCTCATTGTACCTATTATTCATACAGATGTAGTAACCAGTACACACTTAAAGCACATCATTGTAAAACCATGTTTAAACATACTTTTTTTTCCATTGCACGCCATAAGAAATAATATAAAATACAGACAAAATAGCATATAGATCCACACAGTTAACCAAACGGAAAGAAAAAAAAAGGCTGTTATTTTTGACAGGTTGGATCAGTGAGCTGGGATACCCAGCGACTTCCATCATCAACCTGATCAACACATTACTGAGAAAAAACTGGAGCACGTGCTAACACCGACACAAACACAGGCAGATCATGCAAACTCTACATGGACAGGAGCACCCAGCCAACTGGAGCTCCAGACCCTTAAAGACTTATCCTGTCCCCCATAGACACAAAGGCACAGAAGACAAACATAAAATAACACTTTCTTCCTCATTAAAATGGCACTTTAATCAATCAAAGCACTCAATCTTTTTATACTTATGAAAGGGCATTTAATATCCCATTATTATATCTAGAAAGCCTTATAGTTGTTCTACTGTGTCATGCACAATAGAAACGTTACTGTTTGAGTTCATGAAGAGTAGAACTTTACAGGTGTTTTTTTTAAATAACATTCTACGTCTTCTTCTTATAAATCGGAGTCACAAGATATATTGTTCATTTTGTTTGGTTTATAACTTTGCGTTTTAGGTGGTCTGGTAAAATCACCCTCGTCCATCGATTCCCTGGCGTATGGGACGCTGCTGACATCCGAAGCTCGACTTATCACGTCGAAGGGTCTGATTGCTGGCCTGGGTGTGAGCGTATTCCGAAATGTTCTAACAGGATACTGCTTCTCCTCTTCTCTCTTCTTTCCGCAACACAAATTATACATCCCGATAATTAACGCTCCACCTCCCAGAATCTCCATAATTGATCCAATGTAGCCCAGTACAATGCAGTAACCCACACGGATATCAGTTCCTGATGCGGTGATGGAATTCAGGAGGTAGGTGTACCAGGCGATTGGAATGAGACACAGGACTCCAGAAATCAAGATCAAAATGCCTCCCAGTCCAGCAATTTTCCAGCTGTAGTTGTCAGTCCAGCACCTGATCCCGCCTGCAGTCACTGCTATCCCCAAAATTGTTACCAGCAAGGAGGCGATCATCATGCCTTTGGCTATATTGACTATTTGGGTTTGGAAGTATGCGGTATCGGGCTGATTGCACTGGATGGTCCGGGAGGAGTCGGATCCCTTACAGATATCCCAAATGCCTTGCTGGAGAAACGTATCCGACGACTGACCTGGAATACTTCTGATTTCCCTCCAGTCTGGGGCCACGGTGGAAGTTAGGTCAAATATCCATCCACAGGGAGCGAAAACGATTCCGATGATCATTAAAGCTGGAGTACGCATCTTGCTCTGGATGTGCGCCAAACACTTTGCAGTGTGTGATGACGGTCTCGATGTTACACCTGGCTGCTGTGTTAATTATCTGCGCAGCGCTTCCTGCCCGAGCTTTGAAAACCTGCCTGACTGAAACTTCAGGTGGGCGGGTACTTTCACCAGATCGCACTAGTTTTTGTTTAGATAGCCATCTCGCATTGCTCACAATTGAGGCAACAGGTTTCGGGTTTCACCCAGACACCATCCCATCAATGCACCTGTTATTCGAGTTTCCCGAAACAAAAGCGGGATTTTACTGTTAATTCAATAATGTAAAAAGACAATAATGTCCTTTTTTTTTGCATTTAGATGCTGCTTTGTAGGCGCCAGCGAAAATTAAGTCCTTGTTAACTAGAAAAAACATTCCTCTTGGTCTTTCTCGGTCAGTTCAAAATATCACTCTACTTTCAGTTCGGGTGAAAATTTGCATGTCAACTTTTGAAGCTTCTAGATAAGACCCATGTCAAACAGAACATTCTCAGTAAGTTTAAATGGCTACAAAGGCTGACGATATAGAGGCTGCGAAAAAAAAAACCCATAAATGAAAGAAAGAAGAAACAGTTTTAGCAGGAGTTAAGTAGGACTTGAGTATTGTAACGCCCTCGCCCGGTAATGAGGAGGAAGCGCACCTAGGCACTCATGGTACCGCGAAGTAGGCTGGAAGTTGTAGCCGGGGGGGAGTCTGAGGGTCAGCACGATGACCAGCAGCTGAACCTGCATATGTAAATAGTGTTATAGTAGTTTTAGTGTCCTGTGTAGCTTTATAAGTGTTTAGCCTGTTGTTAACGAATTACCACCCTAAAGATTAGTACGTGTTCCGTCGGTCTCCTCATGTGTGTGTAGAGCGTGTGTATTTGATAGGAGAATTAAGTAATCTCCACTTGTCCTTTGTCCTGAGGGAATCTGAAAACCCTACAGTATGTACTGTACTGTCCGTGGAACCTTAATGGCAAAGCCTGCTTCTACATGATGCATGGATTAATGATGCATGGAAAACTAAGGCAATTTGGCCCAATCTGCACACAAAGATTTTGAAATTAAAACTTCCACATCCATGCATTTTCTAACTGCTTCAACCAATTCAAGCAACAGGCTCAAGGCAGCAAACACCCTGGACCTGACAGTAGTCCATCATAGGACAGATAACCAGACACAATCACACAGTCTTTGGACTGTGGGAGAAAACTCACACAAACACAGAGAGAATACACAAACTCCATGCAGATAGCAGCCCAGGTCCAGAATTTAACCCAATGTCCCAGTGCTGCAATGTAGCAATACTAATCACAGTGCCACCATGGCACTGGTAATTTAATTTAAAACTTATTTTCAATATATTTAAACAAATTAAAATTGTATATAATTAATGTTATTAAAAATAAACACATTCCTTCATGGAAAATAACCTGCGAGTGTATATAAAGATGTCCCAGTTCTTAACAGAAACCTATTGGTTTTTATAGAAAACTGGAACATTTCTGCCGTTTACAGGTTATCTGTAGGTTATTTCCATTAGAGTCAGAATACTTAAATAATACAGAAAGGCCAAGTCTCTCTGTGTGAGAAACTTGAAGAAGCTACGTGCTTTACATTTTTGAGAAGCTTGTCTATTTTGTTTGTGCTTTTCCAAGCTGGAACGTGACTCTGCAAGAATGCGTAATGTCCCTTCAACACATTGCACTTACCTTTACTGGGCTAATTCCAACTATTCCATTTAGAAGCTTCTGTCACTGAAAAGAGAAAGATTTATGACTCAGCAGCCTTGCACACACAATATAAAATATATTGTAAGTGCAAATAAAAAAGAAAATAAATAGTAAAACATACACCCTAAAGCCAATTCTAAAAAAAACCTTGAATTTTAAAACCTTTTAAAATTTAAAAACTTTTAATTTAGGGTACACAGAACCAGTTAACTTAGCATTGGAAGTGGCAAAAGGTTGAGACTGAAACAATGATAACATATAACATACTGGAAAAGATTATCTTTACTTCCAAATCATTAGTTTGATAGGTTTTTCTGAATATTAGCAGATGTTAAATTACTTTCATGGCACATGCAGTGAGATACATGTATTTGTGTCATCTTTGGAGAGGACCCACCAGAACTATGAACTGAATTCATTTTCAAAACAAACTACACTACACTTTTTGTTTGTGATGTCTGCATTTGAAATATTAAAATTACAAGTGGGAGAGCTTGTAATATCTTATCTATTATCTTAACTCTTAACACTTAACATCAACTCTTAACAGGCATTTTTATTTCAGATCTGAAAAAAATGATTAGGTCCTGTATATGAGGAGTGTGTTTGGTACAGCCTCCAATTTGTTGTGAATTCCTCTGAGATGATGTGTTTGAAAACACACCCGGCCCTGTGGAATTTCAGATGTGGATGTCTGGAACTCCCAACTTGTTCTGTTCTAGACCCACCTCCTGGACCTGTTTTTCTGGCAATGCATACTGTAAGGACAAACAGCACATTGAGGGAATTTAAACTTGGAGCAAGACCATGGGTGTGACCACACCTGGTGACCAAGAGGTGGATTGTGAAGGTGATATTTTAAAAGAAGGTTTGGATTTTAAAAATATTTATACCATTTCAAAAACATTTGAGAAAATTTAGACCAGTTTCAAAATAGAGTGTAAGTATAAGTGATCCCACAGTTCTAAAAATTTAGCTTTAAACAGGTATAGAAATGAAAGATGTGCCTTGTTATTTTAAACCACTTATGTACCACAAGTATGAAGGAGTTCAGAGTTAGCAGCTTTATTTTAGTTATTCCTGATCCACATAGTTTGCTCAATTCTCACATTGTCAATAGAGAGGAATGTTTTATTAGAAATAAACAAGCAACGGTGTTTCCAAGAAAAATAAAAAATATCTGAACTACATGCAAAATAGCAAGAAGTACTTTCAACAAAATAATTATTTCAGTTACAATTTGATCAGCCATGGCACATAAGACAGCAGGTGTCTGAAGCACGTGTTCCTGAGAAGACATTTTCAGATCTCTCAGGGGACAGCAGTCCAGTCAATAAATTGTGTTCTCCATAGAACTGAATCTCTCCTCTTGGCATTACGTGACTACTTGGTGTGTATGACTGTGCTTCCTCTTTATTTCTACTGTGAATATAATATAATGCAAATCTAGAAAACAATAAGCATGCTGAGTTTTAGCATTTGATAAAAGATTACTCTGCTTTAATAATAATGCTTTAACTCTGCTTTTACTCTGCTTTGATAATAATAAAAACATCTGTTTATATAGTGTTTTTTTTTTATCCCAGTGGATGTATTCACATCAGAAGCCTCGGTACACAACAGATCAAGTAGATAAGGGAGGGGTTTCTTTACCAGTTGAAATTAAGAGAGAACTTTAGGAAGGTCACATTGTTCACATCCTGAGTGGAATTGGGCCAGGACACTGGGTTTATCACCTTTACTCTTTAGAAAAGTTTTAACAGAAGGTCCTGCTACATTAATCAAGAAATCCACAACCACTGTTGTTATTTTATATTAAACAATTGCCTTCCTGTACCATAACATAGGATCAATCTTATTTGGACCAATTTATTTAGACTGGAGATAACCTCTGCAGAATTAAGTAATTATGTGTGCGGGAAAAGCATAATTACTGAGCTGGCGCACTCATGTATGTGAAGAATCCAGTCAGAGCCAACATTATCACACGTTTGCACAAGCGTATAATGAAGAGTAGAACCTCTAAATGCTAAGGGAAACAGAAATCAAATATACTGTACAGTACTTACATGTGCTTTGAAGTGTTACATCTAGACCTCAGTGTTAGCTTCAGATACCGGAAAAAGGGAGCAACCATGATCTGTGCAATGATGAAAACCTCAGGAACCAGCAGATGGCGCTGTTTGTTCTAGGACTGACATGACAACGGTAACGCACAGCTTATTTTTGCTGAAAGGAATTTGAAAGGATTTAAGACCAAACCTATGTGAGCACTCCAGGAATCTGAACTATTCATTTCAAATGAATACACCCGCTGAAAGCTGTTTCAAAACTGTTTGGTAGTGGTTCACAAGTGAGAATGATGTCATTTAATATTGAAATTATATGCGTTTCAGCAGTCCATACCTCTGTACTTCAACAAAACAGTTGACATTTTAATCAGAAAAGCAAGCCACTAAGGAACTTTAACCTCTGCTGTATCTTTTGCGGTAGTCCGCTCAACATAAACTTCCTCCACCCTTGGTAAACAGAGACTGCAGTGCAAAAAACATGAACCTAAGTGAACATTCACATTGTTTCCCTTGTATTTGTATTTGTATGTGTATTTAATGCATTCAAACATGGGTCTCTCTCACAAAGCCGTCCTTGCCACAATCCACTGCAGTCTTTTAATACAACCAAGACTTGACATCACAACAAGCTTCCTAATGATAAATCTCTGAATAACAGTGCACAAGATCAGGACCTGGACAGAAAGCCAGTTAATTGCGGGGACACATAATTTGTTTCCCATCTTCCGTTCACTGACTCACAGTTGCCATATTAATGACCCTGTTCCCCTGGTTAATTTTCTCTTTTACGCTAATTTCTGAGTTTGTAATTAACTTCAAATCCCATCTTGTATTCCGTTTTGGCAGGATGTCTCCCCCTGATGGGTGTAGATGGAGGTACAGTCGGTTTTTCATAAAGAAAAAAGTAAATTTCGCACATCGTGGAACACATTTATCAGATAGCACCGAAGCATTCTATTGTACTGTGAGCAATTCTGGCTACCTTTTATTGGTTTATATTCATGAATAAAAGTCAAGGTTTTATTTGTTAGAATGTGGTTTTCTCTCAGAGAGAATGGTTAGTGAGTTCTTTATACCAGATTTAAAAGAGCTTCTGTTTGGGAGTTGTGTTGCAGGTCTCAGTCTCTTGAGTCTGCATGGTCATCACAGGAGATACATTACTGAACAATGAGAACTGTCTGTATCACAAATTAACATTTAATATTTTCCTATTCCATCTCATTAGAGGCTAGCAGGCAGATCACCCTGCAACGCACAACTGGCAGCCCACTGAAGCTAAGCAGGTGTGAGCCTGGTCAGTACCTGGATGGGAGACCTCCTGGGAAAAACTAAGGTTGCTGCTGGAAGAGGTGTTAGTGGGGCCAGCAGGGGGTGCTCACCTGCCTAATGCTCCAGTATAGTGAGGGGGACACTATACTGTAAAACAGGCGCCGTCCTTTGGATGAGATGTAAAACTAAGGTCCTGACTCTCTGTGGTCATTAAAAATCCCAGGGTGTTTCTTGAAAAGAGTAGGGGTGTAACCCCAGCATCCTGGCCAAATTTCCCATTGGCCCTTACCAATCATGGCCTCCTAATAATCCCCATCTATGAATTGGCTTCATTACTCTGCTCTCCTCCACCCTGATAGCTGATGTATGGTGAGGGTTCTGGCACACTATGGCTGCCATTGCATCATGCAGGTGGGGCTGCACATTGGTGGTGGTGGAGGGGAGTCCCCATTACCTGTAAAGTGCTTTGAGTGGAGTGTCCAGAAAAGTGCTATATAAGTGTAAGCAATTATAATAATTATTATTATTAAGTGCTGTAGACAGATCAAAGAGCTAGTTGTCAAATCAGGTGAAATCTCTCAAATAAAGTGGTAGTTTGAAATGGAAACTGCCATGACAATATATATACTAATCTGGTTATCCTGTTACGGTCTCTCCTGACCTCTCCCTGGGTGGGTTAAAACACCCTGCTAACTATGTTCCTCATGCAAACATGCTTGATGGAACATAACTTTCCCTCACTAAGGGGCAGATACTGCAAAGCCTCACTTTCACTTTAAAGTCTATTTCCATCCCACCTTAAGAAGATGTGTTTTTGGGTGGGTTGCTGTTACTGGCTGCCTAAATCCTGGAGTTGTGTATCATTCCCTTCCAGATAATTCACACTCCAGACACCAGTGTTTTTCTGATTGGATACAGCATAGCTGCCATTTTTAAAAGAAATTCTTCCTCTTTCACTGGTAGTGTCTGCTGTGTAGAAGATCTAAAAACAACACACCAGTGGAAAGTTGTATTTTTATTCTTAACAGTGACTGAATTTCTCATGCTATGTTAACTTCTGAAGTTGAAAAATAAACGGTCCCCGGTTACCAAAGTATGTTTAGATACAGAGCAGACAAAAATATGAAAAGGACATGGATAGACTGGAAATAAACTGTTCTTCACATTTCTAAAAAAAACTGAAAAAGGGTGCTTGGCTAGATGTGGTATACCCTTCCTAAAGTGAAAAATAATGTTCCCTTTAAAGTGTGCAAGGGTTTAAAGTTAAGTTCACTTAGGCACAATATTTTCCTCACTAACTGTGGAAGACTATACTGCATTAATGCCAGTGTATTACATTAATTTTCTTTTTACTATTCGGCATGGAATTAACCTCTTATTGTTTGTTTGTGGGAAGCACAACGATGCAGCTCACCATTGTTTTAACAATGCTTACAACAATTCATGAAGCATTGTACAATACCTTATTATCTTGAATATTTGTCATATCTGAAACTGTCATTGTATTGAACAATCTACTTATGGATGTAGACTCAAATTGAATATCTACAGTATCTTGGTTCTTTTAGATTAAAGAGCTTATTGTGATAAAGTGAGTTGTTGTGCTCAATCATCTTAGAGAATCACCTTTTATTATTTTCTTCTATGCTTCTGCATGGGATGTTTATTCATAAAAGTGGTATAAATGTTCACAGCTATGCAGATTATTTACAATTTAGTATTTTCTCTAAACCTAGGTGATACTAATACTGACATCTTTCATGTTTCAGAGATTACAAATAAAAAGAGACAAACATTCCACTAATAGTTTTACAACATACAGTAGGATATACATAACAGACACAAATAGATTGTTTTAAGACTTTAAGTGTTAAGTAGAATCTGAGAGCAATCTTTGGTTTTGACTTATTATTTGAATTATATATTAAAATGCTAAACATTCCTCACATTAACTTTGTACTATTCCTAATTTTTGTTAATTTATTTTATTTTTGACACTGAGAATACATACTTTTATTGCATAGTTGATTGCCCCAGTGCCTTATTTTCTGGATGTTCAAGAAAATGTATATTTCTGTATCTCTTTTGCAACATGTGCGGAAGACAGCTGCTAGAAAGCTGTCAAAAAACAATAAACAGGTGTGCATTACTCCTGTGCTGGCATCACAGCATTGGTTACTGTTGTATGCCAGACCAGATTTAAATCTGTTTCAAGGACTGAAGTGCAAAATAAGTGCTCCAAGGCTCTTGAACTCCATCCCTTTTCAGCAGAGATTCTCTCTCAGCAGGCTCCTCTAATCCATGTTTGATTGATTACATTTATATTATATAGCATCTTGTTAATTAGGAACAAGTAATAGGTTTATTCCATGCTGAAAAAAAGAAGAAAGAGAACACAACGTTTCGGCCGTGGAGCCTTCTTCAGGTGTGAGCTGAAGAATCTTGTTAATTAGATACCTTTGATCATTTTGATTATACACCAATCACTGTGATTATTTTTAATCTGTACATTATTGTCACGTTGTTACATTTGTTCTTGTAGCATTTATAAATGTTACATTTAGTTCATTGTTTTCTGTATGGAAAGTGCCTTGAGTTGCTTAGTAAAAAAATGTGCTATGTACAGTACATAAAGAATGATAAATTACTGCATTTATGATGCTGCATTTACATATCAATATACTAAATAAAGTGAAGTAGTGAAAATAATATATTGCCTACAACTTGGTTTCATCTGCTACAGTAAAGTTCCAGTGTTACCATGACCTATACCATAATTAACTTCAGCAGGGAAGTATCCAAATTCATCCTGTCTCACCTTTCCGTTAAATGTTTGGAGTTTCGTTCATAAATGTACCGCTAGGGAAATAAATTTATTTTTATAATATATTGTTAGGATTGATATTATTTGCCCTATGTTTTATAGTCGGTTTTTAGAAGCAAGGAGCATTCACCTTTTTACCTCGGAGTATTCTCTCATTTTGCTTTTATGCATTATTTACGGAGGGGTGTGATCACTGCAGGGGAGAACATCTGCGAGTCCCTGTAGATGTCAAGAAAGAGGCGTGACTTTGTTCTCTCATTGTTCTCTATTTAGAACCATCTGTCCTAATAACAGATCATTGCCTCTCCAATACAGTACTGTGAGCGCAACAAGACCGCGCAGAAAGTCTAATTTTAGCTCGATCCATTCTAGGAAGCGGGCTCAAAAAACCACCCTCAAGTTTCTCAACAGTTGGAAGAAGGCAAGAAAGATGATACGCAAAATTACTTTGGCAGCGTTTATTCTGACAACAGGTACAGTACATGTGTTCTCTTTTGTAATTACTACAAGAAAACGGCGCGTAGTGGAAAACAGCTTTATATCCTTAAGATAAATGTTCGTTCTGTATGAAAACATTTGAAATCGCGTGTGCCTTCGTTTAAGACTGGGATCTCTGATATGAGTAAATGTAAATTTTGTTAAGTTTTTTAGATTCGACATTAAGTAAATGACAACTGCTTGATGTTTCAGTATAAAACGTGTTGTTATTTTGATAGCAAGAAAAATGACGTTTTGCAAAACAAAAACATAATGGTAAGCGAGATCGTGTCTCTGAAGAGTGCGGATCACTTTTAAAGTGCGCGGGATTTGACCATAAGGTTTTAGCTGCAAACTGTTTTTACAAAATTAACACTTGATTTATTGCTAGTTATGACTTTCGCATTAGCAGGTACAGTATGGGCAGTATTAATATCGATATGACATCCTAAATTAACTGAAGAACAAATTGTCAAACCTTTAAAAATGTTTTTTCCCCCTGCATTACCTG
The DNA here is from genome assembly GCF_055471065.1 of Atractosteus spatula. Classification (NCBI taxonomy): domain Eukaryota; kingdom Metazoa; phylum Chordata; class Actinopteri; order Semionotiformes; family Lepisosteidae; genus Atractosteus; species Atractosteus spatula. The sequence goes on along the minus strand of NC_142708.1, from coordinate 59,719,814 downwards.
TTTTTACCTGTTAGTTCTACAACTAGACCACAGAAAATATATACTGTAGTAATAGATTTGTTATTTATTACACTATATATCAGAAACCAATAATTTAAACATAAGGCACTATTTTTCTAAAAAAAGATATCTAATACATAAGGATGTGGCGTAAGCTTCCACAGATGCAGTTTTCTGACTTCAGAGTTGCAGTAATTAACTTATTAACATAATAGAAACAGAAAACAGGCAGTAAAAAAAAATCAGGAATAGCGCTTTCCTATTTATTGTTCGTAAGAGAAAGAAAATCTGCCAGATTTGATTTACAATAGGAATATGAAGGTGCTGAGTATTGAGGTGTGCTTTATGTTATTAGAAATAATAATCAGTATCCTCATATTGTAGAATTATCTGAATGATTAATTAGCTATCCCTTTTAAGACAGATCCAGGGAAAAAGTATAAAGCAATGAACTCCCTATTTTGAGTAACAGGACAAAGATCAAGGACTCATTAATGGGAATTTGCTCATATCGCACTGCTATTGTGTTTCATTCTCGTCATTGGATTACCTTAGTTCAATCCATTTGAATTCATTCAGATCCATTTCAAATAGCCACTAAGCTGACTGTCACTGTCAGCACAAGAACCAAAAACCATATACGTTTATGTTATTTTTAGGATTCGCTTTGCAGTTCGGGTTAAGAATAGGATTAGGATTAAGGCAGGGGTTTATATTGGGGCACTGAAATATTCTGGAATTTACCAAAGTGGTGGTGTAAACGGTGTAATTACTCTCACAATATCAGAGAGACTTTCTTATTTTAAAATAGCTTTAGTGTGTGTGTGTCTGCATTTCTGGGATGGGGTGGGGGGCACTAGATATCATTTTTAAAAGGATTAATTAATTATAAAGAGAGGAGAACAGAAGAGAATTTGTCATGTTCAGTGTTTTAGTATTACATAGGCAAAAGTGCCTATTTTCAACTTTTCTGTAACTGAGGCCCCTGCCTGACTTGTGGTGTGTTCTTTATTTAGATCCAGAACCATGAGGTCACTGCAGCTATCAGCCTGTTGCTATGAGTCAGAGTCATCCAAGTACTGTTTGGATGACTGCAAGTTCCCACTTTGAATGTTTACACCAAAACATATTCATTCATGCTGCAGTGTACCAGCAAAATAAATGAATCATGTTTCTCATCATTGTAGCATACTGTAACATGTTGGGCTGTGGATGTTATGCTTTACAGTACCTGAATTATTTATGTATAAACTGAGTGGCAAGAGGGGTTTCAGATTTTTAGTTTAATGCGCAAGTTATTAATGTAAGAAGGTTACATGCAAGAAGAAAGTAAACACATTCTGGTGTAATTGTGGGCAGATGTGGGCATTTTAATGTACAATTTAGCAGGATCATAGGGAAAGAGAAAAAAATTGACTGTGTAGGTTGCCGGGTGCAATGAAATAGGGTGTTATCAATAAATATACAAAAAGAGATGAAAAGGTAATTTATTATGTTAGGAAGAATTTGACATGTTAGTCAAAATCTGCCATTTGACCCTGAGCTATATCACTTAAATCAGGATCTTTAAGGAAAAACATTGCAGTTGGATGATGTATCTAGGATTTGACTAGGTTAAAGTAATTTGGAAGTGACATCACACCAATTAATGAACATTTGTAAACAGCCTGAATAGGAATAAGTATTGTAAGGCCAGGATTTTCTCTATGGACAAAATCTGTCTCTGATATACAGTAGTTGTTACAAAGTGGGTAGTTACCTCTACTGTGAAGAATAGGGTTAAAAAATATATCTGCATATAAAATATTGTAACGCAAACGGCCGACATTACAGGTTGTGCGAGCTGGCTTGCCAGCGCAGTGACGTCACCGCCCTTCCCTGTGAATAGCAGGGACCGCAGCCGCCGGGCTGAGGGGAGAACTCCCTTTAGCTCAGCTGGCTGGTTCCCTGTTGAGCAATGTCAGAGGCATTCTCACTGTTACAGTTTGCTTTGGGGAATATATCAAAATCCGACTGACCTGAGGCGGCAGTGGTGAGGGCGCATACCCATGTGAACCTGAAAGTGCTACAATATGATGAGCAGTTTATTAATAGACTAAAACCATGAAGTTGATCCATTCACTTATTTAAACATTGATTTATGTTTTGTTTCATGATAAATGTTGAATGTTAATTTAACATAATCTTTTTGTGTTTTTTATGTAATCAAGGTTTTTTGGTGGTTGGGAAAGCTACTAGTCAGCCTTCAATGGGACCAACGGAAAATTTGTCAGTGACCACAAGTCAGCCTTCTACAGCACAGGAACCCACTTCTCCTGAAAATCCAGATAATGTATCAACAACTGCTCTTCCCCACTTGACAAGCATGCCTCTGACACAGTCTACCAGACCACTCTCTTCAAGCATTACCACAAAACCAGAGCATTCCCCTACAGAAAATACTATTGTGACTGAAACACAGACTACCACCCCTACAGCAGTTTCCATGATCAATGGAACCTCCGAAAGTAGCCTTGCAGTAGCAACCTCTCCAAAAACGGCTAACAGTTCAGCAACAATCTCCTCATTAACTACTGAGGCAGCTACCACCACAGTAGCAGGGTCAGCACACTCTCCCAGTGTGGGATCATCCACAGTTTTACGATCAACAGTAACACACCCAAATCCGGTGTTTAACACATCTTTAGCAACAACGATGGCAAGCAGACCGCCTTCCACTACTGCGCTTAGTCTGGGGACTGCCCAGGGTGCAAAGCATGAGCAACATTCCCCAGAGGCTCTCAGTGCAGGTAAAAAATCCATTCCAATTCAAGGTGGGCAAGTATCTGAAATACTTCAGCACTGGTGTCTTAAAAATAGATACATTGTGCATTCCTAGATTTGTTCTTTTCAACCACATTACTGACTTTGATCTCTTCTGTACTGTTTGTGGGTGTTTCTTTTAGTGGTGTAACATATTCATAGGGTTTTCATAGATCAGAGAGACAAAGGCCAGCAATTTGGTTAACCTGTTGATAAAGGTCTGAACAATGGGCTTGTTGATTTTTATACACAAGCTAGTAATACGAAGGCAATTTTTGACCTTTACAAACGAACAAAAAACACGTAGAACAGTTCTCAGACATATTGACCATTGCTCTGTATTTAGGATCTCTCCAGGAATCAGTGCTCGAAACTGAGAATTGGATATCTGACCCACAAGCTTATGTTTGGATCAAAAAGCACATACAGTATCCCATTGTATCCATATGTCTATATTTTACATGACTGTTAATCCTGTTTTATCTACAGATCTACTGCATGCTTTGATTCTTCATATCTGTTCCCTTAGAACTATATTTTGGCCACAGATGGTTATTTAGGCTTCATAAGTACCATAAGTATATTATATCTTTAGCAAGCTGGAACAACTCATGTATAAATGTGAAAGATAGAAACAAAGTGTTTCACAAATTACATTGAGGATGTGGTGTCTGTACCCCTGTGTGCATGCATGGTGTAACCTGAGATGACTGGTGTCATATCCAAGGTGTAGGTAGGTAGTCCTGCCTAGAGCTCTTTGCCTCCCTTATAGGTTCTGGGTTGCTGTGACCTTTACCAGGAATATGTGTCTTTCTGATAGTGGGTGGATGGCTAGAATGAGACAATGAACCAGCAATAATAATGAAAAAAGCACAGCACAGTGATGCACTTTCTTAACGCAACTGTACAGCATGTACTTCCCAAAGAATTAATGCAGACTATCATAAAAATGCCATATAACCCTTTTAAGTGTTAAAGTCCAAATTACAAAATTGCTGTGTTTTTCCCTTCCTTATGGTTTTTTTCCATAAACAGTTGTGACATTTCTACAGTGTTGTGCTTATGGCATTGCATTATCCTCTGTTGGCACTACTGCTGCGTTTTTTATTGCAACCTTTGCCCAGAGAGGGTGATTAATCATTGATCCAAATATATGGTAACATTTCACTTCAAATATAGATTTTTTTTTGTAGGAGTGCACACCGATCAAAAGGAAATGCTCTTAGTTGATGCCTGTCAAATCAATTATACTTTTTTAGTTTATTTCATAAGAATATCAAAAAGGTTACAATGGAGAGAAGATCATTCCGCCCACCTAGTGCTTTTGGATTTTAGAAGGATCTCATCCAGCCATGTCTTGAAAGACGCCAGTGTCAAAACCTGTCTAAATTAGACTAATTGTTTTCTATTTTTGCATTGCTTGTTCTATGCTATTTTTCTTTTTGCTTAACATTTGGTCTGACATTCCACTCAGTTAAAAATGAGTTAACAAAAGACCCATCACAGAAGAATGAAGGAGAAAGATGTTAGCCAGTGGATGAATATTAGTAGCTTATAACTGGACAACAGTCAAAACAGCAAAACAGAATAAATTATCACTAAGGAACATGAAAAATAGCTCAGAAGGGAGATGTCAACCACTGAATTAGATGTGAGCATTTTGTTGATGGTGTGACATTTCTGATTGTCAATAACTGTCCTCAACTGTTAACCTGTTCCTCTGGCTTTAAGGTACCTACCTGTGAATAAATGATTACATTAAATGTCTAAATTAATATCAACAGGCAGGATTTATGGCACACATGGCCACCTCGAGGAAGTAAGGAAATTAAAAATTAGAGCATACTTATTTAGTGAAAATCTTCAGAATGTAGGATTCAAAACATCTTTATATTTTTCCACAATTTCAAATTGATATCTAGAAGGTGATGAGGGAAGTAAATGGCAAACAATTTCAACAATAATAAAGTAATTGAGCATTTAGTGTTAAAGTTTGTTAAATAGTATGCTGAACAGTCTTTAAGCACAAAGTTAAGTTACAGACCTGAATAGAACATGAACTTAAGGTGAGAATTTCTAACACTTAGGTGTGTATCATCAAAAGAAAGCATTTGAGTTGAGGTTTTGGAAAGACCTTGGCAAAAATCTTGTTCTTGCTTGCATCAACACATTTTAATTGTGGGTAGTTTCTAAGGTCTTAAGTGTTCAGCATGGCTGTGGCAACGACTGAGATCACACACTCCAGAAAAACATCTGCAGAAGGAATATCCAACTGTTTACTGTAGAGGACATACTGTACAGCAATAGTAGTAATTGTTCCCTGGTGGGCACAAAATGCTAATATTCTACCATTTAGAGGAGAGGAAATATATCCTGCAGAAAATGAAGGATTGAATCAGATATGGATGTGGAAATGTAGGTATCTCAGTCTTATTACCGAATCTAGTAAAATGTTGCTAACTGTTTACTTGAAAAAGCCTAAAAAACACAGTTTTAACTCTTTCATAAACTTCATAAACATGAATAATCTTTTACATCCATTTGTGCACATTATATCAGAGGCATGCAGTTATACTGTACCTTGTTTCAGTATAAAGCTGAGATCAGAGCTACAGGTAGAATGATGTCAGGTGAAAATGATGAAAGATGCTATTAAGAACTTGATTATTAACAAAAACATTCTGTTGATGCAGCTCCGTATCAGTGGTCCTGGTGTTTTTATGTGAAATTCTGTTTTGCTTTATGGGTTTTGTTTTGTGCATGCTGTCTTATCGTGTTGTGTAGTGTTTATGAAGGAAGTACGATGGTGTGTTTTTAAAATAAGTTCATTCAAAATAAAGCATTACCAAAATATAACTTGAAAACTGCCCCTGTGGTGGATGTATTTGGAATTATATTTTCTGCTATGTCTTGGTTTCTGTTACGCTTCAATGCACAGTACCAAAACCTTTTGTTTTAAGTTGAATTTGCACTAGCCCTCCAGTCCTGGTCTTCCTGTTGAGTTTCAGTTACATGATTGATCTTAAACCCTTTCATTGTTTTCAATGATTCCCTGTGGTTTTTTAATACAGGCTACAAATGTCAAGCACTTATTAGCCTGTCCTTGACAGCATCCATTGTTTTCAGAGAAAGCAATACCCATTTTAATGTGATGATGAGCAAAAGAGCTTGCTTTCTGTTATGATTTCTGCATAACATACAAAATCATTGGTACACTCTATCTAAGTAGAAACAGGGTCAATAGTGAGTATCCTACAGCTTTGTTTCATTAGGAGATTTCTGTAGAGGTCAGCACTGAACCTTCTTTCTTATGTTTTGTCCAGGGAGTGTAATAGCAATTGTGAGTGCAGTTATCGCTATTGTAGTTCTGGTGTTTGGGGCAGCCTACTACCTTAAGATGAGGTAAGTAAAAATATGAACGCCTCTTCATATTGAACTGAATATTAGAGAGCCAGATATACTGAAAGTCACACAGGTTCAGTATAATGGTCAAGTCTATCATTTACTCACCCATTTCTAGACTTATTTATTAAACAGTATGTATTAGATTTAGAGCACTGTTTTTCAGAGTAATTGTGTGATAAGAAGCAAATGTACAACATCTGCTGTAGGCTAAACATCCTATCAGCTACAGAACCTGTGGCAATTTAATAAGTTTAGAATGAGTAATCACTATTCCTCCAAAGGGTTCAAAGAACAGGGGTTAATGGATATTGTAATTGACAACAACAGCAATTTCCATCTGAGCATAATTACACAAAGGACAATTTAGTTTTAATTTGCAAAAGGAAGCTTGCAAATGATCACCAATTTCTAGGCTTCATGTTGGTGCCTGTTAAAGTATCATAATTTGGTCTTAATAAAAATTGTTATTATGATCATTGAAGACATGCTCATTTATGGTGTTCATATTAGGGAACATAGACATTGTATTTCTGTTTGACAGAGCTGTCAGACATGATGTCATTTCTTTGCAAAACGAAGTTACTACTTCTTTTCAGAAAAAAAAACTAACATTAGAATACAGGAAGGATGGAAAAGAAATGATGTGTCTGAGATCCAAGAGAAATAAGAAATTTAGAGCATGGTGTACAATGCTCACATACATGTTTTGAAGAGGAAGGTTCATTTTACTAGCACTATGCTGCATTTCCTAAACCCTTAAAAGAAAAGGCCATTGGGCTTTAATAAGCACATAAAGGAATTACCATATTTTGGGAACTTGTAGCATACAATTATCAAAAGGTGAAAATAAAACATAAAACCACTAATTTTCAAACATTCAAAGGCAGTGAGTAAAAAGAATTCAAAAGCAACATTACTATAGTGCTATTTGTACTAAATCTTTATTTTTCAAATGCCATTTTTCAATATTATAATGTCAATGTCTTTTTTATAATGTCACTGGCAGAATCAGCATGTCTCACCTAAAAAAAACAGAAGCAATAAACACTGAAGAGCTGACTGGGAAAGTATATGTCTGACTTCTGTGTGATTATGTGCATTGCAGGCGTGCTACATATGGCAGGCTTCTGGACGACACTGACTACGGATCAGTGGGGAATTTTAACAATCCTCTCTATGAGAACTAATAATGACGGTCGGCTGTCCAAGAGGCTGCAGCTGCTGTGCTTGGTTAACCAAACCAAGGGTGTGGACTGAAAGAACAATCAATCCTCAGTTTGGTTTCATTTTTAAATGTAAGATGTAAGGGGTGTAAGAAAATTAATACTTTAAACTTTTCTACTGTTTCGCTTTTTATGTGACACAGATCAATTCTGATGACTACATTATTCTACAAACTGCCTGCTTTTCCTATGCATAGCAGAATAAATCTTCTGATTCTGATTTGTTACAAAGAAGATTAAAAGTGTGGCAAAATATGTTCATAGTTTGTTAAGTTTATTTTTGTCAGATTTCAGAAATAAGTGCCTGTTTGGGTCTAATCGGTTAAATAAATTAGGTATGGAAAATACTTGTGAAAATGTATTTACATCTCTCAAGTGTTGTGCAAATACAATGAAAAAAATCGAGTATATTACATTGGATTTAATGACACTTGAAATGTACCAGTGTGAAGAACTCAAAACTGTTTTTTCTCTGTTTCCAGGCAGCGTTCAGCTTAAGAAATTCTATTTTTTAGGCCTTCTCTGCTCAGTGTACATAAACAAAAATGAGTTTGTAGTATCAACCCATTGTACCTCTCACATTTAAAATGTCTTGCTTTTCCACCATATCACAGGTCTAGAAATAACGGAGTTTCCATTATTCTCCCTTTTTTAAAGATTGTTGTTAATCAAAGTTCCCATTAGGTAAGTAAACGAGATGAGCTTCTTCAAACACAATGAGAGAATAATACAGTGCGTGAACTTCCCCTCTTTGAAGCAATCCAATGTATATGTTAATACAAACGTATATGATTGATAAGTAGGCAACATAGTTTTAATTTAAAAAATAGAGCAAAGAAAGAAAGTAAAGAGTCACCTGTGAACTCCTTTTTTAGGGCAGCTTATGAATATTTCACTGCCAGACTATAACAGGACATGCTGAAAACCAACATTACTGAATCTTTTTAAACCTTGCTGACTCCCCCCTTAGGTCTGTCAATACCTAGAAGCTGATCAACACTGTCTTACATCAGGATTAGAAAAGAAAAGATTACAAGTCATAATGGAACAATGGATTATGTGCACTGAGTCAAAATATTGTAATTTGTATAGTCACATGTTCTTAAACATTGATGTACATATGTCTCTCTTGTTTTTTAAATTATTAATGCTGTTTCTGGGATATTATGTGGTAAAGTATAACTGTGAATAAATTATTACTGCTATTGAAGTGTACTTTGTTTTCCATACATCATATCTGACTGAAGTTTAAGGAGAAATATATTAAGATTTTTTTGAAAAAATGCATGTCACAATGTACGTGGATCAGTAAATTTGTCTGTACTGATTTTTTCTCTTAATGTACAGGAGTGGTTTTAGTGGGAGGTACAAATTAGCAGCAGAACTTAACACATATTTCTTATTCATTGATCAAAGACCATGTCTGGGGTAAGGGTCTTTCTCGAAGTGAAATGAGATAGGAGTTGACACCTACCAAACATTCCTTTCCAAACCTGTGTGTGAGAGGCAAATTCAGAATCCGGGGTGTCCCAGGTCACTCTTGCCCTGCCCAGGGTTTGCCTTACAGTATTTCTTTGTTCAACCTTCAAGTGACAAGTGAGTTTAAAAAGTTTCACTTTTAAAGGTGGAAGGCCATAGGTCAATCTGTTTTCATGCCCTCCCATGAATTTTGTTTTTGGTATGGGAGGTGTTGTTGTGACCCTTCAGTAAGCCTTTTCTCTCTTACAAGAGAAACAGCAGAATTGTTGTTGTTTTTTTCTGAGCCCTGTGACATTGTGATTCATTGGTCTTATGCTGGCAGTCCTGGGACGTGGGCTATAATCATTATCTGAAACCATGTTTTATTTGTCCCTTTTCAGTAAGAAGGAAAAGTGTGGACCAATAAAAAATAAGGATACACCAATGGAATGTCACATCCTTGTTCCTGAAAACAGGAATGAAATCATCTTTAAAAAAAGAAATAAAACAAACAATGAAATACACAAAGATATAAAGAATGGAAACAATAATTACAGATGCATGACTTAAATAGATTTAGGAAACTGGATGTGGGACAAACAGTGGCCTATCTTTTAAAAGTCTACTTTTGGGGTTGTTACTGTGCACTGATGCTCTTAAATTATTATTCAGGAAAACTTTAGCATGTACAACAGCCATAAGTGAAAAACACACAAGTGGTGATTCCAAATTGGGTGGGTACCTCCCTAATTATATATTAGAACTGTGAATTCTAAATAAAAATCAAAACAGTTGTCCATATGATTTTGTTTGTTAGAAAAATAAAATGTAAAAATGAACATATTTTGTCATTGTGTCCTATTAGTATATTCCCCACCAAGTATTTCAAGAGAAGAGTATCTTGTTTCCCATTATTACTATTGAGGCAGCAGGTGCACTATTAATTGCTCAAAGCTGTGTGACCTTTAAGTTTTTTTTAAAAGAATTTATATTACTACTATATTACTATTCGCTTTATACTCATTTTGCTTTGTTTTTATTCAAGAGTGAATCTCTAGTTCATCTTTATAATGACAGAAAGATAAGTATTTTACCTCCATTGTCATTATCGAGGCAGCAAAACAATACAAGATGTAATTAGGCATTAACATGGCTTAAGCCTGCATTTAAAATCTATAAATATACGGAAGTAATTTAGTGAAACAAGCTACAGCTGGGCTACCACAATGCTCAGTGATAATTTCACAAGAGACTAAAAGAATTTTATTAGCTCTTAAAAAGAAAATTAATAACTGATGCACATCATCATATTAAATTACTTATAACGTTAACCTAGTATGCCATTTAAAGTGTGGCCTGTCACATACTTGTTCTGTAAACATTGTTGTTTGCAATCCTGCACCTTGTTGTGGTTGCCCATGTTATACACTCAGAGAGATAAGGTATTGTACTTTTGTTTCATCTTACCTATATAGGTTTATATTTTTAAGTCCTTCAGTTGGCTTTTTGCATACCCCAACTTGCTCTCCATGAGATATACTGACAGGGAGAGAAGCTTTGGGTTAGAGTGCAGGGTCAGCCATTTATACATCACTCCTGGAGCAGTTGGGATCAGGGGCCCAATGGAGAAGGATTCCTCTGCCGGCCACGGGATACGAACCAGCAACCTTCCAGCCACAGGCGCAGATCCTTAGCCACAGAGCCACCGAACCGCAAAAGCTTCCTAAGATACATTGGCCATCTCTTCCATGTCACTCTGTGCAAACCTCTTAATTTCATCTGTTCCATGAAGCCTCCCTTTTGATCCAATCTTTTCTCTTCAGATCCAGTTCAGAATGTCAGGTGTTGACCCATTCCTCTTCCTCTGTCCAGCCAAATTCCATATACATTAGGACTCTTTTCTTTTCCAATAAAGCCACGGACCCCTATTTGCTCTTTACTTGAATCCCAATTTTTTATTTTTTCTCCATTGCAACTGTTTCTGCATGTTCAATTTACTTTTGGACAGTACAGTTGGGGTTTTCTGCCATTCTAAAGAGCCTTGAAGATTCCAGCTTGCTTGATGGATGGAATTCAATTTAGTATACCTGGATTCTAGTGCAATATAATTAAATTTTAGTCTTTATTCCCATGGCAATTAACCTCCTGCATTTGGACAATTGATTGTGCGTTTTACATTATTTATATATTTATTTTTTCTTTCTCATCATACATGTCCGGTCTGATTCTTATTTGTTAATGGCTTCATGTTGTGTTAAATGTTTTGTGTCTTGTGTTATGTCTCTTACCAGCCTACAAAGCAAATCACCCATCCAGGACAATAAAAAGAAGTAAGTTAATTGGAAATATTTAACCTGAAATGGTTAACCATTTTGCACCAAGCTCATTTTCTTCCCAGAAAGCCACTATATAATAAAGCAACCATCAAAAACTAAAGCAGTTCTAAACTAAATTTAGTAATCTTCATAATAGCTACTTCCTGTAAACATAATGGGCCATATAGGTAAATATTTCCCTTTTATACCTCAATTGTTGTCCTGCAGAAATTGTAGTATTCATCTGGGAGAATTCAGTAGTATTCATTCTCTTTGATTTCAGTGACATTGTAACAATGCCACAACTCAGCAGTGTAGGGTTTTCTGATGGATCCCAACCTGTCAGAGCTTTGCTTTAGAAGTTTAGTGCTTTCTTCTCAGGTATTTGCTCACCTACCGTCACATGATTCCATGCCAAGTATCTTTCTTTGCATGATTACAAAACAAATATGAATTATCATCTATTGGTCTGAAAAATATCTTCTTTTATACATGTTTTGTTGTCAGAGGCAACTTAAGCAGGCTTATAGTCAATAGAGCCAGAATCTATCTTTCTGTGGCAGGTTCTCAGCCTGAAATGTGCACACAGATAATCATCCATCATTAGTGCAGATAGCTCAGCTTCTCAGTGGCGTATGATTAGAGGCAGATTTTGGCAGGAGATCTCATTACTGTTCACAACACCAGAAAATTGTGATTGTATCATGAACGGGCATCTACTCATGGGCATGGAGAAGGAATCAGCTGCCAATTGCCAGAAGCACAGATGCGTATTTGTTTCACTCCATGCTAACACCCCAACCAGGGACCACCAGACAAATATCTGGCAGAATTCTTTTCTCTTCTCGCTGAAAGCACTAAACACTGATCAACAAAAAGTGTATCCAACTTGCAAGCAACTGTGACAATTTTTCGATTGTAATTAGTCTAGGTTAGTTAATGGTACTGTTAAGTAATGATAAATATAAGACTTCTATTTACTCTCAGCAGTGCCTATTTTTAACACTTAATAACAGTCTTTGGTGAAGATGACTTAACTCAAGTACACTTCGTATTTATTCCTTATACAGTTTTATTTCTAAAATAGATGAGAGAGATAAAAATAACCCTAACCTTATTTTTTGAGGTCTCCTACAAGGACAATTATGGTTAGAAAGCAATATATATTAAAGTAAACCCTCAGTTGAATGCTGGAATTGACTTTGGATTGAATGGACAAAATCTTCTAATTGAGAATTTTGTTTGTAAAATCAGAAATAACAGACTTTCCCTGGCATAAGAATACAATGATCAAACAATGTATTAATAAATAATACATAGGTTTAAAATTCAGAAATATCAATGGGTAGGCTAATCACTTGATACTATTTGTTTCATATGCTTGTCTGAATTTTACACAGTATATTTACAATACATTAAATAAATGCTTCGGTATTTAAAATAAAAAAGCACCAGAACAATTTTCATTGACTGTTAAAAAATAACTATAATGTCCAAATATTATATATACTCCTGTAAAAAATTGTGTTTTGGGGCTGAAAAATGTCAATTTTAATTTAATGGACATTCGGCAATAACGGCCAACCTTTCCCGTTAAGATGCTAAGATAAACTGAACTTAATACTTGTACTATTTTAAGAGTCAAACAACAAATAGATTGCTACTTATAGAAATTCTTATTTCTATTGTGCAGAAATATCAGGGTAATTCTTTGTTGAAATGCAGACCAATATCAAGCAAAACAAAACACACTTTAAACCCTTTGAATTATTTATTTAGTGACTCAACAAAATCGAATGTGTGTGATACATATAAATGGGAATTTTGTGAAAGGACTATTGAGCCTGCATGCTAGCATATGAATGTGAATACGCGTGAATGTGAAAACATTGCAAATGTGTGTATGAGTTTCTTCTTCTCTGCATTTTCTCTGTAGTCAACTACCATTTGAAATAAAAGATAATGAGGACTCTTTGCTTTTCTTGCTGTATTCTGAACACAGGACTAACATATTTTGCTAGAAGATCAAAAGAGCACCACCATTCAGTAACATCCATCAAACAGAGGAATAAGCCATATTAAGCCCAAGGTGTGAAAGTAGGGTACAGTACAGCTCATAGTTAGACCTTCCTTTTGGGTTTGATCCAGATCTCCTTTGGTCCCATTTTCCCAGCTGTATAAGTAAAAAAATATTATTTGCATTCCTCCTCAATCAAGATATCCTTAAACAAGGATCTTAGCCCTCTTACATAAACTATAGTAAAAATATACCAAAAAATATACCAAAATAAAAAGCAAATATATACAATGTAGCAGTGAGACAATTTACTGGCACATTCAACTGAGTTTAGTTATTTGGGTAATGTATGTTTAATCGGACTAATATAACTGAAGTCTTGGAAAAAAAATAATTTGATTAATTGGGGTCTACAACAACATTCAGGAGAAAGATAACACCCTGTCTTCCACCAATCACCTGCTCAGTAGGTTATAAATACAGGACCTCTGGCTCTCCTCCCTAGAGCTCTTCTCGTGATTCAACCACAATGGTCTTGTCTGTTTGACCAAGCTGTCATCTCTCACACCAAACTATCTCAGACAAAACTCCTTTCTAATTTTGCATTTAATTTAACACAAAATGCATCACTGACTGGAATATTACCTGTGTCTCCTGACTGCATTTTGGCAGATTAATATTATATGCAGTATTACAGTATCCACAATTATTTAAATAGAGCAAGTGAAAATGAAAGTGAGAAATCTTGAAAAAGCTAACAATTTCAAAAGTATGCCAAACATTTTATAGTGTAAAAAGTGACCCTTTGCACATCCATCTGTAATTTTCCAGACTTTATTCCAGGGACTACAAACGCAGTTTCTGTATGTGAGCATATCTCATAATAACAGTGAAATCAATCATTTATAGGGGGTCTGTTTCTGTTTATATACAAAATCAATGTTTAAATGGAATTTCCAGCACCTTAAATAATTATCAAAATAGATTTTTTAAATCTTTTTTTCTGAAGGTATTTTGCCAGTTCAGGGTTGTCAACATCCATGCTGTTTTTACTCTCTCTAGAATGCTGCTGTGTCTGGGTATAAAGATGTCATTTGATTTCAACATACCAAGTGATTTTGAAACAACTATTTGTTGGATTAATGTTGAGCTGAGGAAGGGAGAGAGAGATATAGAGATAACTGTCATGCAGATCTGTCATGCAGTATGCATGATGAATAAACAAGGCTCTCACTTAGCCTTCCTTACCAGGCAGTCCTCACAAGCAATTATTTATAAAAAAAGAGCACAAGAGAGAAATGAAATCACTCACCCATAAATCCTTCATACCACTTCTCCGACTTTTCAACAAGACAATGAATCCACTCTTGCAAACTGACACTTTGGTCTCCATCTGCATCACAAGACCTTTGGCCACAGAAACAGCACACTGTGCTTGGAATGCCAGTCGCATAAGACACTAAAGGCAATTGAATTTAACTTATAACATTAAAGGATGTGCTCAAGCAGCATGAAATAAACTACATCTACAGAAAACAAATTCCATATACAGTAGCTACGTGTCAGTCTAACAGTCTACTCGGCAGAACTGTAATTCTAGAATTTATCAGTACGTAAGTGCAATAATATGTATTACTACATTTCACAAGCATGGTAATGTGTAACTGGCCTTCTCAATTCTGAGAGGCATTAAAATTACAACAAAATAATACTGGTTGCATTTGTTGCATTTTTAATGTTTTCCAGTATATTATCTCAGTAAATTAAAAATTAAAAAGCATTCCCTAAAAGAGTCAGAACCACAAAAGGGCCATTTAATAATTGTTAGAGCAGACCTAGGTAGTCAGCAGAACAGTCAATATTATAAGAGAAAACAGAGCGAAATGTAACTTACTTGAAGAACTCACTGGCACAATGCTCCAAAGGCATCAGGTGATAACGGAATTCCAGCAGGTCTCTTTGACTGAGCACCCCATCTTTGCCCACATCCAACAGATCAAATCTCCACTGTTTTGGAAAATGTTTGTTACAGAAATTGCAGAAAGACAGGCAGAATATAAAACAAGTCACTGGCAATAATGCTGCTTGACCTTATTTGGAAGATTTTTACATTAATGACTATAGTGGGAGGGATTAAATTATACGGCCTACATCACAAATGATTAAAACCCTTTCTTCTCACTGGTACACACAGTACATAGAAACCCTAAAAAGATCAAATCTATTCAACCACTGCAAATGCAGTAATTAATCATCATGAAGTTCCACCCCAATTGCCACATAATTAACAAATAACAAATAACAAATAATTTAAGTACAGTTGCATGACAGAAGATTATTTTTTTCAGCACAAACCTTGGCAAGGCCTTTTCTTTCTCTCTTGGTCATCAAGGCATGGGTTGAAGAGTCATTCACTTTCTCAAACTCGTCAATTTCTCTCAGATGTAGGAACCAGTTCAGGAGCCGGAAGGGGAATTCAGCAAGTTCTTCCTTAGAGCAGGGTGCCTGTTTGGCTAGATTAAAGGCATCACTGATAAGTTTTACTTCTGTCAATAGTGCTAAACTGTCAACCATGAATACAAGTTACAGCAATGAACAACAACACAAAAACTATGCTATTTATAAACTATGTTGTAAATAAAAGAAATGTTATTAAATTTTCCTCTCAATGTTTTGATCTATGATGAATACAATTGTGTATCTTACTAAAGACCAAAGGGTACTATATAAAGTATGTATTTACAGTAAATAACCTTTATATTGTTCACTGCCTGACAAGAAAATATAGCGATAATAAACAGTTAATAAAGTTCATTAAGTTATTAAGTTCCTTAATATTTCCTTAATTCCTTAAATTAAAAAAATTCTCAATAATTTTCTATATGAATGTTTGTATTCAATGTACAGTAGCGAATAAAACATCTACCGGAAAAGGGACTATAGTCGCTTACTTCACCCACACATGCAGAAACCCAGCTGCTTTTTAAGTGACATCTTTTTTTTATGAAAATTTTTCAGAATGGAAATGCAAAAAGGTTGTAACTAAACAGACTCATAAGTAAAAGTTAATTGATGCAGTTTAACAAAGTCAGTGCTACTGTGTATCATTTAGTCAATTCATTGAAGATCTCTTGACACATTCAGAGAATTTCTATATGCTTACTAAGCGTTTTATTAATTTAAGGATTCTAGTTGAGATTCAGCATGAGCACACAGTGTTCCTTCGGGAACAGAATAATCCAGAAGCAGTATATTGCTGTTTTGTTTTATTGTTTTCCTTCATTTTCATTTTGATTTTTCGATAAGAACATTAGTCCAATTTAAACGGTTCCCAGATTTATCTTATAACTCAGAACCAGTTGGATCACTTATCATGAATGCGCAATGCAGTTATTAGTCCTCTTTCAGACATACAAATAACAGGACATACCGTACAGCTAAAATAATGATGGAAAGAGATGGAACAGCACTTTCCACTGCTTCTGTAGAACAGTACACATCTCAGAACCTATCACATTTTATTTCTTCCTGGACACCACACATCTGTAGTTCCAGTCAGCAGATCAAGATGTTGAATTATTCATGTTTGGGGTAAGCAAGGTTTCAGAAGGGGTGATTTCTTGCAAAGGAAGGTTTTTGCTTTGCCATATGTTACATCACCAATACAGTATACAATAAGACTATAGCTCATACCCATTAGCTTTGCCACAGTGCTGGTGATGTATCTCCAGAATTAAAGATTCACTTCACTTCCATTAGAAATGAAATTAAAATATGCGACAACTAAATTCATATATTCTTACTGACGAATTGAAAACAGATGGCCATTGTCGCTTATGGCATTGTATAATAGGAGAAAGATTTATGGGTACAAGTCCCTTTTTGTGAAGCTGTGAATTTGAGATATTCTGGTGCTTTTTTCTTATTTTAAATAATAATAAACTATTTTTTAATGTAGATTTTTGGTGTGTTAACCAATTTTGTCCCAGTAAGTACTTTTGTTAAGCAAATTATAATAATAAAAAAACAATAAAGCTGTAACTTACAGTTGCAGAGAAGACAAACAAGTTAAGAAAACTGAAGAAAAGCAAACATTTGTAGTGGGGAAAAGCTGTAATCTAAACTAGACATACATCAATTATCATAAAATATCATAATCATAATCACTATATCATAATAAGAGTTCAGGGCCTCTTTATAAAAATAAGCAACGATTATTTAACTACTTTCAGAAAAGATGATACACTTCTTATATGATTATGGTTATGTAATGTGTAAAATCTTGATACAGTACTGACATGCACAGGTGTGGACGTGTTTTCATGGGGAACTGTATTAACTGAATGTGTTGGAACGAAACATTACAAGTAAATAGCTAATGCATTTTTAAACAGAATGGAAAGAAACTCTGCTTTCTTTTTCTCAAAGTAGAAAAAAAGAATTCTACTGCAGCCAGCAATACACTTTTCAGAACAATATACTGTATTTATTTACAAGTGCTACATTCTGTGGCCTTACAGTATTGTCTCCATGAGCAACCAGTGCCTGCTATAGGGATAGAAAAACCCAACCTCCCTGGAGTGACATACTGTACCAGCTGTGAGGTAGAAACAGGGAAGGGGGTTGGAAATGGATTGGGAAAACAAAAGGGATAGCTTGGGATGAGATGGAATAGTTGTGGCAGCATCAGCTGTCTGGATAACATGGATTTAATTTCCTTCCAGAAATAACAATCTGTTGCCTGATCCCGTCAAATGTCAGAATCTAAGCAAAGTTAGGTTTGGTTAGTACTCTGAGGGTAGGAAGACGAGAATGCTCTGAACCAGTTTCCAGACCCATGCCCCCGTATGGCGAATGTTGACTTGGTCACAGGAGATCCTATGGCTCTGTTTGTTAAGAGATGGATTTCTAAGGTTGTTGTGCTGGCTAAATTCCACTTTGGAATTTACAATCCAATTTTATCATTGATTCTTTACCTGGCCTCCCTTAAGACCTTCCCTTTAATTCAGTGGGTAAAACAATTCCTCACTTCTCCAACCAGATCTGCTGAACTATTCAGATGAGCACTGCACTTCAGTTGTGGATGCACTGGCTCCCCTACAAAAAACTCAAGCACTTTGGGATCCTTTGGGATGAAAATGCATTCTAAAAATGTGCAGATTTTTTATTATTGTGTACATTTCGTGAATTGTGTATTTACTAAGGATGACACTATTAACTTGTCATGTTATCGCCTGCCTAAGGCTTGCACTAAGAGGTAAATGCTGCTTTCTTCTTCTGCTGCACAACAACGAGATGGGCTTGAACATGGTTTATAAAAGATGCATCTAGACTTTTCCCTTTAATTAGACGTATTCACTAGCTATTTTCAGCAACAAATGTGTAAAAAAAGGCTTTGTGTTTCCTTGTCCTAGTCACACAAAAGCTTAACTTGAAACAGCCAAAAAACAATAACAAACTGACAGGCCTGGAACCTACATAGCATCATATATTGAATAAAAATATCCAATAAATTAGAAGATTTATTTGGATTTTCTTTTCCATGATAAGGTCAAGAGTCACTAGATATATTGGTTTCTCTTACCTAAGCACTTGCCATAATAAGATACTTTAATGTATCTGCGCTTGCTGCAGGCTTCCTTATGAAGCAAGCATTCATTGTTATACTGTCGTCCATAGTTACTGCACACCGGATCCAGTTTACTGTGGAAACATCAGAAATTCAAAAATTAAACTGTATCTGTGGAATTTGTGAATAATGCAATGATCATTAACGACTATCAATAAGATGTGCACTGTAGTAGTTAATAGCATATTAAACCAGTTTGTCATAAAGATGGCACTCCATATTTATAAATATTACAGAATTATTGCAGGGCAAACAACTGTATTACTTTCTCTAGCAAAAGAGTCATCGGAACATCAGCAATACCACAAATGGGAGGGAGCCATTCGGCCCACTGTGATTATTTGGTTTTGTTTCTCTTTTTCTCTGTAGTCAAGTAACCAGTCTCACATTGAACAGGGGCTAACCACTAAAAAAGCTGTTGATAAAAAATAAATGAATGAATGAATCTTGTTCATCAGTTCAACTTGTAATCAGTCATACATTTATAAGGTGAAGGATGTTTCTGGTATTTCTAGTGTGAGACTAATTAAACTCAGTACTTAATTGAGCCTCTTGGCATGATGGGCCATTAAGGAGAAGGACATTATAATTGTCCCTTTATGAGCTATCATGATGGTAGATGCTCGGTAGATGTCAGCTGGGAGAGGCTGAAGAAAGATTAATGAACTGTAAATTGTATAAAAGAAGACCATGAAATCCTGTTCTGCAGACACTATAAATATCCAGGGGACTATACCGTATTACCTCTTTCAGATATTTAAAATACAGAGGGAATATTTTGCATGACTTCTTAATACAATTTCTAATCATTCTCACCTTGAACACGCTCTTGGACAAACACATTTGGTTTTCTGCACTCCATTCTCTCCAGTGAACACTTGACACCATGATCCCTTTGGCTTTAAACATTTCTTCTGTAGACAGGGGTTACCTACTGTGATGTTAGAGACTGTTAAACTGACACGAAGAGTTTGTCCCAAATGACCGGAATAAATTCATATCATATTTAAACATATCACATAAAGAGAAACAGAACATAACTTTTTTTTTCTAGAAAGTAGGATTTGCACTGGATACTGATAGAAATCACTTGTTTATGAAGTACGAAAGTGCCTATTGACAGATATATTCTGTACTATTTTAATTTTATGGATTGAGTAAAAATTGTTTTTTAAACAGGAGATATGCAACATTGTAATCTTGAAATTTCAGAACACTGTGAATACTATAGTTAAGTCAAATTATGAAATCAAATTTAATAATAAACTGCTTTAAGTAATTTCCCATTAAAGTAAGGCATTTAGTGTGGACTGGAACTACACAAAGCTTACGTTTACACTAGTTTCCTGAAATATCATGTTATGTTATGTCTGCAGTTTTCATTCAGCACAGCTCTTAACTCCACAGTTCTTTTAATTACTGGCCTGAATCAGACTGGCTCAACAGCTTCCCCAATTCCTTTGGACAGTCCTGACACTTGCTCGGCTGCCTTAATGAAGCACTGCAGGAGGATTATTCCAGTCCCGCAGGTGCCAGTGTGACTGCTGGATTTCTTTCTAATTATTTAAGGAATTCATTACACAAGTCACCTACCCCCACGTTTCAATGATTTGCTAAATAAATTATGCCTAAAATTCCATGATGGTGGTTTCTTTAGACCTAACTTAATATATTCTGTAAGAAACCAACACCAAACATTAATAAGTGATGACAGGACTAGAACTTTAGTGTACACTTTTACTGTATAATAAGTCCTGGAATTCTGCATTCTAATCCTGACTGGATAATACATTAAATCCAACAAGCTCTACAAATTGAGAAATAATGAATTCAATACAACATTCCAGGGGTTCAGTATCATTTTGAAGCCCCTGTTTGTTTCTGTTTTTTTACCTAAAGTATGAATAAGAGCATACGATCTAGAAAAGATTGAAATGAGCCTAATAAGATTCTGCTTTCAAGCCCCATTTGGGAAATGGATTGATGTAGAAGACCTGTTTCATCTGCTACAGTTACTGCTATTAGTTTTCCATGATTGTTGATCAACATCCTTCTGCTTCGACTTCTGGAACCCTACAGAAGGGCAAAATAGAATCAGCAATAACACTAATAAGAACTAATGTCAAATTTCTGCTCTCTTTTCAGAAGAACATCAAACAACGATTATAACACATGAACTATCCCTTGCCAAGGGATGTCCAACAAATGTTGCTCTGTAAAATTTAACAAAGAGATATTTCCACTAAAAATGTTTTGTATAATGTACTCTCATCCTTAAACTTCTGTAAATCTTTCAATCTTGGCAATGTGTGTTGTCTTTAATTTTTTTTGTTAGAAACATTAGCTGCATATCAGCATATCAACATCTTTGTGACACTATTTATATCATCTTGACACTGAGAAATACCTCATATGGCTTCTAATATTTCAACATATAAAGTCCTCCATGAATGAGGTCATAAAGACAGAAACACGGGGCCCTCATGTTAGGCTCTCCTGATTAAAACAATAGATTTATCATATTGTGTATTATGAGTACTTTAATTGGTTTGTTGGTTGTTACGTCCCAGTGTGTGTTCTGTGTGTGTTTTTTCTGTTATGTCCACACTGCTGACCCTTGATTGTTCTCTCTTCCCCATTGGCCCACCATTACACCACACTTTCTGTATGATGTCATCATCAATTAGCTCTCAGCCAATCAGAACACATTTTATTCACTATATAACATGGAGGTTTTCAGCAAGGAGAGGCCTTTCGTTTGACATCGGTCCCGTTTGGTTTTGGTTATCGCTTCGCTCCTGGTTATTGCTTTGGCTTCGTTTGTTGGTTTGTTTTGCTTTGTGTGTGTGTATTTTCGTATAGCTTCGGCTTTGTTGTTTTGTTGGTTTTTTTGTTAGTTTCTTTGTACTTTCGTTTGTTTGTGTGTTCATCCTTGTTTTGCCATTACCTTGCCCCAGTGTTACATGTTCAACTTTTGTGTTCTTTTGTACCCTGCTCCTGTTGATTACTCTTGTTTTCCCTTATTTGTATTCCTGGTTCACTTGTGTTTTTGTTTGAACTTTTGTATATAAGGTTAGTTTAGGTTGTTGGGTACACTTACACACTTAGTTGATTTTGTATTAGTACACTAGTTTAGTATGGGTGAGTGCCATTTGTCTTGTATGGTTTTGGGTAGTCAGTGCAGGTTAGCTAGGGTGTTGAAGACGCCGAAGACCGTGTATTTTGGGTTTTCTTTTGTAGTCAGATTAGCTTTCCCTCACTGTCCTAGCCAGCTCCATTTTGTTTATTTTCTTTCCTTTGGCACCACTCTAGTTCCTTACCCTTGTTATCACGCTTCCTAGTCCCTCACCAAAACCCCCCTGCTTCCAAAAGAATTATCCTAAATGTTACACCCCTTTTCCCCTAGACACTTGGGGTCGTAACATTGGTTAATTGTTTTAATAACCAATTAAAATGAATAACTTTCCCCCAAAGTGAAGTATTCATATAATGTTACCTGTGCCAGGGTAAGTATATGTATGCAAGTATATAAATTAAACTGGTGTCTTCATTTACTAACAAAATTCAGCAAAAAATTTTACACACAGAATTATCATATCTGAATTGGATGAAAATCTGCAATATTGCTGCTGTGCTGTAATTAATTTTTGCCTGTTATTTTGTTACAGAAAGGCTCCTAATGGTTTCACAATGAGATGCTCTATTGAACAACAGAAGTAGTACCGTGGTTGTAGACAGAGTCACAGAGACAGCAATGAATATCATCAGCCCTCTGCTGAGTTGCTTCATGGTAATGATACTTCGCCCTGCTTGGGGAACAATTCAAATTGCTGAAATTAATCTTTTTTTATTATTATTATTATTTTGTTTGCACTGTGAACACTAGCCTGCTCACATAAAAAAAAAATCTCACATTTATCTGTTGTCAAAAGACGCTTATTTCTAGCAAGGTTCATAGCAATCTGGAGCCTGTGGTGGAAGCCTGTCCATGGTAGGGCACACACAATTTAGAGATGCTGATTAACCTTTTCAGCATATGTTTGGGAGGTGAAAGAAAATATCCAGAGCACCTGGATAAAACTAATGCAAATATAGGGAGAGATCCACACAGAAGCACTGAAGGCAGTGTTGACCACTAATTAACCCAGGACCTAAGAGCTATTAGGCAGCCACGTTAAGCACCACACCATTAGGCTACACAAATCGCACATTGGATAATTCAGTAAAGTTACTGGCAAAGATTAACACAAGATGGCACTAAAGTTCCACATTTCAAATTTCACTAGGCTATCACAGATTTCCCTTTTAATTTTTAGTTTTTAAAACAGGTCAAATTACGCAGCAATGTTTTTTTTTTACTTCTGTTGTTCAACTGTATAAAATATCGATATGCTTCTTGGGCCATTCATGCCAATTTGTGGTACGTCAAATTACAATGAGTAAAATCTGCTCTTTCCTTGCTTTAGTTTTCTGCAGTAAATACTCACAAATTCATAATCGGGTTTTCTCCACGAAGCAAAATATAAGTACATTTATTACAATCCCTGAATACATTTTCACATTTTAAAGTTATCTGTTGCTAAAACAAACACATTCTTTGAAAAGCAAATTAATGGAATTCAAAATGAAATTTAAAAATAAATTGATTAAATTTGCAAACTTGATGTGTAATATTTGTTAGTATTCACAAGCTGACAAACTGAGTTTCTTTTTTTAAACTTCAGTGATCCCTTAAGAAACAGGTACAGTATGAAAATATTCTTCATAATTATAAATATCACCAACATTAATGTCTGTAATTTTCACATAATGCAAGCAAGACATGCACAAATATTGATTTTTCAGTATAATGTAGCTCTAAAACAGTTTTTAACAGAAAACTTACTTTGGAGAGCAGGCTACTTTTTGTTCACATCAGAGCTTGAACATGCAGAGTACAGCAAGAGTCTGAGCAGCCTAGTAAGACATTGTCATACTAATTAAGGGGATTAAAGTCAAGTTCAAGGATTTTCTTTTTTTGTTGTTTTTTTTTTCAGTGCTTAACTCTAAGTGGAGGAATGTTTCTGGTGGGATGGGGTTTTGTAAACCCCTCAGCACTGCACACTGACTATTAAACCCAGTTTATTAAAACTAATTCTACAGCTTCCTTCTACCTCCAAAGGCATGCTGGATACATTTGATTACTATAAATTGTCCCTTTCTGGGGGTGGGGCTGTTCCCGGTATGATCAGGATCAAGAATAAGACTGAAACAACCGAGTGAGCCTGATGAGTTGACTGGTTTCCTCTCATTAGTTGTCATTATGTTTTACAGTAATCCAAGGACAAAGAGGCAAACATAAACAGTGTCAGATGATATCTTGGAGTAAAGGCAATTTCACAACAAGTAACACCCTTCAGTTTTGTCTCACTGTGTTGAGTTGGTAGACACACAGTAGACATAAAACAAGATTTGCTGCTTGATTACTAGGTAATTAATCCTCCCTTTCTAGAATGACTTAGACCTTAATGCCTGTCTTACCCGCAATAATTGTGGAAATCCATGCTAGACCACCAATTCCTTTGGGTTATTACTCAATCGTCGATCATCCCATGAGGTTTGCTTCACAAAGGAAGGATTTACAGTACCATTCAAACATTCAACAGCTCATAAACCTGTAGTCTTGCTTGGTCTTGTTTAACCCCAAAATTTAAGTAGGAAGAAAGAGTTTTAAGTAGTATTTCTCTGTAAATTAATATTATTCTTTTTTTTCTATGTTTACATGGAAACATTCAATTCATTAATTTTCTCATTTGTTCAAATGTCACAAAAGAAAAGTAGCATGATAGCTTGCCACCTATATAGTCAATTTTTTTCTGAAAGTTCAAGTATAATATGATTTTACCCTTAAAAAAAGCAATAGGGTGATTTTAAAGAGATTTGCTCTTAAAAATGTTCTTCCCATGTTATGAATGTAATTTGATTTTCTAAGGGCAGTCATATTGTTTTCATTTTTAAAAAAAGCTTTGAACAAACATAATTAATTACTCTTCTCATTCATTTCATCCTGTTATTTTATTTTGAAAAAAGTAAAGTAGGCTTGTCACATTCTTTTTAACATGTGAGTTACTGCAGACTTTTAATTGCAGTCATTAAACTTTTTTCCCCGTTTTGCTCAGCTGCCTCAACCACATTTAATGAAATGCTTTAAATACCTTGACATGAGCAACCCGCAGTTGTGTGCTTCTCTGTAGCTCTGTGGCGGTCTAATTAAATGAAATGTGCCAGTTTTCTGTCTGAACAAGGTTACCAAGAAATCAGGTTGTCCCATAAACTTCAGCAATGCAGTTAGCAAATTCAGAAACTCTTTTAGAGGATAATATGAAATATCATGTCAAGAAAAGTAGGTACAAAGCATTAGCACTAGTATTAAAGGATGAGCTGTGTTTGAAATATTTAATTAGTCTATATTCACTTTGCATTAGATCACAGTAATATAGTTTTCTTGGACTTATCCTAAAAAAATCGATGTTTTTTAGATTCTCTTCAGTTACTTTTCAGATAACATTACATTTTGAATCACAATTAAGAGGAAAACAGTCACTCAAACTGGCTGGACACTAGTAATTTTACAATATGCTGAGAGGTAGAGATATTATTTTCCCATTACTACTGCCATGTTGTCTGTTTAAAAAAAGGAATACAAAATTAATTTGCATAAGTTTACATGCAAGAATCTAGCATGTTTCAGAAATAGGTAGAGTTCAGCATTTCTTACACTTCAGTAAAGAGCAATGATTGGAGATTAAAGTTTTTGTAAGACAGTATGAGTTATGCTTGGTTTCTGAGTTATTTTGAGTTAGGCCTGGCAGACGACAACACCCTCATATACTGTATTTGCACATATACATTACTGTATATAACTCCCAAAAAATATTTATAATATCAGTATGTCTTTTGCTTTTTAAACATCTATGGTCACATTATAAAAATAACAGTAAATAACATGAAAAGAAAGTAGAAGTTGAATAAATAAGGTCATTTGTTTGTAAGGTCATCTCAAGTTACTGTAAATCTACAATTTTATGTTTTTAAATAATCAAAGATTTTCACACAAGTACATATAGAGAAATCTACAGGAAGAATGAAGGTTCACTGACAAAAAAAGTAGTTGAGAAGAATTTAGTAGTAGAATATTACAATCGCTACAGTTTAATTTATCTCAAGCATTGTGATCATTATGATCATGAGACATGATAAGACCCGCCAATTTACTACAAAGCATACACGCATTGCCTATTTTTCCCATAATTGTCCTGCACCCATTTTAAGAGAATGTATTACAAACAATGACAAGAACCTGTAGAAGTCTAAATTGCTATTTGCTCATTATGTTCAAATTCCAATTTGAATATGAATTCATCTACAATTTCACAGAACTGTTTTTAACATTTTGAACACAAATTGAAATAAGTTCACTTGTATGAGTTCCTGCAATTTATAATTAAAAACATATTTTACTTTCATATCATTCTTCTGGCCTTCTGCCACAAAAGATCCACATTGTAGATAAAGTGTTATGTCTATATAAATGAAAGATTCTTAATATCTTTTAAGAGTATTGGGAAGATTTTAAAAGAATATTGGAAGGTTTCCAAATGAGATGGGGGTGTTTGACACATTACTCAGTTTTCTAGAGATGAAAATGATGTGCTCACATCTGATTAGCACATTAGCCAAATCCTTTCTACAGCTCTAAAAAGCCTTAGGTGTTTATGTGGGCACATCACTTTTGTTTCTAGACAAGCAGATATTTAACACTTTGGAGAAGGTTTTGTAATTATTCTAATATGAAAGTTGTAGAATACAGAAAGCGGAATGATGGTATGGCACTTAGTGCTGAGGCCTTATAACTCTTGCCTCCTGGGTTTGATTCTGAACTGAAGCACCTTCTATGTGAAGTGTGCATGTTCTCTGCATGTTCGCATGACTGCATAAGTAGTGGTTTCCTGCCATCACACAAGACATACTAGCTGGGTCAATGGGTGTCTGGAGATTTTCTCATGTGTGAGTGTGTCTGTGAGCCCAGTGATGGACTGGCAACCCATCCAGGAAGCAGTCTTGAAGTAATGACACTAGTAGCAACAAATTATGCCCCTGAATTCTGGTAACATGAATTTATAATCTGCACTTAGGAGCTGTAATTTATATAAAGTAAGAAAAAAAATCTGAACACACCCTAGAATGGGGTGCTATTATTTAGCAAACCATTAGCATTCCATTCCATTAGCATATCCATGATAAAAAGTGATTCTGATTGGATAACATAATACAGAGTAAGCATTCATATGAAGCAAGTCAGCTGTTTTTAGACAAAACCAGAGTCTGAAGATAGAAAACTGACACAGCATTCTCATTAATTGAAAGGTAAGGGGTTTATTAAAATGTGTTTATCGTTTACTATTTTGTTAGTATTGCATTATTAGGAATTTTAACCTTTGGCCTGATTTTGTCTTTTTTGTTTCTTTTCTGTTTAATATTTATATCATAGCAGTTGAAAGCTTTGTTTAAAAAAAACCTTTTCTATTTTTGAAGTGGTTTTCTTCTATGAGTAATCCTACGTTTTGTGTATGAATTTAAATTGCATATGAAGTTCTTTTTTAATATACTTGCTGAAATCAGTCAAAATTTTCCAAAGAGTTGAATATGATTTTAAACTAAGTGTAATCACATTTTTTCAGATTTATTAAACCCTCACCCCCCAAATCAGATAAATATACAGCTAATTGAATGATGCATAAATTCAACCTAATGCTGTTTTTAAAACATACTTGTATTTAATAGTTTTCATTTCATTAGATAAAAATGTTGTTAATTACAGCAAAAGCAGTCTGGTTTCATGACACCTTGTTTGATGTAATTGTAGCAAATATACTTTTTATGCTACCAGTCTAGGGTTAAATTAAACAAATGCAATACATAAATAATATGTTTATTCTTATTATATAACAATGATTACAGATAATATAATGCAAATGTTGAATGTGGTTCATATATTCATCAATTCATAAATGGAAGGAAACAGGTTATTAAATCCACCATTAACTATAGTGTCATAACCACCCATGGAGAGATCATTCTCTCTCACATCGTAATAATCATTGGTAATTCATCTTGTAACCTCAAAAGAACTCTGGTAGTGAGCAATTCTAAGAAAATAGAATTAATGTGTTGGCAAAGTCACTATTACTTGCTGGGAATCAGACAGCACTCAGAGGAGGTGTCAAAGGTTATTCTTTAATTTGCCACGTGTAATAAGAGTTTGCATTTGTGAGCACTGTTGTTTTGCATTGAGATACATGTTGCAACTCTTTAAATCCTCAGGAAAGTGATTGCATTTTTAAAAGTCTACCTCCTGGAGGATTCTTCTTCTATCAGCTGTCAGTAGTACACATGTCTTTATCTGTAACCTAATCAACTTTGTTAGGGGGGTTCTCTATTTACAATCTTAAGTACAGTAATTGTATTACTTGCATTCATTACAGTTGAAGTTGAATTCAATACAGTATTGGCTTAGTTCTCAGTATTTAATGAGTTATGATATCATAACATCATTACAGTTTACTAATATCATATATCTTTTTATGAGGCTTTTAATGAAATGTTCACTGGGACCCTCAGTTATAAGAAAACCATCTTGAATTATTATTACAACAAGAAAACAGAATACCAAAAAACAATGTATTTTTACAGGAGGAGATTTAGATATGAAGAACATAATCATGGTGTTGGGTCTTTTAAGCTCTTGTCTAGCTGCTCCTGTAAGTACCTGAAACACTACATGATATCAATGTCTTCAATACTGACATCTTACATTGACACTTTTTAAACTTACTTATTTGTGTGGTGATTTAGGTGAATCAAATGCATGAGAGAAAAGCCAGATCTATCAGTTATGAGGTAAGAAATAGATTTGCTGTAAGATTAAAGTCCTGTCATTTCATTTCACCAGGGTTATACTATAACAATCCGTTAAATTACAATTCTTTTCAAGATAATTATACTCAGCATAATTTTATTTAGCATAATGCCATCTCTTTTCATCACTGGGATAATGTTTACTGTATTTGGTATGACTGTGTATTTATGGGAGCTTATTGTATTATTTTAGCATTTATGTAAAGATTTCTTTACATAAATGACTCAAGACATTGAGGTCTTAGACTATGATTACAAGTGCAAGCAGGTCTTACTGCACCTTCTTAAACCAAAGCACTTGATGGTGCTCCAGGTGTTGTCTTGGTATATATGGTAATCTTATGATGACATGAACTATTCTCCCTACTGTATATGATTGGCTCAAAATAGCGATCACATATGTGGGGTAATGCCGAAGTGATTGTAATTTTGTCATTTTATTAGGTTGAAAGATTTGCGTTGCAGTTAAATATTTTATTTAAATTATTTTCAAAAGAAAGCCAGATTCAGCCACTTAAAGTCAATGGTCCTGAATTGTCCTGCACAACAAAATACCCTGATTCTGAACTGGTTTAAAATAACAGTTCCAGGTTTTCTCAGCTAAATTAGTTTTTTCTCCCTTTTGGACACCTTGCTCAAATTTGTAGATTTTTTTTTATAACTAATTATTCTCCACAGTCTCTGTCTATTACTTTAAGGATCTCAGGAAATGTGAAAAATCAAGATGCGGATTTTTTAACCAGATTTTTTTTTTTTACATAGGATTTTGGATTCATGATGCCAAGGATGATGCAGACTTTCTCAAGATATCCCTTTCCAATTCCATTTCCAGTTCCAAGATTTCTGATTTCCCTTCCTTCTCAGCCACTTCCCCCTCCAATAATCCTCTTACCTGCTCCTATGGCTCCTTCAGTTCCAGAGCCCTTGCCTCCCATTATAATTATCCAGCCGGACCAGCCTGCACCAGGCCCCGCCTCTCCCAAGCCAGTCCCACCTTCGACTGGCCCAGGCAGTACTGCTCCTTTTGCTCCAGTTTACCTCTTTCCAAGATTTTATCTCAAACAAAGTCCCATTCAACCAGGACAACCTCTCTAATCCACTAATGAAAACATTAGAAATTGTATCATTGGTGAAGGTTAAAGGAATATAAATACTGTACTAGTCTGTCAAAAAAGACAAATGTATGTTGTTTTTATACCTAAATGGGTAACAATTTCTAATACTGTACACAAATTCCTAATTGATTTGACAACAATAGCACAGGAATAACACATGACTATTTAAAAAACATCTTCCTAGTTCTTCTGCAATTCAGTGTGAATTTAAATCTCTTCAATAATACCTGATCACATTGCATAGTGTGCATGCAACTCAGATTGTATAGTGTCACTTTTCATACAGCTAATTCCTTTATACCGTTTCTTTTAAAACCTTGTTTTTACCCTTCCACATACATATCAGGTTCTTGTGCTTTAGAATTCCAAGACTTAATGCTCTTAATATTAGCACATAGAACACGAGGTTTGTCATTCATCATGTGATTCCAAAACTTGCATGGACTGTAAGTTAATTCATGTTAATTCCTCCGCTAAAGAACAATATGGTATAAATAATAACAGCTCAAATTTCACTAGAAGAGGAAAATGCCTACCCATGTGTGATGAACAATGAACGGTAGCTTCTCACTGTGTGTGCATTGTGTGGTTTTGCATTTAACTGAAGCTCTAAGAAGGTACTGAGTAATTTCTGACTCATTGATCATTAAACATTAGTTAGAACAGTTATCCACATACATATCCATATACAGATTCCTGTAGTGATCCTCTAATTACAGCCCCCAGATTGAAATGGGTGATAATCACCCTTTATCCATACAGTATGTGCTGTTTTTTATCCACTAACCAATCCAAACACATGGATCTCCTTGAATGCCTAGTGGCAGCAAGTACAGAATTGATCTATAATGAGGCACATTTTCAAAAGTATTCTGAAAAATTAATTATACCATATCAGATGTTTTATATACTTCTATAAAATTCACAATTATTATCCATGTAACATTAATGAGTAATGATTGTTGTTGTACAGTTACTTGGTTTGGTTTTGTCACCTTATTACATATGGGTGCAATTTTCCAGTAATACTTTCTTAAATGACATGCAAGAGCATCCAATTCAACAGCTTTCTTTCAATTGAAACCAGCAGATGCAACAACTGTGACATATACAGACAAAAATGCAAAATAACGCTGTTCAGTCTCATTAAGATGTTAAGTGATTAAGTTTTTCTCTCATGTTTTGTGACACATCTCATGTTTCTCATGCCACCTCTAACATGGACTATGTTAATATGAAATACTGTTTTTTTTTACTTTTATATACACAATAAAGCCCAAACAATACACAAAGACAAGCTTTATAACTCTATGCTAGAATGGTGTTATTCGTTAAATAACATTGAACTTTTTTTTCCAAAGCAGAATACAAATTTCAAATACAGGGAAAAGGGAGAGGCCTCTCCTAACTTTGAAAGGTGTTAGGCTTGTTTTGATTTTCTTCTGAGACTTGTAACACTGTGTAGAATTTCAGATTTGACAGGTTGTCAGAAGATGTGTTACACTGGGAATTATTAATTCGAGAATTAATCCAGATTAATATTTGGATCTGGAGCATATTCATCCAGATCTGTAGATACTATAGCTGTACTTTATATGGGCTCGTGTGGTTTATATGAGCCTTTAGGCATGGAAGAAATGCTGCTCTTTAGCTGAAAACCAAACCCTGCTAAAGTGTTGTTCACTAACAGCAGCAAGAAACAAAGATATTTTACTGACTAAAAAAAACACTTGACAATAAAAACAATACTATAGTATGTACTAAAGATATAATTATAAACAAAAGCTTAACATCTCAGGACAGCTAAAGTCCAAGCACACAGTCATGACAAGTACAGCAGAGTAAAAAGACAAAGCAGGTGGATTGTCCATTGAGATTTCCTGACCCGGATATCGTGGATGATCCTGACGGAAGACTGGGTACCTAAGAAGCTCAACATTCTGAAAACATTTCAAATTCCATGCAGCAGGGAACGATTCTAAAAAGGACAAAGGCTAAAAACTCATTGCACTCAATGCCAACAAAATTTGGTTTCATGTAAAAGTATGCAAACAAGATGAAAACAATAACTAAATCAAATATGTGGTGAAATAATATTTTTGTCTCAGCGTTATAAAAGTTTTTTCAAGTGTTGTATTGTTTCTATAGACATGTATGCAAACAACTACAAAATCTCATTAAACTAAAAAGTAGTACATTTAGTAGTACGAATAATGAGTAAAATGTGTAATAAAACAGCAACTGCATGAATGATTATTGTGTTTTTCTTATAATTATGACAACTACTGTATGTAACATTTTCTTTACTGTACTGTATAAAACTTACATGTATTTATTGTATATTGGAAAGTGAAAACTTTGATCTCTGAAAGAGAATTTGAATGCTAGAAGAAAAAAATAAAGTCATTGCAAAGGTCACAACTTATATCAGCTATAACCCAAGTCTGTTTTTTACTTCTATGTACCACATATAATTAAGTGTACACTGCTTGCCTTATATTCCATTATGTAAGACAATTAAATGACACATGTCTGGATTACGTGCAAGTGTTTCCATAATCCTAGGTGCTCAAGTGTTTATTTTAGAAGGAAATTATACCTATCCAGCACTGAGTCCATTCTTCTGCTGAAATACTTGACAAAAATCAAAGAGGTAAACAAAATAACAATAGACATATACACATTGTATTCATTACTTAGGCATATGTTTAAAGCGTGCAGTTAAAAACAACGAAAATGCCATCCTTTGTCTCTTCAATTGATTCTGTTTACATCTGTTTTACGATGTTTGGAAAGGCATGTCGTTTTAGGATTTGCTTGCACATGCTTTCATTATAAACAATTACTATGCAAAGAAAAAGTGCACGTTTACTAACATTCATATAGAAACTATACAGCATGTCTTGCAGTTTTGAAATTCAGCATACTGTAGTAAACTGTATGCCTTGAAGAAATGAAAAACGCATTTAGAAATTATTTCATTTTTAGAAGGATTATTTCAATTTCGTGGTCTGTGAAGATTATCTCTATCTAAAGCAAATACTGTTCTACAAAGCATAATTATGTTGTGCTATGACATCTGCTTCTTTTAACATATCTATATTTGCGAATCATCTAAATCTACAGTCAGCAAAAAATAATTACTTTAAATGACTACTTATTAGCATAACCACCTCTCTCAGACCAATTAAATTCTACAAGGAATTATTAAAGACACCTGAATGATTTTGCTGTGGTGAAGTCAAAAGTCAATTTAACAACAGTGTTTTATTAAACATACACATAAAACTCCCGTTCCTATATTTGTATCTGCATAATCAACCTTTAGTTCCTCCTTTGTAATTAAAAAATATTAAAAGATGCCTCTAATTTGTGTTGGGTTTCTGCTGAGTTTGCCCAATGTATGTTGCAAACACACCCAATCTGGTCATTCCTTATGCACAAAAGGTATTACTGCAGGTACACATGAATAGTAATGAATATATGCAGAATATTGTCTGTTTTTTATACATATTTTATTTCTGGTTTATATAATATTCACCTATAAATATAGCCTCTAATAAAGTATTCTTTTAATTGTTTTTCTTTGAGCATGTGGACAAAAAAGAAGAAGATGCCAGAGAGCACAAAAGGAAAAGATACGGACAATTACCACCTTGATATTGTCACCAAAGATCAAATATTGACATTTTTACTGATTTGGCTCACAAAGATGTTTTGCTTATTGAGAAACTGACAAACCATAACTTGTAAACGTGAATCATCGAACAGCATGCCAAAATGTACTGTACATGCGTAGATTTTTAGTTTTCTTTTCTTTTCAGCAAATAACTGGGTTATTACATCATAGTTGTGTCTGAAAAAAAATGTGCTTGCATGCTTATTTGGTGTAAAAGCCCCCATTAAATTCATAGAGGTTTCTCCTTTACTGCTGATTGGTTAGCGCGCAATTAAGATCATATTTAAACAGCAGTGACAGGATTGGAGCAGAGACCTGCAGGAGTTTCAACTGAGACACGGATCATGCTGTCAATACTTTAAGGGTCTGCCAAATCAGGCACTGCCAGCAATGGAGCATCCTGAAAGAGGTAAAGTCGTTCATCCTTGCTCCCTCTTTAGAAAAAGGAGTGGAATGTCCATGCAGAGCTTATGACTTGTTCATTTTTAATGCTGCAATGATTTACCAATGTTTTGTTTTAGGAAGTGGCTTCAAAATGAAGTCGCTCGTGCTCACTTTTTTGTTCCTGGTGAGCTTCAGCAACTCTGTTCCTGTAAGTAAGGATTACAGTTTACCTGAATATTACTTTGAGGAGACACGTTTGATATGATGATTCTCACTTTATCTACTGTTATTAATTGTTGGTTGTTGATTTTAGGTCTCTGAGAAACATTCTCGTAAAGCTAGATCTTCAAGCTTTGAGGTAAGAATAAG
This sequence comes from Atractosteus spatula, assembly GCF_055471065.1. Classification (NCBI taxonomy): domain Eukaryota; kingdom Metazoa; phylum Chordata; class Actinopteri; order Semionotiformes; family Lepisosteidae; genus Atractosteus; species Atractosteus spatula. The sequence continues at coordinate 59,685,461 of NC_142708.1, read as the reverse complement.
AATAACTAACTCCTTATTAAAGTAAGAAGATACAATTAGATTTTTATTTATAGGTCAAACAAGGGATTAACAATTGTTCTTTTAAAATACTGTATTAAACAGAGCAAAATAAATGTGCATCTTTGTAATGTTACAATACATATACAGTACAAATGCATATGATGGAAATATAACCAATTCATAACTTAACAAACTTAGAAGTGTTTTTTAAGGGTGATGTTCTGGATGTCACAATAATTATTAGATCCCAATCAATTGAAAGTTTTTTTAAGTAACCAAAATTTGCAAAATATAAATCAGTATAATAAATCAAATCATTTTTATGGAATAGAGTACATGCATCAAAATCCAGGTCTCGGATCCATTACTCCTTTTTAAGATGGCATTAAACTTTTTTTTTGTATGAGTTCAATTTTGGCAACTTCAATATTTGCTCTGAAATTAAATTCTCTCGACTAAGATAGACCTACACCAAACACATTGGAAAGTTGTTGAAGTATCATGATCTTATTTAAAATATTGCAGTACATACTGTACATATGTTACAAAGTTAAAAAAATAAAATGGGATTTCAGTGTTTTCTAAGTGCGTTTAACTTGTGTGTCAAAATCAAAAATGCAGTTTTACAATAAAAACTACAGCATAACCATCTAAAGACTTTTGTAACTTTCATTGAGGATATTTTGATTATTCTGGCAAAACATACTGACATTTTAACTTAGTGTTAAAAACCATTGCATTGCAGCTGTCTCTTTCAACATTGTTTTGGACACATTAGGCATATGAGGTGGGAAAATAGTTGATGATTAGAGCTGGGTCCTGGGTTCGATTCCAGAACTAGGGTGTCTTCTGTATGGGTTTTGCATGTTTTACCTATGTTAGCATGAGTTTCTCCAAGAACATAGGCTTGCACCACCTCCCAGAGACATTCTGACAAAGTTAACACGTGTTTCTAAATTGTCCCTGTCTGCGCCCTGCAATGGAATGGTGCCCATTCAACCATCCAGGGTGAAGTCCCACCTTTAACTGATGTCTTGATATCTTGTCTTCCTTCAAGAAACAGCTGGATGAGTCCTTCAGATCAGTTAGCTACTGGCAACCAAATGAGTCAGACAGGCCGTGTGGCCTCCTTTCAATTGAAATCTTTCTTATTTTCTTATGGATGCATATTTTGGGCATGCCATCTAATTTCTTACAGTTCAGCAAGGATGCACAATGCTGCAATTTTATTTAGATTACTTTTTGCCTGTTATAGCTGATGTAATTATGTTCTACAAGGAATAACAACACCCAAGAATCAGATGCTTGAGATTCTTTATTGAGTATTTAGGTATGGGATTGGCTTAACCATCTTGGCTAAGGGCCAGCCACAGGACGAGGAGGCTTGGACCCCTGCAGAGGATTGACCAAGGGGCAGCTGCACAGGTGGAGATGGGGTAGAGGATGCAGGAGACGAAATATAGAAAGAGATGGATTTGTGTGATATCTACAGTTTTGGAGAACTACCGTTGGGAAATATTATGATTTAAAACTGTTGGCTTTAGAAAATAACTTGGTTGCCTTCATCCCTCCTGAAATTCCATTTCACAAAAATATGCAATAACCCTGCTCACTGTTAAAATAGTGCCTCAAGAGACTATAGTATAGATTTGTCTGAGGTTAAGTACTATCTGAAAATATTTTGATTAATTTAGGATTACATTTATCTGAATGACCAACTATATAAAAACAGTTGTTTTGTCAATAAATGAACTTGCCCTCCTATTAAAAGTGTGAGACACAGTATAAAGTTATTTGCATAACTAGGCCCATGACGTGGTTCTTAAGCCAACATATTTTCTGGGGTCTCCAATCCATATTTACTTGTTAGCTCAAGCTGAAAATGATTAATCACCAAGTGATGAAAGAACTTTGATTAATTTGATGCATATTTGTTATTTATTTCTGTTTTATCCATGCATGATTATTATGAATTTCTTTCTAAAATTCTGTAAGGATGCAACTCTCCTGTTTCCACAGCTAAATCTTGACAAACTGTACTGCACAATGACCATTCTTTTTCATAACAGGGAGCAAAGAACTTGTGGATCACAACTGATTAGCAGCAGAATTAATCTTGTTTTTCCATGTGTTTTATTTGCAGTCTATGGGAGGATTTGCACAAGGAAGGTTGGCAAAGCCTGTCCGAAGTGCTTTTCCCTACCCTGTCCGATATCCAGTCTACAGGTCACAAGCTTCTGCTCTTGGTCACGCTCCTGTACCCCCACTTATAGTCCGCCCTCCCATCCCTCCTCCACCGCCTGCTCCCCGCTTTCCTCCCATCATAATTCGCCAGCCTGCCCCTCCCCCCCCTCCTCCCCGGCTACCTCCCATTATCATTTCCCCACCTGCCCCTCCTCCACCAGCACCCCGGCTGCCCCCCATCATCATTCGCGCTCCTGCCCCTCCTCCTCCAGTTCCCCAGCTGCCCCCCATTATTGTTCCTGCTCCTGCCCCTCACCCTCCTCCCTTTCCTCCTCTGCCACCCATCATCATTCGCCCTCCAGCCCCTTCGCCTCCACCAGGTCCTCCTCTGCCACCCATCATCATTCGCCCTCCAGCCCCTTCGCCTCCACCAGGTCCTCCTCTGCCACCCATCATCATTCGCCCTCCAGCCCCTTCGCCTCCACCAGGTCCTCCTCTTCCTCCCATTATTGTTCGCCCACCTGCCCATCCGCCACCGCCTCCTCCAGCACCCCCACTGCCTCCCATCATTGTTCCTGCACCTCCACCTGCCCCTGCGCCTGCTCCCCCACTGCCACCCATTATTGTCCGCTCTCCCCCTGCCCCACCACCCCAGTTCCCAGTCCTACCCCCCATTATTGTCTTGCCAGGGTTTGGTGACTCAGAAGATCCTAGTTCTGGCCCAGGCCCAGGCCCAGCACCAGGCCCAGCACCAGGCCCAGGCCCAGCACCAGGCCCAGGACCAGGCCCGGCACCTGGACCATCACCAGGCCCAGCTCCAAAGCCAGGCCCCGGACCTCAAGACCCATTTCAACCACCCATCATAATCATTTCCAGTCCTCCAGATCCTGCTCCACAACCCTCCCCACCGGTCATCTTTATGCCAGGGGTGGGTGATGACATCTACTTTGGAGAGGATGGAGGACTTGTGTTCGGAGATGGAGGAAACGGAGGGGGTGGGCGGGGAGACAATGGCAATGGCGGTGGGGGTGGGGGTGGAGGAAAAGGGGGTGGAGGAAATGGGAATGGGGGTGGGAGAAACGGTGGAGGAGCTGGTGGATATATGAATGGAGTAGGATATGGGGGAGGAAATGGGGGTGGGGGCAATGGGGGAGGTGGTGGTGGGGGTGGATATTTGAGTGGGTTAAATGGAGGTGGGAGAAATGGTGCAGGTCCTGGTGGAGGTGGAAATGGGGGTGGAGGAAGTGGAGGTGGCAGAAATGGTGGAGGATCTGGCGGATATGGGAGTGGAGGAGGTGGAGGATATGGGAATGGGGGAGGAGGATATGGGGGTGGGAGAAATGGTGGAGGAGCTGGTGGATACGGGGGTGGGGGAGGAGGCAATGGGGGAGGTGGCGGATTTGGAGGTGCTGGGGGTGGATACGGGCCTGTAGCTCCCCCAGTTTTCATCTTCCCCATCGCTGATGATTCAGCCGGACAAGGTCCTTATCCCCCTTCTCCTCCAGCTGATCCCTCCAGTCCTACTATCTTCATTATCCCTGATGGCAAAGGACAACCAGTAAATGGTGGATACGATGTTATCCCCATCGGCTTCCAGAAAGCTCCCAAATCTACCAGCAGTGACAGGAGAGGAAGTGTGGGACAGTCATCTTCCTACAGACCCAATGTGCAAAGGTCCAGTCAGGGAAGCAGATCACCCAGAAGCACAATAGTGCAAAAGGGATAAGTAAAGTGATAAAAGACCATTGAGAGAGCCACAGGAAAGTGATTTTCAACATATTCATGTACTCACCTACTTTAACACCAACTCATAATAATGTGACTTCAGCAATAAACACAGACCTATGCATGTTTCTTCTATATTTTCTTAATGAATAACTATTTGAAAAAAAGTATTGATAAAGAAGACACTAATTGTATTTCCACATCACCAAAAGTAATGTTTTTATCTTTGCTACTCTTGAAAACGTCTATGCATATATTCCATTTTATTTCTTAAATTTAAAATCACCTTATTAAATGTAATTACCTCACTATTAAAAACATAGAGTATGTTGAATGCAGAAAATGCAGAAATGTGAACTTTTCGGATAATATAATAATTCTCAAGGAACTCAGGCTTAAACCAAATTTTCTTGCAATGAAATAATTTGCTGATTCATAGCTGGAAATCTGTGCCTTTTTGTTTCTTTTGACACCGCTTTGTGTAAAAGACATTTATTTGTTAATGTATGTGCTAACAAAGTCTTCTGAAGTGTTAAAAATAAAATGTAAATTACAATATTTCCCCTGGTTATTTGCCTTTGTGTTGGAACTGATCCAGTTAGGTAGAATTTATTCCTCATACAGAGTATGTGTTAAATATACCAGACTTTCCATTATACATTGCCATATTGTAGTAAATGAAGGCTTAACTATGAAAAAATATATTTTAAGTTAACAGACTTTCACTATCATAAATGTCAACACATCAGCCATGACGTCAAGTATAAATATGTACAAAACAAAACATTGCTGCTGTTTTATCTAAAAAATTATAATTTTCATTTAACTAAAAGACCAGTTTATTAAAAGATCGCAAGTTGAAGTAGAAATAAATTATAAATATTATTGAATACAATACTAAATCACTTTTGGTGTGTTTTTCTGTGGCATTCCTTATAATTACACTGTCAGGAACTCACAATTATTCATAAGTCTGGATTTGGTTTACCATAGGACATGTTTGGATTTGCACAGAAAAAAGAGGTTTCATAGACAATAACAGTAAGTTCTAGTGAATGATAAACATAACTCACGAAACAAAGCTTTGGCAATAAAATATTACTACAGTGCAAATTATTTACTTACACTACTACTGAAAGAGAAGAAGTGATAGCTTCTGAGTTTTTTGACAGCAGTACATGTGGTGGTAGTTCTTGTGCCAAAATGGCATGTTCTTTATATTGTATATTAATGTAAATTCTACCTAATTGCAAAATTTCATTTTATCATGATACTATATACTATTATTTTAACTTATTATCATTAGTAATAAGTATAGAAATACGTTTTCAGCAATAGGATTTCAATTGTTGTTTAAGGGTCAGAAAAGTACTGGTTATACATTACAAACATTTTAAAGTGATTATATGAAGGCTTTCCTGAATCTAATACAAGCTTACATGTTGCAATTCAAGAACTAAAGTGAATCAACAATGTACTGTAAGTGAAACAAGATGCTTTTGTTTATGGCCAGACACTGAAACAAAAATCAATGCTGACCCAACATTAATTCCACTAATGACAAAAAGTTAAAAGAATATATTGTAGGATGGGGGTGTCTAATCTGGGTCCTGGAGTGTTGGTGGGTGTGCAGGTTTTCACGGTTTCTTTAAACATCACCTGAAGATGTTTAATTGGTCCATTTAAACTAGTAACCAGCTGCTTTAGCTCATTAAGACCTGAGCTGTAAGTAAAATGTGCTCATGCACTGTCCCTCCAGGACAAGGATTGGATATCTCTGATACACAGTACATCATTAAGATGCAATGCATAGAAAAAAGTAATAGAATTGCTAGTATTGCAGATACTGTATACTGTATGAAGAAGAATGACCTTGGTAATCCTTCTGGGTTGTTGTTGGTATGCACTGTTCAAACCCCATTCATCTTTCAAACAGTCATGGTGTTTCCAGGCTCAATTTGACAAAAAAACACAGAGTCAAATGCTACTAGTAACTTCCACTTCCTAAATGTCACATCATTTAACTGCTTAATGACTAAAGTCAGTTTTTACAGATTAACTAGCAGTTTGCTCAATCAATTTTGCTTTTTTGAGAAGCTACTGTATGTGCATTTTTTACTGCATAACTAATAAGCTATAGTCTACAGTCTAAGTACTGTTGTTGACACAAGCAATGACCAAACCCTAAAAGTCTGATAACTATTCTCACCAGCAAAATAATACAATACAGAAAGATGTATTTATTTTTTTTAACACAATATCTTTGAAGTGTGCTTATGTTCTTAAAAGTGACTGAGATTTTGAAGAACTGGAATAGAAAATGTGCAGGGATCACTAATAACTCTTTGAACTTAAAATGCAAGATGAGTAATTATGCGCTCTTCATTCAGCTAAGGTAGGCTGAATTAATTTTTCCTCTGTTTTGTGCAATAGATCAAACATTCATGTCTTTGTTTCACCATATGAAGTACAAGTAGATTATGACTGATATTGATCTGGAAATTTATCAAAACTACATCAACCAAAATATTTTGGTTAATGGTACAAGTGATTGTGATGTATCTGATAACCTAGGTCTAGAAATGTTTCAAAAATGATTTGCTGCTGTTATCCTTTTCTTACCATATCCCCTTATCCAAAGTGACTTTCAGTACAGGTATGAAATGTCTTTAATACATACAAAATTAACAGTCACAATTACAGTATGTACTTACATCAAGCTTACAGAATAAAAAAACAAGGGCGGTACAAGCTAGTAGCCCCTAGAACACAGACAATGTGGACACTGTGCAGCAACGAATGCAGCCTGGTGTCACTCCCTCCATGTTTACAGTGAACAGGAAAAACCAGCAGACCACACTACCGGCCTGAGAGTCAGTGACTCTAAGAGCAACTATGCTACTGAGTTACTCAGGAATGCAACTAAGATCTGAGAGCCCACAAGTGCTGTCTAAACACATGTTCTTAAGCAGGCACTGAAATGTGGTCAGGGATTGAAGAGTTTTGATCAGTGTGGGCACATCATTCCACTGCTATAAAGAAGGGCAAAGAATGAGGAATGAACAGGTTCTGGAAGTGCAGGAATACAGAGAGGGTACAGAAAGTCTGGCAGAACAAAAGGAAGGGGGAGAGTGAGAGGGGTTGTACACCTACAGAATAGATAAGATAAAAGGCAAAGACTAAAGTTTTGAATCAGATGTGTGTGGATGTAACAAGCAAGTCATAAAGAAAACAGTCACTAGTGTTTGCTTTCCAGTTTTCCCAACACATGTTGATTTTCCTTTTTTATGTATTTCTGGATCATGAGGGTATTTTTGCATTTTCTTTTCACTGCCTTAAGGATTTGAATATGCCCATGTTGCACAGTGTTGACTTACACAGAAATTTGATATAGCAATGTTAAGTTTGATATAGTGAATTTGATATCAAATTTGATATAGTGGAAATAGATACAGTATATACAGCAAATGTTGATATAGTGCTGGTAATAGCTTTTGCCCAGATGAGTAACATCATAGTACCTTGTGTCATATGAGCTGATTCTACACAATCACCTGATTCTACCCAATTCACTCTGCTGAAACTAGATAGGCTGACTGGTATCTACATACTGTATCACTTTATTGGGGGAATTAGCACTGCTGTCTGCAGTTCCAGAGTCCTGGGATGGATTCTGGTATCTGTCCAGGAGGAGTACATTATTTGATTATGTCTGAGCTTGAGAGACTCTCATCAAGTGCCCCAGTTACATCTTTAATCACATTTACAGATTACATAACCATATTTATCTTTGGCATGATAATTCTGAATAAAGGGTCCTCTATTTTAAAAACCTTTAACTTTGCATAAGAAAGCAATAAAAAACATACATTCCAATATGAAACTTCCCTTTACATGGAGAGGTTAATTTGGCAGTGAACAAATACGCTAAGAACCAATTGATGGAGCTGAGAATAAAAGAAAAGGATTTTTACTGTTGCACTGACAAAATAATGTACTTACTACAACTGTCATTTAAAATTTGTTAAAGCTAAATCCCTGGTTTCTTTCAAGTAAAAAAAAAGTCAATTTAGTCCATCATTTGGTGATCTGAATAGGAAAGATCTTCTGATCTTCTGGCTTTCATTCTATACTAGAGTCTTAATGACCTGAACTAAGTATGAATTAAGTGTTTGTTTTCTAGGTCTTTACTCAGTGAGGATTACAAATTACATTCTAGCGGACTGGTCGACTGCGGCACACTTGTAATTGGAATGAAAATTAGTATAGAATTTCGGAAAACCTAAGAATGGTCAGATAATGCAATAACCTGCTTTAGATAGATAGATAAGACTTTATTGATCTCGAAGGGACATTGGGGCGTTACAGCAACCCAGCCCAAGACAAGCATGACACATGTTGTCCATAGATGAGCAGATAAAGGGCTAACAGTCCTAGCCTAGGGCAGGGTTATACACAGGAAGGATTGAGTTTTGTTCGGTATTCTTTGCCTCTTCTTGTAGCACAAATTAGTTAATGTGTTTATTTAAAGGTGCATGATATTATGACTGTGCCTAATATCTAATAATAGCATGAGGCAGGTACATACACAGAAATGATTTCATAACTTTTCAAAAGCATTCTTTTCTGTAGCTGGATGCCCTCAGGTGAACATGGAGATCAAGATCAAATTAAGGCTCTTGCAATTAAACACAATATTAGATCATAGATGGTTAAATAGAAATGATGCTTTGGGTAAGAGTAAAATTTTTAAAGACCAAGGTTTGAACCTGAGGGGAATTGATTGGTTATTAAGGCTTGTTGTTATGGTTTAAATACATCAGCTATTTGACTATTTGCAGATCAGAAGAGAGGAGACGGCAAGCAACTTGTTTGTCATTGTCACTAGACATTCCTCAAATGTAAAATTAACCTTCAAGCAGCAGTAGAAGGTAAGGCCAAATTTTTGGCATTTTCCTGTATTTTGTGTCTTATTGCACTCAATTTGTCAAAGCAACCCAGATGCTTTGTTTCAATAGTTTCAGCCCTGCTGCTTTCAGCATAACTAGATTAAATGTAATAAATGGAAATGCAATAAAGAAAAAATATACATATACAAAATACAAAATAAACAATATATTTAAAAATATATATTTTATAGAACATATACTGTAAAAAGATAATAGTTGTTAAAACAAGATGTTTACTCTATATTTTAGATTTTGATTATGATTGTTCTGATCACATTGAACATAAAAACGGACTTTTTCAGTGGTAAAATAACAGCAAATTATTTAAATGATTAAACATAAATTGTGCATTGCAATTTTTTTGTATTTTATAGTTATTTAATTGGATTGAATTCAATAACTAAAACTTTAGATAGATATTCAGACAGAATTGCAGTTTTAAAAATATGACTTTAATTTCAATAATGTGATTGTGGTTTTCCCACCTGTTGATTATTTAATATCAATACTTTTAATTTTAATTAATTATAGGTTTGCCAATAAACCATCATGTTTGCTGTTCTCTGCCTGTGTTTCTTTGGCTCAGTTCATAATGCCCTTGTAAGTATTTCTGTGAGGCCTACAATATTTTAAGATATTCATTTTAAACAGATAATATATTTTTAATAAACATATCAAATAATAACAATATCATAAAGTTTTTAACTTCTTTGATCAAATATTCTGTTTACTTGTATTTTATGAAAAACAATAATATTATAATATTGTTTAGAAGGATAATTAGTTATGTAACATTTATTTGAATAGAACATGTAAGCGATTTATTGAAAAGCATGAACACGAATGTTGAATCTATCTAATTCCCGGAATTTCATAACTACTGTGCACAACACTGATACAATTGGTGTGAATTAATGTTTCATAATATAATATCAAAGTTCAGTAGGTAATTTAAAACAGTAATGTTATTCTGAATATATATTGAATATTATTACTTCATAAGTTAACAGATAGGGCTCAACCCACATATACATATAGTTGAAGGCATGTGGTATCTATACGGTATGTAATTTTTTCTACAGCTAATTTTAGAGATCCATTTTCTTCTCTATCATTGAATCACAGCCATGTGCACTAATTTCTGAAATGGACCTTTCCTTGGTTGTTTTCAGCTTACGCAACGAAGAGGCCAAACTCAAAAACACCGAGCTCAGTCTTTGTCGGAAGGATATGCAGCCCCCACTTATGTCAGGCTGTACCCACAAATAATATTATCTGGATCCCCCCCTGTTCCCTCAGCTGCTGGTCCAGATGTGCCTCCAATAATATTCGCCAGGCTCCCCACTGCTCCCCGAGCTCCTGCACCAGCAGTGCCCCCAATTATAATTGCTGGGCCTCCACATGCTCCCCAGGCCCCTGGACCTGCCACTCCTACAGTCATATTTGCCAGGCCCTCCCCTTCTCCCCAAGCCCCTGCACCAGCTGTTCCCCCAGTGATTATCACTGGAGGCCCTGCTGCTAGTCCACCTCCAGCCCCAACCCTGGCCATCCCTCCCGTGATTTTCATATCGCCCCCTGCCTCAGGAGCATCAGCAGGACAGGCACCCCTGTCTGCACCGAGGCAGACTCTCTCTCCTACTCCTGCTCCTCCCCTTGCTGCCCCCCCTATACCAGTCCAAAGAGGCCCACAGATCATAGTTCTGCCCAAAGCCCCAGCACCTCCCCCAGCTCCGTCACCTGCAATCATCCTTCTGGCCCGTAGGGGAGGCAGAACAGGAGGCAATAGTGCAAATAGGGGTGCAGGTGGTGGAAGTGATGGAAGTGCAGTTAATGGGGGTGTGCGTCCAGCTGCTGGGAGTGGGATTTCAGGAACTGGAGCTGGACATCCAGGTGCCAGAAATGGTGGCCCTCCTCAGGACAGGGGTACAGGTGGTGCCCCTCCTAATGGTTTCAGTAGAGGAGAGAGTGCTAGTCTTCCTAGGGCAGAGAATGGGGGAGGCAGACTTGGTTATGGTTATGGCCCTTTCCCACCTCCTCCAGTTTTTGTTTTCCCCATTATTACCTCACCCAATCGTGGTCCTTCAAATGGTGCAGCATCTTTCCCTGTTCAGCAGCTCCCATCTCCGTCACCTCCAGTCATCCTAATTTTCCCACCTGGTGAACAACCAGCAGGAGCAGGATCAGCCAATGGAGAGAGTGGAGGCTTATCCCAAAACCTTAGCCCCAGCCCTGCTCCTAAACAAGATCAAGGACCAATGCCACCTCAGGGTACTGCTCCAGTGTTTATCTTCCCACCTCCTGTTCCTCCACAACGATCCCCTCCCGCTTTTCCAAGCGGCCCTGCTGCTGGAGGAGCAGGTGTAGCACCTGTTCCAACAGCCCCTGCACCATTCCCTGCCCCTCCACCTCCCCCTGCCCCTGGCCCTGCCCCTGCCCCTGGTCCACCCATTTTCATATTTCCCCCTCCAGCTCCAGCTGAAGAAGAACCTTCTTCCCAAACACCTAAACCTCCAAGTGCCGCAGGAGGAACAGGCTCTGTGGCAACAGCCCCTTCACCTCCCATTCCTCCGATATTCATATTCCCTCCTCCTGCCCCAATAATCCCAGGTCCCAGTCTAGGGTCTACAGGTGGGGGTATGCAAACGTCATCTGGAGGTCCATCCCCAGGAGCAGGGTCAGTTCCAGTTCCAGCCCCAGCCCCACCCCCTTCTATCTTTATCTTCTCGTCCCCCACGGACTCTAATGTAGATCAAGCTATGTCTGGCAGCAGCCCAGCTAAACAGCCTGCCGTGGCTCCTCAGGCGCCCCCACCTCCCATTTTCATTTTCCCAGATGGCGACTCTGAATTTGAAGTTCAGCAAATTGGTGGTTTTGAATATGGAGGAGCAGGGTATGGAGGGGGATACACACCAATTTATGGCAGAGGATATAGTGTTGGTGACAGTGGAGGAGGGAGTGGTAAAGGAAATGGCTATGGAGGAGGGAATGGAGGTGGGAATGGTGGAGGTAATGGAGGAAGGAATGGAGGTGGGAATGGAGCAGGGAATGGAGGTGGGAATGGTGGAGGGAACGGAGGTGGGAACGGTGGAGGGAATGGAGGAGGGAATGGAGGTGGGAATGGTGGAGGGAACGGTGGAGGGAATGGAGGTGGCAAGGGACCTAAGACACTCTTCTCCCCAATCACAAGTCGATTTGTTAGACTATTCTCCACAGGAAGACCCCTGCAGCTTTCACATTCTAGGAGCTGAAAGGGCAGCACATGGACAGTTTTTGAATATGGCAGTATGAATTTGTGCATCAGAGCTTCTATTGCCTCTCCTCCTGCTTAAGCACATTTCTCTGTCTTTATATATATATACGAGAAAACATTGTGAACTGTGTTGATTTGTATTGTTCTATAATATACAGTATTATTACTGTATATTTCCGTTTTTGAATGAAATGAAACAAGATGACAACCAGCTGAGAAACATGTATTAAAATACTTGAAATACAACTCTGAAATACAACCCATAAATATTTTCAAAAGTGTGTTTCTTTTGCGTGTTTTTTTTTCAAATAGAAATTAAATGTAATAATACATGTAGTAACTAGTATTAACATTTAATTAATTCAAGTTAACAGGACTGCATAACACGCATTGGCAGTCTTTTAAAATGTTTTAATCCATGATCCATGATCAATCCACTTTTAAAGAATTGTTATTTTGTCTTCAATATGTTTAGAAGTTGCAGAAACTGTTGTTTAATTTAAATATTTTAATATAGATATTATAACTAAATAAGAAAATCATTTGAAAACACTGAAGTTTAACAATTTTCTAGGGAATCAATTTGTTAATATGGATCCTGTAGCCCTTGCCCAGCCACCAGAAGCCACACTCAGGTCAATAAGCCAACAAAAATTAGCTTTAACCATATCCCAGGTATTGCTTTCCAAAATTATGCTTCAGATACTCAGAAACTTTCAAGGCAGAGAGGATGTTAATGTGAGATTGTCATTTAGTTGCAGATTAGGTTCCTTCAGCAATTAGTTAAAATCTTCTCATGAAAAAATAGCAAAAAGTACAAGTCAGGTGAGAAGAATTATTTGCAAACATCTTTTCTTCAACTTTCAGAAAGTTGGTCTTTCTTGGTAGGAGTCTTGACAAGCTGAGCTCTATCCCCGAAGCACAGGGTGCAAGCTGATCATATACTAGAAGGGACTCCAGTCTATCACAGGGCACACACACACACTGATGCTTTAGACACAAATTAACCTACAGTAGATAACATGTCTCGGGAAGGAAGGAGAAAAACTGGAGTTCCTGAAGAAATGCCATTTAGAAATTATGATCATACGTACAAATGGCATAAACAACTATTACAATTTATGTCTTTCTGTACCGTAGTTAACAAGATCAGAGACAGGATGAGTGAGGTGTGAGATGTCCAGCAATGGATGGTTTTAATAGCCTTAATGAATGTGACTCTATGTTTTGCACAAATCAATGCAAAGAAATGTTGTGATTTGGTGTTGGCCATCGATGGCTCAACTTCTTAACACAAAGAAGAGTGCATAATTGCCCAGAAGCCTATATATTATATTTTCTGGGGCTACCACTGGCCTAAAGATATAAGAGAAGACAGTTTTTACCCTCTTAGCTTGTGCTTGGCCTGCTGTCTAATCCGTGGAATTTAAGGAAAGAACTATAGTACAGTATATCAAATTTTAATGGAATACATTTTTGTGTCTCATTTTTTAAGAAAAGTTAGCTACATGAGATTCATGGTCCTTTCTTCACTGCACATATTTATATGACTATATATGATAATAACCATAATAATAAATAATAGTAACTTTTATTTATAAAGCGCCTTTACAAACCTTAGAACACTGTACATTGTGAATAAAAAAAAACAAGCATACAGGTTTTTATAGACATTGGCAATAAGACGTAGACCTTGGTGAAAAAGCAAGTTTTAAGTTTAAGTTGAAGACAGTTAAAGAAGTTGTCTCTTGTAGAGTCTTAAGAAGATCATTGCATAACTGTGAAGCAGTGACAGATTAGGCAGGGTCATCAACAGTCCGTGATTTAGTCCTGGGGACAGTGAGTAGCGGAACAGCCCCGACAGAACAGAGCCTTCGTAGGGGAGTGTAAACATGGAGGAGTTCAGAGATTTTTGATGGAGCCAGATTGTTGAGAGCCTTGAAAGTCAGCCACAAGATCTAATATTGAAAATGTGACATTATAGGCAACCAATGTAGAGACTTAAGTGTAGTGCTATGCTGCCAGGGTCTGGTGTGAATTCATAATCTAGCTGCAGAGTTTTGAACATATTGCAACTTGTTGAGAGCAGAGTTAGGGGCCCATAGGTAAAGAGTTTGAGAAATCAAGCCTTGATGTTATAAATGTATTAATCTGTTGCTTGATAGAGATAGTTATAATAATATTAAGTTTTATGCTCAAAATCCTTTTTTAGATATTTAGGTTGAACTGCTTTTCAACCTATATTATGAATCAATTAGAAACTTATTTTCTTGGAAAATCTTTGCACAAAGATTTTATTGCTGCAAACAGATCCAGCTACAACATGTCTAGTAAGTAATAAGCACACATCACAGCACAACATTTCTGTGGATAACCACAGTTACTTGCAATTAAACAATTTACAATTATTCCCTAGTTTTTGTTGATTGGATACCAGTATTCTTAGTTATTGACAATAGTTTGCAAAAGATACCCATCAACACTTTTCAGTGGTTTAGTATTTTCTTGGAATAGCAACCACAAAAAATGCTGCAGTACAGCCTCCTTATGTACAGTATGCATTGACAAACACATTAGTGATAATAAACTGTTAATTAGGTATGATTTTAATTATTTTAAAACAGTGAATTGATAAAAAGCGCTGTAGACCTTGTTAATTTATATACCTATGGATCTGTATAAACTATGAAATAAAATTAAGTTATCTGTTAATACATTATTGCTAATATTGATGCACATTTAGAACTGATAGCTTTTAAAATAAATTTCTAATTACAAATTACTTTTTTTCATACACCCAAACAAATTTGAATCAAGTTGTATTAAACTAGGAACTTTGTCAAAAACTCATATATCTGCTTGAGTGAAGAGAGACACAGATGTCCTCTTCCCACATGCCCACCTACTGAAACCTTCATCACTTTACATGGTGTGAGCTCTGTAGCACCCGTACTTGAGAGATAGAGCTGATTGGAGATGTGGCATATCTTTCATTGACATCACTGCCTTCATATGCTCACAAGGCCAAGACAACCCTCATCCACTAATCCCAACTCTACTCTGGTGGCACTCAACCAGTTGTCTGCTACCATACAATTAGGAGGTCCTGGTGACTGTTCACCAGTGTTACAATCTAGGCTCACACTAACAATGCTGAGCTACAGCGATCAACATGGACTTTCAGGCTGATACTCTGGCTTCTTTGAAGAAGCAGTGGATAAGATTCTTGAATCCATTAACTAGTAACTACCAAACGGGCTTGATGGGCTGTATGGCCTCCTCTGGTTTGTTACCTTTCGTATGTGGTTATGTTTTCAGCTGTGAGCTGTGGAGGAAGAATTCAAATTCAGAAACAAAGTGCCAACATGCGTGTCTAAGAAAGCTAGACATACAGTAGGTTTCTTTGGGGTTGTAAATACTGTATAAGCATTAATATTCTCTTTCTGACCTTTGACTCACCTATAATTTTGGGGCTTAAACTGCAAAAAAAACTGCTGTTGGTTAAAAGTATAAATAAAAACTGCTAATAAAATTAAATTTCTTAGCAGGTTAAATTCTCTCAGATAAAGGGTGATGATTCCTTTATGTACAACTAATATAATTCTATGCTATGCTTTAAATACTATACATCTCACAATATATGTACATTAATCAATACATTTTGAAGTTTAAATATCTTTACATATATGTTTTCCTTTGTATTTTGTGGCTTCTCTGAAACATTTTATTTTTATTAGTAGCAATTTAGAGATATGATCTGTCAAATCTTTCATACAGACACGTGCCTTTGTCAAGTGTTCAGTCCAAGTCAGTGAGATCAATAAATCTCTCAAATCTAAACCACAAGGATCTTTGTATTATAAAAACATGTTGAAATGCCAAATACCAACAAAAGGCAGTTGTTTCTTTGTGGTTGAAAAAGGAATTTAATTACACACTGATCAAAGGCTAATTATAACAAAATCTTCTAAAAACAAAGCTTCAGGACATAAGAACCAGTTTTAACATATTAAGAACTATTTGAAGGATATGAAATACTACTGTTGTTATTTTTCATTTATACGTTAGAATATGTTGCATTTTGCTCAATTAGTTAAGTGTGATGAATCCAAAATATAACACTGTGTCGTTTTAAATGTTATTATATATTTCACTAATACCCTGTATGTACAAAGCAACAGAAACTAGTGAGAGAAACTACTGGATAGGTAAAAGCAGGTGCAGATCTAGAAAAACTTGAGTTTTGGAAAAATGAAAATACACCATGATGATCCAGCTTCACTGTACCTTCCAAGATGCACTGTCTTTGCATTTTGTGTTATGGTAAACACATTGTGTGGAAAGTCTGTGTATAGAGCATCAACAAGTGAGGAGAATAAAATTCATTTGGAATGTGATACCACTAGAGACTTGCACTGACCACCAAAAAACAAAAAGATTTAAGCCACATTAAAGAACCATTAAGTTGTGGAACTGTGATGTAGAACACCTACAGTGTGTCTAAGTTTTTTTAACAAAAGGACTAAAGTCATTACAACTACTTTGTGTCTAAATTTACATACATTTCATTGGTAACATCACTGCAGAACTCAAGGAGAGTGTGAAATGTGTCACAACATGTTGCAGGATCACAAAGAAAAATAATTATATTGTGTAATGAATTTATAACCCAAAGACATTTTTCAATGGTTAACACCTACAGGTCATTTGTGGCAAATGTAAAAAAAAATGTTTTTCATGTGTTGAAACTTATATATGAGGCCTAAGGCCTTTATAAGCATGGGACGAAAACTATATGTATTTTTTTCACCTCTAAGTATATGTGATGAAAGGTAATGTTATTTCTTATAACAGTATCACATACAGCATAAGTAAACTTTTATGGTCAGTATTGTTTGTGTAACCTATGAAATGGTTAATAAAGTATAGTTTTTTTAATTTGTAGATAAAAACTACAGAAATGAAGAATTTTATCTTACTTCTCTGTATTCTGGAGGCAGTTTGCGCAGCTAACGTAAGTATACAGTAATTGTTTTCCATATATTTTACAAATATTACAATGCATGGCGTATATTAATGCAATAACAAGATATTTATTTCCTGATATATGTTACATATACTATTAATGACACCTTTATTAATATATCAATATTACATATATATTTTTAGATTTCATTTTATGTCTATAAATGTCTAATACACACTGCTTTGCAGTTCAATTAGAAAATGAAACAGAATTAATGTGTTGAAACTAAATTTGTGTATGTTAGAAAACACTTATTTTTACTGCATTGTTAAAATCTAACCTGCTTTAAATTAATTCATATTTTGGGAATTAAATAATACATTCATACAATATTTTGTAAATGCAAAATTCTGTTTAATAAAAATTTAAACTGGTGATTCTAATAAAATGAGAAAGAAATATTGATTAATAAATAATGAAAAATATTTATTTAATAAGTTTATTAAAGTGCAAAGCTAGATTGCTACAGCTATAATAGAAATTTTAATGGATTTAAATAATCTAAAAAGAAAACTTTTCTTTTCAGAAAAGCAAAACTGTTTTGCTTACTGAAATAAATACTGAAAGAATTGTCTTTATGGTTGTTGATTGAAGATACTAATTAAAACTTTTATTAAGAATGATATAAGTTCGAGCTGTTGTTCATTTGCTGTGGTTCACTCAAGCTTTTTGACAAATGGTTTGACACCATGAGCAAAAAGGAATATATGGCATTTTATTCCAGTTCTTGGAAGAGATACACTTGTAATTAATAGAGATGATTGAAGTTGCCACTGCAATTCTATTCTAGGAGTCCAGACAAACCCTGTGTCAAATAAATGTTATTGGTGTGTGGTGTCTGGAAGGTGTGATGCCAGGCCTACACACACATTGGATGAAACAAAGTGAAATGAGAATATTGGAGGGCTGCAGAAAAAGGATCACAGAGGAAGTAACTGACATTTCTTTGCATTGCATTGTGCAAACTACTGTATAACACGAGTGAAAACTGGTACAAATGCAAATGAGTAACACTCTTCCTAATTCTTATGAGGAATTATTATTATATTCATATTCTAATTCTAGCTATATAATTCTTCCCATTCTTTCTGACCTATCCTACCTTACCTTCCTATTCTTTCTGAATTTCTTCATTCCTTTATTCTAACTGAACACTGCTTAGTGTCCATGGGCTTTGTCCATGAGAAAGTGGCATGCAGTTTTCATAATACACTCCGTTGAAACAGGCCAGGTGACTTTAAAATCATTTTAGAATTTTGTCCGTGATGTTTGTCCTTGTTTATTTTTCCCACAGAGAAAAACTAGACCTGCAAGGATGTTTTATTTTCAGAGAGTGCCTGGTAATCAACGTCTGAGGATGAATCGACCATTCTGGTTCTCTCATCCTACAGTTTCCAACCAGGTGGCACCAGCGCCCCCAACCTTTGCTGGACCTCCAGCTCCTTGCTTCTCTCCTGCAGGTCAACCAGTGCAACCAGCTCCCCCCGTACAGGTAGCATCTTCTACAAGCTCCAGAAGATTCCCCCCTATCTTTGTATTCCCTCCCCCTCCCCGTGCACCTGTCCCACCCCCTCCTCGTCCGCCACCAATTTTCTATATCCCACCGCTGCCTCAAGGTTCTGCTTCTGGTGCGCCTAAAGCTCAACCAGTTTTTATATTTCCCCCTCCAAATCAGTCACCAAGTGTTTCTGCCAAGCCTTCCCCTCCCGTATACATTTTTGCTTCTCCCCCTCCTCCTCCACCACAACCCCCCAGGCCTTCTGCTCCGTCCTCTCGTCAGCCCATATTTATATTTCCTCCTTCGCCAAATGGTCGTTCTTTGTTACCATTTGTCATCCTTTCAGCCCCCTCCACTGGCACCGGAGTGGCCCAAGGAGTTGCTCCTAGTGCTGGTATGGGTTTGGTTCCAAAGGATGAAGTATCGCCCAGTCCTCCCCGAGTCCCAGGTACTGGTGCAATTGCACCAGCACCATCACCTGCCCTTCCCACCATTTTGGTAGTCCCTACATTCTTACCGGGAGATTTGCCAAATGGAGGTGGGAGTGATAAGGGCTCCTCTGCCCCAGAAACAACCCAAGCCCCAAAGACAACAAAAGCCCCTGGTACAACCAAGGCACCTGACACAACCAAGGCACCTGACACAACCAAGGCACCAGATACAACCAAGGCACCAGATACAACCAAGGCACCTGACACAACCAAGGCACCAGATACAACCAAGGCACCTGACACGACCAAGGCACCAGATACAACCAAGGCACCTGACACGACCAAGGCACCAGATACAACCAAGGCACCTGACACAACCAAGGCACCAGATACAACCAAGGCACCTGACACAACCAAGGCACCAGATACAACCAAGGCACCAGAGAAACCTCCTAGAGGAGACCAATTCTAAAGAAATAGCAAAATATTTCCCCTTGAATAGTGTAGTGATTGCTTTGTCTTCAACTATGCAAATGTGTCTCACCCCAAAAATGCTCTTCTGTCCTTCATTTTCATATACTTGTGTCCTTGGCTGCAGTATGATCTCAGGATTATGACATTATCAACAGTTGCACTACAATAATAGGTCACATAATCACAAAAAGGAGTAGATCGACAGATTAAAATATAAATCGATTTCAATATTAATCTGACACCATGAACAAAGTATCCAAGCCAGGAACTGTTTGATGTCCCAGTTGTATAAAAATTATATAAGCAACATTATTATACAGTAGTGATGTTTAACCAATGAATAATTAACAAGCTAACTTGATTATAGAAACTAACTAGGAAACAAAGCACAAGTAATACTTTTCATTTTTCACAACTTTCATTATTTTTTGTAAAATTGCCTTAAATATTGTACACAGTAGGTAGAAACATACAAAGCAATTCCCTATTTTTGTGGCAGTTATCTAGGTTTTTCAAGAGATCAGTCTCAGCAAGGACCACAGATCTTTTTTTTTAATTAAATAATTAGTAGAAATAAAATTACTCAGAAGTTCAAAAGTTAACGGTAGTGGAATGTACCATAGTACAGCATTATCGGCTGTTGATTTGATTCACTGCAAAACTTTCAGTGTTGGGTTTTGGGTTTCCCCTATGCAATCTTTTTGGACACCCTAGGGTTGCCTGTCTGAGAATCACTCACTAGATAAATATGTACCCATGAAAATATACTTTCTTTCTACTTGTATCACAAAGGTGACCATTTGCTTATCTACAGGTCTTTTGAAACATTGGTTTAATATCTTATGAGTATATAAAAATATTATACATTATGTGTCTTAAAAGCCTACTGTATCTAACCAAATGTATTATTGCTTGTCATATAATTCAAAGCTTAAAATACAAAGCTTCAAAACCTTATGGTGGGGGTTGCTTATTCAGTGTTCATATAAAAAAATGTAATGACATAAAAAGAAATAAAATCAATGACAATTCCAAAGGAAACAAGCATCAATTATTGTCTAAGGTCTCATCCAAATAGGGGTGAAGTTTTTCTGTCTGTGCAAATCTGAATTTCCTAACATTTGAAATAATTTGGTAAAAGACTTTATGCACAATCTTATTACTAAGACATATTCCCAGTTTTCTTCTTTTTTGCACATTTTGGTTTAAAACAAATTTACTTTTACCAACCCAGACTAAAATCCATATGAAATTTATAACACATTAAGCCACTGTACAGTTTATATTATTACCTAATGTGCATCCAAATCATCCTTCAACAGTGAGCATTTACAGTATGGTGTCCAGAGAAAATATACTAATGGAAAAAAGAAATGCAACATTTCCTGGAATGAGAATACTATAGTTATAGCTTATGTACTTTCACAAAAAGTTGTCAATTTGTTTTAAGCCCTCTGACCAGCAATACAGCTTGTGTAGTGAGGCATTGCAACTTGCCAATCACATGAAAGCTCATTAGTTGCACTTTTACCCAATGAGATCCAAGTGAAACAATTCCTTGATCAAGTCA
The DNA here is from genome assembly GCF_055471065.1 of Atractosteus spatula. NCBI lineage: Eukaryota > Metazoa > Chordata > Actinopteri > Semionotiformes > Lepisosteidae > Atractosteus > Atractosteus spatula. Next base: position 59,664,354 of record NC_142708.1, on the reverse strand, counting down.
CCTTTAAAAAGGCCTTAATTCAAAGCTTAGGTCACTGCAAAAAATGGCCACACTTAGTCAGTTTTCTGGGCATTCCATAATGCCTCGAATGTCACCAGAAGCAAAAGAGACGGCCATTGGCCTGCTGCAGGAAGACATGTCATGTGCCAGCATTGCCAGACACTATGGAGTAAGCCACTCCACTGTGTCCTGACTGCAGAGAAGGTTTCAGCTGACCGGAAGGACAGATGACCTTCCAAGATCTGGGCACCCTTGAGTGAACACACCAGAGTAGGTCTGTCACATCAGACTGGTCCATCTGAGAGATCTTTTCAGATCTTCCACCCGTACTGCTGCTGAAACTGCCGGCAGACAATGCCCGCATCAGTGACAGGACAGTGAGGCTCCATGCTGCTGGCCTTAGAGCAAGACAACCTGTCAGATAACCTCTGCTCACACTTCCTAGATGTCACATTTTGTTTTACACCTGAGGGCATATAAAATGTTATAAAATGTTATATTATATAAAGTGTTTTAGAACACTTAGGAAAATACATTAGGCAGACAATTCAGACATTCTTTCAAATAACTAGGACTGGAAACATGCTCCATGGACTATTTGAGGTCATTTCTTATTAAACACAAATTATTAACATGAACATAAAATGCATTTTAAGTGGTGAATCTATCTGCTTTTAATAACATGCAAAGTGAAGATGACATTTATCCATGGTCTTATTTTGTATTGAGTAAACCATGTGGCATGAAGCATTACATATTTTCTGTTTATTAAATCTATTTAATAACATAAATCTGTTTTAATTATTGCACACATGGATAAGTGAGTTTCAAACCAGTCATAAATACAGTAATTGTATATGAACCCTTACAACAATAGCTTTATTAAGTGATAATCTTCATTGTATTTAAACTTTAAAACTTTAAACGTTAAACTTTTTCACCTTTTGACAAATCCACCAGGTGTCCCAAGGTTTATATTTTTATACCTTTTAATTTTTGCATTTGTATTGCCTTAAGCAACTGTCTATAGATCTAATTTAAAAAACACTGCGGTTTTTCTCAAACTCTCAATGAGAAAATTAAGTTTTTCCATATATGATTGAAAAAGATTGAGATAGAGGAAAATTTAAAAAGAATGAATTAACTCTGCAGGGGTGAAATACAACGAAATACAAGGTAAAATCAGACACTTTTTTTAATATGCACATCCTATAAACATGTTTCTGCATATAAAAAATAATTTTGATTGCATGCCAATTTGTGTACAAAGTTTTGAAGAAGAATGATGAAATAAAAGTTTACAATGAAAGACATTCAGTGTGCTTTGATTCTGCTTGCCCACATTGTAAAGCTGAGCTCTTCTACTGAACCATGAGAACAAGCATGCTGTGTACATGAGAAGAAGCAAAACATATAATTTGGAATCTAAAATGCTTTCTTTTAAGGAATTACTTCAGTTCCCTGTCATGAACCTATTTGTAATTCATTTTGATTTGTGTTGTCTGATCATTGATTGTATTGCAGAAGTCATTGGGGTTGACGTTATATTAAAAGTTAGGGTAATCAAACCCCACTATAACATGAAATTTAGAAAGTACAGTTTTTCCACATTATTTCTCAACAGATAAAAGTGAAACCTGTCTATGGGCTATGCCTAAAGCTTTTCACCTGACTAGAAAGGCTCTTTCAAAACAAACATTCACATGTTTGTGACCCATCTGTCCTAGAATTATAATCATAATTATCTTTGGGCTACTAAAACATTCAATTAATGAGTCATTGTTTTTGGAATTCATCACTGGCCACTTATTATACAAGCATAATTATATTGTACAGCAGATTGAAACAGGTAGAAATCACACCTACCTTACCAAATTGTGTTCAGTGGTTATACTAATTCCAGAAGGGTGCTTTAAATTTCTGAGCCTACACAGAACTGAGCAGAGCAAAGGAAACTAATCACACCAGTGTATGAATGATTCCTTTTCTTCAGCCACTCAAAGGTAATTTTTACATAATAAGCTTATAAATGTAAATGCAATAATTAATACATAAATGTAATATGGTTTATTACCACACCATTATGTTTACATTAGTGCAGAAGTGCTTTAGAGCATTTCAAATTGTCTTTTCCTCTGTCTCAGTGAACGTTTTCTAATGCATTTTGCTTAGTTGGTAACATGTCTTATTTCTGCTGATGTGCAGGTGTGCTTATTCTAACATGAAGAGCCTCGTTATTTTTCTTTGCTTTTTTGGCATACTCCACAGGGCCAAGGTGAGTGATACATCAAAACTATTTATCACATATAGAGTATATATCTATTATATTATCATATAGAAAATGACTAATTCTAAAAGTAATCATTATAATTCATATTAATTGTTTTGAGAAATATAAGAAATGCCCTTTTGGTGTACATTAAATGTACTAATTATATGATTAACAGGGAAATTTAAGTAAGATGTTTACATTCTACAGTTTTTTTAATTGTTATATTTTAAGAAGTAATAGTACAAGGAAGCATGGAAAAAGGTACATCAATAAAATAATGGAGAAATAATCAATAAAGAGACCTAAAGGGTCTTTAGTTTGAGTATTCCAAATATCAAACGTTGAAATCAACTAGTTCCATTAAAACACGAGAGTGAATTTTGCATTGTAAATGTTAAAAGTTTTTAAACTTTCTTTCACATTATACAATATGCTGTACATTTAAAGTTTTTTAACTTTATTTTATTTGTTTGTTATTTTGAATTACAAAAGTAATTAGTAATTAGTTTTAGTTATTTTATTTTTCATTTTTAATGTTGTTTAAAGGAGTGTAGGGTGTGTATAGGGGTTTCTTCATCTGTAAATAATAGTATGCACGTTAACAAGGCTTAATTACAGAGTACAACTAAAACTAAAATCAAAACTAAAGACTAAATATCATGATTGACTTTAAGGCTTCCTCAATATTCTTGGCATTGATGGTCTTATTGTCATATTGATCTGATAGCAAAAGACCTCCTTCTTGCCTAAAAAATTATTAGGCAAATTGACAAGGAAGATTAAATTCCTAGCTAACAGGAAATTAGATAAAATCTGCACAAATTCAAGGGTTTCAGTCAGATACACCTCTGCATCTATTAATTAATTACTCCATAATTAAGGGCATTGATTAACATATCAAAACTACCTCTAAGTGGGTGACTTTTTTCAGAAAAAAAAAAACAAAATTAAACTTCTGTATGAGTACTGTGGCTAAGTGTACTTTTTGTGTTCTATTAATTTTCTTTTGTTTTTTTTTGTCTCTTTTCCATTTTAAATGTATGTTTATTGCTATATTTACTTTTTTAATTTAGTGTTTGGATGGAAAATATAGAACAGTTCCAGATGTTCAAAGAGTTTTGAGATCCAAGGTGTCAAGCCTCAAGCCCTCTTTTCTAAATGCTCCTCGTGCACCTTATCCTTCAGTGTTTGTGATTCAGCCCAGAAAAGCATCCCCACCTCCACGTGCAGTGACCAAACCACCTGGTGGGAGTTCAGTACCTTCTGCACCAGCAGCCTCCCAGCCTTCTTCCTCCAGACCACTTTTTATCATCCCGTCTGTGGCTTCTCCCTCTTTCCCGTCCCAAACTGGGACAGAGAAGCCTCAGGTCCCTCAAGCACCAGTAAAGCCTGTGGTCAGCACTTCTCTTCCAGCACCTGCTGCAGGACCACCAGTTTTTATTTTCCCCCCTCCCTCCCGACCTTCAAGACGCACATCCGCCCCTGCTCAACGCAACACCGCGACGGCAACTATTTCTTCTCCCCCTGTTCCGCCAGTATTCATATTTCCCCCGCCGGCACCTGTTGTCCATTCACAACCTGCTCTTGTCCCTTCCTATAGTCCTGCTGAGCCACATACATGGGGAGTTCGTGCTCCTTCCCCAGCTCCATCAGTCTTCATCTTCAAACGAAAAACTAAACCACGGACTGTGGCACAACCACCTGCCCCTGTACAACTACCTCCTCTGGCTCCCCCACCTCCAATCTTCCTCTTTCCTCCAGCTTCTCTGCCTCCAGCTCAGCCTGCTCCTCCCCCACCTCCTCCTGCAGAAGCTCCTGCAAAGGTTCCTCCACCACCTCCACCACCTATTTTTATATTTCCCCCACCACCGCCTCAGCCACTACCTCCACAACAACCACCGCCCCAGCCTCAACCACCACTGCTGCCACCACAACAGCCACCGCCCCAGCCTCTGCCACCACCGGTGCCTCCACAACAGCCATCACTACCAAGGCCACAACCAATACCAAAGCCACCAATTGCTGTTCCAAAGCATCCTTCACAAAGCTCTCCTTCTCTTCCAGTTTTTATCCTTTTCCCCCCATCCCCAGAACCTTCCCCTGCCCCGGCTCCTTCCGTCCCAGAGACCACGGAACCATCACCATCTCCTTCTCGTCCCGCATCACCAAATATTTTTATCTTCCCGCCTCCAGCTTCAGCTCCTGATTTGTCAGCTTCTTCACCACCTGCACCCACTTCTGGTGATGCGCAGGGGCCCCCTTTTCCAGCCTCTGTCATACCAGCACCTGCACCTCCCCCACAGATATTCATTTTCCCACCTCCTCCTTCTGTTCCAGAAATCCCAGCCAGAGACCCACTTATGCCTTCAGGAGATCCTATATTTTATGGGGGAATACGTATATTTCCACCTTTTCCTGGATTCTCTGGCACTAAACCTATAAGCCCAACATTGCCAGGAACAATTCCCACAGGCCCAACACTCCCTAGCATGTCTGTACCCACTTCTCCATTTTTAACTGGAACTACTGGACCCACAGGTCCACCTACAGCTCCAATAATTCCTGATCCTGGGAGTTCCACAGGTCCTGTATTAAGTGGTCCTGATCCAATCAGTCCAAAAGTGCCTAATGCTGGACATGTAGGCCCAGTAATTCCTGGAATTCCCATTGGTCCAGCATCCCCAGGTACAGCACCCACAGGTCCATCAACTCCCGGAGGAATACCCACAGGCCCAACACTTCCTGGTACTGTCCCTACATTGCCTAGTACTGTTGGGCCCCCAGGCCCAGTACTCCCTGGAGCACTTCCCATTGGCCCGCTATTCCCCAGTGGAGGACCAACTGGTCCTGCATTCTCTAGTAGGCAAGCTGGTCCTGGCACTCGAAGTGCTCCAGCTGCATCACCTCCAATTATAATATTTTCACCTTTTTATCCCCCTCAGGATGGTTCTGTTGAGCCTGAACCGGCACCAGCTCCTCCTGCCCCTCCAGCTCCAGCTTCTCCAATAATAATATTTTCATCATTTCCATCAGCTCCTGCCCAGGCTCCTTCACCACCTGTTTCTGGTTCTGCTCCTGTCTCGCTCCCTCAAGGATCGAACCAGTCACCTTCACCACTACCATCACCACCTCCAGACAAAGGCCCTTTAACTTCTCCTGGGCAATTACCACCCATCTCTGCAGGCCAGGGTTCACTCCCATCCACAGGTCCATCCATCCATTTAGGGTATAAGCCAGTGAATCCAGAATTAGGCCCTACAGCTGTGGATCCTGCAGAAGCCCCCTGTGAAACAATTCCAGACCAGCCTGGAAACTTTCCTTCATCTGATCCTTCAATATGGGAAGATAATCTTTCCCCAGTCTTTGTGTTTCCGCCTCCGAACAATGGGCAGTCAGGTGATCAGTCGCCCCTCTTCATTTTTCCACCTGCCCCCAGCCCACCCAGTCCGTCACTTGCTCCAGCTCCATAACCCCCTTCTCAGCCCATTTTTCATATTCCCTCCAGCCCCCGATTCATCTTCTGCCTCTCCCTCTGGTGCTTCTTCATCTATAGGTCAGGAAGGCCCACTTTTCATTTTCCCCAAAGCGGCAGTATGAGGTGATACAGCTACAGAGACAGCCTTTGGAGGTCGTCTTGTTTTTAGACCAGGAGCATTTTCTTCTTCAGTGCCTGGTGGTGATCCCAAGCAGCCAGGAGAACAGCCAGTGCCCACCTCTGGAATCACAGGAAATGGAGCAGCAGGTCCAGTTCTCATCTACCCAGGAGCCTTCTCGCCAGTTCCCATGAACAATTTATCTCCAGGTCCCCTGGAATTGACTTTTAAGAATGAAAAAGCAAGGTCTGTCCCCAAGTTTTCCATCAGAAAACCAACTGCCACGGTATCTAGAAGAACAGGTGACATGCTGAACAGAAGACCTTATATCTACCGAAGAACTAAGAGAATGGTTCCAAGTCAACCTGTAATTTAGACAAAATGAAATATATTGTCCATTTTTTCCACATAAATTAGTACCTAATAGGTCTGTGAAGAAGGGACAGAATGTTCTCCTGATTTCCGCTATAGAAATATCCTCATGTACCTTTTTTACACACAGGCAATAATAGAGAAAATTCCAGCATTACAGTTTAAAATAATTTCTAAACAGTTGAAGTGTTTTAAGATGTTTTCCTTTAAAGCCACTAGATACAATCAAGTTTAGAATTGTTGTTATTATTATTTGGAGAATGGTCAAGTAATCCAATTATGTTAGATTACACTACGATCTGTTGCTTGGATGCAGACAACACAATGGAATTTGAAAGAAATGCTGCTATCATTCAATTTGACTTATATAAGATTACTTCCAGTGTATTTTTAAGTTTTCTATTTGAGACATCTACACTATTAAAATTGAGTTTAATGATAGATAAAATAACTGAGTTTAGCATTCCTTGCAGTCCACCTCTGACAAAACATCATGACAAGGCGGTTCGAATGAAGTTGTGTATCTGTTTGTGTATTCCCAGTCTTATGTGAAGCAAAGGTATATTAATGAACAAAACTTTGCACAGAATTTGTACAGTATATGATTGTGTGTCCAAAGACACAACACTATACTTTCAAAACTTTTAAATTAGCAACCTGTGCATTCAGATTAATTTTAATGTTTTTTTTTTGTTCAGTAATATCATACATAATATTAACAAAACAAATGGTAAACTGGAAAAATGTATACATTACAGCAGATATGATCTTCAGCAAATACAAAAGAAGAAAGATAAAAAGCTTTTTCCTTTCTTAAACATTAGAAAAATGTCTTTAGAATGAAATGATTTCATGCTTTTTTATTACTGCAGTGTCCATTTTTGTAAATGAGTTATCCAAAAGTATATTGATTTTAAACTTGTATTTGCCAAATAAATTTCTGAATGTTTTTCACTTAAATATTTTTGAGACCTGACTATTGTTCATTTTCTTTAAATGCAAAAAAATAATTCAATAAAATACTCAAAAAGTTAATTTGCAGGTTTGGTTACTGTGTTTTTGTTATACAAAATAATCAATTTTAAAATAATTCATTTATTATTATATTTTTATATATGACGTTTTGTAATTAATCTGCATCCAAATAAAAGGGAGAATAGCCTAAATTCTTCATAGTAGTGTTATTCATTTAACATGATATATTTACTGGTGCTCATTACCAAACCTTCAGGACTTTCATTCTATTTTTTAATTTTTTCATATCCCCAAATAATCAATGACTGTCAAACGTATTTTCTAATGAAAACCGTTAAGAACATAAAAAATGTTACAAATGAGAGAAGCCCCTTCTGCTCATGCAGAAGACCTGCAGCTATCAAAGATCTGGGGTGCCGATCGCCATTTTATTTCATTGCCATCATCCCCATTGGTGCACTGCTAGGTAAAGGCTTGTCAAAGACATTTGCCTCTGCTGACCTTCCCCTTCGCATCATTTCCACACAACATCTTCATTCCATCTTCCCTTGTTTCCTGAGACCTTGCTGTTAGTCTTTGCCATCTCCTGGGATCTACTTCAGAATTTCCTAATATTAAGTAAATTCAATCCATTCTATTGCTTTGTGTCCAGATCATTGACATCTCATTGCTTTGCTTTTAGAGCTAACTAATTTATTTGGCTGATGCTTTAATCCAGAGTGATTTACATTTTGCCCATTTATACAGCTGGGTATTTTACCGGAACTGTTAAGTTGAAGTGCCTTGCACAAGCAGTCTCTGACCTGGGATTTGACCCCACAGCCTAACAGTCCTAAACCTAAACCTATCCACTGCTCACACTGTTGTCTCATGGCTCTTTCAATAATACCACAAGGTCCTATTCGTTCTATAATGCATTTAATAACTAGCCCATTTCTCCCAAAACACGCCTTTCCATGCTGGTTTCTGTTGCAGTTTACCATATTAGTTTACTTTTTAATGTATAACACTATGTACTGTACACTGCTCATTTTTTCTGAAGTGTTTTACACATTTTTTTAATAGTGGGCATCTTCTTTGTTTATTATTTTAACAACAATAATAATCATTGGCATAATAACAGTATGTATTTGAACTTGAGTTAGTGAAAATTAAGTAAAAAGCTCATTGCTAGATGACAATTAAAACACTTAAAAAATGTTGCTCATTGCTGGTTCACTATACAGTGTATACAAATAAAAGAAACAGCTATAAAACTGAGGCTTCAAATAAAAATAATATGGGACAAAGCAGTGTACATTATATTATGTAATCATTTATGATTATGTTTAGGTCCAAACTGATCTGATGGAAATAAATGATTAAGTATTCTGATACTGTACATAATTCCATAATGCATCAACTATTATACTGTCCATGTCATTATTAAAGCTCATGTAACTTGGAAAAACCAGCAATATCCTGACTTCAACAAGATGCCAGAATGTAAACACCACAACCTTTGTGTGCAGAAGGGAGCCGTCACTCACTCTTCAGGTTAACACAGGAATGCAAGTTCACAAGACAAGTGGCTCTACATCAGGAAAAAACAAAACAAAACAGAATATCTAAAGTCTTTTTTAAAGTAATTGTAGTATGATTAAAATATTACCATTACTTCAAAAACAGAATATCTAAACTTAAAATTGTGTCTGCGTCGGTGTGTACTCTGTGATTGACTCTGTGATCCTCTCCAGGTTGTATTCCACATGGATGGATGAATGGTAGTATAAAAGCATGGCATCCTCTCAAAAAATTAAAATAGGATATCTTTTATTACTACTATCCTATTTAAAGAAATATATGATCAGTAAAATTGTTCTCCATAATTGAAAGACAGAATGAGACAAGATAATTTAAATACACATGAAACTGAGAAGTTTATTTATTTTAACAGTAAAAAACATTTTGTGAAAACGTGTTTTTTATCCAAGAATATCAACTACAACATGTATGTCTTTAACCCAAGCTACTTTTTGGTAATTGGGTGAATTTGCATTCATGTGACAAAGAAGAAAAGGTTTTGAGTAAGGAGTTGAGAAAGGTACTTCAGAAATGTTTTCTGGAGTCATTTAAAGGTGAATATAATGTGTTCATCAACCGTTCTCTGAAGTATTCAATGCAGCATCAGATAGACTAACTATGTAATGTGCTACTTCATATGGCAGGAATTCATATTTGGGTAATTAAAAAAAAAAGGAAGCAAGGAGTTATAGTCACACCTACTGTCCCAGATGTGTTCATTTGCCATACATTACCAGAACGTCTGCTTTCACATTCAAGACATGCATAACTTTGAACTGAAAGAAGCTTGTGAATTTTCACTGTCCTGAAAGACAGTGCCTACTTCTTCTGTCACCAAATAAAGGTAATACTTTAAATGAAAAAGACTTTTTATGTATTAAATAATGTTTATTTAGATTATATTTATTTTATTAACTTAGTACAGTTTCATAAAATAAAAAAAATGTTACTACTGTTTTTGGGCTCTATGTTAGTATTATTGATTAAGTAATTTCTGAATAATATTATTTAATAATGATACCGACAATTTATTTTCATCTTAAATATGTGAAGTACATACACTTATGTAATTATCCTGCTAATCCATGGAATGCATTTATTTGGAAATGAAGAATGCTTTCACACAGCTGATTTGTGATATAATTATTCATGATGTTACAACATTTTCTTGTGTTAATTTATAGACCCAGTAACAGAAGAATGACGAATTTAATTATTTTCTTCTGCCTCTGTGGCATAGCTCCCAGTGTGCTGGTAAGCAAAATATTTTATTATTGCTGTTAGTGTTTTTATGAAATATATACATTACACAATCAATCATATTGCATCATAATCAAATTTTAATCTTATATTTTGATATGAGGGAATGCATTGCATAATTATTTATTCATTTATTAATGGAACTTAGAAATCTGTATATTGTTCATAACACTTTTCCTGTCTTTTTTTGGAAGATCAATCAATACACAAAATTGTATCTGTCTACTAATAGGTAAAGGCATAAGAACGTAGTTATTGTTCATTTCAATTATTTACTCATTTATGATTTAAGCTCAACAGATTTACAGTTAAGGATCTTCACACACAGATGGTATTCTAGACAAAAATAAAAGAAAATTGCAGTGTACACTGTTGATATGAACTGTGAATATGACTGCTTAGCTGCCAAATAATTTGCTCTAATGTACCAGTTTGATTTATGTTCAAATGTTTCTTTCATCTCTCTCCAAACCCGTAAAAACTACATTACTATGATGTGTCTCTGTCATCACTCAGACAGGAGAGAATATGTTGGTGTAGAGAACAAAATATTGGACTGTTAAAGTTGTGTATCAGCATCTTCTAAAGTCAAAGCAGAAGTGCTGCAAATAAGTTGTAAAGAACAATGTGACAAGCCATTCTCGTTTACTTGATGTTATACTAAATGTTTGGGTTTTCTCAGTTAAACTCTTGTCTACACTTGCTGTCAAACTCATTTAGAGGGGATGATACCAAACAGCCACGAGAACACCCTCTACCCACTGCAATCAAGATGTATGAATCAGTCTAGATTGTTTGCCCTAGAGTAATGATTTAAATTATTCAACAAGATTGGACATTGCCATGGTACTTACATACTTATTAATTGAGTTCAAGAATGCCTTGCTGAACAATAGCATACATTAGTAAGTTAAAGCATAAAGATAATCACATGTTGTGTTTAAAGAGTTTGATTCCAGCATTATCAATAGAAATTAGTTTACCCCCAAAAAGTATTATGCCTCTGGTTTTCATATATATTTTCATATATTTTGTAAGAAAGTTTTACTGTAAATAAATAGCTATTGTTCTATTTCACAACATTTTTGTGATAACTGCAGGAACAATTAACAATTAACAATTGACCAATTAATTCAATATAATGCCAAACCCAGGAATGTTCAGTCCTAGAATTTGCCAGCTAATTTAAAATATTTCTGGGTAAATCTAACATTTTCAGAACTGAAAACAATTTATTGACATTTTCAAGAATTTAGGTGAAACACAAAAATAACAGCAGACACTTTAGCCACCAGGACCTAGGCTTGGAAACTCCATCTTATATCTGTTCTTTTTGAAGGTCAAGTGTTAGAACCACAGTGATAGCACTTCATATAGTTACTGTATAATGGCAACTCATCTCAGTTGTCAATATAACTAACAAACTCTGATTCCTTTTGGTTTGCAATTGCTCTTTCCATGATTTTGTAGAGTGAAGTGAATATTCTAAATTTTCTTGAAATTCCATTAAAATAAACTGAAATGTATCATATAATGTTTCTATAGAAATTCCTGAATGTTTTATTATTACACGTCAAAATATGGTATATATTAAGTAGTTCTAAAATGATATCTGTCTTAAGGTGCTTGAAAGATTTAGGGACTTTGCTCCAATGGCTTTAAGAATATTCATTTTGGGGTGCACACACAGACTGCTCTCCTTTTTATGCAGGGCTTGAAGGACCAGCACAACAAAATCTCAAGACTTCAAAAAGCTCTGAGGCATCTTTCATCCAACCGTAAACCCTCCACTCAGACAGCTCCCTTTCCTCCAGTGTTTATCATCAGGAAAAAGAAGCCCACAGGGTCGCCGTCCACTGCCCCTGCCCCTGCCCCCACTCCACCCCCCCCGAAACCAGGTGCCCCTCCCCCAGCAGCACCAGCAACTTCTCCCATCTTTATATTTCCACCCCCTTCCTCGCCCCCTGTAGAGCCGAGGCCAAAGGCTCCACAAGCACCCCAGCCGCCTGCCATGCCAGGCTTTCCACAGATGCCATTCTTCAATGGTCCAAATGCAGGTTTCCGAGGGGCTTCCATTCCTTCGTTTTCAGCAGGTTCCACAGTCCCTCAGTCACCAATGCTTCTGCCTCAATTCCAGCCTCCAGCTGCTGGATCATTTGCAGGTGGTACCACTGGAACCTCTTCTCGTAACTCCCCATATGTTATCATTATTCCCCCACAAAAAGGTCCATCTCCCAGTCCGAGTCCCTCGATGCCAACAGCCACGGCTAAGCCCCCTGCTGTTTCATCAGCTTCGGCTGCTCCTGCACCACCAAACATTTTCATTTTCCCACCCCCTGCCCAAGTGTCATCCCCCTCTCCATCACCGCCTCTTCCATCCAGTTCTTCCAATGTTGCTCAGGGAGCCTCCCTGCCTGCGTCTGTTTCGTCACCACCTGCTTCTGCTCCACAGATTTTCATATTTCAACCTCCAGTTAGGTCTTTTCCCTTTATTCCTGCAACTGCAGGCTTTGGTCAGACATCAATATTGGGTCCTGCTTATGCTCCAACAACATCTGCTTTCTATAGGGGAATGCTCATTGGTCCAGCATTTCCAGGGACAGCAGCCACACTTCCAGCCTTCTCTGCTGGTCCTGCCGGAGCCCCGGCACCTACAGCCCCGACAAACTCAGGAGGCCCTGCACCCACAGCCCCGACAAACTCAGGTGGCCCTGCATCCACAGGCCCAACGTACTCAGGTGGCCCTATACCCACAGGCCCGACGTACTCAGGCGGCCCTGCACCCACAGGCCCAACGTACTCAGGTGGCCCTGCATCCACAGGCCCGAAGTACTCAGGTGGAACTGTACCTACAGGCCCGACGTACTTTGGAGGCCCTGCACCCACAGGCCCAACATACTCAGGTGGCCCTGCACCCACAGGCCCAAAGTACTCAGGTGGCCCTGCACCTACAGGCCCAACGTACTTCGGAGGCCCTGCATTCACAGGCCCAACGTACTCAGGTGGCCCTGCACCCACAGGCCCGACGTACTCAGGTGGCCCTGCACCCACAGGCCCGACGTACTCTGGAGGCCCTGCACCCACAGGCCCGACATACTCAGGTGGCCCTGCACCCACGGGCCCGACGTACTCCGGAGGCCCTGCACCCACAGGCCCGACGTACTCAGGTGGCCCTGCACCCACAGGCCCGACGTACTCCGGAGGCCCTGCACCCACAGGCCCGACATACTTAGGTGGCCCTGCACCCACGGGCCCGACGTACTCCGGAGGCCCTGCACCCACAGGCCCAACGTACTCTGGAAGCCCTGCATCCACAGGCCCCACATACTCTGGTGGTACTGTAAGACAAGATGTTTCTGGCAATAGTGCAGGAGCTCCATCACCTCCAATTATTATTTTTCCTCTTTTTCCTCCCGCACAAGCCTCTCCCCCTAAGCCTCAACCACCAGTCCCAGCAGCTCCTCCTCCAGCTCCTCCAATAATAATATTTTCACCATTTCCAACAGCTCCTGGCTCAGGTACAGTTCCTGCCCCAGCTGCTTCCACTTCTGCTTCTGAATCTAGCAGTCTTGTACCCCTTCAACCTTCAATTTCTTCACAATCCAGACAACCATCAGTATCACTCCCCACTCCTGAGATAAGGTTTCCCACACCTGCTGAGCAACCTCCACCACCCCCCATTGCACCTTCTGCAGACACCCCTTGTCCCTCGGGGGCAGATAGTGATTCTCCTTCAAGTATCCCATCTCCACCTAGAGGAGATGATATCCCCCCAATATATGTCTTTTCATCATCCAACAATGGAGAGACAAGTGACCGGGCACCAATCTTTATTTTCCCACCTGCTTCCAGCCCACCTAGTCCACCACCAACACCAAGCCCTCCTTCACAACCCATTTTCATCTTCCCTCAAGAAAGCACCTTGCCTTCTGGATTCCAGACTGGTGAGGTGATATCTGGTGGACAGAGAATGGCAACCTTCTTCCTCTCTCAAGGAGCAGCAGCTCCAGGAACAGAAGTGGAAACAGGAGTAGGCACAGGAGGAATGGGTGAAACCAAACCTACACCTCTTGTGCCAGCCACAGCTGCCACTCCGACAAAAGAAAGTACTCAGCCTGTATCTGGATCCAAAGCAGAGTCAGGACCTCCTAATATTCTTATTTTTCCTGGGATATTTTTACCAATTCCTGAAAAGACAAATACACCAGAGAATATGGTTGCAGCTCTGAAGAAAGATACATTTCCTCAGGTTCCAAAACAGGCTTATGTCAGAAACCCACTGGCCATTTCTGTAGGAAGAAAGAAGACTAAATAATATTAGGGAAAAGAACATGCACACAAGCAAGAGAACTAAATGAAGGGCAAAAACACTGTATGTTGTGTAAGAAACAGCATCTGGGCTCTTGAATATGTTGGAGGATTCTTCACTAAAACTGCTTCATACTTGCTTTCTTTGTATTACGTCTATATTACTAAGTTATATACAGCTATAAGAACACAGCTATAAATACATGACAACACAAAAGATTTACTGAAAAACTAAAGGACTTTTTAAAGGTTACTTTGCTGAATGAATTTTTTTGTAAACTGAAGCTGACCTTATTAAATGTGCTAGTTACTTATAGGCAAATACAGAAACACAATAACATGATGATCTTAATAATTTCCAATCTATAATTCACAAGAATTTTTTCATTACTTATGTTATTCATTTTTACTTCTAAAATGCTGTAAAAATGGTGTTGTACAATTATGAATCCATAATTTAATACATTTGAATTTACAATTTGAAAAAAACTAAATTGCATTTAATCACTCAAAGATCACAAAGAACAGCAATAAATAGTTTGCAAATCTTCACTGGTCAGGGCTTCTTTTCCCCACCTTTAAACCTGATTACACTTATATGAAAATGCATTAATGAATACTGAACTGTTGTGCCTGCTTTCTATAATAACTAATAAATATTTGAAACAAGCCAAATGTCTCAGGAGGCCAGTGTGTGCTCTTTTTCTTCTCACAGTTAAAACCAGAATCTCCAGAGCTCTACACCTTATTGTGTGCATTAAGTGTGACTTCTTTAATTTAGTCTTTACTGGGCAAAAGCTGAAAAAATACAAAATTACCATGTTCTCATACAAAATAATGACACCTATGTTGAGCAGACACATGACAGGTTAGTACTTAGGTACTGACACATACATATTATATAGATGTATACACATTTTATAGTGAATATATTAAGACACTTTTATGGATAAAGATAATATAAATGGATATATTATTTTATGGATTAAATAATATAAATGTTAGCATTTACTTATTTGACCCCATCCTGTCTGCTTGCCTGTTCTCCAGTTCCCCGGGCAGATGCCTCAACAGCCTCTCCAGGTGGTTGTCTCACTCTGGATTCTGAAACCTGTCTGCACCCCTGTCTTTGGTTCTCAACACCAGGATTCTGCTCCAAAGTTGAATTCCCGTTCTCCTTCGGGGCTCGGCAACAGGATCCTGTTCCAAGGCCTAGATACCTAAGCGTCCTCCTTTTATTCGTGAGAGCGTGTCACAAGATCCCTCTCCGAAGTTGAGGTTGCCCATTTCCTGTCTAAGGACTGATTCACCATGGTTGAGATCCCTGGGCTGGAAGCTGACCACCCTCATCTTTTGTCTACTCAGACTCTGTTCCAGTATGCTCCAGTTCCAGGACCTCACTTAACACTGCTTCCTCTGAACCTGATGGCATGGCAACCCCAGACCTCTGCCCTGGATTCCTGGATGTTTTTTTTCTGCTGACCACCCTTCCCTGTGGTTCAGTCCCACTTCCAGGAGGCAGTTTCTGTTGCCTAGGATCCCAGGGCTCTGTCTGTATAGCCCCCACACCTCCTTAACCATGGCTCGGTTTTGTCCTGTCGAGTCCTGTCCCTTGCACTTTATCTTTTCTCTGTCCTCTTTCCAGTCACCCTTCTGGCTCCTCTTTGGTTACTGTGGTTGCTTTCTTGGGTCAGGACTCTTTTTTATTCCTCATCCTCATGTCTCTTGGGCTGTCTGGGTTCTATTCTTTCTTTTTCCTTTTTACCTTGTTACCTTCAAGTGTCCCAGCGAAACCTTCTTTTCCTTCAAGGCATCATGTTAGCCTAACCTCCTTGAGGATTCTTTTTCCTGGACTCTGACTGGGACCAATCCCTGCAGCTGTGGCCCAGGGCTTTGGTGAGAGGTGAGATGGATCAGCAAAACCAAAGAGCTGATCGTTGACTTTAGGAGACAAGGAAAAGTCCACTCCCCCATCTACATTGAAGGGTCTGCAGTGGAGATGGTGAATAACTTCAAATTCCTAGGTGTTCACATCTCTAAGGACCTCACATGGGCACTCAACATTTCCAGTCTTATCAAGAAGGCACAACAGCAGCTGTACTTCCTGAGAAGGCTGATGAAAATATGCCTGCATCAACGGATCCTCAGCAACTTCTATAAATGTATAGTGGAGAGCATACTGACCAGCTGCATCACAGTCTGGTACGGCAACTGCACCGCATCTGACCGTAAGGCACTGCAGCAGGTGGTCAAAACTGCCCAACACATCATCGGCAGTGCCTTACCATCCATCCAGCAAATCTACAACAGCAGGAGTCTGAAAAAAGCCACCAAAATTATGTCTGACCCCACTCAACCCAGTCATAACTTGTTTGTGCTTCTACCGTCTGGTAGAAGGTTCCGGACGCTCCAGTTGCACACTACAAGACTCCAAAATAGCTTCTTCTCTCGAGCCGCCA
This sequence comes from Atractosteus spatula, assembly GCF_055471065.1. Classification (NCBI taxonomy): domain Eukaryota; kingdom Metazoa; phylum Chordata; class Actinopteri; order Semionotiformes; family Lepisosteidae; genus Atractosteus; species Atractosteus spatula. Next base: position 59,647,552 of record NC_142708.1, on the reverse strand, counting down.
AGCTGGTGACGCCCCCACTTCCTCCCATCATACTGTACTCTCCTCACTTCTTCCTGTACCCAAAATGACTGTACTCCTACACCTCTACATACACGAAAACTGAATGTAAGCCGAAATTGTACTTAAAACTGTATTAGTTGTACTATAATTAATAATAATTAATAATTGCTTACACTTATATAGCGCTTTTCTGGACACTCCACTCAAAGCTCTTTACAGGTAATGGGGACTCCCCTCCACCACCACCAATGTGCAGCATCCACCTGGATGATGCGACGGCACCCATAGTGCGCCAGAACGCTCACCACACACCAGCTATCAGTGGGGAGGAGAGCAGAGTAATGAAGCCAATTCATAGATGGGGATTATTAGGAGGCCATGATTGGTAAGGGCCAATGGGAAATTTGGCCAGGACACCAGGGTTACACCCCTACTCTTTTTGAGAAACGCCCTGGGATTTTTAATGACCACAGAGAGTCAGGACCTCGGTTTTACGTCTCATCCGAAGGACGGCGCCTGTTTACAGTATAGTGTCCCTGTCACTATACTGGGGCATTAGGACCCACATGGACTGCAGGTGAGCGCCCCCTGCTGACTCCACTAACACCTCTTCCAGCAGCAACCTTAGTTTTTCCCAGGAGGTCTCCTATCCAGATACAGACCAGGCTCACACCTGCTTAGCTTCAGTGGGTTGCCAGTTGTGAGTTGCAGGGTGATATGGTTGCTGCACACACACTACTGACTATGCCAGTCAGTAATCAATTAATTGATTACCACCTTTCTGTTTCCATTTCCTTTAACTTTCCCTTTCTCCTGGCGCATCCTAGGTCTCAATCAGGGGTCTACTTGGGTGTTCCGCCAGTCTCCGGTCTCTAGCACTTGGGTTCTGATGCATTACCATCATCACGCAGCTGTAACCGGATGCAGCATTAAATAAATAAGTTAAAGTAATGTAGATACATTTGATATGCAGAATGTGGAACATTTTTCCCCTTTTTGATTTTGCATGGTAGTGAATATAATATTCAGGAGTACAGCGATACAGGTTTCTTACAAGAATGTGCTCTGCACACACACATACAGATGTAGAGAGTATAGTATGCTTTCTGTTTATTGCATACTTTCCGTGCTACTCTTATGTCTGTCTCAACATGCGCTGCAGTGCACCAGGAGCCACAAAGAATAATAAGAATAACAAAGACACTAAAATAAGCTTGCTGCAGGTGAAAATTGCTATACTTTAGGATTGCAGATGAACTCATCCAGATTCTTAAACTGAACAATGAATACTCATTCATGAAGTGTTAACATTCTGAAAAAAAAAACATATTCTCTGAAATACAGTGAATGAACATAACCCTGTGGAACACCCTAAATATGTGGGATAACTTCAAATTTAAAAGTTTTATGGTTTGCCTCCAGGTTGCCAAATTAGAGCCAAACCAGTGACAGGAAGTACCAGGGTCTCTGATAATTATCCTTGTGATCCAGTAGGATGCTGATTGACAGTATCAAAAGCAACATCTTAGTCCAGAAGCAGGGAACTATTCCAGAATCCAGAAGTCATCAAGCAAAAATAATTTTCCAAGAAAGAGAAATAAACTAAAATCTGGCTAAATAAACCAAAATCAGCATAAATACAGCAATAGACATAAAAAAAATTCTGAGCTGATGGGATAGAATGAGTCCCACTGTGGATGAACATTTTTTATTGTTCATCCTGAGTCAACCAATACATGTCCCTGCAGATGTACTGCACTTCCACAGAACCACTGGTTATTTCATTAATGATAGAAATGGTAGGTTTTAGTACATCTCACATCAAATAAGATGATGGAAAAACTAAAACATACAGCCTGGAGAATACAGTTTATCACCATTTTACTATATAGATATGTAGATCCATTTTTTATAATTTATTTTAGAATACATTAATTTAATTTGAAACTTCATTTGGTGTTAAGTGATAATACAAATGCATATATATTTAAGCAAAACATGCATCAAGTTATCATTATGGCTCTGTACTTCCCCTATTTAAAATCAGCCATGTAAAACAATAAGCAGATTCCAGCAATACTTTGTGGTAACTGTGGGATTCAGGCTTGGTTCCAAACTAGTATTTCAGAAAACTAATGATAGCCTGATAGAGACATGCAAACCAAAGAGATAAATGTGTAAAGCTAAGAGTCATCTTGTTTTACGAGTTACATATATTCAGATTAATAAACCTTATTCTGTAAAATCTTCTAGTATATTTATTTTAAATGATTACTTAATTTGCCTCCACTGTTTTTTTCCCCAGTACATTAATGTTGAAGTTCATAATAAATTTAATGTATTGTTAAATTAAGTTGTGCTGATTGGGAATCCTTTTGGAAGTTATAGTACTATCCTAGAGTCTTTGTTGTATCAGGACAGTTTACTGTTTATGTGTAAACATATAGCTTTCTAGCTATGCAATGTTGGAATATCTATCTACTGTAGATTAAAAATCTGTTGTTGAGATACTATATTGCCTAGCCCAGTTGCCTTAAAAATACAATTTCAAAGAGAATTATTTTGGACTCCATTTTTTTTATGATATTTTGAACCTGTAGTGGTCTTCAGAGTTAACTTGTTCATATTTTACTTTTTTTAAGTTTTACATGCTGTCATCAAGAACCCTCAGAGTAAACACACTGATAAATAATTGAATAAACTTAAAAATATCTAGACAAAAGGCAATGATGTATATTGTAATTAGCAACACATTCCACAAAGATGAGAAGAAATCATAAAGTTAAGGGAAACTCTGGGAGAACAATTGTGTGAAAGTATAGGAGAAGGCAGATATGCTGGTCAGTTTTACTAAGAAAGAACCAAATTAATAATTTGATCTTTATTATATTATATTATATTATGTACAGATTTCCATTGGTTAAAATGCACATTATTATACAGTAATTCACCAGCTATTCTGTGCTGAAATTTTGTATTCCATAGTGGTATGAAAAGGAATATTACAGTTCTCGTAACTACAGGCCACATCATGACCTGGCACAATAATGTCTTTTATTTTTTTAAGTCTAGTGTATCACGTCTTAATAAACAAGAAATCATGGTTATTGAAAATTGCAGACCACATAAAAACATGTTCAGATCAGCTCTATAGCAATTACAACAGAGCACATTTATGATCTTTGGCAACATCTTTAAAAAATAACATTATTTAGTAGTGGTTCCAAACCCTGGTCCTGGGGCAATTCTTTGTCTTCTGGCTTTTACCCGTGCCAAGCTCTTAATCTAATTGATTTCTATCTGAGGCATATTGGTATATTTGTTTCCAGCACCCAAAAAGTCAAATGGGATTTGAAATTGGTATCACCACTGTACCTGTTTCTGAGTTTCAGTACTGAGCTCATTTAATTCTGTTCCCTGAAATGTAAGCAAGATAGTGTCATTCCCACCTGTGTCTATTCATTATCAACTGGTCACCTGATAAAAGCTGTTTAGTCAGAAATAATGGCCAACATGCTGAGGAGAGGCTGTGTAAAGTTCTTTGTGTAGATAGTGTTGAAAACAATACCCTTGAACCTGGACATATTCGACATTCAGGACTAAACAAAGGAACAATTTAAATAAAAGTCTAAACACCAAGCAGCTCAATTAAGTCATCGTTCAGCACAGTGTTTCTATTCTTACAGACTTAGCAAATATAAAGAAAAATATATTAGAGTATTTAATAATAATAATAATGGAAAGTAAGAAAGATTTATTTTGATTGTTTAGGTCTTTACTTCAGTTTGGAGACTTTTTTTTACTTAGAGGACATATTAATATTTACTTTCAATGCAAACTCATGTTTTGCATACAAAAAAGAAAGTTAGTTTAGATGGTTACCCTTCTGGTTTGATTTAAATTTTGACTGATAATTAGCAAAAACATTGTACCTTCATACATAGCACTAACATGAATTGATTCATTAACCAAGAATGTGACATTGCAAGATATATACTTATGGGTAATAGTATTCAGATAAGATACAATATGTTGTATCATAATTATATTTATGTTTGTGATTTCAGTACTGTTCTGAGATTGCCAGTGGTTCAAAACTACCATTCATTTTTTCTACTGTTAGATGGATGCCCACACCATCAAAACAGTCAAAATACATAAATATGCTATAAAGAGGACTATGGTCATTTTTGATGTTGTTGTCCCTTTCTGGTAATAGGATACAGTGATGAAAGTCTTTTCAATTCAAATATTACAAATGCAAAAAAAAGTAGGTTTATAAAGTGCATGCACCAGAAACCAGTTGTTTCAAAGTGATGGCTTCAGTAAATACAGTACAGTGTAAACTTTATTTGTTTGCTTTTAAGATAAATTATTTTATCTAAAACCATAATAATATTTTTTAGAACTAGGTAAGAGCATGTATTACCTCTTTTACTACTACTTCTTATAGTTACTATTACATAATGGTAATTCATTGTTTTGATTTACCTTTAAACTGCAGTTTAAACTGCAACAAAGATGTTGCACATGATGGTGTCAATTATGAGGCTTTCTGTGCAATGTAAATTGGATTGTTATGTCTCTGGGCAGCCTTTACTGGAATTCATAAATTAGACACAGAGGGCAAACTCTCATCAACAACCAAGTTCATTTGAGACATTCTGAAGCCCATGTAGGATGACTGCATAATCTGATATTTGATTTGATTGTGAATGAACCCATTTTAAATTGTCAAAAGGGTAAAACAGGAATCTTATACAATCTTACAACTTTAGACTGAACAGGGGTACTGCTTTTGCTATGTCTCCCTGTGAGTTTTAAACATGGAGGAGATGGGCACAGAATATTTTTATAAATATTTTTATAAAATCCCATATCAATACTTTTTCCTCTTTTAGGATCTGCTGGATATCATGAAGGAGGCTGTGATACTTCTATACCTTTATGGTGCAAGCTTGAGTCTTCCCGTGAGTAATTTCTACTTTATTTCTACCTTATTTCTCTTGAAGTCCAGTTTTCTTTCTACTGCAGTGACAACAATTTTAACCTGATTAAGAAGAAAAAACAACCTCATTTTGATAAAATGTTAATTTTCTTAATTACATACTAACTTTATTTTTACTTCCCAGACTCAAATAAAAAAATAACCAGTTTTCTGTTGAGTTTAAATGATCATACGATGGTGTGATAATGATGCTGCTTTGAGAAGTATTTAATTTTGGAAATTTGTAAATGAAGATAACTTTAGTATTTGTAATACTTCTTTTGAAATGCAACAAAAAAACACATTTGAGGGAAAATTATGTAAAATAAATAAATTATCTGGTAATTGTAGTTTTTTGTAATAGATGGTCAAATGATCCCAATAAATATGGTGGTTTGCTGGAAAATTAATTACATTTTGTTCAGAGACAGCACTACAAATCTAAATGTTGAGTGTTGCATTTCAATATTTTTGTGTTTTCTTCCTTTTATGGGACACAACTCAAAAGTTGTATTATCCATTTAAATGCTAATGTAAGATTAGGTGGCATTACACCAAGCTAATCTCAATGATCTGGAGTTGAATGAACAACTGGAGTTGAGAAGAACTGATTTATATATTTGTCATGAAAGATAAACCAAATGCCTTTTTACTGTGTTCGATGTCTGTTTTCCTGCATCCACTAGATGGGGCTTTGGTAACCTTTTACCAGACTTCATTCCAAATATTGTACATACCAAGGCACAATGAAAATGCATTGGTCTAAGGTTTACATTGATAGCTCACTGAACACACACATGTGTGTAAAATAATTTATATTCTAAATAGCAAGCAGATACATTTGTGGATTGCTTGAGTAGTATTGTTCCTATGGATAATAAAATGCATTTGAAATGATTAAAAAGAGTTAATTAAAAATCTCTATAAACGGACAAATTTAAATTAACGAAAGAGATATTACTCAAGAGTAAAATTGGGCAGGGTTAAAAAAGTGTCTGACAGAGTGTAGTTCTTACTTGTACAATATCTCTAGATCAGTATTTGAAAACCTACTAAGGGTTTTTTAAGAATAGGTACTGTAGGACAATAACTGTTCATTCAATTAAAACTGAAAACTTCCTTTCCATTAGTTATCTTCCTTGGAAGAAATAAGCCAAAGCAGGATATTAGCAATACAGTATGGTAAAGCAACATATTTCTCATTTTGTTAGCTGATGCATTAATCCAAGGCAATATACTATTATATATTCCAAATATTCCAAATATTTGAATCAGAAAGAAATCCTTAAACTGCAGAACTGTAAACCAGAAGAAACCACTATGAATAAGATAATTCAACATTACTACTACTAACATTACATAATTCAACATAAATTAATCAAAACAGCATAAAACAGGATAGAGAACTTGAAATACTGAGAAAAATTATAGATACCACTAATTGAATCAAAAACAATAACAGGGAACTGCTTGGGCGCCTATGGCTGGAAGGTTCATATCCTGTGGCCAGCAGAGGAATCCTACTCTGTTGGGCCCCTGAGCAAGGCCCTTAACCCCAACTGCTCCAGGGGCACCATATAAATGGCTGACCCTGCACTCTGACCCCAAGCTTCTTTCCCTGTCTGTGTGTCTCATGGATAGCAAGCTGGGGTATGTGAAAAGACAAATTCAAAATACGAGAAATTGTATATGGCCAATAAAGTAATCTTAATCTTTTATTTTTTAATGCAGATATAGGTGAATATATAAAATATCTATATATATATAACTTTTTATTTTTGACTTTTCTTGTTTAATTGTATTCATACCTTTGACTGGGAACAAACACAGTATATCACACTGAAACTTTATTGAAACTCGGGCTGTGGTAAAAAGTAAGGACATATTCATCAGTTACTTGCTCATCATTCTTTTTCACAGAAGGAAGTTACAATCACTCATGTTTTCATCTACAGAATCCAACACAGATGTCAGAACAAAGCCCACTCATGTTTCGGTTAAGATGTGGTGTACAGTACGTCAGTGAGCAGAGATGTCTGAATACTTTGGTATTGCGATGGTGTAATGTTTTTTTAAGTAGATGACATCATCTCTGATGCACTGGTGCACCAAATAAATCTTTGGTATCTTAATTTGATGGTGTCATCTGACTGTCTGGGCTCTGTTAATGAAATTACATGGATTCTCATACAGTGCACCTTATTAGATTTCCTCTTCAATATTAAGGTTAGCTTTAATAATAAATCATTATATGTTGCTTGTTTCCCATTCAGCAACAGAGAACCGAAAATACATAAACAAAAATTTTAAATTTCTTTGAACACTTGTGCCATTTTGTCATACAACTGTTTGGTTTTTAACATCTTAATGTCTAATGCACCTTGCAATATGTACATATTTGTATACTATATATACTGTACATATGATGTACACAATACGTATGTCATAAATACCTAATTGAAAGGACAGTAAAGTGCTCTTTTTAGTTCGATGTCTTGTAGATTTCATTCATAGAATTTATAGATTTATTACAAATGTATTTTTGATGGTAGAATAATAGGGGAGTTGATTCCAATTAAAAAGTCCAATTATGGGAGTTATTCTAATTACTAGGGGAGTTGGACACATCCCCTGTGTAAGATGTCTTTCCTGTTTTTTTTTCTTTTGAATTCTCCAAACTTACGATAAGTCACACTTGTATCTGTGGGTCCTTACATTGCAGCTGATCCTAAAGGATCAACACAAATTGTAAGTCTCAGTTTCATTACATAACAACAAACTGTGGTCCCATTACACTTTATCTTAAACAGTAGAAACAAGCATGGAGTACTCATACCTGGTGTGTATCTCCATAGGTGTACAAGTCTGACTCATTGTCTCCCTGGAAGGGACTAATTCCTACAGCCTTGCCCAGGAAAAGTCCAAAGGTAAAAGACAGACTCTGCCATTTCTTTTACTGGGGCAGATTTATTTTGAAAGCAACCATTTGCACTGAAAAATTCATCTTGCATGAAGATTAAAATGAAGAAAACGGTGTGAACTATACAGTATAATGTTGATTTTAAGATTTACATTTTAACTAAATGTTTAATTTAAGTTGAATTAATTGATCTTTGTAACTTGCCTCCAATGGATATATGTATTTCTAAATGTAGTTTTAGAGTACTCTGCAAACTACAGGACTTGAACTCAACTGAAAGGTTTGCTGTCAGATCTAGTATATATAATCTTTCTGTTTTATGTTTTGTAGGATATCCAATCTGACTCAAAGCTTCCATCTTTTCAAAAGGTCTTATTTGTTCCTCTGAAGATGTCCACAACACAGAATGTAACAGGAAAACCTGCATTCTCTGTGTCCACAATCTTGTTCCATCTCTCAAAATCCCTAGCATTTCAGCCAGACAAAAAAAACAAACCCTCATTCCTTTCACAAGCCTCTAAGCTATCTGTTGCTGCTGCTGAGCCAGAGGCATCACTCAGCACAACAATCCCAGTGCCTCAAGTATTTATAATGCTTCCTAATTTTGAGGGTGAATCTGTACCCGAGACCTACAACATTCCACTAGTGATTGTGTTTGATCCAATCTCAGGCCCAATTAAATTCACCCCTCATCCAATTCCACCAATTTTTGGAGAATCACCTTCGGATCCTCCAGTATTTAAAATCCCCTCCATTTTCCCTTATGGTGAAATACCAGAGGATATTCCAATCCAGGCCCTTCGGATCTCAGTTCCAAGTTCAAACACCCCCTGATTTTCTGTTCACAATCTGCACTCATGTAATTGGCATTAGCTGCAACAATACAGATCATCTGAAAGGTTTCATTCTAGTAAGTTTTAATTTGTTAAGTGCAAAACAGCATATACAGCCAGTACACCAAAACGTAAAACTACTATGACACATTTGATTCTTTTTGAATGAATCCATAAATAAATAGCGAAGACAAGGGGAAGATTCCAAATTGTACTTAATAAAATATACTGAGAAACAACATAAAAATGCATTTGAACCAATATTTGTTGTATTGTAATACAGTGTACTGTATGTTATGTAAATCCTCTAAATAAAGTGTTAGTGTTAGTTCAGTGTTAGTTCAGAAAAGTCTGAAATATTCCCAACCAGGAAACGTAGGAGGAAAGAATCTTACATACACTATACATTCATTCAGCCTGTTACATCCATGTTACCTTAACATACAGGTATTTGCTCAGTAGTATCTCCTGCTATTGTTAATCCATATAGAGCTTGTTTGTTTCAACATACATGTTTAAACATTTGATCATACAGCAAGTATTTTGATCTCCTTCCAGTGAATCATTACCATCCTAAAAACCACTCACTTTGCGTGCCTTTTCATGCTTCTTCTATCAAATCCTTGGCAGAACAGATTAAATACTATTTTCAAATACTGATGCAATTTTGTTAAACAATTTTGAAAAAATAAGCAAACTGACACAATTATTATCTAACACTGCATCCAAACTGGATACCTAAGACTCAAGAAAACTGCAGTGCATATCCAAGCAGGGATCATGTTTTTGGCAGGAAATAATTTTTGGAGTTAAATTCAAATCTTATGCTGATGTCTTTTTTTTTGCTATTGCTGTTGGTACTAATAATGATAATGTAATGGTCACTTATTTTCTTTAAGCCATAGAAGATATTAATTATATCTGTGACACCAGTTCTATGTTAATAAGTCTTCAAGTTATAAACACATCTAGTTCCATCTATAAGACACACTGTTAGAGTGAATGACGCTTTGGAGAAAGATGGAAAAAGTATACCAATGGCCATTCTGGTTGTCATTTTAGAGCATGGAGTGTATTTTTACCCTGATGTTGGACATCATTTACTTTACAGACTCATGCTGAAATGTATACTTTGGGCTACTTATGTCTTTTGTGGTTGTCAAGAGAGCAAGAGTTCCAAGTCATTCTTAAATAAGAACTCCCCTCAAATAACAAGAATGACTGGAAATCATGACTGTAGAGGAAAGGAAGTGTATTCTGGCTTTATTGTACAAAATACATTGAGACATTCATGGATGTGGTACATCAAGGCAATTGACTAATAGCATTACCATTAAAAATTCAAAGTTAAGCAATTTCTTTGATGACATTCTTTGCCCATCCTTAAATTTCCCAATATTTGTAAAATGTTGATTAAATGTATATACTGTACTTGCCATTTGCAACAATTTGAAGATAAGAACATTCAAGGGCCTTTTTTGTTTGTGTTTTGTAGATTAAAACATCTAAGAACAATGGAAAAGGGGAAGTCACTTATGAATAAAAACAATTTGCAATAGTGACAAATGGAACAATAACAGCAAATATATCTAAAATGCAGGTGTTTTACATACAATTCTCATACAGTACATCTTATCTGTTGAAGCTGACCTTACTTATGATTTATAAGGTCACTATTTATTAAAGTAATACAAATCCTAAAACAACTTCATTATAACTTTTACACTGGTAAAAACAAAAAATAATGTTTTGAGGTGTAAATTCCAATGTAATGTGACAATCTTCAAACCTGGACACAATGCTAAAGTGAAAAGACTCCTTAAAATTTCACGGATAAAGGAGTGCCGGATTTAAAGACATGTTAGAAATTATAAACATCATGTTTTCTAGCAAAAGGGCAATGACCCACTCTTGTCTGTAACCCTTCCATATTATCTCATATACTGTATAAACATGACAACCAGGGTCCTGAAGCATCTTCCCTGCTTTCTGTTTTATGCATTTTCAATGTGTTTACTGTACCTTTTAACTATTTAAACACCATCATATAACCATCATGGCTGTGGCTCCAAAACAGCTAGGGTTACACATGTCTGCAAAAGGCCTTAAACAGGGTACCATGGGTGACTGGTTTGCTGTACCCAGTAAAGGATAATGGGTTGTAAAAATGTCATTTTGAAGGCAAAGAACCCAAAAGACAAACAGTAGCTGATCATTATTACCTACATGAACCTGCCAAACTGGCTCTATCCTTAAAAATCATGGAATTAATACATCTTATGAATGTTTACAAAAATATACAATGGACACAGAAACTTTAAAGACTGCGGTTGGAAAGCTGTAATAATGGGTTTCTTGTCAAATTAGTCATATAATATGAGAAAGGCAAAACATAGGGGAGATTGCAAAATCAGTAGAATAAAAAGCAACATCCGGCATAACAATTCACAGGGAATCATTACAGCTTCAGGTTGACTCACAGATGGGTATATTAATGTGCCAGAGGAGGTCTATTTTCAATGCAGATCACTTTGTTTTTGTGTCTTTTTGGTTGAGAAGATACATCAAGGTAATGATTTTAATTTATTGTGGATACCAGAATAGAGAAGGGTTGATAGAGATAATAAAGTCACTGTCACTGGACAAATCTGCATGTACTATATAAACATTCAATTTAATTAACTAGCCTAGAAGAGAGGAATGTATTTTGCATATCTGTGACAGTTTCTTTAACTTAAAAACTTTAAACTTCCTAATTAGAAATGCATTCTTTTTAGAATCCTTCATTTTCACCATTATGAATTAATTATTGATATTTTATTATGAATCATCATTATTTCTCTCTTGCCTTTTCTTATCATTGTCATTAACACATTGTTTAGACTGGCCTAGTAATTGACTTGATTGCTTGTCTGGTAATACTAATTTTACTGTTGGTTGTGTTTCCTTACAGTTCAGTACAGTTCAAACATGGAGATTATGAAGACCCTGCTTTTTATTTCCCTCTTAGTGGCAACAGCCTCTTCGCTTTCAGTAAGAATTCTTCAGTTTATATAAGTGTTTATAGATGTCATAATAAAATACAGACCGAAATTATGATTTTATTGTCTTTCACTAGCAAATTTTCTCCTGCTCTTAACACAAGATATTTTTTGATAGAATCAGATTCAAAACAAATGGAGCTACTCATCAGCAAATAATTTAATTGTGATTAACAGTGTTAGAATGCAGTATAAAATATCCAGAAAAGTGGGGTAAAGTAATTACCATCTGACACAAATAAGGGAAGCCCAACAGAGTGTTCTCATTCACCATACTGGTTTGAAAATCCCCATTGGTTTTGATTGAGATCTAAAGACATCTGTCTACAAGGAGGCAAGTGTGTTTTGTAAATCGTGTTTCCTTTCTAACAACAGATGTACAAGTGGCAGGCAGAAAGGCTACTAAGGCAAGCAGCACGTTCTCAAAGAAGTTCAGAATCTGGATCAGAATCTGAAGACAGCTCCTCCTCTGAAGAAATCCTGCTGAGGAGGACAACCACCAAAGCTACAACTACAACTACCACTACAGCCACGACCACCACCACACCAAGCGTCACAAGTTGTTTCACTACAGACATTGGACTTGGAAGCCAGACCACAGGCGTGGTCCAGACAACAGACAACAGAGGAGATAGTTAATGTTTTGGCTTAGATGAAAAGATTTTTTGAAACTACAACTGGCTGTTGTTAATGTTTTCATTTTCATCTCTTTGTCTTAATAACTTGATTGTGTTTACTTAATCAGTTCTAGCTTCTAAATATCTAAATTAATCAGATATGATTCACAAACGCAAACTCACAGAGAGGACAGGTGGACAAGCTCTTAGTAAAGAAGTTGGTATCCTCTTAAAGCATGAAATGAGTCGGTTTTAAGCAGCAGCTCCTCTAAACTGCTGATCAAGCAGAGAAGTGAGAAGTACTGTAAGTAACTGTGAGTTTGCTTCTGTCTGGTACCTAAATTTAATTTCCATTTTATATTGAAAAAAGACCTTAATCCGATTTTTACCCGTACTCTTCTTTATTGAAATTTCCATGTAACCAAAAATAATAAAAAGCATTTATTTAACTATATGCCTAAATACAGACTTATTTTTTCTGCATGCATACAACTGTGATACACAGGACATACTGTATGAAAAGGAAGATACAGTATGGTTGGATTATATTTCAGGCTTTTGTTGCAAATCAGAGTGATCACAACGTTTTGGAAAAGGTTTTATAAACCTTGAAAAATCAAAGTGTGATTTATATAAAACATCAATAGGTTAACAGTTGATTTTATGGGCAGTAATGGAATCCCCTAAGCACCGCTGTCATTTGTATGAATATTAATCATCTCTCTAGAAGTCTGAACAGAAAACAATTTCACAGTATTCAGCATTCATTATCTATCTGCAGTTTTTTAGGGTCTTTGAGACCCAAACTGCATTGCATTATTCTACAATATTTACATATTGATCAATAATTTTTCAAGACATAAAATAAATTCCCTTTGTTTTATTAACAAAATCAAAGCAACACATGAAATGTTTTGGTTATATTTAGCAATGGGCCAAATGGTATTGAATAGCGTAGTATAGTAAAGTGTAGTAAGGTGGCTGACTATGTTAAGGACATGCTTGACCAAGCAGCTTTGTTTATTCTTTCAATGTTTTCAGTTTTCACAATTGCCATACTTATTAAGGTCATGTCTTAAGCTCTTCAAAGGACAGCAACATAGCACAAGGAAGAAACATGGCTGTCTGCCTGAGTATGTAAAGTTTCCTACTCTGTTATAATCCAGATGTACGTGCTTTACTCATCCTGATGTTGCGGTTGTTTCCATGACTTAAAATGGGATTTTGAAGGAGGTGGAGCTCATTGGCTTAACAAACTGCTCTGCTATGCTGACAGCAGACTGAGGTGGACTGGGAAGATGGGGTGTTGTCTCTATTGCAGGTTTGCTTGCTTCCTTGTGGTTTCCTCCACCCACAGTTACTATGAATACTTAATAGCAGTTACTTGATGTATTAGAAATGGGTTATTCTGTATATACAGTATGTACTGTATATATAAGGTGCCGTATGCTTTGTTGTATTTATTCTTTTCTTTTGATGTTTTATCAGTCAAATCTAAGGTTATTTGGAGGCTTGTCTTTTGCATTTTTAACATCCCAACCATTAATAAGAGAAATTCAAAATGTCTCATTAATTATATTCCACAATTATAAAACAATTACAGCAGAAACAACAGGAGCATTTCTGCAGCAGCTCCCCACTGTTTCTTCTTGTTGTGCACTGCAGGGGTTGGAGACTGTGACACAGGCGTTCTGAGAAAGAACTGAATTAAACTAAAAAGATCAAATTTAGAAAGATAAAAGTGCACACAGCTCTTTATAATTCTCCAGGAAATGTAGTCACCATTGTTTCTTTGATTTCATCAGTGGTTTGTATAAAAGGAAATGCATTTCACTGAACATAGATAACCTGAATGCTACTGTAGCATTCCCAAAACACTGCCAAAGGTTTATTTCTAGTACTTTTCTGTCCAATAATAAGCACTTACATTATTTTATAATAAATAAGGAAATATCTTTTGCAATACAATGCAAATCACATTTCTGTTTGTCCAAAATATCTTGTTCTCCCTTCACCATCAAGTAGGACTTGACCTTTCATGACAGGTGAAGAGGTTTTCATTCAGTCTAGGCCTTAGTCAGATCAATGTGGACTGGGTTCATAGACCCAGATTAACACCAACCCTGCATGTACAGTACTGTGAATTTAGCAGTAGGTAATTCATTATGTATGCTAATTGGGGTCTGTGAAACTACTGATAACATTGCCTGAGTTCTTGTTGATGGAGTAGCCCCTAGAGGCCTGGTAAGATCACAGCCTTTTCTCCTGGATTTTTCCATGTACTCCTGCACACTGGACTCTTTTTGTACTCAAGCACACCTTTTTGCCAGTTGATTGCATCCTCTGCTGAAAATAATGTAAATGGTACAGCACACGGAGCATTTTTTAAATGAAAATGTGTGTGTAAAGGCTGTATTACAGACCTTATCCTTGCTGTGTTTAGTATAAAAGATGCCATTATATATAGATTGTAGTGTCACCTTTAACATGTTTTAATAACAAGCACCTCAATTATGTAATGTCTAGTTTTATAATGACAGTGGAGCCTCAGGAACAATTACAGTTACTTTGTGACTTGAGGACAAGAGCAGGTTTGGTTTTCCTGCAAAAACAAACCTTTGTCCACTTAGTTAAAGTATTACAGAATTACAATACTTTGTAATAGTGTGTCTTGCATTGTTGTAATAACTTATTTACTTTATCTTTGTTCTATGCCATTGTCTTATCCTATTAAATTCAGTGTGGTTTATACAAACTATGTACCACATTGTCCAGAAGTACCTACAAGATATCTTAAATTTACTCTTCAGATTTCACTCATGCAGAACACACAGTACACAGTATGTAACCTGTGTGCCTGAGACACAATATACTGTACACACTATATTTGTACAGTCTATCTTTATGTAATATTTGTAGCTTTCAAGCACTGTGCAAGACAGGTAAAATATATCTTGTTTTCCATTATTTTCATTTTATGAAACTAATACAGTGTTAGGAATGTATATGGAAAAATATACTGTAAATACATTTTTTTATCAATTCTGTTCTGTCCAAAAAAAATTGAGTTAAGTCTTCCCAAATTATATCCCTGTACACTACATGACAAATCTAATTTATTTAATACATTTCCTTACTGGAAACATGTCAGTGGATTTTTATGTGGATATTCTTTGTAGATATATCAAAACAGGGCTTCATACATCTAGAATAAAAGATTCAGTTTTTTGCTTTGTTTACACTGCATTTATTACATACCACTTTGAAAAAAGTCATGCTCCAAAGAAAATAAGAACTGGTTTGTCCTTAGTATTTAAATGTGTTCATGCAGGGGTTTTCATGTGAATTTTGACTTGGATTGCTGAACTTTTACTGCACCTCCTGGGGCAATTCTAAATGCCTATTTGTGAAATGAAAAAAAACAAGCGTCAATTTTAATTAAAATGTGGTATCTCATCAGAAATGTTCCTTTTGCTACAGCCACAACCTTCTTAGCAACTCTGGGATTCTGCCCTGACAAATACTGTGGTAATTTAATCCAATTATGAAGTTTGTTTTCTTAACAAGGAAAACATTCACCTTCATCAGACTGATGTCTGGAACACAAACAATAGAGTTCCTGGTTGTGGTTACAGTTATGTCATTGGGTTAAGCCTACAACTCTTCTGATCTCCAAAAATTCCAAATTCCATTCCCTCAAAAATGCCTGACAGATATCAATCATATTCTGACAGCAGGATGGAATTGTTTACACTGAGGTTTAAAGACGTTCAGGAGGATAAGATAGGTACAGATATAAAATAAAAGCCAATGGCTAAATAGGTAGAATACTTGGCCTGTATTCCACATACAATCCACTCCACTGTCAATTAACAGGCAAAAACAGTGGCAGCAGGCCAGCTTAAATCATAAAGGTGTTCTTGAATGTAAGACATGAAATAAACTGTTTTGCAAATTAGTTTTTATTTTCACTGGTAGCATCATGCAAAAGTGATTTTATAGTTAAAACATTTATTAATGTGCGCTGTGGTATTCAGTGATAAGAGCCCAGCAGAGTAAGGCAAAGCACAGTGAAGGTATTTATAAGTGAAATACAGTATTTATGAAGCATTTACTGTACTGGTCAATTCAAACCATGGGGAGCCATGCTAGAGTAAACCCCAAATAAATGTATTGTATAATAAGAAATATAAAAAAGAATATCTTTAATAAAGGATATCATAATACACATGCAGGAATGTGCTTTTTGTCCTTCCCCCAGCCAGTTACATGTACAGTATCATACAGGCTTAAAATGTTTACATTTTAAACTGGCTTTTTGATCACTTCTCAGTTTCTTTTTTCCTAGGTATACTTTATTACAATTGGCTGTGTAAGCTATAGCACCTGGAATATTTACACATTTACAAAGGAAAGTCAAATCTATCTTGCTTTCACTGGTTTCCGTTTCCTTTTCTAACAAAATTAGATAATTGCTATCATTTCATCAAGAAAGCTTTTTTAATACATTTTCATAAGATAAATTAAAGGGAGTGTGTATATTGTAAGGTAAGTGCTAGAAATTTAAGTATTTCGGAATTGTATTTCTGAAAAGACAAGTTGCTTTCTTGTCTTGCTTGTCTTTTGTCCTAATACAATTTTATAATGCTTTATAAAGAGTTGTTGCTTAGAAAAAGGTAGTCAACAAAAGAATACATAATGGCTGACTGAGTCATGAAAGAGTATTATAGTATTTTTAATTTATAATAGAAAATGTTATCATCTGAGCAGTAATTAAAAAAAACAGATTACAAGAAACCTGCAGGTGAAAAGAGAATTACTGACTTGTCTTTATTGAACAGCTTTTAATAGTTCACACTACATTCATTTTTAACAGTCTTATAATACACAGCATACCTTATTCCTATCATACTTGGATCAATGACCAGCCTGTCTCACAGTAGAACACAAAATTAACTGAAAATACACATCTCCCAAGACTAAATGGTCTTTTTGGACACTTTGTTTCAGGTCGCATTTAGGGGAAAATATTTAATTTTCCTTTAATCCACAGCTCTATAATTCAGGACCTAATAATTGACTTTGCATCCATCGCTTCTAAGGAAAATCTTAAAATAGATACCCCTAACGAATCTGTCTTAATTTCTTACTTAATTTATACCTGAAAATACATACACAAATAAATGCTGCGTAATACCTTTAAAGATTTCTGCATGCCTAGAGTAAAAAAATCATGTACATGGTCTATAGGACACTTTCAGGAATGCATCTTGCTTGTTAAAAAGTATTCTGCAACATTATTCACTGTGATGTTCTGCAGAAAATTCAATCAATCCATAAATATTCAAGCTCAGAATCTAAGAAATTCTGTTTGGAATTTCAAGGAATCCAACTTATATCTTTGCTATCTTGTTTATTTTGTACTTATTCTTGTGTGTGAGTGTGACAGTAACAGAACTCTTTCTGTTAATCCTCAAAAATAAGGATATTGTACACTGATGTGGCTTCCTAAAACTTTATCACATAGAGTCCTTTGCCTTAAAAATCAAACACCATTTATATTTACACACAGAGTAGGGCTGAATGAAAATTAGTCTATTGACAAGTATTTATTTATACCTCAGAAACTGAAGCCACGCATTCAACAATTTACACAGATACTACCTGAAAAAAATCAAAAAACAAAATATATTCAATAGATCATAAACATGGACAGCTGTGTGACATAATTGTGATGGAATCCGCTTTGAAAACCCACTACATGATAAATGCTGTGTGTAAAATTACACCTACTTTTATGTCTTTGCATTCATTGGATATCTCAGCCATAAGCTAATCTTTAAATGGCAGAGATGAAATTGCAATTATGCTACTGAAAGGTGAAAAAAATATCATAAATAGCATTCCAACTTCAGCATCTGTTGGATAAGGTAAGGCTGTCTTTCTTACATTATATATAAATCAACATATTCCTTTAAATGGCACGCATGGTTTAGGTTATGCTGTGAATAATTTACAAAGTATAGCATTCATTTTTTGAAAAAGGATAAATTGTGCTTATAAAAACAAATGAATAAAAACATGGGGAAAAAGGCTCAGACAAACCCTCTGTACTGCAACATTATAAGCTTAAACCTTGTTTATATTTGAATGTATCTCTTAAATCTATTGTTGGATCATCAAACCGATGTACCACTAGTCCACTAAAACACAGATATTTAATGCTAAGGAAGTAATCCCCATTCTTGTTTGAACACGAGGATCATAAAGAGATCCTATAATCATGTGTATAAACTGTAGAAATCCCTCCTTGCATCTTTCACTGTTTTGCAAGACATGTTTTAAGTTTTGAGGTGAACGTACTGTTACAGTATGTGATGAGAGCAAGTCCCATTCCTATATAAAGAAACCGCGAGTTGTTGCAAAATCCGTAAACTCCTTGTTTAATTATATTTGCCTTACCTGCCAATGTAGTGCCAGTACTGCAGGTGTTGTCTATAAATATAAACAAACTTTTCTCTTTTACAATTCAGTGTTAATTGGAAAGAAAATGTATTTAATGACACATACATTGTAAGAAGATCTGAATATACAGTAAATTGGTATAAATTCGTTAGAACACAATAGTCATTTACCGAGCCGAATTCCTAACAAACACAAACACCTACCTAAAGGTGGAGCTGTCTAATGGTGAAATACAGTATACTGTACCTCGCATTTGTAATCCAGTTAGAGGTAAACAGGCCCTGTAGCTACCTGTAATGCTTTTAGTATCTCCCCAAACATATTGTATATGACGCAAACTATGTAAGATCTGGCTAATTTAAACTAAGTTAGTTCTATAGCTCCTACAGTATATAGGCCATATAGGTTAGTTCTGTAATTGTTATTTTATGCGTGCATCGTTTCGGGCAATCGGATTTTCACTAATTATGCAGATTATTCTAAAAAAATGTAAGATCAAATAGAAACAAAGGGGTTATTAACACCTAAAGAGACCCAATTGTAAATTTAGGCCTGATTTTTCGATTTAAAACCGAAGGAAAAGAAGACATACTCGTATATATTATCATGGCACAGAATTGTAATGCACACCCAGATAAAAATACAAATATTCTAGAGTTTGTTGGTGAACTTAAATCATGTACTGCAAAAAGTGTGCAACACTAGAATTAAAGCGGACAGATACAGTATAAGGGGCAATGGGACAGGTAGTCTCTCGACTTTACACACCAGAGGGCACTGTAGCAGCTAAATATCACCTTACAGCATCGTCTGCTCTGTTCAACACTGATGATGTTAGCGCCCTCTGGTGTCTAAAGTTACTGTCCATGTGAATGTGTCCTCCATGATCTTATTCAAACACTTTCAACAGTAGGACGCTGCACGGCAGTTGGTTAACAGGTTAACGATTAGGTCGATCGATTAGGACTATTTCATTAGGCCGATGAACGTATATGCGATAGTGGATGGGACTTAATAAGCATTGATCACGCCAAGATTTTTTTTTTAATTGGCTTGGGTTTCAAGATGATAACACGCTAATTCATCTTTTTCTCTGTTTTCTTCAATTTATTTAAATTAAAACAATTTCACACTGCCAATATGATAACAAAAGTCATCTGGCAGATACTCTTTCTGCATAGTTGTACTACATGAGTAGGTGTAAAACAACTTTGCAACTCTTTTCATTTGGAAGAAAAGTATCTAAATTGCTATTTAAGTGTTTTATTGAAATAGGGTCATAATATGTTAATAAATTCAGAGTGTTATATTATTAATCTATTTCCTAAGAAAAGTTGTGTATTCTACGGTGCCTGAAAGAAAAATAAGTATATGTTTTTCTATTTATGTATTAATTATGCATTGCTTTGACAGGATTTCAAAATGAAGTCTTTTCTTCTGTTATGCTGGGCATTGGGGACATGCTTGTGTTCACCAGTGAGTAGATGTTTCTTGAAGCTTGTTTCTTATAAAACTGGGGAAAAAAAAATGAAATCTATTCTGAACAATAATTATGAAGGTCCCAAATGTGCTACACTCAAAAATCTGTGTTTAAAGGCTACATGTTACTTGTAAGCATATGGACCTACAATATATACTTACTGTTGATTATACAGTATATGTACTGGTATAGAAACAATACTTCAAATACAAATACTTCACCACAACAATATGCATTTTCAGCAAGGATGTTATTTCTTAATTTGAGTGCCAATTACTGTGTACTGTATATATGTCTTTATGTTTTTTTCTTCACAGGTTGGTCGCACATGGCTACCACAATCCATGACTAAGAGGTGGCCTCCTAAGAACCCTCAGCCCTCTAATATGTCTTCTCCCCAAGTCCTTGTTCTACCAGGTGGTCAAGCACAATCTGGAGGCCCAAATATCTTTGTGATACGCCCACCTGCCCCGGCAGCGACAGGAGGAGGGGGAGCACCAGCAACTCCAGCACCAGCTCCTGCAGCCTCTGCTTCCTCACAAGCTGGTGGGGGTTCCTCTCAGCCATTTATATATGTGATCAATCCTTGTCCCCCTGCTGGTGCAGGAGGTGAATCTGGAGGAGGCGGTGGGGTTGTTGTACTGGGTGGTGGAGGTGAGAGAACAGGAGGATTCGGAGCAGCAGGTGCAGGTAGTGGGGGAGGAAGAGCAGGTTTTGAGGGAGGTGGTGGCCTTGCTCCTATTTTTAGTGCAGGGTTTGGAGGAGTAGGAACAGAAAGTGGAGGATATGGAGGAACAGGGGCAGCAGGTGGAAGGTATGGAGAAACAGGGGCAGCAGGTGGAGGATATAGAGGAACAGGGGTAGCAGGTGGAGGATATGGAGGAACAGGGGCAGCAGGTGGAGGATATGGGACAGCTGGTGCAGGATATGGAGGATCAGGAGCAGCTGGTGAAGGATATGGAGGATATGGGACAGCAGGTGGAGGATATGGGACAGCAGGTGCAGGATATGGAGGAACAGGTGCAGCAGGTGGAGGATATGGAGGCACAGGGGTAGCAGGTGCAGGATATGGAGGAACAGGGGCAGCAGGTGGAGGAAATGGAGGAACAGGGGCAGCAGGTGGAGGATACGGAGGGACAGGGGCAGCAGGTGGAGGATATGGAGTAACAGGGGCAGCTGGTGTAGGTTATGGAGGGACAGGGGCAGCAGGTGGAGGATATGGAGGGACAGGGGCAGCAAATGCAGGATATGGAGGGACAGGGGCAGCAGGTGCAGGATATGGAGGGACAGAGGCAGCAGATGGAGGAAATGGGGGGACAGGGGTAGCTGGTGGAGGAGAAGATGGGGCAGTTGGAACAAGTGGAGAGCAAGGGGGAGGGACAGCTACTCTAGGAATCCCAGGAGCCCCAATAGTAATATATCCACCAGGACCCTCCGGTACAAACATGCCCATCGTTCATTCAGCTGGCCCTGGAATGCCGATTTTTGTCTTTCCCCCATCAGGAGGAGGGACAGCTGGAGCATTTAGTGGTGGCACTGGGGGGGGAGAAGGGTTTTCAATAGGGTCTCCTGGGTTTGCAATAACAGCAGGCGGAGGGGCAGGAGGAGGGAAAACGGGGGCAGGTAGTCCGCAGATTTTTGTAATTCCTCTTGATGGGTCTCCACCTGGCATGTCATTCCAGGGAGGCTTGCTCTCAGCTGGAGGTAGCATTGGTGGTAAATCCTCCAGCGGCCCTGCCAGCCCACCCATAGTCATATATCCCCCCCTCTCTCAAACTGCGGAGGAGGACCAGATAGAAAAGAAGCACTGGTCCTTCAAAGCTCCAGGTCTGAGATTTGCTTCAAAGCCAAGACCTTTGAGTGTCCCCAAAGTAATGCTGGCATCGTCAGCACTGAAAATAGTGAAGAGCCCTTCCTGAAGAGAACAAAGGTGTAAGAAAACAGAAAAGGTAACTACACGTTCATGGCCTTAGGAAGAACTAACCTCAAATAATGAGTTTTTATGTTTTTGAAACTTGCAAACTGTAAACAAAAAGACCACATTTTAAGATGTCTTAATCAATAATCACTAAATAACATTTGAGGTCTGAATGTTAATTTACGGATTCCTTTGTTGAGTTTGGATTTTTCTGTGCTCATAGGACTGCATAATATATGTTGCCAGTATAAAACATGCACAAACCATACAAACCATTAACCAAAAAAGAAGGAGGAATATGTTTTCAAAACAATTCACATGCCAATGCAGTATATACAAAATTGAATGATGTACATTCAGATAGGTCTACTCTCAATTATAGAACAAATATATTAACTTTAAAAAGAAGAATTATAGTTAAATTTTAAAAATATTTTTCTTTCAGATTGCAGTGGATGGCACTGATGTCTGATGTACAACTCTTTATGATCTACGTATGTCACAACCACAATTTGATTATGTTTCAAGTTTCTGGTACATACTGTATACTGTATGTGTGTCTGAAGACTGTGAAAAGAAAATATTAAAAAAAAAATAAAAAAATCGAAATGCCTGTGTACAGTTTCAGTTTTATTAAGTAATACATTTCTTTTTTATAGCCATTTAACCTTATTACATTACATTCTATTACAGAAACGTGATCAAGATTTGCATGTCTTTCATCAGTAATATGCTTACCTGGCTCAACTGAAACATGAAACCAATAAATCCCACAGATATTTGACAGTCCTGTTTGTTTCTCAGAAGGTTCCTTGGGAACTTGTTATACTACAAATATAATTTCATAAATTTCAAATATTTCACATCACACAGTGTCCCAACAGACACATTCATACTGGTAAGTGAATACAAGTGACTTGCTTACTTCTAAGTGAGTACATATTCATTTTTTAAAAGAAAGTCATGAACAAACATTTTTTCAGATGAAGTTATATACAGAAATACTGGCATCATAATACACATTTTGTAAAGAATCATGGTAAGATACAGCATGTTTTATTTTTGAAATGCACTACATTTGGCATGGGACCAGTCTCTTACCTCTGTTGCAACCTGTGTAATCTGGTGACGCTTTATTAAGCCTTAAGACTCTTAAGTCTTAAGCCTTACGAACACTGGGATGTGGGGTCTAGGAAGAGGTATGTGATACTGGGAGACGCCTCCCAAAAGAAAGCGTAAAAGTGTGTTTTGCATCTACAAGTGATGCTAAGAAAACAAATGTTCAATACTGGTTTCCTCCTCAACCATTCTTGAACAATACTGAAAGCAGCTCTTCTGACATATGATGACATTTCTGGATTTGTCATCAGCCCAAATCAGTGGATTCAACACCTGCCCAGTTAATCTGTACTTGCAGAATAACCATCTATTTCACCCAATCCATAAACTGCAGGAACAACCCGTTTTCCCTCTTTTCCAGCCATGCTTGGTATTATTCTGAAGAGGGAGACAGGTGGATTGGAGAGCAGGGAGGGTGGTATGGTGGGAGTGGATGGAGGCAGAAACAGTATGTTATCACAGCCATAATCACACAGTGAAAACAGCATCTGAATTGTCACATAAACACACAAATTATGGCTGATCTTGACCACATTTTCATTCTCTTCTGTACTTTATATCAGGCCTAAAAAAGCATTAAGAGATACAAAAGAATTTCATAAAAAGTGCTTAGAAATTCTAGATTTTCTGGCCCTCATAAACACCTGTGCTGATTCCACTGGGCATAAATCTTTGCTGCTTCACACAAAAAGGACTGCCAGTTAAAGAATATCATTTTACTGGATGAAGTTAAAAAATGTCTTTTATGAAAGTAAATCCTACGGTAAGTATTGAGTGAAACCAGGACAATTGCCATTTCTTAAGCACTTTGATATTTGATTTGCAATATAGTTTGTGAACTAAAGTATAATACAATCTTATTACAGTTCATCAATTCAATGTATTTTATCTTGGAGTGATTCATTATCAATTGAGCTGAGAAACTTCCAAGGTGTGGTTTATGTGCAGTTTTATTAAATATGAGTTACAACATAAAGGGTTTATTAGTTTCAGGTGAGAAAATGTTGCACCATGTATTTTAGTGTGCGTCACTGTTGCAAAACAACTACATTTCCACCCATCCAAGAAAGATATAAATCACGATAACCTGAAACTTCACTTATTAGCCATTGTCAAGAGACAAAAAGGTAAGATATTGCATCAGTGTACTGTATGTCTACGTTTTTAGCATAAGTTTACTAGAGTGTATTTGTTGTGATAGATTGAGCAGTTTTGGTTTGTATTAATTGATATCACACAGCTTTAAATGTAATATGTAGCATATAATTTAATGGCTGTCTTTTTTAAGTCTGGTTTGCTTTCAAGGATGGATTGTTAAATAAAATATCTGTGGGAATAATACTGTACATAACAAGCAAGGAAGGCTTATAAATCTCTGTTGTGACTGGACATAAGAATGTAGAAGATGGTGGAGGCAAAGGAAATAAAACCTGTGTACAATAAAACAGTTTCTGAATAAAATAAATATCTTATCCAGTTTGAAATCCTTTGAGATGCCAAAGTCAAGTATATAATATTATCATTACATCTACTAGGCAAAGGGGATGTAAAGTAGTAAAGTAATATAAAGTATAAAAATAGCCATAATTGCTATTGTTTTGTCCAAGGGTGAAACTTTTTGTACTGAGCATATGCAATGAATCCACTCACAAACGTCTGATACTTTAGGCAAAAAGACCTAAATTAAGTTCTGAATAATATTTCAAGATTTGAATGACTCACACCATAGATGTTTGTATTTACAGTAAATGTACATCAAAACTAATGCTGACTTTTTATTTTCAGGCACTTTTGTCCAACATGAAACACTTTGTGCTTGTGGTTTTGTTTTTGGTTGCAGTCTCCGATATTTCTGTAAGTACTCTGTCTACTCTTCCTGCCATTCTGAGTGTAACCATACACATATATTTGTATTTACTGTTGGCCATAAATGAGATATATTCCATTATCTGTGTTGTTATTCTTTTGATAATATTAAATTAGTTTTCGTAGCAAAACATTTAAAGTATTCAAAGCTGAATACGTTTTTATCTCCCCCTTTCTCTTCCATCTCTCTTCTTAAGAAGTCTAAAATTGCATTTTCTTCTAAACAATTTGACTGGTGTGCTATACTGTATGAGAATTAAAATGGTTGTTATTTCAATAGGCATTCCCAAGATGGTTGCCTCTGCCGGGTTCAGGGAGACATGATGATAGGATGCCTCATCACCATGGGGAGCACCCTAAGTTCCCAGGAAGAGACCCACACTGCAAGGGAAAGACAACAGCTGCGCCAACTTCAACCACCACTGTCACTACTAGAACAATCCCTGTTAAAACAAGTACGACTGTACAATCTATAACCTCCAGCACAACTGTGTCGTCTGCGTCTACTACTGTGTCCAGCACTGCTGGGACGACTGCACCTAACAGAGGGGATATTATGATAGTCTGACCTAACATAGAAAAATAAAGCTGTGTCTGCCCTTTCCTTTATGGAAGTTAATCCATTTGTTTTACTGCAATGTTCTACAGTACAATTCTATGCAGAATAATTAAAACAACAAATACAAACTTTGAAAAACATTCAATATTTTAGGTAAGATCAGATCAAAAAGAGCTTTTTAGTCCCTGCATCTTCAAAATAATTGTAAATTTTACAATTGCTGTTTGCAAAAAAAATTGTTGGAGACTTCTCTCTCTTTTATGTCTTTTGTTTTATTAACACATCTGAAAAATCTCAACAGCTAACTGCAAAACAAAGAACAATATCCTTCATTTATCTATTATACCCTAGATGCCAGCTATCTTAATTTGTAAGGCATCACATCATATTAGAAAAAAAAAATTATATTTTATATTCCTTTCACTTTTTCTGAAAGGTATGGGGATTCAGGATTGTTAACTATGCATTGTTAACATTGTTAAGTAGCTATGTTTTCCTCTTTAGTTCTGGTGTTTTAAGTTGTTACAAAACTAAATTAGGTTAGTAAGTTAAAGTTATTAGTTTGTAAGTACGTAGTCCTTCAGCCTCAATGTATTTTTTAGCCAGCTGTTTGTGTCTTTTACACAATTTTTATTAATCTATGCTATGCTATAAATCTGAAATAAAATCTGTTCTGTCAGCAGCAATGAGTTTGGTTCTTATCTACTATAGGTTTACCATTGATTGGAATACGATTTAATAAATGAAGTATAGGTGGCTCCAAATGTGCTTGCATCCATCCATTCATTGTCATTATTCCTATTTCACATAAAATAAAATAAATGTACTCTGAGATGTTAAACAATCTGACAGCTCCTCATGCTCCCTATCATTGCAAAATCAAGTTTAATTATTGGCTGTTAGAAGCTTGTTCACATTGTTTGTTGAACATTCTCTTTCCACATTCATTATCTTGTGCCATTTTGTTGAACAGAAATTGTGACAGAGTTAAAAGCCTTAATTATGATGTCTGAATAGCAGTATTTGTTCATCTCTATGTGTAACTTCATTATTGAGCAATTTTTATGTGGGAGTTATTGAACATTACTTTACCCAATACCCTGTAAAATTTACTTTTGGTGTATATGTTTGTTAAAAAGTGCAAAGGTTTCTCTGACACCCTGAAATAAAATCAAGCTGGCAGCTTATGCAAACCCTATACAGTAGCACAGTAGCAGCAATAACACTTTTTTTTTATCATACAAGAAGCAAGAGGGGTGTTCTTTGATATTCAACATCACACAAATAGGACATATAGAATTTTTATTCTAAAATTAATAGCTAGCTATTCTATTGTGCCGATGCGTTTATTCTTTCAGCGCTAGCATAGAGCATCCAGCAATAATATGTCTGATATGCTCCTCTTGTTGGTGACACAGCCTGCATTTGCCATCCACATCTTGAGGTTATTCCTCTGATGATAGTGAGTGTTCAGTGCCTGATGTTCAGCTGCCGTGATAAGACTCTCTGTCTGTCCTTTTAGTCCAGAGCTTTGTAGCCATCCAATTATAATAATAATAATAATTATTATTATTATTATATTATTATTATAGTCCTCAAAGGGGAGCATTACAATAGTCCAGACAAGATGTAATGAAGATATGACTTAAATTGCAAAATTGAGAAAACCTTTTATTATTGAACAGAAATTGTGACAGAGTTAAAAGCCCTAATTATGATGTCTGAATATTGTGAGCAGTATTTGTTCATCTCTATGTTTAACTTCATTATTGAGCAATTTTGATGTGGGAGTTTTTTAACATTACATTACCCAATAGCCTGTAAAATTTACTTTCAGTGTACTGTATATGTTTGTTAAAAAGTGCAAAGGTTTCTCTGACACCCTGAAAAAAAATCAAGCTGGCAGCTTATGCAGACCCTATACAGTAGCAGCAATAACACTTTTGTTTTATCATACTAGAAGCAAGAGGGGTGTTCTTTGATATTCAACATCACACAAATAGGACATATAGAATTTTTATTCTAAAATTCTTCCAGGATGGAGGAATCATACTATCAACAAAGATCATACTATCTTGATGTAGAACATTATTCAGGTTTTAATGTGTAATGTTTTAATGTTTTAGTGAGACTGTGCGTAGTGAGACAAATAAATGTACAAATATTTAGAATCTTATTTGGCTGAGGCATAAATGAAAAACATCTTACATTTGTACTTGCCTAAGCACCTGGGTAATTTACTGAAGTCAGCTTAACAATAACCGAGAAGGAAAAAAATTGTCAATAAAACAGTTTATGGTACAGAAAGTTGATAAGGTAGAAAAGGA
The DNA here is from genome assembly GCF_055471065.1 of Atractosteus spatula. NCBI lineage: Eukaryota > Metazoa > Chordata > Actinopteri > Semionotiformes > Lepisosteidae > Atractosteus > Atractosteus spatula. The sequence goes on along the minus strand of NC_142708.1, from coordinate 59,619,420 downwards.
TTTTATGTTTTTTTCTAACAGTCAAAGTTGAAGCTGTTTGTCTGAGATGATTAGAAGGTTATCAAACAAGGGGCATAGGTGGAGAAGGCATGGTCATTCATGCATTAGTTTGGTTCTGGGGATTCAATTTTCAAATTAAATTTTCAAGATTTTAACAACCGGGGTGAAATTTGAAATAGTAGAAGGTCCGTGAGGTAGGCAGGACCATTACAATACATTAAAATCCTCTCTCTGGTGGATGGGAAGCTAATGGAGCTTTGCTAGAATAAGGATGATATGGCCTGACTGCCTTGCTCAAGTGAGTACCCTGACAGTGCTGTTCTCAAGCAGTTTAATTAATCTAATTGTCAGCAGCCATTTCAGGCTGCAGCTCACCACTGGCAGCCCACTGAAGCTAAGTAAATGTGATCCTGGTCAGAACCTTGATGGGAGACCTCCTGGAAAAAACTAAGGTTGCTGTTGGAAGTGGTGCCTTTGTGTTCCACATGTGTGATATCTCAATCTCAGGGTCCTTGTATTGGCTTAATTTTTCAACCTCCTTAAGACAGACATTGGCATCATCTGGAACATCTAAATCGATGAGAAAACATTGCTTCTTGCTCTGATCATGGAGGATTATGTCCGATCGGTTTGCTCCAATGGTAAGATCGGTGTTAACAGCCATGTCATGCATGATGGTGATGTTCTCCGTCTCCACAGCTTTTTCAGGCTGGTGATCATACCAGTGACCAGGCACTGGTAGGCCAAGCTCCTGAAGCTTGATGAAGCTAATGAAGGTATGACTTAAATTGCAAAATTGAGAAAACCTTAGCCAGGAGGTATTTTCCAAATGCAATTATGAGAACTTACAGATGTTTTACACATGATCCAAAAAAATGAGGAAGCATCAAATTTTTGACCATTGAGGACATGGAGATAACATTTCGATGATGACTGCAGTTACTAGTTTTGGCGAAATTATCATGGCTTATGTTGTGGTGCTATTAAGTATGAGAAAATTGTGGCTCATCCGTATCCTGATAATTTTCCAATGCAGTGGACACATCAGGTTTGGTGTTAATATACAGCTGTGTGTCATCTGCATATATGTGAAAGTTAATGCCCCAATGTTGCATAATCTTACCCAGAGGGAGCATGTACAGTAAATGAGAAACAAGATGGGTTCCAGAACTGACCCTATTGGGACACCACAAGTCACTGGCAACAACTCTGATCTTGTTTCTCCAGTAGAAAAGATAGGAGAAAAACCAGGTCAGAGATGTGCCTTGTAGTCCAACATTGCTCTCTGCAGAAGAATATTTTCATCCACAGTGTTGAAGGCTGCTGAGAGAAAAAGTAAGACAAGACATTCGGAGATTGTTGGAAACTTTCACAAGGACGGTCCCTGTGCTGTTAAAGGGTTGGAAACCTGACTGGAATTTTTGAAAGAGTTGGAGGGAACTCATGTGAAACTGTAGCTGAGTATCTACTGCCTTCTAGAGAACCTTTGAGATGAAGTGGAGGTCAGAGATAGGTCTGTAACTGGAGAGTAGGTTGGGGTCAAGTTTAGATTTCTTCAAGAGGGGTTAACAGCATCCGTTTTGAACAGGAATGGCACTTCTCCAGTCTCAAGGGATTAATTAATCAGGTCTGTGGTAAACTGAATCAGAACAGAAGCAGGCTTTAAACACAGGCATAGGAATAGGATCCAAGGAACATGTAGTTGTTTTAATTTTAAGAATAATGTCCGACATTGCAATAGAAAAGACTAACTGAAGGCGGGGCTGGAAGAGTAACTGTGCAGATTGCACTAGTTGAGGAATTGTGCTTGGTTACTAACCTACCAACCAAATTAATGAGAAAACTGGGCAAAATAGTCTCCTTTTGTTTGTGTATGTTCTTATAAGTCCTACATTGTTTGTGCAATATTATAACTAAGCCATTTTAACATGAAGGGATAATTATTCCTATTACGCTCAAGATTTTTCTCCAATTAAAGCTTTCCATTACAAATCCCTGTGGCCCACACAAGTAGATTTACACGCACATAGGTAACTATATAAAGAGCAATACATTTGAACTTCACTAATCTGCTCTCTCAACAAACCAACAGGTAAAATATTTATTACAATTGACAGGTAAAAAATTGTATTAACTTTAACATCAGAAAAAAACAGAAAGGCTGTTTTTTCTGCTATGGTGTGCTTGGCTGAATTGCATGCATGATTATTTTCATACTGTTTTAGGTAAAATATCTACTTATAACACCAGAGCTTAAAGCCTTTGTTTCTCATTTGTTCAATTTCCTGCATTTCCAATAGCAGATTTTATTCTTTATAATATATAGTAACAGTAGATGGAATGGTATTATTCTATGAATTTTGTTTTATCATCATAAATCAGAGAGGTTACCATGATTAAAATGTCTGAGTGAAAATATTAAGAGCCTGTGATGCTGCTTTTTTCATTCTACAGACCTTCATTACATTGTAAGACTTTGCGACAGAAAGAATTGGAAATCCACTCATAACCAAACAGAGGGTTACAGTCAAAGCTACAGGTAAGAGTGATGTTTAAAATATTTTCAAAGTATCCGTTCACAGCTTCTTACCTCTTAATACCTGTTAATATTAATATTAATATCTCTGCACGGAATATCTTCAAAATACCTGCTCAGTTGTATTGTAATGCTGCAAATAGGTTACTTGTGAAATCTTACTATTTCATTTACCTTTTAGCTCAGCTTGAACATTATAGATAATTAAAATGAACAAATGTTTTTATTGATTAGCTGTGAAAGAGAATAGTAGACAGTTCCAGCCCTGTCTGTAAAATGTACTGTAACTCAAAGAACAGTCAGACCAGTGACAGTCTGTCCCAAGACTCCAACAGCACAACCACATATTAGTTTGCCAAACTTATAGATAGAATTTATTATTCAATTTGTAATTTTTAATTATACAGTTAATACTATGAGTATGTATTTTTAATAATTTATATATTATATGTACATATTTCTAATATATATATAATTTACATATAATTTGTAATAATTTCCAGTATATATATATAATACTGTCATAGTTTAGCATGTTGCACACAATAGATTTCCATTAACACTGTACTGTGTTTCTAAGTGTGTTGCCCCGAGGTGACAGAGCTGCAATGAACAAGATGAGCAACACCCATTGCAATCCCACAAAACAAGCTTGTAGAACCAAAACATAATTTAAATGACACATCTCAGAACAGTGAAATTCCATTCAAAGCAACATAAGATTGTCTACTGTAAATATGTATTTTGAGTAGCACATTATGGAAGGAGGCACAGTGGCTGTAGATTTACTTGTGGTGCTTTTGCTGCTCTTTCTGGAGCAGAAGACAATAAGCTAAACTGTAGTCCTTCTTAAATGACACTGCTCCTTTATACTCTGCCATTTTCTCCATAGCAGATTCATGCATAATATGACAAAGGCACAAACAGACAGGGTGAAAAAAGCCTTCCTGCACCCCAGAACAGCCTTAGTCATTTGGTGTTCAGTCATTAATGTGTAAACAAACTGACCTTTCCTCAGAAATCTGTGAGCCCACCCATAAGATAAGATCACTTTATTAGCCATATACAATTTCTTGCATTAGGAATTCGTCTTTTAGCATACCCCAGCTTGCTCTCCATGAGATACAGACACACAGACAGGGAGAGAAGCTTGGAGTCAGAGCGCAGGGTCAGCCATTGTACAGCACCCCTGGAGCAGTTGGGGTTAAGAGGCCTTGCTCAGGGACCCAACAGAGTAGGATTCTTCTGCCAGCCGCAGGATTTGAACCAGTAACCTTCCAGCCACAGGCACAGATCCTAAGCCACAGTGCCACCGCTCTGCCTCAAGATGGCATATGTATAGTATTCTGCTTTTTCAGGCATAATTATAGTCTCTTTCCACCCTGACAGTAGAATAAAATTAACCTTGGTGCAAAGAAACTAAAGAAGGTGCATGTTTACTCTCAGCACTATGCTGGGGTGTGGTGATTGTTCATGGGCACTGCAGAATCCTGTCATAGAATTACTGTATAAGACACTAGCTTCTTTGGCACAGCTCTCTAAGCCAAAATCCCTGCTAACAAATATAATGTATTAATAAAGTCACCTATTTTTCAGGTGATTGCATCAACCATGAAGTTTTTTGTGCTTACTTTACTCTGCGTGGTTGCAGTTGTCAGTGCTTCTGTAAGTATCTTTTAAATAAATACGTTTGCTCAGTTCAGTATAAAACAGCAATGTTTAAATTAGAAAAGGTAATATAAATCATCACATTTTAATTATCCTTTTTATCTGTTTTTTTCCTGCTGCCATTCTTTATTCCTAAATCATTAAAATTTACTCTTTTAATATTTTACAAGTCATGTTTTTATGTATCATTTAGATGTGATAAATCATATTGCTGTTTGTTACAATATTTCCTAAATGCTGTATATTAAACTTTTGTATACAGGAAGAAAATGAGCTTATAGTGTAAAAAATTAATCACTTGAACTTTGAAGAACTTTGCCTAACAGAACCAAAATGATTCTTCTCTTGCTTTGGCGTGATCTGTATTGCTGTAAATCACTGGTATTTGGGGATATTTGAGTTATACTGTTTCTACATTATATTCTGTATATAGAAATTATTATTATATCATTATAATCATAATTGAAATACATACTAAGATACTTGGCAGAAATATATACTTTAACACTCAAACGTCCCCCTTTTTTAAATTAGGAATAATGTAGCATAGTAGATTTTCTGTAGCTTTTGATACACCTTGGCTGTTGTGCTACATGAGAATTAAAAGGGCTTTTACTTCAACAGGCATTCCCAAGAGGGCCACCTCCGCCGGGACCAAGGAGACATGATGATAGGAGGCCTCCCCCCCCCCATGGGGAGCACCCTAAGTTCCACGGAAGAGATCCACACTGCAAGGGAAAAACTACAACCGCGCCAACTTCAACCACCACTGTCACTACTAGAACAACTCCTGTTACAACAAGTACTACTGTACAGTCTACAACTACCCTCACTAGTACTACTGCTACAACATTACCTTCTACTGCCACTACACTTAAGTGATTACTACAGCTAGTAGACTGGTCAACACTTCCCTGTGCTGAGGAATAACACTGTCTCATACCTGCCAAAATTTGTAGATTGAAACCTCTAGTCCATTAGTTCAACCACAATTCCACTCTTCACTATGTGTGAAGCAAGATGTGCAGCATGATTTTTCAGGAATTTCCTTTTCTGAACTCCAGACTTTTTCACAGAAATTGATATTTGACCATGGTCTGTTGGAGCTACATACCCGTTTAATGATTTTACTGTATACAGTATATTAGAAAATTGTATTAAAAAATTATGAGTAAAAGCTGTCTAAGGAATAAACACCATATCTGTGCTTATTAGCTTAAAAAGCTTAAAAAACACAAAAAAACAAGACCCTTTACTAATAGAATATAAAATAATTATCTAGACTTTACTTTTGCATATATATTCTATACTGTATGTCAATTAAAGCTTTGTTGAACACCACTCAGAACTACCACAATATGATGTTTACTGTTTTGCATTGTACAAAATATCATTGGAAGGGAACACAGAGATTGCTGAAAGAAGTCTCAGCATTGTCAATTATGGTTTTTATCAATTTTAGTCTTTCCTTAATTAGAAGACTTATAATTTTTCTTAAATCTGACAGCAGTATGATAGTGGTTGTATTAGTAATATAGTAATAGTATGACTGCTGTATATTGTTTGATATCAAATCTGTAATTTAGTTTAATAGTGTAGTGAGCAAAGTTGTGAAAATGATCAAATATTTACAGTAAACATCTTGCATATGTACAGTATACATGCTTTTCTTGGTGTCCAACAGCAAACAGTGCAAGATCACAGGGAACGGTGGTTATTATTTAGTTTTGCTTGAAAATAATTTTTATTTCTTTTAAATGGTAATGTTATCTCCAGTTTTAGTCTTTGTTCTGTTAAATTGAAAGCTTTGTTTTGTCATCTTTTCAATGCTATGTTTTACAGTAAACAGTCCACTTTCTGTACTGTGAATGTGCATTAAAGGTCTTTCAGCATCAGCAAAGGCTCGGTTGATTTATTTACTTTAAACATCTTGGAATGATAATTCAGAATTGTATTAATGAAGCCCAAGCAATTGAAATGTTTGCATAATCAAGCTAAATCTTAAAAGAAGATTAACTGTAGATTAAGCTCTCCAAAGCTTTCTCACACTGAAGACGTCTGCTTGACATCTTCAACATTTTCATTTTTAATCACATTTACTGTATATTGTGGTGATTAGCAATGACCAAAAGCAAAAGAGAATACAATTTTAAGTGTGTTAAATGAGTGTTTAAATATCTTTGCAGGCCTTACCTTTATATATGCATAGTATATACAGCATACAGTATATATGCCAATTAGTAAAATTTCTCAACTCATTATATGTTTTGAATTATACTGTTACGGAAGCCGGTACTGACTCCCGTGATGTGCGTTATTAAAGACCCTATGCAGACGGCATAATCCGAAAGTAGGTGGAAAAGGACAACGGGGAGGACACGAGGATCAGGGCAGGTTGAAAAAATCAGGGGGTGTGGCCATGGCAAACAAGTCCAATGGAGTCCAAGGGAAAATCCAGGATGAAGTCCAATAGTCCAGAACCGGGTGATCCATCCAAGACAAGACAAAGTTAAAAACCGGAACGGGATCCGGTGCAGGGAGAGGGAATAAAAATGGGATGACGGGGCCAAGCGCTCTGAGCCCCAGACTCAGCTGGGTCAGGACGCCGATAGGAGGCCTATGCCCTCAAGTCGCGGATGTAGGGCAACTTGATGGTAGGCGGGCCTCCGGGCATCCGTCTTCCAATGCAGAGCCAGGAGTAGTGAGAGCTCCTGACTTAAATAAGGAGGGGCAGGATTGGAAACATGATCAACTGAAATGTGAAAGAGCCGGAGCGCCCTTAAGAGGAGGGATTACAATCGTGACATATACAAAGTCTTAATCATGGACATTTCACATCTCAAATTTTTTTTTATTAGAGCTGAGTTTTTGTTTGTTATTTGGTAAAGGTTATCAAGCCAGTCAATTCATTTAGGATATCATAATAACATCATACTTCATACATCATAAGACAAACACACTATTTTCCATATGCCTCTTTTACCACTTTAGATTTCAGTTTTCTCCTCTTAACAGGGAATCTCATACAAAGATGTCAGTTCAGTAGGTGACACTAGAGAGCTAGCAGTGCATAGGAGTGCATACAAAAATTGAGAATTAAATAGCAATCAGAAAGTGCAAAAGTGTAGTTAATGCATAATTCAGTCACACTTTTGTGGTAGTAATGTTCCAGGGAAAGGTCATTAAAGCATGTATACAATATATCTATGCTTGATTTGATTTTCTTAAATTGGTATCCATTGAATTCGTATTTAAAAAACTTCTGTGAGAAATAATAGAATTATAGAATAATTCTCTGGAATTTTCCAAAAATACCATTCAAGATATCCTTTCCATAGTATCCTAGCACTGTTATCAAATAAACATTTCTAATTAAGGCAGAAATGAGTTCTATAATATAGAAAGTTCTTCAGAAGCAAGATAATTCCATTTTACAGATGTCACTAATTCTGAATTTAATCATCTGTTTTTAATTCTATATGGTACTGAAATGCACAAGAAGCATGGAAAAATAGATTTACTGTGGATTCCATATTTTTAGTCATTCTAACTTTAAATGATATACAATGTAGAGTACTATTTTTTTACGTTATAAACAGTGTTATTTTTGAATATTTAAATTAAAATGTTTTAAATGCAGTACTTAGCCATTTACAAATCCCACAAATTCTTATCAGAACAATTTAAGAAAACATTGACAGGCTGTGAGTACATAATCAAACCAGTAGCCAGTGGGGAAAATTGTGTTTGCCTTGAAGTGTGAAACAGGTTCAGTCTTGTCAGCATAAAATAGTGTGGTCTGCAAATCCCGGATCTTTGCATTGTGCAAATGTTCCCTTTCAGATATAAATGTTGGGAGATTATATTGTCTTAAAAATAAACTAAAAATATACAGATTGATATCATTGTTTTAAGCAAATGAAATCAAATACTAAGAAAACATACATTACAAAATACATTTTAATATCAGTAATTTTTGTGATAACTTTCTTTTTACTTTGTGCTTCCTAAAATTGTAGAAATACAGTAGCATACATTTAGCTGAAATAATCTGAAAAGGGAAGGACCTTCATAAAGTCAACATCAAGAGAAAGTCCACATAATTGCACTTGTTAGTCATTTTTATTTTTACTTTCACTACTGCTCTTCCAAATGGCTGCTTTATGTAGATTCTTTTTCACTTTTTATGTCACTTAAAGACATTGGTGTTCCCATTCAAAAATGAATGAACTGTAGTTTCTAAGGCCATATGATAGATTAGTATTTGAACTGTTAAGAAAAATCGAACAAACAGGGAGGGCTCCCTCAATAACATTGCAGCTGGTGAAAAGACAATAACCTGATATTAAGGACTGAAATTAAAGTGAATGCACTGGGGTTTGTGTAAGATCTTCTCTCTCCTGGTTTCTACAGTAATCTCAGACCACAGGACTCTGAAGAGGTGTATACTGTAGGACAGAACACAGTGCACATTCCTATTATAAACCCCCATTTAGTGCATTACATGAAAACATATAGAATAAGAACATATGGTAAATGCTCAAATTATTTAATTTTTATAAAAATGTTAGCAGACAGAAAAAAATAAAAAGCTAGGTTTTAGATAAACCTTTTTTCTCTAATAATGGGTGGTATATCATATTCTTTTATGAAATGTACACGCATTAAATGTTTGCATGCAAAGATATAATATAAGGAAAAAAATAAAACAAAAGGTACTGCAAACTAGATATGGCACTATAATTCTTGTCTTTGTATCCCTGAGGAATGTTTTTTTTTCTTATCTTCACATACTGCCTTTACCTGCTGTGGTCAATATAATCACATACTATACCATACCTGGTGGTTTCACATTGCACAACAACATGACCACATAGGGCCACATAGAACAGAAGGAAAAATAAAGCTAGTGAACTATAATGGCTCTTTCATTTCAACATAGAGATAATGATCTTGGAGAAGAAGCAGGCATGTTCTCTGTTTATGGTTAGCTTGCTGCTTTAAGTAGCACTTCCACAGCATTTACAAGGAGACCAATTCTAAACAGTCAAATCCTCTAAGTTGAAGCCTTCTGATATGAGCAAGTAATTCTCTCCCTGTTTGTTTTGATACTTCAAACAAAGATGTTAATTTGTTAATTGGTGCTTTTCCTCCTTTTGAGCAGTTATGGCTGTTGTCAGCCCTGTGCAATCTGTTTTTTGTCTTTATTGTCCGGCTGCTGGCTCAGTAACAGTATTCTATCTCTGTTCTTTTGGTCTGCTGCTCTCTTATGTCCTCCTGTTTAACACTTTAACACTCTTTATGCTGTTGTAACTTCATATTGATCCTGAAATCCCAAAAAGAACTGTTTCAGGGACATAAGTTGGCCAGAAACTGGTTGAAACTGGTTAAAAGCATCCTCTGTCAATTTTTGTACTATTTTGTACTTATCAAAATGTAGTATTGTCAGCAGATGTGTCTCTTACAACATGGGTATACTGAGGCAGATCTGCCTCACTCCTGCTTCACTCTTGACTGACCTCTTTGGCAGAGTAATATGACCTCTTCTCAGTTTTAAATACACTCCATATACAGTAGTTATCACGTTCAGTTTTTGGTTTGTTTCACTGTTTCACCTTGTGGAAACAGCCTAAGAACAAATCCAAATAAGAGATCAAATGAGACATATTTACAACAAATTCCGTAAAAATGTCTCTTACATTCTGTTCTTGAAATGTATAAAAGTAGTGTTTGGAGATTTATGTTTTTTTATATTAACATACCTGATGGGTAAGACACTGGTTTTTAAATTCAACACCACAGACTTCTTTATGGCTCCAATTAAATTTACACCTTGGGACTATTGGTAAGTGAAGTATGTTGGCTTTGTCATCTTTACAAACATTTGTAACATCACACATGTGAGCAATTTCTGTAAATAGTTGCTGGATCACACTAATTGCCTGCAGCATTAACAAGTAGCCACTGGAACACATGGTTTCTGTTGATTAGGTGTAGAATGCCAGAACTGCTTTTATTATTAAATTTAATGTTGAGATAAAGGCAGACCAGAAGATGGATGAGAACTCATTACAGCCTCAGTATTAAATTAATAACACACACAAATTATTCATACCTTTATGTTTTGATCGTTACAAGAAATAGAGAGGATTTCAGAAAAATATATTTCACTTAGAAAGTCTTGAGACATAAAATAATTTTACTACAGTGTACTAGAAAGTCAGGAAATGTACTGCATATTTCCTTGGTGCCAATAATTTAACCCAGAGCTTTGTGAGTACTTATTGGTATTGATATTACAAATAAGAGGAGGCTTGCATAACCAAAATATAATACAAATATTTTTATAATAACTTTAAGAAATTTCACAATACAACCTGTATAAATACTTTTTATAATGTATTATTATGTATAATACCCTAAATATAACTTACATTTATTTCCACAGATGTTGGCATTTTACTATTAGACAATTGACACATTTTATTTTATTTCAATAGCATTAATTCAAGTGTCTCTCTGGGTCATTTGCCACTAAGGCATGCATAATAACTGATTAGTTAAATATCTAATCTAACCATTATTCAATTATTGGGCAGGCTGAACTTTGCAAAATAGCACAAGTGATTTCTATATGTACTGAAGCAGACTAGCAATACATACTGTAATAATGAAAGAATGCATGATTCAAGTCCATTGGAATCCTTTATTTTATGATCTATACTTAACATACATTCATTGATTCATAATATAATGGGGTTTAAAACAATCTTAGTTGGCTGCAGGCAGATGAAGATGTTTTGAAGTGTGGGGGGGGTAAAGGTGTTTTAGTGATTTAAGGCAAGCACACATCAAGAAACTGAACTGGTGCACTGAAAACTCACTTTGCACAAACACTGCTGAACATGTTTTTGTTATATTTATTAGAACTATTGATTTTCTATCAGTCAGTGAAGAAGATGAAAGTCTACATTTGTTTTCTGATTGTTTTAGACAGCAAAGCCTTTGTTGTAGTAAGTATTATTATTATTATTACTATTATTCAAATAGATTTTTAGCTTTTGATATGGTAACATTGGTAGTTTTAATTATATTTCAAATGTCATTAAACCACGATTTATGCAAAACTTTAAATATGGATAGCATATACCATTGTACCTAAATGTTCTTAAATTTGTCTTATACAGTAGTTATGTTGTTGCTTTGGAGCCAATTGGAGATTTGATCATCTAATGCCTGTGTTTCTTTCTTCAGTAGTAATAAAAAAATATGAACATTCTTTGGTTTTTGAAAAAACATAAACGTATTAGGAGGCACCATATCAAGCTGAGTTTTCCACTAGTTTGAAACACCCTAAGCAACAAACTTTTGAGAAGGGTCTATCATACTTCTACTCTCTCATTCATTAAAGGGACAGAGCTATGTAAGTTTTATTTAGCATGAAACCATACCTAACATATCACTTTTTGTACTGTACATGAATAGAAATGTACTATAGGCTTATGAAAGATTTGCTATGTGAAAAACTCTGTGTACTTACATGAGCACAACACTGTCTTACACGTTTTATGGGGTGTTAATGAATCATGTGAGCTAGTAAACATAGAAACCAGCTGTGTGTTTATGGAGTGTATTTATACAGTACACTTATTTATAATTGTTGATAATCTGACAGTTCTGAGTTGATAAGGACTAATGAGTTCAAAAGGATCATACTTAAGGCTAATTTGTTAATTCAAACTGTTATCTTTCAGAATAAATTTATACTCACAACCTATGTTTGAGAACTAAAGTGAAGCAAAGTCCTCTGCTGTTGGTAAATTTCATTTTGGTTTTCCTTTATACCTGTAATTATACCATTTTTTCTTTGTCCCCTCAACGCAGCCCACAGAAAAAAGGATGCCACTCTCCTCTAAACTGCACATGTCTCCTGGAGGTTTCTTCAAAGCGTCCCCACTGAACAAGCCTCAGTCCCAAAAAGAAACAATACTCTTCCCACTCCAAAGAACAATACCTGTGGTACCCAGATTTTCAGGCACATACCGGAGACACTCTACAGTGTTTGTCATGGGACCTCAAATGAGCAAGAATTCACCTGTTTCAAGGTCTATTCCTCTACGAGGTCCATCTCTGGCTCTGCCGCCAGCAGGCCCTGCACATCTTTACAGACCACAAGTTTATGTATTCCGACCACCTGCACCCGCACCCTTGCCACCTGTTGAGAACAGAGGTTCTCAGCTGCATGCCCGTTCTACCGCGCCAGACCCGGCACAACCGTGTAGCACTCGAGTCGCTGTGAGATCGCCTCCATTGGCGCCCCAGGCCCAAAGGCCAGTGTCTCCGCTCTTCGTTTTCCTGCGCCGTGCTGTTCCCGCTGTGGCGCCTCCTCCGGTGTCGCGTTCAGGTCCACGCTTTGTGTTTGCAACAGACCGCGCAGCCTTTCCTGGTGTATTGTTTGTGCCTGGTCAGAAGACCCTGTCAGCACACTTAACATCTCCAAGACTTCCGCCAGGCCCACAGCCCAGTCTTACAATACGTCAGCCCCAGCCACCATCTCCAACTCTTCCCCCTGCAATAATTCCAACCTCAATGCCCAGGATCCCATCCCTCCCAAGCATTGTAAATCTGCAAGGTCGAATTATTGTCATTCCATATGTCTTTGCTCCTCATAATTGTTTACACAAGCAAAAGCTTATGGCTCACCCTAGCCTCACAACGGGTTCCCCAACTACAAGCTCTGCTGTATCCACTGTTGGTAAAACAAGCGCTCTTGCCACAACTGTAGCTACCACCACCAAAGGAGACATGACTACAGTCGACACAACAACAGCTAGTACAACTATAACAACTGTATCTGTTGATAAAACAACTTTAGCTGAAACCACTATATCTGAAAAAAACATATCTGGCACCACTTTAGCTGCCACTACAACAGCAACTACAGCTGAAACAACAGTAGCAGAGACAACTGTGGCAGATATAACACTTATTACTGCTGTTATTTTAGATGACACAACTACAGCTGAAACAACAGCAGCAGAGACGACTGTGGCCGAGATGACAGTAGCTGAAACAGCTGCGGCAGATATAACACTTATTACTGCTGCTATTTCAGACGACACAACTACAGCTGAAACAACAGTAGCTGAGACGACTGTGGCCGAGACAACTACAGCTGAAACAACTATAGCAGAGACGACGGTGGCCGAGACAACTACAGCCAAGACAATGGTGGCCGAGACAGTAGCTGAGACGACAGTGGCCGAGACAACTACAGCTGAAACAACAATAGCCGAGACTACAGTGGCCGAGACAACTACAGCCGAGACCACTACGGCTAAAAAAACAGTATAATAATGACTTATGTTAGATAGGATTTCCCTCTTCTGGAAATAAGTGACAATACAAAGAATTGCAATTTATTCATGGTTAAGGTAAAAATATGTGGTGCCATTCTAAAAGGCGATTCATTTAAAATATCCTGTTGTTTGTCATTTATTCACTAATTGTGCTTTAACAACTCTGTTGAGACTTTTGGACTTAAAAAGTTATCTCACTGATCCCTCTTGTGACCAATCTTGGTAATGTACACAAATTGAGCTGGAGAAACTTTATTCTAAACTGGGTTAATTTAGGGTCTGCTAGAATGCCATATTTTCATTGCAATCTTTTTGTTAAAAGGATACATACAGTACTCAATATACATAAAACTGACCCACAAATCTACTGTATTTCTGTTTAAAAAATAAAGCCATGACTAGAGGAAAACTAGTCACTGCCAAAATTGCTGCATATTAATAACTTACCCATATGTGACATGAGAAAAGGATTGATGAGACTTTTGAAACAACTAAATACAAAAGGCAGAATGTTGTTGTTTAGATGCAGAATAGTATGTTTTGCGGTGAAAATGTTTTATCTGTCACATGTATAAGCAATGGCACTTTTCTGTTTTGTTTTACCTTGTAAAGAAGCATATAAAGATTCTCTTAATCCCATGTAACACAGTCAGTCATTGTTAGCAAATGTTTTACCGGGCTAAAGAATAATTCAACACTGAGCATAAACGTTTACGGTCTTAAAAATGTACTATTATAAGTGCTACCTGAGTTTGTCTTCCAGAAATCCAATTCTTACATTTACTGTAGTTGACATCTTTATCTTGTATTTTATATTAACTTCCTGTCATCAATGTTTTACAAACCACGTGCTTTGGCAATTTTCCCTCCACTTTTGTTTCATACATTTAAATCAATCAAAGTTTAATAGTAATTCATTAAACAGAAGTTCTTGCTGTTTTGGGATACTAGGCCATAAACATCACCATATGCCTCACCAGTAACACATGGAAACCTAATCGAATCCATCATTAACATTAGTTTTAAAAAAACTTGCTAATTGTAGTTGTGTGAATACTCAGGTGACATTACAAAATATTAATGCTTCAGTAATCTAGAATGGATGTGTTGTTCTTATATACTTTGTAGAAAACTTTTCAGAAAAACAATGCTTTTAATTTTAATACAAACACAGAGGCATACCAACAGTGCAAAAGATGTGTAAATAACAGGACAAAGCTGAAGAAGGGCTTATTTTTAATGTATTTTCAAACAGCAGAAACTAATGGAAACACAGCAACGTATTTCACAGGAGCAATGCACCATTCATTCACATTTTTGTCTTCATAAATTAATGAAGCAGAATAACTGCCCAATTAATCTACTGTAAGTTACTAATCCTATTTTAATAAGCATAAAAATAAGGCCTTAATGATGTACAGTATAATACTGGAAAAAGCGAAACTAGGTTTTCTACACAATATACATTTCATAAATAAGAAACCAAGGGTGTCAATTCTTTAATGGAAGGTCAACATTGTGTGTTGTTCTAGAAGTATGACTTTCTCACATAGTCTTGATCTGCTGCAGTTTAAGAACAATAATATCTCCATTTAAAACCTGCATTTGGACAATATACCAAGTTGAACAATTAAGAGTCAGTAAACCTGAGATTTGATGAGTTTAGGAATTAAGAGTAGAAAACATGACATTAATAAAAAAAATTACAGTTAAAACACGTGGAATTTCATGTTTTATAAGATTTAAATGCATTACAAGAAATGGCGGCTGACAAGAAGTAATGGAAAATGTGGCTAAACAGTTGATGAATTAGGGAAATCTAATCTAAGTGCCTTTCAATACAGTATAATGATTACACTATTTTTCTATTTTTACCACTTTTACTTTTATGTATTTTAGAGACCAAGTGACTGGATTTGTCTTGAAACTGCTTAAAGGAGTTACATCACAAAATGCTAAAACAGGTATTATCACTTTTGCATAGTGTCTGCCTTCAGTTGTTTCATCAAGACAGACTGGGTGGCCAATTTTCAACGCAAAGCTCTATTTTCTCAGGGCTGAACTAACACCACAGGACTTGTTCTACATTGTGACGTGATTTGAAGCACATCAGGAGTACAAAAGGGTATTCTGCTGAACAACTGGAAAAATACATTTCAGAAAACATGCATTTCTGGTTTCCTGTCCCAACATGTATTTGCTCGATGAAAACAAAAGCAACTTCTAACGAGCTGGAGAAAGAAAAATATTTCAGAGTATCGCATAGTAGAATATCCAGGTTTTCCAATATAACTGGTTCTGTACTGCCACTGCACAGGTCATTCAATGCAACGCTAACTGCATAAATCGACTTATTAGATTACTTGAATAAGTATAGGAACATCATACTAAAACAAATGGTAAATTAAAGTTTATAGTACCAGCCAAATATTCTTGTACAAAGCAGGGCTTAACCAAATTGATTGTGCACACTGCAGACCAAATTCAAACACATTCAATGAACATGATTGAAATAATCAATTAATGAATCTCTACAAGATTATGAACACTTTTCCAAATTAGGCTAGCTGTGGGATTGTGGGACTGTGGGATTTTGCTAGCTTCTAGGCAGCAATACAGTGGGCCCATCACTGTGTGTCCTCCTGAGGCATGAGCCCTCCATCCTGCGCTGTGTTGTAGGATCCACACCCACTGCACTTCATTCCCAGCACATGAAAAGGCACTGTGCAGTGAGTCTGGCAGTCGTTACACAATATCTAAAGGAAAAAAAAAGAGGTCAAGTGAACTTCTGCCAATACTATAGCAGAAGACCAGAAATAAATTACTTAATTGAGAGAACACAGTTGGAGAGCCATAGCACTATGGCTAAATTACATACGTGCAATGTCCCACTCAATCATATACTGTAGTCGCATGTAACTCATAAACCAGGGATACAAATCCAGAGGTTACATACAGCATCTCCATGATTAAGATCACTTAACATCTTTTATCTTTTAGCTCGTAATAGAACAATGTGAGTGCATGCAACTAGATAAAGAGTATCTAGAAAAGAGATGCACTACACAGAACTTTATATTTTAAAAGGTAATCTAAGGTAATGTTGATTAATGGTGTCAATACATTTCGAGGGCACAAGTCCCTACCTGAGCAGCTGGTGTGCAATTCACAATGTGACAATGGCCGAATTGGTTCCAATGCTTGTATTTTAGCAAAAAATATTGTACAGTCAAATGCCCATAGAAGACACGGTGGTGTTAATTTTATTCTCTTACAATTTGAGGCAGTCTGAAAATATCAACCTCATATTGAAAAAGGTCTCAAAGCTTTAATCATCCACTTATTAAAAAAGTCACAAATACTATTGTAAAAAATAGCAATGACAATCCACATTTAAGTAATTTGTAACAGCACCCACTGAAGAAACTTGTTATGCATCTGTATATGGGTCCCAGACATTTTACAATGTTCACAGTCTCAATGTCCTGAAGTTATACCCGTATGTCACAATGTTCTCTCAGCGGGGTAAGCATCAGCTGCTCTCAATACAAGTTCTTCCTTATTTTCTCAAGTCTCATCTTTTGTTGTCCCTACCTATGCCATTGGATCCTTTTACATCAACCAGCTCAAGTGTGTTGCTATTGTACAACAGGATTTAGGAAACAAAACATTCCCGCACAAGGCAGAAACAGCAAATTCTGCCTGACATACAGTAGCTGAAATACTTCACACAATGTAAGCAGAACCTATGCTATTGCCTTTTAAACATGACAAAAGACACATGCTAGTATAAATGGCATGGTATATATTTAACAGGACAACAAGGTTTATACCAAAAAAATGATCTTGGAGATAAATATGGACTAATTTACTTGTCTGGTAACTGTTTTCTGACACTCCTAACTAAATGAAAAATTGTTAAGTGAGGATTTATTCACACTAAGACGCAAACACACTAAGATTACCTTTTAAAGCTAAAGATTTTTATTTTCGCAATTTATTTTTCAATGTCAAACGAGCTCTAGACAGTTTCTGGAGAAATAAAACACCAGCTTGTGTTTACTTTTAATATTACCTTTACAGTAACATTCCGATATTCAGTTGGCATTGGAGTCTGCGAGATTTCTTTGTCCAGTTCATCCCAATAGTCTTCCATATTCCAGGCAGAATGCATGCACAGTGGGCACCTGTATGCACTGAGTTAAATTTACTTTGTTAGAAAATTGATTTTAGTTTTTAATGAGGATCGGGACCTTTTAGAGAAAGGAAAGAGTGAGAAGCTGTTACTAAACCAATATTGCATAGAGCATTACATTCACCAAAAGGATTATAAAGGGTATAAAGGATAATGCATACTGTTAAATCACATTGCGTAGTGTTATGCATGAATTTGTGCTCATTTTGTAGGCTAATTAAAGTGATGCATTACCGCTACATCAACTAGGTACAGTGTGTGTTTTACCAAGTGCAAGTCTTGGTTTCTCACATCACGAACTTAAGTAAAGTTTTATAGAGCATAGAAAATGAAGTATTGCATACTATAGAAGCAAAATATGCAAGGAGCAAAACAAAAGGAAGCAACTACAAAAACAAAAGGAAATCTGTTTATTAAGTCAAAGCAAATCAGAAAAGCCAACAATCCTTACAATCTGCTAACTTACCCTGTTTTAGACATGTCTTCGAAACAGGTTCTGGAAAACAGAACAAATGCAGTTGCCACATTACTTAGCGAACAAGTGAAGTTGGTATCTGGCATCTTAACTTGAAGTGCCACCACAAACTAAAGCATTACAAACCAGCTCACAAGTCCTGATGCAGGATATATATTCAAAACCTCGGAAATCCCTACACAACAACATGTACCAAAATCAAAAGCACTTAAAAGTCCAATGCGATAGATGCTTACTATCCTTACAGAAATGAAAACTACTTCATATTATTTCAAAGCTGCCCTTGTGATCCAAGGTTACTGGATCATAGATGGATTATCAAACAGTTCAGACATGAAGCCGTGATACCTGAAGCTCAGACTGGACTCCAAGTGTCATTGATGCTCGAACTAACCAGGAGTCAGTTTTTAACTGAGGGACTGGAGCTTACTTGTGAAGAAGGTGACCGCACGGCAAAACATGTGCGCCAATCCTCGACGTATGAATATCCTAAGGAATAAAAGGAGGTGGGAATCAGACATTTATATCTGTTTTGACAGAAAATAACTTATAAAGGGTTCATTTAAAGGGGAACTGCAAAACACATTTTTTGTATTCCGGGGTTAGAAAGAATCAGAATTGATGAGTGCGCTTTAAACTGCAATAAAAGCTAGAAGCACACAGTAACTTGTACAACCTCCAATTTACATAACAACATAGAAACATTTCCAGGTATTTGCAGCACCATATTCTGCAATTCAGAACGAGGCAACAAAACTTCCAGTGACGCATGCAGCCCTATGACATTGTAACCAAGCAGGCTTGTGAATACACTGCTTTTAATACAACGGACATATTGCTTTCGATTTCCAGACAGTTTTGCCGTCAGATACCACTTACTTGTTAACTCTGCATGCAAATGAAATTGCAACATTTCTGCAGTTAAAATATACAAGCAAATAAATACAGGTTGTGCTGCAGACATCACATTACATTAGTCAATACGGTGACTAGTGAGCAGGAAGGGCCACATCATGTCGCAATTCATGGGAACTTGAGTTTGCGACAACATGGCGACTTACAGTGCTTTCACAAAGTCCACGGTTTTGTGCTTAATTCAAAATGTGTTAATTGTTTCTATAACATCAATTAATTTATTTTTTACAGAGATTTAATAACTGGTCTAAGGAATTGGGACTGTAGTTCCCCTTTAAATGCATTTACACAGTTAGACATAACATGTACTGAAAATGTGATTTTTTACAGATTTTAGTTATAAGTACAAATTGACCACTGAGTAATTGACCAATGAAACTGAAGTGATAATCTAGATTTTAAAAAATCAAACCTTAAGTTATCAAGCATACTATATAGGTGTTATTTATATGCAGTGTCTCTGAAACACTATTACTCGGGATTTGTGTTCTGCATTACTAGATTTGTTTTTTAAAAAGCACACTTACATTTGTTTAGTCTCCAAGTACCAAATGGGTGCTTTACAAATACTGCATATACCTGAGGGATTTTTTTTCTTCCTTACTCATACGACTCATGACGTGTGAACTCAATTTAAAAATGAGTAAATATATTTCAAAGAACAAGAGGCCTAGGGACAGGCTTGGGTGCATGAATATTAAATATATGCATGATTACAGTACACTTCCTTTAGCATGAGCTCAATATTACAAACACTCCATGCCTTTCACAATTAATAATTCTGTTATTTGAATGTGCATCCGAATTTTTTTTTTTAACACAGAAATAGAAATGGTAAATGGCACTACTGCCCTTGCCTTTAATGCTGTAAGGTAGTCTTTCCATCTGTGTACGACACCCAGACAGCTACCGATTAACTTTGCAGGGTTTTAGGATGTATGCCTTTGATAATTTGATATAAATCTGATAAAAAATGTGTAAGATTTTTTTTAATATTAAGTTTTAATAAGTGTTCACATTTTTAAATCGTGATTTATAGGCTTACCTCCATACAAACTGGGCAGTTTTGTCTTGATACATTTTCGACACACTGAAAAAAGCAATAAAGTATGAAATAAGAAAATCAAAGGTGCAAATAAGCATAGCAGAATCACTCAGGAGTCTCTTGCAGCACTTCACAAAATTAATAGTTCAATTTAAAAAAAAAACAACACGGAAACATTCCTGCAACTCAAAGTTGCATAAGTTTGTTAAACTCAAAGTTTAACAAAGTTAATTAATGGGGCTCATGTGTGGTTATTGGTCAGGCAGTAGCCAAGCTGTGATGCCCTTAGATAACTGATGCTATTAACTTAAGCCTTAAACTTAAAATACATCACTGTCAAGAAAATGAAAACAAATTAGATATTGCTACAAAACAAAAAAGTGTGAAGATACCTTATGATTTCCTTGCAGGTCGCTGATTAAACACAGATTACATTTCAGGCAGTGAAAATACTTTTCTCTGGGACCAATTCTAAAAAAGAAAAACATCATATTACCATACTGTAAAATAATCAACGAAAGAATACTACAACGTATTTAAAAAAAAAAACACCTAAACGTAACCTAAGTGAAACACATATTAATGCCGAAAGTGGGACATCAAAGTGGTGAGCTTTATCATAGAGATTATTTTGTGCAATTTGAAAAAAGATTAAACCAAATAAAAATTTAACTGGATCTTAACTTTGCTATGCCATTTACAGATAGGTCAAGAAGACAAGTTTTGCTTAAAATGAAACACCTCTTCTATGTAAATAGTTTACATATTTAGATAGGAAAATAAACAAGGTCACATATCTAGCTAAGGAAGTGCACAAGTCAGAACAAGTGAATGAAATTGTTTTGCAGACACACTTGTGTACACATGAAATGTGATCTAACCAGAACACACAGGCACCTATGACCATATCACACCCTTAATAATTATCACTAAAGGAAGTATACCTCCCACCCAACCAATTTAGCCGTGTTGATGGTCAGCAAAAGTCCAAACACTAATGTCAATCTTATTAATCATGTGTAACATGGTTAAAAAATCCAAATATTTCTTTCTTGATTTAATTTGCACTAAATATTTTTAGTAATTTTCTTTAATATGCATGTTCTTTGATGTAATGACTTATAACGGTGAGGTTGCTTTGTAAAAAAGATCTTGATGAGGGAAGAACTGAACCTGTCCAAGGGAAGGGAAGATATGCATTGAGGCACTAAAGACGTTAAAGATCTTCAGGTGCTGTTCAGAAAGCTTCTCTACTAGTACTCAGAGGGAGTGTAAGAGTCAGTGTAATATCAGGTCTATTTTAAAGGCACTAAACACAACAAATGCAATAATTCACAATGATGTGCAATATATGGTCATAAAAAAAGTCTTCCCTTCCTTCCAACCAGATGGTTTGTGACTGTGGGCCTGTGTGGGCTTTTTTGGATAACTGGATAACATATAACTGTTGGTGATCTTGGAATTAACCAAAATCAGACAACAGACAACCGTCTACAGTTGTAACAATCTATAGTACCAAAGAGATATTATACTCATTAAATAACCATTTTGCATTTACACAAGTTGCAAAATAATTTTTCAGCAAGATGATGTGATGGTCTTTTGTTACACTACTGCAGTTATTGCTTTTGCATTTATAGCATTACACGTGAAAAAGCTTTTGATACAACCGGCTCTTGGGTGTCCTTCCATTATTTGCTCCACCTGCATTAGAAAGAACCTGTGCTTGAGGGTTTCTTTGAAAGAGTACTTAAAACTATTAAAAGGTTTTGTGCAGTACAACTTTGTAGATCTTAAATGAGACTAATAATTCCTTAAAAGGGTTTGATCCTACTTTTCCTTTTATCAATGAAAATCTTTCTGATGTACATTGTATATCCTTGTAGTTGGGGTAAGGCGATTTACATTGTGACATTTTACTCCCACAGTTTGTTAAGCCATTTTCAATTCACTCCTGCCCTGAACAAATATGGTGTTACAACTCCCCCCAAAATCAGGCCAAAAATTGATAAAGGGCAAAAACAAAAACTTTCATTACTTAACCTGCACAGGTAACTACTCTTTACCAAGAAAGATGTGTGCAGAACAAAGATACAGTATAACCGAGAGACATAAATGAGTTTTTGCATTAAAGGGGCACTGACAATTAAAAGGTACTGTGAAAACAAACATGTCAGAAACTAGTCACAGGTGACCAATCAGTGGAAACATACAGACTAATGCACTTTTGAACAGTGGTATTTGTTCTCTAAGATGAGGCAATTAAACAAAGATGTTTGTCTGGCTTGAATCTTAATACCACTCATTTCTTAGTGATTCAACAGTAACTTAAAACACCAAGTCCATCTCTGTGTGATGCTGAGCTCAAAATTACTTTTTACTTTAACACTGCTTTAATGACAATATTAAAAATGGAGTAAAACCTTTAAGAACAAAATGGGTCTTTTCTGGGCTCTTTTTTATGTCTTGCAAAAAAGCAGAATAAAAAACAATTCAGACTACTATTGGTACATAATGTAGACTCAGGATTTGTTCCTACCTACATATTCCACATTGTTCACAATGATACTGTTTCTTGTCTTTATCAAACAAGTGGCACGTGTCACAGTAATAATCACCAAATTTCACTCGGCACTCTTCACATGTCTGCTGAGCCTAAGACAAAGAAAATTAAAACATGTTTTTGTTAAAATATTACTGCATAATTAACCACAGAATCTTTAACGCAACTAGCTTAACCAGTATGACAAATCACATGGAGACGAAGTCAAAAAATTATATAAATGGCAAAGAACCAGGGATATAAGAATTTAAAAATTGTATTCAGATCATAAGCAAAGTTCTGAAGGCTGAATTTTTCAAGTCAGCAAATGTGAGTTATAGTTTTCTGCTCCTCATGCTTTTACTGCTCTCCTTACTTGGTGAAGCCGACACACTGAACAACATCATCTGTATATACTGTAAGAATGTATTAATTGCAATTAGGAGAAGAATGTGACAAAACTTTGTGAAATCAGCTAGAATAACAACAAACTACATGAATCAATCATTGCTAGCAAAATCCTGAACTTGTGCTGCAAACATCACAAAACAGAAAATTTCTAGGTAGGTGCAATGCCATATTCTGGGATTCAGAACGAGGCAACACATCTCTGGAGATGTGAAGTGGCCCTATTGCATTGTAATAAGCAGCTTGTAAATAATGTATTTAATCCAATAGAAATATTGCTCTTGACTTCAAGACAGTTTTGCCGACAAATGGAACTTACTTGTTAACTCTGCACACAGATCACATTGGAAACTTTCTACAGTGCACAACCTGTATTTATTTGCTCGTACATTGCATCACATTAATTATGACAGTGACTAGTGAGCAGGAAGGGCCACATCATGCCACAATTCGTAGGAACTATCACTCTCTCCCCGTGGTGAGACCAGGGGTTTATGGCAACATGGCGACTTGAAGTACTTTCAAAAAGTTCACAATGATTTTGTGAATAATTTAAAATTTGTCAATTTTTTCTATACTGTCAATGAATTTATTTTGTTACCAAGATTTAATAACCAGTCTGAGAAATTGGGACTGCAGTTCCCTTTTAACAGGTTACTACTTCATGACAAGTCAAGGACATAAAACCAACTCAACCTCAGAAAGTGAGTGTGGTTAAGTATAAGCCTTTAAGCAGCTGAGCCAGACCTCTATAACCCTGCATTTGTGAAAGGAGAACTTGATCATTGCAAGTCACATTAATCAAGTCTCCTCTACAAGCAACAAATAAAACAAAACCACCACTTGATTTTAGTTGTCCTAAGGCACAGGGAGGAATTCAATTTTGTGAGTTCTGTGGAATTAGAATTCCAAAACAATTGCTGCATGTAAATTGTAAACATTCCTAACCGGAGCTTGAACACCAAGACTTTACCTTTTGGATTGTGTTGCACACAGAGCATTTGACATCTTTCACCTGAAAGCGATCCATCTGATGGTTCTCTTTTGCGTCGTGGCACAGACGGCACACATAAAATTTACCGCAGCATGGAGCCTGAGTGGAGAGACACCAGATTTTCAATGACAAGCTTACCATGATTGCAGCATCGTGTACAGGACCTCAACACCACATTACAGAGTATGGAAAAAAATCTAGTTGCAAGAATTGTGATGGTGACAGCACATTTTTGTTGCGTTTCACAATTTTCAAGCCCAGCAGAGTGACAAAAGTGGAAATAAGCTTAATAGGAACAAGAAACACACCATGGACACATCATTAGGCATTCTCTTAATGTTTAACATCAATAACACAGTAGCTTTGTCCACTGAAACGAGATTGAAAACAACTTACACTCAGGTGAGAGACAAGTCTGAACTGGGGTATTGAAAACTATAATTAAACTAATATCATATACAATCATGGTGCAGTACATACCTAATCTACCAACTAAAAGTTCCAGACAAAATCACAATTTTAATGTTTCCCATAGGACCATGCTTCTTATACAGTATGTGTAATTCCAGCCATTCAACATTCTCCACAGCTACAGGTCCACTCCCTTCTTCTGTTTTGTTTGTGCCTACATTATCTTTAATCATGAGTGCAGAGCCAAAACATGGCAGTTTTGATCAGCACGATTATTTAGACAAAACAAAAAAAAATCCAGCTC
The DNA here is from genome assembly GCF_055471065.1 of Atractosteus spatula. Taxonomy (NCBI): domain Eukaryota; kingdom Metazoa; phylum Chordata; class Actinopteri; order Semionotiformes; family Lepisosteidae; genus Atractosteus; species Atractosteus spatula. The sequence continues at coordinate 59,594,568 of NC_142708.1, read as the reverse complement.
CATTTCCCTTTTGAGTGTCGTCTTAAAATTCCAACTGCAGGAAAAGCGGGTTTATATTGTGCATTAAATTTACAACAAAACGAATGTTTGATGGGGCGAATGACCTCCATTCTTATACAATAATGTGCACAAAGTGCTGATCTGACGTTTCATCAGGAGGAAAGATTACAATGCTACGCATGCAGGAAGCATAACACTTTCACCTCTATGTCTAACTCGGCTCTCATTATTTGATAATTTTTATAATCATGTTATTTAGTTGGCCTACTGACTCGAAGGGCAGTGCACCTAATTAAGTACCGGTACACGATATGCTCCACCGGTAAATTATGAAAATCAATGACTACAGGTGTATGGTCCTTAACCGGCCTAGTCCTTTAAGTCCTCCTTCACAAGGGTAGCAAAAACATTCACCTGCCCAGAAAAAAATGATTTTTCTTTCTAGAAATCAAACAACATACTAAACATTCCAAAGAATATTCCAGGAGGGTATGACCCCAGGCCTGTTAAGTTTGTCCAAAATGCAAACACCACTGTGTCCTGCTGTATATTGGACGTGCTGAAGGTGCCCCGATTTCCAGTTTAAGCAATTTTCATTTACCCTTCTTTAAATTATTTCGAACCCGACTTGTACAGAATACAACGAAATGAGTGCTTACATGCACCTCTTACACTTCTTCGTAGTTGTAGTTATTCCCTGTATAAAAAGTACGTGTTTTAAGCAGATCCACAATCCACAAGTCAGCTAACCATCAATGTGTATGCAATGAAATGAAAATCATGCTTACTTTTAATGAACAGCTACGCTCATAATGCTCACATCCCATCGCAGAAGCAGCCATTTTTGCTGGAGTTTCATATAAATGTTCCCCCCGTGTTCAGCTGTCCTAAATAAGACTAAGAGGTGAAAAATTTTCAGTGAAACACCGCAACAAAACGGAAGAGGGCGTATACCATCCATAAAATGCACTCGATACAGCCCTGCACTGTTTGTATTTTAGCCGTAAACCAACATGTGCTGTTTGCGACGCCATCTTCCTACGGTCAAGCACACCGTATTTCATATAGTACTGTATTTATATTATGTATGTTAATATTATATTCAAAATTAGCAACGAACTGTAGAAAACATCATACATAACCTGTGCTTGTGCTCTTTTAGATTTTTAAACATTGAATTACAGTGTACAGTGTATATAAAAAATAACAGACGCAGTAAAATATGCTATCATTATTTGTATTATTATTTCTAATAAACTTAGTTGATTTATTCGAGCGCATATGTTGTTGAGTTAATAAGCAATATTTATTATACCTCGGCATATAACTAACACCCTGTGATAACATAACATCAACAAACAACCATTGCAGATAGACAAACACTAAACAATTCATAGCAAAAAAAATATTGCAATATAATACACATCAAAAGTAGGTGTTAAGTAAATATTACATTGCATATTACAGCAACAACGATACAGTACATGTACAGTATACTGTATTACAGGCTAATAATGAATTATTATTCTTTTCCCAAAATAGAAAATATAATCAGTATAGATATTCGGGTACGTGTTATATAATACAAAATTATACAGTTTCGTTACATAGAAAATTACATGTAAAATAGATGCAATAGCGTAATTTCAGTGGTGATAGTCATTTTCAGTTACGTCCGAGGTTAAATATCAATTTTGCATCAACTCTAGAAATTGTTTTTGCTTATGTAGTTTCTATACTGCACATGCGCTTCCGTACTATTCAATATAACATCGTCACAATTAGCAAACGTTTGTGTTTTTTTCACTGAAGCACTGTTCACTAACGTTACAGTACTTGGTGGAATGTCACGGGTTAGTTTCTGTACTCCGAAGATAATGATGATTTAATGACGTTTATAACAACAGCCCGCTTTTAGCCACTAGATGGAAGCAAGACTCTAATGTTGGGACACATGGAGAAATGACGTTGAGGTTGGATTATAAATTTCTTAATGGATAGATAATAGGAGATATATATAATGGGAGAATTCTGATTTAATGTAATTAGAGGAGTGCCATATTTATATCAATGATCTAAATTCTGGTATAGCACAGTTGTAGACAATACCAAATTAGGATGGTATTGTTAACGAATGCTAGAGAAGCAGTAAATGCAGTTCACAAAGACTTACAGCTGATAAAACTAAACACTGTCAGATTTTTAATGCAGATAGCAAAATCATATAGATATAACATGGGAATGCTCCACTTGAACAGGCTGGTATTTACTGTATGATTATATTATTTATATCTTCCAACGATGTGGCAAAGCAATAAAAAAGGCAAATTTGGCTATATTGTTAAAAGTTTAGAATTTAAATCAAGGCATATGTTAAAATATTGCAATGCACTAGAAGGACCACATTTAGAGTAATGTGTAAAATTTTGATCACTTGATTGAAAATCCATATATTTTTGCTTCTCTGGAATCAGACCAGAGAAGAGCAATAGGAAACATTCCCTGGTTTAAAGGATCTGCTAAAAGAAGCAAACCTTTTTAGTCTTAAACAGCGAGGAATACAAGGAGACACAGTGGACTTCTTCAGAATCATCAGGGAAACATGCACCAGAGGTCAAAAGTGGAAAAGGAGGGACCTCTCACAAAGGATTATGGGTGTGTGGATCAAGCTACCCAGCCATGTTTTCATACCTTATTAAGAATGGGCAAGACAAATTGAGATTAAGCCCAGGTGTGCTTAATAGGCATACTTTTTTGTAATGTTTATTTTATTCTTATGTGCCTACAGTGAGGCAATGAGGGAGTCTATTGTCTATATAGAACTCTCTATTTACTGTATGTTAGTTGTGAGCACTATCAATTTATAGCTCTTGGATCCATGTGAAGGTTTACAAGTTGTAGACTTCTGTATGAATTTCACTGCTGATATATTTATATATTATATGTTCGATTAAATTATCTATGTGTGAAAATTAACTCCAACTAAAGTCGAAAGCTTCATACAGTATATCAAATATTTAATGGTATGTTGAACCAGAACCTGTAGCTGATAAGTTTTACACTGACCAAACAGCTATGCAGTAGGTCTCAATTCCTTTATGCAGGCTTTACCCTGATACAGACATCAAGGTTTGCTGAGTATTTGTTGTTTGGGAATCCAATAAGATTTTAAAGGATAAATAGGTGTATTCTAAGCATTAGTGTTTCATAGTGAGCAATATTTATATTGGAAGAAGAACAGCACATAAGAAACAAAGGGAATTTTATTCAGAAATAACAAAAAATGTTAAAATGCAGTACAAAAATTAAAATTAAAATAATAATTGTGCAATGAACAGAAGTTCTGTCCTAGTGTATGTCTGGTTCAACCATTAGAAACATTGCAGTAAGTGGGCCAATGGGGCCGTTTTCATAGTAACCTGCTACAATGAAGAAATGCAGAGGGCATTTCAAAGGTTCGTTTTCTAACATGTTTGTGTTCTCGGTTATCAGCACATATTCATTTATTTGACTTCCAGCGGCCTCTCGCCCCCCTGGTTCACATCACCAGTGGAGACGCTCTCTTCGCTCTCGGAGGTTTCGTCACTGTTGCTGTCCGCGGCCGGCGACGCTGTCGACTCCTCGCTGCTCTGGGCTTCGTTGCTGGGGCTGTCGGTGCCCTCCACGCTCTCGGTGCTCCCTGTTTGGCTACTTTCTTCGCTGCTCTGCGGCCCTGGGGCTTGGCGCTCTTTTGGCTCCTCCCGCGGGCTGCCTGGTGCATCCAGCCCTTGGCTTTCCACCTCTGGAGTGCTGGTGTCCTCATCCAACAAATCGTCAGTCATCCGCAGGGCCTGTGGAGCACAGAACAAGAGCTGTTGGTTTATTCTTGTTTCTTGTTTATGGCAAGCAGAACAGTGGTATCACAAATATTTATCAAAGTAGTCCTTTGCCCCTTTTTATCTTCTAATTTCTGTTACTCATTTATTTTACCTTCTAATTTGAGTTTCCATACTGGAGTTTATTATATAGTTTGGGTATAAAGTAGTTGTGGCATGTAATGCATAGAAATGAAGAGAGAAAATGACCTTAAAAACCTTCAGGTCCTTTTCAATGGCGTTTTCTTCAATGTTGGTATGAAGGGATTTGATTGGCTTCTGCTTTCCACCTACAGCGTTCTTGCTAATGAGGTTCATGCTTTTTTCCATTTTTTCAGCATCGTAGTACATAGGTCCCTTTTCTATTTTGTTGCTCTTCAGGTACTCCATGGTCTTCCTGTACGAATCATCATAGTATCCTATGCTGTCGCCCCGAGCATCCCCTCTCCCGGTGGGCACGAACGGTGGAACGGTGGGCTCGGAAGTGAATGGAGGCTCAACTGTGAAGGTCCCAGCAGTCGTGAGGTCTTCGGCAGAGTCTGACTCATCACTTTCATCTGCTTCTTCTGTGTCCTGTAACAAAAGTTTGCAACAGTGTCTCCTACCACTGAAATGTTTTTAATCTGGTTCACAGTAACCTTTAAAACAGAAAGGTTTGTACATCTTATGTTTGAAATTATAATGCAATCCACTTTTTATCATTACTTTCAATGATAATAACAAACTAGACAGTGAATAAATTCAGTGATAGTAATACCTAGAGTGGAGATGATTTGACAGTTGCCATTATTCACACAAAGGGTATATGTATTCATATGTGGAATAATATTTATTATTATTTTAATTTATCAATTGTTAAAAAAAAGGTGTAAAGCATAACATTATGAATGTGGTACAAATGTCAGGCAATCATTTACCCACCAAAATCAGAAATAGAGTATTGTATGCATCAGGGGCAGGTACAATATATGATAAACTATAGCAGAACAACAATTCTTCAAGAAAGAAGTAAATTTGCAATCTGTATTATTCAGTGTTAGAATTTTTTGCTGGTGTAGTCTTATACAAAAATTAGTTAAGAGTTACACTGTATAAAGTCCCCGGTTTACAGTATCATATATAGAGTATATAGACAGAGGGCATTGCAACATTTCAGTAAATGGCTGAAATTACAGTACATTTTGCAGATTCATAATATATCATTAATATAATATTGTTTTAGTATATTTCTTGGAATATGTGATTTATAAAAATATCAGACACTATAATTTACGTCTATTATTTCTCCTTCTGAATCTCAATCAAATTATTATAAATAAACATACGCAGTTGAAATCAGAATACCCTGATTTTTAAAAAAAATAATGATATTAAAAAAAAAACTTCCCTGTGCTGTATACCATACACTGTAACATGATGTAGCTCAATTGCAAACAGGATTTTTGGGTCAAATTTGAGTCTGGAGGTTGCAAAATACTGCTTTAAAAATGAATTATAAGACAGTTATAAATTCTAATAGAAGGAACAAACTAACACTAAGATTAGTGCTAGGGATGTGATTCAGGATTAGGGTTAAGTTATTAATGCATAATTATCCAGCAGTACAAAGTAAGCTATTACATTTGTGAGACAAAATTAATACAGTCATGATACTGTATAAAAATCTAAATGGAATTTGTAACCCTTAATCAAAGTTGTTGCTGTTTTTATATGATTATGGTTAATTCATTTAACATTTTCACTTACATTGTCCTCATCTGTATCGGTGCTGTCAGTGGTATCAGCACTTTCATTAGATGCTACTTCTGGCTTCTGAAATATAAGGAATAAAAACATCTTTTATAACATTACCAAATATTTTTTAGATTTAGAGCAGCCCATGATTTCTTTCCATGGCAATTGTTTGTGTCAATATAATCTTACCTGACCCTCAGTAGAACTGTCAGAACTCTCATCAGATCCGGCTGTGAGGATCTGGAATATCATAACAACAACAGGTATTGGATAGCATGCTCATAGTATACTCTGTCGTATTTAAGTAATATAGCCAGTAAATAAAATGTATGAGTGCTGTTCTGACATGTGATAAAAACAAAAGTGTGAACAATGTTTTTGAAAAAACTGCCACAAAGAGTGAATATTGTTTTATGCAAGGAAATACTTGCCTTCCTATTTTTTCAACTTGTAAGGCTATAATCGTACTGTACTACAGTACATTTATCAAGAGACAAAATAGGTTTTTTAATTGTATAAAACTACATTACAAGAGGTCAAAACAGAATATGTAAGGCAAATGAGATCCTATAAATTCACTTATCTCTTTTTTCTACAAGCCAAATTTAAATGTTCAGTCAGGTCAGACTATCAAAGTTCCCTGATTTGATCTCATCTGATTTTAAAAAAAATATAAAACTGGTGTGTGGTGTGTGTGGGAAAGGGTAGGTAAATAAATATACATTAGAAATAATGTTTACAAATTTGGACATATAAAATATATTTGTCTAGCCTACTCATGTCACCCTAGTGTGGTTAAGTCTGTGAGTCCTACCTGTGGTGTTTGAAGCACTGCTGATTGTGCCTTGAGCTGTTTCTGATCTTGGTTTCTGTAGTTGTAGGCCTTATACGTAGAACAGGAAAAAGTTATTCAATGGCTTTGTTTTTTAAGACTTAACCACACATAAATAAAATCCTGATCTCAATTCCTTTATATGAAATAAAATGATGTCACTTCTTTAGCTTGTGCTTTGTAAAAAGAAACACACCCCTAGATTCCAAAGTCCTATGTAAAACATCCCAATAAACTGTATATGTCAAATTTCTTTCATCCTGATCCACACAGCATGCTGTAATTTCTCAAAGCATTTGTTTCTTCATCCTTCAGTAATAGTGGGAAAATATGGAAAATTTTCAATTACAAATGGAAATATAAATCCCAATTCATTATTTGCATCAGTTATTTCTTTTGGCAGGAATAGAAGGTTATCTGTGGTCAACCTAAAAATGAAGACGTTCTAGGCAATTTTAGTATGACCTGGCTTGATGGGCCAAATGATTGTAGCCATTCTTAAAGTTAGAGCACACAACAGAATCTACTGTTGTGAGGCTAATCTTTCAACAAATTCTTTTAAAACGTGCTGATTTTTTTATTTTTAATTCTAATTCAGATTAACAGAAACTTCCATGCTCTGAGTGACCAAAAAAGTCAAGTCATTTCTATTAATCTATAACATGTAACAAATGTGACTCACTGCTCCTGTCTGTTGTAACCACACAAGCCAGGCATGTGTTTCCATTGATGTATTTTGCTCTGTTTTAATAAGCTTCTATACTGTGTCACTGGAGAAAAGTGTACCAATTGGAAAGTTCTTATACCATACTGTGTACAAAATGACAAGGATCCTACCTGCTGTTCCTCAGAGCTGTCCTGCTTCATTCTACTGAGGGAGCGTCGCATCTGAAGTAAAACATTGGACTAAGTATCATGAATTTATTAACATTAAAACCCCAAAGGCAGGATTTCAAATGTATATTTCTTTTGGTCAAACATATTGGAACAGTGCTCAACAACTTAAAGTCTTTTGTGATGTATTGTTGTTTTGTTCTGATTAGTAAAATTGTGCATACTTACAGGCAGGCAATACACAGTGCCCAGCAGGAAGAATAACAGAAATGAAGTTTTCATCGCTACTGATTTTCACCTGATTAAAACAAAAACACAAATTATTTTAACATTCGATTAATATTCTAGCTACACTTTCCATGGCACACAACACTTGAAGGTTCACACATTTGTATTCTAGCTTCGTGTATAAAGTAAAGCAAAGAAACATTGATAATTATATCCCATCGGTGGCCAGATGTCTTGATTAATGTATTTCCCAGTCTTGTGGTTCTGGAGGTTTGGGCTAAAATGCAGATAAGATCATCAGCAAGTTCACATGCTTGAGTTTGTCAGCTGGCATTCTTCATGATTACTGTAGGACTATTTTTTACAAAAGTTGGGATTTTCAGAAAGTGATTTGAAACAAAGCAAAGGATATATTTAGTCTGAAACACCTTAGCAAGTCTACGACACTTTGGCACACAGTCTATGTCCTTTTTCATTGTAATATTGAGTGTTACATATAGCAGCAAGGTAAAAGGCTTGTTGCTCTTGGCAATGTGAAAACCGTTAAATCATTTAACATGATTTTTTAAACTATGCTCCCTGGAATGTCATATGCCTCTGAGTGATATGTAATATATTAAGAATCACAGCAGTGCAGTCAAGCAGAGAGGACTGTGCAGTCTGCTTGCATAATTTAAGGCCAATTTTCTCCATTTTACAAAATGCTGAATTGCCTTGTTAAGGTTTCATATTCCTTTAACACTGGATATTGAGTTGACAGGTTTTATAATGAAATGGCCTTTTTATTGTATTGAAATAATTGCATGTGAGAGTGAGTTAACAACATGTGTTAACACAAAAACAACTCTTGTGCTTTGACAGTACCTCAATCTAACCCTCATCAAGTAAGCATGTAAACCATTCAGCCGAAAGCAACGAAAGGGATGTTTCAGCATGACATCAATGAAGTGAATGAACTCTCATTTCATAAAGATGCCAGCAATAAAAAAACTATAATTAGTCCTGACTGAAAACCACACAGCTCTACCTATTTTTTCCTAAGTTGAGTTTAATTACTCCGAGAAGAGTGTAGTTTTTAGTTAAGTGTAAATCCTGGCAGACTCTGGGGGAAACATTGTGGCTTTCCATACTAATCAGATTCAAACCAAACTTTCCTTCAGACTCTTCTACATTCCATATTAACTACAGCTGCACATTCCTTGAGCCATTGAGCCATGTAGTGCCATTTCAAGGTAGTTATGCAATTTCAGGAAAAAAAATAAAAAAGTCTGCAAACCTACTCTAAACTTTAATTTTATGGCATGTCAGTTTCTTTTCTGTAAATTCAATGACTGCTCCCACCCTCCGCTATTCTCTCTGGAGAAACAATGCCGACTGTAAATTGGAGTTTTATTTTTCAGTGAACGTCTCACAAAAGATCTTTTGTGGGCGCATTTGCTGGGAATCTGAGATTGTGGTTACGTCCTTTCACAATGTAATCACTGCATGACTGGACTGCAGAGACTGTCACTAGGGTTTATTTGTCTGAAATCTTTAAGCAAATATACAGTGACAATTTGATGTCTTTGCTAATAATTATTTCTTAGGCCCCCTATTTGGTGGGAACCAAACCATAAAAGAATCAGTTTGTTATTTATACAATATACAGTATAATAACACCATTTATAAATAATGATACTCATCTGGTAAAAAGAACAAATATAACAATCACAATATGAATAATATTAAAACAATTATCATAAACTATAAATGGTCAATGCTTGTTCCTTTCAATTCTAGGGGGGAAGTAAAATAAAAGACCACATTGCACTGAAATTCATTGACAATGCATTATAATCTCAGATCTGTACTACAATGAAATATTTCCGCATGTAGCTTATTACTCTGCACCTATTTGTAAGCAATTTTTTTACAGCAACACCTATTTGCCATAGCACATCCAGACATAGATGAGATCAGTGAGCACCAGCCAATCACACACAGCCTCCTCAGGGCACCCATCTTTTTTTCTTCTGTAGACTTGTCAAACATCTGGGTCAGCGGAAAGAAAATTCTGTTTCTGTCTAGCATTTTCATATTTGTGTTTATTATAATGTATGTTTCCATTCCAAAAAAATTATTTCAGACAATAATAGGACACATACAGTATGTATTGTATGAATAATTCTGGATCAAAAAACACATAAGAGTGACTACTCATTTAGTTAATAATAATAATAATAATAATAATAATAATAACAACAATAATAGCTGTAAACACAGGAACAGATTTCACAACCACATAAAGAAAAGATCTGCTGTTTTTCAGAAGATATCAAAATATGAAAGTGTGAATCTAAATCCTTTGAATTTACAATTTTTTTCAATTTTTTAACTTTGCTCATAAGAGCCTTTAAATACATTAAATACATGTGTCAGTACTACCACTGCATAACACCAGAATGCAATAACAATATAATTCAGAAGAAAAGCGCATGGTAGCACATCGTCAGTGTCAATCTCATTAGTGCCATTACACACTATGCAGTATTTCTAGGACAGTTACAAGACCTTTCTTGTAGAGTTACAAGATCTTTTTGCAAGATTGACAAAAAAAGCTTATTAAGCCAACATCTTGCTCTATTGTATTGTCATTCATGCAGTAATTAGACATTGAACACTTTACCTTGACTCTTTTTTTGAAGATAAATGCAGCCACTTGTTGCTGAGCTTGAGGGGTTGTCCTATTATTAAGCAAAACAATGCTTCAGTCTACTTCAGTGCTTCGATGTCGTGTAAAAGCAACTGCATGGCTTTTAAACTCTGCTTTAGGCAGAGCCAGCCAATAGACAGCAAGGCTGTGATGTCATGAGGTTTACCACTGGAGTCCCACCTTTATTCTCCCACTCTTCCTGTGGTTACTGTGGCAAGGCAAACATTCACCAATTCGTACAACATGTGAAAAAACATGATATCCTACACTGTCATTGTCAGTAACCAATGGAGGCTATCAAAATGTGTACATATTTATTATATGCTCCAATTGCATTTGTTGTTGTTGCTCTTTTTAGTGTAGTTTACTCTTTAAGATTTGGAGTAGGAGCAAAGACAGTTCCAAAAATCACTCAGCTCTTGCTACTATCATTCTTTCTTTTTATTCTTCTAGTACTGCAATTTGTCATGTTGAACACAACAAGCAAATCGTAAATGTTCAGAGAGAAAGGGTACAAGCTACAATGATGACCTTCTATTGTCAAATCAAAGAGGAGTTATTTTATAATCTGGGAAACACACCAAGGCAGTGGCCTGACTGAAAAGAGACCGAAAGTAGAATACAAAGAGAAGTCATACACAGTCACATACTAGGGGAAAAACTCAAGGGAATAATTAACTGAGAAAGAAAAAAAAGTCATTATAATTAATTAATTAAAACTTAAACTTTTCTTTAAGCAGACAAAGACAAATCCATAAACAAGATCTATATCAATATGCCAGTTTTAGTCTGATCAGCTTTGGTTTTGGAAGATTATTTGAAATAAGTGTAGTTCATTTGCATATGAAGACAGCAGCTCTCACAGGGGAGTCAGTGTGGATAGTCATTGTCGAAGAGGGATTACAATTTTCAGAGTGATTTATTAATAGAATACTGAATACTTGCTACAGCACATTTTATTGGCCATGACTGGCTTGAAGGAAACATTGACAGCGTGACTGATAGGCATGTGCCAATGTGTCAGCTATTACTGTACATCAAGATAAAAAAAAGAACTGTAACTTCTGATATCCATATTCGGGAAAAAAGGGGGAAAAGTCATTGAAGCTTTAGAATGTTTGCACTTAATTCCTCACATTACTGTAAGTAATGTGCTGTTCAGTACACCTCATCTGATGTAGGGTATCAAGAGGACAGTGAATAGGACACATTCAGTTGAAAACAAGTGAAGAAAGTAGTTGTTTCTCAAAAGAGCAAAAATCACATGGAACACTTGTTTAGCGGAATGATGTGTAAGCCTGTAAACATAGAGGATATCTTACAAAGTCTAGTCAAGTTCACCTCCTGACAGCCTCAATAACACAATCAGTCAATGATTTTATCCTAGAAACCCCCTGCATAGGAAAGAAGTGCATTTAAACCTAAAAATAGCTGGGCCTTTTTTTACAAAGAAAGTTCTGGGAAAAAATATTGAGCTACCCAGGAATGCAGTTCTGAAGACAATTCCCTTGCTGTTTTCAAGAAATGGCTGGAAGAAATCCTTGGATCAATTAGCGACTATTAGCTATGAATGTCCTCTTCTTTTCTGTAATCATTGTTATGCTCTTATGTACACAGAAGGCTCTTTTTTGGAGTATGTGATTGTATCCATTGGAATGGAGTGTTTTGGAGCTGTACTGAATGCAGGTGCTTTCATTTTCCTTCAAGATGTTTACCTCAAGTTTAAATTGTGCAATGATACAGTTAAAGGGTAAAAGGTTTTCTCTACATGAGTAGGAATTTCTGGACATACTGTACCTGATATTTACATTTGTTTACATGTATTTGCATTGTTTTATTAATGAGAAAAGTTAAGGTAAGGTAAGCCAGTCCATTGGAGCCACACACTATGGCTCATTGGGCTTACTCTGGTTTCCAGGAGTGAAGCAATAAGGAGTACCAGTTCATCATAGGGTCTACCCCAATAAATATTGGTTCCAATTCATACAGTTGAGTGGACAAGACCTACTGGGGTAACAGACCTCACCTAAGGTTTGTCTGCAGCAGGGACTGTAACCCACAATCTACCGGTATCTTACCTTGTGCTGGACAAAGGTCCCTGAAAAAGAGTGACTGAGCACAATGCCTACAAACATGAAAGCATAAAATTATATTATTGGAAAGTACAGGACTTACAGTTGCCTGCACTAGAATGAGGTTTTATTTTTACATTATTTCAAAAAAATGGTTATAACTCGGATTTTGCATCCTGTCTAAATGATAGCTTTTATTATATTGGATGTTTTCATATTTGACCTTTTTTAACTAGTCTTCACTTTTTAGATAAAGCATATACTGTATTATATAGTGAAAACATTTGCAAGAGAGTGCATGATATACATATACTGTAATTTACTTCACTCCTTGATTTAAAATGATACCCAGACAGTTCCACATTCTTTTAATTCTAATATTGCAAATGAAACATAATTAACTTGAAGTAATACACAAAACCTGCCTGTACAGGTAGCATTTAAAGGGATTTTAATGTTTTTTTGGTATTTCAGTTTAAAGTGTTCCACTCAAGGCGACAATAAAACTGTCTGCATTCCTCTTTTTGTGTATAATCATATTAAATTTGCAGTACATAGTAATTTTCCTTGTTTTTTTTTTAAATAGTCAAGAACATGATTTAAAATTGTCCTAAGGTATGCTCTTTCTCTGTAATGTAGTCTTGATGTTTATGAACAGGATTATTAACAGTACCAGAAATAACTACAGAACAATAGTTATGAACAAATGAGTTATAGTACAAAATACCAGTTAATCTTTTGTTTATTGTATTCTTTTAAATAGATAAACATGTTTTCAATATTTTTGGGGATTTCTAGATTGACAATGGCCTACAAAATGGGTCCATTCAAAACGCTATGCTGCCCTGAACATTCTAAGATTTCTTTTCTTTTTTCTGTATGAAAACATAACAGTGAATTTTAAAACTTATTCTAAAATACTACTCTGTAATATAGTATAAAATAAACTGTGAAAAGATTTATTAATTTGTGTGTAGTTTCCCTACCTTTATTAAAATCATTTATGAGCTTTTTCTTGAGTATAGGCAAAATAAAAATGAATTATTCTTTAAAATATTTGTCACCTAGGCAAACACTTTAAAACAGGTTTATAGAAATAAAACTCTGAAACTCAAAATTATCTAAATAAATACCAAATTCAGCACTGCTTTAAAAACAGTCACAGTCAATATGTTAAGACTTGCTGCCAGAGACTTTGTACAATTCAACAGTTAACATTTTTTATTATCATACTCGAACAGATGGAGCCTGAATCTGCAATATCAATGTGTCCTTGAAGTCTGCTACTGCTAATTTTTTTGTGAGACATACAGTAGACTAAAACAAAGATACTATACAATACAGCCACAAAACCACAGGCATACATGGATTTTGCATATTTTTTATTGTGATATAAAATACTTTCAGATTGCTTTTAGCTGACAGAGTCACTTTCAGAAAGGTACAATAGTGTCCATAAAATATTTGAACTGATTTGGAAGTCATGTAAATGGATTAAAAATACAAAACAGGTTCTGAAATGTGGTCCTCTTAAGTTGACATGGCTTTACCTTATACAGTACAGTACCTTCATTTGGGGCTTGTATGAAGCATGGAAGTACATGGAAGATCATGATCAAGATCACTGAGATAAATTAAAAAAAGCATAGTGTTAGAAGGGTATATTCAGGCGTCATGGCTAGGTGACTGAGGATGACATAACATTCTTATTTCTCCATCTTTTCTTGACCTACCATGCTATTAGAATTAATCAAATGCAGGTTGCCCAGAATACTGTAAATATGTAGGTGAAAACATTTGAAAGAAGACCCTCTGTCATAGAGTTCATAGATCAGATTCACGAAAAGGTCTGAAAATCAAACAAGCAATATGAGCCAAATGGCCTCCTGTTGTTAGCCAACACTGTATTCGGAGTGATATGTAGTCTCACATTTTTTAAACCTTATGATCAAAACATATATTTAATGTATACAGTATGTAGTTTTAAAATGACCAATGTCTGGAAACATTAGGTTTTTATTTTGGAAACTAAGGTCTACACAGATATTATACTCCATGATTATTTTAGCAGTTTTTTTAAATTCTAAGTTCAGTGTTAACATTTCTAAATGTCGTAACTAGAAGAACTTGAAAATCAGAAGGTTCCTAATAGCCTTTTTTTAAATGGTATCATTTTAAATGAAAATACAACATTAAGCGTTGTTGAATTAAGCAACTTTTGTTATTGGAGTCTAAGCAAAATAGTTGAGTTCAAAGAAAAATATTTAGTTGTTTAGTTGTCTGTGTCTGTGAATAGTGTTATCTAAGAATACTTACTGTACCTAAACAATAATACTCTTCTTTTCCATAATGACTTTCAATATTTTAGTGTGAAACCACATAATTCTTGTGTTGTGGTTGTCTTATTCCATAGATAGGTCATTCTTGAACTACAGACCCACACTGTGGTGATTGTCTGGTGTTTAGGATTTGAAGTCATTGGGTCAGGTCAATAGCGTGGTCCCTGTCTCAATGAAAATAACATATGGATTCAATTGCACTGATGTCTACAGGATGACTTTATTAAGCTGGAGCAAACGTTGGGTATAGCCACCTTTAATAGTTTAAATCCTGTAAAATATTTTAAACCATTGCAGAAAATGGTTTTAAACTTCATAATCTGTAAAGATTCCATTATGTTATTACTTAAAACTGCCCTCTGCATGTGTGCATGCCTCTTTTTGGGAATTTAAGAGACCACAAAATTACTGTCAAACTTTTTTTGCCCATTAAAGTTATTTATTTTTACTCTGGGCTGACAGCTTCAGCATTAAAAAAAAAAAACATAAATCTTCACAAATGTTCAAGTTGCAAGAAAACTGCCGTTGTTACATATTTGTTATATGAAATTGTTTCCAAACACATTCTTTCAGCAGTCTTTGTGTATTTATATATTCATTGTCATTTTTTATATTTTATTTTACTTCATGCATATTTTATAAGTGTTTCTGTGTTGCCACAGTGTTTATATATACTGTATTCAGCCATTCTCACTAGTCTTTACATGGACATTTAATTGAATTATTACATTTCATAAAGTTATTTATAGGTGTTATTGCTTTGTTATTGAATCACTCATTTCTCTACAACACTAAATTAACTTTAGTAATTCAAAACTCTTAAAGCTGGCTCTTGTGACTTGAACATGCTTTGACAGTAAGCTTACAGAGACTTCTGAAGTGATTAAAACACTTACTGTACCTGGCATTGCTCAAGGGTTTGATATTACCTTACCTGAACTGTGTGGTAGCTTTGCTGTGTTGGTCATTGGATGTTCATACCATGCTATCTTCAAACTTTTACCTTTGCATAAAGGAACATTTTATGCCAAAGATTCGATATGGATCTTTTCTACCACCAATATACAAGATACAGTATATACAGAAACTGAAGTCCATCCTTTAATGACAGTGGAGAGCGGTATTAATCCATATAATTTAATTCTCCTCTTCTTGCTGTTGTCCTTATTATTAATTATGCAGTAATAATTTATTATCATTTTATTTTCAATAAGCATTTAACACTGTGTAAGGTCTTGAAATCAAAATCTGAATCATGCATGTCTCACCACCTTCATCAAAAAGTCAAGGTTTTAGAGCAATTTTCAAAAGCTGCCATGTGCTGTACCTTCAAGTGCTACTATGGCTACCTGGTAGCAGTTTTGAAATGCAACAGAACAATGAATAAGGTGAAGGCAAATTAAAGGCAAAAGCAAAACTAGTCATGTTACACATCCTGCTAATAATCTGAAAACCTGCTACAACTGAAGAAACCTTCACAGTTCAAGAAAGCTCTCCCTCAGATATCTGGGTTGAACCTTTGTAGTAGGCTTTAAATTACTGATAAAACTATTCTTAATCTATAATCTGCTTGTATATTTTGAGTAGTACATTTCTGACAGGTTGTGTAACATGACTTTTAATGGTGCCAGATAAGTTTTTTTGGTAACATTTCCTATTTAGTTAGCCTATGAAGAGTTGCCTTTAAATATGCTTACTGTTCTGGATGTGTATTGCCCATATAACCATTTTTGTGGAAGGCAAAGCAGATTGCTAAGCCATAACGTCACCTTCCTCTGTTGTTTCTGATTATCCATGTTGTTCAATCATTCTGTGATTTCTTCTAAAGGATTGGTTCATACTTTCAATTAATGATTTGTTAACTTCAAATTGCTTTTCAGTGACTCTGGCATCAGACCCTACAAGGTCTTTGCAGTTCTGTTAATATTATCGCTGCCCATGTAACACATAAATTATTCAGCTGCATGTGTACCACAGTGACTGGCCACTTGCTTTGATGTGAGTCATTAAAATGCACTTGCTGTATTAATGAGTCAGAATAAACTGTTCCTTTTGCAGTTGCATTCTATATACACACATTTCTTGAAGGTTCAAGGGAACAGGTACTTCAAAGGAATGCAATTCTATTTATTTATTTCACACAACCCTGTTGTGTGTGTGTTTAAATACTTTCTTTTAAGGCTTTTGACCAGCTTCTTGTTTTGTGGGTTAGAAAAAATATATCCCAAAAAATTCCTTCAGGCAGAAAGCTGTGAAAGTTGAGACACCGGAGATCTCGGTGGAGCTTTTCGATCATTAACCTGCTGACAAACAGATGAACAAAAGGGAATGAATGGCTTCCTCTCATCTGTTAGCCTTTTCTTCTGAGATGGAAAACTTTGCCAATTTTATTGTAGGATTTAATATACCCTCGGGTTGCACTCAAAAGTTAAACCATATCTTAGCCAGGAATCATTCCATGAATCCCCATTGATTGTTTGTGTTCACAAAGTGACGGCTGTCATTTAGCAAATTGCTGGGTTATTAAAAAGTTAGTTGGATTATTACTGTACAAATGGGACCATGGTGATTTGTGGCTGATGTATGTCCATACTGTTACAAATAATGAAAATGGTGAATCACAGAACATGACAGAGCAGATTATTCAATAGGAAAAAATAAATAGTCTTATATAACACCTACTGTACGTAGGTCAAAATAACAGAAGAAGCTGCCTTCTAAACTAAACAGAATAAAACCTATGGTTAAATCTCTGTCTCTGTAAACCTGATAGATAGAAAATCCCCCTATTCTAAAATAAACCCAATAACCAAGAGAGGCCATTTTTAACAGTATATCAAAGTTCCTAATGACAACAGCGAGCTCTCTTAACAAGGTCCAAATACTTAACTCCAATCTGGTCTTTAAGGATGATCAGGACAAGGAGCTCTCGCCATCTGTAAAAAAGACTTCATTAGAATGTTAAACCCACCCAATGGCCTCTTTCTGGTTTGATACTGAAAGAAGTGTTTGGAGAAGCAAGTGGAGACTAATAGGAAGTGTGTTTGAGATTGAGAACAGGAAGGACATCTCTGCAGAAAGTCGTGGGTGTCCGGAAGAAACTACTCAGCTGTATTTTTAAAGATGATTCACTAGATCCTGAAAAACAGGGTTTTATGAGTTCCTCACACCAATAAACTCCTAACAACCCAACAAGCAAGATGGGCCAAATTACCCCCTCTCATTTATACTGTAACTTATGTTCTTGTGTAATACTAAAAATGGCTTCACTAACAATTCTGATTATCAAGTTGGTGGAGAGACAGTTTGAGTTATTGCTGGATTATTATTGAATTATTATTAGCTCTCAATTTTGCCATGCTTTACTTGCATATATTGCATCTCGTGATAATTGTGCCCATTATGAAGGCAGCATATCATAAGAAATGGCCTCCAAAACAAAACTAAAATGAAACATGGTTTCAACGTAGTCTGAGGCATCATGAAGTTATCACCACATTACTGAATAGACCTGAACTTTTGTGGAGACAACACATACTGTAAGCTCTTTTTTATTCTTTGCGTTGGCTTGCCATGGTTTGGACCACAATCATTCCATAACAGATACCAACACATCTGGTGCGTAAACACAAGTAAGAGTTATGAGGCAAAACCTAAATTATTTCAAATTAATAAAGAAGACCGGAGCATAGCCCTCTCTATACTTTGTATCACTTGAGACTAGATTTAGTTGCAAAAGCCAAAGTGGCAGCACTACTGTCATCGCTAACTTCATATACAGTATGTAAACAAAGCTAGTACAGTATGAGCTTCATTTAACAAATTAAAACGATTACATAAGTAGTTGTACAATAACCCATCTTAATTTCTCCCACCCCACGCTTAGCCTTGGTAGAGCTTAAGTGTAATAACTTCCTGATCCTCCACAGTCAAATAAAAACATTGGTGTTAGATGAATCATGAAATGGTTCCTTCAGGAAATTACAAAGACAACTGCTCACTGTCACTGCCAGCTGTAGTGATTAAACCTTTATAAAAGGAAGAAGCCGTAGCATTTATTAAAATGAGCAAATTCAAGGTCTAAAACAGTCACAATATCTTTGAAACAGAACAACAAACACAGCGAATGGATATTAGTATAAGTGTTCCATTTTTATACGTCAAGAACTACAATTATTTGATGCAAAGTTTGTACAGTAGGTTTAAGGGTAATGGTTTACTATAATTTACTATAACAAGTTCTATATAGTGCTTTTAAGTCTACTTTTGAATTTTATATAAAAGTAATGCCATTTATTATTATTTCCTATCTACCATTAATTACTGAAAACTACATAAAAGATGTTCTGTAGTATGACAGAAGTTATAGTAAAACAAAAAAAAAACAGATTGAACCAGTAAATGCCTGTCATAAAGTTCATAGTGATTCTGAATCCTGTCCCTTGTCTAAGCTGATTATTGCTCCAGCAAAGCTCCTTTAATAGATTTCAGTTTTGTATCAGGGGTATATTTTTATATTTGCTTTCAGCTCTTAAACATTTTAGTGGGATTTGTAATTGGCTTTAAATGAATAAATTTCTGAGTTTTAGAACTGTCCTTATTTGGGTGTTTTGTCTGAAGTTGGGTCTCTGCAGAAGGAAAAAGGCTAATTATGGGAGTGTTCAATACTTTGTCATTCCCACTTGTGTCTATTCATCATAAACTGTTAAGATCTGTTTATTCAGAAATAAGAGCATGCAAGCTGACAATGGCTGCTTAAAGTTTTGTATACTGAAAGTGCTATGAACAGTAACCTGTTTCTCCTCCTGGAATACTGCTGTGCCTGCTGGTTTTTGTCTCAACTAGGCACTTAATCCATCCACTTTCTATTCGCCTTATCCTAGCAAGCAAAAGGCTCAAGGCAGGCTACACCCTGAAATGCCAGATAATTGCAGGGCACACAGATACAAACACGCACACACTCACACCATGGCCAGTTTTTAACATAAGCCAATTAACCTACCAATACTGTATGTCTTTGGAATGTGGGTAGAAACTGGAGAACCTGGAGGAAATCCACATGAAGACTGGGAAACCATATAAACTCCATACTGACAGAACCCCAGAAACAGAGCCCCAGCGCTGTGAGGCAGCAATACCAGCCACCGCACCACAGTGCCACCCCCTGGGTCCTTAATCACCAGTGCTAATTAGATCTTATAACTGTTCTGACTTCTTCCTGCACTCAGGCTTTAGTTTTAAAAAAAAACAGATTTTTATAAGTGCATTATTTTCGAAACTTTGGCAAACAAACCATTATGCAGACTCTCCTCAAATTGACATTTGACATTTAATTTATAACAGACACAGGTGGGGATGACTTTATATAGTTGGTTAGATTTTTGTAACCACATTTCATCATCATTTTCTAGGGTTAATTTTAATAATTTGTACAATGATTACATGCATTACAAAACTCTGTAGTTTTTGTTCAAGTCAAACTGTTTATGTCTGTACTACTTCTGCTTTACACATGATCATGATGATTTGACTACAATATATCCTGTCTCTGGTTTGACTTTTTACGTAACTCTTTAGTCCAATTGATTTTTCCTTTGAGTCATTGTGTTAAGAGGTTTTAAGCTGTTGCTTAACTGCTTCAGCAAGCCATTCTCTGAAAGGTGTAGTGCTTTTCCTTCACTCACACATGGTTAGTTCCAAATGTTACGATGATTGAAATTTAAACACACTGACAGATTACTTTTTCAGAGTATCTGAATTAATAAACTCCATATATTCACAGTTATTATAACTGAGCCTTTTCAACCTGCTGCTGGATAAAGGCTTCCCTTAAATCCCTTCACAGAACTCTTATAAATTCTTATTGATTCATTTATATTTCAGCCAGTATTGTTCCCAGCTTATACTTATTCTTCCTTCTGTGTGCGGCTTGTAGATTCTGAATCATTCTTGTATTTGAAATCTAAGTTTCATTTAAGTATGTGAGCACAGAAGAGCCTGAAGCAGAAAATCACCCTTTCCTCATAAAACATGCCTTAGCTTTTCAGAACAAAATGCACTACATAATATCTGACATGACTTTGAACCAACATTCTTAAAAGATCTGTTGATCTTTCCCATTTAGTATCTTAGTTCAGAAAACGCAGTCCTGTTTAGAGCCTCAAATAAATAGCACATTCCCCTATGGAGCAATAAATTATTGAATGATCTATTTTTGAGGGAGGATCCCTGTGCTGGTATTTTATAAAGATCTGTAAACTGTACATTGCCTATTAGAAAACATTATTATTATATTTGATATACTGTATTATAAAAATATGTTTTGCATATTCATAATAATAATATATTATTGTAAGAATAAATATTATTCTTACACATTCATCCATGTATATTTTTTCTTTTCTTTTTTTACCTTTTGGGATTTTGTAATACTGTGCAGTTCTAATAAGCATTCATTCTGTTCAGCCTTTAGAGGGTAATTTATTTTTCTTGTGTAAAGCAAAGTAAAAAATTAAGCTGGAATGATTAAAAACAAAATGGGAAAATAGCTGAAACTGATTTAGATTCTGAAAATGGCAGAGCTGTGTTGCTAATTTGAGGTATATATTTGATTTTCAAAGGTCAACGGAATTATGGCAATGTAAGTTTGTAGTATACCTTTTCTGTTTTTCTTTTTACTTTGTAACTTAATTTGTTCCCATAATTATATTTAACTTTATCACCACAGTTCAAAATGATATTTTTAGCATGTAATAACTTTGCAAGTTACTATTTGTAGTATCTATTAACAGGAAACATAGTAAATAAAAAGAGACTCCCTGTCTGGGGTTTTTGGAGAGCACCTAGCCAAAGGGTGGTTCTCAAAAAGATACTTTCAGGAATTCCTGGCATAACTGGATTTTATAATGAATAAACACCAGTAATATTATTAATTACAGATAAATAAAGTTGAGCTATTGGAAATTATATGAAGTTAATCAATTTTGAGTCGTGTTTTCCAAAGAGAACAATACAGAACCTTGCTACTGTCTTTCTTTCTAATGGTAGCAATAATATAAATTCCACCAAATTGGGGTTTATGAAGCAACAACTGACAACGGCTGCGCTTTCATTAATGGTATCAAAATGACCTTTGATTGATAGGAATGTAAAACTACTGAAACAGTTAAGAAGCAAATGCTACATTTTCCATACACAGTAGTACTGTGGAAACAAATAGTGTCAAATCAGTCATGTGTAAATTGAACTAGTCCCATTTTTGATGACAGTGGTGAATATTGATGAATACAAAGGCATGTTAAAATTAATTTTCGAGATTAAATTATATTTCTTGCCACTTATGTTTCCTACCATTATTTATCAAATTGTCAAGAACAAAATTGTAACCAAGCAAGAAAAAGTCCAGTACTGGCCTTTCTGCTCAGACCTTCTGTTTAGGTTATAAATACAAATCAGGAGAGGTTTATTAGACACAGGCTGTCAGTAAAAGGTTTAATAAGGCCAAGAAAAAATTGTTTAATAAACAAGAAAACATTGCAGTGATAGGAAAAGATTTACAGCAATTTGTGAACACAGATATTCAAAGCCTTTCCAGGTTGTGTCTATTTCATCATTGATTTCTTGTGAAGGAATCAAAATGATTTAGAACGCTTTCTGATACTAGCACTAAAAATCATGGAGAGGAAGGTCATAAAAAAAAGTACCACTGAGCACAAGGGAATGGTGCTTTGAAAACAGCTATGAGATTATTAAACATGGGGGTGGCAAATTGTGCTTGTATGATTGTTTTTCAAAACATAAAAACCCGTGGCGGTAATTCTGTAAAGCTGTGCATGGATACTATCCTTCTTAATTCCATAACTTGTAAGAATTAACAAGATATTATAGCATACCCTATATATAGTCTTTCATTTTTTACTTTTCCAACTTTTTAGGAAAAAAAAAGACATAAATGTCTTAGAAAACCACACCTATGACACAGCACTCTCCTGCACCACTGGTTAGGAAATGCTTAGTAAGTGTTGGGCCAGGGGCCTAAACAAGTCAACCCTTGTTGTAGAGAAATAGTAGCTACGTTGTGTTTAACAACAAGGATAAATGAAGGTCATCCAGAGACCTGGATTTTCATGCCTTTAGCTGAGCTTTTAAGTATGAGTAGGAGTGTTTTTTTAAATTATTGATCAATACTGATCTATCAGGAAAATACAATGTTTTACTAAATAATTTGTCATTTTACTAACTTTCAGCCACCAAAACCAATGATGAGCACCTCACTCAATGTTAAGCTATTCTCAAAGTACTTCTACAGCTGTCCTACTACAAACACACCAGGATGTGCCTTATAGATTATGGGTAATGTAAAGGTAAAAAATAACATTTTGAGGGCAACGCTGGTTTTGGTGTTAAGAAACTAATCACGAGAAAAGTAAAAGTGTGTGTAGGATAATACTTATGCCATTATTCTAGTCCAGGCAATATTATGAGGCAGCAGTTTTTGGGATTCTCCAGGCAAGTGCAACCTTGGTTTATGTGTGTGTATTTAATTTATCATAGTTTTTGTGGGGATGGCACTTTGGCATGGCTGTTAGGGTCACTAGTGGACAGGTCTTGCTGGAAATGACTAAGACTGGGAATCTTGCTGTGTGAATGTTCTCCCAGGATGTTAGCATGTTCTCCCTGTATTGACTTAGGGTTTTTTCTGAGTGCTCTGCTATCCTCCCACTATTCAGAGATGTGCTATATATGCTAATGTTTCTAAATTGTCCCTGTGTTCTTGGACTGGTGCCCTACAACTGAGAGGTGCCCAGTCAGAGTTCACTTTGAACTTCTGCAGGCCTTACCAAGAATAAGTGACAATCTAATAATAGATGAGAGATTATTTTTTTAATTAATATTAATATTAACTGAAACAAAACATCGCAGTATAGTTAGCATGTACCATATAGATTCTGTAAAATCCTTAACCAGTGTGTAAATTCTGCAAAGTAAAGAAAATAAGTGTTTTCTCTTAAGTAAATATCTTTGTAGATATACAGTATAACAGTAGAACCTGTGTACGTCAGATTCTTTTTCCAAGAAAAAGGATTTTATCAGTTGTGTCAAAAACATCTGCAGTGTACTGTAATAAGTGTGGTGTATTTAGTTATACCATTTTTATGAGATTTTTATTATATCTTTCCTTATTAGCTCTTTATATAATTTTTGATTTTATTAGTTTTTATTAGATCTATTAAAAAACAATAATAAAAGTTTAATACATATGGAAGCAATGTGAGTGTATACAATTATATCAGTATTTCAGTACATCTATTTCTGAATTTGGACCACTTACTAACACTTACTGGAATGATGTAATGATAAATTACGTACTGCTATTTCCTTGTTCCGTGTTCATAAAATCTACTGTTAACTTATTACTGTTTGTTTGCAGGTCCGCAACAACGTGAAACGAATGAAGGAATATGAAAAAAACAGTAGAGAGTGCAGAGAAATATGTACAGTACATATCTAATACACCTCACCTACTGTATAGTGCAGGTGGCACCTCCAGGAAATTTTGACTAGGAATGAGTGGTGTGTTGTCTTTTAGGCCACCATAATGATACTGAATGATAACCTGCACTTTCTGAAATAAAACTGTTGATAGAAAACTGAATAATTGTAATAACTAGATCACATGGAAGGCTGATCACTTAATGTGAAGAATAGGAAGAACTTAATGAAGATGGTGAAAAAAAAAAGGTTTGAGAGAGCCATATTGCAACTCATTTGGAATTTCATTTTCCATTTCAATTTCATCAATGTATTCAATTTTGAATACATTCGGGTGTAGAGCTGTGTCAGTGTGCATTGCCTGTCAAGGAACTAGTAGATGTTAATTACACATTGAAAGTTACAAAGAAAGAAAAAAAAACAATGTTAAGCCTTCTCTGGGTATTCTTGTGCGAAGAAGGATGATTTACAACAAACCTCTGTATTTCTATTTTTCAGTGTAGAATTATTAACCTTTACTTAATTCAAAGTACTGTCTGTCAAGATTACATAAAGGTGACGCCAATCAGACAATGTCTGAAATTCAACAAGGGAATTACAATTGCATAAAGAGAAAACCATAGATGTAAAAATAACCGCTGGGCAGGGAAAGATTCAGTTTGTAAACAGGATCCCTAAGAATAGAAAATTTATATGAATTTATGGGCTTTGAAAGTGGATCTACTTTGGGCCAATGGAACATTGGAGGACGCCAGCAGGAAATCTCCAACGCACTGGATATTCCACTGTCTGCTCAACATTGGCTGTTATTTGCACACACCATCCATTCCTAATCCAGTATTATACAGACTTTAAGTGGAGGAGCAACTAAAACTGTCAAAATCCCCTACACACGATTAAATGAGCCATGAAGTTGCTTCAAGGTTAATGATGGAGTGGTAGGAGAGAAGCTAAGTGACAAATATAGAGGAAGTGTACAGTAGATACTGTACCTGATACTTACATGTATGCTTAGGTGAGCGAAAATGATTGTGTAGCTGGGGTCAACCCCCTCTGAACTTGTATTTATACTCCATTCAGGTGGAATTAATATCCCACCTGACAGGTATTGAGGAAGTCACTTGATACAAGATGGATACTTACTGTCATAATGATACACTTGAACGACAAGTCAAAGACATGGAATAAGACACACTGTGAGATGGGCCTAATGGCAAATTATAGATAAGCTATGGCATTTACTAGAGGCACCTGAACTAAGGCTGAAACACCAACATGTTTATTTACCATGGAAGAAATAATTTTAGTATTGCTCGTTAGGTATGAGATGTGTTCCTTGATGGAAATAACTCTGGTACACTTTGTGTTCGTAATAACCAGGGGGATTGCCAGAAACGATTGCAACCTTTGTTTTGCATTCATGTGATTTGCCTGTACTAAAAATACATATTCTTATGTTTAATTCAGAATCTAGGGCCTAGTCACCATGTAAAAGGAATTGTTACCTTCTGGGATTAGGTAATCATCTTAACGGCATTTTCCTGGGTGCTAGATTTCCCCACAAAACAATTATCAATTTGTGCTTATTATAGAATGGAATCAATTGAATTATTCATTAATACACTTTCCAATAAATAAGCACCAGTGCAGTAATACAATTGTCCATATAACTATGGACACATTAATTGATTGTAATCATAAGCAAGAAAACAACTAATTAAATTAACAAAAAGTGATGAGATATTAGCCAATTAACATTCTTTCATTTTGAAAGCAAAATGTTCATCTTTAGAAAATACAGAGCAGAACTGAATATTGTTCTCCACATCAAGAGAAGACATACAAGACCTTAACAAATAACTACGATGGACACATTAATTGATTGTAAAAAAAGTATAGTTTCAGATTCATCTAAACGTGGAGAACAAGTTATTAAAATGAAATCTTGGGTATAAAATTAACAGTAGAATCTAAGTGCGAAGAGGTTCCAATGAAGTTGTAAAATATCACATATATACTGCAGGGCTCTCAGAGTCTTAAAAACGACATATCTTATATCTTATATCTTTGAGGTTAAAATAATAGCAGCTTGGCATATTCCCAGCAAAACATTATTGAGTGGCGATGACAGATTAAAACAACTAAATTGCTTTAAGCTTAGTCAACAGTGGGTTCTGGGCACACTTGATTGAAATCTTCAAGAAGCCAGATTACAAAAGATTAATTCCAGCAGTTAATTTTAAACTAACAGAGCAGAACGTCAGGATACACATACTGTATATTGTAATTCATTAAAATTAGAGGCAGTGCTGATACAAGGTAAGCCTTTCTTTCACACAGTAGTTGAAAGCTCATGTAGTTTGCCAAACAATGGACAAACCACAGACTGGGTCCAATTAGTAGAGTATTTTCAAAATTCAACATGATGTTGCCATTGCATTGAATAAAACTAACATCTAATACCATTTTAATTTTCCAGGGTTATTTTTTTAATTCATGTCTAATATTTATTACAATTTGTTCATGTCCATTTAAAAACTTAATGTCAAAAAAGTTCATGTCCATTTCTTTGTGTAATTGTTTTCATATTTGTTAATATGAACAATGTGAGCCATGTTTCAAAAGCTGTCCATTTTTCCACTCAGATTAGTTTGGGATTAGTTTGGTAAAACAAAACACACAATGTTACAACATCACATAAAAAAGTAAAACTGCCTACAGGGACTGGTATTACCTTCCTCAAGCTTTAAAAGCTTCACTTGAAAAAATGCTTGAAAAGTTAACTTATTAGGAAACAAATGTAAAAACTTTGATCATTTTCTTATATTCTTATATGAAGCATATCATGAAAGAGAAATTAAGTGTAACAATGAGAATTTCTGTAAAAGTGCCTTCACTAAAAAAGTGTTTCAATAATAAGGTAAGAATGAGACACAGAGCTTAGAACGTCAAAATAATATCATAGACATTGACAGGGAAGACAGAATATCGCGTGAAGAAACAAAAAGGTTCATTATTTGAATTTCTGCAGATGATAAAACGTTCCTTTGCTTATTAACTACTACGCTTACAGGAATAGTTTGGTGGTTGGAGTTGTGGGTAACTTTGCATAAGGTCATTGGCTGAGGAACTCACAAGTTGCCTTTTTCTTGCCTTCAAAATGAGTGGGAGGTGGGTGTACAGTTAGGGAAGTCTGTTGTGGTCAGCTGTAAAAAGTGACCACATTCCTTGTTTTGTGTGCCCACACCATAGAAACATGCACCACTGACTATGCTTGTCCTGTTACTATGCATGTTTTGAAAGGATCATTAGATACACAAAGGATCTGAAGAAAGTAAAGATTTTAAAGCTAACAGAACTGACATGACTCAAAGTAGAACAAAGTGTTGAGACGTGATTAGAATGTTATATGCTGCTTTCAAATCCTGTGTAAACCTACTTCCTGATACTGTAGTTTGGGACCAAATTCCACTGTGATGAAAAGTGTAATCAACTAGACTCAATTTACTAAATATAAATATTTTATTAAGAGGAAATCCATATCAGCTTTGTATAATCACAAAACTATTAGGAAAATGTTTTTAATGCCTAAAAGCAAATAGTGTCTCATGCCACTCCTTATAATAAACCCCGCTATTCCAAGTACTTTTGTTTTGCAAAGTTGGTCCCTTTCAACGTCAAGAAACCTGGTCAGACGGAAGACTGTCGGTTAGAACTGATAAATTAGAAATTAAATTAGAATGGTACAGTATATATTCATATTGAATTGATATGCTAATGTGTCTTAAATTGTTAAACTAAGCCTTATTATTGGTAACTTGTTAATTCTCCTTTAACAAATGACAAGAATTATAGCTCAGCAACTGGAAACAATAATAATAAAATAAGAGAAACAAACTCGCTACAGTACGTGCATCAACATGGCTGCTTTCTCTTAAGGCTTAGATTTAAGGTTACTTAAAGGAGACATTAAACCATATGAAACATATACAGTAAATGAAAATACATTCAGTTAAAGGAGACAGATAGTCATTTCACGTCTGTCACATACAGTACATGTACTGTACAATCCCTTATAGAAAACAATTGTAGTTAAACACTGATGGAAAGTAATAAGGTACTGTATGTTTTCTTGTGAATTCAACATGAAGCTCTATCTAAACTGAATTTTTATTCGTGGAACTCCAAACTATTATCAAAGGAATGCATATGCTGAAAAACAAATAATAAAAACTAAGACTAAGACTACGTTAAACCCATGACTGGCTCCTTACCAACCTGAACAGAAGTTACAAGTCCAAGCCACATCACAGTGGCACCCAGGGGGGTGCTGGGTCATGACTGTCTGTGGTAAGTTGACATGTTATTGTTTGTAAAATGCCTAGTCTAACCACAGAACATTTTCAACCCCTCCCAACAAACAAACCATTGACCAGTGGTATGATGTCCTATCCATATTATTCCAAGCAGTTTCTTTTATTCAGAAATACTGGATGTCTTTTCAGTGAAAAAAAGAAAAAAGAGAATCATCTAAGTTCCAATAACATCAAGGAAGTAATCTAATGATTAGAAAGCTAAACAGAGCACAGATGAGAGGTGGTCCTGCAGCCAGTAACACTAACAAACCCCCCAAGTATGCAAGTACTGTATGGAGTGCCCATGAGAATCTCCTCTGGAATGGGACAATTTAAAGCCACTAAAGCCTCTGCATCTCCTTAAATCGAGGGAGGAGCCAGAACACCTGGCAAAAACTTTTGCAAACACAAGGGGCCCGAGGAAACACAAGATAGAGAGGTTCCCCACACTGGAATCAAACCCTGGACCCTGGAGCTGGGAGGCAGTACTTTCAAAAAAATCTGTGTGCTGATTTCTAACAAGATACAATTAAAATGTTGCACAAAGGATAAGGATTTTATACTAAGTAATTATAGTGGTAGTGAGTGTTGTTCATCTTGGACAGTTCAGTTTCTTTTATTAAAGCTTTAATGGATATTATTATGTTTTCCCTTGGAATATCATGTTTTATAGTATTATGGACTGATAAAGGAACCATGGCTGTTTAACAGTGTACTGATCCTATTTTATTTAATTACAAACAATACACCATTCAAAGTGGTTGATGAGAATCCCCTTCCATTGTTTTTAATTGCTTGGCTGTCATCAAGTTTGCCTGTTGTTAAAAGAGAAATAAATATGTTTTGGACCTACTGTACAGAAAACAAACGTAGGATCCATTGTAAAAAAATGAAATGTCACATATGAACGGGTTCAATCTGGGCAGTTTTAATATAACTTTCCCCATAATATACTGCAACATAAATATGATATAATGAATTTGCCCTTCTTTAGCCTCTGTGCTTAGGAATATTCTGTGGATAGTGTAAGGTTCATCACAAGCTGCAGTATGTCTGTAGCTCAATGGGGCTGGTTGAATGCAATGATGGATTTTAACCTCTGTAAAAATGCTTCTGTTGGTGAGGATGGAAATGTGACTAAAAATATCATCATTAATTTATTTCCTCTAAAGTGATACCTACAGTATTATGCAGACTTGAATACCCATGTCATGATCTACTCAGGTTTGCCAAAGGAAATGCCTTGGTAATTTGACTATCTTTCTTCACTCTTATAATGCACAGTTTACATTTGACTCAAATATTATCTAAATATAGGTGTAGCATTGAATTATTCGGGGGAAATAGAATTCATTTTTGTAAGTCATGCACAAATGCTTTCATAAGCATGAAATGGAACTAAGAGCACCCATATATTTAGAATCATTTAGGTGTTTATATTATTCTCTAATGTTAAACATACAGTAACTTCAGTTTTTTTCTGTATGTGCACTCATGGTGCTGTCCGTGTGCTATGCAGTGTTCCATTCCAAGATCATGTAACATCTCTCCCATTTTCCCATTGCAGTGAGAGAGCTGGTATTTCACTGTACTGAAAAATCTCCCTGATACAGGGATCTGCATGGCAAGACCCTACGTGTGTCCTCACCTAATTCTAATGAAAAGCATTACTGTATGTTTTAGTGATTAATAAGAGAATGCATACTAGAGCATTATATTCTTTGTAATGTTTTACTGTATTCAACAAGTATCAATATAATTACAATATTTGCATCACAATATTTTGCCGTTTTCAGTAGTAGCATAAACTTGTCAGTCTTCTTCTGGCTGAATCAAACTATTTTCATCTCCTGCTTTTAGAATGATTAAACAAGCCACTTCTAATTCCTTAACCAGCAAACACAAACACTGTTTGGAAGGATAAATAATTGCAAAAGGAAGTGTGTAGGACAGTTAACCTTTTCAGGATGTGGTATTCAGCATTTCCATGGACTAAACCCGAGAGTGGCACTACAATGCAACCCAGGGACGAGAGGTAACTCAACAACAGCCTGCCATAGCACACTACCTTGGATTTAATCATGCGGTGACTAGCAAGCCATAAATGCCAACAAGAACATTTTATCCTCTGTACGAAATCAACAAAAAGCATGGGAATGCCGGGACATGAAAGGGGGCTGTGAAAAACCCTTTTTCTGAGAGGATTAAATCCTTTTCTTAGAGGAAATTTTCTAAAACAATTTGAAAATGTAAAGACCACAAAGCAGGATGCGGGCTAAAAGGCAGCCCAAACAGAAAGCAGCCTAGGTCTGTCATTGTCAGCAGTAGCATACACTGTCTATGCCTCCTTCCCAGTAATTACATGTTTGAGTAATTGTGGGATGACTGTCTCTTTGCAGCAAACCTCTGCAAAAGCATGTTAAGTTTAGAAGGAAATTACCTTAACTGGGCAATGCAGACCACTCCCTCTGAGCAAAATTCCCATCTGTAAGATTTCCGGGAGCCTTAGGCAAACATTGTCTAAAGATGGAAGCAAAGTCTGAGGTTTCACTACAACTTTGACTCTTGTGTTGGAGCAGGCAAGCCAAAACAACTTATATTTTAAATAGCAAAGGTCTACCGCAATTAAATCTATTTAAGGAAGAAACATTTTATCCCTTCTTAATCCTCGCTTGGTACACACATAAATACACATAAAATACACAAAACACACATTGGTAATAGATATGTCATTAAAAATTGTTTTCAAACTGATAACTTATGCGCAATAACAAGCATGGCACCCTAATAAAGAAATGTGTAAAAGTACTGTACAAATGTGTTTTTAAAAAAGGCACAGAAATATATTTCTTTGCTCTACCATGACATGAAGAAAATTACAATAGATTTCAAAACTGAGCCTGCATAAATGCTGGGGTATTTTGCTTATTGATTCTGACAAAAATGTGAAGACAGCATTAAATATGACAAACATTGGTACAGTATATCCTAATTAAATCTGAGGTCCCTTACTGCTCTTACTAATTTGCTCTAATAACTTAATTTTCCCCACATCTTAGCTTACATCTTTTTTTGTACAAAGAGACTTTCCTTCCAATAGTGGCCTGATGCATTGTGCATTTGTTTGTAACAGTATGTTATAACCTGGTCTCACTCCATTGCCCAAGTATCCAGTTTCGAAAGACTCACCCAGCTATACCACTAATAGTAACTATGAAGAAAGGTTTCAGACATTAGTGTGCCAGTTTTATAGTCAAATTTAATTGTAATTTCTTAATGTTAATAAGTATTGACTGCACCCCATCCGAAGTTTAATAAGACCTGTTTCTAAAGTAAACCATATTAAATTAGGCCAAACATACTGTATTACCTTGCTTGAAACTAAGTCAAAATTGAGTTTGTTATTTCTGGGAAGTGTATTTGGGATCCTTATCTTCATGGAAAATCTTCTCATTTACTTTATCTTCACAAGGAATTGCATGATGGATTAAAATATTGTAGCTCCAGTACTGATCCATAATTCCATAAAGTTACAACAACTATGACCACATAGTTGTTTTAAACATCTGTCGCATATTTAATCATATTCCTAGTTCTTAGTTTTGTCTTTTTCATTTATACACATTGTCTATACAATATGTGAGCAAAGTTTTTTTTTTTTCCGTACAATTTTTTAATGTTGGCCATATTTTCATTTACAATTGTTTTATTTCATATAAAATATATTTTGGGACTAATTCATAAAGATAGAGTTTAGAAAAGAGAAGGAAAAAATCATAATGTCATAAAATCAGAAAGGGACCTTCACTCATATTTTGCAATTGTTTTGTGTAGGATTTACTCAGCATCTTTGTATTGTTTTCTCATTTATTCCTACTGAAATTATTTTGTCATGTTAACTTTAATGAAATACACTAGATGAGTAAAAAAATACTGTATTACCCATACTGCATTTAATCCTTCATAGACATGTTTCTCAAAGGGCAAAAAATCAGCATTATTTGGTAAAAACAAAGACCAGGTGTTCAGGAGGTTATCCATGATGGACAGAAATACTAATCAACAGCAACAGAACCAGACAGTACAACAAACTGATGTTTTAAAAAGATTTGACTAAAACTAGCCTTGTTACAATGATTCTAAATGTGTCTTTTTTTAAATGAAATGCTTCATGCAGCAGATGGTATTTATCTTGTTGCCAAAAATATGGACTATAGTTACTATACTGCTTTCCAGTCAGTGGATTATGCTGGCATGAGACTAAAAAAATGAGAAACCAAGATGTTTTTCAACAGCTGCCAATACACCAAAAAACCTTAAACTTATGAAAATTACATGCTAGAGTAGTAGGTTCATTTCAGTTGTATGCCTTTTAGTTATGTAGGCAGTTATTTTGAAATGTTTACCATTTTATCTTCATTTAAAAACTGCTCTATGATTTATGAATGACTGAATTGTCAGGTCTGTTACAAAGTGCAGAGTAGTTTCAGACATCAGTAAGTTTAAGCACGTAAATAAATCAATTACAGCAATAAGAAAACTTTGAACAGTGAAGAAATATTTTAATATATAAATTAAAATGAAACAGTCTATGTTCTATTTTAGTAGCACATTATTCACATTTGAAATAGTGAGCAAATAGGCTTGTTGGTTGTTTGAGTAGTATTGAACCTTCAATGTAGCAAAATACTAATCTTAGCCTATACTGTATGATTTCATAAAGGTGCGCTATGCTCAGTAGTCGGTATTTGAGTTGAGTTAAAATTTCCAAAATTGTTTTGTTAAGAATCTGCATACATAAGTGTTCAGAAATATGTTGTTTTAATTAGTTTCAGATGCCACCATGCCTTGCAAGAGCGATGGTTGCTTAATCTTTATGAATGATGGTACCCTAAATGTGAAAGAAACCTGGAAAATGAGATGTTCTGCTTCAATATGAATCTGCGGACCAGTGCAAAGAGACTAGGAAGGTAGGTTTGCCACATCAGCCCAGGACTGTCATGTCTGACATGTCTGTCAGATCTTTGTAACAATTTCGAGACATGATAATGTCTTGGCTACAACACAGGAAATTCCAGAAAGAAATAACCCGAGCATCAGCAGAATGACCATAGTTCACTGTCTTCATGAAAATAATATGTATTTAGAAGTTACATAATCTCCACTAAAGTGACATGGAGGAAATGTGTTGACAGCTGAGTGGTGAAATTGCGGTCTCTGTTGGCTAAAGAAAATGAATGCTGTTTTGCCTTTGACAGACCTTATTGAAACCAATGTGTGTGGAAACATCACATTATGCTTTATGATGCTTTGTTAAAGCCAACTGGTTGATGTGAGAAATATGATAATGTGAGTAGAATCTGTAGCTTAAGAACACCTTCAGTACAGATTCAAGGTAACATTACTTCTCAGTCATTCATCAATGAAGCCCCTGAGACTAACAATTTGGAAGTGTTGATTTTCATATAGGACAACGCAAGACCATGCATTGCTAGCATAACAGTGCACAGAGCAAGTTGCAGAAGTGGCGTCACCCCCTTCTGAAATTTACATACTGTAGTGTAAAGCTCTGTAGCTGCAGAGGCTCCAGTCTTGTGGTGAAGTTGGAATTCTCGGCTGTCCAGAAAATAGTGCTACTGTATGTGGCTCTGGGCCCATTAGTGATTACGACTGAATCCTGCAGGGAAAGAATAGAGCTACTCTGGTATCGTGTAGAATCCTGTAGCAAAGCATCATGTCTTTTGGCATCTGAGTTATCTGCTGTGTAAACAATAGGATTAAATAACACAACAGTCAACAATACAACATCAAGGTCCATCCATTGCCAGATTTTCTTTTCCTCTGACCTCAGTCAAGCAGAACATCTGGGACTACTGTACCTCAATAGTCAGGCAACAGAATTGAGTACTGGACTTTGAACTGAAATGAAGTTAGTTTAAATCTTGATGTGATGCTTATACCATACACCTGAGTAAACTTTATTCAAGTCTCCTCAGCAAAATACCTTGCTGTACAAATATAAATTGCCTTTGGGTAAAAAAACATAAGTGAAGTATGTTCATAGATAATGATAACCCTCAGGAGCATGGGAAGAGCAGTCTATCCAGATGCTCATCAGATTTATGCATCGACAAAACAGCAACTAATGTGTAGGAGGCTCATACCTTATACTAACCTTTTAATGTTTACATTTTTAAGTGTATCACATTTCATACTGAAATCTTACCATTCTTCAATTAGGGTTTTCTGTGACTTTGTTTGAGATCTGTTTAAAAATGTAGTTTTATTTTATGAGACCTGAGTGTTGTGTGACCTTTGTTGATCATTTGTTTTTATTGAGAAATATAAGAACATAAGAAAGAGGAGACAAGCAAAAGGAGGCCACTCAGTCCACCTAACCTGTTTGCTAGTTAGTTGCTCATTGATCTCACTCAGCTGTTTCTTGAAAAAAGCCAGGATATCGGCTTCAACAACATGTTTGTGTGGCCTGTTCTTTACTCCTACAAACCCATTCCAAGCGGAAAGGTCTTATGCTATAAAAAACAATTTTTTGATTACGTTAATATAGTAAATTAGATCAGGTTAGGTAGCAAAACATTCAGTGGAATAAGCAGTTTCCAAACAAATACTGCTGTATGGTAAATGTATTTACTTGCACATTATTTGCAGTTATTTCCCAAGGGTATTGAATTTGTTTACACCTCTTTATGAAGCTATTTATTCTTATTATTTATTAAGAAAATATTTTGAATGGTAAGAAAGCATGGCTTTCTGACGGATATTTTCCATTTTACTGACATGTTTGCGGATCTTGTAAAATGTCTGTTGATGGCTGTTTACAGGAGGTAAGAGAGCCAAGAAAGAACTGTGGAACTGTGACAAAACCAAGTGTAGCTTGAAAATGCCACATGTTGCAGTGGTTTTGAATTGTTTAATTTATGAATTCATAAATGAAAAAGTACCTTGATACAAAATTAATTCAACAGCTTAAAAAAATGGTTTGCCACCTGGCATTATAGTGTTTTATTTTACAGTTATTGCTTCTCATACTATGCCTACAGGACTATGCCTAAATCCTGCATTTATGTGCTAAAAACTTTTATAGACTTCAAAATCTGTATAAACACAGATGACCAGGATGACTGTCTGATGCACTGTAACACTGTGATACTGTCTGTCTGCTACACTGGATCACTGTGACACTCTATATCTGCTGCCCTGGAACACTGTGATACTGTCTGCTTTACTGTGATGCTGTGAAACTGTCTGTCTGCTGCACTGGAACACTGTGATACTGTCTGCTTTATTGTAACACTGTGATATATTCTTTCTGCTGCACTGGAGCACTATGATACTGCCTGCTGCACTGGAGCACTGTGATATTGTAAATCTGTTGCACTGGAACACTGTGATACTGTCTGGCTTCTTCACTGTAACACTGTTATACTGTATATCAGCTTCACTGGAACACTGTGATACTGCCTGTCTGCTGCACTGGAGCACTGTGATACTGTCTGTCTGCTGCACTGGAACACTGTGATACTGTCAGCTGTACTGTAATACTGTGATACTTTCTTTCTGCAGCACTGGGGCATTGTGATACTGTATATCTGTTGCATGCAGAAACATGTATATCATTTGCACAGATAGGATTATAGGGTAAAAGGTGAAGACCAACCACAGTAACCAGAACCAGTGACTCACATACCGTAAGAGAACAAATACGGTAAGCGGGACAAATAATAGATATTTAAAAAAAGACCACAAGACAAAACCTAAAAAAAGCAAACTGTTCACAGATGCTGTAATATAAAGACCATTTATAAGATAGAGAGTAGGTGTCATATGAGGGTGAACTTCCAGGAAGATCAGATCAAACCGGAGGCACCAAGAGATGGACAAAGCAAGACACATCACAGTGCTGCTTTTCACTCCACTTTCTGCCCACAGTCCTGCTAAAACTGTGGGCAGAAGTTGGAAAGAGATCTTATTTTCTTGTAAATTAAACTGTATCGTTGACAAAAGCGTACAATACAAAACCATTTATATTTATACTTTAACACAATGTTGCCAAAATCAATCAACCTTTTAAATCATATCACAAGCCACCAGTGCTGATAATGGGCTACAGTACTGGTAAATGAGATATTTGTGATACTGTTTTATTATCTGCAAGACAAAATACATGTAGATAAAACCAACAAAATACTGGTATATGATTAATGATATGATATGATTAATCAGTCCATTAAAACTCTTTAACAGCACTTTACTGATCGATACACTCAATTTACTTTTAACATTTATGCCAGAATTTTCAGATTCAAATCATTATCACCTCAAATATCTTTTGGTTTCTGTTTCAGCTGAGCTCTAATTTAACTGAGAAAGCTAATACGTAGCCTTGTGACATTTCCCAGTTATGGAAATTGTATTCACTTTTATTAACATACTTTTTATATTTAGTTTTAATTAAAAAAAATAAAAAGCCCTGGTCAAATTATGTCAAGGAGGACTCTATTAAAGAACTGAAGCTCAAACTAGATATAAAACTACCAGACAGGGGGCTTTCCAAGACTAGGACTATAAAGGCCTAGTCTACATAATGATTAAAACAATTGAACAAGAATTCAAAATGATAAACCAGAACACTTGTGAATGTTTTTCCATTTCTGTCCTTACAACAGGCAAACTTTCGTACAAGAATTATTCGACCTAAAGTTCAAAATTAGACTTGCATCCCACTTAATTAAAGAAAAATGTAGATTTAAAAATGGTCATTATTGCTGAAACAGTGTGCATTCCATAACCTGCTGTTATATTACATTTATTTTACCATGTCTATGGCAAGAAATATTCCATGGAATTCTCTGGTGGACACCCTTTTAATGTCACGATGCAGGAAACCTAATTAGTGGTTACTTATGGGCCAACTTTTAAAGGCATATTATCTACTCTGAAACTGCCTTTTATAAAATCACATGCACAACAGCTAGTAATTACTATCCTCATTGTGCACACAATTCAGTTAAATATTTAGACATTTTCCTTGAGAATTACTGAAATAAGGGACTTGAGTTTTGCAAGATCGTGACAGCTACTAATACTTTTACAGCTGTGACACACCCAAGAGTGCAGGTGCTGCGGTAAGTGATCTTTTAATAGGTGGATCTCAGGAAAACAGACAAATGCAGACCAGAGGAATAAAAATCAGTGCTTTTTATTTATTAATCAAAATAAAAAAGCCGAAGCTCTTCTTTCAGCTATGAACTACCCTTCTTCCATTCCCTTTTAATAATATCTGTACTGCTAATCTGCTTATCAGCTTCTCAAACACAGTCTCTCACTACGACTCTTTTCACAAAAATCTCTTCTCAAAACCTCACTCAGACCCATAGTCATTTGCTTTTCTTCTCCCTCCATGAGAGCATCTGTTGTTCTTCTTTTTTTATTATATATCTATCATGAAAAATAAACAGGAAACAAAAGAAACTGTGACTTTAAACACAAAAATCCAACAATGAAACAATTGCATTTAATTATTAAAGAACACACCCAAAGAAAATCTAGTGATTGAAACGAATAGAACAATGTTAACAATTATCCTATCTGATGCCTGTTCTAAAATGCTGAGAGAAAATCTGAAAAAAGGAGAATCTGTTGCTGGTATTAAGATTCTTTTTTTTTCTAAATATTGTTGAGGAGAAAAAATCTTGACAGATACTGCTAATGTCTTGAACTAGTGATCCTGTTACTTGTTCAATTTGAAAGACTCAGACTACTTGACTACTAGAACCAATTCTGTGCCTGTACAGACACAGAGAACCAATGGCGAGAAAATGTCAAAGAAGCTGACAATCTGTCACAGAAATGAAGTTCCACTTTGATATACAGCAATAAATGTCTTATGTAAGATGATTTGATATACTGTATGATTATGTCAGATTCTTAATGCATGCAATTGAGAGCAGTAGTGTAGAGCTAGTCTATTCCAGTCACTCAATGTTTCTCAAACAAGGAACAAAAAACTTGTGGATCATCAGAGCCAATTAAACCACTTTTAATCTCTTTTTTAGAGGAGAGACATTAATAAAACGAAATATTTTTTACATATTGATACAGATTAAATATGGTGAATAAATTAGAGAAGAATTTATATTAATCAAAATCTATGTCCTCTTTTTATACTACTTTATTCAGAATGTAACTTTTTTTTCTCCCAAATCGGCATTGAAATTGGAATCGGCATTGATGAGTGCATTTCTAACCCCAGTGAAATTAAAATGTACAAAGTAACGTGTAAAACCCCCAATATACTGTACATTACAAAATGGACTAGATTACATAGGTATGCGAATAGCCATATTACCGTGATTGACTGAGATTCAGAATAAGACAACTAAACTTCTGGTGAGGTGAATGTAACAAAAGAGTTCTTTCAGGGCCCTATGCAGACAACACGATCCGGGGTGGAGTGAGGAAAACACAGGGAAAAAAGGCATGCAGGAGTCGGGAATGAAGACGGGGGGCCTGTCCAAAGTGCACAGGTGTCCAGGGGGGTGAGTCCGAGGCAAACAATCCAGAAGTAGTCCAAACGGGGAATCCAAAACGGGCAAAGTCCAAAGCCGGGCGGTCCATCCGAGACTAGACAGGATAAAAACAGGAACCGGATCGGAACCGGCGGGGAACAGTAATAGAAAATAAAACCATAACGGAGACAGGCGCATCCAGGTCCCGGGCTCACAAGATACGAGAATCAATGCAGAGCCCCGAACTGAGTGGGCGTCTGGCTTTTAAGGTGGGGTGGGAGGAGGCTGAAACAGGGGGCAGGTGCACAAAATCAAGTCCGAAGTGAAAGAGCCAGAGCGCCCTTAAGGGGGAGGGACTACAATCATGACAGTGAAGATGTCCTATCATATTGTAAACAACCAGGCCTGTGAATACATCACTTTTATTCCAATAGAAGTATTGTTTTCTACTTCAAGACAGTTTTGCCGACAAGTACGATTTGTTAACTCTTCATGCAGATCACGCTGGAACATTTCCGTAGTGCAAGGTCTGCTACACAACCTGTATTTATTTGCGCCCACATCACATTACATTATTCATTACAGTGACTACTGAGCAGTAAGGGCATCCTCATTCTTGCCTGTAGTGAGACCTGTGGTTTGTGATAAAATGGCGACCATACAGTACTTTCACAAAGTTCACTATTTTGTGTTTTATTCAGAATTTTTAAAATTCTGAGATATTGTCAATTAATTTAGTTACCCAGATTTAATAAGTGGTCTGAGAAATTGGGACTGCAGTTCCCCTTTAACACAAGTGAAGACCCACATTTGCTTAAGTGACTATAAAGCTTTGTTCATCAGAGCAAAGGACATACTGTAAGTATATTGCATCTGCTTCCAGCATACAATATGTGTCTGTCAGGACATTGATACTGAGTTTGTATATGTTGTTACAGCTTTAGGTGACTATGAAGAGTTTAGATAAAGTTGGTGACACTTGGCAGTGTAAGAACTTTAGCTTCAAAGCAGAGGGATGTTTCCTTAGAGGTGGGGGGTCCCCTGATTAAAACCAATTGTAAAGTTTACCTTGATTTACCTTGGTAATTAAATCATGGGTTAATGATTGTCAATGAGCAGTACAGAAACACACTATATAAGATCATATTAAGAACAGAGAGAGGAGAGGAGGACGAGAAGAAGATGAGAGGATAGAAAAAAGGTCAGACTCAGAGAAGAGTTGGAACATGAAGCTTGCACCAGATGGCTTACTTCATGATCATCCAAACAAATCCTGACTGGAACTAGGTGTTTGAACCTTACTAGAGAGAGCTTGCTATTCTGTTTTGCTAGGGAACTTCTACATTGTTCAAGAAGTGTTTGCTGCACTACATGTTCTTGTGTACTTCCGTCATTCAAAAGTAGGGCAAGAACAGTTATCTATAATCGACAACAAGCTTATATTTAAGAACAGTAATTGCAGTGTAGTTTGTCAATTGTCTTTCCATTATGGTGAGGCTCTTGCTGGATCACCACTGCTCTCAGCATGACTATTCATGGTGAGTCACATGTGGTCTCAGTTATTTGTCAGTGTGTTTAGAGAACATTTATTATTTGTACACATTGAAAAGTCTTGCTACTGTATGTGTGCACGCAAAAACAAGTAATCTGCCTGTAGGGAATTGTTTTCTTGTTTTGTATGTTGTATCTTTCTAATCAAAGGGCAGTTTGATTCAGTTTAAAATGTTGAACACTGAATAATCACTGCAGATCATCTAAAAAAAGTTTGACGGCAGCCTGAAGAAAGTGAAAAATATTACTGAATCATCTGCTGCTAGGACTTACAGGTCTTGGATTAGCAATATCACAAGTAAGCTCAATCTTTGTTTCTTGATTCATGAAAATTGTGTGTCACAGTTATTCAGGAGTTCTCTAACCTGTCTACCGGCATACAATATGTATTTTAACAACATTGTGTTCAGAATCTGTAGATTCTTTTTCTTAAGAAGAAATTAAGAAATCATTTTTTTTTGGTGAATTAATTGTCTGAATACTTTTGCTTTTAATGTGCATTTGGAACAAATTCAATGTTCAAATGGAATAAATACATTTTACCGTGGAACTCTTCAATAATGTCATCTTTAAATGCACTAGAGGGCAGTGTTTATCTATGAGATGCTAATGCTGTTGTTTAAGGCAGAGTTTCTACATCCTGGTCCTAGAGCCCCTTTTGACTTTTGCTTTGCTTCTTCGGGCTTTTAGGTGTTTTGGGTTATTGAACAATCAGTTGAACTTTTATCTTAATTAGATCTTTTTAAACAGCTTTCTGTACACAGACCTTAATTTAGGCAATTCCCTGCTTAAGTGTATTGTTGCCAAAGACTGCTGGACTAATGGAATTCCGTTTAATCTGTCCTCCACTTACGTAATGAATTGCATCTCCACTATAGGCGTCTAAGCAGCTCTTGGGTAATCAATTATAAATGTAAAGGCAGAGATAAAAATAACATTGAATCTAAGACTACCATGATCTATGTACTGATACGCTGTTGTGTACAGTATATTCCGACCACTGATAAAATAAGCAGCATAACTAAATGTGAAGAGATTATGACTTTAATGATTACTTTTAAAATTCTAAACTGAAATGAGTAAATGCTTCTATGAAAGCCCTCAGTCACAGCTCAGATGAAACTCACACCAGAGGACTCAGGAAATGAGTCTTCCTAGCCTGGAAACTGGGAACAGTTTAGAGCACTGGTTCCCAACCCTGTTTCAGGGAGACCCCTGTCTGCTGGTTTTCCATTCCAGGTGAGACCTGAATCACCAGTATTAATTGATCTGCTTGCTTGTTTAGATGTTCATTTAACTTGACTCTTCAGTTAGTAAAGTGTCACAAATTCCCTAACTGTTTCCAGCAGCTTCAGCATACCAAACGTTACACAGACAATACTCAACTTGCTTGCCATCATTTCTGACTAAATAACTCTTGGTAGCTGATCAGTTCTTGGTGAACAGACACAGGTGGAAAGACACTGAATCAGACACTCCTACAATTAACATTTTACTTTCTGCAGAGGCTTTTCCAAAAAGCAGTCCCAGCTCTGAAACTCCGAAACTGGTAGAGGGTTGATATCAATTCCAAATCACATTTAACCTTTTAAGAACTGAAAGCAAATATTCAAATATTCATATACAGATGCATGTAATCTGTAACAAATTAAGAAACTCTGCTGATCATAAATTTTCATTGTGTTTGAAGAAATGTTTTGTGATAAAGAAACATAAATTGAAACAAAATATTTCAATTTATTAAATATCCATATAGAAGTGTTGTAGCGCATGGTAACGTACATGTACCTGTATACAGATAGTAATTTCTCCTTGCAAAAAACTGTGATTATTAAAAAGCAATTATTTGCACACTGCTTATTTGTATTTTATAGTAGTAGTCAGGCAG
Source organism: Atractosteus spatula (assembly GCF_055471065.1). Classification (NCBI taxonomy): domain Eukaryota; kingdom Metazoa; phylum Chordata; class Actinopteri; order Semionotiformes; family Lepisosteidae; genus Atractosteus; species Atractosteus spatula. The sequence goes on along the minus strand of NC_142708.1, from coordinate 59,552,168 downwards.
TGTGATAAATAAATCTGCAATTATGTATATTTTTAAATCAAGCAATTTAAAACATATTCAAATATTTAGGTAGGAATAGACAGTATAGGTCATGTTAAGAATCCTGATCTTTTTGGAACTCTATACTTTCTTCTTTAAACAGGGTATTTTCCTGCTGACACTTAATTTTCCAAATCTTCTGTACATTTCTTAATTCATGCTAATATACATTTGTATGAGCTTCGTAATACCTGGAGCTGTCAATAAGCTGAAAGCCTCCTCCATGTTTCATGGTGAGCCAGAGAAAGTCCAATTTGAAATCTCCAGATGGCTTTCTCCCTAACATCATTCTTCCATCTTTGGCACATGAAGCATATATTTGGACTCCTCTGATTCAGATAATTTATTTTCTAATAAGCCAAAGAGCTAGAACCATTCAATTTCTTCTTTTTCATCCTGTTCTTACTATGTGTGCTGACAACTTAATACAATATTCTTTAGCTCGTCCCAACACACTCACATCTTAGTTTTTGTCCAAACTATTCATTTGAGAATAGCTCACATAAAAAAGTTATTTTTTAAAAGACGTATTATAGACCACAAAGAGCTTCTGATTTTTTATATTACACACAGGGCACCGGTGTAGTAATATTTAAAAAAACATTTTTTTCTTTACTCATTAAGATAAGTTGTAGAGTTGAAGAAATGTCTGACCCTGTATAAAACACTAGCACTATCTGCTACATGATAATAATACACAATTACAATCAACTGTTCAAAATGGGTTTCTGATGTGTGTAGGTGCACAGTGGGCTGCATTTCTAAATAAGATATCCAGTGTACTTTTTCTTGTGTTGCATTCTCACACACAAAAATGTATATTAACACACAACTACAGTATATGTGTATTTACACATCATACATGTATGTAAACCAGTATGAAGCTGCAAATACTGTATACAGTAATTGGTTTGTTAATGCAGTCAAACAAAATCCTAAAATCAAACTTATTTACTCTGGAGTGTTCTACCTTGAATCTTTTACTATGATTTTTAAAATCAAGTCTACCTCCTGAGGAGAAAATAAAATTTAAATCTCTGAGTTATGGGTCCTATAAACATTTAAAAATAAAATTAATGAACCAGGCAAGATTAAACATCTGCTCTTACAGTAATAGGTTGAAGTTATCATACATCATCACATTTAATAACTGTTACAGTATGCTACAAGTTGTTTAACCATATATTATGTAAAGAATTTAAAATGTCCATAAACCTTATATGAAACATTGAAATACAGGACAACAGGTGAACAGAGTTTCATTAATAAGAAAAAGCAGTTACTTCTCTTGAATATGCTAAAGTACTGTACCAAGTGTTCATAGCATACTTCTGACTGTCATAACTAGAAGTACTGTAAATGCAGGAGCATAAGAGAAAGAGAAAGTTTAACCACGTCTTTCTGAACCTAGGACTAGGATCTTCATTCCTAGTTCTGAAGTGCCACTAGTTTTCATGAGCTCTTAAGGACTGAATTAAAATGCTTGACTTGGATTAAAATGGTTTTCAAGTCTTTATTCAATCACTGAAACAATGATTTAATCTTTCAGCCTGAATTAATACTCTTTCCATGTCTACACTCACTGAGAAGTGTGCTAAGACTAAAACACCTGCAGGGCTGTGGCACTCCAGGACCAGGAGTGAGTTCTGCAAAGGAATGAAGGTCTTTGTTTCTTCACTACAATCAATGTAGCTTCAGAAAGTGTTGGCCTGTTTCCAGCTATATTTTTCCTTATTTAAGAAAAAGTCCCTCCAGCCTATTTTCACAGCAAAGAAAGTTACCAAACCATACCCTTTGCTTATAATGTGTAAATACTATTTTAATTTTTATACATTCTTTTCAAAAACCTGTATTTATGCATTGAGACCACCCACTCATAACCAGGCTGAATTATTTTAAGACTGGTATACGCCCCCTCACTGAAAGCCCATAAGTTATTTTAGTTCTTGATTATTTATAGCTTGTTCTGTTATCATACTCAATGAAAGGTCAGTCCTTGTGAATGGTGAGGTACTCAGCAAGGCTATATTTCCAACACATTTAACACGGTGCTTGTAACAGATACTCCCACTCAAAAAATGGGTGGACTTTGACACCTAGCCTAGGAAAGTCACTGTATTTACAAGTTTAAGCAGCAAATGTGTATATGCTGCATGTACAGTATAAAAATGTCTCATTCTGAATAAAACAGCGTTCTCAAGGGAATAAAGGACTACCACAGTCAAATGTGTATTTTAGTTTTAAAAAACAAGGTGGGTTGAATCTATGATGACTAAAGGCTTGAATGTTTTAGGATTATTTTGATGTAAATAAATTATTAATTATAATTTAGTGTATATGTTAACAGTGATTTTTGGAATACTGGCCAGAATTGTCTACTGCAGCTCAACCACCTACCTGAGGAGTGTAATGAGGTGTGGTCAACTCTTTGGAAAATGTATATACAGTATATATATGGTATAATTGAATTTTATGTAGCATGCCTTTCATAAATAGTTACACAGTATAGACAAATCTGCTTTTTGCTTTATAGTCGGGCATTTCTTTACACTGTAATAACTATAGTAGCTTGTTCCATATTTCCACAAACCTTTGTGTAAAGAAGTACAGTATCTCCTGTCCTCTCCTTTAAATGTACTTCCCCATAGTTTACACTTGTACACTGCTTCATGTTTCACTGTCGATTCTGAAGATGTCACCCTGCATTTGTCTATATGAAATGGTAAATGCCAGGCATCTGCTCAGTCCTGTTGTCTTTTTGAATTTCTTTGACTGCTACCTTGAAATGACATTGTGAAGTTTCATTATGAAATGTGAAACAACAACAATAATCTTGCCAGCAGCCCTGGACTTACAGTGGTTATCACGATTGTATTCCCTCCCCCTTAGGGCGCTCTGGCTCTTTCACTTTTGAGTTGAGTTTGTGCACCTGCTCCCGGTTCCTGCCTCCCTATAAGAGCCAGATGCTCACTGTGTTCTGGGCTCTGCATTGGTTCCTGTACCAGGCGAGTCTGGGATCTGTAGCGTCTGGTCCAGTTCCCCCTTGTTCCCCCCAACCCTCCACAGGATCCCGTTCCGGTTTTTAATCCTGTTTGTCTTCGTCTCGGATGGACCGTCCGGCTTTGGACTTTTGCCTCGTCTTAGATTTCCCATTGGACTCTGTTTTGGATTGTTTGCCCCAGACTCACCCCCCCGAACACCTGTGCACCATGGACACACCCCCTGTTTTCATTCCTGACCCCTGCATGCTTTTTTCCCTGTGTTTTCCTCACTCATCCCCGGATTGTGTCGTCTGCATAGGGTCCTGAAAGAATGCTTTCGTTACAGTGGTCAAATGGAGTTGCCAATTAATTCTTACACCACATCAGTTCTTTCCAAGTAGGTCTACCACCAGCATCAACGAAAGCTTGGCGCTGATGTTTTAGGCTTTCAACAAAGTCAGCATAACAAAAGAGTGACCTGATGTAACACCAAATCCTGTGAGGGACAGTGGGGTGCTCTGCGAAGAACATCACCAACATTCTATAATTTATTTACATTCATATTTACAGTATTCCTTAGTTTGTTGTCACAAGAAAATTAAAGTAATATCTAAAAAAACTGCTTTACTTTTTGTTTTTTCCATCCATTTCTTGATCCCTCAGACAATAGCATTACTCTAACTGTTTGATATTTGTGGTCCAAACTGATCTTAATACTGTATATCAAAATTAATCAATGATAGTATGACATTACAGGCTCCCTTGCATTCCTGTAACATCCATACATCCATATGCAGAAGTATTCTACTTTCTGTGATCAGTCTAGCTAGACTACCCTGTGGCTTTGGAAAGACCACTGAAGTAAACCATTTTTTTAAATAGTTGACCTCAGAGTTTATTTTCCACTTCTACGTCAACAGTAACAGTATAAAGTGATAGAGCAGTCTGCACAGAGGGCACTAGACTTCAATCAAAACATGGATGCCAGCCCATGGCAACACTTCAGATCATTGAATACCACTCCGTGGTATGATCAGTACTTCCTGTGGATCAGTGGAAACCCTAGGGAACACCAAACATCAAGTGACATTTGGAATGTTTGATTGTTGGATGGATTGAAATTTTTATTTAATCTGGTCTGATGTTTTTTATAACTTTTAGATGACACCTACAAATCCCATAGTGATTTCATCTTCAAATAACTCGTAGGCATAGCAGTCAAAATTTCCCTCAAAAGATGAATCATACAGTATGTGACAGACGTGATGTACTGTACGTGTCCTAAGTATCTTAAAAGGTTTCTCTTTATCTTAATTTTCACAATTCTTTTTTTTAATACTTTTTTCTTTGTAATCATTTTTTCCAGGAATTAATATACAGTACGAATTGAAAAGATCTGGACACAACCAGAGGCACAACTGCAGAAGGAGAAGTTACGGTATCTCTTAAGCTTGGATTTTTTACAGTGTTAATGTTTTGCTAATAATGCTGTCATTTTTGTAACTAAAACACATATTTTTTTTACAAGAAAACATCTTTCAGTTTATTTAACAGAATTTGACATCTGTCCAGGTTGTAGTCTTTACTTGTCAGATGTTGCTTTGACTCTTCTTAGGATGAAGTAGCTCTGGATAATGGGGGCCTGATGAGAAAGCAAGCTCTTGGTCAAAGTGTGCAATCTTGACTCAGACTATTTCTTCATGTGTGACTTTTAGCTGACATAGTGAGCCATTAAGCCTGCATTCCCCCTCGTTGAAAGAAATAATGCTTCCCAATCCCCACATTACAGTATCAACCTTGAAATTTCAGTCAGATCAATCAATCTTTTAATTACAGGCCCCTCATTGTTCAGGAATAAAAGTCTCTAATTTTTTTTCTGTTGTGGAAGTTTCAGTTGGGGATATGACCATGTTTCTCAAAGAACTTATCATCAGCTTCTGCGAAAAAAGGTACTTTATTTTGGGTTATGCATTGTTCAAACTGTTGTGTCATACAAATGACAAAGTTCAGGTGTCTGTGAAGCAGAAGTCTCTTTATTTCATATGTATATAGAGGTCTGGCTTGCAACCACCAGACCTAAAAAATAAGTAGCTGAAGATTGTCCTTAATACCTTAAAACAAAAAGAGTTACTATGGGTTACATTCTAAACAAATTATAAGACAGCAACACATGCCAATTATTTATATCTAAGTTGCAGACTAGACAAAAGTTAGTTCTTTTCATGTTCTGGACATACAGCCAGCTTACCAAAATTCATGCCCTTTATCTTACTGACCAAGGACAGGCAGCATCTTTATAGATTTTAGCGCAAAGCCAACTTCAAGACACTAGACTGCATAGTTTACAAAAAATACAAAAATAAGAAATGATATTATTATCTCACTTCCCAGATGTCTCTCTTATCTCTTCAAGACTGAGCCATGTCATCTTTCTTCTAAGCACTGTAGGATGTAACCTAGACACTTTGCAACCAATGGTTACATACTGTAATGCTATAGGCCTGCTTGACCTCACTCACTGCATGTATTCAATTTCAAACTAAATAGACAGTGGTAGACAGATTTATCGTAGGATGAAATTGTAGGAAAGAGTGTCCTGGCCACATTCCTACCTCTGAGCTTGAAATGACTGGCCCTTTCTAGTGAATGTGTTGTGTGTGGTGCGGAACTTAGTGCTTAGAAGGAATAGATGGTGCTGGATACATCCAAGTGTTTACTACCTTATGAAATGCGAAACAGTAAAGATGGGCATGTTTCCAAATAGAAAATGCATCTCCTATGGCATGTATGTTATGTATGTTAGCAGTCATAGTTGTGCATGTCCTGGAGTGAACAGAGAGGCTTAGGGGCCAGTATGGTGCAGATCTCTTTGGGGTTAGGTCCATACTGGAACCAAAAATGTACAGTTGATGCAACCATGAGGGCTTTGCAAATTCCAAAAAATGGGTATGCAAGTAAGTTCAAAATAGAAATGATGTCATTTTTTCTTAAAATTCTGCCTGCAGTACTTTTTCCAAGAAAAGAATGGCAGTGTACAGTACATACTGGATTTTTGAAGGCATGATCTGTTTCTGCCTCTGCACTAATCATTCCATTTAAATAAGTTTCCTCTCTGCCATAAGAGAACGATTCACTATGAAATGGTTAGGCAGTCAAATATTTTTTCTGATTTTATAAAAAATGTAGAGGCATGGTATACAGGACATTTATAGCGTGTATTTAAAAAACTAAAATCCATATTGCATAAGATATCAAAAGGGCAGTGAGTATTTTAAAATAAATATTTTAAGTTTGCATTGTACTTATTGTTAAAATGACAGTTATTAATACTGTATGTAAAATATATTAAGATATTTATGGTTAGATACAAAGTATAAATATACTCATAATTTTATTTTATTTCTTTCTTTTGAAAATTTATATCTAAATCTAATTATGTCTTACTTCCAGAAATTCTCTTCTGTACAACTCTCAAAATATCTCTACACCAATAATATCACTAATATCCCTACCCAAACATACTGTACATTGTGATCAATAATCCAAGGCTTTCTTTAAGTTGCCCTTTGCAATTGTTCAGTAGTTTCCTGTCTGATTGGCCTTGCGGCGACCTGTTTAGCATTCTGCATGTGCGACAATGTTTTGCATATCTTCCACATAAAAGCTTACTATTTTATTATACCGCCCACATTACGGTGCTCTCAAGCAGGCTGTTTGATTGTCTGGCCTGAAAGTGTGTGGTGGTGTGTCTAGTGGGATGCACGCTCATCGGTGACTCATGTCAGATCTCTCCCATCAACGTTGCTTTCAGTTTCAATTCCATGAATGAGGATCGTTGTCACAGATGTATTTTCTGCTCTGTTTGTTGTTTATCTATTAAGCACTTTTTATTTTACATGTAACAGTAGCTGTGAATGTGTGTCCTTTGTTCGTCTGACAAGAACAGGAGCTGCTTAACTTTCATTCAGATTGTAAAGCATAGAAGTAAAGATGGAAACTAAATAATACCTTTTGTTAAATTTAACAACATCAGTGAAACGTAACTTTCTATTGTCTGTTATAAAACGGAATTGTGAAACAGTGCTTTATGAATCTTTCTGGTTTGAGGTATGGTAGCAGTCTTGCTGTGTTAAGAACATTGTAAGCATAACATTTTGAAGATCTTAACTTATTGATGAAACAATAGTTAAAAGGCAAAATACAACATGACGTGTTTAGGAAATTAAAACAATTACACAATTCAAATTAAACCTATATTCTGGTCTATTAAGGGTTCAATTATTTCAGAATTATAACAGAATTATTCAGTGGGCTCTTCTTTAAGGAAACAAAAACCTTGTCTTGGATGGCGGGACTCCTGATATCTGTTTACCATCGGAAAAGAACCCTCATATCACTTATCACTACACCCTCCACTTGGTCTATCTACAGTATAAATAGGGTTGCTCCACCACAGACTCTAGTTGGAGTAAGAATGTTTCTAGGCAACCTTGAAACATTGAACAACTCTATTGTTCTCTGTCCACATGATTGTTGTGCTGTAGTTTCTTCATTTTCTACCTGAAGCACTTATTGTGTCTAGTGATAGAGAATACCATTAGACCTAGCTTGCCTAAAACCTTCTGTGAAACAACTGTAACCACTAGTTACAACACAGGAAACTAACTTGTGCTTTGTTGATGAGAAGGAATATTCAGTTAGCAGTCAAATCATTATTTAAAAGATGTGTAACCAAAATCATGGTATTTTAAGGGCATCAGTTATGTATTTCTCTATGAATGTAAGATTTATTCAGGGAAGCTTAATCACTTTATTAATGAACCTCATTCATTCGTAAATGTCACAACTTCCCTATTTGTTCTCATGTCCCAGGAGCTTGGGAATGTTTTCACATTGTGGTTTTGAATAATATGTAAACCTGCAAATATGTCTGTTTCAAGATTTGCATTTCAAATAGTGTTCTACTACAGTGCTTCTCATTCTTTTCCACCACACACTTCCATCAATTTTCTAACCACTTTGTCCAGCTCAGGGTTGTAAGAAAGTTGGAATCTATCCTGGCAGGCAACAAGCAACATAAGGCAGGATACACTCTGGATAGGGTGCAAACTCCATGCAAATCGCACCCCACTTCCGGAACTGAATAATAGTTTGACATCAGCATTTGCAAGCTATCATTTGAAAGCAAATTTCTTTTGAAGTTTTGAAGTTTATGTGTTCATAAGATGACTAAGTGTCAGGGCACTGGATGTGATGTTTTTTCCATATAGACTGCTGCAAGTGTCATACAAACATGGAGGTGCAGTGCTAGGTTACAGCAGCGCGTGAAGTGATTTCTGTTTATGCAGAGATTATTTAAGTGGAAAATGTGACATGTGCAGTATGTCTCCATTTGAGCGAATGCTTCCAAATTCCTGAGGATTTGAATTCATGCATGTTTTATCACACTTTTCTTTATTAATCATAAACATTTTTCCACTGTCTCTTCCCACTTTTAAATGAATTATAGTGAAATACCCATTATTGTGTATGCTAAAGAGAGGCCAATCTGGTAAGTCTCTGTTGTTTGTGAAGGAGGAGATACTGTAGGTGTTACTGACAGGACATGCTTTGACATAGTGTAGATGTTTCATAAAGAAGATTCGGAGGTCTATGATGAAGTCTACTCAAAATGCACCTGTAGGAATAGATCCCACTCAGTAACACCCCTCTACCAGTTCTGTGTGTTGCGAGAATGTGTCATTTTTAAAGTTTAAAAAAGACAGTAAGGTTTATAGCCTATGTAACCTACTTAAAACAAAGCATAAGAAAAAAGTAGATAAAAAATCTGCTTGTTGGTTATATTGTATTTTACTGTAAATTATTACTGTTGCTCAAACCTGCCAAACTGATGGTTCCATAGCTTTCCAATAGAGTGATATTTGGATACTTTTATCAGGGCAGAGTGTAGTTGAAAGTGTTTAATCACCCCAGGTAATAGCATTTTCATTTTGTGTCTCATGATATAAGAAAGCTATCACTTCATCAGAATAACAACAGTAAAGAGCAATAAAAACAAAATCCACACAGGTTATACAGTATAATAAATTAATCAAATTTCTATTAATTCAGTATTTAGTTAATACATAGCTTGCAGCTGTGGTCAAGTGAAAGGCTGAGACCTGCTGTAATGTAAAAAGTTTTTGCTGAACGCCTGTTTTCACGAGGATATTATGTCACGATCGCAAACCCCTCCTCTAAAGGGCGCTCCAGCCCTTTCTCGTTCTGCCTCATTCCCCGCACCTGTACCTTATTCCAACTCTTTTCAGTTCACCCTTAAAAGCCAGATGCTCACTTCAATTGAGGCTCTGCATTGGTTTTCATATCGTGCGAGCCCGGGACCTGGTTACGCCTGGCTCCGCCTGGCTCCGTTATGTTTTTAAGTTTCTACTATATGCCAGTTCATGTTCACCTCGCCGGTTCCGACCCGGTTCCTGTTTTTAATCCTTTGTTTTGGATGGATTACCTGGCCATGGACTTTTGCCCGTTTTTTGGATTCGCCTATGGACTTATTCTTTGGATTGTTTGCCTCGGCCACACCTTCCCCGTACACCAGTGCACCAAGGACACAACCCAATCTTCATTCCCATCTCTTGCATGACTTTTCCCCCGTGTTTTCTCACGTTAACCCGGATTGTGTCGTCTGCATAGAACTCTGGAAAGAACTCTTTCATGACATATTAACTGCCTGACTTCTGTGGTGCTGTGAGTCACAGCCAGCCATTCAAAGGAAGAAAATAAAACGTCTATGTCCATGATTCATAATTGTTTTTTTCAAAACAAACTTTCTGTTTTTGAGACAGGAAGAATTTACATCATACATATTGTATATACTGTGTATTGCAGTGTCCTCTGTCTTTTCAAGTCATTATCCATCCACCCATTTTCTAAAACATTCTTCCAATTTACTGTAGGGTCAGGGGAGAGTCTTTCCTGGCAAGAACAGGTGAAAGACAGGGTATGCCCTAGATGGGACACCAATCCAACACAGGTCTCACACAGACACAAAACACATACTGTACAATTCCAGGTCCCCAGCATTGCATGGCAGCAGTGCTAACCACTGCTTCATCTTGCCACCCTCAAAGTATTATCTGTGAATTTCTCCAGTTAAAAGAACAAAGCTTTGAAATCCCAAAAATGACTATCAAGTGAAAAAAAACAACACTGAGAAATGAAAATGTATGGTACTTTTTTGTACCATTACAGGCAGGCAAGATAATTAGCTTCCTCCCACCTCTGCCACCTACCATGTCTCACCCGCTTCCCAAAAAGCGACAGCTGCTGCAGCTATGAGGTTACACAGGGAAAATACCAGAAGGACAGAAATGGAGTTAAAAAAAAGGCCAGCACTGCTCAGTAATATTCAAGAGATGCAAATGGCAAGAAGTTTCCTTTATGATGCAGAGGTATGGTGACCCTAGTTCTCAGTAATTGCAGTGTTCGCTGCCAATGAAGCTGAGGAGAGCATGCAAACTCCTCACAGACAAGTGTTTCAGGTAGGAATAAAACTCAGGGTACTTTGAAGGAGCAGTACTAATCACTCATGGGTTGATAAAGAGAATGTAAAATGCATACGTTCAGGTAGATTTACATAAATGTCATTAAAAATTTTGAAACAACTGTCAGCACCCATACAAGTTAATTGGAAATTTTCTCCATAATTTAATTTAATTTAATTTATTCCTGTGATGCTATCTTTTATTTCATGCAGAGTCATAATCTTGTAATCTAATTAGCCCTGTTGTACTCCCAGTTTTTTTAATCAGTGTCTTTGTTCCATTTGTTTCATTTGAATTGTGATAAACCTGCAAATTCAGACAGACACAGCTGCCGGTAAGAATATGGTAACCGCATTTCACCAGCACTAGGAAAATTACTGTATGTCTCACACCAATTCTTGCCAGTCACTTACAGTAGGTAATTCTACTGATTACTATTATCTAGCACAGTGACAACATATTATATCCTCTTTGTTTTGATCCGTCGCAATAAAATGAATTTTTACAAGCAAAAGTATGAAAGATTTTTTTTAATGAACCCAGAAAGTTTGCAATTGTCTGTAATATTCATGATAATCTGTATCATGATAATCTGTAACTGTAAAATATTAAGTAACCACAACATGGCAAACTGAAAATAAGGACAAGGACATCACAAAAATACAGAATGGAAAGGTAAACGTCAGTTCTTTCAAATAAGCCCCTATGAAAACATAGAAAAGTTAGCAGCAATAAGAAAATCCAGGAACAAAGACAATTGATTTTCCCTCTGGGAGCTCTATATATCAAAATCCCAAAAATGGTCATGGATAAGATGAATTCCTAGAAAACACCAGCTTTGAGACCACCATGACAAACCATTGACCACAAATTTAACTAAAGAACTGTAAATTGAATAAATAAAACCTACTTCCCTGAGCAGAAGAAAACATATTCATCTACAATCATTAAAAGTAAAGAGAATAAATGCCTGTAATCCATGTAGTGGAACAGTAACAAGGTAATAGTCAAGATAAGACTTCCAAGAGGTTTATCACCAAAATATAACCCTACTGTTACATGTATTCAGTTTCTTCAGTTAGTACTTCTGTTTTTTTTTAAATAAATAACTGCTGTCCCTTATTTGTACTAAAACAGTTAATTGTTAAGAAATTTTTCTCATATCTCACTGACAAAGTTCCTTATATTCCGTCCTTAAGGCACACATTTTTCTTGTTTGTCTTCTGAACTTTCTATAATCTAATCATGTTCTTAATTGAACCTTTTTAACATTTCTCCCTAGACTAGCTGTAATTAGATAACTATAATCTGTACAATTACTGTCCAAAGTACTCTGAAAGAATGTTGTATCTGGGATTTATTTGTTTATAATAACTATTAAACTCCCTTCCACTGATCAGGCTGATCAAGAATCATATTGATCAGAATTATTAATTCAATAAGGGTGAGTTGGTAATTACAGAAATATTAATTATAGAAAATATTAAGTAAAAACAACACAGAAAATTGCAAATAAAGTCAATAAAAAGAAATAAATTCTTAGCATTTATTTTTTGATAACCTCTTAGTTTAACCCAGAATCCGAGGGTGTCTATCCCTGCAGACGAAGGGCCCAAAGCAGAATACACCCTGTAGGCCAGCCAATCACAGGGCACAAACACTGGCAGGGCATAGTTACCCCTAGACAGAATGTCTCTGGACTGCAGAACTGCATGAGAAAACCAGGGCACCTGACAAAGACCCACATGTTCAATGGGACATTGTGGGGACTTCACACAGAAATTGCCCAAGGCTGGAAAAAAACCCAAAAGATGTGACACTACAATGTCAAAATAACCATGAATATAGTCCTGATTATTTTTATTTTTATTGTCATATTGTCATGTAAAGACTAATAAAGAAAAAAAAACTACCAACTAATATAAAAGACAAAACTATTTGTCAAAATATCCAAGCTACACTTCAGAGACTCACAAAGGCTTTGGTGGGTTGGAAAAGTACGGATGTCTTCACTTATGATTGTCAATTATGAAAAATGACTGAAGAGCAAAATTTGAAGATTCTTCATTTGGGTCATTTACAACAATAATGAGGTGCATTCTAAATTGACAATGGATTGTCATACATTATGACGGTCTACAGTGCCTGAAAGTTTTGGCTTGCAATGAATTGGAATTGTTCTGTCATTCAAGTAAACATTCTTTCAATTATATTTGTTCTTTTGTCCATGTTAATTCATTTATAATCAAGATTATATTAATCCTCTTCAGTAGGTCTTTACTGACACTGATGCACATATTATTGTCTGCAAATGGGAAATAGACATTCAAGCAATACGTAAAATTATGGCAGCCTGATCAAAAAGTGAAAAGAAAGTATGAGGTGACTGAATAAAATTGTAGATTGGGAGCCTAGTATGTACAGTAAGAATATGAGACACAAAAATGAATCCCCATTCCATGTTTTGACACTACTGTACTGTACGTAAGCTCTGTACATAGGCTCTGTAGCTGTCTTACAGGAGTGAGCACTGATTAGAGGTTCGTCCATCTCTCACCAATATCTCTGCAAATCTGCAGTTACCCAGGAAGTCACAGGAGTCACTGTTTAGCTAAGTCCCACTTCACTAATCCGAATCTTGTCTCTGCCAGTTGAATTGAACTTATTTACTCTTTATTGCTACACAGCAGTAGCTGGTGGACTTTGCTTTCCATACAGCAATAGAACACTGATGAAGCAGACATTCAACACATACAATATTAGAAAATAAATACAAATTGAAATGAAGAGCCAAGCAAAACACAATCATGATCACATGCAAACATTAACCTTACATTCAGTGAACAGAGTTGTAAAATAGATGCTTATCGGAAGCTAAATAGCTGAAGGGGAAGAGTTCAAAGTTCATATGGCAGTGGGAAAGAAACCAAGCTTGAAGTGGGTAGTTCTTAAAAGGATTAATTTGAAGTGTTTTCCTTCTGGGGAGCTGAAAAAATATATAAACTGGATGAGAGGGATCTGAAACAATCATATAGCCATGATTAGAGGCACATCTTCAGCACCCCCACTTGAGAAATCCTGCTCACAGTCCACTAGTGACTTTTCCAGCTTCAAACACACATTTGAGCAACCGTCCACACCCTCTGTCTGAATCAAGTGCCTTCACTAGCCAATCCACCTGGGAGACCCATCTTGGTTTTTTTAAAGTAAAGTGAAAAAGTAGGCTTTCAATATTAAAAAGATAAAATTGCTTGTAGTATATTATGATACAATATTTGACAAACTAGTTGTTTACCTGAGTAGTGACACTGATTTTCCAGTGATTTTTCTGGCTCTCAGTCTAAGCACTGTTATATGATTTGTCTGATTATGTACGAATACAACCTCAACAGACCTCAGAATGTCTCAAAGATACTATAGCTTGAATCAAATATGTTTGAAATTGTCAAACCTAAAATGGATGAGCATAAAAATAATCTTTACAAATACATATGATTGCACTCCATCTCTGATTAATAAAGCAAAGAAAAGATCAGTCATTTATTCTTTGTCTATCCCCTACAGATAGGGCAATTCACTTTAATGAACCCAAAGGAAACTGAGGAGCTAATGTGGTACCTACAGTGTCTGGCAGGTTCAAAAGGTGGGCCGAACTTAACTTTGCAGTGCAACTCAGAATGGACCCCACTGATGTGCTGATGTACCTGTACTTAGTAATGGACTGTTCTGTTATATTGTACGTGTAAGATTCTTTGAAACAGGTGATTGTTTTAAGAAAAGAATAACAAGATACACAGTATAGTAGATCCCATATCCTCAAGGAAAGCATGCAAAGACACATGATAGACTATTAATACTTATATTGTGAAGAGGGGACTTCTTTACTTACTTATTCAGTTATCTTAAACCAAAACAGACTCAATCATCAACTGTAAATTAGCAGTACCTGGTGCACGGTGATCTACGATATGCTGTGAATTAATTATTTTGGAGTGAAAGGTAACTAGGTTGGGTTTAAGGAGCAGTGATATCTTTTTGGCATTGTTGTATTTCAAGATTTAAACATCTACATTAAATAAATTATAATTAACAAAAAGTAATTTGTGACTTTTACTGCATCTGTCCAAACGTGAATGCTCTCTCTGCTTGATTACATTCGGAAAGATGATTCAGTTTCCATTATCATGCAGTAGCTGTTTGTTTTTAATTTCCAGAAACCCTTTTTTTTTCTTATATTCACTGGCTTTACCGCTATCAGCTACTCTGAAGTTCCATGCACAGAGCGGAAGACTGAATGAGGTACCAGGGGTAGGAGTGGTGAGGGGGATGTTGAGACAGAAAAAGAAACTTGTGAACAACACATTAAACAATGTATATAGTTTTTTGCTGAATGCTTATTTGTGGTAAGTGTTGACTTCCAGCCTTGAAATTGCACAATACAGACGGTGGTCTGTGGACTTCCTCTAAAGCAATGTGTAGATACTGTAGAATACAGATGATAACTTTTCTATGCTGAACACTAATCACTTTGGTAAGTTTTTAGTTTTGTTTCTTTATCTATTATCCTATTTTGTCAACATTCTTTTCAAAGAACAGCAGCTGTAGAGTAATTTCAAAGAGTGCTTTTACCAAGAGCATTAGTCTTCTTCTTTATCACAAAATAAAAATAGAAAAAAACAATTTAGAGATCTGAGAGAAATGGCCGTTGAGGACTTTTTATTGTTTTGTTGTTGCTTGTTTATTTTTTTCCTTCAGCATCACGGAACAAGAATGAGAAGTTAGAAATAAAAGTTTCCATCAAGTCGTTTTGTATGGCTATGAAATGGAAGGGCTAGTGTTTGGTTTATTGACATTTGGGTAAATTATTCTGTGTTGAATGGATTTTGTGTGATGTTTCAAATGTTCCACCAATACAATGTGTTCCATGTGGCAGCCTCTATTAGCATTAGAAAAAAATTCCCAAAATGCTGAAATAGAATGTGAAGGCAAATACAAATTAAGTCTCATTTTTTCTTCCATTCTTGCTTAAGCTATTTGAAAGACTGTGGCTGCCACAGTTTCTCACAGATCCTGAGGTGCTTGGTCTCTTCTTACATGTTTATAGCATGACTTTCTATGATGTTTGCTCTAATGCAAAAAAAGGGCTTATTTTTATTTATCCAAAACAAATTCAAGTACATTTTTCACAATGGTGATTTGGAAATTAATCATACAGTCTCCTGCAACCTTCACTTCAACATAAAAAAATCCTTTCCAAAATATTAAAGTTTCAGAAAGAATATTCATAGGATTCAATTCAGACTCTAATCATGGTGGTTGTGAATGCAGATTCTTTGGTGCACTGATACAAGACCTGCCCTTAGTGAGCTTATTTAAATTTTTATGGTTGAGTATATACCATTACAATTCATGATGCTGACATTCCACTTTTAAGCCTATTCTTGTTTTGTTTTTTTCTGGTGTTTTTACCTTGACCATTACATTCAGTCTCTACCAACATACTCTTCTGTATTTAAAATAAGTATATGAGCGGAAATATTGTAAAGGATCATATCTTCTGGGGAAGCAGTAGGCATGTCTTTACATAGGTATGGGAATGTACAATAGAATTATGGAACAGGGTACACAGCCAAGTTTAATACCCTGGCTTTTTTCAAGACTGGGATTTCAAAGGACTTAGCTACCAACTACCACATAGGCTAAACGGGACAAGTGGTCTCCCCTCATCTGTGGTCTTTCTTGTGTTTCATCTTGTGTCTAAATTGCTTGCAATGTTGAAGCACAGTGTACACGATTATCCCAAATTTTAAAACTGTTATTGAATTTGGTATCCCAGTGGATTGGTATCCAATCCAATCTTCCCTAATTCATGCAAAAAATTTCACTGTAGGAAGTGCAAACCAATTCCCCACTAAGGCCATGAGAACCATGAGGAGACTATCAACATAGCACAGGGAATGTGGAAGACTTTAAAGTACTCTAAAGTGGTGTTATAGCCGGATGCTCCTACATGCCTCAACCAGCAGAGGTGGCACAAAAGCAGGTGGAGCACCATGACCAAACACTTTGGGAGTTCAAATCCATATCATATTATTGGCAAACTGTGACTGGGATTCCCCAAGTGGTGACATTTGACCCCAATAGCTTTTTGTTTGTAAGAGAAGTATATAGATATTCCCAATAAATACACCAGCCTAGAAAATTACAAAAAAGCCAGACTTTATTTATTTGTTTTATCTAAAATAAATGATAATTCTCGGTTTTGCTTTGCATTTACTTATTTCTCTGTGTAGAAAGTAAAGCCTTATTTTCACTATTTAGCCATTAATGCATACCAAATTAAATTTGATCTATAATATTCTTTTGATAATAGTATTGGAATAACCAGCTCCTTATTGAGTCATGACACTCAGTCTGTAGTGGTCCAGTATACTGGTGAATCAAAAGTCGCTGTTTTGAGCCCAGGACATGTCATAAGCTAACTGTGACTGATAACTGTAACTGTGATAAGCTAAAAGTGTGGAGAGCAATTGACTTAGGATTTCTGGAAATGGGTGGAGATTTGTCTTATCTTGGCAGATGCTGATAAATTTGTAGTGAGAAACAACTCCTTCTACTCTGAAGCACTGTCTAGCTTGGAGCATGTCAATAACATTAGCAAATAACAAATAGCAGATGGGTGTGAACGAGTAGTTTACAGCCATAAAGCAACAGCATAAAAAACCCCCGCTTACAAATTGGGTGAGCATTAACCTGATTTATCTTATGTGTGCTGTGCTATCTTCCTACTTTTGTAACTTCTTGTTACACATGCTCTGTAAATTCCAAAAAGTTCAAATTTATAGAGGAGACAATAATAAAATTACAGCTTGTCATTATTCTCCTTTCACTTTTATAAGTTACATCCCAAACAAATAGAATGGTTGAGTGACAGACAGGTTTAACCAAAAAAAAAGAACAAAAATCAACTGAAAAAATAACTCAAAAGAAAGAAGTTCCTGTTTTCTAATGCTGTCACAGCGAATCAAAGTCAGTTCAAAGAGCAGGTTAATTATAACACATGAGAAACACATCAGAGCCACACAGGAAATGTGTTTGGGTATAAGAATCACTCTGGTAAACGAAGAAAAAATGGAGGAAAATGCTTCAGAGGTTATTTAGTCTGAGCCTCTTCACATCTGCCTTATTCAACCTGTTACTGTATGAAATGACAAACTCCAAAACTAAATCAATATTAATTAACATACTACATACTTTATACCAGTTATGCACTTGTCTTGCTGTATTTTCCATGTTGAAAACCAAAATGTTCACGTTTGTAAATTTTTTATCTCTAGATTGACAACTACTAGCCAAACTGTACTTGGTGCACTGTGAATGGGAGTGTCACTTTGTAACCTTGTAAAACAAAGTACAATGATAAGGAAGTAAAGTGCTGGTTCATACAAACCTCGTTAGCTTTTTTTAGTTCCTTGTCAGACTCAGCATTTTATGCATTTGTTTTCAATGGGTGAGTCTGCCTCTTTTATTTTATTAATCAGATGAATGTTTTGAATTTTCTGATGCTGATAAGCAGGGGAAAGAAATATACTTCTCACTTTAATTTTAGATGTAGCAAATTTGGTCATTTCTGCCTTTATTTCCAGGACAATTTTATTTGCAACAGTATGCTTTTTTGACTTGTTGGTTTTAGGTTTGGTAATGAGTAGGACCTTTAAAATTTCATGTCGATTGACACGCATTCAAAGACAAAGCTTTCTACTACTACTGATATTACATTACATTATTATACATATATTATTATTATCAGTTGTGTTGTTGTTGGTAGTGGTGGTGTTGTTGTTGAATATTAATGGTTTGGACATTTTTCAGGAGGTAGATGACAAAACAGAGACCTTGTGAAGACTGGCTTTTGGGTCACATTGCACTGGTAAGTGAACATAATTTACCAAATTAACTACTGTACAGTACAGTGAGCTCTGAGTGTATTTGTACCTTCATCATGTGTATTCATAAACTTGAGCATTGCTGGCTTTACAGTTATTGCAAATATGTGATCTGTGGCAAAATGAAAACTTTTTTCAGGATCACTATAAAGGTGAAACAAACAAGAAAAAGTCTGTGTCCCAAAGATGATGTAGGCCAAAATTCTTCCGTCCAGCCTTAGGTTCAAAGTATTTGGATTTAAAGGGTTCAGAGTCAAGGCAAATAATAATAAAAATAATAATAATAATAATGATAAGCATTGTTGATAAGTGATGTATGCCATAATGCAGGCTGTAACTTAAAAAGGAAGCATTCAGTGTAAAAGTGATATATTTAAGCCTGCATGATTGGAAAGGTGAAATATGCGTACATTCAATTTATTTATTATAACAGCAGAATAGTTCAGTTATATAATATTTAAATAATTTATTCCTGGGAGAAGTGAATTTAAACAAAAGAGCTTAAACAATAAAAAGGAATACAAAATTAATTTAATTTAAAACAATTCCAAGTCATTACAATTTAGAGAAAGAAATAAAATTAAGAATCAAATCAGTAACTGAGACTCCTGACTACACTAAATCCAGAGATCCCCAAACCTGGTCATGTAAGAAGAGAAGAGCATACAGTAAAAAATGTTCCCCAGTGTATGCCTCTTAGATACAATTTGTATCCTCTGGTTCATGTTTCATTGAAGAAGAAAGGAAACAGTAAGTTTATCCTTTCTTCTTCAGCTCCTTTGACCTCCTTTTATTTTTCATAATATTGTCTAGAAGATTCTCATCAACATAAAAACCTGCCTTTGTCATAGATAGCCTACTGTAGTTTTCGTTATCTTTATATAACACTCTGCACTTGTCTATATTAAATACCATCTACCAATTGCTTGCTCTTTGTCCTGAATTGATCTTGAATTCTTCTTGAGTTTCCTTTGCAGCTTCTGAACTATTTGCTAATCCACCTATTTTGGAGTCATCTGTAAACTTGATAAGCCTACTAACTGTACCGTTTGTGGTGGTGGAGGGTCCCCATTACCTGTTAAGCTCTTTGAGTGGAGTGTCCAAAAAAGCACTAATTAACTGTAAGCAATTAATTATTGTAATGCATATGGCCGATATTAGAGGTTGTACGAGCCGGCTTACCAGTGCAGTGACGTCACTGCCCTTCCCTTTGAATAGCAGGGACCTCAGCTGTCGGGCTGATGGGAGACTTCCCTTTAGCTCAACTGGCTGGGTCCCTGTTGAGTGGCGCCGGAGACCTGGGTTCACGTCCCCAGCTGTGGGGGGCCAACCTGAGGCAGCAGCGGCGAGGACCCATACCCATGTGAACCCGAGAGCGCTATATTATTATGAATTATTACCAGAATCATTAGGTCATTGGACATGACCCCCGCTTTTAGAGACTGTTGGACAGGTCTTGGTACTGCCATTGAATAAGGTCTGTTGTTTAGTATAGCATCGGGTCTAAGAGAGTTGTTTATTTTGTTTATGTGAGAGCTGTTTACGTGCTTCTATTGCTTGTGACACTACAGCCTCTTCTATGCTAATGCTGATGAAAATTGAATTTCCTCAGCCTTAGGTATGAAGATGTACACCTGAATTAAATATTAATTTAAAACATTGGCCGATCACCTTCCATCTTCTAAATGTTTGAGCAAGCTCAATGTACATGGAGACAACTAAAAAACTGCAAAAAAGCAGAATTTCTTGTTAAATTTGTGGATATTAGGTTTTTGTAATATGGAGACTTTCACGTCAATTGTTCCTAGATGAAATTGTATCATGGACTAAAATATTGCATTACTGCTGATATAAAATGTTGTGAAACGGTTATACTGTATTTAATGTAAGCTATTGAATTTTTGCATCCACCTTTGGTTTCCCAGCATCTCTGTGCATGAGGTCAATATGTCTTTCTTTAATATACTTTATTATAGTTAACATACACGGGGTGTTTTTTAAGACACAAAACATCCCACTCTTTGCCCTGATAGGACTATACACGGTATTAGTTATTAATCCCAAGTTCATTGCTTGGCATTTGACTACTTTAAAGTAAAACAAGTTCTGCTTGACATTATGAACTGTACACAGAAACAAGCAAATCGAGAAAAAAAACAATGCAGGACAGGTATAAAAAAAGCCTCTCTGCTTTCATTGACGTAGGTAAGCTAAACTGATGACTGTTGCAACTTCATTGAACCCCACGAGTTTCAGAATGAAAGCTGCTTGCTCCCACTCAAAGTTCTTTCACGTAGTGCCAGCATGCTGTAATTTCCCTACTTCTATAGCGTTAATGAACGTGCGGAGCCAAAGCATATTGCATGTAAAAAGATGTTGTTTGACTACAAACCTTTGATGTTGTTGTTCTTTCATGAGTTTAGCTCAATGCAGCAATATTAAAGAAGAAATCTGATAAAAGGATCAGTGCAGGTTCTTCCATTTCTAAAAAGCAGTATCAGGGCAATGACAACAATGTGAAAGCAGCATAACTGTTCTAAAACCAGTGGACATGAAGGTGATTTCCCATTTTCACACAGTATACAGATCTCAAGATCTTGAATAAATTCCTCACCAGCCATTCTGTACAACTCACCTCATACAGTATGTGTCTTGTTAATATAATGACACAAGAGGGTGTTTCTACATAGAGTTGCCTCTGGTCTCAAAAACATTTACAGTACTCGTGATAAAGTAAATGCCATCTACTCCCTTAGCTGATAATGCATACCCACACTGTCTGACAAGATAATTTGTAATAATACAGTTGGGTAATGTGTGAATACATACAGCAGCAGCCTACTGCAGTTCGGGCTTCAGGCACTAAATATAAAAAGATAAAGCAGTCTCTGTGTTATTGAAATATTTACTTGAGGAGTCTTTAAACATATTGATCATATATCTGTTCTGAAAGACTTTGTTTTTTCAGAAGGTATACTTAAATTTGTGAAAGTCTTTCTTTATGAAATTAACATTTTGGAAATTCCCTCACTAACAGATGTGACTGCAGTGCTGTAGCTACCAATGTGCAATGACCATGGGAACACAGGAAGTCACAGTTGTGATGGGACAGTCAATGCAGAACACACAGCACTAATAAGGGCAGGCGGAAATGACTAGTCTCCATTCTCTCCTCAGACCACAGAACACTCCTTCACTTTATCAGCAACAATACTATTGCTGCAGCTTCAGATACCATCATTCAAGTATCCCGCGTGGCTCACAGAGAACAGAGATAACATGCCTATTTGTGTGACTGGGACTGCACTATATTCATGGCTGCATCTTTGAAAAAAAAGAAATCTTTTGGACTTGAAAACAAAAGCCAAAACAGCTTAAGAATGTGTTTCAAGGAATGTGACATTTTGTAAGTTCCTCTTCTTTTCTACAAATTCTGATAAATAAAGCTTCATTGTTCTTTCGGACCTGATTGACATATACTGTTACATAGTTCAGGAGGGTAGCTGCCTTAGCATGCGTAGGCTGCAAAGGAACAAGTAATAGGTTTATTCCATGTTGAAAAGAGAAGAAAGAAAACACAATGGTTTGGCCATGGAGCCTTCTTCAGGTGTGAGCTCAGGCTCCACAGTCGAAATGTTGTGTTTTCTTGTTTCTCTTTTCAGCATGAAATAAACCTATTACTTGTTCCTATACTGTACAGTATATATATAATGACAGACTTGTTTTCTTGTAATCTTCTCTATTCACATTCAGGTTGCGACTTTACCCCTCTCTTCACCTCTCTGCACTTCGCACCACCTGAGTAATCTTAATGTTTGCTGTCTGCCCTGTCTTTCTCACATCTGAAGAAGGCTCCACAGCCTTTCTTGTTTTCAGCTGTTTTCTTTCTTCTCTTTTCAGCATGGAATAAACCTATTGCTTGTTCCTTTACTGTATATATACAGTGTACAGTATATATATAGCAGGACAAGCACTCAGATTTGGTTATAAAAAAATGTTAGTGTAATTTTTTTTAAAAGTTCAGTTCCGCTGACCGTTCATGCTAATAAACGTTACTGGGTGACGTTTATGCTTCACCAATCAAAGAGAACAAGTGTTTCCTCAGGAAGCCTGGTTTTCTGCAACACTTGGAACTGGTGAAACATGAAAGATTCAACAGTCTAAAGCTGTTTTTCAGAGACGTGTTGAGACGTCTTACTTTTTCTTACTTTTTCACTGGCTTAGGATAGTTTTATAGTTCGTAACAAGGAGTCGCTAAGATTTGATTGGTAAATGTAACGAATCAGCTACCACCACAGCTCACATTGGCTAATCAGGTCCAATTTTGTATAAAGTTGTTATGATAAAGTATCAAAGATTTCCTAATGACAAGCCTTTCTTATTCTCACTTTAAAGCTGTATTATTAACAGTCAATGTTGTTATAATGGTAGAAAACACTGGTGGAGGCTTTGAATAAATTGATGAGTCTTGAAACAATACTATATATTCTGCTTCCGTATTGTCAAAGACACTGTGATGATCCAGTGAAAGCATGGGCTACACATAACATAATGCTCGCTGCCCTAAAGGAGCTGAAGGGCAGATGTCTATAAGCAGGGTTTTTTACAGATGTTGAAATGCTTTTTTAATGACATATGAAATCATCCTAAGGGAGCAGTGAATCAGGAGGGTACAAGGCAGAAAACTATTTAGATTGTCACTTATGCTGCTTTGAAAGTAAACATTTAAAAATGATTTTCTACTGTCACAAAATAAAAATAGTTGCAGCTGCTAGAAACTGAAATGGAAGAAAAATAATTTTTCCATACAGAGCAATGAAAACAGATTGTCATAGTAACATATGTCTATGCAAGCAAATAGTAAGATCCTTTTGAGACAGTATTTCAAATAATTAAAATCAAAAATATAATTTTAAATACAGTATAACAGATCTTTACAGTATCATCATTTTTATGTAGAAGAAAAACATTGGCCCATCTATTCTGGTTATGTTATTAAGAAAGAAGATCGCTTGACGTTTCTTTAGTTCTTAATGTATTTCTGAATAATAAATAATAAAATAATACATTTCAATAATAAAGAAAAAACAAAATAATTAAATTAAATCAATTTCATATTGCACATTGCTTTTAGAATACAAAATATAATTTCATCACCCTAAGGCAGGCCACAACCATTGTAAAAACATACCGTATGCAAGGTTTATGGAGAAAATACAGAACATTGAATTAATATTCCAATACAGAGAAGAATAATTGGATTACTTGTATCCAGTAAGGTTAGCAAATATGTCTCCTTTTGTGCTTATAAATAAGCACAAACCAAGATGCAAGAATTTAGAAGTATTGATTAGCTCTGTGAGAGGTCTATTTGTCAATCAGAAATGATAGATATTACCCATTTCTGTTATTTAGACTTACTGGTTCAAAGGTATGATAAATTAGAAAGAAACATTTTGCTTTGCATGTATGACTACATTTTAATTTTTTAGCATATTTTATTTCCATAGAATCTTTAATGACCACAAGGAGTCAGGAGTCACAAAGAGTCAGATCTTATCTGAATAACAGCACCTCCTAGAGCACAGAGTTTTCAGTCACTGGGGCACTGGTTATTCAGTTCAATTGAAAATACAATATTCATCCCCAGGGGGACAATTTAAGCAACAAACGGTGCAATATACAGTACAACCCATAACAAATAAAACAACTTTACTAAAAATATATATACAATAAAAACAACCTTAAAAATGTTTGAAAGTAACATTGTGTATTTTTTTTAAAAGATATTAAAGTACATGCACATTTGTAGAGAGGAATCTATTCAATAGATGTAATATTGCTAAATCTTCTTTACAGGCCTGATGGCCTGTGGAACGAAACAAAAACTTCCTTTTGTTTGTCTTGCACTGGTTAGGAAATTCTTGCCCACATGAACAAGCACCACCTGCTGGTCCACCAACATCACTTACAATGGCAACCTGGCTTTCCTTAAAAGTCTCCTATTCCAATATTTACCAGGCCCAACCTTGCTTAATTTCTGAGATCCAACAAGATTGATCTAAAAAAGTGATGATGCTCCAATGACCTATGTCAAGTCAAAACTTCAAAACAGCCTCCCCTCGACTGGCTGTGGGTCCTAATTTTGACGAATCTGTGCCAAAGTTATTCACATTCAGGGGAGTTATGTGTAAATATACTCCTTTGCAATCGTTATGGTAAGGGATAGATAGATCTATTATCGGCAAATTCTACTTATTCATTAGAAGATCTGTAAAATAACCTTCAAAGACTAGCACACGTTTATCTTACCATTGTAACCTTGTATCTTAACCATAATGATGTCTTAAGGTCATGCGACCAGGAATATCTGATACTAACTCGTTGCAAGTGCAGTTTCTCTTCTATTTCTTCAACACTATCCACAAGAAATGTTTTTGCTGTGTGTGGCAATAGAAAGCTTAATCTTCTGGATGTTAATATACAGTGTTTATGCCTTCACTTCTTCTGAAGTGTTAAATTGGAATAATAATTTATTTACATTTCTTAAACCCTTTTCTATACTGTACAACTGCCAATTACATGAACCTGTAGAACCTACTGTATTTTCTCTTGATGTATTTTTGCACAATTTCCAGTTTATTGTTTTAGGTAATGGAGAAGTGTGTGCTGCATGGACTTTCCTTTCTTCTTTGTTTTATTTCCTCACTTACAGCATATCCTATTTCACTCTTTTATCTGGTCAGCAAGATTCTAGTTGCTGTTTCCCCATAGTTTAATATTAGTCATTACAGTGTATCTAATTCTGTAAGGATGGCTTCTCCATGTTTTTAACAGTTGTGCCTAACAGGAAAAGTCAAGAAGAAGAAATAGGAAAATAACAGAAAATACAAAGGACAGTGAGAATGTATGAAGTGGATATATAGATTGTTGTACTATATTAAGACCTTCTGTAACTCTGCAAAATGACATCCCCACTCAGTGCTGGATGTGTTTTGAATCTATAAAGCGTAGATTTACAATTTTAGAAAATAATGCTATGGATAAGACAGATCTTGGAACAGTTTGTTGCTGGTAAAGTTATGACATCAGTTGTTTGAGCTAAACTAGAAGAACATTTACAAAACAATGACATTTTAAGAGAAGTTATCAAGTATTCAAGGGAGTGTTGTGTTTAACTACGAAGGTTGATAAAACTAAAAAGCACTTGATAAGATTCCATTTAAAAGGGTTGACTCTCAAATTAATAGCCACAGATATCCAAGATAATGTATTTTCATGAACTGAAAACTGGTAAAGATACAGGAACACATAATCTTAATGGGCATGACTTCTAATTTGGAGGATTAAAGCAGTGGAATATCACAGAGATCTGTTTTACTCCTGTAGCTCTTCCTGATCTATACTGTATCAATCATTTAGATCCTGTCATTGTTAGTGCATAGACGAAATCATGAAATGGGGAGACATTTTGCAAAATAAAGTTAAGTCTGATGCAAAGTGCAAAGCAATCCTAACTGGTAGTAGGCATATACAGTACACTATACAAATCACATGAGTGACTGTGACCTCCAAGAAGCTCTGCAGGGGCTCTGGGTGTTTATAAGCAATTTCACAGTTTACCCTTTTATATTTTGCTTACCGCCCCAAGATTTTTTAATGTTACCCTGCAGGTGATACAGACTAAACTGAATAAAGTGGTGTTTAGGAGTCCCTTATAGTTGATAGCTTAATTTGAAATGGCTCCTTTTTGTCGCAGCCAGGACATCACTAAACCAAAGTCACTAGGGACGTGAGCACTGGAATGTTATGCATTGTCTCTTAAAGAATCAGACAGGGAGAAAAGGAAACTGTGTTCATTTTGTCCAAGGGCTTCTGGGCACTTTAGGAATGAAAGCTCTGGTGCACGTCTGTGTATGTACACACTTTGCATGACCTTGGTCTGTGCCCGTCCACGCTCTCCCTCGGGCCAACACAGCAAGTCTCTCTGCATGGCACAAAGGATGTAAATCTAGGTTACACTGATCCAAGATAACTCGGTCCATTGCATATTTTCTTGGGGGATTATTATAAACAGAGATAAAAAAAAAAAATTAGGGTGGCGTAAAGGAAATCCTACAGAGGAATGGAAAGTCCCAGCATGCTACATAGGCTTGTCCTTCATTGTGGAAGACTCTCTTGGCTGTATATAGTCTTCTTTATAATTGTATCTACCAAAAAAAAGTTTCCAAGTGTGAGGTATGACTCATTGGTGGGCTCAAAAAGCATGAGCCAGGATAAACTCTTCATTTGTAACCTGTAACAGTAGTGAATGTGTATAATTTTGTAATGGTAACTTCCTTCTGTAAAATATACAACTCTCTAATGGTAGAGGTGTAATCTGGGATTTTAATAGTCAAAAAGCATGTGCCAGGGTTATAAAATATGAAGTATTCACAATGTAAGTACAATTATTTAGTGTATATATAAACACCTTGCTGCAGATGCACTTATTTTAATTAATTTTCCTAGAAGTTTCTTTCAATACCTAGCCACCAGAAAGCTTTTAAACAGAAAACAGTTGAAGCCATAATGAGATGCCTGCTCTGTACGAAAAAAAATACAATGCTGTATGTGTGTGGTACTGAGGGCAAAGGACGTTTCTCTAGCACAGAGATGGCCAATGTGTCTGCAGTTTTTCTTCAATCAATTGGCAGACATTGTTCAATCTAGTTCTCACCTGAAGAAGGCTACACAGCCGAAACACTGTGTTTTTCATTTCTTCTCTTTTCAGCATGGAATAAACCATTACTTGTTCCTTTGTTAAATCTATCCCATTATGGCAATAATGAACTGATGTAGGTCATTAATAGCAGAGTTCCAATGAAAAAGCTGCAGGCATACTGTACCAGCCCTCTGGGAACAGGGTTGTCCATTCCTGCTTTCGCGTGTCCGTCAAAATGCTGTCTATCACAACTTATGAAGAGAGAACAGAAAACTCATATCACTTGTGTTTAAAAAAAAAGCTGATCCTTTGAAAGAGGACAAAAGGCAAACTTGGAGAGTGGGACAGACTTGAAGTTTTCATTGTAGATTAAACAAATGTTACACAATGCTTACTATGAAAACAAATACACAGGTATGCTAATCAAATAACTGAGACTATATACAATAAAACGATAAAGCTATATGTTCTTCTGTGACATCTCTTGTGGGGTATATCTAACATTCTGACTAAGTTAAAACTGCTTAAGTCAGGTCTTGTATAGAGTTCTCTTGTCGTTTTGTAATACTTCTCTCATGGTGTTATAAACAGTGCATGATGCAAATTTCTTGGCAAACAAAGTACTTGTATCACACAACAGGAACCTTTTTCCCCGGCCATACTAAAATGATATTAATAGGCTAAGTATAGAGTTAGAATTGGGATTACTATTCCACATGTACTGTATAGGTCAGCATACAGTATAGAGAACATGCTGCATAGAGCAAACCATAATTTAAAAGCATCTCTGTTGCATTCATTTTCAATTAATTATTTCTACCTTTCAGTTAGTATGGCATCAATCATAGGTTACATCTTTTTTATTTTAATCAGCTAACAGTAGAATACAATGAAAACACAGAGTTCTGCTGCAAAGACATTGAGCTACCGTGCGACTTTGTTTGTTTCAAAGATTTAACTTAAACTCAGAAGTTTGTGAATCCTATGTGAATTAAATGCTCATTTAGCAATCAACATCACACTTGGAATATTGACTTAGGTTTCACGAGTTGTTCAAAGATCCATTCATTTGCTTAATTATTTTAAGGCTTTAAATTGGTGAAGAAATGTATTTTTGAAAAGTGTGGGATACATTCAAATGGTATGTAGATTAGATAGGTTCTTTTGAAGTTTGGAACTTAAGTAAAATTTTGAAGCAGCTCACACAATGGGTTCCTGGAAATTATCAAAAGATAAGCCTGAAAATGCCTCCCTCTTCCCTCTCTAGGAAGTATACTGTATACCAACTGCTGAATCAACCAGTTACATAATACAGTAGCTTATTTGGATTATCATACCAGGAAACTGAATGAGGCATTGCATTTTGTATGGCTCCCCTATTACCATTTCAGTGACAGTCACTGTATCTCCTGCTTTCTTTTAAAAATGTCTGTGTTTTCCAGAGGTTTTTTTTCCTCAAGATTGAGTAGTATTTGATTGATTTAGGTTGCTGATTTTTTCTTTGGACTTTTGGTTTTTTATTCTGACCTTTTATTTTGGTTTTTCACTGAACTTGCCTGTCATGTAAATAATGCTGGAGAAGGGAATACAAATTTTGTATTTTTTTCAGTTATGCCCTGAAGATTTGAAGATATGAACAGAAACACTCAGAGGAAAATGAGATGAGAGTAGAAAAACATGTTTGTGGAAATGCTGGTGCTTGTTTATTGTCTTCTAAATATCTGATGGTAAAACCTAAAAGTGGAAAATGCACTGCATGTTTATTTGCAGGATGTATTGTTATAGTAGTAAATTGCTAAGATTACAGTATATCCATGTATCTAGTTTATCAAAGTTGTTACTAATGTATGTCTTGTACACTTTGAAAGCAAAAATCAATCCAGGGAAAGAGCAGCAGTTTTGAAGAAGTGATAAAAGTATATATTATTCTTATTGCTTATCTACAGTAGATCATTTATGTTAGGTGTAAAATCATGAAATTGTGTTAGGGAAAATCATGAAAAACGTTGGGTAAAAATAAGTAAATAAAAAGACAAAGCCATCACAAATTGGAATTGTAACACAGGTGCTATCCAAATAAATCAAAATAAGGATTAAAACAACGTGCATATGGTGCGGACACAAACGTGTGTAACCAGCATATTGGCATTTCATGTTAATAGTGAATATGTGAAATTCACTGTGAAATAGATAAAGCCAGTCTAAGAACTGAAAACATTAGTGAAATACAGTTTAAGCAAGACCAGATACGCTGTTTCAACACGTACTGTAAGTCTCATGTCACGGATGTGGGAAGGGACAAACCGTGGAGAGGCAGGAGAGCGAAAAAGACCCTATGCGAGGCGGCGGAACGGGGAGTTAGCCCGGGCTCGATAGTGCAAAGAGCTCTGGAGTGCCGTATAGAATCCTATGCCCTCAGGTAGCAGACATGGGACGACCTGGTGCTAGGCAGGACTCAGGACATCCAAACGTCAATGCCGAGCGAGGCAGAATAAGTGACCAGGAAATATATAGCCCAAGGAAAGAGGGAAACCGGAAGGTCACCAAAGCAGGAAACTAGGGACAGGACAGAGTAGGAGTAGGAGTAGGCAGTACCCCCCCCCCCCCCCCTTCATGGGCGGCTCCTGACGCCCATACAAATAAATGAGCTGCACAGCACTGGGGGGAGGAAAAACCTCATTTAACTGAAAGGAAACCTCCGGGAGTCCATGGCTGAGAGCTACCCCCTCCTCCAGGGTATAAACCTTTATTTGGTGGAGGAAGGGGGGGTCGAGAAGGGCTCCGGAGACTTAAAATAAAAAAGTACACAAGCACAAACACAACAGATAAAAACCTGGGAAAGACCAGGGAGACAAACCACAAAAAACAGATAGGAACCAAAAAACAGGTAGGAACCAAAGTTCCAAGAAACAGGGACCAAAAAAGAAGGGAAACCAGGAAGAGAAATCAAAACAAAAGGCAAAAAACAAGATTAAAAAACAAAAAAAATGCGGGGAAAAAATACCGCAGACTGGGCAAAACACGTTCAACATTCCATCACTGATATCGGAGTGAACAACCTGAGGAGAGCCAGGCACGAAACCCGCTCACAGACACAGTTGTTTGGAGTGATATCCAGTAATAAGAACAGAGGAACGGAAAAAGACGCTTACCATTCTATCACTGATATCGGAGTGAACAACCTGAGGAGAGCCAGGCACGAAACCCGCTCACAGACACAGATGCTCGGAGTGATATCCAGTAATAAGGATAGGAAAGCCAGCTCAACATTCAATCACTGATATCGGAATGAACAACCTGAGGAGAGCCAGGCACGAAACCCGCTCACAGACACAGATGCTCGGAGTGATATCCAGTAATAAGGATAGGAAAGCCAGCTCAACATTCAATCACTGATATCGGAATGAACAACCTGAGGAGAGCCAGGCACGAAACCCGCTCACAGACACAGATGCTCGGAGTGATATCCAGCGATTAGAATAGAGGAACTGAAAAAAAAAGCCCAGAGAACAAGAAAAAACTGCGGAAAAACCAAAAGCGCCGCTCGCAGGGTCAGTAGGTGGCTCGGCATTCTGTCACAGATGTCGGAAGGGACAATCCGTGGAGAGGCAGGAGAGCGAAAAAGACCCTATGCGAGGCGATGGAACGGGGAGTTAGCCCGGGCTCAATAGTGCAAAGAGTTCTGGAGTGCCGTATAGAATCCTATGCCCTCAGGTAGCGGACGTGGGGCGACCTGGTGCTAGGCAGGACTCAGGACATCCGAACGTCAATGCCGAGCGAGGCAGAATAAGTGACCCGGAAATATATAGCCCAAGGAAAGAGGGAAACCGGAAGGACAGCAAAGCAGGAAACTAGGGACAGGACAGAGTAGGAGCGCCCTCTGGCTGCAGAGGGCGTGACATCTCATGCATGCAGGTGGCAAAAGGTGGTCAGGGATGGAAAAGCTTTGATGTTTGAGCGTAGATCCTTCCAACACTGAGGGGTCAAGTGGGAAAATAATGGGCTCTGGAAGTGGGAAAATGGTGAGGAGGTAAAAAAGTGTAGTGGAAAATGAGAAATGCACAGGGTGAAAGGAAGAAATAAAAGGCAAAATATCAGATGCCAGGACAGAATGGTGATATAGTGGTAAGTGAGAGCTAGGGTTTTCAAACAGATGTGCAGCAATATGGAGTCAGTGGATGCACTATAGAGAGAGAGAGACATGGATAGAAAAGACAAGGCAAACACAGAATTATGAGTAATTTGGAGTGAATGGATAGTGTCAGCAGGGAGGCTGGCCAAGAGGGAGAATACTAGGGCCTGGACTAGTTGTACAGAATAGTTGTTAAGTTAGGGAATAATAAGGTTTCATGGAAATGACAAGGTGTGTGGCATTAACAATACAACTTTTCCTTAAAAAAACATTGTAATGAGGATAAAGTGAAATGAAATCAAAGAGTCTTTACACTTTCTCGGGACATGCACTTTTAACGAACAGGATAGTATAGGGCTGACTTATATACAATACATGAGAAGAAAGATATCTGGACACTTCCAGACACATCTACAGTACAATAGACAGTACCTCGGCTGGAGTGTGGGTTTCGAAGAAAGAGTGCACAATTCAAGAGTCAGTTGCTTACTGCCATGGTGACCTGTACTGAACCTCTGCTCAGTAATGTTGGGCCAGTAGACATAAGAGCATAACACAGGCTGATAAGCCTTTTTTCTACTTTATTGCAATATGATTTCTTTACCTCAAAAATCACCTCATTTAAAAAGATTAAATCTGTAAACTACAAGATCCTGGTTCTTACTCTGTTTGCCAGAGTATGGTAGTTAGAGAGGTACCATTGCTGGAAATAACCACTGTGACTGTGAGCTTTAAAACTCAGAGGACTTCTGAGAAAAACTGATCTAAATAATGATGCTGAACCAGTGAAAGTCCTCCACAGCGCGTATGGACTTGTTACGTGTTAAGTGAGTGTGATATTGCAAAAGCTGTAAAAATATGCTGAAGACAGATATGCAGATATAGGATGTCAAAGTCACAAGTACTATACTGTAGGTCCCTTATTAACCCTCCACCAACTTTTCATAAAAATCAAATTCTCTCTATTTTGCAGGGAGCAGCTGGCTACTGCCTGCAATCTTTGATGCCCAATTCACATTCATGTTGGTGACATCAGCAAACCTGGCACTAATTGGGGCATTTTGTTCATAACCCAATCTGGTAATGAGTTATTCTTTAATAGCATTTCTTTAAAGAAACTTTAAAGTTGTGTTGTCAGTGATATTCCTCATTCCCTCAGGAGGATACTGCTCCCACCAATTCAGGTTTTGACAGTTGGTCTTTTTTAAAGGCATGAGAATTATTTTAGCAGTTTTAGACCAAAGTTCATAACAGATTAATATACTTAAAATAAGTATTCAACTGAAAGAGAGATTTACCAGTTTGTTAAACTGATATATTTCGTAAGTTTAAATGTTAAACATTACAACGTTATTTGATATTTATTAGTGTTCATTTAAATGGAAAGGTGTCATGATTGCATTAGCCTAAATAGCCATGAGTCTGTTTTTCGGATTTCATACTGCTTTACTTTAGTAGCATTAAGTTATTTTTTATTCATTTGAATTAAAATGCATTGAGGCAATATACTATTAAATAAATAATTTAATATGTACTGTACATATCCTTAAAGCTTTACTGAACAGGGCCTCACATTTTTTATGTCACTGCAAAATTACTCATTTGCCTCTTGAGTTCTTGTGTCTGATTTTAGTTCTGTTTGGGCTGAGATGGGAGTTTGTCTTACATCTCTTGGCACCAAATTATCCCAGTACTCCACCCAGTTTCCAGTTTTTGAAAACCAGTGATTATGTTTTTTTTCCTTTTTTTATCTCATGACAGGCAGTGTTCCATTTCCCTCTTTACAGATTCCAGCAGTGCTTAGGTAGATCAGCTCAGGAAGCAATTTTCAGAAAGTCATAAACAGCTGAGAAGGACAGGGTAAATTCCACAGGAAACTTTTGCTTCCTTCATGTCCTGTTAGGGTAAACATACTGTTGAACATTTCCCTGTATATTATGGCTTTTCTGGGGTTTTAATGCGTTGTGTGTTAAATTGCTTATGGATATCCTTTCAATCTTTACTTCGGCTTGGGACCTTTTTACAGAGAGCCCTGCTGTTAAAGCACTCATGAAGAAACTAATGAGAAGGTAAATATGCAATTTGTGATGTTTTATGAAATAAGAGGAAATTGCTGGCTGCAGAATTTCACTTGATCTTGAGCACGTGTAAGATTTTAGTTGATTTTTTTACTTGTATGAAAACAAAATCTGAAAGGAATGACTTTGACTGTTTTATTTTTTTATGAAGATTAAAAAGTGGTATACTTTCTATAAAAACGATCTGGTCTGATGCCCTGTGCGTGTATTGCTACTGTGGTTTAGAACTTGTGGTATTACGTTCTCTCTCAGACTTCTTCTAACGGTCCCCGGCATGATGAGTTATGGACTAAATATAGATGACAAAATGGTACAAGAGAAATTTAAAAAAACTTTGTAAATGCAAAAAAATATATTGTATGCCTCCTTTATAATAACTCGAGAGACACTAATACATGTCTTTGGGAGAACCAAATTTAAAATAATGTCTTCAACTAAATGCGATAACTTACTGTACTGTAATCAGGCAGAAACATTAGTGACAAACAGAAAGTAAATTAACACTTGTGGCATTATTTTCAAAATGTGCAAAGTGTTGGTGATTGACACTTCAGTGTTTGAAGCTCTCACATTTAGTGTATGCAACATTTCAGCATGAGAACCACATGTACAATTTTTGGAGTGAACAGCTGCTCTATATCAAAGCATATAAAAGCATGTAGCAGTTTTTAAGTATTTTGAGGTACTTAAGGAAAAAATTGTATACTTTTCTTATTTACTATAATGCGTTGTTATTGGCATCCTTATGATCTGTAGGGTTCTCAGCAAATTTACCATGATAGAATTCTGAATTTACACAGGTAAAAGAAAAGTGTTGCAGTTTGTTTTGCATTTACCCTTTATGTTTTAATAATAGAAGAACTTATCAAAATGTAAAGTTTCTCGCTGTTAAATGTTACTGTAATACTGTATTTGAAGACAACAGTCTTATTTTTTTTGCATTTTGTGGTTTACTGGTACATGTAGCATAGAAATCTTCAGAAGAATAACAGATTTTTAACCCCCAAATGTCTTTAAGGATCCGTGATCCTTAAAAAAATTCCCTCCCTGAAAAAAAATACATGGAAAATCGTAACATAAATTAGTGTAACAGAAAAAGAAGAAATTTAAATAGTGAACTTTCACATCTATCTAGAGAAACAACAATATTAAAAATAATTATTTTTGTTAGATTTTGATTTGTTTTACACAATTCCATTGCAATTATTTTCCATTAAAAGAAGCAACTACTTAATAAATGCATTTTACAACTCTTCATCATTTTTGGGGCATTTTCAGTTTTAGGAAAATAAAAGCACTTCCTGCAACTTTCCTTTGTTTCTCTTTCCCTTTTGCCATTTGATTGTATATTCAAATCAGCATTCCGGATTTTAGGAGGACTGAGAAAACACACCTTAGTGTTCATCTGCAGAGTGGACACTTTATTGAACTTTAAACTAAGCTGGCTTATGTCCTGTGCAGAAACATGGCCTCAGCCGAGATTTCCTGGCCTATTCCCATGAAAGCCATTGGGGCCCAGAATCTACTGACGATGCCCGGAGGAGTCACACATTCTGGATATCTGCACAAGAAAGGAGGCACACAGATCAACCTCTTGAAATGTGAGTACTGAGTAACAGACCTTCCCCAGGTGGATTGAGCAGAGAAACAGGAGTGTTACTGGTCAGTGTCTCTTTCTTAACGTTTCAACCCAGTGTTTAGAACTGAAATCACACTAGTCAAAAGATTTCAAAAAGACTTGGAAAACAAACGAGCATTTGAAACTGTATAATAATTTGGGATATTGCATCTGCACATTTCACCACAACAGAAGAAAATATGAGAAAAAATACTACACCCTAAATATATTATTGATAATAAACAGCAATGATGTTTTAAATTGTAAATTGAGTTGCTATCATTTGATAAAGTTCCAGACCAGCTGTAACCTGTTTAAATCAGAGACTGACAGCAGACACAAGCAGTGGAACAGAACAATTGGAAAAGAAATGTGAAGAGAAAAATCTGGAAACGCAGAGATGTTTTAACCAGATGTTGTTTCTCAGGGCCCTTGCGCTTTGTCATCATTCACAAAGGCTGCGTTTACTACTTCAAGACCAGTACCTCACCATCTCCACAGGGGGCCTTCTCTCTAAACGGCTACAACAGGTCAGTCTCTGCTGCATTTAGAAAGTTTATGGCAAAGCATGTTTGACATACAATCTAACACTCTGTTTTTTGGACTTCAAAAAGTGATTTAAGCATCACTCTCCATTCTTTAACTCATTTAATGGCGTTGCCCAATTGATTGTGCACTCAATGGGTGTAATATTTAAGCAATACAAAACCTTTGGATGGGTCTGCTTAATTGTTAAGTCACATAGACAGGATCTGATAGTAGGTCTTTTTCACTTATTTTTAATTGCTAGACATATAATAGATAAGAGATTTGGACTCAAATAACTTCTACTGTGTAAAAAGGCAGAGATACTGTATATTCCTGAATGAACACCAAGGATTCACAAGGAATGAATTTTTAGATAGTTTGATAGTACAGTACATCTAATGATTGATTGGCAGTTCCTTGTGTACATCTATCAAATGTATTGATCAGAGAAACGTACACGGCTTCAAGGATTTTCTTCTCTTTTCAGAGGTCAGTTTGCTTGATGTGCAGGGCAGGGCGATGAGTAAAATGTACAGATTTTGCCTGACCTGAATCTTGCCTCCTAAGTCAATCTTCGTCCAATAGCTCCCCAAAAGCTCACAGTCATGTTCTCTTCTCCTCTGCTGCTGATGATATTTCTTAAACACAAATGAAAGCAAGATTTAGATTAAGTGTGAGGCTTAGTTCTGATAGGTTCCTAAATGTTACGAAGAACAGAACACTCAAATTGCAGACTGTGCTATTTTGGTTAAGTTTCATTTTTAGCAGGTTTTAAGGGGAAAACTTAATGCGTAAAAGTCCCACAAAATACACCTGAAAAGTTTAATATCTCTGCATTTCACTGAAATTTAATTTCCACTTAAAATGTAAATGTAATGTAGATTAAATGTTAAAATATTTTCCTGTGCATTGGATTTAAATTGCCACAGATTGTTACTGTTTTTTTCTTTTATTCTGTCTATTCATGTATTGTTTTACTATTGGTAATTTGCTTTTAGTTTTTCTTAAAGAACAACTGAGAAAAAGGAAATTGATATACTTTTAAACTATGTTTTTCATTCATTTCTGTTTATATTTCTGAATATAGCATGTAAATTAAATAAACTATGTGCAAAGTAGTCTTTATTAAGTATTAAGTACTTAATAAAGTACTTAATACTTTAAGTACTTTAAGCAGGATTCCCTAATCCAACACCTGAAGAGTACCTGTCTGTCATGTTTTATTTGTAGTCATTAAATCATCAATTTCTAAAGACCTGGAATAATTAACTGTCATGAGATAAACATGTAATTTGGTTAATGAAATAATTTAGGTGATATTGGGAGCAAGACCCTTCAACACTACTATAATAATAGTCAATAATTAATTAAGTGACAAAGGGTGTCTTAAAAGATATACTGGACAAGGATCTTACCCTGCTTGGCTATCTGCTTAACAGCGTCTGTTTTTGTGTACAGATGAGGTAATGTTACTCTCTTAAAAAAATGACAAGCTTGATATTTTAGTGTTTTCTTAAATATCACCTCAATTTCTGTGAATAATGAATTTACTGAGCAGAGCTGGAGACTTCCTTTTCTGTAAGCTAAAAAAAGAGTTGTAATGCTCTCCTCTGAAGAAACTAGGACGGGATAGAGAAAAAATCAATTCAAAAACAGGCTAAACCAGAACCTTTTCAAATTTCCTAGGAATATGTAATGAAGAAAAAAGAATGTATTGGAAAAAAAATATAGTAAAGTGATGAATGTATAAGTCTCGGAAGGGTTTTTAAATCTTTTTTTACTTTATTCAAAATGTGCAAGCTAAAATGAAATAAAAATCCAAGAAAATATGCATATAAGAAGCAATAGCAAAGAGCAATGGAATTACTATCAAATTAGGCCAGAACTGGAAGAGTGAGTATGAATTTGATGTGCGGGTTATGCAAGATGAAAAATGTGTACTGTAAGAATCTTGACCTCTTCTCCAAGGGTTTCTGTTCATGTTGGGTTTTTTTTACAAAAATAAACAATGGTTCCCTAGAAATGCCCAAAATTCTTTATATGAACTTGTGCTCATCTACAAATCATTTTTGTAAGGGTGATAATAATTAGAATGACAGATTTTGTACTTTTTTTCCAAACTGCAAAGAAAAAGAAATGTATCTAATGTATGATGAAGGTCAAACAAATCTTCCGTACCATAGGCACATTAACCATCTTTTTAAATGAGCTAGCATTGTGTCAGATTATTAATACAATAATAATCTGTTTAAATATATCTACACTGTTCAAACTAAGCTTTGTTTCCTGAGCAGACACATTCATCATACAAAGATAGTAGTTCCTTGTCAGATCAGCACAAACATGAAAAGTATATTTTTCTACACATTCTGCAGAAACATGATATATGTATTTAATTTTCTGTTTTAGGTAGGCTGTATTTTCCAAAGTGCTCCTTACTTAAAACAACATTGTGTTTGAATATGATGAATATATCTTTAGACTCCTTTGAGGTTTATGTATGAAGCTATGAATTTACAATATTTCTGGATTTATGGGGATTTGAATGTGTGTATAATCACATACAGTACACTATGAAATCCATACAGAAGTACTGTATACTTCAGTCTTCCTGGCACAGAACCATGCCTATTTCCTTTGAGTATTTTTCCTTTGCATTATTTTCTCAGAAAACACAAAGTTTTAAGTACAGCGTAACATATTTTTTTCTTCAGAAACACTTTGGAAACCAAATGCATTTTAGAACAAAATCTCTAAGGGAAGAGATACAGTTCACTATGTTGTACAGTATGTCATAATAATAATCTGCCATAGAACTAGATGTCGAATAAATTGCAAAAATTACAAATAATAGTGAAACACTCATTTAGCCTTGAAAATTAGATGTTTTCGTAGTTTTTTTTGGAGGTTGAATACTAAAGTCAAATTAATATTGCCTCTTACAAATAGGAGAGCGTATTATCCTCTTCATCTGTAGAAAAATAAAATATACAGCAAACTCTGCTTTTCATTTCGCAAATTAGAGCTACTTTTGAAAGCATCAGCTTTTGGTACATCAAGCATACACTTAAGCAGATCAGTGCCAAACCACTCCACAGGCTTTTTAAATGTTTGAATTGGTTTCACAACACCTTAAATGCTAGGGCAGCACGTACAGTACTTTTAAGCGTATTACTTTTAGGCAAAGGTCAGAGCTTCATTTACAAGAACTCACTGTGCAGTTTTAGAAGTGCCAAACTATTGTCATGGTGCAGTACCTCTTCTGTGAGAACATATCATTCTGGTTGAACTGTTCTGAAGTTTTGCTTTTAACAAAGAAAAGTACATTTTACATTACCTTACTATATAACCTCTACAATTGTTCTTTAGCATTATAGGGTAACTGATTATTTGATTTGATTCTCATGGTATATTTACATACTCTCAGGTCATACACCCACTTAAAATGTCTTTAAAAATGAAAAAATACAGTATAAATTAATAAAGGTTAATGATCAATGAAGATTCATTGTATTAATATGTCTCCATTGAGATTCTGAGTGAATGGTATTGGTGACTTGCCATTTGTGACATTATGCAACACATTATGTAAATGATATTTGTCTGATGCCTGAATGACTTGGTATAGTGCCTTATTCAAGGACTAAGCATTTGTCTCTCCCTGGGATCTGAATCAACAGTCTTCTAGGTACAAGGCCCAAGCCCTAACCACTACTACACTCATTTGCCACAGTTCTGAATTTGGTTGTACAGTATTTACATTCCAGTTACAACCTCTGATCTATATACAATATCTGATCTATATTTGAATCTAAAATAAAAAACCTCTTTACCTCTTTTCTAAATTTCAATATAATCTTCTTTTGCTTAAGGTTAATCTGATTCAATAGTTTTAATCGGTTATATTATTACACACCCTTCAGCCCTTTTATCAGTGTTGCTGTGTTAACGTTTTTATATACTGTATTTCTCATAATGTGTTGTAAGAGTAATATTCTAAAATTAGTCACACTTTTCTCGTGCATTTACAGTTAGTAGACACAGCACAACACACTTCCCCAGAGCCCAAGTCAAATACAATAATGTGCTTGAAGACATTGATAAATTAACTGTAGTATAACAGGTAAAATTAAAATAAAAGTCTTATCAGTCTTATTTCTACAAGTACAGGTCACCTTCAGGGCAAGAGGAAAAATGTGTTTTTGTTTTTGTTATAGTGCCCATTTTATTCTTACTGGCACACTTTGGCTCATCTAATTAATTTACTATGGAGCGTGCAAGGTCTCCGGTCTTTTAAAAGATTGTTAATGCATTACTTTTTAATCCAGTTAATACTCAGGGTCCAAAGTCATCCTGATTAATTTTTCCCTCTTCTTCCTATTTGTCAGGGTTATGAGGGCAGCTGAGGAGACAACTTCCAGCAACGTGTTTCCTTTCAAGATCGTGCACTTCAGCAAAAAACACCGCACGTGGTACTTCTCTGCAGCCTGCGAGGAGGAGCGCAAAGTGAGAATGAAATCTATGTACTGTACATTGTATGTTGCACTGTTCAGTATTTGTATTCCAAAACTGAGTCAAATGAAAATTTGTAAGAAAACCTTTTACAGGGGGTAAACTCTCTTATTTTTTTCATTTCACGTGGAACTAGATGTATAACTGGAGTCTACATGTAACGGTTCTTTTTACCCAAAGCCTACAGTGGCCGGTAATGAACACTAATTTCAATATCTTTCATATACTGTAGCATTTTTCAGCTGATTGAAAATTTGCTTAAAGAAGGTGCATCATTGAAGAAGATGAATTTCCAAGAGTGAAATTTTTTCAGTGGTTTTGATTGTTTTATAGTCATATTTTTCAGTTTGAGGAACATTTATAAATCTGGTGACTGGTGAGCTTCAGAGCCAGTTTGCAGGAATGCTCTGTTGAAACCCCAGCTAGGGTTAGGGTTAGCATTCCCACTCTACTTAGACATTTTTTACGCTCAGTGATGGATTTTGGGTCCCAGGTGGATGTTAGGACAAGTAATAATTTGCTCCTATCTGCAACTATTTTTCGGAGACTTTTGGCTGCTTTTATTGTACAGGTACCTGTTGCAGGACTGCTCTGAGGCAGGACTGCTCTATCAGAAGCACAAACCCTGATTCACAACAAACACTGGACATTATTTTATTTATAATTCTTGGCTGTGACACCATTTCATGACTTTTAAGTTAGCTAGAATGAGTCACCTAGGGCATTCAATTCAGGTACCTCTGTGCAAATTATCAATACCTGGTGTGTCCATCATCAGCTCAGATACTTGCTTCAGAATGGCTTGGCACACAATGGCAAAGATGTTACGCAAGGAAAACACAGTGATGATCCTCCTATCCAATCTATGCAGTGACTACCAAATTAGCAACATTTTTCGGCTAAAGTTATTAAGATCCAGACCGTCGCACAGGTCTATCGATACAGCTGACCTCTGCATTATTATTGATCCTAGATAGACAAAATGCCTTTCCATCTGGTTACAAGCACTAATGTGTTAAATGACTATGGAATGATTGTTGATATTGGCATAATTATAGGAACAACTACAATTTGTCAGGTCATTTTAACATACCATATATATATATTTAAAGCTTGCATGGCTTACCCATAACCCAGAATGACCATTGTGCTTCTATAAAATATAGCATGAGACATCAGCCCTCCAGGAAGCAACATCTTTCACAGGAAGTATGTGACTCAGTGCATCTAATAACACAAGTTAGTAAATATAGCTCCAAAATAAAAGTACTGAAATATATTGTATGAAAATCGGCTTAAGAGGGCATGACATTTTAATCATTTCTATATCTTCATTGGGATAAAACAGACACAAAATGGTCTAATACTCCACTCACACATGAAATGTTCTACTTAATGTAGACAGTAAACTATTACAATTTTTTCTGCATTAAGCTTGTGACACATTAGGTTCTTTTCATGCAAACTGTAGTTTGGCAACTATACATTGTCCTGGCACAACATCTTCTGGAGATTCATCTTGCATTGTATGAGCACCGGTCTTGGCTCATGGAAAAGCAGTCCATTTCTGGAAGGGAATCTGCACAAGGGAGCCTTGAGATGGGGGCTAAAATGGATTTCTTTTTCAGGGATCAGCTGAAACAATCTTCGTGAAATTTATCTTGGGACTGTTCTATCATGGCAGATATCTAACTGAGCTGATAATGGGCACATAATGAAAATGCTGTATGTAAAGAAGTCACTCAGAAAAGGAAGATGTCTTGTTTTAGTGCATTTTTGTTACTTAGGAATGAGGCGGATGTAGAGAAAATAAATAAAATGCATTTTCAGGATACAAGATGTCCAAATATGGTATTAATCTATTTGTTCTGTTATCTTTCATGTACAGAAATGGATGTTAAGTTTGAGAAAAGAAATTGACTATTATCACGACAAAAGGGATACTCAGGCACCAAGGTAAGGATTAAACAGCAATTGATTATTTTTACATCTCTTTTGCTTTTTTCTAACCGCATCTGTCTTTTTGCCGTTTCTGCAATGAAGAGCTCTGGGAATACCCAAGAGCAAATTGCAGAACTGAAAAAGTATTTTAGGTAGGCAGCCAAACCTTTTTCTGGGTACAGTGTCAGTGCTAATTCCAGCAGCAGTAAGATCAGTCATCTTAGTGATCTTAGTCATCTTAGTCTTCAATTAAAATTACAATTTTAAAGTGTAGATTTAAGATGAATTCTTTTGTATTGTGTAATGCAAGGGCTACTGGGATACTATGAAGTGGCTCGTTCTTTTGTCATTACCTAAAATAAAAGCAGCAGTATTCAAGGCTCCTCCAGCATTGTAAATTGCATTAGGTATTTTGAATTATTAATTGAAATAGATAGGCCCTTGTACTTGACTATACAGTGTTGCAAAAACTGGTGCTGCTTCACCTCTGTGAAAAAATGTTCTTCTAATTTAAAATCGTGTCCTCTTTCGTCACCCTTTCCCCAACCTTACCGTGGACTGTTTCCTCACAGCCATTTACTAGATGGGGTCACTTCCTCTTCATGCAGCTAACCAGAGCTAAACATAAAGCACATTTCAAACATTAATCATAAAACAAATCACACTTCCCACTGAGAACACTGAGTTCAAAAGGGAAATGTAATTCTCCAGTATAAAGTACTGTATGACTTGTCTCCATGTGAAACCATATGCTTTGTATCTGTACTTTTTAACTCTTAAAAAATCCACAATGAGAAAACTGTTTTCAAAATGTGAAATGACTTGCATAGTTATACCCAGAGTGCTGTGATCAAGAATGTCACTTTTTTAAATAGTAAATGTTATAAGGATAACCACAACGACGCAAACACTGACCACTCGAAAAAAAGGAACCTGAGAGGCTAATTTAATTCAAAAGGCATGCAAACACACAAACTGTATAGATGCATGACCATGATTAAACCACACAAAAACACATTTGCAGTTTTGATGGCTCCTTGCAGCTGAAATTCGAGTTCTCATCTGTGAGCTTCTGGGGCAGCTAATTTGGTACACGCCTTTACTTACCAGACCAGCACCAATGCAATGCAGGGGCAGAAATGTTTTTACGTAAGCTGATGTCCATGCAGGGTGAAGTAAAAGTATATAAAAGTTAAAAAATAAGGCAAAGAAATCAAATTAAACAGAAATGGTGTAAAAAGCACACCACAAATAAGACTAATGCACCAGCAGGCTGGTTCAAACCCTCACTGCATATTGCCACAGCTAAGACAGATCTGAAAATCCATCCTACCTGCTTGGCTTACAGCCAAACCAATTGAATATAGAGCATTTGACTTTGTTATCACAAAGTCTTACATGTTCATTTTTTGCTAGCTTTTGGTATTTAGTAAATCAATGTCAAATTTATCTTGAAATGAAAGAAAAAAATGTCTTTTAAAATCAAAAAGTGCTCTGTAATGTAAATAAGAAACCCAAATCCTTTGCAGGGTATCTAAACCTTCTAAAACTTTCAAGTGAATGTGGCTCTGAACTCTCCAAAAGGTGCAAACTGAGCAAGAGAAAGTCATGCAGTTTATTTTCCATTTAAACCTAAGCTTTTGAAACTACGTTTGGTTTAACATGCTCAATTAATAGTAAAATAATAAATCCAGTAAGTTAAGAAATCTTTTTGGTGTAGGAGGCAAAAAAAAATTAAGTAAGATTACTTTAATTGCAAACTTCAGAACTGAAAAGCAATTTATTTAATCACAGAAATGCTGATTTACAAAAAGTGAATTTGTCATTTCTTGGTCTTAAGTGTCAAATCATTGAGACATCAGAAATCCCTAACCTTCCTAGTTTAACAATAATGATAATAATTCCTTGCACTTATATAGTGCTTTTCTGGACACTCCACACAAAGCGATTTACAGTGAAAGGGATGATGCAACTGTAGCCAATGTGCAGCAGTACACTCACCACACATCAGCTATCAGTGGGGAGGAGAATAGAGTGATGAAGCCAGTTTATTGATGGGAATTATTAGGAGGACATGATCGATAAAGGCTAGGGGGAAATTTGACCAAGACACTGGGTTGACACCCCTACTCTTTTCGAGAAATGCCCTGGGATTTTTAATGAATCAGGACCTCGTTTTTAACTGTCATCCAAAGGTTGGTGCCTTATAGTATAGTATAATGTTCCCATTACTATACTGGGGCATTAGGACCCACACAGACTGCAGGGTTCACACTCCCAACTTGTTCCACTAGCACATCTTCCAGCACCGACCGTAGCTTTCCCAG
This sequence comes from Atractosteus spatula, assembly GCF_055471065.1. Taxonomy (NCBI): domain Eukaryota; kingdom Metazoa; phylum Chordata; class Actinopteri; order Semionotiformes; family Lepisosteidae; genus Atractosteus; species Atractosteus spatula. The sequence continues at coordinate 59,507,821 of NC_142708.1, read as the reverse complement.
GAGGTCTCCCATCCAGGTACTGATCAGGCTCACACCTGCTGTGCTTCAGTGAATTGTCACTTGTGAGTTGCTGGGTGATATACAGTAGCTGCTGGAGAACTTTTTATATACAGTATATCTGGCTTCATCTTAATCAGCTTACTTACTTGTTCTATGATGGACATAGAACAAATACTTTCAAATACCCCCAGGAAGTAAAACGTATGATCTTACAAGTAATTTTCACATTTTTTATTTTTTATAAAATGCTGAAAGATTTCAAATGTGGGCATGAAAACCTGAGAATGCTAAGATTCAATTGAAATTGTTTTCTTTATAAATTACAGTGAGGTGTTTTGGAGTCTCCCTATATTAAATATTTAGATAGACCTTGTGGGTAAAATCAATACTTCTTTGTTAATAAATGTTAATAAATCTTTTTGTTCTGTCAGTGATTCGGAATCTGATGCCGACAGCTTTTATGGATCAATTGAACGGCCCGTGGATATAAAGTATTCCCCAAGTGCTGCTGAGGATGAAGGTAAAAATTATTTCCTAGGATATTTGTTTTACTCAAATAAAAAAAACTATTACATACTGTCTATAAACTAATGACCAGACTCCAGCAATGTGATTCCTGTAATTTTCCTTTTTTACCCTAATTTCATTAAACCTTCAGAGTCTTTGAAACAGAGTGCCAGATTGATTGTTTTGAGAACAAATGAAGGGATGCTTTAATATCTCATCATCATCAACATCATCATCATCACTTCTTCCAATTTATCCCTGCAACCCAGAATTAAAGAAAGCAGTTATAAACAGTATTATTACTGTATACAGTACCAATACTGTACTGTAATTTACTGTATATTACTGTATACAGTAATAATGTTATTATTACAGTTGTTACAGTTATTACTGTATTATTTTTACAATACAACAAATATAACATTTCATTCTATTCTCTGGATTTTATTTTTTGAAGACTTTCTATTGTCTTCTTCTGTCTTTCGCAGTATGGATCGGGATATACAATACAGTAGATGCTGGTATCCAGCACATGGTACTAATTTCTAAATGTCCGTGTCATTTGTTGCTACTGCTTAGTACCTTTTTGTCACACCACCAGTCACTAACGAAGACATAGAATCATTGGTGAGAAGTGAAGAGATCAATACAATAGTAAATTTCCCACTAATTTAGATTTTACAGTCGAAGACGATAGCGATGAGGAAGAGTATTTAATGCCTGATGGATCGCCAACTTCACAAGGTAACCACTTATTCTAAATACTATCTTTGAGAACTACAGATGTTTATTTGCCACATAAGTCTCTATGATGCTATCCTCTAAAACAGTGGCTCTCAAAGTTCTATGGTCTGTGGTCCACTTAAACCAAGTCACAGATGCATTGGACCACCTATGCCTACATCCACTTCTTACTCTGTAAAATTCATCACCTATTAATGTACTAAAATTAATATTGAATTACATTTCATGACAGTGCTAATATTTTACAAACAAAATTGCATAATTTGCACATGTTTTCATTACTTAAAAAGTTAATGTGAAGAATGGAGCTGCTTAGACTTGCTTAAAGAAAGATGACTAGGTCAACCCACGGACCACCTGGCGGTGGTCCACGAACCACACTTTGAGAACCACTGCTCTAAAGTTTATTTCTATATAACAATCTGTGCGAGATGTTGATGAGCTAAACTGGCAATATTTGTGTAGTTACAATGTTTGGCGCTGCAATGTATCTGCATATGAATTCTATTGAAGACACTGAAGAAAGAGTGCAAAGTATTTAAAACTGTCAACCATGATGACCTAGCAGAGCTCCAGGTTGTCACGCCTTTTGCAGCCAGAGGGCGCTCCTACTCTGTCCTGTCCCTAGTTTCCTGCCTGGATGGTCTTCCAGTCCCTCTCTTTCCCTTGGGCTATATATTTCCGGGTCTTGCACTCTGCCCTCGCTCAGCATTGACGTTTGGATGTCCTGAGACCCGCCTAGCACCAGGTCGCCCCACGTCTGCTACCTGAGGGCATAGGTTTCTATATGGCACTCCTGAACTCTTTGCACTAATGAGCCCAGGCCTTTTTCCTGTTCCGCCGCTACGCATATGGGTCTTTTTCCACTCTCCTGCTCTCCACGGTTAGTCCCTTTGGACGTCCGTGACACAGCTCAGTCCTAAGAATATTGCACCTCTGTTCCTAAAAAAAGATTACAGACACATCTACTTAAAACTTTAAATGTTAAGGCTAATACACCAGATATCCATCATAAGAATGCTGACTTCAACTAAATGATCAATTTTTGGGCATTATTAAGTATAAAAAGAGGCACAAGCAATGTCTTGAACAATGCTTTGAAGCTTTCAGACTTTGGCAGATAATTGAAGAATATTAGAAAGAAATTATCACATGCTACAGTCAGTCATGTAATCTCATTCATGTCGAAAACCCATGAAAGACTCTTATATTTTAATCTCCTTAGAGGTTTCAAAGACTTTCTACTTTCCATCACATGCCAAAAACATATTAGGTTGTGACTGACTAATTGAAAAAATCCTGGTCTTACCTGAATATGTGTTGTTACTAGTTACTAGTTACTATATTTTGTAAAGGGTTGCTATTTTTTTGTATAGGATATCCTTGATTTTGTATTGCCCTAAGAAAAAATAAAAATTAGATTGTTCACATATAATGAACTAAAATTTTAAGAGAATCACCCTTTCAAACTTCAGCAGGTCAGGTCCCTTTTGTTTGACCAATGACACTGCCAGAGAATTCTAATAAATCTCAGTGGGAATAACCAGTATTAAGGATTACCTGAACAGCAAAGGCATGAATTAATTATGCATGATAATAGTTCCTCCTAGGTGGACATGTTTTAGTTGATTAATTAAAACATATTTCAAGCACATTCTGAAGATAATTAAATTGAGTTTCCAGTGTAACATGATGTTCCAACTGAAATGTACTTCAGCAAAAAAAAGAAAAACTTTTCAAAGGTCTTCTCAAAACTTTAAAAAAGAACAAACAAGACTGGGAAATTGTGACTAATTCTATGTAAAGCCTTCTTCTATTTCACACAACATTAGTCACAACTTGACTGGTGTCACATGGAAGATCTTTTCGAATGGCTCTACTTCCCTCGTGATAAACCACCATATTATAAATTTCCCCGACGCAGAGCTGGATGTCTTAGCCAATATCATAATATGGTAGAAATTTATTTTTGGCCTTTTTGTTCTTTATTGCTATTATTTTTATGTTCTGAATTCCTACTATTAAACAGGAAATTGAGCATGTGAAGGGAGAGTAAAATAAAAATGTATAAACTTTCTTTTATCACATTGCACACATAGAAATCAATAAGCAGAGGCTAAGACCCCCTGCCTTTGCTCATTTTTATTATTTTATTCCAGGCAGGTCAATTGTACCTCCACCAACATATCCTCCACCCCCAGTGCCTTCCCTAAAGCCACAGTTCCAGCAAGAAATTCCAGCACCTTCACCCACAAGCCGACTGCCCCCTCCGCTAATTCCTGCTCACAAGAAAAATGTGCCGGAGCCGGCCTTCCACAAGAAAGCCCCTCCTCCATGTCCTCCATTGAAGAAGCCTGAAGGTGATCTGGGGTCCAGGGAGATTCTAAGCAAAAAACCGCCCCCTCCTCTTCCTTTCGCTCCTCACTTGCAGAAGCCAGATAAACCAGAGGTCCCTACCAAAAACCTGAAGTGTAGCGCAGTTGCAAAGCCTCCAATCCCGATTGTGATGCCTCATGACAGAAATCTTTCCAGCAAACCTTCTGCCACTTTGCCTGCTTGTGGTAGCAATGACAATAGAATGGGAGGTGTATCGTCTCCTGCTACGTTACCCATTTGCACTGAGCTTCAGAAAAAGCTTAATGTCATTTCTGAGAATAAGCCCTGGCTGCCAAATCACAAGAATGGAAGCAAATCTCAGGAAGTTAAGCTGCAGACATCCCCGGAGACTCAGAGACCCGGCCTCTATAAGCCTCCTTTGGTTCCAAAACCTCCTCCTCCTTCAGCAAAGCCGAAGCCCAAACCTCCAGGACAGTCGATACAGTAAGTTCAAAGTGTCCACAGGTTCTGGTACACACCAATATAGTCTATCCAAAGCACATTGAGATAAGTGTTAAGAAATTCAACAGAGCTATGCACTTATATTTAACTGATTAACTAGAGAAATTCAGAAAATAAGTTATTAATCTGATTATATCCAGGATATTTTCAAAACAGAATAGGGGGATTTGCAGTATAAATATATTCTCCTATACTGTTATCATAATGCAGTTGATATTTACAGAGCAGACTTGAATGCTTTAAAGTACTGTACAGTTAAATATTTGTATTTTGTTTTACCTTTAGGACAGGACAGGACATTTTTCAAATTGGCTCCTTTTATTTTATTTTTTTTCTTTTATCTTTAGAAGATCATCACCAGACGGACAGAGTTTTCGTTCTCCTGTGGATGAGATCCCAGCACATCTGCGGAAAGGATCCCAAAACAAAGGGAACGACTCAGATGATGACTATGAAAATGTAAGGCTACTTTGTCCCCCCTCAACACCCCCCACCAGTACCCAATGGTTAATAGAGGGGCTTGGATTACAGAAATTAGAGCATAACAGTTTCTACTGAATTAATGAATTCCTATTCAATTAATGAATTTCCACTATACCGTACATATTCAACAGTATTTGGATCCCTTGCAGGATTTGTAGATAGACTAATAAAACTATTGATCAAAGACATCATAGCATTATCAGTAACAGAGACAGAGACCTTCTGATAACACAAAAAGGCGCTCGTGCATATTGTGAATCAATGCCTTCTTTGTTGCATTTTGCAATATCAACATTCTGCTTATTTGAGTACCTCAATTGCAGATAAGATTCAAATCTAAATATTGATACTTATATTGAAAGTAGGGGAATTGTTTGCACAGTGCAGACTGAATGTGGAAAAATGTGAAAATGCCAATGCACAACTTTGTTGCACAAATCTAGATTTTTTTGGTCTTTGTCTATATATTTCTTCATAAAAAATAATAAGAACTAACAGTTCAAGAAGCATAAGAGTTTGATTAAGATCTGTTCAGAAAAAATGAAATAGGTAAATGAAAGGTGTTTCCTGAATAACACAATATTTCACAAATTTGCACAATTAGCAGTTGACACCAACTAGTTTGTACAGTACAGATGTGCTATGTGCTTTGGATCCAGTTTATGCTTGTTTGTGTTTCCTTTATTGTGATTGATTTTCTCATGATCATTGTTCTGATGATTGTTTATTTTCCCTCCATCAGGTACAATTACCAGATTCAGTGTTCATCAACACAAAGGAGACCAGCGATGTTGAAAAGCAAGTACCTTTCGGCTACAGAGTTTCACACTGCTTGAAAACATCTTTTCATTCTACAAAAACAGGGCTGTGCTGATGTTGAAGCCCTCTGCAGAGTTAAGGAAAAAAGAAAATTTACAGCTTGATTATATAACAACATTATATTTTACTGATGCACAATTCAGATGTGCACTAAATTCTCTCCCTGTCTCTGTGTCTGTATGTCTCATGGAGAGCAAGTTGGGGTATGCGAAAAGACATATTCCTAATACAAGAAATTGTATATGGCCAATAAAGTGATCTGATCTTACCTGATCTGATCACTGCATAAGATGGCAAGATATTTTAGTATAAAATGAAAATCATACAACACTACACTTCACACCGTTCAGAATATATTTTTCCAAGCCTTTATAGTAATAAAGGATTTTTAAATGTCATTCCTTCCATCGACCTTTTAGATGGTTTTCAAATACATTTTTGAATAGTGTGTGCCCTTTGTATTTGCTTAAATTATTTTAGGTGAAAATACATGTTTTGGCTCCTATTTATCAATAGTCTCATAGTTGCCCCCCTTGTATCATTGCCATCTGCAATTGCAGAATCACGATTCTACATTTTTTCTACAGCACCTTACTTTATTTATTTGTAATACATTTGTGTTCACTCCCTATATGATTGCAGGTTATTTAAATCATCCTCCAAGTCTGGTTCTCCACAGGATGGTCTTTACTGTGTTAGGAATTCGGGAACAAAAACGTCAAAGGTAAGACTATACCACAACTCCTGCAAGAACATTTATTATATGATGACTGAACTATATGATCTGGAATATTAACCAATAAATAGAGCAGACTGGTGGACAACAATTAGGCAGTCTTTGGTTAAAGCATGAACGATAAAAGAACATTGAGGTTTGAACTGAAAAGCTACTCATATCATATGAGACCTGTCTGAAATTCATTCAACATCCTTTGTCATAGGCTTACTGACAGAAATGGCTGAGTTCTCTTTATAAACTTTAACAATAACTAAGGTATCAGCTATATTTAAACAAACTGTTTTGTATTCAATTATAAACTGTTTCAGTAGTTTGATTTGATCATTTTCAGTGTCAAAGTTTTATTGCATTGTGATTCTGTGTGACTTGTAAATACATTTTGTAACTCTTGACTATTTTCCCTTCTAACCTAGGTCCTAGTTGTATGGGATGAAAGCTTAAATAAAGGAAGGAACTACAGAATTTTTGAGGAGGTCAGATTTGCAATTTCCTCTGTAGTTCGTACAGCGGTTTTTAAATTTTACAAGATTGAGGGAGCACTAATAACTTTTCATGTCTCCTCTCATGACCTGGAACAACTCCCACTCTCTTTTCTGCTTGGCTTTTACTTTTTTAATTACTTCAACATATTAAAACATGAAACACAAAAAGGCTGCCGTCAGAAAGGACATTTATTTTGTATCCACTGCTGATGCATGCATGTCCAAAGCAATTTTACAAAATAGGAACATTTGTTTCCCTAATCACTAGTGCGATCTGGGCATTGCTGTGCTGTGAATTTTGGCATAACACAAAGCAATGTTCCAAGATTCTGCCATTTCACTAATGACAAAACAGCTGATGGCTCACAGCAAATGTGCTTATCTTGCTTCTAAATTGCTTTTGTTGAAAGCTAATAAACATTTTTGACAAATGTTTTGCTCTGAATATATAAACACCAAGTATGCACAAACCTTTTCATGCTTATCTTCCTTATATCCTTGTGTGGTTTTCCTTATGAACAGTTCATTGTAGCATAGCCTTGTAAAAACAAAGTATATTATGTCAGAAAATGGGAAAGCTCCAAAGATACACTGCAATTAATAAACTTCCACAGAGTTTTTCCTCTTTGCCATGAGCAACATATCATAATCAAATGATTCTTTCTACTGTTGCAGGACTCCAGAGTCTTCCTCGAAGCAGAATTGACATTCCCTTCATTAGCAGCTTTGGTTGAGCACTACTATGTCTACCCCCTCCCTAATCACAACACACTGTGTCTTCAGAAACCATATGGCTACACTCCGCCAAGGTGATAAGACCAGCATGTTGATTCCCACCTGACCAAATCAAGTCGTGTGTTGCACAGAATCAAGAAGATGTTTTGGCAAAATTGAGAAACTATCTTCTATGTCTGGTTTTCAAAGCTAATTGATTCGGAGATCTCATCCAGCCTTTACTTGAAAGAAGCCAGTGTATCTGCTTCAATGATGAGGCTGGGTCCAAGTCACCCATGACTGTGTGTGGAAAGAAGATCATGGTGTTGATGGTGTTGTTAGTTTTGAATGGATAAAAACAGCAAAAGTATTTTGCGAAGGGAAGCATCACTTGTTTTTTAGCATAAAAACAAAAATTGGTTTTGAATTGTACTCCAATAATGTCATATGCTTGGCCTGTCCCAAGTATGTTGTCATGTATGAGATGTTAAGCACTGTTTTGCTTAAAATATTTATAAGTTGTACAGTGAGGTGCAACTAAATCTATACTGTAAAGTTATTATTAGTTAGTGAGAAAAGGTGACTCATGATTGTTTTCATCAGCAGTCTCAGTGCTTGCCTTACTCATACCTTTATAGTATACTGTATGTGATGGGGTCCATAATGTTGTAAAAATCTAGTACCCACAAAGGCAATGTAAGGCAGTCTACAGAAAAACTATATTTTTATAAAATATTTTTACTAATGAACTGCTACTAAGTATCTGATGTAAAATGATATTCTGAAATATATTTTAAGCTACCTGTACATTTTTAAAACTAATCTCAGTTTGCTCAGGTCACCAAATTGACAGCGAAGGCTACAAAAGCTAGGGAGGAAAAAGAAAGAGTCCAAATTGTGCTCCTGAAGTGGAGTTGGTTTTAGTTGTAAGATAAACCATGGTTGTGTACTAAATTATGGGAGGCCTCATGTGAATCTTTGTAGGAGAACCCTGTAAGGGGGATTTCTAAAGTAGATTTCTGTGGCTCCACAACTTGTCATCACCCTTTGATTGGGATGTGATAACAGCAACATTCTTAAGAGTGAAAACAGGAGGATTCCTAATGTCTATCAGGCATACAGTACAGTGATGTTCTGATAAAGTAATCTCCTTTCTACAAACATTGTAGGAAACCTGAGTCAAACACACTAAGTTTGGGAAGGATATATAAAACTTTTAACCTGGAAATTTCACATTTGCATGTTTATCCTGGAACAAGTACAAAACAGGCAATTAAAAAAAATTCTAGATGATGATTTGGACAGCCCCTCCATTAATACAAGAAGCTATAGTTAGTATTCTTTTGCATAATTTTCTGTGTTTGTTGGCTTTGAATTGATAGCATTTCAGAAAAAGATTATTGAATTATACAGATGTGAATTGTTTAAAGGAAAATTTCATTTCTTTAATTTTATTTCCAATAAGAACACAATAGTTTGACAGTAAATATTGAGTCAACTGTTCTGTGAAATTCATAATTGTTCTTGCTTTTTACTGACTAATGAAAATGTATTTCTCTTACTACAAAACTGACGTCACTCCCTACAATTTGTTGTTTTCCCCTGGGGGTCACTGTGGTGCAGTCAGGATCTGGAGCCAAATCAATGATTTGATCCAATTTAGAAAATGTTGGATCAGATACTATAAAAACGTTGTGTTGTAATGAAACATAATTCTGTTTTTTGCACCCAGTTTTTTGGTGGAATTACATTGTAAGAGTATTACTGTGTGCACAGAGGAAACCACTTCATATAGGAAACCTCAGATCTACCTGGGAATACTTCAGATTCCTGATGTCATGTTATTGTTTAGAATCCTTATCCTGCATGTTGAAAGCAATCTACCTGCTGCGTAATTGCAAGAAAACCTTGAACACCTGGAACAAGGAGGATATGCAAGTGCAGTCACACCTACGGTAACACATTCACTAACTGACTATTTGCTGAAAGAGAGAGAATCGATTTATTTCCCCTTTCAGGAGAAAATTCTGGCAAGTTCAGGAATAAGGTTTGAGCAGAGGTTCCCACCTGTGGTCTGCTGACCCCTGGTGGTCCGCAAAGCTACTACTGAGGGTCCATGGAAAAGAAACATGTGATGTGGAATCAGATTTAAATTGTCTTTGCTCCAGCCTGACATTCTGTCTTGAAGTAAGCGAAATGACACCAGTTCCCAGTTAAGTAGTTCATGTGTTCACACACGAGCACTACTAGGTTATGCAGTAGCTCTCTGAGATAACAGATAAGAATTTCATATAATATGAGGTGTGCGCATTACAAATGTTTGCTAAATTCAGATTATTACTGTATTGTTACATTAGATTTCCATATATAAAAGGGTTTTAAAAACAGGTAGTAGCATTTGGTGCTCCACATCCTTAGAAATTGAAAAAAAGATATGCACACTTAAAAAGACTGGGAACAACTGGCCTTGAGTGTAGGTTTTTGTACCACAGATTTGTACACAAGCTCAGTATTTAATTGGAGCTTTCTGTGAGATACAAACACCTTGCATCTTTCCAATGGCAAAGATGTTGGGTTTAACATCTTTGATTGTTGACATTTTGGTCTGAGTTGCTACTAATCATTAATTATTTAAGGGGCTTTCACCAGTGGGTTCAATAAGAAAACTAACAACTGGTTGACTGGCGGTTGAGTAGCAGAAAGTGGCATCTTAATCAGCCCCAGGGCAGGCACTTAATACTCACTTCTGGTCCAGAAATGTCATGGTCACTTCACCTAGTCATGCCAACTTAAACAGCTTGTATGTATTATATTCACAAGTCCAAAAAAACTGTTTCTGGGTCTCTAACCATTGTGTGCTTTCAGTAACCTGTATTGGTTTCAGATCTGTGCCACTCTCTGTTATTACTGTGTGGCATTATTTCAATGTTTTTGTTGTTATAATACAAATTAAATGTTATGGTCAGCTAAGCTGTTACTGAAAATGTTAGTGACAAAAATTAACAATTACCATTGTTCCATGACATTTTCTCTACAGCCCCTTCACGCATGGAGCCAAGCTACACATGTGGCTCATGAATATTTTAAAGTCAAAGCGAAACGGTGTGTGTGTTTTCTGAAAACTTCTCTGGATTTTCATCAAAATGTGCTTTTCAGTTGTAAATTGTCAATTAATATTATCATTATTTATTCAATGTTGACAACTACAAAGTAATGTAAATAAAATGTTTTATTTCAATTAGTGTACCTTTTAATTATAAACAATAATATTTAAATTCATTGTAATGCATGAACATAAAATGTAATTACAAGATTTACATACTGCTGTTTTTTATGTCAGACCTTTAAAATATTAAAAATATTCTTGTACTAAATGAACTGATAGGCTGTTGTTTGTTATAATGTTCATGTAAATTAGATGAAAAAAACTAAAATATACAGATTTCATTCTTGTAAGGAGATTCCATATAAAATATATGGGGTTTAAAATACACAATTCTCCATTCAGCTTGTGAGACATAACATGAAAATGTACTGTACATTTTGACCCAGGTGGAACTAAATGTTTCCAGTCAATGGACACCTAAATTGAAGTACTGGGTTTGTGTTTTGTGATTATTGGATGACATCATTTAATTCACTCTTACACTATTGTAATGATTTCCTTTAAAACCAAAGCAATTTGATTTAATGAAGGCCTTTCTCATGAAAGTGGACTTCAATTTATTTGTGGAAAAACAATAGTTAAAGCACATCACTGTGACAGCATGTTTTGTCATTTTTACTTGGCATTCCCTGCAGATACTTTCAATGGAGTTGTACTGTATGTACTCTATAAGAAAGGGTGCTGACCTGAAAAACAGTGATGAAACTGAGGATTCTACTGAAATTATTCACTCATGCTCAATGGAAACCAGAAGAAGATTGTTGACTGGCTGGCAGTCACTATATGCTAACTAACATATTGGTACACAATTTGTTACATTAAAATGGCTTTTTAAAGATAATACAAACATACAAACTTGATTCTTTAAACCTCAGTCAGTAGCTGTAAAGTTATCTGCGCCTTAGGTAACTGTGCATTCTTCTGCCATGTTTACTTTACCCTGAATTGGATGAAACTTTAGAAAATGAATGAAGTCCATAACCAAATTATTACTCTAAAAGTTTATTTTAAGCAACAAACAGTGGTCTCTTCTACCCTCTGAATTTTTTAAAGTGCTTGTTTTGTTTTCCCAGTGAGCTTGCTCATGGTCCTGAAACTATGACAAGAGGTTATAATTTGTAAACACTTTTGTCTCTGTGGTTTTTATTACCACACACAGATATGAAGATCACCATTAGATGGCAGTCATGTATAGCAGTCTAGAATTTCAATGATACCAATTCAAAACCTCAAGATGCGCGTCTCACTTTTCCCGATGGACAAAACACACTTATTCCACATTTAATTTAGATATACTGTTCAGTGGACAGTTTGCTCACCAAAAGTAAGAACTTGAGGTATTGTACATTATAATAAGGAATTGAGTCAAACGTTTTGATATTACATAGTGTCTTTGGACATTGAATTGACAACATTAATCTTATTAGTGATGAAAGTTATATTTTAAGTCACCTGGCCATTTCCTTCTCGTGTTCAGAGCTTGTTAGCAGATCCGGGAGCTTCTGATCCTAGCTGTTTTAAATCCGCTCTACCCTTAGAATTACTGAAAATATCTTTTCATTTCCCAGGAGATTTTGATTAGATTTGTTCTTTTAGATCCAGTTTAGTATTTGATAGATCCAGCAATGATCTGTAAGCCTTGTTCTGTGCCAAGCCCATTGTCATTCTAGTCTCCCTCCTCTTGTCATAATGTCACATACTGTAGCTTTGTTTGTGCTTGCATCTATCCCATTCATTTATTTTCCTCTTCTTGCTATTCTGAGCATACAGCTTGTGCTTCTGTGGGCTTTATGTAGTTTCTGCATGGTTTTGTTTTTTTGCATGGGGTCCAGGCTTCACATCCATATGCTAATACAGAGACTGCGAATTGGTTGAAAACATTACTGTTAGGACACAAAGGTATTTTTTTTCTATAGATTCCAAGATTTCCATAGTATGATTTCAAAAATCAAAAAAATTATTTCAGTTTTTCCAATAAAACTTAATCCTTTTTGAGATCTTTAACATTTAGGATTTTTTTTTATAGTCTTATCTCTGCACATATTTTTATATATAAAGTATTGAGCTTCTTTGGACCTAGTGTAAATTTAGAAACTTTTTTATTGAATTTGTAAATTGAGTTTATATGGGTAGTACAAGGTAATTAAACAGTCAATGCATTTATGACATTCACTAATATTAAACTGCTAAAACATCCTAAAGTTTTCTATTAAAAACATTAACATTTTCAGTTCCGCCTGGGCCCAGGTTCAGAAAGGCAAAAATCTTTCTTTTTTAAAGCAACAAAGAACAAATTTCCATGTTTGAAATTCTAAAGTACAGGAATCTCTTTCTTTTTCTTACCTTTATTTTTACTTTAGATATTACTATTTTTATTTCAGATCACATAACCAGCAGAACACTATGGTAATGAACAAACACAGAATGAATATTTCAATGACTGAGATGCAGCAATGATCAACATGATAACTACAATATACAGATATATTTAAGATAAAGATTTTAATCATATGAATTAATTAACAGTGCACATTGTGTGCCTGCTGATCTCATTGGCAAAGTCTTCAAATTTCTGCATTAATTAGCATTTAACAGATTTTTGTTAAAGCCATTGCATTTGCAGAAAGAAATAGTGTAAACTTGGGATTAGGAGAATGTTATTTTACAACAGCTTAATTTGATTTTGTTTAATCATTATCATGCATTTTTACCCTTTAAAAGAAAGCTTGCTGTTGTGTTCTTATCAAATGGAGGGTGATAAATTCCAATCTTTCCATTATGATTACTTATCATTCCCATTACAAATACTCTCAATGATCTGAGACTTTATCTGTGGGTGTCATGGAACATTGCATGACATTTTGTAGGAGTACAAGATATTGTATATAACAACAAACTACATAACATTTATTTTTACAACTCATAAAGCAAAAGGCTACTCTACTCATTCTGTATTTGTTTGGTAAGATTTGTTCTTTGATTCTGTGTTTGCTCAGCTTTGTTGAGAGTGCTTGGAGATCGATAGGGAAGATCAATGGAGCAGGATGGGGAAAAGAGAATGCAACTATTGAACTGAAAGTTTTTTTTTCTCCTAAAATGACCAAATCACAACAGCTGCAAATCTTAGCAGCTTATCTTTTTTTTATGTTTTCATGTGCTGGAAGAGAAAGTGCTGATCTTCTTTATTTGAGTTGCTGATCAGTGTTGCTTCCAAGATGTCTCTACCCCTCAGAAAACATAGTATACGGAGATCCTGTGAATAAATCTGCAACACTGCATCTCTCCTAAACAGGTGTCTTGGCGTTCCTGGAGGGCTGCAGGAAAACGGTAGCTTGCAAGGTCTGGCAGGCAGCAGATTAGAAGGATGAATGTTCCACCCTTTAAAAACGTTTTATGCTGTTAGATATCAAACAAGGAAGCACTGAGGAAAAAACTGCATCTCTGACTATTAATCAGCATCCACAAAATGCATGAATTTTATATTTTTAGATTGTCAAAAGAGAATCCAAAATATACAAAAATATATACAATAGAATTTCCTGTACAAAACACTGGTAAAGACTACAACGAGTACATTAAAGATTAAGGTTTGTCTGTCCCCTTGTCAAACAGTACGATTAATGGGACTTGTTGCTTTCTGTACACCCAAAACTTTATTTTACACATTTTGATAAAGAAAATGGATGCTTTTGTTCATATCAATAAGAGAGGTATACAGTAGTGTATCAAGGGTATATCTATTAATCAAGGGTAATTTTAGGTATCTCTAACTGAGACCAGAATTATATCAATGAACTTTGTAGAGAATCTGGAATACTCTGTGGCTTCTATGATTCTTCTATGACTAAAATGGTTTAAAGTAGGATAATGGTAAAATTAGTAGGAAAGTCAAGTATGTTACAATGAAGGGCAGAAGGAAACCATGGTAAAAGATTAAGAAAAACATCACAGCAAAGCTCTTCTAGCGTCAGTCTTACCTTAGGGATCTTCTAAGGGATCTTCTCTATATTTATGGGATATCTAACTCACTCTGCAGAAGGAGATACTGTACATTCACACACCGTCTGACATGTAGAAATTAGGGCTAAGTAATCATTTCATCCAAATGAGAGTGATGCAACACTCCCCTCCAGCTTTGTGATTGAAATGTGCTGTAGTTACCATGGGGAAGAAAGAGAATTGCTTATTAGAGGTGTGATGTGTTTGCTTCATTTTCTTGCTGGAAATGGAGTTAAGAGATTTATTTAGTTGCTGACAGAAAAATTCAAACACCAGTACAGATCTATATTTCATTCATATTTTCCTATAGAGTGACAGCTAAATATGCCAAGGAAATAAACCCCTTCCGGGACTGTCTTTTAGACAAAAATGCATTTTATTTTGTATTACGAACTAGATTTTTGCAGCAGTGCCTTGTGTGGTTATATAGCCAGGTACTGTATGGCCTATACAGTATCTCTTGAAAGGGGGGATAGAGTACAAAATGTTAGTATCCTGTTAAGAGTGCAGCTTACATATTTAAGCTTATTTAAATAAAACAAAGACAATTATAGTGTATTACATCTCTAGCTTTTCTATGATTTGACATCTGTCACCTTAAAACATGCTTAACTGTAGATTTTGGCTCACAGAAAGACAATTGACATTTACATTCAATATCAGATTCATTAACTGGAAAGGAGGTCTGGGTGGAAGCTGAACTGATATGTAAATTTCCAATGTCTAGCTCTCCAGGCTCACCCAGTAGAGACTACCTCAAAGCTGAAAGTTGGACGCGAGCAACTAAGGACGTAAGAAGGTAAAGTGGGCACTCTAAATAAATAAGAATTCAAGGTAATACTTCACTTTATTAGTTACCAGGGTAGCATGTTGAAAGGATACGTTAGGATGCATAATTTGCATACTTGTTCCTTGGGTTCAATAAATCTAGGTCAAAAACAGCCTCAAGGAATGTTACTTCCATTCATAGCATTAAAGCACTATCAGGCAAATTCCTCTGAATCCCCTCCTATCCCCTTTCAATAGAACTTAAATTAAAACAAGAATGTTAATTGGATAATGTATTCATTTTTGGTCTGGTAATGGTAAACAGTATTTGCACCTTGTAGGTAATTGAATAGAGTTCATTTAAATCATGAATGTTGTCACAGAATTATAATAATAATTATAATAGATTATAGGCATTTTGTATACAAATGTAAACTTTCTTACTGTATTATGGATCACAGTTCTAATAAAATTATATTCTATACATTCTTATACATATGTAAAATATTTTATGATGTCTGTACCTTTTATCAGTTCGGTTTCCAGCACTGATATTCTGCCTCCTAAAGTGGTTGTTTATACAGTAGGTAGAATGAAAAAGGGTTTAAAAAAAGATGTTCCATAATTCATTTTAAATTTACTTTCATGTGTTTTATCATAATAATGTAGATACAGGCTTCACAATTTATAACTCGGTTATGTAGTCCCAGTTTGCCCCAGAAGATACAGGACTGAAGTGGTCATTCATCTCTGTCTTTCTGTTGGAGAGGACAGGGCATGGAATGTCACAGCCCTTTTTCTCTGAAATGAGACAGTCTGCATAGCTTCACCTCATGCTAAGGACTACAGCAAGTCCACATAAATGAACTAACAGACACTGAACAAAGTGAGACACACTAGATTAAAAGGAAATGAAGATCTTTTGGCAGCAGGAAAAACATTTAAAAAGCCAGACATAGCAAGTGGGTTACTGGGTAAAACAGAAATTCAGACTAAAGCATGGGAAGGTTTAACAGTCTGCTGCGCTTGTTTCTAAATCTAACAAATCTCCGTTTTTTTCCACAAAAACCTTTTTGTTGCATGAAATTAATCAACAATAAGGGAAACTTCTTCTTATAAATTCACTTCCAACTATTATTGTCAAAATACATCAGATATTTTAAATATACAAAAATAAAAGGCTTGTGTTAGATGTTACACCATTACATCTTTTATAAAGATTATTTTATTGGCGATTCATTAAAACATTCATAACAGTTAACATTCACTTAAAGTATTGCTCAAAACTAAGAGATAAAAAACTTCATCTTCTTACTTTATCTTCTTAGAAAAACTTTTTCTCTTCTTTAATTACTATCCAGAATTCATATTATACACACCCTTTTAAATGTCTTTTAGAATACCTCAGAGGCTATACACTTTTACATGGAAGTGAATTCTCTTATAATATTGCAGGGGACCTTTACACATACAGTACCTAAGCCACATTTACATTGTTTAGACTTGAATATCCTGTAAAATGCCAGCATGCAGAAAGCTTGCATTTCTTTAAACATTTAAATAACATTCAAATAGATGCATGTATTTCACGTTAGATTCGGTTATTAGCAAAAATAAAAAGCTTATTACATCGAATACTGTACGTTTCTTAATTTTAGATTTTTTTTTGCATAGTAAAAAATACTGAATTATAACCTCGGCAAAATAGCTCATAATAAATAAAACGTTTAAATAAAAAAGAAATAATCTTGTAAACAAACCTCTTTAAAAGGTATCAAGAAAATACTTAAAACATATACGTCGACCCTGAGCGGTTCTCTACCATTTTAGACTTTCTGAGTTTTTGTGCAGCTGACGTAATTGTGCCTTCAGGTAATACAAAATTATTGGAAATCGAGAGGGAGGGGGAAAGTTAGTGTCGACACCAATTGAACCTGTTGTGCTGTTTGCACTGCAGGAGCGATCCAGAGTAAATGGAAGACAAGGGGAAGACAAGTTAATAGTAAACCCTTTGGTAAACGCATTTTGCTAGCAAGACTAATTTTTGCTTTACTTTGCAAACAGCTCTGGAAGACTGCACGTCAGATACCCCATTCGATGGCCATCTATTACTATTACTGTAAGATATTGGTGAAAGGATCTGGTAACGACTTTTGATGAATACATATTCTAATGTCCCTCAAGAAACTAAAGTTGCATAATATAAAAAAACCCGTAATGCAGGTTGTCCAGGATTTAACTTCTCTTCGTGACTAATTTAATTACACGTACTTTTAACTTCAGTTTGGATGAGGGTTGTTCATTTTTACTTTCTAGTTGAAGCAGATTTCTGCAGAATCGTTGAATGAATAACTATATTGATAGATGGTGAAAACTATTTTACTGCCTGCATATGGGGATTTCAATGTTTCTATATTATTCCAAATAAAATTCTACACTTTCTATTTATAGAAATATATATTTGAATAAATTGAACCTTTTAGTTACAATTTAATAGAAACCAGACGTATATGAACAGGAAATTCCCGTGTAAATACCATTTTTACCTTAGCGAATACAGTAAATTGGCGTGTAAATCCTTACATTGTTTTTCAATAACACTGTTAGTCCTATTAGCTAAAAGTGTTGATAAGCGGGATACAGAGGTGATTGCGAAAGTTCGCTTTAGAAACAAGGTACAGGCTTGATTTCTAGGCAAGGGAAGGGTTAAATATGGGTAAATGACATGTTGGAAGAGAAAAAAAACCCTTGACTCGACTGGCGCGGTTATTTGCAGCAGGTTCACGCTATCAGTAAATTAGGACATGGATTGCAGCTGTGCTATTACCAGTTTGCGAAAAGGCAGAGACTAAAAATCGTGCGGGCTGAAAAGGGGGTGATACAAGAGAGACGAGAGGGTTTTTACCGTTTGTCCCGCACAGGCATATTTGTATTACAGTATCGGCGCAGGAAGACGAGGCCAGTGCACACCACATAAAGCTATACCACGAAATGGTAACGTCTATTCTGGGTTTTCTAATCCTGGCAATATGTCTACAGCAGTGCGGTTATGTTAAGGGTGAGTACAGTAATGCGAAGTCTGTCGTGTCTGGGATCTAGCTGGTCCTGTATTGTGTAAATAGCGAGAATTGTTTCACAACAGCGTTACTGCGTGTTCGTGAAATCGGCTCTTTTATTCTCTCGTGCTGTGCTTCTGCGCTCAACATGGTCCAAGACAAGGCGGCTATCTTTTTAAATGTAGCTGTTGCGAGGTCTTGCTAATTGTTTGAATTTTACGGGCCTCTGCTGTATAAAAGAGCCCTTATTTAAAATGGATATTAACATTGTCTTTAAAACGAGTGTAGATGTGGGGGGAAAAGATGCGGTTATTAGGGGTCGAGATAAATTGGCTTTTAACTTTGATTTATAAAATCTGTACTGTGTGTTTGTGTGTGTATATATACAGTATACTGTATGTAAGGTGGCCTATACACTGAGAACGTGCATTTTTACAGACTGTTAATGAAACCCTTAATAGGATGATCATAAATTGATTGAATATAAATGCTGATTTAAGACTGTATGATGCATCTATACATGCTCGTAGGATGTTTATGGGTAAAACACCCTTGCACTAGTTTAAAAATGAGATTCCTTCACAACGAAGTAGCGAAAACCTTGATTACCCGTTTACTGAAAAGAAAGCATAGGCAGCGTTTTAAACTGGGCCGAGCCCCTACAGGTTTAACACAATGTTCTTTTATAAAGTGTCGATATCTAGGAAGTAATTTGCCGGTGTAACATGGCATCTGTCCCCCGGCCTCAAAACAGTGCTTATAAAAGGGTGATTGCGTGAAGTGGTAGCATTTTCAACGGCTTTACTTTTGTTTATTGTGGCTTGCCATACTCCAAGCTGTCATTGAATGCAGCTACTTTATCCCATGTAGGGTTTAATGTGGTTATAGCAAGACATGACTTATTACATGCAAGCTGCATTTGATAAATTTTGACTGGGAAGCTTCTCCACAATAATTCTACTCTATTGGAAAGCTGAATTTATTTCGGAGCCTGTAGCTAGAACAGTGAATGGTGCTGGAGAGGACCCGAGTCTCCTTGCATGCTCCGTGTAGGCGGGGAAAGTAGAGAACCGTAGCACGCCGGAGAAAACTGGTCACTTGTCTGAGATACTGTAGAAACCTTTTTCACAACGAGGCTGCGCCGCACAGACTCAGCCCACCGCACGACCTAGGGATTTCACACTGGTTACCTGCAGATAGACAAGCTCGCAAAGCAGGACTAATGAACCCAGAGAAGTGGTGTTTATGTAACACTTGTAGGATGTTTTGTCTGAAGAAAGGTTGACGCAGTTCTTAACCTTTTCTACCTTGGGAACACCTTTTCGAGCGGTTATTGTTGGAATACTCCCAGTTAAAATGTAAATGAGCGAAAACGTAGGGTGCTTTAGGTGCAAATCAAAACTACTGCTGTAGGATAACTTTTAATTCTCATGTTGGTTCTTTGGAGTCGTACTTATTCTTTCTTGCACCTCCCTGGATAGTCTTGGATGGCAGCTGTTACGGTGGTATACGTTTCCGAAGTGTCCAGAGACTGTCTCGTGTTAAAATGCATAATTACAGGGTAGTCTGTAGCCTTAAAAATAATCATGGCTTCCCCCAACTTCACACTAGGACAATAGTGGAGGCGGTTCTATTACCTCCTATTACATTAATTGGGCTAAGGCCCTTTGACCCAATTATAATGTTAACTAGGCTCTTGACAATGTGGGACCAAGGGACAGCAGGGAAGTGACCTTACAATGTAAAGAACATGAGTTTAATATAGTGTGAATGTTAAGTGTAAGGGGTGGGGAAGGTCAATATGAAGTATCCATTTATCTGAATTTTTAATTACTCTTAAACTGTACAACTTGACTTGTGGTATTAATGCCAGCATTAGGGTACAGTTGGAACATTTTGTACTCTAAAAATTACTTGGTAAAATTAAAAACTGCACGAGTGAACACTTTAATGAGTGCGAGATGTTTCTTGATACGTCGTCAGTACCTCTATTGAAAGCATTTTAGCCTGTGATTGACAGCCTCATTTTGCATCTCCGTGAAAGGTCTGTATGGCATGGCTTTTCATGAACGGAAAATACTAGCTAAATGGTTTAATTCGTAGTTTAGTAGCGTGTGTGGGGGGGGTTTTGGTGCAGGTTCATAATGAGGTTAAATGTATTGCACAAAGGGTTTTAATTGTCATTATTTGCATGCTAATCCATATAACTACTCCTCCAAATCACAATGGGTAGTGGGAATCCTATTTTTGGATGTACAAGTTGGCTGTTGTACAGTACCTATTTTCTGCTTGCTCTGTGCTACAGTACAGTATGTCCTCCAGCTCCCACCACTTCCCTCTGCTACAGTGTGAGGTCTAGGGTAGCATCTGAGCCAAGTAGAACACTATTGTATAGTTTGTTGGAAGAAATACTGGATTTTAACCTTGCAGAACTGGAGGTGGGGTCCCTTGGCTTCACTGATTATAATGACTCCTACTGTAAGAGTCATTTATGCCCTTTCTTGAGATGGGAATATACAGAATTTATTGATGAATAACTTCCTAATGATTCAATAAGATGCAGTGTTTTAGACGTCTTATAAGAGGGGTCAATACAGAGGTTTTAAATTGAACTGTTTTAATGGTAGCTTTTTAGTGTTTTTTCATTTAATGTTCGGTTATTTTACCTGCTGTATCAAACATTCATGATACAATTGTTAGGAATCTGTTTTTTTAAATGTCATTCCAGAGTCCCCTTTATATCCAATTTGTTTCAGTAGGAAAAAATGGGCATTGTTTGACTTTGTATGCTGGGCTCTTTTGCCTGCTGGTTGTCATGTGAGGTTTCAGTCTGACCCTGTTTTGACTGAACAAAACCTAATTGTTTCCTTCATTGTACTTTGTGATAATTAATCTGAGCTGTACTTGTATGCTTAGTAGATCTTGGTTGTAGTAAATATAACCTCCCTTGCTCTAGGTTGGTAGGTGTAAAACTGTGAAGGACTGGATTCCTTTTAAGTTTTAACCCGTTCATGCCTGTGCCATAGGAATAGGAGCTTCAGCTTTCCTGGTTGCTGTGTGCATTTTAAATGCATTAACAATCTGCCTCCCAACAGGTGGTTTCCTTGTTAATATGTAACTTCCAAATCACTTTTCAACACTGCATTCTGTTTTCCAGGTTACTCTGTCCAATGTGAAAGCTAGCTAATTATATTGATGCCAATTTGCCATTAACTATTGCTTTCCCCTGGTTGCTTTTTAAGGTCCATTTTGTAATTTGTTGTATTGATTAGGTGGTAGGGCCTATGCCAGTGCACTTGTTGAAGTTAAGCAGTGCAGCTGTCCTTGTGTAATGTCTAAATTTAGGTAGCTCTTTTCTCCACTGGACCTGAATTTCCAAACAAATTCAGTATATGCTGTAGGTGGTCCTGCCAGTTGTCAGGATTTTGATTTAATTGCTTGGTTGTTAAAGATCAAATGCCTCATTCTAAGATGCTTGTACTCTGTGGCCATACCTTAAGTTTCCTCTTTTATTTGGGTTTGGTGAACTATTTTTAACTTCTCTACCTCATCTTTGTAATGATGCTGTGTGGCATTTTGGAATTAATATTCCTGACTCTTATAGTGGATATCCAGACTTTGAAGGAGAGATTAATCTCTTCACTTGGAATGTTCTAGGGTGTTGGAAATGGATGACCAATGATCAAATGCTGCCAGGTTTTGTAAAGTACCGTGAGATACTGAAGCAAGATTAAGCTGTCTGAGATTGTTGCAGGTGGTAGTAAAATCCTTTTCAACCAGGTTTTCCTATATGGTCCAGGTTTTAAATGAAAATGCTTTAAAGACTAAACACTGCCTAAAAGCCTTTCTTTTTTTTTCTCAGGATCAAGAACAGAATGTGAGGCCTCACAGTTTCAATGTGGAAATGGACGCTGTATCCCATCTGTGTGGAAATGTGATGGAGATGAAGACTGTGCTGATGCAAGTGATGAGAATACCTGTGGTGAGAGCTTGTGTTAACCAGGCTTATGCTTTGAATGATCTCCAAGTATATTTGGAAGGCGTAAACTGAAGGGGAAATCCATCTAGTGGTACTGCATAATGTACTGTATCACTCATTTAAACAATGGAGTTCAACAGATTGTTGTAGATGCACAGGAGAAACACCTAAGGGCCTAGTTGCTTGGTGCTAGGAAGCTTTAATGAAAGGCTTGATTTAATGGTGCAATGCTCATGTCCCACCAAATCTAGTCATACTCAACTTTCATAATTGTGTAAATATATTATGCAACTTAAATTCATTAAACAATTTTTGAGCAGTTCTATTGCTCCAAGCCTTGCATAGGTAAACTTCCTGCTTATTTACCATCAATCTGTCATTTCTAATATGGGAATTATGGTACAGCATGACAAATGTATCCCCACTTTGTTTTGGGATAAACTGAATTAGTAATACAATTTTAATGTGAATAAGTACCTGGTTTAAGGTGGCTGTACTCGTGCTCTCCTTAGTTTAACTTGTAGAGAAGGGTCTCAAACTCAATTTGTGCAGGACCTGTCTTCTGGATTTTGTTATAACCTGAGAATTGAATTAAGCAGCCTAATTTAGTTAGGATGTACAGTTGTGCAGTAGATTAAGTACATGTCAATAAATTCATTGATGTGTAAAAGGTCAGAGCCTGATTAACACATTTTATTTGTACATCTACAGCACTAGAGAGGAAATAATTCCTGTAGGTCCCAGTATCTGGCTTAAGGTTTAACAAATACATATTTTTTCCATTGTTCTTGTTTCTTGAAGTGGGAATGTCTTTTAAGGCTCTGTATCAGAGTAGCACAAATACACCAGGCAAATGTTAAATACCACGCACACTTGAAAACAACAGCTGTTGACTCAAAGCATACTGTACATTTCCCCATGCATGCTGCCTGGGGCTGATGGTTTATCCTTCCCTTTGCTTTTTCCAAGACGGTAATGTGATTACTGCTTATTTGCATGCAACTGGCAATCCCAGTCTGAGGGAAGGATCCCCATACTTGCTGTACATTTTCTGGAAATCGCACAAAATGGATTTGAGTGTTCGGTTATCTGAAGACTGAGTTGTTTCTGATCTTCTGGTATAGGGTTCAGTATGAGCTCCTGGGGATTTAAAAAAAGTGGGTGTGAAAAAGCTACTAAAGAACTGTGGCCTTTTAGCAGTAACTTGAGGAACCAGTTCTCATCTGTATAAGGAGGACTGTCTTCTGGAAGGCTGTGTATTGACTCGTGTCACCTGATGGTCCAGTGATTGGGGGTGGGGGGAGAAATCATGTTGGATTAATCGCTAAACCTCATGCAAGATTGGGTTGGGGGTGGGGGGAGGCTCCAGAAGTTAAGAGCCTTTAGAGTTATGCATAAGTTTTTGGAACATTGCATACAGTCCTGAATAGCCTGTTTTGTGAGAAATAAAACAATTTACCATATTATGGGCTGTTGAACTGTGCCCAAAGAACTACTGTTGTAGTGAATGTCAATATGAATAGCCAATTCATAACCTGACTAGCTTCTTATAGCTTCATGATAGGATTAATAAAGCTGAGCTAGTGTGATAAAGACCAGTGTTAAGAACTGATTGTCTTTGCAAATAACCTGGAATTTTGATTGCCATGTGGAAGATTCTATACTTGGAATAGTCAGGTGGTATATGCTGATAGTGGGGAGTAATGAAAGCTCTCTCAGGGCTCTTCTGGGACAGGTTTTTCCCATATTTGTATGCTATCTGGGTCATAGGATGAGTCTGTGAAAAGTGCAGAATGGTTAGAGGAGAAAATACATTTTATAGCAGTTAAGGCCTAATACACAGAACTGGGCCAGGCAGACAAGCAGGGGAAAGGTATAGTCACTACAGTTAGCCAAGCATGAAAACTGAACTGTATTGAATGCTGGCAACAGGATAGCTGAATGTGATCTCTTGGAAGACCTTCAATAAGATTGAACAGCTTTGGTTATTCAGGCACAGAGGAAATAACACTTCATGATGAGGGGACTTGAAAAAATAAATAGTATTTGGATTCTTTAATGGCTGTTTGTTCTGCGGAAAACAATACGCTGTACTGATTTAAATGGGTTTAGCATTGCCCATTCTATTTTTTTAAAAGGTAAAAACCTTGAAGCTGCAGACTGTCCTTATAAAGTACAAGGCTGGAATGTAGTACTATTTGGTAGGTGTGTGGGGGGTGAAGGGCTTCCCTTAAAATTTAGATGTTTCCGTGCCTCTTGGAGAATTTAAAGAGGTGAGGAGGAATGAAATGTGCAGCTCAGGTGATGTGATATGACAGGCAGTATCAGTGCTTCACTAGCTGTGTACAGCAATCTCTTGGTGCAGGCATCATTAATATAGGCCTGTCAGTACAATGTGAGATCACAGCAGCTCTGTTCCAATTGGACAGCTCTGCTTCCTGTGCTCATGTTTGCATCGAAGGGTACAGGGTTAATATTGGCGCATGAGTTATCTAGTATTTTTGTAGTTTTGATAGCCTTACATACTTCTAAAATATGGCTGGCTTTTCATTGAACTGTGTCCTCTAGAATCAGTTTTGTAGTCATGCTTAAACAAACTAGTGCCAGCATTCTAAAATTGGAGTTGTAGACGTGCCCATGATGGCCTGCAACATGTTTGTCTCTGAAAATGTGCTAATCCCTGTTCTAAAAAATATGAAAGCCCTAATCCATTGTGCCCCTTTTTGTAGTGAGGAAGACCTGTGCAGAGGTGGATTTTGTGTGCAAAAATGGCCAATGTGTCCCCAAAAGGTGGCAGTGTGATGGGGAGCCAGACTGTGAAGATGGATCTGATGAGAGCTTAGACATCTGTCGTAAGTTTTTCACCTCAAATGTATTATAAAAGCTCTAGTATTTAAGAGAAACTTGCAAGGACTTGTGATGTTAAGCAAAAATACTGTATTTGTAAATAACCTGTATTCTATTGGGAGTTTTTCTAGAAGATGCTATCTTATGGAACGTGCAAAGTTTTTCCTTGTCAAACCAGAAAAGTTTGCATCGTCTTGCTTTTCCCTCCCTCACCTGTATAGATACCATTCTGATTTTACACTTGCTTTGTACTGAACTTAGATTGGCATCTTGGTCACCTGGAAGTGTTCTGATTTAATAGGATGCCACTGGAATTGCATGAAGTCTGACTCTTAAATGTCATAAGTTAGGAGGGGATTAGGAGGTTCTTTGAACTGGACAACATGGTTTCTAACTTGCATTCTAACTAGTGGGTTAAAGATCCCAGTTTTAAGAAATATCGCCGCAAGTTCATATTTGTTGTAATGGGGAAAATATCTTGCTTATTTTTGTAGATATGCGGACTTGCCGAGTCAATGAGTTTAGCTGTGGCGCTGGATCAACACAGTGCATCCCAGTGACTTGGAAGTGCGATGGAGAAAAAGACTGTGACAATGGGGATGATGAAATTAACTGTGGTCAGTGGTCTTGGTGTTTAATATCTGTGTTTTGTGGCTATGCCAAATGGTGGGCCACTAAATGAGTGAAGGAATTCAAGGCTGTGTAAAGGTTCACGTACGAGTGCCTATATTTAGACAGTTGTAGCAGGAGGTACTATGTGTATTTATAAAGGTCAACGTGGAGAGGCAAGTTTCCTTAGGGGAAGGAGACTGCTGCCTTTTCACATTCACTTTGGCTGTTCTGTTCCTGTTTGCTCGTCTCGGAGTTCCCATTAAAAAGTGAAGATGAAGCATGCTGTACATGTCCAAACCATTGCTCTGCCCTTCTCATGCTTCCCTTTTTTGATTTCTCCCAGATATCTCATCATTCTCTTTGCTTAAAATCTCTTGGTGGTTTGCTGAATGCTGGTTTTCCTAATGTGATTATCAATACAATTCAAATGTAAATAAAGGAGTTATTCAGAAGCTGTATGGCTAGGATTTAATGTTTGAAAGCTTATGCATTCCTATTGTATGCTACAGTGAACCTACATGCTGGGAAAGCAGCTGCAGGCTGTCACCCTGAATTAATTTAATAGCCTCCTAAGACATAACCAGCAGATCTCTGATATGTTCAGCATGCGAATGATCTGCTGAGGGACCGTCAAACCTTCAGCTATGGCCGTGTTAACTGGAAGCCTTTCTCCTTTCTGTAGGCAACATTACTTGTGCCCCTCTGGAGTTCACGTGTGCCAGCGGTCGCTGCATCTCTCGCAACTTCGTCTGCAACGGGGAAGATGACTGCGGGGACAGCAGCGACGAGGTGGGCTGCGCGCCCTCCTCCTGCGGCCCCAGCGAGTTCCAGTGCGGCAACGCCTCCTGCATCCCCGCCAGCTGGGTGTGTGACGAGGACGTGGACTGTCAGGACCAGTCAGACGAGTCTCCGGAGCGCTGTGGCCGCCAGCCCACCCCTCCGGCCAAGTGCCCCAGCAGCGAGGTGCAGTGTGGCTCGGGGGAGTGCATTCACCGCAAGTGGCGCTGTGATGGCGACCCTGACTGCAAGGATGGGAGCGATGAGGCCAACTGTCGTGAGTAGATCCGCCGTTTCAATTGCTACCAACAGTCATTGCTAACTAATATTCTTGCAGTGCTATTTAAAGTGTTTACTGAGGAAAAAGCTCTGTAAAGCCACTTCCCCACTTTATTTCAGGTGTATACAGGGTATATTCTGGTACTCAAGGCTGCATGAGGCTATACTGGTTATATGTAATGGATACCATTAAGTTCATGACTTAAATTCTGATCATGCTTTGGAAACTTAACATGCAAGGCTATAGCACTGGTACATCTGTTTTTAGCTGTTCGAACCTGCCGCCCAGACCAGTTCAAGTGTGACGATGGAAACTGCATCCATGGGAGCCGGCAGTGTAATGGCATTCGGGACTGTGGTGATGGCAGTGATGAAGTCAACTGTAAAAACAGTGAGTAGATACTTCTTGTGAGACATTTTAAAGTGAAGCCAGCAGTATGATTTTGTCAAATGAAAACTTGAAACTGAACATGGAGCAGGTTGGCCTGCCATGTTTTGCTTAATGTTTATCTGGCGTGATGCAAGTCATCTGCAGTCTTAATAGCAACTTGTCCATCAGACACTTCCGTCACTACAATTGGGTGTTTAAAATTAATGCTTGTTAGTTGTCAGTGTGCATTATGACTTCTGAAGAGCACGTTCATCTCTGCAGAAAATGTTTTTTCTGCAGTGCAGTTAAGCTTGTTTTATGAACATCGCACTAAGATCTGCGCCCCTGCTTTACCTTGTATCTATAGATGTAGAGTACAAAGCTATTAATATCGGCAAGTGTAAATCCTGACCATTACCATGAATATTTCATATTGTTAATTTGTGTAACTCTATACTAATGTGATGAAGCACAGTATATTTACTTGACTTTTTACATTTCTCTTCCCTAGTGACCCAGTGTACCGGTCCTGATAAATTTAAGTGCAGGAGTGGAGAATGTATTGAAATGAGCAAAGTCTGTAACAAGAACAGAGACTGCCCAGACTGGAGTGACGAACCTTTGAAAGAATGCAGTACGTAAACAGGAGATTGTTATGGGCTCTTTATTTTGGTTCTTAGACTACAATTTCTCTGTGTAAAGACAGGAATGCATAATAAGGTGTAATATAAATTCAGTGCATGAGCTTTTACAAACTGAATATGTTGCAAAATGAAATTCCATTGCAGTGAAACATTTAACCATTGCTTACCAAGGACCATTCCAATTCTATTCATCAAAACTGTATAATTGGAATTCCTTTAGCTATTATTCTTACCTCCAATTTAATGTCTTGATCTGGCATCCTGTTAAACTGTCCTATTGGATAATGGATAATCATGATGCTCAGATCTAAGGTACAGTACTTAATGTAAAAGTAGATGGCAATTGCAGAAAACTAATGCAGATCAAAGAATTCCCTCCACACATGCATGAACATACTTGTTGGTATGAATGATGTTCTCTATGGCATCATCAGTAGTCTTCTGTCAGATCTGTACAGGATTTAATAAAAATACTGCTGAATCTACTTCCACTCCTAATGCTCTCTGAACCAAAGAAATGGGAGAAAATTGTCACCTCGATTTTGTCCTGAAATTTCAAATGCTGTTGCCAGTGTAGTTTAAAAACCATTGCACAGATGGCATAGATGAACATGATCTGTTTTTCAGCTAGTTTCTTTGGACTGGTCCGATCTGAAGGTGATATCTACTTTAAATCACACTGGTGTCAGCCAGAATCTATTGCTCGAATGAGGCATTATTCTCCTGTTCCTGTGTTTATTGAAATCATGATGTTGGTTTTCAGTTTGTGGATTGTACAACTTTAACTTGCCTTAAATGCCAAGCATTGAGTACCTCATGTTGCTTGAATTTGACTTAAGAACAGTATTATTCCAAGATCACTATTCATTTGAGAAACCTGCTCATGGTGTAAAATAACTTGGCCTATTGGTTTATGAAGTTGTCACTATGTAATTCTGTGTGCTTTTCTTCAATGGGAAACTGTCAATGCTTTGACATTTGGCTAATTAAATTCAAAAGTGAGCTTCTATTGCAGTGCAATTTTCAAATTTTAAAATTTAGGGAAACTTTCTGGGAATCAGATGGGCATTCAAATTCTTGTTTTCTGGGTTCTTTCAGATTTGAATGAATGCTTATTAAACAATGGTGGCTGCTCCCACATCTGCAGAGACCTAGTTATTGGCTATGAATGTGACTGTACTCCTGGGCTGCAACTTATTGACCGTAAAACCTGTGGAGGTAAGTTTTTCATTTACTACTAATTATCAATTTCTCTGTACCTAATGGTCTAAAACATGCAAATGTAAGGTGAAGGACGTCTTGAAGGGTATTTTAAGTAAATGTCTCATTTACCAGTTATGCTTTAATGTTAAATTTGAGGAGTGCAGTAATGAGGACCTGGCATTATATGAAGGTGTGAAAGTGAAATTTTCATACAGCATTTATCTTCAAATTTGAACATTCTCTTACATGTTGCTTTTAAGCTAATTTTTTAAAATAGTTAAACAGCTCTTCTAGCAGTATCTCTAGTTAATCCAGGATTGATTAGTTGCACAGGTCTGTTGGAGTAAAATGTTTAAAATGATTAACTTGGCTTCTCTGCACATCTTGCTTGGGTACCATTTGTTGTATAATGTGTAAACTGAAGATTTAAAGAATTCCCCATTCCTGTTTTTGGAAGTGGTGAGGTATTGGAATGCCAGGTTTGTTGGGGATTTGTGATTTATAATACTGGGTGGGAAGCTGGTGTTGTATCCTTGAACAAGGGACTTGGCTCAAATTGCTCCATAAATGTCCTGCTTTATAAAGACATACTCTCCAAATTGTCATAGTAAATGACCATAAACTTATCCAGCTGAAGAACTGAGAATTGCCCCTTAAATTTGATAAGCAAAGCTTTTGAAACTTGGAGTGACCTGTTTGGAGAGGGCTGGGGAAGGGGGTGAATGAGTACATTTATTTTGCTCATCAAATGCTTCTGATGTGCTTCTTCCCAGATATTGATGAATGCCAGAATCCGGGCATCTGCAGTCAGATATGCATCAACTTAAAAGGAGGATACAAGTGTGAATGTCACGCTGGTTACCAGATGGATCCGCCTACAGGAGTATGCAAAGCAGTAGGCAAGTACTATTATTGTGAAGAACATGGTAATTTACAAATGGTAAAATCACTTGAATACAAATCCAGGTTGGAGTGACGTACTGTATAGCATAAAACCTGGGA
This sequence comes from Atractosteus spatula, assembly GCF_055471065.1. NCBI lineage: Eukaryota > Metazoa > Chordata > Actinopteri > Semionotiformes > Lepisosteidae > Atractosteus > Atractosteus spatula. Next base: position 59,477,793 of record NC_142708.1, on the reverse strand, counting down.
TTGCTAGGAGTTAAATGGAAGTGGACCTAAGGGACCAGTTTTCTTTCTACCCTGTAGGCAATTTGGCTATACAGGGGAAATGTATGCAAGCAGTAGTAATTGTAGTAGAAATTTTAGTACAAAAACTAAAACCCTCTTGGTAACCTGAATTCAGTTATTGAAAATGCTGTAAAAGTATGAATATTAATGAGAAGAAACATCACACTAGTAGTTCTTCCAGTATATACAGTAGCTGCAATTAGGATGTCCTTAATTTAGATCACGGTTAAACAGTAAGTGTAAACATTTAAATGTTAAATGTTGACTAATTGCAAAAAATCTTTGCAGGCAAGGAGCCATGCCTCATCTTTACCAACCGACGTGACATTAGGAAGATAGGTTTGGAGAGGAGGGAGTACACCCAGATTGTAGAGCAATTAAGGAACACTGTAGCGCTGGATGCAGACTTTTCACAGCAGAGAATATTTTGGGCAGATCTCGGACAAAAAGCAATCTTTAGGTAATTATGCTAACAATTCTCTTTTTTGGCTCAACCTTGTTTTAGTCTTTGTTCCGCTTATTCACTTCTAACCAAAGTCCGATTTTAGCTCCAGTTCTATTTTCAAATCTGTGCTCAACATTCTCCCTCATATTAAAAGCCATGAGTAAACATACAGGATCAGGTGCTGGATTGATCAAAACAGCCTGGAAGGTGGGGTCCAGCATAGTTTTTGAAGCAGTCTTAACCAGAAATGCAGGTTTTCTTCAGAAGTTTCAATTACTTTAATGTTGCTGCTAAAATCGGACTTTTTCTGTTTCTGGAATTTACGTTTTCCAGTTTGACCCTAGAAAAAAGTTCATGCCAAATTGAAGACCAAATCCCATTGATGGTGATTGAGACACCCGCCCCCCCCCCCCCCCCCAGATTTGAGTTGAGATTTGTGGAGGAACATGAAACTGATCTGAAGGATTGCCTTGGTCTTCACTGTGAATTTTGTCAAAGTACAGATGGTACAAACCTAAAGTGACAATTTTTGACCCAACCCCAACTTTTGGGAGAGCTAACATTTTATCCTTGTCTGTTAAAACAGTTTTGTTTTCAAAGTTATACACTTGCTCATGACTTGTCATTTCAGTGCTTTGTTAGACAGACGAGATGAAGCTACTGGTCGTGTGAAGATTATTGAAAATGTGCAAACCCCAGTTGGAATTGCAGTGGACTGGATATATAAAAACCTGTATTGGACTGATCTGGGAGCAAAAACCATCACTGTGGCCAACTTTGATGGCACCAAGAAGAAAGTCCTCTTTGACAGCAGCTTGAAAGAGCCAGCTTCTATAGCTATTGATCCATTGTCTGGGTAATTTTCTTTATGAAATTAGTGGTTCAGTCCATTCACAAATTAAATGCAGTGCAACTTATGAAATCTTGCCACAACAGATGTTCAGTTCAGATGGTGTTATCCTCTGTAGTGTTAAGCCTGTTTCTTAAGTGACGTCTGCTGGGCAAGGTGTTGCAGCTGTCTTCCACCAGTTAATGAGCTGTGTAAACTTAGTGTTGGCATGTTCTTTTCCTTTCTAGGTTTGTGTACTGGTCAGATTGGGGTGAACCAGCAAAAATTGAGAAAGCTGGGATGAATGGGGTTGATAGACAGCTCCTTGTACAGACTGACATTCAGTGGCCCAATGGAATCACTCTTGGTAGGTCACTCCTATACCCCTGTTTCCCCATACCTTAATAGTTAAGTTGGGAACTGTCACTGAAGATGAGTAAAATAAGATCACTTTATTGGCCATATACAATTTCTTGTATTAGGAATTTGGCTTTTTGCATACCCCAACTTTCCCTCCATGAAACATACATGAAGAGAAGCTTGGGGTCAGAGCACAGGGTCAGCCATTTAAATGGTGCCCCTGGAGCAGTTGGGGATAAGGGCCTTGCTTGGGCCCAATGGAGTAGGATTCCTCTGCCAGCCGTGGGATATGAACCGGCAACTTTCCAGCCACAGGTACAGATTCTTAGGCACAGAGCCAGAGTACTGCCCTATCTTTATACCCTCGTGTGGTCCTGTTGGGGATACTCTATTATACAAGAGGTCTACAGTTTTCACGCCTTATTTCTGAGACTTCCTCTTAATTGTGTAGTGATAGAATTGCTTTTCATCTAAGCTATGCTATACATCTTAAATCTTTTCTAGACTTGGTAAAAAACAGACTGTACTGGGTGGACTCCAAACTTCATATGCTTTCCAGTGTGGACCTGAATGGTGAAAACCGCAGAAAAATATTGGAGTCACAGGAATACCTTGCCCATCCATTTGCTCTTGCGGTGTTTGAGGTAAAGGACATTGCTTCTACAAACTTGTATTTATATTAAAACTATTTGCAGAATCTTAATGTAGGTGTTTTGTGCTACTTGGGTACAAATGACTTAAATGTTTGAGATGGACTTTCCAAGAATAGAGAACTTAATGGCTGCAGTTTTAAAGGTTAACATTGTATTTTGTATAATTTCTTGTAGGATCGTGTATTCTGGACAGATGGAGAGAAGGAGGCGATCTATGGAGCAAATAAGTTCACAGGATCAGATGTGATCACCCTTGCCAGCAATCTCAATGAGCCTCAGGACATCATTGTTTATCATGAACTAATACAGCTGTCTGGTTAGTTCTCTTAATGTGCTATATACTCTTCCTGCCTTCAATTCTAGCCTTAGTTTCACCTTTGCTCCACTAGATGTTGCAGTGATTGAGCAACTTAAATGATTTGAATGTTTCTAATTTTAAGGTGGTTTTATGGTGATCCCTACAATATTCAAACTTGTGAATCAGGATTTTATTTGAAGTGTCCTGCAGGTAGAATAGTTTCAGTATTGCTAAGATAACCTTCTGAGAGTCAGTTCCACAATTGGGCAACTGACCTAGTTCATCAGGTTTAAAGGTTCACAAGGCTAAATGACTACATTCTGTCTGCTTCTCCTGGGTAACCGTTTGCAAACTCCAAGGTATAACATTTTGATAGTAAGGTGCAGAGCAGGTTTTCTCAATGCTGGTCTCTGAACTTTTGTTCAGAGAAATGTTTTGGGTTTAATAGGGTCTGTGTAGCATCCATAATGTACTCTCAACGTAGACTGAGGAATGTTGACCATGTTTATGCAATAACTACCAATCAAATTAAAGATCTAGTTAACTGCTTTAACCAGTTACTGATTTATATTTAACTTTTTTCCCCAATTTCTGCAGGTACAAACTGGTGCAATATCAAAGTGCCTAATGGTGGCTGTGCATATCTCTGTCTACCTGCTCCTCAGATAAACATGCACTCTCCAAAGTACACTTGTGTCTGCCCAGCTGGTATGGATCTGGATTCAGACAATCAAAGTTGTAAACCAGGCAAGTAGATGAGTGCAAATACTGATGAACTGTAAAGGCTTAAGCTTTTCAGATCTCAAGGAATCTGGAATGCTTCACCTTTAAGTTGTTCTGGGCATAATGCCAGAGGTATTCACGTTCAGTTTGATTAAATAAAAGCCATTTTGGGCATGCTTCCCATTTGATTGGTAAGCAATGGTTTTCATGCAGTTTATACTTTAGTGTAAAGCAGGTTTGGAAGCAAACCCATCAAGAAGGAATATGCCTATGCTTTGTTTTGTAGGAGCACCTGCCAGTCAATCTGTTAACTTTCTCAACATTTTTAATAGTATAAAAGCATAGCCTTTGCTACATGATTCAAATAGCTTGCTTGGTACTATCCTTTTTGCAAACTTAAACGTGATTCTAAATCCCCTCCAGTTAAAATAGATTTAAAGTCATTTTAATCCTGCAGAGGGACAAAGGTGTTTTTAACTAGTTATTGAATTGCATTTCTTGCTGAACTAAATGAACTGTGACTGTTTAATCATGAAAATGCCCTTTCTTAAGGGCTGAAACCTGACCCAAGTCACGGTAATGTGGGGCACTACCCATGTAAATGCCTTTTTTTGCCCTTGTAATATTCTAGAAAATAACAGGACTTGTTTTGTGTGCTTTAACGGGAGATTTGGATTCATGGTGATGGAACCAGCACACAATGCATAGATCATTTGGCATAAACCTTACACGAGGCATAGTGCTTAGGCCAAAAGGGGTCTTTCTATGATTCTGTGAACACTGGAGATTACCAACTGTCATTTTCTTTAAATGCCAATGATACTTAAAGGTGATTAGGCTGCCAACAAGTAACTCAGATTTCATTACCTCCATGGTGATGACCATAGTAACAGTAGCTTTGAATGTGTTAACCACTTGCCAGTAAAGGAATTGGACATTGTTTGATTAAGGGTAGTCTGGCAGCTTAATCTTCTGTATTGAGGTTTCAGACTCCCTTGAGACAACTTGATTCCTTTTCCTTCAAGCCATTTCTTATGTGACTTAAATAGAATGCATATTCAGCCCTTTACACAGACATGAATTGGCAATAAAAGCAAGTGATGGAAAGCTACATTCAGAAAGGTTATGGTTTAGCGCTAGCCCTCTGTAAAAGCTGTTTAATGGCTGTGAGCTTATTAACTAATGACAATTTTACAAACAACTCGGCAAACTTATAAATTTACCACTAAATTCTTCAAACTCTTCTGTGAAAAGTGTTGTGCTGGGGTTTTTACTTTTACAACCTAAAATTCATATTCAAGCACAGTTTTGCAGATCAGTTTGACTTGCATTGCCAATCTATTTTTTTTTTCCCCTTAGAGCAAATGCCAAATTTCTAGGTAGCCATCTGAAGTTGAGAGCAAGGAAGTTTTGGAATTTGAGAGTTGTACGTGTTGTGATCAGTCTGCCAATGCTGGAGTTGAGGAACTTTGATGGGTTGTTTGAACAGATGTAGCCAAAATTCCCATCTAATGGTTTAATTGAAACAATTTTAAATATTAAGTGGTATAGTTAGGCTTTAATGACCCTGATCAATATCAATTTGGATTAGCCGTTAGTAATTGAAGCTGACCCCCACCTCTATTGACCTCGTGTATTAGAGGGCTTTTCCAGTAGTGATCAACAAAGGGCATGGCTAGGCAACACTGTTGTGCAAGTAATAAGAAAAAGAAGATAAGATCACTTTATTAGCCATATACAATTTCTTGCATTAGGAATTAATCTTTTCACATACCCTGGCTTGCTCTCCATGATACAGACAGACGGAGAGAAGCTTGTGGTCAGATCGCAGGGTTAGCCATTGTACAGTGCCCCTGGAGCAGTTGGGGTTAAGGGCCTTACTCAGGGGCCCAATGGAGTAGGATTCCTCTGCTGGCTGCGGGATTTGAACCGGCAACCTTCCAGCCACAGTACCACTGCTCTGCCTAATATAAAACGTATTCGCACCTTTTAACTACATTGTGTTGTGTACCTACCAGTTTGCATATGTAGGCTTTCTTTACCACACTTAAACATTCTGAATTTTCCCCATATTTGGCATTGGTGTGTGGTTTCAGTTAATTGTGATCTGTATGAGGTTCTTTGCAGCTTGTAATGTTGGTGGTGTACAAATAATTGGCTTTACAATGCCCATTGCAGGATTCCCAGTGTAGAAAATGGTGATAACCTGAACATCGTCTTGACACTCAACCAAAATACTTCTCAAATAAGCATCCCCTTTAGCAAAATGTCTGCAGAGAAACTTGTATTTAGCCATGTTCAGATGGGTGGTGTGAGTTGTCCAGTTTCATGGACTGGTGCAATGAGGGCATCATGCAACGTTCATTGCATGCTGTTTTCCCTCCATATTATGCCAGATAATCATGTTGCTAATATTGTAGTTAACTCCAAAATGTCAAATGCTTTGAGCCCTTTTGGTTTCTTGGTGTGCACAGGTTTTAAAATGCAGTGTACATTGGTTACACCCTTACCAAACCTTTCCTTTATTGCTTTCTTTTACGGCAGCCACATTGTCCACAGGCTTCACAAAGGATGATGTCAAACTAAAGAAATCTCACACTTACCCTGAAGGTAATTGTTGCATCTGGCTGATGCAGCCCTGCACTCTGTTGTGGAACAGAATAACTTTGACCCAAAATAAGATTGGCATTAGTAGCAAAAAATGTTTCCTTTCACGTAGGAAGGACAGATAGGGATGTCTGGTTTCAGATATTGCAGGGAGATGGCACCACCAGTTTTTTCCTTTCAACATTAAGTATCCTTGTGTCATAGTTTTTTAGGTTCTGTAACCAGCCAAACCAAAGCTGCATATTTGTGTGGAAATGAGTCAAAGGACAGTCTCTTAAAGATGCTGAGCAAATATTGCTTTGCTTAGAATATTCCCTTAGCATGTTAGGGTTTCATACAATAAATGGAATCAAGGTGACTAAACTGTGCATTTTAGGAACTATTTAAAAACAAAGCCTAGTCTTGCAGCTAAATTATCTATTACACCATCTGCCAGTGTGATACCATAAGAGTTGAAGTTTAAATTACAAAAGCTTCTTGAATGAAGAGGATTACAATTTTCTCCCAATTCTTTCTCTTGAATGATGAAATTTTTTTAAAACTCTTTTAGTAGTAGTCAAAACTTTAGCTGCATGAGATTCTTGAATTGTCAAACACTTTTAGATGGCAAGCTGTACGTAGTTGTGATGCGACTGGGTTTGTAGATCCCTTGAGCCCATTTGTGATATGACTGTTTTGAAAAAGCTACTAGAAAACCCAAATGCTGTAAGGAAACCTAGAGGAACCTCTAGTATAAACCTAATGCAAGATTATGCCAGCTTTGGGGGGGGGGGGGTGGAAAGCAACATGTACTGGTCTGGTTGCATGAAACAATAACCTGAACTGTTTAGGGATGCTGAAGCTGAATGGTATTCTACAGATGTATTTTTGGGAATGGAGCAGCACTTTTGGGCACATTTGAATACATATTAACGTGGAGACCCCTGGTGGCAATTTTAAGTTGGTTGCTATTCAGCAGATAATCAGTGTGTAGGTGGACACTGAGTATTAGGTGAAAGGTTTTAGTTGGCAGTGAAAACAGCTGTTTCAGGGAATGGGTCTGAATTAATATTCAGTATTGCTTAATGGCAATACTATGAGATGGCTTAAGGTTTTTTGGGGATATGTATTTCTGTAGTACATTGAAAGTTTCCCCAGAATTTCAAAGTATTGCTATAACTGAAAATACTAACTTATCCATTTTACTGTTTGACTTATTTCAATGCATAATGTTGGGGTGGGATGCCTTTTTCCAAGGAGGTAAAATTGCACTTTCATGGAGGTGTTGAAACAAGCTATAGTCTAAAACAATTGTGGGTCAAGTCCATGTAAAAATGGCAGTGACTAGGTTTGTGCTCAAATTCATTGAGATTTGGCAGCCTATTCTTTGCTGGAACAACTTTCCCAACTCATGTTGGAGGCACAAAACTTTCACTTGAAATGAGTTGCAGTTTTTCAATGATCAGTGCAGTTTGCCAATATTCTAGCCAAATAAGCAAAGAATGAAATTGTGTACTGTTTCTTTATGCAATTATCAGGAGTAGAATATGCTTGATCATGGCATAAACCTGGAAGTTTTCAATTGTGAACCAATATGATTTAATCAAATATTGCTTTGGTTGTTTGGAAGCTTTACAGCATCTGAATTAAGCATCAAGTCATTCCCACCTTTTAACAATTTTATTTTTATTTAAAGCTTCTGCATTGCCAAAGGTGAATGCCCATCCAGCTGCTTCAGGTATTGTTCAAGTAACTTTTTTTCCATATTCACTCAGTGCTAGACTCCGCAGAGTGTCTTGTGTAGAAATTGATTTGGCAGTTATTTTCTGCACATTACTGTAAAATTTTCATTCATTCAAAAAGTATATTCTGCTGTTCTCCTTTTAAAACCTTCACATGTTTTATGTCTTGTATGGCATGTACAAGGCTTCCTGTAAGCTCTCTGAAGTTTCAACAAGGCCACTCTGACTATTGGTGGGGGGATGTATATAGCTTCATTATCATTTAAATTTTAGTTTTACAAAATCTAAGATTAATGTATGTTTATGTGGGGTTTTCACTGTACTTTTGACTGTAGTTCACAACCTAAGCATTACATATATAGATTTTTGCCAAAGATCCATTTTGGACAGCCCTCTGCAAAACGGCAGATTTTCCATTTTATGGCTTGCAGCTGAGATGTTATTTCAGGAAAATGAGAGGACCTGTTATTTAGATCCTTGCTGGGAATTCTGGAAAATGTTGGTAGAAGCACTTAACGGCTCTTCTGTGTTTTAAGAGGGGAATGTGAGTACATCAATCCATGAGGTGAACCCTTCTGCAAAGGGATCGGCAGCAGCATGGGCTATCCTCCCAGTGTGTGAGTAAACCCCCCCCCCCCCCCCCCCCCCGTTAACATGGAAAAATACTATTGTGACACTTGCACCTTCTTTCACTTATAGCTGCTCAAGCAGAGATTTCCCTCAATACAAGATGTGAATGATTTTTCCTACATCCTTGGCTTTCACCCAGCTGCCATTAGCAACCTGTATCGTCCTACCACAGACTTATCAACTTGCACTTTATTTTGTAGGCTCATCTGGCGGTGTAAAACTTTTCTAATGCTCTGTGCGCGTATGACTACAGTAAGGTCTTGGACAAACCTGTGCTGATGGCTAGGCAATGACTGCTAGTCTGGCAAGGTGACCCACATATGTTTGCTGAATAAAATGATTGCTCCACATATACAGTATAGCCTGCAAATGACCCAGGAGTCATACTATCACTTTGTAGTTTCCCCTAATTTAACTACAATTACTGAAAAATCAGTAGGAAACCTTGGCCAGATAAGAGGGTCCAGGTAAACCGACAGCATCATCCAGTGTTTTTTTGTTTTTTTTGTTCTCAGTACTGCTGGCAATGGCAGCTGTAGGTGGTTACCTCATGTGGCGGAACTGGCAGCACAAAAACAAGAAAAGCATGAACTTTGACAACCCTGTGTATCTCAAAACAACAGAAGAAGATCTCAACATAGACATCAGCAGGCATGCTTCATCAGTGGGACACACATACCCAGCAGTATGTATTAAACTCCTGCATTTGGCCACTAGTTTTCAAGTCCTACCTGGAAATTGCTTTACCATTTAGTAAAAAAGGGTAGAGTTTCTTCATAGACCACATCTTTGCAGAAAATAGACTATTTTTCTCCATTACTATAGTTGGAACTGAAAAAATGCTGAGTGATTGAATTATGCTACAATTGTTGCATAAATACCATTAAGAAGGTTGAATTTTTATTCTTAATCTGTGCGTCCACCTTGACATATTTTGTAAGTGATTAGTCAGTACAATGACCACAATAGTAAAGTGCATCTGCAGTTTACCAACAGGAACACTTACCATGGCATGATGAGTTTTGCAGAAAATTGTAAGAGCTAGGTTCAATACATTATGTAAAAGGTATTTATTTCACATTTCCTATTAGGACTTCTGCACCTCTTAATTCAATCTGTATTGAAGAAAGCCTTTCATCACTTCTTAATCCTGTTAGCACAGCTACTAAAGCTGAAAACCAGTGCCAAAGGATGTAGAGCTGAATATAATCAATTTCGAAATGTAAATCGGACCAATGTGTACTGTATCTTTGGGTAGTCTCCTGTACTTGTTTGGACACTAGGTTGGGAGAAATATGGCTTCAGTTTCTGAGGGCCTATAGAAATGGGGTTTTAGCATCTTAAGTAACTTGAGACCTTTGAATTTGGGTTTTAAACCAGTCAGGTTTAATACAAGTCCTGTTGAGACTCAAGGACCTGTTTTGTTCTTGTGGTCTAGCCGGACTTTTTTGGAAGTTGTGGGCCTTTTTTGTTACAACAGTACCTAATTAGGGTGAACTACTTAAATGTTTAATTTAAATTCCTGTCCTTGTATATAAACATGGTAAACTTAATTATAACCAAGTTTTTGTTTTTTCCTTGCAGATATCAGTGGTGAATACAGATGATGATTTATCGTAACCTCTTCCTCAGCTCACTTAGTCTTTTTGGAAACCACACCAATGGCTGCTAACTAGCAGATCTACAACCACATGCCTTCTGAAGTGCATTAAGTTGGTTCTGGGTAGGGTGGGGGTGCGTGTTGGGTTTTGTTTATTGGGTGTACAATAATACGTTGTCCTTAATTCCCATACAGGACATGTCCAAGGTATTTCCTTTCAGGGCATGAAGCATTCACATCTAGGGTGACCATATTTCCTTGTAACCATTCCCTTATGCTTTTTCTGGCAAGCAGGGCAAATGTTTGTGGGGGGGGAAAGGTGGATTGCCCAGTACATAAATGAGATTGTCATGTCCAAACTGTATGGAGGACATAGTCACTCTACATTGAACACTAGCCTCAGCTATGAATTGTCTGCTGTAATGCAGCCTAGTTATAGTTCCAGGAGCCTCTGTTTGAGAGTTCAGGGTTAAGTTTCTTTGCAGCCATGTCAAAGACTTCTTCAGTGTGTGTGAATACTTAAGATGCATTTTTTAGGCTATCATGTCTTAAAGATGTAAGCTTTATAATTTTTTAATGGTTTTCTTATAAGCATTACCTCCTGAACCTCTTTATATAGCTCTCTTCCGAGTTGAAAATGAGCTGTATAAGGAAACGTGCTGTAAAGAGACTTGTAAAACAAGAAAACTGTAAATATTCCCAAGAGTAAATCAGGATTCTTAAGCACTTTGATCAACTGTTCCTCTGTAAATAAGATTGTATACATTTGACTGAATCACTTTTTTTGCTATGGTTGGGCATAGTACCAGGGTAGAAGAAAAATGTATTTAAAACTGAAAATTTGTTAAAATATTTTGTATGTTTGTGTGATGTTCCTGTGAACTTTTATAGCAGTGTACAGAGGGGATGAAAAGCTCTGTACCGTGAAGAAAATTTGCAATCACTTCAAATAAAAAAAACAAAACCTTTACAATTTTGCTGTTGTTGAAACCAGCATTCTCACTTATTGCAACTTTTAGTATTGGTTCTCTCTGGTAAGCAGAAACATCTGCTACCCTGCAGGGTTTCCTCGGTAGATTTATGCAGGACCTGTGGTTATGTAGATCACTTATGAATGCTCTCTAAAGGTTGTCGGTTGTAGTCTGACATGAAGGTAATTTTGTAGTACAGAAACAATTAATATTGGCTTCAATTCGCAATAGAAGTGAGTTCCACTTTGGGGTTGTAAGCCACTACAATATGAAGTTGTAGTACTTCTGGCCTAGTCAAATTCATCAGCTAACATTCATGAAAATCAAAATCCTTTGGCAATTTCATTAAGTACTCTGAGCAAATTTGAAATGCAATGTGAAGAGACTTTCTATATCCTATACAGATTAAAATGTCCTCACATCTGGTATGTCTTGTGAAATGTGGAGTTGAAGGATTTATAAATACTTGAAAGGTATTGTTCTTCTCCGAGAACTACAACCAAGCAGTCTGTAAGACTGTCGCAGGTGTTTGGATCTCTGGTTCTCTGGCAGAGATCCAAATTTGCAGAGTCTGAGAAAATTGATATGCATTGGAGGTGTGATTCTTGAATTTTAATGTTAATAAATTTGTAATGAATAGTCAAATAGCAATGTTTCTAATGCAACAGAATAACAAAGGACACTCAAGTAGGTTTGCAGCAGATTAATGGTGGTGGCAGTCGTAACTGCTAAAAACCAGTAAAGTTCTAGTGACATCTCTTTAGTAATTTTCCCAAAACATGTCCTGTTACTTAGAGGGTCAAATGTCTACAACCCACCCCCACAAATTAATCAAACTGAGTATAGCCCTGCACCTTTTCTAGATGCACCAATAAGTTAAACGGACATCTTTGGGGAAGAAATGCAATTTTAGTTTCTGCAGGTTTTCTCATTAATTCCAATAAACAATCTGAAGAACCAGGTGGCCCAGTGGATTAAGCTTTATTTAATACACTAGTGCCAGTCAGAGTTCTGAGAATTCTTTGTAATCTGGGTGCTTTAAGACGCATGCCTTTTAAATGTTTTTAAAGGTTAGTCTGTAAAAGTTCCTTCCAAAACAAATCCAGTGAAGAACAAGGGATGGAGAGGATCTGGTCAAAGGGGGGCTTAGATTCTTATTGGTTTGATTTTACACCCACTCAAATAGAGCACCTTGGTAGCTATTCAAATGCTTTTTCACAGTGGAGTGAAAGTATCTATAAACTGCCATCAGGGCCTTTCACAATTCCAGAAATCTATTACAAGAGGAATCAAATTGCTTTTGCTGTAGGTACAACAAAGGGCATAATGACAGAACTAATAAGCATTACCATTTGAGCAGGAGGTTGGTAATGAAAATATTCCCAGTGTGTTCACCTCTTTTTCTTTCTCTGCTAAATTGACATTTAATGGTGAACTCCCATGTTTGATTCTACTAGCCAACAGAATTCAGCCAGGATACTGCTATTTGGAAGGATGGCACCTTCTACAGCAGTGTAACCAGCCATGCTCCTATGAAATTGGTTGGAAAATTCTGACCCCTGAAGGAAGAGTGATGGGCCAGTATGTGGCATCAATTACAACAGCAACCTGCCTTTCCCTAGAGCTCTCCAGTTCCATTGCTGAGCAGGTCCAGCCTTGCTTGACTTCCAAGATCACACTACTAGATGCTATTGGTAATTGTTTGCTACAGTTGGATAATCTTCCATTATTGGTTACATGCTATTTCTATAGCTTATTTTGCAATGCTAGTTCAAATGTGCAGTAGCAGAGCCACGTGCTCTTTCATTCAGTTCCCCCAGCAAATGGTGTAGTGTGGCCAATTCAAGCAATTTCGGGAAAAGAAAAGGCCACTTGCCAAAAGGCACTACTTAACTGATTACATCTGATAACGTGCAATCTACTGTACGTACCTACTCAGCACACAAATGACTGCTAAATTCACATGACCCGTGAGTCATTGCTCTGTACCTTAACATGAATTTAAATGGCAAGTTTTCAGTGCAGGTTCCTAATACTCTACTATTCCTGGGTCTTTGTGATGCAGGGGTTTTTAGCAATTCAGGTGTTTGGATGAAATCGCAGTAGAATGACTTAGTGATTGCAAAGCAATTTGAGAGAGAGATTTCTGTAAACATACAGTAACATTTGAGCTTGCATGATTATGCCTGCTTTAATTAGGAAATTGACTTGTTTTAACACTAAGTGTAGCTTTCAAAGATGAGTAGCAAATGCAGAAATTACACTGAAGATTGGCAGCCATGAAAGTTTGTATTTAAGGTATAGTTTAAAGGGAGCGTTTGATGTGCTTTTTTTTATTGTTGGTGTCTGATTACTGATGCATCAAGCGCAAGTGCTCTCACTGCTGGAGAAGATGTATAATAAGGCTACATATAAAGGGAAATGCCTAAACTATAAAGAGGTTTGACTGGGAAGCTGCATCCACATGCATAAGGAACAAGTAAAGGTTAATAATATGCTGAAGTAGAAATACAACAAATCGGCTACTGATCATTTATCAGTGAGCGATGATTATACCTTGGAAATATTTAAAGCTGCTAATTAAAGTTAACAAAATGCAGTTAACTTTGCTGTGTAGGGCTGCTTCAACATCTTAGGTTAGACAGCAATATCAGACTAAATCAGTCTGCTTTACTTGAATGTTTTTTAAAATCTGTTTAAAAATATTGGCTCAGAATGAAGTTGCAATTCCCAGTATATCGCAGGGTGTTTTTAAGATATACTGACCAATTAGCCTAATTTAAATGTATACAATTTATTATATTTATAGCATAGTATTGTATTTTATGTAACCTGTATTCAATAAAAAATACAAAGACAAAAGTTTCATTCTATGTCTAAGGTCAAACGTAAAAGTGTTTAATGTGGAACTGTAACCATGATATGCATAATTCTATACTGAAATACATAATACCCTATAAATGTGAGGCTTTTTCTTGGGATTTCCCTGTATGAAGATGCTGAATAATTGAGTGAGCCAGTCTTTGCTGTCCTCTGATGACACTAGTGCTAGTTGCTTAAGCATACACTTCTATTTATGCCAACAGGATTGAAATAAGTAGGTTCTCCTTAGCGTCTTAGAGCTGAACTACCCATGACAGTAAACTACCTAAAGTGCCTGAGAACCACACCTGATGAATGTTTACAGAGATGCAAGTCATTTGACTGTATTCTTCACAAAATACTTTTTAAAAATGAGGAGAGTGTTACTCCCAATTATTCTAAAGAAAAAACATCTGATGTTCACTCCCAAGATCCAGAACTCATTAAACTATCATAATTCATTTTGTCCTATAGATCCTGTTTTACCTAATCTGTTTAAAAAATGTTTGCAAGTTTAATTTACTCATTTAAATTAAATTTTCACTGGTTCCTGATGGAGAGGAACTCTTCCAGAAAAAAAAATTAAATGGTTGCATGTATTTTTTTGAAAGCCAAAAAAAAACTCAAAAGAAGTGTTTACCACTGCTCTTGTGCATTTTTGTTTTTTTTCAACTGAACTGATTTTAAAAAAAATCCTTTAGCACTTTTTACAGCTTTATTTTATCACCTGCTAAAACATGGAGCTTTTGCATGCAGCCAACTTTAATTGAAATGCTGTATGCTGGCATATGTACACATAATTCTATGAAGGACAAATGTTTTTGTTGGGTTTTAAACACGTTACCACGGTAGTGGACACAGGAGATTTATGAATGCAGAGTAAATGAAAGACGTCAGGACAGAGGCTGAAGAGGATAATATTTAAAACGTTCAGTAAGCACACAGATCCTCTCAGTCAGCAACATTAATGGGGTCAACGTTACTTCCCTTACACAAGATCTCCAAAGACCACAGAGCATTAGAGGGAAAGTAATGCTTCCAGATTTAGATGCACCGTCTGCTCTGTAAACCTACTGGATCTTCACTGAAAAGCGGAAGAAATTAAAATGCTCAAACTGAAACGAAGAAGACAAAGTCTTTTCCCAAACTATAAACTTGGAGGGTCCACTGCAGCTGCTCAAGATTCTGAGGAGGGTGACCAAAGTGTACCTTTTGCCAAGGACAGGAGTGTGAAGCAATGGAATTCCATGCAAGAGTTAAGTCATGATATATATGATATTTACGCCGAATATGAGGACTCTGGTGATGACGAAAAACCCTCTTTCCCTGCATCAAAGCTCAACTCACCTGCTAAGAACTACATGCTCAACATCAATGTTGGTGGGAAAACATACCAGATCGCCTACAGAGTAGCGGCTAGGTATCCAAAGACTAGAATCGGGCGGCTGGCTACCTATACAGACCACAACAGGAAACTAGACCTTTGCGATGACTACATTGTGCAGAATAATGAATACTTCTTTGACAGAGATCCAGACATTTTCCACCATGTATTTAACTTCTACAGGACTGGAGTCCTCTGGATAAAAGATGAACTGTGCCCCCGAAACTTTCTGGAAGAAATTAACTACTGGGGGGTGAGAATTAAGAACACCCATCGGTGCTGCCGAATTTCCTTTGAGGAAAGGCAAGATGAACTAAATGAGCAGCTTAAAGTCCAGAGGGAACTCCAAGCAGAAGTGGAGATGGAGGAAAACGAAGAGCTTTTCCAAGACATGGCTTTTGGCAAACAAAGGAGAAAGATTTGGAACTTAATGGAGAAACCATTTTCTTCAGTTACTGCAAAGCTCATGGCTGTGGCATCCAGCTTCTTTGTCTTGGTATCCCTTGTTGCCATGACTCTAAACACAGTAGAGGAAATGCAATACAGAACCCACACAGGGCAGTTGAGTGGCAAAACCTACCTTGAGTTTGTAGAGACTTTTTGCATAGCCTTCTTCACTATGGAGTACTTGCTGAGGTTGGTGTCCACTCCAGATCTGAAACGGTTTGCCAAAAGCGTTCTGAACGCGGTCGATTTGATCGCCATCCTCCCACTTTATCTACAGGTCATCCTGGAATGCTTCGTGAACGAGGACTATGGGAAGCACGATCAGGACATAGAAACTGTGGGGAGGGTGGGAAAGGTTGGCCAAGTCCTTAGAATCATGCGGCTCATGAGGATCTTTAGGATTTTAAAACTGGCACGGCATTCAACTGGGCTAAGAGCCTTTGGTTTCACTTTGAGGCAATGCTACCAGCAAGTGGGCTGCCTCTTTCTCTTCATTGCCATGGGCATTTTTACCTTCTCAGCCATGGTCTACTCAGTGGAGCACGATGTCCATGAGACGAACTTCACCAGCATTCCTCATGCATGGTGGTGGGCTGCTGTAAGTACAAATCTGCACATCAAGATAGCATTCCAAATGTATTACTCACAAAGTCACCTTCTTTTTACATAATTTCATTTTCTAGTTTAAAATTGAACTGGATTGGATGGTACAATTATGAATGAATAGGTGCTGATTTTACAAATAAATGCCAGTTTTTTTACACATTAATTGGAAAAATGCATTAGAAGTTGTCTTTTACAAAGAGTACTTCTGTTTTTATTGTAATGGTGTAAATTCAAAGCTAATGTAAGAAGTTATTCTTTCTCAATATAGAGGCATGTAAGCTGTGGTACAGTCAGTCTTGCAGTTGCATTTGAGAATATACAGAATATCTCCAGAAGCAGTACATGTCCCTGAATTCCATCTGTATACTCTAAGATGTTTAAGAAAATTTGGTTAAACTTTAACAAAGAGATTCTTTTTGGAGGTGACAGCAGTATTTATAATATAAGCAAAATGCACACATGTAACAACATTTGTGCCATATGTTTACTATGTAATCTTATTAGTATAAAAAGATCCTAATAAAATATTTTGTTAAAAGTGAAACTTGAACACTTTTTTTCTACAAAACCTAAGAAGGCTGAGCTCATTCTGAATAAGTTAAAATAAAATTCTATGCAAATAATTGTAACTGAACACTACTATCAGTCATCAGTACAGCAGTTCAGAGTAACATTGCAGTTGAAGACCCAAACACATACAAGAGATCATGTACAGAATGTAAAATGTACTGTATAAAGCCTTTTCAAAGACAGTCACATCCTGTACCCTAGAGAGATTTCTTCTTTTAAGTCTAGAGTACTGCTTTTAATGTAATGTTGCTTAGAAGGAGGATTTAGTTATTTTCCTCTTTCTCAGATGACTCTCCTTAAAAATGCCAGATGTTAGTGATTTAGAAAAAGACTAAGCTTGGCTAGTCTCTGCATAGCCTGGTACTGTGCCTATTTGTTAATTCCGGGTTTTTAATTAAAGTTAACTTTAATGACTTTATGTCATAGGTCTAACCTAAATAGAAACTACTGGTGAAATTATTAACCACCTAAACGGTATGTTATAAAACTTAAAGGAATATGAGAAATATTTATCGATTCCTGTCTTGCCATGACTATGGCCTCTACAGCACTAATTATCACACCTGGTCTTGGACAACTTCAAATCTTTCTATTTTTCTTTTCTAATTAAACATTTCCGGTCCTTACAAATTAATTGTAGTCTTCAGTCAGCAAGGGCTTCAATTAAGTTTGAGTTCGCTGACGTAGCCTAAGTCCAGCAGCGAGGAATGTGAATGCAGGATTCACATTATTACCCAGTTTGCTTCTCTGATGTATCTCATTTCACATCTAATGGTGTGAATGTACTGTACAAAAAGAGAATTAAAAAAAAATTAAACATGTAAAATAATAATTTTCTCCAATACTTTTTTTTTTCCATTCAAGGTGAGCATTTCTACAGTAGGATATGGAGATATGTTCCCCGAGACCCATCTTGGGAGAATTTTTGCTTTTGCCTGTATCTCCTTCGGGATTATCCTCAATGGAATGCCCATCTCTATCCTCTACAACAAGTTCTCGGATTACTACGCCAAACTGAAGGCGCACGAGTACACTTCCAATCTGAAGCGCAGAGGGAAAGTGAAATTTACGAAAAGAGCTGCCAAGAAGATTACAGAGTGTTGTGGGAACCAAACTCATAGATGATCTGATGCTTTTTTTGCTGTTCAGAAGACTTATTACATCAGCGAATATGACTGAGGCATGTGGTACAGTATAAATAGCAAGTTTGGAAAATTATAAACGGTACCCAGAAAGCTTTAAATTTGTCAATGGAAAAAAAAAAAATGTTTAAATATTTAAACATGTCCTCCAGTATAGTAAAGACATTCAAGCAGAGTACTGTAAGATTTTGGCTTACGTGACATGACATTACATACATGACAAAGCATAAAATCATATTTCTCCAAGTACATATTTAAAAAAACAAAACAGGAGGACAAGATCACATTTTTACAAGACATATAGTGAACACCAACAGTTTCCATTTGAAATATTAAGCACACTTATTGTACTGGGTTGCTATCAAAACAACACTTTTCATGTAACAACTTGATTCCAACGTCTTGGAATGCTCTTTTAGCAGCAATTACATATTTCCAAGGTTAATGCAACTGTGAAATCTGTGCCGTGAAAGGAAAAATAAATTGTCAGTGTTACTAACCGAGCTACGGCTATGAAATTAAAAGAGAGCTTGAGGCGCTCAAATTACTCATTGCTCAGCTGCGTTTATAGATTACATTTTCTTTTGAAATCCAAAAACCGCTCTAAGCACCACTTCCATGCATGTAATAAAAAGTCTGTAAAAATATATTTCACTGTGCTGTAGTGTTTTCTCTTTCACTTTATATTAAAAAAGCACAAAAGAAGGGAGTAGACTTAAGAAACATATACAATAATATACAGTACTGGGAGTCTGAGAAATTTTTCAGTTGATTATATATTAACAAACATTTGTGCATTTAAAAGCTAAATACACACTATATATACTGTATATATATAATATATATATATAATGTTAAATGTTCTGCTACATATTATTTCAAGCACAATGTTTAAATCTTTAATTATACATATCTCATTATATTTGATGTAATATAGGTTTTGCATATAAGACCATATATTATTAAAAGGACTTGTAAATTTGTAAGATGTCAGTTTTGGGCCACTGACAATACACTGAAAGTATATTTTAAAAATATTAATATACAGTACATGTAAAAAATATAATAAAGAGTTCTGGATGGTTTTTCCACATTTGTGACATAAATGATATGTACAAAGTAGATGCCATGTTATTCTATATGAAATTATACTTGAAAGAGGTATGACATTTTGAGCAGTACATTACAAAGTTTTTTTTAATAGCAATGCGAGTGCCACGATTATAATATATTGAAGTAATAAAAATGCATTGTCTTCATTTTGGGAGTAGAGATGCTTAGTTCTCCAAATAAATGATAGATATGATGGAAAATATATTTATTTGTATAATTTTTTCAATTATTAATTAAAACAGCCCATCAGTTTATGATTGTTTGTACATCTGTCAATCCATTTTCTAACTGCTTTATCCAGTACAGGGTCTGGGGGAACGAGAGCCCATCCCGGCAAGCAACAGGCACAAAACAGGATACACTCTGGACAGAACACCAATCCATCACAAGGCAAACAGACACTCACACAAGGGCCGTTATGTTTTTGGACTGTGGGAGGAAATCCACACAAACAAGGGGGGAATACACAGACTCCATGCAGATAGCATCCCAGGAACTGAACCCGGGCCCTGTGAGGCAGCAATGCTAACCACTGCACTACTGACTACATTTGAAATGAAAACCACGTACCTGATGAAAAACTGATCTATGACTAACAGATTATTTTCTATATGCCAGAAATACATTTGACTGACATTATGCATAGCCAAAGGATACACAGCAGCATATGTTAAAATTTATGGAACCTTTCAGAACCTTGGTGGTGATCATCTTCACCAAAGTGAATCATGGATTACAATAATACTCCAGTTTATCTTGCTTTTATAATCTGGAAAGAAGCTAATTACACGAAATGTCATTTCCAAAGAGGCAAATGTCCCCCCAGCCATATATACCAAAAGTTTCCAGAAAGCATCAAACTTTTAGGCTGCATAAAATATGCTGGCAATGATTGTTGGTGCACAGATCAATAAATGACAAATGAGGCATTATCATTAATTTCTTGCTGCACACAGTTGCCTTTAATTTCAACAATGGGCAAAATGTGGCAAACTGCCCAGTCCTTAGAAATTAGATTGGCAGTTTGCCAAAAGTGGAAAATAAGCATCATTAAAATATTACAGAGAACATTTGTGAACTGAAATTCAATTACATTCTTCCTTACTGTGACGTTTACAGGAAGAATCATGTACCGATTAGAAGACAATCTGGGAAAAATGCTACTTAAATACTAAGAAAAAGAGTGTTAATTTTAAGTAGTAAATGTGAAACATTCTTTGAAACCTGAGTAGGGAGAAGTGAGATACAGAGTACAAAAACAAAAGTATGTCCAGAACTCAGCTAAAACTACTCAGCATCAGCACGTTACTCCCATCTTATGGATATTGATTGCACTGGTGCCTATGAAATTTAGTGCTAATTTTAAGACTCTCCTGTTCACATTCAAGACACTGAATGGTAGATCTATGTCACTAAAGGTCTTATTGCACATATAGTCTGAGACTATAATCTGACATTTTGCAATTCATGCCTTCTCACTCAGCTGCAGACCAGGCTCCACACAACAGACAATAGCGTTTTGTCATATGCAGCACCTCTTCTGAGGAACTCATTGCCCAGATCCCTTGCACACTCTGTGACTGTGAATAATCCTAAAGGTGGCTGAAATATTCATTAATGCTTTTCATGTGTAGTTTGTTTATTGTTTTACTAAGGGATCAGTTTTACAATGTTCTTTTTTCTCTGTTTTATATATTATACATGAGCTCTTGTACAGCGCTTTGAGTGTTTAAAAAAGTCTTAGGAATAAAAATGTATGATGTTCATCCTAAAGTGGATGAAGGAATCAAAAGGTAATAAAATCCATACTGTTAAAATATCTGAGCACCTGTTTTTTTATATAACACTCTCTATGGTAATCGAAGAATGTAACACCTGTTAAACATTTTAAAACTTTTCAACATAAAAAGATGTCATGCAACAGATAGGCCACAACCTGAACATATCCTTAGGAGGTGTATTTTTCCTTTGGTATGGAAAGTAGTACATTATCATTGAATAAATTATTTTGCATTGTGCAATCAAGATATTTTAATTTCAAAAATGAGGTTTTTCACAAAGACGAGCTGGTGTCTAAATCTTGAGTGCACAATGACGTGAGAAGAATACTGTTTTAATCTGAAAATTATTTTTTCACATGTAGATCTTAATTGTACCTGTGTACTAGGAGTATCTTGTAAACTACTGTAAAAAAATATGAATGGATTGGGCAACCCCAATGGATATGTAATTGTCCAAGTTATTGTTTTTAATGTCCTTATTTGAACAGCTGAAAGCCCTCATGCAACAATAAATTGTTCGAGCAAATCCTAGTTTAAACTACAACAGCTGGATGAATATGAATAGTACCGATTCAATACATCTTTAAATGTCACACAAGATTAAATTTTGATAAGCCGATTTCTGAATTTACAAACATTGTGCCATGACGAACACACTGAGGTGCTTAAAGAAGCTTCTATAACACTTCCTGTAAAACATATTTGATACCTTTCTTAGTACAGTATGAGTCAGTTTATCACAAATTATTCAAAGTCTATATTGTACTGGCCAGAAAGCAATTTATATACATTTCCTGGGGCACACCACCTTATATAACTTCTTTATAACTGAGGTCAAGAAAAAAGAGTAGTTTCTGTGCATGAGTGCTTTCACGGCTCATGGAAATGTGACAGATTCAAATTACAGACGATCACAGGCTTTTTGTAAGATGTCATTGCTACACAATCAAAGCCCACTTCTTGAAAGCAGTTTAAATGTATGATTTTTTCAAGTCCTTGCTCCATGAACAGCCCTGAATTAACCTGTTTTAAATTCCACACAGCTTCTAATTATTTTCAGTTCCAATGTTTTATAAAAAATGATACTCATGAATTGTAAAAAAAAAGTTAAGGTCATCCAAGTTTAAAAACAATTACTGGTTCTGAATTATATAATTGTTACACATTATTTTGTTTTGAAGCAGTCAGGAATTGAGATTCAAACCTTGTATCTTGAAAGTAGTTAAATGTATTTCTAATATTGACTTCAGACTGAGGATTCTAAAAAAATATTGATAAAAATTAAACAATTATATTCCATTTTGAAATGGATATTTTTTTGCATAAGCTAAAAGTTAATATAAATACTTCCTAGAATTCTAATTCATAAGATTTGCCCATGCTTTTGACCATCAGAATGTCTGCAGGTAAGAAATACCTATATACAGTACACGATCCAATGCAATAGCATTCTACTAGGAAAAACATGTACAAGAAGCCATTTTTCTTAAAAGTACTTGTTATAAATTGGAAAAATGAGGCCCATTGAGACATAAAATTAAGATCTCAAGAGCACTGTATTGAATAAAATCTATTCAGAAAATTAAGGTCAAATTGATATTGATAATCTTTCAGATTAAGAGACTTCAGCATCTTAAAAGTGTTCCAGAGAAATCCTACTTCTTGGCAGAGGCAAATAACAAAAATGCTAGGACAGATGGCTATCGACGCAGAAATTGAATAATTTGCACGTAAGAATATATGAGCACACACAGCACAAATGGATATTTGGGGCTGAATTAGTGCAATGATTGTAGCATAGTAGTGTCCATCTTATTGCTATGTAACAATACATTTAAAAACTTAATTGTTAAATGTTCTGCACAAAATGTTAATTTAACATTTTTAAAGTCATCTTCCAAATTTCACCCATCAACAACCAATTTACTTGGTATGTACTGTATGATAAGATTTGGAAATTGCTAGCTAACTACAGAGGTTAGACAGCTAGAATCAAGGAACCAGTGATCTTTTTCATTAGTGAACTTCAGACCTGATCAGTTTCTTCAGACACAAGCATGTCTGGAGCATCCTCAACTGATTTCCAAGTCATTATCCCAGGTAACCCCAATCCCCAGAAACTGCATAAAAAAGAGTCACAGAATAGGAAAAACCAGTGGTAAAAAAAAACTAGATTACAAATTAGATTTCTAATTTTGCTCAGAGACAAAAAGCATCAGATTAAATTGTTTGGAGAACTCCAGGTATGATCTCTTGTTCTTTCTAATTTACACATCTAGATTGTTCATTTTGTAATAGAAGCCTACAAATCTAAGAGATCAACACAATTTTTTGTAGTTGAGGTTGACATAGCATCCAAAAATAAATATACAACATATAAAAGATCCATCCACCCATTTTCTAACCACTTTATCAATACAAGGTCACGGGGGAGCCAGAGCTTATCCTGGCAAGCTATATATAAGGATATAATAGATGTCCTTCTTAAATGTGCAGAACAGAAAGCAAAAAAAAAAAAAGAAATTTCTAATAAATCATCAGGGTTTAGAATTGCTACTAATTTGTAATCGACTCATGCATGCAAACATAAAATGGCTGCTTAGCAGTAATTCAGTATTTATTCCACCTTTGTTCTGTGTTGCTCTTAGTGGTTATTAAACAATTCTTCATGAGGGAGTGGTCTATTTTGGACTTTCTGTCTGCTCTCAAACTCTCCACCAAGAACAAAACACACAAGCACACACAGATAGCAAGGACACTAAACAGACTAAATCTCCCATCAGTTTAGAAAGGCATATAATATGTAAAAACTCGGGTTTTATAATTTAGTTATTTTCTGTGTTTTTGTGAAATAATTAACACATAGACCTTACTACGGGCTCGATAAGCTGTCAGACCCTGCCAAAACACAAGAGCAAAACCCCACAAGTATAATATCGCAGGTCCAGTGCCACAGAAGACACCAAAGTCCTTGCATTCAAGGACTAATGGTCTCATTCCCACAATTCACATTGATGATCCCATTTTGCTTGACTTCTGAAACAGTTCTAGAAGTGGCCCATTTTGAAAGCTACTGCTGTAAAAAGCCAAAAGCCAAAATCCTATTTTCACAGCAGTTTCAATCAATCGCCAACTACAAAGCAGCATGGTATAGCTGTGTGAATACACTGTACCTCAGGTTACAATTTGATATTCCCAAGTCCTCTTTTATTGGAGTTATTTCATTAAAATGCTACCAAAGTGGCTCCTTGGATGTTCTAGCAAGTGCTGCTGGAGCTGGGTCAAAGTACCTGCCTTATTGCACACCTGTGACTCCGATCCTGAAAAGATATTTCTACAGAGTTGTCAAATCCCCACCCCCAGAACGCAAAAAACAAAACTCAAAACAATGACACTTTATTTTCTGAGAACATATAATTGTACAAAATATTTACTAACAGATCTTATACTTTGTCATAATGCTGTATAAAACCTAGAAAATTTCTTAAACTGATTCAACCTGATGTGAACAACAAACAGGAGAACAGTCCCTCAGACAACAACCTTCTGTATACTGTATCAGTTGTTGGTTTCAAATATTTGAGCTTCAGTGTATTAGCATGTACAAAGCAATTAAGCTACAGTTATAAACTCCACTGAACAGCTAAGAAAAATCTCTCTCTCAGATGGTATATTTCTTAGATATTATTGAATATTTATAAAAATGGGTAACATTCAGCTTTCACCTTCCAGGTTTAGGGTATGTAAATTCAAAAACCCAGGATATAAAATAAATGATTATACCGTCACAGAACAAAATGGATAATGTTTCTGAAAAATGGCAGAGAATGTAATTTTCAGAATTTGAGCTCCAATTAAATATTTAATAGGAAACACAAACACACAAGTAAACAGTATCTGCTTGATACATTTTCATGTGCAATGTCTTGTACTTGGCACTGACCTCATGTATCATTTATGTTTTAATTAAATATACATTTTTATGTGTGTGTTTCTTAAGGATGTAAGAAAACTTTTTCAAAAGCTTTAAACAGACTACATAAAAATAAGATAACAAGATAACATAAAAAGGGTGTTACATTAAAAATCAACTTTATTTAGCTAGCTTTTCCAGCAGGGCTTCAATCCCCTTTGAATTTTCAATTTTCTTCAGTTTGGGTACAACAGACTTCAAAGCACACTTGATCTCATCTGCAACTCCATCATCGACACTCTGAAGAAGACTAAAAAAAATGCAAATTAAAAACACTACTCAATCACTAATGCCCACACTTGCTCAGTGAAGGAATAACCTGTAACACTAGAAGTGAAAAAAGAGTCTGCATGCTCCTTTATATACTGTTAATTCACTAAGCCATTTATCAAATCAAAAAACACTGAAGGGTTTAATCTATCACTGTACTTATTTTTCTCTTAGCTCATGGGCAATGGGAGAAGAAAGTAATGGCAATGAAGGTCATCAAAAGTTGACAGTGCCTCATGGAATTCTGTTGCCTAGCAAAACATGAGGGCTGAAAAGGTTACTAAAAACACAAACGATTTAGTACACAAAATGAGAGGAAGTAAGGAGGATAGATTTAAGTTTTAAAATTGGGGACTCCAAACAAGAAAGGGGAACAACCTATGGTACCTATTCTAACAGGTAGCAATGCCCTGAAAAATGACAAATATATAAACACTAACTTTTTTATAATAAAGGCTTGTGTGTATTAAGTGCATATAGTACAGGACAGTACTTAATATTGATTTTAATATGCATATTATTTTAATATTTTAATAAATATGCAATTATTTTAATATGCATAGATAATTTTTAGTTATTTTAATATTTGTTAACACGTTATATAACTACTATACTGTACAGTAAATGAGAAGGAGTATTGTTGTTTTCCTATCTATTGTTTTTTCATCAGTTAATGACGTTACTCAAATAATTAACCTGTAATGTTATTGGTTTCATTCTTAATCCCACCCATCCTGTGCTGCATTAAAGTTTCAGTGTTTCAGCAAACATTTGTTGAGTTTGCAACCAACAGGAGATTATAATATAGGAGGAAACAGGAAATTAATTTCTGTTATGAGTTTTCACCTTATGATCAGTTTTCAGTTTTCATTGTATAATGAGCAATTACCATACTGTGGCACACTTGTTTGGGAACACTGCATGAGACTAATGAAACCTAATCTAGAAGGAGAAAAATTCTCATTTACCATAACTTTTTAAACTTCTTTTAAAAAGCATATGCAAGAATGTTTTATGTTTTTCTGCTACATTACTTTATTTTTAGTTTCATAGCTTTTAATATGGGATATAGTCTTAAATAAACCTTAAAGATATATACAAAAATGTCTAGCTGTTAACACCATTATGCCTTTAATAGTAACCTTTAGAACCTCTTTCACTACTTAAGGTCTTACTGGGGATTATAAGAGGTCAAACACTAAGACCCAGGAGAAGAAGATAAATAATCCTCAGCTTGCAGCCTGATTAAAATCTGTCAGCTACAGAGGGTGACCTAAAACAGGCCTTTCAGACAGTATAGTCCAAAAAAGTTGGAACATATATTCAAATGACCTATTCTTAACTACCAGCAGTGCCAAGTAAAGATTAGAAAGTTGCTGGATGTTTTGGCTTTCTGACTTATTTTAAAATCTACTGTGTTATAGTAACACTTCATACCTTCATAATACCAGAGGAAAAAAATTCAGTCTTTGACATTGTGAATCTAATTTTCTCTTTTGCTCTTTTTAAATTATATTGCAACACAAATTGTATATAAATTTGACATCACATTCAACATCAACTTACCAACAGAGAACTATGGCTCCCCGGTTCACGCTGGCCCATGTCTTCAGCTTCTGAACTCCTACTTGTTCCAACAGTGTTCTCGAAAAACTCACTGTGAACAGAAATGTATCAAAGGTTCATCAAACATACGGCACAGGGACAAGGCTGGGTACACCCAGAGCCCTCCTACTCCCACTTCATTCTGTAGGTATTTCTCTTATTATAATAGTGTGAAACAATGTGTCAAAGGTGTAAATGCAGTGTAGGATAATACAGTTACTCTGCTGGGTTCACTACTATGTAAATTGCCTCACTTCATAGTATACCAAGAATTAACCAAAGGTGTGAAATAAAGATGTAGTTACATTGCATGGAGCTCACAGGTTACAATAACCCTGGTAAATGCATTACTATATACTGGAATACACAAGCAAGTTCCCATAAGACTTGTGATCTTATTTCACATGGATAAAAGCCAGGTGAATTCTGCTCAAATACTTTTGATTGTTAAAGCTCAGACAATAAATTATTAATGCATTATTACTGGAAGCCGCAAAACATTTCGGCATTACTTTTATATTTTCAATGCTCTCCTGGCTTTAGCAGGATTACTGAATTCTGCCTATAAACAACCTCAACATTACCCTCTCTTCCAATCTCCTTCATCTTAGCATCCTGTTCAATTAGCCACTTCAGGACCAAGTGCCCTGCAGGATGCTCTGCCATGTGAAGCTAGAGAAAAAAAGAACTTGCATCAGTTTACATGTTTATCCGTGGTACAAATTTATATGTTCCTTGGTGGCCATCTGTAGCCAAGTATAATTTGATAATACTGGTTGCACTCATTCTGTTCCTGAAGAGCAATGTAAATCTTTTCCATTGAAAAACTCTATGCAGAGCCATTTCATTTCAGCTATGTCATTTATTGCCAATTATTTTGTGTTATTTTCTTTAACACTAAGAGTTGCTGAATTGACAGCAAGTCAAAACTGCTAACAAACTGAAAAGGAAGAAGAGCTGTGAATTTCTGACGCTGATCCTCACCTGTCCTTCTTTTCCACCTGGGACAAACTCCTCTGCAGCAAGTTTAGCCACAGAGTCCATAGCAGGCTTCAGGTCACCTAAGGCAGCTCCCAGGATGTCCGTGACCAGCACACTCGATGCTTTGTCCATCACCATTTCCCTAGTGTTTTCACACAGGTACTGCAGCAGAGGAGGGGAGATTGCCTCCAGCAGCTCCCGACGTCTAGTCTCCACATCCTTCTTGCTGAGAGAGACAGGAGAAAGCATGAAAAATGCACACTGGCAAGCAATTTGAAAAGTACACCAAAATATATCAGAGGAAACAAGTCACAATAAACTGGTTAAGAATAATGTTTAAAAAGTTAAAACAAGCTAACAAAAAACCCCCAAAAAAGCACCTTGGAGCACAGCAAGAACTCTTGATTCAACTGACTCAGATTTGCAGCAAATCACTTGTCATGAAGCTCACTTGGGCCCCAAAATGCAGCTTATCTGAGTTTAAAGATTTTAAAATCTAAAAGTTTAGATGGAGTTTCAAATGAGCAGTTCTGCAAAATATATCCGAACGTTGCCCTGGATTGGAATTAGACTTGTTTCCCAAACCAAAAAGTATGTGTGTGATACAGTCAAAAGCATTAATAAAAGCTCTTGCTAATGTATCAGATTCAATAATGTTTGGTTAGAACTCTTGATCCAACCGACTTGGTTTTGGGATACAATTGCCAATACACTGGGCCTCAAAATCCAGCACTAAGCTTAAAAAAGATCTAAGTGTGAATGCTAACCCTAACCCTAGCTGGGGTTTCAAACGAGCAGTTCCGCAAACTATATCAGAGCCTTACCAGTCATCAGATTTTGACATGACACTCAAAACAAAAGGTATGAGTGTGAAACAATCAAAACAATTGATAAAAGCTCTTGTAAATGTATTAGAGTCAGTAATGATTGGTTACAACTTATGATCCGACCAACTCACTTTGAGATAGAATTACCGAGCTGTCTTCCAAGCACTAAAAAGTCTCAGAAAAAAAAATTCAGATAGGAGCAAAAAATCACTTGTCCTGAAGCTGATCCAGTGCTGAGCTTAAAAATTGTCCAAGTAGTTTGTGAATGCCAACCCTAACCCTAGCTAGGGTTTCAAATGAGCAGTTCCGCAATCAATATCTGAACCTTAGCAGGCATCGGATTTTGACATGATCCTCAAACCAAAAAGTATGAGAGTGAAACAATCAAAACCATTGATAAAAATTCCTTGCAAATGTAATAGATTCTATGTTTGGTTATAAATTTTGATCCGCCATGCTGAATGCTAACCCTAACCCAAGCTGGATTTAAAATTTCCTGTTTTTGGTTCACAAACATTTGTTATGACTTGAATAGTTCAGGTTTTTAATTCTTTTAAGCACTACAGATGAACTACATGATTTCTTGGTACTTTTAAAACATGGGATTTACGTAGAGATTCTTACCTGTGTGCATTACCATCTCCCTTTTCCAAGACCTGGATTATTTCAGGTAGGAAATGTGCTGGATCTCTAGGACTCAATAAATATAGCAGCACCTTCTTCCCATATTTATTGTTGACGATATTTGGCAAGGAATTTACCATTTCCTAGGAAGACAGACATGGTTGAGAACATACTAGCAATCATATTATTGACCCATTATACCTTTAAACTACAAATATTGAAAAATCAATGCCTTACCATTTCAGTATGGTCTTAATAAATGATGATTGCTTACATCTGTAAATTACTTTTCACCCTGAAGCGCTTACCATATAGGAGGGGGGCTCACTACATTCACCAACAAAGTGCAGCAAGCAACTTGAGGACACACAACATCCAAAATGTAGCAGTAGCTCCATACAACTGACTAGGTGGAGAAATCAAAAACTATTTCTCCAACTGAGTCAAGCAAAAAAAAAAAAAAAAGAGTCCAGATTTTATAAGCCCAGAGTGGTATTTAGCCAGGCACTGGGGTGACATCCCTGCTCTTACAGTGTCATGGGATCTTCACAACCATTTACATCCCTCTTTAACATCTCATCTGAAGAACATCACCCAAGAAAACATAAGGAACTGGATCCACCTTCTTGTCAGTACTGAAAGAGTACAATAAAAAGGAACCCTGTTTTCCCAAAAAATATTAAGAGATACAGAAATATTGCCAAAAATGACCTCTAAACATAATCAAGCTGCAAGCTCCCTATCTAATCACTTACCGAAATTATCAATTGTTTCACCAGTTTGGTGTCATCAATGCAATCAAATGCAGCCAAAAGAACTAAGTGAGAAAACTCGCCCTGAAATGAAAAGGATGAATTGCAGTAAGAAAACCTCTATTAGAAAGGCTGAATTATGTACAAGAACAAAAAGAATTGGCTAATTTTATTCTACCTATAGAACTTTATTGTATGACCCAAAAATGCTTCAGGTATCTCTAGAGTAATTATACATCACAAAATTGGATTCAAAACTGAATAATTGAATTAAAAAAAACTTACCGTAGCAATTTTTTCAATGTATGTCTTCATCGTTTTTACAATAACTTTTCTGTCCTAAAAGGTTATGCAAGAAACAGAAAACGTAACATGTAGTGCAAATAGATAAATGAACCAAACATACAAAAGAGACCACAGTCACATCTTTTTTTTCCATTTACCAAATGTTATAATTGAACACTATCAAATGCCTACATTCTAATCTTATGGACAGCAAAGTAAAAGTGAACTCTACTTCAAAATGTATATTAAAAGAAGCAGAATGGGACAGGCTTGTTTACTATACTGTCTACCAGGTAACTGGCTTCTGAGGTCACAAAACAATGAATGTGGAAATCTGGACTGTTTTTTGTATTGTCTGCTGTTTGTTGGGCTAAATACTTAGACTAGCAATTGCTCCATGCAGCGAGAGAGAGCTAGAAGGTAACAGGAAGGAGTGATGCAGCAGTCATCAATAACAATACAAGATGACAGGGACCTGGCAGGATTCGCTACTGAGTGGCAAGACGAGCACACTGACCAACACTAGCCCACCCAACCTGGAGAATCTTGGTCACAGCCTGCTTAATAACATATCCTAGATTCAAAATGGGGCCTGACAGCAGCCAGTTTTTAGGAAGTTTCTTTAGATTTGACTATACCACATCTTATTTGCAGACCAGTCTGGTTG
The DNA here is from genome assembly GCF_055471065.1 of Atractosteus spatula. Taxonomy (NCBI): domain Eukaryota; kingdom Metazoa; phylum Chordata; class Actinopteri; order Semionotiformes; family Lepisosteidae; genus Atractosteus; species Atractosteus spatula. The sequence goes on along the minus strand of NC_142708.1, from coordinate 59,447,028 downwards.
AATTCATCTGAGCATGCACACACCAGTGATCATTTTGAAGTAATTAAGATCATTATGCTTTCTTAAAAACAAAGTTCATTTCAGCCTGATACACTAAGCTGTAGTCTACAGTTCTTGTTTTCCTTTGGTGATGCACTGAAATTTCATATTCCTGTCAAAAAAACAACCATTTACATTTAACGGAGCTGTTTCATCTGGCCACAGTTTCTGTGCCTTTGAAACAAATGGTGTTTATTTTTTAACGAGATGTCCAAGATACAACGACAGCCTGTAAAACTGTAAAATTTGATCAACACAACTGCATTTCAGTCCCTCAAGCAACAAATTAAAGTGCGACTAAACTATATATATTATATTGTTATATTATTGGACATGTAGAGAATTGTAGCTTACCTTTGTGGTTCCATGCCATAGGCAGTGCATAGCTACTCTGGCTCCATCATGTGTATGAGCCACGTATATTACAGCTTCCCTTATTGATTCAATCATTTCCTTTAAAAAGAAAGTTACATGGAATATTTGAACTTGGAACATTTCTTTAAATATACCATGTAAAATTAGCTTTTGCTTCAATTTCACAAATTATCCTACAAAGGCTTGACAAGAACAAAATCACGATCGCAAATTTAACCAAATACATTTTTGTTAAAATTGTTTTATACTTGGGTGTACATAATGCAAAATAACAACAAACTCACCGTTCGTAGTTTTTCGGGGGCATAAAGGAAAAAGTCAAGGAATACCTTGTGGACCAATGAATGCTTCACAACTGCCTCTCTGTCAATGACAAGGTTACCTCTCCATCAATACAAATAGTGTGAGCTCAAGTCAAGAAAACAAGGTCACAATGTCAAACAAAAATGGTATGGGTTTTACACAAAATATAACTTTTCCAGCTTTTTCTTAAACCTTACAATATGTTCGCAACTGTTATTTACCAACTTGTTGTTAAAAGTAACAACAAGCATAAAAGACAAGTATTTCGTAAGAACAAGCACTTTATATACAATTTTTTCTTTTTGTTACCAAGACCAGATGCTGCTAAACAAGTGCCCACTAAGATGCAAACCTGAGAAGAGGTTTATTGAACCACGAGAGCTTGAATGGATGCAAAATACTTTTCTTCCTCCATTGCTATGATTGTCATGAAGGTAAACAATTCCACAAATGACAAACAGGTCAAATAATTTTTAATGAAGATGAATCTATTCAGTAATGTTTCGCTGAATTGTTCATTACCATTACCAGATTACCACTGTTCACCTGTATTGGCCATTTGGATGGATCACAGATGTGAACTCACAACTAAATCATTCTAAATCAAATTACAGTGTGCAGTGGTTTTCCGATATCATGATTCCTGCATTACCACAAAGGAAGTTATTTCATTTAAAACAACCCAGGACTTCAAATATGAATTCAACATGAATCTGCTCTCACTCTCTGAAATTTCTGATTTCTGATTCAAAATATTTTAAGGAAATTTCAAAGTATCTGAATTTTGAAGAAACCTAGTACGAATCTTTTTATATGACTACACTTACTTTTGGGCCATGGGAGTCAGAATCTGTTTCATTTCTTCCAAGATGCTCTTTGTTTTCTCTGGGTTGGCGTCAAGCACTTTCTCTAGTGTAGGGCAGAGGGCTGACTGAAGAAATAACAGACAAGTGTAAAACTGTTCACAAGGGCTTTACCAAAAACTGGTAATACCATGTATAAAAATGTACATTTGTTGAGCTTGAAGCCACTACATGATGATCATAGTTTACATGAATATATATATATAAGTAGCTTGTATATTTGTACTGAATAATCACAGATTGACGGACATGGATGAATACAAACAAAATAAACATGCTATACAAATATTAACATAACTTCTACATATCATAAAATAATAAATGGTGATACTTATGGACAGTGCATCAGAATCTTCTAAATTTTAATATTTTGTATTAAGTAAATGTTATATAATGCAATGCCTTCCACATACAAGTTTATGTGTTGCTTGGATTCTTGATGTAACAAATGAAATTTTAAATGGCAAGATAATCAAAAATGTGAGTTTAACCTTACAAGCAACCATTAATTTTAATTACCTTTACCCCACAGATTCTTCAAACTCTGTGCTAATTCACAGAGCTACAACACAGTACTAAAAAGTAGTTTCTACATTTTAGTGCTGTATACATAATTAACAGTTTGACTGCAACATTTCTGGAGTAAAACTGGTCATATGGATTGGATACACTAAATGATTTTGTTGCCTAATTTTCAGTTAAACTAACAGTATGATGGGCTTTACAGAGAGTATTCTATTCTGTAACAGACTACAACAAAAGAAAAACATAAAAGGTTAGCCTTAAAAAAGCCTGTTCTTTTGCCTCTCCTGTCCCATCATCTTGGTACCCACCTTGCAGACTTGGAATGTGTTGCCATAGAGCTCCTCTGTCAGCATCAGTCTCTGCTGCAGAATGGCTTTGTCATTGTAGGCGTACTCTACTACTGAAGAAGCCTCAGAGTGTCTCAGCATCTGCCTCACTTGTCCTTTGAAAGACTTCATAACATCTGCCACTTGCTGCTTGTTCCTAGCGATGAAGGACAAAGAAATTTAAAGTTTATTTAAAATCTTTCAAAATTTTACAGGCATAAGACACCATCTGCCTACAATGAACTGGCAAGCAGCCCTCTGAAAACAATAACCTAATAAACTTGTTAATTACGTAGACTGCAACTTAAAACTTAACTGATATTTAAAAATACATTTTTTTAATTAAATGTATTCTAACAGTGTTGCATAGTTTATGCACCATAAGTTTATTTTCTTTCTTATATACCTGAGAAGTAAGGGTGAGTTATGGAGGGTCAGTGAAACACACTGTATAATTTTTAAAACACTTTATCAGTTATTTGTTCTCTCTGTGCTGCGTTTCTTTCAAGTGACAAAAATAATGTGAAGTTTACATCATTTTTTCAGCTTTTATGAATATTTTTGTAGACCTAATGCATACGTTTGATTACTTACCCATACATTAAAAACTTTTTAACAATATTTCTTGCATATTTTGACTTGCTCAGCTCAACCAGGTGATCTGCAAGTTAAAATAAAAATGTGTTAACAACTGGCAAGCCATCGTTATGTTTAATGATAGTCTGGACCTACAGAACATCATAACTTCAAGAACTCTATGTTATAGAATGCATCTTAACCAACCTCCCTTATTATTTTTAATTCATTTATGACCCCTTTATTTGTTATTTAACAAAACATTTAAAATTCAAAGACTACCAAGGAACTTTTAAGTGTTCAAAATCCTGAAAGGCACTGAAAAAAACCACCCAACCCAACTTCTACAGAATGAATTGAAACACATACCAGAGGACAGAAGTGGTAACTTCGTGGAAGTGCACTGCACTGCCCTGTTGCTGAGGCTGACAAACCGGCTTATTTCAAGGATGAGATCCTTGGATCAATTAACAACTAAACAGGCTAGATGGGTCAAATGGCCTCTTGTTTGTAACCTTTCCTATGTCCATAAATACCTTTTAACTCTTCAAAGACTTCTTGTCTTTGATGGTCATTTCCAAACTGAATGTAACACTGAAGCACTCTGGTGGAGTCATGTGCAAATGCAATCTAGAAAACAAAATTTATTATGATGCTTATTATGAGACTACGGCAAAAATCGCAAACACCAAATTGGAAAGCAGACCTCTGAAGAACCACTATAAGAACAAAGAACTGTAGAAGTTACCAAAGGCACTCTGATAGCTGGCAAAAGTTATTTGAATTATGGTTCGATGACATTTTAAAATTGTACATTTGTCCTGTTATTATGTAATTCCCAGTGAAGCAGATTGAGACATGTTAAAAAGGAAAAGGTTATTCTATCTGTGACCTGAGCACTCAATACCACATTAAGCTTTGAACTTAGACACAGATGGAAATTTGCTTCCAATTTATAAGCAATTCACAAGCTGTTTTCCAACATACTTACACTTTTTATTTTGCCACGAACTAGTTCCTGTAGCTCACTCATCAGTTTTGCCCTTTTCTCTTTGTCACAATCTTTTCTGTAAAAAAGAAACACCAATTACTGTGACAAACTGCGATATTTAATTTTCAATAGATCATCACCTTTTTGTTCTGTTCTACACAAATACAAATCTTAATATGAACATTAAAAATTTCACAAAAATGATTTTTTAAAATGTCTTTCTGTGAAGTGGTTTTTGAGGAGATTTGTCTTTTCCTTCATCTGATTTTACTCCATTACTTTTCTTGCAGAAAAAAAGAAAAGGAATGTAATTTCTACTATTTGTTTTAAAAGAATCTATTTTTCCTCACAGAGGAACATTAATTAATAGGATAACAAAAATGAGGGAGTTAAAAGCTAATTGGTCCAAGGATCTACATCCAGATGACACCATGGTTTCTTCCAAGATTGCTGGGTTCTCTCTTCCATCGTGGTTCATGGTTTTTCCATGTACCCACAACCTTTTGCATAAAGAAGTGCTTCCTTTTCTCATCCTTAAATTCACTTCCACATTTGTGTTTCACTGCTGGTTCTGATTAAGTCCACTGGCTTGAGTTTGCTTTCTAGGATTTTAAATACCTGAACCATGTTCTCTTGTAGATTAGAACGTAAATTAAAAATAAGATAAAAGATAAGAAAATTAAATTTATATTATAATATATTATTATTAGCATTATTATTATATTATTAAAAAATGGTAATGAACAAATATGTTAGTACACTGTTCTCTACAAAGACACGGTTGAACTGATTTCACTATTACAACCGAAGCAGACTACTGCAATGATGCCCATGCCGATATTCTATATTAGTTTAGCAGAAGCTAACCTGTTTAAAATCACAGTCACGACAGAAATGAAGAGTGAGTTTAAAATACCATGTTCAAAGTTCCAAAACATCTCAGGGCCTGATAACTAAACACTGTGTATATACTTATACTGTATATTAATGAAAAGGGATATCTGAATACACAGATTTCAATTACTTCTATACTGATACCGCTCTTTAAGAGACCTGTAACGCATTAAAAAATTAAATTTACTGCCAACACTTAGCCAGCTTACTTTAATATACATAAAACAAGATAAAAGCATTAGTAATTGAATACTGTGTTTTACCTCCTAACAGTCTCCCACACTTGTTTGGCTCTGCTTATAATATGATAACTGTCCTTCTTTTCACTCTGCTGTCTGTTTAACTTCAGCTCCTTCTTCTTCTGTTTGAACTCATCCCACTTAGGTTTCTTTGCTTCAGAACCTGCACAGGATACAAATTAAAATTGTTTTGGATGCGAGATGAAAGGAAATACAAAGATCATATTCAAAAGTAACAGTTCATTACATAGCAAATTTTTCCCCGATTCAACACTGAAAAAAATCTAATAGGGAATTAAGGCATCCATCATTTTGTTGTTTAAAGTATTGTTCCAAAGAGAACAAAATCTGCAAAGGACACTTTTTCCAGGCTAGACAAAACGTTGTGTTCTTCTATAAAAAATGAAGCAGGAATTTTTTTTTTCCCAGCAGGTGTCTTAAGACTGCATCCAAGAGAAGTAATAAAAGCTTGCCTGTATAACACTGTGCAAGCTTACATTTTCTTCATGAAATTCTCAAAGCCTAAAGATCCCTAAATTAAGTTGGGACCCTTGTGTTTCATCCCTAAACATTTTGTATAAATCAGTATAAAAGAAAATTAACACTTCTATCTTTTCCCAAGTTCGTCTTTAGCTATAAGCAATTACAGTCATAATTACAGTATAAACTTAGTACAGTTAAAGACTACAGTCTCCTAGTCATGCAGAGAACCACAGACTTCCAAAACTTTCCAAAACTAGCACCCTCCAATACCAACAATGTTATTCAGTAATGGGTATAATAAATAAACTACACTTACCCAACTTTTTTTTACTTTAACACATTCATCTTAACAGGTAGTTAAGTCTGCTTTTGAATTAAGGAATTTAAAATACCAGCTTTAACATGCATTACTGTAGAATTCGAGTGCATTGACATGTGGTCTATGACTGTGAGAAATATGAACTTCCAACATCTAAAGGCTTCAGAACAGGAGTAACTAAGTATTTCAATAAGTAATGGATTAAATTAAGTCATTAAGTGTTCAATAGGAATGAAAAATAAAAACAAAAATAAGCAGAATCAACTGTATATTCTAATAAGTAGAGTCACTGGTGTTAACCCTCAAACTTTCAGAAACAGTTCCATTGTAACTGCAACATACTCTGAAATTAAAATAACAAAGAAATTTACCTTCGTTTTGTGCGTCGTGTGTACGTTTCCTTTTACCAGCAAACTTTCCATCCGTTTGCTTTTTCCTAGGAAACTTATGTGCTCCCCCCTTTGCACCAGTCTTTTCAAATTTTTTCCCTTTCTCCAAAGTTTTTGCTTTTAGTTGCCATTTCCCTGCAGGTCTACCTGTAGATTCTGGTTTACCTTCACAAAAACAAGCAAAGGAGCCAAAAAATCAAATTGCAGACTAATCAAGAAAACAGCCTTTGACAAAGGAGAAAAATGCTACTAACTATTTTAAGACATCAAACATTTTTAAACATCAAATTGATGTTAAAAATGTATTTATAACACTGATGCATAAACTTTACAATGGTTGCATTATAGTTTCATATCAATATTAAGTCGGTGTTGAAACAATTTTTCTAGACTTTCATTTGTACATACTTTTCGGAATGTTTGAGCATTTGTTTTTCACTTGGAGGTCGTGTGTTAATTAATAAAATCTGATTTAATATCTTGACTTCAGGCTGTTAGAACACAAAATGGGTTACTTTGGAAATGATTGTAGACTTCTACGGGCATTGCAATAGTTCAGAATAATTTTGCACCATTACAAAAGAAAATACCTTTGAATTGTCTTCCTTTTCCCGGTTTCTTTGAAAATGTTTTCTTGTTTTTTGCTTCCATCTCAACACACTATTTTAAAAGAAAATATTAAACATGTAAGAATAGTAATTGTTTTAGATTTTTTTTGCCTTTTAAGTCAAATGAGTTGACATCCAAGTAATACAGCTGTAATACAAATAAATATTAAATTATTGTAAAACTACAGCATGCCTATGTCAAATTAACCATTTTAATGCGGAACAGTCCTGAGGAGCCAGTACTGCCAGGATGTAAAAACGGGTAAATAGACTTAAAACTTTTCTATCGCTCTTGAATAATTTAAACATCTCGGGGTATTAAGAATTACCAAGTACTGACGAAGCTGGACATCCACTTTAAACATAATTCATTACTATCAAATATGACACCTCTAATCACGAAAATAACAACTAATAACTTGTGTTACTTTAATACTATGATATAACAAAGCAGGCCCACAATAACTATAAACCAGGTAAGGGGAAGTCAGACTGCATTTTCTCTTTATAGGTTTTAATACCGAGTTCGTATTAACTGTCGTTTTCATGAATGTTTCAGCCACATTGTAATAGACAGACCCGGTAATGGGACGTAGAGAACAGAATAAGCAGATAAAAAAGCCTTGTTTAACCCTCACCCCCAACTTAAGACATTTAATGTAAATGTCTTAACAAGTATGTAGAAACTTTACGTATATATGTCCCAATATAAGAAGCATATACATTTGTCTCAAGAAATGAACATTTGGGTTCAACGCGACATATTCATTAAGAATACTTTTTCTAAGTTTCTGACTACACGTTCAGATGTTTAATACTAAAGATACTGACAACACCCAATCCTAGCTGCCTGTATCAATTGTATTGTCCCTGCACGCTAAGATTTTATTTTCCTTAAGTATTTAATGCGAACATCAAATATAAGAAACAATACTTCTATTTGAACTACTGAATTCATGTCTACAACTGTTGTTTGAAATTAATGTACACCACACTACAAACACGTTCACATACCTTCCCATGTGTTCCAATTACGTCACACTTTACGATAATTCGTCTCATCCAATGAGAAATTAGACTACTGTCGTAAACTCCTTTTAGAAGTTTTGTAACGACAAGAAAAGCAAGTTACGGCGGTGGCAAAGAAGCTGTTTACCGTATATATCATTGTACTGCGCAAAAGAGTTCTGATTATACAGTAATGCCAACTGTTGTTGCATCTTAGGCGAAATATAAGAGAAGTACGCTTAAGATTTATTTCACCTTGGTTGTATATAAACAGAAATAATATAATTCTGTAACGCATTTTTTAGTTATGAGTGAAAACACAATTTTGTTCATCCACTCAATGTCATTTGAAAGCTTTGTTATCCCACTAACACTTCACACGAGTACAAAAGCTGCGTCTTTGTTTTACCATGAAAGTGATTGTTTCAAGCACCGATTTCTCGGGACGACACAATATCGATTTTCTTTTTAATGTAGCTATGCTTAATAAATACCATGATGATTTACCAAATTCCTCCAGAAGAATAAAAGGGAAACTACGAAGAGTTACAAAATTAAGTGAAAAGAAAGGAAGTGAGGAATGACGTTTGTTCTTTAACATGTCTTGCGGCAATATTTCAGTCCTAAATTCAGATTCACAATCATTTTTAACATAGCGTATTAAGAACTCAAAGCAATTTACGATGAGTTATGTTGAAACAATAATCAGCAATAATCTAGACTCTAGAATCTAGTTGATTCTAGTGACAATGTATTTAGAAAGTATTGTTCAAAATAACAATAATAATCCACATTATTATAATTGTAATAAAAATAATAAACTGATCTTTTTACTATTTATACTTTATTATTCAACTTTTCGTGGAGACCACTAAGTAAAAATACTTTACACAAGATTATGTTACAATGCAGCATGGTTAATGTACTGTATACAATGAATAAGATCAGGAAAATTCTATGCTGTAAAGTATAAAGGACACAGTTTCGACTGAGCCTTCTTCAGGTGCGAGTATTAGTAAAATTTAAATTGAGCTAAGCCATTACATGAGATGAACGAAGCATGCACCTTTCTTTCTTCAAGAAGCTTCACAAACAGGACTTTGAACCGTAAGTGTTTCCAGGAAAGTCCAAGTACTGTATATGTGAAGCTAAAACAACCAAATAAGACAACAACAAAAACATTTTTTAATAATGAATTTTATGCCAAGTGGTACAATGACGTAAACTGATGTACAATGTGAAGGAATGTGAAATGCAATTCCAAAGTGGAACTGAGAGGCCTGGATACACAAAATTGCATAGTTATTGCTACCATACAAAAGACTACTATGACAGATTACATTACATTACCAAAATATATACTGTATACTGCACATATGCATTATGTCTAATCTTTATTGGAATCTCAGCATTTCTCATTTTAATACATGAAAATATAAACGTGTCATTATTGCTCATTAACAAAAATAGTTGGAAAATGTAAAATAAATAAAAAACACTTTATATTAGGGGTTGTATAGTCCACTTACTTGTTTTTTTTTATAAAATAGCATATACAATATTATATATCAAATGAGATTCAGGAGAACATATTTAACCTACTGATAAAAACAGTAACCTGAACTAATGTCTAATTTGATAATATTAGCAAAAACTAAACTATTGTTATATAGTGATGCTATGTAAATGTAAAATTAATTGTTAATAGGTTGTTAATAATGCATTTATAGTGCATAGAGTATTAAGTGTGATCTCCAGCCTCTACACAGATGTCTTACAGCAGAATTTATAGTATGCATGACATTTCTTGAATGTGTCAAGAAAGATTTCTTGAGGGAGGCACTTGGCTAAAATATCACTGTAAACCATCACATACAGTATATAAAAATCCTGAAACTTTGATCTTTAACTCAGACAGTACCAAAGACACTCTTCAGAATGTAGAACTTCACTCAGATGTGGCATTGTTCCTAAGCATATCTAGTGAAAAGAAGAAACAAAAAAACACCTTATGGGACATAAATCATAACAATAACATAATTTTTACATTCATACAAACTGAGGCTGTGCCATGTTTCAAAATAAAATAAAGATGTGAGTTTAGACAGCTTATAGAATGAGGGCAAACTTGTTCTTTTACAACCAGTACAAAAAAAAAGGAGTTTTCTTCTCAGAAGCAAGCCATTGTGCTCATGCATGACATGGTTTTACAGCTAAATTTTATTACTTTTAATCACAGAAACATTTAGAGTGAAAGTTGTTGCTTTTTTGTACTGCAGTCAGTAAAGTATGCCCCATTCACAAATTCCAGAAAGAGGATGATAGTAAATTCAGTGAGTAAATGATAAAATTCAAAATTAGAAATTGCATTCATGCACCACTTTTCATTCCCTATTAAATATGGAGATTAAACATAATTTCTATATTGATTTTTTGCATCAGCTTTTTTCCTTAATGTGATACTTGTCATGCATTACTGTGTACTATGTTTATAGTAGGTCTGCAAGTCAATATTTGGTGTAATTCAATTTTAAAAAATCTAAAGCTAAATTCACAGTTGAATGTTTCCATGTAGCTGAAATGCAGCACTAAACTTGTCTCACAGATTCACTACCATACTGACCTAGGGAAAGCACAGACAAATTACAGTGCCCTCCAAGACTTTTATCTGTCCTGCTGCCTCTGTTTCACACTGTGAACTGGAATGGACAGAGTGAAGCTTACGTGCCAACTGCAGCACAGACAAAGCTCAGGTTTATACCCCCAGTCCTACAGGCATTTCAGCCAGCAATGGAAGAGGCTGCTGTGCTGTGAAATACTGTGTCCTTTACTGAGCCCAGTCCTGTTTCACATCAGGCCAGCTCAGCACTGCCAGTGACACTGCACTTCCCAGGCCACTGTGGCAAGGGGCACAGCCTGCAATCAAACCGGCCTTTTCCAGGTCTGACCCTACATTCTGCTCAGAGGTTTTCATCACAGGAGTCACTTGGGAGACCTGGACGAGCATACAGCATATACATGTACAGATTGGCAAACAATGGGCATCTTGCAGAATCCTACTGAAAAATAGCTGTTTTAGTCTAAAAAAGTATGTTGGACTTGCAATACCATTTGCTAAAGAGTATCATGTTACATTGTTCAAACTAAAGAACTTAATGATATGATTTATTATTATAACACTAGAGCATTATGCAAACCTATTTTTTCCTCGTGTGGATTTGAGTTTATATTGTAGTTTTGGCTACTGAAACATACAGTATGTACTGTGCCACTCAAATTCGGTCATGGAAAACATATTGATTACAATGTTTATTTTCAGACTTTGAGTTCATATACTGTATAAACATTTTCTATTCTTATAAAGAAATGTTAAGCTTTATTTTCATTCCACCTACCGTAACATTAGAATAGATACTTAGGAACATGTGCTAGAGATCACACTAGGGAAATATACTGTAATAAAGTAAGAAAAATCAAAGGTTATGTTAATCATGAACACTAGATGGTGTTCAAAACTTACGCAGATGTTTCAAGGTCTTTCTTTGCTTACAGGTGAACATAGGTGTTTTTCTCAGCAATCGGAATGACTAACAGAGGTTCAAAGTAAGAAGAGACTTCATATCAGTTGCTGTCTCCAGTATCTCTTGGGGAGTTTGAGAAGACTGATTTATACATTCCTGGATCTTACCTAAAAAATGGGTTTTTTAAATCAAGTACATTGCCTGATTTGAATCCTGACTGCTCCACTGTAGCTGCAATGTGAATATCATAGCTCTGCCTGTGAATGAATACAAAGAAAAACACTTAAACAGAATAGAATTCACTTTCAAAACTGAATGTGAGCACATCTTCTGAAAACAGTTTTGATACACCAATATGCAATAATCATGGTATAACCAACCATAGAAAAGGAAATGAGATAGCTACTCCACACAATTGCAATGCTCATCATCAAGTCTGTAGGAAAATTAAAAATAAATGAATAATCTGACACTCATTTAGCATATTTAGCATTCACGCTTTTAATTTCACAGGAAAGGATTTCTGCTTAAGATCATGTTAACATATGAATGGAGATAGAAGGCAAAAAAAATAATTTAGAAGTTTTTCTTTATGTTATAATGTGTAAAATTTAGAGCAATATCAAACCACAGTTATCTGCAAAACACAGGATGCACTTGTTCCTTCTCCAGATAACATTGTGAAAAAAGCTTCAAATCTTTCACAGCTTTTGTGAAGGCTTTCTCAAGTTGAACACCATGTTAGCATACAGTGTGTGAAATTAAAAAGAACATTACTGTAAGTGGCACACCGGCGCTCAAATCGTAAGTTTGACATCACAAGCAATCAAGTTTCATTGTCAACAAAGAAATACATCTAAAACAGAGGAGAATAGGAACACTTTTTACACAAAAATTTGTAGACATCTGGAACTACAGTAGCTACAGTACCTAGCCATATTAGCAAGGTTGATATCCTGGCTTTTTTCAAGGATTGTTTTTTGGACCAATTAGCTATTAGAAACTTAATGAGGTAGATGGGCCAAATGTCTTACTCAAGTTTGCATCTTTTCTTATATTTTTATATTGTAAACTGGGCATGTTCATGCAGAACTTACAGCTGAATATTTCTGTACAAGTAAATACCTTGTAATCAGATCTTTTAAATTAAGACTTCCCCACAGACATTTTACTTAAGAACAGATTTTCCCAGCTGCTGCACATGACGAGCACAGATGAGAATGGATATAAGTTCCTAATGTGGGTGGACAGAAAAGCTACAGCACATTTACTTTTGAGGAAATTAAATAAGTCAGGACTGTTACAGCAACCAGAACAGAGATGCTGCATCCAAATCTTGCAATCCTAATGTCACATTTTTAATGGCATTTTACACTGGTATTAACAAGATGAGGATGAGTGTGAACAGGCCCTGAGGAGAATGATACCGTTAACAGACTTGGTGGAAAATCACTGCCTTCAAGGACAGCAGAACAAAACTTTTTTATATTAAAAAACAAAATAGGCTCTTGTACATATCAATGCCTGAGCAGGTTACCCTCTGCCTCACCTCTTGTTAGCTACCAGCAGCACTTTTCCAGTCAAAGTCTCCCCAGCTCTGGCAAAGAGTGGTGTTTTCAGAAGACATCGGACTTGGTACCAGTGTGTCAGGGGCTCACTTGGGGATGTGGAAAGCCACACAGTTACTCTAAAAATGAAGAATACCAGAACTCCGTTTTATAAAACTTCAGTATCATTTCACACAATGTAACACAGATGGGAAAACTGTCATTTGCCAAAAGAACATTACCCTGAAGATAATGCTACAAACTGGACTGATGTTTTAAATCCACATTGGATCTCACTTGAACAAAGAACATGCTTCTTTTTAGCAGTCCAGAATTCAACACAGGACCCAAGCTGTGAAGCAGAGGCAAAAATTGTTTTGCCATCATCCTGGCAGTAATTCTTTAAAATGAGTTTCAAACATATGAACATCAGCACGGTAGCACAATTTGTAGGACATGTTTTTATGTCACGTGTTTCTATGTGTTTCATATCTCATAACAAAGTGTTTCAGTCATTTCAAGTGTATTGCAGATGGCACTTACTGAGATCCCACAAATGCCACATCAAACCAGAATGCTAAGCCATGGATCAAACCAGACTGAAGAAGCTGAAAGACAAAAGGTATTTCCATCCTGCCAACCCAGAGAAGACACATGCTGTTATGACAAGGCTCGGTTACAATTGACAAGTAGAAATGTACTGTATACATGGTAAGAACAGTACAATTCAGAAGTTTGAAAACACCGTGTACAACACTAATTGGGAAGAGAACAATACTCTTCACTCTTTACTGTTATCCCTTGGTTCATGTTTGCATTCCTGACTGATCCTGATGTCCACTTTTGATGGCAGTCCAGTTTGTCCTTTTTTTATTAGGAAAACTGCACAAAACTGCAAACTTGTGAGGGGGTTATTGTTGATAAATCATGTGCTAAGGAAATACAGCATATTCAAACCTTAAAACAATTAGATGACTACTTTTTATTGTGTATAGACAGTATACGAATCAAAGATTCTGTTTACACTGTACAGTAATATTTTAAATCTTGCAGCATTATATATGATATATAGTACATCATAATATATAGATAATGATTTATAATATATAAGATATTTGTTAATGATCAACTGTTTAAAACATTACTGAGTATTTCATGTCTAAACAAGGTAAGGATGACAGATACTTTGATACCACATTAATACAGATTTTTTAATATCCATCCAATGTTTGTACAGTAGCACACAACTGCTTCAGTTCTTCAGTAATTACCAGACAGCGTGGCAGTGGATACTGCAGTAAAGCATTAGGTAAAAACTCTTTTAAAGTTTTCATTTCTTTCCTTGCAGCCATCTGTTTAACTGTTCAGTTTTATAATTTGGGCTGGGAGATCATTCCATAGCCGAGAAGTAACAAAACAGAAAGCGGTATCTTCTAAAATTCAAAGCCTTGTTTTGGGTCCAGAGCTCAAGTAACACGGTGGAGATAGCAGTTTCACTGAATCATTCAGGTACCAAACAGCTCAAGCCTCTAAAGGTGAGCAGCAGAATTTAAAACATTATTCCATGGGAAGCCAGATCCAGGAAATTAAAACAGCAGAGATATGCTCATATATTTTAGTTTTAGTTAAAGTTTGAGCTGCAGAGTTCTCAACAGTGCAGCCTATAGCATGGGAATGTACAGTATTAGCTCCATTGCATCAGAGTAGGTCAGTCTCAATTTTATGGAAATGAGCTTCAGATACAAAAGTGAAGATTTCTGATGTCCTGAGTATTTGCACGATGGTGAAGGTATTCCAACACTATCGATAGTCATACTATAGCTGACACACTTCCAGAGTTGATAAAGACAGAAATTCAACATAACTTGAATTGAAGTTTCTTCTGTTTTTAACATCATCTAAGCAACATGACAACCTGATTGCTAAACTGAAACATTAGTAGTAGGCTACCCATGTGAATAAGAATGTATAAATTGGAATGCAACTAAAAAAATCAGATTATTAGTACAGTAACCTGTGCAAATCCTCTTCTTTGGCCTCAAGGAAATTAATGGTGTATTTGATAGATTTTGCCACTAGAATTCGCATGTCAAAAGTGTCCTGAAAAGAATACAAACATTGTTTTAAGACAAAAACACTTTTAATTATAATTTACAAAGTTTCATTTACAGTTTAAATGTGCCATGTTCTACACATGGTCTCAAAGCTGAAGTTGAAAAAGACTTTATATGCTGTATGTTTTACTGAATGGCTCGTGTCCAAACCTCTGCATATAATTCTTCTGTCAAACAGAATACCCAGAAACACTTTGAACCACATTTATATTTAAAATTAATTAAAACTTCACTGACAAAATTTTTTGAGTGTGCTCTTTTGTTAATGTTAAATATTTGCTATTGAATTCCTTGGTTCCTTGGGGTCATTTTCGGACAGGAGCACCTTCAGTTTGGTTGACATCCTATCAGCATTTACTGTAAGTAGGTTTTGTACAGGTTTTCCAGTTTCTTCTTGCCAAATGCATACCGTTAAGGTCAATTGGTGTTGGATATATTGTTCCTATATGCGTATGTGCCCTGTGATGCACCAGTATCCTGTCCAGTATGTAGTCCTGCCTTGTGCACTTAACTAGTACTACAGGGTCTCAAGAGGCCCTCACCAGAAACAAGCAGCTGCCTGGCAATGGAATGGATGTCTTAAAATACAGTTAACATTATGAGTTAACATTATGAGACTAGTAAATAAAATTGTTGATTTTATTTTGGCAGCTTAGACTTTGTCTTGTTCCTTTTACTGTCTGATAAAAAAACACATAGTGCAGGATAAAAAGGAAGAAAAGAAAACTTACCACAACTGGCTGTCTAAAATATTCCTCAACAGATGCACTATGAAGACCTGTCAAATTAATCCCATAGAAACATGTCTGATGCCTAAAGAGAACCACAAAGAACTTTTAAACACACTTGTGTTCACCTCCAGTTTGGCATGGACATCACAGACAAGCCAATTGTGTCTTGAGTGCTCTGTATGTCAAACTTAACCATTTTCATTAAAACCATGTAGACAATCCTAATCTCTACTTTAAACCCAAAATAATACACCATGAGATCTATTATGAAGTGTTTATACAGTATGTAGGGGAAAAAGCATTTAAAAGCTATTTTTATTCACAAAAACTTACACCAGATGTCAAAAATAAAATGTGGCACATTAAAAGCAGGAAATAAGCGTAATTGTGCATCTTAGCAGACAGTTATAATTTCAACATTCTGTGCAACAATAACAATAGTTGTGTTATACCCATGTTCACCTAGATCTGTGAATAATGTATCAAATGACTTTTATTTGAATATTTAAATTCAATTTCTTTTACCTACACAGCTTCTTATTGTGAATTTGCAGGCCTACCTTTTTATCCAAAGGAATTTACACCATATCCATCCAAACAGCTAGGAGATCTACTGAAATAATCTGAGAGAAGAACCTTCTATAATTGTACCACTGCATAACATTTGAACACCCAACCATCCTACACTGTATTACATTTTAAGAACTTTTCGCTTAAAATCCTAAATGTCTCCACAATGATACAGGCCTAACTTAAAGTACATCATGCTTAAAAGTAAAACAAGCTTCAACAGTGACCTGTCAGCACCACCACCACTTACTCTGAAGCTAGAGTTAAGGTGAGTAAGATAATACTACAGGAGGAATGTTTATACACTGGTACAATTACAACATTCTATGTGACTCATTTATTCTTTATAGGCCAGCATGTTTAACATTTTCACAGAAATGACTCATTCATATAGCTCTCTTCTTTTTGATTTAAGATATGCTGGGCATGAAGTAGCAATGCACTGGAATGTAAGCAATGGAACTCTAGACAACAGGGTCATGGGTTCAGATCCCTCATGGGTATGCTCTTTTATCCATGAGCAAAATACTACATGTGCTCCTGTTCAACCTTTCTCTTTCAGGCAAAATTTCTCCTCAATATACAGTATGTCTGGATGAGATCCATAGATCAATTAACTAACTTTTAAACAGGCTAGATGGGCCAAATGGCTTTCTCTTATTTATAATGGTTCTTATGGTCTTATGTTCACCAAGCTGTATAACTGGTTAAGGCAGGGAGTCATGATACTGCACATATAGTCAGGAATGGTGGAGAAAAAAATGCTAAATTTGTGAGTTTTATGTGATATAATTTCAAAGAGAGGACCGTGCTCTGGGAATATTGCTGGTAGAAGTGTTACAAGGTCATCAGCAGTGAATTCTAGCAGCCCTATCAGTGGATAGGTAGCACCCATGATCCATCATAAGTACTGTAGCTACCCAGGGTCCACCAGAGGCATTGCCTTTACACAATCTACATCCGCTTATGCAGGTTGTCATAATGGAAGGCCCATTCATCTGGTTACAGAAATCAGTTTACTCACAGAGTTTAACATCTAGAGCAGCCATTCCTACAGTGTGACATTATAATTCAGTGCAACACAGCTGCTATCAGTCAGTATGAATGACAGCTCCCTGTATTATTAACCAGTTTTAGTGTTTGGTCCAAAAGTCCAAAAGATGCAGCTCATTAATCACTAAATCCAGCAAAGATTGGGCTGTTTGCTTTTGTTTGGCTTTTTACCTACATTGCAAGTGCAAGATACATTCAGTGTGAGCACTGTAACTGTCACTGAACACATGGAGCACAACACATGCTAAACCGTTTTCACTGGAACATCAAGGATTTGTTTTCCAGGCAAGAAAAAATGCTCTCAACAACACATATGACGTGTGTTGTTAACAGATGATGTGTTGTTAACTTCTGGTCAGTGGGTTTACTCATAACATTTCCAGGGATTGTTTGATGTATCAAATAACATTTTGCTTAATGACTCTGGTCTTCAAATTTGCAGCAGAAATGTACTTTCACATCAATAAGAAATATATACTCTCTACAGCTTTAATCTTTTCCTGCCATTCACAAGAACTGAGTTAAGAAAGAGTTGTTAACTGTAATGGAAAAAATACTTTGAATGGTGCCTTGTTTTTATCAATTAATGAAATCATTCCAAGAATGATAGCAGGTACTTTTCTGTTGCTTGTTTTGGAGTTATCAAAACACTTGTGGCACATGGGTGCAGTGGTTAGCATGTCTGCTTTGCAGCACTGGGGCCATGGGTTCAATTCCTGTGGTATTATCTGATCTGTTTCTTTGATTGTTTTTGAGTGCGTTTTCGCTGGGTGCTCCATTTTCCTACCATTATGTTGAAATATATAATGGTAGGTTTATCTGGCTTCTGGAAAAACTGATACCAGTGTGAGAATTTGTGTGTTTGTGTCTGTCTGGGCATTGTAGGCACTGTGTGAGCCCTGTTTGGACTGGCATCCTATCCAAAGTGTATCCTGCCTTGCAACTGCTGCTTGCTGGGACTGGATTTCTAACCTTGTAATTGGTTAGAAAATGGATGTCTGGAAGGAAAGTCTTTGAGGTCTTTTACACATGTTGGTATTCAGACTCCCTAATTTCAGTGACTTTTTGAGTACAACTGTCAAAGCATTTATTTACACATGCATACATATTATAATTATCATTCATAGTTAAGCAGGTCTCATATGTCTAATTGTATTGTCAACAGCAAGAAAACAGGGAAACTGATCCAATGAAACAATTAATATCTCATTTGGAATGAATACCACAATGCTTTCTCATAGCTGAGGACCAGAGCTGAGGATAACTGGCCTAAAGTGCATTGGAGAGAGATTCAAAAGATCCAAGCTATGCCTTAGGTTTTAAGCACTTTGTGCCACAGAATTGCTGCACAGTTGAAGTTACTGTAGGACTACAGAGATGTGATCTGTAATTTCCTAACTGATTGAAGGCTGCTGGGCTGCTTTTGGGCCAAAGAAAGGATTTCATTAGCCAAAGTAACAAAGGCCTGAGTCATATCTGGATTGTACTGGAGCATTTTATAGCACCAGAGACTTAGTCTGGATGTTAAATTCCTAGCCCAGTGGGAGATGAATCCTACTGGCCAATTTCACCAATCACATCCTAACCTAAAGCTATCAAGTAATTGTACTGGCTGTTACTGTCAACATAGATCCATATACTGTACAAAGTACTGGTAACTTGAAAGTATTAGTATAGGATTAATCCGGAATTAAATATGGGTACTTAAATCCCTAGGAATATGAGAGGAAAACTCTGAACTAACTTTACAGGCATAAACTTTTGGGGTTGAAGGCCTCTGAGACACTGTAAGAAAGGTAACACATTCACCTAGTCTAGCTCATTAGCTCATTTACTTTAATGTGCTTCATTTCTTTGATTTTAATGAATACGGGGATTCAATGGAGATCATTATATTCTGAAAGGGCAATTTACAATTTTTAGAGAAATCTTTTCCGTTGATCATCTTTTGACTTAGTGCAAAACACAGGCCTTCAGTTCAACATACACCCTACAGCTGTCACTCAGTGCTAGTTTGGTAGTTAGAATTCCATTTCAATTAATTTAATTCACAATTATGTGTAATTTAGTTAATGTGCTGTGAGGCTGCCTAGACAGTAAAGGTTTCATGATTAGGTATAGGACAAACTCAGCAGCATGCAGTCCCAAACAATGGGGATACATGATACATGTCAGATACATGTCTTACCAGAACTTTGAGCGGGAGTAGTGCTCCATGTAAAGAGGCTCATCAGTAAAAGGTGCCAGGTGAATGTCGCTGAATGTTGGAAACATCATTCCTGTGGAGGGTAACAACACATACACAGCACAAATCACTGTCAAACAGTGTCGTTGAAGACTATCAGGAACATTCAAAGCTTTTAGTTCCAAAGCACAACAGGCTTCTAATTTGCTAAAAGCAATTATAAACTACATGTCAATCCAATTGCAGATGTTATAGGTGTTGAAATGTGAATGCAAGAACATCCTTTTCACATGAATGCAAACATAATTTGGGGATATATACTGTATGGGTGTGTTAAGATAGAAAAAATAGAATATTTCCAAAACATTTTGAAAAAAAGTATAATTGTTCATTCTGGCTGCTTCATGTTTCAGTTTTAAATATCTACGCTTAGAACCATCTATATAACAAACAATTTAAGAATGCAGGAATTCCATGAGGCCTGAAAGGTTTGTATGAAAAGCAAATATGATCCATTTTTAGACTTTGCACGGATTTCTAGAATTAGATTTTAATGTGTAGAACTTGTTAACTAACATGTTAAATCCTCAATTATTTAGTGCCAATTTCAATTCAACCGAGGTGCCACTTACAACCTCTGATATCTCCTAAAGATATTTCCTGTTGTCACAGTTCAGCTGTCTCAGGTCAGCAGGCATGGCTGTGACTCAATTCTTAAACAAAACTGCTTTCCCTTTCTAATCTCAGAGGAAATATCAGAACACAGTTCATTCAAAAGATTGGTACAGAATGGCAATTTACCTTACCTAATTATCTGACCTGAAACACAAGGGACCCTTTGATGTATAACAGTTTATGATAAATTAATAGTGAATTGAAGGTGACTGGTGCTTAACTCTAGCTGTTAAACCTTTACTATATTGATATTATTTCTTAATTACAAGTGACTCCTGTAATTTAGAAATAATTACATATAATACAAAAATTACAATTCATTTAAAAATTATTAAAATAACCTTATCATCATTCTAAACCACCAGATTTATATTAAATAGTCTATTGTTGTTAATTAATATACTGTCTGCTATAATTCCTGCAGACTTTCCTCAATCAGTCAAGCAACGCTGTTAGTTCGACTTGTGAAATGTGAAATACCGAACGTTTGCAGTGACGTTGATTAAAACGGCTTAAAACTTTTACACTGTGCCATATACTTTTACCTGCCTCAGATCATAAGACAATTATACCAAATTAATTCTGAATGATTCAAACCATTCACAGCACTGTTCTGCATTTTATTCATGGAAGAGTCATGAATAAAAAAAGTACTGGCACACCTCCTCATACATACCTTTGGGTTTCAGCCACTTTTTTGAATGGAGGTAACTCTCCAGCATTCTTTCATTTAGCAACATGTATCCTATGGGCTCAGAAATGATGATATCTACATTTTCAGGAAAAGAAACTTCTTCAATCTTCCCAGCCAAGACTATAATTTTTTCAGAGAGGTTGTTGCTCTTAACCAGAATCTAAAATAAAGAAAAATATAATGATGTTAAAATAATTGATGTTCTGCACAAAAAAAATTGCTAACACTCTTAAATTGATGAGTTATGCTTCTTTTTTCTAAACCATAAACTGGTGGTTTTAGTTACAGTATATACTTTGACCACCTTAAACCCCTTTCAAAAGCGGTGATTGACTCTTTCTGCAAATATCCATACTGTATATACCAAAAATGCAGTACCCAGGTTACTCTGACAGGAAGCACTATCACCACAGTTCCGTTCTTTGTGTGAGGTTCATTGGCTTGTGAACAATAAATCAGGATTAACTCTGCTACAGGTACACTGTACTGACAGGCAACTGATTTATCTGTCTGACTACACACATTATTCATATTTTAATAATTTATAAAAGGTGATATTAGCATTTTATCATCTAATTAGCATGTAAACTATATTTGAACACTAGAAATGATCATACTGTATTTACAACTTGTTCAATATTGCAACCTCTGCAAGGTACAGATATTGCAGTTCTGCAAAGATTTGATCAAATTTCTGAATACACTCTAAAATGTGTCAGGTGAAACTGAATGAGCCTAGATGTGTCAAATGTTTTGCCCATCAAGCAGACAGGGCTGTGGAATACCAACGTTTGAAGATATGAGCTGCTGTTTATCACAGATATCTGAATGTTTATACCAGATTTGCAGACATTACAGTAGATAATGTCAATGCTGATGGTGTTTAGTTTTATTATGCACATAACCCACATTCCAACATACATGTGGCCCATATTTGGTTCAACATTCCAAATGCCTGCATCAAACAAATAAATACTTTATGCTAAATTGACATTTCAGCTCAATATAATTTTCTTCTCTGAATTTCACAGCACAAAAAGATGTAAAATCTTTTAAAACAGAATTACATATTTCAAAGATTTTTTTTAGAAAAAAAGTGTTATGAAGCAATGTGACAAAAACATTGTATCATCATTTTAAAAATGTGACACATTACACATTTCTAACATGTGGAGAAACTGTGTAACTGATACTTATTAATTAAAAAAAACATTGCTAGATTCCCAGTCCCAGCTGACACACCAAGAAATCTGTCTTCAAAGTACTCCTACAACCACTCATTGCACAATATTTTCTGGAGCTGCACATGCTACAGTGATGGAATCTTGAAGATATTTTGTCATTCTTAATGATCCAGCACTTAAGAGGCTGTCCCTTGCATGCCTTTGACTTTTCCTGGTGTGTGGTAAGGCTAGCTTCCTGTTTGTTCAACTGTTTTTCTGAAATTTTTTGTTTCGCTATGCTCAGGCACACCATCTCTCATGTGCTATGAAATGAATCATGAGGCAAAGGATACAACTCATGCAGCAAGCCTAACATTTGTGTGCAGGCAAGAGAG
The DNA here is from genome assembly GCF_055471065.1 of Atractosteus spatula. Taxonomy (NCBI): domain Eukaryota; kingdom Metazoa; phylum Chordata; class Actinopteri; order Semionotiformes; family Lepisosteidae; genus Atractosteus; species Atractosteus spatula. Next base: position 59,424,442 of record NC_142708.1, on the reverse strand, counting down.
ATTCAAAGGCAGGCCTTTTGTCTAAATATAGTCTGTGATGAGTGATTAAAGTTTCAGCATGGTCGCCCTGTGTGGAACTAATGGCCTGAAACGAGGATATTAGAGGAGCCGTGGTTTCTCATAAAAGGTGGACTTTTGAGCAGATGTCAAGCACAGTATTAGGTAAAGGCAAAGAGAGCTGACTGAAAGAAACGATAAATACACATCTGGTTCTAATCTCAGAAATAATATTGCCATTTTCTAAACATAAAAAAAACAAAAATAATGTTGGCTGAATTGTAAAGGAAAAATGCATCCATCCAGAAAAATGCACATTTCCTTTGCCAAAGAAATGCTTTATTAGCTGAAAGTTCCTATAAACCATTAAAACCTAGGAATTTTAAAGTCTGAACTCAAGTACAGGAAACAGTTTTATCTTTTATAATACTCTGAGACAGAATATTTTACAATACCAATGAAGTTAAATAAGATCCATCTTTAAATTTCTAGAATGCAGCAATGATTGATAAAATCAAATATTGTGTTTGATTTTGTATGTATTTTGTATGTATTCTATTTAGCTCATTTAATGTAACCGGCACATACAAAACAAATCTTGGTTAAGAAAAACTAACCAAGTTATTAACAACACATAATATGTCAAGGACTATACATCATTAGTATGCACATATAATACTATAAACTAAAGTCTTAGTTTAATCAGAACTTTAAAATTAACGTAAACTGCTAGTTAGAAATATGTTTTTTTTTCCTTTCAGTGGTTCCAAGTTCTGTGGTGGTAAGAAAAAAAAAGCCTTATGACTGCTAAACTCATTTTCAGTATACAAGTACTGTAGATTATTTTATTATGTTTTATACAACATTCCTGCTGGTGCTCATCTTAGATACCAGAGTTCCAATTACAAAACCAGTCGTTGATGCTGGAAGATTAGGGATGGAAGATGAAACCTGAAAGAAGACATTGTTTTCATTTCCTAATTTAAATTTTTCTCCAGCTGTAAATTTGATCCATATGAAGAGAATATTAGGAGGTACTTACACACTCCTGTAGTCTTGGTGACAATAAATGAAGAGGGGGCATGATTGTACATATTCAAAACCAAAATAAGATATTAAATCTATACTTTATTAAGGATGGAAACCAAACTCATAAACTCGTGTCTATGAGCCACAATCAGAAACAGGTAATATTTAGAGAATATCAAAGAAGGTATATACATTTGGAATCCGTAAATAATACCCACCTTAGCATATTTTGCCACAGAACTAGCCTCAACAGCGTAGACTTTTCTTGCTCCTGCTTGAATTGCAAAGAATGAAAGGATCCCTGATCCACAACCAACATCTAAAACAACCTGAAAAAAATATTAGCCTATTAGAATGACATCTGTCACCTTTCAGCTGTACAAGAGTACAATGACACACATTGTTCTCTTGTACAATGTTACTACTGTACCAATTGGGGATAAAGTTATACATCTGTTTCAATACGGATTTTAATGTCAGTCAGTGCCTAACATGAATTGGCAATGAGCACAGTAAATAAGAGGATGCTGGCCCGTGCTTGGCTTGGGCTTGACACCTTGACATGTGCTACAGAAGGAGAGAGCACTATTTTATTGTATATCACAAATATACACCCTGTGTTTACACAGAAACAGGCATAGATCACATACTGTAGGCCTAGATCACAGCAAGATTACTGTGTAATTTTCACAAGCCTTTGTTTGGCGGAATATTTTCTGGTACAGTACCAAAATTTTATTTACTGTAGCTCATGTGGATATGTTTAGTGCAGCCATGCTTTTTTACGGTCCAGAGCATGTTCTCTGGATAACTGTAAATTTTATACTGATGGTGCTTGAGGAATTATTTACAGACCATTAAGGTTTCAGAATATTGAAGTATTTATGTTGAATGTCGTCCAGTGATGACTTTGAAAATGTGTTACAGGGTTCGGGGCTACAAGTATACAGTAGGATCACCATAACACTGTAAACAAAAAGCAGAGGAGGAGGTTACCTTCACTCGTGTTGCCCCTGGTTTATTGATAAAAAGCACAGCTTAGTATTACAGACAAAATAACCTCTTTTAACACAACATCTTATTTATACTTGAAACACAGCAAAATACACAGCTGAGAATTATCATTGTTACCATCCATATTGCTGCCTAAAAAAACTTTACATATATTAATAGTTAACATTTGAAAACTCCAACATATTAATAGTGTAATTGACATGGTAAGGGGTGACCCCTCAAATAAAAATTATCCCTGACTACGCCATGTAGTAATTATAAATGGTGCTGGCCCCTTTACTACTTTGCCATAGGCTCTTTTCATCTCCCAGAATCACCAGTACATCCACAGACCAGAACAGACAATTATTATACGTAATTAATTGCAGCCTATCATTCTACTCATCACCCAAAAGTATCCCCATAATACAACAATTTCTATAACTGCCTTCCCAGTACACATAACAAAAATTCATCTCCCAGCAGCACTTACTGACAGAATAGTATAAAGAAACACTACGGAACCAAGTTAGCAAACAAACATCCCTGATGAGAATTCCAACAGCATTTTTCCTGAAACCAGCTCTAGTCGATGACCTGGTTTGGATCCTTCCCTTACACCCAAGGAAAGGGATGAATTTGGCTGTATTTCTAATAGTTCTCAGTATATAATAGATCATCTTGATATATACGGTATTTAAATGTTGAATATTCTGAACATGAAATAATAAAAATAAAGTCAACTTAATATGGGAAAACAGGGTGTACTCACCTTGTTTTTGAAGTCAACTTCATTCTGTAGTATTGCTTTATGGTATGTAGCGGTTCTCAGAAAATCCTGGAGCATGTTCTGTTGCTGTGATAAACAGCCATAGAACTAAAACAAAGGACATAAAAATTGCATAAGAAACACAACATGAGACAACATTTTGTTGTAAACTTCCCTCATTTAAAAGACTGGTGTGCTGCACATTAGCTCTTCTTTACCTCAATGGGTCTTTTCAATTTTCAGCCTTTTTTTCCCTTACTACTGTAAGTCCACTCATTTTTTAAAAATGTCATCACTGGATTGTGCATAATGCAACATCGATGTCAGTTACAGTTCAAAACCCAAATAACCAACAACTCACCATGTACTGTATGATTATTTCTCATTCAGTAGTGGAGAAGCATGTTAACACTATTATATTTACATTCTCTTATCTCTAGGCTAAAAAAGATGCCAGGGTTGTGCTATATGAGAGTCACAAAAGCAGAACTGGCAGCAAATGAGTGCAAAAATAATAAAAAAGCAAGATTCTCATAGATCACCTGTCTCATCATAATGTGGTCATTTACTCAAGTCAGTTGCTGGGCCACCTCAGCTGTTGAGATATTTACTCAGGTGTACCTGATGTTCCAGCAGCTTTCTTGAGCATTTCTCCAAGTTTTGTAAAAAATATTTTTCATCCTTTTAAGCTTAGGGTCATTTACTGGCATGCTGAAAATTGCTGTTTCATTTCATTTTGTACATCCTCTCCAACATAACTCTTCACAACTGGGCTATGTCCTTGGTTCCACACTTTTCAGTATCCATTTGTTAGCACTGGGTTAGTTTCTTTGGTATTTCATCATTTTTATTTCTAATATTCTAAACTATGTTTGCCTTGCATCTGACATTAAATATCTGCATTGGCCCAGTACTTAGATGTTTAAAATACTTCATTTAATTTTTAGATTTAATTTCTGACAACATCAGAATTAAGTTGACTGGTATTCCTTATGAATTCTGCACATGTGTTTGCATATTGACTGTAAATGCTCAGGATTCTTGGCATCATCTTTGACCCATGCCTTATATTTGAAACTCATATCCACAGGGCTACTAAAGTATCTTTTTTAATCTTCCTAACACTGCTCCTTTGCTTTTGTATCTCTCCCAATCTAATGCAGAAAAGCTCACGCATAATTTTGCCTTTTCTTGGCTTGATTATTATAGTGAATTCAGATTGAATTGGTATATCCAAACATATTTTTTACATGTTGCAGCATGTTAAGGACTCAGCTTCTCGGATCTAAACTTAAACTAAAATGCGTACAGGATGTCCCCTGTAATGGAAAGTTACAGAAGAAAAGTGTTTTATCCCAAAAATGTCATTTAAGGGCAGAGCTGTGTTGTAAAAGCAGCTGGATTCTATGAACAAAGTGTGATTGTACCCAGCGAGTCAAGGCCATGGGATGTTCTAAGAATATGTTTATCTCTGCCCCAGCAAAAAAGGCAGATACAAAACTAAAGGTAGCTGTCTTCTCTGTCCTTCAAGGCTAAGACCTATAAGGACTGGAAAATTACTGTCTTGCCTGTCTTTGTATTACTAACCAACCATAATGAAGTAAACAAGTTGAGGTGTTGCATCAGCTGCAGTAAGTGTATAAAATAAGGGACATTTCTCTATCTTACTTTGGAAATCAGCTTGCACTTGCTGCACAGACTAGTGGTTGCTGTCTTTCCCTATTGCGCAATATGACTAAATGCCTTACTGAGTGAATGAGAACACCTTTCCTGCCTCTTCTTTGATAAAGATTCCACGGCACCCCTTTTCAGCATGTTTGAATAGGCTTTCTGTGGATTTCAAAATAAATATGAAAATAGTGCTGCTCACCATAAGGGTCTGAATGATTTATCACCTACAATTACCTGAAAATACTGCAGTGCTGAAGAATCGTCTGTGCGCTGATGAAAGACCGACTGTTCTTTCTTAGAAGCTCTGCAACTCTTCAAAACATTGTAGAAATCACAGAATTCTAAAATTAGAAGAAAAAACAACTCACATAATCTAAATACATATAGCTTATCACTAAATATTTGCATAGGTTTTCCTATGCATGTTGCTTCAAAGAGCTTGAAGTTCTGATTAATATTCAATTCAATTCAATTCAACTTTATTGTCATTAAACTTACACAGGTGCATAGTATAATGAAAAGTGTTTCTCATTAGTCACTCAGGTGCAGTATATAAATAGGACAGAAGATGAGACAATAGACAGTTACACAATAGCAATAACAGTAACAACATGTAATAACATAACATAAATAACATGTAATCGAAAACTGTGCAAAATTCCGCAAACAGAGAAAATTTAACAGGACAAAAACAGTGCAAGGTAATTCTTGGAACAGTGCAAAACAAAAAAAAAAAAAAAAAAAAAGGATAGTATGGTTAAAAGTAGTATGGTTAATTAATAAATATTAAATATTATTATGCCTGTTACAATTTTACTGGGCTATCGAGGGGACAGTACAATTTTGGCTTACATGTGTGTGTGGTGGTGTAGGAGTACAGTGGTTGTGGGTACAGGAGGATGTTAGGAGAGATCATAATAAGGTGGAAGGGAGTGGGGGCGTCACCAACTTGACAGCTCTGGGGAAGAAGCTATTTTGGAGTCTAGTTGTGTGTGACTGGAGTGACCGGAACCTTCTGCCAGATGGTAGGGGAACAAACAAGTTATGACCAGGGTGAGTGGGGTCAGACATAATTTTGGTGGCTTTTTTCAGACTCCTGGTGTTGTATATTTCCTGGATGGATGGTAAGGCACTGCCGATGATGTGTTGGGCAGTTTTGACTACCCGCTGTAGTGCCTTACGGTCGGATGCAGTGCAGTTGCCATACCAGACTGTGATGCAGCTGGTCAGTATGCTCTCCACCGTACATCTGTAGAAATTGGTGAGGATCAGTGGGTGTAGGTGTATTTTCTTCAGCCTTCTCAGGAAGTACAGCCGCTGTTGTGCCTTCTTGATGAGACTGGAGGTGTTCAGTGTCCATGTAAGGTCCTTAGAGATGTGAACGCCTAGGAATTTGAAGTTATTCACCATCTCCACTGCAGACCCTTCTATGTAGATGGGGGAGTGAACTTTTCCTTGTCTTCTGAAGTCAACAATCAGCTCTTTGGTTTTGCTGATGTTGAGACATAGGTTGTTGGTTCGGCACCAGTCTGCGAGTTGTTTTATCTCCTCCCTGTAGGCAGTCTCGTCGTTGTCAGTGATCAAGCCCACGACTGTGGTATCGTCAGCATACTTGGTGATGGTGTTTGTGCTGAACTTAGCAGTACAGTCGTGGGTGAACAGGGAGTAAAGCAGTGGGCTGAGCACACAGCCTTGAGGGGCACCGGTGTTAAGGGTGAGTGTGTTGGAGATGAGGTTGCCAATCCTGACAGTCTGGGGTCTGCTGGTGAGGAAGTCTAGGATCCAGCTGCAGAGGGTTGTATCTAAACCTAGAGCCCTGAGTTTGGTAGAAAGTTTTATGGGTATGATGGTGTTAAATGCTGAGCTGAAGTCAATGAACAGCATTCTTGTATAGGTGTTCCTTTTATCCAGGTGGGTTAGTGTGGTGTGTAAAGCTATGGAGATTGCATCCTCTGTGGAGCGGTTTGTGCGATAGGCAAACTGTAGAGGATCCAGTGTTTTTGGAATGCTGGCTTTAATGTGCGGAATAAGTAGTTTTTCAAAGCACTTCATTATGATGGGGGTGAGTGCAATAGGGCGGTAGTCATTCAGGCATGTGGGGGCTGATTTTTTCGGTACTGGCACGATGGTGGTTGTCTTGAAGCAGCTAGGTACAGTGGCCTGGGCCAAGGACAGGTTGAAGATGTCGGTACAGACATCAGCTATCTGCCAGGCACATGTTCTGAGTACCAGGCCAGGGATACCATCAGGTCCAGCAGCTTTCTGTGTGTTCACTCTACTTAGTGATTTCCACACATCTAGCTTCGATAGTGTGGGGGGTGGGGTGGTAGGGGAGTCAGTGGTCCAGGTGGCTGGTTCAGGGTTTTGAGCTTCGAAGCGTGCATAGAAGGTGTTAAGCTTGTTTGGGAGAGAGGGGTCAGTAGCGCTTACAGGGCTTGTTTTGCTCCTGTAGCTTGTGATTGTATTTATGTCTAATATCTTTAATATTGAATGTTAACCTCAAAGAGCCTGGTTTTGGGAAAGCATCACACACATTTTTATTTTTCTCAGAGTAACTGGCTTATAATTTTTTCACTGAACACTAAACAGAACACAAAGAAGATGCCTCACAAGTTCTATAAAAAGCACACACTCTTTTTCTGGGAAGACTTTCTGGGAAATCCATGTATGTTTCCAAACAAAGCAAATGAAGGCAATTGCTTTAAAAAAAAAAACGTGTCGGTTTCTCTTAACTGATAATTCCTGCCTTTCATTATTTTATTTTTTTAAATTAGAACACCAGCAGGCAGGGAATTATTTGGGCTTTGATTAAATGGTCTGTACCAGAGAGTGGATTCTTTCCGATTTTTAATATGTAGCAGATTTCTTTTACTTAAGAGTATTCAAATAGAGAGAGCAAATAAATTAATGCCAGAAAAGACCGTATAAAGGCCTGAATAAATACAGCTACTTGTTGACACTCTTCTCCAATATCTCAGTACCAAAGCCTTGCCTTCAGAATCCTTACTCTTTCAAGATTACCAACACTTCACATTTTGTCAGAATATTCAATACAGTGTTTTTCTTTTTTCTTCATAGGGAATACTTAATCTCAAGTGCTATTTTTATTTATCTGAACATATCTTAACTTGTTTCATTTTTGGAATTAAAAGAATAATACTGTGATGGGCCTGTCTATAAATAAGGTGACACGTGAAGCCTTAGCATATTGGAGTTCACAGAGACGAAGACTGCAGGGCAGGGAGATAGTATTCAGTGAACTCTTCTAAGTGCTCACAAATGTTTACTCTACAAACAGCCCAGCACCAACTAGTAATGTGTACACCCCCTGTATCCCAAATATACCCCTTCAACAATTTGCTAATAACTGAATAATTCACTGCAAGTGAGACTATGTTCAATCATCTGAGGCCTTACTGACCTCTAGTGGCAGGTCAGTTCTAACTACTATCCTTACTAGAGCTGGCCTCCCACAGTTCCCTCATAGAAACAGTTTCAGTTGTAGAACAGCATCAGATAGAGTCCATTTGTTTCTGAACAGACCACCTAATTCTAATTAATTGTCTATGCATCTGGCAGGTTGCACATAGGCAGAAACATGGTTGCACTTTCACTTAAGTAGTGCAGTTCTCTTAAGGATTTAAATAAACCTTATATACCAACTGTAAAAGACTAAATTCTGATTTCTCCATGGTTTTCATTGATATAGGTCATTGTCATTGATTTTCTGCATGAAGTCTTTGAGTCACTTCAGAATATGTTTACTCTAGTAAAGCAAGAGTATGGAAAGTCCAAAGCATCCAAAACCTTTTCCTGGAATGCATAACAAAACTAGAGATTAGTGCCAAAAATCCATGTTTTAATATCCAATAATAAAAGCTACTAGCCTTTATTTGTGTCACTTCATTGTGAGCTGAGACTGGAATAAGTCAAAATAGGTACAGGACATGAAACATTTTTTTTTTTTTCACCAGTGGTCTATTTCTCTTCTCCAATTACCTGGACTCATTCATATGGTCAACATATGTTCTGTAAAAGTTGGCATACTGTTTAATCGTGCAGAAATGTACTCATATTGATTTCCCCCCAGTATTAGTAATGTCACAAACTTTTTTACAATGGTTTGCATGGAAAGCAAAACCATATTAGTTTAAATACTGTATATTCATCACATCCTGATCACATGCATTTAATATCCCAATTGCTTGTGCACAGAATTGAGTGAAAGTAAACTGAAAGTGTAGTGATTAATAAGAAGTACTCACCACTGTCTGATCTAAACTGCAGCAGGACACTGATGTAGCCCAGTGTAATCAGCAGAGACTGTGTTCCAGCACGGCAGCACTCTGTCTCCCGGCCCACTGAGAATTTAAAAACACAAACTCCATCTCCTAAAGGCAGAAAAAAATGATACACTCATCAAACCAATTCTTAAATACATGCATGTAAAATGGAAATGGGAATTTAGAATTGTTTTGAAAGAAGGAATAATAATTTTAAAATCTGGAACTGACCTAAACCCTGAGAAAAGAGACACAAAATTTTCATAAATACAAAAAAAACACATGATGTGTTTATCCTGTACCCATCAACTCCTCATTGAAGCATAACCTTGCTAATTCTAAAACGTCAGTTTTAGATCTGTCAGTTTTCTTTTTGAATCCAGGGAACCGAAGCTTTCAATTTACTATGTATTATTTTAATATAATACATACATTCTTATAAAGAAGTTCTTTATTTCATGTAACTTTCATTTGTCTTTATTAATATGACATGACAGTTTCACTATGGAGCTCTGTTAACAGGATTTTGACAGTAATTTCTGGGGATTTTCATTTAAAATTGATTTTTTCCTCTGCCTTTGTCAGTGAGGCTGGTTCACCTTTGTTTCGTAGCTGTCATCTAGACAGAAGAGTTGATGGAGAGAAGTGTATCTAAACTGTTGGATTTTCGCATTTTCATATCATTGAGCAATATACCACTTCCAAAACATGAAGTTTAATAGAGATCAACATTCTGCACTGTTGTACCTCTTGCAAACATGACTCACTGAAATTACGTTTTCATTGTAGTAAAAATTATGTTTTATAGATCAGGATATCTTAAAAAAACAAGGAATCTAATTTTTAATTACACAGGCATGTATTGTTATTTTGACTTATTATCATTTATGAGGATTAAACTAACCTTCATTTACAGTACATGTATGTGCTGTAAGTAACCTTCTTGCTGCTATTTAGCACACTGCTGTTTCTCCATTTTAATAAGTAAAAATAAAATCATAGTAAGATATACCAAACCATTTTCAAGAAAAAGCCAATAAAAAATTAATACAGACCCAACATATCATAAATAAAACAGAACTGCAAAAACATTTTTATCCTTTGTTTAACTGTACAATGGTAATTTCAAATAAAAAAGTTTGTTTACCTCTTAAACTTAACATACTGTATTCTAACCACTTTATCTAATAAACAGTCGCAAGAGAGCTGGAGCCAATTCTGGCAAGCAACAGATGCAAGGTAGGATACACACTGAATGGGTAGCCAGTCCCTTACAGGGCAGACTCAAACACACATACTGTACACTCACACTAGGGACAATTTTAAAGAAGTCAATTAACCTACCATTATGTCTTTGGAAACATTGTTGGACACCCATGTGAACATTCTGAGAACGTAAGAACTTATAAAACTTATAAAACTCTGAGAACATAGGAAATGCACAAAGGTAGTACCCCAAAAACTGAACCCAGGGCTAAAGTGCTGCATGGCTAAACTGCTAACCACTGCACCACTGTGTGGACCCTACAAATACATATAAAATAAGAAAGAGGGTGACCAGGATCTTAATTTAATATATATATTAAATATATATATATACATACTTTGCACAATAGCAAATCATGTTAATCATACCATTATCTTTGAAGTTAAAATTCTGGATGCAGAACAAGCATCCCAGCTAAGATGATGCTTCCACTAGAGCCCTTTTTTTCTGAACACCCCATCATCTCATATCGCCAACCACCTAATCTGCGTAACCTTCTTCTTCACAACTCTCGCAATCATCCACTCCAGGCAGTTTCCTCAACAACAGAACTCACTGCATCATCTGTAAATATATATATATATCCAATACCAAGCTCATCGACGGCCCCTCTGGACAATTCCGGATCACTCAGATGGCATCTTGTATCTCCAGCAACCTTGTTTACCTCATATCTTTGCAGAAAATGCCCAGCTATCTACATTGGTGAAACAGAAAGGAGACTAGGAGACCGCTTCAGGGAACAAGTCAGGGCTTTGAGGACCAAAGATCTCTCCCAGCCCATAGTTTCTCATTTCACCTCTAACGGCCATGACCATACTGATCTCTCCGTCTGCGTTCTCAAAGAGGGGTTTCTCAATTCCTATTGCAGAAAGACATCCAAAACCAAAATTATCCTGATACCAGGATCACACCTTCCCCCTTCTCTCAACGACAGACTCATTTCCTTCTCTTCTCATTTCCTCTCTATTCATTTGCAGGTTTTGACTTCACACCTCTCTTCACCTCTCTTGACTTCACACCACCTGAGTGTCCACGCTGCTTCTCTCCTGCTCCCGCCTCCTCTCCACTCCCAGCTTTTGTTCTCCCATGCTTTATCAGCTGCTGATTTCCCTCCCTTTCTCACATCCGAAGAAGGCTCCACAGCCGAAACGTTGTGTTTTCTTTTCTTCTCTTTTTAGCATGGAATAAACCTTTACGTGTTCCAGCCCAGCTAAGAGCCTGGTATACCTTGAAAATGTAAAGTATATTCTGCCAATGCTTCCAAATGAATTGCTCTGTTATCTGATCCCGTTAGCCAAAAACAGAAACTGCTGGCTGCCAGACTCAGTGTACCGTATTAAGAAAAACAATTTTCTGGAATAGACAATGTTTGGTTCACATGAAGGAGTCTCTCTGACTGGGCTGACAAGGCACTCTGGACTTGGAATGCATTCCCTAAACATAAACAACAAAGACATAAATCTTTCATCTGTCAATGCATTTATTACAAGCCCATACAAAAAACGACAAAATATGGAGAACACCTGCATACATGGTAAATGCTTAAGTGGGAAGGGTATTATACACAGACCAGACTTATTCAAGTGTTTTTATACAGTAAACTATAAATTACTGTATATACCTTTAGCATTTAACTATTTAAACTGTGTAAAATGTGGTTGCTCACTGTGTTAAAACTACTGATTATTTTCTTTGCTTGTCAGCATCTAGAAAAGTGAGGATCTTTGGATGTCTGCTTGGCATCCTCACATCTGTCAATGTGATGACAAGGATGGTATGCTTACAAAAAGCTGCCATTTAAATAGCTATCAGAACGGATAGTATATATTTAAAAACTTTTATTTATAAAGTCTTAAACCGTTTTAGAGTTCATTTTCTATTCATATTTCTTTTTCAGAGTACTAAACATTTTTTTAGATGCTGCAACGTCTTGTCTATATACAGCATCTTTATACTAGAGTAACTGGGCTTAATAAGATCATTAACCTTTTACCATAGCTTTGCTATTTACCATTAGCCATACCATAGACAGTTATCTGACTAAGATTCAACTATCTTAGTGGTATTTAAATGGAAGAATTTTGGCTAAACAGCTTTGTTAAAATCCCATTTTATCGACACGACTTAAGTTAAACTTGTTGCAGCTTTTTAATTATTTTATCAGACTCAGCTCATGCGTAATCACGCATATTTAGGTTATGTGATGTGAAATGTTGAGAGAAAAGTGTAAAACGTTTGTTAGAAAGATACTGTACATGTGTTTAGCATTACAATTTACTGTAAATTGGTGAATTGTTAAAAACTAGACGCTTGAATGTTACTTGACACACTAAACAGTTCATGGATACCACTGTGTATTTTAAAATAAATCTTACTATATGTTTTACAGTAAGCAGAAATTTAAGATGGTCGTTTACAAAATAACCATAACAGACTACGCGTAATTACGCAATTTATGGGATACATTATTAAACACTGCTTTGTATCTACAAAACTGGAAAGAGACTAATCTGTGAATTCGACACAGACATACACTTTGGTTTTCAAATGCTTTGAACGTACTGTAGCAACTTCAAAGGGTAAAGACAGTAACCCTGGTCAGTTGATCCAATTGTGCTTTTGCTATAGTGCACAAAAGACAAGTTTGTTCAGTGTCTTACTGAACAATGAACACGTTCGCGGTCATCATTTCAGAAACCGATACAGAATTATATTTGGATACATAATTACTATAATCGTCAACATCTTTACTTGATATTTTTCGATTAATCATCTAAATACTGAATAGTTACACACACCAGTACACTTGTACTCCTGATCCCTATTTAACTACGTTTTTGATAGCCTATCAGAACTGTCATGCCACATTGATTTTACAAAAAATTAAGACTCGACATAATGGTATATGCTTTTATTAATCTGCAATTAAACAAAAGCTAAATGTTTTTCTACCAAAAGCTTTCCTGCACATTTAACTCATACACAAATTAACTTTAGAAATACAATCAGTTCGAGTAAAAATGCTAAGTGAGAAGAAACTTCCAATGACTGTCAGTTGCAGAGCAAATTTATTTTTAAATTTGCAAAACGATTTGAATCTTGATTTTAGTGGAGTAAGAATGGTCTTGATTTACCGTCTCTGACAGTTAGTTCTGTCTCCCCTTCTTCTCCGCCCACCTGGAGTATAAGATTCTGATGCTGGTGTTGGTCGCAGAGCTTAATATCCCTGTTTTCCAGATCTTCTTTAAGAAAACGAAGATTGACAGCGAAACAATCACTTTGTGTTGAACCTTCCATGATCCCCCTCAATGTTTTCAACCCACATGCACCGCTGTCTTGTTTTAAAACTCCACTTGGCGGGCATCTGCTGCGCAGCAGTCAACTTCTCCTGGCATCTGGCGCTGGGGACGTAAAACGAAGGAAAAAAAGAAGAGACGAACGCTTGTTGGAGCAAACCCGGCGACTCCTAGTGGGATGTTGGAAAACTATTAAATTTCTTTAGAAATCACAGATTATTACATTAGATAGGACATAATCACTCCATTCCGACTACAAAATTTCCGGTTGAGCCTCCTCATAATGTATGCATATTTTAATTCCTTGAAAACGGACTGGTGTTTAAAACTGAGGTTTAATCCCTAAAACACTAAATAACCATTTTTGAGCATTTCTTCCTAGTAAAAGACAAGTGTTTTTACCAAGGGTAAGAAATGGTGGCGAGTCAGTGTTAGTTTTACAGTTTTGGAGTTTGGTTTTGGCAAGGTGTGCATTCGCTGTAGATTCTATATGACCTCCCAGTATCATTTTTTTAATTGCTCTGATAATAGCACAAACACATACCGTCCACAATATTTGGCATCTTTCAATCGACTTGCATGAGTGCAACTACCAGGGTATAGCCCACGTTTTGCTCTGTGCTGAAGGCTAGGCTCTGGATTAGCACAACAAGCTCTTAAAGATAAATCAGACACTAAAACTGCATAGAAAACCAGGATGAGAAAAAGAATACCTACTAGGAAAATGTCTTCCTGGTTCACAGTGCCTGGTTATATTTTACAGGGAATATAATCAGTTAAAACTGAAGAGATAATACAACACAAATTAATCAATTAGAAACACAATCCAATATTTTTTTAATATGAAAATTTTATTGTCAGATAATAAAAAAATATGATTCATTTGCTATTGATAATTGAAAATATTTTCTAGCTATAAAAATACAATATTTTTAAATTGGCAAAATATAATTCATTCTTAAAGGAATCACTTGAAAATCGAGGTAAATTTTTTTAAGATGAACATTCAAGAAAAAATACAATGTCAAATGCATGTTCTAAAACATGACAACTGCTAACACAGCTTTATTGTCAAAATATGTATTGCATTAAATATTTCGCGACAAAACAAATAAAATACAATTTGCTCTGTACACAAAATCCTTAACATCACTAGGATGATGAATGTTACGACCTGGACTATGAGAATGTTTTTCCATTAAGAAACATCAGACATGCTGAAACTGTGAATTGTTTTTGGTCATCCTAAGGTTCACTGTGGGAAATTAACATGAATGTCTTTTACAATTTTTTCTTGGGACACCTTTTAGTGCTCTTCCTCAGCTGCACTGAAACCAGTGACCTGCTTTCCTTGCACCTTGTGAATTTTTCAGTCAGCAAAGAAATGTAGAAATACTGATAAAGAATAGAAAATGCAACACAAAAAGTATTTAAAGAATAAAACATTTTATTGATAGAATTTTAAAAAATAATGTTTCATTGATATTGGTAATTGAAAATATTTTCTAGATATGAAAATACATCAAGTCCATGTAGAATATTTTTCTATTGGCAAAATATAATACATTCTTAAAGGAATCATTTGAAACTTGAAGTAAAATGCTTTAAGATGAACATTTAAGAAAAAAATACAATGTCAAATGCATACTGCTGCATTATTACAATCCCATTTCAATACTATCAAATTGCAGAATTTGAGAATAAAAATCTAGTGTCCAAATCAAGGGCCATGCAGTCCACAGCTGTCACTGCCGCCGGTCTTTGGCAGAATCCTCTTTCTCCTGGTGATTGTGTGTGCCTGCGGTGCTGCTGTCCAGCTCTGAGCTCTTGGCCAACTGGGTCTTCACAGCAGGGCTGCTGTCAATGGGCAGGATTCTCTCACCCTCACCGGGCAGCGCCACCCTCGGAGCCTGTATCTGGAGCCGGCCGTCGCGCAGGGAGCAGGTCACCGCATCAGCACTCACTCCTTCAGGCAGCACAAAGTCCTGTCTGAACTGCTGGCATCTGTAAGAGTAGGAGCCTTTTCCGTCCTCCTGCTTCTTCTCCTGCTTCCCGCTCACCTGCAGCTTCCTCCCCACCTGCTTGACACAGAGCTCTTCTGGGGAAAAGTCTTCTGTGTCCAGAGTTAGAGCAAAGCGCTCTCCCTCGTTCTCCACCTTGTAGGAGACTGGCTGGACCCCCGTCAAGGTTGGGCCTTGGGCAGCTCGCTCTGTCTCTTTAAAGATCCCTTGATAAAGCTGATCCATCAAGTCCAGACCGCTCCTCATCTCCTGCATTTGTCTGAGCATGTCCTGCTCCAGCTGATGGAAGAGGGGTCTGGTCTGTGGCCAGAGACTGCGTACCGGCCAGTGGAAATCCACCAGCGGGCTGACAGCAGGCTGGAATACATGAGAGCACAGCATCTTCAGTGAATGTGCAGACAGTCTTGCTTCTTCTTGCTGTGAGCTTGCAGTGTTTGCAGCGTCTAGTGATCAGCTTCTTTCTCCCTCAGCTGTCAGGACTCGCTGCTTTTATATCCTCCCGCTTAGAGTTCCAGACACTTCATGAACATTCCTGTCACTGCTGGTGCCCTCTAGTGTGAAAGAGAAAGAAGGGAGGTGATTGCGTCATTTGACTCCCAGTCTAAAACAGGAAGTGCAGGAAAGTGCTGACAGAATGCCGAATGCTTTACGGGCTACTGTACTTGTATTTAAAATGAATAGGTCAACATTGCAGTGGTCTGAGCACATAGAACATCAATAGCAACACTGTAAGGCAACACTTATGCTGCGTGATGATAGTGGTGTGCGTGCAGACAGTCGGAGTTTGCATTTGTTTTTAACGGTATTATTGAGCTGCTGTTTCTGGCATGTAGACAAGTCACTTTCTAGTTCTGGAATTTGAAAACGTGTAGTTTTGTAATACTAATGTTTGAACATTCTGCTCTTTAATATTTAACTGAGTCTTTGCATTACATAGCTGCTCAAATGCAAAAGATATTTGAAAATCCCAGGAATACAGATGCCTTAAACATGACTGTGAAATTCAATTGTCCCTTCTTCACTCTCCTGAATGGATAAAAACAGGTAGTGAGTGAATAGGGCAGCAGCTGATTTGCTGTTATCTTTCCTCTCTCAGAACTTGCAGTGCACTGAAATCCTTCGAAGCGGTACGTGATTTCTCCATATTTCTGCCAACGTATCATTACCCAGCAAGCCTGAGCAGTAATATAACCCTCACAGCAATGTGGGAACGTGATTGTTGTGACTGCAACTAAACCCTAAAAAAGTACTTGTACTGTATGTGGCAATGTGATACACCTCTCAAAGCACATTTTAGGAGTCAGAACACTAGACAGCAACACTTAATAATTCAAATGAAATGTGATGTACAGATCAGCATGCATAATACTTTTAGTCAGTCAGGCCATGTGTGTAAAATTGTTAACTGCAATGTTTCGAATGTATGGATTGAGAGCCTTTGCTACCCTTTTTACAACAAAATGATTTCTCTTTATTCAGCTTGAATACATATGGCCTAAGGGTGCAGAATTGAAATTACTTCTCAATACATTGACATTAGAAGAAAGTATTCCTAAATCTTCTGTAAAGGAACTGATTTCCTTAGCAAACACTGTAAATTATCCTCATTTACAAGCAGGATTTTGCATCTGTGAGCTATCATGAATGGGATCAGAACCTTTTCGTTTAGTCAATGTTGTGTTAGTTTGTCAACTTACTTAATATACTTGTATGATAATTAAAGCAACAGCATAAGTGAAATTTATTCTCATTTCATTCTTCTTTTACAGCTTACATTTCAGGGGAAATATTTCAGAATAGAGCTTGTAACTCAAACACAAAGCACCCTAAATTTTTGAGGAAGGATGCCATCAGTGAATAAATGTCAGAGAAGGATATAAATTATTTTAAAATGTTCAGCATTACCAAAACTCAGCCTTAACTGACATTTTTTCTTACATCTGGGTATCTTCTTTTCATTTGCTTAATGTGTTATGTCCTTACACTATTCCACAACATAACAACTGCTAACACAGTTTTATTGTCAAAACATGTTTTGCTTTTAATATTTCACGACAAAACAAACCAAATCCAATTTCCTCTGTACACAAAATCCATAACATCACTGGAATGATGAATGTTACGACCTGGACTATGAGAATGTTTTTCCATTAAGAAACATCAGACATGCTGAAACTGTGAATTGTTTTTGGTCATCCTAAGGTTCACTGTGGGAAATTAACATGAATGTCTTTTACAATTTTTTCTTGGGACACCTTTTAGTGCTCTTCCTCAGCTGCACTGAAACCAGTGACCTGCTTTCCTTGCACCTTGTGAATTTTTCAGTCAGCAAAGAAATGTAGAAATACTGATAAAGAATAGAAAATGCAACACAAAAAGTATTTAAAGAATAAAACATTTTATTGATAGAATTTTAAAAAATAATGTTTCATTGATATTGGTAATTGAAAATATTTTCTAGATATGAAAATACATCAAGTCCATGTAGAATATTTTTCTATTGGCAAAATATAATACATTCTTAAAGGAATCATTTGAAACTTGAAGTAAAATGCTTTAAGATGAACATTTAAGAAAAAAATACAATGTCAAATGCATACTGCTGCATTATTACAATCCCATTTCAATACTATCAAATTGCAGAATTTGAGAATAAAAATCTAGTGTCCAAATCAAGGGCCGTGCAGTCCACAGCTGTCACTGCCGCCGGTCTTTGGCAGAATCCTCTTTCTCCTGGTGATTGTGTGTGCCTGCGGTGCTGCTGTCCAGCTCTGAGCTCTTGGCCAACTGGGTCTTCACAGCAGGGCTGCTGTCAATGGGCAGGATTCTCTCACCCTCACCGGGCAGCGCCACCCTCGGAGCCTGTATCTGGAGCCGGCCGTCGCGCAGGGAGCAGGTCACCGCATCAGCACTCACTCCTTCAGGCAGCACAAAGTCCTGTCTGAACTGCTGGCATCTGTAAGAGTAGGAGCCTTTTCCGTCCTCCTGCTTCTTCTCCTGCTTCCCGCTCACCTGCAGCTTCCTCCCCACCTGCTTGACACAGAGCTCTTCTGGGGAAAAGTCTTCTGTGTCCAGAGTTAGAGCAAAGCGCTCTCCCTCGTTCTCCACCTTGTAGGAGACTGGCTGGACCCCCGTCAAGGTTGGGCCTTGGGCAGCTCGCTCTGTCTCTTTAAAGATCCCTTGATAAAGCTGATCCATCAAGTCCAGACCGCTCCTCATCTCCTGCATTTGTCTGAGCATGTCCTGCTCCAGCTGATGGAAGAGGGGTCTGGTCTGTGGCCAGAGACTGCGTACCGGCCAGTGGAAATCCACCAGCGGGCTGACAGCAGGCTGGAATACATGAGAGCACAGCATCTTCAGTGAATGTGCAGACAGTCTTGCTTCTTCTTGCTGTGAGCTTGCAGTGTTTGCAGCGTCTAGTGATCAGCTTCTTTCTCCCTCAGCTGTCAGGACTCGCTGCTTTTATATCCTCCCGCTTAGAGTTCCAGACACTTCATGAACATTCCTGTCACTGCTGGTGCCCTCTAGTGTGAAAGAGAAAGAAGGGAGGTGATTGCGTCTTTTGACTCCCAGTCTAAAACAGGAAGTGCAGGAAAGTGCTGTCAGAATGCCGAATGCTTTACGGGCTACTGTACTTGTATTTAAAATGAATAGGTCAACATTGCAGTGGTCTGAGCACATAGAACATCAATAGCAACACTGTAAGGCAACACTTATGCTGCGTGATGATAGTGGTGTGCGTGCAGACAGTCGGAGTTTGCATTTGTTTTTAACGGTATTATTGAGCTGCTGTTTCTGGCATGTAGACAAGTCACTTTCTAGTTCTGGAATTTGAAAACGTGTAGTTTTGTAATACTAATGTTTGAACATTCTGCTCTTTAATATTTAACTGAGTCTTTGCATTACATAGCTGCTCAAATGCAAAAGATATTTGAAAATCCCAGGAATACAGATGCCTTAAACATGACTGTGAAATTCAATTGTCCCTTCTTCACTCTCCTGAATGGATAAAAACAGGTAGTGAGTGAATAGGGCAGCAGCTGATTTGCTGTTATCTTTCCTCTCTCAGAACTTGCAGTGCACTGAAATCCTTCGAAGCGGTACGTGATTTCTCCATATTTCTGCCAACGTATCATTACCCAGCAAGCCTGAGCAGTAATATAACCCTCACAGCAATGTGGGAACGTGATTGTTGTGACTGCAACTAAACCCTAAAAAAGTACTTGTACTGTATGTGGCAATGTGATACACCTCTCAAAGCACATTTTAGGAGTCAGAACACTAGACAGCAACACTTAATAATTCAAATGAAATGTGATGTACAGATCAGCATGCATAATACTTTTAGTCAGTCAGGCCATGTGTGTAAAATTGTTAACTGCAATGTTTCGAATGTATGGATTGAGAGCCTTTGCTACCCTTTTTACAACAAAATGATTTCTCTTTATTCAGCTTGAATACATATGGCCTAAGGGTGCAGAATTGAAATTACTTCTCAATACATTGACATTAGAAGAAAGTATTCCTAAATCTTCTGTAAAGGAACTGATTTCCTTAGCAAACACTGTAAATTATCCTCATTTACAAGCAGGATTTTGCATCTGTGAGCTATCATGAATGGGATCAGAACCTTTTCGTTTAGTCAATGTTGTGTTAGTTTGTCAACTTACTTAATATACTTGTATGATAATTAAAGCAACAGCATAAGTGAAATTTATTCTCATTTCATTCTTCTTTTACAGCTTACATTTCAGGGGAAATATTTCAGAATAGAGCTTGTAACTCAAACACAAAGCACCCTAAATTTTTGAGGAAGGATGCCATCAGTGAATAAATGTCAGAGAAGGATATAAATTATTTTAAAATGTTCAGCATTACCAAAACTCAGCCTTAACTGACATTTTTTCTTACATCTGGGTATCTTCTTTTCATTTGCTTAATGTGTTATGTCCTTACACTATTCCACAACATAACAACTGCTAACACAGTTTTATTGTCAAAACATGTTTTGCTTTTAATATTTCACGACAAAACAAACCAAATCCAATTTCCTCTGTACACAAAATCCATAACATCACTGGAATGATGAATGTTACGACCTGGACTATGAGAATGTTTTTCCATTAAGAAACATCAGACATGCTGAAACTGTGAATTGTTTTTGGTCATCCTAAGGTTCACTGTGGGAAATTAACATGAATGTCTTTTACAATTTTTTCTTGGGACACCTTTTAGTGCTCTTCCTCAGCTGCACTGAAACCAGTGACCTGCTTTCCTTGCACCTTGTGAATTTTTCAGTCAGCAAAGAAATGTAGAAATACTGATAAAGAATAGAAAATGCAACACAAAAAGTATTTAAAGAATAAAACATTTTATTGATAGAATTTTAAAAAATAATGTTTCATTGATATTGGTAATTGAAAATATTTTCTAGATATGAAAATACATCAAGTCCATGTAGAATATTTTTCTATTGGCAAAATATAATACATTCTTAAAGGAATCATTTGAAACTTGAAGTAAAATGCTTTAAGATGAACATTTAAGAAAAAAATACAATGTCAAATGCATACTGCTGCATTATTACAATCCCATTTCAATACTATCAAATTGCAGAATTTGAGAATAAAAATCTAGTGTCCAAATCAAGGGCCGTGCAGTCCACAGCTGTCACTGCCGCCGGTCTTTGGCAGAATCCTCTTTCTCCTGGTGATTGTGTGTGCCTGCGGTGCTGCTGTCCAGCTCTGAGCTCTTGGCCAACTGGGTCTTCACAGCAGGGCTGCTGTCAATGGGCAGGATTATCTCACCCTCACCGGGCAGCGCCACCCTCGGAGCCTGTATCTGGAGCCGGCCGTCGCGCAGGGAGCAGGTCACCGCATCAGCACTCACTCCTTCAGGCAGCACAAAGTCCTGTCTGAACTGCTGGCATCTGTAAGAGTAGGAGCCTTTTCCGTCCTCCTGCTTCTTCTCCTGCTTCCCGCTCACCTGCAGCTTCCTCCCCACCTGCTTGACACAGAGCTCTTCTGGGGAAAAGTCTTCTGTGTCCAGAGTTAGAGCAAAGCGCTCTCCCTCGTTCTCCACCTTGTAGGAGACTGGCTGGACCCCCGTCAAGGTTGGGCCTTGGGCAGCTCGCTCTGTCTCTTTAAAGATCCCTTGATAAAGCTGATCCATCAAGTCCAGACCGCTCCTCATCTCCTGCATTTGTCTGAGCATGTCCTGCTCCAGCTGATGGAAGAGGGGTCTGGTCTGTGGCCAGAGACTGCGTACCGGCCAGTGGAAATCCACCAGCGGGCTGACAGCAGGCTGGAATACATGAGAGCACAGCATCTTCAGTGAATGTGCAGACAGTCTTGCTTCTTCTTGCTGTGAGCTTGCAGTGTTTGCAGCGTCTAGTGATCAGCTTCTTTCTCCCTCAGCTGTCAGGACTCGCTGCTTTTATATCCTCCCGCTTAGAGTTCCAGACACTTCATGAACATTCCTGTCACTGCTGGTGCCCTCTAGTGTGAAAGAGAAAGAAGGGAGGTGATTGCGTCTTTTGACTCCCAGTCTAAAACAGGAAGTGCAGGAAAGTGCTGTCAGAATGCCGAATGCTTTACGGGCTACTGTACTTGTATTTAAAATGAATAGGTCAACATTGCAGTGGTCTGAGCACATAGAACATCAATAGCAACACTGTAAGGCAACACTTATGCTGCGTGATGATAGTGGTGTGCGTGCAGACAGTCGGAGTTTGCATTTGTTTTTAACGGTATTATTGAGCTGCTGTTTCTGGCATGTAGACAAGTCACTTTCTAGTTCTGGAATTTGAAAACGTGTAGTTTTGTAATACTAATGTTTGAACATTCTGCTCTTTAATATTTAACTGAGTCTTTGCATTACATAGCTGCTCAAATGCAAAAGATATTTGAAAATCCCAGGAATACAGATGCCTTAAACATGACTGTGAAATTCAATTGTCCCTTCTTCACTCTCCTGAATGGATAAAAACAGGTAGTGAGTGAATAGGGCAGCAGCTGATTTGCTGTTATCTTTCCTCTCTCAGAACTTGCAGTGCACTGAAATCCTTCGAAGCGGTACGTGATTTCTCCATATTTCTGCCAACGTATCATTACCCAGCAAGCCTGAGCAGTAATATAACCCTCACAGCAATGTGGGAACGTGATTGTTGTGACTGCAACTAAACCCTAAAAAAGTACTTGTACTGTATGTGGCAATGTGATACACCTCTCAAAGCACATTTTAGGAGTCAGAACACTAGACAGCAACACTTAATAATTCAAATGAAATGTGATGTACAGATCAGCATGCATAATACTTTTAGTCAGTCAGGCCATGTGTGTAAAATTGTTAACTGCAATGTTTCGAATGTATGGATTGAGAGCCTTTGCTACCCTTTTTACAACAAAATGATTTCTCTTTATTCAGCTTGAATACATATGGCCTAAGGGTGCAGAATTGAAATTACTTCTCAATACATTGACATTAGAAGAAAGTATTCCTAAATCTTCTGTAAAGGAACTGATTTCCTTAGCAAACACTGTAAATTATCCTCATTTACAAGCAGGATTTTGCATCTGTGAGCTATCATGAATGGGATCAGAACCTTTTCGTTTAGTCAATGTTGTGTTAGTTTGTCAACTTACTTAATATACTTGTATGATAATTAAAGCAACAGCATAAGTGAAATTTATTCTCATTTCATTCTTCTTTTACAGCTTACATTTCAGGGGAAATATTTCAGAATAGAGCTTGTAACTCAAACACAAAGCACCCTAAATTTTTGAGGAAGGATGCCATCAGTGAATAAATGTCAGAGAAGGATATAAATTATTTTAAAATGTTCAGCATTACCAAAACTCAGCCTTAACTGACATTTTTTCTTACATCTGGGTATCTTCTTTTCATTTGCTTAATGTGTTATGTCCTTACACTATTCCACAACATAACAACTGCTAACACAGTTTTATTGTCAAAACATGTTTTGCTTTTAATATTTCACGACAAAACAAACCAAATCCAATTTCCTCTGTACACAAAATCCATAACATCACTGGAATGATGAATGTTACGACCTGGACTATGAGAATGTTTTTCCATTAAGAAACATCAGACATGCTGAAACTGTGAATTGTTTTTGGTCATCCTAAGGTTCACTGTGGGAAATTAACATGAATGTCTTTTACAATTTTTTCTTGGGACACCTTTTAGTGCTCTTCCTCAGCTGCACTGAAACCAGTGACCTGCTTTCCTTGCACCTTGTGAATTTTTCAGTCAGCAAAGAAATGTAGAAATACTGATAAAGAATAGAAAATGCAACACAAAAAGTATTTAAAGAATAAAACATTTTATTGATAGAATTTTAAAAAATAATGTTTCATTGATATTGGTAATTGAAAATATTTTCTAGATATGAAAATACATCAAGTCCATGTAGAATATTTTTCTATTGGCAAAATATAATACATTCTTAAAGGAATCATTTGAAACTTGAAGTAAAATGCTTTAAGATGAACATTTAAGAAAAGAATACAATGTCAAATGCATACTGCTGCATTATTACAATCCCATTTCAATACTATCAAATTGCAGAATTTGAGAATAAAAATCTAGTGTCCAAATCAAGGGCCGTGCAGTCCACAGCTGTCACTGCCGCCGGTCTTTGGCAGAATCCTCTTTCTCCTGGTGATTGTGTGTGCCTGCGGTGCTGCTGTCCAGCTCTGAGCTCTTGGCCAACTGGGTCTTCACAGCAGGGCTGCTGTCAATGGGCAGGATTCTCTCACCCTCACCGGGCAGCGCCACCCTCGGAGCCTGTATCTGGAGCCGGCCGTCGCGCAGGGAGCAGGTCACCGCATCAGCACTCACTCCTTCAGGCAGCACAAAGTCCTGTCTGAACTGCTGGCATCTGTAAGAGTAGGAGCCTTTTCCGTCCTCCTGCTTCTTCTCCTGCTTCCCGCTCACCTGCAGCTTCCTCCCCACCTGCTTGACACAGAGCTCTTCTGGGGAAAAGTCTTCTGTGTCCAGAGTTAGAGCAAAGCGCTCTCCCTCGTTCTCCACCTTGTAGGAGACTGGCTGGACCCCCGTCAAGGTTGGGCCTTGGGCAGCTCGCTCTGTCTCTTTAAAGATCCCTTGATAAAGCTGATCCATCAAGTCCAGACCGCTCCTCATCTCCTGCATTTGTCTGAGCATGTCCTGCTCCAGCTGATGGAAGAGGGGTCTGGTCTGTGGCCAGAGACTGCGTACCGGCCAGTGGAAATCCACCAGCGGGCTGACAGCAGGCTGGAATACATGAGAGCACAGCATCTTCAGTGAATGTGCAGACAGTCTTGCTTCTTCTTGCTGTGAGCTTGCAGTGTTTGCAGCGTCTAGTGATCAGCTTCTTTCTCCCTCAGCTGTCAGGACTCGCTGCTTTTATATCCTCCCGCTTAGAGTTCCAGACACTTCATGAACATTCCTGTCACTGCTGGTGCCCTCTAGTGTGAAAGAGAAAGAAGGGAGGTGATTGCGTCATTTGACTCCCAGTCTAAAACAGGAAGTGCAGGAAAGTGCTGACAGAATGCCGAATGCTTTACGGGCTACTGTACTTGTATTTAAAATGAATAGGTCAACATTGCAGTGGTCTGAGCACATAGAACATCAATAGCAACACTGTAAGGCAACACTTATGCTGCGTGATGATAGTGGTGTGCGTGCAGACAGTCGGAGTTTGCATTTGTTTTTAACGGTATTATTGAGCTGCTGTTTCTGGCATGTAGACAAGTCACTTTCTAGTTCTGGAATTTGAAAACGTGTAGTTTTGTAATACTAATGTTTGAACATTCTGCTCTTTAATATTTAACTGAGTCTTTGCATTACATAGCTGCTCAAATGCAAAAGATATTTGAAAATCCCAGGAATACAGATGCCTTAAACATGACTGTGAAATTCAATTGTCCCTTCTTCACTCTCCTGAATGGATAAAAACAGGTAGTGAGTGAATAGGGCAGCAGCTGATTTGCTGTTATCTTTCCTCTCTCAGAACTTGCAGTGCACTGAAATCCTTCGAAGCGGTACGTGATTTCTCCATATTTCTGCCAACGTATCATTACCCAGCAAGCCTGAGCAGTAATATAACCCTCACAGCAATGTGGGAACGTGATTGTTGTGACTGCAACTAAACCCTAAAAAAGTACTTGTACTGTATGTGGCAATGTGATACACCTCTCAAAGCACATTTTAGGAGTCAGAACACTAGACAGCAACACTTAATAATTCAAATGAAATGTGATGTACAGATCAGCATGCATAATACTTTTAGTCAGTCAGGCCATGTGTGTAAAATTGTTAACTGCAATGTTTCGAATGTATGGATTGAGAGCCTTTGCTACCCTTTTTACAACAAAATGATTTCTCTTTATTCAGCTTGAATACATATGGCCTAAGGGTGCAGAATTGAAATTACTTCTCAATACATTGACATTAGAAGAAAGTATTCCTAAATCTTCTGTAAAGGAACTGATTTCCTTAGCAAACACTGTAAATTATCCTCATTTACAAGCAGGATTTTGCATCTGTGAGCTATCATGAATGGGATCAGAACCTTTTCGTTTAGTCAATGTTGTGTTAGTTTGTCAACTTACTTAATATACTTGTATGATAATTAAAGCAACAGCATAAGTGAAATTTATTCTCATTTCATTCTTCTTTTACAGCTTACATTTCAGGGGAAATATTTCAGAATAGAGCTTGTAACTCAAACACAAAGCACCCTAAATTTTTGAGGAAGGATGCCATCAGTGAATAAATGTCAGAGAAGGATATAAATTATTTTAAAATGTTCAGCATTACCAAAACTCAGCCTTAACTGACATTTTTTCTTACATCTGGGTATCTTCTTTTCATTTGCTTAATGTGTTATGTCCTTACACTATTCCACAACATAACAACTGCTAACACAGTTTTATTGTCAAAACATGTTTTGCTTTTAATATTTCACGACAAAACAAACAAAATCCAATTTCCTCTGTACACAAAATCCATAACATCACTGGAATGATGAATGTTACGACCTGGAGTATGAGAATGTTTTTCCATTAAGAAACATCAGACATGCTGAAACTGTGAATTGTTTTTGGTCATCCTAAGGTTCACTGTGGGAAATTAACATGAATGTCTTTTACAATTTTTTCTTGGGACACCTTTTAGTGCTCTTCCTCAGCTGCACTGAAACCAGTGACCTGCTTTCCTTGCACCTTGTGAATTTTTCAGTCAGCAAAGAAATGTAGAAATACTGATAAAGAATAGAAAATGCAACACAAAAAGTATTTAAAGAATAAAACATTTTATTGATAGAATTTTAAAAAATAATGTTTCATTGATATTGGTAATTGAAAATATTTTCTAGATATGAAAATACATCAAGTCCATGTAGAATATTTTTCTATTGGCAAAATATAATACATTCTTAAAGGAATCATTTGAAACTTGAAGTAAAATGCTTTAAGATGAACATTTAAGAAAAAAATACAATGTCAAATGCATACTGCTGCATTATTACAATCCCATTTCAATACTATCAAATTGCAGAATTTGAGAATAAAAATCTAGTGTCCAAATCAAGGGCCGTGCAGTCCACAGCTGTCACTGCCGCCGGTCTTTGGCAGAATCCTCTTTCTCCTGGTGATTGTGTGTGCCTGCGGTGCTGCTGTCCAGCTCTGAGCTCTTGGCCAACTGGGTCTTCACAGCAGGGCTGCTGTCAATGGGCAGGATTCTCTCACCCTCACCAGGCAGCGCCACCCTCGGAGCCTGTATCTGGAGCCGGCCGTCGCGCAGGGAGCAGGTCACCGCATCAGCACTCACTCCTTCAGGCAGCACAAAGTCCTGTCTGAACTGCTGGCATCTGTAAGAGTAGGAGCCTTTTCCGTCCTCCTGCTTCTTCTCCTGCTTCCCGCTCACCTGCAGCTTCCTCCCCACCTGCTTGACACAGAGCTCTTCTGGGGAAAAGTCTTCTGTGTCCAGAGTTAGAGCAAAGCGCTCTCCCTCGTTCTCCACCTTGTAGGAGACTGGCTGGACCCCCGTCAAGGTTGGGCCTTGGGCAGCTCGCTCTGTCTCTTTAAAGATCCCTTGATAAAGCTGATCCATCAAGTCCAGACCGCTCCTCATCTCCTGCATTTGTCTGAGCATGTCCTGCTCCAGCTGATGGAAGAGGGGTCTGGTCTGTGGCCAGAGACTGCGTACCGGCCAGTGGAAATCCACCAGCGGGCTGACAGCAGGCTGGAATACATGAGAGCACAGCATCTTCAGTGAATGTGCAGACAGTCTTGCTTCTTCTTGCTGTGAGCTTGCAGTGTTTGCAGCGTCTAGTGATCAGCTTCTTTCTCCCTCAGCTGTCAGGACTCGCTGCTTTTATATCCTCCCGCTTAGAGTTCCAGACACTTCATGAACATTCCTGTCACTGCTGGTGCCCTCTAGTGTGAAAGAGAAAGAAGGGAGGTGATTGCGTCATTTGACTCCCAGTCTAAAACAGGAAGTGCAGGAAAGTGCTGACAGAATGCCGAATGCTTTACGGGCTACTGTACTTGTATTTAAAATGAATAGGTCAACATTGCAGTGGTCTGAGCACATAGAACATCAATAGCAACACTGTAAGGCAACACTTATGCTGCGTGATGATAGTGGTGTGCGTGCAGACAGTCGGAGTTTGCATTTGTTTTTAACGGTATTATTGAGCTGCTGTTTCTGGCATGTAGACAAGTCACTTTCTAGTTCTGGAATTTGAAAACGTGTAGTTTTGTAATACTAATGTTTGAACATTCTGCTCTTTAATATTTAACTGAGTCTTTGCATTACATAGCTGCTCAAATGCAAAAGATATTTGAAAATCCCAGGAATACAGATGCCTTAAACATGACTGTGAAATTCAATTGTCCCTTCTTCACTCTCCTGAATGGATAAAAACAGGTAGTGAGTGAATAGGGCAGCAGCTGATTTGCTGTTATCTTTCCTCTCTCAGAACTTGCAGTGCACTGAAATCCTTCGAAGCGGTACGTGATTTCTCCATATTTCTGCCAACGTATCATTACCCAGCAAGCCTGAGCAGTAATATAACCCTCACAGCAATGTGGGAACGTGATTGTTGTGACTGCAACTAAACCCTAAAAAAGTACTTGTACTGTATGTGGCAATGTGATACACCTCTCAAAGCACATTTTAGGAGTCAGAACACTAGACAGCAACACTTAATAATTCAAATGAAATGTGATGTACAGATCAGCATGCATAATACTTTTAGTCAGTCAGGCCATGTGTGTAAAATTGTTAACTGCAATGTTTCGAATGTATGGATTGAGAGCCTTTGCTACCCTTTTTACAACAAAATGATTTCTCTTTATTCAGCTTGAATACATATGGCCTAAGGGTGCAGAATTGAAATTACTTCTCAATACATTGACATTAGAAGAAAGTATTCCTAAATCTTCTGTAAAGGAACTGATTTCCTTAGCAAACACTGTAAATTATCCTCATTTACAAGCAGGATTTTGCATCTGTGAGCTATCATGAATGGGATCAGAACCTTTTCGTTTAGTCAATGTTGTGTTAGTTTGTCAACTTACTTAATATACTTGTATGATAATTAAAGCAACAGCATAAGTGAAATTTATTCTCATTTCATTCTTCTTTTACAGCTTACATTTCAGGGGAAATATTTCAGAATAGAGCTTGTAACTCAAACACAAAGCACCCTAAATTTTTGAGGAAGGATGCCATCAGTGAATAAATGTCAGAGAAGGATATAAATTATTTTAAAATGTTCAGCATTACCAAAACTCAGCCTTAACTGACATTTTTTCTTACATCTGGGTATCTTCTTTTCATTTGCTTAATGTGTTATGTCCTTACACTATTCCACAACATAACAACTGCTAACACAGTTTTATTGTCAAAACATGTTTTGCTTTTAATATTTCACGACAAAACAAACCAAATCCAATTTCCTCTGTACACAAAATCCATAACATCACTGGAATGATGAATGTTACGACCTGGAGTATGAGAATGTTTTTCCATTAAGAAACATCAGACATGCTGAAACTGTGAATTGTTTTTGGTCATCCTAAGGTTCACTGTGGGAAATTAACATGAATGTCTTTTACAATTTTTTCTTGGGACACCTTTTAGTGCTCTTCCTCAGCTGCACTGAAACCAGTGACCTGCTTTCCTTGCACCTTGTGAATTTTTCAGTCAGCAAAGAAATGTAGAAATACTGATAAAGAATAGAAAATGCAACACAAAAAGTATTTAAAGAATAAAACATTTTATTGATAGAATTTTAAAAAATAATGTTTCATTGATATTGGTAATTGAAAATATTTTCTAGATATGAAAATACATCAAGTCCATGTAGAATATTTTTCTATTGGCAAAATATAATACATTCTTAAAGGAATCATTTGAAACTTGAAGTAAAATGCTTTAAGATGAACATTTAAGAAAAAAATACAATGTCAAATGCATACTGCTGCATTATTACAATCCCATTTCAATACTATCAAATTGCAGAATTTGAGAATAAAAATCTAGTGTCCAAATCAAGGGCCGTGCAGTCCACAGCTGTCACTGCCGCCGGTCTTTGGCAGAATCCTCTTTCTCCTGGTGATTGTGTGTGCCTGCGGTGCTGCTGTCCAGCTCTGAGCTCTTGGCCAACTGGGTCTTCACAGCAGGGCTGCTGTCAATGGGCAGGATTCTCTCACCCTCACCGGGCAGCGCCACCCTCGGAGCCTGTATCTGGAGCCGGCCGTCGCGCAGGGAGCAGGTCACCGCATCAGCACTCACTCCTTCAGGCAGCACAAAGTCCTGTCTGAACTGCTGGCATCTGTAAGAGTAGGAGCCTTTTCCGTCCTCCTGCTTCTTCTCCTGCTTCCCGCTCACCTGCAGCTTCCTCCCCACCTGCTTGACACAGAGCTCTTCTGGGGAAAAGTCTTCTGTGTCCAGAGTTAGAGCAAAGCGCTCTCCCTCGTTCTCCACCTTGTAGGAGACTGGCTGGACCCCCGTCAAGGTTGGGCCTTGGGCAGCTCGCTCTGTCTCTTTAAAGATCCCTTGATAAAGCTGATCCATCAAGTCCAGACCGCTCCTCATCTCCTGCATTTGTCTGAGCATGTCCTGCTCCAGCTGATGGAAGAGGGGTCTGGTCTGTGGCCAGAGACTGCGTACCGGCCAGTGGAAATCCACCAGCGGGCTGACAGCAGGCTGGAATACATGAGAGCACAGCATCTTCAGTGAATGTGCAGACAGTCTTGCTTCTTCTTGCTGTGAGCTTGCAGTGTTTGCAGCGTCTAGTGATCAGCTTCTTTCTCCCTCAGCTGTCAGGACTCGCTGCTTTTATATCCTCCCGCTTAGAGTTCCAGACACTTCATGAACATTCCTGTCACTGCTGGTGCCCTCTAGTGTGAAAGAGAAAGAAGGGAGGTGATTGCGTCTTTTGACTCCCAGTCTAAAACAGGAAGTGCAGGAAAGTGCTGTCAGAATGCCGAATGCTTTACGGGCTACTGTACTTGTATTTAAAATGAATAGGTCAACATTGCAGTGGTCTGAGCACATAGAACATCAATAGCAACACTGTAAGGCAACAATTATGCTGCGTGATGATAGTGGTGTGCGTGCAGACAGTCGGAGTTTGCATTTGTTTTTAACGGTATTATTGAGCTGCTGTTTCTGGCATGTAGACAAGTCACTTTCTAGTTCTGGAATTTGAAAACGTGTAGTTTTGTAATACTAATGTTTGAACATTCTGCTCTTTAATATTTAACTGAGTCTTTGCATTACATAGCTGCTCAAATGCAAAAGATATTTGAAAATCCCAGGAATACAGATGCCTTAAACATGACTGTGAAATTCAATTGTCCCTTCTTCACTCTCCTGAATGGATAAAAACAGGTAGTGAGTGAATAGGGCAGCAGCTGATTTGCTGTTATCTTTCCTCTCTCAGAACTTGCAGTGCACTGAAATCCTTCGAAGCGGTACGTGATTTCTCCATATTTCTGCCAACGTATCATTACCCAGCAAGCCTGAGCAGTAATATAACCCTCACAGCAATGTGGGAACGTGATTGTTGTGACTGCAACTAAACCCTAAAAAAGTACTTGTACTGTATGTGGCAATGTGATACACCTCTCAAAGCACATTTTAGGAGTCAGAACACTAGACAGCAACACTTAATAATTCAAATGAAATGTGATGTACAGATCAGCATGCATAATACTTTTAGTCAGTCAGGCCATGTGTGTAAAATTGTTAACTGCAATGTTTCGAATGTATGGATTGAGAGCCTTTGCTACCCTTTTTACAACAAAATGATTTCTCTTTATTCAGCTTGAATACATATGGCCTAAGGGTGCAGAATTGAAATTACTTCTCAATACATTGACATTAGAAGAAAGTATTCCTAAATCTTCTGTAAAGGAACTGATTTCCTTAGCAAACACTGTAAATTATCCTCATTTACAAGCAGGATTTTGCATCTGTGAGCTATCATGAATGGGATCAGAACCTTTTCGTTTAGTCAATGTTGTGTTAGTTTGTCAACTTACTTAATATACTTGTATGATAATTAAAGCAACAGCATAAGTGAAATTTATTCTCATTTCATTCTTCTTTTACAGCTTACATTTCAGGGGAAATATTTCAGAATAGAGCTTGTAACTCAAACACAAAGCACCCTAAATTTTTGAGGAAGGATGCCATCAGTGAATAAATGTCAGAGAAGGATATAAATTATTTTAAAATGTTCAGCATTACCAAAACTCAGCCTTAACTGACATTTTTTCTTACATCTGGGTATCTTCTTTTCATTTGCTTAATGTGTTATGTCCTTACACTATTCCACAACATAACAACTGCTAACACAGTTTTATTGTCAAAACATGTTTTGCTTTTAATATTTCACGACAAAACAAACAAAATCCAATTTCCTCTGTACACAAAATCCATAACATCACTGGAATGATGAATGTTACGACCTGGAGTATGAGAATGTTTTTCCATTAAGAAACATCAGACATGCTGAAACTGTGAATTGTTTTTGGTCATCCTAAGGTTCACTGTGGGAAATTAACATGAATGTCTTTTACAATTTTTTCTTGGGACACCTTTTAGTGCTCTTCCTCAGCTGCACTGAAACCAGTGACCTGCTTTCCTTGCACCTTGTGAATTTTTCAGTCAGCAAAGAAATGTAGAAATACTGATAAAGAATAGAAAATGCAACACAAAAAGTATTTAAAGAATAAAACATTTTATTGATAGAATTTTAAAAAATAATGTTTCATTGATATTGGTAATTGAAAATATTTTCTAGATATGAAAATACATCAAGTCCATGTAGAATATTTTTCTATTGGCAAAATATAATACATTCTTAAAGGAATCATTTGAAACTTGAAGTAAAATGCTTTAAGATGAACATTTAAGAAAAAAATACAATGTCAAATGCATACTGCTGCATTATTACAATCCCATTTCAATACTATCAAATTGCAGAATTTGAGAATAAAAATCTAGTGTCCAAATCAAGGGCCGTGCAGTCCACAGCTGTCACTGCCGCCGGTCTTTGGCAGAATCCTCTTTCTCCTGGTGATTGTGTGTGCCTGCGGTGCTGCTGTCCAGCTCTGAGCTCTTGGCCAACTGGGTCTTCACAGCAGGGCTGCTGTCAATGGGCAGGATTCTCTCACCCTCACCAGGCAGCGCCACCCTCGGAGCCTGTATCTGGAGCCGGCCGTCGCGCAGGGAGCAGGTCACCGCATCAGCACTCACTCCTTCAGGCAGCACAAAGTCCTGTCTGAACTGCTGGCATCTGTAAGAGTAGGAGCCTTTTCCGTCCTCCTGCTTCTTCTCCTGCTTCCCGCTCACCTGCAGCTTCCTCCCCACCTGCTTGACACAGAGCTCTTCTGGGGAAAAGTCTTCTGTGTCCAGAGTTAGAGCAAAGCGCTCTCCCTCGTTCTCCACCTTGTAGGAGACTGGCTGGACCCCCGTCAAGGTTGGGCCTTGGGCAGCTCGCTCTGTCTCTTTAAAGATCCCTTGATAAAGCTGATCCATCAAGTCCAGACCGCTCCTCATCTCCTGCATTTGTCTGAGCATGTCCTGCTCCAGCTGATGGAAGAGGGGTCTGGTCTGTGGCCAGAGACTGCGTACCGGCCAGTGGAAATCCACCAGCGGGCTGACAGCAGGCTGGAATACATGAGAGCACAGCATCTTCAGTGAATGTGCAGACAGTCTTGCTTCTTCTTGCTGTGAGCTTGCAGTGTTTGCAGCGTCTAGTGATCAGCTTCTTTCTCCCTCAGCTGTCAGGACTCGCTGCTTTTATATCCTCCCGCTTAGAGTTCCAGACACTTCATGAACATTCCTGTCACTGCTCGTGCCCTCTAGTGTGAAAGAGAAAGAAGGGAGGTGATTGCGTCATTTGACTCCCAGTCTAAAACAGGAAGTGCAGGAAAGTGCTGTCAGAATGCCGAATGCTTTACGGGCTACTGTACTTGTATTTAAAATGAATAGGTCAACATTGCAGTGGTCTGAGCACATAGAACATCAATAGCAACACTGTAAGGCAACACTTATGCTGCGTGATGATAGTGGTGTGCGTGCAGACAGTCGGAGTTTGCATTTGTTTTTAACGGTATTATTGAGCTGCTGTTTCTGGCATGTAGACAAGTCACTTTCTAGTTCTGGAATTTGAAAACGTGTAGTTTTGTAATACTAATGTTTGAACATTCTGCTCTTTAATATTTAACTGAGTCTTTGCATTACATAGCTGCTCAAATGCAAAAGATATTTGAAAATCCCAGGAATACAGATGCCTTAAACATGACTGTGAAATTCAATTGTCCCTTCTTCACTCTCCTGAATGGATAAAAACAGGTAGTGAGTGAATAGGGCAGCAGCTGATTTGCTGTTATCTTTCCTCTCTCAGAACTTGCAGTGCACTGAAATCCTTCGAAGCGGTACGTGATTTCTCCATATTTCTGCCAACGTATCATTACCCAGCAAGCCTGAGCAGTAATATAACCCTCACAGCAATGTGGGAACGTGATTGTTGTGACTGCAACTAAACCCTAAAAAAGTACTTGTACTGTATGTGGCAATGTGATACACCTCTCAAAGCACATTTTAGGAGTCAGAACACTAGACAGCAACACTTAATAATTCAAATGAAATGTGATGTACAGATCAGCATGCATAATACTTTTAGTCAGTCAGGCCATGTGTGTAAAATTGTTAACTGCAATGTTTCGAATGTATGGATTGAGAGCCTTTGCTACCCTTTTTACAACAAAATGATTTCTCTTTATTCAGCTTGAATACATATGGCCTAAGGGTGCAGAATTGAAATTACTTCTCAATACATTGACATTAGAAGAAAGTATTCCTAAATCTTCTGTAAAGGAACTGATTTCCTTAGCAAACACTGTAAATTATCCTCATTTACAAGCAGGATTTTGCATCTGTGAGCTATCATGAATGGGATCAGAACCTTTTCGTTTAGTCAATGTTGTGTTAGTTTGTCAACTTACTTAATATACTTGTATGATAATTAAAGCAACAGCATAAGTGAAATTTATTCTCATTTCATTCTTCTTTTACAGCTTACATTTCAGGGGAAATATTTCAGAATAGAGCTTGTAACTCAAACACAAAGCACCCTAAATTTTTGAGGAAGGATGCCATCAGTGAATAAATGTCAGAGAAGGATATAAATTATTTTAAAATGTTCAGCATTACCAAAACTCAGCCTTAACTGACATTTTTTCTTACATCTGGGTATCTTCTTTTCATTTGCTTAATGTGTTATGTCCTTACACTATTCCACAACATAACAACTGCTAACACAGTTTTATTGTCAAAACATGTTTTGCTTTTAATATTTCACGACAAAACAAACAAAATCCAATTTCCTCTGTACACAAAATCCATAACATCACTGGAATGATGAATGTTACGACCTGGACTATGAGAATGTTTTTCCATTAAGAAACATCAGACATGCTGAAACTGTGAATTGTTTTTGGTCATCCTAAGGTTCACTGTGGGAAATTAACATGAATGTCTTTTACAATTTTTTCTTGGGACACCTTTTAGTGCTCTTCCTCAGCTGCACTGAAACCAGTGACCTGCTTTCCTTGCACCTTGTGAATTTTTCAGTCAGCAAAGAAATGTAGAAATACTGATAAAGAATAGAAAATGCAACACAAAAAGTATTTAAAGAATAAAACATTTTATTGATAGAATTTTAAAAAATAATGTTTCATTGATATTGGTAATTGAAAATATTTTCTAGATATGAAAATACATCAAGTCCATGTAGAATATTTTTCTATTGGCAAAATATAATACATTCTTAAAGGAATCATTTGAAACTTGAAGTAAAATGCTTTAAGATGAACATTTAAGAAAAAAATACAATGTCAAATGCATACTGCTGCATTATTACAATCCCATTTCAATACTATCAAATTGCAGAATTTGAGAATAAAAATCTAGTGTCCAAATCAAGGGCCGTGCAGTCCACAGCTGTCACTGCCGCCGGTCTTTGGCAGAATCCTCTTTCTCCTGGTGATTGTGTGTGCCTGCGGTGCTGCTGTCCAGCTCTGAGCTCTTGGCCAACTGGGTCTTCACAGCAGGGCTGCTGTCAATGGGCAGGATTCTCTCACCCTCACCGGGCAGCGCCACCCTCGGAGCCTGTATCTGGAGCCGGCCGTCGCGCAGGGAGCAGGTCACCGCATCAGCACTCACTCCTTCAGGCAGCACAAAGTCCTGTCTGAACTGCTGGCATCTGTAAGAGTAGGAGCCTTTTCCGTCCTCCTGCTTCTTCTCCTGCTTCCCGCTCACCTGCAGCTTCCTCCCCACCTGCTTGACACAGAGCTCTTCTGGGGAAAAGTCTTCTGTGTCCAGAGTTAGAGCAAAGCGCTCTCCCTCGTTCTCCACCTTGTAGGAGACTGGCTGGACCCCCGTCAAGGTTGGGCCTTGGGCAGCTCGCTCTGTCTCTTTAAAGATCCCTTGATAAAGCTGATCCATCAAGTCCAGACCGCTCCTCATCTCCTGCATTTGTCTGAGCATGTCCTGCTCCAGCTGATGGAAGAGGGGTCTGGTCTGTGGCCAGAGACTGCGTACCGGCCAGTGGAAATCCACCAGCGGGCTGACAGCAGGCTGGAATACATGAGAGCACAGCATCTTCAGTGAATGTGCAGACAGTCTTGCTTCTTCTTGCTGTGAGCTTGCAGTGTTTGCAGCGTCTAGTGATCAGCTTCTTTCTCCCTCAGCTGTCAGGACTCGCTGCTTTTATATCCTCCCGCTTAGAGTTCCAGACACTTCATGAACATTCCTGTCACTGCTGGTGCCCTCTAGTGTGAAAGAGAAAGAAGGGAGGTGATTGCGTCATTTGACTCCCAGTCTAAAACAGGAAGTGCAGGAAAGTGCTGACAGAATGCCGAATGCTTTACGGGCTACTGTACTTGTATTTAAAATGAATAGGTCAACATTGCAGTGGTCTGAGCACATAGAACATCAATAGCAACACTGTAAGGCAACACTTATGCTGCGTGATGATAGTGGTGTGCGTGCAGACAGTCGGAGTTTGCATTTGTTTTTAACGGTATTATTGAGCTGCTGTTTCTGGCATG
Source organism: Atractosteus spatula (assembly GCF_055471065.1). Taxonomy (NCBI): domain Eukaryota; kingdom Metazoa; phylum Chordata; class Actinopteri; order Semionotiformes; family Lepisosteidae; genus Atractosteus; species Atractosteus spatula. The sequence goes on along the minus strand of NC_142708.1, from coordinate 59,387,472 downwards.
TAGACAAGTCACTTTCTAGTTCTGGAATTTGAAAACGTGTAGTTTTGTAATACTAATGTTTGAACATTCTGCTCTTTAATATTTAACTGAGTCTTTGCATTACATAGCTGCTCAAATGCAAAAGATATTTGAAAATCCCAGGAATACAGATGCCTTAAACATGACTGTGAAATTCAATTGTCCCTTCTTCACTCTCCTGAATGGATAAAAACAGGTAGTGAGTGAATAGGGCAGCAGCTGATTTGCTGTTATCTTTCCTCTCTCAGAACTTGCAGTGCACTGAAATCCTTCGAAGCGGTACGTGATTTCTCCATATTTCTGCCAACGTATCATTACCCAGCAAGCCTGAGCAGTAATATAACCCTCACAGCAATGTGGGAACGTGATTGTTGTGACTGCAACTAAACCCTAAAAAAGTACTTGTACTGTATGTGGCAATGTGATACACCTCTCAAAGCACATTTTAGGAGTCAGAACACTAGACAGCAACACTTAATAATTCAAATGAAATGTGATGTACAGATCAGCATGCATAATACTTTTAGTCAGTCAGGCCATGTGTGTAAAATTGTTAACTGCAATGTTTCGAATGTATGGATTGAGAGCCTTTGCTACCCTTTTTACAACAAAATGATTTCTCTTTATTCAGCTTGAATACATATGGCCTAAGGGTGCAGAATTGAAATTACTTCTCAATACATTGACATTAGAAGAAAGTATTCCTAAATCTTCTGTAAAGGAACTGATTTCCTTAGCAAACACTGTAAATTATCCTCATTTACAAGCAGGATTTTGCATCTGTGAGCTATCATGAATGGGATCAGAACCTTTTCGTTTAGTCAATGTTGTGTTAGTTTGTCAACTTACTTAATATACTTGTATGATAATTAAAGCAACAGCATAAGTGAAATTTATTCTCATTTCATTCTTCTTTTACAGCTTACATTTCAGGGGAAATATTTCAGAATAGAGCTTGTAACTCAAACACAAAGCACCCTAAATTTTTGAGGAAGGATGCCATCAGTGAATAAATGTCAGAGAAGGATATAAATTATTTTAAAATGTTCAGCATTACCAAAACTCAGCCTTAACTGACATTTTTTCTTACATCTGGGTATCTTCTTTTCATTTGCTTAATGTGTTATGTCCTTACACTATTCCACAACATAACAACTGCTAACACAGTTTTATTGTCAAAACATGTTTTGCTTTTAATATTTCACGACAAAACAAACAAAATCCAATTTCCTCTGTACACAAAATCCATAACATCACTGGAATGATGAATGTTACGACCTGGAGTATGAGAATGTTTTTCCATTAAGAAACATCAGACATGCTGAAACTGTGAATTGTTTTTGGTCATCCTAAGGTTCACTGTGGGAAATTAACATGAATGTCTTTTACAATTTTTTCTTGGGACACCTTTTAGTGCTCTTCCTCAGCTGCACTGAAACCAGTGACCTGCTTTCCTTGCACCTTGTGAATTTTTCAGTCAGCAAAGAAATGTAGAAATACTGATAAAGAATAGAAAATGCAACACAAAAAGTATTTAAAGAATAAAACATTTTATTGATAGAATTTTAAAAAATAATGTTTCATTGATATTGGTAATTGAAAATATTTTCTAGATATGAAAATACGTCAAGTCCATGTAGAATATTTTTCTATTGGCAAAATATAATACATTCTTAAAGGAATCATTTGAAACTTGAAGTAAAATGCTTTAAGATGAACATTTAAGAAAAAAATACAATGTCAAATGCATACTGCTGCATTATTACAATCCCATTTCAATACTATCAAATTGCAGAATTTGAGAATAAAAATCTAGTGTCCAAATCAAGGGCCGTGCAGTCCACAGCTGTCACTGCCGCCGGTCTTTGGCAGAATCCTCTTTCTCCTGGTGATTGTGTGTGCCTGCGGTGCTGCTGTCCAGCTCTGAGCTCTTGGCCAACTGGGTCTTCACAGCAGGGCTGCTGTCAATGGGCAGGATTCTCTCACCCTCACCGGGCAGCGCCACCCTCGGAGCCTGTATCTGGAGCCGGCCGTCGCGCAGGGAGCAGGTCACCGCATCAGCATTCACTCCTTCAGGCAGCACAAAGTCCTGTCTGAACTGCTGGCATCTGTAAGAGTAGGAGCCTTTTCCATCCTCCTGCTTCTTCTCCTGCTTCCCGCTCACCTGCAGCTTCCTCCCCACCTGCTTGACACAGAGCTCTTCTGGGGAAAAGTCTTCTGTGTCCAGAGTTAGAGCAAAGCGCTCTCCCTCGTTCTCCACCTTGTAGGAGACTGGCTGGACCCCCGTCAAGGTTGGGCCTTGGGCAGCTCGCTCTGTCTCTTTAAAGATCCCTTGATAAAGCTGATCCATCAAGTCCAGACCGCTCCTCATCTCCTGCATTTGTCTGAGCATGTCCTGCTCCAGCTGATGGAAGAGGGGTCTGGTCTGTGGCCAGAGACTGCGTACCGGCCAGTGGAAATCCACCAGTGGGCTGACAGCAGGCTGGAATACATGAGAGCACAGCATCTTCAGTGAATGTGCAGACAGTCTTGCTTCTTCTTGCTGTGAGCTTGCAGTGTTTGCAGCGTCTAGTGATCAGCTTCTTTCTCCCTCAGCTGTCAGGACTCGCTGCTTTTATATCCTCCCGCTTAGAGTTCCAGACACTTCATGAACATTCCTGTCACTGCTGGTGCCCTCTAGTGTGAAAGAGAAAGAAGGGAGGTGATTGCGTCTTTTGACTCCCAGTCTAAAACAGGAAGTGCAGGAAAGTGCTGTCAGAATGCCGAATGCTTTACGGGCTACTGTACTTGTATTTAAAATGAATAGGTCAACATTGCAGTGGTCTGAGCACATAGAACATCAATAGCAACACTGTAAGGCAACACTTATGCTGCGTGATGATAGTGGTGTGCGTGCAGACAGTCGGAGTTTGCATTTGTTTTTAACGGTATTATTGAGCTGCTGTTTCTGGCATGTAGACAAGTCACTTTCTAGTTCTGGAATTTGAAAACGTGTAGTTTTGTAATACTAATGTTTGAACATTCTGCTCTTTAATATTTAACTGAGTCTTTGCATTACATAGCTGCTCAAATGCAAAAGATATTTGAAAATCCCAGGAATACAGATGCCTTAAACATGACTGTGAAATTCAATTGTCCCTTCTTCACTCTCCTGAATGGATAAAAACAGGTAGTGAGTGAATAGGGCAGCAGCTGATTTGCTGTTATCTTTCCTCTCTCAGAACTTGCAGTGCACTGAAATCCTTCGAAGCGGTACGTGATTTCTCCATATTTCTGCCAACGTATCATTACCCAGCAAGCCTGAGCAGTAATATAACCCTCACAGCAATGTGGGAACGTGATTGTTGTGACTGCAACTAAACCCTAAAAAAGTACTTGTACTGTATGTGGCAATGTGATACACCTCTCAAAGCACATTTTAGGAGTCAGAACACTAGACAGCAACACTTAATAATTCAAATGAAATGTGATGTACAGATCAGCATGCATAATACTTTTAGTCAGTCAGGCCATGTGTGTAAAATTGTTAACTGCAATGTTTCGAATGTATGGATTGAGAGCCTTTGCTACCCTTTTTACAACAAAATGATTTCTCTTTATTCAGCTTGAATACATATGGCCTAAGGGTGCAGAATTGAAATTACTTCTCAATACATTGACATTAGAAGAAAGTATTCCTAAATCTTCTGTAAAGGAACTGATTTCCTTAGCAAACACTGTAAATTATCCTCATTTACAAGCAGGATTTTGCATCTGTGAGCTATCATGAATGGGATCAGAACCTTTTCGTTTAGTCAATGTTGTGTTAGTTTGTCAACTTACTTAATATACTTGTATGATAATTAAAGCAACAGCATAAGTGAAATTTATTCTCATTTCATTCTTCTTTTACAGCTTACATTTCAGGGGAAATATTTCAGAATAGAGCTTGTAACTCAAACACAAAGCACCCTAAATTTTTGAGGAAGGATGCCATCAGTGAATAAATGTCAGAGAAGGATATAAATTATTTTAAAATGTTCAGCATTACCAAAACTCAGCCTTAACTGACATTTTTTCTTACATCTGGGTATCTTCTTTTCATTTGCTTAATGTGTTATGTCCTTACACTATTCCACAACATAACAACTGCTAACACAGTTTTATTGTCAAAACATGTTTTGCTTTTAATATTTCACGACAAAACAAACAAAATCCAATTTCCTCTGTACACAAAATCCATAACATCACTGGAATGATGAATGTTACGACCTGGAGTATGAGAATGTTTTTCCATTAAGAAACATCAGACATGCTGAAACTGTGAATTGTTTTTGGTCATCCTAAGGTTCACTGTGGGAAATTAACATGAATGTCTTTTACAATTTTTTCTTGGGACACCTTTTAGTGCTCTTCCTCAGCTGCACTGAAACCAGTGACCTGCTTTCCTTGCACCTTGTGAATTTTTCAGTCAGCAAAGAAATGTAGAAATACTGATAAAGAATAGAAAATGCAACACAAAAAGTATTTAAAGAATAAAACATTTTATTGATAGAATTTTAAAAAATAATGTTTCATTGATATTGGTAATTGAAAATATTTTCTAGATATGAAAATACGTCAAGTCCATGTAGAATATTTTTCTATTGGCAAAATATAATACATTCTTAAAGGAATCATTTGAAACTTGAAGTAAAATGCTTTAAGATGAACATTTAAGAAAAAAATACAATGTCAAATGCATACTGCTGCATTATTACAATCCCATTTCAATACTATCAAATTGCAGAATTTGAGAATAAAAATCTAGTGTCCAAATCAAGGGCCGTGCAGTCCACAGCTGTCACTGCCGCCGGTCTTTGGCAGAATCCTCTTTCTCCTGGTGATTGTGTGTGCCTGCGGTGCTGCTGTCCAGCTCTGAGCTCTTGGCCAACTGGGTCTTCACAGCAGGGCTGCTGTCAATGGGCAGGATTCTCTCACCCTCACCGGGCAGCGCCACCCTCGGAGCCTGTATCTGGAGCCGGCCGTCGCGCAGGGAGCAGGTCACCGCATCAGCATTCACTCCTTCAGGCAGCACAAAGTCCTGTCTGAACTGCTGGCATCTGTAAGAGTAGGAGCCTTTTCCATCCTCCTGCTTCTTCTCCTGCTTCCCGCTCACCTGCAGCTTCCTCCCCACCTGCTTGACACAGAGCTCTTCTGGGGAAAAGTCTTCTGTGTCCAGAGTTAGAGCAAAGCGCTCTCCCTCGTTCTCCACCTTGTAGGAGACTGGCTGGACCCCCGTCAAGGTTGGGCCTTGGGCAGCTCGCTCTGTCTCTTTAAAGATCCCTTGATAAAGCTGATCCATCAAGTCCAGACCGCTCCTCATCTCCTGCATTTGTCTGAGCATGTCCTGCTCCAGCTGATGGAAGAGGGGTCTGGTCTGTGGCCAGAGACTGCGTACCGGCCAGTGGAAATCCACCAGTGGGCTGACAGCAGGCTGGAATACATGAGAGCACAGCATCTTCAGTGAATGTGCAGACAGTCTTGCTTCTTCTTGCTGTGAGCTTGCAGTGTTTGCAGCGTCTAGTGATCAGCTTCTTTCTCCCTCAGCTGTCAGGACTCGCTGCTTTTATATCCTCCCGCTTAGAGTTCCAGACACTTCATGAACATTCCTGTCACTGCTGGTGCCCTCTAGTGTGAAAGAGAAAGAAGGGAGGTGATTGCGTCTTTTGACTCCCAGTCTAAAACAGGAAGTGCAGGAAAGTGCTGTCAGAATGCCGAATGCTTTACGGGCTACTGTACTTGTATTTAAAATGAATAGGTCAACATTGCAGTGGTCTGAGCACATAGAACATCAATAGCAACACTGTAAGGCAACACTTATGCTGCGTGATGATAGTGGTGTGCGTGCAGACAGTCGGAGTTTGCATTTGTTTTTAACGGTATTATTGAGCTGCTGTTTCTGGCATGTAGACAAGTCACTTTCTAGTTCTGGAATTTGAAAACGTGTAGTTTTGTAATACTAATGTTTGAACATTCTGCTCTTTAATATTTAACTGAGTCTTTGCATTACATAGCTGCTCAAATGCAAAAGATATTTGAAAATCCCAGGAATACAGATGCCTTAAACATGACTGTGAAATTCAATTGTCCCTTCTTCACTCTCCTGAATGGATAAAAACAGGTAGTGAGTGAATAGGGCAGCAGCTGATTTGCTGTTATCTTTCCTCTCTCAGAACTTGCAGTGCACTGAAATCCTTCGAAGCGGTACGTGATTTCTCCATATTTCTGCCAACGTATCATTACCCAGCAAGCCTGAGCAGTAATATAACCCTCACAGCAATGTGGGAACGTGATTGTTGTGACTGCAACTAAACCCTAAAAAAGTACTTGTACTGTATGTGGCAATGTGATACACCTCTCAAAGCACATTTTAGGAGTCAGAACACTAGACAGCAACACTTAATAATTCAAATGAAATGTGATGTACAGATCAGCATGCATAATACTTTTAGTCAGTCAGGCCATGTGTGTAAAATTGTTAACTGCAATGTTTCGAATGTATGGATTGAGAGCCTTTGCTACCCTTTTTACAACAAAATGATTTCTCTTTATTCAGCTTGAATACATATGGCCTAAGGGTGCAGAATTGAAATTACTTCTCAATACATTGACATTAGAAGAAAGTATTCCTAAATCTTCTGTAAAGGAACTGATTTCCTTAGCAAACACTGTAAATTATCCTCATTTACAAGCAGGATTTTGCATCTGTGAGCTATCATGAATGGGATCAGAACCTTTTCGTTTAGTCAATGTTGTGTTAGTTTGTCAACTTACTTAATATACTTGTATGATAATTAAAGCAACAGCATAAGTGAAATTTATTCTCATTTCATTCTTCTTTTACAGCTTACATTTCAGGGGAAATATTTCAGAATAGAGCTTGTAACTCAAACACAAAGCACCCTAAATTTTTGAGGAAGGATGCCATCAGTGAATAAATGTCAGAGAAGGATATAAATTATTTTAAAATGTTCAGCATTACCAAAACTCAGCCTTAACTGACATTTTTTCTTACATCTGGGTATCTTCTTTTCATTTGCTTAATGTGTTATGTCCTTACACTATTCCACAACATAACAACTGCTAACACAGTTTTATTGTCAAAACATGTTTTGCTTTTAATATTTCACGACAAAACAAACAAAATCCAATTTCCTCTGTACACAAAATCCATAACATCACTGGAATGATGAATGTTACGACCTGGAGTATGAGAATGTTTTTCCATTAAGAAACATCAGACATGCTGAAACTGTGAATTGTTTTTGGTCATCCTAAGGTTCACTGTGGGAAATTAACATGAATGTCTTTTACAATTTTTTCTTGGGACACCTTTTAGTGCTCTTCCTCAGCTGCACTGAAACCAGTGACCTGCTTTCCTTGCACCTTGTGAATTTTTCAGTCAGCAAAGAAATGTAGAAATACTGATAAAGAATAGAAAATGCAACACAAAAAGTATTTAAAGAATAAAACATTTTATTGATAGAATTTTAAAAAATAATGTTTCATTGATATTGGTAATTGAAAATATTTTCTAGATATGAAAATACGTCAAGTCCATGTAGAATATTTTTCTATTGGCAAAATATAATACATTCTTAAAGGAATCATTTGAAACTTGAAGTAAAATGCTTTAAGATGAACATTTAAGAAAAAAATACAATGTCAAATGCATACTGCTGCATTATTACAATCCCATTTCAATACTATCAAATTGCAGAATTTGAGAATAAAAATCTAGTGTCCAAATCAAGGGCCGTGCAGTCCACAGCTGTCACTGCCGCCGGTCTTTGGCAGAATCCTCTTTCTCCTGGTGATTGTGTGTGCCTGCGGTGCTGCTGTCCAGCTCTGAGCTCTTGGCCAACTGGGTCTTCACAGCAGGGCTGCTGTCAATGGGCAGGATTCTCTCACCCTCACCGGGCAGCGCCACCCTCGGAGCCTGTATCTGGAGCCGGCCGTCGCGCAGGGAGCAGGTCACCGCATCAGCATTCACTCCTTCAGGCAGCACAAAGTCCTGTCTGAACTGCTGGCATCTGTAAGAGTAGGAGCCTTTTCCATCCTCCTGCTTCTTCTCCTGCTTCCCGCTCACCTGCAGCTTCCTCCCCACCTGCTTGACACAGAGCTCTTCTGGGAAAAAGTCTTCTGTGTCCAGAGTTAGAGCAAAGCGCTCTCCCTCGTTCTCCACCTTGTAGGAGACTGGCTGGACCCCCGTCAAGGTTGGGCCTTGGGCAGCTCGCTCTGTCTCTTTAAAGATCCCTTGATAAAGCTGATCCATCAAGTCCAGACCGCTCCTCATCTCCTGCATTTGTCTGAGCATGTCCTGCTCCAGCTGATGGAAGAGGGGTCTGGTCTGTGGCCAGAGACTGCGTACCGGCCAGTGGAAATCCACCAGTGGGCTGACAGCAGGCTGGAATACATGAGAGCACAGCATCTTCAGTGAATGTGCAGACAGTCTTGCTTCTTCTTGCTGTGAGCTTGCAGTGTTTGCAGCGTCTAGTGATCAGCTTCTTTCTCCCTCAGCTGTCAGGACTCGCTGCTTTTATATCCTCCCGCTTAGAGTTCCAGACACTTCATGAACATTCCTGTCACTGCTGGTGCCCTCTAGTGTGAAAGAGAAGGAAGGGAGGTGATTGCGTCATTTGACCCACAGTCTAAAACAGGAAGTGCGGAAAAATTGTGTCAGATCGCCGAATGCTTTACGGTCTGCTTGTTTTTAAAGTGAACAGGTTTAATTTAACTTCTCAATGCACCTAGAAAAATAATAAGTATTCCTAACTCTTTTGTTAGAGAAATAGTTTATTTAATAAACACCGTAATATATCCTTATTTACAAGCAGAATTCCGAATATTTCAGCTATCATGAATGGTACAGAGCGTTTTCCTTTAATGTTTTTGAAATTTACTTCTAGGCCTGTATGACAATGTAATAAATAGAGTGTAATCGAGCTTTATTCTCGTTTTTGTTTTACATTTTATATTTTAGTAGAAAGGCTTAAAAAAAGGACTTGTCACTCAAGCGTAGAGCAGTTCATTTTTCTGAGGAAAGAGGCTACGAGTTCTAGACATTTCATGAACATTCCTGTCAGTGCTGGTGCCCTCTAGTGTGAAAGAGAAGGAAGGTGATTAGGTCACCTCTTTTGCAACTGTCTTGTCATTTTAGTACTGTTGTTTTTGCCCGAGTCTGATATGATTATGTAAGTTTAATCATTGTGATGTGTCAGGAAACAGCTAAGGCAAAAATATACATATATATTTTAAATCCCCAGTTTTGATATTTAAAGTGCACTGTTATGTTAAGTCAAAATTACTCAATAGCCGGACTGCATTCTAAATATTTTTTATATAACTTAATGTTTTAGGTCTACACAAGTAGTGGCAACAATACAGAGCAGCATATTTTTTTTACAGAAGTTATTGAAAATGCAATTATGTTCAATAAAAAGTTGTTAATATAATTTTAAGAACTACATTACCTTAAGGGTATTTAGCCAATATGATGAAAAAATAGCCACTCACTTAAAAATCACATTTTTAATAATATAAGTATTTTAATATAAATTATAACAATAGTGGTTGTATGAACAACACTTATAATATTATTTATCAATTACTCATTTAGATTAATGTGTTTTACTGTACGCATCAATATACATTTTTAAAATGTAGTATATCAGGCTACACTTTTAAAAAAGTGAAACCCCTACTTCTCTGTGGATTTCTTAAGCAATAAGAACTTAAATGGAAGGTTTTTAGTTTCGTAAAAAATGAATTTATCATCACCGCATCAGACTTTTAAAAGTGAAAAACACTGTGCGGCTCACTGATGTAAGACCACGCACAGTTCTTCAGGGGCGTGTTTTTTTTTAAATAAAAACTTTTTATAAATAGTCCGCACATACGCCTTTACATCTATTTTAAAATGTTCAAACACAGGAGTCTCCCCAGATCCTTCCCTTTGTGTATATAATAACGTGCCAATATAATAATTAAGTCAATTACAAACGGTATTTTCGTATTATTTCTAATGGGATTGGAGTTTAACATGACGCCAGCTCTTCAGGTGTGTGACAAAATACCCCACAGAACGCGTGACGCAAACCTATTTAGACGTGATGACGTAAACTCGCTCGTTGTGCTTCCCATCATTCTCTTCGCCTATCCTTGGCTTTAGCAGCTGGAGACCAGCAAGATGGTGCCGCCGGTACAAGTGTCACCGCTGATAAAGGTAGGTTTTGCACAGAAATAGACTCAGAGGATACGGATACATATGTTATTTTTTTAATACTTTGAAAGTTACTATTACCAGATTATGTTTTGTACACCTATACTATGGAAAAAACATTGCACCGTTATTCTTTAGGTTTTGGTGCAGTGCTAGGCCTCAAGCACACAGAGAGGATAGATACCAAGGTCAGCTCAGTCGTATAACATGAATCTTGGATATATTTTTAGGATTACATAGCGGCCATTGTCGTTTATTTTGAGGTTTATGTTCATACAAGCCTAGTGTTTTTGTTCTGAAATAAATAGAAAAGCTCCTGTTGCTCGTGAGCTGCGGAAAGGTTAATATGCCTGTGTTTGACTGGTCGGTTTCAAGTTATTAATAATTCTTGTACGTTTTTAGTGTTTTCTTTTTATTCTTGAATGGTTTATTCCCCTTATTTCTGCATTTTCAAAAGGTATTTCAAGAGTCGTTTAAAACCAGTACTGTCGTGTTTTGGTAATACGTTTTTATTAAATGTTATTAATGAAATGGTCAATTCAAGTATTGCATAGTAAAATGTTTTAATTTTTCTATTCTCACAAATTCAAAAAAAGTTTGGAAAGCAAGTGATATATTACCCCCATCATCATCAACCCTAATTTTTCCAGTTGCTAACACTAAATCTTGATAACAGATTGCGTGGAACATTGGTTAGAAGTGATCACAGGGCTAATGGATTTCAACTTTGTGTTTTGGTTGTGTTAAAGTTTGCTTTCTTGCACAGAAAAAAATAATCCCCATTTTAGGAAGTGTTTCTTGCATTTCATTCTCAACTATGCCAGTTTATCATCAGTTGATTACCTATTTATAACTTTAAACAGAAATCAGGGAGAAACCATTATGTTGAAAAGCGATTGCATAAAGTCCTTTTGCTAAACTTGTTAGAACTACACTCTTAAGTATTTTTTAATCCAGGTTCTGAAAGTAATGAGACAGATAAATAGCTAAAGAAGCAAGTATTTTATTATTTTATTTGAGATACAATAACAAAAAAACAAACAATAAGACTGTTTCAAGTGTATCTCACATTCCATCAAGTTGCCTGTTGCTAGCCCTGCCCAAGAATGTTAAAATGATAACTAGTAGCATCTGTGGTTTTAAAATGGTATTTTTTTTATTATTCCCAAGGTGTGTTTCCCCTTTTTTTCTATTTTTCCTTTGTTAAAGGCGTTAACACCAGTAATAACTAGCTGAGCTGGGTCCTTCACAAGGGTCCTCCAGGACCAGGGTTGGAAACTGCTGCTTTACCTGACAGATGTTGTTTCAGGAAATTGTGCAGATCTGATGTACAACTGAATATTAATCTCAAGAGCTCTAATATAATTGTACTTGAACAGAATGCAGTGTTGGTATGCTATGAAATATTAATTTATTCTGATGACACTTTTGTCCAAAAACTAGGACCTTGATTTTTATTACCTGTCTCTTATGTGCAGGTTTTGATTGTGATGAATGCTTTGGGGTTTACAGGAGCAGTCTGGCTAAAGTACTTACAGCAACCAGTGTCCCCCATCTGGGATTTAAAAATAAACTTCTAGCCAAGAGTCCAGAGCCCTAACAGCTTCTCCACACTGCTGTTTTAATTGTAGTCTTCTAAATCTGTGTTGCATGTAAATGTAAAATAAACTTAAAAAAATGATATTTTTTTAGTTGTAAGCATAGAAGTTATGGAGTTGATTTATAGTGCTTTAAAAAGCAGAATGAGTTTAAGATTAGAGTTTAAGTATTGAGCTCATGCATCAAAGATTTAATTTGTTTTCTTTAAATTATTTTTTTCTTAATTGCAGACAACCAGATGGTCAGCCTTGCTTGTTGGGATAATCTATGGAAAGATGAGATACGGTAGGTTTCTAGAGGAACCTGGGTCAGGATAAAACTATGCAATTTAAGTGTATTGCAAACTCAGAAACTCCTGGTTCTGGAATAAAGATATTTGGCTGAGCATTAGCATGTTACTGTTTGCCCCTTACTAGGTTATCAGCTCAAGAGGATGTTGGCAGTGCTGTACAAAAATGTTCTACTTGGATATTATTACTTTAAAATTTGCTTTAAAATAAAGTGTTAATTCATTAAGTAGATGCTAATAGGCTAATTGTTAGTGTTTGTAGACGTTCACATTTTCATAAAGCTTTTTTTGGATATATTTGATCTCAGTCTCGGCCCAAGTGTGTAGAATTTGACTAGGCCTTCTAGGAATTAACTTCACTGGTTTTTTGTCATGTTTTAGACTACCTCAAGCCCATTGCAGAGGAAGAGAGGAGGATTGAGGCAGAGGAGAAAAAGGCTAGAGAAGAGGCTGAGCGCATTGCAAAACAGCTGGCAGAAGGTAACTTTCTTTTTTTCTCCGTACACCAGAGCGCTACACTTTCTGGTCTCCTGGTTTATAAGTTTAACTTCTATCTCACTCACTGGTCTCTTACCCCAGGGATTCCCAAACCTGGTCCTGGTGACCCACCCACCTGCTGGTTTTTATTGTAGCTGAGCGCTTTACTTAAATCGATCCTTAATTAAACCCACAAGTTGTGTGGTTAGAAGCTTTGCAAGTTTTTTTTAATTCAAAGATTGAAGATTTTAAGAATTTATCTCTTTTTTTGTGTTATTAAACAAGTTAATTGGCCACCTGTGAAAATGTGTTAAGGAGTGTATCATCACTGCAAGAAACCTTACAGTTTGCCCAACCTTAAAGCTATAGCATTATGGTTTATCACACTGTGCCCTCATAACTTAAATGTTTTTCTTTTAACAGCCAATGAAGACACCATACTGAAATGAATCATAATTGGGAAATATTCCTTTTTTCATGAATAAAGAAAATGGACCTGTGCATCTGGATTGTGTGGCTTATTGGGATTTCATAAATGTTCTTTGTTTGTAAAGTAAGATTTAAAAATAAACCATGTCAACCATGTCTGTTTTGCCATTTGATCTATAAACCCTGAAAAATCTTCATGGCTCTCATCCTAGCGTTAATCCCGCATCAGCAGGGTCCACTTGTCAGCACGCCCATCTCCATTTGGTGGTTTGAACCAAATCTTTGAGCTGACGTTGCCATTAAATGCAACCAAGAATACTCCAACCGGCGTGTCGCTCTGCCTGCCGTCGGGGGGGGGAGGGAGAACAAAGTAATGTAGCCAATTCATAGAGGGGGATTATTAGGAGAAATTTGGCCAGGACGCCAGGGTTACACCCCTACTCTTTTCGAGACACACCCTGGGATTTTTAATAACCACAGAGAGTCAGGACCTCAGTTTTACATCTCATCCGAAAGCTGGCATTTGTTTACAGTATAGTGTCCCCGTCACTATACTGGGGCATTAGTGGGTGAGCACCCCCTGCTGGCCTCACTAACACCTCCAGCAGCAACCTTAGTTTTTCCCAGGAGGTCTCCCATCCAGGTACTGACCAGGCTCACACCTGCTTAGCTTCAATGGGTTGCCAGTTGTGAGTTGCAGGGTGACATGGCTTCATGGACTTCTGTTCTGATGCTTTTCATTTCTGATGTGGAATGTTCTGCTCTTTTTGAAAGGGATGGGTGTATTACATGTGTGGAGAAGAACAAACATTTTTATAGGCATTCCCTGTTTCCTAAGGTGTTCCTTTGATTTCTTTCATCATATTCAGTAGATGGACTCATGGGAAAAAAAGTACACTGTATTGTAATTCAGTAAAGGCTAGAGCTTTCTCTCTTAGCATTAATATGCTTGAAAAGCTCTTTATAAATTTATATTTCAATAACATTAGCAAGTTACTTTGATGTCATGAGCATGTGAAGAATTGTTAATTACTTTTTACAGGGCCTTGGTTTAAGCTCGATGCTTCCAATAGCAACAGGAGAGACTGATATACAAGGCAATTAGTTAGGCACGCTTAATCTGGGGAAAAGTGCATCACCTGCTGGACCCTTGCAGTGGCACCCTTGTTTTTTTTTAGGTTTCCTTTCCCAATATTGATCAGGTCCAGCATTGTTTCTCTTATCTGATGTCTGATAAGATCAGGCTACACAGTGGTAAATGCTGTGGAATTAAATGGATTACTTTCTGCTTGGTGTATCACCTGATGGCTCATACAGTGCCTATATGACACCCTGCTGAATCTGAGAAAGTTTGTCTACACTGATGTATTTTTATGCCACCCCTGCTAATTTGTTGTTTTTCTGTTGCTGTTCTGTCAGAATCAAAACAAATTGGTCTAAACTTCAAACAAATGTCTTTCAGTTAGCTGTTTACAGTGTTCATATATGAATTTCTGATGCTTGTTCTGTTCATGAGAAGATGGGTACAGCTGCTGTAGTAGTAATGAAAGGCATACATTTTAGTATATTTAACATCTCCGTCCTAATCTTTTTATTTGAATGCTTTCTTGTTTTAAAACTATTTTGTTTATAAAACTGTAATGTGCCATGCTTAATAATTTGATCTTTTTTCTGAACGCTATTGTAGTTGATTAATTCCAGCCATAAGACACTTCAAAATGTGTTTAATATTTTGGGGGCAAATCTTGCACTGCAGTGTAACTTTTGAAAGCTCTGTGACTTTGGGGGCTGTATTTTAAGCTTTACACTGCAAAAGGTGTTATCTGCCCTTCAGCTTTGGAGAGTGCAGAGATTAATAGAGAAGGAAACATAATCCTCTGGTGGTTTATGATAAATCCTGGGATTTAGGTCACAAGCCAATATAAGAAAGTGCTGCGTTAACAGTGTTGCCTTCATCATCAGGTCCACTTGAGAAGGATTGTGAATACTGAAGGCCTTCAGGTTATATGTGGGTGAGGTAATATGATAAACTATTTTAGACAGAAAACTGATCTTTTTTTATTGAGTTGCTGGAGATATATTTACCAAACATTTAATTGAGTTAGTATACATCAAACAAAGTTAATTGGAAAGGGTTAAGTTGATATTTAAGGAGTTTGAACTTCACTGCAATAACAAGAGCCATTGTGTAACTGTATTCTATCTGAAATGCTACTGAAGCAAAAAACACAATGTTCTTCCACAGTTTCAGCATCCATTTTCTTCAAGAATATATGCCAACATTAGAGAAGATATAAATCAGCCTAACCCAATGGTCAAACCTCACTTAAGTATTCCAAGGGGATTTATTATAGAAAATGGCAAATGCACTGTAAAGTGTAACATTTCTTAGTTTCCAAACAAGAGATAAAAGTACTGACAGTGACATACATTAGATCAAGGGTAGCTTGAATTAATAGTGACAGGAAAAAGGGCTGTAAAGGAATATAATATGAAGAAAATGGAGGTTTGTGTCCAAAGGTTTTATCCAGAAATAGGCCCTCTGGAGCAAATTAAAGTCACTCAGCATAAATTTATCATTTTCTGTGAAACCCATAACTATGAAAATAAAGAGCCAACAAACATGTTATTTTTGAATTAACACCTTTGTGATCACTTAATGTTTTATTGGCTCATACAGTTTTAAAGAAAGCTCTGGAGCGCAGCAGGCATTTGTGATATATTTAAATATCCTGATCAGTAGGTGTGTCATGGTTTAAATGCAGCATAGGGAAGGCTCCACTGATTTAGCATTCAGGCTTATTCTAAATGACGCTGCGAGAGTGCTAAATACCTGGATTCCTGGGGATAATGAAATAAAATTAGACCGTGGTTTTCCAAATCGACCTTGGCAGATTAAATATGAACACAATTAGCAACAGATGCTTGGAAAGTGCTGATTGTTTCTGCCGGATAAGAAGATTTATGAGCTGGTGAATCACCAGTTTCAAACTCTCAGGCCAGGCAATGTGCCTTCAGCAACAAATGAATATTGTATGCCATTTACAAACACTCAGCTTTGTCCCTCTCATAGACACATACCTCATGAATTTGAAGGCTTTGCTGAGCTGCCCAATTAAGAACCCACACTACTTAAAATTAGTTATTTAATGATCGGTGTGTGCATTGTTAGGTACAGGGACATCAGTGCCATTAAAGATGAGGAACAGATTTTTTTCAGCTTTTGAAAAAAGTGGGCTAACATGATTAGATGTGATGTTAGATTTACATAAAAACTGACCCTCCACATTCCACATTAATGACCTTTCATTTACTGTATAAATACACTTTCATATAATGTGAAATTTGTGTGATAAACAAACAGCCAAAAACACTAACAACATCTGATAAATTATATACATTTTTTATTTTTATTATTCCCCTGCAAAATAAGTTCAGCTTTGCAAGACCCATGTGGTTAGCTTAGGATGCCTAATTATTCATATATGAAATCATTGTTTATGGTCTTTGAAGGTGTTACAAGCTTCATGTCACTTTAAAATTTTATATTTCAGTAATAAAACAATATCGTGAGCTGAAATGTTGCTTAGTTACATTCAGAGCACATTGTGATTCTAAACCTGCAGGACCAAATGCTGCAATTCCAGGGTAAAGAGACATGTTCTGAAAGACGTTTAGGCCCATCCTTCAGTGACACCTGTTTCACACAATGAGAGAAACATCATCTCATGAAAGAGAAGCAAAGTCTTATTTGCTAGACAGATTTCAATCTGCAATTGCCGAAGTGTACACTGTCTGCCTTTTGAATGGAATGAGCAAGTTTTATTTTCCTGTACTCTGTAATAGTATATTCTACAGATATTGTACACAGTAGACCTACTATATATTTACACTTCCAATATATTTACAATATATCTACAAACAGTGGCCCACAATGTAATGTACTTCAAAGTTGCATACAAGAAATGTATTCTGTAAACATTTTATATGGATAAAAATGGAATATGACCTCTCACTCATTCTAATCCATCTTTTCAAGAAAGCAGAATTACAAGCAATGTAATTTCTCTTTGTAACTTCATATGTAATATTATGGTTCTAACAATACCCTTCCCATATAAAATGAAAAACAATCCACTACTGTTTTGTGTGTAAAATGGTTAATTACCATGGCAACGAGCATTAGATGTTCTCTGTGAGTTCCACAAGCACTAAAATAGGTATTCTTACAAGAGACAGAAAAAAACTAAATTCCATCCATACTTCAAACTTTTTGCTTGGGTTTCTTTAAAACCAACAGAAATTGGGTGGGGTTTCAAATTCTGAAAGGTGCGCTACACTAACAGGCACCTATCTAGCATATATACAAATACATGTATCATATACATAGCTTCCTTCACAAAATGATGTTTCTGTGCTGTGCATGGAATAACAGATCTTGAGGATGTATGAGCATATTACTGAAGGTCTGATCCAAAATGCACTGTACTTATGTTTCTACTGTCCTATTCAGTTTCTGCTCATAGCGCCTTACAGCAAAGCAAAGCCTGTTGATTTTCTGAAGAAGAAAAAACATGCTGACTGTTTCATACACAAATACACACATACACATATTTACAGTGGACATGCACATGCAATAGAGAAGAAAAGCAACTTGTATTCTCAAACTTTAGCAGCTACAAAAATGTAGCAAAATAAGCTAAATAAAATTTGCAAATAAACACTTTTTCATCACCTCACCGTATATATCCATATATACTTTGGATAAGATATGTACTTCAACAGCTTGGTACAGAATCAACCTTGGGTTGGAGTGAAAATACTGTTAACAAAAGACAAGTAATCGTGAGAGCTTGGAGGGTGATCAGAAATATTCCTGAATTGTCTTACTTATCTTGCTAATAGGAATACTCTACACTGAAATCCTTTTAGTAAATATCAATATAATTTTAAGAACTAAACACTAGGATAATTACTGTAGCATTGTTATTTTTTTCCAAAAAGTAATTCACCTAATGTAAATGGTTTGTGACTGGAAGTAAACAGGCCAAAAAAAGCCTGTTTTGGGAATAATTAGGTTATTTTCAAGCAATGCCTAAAGTAGAAGCTTACAATTGCCATGATTTAGATCAGAAACATCAAAGCCCTGTACTTTCAGACCTGGAGAGGAAATTAAAAATATATCCTTCATACTACTATATTTTTTGATAGGAGATTATATTTACTTTTTATCCATCCTAGTTTAGAGAATAAGATAGTTGAGTCTAATGTGCTTCTTAAAATTAGTTGGATACGTTGTTAATGTAGCATCACTCGTTAAGGGTAGAAATTCTGTAAATTTTCCTTCTTAGAACCTGTGCAAATACATTTTACATAGAAAAATAGACTCATATTCAGCACCCATTTGGAACCAAGAGATTGCTAGAGTATCACAAACACTGTAAAACCTTCCAGACATACCTCAGAAGTCTAAAAAAGGTCAATAATCTGTCAGCAGATAAGGTATAAACATCCATTAGGAATAATGTAATTGAAAAAGATGCTTTTAATAATCATATTTTATAAATATTTTCATGTTCCAATTGTACTTGGTGGTTGGTACTCTTTAAATTACCAGTACATGGATGTTCTGTAATAAAAAGGATACAATTGTGTTTTGTGCTTTGACAAAATTGAATTTTAGGAAATGGTTCTGGTGAGGCAGAAAGAAAACAACATTCTGAGATCTCTGCCACCACACAGTCCACATGCATTGAGCTGGATTTATCGGAGATCTTAATTTTGAATAAGGAGATATATTATTAATGAATACCAATTTTCTTTACTATAAAAACCAAGAGGCAGGTACAGCACATGATATCAAAAAAATGAAAATTGATCAGTTACCTGTATTGCTTTTTTTTTGTTTCAGCAGGCAAGATATAGAAGGAAAAGTATGACAAGACACATACAGTAATCAATGCTATTTTGGTAAGTGAAAGAGAATGGGGACCTTTGTCCAGGTCTGAAACATTGGCCAGCACCAAACACAGAAGTGCAGTTCAGAGCTCTTATGTTGGCCATCCAGTGAAAAAGTCCCTCTCGCTGTGTTCATGATCTTTCTGTCAGAATGGTCTCCCCCTTTTTTGCAGTCCTGAGTGAGAGGCTAAGAAGCACTCTGGAAGCACTCTGGAAGTCCAGCAGTCCTTTGAGACACAAGGCTTAACTAACGGAGCATGTCTTAGACTGTGAACCTCCGCTAGCATTTGCACTGGCCGCTACAGAACAAGAAAAAGAGAAGAACAGCAATAAAACACAGGTGTCACCAAATCAATTTGCAAAGTGTGGTGATCTTGATGCCAGTCAAAAGAATTCTGACTTATGCAGGTGATTGGTGAATATAATAAGCATTCCTCAGTACTTTCAGTCACCTGCATGGGTGACTGGCTAAAGCAGTTTGCACAATAATATTCTGGAGGCAAAAGTCCCTTAAATATTACTGTGAAGAACAAGATCAAGATATTATGTTGGGAGATTTGGGAATTATAAATTATAATTAGAGCTGGGAACTGGGTAAGCTTGCCAATTTAGCCTTGAATTGGTTTATAAAAAGAGAGATGCCTTTTTATGGAATATGTTGACTGGAAACCAAGATAACACATCACTATCCAGTGACACAATAGAAGATTGTGACACAGCAGGTCCTCTTTACCTTTCTTTGCAGCAGCAGCAGCTGCTTCTTCCTCCTTCCTTTTCTTCTCCTCTTCAATAGCCTTCATTTTGGCCTCATACTCATCGGCCCTGGCCTTCCACTCCTTCCTGTTGTTCATCAGGCCATCGTACATGGGAGTGATGGCATCATGGAACCTGGAGAACTCCTGTAAGCAAGGAACATGGCAGATGAGTCTGCACCCAGCGTAAAACAAAAGTTGCAGCTAAACAGATGTTTGGGAAGAGGTCAGCTTGTAATCTTTCACTTCTGCTCGCTTATCTCCTCTGAACTCCTTCCTCCACCCCATTTTCATCCTGGCAGCTGCCTCCCTGGTTCATTCCTCCCAAGTTGGGTGGGGTGGGTAGTGCCAGCTTTGATTTTAGGGCCCACGTTGTCATTGTTAGTGCCAAACATTAAAATATTAAATATGCTAGTCCTTAACATAATCACATGAATTAGAATTTCACAACTAATAAAATAGTGCTCTTAGAAATCCACTTCTGCTTGTAACATCTTTATTCTGAGCTGCCAAACTACAAACGTAGCTTTTTATCTGTGTTTATTTAAAAAAAAACATAGCACGACATTTAAAGAAATAATATCCTTGTCAAAACTGTAGATACTGTATCACAAAGGTAACTCCTATCTATTCAATGCCATCCTATTATGAACATAATGTCCAATATACCCTAGTGGAGAAGCTTTTTGGATTGAATCTGCAGGTTATGCTTAGGAAACCCACTTTCTTAACTTAGTTACATAAATCTCCTCCATAAAGTAACCTGTACTAGATCATTCGTTATATGCAAGGATCTTATTCTGGTGAAGACTGTGGGAAGCTGAAGCCTACTCCAGATGTATGGGGCTCAAAACAGAACCCTGTAATACCTGGATAAGGTACTGTACCAGCTCATGAAATAGCCAATCACACCCAGCCTGCAGTCAAACACAGGGAAAACATACATGTACAAGCCCAACACGGACATCTGAGGAAAACTCTGGAGCTGTGAGGTGCTGTTGCTACACCACTGTGGCATCTTATCATACAACGATTCAGGTCAAACAGTTTAGCTCAAAGCAATCATTTTCTCACTGTGTTTTTTCATCTAAAATACCTGCTACCAGTAGGGCCCATTTTAACAGAACTTTGAGAAGCACGTTGACCAGCATAATGCAAGACTCCATGTGAAAGTGCAGACTGTACCTTGTACACGAAGGAGCAGACAAAGTCAATGAAACCACACTGGAGCTTCGGGAGTTCAGCAGCTTTATTTCTGTCCATCATAGGCTAGGGTCACCAAAAATATGCAATAAAGTCAAACACACAGCAAATGACTTTGGCTAGAAAATTATTATAAAAATTAAAAGCTGGAAAAGAGTAATGGGATAAAATTGCTTGAACATAATTTTCGATTATATGCTGATTCAGACAAAGTGGAATGGAATTTGCACCATAGTATAATTCTTTTAAACTAACGAAAATGTATAGATTTTGTCTAAGCTGCATATTAAAAACTGGAGCAGTATTTAGGGACCTAGTGTAGTTAGCAATGCTGTTCTCTCCTTGGGCAAGCGAAATCACTCAGACTGCTCCTGTAAAATGCTTGACGATATAAAGAATATTCTCCATATCAAATAAAAGAATTCTTCTCAACTGAATTACCTAAATAAAAATACAACTGCTAAATTGTGGCAGAATACAACTGGCACATAATTCTGCTTGAATGAATATTTCCATTTTGCATGTGATGTGTGATAAACATGGTGGTAAAAAAAAACATCACTCACAATGGGATTCTGCTGTAGCACAGTCCTTTCTAGATCACCCTGCTCCCAGAATTCTGCTGCTACAGACAAAGCCACCTTAGATATAAAGAACATAAGAAAAGTGAAGGTTACAAATGTGCTTTGGACAAACATCCAGCATCGGGACATTAGTTTTCAACAGGTAGTGATGAATAGTAAGACCTGACCATTAAAGGTGACTAGAAAATGTTCTACAGAATGCAGTGGGATGTACACAGCCATGGAAAAGTCGCTACACTCTTAGAAAGAAAATATATGTATTTTGGTAATGTATTTACCTTGCTCTGTACTTCCCATGGTTTTGTAATGGCTGATAAGTCACATGCAGTCATCATCATGGCCCTACAGTTCATCAGAAATACATATGGCAATTATTTTTTGAGCATTATTTCAATATTTAGTGTATTATATTGGGCAGAGATAGTGTTTATAAGCATAAACACTAATAAAAAAATATTTTCATTTTTTTCAACAGCAAACAGCAAAAAAACTTATTTAAGTAACTCAACAGACAACTCTGATCCAACACACAATAGTATTTGATTTCATACCAACTCTTTTACATCAGAAAGCTAAAAATATTTTCACTCACATCACAATTTCTTTCCTTGTTGTCTCCAGTGATAAGAAATCTACCCACTCCTTTTCATTTTCATAAGTCTTCGACAAATCAACAATTTTCTGAAACATGGTCCTCTTTCTATTGTTAGAAAGCAAAGCAAAGCAATAATTAGTCAAAGTAAAATCAGTCTATTTAAACTGTCTGAAACTAATGTCTCCACAACTCTCAGAATGCACAGCAAGATCTTCAAATATACTGCACATTGATGAGATTGAATTAATAAAAGTTTAATAATGCAAGACAATATTTCTATTAAAGTAAAACTGAGTTTAAATACATATATACACACAATACAATATTACAAAACAGCATGCTGAATATTGTTTTTTTATTCTATAGTTTGCAGTGTGAAAATGCCACTTATTTCACTCCCAATGGTATTGTATTGGCTATACACATCTCTGTGAAAGTACTGAAAATATAGTGGATGGAATTTTAAACACAATTATTCTATTAAAAAAGGAGAAATTCACATTTGTACCTTCTTTCTATTTTTAAGATGACATTTTGAGAGTTCCTGATTGCCACATGTACAGTAAGCATACATTATTTATTTATAATACCTGAAAATATCTGACTTTGAACAAATATTACAGTAGTAATACATTTTAGATGTCACTCACTTGAAATAAAGTGCCAAGTCTGTTGCAATAATGGCAATATCCATAAGGTGGATTACATGTTCTATCTGTCTTCTGTTCAGGTTTTGGTAAATGTTTAAGGACTGTGCAAGAAAGGAGAGAAGGTTAATTGAACAGGGTTTATATTCCTTTCAAAGATAATATAATGTGAACCAGTTAACCAGGTCAACGTGTCTGTCTTTATGTTTGCCTTTAAAACATGAATAATTAGTGAGAAAAGCATTGATCAAACTGTAATGAAAAACCGTATTATGCAAAAACATCTTAAGCAGCTTAGCAGCATTGTTAAGATATACTCCAATTTTAAAGGCAAGAATATTTTTTGTATTCAACTACAATTTAAGATGTTGTTTTATGTTTAAGGTGATATAAAAATCTGGTTTTTAGTATGTTAGGATTTTACCCTGAATTAATATCAGAGACAAGTGCATTTTAGAGCACGTATACATACAAAATGAAGGTCAGTAGTCTTTGCCTAGAATCATGGTAAGGAGAACATACATTTTCTTTATGTACATTTATGGTACTTTTATATTAGGATCTTCATACAAATTCTCTCCTCAAAGAAACAAGAATGCACTTTACATATTCCATCCATTCATCAGAAATCCTAACATTCACAGAAACCTGCAGCCTATGCTGATTCAAGCAGGAGCCTATTGTATCCACTCTGGATACAGTATATACTCCACACAAAAGGTACAGTACCCCTGGCCAGAACTGAACCAAGACACAAGAGCAACATACTGTACAGTGATACGTGATGTCCAAGAACACTGTATGTTAAAGTGGATCATAAATGGGTATTTGCTATGTAGCAAATGTTTTGAAACTTATCTTTTGCTAGTTATGCTACCTTTGATCACAGAAAAATGTGACTGAAAAGATAGCCGAACAAAAGGATTGAGGAATGAGTCTTATATACTTGTATATAATACCAACCTCTTCTGAAAGTAAAAACTTGCCAAATTCTAAATGGTGCCTCTCAAGGATGGACGAGCCGTGGAGCTTTGCCAGTGGATTTTGTGATCTGTCAGTAAAAAAAAAGTAATTTAATTGAAGAAAAAATATAAGTATACTGTAAATCAAATGAGAGGTTCACATCCTCTCACTATATTGCCATGTGCTGCTTTCAATCTTATCAATAGCAGGACATTACAGTACAATGGATATGATTGTTATAATGCATATACGCAAAGCATACTCACTTCATCTGGTAGAGATTGTTTGTCCCTCTGTGATCAATATCATGCAAGAAAGCAGCTGTGATCATTGCCATCACCTCCAGATCAGTGTAGTACCTCTTTAACTTCCCTGTCTGCCACAAAAAACACACACAGATAACAGGATACATGAGTCCGTCGCATAAGTGCAAACATGAATGTAAACACAGTCCAATTTGACAATCACACATTTTGAACTCAAACTTTGCACAGAAAAGATTAGTTCCCCTCTGAAAAATAGATAAAAAACCCAAGAAGCCTTCTTTAGGTGTCACCTGAATTACCCTCTATTTGTTCATTTGCAGACTGCATGCTCATGGATGTGCTGATATTCTGTATTTAGACATGTGAAGTCAAAGATAGTATTTACCCGATTTTCATAAAAAAACAAGGGATTCTGTCAGGGACTTGCCCAAGGCTCAGGCTGTTAAGTTATGTGCTGTTGGAATCATCAGATATCAGGCAGGAACTTTCTACATCTTCAACCACTCACATACTATCATATCAGTTGCAATATTTCTTGAAACATTTTTATGTGAAAACTTCACATATGAAATGTATCATCAACAACACCAACAACAACAATAATAATAATAATCCATTAGTATGTTACAGTATATCTGAGATGACCGGTGCACTTACTGTCAGCAGTGTGAACATGGTTTGTCCAACATTGAAACCATGGCGCCAGTTGTGGTAGGTGATCTTTCTGTACCCTTTACTGACAGAATACATGAATCGCACCAAGACCTAGAGCACAGATTGAACAAAGAGATAGATTTTGAGGGATAAATCTTAAAATTAATTGTATATTGAATAAATTAATGGCATTTTTACAGTATAGAAACAAAAGCTCTGCTGTATTTAAAAATATGAAGTACTCAATAAGCAGGTTTATACAGTATTTTACAATGTTAAATGCTTCTACAAATACACAAAAGGGACAAACAGATTAACTCTGTATTCTTTTGGAGTGCAATTTAAGTACTCAATAGTTCCTAAGTATTTCCATTCAACAAATGCTTCATAAGGCTTTAGAGGATGAAAATGTGCAGCAACAGGCAATTACTGTAACTTAAATATGACTTACCTCCTGTGGAATCTGAAATTTTTTCACCACCCCAACCTCATAGTACATCTTGATGCCACATTTCACCAGCTCTAGTTCTGTGCAGTCAAAATCTGAGAACCGGAACTCGTAGATTTCAAATTTCCTTGGGTCTGGGAGCTCTTTTTTCTGTAGACACACAGAATTAGCATTGAGACAGACACCCTGCTCACTGTGAGTTATCAAACAGTTCTACAAAGAACTGATAAAGAAAAACTACCTGAGTCACCAATTTGCCATCACCTGGGTACAAACAATGGATTTCTTCTTTTTGTTTGACATTCTTACATGTCTGTTTTCTATAATTTTCTATAATGAGTCCTTACAGCTAATTCCCATTTCCTGCTTCACTTTGGAGAGATTAAGGAATTTACATTCTAACTGATATTTTTTAATGAGGAAGGTCTTCATTCTTGTCCCTGCAATCTCAGTGTTTCTACAATCTCCCTTGTGGAACAATGTTGTCTACACAATGCATAATCCACAGGATTTCAGAGGAGAAACAAAAGTCATTCTCTGCTATTGGCTTCATAAAAATCTTTAGCAAGTGCTACTTTTTTCACAGGGGATTGAATGTTACAAAACTGGGACAAAATTAGTTTAAATTTATCTTCCTTAAGTCCTAACCTAAGAATGATTCGCCCAAAATTCACAGATTTGTAGTTTTCAACATTAGATTCCAAATATATTTGGAAGATAAAAGAACTGGCAAGGGAAATTAGAAGAAGGAAGCACAATTTTATTGTACGAAGAAGCATCAAAAGAAAATGTAAACACTTTCTTTTACAGAAGTGTACTTGCCCCCTCATAGATGCTATCATACAATCATATGAAGATAGACCTTAGTCCCTTGTGAAGCACATGAAGTGCCACAGGTGACAAAAATAATAATTAATAATTTTATTGTTTTTTTAACAAAAACAAAAAATCAATCACCATCAAGTACGCAATGCTTAGGGAAAACACAAATATTACTGCTATTTATTTTTTTACCATTATAGTTTAATGCTTCATTGATGCACAGTTTCTTCGTGAGATTAATGTGTTTCCTCAATAACTGATGGAGTTATTAACCTATAATGTCTCTGCAATTAAAATTTCTTTAAACAACCCCTCAGATTTTTTCAGAAATAATGATTCAATTTTAAGAACGGTCTTTACCAGTATGTAAGAAAGTTCTTCCTCATCACAGTCGGCAGGCTCCTTCCCATAAACTTCTCTTGTTTTCTGGAGAAACATTAGATGAGATACATTAGCAGGTCACACCTGTTTCAATGATCTTTTTTGATACCACACATTTCTATACATTTAGATGTTTATTTATATACACACAAACGTATTTAATTGAAATTAAAGTTCATAAGTTATAGACAGAAAAGTGTATCAGACAATACATTTCAACAGCATTTTCTTTGGTATATTTTATATTCATGGCAACTGTTCATTTTACATCACATATAAATACAGTATCTTGTAGGGAAATACATTAATTTTGATATATTACTTGTAGTATTTTAAATATGGTTGTCATACATGTTTAAAATATGTTTAAAAGTTTAAAAAAAAGTGTGCAGAATACTGAATAATGGCACATCACTTAGAAAGAGTGGAAGTGATAGCAACAGCACTACAACAGTAAAACATCACTGATTCCACAAAACTCAAACAGTCATTCTGGCTCTTATTGAAAATGGGGAAAAAGAAAACTATCTACCAGAATATTCTGAATTTCATCGTTTCGGCATTTCACATGATACAACACCATGTCTTGGGCAATGTCCTTTCTGTTCTCTAGCTTATTCATCTTGTCGTAGGTGTCTGTGTTGAGCACAGACCAGCCCAGAAATTGTGTCAGAGACTACGAGCAAAACATAACAGAGCAAAAATTAAACAAAACAATTAAACATTTCTCTGATTCTCTAAGGTACTCCTAAATCTTATTTTCTTAAGGTTGTTTTGAATGTTTTCTTTTTGCTTTAGCAAAGAGCTCTCTTTTTTGGTTTTGCTGAGTAAAATTACAATGTACAGTAATTGAGGACTTGGATTTACCTCATGGCACCTTTTTTTCTAAAAAAATTGAGTTTCTTTAATTCATAAAAAATGGTTTCATGTCATGTTTCTTCACTAATTGAAGCAGATCAAGAAGAGTCAAATAAATTATTCAAACTGCAAAACTGATACCTCTGTTTTAAGTTACTTTTCTCTTTCTCCAATGTTACCTGCACTAATTAACAAATGTACCTCCGTGATAGTTTCATCCTGTTCATCAAATGGTTTGCCATCTTTTCTGTTGTAGAAAGTGGCCACTCCCACAATCTCTTCTTTCTTGTTCACAATGGGCAGTGACAACACATTCTTGATTGTCCAGCCACTTTCGTCCAGAGGTCCTGCCTACAGAGAAGGTGGTAAATAAAGTCTTACTTGCTTTTGCAGCAACCAGCTTCACAAAATTGAAAAAATTACACAGGTATCTTAACTTTTGAATGTGCTTTACTGTTAACTGGATTTTCTGACTTCTTTTATTATTGCGATAAAAAAACAGGAGAATTTGCACATACTCCTGAGCCATATATAGGTACTTATTATTATTTTTTCATATTTGTTGAAGATTTAAAGCATGTACATTGTATACTGTATAATGTATATAAGCCAGGCTTAGGTCTCAATGCGTTATTAGCTTTATTTATAGTTGAGTTCCTCATGTTATGGATGCTGTATTAATTTGTAACTTTGTTTTTACCTGAAACTTGAACATGTCCTCTGAGGTTGCATTCATGATGTTGCAGATCTGTTAAAGAGAAGGAACATCAAGTTGGTACATGAAGAACTGTCTTTCTTGTCCAAGTGCCCACACAGTCAACATATGGTAGCATTGTAATAAAAGCAATAATTTTTCAGGTTTGATGTAATTATAAAAAAATACAAATTTAGAGAAAGAGATGGTGTTACAGAAGACAAAATCCAGACTATATGACTATCTTCATGAATGCAGCTAAAATGTTACAGTACAGTACAGTTACAGTAGTTTCTGTAATATCATGTGGTGCTCTGCAAAAAAAAACAAACAGAAATTCCACTACCTTTTTAGATTAACTCATCTATAAATAGGGTGTCAAAACATTCATCCCAACTGGAGCTCTTCTAAGCAGCATGTTGCCATTGTTTTTTTCATTTGGTTTGGCCTTGTTACTACTATGTGTTTGTATATTTAGCATTGTATACAGAATAAGCAAAAATTGAAGCACTTACAAAGCCACTTTCAGCAACATACGTTGGTAGTCCACTAACCAAAGCCCAGTGATCTGCTGGTGGATTCCTTTAAAAAAGAAATGATTCTCAAATTAATTTGCTACTAGCAACCAGCTGACCAGGTGGACTGAATGGTGTCCTCTTGTTTGTAACTTTTCTTATGTTCTGAAACATTTCTTATATTCTTATGTTAACTGCTTCCATTCTAATTACCTGCCATGGTACCTGCCAATGTTAATAATTAATTAGTTATATTAATATTCCGCACTGAAACTTAGACAGTTGTAAATGCATTTAATGCATTTAGACATCTTAAGTAGAATTTGTCAATCAGATTTTTAGAGATTTCTGAGATAATTCATAAGACGTTCGTAAGGCACTCGCAAGGCATTTTTCTAACACAACAATATCATGGTGTGTGTGTATTATCTTGTAAAAATAAGTGTAGATTTCTAAAGTCAATGATAATAATTAAGAACCTCAGAAAACATGATTCTGTAATTCAGAAACAGTAAGCATTTCATTGAACCAATTTAACTTGTGTTTTTACTAGGAAGAACACAGGAACATGTTCAGAATACACAGTTTAAAACACACTTCTGAATAAAAGAAAAATCTAAAATGAAAAAATGTAAACTATATATTGAAAGTTCCCATGTGTTCCCATATAAAATTAATATTATGAAAGATTTACAGTATTCCCACTTTAAAATATTACTGATTTATTTCCTTATTAGGGGAAAACAGTAATTGTATACCTTTCAACATTTATTAATATTACTTTACTGAACTCTGTAAAACAGTAATAATTATTAAATAGATTATCTATGCTCAAGCAATCCATGACATAATTACATCTATTAACATCAATAAAATATAATGGATTCTGAAATTGAAAAGCTATGTCTATGAAATCAATATAGAAAGTTTAAGAAACTGGTAAACTACTTATGCCTTTTCTGTACAATAAGCATAGGATGAAAACTGGAAAAAATCTCTAATGATTAAATCCATACGTGATAATTTAAAAGCCACCTAATTATTTTTAGAGACATATTTCAGATTCAGATTTTATTGACTAATCTTCAAACACAGCAATGAATGCTGTGATCAAATTAAATGAACAAATATGGTTTACGAAAGCCAATGATACTCTCCTAAGGTTATCTTGTGGTGATATGATACAAGTATGGGGGTATTTAATAACAATGCACTAGTCCATATTCTGTGGGCCTGTAATTATCCCACTAATTAGGGCTTCTATTATCCTACTAATATTGCTAACATTGCTCTACTTTTTATATTTTCATGGGTGCTGCTATGCTACCATCAAATCTAATTATAATATATTAATAATACATAATAATATAAATGGTATATTGTTATGTATCATAAGGCCTAATAAATCAGTACATTACATTATCATTGGAAAGGCCTACTATAATGATCTCTATTTTTTAAAAAAAGAAAAAATGCACCTACGGGATAACTTTAATTTCTTCCTTTCCATGCAGAATATAGTCAATGACTTTGTAAAAATTGATTTCCTGTAACACATCAAGACAAGAGAAAATAAATAGTTGTGACATTAATTCCTTACCATATACCCCCCCCCCCCCTCCCCAAAATGAGAGAAAATAATGTTCCAAAGTAATGGTGTGGATCTCCAGAAGAATCACTTTTTCCCCACTCAAAGCTATGATATTATATTGGTATTACAGTATATTATATTCCTGTCGGGTGGTTGCCTGAACAATAAACTACGGTTTGTAAAATCTGTTAAGCAAATTATTATCCAGTTCAGTTATCAAACAAACACCTGAACTGCCATTAGATTTTAACAATGTTGTTGGATGTGAATCTAAAAATTCTACACCATATAATTTTCCACACAATTTTTTATGTTTAATTGTTTTGTTTAATTCTTATGTAAAACAAACAATGACTTTATCGACACCTGATTCTTGAGAATCAGAATATTTTATTCTTAACTTAATATCTTGAATGTCTTAACTCTTATATTGAAGGGTGAAACCCAAACATCAACCCATCTGTAAATTATACATTTCCACACAGTAGGAAATAGAAAATTATGTTAAGCACAAAGCTGCAATGAGATCATACAGTACATCTGATATTTCCTGTTGTTTTTCTGGCTGAGGCTTACAAACATTGTAAGTCCGAAAAATTGTAAAGTCTATCAAACGTTAATAGAACTTAGAAAGAATGGTAAGGTACACTATGTAAATCAATAACTGAATCAAGTAAGCTATTAGATGCTCAGTGAAAGTAAAGAGAACACAGAGGTCCTGTCTCAGGGTTAATGGATTTAAAGCATTTTATGCATCAACAGCAAGTTTTTAGTCAGAGCTCTCTTGATACATACTGATAAATATATTTTATAATATATATAAATATATTTTAATGTTAGGGGTCAGAACCATTCTAAGCAATATATTTTAAAAAACTGCTTTTTAAAAAAGAACAATTTTGCTATGGGCAAAGCAGCCCAGGTTTCCCCTTCAGGAGAAAAAACGAAACATTAAGGATTTGTTTTACTTCTGACTTTTTCCAATGTTCTACAAAAAAACATTAGTTAGAATTTTTCAGGTAATTTACAGTAGCTCACAATCACATTTATTGTACATATGTTAACATCCAAAATCTGTTTTTTGTCTCTGTGTCTCCAAGCTGTTTGATTCATTGCACACCCACCCTTCCATCTGGTGTTACAGGCCCAGAGTAAGGAGGTACTTCACCCATGAGAACAGGCCACACATCAAAGAACTCCTGCGAAACCAGACATACCAGACAGTTAGTAAACTCTTATAGTTTGGTGGCATGACATGAAAACTGCTTAACACCTGACACTTCACACCTTTTCACACATAAGTGGTTGATGGAGCACTCAGGTCCGAATAAGGTTATTTTTTTTGCTGTCTATATTAATGTTATTACTGAACTGCACATGTGAAAAATCAATATTCTCTGTGTAATTGTGACCACGTTTTCAGATATCACAGCTTAGAATGATAAAATAGATCAGATGGAACATACTCCCAAAAGAAAGGAGGTCATTCAACCCATTCAGCTTGGTTGGGTATTAAACATTATTTTGTTTTATAGGACTGCTGTGTGTTATGTCCTTGGTCTAAGGTTGAGGTGCCAAATCACAATGTACATTCTGGGTGCTGAAAGCAGGCTTAACTGGAAAATAAATATACTAATCAATTCTAAGTGACCCTGCCTTAGTGGATATTGTTCTGATTCTCACTGTATATACTGTATCAGCATATCCAATAGAAAGGAATGAATTGTGTTGTGGAAAGGAATTATACAGTAGTATCACTTTGGATAATATACATTTGACATACACAAGATATATACATTATATATACATTTTGTACAGTATGCATTTCTACCACAGTGACACAATATAAGGGGAGTATGCTTTACAGTTCAAGAATATCAAGCAGATAGAATGCTCAATAAGTACTCTTAAAAGATTGCTAAATCTTGAGAAGATCCACAAGGTGTAAAAAAAAAACAGAAATGAAAAATAAATCAGGTGTAAAGGCAGATGCATGCTTATCATATCTTCCCATATATAAACATGTCCAGATTTAAAAAAAAGCCATGAATGCTATTCATTCCTCAATTATCTCAGTTATCATTATAATTTTCACTACAAAAGAAATGTCGCTTCCACTTTGTAACAATTTAACTATTGGTGTCTTCAGGGGCCCCGTATCTTATCAATGTGTTTGTTGCTTTCATCAATGACACGTTTTGATTTATTTTTCCTAGAGCTTATTTTTTGTTAACTACATAAGTCCCAAAAGATCTTTGGGGACGCATACCTTTTCTTTTGTCATGTCTAACAGCCCCACTGAGTATCTGTCACAGTTGAGATATGCTCGCACTGTGTACAGGGCTTTGTGAAACTGTCGCTCGATATCTGTCAGCTCCTCAAACACCTTGTTCGCAGACCACAACAGGACCTGGGAAAGTAAAACATGCTTCAATATATACTCAAAGTAAGACTGACATTAATGCCAACTCATTGCGAAGTTTAGAGTTAAACTGAAACTTTGTCTGGCAGTTAAAAGTCATCCTTGTAGTTACTTTGTCTGATATTCCATCTCCAGCTAAAATATTTAAAATATATAGTATTATAACACACATATAAATAATACTAATATTATATAAATAATTAATATATAATAGAATTATACCATTATAAAATACATAATTGTAAAATAATTATAATATTATAAGATATAAAATATTAAAAATAATAAATAATAATTAAAATAACTCCTTTATCACCTAAGCTTCCTGAGCTCTACTGCATCTATTTTTAATCTTAAGTGACTAACCAAATCATGTGACTGGATTCACTTCAGTTTACATAAATTCAGCAAATGTAAGGAATGATTTATTTTCTAATATTTACAGAAATACAGTATGACAGAAATATGTCAAACACTTTACATTTTGGCATTACTTATTTATATATATGATTTTGATTTGCAAAACAGAAGCAAACACCTTATGGGTATTTAATTGCAGATAGTATAGCAGAATTGTTTCTATTTTTCTCATTTTTATATTAATTTTCTCATTTGGATGTACATTGACATAAATCTCATGTTGCCATGAACACTATGGGATATCATGCTGCCTAAAACAATGTGGTCATCCAACTCTCCATGTCATTTGTCTCCTGATCATACTTTTGTTCTAACATGACATTCTGAACCTAAGACTCATAAAAACTGATTTGAAAAGAGATCCTTACTTGTCCTCTACGTGTTTCACAATTGTGCAGGTAGCTCAGGTGGTAGATCTTGAGGTTTAAAGACGCAAAATTTAGATACTTTAAAAAAAGCTGTAAAAAGAGGGAAAAGAAAAAAAGAAAACAGCTGTTGGTATAATTGCTATACTGTTCCACCGGCAATGAAGTGAATTTGATCCTTCTAAAACATTAGCTTCACAAGGAAAAAGCAGGCTTTGATCTTACTGGCTATCTTGTGGAAAGATAGATAACCTGTACCTGATCCATTTTGAGTGCCATACCAACTACAATATTTACTTCAAAAGACTAACTGAAACACTTTACTCCATGGTATTTTATACAGTATTTAGTTAGTAGCCAAACAAATACCTCTGGATTACCCTTTCACAAGATTTCCTGTTAGATTATAAAAAAAGTATGTCAACGTTGAGTGTTTCAAGACTGATTGCAGCACATAGAGGGATGATTTCACATACTGTATCAGGATAAAAGATATGTCCTAAACCAAATGTGAAATGGCTGGTATTTAACCTAGAAATTGCTCATATCAAAAAAAGAGAAATGTTAATTAGATTCCTTCTAAAGTCCTCCCAAAAATAAATTCCAAACAGTATATATTTTATAAATATGTAAAGTATTGCCCCATAAAACACTTAATATTTACTGGTAAGACATTTTGATAACAAACTGAAAAGCAAATACATACTGTACGCACTGGGTAATATTTTAGACACTCAATGTTTCCCTTTTAACATTTTTAAGTTGAGATGAAATTAAGAGGTTTGTCCTAGAAAAAGGCAAATTGTATTAAAACTTCATAATGTAACAGTTATTAAGCTTGAATTGTAATTCTTTTTCAATTATTTCCATATCTCATTTCCCCCTTCTAATAAAAAATCAGCCATTGCAATTACTACTTTTTTGCAGGAGTGCACAATTTTCCCATCTAAGTTAATTGCAGTTGGCTATGACTCCTTTTAAAAAGCCTTGAAACAGACAACCTACAGTAGTTTAGCTGATGACGTACAGTAAGTTTTACTGTAGCCTGGCCTTGAGAAACACTTAACACCAAATACAGGAGGCCCATACTTATACTTATACACAGAAGAGGTAAAAGCACAACAGTACTATTGTAGGGCTGTGATATTTTGATATGAATGTAGATAGCATTGCATACATTGATGTTTTAACAGACCACTTAACAATTGACAACCCAAAGATTTCACTTTGTACTCACATCCTCATCTTCCTCGGTGAAGTAAGGCCCGTCTATTTTGTTAACTGCCATTATCACTGCCACCACATCCTTGCCATTCATGATTGGGGTGGCCAAAATGTTTCTGGTTTTGTAGTCTGTGAGATCATCCACAAATGGGCTGTAGTGGCTGCACTGGTTTCCAAGACCAAGGAGAGAGACGTGTTAAAATCCTTTTCAGAAAAGGCCTTCCAAGACCGTTCCCATTTTAAAAGAACATTAAATATGTACTTACTGAAAACTAAAAAGAATAAATCAGCATAAAAGTATTTTCCAGCCATTGCTTTTCTGCAAATTATATCATTCCAGTACCTAGAAATATTCTAGAAAATTTCAAAGCAGCAGAGGAGGCTTTCTGCTAAAGTATAAGTCTGTCTTTAGATCATAGTTTTGAATAATGCAGGGATACATAGGGATAATTGGGATACAATTATGCAAGGCATTTTTCATTATACTGTAGTTCTAATGAACCCAAAGACATCTCTCAGTGGTCATGCTTGTGTTCTAATAAACCCAAAGACATCTCTCAGTGGTCATGCTTGTGTCATTGTACAACACACTCTTGATTCAGTGATTAACTGTGTACTTATTCTGCAATAATAGACATATTATATTCTGTGTGGCAAGTAATAATTGTGGTTCACATAAATTATTATTGAAGACACTAGGAACATTTACATATTTTTTTGCATTTTTCTAAATAACATTTAGTTAGTTACAACTAAATGAGAACAACAAGTTAAATTAAAAAAAGTCTAACTATAGAGTGCCCATTGGGCCATATACCTTAATTATCTAAAAGGTAACTTAAGGGTGACATATTAAATTCAGATACTGATATATTTTTATATCCTTTTATAATTTTCAGAATTTTAAACTCAGAAGAGTTATTGGAATAACATACAAATTTCAGACTAAATAGATTCACTATAAAGAACCATAGTAGGACAAATTTTCAAATGACAAAAACATCAAGCCCCATTAAAGACGTCACTCATTAAACAACACAGGAAAAATGGACAATAGTCACACTTTCATGTTGCTTTCATTCTATACAAGTTCTCCCATTAGCAGGTACTATGATATGTCTCTGGACTTTAATATTGTTTGCTCCGCATTGCATTGAAACCAGCAAACACTTGTCTATAAATTTGTCTAATGAGTTTCGGACATTAATAACTTCCTTCTAGAAATATTAACAATAAATGATTTCCTTCGCTTGAACTCTTCCTGTTTATACACACACCTAAACACCATATGCAGCAGGTAGGCCTGCAGCATAAGAGCTGATCCACTCTGCAGTGGAAGAGCAGTTACAAACATCGCCACATAATTTGTCAAATCAGTCACTAACAGCAATGTACAAAACAGATACATCCTCCTCTCTGCTTCAACCTTTACAGATAATGTAGTGGTTATGCAGGATCTTTGGCAAAGAAATTAAGAAACTAAGAATGTTTATGAATGATAAAAATTATTTCAGCATTATAGCAACAGAAGAACTGTCAAGGAAGGAATGAAATATTACCTGGATAAAAATAGCAAATGAAATTAAATGGAAATGACTGACATACCAAATACGTTTTGCACTCAGGTTTTCACCAAGGAGGAAATCAACAACAGGGATCAAAGGTATCTTACCAATTGTACTCAGGGAATTGAGAAATTTTATTCAGAAATTAGTAATGCAACACTTCCAACAGGGCCTTAAGACAGGGTTAGAATCCGAGGACTGAAAAATTGCTAATGTAGTACCCATCCTTAAAAAGGGTGAAAAAACTGAAGCTCTCTTCTCTTACATGTACGTTAAATGAAACGATCATAAGAAGTAAACTAGATAATCACCTATATGGATCACCTACAGTACTGTATAACTAATATCCTAGAAAATAGTAAGCGTGGGTTAAGAAATATAAAATCTTGCCTAACCAATATGTTAGAGTTCTTTAAACAAACGGAAACAGTAATGCAAAGGACATATGATATGGTATATCTAAATAGTCAGAAGGTATTTAATCCCCATAAAGATTAATTCTTAAATTGCAGACAACAGGCATTCAGGGAAACCTCAGTGTTTGGATTGACAATTGAATATTAGAAAACAGAAAACAGAAGTTACAGATAAAGGGTGAATACTCAGAATGTGATGATGTTATTAGTGAAGTACCACAGAGGTCAGTATTAGGACCTGTTGCTCTTAATTTATATCAATGATGTAGACTCAGCTATTTAACCTTATTTTGTAACTGGCCTCTATCTTCTACTAAGCAAAAATGCCGCTACATTCAACATCCCCAGGTGGGAAACCAAAGTAGAATTCACACAGAATGACCCACAGTTCACATTTGTAGGTTGTTTTATCCCAAAACCCTTGTATCACAATTGTACTGAAATAATAAAAAAAAACATAATAATTTAAATAGTAATTTAAAAAAGACTGTCAGAAGCATCATCTTCTCACAAGATCCAGCAGCATCCTAAACTTTTGCTGTTCACCAAATCTGTATGGTTATCATCTGAAATACTGTATTTCTGATAACAATATTATACAAATCCACATGCCCAGTCTTTGCTGACCCATTAATAACATAATTAATTTAGGTATAACTGAAGCAGGATTGATAATCCCATATATTATATTAGGGTCGGAGGACATGGCAGAAACAAATGAGATTATCCCAATAGGATTGTCATCATCTCCATGTATTTTTGTATCTTCTAAATGCCAAAGACACCTAATCAACATAGACATTCTATGTACTGTAGTATAAGGCAATTTAAAAATCATAGCTCATGAACACTGATAGATTATCCAAAGAAATTGTATTTTATCAGCAAAAAAGTAATTATTTTAGTCTTGCAACACATGCAGCATAGTGTTGTGGTTAAGGCTACTCATTCTAAATTGGCATAAAACACAGTTACGATGCTGCTGTTGAAAGCTAGAAAAGGTACTTAATTGTACTACTGTATCTGCTCCAGTAAATTCCCTGTCATCACTATAAATGAGAGTTTGTTCTGCACTTACTTGATATCAGAGTATTTTTATTCTAGGGAGGAGAATTGAGTTTTTAATGTGTTGATATTACTATACTATACTTTTAATGTATAAAGTTTGTCAAATTTAAGTATTTTATAATCTATAAAAAAATACATAAAACTCAACCCAGTGCATATGATGAAGATCACACAAGACTTTTTTTAAATGTGAAAGATAATATTCATCTCATATTTACAGTAGTTCAATATTTAGAACATATGTCAGAAACCTACTTCTGCTCCTTCTGTATTTATACTGTACTGTATGTTGTATTCACCAAATTGTTGATAATTATGGGGCTTTTGCAAAAACATTCAATAAACATTTGATAAAAGTTTTTTTCTTTTGTCTTATAATTTAATTGAGCATCTGAAGTGCCTTAATGCTATTTCAAATGTAAAATACAGCACATTATGCAGTTCTTCCTATAAATATGTTCTTTTGCAAAGGTGATAATCAATTCTTCTACGCCCTTGTCACATGTTTTACATAATAGAACCCCTCGTAGCTGCTTAATCTGGAATTAATAACTGGTGAATGGATTATAGCTATAATGGGTAAAGAGTTTAAAGGTTACCCTAATTTTTGGCTAGATAAGTTAGAAATACTTGTCCTGTTCCTCAGTCAAACTAAATGGAAGTACTTTAGTAGATCTTAAACATTTAACCAAAGAAAAAAAGGTAATTACAGAATGAAGTACTGTAAATTCACTAGGCACACATTTAAGAATTCAGAATTATTTGCCAGGACCCCATATTCTATACTAGAGTTAATAGAGAACATAGGCCCAACTGTGCATTTCTTAATTAAACAACTATCTAATCCAAATCCTTTCTATTTGCTGTATAACTATTGCAACACCAAATAACATATAACATGCTCTTGTTTATGAAAAAATCAATATTTCAACACTAGGATCAATCTATGGACTGTAAGTAGGATTTTTTTTAAATGTCAAATCAATACCTACCTGTGAAACATCCTTAACATTAATAGTTTTCTTGCTTTGGGCAACGTTTCCTACCACCCCAATGTCCAGTGGGAAGACTATCTCACTGTCTGGCTGCACTAGGCAATCTTCCATGACCGCGTCCTTATTGACGTTGAAAAGCCGGGTAGCCAGCTCGGCTATACCATTCCTTTGACGGTACATAAAGAGACTACAGCGGTCCGCATGGATGAGGAAGCTGATCCTCCTGAGGGTCTTGAAGACAACTTTCTCCATGTTGATACTTTCCTGCATGTCTCGGATGAGCTCAAACAAAATTTCACTTTCCTCCACCTGGCTGAGTTCCTTAAAAGAAGTGAAATCCACCTGCACCTGTGTTTGGCCAAGAATGGCAGAAATTGCCCCAGGCTTCAACTTTTTATCAAAGTAATGCTTGGCGAAATCCGGGTTTCCATCAAGGAATTTCTCCACGTCTTCCTGAGTGACACTCATCTTGGTTTTGGGATCTTTAACCCCAGTCCTCTGCTCTGTTGTGTATGCGGTGAAATTTCCTAAGTGGCTTTATTAAACAAATATTAAGAAGGAAAACAGGTATATAATCCACAAATTCCGAGAAATAGAAAAAGTTACAGGACACCCAGCTGAGAATCCAGGCACCTGCAGCAGCAGGGACAAGCAATGTCCAATCCTACTGTCATCAGCAAGGTATTTTGCTTAATAGTGTTGAAGGTGAACTCTAGGCTGGAGCGGATCTTCTCATGCAAAACTGATCAGGTGACCTGCCCCAAAGCTGACACCCAAGCCTTCAGGAATATTGCTTTTTCCTTCTCTCAGTGTGCATTGGGAATATTATTTTAGCAAAACTGTATTAATTCTGATTCCATGCACCACATCTGAACCCAAAATGGCTTTTGAAAAACCTGGGTCCACAATCTGGTTGGCTTTCACTGTCCATTCTCCCAGCTTGCCTTGGCTCACAAGCTCTTTATGTTCCTAATCAAAAACACACTCCTTATTCCTAATCCTTATTTAGCCCGGCTACTGTCTGATTATTTCAGCACCTGGAAATTCTTGTAGGGATCATGCAGGTTCATGGTTTGTTTTTAATTGAAAATAAAAATCAATCAAAAATATATTTTTTAATCCTTTACTCTTAAATGTCAGGTAGGGCAATCTCAGATTTTTGCCCTTAACTAGATCAGAGACAGCAATGCTCATGTTTACTTCACCTAAAGTTAATTATCTGTTAAAAACGGGTTTTCAAACAGTGAAATTTAGTGATTCAGTGCAATACTTGCTCCATTTATAAGGGCTAAAATGAATATAATCATATTTACAAATGATAAATTAAAGGAGAAATAACATAAGTAATTTAATATTTTTTCCCAAACAGTATTAAGTGTTTCAAGGTCTGCAACTTAGAAGTTTTACAAATATATTCATAAAAAGGGGGCTGCAAATTATGTGCGGGTTTCAACAATGTTGAACTACAGGTAGAGCAGTATATCCAGCTCAATTAGAATTAAAATTAGAAATGCCAGAAGTAACATATTAAAATGTATTCAATTTGTGGTCAAACAACAAATTGTAGTCCATTTCATCTGAGATTGTGAAATTAAATCTTAATTATGTTATGTATGCTGTTTAATTGTTTAACAAGAGTCTCGTTAAGGTACAACACTAAAGACACTCAGTAGTTCCGTGTTTCATTTTACATTAAGATATATATTTTTTAATGTATATATTGACTTTTTTCTTTTTTCTGGCATGTATGCATAATGTATACATAAAACTGGATAAACACTGATGCGACTTGGAGTTTTCTATTAAGAGGTGTTCATGTACAGTAAATGGAAGCATTCCAAAGCTTTTGTATCATCCCTGCAATTACATACTATAGTCTTCAGAGCGATATAAATTCAATAAAAACTGTGTATATAAAAAATTACAAATCACTTATTCAAAAACAATTCTTCCATTTTCACCAATGGCATTTCTGAATTTCTCTGGTGCAATTTTGGAATCATGTAATTCTCTTCTTGGCCTCCTGGGGCACTGAAATATGGCTTTGTCTTCTGTGAGGCCTGTTCATCTACTGAAGCAAAAGCTGTAAAATTCCCAGAGTTCTTTTATATTGGCACACTCAGTATTGTAGCCTGCCTCT
This sequence comes from Atractosteus spatula, assembly GCF_055471065.1. NCBI lineage: Eukaryota > Metazoa > Chordata > Actinopteri > Semionotiformes > Lepisosteidae > Atractosteus > Atractosteus spatula. The sequence continues at coordinate 59,346,871 of NC_142708.1, read as the reverse complement.
ATTCAGTTTGAACCCTCCCACATGTCTAAGCAGATGGGTGCTGCAATTCAGCCAAACAGACTTACAAATTGAGTATCAAGTGTCATTTCATTATTGTTATTGTTAACCTTTCAGTTTAACAAAGTACAAATTACATACTAAAATATCCTACTATTATACATTCTATAAATAACATATTAGATCATTTTAAATCCCATCCCATCCTTCGGATGATACGTAAAACCGAGGTCCTGACTCTCTGTGGTCATTAAAAATCCTAGGGCGTTTCTCGAAAACAGTAGGGGTGTAACCCCGGTGTCCTGGCCAAATTTCCCATTGGCCCTTTTCAGTCATGGCCTCCTAATAATCCCCATCTATGAATTGACTTCATTACTCTCCTCTCGTCCACTAATAGCTGATGTGTGGTGAGCGTTCTGGTGCACTATGGCTGCCGTTGCATCATCTAGCTGGATACTGCACATTGGTGGTGGTGGAGGGGAGTCCCCATTATCTGTAAAGCGCTTTGAGTGGAGTGTCCAGAAAAGCTTTGAGTGGAGTGTCCAGAAAAGCGCTATATAAGTGTAAGCAATTATTATTATTATAAATGCTGATAAACTGAAAAAAAATTCCATACCATAAAAAGATAATTTAAGTGAATATAATTAAGTACACAAACACTACATATAATAATAATCTTAACAAACTGCATTTACAGTATATACTGTACTGTAGCACTGTTCATCCAAAAGGATCCTATGATGCTTTACACATAGGATATGATCCAATTAAGTGTAGCACACACCTGGTTTTCATGTACCAGTCATTATAATAATAATTGCTTACACTTAAATAGTGTTTTTCTGGACACTCAATTCAAAGAGCTTTACAGGTAATGGGGACTCCCCTACACCACCAACAATGTGCAGCATTGCCAAAACGCTCACCACACATGAGCTATTAGTGAGGAGGAGAACAGAGAAATAAAGCCAATTCATAGATGGGGATTATTAGGAGGTCATAATTGATAAGGGCCAATGGGAAATTTGGACAGGACGCTGGGGTTATACCCCTACTCTTTTCAAGAAAAGCCCTGGGATTTTTAATGACCACAGAGAATCAGGACCTCGGTTTACGTCTCATCCGAAGGACAGCACCTTTTTTTAGAGTATAGTGTCCCTGTCACAACACTGGGGCATTAGCACCCACACAGACCACAGGGTGAGCGCCCCCTACTGGCACCTCTAACAACTCTTCCAGCTGCAACCTTAGTTTTTACCAGGAGGTCTAAGGAAAAAGGAAAATATCTTGGTAGGTATTTCATATCACCTGGAGTTACCTATGCTGTTAAGGTCATCACAGGGCAATGCATACTCTAGAAAACTGAACCAATATGTGTGTCTTACCAGCTTGTGTTTATGACTTGATCTTCAGTACCAAAGAACAACCATGTTGTACATTATTACTAGTATAACATACTTAAGTCATATTCATACACAGAAGCAATTCATAGGCATTCCGATAATCCACATCTAATGGATAAATCTAAAAAAATGTGAGGTGTAAGATAATACAATAATAATTCTTATATTTAGAACGTACATACTAAGGGAGTTCTGAAGTCTAAAATAAGGTCCTTTAAATACCTTAGCCAAAAGGTCAGATGGATAAACCGGATTTTATTAGTCCTCATACATATACAAATGATTAAGCGATGAACTTAACTCCAATGAGACATACAGAGCTCAATTAATGATGCTCACTACTCATAATAGTGCAAAAGAGATACATTTCCTTTGATACACCCAGAGATCAGTAAGAACACCTACAGCAGATTAGCTAAGCATGGTTATGGCAATACTACATAAGAATATTTTAGACTGATTTTTGCTAAAGCTATTCAATGTAAATTATTAATGGTAGTTAGTGCTTGGTTGATTTCTGCTTGTCTTCATGTGGACTGAAGTTCATTGCTGCTGCTTTAAATTTACTGATTAGTAGAACCATGTGATTGTGAGAGCCTGTGCAACTCAAAGCAGACATTCGGAGATTCATGGTTCTCCTGTTTTTTGCTGTTGATGATGCTTATGTGACTGAGTTGGTAACTAAACTGAAATAAACTGCCTGTGTCTTGGATCCTGTTCTCATGGCTCTACTCAAAGCTAGCTTCTCTGCCCTTTATCAGTTTGTTTCAGATTTGTTGTCTGTAGAATACACGATACATTGGTTCTCGAGGAAATTTAGAGTGGATCTCCTTAAAAGCACTTAAAAGACACTTAATAATCATGTTATCTTAAGGTGTTATTACATGACTATAGCCCAACTCTTAATCTGAGAATTTCTGATTGAAGTCTTCATATTCTGCCAAAGAATATGTGAGTGGGTTAGACTACCTGTATGCAGCATTACATCTACAGTATGGAACTCACTGCCCCAAAAGTATTGGAGACTCTGCTACTATCTGTTTAAAAACTTCACAGTAAATGAGACTGGTGAGCTGTTCACTTGGTTTGGTCAGAGTCAGGATCAGCAAATAACTGATCAGTGTGGGGAACAATATATTTTATGTTTGCAAGGATTTTGATACTAATTTGTACTAATTTACTAATTGTACTAATTTAATGTTCAATTATTTAAATTTAAGGACAAATCCAGAATCTTGTCTCCTGAAACCAAGTCTCCCAAGGATCACGAAGTTACAATGTCACTTATTCATAAAACATGCAATAGACATTTTAACTTAAAGCCAACTCACAACTGGCAACCCACTGAAGCTAAGCAGGTGTGAGCCTGGTCAGTACCTGGATGGGAGACCTCCTGGGGAAAAAAAAAGGTTGCTGCTAGAAGAGGTGTTAGTGAGGCCAGCAGGGCGCGCTCACCCGGCGGTCCAGGTGGGTCCTAATGCCCCAGTATAGTGACGGGGACACTATACTGTAAATAAGCGCCTTCCTTCGGATGGGACGTAAAACCGAGGTCCTGACTCTCTGTAGTCATTAAAAATCCAAGGGTGTTTCTCGAAAAGAGTAGGGGTGTAACCCCGGCGTCCTGGCCAAATTTCCCATGCCTCCTAATAATCCCCCTCTGAATTGGCTACATTACTTTGTTCTCCTCCCCCCCTCCCACTCCGACGGCATTCGAAGCGACGCGCCGGTTGGAGTATTTCTCGGTCGCAGTTAATGGCAACGTCAGCTCAAAGATTTGGTTCAAACCACCAAATGGAGACGGGCGTGCCGACAAGCGGACCCTGCTGATGCGGGATTAACGCTAGGAAAGAGAGAGACATTTTAATTTAAAGGAGACAGTTTGACTGTGACAGCTCTTTGGTAGTGGTAATAGAAGTAGGAGGGGTGGTTATGATGAATTAAGTGTATTTATTTATGTACACTAGGTGGCAGTATTCCCAAAGCAAAGACCAAATCAACGACGGCCAAAATGTGAATTAAGAGTGGAAGCACAGCTTGCGTGGGTCCTAGAACTTGTTACCTCTTTTACTTTTCCAAGGGAAGAGGAGGGATTGACATCTTCTTGTTCTGCCACTAGGTGCCCATCAAAGCTGGGCCCAGGTGCAGTTACATCCATCACTTCCTTTGATGAAGCATCAGATGTAGAGTAGCACTTTTCTAAATATTAGGGTATAGCAATCATGTAGATGTATGGACTTTTATTTTAGAATACAATAACTGCTGTCTGTTTGGAGTTTAGGTGGTTTAGCAGACATAAAGACATGAATGAAGTTGTATGTTAAGACTGAATTTGATACACTTGTTTCTGTTGAAAGTAATGTTTATATCTTCTTCTAAAACTGAGATGTATGTCCCATTTTCTGACAAAGATAGACTGTCAAATATTTAAAACACCATTATAACACTAAACACTAACTCTTGGACAAAATTTTAGAATCACCCATCCTTCCATTTTCTAACTGCTTTATCCAATTGAATGTCACAAGGGAACCGGAGCCTATCCCGGCAATAAATGGGCACAAGGCAGGCTACACCCTGGATGATATGCCAGTCCATCACAGCGAGCACACAGACAAACCTACACTAAAAGAGGAAACCAGAGCATTTCAGAATCACCCTAATTGTAACGTTAGTTCCTGTGTGTTAAGAAGAAGGTTGTGTTCAGTTTGTTAGGGATTCCCTAAATTTCAAAGGGACCATCCAGATACTGCAGAGCTTTCTATTCCAGAGATGAATCCGTTTCTAAGAAAGGTATATTTCACACTGGAAGGAAGAATATTGAACCAATTAGAAAATTAGGAGATACTGCCTTTCACTCTGAAAATAAAAGAGTGATACCCTTTAACACCCTGTTATAAACCCTTATTCTACTGGGGCCTTCACTCATTAACAGTTAAGCAGCTTCAGTAGTACCTCACCTCTCTGGCATGTTATTGGCAAGGCACACCAGCTACTGGTGTGTTCATCTGCCAGCAACAATACTCTGGAGGGAGGGATAGCCAAAGAGTAAAAGATTTAAATTGTATTGAGTGGGACGGTGTCTAAGTTTAAGAAGTTCCTTGAAACCTGCTCTTCTGAAGGAGCCAATAAAAGCAGAAGGAACAAAGGCACATCAGGGTTTACTAGACATCACAGGGATTTAACATGGGCACCAGGAAACTGAACCCTGCACTCATAAAATATGTCTGCCATTGAATGCAGGAAAAATACCTTAATTATGGCAGTAAGGTTCTATGGACAAAAAGCAAAATTAATATGCTATTCCCTTCAAGAAAAAAATAGTATTTTCTTTTCAAACAATATGTGTGTACAGTACTTTTGAACCAGTTAAGTCTATAGTATTTGAATTGAAAATACTGCCACATAAAACATACCAAGGGAAAAAAAAGTAATAAAAAACAAACCATACTGGAATATTCTCACAACGTGCAGTGCCCCATAATATAATGAGAATGAGCATTACAATGTAAAGGCAATATAGCACGGTACAAATACAGCTCTTACTTAAACACACTGACATGGGAAAGTGCTAAAATAATCAGAACTACTTCAGACTTTTAAAACATAGATAAAATGTTAATGTAAAATAAGATAAAATATAATGTAAAATATTTTATCTTATTTTCTGCTGTTTTACAAAGCTCGAAAGGTTTTGCTGCTTTTAGAAGATTTTGTCCTCACTACTAATAGCCAAAGTATAAATGATGCAGTCAGAAAGACACTTATACTTCATTTGATTGGAATCACCAAATATTTTAACCTATTTCAAAATGACCATTTAGAATTCTCTACTGCCAAATGACACCCCCACTGCAAATACCCTTGTGACAGTGTGGGAGGACTACTGGATGAGTGTTTTTGCATGAAACTGGTATCGCTTTTCATTCTGCTATCCGTGCACTACCTGACAAGTAAGTAAGCACTGAACGAAGGAGTGATGACCATCTTACATACTGTATACGATTGTGTAATTAGAAAGTCACAGGGGAGATTATGGTGTAACAGGACAAAGATAACCTGTTTTATCTAAATCCATTTAATCCTGCTGATGCTCCGCCAATTCTATGGTACCACTGGAGGAATCCCAATCAAAGCTCAGTCTGTATTGCAGACAACTGCCTGACTGGTTGATGCATCTTAATAAGGTATTCATGCTCTGCTATAATTTTACTTTATAATTTAAACTAACAATTAAATGAAAAACTCTTCAAACAGAAGAATGATAAACATTACAATTTTACAGAGTTAGTGAAACTTTTATTCATCAATGTACCTAGTATTGGTGACAAGAAATGCTGCTGAATTGATCTAAGTAATGCAATATTATACAATAAAAGCATGATGGAGGCCAGGATATTTTTAATTTACAATCCTGTCTCAACAGGACCTTGATACAGTACCACAACCATGCTATTCTAATATTGAGATATGCAAATAACTTCAAAAATCAGAATTTGTGAACCTGGTACAGCTGTGGCATAACAAAGAATATTATATATACAAACCTCAGCTAGCTAAGAATATTATAGAGAATAAAATCAATCCAGGTAAATCAAGGTTCTTTTCCTTCTATACTGTAGCTTTCACATGACAGCTGTTTGCCTGACTTGACTTAACTAACCACAATGTGCACAACCCAGACATGAATCACACTGGCTGATGCTCATGGGGTGAACTTAAGTGACACCTGGAGTTGAAAAGACCTCAGCCAGCAGATCTGACCTTTAATAATCAAATCCTCAAGAAATCTCCACTCAGAATAGAAACTATCTGCACGTGAATCACACCCAGAACACATATACTGTTTACAGTATGGAAAGCATACTGCCATTTCAGGTTTTTGCAAATTTTATTTAAGGTGCCTTTGTAAAAAGTACTGTATTAATTTCCTAGACTTATTTCACATTTATTTTACTGGATAATTAAAGCAATGCAACAATGAGGATCACACTACACCTAATTAAATCACTATGATTAGTCTGAAGAAAAAAAATAGTTCTATTTCTGTTTTTTCAAAAAAAGATAACTTGTATGAAAAAAAATGAAAAAAGATATTTTGAACAAGCCACTCTATTTATGAAATAATAATTATTTTTAAAAGATATGATCAGGACTGGCAATTAAGTAGATCTGCTTTAAGGAGAGATGGCGATTCAAAGACACTGAAGAATATTAACTTTTGTAGAGGTTTTGTAGAGAGAATCAAAGTTTTCAATACCTTACTTATCTACAATATAAAAAAAATATTTTTTCTGTTTATGCCTTAAGGCATGGATTCCCAGAACTGGTTCTGGAACCCCTTACACCTAGTTTTCATTTCAAAAGAGATCACAGTTACATAACTGAACTTATATTTATATATGACCTCATAACAGGATAAATGTGAACTTTTTAATTACCTTAAACATATTAGAGGCTAACTTTTAACCATTATGTTTAATACATCATGTGCTATCTCAGATGTCTCAACTTGAAAAAACTTGAAAAGGTTAGAATAAAGCAATTTATCTTTATTAAGACTATAATTAAGTAAAATGTCTGGCTAGAATAAAAAACAGTGTGTTCCCCAGTACAAGAGCTGGTAATCTCTACCTTAAGGCAAAGCAAACAAGATTATATTGTCCCATCCAGCACTTGTGACATTTAAAGCAATGCCTGAAACACTTTTAAAATGGTTATTTTTCCACTAAATGTTTTAAACGAATAAGGTAACGGCTATGATTTCGATACCAGAGAGGATGAACAGAAATTGAGAAAAATTTGTTTCATTGCTCTATTCAAAGAAATCTTCATTTCAACTAATCCATTTTATTAATTAACACTTAGATCACATTTTCTAGCAAACAGAAAAATAACATTACAGATCCAATCCTTAACCACACACCACAATGAAAACAAGAAGGAGGAAAAACTAACCAACTGAAGTGTTTGTTTTTCTTCAAAGCAGATGCTTTTAATATGCCAATGAGAAAAACACAAAAAGAGGGTACTGTAAATGCTAATAGTCACATGCATCTATAATAAATGTTTTTTTTTTCTTCTGAAAAGCTGTTTACTGCAGGTGACAGATTTGAGCAAGAACTGTATTAGGTCACACGTGATTCAGTCAGCTAGTGGTGGTCACACTGTCATTACTGCTGAAAAAATGGGACATGTCAGGACTGAGTCTTAACAGTAATACAGTGCACCAGAAATGCTGCCTTATATATCCTAATCATTAGTCTTAGCCTCACCTCTTATTTGCCCTGGAGTGACGCAAGAATGAATATTAGAGAATGACTGAAAACTGTGTTGAGGTCATGACTTTGTCACCTCATGTTCCACATGGAAAAGTGTGCTCAGACATCTGAGTATATTATGGGATTTCCTCTTTCAGATGCATGTTGCGCATTTAAAAAGAAAGGCAGATCACACTTGTCCCAATTGGTGTTTCATGTTATAACTATAAGTCCAGATGCTCAATTTATTCTTTAATGGCACCGTATTTTTAATGAATTAAAAGTATGTGACAATACATGGAATGTTTCTTTCCATCATAATTGTATTCACTGTACTTAATGTTTTTTTTATATTCCTTAAAGTAGTCTAAATGGCACACACCAAAAAATATATTTCTGTCTTCAAATAGTAATAAAAGTGGCAGTGGTCTTGACTTTTTTCTGATAAATGTATTTTAATTGTTTTATTAAATGTATTTCTCAAGTAAATGTTTCTCAAGTAAATGAAGCAAGAACATTTTATTGCATGGAATGGCAATTGTCAAATATGTAATAATTTTTAAATGTATATATTATACTGTTAGAATAGTTTATATCTGTTTACATATAAGTTAAGACATCTCCACATCTGAAAAGCTTTTTCTTTTGACTTTTCAATGTGTTATTAACCCTTGCTTGTTACTTTACAGCTCAAACTATTGGACCCCCTATTCTGAGCTCTGTATACTGTATACTGTATCTAGCCAGATTCTATATTATTGCAAATATAGATGCAAATTAAAGAGGACGAAAAAATCATTTACATTTCATAAGAGATGTGGAAAGGTTTATTAGGAGGTAGAAGTGAATGAAGTGAATCTAATACATAGAAATATATTTAACAAGGTATACAATACTGTAGACCAATCGATTATGCATTCTTACCCATTTAATAATGAGAATTCAGGAGATACAGACAAAGCCCAATACTGCGTCAGATTTAGACAATTTAAGGAAATTACAGGGATTTGACCTGCCTAGCATGAAGGACAGCAGCCACCCTGCATGAATAGAGTAGTCAGAAACCCCTTGAAATAGTCAAAGGATTGGTACATTAGTGGTGTTGATAAGGTACAGTAGGTGGAAGCAGCAAAGAATGGTTGAGTTTCAGACTGAGAATGTATATCCTAGCAAGCAGATGGGTGCTAGACTTTATCTTTCTCTTGAACGTTTATTACGAACTCCACAGAAACGCACATTAAATTTTTCCTTTGAGTTCCAATGTCCTGCATCATGTGAGTAGCTCAAGGTCAGGTATGCTGGAGAGCTATTGAAAATGGGAACTTTAGCCACTGAGCTAAAGTTTTTTTTTGTGGAATGGAAGTTAAAGGAGGAATCACATCTACAGTACCTACATTTATTTCTAAAATATTGTACCACACGCTTATGAATCAATGGGATTTAAAACTCATTATTAAGGTGCAGTACAGTATGTGAATTATGGTATTTTTCAATGTGTTCCATCATGTTTCGAAAGCAAGAATAGTAATTTTCTCAGGTAGGTTAGAGTTGATGCTATTCATGTGCATTTTTAAAATGACAAATGTGAGAGGATGCCACTCAAGTCTTCAAACTAAAATGTTAATAAAATTATTGTTCTAATTTTAAAATACTTTTTTAAGCAGTCTGTAGTTATTTCTATTTTTGACATTTATTAATATATAAAACAGTTCCCATCCAGTCCCTTCGCCCAACAATCTGTTCATTTGGAAGTGCCAAATGAATATAAGAAGTATATATTGACTCATCCATTTGACCCAAAGGTCCCTTTTGATTCAAAACTATTTTCTCCATTTGGCTAGGCCTCTTTGTTACATAAAGATCTAATTGTTTTTACTGCAAGTGTGGAGTTCAGAGAGGGAGATTACTTTGGGATTTTTGTAACTGGATTAGTGGTAGATTTAAGCACCTTATTTAGTTACATGAAGTGAAAATAATCAATAAGCCTGTCTGTCTTTTCACTATTTAAAGGCCTCAGCAAACGACGAACGCATCAAAATCAAGCAGAAGAACTAAGAGTGAGGTTCTTTGTGACACAAACTGATCCATCATTGCATTCCAACTGCATTAAGAGCTGAGGAAAAGGTAGGACACTCTTTTATTTGAAAAGCTGGGGGAACTGTGAATAAGGAGTAAGGAAATGATTTTCTTGTGTGACATGACACTCACAGTAAATTAGCAGGTGGCAATAACACTTGAATGCGTCTACACCTATTTAAAAAGAATTCTCATAGGGTGAAAGCTCTTTTTCTCCAGTTTTAAAATGGAATTATGATTTACACATGCTTTATTTTCTTTTCTGATAATAGTGAAATGGAGCTAAGCACAATCTCGCATACTGTATAGTCCTCATAACTTTCTAAAGAAAGTCTAAAAACTCAGCTTGTTTTTTAAATAGACAAGAAGCATTTCAGGATAGAATTAAATTAAATATTCACACTTTTGTGAATCTGTTTACTAACTCAGACCAATACATACATTAAATATGATGCTGACAAATACAGTAGTGATGGAATATCAAAATTCATAAAGAAGCCTTAAATGGACCATTTATCACATGCAGTATGGTTCTGCTGCTTGGCTGATCAGCTACAGTACATCCTCTGGAGTTTATTTTGTACATCTCTGGCACTGAAACACCAACAGGTTTTCTGTCTGTTCTGCAGAATGGATTATTCCAAGTTTGCTCTTTTGGTTGTTATCCTCTCCTACATTGAAGAGTGCTGGTCTTCCTCCTGTGTGGTGGACAGCTTCACAGTAAAACAGGACTTTGACCCAAAGAGGGTAAGTTTGGTCTGTAAAATCTCACAATGGGCATTAATGCTGTAATAATTCATCTGGCTTCCAATACAGTTTGCTAGAACCATAATTATCCAAATTGAAAAGTGTTATTTATAGAAATAAATTGCTATGAAGCTGTGAATCTAGACAGTCACGACAGTGCAGCAGAGGACTTTGTTTGGTGTTGGATTCAACATGAAATGTAATGAATGAAGTATAAAAGAAAATACAATACAGAATTGCACATCCAGTAGAATGAAATAGCAGGAAACAGGATGGCAATAGTCAGGAGGTGTGAGTCAGAGGAGAACATTAGAGATGTAGAATAAAAATCACAATTTCTATATAATCATTCACTAATTTCTTAGAAATTAGTTCACTACTCTAGTTCTCTATGCTACACATTCACTATTTCTTAGAAACTTCTCTACATACTCTTTTTAGCAAATCGTAGAAAGTATTTACATATTAGAAGTTTTCAACGGAATAGAAAGAAATAACACAAATGAAGATTTTTGTGGAGCGCTTAATGAACAACTAACAACTACAGGTATGTAAACCAGTGGGATGGTAAAGGATACAGCACAGTAGCTGCAGGTTCTTCTGGTTTTTAAAACTGTTAAACTTTGGATAACATAACCCTACTAATTATTTGCTCGGTTAGTGCAAGTTAATGTGTTTCTCAGGATTTTCCTTGCTGCCTGATTACCTATGGCTTTGACTGAACTTTCTATAAACATTTTATTTTGCACGATTATCTGTTGACTACAGGACATAAAACTAATGCCATCACATTCTCTTATTAATCTCATCACAGTTTTCATCTCAGAAAACAAACCCCAACAATCAAAGGTATGCTGTATTGATCCCCTGAATATAAAAGATATTCTGCAAGATGGACTTGCACACAGCAGGGTATAATACCTCACTTCGGGCACATAACCGTTCCTTGTGTCTGTGTGTTTCAGTATGCTGGCAAATGGTATGCCCTGCAAAAGAAAGACCCAGAGGGCCTGTTCCTCCAGGACAACATCTCTGCTGAGTACACAGTAGATGACGAGGGTGTCATGACTGCGTCTTCCAAGGGAAGGGTCAAGCTTTTTGGGTGAGTTTATACACTGTACTAACCAACTTGCATGCACTTGCTTAATCTAATATTTTGCACCAAAAGGTTTTTTTTTGTTCTGATAGAGAAACATATAGCCCATATATTCATGATTTTCCTCACTTCAGATTTATCTGCTTATTTTCAATTATTAGTTTTGTTTTTCTCTTAGAAAATAAATTTCAGCGCAGTTTTGGAGATATTTCAGTCAGGAGTAGTTAATATTCAGATACTAATGTATATTCTTATAAAGACTTGGCACTGCCTTTTTCTACTTCCAAGGATCCCCAGTCTTATTTGTTTGGTGTTAAAGGACGTTTGTCGTTCTCAGGAGGTAAAGCTAAGTAAAGCACTTACTACTGTGCCTGACACAAATAAAGATGGCACAGCCAGCAACATTTTTTTAAGGGTTTTTAAACATTTCCAGAAAAAAATATTTTTAACATCAAGTGTTTAGATTATTTACTTCCCACAAGAAAAACAAACAGGGACAGGCACTTGGCAGGTCTACTGAAAAACCAGTTGGAAATTATGCAGAAGGTTTTCCTTCCTGTATTTTGTCAGGTTCTGGGTTGTTTGTGCTGACATGGCTGCTCAGTACACTGTGCCTGACCCTTCCACCCCTGGAAAAATGTTCATGAACTACCAGGGACTTGCCAGTTACCTTTCCAGCGGGGGTGAGTACAAATATCACATTCCTGGGGAGTTATTTTTCTACCTCTGCTCAATACATTATGGACCCAAAGCTCAACAAGATATATTCTGGGCTATTTCAAATGTCTAAAAGATATAGCCTGTATTAGATTTTTTATTATCCTTCCATTATTAGAATGCCACTTAATGCAGAAGGTAGTACTGACTCACATTAAAATGTAAATACAGGAAGACTAAGTTACTGTTGCACATGCACTGTACAATCAAAGCACTGTCATCTCATCCTTGTGTCATTCAATAACCTGACTGATCAACAGTGTGGATATTTTCTTTACCTAGAATATCACATTTCTAGATTTCTAGACCTAGTAACATTAATTGAGATCAGGCTGTTTGTTTTGTTTTTTTGCTGACAGAACAAGGTTGCTCATTCATGATATAGCAGTATTGTTTAAAAAAGTTTGTTCTGTATTCTGGAAAGAACTTTTAATTTCTCCCTGTAATAGTAAGACTAATTTAATTTTTTATGCCTCCATTTGAATTAATAGCCAATTTATACACATCCATTGTTGCAAGGTACTTAAGATGTTGGCCACTTTATTTTGAAAATTAAGCAAAGAATAAATGTCTACCATTAATCTAAATTATTCTGGTCTTTTCACCAAAATTTGTACTTTGATAAATTTTCCTGTTTAATAGGGAACATTGAACTTAAGTACTTAAGGAGCTTTCAGTCTTTTTCTATTTCAGTTGTTTGCCACACAAACCTACATCTTTATAGGAATAGCAGAAAATGCAGATTTTGAAATGTAGACGTTGACTTGCTTTTCCCTTTGCCTCACCTAGGTGACAACTACTGGATTATCGATACTGACTATGACAACTATGCCATTACCTATGCTTGCCGCACCCTGAAAGACGATGGCACCTGTGACGACGGTTATTCTCTGATCTTCTCCCGCAACCCCCGCGGACTCCCGCCTGCCATCCAGCGCATTGTCCGCCAGAAGCAGGCAGAGATCTGCATGGTCGGCCAGTTCCAGCCCGTGCTCCAGTCCGGTGAGTCAGGACACCGGACAAAACAGGAGACATTGACACCCTCAGTCGCAAGGACATGGACCTGGCAAATTAAAAGTCGAGAAATCAGAACATCGAGCAATGTCTTGATTTCCACTTACCATTTCTCCTCTCTTTGCTTTTCTCCAGGGGCTTGCTAAGGAATAAGCATGACCACTTTCTAAGGAAGGATCCCTTAAGCATGCTGGTGTGAGAAGTGGCATCAACAGTGGGGAGATAGAAATTTCATAGTGATGCTTAGGAAGATATATTGTGCATTTATATTTTCTGGGTAAGACCAATACTGGTTTTCAGTGTTAACCAATGTTTGTGACAATAAAAATATCGTTTTTTAAACAAACCATGTGAATGAGCCTTTTTCTTCAGAGTTGAGTGGTTTCTCTTGCTTTAATGTTTAAGGAGTTTGTTTGGAGATACTGTGCATAAAAAGTAAAAATGTAATATTAAGTATTTAACAAATCTTTCAATATGACCTTTAAAGAAACATTTATGATACTTCTTGCTTACAATATAATTGACTAAGAAAAACACCACATTAATCATCATTTAGTACTTAAAAAATAAAAATCAAGTGAGTGAAATCTGTCCATCTGGTCTGCTACAGTACTATACAGTATATTCTTACATTTCCTATACCAATGTAGCAGCCCTTTAGTTATCACAGGGCTTCCACCTTTTTCCCAACAATGATAATTCAGTCCATGTTAAGAACATGACATCCATCCAGCTAGCACTGAACATTGTGATTGGGTGCAAATCCCACATCGTCCGTTATTTAATTCAGGCACATCAGATAAAATGAAACTACCTGGAATTTGCTGGCCTGCTCTGGAGCATGACAGAAAATCTGTGATTGTCAGACTAAGCTGTTTTGTAAAAGCCTGTCTAGGAAACTAGACACATACGGTCTTTGGATCATCTTTACTGGATTTACTGGGGACTTAAACAGCTATGGAAGCAAATCTTTTTAGAAGCTTCTTTCTTTCAAAGAACTTTAAACTATGGGTCAATCTTAAGGCCTTAGTTACATATGAGTACAAGCTGCCAGGATAAACATATACATCTCATTTAAAATAAACATAATTGTATTGCATGGTGTTTTCAGTTTGTGCAAGAAATTACTCACCTACCAATATATCACGTGATGATATTGTTACACTTTAGGTTTGGATATGCAAAAGATGATATATTTGCAGGTATACAGTATCTTGCCAACTAAAAAATGTAACAGATTATGTGTGTGCTTTAAATCATGGGGTAATTAAAAGGGCAACAAAAAAAATCCTTTACAGTTGTTAACTTCTATGTTTTACATATTTTACTACAGGATGTAGAGGTTCTAAACATAACTGTTTAATATTTTGCTTCAATGTTGGGAAGAGTATTGAGAGAAATGTGGTCTTTTCTGATTCTCACTGTGGTGAGGATACCGAGTCAGACAGTTTGAAAAGCACATTTATGAGTTTTATACAGAATTGTAGCTAAGTGTGTCCAATGAAAAGAACAATATAACAGAGCTAATGTTACTACTACACAAACTCCTGAATATATCATGCAAGGTACAGAATAAGTACATTATAAAGTCTTAGCATGGGGAAGAAGTCTTGTTCTGTTTTTAGGTATTGCAGTCAAGAGAGCTGGTCATCTTTAGCCTTTAAAAACAAATTTATTCAAGCTCTGACCTTGTCCAAAAAATAAAAAAGCAGTCCTCCATAATTTTTAAATATGAAGTAACCCAGACGACATCTTCTGCAGTACTTAAATAGTTCAGGTTTTTGTGCGCTCAGTGTGTATCAGTCCACACTGATTTGAGAAGGTGAAACTTCAATGTGGGAAATTCAGCAGCACACTCTTATTTTGTGTTCCTTTGGAATGCAATCTTATTACCATTTTTAAAGTTTTTCCGCACAAACCATTCACGTTCTATTGTATTCACTAATAATGCTTTTTTTCATTTTTTTTGCAAAATGTTTACAATTTTATAATCTCTATAAAAGAGCAATAGTGTAATTATTAATGTTCATTAAAGCATTAACTCAATCAAGCAACTAATCCCAATACAAAAAGTTAACAGAGTCAATATTGAATGGAGCACTGCTTATACATAACACATTATTCCCTTTATAGCACTGCTCATAAAAATAAAACATACAGTCTATAAATATTTTTGGGCACAAATAACAGCAGAGGCACAGAAGTAGTATAAAAATTTGTATCTGACAAATAAAGTGTTCATCAGAGCTCTTCACTGTATTTTTCCGGAATAGAATATGCCCCGGGTCTATCCCAGTAGTCCACTGCACGCACTTTGTAGAAACCTGAAACTTCTGCGCTTTCTGCAAACAAGCAGAGTGGTTAGAAGAATGTACTTTTTTTTGACATGCCAGTGCTCTAAATAAAATGCTTTACCACATAAGATTATCATTTAATTTGAGTAACTTCTGATTTATCCTTCTCTTTTTCTGATAGGAAGCACAATACCCAGAATCACATGGGTTATTAGGTGATTTTAGTTATTTGCACTTTAAGGTTTATTTAAATTGTTTGGATTATTCATACAAGACTCATAGTGATTAAGATTAGGATAACCAGAAAACAAACTTTATATTTTCAGAAAGTGACCTCCTCAATGGTGGGCTATTTAGAAATTTAGACTGAAAAAACATTACATTACATATTTCTTATTTAATTTTAGTAAGAAAAGCTGATTATGTAAATATTTGTACTCTTTCAATATTAAGACTTAAAAGTTAAATATGTTAACTTTTAAGTGTGTGGAAAAACATGTGGTCTTTCTTATTGTTTTGAAAATGCACAAATAGAAGAATGGGAGCCATTTTGTTTTTATTCACTCATTTTGAACACTCATAATGGGAAATTTAGTCAAAAAAGAAATAATGTGTACTGCTTACCTGGGGCATACGTGTATAATGTAAAAATTGTGTCCCTGACATTAATTCTTTGGAATGACTTCTTGTCCTGTGAGAATTCCACTTCGTAGGTTTTTATACACCTAGGATGACAAACATGCACATCTTCACATGCAATAATGAATAATCCCAGAGCAACAGAATAGTAGTGCTTAAATAATAGTAGCAGCAGTGCAGAAACTCAAAACATGTGAGACTGTGGTGAAAATTCTGAACTTAGGGAAACATGTAGACTGACAAATGCTTTCTTTCTTGTGATAATGGAACACAAAGGTAGTTGTAGAAGGAAATAACATTGTGCATGTATTCCAAGAGATTCATAGATGACATGCTAAGGAAGCTAATACAGTATCTGTGGGTTCCTTTCAATTTGGATAAAGAAATCTTAATTATCTCTTGCTAACAGAGGGCATACAGTGTGTCATAGTTTGACATGATGGTCTTGCTATCAGTGTACATGCAAGATAAGTGGTGTTATTATTACTAACTTGGAATTGACACAGCCATCTTTCCATAATATCAGCACCTGTCCCTTAGTCACAGTGAGGAAAGCCACACCTGTCACCTAAGAAAGAAAAACACACTTTACCAGAAAATGTCAAAGAGAAAGACTATTTGCAACATTTCCAAGCTGTTTGAAATATTTGTGTTGGAAATACAGCAAAAACTGTATTAATGAAGGCAACTCAAACACATGATGAGATATAATACAGAATATGAGAATATACTGTGTATAAATATTAAAGATGACATGCAGTTTATATATAAAACTGACATAAGCATTTAAATGTAAGAAAAGTTAAAAAAAAACATTTTCAGAGTTTGACAAAAGCCTGTGTTACTGCTGCAAATCTGTTACAATCCACTTTTCCCTTTAGCTGATTGTCAACAAATGCCGAGTTCAGTTCAGGAGATCATGTCTGGATTTACTAGCTACTACTTAGCAGTGGGCTGATTTGAATCAAAGAGGATAAATCCACAGCCAAAATTTCCTCCTGAGCCTCTGGGAGCGGAATGCTCACATGGCACCATGCTATGTGTCAGTATAGTGAGACATACTAATCTCCTAAAGTAGCCTGGCACAGCAGAGAAACTTCATTTGTGAAACTTGTGAGCAACGAAAACAAGCTGGTGTTAAAAAATTAGTGCAACTCAGAAACAGTAAGAGCGTACAGGCACTGAATTTATGGTTGTCATGCTTTAAACAAATTATCCACATGGATTGCACGGAATAATTATGATGACCCCACGGCGCTGTTTAGAGAAATGTTCCTTGTGATCTGCATGAGAATATACATCCTTTTAGAAAAGGATTCTGTCATGAGAAACATCAATGAAACAAAACTGATGCAATAAGATACAGTGTCTATTGGATCTGATGGATTAGCAGCACACACTGACCTGATCTGGGGCTGCCCGAGGCTGGGCACACACATGAATGAGGTGAACAGAGGGGATGGGCAGCTCCACTTTCAGGGTAAGACTGCCTTTAGAGGGGAAGGGAAAAGGTCCAGTCACCAGTGGATCCTGGGGGAGATGCAGTTATTATACATTTAAAAAAAATTACTTTACAGATTTCCATTATACACCAACCTAATCTGGAATCACCACTTGTTTTCTTACATCTCAGCTCGTGGCACAGACTCCTGCAGTGTATTATGGTGGGGAAATACAGATGGGCCATACTCTGACCCCTGAAAGTAGGGTTTGGAAAAATACATAATAGTTAAAATTATTTGGATTTCTGCCTTAGTAATCTGTAGTCTCACATAAATGAATGATTTATTGAAAATAAAAAGTTCCAATCCATGAATATGTAGCGTGTAGCCCATTGACACAGGGAATATGGATGCTTTTTGAACTTCAAAGGGAGTAACACTGTTGTCACAGGCTCCTTAGACGTTATACTCCCTGTTTTATTACAGGGTTACTTTCATCCAAGTGACAGGTACAATGTTTAATTAGGCTTGTGTGTAGTAGCACATTTGTTATTATTTAGTTGGCTTACAAACTCAAGAAGCTTTACCTCAACTTCCCTCAGTTGCTGGAACTGCGCAATGGTAGGAAAGTCGGGGCTTCCAAAGCTTTTCCACAGTTGATACGGGTTTGTGGAATTGTTGTCCAGATGATAAGTCACATACACCAACCCTGGAATCAAAGATCCAAAGGCATCAATATCAACATCTCAAAAACAAAAGAAAGGAACGGAAGAAAACAAAATAACCAAAGAACATTCAGGACCTCAGATTTTCTTTCTTGGAACCAAAGGGTTAACACACAAGAAGACTGAGAATGTTCTATTCAATTGCCCCTACCCTGATGAGTGCCATATCCATTAAGATGGACTGTCACATAGCTTGTATCAGGAGAGGTGGTGTTGTCTTTGCTGTTGTAGATCAATATAGTGGACTGCCAGCTATCTGATGTTGCAGGGAAATTAGGTTCATGGATGCTGGCAATGATGCCCAAAGTAGAATCTTTACTTTTCCCATCCGCAGTTATATGAGCTGATATTTGCTTCTCTCCTGTAGGTTGAAAACAAAAAAATGAGACAGTAAAAATTAAAACATCTCAATTACATAGCCAGCAACTTTTTCAACTGGACTTTTGAACAAACACATTGAGAAGACACAATCTGGAATAATTCTCGTTGGAAAACCACCTTGAATAGCTACAAAGTAATTTTCTTTAATTTATTGTCTAAACCACCATCTAGACTAAGTACTCTGAATGTTGGAAGATAAGAACTCCTCTATTAAATATACTATAATTTTGAGAAAACAGCATTGGACTGGAGTGCAGAATAAACAAAACTGGTGTAAGTCAGTGAAAAGTATGCACTTCACCTAAATAACAAATTAAAGAGAGCATCTGCCCTCTGTGTGCAGCCTCTGCTTAAAAGTTAGGTGAGGATTCATTTGTAACTTAACTCAACTATCACTTGATTAGTAGCCACTACTCTGTGCATCGCTTTGATTATAACATAATTCTCTGATAAACATAATTAATTTGCTTAGCTATTAAACCCCAAGGTGGTACACACAACTGCCACCTCATGCCACCAACAACTGAAAAGGCCAGTGAAAATAATACTAAATTATTTCTGTGCCTCTGTCTAGTTTGTTTTTGTACATGAAGAACCTTCCAGGCACTGAATACAGTTACACTCTCTATCCTCTTCACTGCCCTTCTTTTCCATTGTACATTAAATAAAAAGAGGATTAGGTTCTCAGTACATGTGTCCTGTAACTGGATTAGTGCTTGAAAATATAGAAGTTGCTGACTCCTACACTTTCAGTATAGCAATCAGCAATGAACAGTCTCAAAATAATTGTGTTATAAAAAACAAAGCTTTTCTTTAGAGGAAACAAAGTAAAATCAATTAATTTCTCCGAATTCACTCTTCCAAAGCCTCACTTATGATTGTACAGATGAAGGGCTCCTCCTAGTATATGCCAATATATCAGAGTGTACTTGTTCATCTGTGTAGTAGATTAGGCAGCCCACTAATTAGTAGATTAGTAGAATAACACAGGTTATTTTGAAATCCTTCTTCCACATGCTGCTGAAGGGGAAAGCCTGAAGGGATTAGTTACTTAAATTGACACTTTCTGAACTGAACACGTACATTAGCAATTGATAGATATATAAGTGCAATACTGTACACAGGTCAAGATCCCAGGGCTACTAGCCTCTTCTCTAAACAATGGACTCCATGCAACTACTGTATTAAGAAAAAACAATACTGGCCATTATCAATACTGGCCATATTTAACTGCCTTTGTATATTCATTTTTCAAGCCTGGTAGATTTTTTGTATCTTTTATTTAGATAATAAAATATACATGTAAGTATAATATATAATTATGATATAATTTTCAATAATATAGTATACAGTGCCTTGCTTTTTTATTACAAGGCTTTGATGTCACTGTATTGGTATGATGCTCACCAGCGAACTAAGCTCCTGCGTGCAGCATAAGTGCATTATGTTTCTTTTCAGCTACCAGTTAAGACAAAAGTTAACAGTGTTATGTGGGAAGCTCAAGAGATGGCATTCTTGCTTGATCTGAAAACTATTGAATGAAATATGACAGTCACAGATTATAGTAAATTATACAAATAAAACAATCTGGAATATATAACTCATTTTAATCTTTGATTACAAGATCAACAGAGCATTCTAACAGAACAACCAATTGAACATTCCAATTGAATGAAGTGACAAAAAAATGTCATGCTTGGTAGTGCCATCTGAAATTTGTGATGAAAACAAAATCAAAACAATAGCTGGGCTTTTCAATCCTTGAAGTCACTGGTGTTCACTTCACAAAAAGTGACTTTCTTGTATTAGTTTTGCTGTGTTGCTGTGTCATTTTTCAAGTCGACAAGAATGGGACCACATGGAATTATTTTCAGAAAACCTTTCAGATTTTACTTGTGATAACACAGGATGTATGTGGTGTTTAGCAGGAATTAAAATGAGGACAAGTATTTAAATGAGATTTGTTTAATTCTAGATACTATGAAGAGAAAATAAATAAAAATAGTGCTAAGATATGGTTTAAATACATGGAAAAAAACACACAACCATCCAAGTCAGTTAATTTTCTTCTAATGATAACTAATAAGAAAAAACTGCAAGGCATTATAAAAAATAAAGCTTATTAATATTATTACTTCCACTACTACCTGTTTAAAGCAATTGGAGAAACTAAGAACCTGTCGACATTAGAAAATATCAATGTGAAAAACTCGACACACTGTGAGACACAGGAGGACGTTTCACACCTAAGAGTGACAGGAGGCCCATGACTGTCAGCACAGGCTTCCTCAGCAGCTGGACATGAGGAGGCCGTGTGTGGTTCATCTGGAAGCGAGCGGTGAGGGTGCGCTGGGTGAAGTAGTGTGGGTGGTAGTTGAGGAAGGCGTTATCGTTGCTCAGCAGGGTGTAATTGATGGTGTTCTCTGGACTTGCCATGAGCAGGTTTTGGTGCTGAGCAATAACCTGGAAAAGAAAAGACAGAGTCAAAAATGGTAGGAAAATGACCAAGACTTCTTTGGTTTCATACACTCCAAATGAAAACAAATTCTAACAGCTTCTTCCAATTAAGGGCAGCAGGGCAGCCAGAGCCTATCCTGCCATGATGGCAGTCCATTCCAGGGCCCACAGAGACATAAACATGCATACCCTCACACCATGTCCAATTTTCCCAAAAGCCAATTAACCCAACAGTATGTCTTTGGGATGTGGGAAGAAACTAGATAGCCCCCCGGGTCCGGAATTGAACAGAGTCCCAGCACTACAAGGCAGCAAAGCTAACCCCTGCACCATTGTGCCACCCTTCTTAATTGTTGCCATGAAGAATAACCAAAATACCTCGTAGGTAACACTAACAGAACTATTCACTATCTACACCGAACACAGAGATTGCTTGTAATAGTACACGTACGTGGGACTTGTTTGCATGTAAGCTACACAGTAGCTGTAAGCTGTATTGCTTACATGCAAACAAGGTGCATCAATGTGAAACAATATAAATATATATAAATAAAATACATGTATTGAATTAAGGGTATGTAGAAGACTGTTCCAACAGATCAAGATTAAAGGGAGAGCATTATGTGCTAAAAGATACCATAGGAAGAAAAACAATGTAAAATGGAACACTCATTAACACAGCCAGTTCTGTTCAATTGTCTAATACTGGGCACACAGAGGAGCAGCACACACAAAAGGCTGGATAACCTGCTCCTCTCAGAACTTCAGAAAATTTCACCTCGCATGGCCTCTTCCTTCATTTGAATTAAGATTAATGAGTTTAGTGGATTTAGCTGCTTAGTCCTGACTTGCCTTGCCCTGTGTGAGTAAGAGACAAAGATATTCCCAGTCTTAACAGGTGTTGTATCAGTCAGCTGTATTGTCACTGTTAGAGAGACGACGTAACATGGGTTATTACTGTTCTCACTGCGTGCTTATATTTGGCATCGTTATGTCATAAGGTTACAGTGGGGAGCTGCTTCACATTTCTCCCTAGTTCTCCCTCATTCCTATGCACATCTGAAAAAGCCTCCACAAGTGAAATGTGTTTTTTCTTGTTTCTTCTTATTTTACATCTTGGGATTAACCTCCATCTGTTCCTTTGTTAAACTGTGTCTGTTTTACATCAGTGATACACATTTCCATGCTGTAAATATCTTACCCTTAACGTAAGAGAGTTATTGTTTTTGTTTATTGTTTTAGTTTAGTGTATTGAACAGGGACAGAGCAGAGCTCTTAGGTTGTACCAGAGATCAAATCTACATGTGTTTCATACCACATTGTCCAGACAGACAATAATTAATTGGAGTCAGCAAAGAAACAACAGTCTCTATTAACCTCGTGTTTGCATTAAAAGGGGTTAGACTGATATTTGAAAACCCCCAAACTATTGATGTGATGTCAGATGATGCCTCAATGAATGAACTACGGTGTCACATGCGTCTTATAGCCCTCTCAAATTACTGCTTTCAAAAAGGAGTCCAAAACTAATTGTGCAGTTGAGACTGGGGATGTTCAGTTACATTGTTTAACCAGGCCTACCAGTAGAATAACTAGATTAGCATTAATAATAATTCCTTACACTTACACAGTATAGTGCTTTTCTGGACACTCCACTCAAAGCGCTTTAAAGGTAAAGGTGACTCCCCTCCACCACCACCAATGTGCAGCATCCACCTGGATGATGCGACGGCAGCCATAGTGCACAAGAACGCTCATATTAGTGGGGAGGAGATCAGAGTAATGAAGCCAATTCATAGATGGGGATTATTAGGAGGACATGACTGATAAAGGCCAATGTGAAATTTGGCCAGGACGCTGGGGTTACACCCCTACTCATTTCGAGAAATGGCCTGGGATTTCTAATGACCACAGAGAGTCAGGACATCAGTTTTACGTCTTATCTGAAAGACGGCACCTTTTAACAGTATAGTGTCCCTGTCACTATACTGGGGCATTAGGACCCACACAGACCGCAAGGAAAGCACCCCCTACTGGCCCCAATAATACTTCTTCCAGTAGCAACTTTAATGTTTCCCAGGAGGTCTCCCATCCAGGTACTGACCAGGATCACACTTGCATAGCTTCAGTGGGCTGCCTTTTGTGAGCTGCAGGGTGATAAGGCTGCTGGCAACATTTGGAAGTCCAACAGGTTTATGTCCAAAAAAATATAATGGGCAGCTGTCAGAAGGTGGCCTCCTAAACTATTTAAAGGAAAATAAACCAATTGCTCTCTGCTGTTAGTTTCTAATATTTTGGCCAGCTTATTATTTAATGAAATGCCACTTTGAAAAAATGAATAGCTTGCTGGGGTAGGCTCTGGCTTTCCCATGACCCTATACTGGATAAAGCAGTTAGAAAATGGATGGACAGATGGAAAAGATTAATAATTGACTTGCCACGTTTTAGTTTAATTAACTTTTCACCAAGCTATGAATATTTTCCAGAGATAATGGCATGTACAACACATTGTTGAGTGTAACCTGAGTTCTTAGATGTTTTCTCAAATATTGTTCCATTGGCCTCAAATGAAGCCAAGCATTTAAGTGAAAGAAGCAACAAGTTCTATAAGGTGAGGTAACAGACCAAATGTACCATGACATTCGTCTTTATTATAAAGTTATCATATCCCAGTTTCCAAAGAATTCTCAAAGGTCATTTGAGCCTTGTGCTTTTTGGAGATAATACATACAGTACATGTTTCATGAGATTTATTTTCAATGTATCACATTCTTATATGGCTTGATATAACTGGTAATTAGTGAATGACCATCAAGCACACCTATTAATCTCATTCTAAATTATAATATGATCTGAAACATTGTGTATTTGCCAAGACCAAACTATGTCTTTATCTAACCACCTTCACTCTGTGAAAAAAATAGCAAGAATAACATACTATTTAAATCAAAATCTCCATGCATTTGGCAAAGCACATTTTTAGACAACTGCATTAAGTGGACTTTGTTCTATACATTCCCTGATTTCTAAACATCATGAAGCCCAACACTAACTCTGAACTGAATTACAGATGTCTTTAAGCAATAATAATGTCAAACCAGGACTTTTATTCTGTTCACCATAAACAAGCTGATCCTCTTCCAATGTCCTTAATATACTTTGTGCTAAGAGATGAACATTCCTAATGTGTTACAAAACTGCTCCACCTCCTGGTTAAAATTTACAAGTGCTGGTGAACATCCACTTCTAGGTCAGAGTAAAATGTGGATGAATGTATTGCCTTTAGAACAGTCAGACATAACCAAATGTCAGTTCATTGCAATATTTAACTTATTCACACCAAAGAAGATCATTTTATAAACTGTGACAACATACTTAGAGCAATATTTCTATTTCACACCAGCTGTCACACTTACAAAAGCATGAAGCTTCCAGAAACTTGAGAAAACAAGACTTGAAAAAAAGATTACACAGTATTCTGTAGGAGCTAAATGGTAGTGTTTTACAATATACACAGTAATATATATATATATAAATTGTAGTTAGATATATTCGCGTATGCTTTTTATGATGCAGTGTGTGGAGTTCCCTAGATGCCCAAAGAAAAATTTGCAGAGCTCCATTTCTTCACAATCCCCCAATGTTGGATCAGTACTATTCCAGCATCTCCATCATCTCATGTCTAATGTAAAAGGTAACGATAAAAGAACACATCCTATTTACTTTATTGCTTTAGGTTTAGATTATTTTTAATGGATCAAAGAGCAATGGTGATGATTGTACTGGAAACAGAACTGATCAAAAGGTGTCTACAATATCACTTAAGGTGAACATAATACTACCTAAAAACCATTGGGGGAAAAAAATACACTCTTTCTTGTTTATTCTTGTTTTTAGGGAAGACCTCTTAATCATTTTGAGGGAACGTTTTATCTCCCTTACCTTTACAACCATGGCAGCATAAGTTACATCTGCCCTCCACAGTTGTGGTTTAGACCATCCGACCAGTGGATCTGCTTCATCGTTGTAAACAGGAAGGGATTTAAATGAGGGAAAACATTGCTGTATCTCCTTTATGGTTTCTATTTCCTGTTCCAAGATACGGAGAGAGCTACCTTCACCCTGTAAATAAAGAAATCCACAAGCAACAGATCATGATTTGAAATGTATTTGTTCTGACAATCAAAAGCCTTAGTGAATTCCTTAGGAATACCAAGAAATTGATCCCTGTAATTATATTGGGAAGGACAATCATGAGACAATGTCCTTGCCCACCCAAATTTCACTAATGCAAAAATGCAAAAAGTTGACTATAGTGCCAAATTAAATCACACTTCTGAGTGCCCTTTCAGTACAGATGGCATTGTGTATCATAAAAAGTGACGATGCGGGATATCCAACAATGGTTGATTTCTGTAGCCTCCAATGTGCTTTTCTTGGTTCAAATGAACCTGGTATTTGGTTAATATAATAGCTGTGCTTGGTCCAGGGCAGTTTCAGAGCACAACAATGTTAGTGCCTGGTCTCTCACCTTCTTATGTAGTGCTATGTAGTCCAGCTGGACACCAGTCTCCCCAGTGAAGAAGTTGGTGCCGTTGTAGCAGTGAGTCAGCATGGCCCAACAGTAGGGAGAGTGCGGAGGGGAGTGACAGGAGTCCCCTGGGCCCCCAAACTGCAATAAGGGACTTGCATCCTTCAGACCTTCAGAGCAGGCATCATAATAATTGAGGAAACCTAGAGGTGAGGAAACATTAACTTGGATAATGAAAACTACTGCAATGCAAAAGACTGACAGTTGCTCTTTGTGCAGGAATGATAAAATATAGACCAGTTAAAATGGACAGATTTCTGTCCGTTGGTTGTTTTAAATAATGAGTTGTGGATCACAGGCTTTTATGCAAGTGCGACACTTATTTGGAAAACATTGTCCAGCTCCACATTTCTGATTGGCCTCGTCTGACCAATCAGCGAGTCTGATTTTCTTAGTTACTAGGTCAAGTGGGCTGTGTCCCATGCAGACCCCTGATAGGTCAGAAAAGAAAGGCATAAGCCAATGCAGTGCACAGGCATATGGTTATGAGAACAAGTTTTCCCACAACATTTTGCCAACAAATGTGTCATTCTCTTCTATTTTTTGGTTGTGGACACCGTTTATTGGAATTTCTTCCAGTGGATTTGGATCTGGTCTAATTTTAGTGTCCTAAACTAGCTTACCTCTAAACGTCAGTGTATGATAAGGTAAGAAGTGCATCTGTGATTAACAATTAAAACCCACATTTATCAAAATTCTAATATTTTTTTAAAATACAAAAATCCTTGAAAAAAGTTTTTGGTGGTAAGGACATTAAAGTGTCTACAAAACTTTTCTATTTGGTGTTTACTTTCTCCTAAGTCTTTTTACCTTACTTGTAGAACTATTAAAGATACACTATCATCATGTGGGAGTGACTTTGGGATACACAAAGAAGCGTGAACATAATTTAACAAGAAAGCCTTTACCTTGGATTGTTACAGTAACATTGTCAAAATCATGATTGTTGGGTTCATTCCATGTTTCAAAGTTCCACTTGGAAACATATCCTAAGCCATACTTATCTGCAATTTAAGTTGAAAACATTGTGTTACAATGACAAAAATCCCAAGGCAATAAATACATAAAGGCTAAGGTAAGAAAACCAATTACTGGACTGGACTGAAATGCTTTGAATGCCAAGAGTAAACAGGGCAAACGTTTTGTGTGAACTGTGCAAACCCTTTACTTCAGACGTACCAATGTACCTCTTTGCCAGAAGGGAGACCATTTTTTTCCACTCCATCACTTGCCTTTTGTCCTCAAAGTCAGTGAAGTATCCACCAGCGCTTCCCATCAACTCAAAGCCTGAAACAGACACACCTTGAAGTTAATCACCTGCCTTTGGTTAGAACTAGCTTAGAACGAAAAAGCAGTTGTTTATATTGAACAAACAGGACACAGTAGTGTTTCCGGCATTTGGGCCAAAATGGAGTTTGGCATTCCTTTTCTAGGCTTAGTTCCCACTTACAATGGAAAGCTGAAAGCCCCTGAGCAGGTGATAACTGCTGACTGTCTCAGAAGTTGCTACTGCCCTGTCTGTGGTGTCCCAAACCTGTCCGTGGTCTGGGAAAGAGGAACCAAATCAACTGATGTTACCTGGTCTCAATCCATTCTGCCACAACAGGTCAATAAGTTTATCCAGCTTGGTGAAGTTGTAATGTGGTTCTTCATTTACAACACTACAAAACACAGAACAAAAAGAAAAGTAAAAACCTGCTTCAGTGCACCCATACTAAACTGTCACGGAAAGGTCTCAGTATTTTCAGCTGGATGAAAATCAATACAATATACGAGATTTCTTAAAATTCTACATCTTAAATGCATGGAAAAATAAATTCTTTGGAATACTGTGGAATTTATTTTATTTACAAAATGTAATAAAAGTATACATAGTAAAAATAATAATAATATTCATACATAATAATAAAATGTACATATTGCAAATGTACAATTGAAAGGATATTAACAGATGTTAATGTTACAATTACATTCCTCTTTTTCATCTCTTAACCCAATGCTAGGTTCTTGTAAATTGTCTACCAAAAACCAGGAGTATTTTACCCAAAACTCTAATTGGAAATGAGAAGAGCACTTTGCTGATTTAATACAATCTGTGTGTAGTGTTGGGGCAGCAAAGTGGCACAATGGCTAACATTGATACCTCACAGTGTTGGGGCCCTGGGTTCAATTCCTGGGGTGCTATCTGCATGGAGTTTGTATGTTCTTTCTGCATGAAGTTGTCATAACACTTTAATTTGAAACATGACACAAAGAAGAGTGTCACACATGGAATACAGTATGTGGTTTAGCAAAAATATGCATTAATGCAAAGGAATTACCCTTGATCCTTCAATCACAGAAAAGAAAAAGGCTATGGTTATTCATAACAGCAAGCAGAAATTTCAGGTATGACCAGTTATTCATGTCATGTGTCTGGCAAGTGCTGTGTCGTTGTATTTCTACAAGTGACTGCGTTTTAGAGGCTCTTCTACAACTGATTTCCTGTTACTCCAAACACATAAAGAGCTCTTGTGTGCCGTTAAGTGCTTGTCAAATTCAATAGACTTTAATATAATTAACTGCACAGAGATCACAGAATGAATCAGAGAGACTCTGTGTACTAGGGGAAATTAATGGCAAGCTTCTGCATTCAAGAACTAAACATGAAATGCTTAAATAAACATAAATACAATTAAACAATAATTAATTATGTAGTTTGTCTAGCACAACATGGACAGCTCAAATATAATATTCAATATTTATAACAACAATCAACATTAAATTCATTTTAACAATGTTTTAACTATACTTGTTAGTTTGAACAATTAACAAGTACCTTTTAAATCTTATTTGAAATCTTTTGAACAACAGTGATTTTTTAATTCAGTTACCATTGTTTCCCATTGGTTCTTGTAATAATACAAATAGAATAAAGATGGGAAAAATTAGAATCCTAAACATTTGCACTTGGTTTTAATCCTCTTATACATGTTATGAAGTCTTTCATCTGCTGTTTTGCTCTGCTCAAAACAGTTTATCACTGAATGGCACCTGCATGATTCACTCAGACAGCTCTTGGCCAATCTAGTTTTCTTCCCGCCCTTGGTGGAAATAACTGTATGTGCAGATTGAGAAGTGACTGTGTGCACAAGTGCCTCTCAGGAGTTAATGAATTGTATCCCTAGTCTTCTAAAAGTTGTGTGTAGCACTCAATGGTAACATAGGAAATATCCTTTTTCTTTAACAAGAAAGAAGAAACAATTTTCACACTATGTTCAAATAATTGTGTAACTTGACAATGTTCTAGTCATCTCCACATGGTTCCATGGCACATAAAGTCTCAGTAAACAACAGCTCTTTGAGATCTTTATGTTTTATAATTGGAATTGGGAAAGATCCTCATTGCAGTGAACTTGTTAGTTGCTTGAGTGAGTCGCGTTTTTTAACGTGGTGGGTATGTCAGTCTATGAAATGTCCTAATGGTAATACAGTAATTTAAAAAAGAGCAAAAGAGTTGGTTAGGCCTACCTCTGAAACAGAATTCCTAAAACTAAGCGTCACCTAGACATCAGCAGATTTCTTACCATAAAATAAAGTTTTTTTTGGAAAAAAAACTAAATATGAATTGTATTAGCCAAAGATGACTTTAACAACATGCATCAAACTGAGGAAGGAAAAGTTATAGATTAAACAATATTGGTATAGATGAGGCACATGTTTTACAGGTACTAGGAATAATTACGATAACAAATTTCCAGAATATTCTTCCAATTGGACTTGGTCTTTCAAGATAAAAAAATTGGAAATGGACTGCACAATTGCTAATATAGCCTTCATCCATAAAATTGGGGACATAAATGAACCAATTACAGACCAGTTATTGTGTGCACAGATATGGAAAATTGGAACAAAACCAGAGGATCACCTATATGGAAATAAACTCTTGGGGAATAGTCAACATTTAGAAAGGCCAAAATAAGCAACAATAGTAATTGACACAAAACAAATGCTAAACATAAACATGGGAAACACTGACATCTTCTAGACAATTTCTAGAAGAAATAACCTATACCTTACATATACTCTACCTAATAATCAGTCCAGGGCAGAGCAACCAAGTATTTAGCAAAGTACTTTGCTAAATGTTGAACAATTCTAATATCTTAATGCCACTGGAATGCCTTTGTAAATATTCCTTTTATACATGCATTCCTTGTCATCTTATAGTTCAGTCAAAAAAAAACAAAGATGAATTATTGCCTTTTACCTCCTTTCATTTCTTATATGAGAAAAACATTAGCCAAAACAAGAAGGAAAACAAGAAAAAACAAAGGTAACAAAGTTTAACCAAATAAAGACTTTATTTGCACATGTTCTTTCTTCTTACTGAAAATGTGAAATAAAAAAGTAAACATTTTTTATGTTTATGTCATTTCTAAGACTTCACAGAAACGGGTTGGTACCAGAAGATACAGGAAGATGAAGAACATGTTTGATCAATTTAACAAAAGAACAACATTTTATTAATATTAATCTGCACAAATACTCTACACCAGAAGAGCAACCAACTTAAATTTTGTCAAGTAAAAGCCCAAGCAGTACATGACTTTGTCATTTAAACATTTACATTGAAATTCAGTCAATGGGTTCTCTTTAAATTACATGGTTAATGAATATATAAAGTACTGGAAGAAATCACAGAGGTGACACTTCTGTTCCACCAGAATGCACTTGTTATCAAGCAGTGTATGTATCTGGCTTTACAATATGCGAAACTTACTGATAAATATTTTTACTACAAGTAATTACATAAACCAACAGCTTAAACCTGTATGGTCTTTTTTGATCATCACTAATTTTCCATTAATTTTAAATTGTTTCCCACTGGCTCTTGCAAAAAACAAAGTTAATGAGAAAAACAAGCAACCTGAACATTTTTACTTGGTTTGAATGCTGACTTTACTATAGTTAAGTCTATCATTGATGTCCCTGCTAAAAAAAGGGTTGACATGGAATAGCACCTGCCCAGCTCTCTCAGACAGCTCTTGGGCAAACAAGTTTTTATTACCTTCCTTGGTGGAAATACGTGCAGCTTGAGAGGAGATGAAGGGCACCTGTGCCTCACTGCAGTTAATGAATTGTATCCCTCGTCTTCAAAAAGTTGTGTGTAGCACTTAATGGTTAACAAAGAAAAAGAAAGATCCTTGTTTGTTTAACAAGCTAGGAGAACATACTATGTCCAAATAATTGTGTAACTTGTCAATGTTCTAGTCACCTCCACATGGTTCCACAGCAAAGAGATACTCAGTAAACAACAGTTCATTAAGAGCCCTATGCGTTATGAAATGGGAAATGGGGATGATTCTAATTACAGTGAACCTGTTGCTTGACTGAGGTACAGTACTGTCAGGAATTTAGGTTTATTTGGCTGTAGAATTCAGGTCTTCTTCAGACACACATGCTGAGGTGAATGTAATGAAATTATTTTGTAGCACGTCTATCTCTCAGAGCTGCCTCATCCTGGTAAGGGCCCAGGAAGTACAAGATTTGGCTACAACCTGGACAGGACACACAGTCAACTTAGAGATACCAATTAACTTAGCGGTTATGGATGAAACTGGAGAAAAACATGGCAAAACTTATGCAAATGTGATGGGAACGTACAAAGCCAGAAAGCATCTCCCTCTTGAATGAAACCTAGGACCTAGAGCCGTGAGGCAGCAGGGCCAAATGTACAAGGAACACTTTTCAGGTTTAAGAGGTGAATTAAAATGAATTATGAGTATGATTTGGAACAAGGTAAACCACAAGATGGCTGTTTTACCCTTATGAGCTAATGTAGTGCAGCTGTTGGGGAAAAGGCACTGTATTCTAGCTTAGTGGGGCATTTTGGTTCCTATCTGTGTTTTTTATTTAATCTTTCACCAGCCACTCACCAGTATCAATCACCTCATCACCTGCACTCAATCAACACTCTCACTAAAGAAGTGATTTAGTGTTTGTGTGATTAAGTCACTGTAGTGTATTTCCAGTGACTTAATCACACAATGATAATGATAGAATTATCAATTATTCAACATGATACCAAAAACTTCTAATCAATATCCAAAATCCTTAAACGTGATATTTATAAAGACATGCACACATAAAGAAATATGTTTCTTTTGATACTCAGTATATTTTAGCTCTTTATTTTGACTCTTAGCGTCTTGTGAGGCAGGATGAATACACTCCCTAGGGGAGGGAGTGTTTCCATTTTCTTCTGCTGGTAGCTCCATGCCCTTGTTTAAGTATTTTTCTTGTTTATGAACAAAGGAACACCTACAGACCATCTCTTGTGTAGTATAATCCTTGTGAGAATGTTCTGTCCAAAGCACTGCCTGGCAGGCTGCTACAAAAATATTCTTTCTCATGTATATCATACTACATTCATACATTGCATTTTGCTCATTTAATAAAGTTTTACAACCAGAGAAATCTATGGCAATAACAAGACACTTATGATTCTAATGTATCCATTAAAAAAACAGTGACTAGTGACTACCAGCAGGATGCTGAAGATCAGATCAACTTTATATTTAACCCACCTTTGACAATGGTTTACTTACCCCAGGTTAAGAAAATACAGAAGCATTTTCATGTCTGTGAATTATCTTAAGAGAAATAATGCTCTTTGCCTAGCTAACATTTGTCAATGTGGCTTAACTTTTAAATACTGATGGTGTCATTTGTTTGACCCTTGTGATTATTTACAGAATCGTGCAGTTCCTGTACTGTGTGTTTTTTCACAAAAAAGTGCATCTGTCACCGTTATTCATCAGTATTTTCCCTGAGAGAAAACAGCCTACTCCACATAAAATTAATTAGATTTAGGGATTTCATCCATTGACACACAATGAAAATTCAACACGCTATACCAGCCCAGAGTATTACTGAGTATTACTTTTTACACTTTATCTTGACACAAAAGTTGTAGTTTTACACAACTTCACAAGCACTGGAGTTGTCTTCAATTTGAGTATCGGAATATAACTTTGGTTACTCTGGAAATACCTGCCTACAGAAAGGATGAGCAGGAGGATGGCAAGACCACATTGAGGACAAAGAGATTTCTGTCTCTTTGGGTCATAGTGCTATTATTTATGCTATAGTCAGAAGGTAATATGTCAGCACTGCTGCTCTAAATAAATCAATTTTATTTGCTCTGAATAAATCCTTAAAGGTATCACTTTCACATGCAGTTCCTATGGTAAAGTACAGATTCATCTGTAAGGGTCATCCACAGCAGACCAGACAGCCCACCATTCTGCAATCTGATGACATATAATTCACTTTGTCAGCACAGGGAGGACAAAATGCAACATAAGTGTAGGTCTACTCTGGTATGCTGTCATTACAGGGCACCATAAACCTGTAATCACCAAACACTAAACTACGTTATGAAATGAGAAGATCATTAAAGAATTAATCAAGAATTATTTTGTTGAACTAAAGAGTACTTAAAAGTTTTAGTACGTTTTAGACAACACACAAGCATAAGAAGCTTTGGAGAAGTAATTTTGGATATCGTCTTTTTAAAATAAAACATTTTAGAGAATCGTTAACCTTTACCTTTTTAAAGATGAAATAGTAGGAGAGTATGATTCCAGATACAACAGTCCTTCACCACATTTCATACAGCAGAGAAGCAGTGTCAGAAGAGGCACTCTTTAGACTTAAAATCTAAATATTCCAACCTTATCCTAATGTGCTCTAATTTTTTGTAGGTCAGAACTACATTGATATCTCATTCACAACCCTTCATCTTCAATCTATATACCAATTAAATTGTGCCTAAATCTTTGTGTCTTAGAAAGTGAACACCCAGACAAAGCTTGTCATTTTGAGAAAGCCCAGTCTTACATTGGCACCTCCACATACCAGTGTTTCCCCATGATTATTTAAACTCATGTATGTATTCTACATGTGTGCAATATCACAAAAAACAGAGGAAAGACATTTACTGGTGAGATGCAATCATTAATTGCTATTACAATTAGTTGTGCACTTTGTCTGCAAAATACTTGCACTAATTTTAATATAAGAGACTTAAGATGGTGGCTTCATTGAGGATCTGTAGCGTTGGTAGGTTTCTAGGACTTAAAAACACCGTCTGGTACTTTTTATTCAGAGACTCCCTTTACCATTGATCTGTGTGGCAAGTGCAGTAATAACATAAGTATCCATGGCAACTGTCCCTGCAGAGGAAGGCCTACTGCTCTCTGACAGGAGAATGAGGCCTACGTCTTGCTGAAGCATCCACTACCGGCAGACTGGCGCTCTGTTGCAGACCTCAGCCAGAGCAGATGGCATCCCCCAGCAACGAAGGCATGGAACAGACAGCAGCAACAAAGAGAAAAGGCTTAGATGAAAAGGGTAAGCCTTTATGTCTTTTTTTACAGAGAAGGATATATCATTTTGCATTCTCTTGCAGCCTATAGTATGTTCTCAACAGAAGCAGCAACTACTGAGACATAAACATAACCGGA
Source organism: Atractosteus spatula (assembly GCF_055471065.1). Classification (NCBI taxonomy): domain Eukaryota; kingdom Metazoa; phylum Chordata; class Actinopteri; order Semionotiformes; family Lepisosteidae; genus Atractosteus; species Atractosteus spatula. The sequence goes on along the minus strand of NC_142708.1, from coordinate 59,312,525 downwards.
GGTGCACGAGGACAGAAAGTATTACTCAAAGAACATGCTGGTCATTGTTTACATACTGTATGAGCTATAATTCCTCAGGGCTTCTTATTTATGATTGAACAACTTCAACACCCTGCTCTGGTTTTCAATTCTCATGTTTAAATGTAGATATGATTAGCTTATGTGGAATTAGAAAGGAAAAAAAATGCAGAAAAAGCAAAGCAGTTTGCCTATTTAATGGATTCTCAATATCTCAAAGTTAGTATTAAAAACATTTTAGAGTATTGTAATTGCTGCACATGTCAATAACTATGTAAATGAATGCAAGCATGAATGAAGACTGGCTTGATATGGCCTGGGCGAGAGTGATTATTAGTGACGGTGTGTGTGACGCTGTAATGTCAAACTTCTGGGGTCATCTCTCATGTTTTTTTACAGTCTTTCTATATTTTCTCACCTTAGTTCTTCAAATTTCACAATAAAAACAGCACCAATAAAGACTCAGTACAACTTAATTAATTAATAAAGCACATTTATTTAATTTATTAAAATGACTGAAGAACTAATATTGAAAAAGTGTGAGATTTTATTGGTTAATTATATTTAATTTAAGTCCAGTTTTAGCAAATTAATTTCATATTGTGTGCAGTTTTTCCATAAAGACTGAACTCAAACATCACTGTGGAGAAGTTTTAAATATTAATTATGAAATTCAGACAGTGATAGTACTTCCAAGAAGAAAGTAAAACATATATTAATTATACATTAATCAAACAATTTAAAATTTACTAAATTACAAACGTTTTCTTGAATTTGCCCAAGGAATACTTTTTAACAAAGGATGATAGTCGTCTAAGTCTTAGATATGGCCTGTGTTGCTAGCACATATGAGGCTCTATGATACAGATAACCAGGATACATAGTCTACAAATAATGTTCCTAAATTATTTTTCTTCAATGCATTAGAATCACTCACACAAGCTTGTGTCTTTACGTAAATATCCCATAATTTGTATTATTAAATTAGTTTTACAAGTTCCTTATATGTTTATAATAAAGCCCCCCACTGTAAATTTTAAACGGAACACTGTACTATGGTATACCAGTAACAATTGCCTGTATGAAAACTAAAATACTGTGTGACAGAAACTGAAAAAGCCTTAGGATTCAATTCAGACAGGTATTAGACTACTCTCATACATTAACTGATACATGCAAAGTGATAAGACCATAATATAATCATATCCAAATTAATGTTTTAAAGATGCAGCTGCATCATCAATTCATCAATTATGTACATGCACACATACTATTATTCCTTTAGTAAAATCAGAGCTGTACAGAGTAATAAAAATAACAGCTAAATATTTTGTCAGCTATGAAGATGTAACATTAAAGAACATGAAAACTGAATGTAAAGGAATAATATTATGATGAGTTGCATCACGGTGTGAGACAGTAGTTTCCAGCAGTGTAGCTACTGTATCTGACATTTAGGAACAGAGGAAAGGAAAGAACAGCTCTCGTGAAATCATCCCTCACACCACACTGAAAGATGACCTAAAGGAACTAGGCTTATGCAACCATTTAACAGAAAAAGGGGTTTTACTTATAATAATAACTTACGTTTGGCCAGACTACTCTTAAATTGAGAAACACTAGCAATCAAAAACTAATACAAAATAAAAACCATGCCTGTGAGTTAAGCTTAGGTCAGTAGATATCATCTTATTGTGTGCTACTCAGCAGACGCCATAACAGAAGTAATGTCTGGATTTGGGGTGGTACATTGGTGCAGTGGCTAGCATTGCTACTTCACAGTGCAGGGGCTCTGGGTTCTGGGTTCAATTGCTAGACTGATGTGCCATCCACGCGCCTGCTGCTTAGCAGGATAGTCTACAGGTGCCCCACAACTCGGAACTAGACGAAATGGTTAGAAAATGGATGGATGTCTGGGTCTTCAGTCAAGGATGAATCCAATGTTTTCAATTATCTGCTAAAAACCTAGTCAGACGTTTAAAAACATGTCCTTTTACCATATTTATGAAATCAAAGAGTATCACTACTTAATCCCACTTTTCTTGTAATCTTGTTTTTTGTGTTATAATGTATATAGGAGTGAAAACCTCACAGGGCTGATACTGCACTAGGAAAATGGCATGAGCCATTGCAATTTAAAATATTCAGCTGTCATTCGTCAGAAAAGTTTTCTGACTATTACTACAATAATTTCTGAACTTGCAACAAAACAAAAAACACTGGACCCGTACATAGCCGTGTATTGTACAGTATGTTCTAATCCCTGCTGCAGACACCGCTGTTGTGCCTGGACAAGGTACTTTACCCCAGTTGCTCCTGTCCACCCGGCTATCAACATGGTAAACTGCCTCGGGGGTCGTGTTTTCTTTTGTCCTCTTAACGATACAGAAAGATGGATGAGTTCAGGTCCGATGAGCTGTAGTAGCTCTGGTGTGGACTTTACCTTTTTTTTTTACTATTTAATGCATGATGGTTTTTGCTTACAGTCAGCATCCAGGGTAGTTACTGTGGTGGTCCTGCTTAAAACATAGTTACATGTTATATGCTTTGCACTGTTTAAAATGTAATTCAGTTTTGCTGCAGTCTAACTAATACATATGTTCTTTTGATGATTCATACCGCTCCTTTAAAAAAACAAAAAAGCAGAATTATTTTCTCAGTCATTAGGTACAGAGTATCATAAAGCATGTGCCATGTAACTGCTGAGATTACATTTTTTTGTAAGCAGACAAACTGCGTCATTTATAAGCACCCCAATTGAAATCAACACAGTAGGAGCACTAATAGTCACAGGCAAAATTGTAAATCAAATGCTTCATTTGTGAGTCACGTGAAGGACTATTGCACAGTGAGTTAGAATTAGACTTCAGTCTCCAGCTTTTATGCAGACATTCTTAACTATGACCAATGTGATCCTACTTCCTCCCACGAAGTTACTGCTGCTGTGATTATGATAGCTATAGTCCGAGTCATCTCTCATTGATAAGTCACTGTGATTCTGAAGTACTTCTTAAACGTTTAAATTGAGAGGATGAAAACAATCACAATGATTTAAAAGTTAAAATTAGAAATTAAAATTAAAACCTTTCATACCTGTAAAAAGTTTGAATAGATGCTTTCCATTATATGGCCCATTAAAATTTCATATGAAAAGTTAACAGCATTTTAGAAAAAGTAAAGGCCTCTAGGCAATCTATTAAGAGGTACCAAAAGTTCCATCTCAGAGATTAATATTACAAAATTTCCAAAAGGCTTTTTCTTTTCAATCCCAGATTTATAAGGTTGTACAGGAGACAGTGCTTTCAAAAGTAGTAGTGAGTTATTTTCCATTCATGTTTTTAATTGAGGATGCGTGCTGTCATTCCAGAAACAGCACACTCATTTATCCATGGTAATAGAAAAATCAGTTATACCCACTATATAACAAAGAAGGCAGTGTCACATGTTCAGTCACAGTTTCTGCTTCAATACCTAACAAGACATTTACAGAAATGAAAGCACACTTTTCACGTGGATGTATGTCTCTCTCCGTATCATCCAGCAATTGATTCAAACGGAATTCAAACAGAATGTCTCTTGTGATTCCAGCAATAGATCAAGTGTTTAAAGTGTACTACTGGCACAGCAAACCAATTGGCTTTGGTTGGTCAGCAGCTTTAATGTTTCTTGCAGTGTGAAGGTAGTCTTTTTTTCAATCCTCCTTTTCACATGGCTTTAAAACATGAATCAGAATATATTTTCTCTAATTTATCAAGGAGCAGTACATATGTGAGAGTAAACTCACAACAGGGAAAACACATACATTGCAAACTTTTTTATTTTGCCGAGTTTCATTTTCTTATGGAGAGTGAATTCAGCAGGACATTTTAAACCACACTGAGGAGTGACAAATGTGTTGCGAACAGGCTTAAGCCAGGACTCAGAAAAACTCCAATAGAAGTGGATTTGGACAAAGAGATGCATTAGAAAGCAGAGTTGGCACTTCAATGCTAAGTTCAAAATAACCTCCGCATCATGTAGCCTGTGTATGCCTTTAAAATAACTACATTAGAGAAGAGATGCACCAGGCCTTTAAAATAGGGCATCCATCTGGTCTCTGAAAGAAGAAAACACTTTTTATATCCTTGTTGAAAAACAACTATGTGACTTGAATTTCAATGTAAAAGAAAATAAAAAAGATGAACTAATCTTAGATTTCAAAATACTCAAATACAGGACATGACCTATTCTTATCAGTTTTAACAAGTCTTCTGATTTGTCAAGCTACTGGTGCACCTCCTACACAATGTGGGCTCAACCTGAATATCACTTGAATATCCTAACATCAGCAAGCGATGTTTTAGAACTAATTACCCATTGCATTGCTCATCAATGGAGCAAAACACATTGCTATTGTTAAATGAAATGTAGATAAACCCAAGTCTACACAAGCTTGTAACTAACTTTTGCTTCAGGCAAACAAAATACAGGTGGTACACTGACATATCTGCACTGCAATTGCTTCAGCATGGCTGTCTACCAAAAACAGGAAAGCATTGGTTTGAAAGATAAGGCAGGTTAGTCAGTAAAATATTGACTTGTACTGCCCTATTGCCCTTGATCAGACTGCATGAGGGCTAAATCCAAAAAAGGATTTTAGTGCATTAAAAAGAGAGAAAAACAGGCTAGCCACATCGGTGATCCATCCACACCCCCTATTCAAATAGCCTATAATATTACTTGCTGTTAGGAAAGGCACTGCCCACGATTTTATGAATATCACATGAAACACATCCTCACAGGGTGCTACTTAGGTCACTAGCTCACTACTCATTCCCTCAGAGCGAGACTGTATGAGAAGCAGGAGTGCATGAATCCCTTGTCTCTGTTTTTCTCCACCTCTCTCCCTCCCATCTCTCCCTCCCATCTCCTGATCTCACAATGTGTCTTAGTTCTGCAATCTTCTGACAAGGAGCTACAAGCTCTGAGTGGGTGAGTTGCTTTTCTGTGTACATTACAAGGGCCATTGTTTAACGATTGCATTTGAAATTTATGTTTTAGAATTGAAAGAAGAATCAGTGCATGCTATTCAAGAGAAGACAATTGGTCTTATAAAACTTCCAGAAACCTGGAGCAGATGTGCTATGGTAATAGTTAATCTATCATTATTTAATTTGTCTATTCTAGATTAGACAAAGTATTGGATAATCTGGTAAACAGAGGCAGCTAATTTGACAACTTCTGTAATTTTAATTAAGAATTTTTAGTCTTGCAATGAGCAATACATATTTAATCTTGTAAAAAGTTAACCTACTCCAGTTCAACTGTTGTGGTATCTTAAATCTGGACTTTTTTGTTAAACAAAAATACAACAGCTCTGGACTCTTAACTTGAAAGTTAGAGTAAAATTAGCCAGCTAATTTATTGCTGTATAATTCAACTGTGAGTCCTTTAGAATAAACGTGCTAGCCAAATAAAAAAAGTTATAATTTACAAATGATTTTATTAAATTCTTCTGAACAAAAATATTTATAGTTACAATTATCATTTGCATGTTAGAAGTTTTTTTAATGAAATGACTTATGGAGATTGAAAGACACATCTAAGAACCAAATTTGCATTTATTATAATTACCAGGACCTTGGAGGAATAATCAAACAAGATAATTACTTGATGAAAACAGGCATGCATGTTCACCAGAAGGGGGCTGCCAGGTTGGCCACATATAGTGACTGAGTTCATGTGTCCCAAGTAAAAACTGAAACAGTACCCTAAGATGGATACTTGTGTACACAATGCAAATATTATAAATGGATGGTAACTTGGGGGCAGGAATTGGATTCCTATCATAACCGAGTATAATCAGCAATACTGACACAAACTCAGTCATTTCAAAATCAGTTTTTATCTCGAAGTTTCCTTCTGCATGTTTTCAGAAATCCTTGAATCTTTGCAGGCGATGCACTAAAGTGAACATTGCTCTCATGATGTTAGTGATCTTTTGGGGCCGAGTCTATCACCAGCACCTGACAATGATGATAGACTAATAAGCATGAAAAAAGCTGTTGCTCTTTTAACACAACATGTGTGGTGTTAGTAAAATAAGTAAATGTATTATGGATATTGTTCAAATGTTATTGATCAATTGATCATTCATGACTGACCTTGACACACTGGAGTGACTCAGATTAATGCATAACCACTAAATCACCTCAGCAGTGAAAGAATTGGTTTTACAGAGATCATTCAACCCAACGGTCTCTATTGGTGCACACTGGTGTGCCTCTAGACATTAAATGGAATGTTGCGTACTTCTGGAAAAGACTGAAGAAAAGAAAACTTAATATATTAGTTTTGTCATGCTACCCAAGTATTGGGCTACACACAAAATACAGGTAACCCTCATACTTTGAGACTCCTTATGTGGGAATGGTATTTGTTGCACAATATTTTTCAAGTTTGGTTGATGTAAAAAAATAAAACCGGAGAACGTCTGAGTGTAGCTGAGCAAGACCTTCATGTTTCACAGTCATAATGTTCATAACATCAATAATAATGTGCTTGTGTATTAGAGTGTGAGGAGGGGGGATGTGTGTTGCAATATTTTTATATGCACTGTCCGATTCCTCTGGGGGAACGAGCTGCTGTTATCAGTCACCTAACCTGTTGCAGGGATTCAATTGGCCAGGTGACTGACATAAGAAGCCTCTGCTTCTCGCTTTTAAAACAGTCAGTTTGAGGGGAGCTGAACCCCAAACCCCAAATCCCTGGATGCATCAATAAGGACAAATGAAACTGAGTTTTTGGAAGATTGGTGAAAAGATTCGGAGAGAGAGATGTTTAGCTGAAAGAATTTGAGAAAAATCTGAGAGACTGGTTTTGAGAATTGTTTATTTGGAGACTGGTAAGCAGTTATGTTGCTCGGCCACTTTAGTTAGGTACTTCAAGAATTGTAGTCTGGAGCTCAAATAACTTAAGCTATTGTTTTGTTTTGGTGTTTAGTTTGTAGTTTCAATTTCATGCACTGTAAATAAAGGCACTAGTGTGTTTGTAAACCTTACAGCTGCGTTTTGTGTGTCTGTTTGCTAGGACCTGCCTATTTTTTAAGAACCCATAATGACACGCCCAAGGGAAATGCTGATTTAACCTGTAAAATGTCAAGTAAGAAAAACAAGAAAAGAAAAATGCAGAAAGTAACCAACATATGTCCCTTATCAAGAGAACAATGCTCCCATGCCATTGGTACAGTATGTAGGAGCTACAGTACAGTGGTGGGGCCAGATCCTTTTTAGTAATTAATCAATTTTGTATACATTGTTGTAATGGACATCAGTTAGTATGATGCAGGTGTGCAGAATGATATGCTAATTGTTGTGTACAACAGATAAATCAATAGTGAGGTCCATATATACCTGTTTGCAGGAGGGCCTAACTGCTATAGTACTCAAATGGTAGCAGCTAGACCCTCCTGCCAACTTGCACTACACGCACTGCATTGATCAAGTCTGAGAACCTCACTTGCTGCTAGAACAATACACATCCTCATGCTGCTCATGGAGCAGGAACGTTTTTGCAAAATGAGAAAGTAACAGGTATGTTATGAGTGCCCTGCTTGCTACACTTGAGCCCCTCTGAAAATGTGCCACAAAAGTTGGGACGACAGGGAGAATCTAGGGCTCAGACTTTTGAAGAGGCACCTGCTTGTCCAGACTCTGAGGAATGGAGCACAAAACCCTTGCAGACACCATCTGCTAATGTATGCGTTAGCATATGTACAGCTTGCATTAATTCTACTAGCGGTCACACATGTTACCAGCCTGTGACTTTCACAGGATACCTGCTGTTGATCAATTCTGTTGATGACAAATGTTATCTAGCTTAATTCATTTACCCATCTTGCCTGTTCAATAAATGCCAGTGCACCTGCTACAAAAAGTCATCTTCCTAATAATAACTTTTTGAATTTGATGTAGTTAGAGTATACGTTTATTTTGATGCTCATTATATAATTTGAAAACATCTAAACACTTTTAATGCAATAGCCATTCTTTATTACTGAGGCCACATACAATAGCTGATTTTGAAAGAAATAATAACAGAGTAGCATCTACTATTTAAAAGTGTTTCAGATATACATGTAAAAATATATTAACACTTTTCACATTCCATTGAGTTCGTAAGGGGAAAGACATAAATACAATGCATTGATACACAACAATAAATTAAATCATTTACAATTCTGCCACAGTCAGAGCAACCACCTGTCATGAACTAAATGACTGCTCTTTTGCAATCGCTGAGAAAGTGTCTCAATTGATCCATTTCCTTGGAAATCCTAAGATAACTTCTGTCATGACAAGCTGCTATCCTGCAAACAAGGACTGCTGATCTCATGCTGTTGGATGTCATGTCACCTTTATGTAAAGCTAAATATGCAGTTAGAAAATATTAGCTTCACTTTTTGTAACTATGATGTGTGTTTCAAGAACTAAAGCAGTAAATTTGAATACACAAAAAGTGAAAGTATCTGTACATGTTTACAGATCTCAAATTTGGGGTACTGGGAGTACAGTTATAAAGAGCCTAGAACACATTATTTGAAAATACTTCATTTTTACTTAAAATGTTAAATGATTGCTTTTGTCTTCTAAAACTTGTATCTGCTCTTATGAGTGAGAAGGTATAGAATTTGGTATTAATTCTTTTCACAGTTCAAGACGTATTTACTCCAAGAGTCAAGGAAGATCATTAATAAGCAGAAATATGATATAATAGGGTATGAAGGTTTTAGCCTAAGTTAATCTTTTGTCTATGAACAAACAAGCAGTTTTTAGGGTTATTTCAGATCAGTAGCTATTGTAGGCAACATGTGTGAGCCTGAGATGTCTCTGTATGATATGCATGCTGTTATACTTTCAGGAATTAAGTGAGATACCATCAGAAAGTGCAAAAAACAGGAAAAAAACTAAACTGGCTTAATTTAAGCAGGAAAAAAATAAACTGATACATCTGTTCTTTTTCTTTTCCCATTTACAACTGTTTTTGTGCAATACATGCCAGAGACCTGTGCAATACATTTATATTTATATTCATATTGTGCAATACAACTTTTTTGTGTACTGTTCTGTTCTGGTTTGTTCTTTGTGTGTTCTGGACTGTGAGTAACTCTTCTTAGTGCACTTCTCACTGTACTGATTGTATTGTATTATTATTATGATTATTATTTTTGTATCATTCGTTACACTGTTTCTGTGTTGTCTGTGTTAAGCTGCTGTTGCACTGCAATTTCCCTCACGGGATCAATAAAGTATCTAAATGATGATCAGAAGCAAAAAATTTTCAGGTTACTGTTGATGCCTTGTGCACATTTCTAAAGAGGAAATCTGTTATTTGTTATGGAAGCCAAGAAATCGCCAAAGCAATGACTAGAGTACAAAGAGATATAAACCAATCACCTGTACGTTCCACTATCTTTGTGCATCATTTAGACCAGGTCTTGCCGAGTGTCTAACCATTAGAGTTGGTGTCGCAGACCAGGATTTAACAGCGTAATTTCCAGTCTCTAGCCTGATCTCGTCAGGTCTCAGAAGCTAAGCCAGGCTAGACCTGGGGGTACTGGGAGAGGAGACCCCCAAGGAAAACCAGGTACTGTAGCTGCTGTAAGTGGTGTTGGTGAACCTGAAGGTGGTGCTCTTTCCTATGGGCCTGACTTCCTAACCCAGTGTTCCACAATGGTGCCCACTGACACTGTGCTGTGAAAAAACAACATCCTCACTACATGGTCACATTAAAAATATGCAAGCAAGCTAAGTCTGTCCTCCCTAAGGACCCTTAATTCACTTGGTAAAGCAATTTCTCAATTCTCCACCTGATCTGATATGCACAGTAGCTGGGCTGCTTGCACTGTGGTGAAATGGGTCTTTTCCTATATGTAAAGTACTTCAGTATCTGAGGTCTATAAAATTATTGCTTAGAGAACATTTACGAATAGTATTACGTATGTATACTGATGCACAAAGAGTCCATAAAAATGGACTGCAAAAGCAACATTCCTGCTTGAAAGTCTTTAGAACCTCAATACAAAATTATGTCATTAACCCCATCAAGTTAATTCTGATTTTATAATTAAGTGACAGATGTTTCTTTTATTTTGAGATTTGCCTTCCTACTCGTAGAGATAAGGACAATTACACTCTTGCTTGTGCTCAATTAAGTACAATTTACAAATGTAATTCAGGTTCATGATAGTTAGATTGTCATGCTGATAGCAAACCTTTATGCTGAAGCACGGTCTCATAGCTGAAGCACAGGCAACAATTTTTTTAAATCACGTCCACAAAGGTAAGCCAGATGAATGGCCTGAAAATGTTTCGTATAACACTCTCTCACAAATGCTTAAAAAGTTTTGTGCCAGTTAGCTTCTCTATTTTAAACAATATCTGGGTGATACAGTAACAATGGGGCACTAAAAATCACATTAGAGGACATAAATGTGTGCTGTATGTGTGGTTGCTAAAGCCCCTCAGTTTTTAAATTAAGTGCCTGCATGCACAGTGAAATTGTTTACTTTTCTGTCAACACTTCCATATTTGTATATACATGAATATGTGACCCAGTATCTGTGTTTTTTTAGGGTCTGATCTGTGAGGACACCAAATTCACAGATCTCAAAATACATTTGCTTAATGTGTCAGGATGGTCTCAGCACAATGTTTTCTGGTTTTTCATTTTAATACACTAAACTGTGTAAAGCTTGATTTTACATTAAGCTTTTTAGATCAACAAATACATTTTATATTCATGATGCTGTTTCTCAGGGCACGGTTCCCAAGAACAGAGCAGCTATTTAAACACTTAGAATTTCTTTTTCCTCATGTTATTTATTGTGCCCACAGCAAATATTTAACATTAGTATTTGGTTCATATAAAGTCTACAGCCCTAAAAATGCAACTTATTTGGGTGCATTCTGTGTGGAAATAAATGCTGCTGTAAAATTATAAAAAAGTGGAATTCAGCTGAGATCTCAGTCCTCTACATGTTGCAATAATTTTCAATAATAGCTGTAATCATTATACTCACTGAGAACTATTACAAGTATCACATTAAGAAAAAATAGAACTTTGCCTTAGATGGAATAGTAATCAATATTTATGGTGCTGAAAAAATAATTTCTTATTTCCACTTTATGATTGTATTGATCATATAATAAATTGCACTATTTTAAAATTTCAATAAAATTACAAAAGTATCTGTGGAAAGTTGTAAAAGCCTTCAGGAAAAGAAAACTGTAAACTGAAGATAATGGATAAGTCATGAATGTTTGCGGACACTTTTCCCAGGTTGAAAGCTTTTTATCTGCAAGGTTTTTGCTTAACACGTCTGGAATACAAAATTCAAAATTTAGTAGATCAAAATGTACGTAAGAGTGCTGTATTTGTAACTCACCAGTGACCAACCAGTCACTCTGGTTCACTATGAATTGTTTATCATTTCAGGAGCTGGTCTTAACATTGCAGTGACGAGCCAGGGCTCTTGCAGAGAATGGAGGACGAGGGCAGTGAAAATGTCTGCCATCTGGAGAGAAGAACACGCAGGAGAAGGGATCTGAAGGCAGTACTGCGAAAAAAACTGAGCAGCAGCTTCTCCTGCTCAGCGAAAAAGCTGAAAAGCAATGTCACAGGCTTCTTTCCTGTGGTCCAGTGGCTGCCCAAATACAAATTTAAGGAGTATGTCTGGGGTGATGTCATGTCAGGCCTCATCGTGGGGATTATCCTTGTTCCCCAGGCAATAGCCTACTGTCTTTTGGCTGGGCTTCAGCCAATCTATGGCTTGTATACTTCCTTTTTTGCTAACATCATTTATTTCTTCATGGGCACCTCTCGGCACGTGTCTGTGGGAATATTCAGCCTGATGAGCCTCATGGTTGGTCAGGTTGTGGACCGAGAGATGTATATGGCTGGGTTTGATCTGAGTGAGGACAACAAGGCAGACACTCTGAACTCTGGAGACGTATGGAACAGTAATGGTACCTCTAATGTCTCTGCCGTTAACTTAACCCTGGGGGATTTAAGCATGGAATGTGGGAAAGAGTGTTATGCCATCAGCATTGCTGCGGCCTTGACATTTCTAGCTGGAGTTTACCAGGTAAAGTCAGGTTCTAAATAATATGAAGGTCTCTATTAGTGGTGTCAAAATGCTCTTCATTCACTTTGTAATAAGCAAGAAATTTCCATAATAACTCATCAATATAGTAACAGCAAACTAAACTGTGAATACTTTTGTGGGTGTACATGGAAGATTAAATTCATAAACATACAATGCAAAAACTTTCATGGCTTACACAAGAATTTTATTTCATCCTAGGTGCTGATGGCTGTCTTCCAGCTGGGCTTTGTTTCAGTGTATCTATCTGCACCAATGCTGGATGGCTTTGCTACCGGTGCCTCACTCACAATTCTCACTGTGCAAGCCAAATACCTACTGGGTCTCAAGATCCCACGCCACCAGGGATTTGGCACTGTAATCGTCACCTGGATCAATATCTTCAAGAATATCCACAAGACAAACTTCTGTGATATGATCACTAGTGCCATCTGCATCGCAGTGCTGGTGGGAGCAAAGGAGCTTGGCGAGCGCTACAAGGACCGCCTGAAGATCCCTTTACCAACTGAGCTGGTGGTGGTGACAGTGGCAACGCTGGTGTCCCATTTTACCAATCTCAATGGATTGTATGGCTCCAGTATCTCAGGGGCAATTCCAACAGGTTTCATTCCCCCAAAGGTACCTAGTTTTGAGCTGATGCCAAGGGTGGCGTATGATGCCATTCCTCTTGCCGTGATCAGCTTTGCGTTCACAGTTTCACTCTCCGAGATGTTTGCCAAGAAGAATGGCTATACAGTCAGACCGAACCAAGAGATGATGGCTATAGGGTTTTGCAACATCATACCATCCTTCTTCCACTGCTTCACCACCAGCGCGGCTTTGGCCAAAACCATGGTGAAAGACTCCACCGGCTGCCAAACACAGGTTTCCAGCATTATTAGTGCTTTAGTCGTCCTTCTGATCCTCCTAGTCTTTGCACCTCTCTTCTACTCCCTGCAGAAGTGTGTTCTGGCCTGCATTATCATTGTCAGCTTGAGAGGTGCCCTGCGCAAGTTTCGGGATGTGCCCAAGCAATGGCACCTTAACAAGGTGGATGCCATTGTCTGGTCCGTCACCATGCTATCATCAGCTCTGATCAGTGTGGAAATGGGACTGCTGGTTGGAGTCATCTTCTCCATGCTCTGCATATTGGTACGGACGCAGGTTCCCCAAGTGGCCATTCTGAGCCAGATCCAAGACACTGTCTTCTATGAAGACAGTGGAGAGTACGATAACCTTCTGGTAGTGCCAAAAGTGAAGATTTTCCGCTTCCAGGCACCCTTGTACTACGCAAACAAGGATTTTTTTCTGAAGTCACTGTACAAGGCTGTGGGGCTGGAGCCCTTCCTAGAGGTTACTAAGAGGAGGAAAGCAGAGAAAAAGGCCAAAGAGTTGGCTAACAAGCAGGCCATGGTAAACTGCTTAGAAAAAAACAATGGAGATGTCACTACCAGCTTGGTTTCCCAAGAGCTGGACTTTCATACTATTATCTTAGACTGCTGTTCTATTCCATTCCTGGACAGCACAGGGATTGTAACCTTTAAGGGAGTTCTCAAAGAGTACAAAGAAGTTGGTGTTAGCATCATCCTAGCCTGCTGTAATCCCTCTGTGATAGATTCTTTAAAACGTGGGGGTTTCTTTGGGACAGATGACAAAGATATCAGCAACTTGTCATTTTATTCAGTTCACAGTGCTGTTCTCTTTGCCAACAGCAGAGAAGCTGCAGTCAGTCAATCAGTCGTGTAGCACTGCCAGTAAGGGAAATGGTATGTATAAACAGGAGTTCCAAAAGATTTATGTCTGTGAACAACACTCAATGCAACTGATGAGGTTAATATTCACCCAAGATGCAGGAGAAAAGGTAACAAAAGCTCATGTAAGCCTTTGTTGCATACTTCTTTATATTAGAATTATTTTCCTCCCACTGATTACAAAGTCGATACAAAATAATTAATTGTATGTACCCTTTCAGAAACTACTGAATAATTTTACTTTATTTCTGAGTATTAACTCAGCATTAAAGCATTAAATTTTAATTAATAATTATTTTGAATTAATATTTTTTTTTCTGATGAATAATTTGTGAAATGCTACCATCAAGTTGACCAAGAATCTTGGCTTAGGGTAGCAATCAAAATAAAGTAAAGCATGCAAATCACTTCAAGACAAAGTCAAACTCATAAAAAGGACTGCTACCAGTCTTTTACACTCTGCCCTTTATCTTAACACTCAGAAGCCAGGGAAATTACAAACTTAACCATAATGCCTTATCTGTCGACACAGAGCCAGAGCCTCTTCTTAAATGTCAGTACTAAATCCTACAGTAGATTGGTTCTCTTTGGCACTATCTTTGTATCATACATAGATGCCAAAGGTTAGAATATCTGAGAGTAGGGGGTGCCAGAGGTTTCATAGCAATCTGGGCATTAACCTGCAAGTTTTGTTTTTTGTACTTTTTCATTTTAGTTTGAGAGTATACCAGGACAGACAATAATGGCAACAAAACTTAGATCATCATCAACTTAGAGTCTCCAGGAACTACAGTAAATCAGAGGAGATACAACCATTTTGTCATCAGCCAAATCCCCATATCAGGCTTCAGTGAATGTATGTATTGAGTCTGTATTACTGTATACACAACATATCAGACACATATTTCATCATATACAAAATGCACTGCTTTTAAATCCCAATAAAATAAAGAATATCTGTAAAAAGTTGAAAAAAAATTGTTTGAAGCTCCTTTCAAGCAAAGTTACCACAGTTTCTGCTGTATTTATGAAAGAGACACAAGGATTCTGGAATAAAAGCACAACATTCACAGAACTACGAACAGATCAGAGGATGAAACACTGCACCATTGTGCTGATCTCATTACCCAGTCAGCCTTCTGTCAGCTGTACAAGTGGGTTTTGATTGAAGACAATTATGAAATTTTTGTAATGAAAACTTTCACTTAAAACAAATTCACTTATCTACTCATTTAATAAAGAAACACTCCGAGTGATTAGAAATAGCCCTGAAATGGTAATTTAATATATCCAGTGAACGGATGCAGTGAAAAAAACACAGGACGGGGACAGACTGTTTTATCTTAGATACTGCACAAAAATCATAAATTGGAATTAATAATAAATAATTAAATGGTCAGTTATATCAGTTATCATTCTTTTTAAAATTTGGTTATTCCACTAACAGATTGACCGATACATTTATTTTTAAACCAAGTCCAGTTTTCAAACAACTACTGTATGTCATTCATTTATTGAAAAAAAATTAGATTCTTCACAAAAGCTGGGTAATTGCTAGTTTAGTGCAGTTCCATCAAATGGTTCCACAACAAACTGCGTGGAAGTAAACAAAGCCCTTCACCTCTGATTTAAAAATTAATACCTGTAAATCATTCCAAGAATCAAAGGAAAGATTATAAATAAAAGTTCTCAGCTGCTAAAACTCATGAAGTGTCTGAATTGTGTGTGTTTTGCTGTGATGTCTTTACAAAGGAATTGCGATACATCACTTTGGCTTTGCCAATGTTCTGGGCATTTAATGTAAAGCTGCTCACTCTAACAAATAAAAACACAAACCCCCTTGATACATACAATTCCGTGTATATGTGTAACTGACAATAAATTTGATCATTAAAATTTGATGATTAGCAAATGAAGGTGTGTGGACCCTTTTTCTTTGTTGCTACCTAAAGATGCTACATGTTCAAATGCAATTTTTGTTAATATGGTATTTTTATAAGCCAGAGCTATGCTTTTCTTCATTTTATTTCCGACAGCCAGATTTTAACAAAAGTTAGCATACCATATTAGCAATTACAATCTACAGTATAAACTGTATACTGTACATAACTCTGCAGCATCTGTTAATTTAATAATATGTTTGACCACTGTTGCATTCTACAGAATTTCACCTCTCATTCTTCATTCCATGGGTCTGTCTGAATTTCTTTTAGAAGAGACTTACAGTTAACTAAGGAGATTTTTTGTTAAGTGAAAGACTTCATAATGAAACCACAGCATGAACTAAATACATTAGCAGTCAGTTTGCAGAACAGAGGTCAGGGGCTAAATTAACACAGAGAATACAACATCCTCTATTGAACAAGGCTGGATACTTGCCTTTTATGCTGCCATTTATACAAAACCTGCACTAAATTTATTAAAGAAGCTCCAGTCAGCAAAACTTTGTATATACTGTATGTAACACTACACTAGCACAGCAAAAAGCACATTTGTGGTATATTGGAATGTGTTTTTTTTCTGGGAGTCCATTAGGACACGAAAGGATCATGTATTTACCACACAAAATTGATGAACAACTGAAAGACGTGCTCAATCACCACTTCCTTGTATTAGTTTTCACTGGCATGCAGAATAGGAACAACCTAACAGCTAATACACAATGCAGGAATATCTGAAATGTAAACTTTCCCTTTCAGATTTACTTTTTAAAAATTATTTTGTTAATTCCTCCTGCTATATTAAATATATTGTTTAATTTGGGTCTGGCTAAGACGATCTTTTTTTTTTAAGAACTAACTACAAAAAAATACAGCTTAGTGGTGCAAGGGCTGCTACTTAAATATACTTAAAATTACAGGCATAATCCTGCAGATAAAAGCAGAGGTTGAGGTCGTAACTATGAAAGTGTAAGCCTAAGTTATGAAAGACTTACTTCACGGTGACAAGCTCCAACAACCAATGGATCCGAACCTGTTCGATGCCTTTGTGGGGGATGGAGCCAATATATGCCAGGTTCATCTGCTGGTCCTTACTCAGGACATATTTGTCAGCTGTATCATGAGGCAGAGGAGGGCTAAAAAAAGCAAGATGCACTGTATTTACTACTACTAATAATACATTATTATTATTACTACTACTACTGCCACCACTACTACTACTACTACCACCCAGCAGCCGTTTCACCCTGCAACTCACAACTGACAACTCACTGAAGCTAACCAGGTGTGAGCCTGATTAGTACCTGGATAGGAGACCTCCTGGAAAAACTAATGTTGTTGCTGGAAATGGTGTAAGTGGGGCCAGTAGCGGGCGCTTACCCTGCAGTCTGTGTGGGTCCTAATGCCCCACTATAGCGACGGGGACACTATACTGTAAAAAGGCGCTGTCCTTCAGATGAGACATAAAAACAAGGTCCTGACTCTTTGTGGTCATTAAAAATCTCAGGGTGTTTCTTGAAAAGAGTAGGGGTGTCACATCAGCGTCCTGGCCAAATTCCCCATTGGCCTTTACCAATCATGGCCTCCTTATAATCCCTATCTATGAATTTGCTTCATCGCTCTGTTCTCCTCCCCACTGATAGCTGGTGTGTGGGGAGCGTTCTGGTGCACTATGGCTGCCGTCGCATCATCCAGGTGGTGGTGGGGGAGAGTCCCCATTACCTGTAAAGCGCTTTGAGTGGAGTGTCCAGAAAAAGCGCTATACAAGCGTAAACAATTATTATTATTCAGCTCCTTACATTAGCACTCAGTGGAAGCTTCTTCCTAGCAAAACGTATACAGTTGTAATAGGAGTTCTGGGGAAAATTAAAGTTCTATCACAATGTGAGTTGTGGCTTGAAACAGAAAATCTAAAGGAATTTACAGAGATGCATTTACTCTAAAGTTAGGTTTTGCCACTTTGATTAAACACAGACACCACTGCACTTGTTCTGTGAACTAGACTTTTTGGGTCTAAAGTAATTTAAGGTTTTCACAGCAAAGTTAAATACGTACCCAATGTATTACATATCAATATTTGGTATCAGTTGTATCATTTTGGAGTAGATGGTGTTGAATCTAAACAATATAAAAAGTGTCATGATTGCAATATTAGACTGCAACAAAACGAGGAAACGTTTCAGAGGGGTGAATACTTTAGTATGTATATGCATAGCAAAACAAGATACTGTACATACTGTACAGTATGTGTATGGGCTTGCTCTTAAAATCGTTGCTACTCTAACTAAAAATGCCAACGATTAATTAATAATTAGAGACTTAAAAGACATGGATACATTTACATCTTATGTTTGACAACAGATGACTAGCTCGTTCCGTACTAAATGATGGAAACTTACGTTTTCAAAGCAAGAAGTGCAAAGAAATCAAGACCTACCAAAACCCGGTGCTTTTCCAGAAATGCTTCAAATCTTTTTCAGGCTTTTTTGCATCCACTGTAATTGTATACAAAGAAGCGGTGGTCTTTTCTAACACTAACAGCAATAATACCGACAGTACCTTTAAAAAACCCATATTATAATATCGTATAAGAGTTTAGTACGCATTGGAATTAGAGCAGAAATGATTTGCTACTTTGAAACACATTATGTTTCACAGTTGCCATTGAAACGTATTTTAAATCATCTTTCCGCACTCGATAAACCATCAAACTGAATTTTCGATAAAGATTAAACCGAACTTCCGAAAATCATTGCAAATATATCCCTTCTGGGTTTCATCACATGACCTAATCATGTGATATGTCGTTCACGAGTAAAGTCAGGTATATTATCAACAAAGATATGCCTTATAGTGAAATTAATACATAAAAAGAGCTATACATAACTGGAATATCAGAATAAATGAATACATGACTATCACACGTGTTATCTGCTAGACAGGTTAATTAAATATGCGTAAAATTGCATTTCAAAAATATTTTAATTTCCTGAATTTATCTGCACACTTTTGTTATGTGTCTCCCTGGCGTCAATGCAATAACCAGAATATAGAATACATGGATCTAACAAAAACTAATCCTAACGATTATCTTTATACGTATACATCAGACTAACACCATCGATATGCCCTCAACAACCGTGGGGGAGAAGGTGACTCTTGCCCTCACTGACGTAATCGAAACAGGACGGTTATTTAAGATGATTGGTGGATTATTATCCAATCAGACCACCGGGCTCAGCAGGGCCAGTTTTTGAAATTCTGTGGTTAGCAGGAGAGTACGTGTAGAAAAGGAACTAAGTGGCGTTTTGTTTATTAGTGAAAATATTAGGATAACAAAGAACGCAAATAGGAGCCAGCATTTCCCCGTCAAGGATATTAAGTAAACCAGTATATCGTTTTATAATTATAATTTTCGGGTTTTTTATTTTCACCATGGCGAACAGGAGGAGGTAAGCAGCATTGTATTAAAATACAATTTAAATAACTATAATAAAGATACGTATCTATAGTCTGTTTCGCATAAACATTATTTTTAGTGTTACACATGTTACTTCTACATTTGCTTGAGCATACAACTATGGCATCTACTTTTCAAATCGAGGATAAAGTATTTTAAACAAGACACACTTTCATTCCGATTCAAACAATGGTAGCGCGAGAGAAAACACCATACATAGCAGTCAAGATCGTCTTGTTGGATTTCGAGTTTTAAATGTTAACCTACTGCTTTCCTCCAACTTCAAATTGAGCGAATTTTTAATTGTTTTTGCTTATGTTTTTAAACATCTGTTTAAGATACTTAGTGAAATATTTCTTATGGCATGAGTTTAATTTACGTTTAACATTTGTTAGTAAACGGCCGTAGAACAAAATAAGCGGTAATAAAATGAAAGTTACTTTTGTCATATGTAAAATGTACATTTAAAAGTCAGTTAAAAGAATTCGCAGACAGCAACGTATTTTGCCTGTAATATTGTTACAATCTGGATGATACTAACAGCAAGTTCACCAGTTGTGTTCAGATGTGAAATTATTGGTGGACGCGTTTTCTGATTTTATCAGTTGAATCTAATTTCTTGTTACAGTGAAGCTTTAGCCTTTTCCCTTGTGACTGGCATTAATCTGGCCATGGCACGACTTGTGGACATCTGGGACAGCATTGGAATCATGGAGGAACAGAGGGTAGAGCGCATGGAAGCGGTCAAGAAGCACATTGATGTAAGAGGAGCTCCGTTTATCTTGGTCTTTCTAGATTCGGCATTTAAACTGCAGTGTGTTGGGGTTGAGCCAGAGAAGGAAACAATCTTACCTTTCTATCTTCAATTTGATCTTACATTTCTTTCTGTTTCCACCTGTTTTGTTTTCATCCATTAGCAGATTAACAGATTTTCATTGTCTCTTTTAAATACTAATGCCTTTTGCATTCTAATTTTTCACCTTGTATATTGCCATCGCTTAACATCTGTGAATGGATGAAATAAAAAAAATAAAAAAAACTGTGATGTTGGATCCTGCAGTGTTCAGCTGTTTGGTACTGGTTAATTTAGCATGTTAGAATTCCAGATAAATTCTAAATGTTGCAGTAGAGCGTTTTTTTTTTTCTATAAGCAACAGTGATGCAGTTCTGAATCTGTTGAAGAAGCCATCAGTGTTTTAACTTTGGCATCAAACACTAAATGTGAAGGATAGAATAGGGGACGTTTTGAGGAACAAAAATAAACCTCCTTAGGGTCTCGTATTCTCATTGGTGATCAGGTAGTTATCTTTTCGGCTGCTGTGTGAAACGATTTGCAGTCTGCCTTAAAAAAACAAACAAAACCCTGTCGTTCCACAACACTCGATGACCACTTCAAGTATGCTCTATGGCTTTACCCTTAGTGAGCAATGAGTCCCTTCCCCCCCCCCAGTGATGTAAGAGTGTGCATATGTGGCTGTGTTTTGAGAGTGAATGTCTTCAACTATGCCTGCTTTTTGGGGCAGAGAATCCTTAGTCTCCACTGCCGCTCTTGTTGAAGGACTGACGTCTACTGTTACTGCTACTAAAATGATGGTTGCTCAGTGCTGGATGCCTTAGTGTTGCCTACAGTGGAGTCACAGGGACCCCTCTCTTTTTGTGATGCACATATGGAGTTCTCAGTGATGTTGTTCAATGGGACGGGGAGGGGACCATCTGAGAATGCTTGACCCCACCTGTAAATAATGTTGTTTGATGGAGCTCCTTGCTTTCTGCGTTGAGTGAGGGTTGCCAGCAGTTTTGGTTTGGGGCACGTTTTAGCTTTTTATGTTTTATAGTTCTCTCCAAAAATATATCGAAAATGCTCTGTGACTTTTTTTTTTAAGGATCTCCTCAATGAAATGATAACCGAGGAGGAAAACCTTAAGCACCGCATTGAACGGAGCATCATTACTTGTAAAAAGCAGCTGGAGACCTTGCATCTTGAGTTGTCTGTAGAACCTTACAAAGTGAGTGAATATTTTCTTTCAGTAGTCCGCATTACTTCGTTTCAACGAATGAATGAAGGGCAAAAGGGTGAGAAACTCACCTGCTTGGTAAACTAGAGAAGGTGTTGTAATGTTTTGAGGTTAACCGAGTTGAGATTCGACGGACTTAAAACCAGTGAGCCCTTGGGCTACCTCTTAAGATCTCATAAGAATTAACTTTCACTGCTGCTTATATCCAATGTATCTTATTTGTCACCATAATGTTATCTAGGAATTTTATTACAATAATCTGTCTGGTATCTTGATCAAGGGTACAGCCCCTCTGAGGTTTGAACCCTCCTCTGTTTGAGAGGTATGATTGCTACTCCACTCTGCTGCCTACGGTGGTTGTTGTGGAGTGAGGGGCATAGTGTGTGCCTAGACATTCTGGGGCTAACTGAAATATCTGCATCTTCAGATTGATCCAAATCTCACAGTCCTGCAATTGGAGAAGGACCTTCGCACCAAAATGGAAGCGCTGATGAAAGAGAAGAACGATCGCCTGAAAGAGCTGGAGACTTTGCAGCAGGATGACAATGCTCTGTGCACTGAGCTGTGCGCCACCCCTTACTACATTCCTACAGGCAGCATGCCTTCGCGCTCACAGCTGCAGGATCTTCGAGAGCACATCAAATCCCTTAAGGAGGAAAAGGTACAGTCCTGAGACAGTGGCGCACATCTGAGTTCAAGTTTCTATCCTCTTTCAGAAATCAGTATGTACAAAAGTTTACAACTGTATTCCTTTATTGTATAAAATTTCAACTTTTTGTACTTCAGTCCTGACAATCTCTTTCTCTTCCCTTAGAAAAACCGCATTAAGGTATTTTCTGACCTTAGACAAGACATCAGACGGTTAATGACTGAAATTGGTCATTCTCCTGAGACCAGTATGGAGAAGGAGGTAGTCTGTGATGATACGGATGCCTTTCTTCTCACCAATGAGAATATCAAAGCTCTCAAAATGATTGTTTTCCAGGTAATGTATAGAGAACTAGGAAAGTTGATGTACTGTTGTGCTCAAAAGTATTGGTGGGTTTTTATTGAGTTAAAGGGCTTTTGAATTGCTGTAGTGTTAGACAGAATCAGCATCTACAACTATGGAATGTATGACAAATACGGCAAGGAAAGTACCTTAGAAGTAACTGCCCGTTGCATTTTAACAATTTAATTTTTAGGACCTCAGATCAACCATTCTCTGAGTCGTAATCACAAACTTTTGAATCGCCAAACTGAGAAAAGTCCAGAAACAATTTTTAAACCGAAATGCTCTCCATGCTCCATGCTCCTTACAAATAATGACTGAAGTGTTTTCTGTTAAATGTCCATTTTTTTTCCTAAGCATATTAGTTTGTTGGTGCTAACATGCATATTTAAAAGCTCTGTCTGTTGTACGTATTGTCAGCAGCTATATCACTCTGCAACTCACAGCTGGCAGCCCACTGAACCTAAGCAGGTGTGAGCCTGGTCAGTACCAGGATCGGAGACCTCCTGGGAAAAACTAAGGTTGTTGCTGGAAGAGGTGTTAGTGGGGCCAGCAGGGGGCACTCACCCTGCAGTCCATGTGGGTCCTAATGCCCCAGGATAGTGATGGGGGCACTATACTGTAAAAACAGGCGCTGTCCTTCGGATGAGACGTAAAACTGAGGTCCTGACTCTCTGTGGTCATTAAAATCCTAGGGTGTTTCTCAAAAAGACTAGGGGTGTAACCCCGGTGTTCTGGTCAAATTTCCAATTGTCTCTTACCAATCATGGCTTCCTAATAATCCTCATCTCTGAACTGGCTTCATCACTCTGCTCTCCTCCCCACTGAGAGCTGATGTATGGTGAGCACTATGGCTGCCATCGCATCATCCAGGTGGATGCTGCACATTGGTGGTGGTGGAGGGGATCCCCCATTACCTGTAAAGCGCTTTGAGTGGAGTGTCCAGAAAAGCGCTATATAAGTTTAAGCAATTGTTATTATTACAAACTTGAAACTTACCTGCAATTAAAACTGCTCTTATTTTGGACAGATGGAAGTTAAAAAGGAATCTCTGACCTTAACACGCGATGAGTTAAAAGACAAGGTGCTGAACCTATCAAATCGACTTGGATTTATGGAGCAGGGTAAAAGACTTGAGGAGAAACCGGCAGGCTCCCTTTCTGATGAAATTGTAATGGTGAGTCTTTTCCCTTAATTTTAGAACTTTGAAGAAAAAACGCTGGGTATACTGTATTCTTATAGCTTCACAAATGGATTTTGAAGTGAAATTTCAAATCTGAATTTACAGTTCTGTTGATATTCTGAATTTGACCATTTGAAATGTATGGTTTTGCAAGTTAATTTTTCTCTGATGCTAAAAAACAATGAACCTATATTCAAAAATACAAAATTAGAGTAATTTATGCATAAACTAGAGTGATACCATCAACTTCATACATGAAGGCATCATAATTCATTAATCAAAACCATACAGGATGCTACAATAGTGCTATCAAGAGTGTGAACCAAATATTGATGGATTAAAAAATCAAGATGCACAATTCCAGATAGAAAGATTTGGGAATGAGGTTTTTCTTTATTACAGATGTCCTGCTTTTTTAACGCTTGCATGTCTTCCTGTGGTGCTATTTTCCTATGCAGCAAGAACATTGACAAAAATAATACTTAGCAGCGCAGAAGCTGGGTGGTGGTATGTTGAAAACAAGATGACTGGAAAGCATCCTTCTTTGTCAGCCAGCCCCCTTTCTGCAAATTTTATGAGCAGTACACAAGTACAGCATTCATATCAATTGGTGGCACATGGTAGAACAGGATAGTCTTTGTTTTGCTTTATCTGTTTGATTTTCTAATTTTCTTGGTTATTAGTTATAGAAATCACTGCAGGCAAAATGTTTTCTTATTTGTTGAGAGAATTGAGCAATAAATAGCAATATCCTAAAGTATGATTTATATTCAAGTATAAATGTTGCTTCTTTAGAGGAAGAGTTCTGAGCTTTTGCTGTTTATTGTAGTGGCAGAATGAGTTGGAGCATCTGGAAGAGCTGAAGAAAGCCAATCTGGAAGAAGTGATTAAGAAGATCAGAGTGGAGTTGGCCGAGTACTGGGACAAGTGCAGGTTCAGCTCTGATCAGAGGGACTCTTTCAAGTACTTCTATGATGGTGAGTACAGATTTCAAGAACATTTTGCTAGCATAAATTGCGTAGTCAGCTGGGAAAAATTACTCCCAGTTACTTGAAATGTTCTTTTGAATATTTTGGTGCTGTAGTGCCTTGCTCTTAACTCTCATGTATTAGAACTAGTAAATTAGGGAGATTGTTGTTGAAATCATTTCTGAGCTGAGAAGTGATACTCTAGTTATTGATTTTTGTTTGTGGATTTAATAGTGCACTGCCTAGCAAACCATGAGGAAACCTGGTTTTAGACTGACCTCTAGTGGTTGTAAAGTTGCTAATGCAGTTCTAAGCAAATGTTAGTCATGGTTCTTTGAGTGCTGTGAAGGCAGAAGTTATGTATTCTCCACCAGAAGAAATATTGCACACTCTAGTGAGCTGTTGTGCGATGAAATAGTAGCAGTCCTGGAAATATGCTGATAATTCAAGATCTAGAATATTTTACTGTATATCACCCTGCGACTCACAACTGGCAACCTGCTGACGCTAAGCATGTGTGAGCCTGGCCAGTACCTGAGGAGACCTCCTGGTAAAGATAAGGTTGCTGCTGGAAGAGGTGTTAGTGGGACCAGTGGGGAGCGCTCAACCTGCAGTCTGTGTGGGTCCTAATGCCCCAGTACAGTGACGGGAACACTAGACTGTAAAAAGGTGCCGTCCTTCGGATTAGGATCCGAGGGACTCTCCATGGTCACTAAAAATCCCAGGGCATTTCTTGAAAAGAGTGGGGGTGTTACCCTGGTGTTCTGGCCAAATTCCCTGTGGGTCTTTACCAAACATAGCCTCCTAGTAAACCCCATCTATCAATTGGCATCATAACTATTCTCCTTCCCACTGATAGCTGATGTGTGGTCAGAGTACTGGGCCACTTTGCCTGCCGTCGCATCATCCAGGTGGGGCTGCACATTGGTGGTGATGGAGGAGAGTCCCCATTACCTGTAAAGCGCTTTGTATGGAGTGTCCATTCAAGTGTAAGGAATTATTAAATTAGTTTTTCATGTGCATTTGCTTTCCTGAATCTTTGCCTTTCGTTCTTTTAAGACAATTTTACTGAGGAATTGTTGATGAAGCATGATGAAGAGCTGCTCCAGGTTAAAATGTACTATGAGAAGTGCAAACCTTTGTTGGAGACTGTGGAGCGATGGGAGAAGAACTTTGCCATCTTCCAGGAATTTGAGGTATATCATTGGCTTTATTAAAAAAAATGCAGAGTTTGTCTTTGAAAAGCAAATAAAACTCTCAAAGCAATACAGTACAAGAGAAGATATTATGACTTTGAATATGTGTTATTAAACTGTCCCCAGTACTTTCATTTATAAACCTTATAGTGTACGGATAAGACCTGAATTCCCCTTTTCTGCATCTGTGCAATAAATATGTACTGTGGAATAAAAAAAACTGACTAATCACCAGATATAAGAAACATTTCCACATGCTATGAAAGTCACTCCTATTTTTGTTCCTAGAGGAGAGCATCTGATCCAAACCGGTTTTCGAACAGAGGTGGGACATTGCTTAAGGAGGTGAAAGAAAGAGTTAAGATTCAAAAGCTGTTACCAAAGGTAAAGTATATCATAGCTGATCACTGAAGTACTTCAAATTTTATTGATGAGTAGAAACCCTAGCTTCAGTAATGTTAAAAGTCAATCTAGCAATTGATTTTTCTTGCTTTAACAAAGAGCATGATTATCTAATATTTCACATGCTCTCTGACCTTTAGCTGGAGGAAGAACTGAAGAGTTCCATTGAGATGTGGGAAGCTGAGCAAGGTACCGAGTTTCTCTTTGGAGGCCTGAAGGTTATGGATTACATTGCAAACCACTGGGATGAGCACCGGCTGCTGAAAGGAAAAGAGAAGAATGAACGTGTAAGTAAAATTTGTAGGGGGTTCCCTTGGTGTCTGGAACGGTCTGCACCAGTGTCTGCAACTTCTGAAATGTCATGATCAATTTTTAAATGTTCACAATAGTTCATCTAAGCCTCTGCAATGCTTTGTACACTTAATTGTGATTTAAATATTATTCACTACTGTTTTTTATTAATTACTAAACTACTGTAACAGTGTTCCCCTTATAATTCATGTAAAATTTTAACATATTGCCTTTTATCATGCTACCCGTTTATTCTTAATTAAATGTAGTAATTGGTGATTTCTATCCCAAAGCACAACTTATGTATCCTTGATTTGTCAAAACAATAGAAACATCACTGCTGGAAATGCATCTATATATTGCAGATGACCACTGTATAATATGTAAATGTGTAAAGCGGTACAGTTGAGAAGAGACTTTTTGACAGATGAGCATTTTGTTTATTTCTCATGGAAGAGAGTAATGTGGAAAAAACCAGTAGACGCAGCCAAAAAAAATTCATCAGTCTTTGATGGTTTTACTAATTGCATTAGTAACTCCCTGAGCTGTCCATGACAGTTAGATTTTAGGAATCTTTAGATGTCAAAACATCTTGAGTAGGGAAAAAAAAAGTGAATTTGTCTGGCATATTCTGTGATGCGCTTCACAGAGCATTAACAAATGCATTTGTCAATTTCTGTGGTAACTTTCCTGTGAAATGACAATTAAAATGATTGCGATGCTGTGTGGCAGCCCTTATTAACAGATTCCTTTTGGTGAACATTTTAGCACTCACAAGGTCCTATATCTAAGTCCTTCACTGTCACTTCCAGGTAAAGAAAGACACTTCTGCTGGGAGAACACCAGGCAAAAGGCCCCATGGAGGACTCACTATTGTGAGCACACCCAACAAGACAAAGAAGGTAAATGCTAGCTCTTCTAAATGTTAGTTTGACATTTACAGTTTGTGCACTTCAAACTGATGGACTGTCTTCCCATGCTGGCTTTAATCCCAGATTGCACCCTGTCCTTTAGAAGGAATTAACATCTGTCTGGTGATGGGTGAGAGATGTTTGTGTCCATAGCATTTGGAGAATGTCCTTCACATTAAAACTTTGTGCACACCCATTTGGGTTACAAATCTATTCCATAGTAATGTTGTAGAATTTTCTAATGCATCAGAGTGCATAGTTCCCTCTCCACAAGCTGGTCTGTTATTATGTAATCAGACTGCAAGTTGCACACTGATGATGCTTATCCATTTGTAGGTCTATAAGGGAAAATATCATTATGTAAAGTTTTTTACCAAGAAATGATATGAAATGCATTATAATGCATATTTGTAAGCTTTATTATGTCCAAGTTTTTGTATTAATATGGCTTCAGGATATTCTGAAACTGTAGTTTTGTTTTTTTTTGGGTGTCAGGTCTTGCCATAAACCGAATGACCTCCTCTTGTTTGTAACCTTTGTTCTTCGGAAGGTTGCAGGGACACAAAACTTCTCTGTATTGCGGGTAACGAGCTCCAGCTCTAGCAGCTCCAGTAATAACAGCACTGCAAGCACTTTTCACAGTGTGAGTGGAAAGCCTCCACTCTCCATCCAGAAGGTATGGGGGATCTCTTCTTCCTCTGCATTGACCTAAATCATTCTGGTAACAAATTTAAGTACATTGTTGAGGTGTGTTCAAATGTACTCCTCTCTACACAGCATTCACAGCAATTGTGAAAGCAGGTTAAAGGGTATCTTGAATGATCAAAATATAAGGGGTCACACCGGTGTCAAAGTTCTTATTTTTTAGAAATGTGTTACTTTTGGGGAAACAAGTGTGCTAATGAAGAGACTTCCATTAAATATCTTCCAGCTAAGCCACCAGGTTCTACAGTTGACCAAATAACCTGCTACGTATAAAGTAAATTAGTGTGGAAGATATCTGAGAATTTAGTGCCATGAATGTAACTCATAATATGGGGGTAAGGCTGTTTGTTTTCGATTACTAATTTGTCAAAATCCTGGCTTCACACGTGATGGTTTTATATCAATTTAAATGATTTGGGCAGTTTTTTCCATGTTAAGACTTCTTTGTCTTTCAGTCTCTCTCACTTTATTCCTTCTACATCGGTTAAACAATTCTTAACTTGCTGTGACTTGTACTATGCAGTATATTTATATATATATATTACCTCAGACGCAGCTAAAGGGCAGGATTCTAGACGTTGCTCCAAGGACTCCATTACAAGAGTTCAACAGTGAAAAAAGGACTGTTAGGATTGGCAGTTATACAGAATTTACAGTAAGTTCACTATTTGACTTAGATTTCTGTAATTTGTCTAATAGTGACTTTAATATTAGCATTAAAGATTTGTTCCATATCCAAAATTTTAGACCTGTTTTCTTTTAAATAATATGATTCATTTTCTCCTCTGGAAACTTTCATTTCTGTGTTCAGTAATCTCATTAAAGTCAAACAAGCAATAGCCATTACAGTTTGAGTTAAGAAAATAACAGGCTGTAACTGTCAATGAATGCTCTTTCACCAACTGCTCTTAATGTTTTGCTGAATACAGTTCTGTATTTTAAATAGAGCATTTGTTCCTGTGTGTTGTAAGGTCTTTCAGTGATTTACTTAAAAATAATATCGCCGCATCTCAATGGAATCATACTTTGTTGCACTAATTGTAAAATGAGAACTAAACTGTTCATAGTTCTGTAAATGTCCATTTTTAAAAATAAAAGTAACATGACTCACATATGAACAGGTTAGCTGTTATATAATTTTAGTTTTCTTTTATAGGATGCTTGTACAGCTATTTGGCCTGTTCATACAAATGTCATGCAGGCATGCTCTTTGGGCAAAATATGTACATGACTGGTATGAATTTGAGTAGAGTGCTTTCTTGGTACACATTCTGAACAGCAGTAGATGTCACACCGTTTTAGTGTGTGTTGCCATTCTGTTTGAATAAGCCAGTTGACTTAATAAGGACACTGTCATTTTAAAGGGGGTTAAATTTGAAGTGTGATCTTCTAAACGATGAATAAGTAATTTTAATATTTTCTTTCTTATAGAAAGAGCTTTCACAGAAGTCACATCCAGACACTGTTCTGAACTCCACAGCAAAGGATATCATTCATTAATATTTTGTGATTTGGTCTTAAATGAGAAATCATTTACATTTCTGTGCTAATGACTTGTGAATGTCATTTGCAGTCTAAGTGTTCTGGGCTCAATTAGGTCAGAATATTAAATTTTAGTTCTGTTGATTTTCTAACCAACCTATTTTTTTTTCAGAAGCAGGGACAAAAAGTACTGTATAATGGAAATTGTCAGGTCTAGCTGAATTGTTCAGAAAGGGACAGGTTCAACAAGTAACCTTAGTGAGCTTTTTTGTTTGTATTATGCTGTCTTAGTTATCTTGTTCATTAATACTATTTTTTGTATGGGTTTTGGGTCACTGCATTTCAGGTTTTATGATTACAAAAAAAAAGCATTTGGTTTAAAGTGTTCCTAGCAGCAGCATATTCATTCTTTTGAATTTTGCACTTATTGGTATTGATCAGAGACCTTTGACAGCTGAGCAGTGCTCTCTATGCTTTTATAGCGTGGGTAAAATTTAATCATGGCTAGCCTTTTGATTCCTACCTAAAAAATAGTTTAACTTTCATAAAATACTTTGGAAGTAATTATCTATTTGAGAAATAATAGACT
Source organism: Atractosteus spatula (assembly GCF_055471065.1). NCBI lineage: Eukaryota > Metazoa > Chordata > Actinopteri > Semionotiformes > Lepisosteidae > Atractosteus > Atractosteus spatula. The sequence continues at coordinate 59,282,502 of NC_142708.1, read as the reverse complement.
AAACATTTATTCCCACAAGTTAAAAGTTTAGTGCTTTAACAAAACATTGATGCTAAACAAAAACACCAATTGCTGAATGGCTTCTCTTTTAAAATGGTCATCTTTTACTGTTTTTATGATTCCAGATAAAATGTGTGCTGAGATTATCGTTTTATCCAGTGATTTGGAAATACAGCTGTTACAGTACTGCTTTTTTAAAACAATCAAAGTGCCTGGCATCTTCTATGGCTTGTAAATTATTTTCTTGCATTGCAAGCAGTGGCACAGAAACTAGAGAGGGATTTAAGTGGTTATGGAGGAGTTAGACATACATTTCTTGCTTATAATTCCAAAAAATCTGTATGTGTGGATTTGCTTTTCGACATCTTGCAGTCTACATTTCTATGAGAATTCTTTACTTTTCACTTTCACTTATTTTTTATGTATGAATAGACATCTTTTACTACAGTTAACTTATGATGCAATATTCTGTTTTATTCTTGCTTCTCTGAACCTTGTTTGTTTTACCTATGCTGTTTCAAATAAAAGTAAATATACACTCGATCATGTATTCTGATTATTTTAATATAAAAATATTATTGAATTAGCAAGTTAACTCCACGATATCAAATGTAGGGGCTCTAACCACGTAGCTGCATAAACCTATTGTAAGAATCCAGTACCCTTAAGAAGATGGTGCTTTACTGTATGTTTATCTTGAAAGTCTGTGTAGTTAATGGGTATGGTAATTTGTTACACGACGCACTCTGTAGAAGTTGATATTGCTTTCTTGTGAACATTTTGCTCCCTATCCTGGAGAGCATAGGTAAGCATAACATAGCACAGAATTCTTTCTTAAAGTTGTTACAGTTAATTGAAAATCTTGTGGCTAATGCTTGGTAAAAGAACAAAAAAAATCATGATTGATTCATACCAATTCATGTTCAGTATCGGGTATGCTGTGCAATACTTAAAATAGTTTGCATATTAAGTAAATATTTAATGTAATTGTTAAATGTTTTAGCAACATTACTAGACAAAATTGCACAAACAAAATATATGGGAACTTGTGATTTACTCCAGTTCTTTCTTATTTCCAAAATCATTCTGGGCATTTTGGTGCAAAAAAAGGAGGCTTTGAGTGCACCTTTTACCATATTTGGACAGTCTTCATTGAAACGTTTTCTTGTCTTGATATCAAGTAAAAAGGCATGCACAAACATGCTATCACCTTCATCTCTTTATTCAGTAGAATGTTTTATCAGAAAGTAATATACATTCATTTGGACTTTCATATTTGACTTCGTAAGAACCATAGTTCAGCATTGGTCAATAGCAATCTTTCTAGTCTACAACATCTACGTATCACCTGACTTACAAAGTGTGTAGGTAAAACTGCTGAACAATTAAAAATAAAAAGCATGCACTTGAATTAAAAAATATCTAATATATAGTTGTTAAAACATACACATAATAGTGCTAGGGTTTAGTCTTTTAAAGTGCTTTTTTTAGGCAATTCAGAGCAACATATAATGGGAGCTTTTCTTTGAACATGTAGTTTTGAGTTGTCTGAATTCCACAGTGGAAGTACGGCAATCCTCTTCTAAGGTACACTGGCTTATAAAATATGCATGTCACCACAAAGATATGGGAGTGTATAGAATATACAATGCATGTGACAAAACAAAATGAAGACCTTTCAAATGAAGCAACACGTGCACTAGGAAACCGTATCTAAGTTCCAGTTGCTTCCCTTTAGTTCAAAAATACAGGACAGTAATTGCTCTCTCATTGCACATTTTTAAAACACATTACAAAAATTCTGTACATTTCACATACACTCCAGCAACACTATGCAAAAATCAGCTTTATATATATAAAAAAATAAGAGCTGTCACATAGTAACAATCGAGTATAAAATATGCTCCGTACTTTTGAAGCTGATGTAATAAATACAATAGTATATTTAGTTGTATATATCCAGTACCCTGCCATAATAAATGTTTATAGACCAGAGAAATGCTAATATTGTGTTGGGGGAAAAACAACAAAGTAAAGGCAAACTCTAGAGTGGCAGTCTTTATTTTCATAACCAGATGAGCCAATTCTTACAGTCTTCATTCCTGTTTGACTTCAACAAACACTAAAATCAATGAAAAGCTATATAACACATTGCACCAAATTTCTGAAGGTCTATGTACTGTCGTTTTTCCGTATTTCTGTCAGTAGCAGGATAGGGAGTGATCCAGATTGTCCATGATTTGATGATGCCAGTGTGGAGGCTGTGGTACTTGCTGAAGAACGTGAATGCTTTTATTTGTGGATTAATAAAGAGCCATCCTTCAAAAGAATAAAGGCATCAAGTCCTAGTATACCTATTTGACAAGACCTTTAGAGATGCTTCATTCAAATGCTACTGTGCCCAGAAGAATTAAGAATGTCAAATAATAGGAAAAATCACAAACAAGAGGATGTTGTTCAGCCTCTTTTTCTCATTTCTCATTTTCCCTTGCTCAAGGAACTCCATGTCTGTGTTTTCAACACATCAGACTGTAATCCATTTCATGATAGATCCAACATGGTACTTCAGTCTCATTTACAGACACTGGAGTCGGATATCTCTGTTAGGTGCCCAACCTAATGTGACTATAGAAATAAACTGATAAAGAACTGACTCATCAGGTACTGTACAAGTCACTGATACTCAGTTGTTTTCACAGACATGTCTCCTGTCCCTTAGACAAGAGTTTCTGACATGTTGTACACTCATTGTAGCCAAGGCAGTGAAAGTCACATTGGTCTGTTTGGGGCTCATCTCTGTTTGTACAGGTAATATAATTTGAGCTAGAAGCTTTTGATGGTACATGCAGGCATGTCCATGCTTCATGGTGCCGTTGTTATAGACTTTTCCAGGTCACTTCACCACGACAGAGGCAGTAACTTTCCAGTGAATTTGAACCCAGTTGTGCTGTCCTCTGCCATCCTCTGAACATCATATAACAATTCTTCTTTATGAAAGATAGCTCGCTGCCTTCCAGATGTAACGGTTCTTGGGGTTCCCGCCCTTGCCGCTCCTGCCCTGCCAGTTCGTCCCTCACTGCCTGGGCGCGAACCCGGGTCTCTGGCGTCACGCAACAGAGAACTTGCCAGCTGAGCTAAAGGAGAACTCCCTCGGCCTGGGTGGCTGAGATCCCTGTTATACACAGACATCTTGAATACCGGCCTGAAAATCTTTGATTACAGACAAGCATATCCAAGCATGGCCAAATTACAGTATTAAGTCAGGACACTACAGATACATTCATGTGTATATGTGCTGTGTCATCTCTTCCTTCTCTAGCCAGTGGAGTCCTGAGATTCCAGCTCACTGGAGAGAATCTGTCTGCCATTGTCACTGTGGTTCCGATTGGGAAGGAATGCTAATCTAGAATAAAAACGGGAAAAGAGAAAAGAACATCAGAAGACTGGGTAGCCATATGCGTGCATTGTAAGATAACTTTATACTTTCTAGCTGTTGCCAATTTAAAATGTTAACATTAAGTGGAATAATGAGAATTTGCATTAAATGCTAAAAAACATGTAAACCTGCATCCTTACTTCTAGGTGGGCTCACATCCCTGGAATAACAGCAATCACGTTAGAACTATTTTGTGTCAGCATACGGCCAATGATAATTATGTTAAAATATACGATCATGGTTCTAATGTAATAATATTCTTTTTCAGAACACAATGTGTCATTCTATAGAACTATTCACAAAAGTGAGATTTTACATTGATGTGTATACCTAATTGGGTCACTTCGTAATTGGCAGACTTCAATGATGATTCATAGCTAAAAACACACATTCCACTCATAAGTGACAGCCATGACCACCATTTTTTTGTACATTGCATTCTCAATAGTATCGTATCAAACAACAAAATACAAGGATTGTACATTGGACATCAGTGCAGATTTCTGGATAAATAATTTTACTCACAGAGAAAAATTCATTTGGGATTAAGGATGTAGAAACAAAGAATTTTTTGTTAGAACCTTGATGTATGTTTGTAAAAGAGACAATGAAACAAATTTATCAAGGTCATAATTATTGAATTCTGTGCTGAACAAACTCCCTTTTAATTTCATATCATTCGTGACATGACAGGATGAAAATGGTTAGTATTAAACTCATTCCAACTTTGCAGAGCATGGTGGGTGAGCCCTCCATGCCAGTTTTCTCTCAATGATGGAATCATGGGACTTACTGCAGCTTACTACACCTTCCAGAAATTATTCAGTTCATTGCAATTGCGAAACTGACCCATGTATTTCTTTTCAAGAACAACACTAGTTCAGAACAAGGTAAAATTCTCAGTTTTCTCTAGTGCTGACAAAAGCTAAAACTACCATTTTATGATTTTACTAAGAACATTGATTACCATGATGTTGATTTTTGTTTTACTGCAGTACTATTTCCATATTCCAGTACCTTAATCACATGCCTTTTTGTAAAAATAATACAACACATTTACATGGACACTCAGAGCTTGCACAAACATATGAGAATGAACAATCAGCAGCTTCTTTAAAACTTTCCAGGCACTGTAAGCCTTTAAATCATTGGCATGGGCATAGAGTTTATTACTAATTTATTAACAATGCAGTTAGCTTCCTGGATAACAGTAAATGTTTCATACAAAATGACCTTCAAAGATCACTTTCTTCTAGTGTGAAGACTTGGAAGAAGCCTATTTCTCAATGGAGCCAGTATATTTTGCATCACAGTCCCTTTAAGAACACTCTCAGGAGAAAAAATATACCTGTATGGTCTACTCACATCTTCTCTTTGTCAGTGGTTACTCTTTATTATATAGCTATTCTAAAAATTGTACCACTCTGACTACCTCCTTAATAAACACTTGAGAAGATTCTGCTAAAGATCCAAGTTAAACCACATGATAGAGACACAGTCCTTTAAGCAATCTTAAATTGCCTTCCTGGGATGAATAAACTATTTTTGAATTGAATTCCAAACCATAGATTTTTTAAAATGTTCTTACCACCTAATTTTCTTTTTTTGAAATGTTAAAAGTCAACTTCACAGCAAGGGAATGTTATTGTCTTTAAAAACTGATCAATTCACTACCACGCCTCCAACCTAGAAGATTGAGAGCCTCCAAACTTATTTGCACCAGGCCAATGGAACACATTTACATTTTGCAGTCATTGGTTGGTTTTGTGACATGGAGGTGGCACAAGCATCAGACACTTACAGTAAGAGCTCTAGAAGTATTCACAATTTCCAAAGGATACTCTGCACGACCTGGCCCTTTTATATAAACACGTCACAAGAAGAAAGAATCTATAAGTATTTTAATAACAAAATGTGTGCTATGCTGCATTATTAGTTGTATAAAGCTGTATCAATTATGTTCTTTCACTAAAGTGCTGTGATTGGCATCCAAGCTTTTTTCCGATTTGTAATATGCAAGTGAAATACAACACAAATAAATCTAAGTTTTGAATTATTATATCTAATGCTGGACAGAAGACAAACCTTTGTTAAGGGAACCATTTTTCAGGAATGCCATTTCTGGACCTTCTTGCTATCCATGTAGTTGTTGGCTTTTTCAGCAGACCACCAATGTCCTTAGTTAAAACACCATGAAGAAACAAACACCCAAGCAGTTCATTTCCTATATAAAAGAACTTTCTGTACTAATTTAATCTGGGGGATAAACATATCTTTCATAACATGGGTCAATTCATCTTTAAACCCATCGTTTTTCTTGGCAATGTGAAGAATCTGAGATAAGGAAGATGTTTTGCTTCCCACAGAGTATTTAAATTCATTTTTAGGAAACTTAGTTCAAGGCACACATAAAAAATCATGAACACAGAGACTATACATAAGTAAACAGAGGCCTAAGTGCTGAAAGAACACTTGTCTCTTTATCAGCAAAGTATCAATCTACCCTAATGGACTCTAAAACTGCCTTCTTATTTGGGCAGTGTAAATTAGACATCATGGTACAGTTCACTGAATTGTTTTTTTTATTCGTTCGCCTCCATTTTTTACTCATTAAATGCCTCTGATTCACAACTCACACATATACACTACACCACAGAAATGTAAAGGTACTTCATCACAAACACCAAGAAAAGAAAACACAGACGAATGAAAAATAAAACCTAGACCTGCACGGCACAGAACACCAATGAAATCTTACTTCCTACTGGAACAACGTGCGTTGAAAATGGACTCTTCCAATCTTATTTTTATTCATCAGTTCTTGAAGAGTAGGAGAAGGTGCTTCAAAACACGTGCTCCTGATTAGCAAAATAAAAAATAGGAAGAGGCAAACCAATTAAAAAGAAAAGCTACCAGAACTCCACGAATAAAACTGGCAATACTGATATTGTCCTTTCAGCTACTTTGTATATCCTAAAATTGTGTGAGCATTATTGAGGCATAGCAACGAGTAACACCGTGCCATACATGAAGCATCATTCCTGATTCCTTCTACAACCTAATCAAAACAATTTAAGCAAATGAGGATTATAATGGAAACTGATAAAGTATCCCTTTAGAGAATTCTGGTCTTATTTCTGAGTGGAATTTATTGTAACTTCTCAGACCCTGGACAACAAGAAACTGTTACCAGTTTTGACCTATTCCCTGAGAAGGGAATACCAATATAATGAAGACAAAATAGTAACTACACACATCCGGAGTCAGTTTCAGTGACTTTGGAATGATAAAGGTGCACGTGTCTCATAAAAGTCTCCGCATTGATCAAAGTTGCCACATAAAGAGGATGAGCACTAAGTCTAGTGTCAAATGCAACCTCGAAAAGAATTAGATGACCTTACATGTCACAGCACAGATCTGTCGATGAGCATCTCTGAGGGTTTCAGGCTGTGAGAATGAGGAGTTGAAGCAGAAGGTGTCAGGAAAAGCAACAGCTAGAGGTCTGAAGAATGATTTGATTTATGTCTATCAACATTAGGTCTTCAGCAATTCCTTGCCTTTTCCTGCTTTTGAGCTTATGACGGTGTAGGCATTAAGTGATTTTTGCTATCAGCAACATTGTGAGAATTGATGTGAGCAACTCTATGTGTGACACGAAGATAGCAAGTGGGCGGTGCGGTGGTTCTGTGGCTAAGGATCTGCGCCTGTGGCTGGAAGGTTGCCAGTTTGTATTCCGCGGCCGGCAGAGGAATCCTACTCCATTGGGCCCCTGAGCACGGCCCTTAACCCCAACTGCTCCAGAGGTGCTGTATAAATGGCTGACCTTGCGCTCTGACCCTCTCTGTGTGTCTCATGGAGAGCAAGTTGGGGTATTTGAAAAGACAAATTCCTATTACAAGAAATTGTATATGGCTAATAAAGTGATCTTATCTGTTGGTCATTTGACACTTTTAATTGTGTATTTTATAGTTATTTTTATCTTCTTAAAATTAGACTCTGGTCTGTTTTTGGTGCAATTATCTTGATTCTGGTGTCTGGCCCCCCTCATTCCCTCTGTTACTAGACATAATAAGTTGTATTATCACTGACATAGTTTGGGAATTTTTTCACAGGAACCAGATTAGAATTAAAAGGCCACTTAAAGATACTTTACAGACGTTGGCCAAAATATGTCAATCTGAAGTGCTTCTGTGATTGCAGTATGTTCAAAATTGCACCTTTTTTTTAAATTTAACGTCTTTAAATCTCAACTCCAGAACCCAAAAGATTTGTTTAGAATTTTAGTTATAGCTCACCCATAATAATAATAATCACCCATTATTATTTCAGACACTGCCTCCGAATTCTGAAGACATCTAGTAACAAATGAGGCTTATCACATGATTATCACTAAGAATCCTAAATTCACAAGAAAACTGATTCTGTTGTGACCTTTGATATTTTCTGCAACACTCTTAACTTTAGTTTCTGTATGTAATTTGTTTAATGTTGTTTGATCAAGCTCTAAAGGGTACTATAAATGATTTGAACTATAAGAACTACAATAAAAAAGATTCGTTCTGTTAAAAATATTTGTTCTTAAAAAACATGAATACACTTAGCTAAAGCTTCAACAGGTAGTGAAGATAAAGCAAGTATTTGTAGAGCTTGCAGTGGTTACCTGAAACACAAAAGGTTTTTGAAGTTTTCTTAATTGCAGGTCCTGTTGACACTGACTATACTGTATGTGCCCAATGGAATAGAACTTAGACCAGCTTTTTAGAATATTATCTTTAATTTCAAAGTTTTGACCCAAATTCAAGATCAATTAATGTTGAAATATTTCAAAGGTAAATTTCTTTTTAGTATGTATATTATAACTCAGCATTCATCTGTTTATCTTTTAACACATTTTTATTTTCTCTCATTAGAGATGTTTTCTAAGAATAATTATGATTACCCTATACATTGGTTTTGATTGATATCTATTAACAAATATAACAATAGATTTTGGCAGACCCCTGTTGTAGCAGCTGCTTCTCTTAGTTTCAGGGCTGTTTGCTAAAAGCCATTAAGGTAATCTCTTAATCTTCTCAAAGCCATTAAAACGTTTAAGATAGATGTTTTAAACTTCTAAACCCTTAAATATTTCCATTGAAAAAAAGGTTGATGTATGTGTGTGCAGTTAGCTTAAGTGAGAATGATATGCAAGCACATGAGGAGAAAATCTGCAAAAGGTAACATTTCTGTTCACCAAACACAAAATACATTTCACTGTTTTTTGTCTTTTTGTCTGAATTCCATTCAGTAACATACACCCTTAAAGTTAAAATTTCCAGATGCTTCCTATGAAACCAAACACTTATAAGGTTACTTTAAAAGTTATTTCCCAATGCACAACATTTGTTATAACATGTAATGGTACAATACATAAATGATTATCATGGATATGAAAATGTGTCAACATTAATAAGTATTGTACAGATTTTGTTGTTGCTTAAGGATATGATAATCACTGTATCTGTTTGCCACTTCACTTTGAATGTTTTACTTCATCAAACACTTTTAAATGCTTTTGTGCCAGGGTGAAAGCTCTTCTTTTGAATTGCTTCCATCCATTAATAGATAAGAGACAAATGGTAACTCCTCACACAAATAAGAACATAAGAAAAGTTTCAATTAAGAGGAGGGCATTTGGCCCCCACTAACCCATTTGGTATCAATTTGTGGTTCTTAATTGAGAGCTACTAGTTCTTAATTAATTAATAATTCTACTAATGGGATCTCCAGATCAATTAGTTTTTAAAATCAAAATGAACTAGATAGGCCTCCTCTTGCTTTTAAGCATTATGTCCGTGAGAGCCCTTTACTACACTCTCTCCCACTGTATATGTGGTGACACATGGCCAAAGACCAACACATTCAATGTAGAGTCGAATGAGGACTTTATTCAGAAGTGCTACCTGACAGCTGTCTGACGTAACAAGGAAAGTGTACAGATGAATAAAACAATTCCTCCCATGGGTACTGTTGGCCAGCACCAAAAACCATGGTCAATGACCTCATCAACCAAGGCAATGACTTATTCTCCATACAAGACTATCCATCATGATCCATGTGACACATGGAAACATGGTTTTTGGGTATGTTCTAAAAGATTGGTTGAGGATACAAGCTAAAGGGATGGCTCGATCCCTGGATTGCTATATTGAAACAGTGGTTTGTTTTGCATTAGTACAACCTGATTACAGTTTTTTATGATGAAGAGAACCATATGATCTGAAGGTCTTTGGCTACACAGAATAAGGGCTGCCCAATTTATAGTTCATATAAAGCTTCATTCTCAGTGCTTATTTAACTACTAGGCTGCATAGTGCATTTGAACATTTTAGAGAACCATTTCTGTTAAACATCCACAAGTGCAGTAGTAGTAATGTTTATATGTGATAAGCTAGAAACCATGGTGATATCTTGAGCTACCTGTTTGGAAATGATATCAGAGACAGATAAATCAGCAGGTTCATTGTTGTTTTATGATTACAATCCATCAGCCACATCCTTCTCAACTCCATCGCCATTCAACTCTCAAGTCAAACACAAGAAAAACAGAACTAATGATATCAATATCATCACTTTTTAAATGCAGGCTTTTCAGCTCATGTCAAGCATTATACAGTATGCTTAGACCAGCTAAAACAAGGTCAGGTCAGAGAGGGACAGTTATAAAAGCTGCCAGTGATTCAGTGACCTGGCATTCTTCTTTTGTATAGTAAATCCAGTAAAAGTTTTAACTGGAACATAAAGAAAATACGCATCTATCTCCCATGTAGCAATCTGGCAACTTCAAAAATATGAACTGTCATCTCAATTATTTCTGATCTAAAGCAAACAAACAGCACTGATAATATTACTCCTTCTTTCTCTTACATTTTGCATATATAAAACTACATGACTATCCTTTTCCAAAATAACTGTAATAGTATCGTAGAGGGATAAAAGACAGGGTTAGGATGCTCATCTTGTTAAGTTATTGATTCAAAAATCACTAAAGCATATCTTCTTTTCTCAGCTGTACATATGTTACAGTATATGTACAGGTACTGTAAATGTGCACATGATGGCATCATTTAAGGTTGCTAGAGAAGTAGATATTTTTTCTTTAATGCAAAAGAATTCTGCAGGAAACCAAAAGTGTATTTCAATGAGATAACTTGTTTTACTAAATTATGTAGTGCTTTAATTCTGTCTGCATGTCCTCAGAAAGCTGGGGCTTTCTGAAACTCAGGCTTCAGCACTGTGTGTAACTTGAGCACTTTTGTAATTATTTCCACATTTCTTCAATGACAGCTGCAAACATTTCGTGATGCAACTACCATGCTGTTTGGGCTTAATTTGCTTAAGCAAACTTTGCAACAGCAACAATAAATTATCCCAAGCCATAATTCTTAATAGTGTTAATACAAAATGAGAAATTACTTTTCATTTTTCTAATTGCACAATTTCAGTTTATGATTACGATTATGATCATGGTATTATTACAGAGTGGCCTGTGGAAAGGTTTGCTTTTTAATGCATGATAAGGCACAGAGGATGTTCTGTGCTGAAGCCACTTAACAAGTTTGTTTCATAAAAGATCTCAATCAAATTGCTCTCCAGTGAACATAACTACTGAGAACGGTGATTGCAAAGAAGTACTGTACTGCATTTTTCAAGAGAATTTAGACTTCAGAAAGTTAATCCTTAAAGATAATTAAGGAAATGAAAGAAAAAATTCCATTTTCATCTCCCAGCTATTATCTTAAAGCCACTTATAAAGAGAAATAAAATGACTGTTCTCTTTCCAGGCTTTCTTTTAAAATATCCTTCCAACTAATAGTTATCTGAAGCTGAGAGTCCTAATTATATCAATATAGATACATCGTTGCAACATGGTACTTTCAGTCTCAAGGAGTTAAATCTTAAAAACAGTTGAGTCCAATGAATTAGCATTATGGCATCTAACCCAACCTAATCTGAAAGAAAACTATACATTTTATTAATTATATACTACAGAGGTTGCTTAAATTAATCATGTACTATTTTTTCTGTCACTATTCACTGACTTGCTGCTGTATAGTGATGCACACTTGCTAGTTTTGTTTTGTTATTTTTATATAAAACTATTTACAGATCCTGGATTTAATTTCATAAAAATCTCAGACATATGCAGAGCATAGGGTGCTGGAAAATTAACAGCTTTAACAGTACATCACCTTGTTTATTTCCGATGCACTTTTATCTCCTACACCTGATTGGTGCTAGTTGCAATTATTATCAAAGGAAGCTGATCGTTACCATGTTCATAAGAAAATCATTCATAAATGGATGTTCTATTTAGTGTTTTATAATGTTTTTTTCTTAGTCATGCTGTAGCAAAATTCTTCAGATGTGATTAGGGAATTCTGTATCCTATTGAAAGTATGAAAATACAAAGATATACACTTCAATACTGTTATTTCCATATTGCAAAAATTATTTATGCCATTGTCTCACTTTGTTTTTTATCTTTAAAGATTCAGTTAAAGATTTAGTCAAGATAGATTTCTTTAATTGTAGTAGTTTATTACTATTATTATGCACAAAAATATCCAACAATTTACTAAAATGTCACAGACAGAATCCTGGATTTCACTTGGTAATTCTTCTCTGTTATCACTTTAAAATATCATGTATGATATCATGTACTGTATAATATCATGTAGTCAATTGTTCTCATGAATGTATGGGTCCTGACATTTTTAATTTGCATATTTACTTTACAAGCCCTAAATTAAGTTACATTTGTGACCTAGCAGAGCTGTCAAGAACATAGCTCATAAAATAATGTCTGACACCACTAGACAACTTTCTCTATCACATAAATGTGGGTGGTAGTTCCTGAGGAAACAAAATAATTAAAAAAAAATCCAAACTTGTTTTCACCCCAAGAGTGGAACACATGAGTGGCTAAATTCTTTATAGACAATTTCATTAAATAGAATTTAACATTTACAGTTGTCACAGTAAGTTTTAAACTGAAAACTGTGACTGGGTCTCACAACCTGATAGTCCACTGTCCACTTTTAAAAACACAATACTGTAAATGTTTTCATCTGCCTTTAAGATGCTGCACTTGGAGTTCTCCATTAAAAGCTTTCCTCTAAAGGGTTTAGAAAGTGCAATGATTATTCGAATAGTCCTTTGGTCAGATGCCACGATTATTAATCCTTCTTAAGCTGACTCCTTGCTGATATGGGCTGCACAGAAAACATCAATAGCAGAACACATCCAGTAGATGGAGAAGCACACCAATGAATCCCATAAAATGGAGTTCACAGTATTCATCTAAGTGCAACTAACTTAACTCACTTTGGGGTTGATTTTTAGCTCATCATTCTAAGTGTCAAAAGAAACAACGCTACGAGTCAACAGATCAGAAGAGAGGGAAGGTATGTGTACTATGAATGGTGTGTAATTATTATTATTATTATTGGTATTAAGCGGTTTGGCAAATGCCATGACATTATTATTATTATTATATAACTATTATAGAGTTATGACAGATTGAAGTTAAAACTGGTGGTAAAATGTTAGACTACATCTGATTCATTTTACTATGCCATGACAAAGAAAGAATATATTATAAAACACTCACAACAAAACCCATTGATTAATGTTTTTTTTATTAACATGGCTTCCTACAGTATAACTTTGATAATACTGATTGCAGCCAGTACCAACTAGGAGTTGGAGATAAGAGTGAATGGGAAATAGACTGTGTGATGTACAGTACTATTAGATCTGTGTGGTACAATGTCCAGAGTATGAGCAGTCATGTCTTCTAATATGCAGGCAATTGTGATATGAAAACATGGCTCTGGTGTTTGCACTCAAGAAGTTTAATTATTTTTCATATGAATTAATAGATTCAAACGATAATTCTGCATTGTTGAAATTCAGTAAGATTGTCCCTGTTTACCTACTATTTTGATTGCCTTAGTGTATAAAAATGTATGTGTTCCTGAAAGATTTATTTAAGTCATATTTTGATGTATATTATTTTAAATATTTTTAGATAATGAAAACATTTTAAATAAGATTTTAAGCAGCAGTTTCCTCTTTCTTTTGAATTATGAACATGCAGCTAATGTATCAAATATTTAGAATCACCCTTGAAGTGCTCTCATGGTTTTTCTGATCAAAAAAGACTTCCAGGTTCCATGACAGTCTCGCTAATACATTTGTTTATTCAAATATATGTAAAACCAATTATATGACTATATAGTATATTATCTAGATCAAATTGAAAATACCTCTTTTGTAGTTTGTTTAAACACTTATACTCCACAATTGTCTATTTATTTCAATTTCTCCAATTGTGCAACATTACAATATACTCAAATAATGGAAGGGCAAAACATAGGAAAAAAGAACAGTCATTTTTCCAGTAGACAGCAGTAGATGGCACATTATACAGTAGACCGGCATGTTTTCTTCATGTCATGATGGTACAGTAGGCAGATGCTCCCTGAAAAGAGATCTTATCTGCGGTGTGCTGTAGCTGGCCCTGAGCAAAAATGGGTCCATTCAGGAGTCCCAGCAGGCTGTACAACTTGCAGCCAAAGCTGTGATTAAATTGCTGCGTGGTTCTCATAATCTGAGGCTGTGCCAGGATTAATCATTACGTTCTGTTAGCTGAAGCCTCTCGCACTAAAATACTAAAATGTTCGTGGTCATTCCTTTCTGTTGCAAAGTAGGCCATAAAGAAAACATTGATTCAGCATGTTTTCATAAATCAAAGTTCCAGTTTAGCACTGAAGTGGAAAAGGAAGGTGCTGATACATACAGTAATGTTGCATAGAACACGTACTGTATCTTCCTGATATGAGATCAAATGAGGCTGCAAACCCAGTTTTTATTTGTGTCATAAATATCTCATCATTACTTTTACACTAATTGAACACTTTTTTGGAAGGTATGTATTCTCTGCAATGTACTGTACAGTATGTACAGTATTTCTACCCCAAAAGTACAGAACTGGAATAATTAATAAAACCTATAAATATTGTATTTTAAGAAAACACCATGATTCCATTTTCTTTGTATTTTCCATAGCCATCATTTCTTAAGTAAAATTAGGTATCCAGAACTGATACAGAAATTATTTCTTAGGATATATCACTGTATCTTTTGCATGTTACCTAAAGAGGTAAGGGAGTTGACATATAGCATCAGAAACATTTTACTAAATCTCAGCACTATAACACAGAACCAACACCTGAATGCAGACATGATGGACCCTGATTACTGATTATTGTGTTTTGTTAATACAGTGGAAAAAGAGCTTTTAGAGTTTCCTTCTAATGAAATTGGAAAGATAAAGAAGTACTTCGTCTCATATTCTAACATTCTTCTTGAGTTTGTTTTAAACATCTGTGTATTCTCAGTTGAACAGAAAGTTAGCAGGTTTAGGAAGTTTAATTTGTACTAGTACACAGACTTAGAAGCTAGCCTTAGAGTACAGTACAGTATGTCAAAGTTAACAGTACTATCATGCTTGGTGTGGGCTTGAATTGTTTTATTGGAGAGTCATAACAGTGGTTTTTGAACTAAGTTCAAAGGTACGTCATAAGTATTTTATTACTCCAAAGTGTAGTGCATTTCCAGTGCATAGGTCTAATGGTACAGGAATAAAAAAAAAGAACAAGCCCTTTATTAAAGGCTTTTTGTGTGGAATAATAAAGACAAATCAAATATTCTCCTCTGTCTACTACAGACTTAGTTATATAATATGTAGTGTGCATTAAAAAAAAACAGAGCAAGGCTTACAAATATATTTAAAGATTTAAATCACATATCTGCATTTCCATGTGTTGCGTAAATACATTTATATTGTTTTTAAAGGGATATGCACCTTTTTTCATACCTCAACAAAAATGGGTCATTATTAATTTTTGAAAATTTAACAGAGCTTATATTTTAGGTATAAAAGCTATAAAAAATATTCAGGTAGGACATCAATGATTTGTCCATTGTCAAAAGAACAAACAGAAGTATTTTATTAATTTTAGTAGGATCTTATTCCAATTTCTGATGACAGATGAAGGAAAAGCAGTATATGAATCTCTGAATCCTATAACTTTGAAGCGCATTTTTACCGCTTTATTTCCTTCCTGACTTTTTACATGTTGTTATTTTATCCAGAATTCTACCATGAAGTATATTACATCTCCTATCACACCAACATTCAACTTCCAGCTTGTGCAGATTCTGTTCACACAATGACAGGAGTTACAAATGAGTGCAGTTCAGCTAAAATAAACAGTGATCACCTTTTTGTGTTGGGTGTATGTTAGTGACTGTCAGAATATACATTTCTGTTGTTATCAGGGTACCTCAACTTCAACATATTTTGCATTACACGTGTGTTTTTGAGAGTAAGAGCATATTTGAAAATACAATCTATTTGCAACAGACACACTCCAAAACGATCCTTGAGATATTGCTCCATTCAGTTTTTACTTTTTCTAGTTATTGCTAAAGAGAATTTTTTTTTTACGAAAATGTTCAGGCAAGTTTTTGTTGGTCATGTATTCAGAAGGCCAGTGCCTTAGCATGCAATTACATCTGTGATATTTTATTTTTCAGGCTGAAATACTCCACTGTCATGGCTCACATAAACAATAATCTCCATTTTTTGGAAAAGTCCAATTTTGGCACTCACACAGATTTAAAGCAGAGCACAGAGTCAGATTAATTTCACCATACTCTGTGTTTCAAGGTAATGCCTAATGCCAAAGACTTTGACAGCTCAAACACCATGTCAGTATATTGCAAGTCAGTTGAAATCCAATGTTATAAAGTAGTGGCAGAGATAGGAGAGTTATACACTAACTTAAAAAAAAATCTATCCAGTATCACAGTTAAGAATAAGATACTGTACATGATATAGAAAAAGAAATATGATAGAACAAGAAAATGGAAATCCATCAAATTCTAAAATAACCATTTAAAGAAAGTTCACAGTTCTATTTTCTTGTCATTTTAGAGCCTGTATTTGCTTGATAATTGGTAAACAATTTTATCTAAGACCTAAAAGGGCTTGACAAAGGCCTAATTATACAATCCAGGAAAATGTAAAACTAATTTTGATCAAATTGCATAGATTCCTGGATAAAGGGACAATTTTGACCTCAAAAGAACAGGAGAGCTTTTTATGTTTGAGTAACTTAAGAATTAAAAGATTGAATAATTCCTAATAAACAAAAAAACATATTTAATCAAAAATTGAGAAAAAGCTTGAGAAAACACTAGCTTCATGGGGTTGAGAAAATTCCTATTAATTGGGATAATTAAAAACAGTTTTGTAATTGTAACTAATATCTCTTTACAGACTCAACAGACAACAGTGATGTTCTGTCTGGAGCAGACATATGCTTGTTTCACACAAGACAAGTCAACCAAACATGTTTTTGTCTGGGGACCAAATACTTCCAACTCTGGCCTTGGAACACTATCATACAGTCACTGGAGAATAAGAATGTGGGTTGAACATATGTATTGTACAACCATGTATAACATTCAATTTAATTAACCATTGCTTAAAAACTACTCATATGATTCTTCAAGATTCATTCATATGGTATGAAAATTTCCCTCTGAATTACTAACTCTTTATGTAGATCTAGAAATCCATATTTATTTTGCATATTAATGACCACAGTCCTTCCAGATACTTCCAAATCTTCAACTTCTAGCTTTAGGAATACGCAGACATGCTTTCAAGTTTCTACATGTGGGTTTAGTACCTACTGCAGTTTGTGCTGGAAGGCTGGCATTTTTCTCTATACAGGTTTGTTTCAGGTGTATTTGCTGATCTTGGCTAGGTGCTCATGGAAAGTACTAACTCGGTCAAAGAGGTCACTATCGTCATAGGGAGTAAATCAACTGCCACTGATTGTTAAAATGACAAAAATCTTAACAGGCCCCTTGGGATATCAGAAAGACAAACTCAGCTCATAAGACCAGCATATGAACATAAGAAGGTTTAGAAATGAGAGGAGAGCCTATTGACACAAACAGTTCTTTCTGGGTCCTATGCGGACGACACGATCCGGAATTGTGAGAATACAATAGGGAAAAATTGTCATGCAAGAGAAGGGTCTGGAGACGGGGGGCGTGTCTGAGGAGTGCAGGTGTCCAGGGGGAGTGAATCCAAGGCGAACAATCCAGGGGTATATCCAAAGGGGGAATCCAAAACGGGAGGTTGAGTCCAAGGCCAGGGGATCCATCCGAAGTAATTAAAAACAAGAACCGGGTCGGGACCGGCGGGGCAGGGAATCAGGAACAGGAAACTAAAACCATAAGGGAGCCAAACGCGGCAGGAACCCGGGCTCTCACGAATCAGGATTCAATGAGAAGCCTCGGGCAAACGCCTGCGTCTGGCTTTAAAGGTGGAACTAAAAAGAGGCTGGAATAAGGAACAGGTGTAAGCAATGGGGGAAAACGAGGAAGGGCTGGAGCGCCCTTAAGAGGGGGAGTAGCGATCGTGACACCTATGGCCCATCTAGACCGTTTGATAGTAGTAAAATTATCCAAGGATCTCAACTAGAAAACTAATTGCACCGAGTGGAGAATGCGTTGCACATTCTAAATGACTTTTACCTTCTGTTATAAAGTTACCCCTATATTAAAAGAGGAAAATACAACTTTTATCCAAAGTTCAGTGTAAAATAACTCAGAATAACTTAGAATAAATAGATGTGTGCAGACTCTTTTGCTCTAATTATTTTCTTTAAAAGTAAGGCAGATAATTATTACTCTCTTAAATGTTTTCCTTTAAGGTTCAATTCAATTCAATTCAATTTATTTTTATATATCGCCTTTCACAACAAGGTTGCCCCAAGGTTGAAGAACAAATAACATCCATAATGCATACATTACACAATTACGGTTTTTTAAAATGAAAATTTATAATGAACTTGTGTGTTTTGTTTATTAATAATATAAACTGACCATGCCAGTAGGCCCCCTGGGAGAAAGTAAACTATAACTAGTGTTTCATCCCATATCACAGACAATAAAGTTAAACCATCAGCACATGCTGTTACTTTATGTATGTGCTCCTCCCATTGCAATAGATAACGTCTTAGTCTGTGTGAAAAATATCATTATCACCTTAATATATGATTGGTTAACTGATAATCCTCAATAAATAGCTACCACATAAAGAATAGAGTACCACAAGGATTACCAAATGGGCTAATTGAGTAAAATAACTTAATTCTTATGTTCTTCTTATGTTCTTATGCACAAAGTTAAGAAGATGTTTTGTCTTCTGAGCATGAGGAAGGGGAAGAGGACCCAAGGACACATTTGGCACTGATTAATAAATGTAATGTACCAAAGGTGTGCTGACACTATATAACCCCTGAGACAGCTCTGTGAAAAGTAATGAAACCATTTTTAGAGTGGGTCTTTAATAAGGGTGAAGAGAAACTCCCTGATGCTTAAAACTGCTTCTTAAACCTGTGTGTCTGTTCATGGGTGGTCTGTAATTTCACAATGATTCAAGAACTGGGACCATCACTAATTTCTAACAATTTCCATCAATGGAAATCAATTTCCATTAATATCATTCTATGGATAGCTGAGGAGTACTGTACAGTATGTCAAACCTTAATCCTGCCCACTTTCTTTGTACTGCATATAAATATCTTGCCTTCAGAGCAACACCCGTGCATCTTTTCTTGCATGCCTCGTTCCATCCCTTAATCAACCTTACAGCACTATCATATCCCTGGAGGTGAGAAATCAGTTGGAAAAAAGTGTAGGGGAAAAGAAAACACTTTAAAGAATGATTAAAAAACAACAGTGTCCAGTTAAAAAAGTAGTACAATGACTTGCAAGCATAGGTGAAAAGGGATATTAGAATGGGTACAAAAGTAATTTATAGTAATATTAAATTAAGAAAGTACATTTTAATTAATTTAAAGGAATATTACATTGGAGGCTAAATTTAATAATAGAAGGTTATTTCAGTGCGACATTAGCAAAGAACCATTAAAGGTGAGATAAAATATATCTAGTACAGTAATTGGAAATTTCTAGACAATGGAAGGGAAAAGGCTGATATACAAAAATATCATGTATTTCAATCAGATGTTTACTAAGGAAGAATTTAGCAACATGCCTAGAACAGCAGAAAAACAAAGTTCTGTATTAAATAGTATTAGCATATTGCAGGAGAGTATGTGCAATGTTACAACACACATAAGGAATGTCACCAGAATAACTGATTTGAGTGGTGAGATAGTTTGACCTGATAACTTTATCTTCAGTTCAAGACATCTTACAGTATGTCTTATCTTAATTGCTAAAAAATAATATTTTCCATTTTCTGGTTATTGTAAGAGGCAACACTCTTTTGTAAAGAATGGAAGGAAATTGCTTTTTGTCTAATCCTACTCAAAAATGGAGTATTTAAGCTTCTGACAGAAAGCCATATGATCTGGAAAAATGAAACCGTCTGAGGCCATACGAGACAAATGTATTAATCTCAGACTGTTGTTTTAACTTGCTCCAGTTCTGGGGCAAAATTGTTTTTCTTTTTTATTTGTATATCTTTTATAATTTTATTCCCTAATGTACACAAAGACAATGACATTGAAACTGTAGATCTGTCAGTAGGATCAGCTGTACTCCAGGCCACAAGAAAAATGTTGCCAACAGCAATCATTAAATTTGTGAAAACTGAGCAACGTGTACACAAACTCCTGCAATGACTCCCCTCCTTTGAGGTGAAGTCCTAAGTGAGTTTGCTGTCTAGCTAACAGTGAGGCTGGGAATTCCTCAGGTAACTCTGACCTCATCTGGGCCAACTGCTCAACAAAGATCCACTATTATTGTGCCTTCTGTCAAGCACTGCTCACTGGTGAGATAATGAAATATAACAAAGCTACAGATTCAAATGGAAAAAGACAATAGAGAACCTGAACTATAATTGAAACTAGTGGAATCCATGCATTTGACATTTGCATTCTTTGTGTCATCTAAGCAGGCACTTTAACACATCTTTCAATGCTTAAGCAAATCCTTAACCTGGTTGGTTAAGTGGTGACGTGGTTTTTAGGATTTTTTTCCCATCTGCTTAGACACAGCAAAAACAGAGAAAGTGATGACAAACAGTTTTGACAAAAGTATAGTTTTCAAATGGCTAATAGTTGCTTTAAACACACTTTGAGTCTGATCACACCTTGGAAATTTAGTATGGGCGAGGCCATATCAAACTTCTTCTGGACGCAATGATGACCAGCACTTTGGAAGCAATGTATATATTGAATGGATATTGCTTCCATCAATAGAGACCAATAGGTGGCACTTTGGACCAGAGATTCCAAACAAATACCTCAGCAACCTGACAGAGAGACCATGCTACTGAGGGATGTACTTAAAGGTCCCTAGGCTCCTTGGAAAAATCTAAAACACAAGTTATACAAATTTTCTTTCTTGCCCGCCTCTCACTTTTCATGCCTCTTGTGTAAAAAAGTCTAATATAATTTCTGCTTGAACTAGATAAATAAAAACATATATGAAAGACAGGTCTAGACGTTTGTGCATAAAATTACAGATAAAATGATAAACAACTGGCATATAATGGTATATACAGTACATACAATATAACACAAATCTACTGTAACTTTCACAATCTAATCGGAGAAGCAGGAGACTATCCTGTACATTCATACAGTACATGTACACTCACAAATGCACACATTATTTACTAACTGCTAAAGCCATGATCCACACTCCTGGTCCTAGTCCTCAGTTCACTCAAAATTTTACTCTGATTAGGTGCTAGACTTAGTCTAATTTAGGCTGTTTCCATGTTTTTAGTCATTGAGGAGTTTGAGACTCTTCATGACCAAGAATGAGGTCACTGTGCCAAAGAAATATCTTGTTGGAGACAGCAGGAAGCTTTTTTAAGGACCTTTAAAACTGATTGTCTCTGTATGACCCTCGTTGCAATCAGCTGCTTCCAGCCTACCACACATCATTTTAATAACTCAGCACAGAGAGCGATATCTACTTCAGTATAGAAGGTTTTAAATGTATTTTCCTGTCCGCATTGTAGAAAACAGAAAGGCAAGACAAATTTCTTTTATGAGGCTGGGTTTACCAGTGTGTCAGTACAGAAGAGAAACATAAAGTAAAACTTCAGACCTACAAGTGCATTTCAGCACATCTGAAAAAAAAACATAATAAAAATCTGAAAATAGATTAGAGGCAATTTAGATTGCACAGCACAATCTGAATTCAAGGAATATAGTTTTGAAAAAAAAAAGAATTGCGTGTTTTCCTTGCATTTTAGATTTTGAAATGACTTTTAAAATAATTCTTTTTCCTTATGTCATTTTGTATACCTTACAGTTGTCCTGTTCAGTTGTTTATGTGGTATTACATAAAAGTAGAAAAACTAAAATAGTGTATAAAAGAAAAACAAGCCAAAAAAACTGAATAGCACATAGACACAAAATTAGCCGGCCTATAATTTACCTCAATAATAGCCTCCTGAGATTTCCATTCCTATAGGGGTGCCACCTTTTCTAAACGCTGAACTTGGATGACATTGCTCACATAATAGCTTGCATTAAAACAATTATCTGTTCCACTCTTTTTCTCTTTGTACCATGCATGTTGCATATTCTACAGCAAATGAAAGAAGTCAGTGCTTTCAATCTCTAGGTTATGTGAACATTAACTGGTAAGGTAGTCACTTTATTACAATGCCTAAGCAGGAGATGTGTTTTTTCACATTTTCTTCCATTCTCTTTTCCTTGTGAATTACTCATCTTTGCTATCTTAAAATGTTACTTGAGAAAACTAAGCCTTTTGTGTAGTTTTGTAGAAACATTTACTTGCTTAGAAACAATACAGCAACCAATTATCATCAACCCTGAAAAAAATATGAGGAGCATTAAAAATCTGTGTTTTTAGTCAACAAATGCATATATCTTGTCAGTGTATGTACAGCACTACTGAACAGGAGTTAAGAAATGTAGAACCAAAGGTCATCAGTGCCTTTGGAGGACACTGGCTTCTCTGTCAGAATGGCACCATGTACAGAGATGTGTTTTCAAGTGACAGCTGTGATTCAAATACCCACACATTCAAATACCCTTCTCCACAGAAGGGGGAGAAGGCTATGAACTTTCATGACAGTGAGAAAGATATTCATGAGGATAAGTGTATAGCCTTGTCCAGTGAGCATGAGCAAGTGAAGAGATTCAAAGATGGCCTGAGATGGCCTGGCCTGGTTGATGACTCCAAGGTGTTCAAGGACAGGGGCAGAAAACTGCAAGAAATTGATCAGGAAAATGTCTAAAATGTCTTAAGGTATAACCCTATAGAGAAAATCTCTCCTTACAAAACAGTATGAATGATCAAATTTGCATTTTAGCTCAGCATGTCAATATCATACAAAAATCTTTACTGACCAACTGATGAAGCAAAATAAAGTCCTTAGTTACTTTAAAACTGAATTTATTTTTCATTATGTTTAAATTTATTCTTAACAATTTTATCAGAGAATAAGGAGCATGTCCCTTTCCTGTGAAACATGCACTGTCAGAGCCATCTGCTATTTTAAACAATGTGAATCCCACAGTGCCCACAAGCAGTAAATATACAGTACTGTACAGCAGAGCTGCATGTGATCCTATTAAACAAACCTAAACTTACTGCTTTATTTGAGCAACTGTACATCCCTTCTTAGTGATTATAGTAGTTCAGGTCCAAGTACTAAAACTTACTTTATTTTACCCCTCAAGCTCCTATCTCCCTATGAAACATTTCATAACACAGAGTTCAGCCTTTATTGGATAGACTCTGCTTTGTAACCACTTGAGAGGTTTTGAGGGCTTTAATAAGGAAATGAAAAATGTCTCTGCTCTATGCCATTTTCCCCCTGTTTTGATCACTGTTTCTAAAACACTGTTTGGTTTAGCAATCGAATGGCAAGACTCTCTATGGAGCCACAAATCCACAGGACATGTATACTGGGGAAGAATAACATATAGCACTGACCTTTCAGTGTTCAGTGAATGCAAGAATAATCAATTCAAGACAAGTCAGAATATTGAACTGAGTTTTTAACATAAGATCCATGCAACTATTTTTTATTAACCTATCAATATTTAAAAAGCTTTCAGAACTTTCCTGGATAGAGAATCATAATTGCTAATGTAGTTTTTTTCATCCCAATATGTGAAAAAAAAATCACTGCACAAGCAACTGAAAGTTTTCACTGTTGCATATGATTCTAATATATCCGTCAATATTCTCTAGCCCTTTTTATGTTTATGATTAGTTTACTGGCAAATTGTACTTTCTTTGTGAACTCTGTATTTTTTCACAAAACAGTAAAATCATCTAAGGGAGCCATGTTGTTCTTTTTCTATTTTCACATGTTTATGTGTTCTATGTTTATCTCATATGCACATTCACCTAATCCAAATACATCTGACTGTATTTATAAAACAAATACCAACAAGATAGCTGATATTTTGTAAAACTAAAAACATCATGTTGATAAATGCTATTTCTCACCAAACAATAATTATCTTCAAGTATAAAATTTTGAATTTGACATTTGACATAAGGCATTTTGGTTGTAAAGTACCTGTGATCCTTTATATGAATGCATTTTCTTTGCCATTTTAATAGGTTGCACGTTAAAGTAAATTAATATACTTAAGCTAAAAGTGTTGATAATACTTTGGAAAGTAAGAATCCAACATACTGGCATGCAAATATATAAATTATAATATTAGTTTTTCAATTACCACTAAGCAATGATATAGATGAGCCACAGGAGTTTATAAATACATAACAAGTTCTCTACTGATTATAAGACATTGTAAATGGCACTGTGGTGATGAAATAGAATAATGTCCTTTACTTAAAGGTATGTTTTGAATATTGATGCTTGAGGCCTTGAGGCCACCTTCCTGTTTTTCCATACGCTTTGTTCAGCTAGGAGATTAAAAGTGTCTCTGTAGTGTGGGATTTTGTCTTTGTGTGAGCACGTGGAATTATTATGTAAACTAGATTATTCTTTGGGGATCATGTTTTATGCTTTTATGTTGCAATATATTGTTCAGAAATCTATGAACATTACCACATTGTTTAATTTTAAATTCTCAATGATATTTACAAGGGGAGTATATTTCAAATGTAAATTTGATAATAAATCATGAATATCAAAAACAATTGGAAAGCATGCCTGTTTATACAGTATATATATACATACTGTGTGTTACAAATAAATTAAATATTAAAATGTATTGTACAATACATTTAAAATATATTTTAATCATATTGCACATATCTAAATGTATAAGAATACACTTTTAACAATTTGTGCTAAAGCACTGTAGAAAATAGAAAATTGATTATTTTTTTCTAATTTAAAGTTAATGCTTCATGACTAAGTTTTAGAATCATAAACATAAAGTGAAACAGAACATTGTCAAGTGAAAAATAAAGTAATGATGGGAGGTAGGCACAAATTAGTTTTCACTAAATATTGTTGAATATCACAGACCAGGGTCGTATCAATTCTTATTTAAATCATTATTACTTTTTAATTAAATTACAATTATGAAAAAAGAGACCTTTAGGGCATCTGTATATGAACAGAATTCCTTTCAAAGTTTCTTTTCAAATGGCAAAATTTGTTTCTAATTTCCAAAAAGCGTTTTTAAAAGTTTAACAGCAAATATAGCGTGAGACGCTATGTAAACCAAAGACAAATTAAAACGAAAACTGATGTTGGAATTTTACCTAACCTTTATTTTGGAACAAAATGTGGAGATCTTAAATTTTCTTTTTTTTTTCTTGTTAATGCTCATTTAGTTACTAAAGTCAGAAACACGAGAATGTTAATTTGAAGCAGAACTAATCTAAAATTCCTGAAGTAATTGCAGGAAAATGGAGTTCTGTGGCAGGGTTTGCTAATAATTTTTTAACAATCTTTCATAAACTTTATTGGTCCATAGTCCATAGTTTATCTTTTTGATTATAATTTTTACAATTCTATAAAATCCAATCATTCATGTACAGTATATCTCCACTTTTGTAAATTCCTAATTCAAATAAAATGTCAATTCCTTTTCATACATGAGTATTTTTTTGTATTTATATTTTAGTTCAGTTTATATAGTTACATTTTTAATGGCAACTGTAATGGTGAATATTCAAGTTCAGCAAAACAAAAATATTGCCAATGTAATTGCTTTGTTGATTGCCAAGACAACGTTTAATACGTTAATACAACGTTTGTGGTATTAAACTGCTGTTTAGTTAATTAGACGTATTCACTATAATACCTTTAATAATTTTCATTAATGTTAGTATACCCTTTAGTAATCCTCTATTAACTCTTAATAGATAGTGAATACATAATATATGGCATTCACTATTGATTATATATTGATTATTGAGTTATAAGTATAGTTTTTAATGTCTACCCATTTTAAGTGTATGATCACTTTAACATCTTGTCTTGTATTTTAATGTATTAAAGACATTTCAAACAGGTTGTGTTTTGTGAATGCTCACTTGTCTTGGTAGCATACTAATGTCTACTCTGCACGTATTAGTAATTAGTGTAGTAAGAGTTAATATAATATGTATTTATAATCTTTTAAGTGTTAATAAAATATAATCTGGCCTGCATTTTTTTTCTAAGATGCATAAAGGACAGGTGGTCTTATAAATTATTCTATTAATATCACTAGTTTTTGCTGGATACTTTCATTTGTACTTTGGAAAAAAAAAAGAAGTTAAGTATTTGCACTAGAAAAAAAGTAGTGCAAGTTAGTTTCTTGCACTTTAAGCAAAAAGGCCTAGGAGCAGCTTTCTTTCAATCCAAAATGCGTGATAAGCAATGGAATTCATATATCCCTTGAGAGTTAATACATTAAAAGTTTGTAGTTTCACTAGATCCCTAAAGCCAAAGGTAAACATGATTCAGAACACTAAGCCAGGGTTTTCATATTGGCAACATCAGCAAAGAGATTTTGTTACCCTTTTGTGACTTGTGGGGGTATACATACTGTATTAATCCCTTCAAACAGAATGCCCTGTCTGGAATAAGATATACTACTGTAGGTTAGCTGGTTAGTGCTCACATTTTAAAGCAGTTAAACAAAATAACCTTAAGAAATCATTAATAAAAATAATTTCTAGGGGGTACATATAGTAAATTGCTGGAGATATGCATGGCAGTTTTTATTTCCTTTTTATCCCTTAGGCTAACTTTAGTGGGGTTGTTTGTAAACACAATTGTCCTGTAATCAGGCTGTTAACAGTGAAACATTGACACACTACAGTATTTTCAGAATAAAAAAAGGCTACCTTGTGACTGATAGAACATAAATCTAGTCATATCAAATACTTGACTCAAATGTTTATGTCTGCTACATTTGTAATTGTAAATGGTATTAGCAATTCATTTATTTACATACCAATCAAATTCTCATTTTTTTATTATCTTTGATTGCCATTCAAAATCTTGTATAAGAATAGGTGAAACATCCCCCCCAAAAATGCTCTGTCTTTTCACTGTGTGAGCCCACAGACAGTGGTCCTGTGAGAGGTTCTCAGCACTGCAAGCTGACAGGCATCTTTGCCTGGCCATACTGTACACATACGGTGTGATTTGCTATTATTGTTTCTTCTTACGATGTTAACATAATAAGTGTAGTTAACATAATAAAAAAATATGAAAACAAGAAAAATTAAAGTACTAATGATTCAATTTGCATTTCAGGAAACACTGATTTTTTAAAAACATTTTTCGTGAAGGTGATTTCACTAGCTTTGAAAAAGGGTTTAAGAACGTTCCAGTCATACTAATTGCTTAACTGACTTTGGAAATTTGTTTCTGAAGAAAAGAAAAAAAACATATCAGTTGCTGTCTGTCAGAAACTCAAGGACTGGAGAAAAGTCAGGACCCATGTTATCACTCTAATAAAATATTACAGAGGGAACTCTAGAATGAGACAGACATCTGAAAGCATTTTGTTTAATGCATTTTAGTGGTGGTTTTTAGTAGATACAGTTTACATTTCTTGAGGGTTTCCAAAGACATCAGATCATGGAGAATGAAATGAATGGAACTAAATGGGATGCGAAGACACTATAAATATCCTTTTCCTGGCAACTACAGACAGTAAGTGTAAGTGGAAAAATATAGGAGGTTAACAAAAGAATGATGTAAGGCTGACTTTAACTTGGTCTTTAACATGAACCTAGTAACTGTGTTTTTGTAACTTTGTAAATGGTTATTTAACGTGATCCCTGAAAGGATTTCAGTAATTGATTCCATAGGTCTTATTTTATTGAAGTCAGTTTATTGGATAAAAGGATTAATATTTACTTCTAAACATTCTTATTGCTTTTAAAAAAAATAATTTCAAAGACATTTTTGTTCAGCATCCAAAAAAAAGAATACAGTACATTACTATACTGTATCCTGTAGTGAAGTTATAAATTCCATTTTCCACCGAAACACTTTCATTTCAATCCCAACAAGGAAACAGATATTTGGGACTAGACAGCTTTGAGAAAGACAGAAATGTCAAGTTTTCTGAAGATAGGTTAAAAATACTTAAATATTTTATACACATTTTAACAAAGCAAAAAGATGGTAACATCTAAATTAATTGAACTAAAAGACACAAGGACATTCTATAATGAAATCTACTATGAAACGGCAAGAGATTGTGTTTTTAGTGTGTTAAAATTATATGCCTGCCGGTTCTAGATCTCATGTTTAATCAAATTGCTTCTTCAAAAAGGTCATGACAGGCATGTCAGTTCCTCTGCCAATATGGCTACACCTTCAAAAATCTAACATTAATATGCAGTTCACTTCACCTTTGATAACCTTTTTTGCATGTGTTCCTCTCTCAAGGAATGGACACAGATTTGTCATATACTGTATGTCTTCATTGGAGTAATGAGGGAATGAAGAAAATGTGCTACCAACAAATCAAATATTGTACTAGTTTTTGTTTAAATGAAGATAACTTAGGCATTTAACTTAGGCATAACTCTCTGTCCACTTGCTATTTAACTATATGATCTAAACTGTGCTGTTAGAAACTGCTCAGTGTCTTCCCTTTGTTTGCATTAGTAGACATAATAACATCTAAAGCTGTGCCATTTATTACTTTGTTTACCAAAGCTGCTTGAACTGCAGATTATATAGGTTACATAAGGAGTAGCTTTTTTCTGCTAAGCAGCAATACATTTTCTTGTATATTTCTGTGAATAAATTGTTGACACAAACACACCTTCTTGCTGTCCAACGACATTGCATCAATGGAGAGGTTGGGTGTGTTGCCTGTGATGTATTGTAGAATGAATGCACTTTCTCAACAAAGCAGTTCTATGATATGTCCGGCTGTCCTTCCCGTATTTGTTGCTGTTTCTTTGGTTCTGTGGTCTGTGACTATGAACCACAGTCCCTTGAAATCTCATATATCACTGCAAAGGCAGGCAGCGTATGTTGTAAAATACTCCATAAAATTCAGTGGCAGTGGTTATTTCCAATTACAATAAATGGGGCTCTTAACTGAATTTCAATTATGACAACCAAGCCACTCTTTGCTCCAGCTGGTCCATTTATTTTAAATTATAATCATTATTAACATCTTTTTTGAAAGCTACTGTACATTATATTTGATGCATCCCTCCTCCACCCCATCGCCACCTGTGCAGCCGACCCTTGGTTACTCCTCACTGCATGGGAGTCCCAGCCTCCTTCTATGTTCTATGAGTTCTATGACCCTCAGCCAAGAGTGTTAAGCCAAATCTCACTATACATACAGTAAATACTTAATAAACATCCACATATTCAACTTATTCTTGGGTGGTATTATTCCCTGTGAATGAGTAATTACACTAATACAATAAAAGGTGGGGGAGAATAATAACCCTAAATTCATCCCCATACATACACAAAACAGGTGAAATGGAGTGCTTCAGGTGTCTCAAGCAAACAGCACTTCTGTGCCTTGAGGTAGGGACTAAACCTATACTCATCAGATGTATCTGTACCATAAATACTAAAGATTACAGGTTGAATTAGCACTATATAGTTCAAAGCCACCAAAACAAATAAAAACAAGAAAAGACCAAGGTCAACACTAATGAAATGGGCAAAGTAACTATATTCATCTCTGTCAGAGCATCAAACAGATATTTGGTGAAAGGTCACTTCAAGGTACCTCAATTTGAGGACAGAAGTAAAGAAAGGAGATCTGACAGATTCTGATAGGTAAGACTGGGTCCCTTCAATCATTTTCTTCCTTTGATGGACTTAGTAAAAGGCTTCTTATTGTGGTAGGTCAAAAACTATAAAACAAGATAATTACACTTGAGGGCAGGTGACAGGGAAGAGAGCTGATGTTCTTTGTTCATTTCGTGATCACAGGAAAGGGTGGTAATGAGAAACAAGTAATTCTAAAATTGAAAATCCTGCTGCAGAAGAACAATTAATCTTTTTGGAAGCATTCCATATAAGTTTGTTATAGAATAGGTTTGCACATACTGTAGAAGGGCATTTTATACATCATAAATCTACTTCAATTCACAAGCTGAAACAGTGCTCCTGAGGGATTAATAAATGTATTTTTGACGTACACAAATGTTGAATTCTATATGTTACATGACTGCACAAAAATATTTGTAGTTCCAAAGAATTCTGTAAACATGTAAATACCCTTTTGCTTTGCTCTTTGTGTTTATTTTCTCATTTAAATGATATGTAACATACATAGTTTTATGTATTTAATTTTGATAACAACTCATTTTATTTAACTACTTCATATTATTGCACACTATTTAATTAAAACATGCATGGCAAGACACTCAGTCTAATTACTTGGTAATAAAATGAAATATGCTTTTAATGTTAAATTCTGTCTCCAGATTATATACACACCACACATACTGTTAAAAGCTCTGAGCATCCTTGAGCTGCAATGTCCTCTTTTATTTTAAGTGACATTGACAATGTATAGTTTAGCCTTGTTCTGTCTGCAAATTCTGTACTCTTCGTCTGTTTTAATGACCTTTTCACAAACAATGAAAATGTTACCAGTGAAAAAACAAAATCTTTACAGCGTATGCTACCACACCACAAATGGTACCATTTCGGAAGCTGTCATGTTCTACAGTATGTCTATTAAATAACAAAATGCTTTATCAGATGTTCCTAGCAACCTGGCTTTGGCTGATTGTCTGTCCAAGCCCAGAGTTTTGTTTCTCAGTCATACTCACTCTCAAAGCATTCACCTTATCCTACTGTATATTAGCAACATGAATTTGCTCATTCGTAGTGCCCGACCCCTTCATCACATCATGCATAATCCCTCCTCTTTTTAACACTTACTATGAAATATACTGCAAATGCCTCAGGTTTTGTTTTGTAAACTATATATATATACACTGTTATTATAAATGAGCAAAAATGTTCTGAAGTGCTTCAGGAAGACTGTGAATGATTCTAAGGGAAAATTACCATTGTGCTTATCATAATCCTTATCATTCATCCTTATACAGTAAATACTCTATATAGTATACATCTGTAAGTATTCCAAGCTAAATATATATTTACAGTCTCTATAAAATAAATACAAAACATTTCCTTACAGTTTAAAATATGTTCTCGTTTTCTGCAAAGCTATGCAGAGAATTATTATTTCTTTACACTGCTTAATTTAACAGATCACCTCCTTAACTGATAACAGTAAAACTTCCCAATTTTAGAAACTGTAGATCTAATGATAACCTATAAAACATACTGAAGTGGGGATATCCACCACCAGGATACTCCTGCCTTACAGTATTATTTTCTGTAACATTTCTAAATGTGCAACGTTAATCTAAGATTATGAATCTCAAAATAATAATTGCATTGATGTGGAACTCTTTCCCATTTACTTCCTGTTTCAAAAAGCTTGTGTAGATCAGGCTGCTTTGTGACAAATCTGGCACATTCTCTGTAATGTAAATACACATGTGTAGACTACAATAGAACCACAATAGAAACTGCCAGTAAAGCAATCTTATGTAAAGTATGGTGTGACTTACTCTCCTTGTAAAAACAGAATGCAAGTTACTTCTGAAATAGGATTGCAAGGATTTATACTGTAGGTAGCAAAGAGTTTGCTTCTTTATCCTTCAAAATGCATTTTTATTAAATGTTTTCATTTTTTATGAAATAAAGCACCATGAATTTATCCTCCCTGAATGAGGAGTCTGGAATTGAACTAGCAACTATGGACAATGCTAAAATACAAAACTTAAATACCAAAATTCAGAATGACATCCCATTTTTCTTTTTTAGTCTTCCTTACAGTTAGATTTTGAGTCCTTTGGTCAAAGAAACAATGCCCTTTATTGGTCATAGTGTCTTGGCCTACCCCTCTCATAGAATGTTTTAGTCTCCTTGATTAAATTAGAAGGGGGTGGTTTATACTTTGTTAGAATATTTAAACTTCAAATGAAAGTGATTGTCTATATTCTGAAGGTGTGAGTGCTTGTCATTGGAAAACATTACGTAAGTTCTTTGCAGACTCTGCAAAAATTAATGATAATGAGACAGGCTGTCAGGAAGCAGGAACTTGTCTTCTTTCAAACCCTATAGTTGAGTCAAAATGTTATATATGAGAAAAATGAGTAATATGCCTCATTATGAATTTAACAGGAATCTTAAGCTATTCAACAGCGGCATCATTAAACACAGACAAGAAAAGGCAATCACCTTGTTTATCGAGATGAAAGGACAGACAGATGCGAAAAAGAAGTAATTGTCTAAAAATGGGGTAAAGACCAAAGCGAAAACCAATCCTGGGCTATGATTAACAGAACTTTCTTGTGGTTTCTAGAGAAGTTCTGAAAGGAAAACATTTCAAAACTTTACCCCCACAATACTACTCATTCCTGGTATACAGTACATCCCCCATGGTGAAATGGTAACTAAATGGATCTAAAACACAACTTAAGAGGATTGGAAATGAGGCTTGCGGTAAACCAAACACAGTCAACCAAAAGATTTACACAATTAAAAATAAAGCCTTGACAAATTAACTCCCCCAAATTTCAGAATGAAGTGTGGGGTACTGTAGGTTTGGATTCAACACAGAAGCTTCTGAAAGTACCATGACACTGAAGGTCCTGTTAATTAGTCTTTCAATTTTTTTAAGATGTTAACATCTTAACAAACCAAAACAGGATAATATATATGGAAATAGATAGGTCTGACAACAAGAATGAAGATACTAATAAGAAAAATACATTCATATAGCACACTTACTGTAATCCCTTCCAAAGCATTTCATGTATAGGAGGGGACATATTTTTTCTACCACTGAAGTGCAGCACCTACTGAGGTAAGGTGTGGCAGCTCTACCACAGCACAGATCAGGTAAAGAAGTAAGAAAAAGCTTCACCAAATAAAAAGGAGGAATTTTTGAAAGCCCAAATGTAACCAATACCAAGTCGCTGTATTCACTTAACAGCCAGGATTTTGAAATTTTATGATGTGGTATTCCTGCAAATAGAAAAAATTCAGTTCTATACTGAATCCATACATTCTTCAACCCACAACTCAGTTTCAATTACAATTAATCTGGCTGCAACATTTACAGTTAAATAGCAAGAATAAAAAATACATGTGCTGTATAGACACACAGCCTCACACACCCACACAGATAGCTTCCAGCAGGTTTAATCAGGTAATCCCTATGTTTTATTTTTTTAATTTATGATTTTTAATCATAATTGTTATGCATAGAATTCAATGGAAACAATATTCAGAACACTGCCATCCCACACAATAGTGTGTATTTTGTTGAAATGCAACCCAACAGCACGTCGAGAAAAAACAGATTCAATCATATGCCATATCCCCACATTCCAATATATTCTCTAACCTGCCTCAGCAATACACCTACTATACATTAATCATACCTCCAACTCCTCTCCAATTGCTTTAGTAATTGTCTGACATTTACAGCTCATTCGTTCGGCGGGAAAGGGCTCTGTGGCAGACAAAAATAATTTTCTCAAAAATTACTCACACACCTTTACGTTTTTTCTTTTGAACACAAGGTGTCGATTGGGTTCAGCCCACCATCTGTTCCAAGAAGATATCTGTGTCCTTTGTCCTCCTGCCTCTCTGTATCACAGACCAAAGAGGTGCTTTTGCAGAACCATTGAAGGTCAACTTAATATACTGTCCTTGTTAAATATACTGTAATTCTGTTCTCTAACTCAAATCCATGACACACAAGTCACAGGCATTTTCTGGGGGCTTTTCAGTGCATTTTAATCGACAACACACCAGTGAAGGGAGTCTGTCACATGAAACTAGACTGAAACAGGAATTGATGAGCCGCTGAATAGACCCCTGTAAGAAGAATTTAGAAGCAAATGACATTATTGAACATTTGTTTTGTATTTCCCTTTCAGAAAAGGGTCACATATTTCCAACATTGCAGAACTAGGATATGTACTTTTTAAAATTTTGTACAACACTTACACAGCAAAACTTTATAATAAAAAATATATTTTTTATTATGGATTATAATGTGCAAAGAATGTCAATCAGAGAACTACTGCCATGGGGGCGTCATGCAAGCTTTTGTTAATTTTCACATAACTCAAGCTGCATGATCTCCACATGATGTAAGTGGGAGATCTGAGCAGCAGAAAGGCCACAACAGTAATTAATCCTGCAGGCTCTGTCTTTATTTTTTCCCCAACAGTTAACATTTCTAATAGTGTTCCCAACTAGCTAAATCCATGCACTTTTCCATCAACCCCAGCACTGCTTCCTTGAGTGTGATATACAGTAGCTGTGGTATTAATTCAGCATCTCCTAAATCATGGGTGTTCTTCTGGGCAATTGGAAATGAAGGAGTTGTAAACACAATGAATTATTACCCAATAAATACATTGTAAACATTTCCAATTACATGCTTTGGGGAAATGGTGTGGAGAAAAAGGGGATTTAAATTGCAGTCCTTCTGATCATAAGAAAATAAATCACTTTAGAATTACACATACAGTATATGAGTATGGATTAATTTTAGGAATGAACAAATATATTATACATTCATAAAAAATTTAATTGAATAAAAACCTGGCTTTCAAAACATTCAGTGGACTCTTGAAATAATGACTAATTATTATTATCCTCTTAAACACTATTCTCATTGACAAATTTCTATAATTTTAAGTGCTCTACATTTAAAATGACTGTTCTCTGACCATAAAAAAGTGCCATAAAGATACTAGTTGGTCAGTTTGCAAGTCAGATGCTCATCTTTTCTTCTAGAAATGTCTAGAAAAGTGCTCATGAGTCTATGCATGAAAGGTCTTAACATTCTCTCCTGGTGTCCAGCACTCATAGTCAGATTTGATTAAATTCTGTTTGCTAAGTGCGTTTGGACATATCTCCAATTGGCAGTTCAGGGGTTTGAAAGAGAGAGGACATGTAAAGCTCTTGGCCAACAGAGCATGAGAAATGACAAAACATCCAGATTTTTCATTGTTGTAAGGAGAACTGTAATTTCTTTGATTGGGTAATTAGTTCCCTGCTTAATTTTTGTCATTAGAGATACAAGTAATGAGCTCCAAATGTAATCTATCAACTAAGCCCTGACAAACCTAAGAAAATATTGACGAATTCTGCATTCTAAAAACTTCTACCAAATAAGAATACGAACCAACAATTTTTAAGACAATTAAGACATGAACCAAATGAGTACTTGGACTCCATCCTTATCACACATAGAGTAATTCAAAATATAGTTGGACTTCAAATATACTGGCTGGGCAAATTGTCCCTAAACTAGATGAAAAAATATTCACTCTAATTTTATAGCAGTGATTTACTTTTAAGAAATGGAAGCCATCTTCCTCAGGAAGGAAGGACAGGAAGAATAATCCTATCACACCAATTC
Organism: Atractosteus spatula; assembly: GCF_055471065.1. Taxonomy (NCBI): domain Eukaryota; kingdom Metazoa; phylum Chordata; class Actinopteri; order Semionotiformes; family Lepisosteidae; genus Atractosteus; species Atractosteus spatula. The sequence continues at coordinate 59,247,027 of NC_142708.1, read as the reverse complement.
AACTATCACTTGCTAAAGTGTCAAATGAATAACACATACAGTATTGATTTTACTGGCCACTTTCATAGATCATACACAGTTTTCTGTACCTCTCAGAGATACCATAAAGCAGCAAGTTCTGCGCGGAAGATAGCTTATTATATTCAGCTAGTAACTACTAATTCTGACCAGTGTAATATTCAGAATTCATTGTAGCATACTGCACTCAGTGTACTGTAGGAGGATAACAAAGAGAGATGTCTATGAAATGTCACCTTTCATGAAAAAATACCCTTACAAGAACAAGTTCCTCATGGCTTAACATCAGCAAAGCAACGTTGCTAATTGAAATGAAAAAAATTAGAAGAGAATCCAAGAAGACAAAAACAAACTCTTGTGGCCATTTATTCCACATACAGTATACTGTGATACCCTAACTGGACAAGCATGCAACAAATAGTACAGAGCTGCTATTTGATTTCCATTTAGGGGTGTTTACTGACCTTACTGTTGCTGCATAATGGTGCTATTTATAAACACTGTCAACTCACCCAGTAGGAGTAATACATTTGAGGTGTGATGCATTTAAATGTAAACATACTGTACAGTCTACACCAGGATCCCCAAAAGGACAATGCAGATTGGCCTCACACTAGTGGTGTTAAATGAGTTTGATTAGACAAGGTATCTTCAGATTTCCATTTAACCGAAGACCCGTCGACTTTAAGGGCACCAACTACAGTATCTAATGCCAGCAGTCATATCGCCTTGGAGCTCAAACTGACAACTTACAGTACTGAAGCTCAACAGGTGTGAGTCTGGTCAGTATCTGGATGGGAGATCTCCTGGGATAAACTACGTGGTCTTAGTGGACCAGTAGTGGGGCCTGCAGTCTGTGTGGGTCCTAATGTCCCAGTATAGTGATGGGTACACTATGATCTAAAAAGGCGCCATCCTTCGGATGAGACGTAAAACTGAGGTCCTGACTCTCTGTGGTCATTAAAAATCCAAGGGCGTTTCTCGAAAAGAGTAGGGGTGTTACCCCAGCATCCTGGCCTTTTAATAACAATCCCCAGCTATGAACTGGCTTCATTCTCTGTTTGCCTCCCCACTGATAGCTGATGAGTGGTGAGTGTTACTGGCACACTACGGCTACCGTTACATCATCCATTGGTGGTGGAGGGGAGTCCCAATTACCTGTAAAGTGCTTTGAGTGCAGTGCCAAGAAAAGGGCTATAAAACCTTTGTTTTCCATGCAAGTGTAGAGACTACAGAGGTGAGCAACATTGATAGACAACTGGTATCTACAAATGATTAATTTATGTATCAGACTTTTTAATCCAAAGTTAACTTGAATTAATAGAGTCGGGCATGTAATTGAAACAATGAAAGTTCTATTTTCCTTCAGGTTATGAGTACAGAACCCTGACTACTACTCCACACTGGTGAGGAAGTAAGAAAGAAGAAAAAACTGATCTAATTTGATGTGTAAAATGACAGAATATAAGTTAGAAATAAAAGTTTTCTTTTGGCTATGGATGATTTTGGATTAAATTGTTTTTGTCTGTTTATGGCCTGTGCACCTGATTTGACGTGCATGTGATCTGTGATCCAATACATTTTTTATTTGAGTTCTTATGTACTGTAGCTTAAGTGAGCAGTCTAAAATACATTCAGCAGCACTCATAGTAAACTTTTCTAATCTGTTTTGAATCACACCTTTTATTTAAGATTATCTATATTTAACCATACCTTTTTTAAATTTTGATGTCTTTACACATTAGTAAGGCTCTGGTGAGCTTTGGAAAATCAGTCCCTTAGAGTATAAAAGGCACTTATACATATGCTTCCTAAGCTGCATCATAGAAATTATGACAGTGTTGGATTTAGGAGATCCTTCTCTCCGAAGTCTGGGTTTGAGAGGAATACTGTACAACATGTCATCTAGCATGGAGGAAAACACTGATAGAATGACAAGTTAATGGAGGATATAGAAGACAGCTGAATTATTCATTGACAAAAAGTGCTAGGCTGTGCAAACATGAGACAAGTATACCTAATCAGATATGATGTAACTGCCTTTTAAAAGACTAACCTTGTGTCATCAGAAAACAACATTTTTAATGCAAAGAAATCAACCTTTTCATTTAAACCTTAGCATGGAATAAAGCACAGTGGATGTCATGGGAAAGTGCTTTTCAAGACACTTTGAGCAATCATGTTTGCAGTTCTGTAACTTACCGTATTAAGCATAAAATGAAACGGAACTGTAGGTGAACAATTATACTGAACAATTATAACTCTACCTACTTCACAAATATTCACAAAATATTTCTGTATCAGTGTGTATCAGTATCAGTATGTACAGTATCTCAGGTGTACTGATAATTTATTCAGCAGACAGGTAAATTCATTATGTTGATTAACTTTTGTCGTTAACAGGGGTGATTAACAGGAGGTCAACTCTGAAAGTAAATTGCTAATAACTTGTGAGGCCACCTTTGGGAGAATACAAGCTGTGTATACTGTAGGTTCTCCTATGTCTCTTTGCAACGGGGTGTAGATGCTTTCTTGTGGGATTTGGCCCCATTCTTCTTGTAAAGTCTGGACAAGTTTGTGTCTGTACGCTGGTCTTTGAGTCATAGATGCTGCATGATATCACAGCTCATCCTGCAAATGGTCAATGGGGTTCACAGCTGGCAAGTAGGTCATAACTATAGTGCCCTCCAAAAATATTGTGGCAAAGAAGTCTAAACTGGGATTTTTACTATGAACAATAATCATTTCTCATAAAACATAAGTACCCCTCTTCCACTCCATCTCCACCTTGCAGCTAGCTCTTGGTTTATTCTTTAATATTTTCTCGAAAAGAGTAGGGGTGTAAACCTGGCATCCTGGCCAAATTTCCCATTGGCCCTTACCAATCATGGCCTCCTAATAATCCCCATCTATGAACTGGCTTCATTACTCTGCTCTCCTCCCCACTGATAGCTGATGTGTGGTGAGCGTTCTGGTGCACCATGGCTGCCGTCGCATCATCCAGATTGATGCTGCACATTGGTGGTGGTGGGGGAGAGTCCCCATTACCTGTAAAGTGCTTTGAGTGGAGTGTCCAGAAAAGCGCTATATAAGTGTAAGCAATTATTATTATTAATTATAATTATTCCTGTCTATGAATGGCATTCAGGCCTTGCCTTGTGGCGAGGAGCCTACCCACTAACCAAGCAGATTAAGCCAAACCTATCTCACCAATATTCCAAACATTCACAAAGCATTCAATTCTTGGAGTCAATTTAATTCTGCTTTCTGTGAATTAAACAAAAGTATATCGTTGAATCACTTTATTTTGAAGGAGCAAAACACATCATGTGTTTGATGTTGGGTAAATACAGTACAGTATGTCCTCGATGAAGGGATGTGAACATTCCCCTCACTTCAGCGTCTGCAGCATGTAGTCACATTTCAAAATGAAAAGCAAGGAATTTTCTGTTGAAGGGAATCTTTGAGGCTTAAAAGAAGAAAAACTCAATCCGAACCATAGCACAGAAAGTGAGCGGACCAAAATCAACAGTTTGGAATATGTACTGAAGAAGACAGAAACCACAAGCATAATTAACAATCTGCCAAGAAAAACATTTGTAATTGATGGCAAAATTACTAGAGCTGTCAAGGAAAACCTTAAAACAACCATCAGTGAAATCACCTACTGTACATCCTCCAGAGCACAGTGGTGAAAGTATCAAAATCCATATTTTGCAGAGACTTGAGATATCAGATTCAAAAGCCATCACTGGAAGACTTCTCATCAGCACTAGGAACCGAAAAACCGAAAACTTAAAACAGAATTTGCTTGGAGATACGAAGATGCTAAAAACTACAGTATACTGGCTCAAAGTTTTATGGAGAGAGGACAGCCAGATAAAGCTTTACCAAAAGTGACAGAAAGGATAAAGTGTGGAGAAAAAAGGAAATGCAAATGTGCCAAACGAACACCTCATCTGCGAAGCACGGTGGAGACAATGCCATGGACAGATCTGGGCATACATGATCGCCCCTAAAAGTGACTCACTTGTCCTTATTAGTGATACAGAATTAATTCTGTAGTTTAAAGAATCATTTTCTTTGTATGCATATGTGGACAAAAATGCTCTCATACTTATTACATGGTGCTTTGCCAGGCAGTTTGACAATGACCCAAAATATACAACTAATGCAACTAAGGAGCTCAGCAGGAGAAAAAATAAAAAACTTATACTAGTTAAGTCGATCCCCAGATTCAAATACAATGGAGAATGCAAATACAGCTAATATTGCTGTATTTAAAATATACCTAATATTGCATCGAGGGGTATTTTATTTCACCTTTGTAGCAGTTTCTTCATCTAATATTTAATGACAGGTAAAGGGGACAGAAATGAATTCAGCCTTAGTTTTATATTAATGACTATAAAATATAATATAAATCTAGCTTTGCTAGATTTTCACTATAAGGTTGTCTTTAAAGCTTTTTTAGTTCTCTATGACTGTTGATTTTTCTTATTGAAGGTCACATTTACATTGTTAAGCACATTAGCAGGAGAAAATGATTATAAATGTATGAATAGTTTCTATTGTTTCACAAGACAGTTATTTTTCTCTGAACTCCTTGTTTCTCACCCAGCAACCTCACCCCCCCCCTAAAAGCAATATTACATTTAAAGTATTATACCACACTGTTACCTGGCAACCCATTGAAAAGAATGGAATCTGTATGTTACACATCTTTTCAGTTTGACTTTAGATCTACTTGCCACGATATATTTTTCAAAGATAAGGCTTTTTCTTGTTAGCTGCTCATGTGGAGGTCAATAAAAACAGATGAAAATTCACTGATGACTGCCTATGGCTAGCTACATGTATTTTCTACCTCATTACCTGTTTTAGCTGTAAAACCCATGGGTTACAGTATACTCCCAACTCAGTTACACACATCAGGCTGACAACTGCAAGCTACTTATGTTATCAAAAATACTTTTATTTTTAAATTTCAACTAATGTCCCACACATAAGCATTAGGCATCTGAAAAAAGGAACTGGCTGTGGTCACCCTTGGCAAGGCACAACAGTATATCTTTGTATTTTATATATAATTGCAACATACAGTTAACTGTCACAAAGCCCCCATATTTTAGCAGTGCCAGGTCACCAGACTGCAATCACTGTGTAAACTCAAAGTCAAAAACATTGTGTTACAAATGTTTATTACTCCAAAGTTTCAATATTTCAAAAATGAATTTTATTCAGTACCATAATACTAAAACCATAAAGTTAGTGTTTAGGGGTAGGGTTGATAATTACTTTTTCTACATTATTTAACATTTCAAACTGTAGCTTTTTGATTGTTGAACATACAGGATATACCGTATAAGGGAATTTCTTGGTGCCTTGTTTCTCTCTTTTCCTATGAATTTATTAAGTGCAAACAAAATGAATGGTTAATCTCTCTCTATATATGTTTGTCCATGTTACTTCGGAGCTTAAAGGACTTGTAAGCATACTGGAGATTGGTAAAGATATTGTATTGAATTAACCAATTGAAAATACATTGTGTCAACACTCTACAGATGTATGAACACCTGAGCTACTATTTCACTATCACCTCATCCTACTTACTGTAGTTGCTTCTATATACAGTAAGTGACAAATACAACAGCATTTATTACAAAGTGTGGAAAATAAGACTAAACAACACACTTGCATACTGTATACAGAGCTCAGGCCTTACAAGAAATTCAGGAATCGGTGTCAGAACTGTGAAATCTTCAACTGGGGGTATCTGTTACAGCCTATTTCAGACAATTTGAATACAACTTAAAACCAGTTTTCATCTTTTTAATCCTGACAACATTTTAATCCAGACAACATGCAAAAGACGGCGCTTTCTAAAAAAAGTAAAAAAATATAATTATATATTTCTGCATTGCTGCATTTGTTTAAGAGAGAATACCCTGAACATTTTAAAATAATTTGAGTCATGCATTTAGCAAAATGTACATGCGTTACCCAGAAATATACCACTTTGTGTGCTGGCTGTAACGACTAGTGGATTCATCCCTATTGGAACCTGGTCTCTTGGCATATTCTTACACACATGTTCCATCACACACAACTAATGCAAATTTGTTTTTTGATTTTCAAGTTATTAATCATGCACAATTTTAATGAGATTACAGGGTTGATAATACCATCTCAATTCAGCAGCCATGACTGTGTCAGGAGTACCTTAGAAAAGCCATAAATACTGCTCAGTCTACTGTGTCTAACAGGAGCCCATGTATAGTGTTAAATACTGCAAAGTAATTTAGGAGATTCCCTGAGTGAAGCTTTGACAATACGAGTGTGCTTACCATTTTTCCAGATCTGGTTGTGTTCTGCTTCAAATAGCTTGGCCTTATAAAAGATCAATACTTGTACAAATATGCCTGCTTGAACGTTTTCCAAATACAACATATGCCTGAATCAACTTCAACAGAAATAAGCACACATTTTATTTGACATAGCCTAGGTATAAACAAGGGTATATCGGCTGTTCTGTGGGAGTGCATGCACATGGGTGTGAATGTGTGTGAGAGCATTTACAATGTTAACTGTGAGAAAAGGCTTTTCATCCACAGTGGGACAGAGTTAAATATTTAGTTTATTAGAAATGTTTTAAACATTGTCTAAATTTTAATAATAATGGAGAGTGGGCCTGGTCCTTACAACATGTTCTAGCAGTTTGATAAGCAAATCCTTCTACCAAGTAACTCTGGTAACTCTATCTCATGCAGTAGAAGATCTGTATCTTTACAACACATTTTGTCATAAAAGACATGCCATCTCTTATAAGTAAAACCCTAATTGTATAGCTGTTTGATTAATTCCTGCTTTTAGAGGGCTGTAGGCTATTGTACAAGTCATACTAATGAAGGATAAAATTAAATACATGTGCACATCATTAACATGTTTTTAGATCTACATGTTTGTTAATGTAAATCAACTTAAAATTAGGTCACGACCTTGAAATGTTCTCTACCTTAGGCTGGCTAGAGTCTACTAGAGCTTGCAATCAATGGGTAACTCAACATCATTACTAATACTACAAAAATTACTAATGACAATTATTTAAAAATAATAATTTTGCTTCTAAGCCTTTCATCATTTTTTTCAATTGGGTTTTTGAATGATGTGACAGCAGGAGCCATTTTAGGAGTTATTGTTATGTAACACTACCTCAGTCATCTCCACCCTGCCCAACCTTAGGTTCACCTGGCCAACAATACAACAGTTTGGGGTTTTGAGGTTCTCCTGGGCCACACAGCACTTTTCCTTAGACAGCGGCCAAAAGACTAGGTTCTCCATCACGGCATAACTCTGCACTGAGCAGAAGCCTGAGCTTCCTGCTTTTTTAAACTGCCACCTGACTAACTCTTCCAATAACAGGTGACCGAGGGCAGCAATTTATCTGCCACAGCACTCTGGGAAATGTGGTCCAGACAAGAATCTGTATTTTGTCCGTTCCATTGACCTCTCACAGGGGTGACAAATATTTTGTAATAAGCTTATTATGCTGCGCCCTGTTATACTGTATATACAGTAAAGCATAGACTGTATATAGCGTATATATGTGTACTGCAATTTGGTTTGGTTGATATGTGTGAGATTAAAAGATCTGGGTGTGTGGATGTGAAATTAGCCTGACACATGAGACTTACATGTGTCACCTAAGAAACTTTACAAAATAGGGGATTCCACCTGGCTCATCTCACTTGTTTTACTCTAGTGATCCGAGTATGCCAGGCAGCCATTTTTTTCTGGTAATATTCATTTTTGATCTTTATTGTTAAACTTAACTATAGCAATAAATGTATTTATTAGCCATTAGTCATGTGATAAAAGTGATAACAAATTAAACAGTTTCCAAATTATTTTTACTGACTTAAAGGGGGGAAACCCACAAATCAAAGTAAAAGTAATCTTGAGTGTCTAGCTAATGTTAATACAGCCATGTATTGACCATGTGTTTTCAAAGCCTCCACGAACTTCAGGAAATAAAATATTTTGACTCAATTTCTCACCAGAGGTTCTGTGCAAGTGTAATACTGTACATATTTGTCTTTTGCATGACTGCATCAGGACTAAATTAGCGAAAATCCTACTTATCTGTTACCATTTACCCAAGGAGATGTGTATAGTTTGCCCCCAATTTCCTGCCATGCTTATACAAACGCTTTCAGTTTGATTTTAGAGAAAATGCTTTGTTTATCTGTTGCAGGCTGACATAATACATGTCAAGGCTGCTCATGTTTAAACATAAAAAAACAGGGCATCTTACCACTGATACATAAAACTAGTCACACCCTTCCTTTGTATATACATCACAACAGATTATTTACATGACTCTGGATAGCAGAACGATGCATGGAAAATCTCCTCTATGCTTTGAATCCCATAACATTTTTCTAAGAAAAAACAGTTATAGTTTCCATGGGATCGTTTCTAATTCTAAAAACATCAGTTTTGTCAAATCCAGTTTTTTTCTTAATGTGGAAGTTAAAGCAGTCTTCACCTCATTTGTAGACAATACATTGCAAACTTATTCACCACCTTATTTCAATAACTTCCAATTTTGCTGAGTTACAAATATGCAATTGTTGTTAAAGTGAATACTTTAATCAAAACTTGAAAGCTCACACTGAACACTTTTAATGGTGAAAGAAGTTACAAGCCAGTAAAAGCTTCAGAAAATTAACACCAAATTATGTTGATTGTATATTCACCTCCTTCAATTACTGTATATTGATTAATTGAATAACCTTTGTTACACCTGTAACAAACCTGAATACATCTGTGTGGGTGAAGTGACAAATTGTATTAAAATTAAACAATACAGTTTGCTATTCTAGGCATGCAGGTATAAAGATATAGATAAAAAAAGATAAACCACTATTTCACTCTAAGATGTGTTATTATAATCCAAATTGCATGAAAAGTTAATGCTTCTAAAAAATTCATTGTTTTATTGAATCTTTCTCTAGAGAACCTGTTCAGATTTTGTTTGTCTATTGCTAATCTGCCTTTCTTGCTTTATCATGTCATTCTTTTGGGTCTCCCTCTTTCAATAAAATGATATGTATTTATGTCATTGTCAGTATAGGTAAAAAACAGAAAAAAAAGATAATTTTCTATAGACAATGTCCATCTTCACATGTACTGTAGTACATATTGTAGTCACAAATGATCACTTCATAGCTATGCAAAATTTTAGATTCTTTTCACTCAACATTTTTCTTTGTTTACAATTTTGTGTTAATGTTCTCTTGATATTTTAGCCATTTGGCTTAAAAATAACAGCTAATCCTGAGTCTGTGTTTCCTAAAACAAAAGGTGGCCTTCTAGTTATTATGAGTAAATAGAAATAAATGATGTTAAAGAAGAGGAACACCTGACAATGACTCATCAATTAAATTTCCCTCATAAATGTGATGGACTAGCTACAATACTACAGCACTTCATATTAGCTACTCGTGTATAGTTTAATTTGATTTGCTGTGATTATTTTTAAGACGATTGTGAACCATGTGAATTAGGAATCACTAAGCTTCTTCTCAGGATATATTGTAAGCTGTATTTATTGATGAGTGAGCTTTCCATTTGCTTCAGGTATCTGAGACTCCATTCTTGGTGTCATGACTACTCCAAAGTTCCCTGCTGTATGAAATATTTTCTGTAATATATGAGAATCACAAAATATGAAATGTCCTTAAATTATAGTAGAATATACCAGGGTAAAAAAGGTGAGATAAATTAATCCGCAGACCGCAGACAGGAGTCTGGAAAGATTTATGATTTATCTCATATTAATCCTTATCCCAAAATTAGAATAAAAATACCTTCTACTAAATTAATTATTAAATTCAGTGTATATAATAGCTATGTTAGCCTTGATTTTGTATGTGTGTTTGTGCAGTCACCTTGTCATCATAATTTAAACATTGGACATTAAAAACTCAAATTCTCTGTATTAATCATTCCTTTTAAAAGCACAGCATACACCAATTTCAAAATAGCAGTGTGTGAAACAAAATATGCAGACACTACCAAAGTAGATGTTTTTTCATTTTGACCTTGGAATCAAAATAGCCATTATTTACACCTATACCATCACAAGATGCACAAGAAGTCTTCTGTGCCTAAACGCACTTGTTATTGTTATGTCTGTTGCTTAGTAACAGCATTTTCTTTGTGAATCTGAATTACTCCTGTCAAAAAAGACCATTATTTATATTTTATAATTATTAACTCATTCACTTATTTTGTATTGATAATCCAGCTTTAGTCTGGAAGCACTTAATTTAGATTCTTGTTCTCCAGTGTCTACCCAAAGACTAAAAAAAAAGTGTTACCTCAAACCCAGAACAAAATGCTCAAGGAATAAAAAAACACAAACACCAAATGGTACTACACAGCACAAATGTCTAATAACAAACTTGCATGACAATTGTACTGCACATGTGAGAAGGATAGACTTCTGTTAATCTGTTAATGATACTGTTCTGGTCATTCCAGGACATGTAATACCACAATGTATATGTTGTTAATATTCCAGAATGCTATCACCTGTCTATTAGGTTATTAAAGAAGAAGAAACGATTGAAAAGAGAAGAGAAAGAAACTTATGAGACCTGACAAACAGAAAAATATTTTTTTTCGGGTCAGAACTGTAGTCAACATTTTTTTATTTCTAATAATGGGTTAATATCATAACATATTCTTCTATAATGATTTCTGCAAAACAATCAATAAGAAACTGTTGTAGCAGTTTTCCTTTGTTTTCTTTTTTCTGTTAGGAACAGTTGAGCATGATGTCAGGATGCCAGTTCTAAATTCACAAGATGTCTGATGCAGGCTCCTTGCTCACATTAATAAGAGTTATACTTGCTCTTTTAGCAGGGCTGCTTAACAAGGTATCTTCCAGTCTGATTTGACTCCCTCCACTAACTTACATAGATTTATTATTTAACTTGACGTTAAGACATTTTAAGATACATTAAGACTGTAATTTAACTAAAAGAGATGTTAAATTACTTTTTATTTTCATGTAAAATATTTTTTAAAAAGTGCAACTGAAACATTGTGCATGGATTAAAACTATTTATTTTACGATATTGTTCACTGTATTATAGCCCAGTTTATCAACAAAAACAGTTTTGACTTTGGTGTTCCTATGCATTTTGAGGGCACAATGTCTCTATAATTGACATTACAGGAATAATTCCTGGAATGAAGATTAAAGCACTTACAGTACCTTAAAAAAGGATTTTATTTTTGCTTTTTAATCCTAATAAATATCTAGATCAGTCTTCATTTAATTTCCATATCAACCTGCATGCTGCCCCAGCCTGATATTTTCAGTATAACTGGATCATGTAACCAAACGCATTTCCACTTTAAAAAAACTCAGAATGATCAGTTTCTGTGGCTACAGTCTTGTGTTAAGTATCACAGTAACAGACAAAATCTTTTCATTAAAGGTTTATTTAAAATTCAACTAGAACCTTTCTAATAGGCTACAGGTTTACTAGTCATTTAATCACCTGTGGTTTCCGTTTGTATATTTTGTATGGTGGGAAGATGTAAACATAGGAAAATAACAGCAGCAGATCAACAAATAAATTGTGGTCCGTTTCCTTTTCATTTGATTATCCAGTTCATGGTAAAAGGAAATGGAAATTTCCTGAGCAAAGCATAATTTAATCAGTAATGCAAAACTAAGTCTCTAAGTCTCTGAACCCAGAACAAAATATGGAGACAGCGTTCATTCTCTCCCTCTTTAATTTTTAAGAGTGAAAAAGATAAAACCTGTGATTTCTTAATTTAACATAATTGTTTAATCTCTCTTAGGGATTACAAGAGAGGTTCCTCGCAAAATTATAAAAACATGGCCCATTCTCAAGCGTAATATTTTAATATCAATTAAGAGTTTTCTGTTAAATATTTATGGATGCGGGACCTTTATGAAAATGAAAAACCTGCAGAAGGTTATGATTAAATAAACCTAAACATCAGCAATAAAGGGAATATACTGTAACTAATTAACCACAACCAATTAATAATAATACTTTCATTTTTTTTACAAGGGAATATGAGAAATTGTGATGTAACTTAAAAGGCACAATAGCCTTCCTACTTACTGCTGTACATTGTAAAAAATTATCTTCAGAGAAAGGAGAAGCCTATTAGTTTAGATCTGACATAAAATACTTGGAACAATATCAGAAACAAACAATGCTTTTATACAGGCTTTCTTTCTGTGAAACCTTTTGACTGTACTCTTGAACCTGTAATGTACCATCACCTTGTTTCACTTAATATTTTCTCAGCCTTGCTTACTTTTATTATGTAATAAATGCATTCTAAGATAAGAAAAATAGATACCAACATCATTTCATCATTTAATTGCTTCACTAAAAAAGAGACAGTTTTAAGTACAGTACTGCCGGTGCTAATGTCTTGCAGATGAATCTATTCTTACTGCTAAATTACTGTCCTGAGAAGAGTGCATTACTCCCAGGAATGTTCCCTGTTTAAGAGAGAACACAAACGCAAGTGATCATTGAAAATCCACTGCAGAAATATGGTCTAGACTGCCAGAAAGTGAAAACCACAAGCAAACAATAAGTTTGAGTAGGTACTGTATTAGATTTTGTCTCTTAATCATTAATCTAGACATTGGAGCACTTCTGGTAGCGCCTATAAGGGTGTCGTCTGTTAATAAGGTAGTCAGGAACAGGCATAAAGTTACTTACTACATTAACAGTTTGCCTATTGTCATTCAGACTGGAATTAAAGGTTTGGTAACATCAAGAATAGGTGCTAATAAAGTGCTTTATTTTTGTGTATTCATTATAACATACACATAACATGGAGATAGACACACGTGTCCTTTAAGTAAGGGAATTAAAAAAAACAGCATTAAGACTATTATTAAACTCATTTTCCTTTTATTATTTATTTATCCTATTTAAGTCGATGCTCTCTTTCATGTTATGAAATGTGATTTTTAGTCTTACAGTACAATACTCGAACCTAAACCTTTATTGCTTCCTTGGATAGATCATGATTCGATTTCCACATTAACTTGCATGAAGGTCTTGTTTTCAAACTGTTAACATTACTTTACTTGCATATGTAATAAGTTATATGGTTATACAGTATGTTGTATACTGTACTTACTTTCTAACCCGTTCATCCATCTTGTCAGTTTTGCGCACACTAACAACTGCCTGAATAACTTTGGCCTTGTGCTCTTTACGGGATGTATCATCAAGTATGACCTTCCCTGCCACAGGAGAATTACCTGCAGCCATGTTTTTACTGTGCTTTCTTACAGCCGTGACCATAACTGTCGCTCGGCCATAACTCCCCTGCTGTACTGTCGCAGCTGTTGTACTCTGATAACCAAGGTTTGGGCTGGCTGTGCATCACTAAGACGGGATTATGAGTGCACCTCTACCTTGAGGCAAGAATATGGAACGGAAAACAAGTGTAGGTAATTCATATTACGTTGCTCACAAAATACAATCCCATTCCCCATGTTGTATTCACTCTTTTTGATTCATTAAGGCGTTCTTAGATTAATTTTTTGCTTTCACAATGGGCAAGAGAAAAAAAAATTAGACTTGATGAACAGCATTCGCATACACGCCTTTTCAAGCTTTTGTCAGAGCACGAACGTCTTTGTGATCATCTGCACAACACAATTAGCCGTTGCCGAGCAACATGGACCGGATGATCATACAGAAGGAAAAAAGTGCTTTTTTTCCTCTGCATTCTCCAGGTGGCAAGTGATACGAGATGATGGTATCTATGTATGCTGGAGACATGATCAGAAGTTAGAACAAGTGCATGAGAAAGTATACACATGCTAAAAGTGCATTCCACTTCTTATGACTTTTCTATGACTACAGAAGACCACAAAGGCCATTATAGTGGCTCATGACTCTGATGTAAAAGGGGTCTCTATAAATGTTTTTATACCATCAGATATTAATTACTATACTGGTTGGAACACATAAGAATGTGTCATTAGTAAGAAGACCTACCCATTTTTCAACAACATTTATTGGCAATGGGAAAGGCCTCTTTTGACAATTGGAGTATAGAACAATTCAATGCCTTTTAAGTGCCTTGGGGCACTTGTTGTGAAAGGCGCTATATATAAAATAAAAAGTGCATTGCAATTGCTAATCAAGACTGCAATTTAAATACTACAAAGTATGAAAAAGATCACAATTTAAATTCTACTTGTTTATTTGAGCACATGAAATTGTGCTGTTTTTTCTGAAGGTCAACCTGATGGGTAACTGTGTGTATTTGAGCACATTACAGCACTGTTGTATGAATGTATTTTGGTACAGCATTAATACATATTGTAGTCCATAGCTTATGTTTTTGGCTTATGTTTATAGTGTATGCGTATTGGCTAAACTAACAGCCTATATTACCATGTGAAAAAAACAGTAAAGGAATTATCTAACCAATGGCCCTAGAAATATATACAGTATAATCCAAATAATTAAAAAAAAACAATTTCCAATTATTGATTGGTATTGGAAACCAAAAGGTGGTCTCTTCTTACAATTAACATTTAATGAGGATTTCTCCCTTAATAGGATTTCCCCATTCTAAGTGGCATTTTAAATCTTTTAAAGGGAGAAATATTAAGGAATCTTTCTTAAAGAGCACTGACCTGTGTATAACTTTCTGCTACTATAGACACACACCAATTAAAGAGAAGCTGTTTCTTTATCACTCTTACAGTATATTAATTAATGTTGTAACAAAGTTATCTTCAAGCGCATGACAAGTTAAATCAGCACTGACTTTCACTGCACAGAATCTGCCTGGCCAAAAGAGCACTCCATTTTACTTGAAAGGACAGTAATAGCCCATAGCATGATAGAAATTTAATTGTAAGTAGCTTGGTGATCCAAGATTCTCATAAAGAATCCTCACATACTGAGGCCCTAGAGTTCAGTCATCCCAGGCTCAGGTATGGGCTCTGTCAATAGCTGACCATGCCAAAATCCCCCAGGCAACTGGGCACAATTGGCTAAGGTATGCTGAATACTAAAATGAGTACTGTGACGCCACCAGTAATAAAGTAGTGTAGGTGTCCATTTCCCCCCTGCAGTAACTCCATGCCCATGGCTTGAATATCAGCCTTCTTCATGCCCCTACACATTTCATACCCAACAAGACCACACCAGATACTAAGATACTGATGTGTTTGTATAATTTGCTCAATTTTAAGCTTGGTGTTTTGTTACATCATAATTATGTTAGTGATGCCCATATTTTTACTGGCAGGGCACTATATTTTGATAAGCATTTTAATATCAAATTTTATTTCAAATGTAGCAACTTATAAGGAAAGCATCTTTCACAAAGCATTGCACATCAAAATCAATTCAAATGCAATAGAAATTATATAACATGCTGAAAACATTAAATAGGTACAGTAACAGCTACAGTAGGAAATGCACTAACAAAAACATTTTCTAGCAGATAACAATATTTCACAAAGCCCACAAATTAAAAAAAAAAAGAGTTAGGAAAACAAGTCAAAGGGTTAAGCATTTACTGGTCCTGTACAGGCTGATAAATGATTTCCCTTTTGTTCTGATGCCTTGAACATTTTACTTTTAATTTCAGGACAGTTTCTTAATATAGAATATAGACTTAATATAGAGTCCTGCCCAATGCAAACACTTTCCAGGGAACAACTGGTCCAAAGGTTTTAGAGACAGCAATAAAATAATTAAGCATAATCATACTGTGCCATAAAATGTAATTACAGTCACTGCCATATGCTGTATAATGTTGTTCAGAAGATTCATATACTGTATGATGTTGAACACGAGAGCAGTATTCTTGCACTATCAATGACATATTCAGCCAGCATAACACCACGTACAGTAAGTGGGGTTATGTAGAATTCTGTTGTGGGTGAGGATATTAATACAGGTGCAGAATACAGGTCTTTGCAGACAGCCTTTGCATTGACTGAATTTGTGTGTCAACTCTTATTGAAAACAAATGCTTGGATACAATTAGATGCATTTCAGGGACAGATGTCACCAATGAGAATGGTTAAACAAAAATATTATAACAGATAATAAAGTCATGGCTACTGTTCTTTTACAAAATGAAAGAAGTGAGTGTCTTAATATCCAGCCTTATTATTACTCAAACATAAAGTTTGGAACAACCTCTCCATATAAATTACTTGTTCTTTAGAGCCACTCATCATACATGAGAATCCATCCTTGGAAACTGTAGCAGCTTGGAGACAGCCATGCATGCTTAAAAAAAGATTGTAGTGATAGCAATTAATTGGAATGCAGCCACAAGCTCAGAGACAGTAAGAACTTGGCATACGGCCTTTTCTTTCACAGCTTTTTTTGTCTTTTTTTCTAGTATCCAACAAAAATGAATGAGGAGGTTGTTGTGTGATTAAGAAACGAGAAAACGGTAGTGGTATGGGCTGGTGGCAATCAAGGCCAAAATGAAGTAGTAAAACAAATTCCAGGTTCTGCAATTTATTGTCAGGAACAGAACTCCAATGTACCTTTTCTGCATTTGGAATTGATTTTAAGTTTCTGAAGCTAAAGACATTTCAATCTCTACTTAGTTCCATACCAGAAGATAGCAAAGATATAAAGGGTAATTATTAATTAAACACAGAAGAGCTGGGGCTGTAGAGAAAAAAAATCTCTTTGCCTTTCCAGCTGGTAGTGCAAACATAATTGGACTAAATCAATTACTGGTACATTATTTGCGGGGGACAGTATAAGCAACTGGGCACCCTAGGATCACCGAGTAATAATTATGGTTGTGAATTAAGTCTGTGATAATCCAAGCAAATTATGTATATAAGGAAACCTTGGGTAGTTTGTATTAAATTAAAATGTAACCAAGTTTGTCTATACTTGAGTGTTTTCAATATTAAGAGAGGAGGTCTATCTCACTTTAATCAGAAACATTTGGAAAAAATAACATGACGCATTTCCTAGATGTGTAACGCCAATACTCAGTGTTTGAAATTAACTATGTACTGTAAATAGATGAGGATTTGAAACTTACTGGAAACATTTTAGAAACCATGTACTAATATATGGTATATTTATTAATATGTCGCGAGTTTACTGTTTTTTAATTCTCCTTCACCAAAAAGCTATTAATAATACAAATCAGACACAACTCCACGGCACAAGTGATTATAGACCCCTGCTGAGCAGATGGAGAAGATCATATTCAAGTCTCTAATAGAATAATAGAAATGAATGTGCTTACTCACTTACATTTTTTAATTTCTCTATCCCACATTCCCTCTCCTGGTCCTTCTGGATCCTAACCTATAGTGATCTACAGTATGGTTCCATGGGAAAGGTAGTAGAATCGTGCAGTACCGACACTGACACAAAGCCTTGATGCATGGGAATCCCATTCTAGTTGCACATTAGAGCTCTTACAGTAGAGACATGGAGTAGACCTAAATTATTAGGTCATTATAATGCTGCAGCAACTAATCCAACAAGTAAGAGATCTTTCCTGTTTAATTTCAATTTCATGCACAAGTTATTGACAAGTGTAGGATAAAATCTAGGCATATCCATCAACCTCCTATTCAGTTCCATGAATATAATATACATGATCCAAAAGCCCAAGGTTTTCCAAACAGATCTTCAATAATGTATATAATACATAATTAACATACTGGACATAATAATAATAATTACATGGAAGCACAGCAGATACAACACACTTATAAAATTCCAATGTACAAATGTGTTTACCCTGTTTTATCCAGGCATGCCATAAAAGTCTGTCATCAGTGATTGCACTCTTTAGTTTTGAAATACAGCAAAATAAAGGACCAAATAAATAGGGTTAAAGGGATTCCATTTTTTCCATCCATGAAAAATGCCACAAGAATGGACATCAGTATTCAAAAAGTGTTGCAAAGGCAGATGATGAATCTGCTTTTTTGGTCTTGTAACTACAGTCAAATACTGTACACTTAGGACTAGAAAACACGTGGGTGACAATGAGGAGACAGCAAAGCCTAAATGGAATAATTAACAGATAATTAAGTATGTTAAAAAGCCATTTAGTAGTGTTTGGAATGATAATAATATTATAATCATGACAGGCAGCAGGAGAGCTGGGGGTGTAGCACTCAGAGTCGGATTTTTTTCACAGCTCTAGCAACAGCACAGATACTTGCTAATTAAACAGATGGAAAGGCTGAAAATTCACAGTGAAGGGAAAGATATGTTCAGTTAGGAGAACAGAAGATTCATTTCTTTACGGAACATAGTTTATAGGTCCCCTAAAGAACAATGTCAAAGAACATGAGTCTCATAAAATTCCACCAGTGGGAACAATTTTCCTAAGAAGGCAGTGAGGTTTCTGAACTATTTTATTTCCTACACAGTGTGATGACCCTACTGTCACAACCAGTTTTGCTGTTCATAAATAATGTCAAACAGTTTGAAGAGATGACATTATGAGTTATTGCAATGATATTTGTATTCAAAATGTTAAATAAATACATCAATGGTTATTTTAATGTAAAGTAGATACTACCTTGCAGATCTGCTTTAAAATCTTGCAAGAGTCAGTTCTGAGAATTGAATACAGGAGGGCAGGATAAATTAACAAAAGAGACAAATGCTCATTTTCACATGGAAACAGGTCCTTTACAGCTCAGACAGTACTTGGCAGTCATATTTTTAGACATGACATGCTGATAAAGATTCTAATTGTATTTACTTACAAAAGGAAAACCTTACTTGTTCATTTGTTTCAGTTAATTTTAAAAGGGGAAATTGTCTTCTGTTTTCATGCTGTAATTCTGGCAATAATTTCTTTAGTGCCAAATGCCAAATCTTGAAAACAAATTGTGAAGAACTGAGGAAAAATAACACCAGATGTTCTAACTCTCCTGTGTGAGTGACGGCTCCAATTAGGTGTTAAAAATTAAATGTTTACTGTTCTTATCTATCTTCACTAATAACAGCCAAAGGGAAATATCATTGCAATGACAGATAGACAGCTATGAATTCATTGATAAATGTTGAGTTGAGTGGCTGAAATAACTAAATATTAAAGTGCATCACGTTTCTGTCTTGAACTGTTAAGTGCTACAGTGCCTACTAATGATATCAGCATATACAGTACTTTGGTGTTATTACATGGCCTTAAATTCTCAAGATTTCTTCCTTCTTTAAAAGCAAAATAAAGACAATTTACCATACTTTAAAATTAATAATTATTACAAATAGACTCTTGATGTATTAGTCTTTCTATAATTTCTATTGATCTACCTTCAAATTGTATGTGTTTCATGATGACAGTAAATTTGATTGATAAAAAACAGCAGTTCAAAATCCCTACATATGGAAATAAACATAGTAATTATTAATAGATTTCCTGTGTGGGAAGGGACTCCAGGCCTGAAATGACAATTTTAAAAAGTTCACCTGTTGTAAATAAGTAACTAAATGTTTGTTATTTGTTTGGAATATTTAAAAATGCACATAGTGGTTAATTGTATTCCTTCACTTGTCAACATATCAGTGAGCAATTGAGCAATCGATCAATCATTTAGACAGATGGTCAGTCAGTACTTCCTCTAAGTCTTTAAAGTGTCTTCTCTTTAAGACTAATATATCTCTTTCTTACATTTATGTCAAACAAACAAGGTAGTGTGTCCAGAAGAAACCAGACAGGGTACTGTTTTCAGTGTAGTTAGAGCTCCAGCTGAGTTTGGTGTTAGATGTGTTTTGTGTAGAATTGGTGGCCTGCAACAACCAGGAACTTTGCTGGAACTTTTATCTGATCATCTGTATAAGGAGTGTTTCCTTATAGGTTTACAACTTGGCATCTTGGAGCAGACCCATATTGCAACTATAGTTGCCTACTGTATCTTAAAACGAATACTCTTTAACATTGTATGGACTTTTTCACATATAATTTAATTGATCTTAATGAAAAAAAACTAAAGTTTCACAGTAAAGGTTAAAGTTTCACAGTAACACGTGCAAGTACACTATATCCATAAGGAATCCAGTCCAATGTTCAGTGTAATCTGGACCCAATCCACAGCTGTGAAATTGTAGCTAACTGGTGTCTTGGTCATGGGAACTCAGCTCTCAAACTAGACAGAACAATTTTCTCCTATAATTAATTTTAGGACTACTGTTAAAATCTATCAGTTTCATAAGGGCTCTAGACCTTATTCCAAAGCATTATCTAAAGTAAAAGTTACTCAGGAAACTGAAGCAAAAAAATGGAAATGAAAATTTCAATACACAAAGAGAGAACAGCAATAAGGTTTCCTAGGGCAAAACTCAAAACAATAAAATCTCAAACCTTCAGCTCTTAACAATCAGCTTCAGCACAAATGTAAATCATTAGTTTTCCCTGCAACAAAATACTCTAAAATAATTGAATAGTGAAGAAAATACACACATTAGCAACAGACTAATGCACAAGTTTCAAATCTAAGATAAATTATTAGTTGCTATAAAAATCTTAGTTTAATCAGAAATGACCTTCAAATGTGTTCAGAAACAATATGATCCTTTTCTAAACAAATATGGAAAAATACTAATATTATTGTATTAATATAAGTAATCAAATTATTTAATATTAATTATCTTAATAAAACAGTATTCTATTTACTGCCGTACGTACAGCACTATTTTTTATATTTAATCTTATCTTAGAATGACCAATTTTCCTAATTTTTTTAATGTTATGCTGACTCCTCTGTAAATATGAGATTTGTCTTTCAAAACCAAAATGCCAAAGGCCTTTACAGAGACAAGGATACTGGCCCCATTACTTTCAGCAACTGTTCTAAATTGTTTAAAAACATTTAAAGAAATACCTCAGTGCGATGGACGTCCCATTGACCGATGTGGTGTAATGCCGTGAGGGGCCAAAACTTCCTGGACGCACGTAGCGCTCGTTGCCGCAGCATAGTATCATGAGAAAGGCACGTCGGAAAGCTCGGTTGAGGAAGGCGTACAGGAAAGGGTTCAGGCCTGAGTTCACATAGCCCAGCCACAGCCAGGCAGTCCACAGCTCCCAAGGCACGCTGTAGTCAATGAAGGGGTCGATGATGTTGGTGATGAAGAAAGGGGCCCAGCACAGGCAGAAGCAGCCCATGATGACTGCCAGAGTCTTTGCCGCTTTGGTCTCGATCTTCATCCTGCTGGAGCCCTGGTGGTCGGAGCCATCGTACGCTTCAGGCGCGGAGCCGGCTCTCTGCAGGGTCCCGATCTGGCGCACGTGTTCCATGGCGGTGATGTATATCCGCTGGTAGGCCAGCACCATCAGGACCAAGGGAATGTAGAAGGCCACAGCAGAGCAGATGATAGCATAAGGCCTATTCACCAAGAAGACACAGTAGGTCTCATTTGTGGAGTTGCTGAACTTCCTTTCTTCTATCTGGAAACCAAAGGAATGCAGAGAAATGTGTCATTTAAGCACTTTAACATATTCTAATCTCTAATCTTTTCTTTAACCCAAACCTCACAACAATTTTTTTAAAGAAAATGCCCATATACAGTATGGTAGTGGTACTGAATTGTTCTGCTACATATTGTATATAATTCACCAAAAAGCAAGTACTACAGTACATGCCTAAAATCCAAAGATCTTATTTGTTTTTTTTCTCAGGATACAAAACTGAATTGAAAAACGTTTTTGACAAGCTAATATTACACATTGATTGTACTGTATTTCAAATTTGTTCACTCCCCTTTTGGTTGAATATATTAAAATTATGTTACTTAAAGAAGTATACTAAATTTGTACTAAATAAGTAAATAATAATCTTTTTTTTATTTGATACCTGACATTCATTTAGGCCCACAAAAAATCACAAATCACAAAGATTGCCAAGGAATGTATCTTGCAGGGATCTTTTTACAGCAGAAATGGAGGATTCCTAAAGTGGTTCTGCAGAATACCTCCTTGTATCTGGAAGGAGTTTGACCTAAAAAAACTGGAGGGTGTTTCCATGTTTTCTGTGAGAATTGTTGTTACAGGAATCAAGCAGTTTAGTGCAGCTGGAGTATTTTCCAATGTGATCAACACTTCTTTTCGAAGGATTTAAGAGTTTGATAAGCAGACCTAAAGCTTCAGGAGCACTGTGATAATCTTCACAATTGTACTTTAGATCTTTAGGAAGTATTTTGATTGGTCAGAGTGCAACATACAGTATTATCATAATTAATCCAATAGACTTTCTGCCTACACACTTGATTTGTGCACACTTTATTTTGGAATATGGAAGGGATGTCATATTCATATTAAATATAAAGTTAAATGACAAATAACATTCTTGCAAAAAGTACTCGTATTCCCTTCACCAGTACTATTGTTATAATACATAGTACTACAGTACTTATTTTGACTAATAAAATAAAAGTCACAAACTTTCATGCTGAACTAATATATATAATGTCCAATTATTAACTTTTTATTACATTTAAGTTTTTGTTTCTCAGAAGGTCATTTACTTAATTTGCATCATCTAGTTAAAAAAATGTTCTGTCTTCTTTAATAATTTACCAAATATTATTCTTTTAAAATTCAGCTAAGTGCAGTTTCCATTTTGTCTAAAAGGAAGTCATAGAAAATAAATTAAAATATTTCTTTGGAAAACTACCATGGCTCTCTGTACTTCATATCACTAGAAAATATATCACTTGAAATATTCTGAAATACAGTACAATTATTTTGACATTAAACCCAGACAAATATATAAAATACATACACAAGTTGTTTACAGAAGTTATTAAATTACTTTATTTTAATGAAGCAATTGAGAACGAAACCTAAAAGTAAAAGTGTCTAAATAGGATTAAAAAGAACACAGCTATTCTGAATGCCTGTACTTTCTTGCCCAAACAGCTTTTCAGCATTGGACATATACTGCTTAAAACTCAAGGGGAAAAAACTTTAGTATTTTGAAGTGTCTGTCAAGCAAATGGTGATTATTTAAAATATGCATGGCGAAAAGATTAATGTGTTTTAGGTATTATAAAAAACACAGTTCAAATTTAAGTGGCTATTTTAAGCGTGCTGTGTTCATAGGCTACTCATTACCACAGAAATGGTACTGTATGTTTGCCAACTGTATGAAAACAAACCAAAATATGTAGATTTAGAATAGCTACAGCTTTTTCTTTAACATTGACGAACTGTGCTTTTCATTGTATGTCATTATATTGTAGGATTCCATTAACATGACAAGCAGGTAGACTCAAGAAAGAGGTCAAAATTTAATCTCACACTTCCACTCTCCTACATATAACACTCGCCTACTGTCCACAACTCTTGTTTGCTGTGCAAATCTTTTCTACATCCTTCCTTCCACCCCAAATGCACCTTCATAGCTGCCTCCCTTGTTTATTCCTCATAAGTGAGGGGGGCTGTTACAGCTCTAACCTTAAAGCAAGCATTTCCTCTGCAAGGCAATTTACTGCCAAATAGAGTACATAAGTATTAAATATGCTACCCCTTTATATTTGTTGGCTCATTTTGTTGTAATTGAAATTTCACCTGGTACTGATATTGTCTTTTGATAATATGAAGCAACCTTAATGATTGTTTATTAAAAATAATGTCTAAATATAATCAAATTTGAATGCAGCTTAATTGAGGTATTTAAGATGAAATTGCACTATACCTATTACCAAACTGTACAATCACAAATGTATGTATACCAGTTAACACAGTTACAGGAAGTTAAGGTGCATTGACAGATACTGAAAGAGATTTGTTTGGTATTAACAAATAGGTATTAACAAAGCAAATACACATCTAAGAAACTACATATTGTTCACAGGCCTGTACTATTCAAATGACCATATCCAGACAGCAAAAATGTATTGAGTTTAAACAAAATACAAACTGTAAAAAATATACAATAAAACATTCAAATTGTATACAGTATACATGTTAGTATACATATTGTGTATAAAATTACTGTTTTTACAGGGTTTTGTGCTTGCCAGCCATGTCTATTCCTTATTATAGTGCTTAATAAAAAAAGAAAATATACACGTCTAAAAACACAAAGAACCAAGATTAAATGAATTACTGAATAAACTGACTGCATTTCAGTAAAAAAGGCATAACCAAAACAACTTATTTGAGATAACAGAAAGGAATAGCGTCTAATGAGTGTAACATAGTGTAAATCTATTTATAGTGTGACAGTATATACTTTACTGTCTTGTCACATCTCAGGTTTTGAGCATGAGTGTAGAACATTGCGTAATATTAATATGAACACTGAGTAACAAATTTCTAATACCCACTTGCAAATGTTTCCAGTGCCCTTAAATTTTTCTTAGCAACTGTTTAGGGTTTGAAAGAAGGTTTGTGGTTGGGTTAAGGCTTTTAATATTGTAATTACCCGTGTAACTATGCCAACAGCATTGTCATCAGAAATGAAACATCAGGATTTTGGGGATCCCTGTAACTTTCACTCACAGTTATAAAATCAACACAAATGTGCACCTTTCTGTTAACATACCACTGCTCTGCAAACCAAAGGACTGTGCATTTATAGTTTTAGGCACAGACCTCAGTAGTTTTCACTTATGACTTTACTCACTCATGACTTTATCAACTGCCAGGAAGTACTGTTAACGTTATCCAATGTTATATTTTAAAAACCAATACAGTATTGTATGTACTAATCTTTACAACATTGTATAATTAATATTAAAAAAAACTCAAGAGCAACAATTATACTGGATGTGCACTCATCGCAGTTCTAGGAAACAGGCCACATAAGAGTAGGGAATCTGACATTAGTTAAAAGAATGTTACATTTGCTGGCTTTTCAAATTCATTGACAAATCAATGTTTAACATATTGTGGGAGACAGAAGGACAGAAAGACAGAAAATAAAATTACAATTTGCAATAAATAAAGGTCTTTACTGTTTTGAATGTACTGCAAATTCATCTTTCCATTACTCACCAGCAGGCTTTCTGTCTCATTCCAAGAACCAAATTAAAGAGTCAATGGTGAAAAAGTGATTCTTGAAACAAAAGCTGAACCTTAAGATTTCAAAACTTGTTACAGCAGTTCTAATAAAACAATGTTTTTCTTTCATTTCTATACAGACATTAACCGTGGAGCCCAAAAAATTTAAAATCAAAATTAAAACGAATTTATTTAGAAATGCATGCCTGAACAGAATATCTTTCACTCTCTTAGCAACAGATGCAGGAGAGATTCTATTCCATCAGAACCAAAGACCTGTGATGGGTAATGTTTTTTGATATGTGCAGGATTTTCCAGGCAGCTATCTGTTTGATCGTTTAAACAAAAGGCTTAAGGAGAAATCTTCAGAAGAATCAGATTTAAGATCATAGCTAATTAGTTATTTGTGATACACTGAACATCAATTTCTTAAATATTTCCCAGTATGTTCTGTGCTATCATGCCATGACAACCCAAGTCATCAGGTTATATACAGTATAAATTTCTCCCAAGTGATTGAATTCTTAATTACTTTTTTTCCTAATTGCCTGAAAGCAATCAGGTTTCTGGATTTTCCAAATCGCACTATTCCCATCAATTAGGGTGGTCTCAAATTACAAAAGTTTAATTTGTTCTGCTTGAAGACCTTTATTTATCACAATGGGAGCATTGTGAGAGTTATGTTCTTTGACTTCTCCAGTGCCTTTAACACCATCCATCCACCTTTACTGAGAGATAAGCTAAAGGCGGCGCAGGTGGACACTCCCCTGGTGTCCTGGATTATAGACTATCTGACCTGCAGGCCACAGTATGTACGGCTACAGAGCCGTGTGTCCAAACAGGTTGTTAGCAGTACTGGGGCTCCACAGGGGACTGTCCTTGCTCCATTCCTGTTCACCTTTTACACCTCTGACTTCAGGTACAACTCTGAGACATGTCATCTGCAGAAGTTTTCGGATGACTCTGCAATTGTGGGGTGTATTAGAGAGGGGAGGGAGGAGGAATATAGGAGCTTGATTACCAACTTTGTGGAGTGGTGTCATCTTAACCATCTCCAGCTTAACACCAGCAAGACCAAAGAAATGATCTTCGACTTTCGAAGGAATAAGTCTCCGCTGATCCCTGTTTCCATCCAGGGTGAGGACATAGAGGGTGTACATTCCTACAAGTACTTAGGGGTACACCTGGATGATAAGCTGGAGTGGTCTGGTAACACTGACACCCTGTACAAGAAAGGTCAGAGCCAACTCTATTTTCTTAGGAGACTCAGGTCCTTTGGTGTGTATGGAACGCTGCTACACATTTTTTATGAATCAGTGGTGGCGGCGGCAATCTTCTACGCTGTTGTGTGCTGGGGCAGCAGCATCATGACAAAAGATGCAAATAGGCTCAATAAACTTATCAAGAAGGCTGGCTCTGTGTTGGGGATGAGCCTTGACCCCATGGAGGTGGTGGCTGAGAGGAGAATGCTGACCAAGCTCACAGCCATCATGAACAACACCTCTCATCCGCTTCATGGGACTGTTACTGGGCAGCGGAGCACTTTTAGCAACAACTGCTCCAGCTACGGTGTTCAAGGGAACGTTTCCGCAGGTCTTTCCTCCCGGCGGCTGTCAGGGTGTATAACGCTGCCCTAGGCTAGGACTGTTAGCCCTTCATTTGCTTGCCTATGGACAGCATGTTTGCTCCATTGTACTTTTTGGACAATCAGTCTGTATAAACCTATGCACATTTTGCACATATTTTATTGTTTTTACAGTGACTTTGATCATCACATTTTGCACACACCTATGTATTTATTTATTTTGTTGTCTTTTGTTTTATAACTATTCTGATGTCTGTTTTTGCTTGTCTTGGACTAGAGTGCTGTAACACATCAATTTCCCTACGGGTTTAATAAAGTATTATCTATCTATCTATTGGGCACCATTTCTTTTTAACATTGGGAAAAATATAACGATCAAGCATATTACCAAGAAAAAAAATCCCAGAAAATGCTGCACAATTGCTGAATATGTTGTTTCAAAGAGACATTGGCTTCTCTCATTCTGTTTGATATAGAACATCCATTATACTGTAGAGAGATTGTTATCAATCAGTAAGATACTGAGGCATCCTTAGTTAACATCCTGCAGTATATTTTTAGGATCTAATAAAACACAATTTAATGACCACTCCAAATAAACAATTATTTCTTGACATTCCCACTTAAACATTCTTTGTTTAACTTTAATTATTTGGCAAACATTTTAACTTGAACTCTGTACATATTCTAAACAATGAAATGTTATTTGCTTTTCTCTTTATTTGAAAAAACTCCAAGCAAAAGGCTTGGCACTACTTGCATGAATTTAATAAGATTGACCTAGAAATCTGATACTTCAGCTGACACAATACATGCTCAAAAAAGAGGATGTCCAACAGTCTTTGTTTATAAAGAAGGACTTGGATTTAATATTATATATATATATTAATCCCTCCCTCCTGATTTATGTTTAATTTTCCCTCATGTTATAGAAACATGAGAAGAACACCATAAAGCCATTGGGTTAAGACAACATTGCTCATACAAAAAAACTGCATCTCACTGAAGAAAGAAAATAAAGAAAATCCAATATAATACGAAGATAACATCTTATGATTAAAATTTGAGAGAGGCTTCTTGGAAGGAAAGAATTTTCATTTGTGTGATTTGGATATCATTTGGCACTGGTGAGATAAATGAAGGAATTCAGATCTAAAAATGACCATGCTTCTTTTCTTTCCAGCTGTCCTGCTTCCAGATTTATTTTGCACTACAACCAAAAATTTGTCTTCTTCAGAAAATGACATTGTACATGTACAGTATCTGCAAAGCAAATGAGGTAGTGGTCTTCGCTAAGTTTTAGGTTTTGTAAATTTATAAAAAGTTTGAACTCAACACCTGCCTCCCACCTGTCACTCAGTGCTGGTTACAGTAGAAGCGCATGCCAAAAGGAAATCTCAATCACCTGCCAGCAACTTATATCCATACCTGCATTAGATGGTGCAAAATATTTAAGAATTGCACTGACACTGCTCAGAGCTTTGCTCTACAGTTTCGTCTCGGAGCCCCTCTAGCCCTTGTTCTTGTTTCCCTAGTGTCCTTGTTTGGATTCCTGACCTCTGCTGTTCTCTCTTTCATTCCCTGATCCCCCTTTGGCTTGTTTAATCTCTGTGTTTACTTGGCTTTAGACCCTGCTTGCTTTCATGACTTTGTCTTCTGGATTTGCCCTTTGATACATACGCCTCTTGGTTTCTCATTTGTTTTTTGGACTGTGTTTGCATGTCATCTACAGGCTTTGAAACCTTCACTGCGTTCCCTGCCTTTTATGCCACCACGCTGCCACCATCTTACTCAGCTCTCCTGTCAGCAGACAGCCCGCAGCTCATCTCCCAGTGTGCGTGCTGCTTGCTCAGCTCGGTCCCTGTGTGTGAGCAGCGGTGCTCAGCCCTCCCCTGACTGCATCCTGCTGCACAGTTTCCCAGCTCAGTACAGAAATCTCCCTGGTTCCTTCAGCTGTCTCACCCAGAGCGTGGGTTCATCTTGCATCTCATATCTGCTATTTGTTTCATCGAGCAACAGGATGTTACAAAAATTATATAAAAAGAAGACAAGGTGGTGGGTAGCAAAATTTTGTGTTTTGTGTTTTATGTTTGGTCAAGTGGTTTGTGTCCACTTGAAGAAATACAGGTCTCTCCATATAGAGATCAGGATTAAATTTAGGATTACCTCTCAGACATTGTAGTTTACATTTTGACATCAAATGTATTATAGTATTGTAAATAATTTTAATAATCACTCATAATGATTTAGCATCCATTAAGAAGTTTAATTAAATCACAGAACACATGACATGTCCATTCTCCTATTCTCCTATTTTCCAGAATCATGATCTTCTTAAAGAAAATCTTTCCACATTGAAACAAATGGACTAACAGATATTCGTAATGAGGGTGGCCTTTGGTCCCAAGGTGAGCAATTCAGTTGTGCTGTAGCTCATTTTAAAGGTCAGGTTCAGAAAGCTGTTCAGTAATCATCTGCCATTTGCAGTTTTAAAAAAATGTGTTTCCTGGTTTTAAAGATGCTTTACAATGACACTTAGATTAGAGTCCACAGTTGCGTGGTTGACCACTGAGTGCTCACTGTGCCTACAATGAGGTCATGACACACATCTGCAGAGGCAGCTTGCAGGCTTTGCAATAAGAAGCCTCAGACTGTGGATTACCTCTAAACTGCAAATTATTATCTTCACTCTCTTCATGCTCCCAAAATCTCAGTATCACACTTCTGTTGGCATGGGAAGTCTTTGAGAATGGCCATTAAATGAGCCATTCTTCACCTTACAGTTCTACATTGCCTACTGTCTGCTATGTGAGAAACACTGTCTTTATATGTGATCTTTTCTTAAAATGAGGCCTCATGTCCTTTACACACACAGCGCAGCACAATGTATTAAGTTTACTGAACATTATTTATTATTGGGGTTGGTAGGAGATGTGACAGTATGCAAAATACTAAAATATACCCGTAAATATATAAAATTAAGGGGTCAATATAGGGGCAACTCAGTTGACTTGTTCACACTTAGGAAGGAGGTATTACTTATTTACACAAAGTATTATTGGGTGTCTGTCTTCCTAGCCATGTGATTGAGGCGCAGGCTCTGGGTTTCTTCAAAAAAGATTGCATGATGTTTTAGATTCACTTAAGTACCAATGTAACAAGATGGAATTAATGTCAACAGCTTCATAAATACATTTTTATTCTTATTATTGTACTGATACTCATATTTCAAAATTAGGCTGCTAGGCAATGCATGTTTTTTTGCTAAGGAGTAATACCTTCAGACTGATGGGCACAGTTGAGTAATCATATGCTTGCAGACTGAATGATGTGTTGCACTGTTGCACAGAGTCTCTTTTTACTTACAATTTTCTCAATTCCAATAGCATTCCAGCTCTGCATGATTGGGAGGAAGGAGATAAAGAAAGAAATAACCCAGCAGCCTCCCAGCATAAGAGCTACTCGCAGAGGGGTCATCTTATTCCTGTACACCAAAGGCTGACAGCAAATAGCATAGTATCTAAAAGACAAGAAAAAATTGAATGCCAGTTTTAGAACATTTCCTGGTACATACAGTATATTCAGGTTTTTTTAATTATTTGAGTACAATGTTTATTCACAATCAAAAGGCTGTCTTCTAAAGAACAACCAGCCCTAACTGAATTCCAGATGCTGGTGTAGCAATTGAATACTAAATCTGCAGCCATCTTCATAATCATTGA
Source organism: Atractosteus spatula (assembly GCF_055471065.1). NCBI lineage: Eukaryota > Metazoa > Chordata > Actinopteri > Semionotiformes > Lepisosteidae > Atractosteus > Atractosteus spatula. The sequence continues at coordinate 59,216,640 of NC_142708.1, read as the reverse complement.
TGAAAAGTCAAAATGTATCAATTTAAATGCGACTGACCTAACGCATATATCCAATATTCATTTTATGGCATTAACAATCACTGTGAAACAATTTCCACCTTGGTCATATATGAAGTATCATATCAAATGTCCCTGAGTGATACTTAACACCCCTGGTAAAGTATGGCCTGTATGCTTCATTGCAAGGCTTTGCAACATTGCATCAATAAGCACCTATGCCCTGTGATCGTGTGTTTTTATAGCTAGCCTCACCAGATAATGACTCAATTATGGTAGGAGACCATTTTTAAATGTCTGCATAGAACAAAAATTAATTTCCTCAGTGGAACATTATGAGAAAAGTCTGTGGAAGGTCCCACAGACTTGTTCCTGTAAAGCAGGCATCTCAAACTTCAGAACTAGGTTAAAATGTAAATGCTTCTGTTTTATTGTTGTACCTTAACCCCTCAATTATTTGTCTTAATTGGTCTCATGATTTACTCATTTAGAATTATATATATGATTTAAATATGGTGTTTTGTAGATGATGAATCTGAATGTAAAAAACTTCAGGAAACATTTTGATGACTACTTGCAAGGGATTCAGTTACTTCATTTTCTCATGCAGCAAACAAAAGCTCAGGTAGAAAACAAAATCATAAAGGCACAGAGACCTTCAGAAAACTGTTGGATATCCCCACTCTAAGGCTTAACATCAGCAAAGAGACAAACACTTTGCAATCAAATTCTCACCAAGTAGGCTGACTATGGGACTCATGTCACTGCAGTACAAAGTATAGAGCACAGAAGTCACATAGAAAAGCTAAATAAAAGAGCACTAACAAGTCATTCTTCCTGCCAAAACTGCTCCAGTTCTGACAAGTTCATGGTAGATAGTTGACGGACAGAAAGCATCAAATCGCGTCATATATTTTCTGTTCGCTTGGGCTATTGTGACTGGGCAACTCAACAATATTCACTCTTGTCTTGATAGACCACTTCAGTGTGGTTGTGGACTTGTGTTTCAGGTCATTGTCCTACTGAAGTGGGAATTTTGGACCCAGTTTTAGTTTCATGTTTTCTTTTAGAATTTGGTTGTTCTTTGGATCTTTCATTCTCTCTTTCTTCCTGACCAGCTTCCCAGTCCCTGTTGATGAGCAGCATCCCCACCACCATGTTGCTACCACTGTGCTTGGAGGATGTGCAGTGTTGGTCTTGTACAAGATCTAGCAGTTTTAATTTATAGCAAAAAGCCCAATTTTTGTCTCGACTGACCATAAAGCCTTCTGGGACACATCTGCAATATATCTCATGTGAGATTTAAGATTAGTCTTTTTTAGTAAATGCTTCTTTCCTGCCCCTCATCCATACAGGCCAGTTTAGTGTAGGAAGCAGAATATGGCGAATGTACTGTATAAACATTGACTCCCATGTCATGTCGTGGTTGACTTTGCAGTGGAATTCCTACCTCACTCTACTGAAAGAGATAAGTAATCTACTAATTTTTAGCATTATACAGTAAGTTTGAAATAGATTACGTAGATTTGAAATACAAGGTCCTGTTTGCAAGTTCAGACAAATGCAATGTTTTCAGGTAGTGCTTAATAAAAGAAAATATTAATAGGCATATCATAAGGAACTGGATTGTGCAAACAACTCCTATCAATAAAAACATCACATAGTAACTGTGTGTTGGAAAGATTTTCTTTGATTACTTTATGTGGATCTTGATATTATTAACATAATATTTAGTATTAATATTCTAATATACTGTATATAGTAATATATAGTATTTAGTTTTCCTGGAGTCCAGTCATTTGTTACCCCTTTAAAGCAGACTAAAGCTCATAAGTGTTAGAATTAACAATCTGATTTACACAAAATTAAATTTAGAGATGCTGCATCAATGAAATATTAATAGAACAGTCATGCATCCTAAACTGAGATCATGGACAAGTCTCCTTTTCAAAGTACTGAAACACAGGAGAATATTAAAACTCCAAAATAATAAATACCTGAAAGCACTGCAAAAGATTACACTGTCAGATTGTTTTGTATTTTGCTAAAATGTATCTTTACATTTAGCTTTGAAAATATCGGCATTTCAGATACAGTGCTTTTCACAATTCTATTCACTCACTAATTCACTTTCTTAAAGATTGATTACAGAAATGTACTCTTTCTAAAAAAAGAAAGACGTCTTTCAGAGGTTTACCGAATGGTGACTTTTCCTTGTGAACAGCTATGATAAAGACTCCAATGGAGTTTACACAATAAATGACACTTATCATGTCTGCAAATATAACTGTGTTGGTTTATTTCACTCTGATAATGGGGCCTTTAATATGTTTTCATGATGAGTCAAAAACGAGGAGGCATATAAGGTTTTGAGTTGCATTTTAGGGGGTTATGAAACTGACCTAGTATGCCACCCTAATATGAAACTGGTATGTGGCATGCATGTGTGGGTGTGGATTCTTGTCCGTTATCTACAGTGGCACTTCTTTTCCGTTCTTTGAAACTGCCATAAAATATCTCTTGACAAAAACAAGAAAACTTTAAAAACAACCTATCTATGGGTGTGTGTTGGTCACCGATCTACCTCAAGAAACCAGGAGTAAATTGCTTGGTTTACTCTACCAGGCCAGGTCTCAACCATTCCTTTTCTCACCTGTCTAGAGCAATGCAACACAAGTGCAGTATGGATGCAGTGGTCAGCATGACATCCAGCGATGTTCGGACCAGGCAGAAGGTTTCTCCATACTCCCAGTAGCCCTTGGATAATTCTATTGCAGCAAAGGGCATGACAACCACTGCCACCAGGAGATCAGCAAATGCCAGTGACACAATGAAATAGTTTGTCTTCTTTTTTCTAAAAAAGAGGGAAAAAAGAAATACAGCAAATCTGCCACTGTCATTCATCAGCTTTTTACCTCTTTTGGTCTGAGCCTAAATGGCATTTGATCTTCTATCTCTCTATATAACTTTTAGCCTACTCCACAAATATTACACCACTGTATCATCCTAAAAGAAGATTAATAATTGTGAACTTTCTTAGAATTTCTTTGATTTCTCTAAGTGTGAAGGGATTTAAAATATTATTAGTTAACAGTGGGTTCAGATTCAAAGCTCAATTAATTTATTGTACGAAGAACTAAGTTAAAGGGAGAAACCAAATACCTTCAATAGAAGTTTAAGGGGGTGCCACATGATCAAGATTAAAATCTGAAAGGTGGCATGTGTAATTATGGATAAGCCACTAACAGCGATAAATTACACATGTTGCTGATTTAAGCCGACAGCAAAAAAAAAAAGCTTTTTTATGTAAAGAATTAGACCAACTCTTCACCCAATAAAGTGCAGTTCCACCTGTTTTATACACAACAGCCATTATGTGCCCCTGACCCTACTGCGCAGCATGATCTGGAGAATTGACAAAGTCTTTCACCAGTTTACCTTAAGGTTAGCTTTTAAAAGGACAGAGTAATAGACACCAGAATGGATTCAGCCAGGATTAACAACCCTACTCTCGCGAGCAGTGTAAGTAAAAGTCAAGAATGGAGGTAATCAAGACCTTGGTTTAACATCTCATCCAAAAAATAGCACTTACTGAAACACAATGTACCAGTGATCATACTGTGGATTGTGTTTTTGACATTCTGGTCCAGAGGGAAGAGTACCACCTACTGGTCAACCAATACCACTTGCAACAGCATTCTGGATGTCCTTTGACTCCCAACCAACACTGAATAGGCTCTTGTTTAAGTTCTGAGATTTGACAAGATCAGGCTACAAGGTGGATCTGCTGCTGTCATAGGCACATGGAGATATTATCACATGGCAATCTGGGTCATTATCTTCTTAAAATTTGTATTTTGCCCTCATAGTCAATGTTAAACAAATGTTTAAATTTAAATCCATTCCTATGAAGAGCTCTTTTGTTCATCAGCCCCCTCTATACATACCAGAAAGCAACAAACTCGGTAGTAGTTTAAATTAAGTATTTTAAACAAAGATTCACATTAAACAATTTCCTTTGAATGTGTGTTGAAAGCAAAAGTCAGATAACAATCAATGATGTGATGAGTCAAAAAAGTACTGAAATATCAATTCTAAATGTGTAAGCAAGGGGGGGGGGGGGGTGAAGCTTTAAAATTGAGAACAATGCTCGAGTATATTTTAAAAAACAGGCAAAACGAAAACAGATTCTTTCACGGTTATTAACATGAGTTAAAAAATACATGAAAAAAAATCTCATGATCAGTTCTAGCAGTTCAAAGATCTGCCTTTTTCGCTGCTTGGAAGCCCGTATGTTGAGTGATCTGTACCTTTCTCAATGCATATTTCATTCCAAGTTACAAGCCTTTTTGATTAAAAACATCTTTATTTACTGTATTACATTTTGGATCACAAAACATCCAACTAGTGCAACTGTAAAGCAAAAGAAAATGATTCAGAGCTTCAGATTCTAAAATTACTGGCACAACATTTGGACACTATGCTTCAATGTTTGGCAGTCATTTATTAAATCTGAACAGCAAACTACATTTGGTACATAGACATACCAAATGAGCAGAAGGAAGCTTGTGGAAGATTGTTTGATTTGCATATTTAGTTTGTTTACTTAATAAATTGGGAACCTTGAAATCTTACTAACAGTTTAAATTTGGAGTCAGTTTCATTGATAGTGGTTAACCTTGTGCAGTTCTGTGACCATTATGGGAAAGGATTATAGTGGGATAGCAGCTGTAAAACTGTGAAATGTTTAAGAAAGAATAATTATTTAAGTCAGGAATCTCTAGTACAGGCCCTGGAGCCCACTACTTGAGTTAGTTTCACCCTGAATCAACAGTTTATTGCAGATTAGGAACATTTGTAAAATAAGCTAGTAACATGCAAATTATCAAATAGGAAATTTATTTGTTAAATTAAGGAAACTTTCTGTCATTGAAAGTTGAAGACTCTTGTCCTTAATGTTAATTAAATTGCTTAATTTGAAATAAAGCATATGTGTAACCTATTATCGTCTTTAGAAACTGATTGGACACCTCATATAATTATTTTAATATGTGAAACATTTTAACACACACCTCAGAAGTCAGCACTTATTGTAGCTATTTTATACATTTACTGTAGAGAAGAAAACAAGGAGTAATAATTTTTCTTGAGCACATTTATGTAAATAAGATCATGCAAAAATGACAGAACAAAATGATTCCCTCCTACAGCTATATTTCTTAACTGCTTCTTCTTTTGATAACTTTATGAACAGCATACTCTTCTAGTTTGAGTTTCTCTTCTATGCTCTTATATAATGTTATATAATGATAAAGATGGCGCTTTGTGACTGACAACCCAAAGAAACAGTACATGAATGTCAATTTATTCCTATGTTTCCAGGAAAGCCTTTTATATCTGGTGAGGGTCCCTGCAAAACCACAGCCTACTCCAGAAGCACAGGTTATGACACAAGACTATACTGCTGGATCTGACAACTGCAGAACACACAAACAGGGACAATCAGGAGACACAATCTGAGGTATCCAGTGCAGTATGTCTTTGGATGGAGGGAGAGAATGAGAACAGCCGGAAACACACACACAACACACACACACACACACACACACACACACACACACACACACACACACACACACAGATGGACACAAGGAGAACATGTAAAGTCCTCAGAGTGGGTGCCTTGGGCTGGAAACAAGTACCAGAGCTGTGACAGAATAGCACTGCCAGGCTGCTCTGTTACCCTCTAAATGGATGTGTCCGGTAATCACAATCAGCCATACAGTACCATGCTCCTTAAGATATATTCACATGTTCATAATCATGAGCATGGATCCCAAAACTGTGATTACCAGAACATCTGGAATAATTATTGGCTGGACATCTAAAATAATTAAAGGGTATTTTCATTACCTTAATGGGTTTTCAATACATTTCCAGACATGAGCTCAGGGAGAGACAGGTCTTGAGATGTGAAAGGGGAACTTTGTAAATGTCAAATATTTTTCCTCTGCAAATGGTTTGATAGAATATGATCCATTAAGGAAGATGAAATTATGAAATGATCTAATGACGAAAGTGATAAGAAAAATGTGAATCTGTTTTTCAAGGAAAAAACATCCACTTTCTAACCCTTTTATCGAATTCAGGGTCACAGGGGAGCCAGAACCTATTCTGGCAAGCAACGAGCGCAAGGTGGGATACACCCTGGATGGGATGCCACTCAATCACAGGGCATACACAGACACACAAACTCACACCAGGACCAATTTTTTCCAGAAGCCAATTAACCTACCGGTATGTTTTTAGACTATGTGAGGAAGCCAGAGCACCCACTGAAAACCCATGCAAATATAGAGAGAACGTACAAACTCCACACAGATAGCACCTCAGGTCCAAAACTCAAACCATGACTTCAGCACTGCAAGTCAGCTGTGCTAACCACTGCAGCACCGTGCACCCCCGTAATACTGTACATACCTTTTTATAGCATTTCAGAGGTGCTCTGAGGGAATGTGACGTTATCAGTTTAATCTGATGGGAAAAGTTCCATTAAGTGGAAGCATATCTATTAAAAAAGAATGTTCTCCATCATGTAATGCGAGCAGACTGAAACAGTTCTCACACATGTTTGCTAATGTACAGTGCTTTACTTACTGAATGGCCTTAAATACCATAACAGGAGAAAATGGGAATTTAACAGCAAGAAATATCCCTTATCAAAATCTATCTTAAATTTCAAATGACCGGTCTCTTTTTAGCAGGCTATGTAAATCCAGGTGTGACATCAAGATGATACAGGTCTGGAGCAGTGTTTTGTGTAAATCTACTCTCACCAGCAGCGCTGACACTTTTATAGAGTGAGGGGTTGCACATATACAATAAAAGAAAAATAAATAGCTACAAATACTGTAAATTGGAAACTGCAAACATGTGGGAGCTCTTGTATCCCAGATATAGCAAATTAAGTGAGAAGCTTTGCAAAAACATGAGGTTGTTACCTTTCCTTTATTGTGATAACAAAGGTGTGGTATCAGTAATCATGATGCAAACCATATGGTAACAGAAAATACACATCAACATACAGTACATAATGTAGCCATGGTCTATGAGGTAGTTTTAAGTACCTGGTACTCAGTAGCTGGCCTACTTCACATTTCAGTGGAAAATGAAACCAAACCACAGGTAACACATTACCTTCACTTTCTAATCTGTAACATCTGTGCACAAATTATCTGAAAATGTATTTAAATAATTACTTCCTTACTGCACACACTTGTAAGAATGAATGCATTGTGTTGAATGCATCAATTGATCACTCATTCATATTGTATATCAACTCTGTATCACTAAATAGGGGTTGCACTCTGAAAGTCCTAGTTTTTATTTTTATGGGAAACCACATGCTTACATGCTGCTCCACATGGAGAAGTGTCACTCCAAAACAGAAGAAAAAAAAACATTGGTTTGATGTACTTTTGAGCTCTAATACTAGATATTACATTGTACAAATGCCATGCTGAAAAAAAAAGAAAAATGGAAATTGAAACTTGCAGAAGATCTTGCCAAACAGATGACTCAATTTTTACAGAAAAATGTTTACTGAAACCACTAGCTCCTTTATACAGTAAGTAACAACCCTCTCACTCATTTTATTTCATTTTTAACCACATGAACTGCATCATCAGTGTGATTAATATTGTAATACAAGGACATAATGCAGAAAATATATAGTGGTACTATTGAATACAGCATGCCCAAGAAAAGAGTATTGAATTATTATTATTACTCTTAGTCTAATTATTTACAGATCTGGTTTTCTTTTAACATTGTGCAGTAGCTGTAGTAATGCTGTTCAGCTGCCTTTGACTGGATGTTCCATGACCACAATGCTATGGCTAGCTACAGTATGTATTTACAGCACATTAATAAACCTGCACATTAATAGCCAGCATTGTAACTACAGTATCTCTTTAGCCTAATGCCAAGGGCTGTGGGGAAGCTGTGCTTACTGCTATGATACAATGTTGCAAACAAAACATTTACTATGCAATTAATTTTCACAGATTTATCACATCTGTGAAATATATGACTTGTAAAACTGCACACTGCTGTACACATTTTACTGGTCGAGGATAAAAGAAACATAGTACTGTAAATATCACTTTTAACTTAACCTGTGACTACACAAATTTACTCAATATATTTTAAACACCTATTGGCTGATACTGGATTATACATAACTGGATCTTTCTGAGTCAGATGTACTAAGGACTAAATTCCAATTTTCAATACTTGTGTTTCAAGGTTTTCTACCTTCTCAAATGAAAAACAGGTCGAACTCTGACTGTAATCTGATCTTTTTCTGTATTTCATCATACTTCAATTAATACCAGTGCTATCCACACTACAGTACAGTACTATACTAAGCCACATATTGTCTTTATTTTTTTTTTATCAGCAATGTATGTTAGGGCATTCTCTTCTTTCTGTAATGTGATATTTCGGAAACAACTAGTTTGATAATTTATTGGGAAAATCTATTGATGTCAATCTGAGAGACTGACCATACTCATACTAGTCAATATTTTTTCTTCAGTAGTTTAGTCAAATCCTAATTAAGGCAGAGAGGAGGCATTGGGGTAAGTATTGACATACAGTAACTCACCTGGATGAAAAATACAATAGGGTCTTAAAGCCTGGTCTATTAGAACCACTGATGCAATAAAGCCCGGGAGTCTATCAAAGGCAAACATGAGGTGGAAGAAGGGATGGAAAAATGAAACGTACGACGTGTGATATTTATACATACTGTAGGCAGGTATAAGTGGGCAAGATTAGGATTTGACCTCCTCCTCAACTTTTGTTTTAAACCCCATTAAGGGGAGAGTTTCTGCTCTTCATCTTGACACCTGCTGGGCACCTGATATTTTTTACCCATTTGAGTCTCCTATCTTCTGACAAGAGCATGAAATTGGCTTATTTAATGGGTTATTTAGGTCTGGGTGTGCATGAGATAATACCAATTGTACATGTGGTCCAAAGGAGGGTTTTATCTTCATATACACACTTTCTCTTTCTTTATATAACATCCCTGTTTAATCCTACAACATTATTCCAGAGGTCACATTTACAGGGGTAATAAGAGACGCCAATAAAACAGTTTCTTTCTATCACTTACGCACGTTCCTACAGATGCCAGATAAAAGAAGAAGTGCATTTACACTTACAGGGACTGAAATACAAAGGGCTGCATGGTAACAACCCAGCAGGAGCAAACATTTGGCATTAAAGGACTATGTATATCACTTCTGCTTTTCTACCCATTTATACTTCTACCAATAGAAACTATTTCTAACATAAGCTTCCTAACTATAATTTGTTCTTTTTTATGTATCCTGAGAAAACGTCTGCAGGTACTGTTACATGTCCTTCATAATTACAAACCCAACCTGGTTTGTGGACCTCAACTGTAGCTCAACTACTGTAGCGCTTTAAAAAAGACAGGAGACCAAAAGGAAGGCATACAGACAACAAGCATCTCTAAATGATTAATCAGCAGCTTCTCTGATTGTGGACCTTGTGTACTGGACCACAGCTATGCTTGCATGCAGTAGCTTGAGATACGAGCTCTATATTTTTCTGCTGTTATTAAGACCTGTTATGATTACAAAAAACATATACACTACAAATACTTGTAGTGGGCATATGCTAGATGTCCACAAAAAACCACACCCAAAATGTGTACACAGTGTTTTGTACCAATTTGAAATAAACTCTAAAAGTTTGGATGTGAAGATTTAAGCTATGCAATGATCATCATTACTTATTATATTTTCTTTCTTAAAATTAATCAATCAATTTTCCCTCTGAAAAATCAATAGTCACATTTGTGTTCGGAAAGTGGTAAATAAAGCTGCAAAATTTTGGATAACACCATTAGTTCCGTTTCATTCACAGTGAGTGTTTTGGTTAAAATATTATTTTTAAGATTTTGGTAATAAACGTGGAGGTAGATCTGTTTATCTTCTGAGATGTTGTGAATCCTCCTGTCCTGCTTTTAATGTCAGAACAGGTGGATTTCAGTGGTTTTATGTCCAAAAACCTTGAAGCTCAAACCTAGTAGCAACTGGATATTTTACCAGGACAAAATATGGTGAAGCTGAAGAATGTCTGCATGGAGAAGAGAATCTAACCATCTTTTTGAAGAACTAGAGCCTACAGTAAGCTTATAAGTATATATTATATATACGTAGCATCTTCTCAAAGTTTTTAAAGCTAAACAAAGCTGTACAAAATATGGAATTCTGGCTTGAGGATAAATTCAGGCATTATATATTTAGAAATATAGGTCTGAATATTTACAATACAATACTTATATGACATTTGTTCGGAAAGAAATAACATACATGAGTTTTTCTTTGCTAAATCACACTTTATGATGTGTATATGGATAAATCTGTACCTCAATATACAAATTTATTTAACTCACAGTTTGCAAAAATAACCTCCTCTGATTGTTGCAGTTCCTTTGGGTTCAGCAAATGTACGCTATGATTTGTATGCTAATGGGATTCTTCACACTGTATAAATCACTCCACAGTACTACATTCTAAATTCTGTAACTGCCAGTTTGTTTTCATAGCAGCAAAATTCCAGATTGTATCAAGTGGCAGATATTCCATTTGATAAATTCCAATTTCTATGCAAATGTAATTTATAATGTGGCAGGACTAAATAATGCTGCCAATGTCCTCCCTTTTCTAATAGATAGATGCTATATCCAGTACAGGTCTTAGGGCTGCCGATGCCTACCCCGGCAAGCAACAGGCGCAAGATGGGGTACAGTCCATCGCCCGGCACACACAGACATGCACACATTCACACCAGGGCCAGTATATTTCCCAGAAACCATTTAACCTACTAGTACAGGTATGTGTTTGAACTGTTGGGAGAACCTGGAGGAAACCCATATAAACATGGGGATTCCACAGAGCACAATCAATGCAGTGCTAAATATGTGCTCAGAATTTTACACAATTTACAAACATAATAACAGAATGTCAAAATGGTAAGATTCTAGTCTAGGTACAAATATAGCAAGACATGGATGAGATAAACTCAATCACAATGGTAACACTGTGTATCAAAAGGAACAGATTAAAATGAATAAGCATAGATATGCACACAAAGTCATCCCTGTGTGGAAGAAATAAAAACTGGGATGCTAAGAAGAAGGCCAAAAAATTAAAAACTAAAGAGGAGAAAAATGCAACTTAAATCTGTACAGGTAGAAACTCCCACTCATCCATTAGTATACAGCAGGAAACAGTCTGCTGTAGTCCCAGCTCCCCAGGCTGCTCTGGTAAATCTCTTACCTCAGCTGTCTGTCTTTGCAGAGTGCCACCATGACAAGGAGGTTACCAAGGACAGTCATGATTATGATGAAAGCCAGGAAGATGGTGAGAATAATCCTCTCTGCTGGGCTTAATTCTGCATTTACCTCTCCATTTCTTGAACTGGGGAGAATTCAAAAATAAAGCCAGAATAGCACCGAAAGATAAACTACTGTACCTCTCAGGCAAGCCCTGATATTGTATCACACTTTCACTATAGTGTTTCTTTTACATTCCCTGTAATCTCAGTGGTTTTAAAAATGAATTCACTGTTTACCACCTTCATGAATATTTAGTATAATACATCATGACATTATTATACTCTAGTGAAGTAAACTGGTAACACCATTGTAAGGCAGTAGTGAAAGTAGTCTAATATAAAATGTAGAAGAAAGTTCTTGTGGTTTACAAGTGCCATGCAAATTTATTACAGAGACCTTATTACAGATGCCATTACCAAAGTTCTTGTTCACATGCCTTATTACAGTATTTGATTTTTTCACTTTGGTTGTTTCTTTTAATTATTTTGTACTAGGTATTCAAATATTGTGCAGGCCAAGCTGGAGTTTAAAAAGACTAGTCAAACGCGTCTGTCAGACAAAGCCGTATAACACATTACATGTCTGTTAGGTTCAGCTCTGTGGCCATCACTGGTCATCTGCATGGGTTTCAGTTGATGGGACGCCTCTGCAGAAGAAACCACAGTCTCCCTGTAAGCAAAATAATATATTCATTTAATTAAGGCAGATATAGCTTTTTTTTGGAAATATGGAAAAAGTAGCTTTTTCCTGTTATAGTTTATTGTAGTTCCTCACTGTTAATTCTAGTGGAAGAAATCTATCGTTGTTATTATTGCCATCATGCATACAATGCAGTATAGTATAGCTTTTAAAAATGTATTGACAGAAGTCAAGCAATGTATGTAGTAATAATAATAATAGTACAGTATATTTAAAAAGCATTATCTTCTGTCTCCTACAGTCTTGATGACTCTGACCATAGACTCTGCAAGTATTGTGTACAGTATACTGTAAAAAGGATTTGGAGCATCCCCAAGCGAGTTTTAGGAACATTTACAGTATCAATCCAGCGTCTCTTTTGTGTCTTTTTTGTCGTACAAACAAAAAGCATTTTGTTTAGTTAAACCCCGTCAAGGTCTGAAAATCAGAATGTTGCAGAAAAAATCTAATGCCATCTGTTCTTTTTATTTGGCTTTTTAATTTCTGTGTGTGCAGTGATGTGTGTTGTGACTTATTCCCTGTTGCTGTGTCAGTATAAAAATGGTGCACTGAGTACTTCATGTGGTAAAACAACTTTTAAAAAACACTTCTTAACCGTGATAACAAAGGAGTGAAACAAAAGGAGTTAGGTGAAAGCAAATGGATTTGGAAATGTTTTAGATGTCATTTTTTAGCGGAACAAGTAACAATGGGAATATTCTGAGGAACAAGAGCAATTGACAATGGCATGTTACCTAGTTTGAATGTGTTTGCCAATGACAACCACTGGGATGGGAGCCCTCAATGGAAAACCATGCTGCTGCTCTAAGCAGTGTTGGTTGACTTTTAACAAAATGAGAATTTCCAAACTAATATATGATCACTAGTGACACTATGCTGTAGGAGATGCCATCCTAGCTGGTCATTAACAAGCGCTATTTGTGTTCAAGGATGTAACCCCAGTCCCCTGGATAAATTTCACATGGGGTTAGTCTGGTCTTCGTAAGGTTGCCATGTAGTGGGGCTGCTAGAGCATACTGCTAAAGCATGTTGTGTATCATCCAGGCATGAAAAGTGCTATATACTGTACGTGTAAGAAATTAGCTATATCAGCTATATATTTGTTTTCCAGCAAAATTCAATATTATTTTTATAATTCATAGCTTTTAGAGTCCAACTGTTTTCAATTTGTTTGTCTATCACCTCATATGAGGGCGTCATTTTCCTTTTTACAAAGATTTAAAAAATGTCATAATTAGTGTAAATGTTGTTGCATTTTGGTGTACTGAGATATATTATCTTAATAGATTTAGTGGTTGACAATTTTAGCTCTGATTTCAACTCCACGTGAACCTTTCCTTACTTCTGCGTCTTGATGCTCCTTAAAACCTATGATAGCCAACAGTGAAATACCTTTCACTTTTCAGGTCCCTAAGCAAACAGAGCCTGTCTCATTTTTTCATTCCAGTCACTGGGTTAATAGAACTGCATGAACTGCTTGTTTGACATGGCTTTGTGTTGATGAAAACCTCTATTTCTAAACTTGACTAAACAGGCTGATAAGACACGGTTAAGTGACCACTGCTGCAATGTGGTCTTTTTGTACCCTTTCAGCTATAAATAGTAGCACCAAGCTGGGTAAATCTTACCTGATGCCTGGGAGCAATGCACACATTTCAATTTGGAATGCTCTGAGTTACCACAGAGTAAATAAGAGGAAAGTACTTAGTATTTACCCAGCTGCAGGTTGGTCCTTCCTCATAGCAATGGTAACTGAGTAGCCTGTTTTTACTGAGCTTGTTTTTTTTACTAAATACTAAATCAACTGAACATCAAGTTAATTTTAATGGTTTGTTTTTTCTTTTGGTTTTGATATGATGGCTGCACTAGGCAGTGCAGTTCGCAGTTCTGAACCCTTAACAATACCAAACACGAGTCCTGCGCAAGTGCCTTGTAGGTTTTACATTAGACTATGTTGTGCTGTATGCTGGATAAAAAAGGAAATAAATCACCCCCCCTAAATTTTAGGTCATGCTTCTCTTCCCCCAAAGAAATTAATCTAACCCTTCATGTGCCTTGGTGTGGTGTTCACAAGTGATTTCAAGTGGAAGTGTGAGGTCAGCTGGAAAACGTCTGCAGAGCTGTGGTGTGGGATGAAGATCATTGCTTACAGGGAAATTTATGTTCCCATCCAAACCTACAGTCATGAACTATAAGTAGCTACAGGATGGGCAAGATCTTGAATACAAGCACCAAGAAAAAAGATTTCTTCTTAGGAATGTTGTTCTTACTCTCTATAACAGAGTAAGTGGTTTGGCTTGCCAGGTAAGGCTCGGATAAAAATTGCTACTCTGATGGATTGAGAGGAGCCAGTTGAGGCAAGGAAGAGGAACTGTTGCAAAGCAAAAATATGTTTTGTCCTCTTTCCTTGAAAGCCACCCTCTCTCAGACAAGCAGCTTGAAAATACATGGATGAATGGATGAATAAAGTGTGTGGGTAAACTTGCAGCTCATTTCCTCCCTCAAGGGTGTCTAACTTGCAATAAAGGAAGTCGTTGGCATTGTAATCAAAAACAACTGTGCTGGAGGTGACTTTGCAATTCAACATATGCATTACAGAAACATGCTAGGACAGAATAGGTTAGGGAAAGCCAAAAATAAGAAACTATGGGATATCAGGTGGAAAACAAAGCGGATTATTATTTGGTCTTCACCTGCATTTGCATCTACATAAACCAGTGTTGGAAGCAATGGGTTTTATTTCAACCTCAAATCTCTTTTCACTAGGAATGACAACACACAAGATTGAAGCGTCATGAAAGGATTATTGAGATAAATTTTGGCTTAATCCACTTGGCTGAGGGTAACCTCCCGGCCATAGGACAAGGAGGCCAGGATCCCCAGAAGAATTAAGCGGGACCCCAAACCACCAATGCAGAATTCTGAAAGCATGGAGGAGGTGAGAAGAACTCGTGGTGTGAACTGTGGGTCATTGCAGACGTTGGATAGGAGCTGGGGGAGTGTTTGTTTAGGGTTATTGTATGTAAAGAAGGAAGACTTACAATGAAGGATGCAGCCTTGAGTTGGAAGAAACATCCACAATAGTTCGGATTTTCGAGAACTTTGTAAACGGGAAAGGATATCACCGGTATTATTAAATTGACTAAAAATGGCAATGTTATATGAACAGATAAGGGCCCAAGTTTTCAATTGTGCCCTCAAAAGCAGCAACGGAAATGGAGACTCCTTCGCTTTATTAGTACTGTGAATAGAATCACAGGAAGGGAGGTAAACGGCAACGCCTTGGCCTTCTATAACCATTGAATTTGATAAGAGTCTCCTGGGCAAACTGAGTGAGTGTGTAGTGCTGAGGCGTGTAAACCTGTTAACGTGTAACCTCTTGGTATCCGAGGCAGATTTTAGTATAAGGTACTAACTGCTTGGATTCTTACAGACTTTGGAACAGGACTGAAAGCGCTGTTGACCACTCGATGAATCCATGTGGGCACAGTGGAGAGGAAAACAAAAACTCCCATTGGGAGAAAGTAAACCTCTGGGGGTGCCCTCCCTCCAGGCAGCTAATCATTTTATCTGTGGCAGATGTGGCTTGAAAAGTGAAGAGAGAGCAGAACTGGAGCTGAGAAGTTGGCATCAGTAGCAGCACAGAATGAGAGGAATGAACCCAGGGCCAAATTGGACGCCGGGGATAGAGACACGAAAGTGTCAGGGACACGAGAAGTAGGACTTGCCTTAACGAATATCAAGCTCTAGTAGCAGCAGAAGTGGACACCGGGGATCAAGACGCAATGAGACGAGGACACAAGACATAAGGGCCAAGTTGGACTCCAGGCACAGAAACACGAATGAGACAGGGACACGAGACACAGGACGACTGCTGACTGTAGCGGAGGTAGGATGCCAGACAGACCCGGGGCCAAGGAGATGGCCTCAGTAGCATCGGAGATGGGAGGAATGAACCCGGGGCTGAATTGAATGCCGGGGATAGGGACACAAGATGCAGTTAAATGCGCAGGAGAAAAGTGAGATTAAACGTACATAAAGGAAGAACAGAGGGGGCTGGAGATTCAGAGGGGGTGAGGTTAGACGCGATGATAAGGAAAACAAATACAGACCGCTGAATGAAGAAACACGGGGAGATTACAGAATGGGTGGTCATGGAATTGGAGTGATGGTGGCTCAGAGGTTCCGTCCAGCTGTGAGCTGAGCAGAAGCATGCTGAAGAGGCATGGTTATTTATTATTCTGTCCGAAGTTCAAAGCTTTTTTTTTTGCTTTACGCTTTTTGCTTTGCTTTGCTTTAAACAGGTTTGTGGGAAGCAGGGGGAAATTGCGTATTAGTTGCACTTTTCTCTTCACTGCTCGTGGCTGGAAGCGTGCTCCACGCATAGGGAATGAATGCGACTAACGTTAGTAGTGCGGGTGGCGAATACGAAATAAGCAGCTTTTTTTTTCAAATCCAGAGCATGGGTCTATGGACGCAATGGGAGGTTCAGCAGGTCTGCAATGGCAGATCACGATCAGATGACGTCATTGGGAGATGTGGAAGTTTACTGGGAGCGCAGGATACGTTAAGTATATCTTTGATAGGAAAATGAGTAATATCCCTAGATGTACGTCCTGAACGAAAGCTGTTTAAACGTAGTTTGGTGACGTTGTGCTACTGTCCGGCTGATAACGGGAGGAAAGGTTTTGAATTCAAGATTTGTAAACGTGGCGGCGAATGTGTGTTTGTCCATTTAAATAAATAAAAAAACAGAAGTAACTGGATAGTCGAACGCTAGGCATTTCAAAAGGACGGGTTGAAGCTGACAGATGTTGAAAAGCGACGAAGAGTCTGATCAATGGCTAGCTCGTACGCAGAGAATGAGAAAATCTGCGGTTTCTGGCTGAGATCAACTGTGCATCGGAGCAGCAAATGGGAATATTGATTGTGTTGATCTCGTACATATTGATAGCATTTTGGGAGAAGAATGGATGTCAGGAGCGATTGCTAATTTCTGATAGCTGAGTCTGATTGAACTTGGTTGTTGTCCTCCCTCACGAACTTTTGTTATAAATTCCATTAAATCATGTTTGAATAACAATGTTTTCTGACAAAAAAACCCATAAACTCACATAAAACATCTCTTAAAGAAAACTGTAAACAAATTACACGCCATTGCACTCTCAGTGGAGTAGAAAACATTTTCATGCTCAGGCCTGAATGTTCATAAGGTTGATAAAAACAGAAAATGCCTGTGATTAATACTGTAAGTATGTCTCCCATAATATTGACATTCACATCACATTCTGATAAATGTTCCACTAGACCAAAGATTGAATAATAATGATTTAATACCCAAAGAATGTAAATGCTGTAAATGTGTGGGCTATAAAGTATTTGTTTGTTAATGTAGATTAAGGTGTTGAACAAAATAAATGTCAAGGATGATTTTGAAGTGGAAAATGCAGAGTTTAGACACAAAATAGAAGAAACAGGTGCCTCCTTGTGGATTATTTCTTTTTCAAAGCATTTATTGAAATCCATAAGTGTGTTTATTTCAGAACACAGTTTGAAAATTTGGACAGTAGCTCTTCAAAATTAAATGTAACATGATGGTATCCCAGCTACTGTATAACAGACAGCATGTAAGTAAAGTCTACAATTATATCTATTTAGGGCTAAACTATTGACCAACTTTAAATAAATTACAAAATATTCAAGTTTTTTATGAGATAACACTTGAGACCAAAGAAGAGACCTTCTGTATCACTATTGCACAGCAGTGTACATCTCCATCAACAAAATAAATAATGCAAAACAACTTGTTCATACAAAGAGAAGAGATATATGGTTTTGGAGACATAACACATATGAAATGAAAATGTATTGAGAACTGGTGGAGCAAGATTTTCGGAGATTGAATTTGCCTATCTATGGATGAATCATTTTATTGCATTGTATGCAGAAACTCAGGCTTTTCATATTCAAATCACAAATTGGCCCTTTATCTGTATGTTTCTATTACACAACAGCAACACAGAAATATTATATTCAGCAAAACCGTGAGCAGTCATGATACACTTTCAAAGTTTTCCTTCTTGGCCTTATCCACACACCCTAAACCATCACGGAAGGCAGGAACATCACTGTATATCAATATCACTGGTTGATACTGAGAGAGGCAAAGAAAAGTTGCACAGAAAATATAAAAGCCAAAATAACACAGTGTAATTATTTCTACTTATCATAAACTTATCAACTTTATAGTGTTAGTTGCGATGCCATTTCAATACCTGGTCAATACTGTTTCTCAGTACCCCATGTTCCTACCTTTTTGAAAGGAAACCACAAACTGCGGTAACAGTCTTGTTGATCATAACCTACTTTAAAAACACATGCAGGAAGTTGATTTATTTTTTGTGGCAGTTAGCTTTCACCAAATTGGCCAGTAGTTGTTGGTAACTAAATGCCAACTTGCAGATATTGTACTTCTGTGTTAAATAGTAACATAACTTTGCAAGTGTGCTGTTTACATGTTTATTTTGTGTCTATATTAAGACAGAACCACTGGTGTTGGAAAATGTCAGGCCAAATCAATGACATTCATCCACACAAATTCCAGCTGAGCACTGTGACACGACTTCGCAGTTGGAGTTCTGCAGCTCAGCCATGACCGATTATTTCGATGTCAAAATAAGATGTGAACTATTCAACTTTTAGAAACAAGAAGAGAGAAGGTCCACACTTAAAAGAAAAAGAGTTGTAGGTGTGAAACTTTCTTCAGGTGAGGAGTAGAAGGCTCCACAGCTGAGATACTTTAATTTTCTCCTTACTGCTTCCTTTTCAGTTATTAACCTTTATGCGTTCCTTTAGAGATCTTACACTGACGCGGCTCCCCATTGTAACCTGTTCCATTGTTAGATCAATGGACTGCATGAGCGTCCAATAAAACTCCACTACATGTACAAGACAGTGCATGAGAAACACACTTCAAGAGAAAACTAAATGTATCTTTTAAACAAGATAAATAAGGGGAATACAAAACTAAAAAAATCCATCTTTTTAATAAGTTGCAGCTCACAACATACAGCATAGAGTGTTATTGAATTTATTAAATAGGATGGATGGACTTTTTAAAGTATTGTGTATTCAGTGTTCTTGCTGAATGCCTAAGATGAAATCTGGACAAATAAGCCAATTAAACCTGTTCAAGAAAACATCAAATTAGAAGCACAACCTAACTCAGACCTCTATTTTGTGGTATTTAATAGCACTTCATCTCAGTACTTTACATTAAAATTCTTTGAATGTTTATTTTGTTCCTTATTTTTGTTTGAGATAAATATATTTTGTGACCTGCCTAATTCAAGTGGAGTAGTGTAAAAGGTTACAAATTCTTTGCAAATCAGTTCTCACTCTAATCTGCAAAATGTGCAACCCTTCCAACAATGTCTATAACAAATGCAATGCTGCGGCTCTCCTGGAGTGAGTATGAGTGTGACAGATGTTGCTAGATCCATAAATCTGGATCTTGGAAGCAGCCACTGTGTTGACAGCTGCAATGAGTTCCAACGCCTTGCTCTGTGCTCATCCTACTATGTGCAAAGACACTTTCCTATCATCTGTACAGAACTGGAAGCCAGCACTTATTTACATTTTCTCAATATATTTATAGAGCTCGAAGACCCTAACAAAATCTGTTCAATTTTTTTTTCTAGACTACAAAGGAGAAATCCCTGAAAATCAAACTCTTCAATGTAGGGGAAAGCACATCCAGCATAAACATACAGTATAACAGAACATCACAAGCTGGACTTAAAATTTGAAGCTGTCTCACTAAAAAAAACTACAGCAGTTAGGTTTTGGGCTGGGATACACTATTGTTTTGCTCAGCCTCAGTTTGATAGACAATACCTGATTTCCACCGCTGGCACAGATGGGTTGCTCTGATCTAGCAATGTTTCCACTTAGACAAAAAAATCATCCAGCAGTGGAAGCACCTCTTTTTATGACCTGGTGGTTAAATGGTGAAAAGAAGCAATGGTCATCTGCAGTGCATTTCTTTGACACTTTTACTGCTTTTACACCATTAGTCCTGGGTGCGGTAATGATGCTTGGCTGAAAGTAGTTCATGCTTTCATAGCATGGTAATTCCAAGGTAAGGTTTAAAACTGATTAAGTGTTCACCTTCATAACTTCAAAGGTTTTAAAAGAAAGAGCTCAGTACTTTAGAACTGATACTATATCCTACATTTCTACAGAACCTTCCATAACCAGGATAGGGATACTTTTGGATGTATTGCACAGAAAAGCCTTTCTATCTGTATGTTTGTCTATTTTATGACTTCCTCCTCCTGTTCTTATAAAGCAATCAAAATAAGCTCTTGATGCATTACGCCTTCACTATAGCAACAGCTTGCAAAGAACAAAAAATATCTGAACAAGTCAACTGCTGCTGAATAGCACTTCAAATGTAACTAAAAAAAGAGCACAAAAAAGAGTTAATAAATTAAGACATTTAACCTGTACTGTGTTAGTTTTGCACTGTATATTTTATAACTCTAGACATTTTCGTCATTGCTACTTTGATACCAATCAATTGCTGAATCCCTTATGAAAGATTCAGATATTATTAAATATTCACAATTCTTTTGTAGGCTAATGTTTCCTCTTCATGTTTCAATAATTATTTTATTAGTTTCAATTATTCTAATTAATCATCCTTATTATTCTTACCTCACACAGTGTTTTGCCATTCTTTCTTGTTGCCAACAGTACTCTTGTACAGTAAGACAAAAAGCAAGGTGACTGAGTGATATAAGGGAATCTTTTTTACACTGGTGTATGGATCCAGAAAGTCCTTTGTCCCTTTGTTTTGGCATCTCAGAGATTACCCAAGAGGTAATTTTCGTTGCATGATGCTTGGCATGTTAAACCATACACTATCTCTTTTTCCTCTAGATCAGTCCATCTTTGTTTTCAATGACCCAATTGTCAATGGGTAAACAGTTTTCATACTAAACTGAGATTTTTTAAAACTCCATCCTTGATGTCAGTGTACACTTAGTGATGTTGTTTTATTTTATACATGAAAATGCTTAAAAAACAGCTAAACTATTTGGGGGAATATTTTAGTTGTGATGTGCATTCCCTAAAGCATTAGGGAAATTAGATTATATTTATTTTTTAATTCTGTAATCCTTTACATTAAGTATTAATAAAGTACAGTATGTACACTCCCGATAATATTAGCACTACAATATGCAACAATCCTCTTTTGACACAAACCTAGATTGTCTGAAAATCACTTGGTTCTCTCTGCACTGCTACAGTACTTTCCTGCTAACCCTAAAAGGGGGAAATCCAACAAGAACATCAATACATTAATTATCAACTTTGGTCTGGTGAGGGTCACATCAACTCTGAGTTATGCTGGAAGTGCAAGTTTATTTAGAAGACAGGAGAAAAACAGAGTAAAAATGGTGAGAAAAAGCAAACATTTCATAGAAGCTGACCCAATCTAGAATCGAACCCAGACCTCAAGAACACTGAGTTATCAGTACTAACCACAATTCCACCCTGACCAGAACATACCTCACGTTTAAATTTTGTACAGTTGCATCCAATGTGAATGTGGGCCAGATTAAAATAAAAATTTTCATTCTTTGGTTTCAGAATTTATAGTTTTCACTGCAGACAAAAGCACAGTAAGTCAGAATGCAAACAACTTCTGATTCATTTTTTTTTAATATGAGACATCTCAGGATTTATCAGACTTGTTCTTCCATTGCATTCATGTTTATTAATTAAAAAACCAAGTGCTCTCCAGTCAAAGTCAAGTATGTGAAAAGCAAGGGTTAATTTGTGTCATGTCACAAATGTTGTGTAACAATTATTATCCAGTTTGGAAACACTTAAACTAATGACCTATATTTGAAAATATTAAATCCATGTTTAACCGTCTTTAGTGTCACATGGATCAATTTATACTGTATGTGTATGTGTGACAGGGCTCATTTGGCATTGAGCCTAATACAGAAGGTGATGTCACCCCTAGTAACTGGATTAATGAATTGGTTGTTTGGCACAGCAAAATTCTGTTTGTGGGGTAACAGTGTGAAGGTAATGCCACCATTACCATTCTTTGGGGGAGACTATTATATAGTACCTCTACTTTTCTTGACTGCCCTACAAAGTAGAAACTACAGTATGTGGCCTACAAGCATACCATAATATATAATACTGTAAGTTATACTTCAGGTCTCCATGAAGCAAGGTATGCATGTTTTGTTAAATCTGAAGTTAAAGTGGGAGTTTGCTGTATATCCAAACAAAGTATTCAGAATCTGTGTTCCAAAACTGTTCATTAGTTTGCATAATAAATGCAGTCATCGTAAGACAAACTGAAAGTGACATTGTAAAGTACAGGCAGTGGCATGTCTGTATATTAGCTAATATTGGCACATGACACGTATTTGAAAGGATTGCTCATTATTGCTCTTTTGCTAAACAAATCAGCAAGAAATTGTGATTCACAGAGTTTCTGAACACATACAGTATTTTCCTTCAGACAAACGTAATGTGTTTCTTGAAGTGTTTAAATGCAATAGTGTTTGATGTCTGTTAGCTAAAGAGATGTGGAAATGAGGTACTGTGTAACTGTGGGTTGCTTACAGGCTGAAAAGTTAAAAAAGAATAAAACACAGTACATTGCAGCCGTGAAAGGTTCTTGAGGTGGAAGAGGGGGAGAGTGCAAAGATACAATACCAGGGAAAGAGGAGTGGTGGGAAAACCTAAAGAAAGAAAAGGTGAGAATGGGTAAGGGGTAGGTAAAAATGGAGATAAAAAGATGGAGTTCTGGAAGACAAATTCCCATGAGAAATGTGGAATGGAACAATTTGTAAATGAATGAAGGCATGAAAAACATTTTCGTTGATCATTGAGTGCTGCGGATATGTGTGAACCAAGTCCATGGAGAGAATCATGAATCATGATGTCTTTCTCGCGCAGGAATCCCTGAGAATGGATGCGGATAGAAGGTCAGAGTAAAATCAGGGCTATCAACTTAGAGAGATCATTCATTCTTGTTACTCTGACATATTCCTTGAAATGTGCAATGTTCTCTCTTTTTTACCAATGTAAATAGCAGAGGACAAGCACGATACCATTTTGGTGATCTTGAAATGGCCATGTATACGTGTGCTTCTGGATGTGTATTTGCATAGTGAAGCACTGGCTTCTGTTGCTTCTGTGGATGACAGCAGTAGACAGTCAAGAGAACTGTGGACAAGAAGGCTGTGTAGATTAGATGTTCAGTAGTATGGGATGATGCTGACTGTGGACAGTTATGAGAACTGTTGACAAGAAGGCTGTGTAGATTAGGTGTTCAGTGGTATGAGATGATAGTGACTGTGGACAGTTATGAGAACTGTTGACAAGAAGGCTGTGTAGATTAGGTGTTCAGTGGTATGAGAGGATGGTGACTGTGGACAGTTATGAGAACTGTGGACTAGAAAACTGTGTAGATTAGGTGTTCAGTGGTACGAGAGGATGGTGACAGGTAAAGAAACTGTGGATAACAAGGTTCTGTTGATCAGGTAGTGGGTAGTATAATATAAAGGCCTGGAGAAAAGAATGAGGAAGAGAGAGGAAAACAGAATGGATTGATTTGACAGAAGAATTTATGATGATAGTATCTGCTTGAAAGACAAAAATAAAACTGCATGGATTTCACAGAACTGTTATTATGCATCTATGCAATGCAAAACATTTTTAAGCAATGAACACAGTAATTGCATACCTTTTTGTACTACTTTAAAACATTACATCAGTTTCAAAACCTTACACAGCTCTGCAATATAACAGATATAGATTTATAAGGTACACAGTAGGTAGGATTGTACTTTAGCTTAGTAGGGTTATTACATTACAAGCCAAAACCCAGTCATACTATATTTAAATAAATCTCAAAACCATCTAAGGATTTTACGGTGCCTAGCTGACATAATTTGTTTAAGATTGGATTTAATTTTAATTTGTTTTCAATCAAATAAATAAATAAATAATAATAGAGAGCCTCTTGCTTAGTTCAAGGCCTTCAGCGTGAATTACATTGTAAATCTTTTATACCCTTTCAAAAGTGTATGTAAACACAATAATGTTGGCTTGGTCTATGTGACTATTTTTGTTGTTTACAAAGCAACCCTATCAGAGTTATCTGTCTTGCTATTCAAACAATTATAATCCATTCTTATCTGCTTAGTAACTTCCAATTACTCTATAGTTTCAGTTTTACTATCCAACCTGTGTATGAATATTGTAGACATTTGCAGCATATTGCAAATACACAGTATTGTTCCTATCTGATATGGCTAGTACATAATATATAACCTTTTAATAGTTATTACTCTAAAATGTCTCATACTCTTTACTTTAAGAATATTGAAAGTGAATTGTTTCCTTTCCTTTTAAGAGTCTTGAAACTTTTGTAATACACGGAAAGATGATACAGATAATTTGTCACAATTTTTACGTTTTTGTTCTGAATGACAATATTGTTTATTATTTTGCTGCATCACACAAATAACTTAATTTAAAATTATTTAATTAATTGACAAGGTACTTATTATTGCAAGATTCCACCACAATTACATGATCAAAATAGTTGTTGCTGCAAAAAATAATAGGAGCATTTTTTGTTCTTTTTATTTATTTACAGCAGATAAGTAGAAACTGCTTCAGTGTGAAGATCCCTGTCGCTTTTTTTTCTTTAACAAACTATATAAAATCTGGGAGCCTGATGAGTGTAATGCTGATCATTTAAAATCCAAATATTATTTTGGACAGATATAGATATATTTCTTTAGAACCTCCCAGGGAGTATACTTAAATCTGTTTCCCTTCAGCAAAGAAAGGACATGTTGGAGACAAGATGTTCATTTTAGTATTTTGCACCTTACTATTACAATATGTGTGCCTCTGTAAAACACATAGCAAGACCTGCTGTAAGTACACAGAACCAGGCTCAATGATCTGAGCCTGCTAATATGAGGAAGCCAAATCTGATTTAATAATTAATAAATAGTACATAATTAAGTGGCACATTTTGCTCCACATATAGTAATTCAGTTCGGTACAATCTTTTATTTAACTACTGTTAACCATACCGATAATACGCCCTTTCAACAGCCAATAACAGTTAATTACAACGCATAGCAAAGACGCATGGCTGAATATGACTCATGAATGTATAAGAGATAAAATGTGAACCTTAATCTACTTGCTGTAACTGCTCACTTACAGATAAACATCTCAAAGCATTTGCAAATCAGAAGAATTCTACAGTAATCAAAAGCAATCCTGTAGCTAAGAGACATCCAAACAAGTCAATGATAGCCACTGCAAGGCCAATTATATCATTTTATCAAACCAAAGTCAAATTCTGCCTCCTATGCTGGGCTGAGCTGCAAAATAAAAAGCCATTAGCTGGCTCCATCGCACCTCTCTTCTTTTATCACCCCAATGCAAACTGCATCTATGAACTCATTTTGTTTTTTTAAACCTCTGACACATACTGTACTGTAATAAAGGACCCATCATCCTTTTCACAGTCTCCAGAAAGTACTCTTTTTTTCAGATGGAAAAAAAATATTCAGATGGAACTTTTTCAGAACCTACTCCAAATGAAAGAAATTGAAACAAACCCAGAGAACTCTGATTAATAACATTACACGAAAGTAAACACTGAAATACACATTACGTATTACGCATTTGGGTGTGTTTTGGAAGCAGTGGCTAACAAGTCTTAAGGAAATGAAAATTGCAGTTTGGTCTGAGAAATGACCTGTAAAACGTTCTTTTTAAAATCAATTTTCCGTACATTCACTCTGGAAGATTCTTTTAAACAGTTTAAGTATTTTATTTTTTTAATTGTTTGGCTGTAGAATAGTGATTTAATTGTTTAAAGAGAAAAGCATTGTCATTGTAATAGAGCAGAAGACTGGTCAAGGGCAAAAAAAGCCCTTTGAGAAAACTTGAGGAAAGACCTTGAGTAAACTGTGGTAGTCATGTACTGTATCAATTACAACAGGAGTTTTTCACGGTTACTGTATTGTAAAATATATTTATATTTCATAATACCATAGCTTACCACGTATGACGTTAAGTGTTGGTAAATACCACTGAATGATTAACATGTATTGTCTTGATTTGTTTAAATGTATTGAATCATAGCTATGGTTATTTTGTTATAAATATACCAGTTATACACAGCATACTGTAGTTTTCACTGGGCTTGATCCTCTGGAGCAGTTGACATCCTATCAATGTATTGATCTCTCTAAAAAAGGCCTTTTACTATATATACAGTTAGAAGTTTGTATTACATTACATATTGAAATTGAAAATGACCTAAAAAAATAAAGGGGATAACATATTTGCATACAATGAGTAAATAACAATTGTTTTTTCAAAGATCGTTTCGGTAATGACACAGGCTGAATGAAACTGATCCGTTTTGGCCATTAAAATGAAGAAAAAAATAAAATCTTAAACAATTTGAAACATATGATATATTTAAAACGTTTTTGTAATCATATGCGAGAAATATAATTTTCTTTTTGTTTCACACTTCTTTGATTGAGGTTATGGTATTTTCTAATAAAGTCGTCGTGCAACAAATGTAACACTTGTAGAACAAACTGTGTAATTATAGCGGTAATGGATTTTACCAGAAATCCAAGACGGAAGAAAAGGTAGATAACAGAGTATGTGCGGTACCCGAGCGCATTGTATCTCCAGAAGTGTAAATCTAGATTAGTTATCTATTGCAAAACGCAACACTATCCAAGGTAAATTTAGCAGTCAAATTTAGCACCAACACCTCTCATAATCAACCAAGTTAAAAATAAAATCCATTGTTATATCCAGCTACAGCAGTTTGTCCAAATACAGTTAGTATAGCGGAGGAATACAAGTAACTAGATAAAATAACGCAATTAATGTTGCAATTAAAAATCAATCCCAGGGAAATTACTAAACTGTCTTTTGTGATCAAAAATGTTTTTTTAATGTATTTTGAATAAATGTGGGGTGATAGTACTGAGGTTTAAAACATATTTGACCAGAATAAGTTTATATGGGTACAGTATAACTTATCGGGTAATTGAAAGGTAAATTAAAGCATATTGATATATGGACATTTTTCGAAACCAAAAAAGTACAAACTTTCTAATATAAATTCAATTTGAATCGGATTTGGATTCAGTGCTGTGCCAAAGATCAGTCACACAGTATGAACATTATAGCGTACGGGTTCCAATTTACCGGGACGTGAAATTAACTTTCTTACCTGTGGGTTCTGAGCCTTGGTGCTTAGGTTCAGAAGCCGTGTTCTGTTGCTAAGGAGACGCATATTCCTTCAGAACATTCTCAAAAACCAAAAACGTCCAGATGCACAAGCGAAAATGCCAATGGTGAAGATGAAAGACGAGTATCAGAGGACAGGTTGCAAGGCAAGTCAGACCCAAGTGACTTGCTTTATAGATTATGAAAAACAGGCTGTGAAGTACAGACGGGGGTATGAACTCCAGCAACTCGCAGCTTTTCAGCGCCTCACAGTGGCTCTTACTATTGAAATACTAATTATTTTTAATTAAGCATTGTATTCTACCTGTCTGTACATTGAGGTTTGTACAGATATGGTTAAGTGATGCAGTCGTTAATTCTCTTCTCTTCTACTCTGACAAAACTAGCATCTTAGAGTAAATGGACTCCATGAATACTCTGTGAATAGAATTAAAATGGGCTGTCATTATATTTTTGATAGTCAGTTAATAGTTTAAAAAGTGTCAAAAGAAAATCATGGAAAATAATGGTCATAGATAAATCTCTTGCTCTTGGTTTCATAAAACAATGTTTTTACTTAAAATGAATTTTAGATTATTAGCTGGATTTTACCGTACGTTTATTTCAACGATCTTTGAAAAGAGTTGTTATTTTCTATTATGTTCGTGGATCCATGCACAGAACGTCAGATTATTTGAGCACCAGCAAACTGAAATTGACAGCCAGTGTTTAATATTGTCTAAAAGCAAATATCAAAATTGAATTTAGAATGCAAAAATGCTGTTATAATGCTCTGAAATATTAATAGTTTTATTTGGACGATATCAGAGAATCACATTTTAGAGAGGCACTGTAAGACTTTACCATCCAGTGATCAAAACCGAAACTGTTCGTCAGATGAAATCAACATTAACATACGTCACCTCAGAGGAAATATATATTGAGTCGAAGAAGACAAGGTACTGTTTTTCGATATGCTTAAAACTTCTGACTTGAAAACAGGAAATGGCATCGCTAGTTTATTTTTACCAAGAAAAATGTATCATTTTTTTAATCACTTTTGTCTCAGGAATTAAAGTCTAACGTTCTTTGATGCGTGGTGCAGAATGACCAAAACTCCTTAATATGTCATGGTTTGTTATTAGATAAAACAACTGCATTTTCTAAGGCAAAGGCTGTTGTGTTTCACATTTTAGTGGTCTCAACAGCACAGAGTCTGGGCATAATAAATGAGCAAGCTTGGCACGCAGAAATTATTCATACAAAAGACCACCAAGCACAACAAAGAGCAGACACAAACATATCAGCTACCTCAGCTTTGCGCATGACCAAAGTTTGATGCAGACACTTGGACAGAAGGCTGTATCATGGGGAGTTAAGAATTTTGGGGAAACTAAACATTTCCACTTCCTTTAGGGGTGCTGATTTGAATATGGAAGGCACAGTATATGTACAGCACCTACTGTAGTAGTTTCTGTAGCAGTAAATCATAGTAATGTACAGTACCTACTGTAGTAAACTACAGTGATAGTTTCTAATTAAAGATTTGAAAAAAAAACAATTTAATACACTCAGTAGCAGCATGAAGAGTAGTGGTTAGCTCCCTGGAGACTGTTATAACATTATGCAATACTTTCTCACTCTCACTCCACTATTGAAAATGCGGACATGATCTCGATGTATTTACTTATTTAATTGGTTAAGTAAAGAATTACGTGAAAATGAAATCTGAAAGGTTCATTTGTAGATCACATTGTATCCATGGGACAATTATGTGAAAATAACAGCAACATTCCAATGAACCTATATAGGGTTTATAACCCAAAATTCAAAGTTTGATCTGGCACTGACTTCAGGGAAACCCAAAGAGCATCAGGGATAACAGAAGCATGACTGCAATGCAAACCTGGCAGGATTTTCCTCACTTTCATTTTCGCTAATCAAAATGGATGTCTAATGCTTGTTAGTTTATTTTCTGTAAATCTACAGCACATTGAGAAATCTAGAGGCAGAATAGTATTAAATATTTAACTTCCCTGGGGTTGTTTCATTAGTACAATTTGAGATCCTTGATACTGTATCACTGAAAATGGAATGAATGGAAGTGCTATTGCTTCCTATGGATAATGAATCATGGATCTGGAATCCACAGTCAGGCAGGTTTTATAAGTCACCCGTTCTCAAAGTGGAGCAATTACACTACTATTTCCTTTTTAGACAAGACTTACCCAACTGTAACACATTTCATTAAATGTCTTGCTACTGTAAATAGATTAAGAATTGTCATATAACTTCATAACATTGTGTTGATGATTAAGGTCAGGGTGCCCTACACAACATGCTTGTATGTGACACACCAGGACTAGAATCGGACCCCTTTGTGCTATGCCATACAAGTCTTATTTCCATTCTTGGTTTGTTGTGCTGAACTAATCTAAAATAATTTGCTTTCTATCTATATATAGTTCACTGTGAGTTAAATCATGATGAAGGATGTTCTCTAATGACTGTCAGCACTGCAGTTCACTTTGGGTGGTCATCCTTATCCCTAGTGTTCTGCCTTTTGTCAGATGTGCAAGGCAGAAATAAGAATGTATAATTATCAGCAGCGCAGTTGCTATATTTAACCTGTTAAAGAAGCATGCATATTTCTTTTTTCTAAATTCTAAAATGGATTTGAAGATTCAGCACTTAAGAGCAAAACATTTTCTTAATGGCAGAAAGCAAAACAGTATATGCAAGTCTGGATCATTGGTTTTATGAGTGTTAGGTAATTATTCTTACATTCCAAGACGGGAATGAGGTTTGTATCCTTTTTGGTTGCTCCTGAGTCAATCTTATGGGACATTGGTCATTAAAGAAAGTAATGAGTTGCCTCATCCACTCAACCTCAGGAAAAGAAGGGGAGCCAATTGACAAGTCAGGTTTTGATTGGTTGACTTGCATTGAGATAAATATTCTGTGGAGGAGCAGCCTTCCTTATTAGGAAATGAGAGTATTCTGTCTGAAAAGGGCAGTGTTTTTACAGACCAAATACTACTTCTTATAAAACAGGGGTTCTGCTTTTATCTACTGAGTAGACTGTCTTCTTTGCTGACTATGGCTGTCTTTTTTTAATCAACACTACAGGCTGATATGCACTACTAATGTGTTACTGTATAATTAGGGAGATCAAATATTATTACTTATCATTTACACAAGAAGTGCACACATTTCAAACAAAAGTGCACGAATTTCAACAAATGTTTACCCTGAGTTCAGAGTTTACCCCCAGAACAAGGCAGATAACATGCAACCACTTTACTTTGTATCATATTTCATAGTATGTTAAGGAAATGGACAGCATTGATCAATATCATCTCATCAACAACATATCGTGTTGCATTGGACCTACAAAGCCATCTATTAGAACCTTTTCAAATATATTTGTAAGCACTTCCAGATCATGTTAATGAAAAAAATACATGTTCCTTAATGCATTCGACATTTTAAAATAACATTTCAAGAGGAGGTTAAACCCTAATCTCACCCATTTCCTCCTACCTACAAAACATATAAATACCACACTTCTTTCTCTCCCTCAACCCCATCTTTGGCCTTGGAGCAATTATTGGATTCATTCCTGAATAAAGCGGTGTAGGTGGGGAGGGGGTTATTACAACACCCCCTGTTGTTATTGAGTTGGGTTGTTGCTCTCCTACAGCAGATGAGTTACCCTAATAAAGCTCACTATTTCAATCATTGATCATTTGCACCTTAATTCACCAAGTTACTGAAATGTGGAGTACATTTACTATTTTAAAAATACTGTAAATAATTCTTTACACTGTATACTGTATATATATATTTAAGTTCTTTTACATATCATAAAACATATCGTTTGGGTAAAGCAGTAAAACATTCTACTCTTTTCACTTCGGTTACAATGCAGTTTTGTTTCTTTGGATGTAAGTTGTCAGCATCTGTCTTGTTAAATATTTCATTATCAATTCAATTTTCCTAAAAGATAAATTAAATGGGGTTATGACTGTGAAACATACAAAGACATTCAGGCCTGCATCATCTTAGCAGCATGTTAAATAGGAGCACTAATGATTACAAACGAAACTACCTTGTGTTCTTTAACCTTAACAGGGCTGACATTTAAATGGTATGCATATCTTAGCTATTATCTCCTTTTCCTTGTCACACATTCCAATAAAGAAGAAAATTGCAAATGTTTCACTCACTTGTGCATGAAAGACTAATAAAGCCAATTAGTTCATAAAGTAGATAATTACTAAAGGTTAGGATCCATCATAAGACTGAATATAAAAGAGCAAATGAGCTAAAAAAATCTTAGCCAGAATAACTGAATTTGCAATTCCAAAACCATATTATCACTTGTCGACAAAAAACATATATGTCTTTGACACTTATTTAGCATAACTTTAATTCGGTCTCTAAATTGTAAACTCCCCCATGATAAACTGGTATCCCTTTTTGGTTATAGTCCTTCCTTGCAAGGTCTTCAGTTCAGAAAATCAGAAAATCATGAATTAATAACCCCCACAAATCTAAAGAATTTTATGCAAAGAATAGATCAAAGATCAAAACATCTGTTGCTGGCTGATTATAAAGTGTATAGGAATAATAAGGAGAATTACAGCTGTTGTACAATTGATGCATTACAAGATAAAGCTCAGCATCATCAGATCAACATACTGTATACAGTAGTATTGCAAGTTGATCAAAGAAAGATAGAAGAGATATGATACCATCTCCCATAAAGAGAGTAAATAAATCCTTGGACATGGGAATCTTCACCATCACTCCTCTTTCTAGGTTTACTCATGTGCAGCAGGAAACAGTACAAATACAGTTCATCATTCTCTGATTCTATCTGACAGCAGCAGGATAAGATGTTGAGAGGGGTTCTGTGCTGTTTATGTTACTATTTTTAGACAAAGACATAAAGCAGATCGCCCCTTTGTTTCTAACAAGGGTAGGGTAGTGGTGGGGTTCAAACATATTTGAAGTCCACTTGAAATACCATGATTAATATTGTAAAAGTAAAAATGACTGCTTCTTTCTAGAACTTCACAACCCATACTGTGTGTGAGAAGACATTACTACTTTGGACATGCTGTCGTTGTCTAACTATTTAATTCACGCAGGGTCTTACCACAACCTGTGATAAGACTAAGTTTTTATAAAGTCTTTCATCAACCTACCAGAGATTTAGAATGAGAACTAATCATGGTTTCTTACAAAAGTGTAAAGAAACAAAGAGTACAAGATACCACCTCATCAAATGCTAACCTGTTTACACAGATTGGGGTGACAAAGACAACAACCTTAGTATATTTTATACTTGTGTGCTGTATACAGTAAACCATAAACATACAAATTACGGCTTATTATTTTGTGTGCACACTTCATAAGAGACACTTGAGACAAGGATGTCATATCATTCATACACAAATCATACTATATATACAGTATTTGCCATATGGTTAAATTGTTAAAATTAATAATTTCTTAAAGCAAATTTAAAACAAAGTACATTGAAAGTGTTTAAAAGTGATGATGTCATCCAGATTCTCATAGTGATGTGGAAACACTTTAGATTATAAAAATACATCATAAATATGTCATGTTTTTAAATAATGTGAGGGGATGTCCCAGTTCCTCATGAATGTAGTTATGCTTCTCTTCAAGTAGACAGATAGGGAAAATCTTCTTAAATCATCATTCTTGTTAGGGTCTAACTGAAAAGTTAGAAAAGTTTGTTTTATCAAAGGAATTGTTCTTTTTTACCAAAGGAATTATTATTTAAAAAAAAATCACTCAAATCCTATTACTGGAAGATACAAATAATTTTATGTTTCTTTGTTATGGGAGAATAACTAAATCCATTATTTTTGTCATATCCTACCTCCAAAATGGGATTTAAATTAAAAAGCTCTTTTTGGTTAGCCTCAGGCATCAGATTAGTGTGGTAGGCTTCTCTTCCAACCAGGTGCTTAAACATGATCCCAATGCACAGGAGACAGACAGAAGAATACTCATGTCGAGAAGTATCCCTCAAGAGCCCAAGGTTTTTGTGTATGGAGGCTGAAATACCCCTTGTTTATTGAGCTATAGTGTACTCTACACTATCCAGAAATAAATCCTGCAATGCTCAGTCAGTTTTAATATCTAGTATGTTATTACATCTGTATGGCATTATCTGTATAAAACCTTTTCTTTGTTCTGCTTGATATCCCTCTGTCTTCTTTCTCATTGTGCACCTGGCATCATGCATGAGAGACACTCCATAATAATATAACAACAAGAAGCAAAGCTACCTGAAATTTGTTGCTTGGCTGTATCAGTGTGAAAGACACTCACCATGCTGTCATATGACCCCATATAACTGTGTAAGTAATGCACTTGGGAAATGATTTATAAACTTTATATCATTATTTTGAAATGTTGGAGGAAACCCAAATTAAACATCTTTGTGATTACTGGCAGCCCTGGGAAGAATTTTTTTTTGTTAACATTTTTTATTAACAACATATCCTCAAACAAGGAAATCATGTTTCGAAATACTGTCTGTATCTTTTATTTCTGTAACAAAGTTAACTGAAAATGTTTTTTTTAATTGAAAAGCAGATATCTACCCAGACGTTTTGTGTTTGGAGATAAATAATAAAAAGTCATGACTTTTTAAGTCCACATTGTTTGGTCCAGGTGGATGGAAGAAGTACTCTCTGTTTGGACTTTTTACATATTGGTTTGAACGCATTGAAGATACATTGTATGATGTTATTCTCATCAGTCTCTCGCTGCTGGTCCAAGAACGGCTTTGTTTTCTTTTTATGAATTCTGGAACCACCCTTGTACATAAAAACCCCCCACAAGCGTTAAATGCTTACTTACTGAATGCAATTTAGATAAAAAGGTTAAATGTATGCCAAATGTCTCAGTGCAATAGTTTTCTGTTTATCTTACAGAAGCCTTTTCTTATCAGTTTTGTAGTAGGAAAGAATGGAATGTCCAGCTAAGAATGTTAAACTTTGCTGATAATGATGATTAATATCCTAAAATCCATATTCAAACTTTATTTCACTGCATGTATACATTACATACATACTGTACATTTAATTTAAAAGGAAATTCATAAAGCAAATACAGTAGTTTTTTTGGAATCATAGATGCAAACTCAATGGATTTGTTACTATATCAAGAGGCCATGAAGGATCACAGGGTAAGTATTTTTCTGCATTCTGCACAAAGGGGTGCACAAAGGCAGGCTTGGTGTGAATCATTTTCTCATGGGTTAAAGTTTGGGCCCAACCGCAGTTTGCCTTCCATTTTAACTGTAATATCTTTCTGTAGTTCTGTAGTTTTGTGCAGCAAATGCAGAGAACTGATCCAAAAAGCATAAAAATCCATTCCATTATAACTGGTGTCACCTTACAGTTGAGAAATTCATAGCCTTGTCAGTCTATCTAGATCAGGGGTCTCCAACGGGAGGTGTCTTCCGATTTTTGTTCCTCCCAAACTCTCAGTTACATAGGTGCTTTGAGCTGTTTGTAGATAACAGTACCTTTAATTAAATACTTAGAGTAGTCCACTGTAAAAGAAATTAAGAAAAATCCTATGTACTGCATACACTATACAGTAGAATTGATTGCTCCACTTGACTATTCAGGTTGAACCAAAAACCAGAAGATACTAGGCCATCAATGGATTGAGCCATCAGATCTAGATAAACATTAGTCATTAAAAAAAAAAAATAGTAGTACCAAATAATTTATAGCCTGTCAGAACCTTTCTTGTTTTATGTATTTTTTTCCTATTTACATTTTACTTAATGTTCATCCATCCTTTAATGGAAAGCTGCTCCCCAGAGTTTATCACTTAGTAAGACAGGACTGAGAGCACATTACTGCTGTCCTCCTGGATGAGTTGCCAGTCTGTCGCACAGCCACGGAGAAAGGGCCAATTTAGAATAGCCATGGCCAGCACATCTTCTGGAGGTAGGTGGAAACTGGAGCACCTGGCAAAAACAAACGTGAACACAGTAAGTGCCCCAGGCTGGAATCACACTCAGGATCCAAGAACTTTGAGGCTGCTAACCATCTCACCACATTGCTGCCCATCTCGTTCCATACTTCCCCTAAAATGTAGCATTTTTCCAGCTCTATGTTAGGAAGAAGACTCTACCAAAAAATTAGCAGTTTTCAGCAAATTGAGACTGCTCAATTTCTCAAGCAGTTATTGCACAATGAGCTGGGTGATATATGGGATGGTTGAGCTTAAGTCAACCATGGTTTCCTGGTTATGCTTACTGGGCAGAGTCAGCAAGTTCTCTTATCGACACTCATCTCTTATCACACTCTCCTGTGGAGACAGGACACCTGTGCCTTGTAGTGAGAGCAAGAATCAGGGGGTGTCACATCAATGTAATTAGCAATTGCCCATTCCCAAATGGCAAATTTAAAAAATCTGGCCATTCCAAAATCATTACAGTTATTAAAATCTTCATTTTTAGTAATCTATCTTCATTTTTTTCTGATTTATTTCTTGCAAAGACGTTCAGACCCATGTGACTGAGATTTCTTGTGCCTGCTTTTGGACTAGCTGGAAAGTAGCTTGCCACGCATTGATTCAAACATTGCCTGTCAGCAGAATTCAGAGTAGTAGGCTTTTAGTGTTATAACACTTTAACATAATTATATAAACAGGCTGCAGCAAAGAAAGTACAGTATATGCAGTGTGCTAAATTCAATCTGAGCCCCTTTACCTGTGTGTAGTTACACAAGTCTTAGAACATTATGAATGAGGAACTGACGAAACCATTTATGGCTCCTAAAAAATTTAAATTGAACCACAGATGGAAGAGAGAACAAAAATAAAATTAAATAAGTCATATTATGTAGGAGATTAAATGAATAGAACTGTAACTGGATCATGTATTGAGTCATTGCATTGTATAAGCTTTTGTGTTTGTGTTTGTACAAATACAGGTTGATCAAGATTTGAAGCAAAAGAAAGTAGTGTTCTTCTGATTTATTCATATAAAAAGCGTAATCTTTTGTAGTTCTTATATAAGCTGTTTCTGTTTTTCTCTTTTATCCATACAGTGGACTTGTAAGTTTATAAAAAGCATTGTAATCTTTTGTTATTTTTAAAAAAGTTGTTCCTGTCTTTCTCTGATGGCAAAACAAGATGATATAAAAAGAAAATTGACAGTTGTCAGAATTGCCAAATTCCACACAATTTTGTCATTTGCCAACGATGAAAATATACAAAATAAAAACAAATAAGTGAAGGCATGAAAAAAATGTTTTGGAGATCATAAACAATGAATGAAATGAAACTTTACAAATGCATATTTGAAGTGTTCACTTGAAAGTAACCCTTCTTCTTGCTGTCATCTTTTATAAAAGCTGTTTTTGATAGACAGTTTGATAGACAGTTGTTAAGACAGTTGTTAAGCATAGACAATTCATTTCAAGCAGTTCAATAAAAGAAGGCCTTGAAAATGATGGTATAAAAGCCTGTCTTAATATTTGGTGTTAGACTCTTGCTTTTCATTCTTTTCATGAATTTGCTGTATTTGTATATACCTTTCCCTTTCGTTGTTTTGTTACCTTGAGATGAGGCATCATGAAAGAATTGTACTATAGAAAATAAAGCTTATAATTTAAATGCTGCTGCATACATCTGATCTGATAACTGTTTCTCATGATAAGTAATTTTTATTTGTATAATTTCAGTTCGAAAGCATAGGTTCAATAGGTTTAAAACCAATTTGCATTTTTTTCTCTTTAACTCCTAATAGGATTGTCATACAAAGCACCTATATTTTAGCATAGAAGCCCATAATGGAAAAAAGGGGACTTGTGTTCATGTAGAGATTAATATCCTGACTGCTTTACATATTTATTGTTATTTATAGGCTAAAATAATATTTCAATCTCT
This sequence comes from Atractosteus spatula, assembly GCF_055471065.1. Lineage (NCBI taxonomy): Eukaryota > Metazoa > Chordata > Actinopteri > Semionotiformes > Lepisosteidae > Atractosteus > Atractosteus spatula. The sequence continues at coordinate 59,179,223 of NC_142708.1, read as the reverse complement.
GGTAAACTGACAATGATTAGAAAGTATACTGTTTGCTGTAAATGTCCTCATTAATTGAAATAGTTTTGGCCAGATCACTTCTCATCTTATCTCATGAGAGTATTAATTGAACATTAAGCCATGCCAAATGCCTGTATAGTAAAAAAGAAAGTTACATTTTCCCTGATTGGAATTTATTTCTAACTTTTTTTTTTATTTTGTCACACCACAATGGCTGAATACCTTAACATTTACATTTATCTGAAAAATATATGATTTTAAATGGAATCAATCTGAGAATGTATCCAAATAAAATAAACATACCATTAAAATTCCTAACACACCAATTACAAGTAAGTAGTGTAGCAAGGACTTTCAGCATGGAAGGAATTATACTGTTGTAGACCATCTGTGTTTGCAGATTTCATTTCTGTTTTAATGATTGGATTTGTCTATAAAGTGATATATATATATATATTTGCTGAGTTGTTTATAAAGGTGTTATTTACTGACAATGTGGAGGGCATAAAAATTCTCACTTAAGAAGGTTATAGCTTCCTTTTCAAATTACAGCTTCTTTCGTATTATTGGTAACTTTTACCTTCACTGTAAATGTCACAATGTAAACTAAAAAATAAAATACAAATGGTGAGTAAGACATATACAGTACTGTTATTATTAATCTTAAATTGACGACTTCTATGAATACTGTATATCTACTGTATAATAAGGTACAGTTTATACTCAAGCATCAAGGCCCATCAGATTAAAATGCCTGCCATTTTCTGTTGTTTTAAGTGGATTGAGACACACTAGTTCAATAAAGCTGGCACCCATTTGTACAGCTGGATAAATTTGAGCAAGTGATATTTTTTTTCTGTAGCCCAACAGTGTCTGTAGTAAGGACTTGAGCCTATAACCTTTTAGTTAAGACTCCTGAGCCCTAAACAGTACTCTATACTGTCTCCACAATAGGCACAATTTGTAACAGCACCAAAATAATAATAAATTTTTCACAATAAAACAAATTCTGCAAAACAACATTACACATTAGAATAATTTCACAGGACTTTTTCACTATTTAGAAAACCTTAAGGTTGTTCATTAAACCATTATTAAGGTTGATCAGGTGAATCCAAGAGAGATAAGATAAGATCACTTTATTAGACACATACAATTTCTTGCATTAGGAACTTGTCTTTTCATATACCCCAGCTTGCCACAGGATTTGAACCAGTAGCCTTCTAGCCATAAGCATAGATCCTCAGCCACAGAGCCACCAGTCTGCCTGGAATGCCCCTTGGTGTTGTGTTTCCATTTTTAAAAATAAAGGTTATATTACATCAATAGTAAAATGATTTATCAATCTATTTCAATATATTATTTTACCAATTGATAAATTAAAGGAGCTAAAAAGTGTTTAATGTTGTTTAAAAGTGTTGTTTTTCTGCCTGTATGACACTAGATGTCAGTCTGACACAGAAAACGATATTATTGCAGATTACAGTAAAGAAAGCCGTTCACTTGGTGTCTCTGTGATGCCTCTGTTACTTGTTGTGAACCGTTGTTGTTAATGTTCATGCCTGAACGTTTTCAGCATGGAAAGGTGGAAAGTTACGTCTGAAGCACAAGTGCATCATTGATGAGTAAGATGTCCGAAAACAAATGCAAGCAAGCAAATAGAATGAAAGCATAAAAAACTGCCCAGACGAAGGGGCTGTTAAGCCGCAATAATGCATTTTGAGAACTTTTTTTTTTCGCAATAGGCATTTATGTTTAGTAGTACTGCAAATGACGTTAGTCCCACAGCTGTCTTCGATGAACAATAGCTAGATCGAAAATATATATAAAAACAAGGACGGTGAAATGCGTGCCAAGAAGTAAAATAGTTTACACATCAGGTTTAAAGTGACAGTAGTAAAAGGCAGGGTTTCTACAGTACCATGCATCCGCAAGATTTCTGTTCTACTATTTTCTTGTGCGTTTTCTTTAATGCTGGGACATTTTAATCTTTTTTTTTTCTTGCGGGTTCTGTGAACTCAGTCTAACGGTCTTTTGGAAAGGCCAGTGACCTATAATAAAATGTCACTCACGCCTGCACCCCTTCCTGGGCATGTTCACGTCATCAAGGAGACTGCCACGGTTTTTTAAAATCTGGAACTTGGTTTTCAAATATGATTAACGGGCACTCAGAAATAAGTGCTGTCATGAACATAATAAAAGAACTATACACAAGAGTGCTCTTATCGCTCTGAGAGGACTAATTTTCTCTTTGTAATGTACTGGTTTTGCGTGAGCAGCATTTCTCTCAAACATAGGGCTACTTTGTAAGTTCTCAAATGACCGGGGCTCAAGAGTATACCCAGAAAGAATTATATGGGCAGATTTCCATATCAAATATCTCTGTGGTGCATAATGTTTTTTGCAGCATTTCAACACACATACAGGAACAGTGTATTTATGTCATATGTATTACTTACACACAACTTTTTAGACGACCACCTCTTTCATTTCTCACTGGTAGCTGTATATCTACATAAAAAATAATGAACTTATTGTATTCATGTTAAAATCCTTCACAGTGATTACCTTTTTTAAAATACCTTTGAAAACCATTTTAAAAATTTCACTGCCGAAAGATCCAAATAGTTCTAGCCCAACAAGAACAGATGTACAGAAAGGTCTGAAAAGCATGTACTCTCATACTTTCTTCTTTTGACAGCCTGAATATATGTTTTTTTTATTTAAATAAATCAAACTACAGCCTTGTTCTAATGCCATTCATTAATTCTTTAAAGAAGAACTTCTGACTGAAGATGCATACAGTATGTAGATATCAGCATCTACAAGCAAACGGAATCAAGAAAGATGGTTTTCTTTGACTTTGGCATGGCTCTGTCTGCTAACTCTGAGGTGAGATTTGACAGACTCTTGTGTGCTGTCCCTGTGGGTACACTATAAATAAATTGCTTGTCTAGTTAATTTAGTATTCCTTTACTTTGTGGAAATGGTGGGTAGTTCACCCACTAAACTGGGTAGCAAATCAGGTAGATTAAAGCTATATTCAATAGAATATTGAGTAATACTCTTACAGAACACTGTTCAATACTCTGATAGAACACTTTAATACTTTGGTAGAGCAATATGCAATTATCTCTCAGACTGACCCACAGTATGGAATCAGAATGAAAATTATCAACCTAATTGTGTAATGAAGTCCACACCCCCTCCAGAAATGACTCAATTCTGTTTTGCTTGCATAGGAAGGAATTGTCCCCGAGCCCTTGCAAACACAAAGACACAACAGTATGTAGCAGCCCACGTCAGCTGCTCTCCCTGATGAGTTATAATTGCTTTTCTTCATCCTCATCTAACACTATTGATTCTTATAGAGAGCTGAAAAGCTGTCAATATTGTTCAGAATGTGATGTACTGTACTCAGTAGTTTTTTAGTTTTTAGGTACAGCTGCAAAACCCAGCCAGACAGCACAAACAGTGGTAGGCAGAATTGTTTGAGGCAGCTTTTCTTTCACAGAAGAAAAATAATTTGTTTTAAAATATAAAATTAGATGAGCTGACTACAGAGCTGGATGACAGACTGTGCAGTTCTGTGTCATCGGAAATGGGGTGTGGGGGCCAGGAAAAATGCTCCTTCAGCACAAAAGTCACATCACATTCGAAAGCAAAATGGAAGGAAGCAGGAAGACCTATTTCAGCCGTAGTGTGTGATCAGATGCAATGCCAGGGTGTAGGTTCATCAATATAAGAAGGTTTATTTGAATATTTGAAAAATTACACTGAAGGAGATGTCAATTAAAGGTCCTTTGTCTGCCATACAAAAAGAATTTTACTCGTTTTTACCTGGAAATTGGATTCCTTGAATGTTTCATACCCAGATTTAAAAAGGCATTGCATGTGAGATTTGATTTTAAACAATGTTGTACAACTTTACACTTATCTGTTTTGGTAACTGTATTTAAGCTGTTTATGTATAGACAACTCCAAAAAACTCTGAACCTCCTACCAGTATTTTCTTTATGAGATCCCATTCCTAAAGTGGTGCACTAGTGCCTACTGGAAATGAATGGAACTCAACAAAAAGAAATGAACATACTATCCTCCAGCACACATGACATTGATGTATTCTATTTTCCTGGATTTTGAGTAATATTGTAATGTTCTGACATACTGCACGTTTACAAGTAATTTAATTCAAAGTTCTTTTAGAAGTGCCTACACAGGGAGCTCAGAGTTCCAGTATCAGGTATGTCCTACCCTTTTAGCACCAACCATGTTGCATCTGTGTTTCGTTAAACAAATCAGAGTCTCTGTCTAACATTGGAGAATGGTATTCCATGCTCTGACAAACTCCTTCATGCACGGATTGTGCAGCAGATTGCATTATCCGTACCCTGCAGGTTTTCGCAATTCCACAATCACAGAAATCAATGCAGAATTCACATTTGCTGGCAGAAAATCACTAGTTACTGCTGAACCCTGCAGAATGAGCACACAAGTAAAGAAAAAAAAGCCTATTAGTCGCTTTCACTCAGGCACATCACAGCATCGGTGACCTGCCTGCAGAACATTTTAAGAGAGGATTGTTTTAGGTTTACTGATATTACTTTTATACAAATTTTAAAAAAGCATGGCTGAAAAAGATGGAATAAAAAATGTATTGTCTGTGGTTAAAGAAATTAAACACTGTAACAGCTGAACACACAGTGCTTGGTGAAACAATACATTACGTAACATGTAATAGGTTGTCAAGAAAAACAATTAACAGAGGTTAATATTAGTCACAGCATATAACAAGAACAAAAATATCAGAAATAACGTTTGTAATTAAAGCTTTAGATCACTTACCAAAGTTGTTTTTTGCAATAAATATTTTGGAAGTATTCAGTAATAGTCTGCTCAATGTGATGTAAGAAAAATAATCAAACGTGTCACAAATACGTATGTATTTGTTATGTGTTAAAACAGTGGTGCACTTCAAGAAAAGATTTAGTTCTTGGACTGAAAGATGTGAAAGCTCATTTTTGAACCATTTTAGCTTTGACAACAAAAATGACAGTTAAAATGTACATGTTACAGTTCATCAGTGTTTTATTTCAGTATAAAGCGTTACAATGCATGTATGCTTAGACCTTACTCCTTAGACAGGAAGGTTTTTTTCTGCAGTTTGGGCATTTTTTTCATAGTATTTTAAATGTGCTACATATGCCTGTTTCCAGTGATACAGTCACAGCATTTAAAATGTATCCTCTCATGAGTTCACCAGTGTGTGAATAGCTGATAACACAAATTAGATTCTAAATTATATTTCACTCACCAGGAATAAAGTCATCCAAGCATTAAGTGTGCTGTATTAAATGTTTATTCATAGATGTTTATTGAGAGCTTTAGTAATAGTACATTTGATTTAACCCACTTGGCTGAGGGCCAATCTGGTGGCCACAGCACAAGGAGCCTGAGACACCCCTGCAGAGTGTGGAGTGACCAAGTGGTTACTGCACAGGTGAAGATGTGGTGGAGGAGGGATGCAAAACACGATTGTTTGGAAGAGATTGGATTGTTTGGAAGAGAGGGTAATGTTTACCTTGAGGAAATGATGTCAGGAATTATTATGATTTAGGACAGCTGAGGTTCATTGAACTTGTCTGCTGTCTTCCCTCCAGAACTTTTGCTGTGCTGTAAACTCAATGCCTTCTTTCTTTACAATGACAATATCAAACCAAACAGATCTCAGACCAAACTTTTTTAAGCTAAAGGAAAAACAATCGTTGTCGTTCTTCTTTTGCTGTGGCACGGTCATTCCTATCTCACCTGAGATTGTTAGAGATGGTCGTGCAGAGGGATGTGTGGCAATGAGCAGTCTTGACACTGATATTTTAAAACTATGGTATGTGAATATACAGTACTCTATCAACAGGGGTCAGTATACTGTATACTGTCAGTCACTCTGCAAGTCTGTTGTTAATTTAGAAACATTCAACAGAAACGCACAGCATGGCTATACAATTTGAAAGACTCCGAATGACCTTAAATGCAACACCATCTGACAAAGAATTAGAAGAGTGCAGTGGGGAGGCTAGGATTGTCTTCTATAAGCCTGCTGCAAAATAGAGGTGCAGCCCCTTTCCTGTCATTTAAAATGTGTTTAAGTTCTTTTTTTGTCAGAATTTTGGAGATATTTTACACCCATGTGTCGGTAATGCCTTATGGCAGCACTAGGCAACATTGACACTTCAGCTCCACACCGTTGCATGGCTGTGATTCTACTACTTTTTCCACCACTTGATTTTTAATCTTGTAATTGGCTCTGCTTGTGCAGGTCATTCCAATTGTAAGGGACTGCCAAATCCTGCCTAATGCTTTTCAAATTCTAATTACTACGTTTTTGTTCTATTTATTACATCAAACCCACATGGGGTTAAAATGTGAGGGCAGGAGGGAAAGCAAATTTCTTAAAATGACATATTCAAAACAAGTAACAAAACTTTGTTGTTCTTTTTGTATTGTCTCTAAATACATGCTTACACTGTAGTTTATTGTAGTGCTGACATATTTTATTGCAGTTTTGCTTATCATGCAGATATATTACATCATCTTAAGTTTCCTCTTTGCTCAGACTTTATCTTTTTCCAAATGTTATAAGACATTTTTCAACAGTTTCCATTCCACTAAACATGCTGAACAAAAAGCCAAATACAGTATCTCTCATAAGTCTGATGAGGCTGCAAAAAAATTGTGATTCGTTTAATTCAATCCATATAGTGAATTTTAAAAGCTTAAAATTTGTAGATCCCTTAAAAAGTCAAACCTGCCATAAATGCGCAGCATATCAGCAGACCAGTAACTTGTCAAATTAGAAATGTAAGATAAAAAGAAAACAAGACATTTAAATGCTGTGTTCTGAGTTCCACTACAGAAATACAGTAAATGTACAGGACTTTAGCTTCATGACTAGTTGTGTTATTTTATTTCAGTAGTATTTATATACAGAAATTCTGCAAGGCTTTTCTGTCAGATATGTTTTCTGATAAGTACTACTTTCTGCTGAACTGATAGTGTTATGATACTAGATGCAAATTGTACCTAACAAGCACCGACTATTTTAGCTAAAAAGCTGTGTTGGCAAATTTGAGACCTGACAAAGTGCACCGTGTGACGTCAGTGCAGTGCTTTTTGTAAGGTAGGGAGATTAAATTGATTTTTTCCTTTCCTGTATTTACAGTATTATTACTGCAGTAGCTTTGGAATACTTAATTATTTGGGTTCCCATGAATCTTAACTATATTTTCAAATATTTTATTCATAATACTGTATACTTAACCTGTTAGTGGTGAAGACTTTTAGCCAATGTCTGCCTGGAATTTCCTCCCCTTAAACATTTTGTTATATCTCTGCAGCAGAACGTAGCAGGAGCCTGGTTCAGGTCTTAAATTGAAGCTAATACCATTTTTAGATTTAATGTATTCATCTTCTTTATGATGTCAGTTATATTATACATCTCTAAGACACATGAGAGAATAAATGACTACACAATATGGTGTGGTTTCTTTGCCTTTTTATATTGCCTTTTTCTAATTGAATTGTATCCACAGTTTGATCCCAATATCAGATATTAAAGATATCAATTTATTTGAAAATGTAATGTTAAAGTAAAATTTGTCAAAGATTCACACTTAAGGTCTTTAGTACTTTATTTAACAGAAATTGACTAAGCAAACTATTTCAGAGCCTTACTCATACATGTGTACTGTATGTGCATATTTTTATTTTTTGAAAGGTAGATTGCACAGACAAGTTCAGCCTCATTTGAAAAGAAAAGCACAATTTTATTCCAAAGGAAAAAGAGATAGTTATAACCAATACCAGTTTATGTAAGAAAACTACTGCTGAAGCACAATTATTGCTCTTGTTGTAACATCATGAAAAAAGAACTGGTAGTTTTTTTTTTACTTCATTAAAAGTAACTGCTGTAATAATGCGTGCTTTGATGCAGTAACATGCAGTAACACTTTTTTTTTGTTCTGATTGTTTGAACACTAGGTGGTGTAATGTCCACATGCATAGCTTTAATTGTCATGGTCTGTGACCAAGTTGTCCAATTGGCCATCCTAGGAAATAGAGGCATGTGTTCTTGTCAAGCGTTGCTACAGAATTTCTGGAGGTGTGCCTTAAGAAAAAGGTGTAAAATACACATATGCTCAAGCCAGAGCCAGGTAAGTGTCAGACAAATGCTGATTAAGTAGTGTTACCATTGAAATTGTCTGCTCTAAGAAAATTAATTAATTGCCAAAGCACATCCCAAACAAAGAAGTTAAAAAACTGCAAATACATCCATATGACTTTAGCAATTTAAGATGAGAGCGAAGAAAAGTAACCACAAAATGCTTGTTTAGAAAATGAATGGTGCATCTGTTTTTGCCATCCTTCATAGAAAAAATAGACAATAGACAGAAAAGCTTGTTGTGTAGTGTGACATTTAAACTCGACTGATGACAGGAATAACAAACAAGGTTTTGTGAGCCACGTCTGTGCACTAGACTTCAGAGGACTGCATTAGAATGGCGGTTAATAATGGCGGCAAGATTAACTTAGTCTGCATTGATTACTTGTAATCATAATGAGGCGTGCTTTTCTTTCTGATATGGAGAAGGCTCAGCTGATAAGTTTGTAAAAACGTGTATTTTTTTAAGCAACATGCATCCACTATATCACTTGCTCTAGCTCAAAATGTCCTTACCCAGGCTTCTCGACCACTTGAGATACCCGTTTTTGCATCTTACTGTAGCTCTCTTTATTGTGAACCTTTATCATTTAATAATTTCACAGATCTCAACATTAAAAAATTAACTTGAAATCTTCATGGTTGTAGCATCTGATCCTATCTAATTAATCTTCTACTTATTACTAATTTATTCAAATGTTGCTGTCAAAACAGCTTACTGTATATATGTGCAACCTTTTATACAGCAGTATTTGCTGGAACAATTCAAGTGAAGTACCTTATTCAAGAAAACCAAATCAGATTCCAGAACATAGTGGACCTCTGCCCCACACCTCTGCCTGGTTTTGGCTAATAATTAGATACATTCAAGGTCTGGTTGAGGCATTGTGTGCACAGAGAAGCTGGAAAGACCAAGCTTGATCTTTTGTCTGACATCATATACTGTATGTGGAACTTTATGCTGGAGGCGTTTTTCCATGAGTTAGCTGAGGATCAAGGTGCGTACAAGTGTGTGGGAGCAATAGAGGTTAGAGGCACAAGTTGTTTCCTTTAACTGGTTGTAGGTGTGTGGAACTAAATGTTCAGGAACACTTTCATTTCAGCTGAGCAGGAAAATGTGGAGAGTCAATACAATAGATCAACCTGTTTTCTTGAGCACTCTTTAATCAGGAAAGCACAGGAAAACCTGCTACAGTATTCTGTTTCTAGAAGAGGTCTGAAATACTTTTCCCTAGTTTTGAAACAGAATATTTTTAAAACTGTTTTAAAATGTTTTATTGAGAATAGATTTATAAGTAAATGTTGAGCAGTTATTGGCAATTTCCTTTCCGTTTTCTTTTCCAAGTAGTCACCTCTCCTGGGATCAAAATAGGTCAGATTACTGTCCCTGACCGTAAACAGTTACATAGGCCGTAAATGTCTGCATGCTTTACTATCATTTACTACTATTTTGACGGTCAATGCTGGGATGCAATAAGTTGTTGCCATGTGCAATATAACAAGTCTCTGTGGCAACTGGAGAGGACACAGTAAGAGAAAAGGCATTTCCATTATAACAAAGCAGCAGCGAGCGGAGAATGAAGAGTGTGCCAACAGAAGGACAGGGTGAGGGCCAAACTGCACTTGACTGGGATTAGACTGCTTACACATTATAGGCCATGCCTTTCACTGACGCAATGCTGGTGTTTGGTTCACCTCACTTATTCATGGCTGCGTAATCTTTCAAAGAGTTCTTGTTTTCGTTTCAAGTCACTTTTCTTGATTTGATATGAAAGATTCTGACCTACTTAATTTTTGTCTGGGAGATGTGTTTTCACTGTAGCTCAAATTAATTCAAGCCAAAACTGTTTTCAGTGAGAATTTTGACATGTACAGTATAGTTCTAGAATTCAGTGGGTCATGGCAACATGGTATTACAACTGATAAAGCACCTTCATGTTAAATTTGGCTGTACAGGGGAAAACTATGAATTTTAGTGTCTGCTGAAATGGAAAGTTGGGCACAACAGATGATTTTCAGAAAGTTATATGAAGACTATGATCTCAAGAACATGCTGGGGAAATTATAGTGTCAGTAGTATCTATCATAAAAGAGTCAGCTCAGAGCAGCAGAGGAAAGACAGAATATTGACAGCCAGTTTCCCTGTAGGTCATCTGCATTCATATTTGCCTGCATTCCCTATGAGATTGTTTACCAGATGACTTTACACAACAAAAGCCAACTGCTCATTGCCCAGTACTTTTTTGTTTTGTTCCTTAGAACCTCCATGGAGTCATAGATATTGGCAGTTTCATCAGACAGGCCTTTATGAATGGATAACTCACAATTTGTTTTCCATATTCATGCCTCTGAAAATACCCTGTTAAATTCATGATGTTTTTCTGTGTGCTTAAATTTTAATATTAACATAGGTCCAGACACTGAATAAGCTAAAAGAAACTGCATAATAATAAACTGTAAAACAAAGGATTCATGTAATACAGGAATTGTTGAGCCTTTTCTCTTCAAGTAAAACTACAGGTTTAAAAAAATAAATAAAAAAACCAACACTTTTAACAAATTCAAAAAGTTTTTGACTAGTTATTAATAAACAGGATGTTACAGAAGAAATATAAACATTTGAAATGTATTCCATAGAGAGAAGGAACAGCACTGTCACTCCAACAATAAGCAAAACTATATGAGGAAAAATATCTCACATTCTTTTAGGTTTATTTTGCAGATTTTCCCTTTTATAGTAACATAATTTGTGTTATGAATATGAAATGAAATGGGATCTATCATATGTTCCCACTGTGGTGTGCATTTAAATCGTTGTTTTTCTCATTTAACATGGTTGGGTTTTTTTCAGTTTTACTTTACTTAAATGTACAGTAGCACTCTACCAAACCCCAAATATTCCTTTTTCTATGAGATACCCTCCATGCCAATCATCTCGGATTGCCAGCTTCAAATTGCCTTGGCACTATGCAGGCATCCATAACACTGTTATGCAAACTGATTTGTCTGTCAAACAACTTGTTGAACATCTTGTGATTTTAGTTAAACAATTTGTCTCCGGCCAGCAGTTATATCACCCTGCAGCTCTCAACTGGCTACCCACTGAAATTAAGCAGGGCTGAGCCTAGTCAGTACCTGATTGGGAGACCTCCTGGAAAAACCTGTGGTTGCTGCTGGAAGTGGTGTTAGTGGGACCAGTGGGGGGTGCCCACCCTGTGGTCTGTGTGGGTCCTAATGCCTCAGTATAGTGGCCGGGACACTATACTGTAGTGGGTACCATCTTTTGGATGAGATGTTAAACCGTGGTCCTGAGTCTCAGTGGTCATTAACGATCTCGGCATTTCTCAATAAAAGTAGAGCGTTATCCTGGTGTCCGGGCCAAATTTTCCCCCTCAGCCTTTACTATGGCCTCCAAGTTGTCCTCATGTATGATTGGCTTGTACTTGCCCTGTGATGGACTGGTGCCCCGTTCAGGGTGTACCCTGCCTTGCACTCGTTGCTTGCCAGGTAGGCTCTGGTTTCCTGCAACACTGTATGGTATAAAGCTGTTTGGCAAATGACATGACATGACATTTTGTCTCTGGGAGTGGTGGTTTAAATACTCATCCTTCCATTTTCTAACAGCTTCATCTAATTCAGGGTTGTTTCCTATCCTGGCGACCAACAGGCACAAGATGTGTTATAGCCTGCATGGAACACTAGTCAATCACAGTGCATACACAGATACCGACGGGCAGACACTCACAGCTGGGCCAGTTTTCACCGAAGCCAATTAATCTACCAGTATATCTTTGAACTGTGGCAGGGAACTGGAGCACCCAGAGGAAACCCGTGCAATGATTGGGAGAACATACAGTACAAACTCAAAGCAAATAACACCCTAGATCCAGTATTGAACCCAGGGCTTCAGAGAAGCAAGGCAGTAATGCTAATAAACTGTGTATTGACAGAGTTAGAGTAATTAGAGACAGTGTGTAATAACTTTGAAAGAGATTACAGACATTTCTAACCATAATTTTCACCACTGGTGTCACCTGACCAACAGGTTACTGAAAGGAAAGGTCAAAAGAAGGATTTGCATATTTATCTCTCAACTCCAGAGGGCACTTCTACAGTCTCCACAAGATTTTATGTCTTAGGAAAGCACTTTGTCTATGTACAGTACACAAGATCTCATTGTTCATATTATTTGAAGAGGCCATCATCTGTATAAACATTATAAAAATTCATTGTATCCTTAACTTCTTTTATTTACGTGTTTTGGACTTAGGAGTAGGGAAAAAATGTATTTGAAAAACTGTATTCATGCACAAATAAAACTCAACACTCGGGTCTGATGCATTCAATCAAATTGTTTAAATATAGGTATTAAAACACAATCACAATTTGAACAATTTTCTGAACAATTTGAACAATTTTCAACTGGAGAATGTGGTCTGGTCACACTCATCTTCTGTTAATAGTTTTGGAGCCTTGGAGTCACACAGATGTTCCGCTGGATTGGGATCAGGAATAAAACTGGGCACAACAAGACCTTAAGATCGTTTTCCTGAAGATATTATCATAATGTTGTGTAGCCTTCTTCTGGAAAATGAACACCTCTGGACTGCTCCACAGTGGACTCAGGGACTTTGTCCTTGCCTCAATAGTAAAGATGCCCTCAGTCTGTACCAATGTTGCTCCCCACATCATCACTCTTCCACCACCCACCTGGTTGGCTTGAACAATGCACCAGTCAGCAGAGTGCTCACCACGATGACTCCACACATGGTCTAATGTCAGGTCAAGGGCAAAACAGCATTCACTGGTGACTGCAACACTTCAGCACCCTGTCTGCTACCACCTCAGGTGTTATTAGACCCACGGAAACAGTGATTTCATCTCTCTGTTGTCAGAACTACCCCCGAATGGCTTCTAAGCACACAGATTATTTTCATGCACTGGGCAGCTATAGTCATTCTGCTGATGGTGCAGGTTGTTTCTTCCTGGAACTTCTTGTGCTGTGGTCACTGCAATCTGAAAATAATTAGCTTCTGCCTTCCTGGACTTTGCCTGTCTCTCATAGTGGTGTTTTTTTTTGTTTTCTTTTGAGAACTCTGGTAATTGTTAATGCAGAACATCCCTAACCACACTCACAGAGCAATATGTCTTACACACGGGCCTCCTTTATCCAAAACGATAGCAACTAAGTAATCTTCATTAGTTGTGGTCTATCTCTCAGTTTTTTTTTGCTTTGTTTTTTAACTCAGTTCCAATGCTAAACACGGAGCACCTGGCTTTTTCTGTAATCACATGACTTTTGTTATCCTAAGTAACAATACTACTCAATCAACAAACCTGCCTGCTCACTCTTTAAAATGTAAATACAATTACAGGTATGTCTCTACCCAAAGAGCTATTGATGTAAAACTTGGGCTGCTGCAATTTCATTGTGCATGAGTTTATTTATCATGACAGCGACTGTCACTTGCCTTTAGTGCACATGTGAGCATCCATTAGAAAATTAATTGAACACAGTAAAGTAAAATAAAATTATGCAATATTAAGGATATTTACATACACCTCTCAGGTATCTTCAATATCAGTACTACATTTCCTTTCTTTCTGAAAACACATTCTTCTGCATCAGTGTTCAACTGAAGGATTTTTACAGTGTTTCCCCAACACAGTAGGATTGTTACAATTTTGCTGTGCTACTGACTCTGCAACTAGAGCTCTCTAATAATTGTGATTAATGATTTGTTCCTCTGATTGTCAGGTGACTGATTGCTCTGATTACAAACTGATGAAAATCATTAAGTGCAGAAGATGGGGTAAAAAAACAACACAGCACAAAATATATTTTATACATAAAAATAACATCTGCTTTTAGTCAGGGGCTAATTTCTGGTTTTATCCGTGTGTGTTTTCCCTCTTTTTCTTTACTGTAACAATGTGTAAGAGGAAAGAATAGAAGTGTGGAGTGTGTTACATTACCACATACCACTGCAAAACTGACTTTATGAAAAACACATGCCTTTTGCTGTTAGCATAATCTTCTAGGATAGCAATGGCATGGTGAACCTCATTTTCTCAAGTGTATTTATTTTAAAGGAAATGCTTTAAAGAGAATACAGTAAACTATTCAGGGACATACAGATATTGAATAAGTAATGGAGAAAGTAAGTAGTAAAATATTTCATATATAATCCTCAACTCTTCATAGTGAAAAGGATATATCCAGGTAGAAATGGGAATAGCAATTATTGTATCTGTGTTTTCTTTTTAAGAGGTTTGTGTCTCAGCTATTAAAGTTAGAAGAATTAATCAGGCAGTGAGAGGTGATAATATATGCATATTTAATATTAATCACATATGAATATTAATAGATCCAGGAGAAAGAGATGTCAAAGTGACAAAGCACTGTGTACGGAACTTCTGAAGGGTTACAGATAAATTACTGCCCGCCAGTGTTAATGAAGTTCCTCTAGTCTTCATCATGTGTGCTTGTTTTAGGTCTCCTGAGTTTGCCGTGTTGTCGATTTGTTTTGCACATGTGATCATAGTTTGTACTAAAATAACATCACATGCAATAGAAAATAGATTGAGGCTCATGTGTTTGACAGTACCAGAATCTGAAAGATTTCATTTCACTGTTTGATATCTGTCAATAGACCTTTTTCACGTTTATGCTGTAATATCTATAGGGGTGCTAATGGTAACTGCATCACAGTGCTGATATAAAGATAGGTAGCCCTGAACTTTGTGTAAACAGCCTTCTTTATAAATTAAATTATATATATATTATATTGCAAAGGAACAAGTAATAGGTTTATTCCATGCTGAAAAAAAGAAGAAAGAAAACACAACGTTTCGGCCGTGGGGCCACACCTGAAGAAGGCCCCTCGGCCGAAACATTGTGTTTTCTTTCTTCTTTTTTTTCAGCATGGAATAAACCTATTACTTGTTCCTTTGCAGCCTACACACCTGACGCAGCTACCCACCTGAACTATATATTATATTATAAATTATTACATTTTCTTTTAACTATGGATATATTATGTTCTGCTTTGCTGGAAGTGGCTCAGTTAGAGTTCTAGTAAGTTAATTTTTCCATACCACACAATGTGCAAAAACATAGTTGTTTTAGATTGGTACGGTGATGAAGGGGGTGTAGAAAAGGTATTGTACTATATGGCTATTAAAAATTGATGGATGACTGGATGTATTTTGATATATGCTTCATTTCTCCTGCAGAAAAAAAACCCTCATTAGTTTGTTGTTTGACATATCATCTTATGTATTTCTGGGAATAGAATGTTAAACAGATTTTGATATAAACTCACCTCCTCCTTTTCCTACAGACAAGGGCACTGCCACAATGCTAAACAGATCGAAAAAAGGAAAATCATGATACCACAAAGGCCAAGAGCAGGCAAAGGTATTCCGAGTTTCTCAGATTCTTGTTAAGAAGAGACAGTGTTTTGTTAATGATCACTAATTTTGTTATTCATTTACAGTACCCCAGTAACATTTTCTTCCAGCCTGGGTGAAATTTAGACAAGGTTTGCTCATTCTTCAAAATGCATACTGCCACTATTTACTTTTCTTTCACACTGAGTGTACAGCAAAAATGAAAGAGTTAAAAATGAGGAAGTTGTGCGGTTCTCACTGATAACACATCTCATCTCATGCTCCCAGCAAGTAGCAGTTATCACTGCTCTGTAGCAACCCTGGGAAAAACTGGCCCACTTTGCACTGGCAGGGCCCAAATTTATCCCATTGATTTCTCCTTGGCTGTGGAGAAGGCAAGAATTTGGTGAAGTGATTAGATTGTGCATGGCTGTGAAGAAGAATCAAGAATCTCTGAAGAGTGGCAATAAAAGTTGTTTTTTTTCCATCCATGACAACATTTAAAGCTAGACCTTTAAAAAAACAGAGGTTCAGTCAAATCATATCCGGAAGAATTTTGTCACCCAAAATTCATGGAATGTAACATCAAAATGTTTCTTAATTTATTTAATTTTTACTTTTTTAATGTACAAACCCATATCTAGGAACTGTACATCCTTTGTACGCAATATATATATATATTGTATACTAAATTCACAGATGTGACCTTGATTTGTCAGCATGTAGCTGGGGGGGTGGGCGGCCTATCTGTTTTAAAGGAAACTAATCTATGGATTGTAAAATATAAATATTTATTGTTGAAGAGGAAAGGGATAAATCGGGTCTGATGTTCTGCAGTTTTGATATAAACACATTTTTTTACTTTCTTAGTTTTATTGTTTTTTTTGGAAAATATATATAAAGTATGTTTCTCTAATGTACTAAATCTGTCTGGTATTTTTCTATTTGCATAGTGCATAGTGCAATATTCCATCTTGAACCTATTGGGGGTTATATACAAAATCTAAACTTTTGGGTTTTCAAGGCATTAGAGGATATTGCTGTCACACGAAATAAGGTTTAAGTCTGATGTAGAATTCTACAAGGATTTCAGCTGTGCTCTAAGATTTGACAAAAATGCTTTCAGAGAACAAGACACCATAGCAGCTGGAAAAGTATTTAGACAGTGGATAAATAAAAAGGAGCTTGGAATGACTTTTAACCAGTCTGGTAGCAGCCTGGTTTGGATAAAGTAGTTTTGGTTGCTTTTTCAGGATTTCTTCGAAATTGCTAATTAATATACAATCATAATATATTAAAAACCATACTTTATGGAATAATGAAGTAGATATCTTCACTCCCTGTTGGATTAAATGGGGTTTGTGATTTACACCCTGTTATATAAATATTACTGTTTCTCTTATATAGGTGTATTGCAGGTTGAATAAAAGGCATTTTAAATATAGATGCACATACTTTATTCTCCTATTTGTTTCTATGCAGAAAATAAAGATTTTGTGCAAGATTCTTAGAAATTTTTTCCCAGTGCCAAAAATATTTCTTTGTGTCTTAGTCTATCCCTGTGCAACATGCCTGTGCTCTGTTTTTTATACCGTAGTTGTGCATGTGGAATTACTCAGTATTTTAAATACTCTGTACCCTTCACTTTGGAATTGATAATGTTAACCAGCTTATTTTACTACTTCAGACCCTTCTATCAGCACATTAAGGATGAAGGCCCTTTCCTATTTTCCACTGAACTGTGCCCTGTTAGACCCAAGTGCTCTTTTTCACACTATAATTCAATAGTTTACATCAGCTGGAGGAATGATGCAATCTTCACTGATAATACTGGGACCAGTCAAGTCACAGGATTTGCAGTTGCAAGGAGAGACAAATACACACTGGCTTAATCATGCCCAACCAAACCTGGCAGCCATCAGCAGATTGTGCAGTGCCACTGGGAGAAGCCCAGGTCATGGTCTGCTAATGACATAGCCCTGCCAATGTTTGGACCTTAGGGCTCAATCTGCATTCCAGATGGAATAGTTTTAAAGGCTGAAGCACTCCACAGCTTTGTTTTCTTTCTGATAAACCAACATACAAACTGGAACATCGTCACACAAACAATATACAAGGACAACTCCCCTTTAGTATATTATGTACTAGGTAGTTATATATTATCATTTATATATCCATTATTGTTATTTTTAAAACTTTTTTATATTATTTTATTTTCAGAGGGGTGGTTGTTTATATGCCCATAACATACTGGTATGAGACATTAAAATATTTTCAAATAAGTTTTTTTGTATATTAGAATTGCTCTTTTTTTATTTTAGCAACAAAATATCGGACAGCACATAATTATTTACTACAAGAGAAATGAAATAAGGGAAAACTACATTTCATAGAGTGATTTTGTCATGACCGCCAGTCATCAAAGATCGACCCACAAACGAGCTAACCAGTCCCAGCAGCGGACTATTCACAACAAGCGCCGCCGCAGCACTCAACTCTATTTAAACTCTCAAAACTTGCTACTCTCTCCTCAGTATTGATTTCTCTCCTAGAAAGCTCCTACCTCGCCCCTTTTTGAGAACCTCTTTTGTGCGACCACGTACGGGTTTTTGAACTTACCTTTGCTCTCTATGTGTTTCATGATGACGATGATCTTGGTGTGCACTTGAGTTGCACACCAAGGGCGATTTTTAAAGCTTCCTGGCCAGGAACATATGTTTCTACAGAAGTTCTATTTTGAAAGTTTCTAAGTTTGAGTGAAATTGGAAAAAAATATTTATTCGAAAATTTAAACACAGATTATAGCTGTAGTTTAACTGCCACTAGGTTAAGTGGAACAAGTCTATATCGAAGCCTGAGGCTTTGAAAATTGTTCTGCAAGTGGACCGTAAAATGGCAAACATACTGTATACAGTGATATGTTCTAATTACATCCCATTTGTTTATTTTCCTAAAGTTGTCTCTCTAACATACTGACATTTCTTTTGCCTCAACATGAAACTGAGAATTTGGTGTGTGTATCACTGCTCCCACCTAACTACTGACCCATTTTTGAAAGCTGCTTCCAGTAAACAGGAAGCTGTTGTTACTGAAGAACACGTTGTGTGTAAAGTCAGTTTGAGTTACCCTTTGCGAGTGGAAAAAGTTGGGCTTTTGTTTACAGCTCTTTATTTGACCAGGAGGAAATCTGCAATCAACATGTGATGCCATTTAGCTGTGATGCGATCCATATCAAATGGTATCACATTATTTATAAACCGTGCCTTGTGATCAACCCATCTCCGGTCACCGGCAAGCTGCCAGTGACGTAAACATGGCATGTACTGATAGAACAGCATTTACTTGGCTGACGCTCTGGATCAGTTCATCCAGCCAGATCATATCAACCAATGCAAAATAAATAAACCACTGAAACTCTGCTCCTTTCACACAAGGCTTTCAGGCTACAGGTGCCACTAGGCACAACAGTATCATGTTGCACATGAAGACTATTTGTTGGAGCATGGTTAACCTACCATCCTCTAAACATTTCTGCAGCTTAGAATAAAAAAGACTTTTACCCTGCTGTGTTTTTAAAATGGAAGTGAAACTCTCACTGTCTGACTAGCCTTTTGCAAATTTTTCTGCAGCTATGCAATGCTCTGCATCTATAAAGGAGCAAAATTACACATTCCCTTGCTGTTCCTTTAAGCTCGTTGCTTGGCACATTTAAGATTGAAGAGTTTAAGATTTAAGGTCACTTTTTTGGCCACATACAATTTCTTGTATAAGGAATTTGTCTTTTCGCATACTCCAACTTGCTCTCCATGAGACACACAGACACACTGACAGAGAGAAATAACAACAGACTGGCAGCAACCAAACAGCTTAATGAGCAGTGTGTGGCTGCTGCGGTCTTTCAGAAATCAGTTAGGCCAATTTGCCATTATCGCTTGCCAAAGTAGATGGGCAAAAAACAAAGCTGAGAAGCAGAATGATTCTGCTGTGAAAGTTATTAGGTCATCCATAGCATCCATCAAATAGGAATTACATTCCTAAGAAACTGAGATGTAAGTGTATAAGGAACAATATGCTTGATTTTGAAGGTATTTAAAGATTTATTATGTATTGGATTGTTTCAGATGTCAAGGCAGTAGAAGACAAAACGGTCCTTGTCACAGTGATAATGGGCAATACTTCTCTTTTGAATTTTTATTTAATCTGTAATAAAATATTCAAATATATATTAATCTATGCTTACCAGCAAGTCTGCTTCTGCATTCTGTTTCTGATTGTACCAGCTTATTTTTTTCTAACAGTTTGTCTTTCCTTTAACAAATGTTGGTATTAGTCGGTACTTAGCAAGGGTTTTGCTCACAATACTTTCTAAATGCTCATTAAACAGAACAATAGGACGGATTCCTAGGGCTCAGCGGGACTTTTTTGGTGTTCTGCATTCAGAGATTTTCAAGCACCTGGTTCCCCTCTCTCTCCTTCATTATTCAGGAAGTGCTTAACAGAGAGAGCAACAAAGAGATGATGAGTCTTTGTTCATCTGCATGTACTGCCACACGCCAGAAAAAAAATGAAAATCTCACATATCCTCCATTTTTAAAACAGTGCTTTGCTGCAGTTTCTTGGTCACTGTAAAAGCATATTATATATAAAGATAAATTATATTTTTTCTTGATTTTCCATGTCTTATATAATGTTGTTTGTGCCTGTATACACATAAATCAGCAACAGTGGTTACTGACCTATGGACTAGTAACACTAACTAGATTAGGTGTTGCAAATCCCATTTGTACACTTTATATAAATGGAATAATGTATTAAGAGAGTGAAATCAATGAAGTCTTATCAAGCTTTAGGAGAAATAGATTATGTTGGACTATAGGTATAGTTACATAATACAGATCAGGGAATTTTTTGTGGACACACAGCACTTCTGAACATTTAAATATAATGCACACCTCCCCCCCCAAAACATTTTTTTTCCATTATTATGTTTTTAATTCAAGGATTGAATCAAAGAAAATTAGCTTTTACTGGTGATGTTCAAGTAAATTAGCAATGAAAAAAATACAATGCCAATAGGCTATTATCAGTTATTCCTCTTTTGAATATAATTCATTATTCATTTCCAATAACATGTTCTGCAGCATCAATGTAATGCTGCCTGCCTTGGCACTTTATGAAGGACTTCCATTAATGCGGGCTGGTTCTGGACTTACATACAGTATACAGTATAATATGTAAGAATAGGTGCTTGAGTACATAGAATGCTGTACTCCTCATGTCGCAGCTATTCTGCAGACTAAAGATCAATTATGTTGATTTGGGCTCTTTTCGGAAAAAAAGAACTGTAGTGCCTTGCAAAAGTATTCACTCCTTTCCAATAACACACAATTTTGTTGAATTACAAGTTATGTATACACACATTTAGTACACATTATTTAAAGGGAGTGTTTTAGTAGAACTAGAATACTCAAATCAAACACTTTTTTATGAATGAAAGAAGTAAGATGTCAACATAAAATATACTGATTGCATAAGTATTCATCTCCTTTGCTATGGCAAACCTACAGTAAATGAGTA
Source organism: Atractosteus spatula (assembly GCF_055471065.1). NCBI lineage: Eukaryota > Metazoa > Chordata > Actinopteri > Semionotiformes > Lepisosteidae > Atractosteus > Atractosteus spatula. The sequence goes on along the minus strand of NC_142708.1, from coordinate 59,158,036 downwards.
CAGGCACACTAAACTACTTTGACAAGTCACATAATTAGTTGAACAGCCTCTGTCTGTGTGTAATAACAGTGGTTCATGTGATTTCAGAATAAATACACTAGTCTGTGTGAAGTCAATCAGTGCTACGGAGCTTTCAATACAACAACCCTTCAAAACAAAAGTGCTACAAGAGATCCTCTAAGATGCACTAGGTTCTCTGATTTGGGGCTCTTCTTATGCTTCACAAATATTTTGTCAGGCAAATCATTTTAAGGAGAGAGCACTCTGTATGTTTATTTTAATATACAAATTTATTAGAACACTACCTTAACTGAAAATCCAATACATTATCATATGGAAGTTATTATGATAACTAGGATGGACTAAACATACACTGATGGCAATATGCTGTAAAATAGTAATTACAAAAAATTGCATAGTTGTATATACTGTAGGAGATTGAATCACAGTTCTGAGAATTATTCCCTGTTTGGACTTCTTCACAAAAAGGCAAAGGTTTGCAGCTCTGGGACCTGAAGGAGAACTACAATATTTTAATTAATCTTTCTCAGATGGAACAGTATTCCATCTGTGAAAATATAACTGGGCAGAATTCCCATATCACAAGAAGATCCCCATCACTCCAAAACACTTTTACAAGAAGCGCTGAGCTATTTTCGTCTTGCTTGTTTGCTGTTTTCAAATTTTTAAAACTGTGCATGTTCAAAGCTTAATAAATACCAGAACCCTGAAGTGTTCTAATAAATTTACACAACAGCCTATCAAAATTAAGAATGATCAAAGGGTATCCCTGTTTCATTTGATCCTTTCTTCCTTTGAGCAAATTCTTCAGTAATCTCAGTGAAAATGATTTTTTCAGTATTTCACTCACTTTATCTGGCCTTTCCAGGAAACTACTGTTAATGCTGTGTGTGAGTCCATTAATGATTTTACATAAATGAAAGTAGGAGTGAGGAATTTATTACTGAGCTTTCTTTGAGTGTGCTTCTGAGATCAGCATAACTTTAGTATAAAACCATTTGGTAATCTTGCATTCATGCATACATTCATCCTTTCATTTTAGCCAGGGTAAACTAACATGGACAGATTCTGTCTTTTAAATGTGGTGGCAACCAGATCCTCATACTTGTGAATTAAAGCAGATAGAAAAGAGCAGCATGTCGCACACAAATTCTGCTTGTACACAGGCACACCCATTAGCACTGCCTAAATAAGCTCTGTGCCATCTAATGGGATCAATTAGTCTTCACAAAATCAGGCAGTTTGCCACAGTGTCACTGACCTTTCTGTTTATCGCCTGGTAGGTGCAGCTGTGCACTTCCTAAACAGATAAATAATGTATGCAAGTGATCTCAGTTCACACTGTCTGTTGTCATGATAGGTATTATCCAGCTCTGTGGCATCGAGTGGGGCTGGAGTGGGGGTGTTATAGCACTGTACAGTTTATCGAAGAGCCTCGTCAAATCTGAAAAAAAAATATTTCAAAAGTTTGTATTGGTCATTAGTAAAACTCCTATTGGGCATGAAGCAGCAAGAGGTCACCCAAATGAAACAAGAGCAACTTTTAACAGACCTAGACTCAAGTCTCAAGTACTGTACCTTTGTAGCCCTTTTATTTTTGTTGTTAACAATCTTTTTATTCAGTATCACCATTTACCATTGAAGATGTTCCTATGGTCTTATACAGAAAAGTTTCATCCTGCTTCTGGTTGGCTATATGAAAGGTTCCTCACTCCCCTGATTATTTAGGAAAAAACAATTATTTCCACATTTTTCATTTTGGCCTTGGCAAGACGGTTATGATCATGTTTGACTAGAGTTCCTTTTGACGTTTTTCATCCATGGCTGTGTTTCAGATTCTGCCCTTGGTTCTTCCGGTAGGCCGCTATACAAAGCAATACAGTGTACCTCTCTATGAGGTGCATAAGCATACAATTTTACTTCTTCAGTTTAGTAGGAAAATCTTGTGATTTCTGGAAACGACAATTATTTTTTATTAATATACCCACCCAATCTGGAACAGCCAATGTTTTAAGACTCACACCTTCTGTACTCTGTAACTTGTGTACTGCATGTGCAAGGTGAGAATAGGCAGGCTGGCTCCTTAGGCACTCCCACCTGTTAAAGACATTCATTTTTTGGTGCACCGTGACCTCCACAGTGCCTTAGGATTAGCACATCTTTTATTGCCTCCATTACAAAGTTGCAGCAGTCACTGTTTTGCCATGACTGAATTTAGAAACAGTGAAGTCTTACCATTGGGCTCTATCTGCATTTTTACCCAGTGGCTAAAAAATCCAACTCGATTGTTTGATTGTCAGTAGATTATTGACAAAATATGATCAAAACAGCAATTTAATATTTTACAAACAAAGCTATGCTGTTTCCTGACATTGTGTGATTGCAGTTTATTACGGATCGGTACGAACAGCAATCATTCTATCTACAGACTGGGTGAAATGTGAATTTTAATTCATTTTGCCATGAAGTGGACAGTTTGCATTCGTGGAAAATAACAATCATTATGCCCTCGTGAGGTTAGAGCTTGCCCCTGCACCAGGGCACAAGGTGCAAAGGAAGGAGCAGGGGTTAATTCCACATTGGAGGTTTAAGCAAAAGCAAAACACGCGTTACTGTGGTGGAGTTGTGGAATTAAGCTCTAATTACTAATAAAGTGAGAAACATATTGTTTAAATTACACCACTGGTACATTTCTAAAAAAAAGGAAATGCAAATAATTTAAGCTTAATAGGTGGAAAGTCAGCATTTGTAGGGCATACAGTAGTGTCCTTATTTAGCCAAGATGGGGTCTATGTTGCTAATTGGGGAACATAAGACCTTTGAAGCCTTTTTAAAAACCTATTTTATTGTTAGTTCTATGTCATGTCAGTGCTGAGGTTTAGTGTGTGTATTGAGTGCTAGCTGAGTGCTAGTTTAGTGTGTGTATTGCAATGAATGAAAAAGATTATCTAAATTAAAGATTTCTGCTGAGTCTTATAATTTCTGCTTTTATACATTAGTCCATTGGAGGCTGTGATTCCAAATATTGATATCCTTAATGATTTTAGAATTATATTGAAGTGCATTGTGAAAAGCGTGAGCCCTTCATTTCATTTTTGAATTTAATCTTGTTTTTTTATTATTTAAAATGCCTGCCTAGAGGGTTACTACATTTTGCCTTGCCAGGAAAATACTTGGTCACAGAAAGGTCGCATTTCCATTTTGCTTACTGTACTGTGATACTTTTTTAAAATAAAAAAATGGTTAGCAAAACTTCATAATTCCCCTGAATTTATATGTGCTTAAAAATGCCTTTCAGCAAATAGGCCATGAACACACTGTTTCCAAAAGTCCAAGAGCTAAGATACTGCAAATTTCAAACTTTCAAACTTTTTCAAAAAATGTTCATGTGGTTTTATATGTTCAAGCTTCAGGATTAGGTTTTTACCAAAATCTCATGCTAGATTTGTCTGTGCCTCTAGGTAACTGCAGTTACCTCACAATTCCTCTCTGTCAGGAGAAAGGAAAACGTGTCATGCCCAGATGGGAAAATCTGTCATGTGCAATTAATCACTCAGTCATCCTAAATTTCTATGCGGCACGACATAATGGAACTGACCCAAATGTCTCTAGGTCTTTTTCATAAAGCCATCTAGAAAACACTTTGCTTAACAAAATAACAGGATTTAATGTCTTAAAAAAGTGAATTACATACTGTATGATGCCCTCTTGAAAATAAAATTAAACAAAAAGATTTAACTGTGTCTGTGTCTGGCATCCTGTCCAGAATGTACCCAGCCTTGCACCCATTGCTTGTAAGGATAGGCAACAGCTCTCCCGTGTTCCTAAAAAAGAAGTGGTTAGAAAATGGATGGATGCCCAGAATTTTAGATGTAAACTGAGCACTGTCTTAATTGACTCAAAGGTTAGGAGAAATCATAGTTGAAGCGTTGTTTTCGTCTGTTCTTCCAGGTGTTCCTCTGTTTATTTTCCAGCCAATCAGATTGTAGACACAGCAGACAATATTTTGATATGTTGGTGACCTTTGAACCTAGAAACCTAGAAAAAAATCCAAATTCAAAGAAAAAAAAATCATGTGTACTGGATGCATTACTTCTATCTTAGTGAATATCACTGCAAATTTAAAAAAACATTGTGGTAGGGGAAAAAATGCACTAAATTCATTACTGGAAAATGGTTTATGACATTATTTGGGGGATAATTTGTTTTGGAATGCAAATTCAAATGAATTCTTATCAGCCAAGCTCAAGTTCATTATGAAATTATTATTATCTTTCCTGATCTGATTAGCATAGTGCATGTGAGGCAATAAAGATAAAGATATACAAAGTTTCACACTGTTTCATTTGAAAGTTTCCATCTTTATTGCAATCATGTGTTTCTTAATCAAAAGTAGATACTTAATAGTGCAGGATTCTATGGTATACTTGTAGCCACCCACTGCTGTCTGAAACAGGTCTGACAGAGGATGCGGGCAATATAGCTGATCATGTGAAAATGATCATAGTCCAACAGTAAAAATACATCAAAGCCTCGAATCTGCCTACCAACCACCATATGACTGTTTGTGAGAGATTTATTGCTAAAAACTAAACAGGAATTAGGACAACAAAGACAAGTCTGAGTGCAGCTGCAATTCTAGTCATGCCAGTGACCAAATGCAATGGGCATCATGACTTTACAGATTTGGTTTACTTAACTTTGTTTCCCTATATTAAAATAGTCTTGCGGTAGAAAAAAAATATATTGAACATTCTTCGGCATTCTGAAGGACAAGGAGAATCACATGAACAGAAAGTAAATGAGCCTTCTTGATTATTGAATTTCCCAAATGAGATGAAGATGGAAAATAAATTGAGAACCTGTTTTCTTTGTTTAAAGACATTATACCACCCCTCGTGATAATGTGTTGAGCTCTTCAGTGAATCAGTCTTTCATTCAAAATGACCATTATACTCTTCTGTGTCCATTATGTTCTGCCATTCTGCAGGTTCTTAATGTGTCTTGGAACCACGTGTAAAGGGGACAATAAACAGATTGCTTGGTTGCTTGGTAACTCCAGAATGCCCTAGTGAGATGAGGTGAAAATAGTACCATAAGCACAGGTCTTTTAAAATATATTATTTTCAACATTTCTCTTTAAAATAGTGTAAAGTCCTATCCATGTTGGGTCTTTTTTTTCCCCAAATGCTGCTGTGTAAATTCTGTTTCAGCTGTAACATGAAAGTGAGATCTCCAGCAATGTCATTGCTTATCCATCCCCTCCCCCAAATGGAATTAAGGTCAATGTCCTCCTGGAATGGATGTACCTTTTACTATCTTGAATTGTCTTGGAAAGTATAAACAGTACAGGACTGGTTAAGGGTTTGAATTAAAGAGAGCCCCTTCAACATCTTGTCTGAACCTTCAGATTTTTTATACTGTATGTCTTTCTCAGTACACACGTTAGAAAGAAATAACCAGAACAAAAACATGAAAAAAACACAAACACATTTTATTGTATTTCTCAAGTTATGGCACACCTAGGATGTAATTTTTTTTTCTAGGCCTTGTCTTGTATACTACCTTGGATAAAATTTGAAATAGGTGAAAGAAACATAAAAAATATGCATGATTATTTATGAAAATAGGACCTGGATTGTTTTTTTCTTAAAAAAAAGGTAGAGGAAAACATCTATTTTGGTGAATTTTTCCCTTTGATTATTATTTATTACTTCTAATAAATGCTGTAAATGTAGACAGTAATTTTACTTTTTCTGTAACCACATCTTTGATATCTCTGTGACATCACATCTAACTTTTCCCTCTAAGCAAAATACTGGAAATTGTTAAAAGGATATTTGTACAAGTCACAGCATTAAGCAGAGTGCTCTGCTCTGTGCAATTCCTAAAGCCTCTTGTTTTACAGTAGAGCAACTATAGCTGTGTGTAGTTCTCAAGTGTCTTTTTATGTGGAATGTGGAACATAGCATGTTGCTACATTTTTAGATATTTTCTCTTAGCCATTGTAGTTGTTCACTGTGGCACCATGATAAATCTGCACATTGTGGAAAACTGCATAGAAGGTAGTGAAATGGCTCCTCTTGGCTCAACTGTCCGCAAGGCGGAAAGTACATATTTAACAATGAGCATAAATTAGATTAATCTTTCTAATCTTTCAATGTAAAACACAAAACTTCCTTTTAGCATTTTCTCTTACAAAAGAATCCACTTAATATCAAAAACACCAATATTAAGTTGCAGAAATAAGCATCTAAGAAATAATTTTATGTGTGCCTTATGTGGGGATAAAGAATGTCATCAAAAATCTCACTATCCTCTTTACTTATAAGGGAAAATCTCACAGCTGGTGCTCCCTTCTTGTGAAAAGGCTGAGTGTGTCCTTCACAGAGCTGGGATGAAACCATTTAGCTTTGTGAGTATGCACAAATAAGGACTTACGTGAATGACAGGGAATGATGAATTTGAGCACTGTATGGTCATACTCCCCTGGGGAAAAATAATTCAATGAAAATTTCTATTAGTGAAATTTAGTTTGTTTCACTATATTGCATTATAAGTCAGCTATGGGCCTGTTTACTCAATAACAAATGAGCCATTGCATTTCCATGCTCAAAGGTATGTTTGCCAACCCCCTTTTGATAAAATATAAATACAATATATTAAAACAATAATCCAGTAGCTACATACCCAGGTGTATTTTTCACATGAAGGTGAAATCTGTTACTTTAAACTTTCTCTCAGTCTCTGTGGTGCAATCGGTTAGCGCGTTCGGCTATTAACCGAAAGGTTGGTGGTTCGAGCCCACCCAGGGACGGGTTTCTTTCGTGATGTAAACATTGTCTCCGCAAAGCTCGATTGGATTTCTCTGCAATTTCCCTCACGGGATCAATAAAGTATCTATCTATCTAAACTCTGGAGGGATGATGTTTTTGGACCCATGCCCATTCTTTTTTTGGATGTTTTATCTTTACAGAGTCAGTATACGTTTTTGAAACATTGAAACATGTAATGAAATATTGCAGTGAGCCATGCCGTTGGCTGTTCTGGTTGCAACAGATGTGGAAATGTTTTATTATGCCACAAAATTAAACTCAGAAAAATGGCATAAAGCGTTACTTTAATTTTAGGGTAACAAATGTTTTATTCTTTATTTTATTTTATTTTTGATAACAGCTGAGCAAAGTGAAATAAGATTTAGGTTTAAGCTTAAGCTTAGGTTCAATCAGAAAAATAGCAGTGCAAGAGAAGGATTAAGGAAGACACATGGTGGCTGTGGTGTCAAATTTATCTATTTCAATATTCTCATGACATAAAATGATGGCATTTTCCATAATCACAACATCAAACCTAAGAACAGAGAAAGCTGATAAGTTGCTTGTCAGAGATATTTGTACTGCTCTATAATATTGTCATTTTAAACTTAAAAGCTTTGAAAATTATGTTGTTGTACACATGGTGATCTGATGTATAGAGTACTCAAGGTTTACAAATGTCAGTATCAGATTTCTATGTTATATGAACCCGTCTGTCTTTTTTTTTCCTGAATCAAAGGCTGAATCTTCTTATTTTTAATCTCAGTCTAGGATTTCTTTAAGCCTGATAGCATGTCGCTGTATTGCTCGTGTCAGTGAATAGTGTTCTTTATAATTAGCAGTGTGTGACTATCCCTCCTGTGAGTAGGAAAACCACCCCAGCTTCATCAGCAGGCAGCTAATTAAACTGTCGCCATGACAACCGATCGCAGCGGCAGCAGAATATTTTGCCATATGCTCACTGACATGTGCATTGGTGATGAAAGAATGAATGAACTAAGAACTTGACTGAACCAGGGGAAAAAAGAAAAGATGGAACAGGAAAACAATAGGAATTATCTGCTCTTTATCCAGAGAGGAAACAAAACCAACAGTGCTGACAGCTGATGCGCATGATTCAGTGTCGCACTTACTGAATTATAAGAAGAAGAATTGCTTACACTTATATAGCGCTTTTCTGGGCACTCCACTCAAAGCACTTTACAGGTAATGGGGACTCCCTTCCACCACCACCAATGTGCAGCATCCACCTGGATGATGCGACGGCAGCCATAGTCCACCAGAACGCTTACCACACATCAGCTATTAGTGGGGAGGAGAGGGAGAGCAGAGTAATGAAGCCAATTAATAGATGGGGATTATTAGGAGGCCAAGATTGGTAAGGGCCACTGGGAAATTTGGCCAGGACGCCGGGGTTACACCACTGCTCTTTTACGAGAAACACCCTGGGATGACCACAGAGAGTCAGGACCTCGGTTTTATGTCTCATCCGAAGGACGGCGCCTGTTTACAGTATAGTGTCCCCATCATTATACTGGGGCATTAGGACCCACATGGGCTTCAGGGAGAGCGCCCTCTGCTGGCCCCACTAACTCTGAATTGGAGGTGGGCTAGTCTTTGAAGACAATTAACTACCCTGATTGTCCACAGTATCGAAGGTGAATTGAAGGTGAGGATTTTAAATATTTTTGTGTGAAAATTAAGCAAGTACCAGTAGCCCTCCTCCCAACACACTATTATTAGGTACTGTTACTGTTCTCATTGTTCATTTTCACTGACATATGATGCCACATTTTTTATGCATTTGCATAACATTAACAAAGACATACACTGAAAGCAAGAGTCAAAAGTTCAGTTAGAAATGTAAGTTTTATTTCCCTATATTAAAATCTATGCTGTGACTCCCTTTACAGTTTCTGATATTTTATAATTATTTACAATTGAATGATTAGTACAATTACAATAAATATGTATAATTAGAAAAATGGGTATAACTCTAATGATTTTACCTTATATAATGTTTGAATTTAAACTAAATCAAATCAACATTTTGCCACAAAAGTACTGTTACGATCCCTGCCTCCCGGCAACGGAGGAGGCAGAAGTAGGCGTAGCCCCTATCCAATCAGTTCACCTATTAGTTTTCCCATTCACCACCACACCCCCGTCTCATCCTACTTAAACACCTGTCCTTCCCTACCTCGTTGCTCAGTATTGGTTTTTCCCTTCGAGCTTCCCGGTTGCGCTACTCCTACTTCTACCCTGTGTTCGTCTTGGCTTTCGGTTTGCGGCTTTTCCCTTTGGACTTCGGCTTTTCGGATCTCGGTTTGGCTTGGTTACTTTCGCTCTGTTTCGGATCACTGGCTACCCCTGGATTATCGGATTGCTCTACTGACTACGACTTCGGATCACGCTTCGGCTTCGGTACTCGTTCCCTTTCGGATATCTGGCTTCCCCTGGACTCTCGGCTCGTTTCTACGATTACGGCTTGCTTTCGGATTACGGCTTGGCTTTGTTCGCTCCTGCACGTGGGTTCACTCACTGGTTCGGTCCCTCGTACCGAATCCCTAACAGAATACTGAGCCCTTTAACATGGACCCAGCGGAGCAAGAGGAGATTCGCTCGGCTCTGGATCAGCACGGACAAGCCTTACTCCAGCTCCAGGCTTCTGTCCAACAGATCTCTGCGCACCTGTCTGCAATGCCGCCCATCGGCGATCAAGGAAGCAACGCTGGAGCTGCCGCTTCGGCTCTGCCCCCGCCAGCTGCTACACCTGCCCCTCGGCCTCTTCCACTAACTCCACCTGACAGGTTTGACGGCAACCCTACGAAATGTCGGGGCTTCTTAGCACAGTGTGCGCTGGTTTTCAGGCTCCATCCGGAAACTTTTTTTTCTCCTCAGGACAAGATCGCCTTCATAGTTTCACTGCTAACCGGCCGCGCTTTGGAATGGGCTACTGCTCTGCTTGATCGCGGGGCTCCTGAAATTCAGGATTATGATCTCTTTTTAGGAAAATTTAAGGGGGTTTTTTGTCATCCCGTAGTTGGTCAAGACTCTGCCTTCCGCCTCTCCTCCATCCACCAGGGCCGCCGGTCTGTACAAGACTATGCTATAGATTTTCAAGTAGCAGCAGCGGAGACTCACTGGAACGACGAGGCCCTTATTTTTTCCGTCAAGGACTCAGTGAAGAAATAAAGGACTGTCTGGTAAATATGCCGCAATTGGGCAGTACCTTGGAGGAAGTAATTTCACAAGTGTTGGAATTGGATATCAGAATTCGTCAAAGGAGTGCTGAAAGATCTCGGACCCCAATATTAAAGGCTCCTCGGCTATCTCCTATCAGATCTTTCGACTTGGATCAACCCATGGAAGTAGCCCACACCCAGTTAACCCCTGAAGAACGAGAGAGGCGCCAACGAGAGGGTCGCTGCATGTACTGTGGGAAATTAGGACACTTTAAAGCGGCCTGCCCTGCCTCATACTCATCCTTGAGGCGCAGCTCACCTTCTCAAGTTCCTACGGTGAGTGAGATTTCTCAATCCCCTCAGTTTTCCTCTGGATTTTTTATTCGTTCTACACTATTCTGGGGTAATGAAAGGAGACCTCTTCTAGCTTTTATAGACTCAGGGGCGGCAGGAAACTTTATTGACGCCTCCATCGCTCGAACTTGGAAATTACCCTTGACCCCGGTGACTACACCACTTCGTGTTCAATCGATCGACGGCTCCCCCGTATCTCCAGGACTTATTAGATGGCAAACTGAAATTTTAAGCTTACAGATTGGCGCCACCCATGTGGAAGACATCTGGTTTTATCTCCTTGAGACCCCAACACATCCTCTGGTGTTAGGCTTTCCTTGGCTACAACAGCATGACCCTAACATTTCTTGGTCCCGAAAATAAATTTTAACTTGGGGACCCAGATGTATTAAAGATTGCTGTCGTCTACCAGTACGAATTGCACTCACGGCGACGTCCCCTTCAGGGGTTCCTACCATACCCCCTCAATATTCCGATCTACAGGAAGCCTTTAATGAGCAGGAGGCCTTGGCCCTCCCACCTCATCGACCTTATGATTGTGCCATTGACCTTTTGCCAGGTACTATCCCTCCTAAAGGTCGTATTTTTCCGCTCTCCAATTCTGAGTCTGAGGCCCTGAAAGTCTACATACAGGATTCTCTGAAGGCTGGACTTATACGTCCATCCACTTCACCAGCATGTGCCAGTTTTTTTTTCGTGGAAAAGAAGGATGGTGGGCTTCGTCCCTGCATCGACTATCGTGGCCTCAATGAGATCACAATCAAGAATCGGTACCCTTTGCCTCTAATTCCAGCAGCACTTGAGTCGGAGCATGGAGCCAAAGTCTTCACCAAACTGGATTTACGAGGGGCCTATAATCTAATCCGCATTCGGGAAGGGGACGAGTGGAAGACGGCTTTCATGACAACCCATGGACATTACGAATATTTGGTCATGCCCTTTGGTTTGGTTAATGCCCCAGCGGTGTTTCAGTCTTTTATTAATGACATCTTTCGTGATCTCCTACAAAGATTTGTCTTGGTCTATCTAGATGACATTCTAATTTTTTCTGATTCCTTCCAGGATCATGTTCTCCATGTCAGAGAAGTACTCTCCCGGCTCATCAAGAATAAACTATATGTCAAACTGGAGAAGTGTACCTTCCATGCTTCGAGGATTCATTTTTTAGGTTACGTCATCTCTCCAGAGGGTGTGGAAATGGATTCGAGTAAAGTCTCGGCGATTACTGATTGGCCCACACCCAAGAACCTCAAACACATTCAACGATTTCTCGGCTTTGCTAATTTTTACAGGAAGTTTATTCGAAACTTCAGCTCGGTGGTCACTCCCATAACCTCCTTGACCCGTAAAGGACCAAGACAAGGCAAATGGACCCCTCAAGCCGAAGAAGCATTTCAGCGTCTGAAACACCTGTTCACAACAGCCCCCATCCTAAAACACCCTGATCCGACTTTGCCTTTTGTAGTCGAAGTGGATGCTTCTGGCCATGGTGTGGGGGCTGTTCTCTCTCAACGTCATGGAAAAAAACAGGTTCTTCATCCCTGTGCCTTCTTCTCTAAGAAGTTATCTCCTGCCCAAATGAACTATGACGTGGGTAACCGTGAGCTCTTGGCCATTAAGCTGGCATTGGAGGAATGGAGGCACTGGTTAGAGGGTGCTCATCACCCTTTTTTGATTTACACAGATCACAAAAACCTGGAGTACCTGCAGTCGGCCAAACGTCTTTGTCCTCGCCAGGCTAGGTGGTCCCTTTTTTTTCCAGGTTTAATTTCTTGATCACCTACACTCCAGGTTCTAAGAACGTCAAAGCAGACGCCCTCTCACGGATCCATGACCCCCCTGAGGCCGAATTGATTCCAGAACCCATCATTCCGTCTGGTAAGTTCCTGGCTGCGGTAAGATGGGACATTGAGGTGATTGTCCGACGAGCCTTGGTTGGGCAGACCGTACCTCCTCAGTGTCCTCAGGACAAGTTATTTGTCTCTCATCCCGTCTGATCGGCAGTTTTACAATGGGGTCATGACTCCCGCTTCGCTGGACACCCTGGAGTCCACCGTAACTTGGATTTCATCTCCAGAGACTTCTGGTGGCCAACTATGGCTAAGGATATCAAGGAGTATGTCCAGGCCTGCTCTATCTGTTCCCAAATGAAGTCTTCCCGGATGAGGGCAGCGGGCCTACTTCAACCTTACCCATCCCGGATCGTCCTTGGACCCACCTCTCAGTAGATTTTGTTACTGACCTTCCACCCAGCCATGGACACACGACTATTATGGTAGTGGTAGACCGTTTCTCCAAATCTGTTCATTTTATTCCCCTACCATCTTTACCTACAGCTCGAGAACTAGCAGAATTGTTTGTACAGCATATCTTCCGACTGCATGGCATCCCTAAGGATATTGTTTCAGATAGGGGCCCTCAGTTTGTCTCCCGATTTTGGAGGGCCTTCTGTAAGTCACTGGGCGCCTCAGTCTCACTTACCTCAGCTTACCACCCTCAGGCCAACGGTCAGACAGAACGCATGAATCAGGAACTGCTGACCTATTTACGGACTTATATCTCCTCTACCCATTATAATTGGGTGTCCTTGCTCCCATGGGCAGAGTATGCACACAACTCATTGTATACTACATCTACTGGCATGTCTCCCTTTAAGTGTGCCTTAGGTTATCAGCCTCCTCTGATCCCTGACTCCCACCCCAACACAGAGGTACCTTCAGTTCAGGACTACATCTCTAACCTGAAGACCTTCTGGAGGAAGGCCAAAGCCACCCTTCTTCGCACCTCAGCTCAGCAGAAGAAGGTAACTGATCGGCGCCGTCGGATCCCACCCAGACTTCGACGTGGTCAGTTTGTTTGGTTATCTACTTGTAACCTTCCTCTTAGGCAACCTTCTGGCAAACTTGCTCCCCGGTACATTGGTCCTTTTCGTGTCCTCGCCCAGATTACCCCAGTAACTTACCGGCTGGCCTTGCCTCCTACCCTTTGGATCCACCCTACTTTCCATGTTTCCCTCCTTAAACCCTTTCACAGATCCACCCTGTCTAAACCGCAACAAAAACCCCCACCGCCTCGAGTAATTGATGGACTCCCTGCTTACACGGTAAATAAAATCCTGGATTCCCGATGGTCTCGTGGATCCCTACAATATCTCGTCGATTGGGAAGGCTACGGTCCGGAGGAGCTCTCATGGGTTTCGGAGAAGGATATTCTGGACCCCAACCTCATCCAAGACTTCCACCTTAACTTCCCTGATCGTCCCGTTAGGGCGTCAGGAGCCGCCCGTAGAGGGGGGGGGTAATGTTACGATCCCTGCCTCCCGGCAACGGAGGAGGCAGAAGTAGGCGTAGCCCCTATCCAATCAGTTCACCTATTAGTTTTCCCATTCACCACCACACCCCCGTCTCATCCTACTTAAACACCTGTCCTTCCCTACCTCGTTGCTCAGTATTGGTTTTTCCCTTCGAGCTTCCCGGTTGCGCTACTCCTACTTCTACCCTGTGTTCGTCTTGGCTTTCGGTTTGCGGCTTTTCCCTTTGGACTTCGGCTTTTCGGATCTCGGTTTGGCTTGGTTACTTTCGCTCTGTTTCGGATCACTGGCTACCCCTGGATTATCGGATTGCTCTACTGACTACGACTTCGGATCACGCTTCGGCTTCGGTACTCGTTCCCTTTCAGATATCTGGCTTCCCCTGGACTCTCGGCTCGTTTCTACGATTACGGCTTGCTTTCGGATTACGGCTTGGCTTTGTTCGCTCCTGCACGTGGGTTCACTCACTGGTTCGGTCCCTCGTACCGAATCCCTAACAAGTACAGCATGTGGCAGTCTGAACACAAGTTTCATTTTCCCCTTTAAGGTATGTTCCCAGTTGGAAAATGAATAAGATATAAGCCCAAACTCTTTGGTACTTGCAGACCCTAGAGACATATCATAACCTGCTGTGAATCTACTCGCCATTAAGTGTGTCAGTTATTATATGACTATGATTTGCTCATCTCACAATTGGAAGATGGAAACTCTAGAGTGAAAACTCCTTCCTTGTTTGTTCTAAGTTGTCTTTTGCCCTTAAAGATGGTGTCTCCTTGTTACAGTCACAAGTGCCATGATTAGAAGACAATTTGTTCACATCACCTTTCATAGTCTGTCTGATTGCAGAATTCTAAAAATAATTATACAAGCAGGAGGTCCACAATTACCAACAGAAATGAATCAGGTGGGATACATGATAGAGCACATTTGCATAATCTCCTCCCAGCTGTTTTCAAAGCTCTCCAGATGAATATAAATTTTAAAGTGCAAAGAGATATTTGTTCTGTAAACCATGCTTTAATTGTGCATTTAGGTTTGTCTTACAGGTATATTGCACTATTTTGAGTGAAGGTTATACAAATCTAATCTGGACCTGCATCCTTTCAGAGGAATTTAATGATAGTATTTGCTATTTTGGATGGAATTTGAGACAGTTATTTTACAATGTTGTTTTTTTGCTCTCCTAATACACTTCCAGTCTCCCAGCTACGAGAGAGAAGCCTTCACTGAAGCTGCTTTTTCCTGTAAACTATACATCGCAGGAGCAACAACCAGAAAACTGTAACACCACACCTGGGACTGTCTGCATAAAGCATCAACTGGCAAGTTAAGTTCACCACTTTTTCTAAAAGTGATAAATCAAACTCCCAATGTTACACAACAAACTAAAAAATGTCTATAATGATTCTTACTGTGTTTTAATGAAATATTTATGTGACACTTTGTCTTGTTTCTTTTGTCTCAATAGGAAAGAAATGTAAACTTAGCCTGCGTGGTAAATGTTTAATGAGTACAGCCCACAATCAGATATCCAGTACGGGAACATGTTACCCTGTGATAATGCATTACATTTAACACTTTTGTTAGAAAGTGAACAATGAGTGTATCTAATGCATTAAAATGAGAGTGCAGCTCTCGATGATTGTTGTATTCTCTTTTTTTCCTTCAATAGTTACAGTATACCTGTGTATGCAAGTCCAGAGTGTTCATCAATGCCAATGATAGGTGTCCATCATGTCCGATGATGACGGTTGTACTTTGTGCAGCTCATTCATTTGGAAGATTAGCTCCATGAACAAACCTTGAAGTGGGAAAGCTGTTGCACTGGGGCAGCCCTACTCTCTCGACCTCAGAAACGTGGGTCCAGTGGGTCAAATAGTTGTCACGAATGGAGAATTCCTTAGAGCAGAGGATGGCCATGACACCTTTCTGTGCCTTGTCATGCCCTTCGCTTTCCACAGAGCATTGCAACAGTATAGTGTCCCCGTCACTATACTGGGGCATTAGGACCCACACAGACCGCAGGGTGAGCACCTCCTGCTGGCCCCACTAACACCTCTTCCAGCAGCAACCTTAGTGTCCCCAGGAGGTCTCCCACCCAGGTACTGACCAGGCTCACACCTGCTTAGCTACAATGGGGTGCCCGTTGTGAGCTTCAGGGTGATATTGTCACGATCGCTACTCCTCCTCTTAAGGGAGCTCCAGCCCTTCCTTGTTCTGCCTCATTCCCCGCACCTGTTTCTTATTCCAGCCCCTCTTCAGTTCCCCCTTAAAAGCCAGATGCAGACGTCATTCGAGGCTCTTCATTGAATCCCGTTTCGTGAGAGCCCGGGTCCTGCTGCGTCTGGCTCCGTTATGATTTTAACTTTCTGTTCCTGATCCCCTCCCACCTGTTCCGACCCAGTTCTCGTGTTTTATTCCCCGGATGGATCGCCCGGCCATGGACTTTAGCTTCAGTCTTGGATTACCCATTTGGATTTCTACATGGATTGTTCGCCCTGGACTCACTCCTTCTGGACACCTGCACCCCTTGGACACGCCCCCTGTCTCCATACTCTCTCCTGCATGACTTTTTCCCCAGTGTTTCCTCACTAATCCGGATCATGTCATCTGCATAGGGCCCGGAAAGAACTGTTTCGTGACAGATATAGCTGCTAGCATTAATGCCAATAAATAAAAAAATAATTCAACAAAACTGTGAATGTGAAGCTTGAATGGTCTAGTGGTTAGAGAAAAGGACTTTAAGCCTTGACCACCTTTAAAGTCTACTTTACGATCCTAAAATCATTACACATCCTTGGGCATTCTGACTACAACCTACAGTATATACTCTATTCTGTCTATTTTGGTAGGGTAGTATTGTTGCAGTTACTGTGCATAAAGAAAAAACAAGTGTGTCAGGTATATTGTTGCATTGTAATCAGACTATAAATTATTTTTAAACATCTTACCTGACCTGTGTTATGGTTCACAAATGTGTACACATTGATGTTAATAAGAATGGTTCCATGAACCATGAAAGGAATTATTAGTATTTTCAGTAATCTCTGCTGTTAAAATGCATTTATTGAAGCTGTTTTGTTGTGATTGTTAAACTCTGTTTAGTTTAAGGGGTGAACCTGCAGGATTTGTTTGAGGTTGTACTGTTTGTCTAGCTGTCTTACTCTGTCTGTTGATGCTGCAGAATGTGGACATGATGGGTTTCAATTTGGGTTTTTGAAGGGAGCTGGCCCATGAGGACTGTTGGATAGTGAGAGACTGACTAGAAACACTACATTACCTGCTAGAGCATAAACCCTGTTTGCCTTGTGATGTTAATCCATTTATTTCCTTTTATCAAGCACTGGACTGGAATCTGTCACACTCCTTTGAAAGTGACCATAATAAATGTCTTCTTTTGAACAGAACAGTACAGTTGGGCACATGTATTAGATCAGAACGGATACACTCACTACTTTGTATGTGCATTTTGTGTTTTGTCTCCTTCCATTACAGTCACAAAAGGGCATGTTGTTATGGTATCCTGGTAACAAGGAAAAGAACAATCAGAGCTGGTGATAATGTAATTTAGAAACAATTAACAATTCTCAGCATTTCATCAAATATGCAGATTACATTCAGAGCCTTCTGTCTTTCACAGGGTCACTTGTCCTCATTTCCCCACCATGATTATATAAAATCCTTACCAGTCCCTAGAGATGTGCAACCACCATGTGCTCTAATCTGGACAGAACTTGCATATTTTTGCATGCATCTAATTGGCGTCTTTGGCAAAGCCCGAGGACGTAACATAATGTTATGCGATAAAACTGTCCAATCTGTCTTTTAAGACACTGTTTGCTTATACATGTTACTTCTCCTAGATGATTTTTCCTAAGCAAATCATTTTTAATTAAGCACTAACGATCAGTGTTCTGGTCTGCAGGCCCTTTTCTCATTGTGAATTACCTCATTGGAAAGAAGCACATCAGTGATATTATGAATCATGAATAAGTTTATTGTTATAGGAAACTAGAGCATGCAGGGTCTATTTTAAGAAAGCCATATTAGTTAAAACAAGAACTTTTTCTTGCAATGAATGAGAACAAGTTTCAGATTTTAAAATGTAATTAATGACGAACCGCAAACAAGAAACTGAAGGTCATTGTTAACAATTCTTATTTGCTTCCAAGTTCCTGGTATGTTATGTAAAAATCTGGATTTGCTTTCTATACACCCCACAATTTTGAAATCAGCATTTTGTTTGTTTAATACTGTGACTTACAGTCATGACTCATGTATCTACATAAGGAGAATGAAAAGGGACTCTCCAACCATTTGGGCAGTTCAATTTTGATACGTTACAAGCTCTGCAAGTCCAGTACTGATTGTATTGTGCACCCCACTAATGTTATCACAAACCCACAGCTGCCCACAGCTCACTGTTTTGCGAACAGCCAAGAGAACCTACCTCCAGTGGTAAGCGAATAGTGTGTTGCTGCCTGGGGAATTTCCAGTCACAGTCGACTAGTGAAATGGTGCACGCTTGAAAATGTTTGAACAAGTTTTATAAATTTGAAAATGTTTTGTCTCTAGAGATCTACATTTATAGCACTGCTACTACTGTATAGTGTAAAGCAGACTATATACAGTGTATATACAGTATACTTTATACCACTGTATATACTGGTGGTTATACACCAGTATGGGTCTAATTATTGCTTTTGAGATGGAACATATACAGGATAGATGATATTTGGAATTGATATAAACACATATGCATTGTGTATCGATTGCTGTTTGCTTTTGTCAAGTGAGTTTTGGTAGTTAGATTTCTTTGTTGCTAGTTTTCTGCTCAGTTTAATTTTGCATCATTGAAATTAATGGTGTGATATATAAATTGATGTTAGCCTGTAGTTTAAGAAGGATGCAGTAAACTTTAAAGTTAATTTATGCAATGCAGTACTATGTTATAATTGCTGTATCTGTTGAATTAGTTAAAAGAATTGTAACATATGTCATGTCACAGTCAAAAGGAAGAGGTATAATTGGTTTAAAACAACTGAACATACAGTACAGGTAACACTCAACTGTCAGTGTCTCTCTGTTTCACAGCCAAAATCTCTTGAGGCCTTTTCATTCCTTTCAAGGAATGTTGAGAATGTTTTGGTCATTTCCCTCAAAATGGTGGTGTTATTTTTTTTTTATTAGTGAACTGGCCTTTGGTGCTTTGTAAAGCAGACACCTCAGGCTATTTTTTTAAACTGAAAGCTCCAGTAACTATATTCTCTACCCTACTACAAGGATTCATTAGTTGATTAGTACACAGCTTTGTCAGTCTTGTGGATGATCTTTAACATTGTACCATAAATGTAACTTTTTAAGAGACATCAACAAAAGAAGGCTTTTAAAAAAATGTAATCACAAGGACATATACCTTACATCAAAAGACGTAATAGGAAAAGACACATTCTCTTCTGGTATATAGGACTTGTCCATCATACTGGGAGTAAATGCAGAAAATCCATTTAGAATTCTAATCTTTTGTCGCTAAAAGGGAAAAGAAAGATATAGACCCTGTGCAGGACTAAAGAAGGGGAAGCCACAAGCACTTAAGCCGGAAGTCCAAAAACGCTAGGCAAACAGGCAAAGTCAGAAAACTATCCGCAACAGGAGAAAATGAGAGAGAAGGGGCGGGGGGGACAGGATGCCAGTCCATTGAAGGACATACACAGACACACAGACCCTCAGACTCACACTATTTTCCAGGAGTAATTATCCTACCAGGATGCCTTTGGACTGTGAGATGAAAGCAGAACACCCAAAGGAAACCCACGTAAATAAAAGGGAAAATACAGTACATACTGTACTTCACACAGCTAGCATCCCAGGAACTGAACCCAGGCCCTAGCACTGCAAGGCAGTTACGCTAACTACTGCACCACTGTGCTGCATAAATACATGTTATTTTGTTAATAACTTAAACATTTTTTGCACCTTAAAGTGCTTTACATAGAGAAGAGGATCCACTTTATCTATTGTTGAAGTGCAGCTCCCAATGATGCAATGTGCTGCAGACATTTGATTATGCGCCAGTAGGCTCACCACCATATAACGTTTTCTCCTTTTCTAACTGATCACAGTTAGGAGACGAGGGTTAACACTCCTGCTCTTAGAAACGGTGCCAGAAGACAGCATAGAGTTGCAGTGTGTTTGGTTATATATAGAAATACATTACAATGGCTTGCTGTGGCTCTTTTCCCCTTTAAACTGCATTTTCTATGGGGATATGAATCAGGGATTTACAAAAAATGAAATGAAAAAAAGCTATCCCCCACAAAATAAAAATAAAAATCAATAGCAGAGGCAGCTGCATTTTTGGAAAGCTGATTGCAAGACTTTTCTTCTGATAAGCAGCTGAAAAAGGCAAGGGATTACCCTCTTGCTCAAGAGTTGCAGTTGCAGTGGCTGCCTCTGCAAAATAGGTTTCAGTCTCCTGTTTTGCAGCTTTTCTTCAGTGAAAAAATGCTTCTTTCTTTGTGCTGTCATTTCGCAAATTAAACTGGATTTAAATATTCATGTGAGTTCTGCTGTTAATAGTGAAAACTCATAAACAACAGAGGTTTAAACTCTAAAACTAGTGAAGACACCAGAATTCCCAATATAAACCCACTGGTGGCATCTTAAGACAGAGCTTTTACTGAAGAAGCAGTACCTGTGGGACACCACTGATGTGTCAGACAGTGAGGGTCTCTATCAGTCCCGTGCACCTGCCTCTTCTCTGATTATGCAGTCTGTTCACGGGTCACGTTGTTAATAAAATTCATATCTGGATGATTCACCACATCATTCATGCGCCTCTTTATAATACTGCCGCATTATCGGGGGGGTAAATCAACTCCTTCAGAAATTCTCAGAAGCCACATGCCATTTGAAAGAAGAAAAGAGAACAGAAAAAATATACAAGTGTTTGATTGAGTTCCTTACTGTTGTAGCAGCGAGGCTTATTAATAAGGCAGAATTAAGTGTTTCTGAGCTTCCCAAATGAGGCCCCATTTCTCTGTTCATCTCTGTGGTGCAGCCACAGAGAGACCATTAGGGTGATTTAAGGTTTCCTAGGACAGCTCCCAAAGGGGGGTGCACTTAGCTAAGCCTGGCTATCATGATCAATGGTCATCCGCTGGCGCCTATCAGTCTAGGGAGTGCCGGATGGACATCTGGACTGCATTACTAAGTGTCAGGACTAAGTGACTCATATCTCACCTTGATCAACCAATCAGGGACTGGTAGGGCTGAGTAACCCACGTGGGACTCTGATGCCCATGGAACTTTCAGCCAATCAACAAGCTGAAGTTCCTCCAGGTAAAAACAGGCAACACAGACCTGGAGATTGAGATTCAACAAGATTCAGATTCAACAAGATTCAGATTCGGGAGATTCAGTAAGATTCTGGAGAGGATTCTGTGGACTGTTCTAAAGGGAATTCAAAGGAGAATTCCAGGGCAGGACGGCCCAGGAGCAGAAGGCTCCCAAGGGCAGGACATTCTCGCAGCGCGCCTCCTGACCATTCCGAGACTCAGCCCGGACAACCACGGAACGGCCAGTGTGTCCGAGTGCCAGAACTTTCCTTTGTTCTAAGAGTCTAGAGTGGAGGTTGCCAGAGAGTAACCAGCAGCAGGCCTCGTGGACAGGTCAGAACTGTGGACAGCTGAATCACTATTCAGAACTAGCTCTTCATCAGGAACGAACCGGTCCTCTTCCTGACTTGCTGGGATCCACAGTCATCTTTTCTCCTGTGCACAAACTTTGCTAGTTAAAGCCAACACTAACTAGCCGGTCAGTGAGCATCAGCAGCGCACCGTCGCAAGCCGCACAGCACAGCCTGGCACGGAGCCAGAGAGCGCGGATTGGACAGCAACAAGCCTGCAGCTGATTGTTTGTGCCTGCAGGAGATCTGAATCCCCAGAAATTGGATGAGTATTCAACTTCAATGCATTACAGCTCGAGAATTCAATTGTTATCCCAACCAGTTGATATCAATTTAATTCCTAAGGGTTATGTACTTGTTTTGAGTATCTAATGTAGAAGTTGTAACCAAGTTCACTTTACGAAACGGTCTTAATGAATGATATACTGAACGTATGTCCTCTTGATGTGTAACACTTCGTAACTGAATGAATATATATCTTTTGTATTCTGATAACCCTCTCGATAAGATCTGTTAGGTTTAAGGCATATTCTATGTATTAATAAATGTATCCTCGTGTATTAGTACCTGCGTGTGTGCGTTGTTTGAGTTATGTCGCATGGTTGGATTCTAAAGCCATCAAAAGAATCAACTTTGTGATTTACTGCTACAATTAATAATTGTCTCAGTAAATGCCCAAACCCTACAGAACTGGTGCCTTCAGAGAGCCACTATGATTACATATTTGGCGTCCCTGAACGGCTATGAAACACTACATTTATGGCGTCCCTGGGTGGGCGTGGCAAGACTGAAATGAATCAACCAAGCGGAATAATTCATATAAAACGCCGCGGGTTTCATACACGACAATACAGTGTGCTGAAAGCCGAAAGAAAAAAAGTTCCCCTTGCTCTTTAAGCAGTGCTTGATTGTTTTGTGATCTTTTGCAATCTACCGGGTTGATTGCATACTTGATCTTGTGGTTTTCTGTGGTAAAACTGTGATTTCGTACTTAAAAGTAATACTCTTTAAGTTTAACGATGGTTGCTAAAAGGTCTGAATTCGAGTCGCTATTAAGCACTCTCTCTAGCAGCGACAAGTCTGACCACGATCTCTTCCATATCTCCGTCAGCGGAGAAGCTAGAAGGATAAATCTCCATTCTCTGAGAGAGCTAGCGAAGGACATAGAGAGATTTGACCCCGCAGTGTCAGAGAATAATATCGAGAGTTATATTCAGGACCTCAGGTATACCCTGCAGTACCTGCCAAACGCCACAGAACAGGAGAAAGTGTTTCTGGTCAGGAAAACTACCAGCAGAGCTGTACATGAGTGGATGGCTAGGCAGATGAAAGAAGTCTGTAATGACTTTGAGCAGCTATGTCAAGCACTTATCGAAGAATACAGTGCGTTTATTGACCCGACTGCCGCGATAGCCGCCGCCCTTAACATTAAGCACGAGAGAGCAGAGTCCCCTCGCGAATATTACGAGAGACTTAGACGAACTTATTTTGCAGGGCGAAATTATGAGGGTTGCGAAGAGAACACACATTTCAAGGGTTTATTCATTGCGAATCTCCACCCGTCAGTCAGAAAGATGATCTTAATGCATACAGATGCACAGACCATGAAAATGACTGATATTAAGAGATTCGCGCAGAAAGCCTGGGAGTATGATGTCCAAAGTCGCTCTGAGCAAAAAGCTGCTAAAGCGACTGTGTTCGCCGTCAGAGCCAGCAGGGTTAATTCCCCCCTGCTCGAAGGAGCACAGGCTCCTGAGCTGGCTAAGCCCCGTTCCAAAGCACTCACACAGGACCGCACCCAGCGTCCTAAGTGCCATGAGAACACCGGGGAAGGGAAAGGGCTAGAAAAGGCTGAACAAAAGGATTCAGTAGCCACCCGCCTGGCCAGGCTTGAACAAGCTTTATTAGGACAGGGACAACCGCTCCCCAAGGCTGCCGGAAGCGTGAATGAGCTGATACTCTCCACTGGAGGAGGCGGAGACCCGCCCCCTCCCACTCCCTCAGTCTATCTGATTGAGCGGAAGGGTTCCTGCCTGGATGAGGTCAGCCACTCCCAAGTGAGTGCTGACTCCACCCCTGAAGTCACAGAGCAGGCAGTAAAACACAGAGGAAAAGCAGGAAGCTTTTACCTCAAGGCTGCCATGGGAGATGTCTTACCCAGTGAGACACTGATTGACACTGAGGTTGAAAGGTGTTTGATGTCACACGGCAAGCTCAAACGGGTAGAAAAAGAAAAGGGTATGCGACTCAGAGTGGAACCTTTGGTGGATCACCAGAAAGGCAAAGTGTGGAAACAGGTCAAGGCTCCTAAGCCTTCTGTACAGAAGGAAAGGGGGGCCAAGAGGCAGACTGTGCTCACACAGTGCCCACCGAACACAGAAGCCTATGTGGAGATTCCTTCTGTTCCCTCTGGACAAGAAATAAAAATATTTTCTTGTTCCCCGGATATACAGGGAAGTCGTGTCCCGGCTGAGGTCACAACAGCCTCCCTGCCACAGGAGCGGTGCTCCAAGCAGCCGCCTGATCCACCAGGTAAAGCACACCCCTTTTACATCCCTAAAGAGGAGCAGATCTCCCCACCTGGCGATGAAAAGGAGCTTTCCCTGTGCACCCTGGCACCCAAGAGGGGTCAGGACCACCACCCTGCAGTGGTGGAAGGGATCCAGATGGCAGGAGAGCAGGTTGGTGATGTAGCCCTCACCCTTAGCCCTGAGAGGTCCTCTATTAGTGAGGATCTGCTTGAGCAGCTGTCACGGGGCCACCGCCAGGTGCCCCTGGTGCAACATTCACAGGTTAGACAGGAGGTCCAGCTGGACGCTGAGACTACTGCGCTGTGGACACACCTGATCCCAGATGCCGATTCCCTCTGCTGTGACCCAGGGAACCTGCAGTCAGGTAACATTATTTCTCACAACTACCAGGTAGTGAGTGAGACTGACCTGATTGTTCCTGCCTCAACGGCAGGGTTTCCAACACACCCAGTCCCCCAGAAGGGACAGGGAATGAAAGCCGAGCCGGTTTTCTTACAGCCACCAGCTCAGTCTGTCAGTCTGAGTCTGACCAACAGTGGTTCACCCAGACTGGAGCTGGATGGTCAAGCCACCCGCCTGCCAGTGCAGGACATCGCAAAGAGGGGTATCAGAATCCCCGCCTGCACTGACATGGGCCTGGTGGGTGATAGTAAGTTCAAAGACAATGAACTAGCTATCCCAGTGCTGGGGCAGCTCCCTGAACCCCTAGCGAGGGAAGGGGGGAGCGAGCAGGTGTCCTACACCCACGCCCAGCGAACGATTGTAAACATGCCGATAGAGGGATTCCTCAATCAGGAAGTGTGCAGGGTGGACCTGAACAGTGAGAATGGGATAACAATCCCAGATCACTCAGGTGCTCCAGATGACCACTCAGCCGAGGGTCAGGCATGCTCCACCGCTGCACCACCCCCTGCAGGGTTCCTAGAGCACAGGCATGAACAAATTGAAAAAGCAGATGCCCTGGAAAAGGAGGAGCAGCATCAGCCGCTGCGTCAGATTTCCCCAGATTTCCAGGATGTTGGTGCCCAAGATGCCACATGGCATACTGAGAAAGACACCATGTACATGCTGCGCCAGCTTAGAAAGACAACAGTCACTCAGAAGGAGATGACTGGGGTCAGCCACCCGAAAAGACTTTTGGGAGGACTGATTGCTGCCGCCACTGTTGCACGTTTGCTCTTTTTGGTAGGTTTGTTTGGTACTGGCACTCTCACCCTGACTGCCCCAAGAAGGCAGGTGAAGGAGATGCCAGAGGGTAGTGACAGACTGTATCGACAGCAGCAAAAGTTGGAAAGCTTAGGGAAAACCCTACAGGCAACTTCCTATGCAACAGGGTTAAACCTTATTCCCCAACCAGTGGACATGATTGTTGGTGTTATACAGTGGGTTTATGCTTGTGTGCAACAGGCCAGAATGTTGACACAAGACCTGTTAAGGGAGTTTAGTGCCACTGTAGCCAGTCTAACCATGGCACAAATCCCAACCCACTTGATTCCACTCTTCTCAGTAGAGGAGTGTGTGACATTAACCCCATCGCTCATAGCTCACCCAGAAGACAATCCAAGATTGAATTTGGTTCCAAATCTTGAGATGGGTATGGCTACCAAAGCTATCCATTGGCTGTGTCTAAACGATTCACCAATGAAGGATGTAAAGCTACTAACGAGCAGAGAGAGGTTAATGAACCCCATGAAGAGCAGGTGGGACGTAAATGGCTGGTCAACACACCACATTTAACTGACACTATGACTTGTGACAGGCATGATACAGCTACCGCAATGCAGCTACCTAATCAAACAGTTCCTGTAAGTTCCCGAGGAGGCCATAGTACAGCTTGAACTTAACACTGTACGGTCTGGAACCAGACAATATAAGACCAAACTTGAGGTCGTGGATGCCTTCAGGTGCCACACTATTGAATTGGATAGAAATCCAAGAAACAGTAAGCCCTGAAGAGGTACAGGTAGTTAGTTTGCTTTAATGGAACAAACCTCCAAACCACCCTAGCAGATACCCAACACAGGTGTTGTGGTTTATCGGGGGGCTGGGAACAGGAACTGGTGTTATTGTAACACTGCTGCCGGGTAGCTGGATCATGACTGACAGTGTACTCTGAATGATGTACTCTTACATCAAGATGTACTCCGGGTAGCATGAATGAGTCAAAGGTAGCATGCCAAAAGAAAGGAAGTGACTTCTCCCCAAATATCTACCACAGAGGTATCAGATATTGACAGTGAACTTCCTGATGTGTAATTCCTAGACTTAGATAATGTCTCCTACCGTGTTTATACATACTCCAGATGTTATTCATCCTGTTTGTATCCAATGCTGGTTCCGGTATGAATTCTCGAGGAGTAATGTAGACATTTAAGATTAATGTTCTAATGGCAAGGGACATCACTTAACTCTGTTTTGTTTTGAAGGCAACAACGCCTCAGGACCTCGTGACCTTCAAAAAGGGGGGATATGTAGCAGCGAGGCTTATTAATAAGGCAGAATTAAGTGTTTCTGAGCTTCCCAAATGAGGCCCCATTTCTCTGTTCATCTCTGTGGTGCAGCCACAGAGAGACCATTAGGGTGATTTAAGGTTTCCTAGGACAGCTCCCAAAGGGGGGTGCACTTAGCTAAGCCTGGCTATCATGATCAATGGTCATCCGCTGGCGCCTATCAGTCTAGGGAGTGCCGGATGGACATCTGGACTGCATTACTAAGTGTCAGGACTAAGTGACTCATATCTCACCTTGATCAACCAATCAGGGACTGGTAGGGCTGAGTAACCCACGTGGGACTCTGATGCCCATGGAACTTTCAGCCAATCAACAAGCTGAAGTTCCTCCAGGTAAAAACAGGCAACACAGACCTGGAGATTGAGATTCAACAAGATTCAGATTCAACAAGATTCAGATTCGGGAGATTCAGTAAGATTCTGGAGAGGATTCTGTGGACTGTTCTAAAGGGAATTCAAAGGAGAATTCCAGGGCAGGACGGCCCAGGAGCAGAAGGCTCCCAAGGGCAGGACATTCTCGCAGCGCGCCTCCTGACCATTCCGAGACTCAGCCCGGACAACCACGGAACGGCCAGTGTGTCCGAGTGCCAGAACTTTCCTTTGTTCTAAGAGTCTAGAGTGGAGGTTGCCAGAGAGTAACCAGCAGCAGGCCTCGTGGACAGGTCAGAACTGTGGACAGCTGAATCACTATTCAGAACTAGCTCTTCATCAGGAACGAACCGGTCCTCTTCCTGACTTGCTGGGATCCACAGTCATCTTTTCTCCTGTGCACAAACTTTGCTAGTTAAAGCCAACACTAACTAGCCGGTCAGTGAGCATCAGCAGCGCACCGTCGCAAGCCGCACAGCACAGCCTGGCACGGAGCCAGAGAGCGCGGATTGGACAGCAACAAGCCTGCAGCTGATTGTTTGTGCCTGCAGGAGATCTGAATCCCCAGAAATTGGATGAGTATTCAACTTCAATGCATTACAGCTCGAGAATTCAATTGTTATCCCAACCAGTTGATATCAATTTAATTCCTAAGGGTTATGTACTTGTTTTGAGTATCTAATGTAGAAGTTGTAACCAAGTTCACTTTACGAAACGGTCTTAATGAATGATATACTGAACGTATGTCCTCTTGATGTGTAACACTTCGTAACTGAATGAATATATATCTTTTGTATTCTGATAACCCTCTCGATAAGATCTGTTAGGTTTAAGGCATATTCTATGTATTAATAAATGTATCCTCGTGTATTAGTACCTGCGTGTGTGCGTTGTTTGAGTTATGTCGCATGGTTGGATTCTAAAGCCATCAAAAGAATCAACTTTGTGATTTACTGCTACAATTAATAATTGTCTCAGTAAATGCCCAAACCCTACAGAACTGGTGCCTTCAGAGAGCCACTATGATTACATATTTGGCGTCCCTGAACGGCTATGAAACACTACACTGTACAGACTCTGATGAGGTGTAAGAAAGCATATGAATGTTGTAGATCATGCTGGCTATTTTTAAGACTCTATGTTTCTGTCTAGAAAACATTTTCATTCATTGTAAGGTGTCCTGGATGAGAATGTCTGCTAATCAAATGATTATTATTAGTATAAGAAAAAATAATAAGAAGAAATTCTGTAATATATGCATATTCAATATTATTTTTAATGCTACCTATGGAGCTGTTGCGAGAGCAATGAGATGCATTGGTACCCTTGCTTGTGATGGTTGGTATCACATAAACCCCAAGTGGCTTAAATTTACTGATGAAGCAATATGGATTTAAGCACTTAGATCAGGGGTGGTTAATTTTGACATCATGCCATTGCAGGACTTCGGACCTTCCAATAACTGACTGTAAGTGCTGAATCTTTACTTCATTGCTTAATTTACCCAGGTTCTGCAGATCACTTTGATAAGTAAGGAATATAGCAAAGTCTTTTATTGGCTTAAAGGTTAGGTGCCAGGTTTGACTAAATATGGACTAAGTTTTTTAATGTTTACTGCTCTACAGCTTGAACATGTCAGATTCCAGGAAGCTAAGCAAGAATAGACCTGGTCATTACTCAGAGGAATGACATGCATGAAAAGTCAGTCAGTTGTGTCTGCAAACCAGTAGGTGGCGCAGTTCCCTATAGACCATAATTAAAAAAAAACAACGCCCCAGTATAGTGACTGAGAACCTCTGTGTTATAGATTTTGCTATCTGTTGAAAGACACATTAAAACAATGTCCTCATTCCACTATAGATACTGTGTCAAAAACTGAAAACTTAAGAGTGTTCATCCCAGTGTCCTAAGCTAATTGTAGGCACGTACAATATAACCTCTCTAAAGTTCCCCCTTTAATGCAATTGGTGAAGTAATTTCTTACTCCTCTATCTGATCTGCTTCAGAGGCTACTGGTGTGTAATGCTTGGTGCATGTCTCCCAGATGCCTGCTGTACTTTAATGGTAAATTATGGTGGTCCCTTCTTATATGTAATGTATTAATATTTCCATTTTTTATTTTACTTTCTTACAAGGCAGTTAATTGCTCTTCTAGTCACTGATTTTATGGTAGAAATTTTAACTCTGTCCTAGATCATTTTCCCCTTTGAATGCTTAATTTAAAATTGCTGCTGCTATTAATCAAAATTAAATATAAAACCCCAGCCTGAGAGCCCACTAAACCACATCAGTTCCCCTAAAGTGATTCAGCCTTTGAGACTTCATATTGGGATATTTTTAAGCACAACAGTTCTGGATAAGAAGCAGCATCACAGATTTAAGAGCATGAGGATAGACAAAACTTCTTATGTTCTGGCTCATTTCCTCTTTTAACTACCCAGTAAAAGGTCCAGATGACAGATCATAGAGTTTATGTCTGTTCAACCAACCCCAACAGCAAAAGCCAATTTGGGACCAGCAGTCTGACCTCCTTTCATTAGTCAGCGTGTGTCATGACTTGCACTCTCGCAACTGGTCTCTGGGCTGTTGGAGTTAAACTACACTTAAAGAGGTGCCTTATAATCTGATGCTCCATTGAGTAAAGTGGTAATGGTTATTAGTGTGATTTTCCGATGTGGTATTATTTGGAAATGCTCATTTTTTTGTAAACTCTGTTAACTCCAGATGGCCATGGCTGAAGAAACTGAATGTGGTGTCAGATTATCTGCATGAAAACAAATGGCTATAGTCCCCCAACTCAGGTATTGGGACCACCATACTCAATGCCTCTGAGTCACTCAGCCAGCCAAACTCAAAATGATTTATGGTGAAAAAAAATATTGAGGTCTGCAAGTACAGTATAGTTCCAAGGTGAAAAAAGTAACATCTGAATTGTGATACAGCCATGTCTTTATCTGTTCCTCTGATGCTGACATTTGCTGTGGCCCATGTTGTATGAAGTCATTTCAGTCACTTGAAGCAAACACGTATGACAACATATTGTAGTTGTTCTTTTGCTGCTTTGGGGCCTTCTATTTGAATGTTGCTTGAATACTTAACTCACATTATATTACCATTGTTCTTAGTACGTCTGCTTTTGTGAATGATATCTGAATCCTTTGGTGCACATCTGCACAACAGATGTCTTTGCCAGCTGCCTGTGTCTAACTGTTTTTCAAAACATGCAACTTTTTAGGAGTGTTCTGATCTGAAATTGACTATTCTATCACTGTACAGTCAGTGTGGTGTACTGCGTAATTGCAATCGCTAGGAGTCAACAGATGTTAGCTTGAACTTTGCCTGTTGGTGTCTGGACTTGGCATTCACACAGTAGATGCTTTTCTTCTTTACAATAAAGCTATAACAGTATCTTTAATTTCTTCTTCTTCTAATTTCTAGTAAAAACACTGAGAAAAATCCAGACAGCGAATGTAAGGAGTGGAAGTTTTAATTCCCTACCACTATGGTAGTGAATGTGCACATCAGAAGTTACGAACAGTGGGCAGTTAACATCCTTGGTGTTATAAGAGCAATACAGAGTATTTGTAGTTTATGAAGTGTTCAATAATTGAACCGAAAGGAACAGACTAATATCCATTTGGAATATACATGGCTATTTCACATGCCACATGTACAAAAGAATACACAGTATTTCTAACAGCTATCAAACAGAATTCTCTCTATCTGTTTTCTATTAGGAAGTTAAATTCATTTTGTATTACTTTCTTTGCATTACTAGGACAGAGAATGTATGCCAAAATTATGTTACTTTTTTTTCATTGTGCAATGTTGACTATAATTTTAGCCCCTGAAGCATACTTTTGACTCATTTTAACATATTTTAGCATTACATTTCTCTTGTATTTTGAACTTTCCTTAAATTAACCTTTGAAAAAGAACACTTTTCTTTAGAGTTTTTATTTTCTCATTCTTTCACTGATGCAACTGATTTCAAGTCTCACATAACTACTTTAGAAAGACTGTCATTGAAGGACCAGGTAACTACAAAACTAAATTGAAGCCCTGCTGGTACAAATTGGTCTTTTATTAGTTCCAGTGTGAGTCATACTTGAATGAATTAGAGTTTTATTGCTAGTTCTGTGACTGCAGCCCATTTACAATAATATTGGACAGATTCTCAGTTGTATGCAAAGCATCATTTTCTTCAATTCTTATTCCTAGTGTTGCTATAAAGAAAGAAGAATCGTGCCTCATTTAATAGATTTATTTTGAAAAAATATTCATACTGACACTGGTATAGCATGGAAATCTTAAAAATGCATTGTTTTCCATCGTGTGCATAATATACACAATCATGTAAACTTAAATTAACCAGATGTTAGTTATTATTTTTCTCTGTGGCATAACTAAGTGCTCAAGAAACATTGAATTATCTAGATTGTTTGGCTAGCGTGGAAATTCGGGACCTCATGTAACGGGAGCCGGTCCAGGCTTCCGCAAAGCGTAGTTCAGGACCCTATGTAGATGGTATAATCTGGAAGCAAGTGGAGAAGGACATCAGGAGATGAGATGGAGAGGATCAGGATGGGTAGACAGACAGGGGGACATGACACTGGGGAATTCAACCAAGATAATACAAACAAGGTTAAAATCCAGAACGGGATCTGGAACAGGGTATAAAACCAGAATAACGAGGCTAGGCACTCCGAGCCCCGGACTCAGATGGTCAGGATGGCGTGACAAAGCCTATGCCGTCGGGTCTCTCCTTGACCAGCTGGTAGGCGAGCTTCCGGGTGTCCATCTCCCAGTGCTGAGCCAGGAATAGCGAGAGCTCCAGGCTTAAATAATGAGAGACAAACAGAGGGCAAGTGCACATAATCAACTAAATACGAAAGGGTCAGAGCACCCTTAAGAGGAGGGATGAGAATCGTGACACCTCATTGTTTATTTGAAAATACTTAACGCACACATTTTAAACACATTATTAATCGTTGGAATGACATAACACTACTAATATAAAATTAAAAAAAATCAGACGATATACTGTAATTATTTTTGTGTTATTGGAAACATAATTGAATTCAGGTTTTTTGTTTGAGGACAACCAGATCCAGTACCCAGAAGGCCTTGCGTATACTACATCTGTCTGGCAAGAAGTCGATAAAAAATATACATTTTTATTTCAATAGCTCTTTAATTTGATTTAATTTGTTATAGAAACAAATGCCAATGGGCAGATTAATCTTGCATGCTAATCTTTTTGTTTAAGTGTCATCTCCAGGCGTTGACAATGTTTGCCGAAAAAGTTTTTTTAAGGGGTTAAAAAACCTGGGTCACTGTCCTTTTTATGTAGAGAAAATCCTGTTCAGATAGAAGCAGCAACCAGCCAGGTAAATCTTTAATTGAAAAATACATGCCATGGTACAAAAAAAAACAAAAACAGATTGGACTGTGACCTGCTTTGTCACTTAAACAGGCTCCCGTATGCTATCACTCTACACGCTCCAGGTAAAAGAAGAGGAAGCAGCTGGTACTTTAAAATGCAGTCACATCTGGTCACAAAATCCAAGGTCGGGATTTTGGAAAATATATCATTATTAGATATGACTTTGGAGCAAGTGTACAGCGAATCAAGGACACTCGATAGCTGTTATGCAAGTTATGCAAGCAGATATGCAAGGGGAAACAAAGCTGGTCGAGAAAATAGCTCCACATTTTCAAAATTTGAGTTTTATTTTGTTGTCAATTGCATGATGGTATTAGATTAACACTTCTTCCAACACCAGACTTTGAATTCAGCTTTTAATTCATTTATAGCTGCACTGCTAAGGATTTAGTTGCATCGTTTTACACACTCTGCCCCTCTACTCAAAGATGACACTTAACAGGAAGTCCAGTGTGAGATCATATTTGTCACGATCGCAAACCCCTCCTCTTAAGAGCGCTCCAGCCCTTCCTTGTTTGTTTCATCTCCCACACCTGTTCCCTCTTCCAGCCCCTTTTCAGTTCCCCCTTAAAAGCCAGACGCTGACGCTAATCCGGACTCTGCATTGGTTCCCGCATCATGTGAGCCCGGGACCTAGATGCGTCTGGCTCCGTTATGGTTTTAGTTTCTGTTTCTTGTTCCCGTTCCCGTGCCCCCTGCTGGTCCCGACCCGGTTCTGGATTTTAATCGTCTGTCTCGGATGGATTGCCTGGCCTTGGACTTGCTCTGTTTTGGATTTCCCTTTTGACTCATCCCTGGATTGTTTGCCTCGGCCACATCTCCCCCGACCACCAGCACTCCATGGACACGTCCCCCCCTGTTGTCATCCCCGCTTCCTGCATGCCTTTTTTCCTCGTGTTTTCTCACTCAACCCTGGATCGTGTTGTCTGCATAGGAGCCGGAAAGAACTCTCCCTGACAATATTGGGGTATAGTACAGAGCGGTTGTGGTTATTGCTGCGTACTGACACCTCTGGGGTCCTGTGGCTCATGTGTTTTCTCCAGTTCTTTCAGTTTTCTTCCAAAGCTTTTATAACTAAGTTAATTGGTGTCTTTACTGTGTGCTGACATGTGTGCCCATGGACACTCTCCAGATTGCATCAGCCCTTGCCAGATATTGCCAAGGAATTTTACGATAATGAGAAGAGGGGTAAATTAGAAGTTACATTGGGCAGGCCAGATTTTTATAATCTGTTTTTGGATTTGGCCAGAACATGTATTTTTCACAAAAGCAGGCCATGGTGATTTCCATTTATTGGATATGAGTGTAAAAGTGTAGCAGTGAATATCTTCTCAGAATCTTCTCGGAAAGAAGACTTTGTTAAGTGTTTAATTTTTCTTTAAACATAAGTTTTGGCAGCCTGGCTAAGAAAATACCTACTATACATTTTTTTTAAATTTCTCCGGTGTTAATGTCTTCTAACTTGTCCAGCTTCCTAACGTTTCCCCACACACAAGACAACATTTTTTAACATTTCAGTCAGATTGCTGGAAAGGAAACCAGGTTTTCTGTGGTGTGTATTGAAGCTGCTTTGTCTTGTGTATTGTATTATAATACATTTAGACCATAAATTATGTACAGGTACATGTATCTTTTCTTTTGCTATCCACTCCGTGACCCTGAATTGTACGCATGAACACAAATGATATAAGTGACTCACCGTCACTTCTGCTCCTACTGAGTAGAACTCATTCCCCAGGAGACAGACAACCACTTCACTGCAGAAGGTCACCTGATGGTTTCTGGGCCAATATGGGATCCTCATGCATAATTTAGTACAAAGTTGTCTAATGTCTCACAGGAGGCAGACATTGCCTTCTTTCGTATATTGGTATAAAGGTTGTTTATTTTTCATAGCCTGCTGGAGCAAGTATGAGTCAGGCGTGAGTCACAGCCCCCTGAAGGATGGATGGATGTGTGCTGCTGATAACTAGAGAAGGGCAAAAAAGCCTTTTGATTAAATGTTAATATTACCGGGGGAAAATGACCGTGAAGCCTATACTCCAGAATCGTTTTCCATCTTAGGTTTTTTTTTCTTTAATCCCCATTTAGAGAAATTTTCCTGGAGCAAAATACACGTATATTTAAGTCCATACTCCAGGTAATTGGATAATGCACAGTCTGGTACAAGTTTTGTCAACAGGCACTGACTGCTTATGTAAAGAATATCTGTAATATTTTAGTATTTTACTTATTTGTTTCAGAGAACATTATTATTTTCACTATTTCTTAAAGGGTTTCATGGAAAGTGGGCAAACACTTCAGCACATGACTTCTCTTCTACAAAACTGCTAATAGCACAGAATGCTCTTGTCCCAAAATTAGCAAGCTTATTATATTTTATCTCATCAAAGAGCTGCATCTGAAATCTCAGATGTTGTAGATGTTAGTGACCTGGAAAACACACATAAAGCAAAACATATAGGGGCACATTCATAAATCATCCAGCTTTTGCAACACTCCAGCAATGCTGCACTATTTAATTATCTGGGTGTTCCCTGTATTCATAGAGGAATTGGGTTGTGTAGTGATGCAAAAAGTAGAGTATAGAATGGTTTTATAGTATAGTTTCATTGACGGATTCTGTTTATAGTCACTTTTACCAAATGCCTCAGCATTAGTCAAATTCAATGCAATATACTGTAGGCGGAATGCCAAAACAGCATACTGAAGTTCACCTTCCTCTTTTTATTATTTATTCAAATCAATAAGCTTAACAACAGAGCAGAACCAGAGCTCCATACTGAGGCTGCTGAATGTTCTTCCTTTGAAATCTGACCGGGATCGGTTAACCCTTAGTAAAGTGCTAGATCACTCTAATTTCCCAAAACGTGAACTTAATGAATATGATATTTGAATATTGCATAACGAAGGCTGTGCCATGTACAGAGCCTTGGTCTAGCATAGCGAGCAGCTTTAAAATAAAGCTGCTACACTATAGCTTAAATGTAACCCCAACTTCAGCAGGACACCAAGACGTAAACTGAGCAAGCTTGTATTTGACAGCTCAGAATTGTGCCTCATGATCCTGATGCAGGTGATCAGGTTAGGAAGATTTCACCAATGGTGCAGGAAATGAAGCTGGAAAACTGGGCTCTTTAAAGTAAAAATATATTCCAATATATGTAGAAAAAGAATTTTTGCTAAAGAATAATATTTTTATGCTTCTAAATACATCAAATTTCCTTTCCTAAAAAAACTGAAAGATTCAGCTTTGAATGGGATAAAACTAATCTGTTTAACAAGTGCAAAACCCCAGTGATAGGATCTGCATGCAGTGAAGCAGTAATGAATTATCCATTCTTCAGGTGTTCATTCAGGGCCTGACCAACTGTCAGTCTAATTACTTATTCCTTGATGGCTTGAAAAAAGCTTTTGTTAATGCAAAATATATCGTAGACACAATTTCAGCCTTATGGAGAGAGCTCATTTGAAGAGTACATGTTCTCATCAAAGTCAATCCATAATAATGTAATAAATCCTCCACCTGCATCACATACCTGTGCATGAAAATTAAAATTTGAGAACGTTTTCACTGCAACAAGGCTTTGAAATGAACTCACAAATAGAAAAATACATGTTGTTTTGATTTGACTTAAATGCATTAAATATGATATGCTTTAGTAAAAAAAAATATAATGTGTAGGTTTTCAGGACCATTTTCATCAAAACCCAAATAACTTTCTGTAATGTCGATTTATTCTTAGTTACCAGCATCCATTTTACCAATTAACTGAAATGTTTTAAAAAATCGTTTGAATCATTCTTTAGCTGTTGTAATTCATATGAACATGCTTTCAAGCTGAATTATTCATACCTATGTCTGTTACATATGCCGTCCTGTGAGAGCAATCTCAGTGAAGACGCCCACCATGAACACTAGTCACTAAATTTGATTAGACTATTTGAAAATCCAGTGAAAGATGTCAGTGTAATGTA
Organism: Atractosteus spatula; assembly: GCF_055471065.1. NCBI lineage: Eukaryota > Metazoa > Chordata > Actinopteri > Semionotiformes > Lepisosteidae > Atractosteus > Atractosteus spatula. Next base: position 59,121,831 of record NC_142708.1, on the reverse strand, counting down.
TTCTGTCTCAGAATGGTTTAGTGGCATTGTAGGAAGGGCTCATGCTAGTCAGTGTGCATCGTCATTGTTATTTTCCATAAACATCTGATTGACAGATATATCCCTTTCGTAAGGTGTCTTGTCATTGCTGTCAGTCCCAACATTGCTGTCACTCAGCAGTGAATAAAAAACAGAAGATCCAACTCTTCCGAAACCGTCCCGTCCAACAAAGAATTAATGGTCCCTTATTTTACAATCAAAATAATTTGTTATGAAATAGCATGATCTTCTAGTGACAGAAAACTAGTCACGACCTCATACCAAGAATGTCTACTTATTTTCCGATGACAGTAGCCATTAACAGTACCCATGAAATTCTTATGCTCAGAAAAGATCACACATTGATAGCACTCTTTATTTCCCTTTCCAGGCAAAGGACACTGATCTCTTTGTTGTAAGAAATCTCTGCAGTATTTGAGCATCTGTTGGTAAAGCTTATGGTCTGCCATTCGTAGGAAAAATAATAATGTCCTTTGGGACAGATCATACTGAAGGCAGATTTGCTATCCCCATATTTTAGGTCATATGAATTCAAGGAGGTGAGGACTGATCAAGACATAAGGAAAAATACATGAAACTAATCCGTTACACATTTGAAACAAACTGTTCTTGTTTCAGTCACCTCTTGAACCTTGGGCTTTCTTGAAAATTTTTTGTGATGGGACAGGCCTTATCTACGGTCTTTCAAAAGAGAACGAATGGTGCGACAGGGAAAGAGGAAGAAATGAGGGTGGTTAAAAGAATGGAAGAAAGGCAGTCTATCCAATGACTCCAGAAATCTGAATGAATTCATGAGAAGTCCCCCATGACCTGAGAAAGGCGCTGTCTGCTGCAGTGTTTTTGCATTAACACCGACAGTCTCCTGCAATTCAAGCAGACTCTGTGGCAGAGGGCTCTTAAAGGCTCTAGCATCCTGCCAGGCACTAATTAGTCTCCAGAGGTGCAGTAAGATGTCTATGAAAGGGCTACCTCCCTTGTCTAGCAACAGTGAAAAAGCCTGATTAATCCTGTGTCGAGGGGTTTGATTTGACAATATCAACCATTACACCGTGATTCTTCAAATTTTAAAAGAAACTGAGCTGAATGGTTGAAACAGAGGTGCTAAATCTTTATGTAAAGTCCTAATTAGCAGGATCAGGAAGACAGGAAAGAAGCATTACACCATAATCATTGCACATAGGAGATAGCTGATAGCACCTTCGATAGCGCTAACAGTTTTTATTTTTACAATATAGATAATAATATATGAGAGAAATATTACTGCAGGTTTATTTTCTTAACAGGCACGGACAGAGAGAGAACCAAACTCATAGAAGTGAGACACTTAGTCCAAGAGGAAAAGGTTCCTTGAAAAGTCGAAGCTGAAAAGATTACTATTGAAAAATATAAAAAATACCTGGTATCTTATGTTGACACATTGTTTATATCTTCCAGACAATGTGGTGAAACAATGAAAAAGGCAAAAAAAATAGTCTATGTAGTCAAAAGTGCAGAATTCAATTAAAATTTAAATTGTATAATGCACTAGTTAGGCCACATTTAAAATGTTGTGTACAATTATAGACACCATGTTACAAAAAATATATTATTGCTGTGAAATCATTCTGGAGAAGAGTGTCCAGATGCATTCTGGTGCTTAATAGGATGACAAGCTGAAAGAATTGAATCTTTATAGTCTTTAACAAAGAAGAATATGAGAGGACATCATACAGGTACATTAAATCCTCAAAGGCATGGACAAAGTCAGTGCAGACGATTTCTTCAGAATGAACAGTGAAACATGTACCACAGAATACAAGTGGAAACTATATCTGTAACTAGAGGGCATTTAGAACCAAGGATAAAGGACTTCTTTATCCAAAGGTTTGTGGAAGTATGGAACAAGCTTCCCAGCCATGTGGTTGAAGACAGTACCTTGGCTTCCTTACACAAATGGCTGGATAAGATCCTGGCATCAATAAGGTACTAACTTCCAAATGGGCCACGTGGACAGAATGGCCGCTCTCATTTGAAACCCTTCTTTGGTCTTATATTCATAGGTGATAGTTAAGTTGATTGTGTTCAACCATTTGGCTCACAGTGAATCTCGTGCTAATGTGTAAAGCAGCCTTCTGACCTTATCAACACCGTGCTGGAACAGGCACCTGGCTGGTACATATATTACGATGCCCTATACTTGACATCACAATATGACCATTTTTGCTTTTCAGTTACTTAAAAAGTAATGAAGCATACTGTTCTTTTACACACATACAGTACAGCTTGTTGGAAATCTAATCAATCTCCAAAGTAACTGTTGCATTTACAACCCAGTCTGTTGTTCACTCCTTCAAGGACTGAAATAGAAGCCACATTTGTATTCATTTACCTTTATTCCTATCCCTTGGTTGCAGGCCTGATAAACTCTTACTTTCTTTATTGCACTTCAGGTATCCCAGATCCAGGATACCTAGAATCCTAGAGTTCACCAATGTAGCTCCATCTTGAGTCACCAGGGTGGCTAGCTCCCAGTTCCTTATTATGCAATTTTTTTTAAATGCATAATGATAACAAAAGAGCTAATGTATCAATGTATGCCTATGACTTCCTGAGAAGACAAGAAATAAATACACAGAAGCTTTGTTAGAGGAGTTTATTAAAAGGCTTGGTGAGTGAACATTTTGCCATGATTAATTACTCTGCGTTACAAGCACCTGTTGTAATATGGGTGTTGAAGTGCCGAGGCATGCCTTTTCTCTGTGTATATTAATTAATTCTTCAATGAACAAGAATACCTTTTTAATGAGATTTTTAATTATGCAGCAGCAGAATGGAGTGATATACTGTATGTGCTGTTCAGGTTAATGCTCAGTCAGGTGAAGTTTCGGAGAAATACAGATTGTTCCAGGTAGGGTTTTGCATTTTTAAATATTTCCTCAGTGTATTAAATGGAACAAATTGGTCAAAACTGTTTAATATCAATACAGTTATTAGTTGGAAAATGTAGGTAATATGCTGATGCTACTATAAAACACAGCCAGATGTGTTAAACAGCTGTAAGCTATTCTTTATTGCCTTGTTTAAGTTTGTTGTTTTGAATAAATTAGTGGTTTCAAAACATGCCCTGAAGACCAAAGAATGCATCCTATGCATAATATTATCTTAATATTTGTGTGGCTAATAATAACAAACCTCTGGTCTATTTTAGCCAATCATGAGACAGACAACACAAAGAGATGACAGAAACCAGCATACAATGAATTAATTATATATATATTTTTACTTAATTCAAATTTCAAGAGTATCTTCTATGTGCAACAATTTGCATTGATAGCAGAAATGACAGGTTTCTACTAAGGGGAAACCTTAGTAGACTAATTCTACTAATTTTAGTAGAATTCTTCTACTAATTGTGCTTGAATGGGAAACCAAATCTGCCAATTGTTGCTGAAAACTGGATGCCATTTTCAAAGATGTTGATATTAAGTTGTGTCGATTGCATGTCAGAGGCCAGTGCTAATCTAGCATTACTGAACTTCTACACTGGGGTGTGATGTGTATGAATCATAAGCAAATGATGCATTAAAATGATACCATTAATATGTACGCTAGCAAAGAAAACAAAAACTCAGATGGTCTGTACAATAACTTTTCTGGAGGAGTTAGTGTTAGAATGTTAAAAAAAATAATTTGACTTGATTAACAACAGTTAGATCAACAATATGAAAAAAGAGCTCTTTTCAGATTCTTTAACTTTATGTATTTGCCACCATTTATATGACACAAATAACCAATTTAATGTCCCCTAATCTATAAATTTACATCGAACATGCATTGTCCAGGACATTGACCTCGATGCATCCTGAACAATACGATAATCTGTGAGACTTTTTAGTTCTGTTGAAAACTGACAAGATTTTGTCTCCTGCAGAAGTGCTGAAAGAGTGATGGAACGTTAAAGAGATGCAACCAGAAAGGATGCCCCTTCAGAGTATTTTAAGGCTTTGACATGATTCATGTCAAAAGCAAGGAGCTTGCAGTAAACTTGTGTCATTCTGCCAACATCTTAAGTAATTATAAGTTGGAAGGGTGATTCATAATCACACTGTGATTCTGTTCAGAGTAAAAATAATGGCAGTATTTTTGCCAAACGCTGTTGAGTTTCAACTTAGCAGTGCCTGTAGTGTGTATTAAAAGAAAAACATTCCTCTGTATTTGTCTGCTCAATTATATGGTTTTGAAACCTAAAACAGACAAAAACTCCACAAAAAGTGGAGTTTTACTTAGTAAAATGAAAACATTCACTTTCTTGTGGGGTCTAAAGCAAGTCAGAAGTTTAGGCAAGCAGAAGAAAACAAATGTAAAAAACATGTAGAGCCACAAGTAAAAAGCAATCCTCACCCAATTTCAATTTGTGTTTGTGAAGGTCATGAGATTCCCATGTAAAAGCAGACCCCATATTAGTTACAGTTGGGCTTGTTCTTTTTATTCCATACTGTCTTGTTTCTCCCAGCTCCCTCTTCTCAAATGGAAAAGGACGTAAAGCAAAATATCGGCCTAACATTACAAGCACACAATGGTTAGCATGCAAAACAAAACTACGATGTAACTAAATTAAACAAGACATACACACCAACATAAGGGCAGCATGGTGGTGCAGAGGGTAGCTTTACTGCCTCGCAGTGCTGGGTCCCAGGGTTCATTTCCTGGGTGCTATCTGCATGGAGTTTGTACATTCTCCCCATGATTACGTGGGTTTCTTTCCTCACACAGTCCAAAGACAGACTGGTTGTTTCAATGAATTGGCCTTGTTGTAAGTGTTTGCAGGTTTGTGTTTGTGTGTGAATGGCATCCCATCCTGGGTGTACCTTGTCTTGCACCCTGTGACTCTAAATAGAATGAAGCAGTTAGAAAATGGATGGATGGATACACATGAATACATCCTCACTAACATCCCAGTATAATATTTCAGGCAAAATGATGGAGATTTCCAACAATAACCTCAGTGTGAAATGATTGAAAATATTAAGGAAAGGGTTAATTGTTTCCAACTGTCTACCAGGATATCAGCATTAATATACAAGTGTGAAAAACAAAATCAAATGGTATATAGAGAGCAGACTTTAATGTGTTTTTTAGCAAAAAAAAACATTCTTACCAATTAGGAAGCATACTGTCTGATAAATTCTCCACAAATGACAATAAACAACAACAATAACTTGTGTTATTAATAGCTAAAGTCAAAAGTTAGCCCTTCTCTGGGAATGGAAGCCAAAATATTTTTCATGTACAGTCACTACCCTCCATGCATACAATGTGTTAGTAAACATACTGTATATTCTCATATTAGGATAAAGTATATTAGTACTTTGATCCTCACTCATTCAAAAAGCCTTTCCTTATTTTTCAATTTTTTAAAATTATTTTCGTATTTTTGTGCAGTGCCCTGGAGGCAGGGCATATTTGCTGGTGCTGTTTTTATGCTCTGAGGCAACCCCTCGTGAGATGAGTCATCTTCTTACAGCTTTGTTATTAAGGAACATTTGACTGCATTTAAAAGAATAAAAGGTAGCTCTTCAGAAAGGAAAACATTCAGGAGGAAAAACTAAAATCAATGTTATAATATGTTAATAGGTCTTAAGCAAACATAAACAGCACTAGGTCTTACCAAGCTTGTGCTAATGGCAGACATGGCAGTGAACGATAACTGAATCAGTGTGTTTGTGCTTGTGATTGTCAGTTGACCTAATTAATATTTTATGTCACCGTTTGCCTCTATTTTTCCTGCTGCTCCTATTGAATCAACAAGGTTTGATTGTAAACTGGACCATTTCACTATATAGCTTGCCGTTTTTTTACATTCCACAACTATATGCTTTACAGTTTCTGTGGTGGGATGGCAAAGAGGCTTCAATAAGCAATGGAGCATTCAACCTTTTGATTTATACCTGTTTTTATCATTGAATAATCTATTCGCAACAATAAATTCATTTAAAAGTTCAGTTTTATGAAGGTCTAGTGATGTTTTAAATCAAAATATCTGAATATTTTGTTTTCCTCAACATGTACCAAAATATAGAACCACAAAAAGCTTAACCTGGTCGAGGAAGGCAATAACAAAAATGTTTTTAATATTCTGAGAACATAAAAGTGTAAGAGACTGTAAAATGTTATTATATTCAGTATGTGTAATATTCCATGCTTCAGGTTAGATTTTTCACACAGTGACTCTATGGATTGATTATAAAAGGCATCAGTTACCAGTCATTACTAGGAGTGTACATTTATAGTTATTATTTTTGATACTTCAGTCTTTTTACTTTTTACCTTTTTATAAATGGTCACATGAAATTAAATGCTCATTCAAATGTTTTCTCTTTAATCCATGTGATTGTCCTTTTTTATTCTATAGTACAGTGAATGACGCACAAAAAGAACTCACAGGATACTTTGCTCTGTATACTAAATATATATTTTAAAAAGGAGCCTTTCACACAGATTCAGAAAGAAACTCTCATTAGAATCAAGAATGTTTAGTTCTTTAGATAATTGCATTGTGTGTTAAATGAAGCAGGCTGTGTATCTAAGTGTAAGAACCAAAACAATAAAATATCAATATCACATAACAGTTTACTGGAAATAAGCTTTTGCTGACCAACTTCCGTTTCCAGACAGCACCACTGCCACATTGTAGCCTGATTATGAAAGCTAAGCAAGAGCAGGCCTGGGAAGTACTGGGATGAGGGACACTTAAAGAAATCAGGCTGCTGCTGCTGTAAGTGGTGCGGTGGACCAGTGAGTGGTGCTCTTTCCCTTTAAACCAGAATTTCCAGACAATATTCCAGTAAGAAATATTTTAAGGTTAAAACAATAAACTGATGTCCTGCCTACTTGGTCCATAAGGATGCCACATCACTGTTTATAAGAATAAAGGCATTAATCCCAGTAGCCTAGCTAAATTCCAACCCTGGGCTTGCTCAATTCAATTCAAAACCCCAGTTTTTAAAGTTCTACCAATTCATCACTGTATTAATTCAACAATCATAATTGTTTTAAAGGATATAACTTAGTTTAAACATGGTAGTAGGAGGCCAAACAACCCGTCAACACAAATGTATGTTAAGAAACATCCATTTCTAGAATGAACATGAAGCATGTGGTAGGTAGCTTTAAGAATCACAAACACTAAAATGAAAGTATTCTAGGTTATAAATTAATTTGTATTCAGTCAGAAGCATTTCAAGAGTTACAAATAAAAGCCAAGTTTTAAAAGGGGTCTTAAATTAAATGAAGGAAAGCAGGCATTATCTTTCCACTCATTATGCATTTACTTAAATCATTAACAATTTTGCATTTTCTTCCTGCAGTGGTCCCTGAGGATCAGGTTCTTCATAATTAGGCCTTTTGAAGCTTTTGGTATCTATTTCAGTTTTGTTTACCCCTCTTTGAATCTTAATTAGGTATGATTATACTATTTAAAATGAAAGCATTGACAATATGTAAGTTGCAGTGTTTATGGTTCAGAGTCCACAAACGGCTAGGATGTTTTAGCTTCAGGAAGCCTATTTTCAAACAGGGTGCATTATAAGATGGGCTTTGTGAGCCAGTTCATCCGATTGCTTGGTAGCTACTTGTGATTGTGTTTCTGTATAGGTGTTCATGGTCTCCATGGTTACAGAGAGCAGACGTGGCATTGCCCACATCTAAAATGGAGAATGAACAGTGAGGAAAGAAAACATACTGGAAGGCATTTAAAAAATGGCCCAACAAATTGTTTTGCACTGCGTAAGTTGTATTAAGCTTGGTCATTCCAAGAACAACATCTTTTAATTCTTGAAAATGTCCAAAGTTGGGGTATGAAGTCTTCAGCCTGAGGTGCATGTGATGGTGAAGAAATGTTCTAGTCTCTAACAAGCAAATTAGTCCATTGCAACTCACTGTTTGGTAGTGAGGTTGCCAATGTTGGCCAGGAATAATTGTGGGAGAAAAACTACTTATATTATTGAACATTTTATGGAGAAATGTGGAATTTAGGTTCAGCAAGGTAATGGTCATCAATAATTTTAGAGCAAACTAAGTAGACTGAAGGAAAGAAATTAGAATATGGTTGAAAGTTAAATTAATGCAACCTGATCTGATCATTCTGGGCCGAGAGCTGGAAATCTGCTGTTGCTGTGTGGGTGTGAAGGAGTGGATGTGGTAAAAACTCCAGTGTTGTGCAAGCAAGTAAATAAGCATCCAATAATGAAGCTGATACTTTTAGTGCAAGTGTACAAAGTGTAACAACTAGTTTCCGCTGAGATCTTTCACAGGGAAAAATTCACTACAGCATTATCTTTCACTTTATTTTGCTTACTTAAGGCATATTGTGACCCAGTTCCTTTCTTTCTTCATATCTGGAGCACAGTCAATAGGACTGTAATTGGCAGTGAGCAATGTGCTGTGTTTCTTGCTGGGAATGGCATGCTTCCCAAGAAAAGAGAAAATGAGCCATTTCATGCAGAGTCATTATTATGAAGCCGTTTTAAGCAGTTAATGAGCTATTGGTAATTGTTTTTTTTTTATTTGCATTTGGCAGGATGGTTTCCTATGTTTTTATTTACAGCAATAGCTGAGTGCCCAGTTAAGAGAAAAATCTTTTTTTTCTTTCCATTAACCTCTGCAAGATGTAGTTCAATAACATGCTGTTCACATGTTGTAGTTGAGTTGCTTTAGACATGTACCAGCTCTTTAGTAGTATAATATGTCATGTTGGTTATTGTGTTGTGATATCAAATTTGATATCAATTTGTGATATCAAATTGCAGTTCACTATTATTGTAGTTTTATTTGTGTGATGACTTTAAATATGCCTATTGGTCTGTCTTAATTAAGGTGAATTTGGTTTTAGCATACTGAATTGCATTTCCTGCAATTCCTCAGTCAAAGGTCAGTGGAATCTACCTATTGCCATTATTATAACATATTAATTTCCCATGTTTAAATACTGGATGACTGTGTGGAACTCTGGGACATTTTTCAAGAAAGAAGTGAGCTGCTCAGTCTTGTATGACTGAGATTAAAATTGTGGGACTGCATGGACGTTCTGCTTTGAAATTACGTTTTTCTTTCTTTTTGTTAAGCATATAGTGCATAATATAATAATAAAACTGCAACTTCCTGGAAGCAAGTATTTATATCCAGGCTGTTCATAACAAGATGCAAGCCAACTCAAAGAGGCCTGTCTAAAATAATGTACCATATGACTGTTAAATTACATTTGTCACGTTGCCACAGATGAGCTCTTAGAGCAGTGAGCAATAACCTTTGCTGAAAAAAAGCCAAAAAAATAGAGTTTTCCATCAGTGCAAATCCTTATAGACAAATATTCAAGGAAAGGTATAGTATGTTATTCATTATTCAAAATGTATTTTATAGGTAGATGTATGATAAAATTAAGTGTCCTTACATAATAACATGAATAGGAAAATATTTTTAATCTTTCGTGTGTGACTAATATTAAACATACAACACCATGGTCAACATCAACAGTACAGCACACCCCATTCAATGTACACATGAGCCACGTGAACCATAACTACAATAACACACATAAAACATTATGTGTTTTGTTTCACATTTCTACACCCCTCTATTCATTCTTTGTCTAACTGCATTATCCATTACAAGGTCGCAGGGTAAACAGTACCTATCCCAGCAAGCAACGGGTGCAAGGTAGGATACACCCTGGACGGGGCACAAACACAAACAGACACATTCACACCAGGGCCAATTTTCTCAAAACCCAATTAACCTACCATTATGTCTTTGTACTGTTGGAGAAAACCGGAGCCCACATTTCTGCTTACTAATGTCAAATTTTAAAAAATGCCATTGGAAATTCTCCATCATATTTTCTATATCTTTCCCTAAATAAACTTGAATTCACATTACATTTGCATTCTAAGAAGTTTTATACTGTGAAGTTAAAACATACATTTGCAACATCAAGACTAGTTCAAATAATGCATTTTGCTCTTTGTAAAACTAGTCATGCTTCTACAAAATGTTGCTGTGAGAATTTTAACAACAAGAACTAGGGCTATTGAAAATATTACCTCTGCATTGACATACCTCCATTAGGTTTCTGGTCAATTCAGGATTTATTTTAAAATTTTACTTATGACATATAAAGCTTTGCACTGCTGTCTACCCACAAACGATGAAAGATCTGGATTCCATATGTTTCCAATTAGTCATTTAGGTCACAGAATGCAATCTTGCACATTGTTCCAAAGGGGAAAAATGCAGATGGCTGAACGGCATTCAGCTTCTATACTGTGAAATGATCCAACTTCATTTATAAAGGTAGCTCCCTCTGCTCCTTTTTTACAGGAAGATTCAAATTTAATTTTTACAACTGGGCTTTTGGATAAATAGCTGGTATTGAAAACAGAATTAGTAATATATTATTCACAAAGGTATACAGCGTTAATTTTTTACAAGGGCTCATACAATGTGTTAGAGTTTGTGGTAGGATGTATCAATTTCCTCAACCTTCCCCCAAGCCATAGTTGCCTTCTCCTGTGCCTTGCTGTGATCCTAGCATCTATAAATTAGACACCAGTGACTATTAACTTTGGGCTTTTTTGCATAAATAAAGATTGATTTCCAAATGCCGCCATTTATGGAGACTTAGTAGAGCCTTTAACTCTGTTAATGTAATACTTGGTTATCTAAACAAATAATTATCTAATAAAAAGCAATAAGAGAGAATTGCTTAACATATGAATTCAAGAAATCCTGCAAATGCAAAGAGACCATTTTGGTCATTCTGATATTGGTTTCATGTAGTTTATTGACCTGAGAGCCTCATTTAACTATATATTGAAGTGTCCGGGAGTCTACTTACTGTATTGCATCATTGCGCAGTTTGTTCCTGACACCCAAAACTCTTTCACCTAAATGCAGCTCCTCTTAATCTCTATTTGGGGATTCCGGTGCTTGTTTTACTGTGTACCCTGAATAAATAAATATAATTTATATTCAAGTCCCGTTGTAATCCTCTCTCAATTAAGAACAGTAAATCGAATAGTTGCAGATGATAGGTCCTGCACAGTTAATGCTTGCCTCTTTACTATGTGGGCTACTCTCTTATATGCATGGTTTTGAGTAGTAATTAACTAAAGAGAGTTCCAACCTGCCTGACCTAATCAGTATACCAGTTATGCCAGGAAATGCACAGGTGGATCTATTGAAAATGCCATCTTGGACAAGATGAGAAGCCAAGAACTATCTTTGACAGCATTAATTAACCTCCACTTAGGAAACAATTTGTGCCCCTTAAAGGCCGGACTGATGGTTTATACTATTGCTGTAAGCCAATCTGTTCCTTCCTTCCTTCCTGTGCACTTGGGGGAGGCAGAGGGCAGAAGGTTATTATTAGACTGAAATGGAGAATCAAAGTCCCATTTCCTCCACTTCATGGTTGGTGTCAACCTCTGTTATCACTTGTCTTCCTGACAGTCCTACACATACCCTGTCCCAAGTGCTTCAGGCTTAGTAGTCTAAATTAAAAAAGACCAGCTGTTTAAAAAATTGGCAATGTCGATTTTAGGATCATACAACAAAGTGTGTAAACACTTCCAGTAAGAAGAAAATATTTAAGGATTTCTAAATGACAAATATTTTACTCCAGCTATTAATCATATAATCGAATGGTAATTTGGTAATTAGGAAGGATCACATGCTACAGGGTTAATAACACTATAATGTTAGCTATGTGTATTACAGGTACTGTATTTAAGAGCTTTTAAACATAAATATGCACCACAATATCCCTTTGCTTCTACACTTGTGATAATGCTTTGCTTTCTTTCATCCTTTATGCACAGAAAAAACAATGAAGCCAGGTGTTATTTTCTCTGAAACATTTGATATATTTAAATTGTTTAAAAAGTACATTCATGTACTTTCTAGTTTTACAAAAAAAAGTCACATGCGTTTGAATGATATTGTAAAAGAATGATTTTTTTTACTCTGAATTATAAATTCATGTTGATGTTGTTTCTTATTTTAACTCTTAAATTGTATTTGCTTGCTTTATACAACAGGCAATCCCAATATCTGAGCACATGTAGTGATGTGACTATGCGTATGATGTGAGTTCAAAATATGTGAGCACAGGTATAAAAATTTTAGATGTGATGCTGTGATGCCTGTTTTAATCTGCTGATCAAAAACTGCAAAATATTTGTGTTAATTAGTAGGATACTGGGAAACTGTAATTTTCCCTTAAATGAAAACCTATTCAGAAGTTAAATAGTTCTTACATTAATTTGCTGAATTTAGAACTGACCTGCTTCTAGTTATACTGGAAATGGTACCATGAGTTGGGTTACAAAAAGGCATTGCTCCTTTTTTGTGACATTTTTTCCTGCACCTAAAATAGCACAATAAAATACTGGTATTGTATTTTAAAAGGATTATGTTAATATGTTTATGTTAACTTGCTGTATTATTGGAAACTGGTGAGGAGTTAACAATTTAAAATAGGCTCTTTAGATTTTAAAATTAATATCAAAGCAGGGATACCTTTAGATCACCAGATGAAGTATTGTTAGAAATTGTGAGCATTCACCCTCTACAATAAATCTACTGCTACCCCATATTCAGGCCAGACTGCTGTCCTTCAAGTCAAACAGGTCAAACACCAAACTATGTGTGGCTTCATTTTAAAGTGTACTGTAAAGTATCTTAATTTTATTACTTGTTTGTATATTTCCTGTATCCAAAACCACTTCTATAAAATGTAAAAACAATTTATCCCTTTACCTCAGCTGCATAAATGCAACCCAGTTTCCTTCCTTTAAACCTATGGTTTTAGCAGAAACAGACTGAATATCAAAAGCAAGAGAAAGTGCATAACATTAATTAACCAATTCTAACTGCTTTGAGGCCCTGGAGTCACATGTGATAGGTTTGAACATTTCTGTTGAGAAGGTGAAATGAATTCACCTTCGTTGATTTTTGATGTTACTGCGCTGCATTTGGAGAGATTGTTCTCTGATGGAAGTCTCAACATCTCCTACTGTTTGCTGTGTGTTTTGATTCCACAAGTGAGCCACAGGCAATACATGACACATAGCTATGACAGGATGTGCTGACTTTAGCCCACTGAGTTTAATTTTCTGTATTGATCCCTGTGAGCACTGGGAATAAGCTGTGACCTAATAAAGTAACCCCTCTCCTTCCAGAGGTAATCACTATCTGAACTTTACAGATTTTTGTTTCTTGTAGTCTCATGAACTGTTTGTAGATTAAGGGAAGTATTGTGCTAATTGTACCATGAGAACTGACCTTCATATCACTGGACTCTCATTCTCTCTCCCGATTACTTACAGTACCAGAATTGTGATGCACTCTAATGGACTACAGAACATGGTGAGAGTGGTTAACCATGTGGTTAACAAGGCTAAAGCTCTGGTTCCCAGCCCTGGTCGGACTGGTTATGGCTGAGCTCTAAATCATCAGTGCTGATTAATGATTTAATTGATCTGATTGCTTGTTTATACTTTTATCGAACTTTTTTTGTATGTATTCTATTTCAAGGGTACTGTTTCCAACAACTTCATCATACAGTGCATTTTATACAGCACTGTCTCAGCTTGCTCCCTGTTATTTGGGAGTGACTCTCTTACAGAAACTCCCAAAGATAGTCTTCCACCACCTTTCTGTTTCGAAGCGTTTTGAGTCCATCATCTCCTCTTTCATTTTTAACTTTAACTGTTGAAAAATGCATTTCTTGCCCCTCCTACTTCTCCTGTTTCAGCAGGAGGTTTCTGATTCTTCAATATGCAGATGTGTGATCCTTTTATTTGAGAGCATGAGGAGGTGAGGGACATTTTTTTCTTCTGCTCTTATAATAACTGAACACATGAGAGTTATTACTTCTTGCAGGACAGTAATGTGACACCTGGGTGTTGAGGAATTGACATGACACTGTCAAACCACGTATCAAACAGGAAGGGAAGCAAAGTGATGCTATATGACACTGTTCTAAGGTGTCCTGGTTGTTTGTGCTGCTTTTTCTCTGGCCTGTTTTTTCTCCATATATCCTGAAATCCCTACCCTGGCTCACCATGTGCTAATAGGATTTTCAAATGCAGTATGTACAGTACTTATAAACATTTCCCAAGGCATAATCATGTCAGGTGAATAGCATATTATGCACTGAAAAGATAACTGAGTGTGTATACATTTGTGCACAGGTTTGTTTAGCAGATAGTTACATCTCATTTATCCAAAGGGTCGCTTTGCAGCAGTTTCAACATGTCTATATTTTTCTACTTTCCCTATAGAACAAAGGAAAAAATATGCAATCATTTTAAATTTCCCATGAGGAATGTTTAGTTGAATCCAACAAGCTTGATAAAAAAAGACAAAGTTAATGAAAAATAGCATTCTGTGGGAAAATGATCATTTTCATCATGCTTCAGTATTGATCAAGTTCTATTAATCTGAAATCTAAACTGGAGCATCAAAGTAATATAATCGGCAAGTTACCTGCTTGTTATTCTAAAACAGTGGTTCTCAAACTTTTTTGATGACGGAACCCTTTTCTGTCGAAGATAATGTCGCGGATCCCCAACAATCTTTTTTCTTACTTTTCAGGATTAGCTATGGTGGTGTTCTGCAAAAGGCATTCTAGGACTGCTATTCAGAGGCAATTAAGCCAATTATTAAGGAAGAAACCATTGATTGCTTTTGTTTTAATTGTAAGCATTGTATGAGCCCATTGAGTTTATTTCAGTCATTTATTAATCACATGAGACTAGCAGCCATATCACCCTGCAACTCACAACCGGCAACCCACTGAAACTAAGCAGGGCTGAGCCTAGTCAGTACCTGATTGAGAGACCTCCTGGGAAAACCTGTGGTTGCTGCTGGAAGTGGTGTTAGTGGGACCAGTGGGGAGCACCCACCCTGTGGTTTGTGTGGGTCCTAATGCCCCAGTATAGTGATGGGGACACTATACTGTAGTGGGTGCTGTCTTTCGGATGAGATGTTAAACTGAGGTCCTGACTCTCAGTGGTCATTAAAGATCCCCAGGCATTTCTTGAGAAGAGTAGGGAGGTATCACAGTGTCTGGGGCGGATTTCCCTCTCAGCCCTTACTGTGGTCTCCAAATTGTCCCCATGTGTATGATTAGCTTGCACTTGCCCTGCGGTGGAGTGGCGCCCTGTCCAGGGGGTGCCCTGCCTTGCGCTCGTTGCTTGCTGGTTATGCTCCGGCTTCACCACCGCGACCCTCACCAGGAAAAGCGGAAGTGAAAATGGATGGATCTAACCGGGCACAAATAGGAAAAGTTGGTAGCAAAATGACTAAGTAAAACACAGTGAAACAACAATACATGAGGTTTTTTAAAAAGAGTACTGATAATTTTTAATCAACATTTACTTTAAACCAGCAGAAACAGAACAATCTCAGTGTGATGAGTGAGTGAGGAAAAATAAGTTTGCCTCTTACTTCTACAATTTTTTTTTATATTTGGAGTTATGGATGTAAGTTGCAGTCTCATGTTCGACTCTGCATCCAATCTGTTGTGATACTTCATTTTTGTGGACACGTATGATGAAAATCCGGTTTCACACAGATGGGTGGTCACAAACGGGAGAAGAACAGAAAGAGCTTTCTCTGATAATACTGGATATTCGTTTTTGGTGCTGCACCAAAACTTTGAGAATTGCACTTTATTAAAAGCTGTTTTTAAGGAAGAGTCTGAAATCAGGTCAATGAACTTCTCATACGCTTGTGTCATGAAGTCTCAAAGTTTTTTATTGTTTTTCACATTTTTTCTTTTTTTTTTTCTCTCGTGGTTGCAGTAATTTCTAAGCCATCTTTCTACGTAGCAACACACCATTTTCTCTCTTGCGAGAGATTTTGATTTGCCGGATAGCGAAATGGGAAACTTTTATTATCTCCAAACAACATAGAAGAGCAGATGGAAGTGGAAATTTCATCTGACATCTTTGAAGTACATTCTGGCTCTAGCAGCAAATGTACACAAATTTATTCAGAGAGTTCATTTGAAGATGACGTTTCAAAAGACATGCCCAATTTTTCTGACTTCTTGGAGCCATGCAAAGCTCCAACATCGTAACACATTTTTTAATTGATATCAAATTATTATTTTTCTTGTAGCCTATGTGAGAGCTCACGGAAACACAGTTTGAGAACCACTGTTCTAAAACGTTATTGTGAGAATAGAATCCCACAAGATGTTGGGTTGGAGTAAGACATTTTATTTCTTCTGAACTGAAACAATGCACAGTTACGGTCATATAAGAGAGGCAGAAAACAAAAAAGGAGATTATCACAGCTTTTCTTCCATGGTTTTTTTCCAGCTTTTCTTGCTACTCTCCTTCCAGCTGTCACCATGCAATTTAGTCCTTTTTTCATTTTAGAATTAAAATAACACTACTCCTCAAATTCAGGTTCACAAACAAAAGAACACCTTACAAACTTAAACTTCAGTCCTACATTACTAACATCTAATGCTCTAATCTTTGTTGCTTGTATAATAAATTGTACACATTTAATTTAAAAATGAAAATGTTATATGCATGATTTGTAAAGGAAAAAAAGGAGTTGTATAAAATTACAACATGGCTAGTACTGCTAACATTGTATTAATTATTGTCATTCAAAGTTAAAATCCTCATTCCTTATTCCATTTGCACCTATCTGTGCTTATACAGAATTTAATTAATCATTTGCAATGATCTAATGCCTTATTAGAAATTAAAATCCCCTGCCTGTTCACAATCGGGGCTACAAGTAAAGCAGGAATGTTGTCACCCAGTGTCATCTCATGATTATATCAGCTCGGTTGATGATCCCCAGAACATCTTTAGAAGTGTTGCCCTGTTCTTTTTCACTGTTCTGTCAAGCACAACCTGCACCCTGTGGCCCTTATTAGTTTTGTGGCTGATGTTTGTTTCACTTTTGTTTTAGATTTTATACACAGCTATGCAGAAGTCTTACGTTTTGGCACTGAGTGTTGTTTTTTTCTTGATGCAAAAACACAATTCTGTGATGATGTTTTACTGAAGCATTAGCCATTTTGTTTTAAGCTCACACTTGATCTTCACTTGATCTGTGTATTTTGTAGTACAAAAAAGTAGCCTTTTAGTTTTATGGAGGTGTAGAGAGAAAAAAATGATGTTAATGAAACCAACTTTGAACTCTCTGTCATAGTGTACATTAACATTAACTCTCACTAAGGGCAGGAGTTCTGACTTACTTTACAGCACCTTCTTCACGAGCACTGTAACTCTCTTATCACTTTCATCCCATCTCTTACTCTCGCACACCCCCCACACTACTCCTTCCAACTACAGCTGCTACTACACTTGCTCAAGGCCACACCAAGGCCCAGATCTGAGGCAAGATGATGGCTTCCCAAGGTAGACAACTTTCCTTCTATCAAAGTAACCATAGTGAAAGAGAAATGAATTCAGCAAGCAGAGAGGTGCTATGATGAAATAATGAGTATGACTTACCTATTTAAGTGTACAGTTAAATACGTAAGGATCTTAATGCAGTGAATTGTTGTTATTGGGGATAGATTTTACAAGATTTTACTAAAAAATACAATATAAGTCAGAAAAAAATTATATAGCTTGCAAACCATTTTTTCCTGATATGTACTGTAAGCTACATCTAGAATAATTTTACTGAAATAACTAGCCATACAAGCCACATGTTACAAATGAAATTCATAATTCTTAAATCCATTTTTTCTTTTTCAGTTGACTGGTGCTGTTTGTCTGATACAGTACCTCACTGACAGCACTTTTATGTAGGATGACTAATACCTCATTGACGCAGCATTTGTATTGATGCCTGGTGACGTATTTTATTCCACTTACACCCCAAGTCCTGTGCACAGACTCTGCCTGGCAAATATAAGGTGAAATTTATAGCCCTAATGCTGTAGAAGAAAAAAATCCTTTGCTGGAATATGCTTTGCTTGCAATTGTACATGTTGAGTACGAACACTCCAAAAGCTGTGCAGTATCTTTACAGTATTTGTGATTATTGTATCAGTATAAATTTATTTAAAAGTGTATTTATTGAGGAATAAGAAATAATCTTTTGGATTTTTCCTTTATTACATTTGATCATATTAGAACAAAAAACATACCTTATGCTCAACTTGGTAATTTCAAGTGACCATTCATATTGGGACACATTCACTTTAAGTACATTTCAAAGTTTAAAAGTCATAATTTGTTTGCACATCCCTTTGAACCAATAACTGCAGGAACTCTGTTATTCACTGAGCTCACCAAACCCTTTGTGTAAATATTAAAGATGCTTTGGTGCAACCACTTTGCGTGCTTGGCTTTATTCAGCATGTAAAGTTCTCAACTGGATCTAGAGATTTTCCACTTCTTTCTCCTGATGACCTCTTTGGTTGTCCGGACATTATGTTTTAGATCATTGGCATACTGCATACTCAAAAGTATGGAAACATTATTTCTACAGAAGCAGACAAGATGTACAGTATCTGTAAAATTCAGAATTCATACTGTTGCTGCCATCATTTGTTACATCATCAACAAAGATGAGTGAGGCAGTTACAGAGATAGCCATGCATGCCCAGACCAATATATTACCTCACAGATGAGACGGTGTTCTTGGGAGCAGCTGAAGTTCTTTTTCCGCGTTCAACCTTTCCATTACCTCTGGTAAAGATTTTTCTTGGTCTCATCAGTCCATAAAAAATTGTAGCAAAACTCTCTTGCTTCATCAACAAAAATTGGCAGCTCTTGTCTGAAAGATAAAATATATTTAGATACAGTATACCTAGCTATATAAAAGGGTACAAATATAAGTCTTATCCTGATAAAGAAACCTGTGGAGAATGATCTGCACCTGACTACATGGTCAAAGACTGGTCTGGTTGCTTTTAAAACCAGGAACAGGACCTAGTAGAGCTTCTGTTATGAACTGAACCAGAGAAAGCAGGAAGCAACGAGACGCACCAACCAACCGACTGATGAACCTGCAGGATGAAGTCTTATGAGAATATTTAGAAGAGTCTCAAAGACAGACTTAGTTTGTGGAGGTGTCTGAGAAGTGTTTCTGAAAGAGACTTACAATATGCTGTACCCGTAAGCAGCTCAGCTGCCCACTTGTGTTTAGAGAGGGACTAAAGATGTTTAGTTTGAGCACGGACAGAGCTTGGCTATTGTTTTGATTTTTTTTTCTTGCAGTGAGAATAAAGAGCGCTGTTTTTTGGACCTCATGGCTGCTTCTGTGGCTCTGTTTTCCCTGAAACCTGCCTATTTAAAGACCCTGTTACAGCACTGAGCCCTGAGATATGCCATGAATGATGAAGTGATAAAAGAATGCCAGACTATTCTGTAGAGATTGCCAAGTTTCTAGAGGCTAGAGATAGCTACAGTTGTTTCAATCATACACTTTTGCGCATCATGAAGGACAGTTTAGAATGTATTGATGAATAAATAAGGCTTTCTGCAAAGATTCTTCAGAATATGAGTTAAGATGTACAGAAAGCAGATCCTGTCGTATATTGTCCTGGGTTTTATGTGTCTAACTCCACCTAGTAAACTGGGTTTAGCACGATGTCATCACTCCCCTAGGACCTATGCCAGAGAGCCCAGACGTTTGACACAAACGCAAAGGGTCCAGGCTGCTTTCCAAATAGCTAGCATGTTCCTCTGAAATTGGCTGGGAAGCACCATCGCTGTTGGTCATGATCTCAATAGAAAGTGTAGGATTATAGAGCAAAACAGTGCCATGTGAGATGTCTGCCAGACACATCTTTCACCAGATTAAAAGTTCGCCCCTGGCTCATACCTGTAGTAAGAAAGGACCAAGTGGTGGATACAAATGAGGCTGATAGCCACTCTGTTGCTGCATTCACATTTATTGCTGTAGCAACTTCAGAGTCACTGGACTGTGAGATTTATCCACATCCTTCATATAGTCGCAGAAAGGAAATGAACATGGGCCAGAGGCCATGAATGTTTTGCAATTTTCCTCTAGGGTTGGCAGGAGAGCATCTGCTGTGTGTATTCAGACTAAATCACAGTGGTCTGGCACTAAATCACAGCAGTCTGGAATTATTAGTATTTGAATTTGTGGAATTCCCGTATTTCAAAGCGAATAGGATTATTTCGGCAAATATAGTTTACCGGCCATACAGTTTGCCTTTCTTGTTCTTTTGCTTTTCAGGAGAAATACATCAATGTCTCAGTTTTTAGAAAACAAAAGTATAATTTTTAAAGGGCAGATCTTTACTATACACATACGGTACCTGTTTCTGAACATCTATGAACAGCACATCGCAGATAATGACAATTAGTGTTAATTTACAATTTGGTCCTTTTACCTCTGCTATTGTGGATGACAGTCCTTATTTCTGTAAAATGAGTCTTTGCACATCCTTAAAATTAAACTCTTCTGAGAACGTATGTGAGTTTTAAAACTAATTCCCAAAAGATCATAAGAAACGTTACAAAGGAGAGGACAAAATTCAGCCCACCTAGCTAATTTGGTTGTGATGGGACATACATATCTTAATTTTAAAAAACTTTTCATACATTTACTGTATGTGTTTTTCTATTATAAAAGAAACATCTTTGCAAAATAATTATTCTATTTTAATTCTATTTATACTGTATATTAATTTTAATATTTCATCTCAATATTACAATTTTGTTGAAAGACTGATCTACTGCAAAGTAGTGTATTTGCAGCTCTTTTGGAAAAGCTTCCAAGGAATCAACTTTCTGCAATTAAAAAATAAATTATTTTCTTCAAAATCATTGAAAACGATTCCTTTTTATCATATGTCTCTAGGGTAGATCTTGTACATCTACAGTGTATATGAATCACTGATCATAGGTCTCAGATATACTTTGTCGCAGCAATGAGAGGAATGGCTCATTCAAGAGTACGAGCAGGGGAGCAAGCACACTGAGGATTTATTCAACTTTATATTTTGACATAAGTCCCTGGGGGACTTAACATTATCACTTTTTTTGTGGGGTTCCTATTATGAAGTGTCATATATCTTAAGCGATTTTGAGCTTGTGCCAATTTCATTAAAGTGCTCATGTCTATAAAATCCATCTTTACATGTTCTTCTGAATGTGGGGGAATGAAAATGTGTGATGACAATGAGACACTCATTTCAGTGGCCTACAAGATGATGGCCTCAATAATTTGTATGACACATTTTTCAAAAATACCAAAACAGCATCATTAATAGACCACCAGTCATTGAGCATCGGGGCAGCATTACAAGTGATGGCCTGAAAATTGATAATGACTTTGGGAGAGAATAAAATGTGCTGATGTACAGTAACTGTTGTGAGATTTACATTATGCCACTTCGTATCTACTCTCTGGATTTTTATCTCAGAATATAACATCACATTTTAAAACAGATATACAAACACATTCAATGTAATGTTTCAGATTGCTTTTTTTGTAACCCAACCAAATACAGTGTGGTGTGGTGGCTCTGTGGCTAAGGATCTGCGCCAGTGGCTGGAAGGTTGCCAGTTTGTATCCCGCAGCCGGCAGAGGAATCCTACTCCTTTGGGCCTCTGAACAGGGCCCTTAACTCCAACTGCTCCAGGGGCACTGTATAAATGGCTGACCCTGTGCTCTGGCCCCAAGCTTCTCTCCCTGTCTGCGTGTCTCATGGAGAGCAAGTTGGGGTATGCAAAAAGACAAATTCCTAATACAAGAAATTGTATATGGCCAATAAAGTGATCTTGTCTTATCTTAAATACAGTAATAAGCATTTAAAGACTATACAAACATGGTGATTGTGACTAAACTGCCTGACGGTAAGTCCAGTGTAACAATGTGGGCTCTTGGGAGGAGCCACAGTGCACACCGGTAAAAGTCAAGATTTCAGGGGGTGGAGACACCGTTGTGAGGTCAGCAAAAGAGGTAAAACAAAAATAGGGAAAAAAAGGATAAATGCACTACTTAGAACAGCAGCTTCCAGAGTGGACTGTCCCTATTTAGTGGGGTCCAGTCTGGGGGAAATAGAACGGCTTGAAACAGTGGGATCCAGTTGCTTTAATGTCTCCACTTATGGGGGCTTCAGGACTAGAGTCCTGCTAGCTTCTCCCCCCGGGGAAGTGTTCAGTGTGTTCATAAACCAAAATTAACCACCCCAGCTGTGGTTGTCAAGGAAACGTGTCACCCTTAGACAAGGGCCTCGCCTCCACACTGAACATGCCCCATGTAATGCCACAGCAGCAAAGGTCTCAGACGTAAAAAATGTAGGCCTGACACAAACGTGAAGTGCAAAAAGTGTCTGGTTACTTAGGAACTTGCAGGAATGTATTGACAATACATTTTTAGATTAATAAGCAAAATATAAAGATGTATCCTTTTGTTAACAAATTTACCATAATGAGAGGAATGAAACCTCTAAGTAAATAGTGACTACCAGAGATGAGAGACCTCATTTGAGGTCATGGATTAGGGGTGCACAACAGCCCTTTGTCACAGTGATGTTTTATGGTGACTAATAAGATAGAAGTGGCAGATTGAAAAAGAAAAAATGTGATCATGGCATGTTTGGGATTACTGTCCATTTAGTTATACCCTAACAAAGTGCTACTGGGCTGTTAGCTTTCTGCAGCACAAGGTGTTACTGTACAATAATTCTATTAACAAGTAACACCTACCTACCTATTGGTAGGAAACAACATTCATAACAGTATTAACCCATGAATACTGTACAGAAATTAAAGATTGACAGTCTAGGATCAGTGATCACCCAGCCAATCTGCTTGGCTCATTTTCTGAACAACTGTAATTTGTTAAATTAAATTGAACAATATTTAATTTAATATTAATATTAAATATTAGTGATATTAATATTACTGTAATGTTTTAATATTCAGTTTAATAATAATTTACAATCCAATTCAAATACAGACAAGCAGAGATGAGACAAGAAGACTATAAGACCATGCTAGCACAATGCCACATATCACATTGGCTAAAACAGTTTCAATAGATTAAGCTCTGTTACAATTTCATTTATGTTTCATAAAGCTAATTAATTATTTGGCATATCAGTTAATCTACAACTGGGGGCACTAGTCTCTATGAGGTCAGAATTAATTTTAATCACTGTCTAAACACACACCAGCTGGCATCACACCACTGAAACTTTGACTTCATTAGATATGAAAATGGTCCATAATTACAGCAGGCCAAGGACAGGACATGCGTAGATGTTTAGGCTCTAATTTGAGGGAAATAATGGCCAAATTGTCCATCTAATTCATTTACTTTGTGCGAATTTTGCATGTGGTATCTCAAAGTTGAGAATGCACATTCCATTTGTTCTTCAAAGCTTCAAAGCTTGACTTATGAACATACAGTAGAAAGCAATTGGGGATTTGAGCTGTGTTTTAAATACTGTATAGGGCTCATAATACTTACACATTCATTGATTTGTGTTTAATTTTACTACTTTGTCTTTGGGACAGTTTATTTTTGAGTTTTTTTTTCTTTTGTGGGTGCAACAGGGTTTTACAGAGCATCAAATTTCTATCTTAAAATTTGTCATCAGGGACATTTCAGGCTGGGATTCTTAGAGAATGTAATGTTGATCCCAAGTTCCCTGTTTTCTTGCATTAACCTCAAGCAGCCAAATCAAAGCTCAGAATATTTTGCCATGGCAAGGATTAAAAATGCAAATTAAATTAATTTAAAGGAAAATATAAGAATCCTTGGGGGTGTTTGTAAAAGAGAATCTCAAGTTACTTCACTGTACTGCCAACAGTACTGTTTAAGAGAGTGTATATTAATACAGTCTGGAGCCCAAGAGGACATTTTCATTTTAAATGTTTAAAAGCTGAAGGCTTAGATAGTTTATCCACATTTGTAATCAAAGTGTATAATCTGGAAGGTGAATGTTTAGGTTTATATCTACCCACAAGTCATTTTTCCTTTTTTTGAGCATTATAGAACTGTGCTTTATTTTTTACAATTCTATTTCTTAGAAAATAGAGTTCCTCATAAATTATTAATGCTCAAATTGCTGGTGGAAGTTATTCAGGCTAATGTGAAACCTTGCAAAATAAGTCATTCCCATTCCAGTTGTGTCCCATTTTGTTGAATTACAAATGATATATGCATATGTATAAAATTAATATTTTATCTTAACTGGCATTATGGAACTGAACATATCTTCGGTGAAAGAAGTTAAATGTCAGTAACAACTATAATGAAAAATCAAGACTAAAATACAATATGTTGATTCCAAAGAATTCACCTTCCTGAATCAATACTTGGTGAAAGCACCTTTGGCATTAATTACAGGTGCAAGTCTTTTTGGTTAAGTCTCTACCAGCTTTGTGCACCAGAATGATGCAATATTCTTCCACTATTCTTTGTAAACATACTGTACTCTGCCAGGTTTGTTGGTAACTGTTGATCAACAGCAGTTTTCACGTTTTCAATTGGAATCAAGTCACAGTTTTGCTTGGGGCACTCAAGGACATTTACTTTCTTCTTTTTAAAACATTGTGATCTGGGTCATTGTCTTTAGAAAACTTGTCGTCTGGGACAGATTTTTTCTATTGGAAAACACAGTGTTTGGTTTTTGGCATATGTAGAAACATCTAGAGGCTCCTTGAAATAGAAAAACCTGGACATGTAGCTCTTCCAGCAGGACAATGCAAGACCACACAGTGATATTGCAGTAGCAATGTTGACCTTTTTCTCCTGACCAACAGAATATCTGTGGAACTGAGTCCCCAAGGTCATCAACAGGAACCAGCCAAACTTCACCAGCTGTTTGCAGCTGCAAGATCCCACAGCTGTCTTTCCAGAGGCTCATCATGTTTTTGTGTCAGTGCTTCCAGGATTGTTTTAATTTTAGGTGGTAATACTGTTACTTGATACTAGCTTTGTAAAGTTTTCTTGATGATGGTGTGTGCCAGTTCATACTGAAAACTTTTCATTGATTCTACAGTATATGTTTATTCTCAGTTGTTCTCATTATCTGAGATTTTGTGTGATTAGCTATGTATAAATATGTTTTACTGAATCTTTTAAACCTGAGTCGATGTCTTTTTGTGCACCGGGTTATTGAATGACTGAAAAAGGCAAATGTGAAGGGCAACACATCTTTTCCAGTCGGCTCGGTAATGACTTCCTTGGCACATTTTTAATTTGTGCTTTATTACAATTTGGAATAAATTAATGCTATGTTTAACTAGAAATTTGTTTTTGTTAGCCAAAAACAATGCATTTGTCTTAAATACTTAATATTTCATATTCATGATGAGGCTTTTATTGTTGTTTTTCATATGTTTATATCCACATATGTATTAATTTTTCTACTCTCAAGAAGGTCCAATAATGAATTAGGTGATGAATACCTTTGATTGTATGGCAGGCTGTTTACAGTACTTTATCATTGTAATAGTAGTAATATCTTCTTTTACCTATAGTGCATTGCTATTGAAGGTTTACAAACTGGACTTTTAAGGCAATGTGTATATACAGTACATATGTGCATTGTACTGGAAGGCTGTTAAGTAGCAGTTATAGGCAAATACTGAGAATCTATAACAGAAGCAATTACACATCAGGAGGGTTCCGTATGATAAAAGCATCATACATTGATATTACTGATGTTTATTTTATTTGTTGTCTTTTTAAACTCCTAAAATCTGTTAAATGTATAATTTAAATGGGGCTATGGCTGCTGTAATATTTCAGAAAATGGTTTTGGGCTGTTGTAAATTGCTTGCGCTCATACGGTAGCTCCTCAGCTTCAGTAGTTGTCAGTATGCTACAGTTTTATTAACCTCAAAATAGATGTGCTTGAGTCAAGCCTATATGTGAATTCAAACTACACCAGCAAAACCAGCAAAACAAGAAATTACTGACCACTCTATGTTTCATTATTTTGTTAAGTCACAATTCTGCCTGTGAAGAAGTGACCAGACTTGTTCTAAACAAATTCTAAAATAAAGAACTGTCAAATGTCCTCCAAATTATTTTGTTCTCATGTGCTGCATTGTACTCCCTTTTTATCATCATTTGTGAAACATTACCAAAATACAGTACAATATGGTATTTATAGATCTATTTTGTTTATTAGAAATCCTCTAGAGTTCAAAGAGACTTTGTCCTTGTACTGTACATCTTGATGACATATGTATATATGTTTAAGAGAATATTTTTATTGAGAAACAATCACTACTGAACAGTATGTTTGCCCAGCAAAATAGTGTCTGTACGCTAAAATATGCTTGAACTAGTCTGGATTAATCTTTATTAGTGGATCAGTCAAGAATAATTTTATAGTTGGCCATTTGCTTCAGACTTCTCTGAGGAACAAGAGCAGGATAAGAAAAAAATTGTCACATTCATCTCAATGTTCACCTACTAGAACCTCATAATACACATTACAGCACCTAAACAGTCTCAGAGCAACATCATGTACAAGTCTTATTGATTTGCTTTACTTAATGTTGCCCAAAGGCAAGGGAATAGGATTAAAATAATCCAGCTAGAGAGGAGAGCTTCTTAGAGCCAAGAAAAATGGTCCCTGAACATTTCAGACATGTTTTTTTACGACATCACAAATCC
Source organism: Atractosteus spatula (assembly GCF_055471065.1). Taxonomy (NCBI): domain Eukaryota; kingdom Metazoa; phylum Chordata; class Actinopteri; order Semionotiformes; family Lepisosteidae; genus Atractosteus; species Atractosteus spatula. Next base: position 59,095,155 of record NC_142708.1, on the reverse strand, counting down.
ACTGCCACTTAACAGTGCTTGACTACAGTCCTTCATCTCCTGAAACCTTTACTTTCTACAGTTTTATGAAATTTACAATTGTTATTATTATAAATTGCTTGATAAAGTATAATATACTGGCATTCAAATTTAGGGTCATAAGAAAATGTACAAAATTTTAAGAAATTATAAATAAGTTACTAAAACAGGTGTTGTAGATGGCTAGACCAGGAAAGAGGCTGTTTTAAGTTGCGGGTTGAACACTACAGACCAGAAGGCTGTATCGAAGCTAGGTTACACCACTGGCTAAGCACTGACAGGGCTGCAGGAGTCTGAATTGACCACAATATCCTCAAATTAACCTTGGCAATAGTGCCACGGGAATTGTCCAAACACTTCTTTACCTGCAGGGACATGGTGAGAGACACACCTCTCCTCCAGTTAATTCTTGTACAGTATGAAGCACACTAAGGAGCCCAGACAGAGAGTCTTGAAGTACCAGAGGTGCCTGTGCACAGTTCCCATTCTGTGCTGACCTGCTCAGAGATTGCTGATCTCACCTGGCAATTCTACATATCAGCTTGGCAGTGGGCACACAAGGGAAAAATGGTGATCTCAAATTTTAAAACATAAATAAAACAAAGAAAACACTGTAATTGTATGTCTGTTTTCTCAATAGAAAAGGTGCCACAGAGGACTTCCTAACACTTAACCTCAAGCTTCTTTATTTGTGAATTGTTTTTGGCTAGCAATAGCCAGTCCCTTAAATAAAGCTGACACTCTCAGCTATCTGTCAGTTTTATTTTTCTGGTCATGATCATGTTCCATATCATATCTACTGTAGCTGTATCATTCCTTTCTACATTTTTGCCAAGATCGTCACATAACATTTAGTGGGGTGAAGGTCAAGGCCAGAACTGAGTGTGCATTTTACAGCCTCATACACAGTGTCCTCCAAGTGTATTCATACCCTGGATAAAACAGGAATAATAACCATCAAATAACAAAAGAATTAACAGATTGGTTATTTTTTGTTAATGAAATCTACACAGAGCTAAGCATTCATAAATACACTTAAGATGATCTTTTTTGCTGCCATAAGTAAGGATTGTGAACATTTTAAAACTGAATGATTATCTACTACAAAGCACTGCCTTTCTGACTTCCTATCTATCTGAAACAGCTGGAATTTAAATAGGAACTGTGACTACAGTAATCATGAATTGGAAGGCATTCATTCATGAAATACAGCCTTGTCTTTTTAACAATTTGCCCATTCATGTTTGCTTCCCTTCCCCCTACAATAGTGAGGATATTGTATTAAAAAATAATTAGTCGAAATTTAGAATGGCCGATTCTTTCAGCAGTGAGGCATAAATTTGCTTCAGATCTCTCTCGTTGCCAGAATTCACCCCCAAAATACGGTACTGAGGGTAATCCCTGATTACCCACACATGCCGAAATCAGTACAATTATGTATTCGTCTAGGTTCCGTTTCTTTCTGGTGCGTACTTCTGTGCATTCTCAACCCTCAATGAGCAACCAAGCTGATTATAAATTCATGGCCGGGGCTGTTATCCTGCCTTGTGGAGTGGGAACACACTGCCACAAGCTATGAATTTAAATAGAGATCACAGGACTAGGAGCGACAGCCTGTTCCTCTAATGTTTTGCACTTCATTAACACCCTCGCAGGATCCAGAGAGGAATGCAAGTTCAGTGTGAGGAAGATGAGCTGTCACTGGGGTACGCAAGAGATAAAAAATGGGTTGGGGGGGAGGGGTTCGGCAGCCATTGATGAAGATGAGAAGGTGGGACCATATGGTGGGGTTGTCATTATTAATACTGACATGCACACAGGGTGCTAAAGTGATTAATGTCACATGGTCCAACTGGAAAAATAAGCACCAGTGGGGGGGCGTGTATGATAATAAGCACCATACTCTCCGACACAGCCCAGGCTCCCTCTCTGTGTCTCCCTTTATTTAGAAAATAATAACCCTTTATGGTCCAGTGTTCTATGTATGCCAAAGAGGCAAACAGGCAGGAATCCTGTCAGTGTGTGCATCATGAAGTTCATAACCATGACTCTTAGAGTCTGTTATATGAGTTTGCTAAGAAATAATTTCTTATTCCTAGATAGAAATTTATTGGTTTGATACAGTCCTTATCACACAATTATTATTGTTTTAAATTTGTTGCATGCACAACTTGCAAAAAGAAAGAAAGCTAAGTTTAATTTGAAAATCAAGCTTAAAATTAACATGCATGTACTGTAGTCCAAGGGATGCTTAGAAATCAAAATGTAGACATGAATGTGTTAACAAAGTTAACAAATGCCACATTTTATTCTTTCTTGTATTGTTTTCCCCAGGATCTCAGAAGAGATAGATTTCAATTCTGAGGTATTGGAGGGAAATTATTTCCATTATTTCCCATATTAAGATCACCATTGTGATTGAATAAGCCTTGACAAGCAACCTATAATTTGAAACAGCTTTTATACTGTACTTTTGATCCTTAAGAAGGGGTAATATGACTGAGTTTGAATATATCTTTAATAGTAAATAGAGCTTAAAAGTATCTTATAAACTGGCACTATTAAAACCTTGAACAATCAGATGGTTTTCTATAAAAACAAGCATGTATCCCAAATGAATGCAATGTGAATTCTTTAAACTTAATGAACCACGGAGAAAGAACAAGAAAAAGAACCTTGAAGAATATATAATATGTGTTATAATTCTGTGTTATAATAAGATTTATATATTAGGAGTTACTTTTGATCACCTCAGGCCAAAATGTTTGTTGATAAAGTTTTTCAGAGCAGAACCCAACTCTGCCTGGGAAAATATTTTGAGAAATATATGTAGAAACCTCAGACATACACAAAGAAATGTATGAGTGTGGATCTGCTGTGTAAGGTGGCTGCAAAAGAACAAGTAAAGGTAATTCCAGAAAGAAGAAACACAACATTTGGCTATTGAGCCTTGAAGAAAGCTCCTGTATAAGGCTTGAGAACTGAAATGTATTTCTTATTTCTGTTTTGTTCCCACCTCTTACAGAACAGAAAGAAAGTGAGAAAAAAGGTACCTACTCTCAGAAGGTCACTAACATTCCGAGTATTGATCACTGGCCATTAATACCCTTGCAAATCAGCATGAGAACTCTGTAAAGGTGAAGTCCATGTCAGGTGAGACTTGTGATGCTTCCATTTTCAGATGCTGTTGCAGTTCAAGTGATGCTTAAATCCTGAATGAATCTCAAGTGCTCCAAGCGTTTGTAATGGCCATTTCAAATGACCATCTTGGATATCTGTTCAAAGTCTTAATTAATTATCTGACTATCAATAGCTAAGTTAAATATGTCATAAACCTATTGTACTTTGGACACTAACTGCCTACTGGTCTTCGTTGTATCATGTACTCTGTGATATTATAAAGCATTGTTTATATATAATTAATCGTTGCACCTCTGATCTTAATAACATTTATATTGATAGATAGATAGATAGATACTTTATTGATCCCGTGAGGGAAATTGCAGTGCAACAGCAGCTTAACACACACAACACAGCCACAGTGTAACGAATTATATAATAATAGTACAATACATACAATACAATACAAGAGTTACTCACAGTCCGGACGCACAAGAACAAACTAGAACAGAACAGTACACAGAAAATCGTATCACACTCATATCACACATATGAATATAAATATAGATGTAACTATAGATATAAATATAAATGTATTGCACAGGTCCCTGGCATATATTGCACAAAAAGTGGTTGTAAACGGGAAAAAGAAAAAGAAAAAGAAAGAGAACAGATGTAGCAGTAGATGTGTAGATGCGTTTAGTCCAGAAACAGGTCACTGTCGATGTTGCCTCTGCCAAGACGCAAGGTGGATGCGTTGTACAGTCTTATGGCAGACGGCAAGAATGACCTCCTGTAGCGCTCCCTGTCGCACCGTGGATGAATCAGTCTATTGCTGAACGTGCTCTTCATTCCTGCCAGCCTGTCAAAGAGGGGATGGGAGAAGTTGTCAATGATGGCCTCTAGTTTGGACCTCATTCTCCTCTCAGCCACTACCTCCAAGGAGTCCAGGTCAAACCCAATGACAGAGCTTGCTCTCCTGATGAGCTTGTTCAGCCTTTTGGAATCTACTGCTCTAATCCCAGAGCCCCAGCACACCACTGCGTAGAAAATGGCACTCGCTACCACCGACTGATAGAACATGTGTAGCATCTTACTACACACATTGAAGGACCTGAGCCTCCTCAAGAAGTAGAGTCGGCTCTGTCCCTTCTTATAGATGGCCTCGATGTTCTTAGACCATTCCAGTCTATCGTCGATGTGCACTCCCAGGTACTTGTACGAGTCCACCATCTCCACGCCACTCCCATGGATGTAGACAGGATGTAAGCATCCTGTCTTGATTTTTTGTGATAACATTTCTGATTAACAATCATTAACTAGTTTATTTTGGTACAATGCATGTTGACTCTTACCTTCTTTAGACAAGACAAAGCTTTAGCAGTTGTGATAATTCCATTCCTTCATACATCTGTTTTTCTCATGCCAAGTTCACATTTAAGATATGAGAGTTGTGGTTTATTGTTTTGTTTCTGATTTAAGACTAAAGACCCTGAAGCATTTGTTCAATTTCAAATTATTGCTTACCACACCCTTCAGCTCTTACATTTTTATCTCTTAATTGTTTTATTGGTTTTATACATAAGATGGAAACAATCCTTCCTTTCTTCTGCTATTGTGTTGTAATGTGTGCTTCCTGCTACAAGTCATATTTTCTTAAGTGTAATCTTGAGCTTTTCTTTTTTAAAACAGCTTACTGTAAACTTCTGCCACTCTCCTTTAAATGAAGGGCAATTTCTAAACTTAATTTGTCAGTTGTTCATTTTTTTATTGAGACTTCAAATATGTTGTTTCAAACACCTGTTCAGAAATACAGACTTTGTAGCACAGACCAGAAATAAAGTCCATTTAGTTATATGTTAATTTGGTTCATATACTTAACATGTGGTTGCTTGCTCCTGGTTTTAATTAATTTAGGACTGCAACAGATGTGCCACCTGGTTTGTGTACTGCCATTCTTTGCTAAACCAGTTCCAGAAGTCTTTCTTTACATCATTTAGTGTTATTATTAGAAATGACTTCTGCTTTCTGACTAGGTATGATGTACAGTAGGTGCATAATATACATAAGACATACATACTATGCAAGCTATTATTAATAAGCTTTCTTTATTACATCAGTTTATAGCAGAATTAAATCCAAACTAGAAACCAGTTAAATATAACCAGTTTATATGCCAGTTACTTGGCACAGTATATAAATTGTTATTGGGTTTCACATCTTAAATAGAGTACAGCTTTCTTTCCGGACACATGAACAAAAATACGTTATTTTTCATGCTGTTTCATTAAATTTGCACAAGGAACATTGTGTCATATACATTTTTAATGGAAATAGGGATGAGGAGACAACAGTCTTTCTGTCTTATCACCCAGCAAAACTACACCTCAATTGTCTACTCAAATGCACACTTTGTGTGTGACTCATATAGTATTTGAAGAACTATTTTCAAAAACAATATTCCGACATACCATTTGGGATATCTTTTAATTACTGGTCTGTAATAAAAAAAACATAAATGAGTATAATAAATAAATGAGTATAGATTCAGAATGGAGAAATGAAAGAACATTCCCACAATATGACTGTATGGAACAAGGTGTTAAATAATGTGGACACTCGTTTCTTACAGGTAAGTGAGGTTTCACAAGGTTGTGGATTACCAAAGTTTTATAATTCCAATATAAATTAGAAATAGCGTATAGCTATTTTTTGTCATCTATTTTATGTGGAGTTTTAAAAAGAAGACATACTTTAAAATGAATATGAGCATTCATTGGTGTTCCTGGCTAATAGCTTAGGTTGGTCCAGTTTGTATTTTTTTTTCTTTGCTTCAGAGTAAAGAAAGCATTTGAAAATTGCCTCCTGTGTAACACATGCCCCTTCAATATCTCCCCATGTAATGCAACCAGTGTAATGAGAAGTTGTTAAATGCATAATTATGCCTAAAAAATGAGTAATGTGTGAGTCATTCTTGTAGCTTTTTGTCATTAAAATTCGCCAAACTGTTGAAATATGTATTTTTAAAGTAGTCAGAAATCTTACAAATATTTTTGACAGCACCCTCATTATTATGTACGTCAGCAGCCATATCACCCTGCAACTCACAACTGGTAACCCACTGAAGCTAAACAGGTGTGAGCCTGGTCAGTACCTGGATGGGAGACCTCCTGGGAAAAACTAAGGTTGTTGCTGGAAGAGGTGTTAGTGGGGCCAGCAGGGGGTGCTCACCCTGCGGTCCATGTGGGTCCTAATGCCCCAGTATAGTGACGGGGACACTATACTGTAAACAGGCGCCGTCCTTCGGATGAGATGTAAAACCGAGGTCCTGACTCTCTGTGGTCATTAAAAATCCCAGGGTGTTTCTCGAAAATAATAGGGGTGTAACCCCGGCGTCCTGGACAAATTTCCCATTGGCCCTTACCAATCATGGCCTCCTAATAATCCCCATCTATGAATTGGCTACATTACTCTGCTCTCCTCCCCACTAATAGCTGATGTGTGGTGATGGTTCTGGCGCACTATGGCTGCCGTCGCATCATCCAGGTGGATGCTGCACATTGGTGGTGGTGGAGGGGAGTCCCCATTACCTGTAAAGCGCTTTGAGTGGAGTGTCCAGAAAAGCGCTATATAAGTGTAAGCAATTATTATTATTATTATGTTATTACACAGACTTTCAAAAAAGTTTATCAAAAGTAGCCTCGGAACTCTCTCTCCATGGAAGAAGAATGTTGGATTCTGAAGAAGAAAAGTTTTTGTGCTCAAGGATGACGGATTCTTCTGGAATAACTCCTCATAGCCCAAAGCCCTAAACAGTGGCACAGGAAGCATGCCTAGGCCTTTGTTTTTTCCTCCTGACACAGGAAGTAAACAGGAAACCAGATGTCACTACAAAGCAGCTTCTTTGCCTTAATAGTTACTGGTAATTGAAACAACTTACTATTCACAACCTAAGCGCTGTTCAGCTTTGCATACCTTTCCATTCATATGGTAACTGTAAGCGCTGAACTCACCATTGTGTCCCAGCAGGCACCTTATTCCATTATATAAAATGTTTGGTAGGTAAATATGTGGACATGTTACAGACAGCAGTTCTTAAAAAAGTATTTTTGTTTTTTTTATTCTTTTTCTTTCGGTTGGAACTACCTGTGCGCTGATCCTAACAGTACAGATGAGAAAGTTAAGTTAAAGCTGTAGCAGATAAACCAAATTTAATGCACATGACTCAAATAATAAAAAGCACTCAATGGTGATATATCTGGCATATAAAATCTGTGGCTATATCTGGTGGGTAAATGTTGCTGCAACATTGATTTTTTAAATGATTAGAGATTAGAATAGTACTATATACTGCAAAAGTTCTCTTGTTAAAGATACTCTTTGAAATGTGTACAAAACATACCGTATTTCAAAACCAGATTTTGAAATGTCTTCAAGACAGCTTATTAAAATATTTAATAATATGTAGATGTGATGCCATATATTATTTAAGAACCTGTGTCTATTCAAGAACACAGATTGAATTCATGAGGATGATAAATATTTCTCAGTTATTCTCTTGAATTCATTTCTCAACTTCTCAGTTACTGTATGCTATGTTATGGCAAATAAATAATATACATTTAATATTAATAATTTAACAATTACAAATGTTATTTAAAAATGGTCAATGTAATTCCTCTGTTTCCATGTTTCTAAGTAATCTACTGTATACATTCTCAATATTAGTATTTGGAGTTTTTTGTATTAATTAATTAAAGTATTCATGGGGCACTTGTTTTATTCCATTGTTTTACAACGTAATTCAATTGAAAACAGTATTTTGGTAACAGTGATGGCCTGGAGACTCATTTATACAGCTGGGCATTTTCAGGAACAATCTGAGTGGCATGCCTTGCTCAAAAGTACAACATCAGCATGGTATGCAGGGTTTGAATTAATTAATTCCTTACACTTATATAGCTTTTTTCTGGACACTCCACTCAAAGTGCTCTACAGGCAATGGGGACGTCCTTCCACCACCACCAATGTGCAGCCCCACCTGGATGATGCAACAGCTATGCATTCACCATACAGAAAAAAGTGAAGCTAATTTATAGAGGGGAATTATTAGGAAGCCATGATTGGCCAATGAGAAATTTGGCCAGGACACTGGGGTAACACCACTACTTTTTCAAGAAACACCCTGGGATTTTTAATGAGTCAGGACCTCAGTTTTACAGCTCATCCGAAGGACGGCATCTTTTTGAAGTATAGAGTCCCCATCACTATATCAGGGCATTAGGACCCACACAGAACTGGAGAGTGAGCACCCCCTACTGGCCTCACTAACATCTCTTCCAGCAGCAGCCTTAGTTTTTCCCCAGGAGGTCTCTCATCCACATACTGGACAGGCTCATACCAGCTTAGCTTCAGTGGGCTGTCAGTTGCGAGTTGCAGTGTGATATGTGCCGTCCTTTCCTTCAAAGTCCTCACTTCAATACAGCTGTCTGTTTGGTAAATTCAAAAACAAAGCATTAGTTGCTCCACTTCTACATTGAAGATGATCACTAGTCATTATTTTTCAGCATTTGTGGTGTCATTTCTCAACAAATGAATTACAAACCTTTATAGGCACATATGACATGTAAGAATAGATTCACTACACGTCAAATCACACAGTACATTATTGGAGTTTATCTATTCAATTTTCTGAGTTTAAAACCTGTGCTGTTGGAGATAAGCACACAAAACTAAAATACAATCATTTCCCTTTAAAAAATTATAAACTGACATTACTGGAACTGAATAGCTGATTCATACCACAATGCATTTCATATGTAATTCAGTCATTTCATCTCATATTGTCTGTGTTTAAGTGTCCACAAAGTCATGTCTGGTTTGTAAAAATGTATAATAAAAAAGCTATACAAAGCATTTTTTATTTCTGCCTACCACTATTTTTCATTTATTTGATCTGACAGATCTGACATGAATTTCTTTTCCTGGCACCACACTGGAGAATCCCCTTATTCATAATAAATAGGGGAACTGTGAGCTGTTGTCCGGCTACAGGCATGTTTTCACTCTTGTTTACTGAACCTACTGCACTTAGTAAATTAACTTGCACTGCACTATGAACAAAAATCATTGTGAGTCCTGGTCAGGCAGGAAGTCAGTAAAGTGCCTGGAGGCACAGGTCAGCTCCATTATCACAGATTGAATTGGCTTCCTGTTCAGCTATGGAACAATAATAAAACTAAAACAGAGCTTTAGGCAATCAGATGACCTTGAATCCAGTGGATGTTAAAAAAATAGAAAGAACTGGTTTGCATGAAGTGTTGATACCTTGGGAAAACAAGAAAATATTAATATTTCATCATAAGCCTTCATGGAATAGATCTGTATACATGCATGCAGATGTAATACAATCAATACCAAAAAACACTGGAAACACAATACGAATTTTCAGCTGTTAATTTGTAACAGAAGTAGATTAACCTGTTTGAAAATGGTGTTCTGGATATGAGCTTCACCATTGTTATCACAACTGCACCAATGCAACAGTTCAACGAAAGGGATGATGCATACTGGAAATGTTGTAAGATATGTTTACCTTTGGAATGTGTTAGAGTACAAATGTCCCTCTTTCAGTACATTTGATCTCCTATGTATTGTTACAGAAACATATGGCAATGGTTTCAGGCTCATCCCTGAGTAGGGTGAGCTAGCATAGGCCTGGCAGGTGGCCCCTCTGCTCCACCCACATGTCACTCAGCGCTGGTTGCCTTGAACACTAACCGACAGGAGACTCAGATCACCTGGAGGCAATCACCACCTCTCTGTTCCAGGTGATTCAGGGAAATTTAAGTCTTGCTCAGACTTTGTTTGGTGGTTCGTACTCTGAGCCTCTGAGTTCTCAAGTGTGATCCTTAGCTTTGTTTTCTGTGGCTTGTTCGGATTCCTGACCTCACCTTTGCTAGTTCCACTGAGCAACGTGGCTGTTGATCATTACAACTGGCATATCACATTATTAACCCTTATGTTTCACAGTACATGGCATGAAAGATGTGAATGTGTTTGCAAGAGTAAAACATTCACCAGTGCAACAAAATATACTTCTCTAAGAAAACTGTAATTGTAACAAATTGTTGGCAAGAACATTATTGTGTGATGTTGCTCAAGCAGTCACTTTTCATGACAGGACACCAGCAATGCAATGCAGCCAAATAATCTTGTCAAATGCATGTGACACACACATGAGAACTTACTTCCACACAGTAACACTTTAGCCAGCAGCCATATCACTCTACAACTCACAACTAGCAGCCCACTGAAGCTAAGCAGGTATGAGCCTGGTCAGTACCTGGATGGGAGACCTCCTGAGAAACACTAAGGTTGCTGCTGGAAGAGGTGTTAGTGGGGCCAGCAGGGGGTGTTCACCCTGTGGTCCATGTGTGTCCTAATGCCCCAGTATAGTGACGGGGACACTATACTGTAAACAGGCGTTGTCCTTTGGATGAGACATAAAACCGAGGTCCCAACTCTCTGTGGTCATTAAAAATCCCATGGTGTAACCCCGGCGTCCTGACCAAATTCCAATTGGCCCTTACCAATCATGGCCTCCTAATAATCCCCATCTATGAATTGGCTTCATTACTCTGCTCTCCTCCCCACTGATAGCTGCTGTGTGGTGAGCGTCGCATCATCCAGGTGGATGCTGCACATTGGTGGTGGTGGAGGGGAGTCCCCCTGTAAAGCGCTTTGAGTGGAGTGTCCAGAAAAGAGCTATATAAGTGTAAGCAATTATTATTATTATGTGCAACACAATCTGCCATTATGGACTGTAAATGAAACTAAGAACATTCAATAGCCAACTCAAAAGCTCCAATAACTATTTCAGGCAGTGAGGTATGTCTGTGTATAATAAAATCATATCCGGTCAGAATACTGGTGCATGGTTTGTAGTTTAGCTTTAAATAGATTTTTATGAGATTAAAGCATAAAACATTTCTTGCAGAGGCAATGTGATATATGCATATTTCTTTTGGATTCTTATGGGAAAATGTCTTACTAAGGATCTTCTGAATGTTAAGGGTAAATGCTATTTAATTTTCTCCTAGTCAGACCATTGTATTATGTTCTACCAGAGGCATGTAATAAAATATAAATGATAACCCGAGGAGAGATAAAAATGCATAACTTACCTTCTTTTCCAACACCTGTTAATTTTTATGGAGTAAAGTATATTAGTTCACAATTTAGATCATAAACAATGAAAAGGCTTTCACACATTTGCAATTAGGGGTTATAAAACACTAAACTGGTTACATATTGCTAAGAAATACAGTAACTGAGTACATACTGTATGTAGTGTGTGCTGTTGGTCCCATGCCTGAATATGACCACTGTTTCTCAGACAGTGGGGAAACCCACTATGCCAAAAGGCCACAGGAGCTGTTGAATTTTTCTAGAAGACTATGCCACTGTATGGGGCTCAATGACTGAATGAACACATTGTAGTATGTTAACTTCAAAAGAAAAATACATTAGATTTTTCTCTCTAAATTCCTCATAATCCTGAAATGGTCAGAACATAATTTCCTTTTCCTGTCTACAGCACAGGTACAGTCACGCCACAGCCAATATGTTATAATATAATACGTAATATGCTGGTACACGTATAAAAATAATAAAACAGCATGATTCACATTCTAAGGACAGCACAGTGGTTAGCATTGCTACTGTATTTTTCAGCGTTTGGGGCCTTGGGTTCAATTCCTTGAGTGCTATCTGCATGGAATGTGCTTATTCTACACATATTTGCATGAGTGTGCTGCAGGTTTTCCTTAGCTTCTCTAAAAATTGGCCCTGGTGTGAGTGTGTCCAGTACATGTTTATGTCCATGTCTTGTGTGCCCAATGGTGTACTGGTGTTCAATGCAGGGTGAATCCCCCCCCGCATCCCAGTATAGGCCCAGTATAGGCCCAATATAGGCCAGTATAGGCTCCAGGCCACTGTAACCCTCAACTAGATAAGCAATTATTGAAAGTGATGATGAATTCCCATCCTTGGAAAGTGGAAAACAGTCTGATTGATTTTTACCTGAATGAGCAAGAAAAGAAAGCAGACAAAAACAAATATAAAATGTAAAAACTTTGCAAAATGCTACACAAGCACATCAGATCATATTAAAAGGCCACTTTTTTAGCAATTTTGCACAGGCTAGTGTAACAGATAAATAGGAAATTATAGCACTACCTTTGAACAGAGCTTTGTGCACCAGGACTAGCTACAGAAAAGAAGCTTCTGCAAAGCAAACCTAGAAAGAAAAACAAAATTGTGAATTTCACTGCTATCACATGTTTCCTTAAAATAAGTAGTTTCTTAGCTTTGTTGAACAAAAGCTCTCAGTCTTCAATCCTTCACTGATAAGAGCACAGCTTTCAAAAATCATTAATATTCACTTCATCCACGAGTGGCCACAACAAGGCCACACATTATGAAGAGTGTCAGGTGTTGTATGTATTATTTATGCATAAAATATTCAAAGAAAGCATGTACGTGAATATCAGGCAATATACTCCTTTTCCATAGATGGAAGTTTGATAGTTCTGTGAAATCTGAATTAATGTGATGCAGAGTTCAAACATGATGAAGGTTATTTGGTGTAACTGGCCTTGCTGAGGGAATGACAGCCAGCTCATGAGGAAGAGGCTGAAATTACCCCTCTCTCTCTTCATGAGGAATGAGCCAGGAAGCTGCTGCAAGGGGGAAGATATGGCAAGAGGAATGAAAGAAAACATACACAAAAATCTCCAGTATATGCAAGGTGTGAGATCAACAGATAGCATTACAGATTGTTCTTGTACTTAGTAATGGGTTAAATGAAAGCAAAGGATTTTAGAAGAAGTGAAGAGAAAGAACAAACTAGCTAGAAATCTTGACCAAAAAGGCATTTCAAGGGCTTGTGAAATAGTCATGCGTTTGTGGGTTCCGGAACACTGTCAGGGGTATACACAGTTAATAAACAGACATGCTTCTTTTTATAGGACTTGATGACTTGTAAATGTCACTATGGAAACAGTGACACATACATACATTGAAAAAATCAGTTCTGTCCGATCCCGATTCTCTCAAGCTGTGTCATGTATAAGAAATGTCTCCCCTGGACCGGAAAGACCTTTGGTAATAGCTGCTGTATCGGTAAATAAGATCATTTGTGATCACACATACCACATGAGCAACAGATGAGTGTATTTTCCTGTTGTTCACAAGCTGCATCATGGAGAGCACACACCCTCACAGGTTTCTCACTTAACATGGAAGAGAAGACTGTGAGGGCAGCTGCCTAAAAGACTAAGCACGAGTCTGAGAGACATGTTCCAGACCGTTTTGTTCCTGCTTTTTATATTACTGAGAAATCTTCAAAGAAATTCAATTTGTACATGGGCAATGGAATTAGTTAAGTGTCAGTTCTCCACAATGTAAGCTGCCTGGTTTTGTATTAATTTACGGCTTTTCAGTTTTCTTTGCTTATATCCATATAACTGCTGTAGGGATATAAGGAGTCACAGCGCAGTGCAGTGAGCATTTAATAAGTTTAATTGCGATTTCCAAAGAACGCTGAAGAAAACATACACAAGGTGTACTTTTCACAGTGCCCCGAAATGCAACAATGTTACAGACAGTGTTGTAGTCCGAGACTAGCAATGTTATTACCATGAATGGGAGTTTAAGATTGATCATACCCCTTATGGCCTAGTGGCTGTTCCTGATGATTCCTGATGGTCTTGCCTTTCAGCTATTTCTGTGATGTCACGTACAACAGCAAGTGTCTGTTTAAATTTCCCTCAATCCAGGTCATTAGTAATGATCCCAGGCCAGAATCAAATTTCTACACTGCTCCTAATTTGTTTACAGAATATTCCCTTTTGATATTAGCATTGACATCTAGTGTGGTTTGCTTTTTAAAGATCTACAATTTGAACAAGATGCAATGCATTTTATCTTTCTCAAATAAGTCTACATTTTGACAGGGAAACCCTGCCATATTATTTTTCTGAACAATGATGGCACATGTGAATGCACTATGAAATAACATTGATCAACATTTTTAATAACAGTGGTAAACTAGAGAAGGCTATTCAGCACATCTGGCCTGTCTGAATTAATCCTAGTTAAAGATCACCCACTGTGTGCCTGGCTAAAAGGCATCTACATTTACAGTATTTCTATTGACATGATTCTTCCTGCTGAAATCAGCAGAAAATGGTTAATATGAAGACCTCTTGTTTGACCTTTGACCTCTTGTTATCACACCTCCCCTGCTTGTTAAAACATTTTCATTTTCACAATCCTCATTTATAAAAGTACGTCAGGAGAACTTCAATATCAGGTCTCTTGTATAAATACCACTCTCTAGATCACTATTTTACAGTGTTGATTGCACTAATACTCCTTTTTACATTCCCCAACACCATGCAGCAACTTCTTAGTTTAACTGGGGGGGGGGGGTGTAAGTGACAAGTTTGCCTGGGTAAAAGGGTACCATGTACTGTATATACAAAAAATATCAATGGAACTGAACTAAAACCATAAACTGATTTGAATAAAATGTAAAAACAGAAAAGGCAAGCAAGAAAATGTGATTATATTTAATCATGTCTATAAACTCTATGATGGGACATGGTATCTCATTTGGAAGTCACAGCATATAAAACAAAATGGCTAAAAGAGAACCAGGATTACTGATTTCCTGGTGAGAAAATGGTTCAATGGTAACGAATCTTTCTATCAAGCTAGATGTATTTCATTCAGGTGGTGTTAATTCTTCCTTATGTACTAAATACATAAATACAGTATCTATTAAAGTACTGTTCTCCATTTCTACAATAACCATTTAGTTTTAGTTTCTGCCATTTAATTGTCTTTGTTCTGCTCACCAGACTATGAAATTTCCTCATTTAGTCAATGAATTGGAAAAGATACCAAGACCCACAATAAGGAAGTCATCCTAAATCTGCACTTTAATGGCGTAAACACTAACATTGCAGAGGGTATGTTCATTTTTATTTTAAAAAAATAAGTCATCTTTTGTTGCAAAAAAACTAAATAAGAAATTAGGTGTTAAAATTGTTTTGTAAATATGGTTCCTCGAAAACATATTCTCATATCAAATTCTTAACTCACATCAGACGCACTATGCACCGCTCATCAGCAAAAATGAATTGGCCAAGGTACAATAATGCATTTTAATTAGAAGCTGCTTTAACGGTAGGAAGTGAGGTTTGATTCACGAAGGAAGTATACAACCGTTGTATTTCAGTCCAGTGTGTCTTTGATGATACAAGCTCCTTATCTAAGGGTGTGTTATATTCTTATTTGCACACATAAATGACTGTGCATATTTCACAAAGAAAAACAACACCAGAGACATAAATGTATTGAAAAGTGTGAATGTTTAGTCATAGTAAAATGTGGTTAAACCTACTGTACCTGGCTGAGGGTCAGCCCTTTGGCCATATGAGGATGAGGCTGCATGCAGAGTGAGGAGTGAACAAGGAGCAGCTACACACGTGGAAATGGGGTGGAGGAGGGATGCAAATCACTGACATGAAGGAACTTTAAAAGTGTAAATCCAGTTTATTTTATGCCACTGTTGAAATATGCAGCATATTTTACATATACCATGTCGTAATTATTTTTCACAAGAAAGACTATTAATTAACATGGTGTAAAATAGCAAGTGGGTGCAATATTTAGTTTTGTTTTTAACCCTTTTCCATTCTTCCTGGCTGTAATTTTTTCAGGTTTGATGTAGAATAATATATTAGTATATTGGACATATTAATCTCAAGGCAGAAAAGAGATTGAAAAACATACTTCCAATTTAATTTAGAATTTGAAGATCTTAGATACAATGTTTTAAGTGTAATCAAAACTACAAGTGATGGAATTGTATATGAACATCTACTTGCTTTTATAGGACTTCAGCAGCACTAACCTGAAGAGGATTTAAATATAAAAATGCTTTTGAACAGATGCCTCTACACAGGCTCCTGAGAGACCCGCTGTAAAAGCTACCGCCTGAAGGAGACTCGCATGCATGTTTGCCACGTCTGCTGGTTCGGAATTTTCCAATTGTTTTTTAACAGAATTACATTAGCTGTTAAATAAAGCATTGCACCTGTGTGCAATTGCATATCTTTGTTGAAGTATCCTGGTAAACTTAGTCATATGGCGTTCCTATTTGCAGTTTACAGATCGCTAGATCATACCTGCTATCTGTAACCAGGATTTCCCAAGACGAGACTTGCCATTGTGCTGCGAGGTAGGATGGGGTTTCAAATCAATCAGGATTTCCTCAACTAGCTGCGCAACAGTGACTCCTGAATCTGCCTGGGCGATTCTGAGCCTGCTGCATTATCAGGGAGAGATTCATTAATCAGACCCAGTTGCACTTGTGGTTCTTTGTTCCTATAGCACAGCACGATAATATACAACGGATATAAGAGGAGTGATCAAAATTGATTACGAAATGCCTACTCCAAATTAGAGAGGGACATAAAATGAAAAAAAGCGATTAATTTAAAATAAAAAAAACTGTTTTGTAATGCAAGTATTTTTTATTTTGAATTTTTGAATATTTGAATCTAAGGATTTGTCCTTACATTAACAAAGCACAGTTAAGAAAATAATTCCACTGTAGTGCTATAAAGATCATTGCTATTCGAGTTCATTTAACTGGGTTAGCAGAAACAAATAATTTGCAATGTAGCGAATTGCGAACTTCCAAAACGCAAAACGTATGTATAATCGATTTTTTGTTTACATGTAACGAAATGTGGACATCCTTGCAGTTTTTTTTTCCCTAGAAAAAAAAGCATCAATGTCCTGCGCGGGAGCATGGACATAAAAGCCACATAAAGCATTAAAAGCCCTCTCCCTGCTCGTAATAAAGCGAGCCTAATGCCATGTGTTCACAGAACGCGTGCCTCCTGTCTCAGACAGTTCTCTAAGGTACCCAGCTCACATTCACCGTCAGGAAGTTGTACTACTTATAAATCAAAAGCTCTCTGCTTCCTCCAAGCCAGTTGTCGAGTGAGTCAGTCCACTGCAGCGAACTAACACTAATAGCTACTCGATTATGGGATGCGTGCGTGCCTCGAAAGCAAAGAGGGTCTCTTTGTTCGCGACTATGAAAGGAGAGGAAACCTTTGTCTCTACATTACGGTCACATGCCGGGAGTGCACCACTCTGACAATAGACTCAAGCAGATACCGGAGGGGACAGGGGAAGCGCAGGAAATACCGTCCGGAGTGACAGGAGAGATCACAGGATGGGGATGGTCACGCTTCTAGCCGCTTGTTAACATTCATCAACCTGCCCCGTGCCTTGTGAAAGAGAAGAGAGTGGGGGAGGGAGAAAGGAACTTTAATTAATGCCATGCAGTAAAGTGCCGCACTGTCTACCATAGGAAAAGAACACTATGAACTATCTCTTCTTCTCCACTGCTCTTTCCAAAGGCAGCTGTATACTTTAAACCTTGGAGCAATATACCGTGGTAATGTGAACGATTTCCTTTTACAAAAAGCCTGCCTTCATGAATGTCACATTTTTACCCCTTGATTTGTTTTAATCAAAATACTAGATTAATGAGTAGTGTTTTCAGTTCATGTTGTTTTTATGTTTTTCATTTCAGTATTGTATTGAAAGTCTGCAAACTTTCTACATGCAAGAAATAAAATTCAAAACTCAACAAACAGTTGAGTACTGTACTTATAATAGAAGATTTACCCATGAGATGCACAAATCTTTTGTTAGTGAGTGGGATGCAGCAAAGAGAGTGTGACATTCCAATCAATATAAAGCAGTGTTACAGTCATAGTAATAAGAATCTAAATACTTTAAAACCTAAAACTGTTTGCTGTTTCACAAAGGGTTACACAACCTAGGCCTCAAGTGACAGGTTCCTGTGGGTTTCAGCAGTGCTTTTCAATTAGCACCTGGTGAAGACCTGGAAACAAAGATGATTTCACTTCTTACCCACTTGCATTAATTAACTATTAAACTCATTAAACTCTGAGGTGTTTGAAAACCAGAAACGAGCACTTGAAGATCAGGGCTATGTCTTATTCGAAGGATGGCACCTCCAACAGCACCAAATTGGAAAGTGTGGTCCAGCTGGAAGAGTGCCACCTACTGGTAGAGAAGCAACCTGGCGGTTTTTGTTGTACTTTTTCACCTTAAGTGACACACCAAAATGGGGCACACCAACTGATTTTAAAGGAATCACTAATATTGCAGGAAATAACATTAATCTGCAAACTAAAATTGAATTTGACCTCACTTTTTTTATAACAATTGCCATGTGAAAATGTGAGCTTATTTCATAGAACCATTTAATATTTTATTCAGTGTTGGAAAGAACTACACAAGTTCCTGATCCAATATTTTTTAAACTGAATCTCTTCTGATTCCCCAGCACACCTGAAATCTTGCAGTGGCACACAATTTGATAAGCAGAGCCTTATTGGTCTCCTCTTCCAGTACTGATCTTTCTTCACACTACAGTATGTAGGTGGAGTGAAACAAAGGTTGTCTTGTATTAGCTAATGTATTGTGGGTTTTATCAACAAACAAGATTTGTTGGGTGCCTTTAATTATTTGGCCTGTTGTCACTGAGAGCTGCATCATTCCTCCAATTGATGGTAAATATACTGTTATCACTGAAAAATGCACAAAATTAGTAAGTTTTGATAACAATAGTTAAATAGTATTAATAAAAATGTATTTTATATACTGCCTTGAAAATTGGCTTCTCAAAAATATTTACAGTAAGAAAATAAAAACACAATGAGAGGAAGCAGCAGAATTACACAATTACAATTAGTGTTTGGGATACAGTAGGAAAGGAAAGGGGCAGACACAGAAGCAGTTAAATAAAGCTTTGGAGCACAGCAGGAAAAGACCCTATCACCTATATAGAATGTAGGCAGGCTTGGGGGACAGACAGGAAATCAGAATTAAAAGAATGAAGGTTGTGAGTTTGGGAATAGGAAAATAGTAAGTCACATTTTTGTTGGTATTTTAAAAGCTGATACAATGTGAAACAATCCAGAAAAATGATTTCTATGTGTGTTTTATTTTTGTTATTTTTTTTCTCACAAGGCATGGTAGGAGAGACTTAATTAAAGCCTCCAGATGGAGGTATGGTGCATTTCAGAAAACAAAGCAACATTTCATCAGGCATTTGGAGAGACGAAATGGGGGCAGGGATAGGATCAGTCTCATGACAACTCCCCCACATAAAGATTTTCTGTAATGAGCTCAGGTAATTAAGCAATTCATATGGCATTCCAGGATGCCATACAATCAGTGGCTCATTAAGTAAGGAGAAACAAAAAGGAAAAAAAAGATCATTTCATCCTCTTGCATGTGTTGAAGGCTGAATAAAACGGATTCATTTGGGACTCACAGCATGAACAACAGAAAGCTGGCAGACAGAGCTGTCAGAAATGAGCACTATTTCTACTAAGGGTTCACAGGAGCATACATTCAACATTTTACATACACATCAGCAGAGCTCCACAAATTTATAGGTACCAGAGGTGAGCTACCGGACTGTGAAACAGATTTGTAGGGTACTCCAAGTAAGGTAGTTAAATTTGATCTAGAAAAAAAATGTGAGATGCGCTCTAATTTCTTTTCCTGATAATCAATGTCAGTCAGAAATATGAACCCTTTCAAGCAATCACGTAAAAAGAAAATCTTTTGAAGGCACTGGCAATTTTGCTAAACACTATAGCTGAAAAGATAAAAAAGCATCGAGAACAACCACTTTGCATCGTTCATTTTTAAAAAGTACTACATAATACATTCAGCAAATTTCTCTAAACTATTTTCATTCTGCAGATCGTCACAAGTGTCTCTAGACCAGAGGATAAAATTACATTTACTTTACTGAGTAATCACTTACGGTATGGGGATATTAAATCACTCTCAGTAAGGAACAATAATGTTCTGGATTTATTAAGGTTATCAAATCTTTTTAAAAAATACCATTAACATTTTTTGTGGGTTTTTTTACAATAGTTTACAATACAACATAAGTCAGATACAGTGTACATATTAAGATATCCTCCTACGTCCTACAAAACTATATGTACTCTGCTCTCTGCTCAGAAATGCCCTTCTCCCCCTGCTCTTTACAGATATCCATAGTAATGCTGTGTATTACTGGTAAAGATGCAATGGATTTATTCCCTATAGTTTTACCACTGAAGGCTTCTCACAGTTGGTCAGTAGATCACAGTCCACTCTAACCTGTAACAGCCCACTTTTGTCATGCTGAGCCTAAAATCTAGGATGGAAATCCTTGTTCCATGAGCCACTATAGCACGTTGCACTGGTTTTATAGTTTTATTATTGCAGCCACAATAAGCCCAGAACAGAAAACATCTTCAGTCATACTTCCCATTGGACTCCCATAGTGACCAGGAGACTGACAATGTTTCCTCATTTATTGTTTATTGACCAATACAAGAGCCTTGCCGTGCACTTACTGTTCATCAATTACATATGAGAGAGCAGACTGATGTCTTCCAAACATTTTTTATAGGAAAGTAATTCTATGGCTTATAATATAAAACAATCAGAATTTGTTTTCTCCACTAAGGTATTTCATGGGTAACAAAAGCTGTACATGTACTGAGCCAGCTCACAACTACTGGACTGACAG
Organism: Atractosteus spatula; assembly: GCF_055471065.1. Taxonomy (NCBI): domain Eukaryota; kingdom Metazoa; phylum Chordata; class Actinopteri; order Semionotiformes; family Lepisosteidae; genus Atractosteus; species Atractosteus spatula. The sequence continues at coordinate 59,074,295 of NC_142708.1, read as the reverse complement.
CACTTGGTGGTAATTCCAACATTTGATTTATCACCTTCAGTTCACTCCTGCCTTTCCTGCTCATTCATACCTAAGATAATAGCAGAGAAGTTAAGTATAAGAAGTACTGTAGTGTGTATTTCATGGATTTTAATACAGTCAATCAGAAATTTAGGTTGGATCAGCAACAAGGCTATGTTCAATCAACCCCAGCTGCCAGTGATCTGTAATTCCTGATGTCATTTCCCCACATAAAAAAACTATAAAAACTACACCTAATCCCCTTCTCTCCCTCTCATACTTCTTTTGCATGAAGTTCTCACATAGTCTGGATTTGCTGCTGTGCAATTCTCTGACCATTCCTTCTGGGCTGGAGCTGCCTCCTCAGCAATTAATCAAGGCACCCCTGATTATTTCATTAATCAATTCAGCCGCTGGTCATCAGAGACCCACCTCGCTTACATAAACGAATACTTTAAACAAGCTCTCCTCCAGCTTTCTAACTGCCAAAGCAAGCCTCAGGTTAAAGCCATACATCACAGACCACGTCTTTAGCTTCTCTATGCTCTTCTTTAATTCTACATTGGTGGTTTGGGGCCCCAGCCTCCTAGTCCTATGGTCCATCTAAAATACGCTATAAATCTTCCAATATGCTTAATTCTTAGATGTCCCTATTTCTAGTAAATTCTTTTTTAAAATAACTTAATTTTGGGTAAATAGAAATACAGTTTCAGGCAAATCTTTAGTAAAATTTATTGTCATGGAATTGTCTATCTAATTTCTCCTACCACCCTATTTATCCTAGATTTTGCAGCAGCAGGGTTAAGTACATAAGTTAGGTACATAAAATCTGTTTTTATAATTTTATGCTGAATACTTATGGCACAATGTCAAAGCTCTAATGCTACTGTGCCACATTTGTGGTTATGTATGCACTGGCAGAAAGAAACAAAACCTAATAACTGCCAATCTCTCCCTTTAATGTATTATTACCTGGTGATTTCTTCAACTCTTCATACTCTACATTTAGCTCTAATGATTCATCCCTGTAATCTCTGTGCCTTGTATTGTATTGCTTTTGTTTCAGTTTTTATAGACTGCATCTTCAGATACTATGATCACTGTATTGCAATAATTTCTTTACCTTGAAAAGGTTTTTATGTGCTATCATAAAGTACAATCTGATGCTGAGTTATTGTATTGAATAGACCATTTATTTATATTGCTGTTTTTGTAAAAAATTGTAATGGTGCATAACATTTTACAGTTAATAGTTCTGAATACACATTATTTTGGATAAAGACTTCAACTAGTGAAATAGAAGATGAATATGTTTATACATGTTGACTTTTATTATTTAAAAGCTTCTGTAGTAGCTGCATATTGGTGTCACTTTAGGACTTAGCTATTAACTTTTGTTTATTCTCTTACAGCTATATGCTTGTTTTACTCTCTATCCTACCTATACATAACTATCATAATATTTCATAATATTTACTGGCATATGTCTCAAATAAATCTCTTATGTCCAAGTAGTTAGATGGTAGTTAGAAGACATTTTTCTTTCTTTTGTTCCGTTTTGGAGGAATGGAGGGGATGAATTTTGATATTGAAATGTTTCCTGGTTTCCCGGACTCCTCCCACATTTATGTATGATCATTTTCTTCTTTTCAGATTCATTATTTTGAACGAGAATAGTGCTTTTTAACTCATGCAAGGAATCTATCGTTTCCCAGTCTATATAGTGAACTTCTGACAGAACTAACTTGTTTGATATATACTATTAATATGTTAATGATTAGTTTAAGAGTAAGACAATATGCTTTTCAATGCAAATAACTGTTCTACTATAATCATTTTTCAATGTAAATATATTTAGTCTATGAATGAAGATGTTTTAAACATCACCATGACTACGGATTTTGATTCTGTGGCTTTGGGATGAGTGAAACAAAGTTCTTGGATAATATAGAAAGAAGTCTGTTCTGCAGTGAGAAAGCAGCTTTGTGAACTAGAAAGGAAAACGTTATCTGGACAAAAGGATGCTCAAAATGTTGTGATTCTCAGCTGTCACTCTCATTGCCCCTTCCCTTTAGTCTCTCCTTTGTATGACAGGGCTCCATGCTGCTCTGCTATCAATGCCTTTGCTGTGTGAAGCTGTTTTCAGGACACCTGAACACATTGCTCAGCAGGAGCGCATGATGAGTATTGAAGGGCGGTGCCAAGCTTTGCCTACATGAGTGTGTGGGAGTGAGGCGTGTGCATGTGAGTGGGTGGTAGGCCTGTGTGTACAAAAATCATCTATCATCCCTTTTAGAATAGGAGATCGATGTGACCTGAATGCCCACGTTTTTCTTTTGAGTTTTTTTTTCTCTCCTCAGGCTGCGGAAACACTGTATGGACATAAATGGAGATGTTAATGGCAGTGGAAGCTTTTTTGTTACATTTCTTTCTTGGGAAATGTGTTCAACACAGTAGCATTTCTAAGAAAAGGCAGAAGTCAAATGAGTCTGTTGTTGCAAAGGAACAAGTAAATTCAAGGTTAATTCCACTTGACAGCAATTCCAGCTCAAACCTGAGCTTGTGGCTGACTGGTTTCAAAGTCAATTCTCAATTTCTCCCTGTACTCTGATGTTTTAAGCAAAATCTACACAAAGCTTTGCCGTGGGTCTTCTCAAATCTAATCCTTAGGGTCCCAGAGTGTCCTGGTTTCTGTTCAAATGGTGCTGTCAGTGCAGCAGACTAATAATAATACTTCACAAAACTAAATAAATATGTTTTTTAAATTGCATTAGCTACTGAAAAGATGGTTCATGTTAGTAATACAAAAGTTAATTATATTAAACCTTAAGGTTATTAATATTAAGACAAGCTAGATAAACAAACATTCATGGAATACTTGTGGAAACAGAGATGAATGCATTTGAGAAAAGACGACTCTTCCTTATACAAAGAGTTCTAGGAGCCTGGGACATGATACTGGCCATGTTGTTGAAGCTGATACCCTGGCTTCTTTCAAGAAGGAAGTGTTTTGATGTTTGCCTCACTTTGAGCAAACGTGTGGCTCCGGAAACAGGGAAAGTAAGTCAAGGACTTACAACGGCCTATTCACCTTGTCTACTAGACATGGATCACTGCAAACAGGAGAATTACCTGCTGAGAGTGTAACACTATCCGGTTACCCTACCAGCTCCGGTAAGAAACAAAACAAAAATGTACATCTCTGTCCAAAAGTTAGAGACCCTCCCCAAAGTCGAGTCTCACACTTAGTCCAAAAGGAGATGAAAGTTAACAAGATGATAAATCAGTAGATTCTTGGAAGTCAGCACATGCACACACCATAGCGTTGGGAAAACAGTGGTGCGGTCAAGTCAAAATAAAGTTGTCTGTGTAGTACACAATGGTTTGTAATGGTTGGGCTTGTTTTGAAACAAGATATAAATCAGCTGCTTTCTGTCTTCCTGATAAAGGGCACTGTGTGGTATGGCTGAGAGCACTGTCACACCCTTTGAATCTTAAGAATTCCAAAGAATTTTCCCATGCTCTTGCCCTTGCACGGAGCTGTTCATAGGGAGAGTCCCTAAGTGTATTTTTCCGGGATTTTTCTTACTCTCAAGGCCATGCTTAGATAGCTCTGCTTTTTGTGTTCAAAGCGCTCTTATGAAACATATTGAGAAAACAGGAAAAGAGTTGCTTCCCAAAAGAAGAAAGAGTTATTCTGTTAGAATCCAAAATGTTGGAATGACACCATAGTTTTCTTAGCAGAAGCCACTTCATAACCATTGATACGAAATGAGAAACACAGTCCTTCCCTGAATTTAGTGAGTCAAAGATGTGTAATCTATGTGTATCTTCGTTACTTGGTCCAAGGGTGTAGCACTGAGTCAAACTTATTTTGGGAGGGAAAGATAAAAATGAAAAAATTGTTGGTGATTGTAACTTGAAATCAGATTTCAATTTTAGATTTAAAAAGTGTAATTATTACATTTCACTATACGTTATAGGTTTTATATTGTCAATTGAAATAATAACAAATAATATTTATTAAATTAACTTTAAAAAGTAGTAGAAAATTAATATACTGTACCTGTAACAGTTGATTTTAAAACCCATCATTTTAAACATGTTTAGAAGGCATAGACCATGTTTAAACAGGAGTTTTGTTTATGTATAAAATGTTACTATTTTTTATAATTCCTAATACTTGATTACAGATTACCATATTTTTCAGAAATGACTAATTGTTTTACAGTACTGTATGTTTTCCTGTTTTAAGGTTATCAGTATCCCTTTGAAAAATTCTCCTTCTTCTGCTAAAATGCCAGATTAAAAAGCTGAAAAGGAATTGGTTTGAGTGAGGAGCTGCGTCGACTTCCACTAGCTACAAGGAAACAAGGAATCCCTTCAAAAGGATGCAAAAAGAAAGCTCAGTGAAATCATGGCTGGGAGAGGTGAAATGGGGAACTAATGGTTTGCAGTCATTTTTGCTCCTCACTGCTCTGACAATAGGCCTGTTTTCTTCCCATCTAATTCTTGCTACTGATAGAGATCAGTAAATGAGATTGTTAGATACACATTATGTTTTCTGTGTGACCTTGAAATGCCCAGAGGGGCCACGTGTACAGTATGTGTGCTACTGGATATATATCTCCATGTGATCCAGCAGCTTTTGTTGTCCAGTGTCCAGTGTCAATGGTGGCTGTGGGTGGTTAAGTAAAACTGTGGACAGGAAAAATTGGTCAGAGATATGAAATGATTTGCATGTCAAAAAAGATTCCAATCAAGGGATCATAATGTAAAATGGAGAAGTTCAATTTTATAATTTCATGGAATTAACCTTTTATTAATCTAAAAAAATATTGGTATGACATGAGTTTAAGTACTCGTTAATAACTGTCTATTAACAGTCTCTTACCATTTATTTCTTCAGTGATGCTCTCTCCTTCCTGGGATTTCTACCCAGAAACTAACACACCTAGTTCAGTTGAGTTAACAGCAGCAGTAGGTGGAGCTGTTTAGGAGATCTCAGAAGTTCATATCATTAGCATAGTTCTGCTGTCCTAAAAAAACAGCGTGGATGGATTTTTATTTTGGTGTTTTTGTGGTGTACAGAAATGATTAAACCCAATGAAATCTGATACTTGCCAAGTCCTTTATGTAATTATTGCCATTACGTTTTTATTTCATTTCAATACCGCATTAAATATATATTTACTTTAATAACAGTAACAAGGAGCTCCAGACAAAATTAAAACTAACAATTGAATTATTCATTTCAGATGGATGTGACTCTATGATCAGATTTTTATTAATTGAGATTGAGATCCACTTTAAGGCTTAAACACTTTAAAAATGGAAAAATATGCTTCCTCCTGTGCAGAAATGGAAAAAGCCCTTTTCTGTTTTTTAAATGGTGTGCTTCTAGGTATTATTTTTGGGCCTGGTTGTAGGTGGGGTTCAGAGTTTGGAGTGGAGAAGAATATCACTGTACTGTAGCTAATTGGTGTGAAGATTAAAGTCTTTTGGGACTAGAGGAACGGATAAATGTTGACTTGAACATATGTAGATATCACTTTATGTCAGATAAATTCAGAATACCCAAAGAACAGCACCCTACTGTTGGCTATTGGCCACAGAATTTGTACCAGCTTCATCTAATTAGAGATGGAAACCTACACATTTTAAGGCTATAATGCCATGTTAATCTTCACACCTATGAGTCATTATTTCAACACACTCACACTCACACATATTTGTGGATGCAGCAGTCATAATGTACTGTATATGCATGCTAAGGTACAACTGAAAAGTAAAGAGGTATGGGAAAAAATGACTCAGGGCATTGTTAACAACAAATGGAGTTTGTAAAAGTTGCTTCTTCCTGTTTTTTTGTCCTTTGCTTCTTTAAAATCCTGCTTTTCAAGCTCTTAGCAAATCCCTGTGGCTGGTTCTGCTTATATTGTGGTTCACTATTCCTAGAAACACCGCAATGCTGCAGAAAACCTTCCTCTTTTCTGACATGTAGGAGACAAGGAGGTGGAAACACGTTTTCGTAGGAGGCTTCAGACTAATGTACAAGCATAAATTTCTTTCTCTGACATAAAAACGCTCTAATTTGTGAGCGGTTTAGGTGAAATAAGAAATTACTTCACTGATTGAATCGGGGCTGAAATTTAGGTAGGACAGATTAAGTAAGATCACAGTAAACTAGGATGTGAGGGTTAATATCCCTCCACTTACAGTATAAGCAGTGCTATGGTATTGTAGGATCAAAAAATACTAAACAGCCTAGACGGGTCTCCTCTCATTTATAACCATTTTGTAACTATCTTATGTTTAATGACCATTTAGTTAGGACTTCAGTTTCACACCTCATCCAAAGCACAGCACCCCTTGCAGCCGCATTGATTTTGGAAGTTCTGGTCTAGAAGATGAGGCCACATATTGGTCCAATAGCATCACATCTACCATCTACCTGGTTTTCCATAGAAGTCTCCCATCCCAGTACTGGCCAGGCCCAGCTTTACTTGGCCTCTGAGATCTGACACAATCAGCTTAAAGTGGGGCAGACTGTTGTCTGTTATTTAGTAAAGTCTAAAACATTATTTTTTCCCTGAGAGTCCAAAGGATTAGGAAGAAATATGATCACCTTAGAACAGTTTTGTTCATAAACTCTCCTATGAGACTATCTATTTTATTGCAAATATTTCAAGAAGAATAAGCAGTTATACGTGTATATCAGACAATTCCATTCTCTGTGAAAACTCGGTTCTCATGGAAGTTACTGTATTTCATCCACCTCCATGCTGCTGGAACTAGCTGGCAGCAACCTGTTTAAGAAATTGCCTTGGAGCTGAACTGATCATGATTCCAACAATGTGAAAATAGAACCATTTACTGGAAAGGTTTGATAAAAGCTCCTATTCTTTGGGAGTTCAATGCTGCTAGGTGAAAGAGGAAACTGTGTTACCTAACATCAAAATATGCTTTATAGGGTTGCCATGGCAATGCTTTGTAGGATAATTTACTGTGAATGACAGACATGTTGGTCAGACTGAGCCCAAGGTACAAAATCAGACAGAATCATGTAAAAAGGAAACACTTGAAACACTGTAGCACGATCCAGTTAACCGTTGCTTTTGTTTCAGCTGGGTTTGAAATAGAGATTCCGAAGTGAGAATGAGGGATAACATGATTGAATTCATAACCAAGGCATGGAAATCCTCTTTCTTTAAAGAAACCATAGCATTCACTTCAAACAGTTCAGCTAAAATGAGAAAACTGGCAGGATTTTCAAAGCATTTTTCTCCAGAAGGGAATTTATTCCCACTTTTCTGAAATCATACATTTATAAACGCATAAATCTAAAGAGCAAAGTCTGATCTGAAAACAAAAGTACATACAGTATTTTATTTTAAGTTCAAATTTAGGCCCACATTTTGTCAAGACTTCTTTCAACTTGCCTATTGTGAACTGCAGACCAGCTACTTGATGGCAGCTTTTCATAGTGTAAAAGCAGGACTCTTGTGCCAAAGATCTGCCAAGTCAAGTACTGATTCTGGAAGTTGTTATTGGCAGGTAGGTTGGACTGTACCAACAGAGTTAAGAACTAAAGAACTGACGAGAGCTAAGGGCTATGACTCTGCTGTGCCTGAACTAATAACTTGTTATAAATAGGGGTGGAAAACATTTTCCCAGAAATGACAAATTTCTGCTAAAGAAAAGGTGCACAATTTTGGTTATTTTAGAATGCTGAAGTGGATTGTACCATAGAACATATTCATTCTTTGTCTACAGGAAATGTTCATTTATTTTGAAGAACAATGAGCTTTTGTAATAGCATATCGTCTATAATGCACAACACACTTAAGGCAAGGGTGCTCATAATAAAAAAAAACACTCTCCTGGGAAACAGTTGCTTACCACCCAAGTGCTTCTTGAAACACCAGAATATAAGATTTTACATATGTCCCCATGCTGTATGTTTTAGCTGCACTTCAGTGTCTGAAAAATTACTCCTGAGAAAGAATGGCGGCTAGCTTTGCTTTTAATCAATTTCTTTCAGTCTGGCCTTGCTTCATTGATTGGCTGTTCTTCACTGATGCTGACACAAGGAAACTCAATACTCACAAATTCAAACAACTGAAGTGTGACCCCAGAACAAAAACAAGACACTGCCCTCCTAGAGCCATCCATCTGTTATCAGCAAGCCACTTATCCTGGTGATGGTCATTGCAGGTTGGAGCCCATCCTGGAAGCAGAGGGTACAAAGTTCAGCCAAAAGCACGCGACTGCTCTCTCACTGAATGGGACATCAGTGTATCACAAAGCAACAGAGAAAGGAAGCAGAACAGCCAGTCAACCCTAGCCAGCATGCCTGTTTGTGGTGGAAGTTAACAGGGGCACCCAGAGAAAATCCACATGAACACAGGGAAAGCAAATAAACACCACACAGAAGTCCCAGGCCAGAACGAACCCCAGCTTTCTGCCACTTCCACGCTTTTCTTTTTTAAATGAATGTTTGATGTCTCTCTACATATAAAGAACAAAGCATTTCAAACAACAGACAATTCGAATGCATTATTGTGATCAATGCAATACAATATTATATAGTTCATTACAAGTACCAAGTATAAAACTACTCTTCAGTCACAACACAGGAAAAATTGCATATTAAGGATGTATACCGCATAAGTGGGTATTTTATTTAAAATATGTCAAAAACAATACGATATTTATTGTAAATTAACATAAAGGTAGACTTTATACTGTAGATGTAAGTATAGTACCTAAAATATATTAGTCAAAAACATATACCTAAGTTCCAGGTGCATTTGGAACAAAATTAAAGTAAAAGAAAACACTGACTTAGCAAATGATTATGACGTAACAGTAATCCCTAACATGCCTGCCAGAGAACGATGGTGATAAATGCAATCTAAGTGGTTATGTAGAATTCTGAATAATCAGAGAGATTGGTGGAGGCACTGTATGCCAGAAAGATTTAGACAGAGGAACATATACTAGAGGAATCAAGGGTCTCAGAATCTATATGGGCATAAAGACAAATTTCTGCATTAATACTAAAGTGTTAGCATAGAAGATGCTGAAATGCTACAAGTACAGTACTAGAATTGGATAAGAAAAATATCCAGAGCCTGATTATAATAGCAAATATACTTACTGAAAGTAATAAAAGATGTTATTTCAAAGGCCGTTAGCAAAATTCTTTCAGCACTCACTCAAGACATGAAAGTACCCATTGACTGTTAAAACTGCTTGTGTAGCAAAAAACAAGGTAACAAAACTGAACCACATAATTATAGACCAATAAGTGAAGTTGAGAAGCAGGAGGATTATCTATATGTAAATAATATGCTAGTGGGTAGTAATCATGCATTTAGAAAAGATAGGTCATGGTTAACTAACTTCTTAGAGTTCTTTGAACAAATAATGTCGTACTTTTAGACTTTTGGAAGGCTTTTCATAAAGATCCTCACAAAATCTCCAATTAAGGAAATAGATATATTTAAGTTAAGAAATGGTTAATGGACAGGAAAAGAAAGCACAAAAAATAAGAAAATGATCAACCTCAGGTAATTAGCAGACTTTTAGGACTGCTGCTCTTCCTATCTTATATCATTGATCTTGATTCTGCTATAGTAAAATGCTGAAATTCAGATAATAGCAAAACTGGAGGATTAGCAAAAAATTGTAAAAGCTGGAAAGAAAATTTAAAAGATTTAGATAGAAGTGAAGACTGGGCAAACACACCTAAGAGATTATATTTAATGCAGATGAGCGCAGGGTGTTACATGCTGTTGGCAAAAAAATAAACTTAAGAACATGGAAAATATTAATGTATTTGAATACATCTTTTACATTTTCTAGAGAATGTGAAGAAGCAAGAAAAAAGGCAAAGGTCAAAAACATCCTACACTGACAGGTAAAAAAACTGAACCCTTTTAATCTTATCACACAAGACTACAAGAGACTACAAGTGATCAAACTCCACGAAGGCACTGACAAATTCAACCCAGTAGACTTCCTCAAAATCAGCGTGAAACATGAACTAGGACACAAGTAGAAATTACATGAAAGTATATTTATAACTGAGGCACAATCATTACACAAAGATACCTGGTAGAGTTGTTGAAACCATAACCTGGTTTCTTTCAAGAATGGCTGGTTGAGATTGTTGCATAAATGATGTACTAACTTCCAAATGAGCGAGATGGGTTGAATGGCCTTCTCTCATCTCTCACATTAACACATAATTAATACAGAGCAGATCAGATGAAGTGAGAAATTGCTTTACCAGTTGAATTAAAGGGTAACTTTTGGCCAGATTTAGGGAGGCCAAATTGTAAAAGCCCAGAGTGGAATTTAACCAGGACATCCCTAATGAATAGTGTTGTGGAGCCAAGCAGTCAGGATGTTGGTTTAAGTTTTCATCCAAAGGATAGCAATTGTACTACAGCACAATGTCCTCAGTCACCATGATGGCAAATTGTGTTTGGCAAAGCTGTCAAATGTCACATACGAGTCCATACAAGTGCCACATACTGGTCCCCCAACACCATTTACTGCAGAAATGTGATTTTCCCTGGAACAATTTATCATGTCAATCAGGCATGAAAGGGAGGAATTAGAGTTTGTACAAATAACTAACACATCATCTACATATAGTAGGACTTTACTTTTCACACTTTGTGACCATTTACTTGCATACTTACAGTTTGTTTAATTAATTTTGCTAAAGACTCAATTAAAAAATTAAATAACAGAGGTGAAATAGGGCAAACATTTGCTTTCTTTGTATAAGTCATAGGGGGCAGAAATTTTCCAGTTTACATGGTAGTTGTGGGATGTGAATAAACAGATATCAAGTATCCCCAAAATCCATCTTCTCTAAAGTAATATATAAAAAAAATTAGTCTAAAAATGCATTGACAGATACAGCAGAATCACAATTATCTCTGTCCAATACCTGTGGGTCATTACCTAAAATTATCTGCTGAAAATATGTCATTACCTTTCTGGTCATGATAATTAACTGTTAAATAACCTCTTGAAGTTTATAAACCAGAATGTTCAACAGGATTTTTAAATCTATGTGAAGAAATGAAACTGGATGATAGCTCCTAGAGGGGGAAGGACTTTAATCTGGATTTAAAATAAGATTTCCATTTGCAATTTTAACTGCATTTTGGTACTGTGTTATTTGATTTAATAATCTAGAACAGGGATGCCCAGTCTTGTTCCTGGAGTGCTAGTGTGTCAGCAGGTTTTATTCCAACTCAGCTCTTAACAAGCTAAACTAGCTAGTTACTGTCTTAACACTAGCCCACCATGACTAGGATTGGACAGCCTGGTCTAAACTAATTTCGAGTTTTAAATGGTTTGGGTATATCATCCCCAGGAATTTTCTTTATCAGTAATTTTATAACATTTATAACATTTTTTGTCATATGATATGAACAAAATCTGGGTCAGTATAATTTTTATTTACTGTAATTCTATACTTATTGCAGGAAGTGTACAGTTTTTTTTAATTCTTCATTGTACATTATATATACTGTATACAGTATATGTTTCCAGGTGTTTCCTAAAAATATCACCTATTTTAGAGATATACAACCTCCAACAAAGAGGAGTAGGGCGTACTTTTGAATTGGTGGGTTGCCTTTTAAAGCAGTCAGACACTTTCACAAGAATGTGGTGCTGGTGTAGAGGTGCTGTATTTTTATCACGGCAACCTTCATGAATAAATGCATTTCTCCATTCATCTGAAAGTGTGTCGGCAACACTCGACTGTGCACAGAGCATAAAATACAGAGGGTCAAAAAATAGAATCAAAATAATCAAGGTGCTAACATCCTCTGCACACAAATATGGATTTAAAATTAGGATATTTTTTATTTTCATTTGCAATTTTAATTTACCTGGGAAACATCAAAGTCATACAGCTGCAACAAGCCAGACCTTCCCCTCCATCTCAGAACCTGTTGTATAAGGTGTTTCTTCACAAGATGTTCTTGACAGAGCAGAGTGTTATTAATGAGCTTCAGCATTGTATTGTTGCTTAAAAGATGGAAAAGGAATAACAATGCTACTGAAGATCTTCAGTGAAGACAGCTGTGCTTAATGCCTCACTTGAAGTGACCATTTACCTTTAAACACGAGAATAATTACAAAGTCCATTTGTTTTATTTTTTCATTTCTTTTTAAAGGAAACACAAAGGTTACTTAAACTAGAAAAATGGCAGAGTTAAATTAGAGCTCACACATTTCACATCATTATTCCACTTTGTGTCTTGCTAAAACGTCTTACAGTGCATTTACTTTTCCAGGATGCTGGTTCAAACCCCAATTTCCAGATAGTGACAATAACGCAACAGGCCTTTCATGCTCATTCACACTCAAGAATACCAACACCAAATTTTTTCACTTTTAAGTTTGGTTAATGCTGTTTTTTCCAACTTCTAGACAGTAGCACGTTATGATTTTGCTACAGAAAACGCAGATAAAACATATACTTTAGTGAGACAGCACCATATAGCCATTCCTGATTTCTGATCAAGAATCTGTAAAAGCTCTGCAAAATCTTGGCCACATCAGATTGTGGAGCTTTGTGTAAGCCCTGTTTCTTTTAGTTTACTTTTTTCTCATCAACATTTAGTTTGCAATCAAAATGTAGTCTATCAAAGCTATTATCATTCACATTACATAAAAATGCTGTGTACAGTATATATATGTATTCAGTGCATCGATATATGCCGTTTGTTCATCCACCAAATTAGCTGCACATACTGTATCTAATCATTTTCAACAAATCAACTTATTTTCTATAAATCTGTTCTAGGAATCTGTAAACATGGACATGGAGAGCTACAGTTCTTCAGTTTTATAAGCAGCCACTGAGCAGAGATCTTGAAAGCAGGTTAAATTATCCTTACTAACCTACTGATTAATTTAATTAAATCACTCATCTAAAATGAAAACAAAAAAACATTGTAGCATGACCCTGGATCCTTACTCAAACATAGTATGTGGATTGATATTACACATACTTTGATGTGGAACAGTGAGAACAATTTTTTAATTGTTCGTTTTCTATATTTTAATCAGTTCTTCTGTAGTAGCTTCCATATCCTGCCCGTTTTTAACAAAATGTCAACATGATGCCTGTTTTTTTTCCTTTCTAGAGTGGCAAGCCATTGTTTTCATGTTTGTGGGAATTATGCACAACTGGAATGGCATTTGAAGGAAATGAAATGTCATTAATGTACCAACCTACACACTGCCTTAATGAAACTTGAGCAACATTCCGGCAGTAAAGCTTTCAAATCCACTCCTGACCCATTTACAAGGTCACATAGCAAACCATATAAACAAGCAGGCCTGCTATGTCATTGGAGGAGTTTTGGATATTGTCCTAGGTTTATTTCCACAGTTATTGAGAAACATGTAGCACTTTCCCATTGCAGTGATGATGGATACTGGTACAAGATCAATGTGAGCTGTCCAAATGATATTTAAGAATAAAAAGAAAGCAAAATGATACTTCTGAAGCACATGTCTTTCAGGGTTTTCAAGAACTTTGCATCCAGACTAGGAGGTGTGAGACACGGAGACATTGGGGCTGGGCAGGTTTATTGGGTGCATTATAAGTAAGATTTAAGATGGCACTGGGGTTTCTTCTCACCAGAAATAAAGACTCTGTCTCAGATGCCTTTGGCACCCAGCTCACACCAGCAGCTCCGAGCATGCCATCTTTCACACCCACCATCAGATGTTCTAAAAAAGGGATAATCTTGCACAGTCTCAGTTTTAGAGTTGGTGTCTTTAACAGCAATCTTTTTCACTGTGCAAACCGCTTCAGCTTGTGTTGTTCAGGTTCTTTAGTTCAGAGCAAGGAAAGCAATGCCAGCCTTTATTGCCTAGAGCCTCAGGCTTCCCAGCTGTGCTGTTTATCTCAATATTCTGACTTCTTTCAAGAACCAGATGGATGAGATCCTTGGGTCAATCAGATACAAACTGGATTCTGACTAGATTGGCTTTCTCTCATTTGTAATCTCACTTATGCTCTTATGTGCTTAATATTTACAAAACTAGAAATATTGCAAAACAACAACAAAATAACTTTGCATCCTTTTTCTATCTCTCTTAGGAAGTAAGATAAGACTTTAATCTAGAGGTTTTACAACATCTAAGGTAAGCCAAGAGAAAGCAAGAGTGTTAAATCTTCACACATTGGCTGTAAGATACATACAGAGCTATTTGCATTGCAAACTGCATTCGGAATCCTCCTAATTAACACCTTCGTAAATTATAAAGGGGAAGATGCATGCAGTAAATGTCTATTTGTATTGTCTATTGAATCTGGAGGTCTGTACTCAGTCTATATTTTTACAGCTAATGACAGGATAAATCCTCACTCCTTTAAAAACACAACAGCCAGATGTGTTTGGAAGCCATCAATGGAAGAAATACAGTAGTATAACTTCAGTCTTGAAGTATCTTGAAACTTCTACTGTACACAGCTAAATAAACAAGAAATTGCAAATTACAAAACATTTACGACATGTTCCTTTAATGTTATTAAACTGGTTTAATTGTTGTTTCATTATTTATAGAAATAGAAATTTAACACATTTTACATAAGTATACAGTGTGTTACATCTTGTCTTCTTAAACAATGCTAAAAGTTGCAGAATATATTACTTGTCTTGTTATTGCAGTTTTGTATCAAAGTCATATTTTCTGCCCGGCTAAAATGGGAAAGATAATTCACATTAAAATAAATGGAATTTATTTTGAACAGTTCAAAACAAGAATAGAACATAAACAGTATAAATTGCTGGATAAACTGTGTATTGTTGCAAGAGATACAAACAGTTGCAGGCAAACTGACATCAACATGTGTCTGAATCATATTTATTTATTTTTATTTATAACTGCAGTGAATATTGATTGTTAAAATGCAATACCCTTATCGGTGAATCTTCTTCCATGTTTATTGAATGTTCATTGATTCTAAAAAGTAATAATTAAGCTGCTCTTAGGAATTAAAAACTTGAAAATGTAGCATAAATCCATCAGATTACATTCTTTCAGATACTCCAGTCAGGTAATTAAAACATTGAAGAATGAACTCAGTCTTACTGTGTTAAAAACTGGCAATGTGTATCTAGACAGGTCCTGTGTATCCTTGGGTGTAAGATAGCCTTCACCTGAATACAAACTGCAGGATAGGAGCAAGGCCTCCACTTGTTATCAGCTTGTGAAAGCTTTCGGCACTGACTTCCTGAGAAAAAAAAACTTCCTCCGGCAGTTTGGCTGAGGTGGAGATGTAAAATGTTGTAGCCATTCACATTTTGGCCTTAATAGATGCATGTTGTTTAAGCTAATAATTATAACATTTAAAGGTAACTGAAGCACTTCAAAGCTCAGGTGTCAAATTAGCAAGGTGGGCATACATTTGCCACTCCAACGGTGAGAAAAAGGGGAAAAAATATGGCAGAGCTGCCACTTATCAGCTTCCTCTTCTGTCAATGGCATGACCAGAAAAAACTTATTGCATTTCTGTTCTGTAACTTTCTCTAATCTGAGAAATGGAAGGAACATGACAGGGAAGCAAAGGGTTTCCATTTTGCTGTGTGTTTTTAACAATTTATTAAATAAAGCTCTCATTGAAAGACATTTCGTAGGTCACCAGCATGTATTAATCTATAAATTTTAAAAGCATTACCTAATTCTTAGGTTATTCAATTTCATATATACACTACCACCGACAGTAACGCACTGTGGAGAAAGGGTTAAACGTTTTGCTGGCTTAAACGTTTCATATTTTTTTCTTTGCTCAGTGGCCATGAAAATCAGAAACACAGAGGACATGCAGAGATCTGCTGTCATTGCAAATAAACTGTATTGCAAATAACCTCCAGAAAAACTGATACATTTACATATTAATCTGAGAAGGTTTTATGACAGTTGAATAATATCAGTAAAATACTTTACAGGTTCATTAAAAAGATGGAGATGTGTTAAATACCCCCACACCACCATCATACATCTTCCACTATCTCTTTTCACACAGGTGAAGACGGCAGTGCCCTAAAAAGACAGAAACCATCAGGGACAATGACATGGTGGGGACTGGAACTTCACCAGGTATACTGACACCTGCCAAGGGAAAGAATCATCAGGAACTATCCAACATGGGAAAACACCAAGATTATCTGAGATACTAGTGAAATCCAAGCAGCATGGAACAGCAGTACAACACATAATGAATAGATGTGCACAGATCTGCGCCTGTGGCTGGAAAGTTGCTGTTTCGTATCCCATGGCCGGCAGAGGAATCCTACTCCGTAGGGCTCCTGAGCAAGGCCCTTAACCCCAACTGCTCTAGGGGTGCCATATAAAAAAATGGCTCACCCTGCACTCTGACCCCAAGCTTCTCCGCCTGTCAGTGTGTCTGTGTCTCATGGAGAGCAAGTTGGGGTATGTAAAAAAAAAAACAAATTCCTAATACAAGAAATCGTATAAGGCCAATAAAGTGATCTTAAATCTTAAATAAGGAAGTTACAGTAATACAGCTATAGTTAGATGGAAAAAGCAAACACAGACAGACAGCAACATTAATGAGAATTCCAAACCGAGCATAGGATATGGGAGGAAACTTAAGAGAATCTCCACACTAGGTATCCAGGGCTGGATTTATATCCAGGAGCTGCACAGCAGGGCTGATGTGACGGCTCTTGCATTCTGGTAGGGAGAGAGTTCCCTTAGCATGAGTGTCTGTTCTCCACAGAGGAGGAGGGGGTCTTGCTAATTGCCATCTTTATTTAATACTGTGATTAAAAAGGTTAAATATAGGTTCTGAGGGCAATGAATACCAGTGGTGGGAAGGGGAGACACTGGATCTAAAATAGATGGGGTCCTGACACACATCCCCCCATCTACACCCACCACCACCCACACAGGACTGGAGCTAACGGAACTATACCTGAATACATACAGCACCTACGCGTCTGTAGGGACAATAATTAAAGTGCATCGTACTGCCATTCTGGTTTGGGGCTTTATGGTTATAAGATTAACTCTTTAATGGGTTTCAACATTTTTCTAGATTTTCTCTACGTTTGTTCAACATCTGTTCCTTTCTATATTATCATCCTGCTGTAATGGCAGTAAACTGTGACCACTTAAAACAAGCTGTGAAAGGGTAACACAGCTGTGTGTCCTCTGCTAATGAATGCTAGAAAAAGTGCTCTTTGTTTGCTTACAGGCTACAATGCCCTGCTGTGCAGTGGTTAGTTAAAGCACACTGGTAAAGGCATCAGCTTGAGTGAACAATGGAAGTAGATTCTTGTCATCATACACAATGTCATATATTTTGTAGCATTGCTGAAAAAGTTTCCCATCCATTTCATGCTCACATAGTTACTGTGAGCAAGAGCCTAACCCAGCAAGATACACAATGGTCTGTAGGACAAAACATCTGGAGACACCTCTCACAGATACAGAAGCAACATGCAGAATCCTTACAAAAGGCACCCCAAACCAGAAGCAACCCCAAGACCCAAGAGCAGTGAGGCAGTAGTCCTCAGTTTTCCCAGTCATCATCTATGAATTTATATAGCTCAATGTTACTGCAGCTCTTATCAGCATGATGAACACTAGATGCACATACTGCATCTTAGAAAATGCACCGTCAGTCAGTGGACCATATGTCTGTTATATCTAAAATGATAGATATTTTGAAATAGGAAATAAAGAGGTTAGAATGTTTCCCATTTGGCTTATCTAGCTTTTATTTTTAATAGATAATTGATTCAAGGATCTCATCTAAGCCATTTCTTCACAATAGCCAGGGTATGTGCATGTGAGTATTCATTAAAGATTACGGGAAAGATATGACAAAGCACTCCTCTATGAATGCTTTGTTCCATTACTTGGAAATGCAGTATTGGCTTAGTTAATTTCATTCACAGAATACATGCAGTATCATCTTACCAGTTAATGTACCTGTATGAAATATCTCTCTGTAGTTTCCTTTTCACTTTAACACATTAAAGATAAGAAAAACAAATGTCATCATTGTTTCAATGGTCTTTTATAGCATTAATTTTGTATGTATGTAGTGTTACAATATTTATATGGACACTTGGTTAAGTGAAAACAAAAGCACAACTACCGTATGTATGACATGAAGCAATTAATATGCTATATACACTTGTAACACTGAGTTGGAGTAGTGGCTACATCTATATACACCATGATTTGAGGAACATGAATTCAAGTCTTCCTTGCATTTACTGATATTCTGACATTTAGAAAGATACTACAATTCAATTTCTCCTGTCACCCCAGCTGTGTTAATGGAGTACCAGATTTGTGATATACTAGCACCATATCCAAAAGGGAAGCTACACATTCTCAGTTCTGTTATAGTTACAGAATAACAGGATAAGATCCTGCTATATGAGCCATTAGGACTGCAAAGGATTTCAGTTTAAATCTCCTTTACTATATGACTTTTTTCCATATAAAATGTATAGGATGAGTAAATGTTTGAGGTTGAATTTGGTAATATCCTGTATGATTTATACTTTTTTTTCTTTAGTTTCTATCTCTATGGCTTAAGACGTAAATAGTGCCAAGCCATTTTTTATTTAATTGTAAAATGTTTTCATTTGCTGTCTCATGGCGAATTAACGTGAGATAACAGAGAAACGGACAATGAAGCTTTAATTTCTGTCACTAACAGACAGCCAAATGATACAGAAACAGAAAAACCAAATGATAAAGTGCATCAAAAAATTACATATGTTCTACTAATTTCATCCTGTTGAAACATAAATGTTTTTATTGTTTGTAAAAACAGAAGGCAGATTCAACAGATCGAGCTAGACAGACCAAACTACTAAAGAACAACTAAAGCAGATTTGTACGTTGTGTCAAGCAAGTAGCTGGCTTTTTTTTTCATTTTTGGCTAATCAAAATCTTAATCAGAAGCAGCTTTCCTCCCAAAGATAAGACAGAAACCGACCTGCCATGCCAACAGCATCAAAGCATCAAAATTCACTGTAAAAGCAATAATCCCTGTTTGGCGGCAGGCCCCACTTCCTTGGGTGGGTTCAGGTCAATGGGGAGGCGAGGTTACCAAAAGCTACAACCCAAGAAGCAAAATCAAAGGTGCTCCAGCCAGCAGTGCCATATGGCTTCCTCTGTTTCACACACCCATACACACATGGAGGGAGTGTGTCGGGCATATGGTAGCGCCGGTATGTGATGTTTTGTCTGACATCCTCCCACTTTTTTAAAATGGCCATGAATTTGGCTTTCAAGTCCTCCCCTGACCTCCAGCTGGGGGGCTTGATCTGTGGGAGGAGAACGAGTCAATCCCATTGACACCAGCCTGTCTGCAGCTGGCCACATATCACACATCCCTCTGCTGTCAATTACACTCCTCGCTCTAGACCTAATTAGGCCCTTCCCCAGGAAGTGTGGAGGTGTGAATACACGGTGTGAAAGTTGTTTTTAATAACAGGGACACGAAGTGGTGAGGCTGCTGGAATGATAGATGCCACATGAAAGAAACATCAGCTCCGCTTTGGGAGAGAGCTGTTGATTTAGGATGTGGCCTTGATTCAAAAGTCTTTTGTCATGAAGATTCACCAATCTTCCTTTCCTTTTCATATTCGGATTGTGTTATGTGTAAGGGCTACCCGTCTCACACTTTCTGGACAAACTGGCTAATTGAAAATAGATGACATCCTCCCTCTGCTTCTGCAATTTTCATTCGATGTGCATAAGAAATTGAATTACTTTACTATGAAAATCCTGTAAAGGTGGCCCAAATGCCAATCATTAATTTTTACTACATTTTTTACATGTGGAGATAATGTAGAATAAAGAAAAAGGGAAACTACCCACAAAAAATGAAGAACATTTTAAAGTTTTCAAAAATTTGGTGATTAAAAATGTCTTCAGAAAATATAAATTCACAATGGTTCTGCATGCTGTTTCTTCTAGAATTATGTTAATTTGACAGACATTTATCTTCTGAAAAGAAATAAATTCAGTCACAATCTTGGTAATTTTCTCATTGGTAATTTTAGCTACAAAATTGTTAAAGTTGTTTTTCTTTTATATTGCACATAAATGTTTTGTTCAACAAACCTAACAAAATGATTATCTTGAAATAGTCATATCATATAACTGGGACAATTCAGATATAAAAATACATATGTTATATACACTGTACACTACAAAGAGAATGATTTTGGTACCTGATCCTCAGTAAGCCTGCACTTATTTGAGGGCAAGTAATCTGGTTAATTGGATTTTGTGTTATGTACCTCAATTTATGTACAATAAATGTCTATTGTATAACATTAAAAAAGAGAAAGAAACTGGAACAGAGCTCTGAAAATTAATTAACATATTTAAGATTCATCATGTATCACATTACTTTTTTAACAGAGTATTTGGTCTTCAGACCTCTGCATTTGGAATAGTCTCTCTTTTGTGCCTTATGATAACTACGTCATCAGCTCTTGTAACTTGCTATATTGTATGTTGTTTTGCATTTTCATGGACACAAAGCTTCTAGAAAAAAAAACAGTACACGATATATGTTAGTATGTCATGGCTTCCATTGTGTGATAAAAGAAAAAAGAATGTTAGAAGTCTCTATTACATGAATGTGGTGCAGTCACAAGTATATGCAAAGCAGACTAACAAAGAGCAGTCTGTTTTTTTATCCTCTGGTATGTATTGGTCTTTATGTGACCAACCATGGACAATCCTACAGCAGAGAGGAAGGACTCCAAATGAGGGAATTTGTCATGACTTACCAAAGTCAAACCTAGCCCTGTGCCTTTACTATGAGCGAACTGTTGTTACAATACATAGAAAACCAAAAAAATGGAAAAAATAAAAGAGGCTGAGATGAAGATGAAATGAGTCATAGGTTCTCATCTACAGTACCTACAGTTCTACCACTTCTACCTACAGAGAGAAGAAGCCATTTCTAGACAGTACATTACCACATAACAATAAAGCAATTTATATCTGCTCCTTCCTCTTTGGAACAAGGCACAAAATAAGGTTAACCATTAGCTCTTTGTTGTTTACCTCTCTTTGGATCCTCTGGCTGAAGCAATCAAATGAAAACCCCCATTACTATTATGGACATTAGGCACATCAAACCTATTATAATCCAGTAACATTTTACTCTTTCAGCCTGAACCAAATGGTTTAGATGTTTTGGAAAACAGTGGGAGGCCAGGAAGCAATACAATCTATTCCCAGTATCATACTTTCCAATATCTTAGTAAAGATCTTTTGCAATACTGAACCAGATAGACAGGAGAAATTGTATGAACAATGTGAAGCACTGGTACAGTACTTTGAGGCACCCTTACAATGATAATCAACCTTGTTCCATTTGAGAGCCTTGCAGTTTCAGCTGAGCCAGAGCCTGTGGTTGCTTGGCAACAAAGTGAAGCCTCACAAGTTCAAATAATAAACAGATTACTGAACTCTTAAACACTGTCAGTCAAGAACCAAAGTAATAATAAAAAAACAGCGCGGCTCAGAAATATTGTCGCCAACAAGCTTAGATTGCATGTACATTCAGTCCAGCAACAAAAATTATGTCAAAGCCTTAATCACTCCTGGAAATATATTTCTCAGGACTGATGTTTAAGATGAGTAAAGCACTCATTGTATTGATGGACTCTTACTGATGCACTGAGTGCATTACAGGCAATTTCCTGACAACGTCAGACCCAATAGATGCAATTTTCAGCAGCCTCATTTGTTCAGTCATCAAGACTGCAAGACATCCGTTCTCAGGATGGTAATACAACACTTTCCCTCAGAGCAATCCCATTAGAAATAATTTTTCAAAGAAAATTCAGAAGTCTTCTCTATATCTGCAAGATGTATTACATAGAAGAGAACTGCAAAACTATATGTTCCATATATAGACCTACTAAACTCTCACATTATCTAAAGATGTACCCCACCACCACGCCTATTCCCCACTTATATACTAGGTTTATGGTACATGTATAGTGTCCATTCTGTAGTGCAGTGTACATAATATAGAGAAAATGTTGACAGGTGTAATCCTTTGAGACACTTTCCTATCAGAAACATGTTCTCCTCAGAACACTATTTAAAACAGACATGAATAACATTAGAACTGTATTACTAAACAAAATCTAAAAAAAAAAAACCTTCAGAGTCACAAATATTTAACACACTCAAAAGTAAGAGGACTCAAGAGTAGTGCAACCAATAACCAGATTCCAAGTCCTGTCTATGTCATTAACCCGCTGTGACCCAACCTCAACTGGACAAACCTAACCTTGAAGTCAGGAATACTATTAGGATTTACTTACACTGGTGAGCTTGTGGTAAGGACAACCTTCATTATGTCTTCAGCTGGTGCTAAATCTCCTGTGAGTACTGTGGGAGTCATCATGCCTCGAATGGCTGCATGGCTCCATAACAAATTTTTTACAGAAGCGGGCTGGTAGACTTGGTTAACCATTAGCTATTCCACACAGGGAGGCAGTAAATGGACAAATAAGTGCCAAATGCTAATTTAAAAATGTAACGTTTTGCCTGAATCATTGATTTACTTAATGTCATAGCCACAGGCTATACAAGTCATGGTTCAAAGGAAATTTTCAGAAATCATTTTATTTTCATACTGAGTCCCATCTCAATTCCTTTGCAGTCCGATGACATTGTACAGTACATATACCATATAAACTTCAAAAGAAACTGAAAAAAAAAAGATTTCCCCAGAGATCAATCACATCTAAATGATTCAGGCTGATGCATGGTAATATTTGAAATTCTTTAAATGCTTATGTTTTAATATATACTAGAAATGTAACATTTCAAAGACAGATATTAAAGGCTATTGCCAATGAGAGTGGTTTAGAGGAAAGGGAATCTCTACTTTTCAGAGATACAAAGAACAAATTTTATAACAGCTCAGGGGATAGGACATGGGTACGACAGAGAATAGATTTGCTTTTGAGCACGGAAAACCTAGGGGACCCTCTAATACCAATTGCTAAAACTTAGTCTCTCAATGAATCCTCAAGAAGTGCTGAAACTTTGTTGTTATGAATGTTAATGATTAGATTTTTAGTTACATAACAATCACCTCTATCACAGAATTTCACAGTTTTTTAAGTCACGACAAAGTCTTGGGCATTTTCCTGAGGAAGATCCTTTAATGTAATTGTAACATACTGAAATAAATTCTTATTGAGCTGATGTGAATCCTGAAACAAACCTTGCTAGGTTAGAGCTGGCACATAGAAATGTAGGCTGTGGAGTTTTATGGAGAAAAACCTAGTTTCTTGGAAACCATGAATCACAGTGATATAAATAAGGCATGGGAGTACAGTAAATGTTACTGACAGCAAGATAGAACGCAAAACATGACAGTTCATTCTGATAAAGGGCTGAGTAACCTAGTTAATTTGTACTCAATGGCAGGAAGCACAAAGCCGGATTAACACAAAGATTAGAGCTAATCAGCTCTGTGCAACCAGATACACACATCCCGTGTGAGCTCCATGAAGAGGACATTCATTTACAAGCACTCAACAGCAGTTGAAAATAAAGATTCATGCAAGTGTGAAACGTTCCGAAGAGGCATTGCGAAAGCCTAGCTAAAGCACCAGGGTACACGCTTTGCTCTCTAGTCCAGGCCCACGTTGATCTATTTCTGGGAAATCGGTACACCAGCAGGACCTGACTCATGTTTCTAGGGTGTCCAGGTGCCACAGCACCTTAATCTGTGATGACAACACTCACTGCATTTGTCTGTAAACCTGTTCTCAAGGTGTTGACCTCAAAAGGATGTGCTTAACACTTTTAACTTACCTTTACATTTCCTTTAACAAAATCTTTCGTTTTACAGTTTTGGTGCACCTATTGTTTTACCCCTGTATATTTACCCTTATACTTCCTTTACACCCCTGTATACTTATTATATCTTTACACGACCTGTATACTGACCTTTACACTCATTTTACAGAACGCAATGGGGGTGACATGAGTTATGAATGACAAATGTCAAGTCAGACTTCCTGCTGGGACTCCCAGGCACTGAATGGCAGTGGATTTGTGACAGGAGACCATGATGACAGTGATGGCTGGGAGCCATAATGACAAAGGGACTGAAGAAGGTTATACATTAACAATGTTTAGACATTCAAGGGGATAGCAGGACAGTGTATTTTAGAGCAAATCTGTAAGACAGACACATGGTTTTCTTGTTCAGGGTGCTATTTATCTTTATTGTGCTACAACAATAATAATATTGGAATCACTGACTATAATATGCACAAGTCTGAACTACCAGACACCACTGTGTGGCGGCTGTGTTTGCTTTAGTCTGTACTTGGAATTGTGTCAGATACAAATTCTCAGAAGCAATAAAAACACAACAAACAAGTTTTGCAACCAATAGTGCTTGTGGCATTTTAATGCCTGTCAGTAAATAAACAATGAATTTATGAATGGAGATAATTTTAAGAAAAGTTCATTATATGAGATATATTTTAAAGAGCATAGGTATATGACAGGGGAGAAGGCAAGCGATAGAAGCAAATAACATGAGCACAAGCAGCTTGTAGTCAAATAAAATGGCAGCTGTTTTAAACTTGGGCTCCCTTGTGTTTTAGAGCAGGCTGGCAAATAGGACCTGTCTTCACGTGCAATTTTTTTTTCCCTTTAGTTCATCATGATCCAGAGCCCTGGGTCTCCTTTTGAACACGTGCCTGCTGAGCTGCTTCCTGAAAAGATCCAAAGCTGCACGCCTGAAAGCATCTGCCACACTGTAATCCTCATTCAGACGACTGAGCTGTTGACCACGTAAGAAAATCACAACATACCATCTGCCTGTACTGTGTGAGTGTTTCATCTTCTTCGATAAGCAGGGCATATCTGAGCTGTTTACCACACGCCTGACCTGACTGGAAGGGCCTTCACTTCCTGTGCATTGTTTGCTTATTCAAAACAGGGATTTAAAGGGAAACAAAATGGCTTTCATTGGTGCGTTGCTTCAGTGATACTGAGGTTTACTACATATCTATCTTTCTGAAAGTAGAGTAAAATGTGGTGCGGTGCACCACACAGGCAAGGTACCTAACAAAAAGAAAAGCTGTCTAAACACAGCTTTCCACAAAGGATTTCCACACCCCTGTGTTTCACAGGACACTTTACTCGTCAGCATAACTGACCTTGGGATTGTGGTTTTGTCTGTCCGCTTTTCTAATCTCTCTAAACAGAGACAGTTTCTGGCCTTTCCCTGTGTGGGAGAAAATGAGTAACATACAAAAGAATTGACTATCTTATTGCTTTACTGTATATTATGCAGTTTTAACACCTTTGTGAGAACTAGAAACTAGTTTCATGAGGTAAAGTTACAGGTTACATATTTAAAAAGGTAAAATCAAACATTTTTAATGTACTATATGTTGCAAAATAAAAGAAGATCGAACACCAATCACAGCAAAAAGACAATGTCACTTTAAGATCCAGGTTTGTGTATTGAATGTGTCAGCTTCACATTCAGCTCATCTGTGAATCAATGAAGACAAGCTTCTCGTGCTGCAGGCTACATAGTCAAACACAATGTTAATTTTCCAATCGCTCCTTTTAACTGGCTCATACCCACCATCATTTCGCTACCTCATTAATTCTTTAGTACGCTCCTGGTTTAATGCACAGGAAGCTCTAGAGACAGAAGGCTTTTGTGCTCGTTAAACAGGTGCAACATTAGCTATACTCCTAGAGCAAAACAGCAATCTAAAATCATCTATAGCACAGTCTTCAGATCATAACGTTATACAGGCAAAGGCATAATCATACACTCACTCTTTAAAACACAGATTATCAGGCACTCTAAGCCAGAGTGGTGTTTGTGTTCTAATGAATTTCTGTATGTTAGTGTGGGACTGAAATCCACATATGAAGCATTTTGCCCTAAATTTCAGATTTGATTTTGGACCACAGCAGTGCTACTTTTGTACAGAAATAAAGATAGATAAGGAGACAACAAGATGGGATGGGAGAACCACAGCCTTTAACGTTGGTTGAAGTGATTTGAAACTACATGTCTTATTGTACTGTGTTGAATCTAGAAAATACCTTTACATTAGGGAACCATGCAAAGAGGTACAATTTGTTTCAATATTTATAATAAATGTCCTATGCTTATATTTAAAGTGCATATACTTTTTGCTGTAGCACATGTGTTTGTAAGAAAGATATCTTAACAATCCTCTTTTTTGATGATTCAGTGACTTTAAAGCTTTATATCAACTGCTTTCACAGTTTCAGAAATTGATTGTAGCACTGCAATGTGTGCAAGTCATGATCTAGTGCAAATATTTTCTATGCTAAGCATCTATAGTTCAAGTACGCAGCATGAGGAAATATTTAAATTACTTTCAATTTCAGATTCACAGAATATTCAGTAAACATGAATGAATTTAATTTAGTTTTAGAACTGTATCTATGCCTTTATGAATGTTATAAAATAAAAAAAGTGTTTTAATGTTTTCTAATGAAACTTCCCATTCTCTATAGAAACATTATGGTTATTTTTGTAAAGATAGAACAGGTAAAAAAAAAGGTTATCTGAATCAAAATTATTTATTTTTACACTAATTTTAGCATTACTTTTTCTGAAGTTTGCTGTTTTTCCATTGCCATCAAGCCGGACTTCTTAGTACAACAAAATGCAGTATAAAGAATTCTGGCATGGAGAGAAAAATCCATTTTAAAAAAGTATTCGCCCTGATTTTCTGCTTGACGGACTGGTGAATACAAAAGAACCTTACTTATGCCAGCTTGCTCCAACACACAGAATCACATTACATGTGGTTTTAAGTTTCCCTAGAGGAAAAACTTCTTTTTTAGATGTAATATAGCATTGCCAAGAAAACAGACATGAAGAAAGCACAAATAACTATACAAAAAATATGAAATGTTTATGATACTTTTTTTTATCATTAGTGTAACACTATGTAATACGTCTTCAATTCCAATATAATTATATTAAATTAAATTAATTCCTCAACACTCCCTCAACAGCTACTTAAAATAAAGTATATAATTGAGCCTCACTGATCATGCCTTACTTGCTTCAATTATTTTAGCTTCAAATTCTTGACAGAACTGGACAAAAAATCAAAAGAAAGTAAATACAGAGTTCCCATGCGAGATAAGAATATGGGTGTTGACTCTACTACCATTTGCTTTTGAGATCTTGGCAAGGGTTGTGTAGTTGAATTGTTAGGCAGCTGTCCAGCATTAATTTGCATTTGTTTTCTGAAAGGAAAGCCAAGCAAGCAGATAAGACCACATGAAGGGTCATGGCCAACAGAAATTATACCACCACACATTTACACAGACTCCTCACTTAATTCTGAACAACAAACGCTCAAACTCTTTCACACTGTCACAACACTTATGCATGCTCTTGAATCAGGTCCTTCCCAGACTCTCGCCTTCTCAGAGCCAGTCTGTTGTTTGTATGTTTTACAAAGAGACCAAAACTTCACTTCCTGTGGGTGCAAACATAGGCCGTGTCATTCAGATCTGCAGAGGACGGGTCATATAGAAAATCAAGTATCAGTAGAAAAATACACCAGCAAAATACATCTTGGGTGAATGATTTCACTAAATAGCTTGTGAAACAAAAGTGGTGATCTTGCTGAAGTTTTACAGGAAACACAAAATTGACACAAAACATATCTACAGCTAACATGTTTCAGTCAATCTTTGACTGTTAAGGCTGAAAACCGATTGCCTTTTTTACTGAGTTCCTGAACATGTCTTTCAAAGGCAGGTCTTGTTGAATTGGAATCTTCACTGGAAAACTATTTCATTCAGTTCCCACACATCATGAATCACAAAGGAGTAATTCTTCAATAGGGCAGGGAACAGAGCAGGACACACCTAAGGCAAAGGAGGTGTAGAACCGAGACAATTATGAGGTTGCAGATGTTCAAATGGATAATGAGCTGAATAAAGGACATCCCAGTGGGCAACACCTTTAGGAGGGGTGGCCAAAAGAAATGACAGGGCAAAATAACAAAATTATAGGAATGCCAGTTTAGGAACTCATGATTACTATTTTTTTTATTTCTTTATTTAGATGAAGTTTTCATCTAAAGCTACATGGCGTGCTAGTTTACAAAAACAGAATGCATCAAAAAGAAGGAATAGAAGAATTAATAATAAACGTTATTTTATATAGCGCCTTTGAACGTGGCATCTCAAAGGGACTTACAGACAAAAAAAACAACAACAAAAATCAGTTTTGATTAATTAACACAGGTAATACATAAATCCATGTGACTTATATTTAGCAGTACAAAACTTTACAGTAGACTTTTACAGTCTAGGAAATAATACCTGTGGTATTAGTACAATAAATGGAGTGTAACAACACTTGTGTCATAAAAAGAAAATCATACCAGGAAAAAGGCACTCCAGCAGGTACATTCCTTCCATCTTCTCCTCACGTCATTTGGCGGGCTTCAATCTCCACAGAGACAGCAGCAATTGGACAAGAGGTACACTCCTCACTGAAAACACTGGGGCTTTCGGGTGTCCAGCAAGTCCTAGGTGTTCCTGTTGTGAAAACAAAGGAAAATCTAACTGAATATATCCCACCAAACACTGCCCAGTTGTGCACCGCTGCTCAGGGGCATCATGGTCTTAATCAACTAATAATAGAGCCCGAGTAATAAGTGAATCTAAACCTAGAGTTAACAATCTTATTTATCAACAATCAACAATCTTGTTATTTTCCCACCCACTTTGGAATCACCAAATCGTATCGTGACATCTTGACACACGGTAATGACCCCTGTAGCCTCATGGAGAAAATGGAGAAGTTAAGACAGACTCCTCCCTCCCACCCATTGAATCTTTCATCTTTCCTCATTTTGCAAGCACCACAGTGACTTACAGGGGGGTTTCATGTAAATTGTGTCCTTTACAGTGCCTACACTTTAGCATTTAAAATGACAAAATGATGCATACTGTACATGTGTTTTGAAAACTTAATATTTTATTGCAAACTTGAACACTCCAACAGAAAACTTCTAAGGTTAATGTACATTACAGTAAATGTCAACAGATCCTAAAGAGAAAAAAATAACTGAAATGCATAAAGTGTAAGGTTTTCAAATCCCCGATCTCAATATCTGGTGGAAGAACCTTCGATAGCAATTACAGCTGCAAGCCTATTTGGCTGTCTCTGCTAACTTTGCTCACTAGCTTGATGCAATTGTTGTCCAGTCTTTTTGGTAGATTTTTTCAAGGCCTCTGTTTGGGGATCACTTATGGACAAGCAATTTTCCAGTCTTTCCACAGGTTCTCAAAAGGATTCAAGGTCAGGAATTTGGATCACTTAAGGACATTCACTCTATTATTCGTCAACCACTCTAAAGTAGCTTTGTCCATGTGCTTCGAACACATTTGCTAGCTATGTTCCCATCAGTCTTGACACATTTCTGTCTATCTGTAATTCACCTGAGAATGTGAATTATAGACTACCGCTGCCACTACCATGCTTGACTTTGTTGGGATTCTGTCAGATACAACAGTTTGCATTTATACCGCAAAGTTCTAATTTTATCTTGTCTGACCACAATATGCTTTGCCACATTTGCAGTGTCACTTCAATGCTTTGTTGCAAACCCTATGAGGGATCTGAGTTTTTTTTTTCTCTCAGTTCCATGCATGCCCCTCTTCTGGAGCGACTGTGCTAATGTTGACCTTACAGTGGACATTTTCTCCCATAACTGCCACTGAACTCACTGAAATCTTTCAGAGATGTCATTGGTCTCATGGTGGTATCCCTATCAAGTGTTGTCCTCACTGAGCTTCTCAGTTTGGAGGGACAGGCTGATCTACACAGTGTCTGGGTGCCTTCCGTTTCTTAATGGTTCACTTCACCATGTTGCTCAAAGAGATATTAAGGGTCTTTGGAATGTTCTTATTCCTCTTCTCCTGATCATAAAAAATGCTGAAAGCATGTGGGTCTTCATAGTTGTTTTTGCTTGACATTCACTGCCTGACCTTACAGAGATAAGTGTGTTTATTCTGAAATAATGTCAAATACTATTATTGTACAAAGACGGAGGCCACTCAACTAATTATGTGGCTATTTATTTTCTTGCTTTAAATGTGTTGAGTAGATTGTGTGTACAAAATATATTCATAGCTAAATCAATGTGTCATGACTGCAAGTTTTAAAGCAACAAAATGTGAAAACTGTCTAATGGTCTGAATACTATCACAAGGCACTGTATATAGCCACACACCTGTAGTCCTTAATCCTCAATCTTTGCCCTAGAGGACTCTTGTCTCATGAGATAAACTACTAAATTATAGACAATAACAAACTGATTTCAGTTATTAGTCCAGCAAGGCTCTTAACAACCCATAGACACACTGGTTCTCCGGGACCCGGTTTGAATGACTCCTGCTGGAGACATTTGAAAAGTTGCAGGGGATGTCATTTTGACGGGACCAAGAGAGCTCTAGCTGACTAATCACATCCCTGCCTCTCAAGGGGATGAGCCAATTCTGCTCATGTAATCCCAAACAGTGTTTTGAAGAGGTGTGAGAAGGTGGTGAGTGACAGACCAGTCCTGCTGTTCACAGGTCACTCGTTCCACCATTAGAGTGGGACTGGGAAAGGAGTAGGAGCAGACATAGGATATTACAGGGTTGCTAAATTGTCTCAAACAAAAACAAAGTTATTGCCAGTACGTGTAGTTTCACAAAGATATATACTATATCTGACAACACTGAGGTTTACCCCTAGATAGTTATTGTAATGACTCATCCTCCTGCAGAACGTATAACCATATTTTTAGTGGTCGACTGCAGGTTCTATTCTTGCTGTCAGATTGGACACGATTCTTGGTTCCCTTGGGCTCCAGCTCACATACACTATGACTATACTTAAACTGCATGCCCACTTTGCAAGGCTGTAGATAAGGGATTCAGGCAGCATCTGTCATAAGCAAAGCTCAACACTAGCAGCACAACCCTGAGACAGGTTTTTTGGTCCAGAGCAAAATTTGTTTCCCAGATTCTTAAAGAAATTGTAGAAGTTTGAACATACTGATTTAGCAAAGGACAAGACAAGTGTGGAACAAAAAATCATTTTTTATTAGTCAATCTATATATTGCTGATCAAGTATTTAGAAACAGTTCTGGGACTTCACTTAGAATAAGCCATCCTGAGATCCACAAGACATCCTGAAACCATATTAGAGCTCCTTGTATGCAAAACACAGCAACTCTCTTAATTAATGGAACTGCTTCTCTGTCTTATCCGGACACTGACTCCAACACACATGAACTACTACTGCACCAAAAAGAGCCTTAGCCACTTGCATAGGGCTTATAATAATAGTTGGTCTATTCAAATGACAACATTGTGAAAGTCACACATTACCGAGCAATCAAAGCAATCTGGTACACATAGAAATAGCACCTCAGGGAACTTGTTCCCTTGGACATGGAAGGTGCACAGCAGAACATGCTGCATCGGCTCAGTATCTGTTAATGTCTACAATGAGTTAATTGAATGAAGGAACACGAAGCACTACATTGTACTAATGGCTCGGTATCTACCGTTATTATACCATATGCATGTTTGAAGTTTCTTGGATTGGAGTCTAACAGTGAAAAGAATCTTATTATTTTGTTATGATATCCCTGCAGTTATTTCTCTGCAGGGAGCCATTCTGTGGATTTTGTTTTTATATTTCTTTTAAGCATTCCACAGGAGTGTTTCAGCTTGTATTAATTATTTTTACGCAAATAGTAAGCTGTTATATAGGCTCATTCACAATTGTTTCAAACATCATTAACAAAATATTTGCTCATGCATTGCTCTTAGGTGTCCAATGCAACAAAACCATTACTGAATGGACTTTAATTTATATTTTATGTTAACACCATATCAATAATATAATAAAAGTGATAATCCCTTTCATGATCTCAAGCCTACTCAGGATTATGTGGTTTGTTCTGATAAAAAAAAAGTAGAAGCCAACAATACAGTACCACAATTCGAAGGGAGTTTACAGAATTGAGGCTGAAATGAGATTATAAAGTGTGGGTGTTCTACTCTGAAAGGGCTTCCAGTTACAAACACAACCATCTTTATTCTCTCTACCAGACACTGCTGAGGTTTTTTCTTAAAACACTGGGAAGAGCCTCACTTTGGGATCTGATATTCAGCCCTGGGCAAATATTACACTCATTCGAACAGCCCTGCAATTACACACACACACACTCACAAATCAGTTATACAGTATTTAATCTGCCAAAAGCTTGATATGGTTGTTGTGTCAATTTCTGATAAAGATGTAGAGTACTGTACAAACAAGTATTGCTGCAGATTCTTAAAAGCTCAGCAACCTTAAACCTTGAAAGTAATATAAAAGCAGAGTCACAGACCACATAGTCTCCAAGTGGGCTCCTTTCCCATCACACCGCAAAATGACTCATGTTCTTCTCAGGATATGAAACATGGAGATCATTTATCATGTTAGAAAATAGAAGTTAATTTTAGCAACATTTTGCTTAACAGCCAAGCAATCTTCCCCCTTCCCCCCTCTTTGTCATACCAGCCTGTCGAAAAAAATAATGACTGCACTAAGTCTTTTGTAAGAGACTATTTTAAAGCAAAATCAACCATCTGTGTAATACTGCATTGCTGATTTCTTGTTTTGTTTCTAACACACCAGTAGTGTGCATTCTGTTTGAGTATTAAACATAGATACACAGACCAGACCAGTGCTTTTCATCTTTATGCACGCGCATCCTGTACTAAACTTCTAGTGGAACACCAAAATATATAAAGATAATCAGCATTAATGTTGCAAGAAGTAACAAAGATTTTGAACTGAAACATAGACTACGGTTCTGATGAGACTTACTTGACTTGTGTCAAACTGCTGTGTCTAGAATTTCAATGTAAAATTGTGAACTTGTTTCTATGTACTGTAACTGTTACATTTGGTTCAGTGCTGGAAAGAGCTACATGAAGGTCTCATTCTATACATCTTAAACCTGTAACATATTGTAACCAAGAGGATTTTAAAGTGTATCAAGAGTTTAAAGTGCTATAAGAAGAGACATTAAAAGATGTCAGCTCAAGCACACAAATGTACCAAAAAAACCTTAAAAAACGATTTAAACAATACAAAATGAAACCCATTTCTTTTAAGTACGGCATTTGCATTTACAGAGATCCTATTGAACACCGAATTGGAAGCCTGTTCTGTCTCTTGATAGTGATGTGAGAAGCAACCTACTCCAAACCCTAAGAAGATGCATATGTTCATGGACTCAGAACTGCCATCATTTTTGTCTTTGTGCCAATCGGCGTCAAAAGCAGAAGCTTCACATTATCATCTTGTCTTTAATGCACATTGGAAGGGTAGCAGACGTCTCTATGAATTATGCCAATGAATGCTGACTGGATGTTAAATGAAAATGCTTTTATGGTTTGCATAGAGACGGTATACTGGTACCGTATTGTGAGGTTAATTGCATTTATTGCATAGCAGTATGCTCTACATATACTGTTAAGGATCAAAACAAGTAACTCCCTGCTGAATTAAATTAATGTACAGCTCTTTAATATAATAAAGACATGACTCCACCACACACTTTATCCATTGTGAAATCGAGAATCCTCCTTGCACAACTTGCTTACCAAATATCTGATTGCATTCTGAAACATAAACACTTTCTCTTTCAGACCCATGTGACATATTTGATGAGCAAGCTCTATTACATTTTCTCCAACACCTCAAATAGTGTATTTTATTGGGATTGAAAATATCTTAATGAAAAGAAATAAACAGGGTACATGAAAGGGGGGAATGCTCCAAATTCCTGGATTACCACAAGGATCAGTGTTGGTATCACAGGCTTTGACTAGTTTATATCAAGGATCTGGATTCCAGTACAGTTAGTGAACTAGATAAGTTTGCAAATGATCCAAAACCAAGAGGATTATCCAAAACTGTAGAAGCAACAACCAAAATTTAAAAAGATTTAGATCAAATTCAAGACAAGGAAAACACCTGGCAGGTGGCATTTAATGTAGACAAGGGCAGGGTTTTGCATGCAGCTAGTAAAACTTTATATACAAAATGGAAAACACTGAGCTTATGAAAAAAACTGAGGTGCGTGTGTTTATACATTATTTACATCTTTGGAATTCTGTGGGGAAGCAACAAAAAGGAAAACAAAATGTCCGAAAATAAAGTTAAAAAAGAATTTAAGAAAGTAAGAAAGGTTACAGATATGAGGAGGCAGTTTAGTTCATCTGTCCCTTTAAAAAA
Source organism: Atractosteus spatula (assembly GCF_055471065.1). NCBI lineage: Eukaryota > Metazoa > Chordata > Actinopteri > Semionotiformes > Lepisosteidae > Atractosteus > Atractosteus spatula. The sequence goes on along the minus strand of NC_142708.1, from coordinate 59,039,868 downwards.
GGGAATCCTACATTAAAATTATATAACACTCATGTATAAAAACGAGTTAATCCTCATTCTGAATATTACATACAATTTTCAATTTTGTTCATCTTGTTATAGAATGGCTACTGCTACCGTGGAATCAGCCAAAGAAGTGTAATCACTTCTTTCCCAGTTTACTCTGGGACTTGAAGGAATGTCCTACTCTGACAGGCTGAAAGAACTGAACCTTTTTAGCCATGACCGGAGAGACTATGACAGGACCTGATACAACTATTTAAAACCTTAAAAGGCATTCACAAAGTTAATTTTCACTTCAGCTAATAAAGCTGTTCAGAATGAGACATTTGTCACAAGCAATACTAGAAAATACACATTCAAGAATTGCCTGATTCTTTCATTAAGGCTTTATAAAAAGAAAGTCCTTTTAGCTCTCAATTTTTATATATTTTAATATATCTGTTATTATTATGCATCATGAATTAATCGGGAAAATAAATATTTATACTGAGTTTCTACTCCACATGGGTTAGTATTGAGGCCATTTTAAAGACAGTGACTTCACACACACAAAAAAAGATCTTGGTTCATTGCTGCTGTGAGTCAGTTTCTATTAAGATATCTTTTCTTCAGTATTTCACTATACCCTGCCCATGTTAAACACTATGCAAATAGTCTCATATGCCAGAAGAGCTTCTGTTAAATGATGCAAATTCTATGCCTCTGAGCTCAGTTAACAAGTTCAGAGCAGAGTTCTGAACATCACCACCCTTTAATTCAGTTCAACCCCTCTTCTGAGAAGGGAAATGCATTCTCGGCTTTATGTAAGCATTCAACACTCTTCCTCTGACCAGTAACCTTGTTATAGCCCAGTAAGATTGTACCATGGAAAGAATAACAAAATTTGTCTTAAAAAGCCATGGATTTTGCAAACTGCTTAACATATCTTCTCCATATGGACACAGATCTGCCTTAAATGTCTTATTCTGATCTATTGACAAAATATAAAAAAGTAGTAGTTCAGGTGTAGGTGGGTAGCTGCATCAGCGTGCGTAGGCTGCAAAGGAACAAGTAATAGGTTTATTCCATGCTGAAAAAAGAAGAAAGAGAACACAATGTTTCGGCCGTGGAGCCTTCTTCAGGTGAGAAAATCACTTCTCACACCTGAAGAAGGCTCCACGGCCGAAACGTTGTGTTCTCTTTCTTCTTTTTTCAGCATGGAATAAACCTATTACTTGTTCCTTTGCAAAATATAAAAAATATCACTAACAGTGTGTCAGATTTCTTTCTTATTTTTAAAATCCAAATTAATTCAGCAGACAGACACATTTGCATGTTTACAAAATCATCAGAAATCACGCCAAGACTGAAAACATCCCCAAAGTGACATGGAAGTAATAGGAGAATATAGGACTAAAATGCTGCATTTCAAATAATGTGTTAGGACAAAATAATTAGACATAAAACCTGTATTTAAAAAAAGACTTCTGTTGTCCTATATATATATTTTTTGCGTTACTTTTTAAACTACTAATTCTTTCATCACGATCAATCCATTCCCTAATACGACAGTGCACCAGTGGACATTTTTCTGTCTCGAGAGAGACCCTTTTGCTCTACAAGGGAAATCACACCCACATTTTATCGCAAAATTGTGAAATAGTTGGTGTGAATTTTAAGTGCTGATAATGAAAAGAGAAACAGAATGAGTCAGTCACTGAGCCCCCAGTGTAGTGGTTCAACTCATCAGCTGTCATAGGTCATTGATATACATGAGGTGTGCTAGCACCTGCTCTCTGCAGGAAATGAGGACTATCAGCAAGTCCAATGAGACCTGCGAACAGGGCCCGTGCATGCTGAGAAGGGAATCACACACAACCCTGCCTGTCTTATACTGTTCTGATTCCAGAAAGGGTATATTTGATAATATTACAATAACTAAGACAATGTTTAATGAGACAGTGTAAGACCACATAGAGCTTTCAGGAATTCCAGTACAATTGTTATTGTTCTGAAAGTCATCTAAGCTTAAAGGTTTCATTCCAAATAAAGTTGCCAGATCCAGTGAGGGTTTTATCTCCTGTATCTTGATACATTACAAAATTAACTGACTAAATTCTCAATAGAAGTCTAGCCTACTATTTAACCACAACAAATCTCTCTAACAATAATAAGCCTCTGACACAGCTGACATCTCACTAAAATGGGCTATGGATACAACATTTATTAGATTACATATTGTAATCAACCCAGTTGCTGTGTACTAGCAATTTATACATGTCACATGAGATATGAGACTTGATCAGTTAACTTTAAAGACTGGATGTTGTTTTGTTGAACCTGGAAAACCGGCTAAATCACTTCTATCCACAGGAGCCAAGGTTAGTTTTATGCTATCTTAATCTATATAACTAACAAAGAAAGATACAATCTGTTGGGCATCAAAATGATTAAACGTTTTTTTTTACTATAAAAAACTACAAAGTAATCCAGAGTTAATGGTAAACATTAAGAATATTTCCATACTTTTGGTTGTTTTTAAATCAAATGATGGGGTAGAGAACTCCCTTAAACAAAAATCAGTTAATATTTTAGCAGATAAGATTATTTGTACCCCTTGTAATGGCTCATGTTTTTGCTCTCTGGTTATAATGAATCACCAATTGAGACTTTTGGCGAATTGTGTTTCAATTGAACTGCCTGAAAGCATACACTGAATTTTTTTTTACTTCAATTTTACAGTTTTTTAAAAAATATTTTATTGGTAAGCCTTTGACTAGGGGCTGAAAAAATGAATTTCTTAATTCTTTATCGCTGTCAATAAATACACAGATTAACAGCATACTTATAACCTGGTAAAACCTAACTCAGTCAAATGATACATTGTACATTTACGTACAATAATAAGACTATCCATACATTAATGAATTATTAGTTTTTTTTAATTAGACGCATTTTATTGTGTATTTATGAAGTGTCATTTGCAAACCCTAAAGTGAATTCTTGCCATTTATCCTAAACAGTATGCCACCTGTCTGTTGGCCCATCTCATATCCGAACCGTATTGATAAATAAGATAAGAAAAGATCACGTTATTGGCCATATACAATTTCTTGTATTAGGAATTTGTCTTTTCGTATACCCCAACTTGCTCTCCATGAGACACACAGACAGAGAGAGACGCTCGGGGTCAAAGCGCATGAGTAAACGTACCCATGTAAACGTAAATGTAACCCATGTAAATGTAATCCACATGGTTTTTCCAGTTATTTGGCTCTTGTTGAGAGGAGGAGATTCTAATTTTGTACATTACTGCTTCTGGACAGCCTCAAAATTCATAAACAGGTAGGCATGTAACTGATTGCTTGGTCTGGACTAGTTACAGTTCTCTTAATTCTTGGAATACCTCTTAAAAAGCTTTAATGGCTGCTTAGACCGGCTTATACAATTCATACAGGGTGGGTAAACTTCTTTTAGGAATATGCAGCTGTAAAAAAAAGCAAATGTAAATGTTCAATACACATAAACACATAAGTCATGGAAGTATTTCATTTTCCTATTTCGCTTACATGTGACAAGCTTTTTTAACTGTAGGCAATGATGCTGCTATTTGAATAAAAAGGTAAAGCTTTGCAAATTTCTTATTCGCATAAAACAAATAAACTTAGAATGTTTTCTTCTCTGGATTCAATCACACCTGAAGTGAGGTGTTGCACAGCAGCTCCAGAGCCATGTCTCCAGGGTCCTGGGTCATGTGCAAACTTGGATTGCCCGTGGGTGTGAGGTTTGCATTTGATTTCCATGTCTGCAAGGTTTTTTTTATCAGGTGCTCTTGTTTCCTCCCACCTCCCCACGACATGTAGGTTAGCTTTGGCTCGTTCCTCTTAATTGTCCCTTTCTGCAGGGTATTTCATACAACCAACCACAGAACAAACACAAGAGAACTCAAAGCAAGTGAGAACAAGCTGAAAATGGCCTCCTCTCATGTGTGGCCTTTCGGATGGTTCTTAATTTGGATTTTGCTAAATAAGGTAACTAGGTCTCTATATAATGCCTTATCCCAAAGACAAAATGTCTGATTATTCGCCTTTGTGCCATCATTTGGTGTCCTTGCTCCTTCCTAAAAATCCTCCATGTGCTTTATTAGACAAGATGGATGGGATAGCAAAGCTTACCAACGAGAATATGGAGGTGAAAAGTGTAATTTTGCAGAGCTCTTGGAATCTTATTCTGTGGTGCACTGTGGCGTTCGAGGAGTGTGCTGCAGGAAAACAGTGGCAAGTTGATAATAACAGAGAAGCATAGACTCAACAAAGATAAAGGAGTAAAACTGCCATTCAAATGTAAAGTCTTGTATTCTTGTATTCTCCTGGCATTTCTTATGGCCTAAAACACAATTGAACTGGAAAAATAAACTGAATGAATAAGAGATGTACCATTTCAATGCAGTTGATGAGAATATAATGATCACAATATGTTTTAACGTCGTTACCAAAAACCACAAATACATAATCTTTTCTAATTTCTTTTCAAATTTATAATTTTCCTCTAATCTACATGGCAACATTAATGCATTCGATCCTAGGCATAGAACTGAAAACAGATCACATCATCATAAAATATATAATCTATTTGCTTATCCAGGGCCTTTATCCAGGGGAATTTATAAAATTAGTGAATAAAGTGTATTTAAGTGCAAGAACAAGGAAGGAACAATCGCACAGGTTCAATAAATTAAATATAAATGAATACGATTATATTGATAAGTCAGCACAAACGGAGGGACAACGAAAATTCAGCGCAAACAAAATTGTAAGAAATAAAACAGTATACAGGTACATTTGCATACTGGTAACTGCTTTTGCTCCTAGACACCGCACTGTGATCAGATCTCACCATAATAATATTAATTTTTATTTGCTTATCCGGGGCCCTTATCGAGGTGCAATTAGAAAGTTCACAACGATGAAAGCATCCCAATCATTATCAACTGTAGATTGAAATAAAGGTATCTGTCTGTCCCCCAAATTCAACAAGAAATTGTTGTAAATCGGAGATTTGGCTTGAAATCGCCTTCAACAAAGGAGGCGGGGGAGGGACTTCTGTCTGAAGAGCCCCCACTTCGCCACACGTGCGGCCAAGCGTTGAGCCTACGTGGGTAGAATATGGTAATTTGGTTTAGCTGCATTGAACAGTCGTAGACATAATCCTTTACCTACTTCAAAGCACTTACAGTATAGGGACATATTGTAAAGCCTGTCACACATACGCTGAAAACACGTGTAGGGAGGTATGCGGTTGTGAGAATATGCTGTCTTGTCCATAATATATCTCAGAAAATAATTATACTCCCTTCGGTTACACGCAAATGATTGCTAACACGCATCTCTGTATGAAAGTGTTGTTTTCCTACACAGGAAAAAAAAACAGTAATTAATAATGAGCGACCCTGTTATTTTATTATTTAAAATTTTCACGATAAGCTTTTTGGCTTGTGTAGACTAATTACATTAGATTGATTACAAAAAAAAGTTTTCGTCGTGAACCTGGGTTTAATTTACAGCGTCTGACACTGTTTTAATTTCTAACACCTTCCATTGATTACCGGCGGTGCTGCTTTTTTTGAATGAAAAGAAAAGAAAGAAGGGTTAATGAATGGTGCTAGTAGATGACGTCTTCGCCCTTGTGACGCCACTCTCCTTATTTGGGGCTGGTTTCTGAAGCTCCATTCATAAAAAGGAAGGAGAGGTTACCGCTTGCGATAGTATTCCTCTCTGGAGAATAACACACTACAGCAACAGTGCAAAAGGGCTGCGTGTATATAAACTGGATTGCTGTTGATTGTCTCATTTTTCATCTTTTCTTTTTTTTTCTTCAAGACATAGTAATAAGAAAAATATTTCGCACTGCAATCGCACAGAGAAATGGTCACGATGGACGAACTTTGTGAGATGGATTGTAATGTTTTGAAAAGGTTGTTGAAGGACGACACGGGGAAATGTCTGGTGCTGGACTGCAGATCATTTCTAGCTTACAGCGCTGGACACATCCATGGTTCGGTAAATATCCGCTGTAACACCATCGTGAGACGGCGAGCGAAGGGCTCGGTCAGTTTGGACCAGATTCTTGCGGGCGATGAGGAGGTCAAATCCCGACTGAAATCCGGACTCTACTCCGCCGTTATTCTTTATGATGAGCGGACGCCACACGCGGACTCCATAAAAGAAGACAGCACAATTACTTTGGTACTTAACGCATTATATAGGGATTCCTATGGGACTGAAATCTATCTGCTCAAAGGTAAAAATGCAAAGTGTGTTCTGTCAGCAATTCAATGCAGGTTGATCTTGAACAAATTATTTAGTTGGCCTCGATAAATAGAAATTATCTTCCAGAACACCGATTGTGAATTGAATCGTGATTCACGTACATATTGCATTTCTTTAGGTAGCGATGTCTTTCTAGCAAAGAAGCAATCACTGACTCGAAGAGACATGAACCCAGTTCGCCCCAGTGGTAAATTATATTTATTTATAAGGGCTAAATATAAGTTAAACACTTCACAGAAAATACAAATTAGCATGAATACAGCTGTATATATCAGCTAAGTTGTTTCTAGAGCTTTGAACTATAGTATTTCTGCACGATAATATTAAGTGCGCACTGTAGCGATGATGTAATGTTGAAACCCGTAAACGGGCTGTATTGTTTAAACACAGGGAGCACCAGCTATAGCGTGTATTTCACTAACTGCAGTTGTCACTGTTTAAAGAAAATAAAAAGCTCTTATACAGTACAGTCTTTGAGATGCTATAGTCAATTTTTCAATAGGCATCTGGACAAATCTTAACTCTTATTTTATTAATCAGTTCGACATGAATGATTGAGCAGTGAATAACCTACCTGCAAAATGGTTACTAAAATAACGGTTTTAAGGGTGGTTTTATGACTACGTATCAGAAATTACAACCCATATGGTATTGTGGACACAATTCAATGTTACCTACTTAAAAACGACCTGGAGAAACAACAGTAGTAAAGCCTTTTTATTATTATGCTTCAACGTGGCCTTCATTCAAAATTATAATTAAGTTTGAAGGGATGTTTGAAAGCTCGTCTTTTGTGCTGAGTGTTGTGACAGAAACGGTGTTTTTATTGTAATAAATGAACAATGAACCAATGTCACCAGATAAAGACAGCACAATTACCAAAGTGATTGAAAGGCAGAAAATGATAGTAAACGCAGTATAAATTCGATCACCATTTTGGAGAAAAACAACAGAATCTAATCACGCGTTAATGACCAAAGATTCTAGTCCTTTACATAATAAATGCACTGAGAGGCATTTAGAACGCACCTAACTGGTAACAAACGTTTTTAATGCGCCTTAGTTTATATACTGTGATATGGAGCTGTGGAGCAATGTAAGTGTAGTTTCAGAAAGAAAGAGATATACTTTATTTTTCTGAAATATCTCGCTCAAATGAAGTCCCAATAAAATCCCTAGAATAAAAGCATGTGTATACGCCTGTTTTTTACGTTTAGTGAGCATTTCAAGGAATTCCATGTATTTTGCTTACTGTTGTTAAGCACTTCGCCTTATTTCTCAGTTACCCTTTAAATTGGATACCTTAGAATTAGTCATTACTGCGATGTAAGCGGACAGTACTGTGTCCTTCGATACAGATAGGATTTTCATTAGTCTATACCAGACGCTTAAACTAGGATCAATTCAGTCAAATTCACGGGACAGCTTTATTAGAATTTCAAAGTGATAGAAATATACAAATCTACACGACACTCAATGTAATTTGTTGTGGAGACTGCCGATTGTTACTGTTTATAGGCCGCTACGATTTATTTTATAGAAGAAAACATATTAACACTCAGATTACTGAACCCTCACCAGTATAACCGTATTTTTACATCCAACTTCATTTCAAGACCTGATTGAAAAAAAAAGAAACGCAACCTGACCACAAAATAACGTTAAGTGTAACACGAACAATTGAAATAAAATGCACTTGAGCTTCAACATTATACACTTCTGAACTGTTACAATTATCAAATTTATTCAAGATTGCATTAAGCTTTTTACAAAACGCTAACTATCCTATTTTAACTGTTCTAGTACTATACTGTAATTTTTTAATGTGTTAAATGTTCTCAAATAAGGCGCATGTGTTCGAAACTTCCTTCCCTAAATATACTTTTTTTCCCCACTTCTCTCTCTGCGTTTTTAGGGGGCTACGACAAATTCCTCTCCGAGTATCCCGAATTCTGTTTAAAAACCAAAACGCTCTCCAGCAATTCCTCCCAGTCAAGTCTCGACGCGACAGAAACTAATTGTACTTCCTGCGGCACCCCCCATCATGACCAGGTAACATCCCAACATCACCTCTGGTCGTATTACCGGAAGGTGTTAAAGAAATACAGTACTTGTTTTATCTAGGCGTGATATCCCTTGATTTGATTTAGGTCATCCGCTTCCCTTATCTCTGTTGGATAATAACAGTGCATGGTTATAAAAAGCCCTTCGATTTTTCGTTATGCATTTAGCATCAGCGGAAGGGTGAGTTGGTAGACACAAAATTGTGTTTTAAACTCATTGATGTAATATAAATAATCGTTATAATTACATGTTTACTACCATTCTGACCACTTGTGGAATTTGATAGCATTGATTTTACTCTATCATGCTATCCAAAGAGTAAACTAGTTTAAGCTTTTGCAATATACTAAGGTCTACTATTTGCTGCATAGGAAATTAATCGGATAATGAGAGATGAGAATCATGAATCAAACACAGTTATACATAAACGTTGTTTTTAGAAGGTGACTCTTTGAGCTCTATGTTGAAAATTAAGTCTCACCGCTGTGCTGTGAAAACTTTAAAATCTGAGTGATGAGGGGGGAATTATTCAGGAACAAAGGATCATTAGATCTCTTGTTTTTCTGATTTCGTTTTGTGTTCATGGTAAATTACCAAAAGAGATGGTTTATTCTTCTTTGTTCTCTGTATTATAGCTCAGGGTTAGGACCACAAGATTTGGTGATGTGTTCTTATGAGCGTATAGGAGAATGTGAAAGGATTTTTAGCCATTTTTTCTAAATAAAATCATTTAAACTGTGGTTAAGGTTATAACTACAAGTAGTGTTGTATTCAATATCCCTTTTGATATCAACGTCTGATTTGGAAAAGTATCAAATTACAACTCCACGTATTTTAACTTCAATGCAATTCATGCTCAGAACAGCAGGCACTTATTTTCTCAAAGGATTGTGGGAGCATGGTTCAAGCTACCCAGTCATGTTGTTAAAGCTGATACCCTGGCTTCTGTCAAGAAATGACTGGAAGAAATCTTTGGCTCAATTAGCTGCTGACGATCTAAATGTGCCAATTGGCCTCCTGTCATTGACAATGTAATTTTACAAACCACCCTTAACCTTTATTCTGAATTCATTGCATTATTGTGCTGCCATTTATCTGAACTACTTTTTCTGCCTTTTTTCCATTAGGGTGGTCCAGTAGAAATCTTGCCCTTTCTTTTTCTGGGCAGTGCCTACCATGCTTCCAGGAAAGACATGCTAGATGCAATGGGAATTTCTGCCTTATTAAACGTGTCTTCAAACTGTCCGAACCACTTTGAAGGGCTGTACCAGTACAAATGTATTCCAGTGGAAGATAATCACAAAGAGGATATCAGCTCCTGGTTTATAGAAGCCATTGAATATATTGGTATGTATTGTCTCATTTGACTAAGGTTATTTTTGATTACCAGTAGGTATATGTAGTAGGTAAAAGTCTACTATGATGCAGTACATGTTAAATGTAGAATAATGTTAAATTTCCCAGTCTGTGTAAAATCAACACCAGGAGGTGATCAGTTTATCGTATTCTACATATACTCATAGAGTTCACATAATATGCTGCTTTAATGGAAATTGCTAAAAGGCACTGCTCAAAGTAATAAAAAAGGAACATTTCCATATAAAAATAAATATATAGAAAATGGAAGGTCCCAAACAGAACAGACATTAATGATGCATTTCTAATTAATGCAGAGCAACATGCTTAATCGGGGAAGACTCTTTCCACAAAGGATCGGCATGTTTCCCTCCAAATATGTTTTCCTACCTCATACCGAATGACCTCGTGTTTATGTATTGTGTGGGGGGAATTCATAGGCCTCTACAGCTGCCATGGGCTTTACAAACCCTCTAGTTAGAAATGTGAAGGAGATATTTTACAGATCAAAATGGAAAGGCCTGCAACACGGCAACAAAGAGGCAGCAATCGCCCTCAGTTTCTCTTCAGAAAATCGGAAGAGTACACTAGGCTGGAGTGCTGCAGGAAGCGTGACTGAACTGGTGCATTAGAAGGCACCACAAGCCACGTTGGTAGTCCTCCATGGACGTCAGAATGCAGTTGAGGGACTTGGGATGACTCACCCCCCCCCCCCCCCCCTCAGTTTTTCACACTGACGATTTCATATACTGTGTCAGAGACTAGGCTGGGGGGGGAGGAAATCAAACTACAAAAAAATCCCGCAGGGTACGTGTGTGCTTCATTTTACAGCATTTCTTTTTTTTTTTACACACTGATACACAGTCAAGAAAGGGAAGCTCACAAAGACTACTGCCTCATGCTGTTAGCATTCTCTCTCGACACAGCCTGCTCAATTTACACCTCCTCATATCAGAAGAAAGACTGAGGTCTCGCACTCCTCCAATACATGGCATGTGCTAATTTATTTATTAGCTGGGGCATTGTGTATGATAGTGCAGTGTGTAGCTGTGATTACAAATTGGATCTTTTGTCACTTAAATAGGAAAGATTGATTTCAGCCCTGTTTTGTTTGGGTGAAGTTTGACCTGTCAAAAACTGGTATTGTACAATACCTAATATGTATTAATCAAAATAATAAATTATGTGAGCAGTATTTCAAGATTGTGGTTCTATATTTACATGCATCATGCTCACAATTATTGCCCTACTCTCCAAATTGTGATTTATATATTTTGTATAGATGCCCTGGTACAATAAGTACAAACTACAGGGCTAGCTGTGAAGAAACCTGCAGCAGGGTTTTAAAATGATGTCAGTTGTGAAGAGCACAATGTTAACTGCCTGCTGCCCCCAGAGGTGTGCATATCAATTGTATGGTAATTTCTAGGTTATATTGAGTGCCAGGTCATATGAGCAACACTGTTAAATTTACTATTCAGCTTTTCCAACTAAATTGATTAGTCATTTTTGTCAGTGGTACCTGTCGACACGAAATATATGTTTTCCTTATTTTGTAATTATAAACTTAAAAAATAATACAAATTCAATAATATATCTGTGAATGTGAGTTTTAGATTATGAAGTAAAACTGCAGCATTAAAAATATATGAAATATACTGAAAATTAAATGAAATGTTTTCTTCCAGTTGCAGCTTAATTCTACTATTATGAATTGTAAAACCTAAATCAGAAAATCAAAGAAGTCTCATCTATAAAGAACTTAGTTTCCCATCACTTTCTGCCTCTGTGTCTTATAAGAAAATAATGGTCACTGATTAAAATAAAATAAAAACAACTTTTTCTTCACTGAATCATCCTTCAGGGATTTTACTGGTTTCCATTGTGATCTATTGAGAGAATCAATTGACCTGTTGTTCAGTTGTTCCAGCAATTTACTGAAGGTTAAGAAATAATAAGAAATACAGTTAATTTACCTATTTTTTCTAGGAGTTTGGCACTCCAGCCTGGAGAGTTTCTGACCTGTACAAAAAAAATGTATCAAGACCAGTATACTGAGTCACTGGACAAGAAGAAACACACTTAATCACAGGACATACAATTGTGCAAGACAATGTTTTTCATAGTTCTTATGCCGAACATCATCCACCACATTCCAAAGAAACCATACTGTCGCACTTCAGTTACACAGCTGCTACAGTTTTCAGATAGTATTTCATAAAGCTTTTAAAAACAATTGTTAATTTCAATAGAATTCTCAATAATTAGTTCAATAGAGTGACTATGATCTCAGATAGATAAGAATAGAAGATGACAGTGCAGTTGTTCAGGATTGGAATTGTCCACATCACAATTAACATAAACTGCACTAATTTGGGGCAGCATGGTGGCATAGTGGTTAACATTGCTGCCTTGAATTCAGTTCCAGATCTGGGTTTCTATGTGCATGGAGTTTGTATGTTATCACCATGCTCACATGGCTTGCCTCTGGGTGCTCTGGTTTCCTCTCACAGTCCAAAGACATACTGGTAGGTGAATTGAATTCTGGGAAAAGTGGCCTAGGTGAGGGTGTGTGTCTCTGCTGTACCCTGTATTGCTCCTATTGCAAGCTGGGATAGGCTCTGCCTCCCTCACAACCCTATATTGGATAAAGCGGTTAGAAAATGAATGGATAGACTACCTGGTAATGCTGATTGGCATGTCCTGTTTATTTGCCCACAGACTCGGTGAAAGACTCCAATGGGCGGGTGCTTGTGCATTGCCAGGCAGGGATCTCACGCTCTGCCACCATCTGCCTGGCATACCTGATGAAGAAGAAACGCGTCAAGCTGGAGGAGGCCTTTGAGTTCGTCAAGCAGCGGCGCAGCATCATCTCACCCAACTTCAGCTTCATGGGGCAGCTGCTGCAGTTTGAGTCGCAGGTCCTTGCCACCTCCTGCTCCGTGGAGGCGGCCAGCCCCTCGGCGGGCAGGGGAAAGTCCTCAACTCCCACCTCTCCGTTCGTCTTCAGCTTCCCCGTATCAGTGGCAGTGCACACCCAGGCCAGCAGCCTCACGTACTTACAGAGCCCCATCACCACCTCCCCCAGCTGCTGATGGGGAATAAGAACAAGTGTTGCTTGATCCGCCAAAGACTCGAAGACCTAGGCCTTCAGGACTGTGGAATGTTCGAGCTGTGCGTGACGATGAGCAGAGTGACTACGTCTGACTGCCGAGCCTGCGGTCAAGCATCCATCATTGCAAGGAGGTGGGCAAAGATCCTAGGAAACTGAGGACCAGTCATTCCAGTCAGGTTGAGAAAGGAGAAGTGCTACATGAAGTTTGACAGTATCCACCTGCGTGAACCTGGCATTTTGTCTTTGACTTGGTGTTCAAGCCATTCTCTGCATCTGAACTTTATGTATTTATTTTACAAGGAAGACGGTCACTTATTGTGGGCCGAATGCATTTAAAAAACACAAAGTAATGAAAAAAATGTAATTTAATTTCTTTCCAGATCCAAATCGAAGGGACACATATAATTTATTAAAGAAAGCATTAATTTATTTTTAAAAGCAGACTAACTATTAATCACACATTTCATTTAAAAGGACTTTTCAAACTCCTCAGAAAAGTAAAATGGTAACATCCTCATTTAACTAATTAATTGTACTTCCTTTTCAATACCAAAGACATGCCATTATTTCCATGTGTTTATAGTACTGGATTTTGGAGTCTCTAATGAAAATAACTATAGAATGAAACTTTATAAAACAGCATAAAGAAGAAAAAGTTCAAGCAGTCAAGTACACTTTATGTAGCACACAATTAAAACCAAGCCTGACAGGTTTTGTGCAAACCGCTTCTTTCATTTGCTTTTCATTGAATATTGAAACTGGAAAGAAAATTAAGCATTGGCACTTTGCACTGGTGAACTTTGATGACAGTGTGAAATTTGATGTCACTAGTTGGTGCCAAATACAGAGTAAGAAGTGTGCCATCTCTCTAAAATACAGAATGCTGTGCACACCAGTGATTTTTAATGGTAAACTAATAGCAGCACAGAAAAAAAAACTACAGTGCTTCCTAAAATTGTCTGGCCCTGTGTGAAATGTTTTTATCTTCTGTCAGTGCCTTGTTTAAGAAGGTACCTAAAGAGTTCCTAGGGCCAGTTCTGTATTTTGAGATGTTTTAATCAGGTTGCCATTGATAGATACAAGAACATAACAGTGCTCCATGCATGGAGCCCTCACACAAAACAAAGTAGCATTTGAAACTTTCTGAACTGCAACACAGACTTTGAAGATTGAATGATGATTTTCTACTTTGTTTTAAAACCTTTTTCCCCCAAAACAAAAACATACATTGTTTTTTCCCCAGTCATGACAATAGGTGTACTTTTCCAAGTGTTTTCTAATGTGTCAATTTTTTTTCATACCTCATATATGAAGTAAAGAGACTTGAAGACTTTTGCTTTCAGCCTTATTAAGGTTTTTAACAAGACTGATCAAGAACTTTTCCTGGTCCAACTGACACTGCAGTGGTTGCAATAGCTGTGTTTAAAATGATGTTAGAATATCTGGAGAACCACAGTCTTTTTGTATCTGAAAAAAATCGTACCACTCTTAACAAAAACATACTACTACTACTTGTATTTTTTAAAAATGTGAGCAAGTGAAGACTCCCTCCCAAAAACAATAACAAATACTTGTGCGTGATGTATAACTTTGGGTACAAAATCTTTTTGAATTTGCACAGATAACCTACAGGGCTCTTTCTGGAATCTTGTATTTCATATCTTTTCTTGCACAGATCTGTATAAAAAAACAAAGCAAGGGTGGCACAAGCGCAATTCCCGGGATAGTGACAAATCTAGGAGTTGTGAATTGAATGGCAGGGACAGCCCAAACAAATAATGTTGTATTTGACTGTTGTTTTATTGGGCCTCACATTTCAACTAACACAACCTTGTATCCTGTAGCCTTTTTAAGAGTAATACATGCTTACGACAACGTTCAAAGGTAAAAGTACTAGGTAGAAAAAGCTTGACAAACATTTTTTTTGGTAAAAACATCCTCATTCTTCTGCTCATATTTGTCATACAAATATGACATTTTACCAGATCTATGAGAGAAAAATATGTTGTCCGGGTGGGTTTCTACAATCCCAGTACAGGAAGGAAGAAAGCAAAACTGGAAGGCTTTGGTTGGTCGTTGGGTGACTTTGTTTTCATTTGCCATGTAAATGGCAACATTACCGGTAGGATCATTTCCCGGGCAACGATTCAAACTTAAAGTGATAGCGTGGCTCATACCTAATCTTTTTTTGCACCTAAAAAAAGAATCTGAACCAAGGTCAACGCTATCCATAGTAGCTACAAAATGTGATGGAGTTTGCCCAGGAAGATCAGTAGAGGTAGGAGGTTTTGACTTGTGTCTGGAAAACAAAAATGCACAGTGCTGTCTATGAATCTATTTCATATGGAAAATGTGCCATTCAGACAAATAAGGTAATCCCTAAAAACAGAGGACCATTCATCACATTCAAATCGGCTTCAGAAGTATTAAAATGGTTTAGAGAGGAGATAAGTGACACAGAGAGTGATATCTATTCCTGAGATTGATCTTTTAGACTTTTAAAGAGACACAGCTCTGTACAAAAACTGTTTAATAACTAAAATGCACTAGTCATTGCCTTGCAGTGAACAGAATGACTACAGAGCCTGGGAGGACTTGTAAATATTAGCCAAAAAATTATGAATCATTGTCAATGGTGTGTCTTTTGCCTCTGGATCAAGGAAAAGCTCCTGGTCATTGATGCTAAAACACAGAGGAGGTTACTTTGTCAAGAATGTGGGCACCTTTTTTAGAGCACTTTTAAAGTGATGCAATACTGTAGTAAAATGTATGTTTAATTTGCACTGCGTGATTGTCATTTCTATTAAGAAGAACAGACAACTTTTTTACACCCATTTGTTAAGTGTTTTAGTCTCAATGATAAAACAAGATGTACAATTGTTAATAATTACAGAACAATGCAATACTTTCTACTTGTCTGTAGTGAAATTTTAGTTATTGTCAGACTCATGGCAATATTATTTGTATCAATACAGTTTTCACTTCCCCCCATTTTGTCCTATGGTATGTTTTTATTTCTGGAAATGTTAATGAAATATGAATTCATTCTCATAAACTAACAGTCTGAAGCCTTTCTATTAATAGTATGTATAGCACGGAAAACAGTCCTTAGAGTGGGAAATGAGCTAAGCACTCTGTTCTGTCACACACTGATCCAGACACATTGCACGGCTGACTGTTTCAAGCCTCTAGTGATTACACAGTGGTCCGATGTGTATGAACAGGGGAGATATCTGGAAACAGAACTGTTATCTGTTACATGACGCTGTGACCTAAAACCTCATACAAAGTCGAGCAGACACAAAGTCCTTGGCTTATACTATAGTTTCATAGTACACACAATGCAGAAAATTGACACTATACTCTATCGGTACAGTATCATTCTGATCAGTATTGGGGCCCAGGTTATAATCATTTTCTTATCTTTTTATGGTATCAAAATAAGCCATTTAATCTCTGAAAGGAAATACAATTCTTACAAGGAATACAAGTGGAAGTAGCAGTTTAATTACCACACTGGTGAGAGGGAAAATGTCTACAGTAAAGAGATCTCTGCTCCTATTGAGTGCCTCTGAACTGAGTAACAGTTGGCAGAAGGCTGAAATGTCTGTGTAACACTGACCTCTTGTGGTAGTTGTCATGCCTGCATAACTGGCTTGCATCATTGGAGAGGAATCTATCTGCTGGCTGACTGACAGATATAGTTTAAACAGTGTAATTTTATTTTTCTACAATCATCATTGCATTTCACAAAACCCATAGAAAAACACAAGGCATAGTTAGAAAAGTGCAACAAAATTACAATTGGTAATGCAAAGAATATTGAGAATATTGAGATTTTAAATAATCAAAGATTCAAGAACTTCTACAATCATTCTGCATAAACTGATATCTGCAACCAACCAACAAATCTGATTTCTGTGAAATTATGGAAGAAATAACGAGAGGGAAGAACATCCCCTGAAGTAAATAAAAAGGTCAAGCACATGACAGAATGCAAATGAGCGTAGCTTGTTTTAACTGTTATTTTGAGAAGTCACTGGTAGCAAATGGAGGGACCTGACCAAAGGAATAGCATGTTCCAAAAGATAGGTATGAACTGCTCTATTCTGTGCAAGCTAGAGCTGATCTTATTTCTAATCAGAGCACCTCACAGGGTGATCAAAGAGGTCACAAAGTCCCGGGATTAGCATCTCTCTGCGCATCTTTCCATCTTTAGCAATAAAACACCATTCTATTTAAGTGGTGAATAAAATAAAAAACCTCACAGCCCTGAAGGACGAGCTGATAGAAATCCACCGCGTTTGGAATCACAGCAGACATACTCTCTGAGGACGTTCGCTTATGTGTTTCTTTACTTGCAGCCAGGGACACCGAAGTTGGCTGGGCTACAATAGGAACAGCCTGATTTCCAGCAGAGCCATGCAGACTGGAAGGAGCTCCTCGTTTTTGCAACCTACTCTGAGATGGCAGTCTCAAGACTGAGTGATTTAAACAGAACTAGACCAGCACCTTGTATACTGGTCATTCAGTGCACGCTGTCCATGAAGAAAAGGGACCAGCAGAAAGGATTTCTATTTCCCCTAAAGAATACCAACACCTGGCTAATCTTCCAACTAATTTACATTTACTGGCCTGTACTTGCATAGAAATGAAACTGCAAACTTCCAAGGACATAAATAGAACACTAATGTGAATCTGACCGGTCTAATGCATAGACCAGTATCCTATCCTGTACATCAGAAGTACAGAATTAGAAATACAGAAACAAAGGGGAAAGTGGATTTACAATGCAAATTCTACATTATTAGAGATTAATATTTTGGGTAAAATTGAGATGCCACCCTAGAATAGAATTATTCTGACAAGCTGCAATGTCACTGGTTGTCTATTGATGTACCACAATGCAGACATGTCCCCAGCAGACATTTTGATCTGTTTTTCTTGGCTTAGTCACATTTAGTTTTGGGAATCAGGAGACTGGCAGAGCTGCTCCCCATCATACCTACCCTCTGAGCTTTAGAGACTGTCACCTTGCACCTGCAGCCCAGAAAGAGAGATGTTTTCACCGCACACATAAAAAGCACCATTCCTTTTATAATACTCATTTAACCATTAAATGTCATGAAGTCATTTAAAACATACTTTCTGTGTGGTTGTTTACAACATGGCCTTAACGTTACTTCTTACTCAGAGGACAGAGCGCACAGATGTTAATATAGCAACAGACATTTTTCAATGGCAGAAGTAAGGATTGAACTGAGAAGCTATTCAAAGCTAGCCCTTGTCCCAGACTCCCAGGACCTACCTCCTGCTGCAACTGGGACAAAATCAAAAGCAGACCTACTGACATTGACACAATACCGTGATGTAAATTGGAAAGCAGGTCAAAACAAAATTCCTAACATCACAGCAGGATGGAAGTGACTGATGACACATAATCATGCTGTGAGCGTGCTCTGAGGTTGCTTGGCACCAGTGCCTCCGGCCAAAGTTATTAGTTTGTCATTCAAACAGGATAAGGCATGTGCAATGTAGTCTGTGACTCATAACAAAACATGTGTCACCTATGAGTTTAGAGAATCATGATGTACAGTGGTAAACAAGAAGTTATATGAAATGAGACACTAAATACAGTCAAACTGATCATAGTTATATTTCAGGTCTCACCAAGCACAACGTTTTAAATTTGATGTCATCTGTGAAACCTGGGTATCACACCTGAAGAAAGATGATTTAAGACTAGCAATGATCTTCTCTTGCCAGAAGGCTGATCTTTGAATTTATGCAAATAATTTAGGTGACTCAGTTTTTAGAAACTGACCAGTAATGAATGAAATGCTTCACCATTGGGGTCTTGCAAAACCACACATGTAAATTCCAACCGGATTTCAGTTTGATAAAAGTGCTCAGGGCAGAAAGTGCATTTGAATGTTATCTGAATGTTGAATGTTTACTATGGAAGACACAGTAATCGTTTCTGTCTTCCCCAAAAATGCTACAGCCATTTGGTTTCATCATTGAAGGTTCCCATTACAGCTGGAGTTAAAGAAGTAATTCTTATTTTCACACCATTTTGAGTAAAAGACAACACGCACATCTGTCCACATTTGGCAAAAGTTCCGTTTGTCTTATATAATTTTTAAAATGTTCTTACAACCTGTTTTCTTGGGACTTCAGTCTCTTTCTAACCCATGAAATATTTGAACTGAACTGTACAAGCAAGTTCTAAGGTGCTATGAAGTTCATTTCTAATGCTTTGATAACTTTGTCTTCAGCGCTTTGCCAGACTCATGTTAGTCGTTGAATGTGATATAGGGAGTGAACTTCCTGCCTTAAACACTCTGCCTTCTAGTGATCATTAAATTTCTACTGAAAGATGCTGATCACTGTCAAATGTTTGTTTGTTTTTTAAACATGTTGTAACGAGCATTTACATTAGAATCTTGTCCAGCATATCTTTCGAACATTTTTTAATTTGTTGGAAGAATCACAGATAAAAGCAGGACAACATATAGCAAACTTTACACATTTTAAAATTATTTTGAAAGGCCTTAAACTTACACCTGGAAAGCAATTTGTATACAGTATGAACCCATGGCTCTGCATTTCTCTCAATCTCTAGTCACATGATTTGTTCTTAACCTTAAGACATCTTAACACCTGCACGAAGGTTTAAAATTTAATCTTTTTTTTGACAGTTATTTCCCCCTATGACTTTAACTCAATTATAAGACTAGGAAAACGTGAATTACTTTTTCCTGTAATGTTTCAGAATGTGCAACTTGCATATAGATAAATCCAAGGATTAAAACCAGTCTATAAGAATATGCATATACTGTATGTGCAAAAATGAAAGAGGCTGTCCTTTAATTGTAGAAAATCATGTCTGAGAATTTAACAGATCTAAAAAACAGCATTATTTCACTATTATAAATCACCATAGTAGAAAGCTCTTTTTTGTAGTGATGTGTTGCCCCCTAGTGGGAGCTTTGGACAATCGCCGCACACTACTGCAATGTTGAAACATCACAAATGTAATTTCTCCAAATGAAAATACCAAGAGGTCTTTTATAGCCAAAAAAAAGTTGAAATGTTAGAGCAGTTGCAATGATGCAGCAGGGCAGCTGGACACGTTGAGAATATATAAGGCAGAGATCACTGACTTGGTAAGACACCTGGAACACGGAAGAACAAAAGAATGAAGGATCATATCCCTGCTCTGCTCAGTGTATGGTGTTCTGCCTAACCAACCTCCATATATGGTGGCTGGTAGAGAGCACAATGTGTGGAAGGGCTGCTAACCTGGACAGGTTTGTGAGATGGGAGATTTATTTAGGTGGCGACATGACCAGATATTGACACAGCCGGTAGGCAGAGTAGAGATGGCAAAGAGGAAGCCAAAACAACTAATCCAGGGCCCTTGTTTCTCCTCCCTTTGTTAGATCAGGAGAATGTATGGTAAAGGCAACAAAGGCCAAGGGGATCCTCGCAAGAGCAAATGACTGGGGAAACGCGGGCAGACCTCAAAGGACAGTTTAAGTTTCCAGAGGAACTAGCCAACATAGGCTTAGGTCTGACTTCATCCTTTGGTCTGGACTGAGGCACATAACAGACAGTTTTCATTGACATGACAGTGCCCTGGGAGGAGTGGTACTTCCTGAGCTTTCACTCATGTTTCTCCTCTATCCAGTCTCTCATCCTGGAGTGTCAGCAATATGGATGGAGAGCATGGAATCTCCCAGCTGAAGGTAGCTGTAGGGGATTTGCAGTGCAGTCACTTTGGAGAGGCCTGGGGCTGTTTGGTATCAAGGAAAAGGTTAGTTGCAAAAGTAACCAAGAAGAGGCAGAATCCAGATGGATATGGATTAAAAGGAATGAGCAGTAACAAACTAAAGCAGGCTGCAGGGAGACAGTTCTGTGCTGAGCGGCTTACTGAGGGGATGGTCCCAGGACACTAGGTTCTGCTAACGAGCCTCCCTTAAGTGTCGTGGTTTGACGAAACACTGGTGAGGAGGGGTACCCTCTTGAGGACCCAAGGAAGACCACACTCAGCTTTGCCAGTTAAAAGAGTAAAGCTAAAAGCAAAGGAAGCAATTCTGATGCCATCAGGTTTTGAAATACACAGGAAAGATTCTCAGTAGCAATGGTCCCATCATATTCAAGATACACTATGCTGCGCTTTTTTACTCGCCATTTAGAAGGGAGACTCCAGGAGCAATAAGTACTTCCAGAAACATTTCCAGTGGCTGGAATGACAACCAACAATGGGAAGCATTACTAACAGGCAGATGGCAGATACCTAAAATACTGTATATTCAGTTGGTATCCTATCTGGGACTGAGGCCTAGATCATGGTGAGGCCCAAACTTACTAGATACAAGATTTAGGGAGGCAACTACAGATGTGGTTAACAATGAATATCTGAACTTTTGACCTATCACCCACTCGTTTTCTATTAACTATTCTCCACAAAATGTAATCAATCTTTTACCTGTATTCATTGGAGTGTAATGATTTTTAAATGTTTTTGCATTTCATTCACAAAGTCTTCACCGCAATGTAGTGAAAAGTATTCACTGCTGCCAAGTTCAGGAAGATTCAGGATTAACAACAATAGTGACAGTCACGTCCTAATTTTCTGGGATACAATTCGGCTTGCCACAAACCTCACCAGGAAGCTTTCACCCATTGAACAAAAGGATCGATTGTAGATGCTTGCTCTGCGGGAAGGTTTTCTCCAGGGATGAAGCTTCATGACAGAGTTTAGAGCCAAGCAGAAAACTGTCATGAGAATGAATTAGCTCGTTCAGGTGCTTAATGACAACTTACCACACGACAAGAAACGAACGAAAGTGTTCTTCTTGCTCCATGTTACCTTTCGGTGTCAGAGACTCCGCTCAGATTCCAAAGAACCCTTTGTATTTTCTGACCTCTGAGAGGTACCAGTTAATAAACCTTGATTCCTTTTCGAATTTCACAAGCTTTGTTCTATAGTGAAATGTAATTGATTGAGATGGGCAGAATGAGAATTTTTCCAAAAACACCCTAACGAGCATCCAGTCAAAAAGGCCGTTGATTTAAGTGCTGGTAACACAGTTACCCAGATACTTGGCAATGTTTCCTCTACCTTTTTAGAAATAAAATGAATTTCTTGAGATGCATGTTTAAATAAAAGAACATCCTTAGAATTTTAAGTTAACGCACATGTTTTGTAACTAACTGTTTCGTTACAGTGTAGAAAACCTTTCTAAAGTAAGGTGCTATGTCCAAAAAGCTATTAAAATACTGTAAATTACAGAACTACATAATGCACTGTATCTATGCAATGTGAAACCGAATTAAATCGAGATTGTGTTCTGGAAAAAAAGAAAAAATTATTCTTCTCACACAGTCTAAAGGAACAAATCCACTTGAAAATAAAGCAAGACAGAAAATGCAGTGCCATGTGAAATTTTATTAAGACTGTTTTACAAGGTTGAGGAGTGTTAAAGTAGTCTTCAGATCCCAATTTGTTCTGTTAATAGACATGATTTCTTTTCGGTATTTAAAAAAGGACAGCTATTACAATCAGGCTGCTAAGGAAAGAAAACTTGTTAATTGGGAGAGGGTGCACAGAAGCAGCAGCGCCCAGCTGATACAGTTCGACCCAAACCCTTTGGACAAGTAAGGGACAGTTAAGAAAGGCAGGGGAAAGCCACTACCTGCACTTTGTGTTATGCCTACCTGAAATGCAGGACATAGGAGGAGAGAAGAAAGGAAGTCTTGAAGACTGGGACAGTATTTGAGTCTTTGCCTTGTGGTAGAATGCATATCCATCTAATATACATCTATACAAGGTCATGTCCTGTTGGTGGCATTCTCAGGCTCTGAATGAATGAGAAATGTTCTGTTTCCCAACCATTCCCATTTATTACCTATTCACTTCCACCTGGACAAAGACTTTACCTAGGTAAGCTCCCATTTGTCCTAATGGAAGGCAGGACAAGGCTTCTACGTCTAGAGAAAAAGGTCAGGGAAATCATCTCCAGGTCAGCATTGCCATGTTAAAAGTGTTGAACACTTTTACAACAACAGTGATTTTTTAAAATAAAAAAGAATACTGAACAATCCTGAAAACATTATCTTCAGAGAGGCACATCATCCTACAATTAATGTTTATTCAAAACTAAAAATAAAACAGGACAGCTTACCGTAAGGATGAAGTTGCCCCCTCAGCAAAAGGAAAAAGGTCCAGATCAAAACTGACTTCATTTACAGTACTAGTAAAACCCAACACCTTACCAGTAAACAACATCAAAAGCTTTACAGGGCACTGTCATTTAAACAACCTGTACATTAATGAACATTATCTTTAATAACATGAATTTTTTTTATTCTTACAATAACTTAAATCTTTCCTCTTTAAAAGTGCAAATCCTTTAAAATGTAGAGCTCTGTGGGTAAGAAAATGGCATTGCAGGTTCTTGAAGTTTTTATAGGCATCTCTCCTTGTGCAAAGAAAAAAAATCTAGAATACTCAAGCTCATTTTCAGTCATCCACTGAATTAACCTGTCATTTTCATTTTCTCTGTCAATACAGCGTGATTTTCTAAGTTAATCTATCCCTAAAAAAAAGAAACAAAAGTTGAATGTAAATTCTGCTACCAAGGCCTTTGAACCCAATGTTTAAAATGCAAGTTGCTCATACTGTGTGAAATGGTCCATGTGTGTACAATGCGATTAATCTAAAAACAAATTAAAATATATAATTAAGCACAAAAATTAAAATCTGAAAATGACATGATCTGGTTAAAAAAAGTCCCGCCGGTAAACAGTAGTATTTGTATTGTTCTGAACATGATGTAGTGATAAAAGCTACAGTCTCAAGAGGCAGGGTAACCCTCCATTCAGGTTATTCCTCAGGGGGGCAGCAACAGGAAAAACTGCCCCTGATCAGCACTCAGAACACCCTAA
Organism: Atractosteus spatula; assembly: GCF_055471065.1. Lineage (NCBI taxonomy): Eukaryota > Metazoa > Chordata > Actinopteri > Semionotiformes > Lepisosteidae > Atractosteus > Atractosteus spatula. The sequence goes on along the minus strand of NC_142708.1, from coordinate 59,016,066 downwards.
ACTCGCTTCAAAAAACGCCATTCCACTGTAGTGTGACGAAAATGCAATTGCTGCCATTTGTTTTCTTTTGGTCCAACCCCTTGTGAGTAAGGCCAAACTCCACAGTGGCTTTCACACAAAACCACTACAGAACATGCGGAAACCAACCATTTTCGACATATAAAGGACTAGTGTAAAAAAGGAAAAGAGTTACATTTAGTGTTGTGTTCTCCCCTCCTAATTACTGAGGACAACCGCTGTCAGAATTGGTTTCTTTTCTTCAAGGGAGGAAAAGAAGAAAACAAGGCCACTGCCTGTCAGCAGAGATGTGGTCTGAAAATGAGCTGGAGTTGCTTTGAGTAGAAGGCAACCTTTGTAAACACTTTCTCAAAAAGGAAACGGTGGCAGTTTACAACCAAAAATGTTTTTATCTTTAGTGAAGTTGTTTTCACATAAGATAATCACTAGCTTATCTGCAAGCTCCCAGAATGTGTATGAAGCTTAGTAACAGTCACTCGATTTGCTGTACTGGAATAAAGGCCCAGGGCGGCTCCCAGGACTCTCCCGTTTCCTGTCAGAAACTAGGATTTCTGTTCTGCACCTGCTGTGGTCTGGGGGGTGCTCTCTGGCTTCAGGATCTGGTATGTGATGAGGTATTCTGGATAAGCCTGGAGAGAGAAAAGGAAACAGTGTCAGCTGGAAAGCAAGCATGCTTTTTTTAAATTACAGAAGAGGCAAAGTCCGATTACTCACAGGGCACTGTTATTTAAACAAACTGCACATTAATGAACATTAGCTTTAATGATTTGCAATTATTTTGATTCTTTCAACAGCTTAAACCATGCCTCTAAGGTAACAAAATTAGTAATTTTTATAAAAAAAGGGATGGAGATATGGGAGTCCAGGCCCCTTTACCTTAGTGAGTAAAAACTTGGCTTCAAAGGCGGTTAACAGTAGAGGCACAGAGATGCAAGGACAAAAAAAACAGAAAAGCTTGTGTTTCTACCTAGGTAGTAACATAGACCAGATGTTCCTAATTCTGCTCCTGGAAGACTGCTTACCTGCTGGTTCCTATTCCAGCAGAGATTAATTATATAACTGAAGCCTTTAGTGAGCCAATAAATTACTTGATTGGGTCATTTCTATTGTTGTCTTCTCAAAAGTTCGGAATTGAAATTTACTTTGAAATGAAATGCAATAGCTAAAATGTAGCCTCTGACACGTTTAATAGCAGAAGACTTCAAATGTAACCTATTATATAGTCAATTAAGGGTTCAACTGTGTATCATACTTGACTGGAAAAAGCAGGTGTATGGGTTTTTAAGACCAGGATTAGGAACCTGGACTGATGGTTGACTGATGGAGAGAAGATGGTTGTCTTCTGTCCCTGGAAACCAAACCCAAGCTTAGCACCAGTCGTAGCCCCTTTAACACCAACAGAACACAGGATCTTTTTAACAGGCCTGTCTCACCTGTTCACCTCTGTAGATGACATACTCCGCGTACGCCAGACCATTTACACTTGGCCGGCCGATCACAGAGTGGTGTCCCGGAGGAGCGTGGGCCATCTTCATGGCGCTGAACTGCAGGAAGGACTTCCCCAGGGTCACTCTGCAGAACAGCATTTGTCTGAAACACAGCCGTCAGAACCATAAGCAAAAGAGAAGCAGGAGTCGAACCGAACTCAGAGAACTCAGTCGAACAGAACTAGAGTGACTGGAATACCACCAAGTCTAGTACAGTAACACCTCAGTGATAAATGTTTCTTCTCTCTCAGCAACGGGGAAAACAGGTACGAACTACAAATACTAATAATGAAAAAAGCATGTGGTATTAGTTACTCAGTTAGTGCATGGTGCAAACCTCTTTGGTATTACTACTAAGTAATAGGCATTTTACTAAAGCAATCTTATTGAAGTATTATGTTCAAGGTTATAACTGAAATGGCTGCTGTTTCCTTTTCCCTTTAAACAGTTCTCTCAATTGAATAAGTTATTCAGTAATGATTAACACCAACAGGTGACACAGACATACAATAAAAGGAATCTTATTAAAAGGTGTTAATTGCAAGACAATCTCATGCTGTTTTCAACTTGTTTAAATTAATGTTTGTCCCAATCATAAAGTGTCTTTGACAGTCTAAAAATATCACTGTATTTTTAACAAATATCTAGAAATCAAATCACTCAGAAAGTACCACCTTTTTATAATTTATGACAAAGATTAATTACTTAAAAATTAAATACTAATCAGTGCAACTGTATGTAAAATATGTCCTTTTCATTAAGAAGCTCAGCATACAATCATGCTTAAAACATCCTTTGATGCTTATGCATGATGTTAGCTGGTGTACCATAATGTGCAACATATGTAGCATTGAAACAGCCTATTCTATGATTAATTCCACACTGTGCAGAAAGATTGTATAAAAAAAGGCAGAGATACACTTGGATACAGGTTGTCACAACTTTTTTTTTTGCTGGTGTTTGAATTAGATCTCAGACAAACTGGAAAAAAAATATTCCAAATAACAATAAAAAACAATCCAACCTGACAAGGAATACATTTCAAGGTGTGTGTGTGTTATAAGAGGTACCTGATGGTGTATAATATTTTAAAGCAGAAATTCAGAATGATGCTAAGATTTTTTTAAAGGCAAAGTGGTCAAGAAACCACTGATACATTTGAGCAGTGTAGCTGACTTTTGCTTATAGAAAGGTACAAAAAGGAAGCATTGTCAGGCATCTCAAAATCCTGAAACAGCCACAGCTACTGAAAAAGAGGTGCAGGTTTTATTTCGTGTTCTAGCAGAAGATGGAGCAAGAAAACGAATACAATTCAAAAGTCAGACCCTGATTCTTTTAAATTATTGTGAATGCATCATTTTTGTAAAAAAAAGTGTGATAACACAGACACAGGTTCTTTTCTGTCAGTTCACTTACCTGTGGCAGATGTAACAGGATCGATCTTTGTGTGTGGGGCACCCTGTCCCGCCTCCTATCCCATACACGTACTGATTACTTTTCGAAGAGTTCTCGGCGAAATAGATCCCTGCGCCGAACATCCCACCAATGTAGGCATGCCTTTCATCAAAGCCCTTGTGAATAATGGCATTAATAAAGGGAGAACCTGGAAATAACGGATGGAACACAATTTAAATCCCAGAAAACATCTTATTCAAACCATATAAACAAGCACCGTGTGCCCGCATCCCTAACACAAATGGAAGATGATATCACCATGCCTGCAACACACCATTCAGAACAGACTTTCAGTAATATATACACTGTATAGACTGGAACATGTGCTTAATATATTAGTGGGCAGGTAAGTTCTCTCAAAAGCACTTTCTCTGTGGGAATTTTGTTACGAGACTAAATAATGATATAAACAGGGGTAGCAACACAATTACCCCGGTGCACATTATTTTTAATGTATTGTTATGCTTTCACTGGCAAAGGAAACCTGCTCTGGCCAAGGCACTCCCTTGAGGTATTTCCAAAACATTACTTTGCAAAGCTCAGGATCTGGACCTCCTTTTTGCCTGGCAATGCTGCCAACACACTGGAGACAGAGCTCGTTTGCAATACAGGAACTCCTCAGCCATTCAGTCTTGTGTGTCTCAGACATTCATTCCTTTTACCCATGTAAAACAGAGGCAGAGACAGGGTAAAGATGCCTTTCTGTCTTTGTTGTTAAGCCTCATTTGCATATTTTGTTTGCTCTTTGTATAAGCATGTTGTTTCCAGTGAAGTTCTTATTTGCAACTCTCAATTAGCAAAGCAAAACTGCTTCACAAGGCTGCCCATCAAGACTGACATGAAAATATTCTGGTCCAAAAAAAAGCTAAATACTTTAATGGATCTCTAAATAAAATCTTGTCAAAATTCATAACATTTATGTACAGAAAAGAAAACATTTTCATTTCTGTTTTCTGGCTAAATACTGACCTCAAACTTCTACTATTCCTCCCCCCAAAAATGAAGAGCAAAACTGTTTCTGGGGCAAAAACATTTGCAAAAGATCCTGCTAATGTAATAAAATGTACTGGGACCTAAGTACAGAATGTTTCTAAAAAAGGTATGCCACTAATGTGTTTACCAGCCATGTTTTCCAGAAACCTCAAAAACCAGCTTTGCTGGAATTGCATGTTATGCTAATTCAAGCAAAAATGAAGGAGCTTAAAATGAAGGAAAATGCAGAATATAAATTGTCTGCATCTTGATCAAATCCACTCACAAGCAAGGTGCTAGATACTAGAATGCGTACAATGGTAAAAATTGGTTCCTTACCGTGAAAAAGCATGCGCTCGTTATGGTGGTTGTGATTCTCGTCAGCTATCTCTTTCTGTCGGTGTGTATACCTTTCTCTCAGCTTCTTGTTCACGACTTTCTGGATCTGCAAATAAAAAAAATATTAATAAAGAGGTAAAATAAGATTTATCAGCACACCATGTTTTCAGGTGTGCTGATGCTACACTTATATGTGAGCTCATTTGTAAAATAAATGAGGCATCTGAAACTGATCATCTTTACATAGGACTACCTAAAAAATATAGCACATTCAGAATTCAAAACTCCTTGGTGGTAATTAAAGCAACAATGCAGTGGGGCTTCTGAATGAAAGGCTGGGAGCACTGCACTCCAGCACTTGATTTATGCAAGTAAGACTTATTTTCACCACAGTCACTTAAGTCCCTATTACACAACATTTCTTACAGAATTCAACTATATTAAAATTGATTTAGCTTTAGGACAATATTAATGTAACTGGAACAAGCACAGAGGTTAAAAATAACAGGCCCCAATGTCCACAGCAGGAACCCTGGCCTTGCCTATGATTTTATTCTGTGGGAACACAGTAAGGGAAATAAGAACATTGGATCATTTTATACCAAGGGCTTTTATGTTCTGAATACTGAAACAGTATTACAGGAAAGGAAATATATGTGTGAATAACACGTGGTGTGAGTGAGGTGCAGTGTGTATTTGTTTCAGCTTACCTTTAGGATGTTGTACCTGCTGAATACACCACCTGCATTTCCTCCATCTCTGTGTTCCCGAATTGTGCTCTGCATCTAAAACACCAGAGCTGTGTTACGGGGGAAGACGATTGCTGCATACATTTCACTGAGATGTCCCTTGCATACTCACATCTGGATCTAACTGTCAAAACCAGTATGCTATTGGTTGAAGCCTTGAGAAGAGAAATATTTTCAAAGTCATTCCAGCCACTACTAATGTACTTCTCAATGTGTGAATTTCTCACTGAGTGGACTTGTGACTGGTATCCTGCCCATGTGCAGTTCCACCTTGAGCCCTGACTAGATTAGGCTCCAGCTCAATGTGACCCTCCAAGGATAAAGTAGTAACTGAAATTACTGGATGTTTACAAGTTTGATTCCTGGTATTGGGAATAAAATTTTTAGGATATAATTTCTTGACATCTACCCTGTGAAGTACACTGAATACTTACTTCTCTGTGAGTATTCATATTAGCATACAGTAAGTGATGTGGAATTTACCCTCTCATATGTGCTACTGCTGAAACATTTATACACACACCAATATATGCATGTGCATCTCCTGCTGGTAATATAAGTATATGCACAGATGGATGTTAAGTGTCACATATTCCTCTTCTGTACATTAATGGTGGAGAAGAAACTGTACTTGTAGCCCTGCTAATCACTTAACACTGGTTTAAAACGGGAAAAAGCCATTCTTAACTCGACACAGCCACAGAAAAATGTTGTCTTATTGTTGTATGCATGTATAATGTATTCAGTTATGAAAAAATGTCCATTCTGTATATTCTGCTTACTGTTTTAAAATCTGAAAAAAACTGCATTTACAAGCATTTTGCTTTGACTTTCATGAATGCAAATAAGCTGGCATAATCCATTCTCCTCTGAACCAAAAACTTATTTTAAAGCTGATATTTGACCTTCAATTCAATATGTAACACTTGGTAATCAGTTAAAGCAAAACGTTTACAGCACTTTATATTACTTCCAATGCCCACGCTTTTCATTAGTGTAAATGGTATTGCTGTGCGAATTCTGGAATACTTCTTTATTATTTTACAACTTTTCTCAATAAAAAAGATGTTTTTTCTCCTCATGATACCTCACACTATTACATTATTTAATGCACCTGTACTAGTACAACACAAAATGCAAAGAACTCAGAGCTTCTTAAAAAAACAAACCCCTTTTCAACTTTTAAACTCACTAATATTAATAGGAATAAAATTCTGTCTCCAGATTTTCCAGTAAAGTTCTCCAGAGATAGTTTTAACTTTAACTTGCAGATACATCAAAAATATGTCATCTGAAAAACATTTTATTTCATGTGCATATTGATCAACTGACCACACTGGATCATTGAAATTAGTGGTGACAACAAGAAAGCATAACTGGAGCCAAGAAGAAGCAATCATCTAAAATTACTCACAATGGTACATAAGTGAACATGATGTTGCTTCAGTACTGGGTTGGGAAGTGTCATACAATGTGTGCACATCATGGCACAGTAAAGAAAATACCTTCCTCTTGCAGACACTAATTGTATTATATTATATAATACTGGCAAAATTAGTAGCACTGTACAAAGGCTAAATAACACCTTAAAATGCCCTTTTAGGGGTAATTTCAGAGATAAATGCTGCTTTTGCAATAACATTTCAACTCAAGATGACAGTGTCAAGTGGGTCATTTGACTGGTTTTCTTAATGTTTACATTGAATGTTTTTTTTAAAGTGTGTATATGCAAGTCTTTTTTTCACAGGGAGTAGCCCGATACTAGGAACTGCCCCCTCCCGACAAATACACTTTTAAAGCCGTGACTTTTAAAGTAAAAAAATTCTGCATGTTGCACACAAAATTTGTACTTAAATGTGTGCATCCCTAAATCTTTAAGCATTTAAAAACACAATTAGCAAAAAGTCAAAGAAAATTGTAAATAAACTTACAAACAGGAAAAAACACTTTGGCTTTAGTTGATTAAACTAAATAGATGATAAAATAATCTATTAAAGACAGGTCCTATTTTGGTAATTAATGTTAAGCTACTGAATAATTAATGTTTATAATGAAAATCACTTACAGTAAACAACAACAACTTTCTGACTAATGTGTAGGGTGTTGAGTTTTGGTAAATTTGCTTATTTAATATTGGTAAATACATACACATCTTAACACACATAGGCCAAACTATATTTTCTTATGTACAGCAAGCTCTTTTTTTAAACTAAACTTCAGCCTAGAATAGTCTACCCAGATGCAGGTAAGAACATTTTTTTTCTCAGATATACCCTGGCATGTACCTTCAGACATATGCTGTGACTGCAGTCGAATAGCTAGTATTAATGGACTTTAATATAATGGATCCATGTCCACTCGTCTTGTCCTCAAGGGTAGCAACTATTTATCTGAGCAATACTATTCATTTCATTCGTACTGCTTTAAGATTCTTCCTTGTTTCAATATCATTCAAATGTATAAGTGCCAAACTAGAAAGTGAGTTGCAAATGTTTATGGAAGGTTATTGGAAAACCTAGCAGGAATAAGAAGATCAGGCTATGATGACATAAACACCACATGGGGCTGCTTTTAACTCCACAGAATCTGAAGTGAATGGAAAACTGCTCTGTATTCCTCATATTGCCACTTTTTTGTGCCACGTTTTAAAAAAGGAGAAAAAATAATTGTTTGATAACTGGATGGGTTATAGAGGGTGTTTATGTTAAGGAAAACAGAACTGAAAAAGCAGAAGAGTGAAGCACCTCTTCTTCCACAGACTGGAACTCCTTGTCATCTGGCACCAGGTCAATGAGAACTGTTCCCTGACTGGCACAGTGAAATGTCAGATAAGGGTTGGTACCTGTAGTATCAACAACATAAACAAATTAGAGGCACGCAACCAAACAAATAATCCAGACAAATATGACACACACAAAAAACCTATGCAGCGTTCAGTCCAACAATCACAACTAGATCCCTTCAAGATTTTGGATAATCTATTCAGGCAGTTTTAAAACTCCTGCAGAAAAAATCCATATAAACCATTACCAGCAAGAAACCTATTTTACTTAATTTCAGTGATTAGAAAGAACTCAGGGGGTAGTTAAAAGACAAATGTTTGTGTAATGCTGAGAAAATTTCACAAGGGAGAAATAGGCGTTGTGTACACACCATGAAAATAGGCAATTGTAGAATGGACTGTGGGGTTATGCAAAGGACTTATTACTGAGAAGCCCCTTATGTTGTTTGGACATTCAGTGGCATGTAATCACCATTTTGTTCATTTTTAAACATTTTCTTCTTCATTTCTCCATTGAAGTAAACTGCCAAATAATACCATTAAAACCCTGTGGGTTATTCTGCTTTTATTCAGAAGCAAAGAATCATTACTGTTTAGTCACACACATTTTTGTGTCTGGTACTTTGTACTCTGTCGTACGTATTTAAAAATGTGTCTTTTTAGAATTTCAGGAAAGGTACACAAATTGATAGTCATGGTAGACACAGCTAACAGGTATTTTTCTATTGTGCCACTAAACAACTTTCTTCATCTATAGTTCAGTTCTATTTCTTTTACATATAACCTGCAAATACATATTCTGCAGCAACAAAAAAAAAATAAGTAAAGAACAATATTAGAAACAAGGCAGATTATTCTTATTATAGAGCAGCTTGCTTATTCTACCAATTATCTACCTTTAGAAAACAGGAATCAACTGTGGTTTTAGTTAAATAATAGTTACAAGCGTCTTTATAAGTTTTCAGAGATGAGGACGCATGTATTTTCCTAAAACATAGCAAGTTTTGAAAACCTTTCATTTACAAGGCAAAACATTTATCTGTAAACTATTAAAATCTTCCTCTGACAGTCTAATTGCACAATATGACAAGGGACGTCCTTTGCCGTTTATGAAATTGCACCATCTTCCGGTTGCTTCTGATGCAGTTGTCCCGAGAGATGACCTGTATCCTCTCCACCTTTGCCAGCTTACCTTGCTGCCCCCCCAGAAGCCTCTCTATTCCTTTGATCAGTTTGTGACGATGCCCATAGGCGTTGATGCCAATTTCCTTCAGCTCTTCATGGCCCATGTCCGCCAACACGTCCAATGTAATCTGAAACATTTTAGTGAGCAACAGATTAGCGTGGGAATGCAGATCACATCCTATTTTTAAAAAAAGGTTACGGAATAAAATATTTAATCAAACATACATAAGCATGGAAAACATCCACCCACTTTTCCATCACCGTCACCTTATGTTAATAACAAGCGGGCGTTTACTAGAATATTTCATAAAGTGTTGCTTTCTTCAAGAGGGGGATGGCTGAAGGATTAAATGCACATCTTAAAATAATCAAAGACTTTGCTTTTTAGATTTTCTACAAGGACTTGAATCTTTTTTTATTTTTGACTCATAAATGAATCATGATTTTTACTTTATTCTGCACAAAGTGAACACATACATGTTCCAAATAAACTAATAGATTATTAAAGAGGAGCAATGGCATCACAAGGAATACAGCAATACTCATTAAGAGACCACATAGCCTTGATCAGAAAAATCACATTTTTTTTTAGAAAAGATTGATTTCATATAGCCATTACTTGGTCACATTAAGGTACGTAATTTGTTTGCATTCAGTCAACAGATTATATGAATGGCTGGACTGTCACTGAACATTTTAAAAAGTATGCATCTCACTTAGATTTTCATATAGTACAGTACATAAAGAAACACAACAAACTGCTGCATCTAGATCTACAACTACCCCCTAAGATTAAAATAGTGTAAAAACTTTTAAGTGCAGTCACTTTGAGCAAAGGTATGCAACTTTGTTTAATCTATTCATGCCCTGCTCAATCAGGTATTGCTGTCTTTTAAGTGACACCGGACCATCTGTTTCGGGGTTTAAAGTAACTCATGAACACTTCACCTTCCTCCTTTGCAAGGGTTTTTTGACCCGAAAATGTCAGCAGACTCATTAGTTCGACCAAGTTACTTGTAGAGCAGTTATGATAGCATTGAGCTGTGAGTCACAGCTATGAATTACCAAAATTTCACCATTCGTTTGCCTTTCTTGATTTTGTTATTACACTCTATAGTCTTACCTACTGTGAACATCCAAATTGCTACCAATTCCTAGGTAGGAAATAAAATATTCCAATATCACTTGTATGACCAATGATTGGATAACCAGAAGTTGCATCTTTGGATATCTACTCACAATATTGCTGTATTTAAAGTGGTAAAACCAAGACAATTGTTTTGCAATGTTGTTTTGTTAAGGTATTGCTGTATTTTATATTAATTTGATGTACAGTAGGTGATTCTTTGTCAGACACCAAATGAATATACAAGATAAGCAAAACAATTAAAGAAAAAGCTTTTTTTAAAGACAAGTACATTTTTTAACAGGTACAATAACCTGTTTTATCAGAGGGGGGATAAAAATAAAGATTATGGAATGATTAGGGACTTGGATTGCTTACAGATAAATTACATGATATTTTCACGTGTTCATCACTCAACTATTAAAAATGAAGTTCATTCCACAGGAAACATGCAAAACCATAGAGAGCAGAAAACCATAATTTTACACCAACATACAGTCTCTGCCACACAGTAAAATGAAAAGAGGAACCTTATGAACTTAAAAAAATACAATATGAACAGTGAGGACAGTGGAAAAAATAATGTGTTCCTGCATTCTGGAATTTCAGATGAATTATTAAAAATGAACTACTACAAAACAGCTCAAAATTCAGACAGCTATTAGCAAGAAGTAGGTAGGAGGTACGGTTACAGACGCTCGTCCTTCACCTTTGGTGCTCAGTCTCTACCACTGCTCTCATTCAAATGGTGGGTCTGTTTGATTACTGTTGCCCCAACTGAACAAACAGCTTTTCACTACTTACTAAACGAATAAAACCTTGATGTTATTGAACTTCTGCAGCTTGTAATAAATCTTATTTTGCATAGCTCTGATGGATGAAGGAAGAGATATATGAAAGCCTGGCTATTTAGACTTCAAATGGAATATGATTACGAAAAATGGCAAAATAAGACTGTACAAATAAGGTACATTTAATGTGAGAACATAACTTATTATTTAAAACATATTTGGCTTTTATTCTTCCTCTCTCTCTATGTAGTCGTATTAGACGATTCACTCTTGAGTACAAAGAAAATGCTACAGGTCCTCTTTAGATAATTCAGGTCCATAAAGAAACCTGAAGTAATAAATTGAGATCTCTAATTGAGATAGTCAGCGCAGATGTGTCTATTTTTTACAGAACTCCACTTAGAGCACTTATTTCTCAAGATCTGAGACATCACATATGACTATTCCTACAAACTCATCCTAACTTCACAGCATTCCACCAATATAGCAAGTTATCATCAATTGCTTTATTATGGATGAGATTGTAGCAGTAATGTCACTGATATCCTACTTGCCACGCTTGAGCCCCACTGAAACTTTGCGTGGTAAGCTGGAACAATGTGTGGTATCTGGGGCTCAAAGACCAGTAAACAGGTGCACACTTGTTCAGGCACTGAGAGAGTAACGAATACATCCCACAGGACTGCATCTGCTACCTGGAGCAAAGCATGAGTTGACTGTTATACACTTGATGATATCCTTGTGGATTTGTTGCAGTTGTAATTGATGTTTCTTTTGGTGTCCAGGATATAATGCACTGAGGAACTGCAGCCAATTGAAAGGACAATTATGTATAGGAAGTTCTCTTATATTCAAGAAAGGGCTTATGTGACTGTTTTGAACAAGCTTCAAGCAAAAGCAGTGAACAAGCGACTGTTAAAAAAATAAATGAGATTTTAAATGAAGAAATCCACAGTGACAGCAGCTGCTGTCTATTTCCGTCTCTGTGGTTTATCTGTCTGATGAAATTGTATACAAGCGAATCCCTGAACTGTTAAATATTTCAGTAGTTTAAACATACATACACAATATTTTCAAGGTCTTTCCTCTGTTTTCTGTAAAGTCCTTACCTGCTCTCTCTCAAATATGTCTCTAAGATGTTCGAGACCCAGACTCTTCAGGAACTGACTGATGTTCATATCAAGCACCGCCACTGTAAAACAAAAAGACTTTAGTCATTTTTCACCACCCAGTAAATGAAATTCCCTAGATTGCCTTTGGTTTATTTCCGTCATCACCCAAAACCTCAACTGCTAAGCAGAGGGAATGGCAAGACTTCTTTTCATTCAATTACTAAATGCACATTTCAGCATATGCCTTTGTGGGACTGCAATGGCAAATCAAACTAGTGGAATTATACCCAACTGGTCCAGAAGATAAAGACAAGCCCAAAATTCCTCTCTCCTTTTTAAAGAATTAAATTCAGATTTCAGCACACTGCAGGGCAAGCAGACACTGTATTCTCCACAGTAAGCAATTAATTACAACACTTATCCTCATTTCTAGGACTGCTATCGTAATAGCTACAAAACAATTAACTTCACCATGCTTTTAAGGAGTTCTTAAATTAAAGTGTGCTCTGTGTCTCGCTTCTCTGAAAATGAGTACTGCGTCACTCCTAGGTAAATAGTTTGTCACTTACTCTCCCCTTCCTTCCTCTCAGTACCAGTGGCTCCGTCTGCGGCACCTGAGGCCCCGCTGACAGCCAGCTCTGCCAGTGGCCCCGTCAGGTTGTCGATGCTGCTGGCAGCGGAAAGGCAGGACGGTGTTGAGGCTGGTGAGATGACGGAGGCACTGACCACTGTGGCCTGGGGCTTGAAGCAGCTGGGCAAGGCCTCAGGAGGCATGGCATCTATCAGGAGCGCTCTGATATCATCCGCCTGAGAGACGGCCACAAGACAAACAAGACAGGAAACTTAGCTCAGTGGCATCAGTCGATTCCAGTCACCATGACCCTTTAGCCTGTGATAGCATGGGGGAAGAAACAGAAAAGCAAACCATGTCGACAAAACTGGTGAGGTACAAGAAAGCAACAATTCACACTACACATGGCATTTCACCTTCATAGCTGGAAAAATGGCACAATCTAACAGCGACAGACACCTATGTTTGGGACATATTGGTTACAGAAAGGACAGTCTGAAAATCAGTTGAGAAGGACAGCTCTGTTTTGCTGAAACAAAGAGCATATCTCAAAAATGAAATCTATGAATGGAACAAGATTAAGTGCAAATATTGAATAGACAAATATTAATAGTTTACATATTTGCAAGTTTGGGGGATTTTTACTGTTCAGTAGAAGTCAGAAAGTCTTAAGAAACAGGAAATGTCTCACACAAGAAGCCATTGAGTCTCGATGCTTAGCGTTCACAAACGTGCACAGTAGTTTAAGTAGCAGCAGTAAAAGGGGGCAAAGAGGTAAAAAACATAAAGCAACATTAAAAAGGCACAGTTATTTTCTCAATAAGAATACGATTGTTTCACAGAACACAAAAGTTCAGTTTTATCCATAAAACTGCAAAATTGTTAAAAAACTGCTAAGTACTGTAGACAAAGTAAAAAATACCGTCATTATTAGGTCCATGGGAATAACTATGTTCTTACTTCAATTTAAATTAAATAACAGTTAATTAACTTAAATTATCTCGCAGTGATAAGGCAATGATTTAAGGGAAGGGATATCTTTAATTTAGGAGCTATTTTATTCACCCACGCACTGTAGTTCTGCCTGTTCTACCAGTCATTTCCAAAGAGATCTATTTCATAGAAAAGAGTACATTTAATGGAGCATGACGTTCCCAGGTAATATGAATTAGTCAACTTGTGAACTGAATATTACAGATTAGCACTAACTTCCAACTTTTCAAACTGTTAAAGAAGTTGACAAAAAAGTGACTCTGGGATTACCTGCAAGAACATCTGATACTTGCTGTAACTATACTGATGATGTCACTGCCCTCAATGAGTGCATGTGGATTTTAGAGTCAAGAGCTACACAGCACTGTGAGGAATTCAAATGTGTATCAAAAATTACCTTAGTGTGTTAACAATTTGTACAGCATTGCCTCACAGGACTTCCAAGTGAAGTATGCATGCATCTGTCAGCTCTCTCATTACCTCCCATCTCCCAAAGACATAAAGGGTAGGTCTGATTAGTGGTTTTAAATTCTCTCCCCAATTTCAACTGCAGGTCCTCCTGAGTTAGGGAATGGGGCAGAGGGAGTTTTTGTATACCATGTCTCTCATTCCTACCTGGACTGCATACAGGTTACATGAATGTGTTAAAGATAGCTGTATTATCATTCATCAAGCACGTGTACACCTTTCAACTGCTTTCTTTCAAGGTTTCGTAAAGAAGACTTTTGAGACATCCAATCTCTTCCTCTGCAAGTGCTTGTTACTTTGCGCCTGAATTGTATAAAGGTATGGCCAAGGGGGGTGCTAGGATCTTCGATGTGCTTGTAGCTTGTGACCCTAGGTCAGCCCTCACCGTTGCCAGGTCCAGGGGCGTCTGTCCTTCCTGGTTCTTCATAGTGGGATCAGCTCCATGGGCCAGAAGAAGAGCACACAGCTGGGTCCGCCCCTTCTGGGCTGCCTCATGGAGGGGGGTGAAGGCCCATTTGTCGGTAGCATTAACGCAAGTGTTGTACTTGATTAAGAGAGCTGCAATGTCCACATGCTGTTACGAAAAATACGATCAAAGTGAATATCCTTTTGGTCCATGCACCTCAGTTAATATTTCAATATAACAAATTTCTACACCAGTAGTCGTCTCTGGATTGTACATAAATAGTTAATATTCTTTAACAATTTCCATCATTTCCTTGTAAGCAAATCATATTAAAAAAAGATGCAAATGGATTAAACTTTCATTGGAATGCGTTTAGAAAAGACTGGAATTGTACAAGATCAATTAGAATTCTAAACAGTGAATTTGGTTTACTATTCTCAATTTTTCATTGAATATTTTCTTATTCACAACACCGGTATGCAGACACACATTAAACTAAAAGAAAACTTTGGTCCCTATTTGATGAAGTTAGTACAAACTAGTGAAGTAAAAAATAATGCTTTTGTACTAGCCAAAAACTTTCTGCAGAATTGTTATGAGTTGTTATTATGTGTTGTACTGCATAAGTTACTTTCTAATCTTGATTGCTTGCTTGCTTGCTTTTATACTCAATCCTGGGTTGCCTTAAGGCAATTATATTTTTTAAGCAAACTTCCCTCATGTAAACTGTAGACCCATTCGTGCCAGAACATTCAAGGTCAAAAGAGTGAGAGCAGATGATTACCAGAACGACAGCACTATTAGAGCTAAGGCTGGTCTCAATTCTCTGTGACAGGAGGTAGATTCACAGGCTATGCAGAAGTGCTGTAGCAATGTGTAATTCTGACACTGTAGGAGCCACACACACAGATTGCACCTCTAGCTCCCAGACAGGAAAGAGAAATGTGCTTTGTGAAAGTGACCTAACTGCTGCTTTTAAATAGCCTTTTCTTTTTCCAAGAGCTTATCGAATTTCAAGACCATATAAGCTATAAAATAAAGTAATGGTATAAAAACAAAGCTGAACACTTATAAATTCTGCACTCATCTACACTAAGCTCAATGCTTTTTATCCCGTTTACTATATGAGCTTCCCTTGCGCGGACAAAAAATATTTCACCTCGCATATGACCAAGAAGCATCTCATATCAATCCACTCAGGTTCTCTATGATTCTATTCATGGGATTTTATTCAGCTACTGAACTCAAAACACTGTACTTCAGCACTAATGATATTTGCCAGGTACTTGAGCTATCCAGAGGAGTTCACAGTGTAGCAAAGAGGCTAATTGACTTCAGCTGATTTTATCTCAATAATTTACAGGTCACGTTAATCACAATCTCTGTTAACAGGACATGGATGCCTTATGAAATCATACTTTACGTTTTAAAACTGCAGTGTCTTGCTCTTGTCTGCTTAAAACTAAATTATTTTCTTTCTAAATTCTAGTGGCCAGAGACTGGCAAGGTAATGCTTAGGTTTATAAATGTAATAGGCGTTTGAAAAAATATTACATGGATCTCACGAATAGCTTGTTTTTCTTCACATTCCTTTAAAAAGTTTATTTCAATATTTTTGTTAAGGAAGTTAACGAAGAAGGCATGACTTACAATGCACTGATTTCCATTTAGCCGATGTCAACATTTCATGTACAGTCCCCAATCAGGAGATGTGTAACAGATTAAATGAATTTCAATTAAGAACATATGTACTCCATGGTAGTCTTATTTAAAGAATGAGATTTTACAGCCTGCTGCTCAGCCATGCCAGGTCACAGTTGCCCAGAATTATCCATATTATTTCAAATATAATTATATTATACCACTGATATCTCACGGTCTCTTCAGAATCAGCTAGTAGTGAACGAGTGATAAAATGAAATGACAGGAAAAATTCAGCTCTAATGAGAAGTTGCTCAAAATAAAAAAACTATATTTCATGATGGTCCTGCTTCAAACTAAAAAAAATAAAGAGCAACCTATAATGAATTAACAATATTCTAAAACTTAATTTAAAATTTCCAAGAGCAGAAATTTCAATTTGTACCTTTTGTGGCAAATTACATGCTTTGTAGTCCCAATCATTTTTAACCAAGTTAGTTTTGAGAGACAATGACATTTAATGACTCCAAACATCAAAACCCAAATTCCTACATTATGCCTCTATCATTTCTTTCTCTAAAGAAAAAGACAATCTTGACTAAAGATAACAAGGGCACGAACCAACAACAAAAAGGCTGAAATTTAATCTAGGCAAGTAAAGAGAAAAGATGCATTAGCATTGCATTCAATACGGCAGTTCTTTCCCACTGTCATGCAATAAAGTCATGACGAGTTAAATGAATTAGTGCTGTTGAAGATGTATAGAAATAAATTAGATAAAGCACTTACAAAGACCAAATTCTGGAAAACAAAAAATCAAGCAAGAAGCAGGCTGTGTGGTCATACTCACTCCATAGGAGGCTGCATTGTGCAGTGGAATCAGACCTCCTTTGTCCTGGGCATTGACATCTGCCCCATGTTCAAGAAGGTACTCTGCTACTTCCAGATTATTGTACCCAGCTGCAGGGAACACAGAGAAGGCACTGCATCATACTCAATCACACATCAAAGCCAAAAGCCAAGTCTGTTCCACTCACTTAAAACTCAATTTCCATTTTGCAGTTGCAGAAATAAAAAAAAAACATTAAACCTAGACCACACAATACACTACACTAAGAAATCACCTGCTGATACTCTGATATACATGTTAACACCCCTAGTAATGGTGTGGTGTTTTTGCAAATATGTTATGTTTTAAAAATATTGTTGCACTGAAATAATAATAATTATAATATTTCCATACAAAGTTACCAAGATCTAAATACGTCAACAATATTTACAGTGCTGTGAACCTGAAACACAGACTCCAACAGACAAGGTTTTACTATCTAACCCTCTACATTTTCCTTCGTGATACTCCACACATGGTAAAAGATTCGCAAACTGAACCTGAATCATTCTGAAAAAAATGCACAACTTGCTAGGCTCCCAAATAAACATCTTTAAAAAAATCAGAATATTTGGAAAAAAATTTTTAACATTTAATCTAAAGCTAAAGCTGAATGTACCCAGACATGCAAAAAAATCTTTAGCATTCCGTAGTTTTCAGCTATGGCAATTGGCATATTAAATGTATGCAATTTCTACTTTTGTGCATGCTTTAATGGATGGAATTAGCAAGAAAAGTGCTGTAAGTACTGCAACTATCTTCCCATTATAGGGTGTTAAGAAAATTTTCCATCCACAGTATTATTTTTGTTGATTACTGGAAGCCCAAATTCTTCAACATATAACAGCTTGACTTGCACAGCAGAAAGAGAATGATGAAAGATTATTCCCCTTTGACTTTATGCTTTACTCTTGGAAAAAAAAAATCAATGAGACCAGCCTAATCTACGGGTTCTGGAGCACTGAACATGCACACAAAAAGCTTCTTCCAATTCGATAGCCTGAAAATAGATTTTTTTTTGGTTTACAAAAACCTTCAATCTTGGATTCAACTGTTTTGTGAAGTCAGGCTCCAGTGTGTAGGGTAATCATATAAACGATTTTTGATATAAAGATGACACATATATAAAGATGATTTTGTGTGTAAAAATACTGCAGACATTTCTGCACATAATAAGTGATGGCAATCCACCCTTTTTAACTAAAATGTCTGATAACTATGGGTTCCTAAACATGCGAAATAAAAAAACGTTCATAATTTTAAAAAAAAATTGAGATGTTTACTGTTTAATATTTTAAACAATCAAGTTGTCCGTTTCAAATCTAGCTGAAGCAACAAACTACTGAATTGCATCTGAAATGCAACATTCCCAGTGTGTACTGTAAGGGCATCTCAGACTATCTGGTTCTTCAGAAGTGGCTGAAATCTTACTGCAGGCTATATATACACATTTAAAAAAACTGAAGCTGCTGAAGCTCCTAATTACATAGAAACATTATTTTCCAGCTTCCTGCAGAGAAAGCAGCTGTGATATTGAAGAGCTTTTTAAAATAACTTTAACGAGTCACAAGAATATTCTTTTATTTTTCAAAATTACAATACTAAGAGACCAGCTTGAAAAACACTACCAGACATGCTATTCGGGAACTGACATTCTGAACAATTATATATGCCTGGCACTGAGGCGCAATACTTGTCTAACGAAGAAATTATCTTTCTGCTTTTCTTGAAATCCAGAACTTAAATCTTGTGGTAATTTAAAGAGTTTTATAACTGAAAAATAAATATTCAGATCACATTTAAGCATAAGCTGCAAATAATGTTCAACTTGAAATCCTATTCATTAACTAAGGAGAAAGAAATTTGATACAAAATACAAAATTTGGTAAAAAATCTTACGTTACATATTTTAGTAGCTAGGCTTGAATATTTTTACGTTTCCTGAAAAAAAATCTGGAAAAAACATAAGCTTCACAGTTCACTGATTAGTTCAAGGTGTCTCTTATTCTTTAATATCTCATTAATTGCTTAGTCTGGGTTAGCCTGAGGTCAGGAAGTATTATTAAATACTTTAACCTTCAATTATAGCAATTTATTTTTCTATATTCAGTGATTTTAATAGTAAAACTACCATGGGACTGCATGTAAAAAAATTAAGACAAAATTAGGAGAGTTGCATTTCTGTAGACTTCCTGACATTGGCTTTTATGTTCTAAAATCGCATTTAATCATATCTTAAAAGCTTAAGTAAGACTGGGCCTGGTCAACACTGTGATGGGAGACCTTCACAGAAAAAACAAGGTCTTGCTATAAGTAGGGTTTGTGGACCAGTAGGTGGAACTCTTTCCTCTAGACCAGAATTTTCAAACCAGTGCCACACTAAGGTGAAGGTAGATGCTATCTAAGAGGAGCATCCTACACACCTAAAATATTAAACCAACTACACAATTATTAAAGATCCAATGGTGCTGTTCAGAAGAGTAGGGGTGTTAACGTCTGCATACTAGTTAAATTCCACTTTGGTGCAGTTTTCCTTAAGGTCTAGCTTTGTTCAGTTTGTTAAGTAGCTTCTCATTTGTCTGCCTTATCTGCTGTGTAGAAGTCCATATATATTTGCAGCACTTTGGTATCCTTAGGGATAAAGTACACTATGCACGTGTAAGCCATTATTTGTTATAGTACAGAAGACAAATGATAATCTTTTCACATTCTTTTCGTAATTTTAAATATATTAGTCTTTGCTGAAATGTATTTAATCAGACAGCAATCTCTCAGGTAAATTCTGTGAACTCCAAAATGTAAAAGGCCAAACAGAGACAAGACTTGCTGCCAATTAAATGCTCACTTACAATTGTATCTATATGAAATCTCCAAAGAAAAAACACTTTCTCTGGCCATTAGTATTAGCTCTTGCTTCTACAGTCTATGACTATGGCTATTTATTCCCACTGCAATGATTTCTCAACAATGACACCCTGGCCCAGAGCTGCTCCAGTAGTGTCACTATCCATCTGGTGCCTGTACTATTTGCCTCTGCATTCCAAAAAACTGGAGAGCATTTCTGAACTTTTGCCATTTGTGTACCGACATTGGCAATTCCTTCTTAAAAGGACATGTGATCAATGTCAATGACATGTTTTAGAAAAGGCTTAGGTGGTCCGATATAGAAAGTAAGCTTTAACAGACTTATTTTCTGTAATGGGTATACCGACACTTTTGTGACAGAAGTATATGTTGACTAACATTTGTCATCAGATGTATTCACAGGAGGTCTAAAGTTAAAAATCTCAAGCCATCACTGGAAGCAATTTAAGCTGCACATTTACGATGAATGCTTTGCATCATGCAAGTTGCAGATACTTGTGGGATTTTGTTCAATTCCTCTCCCAGAGCCTGGAAAAGCAGTGACTGTTCAGAGGTCTCTGAGCCCTAGGTACCATACACCATCCAAGGCTATTCCACAATGATTCAGTGAAATTGAGTTTGGTCAGTAAGGGCATCCACGGCACTGCGGTCATATTCTCAAGAAAATCATTACTGTATAAGCAGCATGTGGACGTTTGGTGTTCAGATGGAATGCTGTCAATTCAGACAGACTACAGGAAGTGTTCTAAGTGAGGTGTAAGGAGGACTTGATCAGCATAGTGCTATGCAGACAAATTGCAACCAAGCAGTACAAGTGGAATTTTGTAGCAACTAGACACTCCTGCCCAGGACGCCACAGTTAGACATATTCATCAATCAGTCACGGTAAGCTGCCATGACCTGTGTTTTACCAATCACAGACTGCATTTGGCAGTAATGCCTGGCTAGGTTAGAAACTGTCTAACTGTAAACACCCCAGATGGCGAGCAACAGAGTGGAGATTTCATCCAACTTCTAACATACTAATGGCTCAAAGGCAACGTTGGTTCCTTTCTGTGTTCTTCATTCATGATTTACACCAGGGCTTGAAATCCTACAGGGTAGGCCAGCTCATCATCTATGCCCAACCCATTCTCTCACTAATGAGGCAATTATTTCTTAAGTAAGTTACAAATAGTCAAGGTGGAACTGTGTAGCAGTGCTCAATGTAGGACTTAATTTCTATCCACTGATTATATAACAAACAAAAATGTAGGTGCTTAGATACATGTGCAGAAAACAGTTGTCAAGATATTTCCATCCAACATTTGACTGGATGGGCAGTCAGTGGTGGCTCTACCTGCTAAATGCAACGGAGTTGAATTGCGCCCCTGGGTGTCCCTGCAGTTGATGTTCTCTGGGCTGCACAGTTTCTGCACTCTGGCCAGGCACCCCTTCTTGGCAGCATCCAGCAGAGCCGCATCCCCCCTCAGCAAGTCCTGGATGTCTGTGTCACCCTCTTTCACCATGTCTAGAGGCGTGTTTCCATCCCGGTTCTTCTTTGTAGGATCAGCCCCATGCTGTAAATCAAAGGAATGAGTTCAAAAAAAGTCTTGCATGCTTAAGCAAAAAAAAAATCCCAAAAAAGTCTCAAAGATTTTTGCTTTTTAAATTAAAAAAGACAGGGAAGGCAAAAGTGGATGTCCTGGCACAGAAGAAAGAAGGCCATTCCTTGTGTAACACTATTGCAGGGATAATTTTTGGAAGAGAAGATACAAAGGCAATTCATGAAGGTTAATGACATTTTTCAGAGATCATTAACATTAACTGATCACCAGAGTCTCTTACACAGCAATAATGTCAAAAAGTTAAGCTCACAGTCAGCACTCTTTCACGTGATTATGGCATTCTTGTTGAATGGAACGATGATGAAACGTATTTGGACAATTACAGCACAACAAATCGTTCAAATATAGAAAACAAAACTTCCCAGAAATAAATAAGACTTTGTTGCATTCTATTCAGCTTAGTTAAATGTTTTGGCTGATGTGAATGTCAACACATCTGAATAAATTTCAGTATTCTTCAAATAATAAAACTGTTGAATGGAGAAGAGTTTTTGAAAATGCCAAATACCATACTCTCTAGAAGCTTTCGCTTGTTGACGTTAACAAAAGGACAACATTCTGCAGGTTAAGACCTAATATTATAAGCACAATACCCCCCTTTAATCTCCTCAAAGGCAAGCTAATAAAATGACATCTAAGCAAACAGAAATTAAATGGAAATGAACTAACTCAAAAAGGTATACTGAAAGATATGTTAAGTTCACACTTACATTTCTTTATGGGCGGACAGGTTTAAGAATGGAAGGCAGGATGAGCATAATAGCCAAGCATACCTTTAAGAGCAGCTTGCAGATTTCATATTTTCCTTTGGCCGCTGCTTCGTGCAGAGGGGTGAACTTCCATAGGTCTGCAACATTGACCGAAGCCCCATGTCTGACCAGTAGCTCTGCTACTTCATAGTGTCCATATGAGCAGGCATTATGCAAAGGAACCAAACCCCTGAAAGAAGGGCACAAGCCAGACATCAGCGCGCAGCATAGCTATTTGGCTCTTTAGGTACAGAAGACAGCTGCCTTCAGAGTCATAAAAAAGCCACAGTTGAGATTCCACTCACAGCTAGAATCTACCTTTTCCTATACAAAGACATTATCCATATTTAGCTCATCCTTACCGATAGGAAAATAAGCACTTTCATTTTTTATTTAGATAAAATCATGAGCATGACAGCATGTAAATCCAATTAAGAGAAAGCAATCTTAAAAAAGTCAATGAAAAGACTAGGCATCACTACAGCACAGTGCTTCTTTTAATATTATCCCTCAGAGGCCATTTACAGCCAAGGGTAAGGAATGACTGTGCATTTGCAGAGAAAGAGAAGAATGTTACCTTTCTTAAATACCATTCTAAAATGTTTAATTTACTTTCAGAATAAAACTAATACAAAACTGGTAATAAGTAAAGCAGGATTAGTACTAACAACGGGGCAGCATCCCATTTTAAACCTTCAGGAAGTTCACAATACAACCGGCCCTGAATAAAATCTGCAGGAAATAAATATAAGATGAATCTGACATTGCTGCCATAATCTCTCCAAGATGTTGAGCAATCTTTTAAATGTTAAAGGTGCACTGACAATGTGGCACCTTTTCAGTGCACACAGGCAGCATGGAGATGCCCGAGGCTAAACAAGCAAGTATTTCTTGTCAGTTAAAAACACCTCAGCATGGACTGATCTGCAACACGGCCTGCAGCAGAAGAGAGCAAGTATCTGGACACCAGGAAAGGGTCATACCCTTTGTCTTTGGCATGGACATCGGCCCCATGGTGCAGCAGGTACTCCACCACAGACACGCGGTTATAACCTGCGGCAAAGTGTAGGGGGGTAGAGTGACGACCCTCCAGATCCCGGCAATTCACATTCTGCGGGGAGCACAGTTGCTGAAAGAAACAAACCGTTGATTTAAAACATCTAAAACATCTTATATGCCACAAAAATATGAGGTAACACAATCTTACAATACTGGAATATCTAGGCTCTAATGTCTTCTCTTAAACATCCCAGTCTTTGCTGGTGCTGAAGACAATGTGTTACAGAATTCAGAAACTGAAATGGGCAGAGCAATTATTTGGTAAACAATTTTAGTTTTGCTTCTGTACAGAAAACTGATTTCTGTCCCGGTGCTTTTATTTACAAAATAGAAGGATAAAAAAAACAGTGCAAGATAAAGACATTTAAGGTGCTGACGTGGTTTAAAATGACCACACAACAAATGACTAAAGTGAATCTGCACCATGGGTTCGCAAACAATATTACCTATTGAGCAAGGTACACTTCTGCTTGTACAGATCTGCTGTAACAGCTTAAGATACTGTGCGAGGTTTAATTAGGAAAACTTGGCAGATGAAATGTGCTGTTCATACCTTCACAGTGTCCAGGTCTCCAGCTTTAGCAGCTTCTAGAAGCCGATAATCAACATCAGAGTTGCGCACCGGAATGTTTTCTGCAGGCAAAAACCAAAAAAAGCTTTTGCTGACTCCTGTCAATTTAATGATCACACAACAGCAGCTGCAATTAAAAGCATGCAGCAGAATCAGTACACCTGCAGGTGAGACTTCTGTCTGAAGCAGCTGATCTGAATCTTACTTTTATTTTGCTGCCTTTTCATTCATTCTGAAGATTTTAAATATTCATTTTTTAAAAGAAAACCGCTCTTTATCATTCTATCCAAATTAAGTCACTTTTCTCTTAAAACCACCACTTGAATTAATGGATGTTACATTAATAACTGAAGTGACAATAAAATGATCAATTTTGCAGGCATGGAATTCAACATAACTGAACAAATATCTAGCCAGTTTCTGATACTTGCAAAATAAATGCCACACACCTGTCATTAAATAATTTAAATTAATAACAGGAAAAGTCAAATTAGCTAAAATTTTCTCTCAGATAATCACAGAACAAAAATTACAATAAGGAGGACATTTCATAATCTTAATTGCTTCACACTTCAGCAGTATGCAGATTATATTCAAAAGCCAGATGCAAGATTATTTTTTAAATAAAAAGTAGTAGTATTTTAGCATAAAAAGTTCCTACTGCTCAGTGGTACTTGAACCAGAATAGTTAAAGGCAAACAGCTATAGTTTCATAAATTCTAGGTAATTTGAATAAGATCCTATTTGTAACTATATAGCTCTTTCAGATTTTGCTTAACATAGATCTGCCCTGTTGCAAAACTGACATCAATTTCGTACTTCTGACGTGTAATACACTTACATATTTCTCCCTACTTAACTTTGCCTCATGTTTAACTTATCAATATGTAAATTGCATTTCCCTATTTTTCCACCATGCCCTCATTCAAAAGCACTCAAACACTACAGACACAAAAGCAGTGGGCTCAGATCACCTTCATGGTATTATAGCGTTTGTCCTACAAACAATAGTTTTTTTTTTCTTTCTACTATCCACAAATAAGAGCTGTAATAAAAGTATACAATTCCAAATGAAAAAAACAACCACTCCTTCACTTTAGAGTATTACAGAAATTCACTAGAAAACCTCATGATTTATTCTAATTACCTCTTCACACAACATTTACACATTTTTGGCAAATCACCTCAGAACACATCAAATGGCAACTAAAATTAAAACTCATCATTCATTATTACATGGTACACACATTAAAGGAATTAGTCAACCAGTGATTTGCTTTTTGTGAAAGCATTTACAGACTTGATTTCTCAAGTGCTGGATCCTAGCAATGTTCTAATGTGCACACTGCAGTATGTGCACCAGAGCTCCGCACCGTTAAGGATCTGCTGCACTGCTTCATTGCCCATCTGCGCAGCTGTGAAGCCCTGCAGTGAGACGATGGTAGGGTCAGCTCCGTAGCTCAGGAGGAGTCGGCAGGTCTGGAGGTGACCAGCCAGGGCGGCTCTGTGGAGGGCTGTCTGCCCCAGAGTGTCCAAGGCGTTCATCTGTAACCACAGGGCACCAGCTGTTAGAACACTGTGGGCATTGGTGAACAGTCAACAACACAAAGTGATGACCTGCTACAGGGCTATAGAAGACACTTTAAAATCTCTGCCTTACAAATAATGTTACAAGCAACAAAATCCTATGGGTTACTGTCTCCAACATAAAACAAAATTAAGTTCTTATTTATTTAGAAGGTACATACATCCCTGTGCGAATTTTTTCTTCTCATCTATGCAGGTTCAGAATGTTCTCAGCCAATAATAAGACATTTACCAGACACCACTGCTGTGACACCCGCTTGTACTTCATGTTACTGAGGTAGACAAGATCTCCTGTTCATCATATGTTTTTTTTTATTTATCGTTGAGTATTTTTCTGTGGCAGAATACATTTGTGACCATGGGGAATGTAATCTCTTGCAACAAAAAATTAAGCATCCATTATGGTCTAATAGTAACAGACAAGACATAAAGGACCACAGGTAGCTCTAACAGCAACTGAAGGTGTTTCTATAAGCAGCTCAGACTTTGCACACCACTCTTGTGTACATAGAGATGGAGCGAGAGCAGATGTGAAACTGACAGTTGCTAGCTCCACAGTTCTGAATGCTAGGGAGAAGGAGCCATGTGTAAATCTGATCGTTTGAAATGAACACATATGTGAATTATTTATCACACCCTGCAGGCAAACAGCACGATCCTTTGGAAAGCCTGTTGTGTGTCTGCAATATGCAGGTAACCAGAGGAAACCAAGGCAAAACTAGAAACCCACCACAGCAACATCATAGTGTATTCAAGACATCAAACCATTCCTTGTGTGGGAAAAGAAGCCCTTCTAATTTAACACAACATTCTTTAATCAGTGCTTTCTGCACTGTTTGTGAACACAGCAAACCAGTCCGATACAGTAATACTTCAAGGATGGCAGTCAAAAATAAAAAAAATTTAACCTCAAAACAGGCATAACAATATTCAGGAATAAATTAACGGATTCCCCAAAAGAAAAAAAAGCCTGGGGCACCAAATATAATTCAAGCCTCCTGTGCTTCTTCACTTTACATATAATGACAACTTCATCTTGATAAAAAGATAACTGGGGATAAGAAACACATGACAAGGCATAGTTTTTACAGTGGCCATTTTTGGACTTCCGGATTTATGAACAGAACAGAAATGCTAAATGACCCACAGGATAAAGTGGTCACCACCCAGTGGCTGATCAAGATCATTTCCTTAGCTCTGTTCCCCAGTCTTATTATTATTCCCGGCAGTACGCTCTCCAGCCATCTGTTTCATTAATGACCAGAACCACTGAGGATAAAGCAAACAAACAAACAAAAAATGCCATTTCCCTGTGGTCCTATCTTGTTTTTGCAAGCAATTCATACACTTTTAATTATTAAAGACTCAAATTTTATTCACCTCTACTATAAATCTCACCGTATTGACCCAGATCAAATGGAAGCCTCATATTAAAATGCTTTAAGATATCATGCTGACCTGAGCAACTACTTCTTAAAGTCACTACACAAGCGTGATCAGAAAAATCCCAGTTCAACAGAAAATTAATCTAAAAGGATAGAGAAAGAGAGGTGCATTAAGAAAAATGAATTCCAAATGTGTTAACTGTTAACTTCAGTATAAATTATAAATCGAGTTTGTGAGAAATTTAAATCATACTGCACAACAGCAAAGGCCTGTCTGCCTGGTTTGGGAAGCAATGAAAGAACTGAATACGTTGTTATGCTCAGTAAGGCTCATTCTTCTCCAATATTTAGCTCTCAGCTTGGCAAGGATATAACACTAAGAACAACAGGTCTGCACATTAAACAGGAGGCTCAATAAATCTTTCATTGTGATTCCTATCGCTTGACTGTTCAAGGAATCCTGGCTGCACTGCTAAAGATGCTTTATCACACACTCGGCTGGACCGTCAGCCACTGTTAGTCTTACAGGTTACGTGAGAGGCAAGGACATTAGAAGTCTGCACCATTCAAAGGAAGCCTTGGTGCACCGGCGATGCTTTATCGCCTCAATCTGGAAGCTTCTGCCTTTAAAGACAGTCTGTGGTGACTTTACGGTAATAAAAAATCCAGGAGAAAGAAGAATTTAAAGCTGTTGTGGACTCTCCTATGGAATCAAAAGTGTTGTAATAATAAAGGAACTCCTTAAAATTTGACAAAACTGAGAAATGGATTTATTAAATACTTTCTTCACATTTGTTAACCTATTAGAAAAATGGACATCATCAATAGCTATAAACATATTTGAAAAAACTGATTTATATGCCAATGAGTAACTACTATCCTTACCTCCTGCTTTTCTGCACCTTCACAGACACAGTGAACATTCAAACCATTCCAACAGGGTATCAGCCTGGCTTTGATACTGTACTAACCTCTACACAATAAAATAAGCCTCACTCCTTTGTTGCATCTTCCATTTCTTGTTAATTTTATTATGACTAAAATAATAAAAATAAACAGCCTTTAAATACATTTTTTAATACTGGCTTACAAGATCTTTCCAGGCCTGAAAAATTAAGTTTGCAGGTATTTGGGAAGGGCTGTTAAAAATCACAGAAATTCCAAGATGGAAACCAATCAATTGATGTCTTGCAGACAGCTTTGTTATATCGCGAAGCAGGCACTGACTATATGAGCGGATTTGGCACACATCTGCCATTTATTGTGCATCTTACAGAACTGCCACAGGAAAGCAGTGAGCCGTCAAGACCCACTGTGTGCCATAATGCAGTATCCCCCTCATTAGTATGACTGCGTCGCATGAACTAACACTCGTGCAGAAATAACAAGCCTGAACTCCAAGAGCCTTAAATATTCATTACGTTAACACTTTTTTGAAGCTGAACACAGAAGCACATACAACATGTACAGTAGATCCAAGCTGATCCAAGGCACATCAAACCAACCACTCTGTTAACCAGCTAAGATCACAAATAAAAATAAACACCCCACTACATCCAACCAGCCTGATCTGGAACAATGTTTTCGCTAGAAAATTACTTTCTACATTAATCTCACTCTACACATTTTCACACCGATGCACAACAATGTTCTTGTTGAAATATTTCAGCCCCCTGAGGCTGAAAGGCACACAAGGGACAACTGGGGCAGGCCCTGCTCACTTGCACTTCACAGTGCAGCAGTGACAGCAGAGGCAGGGGCGAAGAGTAAAAGAGGAGGAGCTCAAGTATTAAAACATAAGTCTGCACCTTGGCCCCATGTTTCTGTAGTACTTCCATGACGTCGTTGTGGGCTCTCTCGGCTGCCACGTGCAATGGGGTCATAAAGCTGTGGGGAGAGAGATATGTCAGCACGTCAGGAGAGTCCGCAGGGAGTGCACGGGTCAAAGCAGGAGGAAAGCCGAACCCCGGCTACGGTGCACTCACTCCTTGTTCTTCTCATTGACGTTGGCGCCCTTCCGCAGCAGGAGCTCCGTCACCTGCTTCCGCTTGGGATGTGGTGAGGCGACAGCACAGTGCTGAAATCAAGGGAAGACGCTCTCAGCCTGCGGTTTTGTTCCACAATTATCGCAGACTATTCCCACAGGTTGTTCTTTATACATAAGGCCAAACAAAAAACAAACTGTCCTTTAAGTTAAATTGGGACTTCACAGGTTAATTCTGCAATGATCGATACTATCAATACAAACATCCATCTATCACTGTATGGAAAATAACCACCATGCCCAGCCACATTTATACAGGAAGGTCATGGCTGTGTCCTTAGCATTTCTTACCAAAGCAGTTTCATGGGACTGTGGGTGTTTGAAGTTGATGATTTCCAAAGCAAGAGTTTTCTTCACCTTCGCCATATCAGCCTCACGTGCTGCCTGAAGCAATGAATGACCTTTGAATTCATCTGAGTGAGACAAGGGGGAAAAAGTATAGATAGCATTTTTCAAATATTTTTATTTTACTCTGTATTGCACTTTAACACTACTGCTGCATTTCATGCCCAGTATTTCAAGATGGCTTCCAGAAACTAATGACAAATATTACAAATACAGAACACTTACAAAAAATAAGATAACTTGTAGCTAAATAACAGCATAATATGTGTCTCTGCCAAGAGATACTAAGCAGCCAAAAATACTTTACACTTCTAATTCCCAGTAGGCTGCAAAGGTAAGCGCAAGCATGTTTGGTCTGAGCCCTTTCACCACACTGCAGGATATAAAAAGATGGATGTCATGTGCCCACATAATGAAAATCGATGACAAGAACGTGTGCACAGGAAGTACATTCTCATTGGTTGTTTGGCCAGTTAATACCATGAACTCAATACTCCACATACACCCCACCACAGATGGACTTCAATGTCTTTCTAGGTTTGTCAATAAATATGATTGAGCTACAATTTAAAAGAACTCCACACTTCATTCTTTATCTTCAATTTTCAAAATCTGTGCCAGCTACATTAACTAATCCCCACAGAATCACAAGATTCCATCCCGAATGTGCTGTGTGGTCCAACAGCTATATTAAGAAGTAACATGGAATCCAAGACTTTTTATATTTGATCATACCATACATTTAATTTAAAAAATGGCAAAGATGTACTTGGGGTGTGCCTCTAACATAACTGAAAACCACAGCAGTAATCCTGTAATTCTAATTTTGTAGTTATATGTTACCACAAAGAATGTACACAGCCATTTAAAAGTAAAAATTATGAACAGGGATAATAACACACTATCAGTTATTATGCACATAATCTAGAAGTGGTGGAGCACACCAAAGTAAGTTAAGAGATGATCACAACTTAACACTATAAGCAATGATGGAAAACTTTTTTCATTAGGATTCACACTTCAATACAAAGGGCTGTTTTATTATTTGCAGATTTAATACCGTCTGCATTTCACTTACCTTATAAAAAAGGAAATGCCTTGCTAGATTAAAACAGATTAGAATACAACTGAATTGAATTCAAATGTTATTCACTTCTCACTCTATAAAATTCAAATAATTAAATGTCTCACCCAGCCTTAGAGCTGCATAGTACATTTGTAATTGAACGTGGTTGCATTGGAGTCAATTTGTGCAAAGTCTAATTTCTCCAATGAGAGCAGTAAACTACAGCTTTAACTTGCTTGTGTCTTTCAACAGAAAAAATAGCGAGCACTACAACTTACAAGGTATCTATTTGACATACACTACCTTGCCTGTGTTTATCTAAGGGTTGGAAAATACTATAAGAATAATCAGAAAATGCATTGTATGTCAAGAACAAACCTTGTCAGCAGTCATTCTGCAGTTTGCCCAACCCATAAAAGTAATGAGGGTCAGGGAACAAGGGCAGTGTCTGCCAATGTAATCAATGTATTATAAAATGGTCAATATAGGAAAAACTATCAGAAGACTTATAATACCTTTTGTAAATGTGGTGTTGGTTATTTTTCCAGATAGATGGCAAGTACAAACACAGAATTATGTATTTTTTTAGTTTTCAATTACTGTCATGTACTGAGACGACTTTGCAAAACATTTGTCTGCAATTCATGAAAATATTTCTTCCATGCAAAGGCCATTAGGTTACAAAAGTTACCCACCTATACTACTATATAAACATTTTAAAATTAACAATTGTTTTTGAACTACTCTAATAAGATTGTGTCAGCAGATGTGAAAAAAATGAATTAGCAAGCTATGTCAATTTAATTTTATATTCCTTTGTCCTCAAAGCCCCAAAGCCCTCTGTAACCATCAATTAAGCATTCCCCTCTATAATTCGCAGAAGCAGCACTGTAATGACAGCTGTCAAAGGGCCTCAAGTTTAACAGACACTCCTGATATTAAAATTATTGCTTCTGGCAACTGCAATTATAATAAACCCTCAGGGTGGATTTAATATTAAACATGAGTGAATATTAAATACATAATTCCATTAGAACCGCAATGGGATTTTTTAAACCTAAGCTGATTCCTTTGTAAACTACACATTGCCCAATCACTATCTGCAAACATGCTTCCACAGATATAGGATTGGAAGAGTAAGATCTGACTGATTTCATAAAGCAGTAGCCCTTAATATAACTGAAACAAAATGCCTACTGAAATGTAGGGTCACTTATAGGGTGATACCGATCAAAATGATACTGATAAGGAAAAGCGGATAATAGCCTTTTACTACATTACAGTCTATTTTTTACTTAAATTGAAATTGGATTATTTTAGATAAGGCTATCTATATAACATACATATCAATTAAAAGAAAAACAGGGTACCCACGGTGGTGCACTGGCAAAAATTGCTGCCTCATAACACTGGGGGCCCTGGGTTCAATTATGGACCTGGAATTCCAGGCCAGGAAACTGTGAGGCCACCCTCAGCAATGCTGATGTCCAGTCATCCAG
The DNA here is from genome assembly GCF_055471065.1 of Atractosteus spatula. Taxonomy (NCBI): domain Eukaryota; kingdom Metazoa; phylum Chordata; class Actinopteri; order Semionotiformes; family Lepisosteidae; genus Atractosteus; species Atractosteus spatula. The sequence goes on along the minus strand of NC_142708.1, from coordinate 58,984,305 downwards.
CTGTGCTGACTGGAGCCAAGTGCCTTGATCAAGGGTACGACCACAAGGTCCACAGCTTTGCAGCTGGGAGTCCAGAGGGTTAGCTACTTCTCTGCACTACCAGCCTCTTTCTAAGGATAAAAGCAAACCTTTTGTTTTAGCTTTCATTGGAAAGATCGTTTTTCTTCTCTTCACGCAGTGTAAGCATAACTACAAAGTAACTACATAAAAAAAAATCTTCTAAAGCACAATCCAGCGTAGCTCATTTCAACATTTATCTTCCACAGTGCAACCATAGGGAATGGATATCAGTGCAACTAATGACCAATGCACTGCCTGAATTTGAAATATATAGACCATCATTCTTCAATACACAAAACCATACACACTGTACGGCACATAAGGCCCAGCAAAGCTCCTAAAAAGCCCTGCTGTTATGCATAGGAAACTGAAGCATGGGAATGGGAGTGGGGCGATTTTTGCTTACAGGTGAGCCGTTCCTTCAGCTCAGGCGTGGGGGCCATGTCGACAGCGCTCTTTCCATGGCAATTGACCAGCGTGGGGTCCGCGCCATGGCTCAGCAGGAGGGAGCAGACCTCCACTCGGTTCTTGGAAGCAGCTTCATGTAAAGGTGTGAACTGCCAAAGGTCCATGGCGTTGACACAGGCTCCATGCTGGGGATGCAAATGAAGATACAGCTCAGCAAAAAGCACAGGCAGGCTTGTGAAATGAAAGCTGTTAAAAATATTAATACTTCTCTGTCTGTGCACCTACTAAACTAAAAAAAAACAGGGCAATATGTTATTCTTCAAATCATATGCCAGGAATACAATCTCACGGCAATGAACCGCTGCCTTATGAACTGCCATGAAAGATTAATGGATATTATACAGCTATGCAGAGCCTGACACGGGCACAATTTCTATCAGTTGTCGTCGAGTGTGAAATTACCAGTGACAATACGAGCCAACAAGTCCGGAAACATTGGAGAGCACCTTAAAACTGCTACAAAGATGCTGTACAAAATCTGACTTTAGTGCTAATCAAGGATTTGTAACAAACATCAAAAGATGTACAAGGCAAGGGAGAAGCTCAGAAGACTGCCACAGTTTGTACGCTTTTATGTGTTGGCGACTCTAATGCTTCTGATCTAATGGATCATGCACGGCGCACTGTGATGATGGGATAATTAACACAACCTCAGGACACCTTTGTGCAACAAAATATAGGCCTGAATCATGTCTGTCTGGAACCTAAATCTACACTTAATGAGCACAGAGGTTTTGAAGGATTTGCTCTTGGAAAAGAGCAGTTTAAATACATAAAAATTTATGTGTTGAATGTTTCAATGTGTTTTAATGGTGTAAAAATCATACTATGTAAATATTAAATACTGCTGAGGGCTTCCAGCTATTTTAACTGAAAACTCAAAGTCACCAATACGTCCATTGTACATAAATATTTCTTCCTTTCCAATGTATTCTGCTTCTGAAAGTATTAAATATTAAAACATAGGAATATTTTGTTCTACATTTTGGATAAATGCTATAAATTAACTTGTTTCTAAATATCTAGTGTCACACTAAAACATCTTTCAAAGAAGAACTTGCTCTTTAGTTGCCTTTGTGAAATGTTCACCATTTTCACTTTTTACTCAGCCCAACATATTTCATCACACAAAGGTTTTGTCCTTTTTCTTTATCCCCAAGAGGAATTATATAATAGCACAGGGATATTCCAAACTTGAAAATATAATTAAATATGAAATGGTCTAAGGAACCCTTACCAGGCACTATTGCCTAGTATTGAGGACCATGCAAAGCTCTGTCCTGTCTTACCTTGAGCAGTAGCTCTGTCACCTCATAATGTCCATAGGAACAAGCATTGTGAAGGGGAACAAGACCACTGCAAAACAGAACAATGGATAGGTATCCATGAATTAATGGCTGAGATGCAGAACTGGCAACACTATACCATGCTTCAGATCTTGAGAACCATGACTTTGTCTAGCCCTGACATTCCTCCGCCTCTGCTTTCTTTTCTGGCAATCCAAATCTCCCACATTAACACATTCACAAAGTACAACTGATATCAGATGAGCTCTTTATTATAACTGCCAAGCAAAGTGTGGTAACAGACACTGTATTTAGAAATTCTGCACACCCCAATATCTGATGTACCCCCCAAGAGGCATTAAAACACAGTTCTGCTGAGCACATCCACAGTAGGTAGAATCATCAGTGCAACATTTACATGAGCTGTGAAGGACTGGAATCACTCACAAGGACAGTCATCAACTGACTGCTTCGATTACTGGGACACCCAAACACATCACGCTTTCCTGAGCTAACTTTCAAACTGTAGTTTTAAACTCACTATACAAAAAACAACAGGATTTATTTAAGCTTGACTTGTCTAACGTGCTTCATGTCTAATAATCCTAGACCCATTTCAATCAACCAAAAAAAAATCTGCTGTTTTTCAAATTCTGCTAACAGTACAGGCAGATTTGGCTCAACTTGTGCAAACATGCACATTAGCATAGCTTATAGCTAGCAGTGTCATGTTGCCTAGTAACAAAGTGATCGAATAAGCTGTGGAAATGTCAAACGCCACGGTGGATTTTATTCAGAATAAAAAGGAGAGACATTTAAATATAAAATGTTTAGTGTTATTTAATTAGAAGTTACCAGGCTTTACACATTCATTCAAGTGGATCATGAAACCCTTTTTAGTGTAGGATACTGCTCCAATGGTTTCTTTTAGTGCATAAACCATGATTAAATGTGTACTGCAAGCACATATGAGCAGGCAGAATTTAATCAGTATAATTAAATTGGCAAAATAAAGTACCTATATTAGCCTCTTAGTTCAAGCCAATATAAAAAATACAGAGGCTTATTTACAAATAGCAAACAAGGCAAATGTAAACAATGCAAAGGGGGGTGGGGGGGCAAGGCCCTTAACCCCAGCTGCTCCAGGGGCGCCGTATAAATGGTTGACCCTGCACTCTGACCCTAAGCTTCTCTTTCCCGTCTGTGTGCCTCTGTGTCTAACGGAGAGCAAGCTGGGGTATGCGTAAAGACAAATTCCTAATGCAAGAAATTGTATATGGCTAATCGAGTGATCTTATCTGATCTTAATCTCCTATCTTAGTGATGTTCAGCACCTATATATTATTGTCAACTTGTGCAGTGTTGCCATGTGGTATCATTATTGTTTATTTGTTTAGTTAATGTGAGGTCTTTAAAGCTATATTAATAAGTCCAGAATTTTGCTCAATCAGAAAGTAAAAAGTATTATTAATTTTGCTAAAAACAGATATGACAATTATCTCAAATTAATCTCGACACTCCATTCTTAAATCAGAGTTCTGTTAAATTTGGCTTTTTCAAATCTGACAATTTTCTTTTTTGCTTTTTAACCATATTCTATCCGGTTACTGGGCCATTGTAAAAAAAGTACAGTTCACAATTTTACATATACAGTAGTTTAAACAATCCTGTTGGCTTATATACAGTTTCGTACATCTTTTGATTAAACCTGTCTCAGGGTTCTTCTCTATTCTCTCTTCTCTGTTTTCTATATAGCATTGAAACAGACCATCAGGAATACATACACTGCTGTACATGTACAGTATTAATAAGTATTAATGTGCTTAAACATTCAGTGCCTAATTCCTGGAGTTGGCCAAGTCTATGTTAAGCATGAATTTACATTCTGAACATGTGCTCAAACATTTATACAGTAACATTCAGAATTTATATAGCAGTACAGATGTAACTTGCAAAATGAAAATGATCCAGACAAAACCAGCAGTAGAGCTACTTGTCTGTTTAGTGTTGTTTCAATAAAATGATACAGAAAATAAATAAAATCTGTTGTTTTTAATGCCCTTTAATTGTAACATTTATTCTGTAAATGGTCATCCTTGGCAACTGACCTGGTGCTTCCAATAAGGGGCAAAGTAAAGACATGTAATACATTTAAATTACTGCAGTAACTTGACTTTACATTTTGTATTTTATAATAGCCTGCTGTGAGATGTGACACAATGACATGTACTTTCATTATCTGTCTCCATGGGTTCCCAATAAGTGCCAGTAACAGCAAAGGTGAGATGAGGCAAAACGGAAAAGGCATTCTTGATCAGCAGTGTGCGAAAAATGAATATTCAGTTCATCACTGGTATAAAATTGTTTTGAAGAAGCCCATATTTCTTAAAAATAAAGAAAAAAAGAAAATTAAGAGAAACAGAATAAACATAAGTCATAGAGAGGTGCGAGTGGAGCACCTCAGTTCTGGAATATGATCACCACAGAAATTAATATGATTTCTTTCTGCAAACAGATATAAGTAGTGAACATTTTCAGATTTCTTTTTTTTTTGGGGGGGGGGGGGGGGTTCTGTAATACTGGTGAGCAATTTTTTTACTCCACCAGAAATTTGACTCTTCTTTTTTCCACGGTTCTTTACTGAGAATCTTCTCACTTCCTAAGGATAGCAATGCTGTAAAACAAACGAAAAAGTTGCACGGCTACGCACCCCTTATCCTTGGCGTGCACGTCAGCTCCGTGCTGCAGAAGGAGCTGCACAATTCTTACTCGGTTATATCCGGCTGCCAGGTGTAGAGGGGTGGACTGGAAAAAAAAATAAAAACCATTACAGAAGCAAGAATTGAGTGAATCATAGAACATCAAACAAAACAGCTCCTCAAATGGAGCCAAATCAGATTGAAGTCATTAGTGTTTTTTGTTTTAGATAGTGCAGCACCTTTTCTGTAATGCATTAAAACAACATGAAAAATCACAGCACTAAATGCGAAGCGTATGTCCTTCAGTATTCCTGCCATAAAACGATGCTTGACTACACGTGCTGAGCATGAATCTCAGACTTTTGCCTGTTTGCGTGGGTTGCAAGAGCTCTGCCTCTACAGAATGGCTGAGAGACACCAAAAAGAGCTCTTTTCAAAAACATTAACCTTTGCATGTACAGCTGACAAACCGCACATTCAAAACTAGCTGAGAATGAACCTGTCAACCTGAACCAAGGCAAAGCATTCTGTGCCCTCCTTACAACTTTAAGGTGGAAGAAATGTTTTAAAAAGCACATCAAAACTTTTCACTTAAAATAGCTTTGGCAGAAGATAAGAAGGAGCAGGGATTTCTCCCTTCTCAAAAGCATGCAAGAACCATTTCCAGAGAAGCCTTGAACTCAACAGCTGCAAAGAGCTAAGAGATGGCTTCTTAAACTGTTAAGGCAGGTTGATTTGCAGCAAAATGCATGTCATTGAATTTTTAAGCAAGATAATCCTAATGGCATTAATAGACGAAAGCAAGAAAGGGGGTTAAATCCTCTAAAATATTTTATAACAGAGTTTGCCTGCTCCTGCATCATTTTCAATTAGGTTTTTTTTTTTCAGCAGAAATGGGAACCAGATGAGGAGCTGCCTGTTGTTAAGAGTGAAAGTTCACAGCAGTAGTTGATGCATTAACTTCTAGGCGACCTTTGGAGACCAAGCTTTATGGTACACAACGATACTGCACTTTTCTAATTAAAAGACAACATGAGCAGCTTAGCAACAGTATAATTCATAGACGTAGATGTTAGCGATACGTGCACTGGATATAAGACAAAATAACTTCTGCAAGGGAACAGCATAGCAAACAGACAGGGTGGGCTATGAGGTCAATATGGCTACAGAGAGAAAGTGCATTCAAAACAAGGTGCAAATCACTCAAGAAAGTACTGCAGAATCATTCAGTGTGCTCAATGAAGGAGTATTAAGAAAAAAAGTGAGAAATCACAGAAAACGTCTCATGAGCGAGCATTAAGTTACAGCCGCTTAAACAGTACAGTGATTCGTTCTGTTTTTTGTTACATTGTAGACTTATGAATTAAAAGACCAGAATCACTTCTAGCCAACATGAATTGGATTAAAAACTGTATGACTTATTGTGTCGGACAATATTTACAAAATGCAGAACAGGCTTTGTGCATGCATATTTGTACAAAAAAATTAAAAAGAAGAGTGGCTCAAGCTTTTGGGGTGGGAAAGTGAGATCACTTGGGGTTAGGGGGTGTAGATTGGGGGGGGCAGTGTTTTCTCTTCCATTAGAGCAGGCAACAACAAATTTGAAATCCTACATGAAGGACAGAACCTCTTATAAACCCCACCCACCCCAACACACCAAGCAGGAGCATTGGTAGATGGAATGTGGCCACAGCAAAAAGTCCCCGGACCATTTTGTGCGTGTAAGAAAGTCAGAGCCAGCTTGTTTGTAAATTAAAAAAAATCACAATAGTGCATCAATCTAAGAGCTGTTATTTAAAATAAACTTACCAGCATTTTTTGGGATGTCGACTGATAGACAATGTCGCCAGAATCACAAAAAAACAAACAAAAAAATGATAAAATGATAGCATCATGTTATTATCTCAAAGATAGAAGGCTCTTACTATAGATGTATATAGGTTATTTTTGTAAATCTTCACAAACAATAGTTTAAAAAATATTCAGTTTGTTCTTCTTATAATTTAACAACATTGGAAGCTTTCAAGAGATCAGGCGGCCACAAGTTTACTATCTGAGCAATCACCTGTTCATGCCAAAAACGATACGCTGTCTATTGGAATTGCTTAAATTTACAAAATGCTGCTTTGTTGGTTATGACATTTTGGCTGACTGACAGGATGCCACAGTGACTTTTATGCTCTTATACCAAAAGCTGTTACTAAATGCAAGGGTCTCAGGATACATCCTTAAAAGAAAAGACAGTTGAGCTACTAAAATGTACAACAGTACATCTTTAACCCTGTAGTCTCATTAAACTTGAGGGCACCTGCAAGACAACTGCAATGCCTATAAAAGATGCCTGGAAAGCAGCTCAGTTCAGTCAGCAAGCTAGGATAACTCTCCATCACCCAGCAATGCCTCACAATTTCATACTGACCAGTGCATTAAAGTGCCTGAAAAGCACTTCTGCTTTTCAGTTGTCTGGTCTTGGTATCACCTGATTAGTCTCAAAGACAGCTCCTCAGATCGCTGAGCATCACCTGTTTTTCGGCCACTGTTCTCTTGAGTAGAAAAACTAGAAATAATGCACACTTGCACATACGTGCTTAAAGCAGACCATTTAGCACATCAGACCACATAACTGCTTATTTCCAATCTCTTGAGATCTGGGCATGCTAGTGCATTTTACCAAAGGTTTTTTTAAGCAACTGAGTATATGCTAACAAACTACTTTTTCAGCTCACTATTACAAACTATAAATGAATTCAGACTTTCTTTTCACCCATGAAACTAATTTGTAAATATTAACAAAGCTGTAAAACTGCAGGGAAAGGTGGTCAGTTAAATGTATATTTTAATAACTGTATGGCTAAGAAAAGTCTATGGAGCAAAAAGGCGGAACATCCCCTAACAAACACATTATACAAGTTAATCATCCTTAGACTAATGTATAACTACCAGTGGTTCCACATAAAACAGTTAAATCAGGATATGTGATAAGGAAAACTAAGCTGAATTTACAAACAAAAAGTGGAATGATTCAAAATGCCACCGTAATGATGGACTCACTCTCAAAAAGAAAGATGATAGATTTTAAAAACTTTATAGTTAAAAAAATAATTGGTATGTAACACCCAACATAGAGTCATGTTAACATTATCTGTAGGAGTCCCATCAAACTACACTATGCCAAACTTAATATTTGCCTTTACATGGCTCTGACATCCAACTGACAGTTCTGTTAAAATTCAACAGATGATTCTCCAATCGCAGTTTTCATTTTATAACATTGTGCAATGGCAATGGACAAACAGCTACTTCTAGTAGACTCCGATATACCTCCTTCCCTAACTCTGTAAGCTCTGAAGCTTCAAGATTGGATTAAAATCTGCAAAACAAATCAGTAAGACAAATGTACATCCAAGTTGAAAACATTTCAGTGCACATAATACACACTGCTGTACTTTCTATGAAGTACATTTCTCTCACAATTGCAAAGAACACCACACTTTGGGTGTCTAATGAATATTGACCATAGTTCAGAATTCACTCCACAGAAAATGAACAGGTAAGGTCCCTCAAAGAAGGATGGAGCACATTGTAAAGTAGCTCCAAAAGGCTTCTGATGCCCGTTTGCACACCTGACAAATGCAAAACAGTAATTAAAAGGGTAAGAAAACATGCCTCACATAACTTTTGTGATGCATGCTCTTACACAAGCTAATCTGAGAGTGCTTAAAACCCTAACATTCTGACTCAATACAGTACTGATGTGAGTCTTGGAAGAGTTTAGGTCACTACTTTTACACAGACATGGCAAAATTTACATAGACATTGAATTACAAAAATTCAAATATCAAATTAAAAATTACAGCCTTTATCTTCAGAAAAATAACCCAGCACATTTTGAAACTAAAGTCAGTGTCAAAACACTACAAAATATACATCTTTTGTATGCTAGGACTTTTCTATTCTATAAGACTTTAAAGGGCTGATTTAAAATGAGAAAAGGAGTATTTTCAACTTTAAAAACAAGACAAACAAACACATTGAAAGCATCACCACGTGACACATTTCTTCCAAATCTCCATCAGGGACAATGAGAGATGATTATAACACAGAGAAATGACATAAAAATCGTAAGGGGCAGCAGCAGTTTACACTGGGGGACGTGTCAGAATCTGTTACATTTAACCTTTTATAGGCAAGGTCTGAATTATAAGAGCATGAAACTGGACACCAATCTACAGACCAGGGGACATACTGAGTTCTAAAAACACAGTACTGAAGCACCAATATTAATTAAGATTGAAATGACAACTGCTATAAAAATACTTAAAACTCAAATGTGGTTTTCACATGATATGATGAAACAGCACAAACCCACTCTGAGACTTTGACTGGACTACAGACAAAGCAGCATACAACCATAAGTGGTACCTTGTTCAAGGAAGCCACAAAAACAAACGCTTATGTGCACCAGTATCTTGGGCTGATCAATCAAGGTCCTGCATACAGAGGACTTTCCTTTAAAGAAAAGCAGGAAAATGAAATCTACAATGTTGCTGAAAAAGCTGAAAGCTGTGATGTAAATTTAGCAGCAGAAAACTCTGCAATATAAACGCATCATTAAAACTGCACTGCAGCTTCACTTAAAAGAGCAGTAGCATTTTAACTGAACTCAGGCTATAACGTGGGCTTTAGCACACCCAAGAAAAAAAATGATGGCACCCAGTGGCTTTTCAACTGTTCCTCAAGTATAGAACAGGAGCGTCTCTGGACACCTTTCCCTTCATAAAGAAGACTTTCAGCCCAAAATACAGGCAAACAAAAATATCAACACAAGCAAGCAATTGGCACTTAGACTCATGGCCCTGATCTGGCAATGATGCACAAATGCAAGCAGAGAGACTAAGGGGAGGGCGCTAAATCAAGAATGCGTTTGATCTTTCAGTCCTTCTTTAATTGCTGATCTTCACGATCTTGTACATGTGTTACCTTTCCTCAACCACCCCCCTCTTCGTGCAGCTTGTTTTTTTTTTCCTCTGGAGTTGCAGCAGTTACCATGGCAACAGAAGGATTACTGGCTGACAGCTGTTGCCATGGTGGCAAAATGTGCTTTGACTACCCTAAAATCACAAGGCTTTAACGAAACATTCGCTCTCCCCTGAGTGATTCCGAGGAGATCCCAAATCAACACAGATTTTAATGCACGTCTTTTGTCCACTTTTCTTTAAGGAAAAGGCTTATGAAAAACACATTAGAAAGTACAGTCAAAAACAAACACAGCTTGATACATTTGGGTAAGATAAGCCTCCTAAACAATTTCTGTTTCACTCTACCCAGATGAGTTTGGCAATCTCATAGCAGAATGCTCTTGTCGCCTGAATCCAGACTGGTATTTAATTGCAAAGAAACAAGCACCCCCAAACTTTTGTACAGATCCATTTTAGCAGATCTTTAGAAAAACATAGCTGACTCCGAGTATTTTTACTTCACACACCTGAAATAATTAACAAGATACAAAGCTACAAGTGCATTTTTCACTAAAAGTAAAAATAACAACTGTAGACATTATTAACAGGTTTATATATATTGATAAGAAGTAGCTAACATTTCAGCAGCCACTAAGTGACTTTAATATATAAGATTTAGAAGCATTTCAATGTACAGACAACAAAATGTTCAGTCAATCGGAATTATAAAACATTTTTTTGATATTTAAAATGAATTGATTTAAAGGGCATCGCATTCAATCCATTTGGATTTTCACAAATTGGCATGATCTAAGCCCTTTCCGAGTGCAATAAATAAAGCTAAAACACCAAAAAGTTCCATTTTAATGCATAAGACTATCAATTAATCTTGAATTTAAGTCTACAAAGAATCTATTATAACTATAAAAGAAAAGAAACCATTTAAATTATGGAACAATAAAATTATGGTATAATGCATTAATGCACATTTTACTATCCTAAAAAGGTTTTCCTACAGCTGGACTGTAGGAATCAGTATCCTGTTTAAACCTGAAAAAAATGTTCATTTAATAAATTTAATATATCAGTCATTACATCATCAATACCTTTTGGGTATGTGTATACACATACGGCTCAGGACTCGAACCCCACCTCTCAAAATATTGTGCACTTTACAATAAAACCAAACTATTTTGAACGTCCGTGGCCAGGTCCTAAAATCTGGAAAAGGGCTGCACTCATTATACTTGCTTAGAACACAGTTTGCCATCATATAAGTGTTTTCAAACTAAATTTTTTAACGAATATCCTGATCAGCAAGGTAGGCCACTGTATGATTTAATTTTTAAAATGTAGCTACTATGTTGCCATTAAGAGTAAATCTATCAATATAAAATAAATTTATAATAATTAAAAAGATGCATTGAGAGCTGGTTGTAAAGCCTGGATTAACATTAATTTAGTACTCCAGTATCGCCACTACAGATAAGGCAACACATTCTAATGGGAAAGTCTGAAATCCAGCTATGCAACACAAGCCAACAAGCCTTTTTCAAAAGACATGCAATGACAAAACATAAGTGCTGCCTTAGACTAATTCAAATCCTTTCTTATTAATTACAACACCATAACACACCTTGCCTTGATCTATAAAAAAGCCTAATTACTCTCTGTATTTTATGACTTGGTGCAGGTGTAAGGGCAGCGGCTGTCATCTTAACTTTTCATCACAATGATCACACCACTCATAAAACTGCTCAGAGCAGTACACCCTGTCTCTTTTGACAGGCTTCGATGGCTATGTGAATCACATTGTGTTGCTCCCAATAATGCCCTTATCACTTCATGCCCAAGTCTTTCAATACTGAGGATTAGTTCTGCTCTTCCAAAGGCACTCTAAATTTCACTAAACCTCATAAAGATGTTTGCAAATTGCTCAGAGAAAATGTTTTTTAAAAGAATCAATAATGGCTTTTTTTAAAAAGGAGGCTAAATTAATAACATATACAGATTTAGCATCAATATTTACTTTTTGCAAATATCTGACTAATTTCAATTAAAATCTTAATCACATCCTTCTCAAGCTTTAGTTACAGGGTTCAGTCTTGATCTGATGTTTGTTAAGCTGACATTAAAAGTACCTTAACGTAGAGCTTCAGGTACATGGAGAAAAGTTCAAATTATCGAATATAATAATAAAAGTATTACTTTATTCAACAATATATTTGAATATTAGCCTAATGTCACCTAGAAGCTCTTCTTGCAAGTAAAGCATATATCTATGCATTGTAGAACATAAAGCACAAAAAAAAAGTGATGTCATACAGACGCCTATTAAACGCCTATTTAGACCAAACATACAGTATATGGAGAATAAATTACTCTCGATCGTTAAAATTACCTTCCATAACCAAGAAGATAGTCAGGTCATGTACAGATTAAGGAAAATAATATTCGCTGGTTCTACCCAAAGAATAGAGGAGCAACAAAATTAATTATAACTGAGGTATGAAATATTTGGGTAGCATTACTACTTGATGTTATACTGCCCAAACTAAATAATGAGGCTTCATTTGTTAATAGATTCATATTCTATTCTATAATTTCTCACTTTAGCTTCAGAAATCAAACAAAATGTCCTGCTGTATGCTCCACAAAGGAGTTTGATATGCACTGCCTTTGTATAAAATCAGTAATCGAAGGTTCCTACCACAATGAAAAAAATAACGAGAATTCGGTTGTGGTATTGTTTTGCAAAAGATAGATGGTTTGCTGCAGGATATGGAATAAGTTTCAGGTTCACTCCAACAATAAGAATGTCATAAAAGATATCACAGTGTTTTAAATACTATAACTTATACACATAATGAAAGATGGAGGACCACAGAATCTGACTGAAGAGATGTGTTAAGGGATGTTTAACACTAAGGGAAACCTGCTACAAAATATTTTATTTCCAAGTAATTTGTGAAAAAATACATATTGTTGTGCTTATGACCAGAGGATGTTAAAGCACTGAGAACCTTCACTGATTTCTTCCAAAAGAGTGTAATGAGACATTAATTGATATTCTAGGGATGCTAAGAATCTAATCTTTTCCAGATGGTGTAGTTGGTCTGATAACTGCTGGGGGAAATGCTGCAGCTTCACTGTTCACAAGTAAAAAAAAAAAAGTGCTGTGCTGCAGAGATGTATAACTACACTTTATGACAAAACAGAAAATAAAAAGTATTGGTTTCTCCTTTGTCAGAACGTATCATCCATATGACTTTACAGCCACGCCGTAGTGCCAGTTACAGTCTTATACTGTATGCTGATGGGGAAAAACATGAGAGATGACCTGACCAAAATTCCTTTCTGCGCATTACTATTCAAGACTTCAGAAGTGTACCACTGTTGTAAGGCAAGAGTTATATCAGCTTTCAATCTTTTCTTAAATGTGTCATTATCTGCAGTATCTCAGTTCTTTGCAGCAATCAATTTTCTCTTCTGAAGGAAAGTAATGGCTTGTGTCTAACCAATGAATCCCAATGCTATTTGGATTCCCTATGTGAAGCGACTGCATCTTATTTTATTTTCTGGTATTTCGTGTTGTTACAACAGGATTTATGCAGATAATGAACACTTCTTTGTTATACCATCTGTGAGCAACTGTTTCTTAGCAAAAGGATGAGTCCTGATTTGATCACCTAAAATTTTTTAGCCAACGTTTTTTTACATAAAGCTTTAAGGAAAATAGAAAGCAGTCATTTTAACCAATGCAATCACATTACACAGTCTGAGCAACAAGAAGACTTGCCTCTCAGTGAATAAAGGTTAAACTGCCATTTCTTGAAGGTCATAGCCTAATCGGCATTTAATGAATGCAAATGACCACTTTGGCCACTGTCTCGAACAGCACTTGAGGGAGCTGTTCTTCCAGTAAAAGCAAGCAAAATAAATCTGCATTCTGTTTTAATAGGAATGAAGGAAAGTGAACTGTCAACAACAGGTTATGGCAAATGACTGTAAGCTTTCTACACAGTCATTGTGATGCAGACTTTGTAAGCTTTCCCATTGGCAAGTTTAATTTGTCAATATATAAGTGCTTCCCTCATTACAAATAAAGTTTAACACACCATTGGTTTGCCAAGAGAAAGAAATAACTGCTGGTCATTACTGTTCTAGTACAAAATCGCAAAAGGAGAAGCTTGCAATGGTATACAACAGTCACCCAAAAATCACTGTGCTCCATATAAAAAAGTTTTTATTTATTGCACAGTGAGGTATTTGTTCCACAGTGTGCAAGATACTAGCAAAAACAAGAACCTGCAATCAGATTTACTGCAAGATTGTAGGAAAAAGAACCAGACGCCACTGTCCCAATAATTTCTTTTATCTTATGATTTTAATAGAGAATGTATTAAGTTAATGTAAATAGACAAATTATACCACTGAGAAAAGGTTCCAAGAGACGAGTGTATTTGTCTCTGTTACAATCTGCCAGTAAGTTCCAATAACCCTTGATCTCCCTAACACCTTAGGTCACTTTTTACCTCACCGTTTTTAGCATTGACTCCTAATATTCACAAATATTGTACAATTACAACTTACTTGAAAACGGTAAGTGTGTACTTATTTCTAGTTTGAAAGTAGTGAGAGCTGCAGCAGTGCTATGATGTTTTGCAAATGCAATGGCAGTTATAATGCAAATACTTAGTAGAGCCCTACTTAGTGATATCATGGAATTTGGAGATCCTTTAGTATTAGGCTTCTACAGCAATTTCCAATAGTGTACTTGGAATACTTTACAGAACACAGAATTGTAAGCTGTACCACTGTGTTATAAGACCTCAAAAGCATCACATTTACTTTACAGCACGCTAACAGCAGCTGGAATTTGTTTAACATATGCGAACCTTCAGTTTCAGAGGGAAGTTAATTATCTCTTGACTACTGGTATGGCCAGGCATTAATTTGTGCTGGAGTCTCTGGTCTAGTACATTGCTGTGTAAAACCTAGTTATAACATTAAGTGTCTATTTGAAAAATGATGCCAGAAGAAAAATAGACCTTTAGTAAAGTAAATTAAGCTAGACCCCAAAATCTGTTTCCTGCAATGTCACTGTCAGACAACACACGGACAGCTGTTAAGGTGCATTTCAAAGACAAAGAAAGCAGCCTCATATCAAAAGGAAAAAAAAAACAGGTGACTGCTTTAATCAAAACACTGAGAGTCATGAAAGCTGGTTTGTTTTGAATTTGTGAAGATATTCTGATGTGCAGAAATAAAGCTGAGACTATTACCAAGTTACAAGGAAGTACAGTGTCAAAAAATCCAAAGAGCTTCAGTGCTTTTATCATTTCAACTCGGTGATCATCTGTCTGCGTCTTTTCAAAACTCATAAGAATCCCTACCCTTTGGTTTGTGATATGATTTTAGACTGAGGTGAAGTCTATACAATCAGTATTTTTCAATATTTCATTTAAGTAATAGAATGGTAAAAGTATTAGTTTACAAAATATTTTGTAGTTTGGAGAACCAGAAATACCAATGCCTACAGCTCAAGAGAGATGCTATATTTATTCTTTACTGAAACAGACAATAGTTGCATGACATTGTTTTATAAGATATTTAAAGAGTCCTGTCTTTTGCAAAACAAGTTTGTTTTCCTTAATTTACTTGTACAGTAACTACAGGTGTTGAAGACACAGATACTCAGCACAAAAACACCTAGTCCTGTAAAGTACACAGGACCAACACACATAGTTTGTCTATGAGGGTCACTAAATTCTCTTGATAAAATACTGATTCCCATAAAAAAAATGGTGGAGCAAAACCAAAAAATAGTTCCTGCAACAGTCTTTTGCCCCTTAATATTAATGAAATACACACAATATGGTCTAACAGCTGTCGGGAAACAGGCTCCTTTATTTAAAGGATTCTAAGACCTGTTTATACCATTTAATTGGATTGCTAGCAGCAAATAAACAGGGTGGACAATAAACACACTCAGGCCTCTCTTTTGCATTTAAAGAGAATTAAAGAATATGGTATGATGTTAAAAAAGGGAATGGAGGCTGAATAAAAAGCATTCCAGTTTGTCATGCTAGTCATGTATTAGCTCATGCAAAGCTCTGACAACAAGCTGTCATAGAGATGTCATGGGTAGGCTAAATGACATGCCAATACAGCATGCCTATTGTGCTAAATATAAACAGATCCCCACAAAATACCTGGCAAGTGTTAGATAATTTAGGCAAAAAACTACAGCATCTGCTAGGCATTCCTTGCAACCTTTGATCTTTAACATGAAACAGTTTGCCCCTTGCCATATGTTTGGAATTCCTAAAGTAGATCATATACTCGCTGATCTTGCCATTTAACCAACAATATGGAAAAAATGTTCACTACAGTCAAAGACAACATGTCTTCCACACAAAAGGACTGCATTTACTGACGATTACTCACAGACACCAAGCATGTGTCAAGGTATTGTTATTAAAGAAACAGCACAATTTATACCTCTGACAGGCTAATCTGTCTGACTGAAACAACTTGTATTACCAAAAAGCCAGGTGACACAGATTCACTGAAGAAATGGCAATGTTATTGTGTGTGGTATTAGAAAATTAATCAGTGGTACAGTTTGAGAATTACTATCAACACTAGTACCTCTGAGAGGATTCCTTTATCTTAGTCTGCCTGCAGAAAATAACATCAAAACAGAAGAAACCTTACCAAAATGTACTGCTATTATTTCTTAGTTCATTTCTTAAGAACTATGAAAAGAACACATTACTTTTCTCATTTATAAATCTATTGTTCTCAGTGAACTGATTGGGAATGAAGACTGTTATCTAATTATTTTATTCCTAAATGTCAAGGGTGGTTTGTCTCTAAATCAGCAGATTGAAAAGGATTAATATTTTACTGAAGATAAAGAAAACATTTATAGTACAATTACAGTTTCCCCAATATAAATGATCTATTCTGTATTAAAGATAATTAAACATGTTAACATAAAAGAAATATGAAAAATGTACTCAGCCCTTAATTTATGCTTTTTACACATTTTAAGACTCTCCTTTTTGGGGAAAGTATCAGATTTTTTTTATTGATTCACTACTTATTTTGGAAAGGAATAGTTTCTAGAACATCTAAGAAATATGACCTGTTTAAAGTGAAGAAAAATTCTATAAACAGCTAAATATTACTTCTTCGCGGCACAATATAATGCTTTATTCCATCGGTTAGAGCTGCAACAGACTCCTTGTGCAAATGATTCTTAATTTAAACTGTTACATTACAGATGAAAACTGCAATGATCCCTGTAGAAAAATCCAGAAGAGGCATATGGATATATGTATTATCTACCACAGCAATGAAAAATTAATTGCATCCATTCTACCAGGTTACTGCTTTGACTACCAAACTAAGGGATAATGTATGGAAACCTAGACGAGCAAAATTTGCAGTATGTTGCATATTTAGTTTTCAAACATGGCAGAGTTGAAATGTTAAACCCCAAAGTCTTTGACTAGCTCAAATTATCTTAAAGGGGAAGCATGTGCTTGCGACTTACCAGTTTTCCAGCACTGCAGCCAAATTTAAAAATGTGATTTTTTTAAAAAATTGAAGTATTCCATCACATAGAACAACAAAATGCTCTCTTAAGCTTGTATGTTATCATGGATAAAAACATAACATTTTACCTGCTAGGGAAGCTCTCTTAATTTGTCTCCCTGAAGTACTTTGCAGTTGCAATGGGTCTATGAATTTATTTAGCAATGGCTGTAGAAATGAATAATGACAACACAACGAGAAAGCTGTGAATTCTGCAACCATCCCAATTAACCATGCGGGCTGAGCTGACAACGAAGAAAACAGTCTGCAACCAAGCAACCGCATTGAGATTTTGGGTAAATGATAAATTACGGCACCTTGTCAACAGAATATATCAGGCTTGAGGAAGAACCTTTGCAACAGATGTTGCAGGAGGCTGTATGGGTACAGATTAGGTGTTCAGGCCTAGACGGTCATTTGTAGTTAATTTTGCCAGCAAATGCTTAAATGCAAAACAGAACAAAGGAAGCCTTCTGTCAAATGGAGCTCATTAAAAATATTAGCTTTTATTTTGTATGTTAGAATACACCCAGGTGACGACCAGCAATGGATCATGGAGCCCTCATAAAT
This sequence comes from Atractosteus spatula, assembly GCF_055471065.1. Classification (NCBI taxonomy): domain Eukaryota; kingdom Metazoa; phylum Chordata; class Actinopteri; order Semionotiformes; family Lepisosteidae; genus Atractosteus; species Atractosteus spatula. The sequence continues at coordinate 58,966,659 of NC_142708.1, read as the reverse complement.
AAGAGATTTATCATAAAGAACTGACATTACATGCCATTGCTCAATCATATCAATGTCCACCAGGCAAATTCAGGTAAGATTTTTTTTTTTCCAATGTTGAAAACCTTCCTGGCATAAAGTATTACTCAGTAAAACAACCACCAGCAGGATAATCGAAATTCATTAATAACAAAATACAATATCAAAACATTACACTGATATTACAAAACCCCTTAATTAAACAAGAGAAAATGCCTATCCAGAGGAGACACTAATTAAAAAGTAACTTTCTAATATGCCTTACGCTATGAAGCCACACAGCTCAGTCAGCTAGTCTGCCTTCATCATCTCAGCTGGAAGAAGTACAATGAGACTGCTGTTCTTAAATTAAGCTTCATTAACGCAGATCTTTAAAAACACTATGTTCCAGCACTCAAGGCCTCTGCAGGTTCACCAAACACTAAAAGACTGATGGATACAGAGCCAAGAGGGCCACCTAAATCGCACTGCAGTCCCCCTTTTGCACTGGGTTGCAAGGGGTGTCTGGAAAAAACTCAGATCTGAGCAACCCATTACTCTGCACATCTAAAGAAAACCTCTGTCTTCTGCAGGCAGGCATGTGACATGTTGATTTCAGGGCTATTTAAGTTTTATTATTCATTTGTTTACTGTTAAATTTCATTCATCTAAGAATTTTAAAATAAAGGAACTGCAGGACAGTATACTTGCACCTACAGAACAGCAGCTTCACTTTGAGAAACTTTTGTGTCTTTGTAACGAACTTTTGCTCTTAATGTAATCATATAAACCCAATATATGAAAGCAACACAAGTAAACGAATGAATACAGAGCTCCCACAGCGTGCCAAACTGTGGTTAGGAACAGAACCACAACAATAAATATGCATAACTAAATTTATACCATCTGTCAGCACATCATTATGCTAGTTAAAATGGTAGATGCAGGTTTCCCATATAGCCAATCAAATTAACAGAAAGGTGTTTGATTAATCTTTTAAATACAATCTACCATTTTGAATAGATTCTGTGGAGCCTCTGGCACAAGACAGAAAAAGTGTCCAACAGGGAAGAGACGTTTTTGTCAGGTTTGATGAATTGTCCACTCGGTAGTATCGATACCCCCACCTCACCATGTTAATTAATATAGCCTCTTTTCAAATGATTAACACTCTAAAAAGGAATGTATGGTTAATTTTCTCCAGCACTCCACAGAGTGGAATACATACAAAGTGAGACAAAAGGCTTGCAATATTCTGAGTGCTTATAATGGGCTAGCATGCAAATTAACCACCACCCTACCCACAGAAAATTAAAATCGAGTCTCTTTAGAGGCAAAAAGGTCCCTAAAGGAAGCCTCTGTACTGAAAAAAACAAAACAAATTGAGCTAGTAAACTTCAAAAAAAGAAAACAGGCCTTTCTGTTCAGAAATGGCTTCTTTCTCACTAGATAGCCCAGCTTGTAAGGCCACCAAATACAATATAATTTAGGTTGATGCTTTAAAAAGTAATCAACACCAATTACCAACAAAATTTTATATAGCTTATTTTCTTATTCAATACTCTTAAGAAAAAGTATTATTAAAAAAATACATATTTCTTACACTGATGGAGGCTTGATGTAACTTTAAGGGTCTGTCACCATTCACATTATGCTGTAGGTCTCCAGAGTCTCCCTTATTAATCTCAGACACAAAAATACGAAAGCACACCGACTCCTGAGGACATGCTGATCCCTAGTGCAACAGGTTCATAAAGTAACCTCCTGAGGTCTATGTTTAACTGCCCCTGCTCACAGCATTATTGTAAAGACACCCACAGTTTCCTTCAACAATGCCTTGGGAAAGCAACAGGATACCTCCTCTCATTTTTTGACATCTTCTGATATAAGGAAGGAAGAAGGGATGATGATTACCTCTCTGAACTGAAGAGCTCACCAGCTGTCAAACCTGCTCATGGCTCTGCACAAGCACCATGACACAAAGAATGTGAACAGATAAGAGAGAATAAAGCTTTTTGGAAAAAAAAACCTCTGGAGCTACGGGTTTGTAAAACTAACAATGTTAACTGGAACAACTGCGAACTGGCAGAACTCCAACAAAGTTCTCCAAACAGTTCTCCACCAAAGAGTCATGCTGTTCCATCAGTTAACCAAAATCAAAGACCTATAAAAACCTTGTAAAGACCAATTCAGAGGTACCAAGAGGCACAAAAGCCTTTGGAATAAGAGACTCTGCTAATGTTCTAATTCTCACAACATATATTCCTAAGCATTTTGAAAATTAAGGTTGAAGTTATTTTTACAATTAGCAAGTTAGGTCTAAGTACAAATTTTCCAGAAAAGAAAAAATAGCAGACAACTATGCTTGCTTCTAGTTCTAATATTTGGAAAAGACAGATAAGAGTTCTGGACAAATATGTTTAACCACTATGAATCACATAAAAACAAAAGTACCAAAAAAAGCAATACTACATGCTTGCAGACACTTTTTTCAAACTTTCCTACTGAGTACAAAATATGATACTACATGCCCTGTACCTCCTAGTGACACCAGGAGAGTGCTGAGCGATCTCCTGATTTCAAGAGGCAGTGCAGAAGATTTTCCAACCCAAGCAGTGCTCCATGAATTATGATGATTGCCTCCGAACTCGTTTGGAGTCTCAGCAGTTTGTACGTCAGGCACAATGCTGTTTTATTTTTCCTCAGCCAGCTGAGGAATGAGGAGCATACTGATCTTGAGGTGAGAAGATGATGGCCTGAATTAAAGACTACTTCACAGACAGAAGGAAAAAATACTGGAGGAATAGCAATACCGAAGTAACATAACAGAATTCTCAATCTCAGAAGGTAGAAAGAAACGCCAATCCCCGATGAGAGCAGTGCTTAGCAGTTTGACTAAATGAAATAGCAGTTTCCCTCTGTGTTAACCTGTAGCCGAGAAAAAACAAATTTCTCTATTATGCCTCTAAACAAGGCACACCTGAGCTGAAATGCACAGATCTTAGTAAGATGCTCTAAAGTTTACCTGTGCCCCCAAAAAGAGAGATCTTTAGAGATGAAAGACACCAAAGCCTTTGGAATAAGAGGATCTACTAACATTACAATTCTGACAGTTTATATCCACAAGCATTTTGAAGATTAAGGCTTAAGCCGTTTTGACATTGGCGAGTCAGGTTTAATTAGACAGCCAACCAGATCTTCAGAAATGGATCTTCCTTCTGCCAATTAAAGCTGCAAAGTGGAACAATCTTTCTAGAGTACACCTGAGGACCATTTCCCTTAAAAGTCTACCAGGTTAAATCAAACTATGCCTCTTGACAAGTCAGTGAGTGGTTGCTTTTTCTATCAAGGGAAAATGGTCTGCAAGGTAAATGGGTATGAAATTGAAACGCAGCAGTTAATGTAGGAAGAAACAACAAAAATGCAAAGAATGAACAAAACAGTGAAGAACATAAGGTATGGAAGACCGATTGAAAAAGCAAGGTGTCGGCTTACCCCTTAACCCTTAGCCACTCCTTCCGATTTACTAAGAAGCTTCACAATACAGTTTGATTTCATTGTACATCATAAACCAAACAAAGGGCATGCTCTGTAACCATGCTTTACATAGAAAGGCAGAGAGCAATATCCTGGTGGAACCGCATTAAAAAGGCTTACGTCTTATCAACTGCTGACATCTGTTAATACCTATCTAGAGTACATGTCCTTTCATAAGTCCAGCTAATCACTCTAGTCTGATCAGCTGAACAATTAACAAAGAGATAGTGTATAGCACAGTAAACAGTCACAATGAAAACTGATAGCAAATGGATGACTAACTTCGGATGTTAAGGATAACTTGCAATGCATTTCCCAAAAAAGAGAAGTAGATTTTTTTCCTCATGAATGTCCCCAGATCAACCCCATGAAAGCATTCCGTTGATTTTTCATAAAGCAATGCAAGTTATGCAATACCCCAGTTTGAGAACAAGCAGGATATATCACACCATGTTGTCACATTTGTTAGATATTATGAAAGTGCATAATGTTCTGGCAGATTCAAATATCTACCTAGTAAGAATCTTCAGTGGAAAGGATGTAATAATAATGCCCAGTCAGTTGCATTAGCTACTTTTCTCAGGCACTGTAAAATACATTAAACTAGGCACTGGTTTTGTGATAGAGATTAATGGGTAGCCACACTATGTTCAGCTACATGAACAAAGGGTAGTAGCACAATCATCGTTTTAACCATCCGAAGCACAAAATCAGTGGGTTGTTAGAGAGATACCTTTCGGAGGCTTAAAGCAGTGTTAGACATATACTTAAGAAATTTGCCTTTCTTTAAATCTGTTAGTATTTAAACTTTTGACCTCAATCATTGTCAAGGGCAAAAAGCATCCCTTCATTTATATGTTCTGAAGTACAATTTTAGAGGTAAAAATTAATGTTTGTCTAATTAATAGGATATATCCCCAAATATGTCCTACAATCAAAATGCAATGCAATATTCTTTTACTTGTCTTTTAATGTCAATTTTTTTTTGATTACTTTGCATTTTAATCTTAATATAGTAGCACACTTCGATAAAACGGAAAATGTATCACACAAGAAAGCTGTAACTTTTGATAACTATTGTCAAACTAGAACAGGTCTTTGTAATTACATGTGCAAGGGGGGATAGTACTTACACATCTTCAGATGTAGAGAGAGAACATAGTGCTATTATGGACTAAAAACAATCATATCTTTGCATCATTAAGGATCAGATGGAACTTTGAGTAGGCCCACTCTGCTGGAAACTCAACAATGAGGGTCTGTTTACAGACTCTAACCACACAAAGAAATAGCACCTTAATACTCTGAGAAGTACAGTTTTTGCAGTACAGTTCCTGACTAGTACAGAGAAAAGACCACTTTCCCCTGCTTTCAGAAAGGAAGGGATAAAGATAAGAGAAGGGGGGGGAAGATGCTGTCAAATAAGAAAGGCCCTTTCTTGTTTCAAAGTGTGACGGCCATGAGGAAGCTAATGGGCCTCTGTGTTTGAACATCTTTAAAAATTAAAACCCTGACAGATAACACCTTTTAAAAAACCCCATCTATTTTATCATCAATTCATCCACCTTGACACCTTCTGCCAACTGCTGCCTGAAGGCATATGTGCCTTGAAGATCTCTGATTAGATTCAGAAGCTAGCTGAAAGAAAGTGTGCAAGTGTGTGACCTACAGTTAGCTCTCTGACTCCAATACACTCTGGATGTCCAGGTTCTGGTTAGCATTAGTCTCATTCCGCTTGATGGCATATCACCACTATGTAAAATATTAATGTAATCTTGCACTGAACTTCATAATAACCAGGCTGAAAATTAACAAGGATGGCAAGATGCAGCTCAGCACCTGAATAACCCACACTGCTTTCTCCTAAGTTGACAGTGAAACTGTAGAATAGCTCATAGCAGCCACAGAAGTGTTGCTATATACTTTCATTGAAACATGACATGTTCATAATTAAGGCAAGAGAATAACTTTACCAAGTTACTCGGTCAATTTACTTAGTCAATAGTCCTACCTAAGTCAGGATTAAAAAAAAAATCAATGAAAATGGTTTGTGCAACCTACAATGAACATACTGTACTTCATCAGCCTGCTATTTTGCAGAAAATGGTTCTCTAACTGTCCTCACTCCTGCTGTCCTAATCTTTTCTATTTTGTTCTAAACATATAGTTCAAATATGCCTTTAAGTGTATTGTGGCAAAATTGGGGCAGTTTGGAAAAATTGGTTTCTCACAAATGTAAAATGTATGGTACATCATATACATATTTACATGGATGAATCTTGTTATATTAAACTGGAAAATACAAATTTTGGTAGATATACTGAAAATAAGATTCTGTTTTTATACATAAATTCAAGTGATGAACATTTACATGTGTTTTGAAACATTTGACCAGTAACTGTTTCCTTAGCCATGCACATAACCTTTTAACTTTTTAGGCTAATGTCAAAACCCTTTAATTAACATCTGTTAAATATACTCTGCTATTCTAGTAAATCTTAATAGTTGGATACGTCCAAGTTATCAGAAATGAAAATAAAGTACACTACATACATATAAAATTAAATTAAAAAAATCAACATTTCCAAGATTCTATTTTATGCTTAACTGTAGCTTTTTCAAAATGATCTGCTCAAAATCCCATAAACCTGTAACAGAAGATATTTAAACTGCTTTTATGTTGCCCAAGTGTCCATTCAATCTTCAGGAGCGTAGACACTGACCTGTCTCACCCTTCCTTCAACCTGAACCCAGCTCTGCTGCAAAGTGCACTAGATCTGAAACCTATAAATCAGCTCATCACAATGAAACCCTACTGCAATAAGCTGTGGTTCAGATGTTTAAATGCAGAAAAGGGACTGTTTAAGTGCTCCTTTTCAAGTGATGAAAATCTGCATCAGCATCAAGGCCAAAAAACAGCTTTCAACCGAATTAAAATCTTTGTCTGAAGCAGAGAGCCAATTAAAAAAGGCTGCTTTAATTTCTGATTATTTTCCCCCCCAAGGATAAAAAAAATATTCAATGCTGCAAATTTGCAACATTGCCAGAAGTTGAGTCAAACTTTTTTTTAGCCAATATGGCAGGGTTTGTGCTTAGTCACAAAATGCCCAGGTGGTAAAGTTTAGGACTGACATTGAAAAAGGCAACGACAACAAAAAGGCTTTCATAAATCAACTCTGGATGTATACTCAGCTGCTGGGCTTCAGTTTGTTTTAATGTACAGCTGAGGTCACACCACTGTCTTACCTTCCTTCCATCGCTCGCATGGCAATTCACGTTTAATGGAGTCAGCAGGGCCATGAGCTTCTCTTCATTACCGCTCCTGCAGCAAAACAGCATTTAATAAAAGGAGAGAATAACAATGCAAACTGCATTAGATCCAGTGGAGACATAACATCATCACTGTTAAGGTAAGACTGGTTGGAACATATAAAAAGCTAAATAAAAAGGGCATGCTTAAACCATCTTCCAGGTAGTGCTATCATTTATTTGCGATTCATGGTCCTAGCAGAATTGGTGATCAATTCTGAAGGCACAATATGCGACACCTGAAGTGCAAATCATACCACTGTGCGACCTTCAGCACGTCATCAGATCATGTCCTTCCCGACTACAGATGGAAAGGAATGAAGAATAAACAAGCAACAAAATTCTACCATATTGCATCTCACCAGGACTAGAAATCAATCTGTGACAAAATTCCTGGATGAGATTTATCAGGAAAATGAGCCTCGAGTCAAGACAGTCTGGGGGTGGAGGGAGGAAAAAACTGAAAAATAAAGCATCCAGCAAACCTCTGGTGCCTCTTTTGTTTCCCCCTTGAGAAAATGAAATATTATCGACCGCAGACAAAGCTCAACGAAAGCCACGAGTCACAAATACGTCCAGTCGCTATTACGCGATAAAAAACAGCACAGAACAGCAACGTCAGTTATATCTGGAGCTGCTCAAGGGCAATTGAATAGCTAATTAATTGAGTATTAGTTATCATGACCTCTGGAAAGTTTAGTGATGTTATTTACATGCCATGGCAGGCGTTCTCTAAACCTATCTTTCAAACACCTTAATTCCTGACTGCAGGCCAGCAGCATTTACCCTCACCAGCCTGAGGAACCATATCTTGTCCCAAAGATCAGAGTACAACACATGTCTACAGTTAGGACCAGTGCTTCAAGCCAGTGGCCTCATAGGGTTCTTGGTGAACAAACAAAATGTGGGATCTTGGCTTTTTTTTAAGCATTTGTCGAGAAGGATGCTGAGTATTGAACAGCCTAAGGTCACCCTGAAGAAAAAAAAAGGAACCCCCTATGTGTTAATATTTTAGCAAGGCTGTCCATCCTGGAGTAAAACTGCCTTACTACACAAATTTGGCTGTCCCAAACAGTACAAAACAGTTATGTTTACGCTACAGATCATCTCTAGTATTGACCGCGATTCATATTTCACATCTCCTCCACAGTAAATAATGTAAAGTTAAACGTCTGTGTTGACAGGGAAAATGCATGACTTCCATGCAGCAGTCCGGTAGCTAAAAGGACAAAGATCATTATAATTGATCACCTACTGAAGCACTAAGTTGCTATCATTTCTTGTTGTTTTCTTGCAGAATATATATTTGCCTGCAGGACTTGTCACAAAAAAACAAATGCCTGTGAGTCACTTCTAAAAATGAGCCATCCGTGCTGTCCGTGGTGCAAGCAGATCAGTGCTACAGCGCAGCTCTGTGGCAAAGCAGTTCAGACAGGTGCATTTGCATATTAATACATCATTCAAAACTGCATTTCAGGCAGGGCTAATAAATGGGCTTTTCCAGTCGAACACAAAGTCATTCTTAAAATCCACCTCTGTTCTATGGATCCCTTCACTGTCCTAAAGAAAGTCCTTCCTGAGTGTGTTGGGCTTAAGATGACGGGTTGTATTGTAACTAAAAGCAATACCAAAGCCCTGATTTTTCCACAGCCTACCTCATTTTATGTTTTCTATCTTATTTCATGTTTTAATTATTAGCCACCTATAGATGTCCATCAAATCAGTTTAATCAGCATAGCTGGATTGACAGAATGCAGGGTGAGGTTGATGATCAGATTTGAATGATGATTAATTGCTTACACTTATATAGCGCTTTTCTGGACACTCCACTCAAAGCACTTTACAGATAATGGGGACTCCTCTCCACCACCATCAATGTGCAGCATCCACCTGGATGATGCGACAGCAGCCATAGTGCATAGCCATAGAAAGCTCCCCTCACATCAGTGGGGATTAGTGGGAAGGAGAACAGAGTGATGAAGCCAATCCATAGATGGGGATTATTAGGAGGCCATGATTGGTAAGGGCCAATGGGAAATTTGGCCAGGACACCAAATGTTCATGGGGATTTAATAATGTAAGTTGTGTGCATGGTTTGGACTTATTGAACTTGGTGCCACCTATTTACTGATTGTAAGTGCAGCGCACCTTTAGAAAACTAAGCATGCCTACAAGTTAGCCACTTAGGAGCCTGGCTAATACCTTAGTTACCTAAGCTATAAGCAAGTTTCAATTAGGTCCTTCCATCTTAATAATATACATAAGATTGCAGAAGCTAAATAAATCCTTTTTTCTGCTAAAGGAACATTCTGTCCTTAAAATGCACTGTCTGGTGTGTCTTTGCTAACATCTGCATCCCTCCTCTCTGTAGGAAGCCAAGGCCAGGTTTTAGTATTTTGGCAGGAATTGTGAATCTATTTATTATAAACGACTGGTCCAGTGGATTCACTGTCGTTTCGTATTTAGTTTTATACCTGACTAAGAAATCTCATAACATAGTGAACCAAGCATGAAAACATTACTGAATCCAGTCAATACATTATGCATTAAACATAGCACGTAACAAGAATCAAGGATTAGATTGCCCCTTTTGCACTTTTTCAAGAAATGCTGTACAGCTTCATTCATAGCCAGAACAAGTACAGACCACTGAAAGAGTCAATGCACTCTGAGATGTCACTTTTTTCTCCACATTCAGTGAACTACACCTAACTAGTTTAAAGCAGACAGATTTATAATTTCCACACAAATGCGTAAGACAAGAAACAACAAAATAAAGTAATAAATGTGAGCTGTCTCTGATTTCATTTATGTTTTCATTTGGCTTTTTTGGCATTTTCAAATTTTGTACTTTGTCTCATCATACATTCCTTAACATAAGGTTTGAAGAGGGATATGCAATGTACAATTAGTCAGCTATGACACAAACATTACATTTTATACTTTACTATAGCTTTTTCTTTGTATTTAATGGCCTACAATATCCTCGGCACATCCTATTCCTGCCGAAAAACAGGCTTTCTGTAGTCTGTCAGGGTTCACTGCTCAGTCAAAATGCTCCTCCATACAATTATATGAATAAGCCTAACAGTGTTATATTTCAAAACATCACATACACTTTTTTATATTTTTTGTTTGACAGGCCTTCATAGTGCTTGGTTTTCACATAAACATTTTATTTAATGGGAAGTGAACCTTAATCCTCTATAGTTTTGAATCTTACCAAAGTAACTAGTTTTTATATAAAAAAACATATCCATCATTTGACTTCACGCAAGTATTAAATGCGGTGCACATAGAAGTAAATACATAATCAAACGGCATATTGGTCAATGATACATTTGTTGCTATGAATAAAAAAATACCACATCAAGCAACTTGTTCAGCAAGTCCTCAATCAAGTGAGACAGTATTACTCAATTTCTGTCTGTGTGACAATGAAGACATTTACATTAACAGCTCTTTATTATATGAAGAAACTCCCTTTAGCAGACACTACACATAAAAAGCTGACATTTTGCAGGTTAAAGACAACAGGGGCAATGATGTGAAGTTCTCTCTAAACTCTCTGTGCATTATCTTCATGTAACATCAGCTCTCCAGGGATTGTGTAACAAATAAGGACCCAGCTGGTCAATTAAAACACCAGGATGTTCTGGCACGGCATTATTTACAGCAAAAAAAAAATTAAGATAACAAATTTAAGAGGGCTGCCTGTCTTGCTCACTTTGTCCACCAGTGCCTGGGAGAAAAGGCTTTTATTAATGCCAGCACCTCCATTCAGCACAAGAAGCAACAGTATTGCACGAGGTTAATTATTACATGCACATGTACATACACAATAAAGCATGCATCTATAACACTTCTTTGCTGATAAAATAAGAAAAAACCCTTCCCAATGAAGTAGTTTACTGAAATCAACCCACGTGCAGTTCCAACCACAACACTACCTACCCCTGTCTTTTCTTCCTTTCGGGGGAAGGGGGGGGGGGGACAAGGGGGGGTGGGGTGCATACTCACCTCGCTGCTTCCAGGAGTTCGTCCTTCTTGTATTCACCTAAGTGATTGCAAAAAATCATTGTCAGTGCCAGAGCGGTGAAATTTGCAGCAGCAGCCAAAACACAGAGAGGAGAATACTGAGAAGCAATCTATGAGCACCACACAAATATATATACACACACACACACGGAGACCTCTCTCTCTCTCTCAGTCTCACTCTCTCTCTGTATAAATAAAACAGAAATGTGAACTGGAAGGGGAGAGGAAGCCCACACCCCACTGGGTGATGGAGCTGTGACGATAGGCAGCTTGTGGTGGCAGCATCGCCAGTGTCTTGGAGACGACCGGCAAATTGACGCAGATTCTTGTCCAATCCTCAAATTAAATGGCTTTCCTCAGACAGCCAATCAATGCTACAACACCCCCTCCCACCCCGTCCTCTGCCACCCTCCCCTCTCTCACACACCCCCTCCCTTTTTGTTCTTTCCACGGAGGAGTGAATGCCGTGATAACAATGCAAAAAAAAAGTGAAATAGAAATTACAGAGATGCCCTCCCTCTTTCTCTTCCCCTCTCCTCCCTCCCTCCCTAGCAGGGCCAGCCTCCTGGTTACTCCTGAACCACAACAAATCCAGGGATGAGCACTTGCACAGCCCCTGACGTGCACATCCCTGCCAGCGCGGAGCGAGCCGGAGCCACAGGGAGAGGGAGAGAAGCACAGCGAAAGGGACAAAGAAAACGAGAGAGAGAAGCAGAACATAAGAACCCCTGCTGTTAGATGGAAACCAAAACAGACAGGGCACGATTTTTTCACACTCCTTTGTTACCTACTTGGGGAAGGGGTTCTGGTAGAAAAAAAAAAAAACTTGTATACACATGCTTTAATCGGGAGCCTTCGGAAGTACAGTCTACAGACCATTTCCAATTTGGTCAGAAACTTACACACGTGTGTGGGGGTGCTTCTTTTGAATTTACCTGACCTTGCTAAGCTAGCCTCCTTCAAGAAATACGAAAGCCAAAATCCACAAATTCAAGTCAAATTCCATTAATTTTAAGAACTACATGGTTAATGGATTCTGCTTTAAGAGGTCAGAAATTGTAATTCAGCAAGGCAAACAAGATAAAACTGGAATGCTATTTAGAGGATGAAAAAATGGAAAGAACCTCTGCATGCTCTCTAAATTGATAAATACTGTCTGACAGTTGACTGACAACTGATATCGTTGTAGACAATGATAGGAAGCTGTAGGCTGTAGTTATTGGATTGCATAAATAATGAGGTATTTAATATATGCTGTGAGCTGTGATCAGAAAGTACTGACAATCAGTACTTTCTCTCAATGCTGACAATTATATACAGCCTTGGTAGAATTCAAGTTTTCTATTTATAATTTTTGCAATATCTATTTGAAGATGGCTGTATGAAAACCCAAAAGCTAACTACTGCAAAGAAATCAATGCTTAGTCTCAAAAATAATCCCTTGCCACCTAAAATGTCCATATATTCAGCTTTGAACCTAAACATTGGCCGCAGAAACTTCATTTCACTTGGCAAAATAGTCACAGACAAATGTACTGGCGCCCTGCATTTGCGGCAGTGCTATTCCCTAGTTTATTATGTATAATAAACATTGTGCATTACCATCTTCTTGCACCACGTCTAGTCATTCATCCCAGCAAAGAGGAGTTAGGATTTCTAGTGAATTAAATAATTTAAGATACGGATCTTAATTTTGCAACCCTACAGACATCCATCAAGTAGTAAAACCAACCCTATGGCTTAAATGAAATTAATCAGGTTTACGCAAATTACAGATACTTCCTCCTGGCAGTGTAGTCTGTGGATGAAAGAAATGTGAGCAAATCTGAAATATATTTCATAGCAAAGAGTGCATATAGGAAATGTGAGCTCAGGCATATTCTGCAGGAATTTCTAACCTCTCATAATATCACACTCATTCAAGTTAGTCATGATGATATAAGTAGTAATTAGGAATGAAAATACCTGTTGTGTTTCTGGGGTGTCTCAGTACACATTGTATGGGGAATGGTTATAATCCTTGGAAAGAATAGAAGCAGGACTCGGCAATATGAGCCCTATTTGTTTTACTCTTAGTAATTTGCGCACATTTCTGTAAACATGATTTGAACTAAAGCACTTAAGCACAATGCTTCTACTGTTCACAATAAGCACATTAATTGTGATAATGTGCTTATCTCCCAGTACCACAAATGTGGTCATGAAATACAAATTGTACAGTATAGAAATAGATTATGAAATAGAAGATATTAGTGGTTTCAAAGATTTTTTCTGGGTAAGGGTACAAAACCTTTGAGCTAATGTGCGTCACCCAAATACAAATCCTATCAACAAAAAATCCAAAGTTAGGCTACGCACACTGGGTAGTTTCATAATTATACTGTGCTGATATCACGCATTTACTTTAATAGAAGTACTTGAATTAATGAAATTCACTACAGAAAAGTTTACACATGAAAGTTTTCAAAGTACAACTAGACTGCAAAGGTAGATAGTTACAATGAACAAATTCCAGAAATCTGGTGTCTAAAAGAAAGAATCAAAGAGAACAAAGTCGAAAATCCACCTTAGTTCTGTCTAACTTTAATCTTTGTAATATTATGCCTACTTCTTATAAGACAAAGCTTTACGAGCTGACTGTTCTGCTAAATTACTGATTTCTTAATAATCACAAAATGCAGGTTATTAAAGATAAAAAAGAAATGTATGTAGATTTGATGTCACAGCAGGAGTACGCAACTCATAATTGTAAGACAACCTCAAACATGATGGACATAATATTTGCCTTTGTTTGGAAACATGTTCTGTATCACTGGACATAATGCCTCTCGCCTCTCATGGACAAGTGCAGCTAAGCTGCTCCATAGAACAGCATTTATATTACAAAGTGTCTGCAGCTTAAAAGTTGTCTCTCTCTGTTCAATGAGATAAATGTGGTGCCTTCTGAACATTGTCATGGTGTTACACTGCATGATGTACAAGGAGAGCCAGCTATCAAACTGCGGTGAAAAAAACAGCACAAGCAGTTTGTGAAGGATTGTTCACAAATTCAGGTGTAAATTTGATAGTATTCACAGCAATACAGAAATGTTTGTGCAATTCATTTTTATGCAGATCAAATTAAACTGAAGCAGCACTGGAGGCAAGTTTCAAGATCTACTAGATGTATTTTGTTTGTAAACACAGAGATGAATCCAGTGAAACTATCACTACTCTGACAGTCAAGTCCAGCAATGCTCCAGCCAGGCGATCTAGATCCTCAGACAGTTAACCAGCATTCCCAAATGCTATCAAAAACAGAGCATTCAGCGGAAAAAGCTAAAAGCATCAATTGCCTTATTAATGTGCCCTTGCTCACACTCTGAATTTACTACAATACTATATTTCAGTGTGCTCTTTGTTTAAAAAAAAGACGAAGGTGCCCTGCCATCTATACAGGAAGGCACAGTGTCCTTCTCCAGACGCTGCACACCAGATGAATTCCTAAATACACAATAAGTAAAAGAAACAAGTACAGTTGTCTAAAGATTCAATGACCTTCCAAAATTCTAAATTTATTGGGAACTTCCAAGGAGCTTGGCTAACAAAATGTCAAAATTGGATAAGCAATATTTTCTAGAGGTTTTGCGAGTCCAGGCTATATCTGTTACCTGTACTGAGCAAAAGTGTCAATGTTGTTTTTCTGCTTGCTACACGTATATTAGGTTATAACTCCTAAGGACTGAAGTGCAAAGAGCACTTCCCACTCCCTCCTTTCAGACAAGGAAACCGAGGTGTGAAACAGTTCGAGATGTGAAGTTAGGCAGAATGGAAAAACAAGTTGTACGGCCTTTGTCTAGAAGCTGTTAAACAGCAACATCACTCTGAAGAGCTAGAAAAGGGGGCCAAGAAAAAGCCACGTCAGCCTTATCTGAAACAGGAGAGCATGGAAAATAATTGAGTCGGCCTGATGATTTATATTGTTTTGAGAACGTTCTCGTTTGCAGGAACCCATGAATCCGTGAAGAGCTGAGATAGGTGGTACCGTATAGCCCATATATAGTATACGCTATATAGTATATTTTATCTTTACTATCAAGAACTCATTAAAGCCAGATTTAGCTTCATCCCCATTTAGAGTAAAGACTATATAAAACCAATTACAACCCCAAAACCAATGCTTGCATGCTATAACATTCCAGTTCTTTGTACAGTGTGTACATCTGCGTCAGAATTTTGCAACGCAAAAGGAATCAGATAGCACCAAGCCACGAGATCAGTGCTGTGCCTGCATCAGCTCTGGCGACTGGAAGGTGTTCTGTTACAAATGTATCTCTACATCAAGGCAGTTTATTTTAATAAGGTGACTCAATAAGCTGAACAAGTGCATTCTATTAGGAAGCAGAGCCAGACACAGTTATAAAGAAAAACAACTACTTTCTCGAGAAGTTCTAGGCTGTGAAAAAAGTCTCTATGCAAAAGTCTTGCCAGTCATTATTCCTGGCCCTTACTCGAGGTTTCAAACACTGGTGGCAAGGCCTGTTGTTCAATGAAGCAAATCCAGACTGCCAGTGTAACTGGGGAATAAGCCCTTCATTTCAGTATTTCTCAAGGCACTGGTGAGAATGATGGAATAGAATCAAGTCCTCGGAGGCCAGAACACCACATAGCTTTCCTGGCCATCATAAAGCTCGCTCCTTGTGGCCAGTCATGCTTGGGAAATAAATTATATGGCATTTAACATATGACATCCGGATGTTTTTTTCAAGAATGGACTTGTCTATATTTACGTGCAATGTGTTCTAGCGGAGACATTCTCATATTGCCCATAAACAGAGGTACATGATCGATATGACAGATAAGGTATTTTTTAGTTCCACAAGATAATTAAAAATTACTGAAGTAAACAAATTACAACATACTTCACAAATAATAAATTTAATTTTTCACACAAGATGTCCTTGTCCCTCAGGGGTAGTCTAAAGAGAGAAGGCATGACATAAAACATACTAAATAAAATTTTTTATGGACTGAAAATTTTAAATGTTTGTCTATTTTAACACCTAAATTGAGAAACCTGCAGCGATGAATGAATCCAGCCATACTATTGTACAGGATGTACATACCCGGACAGAGAGTTCAGTGAAAGGTACCCTGTCGGCTCAGCAGCAGCTTTTTCTGCGACAGGTTGCAGTCTCCCTGGCAGTCCTCAGTCCTAATGCAACAGGGCCAACCACAGGACAGCTGCTGCTTGGGAAACTGAGAACCCCCAATGTAGCTCTGCCCTGCCAGTCCAAGTTCAACCCACAGATTAACAAAGTACAGCTCATCCTGCAATCTGCACTCACTTGTACAAGCTGTGCAACTTTTTCACTCATATACGTCACTTTCAAATCTATGATTTAACGTATGATTAACATGTCTGCTCTTAAATGTTAGAGTGTGTATAAAAACAGGGCTATCTCCATCACGGCCATGCTGACAATGATAAAATGCGTAATAAGGAGATGTGCAGAATATTAAACAGACCTAATATAATGGGCTCACCTCAAGGATATATTAATTCAAGGAAAGAATAAACTCTTTAACCTTCTTTAAGATTTAAGCTTTAAGGTATGACAATCTGGTGGTCAATGAAGAAGCCTGTTTCTTGATTTATTGCCAGCAAATTAGAACGGTCAACTGCAAGATGCATCATTCTTTCTAGGACGACATGAGGCTGAGGACAGTCACTGAAAAGGGAGATCCTGAAGCTGCGTACGACGCACTTGTATGTAATAAAGGCATACAGACGCATACATCATTGCCACTTCAGGCAGTGATAATTGATCTCAAGTGGCTGTATTTCCAGAAAGCATTAGTCTACAGTGACGCCAGAAGCAAAACAAAAAACAGGTAGGGCAAGATGCTTCAAAGAAAACTTTAAGCTCTCAAAAATACTGAGCAAGAGACTTAAGATTTTAATAAAGGCAGAAGTGTGGAGTGATGGCTAGCTCTCTGGACTCATAAAAGACGGGTTGTGGGTTCAAATCCTGGGTGGGGCACTGTTGTTGTACCCTTGAGTAAGTTTGGTTGGTAAAAGCCCAGCTGTATAAATGGGTATAAATGTCAGTTACTTTGGATCAAAGCATCTAGATTGTCTTGAGAGTAGGAGGTTCAGCAATGACTGCACATGAGGAGATGCCTTGGAGACACTTGAAAATGTCAAGCTGTCCTTGAAAACAACACAAAAAAACATGCGGATTTTCTTTCACAAATATGCCCAAGATTTTACAAGTACACAGCCGAGATGCAGCCCACATTGCTGTTAGGTGGAAATAACACTTGGCTTAACATTTATATCGTCCACATAGCATTTCAGTTGTCAGCACATTATCCTGGAGGATTATATGACGGAACAAGCTTAGTCAATTTTGAGTAGTACAGATTCCATACTACACCGTTAAAGATAAGAGATTATTTTTAATCTCCAGAGAGCTCTAAATATCTTTAAAATATTATATTTTCAGTTGAGATAAATTATATATAGGCCTACAGACAGATATAGACAAGACAGATTCAGTTTAGGCTGAATGATAAATGTTGGGTAACACAAGGTAGATGGAAAAATAACATAAGACAAGTTCTCTTATTATTTTTTATACTTGGCAGTTAATCATGATCATTACTTGCAGTATTGACCAAAGTATAGTTCCTAAGGTACAGTTATCTCTTGGGCTCCGATTTGGTCTAACATCCCACTGCTGATGCACAAGAAAACGGCAATCCAGCCATGTATGAAACTAGGCAATTACAAGCAGAGATAATAGAGGCCATAGCCACTAGATAGCTGAGGGAAGATGAATTGTTTTTCCTTCAATCTTGGAACTGGGGGCAAAAAAGCACTGAGCCACTGCCTGTGTAAAGCAGTTTCCAGACTCTTCAAACGGAGGCCTATCAGTCACTCTGAGAGGACAATGCCAGAGGAAATGCCTATTATTGAACCACATAGTTGCATGTGGCAGGAGAGGAAAACCCTTCATCTTGACAAATTTGCATGTAGCTTCTTGAGTAATGCACTGGTGAATTAAGATGAATGACTGGGTTGCTGAGAAACCTCAAGAGTTCTGCCCCATTTATCACAGTGGATCGAAAAAGTAAATTGGTGGCGCAATAATACCTGATTGGACAGAGGACAGGGTTGGTCATGGTAGAATGCAGATGGCTGTACCATGCAGCGTGTGGCCCGTTAAAGGTTGCAGCACTATAGGATGGCTGAACCGAGATGAGTTTTAGACATTAGAATGAGCAACAGGACTTTTCCAGTGTGTCATGTTTTCAAAGAGATGGCTAACTTTAAAAGGAGTGTCAGAAGAAAATCTTTACCAAACAAAGTGATAAAAGGTGAAAAAGAACAAGAAACAGAAGAATACAACAAAAGCACACTCTTATGTGGTGATAATGTGCAGCAACTGTACCACGTTGAAACAAAGAAATGTCTGTGAACTTCACGAGACAAGAATGATTAAGTGCTGTAGCACAAGATGGAAATTACTTAAAGCTTATAATTAGGGAGAACAGAAAATTTCAAATAAAAAGGAGGATGTCAACAGAAGGACTTATAATGAAAGAAGGCAGTCTCAAGCTCACGGAACTTTTCTCCCACGATGGAAAAGGGGACAAACCTGTCCTCTCAATTGCAAGTTTCTGTCAAACACTAAAGGATTAAGTTCCCTTGGTTGGGCAATTAACAGACACCCGCGGACAAGCTCCGCTTAACAGTGAAATCGCACAGCTGATTTCAGCTTCTTGTATACACTCTTGAGCAGGCTGCGCCAATGACCAGCGAGCTGTATTGGACAGCACATCTCCTGTAGCCCTTGGCTTCACACCAGTAATCAGCACTTACCCATCTCAACGGTACCTTACTAATGCCAATGAGACTGATAATACAGTGCACTTTTTAATTCTTTTAGTACTCTTACACAGAAAGGTGGAACACCACAATCTAGTCAGTTTCTGCCATCTAATAATCAGACTTCCACTAAAAAAAACAATGGGGGAAAAAGAAGCCCATGTTCTTGCGTATTTCTTTTGACAACTGGGAAATCTTAAAAGATACAGCGATTTGTTTTCTAAGGGTTCTTTTACTTGAAGAAAATGTTACTCAAAGTCTTTGTCCTGGAAACACATGACCGCTTATGTTATGAAACTTTCAGGTAGTCATAGGGCTGTTAAACAACCAAATGCTTTTCAAGGACAGTTTGTAATAGCCAAATAGTTTTAGAGAAAATGGAGGTGGATAACAAATGGACTGCATCAACTGAGCCACAGTAAAGCAAAAAACCATCGAACGGAAACCTGCAAAATATTGTGAATATTAGATATTCAGTTCAGATCTAGTCATTTCAGTCTTTTTTCACAGGATGCAAAACACCATTAATGCCTGAATAGTATAATAGGAGTGTTTCCCCCCTTTTTCTAGAGTGCATTGAAATTCAATAAAAATTTTTGACTGTAGCTATTTCTAGGAAAACAGTCTTCAACTGAAATGTTAGTTGCCTAACATTAAAATTAAAATTTAGCAGATATTTTACCATATTATTATGGGAGAATAGCATTATTGGTGGCAGATTATTTTTTCTTAATATATCCAAACACTGAGTGGAATTAAAAATGTAAAAAATTCTACTAGTTCCCATACTAATCGGTTATGATTTTAATGCCTCTCTATAGTCCTAATATCCTAAAATATATGGGTATAAACCTTTGAGAAGGATTACAAAATTAGATGTTTGAAGGAAGGGCAGCTGTCCATCATTTTAAAGTAAAACAAAGTGTTAAAATAGTGATAATATAATCAACTTTTGAAGAAATTGAGCTTAATTTCAGACATTTTCAGAAATACAAAACAATTTAAAGGTCCTGAGAAGCTTGAAGATCATGTCAAATAGATGCAAGGTAACTAAACACTTGAATTCCACAAACTTTTTCGGGTGCAAATTACTAGTCTGAGACCATATCTCCGATTTATCATACAAAAACATTTTATAGGATTCAACTGGATGAACTGATTTCTGACTACACTAGCCTCCTAGTTAAAATGTTAATTAGAATGTTCCAAATAGTTAAGACATGTCATCTGCAAGTTAATGAAGCAAAGGTAACTGAAAAGTTCAGATTTCTGAGATCAGAAAAATTCTCAGGATTTTGTTCCACTTCAGTTCTTAGTAACATTATAAAACGTATCTTTGCATAATAATTCAAATGAACCTTCTTCCAAATTCCAAAGGGTTAATCGAAAAGTACTTCTAAAACCTGCAGGGCAGTAGCCCTGAAAGACTGCATTTCAGAAGAGTCTGGTCTGCTTATTCACAGTGCACATACCACCACAGGCTGTGAGAGCCCCGATCTACTTCATAAATCCAATGCGTTTTAATGCCATGAGCTGTGTCATATTAACAAAATGTCCACTTTCATTCTAGAAATAACTTTAAAACAGTTCAAGGAAACTCAATGTAATGCTTGAGCCTCAACAATTTTGGGGCTGTTTAGCTTATCAAAAGCAAGGAAAGCATCCTATCAAGATAAAAACAACATTTGGCTTCTTTTCTAACATTGTTTTTATAAAATTGTCTAATTGCAGGTACAGAGAAGCATTGAATTTGGAAATTATTTTTCTTAATCTTTGCATTTGGAGGTATTATGCTTAGGATACGAGTGCATATCAATTTCACAGCTTTCTGCAATTTCCCTCAGGGGATCAATAAAGTATCTATCTGAGGCAGAAGAACAGACTGGTGGCTGGTACAGTACCAGTAAACACACCTTATTAGAATACAGTGGTAAGTGGCACTACAGACTCATTATACCATGCTTGACATGACCATTACACTAACTAACATTTGTCATCATCAGAGGGTCTACTATGAAAGTTGCAAAACAGCAGATTTGTGGCCACCACTGGAAGAAATATAAGCTTTACACACTACCAGATTCAGCTCAACACCTAGTCAATGTTCACATTCAGTCAGCAGGGCAAACGTTCTATTTTCATCATAGGCAAGAAAGCCATTGTTACACAAGCAAAACCGAGTATGTTGTCCTGCTTTGATTTTGCCAGTCAAATCAGGATTTAACTGCAAGCTGGGTAGGTCCCAGCACATGATATCACAACACACGATCAATGAGTGACTTGACACCCTACTCCACTCCAACCAATTGCACTCCAACCAGCCCCATCAATTGAATTTGTCCTAAACAACTTGCATATTTTTCTGTAAATTTGCAAGACACTCGCTTATATCCATCAGGATGCTCCAATACCTCGATCCATCACTTAAAAAGAACTTGGCTCCACTGCCGGTGATTCCACCTGAACTGCTGTTATCATCACTTCATTCTGTTGCATTAATGAACATTGACAAAAGAGACTAAGAGACAGAGAAGAGCACTACGAAACCGCTACTTAAAGACTTCTTAAATAACTAGCTACAGTAATAATTGGGATTTTGTCAGATCACCTAGGGAATTAACAAATCTTGCCATTTACACAGCTCTGCTACCATGTCCAACAGTCCTAGCCAGCAAAAAGGGAGCTTTCTTAGAATCAAGCTACTTGTTCTGCAAGATTAAACTGCAGTCTTTTTCCTTTCCACCCAGAGATGTGTTTAAATGCTGCAAACAGACCAGAAAATCTGAAAAATGTCACAAACAAAAGACATTTTTTAGCTTTACCCAACAGAGAAAAAAGGCTAGAATCCTTTTCTCTCTCCCACCATGAATTTGACATCAGTCATTTTATGGTTTTCATTCCTCCACACTGTGTGGACTTTGAGAGTGACTGCAAAGCAATACTGTGCGCCCAATACATCAAGAAATGTCTGAACTATAACAGGTCGGTGCCTTTAAAATCAGGACAACACAGGATTTCTTAATCCGATTATGCTCCAGTTACAACCTAGAGTAACACTGCTGCGAACATCTGATTGAGACAATAACTTGCCTAAGAAGCTAATGTCTTCAGATTAGTTGAAACACACAAATAAGAAAAATTTCTTTAAATTTGCATTTAAATTCTTACAAAAGTCACTTCACAATCACTGAAAAAAGTTCTGTTTTAAATTGGTATAGGCCAATCCCACTGGAGGGCAGTATAGCATTCAGCTCTTGTGTGCAAGTACCAAAAGTAATAGTACCCACTCCGGCAGAAGCATAAATTAACAAGCACTTTTTTACAAAGCTGAGCTATTTTATTTTACAACATTTGATGTTGTAAGACATCAATGATTTTACATTTTACTTGATGTTAAGGTGCTCTCAGTTTAACATCTGCAAATAAAAAAACTCCTAAGTCAACAGATGTCAATTACAAAAGCAGTTCAAGAGAAACACTGATATGAGGTACATAAATTCATTTTTGATAAATTGACATGTGATTTTAAGCCTAATGTGGAATACAAGCAAAGGGCCAAATTCCCTCTAAGAGTGAATTACATGCTTAAATAAACTGTTAAATCTCTGTCATGGGATTAAAAAATACCAACATTTTAAGCAAGTAAATAGATGTTCATACAACAGTTTTGACTGAATCTGCATCTCTTGTAAAACATCTTGAAAACAACAAATTTCACACACTGAGGGCAAGAATAGGGGAAGATTCAGAAGCAGGGGGAACTTGAAATCATCTTAGGACAGTAAGCAATCAGGCAAGATGGATGAGAGAGAACATGCTATTGCTGAAACCTACAAGTCAGCAACATCTTAAAATCAGCTCACAACTTTTCAGCTCATTGACTGGCCTCCAGGCAGATGTGAAAGGCCATGATTACTCACTAGCTGCATCCTACACAATGCATTCTATTTGTTTTACATTAAAATATCTATCATTTGGCCTGACTGAAAAATAGTGTAAACTACAGGCATTATCATCAATAAAATAACAATTCATGTAACCTAGTCTTTTCTCCAAGGCAACACAGAGAGACAGTGCTTACATTTGGGTGGAGCACAGAAACAGATGCATTTACTATTATCACGAACTCGGTACTAGCTGTCATATCACACACATAATAGCGAAGCTTGGCTAGGTATGTTAACCTGGTAAAAGAAATCCTGTAGATTGATCTCTTATAATTTAATGGAATAATCTCAACTACCTGTTCACTCCTAGTAAACTCAACTTAAACTATTCAAAGATAACCAATTTAAAAAACAAAAAGGAATCTCAACTTTGCTTTCTTCTAGCCTGAAGCAGCACTATAACATCCTAAAACCCAAGAAAAAGATGAATATACTTATCTTCTTCAGAGAGAGAGAGAGCAAACATTGGTCAACAAGTCATTCTATACCATTCATTATTGTGAATTCTGAATTGTGTATTAATATTTTCAAATTGGTTTCTTTTTCAGAATTCTGTCACAGCTCTTGAAAAGGTCTCTTTAGGTTGCAGCAAATGGAATGAATAATTCCAGCGCTTTGACTTAAGGCTCAGTGGTGGCAGGGCAATTCTGCATAGACTGCAAAGAGAGCTTCTACAGTCTCCCTTGAGCTGGGTCCCAGCTGGGCCACAGTCCTTGTATCTTCTTCTGCCTCACTGGCTACAAGCTGAACAGCATGAACGTCTGGGACACCAGACTGCATTTCCCTACAACCTAAAAGTCTAAATACTCTTAAAAGAGATCTTTATAAATTAGTCTTTCATCACAGAACCCACATCCACAACACGAAATGCCTAACAGGATGAAGTAAGAACATAGGTGTGTATTCAGTAGGATAATTGCTTTACTCAATTATCCGTGTCCAGTGAATCTCCATTTACTGCATGTTTTATGTACATTAGTACAGGGCGGCATGATGTGTACTGGTATTGTACAGATTAGTATTGTTGCCTGGCAGTACTGGAGTCCTGGTTCATTTCTGGGCTATTTACACAGTCCGTTTGTTCTTCCTGTGTTCATGTGGGTTTCCTCTGGGTGCTCCAGTTTCTCCCTACAGTCTCCCTACCAAGTTTTACTGGTAGTTTAACTGACTTCTGGGAAAATGGCCTTGGTGTAAGTGTGTGCTTTTGCGCCCGTTTATTGCCAGGATAGACAGCAGCTCCCCCACAACCTCGAATTGGATAAAGCAGCTAGAAAATTGATGGATACATGCATTAGTCCACAGAGCAGTTTATATTAAACAAGAGAAAAGGCTATTCAGTCTTTATATACTAGGATCCAACTTGAGGAAAGAAAGCATGTTACAAGACCTACAGTAAGTAACAAGAGTTCAAGTGATTGCAAATATAAAGCTAGTCTAAATGTTACATACATCTGTTTTATTAAGACACAATCTTGCCAGTAATTCTCTCCCCCAGTACCAAGGACATGCTGCTTATAATAGCATGTTTACTCATGAATCATAATTCCTTCACTATGGACACACACAAGTATATAACAGCTTTTACTTTCAAAGTCTAATGGTGTACTACAGTGCCAAGAGCATTCATAGCACTACATAAAGAATCCTGTTTACATCAAGCCTCCCATTAGTAGAAAACCACATTTGTGCAAACTGCAGAACAAGGTGACTTCTACCCATGTGTTTTTATTTAGCATTTTTATAAGCTTTCTTTGTAATTGACTGCAATACATTGTAACATGCGTGCAGCACTATTTCTTACATAAGAGAATTTAGGCAATTATTCTGCAATAAACATTTAGTTCCTCTGCTTTAATTTGTGCTTAGGTCAGAGAGAACCATTGTTACCTATTTTTTGGCAACATGAAAAATGTGAAGTGCTACACCCTATTAATATAGACAATGTATTCAGTAGAAAAAAGACATTTTGTTACCAAGATCGTAAGTGTTGATAAGTGACTCATTCCGAACATTATTCATCCAGTGTGGCCATGTTTTTCCTACTCTTCAACAACAGTTTCAAAATTATGTCTTTCATAACTCCCCACCTCTCCAAGGAAAGGAGAAAACAGTAGAAAGTGAGGAATGGCTACCCTGTCCTGAAGATCTACAAAATCTTCTGCCTTGCTTGTTAAGAAGACAATTAAAATAAAAGAAAAGTCCCCAAATTAAACAGTTGATTTAAATAAAAGAAAACTTTTTTACATCAAAATTTAGCTTAACACTACATTTAAACATGGGTCGCTTGTGTGAAGTGAGGGGTTGTAATTTCTGCGCTCGGCAGTCCAAGAATACCAACAACCGAGGTAATTAATCCGAGTTAATGCTGCCTAAGTTTTTTTTTTTCCTCCACACTGGCAGCCTGAACTCTCATTACTGTTGCCCTATAGAGTGCTTTTTCAGCAATAATAAATTAGCTGTGTTTAGACTGTCTAATAATGTGGTTTTATCAGTCCAAGACTGAAGCTCTACAGCAAACAGCAAATAAAAAAGCTGATACTCTTCGAAACCCCTGCAGGAGTCCCTCCTCCATCATCCAGTGGTTAGGATTTAGTACTAAAACCATTAACGCTTTGAGTAGAAAGCAATGGTGACATGTCCGTACTTGTCGCTGTCACTGAATATTCTCCCCGATTTTAACAAGTTGGAAATAAAATAATGTATTAAATTAAAATAATTAATAAAATAATCAACGAACAAAGCTAGATAACTATATAATACTATACAGTTCTTCTGTTGAGTATGATGGCTATGTTACTTCCAAATTAAATTGTATTTTTGTGTAACTATAGTATGTCATCTAAACTATATTGTGGTACAACAGAATTTGCTATAAATACAAACAGGACCATCTGGAACACATTTCCACAGATGCTTACAATGACACCAGAAGACCTTATACAGCTGTCTACCAATCACCGTGGACATTAATGGTGGAACATCACTGTTAATGGAAATGTGTTCTCAAATTACACATTTTTGGATGGGCCAACTAACTTGAAAACCTCCCTGTAAATAAGAGGCAGGGAAGCAGACCCACAAATGAAAAGGAAAGAAACTGTATACCCACAAGAGTAAGGGAGACTAACTTGAAAGAAGTCTAAACTTTTTAGCCACAGAACCTCTCAAACTCGGTTTGTCCCCAAGATGAACACTTAAACAATGTAATAAACCCTCCCACCAATCTGAGGAATTGAAGTGGTGGCACAGGACACAGCAATATGAACAGACTGTGTGATCAGCTCTGCATGAGAGCTACTTAACAGAATAGCTCAGTGCCATTCCTGCCGTGGTTGAGAATAAAATAAGGTCTTTTTTCAAAAAATGCCAGCTGAACTTACAGCACTTCTAATGGGGTGGAAATATGTTTGATATGCATTCACGTACAGTGCACTGCTATAAATGTCATCGGTTCTGTGCAGCGCTGAAGCCTATGCATGCTAACAGGCTGTAACACTGCATTCTCTACAATCACGTACACTTTGACCACAGGAGACATAGTGCTGCTAACAGCAGCTCAAACTGATAGAAGTGCAGAGGAATAATTAAGCAACAAAATTGACAAACAGTCTTTATATACTTAGGTTTATTTTTAGTAAAGATTCTTATGTTTCCTTTTAAATAAAAGAAGACCATTCGACCAATCTCTCTTGTGTGGTAAGCAGTAGTTAAGTAAAAAGGTTTTCATCCCAACATTTCTTGGAAGAACTTTCTTTGAGCTTCGTAGCTTGTCCCAGACGCTCACATTTCTTTGTATAGAAAACTTCCTCCTGTTCTCAGTATTAATTGCAATTCTATGTAGTTTCCACTGGTACCCTGATTTATGATTGATTGTTCTCTCAAACGCAATTAAAAACTAACTCAACAGCTGCCAAAAGCACTTTTTTAAACAAAAAAGCCCTGCAATCTCAACTCCTGCAACTCATTTTTTTGGGTACGATTAGAATTCATAACAAAAGGCCCTATGCATCCTTAAGGCCTAGATTTCAGAATTTCAGCTTTTAATACATCCAGCTAACCTTAAGATTTTTTCACTCTATTTTAATGTTGTACAAGTGTTAAAGGCATACAGTTTTTGAGAAGCCATCACATTGAAAATAACCAATATTTTATTAACTTTGTAGTATGTAGGTCTAAGTTATGAGTGGTTCAGGTGGGTAGCTGCGTCAGCATGCGTAGGCTGCAAAGTAACAAGTAATAGGTTTATTCCATAATGAAAAAAGAAGAAAGAAAACAATGTTTCGGCCATAGAGCCGCCTTCTGCTTCTGCTCACACCTGAAGAAGGCTCCACAGCCGAAACGTTGTGTTTTTTTTCCTCTTTTTTTAGCATGGAATAAAGCTATTACTTGTTCCTAAGTTATGAGTGTCCTAGTATATCATACTCTAAATCCTAACAGTTTTAAAACACCTTGCCCATAATTCTATTAATAAAAGAAAAGAATATGTCATGGAAAAGTCAGTGCCTATTAGTTATTGTTATAAATGGAGAGCAGATGTATATCTTTTTAAAAACTCAAAAAACATGTTTCCTATTCTCATATCATATCTTCCTTCAAACAAGACCTTTAACTTGATGGAGAGCAGAAATCAAACTGTAACACCTTCACACTTTCAAGGTAGTCCCACAGAAATGATAGTCCCCTAAAGACCTACAGGTACATGACATCTTCCACGCGCCTAGCTTTGCACAATGCTTATTAAATGCGTATTAGGGGACAAGGTGATATGTTTGCCTTGATA
This sequence comes from Atractosteus spatula, assembly GCF_055471065.1. NCBI lineage: Eukaryota > Metazoa > Chordata > Actinopteri > Semionotiformes > Lepisosteidae > Atractosteus > Atractosteus spatula. The sequence continues at coordinate 58,939,178 of NC_142708.1, read as the reverse complement.
AATAATTTTATTAAATCACAAACAAGTTCAAGTTTATTTGTTATTTTGTAGCAAATTTAAGATTATAGCCATTTGAAGTTAAAAAAAAACCCAGAATGGAACATATACACCAGATGGGTCTTGGTTACAACCTTTTTATACAGGCACTTGAAATGTAACTATTTGTTGTTGATTTGGACAACACTCTAAGAGACTTTTTCTTCTTGAAAAAGAGGTGACTGAATATTTAGTAATCAAAACAAACTCTAAAGGGTGCAGTTTCAAATAACAGAAGTGCAAAAAATCGATCAGTATGTTTCTAAAGCACAGGCACTAATACATCATGGCCCTCTATGTTATGGTGGTTTATGACCCTGTATTCACATTATCAACTGACAGTTTATTTACATAGCCTCTGTGATGGATGCCACATTCATTTTTTCTCATCCCATAGTTCAGTTGCGTTAAATATTAGCTCCAAAAGCAAACTGCTTTAGCACCTATTTTCTCAATATTTCAAAACACATTCGTACCACAGTAGACAAAAAACAGAAAAGCCTCCAACAGAGGTGTTATGAATAGGTGATAATGAAAGGCCCGGCACACTGTTCAAGTGGCTGCCATGCAATCACACCATTGGAGAGCAGATAAAAATAAACAGCTGGCTTGAATAATTTAGCTTATATGGAGACAGTACTGATGGGAGATTTTATTCTCATTTAAATAACTGTTGCCCAACCACCAGTAATCAGCATCAATGGTCGTGTGAATCACTAAGCCATTCTGGGCTGTGGAGGACAAATAATTACAATCAATAAAGGAATGTCAAGTGCTTGACGTGTATGGCAGTGTAATCACTTTCTTCTTTGCTTATGAAGGTAGTAATTTATCCCCATTTGCTCATGTGTGAAGGGTGTACAACATCAAAGAGCAATTCCATGACATCTCTTCTGGTCACTGTTTGAAGCACACAGTCACTGAAATATCTCGATTGATTAAAAAAGCCATGTTTCACTCTGCCTCTATCAAATGTTTTGGGCTTTTAACAGAGGCCCAAGTAATTTTAAATAAAAAATGGACATGAGAACCAAGTACTTAAGGATCCACAGCAATTCTTTACAAGAAAGAAAAAGCATTACGTGTACCAGAATAATTTCTAAGATAGTCCATAAAAAAAAAATTTTTAGTCCTCAAAAATATTTTCACACCAATTTTAAGACCAAGTCCTTAGTGTTCCACATCATAATGGTCAGATATTTTTAAAACTTTCCTGGGCAAGATTATTTTGATGAAAGGAAAAGAAAAAAACACTTCTTCAAGCCTGAAGAAGGCCCAACAGTCGAAACATTGTCTTTTCTTTTTCAGCATGGAATAAACTGTACAAGATTCAGATTATTTTGATGCTCAAAATGCATTTTTAATCACCCACACAGACTCTATAACAATTCCTGCACCTGCCTGTGAAATCCATTCTGAGCTATGTGAATCTGCAGGTGTGCCCGTTCAGCAGCTGTACTGTTTAAAATTCTCAAGGTGTGGGAGCTCAAGAGGCTGAGACTCCTCAATTAAATGCAAAATCAGGATCCATAGTGCAGCTTTGTCATTTGTCTTTACTTATAGAAAAAGATGTAGCCTCATCTGTCCATGTTCACAACATATATGCATTCTGCCATAGCTACTTTCCCTCTTCTTCTTCCATTCAGCATTGGTGATGCCAGTGCTAGCAAGAGCCAGAGACAGATGGGCAATGACAAATACTAATGCAAAAGGCAAGAAAGCGCAAATCATATCCCATCATTTCTACCTTCTATTCAGGAAAGCACTATAGTCAATGATAATGCAGGTTAAAATTTTCCCTGCTTTCATTCCTATGGCGTGTACAGCAAGCTTATGCTAAAGTGGTTGGCATTTTAAAAGGGACTAACTATCTCTAGTTCATTGCTGAAGCCCCTTTAGAGCAAATAAATATTTAATGCAAGAAATCCAATCTCTCATTACAATGCACTGGCGCACAGGTGGGAAAACTATGGTCCTAGAGCCACACCCAGCCTGAAACAGCCATTTTGAGCTGTAAAAGCTACTCAAATACCTCATTATGCAAAACAGCAAAAGATAAAAACACATTACAATCAATCTTTCTTAAATTGAAAAATGATTTAAGTGATGTTTAACAGCCCTACATATGACCAAAATGCAAAAAGAGTGGCTGGAGAATTCCCACACCTGCCAGAATCAGAAGATCTTCCAATCCTACTGGTGGAGGGGGAGCAAATGCAATAGAGCTGTGATCTGTCACAGTGGAAGGAACAGTGAGCCTGTCTCACAGTAATGTTTATGTGTTGTATGTAAACATCCAATAATATGTTTTACCTTACCTTTTTTATAAAAGTATAAAAGTCTCTGATTTGTCGGGCAGTTTTCTAAGCAAACACTATAAACTGTCATTTAAGTTTCGGAATCATGGCTGCAACGTAACTGAGGAATGAGCATAGAAAGCAGAGAAAAATACAAAATACAAAAGTACACTGTTCTGGCATTTAAGATTGGAACGCAAAATAAGATTTTTTTAAAGAATGAATAGTCAAGGCTACCGACATGTTGTGCCAAAAAATACTAAAAGAAGATTTGAGAGCACAGACATTTAAGAACTATTACTCCCTACGCAGAAGTAATAGACTTGACTTCTCTTCCTTGAAATAGAACGTATGGCGCTTAAGATTTTTTCATTAGCTCTTGATCAAAGCACTGACATCAAGGACCCTCTTGATTGTTGGGAGGAGAATTGACGACAAATTTGAATGCAAGGAAAAATGTTATTAGTGGAATCATAAAGGAACAGCAAAGGTACGAGTTTTGCATTAGAAGGTATGTGGCAGCCCTCTGTGGTCATGTGTATTAGTGTACTCCAGGGGAGCTTCAGACAGATGGCCAAAATTAAAAGAGGAACCACAGGAATGTTCTGGACATCGATCCTGTCATTCACACAGATGAGAAAATAGTGAACTAAGAGCAGCAGAACTTAAGTTAAAATCAGCTTGGAATTAATAGAAAAATTGATCCATCTATCTTGCCAATTTCAAATCTACTTATCCCGGTGAGGTGCTGTTAAGAGATTAAAAATTAACAACAAGGCTGGGATTAATTATTCCTCTCTTGGAACTGTGGCCTACAATGTTACCCAGCCCTGTACTCTTTCAGGACACATACAGTATAATAATAATTTAATTATAATAATTGCTTACACTTATACAGCGCTTTTCTGGACACTGCACTCAAAGTGCTTTACAAGTAATGGGGACTCCCCTCCACCACCACCAATGTGCAGCCAGAACGCTCACCACACATCAGCTATCAGTGGGGAGGAGAGCAAAGTAATGTAGCCAATTCATAGAGGGGGATTAGGCCATGATTGGTAAGGGCCAATGGGAAATTTGGCCAGGATGCCAGGGTTACACCCCTACTCTTTTCGAGAAACGCCCTGGGATTTTTAATGACCACAGAGAGTCGACCTCGGTTTTACGTCTCATCCGAAGGACGACGCCTGTTTACAGTATAGTGTCCCCATCACTATAAAAAGGGGTGTAACATTTAGGATAATTCTTTTGGAAGCAGGGGGGGGTTTGGTGAAGGACTAAGAAGCGTGATAACAAGGGTTAGGAACTAGAGTGGTGCCAAAGGAAAGAAAATAAACAAAAATAGAGCTGGCTAGGACAGTGAGGGAAAGCTAATCTGACTACAAAAGAAAACCCGAAACACACGGTCTTCGGCGTCTTCAACACCCTAGCTAACCTGCACTGACTACCCAAAACCATACAAGACAAACGGCAGTCACCCGTACTAACTAGTGTACTAATACAAAATCAACTAAGTGTGTAAAGTGTACCCAGCAACCTAAACTAACCTTATATACAAAAGTTCACACAAAAACACAAGTGAACCAGGAATACAAATAAGGGAAAACAAGAGTAATCAACAGGAGCAGGGTACAAAAGAACACAAAAGTTGAACATGTAACACTGGGGCAAGGTAATGACAAAACAAGGATGAACACGCAAACAAACGAAAATACAAAGAAACTAACAAAAAAAACAACAAAACAACAGAGCCAAAGCTATACGAAAATACACACACACAAAGCAAAACAAACCAACAAATGAAGCCGAAGCAATAACCAGAAGCGAAGCGAAGCGATAACCAAAACCAAACGGGACCGAAGTCAAACGAAAGGCCTCTTCTTGCTGAAAACCTCCATGTTATATGCTGAATAAGATGTGTTCTGATTGGCTGATTGATGATGACATCAACTGAAAGTGTGGTGTAATGGTGGGCCAATGGGGAAGGGAGAACAATCAAGGGTCAACAGTGTGGACATAACAGAAAAAACACACACAGAACACACACTGGGACGTAACACTGGGGCATTAGGACCCACATGGACCGCAGGGTGAGCACCTCCTGCTGGCCCCACTTAACACCTCTTTTAGCAGCAACTTTAGTTTTTCCCAGGAGGTCTCCCATCCAGGTACTGACCAGGCTCACACCTGCTTAGCTTCAGTGGGTTGCCAGTTGTGAGTTGCAGGGTGAAATGGCTGCAAGTAATGATGATAATGATGAAACAGCACATTCAGAAAGTGCCCTTTACCACAAAGAACCACCTCAGATTTTCAGAATTTAGAGCACCAATGCCATGCTTAGTAACTTAAAGACAGAACTATAGGCAAGTAATTTAAACACAATATTTTAACTTGGACTAAATCCTTCAACAATCAACTGCAAAAATGATGCATAGGAAAATCATAGTTCTAGTTATAAGGTCTGCTTCCCATTTTCCACAGGTTGTTTGGACTAAATAATCAGGAGGAAACATTAAGCTTTGGAATCCATGTATTTTAACTTTAACTCAGTTAAAGTTAAAACAATTAAAACCAAAAAAAATAAAACCATCTTATTTAAAGAAATTGTAGATACAGAAATGTTTTTCCACACGATGGAAATTGTCTTTCACTGGAAGAAAGGTGAATTTCAATATCACTGGCCCTGCCAAGTATCAGACAATTTTTAAGTGATTAGAAAAGACCCAAGATTCGTTATCACACCTAAACCCTGGGATTTGCTCACTGCCACTAAACAAAGTGGATAAACGGATTAGCCCATCTACATGCAGAGCAGATCAATCCAGATCAATCGCTCTCTAATCATCTAGGAGAAACTTTCAAGGTACCATTAATCTGTCAAATTATTTATATTGAGGCTTGTTCAGTACCCCCCCCCCTCCACACTCCCAAAAATTAAAGCACTGATAGATGTTCAGACCCACCACACAGAATGTTTCAAAAGAATTTATCTACTTTATGTTCAATTTATATTCAGTAGGTGTAGATAATATCCACCACCAGATAATTTCTTAATAGGTTTCTGTGCAGCGCTGAAGCATAATGCCTCTCTTGAGTTCAGTTGTTCACAATACTTACGACAAGACAGCACACATATGTTTCCATTAAGATAAAAGATTTACGCCTGGGGCACAGATGTATACTTTCAGTTTGTAATATTCAATGTTTAAGAGACTGGGCGAATATTACAACAAATACATCAGCAAAATTAAAACTTACAACAGTACATATAAGATATCTTATTGTAAGGACTCTAAAGACTATACTGTCCTCTCCTTATGCTGTTAACCATGCAACAATGTAAATTTGTTTCTCCTTCTATTAAAAGTTGGAGGAAAAAATCTCTCTCTCTAAATATATTTCAGCCTTATAAATTCGTGAAGCAAGTTCTAAGGGTTAAGGACATGCAGGAAAGTATTTTCCTTGACCACTTGATGTATGCCAGAACTGGTATTATATGAATCATACCAATTTCCAAAAAAGCAGAAGAAAAACGGGTGCTGACGTTTACGGATTTCACTACTCACTGCCACATCAGTGTTCAATCAGAATGTCCTACTCAGCATTATACAGTCCAAACTGAGGGTTTTTCAAAGTGTCAACCTGAGTAACACTGATGTCTGTAACCAAAGAGGGACATTTTCATACTGCACATGTCCCAGGTACTTACTTCAACAGGAACAGCCATTTATTGAAAATATCAAGAGATATTACATGGTGCCTACATTTTTTGAAAAACAGAATAAAAATAAATCTCTTTTGGAATCGTTAATTATCCATTACATATAGGGTCTAGTAAGTTCAATGCATTGGCGTAGGTAAAAGTTACTTTTTAATTAATCTACAATGATTTAAACTCAAATTTTCACACCTTGTGTCTTTTGCTTGGTCTTAGATTCAAAATGAGCTGTAAAGGAGGTTTGCAAACCAGTGATACATCAAAGCTGTTGCCCAGTCAGAGGGTAACTGTGAGAAGGTTAGGAAACAGAAAGAAGGTGCATGATTATGGCGACATAATAAGGCTGCTTTACATTATGCCCCACCCCCTCTCAAATCCAGTATTGTCTCCTGTCAGCGGAAGAAAAAAATCAGTCAAGATCCAATAAATCTGCGCTGTCACTGGCAGAGATGTAGGGGTTAAAGAGTGGATGCAAATAAAATAAAATCCTTCCAGCTTTTCAAGGAGAGTTGCTCAAAAATAGTGGTATGTAGGTGTCAGCCCCCTAGCAGGACCCCCTTCCTGTTTTCTGACAGCCAAATGAATCAAATCACTCTTCAGTCAATTACCCAAAGAGCTTTCTCCATAAAGAACTTAAGAGGGCACGTACTTACTTTACACTTAAAAAAAAGCTTTTTGGGTGCCTGTACACTTGCAATTGAAACAAAGTTACGAATAGATCTGTTGTCAAATTGCGCTAGGGTACTTGAATTCTTCATAATGCATATCCTTCTAGAGCTGTAAGGCATGACATCAAGCTTGTACACTGATGTGTTGCACTCAGGCGCTGCTTTTGTCCAACACTAACCTCAAGACAAATATTCTTACTTTTAAACTAGTGCGTGACAGCAATGCCAAACAATCCGTTAGCTCTGTCTGTAGCCATTTGTGATTCGAATTTGACAAAACAAACTAATGAATATGAGTAATGAATAATGAATGAATATATTAACTTCAGTAACTTGCGATTTTAATTAAAGGAAACAAAGGCCAAGCAAATTTCTAAATTGTACAGATACATACTTTTTATAAAAAGAAAGAATTTCTTGATTTCCAGACTGCGGTTTATTGCTGATAAGACTTCGGCTATAACATCTTCTCAGGTTAGAAATTTAATTCTCTCCAGTTTTAACATTCAACTAGTTAACTCACCTCATCACCTGCACCATATCAACTGTCTTTCAAACGAAGTGATTCAGTATTTATGCAAAGTCAAAAACACCTGAGTTTATCACTTTCAGGCTTGATCAATCATAAGATAAGTTCAGATGAGTTCAATTTTGATCAGTTCCCAAAATCCACAAACCTTTTCTAAAAATATAGCATATAAATATTCAGTTTTCATGCTGTATGTATATAAGCATATACATTTAAACAAATATAAATATTTAGCCAGCAGACATATCACCCTGCAACTCACAACTGGCAACCCACTGAAGCTCAGCAGGTGTGAGCCTGGTCAGTACCAGGATGGGAGACCTCTTGGGAAAAACTAAGGCTGCTGCTGGAAGAGGTGTTAGTGGGGTCAGCAGGGAGCGTTCACCCTGCAGTCTGTGTGGGTCCTAATTGCCCCAGTATAGTGACAGGGACACTATACTGTAAAAAGGCGCTGTCCTTCGGATGAGACGTAAAACTGAGGTCCTGACTCTCTGTGGTCATTAAAAATCCAAGGGCGTTTCTCGAAAAGAGTAGGGGTGTAACCCCGGCGTCCTGGCCAAATTTCCCATTGGCCTTTTACCAGTCATGGCCTCCTAATAATCTCCATCTATGAATTGGTTTCATTACTCTGTTCTCCTTCCCACTGAGAGCTGATGTGTGGTGAGCGTTCTGGCGCACTATGGCTGCCGTCGCATCATCCAGGTGGGTGCTGCACATTGGTGGTGGTGGAGGGGAGTCCCCATTACCTGTAAAGTGCTTTGAGTGGAGTGTCCAGAAAAGCACCATATAAGTGTAAGCAAATTATTTATAAATACGTAATCACAAAAATGTAAGATTAACTATACTTGAAACACACAGCTAAATTCAGGAGTAGAGGAGTCTGAAGTACTCATAAAGTTGCACCAACAGCCTACATTAAGACCCCGAAGGCCATGACAAGCAAATCTGTTATAAACAACAGATTTGCATTTTATCAACCCACTTGGGTAAACTGGGGAAAAATCTTCTCAAAAGCATCTACAGCTTGGTACCTGGCAGGAATCAGTCATCAACTGAAGGAAAGAGCTTAAGTAGGAAAAAAAATCTTTACCATCTGCAGAAGCCAGTCTTTTGGAATAAGAAACTGCTGTTGTCAGTAAAATGCCCCCAAAAAACCCTGAAACTCTGAAAACCTGGAAAGGCTCATTTAAAATCTTCAGGCAAAACAATTTTATCTCTAAAATATTGCATATATTTTAAACATTTTGCCTCTTTGTACCTTTCATTCCACAAAAATGTCAGTTTGGAGAGCAAATGTTGAAGCAGGTGTAATCTAGCAATGTTGTTAAAGCCAATACCCTGGCTTCTTTTAAGAAACATCTGTATGAGATCCCTCAAATTAGTTATTAGCAAAGAAACAAGACAGATTAGCTGAATGACCTTTTCTTCTGAACTTCTATGCCTTTTTTTTCACAAAATAGAAATGTGGTTTTCCCACAAACCCGCATAATTTGCAATAGTCATTTACTAATCTACTCAGCTTACCACAAATCATTTACTGCACAGAAAAGTGACGATCTATACACATTCTTCTCCTACACCCCGAACTTATTTTAGAATCACTTGGGAACTTCACTAGTTTACCAACTGTACCAGAGTCTACATGACTAATACATATTAGCAAAGGCACTGGTCTAAATACAGGTCCCAGTGGTACCCTGATACATATTAAACGAAAATGATAGATAAATTACTTATGCCAATTAATATTAGTAACCAATGTGGTTGACCAACAGGTGGATTTACTGAAAAATTCACAAGGTATGCAGATATGCTGCAACCTGACAAAAAGATGCTGTGATATTCTGTCCCAGTCCTCTAGCACAGCCTGGTCAGGTATGTCTCATCAGTTGTCTCTCAGGCCTTGATTCCACACTTAATCACTCAGGTTACCCTACAAATGCTCAATGGGCCTGACATCTGGTAGGTAAGATGATACAACTACCATTGTCATCTCACAAGAAAGCTTTTGGTACATGTGCAGCAGGAGGATAGGCATCCTTCTCGAACTTTTTCAGATCATGATGAATCCGCACAAGGGCAGCAAGTGGGGCCCCAGGACTTGATCACTATCCTGCTTATAGTGATCAAGCCAATATGCTATATGATCACTGACCACTCTGTGGTCGGTCTTCTAATCAGCACGAGGGAAGTTCTTAAGAGCTCTGTACCAACTAGACACTCCTGTGCAGACCATCACACCTGGAGTTCCACATTGACATGTCTGTTAAAAACAATTAGTGTATCATCATTCATGGATGTAGAACATTTGCTGACATCCTCCAAGGTAGTCTAGACAAAACCATAGTTCTGCACAAAACAGTCCGGAAAGTCCACCTGAGATGACAGTGCTCATACTCCAAAATATTGATAGCACAAAATCACAACTCCTGGTTCTCAGAATCAAAGTGTTCTAATTTTCTGAAATCATACAAGGCAGAAATCAACAGTTACGTTTCTTTTGATGGTTTAGTATATTTTAGTATCCAAGACTTAACCTTTAATGTCGAGTTCCTTTAAAAATAAGAAATAACTCCATACAAGCAGAGAAAGCAAAACTCAATTAGCACTAAACCTCTAATCTCTGTAAAAACAAAAATCTTTAACCGTTCTAGGACAATAACACATTGGGGAATGATAATCAATGCCACACAACATCCATTGGACAATTTGTACTTCATGGAGGTCTCTAAATACTGCAGCATAATTAATATAATATGATTAATGCATCCTCTACCAATGCTTAATGTCACAACACATAATTATTTATTTTCAACTAAAACTGCCCTGAATTCTCTCAGCTGCCAAACGAGGAAACTGTTAATAAAATGCCAGTGAAAATTTTTTCTCCTATTCCTAGCTGTCAAATACAAATTAAAACTTTGCACTCTCTCTTTTTAACGGTCATAACAAAGATTAATCATATCACAACACGTATACGAGGTGGCGAAGAGAAGTGGCAAGGAAAGAATTCATTAGCATACAACTGCAGCAACATGACAAATTTGGCATGTACTGCAGCAACTGAAAATTAAATGACTAGACTAGAAGTAGACACGCAGGGCAAAATGTTTTCTTCTGTAATCCAAATGCTCCAAGGCTACTCATGGTAACTCCACCAGCAATGTAAGATACTGTATTTGTATTTCCAGTGGCTTGAATTTCATCACAACTCAAGTTTGTTTCCATCATTGCAATTTTAGTGCTAAAAAATACAGTTTAAGTACTAGTTTCCATAAATTCAATGTTTAATCCCCTTCTGATATTCCTTCTGCAGAAACTACCAGTTCATGGAAACAGAAATGTATGTAACTGGCACAATAACTCTGCTACACAGTTCACTGTGCCTGAAGTTCTTTAAATCTCCCTCAAAGTGGGAAAGGCTGACAGTTAGCACAGCATGTTCTCACTGATGTCCATTCAGCTAATTCTAGGCTGACAGTGGGGGGAGTGGGTGAGAGAAAAGTATGAAAGATATTGACAAAGTCAACCCAAGGACAGCATTAACAACGTAACTCACATTCTCATCTTGCAAGAAAGCCTTTGTTACACGAGGACATGCTGTCTAACCAGAACATTGGCACATCCAAACAAGACCGGAGAAGGAGCTTCAGGCAAGGTCCCAGGACTTGATCTATGTAGTACAATGCATTCAGTTGCCTTCCAGTGGAAATCTGCGGTGAATAGACCACCTTTTCTCTGGGGCAGCCACAAGTGTCTCAATCTATGTTCATGTAGCCTTATACAGGTCATTAATGAAAATCTGATCACGCTTTTTGACTGCACTTTGTTACACGGTAAGGTACATGGAGAGAAGCAGTTGAATTTGCATGTGCCCTTCGTAATTAAAATGCACCTCACTACTGCATTTCCTGGCAGCTACTGGCCACTTCAATATGCATTCAAAGCCACTAGCGTCTGGGAAACACAATTTCAGGCAACAAATGAAAAAGTTACCTAGTCTAAAAATGGACTTTTTAAATAAAAAACAGACCCCGCAACATGACCCTAATCTCCTAAGATTCAAGAGGATCAATCTCTGTTTCAATGCAACACTGGCACATGTTGGTGCAAAAGTCAAAGTCACTCAAATAACGTGGGGTCATGGGGTGTGGTCATTTTCTATTTAATTAAAAACACCAAAAAGCACTTAAATCGGAATCAGAATTCAAATGCTTATTATTCTCTGTTCATGTGCATATTTGATCAGTCCATTCAGCTGATCTACATGGTCTTTGTTTGCAAGACCAAAGAGTCCTGGGCTGCCCACTGGAGGCACTGCTGCTCTGTCACCAAGCAACAAGCTCTCCATCGATTGTTTCAGCCAAATCACCTGTATCAACAGACGCCAGCACTACTCAGAGAGTGGGAAGCCGTCTTCTTAAGTTTGCTTAACTGGACGGAAACAATGATTAATTCCAGCCCTGCAAGTCACTTATACTGCAAGCCTGTGAAGACTTGAACATTTTACACTTATTGGCAATTACTGCTGTGCTCCATCCAGCACAACCAACATACTGCAGTCCTGTCGACATGACAGTTTTTATATTGTAATGAGAAACTTGAAAAAATAGCCAACCAAGGCATGCTGGCAACCAGGAATTCATTTCTGTGCTCTCCCTATTGTGAAACGTAATTCTTTACAAGAACAAAAGTGTGCCAGTAAATCACCAGCACATTCTAAATGGAAATGAAAATAGTTTGTGCAACAAAAGACTGACTCAAACATTCCACCGTGAACTGTAAGGTAGCTCCAACAGCCACAAAGGCCAGGGAGCTGTCATGACAGCTTGTTTTGTTAAAAAAAACCCACATTTTAAATGGCAACAAGAACTTCCAATAAATATTTTCAAAGTGTTTCAAGCCAATTACAATCGCACAAAGAACAAAAAAAGTGACTGTTTACTAGTTCTATCTTGAACACTAAACATTCATTCATGTACAAAAAAACGTTGTTGTTCTACACTCATGAGGGAACTTGTGAGGACCTGCATACATATATGTATGTATCTGAATGAACAATGTGTTGGAACTCTGCAAATCCTACTGGGACATGACAAAGAATACCACAAGGTTTAGAAATATTCGCTCCTCAATCCCCCCCCATTCTCCGCACAGGACTGTCTTTGGATAAGGTTAAAATGACAGCAATGTTATGCTGGACTGAACTGCAAGCTCCATGCAATGACCTGGCCAAGGAGGATGATGGAAGTCTGTCTCATGCCCCACAAGTCAAGCATGTATGGTCACTTGACTGGGGCTTCCTAATATTTTCTGACCTGCAAATGCATATATATCTAAAGAAAAAATATCCATACTGATGCGTTTACAAAATACTGTATCTACACCATTAATTACACACATACATGTACGTTTATATATATAAATGTGCACACAGACATCATGTACATACATTTATAGTTACAGACATACATATTGGAGCAGCCACAAACAGTTCCCTTCCTCCTGTTCCCACTATTTGCACCTCTGACATATAAGACACCAGCTTGTACTGGCTAGCCTATTCACTGAACAGTCTGTACACAAATTGTACGTAGTGACCCTTCGCTTTTGCACTGACCAATAATCAGTATTTTGGAATAAACACCTGTTTCAGGCCACCCACAATGCACAAGACCAATCTTGTCTGCAGCATCGGCAGTATGATGCTGCTGTGTTAGCAACTGCTCCATTTTGTGCTTTATGTTAATAAACATCACTGTGTCAAAGCTGATTTTAATAAGAGAGCCCTGTCCTTCTGGTTTACTTATAAAAAAGTAATATGCAATTAAAGTAAGTATCTGTCAATTCCATAATGGACCAAGAAGGAAAGAAAACACGGTGACGCATCTTGGATTTAACTCAAACTCACACTGCCTCATCTGTTTTGCACAGCCTCTCTGCTGGAGAGTTTATTTTCAGCACAGAGTATTGATGTGTTAAGGCATCGGTGACCGTGCAGACCCCAGAGGAAAGATCTGCTTGCTCACTTTCCACATACCTTATCTAGCATGATTAACAATTGTACTTGTCTTCAAACATCATTTAATAAACGAATTTACTGATATGAAGTTCATTTCTCCAACATCAAAAATTGAAATACAAATCCCAAGTGGTCAAACATTTAAATTGCAATATAAAACAAAGCGATTTGAGCTGCATGACTAATTCCAGCAATGGAAATATTGGGTTCCTTGCTGCTCCTGTGTGGAAACCTGTGCGGATGGACGGATTAAAAGGAGAACGCTGGTTACAGAAAACTTTTCACCCATTTTTGGCTGGAGGAACCGTTTCCAAGAAATCCTATCCCAATTTTAAACTGTCAAAATGAATTCCACAACTGATATTAATAATCAATCAAATGAACAAGATATTAAAAACAAAGCCAGATCAGCAAACACTAAGGGCTGTCAGAGCCAAGTTAACATGCTCATTTTACACACTACATATAACGTGACAAACATTACATTTCTTTCCAAAGACCCCCAAACCTCTGGGGCAAAAACCTCTAGTATTGAACACAAGCACTACATTACCTTTAATCTTTTAATTGTATAATTTTACAGTTGAATTTGTAAGGGTTAAATTAACTCTTCTAAAAGTAAAAAATGAGAGTAAGGGTATTCTGGCTACAGTAGGACTCTCCACCTGGATTCAGATCAGCTATCTCTTGCCTGAAGGGCTCAGTCAGCACTCAGAGAAGGAACCTCTACCTCTCAGATTAAAGGCAAATGAGGTTACTCGTTACACAGTGGTTACCAAGCATTAAAATGGTCAGCATCTTATATCCAGTGCACTTCTTATAAGTTGTGCATAATTTCTTCAGCTACAAATACCAATTAACCCCACAAGGCTGCTGTCTGACTCCAAGGTTGCACTCCCTGTTCACGACTGCACAGCAAGACAGCAACAACCGCATCATTAAGTTTGCAGATGACACCACTATAATAGGCCTGATCAGCGATGATGACGAGTCCACTTACAGGGATGAAGTCGTACAGCTGCTTAGGTGGCTATAACCTAATAACCTCAACTTGAACGTAAATAAAATGAAAGAGCTTATATTGGACTTTCGGAGACACAGGCCGCACACCCACAGCCCACTCAGTATTGATGGAACGGAAGTGGAAAGAGTCACCAGTTTTAGGTTTTTGGGAATTCACATTTCTAAATATCTAACCTGGACTGTGGACATGGACATTATCTTGAAGAAGGGTCAGCAGCGCCTTCATTTCTTGAGGTGCCTCAAGCGATGAGGGATGCCAGTACCTGTGTTGGTGAACTTCTACCGCTGCAACATCGAGAAGGTCCTCACCAACGGGATCACCGTGTGGTACAGCAACCTCTCTTCTCGAGAGAGGAAGGCACTGCAGAGAATGGTCAATATGGCCCAGAAGATCATCGGCTGTGGTCTTATTAAACAGATTAAACATCTCTATGCGGACCGCTGCCATGGTAGAATTCTGGCCATCACAGAGGAGAGTCACCACCCCGGGCATGAGCTCGTCACCCCACTGCCCTCAGGCAAGAGATACAAAAGCATACGGACACTTACCACTAGATTCCTCAATAGATTCTATCCACAAGCATTGCGATTGGCGAACACATACTATATTGCCATGCCCCTTGGACCACACCTATACCATCTACCTCATTATGATTTCTTATTTATTGTACATCTCCAGTCATTGTTTACACGTCTGCATTGTTTACATTCAAACTGTTTACTTGTTTACTTGTACATTGTCTACTGTTTGTTTGTATATTGTCTTGATGCACTGTCTGCACTTTGTGTTTTAACACTTGTTTTAACAATTGAGAGACTTTCTGCAAGTTAGAATTCCATTGTACCAGTACATGTACCGGTTACAAATGACAATAAAGTTCAAGTTCAAGTTAAGCTAATGCAAATTACTCTACTCAAGTATAAAATGACGGCATATGCTGATCCTTATCTATTCACCTTCCTAAGGGGCAGTGGCTGACTGCTGATGGATGTCGTTTTTTCACTGATGACTGTCAGGTGTTGTTTTCTTATTCTAAACACCATTCATTATAAAATATATTACAACAGAGTTGTTACAGAAGTGTCACGGGTAGTTTTCGTGACATGTGAATTAATTCATAGTTCCAGGTCAAATTAGAAAACTGGTAGCGTGTGGTACCTCTACCTATCATATGAATCCCTAACTAGACCGACCACCTTATCTCCCTTCATTCTTAACATACATGGGTGTTACAACTGAGCCATAAAAGCCCTAAGAGTATGTACATTTTTCACATTCATTCTCAATTTCTAATCGATTTAACAAAACTTAACTTCAACTGTTCAACATTCTTTGAACTTCATGTAAAGTGAATCTCAACTACAATGTCCAACAGATTACAATGGGGAACACAGATTTACAGATTTTAAACTCAGCTTCACGAGCAAGCAGTCTGCTGCAGATGTCCTTGCAGAAGGCTGACCATTACTCCAGCACTGGGATTCTTGTGAGTTCTTCTATCCTGGAGGGAGCAGATCTTAATACAACAAAGCTGTGCAATTCGTTTGTTTAACATGGTTATAGACTGAGCAGTCCTTTTAGACTGACTGCTTTGGGAAGGTACACAAATGTAATTGTTCTTTCCTATTAACTGAAATTTTTCTCAATCTTGTCGCTTGCTAGTAAATGTCACACCACTGTCTAGCGGAACACAGTTCCCCTTAGAGTATAATGTTGTGTTAATCAAATAAAGCTGCAAAGAAGCAAGGTCCCACCACTGCATCCATTTGGATGCGAGGTACAGAAAAAATATTTGTTCTTCCTTTTCACTCAAATAACCAAAGTGGAGATACAGACGTGAGCAAAAAAGTAAAATCCTGACTGATCTCCATTTTAGATTACAACACAGCCTAAATACTGCCATCACTATAATATGGGAATGTTAATGCAGACCTGCACTAGTTTTCAGTAAGAATACTATGTAGTAAAAGGATGACCTTGGTATTTAAACTGAAAATAAAGGCTTAATCTATGTTGCTGAAAGTCCAATACAGGCACCAAAGATTAGTTAACATTATTTAGATGTAGGTGTTGTAATATAATTATCTACACAGCAGGATTTGATTGAAAGCTAGCTTGCAAATATTTAAAATAATACCAGAAGACCACATTTTAGCTCTTCGATTCAGTGGTACAGACTTACGTCTCAAAGTCTCATTGCCTCTTTTAGTATAGATTTACTTTAAACAAGTATTTTCTTTCTGGCGCCATGTCCAGTACCAGAAACCATTTTTTTCTTGCGACTTTTAAAAAATTTGAAGGGTGAGTACATAATATCTTTACAGATGATAGAATGCCCTTGTCAAATGCAAGTTTCCTATTATGATCGACTTGACATCTGAGATTTTGTGAGCCGTCCAGTAAAATGACAGACAGGGCAGGGGAGACTTAAAGGCAACCGGCTCAGACCTAAGCCACATGCCCCTCTATCCTGGCAGCTCAGATACAGGATAAAGGCAGAACACACGCTACACAATGGTTGGCATTTTTCATTAAGCAACAAATTCTGTATCTTAAATGCAGTGAGACACGTATTAAAGCACATTACACCTACAACTGGCTACTTACATTATAGTACACTGGGAATATTATTCCAAACAAACTTAAAAATCATCAGCCTCTTCTTCTTTATAGGGAAATTGGCTTTCCTAAAGAAAATTCAGAAACTCTGAAAATGACTAAATGAAATTAACTTTTAAAATGGATGAAGGTATTTGAAAAGCAGGAGGTTCAAATATAAGTATAGGCACTGGGCTGTTGGTGCAAAACAGTAGTTAAGATGGCGGCCTGTTGTTTTGAAAAAATTAAGCTTTTCAGTAGCACCCAGGTTTACATGAAAATTAAAAATACTGTAAGTTTACCAGCGAGGCAGTGCAGGCTCAAGACTAGCTCAGTGAAACTCAACACTGACTTCAGCCTTAATGTATACTCGCAAAAGGGGGATTCATGTGAAAAAAGGCTAGTTTTCTGAATGATAAGTAAAGGTTATTTCCATGCTGAAAAGAAGAGAGACGTAGGGTTTCAGCTGTGGAGCCTTCTTCAGGTGTGGTACCTGATGACACAGCCACCTACTTGAATAGTTTTCCAACACACTGCATACTCTAAACTCTTCCAGGCACAACACTTTCCACAAAGAATACTATAAGTTCCTAAGTCTGCCAAAACAGAAACCCCAGCAGACAGATTATGTGATATAAAAGTGAGGTATCCATTGGGGACAAACAAATAAGACACTGTCCATGGATTCTCCAAGTTTAAGTAGAACAGCTCCTCCACGATGTGCTTTGTTAGAGGCAGAGCACACACAACAAGTGATGGATGGTGACCAGTCATGATTCAGCACGTAATTTTCATCGTGCACTAAGATCACTGTTTTTAAAGCTGTGCCTACTCTAAATCTCTTTGAGGCACAACACATTCCACTAAGAACCTTAGAAGAATATATCATGGTAATGTTTCACTTTAATGTGGTTTTAATCTAGTTTCTATACACTTTCTTCTACTTCCTCAATAATTTCACTGTTAAAATTACATTACACATAATTAATGTTAAGAATTACTGTGAGAAATTATCACACAGTAAAACATGGTATGATCATAGTCTGGCATAGTAACCCATAGTGAAAGCACAGATAAATCACAGGGAACCACAAGAGGAAACGGAAACAGTGTTAGAAGTAATAGAACATACTGTAAGAAACAAGTAAAGGTTAATTCCACACTAAAAAGTAGAAAGAAGAAACATTTCAGCTGCAGAGACTTTTTTAGGTATGGGGTTTGTGCCCAAGGAAGGGATATGCACCTGAAGAATGCTTGTATTTCTTTTTTTTTTTTACTTTTATTTGTAGAATTTGCCTTTACTTGCTCCTTTGTAGCCAGTGCTTGCTGATGCGGCTCCACATTGAAACCATTGTAATAAGTGTGAAATGGCCATCTCTTGGATGGACAGAGTAACAAAGCCAAAGTCAATGGTCTCAGCTTATCCACAGTCTAATATCTTACCATATGCTGTAGGTATTAATTAATAATAATTATTATTTCATAAACAATGGTGAAAAACTCTCAAAGCAACTGGAGACTTCTTCTTTGCAGAGC
Organism: Atractosteus spatula; assembly: GCF_055471065.1. NCBI lineage: Eukaryota > Metazoa > Chordata > Actinopteri > Semionotiformes > Lepisosteidae > Atractosteus > Atractosteus spatula. The sequence goes on along the minus strand of NC_142708.1, from coordinate 58,920,750 downwards.
ACACACTGCAGAGACACTGCTGTTCCCTCCACAGCTCTGTGCCAATCTTGGCCTGAGAGAGCCTTCAAGAAGGCTCAGGAATTTAGGGTCTTTCATCATCTATCAGCATATACACAACTTCTAGACTCCCCTGATATATTTCATTTAATGGTTTTGAAGCATTTTCTTCATACATGTGTACATGACAGTCTTCCTGGCTTCTTCCATTCAGACTGATGTTACACTGTTATATCACTATGTACACAGATGATTCTATATTTAAGCTAAACCAGGACTGTTGAGAGTTTTTTCTGATTTTTTTTTAATTCACAAAAGCTTCAACTTTTAAAACTAAAAAAAGATGCAGAAATGCTACACTTCTTTGTTCCAAAATAGCACAGTAAAATAAGGAAAAGAAGCTTGTGCCTTTCCAAAAACACCTCTTACATGCTCATTTCACACAGCTGCACACTGATGCCTGTGTTCAGAACTATAACACTTTAATAAGAAACATATCAGGTCATGATGCTTGGTTATCTACTGAATGCTTTAATACATGTTGTAGGTTTTTCCAGGAGCACCGTTGTCGACTGATTTTTTTTTAATAAACAGGGTACGAGGTGACATTCTCTGCCTCCGATATAGTTCAATGAAATATTTAATTCAGATTTATGATCTCTGGGAAAGGCGGATTCACTTTTTGATCCTGATTGTCAGGACATCAATAAGATCTGACTTTATATCTTAGAGGTATGCTATGGCTGCTCAGCTTCACAGCTGTGACTAGTTCTGCAGATGGTACAGGAGAACAGTGGGCAAAGCCCGTTCGTTCAGAAGCTTAAGTGCAAGGATGCTTACCCTAATTATATGCCTACAAAATCCATGTCCTCAGTTCATGACACTGACTTGACGCTTATTATAACTCTGTTGGAAGGCTATCGGGAGAATACAAGAGGCTTGACTACCGGCACTTTAGCCTCCAAGTACCAACTGAGTTTGCATGCATTAATGACAAGAAAGCGCAAAAGGGCATGTATGTCTGCAGGATCCTACAGCCTTTAGACGTGTACACTCAAAAAACCTTTGCCTAGAACCTGCCATTTGAAAAAGCAATCTTAGAGGGGAGAGAGGCTGAAAGTACACTCAAAGGGTACTTCAACAGGGAAAGGGAAGACTAAGTTTTTTTTTTCCCACTTAATTAGGGGGACTGTGTGTTACTTTTTTGGAATTCATCATAACTTTGATCAGGAAAGAAATGGTATTTTAGATGTAATCAAAGCCAATGCAGCTGCAATGTGAAGATTACATTTGCCAATTATTTGCCTATTTCAAATCAAAATGGTGATCAGCTGGTGACAAATCTTACCTTTTAGGCAGCATGGCTATCAGAGGAATTGTGCATCACTTGTTTACAAAGTAGTTTTAAAGCAGGAAGTGAGGAGGGATTGTTTTTATTTCAAATAACTATTTCCAAAGACACCTTGATGGTACTCAAAGGACTAACTTAAAAGGAATTTTGAGTTTCTAAGAAGGAGATGCACAGGATCTAGAATATAAAAAAATAACATCTCTAAAAATACAGTATTTTTTTGTCTTCAGAGAAGCGTTATAATAAGTGTAATTAGCTATGGTCCTTAACATTTTTTAAATACCAAATAGCTTTCAAAACTATTTGCTTTAAAATTATTTTAACCATAATAAATGCCTCAAGAAAACACTTGTTTTAAACAGCCCTGTAGATATGAAATACCAGGACTTGTATAAGTGAAAATAGAAGATGGCACACACAACTACTTGTTTCCAATCTTAGCCTTCTCCTCAAGCCTGAAGAGTCTTTTGGTGGCTATTAAGCATTCGAGCTAACACCCGTATTTTTAAAGGTTGTACCCCCTGGAAAAAACTAAAGCTTGCCAAATATTTTACATCACAGCTGGAGTATAAAATAAAAAATGTACCGATTAAAGTGCCCGAGCTGTCCGCTTCAATGAATGGTAAGATGTTTGTGCAAACTGGAAAAAGAAAATTGTTTTTTAAATTATGGCCTGCTGTGATGCAAGCAGCAAGGGCTCACCAGGCTTCTCTTTCTTGGCGCTGCTCTCTGAAAGCAGGTGAAATATTGGCAGGAGGTTAGCTGCCTTCCTGAAGAGCCATTTGAACCATGGACAGAAAATTCAGCTCATGAGAAGAGCGTTATTATACAGCCTTTTTTTGTTAAAATGACTGCCAGCTTTCACACCACGCACGGATAGAAAACTTGACCCACAAAGCCAATTTACAGACCTCATTCCCCAGAGGCCACATAGACAAATGGGTACCAAGTGCTGCTTATTCAATTGGTTTGGTCTGACTGTTAAGAAAAAAATTTAAAAAGTGCCAGAAGTAAAGAAAATGTGTAAGACTCCAACAGGAATGATAAAAAGAATAACTGAACATAGAAGACAAAGTAGCAAGGAAGTCAGCAACCTAATAGCCTGGTTGATTTATAACACTAACAAGCAATCAGTTACAAGCTGCGGTCACCAAACATGGAAATAAAGTTTATAAAGATGCAAAGAGCTGAAGCTTGTGTTTCACGTTGGCCTACATATAAACAGCATTTTCTCAGGCACCAAGGAACTGAAAAGAATGATGGAATAAGTAAAGCAGATTGGCATTGTTTCTTAGTACATATTAATATCAACACTAATCTGATTGAAAATGCTAGTACAATCAAGGAAGGTCTGGATTTGAGTTCACAACATATCAAGCAAGCCCACACAACAAAATTCAGAACTATGTTTAGCACAGAAGAAGTTTCATATCTTATCTCTCAATGAGCAAGAAGCACAGAAATGAAAAGCACCTCATAAGAGCTAATCCATTAAAAACAACTGGGATACATTGCTTACTTTCAAACTATTAGATCACACATTAAAATTCACATTAACTGCATTATTTTAAAAACTAAAAACATCCTTTTAACACCATTTAAGTTTAGAAGGTAAACCTTTCATGTAATTCACATAATAGTGCATAAAATGCACCTGTAGTAATAAAACACTCTGCCTTGTCATATGTTGTGGCGTACACAAAAATGTGCAAAATAGGCAATTACAGACACAAAGTATATAGTGATTTAGTGAATACTTGTAACAGTTTAAGGGGTCAGTACTAAACCTCACTCAAACTTGAACTAAAATCTTTAAAAAGCATTCAATATCTGACTATTTACATGTGTTTAAGCAGTTTGTGACCATTTTCACTTTAAGCTATACCTGCTGTCAAACATTTAAGATGAACAATTCTGAAATGATATTAAGAAAGGGCTTCAAAGGGAAAAGTGTCAGGTAAAGTGGTTTATTCTGTCAACATAATGAGCAGCCTTTGTGATGTTCACAAATTCATTGGGTCACCTATAAACAAATATTGACAGACTCATGGTTTTCACTTATGAGTGTGGTCCTAGTGTATTGATCGGAACAGACTGAGGTAGGAGCTTTGTGAACATCTTTACTTTGTCAATACTCATTTAAAAAAAGAAACCTTTTTTATCATATTGTATATCTCTCCCAGGAAAGCACAAACGCCAGGAATTGCTCAAGAAATAAGCGAAAAGAAAGACACACTATGCTTCACACGGACTCCTTTCATGTTGCTACTTTGGAATGTTCTTTGCTTTGAAAACACTATGGAAGGTATTCATAGATAAAATAGTTCAGGTGGGTAGCTGCGTCAGCATGCGTAGGCTCCAAAGGAACAAGTAATAGGTTTATTCCATGCTGAAAAAAAGAAAACATAATGTTTCGGCCGTGGAGCCTTCTTATTAATTTACCTAGCTTTCTTCTGCAGTGCAAGAAATGTCAGCTAATTAGCTCATTTTTTTGAGTGATATTTTATTTTAGATATTATTATCAAATATTACACCCATCTATATCAGCTGGATATGCTACTGGAACAAGTTAAGGCTTTAAGGGTACTATAGCAATGTCTCACCAGAGATATGAACCCACAACCTTCCAGTTACAAGTTACAGGATCAAAGAAGGCTCCACGGCCGAACCGTTGTGTTTTCTTTCTCCCTTTTTCAGCATGGAATAAACCTATTACTTGTTCATTCATAGATAAATTATAAATTTACACAATTAAGTAGAGCAGATGTAAACAAATACTGAAGTAGTTGCACATAGTGCACGTATAACCTTAGGGTAAAATCTTAGGCAAATACTACAGGAAAATGGAATGACATAGGATGCTACATTTCTAAGGCAGGGCACCAATACTAGGTCCTCACGATTTCAAACTCTGCTAGTTGCTGCTCCAATTGACTTACCCAAATGAGAGAACCCCATATTTACCTGTTTAAATCAGATCTTTTTTAATTGTTTAATAATTGTCTCATCTACAAGAGACTTATACTTTACCTACACTCTCAAGTAATTTGAATGTTTTGAGGAATGAAAAACGATCAAAAGGGTTTAATCTCATTATGACTTCATTTGAGCCATGGATAGTGCAGAGAGAATGAACATCAGCAAATTTTGGGTCTGTGTGGACAAGAACAGGAATACATTTTTTAAAAATCGGTTTCAGGCTGACCTTTTTAGTTTGGAAAGAAACTTATTTTGCTGTTAAGTAAATTAAAGAATGCATTGTAATGTCCTAAAAACACAAATTATATGAAAATAGAGACCGGGTTGCCCAACATGTCTTCTATCAAGCACCTATCCGATTCCATTGTGCACTAAAAGCTTCACATTTAAATATAGCCATATAATGAACAGCCCAGCAAGCCAAACAATGCTGTACAAGGAAAAGAAACAGCTTTACTGGCCTATGCAACCACATGTCCTGCATCTTTCTAAAGCACTGAATCTCAAGGAAAGTCTTATCATCCACAAAATGCACAAAACTGAATGCACTCAGTTTAGCCCTAACTCCTGACAGCATGGGTAAAGTTTCTCTGGCCAGATGCAGACGCATCACCTAAAAGCACAAAATTAAATGCTAATTCAGAATCCAGAGAAGAAAACAATTATTAGTGTGAAAACTTTTACCCATGTGTATTAAGCAAAAATAACTAACATTTTATAACTCTGCACTTTCCTTAATGTATGTGCCATGTGTAGGAGGTGAATCACTTTTTTCAGAGTCCAGATTTCCTGCTGGAATCCTTATAATTTTTAAGTAGCATACAAGAATTGCAGCACGCGGTCCCTCAGCCTTCACTTCGCTGCCTGTCGATTGCGTATGATATGGCAAAAAACGCCATGGAAAGATGCCATTCCACTCAGGATATCGCCAATTCCTCAGCAAACCAAGTATTTCATACTAGTGATATAGTCTCTTCATTAAATACAGAAATATTTAAGCATCTGTAATGACCTCGGACCAACGAGCAATGCTGACACTTGAAACTCAGAACTATAATAAATCCTTGAATCACTACACTACTAAGCTTCATTTGAAACAGATGTCATTATTTAAAGGTAGCACTGTTCTTAATTATCATATTTGTAAAAGGGTAGTTTTAAAGAACGTGACTGGCTTCCACAAATATCTCTTAAATATGCATGTGTAATAACTGTATGTAAATGTCCTGTTCTCCCTCAGCCAGACTCATCAAAGTCACCATTCCAAGATTTGTCACATTGCCGCCTGCACGTACTCTGGCTTTATTAGGCTATACAGTGCCTTGTAAAAGCATTCCGACCTTCCTATGATGTTCCGTTTTATTAAATTACAAAATGATGCCTACACATTTTTACACCTTACTATCTTATTCAAAATGTGAATGCAAATTGGGTTGAAAAATGTTAAGTGTAAGATAAGTTACAGGATATGTCAGCAAAACCTAAACAAAAAAAATACATATTTACTGCATATATTATCAGACCCATGAACTGATTACTTGGCCGAATCACTTCTAGCAGCAATCATAGCAAGTCTTTTTGAGCAATGGCTTGGTACAATTTTTACCCATTCATTTCAGCAGATTTGCTTGGGAAGTTGCTCAGGAATCACTGCCGACCAGCAGGTTCAAGGAATCATAATAGGATTCATGTCAAGACCGTGACGAAGCCACTCAAGACAATCACTTTCTTAAGCGTCTCTGTCCCTGGTGATGAGAAGTAGCCGTATAACATGATGCTGCCTCCACCACGCTTGACAGTAGAAATTGTGTACACTGGGAGATGTGCTATGTTGCCCGTACCAAGACATAACAGTCTGCATTTAAACCAAAATGCTCCAGTTTTGTCAGTCTGACAACAAAAGCAAATTGTTCTAAAATCATGTGGAAAACTTTTATTTCACACAAAGGCCACTCAATTATTTGTGTGACTCACTGAAGTAATTTTTGGCACCTAAATAAACTTAGGTTTGCCACGGGGTTTAAATAACTACGCAATCACGATTTCAATTTTGTTTATTATCTATTCACTTCTTTGTTTTAATTTTGCTTTGAGTTCGTGATTATAACAAATATTAATTGGTACTTCAAAGTGTCATGACTGCAAGCTTTAAAGCAACAAAATGTGAAAGCTGCAAGAGTCTGAATACATTTACATCACTGCATGCAGCATTAAAAATCAAAATGTTGGCTCTCCTTTGGAGTCTTTTCCAGCAGAATCAAAACGAATTAAACAGTAAGAAGAGCTTTATTTTGAAAAGGTGTTTCATATACATAAAGGTAGTTGGCTGCCAGACGTGGGAAACGATGCCATACATGGTTATAATTAAAACAAATATTGTGAGGTTCCTAGAATGTCTGGAACAAACCCAATTTCATCTGGGTACATAACACTGATACAGGAGGAAGACAAGACAATTTTGGTGATTAAGTAAACCTAATAGTTCAAATCTGAAAATCTGCACCTGGGCAGTCGAAAGTAATGACAGCTGCATTGCTTGCCCCCTAGTGCCTGTTGAACTGTTGCCCTAATGTGTGAATAAATGAAGGCTCTCAACAGTGAATTAGCGAGGTATCACTTATCACTTACCAAATTTTCAAGTCTACCATTTATATTGTACTTGCTCTTCTAAAACACTAACACCCTTAAATTAACAGAACTCATAATTCATAACTCAAAATTACAACTGTCTCTTGCCAATTCCCAACACTGAAACATGTAAATCTCAGTGACTAAACCATATTTAACTATTCAGCGTGACACAGAGCTATGAGGTAATGCAATTAGTGGAATCATAACATATGGCACAATGAACATGTATTCTGACACTCACCAGACACATATCCATACATAAAGACAAAGCCTGCAGGAAATACCCTAAGTAACCATCCTTTTAAATTGTTCAATAATGTTTTATTAAGGTTAAAATGTAAAATGTACAATCAAACATTTTAGATACTCCGCCTACTCATACATCCAATGAACAGATGATATAGGCTGTACCTCCTACATACATTGCACTTTTAGTGCAGGAAGGAAAAGTTCAATTAGCGTGTGAGACATGGTGCCACTGCAATGTATCCTGAGCAAGAGAAAATCATGGGCTCCTTCCAGAAAAAAAAAGTCCCCACTACAATTTTGTGCAACAAAAGGCACAGATAAGAAAATTAGTGAAAGATAGAAGAGCTAAAATTTGCTTAATAATTTCAGCAATTCTGGATTAACCAGTAATGGACTGAATGGGGAAGTGCCTGCACCTTTGGCACAGAGCATAAACCAAATAACTAGAGTTTACAACAGGAAATGTACGTGATGTAAAGGCCATTAATGCAAAAGGGAAGAAAAAAGTCATGATCATTAAGCCCTCTCTGAGCAGATACTGTTTAAGGGGGGTACTGAAATTGCAGAGCAAGAAACCTCACACTGTCAGAGGAACGCTAGTCTGGCCAGATTCAAACAGCATGGTCAGAAACATGACTATCAGGTGGATGACAATAAAACTAAAAGGGATACCCAACAACACACTAAAGCCCATAAATGATGAGCCACAAGGTCACAAGAGGGAAGAAACGTAGGATGACTTGGTGGGACTCTACACCAATGAAGCAGCTTCCAAGGCCAAGCGAAGAACCAGGTTACAGGTCATGATCAAGCAAGCTGCACTTCTTCTCTCTGGACAAACTATTATTCAAACAGAACTACAAAATTAACCTAAGGAACCACTTCTTTAGTATTTAAAGGACAGGATAGCAAAAAACAAGAAATTGCTCATTTCTACTGTTAAACTGATCAGATGTGGCTTCTGGAATTTCTCAGCAGAAGTTAAGTTGATATACTAATGTTCTAGGGATGAAATCTCAAAGACGATGAGCTATAAGCTATTCCCCTTTGCTCTGCACCAGCCTGATGCGACAGATCTTCCAGCTGTCCTACAATCAAGATCTTTGATCTTCTTTTACCCAAATATCTGTAATCACATTTCTGGCTCAGCATGAAGGCAGACACTTATGACGCCTGTGCCATTCACCATCACTTATTTGTGTGAAACCAAATCATAGTCTCCATTAAGACAAGCAATCACTTTCCTGCAGACATTATTTCTGAGCTCTGTTTTGCACAGTAACTACACAAATCTCAAGGTGTGTTTCACATCACTGAAGCATATGCATCACATTACTCCAGGTGAGAAATCAAATGTAATGTTTAAAGCCTTCACATTTTATCAATGCTACTGGAATTTTCATGCATGAAATAATTCCTACAGTTAAAGTTTAGCCCTTTAAACTTCTACACATACCTGTCAAGGAAGTTCACTATGGTTTGAGACAAATGTTTGAACAAATAATTTGCATTCATCAACCCAATCTTGCAATATGTGTGAAAACAATTCCACAGACTTTAGTGCTGAAAGTACTGTTACATTTTGTGATGGTATAAAAAAAGTTATTTAAGTGAGTTTCAGTGTTGATTTGCCATAAGAAAGTATAGTTCAATCAATAGGTCTCTTCTATAATACAGCTGACATATTTAACAAATAGCAACTGCAGGTTTAGAAAAATGGTTTAAGACACTTCAAATCGAGATACTATTTCTTATAGGTGAATGTTCATGCCGTCTCTGGATAATGTCTGGGTTACAAATGTTTCAATGTTTTAAATACAATCATATTGATGAAAAAAGCTGTGATCAACCATATTGTATCGCAACTCAATTCCAAGGATCATAATACAAGTATCAGTCCAGTTTTATGATCCAACCTGCAATTAAATCACTAACTTCGAAGTCCTATCTGGCTCAAATTTGAAGCAAGTTCACAATCTGAGACCATTGGGAATGGATCCATACTATTGCAGGTTCACACTAGACATTTTATTTCCCATATTGTATTTGAGACATCAGAAAGACAACTGAATAGCCAGTGGGTTCCAGGAACCACAAGAGAAAAATCGCTAATACCTTTCAAATGATTTATAAGGATATAAAGCTGGGATGTCTCCATTTTAGGGTTCTTTTGGTACTGCAATATAAATGCAGAGCTCAGAGTTAACACTGGCTTATTCCCCACTTGTCTTTTAAATTCTTTCAGTACCAATACAAATGTATTCCCTGAAAAACAACTGATGCCACTGTAAAAAGACACAAACCTATTAAAATATGTGAAATGCCAGATGAGAACAAATGCTTTTTTGTTAAGGCTTTTCCAAATGTCAGTTCTGACACCAACAACAAACTATTATGATGGTGTATTAAATCAGTCTCTGACAACACCTTTTTCTGTAAAATGACATACACACTGAAAATGCCCTGATTAGGAACTTCATGTTAAGTTACATAGGTCTACAACCTATATGAGTGTAAAATATTTTCCTGAGCAATATTTTATGTTGAATACTAAAGGAATATTTTCATAGAGTTGCACCTATAAAAATGGATTCCAAAAATAGCTGCTCAACTGCTAATGAAGTTTTTTCCATGAATTGTGGCAACAGCCCCACATACCATATAAAACAAAGACCACTTTCAATGCAACCCAATTACCAGACAAATATGACCATGTACAGTGATGTATTCCAATCATTAACTGCAACTTATCAGATAAAATGATTGAACCAATACTAGTTGAAACATGCATAGATTTGACTTTTTACTAAATGTGTCCATTTTAAGCGATACCTGTTGGCTTCAAACACTTTGATAAAGAACCTCAGAGACTGCGACATCCAGGGATGTCACACGATAGACTGTCAAGAAAACAAATATGTCTCATAGCCATATAGCCCAGCGCATACACAAGGAAACAAAAATGCAAATCCAATACTAAAGGGTACCGTATTTCCATTGCTCTTCTGAAATTATATAAAGCAAAAGGCTAAGTTAAATAACTAAGGCACAAGAGCTCTCGATTATAACACCTGAATAGCTTTCTCTGTTTTTCAATAACTTCTAAAGGGTAAATGCAACATGCTGAAGTTATATTATGTGCCATTTCTTTCACTCAAACATTCATCCAGCTCATTTATAACCAGGCAAAGCTTTTCAGCAACTGAAAACTCTTGAAATAACTCTGTTCTGGTTTCACGTCACATAGCAGAGATTGATTAACTCATTATAAAGTTCAGGTAGCTTTTTTCCCTCCCTAAGCCAGTGTTAGCACTGTGCCTCTAGCATACTGTGTAGCATAAAAGTAACAAAAACAGTAAAGACCCTTATTGATGTTTCCAATTGAGCTCAACATTAACCTGGAAATAATCAGCAAAAAAATGTGGAGTTACCATTGCAGTCACACTGTAAAATAATTACCTCACAGAACAGAAGAACAGGAAAGGGGGGAAAAAGATGACAAAGCTTAGAGAATGATGGAACCACTTATGGACAGAGGCAATAACTCCTGACCCATTAGTGGTCTGTAGATCGACTGTTACAAATACAAATGGAGGAAGGAGCAAAAAGAAAAAACAGGGGATGTGGGAGAGAGCGAAAGAAGCAACTTGGAGAGATTACTCTAAGGAGAAGTAAACTGTGGCACTAGGAAGAGAAAGAGTAAAAAAGTTGAATGGCACTCACCGGTTAGGACTGCCTTAGCAGAAGGATCAGCCAGGTCCAGGGCTGACTTGCCGTCAGTATTTCGAATGTTAGGATCAGCTCCATGCTGTAGCAGGACTGTGCAGGGGAAACACAAGCAATATCTTATCTCAGGGATGCACAGACTGTTGGCCGGTAATACTCTCCTTGGCATTGCGCAGACATAAACATACATTGCACAAGTGCACATCTAAACAGGAGGGGAAGGGGGGGGGGAGGTAAAGGGAAAAAAAATATGCACTGCAGCAAAAAAAAAATCCACGTTATAAAAAGAGATGGACTCGAGGCAGGACCATGTGACTTGTATCACAGGTATGCGTGTCGAATATCAAAGTGAAACATTTTTTTCCTTCCCTCAAGAAGCTCTTCTGAAGCATGCGTGCCGTTGCTTCTCTTCCACAGGCAATGAGGAGCTGGGAAGCAGCGCACCTAAAGCCAGCAGTGTCCCTGTAGTGTCTCTGCTCTGCCTCCAACCCCCCCCCCCCAACACACACCTCCCCTTCTCTCTCTCCCGCTCTCTCTCTCACTCACTCCATGCTGCTGTTCTTTTCCTAAACGTCCGAAAGCAGTCGCACCGCGAAGCCCAAAGCCGCGATAATGATTAGGCTTCTGAGCCTTCAGTGGCTTGCAAGTTCCAGAGAAAAAAAAACCCTTGCTCGACATGGTTCTGGAAAAGGTAATAGGCTGACAGCAAACTGGGACCCTGTACTCTGCCTTAGAAGAAACAGCCTGTTCCACACACACAGCCACAGTGCAGAAAGCATGATGACACTGAGGGGAAACCTGACAAAACCGTGGACGTCGCACTTGTCCTACAGTATTCCCTCTCCACTTCTGCCTCTGCTGTTTCGTGAGCTACAGTTGTGCACCACAACCCCTGAAAGAAAAGAGCTGATTTGCTGGCAGATTAATTGTTGAGGCAGTAATGAAGCTTTTGATTACTTTTCGATAGCACTCGCTCAACAAAGCAAAGCGGGATTCATGGACCCGTCTCTTACACGCAGCCAGACCCACCAGGTCCCCACCTCCGCACACTCAGGTAAAGGATTAAGATTGAAATTCAGGGATTATCCTGTTGGCAGCTTCCATAAAAGATGCATGACTGCTTACTGCAGAAAATATGGGAAAGAAACATAATAGCATGCCATCTCAAATCAAAATATTGCATTATTCAAGATAAAAAATGAATGCTGCTTTATGCAAATTGCAGGCCTTGCAGTGAGATTTACATGCAAAACAGCGCACATGTATTTGTATGCACGCAAGGCTGCTGCTACACAATGTCACCACTTCAGTGTCCAAATATCAGATATTGTAGCAGAACAGACTTCGCTTCGAGAATGATAGTATTTCCAATTGAAATTGTATTGAGTTTCAACAACCGATTTCTGCTACAGATGCCACCCAAAAAGTGCAAGCCTTTTTTTCCATTTGTCTGTTTTCAAAAGCCAAACTCACCCATCCCCAGGGAGATCAATTGCAGCGCTAACCTGCCTGCACAAATATAATGGAAATCTCAGAGTACAGTATTAGCCAATGGTGGAAAACAAAAGCAATATCGGGCAAGTGGGGTCCAGATGTGCTCTAATTACATAATTAAACTGAGTGAGGTGTGTAATTAAGAGGACATATATATAAAAATCAATGTCACAGAGACAGTGGTACAGGTGTTCATAATTAATCCCTGTTACTGTAGCATTTAATACCACTCCAATCATCAAACAACAACAGAGGTCTCCATGTTGCTTGGAAAGGTGACTTAAGCTCACTGACAGAGTAAAATTCTTAAATTTCTATTTTACATTATTGCGAAGGTGTAATCTTATTCTGTAGGATGCAATGAAATTTCACTTTGCCGCATTGCTTGGTATTGTGAGACTTGAGAAATGGAGACCAACCATGACTAGAGTTTAAGCTATTCATATAGTTGTGATGACTTTTCTCTAATTTTCCCTTCCCTTTTACTATTTAAATTAAAGACAGTCATTTTTTTTAATTTTTAGATGTAACATTTTCTCCAAAAAAGGTTAATGGTCTTGCTATATTTAATTTATGTCTCACCATAAGCATACTTGGATTCTCAATATCTAGGCTTTCTTTTGTGCTGAAATTGAGAACGTTACTCTTGCATGAAGTTTATTAAGCTCTTCTTCACACAAGTACAATCTCAAATGTCAAACATCAGCGAGAATAATATATAGCTGCACTGCAGCAACTTTCCAAGTCCAAGTGCAACCAGTGGCTGCAGATGCACGTATTCTCCAAATAGCAACGTTCATGCATTTTGTTTCTACACAACAATATTTGGCCATCTTCGTTCCTGGCACGATCTATACAGGTAGAAAATGGCGGAATTTCATTAGCCTGTCCTCTCACATAGCATTTCTCTACTTGAACTGTCCAAAATCTAGTGTAGAGACTTCTTTAGACCAAAAAACACAGTCCAAAAGAACATTACAAGTAAATACCCTGTCCCAATTCTCATACTGATCCCTACGCCCTTCCTCAAAGTCCGCACTTCCTGTTGATGCTCCTTTCCCAGTGGTTAAGTGCATAGCAGCCGATAATGGTTTCTTAAAAGAATTTTTCATTTTCTGCTCGCTTTTTGATTAAATTATCCAGTGCAAATATGACACTAGAGGAACATAACGCGTTTATTCACGTTCATTCATAGTAAACCAAGTTAAACGCGACAATACCTCAAAGCTTTGCACTATTAAATACGCGTACTATTAAATATTCCGTGTACAAAATACATCGCAGGGTAAACGAATTTTCATCAGTCGAAACAGTTGACGAAATAAAAGCTTCGTACCCAGAATACATAAAGTATGAATCTAAAGTAGCCTAATGAAATTGTTTTTTTAAAATATTATACTTTTTTTAAACTGTAAAAAAGTTCAGTTTTACTAATACGTGTTTATATTCTACATGGCAGTCTCTCTGCTTTGTTAGGCTAGAACACGAAACGTCGCCATTCCGAAACTGGGGGTAATTCCCTCTTAGTGGAGTCCGCTCCGATACGGACTTCAGAGAAGGACACTTTAAGGCTGCATCGGGGCCACTCGTGAGCATCCTTGTGAAACACACATTTTGAAAAGAGCACCATAAGCCCTTGCAGATGTTAGCGGGAACGTGTATATGAAGGGCGCAAGACCGCAAGTGTGCATACTGGGACACGGCCAAAAACTGAAATCATGAGACAATAACTAATTACAAAAGGTACAAATTAAAATACTGAATGTAGTCTTAAGGAAACAGTAACCTGAATACACTAGAGGAAATACAGATATTGGAAAACAATGTGACAAAATACAAATGAAGACAACTCTTTTTTTTTACTAAACCTGTGAGCAAATACTTTGATATAAAGCATTTAAATGCACAATTTATGTTTTAACAATCTCATATAGATGTAGGAGAAGATCTAAAAATAATCATATTGAAACATAGGTGTTCTGAAGCTGTTATCTGCAAGCCAATATGTTTTATCAGAGAATTTGATCCCCCATCTAAAAAATAAGGCTCTATTTGCATAACGATTGCAGCATCATTAATAGCTAATTAGTAGAGAAGTAAAATAAATGTGAGGTGTAAAGATTTAATCTAACCTATGTGCCTGCTGTTTCTTTGCATTGCTAGAAAGGAAAGCTGATCACATGTGAGTCTGACCTAGCTTGATTCTCATTTTTGCCTGCTTTGTTTTTTCTAGCTGACCAAAAACAAGGATAAGGAAACCTGGTGGCTTTAGTAATTTGGGTCACTGATTTACATTTCAGGATTCCAGGTCAGGCTGCCTTACACCCTGCAAACAGCCAGCACAATTATACTGAGCGCTTAGATTTGAACGCAGTGGAGCAGAGTTTCAGTGCAGTAGCCAGATCCAACATTTGGCCAGTTGTGGAAAGAATTTCAAAAAGATCTGGATTCCGTATGGCTGCAGAATAAATGAGACTTGCATTTACTGCTCTGCATTCACATTTCCCAAGGACAGGAGCACAGAATTGCAGGGTTTTATTTTTACCCTGATTTCTTTACTGATTTGACCTACTTGTAAGAACAGCTATCTCACGCTGAAGAAAGGTGAAAGGTGCAGGAAAATCCTAAAATACCCTCATTTTACCCAACACATCACTTGTGTTTACCCACTGTGTTGATCTTGTGCGACAGATTTTCTAACACTCCAAAGAGCCTAGGCTAAGACCGGAGTTCAAAAGGCTGGTTTGGCTTCTTTCATTAAGATAGATATGAAATGGATTATTATGATAGTAAATTTATAATAATGGTAATATGGATACAGTACCCAGTGAATCAAAGGTCTTCCATAATTCCTGCATAGACTCACGAGTCTGCAGTAAACATAGAAAGTTCTGATTGCTTGCGAAAGAATGCAATACAAAAAATGTTTGTGAAAAGCTGAATGTAAACCAAACCAAGGCTTAGACTCTCCTGACATATAAACCAAGGATAAAGGAAATTATGTAGGGTGGCTTATGAGTTGGTTCACTTTCATATAAAGTATTTAATGCTGGTCATTATCTACATTCAAATGTTATATCCAAAAACCCTGAAATAGTGAGACAAAAACTAATTATCTGTAAAGGTTAAAATTAAAATACTGAACTAACACAGCACATTCATTTTCCCAAAATGCTTCTAATCAAACACTTTCCCACCCCTTTAAAAAAAAGTTACTTCATGATTCAACGTACTTTTTCAGAACCCTATTACTATTCTCCTGAGATCAGAACAGGTCTTGCTCTTTGTAGCAGACGCTAAATAATTCATATGACAGTCAATACTATGTCATAAAACCCTTGATCATTTCACCTTGCATGGAAAACTGGAGAGAAATGTTGAGACAAATGTGAGTGCATTCAGCCTGTACAAAGCATTTTTACTTTATCTCCAGCTTCCCCCTGTCAAAAGTATTTCCTCTCACAAAATCTGCATTCTTTGTGCTCACAAAATTTATTAATGTAAAAAAATACTGATGGGCTAAAACTCCAGTAACTGCAAGTTGAATCCCACCCCATCTTTTTAGAGTAACATACATTGGAATCTTAGAGATGCCTTCCTCTTAGCCTAAAGTGATTCCTGTAACTTAGGGTTCCTCTACCATGTCCTCCTTTCTTTTAAAGTATTCATTATAGCAGAGTTCTTAAAATCTATGATAAATAAGCTTTTTATTTAAATCATTAGCTTGATTACACCATGAAAAATATTCAGATTTTATTTTTTATTTTACCTAAATCACAGAGAACGTGAGATGGTTATGGGAGAGTCTAACACCACCTAGGTTTATTCATTTGTGCAACAGCTGTTCCAACAGTTTGATCATCAACAGCTTAATGAACAAGCAGAAGAAGAGTTTAGTTCACTGTTTCTTATTATTGATGCACCCAAAGCCAGGTATTAATAGGTAGGATGAAGCCACGTGAAGGCAACAGAAATGCTGAAAATATTTTAATTCATCCAATAGTTCAATTAAAGGTTCAATAAATTAATAAAATAAAACCTTGACTACAACAAAACCTAAAACACACAGAGTGCCCAGACAGAGATCCAGGACTAAGAGACCACACGTTTTGCAGCATGGCTGCCCTCATTGGGCTAGATAATGTGATTAACTTAAAAAAATAATATTCAATTGAATTGCCTGAAACTAAAAAAGTTAGTTTTTTTAGGTAACTGAAAACGTGAAATATCTAACTGAACCAATCATTAGGATCAATTAAGCTGAAAGAGAGATGATCCAATAGACTGTGATTTAAAGCTCTGCTCTAGACTAGGACAAGCTCAGGTGCAAGTTATGGCAAGTCAAAAAGTCATTCTACTAGTGCCAATACTTCCCTCCATCCATGGTGAGAATTACATTTGGCTGGGATTACAGTCTCGTCTCCTAGGATAACACTTTTATGCAGCTCTGGCCCAATACCACTTTGAGCACCTTTTCTCCCTATCAGCACACAAAGCTTGCAGTCATATGTATGAATTATATTCTAAAGCCTCCACAAAATAAAAAAGAGATAACTGCTCTATATTCACTACAGCATTCCAGCTCGAGCAGGAATGTTTAAAAGGAGAGGTTTTTTTTTGCTTTTTCTGTCCCACCAGAGCTCAAAATTACTACGCTTCAGTGATTACTAACTTAATTGCATAAACATGATATTATATCAAGATATCAAGCAGGCTTCTTTTAGAAATGGCTAGACTCCCATGAAGCCAATTTCATTCCTGGAAAAATAAAAGTTTAGCCACCTTCAGTTTTAAACTCATTCCATTCCATATTGTCTTATGCCAGAATAAGTAGGTTCAAGACCTCACTAGTTCATGTACTTATGAACTTATTTAAGAAGCAAATTAAACCATGATACTGTGAATGAAATTAAATTAAAATAACACAGGAGATAACATAACTGCACTGCTGTGACTTTCATCCAAATATTTTCAGTAAAAAAATCTGAAGTGGAACCAACTCCGTTTAAAGGGGGGGAAATCTCCCAGCAGTGAAAGATCATGACAAGACCACTGTCAAAAGATTTCCAGATTGATGCAGTCGCAATGAACCTCACACAGTAAATTATGTGAGTAATTTATCTGAGATGAACTGAGTTCTTCTAGCAAGCCTCATATTATTTAAGTGAAATTCCAAAAGCCTCTTTACAGACAACTGAAGACATAAAACAACGAGATGGCGACACTTAAAACAGCTGCAGAGAAGGATGTCTGTCTGTTCTTCTAATAACCAGCAGCACCACTGTAGTGCACTTTCATTTTATGATGTTGGTCAATAAACTCCTTCTCTCTATTCTTTCAGATTTTATGACTCCACAGCGCTGTGATTTGTGTGTGCTGCAGTAGGTTCCTGTGCATCAGTGTGTCCGGTATGATGTGTGCAGAGAGCACAACCATTTTAAAGAAATGCACCAAGTAAAACAACTTACAGTATTCAAGTATTCAAAAGTGTTCCAGTTTATCATTTAAAACTTCTAACAAAATAAAATATTCCCCTTTTCAGCAGATAATGTTACCTTCTTTGTGAACCCTGTGTACAAGCTGATGAAATGGTTTTGCCTACAGTTTTACAGACTTACAGCCAACAGCCACAAAGAGAAGGGACTTCAGATCGCATAACAAGCACTGTTGCATCATAGGAGGTCATCAGTAAATGTTACTAAAGCCTTGAGGGTTTTTACAGGTGGACTGTCAAGACGAATCACCTTCTCTGGCATCCCTGAAGCTGAATAATTTCACCATTGCTGAACTGCAACTCTGCATCAGTTCCAAAGCTTTGCATTTGTTTCATACCTTAGTGTTTGACAGAAAAAAAGATACTGCGACCAAATATACATATATATTTTATGAAGTATGACTTGAAATCCAAACTCATTAAATTTAAATTTGACTGCAAATTAGTCAACATTATGTGTACAACATGTACTGCTATCCTTTTCCAAACTACAGTATGCTGACAAAGCTATTAATGCTTTACATGTCCCATCACATGTTTTAGTTATTCGATACAGATATGACTAAGTTCCATTAATGTTCAGACAACATGTATTCCAATATGTAGGTCCCTCCTAAAGACTACCCCTACAGCCAATATGTGACTTGGATTTAGCTTTCTTCATGTCTTGACCATGTTATTATCTTTACGTACAGAAACTATCCCTTAATATTTTTACTGGACAGTTTTTCCATTCACATTGCTTTATACCGTGGGACAAAGTTCAAATCTAAAACTGTACCAGATATGAGTTGATCTGCATAAAAACAAAATCACAAGATGTATACTATTTGAACCTATATTTGAATATACAATTTCACAGTTTGAGAATTAAAAAAAACAAACAAATCTGAATGTTGTCAGTGCACAATTCAACAAGGATATGTAGCAGTTTCAGCTAAAAGAAAGCCTGCTATCTCCTACTCTAATCCACTAAGCTGAATGCATTAAAACAGTGAACCATGGATTTCAATTTCACAAGCATCAAACCGTTTCCTCAGAAAGAAGGATTACGCACGTTATCCTATTTTACTTAAAGCCTATACCCAACTTGTATTCCGAGTTGGCTCCGTGCCCCTTTAACAGCAGGAATATGGCACAAGAACTACGCTTCCAGAGGGAAAGAGACAACAAGGATGTTAAAAGAATGCTGCACTATTGCCAAATTGCTCCCTTTACACTGTATAATTTTTTAAAAGGGAATTTTTAACTATACACCAGCCTGATTGCTCGAAAAGGAAAGCATCTTTAAAAAGAAATTTGTGTACTAAGGTGGTTGTGCACAAGCATTTGCCATGATAGAGCATAAAACTATTTTTATTGTTACACCAGCCAATTGCCATTACATCCAGCATTTGTCAGTCTTTCCCCCCTACCTCTGTAAGCACAGTTTTAAAGAATTCTGATGAAATTACAATCACGTCTAGAATTTACTGCCAGCAGAAAAGGCTGCGTCTATTAATGTCTTCAGGTACTCAGACTGACTCAGTCTCAATCAAGGCGCAGCCAAGTCTCTCAAAGATAACATTAGCAGAAATATGTCATCAGCAGAATGACACCCTGATTGGAAAAAACCATAACACACTTATTTGGAAAAAAAACTTTGCTCTGATTGAAACAGTCAGAAGACAGGTGCGGGATTCACTACCTCCTATTGAAAAAGAAAGCAATCAAAACCAACAAAAAAACAGGACGGTATAAAAAAAACTGTAAATTTTTAGAGTGCATGTGTCAAAGCACTATATGGTACAATGACACCTGGCCAATAACTAATGCTCATGCTACAGGATCTTCTGCATAGAGATCGAGCATATCTCCATAGACATGATGAATGTGACGAAGAAGAGAAGAACATTACCTATTTTAACTCCTTGTACAGGAGACTGCAGACACCATACAAGACCTGAAACTCCTGAAAGTGCTTTGCAGTGTAAATCTTGTGCAGTTCCCACCTATGCTCCATAAAAGGTACAGACCATGCTGCACACAGGCATCAATGACAAGCCTTTAATCCTACAGGAGCTCGTTCTGGTTGAAAAACCCCAGAACCTCCCCTCTGACTCTGACTGCATCCCCAAGGCTCTTGTAACAAAGCAAAGATTGGCAGTTATATTATAATATCCAATTAAAACAGAAAACCTCACTGTCACAAACTAAAACCAACAATCTGCTAAATGAGTGCACTAAGCGACTAATTAAAATATGATTGCAAATTCCATTCGGTAATTGTCTGCACTGTGCATGCAGAGAAAGCTGACTTCAGCTCTTGTGCTTTAGAATCATACACAGGTAGTAAGAATGTTTAGCAATTAACTTTTGCTAATGAGCTGCTAAAAAAGGATGAAATATTAATTTTCAGAAAGTCACCCCTTAAGATTCACTGAAAAGCACTGAAAGATGCATGCTCAAACATATCACAATGTAATAAATATTAATTAAGGCAGTCCTGCTGACATAACTTGATTAGTTACCTATCCATGTCCTGTTGTGGTCTCCTGCTTTGCAGAGCAGCTATTTATTTCTTGACAACTGAAGAATGCCATTATTTCAAAAACAACATAAGAGATTAGATGCTTATCATGATTAAGTCTACTGCCTCTGAACAGTTGTGTTCATTTTCTAATGCTTTCTAGGAAAATCTACAATCAACTGATTAGATTTCAAGAGCATTTCTTAATCTAAAGATATTAGCTACTGTCATCAAAGGGAACCACAGGTCTAACACCAAGCACAAAAAAGATGTTTTCCCCTAAAATGCATTAGTAAAATTATATACCTAAGTTGTGTTATTACCCTGGCTTACAAAAACATAAAAACACAGTTTACAAATGAGAGTAGGGTGTTAGACCCATCTATTAAATTTTGTAGTTAATAACTAAAAAAATCCAAACATGTCATCCAGGCAATTCTTGAAAGAAGCCAGAGTTTTAACTACAAAACAGCCACATAGCTTGTAACATAGTCCTACAATCCTTCAAATATCCACCAATGACATTTTAATTAATGTTTAGAAAGTCTGGGAGACATCTCAAATGAAGCATTTTGTACGAAGGTGCCGTGACACACTAATACCACTGTATAAAATGGAAGACGCACATACATGGCAGGACACTAATTGGATCATAAAGAGGCAAATGTTGAACAATGACAATAGCAATACCATAGCTGCATCCTCTGTGCGGGTAGAAGTTGTTTTGGCTAAACTGATACAATATGGTACAATTACTCTAAAGAGACGCAAACACTTTTTTCATAGACCAAGGAGCAAAAAAGGCCTATAAGAGTATAAAGTCATGATCATTTCATATTCAATCCAATTAAGCTGCCAGAACCTGCCAAGCAATAAATTCATTTTAAAATGATAAATCTGGAAAAAGTGCGTCAAAAGCAAATATGGTTTTCCTCTTTTCTCTTTTCCTCCATGTTCAACTGAAAATTTATATCTTAATCTAATTTATTGAAGAAATAATTACAGTCTACTCATAGGGATCTCCTTCATCCCCCTATTCAAATGTATAAACAACAACATCCACTTTTTAAAGCTTTGTTTCAAATGCTTCCATTTTTCTGAGTAATTAACCGTGAATTATTTTAGACATTTACGCAATGTATAATATATCAAAGATGAATAAAATGTCAAAACTAAATTTCAGGAAAGGGGGTTTTATTGCATTAATTCCTATTGGAACTCTGTAGTGTTAGGTGCTTTAAGTCACTGCACAGGAACAAATGGACAGTAATAAAGCAGGCAGGCGTGACCAATTTCATTGCTCAGCTGTCGGCTTTAAGAGTGTGAAGCATGTTTCTGAAACAGTTATAGAGTTGCAGACCTACGTATGGGCTCCCTTTACCTCGAAACAGCAATTTTCCAGGGCCATCTTGACTACCACTTGTAAGGATGAACGCGTGTTCAAACTTCAAAGAGGCACTGAGGTCTTCAGTTCTCTAATAGATTTATCATCACTCCATCGCCGCAATGAACTTTAATAATCTCGGCAGTGATTGTGAGAGGACTCCAGCAGAGAACCAGGCTGACAGAAATTGGGGATTCTACACTACAAGAAGACAATATTAAGTAAAACGCTGCCAGTGGGTTTAACTCATGTGTTGCTGGAAACAACCACTCACAAGGCAAATTTCAACTGAGACTATGATACCACACAGCCTGTCCTGGGTTATATCTTAATCTTGATCAATTTTTTGAGTAACCACCTTGGCGGTCTCACCAATTTAATTTAAAAAATTGCTGAGGTGACTTTTTAAAGAAGAATTTTTTAAAGCCATGATTCTTGGTAAAAAACCTGAGATTGGTTTTGAAGTTCATTTTTAAAGGGATCTGATTTTAAATGTGGAACGCCTAACTAACTATGCACTCCAATGTTGAACAGACACCCCTCAACTCAGTTTGCACCTATATTATTACAAATACCCCAAAAATGCAGTTGGATTTATTTTTTAAAAAACATTTTAAAAAGTGCCTATTATTTACCTAACCAGTTTGGAGGTGCTTCTGTTTAAGACTTGGCAATCCATCAACAACTATATGCACAGGGACAATAGGGACAAGTTTTTGTAAGACACACACCACACTTCTAAGAGAAGAAGCAGTGATTGGACAGGTGGTGCATCTCTCTCTGACATCACTGCAAGACTGCAGACATCATGCGAGTCACAGGAGTCACTAATGCACAGAAATCCGAGAGGCATCTCTCAGAAGTACACCTGCTCTAGCAGTTTTCTCTTGTGTACCACTCGAGGCCACAACAACCATCACAGGCCTAACGGACAATAAAGAAATCTCAGCCAGCTCCAAAACCCAACAAACTCTGGCAGCGTTCACCCAAAGACTCACTCATCATTAGTGGTGGAATCTCTCTCACAGCTGGAAGACACCCCATGACTGCAGAGCCAAGCCTAGACTGAAGCAGGACCCTTGAGCCCTTTGCAAAATCACACATTAGTTGTTTTAGATATTTGGTGAGAAATACTCATTCATAAAAACCACCTGAAGACTTATTTATACAGCGTGGCCTTTACTGGAGCAATCAGAATGAAGTGTGTCACCCAAGGCTAAGCAGCATTCCAGGTGGGACTTGAACCCACAATCCTGCTCTCCTCCAAGCTTCTGTCCAATTTAAATTTGGGCCAGACCCATCTTGTTGTGAACACAAAGTGCTTTAAAATTAAAAAAAAATATGCTGAGGCAGAATGCAGTAACTGACTTTAATTTAGCTCTGCTATTTCATCTGTTTTGTCTTTGTTAAAGGAAGGTGTAAAAATCAGATACACTGAGAAATTACATTAGAAAAAGCTATTTTAAAAGTTCAAAGCAGAAATGTAATAAAAATAAACATCAGAATAATCTTGGTTACTTGCAGTTTCAACCTATTTACAAAGATCATCAAATCTTTCCTGTAGCAGGTGCATTGACAGTTAACAGAACCGACATGACCTACATAAATTAAGTAGATTAATTTATCACTAATAAGGCTGATCTACATGGGGTCCGTTTTGAAAGTCATAGATTAGTAGCATGCATGGTTAATGTTGGAAACAATACAGGACGTACAGTGGATAAAAAAAGTCTACATACCCTTATTTAAATTGCAGGTTTTTGTGATGTAAAGCCAGAAATCAAGATAAGTCATGTCAGACATTTTTCCATATTTAATGTGACCTTGCAACCAATTAAATTCAACAGAAAAATAAATGGATAATTATTAGGAAAACTAATTGAAATTAAAAAACCTACAACACCCTGGTTGCATATCCACAACTAATACTTTGTGGAAGCACCTTTTGCATTTATTACAGCAATAAGTCTTTGTGAATACGTCTCTATCAACTTTGCAATTTTATCCCACTCTTCCTTGCAAAACAGTTCAAGTTCCTTCAAATTGCCAGGGGATCTCCTGTGCACAGCCCTCTTTAGGTCATTCCACAGGTTTTCTATGGGATTGAGGTCTGGGCTCTGACTGGGCCATTCCAAGACTTTGATCTTCCTTTTCTGAAGCCATTCCTTGGTTGACTTGAATGTGTGCATTGGGTCGTTATCATGTTGGAAGGTAAAATTCATCTTCAGCTCTTCATTATCCCATCTATCTTGACTAGAGCCCCTGTCCTAGCTGAAGAGAAGCAGCCCCAAAGCATGATGCTGCCACCACCATGTAGAGTAGGTATGGTGTTCTTTGCCAAAAAGTTCAACCGTTGTCTCATTAGACAATAAGACATTTTCCCACATGGTTAGGGGTGATTGAATGTACTTTTTTTGCAAAATTTAGACAGGTTTGGATGTTCTTTTTTTTGTGAGAACTGGCTTCCGTCTTGCCACCCTACCCTATATCCCAGACGTGTACAGAATACGGGAGATTGTTGTCACAAGCAAGGAGTGACCAGTACCTGCCAGAAATTCCTGCAGCTCCTTTAATGCTGCCGTAGGCCTCTTGGTAGCCTCCCTGATAAGTTTTCTCCTTGTCCTCTCATCAACTTTGGAGGGTCATCCTGATATTGGCAGTGTCCCTGTGGTGCCACTTTTTCTCCACTTGTTGATGATAGTCTTCACAGTGCTCTATGGTATATCCAATGCCTTTGATATTCTTTTACACCCCTCTCCTGATTGGTACTTTTCAACAATAAGATCCCGTAGATGTTTTGTCAGCTCCCTGCAGACCACGGCTATCCCAGTAGGATGCATCCATGAAAGTTTCAAGGAAATCCTACAGGAACAGCTAATTTTTATTTGGGGTTAATCAGAATCACTTTTATTGATGGCAGGTGTATGCTACATACTTTTGGACATGATTTTGAAGGTGATTAGTTAACTCTGAACACAGCTACAGCCCCCATTATAAAAGGGTATGCACACTTAAGAAACCAGGGTGTTGTAGGTTTTTTTAATTTAAATGATTTTTCCTAATTATCTATTTGTTTTTCTCTTGAATTTTGTTGGTTGCAAGGTCACATTAAAGATGGAAAAATGTTTGCCATTATTTATCTTGATTTCTGGCTTTACATCACAAAAACCTGCAATTTCAATAAGGGTGTGTAGACTTTTTATATCCACTGTATATCTGCGACACATGCTTTACACCAGAAAGAAGATTCTGTGCAGTAAGATTTTCACCTATTCCTCTTGTGCAGCTCAAGTGTGGCACTATGGCATCCACAACATAGGTGTCATTCTCTTGCAAGAAAGTGATCACCTAAGCAGCATGAGAACACACAAATTTGGAGAAGGTTGATGACAGCATCAAATGCATTAAACTGGAAGACCAGCCCTAAAATGTGTCAAAACTGTGAATGCTCTCTGAAAATTAAAAACAAAACAACCTTCCATACAAGCTTGAGTTGAACAACATCCATGTAATCTAAAAATCCTGCTGCAGAATCCTGCACAGTCTCTTAGCCACAAGTGATGCCTTCGGTACTTCATTCTACCATGCGTACTGCACTCTCAAATGAGCCATTCCATCTGAGTATCAGAAAAACACAGGAGAATCACAAAAACACAGCAGGAACGAGCCAGTACTGTACTGATATTTTGACTTGGAATAGTATTGCACCTGTAGCCAAAATTGCTTATTCATGTACTTTTCATGGTAAGTAAAAATTAAAAAAATGGTTTCAGGGTTAATTTAAAAAAATATATTTTTCTGAACAAATTGTAAAGTATGTATCCTGACAGGAAACCCTGAGAACATTCTTGCTTGCTACAGCACTAGAGAAATACCAAAGTAAACATTCAGACATTTTATGTATAGTATTAAATGGTGTTTTCACAAATTAATACCTTTTATCAGTGTTTTTTTTCCTTCTGATCACATGGTAGTGGTCAAAAAACAGCTATAAGTGTCCCATTAGCATAGTCCAACCTTCAACAGGGGCTCAGAAAACCAGTGTTTGCTCTGGTGAAGGGCCCTCTTGCATTCAGCAAGGCATTTCTGCAGTAAAGAAACAGGGGGCATGTGGGAAAAGCAGCATCAGTTTTGTACCGTTCCCCGTGCTTGTAAATGAACTTGACAAGTGGCGCTACTGTTGAACGAGCCATTGCGATATATAAGAAATGCAGACGGATGCCACTGTAAAATACATCGCCTCTGTAATCTGTTTGGACCACAGGGCGCTTCATTTGCACTGCTGCTGAATAAGATTTGTTTGTGAGAATTTCAAATGGTTTTGATAAGCAGTGCAATGATTGAAATCGGCACTACAGTAATTCATCCCTTCTAGAAAATGGAGAGTGATCATTTGAGTGTTTCTTTTACTCTTTTTGACAAACATTTCTAGTCAGTTTCATTTTCAAAGCACAAATAAAACATCCATAGCTTCAAAAAGTCAAATCAAATATTCTGAAGTTTAACTTAAAAGGGTAATAAATATTTCAACCCTTCATCACTCAAATTGCAGTTATGTAAGAGTGACTACAGGAAGATCTATGACTTCAGTTCTTTTAAAATTAAGACTACTACTCAAAGTTGAAAGCTCTGAACAATAGTGATGCGCTGATGTTTATCAATGTGAATAAAGAAAAGTGTTTTGTCTGACTTTTCAAATGAAGGAAAATATTCTTCTTTGCTCTGTACATAGTTAATTGCTTCATCATGATTTTTCCCCCAATGTGTCCACTGAATTGACCTGCGACTTTCACAGCTCCTGATGTATTTCAAGGAATCAGACCACAAGCTCTTGCACACGAGACATCTAGTCCAAAAATACAAAGGCATGTGTACTGAAAGAGACAATACAGCAAATCCCACTGAGATGAAACTCAACATTAGATTTTCAACATTCATCATACACTGGTGGCTGGTGGATGACTCTAAATGCATCCATCACACAACAGATGTTGTAATTCTCACACAAGTCAGTTTTAATATCCCTGACAAAATGGGGAATTTAATACGAGCTGGTGCACAGTAATGGAATGCCTCAGGGCTTGACTTTGCAATGCATCAGGACATACGGATCGAAAGTTCACCATTAAAATAATTAAGACAGTCGTTCCACTAACAAGTCTCATACATCTCCTTGGAAGGGTCTTTAATTTTCACTTATAACTGTGATACATTCATAGCTCTCCAATGACTGAAATCTTCAGTTAATACCCCCTCTTCCTTCAAATACTGAATCGGTCCAAGTTCAACAACCAGCTTTGGCTGCATATGATTTCCTCCCTTCCTAGGAAGGAAGATGTTATTCTTTTTAAGGCCAGATTGTCTTTAGCCGAGAACCGTCACCATAATCCCTGCCTTTTCCCAGTAATCTATTACAGTTGCAGATATCTGCAGATATTGTCAGTAGTTTACAGTCCACAGATTCTTTTTGGGCATATTAAGATAAAAGGGCAGATGTTAATGGTCCACTCAGATGCTTCAACGGGATAAGTAAGGGCAGGACTGTGGGTAACAAATGGCTCTAGTAGTGGAAAGGCAAGAACCCTGGCTGGGTCCCACATGGGATTGCTACAATGAGGCTCCCAACATAAGAAAAATGCCACACAGTTTTAGTGTTACCAATTGGTAGTTAAGAAATTATGGTGCAGTTTTATCTCCCATTAAGAGTTTAATCAAACCATAAGCATTTCTTCTATATAAGCACCAGCCCTAGAAAATTTGAAATGACCAAGCGCATCTGATTAATAATATCCTCAATGTTTTAGTTACATATACATGTAGAAAAGAGAAAATATTAATGCTAAATGTTGATTTTTTTTTAACAATTCAAATTTTGCATTTTGTATCCAGGAGATAATCAGGTACTACTTTATATACAATGTATGCTGTAAAAACAGTCAGTCCCTGCTACATTTGTTTAGCACTTTAACAAGCTCATACAATCCAGACAAAGAAGGGAAAGTCTGCACACTGGACAAGGTACATTCTAAAGAGAAAAGCATTTTCTGATTTTGATTTTGAAAGACACAGCCCTGGGATCTGGAAGTTTTAAACCATTTTTTGCATTGACTTTTTGATACATTTTTCTTCCACATTCTTGTTTTCTGAAGGTCAAAAAGAAATTACACAGGCTTTATCTAATTAGTTTGCAGCTTCCATAGTAGCAAAGAGCAAAGTGAAAAAAAACGTGTCTGTAAGACACTGACGTAATGAATATCAAACAAGAAACAGGTTTCAAGCCACCCTTAATTATACAAGTTTCATAGCAGAAACTTACAAATTCCCAAGAACACAGAGCATTACAGAATTTATTAAGACTACCTAATGACAAAATCAGAGGAACTAATCAAGAGGAATGGGATACCAGTTTTTTTTAGAAAGCAACTCTGTGCAGAATTTACAATGTAAATTAAAAGCTATATAACGCACATCTTTAGTTAGGGATTATACAACCATGTCACAGCTACTTGCCTGGTCCTGCATTCAGAATGGAGATGGGCTCATAAAACACATTCAAAGTGCCAAGCCTACAGTGTACTTTGTGACTTACATCAATTTCTCTTTGCTACATCTTTTATTAACCCAAATGTGCACTGTATTTCATTAGAAGACTGGTTTTGTAATGCCCTGGTAAAACAATGCAACTACAATAAAAACGTTAACTAAAATCATTAATGAGCTACTGTATGCATAAACATAAAAGGCAACTGAAAAAGTACCATCAGTGTCATGAGAACAGTGCACTGAAAAAGAAAACGTTCCCCAAGCCAATTTACCTAACCTGGTTTCCATGCACTGTTCTTATATATAACACCCCCTGTATTGTGTGTTTTAGTTAGGGTTTCAATATAATTTAAACACTCTAGCTGACTGGGGAAAAAAAGAATAAAGACATACAAAGAAGAAAAACAGCATGCTGGTACAGAATACTACAGGGAACACTCATCTGAGCAAGCTGGAGAGAAGACAAGTTATCAATGATGTTCATCCCAGGATCGTGTCATTTTTCATTTATATTATTTTCTTAAGCGTAGTTAAAATGTCCCTCTAGTCTTGGAAAATACATTGCCTTTGCTATGAGGGAAAAGAAAGCTCAATTCTTTCCTAGAGGCTCTGATCCCTCCTTCTCGCTCACTCTTCCTGTCTGGACCAGAGTACAGGACAAAAGAGCACAAGGCCTTCCTCTCTCAAACGTCCATTGCAATCACACTAGATGAACAGATTGAAGTTGGACAATTGCTCTCATGGCCCTGCAAACGTTGCTGATAGATTTCTAAAGAACATTTCCAACCGATTCTCTCGTTGCCCATACGGTTATCTGCTCTAGTTAATGAAAGGAAAACCTTTCTAGAAGGCAAAACCTACAGTGCTCATTAAAAATCTCTTGCTCTGCTTACGACAAACTATATTACAAGACTTGAGCTTTTCTTCTTATACTCACTGAGAAGATTACTGACGCAAAGCCCTCATGCTTTGAACTGTATCTTTTTCACTCGATTTAAAATTAGTCAGGTTTATTTAATTTAGCTGCATATTGTGCTTCCCATGCAACAGAATCTCCTCTTTCATACACGCGTCTCCATGTTCAGAGTTTCACAATCCCAGAGGGCAAACTTTAAAGTATTTGCCACATTTTTACAGAAGTATGTCACCTGTAAAAAGCACTGCCAAATAATATTTTTCACTAGCAAATCAAAAAGCATGGCCCCCCATGTGTATGTAAAATTTAAAGCAACAGCACATGAAAATCAAGCAAAATGAAATGCAAATACAGTCTTAATAGCAGATACTAAGAATCGGAGTGAACTGGACTACCAGCAGCCCCAGTTCTTCACACTTTCATTTATTTTTAATAATTCAAATACTTACTTTTCCCTTTTTTAAATGACCTAAACACAAATGCTGATGTGCATTTCTGTATTATCAAATTTCCTCTCTCATTTAACATTTTTCTTTTCAAGATGCAATTAAAAGGTCTTACTACATTTATTGATTCAAAGTAGGCAGAATGGAACCATTTTAAAGTACCTGAGAAATTGAAAGTAACACTTAGAAAATCTAAAGGGGAAATAAACATATAAAAATCATCTGACAAACAAATGTTCCTTTTCCTCATTTGTTTAATTAAAGGTGGTATCCAGTACCTGAGAAAAAATGTGTATTGTTCTGTCAAAAATATAAATGGTGAGCTTATGGTCTGCCATTTGGCTGGATGCAATTCCTGAAGAGACCCTGCAGCACCAATCTCCAACAGAAAGACCCCGATCTCTCATCAGCTCCTTTAACTGGATCACCAAGTCTGAAGGGCAAGGAATAGCGGATAAATGCTTGCCAATTACCTTTCTCCCCCCGATACTCTTTTCACCTGATGAATCTAACAAGATGAAACTCCTGATCTGTTTAGCCCCGGAGCACCAAAGCTCAATCCGTTAATTAATTAATCAGTCAGTCTCTTATTTATACAGCTTCCCTTAATCACGTCTCTAGACAGGCCTGAACAACCGCTTGGCACAAGCCTTGTGTAATAAGCAGCAAAATCACTGATCATACCAGCAAGGGGTGAGGGAGAAGGAAGGAGCAATCACTCTAGCACTCAAAAGGTCCATGAAGCCAGGAGGATTTCCCCTCTCAAAGCCCATTCAGTCCAATGTTGTCTTTTGCCTTTACAAAGAGCGGCATGTTCTTGGAAATAAAATCATCTTTATTGACGGCATCTTATATTTATATTAAATCTGCAAAATAATAATTACAGCATCTAAACTTAAGATTACCCTGCATGCCTAAACTCAAAATTAGAACCAGTTTAGTGTGTATTTACAAGTGAGTGCAGAATGTGCAGCACCATGGAATGGCACCTCTTCATTTATGCATAAATATTTGAGGTTTTCTTCATTTTTTAAAATGCCAGTTGCTGACATTTCATGAGAATCTATTCCTTAAACTTTTTTTTTCTCCTTTTCATTTTTAAGTGACAATAACAAAAGTAATCGATTTTATAAAAAAGCTACAATATTAAAATGCCCATCAAAAGCAAAAAGCTTTTCACTCTCTGAAGGTAGTGATTTCCAGGCTTAGCTCTTACGGATGTATTATTCCAATATCAATTAGTCGATAAAGCTGCTATAGAACTGTATATCAAAATGTGCAGATGGCTCAATATTCATCATGACAGACATGACAGCACTGATGGGATTTGTCAGGTGGTTTGTACTGGAATGTCTTGACTGAAGGTTATGTATTCTGAAAACAAACTGTCCATGAATTACAGAAAGGTGCTCATGGCTTCAATAGATCATATACACAAAGGCACAATCAGTTAAAAACACATAAGGTACCATAACAATTTCAATTCTTTGTATACTGGGAATGAATGATTACTCCTTAACAATGCATGGGGCAGTGGCTATGTCTTAAAAGATTTAAGTTCAGAACCAGTTCTTAGAAAAGCAGTAAAACTCCTAAAACAAGACTTTAGTTGCACAGCAAAGCCAAGTACTTTCTTCACCTACCACAGCCACACTCAATAATACCCAACAACCTGCTTAAGTTACAATAACAATAACCATGTTCTATTGTACCTTTATTTAAATAAAGCTGATGAAGCAGAATTATCAAATGCAGATTCTGTACTATAGGTTATAAATAAAAGACACCATTAACTCATTTGATGATTTTGCAACCTATATGATCTAACGGGTAAGAAGGAGACGTGGAAAGAGAAGGAAGTGTGGGCTCTTACCGATGCATACGTCGATCTTGCCCTTGATGGCGGCCTCATGCAGAGGGGTGTAGTTCCAGTTGTCCCTGGCATTGGGGTCAGCCCCCTGACACAGCAGTAGGCTCACCACCTCGGCGTGGCCAAAGGAGCAGGCGTTGTGCAATGGGATCAGACCGCCATCGTCCCGGGCGTGAACGTTGGCGCCGGTCTGCAGGAGGTGCTCTACCACATCCTTCCTGCCAAACCCTGAAACACCGAAGAGCGGGAGTTAAAATGAGCACTTTTCTCAGTTAGCGATGCCACCCTACAAACAACTCAAAAGGACACTTTTAGGTCTTTCCATACAGGCCGACATTGTTCACACAGTCGTATTGAGCAGAGACTACACAACGCACCAACAGCAGCACTTGTCCATACTGGCAGGTGGGCTGTCCACAAAGCCATCTTCTTCCAAAAACACATAAATAAATCCTGTGCAGGAAATATGGACCTTTCAGGAACGACTTTCCAACTTTAACTCTGGCAAAATTCAAGTAATTTTAATGTGAACTCTTTAGCCAATTCCCAGTACAGGAACTGCCCAGATTACATAACACTGAACTTGCACAAATGTTACTTTAATTTTTACTTATGGGTGTATTATGCAATTTAAAAAACTCTCCAAAAATGTAGATTTATCTACATTTTTAGAGATGTATATACATAAACAGACTGGGATCAGCTACAGCTTTGTACCGTTTTACATGGAAAGTAAAAGGAATTTACTTTTTTGGTTTACAAATTTTCACCTTAGGAACAATTAACGATGAGCAAAATCAAGGGATTGACGTACAGGTACTCTGTTTAATAAATCACTTTCACAAGATCCTACAACTTATAAAACCCAAAACTACTCAAAATACTATGTATGTATTTATAGATCCTATTACAAGTCATCACTCGTATACCAAGTCATATTACCCTGCTCAACATACATTGGCAGTGATTTATGGAAAAGGTTGGCCTTAATCAAGAAAAATGGGCATTGACTGGGTGCTGGAGATAGCACTGTTACACAATGTCACAATAACTGGTTTTCCAAATAAACTACCTCCACAGATTATCCATGTAAAATACCATGAGCGGTTCTTACTTTTGTGTTCTCTGCATAAACAGTGATAAGTTTTGTCATATTGGATTTGACTGCTTACGAGTGCTTAAAAATGAGTTTTCTACACCAGTCAACTTATCATCGAAGAGCAATGCCTTATATAAGCATGTCAGGATTACCATAGAAAATAGTTCGGAAAGAGACAAGACCTCAACCAGTACCACAGCAAACGACCTCAATGGAATTCTGCAACAGCATGAAGTCATGGCTATCTATATTTTTAAAAATTAAGCAAAACATATTGGTAAAATGGTCATTTTTACCAATATACTTATTATGCATAATAACTCTTTAGAAGTTTCAGTCTGATGTAATAATATATCTTTCATATGTGTCCTTAGCCCTGCAAGTCTGTGTTCTTTTGAGAACTGAATTTGGGGGGAAAAACAAAAAAAGCACTGGCATTCTGTACATTAGTAACCTTGTGTCACAGTATTACTTAGAGTGTCTTGTCCATGCTGCTTTCAGCGGTATGTGAAGCTTCAGCTCTCACTTTACATATAATACCAACATGCTGAAATACTATGCCAGACAATACATTAAACAATCCATAAAAATGTATAGTGGGACCAGCTAGCAGCAATGCATAATAATCATCATTTTTCAGATTATTCCTTGTAATTCTGAATAAAATGTGGCTTTGCATTTTTAGATGGATTACATCAGTACTATGCTTTGATCAACAAAACACTCCAGGATGCTAATGTATGGTCTTTTCAAATGCATAAACATTTGTATAGGCCAACGACTTTAACATGTCTTGATTATTTTTCTGTCAAATTTCAGGGTGACCCTATAATTCTGACCTCCTGTACATATTTTGAATTGGATCTCAGCTTTGAAACTATCCAACCCTGCCAGTGTTCAGCCAAATAGTCTCAGCCAACTAATGACGTTAATCAGACTTGAACATCAATGTTAAAATGGGAAAATAACTAAAACAATCTTAGAAGCCGTTAGTAAGTGTTCACACTATATTTCTCAGGTTATGGAGGTGGCTCTGCTTCAGACACCCTAGAAGTCTGAAATAAATACACATTTCCTCACTGTCAGCCACCTCCATTGACTTCATGCCTCAGGCTAATGTAGGATGTTGCCACAAGTCATAGGCAGACTGAATGATGCTGGCAGTTGAATTTCTCCCTTGTTTGACTTTTAAAGTAAGACCTGGACAGAAGAGAAATCTTTATAAATTACAGAGACTGCTCTGCACGACCCCTCAGGGAATTGGAAAAGGATTTAAACAAAAAAGTCCAGTGGAGTGAGAAATGATGGAAAAAAACATAAATCATAGGAATATCCTCTCCTCCCTATCAGCTGCAATGCCTCAAACTCAAAACCACCTCTGGCTGGGCTCTGTGGACAGGAAGATTGAAAACTCTGACAGACCAAATCAGATATGTCCCTCAACAGACAAGGCTGGAGTAAACAATAGGCATGGAATTGATCGAATCCCACAGAAGCACAGGCCTCAGTGTGATCCTGCAGTGCAGCACAGCATACTGATATTGTTCCTCAAAACTTATTTACCACCCTGTCGGCAGGCTTATTACCCCAATGACATGCCCATTGCCACCCTCCCTACTTGGAAGTGTGCTCCGATAGAAATCAAGCCCTCAAATACAGAATGTGATCTGTCAGGAAGGCATAACATCCTGTATAAAGTCTGAATATGCTCAGAAAAATCAGCGATCCCTTTTCACCTGCCCTGCAGAAAGTTCTGAATTTATGATCGTTACTGTTGCATATTAAATCGCAACACTTCGTTTACCCCACTTTCATATTTCCCTAGACCTACTCCAAAACAGCTTGGTATCCTTTATCTGCTGGTATCTAGCACTGCTCATACACCAATTTAGATGTATTGATCAAAAAGGATCAATACTCCCAGAGCATGTTTTGTTTATAATGTAATGCTCATTATTTAGTCATCTAAGCAGTCCAAAATCAGTATATTAATACATTAGGTATACCGGATGTTGCAGGTACTGAAATATAACATCTGCAGGTGATCCGATATGTTGTAAGCAAGAATTTCCCAGAAAACTAAAGTAAAGCCAACACAGTGAAACTCAAACTCATGTCTGTTCTGCTGAAAAGCAATACACAATGCTCTGTCCAGAGGGTACTACAGGCAACCTTTTCCAGTAGTGTACCTTTGTGGTTCATTTCTGATAACCCAATTCCTCCTCTTTGTCCATTATTCTAAGCAAAAACAGGCCTTGCTCTTGCCTAGTACTCATATAAATGATAACTCCAGGCTGTCAGAATTAAAAATTTGTATTTTGTAACAGGAATGGTTGAGTTGTTTTGTTCTCGGTTTTGAAAAAAATATTCAAGAAATCAAGCACTAGGCCATCCACTTTGCCTGCTATAAACAGTTTCCACTCGTATACACTTCAGTGTTTTGTACCTAGCATTAGGAGTGGCAGGTCTTTTTTTTAACCAACCTGGTTTCGCTGCCTGTTCAGAGAAGGCTACCTTTTTTGACTACACCCTACAAATTCCTCAAGCCACAGCTCAAACTAACTATATGTAATTTGGGCATCCCTGTCAAAATGAGAAGAAACAGTGTTGTTTACTTTGAATCAAGAAAAACAGAAAAGGATGGGTAGAAAGAATGTTCACTCAAAAAAGATTCTAGAAAATGATCACATCACCATACCTGCTTTAGGGGTAAAGCACAGTCGAAGAATAATTGTGTGGAATAATGCAAACACCCAGACTTAGAAGAAAGAAACTATTCTGATAGATCATCAACCCATCATTATCCACTTATCCGTGGCAAAGGTCACAGCAATCCAGAGCCTTAGCTGGAAGCTTAGGGATAGGACCCTTGTCCACTGCAGGGCACAAAGCATTTTGAGAGCCAAATTCACCTAGGCAGCTCAGAAAGTGCACCCGACTCAGAAATCAAATCCAGGATCGAAGAGCTGTAGGCCAGTACTCCTATTAAGATCACTCAAATAATCAGTAACTGTTAATATTTAATCAAACACCCAGATTCCAAAGGGAACAGGTTAATGAGCAGGCTGGGAGAACCTGGAAAATTTAGTAATGATGGTCCAGAGGTGAGAGTGCCACCTACTGGTTCATCACCCCTTGCAGTAGCAAGTTTTTCCTTGGAGGTCCCAGGCCTGCTTGGGGCTTCTGAAAATCTGACAATCAGGCTACATGGAGCTAATGCTGTCACTAGTGACAATGACAAGAACCGCCAAGCATTCATTACTGCATCTCTTGCCCGTGGTAAACAGAAATTGTACTGTAGCCCAAATAAAGAACAAAAAGGTTGTTCTTGGAACATGGAAATATTACATTTCCATTTGTATCATTAATTGGCAACTAGTTATGAAGCGCTTATCTAAAAAGCTTTTGCTGGAAACAACATTCTCTGGATTTAGAGCCTTTAAGCAATTGTTTTTCTGAATATATAGTGCCAATACTACTATGGAAGTTGCAGAAAAAATAGTGAGTGGCATTTAGATGCCTAAAGAAACAGACCACTTGCTGAACCATGACTAGAAACGTTTTTTCCCCCAACATCAGCTGGTGTGGGCCATCCATTGCAGGTAAAACACAATAAAGGCTACAGGTTTAACTGGAAACACCTTGCATAGGGAAGTTAAGGCCGAATTCTGCCAGTCAGCTGATTCATCCTTCCAGACATAGGTTGTGATTTGACCAAAAAAGATGAGGGACTTCAGTTGAGTTTCTTTCTGATGGGGCATCACAAGTACCTCTATGACCTTTTCATACACACACACACAGTATTTAGTGCATGCGTCCTGATTTTGATAAACTCTACAGCAGTTGGAGAACGCTTGACAGCTGCCATACAGCAAGGTCAGAGGTAACTCATTCAGAAATCAGCCTCCTCATTATGTTGCTGCACCACATTGTGCGACTGCATTCATTCTATCAAATGATTACCTTCAAAACCATTACAGTAAATCCAGTATTTAAAAAGGCTTTTTTTCCCCGTCTTTGAAAGGATCGCGCAATCAGAAATAAATCCTTACAAAAAAATCTGATCTTTCAAAAGAGGTCACATGCTTGTGCTTAAGCATTCATCACTTTCAGAAATTGCTGTATTATCACCGCAGAATAAAAAGCACATTTCAGGCAACCAGGGGTTGCCAGTGTCAGCTGTTTAAATGAAAAAGCTATCTGCCACAAAGCAGACTTTCATCTAAAAAAGTCTTATCAATTCCACACCATTCCATTTCTCTTTACGAAATAGAGAAACATTTTAGAAGGTAAATAATCAAAAATGCAAATGGATAACCCACCAAATACAGGTTACTCTGTGCTTTTTACACACCTATAACCAATTAAATTATCTACCCCAAATCAAACTGTTGCTGTTTCATTGGCATCAATCATATTACACCAATTGTAATCTTTTCCCTTGAGAAAAAAAAAAACAAAGTAAAGGGATCTTTACATCTGACGAAGGCTTGACAACTAAAACGTCTTTTTTTGTCTAGGTTTCTCCGTGAAATTAATTTTTACTTGTTTAAAATGGGAAATGGTGAACTTTAAGAGGCTACGTATGAAACATACATGTTTATGTTGGCACAGCATCACATCATTTAATAATGTATATCTTTTAGACAGGTGGGGAGGCAAGGAAAAGGAAACATTAGAAACTGTATAGGCTGTAAAAGCTGTACGGGTTTTGGAGTTATGACACAAGCTACCTAGCCATGCTGTCATATTGGCTTATTTCAATAAG
Organism: Atractosteus spatula; assembly: GCF_055471065.1. NCBI lineage: Eukaryota > Metazoa > Chordata > Actinopteri > Semionotiformes > Lepisosteidae > Atractosteus > Atractosteus spatula. The sequence goes on along the minus strand of NC_142708.1, from coordinate 58,883,294 downwards.
TGGTTTGATGAGATTTCAAGATCAATTAGCTATTATCACCCTGCAACTCACAACTGGCAGCCCACTGAAGCTAAGTAGGTGTGAGCCTGGTCAGTACCTGGATGAGAGACCTCCTGGGAAAAACTAAGGTTGCTGCTGGAAGAGGTGTTAGTGGGGCCAGCAGGGGGCGCTCACCCTGTGGTCAATGTGGGTCCTAATGCCCCAGTATAGTGACGGGGACACTATACTGTAAAAACAGGCGCCGTCCTTCGGATGAGATGTAAAACCGAGGTCCTGACTCTCTGTGGTCATTAAAAATCCCAGGGCGTTTCTCGAAAAGAGTAGGGGTGTAACCCCGGCGTCCTGGCCAAATTTCCCACTGGCCCTTATCAATCATGGCCTCCTGATAATCCCCCTCTATGAACTGGCTTCATTACTCTGCTCTCCTCCCCACTGATAGCTGCTGTGTGGTGAGCGTTCTGGCGCACTATGGCTGCCGTCGCATCATCCAGGTGGGGCTGCACATTGGTGGTGGTGGAGGGGAGTCCCCATTACCTGTAAAGCGCTTTGAGTGGAGTGTCCAGAAAAGCACTATATAAGTGTAAGCTATTATTATTATTATTATTAACTACCAACAGGACTAACTTGGCCAAACAGCCTCATGTCAGCTTTCTTGCCCTGTTAGTTATGACGCCAGTGCTCTCCCCACTGCTTCACACTGTTGCTCCATGAGCACCCTAACAAGGTTAATCCTTAAAACAATCCTGTGGATTTTCTCACAGCAAGCAAAAGGTTGACATTTCAGATGAGCTGCCAGCTTCTGCCCTGGGAACGTTTTCCTAGTTCTTTAAAGCTAGCAACATGAACGAATTTCAGCAGCAGCTACTGCTTCAAGTAAACATACAGTACGTCCGCTACATTTTCACTGCTTCGCATCTTTGATTTTATTTAATCCATTCAAACCACTGGATAACCAACTATACTATTTTATAAAATCGTTAAAAATATATTTTTTCAATATTTTACCAATTTTATCTTGCTTACACAGGGGTAATAATGTACTGTAGCATTACAAAACTGTATGAACAACCTGAAGAATCGGTCACTAAATCTACGAAGCTAAAGGGGTTTTAGTAACAATTTCACATCACAAGCAACCTAATTATTTTCATGGCAACTGAGGATTTGCCTGTTTGCAAAACGATGCAAAAGGTATAATTCTACATTTTGGTAACGGGAAGCTTATTAGCATAACATTTTGACCGTAATGTCCCTACACTTTGTGTACTACTGAACACAACTAATTAATTCCTCCACATGCAATTGGAAGATGGGCAGATAGACGCAAACACCAGAAATCCTGAAAAGCAAAAAAAGGGCAAAGAAATCTCAGATAGGAGTACTATAATTTTAGATGCATGGGAAGAACATTACACTGCACTGCAGTCATTCATCTAAGATAAAGCAGACTTAATATCGCTGAATGCAAAGGGATAAAAAATGATATGCTATTTATTCATTAAATCTGGTGACATTTGCTTTAGAAAAGCAAACTGGCAACTTTCAGCTCTGGAGCTGAAGTTGGCGACACTAAAGCAGAGCAAATGATTCTTGATTAAAACAGTAAAGAAAATATACGAGCTCATTTCATCATGAAAGGGATCTGCACTTAAAGAAATGCACAGGCAATGGAGTGACACACAGCAAGGAGACTAACAGGTATTCGACTTAACTTATTTTTTAACTTCTGAATCAAATGCCAATATGAACATCCTATAGCTAAAAGCATACAAAGCAAACTTTACAGTTGCTTAAAACATAACAGAGATTGTAAAAGTAGACTCTAGGTACTAGATATATAAGACACTATATTGACTTTACATCAATATATCACAGGCATGTTTAACCTTCAACACTTAACATGTTTGAGAAACCCAGTGGATTTCTTCAGAATGAACACTGAAACAAGAACCAGAGTACAAAAGTGGAAATTAAGAAATTATTACTTCTTTACCCAAACTGTTGTAGCACAGGCTAGCCATCCGGGTTGATGAAAACAATACCCAGATTTATTCCAAAGAAATGAATGGATGAGATCCTTATATTAATTAACTACTAACTACCAAACAGTCTTGAGGGGCTGAATGGCCTTCTCTCATCTGAGGCTTTTCTTTCGCCACATAAATAAACAGGAAAATAATACAGCAATATACAGCTATAACAGAACCTATACCAAATAGAATTAACTGCACTGATGTTTTTGGTCTATTTTCCAAACCAAGAGAAGACTAGATCAAGAATAAAAACGACTGTCAATGTAAATGCACATATGTGAGCTTTGCATCAGCCATGGCCCTCCAAAACAAATTAAAAAAAGAAAAAAAGATTTGCCCTCATACCAACAAGGTAAAACAAAGAGAAAGAAAAAGGTTGCAGAATACCTACATCATACTTTCACAAAATTCCTAAACCTTATTTTAAAAGAATATGGGTGTAGGCTACTGAATATTCCCAGATATTAACAGCAATGATGGATCACATTATCAACAAAAAGTCGTTCGGAATGCCAACCGAGATGCAGGATGCCTCTAATTTGTTAAGCAAACAGGGCAGTATTGAGAAGGACTATTCAGAAGGGCAGCACGAGCACATTCCTTTCCGAAATGGATATCTTGGCCAGACATTTTCTCACGGATAAAGGGTTCTGCAATAAATCTCGTTTCCTTGTGGAAAACAACAACAATCGCAAAAAAAATTGGCTCACGTCAGCAGTTTCCAAACTTTGACTTTCTAGACCTTCTCCCAAGAGAGAAGAAGGGAACATGTTAACCTCCCCCATTAACACAAGGATTTTCCAAACTGAGGCCAGCTGCTCGTAAGAGCCAGTCATGTACATATTTCTGCAATTCAGGATCAACTGTCACACGAACAGGGCCGATGTGCAATGCCTTGAACTGCACTTATCTGGACAAAATATCTAAGAACAGCTAATAATAAAAATGAAAATCAGAACTGGGCCAAAACAGGGTTTTGTGAAACTGAAGGGACATGATTTCATGTTGAAGGATTTACACACTCCTTGGTTTATATACACTTAAAAAGAGTTTGAATCCAGTCAGGAAGAAGGATTTGAAAAGCTGAATAATTCTATTTCTTCCCACAACATAAAACAATTCAGATATTTCTCTACATTAAGTAAGAATCAGCAAATAATAGGCTTTGTGCGAGTGAGATTAAAAAAAAACATTAATAAAGTGTTTTCTTCAACATTAAATGCTGATTGACCACCCAGGGCTGCAGAATCCTTACACTCACATGTGTGCTGAACAATTTTACCCTGAGCTTAACATTATGTGTTGTTCCCCCATCACTCCAAGGCAAGTAAAGAAAAATAAGTAGGAAAGGCTCTCAGCATAATATCTGCATACACATATACTGAATATGAAGTACACATCCTACATCTGTATATGTATGCTTTCACACATGTTGACCACGTTTTCTGCAAGGAAGGAGTACCTGAGCAGAAGACTGTGAAGCTCTGATAATATCCAGTTTACAGTCCTTTTTTCACTAGGTCATATGCCAGGTTGTAGAGAGAGTTTTCATATAACACATTACGAGGAAGGTGCAGGCATCAAGTGTAATCCAGAGAAAAGCCAAGCTCTCTGTAGTGATTGTCATATTCTGGTGATTCTTTTGCCAACCAATGTGATTATAACACTGGAAGATACTGGTACATTTGTTTATTTTGCACTATCAGTGAAGTACTTTTGACAATCCCTCAGACTCGGACAGTTAAGCAGGTATATGAAAGAAAATACATCTCTAGTGTGAAGTAGCTTTGAATTTTAGAGTTTCTGAAAAGTCTCGTGATGGATGTCAAAGTCATTCTTGTTATGTTCTTATCACCACCCATGTCAGCTGCTAGACAAGACATACGCAGAGAAAGGTCTGAGAAATGTTCAAACTGCCATACACCTGGATTGGCAGATGTATTTCTGGAACAACCTCCACACTTTTTTCTTCTTTTGCACTTTTTTCTGAAGTACAAAATAAGAGCTACCACAAGGGAAGCTGAGAAAAATAGAGCTGTCAAAGTTTTGGTTGTGGGACTTTTGAATATTTTAATACTTTCTAAAAGGTCCATATCTGCAAATTGGCAAAAGTGCACATTTTGCACCTTTTTGTAGAAAAACACCCTGGCGTGTCCTGGCATGTTGCATCTATAAATATACACACAATGTACCTGCTGTTCTACAGCCAAATAAAAGCAACACAAATGGAAGGTTTTGACATCTGATCTTGAATTTATTAAATAATGGTACATTAAAATAGTACTGACTTTTTCTTGTTAGGCTTTTCTCAGGACAATGTGGTCCATCTAGGAGGACCCAACATGGTGGTCTTAAAATCTTAGACCTGGGGTCTTTTCTGCCCCCTTATCTGAGCAAGTGTGTCAGACTACAGACAGCAAAATAAATCACAGACTGACAGGTCCTTCAGCACGTGTTGGACCATTTGTCACAAGCATGTACCCAGACAGCCTAAACTGGAAAGTAATTTTCATGGGATCACCCAGTATATTAACATAAGTTTCGGTTTTACTTTGCTTGTAAATACGTGGAAAATGAAGCAAATTCGGTCTCATCTTGATTTCAATAACACGCCCTGAAAAGTTTGTGTTCCCCACAAATGACGGACGAAAAGTCACGTTTTGACAGCACAAGTTACTTATCTCCGTGTTAAAAAAAACAGCTCTCAATAATCAACTTCACGGATTTTTGTCACGGACTCCCACAGCACGCACACAACAAGCTGACACGGCCTGGGCTTCGTTTAAACGCTCAACCCAACTTCCCAAAGTTCAGTTCAGACGTTGTTTGGAACAGATCTCTCCTAGTAAAACCCCGATGAGATAACAGAGCTTCGCACGAACTAATTGAGACACGTCGCGGAGTGGCGTGACAGCTTCTGCTCGCTCAGGTTTTACTAGCCTCTCCCCAAACTGGCACGACCCCCAGACTCGGCTCGGACACCGCAGACGAGGGCTAAACACCAGCGAAGTCTCGCCGCAAAGTTATACTCCAGTTAAAAGGCATCCACGTTCATCGGCTAAACCACAACAACGCTGCCCTCTCCACCGACCCCATCGAAAAAAACGTCAGCAACTCTAACTCAAATTCCAGATGGAAGCATGGATTTCCAGTTACTTTGATCTCCCCCCCTCTTCTCTCGATTAGAGTTGTCGATCATCATCGCTTCATCGTTTATTGCGGTGTTTTAACCACCCTCCAGGGCTGCCCTAACACATCCTAACTGCGACTGCAAACGCCAAGCGACAGAAAACAAATCAAACACACACACACAGCGAAATACTGACCGGCCGCGAAGTGAAGCGGGGTGGATTTTCTCCCGGCCATGTCCTTGGCGTTCACGTTCCCCGAGTCCACCAGCCTCTTGACCCGGGACACATCCCCGTTGCGGCAGGCCTCAAACAGCTCCCTAAACGCCCCCCCGCCGCCGCCGCCGCCGCCGCCGCTACCTCCCGGACTAGCAGTGCCCGAGTCCGGGCTGGAGCCGCAGCTGCTGCTGCTGCTGCTGCTGCTGCCCCCGCCGGTGGTTGTCGTCGTGGAGCCGCCGCCGCCGCCGCCGCCGCTGCTAGCGGTACTGCTGCTGCTGCTAAGGGCCGGAGCGGGGAGATCGGGGGAGGCCGGCGTGATCTCCGCTTCCCCGCTGCTGTCCTGGTCGGCGCCAGCCGGGACCGTGGCTGCAGCCCCTGCGGGTGCGGGAGCAAGAGGTGAGCCTGGGGGAGTAGGGGAGAGAGAGGAGCTCCGCGGAGGGGACGACAGGCTCTGCTGCTGCTGCTGATGAGACGAGCGACGAGACGCCGCCATTTTCACAACACAGGAGTCCCTCTGGCAACAAAAACAGCGCCGCTCACTTCCGGGAAACAGGCAAATGCGTGCTTCCGGACGTGGACAGCCAATGATCGCAGAAGCAAAACAACTTAACAAAGGACAGACGATCCCGTAGCGCAAATATATGCTGTACGGAGTTTATTGGAGCCGGGACAGAAGTAAAATTCAGTAGAAAATGAGGAGAATAACACGCATTATGTACATACATAGATATAAAAGTACCTGTGAACACTACTGCAATTTATTTTGACAAATTAAAACTTTGCAACGAAGATAAACACAACAAATATCTAAAAAAAGTAAATTGGTACAAATGTTTCGCCTTGTTTTTTGCGCTAATAAACACACTTTGTTGAACAGTTAAAGCTATAGCATCCAAAATTAACAGTAACCATATGTAATCCAAAAATCTGCTTAGACAGCTCTTGATCGAACTCAGATTCCTGACATATTATGGTCTTCTTGAAATTTTCAATGTGTTCCTTCAAGGGATCCCTTCTAAAGGTGTTCTATGATGTATTTTGAAATAAACACGACAGAGTGCAGCAGAATCACAGTGAAACATTAAACCCAGATGGCTAATATTTTTGCCATGGCAGAGAAAATTAAAAACCAGATCCTTGTGGTACATCCTTGGAACCCATGCAGTATTACTGGACAGATTTATCATGGTAATAAGAAAAACTGAGGTTTTAGTGGATAACAATTGAGGGGCAGCAATAGAGTACTAGATGGAAGATTGTTGATTTGATTTTCTTATGTAGACTCTAAGTACCCCGTATGAATGGACACAAGCATGGCTGGAGTTACTTGGGCTAGTGTCACATACATCAAAGTCATATAATCTTAGTCCATTTAACACCACAAAATCTGTGATGAGCTCAAACCTGATGAGCCACAAGCCTCCAGGATAGCTTTTACCAACGGAGGATACAGAAATAGAAATTAGTATTTGCCAGTCTCTATGAGCCTGTCAACTCACCTGCACCCAGGAAAATCATGGATCCAGTATATCATCTGCCCATGCTTCTACTTCCATACTCTACTGTGTGATTAAGTGTAACAGATTCACAATCTGTTCTTTGTATTAACTTTTTTATCCAATTTTATCAGTTCCACATCTACAATGCTAACTTACAGTATGTTTCTCCTGCATTTCTGGATTCTGCTGGTTGTCTTAAATTAGAAAAACCATCCATGGAGTCAGTCTTATTTTGCTCTTAATGTTGGGAAGGTCTTAATCAATGCTCATCTCAGCATACTCCACTCCCCACCCCCACCTCCTCCTTAACTGTAGCATTTATTGTGGAAACCAAAATGTTTCTTACTGTAAATACTTTGGTCTCCTGTACATGACGACTAATTAACACATTTGCTTGTGGACTCTTTATAAAGCCATCTATCTTAAGATTAAAATAATGCAAAAATCTAATAATGTGTCAGCTTTATCCCTTTGCAATTTACTTATCTATGTTTAATGAAAACCTGACACGGGAGATATTAAAACAAATGCTGCTAATTAATTTCATTGTGCTTTTTCTCATGAATGGCAACATTAAACATCACTCATTGTCATAGTAATTACTTCCAGTGCTCTTATTCCTCTTCTAAAGCATGTTGTGCATATAATTAATATGTTTTGAAATGCACTCATACATAATTACATCATCTTGGTAAGGAACCAGGGAGTGTCCACCATAAGCAACAAAAAATACTGACATAGCATCTTCTTAAAAAAATGACATGAATTTAATCAACTGTTAATTGTAAACATAGCATCAATTATGACAAAAAACATTTTGCAGCAGGTTGATTGACACAACATTGGTAAGTTAATTTTGCTGATTAACAGTGGGTCACAGGCTACCAGTGTGTGTGGCAGCTGCTGAAAAGAATTCAAGCTTAAAATCTTGACATGTTACATTGCCTGTGTAAATCCTGGTCAAGCATGGGTCAGATCACTGGTCTCTGAGCTCTAATATAACACACATCATCCGAGTTCATCCCACTGATGCTCCAAGTCAGTGCAAGCAGGATATTGTTGACACCACTGTCACATACTCAGAGAAAGCTGTTACACAAGCAACAGGAGGACTCACTTTGGCTGTCTGGAATGTTATCATATCTGGATGAGTCCACAGGAGGAGCAACAAGCGACACCCCAGAACTTGATCAGAGTAGCAGCGTGCAGTCGGGATGTGTTATAAGGGGATTTCTGTAGCGACCAGACACTCTTGCCCAGACCATCATATTTGGATCTTCCTGTTGATCGATCTGTTGTACACAGCGCTTGGCATAGCACTCTGCACATCTCCACTACGTTCGCTGAAATCTATCAGGTGGGGCTACACAAAACCCTGATTCATCGTTACAGAGGATTTGGCATCACTGCCTTCATGTCCACATGAATTCATTTAGTCCAGCTTCCAACATATCGATTGCATGAAGGCATTGTTCCCTTGATAAAAGGTCCCATTAATATTGGTTCTTTTCTGTGGTTTTCTCTTTCGATTTTTTACAAGGTTTGACATTTATCTGGTTACACCACCTCATCACCTGTGTCCAATTGACTATCTCACTAATTAGGTGATTTAGTGATTATCCAACCGTTGAAGTCACTTAAGTGTATTACAGTCTCTGAAGTATCAATTAGTCAAAATGATGCCAAGAACATTTAATTAATATCCAATATTTATATACTTTATTTTTCAAATAACATATTTGAAAATTAATAGAGTAATATGTTTGTTTTGATGCTCTGTACAAGCATCAATATTGTAATATTGATGATCCCTATAAAAAGACTACAAAAAAATTGTTGGTTTTGCATCTAAGTCAGGTGTATAAGAGAAACGTCAAAGAAAATGACTAAACTGAGTGAAAAAATAACAAAACATTTACCTATTTTTGCAACACAAAGTGTAAACCTGTACTGAACAGGTCCATTTTTTTACTTTCCATTGGCCTGTTAATTTAACCCATAAATAACATGCCTTCCATCTTTAAAATGAGACGTTAAACTGAGGTCCTGACTCTCAGTGCTCATTAAAGATCTCTGGGCATTTCTCAATAAGATTAGGGAGTTATCAAATTTCCCCCCCTGCCTTTACCGTGGCCTCCAAATTGTCCCCATGTATGATTGGCTTGCACTGATGGACTGGAGCTCCGTCCAGGGTGTATCCTGCCTTGCACTTGTTGCTGTCACAATTGTCATTCGTCCCCCTTAAGGGCGCTCCAGCTCTTTCACATTTGAGTTGATTTTGTGCACCTGCTCCCAGTTCCTGCCTCCCTACTTAAGCCAGACGCTCACTCTGTTCTGGGCTCTGCATTGGTTTCCAGTACCAGCCGAGTCTGGGACCTGGAGTGCCTGGTCCCGGTCCCCCTTCCCCCCCCCCCCCCCCCCCCCCCCCCCCTCCCCCCCCCCCCCCCCCGACCCTTTGCCGGATCCCGCTCCGGTTTTTAACTCCGTTTGTCTTCGTCTTGGATGGACCACCTGGCTCTGGACATTCGCCTCGTCAAGGATTTCCCTAGAACGCTTTCATTACAGGTGCTTGCTGGGTAGGCTCCGGCTCTCGTGACACCGGATGGTATAAAGCGGTTTGGCGAATGACATGACATGAGATGACAACAGGCCATTCAACTTAATCTATGTCTCCAATACACATGACACTACTGTCATTAAAGAAATAAGCTCCATGCAGTCTTCTTTGTATTACCCAGAAGCCTCTTTTATCTGCTACTCTAAAATAAGCTGTGTTAACACAGGTCAATTTGGAAATAAAATAAGACATTTGCCTAATTCTGTGAAGCCCGTTTCACTCAGCCCACACAGTTCACTGGGGCTCTCTGTGATGTGAAGAAAGCTGTGTGAGCTGAAAATCCATTATTTAACATTGCAGAACTACTGTTTGACTTGAACAGAGACTACGGATAGCATTGTTCAGATCAGGGAAAATAATACCTGTATTCATTCAAGTTTAATGTCTTGCTGTGACATCTGCTAAATCCTTTTATGTAAAGCAAACAAAAAGAGAACCCCATTGGAATGTTAACACAGAGTACCTAGTTGTGGTAAATCCTAATATACAATATTTTTAGAATAATCCTAACTGACGTAAATTACACTACACAGTAGCAAATCACTTACCCTTTCAGATCTTCACATTTGTTTGACCAGAGCTTTATAAAGTCTTATACACTGGCTTTGAAAATAATTTAATTGTTGTTCATTTGCTTGTTTTTCTTATGATAGAGAATTCATTGCATGTTCAGAAGTGTGCCCAATCTTACATTTAGTTCGTTGTCAGGCACTTTAAAATGTGATGTTCTGTTAGAGCTGAGCTATAAGCTATTAAAATAGATATTCATATGAAATGAATTATAAGAAATTTGTTTAGAATCAGCAGATTTTCTCTAAAGCAGGATAATGTGACATAGACACAAAAATATAATTCTCCTGAGATACAGTTTTGTTTTGTTCATCCATACACTTTCTAACCACTTTATCAAATACAGGGTTGTTGGGTAGCCGAAGCCAATCTATGCAAGCAATAGGCGCAAGGCAGGATACACCCAGGACAGGACACCAGTCCGTTGCAAGACACACATGCACACACTCACATCAATTTTTCCATTTTCCCGAAAGCCAATTAACCCTGCATGTCCTTGGACTGTGGAAGGAAACCCATGCAAACATGGGAAAAACATAAAAACTCTATGCAGATAGCACCCCAGCCCCAGGGCTGCAAGACAGCAATGCTAACCACAGCTCCACCATGTCATCTTTGTTCAAACTTGCTCTTGTAAATTTCAGAAAAGAGAGTTCTATATATTATTCCAGCACCTTCATAGAAACTTGTCCTTTGTTTAGTAATGTAAAAGCAATATGATCTTTTATCATATTGACACAGTCTATGAAATACTACTGCTGTGAGTATTTAGCAGCTACTTTTCCAGTTGGCTAGTTCTGCTGTAGAATTAACTGAATAGAAACTGAAGATCCTTTCCATGCGATAAATCAGAGTTCCTAAGTACTCTTTATTTCAAAAAAGCGTTTTACATATGCAGCTGTATTCATTTATACAGCAATAATCCTCTGCAATTTCAGGACAAGGGCCTCTGGTTGCAGTTTTTTCATGTCACTATCAGTACGATCACTCTTTTGCTCTGTTTTGCAGCATGCAAAAAGAAGAAAAAGAGAAAGGAAAATCATCTGGAGGCCTTTATTATCTTTCACAGCAGGCTGACTAAGAATATCCATCTCGATGACTCCGGGAATATTCCAAACTAATGAGATTGGAGGAACATGTATTAATGAAGGCTGCGCCGTGTCTAAGCCTGCAGGCAACCTGTGATGGATGACAGCGGTTGAGCGAAAGCACCTAGAAAAACAAACTGGTGCTTGAAAATGAAATTGCACCCAAAAACCAGGCACAAGTCCTGTCCAGATAAATACTGATGCAGAAGAACACGAAGGGGAAGGGAGTGCATTTCCTGGAAAAATTGTATTTAAGTAGACAAAACAATTGTAGGTTCACTCTTACAAAATTCATAATTTCCAAGGAGCTGAGAACTAGACTCCATCCATTCTCCAGATACAGAAAACATTTCTACTGTCACACCTGGAGGCCATCTGACCCATGTAATGTTGGTTTGTTTTTTTTAACAGCCAATTGATCTGAGGATCTCATACAGCCATTTCTTAAAGGACGCCAGGATATCAGCCTCAACAACATGGGTGGGAGTATCTTGCTCTATAATTCCCCAACCTGTTGGGTAAAGAACAGGCTGAGACTTGATTCACTTGATTCACTGTTGAAGTGTCGCATATACTAAAGACATTCTTAGTGTCTTTGAAGATTTTGAATACTAGAGGTGTCCTCATAGTCTTCTCTGTTCAATACATTTCAGTTCTTTCAACCTGTGAATGTAGGGAATTCTTCTTAGTCCAGCTAGGTATACAACTGCTCTTCTTTGAACCTCTCTGAATGGCTGATTCCAGAGCAGTAATATCTTTCTTATATCTTAGAGACCAAAACTGTACACCATATTTTTAATGGATCATACTAGTGCATTAGTACATTTTTAACATAACATCTCTAGATTTGATGTGTACACTTTTAATAAAACACCCTAACATTGTTTTTGCTTTCTTATTGCTTCTCCACAGAGTAATGGTAAACAAACCTGCTTGAGTTGTTGCTGTTTTTTTATTCCATTATATACAGTACCTTGTTGACTGGAAGCAGTCAAGTAAATAAGAATTCAAATCACCCGTGTCTTCCAGAAGACAGAGGAGTGACAAGTTGTGTCTTTTTTTATTTTCATCCCATTGACCTCCCTGCTCTTTTGATTTATTGCAACACGTTGACAAGCAACTGACATCTGCAAATCCAAAAGTAGACACAGAGGGAAGGTAGACTCAGCATCAAGCTACAAAATCTAATCTGACATTTCTCTCCCAAGAATGTTAACATCTTTAAAATGAGAAATGTACATATATGTTAAAGTTATTCAAAATTATGTATTAACATTCACTATAGGGCATTTCAACATGATGAAAAAACATACTTTTCTATCATGTTCAAACTTTGTGTTAACCTCTCTTTCTTCATGTTTAGTAAAGACATGAAGAACTAAATTATCCTGAATGATCATGAATTTGTAATCAGTAAGGACAACCCATTTTTATCAAGTCAACTTCCTGAAAGCACAGAGCAAGAAAAATATCAGCTGCATCAGGCAAGTAGTAAAAAATAACTGGGACCTGAAGACTTTTGTTTTCTAAGTCAATTATCTGGTCTTGTTTTAATATCACAGCAAAATAGAATGCCAAGTTGTATGCTCACTGCTTAATAGCAAATTAGATGATTTAATTTATTATCAGCTAAAAGGCAATCTTCCTGCCCCTTCTTCTAGAGAATTAGCATTGACTGGGATTTCTTTTTGATGTTTTATTTTCTCTCAGCTTTATAATTCCCACTGTGGTGACATTTTGGTGGAAAGTCTTAGGCATGTTAAAATCAGTTTAGCAGAATAAAGGCTAAGTAATTATGAAATTGCTGAAATTTTTGTTTTCTTTTCAGACAAAAAAATGGTGCAAACAATATTCAGAGGAATGAGAACTTCTGCACTTGTATATTTGTTCCTTTACTTTCTTGTGAGTGGTCTGTCAACGCAAGTTCTGAAGCTGCTTTCAGCAGTGTGACAGACAATTTTAGCTTCATTAACTTTTATCACCCCCACGCATTTTAATCCAGGGGAGAAGCAGGCAGCTCACAAATTAAAGTGCAGGACAAAGTTTCAAAGGTAAAAATCAATCCTGTTAAATATGCAAGAGTAAGGTTGTGGTCTTCTTGGTTTAAAAAGCAAAGCATTAAGGAAGATCAGCTGAGGACAGTCCATAAAAATGTGACAATCTTATTACAGCTGTTGATGAATTGCCCTTTTTCAGAAATAATTATATAAATATTTCAAGGTATCTGTCATGCCTGCATTTTATCTGTTACATTTAGAATGTGTCACATATGACATAGAATGGATATCTAATACCTGATGTGACCTTTGTTGAACAGCTGAGAGCTGGCAGGCCACAGATTCCATGAGATGAATAAATTATTTTTACTGAACATAGTGCAACATTTTGAATCATTATGCAGGTCTTCTCAGATCTGTTTCTTAAACATGTATGTGTTTTGTAAGCACATCACAAAGTACCGTGTATATTTCTTAAACCACTCTAAATTGTAAATTGTGTTAATTTGTGAACTAGCAATTTAACAAGATTGAACATTTGGATGTGAAGGACTCCATGTATAATTTTGTGCAGACAGCATGCGGCAATATGAAACAAGCTACCCAGCCATTTTGATGAAGATGATACCCTGGTTTCTTCTACAAAACAGCTGGATGAGATTAATTAACTAACAACCAAATGGGCCAGATGTGCCAACTGTCAAGGATGTCGGAAGGGACGAACCGTGGAATGGCAGGAGAGTGAAAATAGACCCTATGCGTAGCGGCGAGACGGGGGTTAGCCCGGGCTCAGCTGTTCAGGAAATGCCATATAGAAACCTATGCCCTCAGGTAGAGGACGTGGGGTGACCTGGTGCTAGGCGGGTTTCAGGAAATCCGAACCTCAGTGCTGAGCGAGGAGCAGAGCAGAAGCAGCACGTAAATAGGCTACACAACAAGACACACCAGAAAGACATGAATAATCACAGGGAACTAGGAACAGGAGAGAAGTAGAGCGCCCTCTGGGTGTACTGGCGTGACAACAACTGGCTTCCTGTCATTTGTAACCCTTCTTGTGTTTTTAAATTCTTATTTTCTTTTAGCCTTTCAGTGTAGGACATTTCTGGAATGTTTCTGAGGACTCTTCTCTGGACTAATTCATTTCTTACTAATGTTATTGTGGAAGACCGAGTGAAAAGGTCAAGACGGTGACTATGCACGGGAAAGGTTTTCTGTTTGCATCTAAGACCACTGTCTTAGGTGCAAACTAAAGCCTGTGATTCCTCACACTCATTCAACCAGAGAGAAATGAAACAGATTGCAGGATGCCAAATGGCATCTTCCTGTCCTGTTTGTTTGACTTCTTCTTTCCTTGAATGTTCCTTTGATGTGTTAAAGTCGTGCATGTCTTGAGTGCTAGGGGAAACCCTTTCTCTGTGATATGCTCCCCTTCAGCTGATTGAATTAAAGATCTCTGTTTGACAATCTCCTAACCTGAGTGAAGACTGAGTTTTCTTCAACACTATATATTTTATATATATATATTTTTGGTAACACTGTGAAAGGGGAGCACTATTGCATAGTGGTTAGCATTGCTGCCTTGCAGTGCTGGGGCCCTGGGTTCAATTCTTGGCCGTGGGTGTTCGTCCCACAGTCCAAAGACATACTGGTAGGTTAACTGGTTTCTGGGAAAAATGGCCCTGGTGTGTGTGTGTGTTTGTGTCTTATCATGGACTGGCGTGACATCCAGGTGTATCCTGCTTTGCGTCCATTGCTTGTCTCAACACTGTATTGATTCAAGCAGATAGGAAAAGGAGGGCTGATTTACACAAACAGTATTGGTCTTATGCTGGTATACTGTGCCATAGGGTTCTGTTTTGTGCATTGTTTGCTATTTGCTTTTATGAGTTTTGTGGTTCTCAACTAGATGCCCAAGATCAGAGACATGCAGAGACCTTTTGGTGGGCAGTGGCTCAAATGGGGACAAGGGGCACTTTCCGGGGCAGGATTTATTACATTAGAGTATCTTGGGCCCGCTTGTATCTCTGTGTTTTTTAATTTTACAGAAAGTTTGGATATGACTTAAGAGGCATTATAATATTCACAACCTTGGCAAAAAATGGTTGTCCATAATTGCTGATTATGTTTGATTAACAGACAAGATATTACACCACCTCTACTGAGCATATACAGTACTTTATTTTCCTGATATACTGTAACACATTTTAACAAGAGGACAGAACAAATAAAAGAATTACCATCTGCACGGCCCTGCTCAAGATCCTTCTGGACTAGAAGACTATCCTGGAGGTCACCAAAAACAGGGTAACTTTTTCCCCATGCTATACCAATACTTTTTCAGGAGGAATCTGTTATGACAGCAATTGTTGAACTGTTGATCTTGGTTTTACTACATTAAATCTAATGTAGCAGGTTTGTAATTGCTAGTATTCTGCCTTTTACTACCAAGGTGGCTTCAAAATCTTTGTGACTCACACATGATTTTCTGAAAAATAATCATAAAAATCTGAAATATTAAATCTTTCAAACACATATTTACAACGTGCACCGTACTGATCATGGTTTTTACCTAAACAAGAGCTACAAAGATAATGTTGTGTATACAAAATTTAAAAGCTTCAAATTTGAGTTTACGTTTAACTGAAAATTGTAAACACAAAAAAAAGTATGTGAAAAAGTGTGAAAAATGTAAACATTTCTATGCTTTTTTACTAAAACACTTTACAAAACTTACAGTATCTATACATCCAGTGCATGCTGGATTCACATTGCATAGATGCATTTCACACTGTGTTTGCATGCACATACAAAACACAGTGCGGTTGATGGCCAAAACAGACAAAACAGACATTTGCTTTCCAGATTGTAATGGACAGATCTCAGAGCATCACGGTCTTGGTGTCTGGAATCTTCTCAGCGAAAATGAGTCAGTTCTATCAAACAAAATTCAAGTTAAAGCAATCTACTGCCAAGTGGATGCTGACACTAGCACCAAGTCCTCAGGCCCTACGACATCAACTTCACAGACAATTAGTTTTCTACCTACCAAGCAAAGAATTGATTTTTAAGATGCTGCTGCTGAAAACTGTGTGAACTGGACTCTCTTAATGGCTGCAGAACTGCACACTCAGTAAATCGACTTTATGGTATTCTAACATACATTCTTTATGTTTTGTTTTCTTTTTTAACTTCTGATCGCTTGCTAGTACAGTGTTCTCTGCTCCTCAGCTGTGTATGAGATTTTTACAGAAAATTAAAAACCAAAAACTACCAGTTAATTACCCAACTTTCAAATGTAGATGGAATATATTCTGTTTTCTCAGTGAAAGCTGAGAAATGTAACATGAAAGGTGCTACGAAGCATTTAGTAGCAAAATTGTGTTTTCAAATGTGACTCTAACATGATTACAGTGTGATGATCATGTTTTAATTATAGGTGATGCTATATAACTATTTTATTTAACTTCCTCATTGCTAAAGGAAAATTACTAGACCCTTTTTAAAACTTTGCCTATGTTAAATTCCCAGTCTTTGCTAGAAATGTTTA
The DNA here is from genome assembly GCF_055471065.1 of Atractosteus spatula. Taxonomy (NCBI): domain Eukaryota; kingdom Metazoa; phylum Chordata; class Actinopteri; order Semionotiformes; family Lepisosteidae; genus Atractosteus; species Atractosteus spatula. Next base: position 58,866,596 of record NC_142708.1, on the reverse strand, counting down.
TTATTTTTGGTGTCTATTTATAAAGGATGAAGCAACTTATTTAATGGAGCAACAAAATGAAGATAATCTATCTAAATATTTTTTTACCATTCCTGTGTGAAAGCAGAAAAGTCTGGGCATATATATTAGCAAAAAAAATGTTATGAGTCACTAGAGGTAAAATATCACAGTGGGAATTGTTTTCCCAATCTGATGGATCATAGACCTGGAATTAATTTTTATGAGATAAACTTTTTCAATATAAGCAACAGAAAGCCCTGTTCTAGAAACCAAAAGGTTTTCCATTTCTCAGGCTTTCCCATTAGCTTTATACATATACTGATCATAAAAATGCATCAGTCTGGGTTTTCCATCAGTAACTCTTTGGGCACATACACAATGTTATTTATTTTTTAAATGGTGAACTGATAGGTTTGTTGCTTGTTTGAGGAATGTTCTTTGGGATAGCAACATACTGAGCTCTGTGACTTCATACAGTAAATACTGTATGACAGGCGCTTAGTGTCTGAGTTAAATTTGCCAAAACTTGTTATTTAAGGACATGTGTAATTATTCATTTAAAAATACATTATTTGAATTAATACAAGAACAGAGAAACCCCCCACCACACCTTGCTTCAGTAATATACGTTTCAGGTCAATAACAGCATGATTGAAGCCAAACTGCCTGTAAAAGACATTGAAGAAGAATGAAACGTTCTGCTTCAATAATCAGTGGACAAGTTCAGAGAATCCAGGAAACAGACTCTGTAAGGAAGAAGCTACATCCTGTAATGTCCCTGCTTCTGACAGTGCTAGTGGAAGATAACGCATGTAAAGACATTGTGATGACCGTTATTCTGACTGTCCCTAATCACTAATCTACAGGATTAATGATGATGTGGAGAGCACCATTGATGTTGATGGAAAAGAAGCTTACTGCTGAAGTTTTACAAAGACGTTACACCAACAAGGTTTTCCCTTCCTGCAAGCAAATCCAGAAGTGTTGATTTTCTAGCAGGACAAATCATGACCAAAAATGACAAAGTCTTGCCAGGGCCAGCTTGTTCTCCTGACCTGAATCCAGTAGAACATCAACAGCTGCACAGGAGTGCCTGGTGGAACATCCCCCAGCTGTCATTCCAAAGGCTGGATTAAGTCGATGCATCAGCACTGGCAGGGTTGCGTTAATGCTCAGTGAGTGCTTACACGATATTAATCTTGTAGTGTCCTCATTTTGACACTGTGTCAAAAAGTATCACTTATCCATATTCTTTGATCTGCATATTTTCACATTTTCTATGATTTTGTATGACAAATATGTTTAAAATATTGGGTTCAGCCTAGTAGATCTGAGTGTCTCAGTTTCTTTTGTGCATCAATGCATACCGTGCCATGTTATTATTCACTTCACCACATAGTGTTAATAAAAACAATTCCCCATGAGTGACATTCTGTTGACATGTTATTCTCCCATTCATTTATAGTTTCCATCAATGATGGCTGCATTATCCCATTTCATTTATAGTTTGCAGCAATGATATCATCAGATTGTGTCTGTATTGCGTTGAAAGTAGTGCATATACTAGAGATGCCTGTTTTTACAATGTAAATGTAACTTCCAAACAGTTCTGCCTCATTCTTGTGTACATGCATGAGGTCATCTTAGACCGATTGTCATTCTTACTTGATCTATATCACTTCTATTGACTTATTCTGGTCTAGAATATGTGCAATCATCGTGGGTAAAGAATCATCTGCAAATGATTGTCACGGGAGCTGGTCCTGTGGTGCGTATTTAGGACCCTGTGCAGACAGTATAATCCGATAGTGACTGGAAAAGGGCTACGGGGAAAACACGAAGAGAAATGGATGGGAGGATTGACAAGGGGCGGTGCAGATGGTGATCCAGTTGCGAGGGGGAGCGCAGGCGAACAAGTCCAGTGGGAGTCCAAAAGGGAAAAACAGGGCGCAATCCAAAGTCCAGGTAGCTGGTAAATCAATCCAAGACGAAGACAGGGAAAAGGGATCCAGTAACATGGAAGATAAAACCCTAATGGAGCAAGGTGCTCCAAGCCCCAGACTCAGATGGTCAGGACGTCTGGGGAAAAGGCCTTGCCCTCGGGCTACTCCTGAGCCCGGTGGATAGGCGGGCCTTCAGACGTCCATCTTCCAATACTGAGCCCAGAGCTTAGGAGGCACAAACTTATAAAGTGATGGGTTAAACAGGAGACAGGTGCACGTATTAATGAAACTAATAATAAAAGGTCGGAGCGCCCTCTAGAGGAGGGATGACGACTGTGACAATGATGAGACAGGGTACAGAATATCCTGTGCTCTACTTCCTTCACTTAATCTGCATATTGATGGGAAAATTGTGATTGGTATTAACTGTGGGGAACTCCATATTCTAGGGGTCACAGTCCTGCGTGTGTTACAGCTACAGTACTATTTTACAACTAGTTTAACAAAAAAAAGAACTAATATGAATATGCTGGCGATTTTACTTCTTGACCAAATAATGAATTTACTTACATAGTAAAGAACAGAGGAGGCAAGAAAACACAGAGAACTTGGCCACTCCAGAGAGGAATTGCCCTTACTGAGTTGCATGAACATGTACAGGATTATTCTGCAATTTCTCATTGGGTATCTACAAGCTTTTCTGCGAGAGAGTTTCGTTCCTGTTTCTGTTTCAGACATTCTATATGTCTCTGCAGAACTCCAAGGTCAGCAGGCCTAAAAATGGCGAGCTGGACATGGATTCATCTGGGAAAGAAACTTGCCAACAGAGACATGACCCCTTACTGCCCTCTCCACCCACCCCCTCAGGCTAGTTGGTCACCGTGGGAACCTGGCAGTGAAAGCTCCGGCCACTCATCATAATAACAAGCAAGAGACCATTTATAGCAAGTACTGCTTTAGAACAGGAAATACTGCAAAACAGCTGCAAGGGAACTGCCTTTTGTCATATGTCAGTTGACATACAGTATATTAATGGTACATAGGTACTGGATAAAAAAAGCATCAAAGAAAATGTTCAGCAGGCACAGGGAGAACAGACAAGCCATATATTTTTCTTCCTGGTTTGGGAACATTTTTGAAGAAAATTGCCAGTCAAATGATTAACTCTTCAGCTGTCGCTAAAAGGAGACTAATACAAAAAATACAACTATGTTAGAAAGGAACAGTATAAAATATTAATTTGTGTTGAAAATGAAACAACTTTATCAAAAGTTCATTTACCGAAAAAGGGTGTATTTGAATCATACAGTATACTAGATTTTGAATTTATCTCTTTGACATCAAAGTTGCAAATGCTCTAGACTTATTGCATACAATTTTGCATGTCAGTCATCTGTCAGGTTTAAATACAATTAAAAGTTCTCCCCATAATTTTGATAGGTCAGAGCATGGATGCTAATATATGTGTGCAATACAGAAGGACTCTCAAAGCAAAATTATTAATGAATAATCAGGACATGATATTATGTATAGAATTTATTTTGTACAATTACACACGCTTCAATACTTTTGAACTGATGGATTTCCTTCAGATATCTGTATAATTCAAAAGGATCACAGGTAAAGGGAAGGTCTTGGCCATCTATGTGGCAAATCAAAACCAATTTCAATTTCAGAGCATAGCCTGTATACTGTATAAACGCAAATGCCACTATCATCTTCATCTGGCAAATAACTAAAAATCCATGGCACAATCAGGATGGTAGAATGGAATTATGTGAATATTACCTCCCCCTTCCTCTCCTGTTAATTTAAAGCCAATACCTTTTAAATAAAGCAGGAGTGCAGTCGATTAAATCTGCTAGGAGAAATTCCTTTAGTAAAGGAATTGATTGAGTGCCCCTGAGCTGTGGTATTCTGGGCATACAGATGAGTGCTGCTGGCCAAATGGCCAGGAGCAAGATGATCAACAGAATAGCAAGAATGAAAACAAAATGAAACTAGGCCTTGAGGAAAACTAGAAATACAGACTATGCCTATTTCTCAAATTTGAAGCCCCTTGATTTGTCTCTTATTCGCAATGACTTCAAAGTGATGATTTTTTCATCTAAGCACATGTACTGTGTATATACTGTACTGTATACACTGCCAGTCAAATGTATACATTTAATCACACTTCTGTAGAGTCTGATTATTAACACACAGTTTTAAGCAATTTCTGCTTTTGACCACATTGAAATCGTGGAAAACCACACATCTCCAAGGAGGAGCACTGTGAAAACAAAAAAGTAAGAATTAAATAGGAAATTCACTAAAAAAGGGGACTTGAATAAAAGGTGACCTAAAACCCTTGCATTTGTGTTTCAAAATGCAAGGTCACCAATATGTCTTATGCATAGAACAAAGTATGATTAATCAGCATTAACAAAAGATAGCTGTTCCCTGCAAACATCAAAAAGATTTATGCTCATTCCATGAAGCAGCATACAGTGATGAAAAGTCTTTAAGGCTTTAACTCTGTGCTGCATAAGAACATAAGAAAGCTTACAAACAAGATGACGTCATTCAGCACATCTAACCCATTTGGTAGTTAATTGATCCAAAGATCACATCCTGCTGTTTCTTAAAAGAAGTCAGAGTATAAGCTTCACCAACATGGCTGAGCAGTTAATTCCATACTCCCACAATTTATGAGCAAATTCTGTAAATGTCTCCTGTTCTCAGTTTTAAATACACTTCCATGTTGTTTCCAATTATGTTCTCTCTTACAATGTGTCTTTAACACCAGCTGGTCCTTCCAGCTTTTTATTCACTGCAGAATTCTGATGACTTTTTTCTGATGAGTACAATTGCAGAATATCCTGTTTTGTACAGTTGTGTTAGGTTTTCACAGATGTTGCGTAGGTGGACAGCCAGGCAAGAAACATCCCTGGAAAAACACAAGAATGTAAGTATGCTTATGCTTAAGAATAGATGCATCTTGCCTTTTTGATTGCCAGTAGCTTATTGATTAGACAATCTCTTGAATGATCCCCAGGATATTGTCTTTAACATCATCAATGGGCAGCTTGTCCCATACTCCCACAATTCATTGTGTGTTCTGTTTTGAAAATGCATCCTATGGATTTTCATTTGCATCCTTATTAGGCCTAAAGCTGTCCTATGGGTGAATTTTGTCAATAACATTCAGGCTATTGAATATTTCTATCAGGTCTGTTCCTGGACTCAGAGATTCTGCTCCCTCGATCTGTCACGGTAAGACATCCCTCTATTATTCTGCATTGAACTGGTTTTTGTAACAGTCCTTTTTGTAGCATGGCAACCAAAATGATATAGAATATAAAATATCATGACATGAAATTAGGCCTTGCAAATGACCTTTATAACATTTGAACATAACTTCCCTTGATTTCAATTTTAAATTATTTACCACATGTCCTAGCATTTAATTGGATGTTTTGATCACATTCTCACAAGTAAAATGTGTTAGGTGTCAACCTTTCCAATGAATGTTTTTTGCTCCCATAGCCACAAGCCATAACAATCAGCTATATTGATTTAGATATTGAATGCATCACAGCATACGTTGAGAAACACTTGCACAATGGCGTGCTGAATGGCTATATGATCTTCTATCCAAGCAGCACTGGGGACCAGGGGTAGTGGGTTTGGAACCCATCTAGGCCTCAGTGTAATAGGTAAAACACAACAGGCTGTCTTATTTTTGCATATTCAGAGTTGCAGGGATTACGGCTGAAAATCTAAAACCTTCAACCATTTTAGGTGACAGAGGCACAGTTGCCTTTTTCAGGCCCTGTACAGGATGTCTGTAATTTAGACATTTAAAACCCATGGACCTTAAAATATTTCTTAGCAGATGATCTTGGCATATGCAGTTATAATTATAAATAATAAACATTAATTAATTAGAGTACGTGTATTCTGCGTGTATTGATCTAAATTATTTGAAATATTTAAATTGCTTTATTATTCACACTTGCCCAGATTTCGTACAAGTCCTATTTTATGCCACCTAGTGGTGACATCAAAAAACACAAGCAAGCAGCCTCTGGAGAGACTCACAGGGCCATTGTACAGGAACTTTGTCAATTTAGAGACAGGGCAGTTCAGCTACACTGGAGAGTAAATTGAGAGCAAAGCACATGTTTCTGGATTGTACATATATAGAGTAGTTTAAGTTGCTGCTCCAAATTGCTGGTATAATGAGAACATCAGAAAGTTCACATCCTAAAGGAGGTCAGTTGACTCATCTAGCCCATGTGATTCCTAGTAGCTACTTGATCCAAGAATCTCGTTAAGCAGTTCATTGAAAGAAACCAGAACATTGGCATCAACAACATGGCTATCCAACAATTCAGGTTCTTGAATATTTGTGTCAAGAATGTCAATATTTGTGTCTAGAATATCAAAGATATTCTAGTTAGAGATCCCTATAAGGGCAGGAATTAACTTGGTTTTTCACTGATGATTCCAGAGAATTAATGTCCCTTTTGTTGCATGGCATCCTAAATTACATACAAGATTTGAAATGAGGCCTAATTAATTCTTCTAAGGGCCTCATCCAGATGCTTCTTGTTAGAAATGAGAATACCAGCTTCAACAATATGGATGGCTAAGCAGTCTTGTTCCAAACATCCTCAGTGCTTTGTGTAAAGAAGTGTCTCTTGTTCTCAGTTTTAAATTCACTTCCAAGTAGTTTTCACCTGTGTACTTTGGTTCATGTAATAATATTAACGACCATAATTTATCTGGATGTTCACTTCTGTCATGCCCTCTGCAGCCAGAGGGCACTCCTTCTCTGTTCTTTCCCTAGTTTCCTGTGCTTTGCTCTCCTTCCAGTGTCTCTCTCTCTCTGGGGCTATATATTTCCGAGTCACTTATTCTGCTTTGCTCAGCATTGACGTTTGGATGTCCTGAGACCCGCCTAGCACCATGTCACTGCTCTGTCCGTGGCCTGAGGGCATAGGTTTCTATACGGCACTCCAGAACTCTTTGCACTGCTGAGCCCGGGCTAACTCCCCGTTCCGCCGCTTCGCATAGGGTCTTTTTCGCTCTCCTGCCTCTCCACGGTTTGTCCCTTCCGACATCCGTGACACTTCATTGATTTGGATTGGTCATGAACATTAACCTTTACCATTTACCAGTTCTGTATTATAGTAATTATTAAAATAATTTCAAATGTTTCGGTATTTTAAATAATAATAAGTAAAATAAAATGTTTGTTAGTATAATAAATGATACTGGCGAACATTTTGAAAACTTCCAGGCTTTTCTTCAGAAATGTAAAATGTATGAGTTTTGAGCTCCCTCCTATCTATCAACTATTCTTACAAAGAGTGAAAAACTCATTTTGTTCAGAAACCTGAACAAGAAAAATCAATAAAGATTATCATTGCTCAGAAAAAGGTTAAGAGTCTTTTTTATTACATTTCAAACTGCTGATATTTTTCAGGAGCTTAGAAAATGTACTATGAATTTTGTAATAGGAATTATATACAGTATATATTCCTTTTATAAAGCTCTAGGTGATATTTTTTTTAAACTTCTCTTAATAACAAAAACAACTCCTCAGTATCTAGGTGTGCTAAAAAAGCCAGCGTCATTCAACACTTTCTCTCTTTACATCATGCCTCAGATTGATAGATCTCTATGCACAACAACAGTTCTGCTTCTAATTTACTTTTAGGCATTTTAGGTTTCATTTAGCAATTCATTTCTTTTTATCCCTGACTTAACATAATAAAGGGGTGTTCACACAGTCATTACCATGTGGATTACTTGGTTATTAAAGATACCGAGGCACTTTTTAAATAAATTGAGTTGTTAAAGTCCCTACATTTCTTAGTCTTGGGTCTCAGATCTGGGAAAGGAGACCTCCAAAGAAAACGTGGTGCTGGTGGACATGTAGGAGCATTCTTCTCTCTCTGCCAGAAATTCCAAAACCAGTGGGCCATTTTGGTGACCAGATATACTAAACTGTAAGAGGTGCTGTCCTTAGGATGATTATGATGTCCTGATAACATTAAAGATCCCATGGCATTTTTCAAAAGAGTGTGGGTATTCTCCCTTGTGTCCTAGTTAAATGTTGTTATGGGCTTGAACATTCTGAACAACCTAAGGTTTCCCCCTTAATTCACTTGGAGACTCTCATCCCCCATACCTGCTCTGAAGTGGAGCCGCTGATATAAAGACAAAGGTGAAGAAAACAACTACTGTATAACTATAACTATAACTATAACTATAACTATAACAACTGCCAGGTATTTGCTAAAACAAATATAGCAAATACCTGGCAGATAACAGATTCGGACATATAATTAAAAGTGCAGTTTAAATTAAGGGATGTTATTCTAAAATTGTACAATGCAGAACCAAAACAAAATTTAGAATATGGCTTCCTTCAAGAAATGATTGAATGAGGTACTCAGATCAATAAGCTACTATTATTGCCAAATGAGCTAGATGGGCCTCCTGTTGTGTGACCTTTCTTTTGTTCTAATGTGTCTGTGGGTGTCTTCCAAGAGACGGTCTCTTTTGAGGTGAGAGACGTCAGTCTAATCAAGTCAATAATAGTGATTTAGTAGTGTGGGTTTTTAATCGTGGTTATTCTGTAAAATTCTGTCAATGAATATTCTTCCTTTAAAGTTCAGAATTATTAAGTAATGAATCATAACAGTTATGCGGTTCATAGATTTTATCAAGAAAATATAAAAATAATAATAAATATTTATATGATAAATGTTTCATGATTAAAAAAGTGGTCAAATGCAACGATTTGTCATGTTTCAACAGAGTCTCAGGATACATTTTTACACTACCTGGTAAGATATTCCTGAAGTATTTATATCTCAGTACTGTCAGCCCTGTTTTATACAAGTGGTGCCAGTGGCTAAATATCAGTGAATTCTAATTAGATTAAATATTTCAAAACACCAGTCCACCAGTCCTTTGTCAAATTCACTGGTTACTATGTTTTTCTTAATTAGAATTTAAGCATTGTGAGCTTCGACACCTTTCAAAGTTGTCATTTCTTTCACACAGTGAAGCTATATTTATTGGTTCTGTTCCTCAGATTATTTTAGATTTAGACTTCAGTCAGATAATGCAATTATACTGTAATAATAATACAAACAGGACCTATTATATTATTATGTAACACGAGTTAAAAAATCACTTTTCACCCTATTTATATTCTATACAGTACTTAAATTCTATTGCTTTTTGTAAAGTTTATTAAAACTAGTTAATCCTCATTCTGAGTGGAAAAGATTTTTTTTGCAGCTGATGGCTCTTTTTCCATTCTGTTCTCTGTAGCAGATGTACCCCTCGGCAACAGCTATGTGTCCATTTATTGCATTACAGGAAATTATTGGAATGTGGATATCTCTTAAAAGGCCTCAGGTAATCATTGCTTTAGCCCTGCTGCCTCAAAACCGGATAACAAAACCAGATTAGCCCTCCCGGTAATCCCTTTAAATCGCTTGCTTTAACATGATGGTACACCGGCATAACTGGATAACTGGTCTTGTTCTGCTCTTTTAAATCTCAGGATGTCAGCTAATGACATGAGCCAGACTCTTACCCATGATCACGGAGCTCAACCTCTGCGGGGATGAGCACCTTTACTGGTTAACCCATTGGCACTACTTTAAAGAAATTTACCATCAGATGATTGATTGATTGGTTGGTTGGTTGGTTGGTTGATTGATTGATTGGTTGGTTGGTTGATTGCTTGGTTGGTTGGTTAATTGGTTGGTTGGATGATTGATTAATTGGTTGGTTGGAAGATGAGAATCCCTACCTTTTTCTTTTGCCTTTAATCCATATCAAATGAGATGTTCTCAGTGCAAACCATTGATACAGGGAAAAATCTCACATCTTTCTCTACCTTTTTATAATAATTATAAAATAGCATTACAGTAATTTTACTTATTTGTCTCTCATTTATTTTCCAATTACATGAAATCTTGAGGAGTTAATTCTTCAGTCGTGTTAACTTTATTAGTCCTTCCACTCATTTTTTATGTTACGGTGCTGTAATAACCCTTATTATGTACTGTACACTCTAAAAAACTCTAAAACTCTAACTCTAAAAAACACAGTTTCCACCAACATAAGCATCTAGAGCTGGAAAATCTAACATGTTTAAACAAGAGAGCCTGTACAATGTGCCGACAGATTATATAACTCAGCCTGTAAGAAGATGATTCTGGGTGCAATTGCAATTTTGGAGGCAATTGCATCAGTGCAACTTGAAAATGAAAGGCAAGAGAGAGAATGTTTAAAACATAGTTAAAAGAAGAATATTCAGAAATTCACCCAAAGAAAACTTTACATAACCTATCTGTGGTCTATCTGTTTCTGTTGTTCTTGTTGCTCCTATTGCAGGTAAATTAAAAGTACCAGAATCTGTTAAGTGCTTTTCTATCATCGTAAGAGGAGAGAATTATCCAGATTAGTGAGACACTTATCCTTGAGTAACATGCCATCTGAATGTGTAATTATTTTAGGAGAGAAAGTTATCTATGGAAAGGGGCATACAAGATCAATGGTTAGTAAACAAAATGAAATTATTCTCCTGCTGCACCACCCAGCACAAGAATTTTAGAATTTTTTTTTTCTCTTTCATAAACCAGGCAGCCAACTTGAAAACAATTATTGAAAAAAACTGTTTTAAAAATCTTTATAATAGAAAATACAGATAGATATTTACTTACTAAGAATATTTACTGTTGCACTGATGCTGTTATACCAGTTGGGGCACATCTTTTACTTTTGGAAAAACATGAGAACTATGTTTTACATTTTACAACAGGTGTATTGTAAAAGGGCTAAACATGACCCACATATAGCGAGTTGCTTTCCATGAGCTACTGAAATATATGAAATAACAAAACAAACAATATGTACGTTACCATAATGATACACAAGCGATCCCACTTAATGTCTTTTTAAAAAGTTTCTGTTATAACTGACTGGCCAATGAAACTTCAAGATCACAGTGATTTATATCACTAGGTCTTTTAGGAATTATCACTAAGAATTCTAGTGACACTGAATGAGGGCTGTGTCAGAGGTTTTATGAAGTAAGTCTGTGTGAGTGAGAAACAAGGTCCAAATCCATGTGTCTAATAGCTAATAACTAGTGGAAGATGTGATATTTTCTTTTTCTTCTGCCCAGGCTAAGTCTCCTAGTGTTACAAATTAATGCAAGCCCAGATAGCATTTGAAAATAACTCAAGATGAGGAATCAACCTGGAGTAACTGTTTGCCCCAGCAAGGTGAAAGCCAACAGACTTCTTCTGAATCAACAGGGGCCGGATCACACAGGTGAAACGTGGAAGAAAGGGAAGTGTACTGAAATCTGTTAATAGGAGGCGCTGTTAACATAAACAGCTGTAGAAGTCTGGAACAAACAATTCAGCCTTTTGTTGTTGTTTGTGTTGGTACCCTGGTGACATTCGAGACATTGCTGAATGACATCTTCACATCACTTATTTGAAGAAATCAATTATTTATGAATCCTGTGTGATAGATTTCATGTCTTGTTGTGTTGTTTTTCGGAGGCGGGGGGGGGGGGGGTTGGGGTGCAGTCCCTTCTGAGCTCCACCTCACCACAATGCATCACTGTCTAATTCAAAGCATGAACACTGAACCACATAGGAAGAAAACACGAGCAGCCATCCATGTGAGTGCGACAGTTACATGAAGTGGCTTCATCTGTCACACAAGAACACCTTTCTGTTAGATCATTTGAGTTGGGAAATTGGTTTAGTTGAAAAGAATGCATTCCCAGGATAACGCTCCCTAGAAAGAACTTAACATAAATCTTAAGATGACAAAATAAATTCTGCTCAGACTACTTAAGGTGGCCAGCTTGCTTTAAATTACTTTTATATATCAAGCATAATTATGCCGCAGCATATTTCAAAACTTTTTGATTTCCGTATAAAGCTTTTATTTATAACAAAGTTACCTTTATTCAGTGATGAAAGACATACAGTATGTGGTGGTATCTGCCTGTAGATGGCATCATATCCCATCATGAATATTAATAAGAGTAAAGATCACTTTTTCATAGAATAGCATTGAAGAATATTATGCGGTCTAGTCATTAAGCCATAAAGCCAGTATAAGACAAGTCCTTAAAGTACTCCAATAGGAAAATCAAAATATCAGGCAGGGTGAGAAAAATGTTTTTGCACAATCCATTTCTTTCTGAGGAAATTTGCCCATTTAGAGTTTTACATTAAATTATGAATAATGTTACTCAGCTAGCGCTTGAAGGCACACATATGAATCATATCATACATATATTTCAAACTTGGAACCCCCTTATAAGTTACCAAAATGTCAGCCAGCAAGTGAAAATAAATGATTGAGTTGGATGAGAACTGAGCTGACAATTTCCTGGTCCAAGATGACACATTTTACAACAAAGTAAAACCCATTACCTACTGAAATATTAATTTGGTTCTGGAGTAGAGGGGACTTTCTAAAGGCTGAATCTGCCTACAATCAACGAATTTTGTATCACTTTAAAGTCTACTCCTCTAGTGTCTTTTTTGTATCTGACATTCACTCAGAGTACCAACCACACTTCAATGCTGTTCCAGTCCTTCCTGGATGTATTTCTTGCATTTTGTGTTATGCTGATTTTCACCTTGTTGATTCAGGTGTTCAGCATGCTACCTTACAAAGCCAGACACAATAATTTGTGAAGCAGCAAACTAAGTGAGACTTTAAGGCATCAGATATATTTTTGACTGTGCTACATGACTCAAGAGAGGACTAATCCTGTTACTTATTTTGTCATATTCACAGAGCTGCTTTAACAGCTGTGTCATTGGTGCTCCTGGACCAGTAAAGGGTAAATAGTTTTGTCAGGGTCCACTCATGTCAGCTGGACCTCTGGGATTTTGAGGACTGAGTGATTCCCAATCTGAATCCCTATATATTTTTATTGTACATTCCTGTATACCACAAAGTCAAATTTCACATGAACCCAAGATGAATAACAACCTTAAAAATATAATAGCCAGAACTGCAGTGAGCATTAAGGATAAAATGCTGGTTACAGCAATAAAAAAACAAGTCTGCCACAAATTCATGACAAAAAGTTCACAGGTCAAAAATATTTTAACATGACAAAAAACTTGTCTCAATGTTTCCTTTTTTAAAGGTTCAGGAAACTATTTTATTTTGCTGTGGCTTTGACAGTTTCCAGCCTGATCCGAGTAGCAAGGTTGGGCCTTGCTAACTGGGTTCCTGCTATAAGAAATGTTGCTAGTAGGTGTCAATCTTCCACCTGGGGAGCACAATAAAAAAATGTATCATTTATAGTTTTAAAACTGGAATAAAATGTGTTGAAATAATCTATATGACCTTTTGAAAGAAAAGGGAGGGAAAAAAAGAAAGAAAAGAAGTATAATTGATTAGTCTTTTTCAGTTTTACTATTATGATAACCTGTAGGAGTAACAGGGAGATCCAAAGTCTACCATGGCTAAATGTAATCTTCTTTCTAACCAGCTGTAGGCCCCTTGGAATGCTATCATTTGTACGCGATAAGCAGAATGTTCTAAAAATGTCACAGGCTTCTTAGTTCTGAAGTGCATTGTAGTTTCCATGGGGAGGAAATCCAAACACCACAAGTGACAGTAGAGGATTATTTGAGCCCTGAACATAATGCATGATACAGCACATTATTGTGTAGTATATATATGCTGTTAACCTTCCATTCATCATTACCTATTCTGACACATAGCTTCCACAACAGTCCTGCTTAACATATGTGCATTGTTGTGCATTAATTACTGTATAATCAAACTCAGGTATTTTCGGATTTGTTAAATTGTTTAATTTTTTTGGATAACTTCAGATTTCTTTTGAGAAAGAAAGCACATCACACCAAGATGGGATGAGAACTGAAATTAATTGTTCAAACTAAGCCATGTAGGTTTTTTTTTTTGCCTCTGCAAGCATCTGGAGATGTGAATTTAATACCATTGCAATTAGTTACAGTTCAGCTTTCCTGTTTCCCATCTTTCATCAAACAAAGCTTTGTTATAGTCAGGCATTCTGCATACCTTACAGAAGCATTGAGAAAAGCAGTGTGCATGGGAACCGTGGAGAAACAGACCTTAAGGTGATGCTTAAAGATAATAGAATTCCCAGTGAATTACTACTGTGCCTTGCCTGGAACAGAATGTGAATAACTTCTGTAATTTCTCTGTACTCTGCTGTAGTTAGTTTCATATTGCACATTGATGTAATAGTTCTCCAGTTCGTGTCAGAGGAGACCCCACAAACAGAACTGAAGTCAAAATGTCACAGAGGTCAGAGGAATTCTGTAGGTTCGTCATGTGTTATCCCCGTGCAAATCAGCTGGAATTCATTACTACTTCAGACAATAAATGCCACCAGAAAACTTAGCAACTGGCCCTCACTTGGTAGGACTGGGTGTGTAGGAGTAGCCACTATGTCATCCTCTGCAAGGCAAAACCATTGCAGGGAAGGTTAGGGAAGGAGCACAGGGCAAATTACCACAGATCTAAACATTTCCGAGAAAACTGCCCCACAGAAAAACATATACAACAAAACCTAAAGCATGCATGTGGCACATGCTGAACAAGCAGGACAAATGGAGATAAGCGATCAAAACGCAAATGTAGAGCAACCGCTTATAGTTACTGGATGTTCATAACCTTGCGCCCACAGACCCCTAGTCCTCATCATGCCAGGTTCAATCTAGGAATCCTAGGAATGGCCCCTTTGTTCAGGGAGTCTTATCTTGTGAAACTGTACAGTACCACATAGTTTGTGCTGTGGGTGGACAGAAATGCCTTGGTTATCATTTCCCTCGGAGTCGACATGGACCAGAATTGGATGTGAGAAGGACTTTTTGAAACATTCAGGAGGTGCCACAAAGTAGTAATGACCCTACTTGAAAAACAGTGTATGAAACAATGTCTTTATATAAAGCATTTTCTGGGGCTGATATGTGAATCCCCAGATTTTGTATGTAGCAGGGCTATTTCTTAATAATGTTTCCTTCAGATTTCAGTTCATTTCATTAACCTGCATAATCGGGCATTTTTAGACTTTTCTTTACAGCTGACACTTTAGTTAATGATCTAAGTCCCTAAAGATACTAGTACAATATTGAGAGACATCTTGAATTAGAACTATTAGGCAAATTATATGTCAGTTAAGTAACAAAGAGCTAATAGTAATGTTAGGCAATAGACATTGTGGCCACTGGAAAGCCTCAATGACTGCAGATTTTCAGTCTACCCAAGCTCTTTACTACTTAATTGATGTAATTATTGGCTTAATTAACCCAGGTTTAACAATGATACAACCCCCCCCCCCCCACCCCAACATCTATAGGCTGTGGGAGAGTTTTGTGGAAAGGTGTGAGTTATTATGGTAAAAACACCAATATCTATCTGATATTAATAGCTGCTTGGAAAGAGAACTGCAAAAAGACTGGGAAGGTTTTTAAACTACATATTGATAGCCATAGTAAAAAAGCTGACAAAAGGACTAGCTACATTGTAGTTGGTGGTTATGGTTTGCACTTAATTATAGAACAAGGATAATTTGTGTATCATTTTGCTTGTTCTTGGTCATGCAACTGGTTTCTTTGTTGATAAATTGCTCAATGGACCAACCACCTAAAAACTCAATGTGCAATGTTAGGAAAGATAATTTAAGCATGTTTGCAAATACATTAATAAATGACTGATTTAAAGAATCAAAATACATGCCAGTAAGAACTCTTAAAACACCACCTTGTTTTTATGGACCACAACTGAACTTCACAACATTGCCCTCCATACTGCTATGTGTATAGGGCAATGTTTACATCAGAATTAATCATTAAAAGAATTTTAAAAGGTCTCATCTTACCCTTCTGGTATTTATAGAAATTAGAACATCAACTGACCAAGTCCATCCCAGTTAATATCCCTTAGTTATCCCTTAGCAAATAGTTATTGCCCATTCGCTTCTCTCTATCTCTTCTCCTTGAACTTGAGCAAAGTTCAAATCAATCATTTGCCTGCCATGAGCAAATACTATGTGGAACCTCTTCCAGATTGTGTAACTGTGGGTGATGACACAATTTCTTCATCCTCAGAGCAAAGAATCCCGGTCTATAGTCACAGTGTATGTTTTGTGTTAGTTAGTCTTAATTTAAAAATATTATAAAAGAAAGAACTAAACAAAAGCATTCCACAGTTTCATTTTCTTCTAATTAATGTCTAAAACAGGAATCTCTAACCTGGATCTCCAGTCCAGCAGGTTTTGTAGGTCACCATGGATCTACCAATCTCTTGAGAAATGGATCAATTCCATTGTGATCAATTAAACAGGTGATTTGTTAAACCGAGTAAATTAGAGACCATTTTGGACTAAAGTCTAAGTACTCTTCAACCCTCAAGGCCCAGAGTCCTCTTAGCTGAACAGATGACTTGCTTGATTTGTCAATAGCTCATAGGTGTTGTCAACACCTACTATAAGATACGCAAACAAGTGACTTATAAGACTAACTGTATTGGGGCTCTCCAAGACCAGGGATGGAGACTCTGCTATAAACATTATAAACCAATTATGTCCTAGTGTCCCAGGCACAAGATGAATATATATTTATTTTTTGAATGGAATCAAATATGATGCTGAGCTCCAAAATAAGGGTTTTATTCCTTCTCAAAAATACAGAAATGCACTGTTAATATAAAAACAATAAAAACAGTCTCAGGTGAAAAAGGTATGAGTCCTGCCCTGCAGTGGTGCAACTTTAATCCATTTTTAGAAGTCAGTTATGATACATGTGGGTATACAGTACGATGCTAAATCCAAGAAGCTTGTATGTAATAATCATAGCGCTGGTTATCCATATTTCTAACAAATTCATTAAGTGTGTCTAAAAATATTCTTGTTTTTCAAATCAATTAAAGCTAACTTAATAAGAAAGCTAGGAACATATGTAATACATATAGCAATATTATGAGCTCTGTGCCTATGAAATGAATTGCAATGTGGTTTAAGAAATACCTATGCGAAGTTAGATTGTTTATCTCTAAAATACTACATTGGTGGGACTTTACATTCTTTAGGTTTTACAGTACATTACAAAGCTTTTTAAAAGACTTGAACTTAAGATAACTGTATGTGATGTGTAGAGTAATGTAACAGAACTGCAAACATTGACAGTGCATGTCAGACTTTAAAGTCGGAATAATTTTAAAGTTGTGTTTGATTAGATCAACATTGTATTTTTGCCTCAATAGAAACATTCCATATATTTCTTCTCAATCCCCATTATTTAATCAGCAAAAACTAAAATTCCAAAGGGAAACTACGAATCTACAATATTTAATTGCCTTGCGTTCTCAGAAAGGAATTTATTGAATGATTAAAAAGGAACAGCATTTAAAGAAAGGAAGTTTAATTAACTGGAAGTAATTACAACACCAAATGAACAGTAGGGGATGCAGTTAAGTGTCTCAGAGATAAAAATGAGGAAGTTTTTAGAGCTTCACCAAGGAAAGATTCAACAATATGCCTCAGATTGAGTAAAGACATAGTTCTAGATTAAATCAACAGTCACTCAAAATAGGGTTATTACCCACTGACTAGAAAATTGCTAATGTAGTGGCCTTCCACAAAAGAACAAGAACACTGAACCAAGTAATTATAGACTGAACGCTTTTGGAATTTAAAAATGTGGGGGATGAGGGACTTGAATTCGAGTAAGAAACCTGGGGTTGTATGGCGTTTTAAACCTTTGTGAAAGAAAGCGGTCTGGAAGCATTTCAACTGAGATTTCAGCATTCTGTTGCTAAAGTTGCGAGATAATTGCAAAAGAAGCTAATGAGAAATCCTACTATTTCCAGGAAAAGAAATATTATTTTTACTCCCAGAGTGTGTTACCACTGAGTTCCATACTACAACATTGCTCGTGAGATACATCACAATAAATATACAGTAATGGTGTGGACAGCATTGTCAGTTGTAGTTGTGGTGCAAAAATGTACTGTAAGTACCATAATCCATATTGAGCAAACATACAGACATTTTTTCTTGTTTTTACGATTATAATCCTAACATTATAACATTTTTTTTCTTGAAAATTGAAACATATCGTGGGAATCAAATGGTATCACCGAGCCCAATATTGTTAACAAACCAGTTCAAATATTAAATCTAATATATTTGTACAATTTATTGCTCATCTAATACAGGTCAGATAACATAGAGATAACATACTGCACACTATAGTTTCATTTAGATTTTACTGACAGGTTTAAATCAATGTTTTGCTTGATGTGTGCCTTAAATCATGTTCTGAAGTTTTAAAAGTTTTAAAAGAACATCATTTGTAAATGCTTTTACTACAGAACAGTTTGCTTGTTCTATAGTTCTCCACTAATGGAGTAATTAGTTTATTAAATTTCTGCCAAATGTCTCTAAATCGACAGTCCCACTCTTTGAATTCTGGCCTTCTCTGTGGCCCCATGACAAGATCTTTCACTGGATGATAGTACTTTTGACAGAAATGCACCTGAGATGTAGGATGTTCTGCCTATGCATTATGAGCTTCTCCCTCTCTATCTGTATTCAATACCCATTTCAAAACACACTGCTTCAGGCTAGCATAAATAAATGAATTTCGTTCTGTATCTCAACATTTCTTTCTGCCTGTGTGCTGTTCAATTTTTATCCCCAATTGTAAAATGCTAGAGATGACTTTACATGACAGGAAGTCTATAAAAAGTTTATTAAATATTCAAAATATGATATTGAGCTAACCACACTTAATAATGAAAGAGAATTTAAAAAATTAGAATTTTAAGAATGACAAATTGAAAAGGTCAATGATCTTTATTATATACATTTTGTTTTTGATTTTGTGTCCTTTCATGCGGCAATAGTTCATTTTGCAATCAACGTCAAAGGGTCATTTTGATGTCCTCCTGTAACCTCAAATATTACATCAATTAAGTATGGATCAGGCAACTTGTTTCAGAGTTCTAAAAGTGATATTCCTTCTATTTTTGTCACAGTTGCTCACTGAAATGTTTACAGATAAGTCATCTGGTGACTCTTGCCACATATTTTCCATTGGACTGGAGGCCAGACTCCAAAGTCACCATTTTCAACTTCAGCAAGAACAAATCTCATTCTATTTTATTTCATAAGGAGCAAAATATAGTGCCAAATTTGACGAAATTTGTAAAGCTCAGAAGTGGGAATATTATATTCAGGTATGATCTGATCAAAAGATTTCCAGACTTACTCGTGACTTTTTTGAACACTTCTTTTTCTAATAAGGAAAGCGATTGAAGAAATCTGTATTCTTATTTAGGGTGATTTAACCCCTTGGTGGAAATAATGCATTAGCATTAGATCCCACCCTGGTCATTAATGTACAATATCCTATTATGGTCTATTTCACCTTATTATGAGGTTTATATCTTCATAGATTACACGACTTTCCATGAAGTGAACATTACTTATACTTTCTATGAATTAATCAAAGTATGCTAAATATTAAATCTGAATTTTTACAATAGTTTATGATTCATCATTGACTCTGAAATATATCTGATTATAGACTGTGTTTAGTGTAAAGAAACAATTCTTAGCCATCAAGATCCCCTAACAAAAATAATTACGAGAACTCTTTAAGTAAGAAGCTTACCAAGCATTGAAGTAAACAGAGTGTTACGACCGCAAGTGTCTAGGGGTAAAGGGGTGTAACATTTAGGATGATTCTTTTGGAAGCAGGGGGGGTTTTGGTGAGGGACTAGGGAGCGTGATAACAAGGGTAAGGAACTAGAGTGGTGCCAAAGGAAAGAAAATAACAAACAAAATGGAGCGGGCTAGGACAGTGAGGGAAAGCTAATCTCAAACTCAATGATGATGACGTCATACTGAAAGTGTGGTGTGATGGTTGGCCAATGGGGAAGGGAGAACAATCAAGGGTCAGCAGTGTGGACATAACAGAAAAAACACACAGAGAACACACACTGGGACGTAACACAGAGAAAGAAGAAAGAGGCATAAAACTATACACACTACAAGCAAAACTGAACATTTCCCAGATTATTTTCATGTAGGGCTCTCAATAACCTGCAGTCTGCCTATATGCAATAACACAGGAACCTGGATTCCTTAGTTTGGCCCAAAGAGTCATTTAACCATGGCAGGACTAAAGGCTAGAGAGCACAGTACGTCACTATCGATATAAACGTTGATGACCTACAGTATATTAAGCGAACATGTTATTGACTAGAGCGCATTGAGTCTATTGACCTTTAGTTTTGGTAAATATACTGCATTTGCCCAGTTGTCAAGGTATATGTTGATTTGGGGACACAGATAGTAAAGACATGGTGAAAGACCAACACTTGCTTTTAAACAACACCTACTTCCATTCACACACAGACCCACCACAAAAAAAACCAACAATCCAATCCCATGGAATTTTAAGACTATTCAATGAGCACAGTGTTCCAGAAAGCAAAAGCAAAGTATTTGGAGGCTATGACCAATAATTTGGCAAATAATTATTGGGCAAAAATTGTACATGAATAGGGAAGACAACAGCCAATATAGAACAATAAACAGCATAGACAGAATTTATAAATTGGCACCAGCATGCATGAGAAACCACCTCACAGGGTGTGAGAAACTGGAAATGTCAGGAAACAATCAGACTGCCACACAATAGGAAGGCAAGAAAAACAGCTGTCAGTCTTTTTACTTCATTTCCATTACCCACATACCCATAGGGAGACAGATATTCAGCCATATATGGGACTTGACACTGGACAGCTTAAAAGAAATAAATGTACAGAAAAAATCAACAGAAAAAGGGATGTTGTGACAGAAATCTTGGAATTCAAAACAATTTACAGTGTATCTGAAAGGTGTCATTGTCATATAAAATACTCAGTCTACATTGCAGTTTTCAGAATTGTCCTTCACTTCCATTATTCAACACTTTAAACAGACTCATATTATTAAAACAATGTGATCTATTATGAACAGAGAATGTACGCTTAAAATCACATTTGATTCCTACTAATTCCCATGGATAATTTGCTGAAATTGTATGTACTTATAAAACAGCAATAAAAAGTTTCAAATTTATTCTCAAAAAAGTTACAAATCTTTTTTGGGCTAAATTGGTAAAGAATAAATTAAAAACAATTTATGTGACTCCAATACAACATAAAATCAGTTTAACTCAAACCTCCAGAGCTACTGATTTTTCAGTTGGGAATGCAATCTAATAATTCACAACAATACTTAAAAATAATAATGAAAAAGACCTACAAAATGCACCTGAATTTTAAACACAGCCGGGATTTATTAAGGCTCAGAGGAAGAGAATGTCTGTTATTAGCTCAAGAGTTTAGCTTAGGTTCTGCTTTGTGTTTACACAGTACGATATGATCAAGCAGTGTCAATTAGAAAACAAAAGATAAACTCATAAGAAAAACATTCATGCAAAGATAATTTGAGTCATATTACTGTTGCTTGATGTTAATAACTTCTCTGAGTGAACATACATTTAATATAACAGCTCATCCTGTTCATTAGAGAAAATGTATTAATAATGTGTGGTTATTAGCAGCACATTGTAGTGGAAATAATTATGGAAACAAAGAGCTGGAGGAAATGTAATGTACACAAGACAAAACAGTATCTTTTGTGTAAACATGGAATGTTGCCTAAAGCAGTGCTGTATTCTAATGGCACAATATGACTGGTTGCCTAACATGATGGGCTTCAAAAGGTTACTCCTGTTGACAGAATGTATAAAAATGCAAACTATCTAAACACATCAAAGAGTGGATCTTGTAATGACCTTGAATGACTTTGTGACAACTGGTCATGTTAATGTTTCTTCAAAAAAGAAAGAATATAAGTACATAAGTCAGATGCACATGAGCACTAAATCAAGGGTTTTCAACCACGCTCTTGGAGTTTCCCCTGAAGCAGGTTTTATTAGCAGCAATTAAATCAACAGTTTCTTTAAATCTGGAACAAGATAACAGTGATCACTTAAACTGGTGATTTTTAAAATAATTTAGTGACTATTAAAGACAACAAAGCTAAGAATTTCTGTTGTGCGTGTTAAATGGGCAAAGTAGAATTCCCACACCAAAGAAATAGTGTACAGTTTAAGTTCCTCTATGAGTCCCACATAAAGTTCTATTACAGTATGTTTTCTTTCACATCCCTATAGAACATTCAACACAGTCTCTGAATGTCCTAAATTCTTTGCATATCAACTGTGTACTTTTGTGCAAATGTCTGTATAAAGTGTTTTCATTTGTTTGGAATTATACTCAAACTAATAACGGGGGCCCAGTTAAAGAGGGAAACTATTAAATCACCAGAACCCTTCATAGCGCACAAATGGAAAAGCTCCGTCTGGCGAGGAGGATTATTTTTAGTTGTGAGTGCATTCCACCACCCTGACTGCGCCTTTCCCTGAGAGAGGTTCAATGGGTTCATTGCTGGCTTGTTTTTATTCGGCCTGTGGCTACTGCCACCCAGCTCATGTGTCAGCTGAATGATCGGAAGGCACTCCAAGACCCCTCTGGGCTTTTTCATTGGTGGAGAGGAAGGTGGCATCTGTAGCCACCTCTCCCTCCTGAGGAGAAGTGATGAAAAGGTTAATATGCCATAGCTTTCTTAAGATAAAACACCCCACTGGACTGTTGAATCAAACTGGATGATATTATTCATGCGAGCACTGTACGTTGACTGCCTTGTTTGGGAGACAGAATAAATGGCCATTTAATGGTTTTCTTGGTTTTACTGTTAGGGAGTTATGGGGATTGATCCATGTGAGTAGGCTCTACTCTGTTTGTAGCACAGGTTTGACATTTTGCCTCCATTCAATTTCCCAAACATTGCCCGTCCTCATTTCGTGCTTCACGGGCCATTTTTTTATTATTCTAGAACTTATATTTTAAATTATTTCACAATTGTGACCTCAGAAGACTTAGACTAGCACAAAACCCATGCAGATAGAGTATAATAACTCTTCATATTTGATCACTATAACAAATAATATTATGGTTCATAAAGACTATAGGTAAGCCAAAGAATTACTAAAATAGCATAAAAAATGTTTATATGTAGTAAACTGCAATGAAATCAGTCGTGTGGTTTTTGAAGAAAAAAGGTGCACAGCTCATTATTTCCAAGGGATATACAATCCTGTGTTTACGACAGCTGATAAAATACAGTACCAAGTTTATGATATACAAGAACCATATTGTGAACTATTTAATTATTAAAAAGCAAAACTAGCCTATATATTAGGAAAGGTTAAAATACAGGGACAATAAACATCCAAAGCAATCTATATGGGTGGTCTAAATTATGGCTACAACTGTTAATCTAATAAAGAAGAATATACATAAACATTAAAACTTTTTATTCATGTCAAAACTATATAAAAGTTTGTGTCTTTTACTATCGTTCTAGTTTGTATATTCCATTGACACAGTAACCCCTATGAATAAGACATATTTACAAGAATTTTGAAGAAGTCAGAATTGCAGAGCCTGAAATGGAACTTGTGAGTCTAAACTCATTGACCTCCTTCACCAGTTTGCTTGGCTACACTCAGTGGCAGAACTATTTTGTTCTGTTTATTCTGTTTTGCAGAGATTCACTCTGTCAAATATAAAGATGACAGATCTTTCTCTAAAGGCTCACAAGGTAAACTAAGGTAAAACACCTTTAAATACCTTGGAGACATTCAAACATTCCTACTAAATAACATTCAGTCTTATCTTCTCATACAATGAGGATTTTACTAATGTTATGTGTTAATGTGTCTGTTAGCTAGATTAACTGAGGCAGATGAATCTGTAAGTGTTGCACTGCAAGAAAAGGTGTTGAGAAAGTCCTTAGGGTTTTAGAACTCAGTTAAATCTTAAAGGGGAACTGCAGTCCCAATTTCTCAGTAAATCTCAGTAACAAAATAAATTCATTGACAGTATTTCGAATTAAGCACAAAATCTTGAACTTTTATAAAAGTACTGCAAGTTGCCATGTTGTCGAAAACTTGTATTCGAGTTCCTTCCTGGAACCCTTCCTGCTCACTAGTCACTGTAATGATTAATGTTATATGATTTATGAGCAAATAAGTACAGGTTGTACAGCAGACATTTCACTACAGAAATGTTCCAACTTATTCAGAGTTAAATGACAACTGTCAACAAAACCGTCTCGAAATCAAGAGCAATATTTCTATTGGATTAAAAGAGATGTATTCAAAAGCCTGTTTGTTTACAAAGTCATAGGTTCTCTGCATGTCACCGGACTTTTGGTTGCCTCACTCTGAATCGCAGAATATGGCACCGCACATACCTGGAAATTTTGGTGATTTTGTGATGTAAATTGGAGGTTTTACAAGTTGCTGTGTACATTTATTTTTATTGAAGCACTCATCAATGCTGATTCTTTCTAACACCAAAATATAAAAATAGCATTGCAGTTCCACTTTAAGTGAAATTCTCACCATTATCCTGCTGAGCCAGACCTCAGGTGTATAAAACATGAATCTTCATTGTTGTCTTTCTTTGCCCACTCTATTTCAAATCTTTGTATTTGACCCTGTCTTTCCTGAGGGTTCCAACCTTCCGGTACTAGAAAACAAGTGCCCAGCAAAGGTGTCAGTAAAATGCATTAATCAGCTTGCATTCAATTTCCCATTACTCTTCTGCTTGATTCTATTGTTGTTGCTCAGAGCAGCTCAACACACTGAATTACACATGCTAGTTAAGAGAAAATGTTCTTGTATTTCTGATTTGAGTTATATAACACTTGAAGTGTCTTGCACAATCAACCGTCATCCTAAAAACACTAGTGTTGTGGGTCTCATTTTGAAATGCAATTTCATTTCATATTCAGCTACTCCATAGATATCCATATATTTGGTCATTGTAACACGGGATTGCAATTCAAATTTCATACTTTATCAGTATTTAAAAATCTGATTTCCTGAATAAAGTTGAGCAGACAGAAATGAGCAGCACTCAGACGCTCATGTAAAAATGAAAAAGGATTGTATAGCCCAATGAAGTCTGAAATGTTAAAAAGATATATTTAAAAAGCAAATAATCAAAAACAAATTTATCTTCTCACCAGGGTAATATATCTCTGTGACTGCCTTAACATATGTGATTTCAGTCAAAGATTTTACGCTGCAAGGTTTTCTGTGAGTACTCCTTGTTTACCTCTCAGATTTATGCACACTTATTGATTTTCAGCTGATCTTTTCAGATCGCAAAAGGTCACTGGGTAATTGGATTGGTTGAACACTTTGTCAGTATGTTCAACATGTCTTTTTTTACAGCTCTTGCAAATTTTAGCAAGAGTTGAAAAAGCGAAGGGCAGCAACACCAGCTAGTGGTGGGCATGATGGCTGGTGCTGCCATGAATGGTTTTTCCCAGCTTTGACAGAAAACTGGAATCTTGGCAAGGAAAATACAGGAGTCAGTTTCTTGGCAGTCACATCTTAATGAGAACTGTGCTGCATGTGTTAATGATCTATTAATACAACAGTGTAATTAAAGTGTGGGCTTTTTTGAGTTGTACATCCTCAAACAATAGGCTGTCATTCCATCATGACAGAAGGAAAACAAGGAAAAAGTACCCTCAGCTGTCATTTGAATTCGTTTCCTTGTCTTTTCCATGTAACCAGCTCATTTCCTTTTCAATCTTTTCAGGCATTAAAATGTTTTCATTTTTTTTTCTCTGGAAATAGAAGAGAAGGCATTAAGTTGTCACCTGCTAGTGATGTTAGATAATTTAGAATACTACATCATTTGTTGACCCATGTCCCAGAGCAACAGAAGAGAGAGCAGGACAGCTACAGTACCTGCATATGCCAGCAGCCATATCACCCTGCAACTCACAACAGGCAACCCCCTGAAGCTAAGCAGCTGTGAGCCTGGTCAGTACCTGAATGGGAGACCTCCTGGGAAAAACTAAGGTTGCTGCTGGAAGAGGTGTTAGTGGGGTCAGCAGGGGGCGCTCACCCTGCGGTCCATGTGGGTCCTAATGCCCCAGTATAGTAACGGGGACACTATACTGTAAACAGGCGCCGTCTTTCGGATGAGATGTAAAACCGAGGTCCTTACTCTCTGCGGTCATTAAAAATCCCAGGGCGTTTCTCGAGAAGAGTAGGGGTGTAACCCCGGCGTCCTGGCCAAATTTCCCATTGGCCCTTACCAATCATGGCCTCCTAATAATCCCCATCTATGAATTGGCTTCATTACTCTGCTCTCCTCCCCACTGAGAGCTGATGTGTGGTGAGGGTTCTGGCGCACTATGGCTGCCGTCGCATCATCCAGGTGAGGGTGGAGGGGAGTCTCCATTACCTGTAAAGCGCTTTGAGTGGAGTGTCCAGAAAAGTGCTATATAAGTGTAAGTAATTAATTATTAATTATTATATGGTCACTCCTGTGACCCAACACCCAAAACCTGGGAACGTCTGATGGTTTATGTGAGGTCATTAGGAAACCCAGTGAATTAGGTCATAGCAGAGTGGAGCTTTTTGTTGTACACCTGAGGTAATTTTGTGTTAGACCATCTTGGTGATGTCTGCTTAGTCTAGATATAGTATTTCTCTCCCTACAGTGTACTAAGCCTCCCTACTTTAGAGGCAACTGTGAGAAAAGGAATCAACCTTTTATAACATATTATAACATACACCAATGGTCACTAGGGTATTCTTCCACTTACAGAGGAGGTTTCAGTAAGGGAAATTGTAGTTTATAGTTTATCAACATTCTCCAAAGAGATTGCAACAGAACATATGTTTTGAAATCATTTAATAGGAAATGTTTCTCATGACTGTTAAACAGCCAAGCTGCAGTTCCTTCAGCAAATCACCATAATGGTTACATGGACATGCAGTTTTTATTGTATTTGGCGTACTGCATTACTTGGCCATAATGTATTGCATACACCCTGGACACATAGCAGCTCTATTTATATTGAGATTTATCTGAATTTATCCTATTCAATCTCTATTGCACTATTATTATGTAACCTTTTTTTGTAACTTTAATTTTGTGATATTTATCCCTACCTGGCGAGCTCGTAGAAAAGACATTTCATTGTCAGCAATTACTGCTGCACACTGTATCGTTGTGCATTTGATAAATAAACTTTGATTGATTGATTGACTGTAATAGATTGGTATCGCATCAGAGTGTATCCCTCCTTGCACCTGTTGCTTGATGGGATAGGTTCCGACTCCCCAGTGACCCTGTATTGGATAAAGTGGCTGAAAAACGGATGGATTGATGTTTCTCATGAAAATGCATTCTGTTGCCTAAGACAAGTAGTCTGTCACTGTCCATTGTTGTCCAATCAGTCATGATCATACTAAAAGTGTACAATAATTTACAAGGACAAAAAAGGAACTTTATTGTATAAGTTTGAAAAAGAGGAATTTCTATTATATGTCTACTATATTATAAATATGTAGGCATTGCTTCAATATACTATGTTAACCTCTATATACTACATACTATGTTAACTTAAGTTAAGTTTGTCACAATAAAGGTTAAAGTTTTAAATATTAAAAAATATCAAAACTGTTTTTCAAACTAAGATCCCATTTCTGTCTTGACGTTTTATACTGTATTTGTCATGATTTTATTATATGTGATTATTTTTCCCTTCATTTTACAATATATCACCTTGAAAAGAAACAATAGTCAGCCAGTATCGTTTTTGATGAAAGCACCTTACACAAACGAGGCAATGAACTGTGCATTAACATCAGCTGCAGAGCTACTGTATAACAGAAACTGTTTTATGTTTGATCTGTAGGGCAGGTTTAGATGTATCCTTGACTGCAGTAACCTCATTCCTCAAAAAGGGTCCCACTTTCTCAGGCCTTTGATCATTGGAAAAATCTTAATTTAACACAGGTCTATACCTTCTTAAAGGGTAGCATAAAATCCATTTTAAATAATGCAATAGGCTTTGAATAAAGTGTTGCTTTGGCAGTAGTAAAACAGTCTGTAAGTGGCTTTACACATCTCATTTTGGTAAGTAAAGTAATTAGATTTGGGAGAGAATTGAAACAATTCTAATCAGTAGAGATCATTTCTCCTTTTAGAAAGAATCTCTTATGGCTTCTTCCATAGCCTTCTTTTTTTCATTTTTTTTCAAGGCTTCAGTGCTTGTGAATGAATTGTCATGCACAACATATCTATTTGGCAAGCTGTTAGAGTGTGACAATAGGTGAAGACTAAGTTCTAAAGAGCTTCAGATAAAACTGCCAAGCTAACCATCTATAATATACTGTACTATATGAATTTACATGTTGCATTTAAAACCTCTAACCGAGTTACACAGAGACAGAAGGCCCAAATTTTTATTTTTCTTTCACAGGTATTTTTAGTGTTTAGTAAAAACTGAAATACAACTGGTACTGATCCATCAATGTCAGACAGCTGGGTGTGCATTAAGGACAGAAGGCTCACTCTCTACCTTGTGCTGTACTAAATCTGAAAGGTGAAGGGAGCTGGGGTATTTATATATTTCTGAGTAATCACACACACAAAGGCCACAGTGCTTTTTATGAACAATAAAAATATGGCTGGGCCTCCTATTCCTGTGAAGTGTCACCTTGCCAAGAGACAAACTTAATAGTGGGTTGTGCCTTTTTTCATTATTCAGAGATAGACCACAGCTCTGTTTTACTATAGACCACAGCTCTGTTTTACGATATTCTGGGTGAATTTACCCCCACATCATTATTACTATGTCAATTTGTTGTTAGTTTGCCCATCATAGAAGGCATGGCACAGAGATTTCCAGGAAAGAGAAGCATACAATATAAAACAGTAGTGCATGTATGTTCAGCTGTATTACACTGTAAGTTAGCGTACCTCGTTACCTCCTTAAGACAGCACAAAGCCAAAAGCATTGTACAGTAAGTGTGATTCCCTGATTTATCAATCTAGTAATTTATTTCATCTGGATTTGACCATTGTCTTTCTCAAGATCTCAGACTGTTGGTCTGAGGACATCAGAGAGGAAGGTAGTATTTTTAGGTAAGGAACAGCCAGCATTTAAAGATCAAACACCGGGGCTCTGAAATCACCACCTATAGTTAAACTTGTACAAGAACTATTTATTTTCTCAAGAACGTACGAGTCATACTTCTTTCCATAAGAACAGTTTCTGAGAACCCATGCAGCCAAGCACAATCTAATGGTATGTCAGTCATCACCCACTTTGGAGCTTTTGACAATGCGGAAGATATAAATATGGCTGTGCAATCAATTTCAAGATGTCAGCTTCCATTCGCTGCAGCAAGGACATGCCCTTGAGTCTGTCCATCTGACATCATGTACAGCTGCTAGGTGTTTATTTGCCTGGTCCCATGACTCTGCAAAACATTATCCAATTATGCCACTATAAGAACAGCTGGTATGCATACCCTTGTACAGTATGTGTTGGACATATTGATTATGCTAGTGGTCTGTGCTGCTGGTACCCCCTTTAATTGCACATGTGCTGTACTGGTATTATACCCATTCGATTGTTTCCTGTGCTATGTAAACTATATAATACAAAATACTTGACACTGTATCTCACTACTGTTAAATGGTTTAAAAGTGAATTGATACCAGATTTTCCTATTTTCAGCCCTGCAATTCACTTTGGATACTCTTACCAAGAAGGAAAGTATGCTAAATTGCTTCTCTGTATCCATGTTATGTGCACACTGTTCTACCCGTTTCTATTTCATTCGCTTTGTACAACACATACATTACTTGCTTATTGCTTACATTTCTCTTTCAGTTTGTACAAGTCTTAAGGCCTTTGTACTAATTTAATTTACTGTTCCTGCGACTTCTGCTTAATATAAATTCCCAGTATTGTAAGTCTCTCAGGTTAAGGTTTGTTTACTAAACAAATGCAAATTGGGATTAATATAAACATCAAATTATTCTTGAACACAAAATTGACAAATTAAAAAAAATTGGAAAACCGGCCATGAAGAAAAATCAGTTGCAGACGCACTGGAGCCAAAGAGGTGTCTCTGTCTGTGTTAGGATACAGAGGATCCTCAGCTGTGGAATTTGATCAGCGGCCTATAGGCCAGTGGCAGTTGGTACTGTGCAGTGGTGAGCTTGCAGGGAGGTGAAGCAGACATGTCAGGTGCCAGCAACATCTGATTCCATGGGTCAGTATATTATTGCGGAACTAAAACACAGAAGGTAGGGATGATCAGAGACTATCCATATCATTCTATAAATATAACAGAAAGGCACATTTAATCTCCGTTCTCCCTTTACCTCGTTTCACTGCAGCTTTACTACCTAGGTTTATGCAGGAGGTTTTTGGTCCTTGGACTGAAATGCTGTTCACCAATTGTTTGCGTCAGTGACATACAGCTTTATTGCTCTTGTTTTTCTTTCCACCCTTATCTCTATATTTCTAAATTAAACAGGATGAATCTTATCTTTCAAGATGCGTGATAAAAATGATCTGAAATCATACAATAAATGAAAAACTGGGTTAATCTTTGTTTCAACCTTATGTCATGGGGACAGCATGAATAATTGCGAAAGTTTCTGTGCTTACAACTGACAAGTTGTGGGTTTGAGTCCCTAGGGACTCACTGCTGTACACTGCTGTTGTACCTCGAGTGAGTTTTTTTCCTCACTTTCTCCAGTCCAGCCACTGGGGACAAGCATTGCTGGGGGTAATCCCTGCAATGGACCAGTGTCCCATCCAGGGTGGGTCATATGCTCTCTGTCCACTCAACCCTATGATAACCAAAATGAGCTCTGACCCAATGATCTGCAGAGCTCTGGTAAAGGCTTTGTCTTTAACCTAGGTCTTCTAAAGATCATGCAGTCAACATCCAGCAATAGAACGTCTACAGGCTCATTAGGGCGAAAAAAAAAAGCAAAATTGTAGCTACAAACTGTGGTTTTAAAACATAGATTTTCGGCTGTACCAACGCTACAACACCTGAAATGCCAATAAGAAACAAACTAATTATTTATTTAAAGGAAAAATGTATTAATGATACGTTCCTGCTGACCAGTGATGAGAATCAACAAATTTATTTCATTCAAAGGCCTAAAATTCACATTCTCCCCAAAATGGACAATAACAGTGGTACACACAAGTACTGCAAATGACAAGTGAAGAGCATACAGGATGATTGTTACATGACATTCAGGCACAACCCTTGGTGTCTAAATTGCCCATAGTAATCTGTTAAACTGGGTCACTAAACAGACATTCCCAGTCCAGTGATTAACTTTGCTTAAAACAGCAAAGTTAACTACTGGGTTGGGAATGCTATTCCATATAAACAGAATAGAATGACAAGTTCTGTTTCAGTTTCAAACAACCTGAGAGCAAATCTTTTGTGTCTTTTTTGGTTACAAACCTTGATTTTTTACTACATTGCAATTGGACTTTTTCAGGACTTTTTAAGTCAGATATATAGTTGTATCCTAAATATAGGTATGTTTAATAGTCATCTTCAGTTTTGCAAAATAATAAATCAATTATTTTACCAATCACCTTATCTTTTTGTGGTACCTGAAACCTGAATATAATCTGTTGTGAGTTAAAAAAATGATATTATTATTTGGTTGGTTGGAGTTTTCAAGTTGAGGAATTAAGCTCACTTAATCCATCATCCAGTGTGATATTCACATTTGCCTGAAAAAAAAAATCTTAGCCTATAATTGAAGGGACCTATAAGATCTGGACTACTGGTGCAGTCAGTTACTGGGGTGAGAGAACTACACATTCTATGAGTGACAACATGCCCAATTATTTAGCATTTTAGCGCAGAAGTTCACTTGCTGCTCTCCCCTGTGCACTTCCTATCAATAGGAATTAGAAGTCATTTCAGAGGCAGAACTGGCTAAAACAATAACTCCACCTATTGGTAAATAACATTGTGTAAGATATACAGCTGATATGAAGTGCTTGTGGATGTCTGCACTGTGATGTACTGACATCTCACCCATGATGTAGTCTTGCCTTACACCCTGTGCTTCCAAGGATAGGCTCTGACTGGCCGTAATCCTTACCCGGAATAAGCTGTTTTCTGATAATGGATAGATGAACTGCTCTCATAGGTTAAAGTCCTTCACAAACCTCAGCTGCTCATAGAGTCAGAGCTTATCTGTTTCTGTAACGCTAAACAAACTGAGAGCAGGTCCATCCCTCCTGAGAGGAGGACATTTGGCCCATCTTAGTTGTTTGGTTTTTAGTACCACGGAATACTGGTGTCCTTATTTTGAACCTGGATCGAGGGGAGCAATTCTGGCAAAGATTTAACAGCCATGCCCTCTTTTGAGATTTAAATTCATGACCATCTGGTTAAGTCTCTGGGACCCTCCACCGTTACATACTATGACCTGAATTTCATAAAGAAAAAATACATTACGCAGCCTACACCTTTTAGCAATAGACACTAAAGCTGAATACTAACATATGAAAACTGTGTAAGCTAAATCACAGAAATGTGTTAATTAAACACCTCTGTTTATCTTAAAAACACATTACTGACATCAGTCCCCTTATTATCAGATTTTGTGTCTGATAATGTTAACCTTTTAATCATGCATATTTTAAGCTTGGAATTGTTGATGATCTAACTCTATAATTCAAATACTGTTTAATTTTTATCTCACTCCAATCATGGCAGTGTTTATTTACCTTTTTTGTAATTATTGTTCTACCTACAGTATATATTTATTATTTACCTATATTATATTAATTGACATACTGTAGTTTTAGGTGTCTGGGGTGCTTCAAGAGTGAGTTCAGCCTAGCCATGTATAGCTTTAGCTCAGACTTGAGGTGTGTTCAAATACGTCTCAAACCCACCGAGTCAGATTTCACTTCAGTATTTCATTTCATGAGCAGTCTCTTGCAGCCCTAACCAGTTTTTGCACCTTAAAGAAACTTAAAGTTCCAGTAATTTCTGTGACACTGCAAAGGAGCCCTGGGAAAAGGTCAAGCAAGAGTCACCACACGTAAGCAAGCTACTGTGAAGAGTAACCACAATATCTCAATAGTAACCGTATGCATGAATCATGGCTTTGGTGATTACTGCACCAGGTCAGTATTGCTCAAACTTTACAAAAATGCAGTGGTGCAAAGTTCTGTTGCTGCAGAGCTGAAGAAAAAGCAGCCTTCCATATACCGCCTAAGCACACGCTTGCCAAGTTCTTTTGTTCTCTGACAAATAAACCAATTTATTTAAACCAGTTATTGGTTTTCTATTTTTTTGCTGGTTCCACCTCCTGCTTCTTCCACCAGCCTGCCATGCCATTCATTTTCCACAGATCAGTGTGATATAGATTCCGAACTGCTCAGTGTGACACAGGATTGATTTTACATTGCTAGCACAGGGGGGATTTTTACTTTCTCCAAAATATATTTAAAAAAAACGGAAGCATCATCTTCATATTTGTTGAGACGATCTATGATTGAAACCTCCTCTGCCTGTTTCTTACTTCCACCAGTGGAAACACATGATGTGACCAAAAATGAAGTGCAACACAGCCTTGCTTTCAAATCCTGATACATTCATTGATTTAATAAAGCCAATTTTTTCCTGTGAGAGACATATTTCTTTTCTGGAATTTCTCCTAGAAATGGGGCTTCTACAAATGTATATATTGGTATAGTGCAGCTCTTTGTGTTTGTTGAAAAGCACACAAATTTAATTGTATTATTATTCCTGTTATTTATAGTTTTTTTATACATGATTAATCTGAAAGCCTCCTCTTGCTTTACAGTCATTTATGATCATATGTTTTACAGGTGTGGTTTCTCCTAAAATTTTTATATACCATATATTACCATTTGTAATTGCTTTTGTTTTGGTCTTCTGGTCTAAGTACTCCTATAGATTTCCACTACCACTGCAATGTATGAGAAGGCTGCTTTGAAGACTGGGCCTCAGTACAGCTGCACAATGCTGTATAACTGATTGGTGACTTTATTGCACTAGATACATTAGCTGCGGTTCAGTTTCACCATTGGCTATGTGTAATCTGCAGGAGAAGGCCCTGTGTGTTAATGGGGGTAGAGGCAATAAATTAACCACAGTCCACATATCTCCATTTCCCAGTCTTTCTTTCCTTGCAGTAGAAGGTGGGTGTGTTGGCAGGACTTTTTGGGAGGGGCCCCATGCCTGACCTCCTGTCCCTGCTGGCTGCTAACATAAGTCATTTATCTCCTGGTCAAGAGGCGGTGGAAGGAGACAGTCATGCTCTGTGTTAGGAGACAATCTTCAACTGCCTGCTTCCTGCCTCTGCACTTACCAATCACCAAGCACTGCACTAGCAGGATCTGCAGAGCTGAGGAGAAATGTGACAGGAAGAGAATCAAAGATTGCCAGCATAAATGCTTTATTTGAGAGCAACTTTTTTTCAGTTTTTTCTTTTTTAAATAGTAAACAAGCTGGTTTGTTTACTGGAGTGTAAGAGTTTGTTTACTCGACAGTTCCGCAGGGACCTAAAATGAAATACCAGAAGACCTTAACTTTATTTTTAAACCGTAAAAATAAGACACGTCATTTTGTTTTAGGAAGAAACACGTACAAATAACCCATAAATGTTTAATGTATCCTGCATTCAGCAGCTCCAGCTGCTAAACCAGTGACGAATTTGAAAACAGTGAGCATGCCAGTAAGTGTACAGTAGGTGATGTCTATAGAAAGGATATAAACATTGGGGTTGAGAGTTACACTAACTTTAAACTTATTACGTCTTCAGTAATTTTAAACATATAGAAGGGAGAAAAAATGATTTTGCTCTTTTATTTCCTTTCTCTAAACCTTGTCAAGGAGCCTTATACAATAAAAATCATTTTATACATCCCATTCTCCCATATAAGGCCACAGCAACTGCAGAACAAATACCACAAGTATAAAGAACAGCCCTTTTTAAAAGAAATTGCCAAGATCGATTTGACTGTTATCACTGTCGACACAAAGTTAAAACAGTTTATCTTGGTTAAACTTTGATAAATGGCTCTTTTAACTGTGTGCTACGCTCTTACATGCAGGGAGACTATCAGCATTCTAGCACTTTCTAAATGAACTTTCTACAGGAAGTCTGCAAGGAGGGATATTATTAGAGGCTAATGAGAACATAAATAAAAGAAAACATTAATTTTCTGATTCACATGATTCTGGTTTTGAAAGAATCTTCAGTGCAAGGAAAAAGACACATTTAAATTCCTGGAAAATCTGTCTCACTTATAAAAATCCACTGTATACAGAGAGGCATTAAAAATTAAGGATGGAGGTGTGGGGATAGCATGCTTAGAGGGTCCTTTTCTAATTTTCTGTGGGAAGTAATTTTAGCTCCGTCTTTAACTGCAGGATGAGTTATCTGAGGATCCCCCAGAGCAAAAACAGAACATGCGCCTGCTTTTCTTTTAAATCTTTTTTTTCTTTTTATGAGCAGAAACGCGCCATCCGGGGCAAGGAGAGGGAGGCAAAAAGAATGGCTCAGAGAATTTTAAAAGCAACATCTGTCCGTTTAATTCTCACTACTATCCTTTTGGGAGCCAGGCTCCAGAACTGCCTGCTCCTGCCATGGAGGAGAACTGGAGGTTTTTCCCTGAAGCTCCTGGCCTGTAGTCAGAACTGCTGTAGGGGCCCCAGAGGTGATACAGTCACTCTAGGTTACAGCAGCCCAGCACCAGCCAAGCTGCAATGAAGCAGTAACGGGACTGCTTGTAAGTGACCTACAGAGCAATAGCAATGTGACACCTGTTAAACCTCAGGAACAGAGCATGTGGGCGGAGAAGAGTTAAAAAAGGAAATGGCTTTGTGGTTTCCTGTTTGTACTCATGTTAGTGTCTGTGTAATTCAGCACCACACCTCCCCTGTCCTCAGAAACACCGGTCTTTGATACACTGGAACTCTGCATTCATTGTTTCCTTAAAATGTAACTAATAAAAACTAGGGTTTCTCTTCAAACCAGGGTGGAAAACCCGGTTCCTGGAAGGCCAAATCACTTTACAGTTAAAGGCTCATCTTAAGATGCCAGTTACATGAACTGATCTAAACACCATCTCAGACATTTATTATGATTTTTTCAAAGTGCTAGCCACTTTTGTGAAGTGAAGTGAACCTTGCAGAATTTATGGGTTCTGTCATTGTTTGCTTTTTGGATTTCCACAAATCAAGTAATGTGTTACTGTCTTAACAGAATTTGTTTAAAAAATAACCAAACCAGATTGCTTATACTGAATATTAAACATATTAGAGTAAGATTGTGAAATTCATGAAATTCCTAAATATTTCAGATAAAATATTTACAAGGAACACATTTCACACATTTACTGAAGTATTAAAGGGTTTTCTGAAATCCCTTGTTTCAGAAGCAAACATGCAAATAGGAATAATAACAAAATGCACTGAAGCAGATTATTCTAAAACTAAAATTATTATTATTAAACCTTATTTGAAAATAATTTTATTTTACTGAAAAACCATAATGTCATATTGGGCCCTCCTGAAAACCTGCATCTCCAGAGATATTGAAAGAGAAACATAAAAATTAACACTTCAGACATGTACCTGGAAACCTTCAAAGTTGTTGTTAACACTGTGGTTGTAAAGGATGTGCAGCTTGAAGTCATGGAAATTGGAGAAGCTAGACACATATTCCCACAGGTACCTACACCAAAGAGAAATCGGTTATGAATCTTCACTGACTCAAAGTAACTTGTTCTCTTTATTTACATGCAGAGAGATGTTGCAGCTGTGAACTGTTCTTTGAAAAGCAAAGGGGAGAATGGTGTCTTTCTTTCCTGGCTTGCCAGAAGTAAACCCATATTCCCAGGACAAGTTCATTTTTCATACTCCAAGTTCAGGTTGTGTCTACAGCAGCAAACATGATAAATAATTAACTCCTCACAAAAGGTAAGTAAGATGACAAACTTTTTTTTTAGAAAGTTCTCTTTTGGAAAGAGTTTTTGTGTGTGTGGTTTTTTATAAATGTATCAAACGTGTTATTTTCTTAAGTACAGTACAGAGTGCTGCCATATTTCAAATGAGCAACGCCAACATATGAAACATCAATTTCAGGACTGCAAGTCAGGGCCTGTGATTCTTAATGAAGTATTTTTCAGCTGAGCCAAAGAGGAGCCCTAACCATTTCAAATGTTTCTTTCTTGCACATACTACATATTATTCATCCTAGTGATGTGATCTAGGTTCGGGTTTTTAAATAGCAACGTCTGGGCTCAATCTGCACTCAGAGCGAGGACTTTGACTACTTAAACCACTTGGTTGCTCAAACCTGCTGTTACACAGTATTAGAAACAGTACCATTTGCTGTGAAAACTGTGCTTTCCCACAGTGAAACCACCCATAGGAAATGGAAAACTCCATTCCTCTGCAGATTGAATTCTGGACATCACTGCACCCTTAGGGAGCAGAGACCAAAACTGAAGGAAGAGAATTTAAAATTACATGGCCTTCAGTCACTTAAAACAAAGCTGGGATGAAATCAAAACTTCAGAACACCATCCTTGACAGTGGGTTTGTATGAAATAAAAGCAAGAGGTTTCTGGAAAACAAAAAAGATACAGTTCATGCCAAACCAATTGCCACTGGGTTTGTGTTTTCTTCAGCTAGGAGACAAGTCTCCTGTATGACTTAATCCAGACCCAAATCTCTGTAAATAGCTCTGCAGCCTAATTGATCCTCTTGCAATGAGTCATGTGATTGAAGTGATAAAATGCAAATTAAGGAGAAATAGATTAGCGAATTGATTGATACCCATAATGAACTGATCTTAAATTTTTGCGTTTTTTTCATTGGTTTA
This sequence comes from Atractosteus spatula, assembly GCF_055471065.1. NCBI lineage: Eukaryota > Metazoa > Chordata > Actinopteri > Semionotiformes > Lepisosteidae > Atractosteus > Atractosteus spatula. Next base: position 58,828,731 of record NC_142708.1, on the reverse strand, counting down.
GAATTATTTTACACATCTTATCCTCTTGTTGTTCCCTTTTACAAAATAACTTTTTTGACCAAGAAAGTCATTCGCTTTCTCCTTCCAAAAAAATTCAAAAGGCTAATAACAGTAATAATTTTATCCAAGGTCATTTCTTTATTGAAAAGCTTTGTCATTGTTGATCAATGGGCCGAAATAAATGAACTCAACCTTCTTCTGATCGTTATGCTAAGTGATATCATAAAAGGCACAAAGACACCCAATCATTAAAATTGAACCGCTTTGGGTGCAAAGTCACTTGTGTTAATTAAATATTGGATTTATTCCTTTTAAATGAAGTCAGTTCCACAGTCAGATTTACTGATGTAAGAGTGGGCTTATTATACCTTCTGGGGAGATTTTAATAGCCTAGCATTCTGGGTCTTGAAATCCAATTTGTCTGTGTGGATGTGTACCATGAGAATCTGACATATAATTGCAGCAGTTTTGCAAAAGTTAAAAGTACCGCTTGGGTCAATATTCAAATAAACAACTTTCCCCATTTTAATGAGTGTAATTAGAGTTTAATTAACATATACTAAAGCTTTCTTTGCATGGATGAGTGCTACAATTTTAGTTATATCATTTACAGTCTCCATCCCCATGGCTTATTTGATAAGGCATCTGTGCTACAAAATAATGATATTTTTATTTCAACAACGTGACAATAACAATAAAGCCTTTCTCCATTGCTATTAAAAAATACTTTTTTGCCTCATTAGCGCAGCTGTCAACACCCTCCAAACTTCACAAAAAGTACCTAAATGAAAGGTTCAGAAAAATCCTGAACCAATATGGAAGGAGACACAAAGTTCACTGCCATCGCATAGTATACACAGACAACTCACATATTCTAGATTTCTTTCTTTCATATTCACGCTTCATTCTTCTGCAGGTAGCTCCAAACAGATGTTATCAAATATTTAGTGTTTTGACCAAAAAGAGAACGCTAACCCTTATTTGAATTTAGAGATCTTTGAACAAGCAGCAACAGTAATGGATGTACACAAAGCACATGATATTGTGTATTCAGATTTACAGAATGCCTTTGACAAATTTCCTCATAAAAGACTCATTCTTAAATTACAAGGTGTAGACATCCAGAGAACCACATGTGCTTGAACTGAGTTGACAGAATTAGTGGAGCACCACAGGGATCTGTACGAGGTTCACCACTCTTCCTAATTTATATCAATGATCTAGATTCTGGTGTAGTTAATAAACTAGTCAAGTATGCAGATAATACCAAATTAGGAGGATTAGCAAACTCTGTAGAAGCAGCAAATTAAATTAAAAAATATCAAAACAAAATTAAATACTGGGCTTTAAAACTTGGACCAGAGAACACAAATGGAAACTACTGAATGTGGAAGTGCATTTAAAATCAAGGGTTTGGGGAGTATGGAACTAACTGTTCAGCCATGTTACAAGATGGCGCTGTTCCATGGCGACGTCTCGCGCATTGCTCACTCTTCTCTCTGTCTATGTTGATGTTGAGGGGGATACCCTGGTTTTATTTTCAAGAAAGGGCTTGATCAGGTCCTGGACTCAGTTAACTACTAACTACAAAATGGGCCAGATGACATAAATGGCCCTCTCTTGTTTGTAACTTTTCTTATGTTCCTATGAGTGCAATGGTTTTCCATGACAGCACAGTGCTTGATTTTTCTTTTAGAAAGTTGGCACCCAGTATGGTCTATTGTGAAAGACTAATCAGGTGGAGATCCTGCTTATCCTGGTGAGGGTCGCAGCAAGACTGTCCATCCTGGAAGCACAGGGGGCAAGGCGGAACAAAGAGCTCAAGACTCCCCTGGATGCAACATCAGTCGTTTGGCAAGACTTCAGAGAACTCTAGCTACCCTATGAGAGGTGGGAGGAAACTGGAGCACCTGCCAAACACCCAGGTGGGCACAGACAACCCCACAAAGACAGGCAAACCCAGCAACCTGAAGCTGTGAGGTAAGTGTGCTAACTACTGCTCCAGCATGCCTCCCATTTTTACCTGTACCTTTGGAGACAGGGATGATAGTCCAGCAATTTCAGAAATACCTTTATTAACAAATATATTTTTAGACCACAAAGCAAAGGGGAAAGTGCAGATGACTTCAGTCACATGGGCACTATCTTTGGTAAAAGACATACTGATAAGGAGCAACTTTGTAACTTGGTTAGTTTGTGTGCACTCACCCTGAACTTCTGGGTGTTTGTTTTTTTTTACAGCAATGGTTTCTAGAATTTCCTTTTATTAAGCTCAGAACGTTGCACATGATGCTCATACCCTGTATACTACATTAATTCACAATGCAAGGAAAGCTACCAGCTGTACTACAGGATGCGTCAGCTGTGATAAAAAAGGAATCTTGCTTACTGCACTCTTTATACCAGCTGCTTCTGAAATGAACATAGATTATACACATACCTCTCCAACTCCTGCCTTTCATCAGGATTGCTGTATCTCTTCACATGTGCATTGAGGTGACTTCCAAATGCCAGGAGGCATCTCTGAAAATGTTCCTCTCCTAGGGTTGAAAAGCACCTTTGGTCCAGGAGCTTCAGTTCAGTGCTTCATATACCTCTTACACTGGAGCACACAGAATCTGTCTTTGTCCTTGATACCATTGTCTGATCTTTCTCCCAGGCCTAATACAAATTTTACTCCATCTGAAGTAAAGAAATTGTTATTTTGTATTGATTATGCAAAGAATCAGTTGTGGTTTTAATGTAAACTGAAAAGTCATTGATACTCAATAGGTCCATATATTAAGATAATGATGAGTTTCTTCAAGGACACCTAGTGCAAGATTTTGTAAGCTTGTATAGCACCATAAAACTATTAGATTGTCATTACGGTATTCTAGAGAAGATATGTTTTTTATCACCACTGGCTAGAGCAAATAAAGCACCCTGGAGGATTTTGGTGTGTTCTCACCCTCTGACAGACAAAGGCTCCAGCTGTAGACAGTGTCCTGTCTCTGAGGATGGAAAATATCATAACCTTAGATCACACGATTGTATATAAAAATAATTTCAGCTTTTTAATGTTTTACATCTAAATGGAGCCTTTTCCTTTGTTATGTGTATATTTCCACTCCTTGTAACTATTCCTTTGTGTTTGACCTCTCTTCACAAAAATGTTATTTTTTTATTTTGATCACCTTCTTTAAAAAAAAACACGCATTGCTCATCCAAGGGTCTCGTCCTTTTATCTTTATTTTTTTTCCTGTGTGGTACAATTACAGTGTTTTTGTTCAGACTCTTTCCACTTGTCCTGTGTCTTAAAATTACTCACATTCAATTCAATCTTGTACCTTTGACATTATGAAGAAGGGAACCAATCAGGGTAAACAGAAGGTTCTTCTCATCTTTGCTGCAGCCCAGACCACAATCAATAAAGAGAACCTACTGATATTTGAATTCAGATTAACTTGACCTAAAACCACTGATTGAAGATTGAAGACACCTCTAAATCCCGGATGATTACAGAACAGAAAGACCAAGGGCTGGAAGCTGTCTTGTGGGAGGTTTATAGATCCATGTAAAAAGAAAATAACCCATCATTTCTGGCATTTAGCATGCTATTGCAATAGCCTAAGATTGCTTATTGATGTGCTTCAAAAATACACATACAGTACATAAAATAAGAATATATGGAACAGAATTCTAATCTATGAGGTACAGGACCAAAATTATAAACTGCCTGTGAAAGAGCACACAAGACCATCCATAAAAATATATCAACCAAGATAAATTACAAGTGATTACCAAAACTAGAGAACAAGCAATTCCACTTGTGATTCTCATTACTACTTAAGCTAGAGGTTCTAATTTTTTTACTTTGAATTCATGAACAGTGGAGCAACCGAACTACTTTGTTTCCTCTTTTCCCTCAAAGCCACCCCCCCCCTCTTTGGAAAAACAAATACAATGCAATCAGAGTAGAACTGGAGTCTTATACAAGACAGAACAACAAACAAAGCAATAGAAATGGTCTGACAGGCATCTTTCCTCAGCTATAAACAAATTGCTCAAACCGAGAAGAGATGTGCTTTCAAGGGAATCACAGTTCTAAAGATGTGCAAACCATTGGTGGGGCATTCTAATTACAATTATGGATGGCCTGTTAACTTTTAATTGCCGCTAGAATAGCTTTGTGTTTGCCTGCATGAATATTAATGGACATACCAGGTGGTAAATGCTCTTGTTTGTTTTCTTTCTGGAAGCAATGGCTTGTTTTGCTGAACAATTTTTAGATGGCTCTTTGGAATCTTCAGCAGAGCACTGTTAAGGTGAGCGAGAAGATTCACTAGCCTAAAAATGGGAAATAAGTATTCAAAGAAACATAAATTATTAGGACTCTGCTACTTCATTATAATTTTTCAATGTTCTAAAGTACTGTAATTAGTTACAGTACAAAAACAATGGTCATAATTTAATTAAATTTAAGATCCCAAAATATTCCAAAAACAAATACCCAGGGTGCAGTAGCATTTGTGTTTTAAGTGAATTTCTTCAGATTCACGTTCACCTGTGGTGCTTTTCTGCTTCTAGACTTAGACTAGGTACGTAATTTCCACATTCAATGAATGGGAAGTTAGTCCATCACAGAGCTTTTCCCTAACAAAAGCTGCTCCCATTCATATAGCCCGGTGGACTAGAACAACTGGTATAAAGTGCCGCACTGAATGTACAATAGCGGCATCTGTAGTGTAGACCCACAACCCACCAGTCATGAGGCTAAAGACTTACCTGTTACACTACACTGCTCCATACAGATACAGTATACTGGTGAACTACAGTATATGCGGGTGAAAGAACAATAAGGTGTAGTAGAGTGTAGTGAAAGCATGTGTATCATAGGATTGAATGAAAAAAAGTAAATTTAAATCAAACTACATTACGTTTATACAAAAAGTATGAGAAAATGGCAGACGTTGCTCTGTAACCTATTGGCGGCCTTTCAAATAATGATACAACTCCACTAGTAATTTTTAGAATTAACTCTGAGGTAGGTATTAATGGTTCATTATCACAGCACAGGCATTGTCAACCAGTGACAAGGGATGTGTATCTTACTAGGAATGTCTTTCTGGGTTATTTAAGTGCTTGGTTAGTTTGATGTGAAGCTTCCCATACTTCATGGAGAAGTATTTAAAGCTTCATTGCTTTTCAGGAATCACTCTGCATGGTGTTCCCTGTCTGACAGATAGAGCTCATCGGGAGCACAGTGAGGAAGAAAATTAGCCTTTTGCCATACATATCAGTCCCATGTGGTCCTTGTCTCATGCCCATCTCCCAGGACTCTAGTATTCTACACCGCTGGGGCTTGACTTCCAGTTACTATATACAGTACGACCAGCTCACTTGCCAAAGAAGTGCACTCACAGGATGACAAAAGTGTTAAGAGAAACCTCAGCAGAGATATTGCATGCTCTATATGTAAGTATATATTTTACAAAAAAGTCTTACACAACCAAAGTCAGGAAATCTACCAAGCAGGCACATGCAGGCCACTATACGAGCCATTAATCTGTTCATCGCAGCTTGGAATACCCCCTGGCAGATGGTCATGAAAATGACACAAAAAGATGTGAAATATTCCGGTGATCTGTATGGTGTGTATCACAAATATACTACCTCATTAACCTTCTTTACACCAAATGAATCTTGAGGGATGCTTTCTGAAGCAAAATTGTTTCCAGAACAAAGTAAAAACAAACACGAATGGGTTAGGAGAGACAGAAATCATAGCAAACATGTAGATGTTAATTTTGCAGCTTGCACGCTGAAATAGCTCCCCCACTCAAATTTCTTCAGAATGCTCTTTAAAGTACTTGCACTATTGCAGTATCTTTTTTCATACATCACTGGTGCCAACTGTGAAATTTGTTCTGTCCCCTCTCCCCCCCATATTTCTTCCTATTAGTCTGGTATCCATTAAGTTTAATGTCCATTACGTCAAAAGAAAACTCAAAACAAAGTGTCTCTAACTCTTCTGTTGATTTCTGAACTAAAGTTATCATTTAAACATGACCTAATTCTAGACTCCAGTGCAGATAATGACATCGTAGAAGCAAGCATACACTAAGGGATGTTTTTTTATGAAAGATTAAAAGATACACAACAGTATTCAAAAGTCATTAAATGCTTCAGACATCTGTGTTTTGTGGTAGTTATTCTTTCATACAGGCCATGATGTATTAATGTTTTCACCTTTAAGCAAACAGGAATATTACAGTACATAATGAGTACTGTTAACAGAAAGGAACGTTTAAAACAGAATAGCAACCAAAGTCAGATTTTCTTTCACATAAGGCATATTGAAATTCCTAAAATATTTGAAATTAAAATTGTTCACAGATGGAATTTGAAAATGCATTTTTTGTTTTCTGGATTTTGTAACTTTAAATTAAAATGCCTTATTTCTTTAACAAGTAAAAAAGCTAAGATCCTCTCAATACTGAACACAGGCATAGTTTGCTTTGACACTGACTCATAGAAAAACAACCCTTTCATAAACAGCAACAGGTAGGCTTTTCTATAATGGATTGAGTATATATTTTCTTATACCTTTGTACTGTATGTCAGAATTCTATCTTATCAAATTTGAAGAGATCCAGGTCTGTCAAGATGTACAGCATGTAGAGCACAATGATTCTTCAGTTGCCGAGCTTTAAACCCTTATGTATCTAGTATTCACACTGTGAACATTTTCTCTGTACAAAAGATGAATTCATACTTAATCATCCACCTCCCTCTGCCTCTTTCCTCCCACACTTTGAGGCTGACTGATTTGTAGTCATGATATACAGTCACTATAGAAAGCCTACAAAGCCTTTCCAAAGAAACACATTTTGTGGCCTGACAGCTGACACAACAAAATTTATGATCATTATTAATTTATTTAGCAGACCACTTCATCCATGGTGACACACAAAATCACCACGCATTGCACAACCAGGCACGTCAATTTGACAGTACAATGTAGCTTAGTCACATGGTACAACAAGACAAGCGACAAAATAAAGCTAATGCTACTACATAATTCATTGAAGTATGTGATTATTATTGTAATTATTTGTACATCAATGGAGAATGGATGTCTGCATTTAACAAGACTGGTTTGCCTTGGTAGAAAAGAAAGACCTCAAATTTATGCTGGATTCTCATCTTGAGATGAGATATAATGGTTACTCACTGCTGTTACCCATCTGCTGCTCTGTTTCGATCTTTATTATTTTCAGTCATCCTTTTGGAGGTCTTGTTCTTTAGCTTTTTTTCCTTGTAAATGGGTTGCCAGCTTTGTTTTTTTTCAGTAACGTAGTGTTTAGTGCGAGAGTGACAGCTAGTTTCTCTTCTGACGTTAGAACAGATGTTGCTTCCCCTATACAAAAGAGCTTTTTGTGCCCTTCACTTCACATATATAGAAATTTCCATCAACCATAAGAGGAGTGAAATCAATATGCAACGATATCTGAATGTATAGCACAATAATAACAAACAATTGTGAGAGTAGAGGCACAACCACTGAATGCAGCAATTTTATTGCACTAGTGTCCATTCTATATTTTTCCATGTATTATTAAAGTGTTCTGGACAGCGAGTGGAAGACCTGCTTTGTTTCTTTGATATTTAAGTATATTACTCCCATGACATTGTTTAAGAGCAGGTATGACAGTCACAGACAAATCTATTGTTATCATTTATCTTGAACCAAGCTATTTGCCAATATATGAAATGTTCTAACGACTGTTATACTTTAATAATTCATACATGTGCTTGTAATTAATATTTATGCATGGCCATTATGACAAAAAGTGAAAGTATGAGCTACAGGTATAATTTCTTTTAGGACTGCTTGTAGTTGTCTTCATTGCTCATATTAATATTAATCAGCTCACATGTTAATAAACCACATTTAAAATTCTCTGAGCGAAAAGCAAGTTTTAATTATTTGCTTAGCAGTCAGTGTGCCAAGTATGCCAAATCACTGCTGCCAGAAAATTTTGGTTTTCTTTTCTAAATTTGAAGTGTTTAATATTTCCACAAATGGTACAGCATAGCTGCTGAACTGCAGGCTCAGATACGTGATGTCTGTGCTTGGCTAAGGAGCCAATTGTTACAAACTCCCATCTGTGGGATTATGGTAAATGCCTCCGAGTCACAATCATTTCTAAACTGTTGGGTTTTCAAAAAGTAGCTTTAAAAAACTAATTCTAAAAAAGTTTACAAAACACTCCAGAACTAGGGTTTTTGTATACCACTGCTGGAGTATTGTATGTGCACTGCTTATCACACTGAGAAAGCCAGAGACTGCTTTGGGACTCAAAACCATAGTGTATGAGCATGAGCCAAAATGAATCAAATCACTTCATATTACCTGTTCTAATCTAACTTTTTTTTTAATCATGCCATTCAAGCTCACTATATTATTGCAAAATCCAATGCAGCTGTAGACTTTTGTTGATTTAAAAAAAAAACTTTTTCCCCCGTTTGCAGGTCCACAGGTCCACTGACACCACTGCTAGGAAGAGTTTACCAGAGTGTTAGCAGATTTTTCATCTTATTTGTTAGTAAAAAAAGGATCTTGCACATAAGTGTGATTTTAGAGCTGCATGAATGAATATCTTTCAAAATACTTAAAGATGGTCACTCATTAGAGGTTACATATAAAAATAATCCACCTTGGAAAATGTAAGGATGCTACCTACATAGTTCAGGAGCTGGTTTGTTCTGTCCTGTGCATTGTCCAATGTTTCTTTTCAAAATGGGAAAGAAAAACTAAACTTCTTAAAAAAAAAAATCCACCCCCACCATGCCCCTTGACTTGTCCACGAGGGAGACTTGGATCTGGGGTAAAAATACTACTGCGGGCCAGGCGGTCTTATCACGTGATCATGCCTGGATCACTCGCTTCCAGGCCGTCTTCCTATTGGTCAAATGCCGAATTAGGCACCTAATGATTGGCTCTGGCCAGAGTTTCACGTGAAAGCAGTTTCTGGTAGAAAGCCGGTTGATGCCGAAGTAGTTGCAGTACAACAATGGTAATGGCACATGCAGAGGGAAAGAGTTTGGGCACTGTGGCTGCAGTGGCACATGTATCATCTTTTGGAAAATGAAGCCTTTGGAAAAAAACGAGCAAGTAACGACGTAAAAGGGGCCGACAATGAAGTTTAGCTTGAAGAGACATGAGCAATTGTAATCAGGTCACCTCGAGTTACTGTGCCAGATGTTTCAAATGAACTGTACCAGGTAAGTTTGGCAGCAGTCTTCATTACATGGTATGGTTTCATTCATTTGAGGGACTTTTAGCAAGTACCTTAAATGTCACTGTCGATTGCGTGTACATCCAGGCACGTTTTCAGTCAATTCTCAAGATGAAACTCCCAGAACATTTTCTATCATCTTGACTAAACGTGTTGCTAAATTATTGTATATTTTGCATTTAAAAGTACTTAAGAGAAATTACACCATGCAGGCCCTCCGAGCTGTAAGTACACACTAAATTGCACTGCAAATTTGTATCCGGCGCTGAAAGTTACAAAAAACAGGCTGTGGTATTTCCCATCATCCTTATGCAGATAGAGTTGGTCTCGTATAGGCGAGCTATATGCACTCTTTAGTATCCTGTATTGTTGCCCATTACAATTTGTTATGCCTTTTGTGATTTAAATTCAGTGTAGTTACTTTACACGCTACTGAAGTGGTGCTTGTCGATATTAATTTGTATGTGAATCGCAAGTTCCTTTTCGTTGACGGAAGGAGAGACTCTTGCCTGCGAAGATGGTTTTAACTTAAAAAACCAGGAAGAGGTGTTGACCAGGGATTGCAAGTTTGCGCAGTTCTAATCGTTTAATCGTGCACCCAGGTTACACTGAAATGAACTCCTCCAGGTATCAGTATTGTTTTTTTACCTATTTATTTTATTGAAGATGGCATTAGTGAGAGGCAAGATGAGGGGGGTCGCCCGTGCTTTGCATTTTACTAAAGTTTTCGGAGCTATGCCGGACTTCCTCACGAAGTTTGCTAAAACTGAACACGGCTGTTCCGTGCAGTGAAGGAAACAAAACCTCAATTTTTTTCAAAAACCTGTGTAAAGATTTTTTTGGAAAGGAATTATTCATTCGTTTTCTTCGCAAGCTGGAGGACAATTTCAATTTGGGGGGGATTTATAACAGATTACATCCTGGCTGATGTAGACTTCATTTTGCACCCGGAACTGTACTTTGATTTTTATTTTAATTTAAAAAAAAGGATCGAACGGCGAGCATCTTTGCATTGAGCTTTAAAATGTGAAAAGTTTTGTTAACTTCCGGAATCAAACTGTAACCGATCGTTTGAAACCTGCTGTCTGCTGGCGGCCGTATCGCGGGAGCTATTTTTACCGTCAAAGCAAATTGGGCTGGCAAATATTAACTGTCTGCCTTAGTGACCTTATACTTAAATCCTATGTACGCCGCTGCACCGATGATGCAAGTTATGTTGAAAGCTGGTGTAAGTGGCAGATCATTATCCTCCAGGATAGTGGTCTGATCAGTAAGTGTTGTAACTGTCGGATGGATGAAGACACAAGACGTTTACCTAGACCTGTTTGCGCAGAAGGTTTCTCTAAGCCTTAAGTGCCCCCCCTTTTGTCAATTAGGAAGTTGTTTAAAAATAAAAGGATATTTTCACAATAACTTTGAAAACCTAAAATGCAACTCTTAAGAGATGCTCGTCACTCCCTCCCACTTTCATCATTGCCATTTCATGGGGGGTATCCAGAGCGCCAAACCACTTTGCCACTCATTTTTCTTAAACTTAGTTGAAATATGGAAATTGGTACTTAAGTGGTAGTGCTAAAAAATTAAGGCTTTATATTTTTCTGTTCACATGATATTTAATAACATGTCTTCTTCAAGAAGACCTACAGGGCGGTGTGAAACGTAGTTTGATATGTTTTATCTCTAATCAGTCTTGTTTTTGGAATGCTTTCGTTTTAACATTGGTGGACCTCGCAGTGACTGTTCAGTTAACCCTGTATTGTGATAATTTACTGGGTTAACTCTTAATGCTGGCCACAATTAGAATATGGCCGCATTTGTCACACTTTAGAACTAGCTAGCCAGTAGCTCATACAGATGTTCCACTATTGTCAGTAGAGCATCTTCATTGATGTGTAGGTTAGGTAAAGGAAGTTGGAAAGCCCAGCTATTGAGATTTACCTGTTAGTTATGGGTTAAGAAGGTGGGATGGGAGGGAGTCATGTGGTTGCATACAGAGCAATTTTACAAATGGTTAGTGGAAAAAGATATTAACCTGCAGCTATAAACATGGAGTAAGCATGGTTACCATTGTAAGAATGTCAATGTGCTGTTGCTAGGGACCGACTTATCTCCCCCGTTAGACACATAGTTGCCTTCTGCAGTCTGTAGTGCAGAGCGTAGCAGGGTATGGGCTAATCTCCACGTGTTTAATGTGATTTACATGAAGAGCTAGTAATGTTGAAACACTCAACCAGCAGCTCTGGACCTGCAGTGGGGTTTTTTTTTTACTCTTGTATTTTATATTGGCTGTCTGGGAAGCCCTTTTAAAAAAAACTGAATGCAAAAGTTGCTAGGAAACCTAATGTTCCAGGAGAAGGTGTACCTTTGATTTATTTTAGTCGAGAAGAATATGAGTCCCTGTCCTTGAAGAATTTGAAATGTTCATCTTTCTTTATTTCATCTGATAGATTTTTTCTCATCGGTCTTGCTTTTAATTTAAGTGTCACATTGCTGTTTCTTGTTCAGTCCCTACATTTTTCTAATAATCCTACTAGGTGTCTTGCAGCATTATGATGTTTTTCAAACTGCAATAGTGTATCGCTTATTCTGTGTACTCCTTACCATATGCTGTACAATACTTGTGTTTGTTCCTGGAATAAAATTGCATTTCAAAGTCATTGGCTACCTTCACATAAAGGGGATAGTTGAATAAATGTGGAGAGCCTGAGAAAATGTTTTCTTCCTCAGTTAGTTGAGCTGATGTTGGCTCTCATGTCACTTGATATTTCAATGTATTTTGTTTCACTAGAACCTCATGTTCTAAGTGACCACTTAATTATTTATGAGGCTCTACTGTATGGCTTATTGTGGTTGTGGAAAGTTGGCATGATCTCCAAAGGTCATTTAAGGGATAGGTATAAATGCTTTTTATTCATCTTCTTATTTACGTCTTATGATGTGATTTTTTTTCTCCCCCTCTTCCCCTAGTGTCTTAGGCTTTTTCCCTCACAAGTCTGCCATACCTCTAGAGTTGGCCATGCCTCTGTATCTGACGAGAGATGACTTCCGTTACAAGAGGATCCCCAAGCTGGGCAAACCCCTGCGGTCTTGCATTCACCAGACCTCCATCTTGAAGGTGAAGCCGCAAGACGTCAGCAACCACTCGGAGGAAAAGTCCAAAGCCAAGAAACAAGTGTCCTTCGCTGACCACAAGGGGTTTGCTCTCACCATGGTCAAGATCTTCTCCGAGTTTGACGACCACATTGATATTCCTCTGAATATCCAGGAGCTCATTGATACGGTGGTGAACATGTCCATGGAAGAGGATCACCTTATCCTGGACTTCGCCCAGCCCTCCTCAGACTACCTGGCCTTCCGTCAGCGTCTGGAAGTGGACTGCGTGTGCCTCGAGAACTGCATGCTGAAGGAGAAATCCTTGGTTGGCACAGTGAAGGTAAAAAACCTGTCCTTCGAGAAGTCCGTGAAGATGCGCGTCACTTTCGACACTTGGAAGAGCTTCAGGGACGTGGAGTGCCAGTACGTCAAAGACACCTACACCGGATCCGACAAGGACACTTTCTCCTTTGAGATCAACCTCCCCAGCAAAATCCCCCCTCACGAACGCATTGAATTTGCTGTTTTCTATGAATGCTGCGGGGAGACCTTTTGGGACAGCAATCAAGGTCAAAACTACAAGGTTGTCCGATCAGTCCTGAAAAGCTCCTCCCAGAACGGTGACAAAGGTGGTTTCCAGTCAAGTAGCTCCATAGAGGACTTGGGGATTCACTGTGACCTATATGGCAGCCCCAGATGTGCACATGGAATCTTCCCTGAATGGCCCAGCTATGCAGGCTATGAAAAAATTGGACCCTACTACTAGCTGTCACGCAGAGCTCTCCAGGATTCAGTTTGTAGTAGAGTGCATCCTTTTTTCTGGTATGTTCAGGGAAATGCAAAAAGAAACTGGGATAGCCATCTAGTCACCTGCTTGAAAGGGTCAAAGAGATCTGTGGATGAGCTTGAAAGAGCTGAGCAGGTTTAAATGCAGCTAGACAGTAATGCCTTTACTTGAAGGTTGTCTGCTGAGACTCATGTTGAAAAAGACATTGGTTCTTAAGACTGTTGCGCGTACACTGAAGTGTGACAGCCTTGGAAGCATATCTCTAGAGAGAGGCCTTACTTGCTTTTGTCAGGCTTATTGTGAAAAGAGAAGCTTTGGACATTTTCTATTTTTCTATTGTAGTGCTATGCTGTGTGCGTCTTCTTAATGTATTACGGGGACATTTTGAAGCCAATATTTAATGTCAGTGGATGTAAGACTAGACACTAGTGGATACTCAGGATTATAGAAAATGGCTTCAGACATGTTGCTGCTATTGTTGGCAAGAATGAGCTGTCTGCAATCATAGAGGAGGGCTACGCTGAATTTAATGGAAACAGTCTTTATAGTCTGTTAGACTCCCAGACATGTTTGCTGTAGTGGGTAGAATTCTTCTTGGCAAGCTTGGTGGGCCTGGAATTAGCATTCACCACAGGAAGGCATTGGAGTAGTTCTGCCATTTGAAATTTCTTCCACATGTTGACAGCTTGTACAGTTGCTCCATTACCCTGTTGTTGAAAATGTAATTTCTGATCAGCCTTCATGATTTGTCAGAAAGGGAAAAAATCATGTCTCTACATCAGATCCTGCTTCCCTATTTGAAGAGATTTTTTTGGGGGGGTTGGCAGAAGTGATATGACGTGGCAGTATTGTTGGTATATTAGTGAAGATCAGAAGCTTGTTTATCTGTGGGAACAAATGGTGGGATAGATATTCTTAAAGCAGATCTACACAGTGCAGTTGTACAAGATCGACCATCCACTGCATTTCAGCAGTAATCCTTTCGTGGAGTAATTGTGGACAGAAAGCAAACAGCTTAAGCTTTCTTATCCTGATGTTAAAGTTTAGTCACGTTTATGTGGCCTGGACAAAGGGACCAGCCGCAATCGTTGGAGCTTTGTGGAACTCAGATCAGTTTATTTCATGACTGCTATTGCACTCATTTGTCTGTTGTTTCTCTGTTATACCACCTGTTTTACCTTCCTGTAGCCTAGTCTTGTGAGGCCAATAGTTACTACATGATCCCTTGACTAGGGATTTCAGTGGGTATGTTATTGATAAATCATGAAATGTAGTTTAAGTCAAAGCATTTTTAACTTCCCTTTTCTCATTTCTTTGCTAAGGTGGGAGGTCAAGAAACTCTGCACCACAAAATTTCAGTTTCATATCAATCCCTAATTTGAAAGCTATTTTCTCCCTGTGCTGCATCATAGATTTTTAAGGACGAAAATAATGGCCATTGAAAATGAGCTGCATCTATTTTCTCCCTTCGAGTTCATGACTTCTTTGCAGGTTTCAAAGGGATTTTATGAACAGAATATTTATGTATATAACAGTTACAGGCTGTTATTGGTGTCTGATAGAAATGATTTCATTTTGTTTTGGCATAATTTGCCTCTCAGTGTGCAATTTTTGTGTTAGTGAGATTGAAACATGGAAAGTGTAAATGTGATCTCATGATGAGTTACAAACTCTTATCTGAGACATCTGTACATTAAAATTACTGTGGCTGATGCAATTTTACCCTTCATAGTTGTACTATATATCATAACAGAATGAGCAGGGATCAGAGTATAGGTTTTGTACATTTGTAATCTAGATTGTTTCAGAGTCCTTTGTCACATTTAAAATGTTGAAATATATGCATTGTTTTAAATTGCAGGAAATGTCTACTAAAGGAAAGCAGTTGAAGACTAGCTAATGATTTACCCTTCTGCAGAGAAAAAAAATGTAATTTTAAAGGAGAAATGGCTTGAAGATGTGAATTTTTAGCATTGTTAATGTGAAGGGAACCTTTCAAGGGGTAATGACACTGTAGATTTTTGTGTTTTGTATGTTTTATTGTCATTGTTTGCTGATTTGAATGTCATCAAGTGACCTTTGGTGTAGTTTTATGCAAAAGAAATATGTAATGGGAGAAATATTTTATCATGCTGACTGCCATGTTTTTTGTCTCATTGTTGTGGGGGATAGTATAGAGTATGAGAACTGTCTGTGCTTCCTCCTAAACTGTTGTTGAACTGTATTGTATGTCTCAAAGCATTAATGTTTAAAAAAATCTGAGATGTGACTCCTTGACAGGAGAGCTGTCAGGTGCTTGTTCTTTTTTTGGCAGTCAGTGTTGAAACCAATGAAAATGCTGGAATTCTCCCTGCACTTTAAACTATCAATAACACTATTGTACACAAACAGAGAGCTGATGAGGCCTGTTGACCACTAACAACTGTGAAGGAGAGGTCGTTTTAAGCAGGTCGAGTCATCCTTTGTTTCTGTGGTGTGAAACGTTCAGACAGCCGAGAAGCGAGCATAATGTTGATCTTTGCAATGTGGTTGGTATTGGAGGGTTTTGTTATGTACAAAAGGGCCTGAAGTGTACACTGTAAAAAAAAAAAAAAAATAACACCACATACTAAGACTAGTTGCAAACTCACCAACTTGTTCAGTGATTGAGGGGGTGTGGGGGTGTCGGATGAACACAGTCAAAACTGTGAAATGAATTTAATGTTCTTTAGTAGAAATTTCCCTCAATTCAGAATGTCATCATCTGCATCCTTGCAGTTGTGTGTTCAAGCAAAATATGTGCTTTTTTGTGCTTTAAAGTGCCTTGTATCATAAGCTATGATCAAAAGGACCGTAGGGATATTTTTTGTATGGGGTGGGAAAATGCACTTTAATTGCAGCGATGTCGGAGTTCATTTGTGCTTTCAAAAAAAAAGTGTTTTATCATGTAAAAAAAGAAAATATTTAATAAAGGTTTTGTTAATAATTTTTCTCTGATGTTGGTACGCTTGAGAAGCTTGAGCTATGTTGTGTGTTCTATTTCTCTAAAAGGCATTTGTTGATGTGATGGGTTAAAGCAGGCTTGTGGAGAATTGTCTGAGGCAAGCCCTGACCCTTTGCAGCAGAGCTCCTCACCTCTGGGCATCAAAGGGCACAACTCATCAGGTTTTATCCATCTCAAAAAGCTGCGTATTGCTTAACACCTGTGGGAAAGCGTCAACGTTATCCGCACGACCAGGTAATGCATCCAGTGGACAAAGGTCGGGCTCATGGAATGAACGAGAAGATAACTAAGCTGAGGACACTATAAAAAAACTGCTGAGGATGGCAGCTATTTTAATGAGTTATGGTAAATGCTTGCAGGGGTGGAACTCTGTAATCAGTCCAGTCTGGATTGTCTCTGACTTAGATGCGTGGTGTAGGTCATCAAAAGAAACGGGGGTGAGAGTAGGTGATGGTTTCCCTTATTTTAATTTTTTCCTCTCACATTTCTCATAGGCCAGTGCAACTCCTCCACTATCAAATTCCATTTACACAGATCAGTTGTACAGTTTGTGCTAGATTGCATGCAGGGCTGGCTGGTGCTTCATAAATACTTGGAAGGGAACCTTCAGAACTTCAGAGGCAAAGTTTGTGGAACAATTCGCAAAATAACATGCTGTAGCTGAATATTGTAAGTCAAAGTGGTGTGGTCCATTGATTCTCACCAGACAAACTGCCTGAATTGATGGCTGTAAGAAAATGAACAGATTGTAAGTATTTTTGTACTGCAGAAACGTTTTCAATCCTGAATTTACAAACACCTTTTCCTACTTTGTTTTTAAATCTGGTGGGTGGGGGGGTCTCAATGTAGTATAGCTTTGTTTTTTAAGTGGATCTTATTGGGGGTGGGGGTAGAGTATTCAACATAGCCTTTGTTACTAGTAGAATTCCAACACGCCTTGGTCACTTATAATGAGCTGTACATTACCCTGCAGCTGAATTAGCACAAATTAGGGGGGTGGAACACCTCTGTCTTCGAGCACTGCAAGCAAACAAGCACCTGCCGTTGTCCGGGTGTCACTACTGTTGTACGGTAAGCCAGGGATATGCTGACTGAGTCCACTGCCCCAACACTTAAAAGCGTTTGGCCAATTGAATGTTGCTGTTTACAGAGCTGACCCAGCCAAAGCTTGAGCTACCACTGTTCAGGGCACACACTATCCTTTAAACAAGGGCATTTGTCTTTTGTGCTGTTTAGGAGGCCTTTTGTTTTTAATTATCTTAACTTTAAGTGTGTGCTATAATTGTTTCATTATACTGCTATAAATGGGTTTAGTTTTTGTCAGATGTCAGATATGCTACATTACTGATGGAATGGTAGGGCAGATGAAGTGATCTGATTCTGCACATTTTTTATCATCTTGCCTAAAATTAATTTAACATTGCATGCCTAAATCTTTTATGAGTCGTACTTGCCATCGAGCTGTAATTGTATTTTTCCACCTTTCACGTGGTGATGCGGTGTTGGAGTTCCAGTAAGGAGGATGCCTTCAACCTGGTGTGATAGGCTGGTGACGGAGAATCCTTTTTTTGCTAGAGATTAGTTTTGATTTTTTTTTTATATATATATATAAATTGTCTAGCTGACTCAGCTGCTGAAGATTACTTAAATACTGAAGGATTAGTCTTTTAACGGAATAAAAGGACTGGGGGGGGGGGCTTTGCCTGCCAGGAATATAAATATTGGAAGTGTGAATGCTAAACTGGGCTGTGTGATATGCCAGATCTGTGATGTTGAAGAAATGCCAATCACAGTCTGTGTTGGCTGCAGCATTTAAATCCTCAACTGCATCAAAACCACCAAGAGAGAAAACCGCAGATCCAGTTTACGAATACGTAGTACTGAAAGATACCTTTTTGAAATTGGCTCATCGGATGTATGTGCTATTGATTACACAGATGGTGCATTATGAATTATAATCAAATATTGCTGGCTACATGAAACAGATCAAACTTTGTGTATTTCATAGGATGAACAGGCACTGAAGTTAAGTCCTTGGGTCTGCCTCTTATTTGACCAAATAAGGAAAGTTTAGTTTGTCTGCTCAGCTGTATTGAGTGAGAGCCTGAATTCAATTAGATTCAATTAAAATGTGTCCTTAAACAGAGTAGAATTGATAGTAATGGGTCCCATTAGCTCATTTCATCTGTATGTTCAATTGGCAATTCCCTGCAGACAATGAATTGATTGCTATTTAGTAACCTTTTAACTGTGCACCGTCTCTTTTGCTGCCTAGCAATCCTTCACTAGCCATTTACTTTCTGCAAATTAACATCCGTATAGCTAGTTTTTGGCATGTAGCCTCACTTCCTAAAAGTTATCACAAGCTTCCTCCTGTCATTTAGTGATTGAACAACTGTCTTCCATTTTCATTAATTGGATTGCTGCCTCACAAATGCTTTCTCCACTAAAATAGCTTATTTAAATATTTAGACGTGCAATTGGTGGTCGGGATGTTAACTCATTACATGTGGAAAGTGTTTTTTTATGGAGAGAAGCCAGATGCTAGCGACTGTTTGGTATTTGTTTGTGTCTTGTGGGCTCAGTTTAAAATAAATATTTTAGAAATACATAGTAAGTGTACTTTAGCAGTTATGTCTGTGAGCAAGCATCTGCTGTCTAAATGGCACATTTAAGACCGTTTTCTCTGCTTAAGTTGTTTAAAAAAAGCCTGCAATCCAGTCTTGTGAAGGCACATGGGTGAGGATAACCCCTCTTCAGGAGACTGGGAAAAGGATCAGAGTCCGGGCTACAGAGGTGAAGTGCTCATCAGGCTTCTATTTCAGCTGGAGTTAAGGCAGCATGAGAGGAAGAAAAGGTTTTTCTCTCTCTTTTTCTTTCTCTGCCTGTTTCACTGGTACAGCTCTCTTTATAGCCAGATAACAGAACTTACAATTCTCATTCTCACACAACCCCCTCTTCCAGTAGCTGGATGACTTTCCTTTCTGTTATCAACAACATAATTTGTAGCCAATTGCTGTCCATGCATTATGTCAGAATCTCAAGGACATACAGTATTGTTAATACAATTTTGAGATTATAACGGAGTTATTTTTTGTTGCATGAAGGGTTTGAACAACTTATCTTCCTCTTATCTTTCTACTGAAACATAATATAGTATGTAGCTCCAGACATTAAATTACAAGTTTGAAAAACAAAATAGAAGTTCTTTGGATTTTAGTAAAAACGGATTAGCTCCTGTAAATGCAGAAAGGCAGCATTGCAATTTTGTAAAATGCATTCACAATGAATTGTAGTTTTCGCTGGTTTCCCAGTAGATGGCACTCTACCCTCTGAATCTTTATTTCTGAACTAATGCTCTGATATAGTGACTGCTGTGAAATCTTCCTTCAGATAATACATTCCTGAACACTTGATCTGCTGTGGTCCTATGATGCTTTTAAAAAATGTGGGGTTGTTAACCCGTTGTCTTTCTTAATTTTCACTCCCAGTTGACCTTACTTTCCTAAATTTTATTTATTTATTGTATTGTTGCATTATTGTATCATTTCGTTTCACTGTTGCTGTGTTGTCTGTGTTAAGCTGCTGTTGCACTGCAATTTCCCTCACGGGATCAATAAAGTATCTATCTATCTAAAAGCCAGCATTACTTTTGAATGAGACATCTACTTTTTGTTTAGAGAACCAAATTATTGGTGATGATTCCTGACAGGCTTAACCAGAACAAAGGTGCTTGTTATAAGCATTATAAGCAGAAACCTACTTAGTTTCCAGATTTTCTCAGTTCCTGCCTGTTGTTGAGGCAAATTTCAATTAGCTTCTAATTAAGCCCGGGCCTGGTAATGGTTGTTTCAAATTGTGGATTACATTATTGTTCACTTAATTGCTTCAATTAAGGCATCAAGGTAGAGAGAAAATGAAAAGCAATAACAGATGCTGCTTTACTGCACCCAGCAACACAAGAAACTGGTAAGAAAGTGACAATGTAAGATTTCAATCAAAACAATTAATGCAGTATTCTCTTTTATTGAAACTCTGATAGCAGTGCTGTTGAAATTTAATTCCATTATTTTGAAAAATGCAATGCAAATAAATTCTGTGAAAATGAACAGTTTTACTGAAGCCGCTGTATAATTTGGAACCTTACAGTATTTAATTGAAAATACATACCTTACTCTTAAATATTTACATGTAGGGCAGCGGTGTGTAGTAATAGTTAGTGTTCTGAATTTATAACTGGAAGATTGCTCATTCAGATCTGTTGTGGGGCACTGCTGTCGTACACATGTCCAGGGGATTTGACCCGGATTACTTTGGTAAAATGATCAGCTGCACAAATGTAAATTGCTTTGGCTAAAAGTGAATAGTGTCTTAGAGAATAGAGATGGAGATGGAGAGTGTACTCTCGACATTTCTGTACCACTGGGAAAAATGCTGTTCTTTTGCAAAGGGCTGTGAGTCAGTGGAACAAGCTACCAAAACATGTTGAAACCAGTACCCTGGGCTCTTTCACAAAGTAGCTGGATAATATCTTTGCATCACTTAATAACTTAATAGTTAATAACTTAATAATGCTCCTAATTATTAAGTTAGTCAAATGCCTATCAAGTGGGCTAAATGGCTTGCATCTCCTCTTATTTCTAACCATTCTTGTGTTTTAATGTAAAATGGCATCCAGTGAATGAACAATAAATGAGAAGAGAAGCAGAATAATACAAAACAGGACTTGTCTTCCAAGCTGTTCCTGACTGAAATCATGATCATAGAAAATGCTAAAGGCTCTTTAAGTGAGGGGTGCTCTAGTCCTGCTGGTCCTGTCTCTAGTCCTCTAGGTTTTTGAGTTGCTTTTCAGTTGAGCCCTCAATCGCTAATTCAACTCATTATTTGTGTAGTTGGACAAGTTAGAGCCTTTCCTTGCTCTTAAAATGCTGGGGATTAAAGACCTATAAAATGCACTGTACAATGGCCCTTGAGGGACAGATTTGGTCATCCCTGCATTAAAAGGTCAAATATTGCCCTGATTCATTTAATTTTCTGGGATTTATTTCAGCATTGATTCACTATCATGAAAGCCAATGTGAAGAATTTTAAATGACTCACTCCTTGGCTGTACAATAATCCACAACTCAAAGTTCAAGGTGCTGCTGTTAAAAGGTCATTGGATATAGTTCAGGGTGTATTTTGCTTTTATTAAGACATTTATATACCTAGATTAAATGCAGAACCATGATATTTTAGAAGTTTATCCATTATAGAGTGACCTAATGAATGTCCAGCCTATCCCCTTATCATTTCATCAGTTCATATTGCCATCTTTCTGCTGGGCTTCACTAATGAAATGAAGTTCTAATATTTAAGATGAGTTTATGAAGGTTTTCAGAAGTGTTGAAAAGGTTTTGAAAAATTTATCATATTATTATGAACTGATACCTCTTCATTAAGCTCTTCACAGAGACCAGGAACATAAAGATGAGCATGTTTTCAGGTTAATGTTATTTATCTCAGAAGCAGATAAGCACTCATCTCTGAAAAGCTGATTATCCTTCTTGCATTTTTCTGTTCTTCAGAAGCCAGTATCTGAAGATGCTAGAAAATAAGTTAATGACTGCATCATCATCCAGGTGGATTCTGCACATTGGTGGTGGTGGAGGGGAGTCCCCATTACCTGTAAAGCGCTTTGAGTGGAGTGAAAAATGCTATATAAGTGTAAGCAATTATTATAATTGTTATAATCATTATACCTAGTAATTATATAGTTCCATTCTCATTTAACATTCATCTCAAAATCTTGGATGTATTTTACTGAAAAATTTACTGAAAGCAGAATTTATTTAATTATAATTGTTTGAACGTAAAGAAGATAGCAGGTTATATACATTCCTTGGAAAATAGTTTATTTTTTTCTTTTAACAGTGTAAGAATTGCATTCAACGGGACGCACGACTTTTTCATAGAAGTTCATAGTAATGAGTCCTCCTTGACGCTAGAGGGTACCCAAGAACATTACCTCCTTTTCAGTTTTATTCCGTTGGTTCCAGGATGTCACCTCAGACAAGCAAACGGAAGCAGTCGTTGTTTGGAGTAGGGGAGCTCATTTTGAAATGTTGCACTTGTTATTATTTTAAACCACTGTCGACGTGATTTCTACTTTACTAGTGAATGCCGATTAAAAAGTCGAAATAGTTATCACAGTTTAGTTACCATCAGTATAGAAGATGAGTATCCTGTCAGTTCATCGTTAAACAACAATACATAAATGAGGTGCCGTGTTTGACACTGTTGTGAAGAGGTATCTTTCGGGAGTAGGGCACCGACTGAGTTAACTCGTGTACGTCAGAAAATATCAGGATTGGCGCCGTGTGGAAATAACGGTCTTCATGTCGGTATCGTTACAATGGCGGATCAAAAGGAGAACGTGAAGTTTCAGGACGAAAACAAGCAGCAGCGTAATGGATCAGACAGCTCTGCTCATGTAAGAATGATCTGTTTTGTAGTGTTCTTTTACTTCCATTTATAAAATACCAGAGAGGGACTACCTGAATTGAAGAGAGATTCCGGTTTAAAAATTACATTTTAATTGTCTATTAATTTCCTTTTTATTAACTTTAGGGGTTTGCTTAACTGCGAAAAAGCGCTGTAGTACTAGACGAGCAAAGACTTATGTGTTGATGTGTTTGCAAAAAAGTTAGACCGGATATAGTTAAGTTGTTTGCATTAACGTAACGTTAACACCACAAGTTTGTTTTTTAGACAGGGTGATGTGTTTCCGTGATTTTCAACAGTGTCGATATATGACTAACTTTACTTCTGTGTGTAGAATCGAAAGAGGGTTCTCATTTTATTTTGTCAAAATTGTGTTGTTCACATTCTACAACAGGACAACTCCAGTCTGTTCTATAACAATTTTTCTATCTCCACCTTCTTAATTTTGGAATTAATGACCAGAAAGACCAATGTTGAGATAAAGGCACTGGTTACATCGAAGTACCAAAGTATGGAAATACAGTACTAATGTACTATATTATATCTCTTAGTTTACCTCGTTTTTACAGATAACCAGGTGAAGTTTTTTTCATATAATGATATTTTCAATCTCTCTTGGCTGGAGAATTCATTTTGAAGAAGTCAAACTAAAAGGGACACCTAACAGCTAATTAAAGGAAAACCCCATATCAAATCTATGCTTTTGATGATCAATAATGCATCTGATAATTCTATTAAATGGAGAACTATGGTTAACAAAACTGAACAACTACAATGTTCTCCTATGTTTCTGGGACATATGTGAGGTGGGGTTCCTCCTAATATTTTTAAAGAATTAAAACATTTCCAAAAGCTCTGTATCGGTTTCTTTCTGAAAGTCCACATGCTGACATAGTATACTGACCTGGAGAATACGTTTGTACAGTAGTACCGACAAACACATTTTGGAGACTAATCAGATAATTCTGAATACATGCTGGCAATGGACTTATATCAGTGAACAAATATGACCCTTAAGAATGACAATGTGAGTTATTGTAGATTGGGTTTTATTATAAATTGGGATTAAAGGCTTCTTCTGTTGCTGAATAGCTTGCCTGCTTACATTTTCAAGCCTCTAATTAGCGGTTATACAGCACAACTGTGCCAAACCACCAGTTGCAAGGGGAAAAAGGTTTTCTCTATATATTGATAAAGTATACAGTACCTGTGGAAATATGGGATGGGTGAGAAGATTGGAGTAAGGCCACATGAATTCTGTGATCCAGCAGATTGAGGTCTCAGCCACTCTTGCGTGTCCCAGCTGCACTCCGAGTGGCCTCACGGAGAACGACGCACACAGCCCTGCTGCCAGCAGAGGCGAGTTCAGCAATCCTGTTTACAAAGAGATCGCGCTTGCCAATGGACACATCAACAGGATGAACAAAGACGAGCTGCGCAGAAAGCTGTCCGAGTTAAAGCTGGAAACCAGGTGAGAACTCAGCTCTGTGTAGGAGACAGTGCAAGCCATTGCTCCTCAGAACTGCTGACATTTATTCCCCTTTGTACAGCTTGGAATTTTACTCAATTATATATATATATTATTTATTTATAAATATTTATATATTTACTATATACACTATCTATTTAATATTATAAATTGGTCCTCAAAAAGGTGAAAATTTGTAAACTTAAAACTGAAATTTCCTTTTGTTTACATCTACAACTTTCCAGTTTGTCCTGAGATCTGAAAAATTTGCCCATTATTATTTTACCTTAACAGTAACAACAACGTTACCTCTTAATTATAATTACTCTATTTACCTTAGTACAGTAGTTAGGAAGATAAACAGACAAAATAAAATGTATAAATATTCGCAGAACACAGATGCACTGACATGTTTCTAGCCAGCAGTGAAGCTAAGCAGGTGTGAGCCTGGCCAGTATTTGGATGGGAGACTTCTTTGGGAAAAACTAAGGTTGCAGCTGGAAGAGGTGTTAGTGGGACCAGTACAGAGCGCTCACCCTCTGGTCTGTGTGGGTCCTAAAGCTCCAGTATATTGATGAGGACACTATACTGTAAAAAGAAAGTGGCACCATCCATCAGATGAGATGTAAAACTGAAATCCTGACTCGCAGAGGTCACTAAAAATCCCACAGAATCGGGGTGGTACCCAGATGACCTGGCTAAATCCCCCCCGGTATTTACCAGTCATGGCCTCCTAATAATCCCCCTCTCTGAATTGGCTTTATCTCTCTGTTCTCCTCCGCACTGATAACTGGTGTGTGGTGAGCGTACTGTGTGCACTATGGCTGCCATCCCATCATCCAGGTGAGGGCTACACATTGGTGGTGGTGGACCGCAGTTCCCATTGTCTGTTTTAAGTTCCAGAAAAGCGCTGTATAAACAAGGAATAAGGAATTATTATTTTGTGGGAGATCAGGCTGTAAGCATGGTGACTTCTGTACGGCAACTGCAGCAGTTTTACCCCACACACAGCAGTGTCACGTGTCCTCAGGGAAAGGGGGTGAAGTAGTACTTCTAATCCTTGGTGCAGGCAGCGTCACAGCCCCCTTTCTTGTCCTTGGGCTCTGTCACTCAGGGGGGCGAGGGACGTCTTAAAGAAGAGGCTGAAAAATTACTACAAGAAGCAGAAGCTGATGCAGGCCGTGGTGACGGAGAACAGCAGCACCGACACGTACTACGACTACATCTGCGTG
Source organism: Atractosteus spatula (assembly GCF_055471065.1). NCBI lineage: Eukaryota > Metazoa > Chordata > Actinopteri > Semionotiformes > Lepisosteidae > Atractosteus > Atractosteus spatula. Next base: position 58,803,401 of record NC_142708.1, on the reverse strand, counting down.
GTGGATTTTGAAGCCACGTGCGAGGAGAACAACCCCCCGGATTACCTCCACGAGATCATCGAGTTCCCCATGGTGCTCGTGAACACTCACACGCTGGAGATTGTAAGTGAAGCCATGTGCTGGAGTTGAGACTTGCCTGGCAGCGTGACCGGAAACTCTTCAAGGTCGGTCAGCAGCAGACTGCTCCTTGCATATTACTGATGAAGAAGAAGAAATGTATGCATATACACATTTATTTCTTAAATAATAATAATAATAAATCTTAATAAATAATTCTTCTTCCAAAGTACAAAACAAGTTCTGAGCACATCAGTATGTCTATAACAAAATGATCACTACATGCCAGAAGACAGTACACAGTCTCTACTATTAAATGTTAATTTAGTAAACAAGGAAGTTACAGAGACTAAAGAGCACATCCAAGGAAGTTCTGACATGGTCTCAAAATTCCTAGCATGTAAATAACTCGACTGCTTGTGATACAGTTTACATCCCTATTTTTTCACCTCTTCTGTGCGCCATTGCAGAAAAAGGAAGTTGGTATACTAAATTACAGTCCATCTAAAGCAGTGGTTCCCAGCCCTGGGTCTAACAGACCTTGTGCCTCCTGATTTTGTCCTGGTGAATTTAGTCATCACAGGCTAATTATCTAGTGGAAAACAGAAATTCATCATTTGTACACTTGTTTTAGCTCTTAAAATGTTGAATGAGATTTGTAATTGGTATCAACCCTGTACCATTTTCAGAGTTTCCGACCTTTTTTTCATACTGGTGTGTTAACCAAAATGTAACCAATTGGACCAGGTCTTGTGAACCAAATTTAGTGGTACATTATGTCTCATTTTCCATGGTTTTTACTCAGATCATTTGTTTTTCTACACAGGAAGATACATTTCAGGAGTATGTAAAACCTGAAATTAATACAAAACTCTCTGACTTCTGTGTCCAACTAACAGGAATCACACAGGTAAGGCAAACTATATATTTTCCATTAAAGAAAAAGTTACAATTTGTTTTTTAGAGAACAGGATTTGTTTTTCTATGTCTTTTACTGCGGTGAAAATAAACTATTATTCGAGCTCTGAAATGATTTCCTTGTTCCCCAGAAAACTGTTGACGGAGCAGACACCTTCCCCACTGTTCTGCAGAAGGTGGTGGACTGGCTTCAGAGCAAGGAGCTGGGAACAAAATACAAATACGCAGTCCTGACTGATGGGTATGCTCCTTTTAATCGCCACTTCTGCAGAAGAGCAGCAGTGCTGCTAACAGCAGTGCTCTGGAATACCCTGTAACCCAGTCTGTGTGTCATACGTACAGCCTGATAAGATGAGGTGATCATATACTTTAGAAAAAACAGATATCTCCAACACATATTGGTCAAGGTTCCAGGCTTTTATATATTTGTGTTTAGGAGGTTAATAAGAGCTTGCTTCAGCTGGCATTAGCCAAAGCTTAAATAAAAACACTTTTTTTGTGTCCTTTAGCTGCTGTATCTTAGTAAACTAGCGTCCTTTGCAGATTATTCTTATTGATTGTAAGTGTAGTCTACACAGGGGTGTTGAGTTGCTATTTGTGTTTTTTTAGGGCTTGGGATATGAGTAAGTTCTTAAACATTCAGTGCCGTATAAGTCGCATCCGGTATCCCCAGTTTGCCAAGAAATGGATCAATATCCGCAAAGCCTACGGGAACTTCTACAAGGTAAGTGGAATTCATTAAAACAGAGTTTTAACATTTTAACTTTTTTAAGGCTCATCTTGTGAATTTCTTGTCTTACTTTTATCAGCTGCTTCCTTAAATTCACACACTCGGGCTTTGCTGGAAAAAAAAATTGCCTGACAGACCGACTGTGAGGCATTTTTGCGAACTTTGGTTATATTCTGTAATATGCAATAAGAGAAAATATTTTTAACACTCACAAAAACCTTTCCTGTCCCTGAAATATCTGAACTGCCCATTTAAGTAGACTTGTAAAGGGTAAAAAATACAGAATGGATGTGTGTTATACACTACTTTAACTTTATATTCCCTGTTTCTAGTCAAAATAAAAATCCAGAAATACATATTTTACCACTTTATGCATGCATGCTGCTTTTAGCATTCTCATTTTTTATTTGCTTGTTTTACCTGGTAAGTAATTTGAGAACAAAGTCTTGATCACAGCTTTGATCTAGAGACCCATTTACAAAGCAGGGAATACGGTGGAGCTCAGCTGGTACGATAGCAGCAGTCCAGTCAGGATCTGAGCCCCCGGCCCTCCCATAACCATGCCTTTGACTTCCAGAAAGAACAAGTGGGCCTGAGAGTGCTAACATCAAAGGCCCTGAATACAGCTGACTAGAGAGAGTACCGCCCCCCACACCTTTTCCTGTCCGACCCCTGACCCCACGCGGTGTGCCTGTGGTGACAAGCGTGCTGGTTCTCTGCTCTCTAGCTGCCGAGGACGCGGACCAAGCTGAGCACCATGCTGGAGATGCTGGGGATGAAGTACGAGGGCCGGCCCCACTGCGGGCTGGACGACTCCCGCAACATCGCGCGCATTGCCATGCGCATGCTGCAGGACGGCTGCCCGCTGCGGGTCAACGAGAGAATGCACGCCGGCCAGCTGATGAGCGTGCCCAGCACCGCACGCGTGGAGGGCGCCCCCGCGCCCCGCTCGCCCAGCTACAGGAGTTAAGCTGCACTTCCCCACACGCTGCTCTTCGGGGCTACTCTCAGTTTTAATTGTATGCAGGGTTTTTACATGTCATGCAGAATCTGTGATATGTGCACACAACAGATTGGGAAGGAATCAAAGGATGGGTGAAGGTGATCTAGCTTGTTCTTCATTATTCTAAACTCTGTTTCACTGGTACTTTGGCTCGATAACTAATTATCTCTTTGCATATATTCTTCAGACAGAGTTATCGCATACAAAACCTGCTTTTGAGAACAGGAGGATGTTACTTCCTTAAGGTCTTTCAGGATTCTAAATTCTAACTTAATTTATCTTAGAAGAGTTAGTTTCTTCTGTCTGTTAGAGTACATTTCTGAAGCATAGACAGTTAGTTGTGTGATCAAGGGCATCAGTATATAACTAAAACAGATGTTACAGTACTGAAGAAAAGCAGTCTTCACTTTCAGTAGAACGAGAAATGTTTTCTGTTGCTGTGAACCACTTTTACATAGTGCACGTGATATACCTATCACCAGCAGAGGTTGTTGTGCTACGCACTGCAGATCAGAGTTCAGTTTTAGGCCAAAGCAGTCATTCGAATTGCACAGTTTAACAATATAGCAGAATTTTATTATTATTTAAAAAAAAAAACAGATATGATCTATGTATTAGAAGTTCCACTGATCTCCATTTCACTTCCCTTCTACCTCTTCTGAAACGAGTACAGAACACCTTGAAGCCGTGCCTTAGGAAATAAGCCCTCTGCCAAATACGGAGGCATAATGTCCTATTTTTTGTGGACTTCCCTTCGAACTTCTTGATGCAGACCTCCCCTGCATGTAGTCCTAGTGTCATTGAAACTCTTCATTGTAAGTGTATAGGAAGGTACTGTGCTTGCCCCTTAGGATACAGAAGAGTTGCGTTTCAGTGACTGTCACACCTGTGGTAAGTGACAAAGTATTGTGCAGGTGAGTGTCAGTAAGAATTTTTTTCCTGTGTCATCTGTCTCCCATTCCAGGATTTTCAGATGGCCTTGATGTTTTCTCCCATAGAAGCATAATTCATGGCAAGCTCATGCTTCACAAATAATGTTTACATACAATCCTAGTGTATGCCTCTGAAATCACCTCACGGTTTATGGTTCCCAAGTGTATAAAAGGTGCTTTTTTCCCAATCTATGTTCCTAATTAAAACTTTCTGTTGGTTTGCATTAATGTTATTTGTAAAATTGTAGAGGGGGAGATCTGCTGGAAGAAAATTCAAATATGCAATATTTTTGTTTTCACGTGATTTGGGAGTTTTAGCTATAATTGGAATTAAAATGTGTTTTGCACTGGAGTGTAGTGCTTCAGAAGTCACTGTGTTTTAAAAGTTGCTCGTTTGCTAAACAGTTGAACAGAAGTGTAACTGGTTATTTCAGTTTCTTCAAAGAGTAGTTATTAATGAGATCTCTGTTTTGCATTACGCATTTAAAAGCTCTCATCTCACAGCATCAAAGATCTTTCCGTTTTGTGTAATGGATTGTTTTGAGAATTGCATTTGCATTAAAATTGGAGAACCTTTCAAAATCTAATTCAGAAAGAAATAGGCTTTAGAACACTTGATATCATAATAATTCAGCATCAAACATACCAGTGTACTGTATACAGCAGTCTACAGTTTTCCTTCAAATCATTTCAATGAATGGATTTCCTTTGGCCTTATTGTGCTTTTTTGAGTAATACAGAAAATGTACAAATGGACGTTAAGTGTAAGTTAATGTATGTTGTTTAGGAAATTTTTTATCAATGTGTTCTAGCAGAGCGAATATGTGTTTCACAATGAAAACATTCCCATGTACCCTGTCAAAAGGATTTGGCTGTTTTTTGCACTTGTATAAATTTTTGAACACCCAAAATGTTTTGTTCTGCTTGTTTTAATCATATTTCTTGATCTTTTCCTTTTTTGATTGACACTTAAATAAACTTTTTAAAGTTTTTTTCTGCTTCATTTATTATAATCTTGAGGTGTTTCATCTGCAAAAAGCAAGAGAAAATATTTCATGGAGACTTTGACAGCAGCTGTCAGAATATTTTAGGACTGCATATGCTGGGAAGCTTGAATTAAGCACATATTTATACCCGTGTTAGAAATTAGAGAGGTTTTCCCTTTGTCTGATTTGTCTCCGTTTAGAGAAGCCTGACAGCAGTGGACCTGGCTGAAGAGAGTTCCACTGATTCCTCTACAATATTTACTAACAGTAGTTTCCAAAAAGCTAGTTTTTACATATTAGTGGGAAAATGATCCATTTTTTCTTGAGTGTAAAATCCTTAATTGTGTAATGGCATTGATAGTCCTGTTACTTAGTGCAAATATTACAGTTCTTCCAATTGGTTTTTGAAAGCTGGACATTCGTGAAAGGATTTTGGCCACTAAATCACAAGGAAAACTTATTTTTCCTTGTAGAATGGCCTTTTGTAGTTTGAAGTAAAAAAATTAAAAGGTCTTGTATTGTGCTATATTGTTGTTTCTATAGTTTTTTGTTTTTAAATCTAACTGGACAAACCAAGGAAAAAAAATAACAGAGATATTAAAAGATTGAAAGATGATATAAAGTGCTTTAATATTAATAATGAATAATTGCTTATACTTACATAATTATTTTCAGGACACTCCACAGGTGCTTTACAGGTAATGGGGACTCTCCTCCACCGCTACCAATGTGCAGCCCCACCTGGATGATATGACGGCAGCCATAGTGCACCAGAATGCTCCCCACACACCAGCTATCAGTGGGGAGGAGAACAGAGTAATGAAGCCAATTCATAGATGGGGATTATTAGGAGTGCAAAGGACTATTTGGCCAGCACACCAGGGTTTTCAAGAAATGCCATGGGATTTTTAAATACCACCAAGAGTCAGAACCTTGCTTTTACATTTCAGCCAAAGGACAGTGCCCTTTTACAGTAGAGTGTCCCAACACTATACTGGGGCATTAGGACCCACATTGACTGCAGGGTTAGTGCCCCTTACTAGTCCCACTAACGCTTTTCCCAGCAGCAGATCAGGTCCTTGGTTTCAAATACAAACTTGTCACAATCTCACAAGGAAGAACATTATGATGTATACCGAGGATCAAAAGAACTTCATCACTCTATGCAGGCTTGTTTTCACAAAAATAAAGTACACCGATTCTATGTATTGACTAACTGTTTGTTTCTGTGTTACTTAATTGATCGTTCATGATTGGTAGTGACCACTGCAGCGACTGTAGCATGAGCCACTTAAGCTACCAGTATGTTCTGGAATTGTGGGGAAAAAACCCATATGAACCCAAGAAGGACATAGTACAATCTGCATGCAGATAGCACTCTAGGCCCAGAGTTGAACCCAGGTCCTCAGTGCTGGCAGCTAGCAATGCTGACCACTGCACCACCGCCTAGTGAAAACTGAATAAGAAAAATACAGAAAAGAACAACACTTTCTTTGGATAGTATACTCACAGTATACCCCCATCAAAATCATTATTAGCCTCTGAGGGTTTTTTCCTCTACACTCATCCAACCCATTCCAGCAAAACTGTTGTTTGTTACCATCTCCCAGACCTTCGGTTTGGCTGTGTCCTGACTGTTGTGGTACATTCCCGTCTTCCTGTTGACCAGCAATTTAATTCATTCAGTAATGCGGTAAATCTTACTGAACGCTCTCTTCGCTATTATCCTTTATGGGGAAAACTTACCAGTGCTCTTTGTGACAGGACATTAGTTTCCCAGTTCATTTCAGACCATTTGAACAGAATTTTTTCTGATGACAGATTTCTGATGTTGCTTTGAGAAAAGCTATGGTTGCATCTGAAATAAAATCTCTCTGCAAGGAATGTTATTATCCCCACAATGCCCTGGAGCACATATAAATAATAGGGCTGTTCTCCTTACTGTTACAGCAAATCTTCTAAAGCATATTTATATCTTCAGGACATTAACCTTAATACCATGGTTGCAGTTCATCTCACTGCAACCTGGTGCATCATATGTAGTACTGCAGAGTATCCACTAGAGAGCATTACTGATCCATCGGGAGGAGGGTTTGTGTAATAAATTTTATATGTTTATCTTCATGAAGTAGGCATAATCTTTGTAAGAACTGAAACTGAATAAGAAGAGACAAAACAGATGCAAAGCTTTATACGAAGAACAGGTAAGGGTGTTAGTTCTAAAGTTCTGAATGATAAAAATGTACCTTTTAAATTAAATGCACTTTCTTCTTGTACTGTACCTTTTTAAGATTCAAGATTTATTTGCCATATACAACAAGTGTATTGGAATGCTTACTCATTCAGCTGTACCCAGTAACAGTAGAGAAATAGGCACAAATGACAAACAGACGCGGACAATAAATGCCTTATGGAACAATCCACTTGGTCAGTTCCACGGAACGCTCCATCATGACCATGCTAAGTCTAATCTTGCCTAGGGACATTCAAACATAGAAAAGTCACCAACCTACTTGGCCTTTGTGGTCACCAGACTTTTACAAAAAATGGTTTCTTAATTCAGAGGTTCAGCACTTAAGCCTCTGTGTCTGTGGAAGGGGACAGGAAACCAGAGAACCCAGCAAAACCTCCACACAGACAGTACCGCAGGCCAGAATCAAAGCTAAGAGCCATGAGAATTGAGACAGCAACACTAAAGGCCATGTTACTGTGCTATCCACAAAAGTTAAGTAAATTAAATAGAACTTCAGCGCCATTTTCAGCTAAGTAAACAATATCCCAGCTGGAAAGAAAGGATACTTGGATTTTCTATAACCAGAAAGCCTCAAATTATTATATATTTTGATAAGTACTTTTACTGTATTTTACACCAACAACAAAACAATCATTATATAAATATAAGAAGTAATGTACAGAACATGTACAGTACATTTTTGGTACAATGTTTCAACTGAGGGTTATTTATGAAAAGGGATATACTAAATTTATAGTCTCCTTCTCATATCTCCCCTCTTCCTTCACAAAAACAGGGAAAATAAAGGAAAAAGAGACAGGTACAAATATAAAAGGAGTTGCAGCAAAATACTAATTATGCTAAACAGTCTCTAGAAAGCAAATAAAAGGTGAAAGGCCAGTGCTATCAGGTTTCATCTGAATAGGAAATTGGTGACAGATTGAAATCTGTTGTGTAGAAGGGAGGCTCAAAAAAAGCCTTAAATGACATACTGTAAATTGAACAGAATAGTGCAGAAAGGCAGAAATTGAGTTAAACACATTGTTTTGGCTGTGGAGCCTTGAGAAAGATAAAGTATAATGAGCTGGGGTATGGTAAAAAGAAAAGTGAAGGGGGAAAAATGGGTGGATAATGGGTATAAGCATAATTTAGTGAAAATATGAGGGACAGATGACAGGGAAAATATTTGTGGTACCCAGCGGTCACGCCAAGCAGCCATTAGAGAGCAGTAGCGCTCAAGAGAAACAGAAGTATACCGAAAGTGTGCATTGCAAATGCTTGGTTTAATTTTCAGTAGTTTTAGATTGTTCTAATGTCATTTGAGTACCGTACAACTATCTCAGAAAATTCCCGCAGCTTCTAGAAACGTTTATTATGTCACGGACAACAGTTACCTCATATAGGAGAACTCATACATACTGTACTTGATTCATAAAAACCTGTTTTTTTTTCAGGAGAAATAAGTAGATACTAATTCAAAATCCATGGAATATACACCAGGTAACACTGAGTACAGTGTTTATTAATCATTATTATTTACATTAATACAGCCTTTTTAATCTCAAAGGATCCCAATGGGACATATGACATATGGGAGGTGGGCACTGAAGAGCATCTCACACCTGAGAAAAGTCTGTTATCCACTTCACAGTACTTTTTAAATATAATACTTTTCTAAATTATAGTAATGACAGAGTACTTTGCAAGATTATTGTTGTAAGGTGTTACGGGGAGGTGCAGCGTCTTCATTAATACTAAATTAAAACAGCAATGAAAAGGTGTAAAACCAAAGTGACCAATTCAATATTCTTATATCTAATGAAGTTTAGACGACAGCACTTGAAATAAACAGACTAATCTTAAAATTTAATGAATACGTTCCGGAAATTAAGCAAATAAACTAAAGACTTATACGCGAAAATATGAAATATTTCATTTATTTGTTTAAACGAGAACTTAAAACGTAGCTGTTTGTGTTTCTTACATTAAACTTTTCCCTAACAAAAGAAGAACTCCAAAACTACATTTTGAAAGCCAAGAGTCAGCGGATCGAGTGTGCAGCTGAAATACCCGTACTAATCAATTCTAGAATAACGATTAAGTTTTTAAGTTAAGACACATTTTAACATACTCAGACAATTACAATGCAGTACCCAGTATTGTGCTACACTTCACGCTGCCCTTACGTTTCGTATCCATCGGTACCTCCTCTAGAAGGTGGGCTCAGGGCTCTGACGCACTGTTAGGCGTTGCTGCAGCTCCAGTCTCTCGGCGCAGCTACAGCTGCAGTCCGTGAAGCTAAGGCGGAGGGACTCGGCAAAGGAGGAACACGGTACGTGTGTTACTTTGGTCGGATCATTTCGTAAACCTGCTAAAAACTGGACGGAATGTGAATGTCGTGGTACCGGAGGACGCGCTGGCGGTGCCAGGCGACCTGCCTGCCGTATTCAGTGGACTGTTCAGGTTAATTCTCCTCATTCATTGAGGTAGGCTTTTTCTGTTCTCCATGGCGCAGATGAAAAGGATGCGAATATTCTTGTTTTTGCCCTGTTCGTATCATTTTATGATAGAAAAGCGAGGCGTTATTGCCGCTCGTAATGCCTTTGTTTCAATGACGATAAATGTGCAGAAGACTCGAATTGGGAAGGAACTGGGACAAATAATCATGCTGCCAGGATAATAGATGACTACTCTCAATGAAAACAAGGAGGAGGGGTCTTAGTGAAACCATGGCTGAGAAGGAGAACAATCTGAAAACAGCCAGGTTGTGGAGAGATGCTGCTCTGCGCTCCAGGAAGCTGAGAAGCAACCTGCGCCAGCTGACCCTGAGCACCAATAACAACCAGAAGATCACTCTTCCAGAGAACATCAATGAGATAGAAGTCCTCAATCTTGGCAACAACTCTTTGCAGGAGCTGCCAGATGGATTGGGGGCCACACTTACCAACCTGCGCATTCTGATATTAAGGAGGAATAAATTTACCTATGTTCCTTCAGCTGTTTTTGAGCTCAGGCACCTGACAGAGCTGGATCTAAGTCACAATTGCTTGGGTCACTTTTCTGAGGAAATACATTGCTTGAATAGCCTGAAAAAGCTGTGCATCAGTCACAACAAAATCAAATCTCTGCCAATGCAGATAGGCATGTTACATTGCTTAGAGGAACTGGATATTAGTTTTAATGAGCTGCGCGAGCTCCCTTGCTCTTTTTCCCAGCTGAAAAAGCTCAGAACACTGGATGCAGACCACAACAAACTCACTCACTTCCCAGAGGAAATTCTGTCACACAATGACCTTGAAGAGTTGGACTGTTCAGGCAACAGGTTTGAGGGATTGCCAGGTGGAATTATGATGCTTCAGTCCATCAAAATCTTGTGGCTGAGTAGCACAAGAATTTCCACTTTGCCTGAGACGTTCTGCGATCTGAGGAATTTGGAAAGCCTAATGCTGGACAATAATTCTTTGAAAGCTTTACCACAGGCCTTTGGAAAAATGCAAAGACTGAAAATGCTGAATCTTTCTTCTAACTCCTTTGAAGAGTTCCCTCTGGTTATTCTTGAGATCTCTGGTTTGGAGGAGCTGTACTTGAGCAGAAACAGACTGACGCTTGTTCCAGAAGATATAGGCAAGCTATGCAAACTTGCCAATTTGTGGCTGGACAATAACAAAATTACGTACTTACCTGATTCCATAGTGGAACTTGGGCAACTAGAAGAGCTGGTATTACAGGGTAACCAAATTGCCATCCTTCCTGACAACTTTGGAAAACTCTCCAAGGTTAATATATGGAAAATTAAAGACAACCCGCTCGTGCAGCCTCCTTATGAGGTGTGCATGAAAGGCATCCCTTATATAGCGGCCTATCAGAAAGAACTTGCACATTCCCAACCTGCTGTGAAGCCAAGGTTAAAGCTGGTTCTGATGGGGCTAAAGGATGCTGGGAAGACTAATCTGAGACAATGCCTCATTACAAAGCCCCAGGACATGACTGTTGGAAATGGAAATAAAGGGATTGATGTGACAAACTGGACAGCAGATGCTGAACGGAGTCTAACCTTTATTGTGTATGATTTGTCCGGAGCGCAAAGCTATGATCTGATAAAGCCGTTTTTTCTTTCTCCAGGTGCTTTGTACATTCTTGTTGTCAACTTGAAAACATATGTATCCAGGCATTTTTATACTTGTGTGGGGTACTTCTTGCATCTTCTTAGTGCCAAAGTCCCACACGGTGTTGTGTGCATTGTAGGGACTCACACTGATTTGTGCGACGAGGTGGAAATTGAAGAAAAATGCCTGGATATCCACCGGCAGATTGCCCTTCAAGAAAAAAGAGACACAGAGTTCTTACAAGGCCTGGTGCAAAAGGTTGATGAAGCTCTCAACCAGGACTATGACATGAGGAATTCTAGCCCCCATGTGTTTTACTATGGGGTCTCTGACAGAAACCTTCGGCGCAAGAAAGCGCAGCTGCAATATCTGTTCAACCACCGTCTCCAGATCCTCTCCCCAGTCTTCTGTGTCAGTTGTGTCCGAGACCTCCGAAACACACAGAGGCTGAAGGAGAAGCTCATGTCGGTCGCCGAACATCGGGAAATCTTTCCCAACCTGCACCGGATCCTTCCCAAGTCCTGGCAGATGCTGGAAGAGTTGCACTTTAAACCCCAAGATCTCTGGCTGTCCTGGTGGGACTCCGCCAGGCTGGGACTGCAAGCTGGCCTTACAGAGGATCGTCTGCAAAGTGCTCTCTCTTACCTGCACGAGAGTGGAAAGCTGCTCTACTTTGAAGACAGCTTGAGCCTCAAGGAGTATGTCTTCCACAACCTCCCAAAGTTCATCGACATCCTCAATGTCTTCTTCCAGAGGGACGCTGTTATGCTCCTGGAGAAGCTACTCGGTGAATCTGATGGGGACCAGATGAGAGCCACCCAGCTCCACCACTATGTGGAAGGGTTCCTTCTGCATGGCCTCCTGCCTTCACACATCATCCGGCTGCTCCTGAAGCCCCATATACAGACTCAGCAGGACCTACACCTCATCCTTGAGCTACTTGAGAAGATGGGCCTCTGTTACTGCATAAACAAGCCTAAGTGCAAACCTCTGAATGGTGCCACCATGTGGTACATGTTCCCTAGCTATGTTAAAAATGAGGTGCCGCATGCAGAAGCCTGGATCAATGGAGGGTCTGGTGTTTGTGGTCAGCTGTTTTCAGTGGAGCAGCTGCAGATTGAGTACAGCTTCCCATTTCTTTTCCCCCCTGGACTTTTTGCCAGGTACAGTGTACGGATCAACACCCATGTGGTGCAACGCTCGGATGGCAAGTACCAGATATTTGCCTATCGGGGAAAAGTCCCTGTTGTGGTCAGCTACCGGCCTTCTCGGAGCAGGCTGCAGGCAGAAACCTTGTCCATTGCCAGTCATGCCTCTTTGCCAAATATCTGGACAGCTTGGCAAGCTATAACCCCTTTAGTGGAAGAGTTGAATGTCCTTCTCCAGGAATGGCCAGGCCTTTACTACACTGTGCATGTCCTCTGTTCCAAGTGCCTTAAAAGAGGGTCACCTAATCCCCACACCTTCCCAGGTAGGTCTGATTGGAAAAGTCTGTACAGCTATTTGTGTTTTATTGCAATTTGTTTCTGTTCAATATGCAAGGAAATTAATTAAATTCATAGAAGTAATCAGAAAATATCAAAGCCTTTTCATTTTCAGTGCTAAGCTTTATTATGGAAATCACAGTATTTTGCAGTCTGGACCCTCTAATGCAACACACTTCATGGCAGTCTTTGGCTTGGTCACGTCAGTTTATGAGCATGTGCCCATTTGGAAAGGAAGCTCGACAGTGTAGCCATGATTAGTCTGTTTGCTTGGCTGAAATCAGTGTCTCTACTCAGCGTTGAAAGGATTATGTCTAGCATTACAGGCAAGCATATTGCATAGGTACTAAGTGTTACACATCGTGCCATGAGAGGATGCTCATATCTGACACTTCCAGGACATTCAGACTGAAAGAGAAACAGAAAATCTGGCAGAGAAGGCTGTTTTTTTTCTGTGTGCCTGACATATTCACTGGCACACATCTGGCTTGTGTCCTTTAATACAAATTTTCTCAAGACCGGTGTCTAACACAAAGGCTGAAAATCATAAGGCAACATAGGAAGTAAAAGTTAAGGTGAAATTTAAAATGTTATAGTTTTGTCTATGTATTATAGCCTTAAAGGTTCTTAAGGTGTTTTAAGTTGCACTGCAGGAATGTTTATGGTAATTTGAGATACTAGCGCTAATAATAATACTTCTAATACTGCTGTTACTACTGTTGAAAATAGATTTTATTTGGCCAGGCATTACATAAACATAAGAATTCTTCATTAATTCTAGTGGAGTATTTCTTTCACAATAATAAGGTTGCTTAATTTGAAGTCCGTAAGAAATGTACTGTACAGTAAGTGAGCATTTTAAAAGTCAGCACTAGTATTTTGGTCAATACATTTAAAAAGTGCCCACACCTGAAGATGGCTTAACAGCCTAAACATTATATTTTTTTTATTTTTACTGTTTTGTGTGAAAAGAACCTTTACATTACTTTACATTGAAACAAACCCTCACATTCATATTTGTCAACACATTTTAAGAAAACATCACATTTTAAAATTACAGTTACTGTATAAGTATATATTTAGTTGAATAAAACATATAATTACTTGAATTTACTTGGTACTTGGTGTTCCAGTCTGAACTATACTAAAGGGAAAATTGTAACATACATAGAGTACATGAGCTTCTCTTCCAAAAGTAGGCTTTTTGAAGTTTGCTTGCGGTACATTTGTTCACAGTATATACTTGGGGTTCCACTCAAGGGTGGCGGGAGTGTGGGACAAGCTCCACAGCCATGTTGTTCAAACTGGAAACCCTGGTTCTTTTGAAGAAATGGCTGGATGAGATCATTTCAATTAGCTTTTTAAAAAAAAACAACAACAGATGAGCTGTCTGGACCAAATGGCCTTTGCTCATTAGTTAACGATCAGATGGTTGTATTTACTGACATTACTTATGTACCGGTGTTGATACTCTTTAGAACTCTGCTTGGAACAGCCTTGATAAGGGTGAGCAGATCGCATAGTATTGCTCTGTTGTGCTCCCCAGAAGGCTCTTTATTTACCATAAGGGAGGTTTCATACTAGAGAGTACTGGAAATCATCAGGGCACAAACTGAAGAGATTGCACAAACAATAGATTCGGGTGGTTTCTGGTCATATATTTGAAAAAATATCTTGCTCACAAATGATATCCAGCATAAGTATTATTCTAATAGATTTTACATATGAGAGATGGAGTGTTTTTATCCAGCAGTCATTGAAGGTGAGAATTAGGAAGGCAGTACTGTGAATGTGCTAATCATGCTGAAACAGCAGGAGATCTCAGGCACAGAACTTCACTCTGCTGGGCTTCCTTGGTGCTGCAAGAATTTTCAAACTCCTTGTGAGTTGTCTCCACACTAAGGACAACTAAGGACCTTGGTGGAAGTTGGAATGCTTGGTGCCTTAAGAATGAGTCTTTACTCAACATCTTTACAGTTGCAAGACATTAAGCATTTAGATATTATTTGGATGTGTAAATTAATAGGTAGTGTTATTTTAATGTCTTGTCACTATACAGGGCAAAGCAGCAGGATATAATGCTATACAGTGTTTGTCTGTTTGGCTAAAGATATGCATACAATTTTTTCCTTTGTTGTTCTAGTTATGATGTCATGGCTAGTGTCATGATGCAGATGCTATTCCAGAAAGCCTTGGTAAGATGATATCTGTTTCAGGAAGCTGCACAGGCTGACGTGTCTCCCAGGGTGGAGAGTGGAGCACTGCAGTCGGGTGTTCCCTGGGGTTACTGTGAGAACGGCAGGAATAATTGGTCTGTTCTGGCACAGGGATATAGTCTTTCATTTCAGTCAGAAATCCTAGAGTCCTAGGAGTTTAATACAGTACAGTATTATTTAAGTAATAATACTAAAAGATGCATTAACATAATAGGTTATATGTTGGGTTAATAAAGGTATCCTAGGCCTGATAGTGACAATGGCTGGCAGTCCTAGATGGACTTGGCTTAACCTAAGACGTACTGTAAGCTTGCACTAATTACTCCAGTCCAGCTGCTTTTCTGACTGGAACATTACCAGCTCTAACTTGGCAGTGAAACGCACGTTGCCATGGGGACCTCTTGAATTTTGCCTGCTGATAAGAGTTCTAACAGCATACGACAGGCCAGAGACTGGTGAAACATAATTGTTGCCAATAGAAACACAATCAGCACAATGAAAGTATGCGATTATGAAACATTGCGATAAAATAAAACTAGTCATGGCAATCAATATTTGTTGCCTCACAACAAAAGCTAAACATAACATAACCTTCCAACTTAATGATTAAATGATATTTTATTGTTCTAATCTAATGATTTTTTTTTTACCGGTTGAAGACTCCTTTTGATTGATCTAACAGTAACAGTCTAATTAATTTTATTGTATATATTGTTTTTTTTTACACCTGGGATCATGCTTTGGATAACTAGATTTTGGGTTTGGTGTGTTCTGTGATTTATTTGCCAGAAAATGGAACCAGACCAAAATAAGCTTTGTCAGAGTACTTTCTTTAGTTTTACAAAGAGCTTTTCACCTTGTCTTAGTTCAGACACCAAAGGCTGTAATGAGCAATGACCAGGACTAATGGAACAAGTAGAGTTCTGGTTTCAGAAAATGGTGGAGAAAACTATTGTCATACTGCAAAGGTTGAAACTGCTTATTGTGTCCTGAATGAACTGTAGAAAAGGAAAGTATTGACTACAAACTAATCAACTTTGCTCTGAGAGTCAAAACACATTTTAAACCTCTGGCTCTTGTGCACCACTGTTTTTTAATACTTTTTTGGCTGTGGTGCAAAACATTCCAGTTTTTTTGTAATATTACATAAAATTAAGCAAAAAAAGGTGAATGTCTAGCAAAGTAAAGAAGTAAATCTAAATTGGAACAAAATAATCCATTTGAAACTCCTGACTTTTTGTGTTTCACTGCGAGGTGTAAACAATTTTCTTTTGTTACTGGACAAAATACTGAACTGGCATTTTAAACTATTAAAACCCTGGTTTGTGGGTGCGAGGTACATCGTTCCGATTGTTTCAGTAAAATGCCTGCTTTGTCTTTTAGAGAAGTACCTACTAGAGAAATACCTACTGTATTGGCATACTGGGACTTTCAAGATAATTGACGAGATTGCAGTTAGAAGGAAACCTTTATGTAACCAAATGAGTTAATTGACAACACATTCTCCTTTACTTTGTACAGCACAACATTTTACTGGAGCATTTTTATCAACGTACCTTGCTCAAGGGTACAACAGCAGTACTGTACCTAAGATTTCAACCCGCAAGCCCCAGTAACAAATCCAGAGCCTAAACAACTGCATTTTTAATAGACTCACTGTACTGAATCTCTTTGCCTTTTGTGATGTTGCTTGTACATGTGAAATACTGTAACAATGCTCACTTACATCAAGAGATTGTTTTAATTATTTTGTTAACCCTGTTATTTCAGTGCAGTGAACTGTTATGCAGTTGCACTCATTTATGATGCATAAACCCTCCTGTAACTGTTTCATTTTTTCAAGTTCCAAATTCTCCTGATTAAATTATACATACGTCCTCTTTTATATCATTCAAAACTTTCTTTCAAAATTTGCTCCTTTGATAGAGGATGTGTTAGTGTGCATTTGCACAAGTAGTGTTTCGGTGATGTGCATGGACGTTCTGTATTTCGAAACTTCAGAACTGAATCTGTTGGCTACTTTCCATCTCTCTGAGGTCGTGACATTCCAAACTCCTTCACTCTCTGTCTCTCTGTAATACTGTGCTGAAAAGCCTGACTAGTGTGGGCCATAGCTTTGAGATTCTTTGTGGATTAGTTCATGTCCGGCTCCCTGTCTGGTTGAAGTCAGTTGGAATAATACAGTTTGTAAGAAAGCTTTAACTTTTAAGCTGAAAAGAGCTGTGCTATGTATCTGTCTGTACTGCTGAAACTATGGAAAAAATGATGTTTCCCATTTGGACACCAGCAATATACAGTAGATGGAAGAGGAATTCTGAATTATGTGATGAGGAAGTCAGGAAATCAGACGAGATCACTTTATGCCATATACAATTTCTTGCATTAAGAATTTGTCTTTTCACATACCCCAACTTGCTCTCCATGAGACACACAGATAGGGAGAGAGAAGCCTGGGGTCAGAGTGCAGGGTCAGCCATTTATACGGCGCCCCTGGAGCAGTTGGGGTGAAGGGCCTTGCTCAGGGGCCCAACGGAGTAGGATTCCTCTGCCGGCCACGGGATTTGAACCGGCAACCTTCCAGCCACAGGTACAGGTCCTTAGCCAGTGAGCCACTGCTCTGCCCCTAAATCTAAAAAATGTAAAAAGTTCCTAATGAAATATACGTAGGTTCAAGAAAAGTTAAGTTAAAATTGCAAACAGTGCACAAAACTATTGTCATAAGGAATACTCTTTTTTGCTGTAGAGCAGACGTTATAGGTACATTCTGTATACTGATTTGCATTTGTCAAAAGGGCTGACAACAGGAGTTCTACAGTAATTGTCACATGCTAGTAGTGTGTGTGGCCACCTTTAGAAGGAATACAAGCTGTATACACATTAATTAAGTTGCAGAGACTGTCCTGTGGGATTTTGTCCCATTCCTTTTGTAGAGCCAGGACTGCCATGTGCCTGTTCACTAGTCTCTGGTCTGTGAGCCATAGATGCCACACATCCTTCCAGCTGATTTCACAAACGTTCATTCAGGTCTGGGTTCATTCAGTAGGGTGTCCATGGTATAATAACCATTGTGGAGCGTGAGGATGTGTGTTGTCCTGTCAGAGAGTTGTCACATTTGGATGACCCTACAGGAAGAGTCACATGTGAGGTCCCAGTACGTCATTATAGCATTGTGTAGCCAGGCTGCCATCAGTCACTACAAGGGGAGATCTGTGGCTATCAACACTCTGTCAAATTAGTGATAGGGCACTGACTTAGTCCAGGACTAATTAGTCCAGTTGGTTCTTTTCTGTGGGTGTTCCCAAGCAGGGTGCTGTTGTGTCTTATGTCTGCTGGGTTTCTGGGTTAGACACCAGTGTAACTATGACCCTCCGCAAGAGAAACCAGTTTCTGCAAAAGGATGGATGGAAAAGCCTGCAAGGAATTTCATTTTTAAGGTGAATTTGTGCTCTTAATTTACAGTAAGACAAGCCTGATGTCGGTTAATGACCGTTTTGCAGTCTGGTTCGTCTTCCAATGTGTCATCCAAGAAGAGTCTGAAGAATAAAAAAGGACAGCTGGCTTAGAAAGAGGCTGGTTAGTTTACTTTAATAATAGGTTTTTTGAAGTGGAAAAAGCTGGCTATTCCCAGAAATGTTGCTGAGTTTTTGTAATATTTTTGTGGCTGTAAGTGAAAAAATGTTTTCTGGTAGTTCATGTAGTGTTTAAAACCACGGAATTGCTGCAGTTGTGATGAAGTTCCCAAATGGCCTAGACAGTATACATTTTCCCCTTTTTTCCTTATTCAAATATACATAAAAACCCTGCAAATAGATAGTCAAGGTCTAGGGCATGCAGAGTAATATCATAGAATAAGCTTGGCTAATTACAAGCTGATGGGAGAGATTGTCAGTAGAAATCACACTGAGAGAGAGTCCCATTACATTAAAGGTCAGGTCTGTAGGCAGCAAAATCCACTCTTTGCACTCATTCCCTTCTCCTAATTAGGCTAGTTGACATCGTTTGTATGTTTTTAGCCGTGGCCTCATGTGTAGGAAATAGGAAATCCCCCCCCCCAGCCCCTCTGTCAGCAGTCTTTACTGAAAAACCCCCCAACTGAATCAATTAGGATAAAAATGCAAGTGTAATCTCCATATGAGAAGCTCCAGACTGGGTGATTATCCACTGTGGGCTTTGGAGAATGTGAATACAAATTCTGCTGTAGGTCAGAGTGATGGATTTTATTGCAAAAATGTAACAATAATGTATTTCTGAACACATTCTGCTACTCAGAAGAAACTACAAGCAGTGTTTTTTTGTTGTGCCTCTGTGTTTTGGGAGTGGTATGTCTCTACAATGGACTGACGTCCTGCGAGGGTGTATCCTGCTTGCAGGCTCTGGCTTCCCTGTGACCCTGAATTGGAAGAAGCAGTTAGAAAATAGATTGATGGATGGATCTTGATGGGTTTTCCTTGGCCTCTCTGTGTGCAGGGTCTATGTCTGTGTGTCTAAGTTGTTGTTTCACAAGTATAGTCACTCTCCTTTCAGGCAGCTCATTTTACAGTGACAGTGCATGTATTTTCAAAATAGAATTGCATCATTTGTGAAACTAAAAAAAATGTTGTGCAGTAATTTTACATTGAACGATTCTGAGCAGGGACTTAATACTGTGTAGATCCACTCAGTTTCCATGTCTTACAATATGACAATTCTGCTGAAGCAGTGAAACTGAAATTTCTGGGATCTCTTTTATTTTGGCTATGACACCAGCTTGGGCATTTGTTCAGTGAAGTCAAACTATTTCAAGCAGCGCATTTTTAAAACAGTGGTCTGTTACCACGGCAATGCAGTCTCTCTATGAAACATTTTCAGCTTTACGCTCTTTGGATACATGAAGTAAATATAAATAAAAAATGTCTGTCAAGTATTACAGCCAGAGGCTAAATAAAAACTTTCCTCAAAACAACGCTTCTTAAAAAGAATACATTAATGCATTGAAAGTAGAGCCCTGGAAGACTGATTTATACTAATTCTGTAAAAAGTGTGATTTCCAATCTCATGTATCGACAACATGTAGAACCCCCTGCTGTTAAAAGTGTAGAAAGTGATCTGTAGATTATATAACTGGTATTTTTTTAGAATTAAGCAGTGAAAGCACACCATTCATTTAATCTAGTACAAGTCACAGTCAGATGTGGCGTGTTGCTATAGTAGTATGGCATGAGCTAAATTGAAAATACTTTATTCAATTACCAGACCATACAATCCCTTTTATGGCACATTTCTTGTCTGTGGGATTAAAAAATTTCCTTCAGCTTTGATTTACATGTTTTCTGTCTGTCCTGTCCTCATTGTTTTGCATGTAGTCAAATTGTCAACTGAATTAGTGAATTACAACAGATGAAGCAGTTGCCGAGGTGACCATAATTATGTGAAGCAAAAGCACTTCCACAGCGCGTGTTGCATCTGAATGCATTCACTGAGGGGCCATTCCTTGTCAGCTACCCTGACTGTATTCCAGAAGCCTCACACCTCACAACCTCACCATTTCAAATGCACCAGAGTTGCATATGAATCAGGCAGACCTGTGTTGAATGAAACTCATCAGCTCAGGGTAGTGGGGGATAACAGTGTGCTCTGACCATAGTTCAAGTGGGGGTTGGTAGAGTTGTCTCTCTGGTGTGTTCTAGGTTAGCGAGTGGAATGTTTGGAATGGAAACTGACCCGAACTTGCTCTACCCCCACCAGCTGCAAGCCTTTTCTTAGTTTAGTTGACATATCTTGTTCAGAAATGGAAAAGTGCCATGCTGGACTGTCTTGGATCTCTTATTTTAAGGAATAGAGTACACAATTTTGCTGTGTGCTGTATCATGAGGTGAAATGTCCTAGGGAAATCTCTTCTGACTCTCTTGGTACTGTTAGTTGGGTTAAAACGTGATTAATGGCAATTTAAAAATATAATGCTCTGCAGAGTAAGAAATGTCTTATTAAAATGTACTTCATACGTAATCAAAGTTACATTTTTCTGAATTATATCCACATTAATGTAAAAATAGTGTAAATCAGCCTTTGTTCCTTTCAATTCTTTTTTTATTTGGTCTTTTTGGTAATTTACTGCTTCCTTAAATGTTTTTCCATTTACTATGTATTCGATGAAGGTTATGAAGACAAGGTGCTTTCCATAAAACAGAACAACTGTTCTTTATTTGCACAGTGGGGGATCCGGTGTCAAAATTGCTGTTGTTGAGTATGAGCAGCTAATGACACCTGCAGTAAGAAACCTGTATGTGTGTTGCCATGGGAACAGGGCCTGTCTGTGCTTTGAAAATGAAGGCCTTGTGTTGGCAGCATATTGTATCTGTGTGTCTGGAAGTGTTTCACAGAAAAATACACCTTGCTTTGGGTTTTTCTCCTTAATCTCATGTCTTTTTTATAGGTTGAACTACTTAAAGCTGTACATTTTTAATAAATTGCTTGAGCATACTCTTGCTTAAATGTGTTCAAGATTTTTACAGTGCTATTTGTTGTTTTAAATAGAAGATCTCATACTAATAATCCATGAGTTATATGGGGCTATAGGCAAGCCTCACTGGTATTCTGGATTCTTATTCATTACTAAAGTCATGTCAACGCTTGGAGTTGGATTTTGTTTGTGCTTCTGCAGACATGAGGAAAATTAAACTGCTTACTTGCAGACACTCTATTGAATGGTTGTTTGGGTCTTCTTCATTGGCTTTGAACTGTGAGACATGAGTAAACAGCCTCAGTGGTCTGACATTTTTGTGTTGGTCTGGCAAAGTACTGAGCTGGGATCTGTGGCTCTCAAAGGCAGTCTGATTCTTTTCTTTGTTCCACTGAAAGCTGCGGTAGACTGTATTTAATTATATTGACAAAATGAGACATTTAACACTGCACGTGAACTCAGTGTAATTAAGTGCATTATCCCTAATGTATGTATCTGAAATAAATAAAAATGTCCAGGGTTTACCTTTCAATGGGAACAGCTTGGATCCATATTTCATCTCCTTGAAAACGTATCAGATGTTGTTTTACCCTGAGTGGGGATTTACATCAGTGTGCAAGCTGTAGGAACATGTTCTTGCACACCTGAATGTGCCACAGCTGGAACATTGTACTTTTCTTATTTATTTCCACTTTTCAGCACAGAATTCACCTCTTTTTGTTTACAGTACCTCCTCAGAATGGATGTTATGCCATCACAATAATCTTTACAGTTCTGAGCCTTTGAACATTTTAAAGCCTTTTAAATTAATTTAGAAGTTAGGAAGAGTAGGGCTGCTATTTTCTGGATTGGATTAATTTTAATTAAAGCAGAACTGTATTACAGTTTTATAAAACTTAGGAACGACAGGTGTAGTTGTAATGTCCCTACAGTATGTCAGCTCACCATGCCTGTTGGAATTGATTTACAAGCGTGTCTAATAAGTGCAGTAGGTTCTTTCTTTCTCATTCTCTTCTAAAGTGCATGTCATGTTTCCTGTGCTGCCACAGTAGTAGCCATTTACGATTATTAGGTTACTTTGTTGTCACTCTGAGCTAGAGGTACACAAAGGAAATGCTAAGATTTTTTTAGGAAGACACATTGTTTGGCGTTGTCTTCTGTACTACATCCCCTACCAGACTGTACTACATTCCCTAACAGAAGGATAAATGTCACGATAAGAACATAAGAAAGGTTACAAACAAAGTGAGGTCCATTGACTTACTTAAGAGAGCTACCAATATTTTTATGTGAAGTCTGTAGGCCTTAGCTTTTTGCCCAGAAGAATAAAAATTGCATCGACTGAGTTGTTTGGCTATTAACACACCATGTACAGTATAACATCTAGTGTTCACTCTACATCCTGATCATTGTTTTATTTCTGTGTGAAACTTTGCTTAAAATAAGGTCTTAGCTGCATTGGAAATTGACTGAAGAGAAAAATGTACAGGAATGAATAGGGTGGTATTTAAGCCTGGTTATTAGAGGAGTGGAAGAGAAAGTTAATATCAGGGTGCACAGAATGGTATAAAAATAATCTTCATTCAGCTGCATTGGAATGGGCTCAACTGCAGACATTACGTTACCCTGAGATGAATGGAAGTCCACTTCCAGCCTTCTCTAATATGTACAGTAATATCTATAATCTATTAAAATTGCCTTTAATTAGCAGCATTAATGTGGGATAAGATTGGTACGCAGAGCTGTATTACAGAGTGGACTGACTGCAATTGAAAGTGAATTGCTTGTCATAAGCTAATGGACTGGTTGGGCAAAATGTCTGTGCACAGAACTGCTGATTTCTTACAGTTTTATAAAATCTCCACAGCCAGTGATATGAGGCCATTTCCAGATGTAGGTTGGCTGTGCCAAATTCCTGACCTAAACTCCACTGAAATGTGAAATGAGCTTGATAGGTACATGGGATAGTATGCTAAAAAATCTCAGAGAATGTGAAATTGTGATGGCTAACAAATGTGTAATGATAAAGTATACCTCTTGCAACGTTTCATTTTAAATGAGGGGAGAGATTGTACACAGAACAAACAAATTACATTGCTTGTTACTATGCTTGAGGTTTCATCTGATAGGGTGGATAATGCATGAAAATCTGAATCATTTGGAAATCTGGTGGTTGCCTTTTGCCTCTGTGAATTTAGCTTCTGAATTCTAGGTGCTGAACATCATTGAGCTCAGCAGACAAAGCATAAAAATAAGACATTATAGGATGGCTATAATATCTGTGCTTTAATTTGAGTACTTTTAGTACCTGAAGACTTTTTTTAATCCTACAGATTTGTTTGAAGTGTAACATTAATTTTCTTTTCATTACTGTCTGGCACTTTCATTTTCAGTATTGCAAGTTTTTACTCTCTGATATTTGTGGTTAAAAGGCAGAACATGAAAGGATAACATTAAACACAATTTTGACTTTGCGTACTGCTTACTAACAGTCACAAAGAACAGTTAATTTCTGTCATCAGATATCAAAGACAGTAAAGAAAGTTCACCACTAAAATAATTTTTAAGGACTTTCGAACCTTTAAGTTATTTTTATTTTCATTTTATTCAGATATAGAAAACAATAACAATTTCTCTCTATACATTACATATTTTTCCAAATTTAACTCAAGAAGGTTCTTGTAACCTCCCATAAAACAAAATTAGGATCATATTGCCATGTATAAACTTATTCTGATGTTTTAAGTGAATAATACTATCAATACATAATAATGTTTATGTTGATGTATATATGTATGATATAGCTAGCTTTCTTTTCCACAGTAATTATGGCTGATATAGCAAGATTGTGGGTGTTTATTGACATTATGTTGTGTTAGAAACTGTCGTTTAAATACTGAATTTCAACCAGTTGAAGCAAGGACTCTGATCTTAAAATAAATGTTGACGCCAATGTGGGAGGCCAGATCACAACTGGCTGAATAGGATAGCTTAATTTCTTTTTTATGCTAATCATTAACTCTCCCTTTCTTTCCCCAGATGGCTTTTGGTTTTACTTGAAGCTACATCTCTACTGGACATAATTTATTTCTTTTTATAGCAGCAGCCTAATTTGAGTCTCAAAGCCATAGATTTTTTGTTATTATCTATTTGGAATAATATACCAAGCTTCAAAGGAAACATTAACTGCAACAGATTAAAATGGGTATTATAAAGATATTGGCAATCTTTTTTGTAGCTGGTGCATTGACATTATATTGAAGAGATATGACATAGGTAAATTCATATGCTGATTAACATCTGCCGTGTGTGTGTGTGTGTGTGTGTGTGTGTGTGTGTGTGTGTTGCCACTGTTGGAAGTAAGAAAGCCATTGTTTTACAAGCAGCATGAGGACATGTGTTGTTCAGCTGGAATCTTGCCGTGTTAGAATGAGCCTATAGGAAGGGCAGCATATGAGGTCCCAAGACTTGATCGATGTAGCATCATACAGTCAGGTTACCATCAATCACTTATGACCTGATGTTTCTGATGCAGTGGAACAGGCACCATGACAAAAGCTCATGAAGATGGTGGTGTGTTGATCTCAGAAAGATTGTGACCTGGCATTGATGGACTGCGTTTGGCTGTAATGTCTTGCCAGGGTAGATATTGCTGGCTGCAAACAGCCAAGATGATTAGCTAGTTAGAGTGCACTGAATAAGTCCAGCCCCCAGCATCCTGATGGCACAGTTCTCTTGAGAAGAGAGCCATGCTGTTTGCTTTCTGTGTTTTTCTTTTTCCCCCCCATTTTCTCCATTCTAGAGATTCACCTCATCACTGTATGCAACAGTCACTTCGGTGCATCACTATCACTTATGAATGATTAGTCAATCAAAATGATGCTGGAAATATTTAATGAATATCTAAAATCTGTATACTTTGTTTATCCAATAAAATGCAGCCATTAAGTGGTATCTTTTGATATTCAGTATAATTAACATGCATTTAAAAAAATAACATATGTTTTTGAAGCTGCATCATTCTGCCATTCGTAAGAAACATTGATTAGATAAATATTAATGGAAAAGTAAAGCATAGTAAGTAATGCAAAACCACTTGAAGCCATCTGTAGGCATAAAAGATAGCATTGTACCTGCCAGAGTAGTCGTTAGGGATGTGGACTCATAACTGGAAGGTTATGGGTTTTTGTTCCTAATTTTTTACCTTTGATTAATGTTCTTTACCCTAGGTGCTCTGGTCCACACAGCTGAGTGATTAGATTCCACCTTACAATGGATAAGCTGTCCATCCAGGGGAGTCTCACAAACTCTTATTGCACTTAATGCTACAGAAACTCAGTTGAACTCCATGCCGATGAGCCTCTCGGATGATTGTGGTATTTATGCAACTATTTAAAAGTCTGAAAGGCCTCTTAATGGAAATATATGTTTGTCAGTTTCCATGTATGACCATGTTGTGTTTGCATTTATACATATGGAAATACTATGGTGTTTCAGACGTATCATTGCGGAGAACACTTTGTTGCTTGTGCAGTGTCCAGTTTGTTCTAGCAAATGCTTTCTCTGGAAGTTCATGGAGTGCCATTGCTTTGTAAAAATGTAAAAATCGAGGAGAGAACCTGACAAACAAAGCCATTTCCAGATTTATAAATTGGGTAAACCAAAGAAAAAAAAAGCAAAACCGTAACAGGATTTAAAAACAGAATAACTTGGTGTATTATAAGTTTCATTTTTAAGCATCGGAGAAAAAAGATCCATTATTGCTTTTATTAATTTGCTGTTCTCAGACTGCTGACTAGTCTGTGGCATTTTCATAATAGTTTAATGAAAGGCTGTCGGACTAATACACTTGGTTAAATAGTTGCTTCCTTCCTTATTACTCAAGTGCTGTAATACAAGTATTTGATCAGTCCCTGTTTTCAAGGGAACCATTCAGTTTGATCACTCAACTGTCTCACTTAGTCTGCAGTCTCGGTTTGTTAATTTTCACTGTTGGCATATATTCCCAGATGTCTGTGATGGTGTAAACTCCCAATTGTCAGCAAAGCGCACCTGTCAGAGAAGAATGTGGATATGATGAGTTTAAATGCAACCTCTATTAGTATCTCATTTCTAAATTGCTTGAAATGTTAAGTACTTTGTATGGGAAAAAATATGCTTTGATTAATTTCTCATTATAATCTAGCTGTGTTTTTTTGAAGGAATGATATTCTTAATACAACATGCAGTTTTTGGATTAGGGGGCTCCTTGTCCCCCAGTCCCGAGTCTAGTTTTCTAACAGGGTTAGAAAAGAAAGTACCTTTTTATGAATGTGAGTCAGGCTTTTGGAAATGTAGGATTTGGTCTTGTAGCACAAGCCTCAAAACATCTATTTTAGATGTAAGAAGAACATTATTATTTAGGTGAATCAGAAATACTTTTCCCCCAAGCTCCTTCTGGTTCTTATCTAGCCTATGATTTCTGCCTGGTTCTTTTCCAAAATGGGTATCCCCAGGTTTTTACCCAAGTGTTTTCACCTAGTTAACAGCATCTCATGACAAACGTTTTGTTGTAGAGGCCTGTCTGTGAACTGTAACATTTTTGAAAGGTCAAAATTAGAAATCTGTAAGGGTTTGACATTGTGGAGGGAAGAGATAAGAAGCTTGAAGTTTTAGAAAAAAGAAATGGGTACTTTTTTCTATTGCAATTTTTCAAGCTGTCTGAGTGAATGTGTTTCTACTATTTAGGTATTTGGCAGGGTGGCCACTAACTGAGCAATTTATATTAAGAACTAAATCATTAGGTGCTGAGGCAAACAAGCTTTGCAAAAGCTGTGTAAAAATCCTTGAATTCTTTGAATGAGGTGATGATGGTAGTGGTGGTACAGTGTGCAAATGTAGAAGAAAATCAGTTTGGCAGTTGATACTTACCTCCAGGGAGCATTGAAGGGATAGACTGAGATACTCAGGGATAAGTCTCAATTTGCATTGTACTTCTTATCTGATTTCTGTATCACAGACTTGTGTACTGCTGTATTCTATATTGTCAGTATTTGTTTTCTTCCAGAAATTGGGATGATGGTAAAAGTCTTATGTGGCATCCTCCACTCTAATGCTAAATATAAAATTGTTAACAGTGTGTATATTTGAACAGTTAAGCACCCTAGCATGGCTGCCTACTGCAGACCACACATTGATAAAAAAAGCTCATGAAACAACACAGTGGCTCATTCAGTTTGCGAAATCTTGCGTTGGAAGAAGCCTGCATCCCTTGTGTCCGAGGATGCTTATCTGTGCAGTTAAGATGACTGTGGCAGGCCCATGCAAAACCTGACCTGCTGTTATCCTTACTTTTTGTGATGCTGGCCACTACTTTACCAACAACTTTTTCTGTCTCTGGATCTTTCCCATTCTATCAGCTGTGGATTAGCGAAGCTGCCTTTGTAATCCTTTTAGCAGCTAACCAAGGATTAGCATTGCTGTTACAAGTGAATAGCAGGTGACTTACAGTGAAGGAAGCTCAAAACTCTAGCTGCCACAAAATGCCAAGGTCTGTGAGACTGGGCAAAGGGGGAGGGAGTGAGCTGCACTGTTGCAATTCTTTCAAGAAATGTAAAAGTATTTTTTTCAGCCTGTATTATTTAAGTGCACTACATACTGTATATGAGGGAACACAGTTGATTTCTCACTGAAGTATAGCACCCACCTAGGTTACAATGTGGAAGCCATTGTACTTCAAAAGCCCCGCTACACAGCTGATAAGCTAGAGAAATTACTTCACGTATTGAAATAAGAAGGACTATTAAGAGTGACGGATTGTGCAAGCCCGAGATGGAAGTCGATCAGACACCATGGTTAACACCCCTGCATTTTGAGTAATGCCATGGGGTCTTTAATGATCTGTAATGATCAGTTAGAACCTCCTTTTCACATCTTCTCTGAAGGATGGCACTTTGGAAACTGCATCGCCTTTCATCATACTGAAACATTGGTTTGGAAATTCTGTCTCAGAGGGAAAAGTGCCACCTACCACCTGGTTTTCCTTAGAAATCTCCTAACCTGGTACTGATTAGACCCAGCTTTACATAGCTTCTGAGGATCTGACTAGAGGCTACAAAACTGTAATGCTGCTACCAAATACATTACAGTTTTACAGCTCCACCTAACAGCAGTTACACCCAGTGAAACACCCTGATATAGAATAATTTGTCCTTTTACCTTCTATATATAATTCTGTGCAAATGTTTGGGATACTTCTATTTGTTGGGCCACATTTTTGGTTTTATTATACTCTTATTTCTCTGCCCTTTCTCCCTTGGTGCTTAAAATAATAAGTCAGTAGATTGGTGCCAGCAGCTTTTAAAACTGCTCCAGTAATGCCTAAAAATTGGAATTTGGCTTTGGATAATCCAAATCATTTTCTGCTCATTTGTATCTTGCCTTTTCTTGTGCAGTGCGAGTAAATCGTCTTACTCTAAAGACACTTTGCAGCTTTAGTCAGGCTTTAGACAATTACATAGCACTGTAATTGTTCTTGCTAAAGTTACTAATGAACTCCTTATGGCTGTTGATTCATTCTTTTAGATTTCAGCATTGAATTTGATACATTAAATTATGACATTATGGTTACTTGGGAAGTGTTAGGCAGCTGTGATCCTAGACTTAAATTTATTAAGTCTTAACTTGCTGAATGTCAACATTTTATTTCTTTGGTAGTTTTAGTTACGAGGTCTGGTGTTTGACAGGGCTCAATACTGGGCCCTCTGTTATTTAGTATTTACATGTTTCTTATTGGTCAAATACTAAAATCAAGTGGTCTAAATGATAATTTCTATGAAGATTATATTAAAGTCTTGTCCCTTCTAAATCTGGTACCAAGGTAGCTGTTCAGAAATCTAATTATGTTTGTCATATAAAAACTTGGCACGATTCTTTTGTATCTTAATTGTGAGACTAAAGATATGAAGTCTGAAACCTCTCCTCAGTTAGAAATACTATAACCTTAACCTTGACATCTGATGGCACTATGTTTTAGTTTCATTCCAAAATGAAGAATATGTGGGTTGTCTTTGAACCTGGATTGACTTTTGAGTCTCGGAACAGAATATTGTAAAGAATTTGTTTTTCCATCTTGGCAGTGAGTTGCCAGTCTGCGCCCTATGCTGTCTGTGTCTGCTGTGGAAAAACTGGTTCATGCTTGTATTTATTCAAGGATTGATGATTGCAATGCCCTACTTGATGGAGTCTCTAAAACTACACATAACAATTCTGCACATATTGCAACTCCAGCTAGAATCAGCAGCTAGAATCCTGACTAGGGTATTATCGCAAGTGATCACATTACATATGTCTTATAGTCCCTGCACTGGCTTCCTGTCAGGTTTTGAGGTACTTACAGAATAGTTCTACTTGAGGTCAAGGCTCTGTATGGTATGGGTTCTCAGTGTGTTGCCAATATGTTATCTGTCTAGTTCCCTCCATGTGACTTCTCTCAGATCATTCGGGCTTATTATGAGTTCAGATGCTTGTTCTGCACACAACGGGTGATGAGGCCTTTGGCTGCAATGCCCCAGAGCTCTGGAACACCATCCCGACAAATATTAGGGATTCAGCCAGATCGGGTGCTTTTAAATCTTGCTTGAAAACTTTCTTTTGGGACAGGACGTTTTGGCATTGTTTCACTTTTTGTATATGCTTTGCTTTCAGTTTTGTCATTTTCATTATGTATTATGGTAAAATTAGCTTTTTGTTTTTTTGTAAAGCACTCTTTGATTTGATTGCTTATAATATAGTAAATATCAAACATAAGTTTATTATTATTGTTATTGTTTCTGTAGTCATTATGTTTTGAATTAAATTTATTTGCGATATTAATACCTTATGGGGTGAGAGAATAGCTTTACAACTCCCATGTTTCCAAAATGCAATTAAAGCATATTTATGCCAGCTCGCTGATGTCAGTCTTTTGCAGTTTGTTGAAGTTGCAGATTTTAGGCTATTTGTGGATTTTCTAAACTTTTTTATGAAAGTTGCTCAAGAAATAAAAAAGGAAATTAAATGGTTGTTGCTTGGTATATTTAGATACAATAGAGAGGCTGACTAATAATAAGATTTTAATTACTAGCTACAGGCAGTTCTTTGGAGACATATTGTTACTGCTGGAAATAGATCGGTGTGTGTAGTTGTACCTGCAGATCTTCTCAGTCCTTTGTGGAACACAAAGTTTATTTTCACTTTTATTCCTTTTAAAAAATGGAACCATATAACAGGATTTTTTACTGCTGTTTTCATTCCTGTGCAATATCTCCATTGATATTGTTTGTCAGTAAGAATTATTTCGGTCAAAGTGTTCTTTAGCCGAGTACGGTATTTATGTTTGAAAACAGTGGTACCTACAGTGCAGAATTTGGCTTTATCCTTGTTTTCAAGGCACATTGTCAAAATATTTTGACGTCTCGGCAGGGTACCTCCTAATTTTTTTTTGCTGCAGACAGAGGGAACATAATGGGGCTTAAGGCTTAATAACATTTGTTCTTGGTAATGATCTCCTGTTGACAGATACACTCTCTTTACTTGTTGATGTTCACCAGGAGACCAGGAAGAACAATGATCCATGCTTTTTTCACAGTGCCACATTCCAGATATGTGCGTGTTAGGACCTGTGAGTTTCAAGGCCTTGTGTTTCATTACAGAAGCAAATACAGTAGATACTTGTCTCTTCCCTTAAAGGAAGAATAACATGAATGTTTCATGATGAGATCAGGCCATTCAGGGCACCAGGGCTTGTGGCTTTACAATATATTAACCAGTTATAGTATCAAGGTGGTTTGAAAAGAGTATCATCAACCAGTATCATCAATCACCAAAGCACAGCTTGGCAGTTTACTTTGTGAATAAACATAAATCATTGTGTGGGTGGATTTAGGTGATTTCGATTTAATGATCCTTAGTAATGCCAAAAAAATCAAATATATTTTGGCTCAGAATGGGTTCAGAATAAAACATACTTTTGTAGTATCATGATAGAATTGTTAATGAATTAAATGTAACTAAATTTTTACTATCAGTAGAATGCATGCATTATCCTTGCCTGCATTTTTTGATGGTATCCGAACAGTGGATTGTGTACATGTCTGATAAGATCTTAATGTATCTGTTTTCCGTATATTTTGTATCTTATTTTTTATATTGATTGTGACTGTGGTTCCATTCTCTGCTCAGGATGTAGCAGTTGCTGCTGAGATGATTAATGAAAGATAAAGGTAATATCATGACGTGGCAAATGTGCCAATAATGAACTATGTGATAGTTAAACTGGGTTCTTCAGAGTACATTGGAAGGGCAGATTCTCTCATCACTCGTCATGGTAATCAAATCTGAGCTTTAGTTAAAAAAAATGCACAGAGAATTGCAAAGTACACATTTAATAAAATGTGAACCCAATGCAAACATTTGAAAAATTCTCATGTTATGATATTTCAGTCAAATTAGATGGAAAACACTACTTAACCGAAGAAAGAGTGGCTGTCATAGGACAACAAACAAAACAATGTTTTAACGATCAGTCTATGAGTTCAGTGAGTTTGTAATGCTAGTTTCTATAACAACAGTGACTCCCTGTTTTCCAAAAGTCACTAATCAGGCTTAATTGAGCATATCCTGTAAGCAATCATTACGTAGGAGAGAAGTTGTTTTTCCTTATTTGTAGCTATAGTTTGGAATTTTTTTTAGATAAAAAATTAAGCACTGTCATTTTGCACCTGTAGCTTTAGATGAAAGCCGTTGAATTCATATCCCATAGTCTGTGAAACCTTAGGCATTAGGCTTGTGTGATTTCCTGATGCCATCACTGACAATGACTTGTATTCCTCTGGACACCTATGATTGTCAAACTGCTGCTTTGTCTCTTTTCTTGCACTGGAAATAGGGAGTGACTGTCAGTTTCACTTAATAGACATGCTACTCTGTGACCTTTTGGTCTCATTTCTGTTTACTTTTATGTCATAACAGTTTAGGAAGATGAAAGTTTTTATTACGTTTATCATAAGAGTGATAAATGGGAAGTAGGTGGGTTTCTGCATTACAATGGCTTCTGTGAGAGCTACAGAGCTCAGGGGTAATTATAGACTTGTGTAAATACCTCAATTGCAACATAATTTGCATGCCGGATCCTAAAGATATTTTTAATTAAAGAATTCTACAAATCTGTCTGAGCCAAAATTCCTTTCAGAAACTACAGGCATTGTTACTGGTGTTTTTGTAGCCCCTTGTGGGAGAATAATTATGTTGGACATGTGATTGCCTACTGTACGTTGAGCTTCTTTGACGAAAGCAGTGCTGAAATTAAAAACAATAGAGAGCCAATATTTCATTTCAATGATTACCTTTCAAAAATATGTGATTTAAATATCTAAATATAATATATCAAATTATATATAGTTGATCATTCATAGAAATCGATTTTGTTCAAAGTCTTTACAGTACATTTGCTTTATAAATTTTATAAATACTTTTTAAAGCTGCATTTTATTGGTTATCATCCATTACAGAACTTACTTAGATGTCGTAGAATCAAAGCAGATTCTATGCATATGTGTAATAGTACTGGAATAATATTTCTATAAAAAAATTTGTATATGATGAAATACTGTTTGAGCAGAACATTGTGAATCTACATTTTCATTACCAGATATTCCATTAGTAGCGACTTTGTACAGACTTTGAGCCTCTAAAAACATTCTTTCTTTTGATTAGCCATACAGGACATTGGAAAGATCACTAAAAAAATCAGATAGATTTGTCAGCCTAACTGGAACTATAGATTGCTTCTAGAGCATTTTGTATAATACTGTTTAGAACATCCAAACCATGGTTAAAGAAAAACCTCATTGAAGCTTTGGAACTCTTATATACTGAGAGTGTAGCTAGAAGTGCCAAGAACATTGATAACCTCATTCAGCCCATTTCTGGGTAATAATCAAGGCCTGCTTCACCGATGACACTCTCTTCTTGTGTACAGCAAAGGCCAGAAAACACCATCAGAGGGAAGGAAGCCTGGAACTAATCATCTTCTTGCTGGGAAAAGCAGCTAAGGAATTACAAAAAGCCATGAACTTGGAGAAAAAATGGAATCTGTTTTAGCTTTTTTAGTTCTTCATGTCAGACTTTTCCTTTCTAAAAAGGAACTATTGAACAAACTGTGGAATAAATGCATGTTTTCTTCCTGACATCATGAAAATCCCTTTGAAGTGCTGGTGTGGTTATCTAAGTTTGCTTTGTTACCAGCTCCGACCCACTTCTTTCAGAGAAAACATTACTTTTCAAGGGCATGCTGGCCTGTTCCCAGGGTATTCCTGCATGCTGAAACTTACCATTGTAGCTGTAGTCAGTCACAAGGCTGAAAGCAGGAAAAAAGGAAATGAAAATTCATTACTTTAAGTAGAGCTATGTGTTGAATTCTCAGTGGTTTTCAAGTGCCTCCTTTTGATAACATTCTTGAAAAAGTGCAATACATCCAATGAAGATAAAGAACAGTCCTCTTTATTATTCAATAATCGATTGAGAAAGGATTTGGGGTTAAATTTACCAGGGAATTTAACATCACTGTGACACTCTGAGAATTTTAATTTTGTTTTTTTAAAAACATTTTGTTTATTTTTTTTGTGTGCCCTTCATTTCATATCATTTGATTTTTTTTGTTAACTGGCTGTCCCTAGCTTTCTAATACAGATTTCTCCAATAAAAAAATCATCACTTTTATAGACATAAAGTAAAACTATCTTATTTTATAGGGGAGAGAATATTATAGTATTTCAATCCTAAAAGACCTTAAGGCATTTAATGATCTAATCCTATTGTTGGCTGCAGAATAACAGGGTTCTGAATGAGAAGTCTGTATGAGATTATCATACTTTTCTTCTTTCTTTGCTTCATGCTATAACAGCCTCAAGACTTCTTTTCAGTTTCAATCTGCTACATTACTGGACAAATTGAAAATGTGGAGCATATTTTTAAAGTCTATTACTTATTAGTGAAATAATTCCTAGACAAAAACATGTCTGAAAGTATTTGTATTCAGTGTGTTTGTCAAACTAATTGCCCTTTTCTTTTATGGAAACTTTGCAAAGGGAATTTTAAGTAGGATTTTTTTAGAAACGTTACTGTTGAAGTATTGCTTCAGATGCTTTTCATAATGTGTGAAATGTTTAGGTCAAGTTCAAGCCACAGGAATTCTACAGTGTATGAATCAGAAATCCAAATGAGGTGACCAATGATGCATATGACGTCCTGTAATTCTTTACTTTTGACACACTGCATGCTTCCATGTTCATTACCTTGTGGATAGCTGATGTTTTACCAGTAAATTAGATAGCATCCAGCACAATCCAATGAGGAATTGTATGATTTTTGTGACATTTATGTTCAAATCATCATTTGAACACTAAAGAAGTACACCCATTCCTTGATTTATTAATGTCTGGTTTACAGATTTTCGCTAGAGAGAAGCACGTATTTTCATACCCAGTTTATGCAGTTGCAATGGCATGCTCACAGTGAAGATCTGCTCTTTGTAGCTAAGTGGAAAATGCCATCCTCAGACCAAGACCTCTGTCTGCAGCCTCCAACAACACAGTTCTTCAGCTCCTTTGCCATCTTAGAATTTCTGTTTGTATTGTTAACTTCTACCTGGGATACTTAATTATCATAAACAAGCAACAGTGTTTATATATCAATGATTCATTGCTCTGTTAGAGTAAAAATAATTAATATTGGGTTATATTCTATATATCGAGAACAAATCGGAAGACTTGATATGGAAAGTAATGGGAGTTTCATTTACAAATGTTTCAGAATTTGCATTCATAAATCAAGAGATAGGTGTCCTCAATCCCATGTTTAACAAAAGAACTATTTATTAACTTGCAGAATGTATGACCAATATCCGTAAGTATGCATGTTGGAATTTCTGGCTCTACGATGTAAATAAATTCTTGGACATAATCACTAGAACTATATAACTCTAAGACTAAGAGACAATTCAAATTATTCTAAAACTGTAGTGCACAAAGTATATTCTGTCTTTCTACTCAGAAAAAAGTAAGTCCCTTCCCTTTTTTTGCTGGCAGGATCCACAGCACACATTCTTATTCTTCTTCTCTCTCTCCCCTTTTTAGGAATAATCCAGCGCTCAAGTATGCTGCCTGGTTTATAGAATAGTCAATCGCACAATAACTTCTGTAGTGAAGAATTCAACAATTCTCCTATAGTGTTTCTGTGTGTGCACCATCTTAGAAATACCAGTACCAAAGTCTGCTATGAATTATGAGTCTAAAAGCTTTGAAAGGAATGTAGTTATTTCTGTACTGCTTTGTAAATGCAAGAGCTCCACTACATACATACTGTACAGCATCTGTTAGTAACTGTGATTGCATTTATCTACTGGTCTTTTCTGAGCTTCCCTAAGAATCATTGTTAGATAATTCTTGTAGGAGATTCTTTGTTAGAATATTCAATTTAGCCTAGTCCGCAGTAGTGTACGTATGCTCACCAATCAGGCCACCTGTTTTGATTTATTTCCTTAATTACAAGGCCATGGCCTTGATTTGAAAGACTATCAGAATTACTTCGTGACAATACAGTACTGGAGTCAGTTATTCATTACGTTTATGTTTGGGATTACACTCTTGAACTTTAAACAAATCAGTGTATTACTTGAAAGTATGAATACTTATGGATAAATTTATTTTATCAATTGCAATAGTTGCTAAGATAATACATATTATAACTTAATTAATTTGCTGGCAGAGATCACTTACTGCTAAAAAAGTAATTGTGTGCTATAACCTTAATGCTGAAAATAGAATGTGTCCAGCTGGAAACCTGCTCATTTCTCCAATGCCCTCAGGGGACCGGTGTCTCAGCCAGGGACAGTGCAGTCATGTGCTCTCAGTCCTTATACCCTCTTTTTCCAGGAGAGGTTTCTCAGCTTGGCCAAAACCTTACCAGCACTGGCAGCTTACTAGTTTTGAGACAGGTTTTCTGTCTCATTAAAAATATGCAGACTTCATAAGATGGCTTTGTCAGGGACTGTGATGCACATTTTCACAATGAAGAAGGTTGTTGTGACAACAGCCTTGTGTACTGTCATCATCGCTGTTTCCTGGCACTGTGTCTAACATTAATAACTGGTGGTCTGTGAATCATTATTTCAACACCTGGCTGTAAATGGAGACACTACGAGAGCACGTTGTGCTGTGTCTAAGTGCTCCAAATGATATAGTGATATTCCAAAACAGAGTTTCTTCCTAAGGACACTAGTAACTGATGTGGATATATATAGAGTTTACCTATCTAACTTTATAACAAGTATTATAAAGTACTTACTCCATCTCTTTATAATGCAGCATATTGAAAAGTTGTTGTAACATTTTTATACGCATCACTCAGAAGATTATTATTATTGTTGTTTGTTTAGCAGCTGCATTTAGCCAAGGCAACCTACTGTACATTCAACACTATAACTGTGAATACTAGAACTATAAACAAAAGACACTCATAAATTCATAAGTTGAGAAAAAACTAAATTCATAAATTGAGAAGATTAAACCAAACTTTAAACAATACCATACAAGAGACCAAAATCGTTTCAACATTGTGAGGAATCATTAGTTCTAAAAGTAGAGCCTATGAAAGGAACATTTAAGATACAGAAATAAGGGTAATGTTCTTCACTGCTGAATCTTAGGATCTGTAGTTGCATTCTGAACCCAAGAAGGTGCTGGAAGGTGTCAGAGATGGTACAAAAGAAGAACAACCAAGTGAGCAGCAGAAGAAGATGAAGAGAGAGGAGAAGAGGCATAAGGAGAGATGAGACAGTAGAGTTTAGATTAGGAGGCACAGGAATAGAGACAGTGGCAGGTAAGGACAAGGAGCTGAAATCTGATGTGAGCAGATAGGCAGAGTTTTGTATGAACTGAAGGAACCAGGGTGAGATACAGCTAACCCCCGAGATATCGGGAGGAAAGTAAAATGAAATTATTTGAACAGAAATAGAAAACTGCTTTGAGTAGGACATCATTGTATAATAAACACAAATTCACACATTATTTGTGGAAGTATTAATTAAACTTCCTGATTAATAGTATCACACACAGTATTTAAAAAGTTTCACATTTATTCTTCTTGAAACTGTTTGACATAGCTCGGAGATTTCTCAGGTATGAGGACCTTTAAGGACTGAGGTACAAACAGTTGTCGCTTATTACTTTTAGTACTATAATCCCTGTTTTGACCAACACAGCATGGTTCAAGGGCTGGTTTGTCTTTGCAGCATGATTAACAGAAATCCTTCTTATCAGCAGAGAACATTATGATTTATATTTCTCTTATGTAACCTTTATTATATGGCTGGAAAGGTTTCTTCAGCTCAGTGAGGTTAATCTAGGTTGGATTAATGAGATCCTCTAAAGGCTCACGAAAAGCTGTTATTCTGGCTATGTTTGGATTTGGTACTGGAAATGTCACAATTAATGTTGTTTTACATTTTCAAATGCTCTCTAATTGCCATACATTGTCCTCTCTATAGTCCATTGTGCATTTTCTAGCCTACATTAGAGTGTGTCTTTAGGATAATGCTTGCTATTGGCAGGTTTTTAAAGGCGATTATATCGGGCAAGACTAAGATAAAGCAATGAGGATAATAGGAACGTAAAGGGTCCTAATTGCAAATCCAAGACTTTTTATTCATTTTAGACTAGAGGGAGTATTATTCTTGATTATTATTCATAAATTGCATTTGTAGTTTGTAAAAGTAAAAATAGACTTACTGTAATTTGCTGTATGTAAGTGATTATGACAACACTGTTATGTGCTTTGTAAACGTGGGCATTTAACTGTGGCATGCATGCCATGATCGAGCTTTTGTCAACATAACAGTAATGTTGGATATGGTTATCTTCTGCTCTTCTTTTCACTTTGACTTATTTTTTTATTAAACATGTGGAAAAGGGGAAACTAGTACTGAGATTCAGCTTAAGAACTGAAAGGATGTAAACTTACTAGTAATTATTTCTTGAAAATTACTGCAAATGTTCATGCTTACTATAGACTTCTAGCAAAGAAGATCATTCAGGTGCTGTATATTTGTCACATCCCAGCACTAGGTTTTGCTTCATCTGTGTTAATGAGGAAAGAAAATGAAATGGTTCTGCAACAGAAAAATGTGGTTGTTATGATTTGCATAAAGGAAAAGGGGTTATTAGTCTATTGTGAACAATGATTTGCCAGAGAAATAGCAGATGTGCAATATAGGCCTATCTAAAAAAAATGATGTAGTCCTATTTTGTTGAAAATAAGTAGAGTTTATGCAAAGGTGAAAAAAGTGTACTTTTTGTACTGGTGCAAAAACGTTTACAGGCATATCCTGGAAGCAGCAGCTAATAAAATAAACAGTAACCGCATAAAAAAATAATTTACCCTGGAAATTGTTAACCTTGCTTGTTAGTGTTTTTAGCTATAGAGGAAAATAATGTTTTTCATATTTTTTCACTCAAATACCCTGTATGCTTAACAGCTCTGGAATTTCAACGACTGCCTTTCTACTGCAATGTAGACTTATAGTTTTGTCTTATTACATTGTTTGTAATGGAGCTCTGGTTACTTTTAAATGTTCCACAAGAGTAGGTGCAATACGTCATACAAACTTAACATAACCCTTGCAGACCCTGCAGACTATTTCAAGATTCAAGAGCTTGGTAGTTCTTGGATGTCTAATGTTAAGGCATAAAACTTCTGAAACTCACAATGGAAGCTCTCCTTTTCCAGCTGGGCACCCTGAAAATGTCTGCCTGCTGGCGACAGATTGGAAAGCCTGCCTGCCTGTGGGTCACGCTCTGGCTTTTCCTCATGGGCTGGCTTTACTGACAGGGAATTCCCTGGTCTGTGGCTGTGGCCTCTGAAATCACCCATGGAATTTCCTCTGTGCTGTCAGGGTGCACTCTGACTAAGGCGTCAGAGCTGAAGGCTTGACTGATTAGAGGAGAGCGTCACCTCCATCCCCCTGGCATGACTCTGACTTGGGGTCAGTGACCTTGAATCCTATTCTTACTTCTCCCTGTGTTTCTCCTGCTGCACCTTCAAGGGAGAAGCGACTGGTGTTACCTTGAATAAAAGACGTTCCTCCTCATGTTAAGGTGACATCCTCTTGGCTTCAGCCTCAACTTTTTTTATAATGGAATTAATATGATTAAGTTAGCCAGACTGCCTTTGATTTGAACTTTTTTATTTGTCAGGAAGCGGATTTACCCATCCATCCATTTTCATAAAGCTCTACTACTGATAAGAGGTCCAGCAAATCAGAACTTATACTACAATCACAAGGTCCAAGGTTGGAGCTGAGGGCAGGAC
The DNA here is from genome assembly GCF_055471065.1 of Atractosteus spatula. Lineage (NCBI taxonomy): Eukaryota > Metazoa > Chordata > Actinopteri > Semionotiformes > Lepisosteidae > Atractosteus > Atractosteus spatula. The sequence goes on along the minus strand of NC_142708.1, from coordinate 58,763,913 downwards.
TGCTCTCCTCTTGAACACGATTTAGATGTTGATTTAGCTGATAAACCTAGACAGCATCTCTTTGAGAGATGGGAAAAAGCCAGAGCACCTGGTGAATGATGATCTTGGAACTGCAAGGTAGCAGATGCAATAGTCTCAACACTTTGCTCACTTTATCTATAAGAAGGAACAAGACCTCTTTCAAAGCTAGTGGCTTGTGCCGTTTGCTCGCTGTGGGCATAACGAGACTTACAGGCAGTAAGGTGGGTGGTTTTATTTTGCAACTGATTTTGCCTGCAGCAAAACCCAGAATTGTAGCTGGCAGTGAGGGGCACCTGGGGCTGGTTCACTATGAATAACTGCTTGGGAAAGACCCCAAATGACTTGACCACAAATAATGACCCACCCAACACCCCACCCTGCCTCCCACTTCACAAACAGCACCCCTACCCCTTCAGGTAGAGGGCACCCATAAAATGTTGTGTGAAATGGCACCCCTACTTGAGAGGTTCATATGCATTTATATTTGTACACCAGAATGGGTCATTTTTACTCCATGTACACAAGAACTTTAGTCAACATTTGCCTGTATCCACTACATTATTTTTAAACCATCCACAGCAATACTTGATACCTGACAGCAAATTTAATTTGCTTTTTAATTTAAATTGTGCATCGTGTTCTACACACAAAAGTATCTATATGTTATTTCTTATTCAAAGTATCCTAAAAGGACAAGATCAGTACAGATGGCCAGCTAGAACATGCTCTTGATTTTAATTGATCTTTACTTTATTCTTCCATTGTCCGTTGGTTATATAAACTGCTGCTGCCCTTGAAGACTTGAATTGTAAAAGTGGGTTGCTACTCTATTTGTGCTTCATATTAAGAGCTTCTGCACTGAAAATCTCCCCGTGCCTTTTCCAGAAAACCACACTCTGTAACTGTAGCACCTTTGGGAATTTCAGATGTGTGAGCTTTTAGCTGTCTCTTCTTGCTGCGGTAGGAAGAGCTAATTTTAGGGCTACTTCCTTTCTTGTCTGTCGGTTCTGCAGTGAGTTAGGCCAGCTTCTCCGGTTCTTTCATTTAATAAGTTCAACAGAACTAGGGAACAGAAGGAAACGTGTGTGTGAGAGCTGAGTGTAAAGAAATTCTGAGCAAAACGAGATGTTGTTTTGCAGTGAATTGTTTTTTTATTTTCAGGTTTTCCCGACCTTTTTGGACTTTTTAAAGGTTAATTAACATCTTTACATACTATAAAGGGCTGCACAGTGGCACAGTGAATAGCATTGCAGCACTGGGGCTGGGTTTAATTCTGCATGGAATTTGCATGTTCTCTGACCACTTGGAGTAAATTCATACAGTTTTCTCCCACAGTCCAAAGACATGGATGGATCTTTGCCCGTTATGCATTCCGGCACTCAGGGGCAGCAACAACCTGTTGCTGTTACCATAACATTTGGTTTTTACGGGACAGGGTTGTTAGCCTTGTGCCCAACCTCCAACATGGAGGACCTGGTGCCCGACGTGGGACACAAACCACTACCCTGAGATTAGTTATGAGTCTCATGCTGTACCAACAGAGCTAGCCGGGGCACCTGCAAAGACATACTGGTAGGGTAATTGGCTTTTGCGAAAACTGGCTCTGGTGTGAGTGTATGTATGTGTGTGGCTGTGTCTGCCCTGCAATGGATTGGAGTCTTGCCTAGGATGTACTCCACCTTGCACCTATTGCTTCCCAGGACAGACTTCCCTGTGTCCCTGTATTGTGTAAAGTGGTTAGAAAATGGGTGGATGAACATACTATAAGCTTACAGTGGGTTGTTAAACTGCCAGAATTCTATTGGTAGTACATTGGGGTGACTTCCAGCAGAAATGCAATTGAGGCTTCTATGATGCTGAAATCTCTTTATTGGCACTGTGGTTTCTGTTGAAGTTATAAACATGCTTTATCATCAACCAAAACCTGAAGCACTGTTTTGCAGCCCATCTTGTGCCATGAGAGGTTTGCCAGTGTATGGATTGTAATTATTGTGCTGTAGCGGCCAACGTAAACATTGAGAACTCACCTAGGGGTATAAATTTAAGTAGTTTGGATTCTTCAGAAGTTGGATGAATCTGGTATAATAGGGAATGTCTTCACTTTTTTGTTTAATTTCACTCTCTGAAAGTACTGTATAGAATATGAAGCTGGTTACTTAATAAAACTTTGATTACAGTCCTTCTTTAATTTTAAATGCCATTGTTTTAATCAATTGAAATGTAATATTATACGTAATAATATTTCTATATGGTAAAATGTACTGAATTGAAGCTTAATTTAATTGAATCCCATGCTTCCTAGTAATCTACTTTCTTTGAAAGAAATATCCACAGTAGATCTCCTTCAAAACTGTACAAATATGTGTGTTTCTCCAGTCTTAGTTACCCATGCCTCACTGATGAGCTCTAGCAAGGTAGAAGCTTATTAAATCTTATTTATATTCAAGTTGATTCATAGCAGCCTATTTTATTTGACAGAAACACCCACCATATTCTGTAAAATCTCTTTCAAAACAAAATGTACAAAAAATGCTTTGTGAAAAGTACAGACCGTATCCTACAAAATTACCAAGACTGTTACGACAGGAACACCTACAGTATGTTCAGCCAATTATAATTAAAACAACTTTTTTTTAATTGAACAACTGCATCTGTAGCTGAGGGGTTTTGTTAGTCGCCTTTCAATTTGAATCACAGATTGGCATAGGAAAATCTTCAGGCTTCTCAACCTAGGCTTCTGATAAACCGCAAACATCTAAACTTGCAGGTGCTCCTTAGAGGATTGCCTGTTTCAATCTGAGGGCTGTAACAGCCTGCCTGTGGCCTAGCCATGTTCACCAAGCCTTACAGTGAGGTTTCTATGGTAACCCAATTCGCCAAGCCAACACACATCTGTTTTCATCACCACTGACTTCTGCTGCTTAAGAGCCACCCAGTACAGTGACTGGTTGAATTATGGCACAAGGACCTCAAGCTACAAGTCTTACAAGCTGCCCATGTTAGATATGTGTTGAATTAACTGTTATTCACAGAGGATTAACCTAATTAATAATGTTCTTAAAATTACTGAATCTGGATAAAGATGGTTGTTTTGGGGGTGGTTATAGTTATGTGATCTATTTTTTTCCATCCACTTCTACATATAAATTTGTGTTGATATCCTGTATTTTTAATTATGATTTCTGAAATTAATGATTTCAGTAATCTGCTATAACAATAGCAGATTACTGAAATCAGTTTCTTTTAATTGTTCTATTATTGTGCAGGTATTTGATTGTATTGAAGTGGTAACACTTTGTACTTTTCCAGACTTTTTACATTGAACACAGTTACACATTCATGTCAGATCTGATTCATGAGTTGTGCTTTTGGATGCTGTGTGACACCGACACTCTCTACTGCAGTCACACGTAGTGCACTACAGGCACCCCTCACTAATAAAGCAATTAATGTAAGAGTCAAGTAAAACAATTTATGTTGAAATAGCAAAAATATGTAAGTGAACACCCTCTCACACACTCTTTAGGACACTTTTAAGGCCAGTCCATCTGCTAAATGAATGAGCCTGTGAAATACAACAATCATTCTGTTAATAATTTACATTCCTTCAGTAGATTCCAGGGCAAGGTCTTTTGAGTGGAAATCAGACAGCTGTTGGGAAATCTTGTTAGGTTATATAAGTTGATTGCAGCATCTTGCTGTGTACCACTCAGAGAAATAGGCACTAAGCTGTGTGCATGTTTGTGTGTGTGTGGGAGGTGTTGGAGAGAGGAGGTCCCCATCACTCCTGGGGGGGTCCAGGTTCTCCCCTCTCTGGACTGATGAATGCTGAGGTGACCTGGGCTGAGTCAGGGTTGTATGGAAAAAGATAATTCACCTCCCACTTTCTCCTTCTCCTCACCAATCCAACAGGCCAGCAGTCAGCTGTGCTTAACACTCTGTCCTGCTAATCCCCTAGCTGAACTAATACCTTCAGCACGCAGCAGCTACTCAGACGCAGGTTGTAGCTCACTTAGTAGTTGTGGCTCTTACCACAGGAGCCCCGCCTGACCCGTTAGCCCGTGTCTTCATTATGACTTCAGGAGGCTGAGGTTCCTAGCAGTGTCTTCCATGGGGGTCCTCTGGATCGGTACTCCTTTATCCATGGTGACTACAGTATCTCAGACTGCCTTGGAGAAAAAGAAAATTGAAAGGAAAGTGTTCCCTTCAACAGTCCCCTAAAAAAGTGACCCCAGGTTACTAAAATACTTAGACTGAATGTCAGTATTTTAGTAAGATGATTTAAAATTGTGACTGAGATTACTTTGTAAGTTTTAAGTAGTATTTCAATAGTAGAAATCAGTGGTTAGTTATTTTGGGAAAATTCGTAAATAATTAGGCAAGCACCCCTGGGCCATTTGACATGGTATTAGAGTTTTTGTGAGTTTTACATTCTTGAAGTATGTGTCATATTTATGCCAGGGTATTTTTTAATTAAAGCTAAGGAAGATTCATAACTAAGTGAATTCAAAGATGAATCCAAGACAATGGAAGATTACTCCTGTTGTCTGTCTTTCTGGAGAGAAATGACTGAGAATGAACACATAACGGAAGCCCATTCAACAGGGCCCTGTGTGTCTAGTCCCAAGAATTAATCTATATCACCACCCAAATGTGTCAAAAAAGCTCCTTAAATGAGGTGTTTGTAGCTTGAGATGAGAGAATGAGTAACCACAGTCACTGGAGCTGTATTGCATTGTTGTACATAAACTGATGTGTCCTTTAGGATTTAACTGAGACAATCTGTTTTCCCTGCAAATTCCCATGGACAGATCACATTGGTGCCATTCTCATGTTACGTGAATCATGTAGTTCATGTGTAACAAATGTATGTTAAAGTACTCGATTTTTAAAATACATTTCACATATTCAGAAGACATACTTGGTGCTGCATGTGAAAAACAAACAGAAAAATGAAAGCCAAATATTTAGCTACCTGAGACTGTACAGACTTGTCAACAATAGATAGTTATCAACAAAACAATGTTGACACTTATCGCTTTTAAACCATTTAATGTAGCTTACTTTGAAGTATGGGCATTTGGAAGTAGTCCCTGCCAAAGCAAACTAAGTTGTCAGACAGAGTTTATAACGTGGCCCATCCCTTTGAAAACCCCTATATTAGAGGGAAAAGTTCACTTCTGACAGATTGGTAGAGCTGAATATTGCTAAGTGAAAGTACTGCAGCCAATGTATTCTCCAAGTATGACAGTGCAATAACAGTCTAATATTGAAAGTTGTAATTGCCTTCATTGCAGGATAATATAACTTTTGCTATCATAGTTACATACTGTAGTATCATCTGAATTAGTTTTATAACATCAAGTTTTTTCCCCTTAACTCAGAACAACATAGCAGGCAGCTTTTGCAAACTTACAATTTGCAATTTGCTTTTTTTTTGGGGGGGGGGGGGTTCTGCCTTCCAGAGAATGGACAGCATAAAGCAAAGGAAGTTTGACCAGAACACTGATGGAAAGAGGAAAAATGAAAGCATTTTTTTCTCTCTTTTGTTCTGTGTATGAAGGGGGGGAGTTGCTTAGACTGACAGGAACTTCACTTTGATCTGCAGAGCATGGCTAATCACCTAGCGAAACACTGCAGAAATCCAGTCCACTGGACTCTCAACACAGCTTGGGAGGCTGATGAATGGAATGACTGTGCTTGTACTGCTTTCGAGATGGTTAGGCTTGTGGCCAGATTGTCTCTTCAGCCTTTCTTTTGTGGCCTTTTGGAGTTGTTTTGATAAACGCCTGCACAGTGTTTTATCAACCTCACTTGCTTAAAGATCTCACTATGTTAAAATAGCCAATGTTTCAATCATTTATCTGTCATCAAGAGATTGAAAAGAGTTTTGCCATTAGAAAAAGAGAGCAACCCATTGTTTAACAGGCCTTGCCAGAGTCTACTTCATGGAATCATCTGGTTTCTTCTTTTTCTTCCTTTGGTATTGTAAACTGTCTATTCTGAACTAAGAATGAAATCAATTAAGTATTCTGTCAACCACCAAAGTTTTACAGCCTTTGACTGCAACATACATTTTACAGGTAAACTTGCTTTGATGCAGTAAGCTGCATTAGCTTCTGTTACATTGATGTACATCAATTCTGTTACATCTCCATTACACCCTACACCTTGCCCTGCAGGGACATCTCTCACTGAGGCTCAGAATGATTCTTGAGACCGCTATGGCTGAGAACACAGGTTTTAAAGACCTGCATTTGTAGGGTCTTTTTCACACTGTTGGAAATTACGAAATAAACGTTAAATGCTGTTTTGAAGTGGTTACTTTTTTACATGCAGTTGGGTAAAACTGAGAGCCAAGCAAGAGTTTAGCACTGCATGGTTTACATGCAAGAAGGATGGCATTGTAACAATGTAGTGACTAACCAGAAGCAAAGACGAGATTGAGTAACAAATCTTGCCACACCCAAAATTCTCCATTGTGAAACATTTTGATAGAAGGTATTATATTCTTTAAAATCAAATAAAACATCATACTGTACTTAATATCACCTTTATAATCATTCCCCTACTCTTCTAGTTAAAAGGAAAATCCCTAAAACAAATGACACAATCTTTCTTTTATTGGAATAATAAAATAATAAATAATAATAATTGGAATTTATTGGAAGCCTAAGTGTGATTCTGAAAAACTGGCTTAATGTACAGTATATAGAAAGGAGGAGCACTGATGGGCTGAATAGCCCCTGGTTTGTCATTACTGCTGATGTAACTGATGACATCTGAAGGTTCCAGTGATGTTTTGCCTACTTCTGTTGAAGCAAATGTCTTCCATACTTACTATATTTGGTGATGCTCTACCTTGCAGCAATGTATAATGACCCAAAACATACAGCCAGTGCAACCAATGAGTGACTTTCCCTATTTAATTATGTATTATACATGCTGAAGAAACCACTGAAGAACACCCAAAGAACAGGGAAGAACTCATAGTGGCTGTAGCAAAGCATCTCAGATGATTACAGTGTTTGGTGAGCTCAGTGGGTCACAGACTTGAGGCAGTTATTGCCCCAGAGTATTACGGTATGCAATCAGCTGTATGGTTTTTACACTTTGAAATGAAAAATGAATTTGTCCCAGCACTGCATAGTTAAATACCTATGATGAATACAAAGTCTTTTTGTTCTAATATGATCAAACATATGCATGGAACTGCACAAAAAATAGAAAAGATATCATATTATACTTAGCATATATTCATCTAGTAATCACAAATACAAATTACAGTTTTAATACACATGGATTAATGATAAATGATAAAACCATATGCATTTATCAAATGTTGGACAGACCAGAAGAAAAATAAACAGCAATAATACATCAATGCAATAATTGATATTTTATTTTGTTTCCTGTTAAATTCACTCTCCGGATGCCAGATTAAACGCTTCAGCAAAGACAAAGAAAGCACATTCTGTAACAACCCCAGCTGAACTGAATGAATTGTTGCAGGCTGTGGTTGTGATGTGCGATTGGTTTCTGGTGCTTTGCTAATTTGCTAATTTGCTAATTTGCTAATTTTCTATGTTCTCAGATGAGATCTTGCACCCTGCATTCATTACACACCTCCTGTACTGGATCGTACACACTTTTCCCTGTGGGGACTGGTGTCAGTGTCCAAACACTTTCTATTACTAGCGAAAGTATCAGTTTCCTTTACCATGCAGAAAGGTCAGTTCTCATATGCCAGACCTATTTATATCTAGAGAGTACATTCTAGTTTCACCTTTTGCAGCAGAATGCATTTCAGAGGTGTTAGAGGGTGTTATAGGTGTCCTTTGTCCATCTTTCTGAGGGACGCATTCAGCATGGCAGTTTGCCAGGGTTTTCTCACTGGTTGGGATGATCAGAGCCAAAGCACAACCCTAATTTGCTTTTCCTGCACACTTCCTCCCGGCAGCCTCCCTAGAAGTTTTTTTTTTTTCTCTTAGTTATTTTTGCATGGAATTCAGCAAGCAAAGCAAAAACTGTAAATCTGCAAATCAGGCAGAATAGGTGTAGTGAACCGTTGGTTACTCTCCAGGGCTGGTTGGGAAGTAGGCAAAACCAGTGCATCAGACAATTTTTTTTTGCCTCTCGTAGATCTGTAGAAAGAAGCTGGTAATAAGTTTGCTATTTCATATGGTTTATGGAGCCAGAGATGTTTTGCTTTTCCTTCTTCTAACAGAAAACCTGCGCCTTGTCCTTTTAAAGCAGCGTTTAGACGGTAGCTGTTAGCAAACGGTGATTATCTGCTTCTTGGAAATTTTTAAGTGTGCTTGTAGATCAACGTGAAAGCACAGAATGTCCCAGAAAATGAAGGCTCAAGCACCTGCACTTGCTCTCTTTCTGTTTCTGTCATTTGGGAAAAGAAAGGACCAGGATGTGAATTAAAGCCCTGGAGCATTGCTTTTGTTCACAACTGGGGCTCACATCGCAGGAAGGAAGTCAGCAGTTGAAACCATGGATGCCATTGTTTGGTCAGTATGTCTCAGCAGAGAATAGACTGACCTTGGAGTTGTATTTTTTGCAGAAGACGGTGCAAATTCTGTCAGGGGTTCCTTAAGGCAGGAAGTCTGCTGTCAACATGAGCTAGAACTAGGATTTTTGTTTTCAAAATCACAAAGGCAACAAAGTAAAAATGTGTCTTTCCTTTTATGGCATTGATTGCTCTCCTGGAATAAGGAATATGAGGTCATTTTGGTGCATTGCTCAGCTGGAATGAAGGAATGTAGTACATTGTAATACCTGGTAGCAATAACAAAATTAATTATTGATTCTTGCTTTGATGCTTGAGCTAGTTATTGTCTGTCTGGAAAACCACCAGAGTTTTATATCTCAAATGAAAATCACTGTTTACACGTGGAGAATATTTCAGTCCCTTTGCAAATCTGGCCTCTATGTGCAAGTGGCAAGCCCTTACTGAAAAAGATTAATCTTCAATCACTTATGAGATACATGGCAGTCATGAAGAAGAGGGTTTTATGGTGAGACAAAAATTAAGCTTTTTGGTCTTAATGCAAAGTGTAATTTCTTGGTGCAAGCTCAACACTGCACATAACCCTGTCGCATCATTCTAGATATCAAGCATCTTGTAATGTAGAATATGGGATACTACACTTTAGAGTGAACAGAGTGATAAGAAGCATCTGAAACTGAATGAGCATAGTACAGAGGAAACCAAGAGGAAAACCTGCTTGAATCGCCCGAGAATCTTAGCAAGATAATGATCCAAAGGTTTGACAGAAAGTTAAACCAAGTTAAACCCCTTGTTACAGCCTGTTTAAATGTCCTGGGGTGGCTGAGTCACAGACTTGACTTGAATCCATTAGAAATGGAGGGATTTTGCTGGATGAATGTGCAGACATTGCATTACCTCTCTAAAAGACTGAGAGCAGTAATTCCAAAGGTGTTTCAATCAAGTATTGACTTTGAAGGCTGAATACTTAAAAAGTCAGTGAAAATTCACTTTTTATTTTCATTTCAGGTTTCGCTCATATTCAGCCACCTTCATATGTACGTATTCAGTTTGATTGTCATAGTTTTGAATAAAACGTTTTAGTTTTGAAAATAAATTGTATACATCACAATTTCATAATATTGGTAGGAGGAGAACACTTTTTACAACACCTGTTGTGGCTGTTGAAGAATATAATATCCTGAAAATGATGACATAAAAAATTCCTGTGATGCACTTTTGTAAGCAAGAATCTTTAGGTGCCCAAAGGGCTGATGGAAAGTCAAATTATGAGCACAGTTACGCAGTTTGAAAGTGATATTTCTTCTGCCTTAGGAGTACTTTAAAGTTATTCAGGATTTGACAACTAGACCGTTTTAAATTTACAAAGACAATCTACCTAGCTATCTGTATAGAAACATGGAAGCTATTGACATTCTAAATATAATTTTATGACCATCGCCCTCATTCCAAAACAAAATCTATTTCATGTGTACCTACCTATTCCCTCACAAAAGGGACTGTATCTTAGGAAATCTTCATCCTTGAGTTTAAATATTCGGTCTACATTCCCTATACCTTCCACTACGCACCATATTTGCAAAATCCAAATGTTAAAGTGGAGATTTCCCTGAATTTTGATGTGATTTTCCTGATCTCACCCTGCACAGCCTTGCATGGTTTCTTTCTATGTTTACTCGCTGCTTTGTTGTTGATTAAACATTAATCCGTTTTGTATTGTGTGGTCTAGACACCTTTGTCCAATTGCCATTCAAATGCAGGGATATCCAATGTCAGGAAAGTCCTTCTGCTGAGGCAGGGAGCAACTGGAAGGTCAACAGCCCAGATGCGTTTTGCGATGTAGAGGACAGATGTTTTGAAAGTGGTCACATGTTGTGTAGTTATCTTGGCAGTCTGATTCACCATTAATAAATACACTTTGCTTGATTTCCTCGGAAACCCCCAAAAGAAGAGATCACTTGTTTTGTAAATTGGCCAATTGCAGCCACTGTATCCTCTGCATTAATGCACTTCCTCCTCTGGCTTCCTTCATATACAGTACTGTGGCCAAGGAAGCATATCTGCATCATTACAGTACAAAGCCTTTGTTAAAATTGTATAGAGAATAGCCTTAACCCATTAGCTACTTGATCATCTAAAAGCTTGATCAGCATCGGATTTCACAACAGTTTTTTGAAGGCACCATATCTGGGAGGAGCCTCTGATAGGGATGCGTCAAAAATAATTGCCTCAGCCCTTGTTATGGCCCAGAAGGTAACTAATGGACTCTGTGAGGCCTTGAAAATCAAGCTAAAAGAGATATCAAGATAAAAGAGGTTCCAAGAGGAAAAGAAATGGAGTATATGTGTGAGATATCCAGTTACCATTTCCAGGTTTCAGGAAAAACAGAAAAGATAATTGGTTAAATATATTACTGTGTCTATTGTATCATTTGTTTAGAGTATAAATTCATATGCAACCTTTGCATTAGCTTATTGAGTTTATATAAAATATTATAGTGCCCCAGATCGATAAAAAATTAACAGAATATAGATTTACAACTAACTGAAAGATGGCATCAAGAAAACTGCAGGCTTTACAAACCCTGTAAAAGCAGAGCAGGCTGTGTCTCCTGGCCTTTTGTGCAGTGTTAACTTGCAGCGCCTTAGAATCCAGGACCTTTTCTTCCAAAGCACAATAGCTTTTCTTGTCCTGTCTAAACCAAGCCAACTGTCTGCGTTGTTGCATGCCGCACCAAGCGAAGCTGAAAATACAGTACAGCAAAGTTCATCCTGCTCTGAATGAACCGTTTTCTACGGTGGAGTGCATCTTCTGTGAAACCATTCATCTGTGCCAGGGTGGAGAGAGATTAGATTTCCAGGCACTGCATAAATAATAAAACTGCTGAGTTATAAAGTTTTCTTGTGTTAGAACAAAGATTTGGCAGATACCTGTCCCTTGTTAGTACAGAGATGTAAATTACGGGTAAGTGATGAGACACTTGATGGTAATATACAGTGCAAATGTATTCATACCTTTCCAATAATGTGTCTTTTTTGTTTTAATTACAGCTGATGTATAGATACTTTTTAAAGTGAATATTTTTAATCACAACTTTATGGTTCAAACTGAATACGTTTTCAGCTTGCTGTAAAAGATACAAACACTCGTTGTTTGCAGTGAGGCCTAGTTTTTCTAAAGTTCTCTGTGCATTTGATGTCCAGCTTGTGAAAAAAAACTCTCTGTACTGATGATGTGCTTATTGAATCACCTGTAATGGTCTTTCGCTTTAATTTTGGCCCTGGACTAGTTTCCAACAGGCTACAGCATCAGTCAAACTGAAGAGCACAGCTCTGGGATTAATAATATACAGCTCTGGGGCAGTCATTTTCAAAGATATTTTTTTATTTGCTGATAATACCGTTTCTTTTTTTAAGCTGTTTGACAGAAACCTGGGGGTTCACCCTCTGTCTTCAGAATTTAGCATCCTCTAGAGGCACAGTTTGATTATTTTAAAGAAATTTAATTTAATTGTGAAATGTACAATAAAAACATTAAAGCTATTTGAGATTGTTGAATCCTTAGGGCCTAAAATCAATTTCAGCAAAGTGGTGAAAACTGAATATCTGTGAATATCACAAAAAAGATTACAAATGTTTTCGGTGCATTCTTGATGAGATTTCTAAGTTCAAAACATATTGACTACGGAAATAGCACAGTAGTAGCTTTAATTCAGTTGTTCATCTACTTCCCAAACACATTTAGTAAAACTGCATTGCACTTGAATTGCAAAGTGTCTACTTTGTGCTGAACAGAATGCAATACAAGTACATTTGTTTTTATGCAAATCCTAGATATTTGAAAGGTTTTCTAAAATACTTTTCTGCCTTATGGAAAAAGACACAGTAAAAATACTTTGAAAGCTTTCTTTTTGTATTAATAACAGTATTGTGTCAGGGTTTTGGAAAAGTACGTTCTACAGTTGGTGACAGCGTAGTTGTGGTAGCCTGTGTTATGAACTGAACACAGCATGTAAGATGCTGTTATTTTATGATTTGGCTGTAGTTAATGTCTTTTCATCTTAGGATAGTTACAGCATGTGATGTTCCATCTGAGTGGCTTGTGTAAATAGCTTAAGGGCAGAGCCAGGAAATTGCCCACCCTAAGTAAACTAGTCATGAACAGTCTCAAGCCAACACGTGAAACTCTCTCATGAACCATGACTCCCTTTTGAACAAAAAACACTGTACTCCTAAAACTCTCTCTTCTAGTGTTACTCTGTGTAATACTGATAACCTCTTTTTCCTTTAAAGTTTAAAGAAACAAGAAAAAAGGCAATTGTTCATTGCAACGAGAATGGTATTTTGGCGCCCCCAAGTGAGCTCTCTGAGAATATTAACTAACTGTAGATTTTTTTTTCTCTGTAAATGTACATTGTAAGAATTCACACTCACTATACAGCCTTGAAAAAATAATTTAAGATTTCTATTAAAACGGTTTATATTCATAATGTTATTTTAAAATAGGTGCATATGGCATAGAGATAATATGTATGCAGTAGAACACCCAACCACAAGCTGTGGGAAATAAAAATGTCATTACGTACTGTAAGTGTTGATCACATCACACTTCTAGCTCAGTCATGACAGATTTGAATGAAAACTCGTCTTAAATCTTCAGCACATGGGGGTATTGATACTGATCTGTTCAGTTTTAAAACATTGACTCATCCTGAATGTGTCAAAGCAACACAAAGCAATTGACCATTTCTGATGGAACAGAAATAGCATACAAAAAACACTGCTTCCTTGATGCTTGGGAACAAAATGTATTGTGCTTTTGTTCGATCGAAATACTGTAAATAACCTCGGAAGGGTGTCCTTTGCCTGATAAAACAATTAATAATACAGCTGAGAAGAATCAGTATTACATAGGGCTGTGACATGGCATAAGGTTGCATCCTGCTTTGCTTGGCTCTGCTATCTTTACTAAAGGCAGAGAAAATCGGTTTAAATCACAGTGTCTGGCAGCAGATGTCCCCTGTGAGAAGTAAGACTCTTTAACAATTTGTATTGCTTCAGAATCATTAATCTATAAACTACTATGTCCTAGAGAGTCATTATCAAAAGTTTGCAAACAGTGAGAAAGTTTATCCGGGGTGTAGCTTACCATTTGGAGCATACACTGGGAATTCAAAGGGAAGGAATTCTGTGACTAATGACCCCATCTTGCCAGCCTGCAAAAGCAGATTTCATCCTCAGAAAGGATGGGACTGCTAGCCTATAATATGGATTTTGTCCTGTCCCTACTGTACTGTAAATAGTTCTTGAGGAACAGTAGAAATGTTGAGGTCTGGGTGTTTATTATGTGTTTTTCTAATTGTGTTAGTTAAAGTTGCAAAACAATCCTATTGTGCAACTACCTAATGGCCTTCTGTCTAGAGGCGTTTGTTCCGGTAATTGAAACAGTAAAGACAAACACATAATCCACTGTTTTCATTTTTTTAATAGTTTCTGTAAATCAAAGATCCAAGTCCATATGGTTTTGGGGCTCTAAAAAAAGATAAATTCCAAATGCTTTATGTTTCTCAGCGAGAATGCAGTGCCCTTAATAGGAAGGGTTTTTATACTGACATTCCCAGTGTCTATCTCTCATTTCAACTTTGCACTTTGATAAAATGCTAAAGGTGATTATGTCCATATCGACTCATTAAGAATTTTCAGTTTAAAATGATTATGCTGTGGTTTCTGGCATGTGACTCATATATGAGTTGAAATATTACTATATGCCTTTGATTTATACACATTTCAAATATATAGTGTTTTACTTGAGATTTAATCTTAAATTATCCTAGAATTTAATTTCTTTTTCTTGAGACCCTCTAATGAAGGTTGGACTTTTTGCAAGGATATTTTTGTAACATTAAGAAGCACAATCATTCTAAAAAGCTGTGATGTTGTTCATGCTGTCGAGTCTTTCACATGATAGATAGTTGCAACAAAGATAATAACATCCAGTGTGTGTTAAGTAAAGTGAAGGGCCTACTCCCATCAGGCCGTGCTCTGCGCCTGACCTCTGCTTTTGTCTCTTTGTCTCTCAGGGGAGCTGCTGAGCCAGCCCAGGCCAGAGGGAGTGACGGAGATCATCTGCCCAAAGAACGGATCGGAACGTGTCAATGTGGCTCTGATTTACCCCCCTACCCCCACTGTGATCAGCCCCTGTTTGAAATGAGGGTCCCCCAGCTGCAGCTCCTCCAGCCCCTCGCCACACAGCTGCCCCCCACGTCAACATGTCAGCCCCCTGTCAGCACTGGCATCCCTGCAACCAACACATCACTGTCAGACCAAAGAACAGCACAGCGCCACTCCATGTAAGAAGACACAGGACAGCTGATCTGGTCTCCTGCTGAGTCGGCTCAACTGTCGGGGATGGGAGTGCATATTGAATTCTGGACTGGATTCCTTTAACTTGTCATTGAAAGTCCAGGATAACCCGAATGGCTATCCTGAGAATTAAGATGAGTGGTGATTCTCTGATGCTCAGTAACAAGCATATACAGTAAATTTCACAATGTTTGCAGTTTCAAAAACGCATGGAAAACAAAACTCATGACATGTTATACTCGTAGTTAGAAAGCAATACTTGGCCTACAGTTAAACACCTTTAAAGAGGAAAGACAAGTTATTTTCTGGAGAAATCTCCTTTTTAGCAGTCTTGAGCAGATAAGCATTGCAGGTTAAGATGGTGTTTTTGCTTAAGTTTGCATGGAAGAATTTTTTTCTACTGTACTTAACTATGTTTTCATATTACATGGATTTGCAATGAAATATATTATTTTTTTTAAATTGTGGCTGGTAGTGTTTCTGTACAACACTTTGTGCTTTGGCAGTAATGGAATTGTCCATTTTCCTTTGAATATGAGCAAGAGCTTACACACAACAATGTCACTTGGGAGAGTGGTACACAATATAGATTTTGTAACTTATTTTGCTTTTCCTTTCTTAAAAGGGTATCAGAATGGCCAGTCTTATGGATGCCTACGTATTATGCAAAAGGACAACAACAAAACAAACAAGACTGGGAAGCTGAAAATCCACGAGCGAGTATCGGGCTCTGGTGGAAGCATGGACCCTCACCTCTGTTTCAAGCCAGACCAGCTGGACAATTCTTGCTGCTTTTCCGGCCTCATGGTCATCTCAACTGTTGTCCCATAATGTTGCTCTACAACAACCAGGCCGAATAAACAGTGAGGCAGAAAGAGGAAGATGCAGTTGGGTGTACGTTATGTTTCCTGTGGCTTCTCAGGGATTAAGTATGTAACAGAAGCGCACTTGAAAGCCATATTTACTCTCCCAACATGGTTGTCTTAATGCGAAAGTGAGCAGATCATTCACTGAAACAAAAGCAGCCGGGGGTGGTGATGGTGATGGTGAAGAAGGGGTTCTTTTCCAGGAAATAATGTGAAAATAGAAGAAAACAACAGTGGGCCTGTCCTACTGCAGCAGTTCTGAAGGACATACTGCGATGTGCAGAACTGCAGATACCAGTGAGGTGGGAAGTTCTTGAGAGAGCTGGGATCAGAATGTCAAAAGATTTAGTTCAGGAAGTCTGAACTAAAGGACAGATTTAAAACGTCAATTGGTTTTTTAAGAGTTTGTAAAATGGTCTCCTGATCCACAAAGCAAATCCTGCTTTTCCCTTACCATATTGTAGTCAAGAATCCTGCAGGCTGCATTCCCAAACTCCAGGGCTAAATCTGTGTGGCTTTAGCAGCCAGGTTCATCACATACTCTAGTTGTCCTGTTAATGCTGGTGTGAGGCAGGACTAATCAATACACACTTGGCGTCATGGATCTGAGAAATCATGTTGAATTTATATATCATATATTTAATCTCTTATAATGACCTCATGATTCTTGATATCAATTCTCAAGCCAATCCTGCTATTGTCTGCAGACAACAGCCTTGATAGAGGAGCACAGCAGCTGTTTCAGCTGATTCAAAAAACATTCAAGGGAAGCAATAGAGGGGAAATCGAACAAATACGTAGCACACTCTAAAGTAAGTATTTTAGCAGGACAGAATTTGGTATCCTATTGTATTTGCCCTTGACACTGCACTTCACATGCCTTTTCAATTGTTCACTCCATTGACAGCATTTTATCTAGGAGCTTCCTTTTCCTGTGACACCTTACCAAATGTTAGTTCATGAGTTCTTGTCCGATGGATTCTTTTTAATTCGATAAGTGGCCAGTTGTTGTAATGCTCCTCGCATCTGTTAAGTATTTGCTGCTTCGGGATTATCAGGATTATCATCCCAGACATCCAGGATAGCCCTTGGGGCTCACAGAGAAGAGGGGAAGATGATGTGGTCGCATACTCTGAAACGTGTTCCATGGCCACCTCCAGTATCTTCTCAAGCTCTTGGCCCACAAAGCCTCTCAGAAGGAGGATGAGAGCAGCACTCGCTGAGGGCACTGCAAACTCCAAAGGTGGCAGGCAGGTTACGAAGGTCACTGTTGTGTAACTGCCTCAGTTAGCTAGTGGCACAGTCTGGATACAAACCAGTGAACTCTAGTGTCTAACCGAGAATAGCCTCAATGGCATCCTTACTGGCTGATCCACGAAGAGCCCCACCATTGCTCTCATTTATACCCTTGGATTTTCCTTTAGCATCTGCAGATTCAGGACAATCTGTGTGACTGTTGTTACTACTCTGTCTCATTTCTTACATTCGCTGTGGTGTCACCAACCTGCTAATAAAGTCAAAGTCAGGAAGAAGTACATTAGTTGGGCAACAATATTGAAGTACAGAACCACTCACCTGAAGTAATGAGTGAACAATCCACACAACTCCACCCTCCCCCACCATTATTCTGTCAGGGGATGCTTCTGTTCTGTGTTTTAAAAAACGTCACCTTTCTCCGCCTCCCATATTTGAGCCAAGGACAAATGTGGACAGTTGTGATTTCACTGCCTGTCGAACTACTCTCTTTTCAGCTTGCCACCATAATGGAAAGAAGCTAAAGGGTTACTGAGTGCAGAAGGGCTGGGCTCAGCTTGAATGTTGACTGCCTGGTTCCTGTGGTTCATAATGATTTCCTTTCTCTTCTTCTCTACAAATGTGCTGCCCACTGTAAGCACCTGTTTTTGGAAAGATTGCCATGACTAACTTACCTTCCTTTCGCTGTGTGTTTTTTCCTGCGGTCTTGCTGTGCTGTGACTGTAACACATCCACTACACTATGACAGGAAATTGAAAAATGCTTAATTGGACCTTTAATAAAGAATGTACTGCCGTCAGTTACAATACTGTCAGAGTCTGATAAAGGGCAGTGAAAGCATAATAAAAACCATAGGAAAATGAAATACAAATAAGGTACTGTTCCCTCATGCAGAGGAAAGCTCCAGTAAGTGTAATATTATCCTTACATCTACTATAATTGACATTTTTTTACAAACAGGGGCAAAAAAATGTTGTAGATTGAACCTGAACCGACATACAGACAACTTAAACATATCATGTTCCTGGGGAATGCACAGGTTTATCTTTAAATAGATTTTTTTTTCTTTCTTGTTGCTTTGTGTATCAGTGTGAATCAGTATTTTATGCAACAGTGGACTATTGCATGAAACACCGTTCGAAGTTTCACTATTTCCCTCAGGTGCTTCTTGTGTTTATAAGATTAACACAAAGTGGCACAACACATTGAATCTCTAATTTAAGAAATAGGTAATGTTAACATAATTTCATATTTGTGGTGTTTTATGCAACCAGTCCCAAGGGCCTAAAAGTGCAAAAAGATTTATTTGTTAATGAAAGCAACAATACTGAGGCTGTTTCTTTTCCTTTATTTTGTTGCTGAGATGTTTTATTCTTTAATTAATCAAGCTTTTATTTTTTGTACCTGTTTTTTCTTTAGTCTGTGTTCACAGAGAAACAAACATCTACTTTGTCCTAGATTAGTAGATTTTTTTTCTAATAATTTCTTTCCCAAAGAGGGAAGTAAACTTGTAAACAGTATGTAAAGTCAGAAAAAACTGTAAAATTTGTATGTAATATCTTTATTTTTTTAAAAAACCTGATTGACACATTTAAATCCAGCTGTATTCAACTTCGTTAAGCATTAGTAACCATACAATGTTATGCATGGGTCACTGGCTCAGACGCAATGTTGTATATTGCTATTTTTATAGCTGGTGAGATCGTTTCACTACAGTTACTCTGAAACAAAAATGAGCACCAAATCCAAATAAATATTTGCCTTTCATTCTCCCCGTTCTGTTTTACTGTGTATCATCACTGACTGATAAACAAATCTGGCATGTCTCTACCTTGAACAAACTTTTGGTTGGTTTATTTTATTCATTTTCCTTGGCCTTCAGCTGACAAATAAGGTAATTTACAGAGTGCTATGCACAATTTGTGTGTGATGTGTGCAATGTTTTTAGACCAATTCTTAAAATCTCAATTTTTGAAGTAGTAGGCTCATACTGTATGCTCTACTTTAAAAGTTGTATTAGCATTATTGATATTATTATTATTATTATTATTATTATTATTATTATATATTATTATAGATATAGATATTATAGATACAGATATTATTATAATTATATATTATTATATAATATTATATATTATATATTATAATTATATTATAATAATAGATATTATTATATAGCCATATCACCCTGCAACTCACAACTTGCAACCCACTGATGCTAAGCAAGTGTGAGCCTGGTCAGTACCTGGATGGGAGACCTCCTGGGAAAAACTAAGGTTGCTGCTGGAAGAGGTGTTAGTGGGGCCAGCAGGGGGCGCTCACCCTGCGGTCCATGTGGGTCCTAATGCCCCAGTATAGTGACGGGGACACTATACTGTAAACAGGCGCCGTCCTTCGGATGAGATGTAAAACCGAGGTCCTGACTCTCTTTGGTCATTAAAAATCCCAGGGCGTTACTCGAAAAGAGTAGGGGTGTAACCCCAGCATCCTGGCCAAATTTCCCATTGGCCCTTACCAATCATGGCCTCCTAATAATCCCTCTCTATGAATTGGCTACATTACTCCGCTCTCCTCCCCACCAATAGCTGATGTGTGGTGATGGTTCTGGCGCACTATGGCTGCCGTCGCATCATCCAGGTGGGGCTGCACATTGGTGGTGGTGGAGGGGAGTCCCCATTACCTGTAAAGCGCTTTGAGTGGAGTGTCCAGAAAAGCGCTATATAAGTGTAAACAATTATTATTATTATTATTTCAATTTTTAATTCCTATTTCCTTTCATTCCATTAATACTAAAATATTCCTTTCCAGCTTTTATTTTCTAGATGACCTGAATTTCTTGAATTGAGCACCAGGGATATATCAAGAAATCAGACACCACTCCGTTTATTAACAGAACACTTTTTCCTGGTAGGTGCCCATAGCATAAAGGATCCTATCCAAGAAGCACAGGGCGCAAGGCCAGACTACACTCTAGACAGGATGGCAGTCCATCACAGGACACACTCATGCATGCAAGGCCAATTGAGGGACACCAATTAAATTATTGGGTGTGTCTTTAGGAGGTGGGAGGAAACCGGGCACCTGTTAAAAACTGTTATTTTATTTCTTATCTTTGTCATTTCCTAATTTATGTCTTCAGTGCAGTTTTAGCACACTCGTTCTATGTCCTAAATGAGCTCTGGGGAACATTAATTGACAATACTATGGAAAACATTTCTAAAGTATATTTATATTGAGGGTCTCTAACTTCAGTAAAAAGGCCTACGCTATCTCTCTGTGACGGGCTGGTGTACCATTCAGGGTGCATCCTGCTTTGCGCCTACTGCTTGCAACAGACCAGTGTCTTCAAATGTTTGTAATAACATTCCCATAAACTTCAATCATTAATTCATCAAACTCAAAAGACTCTAATTGCCTTCTGATGATGGTTAAGAGTTTATAAATGAGTGGACAATACATTTGCCCAATAAAGTAAAAATGAAAGTTTAAAGCAAAGTTAACTGAAATAAAAGTTTGCCATTTTTTTTAATGTTTGCATTCACTCAGAAATGTTCATAAAACATTAAATATCGTCTTATGGAGCACTGCAAGCAAATGAGAACATTTCCTCAAATCAGGTCAGAATCAGACTCATTAGCAAAATGTTGACCAATTAAAGAAAATCAGTCTATGGGTCATTTTGCATTCATGGGTATGCAATGTCCTTTGTTCCCCATTTCTAACACACTGACTGTTCAAGTGATCTGAAGGATAATCAATCATTTCTTGATACCTGGAAGAGGTAAATCATATGAGGGAGGCTGCAGCTTTGTCTTTCAGGTCAGGTAAGTCTCAACGCAGGAATTCTGCCAGCCTGCTAGACTCCATTAACAGTGCTGAGAAGGTACACCACTGGATTGGGGCCATGAGGATTACTTTAATTAGATAGACCAATATAAAATAGCTAATCGCACATACCTGCCTCTGTTGACCTTCATAATTCTAAATCTGCGTCGAGATATTTTCTCTGGAGTTAAGCTGACAATTACTAAAGGAAGTGGTGAAAATAATCAAAAGGACATTAATATATTGATATTCACATACATTTCACAGAAATCATGTTCAAAGTTCTTTAAATAACATGGCTGGGCATTCTCAGTTAAATTCTCTCCTATATAATATCCATTTTTGTGTGGGACATTATGGGTATATTACATACCTGTCAGTCCTGCAAGTCAAATTTTAATTGTCTTCTTTATAACTTTACCAAATACGGATATCTAAATGAGACTTTTTGAACTGTTTTAATCTACAAAATAATATAGCAAGATATAAATTAAATAACAAACTTTATCATTTGTAATCAAATGTTATTCACAAGTTACCAAGAAAGCCAAGGTAAATGTTAAATTAAATTCTTATTATTATATTTTTGTTGTGGGTAACACTGTGACTTAAAGGATGCTTGAAGCAATTCTGAGATTGCTCTACTGCCGCCTGTTGGTGGAAATCATTCATAGTTACAGTACAGTATGTGCAGTACTTGTATGTCATTTGGTTTGTTAAAAATCATTGTTTCTACTTTTATCTTAACATTGTTTTTAAAAACATATATCATAAATGGATTAAATATTTTATGTATATCCTAATGCAGGGTATGTGAATTTCATTTTTTCATCATACCATAATTGTCTAGCCAGATGTTTATCTTTTTATTTTAAAAATTTTATTTTGATTTCAATGTTAGGTACAACAGTTGTAACATATTTCAAAACCACTGGAAAAAAAGTATTTTTTCCCTCAAATTACCTAATGAGTTGGCATATTCAATAAAAAAAGCTTTTAGTGAAACTAAAAACACAAGAAACTGAGACTCTTGCATTATTATGTATGAAACATTTTCCTAGATATTTTCACAATGTACAATACCTTACAAGGCAAACAAAATGTAAAGATATATATAGTAGATTTAAAAGCACAGACCATAAATCAAGGGTTATTTTGGTCAAATTCTCCAATGAATTGGTATCAATTAAGTGTCATTCAGAAAATTGTGTACGATTTTGGTCACCACATTATAAAAAATATTTGCTTCTCTGGAAGTATTACAGAGCAGAGAAACCTGATACGTTCCCAGGCTTGGAGGAATATCTTACACTGACAGACAAAAAGAACTGAACCTTTTATGTATTGAACAGAAAAGACTCTGAGGTGACCTGATTTAAGTATTCAAAATCCTCAAAGGTGCTGACAAAGTCAACCCAATGGGCTTCTTCAGAATCAGCAGTGAAAATGGATGTATATTGGATGTATATTTAAAACTGAACACAGGAGACACTTCTTTGAATTACTCATTACAAAGGATTGTGGGAGTATGGACAAAGTAAGTAAAGCCTATGAACAACGAAACAAAGTAAATGGGCCGAATGATCTCCTCTCATTGTAACATGTCTTATATGAAATTTATGAAATTCTCAGACATACATACGTTTTTTTTACAACAGTTATTAAACACAAATTTCTGTAACAATATTACGCAGCACAATAACAATAAAAACCTTAATCTTCTTTATTTGTTTAGTTACTGTACTGTACGTCCAAGTGAGACTTGAAATACTATACAGCAGGTATCATTTGGAAGAACATTGTTTACTGTTCTTCAGTTACACATCAGCAACATAATATAAAGTATCACTTTTTTAATTGTCTTTAAATTGTAGTTGACAAGGCATTTCTTCAAATGAATACAATGTGCTGACTTACTGTACATTACCAGCCCTGATCTAATCCAAACATTTGAAAAATAAGACCTAAGGCACGGCCAAATTCCAAGAAAAGCACGAGAGCCTCCTTTTGGATGTATTACATTTAGGCAATACCAAAAACACAAAACAACTATTAATGAAGATAAAATAACCTCTGACCATCTTTTATTCATTTTTCACTAATATTGTTGGAGAAAGACTAATAGCAATAGATTACGAGAGTAAATATGTGATTCGTAATGGTGGGCGTCATACTATCATATTTATTGCTCAATGGTGAGACAGGTTTCTTGTCCAGTGTATTTACAGAAAATGTTAGAAGACTAAATGCATGGCAAAATTACAAATCAATGTTCTAAGATTATGTAAAACCTTGTTTATTATCAACATTATGGAATAAGGCTCCGTAATGCCAAAGCATTTAATTTGCAGTGACGTACTGTATTCAATGGGGAGCTAAATCATGTATTTACCAGAGAAGCCAGTTCTTTAATTATCTCCCACACAATGCAGGGCTTATTCAACATGAAAGGAAGTCCGAACCCCATGACTTAGATTCCTGCTTTTCAAGTTGTTGCTGTGAAGCTAGTATCTGACACTCATTAATGAAAAGCCTGGAGGACTTTAGGTAAGTGTACAAGTAACTGTGAGAATTTCTCTTGTATATTTCAGAAAGGAATTATTCAATACTGGATATGACACCACAAAAACTGATCGCTATGATAACCCTTTCTTTAATTTCACAGCAGATACTATATGTAACATTTAGTGATTAACTACTGTCATTTGATTTAATAAATGTAAACAGAATTCTGATAACTATAAATTAACTATAAATATCTACAAAATTATGTTTATGCAAATTAAGTAACTTTAAATTAGTACAGGATCATTTACTTCATTCAGGAATGAAGACTTTATGTTTAGTTTTCTTTTGGAACAATGTACAATATATTAGCCAAAACACAATTATAAATGAGATAAATCATTTTTTTCCATCTAGTCAGTATGGTTGCTGGGAACTAATTGATTCAAGGTTCCCATCCAGTCATTTCTTGAAAGGGGGTCAGCTTCAGCAACATGGCTGGGTAGGTGATTTCATACTCCCACAACCTAATTGAACATAAACAAAACTGAGCAATAGAAATTAAGTTTATACCCCTTTATCTTTTCAATGATAAGGGAATGACATAGGTATGCCAAATGTCATACCTTTAAGGTGATTTATTCTTTTAAGCTTTTGAGTATGAGCATGCAGGAGGACTATGCAGGACAGATTAATAATGCAGAATGTACAGTGTGAGTCAGGCAGGCCCCAGTTGCCATGGCAACAACAACAAACTCCTTCCTAAGTGAACAAGTGTGACTCATTAAGCAGGCCAGAGATTGACACTGTTTATCAAATTTGATTTCTTTTGCTAAGACAAACTAGATTTTTTTTTTCCTGCTACTGTTTTTTGTGGAAATTGGAGGGATATTTGAAGAAAACGGTTACTTCCACTTGGTTCTCTTCAGGAAATGCAGCTCAAGGGTCTATGATGCCGATCTCTTCAGGAGCAACTGGGCATGTGGGAGTAGGGGTTGACAGCTCTATAAAATGGGCGCCCGAAGGATACAGACAGGATGCCGAGCTTTCCCCAAGGAACTGTGATTCTTATTTGGAGAGGTATGTAAAGCTACAGTTTTTTAAAACAAAAATCTTGCACTCATTTAGCCATTTAAAAATACTGGTGGGAGAAAGTTAATGCGATATACTACTTTGATGCAGACTGACTGAAAAAGAACCTCTAATTTAAGTACGAAACTGTACTCTGTCCATCTGCCTTAGAATACTGTGTAAATGGAAAGCTTTTATGAAGGGTGCCATCTCAGTTTTAATTGATAAAGGGGAGAATGTTACAATTAATGTAAATACAGGAATTGTTTAAATATTAATAATTCCATTCAAATGTTACTTCAAATGCAGACAAATACAACCAGAGATGAAGATATAAAATTTATAAAGAATAAATCAAATTATTCTCAAATTATTTTCAAGACATTGAAAATACTGGGAAAATGATACTGACATATTCGCAGTTTGAGGTTATGAATGCTTGAACCTAAAGGGGAATTTTAAGAGTTGTTTAATATTATCTGACATCAAATTCTAGTGAACAAAAATGTCTCTGGTTCTAAATCTATACTTTGATTTATCTGTAATCTTCACTGCTACTTACAAGGATTAGTTGGTTATGAATATGTATCAATATTTCTTGAATTCCAGTCACAGGTGCCAGCACTTTCTCTATCAAAACAAGCTTGTTTTGACTAAACAGAAGGTCAAACATCCACCTACATACAGTACAGTAACAATACATACGATAATCAGTCCAACTGCCAAAAGCATGACACACTGGCATGGTGGTTAGCGTTGCTGGTTATAGCTTCAGGGTCCAGGGTTCAGTTTTGGCTTTGTGTATATGTGGTTCTGTGTATTTTCTACATGTTCATATTCTCTAGGTTTTCCAGTTTTCTCTCACCTGCAAAAGACATTCAAGCTACAGTTGGCTGGCAATTTTAAATTGTACGATTCTCCACAGCCCTGTGAAGGACTGGAGTCCTGTCACAGGGAAGAGCAGCTGTGTCCTCTCAGCCTAGCCTAGCCACCTGTGCTTCCAGGACAGGCTCCTTTTTGGCACAACTTTCACCAAGTTAAGCAGCTTTCTGAAGATTCAGCAGGAGCAAGGAGATACATAAACCCACTAGCACTCTATACAAGAAATATTTTGTAATGCAAATCTGTTTTGTGTTTAGAACAGGAAACTATGTTACAGAAATAGTGCAGTAATTTATTCACATTTTTATCTTTTTTTCAGGTATTTAGAAACTCGCGCCAGTGCCAGAAAGAGAAACAACAGTGACAGAGCTGTGGTAAGTGAATCTAGGGTTGTTTATGCTTAACTAGATTAGGAATAAACTGTATATCTGCTGATAAATGTTGAATTTCTACCAATATATAAATACGTAGTGTCTTACTCCTGTAGACAACAGAAAGGTTTTTTCTGTGTTTCTACCTTTCTGATCTCTGACTTTGTTAGAAAGGGTTCTAAAACATTAGTTGGATGAGTCTGAATTGTTTCCTTGAGTAGCTGATGCAAGAATGCAATATTTTCTTCAAAGGAATTCGCTAATTTCTGAATTTAAAAAGGCATAGTGTATTTTATTGTATGGCGTATACATTAAATGCGTTTTCATGCCCAAGTGTCAGATGTTTTCTCATTTAACACTACCTACAAATAGTAGTATTTATGACAAGACTGTTAAAGATCCCCCTTTGATGATGGTATGGCTGGGGGGGTTTAGCATTAAATTCGGAAACCAAAGTCTATCGTTAGTCCTGTCATTAAGAAGTCATTAACCGCCTTCTTTTTACCAGCGTCCCAACAGAAAGCGGGCGAAGTTGTTAACAAAGTTATCGTAACCTAATGTATACCCTAAGGGAGTATTAAACAATACGCTCTCCCTAAACGTTTTGGATCTTCTCAGATTGTCAGCACTCACTATTACAAATAACACTAGGGCAACCGCTGACTGTTCAGAAACTGCTTTTATAGAGAACTGGCGATTCCGACTGCAACCAATTCATTGATTACCTGGTGACGATGCAAGGAATGCACTTCTTTGACTGGGGTAACTCCGCCCCCTGGCGACTCAACCCTGTCTCTAGTCTCACGCTCTGCTACTAGTACTTTTGCACCATGAAACATGACGGTCAGCATTCAATAAAAAAATAGCTTGCCGAAGACCAAGCAGATTTAAGAAATGTCTTAAAACCACTTTTTAAGCAACTATTCTGAAGGACATAGTAACTAAAGAACATGTATAATCACTTATTATGATTTTATCATTTAATAGAGTTTCTTCAAAATAGCACGTATACTAAAAGTATTAATGAAGAGTGCATACACATTGTGCTCAACCTTTCTAGCAGCCCGATACTCCTTGGCTGTACAATTTCCCATGGGAATTTACACCTGTCAAAAGTAAAAAATTATTATTTTAATAATTTTCTTTCTTTAAGGCTTATGTGTTGAATGTCAGCTTCTGCACCTAACTGGATTAAATAAAACATTCAAACACCGTATTTATGTCACAAAGGTTATATGTCTGAGTCTCATTTTCTGAGAAATGCTGGTTTAAATGAGTCTCTGAAGTTATTTGGTTGTAATGCAGTCGTCTTGGGATTTTTCCAACATTCCATGTTTTTATTATATAAACATACACTGAGGGTACAAAACATTAGGGATGACTGCTCTTTCCTTCAAACAGACTGACCAGGTGAATTCAAGTGAAAGCTATGAACCCTAATTGATTTCACCTGTTAAATCCACCTCAACCTGTGTATATGAAGGGGAGGAGACAGGTTAAAGAAGGTTTTTTAAGGCTTGAAACAAGTGAGATATGGATTGTGTATGTGAGGGAGAATGGGCAAGAGAAAGATTTAAGTGCCTTTGACGGCATAGGATAGTAGGTGCTAGGTGTGTTGGTTTGAGTGTGTCAAGAACTGCAACACTACTGGGTTTTTTAAGCTCACCGGTGTCCTGTGTACATCTTGAGTAGTCTACCACGCAAAAATTATCCAGCCAACGGCAGACCAGGGGTTGGAAATGGCTCATTGATGAAAGAGGTGAAAGGAAGCTGACACGAATTATGTACATAAGCACAACCCATCACACCTTGACATGAATTGGGTATGGCAGCTGATGACCTTGCAGAGCTCCACTTCTTCCAGCAAAAAAACAAGCAACCCCTGTTGCAGTGGGCTAAGGAACAAAAACATCGGACACTGGAGGATTGGGAAAAACATTGCCTATTCTGATGAATCAATGAATGAATTAGCTGGAGTAGAGATCCACTACCAACCAACTCACCACAACTGTGGGAAGCACTGGAGTCAGCATGGGCCAGCATTCCTGTGGAACACTTTCAACACCTTGTGGAGTTCATACCCTAATATTGAGGCTGTTCTGAGGGCTAAAGTGGGTGTGACACGATATTAGGAAGAAATCCCTAATGTTTTGTACACTCAGTGTACAGTATATGACGCATTTCATGTTTTTCCTCTGTTTTCATATTTGATAATGAGCAAAAATATAAACATACTGTATAGGCCATAGTATATAATAATTTAAAGGCTGAGCCTTATGTGTTTATTGTTGTGTCAATTTACTTTTTTACTCATTCTTACAAGTGAGGAAGAGTTACTGTAGTGTGAGAATAATCCCTCATTTGATTTACCAGCCTAAAGATCTTTCTGTGTGAAATGGGTTAGAGCAGGGCTCTCCAATCCTCATATTGGAAGGCTGATATGTGCTCAAGATGATTTTCTATCTATATTTTGTGTTTTCATTTTTCCCCCTTTGAAACAGATAATCAGACACCAGAATTCACACAGCCTTAATTCTGATGCTGCTGGTGAGGAAATGAACACTGACAGAAAGGGTAAGACCCCTCAAAGCTATGGAGTAGCAAGTGCTTTATACAATATTTTGATAATTAAATAATCCAGAAAATTCAGATAATCCAGAAAAAATATGCACAAAAATGATGCACAATGAGGATTTACGGATTATGTATTAAATGTTATCACATTCGGTAATATTATTCTGTTTGTGGTATGACTAACTGTTCCCACTCTCACACTGTAGCAAAGTATCTTCATCTTTTATCTAAGGCAGGTATGTTTAAACCATACTTTCAATAGTATTAACACATATATTTTTTGTACAAAATGACCCCCCGCCCCTTCCCTCCAGAGAACAAAAGAAAGCAATTTCTGTCCTGAGTGGCTCCCCTTTAGCAAGATGGAAAGATGAGAAACTAGTAATATTTATATTTTCTGCATCTGCCAAAAATGTAGAGTAATGTAAGTGTTCATGCACTGGCCCTTTTAAGCTGCTGCAATGTGTGTAGCTTTGGTATTTCAGCTGCCTAGTTTTAAAATGTCATTAATTATATATGCATCAAGAAATAACCAGATTCATTATGCCACAATTGTTCAATGAGATAGATTGCTAGCGCCATATTTCACTACTTTTAAAATATAAACATTAAATATTATATGCACTATAGTGATTATAAACCTCACAGACATTTTACTTAATGCTATACATCTAACAACTGTTGGCAAAAGGTTGCAACATTTTGATAAAACAAAATCCACTGCAAGTGGATTGGGATCGAAGGAAATAAAGATGAAGAGAATGCCTGTAACATCATTTAAAATTTTAATAATTATTTTTAAAACTGTGAGACACCAAAATAAAGCTAGAAAAATTACAACCTTTAGTCAAAAGCAGGAAAGACTCATTTAATATTGTGAATGAACCTAGTAGAACCTGAGATATATAGTCCAGAGAATGTACAGTACCTAGAAGAATAAGAACACTGCAAATCTAAATTGCAATTTATTGAGCACTTCTTAAACTACTAGTCTTGCTAAGAAAACTTTATATCTGGAAGAGACATAATAACTTTGTTACATATTCATAGTTGTATACTGTAAGTACTGAGGATTGCTGTAACACTTAAATTATGAGAGTTCTAGATTAGTGCCATTCTTTCCTTGTACCTAAAAAATCAGCAGTTACTGTATATCTATACTTTAGATTTTCTAATATTCATAAGGTATGCTGTGTATGTATTTAAATTGTTTTGGCATGGTCATGAGAACAGCACATATTTTATTTTGTTTCTTTTTTTTTGTTGTTTCACAGGCCACAACGATAAAACTGTTACAGATCAGAAGAATGGCAAAAGTGATGGTGATGTCTCAGGAAATGACCCTAGTAAAACAGCATCAAACAAATCATCAGCCTGTAATATTTTATAAGGGCATTAACTTCATGTCATAAACTTTCAATGGTAAATGGATGCTCTTCCCATGGAAAAAGATCTGTTCCCTTTATGTTGCATTTACATCGCTCTATATATAATAGTATAACTATTTGAATATATACAGTATTACACAAGTAATTACACAAATTCTTAATAGTCATTGTATTATATTAACCATAGATGTACCAAAATAACTTGCCTATGAATATTAAAAATGTTATTTGTATGGCATATTTAGTTTTCCATCCTAAAATTCTGTTTATAAATTTAGGAATTAATCTTCAATCCCAATTTCTAAATGGATTTTATTTTATTGTATACAAGGCAAACATGACGTAAATAAACACATTTTTGATTATGCTAAATAATCTTTTTTGCATACCGCTGGTAAGTTATTAAATTCTTTATTTGAAAAAAAATGCAATTCTACTATTTTCTGAAAGTGTCAGAAATGCTTTTTCTTGGGTGATTTAGTCATCTATGCTTATTATCTGATCAAACTGTGATATTAAGTAAATAGTTATGCACACCACTTTTTCTTCCTTTATACAGTACATCATTAATTTGAATTATGAAAGCAAACTAATACTAATGATAAGCTTTATTTTATATAGCACCTTAAATGTCCAGTAGCTTCTCAAAGCACTTCAAGTGAAAAAAAAAACAGTTGAAAACGAAAGAAAACATTTAATAAAGTTAGGAGATAAAATTAGCACAAATACATGCAGTAGAAGATGCAATAAGCAGATACAAACATCAATTGAGTGAAAGTGAGATGGGGGTAAGAAGATAATCTGGGTTCTGAGGTGCCAAGCACAGTAGGTGATACTACAGAATTACTTACAGAACGGAGATGAGTGAAACAGCTGTTGAAAACTGTAACATATCAACTCAGATTGTTATAGTCGTCTATCAGCTATAAAAAGCCACAGTTAATCTTACTTCTGAAGCATTGCAGAAATTACTGTATAAATGCAAAACCTTGGATCTAAAAAGTGCAACTGTTGAAGCTACACAAACACGGTTTCTGCAAGATAATTGAGAACATGCAGTCTAGTTCCCTCAGCAAAGTCATTAATTTGGGACTACAAGCATGAAAGACCTGATACCCAAACAAAGCAAAATAATAGGGGACCAGAAATAACACGAAGTCTGCCTGGATGACCAGGAAGCATTATTGGACCCCTAGAGGTCCTTGGACCCCTAGAGGTTTTTTTTTCTCCTTACTAAGGAGTTTTTGGTTCCTCTCCTCCATTGTCTTCTGGTCTTTTCTGTTCCGTATTCATAAAATGTATGGTCACTTGCATTGTTAAGCGCCTTGGGGCAACCTTGTTGTGAAAGGTGCTATATTAAAATAAATTGAATTGAATTGAATTATTGGTCTGTTTAATCCACCTGCAC
This sequence comes from Atractosteus spatula, assembly GCF_055471065.1. NCBI lineage: Eukaryota > Metazoa > Chordata > Actinopteri > Semionotiformes > Lepisosteidae > Atractosteus > Atractosteus spatula. Next base: position 58,732,865 of record NC_142708.1, on the reverse strand, counting down.
AGGGTCTGAGGAAGCTGGTAATTATGACTAATCAAGAAACCTCCAGGACTAAGATTTGTCAACCATAGCCCAGAACTAGAAGAAGGAACTGAGGGCTAGTTACAACTTGCCGATTTTGATCTTACAATTTCTTATTGTGTCAAGGAACAAGACCCACATTTTCTGCAAGCAGATGATGTCTGATGGGATTGAAATGAGTGTTGGTACATCTAGGTCATACAGCACAAGAAAATAGTCTATCTCACAATGTAGATGCTAAAGCCATAGTGGCTTTGTAATGTAAAAGCACTACTGTGGACTTGCATTTATGGACAAATTGTTGGAACAAACCTGAAATTAAATATAATTCTTCCAGAGACATAAGGGTGAGATACTTTTAATGCCCTGTACCCTTGAATGCAGAAAATCATAATAATACTCTTTGGTGTGTCCAAAAACCTGGCATATTCCAGAGATGTTTGAATGAGAACAGGATATCCGACTGAATATTTATATCCAACAGTTTGTATTTACTAAGGTTGTCCAACCAGAACTTATGAGTAACGAGGGAATAAAGTGGAACATTTCTAAACCAAACTTCTTAATTTTTAAAATGCAAAGAATTACAAGAACAGAAACTTTCAGGCAATTAGGAATGATAGAACAATAACTACTTTTAACAATGATAAAAGATGAAACAGGAATAAAGAATAACGCTTACAACCAGGCCCAATACCGTAAAATATATATCTGATAAAACAAGAACATAAAAGATAAAAGTAATAACTTAGATTAAAAGAGATTTACAGGTTTGAATTGAAATGCTGTTAGATTTCAATTTCATAGTCAATAAAACGTTGTCTTTTTTCGTTTTAGAATAATCGATAGTGGGATTTTCTCGCTTAAGAACCATGGGCACTTCTTGTTCGGATCTGGATTGGATTATATCCTGACACGAAATAATAACATTTGTTGTAGTACACCGCTGTCTAAGAAAGAAGTGATAGGTTCATGATTCTCGTTTCGGCATTTCATCTCGCGATATCACACGAGTCCATTTGTGCTTCCGGGGCACGTTGTCTTTCCTCTTCCCTGTCGCGGACTGACAAGAGTAGGTCATGATAGAGAATATGGGCGCTGCGAAGATAGCTAAAATCTGTCTTAAATCTTAGGCATCGTGCTTCTGAAACTAAAATATAACAATGCTGTGTGTTATACAGTAGTAGAGGATGTTTTTAATGTTGATATGTGGATTATTAAGAGATGTTTACATTAAACTCCCAGTCTTAGCACCAGAGCGTTACAATGGCTGACTGCCGCCTACATTTTGCGCTGACCAGTTCAGCCTTATTGTACGGAAATAAGCAAAGCACTGATTTGATGTTCAGTACATGTGAGGAGAAATATTAATCATTGAAAAACTTGGCGAATGGTCTTAAGAACGCTGATTTCTTAATCTGATAAACGGTGATCTTAATTCATAATCCTCTATATAGAGTGCAAGGCCTGCATCGGTCTCTGTAACGTGGAACGTGTTTCTCCTCCGGCTGTTGTTCATGCAATACTTTTGCTTGCTTTGAATACATTTATAATTTATCCGTTTTTCTGGGTTTTTTTTACAGCGAAGTTGTCAGAATGGTCCGCTATTCTCTTGATCCCGAGAACCCAACTAAATGTAAGTTTTAACGTTGGAACTGTCCGCGTCGTCACCTTGCCCTGTGATCTTGTTTTAATTCAGTTGGTCTTCATGCTTTGTCGTCTTACCGGTGTTTCTTTCCCAACAGCATGCAAGGCCAGGGGTTCCAATCTGCGGGTCCACTTCAAGGTAACGATTTACTCCTGTGTGAAAGACCCTTGGTTCTTATTTTTAGGGAAATGAGCGTTTCTATTTTATACTAGAAATAGATACCAGAAAGGGAGCTCTTATTTTTCGAAAAGCAGATTTTTTCGAATGTAATGTTATTTCGTACAGTTTGCCTTACGTATGAAAGAAAACAGCGTGGAAGGCGTTTTAATAAATGTTGCAGTTGTTGATCCAGGGTGATTGTCTGAAATCAACCCACGTGTATTTGGTTTCTGAGACCAGCGAAGATATTTGCATACAATAAAGGAACAGGTTTAGTTTTCTATGTTAGGCTGCCACTGTTACACTACTAAATGAAAATATTAGGCGTGTCTGTGAAATATAGATAAAACACTGCATTGGTTTGTATATTAACTGTTAAGACTACTATATCACCTGTAGGAAAATAACTTACGGAATTAGGTGTAAATGACATTTTCGTATCTTGATGTTAGTATACGTCTTATTTACCAATGCACGAGAGAGCTGCCTGTTTAATTTATTTTACGTCATTACTAAACGAGTCTGTTATATTTCAACTTTGATTAATTACTAAAACCTTAACAACCAAACGATTGAAGCCCTCAGCACATGGTTTTGAAAGGAATGGGTTCACAAGCCAAGAAAGTGATTTACATGGAATGATCAATCCACATGCTCTTTGGCTGTAAATATGGTCATTGGTAAGGCGATTTGGGCATGGTTAAGCAGAGAAAACAACCCTACCTGAGATAGGCAATATTGTGGTATTGGCTTCAAAACTGTTGGCTTGTCCTAATTTGAAAAAAATTCTGGCATAATATAATAGTCTAAATATTTAGATATAGTAAAATGGTATTATAGAAAATAAAGGCTGGTGTTGAATTTTGCCGTGATGATCAAACTTAGGAGACCTTTGGAATTCAATATGACAAAACCAAATTATAATCTGAGCAATTTTTAACCACCATGCTTGATGCCGATGTGCCCCTCAGAGAAACGGCTCAGTCAGATCTCATGTAATGCAGCTCTGCCTTCTTGTGTGACGTGCTCTGTCCTAGAACACCCGTGAGACTGCTCAGGCCATCAAAGGCATGCACATCCGCAAGGCTACCAAGTACCTGAAGGATGTCGTTGTGAAGCGCCAGTGCGTCCCCTTTCGTCGGTACAACGGGGGAGTTGGCCGGTGTGCCCAGGTGAGTTTCTGGATGGGCGTGAGAGGGTCACTGTGAATGGAATGTGTTTGCTTTCCCACGGTACTCACTTTTCAGCCCTTTAACATGGTGAGCTATGTGGCAGCTTACAGGACAGTGAACCACTTGTAGGTATGATGCAGCTCTCAGTTGCAGCACCCCCAGGTCAGCTAGAGTAATGTGAAACTTTGAAATACCAGATCTTGCTCTATTTGGCGACGTCTGTTATGTGTAACAGCTACCTCAAATCGGAAACGCAATTATAATGCTTCATACACTCACCATGCAAGATGTTAGTATTGTAGTTCCCTTTTATGGCAATTGCCAGACCAACCATGTCCACTTTTCAGTAGTTCTGAATAAAGTCTCCTTGATTGCTAATAGAAAACTGGGTTAGAAGCATGGTTTTTGTGATCATTAATGTGCTCTGGCCATGGTTTGGTTTGTATGCTGCTTATCATAAGAACTGCGATTGAATGGCACACTGAATAGTGTAAGATTTGGTATTTAAATTGTTTCCCATTGGCTTGGCATAACTTGGGCAATTATTGCAGTTGGCCTATAGTATTTCTATGGGAACTCAAATATAACCCCCACTTGGTGTACTCGAGCCTTTTCTATGCCAGATTACTAGTATAAACACAGTTAGTATGATGAATAAAAATAGCAGAGAAACCCTTCCCAGCTCCATTTCAGTATTCCTTTTTAACCATTTTCCAAAATGTCCTTTTTGCAACAAACTTAACTTTTTGTCTTCCCCTTTAAGGTTACTCTCCCCTCAGACCTCCCGCATATGTCCCCATATGCCCTTTCTTTTTCACTTGTTACAGCATTTGAGCCCACTCCCAGCCCCGCATTTTGGAATCGGCCCATAAGATAAACTTCCCTTTGCCAAAGGAATGAAAGGAAGAGACTTGATTAGGTAGCATGCTGTAAAAGGTATTGCCTTATCCATCCCTCACTTAGTTCTCCCTCTTCATGTACTCTGGTACGTCTTTAATAGTTTAGTGTGTTAGGCACAACTGGGGTCTTGTGCTGCCCATTGCATATACAAAATGTCTTGTTTTTGGATATGCTTTTTGCATGCGTGTCGCACAGTTGCAAGCAACGGTTGCAGTGATGACCATCTTAGGACACCTTTGGATTTAAGCATGAAAACAACCTTTTTATCTCTGAGCAACCGTTCAATTGTGTAACTTGGGCACATATTGGCATCTTGCTTATGTCAAACTAAAAAGCTCAGTTTCACATTTATCCTTTTTTTACTGAGCAAAGGAAAATGATATTAGTATATTAATTAACATTTTTCTGAATTAGGCTAAGCAGTGGGACTGGACACAGGGCCGTTGGCCAAAGAAGAGTGCTGAGTTCCTTCTCCACATGCTCAAGAATGCCGAGAGTAATGCTGAGCTCAAGGTAATCTCCTGACCCCTCCTGTGTGCCTGCTCTGCAAATGGTGCCTGAAGTACAGTCTCTCAAGGTTTAGACTTCTAATGCTTTAAAGTGGGTTAGGTGGCAGTGGTCTGATGTGAACAACCTGCATAGACTCCATTGGCAGATTGCAGTTTGGATATCTGTCTGAAAGATTTCCATTAAAAAAAACTAGTTACAAGCCCTTGGTCAGTGTTGCAGGAATACATCCTCCAATGCTGTGTTAGTGGCTTTGTATTATAGTGTTTGTAAAGTTCCTCATAAACTAAGGCAAAATGTTTAAATCTTAGAACAATGATGTGTTTGCACAGTTCTGTTTAGGAAGTTGCTCAAGTATGGCAGGTTTTCCTGTTGAGATTCAGCTGAACATGTGCACGGTCTTTGTTATGATCCAGTGCAGAATGTAGTACAGTGTGCATGGGTCATTGCTAATGTATTACCTCAATTCTTTTACTGTATGTGATTGTGTCATGGCAGGTTTTATACAGTCGGTATAAATCAGTTTTGTGTACAGAACTTGAATGAAAGCTATAGCCATCACGTGCAGCCAAATACTTTTATTTCCTGCAATAGGTTATTAAGTTGTCTATTCTGTTGTAAAAATCAAAATTAAAACTGATGTTTAGTTTTTCATTTGTGTTTAAAATCAGCTTGTATTCCTTAAAAAATGTGACATTCATTTTAAGGTTCTAGAACAAGCCATAATTGCAATGATGACTTCTTAGGACACCTTTGGAAATACCATGAAAAAAAATTCTAAACCCTGAGCAATTATGGTAAATATTTTGATGATAGTGTAAGTAACACAAGTTGTTGCAGCCATTGGGTTTGCAGTTTTGTTTCTTTAAGCTAATTTATTTCTGTTATAAATGCTGCATGTGAACACTTAACACCAGTGTAAAGTGCAGCTGAAAGGGCCTGAGTAAAAGCAGTTTTGCTCAAGGTGGTGTCTTGCTTTAATGCGCCTGCCTCCAAGTTACTGGAGTAGAAACTCAGCCTTGACATTCTATGCAATTCTGCTCGGAGTTCAAACAGTTTGCTCTCTGGGTGTAGGGCCTTGATGTGGATTCTCTGGTGATCGAGCACATCCAAGTCAACAAAGCTCCCAAGATGCGCAGGCGTACCTACCGCGCTCACGGCCGCATCAACCCCTACATGAGCTCCCCTTGCCACATTGAGATGATCCTCACAGAGAAGGAGCAGATCGTTCCCAAACCAGAAGAGGAGGTTGCTCAAAAGAAGAAGGTAACATTTGGCAATTAAAAGTCCTTTGGATCAACTATGTTTAGGTTGCAGACCTGTGTAAGGTTTAGTAATACAATATTAAGCCTATTAAGTCATTTCTTTGGCAGGTACAGAGAAAGGGTGTTAAATAGGCAGAGAATTGATTTAATTCAGCTCGCCATCTCTTGACGAGAGAAATTGTGAGCCATCATTGGCTTGGGTACTAAGCAAAAATGACTAATTATATACTGAGCATCAAAATCACTGTATGCATGCACATTTTTAGGTCATTTATACAGATTTCATGTATTTTGATTTTTTTATGTTACATAACCACCAAATCGCCTCATTTCACTTCAGTTCACCTCAGGTTTCACCTATGAAAACCTCTACTGCCTGCAGAGATCCACAACCTAAATGTACAGTCCTACGTTGAATAAAATCCTGGTACCTCACTTGCTGTTTCCTGTGGGCTGTCCTGGATTTTGCAACATTCCAGCAGGATGATGTGTCCTTGTGCTGCTTACATTTTAGCAGCTTTTTGTGAGATGAGAATGGGGTGTATGCTGTGGTGCCCTAGTTGCTCGACTTGAGTCCCTTCAAACCTTTATAAGATGAGCCAGGGGTGATGTCTTTAAACTGTAGTTGCCACACAAAGTAGACAGTTTAATGGTTATTTTACAGGATTTATTAGTGTTGAGCGTGTTACAGAAAATGATGTCATCCCCTTTAGAAAACCAGACTACATAAAATATTCCTGTGGTAGTGTTGCAGTTAGTCACTTTGTAGCCCTGAGCCCACAAGTAACTAATCAGATCCCAGCAATCAGACAGCACAGCTGCTTCTGACTTTTACTTTTACTCCTTCCTGGACTAATGCAGCCTGGTGCAGAGTACATCCATTATATAGCTCGTATTGTTTCCAGTGGTAGCCATATGCCATTAGCCTGCGACTTTCACAGTGGATCCCCTATGGAGCAGCACTATTGATCTCAAATGTTAATCGGCATAACTAATTTACCTGTGTCATGTCTGTTCACTAAAATGTAAGTTTGTCTGCTACAACACATCATTTTCCTGGTAGCTGAATTTGTTGTATTTAAAAGGTTTCTTTGATGCTCTGTATGTAAGTTTTTTTTCTCATACTTTAAATTAGAATAAATGTTTAGAGATTTTGCACTCCCTTCTTGATTGTAATCAGTAAGAGACCAGGATAGAGACTACAAGATATTGTGAGCAAAAGGAAAGAGAGGGCAGGTCAGGATCTTGAAGTGTTAATGGAGATTTTACATGGGGCAGTGTTTCAAGCGGCTGGCTATTGAACTTCTCAAAATCCTATTTTTTTTACTAATTTGAAGTAAGTACCAAGCATATCTGTTAGGGTCTAACAGAAGGATGCTAGACCAGTTAAGCTTGTAGCTATTGCTTATAGTGTTGCTGTAGTTTTAAAAGTGTTTGACAGTTAGAAAACTGTTTTTGACAGTTTCATTAAAGGATTTTTTTGGTGTTTTACAAAATTGTTAGCTGATGGTTGCAATGATGACTTCTTAGGACACCTTTGGAGAAACCATGAAAAAAAAAAGTTTTTTTCTGAGCAACCAAGATCTACATCTGCAGAGTCTGGGCAGGTACCTTCTCTCCAGTCACACTGTTATCTTCTGCAAACCTTTCTAAGAAATCATAAGCAAGTGTGAAGTACAAGACCTTTGCTTTTTGGCTTGCTGCAGTACAGGTTTCTTTCCTCCAAGTTAGATTCCCAGTCCTGGTCACGAAAGGGGTGGTGTGCCAGTTTCCTGGGTCTCTTCAAAGCACTAATACCTGAAGTGCTGAGATGAGCTTTTAAATTGGTCCAGTTAAGATGACAATAAGATGGTTTAGACTGAGCTCAAATGAAAACTGACAGTGGTCCTCCCAGACTCGATTCATTGCAGAACGTGCAGTGTTGAACTACCCTGAGCTGATGACTATTTTTGTTCTTTCAGGTTTCCCAGAAGAAGCTGAAAAAGCAGAAGCTCATGGCTCGAGAGTAAATGTATTTTTAATAAAGAAAAAATCCAGCACAAATCTGTGGGCTGTCATTTACCCTATTTACACCTATTGAGATTGATTAAAATGTTTGAGATGGTTCATAACGTGGAGGGGAGGCTCACGACGATGTGTGAAACCAGTTATAATTCCAGTCAGTGGAAGGAAGATCTGATTCTTCTGTTGCACACTTGGCATTGCATGAATTCTAGATCCACATTCTGTAATTAGTTGCAGAATTTATGCATTTTAACACCTGATGATACTATCTGTTAAGATGTGTTCTTGTGGGACTTCTTGGGTTTTTCAGACAGTTGTAGTTTTTAACAGCTCTGTTATAAAACTGGTGCTTTGGGATGCTATGGTCAAAGGAAAGAATAAAGGTTTTTCTTCAGTGCTGACCTTGGCATTTTTAATCTGCTCCTTCATGTGAGTGGTGCACTATAAGTCTCCTGCAGATTACCTCTGGTATGAATAGGGTGACGCAGTGGGACTGAGAAGTGACATGCCAAGTGACTTAACTGTTGGTGTCAAAAGCAACATTCATTCGGTGTCGGATGTCATTGACGCGTCGCTTTTCTACAGGATTTTGCCAAACAACATTCCAAAGCAAAATATTTCTTCTACTTGTACATATTAAGTGAAATGTTTTACATAGTAAAGAGAGACCAGAAATGTTCTGGTCCTGGAGGGCCAGTGTATCTGCAGGATCTTTCCCGTCTGGCTCATCAGGTATTAAATGATGCCACAGTTGTCTTTGAATAATGTTCTCAGAGGTCTGCCGGCATTTGCTTTGGAAAAGATGTGTAACAGTAGCATGATCCAAGATGCCCTTGACTTCACGTTATGAAGTTTTACGAGCCTAACGTCCATTTTCTTGGAAGATTTTAACACCTGCATCATCACCCCAAAAGTGTCATAATACAATGATCGGTTGGATTAATTTTTAAAGCTAAGTGAATGGGTAGGTGGCATTTTGCTTATAAACCTCCAGAACACATTCAAAGTCCTGAATTCATGAAACATTTCAACAAGACAGTACTAGACTGTAAGATTAAATGAGCTTGTGTAATGGCTTACTGTGCATGTTGAGTGTCTTGGCTGTCTAGCATTTAAAAATATTGTTTAAGATTCTACAAATATATCCTGACTACATCCTATGATGTCTCTTGACTAGATTAAAAACTGGTCAACACCTTCATCTTCTCTAAACATGTATTAGTGCAACGCCCTGCTCGCTGGGATATCTAAATCCACATTGAACAAACTGCACTGGCCAGAATCCTGAGCAGGTCTAGTGCAAGTCATCACATTACTCTTTTCCTGGAGTCCTGACACTGGCTTCCTATCAGGTTGTGTCACTTTCAAAATCTTAAAGCTGACTTATAAGTCTCTAAATGACTTGGTAATTCATTACCTGTCTTATTCATTATCTTCCTGACTGGTCTTCTGTTTGTCCCCCTTCTCTCGTCTACATCCACTGGAGTTCGGTTCCCAAGGATATCAGAGAGTCACCTTCCTGAGCGCTTTCAAATCCAGACTTAAGACCTTCTTTAGGAAGGCTTTTACTTGATGTCTGCCCCTTAACATCTCCCTTATCCAAAACCATTGTTTTTTTATTGTACTATTTTATCAGATCTTTTGTTCTTACTATAAATGCTTTGAGAACCTTATTTTAAAGTCAATGTATAAAATAAAGTATATTATTACTATTATAATGCAATGCAACTGTTGATCAAATTCTTACCCTCAGGTAAAGTGGGAATGTAAATAGCTGTCCTAAATCTTTAAAGTGAGACCCAACCCGTTTTTATTTTGTGCAAATCGGCCACTTTTTCTTTGAGGAACGATTTCTAGTTTGCCTGCAGCTCTAGGAAGTTTATACCGTGTTATTCCATTTCTCCACAAGATGTCGCTCCTGTACAGGTTACAGTGTTGCGGTGAGAGGCGTTGTGTACTGTACTTGAGACACCTACTGTAGGTCAAGTTTAGGAACGTGACCGTGTGTATTCCTACGACTATTGCTATTATTACTTTAAATGGAACTCTAGGATGTTTCGGTCTTCATTGTTTTTCTTTTTTATAGAATGCTGAATGAGCGTTGTTAAATTGATAATGTTAAATGTATGCTGATACGGGTTAACATCCACTGCTGCCCAGATTTCATTTATAACAGAATTTTTATTCGATAACTTATTCAGTTGATGTTTTTTTGCACATCCAAAACATAACTTAAGCAGTTTGCTCATTTTAGGGTATTTTTAAGTCAAAACACTTTACACCATTCTACAACTGATAAGTTCTTGTTCAAAATACCCATTTGAAAACTGGAAACATATAATATTTTAAATTATTAAAACTATATAGTTTTATTATTTGTGGAATTAGTTATTTTATTGTTCGAATTTGAGAAACTATAAACGAGTTTAGTTGATTAATGAAGCTTGAACGTAGTAAAAACAGACTTGAAACGATTGTTTTGAGTCGGGGGCGAGGAGATAATATTAATTTTAATATATTGTATTTAAAATGAGCCTTTCTCAACGACATTTTTGTGTGTCGACGAGCTCCTAGGGAAATAAGTTATCGCGTATTAAATATAATCAGGTTAGACCATAACCCAAAACTGTCATCTTAAATTAAAAATATGGGATGTACACTGTGTTCTACTGAATAACATATCTGAATCAAGGACAAAGTCTAATTTGGATATAGTCTTGTTCAACGTATTTCATCCTGTCTTCGACAACTAGTACTATTGAAAGGAAATGATGGGAAAAACGTAGATCCAAATATTATACCGTAATAAACCAGTAATGATATGCAGAACAACAATATAAATCAAGATCTAAAATTTGTATAGTCCTTCAAAGATTTTGGAGATTTCTTGTAATAATTAACATAAATAAAAAACCGTAAAGAACAAATAATAATTATTAAACTATTATTAATATACGGAAAATGATGTCATCCGCACTTGAACATCGCTGCGAAAACGTATTCTCTAAATATTATTGCCATTAAAGAATGGCAATTTAAAGAATCAGTTTGCTGTTATAAACTTAACTATGGTTTGTATTCATAAAACTTATGCCGTCGTCCACAATTGATATCAAAAACTAGAAAGTGACATATCTTTTAGCTTTCTGATTGAACAGTTTGTAAAATCTGGAATTAGCGTTTCCTGTTTTAAAAAAGACACGCATGGTTAAATTTGCGCCACGTAAAAGCTTTATGAATACGGGCCTGTGACTCACACCAGTTCATCATCTATGGCGTTGCTTTTTGTGCTTGTTCAGCGGACAGCAAGTTCATTTGACCTAATCTTTGACAACTATTTGGAACCAAATTCATAGAAAGTCTGGAAACTGTTCAGGGCGATGTATTTAACCAAAGCAGGGGAAGAGGGAATGGGCTGCTAAATTAAATACTATCAAAAGAATCGTCTTTTTTCGTCTCTGACAAATGAAGGCAGATGTTCTTTTATTTGTCAAAATAGATCCCAGATTGACTAGATTGATTTTGTCCCCCTTTTTTTTTACGTGTTTAACCAGCCAGTCCAATTGCAACTCTTTTAATATGCAAACGAGCGCCCTGAAATGAGCCAATAAGAGCGGCTCCTAAAATCATTTGGTCCTTAAGGATTACACGCAAGCAACGTCACTCGAGATGTCACCCAATAGGAATAGAAACTCCCCCCTCGACTTTCTGAGTGACATTCCCAAAGTTTTGACTTTTGCGGCAAAAGCAAGTAGAAAGTGATGAAAATGTTTTATTACAGTCAGGACCTCCGTGTGCAGTGGCCAAAAAAGGATTTTCTTTTATTTATAGAGGTTTAAGCGTTTTAAAACACCTGCCTTTACCTTTGAAGTAAGGAAGCAAGGAGCGTTGGATATGTCTTCAAGTCGAAAGCCGTGTGCGCAAGTATTACCCGATTAAAGAAAGAAGAGATCGGACTCCGTCACTTGTAGGGATGCCTAAAAAAGTCGTGGTTACAATAAATACTGGACTTCTGGGACGTGAAAAAAACACGGGAGGAATTTGTTTTTCAATTTAGACTTAAACGTGTTTTAAGCTACATGAGAAGGTTTGGATTTTTTTGCTCCAAGTTGAAACAGTACTTAACATTCAGATTATGCTCTCTGTATATTGCCTGATATCTATTTATTCGTGAAGGACCATTTAACTTGAATATATATATATAATTATTGCTGTTGAATAAGTAAGTACAGGAATAGGTAATTTTTTAATTTAATTTCGACCTGAGTTTAAAATATTTTTTCGGTTATGTTAGCCGTGGGGCAGATGGATGGCACCCGTCAGAGCGCTTTCCTCTTGAGTACCCCTCCTTTAGCAGCTCTGCATAGCATGACCGAAATGAAGACCCCACTTTACCCCGCTTATCCGCTGACATCCAACGGACCTGCCTCATCGCCTTCCCCGTCTGCCACCTCCCCGAACCCGGGAGGCATCCCCGTGTCTTCCCCGGGGATCAAATCTTCAGCTGCGCTCTCTTCTCTCGGATCACCCCAGCAGTATTCGGTCGCCACCCCCCACGGAATAAACGACATCCTCAGCCGTCCCTCGATCGTCTGTAGCGGAGCTGCAGGGGCTGCGGTTGCGGCGGCCGCGACATCCTCCGCCGGGATTCTCACAGGACTGCCCCGGTTCAGCAGCCTGAGCCCCCCACCGCCTCCTGGACTATACTTCAGCCCCAGTGCCGCGGCCGCAGTGGCGGTGGCACGCTATCCCAAACCCTTAACAGATCTCCCGGGCAGAACCCCTATATTTTGGCCGGGAGTCATGCAGAGCGCACCTTGGAGGGATGCCAGATTTGCTTGCTCACCTCGTAAGTTGAACATGTTCTACTCATTTTAGATTGCAATTTACAAATTGTTAATTCTAGGCTAAATAATAGATACCGCTGTATCATTACTAAAGCTAGTATCAATAATAATGATTATTATTAAACAGTTTATTTTCTCACGTTATTACATTACTGTTAGGACAACAGCGATAAAGTCAGTTCTGCATCATGCTTTAGTGAATATACATCATTCAGAGGATTGAACATATACTACATTTAAACAGTAGCCTATTGCTACAATATTAATAAGTGTGTAATAAAATAGCAATTGCTGTTGATTACGTTGCGGCAATATTTATATTTACATGTGTTAACTACTGTGCAAGCTGTCACTTGGGTACTGTCAAATTACAGGGGTATGTTTAAATCGATCTTTTCACTGACGAAAATCGAGGTAATCATTTATATCATCATTCTTCAAAGAATCTTTAATGGTTTGTAATGCAATAGTCAAATTCTCTTACTAAAACATAGCAACGGAATCGAACTAAAAGGGCCCTTTTAATATCTTGATATATAGATACTTAGATACTTTATTGATCCCATGAGGGAAATTGCAGATATTTCCTTAACAAAGTAGGACTGTTGAATAACTCAAGTCGTATTTTTTCCTTTTCAGATCAGAGTTCTGTACTGCTTGACAAAGACGGAAAGAGAAAGCACACAAGACCCACGTTTTCCGGCCAGCAAATTTTTGCACTAGAAAAGACTTTCGAACAAACGAAATATTTAGCTGGGCCTGAGAGAGCGAGGCTGGCCTATTCATTGGGGATGACAGAAAGTCAAGTGAAGGTGAGATTATCTTGTCAAACATTAGATAAGAGAATGAAGATCACACATTACTGAGATTAAAAACACAATCCGCTTTGGTACCCCCCACACATATATCCGTCTTTCAGGTCACTCGGCCTTTTTCCTGTGGAATAGCTTTTATTAAAGTTTACGCACGTTTTCAGAAATACTGTCGTTTATTGTTCAATCTAAATGATTTAGGTTGAGTTGATAGGAAATTAGAAACTGAGTTCATTCGATCAAAAGAAATTCGTTTAAAAGTAAACGATACGACGATGCTACTTTTAAAACTCATATTTTAAGATCAGCGTGTGGCTGATTTCCGTTGAAAAAAGCTGCAGTTTTCGAGCACAACCAGCACTGAGCACTTTTCGAATTACCCGACGCACTGTTTTTAAACGCTTGTGAATGACAGTTTTGTTAAAGGTGTTATTAATAATGTTCTGGCACGTCTTGACAAAATTTTGTAGTACGAATTTAAACAAGATGCAATGTGTCGTTAATTTTCAATCAATATTATGATTTTAACTCCACTTTATTGTCGCAAATCGGATTGAAGGCTCTACATTTGTAAAACTAACAACATGTAAATGAAAATGATTATCTCTATAGCACTTGTCATGGTAATGTCAGACTAAAAAGGTCGTTTCCTACATTAATAAACACGCGTTGAAAGGTTATACAAGCTTAGTATGTTGATTAAAAAAAGGAATACCATGTTTTTATAACACTAGTCTAGGAGCATTTTAACTAAGACTATTTAATGTAGTCATATGTACACTGCAGTATTTACACCATAGGTACTTAACATTCCCGGAGACCACAATATCAAATCATAACAGCTTTTTTTTTGCCCCAAAGCTACTATTCTTGCTATTCCATAGCTCACACGTAAAATGCATAAAGGAAATGTGCTTATTTACATATTCTTCAGGTTTGGTTCCAAAACAGGAGGACGAAGTGGAGGAAAAGGCACGCGGCAGAGATGGCCACGGCGAAGAAGAAGCAGGACTCGGAAACAGAGAGACTGAAGGGAGCCTCGGAAAACGAGGACGATGATGACGAATATAACAAGCCCTTAGATCCCAACTCAGACGACGAAAAAATAACTCAGTTACTTAAAAAACACAAACCTAACCCTTCTCTGCACATCCACACGTCCGAAAACGAGAGTTCGTAGAACGAAAAAAGTAGAATATAATTTTTAAGACAAGGAAACCTAGCACTAAACTGTTGTTCTGAGCAGCGGCCTATTTTCTTCAAATCAAGATGAGTACAGTATTTTTATTGTGTTTGACGAACAGGAGGAAGAAGGACTTTAATACATTGGGAAGAAGCTTTACACGATTTAGTTCAATCTCAGAAGCGGTCGCCCGGGATGGCGATCCAAGCGTTGTGATTATCGCACTGCAGATAACTGTGGCTGGACTGAGGGACCTGCGGGGATACTTGTAAATAACAGCGTGAGTTGTACTAAATAGAAATGATATTACTGTGAATATTTATGTGTAAAATATTTTGTATAGAACACCACAACGACAAAATTATTCTCATTTAACCGCTTTCTTTCATGATCGTTAAAATTTGGTTTCTGGTGGTTTCGTGAATTGCGATGACAACAGGTTTTTATTGTTTCCTGAACAACTTTTCACCGTAAGAAACGGCAGTTTAAATAGTCTGAATTTCATTAGCCTTTCTTTCACGGCTGTGGCTTCAACACTTTTTATGACTCTTTCGCTTCCAGTATATTGTTCTCTCCACGAATAGTATTAAAATAATTTATTAAGAATTTTAAGAATAAGAAATGCCCCACGGGTCTTAAAAAAAGGTTAAAGCCCCATTTAAAACGAAGAAATAAAGGTAAACCAGTTGAATTACAAAAACGAAGTTCCGATTTAACATGCAAATAAAGAAAATAGCTGTGTTTAAATTAAAGTACATTTGTAATATAATGAGTAGAAAGTGTTTTGTCTCCCCAGTGTTTACGCTAATTAAAATGTTTGGATTTTAGGATTTTCACACTTAATTTATATAATGCTTACGTTTGTAACTGTCCGAATCTCGCAGAAAATGTGTATTGCAGGTTCATATGTATTGCACTTTTATTAAAAAAACAATAAAACGAAAATGAAAGTTTTTTTTCTTCTGCATGTTGTTAAGAAGACTTTTTCACAACCAAGCAAATGATTTAAAGAAGAAAATGTTGCAGAAATATTTCTTTCTCGAAGAAAGCGCCACACCCCAGCTTCCTTGATGACATACAGCTAAGCAACTCCCGATAGAATTCACTAAGAACCTTTGATTTCTTCTTTTCATAATGCACAAAAGAAGCTTTGATACTAGCGAAATGGAAAATTGGAATATACACAGAAGTTCTATAAACTTTCCTTTTTATCGCACTGATACAGTATCAAGCTGCGACGAGGTGTTTTTAGATCGGGGGGGGGTATCTGGAAACGAAGTTCTTACGGTTTTTATAATATTTATTTCAATAAACCATTGAAGAAGAACTTCTCAAGCCTTAGAAGCAAACTTCATCTTACCTGTTTCATGACAAGACTAGTACCGACTATTTGCTTCAGGTTTTGCTATCGTGCCCCTTCTGAATATCTTCTGAATCGGGTTTATTTGACTGATTTTAAAATATAATCTTGAAGGAAAATAATTCTGAGGACCATGAGTCTCCGATAGCTTTTCTTGGAAATCTGAGTCACTGTAGACTTTTATATGGAATAGTAGTATAGTAGTACACACTATATAGAATAGATAGTGTTTAGGTGTAAACTCTTTTATTGCTTTAGTAAATATTAAATTTGCAACATCAGTGATAATAGTAGTGTTATGTATTCTGTCATTTAATTTTTAAATGATTTTCAAAATTTCTTGGTGTTCATTATCTTCATATCATTAGCTTCCGATACACTTGTCATAGAACGTTAACGTTAAATATCCAATATATTATAAATAATATATATATATATGTGTCATCTTTGATAAATATATTGAAAGATCTTAAGCTAAAGTTACAACCTGAGTGGCAAAATTGTTCGGGCTGCAAATAAAATATTTTTTGAATAGCTCATAATAAATTTAGATTGCAAAGGGCATAAAATTACTTCTATCAGTGACTATATGTCTAGAGACTTCCGAGATTAGATCAGCATGTTCTTTCAAAATTGAAAACCACTCAGCCAGCCCACCGAACTAGTAAATATTTAATTAATCAGATGTGAATTTAAAACATGTAACACTTTCACCGGATGCACAGCAGAGTCGTAGTGTTAGAAATTGTTCATCAGTTTTCTGAAGGTGCACTGTGCACCCTGCTGGTAGAGGAATAATAAATTGTTTCCGTTCATCAAAAAGCACGTTTACATTGCGTCTCTGAATTAGTCTTTAGAAACAATATTACTAAATAACATTATGCAATACAGTTTAAGACAAGCCGACGTTGTTTCAATTATTAAAAATAAATTAATTCAATCTTTGCGTTACGCTCTGAGGTTTGTAATTCGTTGCGATTTTAATTAATTGTAAGTGACTTTCTCAATTCAACGGCTTAATTGGTTTTGCTTTTTAATAACATTTTATTTTGAAATATTTCAAATGTGATACTGATTTAGTAGACTCGCCGACACATGTTGTCCTAAACAATTGTAGTTTTGTCACGATTATCAGACAATTGTTAGAACTATGGCAGATAGTGCCTTAGAAACACACTTAAAAATTTACCGTCGTACATGCAAAAAAAGCACATGAATTTATTTGATTAGCTCTCAGTTACACAGTCTGTCATTAATTAATGTAAACATTCTACGAGTTTCACATCTTGATGATGTTTGTTGATTTCTGTGGAAATTTAAAATATTGTTTAGTTATCCTTTATCAAGTGTGTTGCAAATAGATTATTCCGTTTTGTTGTTCATGTGGTAGAATGGGCTATACAATCAATGGCATGCAAAATATATTTCTAATGAACATTCATTATATGCAGCAGAACCTTACAAAATAAATTATCAAACGAAATATATGCAGCCCATACTGTTGTTCGTGAAACTTTTCTTATTGTTCTTTTATTGTGTGAGCCTTATTGGATAGAACACTATTCTGTTTATCTTGTTGAAGAGTCATATTCGCAAACAACTAGAATGACAGACTTTAACTTGTAAATAATAGTTACAATGGCCTTTTCCTACAACTCGTAAACTACAACTCGTAGTCCATATTTAAAAGCCCTATATCCATTGCACATACAGGAGCGTGCAATCCCCCTAACGAGACAGTACAACGAATACAGTATCCTCTGTATCACTAACTGCTTTTATAAGAATTACATCAGTAGGCTATGCACCGCGGAGTTATCGGGCTTTTCTTTTACAATTCTTACTAAAGCTTATAGCGCACTTGTGCAGACTCCGCGGGAGACATTTTAATAAGAGCCGGATTAATAAATATATTGGATGCACCACAATCATTAGTAACTCATGCAGACAGTACTTTCTGAAGGATGGCGGGGCCTCTTTACCATGAGTCATTACAAAGGTTTAAATCTTGCTTCTCACGGAGGTTAAGGAAGGCGAGCGGAGCACCAGTAGAGGATGCTGTTTGTTATTGAGGTTGGAGATACTGGGCAGGGCTGCTTGCTTTCAGTCCAAGTAAGCTGACAGCACTGTATTGATTAAGTAGAAAATCCCGTATTGTTCAGTTCCTTGTCTAGTAAGTATGTTCATTACACGCTAATTTAGGTCAACAGACGCAAAGGTAGACGAGTGAAGGAGCTTCTGGTTTCATAAGAGCAACGCAAATATCCTTCGTTTCCTATCTGTATTGAGAAATATAGGCTATATATATATGATAACCTTTGTATTCGTCTTAGTTATCGAAAATTCCCACCGTAACATACTGTATGTTGTGTCAAATTACAAAGATTATTTTAAAACAGAGATCTCTTCTAAGCTTCCCGAGCAGTTGTTTAATGAACTAAAAAAATCGTTTGTGATGGACTTTTATGGAATTCCGTGAATGACGTAGACACGTCCTTTTATTTTCTTATAAGTCACCTATTATAGTCTTTTAGGGTGAAACATTCCTGAATTTCTCCTCTTGATTATATTTTATGCCTCTCGAAACTCTTTCGCTAAATACCTTAAATGAATTATAAAATTGTTCAAATATTTGTAATTTATAAATGATACATTGTAAATATTTATGGGGTGTTTTTTATACAGTACACAGTCCAACATAGATCTAAATAAGCCCATTAGTGTCCATCACATCTGGTCTTTATGGATTGTAAAAATGTATGGATTATAAATAAGATCTACGAAAAACAAAGTGATGAGAGTTTATAAAAAATATTGTTTAAATTATTTTATTTAATGTAAGCTTGTTTTGTTTGCAGTTCGTTTTACTTTTTAGACGTTTGCGGCACCTTGCGCGCTTACTGTATTAAACATTTGTGTTAAATCTTAAAACAGACGTTTTTTTAACGTTAATCCATATTCAATGATTTGACATCCTTAAAAATTGATTATCACACGAGGTTTAATAATAAGCAAAGAAAGAATATATCACATACAACATAAATACATATTTTTTGTAAATCGGTATATGCATGTTCTGTCGTAGTGTAGCATGAACCTTTAAGTTTATTTTCGTCACTTTTTGTTGTACAATTTGTTCACAACATACTGTACACATACACTCTGCAGAATTGCGTAACTGACTATAACATTCAAATGCTTTTATCCTCTATCAGCGTTCAGCGAGGTAAGTGCAATTCCATTAAAACGATCAATTCAGCAAACTTGACATTTGTCCCCTTAAATTAGGACATGTATAGGAATTAATTAGATTGCTTATCCGTTGTTACACAAAATAGTATTTAGAAGTCTTATCATTGCCTATAACAACAAAAGTGTTGTCCTTTTAACAAAATAATTAAAATACTCATTTATGTCTGCTGTCCAGTAACAAATACTCAAGGTTTAAGAAAAATAAAATCGATAAAAATGAATGAGACATTTACTAGCTTCATTACGATAGTACAGTACTAGTAATTATTTGAGCGGTAATAATCCTCTCAAATAATGACCAGTACAGTATTATTATCTTCATATTTACATGGGATTAGGAATTGAGAAATAGTCTGAAGAAAATAATAAATCATTCCCTGAATAATCTTACTGTGACAGCAACTTAAAATGTTGAGTTGACAGAAATGATTTAAATTGCTTAATTATTGTGTCGTTGTTTCCACACCTGTACATCATACACTAGAACACTAGACTGTCCTCAGGAAAGACAGTTGACGGTGAAGGGTTAGTTTTGTAATACAGTAAGACAACAAAACTGAATTCACTGTTCTAAATTCTATATTGCTTAAATCAGAAAGAAGAACAAATTGCTTTTACGATGATGCCTTAGTTTCGCTAGAAGTGAACTTTACTGTTGTGGGACGAGCTTGTCTGGAGAATGAAAAAAAAATACACTCCTGGAGATAAAGTAAGAGTGAACTGGTGAAGAAGAAGGCCAATACTCATGAAACTGTAGGCCTGTGCCCAAAATGTACGGTTTCTTTTAGGCTGATGTACAAATTCTGGTGAGAAGGGCAAGTGAAAGCTAAAAGATCAGAAAATATATACCGTTACAAATTACTTAAAGAAAGGTAAAGTCAGTGCTGTATTGATCAACATTTGTGCTGTTCGTCCCAATAATAAATAATGAGCTATAAGTCCCAATAATTGAAATCGCTTTAACGTACTTGATATACTGTATCAAATATAGGTAATCGTAGTATAGGTAATCGTAGACCCCAGATTTGAAAGAATATGTATGTAACAGTAAGCAATCATATACAGCAAAGCATCGTAACGCTTAGAAAGGTGCTAAGCACCGTCTGCAGCTCGTTTACACATTGTGAGATGCAGCACTGTAAGTTAGGCTCCAGCCTTTATCTGGCACAACATCCGCGGAGGAAAAGTCCTAGGAAGTCGGTCTACTTGATCCCCTTTCCAGCGAAATTAATGCTCTGTAATAGATAAGATGATCAGACTCCCTTCTCTTTGCTTTTGGTGGGGTATTGGGACACTAGCCTCCCTTTTCGAACCAGTGACCACTACACAGATGTTCCACCTCTAATGTGCGGGATTTCTTATAATTTACTTCTTCCGACTACTAAAGCTTCTTGGTCTTGACAAGAGAGAAAATACTTCTACGTGTAATACTTGTATAATTATTCATAATGCATTTCATGTGAATTGTATTGGATGCATCATTAAGCAGTAGGCAAAGCCGTTTCTTTGTCAAATGCCCTTTAAAGATCACATAGATCTGTCACTACTAAGGATACTCTGAAAACACGTGGAACACTGACTACTCGCAATTGTGACTGTGTCCGGGAACAGATCTTCGATCACCCACTGGCACACATGATATTTCCTTTACAAAGACAACTCAGACTTGTGCATTTGGCTCAAACGATCCGAGGTCAACACATTGGAAGAACAAGACTACTGTATAAAATGAACGGTCTGCTATCATTACATTTTTACCTCAGAGTCTTTAAACACGTCGTTTAAATAGAGAATTTACATTCATGAACGAGATAGCCGAGTGGGCTTTTCTTGCCGTTAACAATTTATAAGAAAACTGAATAAGTATTCCCATGCATATGTTGCAATAGAAAATCACCACAATTTCATTTTCATTATTTATTTCGTTTACATGTGCATTCAATTTTAAAGAAGCGCATTTTAAAATTACTTTCATACAGTACATCAGTAATATTGACCTGTGCAAAACAGAAAATTTCAAATAATTCCTAACTGAAGACCAAGTTATCAATTAACATAAAGTTATAAATAAGTTTTTTAAAAGTATCCAATTATTCAAAACCACATGAACAAAGACAGAGCCTCCACAGATCTGGCGACTGACATGCGTAGAATTTTATTCCAGGAGAAAACAGAAAAGATGACTAGCCACTCCATTATTATTAAATTGAGTGCGGCTGTAGCCACACTCAATGTAACCGTTTCAGATGGGAGTGATATGAGACGATGTCATGTTAGACTGCAAGAAGTGATAGCTCCTCAATATAACTGGCATCAAACTGCCTGTGGGGTCAATCCGGTCTTCCACTTGTGATTCTAGCAACCTCGGGTTTCAATTTGTTTTTAATGCCTTCTCTGTAATACCATTTTACACCAACATCACATAACTGCTTTAGTCTGTCTGCCAGGCAAATTGATTTTGGATTACAAATTAAACACCAGTACCCAGTTAATGTACCTATTGTGAAAAAAAGCATCAGAAAAAGCTATGCTTACCTTGAAATTAGTGTAAATTCAATTTAAGTTTAGAAGAAGTGCAGTTAATCCAGCAGTGGACAACAGTTTACATTAATAATTTAATCACTAATGGACTGTAAGAACACTGCAAGAGGTTAAAAGATATTGACAGTCATTTTATAGGTGTCATTATTTCGGTCATTAATGAATACAGACAATCAAGTATACGATTTAATTCCAATACTCGATCTGATTTTTTAAAATTACATTTTAAAAACACAATGACACGCACATATATAATTCTTCTTTAGAAGTCACAATGGTGACTAAATCAAACTTTAATCATGATCAGAGAATGTATTGATCGGATGCGGCTAGAATTAATTACATTCATTCCTGAGTGATAAATCATTTTAATAAGCACATAAATAAACATTTTAAAAGGGCAGAATAATCAAATAAAAATATAAGCTTTTTGTGTGAAAGTTTTGAATGATTTCAGTACTGCATATTCAGGTCTGGTATTATTTTAGTTACACCCAATTAATTTGCAGTTTGACTAAATTATCTAATTTCACAGTCAATGAGCAGACAACCATTAAATATCAGTATTTCTCAGGCTTCTGAATGACGTGGCACAGCAAGCAACGGTCATCGCTTTTTTCTCACTCCTCACAGGGTAACTCCACTTACTCATAATACTCTGCCTGTAACTTCTAGCTTGTGCCTGAGAAATCTCCCCTTTAGAGACTGGGAGGCTAGCTAGGTACCCCACACTTATCTCCCCCAAAAATCTTAAAACTTGTTATAGTTACCAACTGGCAGCATTACTGCAGCATTGTGCTCACATTGAACTGAATTTAGAAACAGAGAAATTTTTTGAATATTAGGAGATTATCCAGACAGGACATTATCCTGAGCTCTACTTTGTATTTTAAAATACATGTTTTTTTTGGCACATAGAAATAAAAAAATGATGTATAACTGATGTTTCTGCAAATACAAAGAAGTGTTTCTAACATCAATACTGTTAGCCGCAGCTCACTTTAACGTGACAAGTTTCTATGTTCTTTATAGTATAAGGGCAGCAAACAATCGTTTTATCAGAGTTCAAGATTACAGAACTGTTTCCTGAGATTTAAAGAACTTCTCTGTTTTTTTTTAAACCATACTACCACCATATAGACATGCTGTTGTGGAAGACCTTTGTTTCTTGTGAATAAAACTAATGAAATTTTTCTCTTTACAGACCCCTCCCAAATAATCTGTTAAATTCACTCATATACAGACCTGTCAAAAACTGAGCACAGTGTTTAGAAAAAATAGTTTTGGTGTGTGGGAGAAGATGAGTCCAGGTGTTACATAATCCAAAGAAATATTTTAAATGTCACATGGAATTTCTGGGCCAGGCAATAGTAATAAAAATCATTGATAATAGCTCTGTTTCCAAGAGTGCTTAGAAGTGGAGGTTACAAATCATCAGTTAATAGGTTGAAAGAACATGCTGGAACACAGAAAAAAAAGTTAGGAAATGTTAGGCTAAAGAAATATGTGTTTAAATGGATTTTGAAGACTGAAAGGGAGGCTTGTACTGTCTCAGTTAGAGCATTGCACAGTTAAGGCAAATTTCTGTACAAATTCCTATCTGTCTGTGTATGACACCTTGTAATGGAGACACTGAGCAAGTTAGATGTTAAAATGGGAAACTGTAGGGAGCTGGGAGAAGGATTTGGGACACTGCGAATCAAAGAGTTGCAATGGGAGACTTGAACAAAAGTGATATTTGTCTGGGGCTTAGATATGATTGAGTTCAGTGGAGTTTTGAACATAAAGAAGATTGCTCATAGTGCACTCTGAAGCTCCAGTAAAGCAGCACATTACAATAGTTCAATCTGGAGAAAATAGAGGTTTTGGAAGTATTACTCTGCGTCTGATTAGGATAGAATTTACAAACCATTAATGTACATGAAAAAAGTATCCATGTTGTACAATATGTGTAGTGGCCCCACAAGTATCACCTACATCTTGTTATTGTTTAGCTGCAACAAAATGAATGTTGGTGATAAGCAGCCTGTAAGAGCAGTGATAGCTAGATTTGTGTTTGCCCTAGTCGGCATGTACAAAGAAAGAAGTGTAGAAAGAAGATTCTAAAGAGATGAGGACCCAGAATTGAGCCTTGTGGAACACCTTAAGACATTAATTACGTGTTAGCAGCTGTTCGTCCTATTGTCCCAAATTGCTTTCATTAAAAAAGAAGCTATACTAATAATGAAAAACCTCAGCATAGGTGTCTAAGTGATTTAGGGGGACAGCCTGATTAATAGTGTCACGGGTATTTGGGGCTAGCAGAACAAGAACAGAACACATGCCTGCTGCCTACATTGATTACTATGCCGGGCATGTTTGTTACAGTATATTTTAGTAGGTGTTTTCTACTGTAATGTATAAAATAGTGAACATAAAAAGCATTTGATGAATAAAAGGAGGGTTTATTAAAATTGTGTTTACTCTTAGGTAAATACAGTAATTTAGGGTATTTTATATTGTTATTTCTTATTCTAGGTCCAGACTTCAGCCCTTTTAGGTTATGTCACAAGCCATGGGTCATGAATCATGTCCATTTTGTCATGAGTATGTTAGATTGCTTTTAACACAATTTTCTACTTATAATTCACTGAAACAGGAATAAAATATATTTTTAGAAAAAGGTAAACATATTAACAAAAAGTATACAGTATATACAAGTATATATAAATGTTTTCTTGAAGTATGTCTTTCTGTTTTAAAACATAGTAGTGCTGAAAACATATTTGTGAATGCTTGTTCAAAGAATTCTTTTGGAAGCACTGAATCATTATATGTTGCATATAATTCAGAGGTTTTGAAAGGAGTTCCATTTAATGATTTGCATATGTTGTTTTGCGAGAAATAGACCTAAATAATGCCCCTCTACATTTCTTTGAAAAAAAATGCTTTTGTAAATTCCGAGGAAGCTTTCTTCCTTTGCTTGATTCACAGAGCACAGTGTTTTCATTTTGGGGAAATAGGAGTCATCAGTGTGCTACTCTACATCTGTCCTCAACATCAGTTACAAACCTCAGGGAAGTGTGGGAGCATCTGCTGAGTGACTGTACTGGTTCCACAGTACCAACTACTGCTAGGCTGGAACAAAGCCACATGAGCCCAGATGCTGTCGGGCTGATGGGTCATTCCAATCAAAAACTCATCCAGGTTGGCAAGGTTAATTATTCAAAAATAACCAAATGAGCAGACAACCCTCTCAAACTGATTAATAGTGTTATCTATACATGTTTACCTATCATCTGTACTGTACATGTTTATTTCTGATCAGGCTGGTTTCAGAGAGTTCACAATTTCCTTCTTCTGTCTGGTCTGTTTTTTTAAAAAACTTTTCTCCGAAGTAGTTTTTCAAAGGTATTAATGTATAACAGCAAGTATTTACGTCTGTTTCTTCAAGACCTTTGGGTGTTTCAGCTTTTTTATGTGATTTACTTAGTACCTGTATCAAGAAACCCTTCCCAGGGGACTACAATCCTTTCTTTAATGAAATTCCCTAGAATATTCCAATGATAATATAATTATAGTGAACCTACTGCTCCAATCTTGAGGATGAGGTGTGTACAGACTCTGAGTGGATAATATACAGCTCAGCTTTTGCAGAATGAAGAAGGATTTTGTTAATGTGTCATTGATTGGTTGATTGTGAGAACAGTTTTGCATTAAATACCAACACTGTCCTAAATGTACTTCCATGAAAAATTGTTTTTCATGGGGAAAGATGCATTAAAGTTTGACTTTATTTGTTTCGATTTTATGTAGAATTTACTGAAAGCTCCAAATGGAAGGATACATAGATTAACTCATAATTTGTTAGACTTCTTCTTTTTTCTTCATTTCGCTTGCTTTAGGGATCAGATTATCATTTTACTAGTTTTGACTTTTACAAGATTTTTATTTGTAGATGTGACACTTGTTTTGTGCTTACACATCATAAAAGCTGTTAATGTATAATGCACGTACCTACAAAAGGCTGATCAGTTGATTTCTTCTCATAAAGAAGTGTCAGTTATGGCACCTCTATTGTCTTCATATTGTCCTTTCCTGAAGCAGCTCTTTTAACATCTTGTAGTGGTGTTCAGTCAAAATCTATGAATTGTTAAAGATACCCAAGTAAGGTTTTCTTCCAGATTTCATAGAACTACTGTATTTTGCAGTTTCATTGCTTTAGAAGTACAATATCATCTGCTTCATGTGTCTTTTCTCATTGACCAGCATTTGTGCTAATGATGAGTTGGCAGAAAGTGAACACAAATAAAGGGGAAATTAGTGATTTGCAGGCTCATAAGAAAAATACAGAAGAGGCCCGATATAACTGAGCATCTAGTTTTATGACTGATATCAGCAGCAAAGGTGTTATGTCATAGACACTACAAAAATATTACATTCATGTTCAGTTCCATAAACACTGCATGGCTTTTACAGGGTACTTTATACTATACAGTATACATAGCATTTGATTATGAAGGTACAAAATTCAGTTGCGGATATAAGTATCAGCACCCTCTGTAGGGAATTCACTTGGGGATCTTAACCACCATTTGTTAGGATGAATGAGTGATGAATAAATGTACAAAACATACCTATGGTACAAAGAATGGTTAGACAATTTACACATAAACTAGTGATTCGATTTGCTTAAGGTATGGCAAACCAACATGTACAGCATTCAGTATGCAGCATGTTTCTTTTAAATTTTGCTTCAATTCATTGTTGTACCTTTCCTTCTCCTTTTGTCACAAAAGTATTGTGAATGGAGTTCAGCACACAAAGCTTTGTGTAAAGAAGCCCAGTGTGCATCAGTTCAGGCTGTTTGCATGTTCTGATGCTCGCAGTGTGCAGCTGTATCTGCAGGGCTCCTAGTTTCCCATGTCTGTTTAGAGGTGATTGAGAATCTGTGATAAATCACACCTCTATCGAGCAGAGACCAGTAGTGCATTGGTTTCCAGCTACCTTTTCTAAACAAGTCTGTGACAGGCTTTCTGTTGCCTGTGTATGAACAGAGATTACAGGCAAGGCCATATGTCATGAAAGGCTATGACAGAGAGGCCCCAACACAGGCATGGACCCTGGCTGCCTTCTTATCTCTTTCTCACCCATTTGGACGTTTCTGATAAAGCAACCCAGCTTAATTAAAAATGGAAGCTGAGTAAATTGACAACACTGGGTGTTCTCTTAAGATGTAATATTAACCAAGTTTTGTTTAAGTAAACTTTGTTCTTCCAAATAATTGACCAATTAACTACTTCTGTAACTGGAGGAGACCTGCCACCACCACACTTAAACAACATTTTTTCTAGGGGTCAACAATGTGTTTATGATCATCTTCTGGTACTAAGTGAATATATGCAGCACAGCAGGAAATAAAGAAGATGGTGGTGGGTCTATAATCTCAATATTTAGACACATTTGAATGTGTACTGTATTGGGGATGAAGTCTAAGGTGATAAATGATCATATTTATTGATATATATATAATAATAATTACTTACACTTATATAGCACTTTTCTGGAAACTCCACTCAAAGCTCCACCACCACCAACGTGCAGCATCCACCTGGATGATGCGACAGCAGCCATAGTGCACCAGAATGCTCCCCACACATCAGCTATAAGTGAGGAGGAGAACAGAGTAAATGAAGCCAATTCATAGATGGGGATCGTTAGGAGGCCATGATTGGTAAAGGCCAATGGGAAATTTGGGCAGGACACCAGGGTTATACCCCTACTCTTTTCGGGAACTGCCCTGGGTTTTTTAATGACCACAGAGAGTCAGGACCTCAGTTTTACATCTTGTCTGAAGGATGGCGCCTTTTTACAGTATAGCGTCCCCGTCACTATACTGGGGTATTAGGACCCACATAGACCACAAGGTGAGCACCCTCTGCTGGCCCCACTAATACCTCTTCCAGCAGCAACCTTAATTTTTTCCAGGAGGTCTCTCATCCAGGTACTGACCAGGCTCACACCTGCTTAGCTTCAGTGGGTTGCCAATGGTGAGTTGCAGGGTGATATGGCTGCTGGTTTGATTTAATTATATACATAATCACAAGAATATACAATCATATTCAGAGAGAAACAGGATAGAAATTATATAACAACAAAATAAAATATTTTAAAATGAAATAATGGAATAGAAACTAAAAACTCAGAGAATATTTTTAATCTAATTTTCAAAAATTTCCAGAAGGATGTTTTTATGTGTCTATGATAAATCACATTACAATTTATATAATACCAAACTTTACACAATAGTAGCCATACAATATAGAACCTACTATCTACAAATCTCCTGTCCCAATCTTTACCAGATTGCCAACATGATTCATTGTCTATGTTAGTGGTGAGTGTGTGGGATGTTCAGCTCACTGTTTTAAGGTGATAGTCTTTTCCAATGGTGCTTAACCTCTGTCGTCTGTAAACTGAATGTTTGTAGTAATAGAATCTAAAACCTGATATAGTAACTCTCCACACTATAAGGCTATTTTAAACTTTTTTTAATGCCTTACTAAGTTACTTTTTCACTTGGTAACATTAGCAATTTATTTTAACTTTCTCCAAAAAAGTGCAATAAACTTTGCATGGCTGAATTTTTGTTTGGTTGGTTTTATTATAATGACCTGTTGTTTCTTCACAGATGATTGAAACTGTAGTATTCACTATGTATAAAAGTTTAAAGAAGCACAGTAACAAATGAGAGTTTGAGGTTTTTTTATGGAATCAATTGGATTCAGCCCAATTATACTGCAAGATTTAGACAGGAAACGAAATATTTTCCTTGGGCTCGATTTCCATTCCGGGAGAGACTCAAGCTTTCATACAAATACAAAGAGCAAAGAAGAGAAAAATGACAAAAAAAAACACAGTGTGGTTGGTTGTTGGTAACTTAGTGAGGCAAAAATCTCACCTGGACATTTTTTGAATGATGACTGCGCATAGGAGCCTGCTTCACCAGCACATTTACCGATAAGTAAAACCTCCTGTTTCCTTTCCTAAAAAAAATCGCATTATTGACCTTGAAGTAACCTAATGGGTTAAATGTCAATCCATTTTAGCTTTTGTATAAGAAATCCTGTTGTTCAAAACTAAAAAGATTCAGTACCTTGTCTGTATGACAGAACTTTGAAGCTGGACAACTATTTTTGTCACTGTTCTTTGAACTTTTTTCCAGTCCAACAGTATCTCTTTTTAAACTTGGTAACCCAATTTTGAATAAAAATGTCCTCTTTAGTTCTGGGATGTAGACTGAGTGAATCTTTGACTAAAAGAGGAAGAAATCACAGTCCTGCCCATTCCTCATTCCCTCCTGCCAGGGAAGTTACCAACTCTCTTCAAGGTATTGGAGACAAGGGATCAGTGTAGAACTGCGGCACTGTCATGTAATGAATGTTTTAAACATAATGGTAAAGAATTTTTCATTATCTGGACTGTGCTGTTCCAGCTGGAACAGGCTTACGCAATGTTCTTAATTGCACAATTTGACATCTAACTACACTAGAATCCGTTCTATGAATAGTAATCTGTGGCACATGGCTTTTCGTGTGATTCTTGAGAAATCCTCCAGAAGCTACTTTTCCTAATTAAGGAGCTTACTCAGAAAAGTCAGTAGCTCGGCAGTGGGTAAGCAGTCTTCAGATCAGTTACCCAGAGAGTGCTAGCTAGTATAATTAAGGAAGGATACAGAGAGAACAATGGGAGTGGGGAACAGCAGCAGTCTAGGAAGAACATGACATATTTTAGAAAACAAGTAAAGGTTTATTCCATGCTGAAAAGAGAAGAAAGGACCCCAACGTTTTGGCTGTTGCCTTCTGCGTTGTGTTTCTTTTCTTCTCTTTTCTTTGCAGCCTACACATGCTGACACAGCTAGCCACTTGAACTACTTCAACATATTTAAGAGAACTCCAACGAATCTCTGAATAAAGCTCAGACCAGTGGACACAAGTGGAAACAACAGGAAAGCACATTTCAAACTGAGAACAGGAAAGGTTGTGGGGGTCTGGCACAAACTACCCAGCCATTCTATCAAAGTCAAGTCCTTGGCTTCTTTCAAAGGCATGGATGGATGAGATCCTCACATCAATTAGTAACCATCAACAACACTGAGTAATAGGTTTGATGTTCTTTTTATTTGCAACCTTTAATGTTTCTTTTTGAATAATTCTAGTGTAATTGGATTACACAGCATTTTTAATATTAACATAAATATATGTGTATAGCATCTTGCTGTAGTTTTTACATTTTAAATTGCATGGTTTGCAAAGCATTAATAACGTAAGGCCAATGACACCAGAAACAGGTGTGCAGAGGAATTTCCAATTAGCGCTCCAAGTGTAGGTAAGAGATGTACATTTTTCTTAACATTACATTTTCGTCTTACGCTTTCGTCTTCTCTACTTTTTTATAAAGTGGTGCACTATTGTAATGCGTCGTTGACTGTGATATAATTGAGTTATCACAAAAAAAAGAATCTGCATGAAAAAGGCAAGACCTCATGATGATGGCTATTATTATGATCAAAGTTGGTTGTGGCTGTTGTGGCCTTTTTACTCCATAGAACTTCCATTGAAAGCTCAGACTGTCAATCAAAAACATCATATCATTCCTCTAACACCAGAGCACTTTTACTGAAGGAAGGGAGAATAATGACCAAATGAGGACCTTCAGTAGACTCTGCCTGTAAAAAAGGCCTCATCTCTTGAGTCTTTTGTTCAGAATTTTATTAGCAGTAGCTGCTCTAAAATAACCTGTTAACACATACCACAGTGCAGCAATAATAACCTCTTCAATCATATTTTAAAAGTCACGTCAAGCCGGCCTGTATAATTCATCTCTATGCAAATACACCAGTGTCAGCCCATTAGTGTATTGCTAAGGAGGTTTTATTAAAATGCATTCTTCTCTCCTTTTTTTTTATTCCGGACCAATAAAACATGAGCCCTATTGCCCAAGAATTATAGCAACTATTAGAGTAACATATGGACAGCATGCACTCTGAAAATAAAAACCAACAGATAAAGTGGTAGGGTCACAGCAGGGTGCAAACACTTAGTAAAATGGCAGTGAAGTAATAGATTTCTCCTCACTGCCTAAGGGAGGCTGTGGCCGTCATAGAAATCAAAGCTGTATTATATATTCATTTGGCCTTGTCTCGTAGAACTGGATAAATGTATTGGTAACCAAAAAGTTATTGGCACTGTTCATGCTAACATCTGTTTAATTGATGATTGAATGAAAAAACACTCTTCTGAATTTATTGAGAAATACAGTGTCGGTATTTTTATGAGAATCTCCTTTTTTAAGAACATAAAAAACTTAAATGTTACTTTGCTCCTTTGCCCTCTAGTAGTTAATTGATCTGAATATATTGTGAAGTTGCTCATATTTAACATGATGCTGTCAGAGAAGGGCATAGTTTTCTCTATACTGAGAGATTTTGTGATGTGAGCTGAATGCTGTAGCAATAGTCAAATCTTATATTATTCTCTAATTGACTTCCAATTTATTTCTTTCTCCTTCTGATCTAAAAACAGATTTACTCAAAGTTATCTCCTTTGAAGCCCTACATTCTGAAGGGGTGATTTCCTACAGTATACTGTATCTCTTAAAACGATAGCAAGTATATTGTAATTTCTGTTGTGACACCTACAAATTACACAATCCCTATCATGCCGCTTAGGGATGCTGTAAGGTTAGTTTCCTGAGGTATGGTGGTTGTACAGTGTTTTGTCCAGTTGTTTCATATTTGGATATTTCAGTAGGAAAAGTACAGAAAAATCTAGCAGCTCTTGAGCCAAACCTTGGTAAAACCACTTTGTTGATCTGTTCCAAAAAATGTTGCCAGACAGGACATGAGGTCAAGCTCAGCATTTATGTATTAGACCTAATTTCACTATAATTACAAATACATAGGTTTAATCCTTAATCCTAATTCGGTTTCCTGTGTCCATTGTGTAGTCCGTCCAGTAAGAGTAGGGATATGTACTGCCCATGGAGTACCATCTCCTTGTGACACCCAAGGATTTCCCAATACATTAAGCAAATCTCCAATTATCTTAATCAATCAGATGGTAAAGATGACCAACATCATTTATCTTGGATGGCAAGGACAGTTTCATGTGCATTATCCTTCCGTTAATGCAAAATATTTGTGATTTGAAAAAAAATGCATTAAACCAATCAGCACAAACCACTGTGCTCAATTCATTGGAAAATTGTAATTCCTGCTATGAAGACAATATTTTTTCACACCTCAGCTGAGGGGGCCAGCCATTGAAGTCTAATGTCTCAGTCTAGCCTTTGTAAAGAGAAAGGAACAAGCTGCTTTGATTAAATGTCACTTACTTGAAAATCTACTACCTTTCCAATGAATCTGATCCACTTAGATTTTAACATGTGGGTTTTGTGTCAGGAGAGGAGTCAGGAGAAAGAATATTTGAGCATTGGGCACCATGAGACAGAGAGAGAGAGAGGCCCAAAGCACCATCTTCAGCCTCAGCATGGTAATTGAGCAGATCTATTAACTTGTTACACCAGATTTGTTTAAAGAGACTATTACACAGTCATTTAATCAATTTGTTACACTGGAGGTCCTGACTTTCGGAAGCACTCGCTGTATGATTCGTTAATGACTGAATTCATTTGGTTTAATAAAACCAATATTTTGGGAAAAAAAGAGTGGGTGTGGGAGAAATTAAATGTTCACGGGCCAAAATGCTCCTGGTGTCTCCTCTGATTATCTGTCTTTTTATGGTTTATCAAAGTCAGCGGATTCTGCCATGGTTCTGTGATCAGGGAATTTTTCTTTTTTATAGCGTCATTAATTTAACGCGGATCATTAGTTCCCTATACACATCCGTGTTTTGACAAATGTAACCCGTGAATAATGTACATAATGTGCGGCAGCCTGAATGCATCACATGATAAACAGGGACTGCCCTCATATATTACAAAAATATATTTCAGGAGTGTCTCTGCCAGTCAGTCACTCCATTAGACAGACAGCTCACTTAATAGAGAGTTGGTGACACATGCAGTCATTGACAGGGTTTTAATGTGGATGGCAGAGCATTTTGCAAAACAGTATTAAATATTACACCTGTGAAAAATGTTGAAAAGTGAACATCCACTATAAATGGTGTTATCACTGCTCAGAGGGGGAGACGTATTGAAGACTGTGAGTATGGCTTAATCTTCCCAGAAAACAAATCCTGTTTGTAGACATTCCCTTTTTAAAAACACAATGCTTTTGTAATACATATGTTATCTCCTTTTGTTCTGTGATGTTTAAAATTTGTTGAAATCTCCAGTGATTAAAAACACTGTTTTAATTACAGTGTTAGCTTGGCAGCTTGGCATAATTTGTCACAGTTCTTTTGAAGAATCAAATATTTCTGTACTCAACAGAGGCATGCTAAGGATCTGTTATTTGTATGTGACTGTTAATTCTCATTTTATTTTGCTTTGTTTGATGTCTTGTGTAGCTGTTTCTGCTGTCAGTGTCACTTTCTAGGAATTTTCAGGGACTCATCCTAAACAAACTAATTTTAAATAAAATAAATACATTGAAATACCTAATCTCTCTAAAATGGAATGTTATACAGTATGTTGGATTAAAACTATTCAACATTGCGGTCCATTCTTACATTTCAAAAGAAGTACTAAAATGTATCTTGAATTTTAAAGTTTAGAGAACAGATATCTGTCCTTCATCAGTAACCAGAACAATACCCTGGTTTGGCTCCAAGCCCATCACAGGGGACAGACACGGAAGCAGATTAATCAGGCTTCTAATATTGTTTCTCTGATTTTGCAGAGATTGTTTCTCTGCATTTGATTAATCAATTGCTTCACTATATTAAAATACTTTAGTATTATTAAACATGCATTTTATTATTTTTTGTATTCACTGTATGACAAAGATATGCCAAAGAGACTCATACTTAAATAGGCATGTGGAATCTAATTTTATGTTAACATGCATACCCATTTTCAATTAAATAAGTTGCACCAGTTTTTTAATTGGATTCAACATAAATTAGTGGAACAGAGCCTATCCATAACAGTTTTTAATGTAAGCCCTGAACATACACCATGTACAAAGTCAATCTATAGCAATACTCATGCAATAGCAATACTTGTTTGGTATTCTCAATCTGGATGCATATACTACTAACATTCTGGGAGCTCAAATGTATCCTTATCACTGTTTTCACTGTTTTTTTTAATTCATTTTCTGAAACAAATAGAGATATGTATGTATATATGTACAGCATATACCATATATGTATAAATACAAATAAATAAATATATTATATGGTTTCATATGGTTTCACAGTAAAACTGTTAAGTATTGATAAGACTGAAATACAGATGTGCTAATGATGGAACATGGTTTTGCAGATTGGTCTAAAACAAACCCTACTCAAGTATGCATTTGATAAGGCAGGAGATTGGCCCTTTTGAGCCTGAATTATATTCTTTGGGACTTACTGTATGACACATCCGTTGGTTTCATGCAAAAGACAGTGATGAAAAGACTTTGTTACATTTAAGTGATTTCAACTCTACTGTCAAATGCAGAGACCACTGTCATGTGGACTCTCAGCCAATGGGTGCTGTTTTTTAAGCACAATGCAGTCCTCAAAGTGTCAAAATACAGCAAATAAATGTGTGGCCTGATCAATGAATCCTCAAATATGTAAATACTTTCATGAGCTTGCTTCTAAACATTATGTTTGCACAACACTACTTGATTGCAAAGCCACATCTCTGCTTCAAGGCTACAATGACTATGACTGATTTTCTTTTTATATTCCCTAATTTGAAAACAAAGATTGTCAATCAACTGGGCTCGGTACTGTCTGTCTCTGATTCTCCCAGTTTTGGTGATGGAGCGATAACAGGAGAATAAGAGCCGCTTCTTTACCCAAAGGCTTGTGGGTGTATGGAACAAGCTTCCTAGTTGCCTGCTGATGAGGTTGATACCCTTGCTTCTTCTAAGAAATATCAGGATGAGATCTTTGGAATACTAACTACTACTTTGTACTTTGGAGCTGCTAACTAGCAAATGAGCTAAATGGTCCAAATGATCCCTCTTCGTTTGTAACCTTTGTCATGTTCTTCTGTTTTTCTGTATGGAATGGACAATCTATTGGTTTTGATCCATCGTAATAATGCTGATACAGAATCTATTCAATCACGGATGTAACATTAAACAAAAAAACTTTGCTTTAGGAATACAAGAAATTGTAGAGACAAAGGGAAAAGGGTATTTCTGCACAGGTGGTGTGATATTATGACATTGCAATAGAGAGTACAAGGATTACAGATGTTTTATTGAAACACCCTTGTGTATGTACTGTATACATCTTAAAGATGGAACAATAAGAGAATGTAGAAATAGGGAACAAAGGCCCACATTACAAAAATGACTTTTTCTACAAACACAAAAACATACAGTCATAAAAGCCTTTATGAGAGGAGACTTTTCAAGCTAGTCCAGTACTAATATACAAAATATTTATTATGTCCTGATAATATCTGAAAATCAGTTGGTCCTACTATGTCCTTTATAGCATATTTATACATATTCTCCTTTTGCAGGGGAATATGTAGGAGGGTGGACTTAAGTGCATTGGGATGACCTCTTGGCTTTTTTCCTGGTGCCACCCATGACAATTGCACAGGGCCCTGCTCAAGACATTCTTCAAGGTCATAGGTTAAAGGTTAAATGGCTCACCTTAGGTTACTTACTCTAATAATGCGAAAGGTTAATTAAATCACTGGACAGCAAAATATAAAGAATTCATTTTAAACAGTAACTTTAAACTGCAAGACTAATCTAATAGATGTTCTGATTTTACTGCCAGACCATTTTTTCCCTTATTTAATAGATGGTTAATGCATATGAGCACAGTGCACATGATGGGATGCTGCCTGAGGATTTACATAATCAATAGAAGAGAAGCTCAAGTTCAGCAGGTTATGAACTTCTTCCTACCTCTGCATTCTTCATCTAGTTATTTATTGCTATTATTCGTTCCTCAGTCTGACCACATGACTTCTAAAAGTGTTAGGATGAGATGAGCAGATGTGCATGGTATTAGCAGTTAATGTATCTTTCTGTCGCCTGTGCACACCAATGTCAAAGTTCTCCTAGAAATAACATAGCATGGCCAAGCACAGGTGCACTGTTCTTCTTCTCAGTGTAGTTCATCACTAGCCCATCATGACCCAACACAGTAGGAGCTAGGTGACATAATGTGTTACTTAACCTCTAACCCATTCACTGCATGGATACCTGCCAAGCTTGAGTCTCTAATTTATCTGAAGGCATATTTTATTATACATATTTGTGTGTCTATGTACTGTATAAAGGGAGAGAATGAGAGACAAAGAACAATAGACAGGAATGAGGTTTATGAGAGAATAAGTACAAGATGAAAGACATAAAAGCTGCAATATTAGTTTAAACTCTTGATTCTGTATTGATTGCATTAACCAAGGAAATGAAAGAAAGAAAAGCTGTTTATATTTTATTACACTGCCTCATTTTCTCATAATCAAAGATTAGAGATTAAAAATGCTTGATGAGTGCATACAGTATATTTTATATATAATAATACCGTAAATGGTTTTGTAGAGCTGGTATTTGTATTTTTCTCAGCCTGGTTTAGAAAATGTGAACAAACCTACCATAGATGAAGACAACTTTCACTTCTTTCCTATCTGAAGGAATAGAACCTGTGACAAGAAAAAACACCTTCTGACACTCTTTGTGACAAAAGTTTGAAAATGTGTCTTGTTGTTTTTTGTAAAATTTCATGGCATATGAGATTTCACGAGGAATGACAACACCCAAGATCAAAGCGTAACGAACTGTTGCTGAGCGAATGTTTGGCTTAACCCGCTTGGCTGAGGGCCGACCTCCTGGCCATAGGACGAGGAGGCCAGGACCCCCCCGCAATGTAACCAAGGGGTAGCTGCAGAGCTAGAGTTGGGGTGGAGGTGGGATGCAAAAGTTGCACACGAGGGAGAGAGATATTGCATTTGGTATTTATAGTGTTCGGTGGAGGAAGGACGAAGGGAGTGATTGCTAATCGCTGACAGCTGGGAATGGTTGAGCGTGGTTATTATCATCCCTCCCAAACTTTAGTTAAATAAACTCCATTTCACGAGGAATGACAACGCCCAAGATCAAAGCATAATGAACTGTTGCGGAGCGAATGTTTGGCTTAACCCGCTTGGCTGAGGGCCGACCTCCTGGCCATAGGACGAGGAGGCCAAGACCCCCAAAAAGAACCAAGCGGGACCCCAAACCACCAATGCAGAATTTGAAAGCGCTTGAAGAAGGAGAGAAGGCGTGATCTGTGGCGCGCGGATTGTTGCAGCGGTAGGGCAGTCGGAGTGCCTGTCTGAGTTCTGTATAGGTTTACTGTAGGGGAGTCGCTTATCATGGGTACGCGTTGAGGCATTGACGGAAGGGAATTCGAATGAACGCGGGGTCTAAATGATGAGGAACCGTGTAGGCTCTTCGTGGATGGGAAAGGAAAATCACTGCTATTATTGGATTGGATTAGTGGTGCCGGCATTATCTGGATGGGTACAGGCCCGTGTTTGTGATTGTGTCCCCCAAAAGCAGCAGTGGAAATTGAAGACTTCTGTGCTTGATTCGCATGGTGATCGGGAGGAGAGATGGAGGTAGACAGTAGCAACTTGGTCTTTTATAGCTGTTATAGCTTTGATGAGGGCTTCCTGGACGGATGGAGTGGCCGGCTCGAAGGAAATGTGGAGGCTTGTAGACCTTATGGCAAGTGACACCTTTGCTATCAGATGATAAATTAAGTATAAGGAGCTAACTGCTGGGACTCTTATGGACTCTGGAACTGGATGGCGAGCATTGATGGCCTTATGACAGATCCATGTGGGCACTGTGGAGAGGAAAACAAAAACTCCCCTTGGGAAAAAATAAACCTCTGGGGGTCCCGGCCCAATGGATGCCCCCCCTCCGGGCAGCTAGGCATTTTTTGGATAGCTCCAGACTCCGGCTGTGGTACTGTAGCTCATGGAATTTACATGTGTGGATGTTACGTGAAGTGAGAGCAGTACTGGATCGGAGAAGTACAGTAGCAGTGCGGAGTGGAGAAATGATCCTGGTGCTGAATTGGATGTTGAGGATAGGGACTTGAGTCAAGGGGCAATTGTTGAGTAGGCAGAGGTAGGAGGCTGGGCGGACCTGGGGCTGAGATGTGGTGGCGGCAGCCGGGGAGGATGAGAGGAAGAGAAATGGGCCTGGGGTTGGATCAGATGCCGGGGATAAAACACTCATGAGACGGGGGAATGAGGTGAGGGACTTACCTGTGCGGATGTCGAAGGGGGTGGCTTTGGTAGCAATAGAGGACAGAAGGGATGAGACTGGGGCTGAATAGAGGAAGAGGGATAAAGGGGCGACGAGACAGGGATGCAAAACGTAGGGCGATTGGCAAGAAAAATGAACTTGGAGCCTGAACTGACAGGGATGAAATGGGAACATGGGACGAAGGACTTACCTGTTGGTGAGGTGGAACTGGTGGAGGAAAGGACGAGAGAAAAAACATGAAGTCAAGACTGAGATGCGAGACATGGGACTTACCTGTATGGACATTAAAGAGGTGGTCCGGTAGTGGTGGGGGTGAACAGACTAGATGCGTGACAGCTATGGACTGGGCTGGTGGTAGGACGCCGGACAGACCCGGGGCCAAGGAGATGGCCGCAGTAGCAGCAGAAACTAAACGAATAGATCCGGAGCCGAATTGAAGGCTGGGGATAGGGAAAATGAGACGTGGATTTTGAAAACGCACGCTTCCAAGATGAAGACCTGACTCTGTGAGCAGTTCTGTCAGAGCCTGGGAGAAACGCAGAAGAGTGGTAGCCTGGAATGTGTTTTGTTTTTATAAAACGGAATACCGGGGGATCAGGACAACGAGATGTAGACACGAGACATAAGGGTTGGGTTGGACGGAACACGAATAGGACAGGGACGCAAGACGCGGGACAACTGCTGACTGGGCCAGATATAGGATGCCGGACGGACACGGCACCGAGGAGGTGGCCCCAGTAGCAGCGGAGGGGGGAACCCGGGGCTAAATTGAATGCCGGGTATGGGGACACGAGACGGGACAACTGCTGGCTGGGCTGGAGGTAGGACACCATACATACCCGGGGAGATGGCCGCAGCAGCAGCAGAGATGGGAGGAATGGGCACGGGGCTAAATTGAACGCCGGGTATGGAGACACGAGACGACTGCTGACTGGGCTGGAGGTAGGACGCCTGACAGATCCATGGCTGAGGAGATGGCCGCAGCAGCAGCAGAGACAGGAGGAATGAACCCGGGGCTAAATTGAACGCCAGGTTCCGAGGAAGTGGCTGCAGCAGCAGCAGAAATGGGAACCTGGGGCTGAATTGAATACTGGGGATTTGCAAACATGGCAATTAGCATGCATTTGCCGAGAGCAGCCCATTTTGTTTTAATAGGAAAAGTATCTGGATGCTAGGTGTTTCGAATGGATGGGTTGGGAACGATGGGTCCTGGTCTTGGGAAAGGCGTGGCCATTTATGCAGGGCCTGCGAGGGCCTGCGAGGCGTGCGAGGGCCTGCAAGGGCCTGTGAGGGCCTGTGAGGGCCTGTGAGGGCCTGTGAGGGCCTGCGAGGGCATGCAAGGGCATGCGAGGGAGTTTAGAGAGGAGGCTGGGTATAGAGCGGGGTGCGGGCCCGATCAGCACTCTCCCAGTGTTCGCTCTGGGGAAGGATGCAGTGGTGGCTGTTGTGAGTGACGAGGAGGGCTCCCTGGGGAAGTTGTGTAAGATGGAGGCCGAGGGCGACGGCTGGGTGGGAGACAATGAGCTGGAACGCCTCTCCCTGGATTCGTATGATTCCGACGATGGATCCAAAGAGGATGGCTACCCAAGGGTGTGCTTGGACTTGGACGCTGTTGACAGAAGGCTTGCAGGATCGGACTGCCGTTGCCCGGTGAGGCGAGACACAGACAAATGTGTAGCGGGATGAGACGATGGAAGACGAGGGGCGGAGGCATAGGCAGCTTAGCTTCTTTTTCTCTTTCTGTTCTTGCGTATTCACGTTTCGTTCTTTCTTCTCTTTCCTCACCTTTTTTTTGCGAAAGTGGTCATTTTTAAATGGCTGCGAACCCTTTCGTTGAGGAACCCGTGTAAAACTGGGTTAATGAGGCTGTTTGATGTCCCGGAAATGATAAGAAACCGATTGGCTGTCTCCGCTCTGTAGCTACTGCAGCGCAAGTTCTAGCATGGGCTGGAGAACGGCTGTGCGGGTGATGTCAGCGGAGGGCACAGGAAAATTTGGAAGCGTTTCTTTTAACTGGACTGTCGCAAGCCTTCAGATAGCGGCGTCAGGTCTGTAATCGTGGGAGAAACCTGAGAAAAGGAGGAGCGGATATGCATGACTGCGGTGGTAACATTTGCGAATAGGGAGGGGCTGCTTGGAGAATTCGCCACGGAGGAAGGAGAGCTGGATTCGTGGTGAGGTGGGGTCGATAATTGCATAATGTGGACTTCAGCAAGGAGTTGAATCTTGAGGGAGCTGGCCGGAGATGAGCCGGAATGGTTGAGCGTGGTTGTTGTCATCCCTCCCGAACTTTAGTTAAATAAACTCCATTCCAGAATTTTTTTCTTATGAAACACATAATGAAATGCTTTAAAAGATAATGAAATACTGAAGAAGGATGAGGCAGGTACCCATCCCAAGAGCGCAACAACAGTGCTTCACATGGGATTTGATCCAACAACTTACTAAGGTATAAGTCCAGAGCCATGACCATGATACCACTCTACACTACTCCACACTGTGGAGCAGTGTGTGTGTGGGGCACTCCTAACATTCTGCAATAATCACTCCAAACCATATGGAATGGAGAGAGCCAAAAGGTAGTAAATTATCTCTGCACAAACACCTTTAAATTTTTTGAGGAGGTACCAGTCACCAGGAGTAGGTTAGTGATTATTTTGCAGATGTTCTTGAAATAAGCACCTTATAACACAGAATATAGTGGTACACATGGAAAGAGTATGTTTCCATTGACAAGTCCATATGGTTACCTTTGGGCTTCAGTGGCCCACCTCATCATCTGGAATTGTAACAAATGAAAAACTGCAGAACACATGGAACAGAAAGCAGAGAAGGTACAAGAAGAAATTCATTCTAATTTTCAAGTCCACTTAACAAACTTTTCCAAAGACAAAGCCCAGATTGTTCTAGACTGGTTTTTGTTATGTGTTTTGAAACCAGTGGGTTAGAAGGGAAGAGACAACGCTGAATGTTGGGTAGTGCTGAAGTGCACAAGACACAATGGGTGAGCACACGATGCTTACCTCCTGTTTTTTCATTTTGTTTTTTACAAGAGGCAGTAAAGCACACATCGATGCCCTTGGCTGTTAAACTCTAAAGAGCCTCAATAAAACACCTCAGGCATCTCTTTGCCAGTAAAAAATGAAAATCCATTTAACCCAAAGGAGGTACAACATGTCTGTAGTCAGTAAATAAACTAAACAAGGAGGAGACATTTGAAACAAAGACAGGGTTAGATCAGTGTTTCAAACAACAATACCAAGGTCACACAAAAAGGTGAGGTTTCAGGCTATTCAGAATTTTTCTTACTTTTGCTCTTATCAATATTTAACTAGTCCTATTTAAAGTTCATGAAGCTTTAGAAGTTAATGTTAAAATCGAGAAAATTATTGCCGGTTTTATCTGGTAGTGTAGTATACACTTTGAATGTATAGTATTACACAAAGGTATTAGAGATTTTGCATTGTTCTCCTCTTTCCACTTTTCCAACATAATTACAAAGCTCAATTCTATTGTCATCTTCTACTGAGATTGTAGCCTTTTTGTTTTAAGATGACTGTTATCCCTGGTAGAATTGTATTTAGTAGTACAAGAAATAATCTTTTATTTTTATAGAGGTGTAGAGAAAAAGTAAACAATGTTAATGTCAAGGAACACCA
The DNA here is from genome assembly GCF_055471065.1 of Atractosteus spatula. NCBI lineage: Eukaryota > Metazoa > Chordata > Actinopteri > Semionotiformes > Lepisosteidae > Atractosteus > Atractosteus spatula. The sequence goes on along the minus strand of NC_142708.1, from coordinate 58,691,148 downwards.
TGCTTGTCAGCAATATTTGATTGGTAAATATGATGGATTAACTCCTAAGAAACTTTGTATCAGCTGCTCATGTACACTTTAATTTGAGTTTTTAAAATCATTTGTTTTAAAAAATTCTGATGAATGTTAAATAAATGGATTTTTCTATCCCTAATTAAACTGTATGAATGACAGTTAAAAAGTTCTTCTAATCGTCGAAAACACTAGTGTTTAAGTAATTTGTTTATGTTAATAACATACAGATATTGTAATTATAGGTTATTTCTAAGACTTTTAAACAGTTTCATTTATAGAGAATCTCTATATATATGTTTTTTTGCAATTTAGCTTTGTGAAATGGTGACAACAAAGTTAATATTTGTATTCTTTTAATTAATTTTGACACCCGAAAAACACCCCATAACCCTGAAAGGTGTTAATTGAAAGATATATGAAAGTTTTAAGAGAATGTTGAAAAGGATTTTCTCTGCTTGAAAATGTTGTAGTGTCTCAAGGTGACCACCTGTTCCAGTTGGAGATGGTAACCTTAATATTTTGCAGGACATGTTTATGTTGTCTTTCTCTCTGCTACACGAGTGACTATCAGGGATATTGTAGCCAGAATCTGGATTAAATTATATTCAGCATTTAAAAATTTAGAGATAAACAGCAAAACCAAAACATTGTTATTTGCTTAACTTCCAACTTAAACCTTACACAGAATAAAATAAAGTAGTCAAAGATGGAAAGCAAATAAAATCAAGATGAAAGTAATGGAGTTCGTCTTTAATTATCTTTATGAATTAATGTGGTGTTACCACCAGCATTAAAAAAAAACCTTTCTGACGAAACAAAGCTGTAAATGTTCTCGTATACATGGCTTTATGTGCAATCCTGTGTTTTATTGCCCCAAGAAGCTGAGGATTTAACTAAGGAACCGAGATTTCAAGTGACTTGCACTAGACTAAAGTGCTCCGCAAAAAGGAGCCCATGCAATGCTCTGGGGACTTGTGAACTTGATTCAATCAGAGCGTTCTCGAATATTGAGCTGGAAATCAACTCTGTCCCAAATTACTCCATTAATAAAAACCAATAGCAATTTTTTTTTGTCGTCTAAAAATCGAGTCACCGTCTTTAGCTCTGGTACATAGAGCGTTACTTAACACAGCAAATGAAATACTGGCTGCAGCTTAGTTACATCTGTATATGTGAGAGGAATGGGTAGCAGTTTGCTGCCAGTAATAAGCGCTCACATTTGCCTCTTCTATTTGGGCACATTAATAGAAGAGTTCAGCTGTGCAGGACTGAACTGTACACAACTGTCTGTTCTTCACAAATGTCCTTTTCTCACAACAACAACACCGCCTCCATCACCTATCAGTTTTAAATCACCATAATTTTTTCGGAATATGTAATTAGCTAATCATTTTATGTGAACAATACACAAACAGCAATACACGAACACAAACAAGACACAAACTAATCAAAAACCAAAACTACAGAACGCCACCTTCCCCCTTCTTATCCCTCCCCCAAAATGGCTAACCCCACTTAAAAAGCCCATAGCTGCTACAGCAATAGAGATAAAATATAGAAAAATATAAATAAAAACTAAAATGATTTAATTAAGGCAAACTGATGAATTCCACAATTTAATTGTATTTCTGCACCATAGATATGGGCTGAGGAAAGTTTCAAAAATAAAATATCCAAAAACAAAAAGGCAATATGATTTTATTTCTAAGCGCTTGCAATAAACTCAAAGCTCTGTGACATGCCTGCATAAAACACAACAAAAACAGCAAATTGGCCAAACCAAGAGAAAACAATATTATATATTATAAGCTTTGGTAAAAATATGAGTTCTAAAAATCTGACTGACATCTGTTCTCTGCCTTGTACTCTTAATATGTTAAAAGTTTTCAATTTGCTTTCTAAATATAAATTTTATATTTCATGTTCCAAAAAAGGGATTTTTTTAAACATAGGAAATAGAGGTTTCATTGGGAAGAAGATTTATTTCTTTATCTTTGGTTTTTATTAATATTTTTTCTAAATCTAATTTAGTTAAAGATCTTCAGACTCTACATTCAGTATATGTGCAGTTCAACAGCTTTCATGACCAAAGCATTGCTGATTTTAATTTCTAATATTTTGTCAGTTAAAATGATTTGTTGACATTTAGAAAAGCAGCTGTGTAGGAATATATTTCTAATTCAAAAATCCCAAACAAAGGTTTCAGTCAGCTCATTTTTTTTTCTATATAAACAGTTTTGTTCTGGGTTGTCTCGGTGAAGCCTGGAATTAAATCAAAAGATGAAGATTTTTTTTCCTCTATCAAAGGGCTATAAATTCTAGAATGTATTGTGTGGATTCTGTGGATTAAGACAGGAAGCTGTGATGAGCTATTAAATCAAAATATTTATAAATGAGAAAATAATGGTATAATAATTTGCTTTCTTTTACAATTTGTATTAAAAGAAAACACATTAAAGTGATATATATGTATATAATTATGTATGCACAACGCATAATGTGACTCTCTCTAAGAAAATAATAATTACATTGTTTTTGTTAGGTGAAGGAGACTCAATATTTCATTTAATAAAACCATGCAAAATCTCAAAGAGAAGAACCGCATAATTTTCTATAAACCTTAAAAGCAGTGTCCTGCTGTGACCTCCTGGTAACACTGCTCAGAATTTACAGTACATTTTGAAACACTCCAAGAATGTTTCCCTCTAAGCTGCTGGTGCCTTCCTCACCTTCCAACTCCTGCTACACAGTATGGGACAACACAACTAAAGGGGCATTAACACCCCATCGCGACACTGCTAAACAAACCCTCAGCCCTGACTAGCATGGGAAAAGAGTATTATAGACCTATAGTGAATTGACTGGGAAAACAGCACACAATTTGCTCCTTGTTAGATTTCCCTCTGTCTCAGGCCCATCTGCATGAACCTGACAATTTTCTATCATGTATAAGAATTTTCCCAGGCAGGATTAAGTACATAAGCCTGCCTTGTCCCACTCTCCAGCTCTTCCCCTTGCCCTTTTGTACATAAACCGTGTCTGTGCTGAGCGAGTGACCGGGACCATCCGACCTGCACCAGAAACCTGACAGCTAACATCAAATTGCTCCTTACTGGAAGATACAAATGACGGAGAGGAGGTGCTGGAACTGTTGATTTGTGGAGAGCATTCTACTTACTCCTTACTCCACGAGGAAAAGCTCCACAGTCTCAGCCCTCTAGTTAACCCAATAAAGACTTGTTTTTATTGGGATGCATAGTAAAAGTTACTTTTAGTTAATAAAACCCAATAAAAATATTAATACTAATGTACGTAGGGATGAAAAATGCGGAGGCTTATCTTGAAACTGGTTGTTGAGTCGAAATCCATTTGCATTCCTGCATATACAGTATTTATCTGTGTATTTACAGACAGTAGGTCTGTGGATTAAAAGAACCACCAACACTGCAACAACAACAACATGGAAGAAATGATTTCAGTTAATACAAAAATCATTTTAATCTTACAAAAAATATTGCATAGGCAATGTAAATGATGATGAATACAGTGTGTAAAGTGAGGGGAAACAAGACCTGTCAAACAAAGCCCCACTCCAACATGGTACAGGTCTTGTGTAGCAGTAAGGCCGCTATGAATGTGGTAAAAGAATGAGTTGCAAAGAAGTCGAATAAAATATATGAGTTACAGCTAAACAAATCCATAGTCCACTTTTTATATGCTTTTGACTGTACCTGGGAAGACAGCTAATAATGTTGCATTCATGCTTGTTATGCAGTGCTTGATGTCATGATGTGATCTTTATAGTTTCGTGACAATTGCTTCCTAAAGGACAATTGGGATTGCAGGTATGATCGTATAGCCAAGGGTCTCTGTCGATTAGAGCAGCAGCCTGTATTTGCTGTCTGGAGCCCTTTTGCCTTCTTGCAGTTGTCTGTTTGTTGTAAAGAATCACAAAGGGGCTCCTGTGTAATCCTATAATGTGGAAAAGCAGCAATTTGTCACACTGCAGTGGTCCTTGCTGTTAACTGGGTTATTGCCCTCCTGCTCTCTGGTATCCATCAGTCAAAGACTGCATGGACTCTTTGTACCTAACCTTCAGAAGCACCAGGGCACTCACTTTAAAATTAACATTAAACCTGCCATCAAACAGCTTTCTTCACTTTACAAGAAGGGTCAATGTGCACTCGTCCTAGGGATGCACTTGCTGTCCATTATCTAACTTTCTATGTTAAGCAAAAATAAAGAAGACATTGTTACACTCTGGTTTATTGGCAGCTTTTGTTTCTCTAGCAAAATTGATACTCTTAGCTTTACGTTATTTGTACTGAAAGAAATCTTTACAAATGTCAAAAAAATTTTAGTCACTCATCAGTGATTGTTTCATTGATTCTACTCATGTGCAGAGGTGTTGGACGTGTGACAGTCTTCTGTTTCAGAGTTAGCGCTCACAGAAAATCACTTGTACATCAAGCGCAAACTTCAGTTTGGCAAAACCTGGCAAAATTTCCTGTGTAAATGGAAGAAGTGAAGGACAGTGGAAAGATAATTGGCTTTTATTCATGCTTGCTGATATAGTGAGTAAAATCAATAAGTGATGAAAGTGTCAGGATCAGACATTTTACTTCTTATGCATTCAATATGAACTCAACAAGAAATCAAATGCTGTTAAGGATAATATGACACTTGAACTTCTCCCAGATTATGAAGTGTGACATATTACTGTATTTCCACTGTGGGAAACTCTCAGAGTAAAGACACCTGCTTGTAAAGACAATTAGACAAGAAATATTCAGCGTACAACTGTAGATTAAAGTCTAGCAAATTCTTCAAAAGAAGCGATCTGGTGGTGACCATAGCACATTTTAAATGATTGGTTTTAAATGATATATTGACAAAGGGCAGAATTCTTGCATCCATTCAAATTTCTTGTTTAGTAGTTTAGTAGCTACAGTACAGTAAGTGAGACTATCACTTATTTTCAGTCACTTCTTGGAAGAAACCAGAGTTTTGGCCCTGATCACCCTGACAGGAAAGCTGTTCCACATACTCCCTTTTTACTCTTTTTAACTTAATTACTCTTTGTGTAAACTTGCTTTTCCTATTCACCACCTGAAATGAATTATTTCTTAGATTATAATTGAAACCACATGTTCTTGTTTCACATGAAACAGTCTCCCAGAATGAACCTTTTTATACTTCTTGGGATTTTAGGTATTTGGATCAAATCTTTTCATTCTCCTTGAAGGGGCTAATCTCTATAAACATGTCTGCACATGACATGCCAGTCTTCTTGGTCTTCATCCTGCTCTAAGTTTATGATAGCCTTTATGTAGTATTGTTATCAAAACTCCACAGCTTTCATACTCAAGCACTCTGTTCGGCAATTGTTGTTCTCAGTTGTAAACTGAGAACTGCTCACAAGAGACAATCTTTTAACCTGCAGGCATCCCAGAACAGTTCAAAACAAAATTTTATTTTTCTCAACACAATTACTTAACATTTTATTGGAACATTTCTTAGTTTTGTCTCCCTTGTCTCGTGAAACATGCACAGAATAAATTAAAAGGATTTTGCAGCCCCTCTTAGAATTACCTGATTATAAGAGTTATAACTTAAGAAAAAAAAACAGAGACTGAAACTCAAGAGTATTTTGATAAATACAACTAAAGTTTGGATTTGTGTTCTGAAATGGTTAAATAACACAATGAAACACCGACTGAAAACACCACTGAAAATATTATAAAAGGTAAAAATAGTCTACTGTACATATGGTAGATATAATTTATACTTTATATTTGATTCACAGTAAATGTGTGACCTTAAGGACTTGATAAATGTGATTAATGTGTCCTCTCTGTCATCAACACCCAATGCATCTCTGAATAGACGGTGGTTTAGTTCACATGTTTCTTCTTCAAAGTTAATTAATTTCTCACTGACGGGTTAACAAAATAGTATGGATGTCCTGAAATTTATCACAAATGACTTTTCATTCCTGGTCTAGGTGAACAGTATGAGTGCTCTCAGGCCAATTGGCAAAGCTGCACAATGATTCACTATACAGATAAGAAAAAACACTTTAGAAAAGTAAAGAAAAACCTACAGTTCTGAGCCCCATCAAGAACAAGCAAATAACCCCCCCCCAAAAAAAAACCAAAAGAACCCTAACAAACCTCAAAACAACAACAACAAAAAAACAGCAATTCCCTAAAGTAGTTCACATCACAAAAAACCTGAAAAAAATTAACCTGAAAAAAACCCACAACCAGCTTTTGTCCATCCACTATCTCCCCACAATTAGGGCAACAATAGACTCCTCTTGCATCCATACTGGACTTATGGGCAACCAGATCTGTCTGGCATTTTGTTATATGACCCTAAGCTTGCTGGGATACTATTTGTTTAATTAATTCATGAGCCACACCTACTGTATATGGAAACCATTGCTTTCAGTGTTTTTGCTGTCCCTCATTCACCCAGGTGTTTTCAGTTTTAAGAACCACACGTTTTTAAGTGATCTCAAAACATAAAAATAAGTTTACGTCTATGCTGTACTAAAATCTGTTCCAGTAAGGCAGCATGCGACCTAAAATGGCTAGGTGATTTTGGATCATCCTGCATGTTACTAACATTTGTATCGCTACACAGAACCACAGACTTAGCCCTTTTTAACTACTGTTATTGTTTTTCCCATCTTCTGCTTCTATATCCCTTTATTTTTCGGCACTTTCAAAATACCGTGAAAAAATTCAATTTCAGTCCAGAATCAAAATGAGGAAGACCTCCTTAGGAATATTAATAACAAAAATAAAAGAATAGGACACAGGCTGTATTTTAATTTGTGTAATTGGATTAGCATGCCAACTTCTAGAGAGATGAAGAATTTCTAATATACAGATAAATAAATTATAATGATAATAGGATACAGAGGCCCAGTCCAGAAGTCCTCAAGGCACAATTTAATAGAATTAGCAGCTTGAGGATCAATCAGTCTTCCTTCCTGCATTGCAATAAATTTTCACAAAATAATACAATCAGAAACTTTAATTACAATAATGTAGGCTTTTTAAGTCTGTGGCATACTAAGTGCATAATATGTTGGCATATTCTGTTTTTCCATGTAATTGATTGGCAATATTTGGAAAACAAATGCGTTTTTGAAGATATCTTCAAATGGTATAGTCAATATCCTGAGAATTTTATCCATCTAGCACATAGAAAGGAATAAGACTCTGAAAGGTTATTTAGAAATACTTAGTTTTCATTTTGTATTTAGTATTTTGAGCTGCGTATCAAATGACTGCAAGGAGTGACTAACACACAGAATAAACAAAGAAATCATGATACATATATGGTTCTGTGTCAACACAAATGTTAGAGCACTTTGGAACAAGTATAGTGAAAAGGAGTAAAATCAGAGAGCTCGATGCAAGCTATAAGAAAATTTAATCATGACCTTAAATAATTAATCTTAATGTAGTTTCTGTGTTTGTGCAGACTTCGCACCTCTCACCCCCTCTCTAAAAGCATGCTGTCTAGATTGAATTATGTTTCTGTGTGTCCTGCGATGGACTGGCATGGACTGAGAAGTCCCATTTTGTGTTCTTTACTTCTGGGACAGACTTGGGGTTTCCATGACCCCTTCCAGGAAATAGAATCTTTCTCATAATGGGGGATGTTTTTCAAACTTGAATGCATTTGGTAAGCACATAAACTGAGAGCTTTTCACGTTTTGCTGAAGAATACACATGTGCTGCTTTAAATGTTATGTATTTCAATTTTCTTATCTTTTAAAGTCATTAGAAAATGCAGTGTATTGTTTCATAGATACTTTTTTTCAAAAATTGAATAATAATCATGCTGTGTTTTAATCTTCACAGTTTCTGAAGTCATGCATTGAATGCAATTTCTGCTGTGATACAGAGAGTAGGCTGATGACTGAAGTTAGTGATTCATGGATGAGTTATTTATTAAAAAATGTCACTGTTATATATGTAGTGATACAGGAAGAATTATACTGTATATAGAATTATATATAAAAATCAATATCACTAGGGAAGGAATCTGCATTTAATGTTATAGCCTATTCTGACGGCTAAGCATCAGTTCCCTTTATAAGTAAGTGATGTATTTTGAGAAACAGCGTAAGATCCATTTTAATTTAACAAACTAGCACTTTCTTGTTACGACAATTATCTCTTTAAGTATATAAAAATATGTTAAATTAGCTGATTAGGATTTTGTAATGGACATATCAAGTTGAAATTGCCAACTGCAGTGTCTAATGGCTAATTTCCTATTAGTCCCTTTTCACTTAAACATAAGATGCATTGGTCCCAATTCAGCCATTATAAAGACAACAACGGACTTTCCATTCTTGGTATTGAATGTGATATCATTCCAATGTGATTCTCTACTATTCTTTAGAAAAACAACTGTAGTAAAAAAAAGTATTGGTTCTAATCACATTTTACACATACTTATAGAAGATATATCTTCATGAATTCATTTGGCTGAGGTCAATCTGACTCCATTTCATGTTGTTCAAAGGAATTAGAATAATAATCATGTATTTCTTTTAAAAAATCGTAACATTAATGTAAGCATTGTTCATGTTTTGATTTAACACACATCTCTGCTTCAGAACAAAAACAAGAAGATAAAACAGTTTTTTTCTTTCACGTGCCAACAAAAGAAGAGTTGTCAAATAATTGCTTTTTATTAATTTAATGGATTATTTGTTCATTAGATATTAATCATTCTGCCCCATCTGGATCACACTGGTGTGACTATGCAAGAACTGTGATTCTGATCTCAATTAGATTATGTCTCTCTTCTTTCCCTCCCCATAAATCATTCCCCCAAAGTGAAATTAACAGTTACTGAAGCGCATTCATAATCTGCGGCAGACATTGGAAAATGCATTAGCTGGAACCTCCCATCCCTCTGACTGTTAAGCACATCATTTTGTTTATGAAATATAAACATTCCATGGAAGGGTTGCTGCATGTTCCAACCCTGGAGCTCTGACAGGTAAAATGATGGCACACCACTGCTAGCAAGCCAGCCACCCAGCCGGTCCAGTACAAAATGTTACAAGGCACGGTGCACTCTCTGGACCCCCAAGAGTTCAACAACAAACACCACTTTCCCATTTACGGTTTGAATGAACCGTCCAATGGAAAAACAAGTACAAATTAACGAACCACTCATTTTCAAGAGGAAAATAACATCTTTTTTCTTAGACCAGTACCTGGACAAACCTTTTTTATTAATCCAAAACATAAAAAGGTTAATGTCATATTGTGCCTTGTGTGCTTATGCTTGTTTTACTGAAATGTAGTTTCTAGATAATACTTCTGTAGCAAAGCGCGTTGACTGAATTTATTAGAACTTTAGCAAAGACTGCTTTAGCAAAACTGATTACAACTGGGTATGTTTGTGAATAACCTTATTATTGAGGTTTTGCATAATACCCACACTGAATCTCAATGTTGTTAGTATTTTTATTTTTGGAATGAAGTCATCTTGAAGTGCTGATCAGTTGCATTTGTGAACTTTAGGTAGTGGGGAGTCTGTGTAGCAGACAGAAAAAAACAAACTTCATCTCCGAACGAAACATTCTGTATACTACAAATCTGCTATAAAGGTGGCAGGATAGTAAATTCAGTCACTCTGTTGCCAAGCCCCAAGGATATATAAATTCAAATATAAACACAACTTTAGAAGGTGGCGTATGCTCAAAGTATATTCTCTTAGGCAAAAGGAGGGTTAACTAATTTCACATTTGCAAATACTTGAGAGCAAACCTTTGCGCAGTGAGGAAGACAGGGGGTGTCTACAAATCTCCCTGCTGACGGGCCTGTCACGAGCAGCATGGTGGCAGTGTTATTTCACCAGGGGTGACAGATTGTGAGGTATGGAGAGTAATTCAGACTATTACCCAGGTGAAGGCATGGTAGCTCAATGATATATGAAGACCACTTAAACCCATTGTATCTTGTACATCACATCTTTGATAGATTAGAACTGTGACATTAAAATGGAAATGGCTTCTCAGAGTCTTGACGGGGGAGCTCGGGTTTACCTCTGACCTCCCTCAGAGGCTGCTGGCTGACCGAATTATCAGTCAGAGAAGAAATATCTGTGAGGGACGGAGCTGGGGAGAAATAGTAGGGTCCCAAGGGGGAGGAGGTGGGTGTATCTGCAGGAAAAAGTAAGAGACATGACATGAACCAGTGGTGAACATGGTGAAACTCTCCTACAACATTCTGCAACTTCACCCAGCGATTATGGGAGAGACTATGAGCTGCTTGTTATCTTTATAAAATTGATCTCGCTAGACATTAAGTTGGCTGTATTGCCAAACACAGGTGCTCATTTAAGGATCTCTAAAGGAGATGCAAACTGGAAGGCTGCTCACAAGAGAATTCTTTCAGAAATTTGTACCCCCCTCATTCTCTCATTGAGGCTCCCATTTTATGTGTATTCAATGCTTGTAAAATCTCTCATCCACTTTAGGGGAATAATCACATATATTCTGAAAACAAGCAGAAACAAATGAACACATTCTATGTGGTATGATGTTATAGAGGTTATATACTTTATTTTATTTAACAAAATTGTTTTTAATTGAGAAACCTTTAATCACACTCAAGTACATATTGTACACACATTCTCCACAGATCTAAAAACGTACACTAACGTTCATGTACAACTTCCCGTAATTTTATACATGGATATATTACAAAACAAATTCATTGAAAGTTGTCCTCAGTCTGCAGCTCACATCTTCTGATTTCACTGCCAGCCATCCAGCCGAGTCCTGATTGAAAACACTGTTATCTTAGATGGGTCCCTTGCACGTCCTTGCCTTCCAGCTTCATTTCAGAAACATTAATTTGATACAGCTGTAAATGAGAGCGCCACTGCTATCCCCTGGACTCGGGAGCAGCTGGCTCTGTAGCCCTACGTGGCGCGCTCACTGCTCCCTGGTGCAATCTGTGAGCTCCAGTTCTTTCACTTAACAAGTCCTTTCAATTCTGGGGTTTGAATGCCGAACAAGGCAGGCAGGCAGTCAGGCAAATTAAGGGCTGAGTGGCAGCGGTGCTGACGAGGGGTCCTGGCAGGAGAAATTTCCCCAGGAATTCCCTGAGCTTCTCTTCCCTCTCACATCTGTCAGGCGAGCCAAAGGAGGCCTTGTTCTCTTCAGATTGTTTTCACCAATGACCTGACACCACCATCTATAATTAATTACATAATTTACATTAGACTATTGACTAAACAAATACATAAATCACGGGCATGAGTCAATAGATGCAGACATATTTAATCATGTTCTAAATAATGATTACTGTTCCCATAATGCAATAATTATTTTCAGCAGCTGACTTGAATTAATCTTCTGTCACCGTGCCATCGGAAAGACAGGGAAAGAGAGAGAGAGAGAGGGAGGGATCCATGTAAATGAAAAACACCTTGTTTAGGAGCCTCGTTACAAACGACAGTGATAAAGAGTGTGCTGTGTGGACCAGTGGCAACAGGGGTAATGTCTTTATGTACACTGACAGGTAAAAAAGGCTGTCAAAAATGTAACTGATATTTGCTGTTTTGTTTATCAGCCTGCTGCCTCAGAATACAAAAGCTTACACAGATTGCCTGTCTTACTACTTTTTCATCTTGCCCTGGAACAGTGGGGGGAATTACAACAATGTTTATTCCACCTATTATACTGATAATGAAACCCCTTTAAAAAGGATAGTAGAAGGAAGCACTGCAATACCAAACCAAATATTTCAACACAAATAAATCTTTGAAGAGCATAACATTAAAAAAAAACAAAAGAATTGACCAACAGAAACACTAACCAAGCATAAAAGTCACATTTTGTCAAAGTCCATTCCATGTTCTGAACATGATAGATAATAAATGTTATTTACACTCTTATTGGTCACGTTTACTCAATTATTGTCAGATTTTGCTGATTCAAAAAGCAAAAGTCAACCAGTGCTTTCAACTACGCATCAAGTAGTTTGAATAATTTATGAAATATTAAAGTATGGTGGACAGGAACTAACACGACACCAGCATATTTTCTTCATACAGATCTTGAATGATTTCAAAGCTGTCATAATTGTAAAAATCTTTGAGAAAAAGAACAAATCAGACAGAGACAAGATCATTACAATAATTCAACAGAATTGTCATTTTGTCTTGCTGAGGAACATCTCCCAAAAGGCAAAGCGAACTTAATTTTTATAACTTTTAAATTACAGCAACATCAAACCCTACTGAGTATTCCTGAACTTGTCAAAGATCCAGCTTCATGATAATATGCTTGTGGTAATTTTCACTAATGGACCCAAAGCAGACTCTTTGAAGTCCAGAAAGGATTCTGGGATATGGGAGATGGGATTCTGAGAGATGTTCTTCAACAAGAACAAGGGCCTCCCCAATAGGTTTTTAGTGCCATTCTAATGATGCTGTAGTATGAGCCTTGATAGGATTGGATGTCCTAAGAGTTGGCAAAAGCCTTGCTGAGGCTTACAAAAAAATTAACTCTTAACATTAGGAAGAACAAAATTCTCCATTAACAAGTTTCACAAGCACACATGCCAGCACCAACGATATGGAATCATGATTGTCTGGAGAACATAGAGCACTTTCTTACATTGGGTTATTTTTTCACAGAAGGCTAAATGAATAAATCCGGCACTGGCTGAAATCTGAAAGAACAGCTTTTGGTCCCCTGAGGAAGCAAGTCTTTGAGGAAGGTGAAATCAAAACTGAAAAAAAAAAATATATTCTACAGTGGAGTCATCTGTGTAAAGCAGCATTTTTTCAGACTTGTATTCTACTGAATTTACTTTGATTGTTTAACTGACATGACATATTGATCAACTGGACACATTGAACACTTTTCTCCAAACAACCTATAATGGTTTTAAATCCAATGCATATTTTTACCATAACCAATAAAGGCCATGAGTTTTTTGTATTACAAATCACTGTGTATACAGCTTCTGTAGGTTAATAGAAATTTGAATTTGAAAGATCTAGGCTAAAGTCAACACTAATACCTATTCCTTATATGCCCATTTCAATCTTTGACTTTATATTTGTTGTTTCTGTTTGTTGAGATCTCATAAGTATGCAAATTATGTTATTATTATTGTTAACTTAGCTAGCTAAATAGGACCAACAGCAGGCAATAATGCCAAATGCGTACAATGAGACATTTTCTGACATGATGGTCAGAAAAGAATCAATGCTGTAGGGAAATGCAAAGAGCAATTCTTCTAACAAGTCTTAATGAAATGCAGAAATGGGAAGACACGCACATCATAAGATTGTATGTGTTATATGTCATTGTGTTATATGTCATTAACATTACATAGGAATCAAATTATTCCCACAATTAAGAAAATTAAGAAAAAAATGAGTATTCTGTGATTTTCAATGTAAAATGTACTGTATTGTTGAAGGAAAGAAAACACCTGAAAATTAATAGTTATATGGAAAATGTCCTTTATCAGAACGTAACTACAAAGGGTTTTAGTAAATTAAATCATCATCAGCCCAGACACAGATTAACAGATTATATAACCCTATTATTCAATTATGTTGAGCAATTAGATAATATATTAAATTACACAATCTGTATTTTTTAAATCACATTTCCAATTAACATGTAAAAAAAAAACAAAATCCAAGCACATTACTCACTTCATAAATACACCAAGACAATCACAGCATCGAATATTATGTAAAACTTCAAAATTAAACTAAGACCTGATTTTTCTTATAAAACTTGGTGTTTTGATAGGTTTATTTATTAATTGATTTGATATTGGGAAAAGTGTTTCTTATCTTTTTCACTTTTTAGAGGTAAATTGAATTTTGCCATAACTATTAAACTGATTCATAAACATAATAATGAAGAGACTGCAATAATTATATATGAATACACAGAGTTGTACTATACCTAGATGATACAGAGATGCAATCTGTCTGATAAAGTCATATTCTCTTGACACAATCTTTATACTGTCCAAACCTCAAAGGAATATCTCTCCCAAACCACAGATGAGAAGACAATAGTTTCAAGTCTTGTAATTGAGAAAGGTCAGGGGTTAATGACTTGGTGTTTACTGTCTCTCCTAGACTCTGATAAGGGAATCTTTTCCCCCCATTTTTCTCTGTCACAATGGAACAGCTCAGCTTAGCAACCAGCCATATGGAATGTGACTTCACATCGCTGCCAGAGAACAAACACCCAAGTTTTACGGTGAGAACTACTAATATTTATTCATGATAAAGAGAAAGTAGTCAATTGTTGGCACTGGCTACTTCATTTACATGCCATTATGGACTGTTGGCTCCAGTTTTGGATGAGTGTCTATCATTGACAACATGAGCTTCATTTTCATTTCTTGTCAACTGCACTTTACATTCTGGCATGACAGTTTACATGTCTTCATAGTCATTTTTTTTTACTTCTTTGTTTTAAACTTCATCTAAGGATTGGATAGCATTATGTTTGCACAGAGAGTTGACAAAAAACAGAGAAAGACTGCACTCTTTAGTCTCCAGATGCCTAATTAGCTTTTATAGTGTTATATTGTATTATATATATTATATTAACACCTGTGATATCATACAAGTTATATAATATAAGTATATATATAATATACTTATATGACACTTCTATAACACATAATGTATAAATTTATATAAGTATAACATATAACTTATTTAACTTGTAAAACACTTACTGTATATAACACACATAATGTATGACAGTTCTTCAAATGTCACATCTGAAAAAGAAACGTTGTCTACTTTCTTTTCCTTTCAGCCTGGAATAAACCTTCACCTGTTCCTTTGCAGCCTATGCTGGCTTAATTAGCATATATATTTACACCAGGAACATTTTTCTTGATCACATTCATTTGGTCATTTAGAAATGAGCGACTCATCCTACACACAAAAGTTGATATAAACGATTCAGACAACTTGTAGGGTAGGTAATTTCCATATTCGGGCTTTGGTCCAGAGCTTGTTTCTATGACGTTAAGTGAACAGAGGTCATATCACCGTGCCTTCCTTCAAAAGGTGCTGGTCCCCATTCACATCGTTGGGTGGATTAGACTAGAGTAAGTGGGGTAAAGTACCACACTCAAAGTCCAAAAGCAGCGTCTTTAGCAGGACAGGAGACTTCAACCAGCCATTCGCAAGCCCAGAGGCTTATCCTCTAAGCTACGCTGGCCAAATAGATAGCTTGTAGCTGGTATTATATTGTAGCTGGCAGTAATATTTTATCTTACTTATGTATTTGTTTTATAGAGTAAATCTAAACTATGTCTAAGATGTGAGGTGTTTTAGGACATAATATTAACTCAATGCGCCTTGGTGTGTAGTGAGCTGGGACATGTATGTCTTTATAATGCATTCTATTGCTACAATTTTACTATTATTAGTTGATATGGATGCTGCTTTTCCCCAAAGTGACTTACATTTTTACCCATTTATACACTTGAGCATTTTACGATTGTGGTGCCCCATCTGAAATTTGAGAACACGAGCTTTCGGTTATTTGTCCAGTGACCCAGTGCTGGCCACAAGCAGGCCAGTTATTTAATTTGTTTTGACAGTCCCCTTTATTTTCAGCATTGCATGTAAATAAGGATTAGGCTTTGGCAGTTCTGGCATGAACAAAACTTCATTCGGAACACAAATCTTCCAAAAACACCAAGGCACTGTTGAAAACCCTGGCTCTAATGAGAGACACTCAATCACAGCTGTTAAACAGGGATCCAAGCAGTAGATAAGTGAGAGGGCTGCCTGGCAATCTGGCTTCTGCACAGCATGGGAACTGACAGGCAGGTACTCCAACAGAGGAAAAAATGGAATGGTCCTTGCTATGTTCCTGTGTTCAGGAGGCTGTTAATTTCACACTTAACAGTGGGAGACAGTTAAAGAGTGTTTAAAATCCATTAAGTTCAACTACCTACATCCTCTCCCATCACTGCAGTTTCACTCAGATTTGCCAGAAGCTGAATTACTGCCTACTTTTCCTGGACATTCCCGAAATTAATATTGGCAATAAATGCAACTGCATGTGTATATTGCCACAACAAGCTCTCTTTATGCCACTTCAGATATATAGTCTTGAAGACTTTTAATTTATTTTTGTGCATCAAATGACACTTTATTAAGCCAAGGACTGTCCATTAATTATTGACCCTCTATAACAGGAATGTTCAACCTGAGAACCCTTCTCATCCACTGCATCCCAGAATTATGCTAGCAAAACTCCAACCCTGCAGTTGGAGCAGATTAGAAGGCATGCAATTTGAGTATGTATGTCCCAGAGCCATTTTTGAAGGTTTATTTCACGACTGCAAAAAATCAAATTTATGAATAGAGATGAAATTAGATTTAAAACAGTGTTCACTAAATTCATTTTTTTTTCTGATAACCTGAGGAAAGGTTGTGTTATGTAAAATCCAATTTGAAACTGCACTTAGTGCCCTCTATATTTGTTTTAAGACAAATAATTGAAAACATAGCTTATATTCAAAGATACATTTGCCTCATTTATTACTTATTAAGGTACTTAGTTCTTCTATTCAAAGGCTTTTAACTTAAAATATTTCACTCAAAGTCATTTACATTTGCTTGGCTTTTCTACTTCCTTGTCTGAAGGAATACAAAGTCAGATGTTTGAATCTTGGCTTTAATTGATCAAATCCCATACAATTATTAATAGCAATAACAATACAATTTTCTTTAGAAGCAGTTTTCAAGAAACACAGAGCACTAATATTCTGTCCCATTTTCTGAATGGAAGATATACTTCCTGCCTTTTGTTTTCTTCTTTTCTCACACTGTAATATCTTTCTCAAGCAAACGTTAGTGACTGTGAGACTGTTTATGCTTCTCAAACCTTAAACTCAGTGGCATTGAACACATTCAGCAAATGGGGCCATCATTCAATGTGACCTTCTGTGCATTTTACTGAATACTGCCGTGTGTTCTGTGCAGAGCTCCAAAGTGGTTTAGTGATGCAGGCTAGTGTCCACTGAGGGTTCAAGTTGTGACCACCAATCTCATTTCAGATGTGACCTCAGTAAGATCTGAAGCTGGGTTTTCAAAGGTTAAAGGTTAGAGTTGCTGATGAATTAGCCTCTGTTGCTTACAAATCCCCAACATTTTTTAATTCAGTTGAACAAATAAAATTGCAGAGTAATTTTTGGAATAAGTCTAGCATCTTCTTGATGTAAATGCAATGACAGCCTAGGATAAAATTGCTTCTTTACTGTGCTTCTGCAAATCAGCTACTCAGTCTGCCTTGTAAAAAGCAAACGAATGAAATGAAATTGTGGCACCGATGGGTCAGCTATTTAAAAGGGGTCCACAGATTCCAACTACGGAAAAAAGACAGAGACAAGATCCCCATCATCAATTTTCTCACTAGGCAACTCACCAAGCCTCAGAAATCAAATTAAATATTAACGCTTCTATTTATGTGGTGTGGCAGAACTGTAATATGTGCGTCCTTAATGAGCCGAACTTTATTTACACCTCAAACAGAGGGTTTCCTTCTCTAGGCTTAACAGGCTTAAGTAGTTAAATTGCCTACTTCCTGGCAAAATTTATTGCCATTTAAACATGACAAAGGGCCATTGGGGTGGTCATTACAATAATCTATCATGTCTACAACTGCTGGTATCCAGCTTAGTGTTAAATTCAATCTCAGAAGGGTCAACAGAATTTTTTTTCCACCGAATGCTTTCTTCCTGACTGTCATCAATTTACTTTTGTCAACAAAAGGGCATTACTGGTGAAGGAGACCGAAGATCCCCAAAGACGTGTGGCAAACAGAGCCCACCTCTCTGACCTGCAGCTGTCCAACTGGCAGGTCACGTTTGTATGCCTGAGCAGAAGGGCACCATGAGGGGAGGCAGGCACAATGTTTTTGTTTTTTTCCACAGTAGAATGAATAGTGTGTAAAAATTCCTCAGGTCCTAAAACCACATGATTCTTTGGGAAAGCCATGTTCTTGGGAATCCAAAATGTGGTTACTTGTTCGGACTGACCTCCTTCAGTATTGATAATGGTACAGTATCCCATCATACACAGTTTTCCTTATCATACCTTAATAACCATAATCAGGACAGACAAAGAAGGGTCGAGTTAAGTAAGTTTTGACATATTATCTCAGTGTTAATCAAGCTTAATAATCTAAATAGTGAAGATTTTTCAGAACTATTGTGTTTTACATCACTTTACATTTACAACTGTATTGTGTATGTACACATTAACTCATTCTCTGACTTCTGATATTGCCTTGTAACAGTACAGCTGGTCCTTACACTGCACTGGGAATCAAGCCAAGCTCAGTTTTTAAATGGTTCTATATACTCTATACCTCAGGTACAAGGGACAGTGAAACCTTATCATTTCAAGCCAAAACCCTGTAGCTTTGTTAAATTTCCAAGAACATTTGCATACTGTCTTCTTTTATTTGTCTTTTATTTGACATAACAAACCACACTTCTTGGGTTTGGGTCTTTCTCATACTAGGCCATATAGTAATATAGTAACCTATGCGAGTCAATCTTTACCTTATAAATCTCTTGTAGATTACTTACAATTATCTATTATTTTGGTGA
Source organism: Atractosteus spatula (assembly GCF_055471065.1). Taxonomy (NCBI): domain Eukaryota; kingdom Metazoa; phylum Chordata; class Actinopteri; order Semionotiformes; family Lepisosteidae; genus Atractosteus; species Atractosteus spatula. The sequence continues at coordinate 58,672,456 of NC_142708.1, read as the reverse complement.
AAAATAGCTAGGAGCACTTCTGTCAAATACTTATTTGTTAGATTAGTAACAACCAAAGTTTCCTTACAGAATGTTACACCAGGTGAGGTGGTCATTCTGATTTACTTGTGGGTGCTGCAGGAAATTACACAGCATGTAAAACTAATTTCATATGGCCCGAATGTCTGGAAATGCACAGGAGTTGCAGCAAAATTCATATAGGTTTTCCAGAGTTGAAATACGATGCATATCAAACAAAAGATACAATAACCAATATTATTAATGAATGAGATGAATACTAGCTGCATTTGAAATGATACAGAAAAATGTGTTTTTATGGTTAATGGAGGGATAATATTAAGTCATGTTTCAGGAATTGTAGCTGGTACTTTTGGATGATACATATTTCTTGTGGTTTGCAAGTTATTTCAGCACATCCCTCCTCCTTACATCACTGATTAATTACAGATAAAAGCTTCCAGAGTGCTGCATTCTGCTTGCTGAAGGATCAATGCAGATGTGGGCAGCAGAGCAGGGCAACATCACAAAGGAGTCTGTTGTGTGTGGAGGAGCGTGTGTATGCAAAAGAATCATCGTTCCGCAGGGAGACTGATGCTGGTGTACGGGCTTAGTACATTTACAACATCACTGTGTTGAAACAAATGCTATTTTATTACAGGAAAAACTGAACTGGGTTGCTGTTTAATTGAGTTTCCATCAAAATTGAATTGACTTTTCATCTTGATTTCATCTGAGTTTAGCGGTCTTCAGAGACCCTTTGTGATATGCGAAGGAGCAATAGAAAATGGCAAGACAGAATATAGGACTTTAGCTGTGTAGCATGATGAAGTGTACTCCCTTGATAAAACACATCAGCAGCTAACCCATTGAAGCTGTCTTCTCAGAAACATATACCGATGTGCAATGAAAATACAAGACATTTTCCATTAATAAGTCTTTGGGCATAGACAATGCTATTTACATTTTAAATAGTGAGCAGATAGTTTGTTGATTGTGTAAGTAGTCTTGTTCCTTAGGATAACAAAACACTGAACGCATGTAATGGGATTTCATAAATACATCAGGTGCTCAGTGTTCGGTATATGAGTGGAATTAAAATTGCCCATAGGAGATTATGAGTCTGTACACAGCCATTCAAAAAGACATGATTTTAATTACTGCTAGTACAGCGAAAGAAAAGTCCATGCTCCACTTGAGTAATGCAGATTGCTGTTGGCATGATTGAATGCGATCTTTTGGTGAGAGAATGAAATGTTCTGCTTCAGCAATCAGCAGACGCCCAGAGAAACCAGGATACTGCATCTTTGAAGGAGAGGCCACATCAGAAGTTAGAGGGTCACCACACTGGCCTAGGACTGCGATATTCACTTGTCTGTCACTATGATGTTGATTGACAGACTTCTAGGAAGACATTGTGGGTGGAGACATCATAGAGATTGCTGCGCTCTTGCCTTGTTTATGCCAACTGGTGGGTGTGGGAAGTGGGCTGGGATGGGGAGGAATCTGCTTTAACATAAGAGCACCTTTGTAGCACACTGAGGGCAACCTTTCTGCATGACGCCCTTGAGCCAACAGCTTTTCTGGTCTTGCAAACCAATCTGGAAGAGTCCAGTTTCAACATACCATCCTTTCAATATACCATCCTACCACCCCCAAATGTTCAATGTGACTCAAGTTTGGCAAGTAGGGTATCCAAGGCATAACTGTCACACTCTCATCTCCAAGAAAACTGTTTGTGTACCAGCAGCACAAGGACTTTCATTGTCTGGATGAAATATTGTCATGACAGGAGTAGTCATGTCATGAGGTGGCCAACAATCAGTGAAGTGGAGTTCTGCAATGACTCCTGTCCAGAGCATCACCATAGACCTCCCAATTGGTACAACATTTGTTGATGTCCATCAGAGTGGTCTGCACAAAGCTGGGATCCTCAATGATTTGGCTCCATTGCTGACAAGTCCATACAATCCATTTCTATAGCATGAGTATTCTTCTCTTGTTACGCAGGGCATTTGCAGTCTTGGTTTTCACCATTCTTTCAACAGGTCAGATCATCTCATCACTTATTATCTCTCTCACTAATAAGATAATTAGTTCTTATCCAACAACCAAAATCACTTGAGTATCTTTGTCAGTCATGAACAATCAATTATGAATGATGAATTGTGGTAAAAATATTGAATTGATATCCAAAATCCATAAACTGTATCTTTCTAAGAATGTATACATATACTGCAAGAAGAAGTAATGTTACTTTTGATATCCAGAATATTTATATATCTGTAAAATATGTTTTTGCAAATATAAATGCTGCTACATTAACATAAAATGCCTCATCTGCTTTTGTTGCTTTCTTTATTGCAGGTGCTGAAACCTTCAGTAAAATAAGGTAAGGTTAAGCACAACTGACCATATTGAATTCCAGGGTGTTACGTTTTGTTTACACTGGGCTGTTGAAATAATGCCAGATCCCCTTTATTCCTTAACAGGTACAATGTCTCTTTGCTTATTTAGAGAGGAATATAGTGTTGTACTTTTTCAAAATACTATCCTTGATCAACCAACAAGTACCACAGCACCAAACAAATACGCAGAGACAAATTATTATGGAAAATGAAATCAATGTTCTCTATTTCAGTGTCAGCACATTGAAGTAATTGGAGGCATTATCACATCATATCCTAAAATACACAACATATTCAGACACAGTGGTGTTATATCAGGGGGCCCTACAGAGTATGACATTCTTAAGGGACCCATGAATCAGGGAAAAATAATATTTTGGTATGTGAAAGTAAAAAGCAAATCTCTCCTCAAAATTCAATATAATTATTAAAAGTGCTTTGTACAACTAATGAAATTAGTTCCCCTTCCTATTTTTTGTTAAAAAGAAAATGGCAGTCTATACATTTATCTGTCATACATCATTTAAAAATCACACCATCCAAAGTTACAATAAAAACAACTGTGCTAATTAGCCCCAAACCACAATATGCATCCTTACATTATGAAGGTTTATTGGATGATTGGATTGAGATCATATCATTTGTAGAGGAAATGTAATTTGTTAAGAAATTTGAAAAAATACAATTGTATATTAAATTGTATATTAAATCCATTTGAAATATCTCAAAAAGTAATAAAATCAGCCTTAGCAATGGCATCCCAACTCTGTAAAATGCACGCCGCTCCATTCTGCCCAAAGAAAATCAAAAGACCTTGGTATTTGGCGAGAAGGTAAAGGGTAAAATTTCTCAACTGAGCTTACATGGATTAAAAGCTATACTCTAAATGTATAAATTTCTAAAACGATCCTTAACATCTCTGTGTCTGTAGAGACATTAAGCAAATGTGGAAAATGACTAAGCTGTCTTGATGAATATTTCTTTCCTGGGAATCAGTTAAGGGTTTTAGATTTCTTGCTATTTCATGCCCACGTTCATCGAAAATTGCATGTAGGACTTATTTAAATCTTTGCAAATTATGGCTTTGAAATCCCAGTCTGATGTCGCTACTGGTAACCATGGTGTTATGAGGATCAAACATAAATTCATACCCTTCTTATGGGTAATGATCTGATATAAAATAAAATATTGAATACAGCCAGAATTGATGCTCATGGTGATGTTAAACAAGAAAGAAAAACAGTGTGGACAAAGTTTTCAAAAAGGGCTTAAAAATTAAATTGAATGTTTTAGGGCTGTGGGTCTAAAAAGATAGTATTTTGAGCACATTACACTATAGCAAACAGTGTAATTGAGTATGCAAATTGAAACTTCATGATATTGTTTTCCTTTTATAACAATTGCATTGAATTTACTTTTCTATCTGAACCTGAAATTTTCAGAATGGCTAAAACAATACACTGAATCCCTGACACTCCAATTATAGCTATAAGATGTAATAAATCAGAACCTTTCATATTCATGGGTACATAATTTGAAGAAAATTTTACTTTGTTTTAAATAGAAAAATTGGAATATAAAACTGTTTAAATAATAAAACAGTTAAAATGGTTAAAATATTAATACTTAATGTAATTTACACATGTATGTTGAAATAAAAAGTATTGTGTTTTTTCGCAGTTTTAAAAAATGTGCAGATGAATATGCCTGAAGACCTTCAATGAAGTCTGGAGCTATAAAGAAATGTCAGTAGAGCTCTTTATGCCATATCTGCTCTACTTAAGATAAGATCACTTTATTGGCTATATACAATTTCTTGTATTAGGATTTTGTCTTTTCAGATACCCAAAGCTCTCCATCAGACACACAGGCAGGGAGAGAGATACTTGGGGTCAGACCACAGGGTCAGCCATTTATACAGCACCCCTGGAGCAGGTGGGGTTAAGGGCCTTGCTCAGGGGCCCAACAGAGTAAGATTCTTCTGCCAGCCACAGGATATGAACTGGCAATCTTCCAGCCACAGGCACATGTCCTTAGCCACAGAGCCACCACACCACCCCTATGTTTCTGCAAGAAATTCTATATTTTGTTTCTTATTTGCTACTTTTTCCTCTGAGTGTCCGAATTAAATAAGACCTACAATCATTATTTCTTAAAATATACAGTATATGAATGTTTTGTTAGGTGAGTAATGATATTGATTGCTTAAAAATAAATCTACAGTATCTTTCTACAGTTTTCTACAGTATTATTTTCTTAAAAACTCACCCTACATAACCTCCGGTGGAATGGGAATAGCAGGAAATGTACAATAATCATCTGAGAACAGTTTGCCAAAAGCATAAATTACAGAGATCAAAATAGTGAGTGTCCCCTGTTCATTTCCACAGTGGTAGGGTCACAACACGCTTCACAATCAAAGCAGTTTTCAGCAACTTCACAACACAACAAGGACCGAAGAAAGATGACAAGGTTCACCCAAGCTTGCCATTGCCAGACATTTATCAATGATGTAATAAGGACAATGAATGCCCTGAGTAAACTTAATTCAATACACTACTTAGTATTTGAAATACATAAATATGTCAAGTAAAAGACCTTTAATAGACCCCTTTATCTGGATAATAGCATAAGTATTATTTCCCTCTCATTAGTACAAAAACTACCCTGGGATCCAGCTGCCCATCCTTCATCCATTTAATCTGCATTAGCTTCCTCTTTACCTTGTGTTTAATCTGCTTTCCTTCAAGGTATTTTAAATAAATCAATGGGAATACATGATTGTTTAATGATTTTTGGAAGAGCTGCCTTCGACCTCAGCTGCATGATTTAGAATGACTAATTTTACTTTTTACAATTGATTCCTTGCCGTAGGGGGCTATCCATTCCTGCCAAGGCATGTCCAGAAAGAGAGAGGAAGGAGTGAAAGAGAGAGAGAAACAGAGAGCATGAAGGGGGAAGAAAAAAAAACTAGCACGTAAGAAGAAATAATCAAGGTGGGACAAGAGGGATGCTCCTGGTTGATTTTATTTTTATTCTGAAGATGGCCATCGAAAGGTGGAATGGTATTTGTTAGCTTTTCCTGCACAGGCAAATTTCACAGACAAAACAAATACCACTCGAAATTAAAAGATTTTTAAGATTCCATTTTACAAGAATCAAAAATGTTACCCAGGATTGCCATACATTATTGGAGCTTGGTTACTTTGGAGATGGGTTACTTCAGGTGATAGTGTGGATTGTGTAATATCATGACACTGATAACAGCAATTGACATGTTTGGTAATACAGTTTAATTTGCTTAAATTTGTTTGTCATTGGCCATTCTGACTATTATAATCAGAACATTTATTTGTGATGCAGAAAAGTACATACATTTTAATATAAGAATTTTTTCAAAAACATGAAAACTTTTTTTTTATGCAGTCTTCTGTTACATTATTGTATTATTGTATATTGTAGAGCCAGCAGCCATATCACCCTGCAGCTCTCAACTGGCTACCAACTGAAACTAAGCAGGGAGACCTCCTAGGAAGCTATGGTTGCTGCTGGAAGTGGTATTAGTGGGACCAGCAGGGGGTGCCCACCCTGTGGTCTGTGTGGGTCCTAATGCCCTGGTATAGTGGTGGGGATACTATATTGTAGTGGGCACTGTCTTTTGAATGTTAAACCGAGGTCCTGACTCTCAATAGACATTAAAAATCCCCGGGCATTTCTCGATAAGACTATGGAGTTATCCCGGTGTCCTGGGCCAAATTCCCCCCCCCCCTCCTCAGCCTTTACCGTTGCCTCCAAATTGTCCCCATGTATTACTGGCTTGCATTTGCCCTGTGATGGACTGGCACCCTGTCCAGGGTGTACCTTGCCTTGCGCTGGATGCTTGCCAGGTAGGGTCTGGCTTTCCACAACACTGTATGGTATAAAGCGGTTTGGCAAATGACATGACATGTATATTGTATTTCGTGTTAATTCACGGTCTAGAGAAAACTAAAATTAAATTATGATTAATAATTACTTAAAATGAAAAAAATAAGCCACTAGAAAATCTTGTTTTCTTTGCAGTTAAACTGCTTTTTGCTTATCCTTTTCACTGTATTTCAATGCATTCATAAATTAATTAAGAATTCATTCTTAATTTCCACTGTGTTATATAAATAGTACCAGTCACTTGTAGAGAAAGTGTTTCCCGTTGTTGATGGACAGATTAATCACAGAGTGATTAAGTGTATTAAAAGTGATTTACTGTATTAAACAGTATTATTATAGAATGGGTAGAAGTGTTTCAGGTACTAGACACAGTCAGGATTAATTCCCAGTGAGTAATGGTATTTTACCAATTGTACACAGAGAAACTATATATGTTATTTTGAAGCCATTTATGCAAATCTGTAAACAGTCGCTCATTACAGGGATAGCACCCATGGACTGGAGAACTGATAACGGGGTGCCCATCCATAAGAAAGAACAATTAGAACTGAACTAGAGGCTTACATACAATATATCCATTGAAATAGTCTGCACAGAATTAGCAAGGGCAGGTCTTAAGGAACAAGGCCCAATGAACTTGTTAGAGTCATTGAGCATGCAGCAACAGTATTGGATATACACAGGGCATATGATATGAGATTAGATTTTCAGTAGACTTTTCTCAAACTGCAGACATTCAGGGGACACACGCATGTTTGGACTATGAAGAGATTACTAAATAGAAAATCAAAGTACACATAAGGGGTGAATACTCAAACCGGATAATGCAATTAGTAGAGCACCACAGGGATCTGTACTAGGACCACTGCTCCATGTGGTGTAACGCAGGGAGTGTCTGGTGTGGGGGGTGGAGCCCCAGATTAAGGAAGACGCGTTGCCGTTGGAAACCACACCTGACGTGAATAAGTGAATGAAAGACAGGTGTAGAAGTGGTTTAAAACTAGCTGTAGTGGTGAGAGAACAAATGCGGAGGCTCTGCTGTAAGAGAGCTGGGCTGAAGCGTGACAGTAGCGGGTGTGAGACGATGCGCTGTTAGAAAAGCGTGCTGCCTCGTATGAGCGAACAAAGACTTGATTAACCGCTGTAGAAACCCCGTGAGGGGGTGGAGAATAACGACAATTCCGGAGGGGATTGTGGACAGGAATAGCCTGCGAGGAAAAGAGTGAAAACGTCAGACTGATAAAAGAAACGGAGCTTTATGAGATTATCGAAAGATTTAAATGGACAGCATCTTGCTAGGGTGTGAGAGCAGGGCTGTCGTGTCCGCTGTATGAGTAAGTTGTGATTTGTTAAATGAGGTAGTATGGGTGGTTGTGTGGTAGAGGGACCCTCCCCCTGGCAATACATGATATCGGGGAAGTGAGTGGGGGGTCTATCTAGCTACACCCTCTGGGAAATAGTGCAATGGTGGCTGGGCACAGTGAGGTGTGCTGGCAGCTGAGAGTTCACAACCTAAGGGCATGAGAGTGAGATGCTAGAAAGGTTGTGAGTGTGTGTGTGTTAGAGGATGGACAGTGTGTTGGGTCTTGGCACTGTGTAGTGCGGAAGAGACTCGGTGATGTAGTTAGTATGTGTTTGTGTAACCCAGCCTGGTGGTGTCAGGAGAGGATATCAGGGCTGGAGGTGGACCTGGGAGTCTGTGGCACTGGTTGTGTGTGAAACAGTGACCTAATGGAGTAGGAGCAGGAGGCTCCTAGCAGTAAAGACAACAGGGTGAACTTGAGACTCTGGAAAAGGTCCAGAAGTAACGGAGTGTGGAGTCATGTATCCTATTACCCCAATGACATGGCACTACATCTATTAAGTTACATCAGTGACCCATGGTTAATTAAAAAGTTGAGTTAGGAGATGATACCAAATCAGGAGGCTTATTAAACAATGCAATAGCAGAAAATGAAATTAAAAAAATCTTTAGAGAAATATACTGTAATTAAAATTTAAATCTAATCTAAAAAGACCTAATGTTTATGTTGGCACACTATTGTCTTCTTATAGACAATGCGGGAAAGCAACTACAAAGGCAAACGGTGTTAGGATATGTAGTTAAAATGTAGTATATACTGTAAATCAAGGTTATGTTAAAATTACACAAAACACAAGTAAAGCCTTATTTAGAATATTGTGTATAATTTTGGTCACCTTGTTTTAGGAAAGATATTGCTGCTCTGGAATCGGAGACGAGATGTCTATACATATAAACAAAACAATCCTTATCCTTCTGCACCCGGTAATATTTTTCCTTTAACTATCCTTTGGCAAGTGGACTGCCTTTCAGAGTTTATTATTGCTTAAAGTGAAATTAAAGTGAGGTTAAATTGCTGTACCTCTTAAAGTTCTGGCTCTCAGCCTGTGCTGTCATCTTTATTTGGCAGCAGGTATCTGGAAGCTGAAATCATCAAGGCTGCTAATTAAAATGTTCCAGACAATTGGCAGAACTAGTACTTGTTCTTGGCACTCCTTTTTAGCACATTTCCAGGCCGGAACCGCGTAGCTATGAAGCCATATATTTATCACCTGTTCTGTAATTAGAGATTATTTTTAAAAACTGTATATGTTACTGAATCCACCGTGACCCAACTTGAGTTAATGTTACTTAATGTGAATACACTGGTTTTGATACCACTTATATTAGACATTTTCATTAACTTAGTTACATACAGTATTTAAATATCATTAACACTGATGGTGAAAACTGACATTGCTACAGAAATTCATCATGGTATATTACAGCAGTGCCTTGCAAGCTGGTTGAAGGCACATTTAAACATTTAACTGTATTCTAGACCAAAGAGCTAAGGTGTGAAAACTAAACTGGGGTGGACATTAAAATAGACGTGTTGGAGTGGTCAGCAATTGTTTTTATGCAGCCATTTTTAATTGTGAACAAAAGTAATCACATGTTTTTGAAGGAAATCACAATTTAAAGTCCTGATATGTATGACACTCCCTTCCAGTACACAAGCTCATTTCTAAGCCTTTCTGTCATCATCATTGCGTCATGAACGCAAGCCACAAGAATAATACAGTAGAGGAGACAGTGACATAAAGCCTGTGCCCATATTCAGAACGAGTTACTCCGAGGTTGATAGGTAAGGCTTTGGATGAGAGTGGCACAGTGTCTTTTTTTCGTTCCTACCAAGACTTATAGGGGCAATCAAAATGGTGATGTCAAATGTAAAGTATAAGCTCTTATCACGACACAAAACAGTACCCGGTCATGTAAAATGCAGCAGTATCTGCCTTCTAAAAACATAATGGCCACAAATTTCAAATACCACAATAAACTTGGTTATCCTGTGGTCTTCTTGTGAGTTCTGATATAAGCTTAACTTATACATTTAACCAAAATGAATGGCATTTGAAAAGATATTGAACTGTGAAATATTTTGCTAAAGCTACAGTGGTATGACAAATTTCAAGTTCAATATAATAAAACAATCTACATCAATCTGTGTACAGACATTTCCTGTAATGTAAGAACGTCAGAAAGTTTACAAACAACACGAGGCCATTCAGCCCTTTTGAAATTGGCAACTAATTGATCCAATAATGCCATCCATCCGTTTCTTGAAAAATGTCGGGGCCTCAACAACATGGTTGTTGCAGCTTGTTCCGTATCTTTTGTGTAACTGCCTCCTGGCTCATTTTCAAATGCTCTTTCATGTATTTTCCACTTGTGCTCTCTGTGTACACTGAGCTCTATCAGTGCCTTTAATAATTCTGAATCGAATAAAAAAATAAATTGGGATGCGAAGAGATTTTTTTTTCTGGCAATAATTGAGAGTAACTGAATGAAGAGTAATTGATTTTCCCTCCCTTATTCATGTGTTCTATTATTTGCTGGACGGAATACCGTATTTCCTCCCACTGGCCTAGAAAAACATGAGCCTCGAAGGATAGGCTGCCCGTGGACAAACAGGACTTGCACCAAAATGCTGACAGGCTTTCCTCAGTGTCTTTCTTTGCCACAGTGTTTGTCCCTCCTTCATTTCCGTTGCATCTCCTTCACTTAATGAACTATGAAGGTTCATAACAATTACTAGAAATCTCATCATCCTCAGTCTTAAGCTCCCCCTTCCTGTTTCTTCTCTCCATTCCTTTTCTTTCCTTCTCTCTTTCTCTGGGGGCTGGCAGGACCTGGGGCTCTCAGGGGCTGAGTTAAAAGTCTGCACACAGAAGCAGCCCTTTTAAGGCGCCGTGTTTTCATTCATCTTTTCAGCTGTTTAAGTCGGAGGGCAAACCATTTAAAGGAGTTCCCCCTCCACCCGGTCCCTTTTTCCAAAGGGGCCTGCAGGATCCTGTTTACTCAAAGTGTAAACTTATTAAGCCAGTGATGTCAGATTAAAGGAAGAATGGGGCCAAAATCAAAGCCACTAACCGACACATAAAAGGCAATCGCTGGCAACCAATCTGTTCGACTTCCAACGATTTGCACTTTGTGAATAAGGGTCAATCTGCTATTGGCACCCAAATGGTAATGTTCTTATGGGACATAAGCTGCTTTAACAGCTGAATAAGTGAGAGCAAGTCACAAGGCCTCACCTAATCAACCAGCCATGAAGAAAGGCCATGCTATCTGTTGGAGGTAAGCTGGCTAAATTGTGATTAGGGATGATGTACAGTTTGGGAGAGCTTGTAAGAAGGGTGTGGAGGAGTCTCCTGGAACTTTATACTGTACATATTGACCAATTATATTCCTCTTTCTGTGATCCAAAGAAGATTGCAATTTTTTTTCTAGCTCATTCAACTTTACCTGGCTCATGTTTTTTGTGTTTTTTATACATTGTAGTTTTGTTTTATTGGACTAAATTGACAATGGATTGTGACTGCCAGTAACAACTTGTTACTGTATATTTGGTATGTGCTCCCCAAGTGGTCATTACACACACTTCATACTGTACATTCCATGTTGAACAAGACATTCAGTTGGTGAAACACAATTTTAAATAATAATAATAATTTTTAATAATAATAATAATTATTCCTTATATCTGAAAAGTTTCATCATTCATCTTCTTACCATTTCATCGAATACAGGGAAGCTGGGTCAGAGCCTATTACTTTATATGTGTTAATAATAGCTTTTTGTTTAACCTGATGAGTCAGTTGACAACAGTTTTGCATATACAGTGACAGTCTGGACAAAGAAGTACACAATAATGATACATGTAAGATAAAATAGAGAAAGACAATAAAAAATAACATCCCGGGTATACATATAACATAACAGAACTGAGCAACGGTAACACATGCTAGAGTCAGGCAAGGGGAGACAGCCTTAGATATGAAGGACAGGTTCAGCTCCCTCAGCAGAGTGTTCCAGGCACTGGAGGAGGCACATTGAACTGACTTGCGCTCGAAGTCAGTAGTTGTTCTTGGGCAGTTAAATTCCATACAGGTGCTACATCTTACATTATGGGATTGTACAGAGAATTGCAATTAACTATTAATAATAGGAAGGTGTTTTTGTCATTAAAAATTTGTAAATTATTTTAAACAAGGGATCCATTCAATTAATCAAGCAAAGAATATTGATTACAATGAAAAGTGTGATACTGCGGGTGACACTGGTTAATCTTAAGAATGAATAGTGTACGACGTCACCTTTCCCAAGAGTTGTTTAAAGGCTGTTCTGTGAACCTTATCACCTTATAGGGAAAACAAATATTTAAACCAGTGTATGCTTGGAGGTATGTGTAAAACAAGTTTTGTTTTACAAAGGAAACCAAGCAAAGACTTTACTTTAGCTTATAATTCATCAATATGAGTTTTAAACATTAAAGAACTGTCCAGCCAACAGCTTCATTGTTTAATTTGATGCTGACAACATTTAGTAAAATGGATGTTGTATTTTATTATTATTATTATTTTTAAACCATTTTGATATCTGTAATGTTCAATTTACATGTACAAGACAAACATGACATTTAGGCCATGCAATGTAATTGACACAAATAAACTCAAAGATTGAATTCCACAAAACCTTGTGCATTTCACAATGGGCTGTGCTCAAAACCCAATACCACAAAAACTGTTTTTAAATGAGAAACTCTTGGTATTGGATATGATTGCACTAAGTATAATTAGAGGGGTACAGTGGTGCAGTATTTACCATTGCTTCTTCACATTACTGGGGCTCCAGGTTCAATTCTGGACTGGGTTTGTGATCTGTGTGGAGTTTGAATGTTCTTCCTGTGTACGTGTAGGTTTCTCCTGGGTGCTCTGGTGCCTCGCACAGTCCAAAAACATACTGGCAGGTTAATTGTCTTGTGGGAAAATCGGCCCTGTTGTGAGTGCACGTATGTCAGTGTTTGTATCTGTGTCTGCCCTGTGATGGACTGGTGTCCCAGCCAATGAGCGCCCTCCCTTGTGCCTGTTGCTTGCTGGGACAGACTCGACTCCGGCTCCTTGTGATTCTAAATTGGAAGAAGCATTAGTTTGAGAATGGATGGATGGATGAATATAATGAATAGATTCCTCATTTTTTTCAGGGAATGGATGAGGGTCAAGTTTTTATGAGTTTCCGCCAGAAGCAGTGAGTCCTGAGATGTTCCAAGTGCCTGCAGTCTCATGGTGGCGTCAGTGAGGGACATGCGTCTCCTCCAATTGGAGCTGAACCTCCTGTAGGTTGTTGTGGTGACCTTGACATGTCAAAAGAAGAAGGGTGTGATGTGTGGGCAGGGTGGAGGACCTTTCTGCACCTCCTCTTCTAGTGTGGGTACAGGTGCCCACACTACAGCCAATGCTGTAAACTAAGACGTCAAGATACAACCTGGGATTCCCAACTGGGTGGGTATAAAAAAAATAGTTGCAGGTTCTACATTGTAGAAAAAAAGGTACTTCAAATGTGTTTAGTGACACATATACTGTATTAAATAATATCAATTTAGTCTATAACTTCCTACAGTATATGGGCATTATTACAATATGCGACATCAGGACAGACTACAATTGCAGCTTAGAACATCATAGCAATGGAATTTATGTAGTCATGCCTGATCTGTTAAAATAAAATTCTCTCTATATACAATCAGGAATTTTTAAAATACAATTGTATAAGGAGGACCAAACTTGAGGTTATTTTCATGAACTGCATTGTGGGTAGCAATGACGTAATTGGAAAAGGTATAGGCAGCACTTAGCACATAACAGGCAATTCAGCAAGATTTGATTTGAATTGTGGGCTTTTGGTGGTCATTTGGTCATTATCTGATCATCTTTCTGATTAACATTATGTACTGCCTGAACCTTTTCTGGCAATTGGCAGACATTATTTTGAAGTGTTACCCAATTTTTAAGTGTGTACATATTATTGGTATGAATATTGTTTAACTTGTTTTATCACAGTGCAATGGGAGACAGAAAAGTTTCATGACTTCTATTTCTGTCCTTTTTCATAACATCGAAGTAAGCAGCCTTGGATAGCTATTTCACCCTTAATAGGGCTCATCATCATTTCATAGCTAACTATGACCAATGATAAAGCACTATGAATTTTACATCTGCTGTCAGTTTAGCAAGTGCTGGATATTTCTTGCATTTAAAATAATGTTTCTTGCTGAGAGAATGCAAAAACCTATCATACGTGGACACATGTTGTTCAAAGAATGTGACTTTTTCAATAAGGTGTGTTTAGCTGGTATATTAAAAACATTAAAAGTAATAATGAACACTTGGCTTGTTTCTAATACATTATTAATTATTCTAATACGTTGTTTACATTATTCTAATACATTTCATTATACATCTAATACATGTCCTCTTAAATGAATTTTTAATGCAACAATACAGTGACTCGGTATGTCACAAGTGGTAGAAAAGTGCTCAAAATAAAAATAAAGTTTGCATTGAAAAAAATAAATATAAAAACTGTAAGATGCAATAATAATAAAATTAACCATAAAGATGGTTAAAATAATAAATTTTTCATAGAGAGCTACATTGCGTTCTTTAACAACAGTTTCAAAATTATCTTAAAGCAATATGGTCTCATTTTTAAATACTTGTACTGTATAAAGTGCTTTAAATTTCTATTTACAAAGGTCTAGATATATTGTGAAGCTGTATGATTTGTACATTCATTGAAATTAAAATTCAAAACAGGTCAACAATAAATTTACCCTACCTCCATTCAAAACCAATATGTCAGTATTGTTAATATAAGTCAATGAACAAATTGACTGAAGCTCTCGTTTTGATTGATTCCTTTAACTGTGTAAAAGATGAAGGTTGGCAGTTATTTGATCAAATGTTGCTAAGTACTATTTCATGTATGCAAATACAGCAAACCGTTACAGGACAAGACTTTTCTTAAAATCCTTTTTGGTAAAAGCTGCATTTATTAAGCAGGAATAAATGCTTATAGTGAGGATGATAAAAGTTTTTTTTTTATTACAACCCAGCTATATAAACAAAACATTTTCTCAACGACTTCAAGCAAACTCCTACAGTTACCTAAACACCAACGATTAAGACTGAGGTCTTACTTCTATCAAACATGTTTTTGGAATTTCTTGATTTCAGTCTTTGAAGTTAAGGGGAAATTGCCGTGCTTAAAAAGTTAGAAAACCACGGCTTCTCTCACCCCATCCCTTAAAAGGCTAACCGGGATTAAAAATGTTGGGATGAGGAATCAAATGAAGGGAGCTACTCCCGGTAAAGACGGAAAAGTACAAAACTAAGCTTAGAAAAAAAAAACTCAGAATAAAAAAAGTTGACTTGTTGAGAATGCAAATCACCCCAATCCCATTTTATGCTAATAAAGAAAAGGAAAACATTTCAATGTATTCCTGTCTTGTAACTGCCTGGCTAAGAGCCTCTAAATCCCTACCATTTACCAAATTAAACTAATTTAAAGTGCTTCCAAAAGCCACATCTGTAGGCTGACGTTTGTCCCTGCCTTTCACTTTGGGCCCCGGGAAACCGTTCTCCATCCCATTGATCCTTGAATAGTCATGCCTGTCAGGGAGCCATATCAACCATTATCATTCTAATTTTACTGCCTTTCTTGGTCCCTAATCTAATTTGCAATGATGCTTAAGCATTTCGCGAGGCCGCAGCACTTTCTTCAGAATTTCAACAAGAGCATTAAAGGCCCCAATTTACATTAATGAAGTGCACATTTAATTAGGGGGGAAAGAGGGGAAATGGAGGGCTCTTGAAGAGCAGCCGCGGTTTGATATGATAGGCACTCGGAAGAAGTTATTTGGAACCAAAGGGCTACCTTCTAGAAACATCCCCTAATGCCATCCTAATATTTCCCTGAAGCACTGTGGGCCTGTCTTTTTCAGTGAACCAAGTCATTCTGATGTTCCAGGATGAATTCTTCAGAGGTCAGACTTGACTGAAGGTTCTGAAAGAAAGGGAAAAAAATTGCTGTCATTCAATGGTTTCCTTGAGTTGTGGCAAATGTTTTTTTAGTGTTTGGAGATGAAGCAAGTCTAGGTGCTACAACTTGCTCTTTGTTCTGCTTACAAAGTATTTCGCTAAGATTTGTTTAGTTTTTTTTTCCTTTTATGGAATTTACCCATCACTTGGCAGAGGTAACCATCTGGTTGTTTTGTTGAAGAACAAAAGACAACAACCAGTTCTTGAAGTTTATATCTTGCTTGTGTCTATTGCTTCCATGCACATGACAGGTCTCTTCAAAGATGCCTGCCAGTAATACTGAATAATAATAATAATATTACACTTATATAGCAGTTATCTGGACACTTCACAGGAAGTGCTTTACAGGAAATGGGGACTCCCCTCCACTGCCACCAATGTTTGTCAGCTATCAGTGGGGAGAATGTAATAGCATTACATAGACATATGTAAGAGCATCTGTATCTTGGATACTGTTTATTGGTCAGTATAATATGAAACAGGCACCTGAAAGCTGCAGGCACCTCTGAAGGATTTCAGGAAAGCAGTGCAGTCAGAGGGTTAAGTGGACTATGTGGTACAAGTTAATGACTTATGTTAAAAACAAAAAAGGAGTACTGTTAGAAGAAGCCAGATAACAGGAATAAGGTGTTATTGGACATCAAGACAGCCATGGTCATCTTCTCACTTACATTACCTTGAGAAGTGAGAAATGAAGCTTTACTTGTATATAAGATGCTGAAACCTCAATTCTGGAGCTGGTGTCCAACAGTGGCTCTAATGCGTTGTAAAAAGTTTACATCTGAATACAGTTCTAATAGGGGGCAATCTTTCCAAATTGAAGCTAGGAGGGTGAAAGGCCATTAAGCTGTCTGTGAAACCCCTGCAGTAAATCACGAATATTGAACATGCTCTGTTGTCCCAGGAGTCATCCATTTACCATTACTACACCCCTCTTTCCTCTGTAAGGAGGAGGTACAGTATACTGTTACCTTCCCAAGCAAAGCCCCACTCCTCCAGGTGCCAACACTTCCAATCAGCCCTGGTTCAGCTGGCCAAGCCTGTTCCGCTACAGCTGAGCCTGGCAAATGAACTACCATGCTTGGGAACACAGGACACTGCTCCTCTCTCACCTACAGGGTTTTTGGGATAGCCTTACACTGCCTCACCATTATTCCTGGTTACTATGCAGCCCACACGTCCAGCACCTGTGATTCCCCACAGTACAGCCTAAACTATTTTCTCAAGCATCCCCACCTTGATGAATCCAACAGGTCTGTATTCCTGTACACCTGGCTCTTACCAGTTAGTAAGAACATGTTGTTAAATTCTCATGATTCAAATGTGTTATCCCTCTCTCTCTGTATGCATGTATGATATATTATAGTTAAAGTATGTTACTTCACTTTATATTTTCAATGATCAACCTACTATGTAGTATATAGTATATTATAGATAAAGAGAGAATAAAGAGTGTACAGATTCTTAAAATAATTAAAAGGAGACATGTCATGGTCTGTTTTGTTTTCACAGTTAAAGTAGAAGTCACTTCAAATATTTTCCAGAGAAATTCATTTTTCCCTTTATAATTTCTACGCTATGATGTTTGTGACTTCTTAAAATGAAAAACATACAAATTGTATATTCATCCATCCATTGGTAGGTTTATTGGCTTCTGGGAAAATTAGCCCTGAGCGTGTCTGTGTGTGGCTCTCCTGCAACCCTGGATTGGGTAAACTGGTTAGAAAATGAATGGCTGAGAGGAATAACAATCTGGCAACTCTAACAAAAAGCTAAAAAAGATCTGAGGATCTCATAACAAAGCGAAATTTGAACATTATGTTCTAAAACTAAAATAATCAGATTTACTTTATATAAAAGTACTTTTTATTATAAAAAGTGGGTATTGCAGATTAATTTTCATTTTGAAATACAGAACAGTGGTTTTCTTTAAGTTATTGTGATATTGGTTTTCACAGGATATAAGAAGATTACTTATATTTTAGACGCCTTTTTCAAAATGCTTGATTAGCATGAAAGTAGTGAGTCTGCAGCGCTCGAGCAGCAGAGTATACTTCTTGAGAGAATATTGCTGTCCCTTGTTACTACTATCAGTGCTTCACTTCTTGGTGAGGCCGGGCTCCATCGTGTGCTCACTGAGAAGTGAAAGCCCTTCAGTCGTGCAGTAAACAGACCCATTGTGAGTTTGTTTTGAAAATGTCTGCAGGCTAGACTGACAGGGATTAAGGACAGCCTTCAACCAGAGAGCCCAGGGAAGAGCCAATCTCGACATGAGAGTGACAATCCTCACACTGTGGAAAAAACACCCCCTCCCTCCTTTCTTGCCATGGTTCAAAAGTTGGATTTTTCTTTTCTATCTTTTTTGAGGGGAAAGGAGGGGGGGGGGGAGTAGGGGAGTTGGTTGGAGATACTGGGCTCTCTTCAAGCGACTACACTGTGCTTCCCAAAAAGGAGGGCCTTTTCGGTTTGGGTGGCACAAAGAAGAAATATATTCATAGTGAGTGGTGGTCTTCAAGCTAAACACTAGGAGGAGGTGGACAGAGTCTTCTCAAACAATCATTGGATTTAATATGAAAAGGCAAAGCTATAAATTCATCTATTTGCTCTTTCCTGACCCCTTGCTTTCACTGCGCTCCACACTGAGCACTCCGGGAAAGACACAATACGATTGCCTGTCACAATATTGAGAAAAATTGAAATGAGGAAGAAAGACCACCAGATGCTTTATTGTCTTTGCCGTTTCCACATAATTAGTCAGGAAGAAAAGCCCTTGGCCTGGTTTCTTTGCAGTGAATGAACTTGAAGATTGCTACACAGCAGTGGGTTTTTATGATTCATTCTCTGTTATCCTGCATAACCCCCCCCTCCCCTTACACTCCTCAAACCCCTATCTATCTCTTTTCTGTTTTTTTAACACTACCAGCTACTTTATCACCATTAGGGCAGCCTGTAGGGTCCTAACACTTAAAACGCAGTGATGCAAAAGTTTAACTGTGCGTGGCAGATGTCCATGAAATTGGTTAACATACAGCACACAATGCTATCTCCAGGCATGCATTGGATCCCCTGCTGACTGTTGGCATCAATTCCATAGCTTTACACAAAGTGTCAGTCTGTATACTTGTACACAGCTGCTGTGTTTGTGACTTCAAGGCAGGCAGAGCATCTGAATCTTGTGTTTGCAATCTCCAGCCACCAATGGCTGGAGGGGGAGGAGGTTCACCAGGTGCTTTAATTAGAGTAGCTCAACAATTTAAGATGGACTATGTACTGCATATTGAAAAAGATAATTTTGTTGTGAAGTTAAATAGGTATAGATGAGCTTTTATTCTATTTGATTGTCCTTCCTGCACTTACACAATTGGAAAAAGAAAAGATATGGGTGTATGAGCACAAGAAGGTAACTTGATTGGTTTATTGTTTGTACTGTTGTACAATATCTTCTTAGTAGACTGCTGTCTGAGATGCATATATACCAAACATATGAAGACAGGGTCTTCTTCTAATCTGATTTTCCACGGGGGAAAAAGAGCCCATGGTGTATGCATAACACCACACTCAAAAACAGCAAAGTACTTTATAAGACATTAAGAAAGAAAGTCATACAAATGAAAGGAAGACATTCAGTCCATCTTGATCTCTTGATTGAACATAACCTTAACTGGAAAGGAGTCCTTGTATAATGCTTATACATATGCATGGTTAAATACAATAGTCCAGTGAAGACACAGAGCTCAGGGTGTGCGTGAGTGTTGACATTAGTCAAGCAAGGGCCTGGGTTGTTTAAGAGAGACTGATTTAACAGCATACAAGTCTATCCTTTGCTATTTTAACAGTTCTGACTTGCCCAACACCTGCAGACTCAGTGTTATTCGTGGGAGCTGTAATAGTG
The DNA here is from genome assembly GCF_055471065.1 of Atractosteus spatula. Lineage (NCBI taxonomy): Eukaryota > Metazoa > Chordata > Actinopteri > Semionotiformes > Lepisosteidae > Atractosteus > Atractosteus spatula. Next base: position 58,652,785 of record NC_142708.1, on the reverse strand, counting down.
CCTCATCTATTGCTTGCATCTGTTGTTTCCACAGCAAGGTTTGTGGTGTGAATGGGGGAACAGTGCACATTTTTCTAAATGTTGTCTACCATTCACCTAGAATGACCTGACTATAACAATGTAAGAGAAGAGAGACGAAGAGAGTTACTGCATAGATGGTCAATAAGAAACAGAGCATACATGCTGTTTTTAACAGCATCTACCAATCCTATTTTTTAGTCCACTGTCTGTAAAATGAAATTAGAAGAGATCTAAACCTTAATTATCAGTACTAATTTTAATTAATATATTTAAGGCTATAATCCTTAACTGAGAATAAAATTACCATTGTACTGTACAAGCAGTTATGTTTTTTGAGAAAATATTGCTTTTTCCTCCTTAATTCATATTCCAAACTTTGGCTGCAAATTGAACATTTTTTTTAGAAATGTTAGCAATTCCTTGTAGAGAACTTGAATAACAAATCACACAGATTATTGTGAGCACATATTTGAGTATTTTCTGTTTACACTCAATTATGTAAATTAAATAAGAATTTTACAACACACTATACTCCAGAGGCAGCTTTATGTCTTAATCATCACAAGATATATTTTACAAGAGACAATTTTCTTTCTTCAATACAGTTTACTGTGTAAAAAGATTACAAGCATTTATTTACTTGCTTTACAAACATACAGTAGAATTTAATAACTTAACCATGTAAGAAATTCTTTAAGTAAGGAAACCAATATATGTAAACAAAGTATACATATTTATAAATATATATTTATAGTAAAACAATGTATAACATCTAAATATATATTGCAAGGCAATGCAATAAAAGTATAAAAAACTACTGAACAGTAGCAAGAGTAATATGTATAATCATAGTTTTGAAAACTATCTTATAAACAGTAGCTGAATGTGTGCATTCTGTGAATTCAGAAGGAAATTATTCAACTTTTTAATCCTGTGTTGTAAAAAATATTGCATGAAATCCTGTTAAACTACTAATTGTATATTTCCATGTGACTAAGAAGAAGTGGGCACGGAAGTCAGTTTCCTAAAAAAATGTGCAACTGTTATTTTTTACTCAGAGTACCAAAGAAACTCTGAATAGTGGCCTGCAGCTTGTTTTTCTGTGAACAATATATACTGACACCTTCGAAGCAAGTGAATTTACATGGTTCCTGCATAAATATTTTTCTGTATGAAAGCATCGCACTTGAATAATATGTATATAGTGTCTCACTTTCTACCAGACATCCTTTCATTATATGGACAGGTTTTTCAAAGGAGAAAACAATAGAAAGAAAAAAAGCTGGATACCATTGCAGATAATATAAGGGATCAGTTTAGGGTGCCTCACTATCACCAGACTCTGGTCCCTCATACATAAGCACCCACCTTCTTCTTTCCCCACCAGGCGAGGTGAATGAATAGCCCACTTTATTATGGAAGCCGTAAGCAGTCAAACAGTAACGCCAGCCTCCATTCTTCGCCCCCTCCAGGCCCATTATTAAATAGGGCTTTATGGGCTCTTGTAAAAGTGTTCTCTCCTAGGAGGCCTGCATAATGAGAGCTCAGTGGGTGCCAATTAAAGCCTGTGGCTGCGCTTGTGGGTGGCCTGCCTGAAACCCCATTTCTGATGTTCCATTCCCACCCCTCATACTACGACCCCGGCCAGGCCACTTTTATGCGGCTGACAGCTTCATGAAGCACAAAACATAGAACGATACATGGCATGAAATTGGCAACAAAGCCAAGCAAAAGGGGGAACAATCCCTGAGCAGGATGTGATCACAACATGCCTGAGTGGATCTGGAAGCAGATGCCGGTGCCAGGTATTGTCTCCTTGACTGAAAAGACATGAACCCGATGAAACTCGGGACAACAAGCTTTCCTCAATCCCCTGAAAGAGAAGGAGGAGGGGGACTGGGGGCGTGTCTGGAAGAGCAGAAGGGGGAGGTGGGGTCTGTGGAGTGGAGTGGGGGGTGGGGTGGGGGTTAAAACCAATGAATAAATCAGGGGGCAGCAATAGTGGGGTACAGAAAAAAAAGGTGGGGAGAGAATATGCTAAAGAGATTTCTGTGCAGAAAGCAATACTGCCCAGTCCTTTGCAGCTGTAACACTTCACAGACAAAGGGTCCTCAACAGATGGGATTCTTAGAGAAAAGAGCTGAGTGATCTCCAGTTAAGAATCCCCCCTATTTGTTTAGTCTGTTTCAGCAGGTGTCTTTAGAAGGGGCAGTCCTGCAGGTTAAGTGGGCTGGCGCTTGGTTTTTATATGGGGCAGTCAATGTATCACTGGCTTGGTTTCTTTTTATATATGCGTGTCTATGTGTTTGGGTGCACTGCAATTAATCCTGTTAAGCCCCGGGGTCCATGAACCTCAAAAAATATTCAATACAAGTACGCCTGCTCCCTCTTCTCCCTCTCCCATACAGTACAGTCCAGAGCTTGCGAGACCCTTTTTTTTCCTGGAGTTTTCTTTGTGTTTTCTCTTGGGCAGGTGTTCCCGACGCGTAAAGTGGTTAAAGTGGAGGTTTATCAAAGAATGTCATCTTTTTTTTTTTTGTTATGGCACATGTGAATCCATTAACCCAAGGGGGGGCTTTAAACATAATAAGGAGACAAGAAAAATAGACAACTAAAAGATCTAAATGTGCGAATGATGAATGGAAGTTAGTTCCCAAGTGTCAACACAGTGGCCCCAGATAATGTCAGTGGAGTGAACTCATTTATTCTCTGAAACAATTCATGTTAGGTAGGAATGGTTACAGGTGGTGTTACAGAAGAAATAAAAGTTATTCACATTCACATGATTGTGAGGCTATCTTCTTCTACAACAACAGTATTATTGAGCCCTCCTCAGAAACATCTTTACTTATAGTACAATTGCATGTCTTTCAGTGGACTTTAGGAATGGTGATATAATTGGGCTTTTCTCCCATATGATGATGAGATTCACCCATCCTGTACTGGGTCTTTTGGGAATGCTGGCATGAATACATTTTTTTGTTTTCTTTGAACTACAGATAATTGCTAACCAACAAGCAGATACTGACATTTTAACTTTATTTAGCCACATTCCACAAAATTACTTGATCAACCCAGGGCGTACAGTATCTCCATTACTCTCCCATCATTAATCTGCACTGGAAATTACCCTTCCAAATTATTTGAGTTTGTTTTCTTTTAATTTGGAAATATTTCCATTGTGAAATGCTATTATGTTATTTCCTTAATTAAATATGTTAAAGTTGTAAACAAAGGTTGGAAGCACTTTTCTAAAAGGAGTCTTAATTTATTGCTGTGCTTTATTCCTACATCTTTAAAACAATAGCTATGGACTATTTACATTACATATTATATTTTAAAATAGGTGTTTTTGCGCAACATGTCCACTATGTGTTTGCTTGTATGTGATCTTGCTCCAGACAAACTTAAAAACATCATGTGTATAAACTTGTACTGGAATTAGAATAACCAAGCTTCTTACTTATATAACTTATAAAACTTATATAACTTACTTGTCATTTACTTCTTACTTATATAACTTGTATAACTGTGTTGCAGTTCCACTACACATACTGCCAAGTAGAACCAGTGACCGTTTCTAGGTGGGGGGTTAGGAGTAGGAGGTGCTGGACCAATCTCACATTGAAGATCTGATCTGCTACGCTAGGATTTCATGCTCTTTAATCCCATAAAGCTCTGGTTCTCAAATCTGGTCCTAGAGTGTGCTCTGGTCTTAGTTTAAAAAAAAAATACCCCAGTTCAGTGGTTGTCAGTTCTTGTCCCGAGTCGCCTCTCTTCAGTTTTTTGGTCCCTTCTGACTTATTTCATTTTTCATTTTGAGATCTTTTTCAATTGGCTTTCAGCTCTTAAAAAGCTGAATGAGATTAATTGCTCCAGACCCTGTGCTAATTTGTGAGTTTCAGGACTGCCCTCATTCAGGTGTACAGATGAGATTTAACTAATTGGAGTGAAGGAAAATGAAAAACACTGAGCTGTTTAATCAGAATTAAAGGAGGAAACTGTTAATTAGCAAGATGACACTGCATAAAAGGTGTTATTAGAAATCATGCACTTTAACTATGGTATTGTTGAAGCAATGCTATTGTAGTTTTCTAGTGTTAATAATATTGTTGTGTTAACATTAATGACTGTATTACACTAAAATATAGTAATTTAAGTTTAATAAAATCAATTTTGAGTGAATTATTTGTAATGTCACTGAAGTTTCAGAAAACAGAAACGCACAGAGATAAAAATAAGATTTTGCTAGAAGCTGTTATGGCACTATTTTTCTTAATGCAGCACATAAATGTGCACAAAGGGCTAAGCATACACACAAATCAGGTACTTAATATACTTTGAAAAATATAGCTACTGATTATGATCCACTTTCAGATCCAAAGTTGATGAAAAAAAGATCAGTCTGCTTTTTCTCTGCTACATTTTCCACATCTATCACATGGATGACCATGCACTTACACAGTAGATAGATCTGTCCAATCTGCTTTCAAACTGTTCCAGTCTGGTTTTTGGATCGAAATTTATCATGAGTATCATAAGAATGGTAGTTAGGATGACTTACTGCTCATTAAATGTGCACTCAAACTCGCAGGACCATAAATTGTGTGCCCTTAAATGTGGCAATAATAACTTCATTTGTCTGTCTGTTTTTTATTAGTATTTTCTCAGTTCAAAAATATGAAGAAGTCATACATCTCAAGAGGCAGTGTAGATTTTCATTTGCTATCTTTCATTTTGAAAGAATATAGAGCCCACACTCTTTCGCTTGCAGTTGTATTAAAGGTGGAGGACATTTTTTTAAGATAACATCAAAGCTATTTTTAAAGATATTGCAGAATGAAAAAAAATTATGTTTATAAAGAGTAGAAGATTTTATACCATTAGTATTGTCATCAGTATGTTCTTTATTTTTTTAAAGGGGAAAAGGATTAATGCATTATTTTTTCTACTAATCTTAGAAAATTTATTTTAATGCAAAAATATAGAATTATTACATGAATTATTCATAATAAGAACAAATAAAGCCAAATTTAAATTAGACATTCAAAAAGTATTTTAGGCAGTAAAGTAATTACAATTCTACATTAACAATGTTTTTCAGGCTTTTGGTTTTTTTTCTTTCAGATGGCTATTTACACGGGGCACATAGTTAGGTTAGGGCATGTCATTTTCATGGCCACCTTCTCAATAGCCTAGGTGCCTTTAAACCTGCATTATACGTTCAGAGCTGTAACTCATCATTTTCCAGTGAAAGAATTTAAAACACTTTTCTCACACAGATATCCTTTCTTACACCCATACAGTATGGGTGATGAATTGTAAAAGAAACAATTTGTGAAAATTTCAGTGTTAAAGGGGAACTGCAATGATGTTTTAATATTTTGGGGTTAGAAAGAATCCGCACTGATTAGAGCATTTCAAACCACAATAATAGTAAAATGTACACAGTAATGTGTAAAACCTCCAATTCACATCACAAAATAGACAAACATTTCCAGGTATACTCAACGCCATATTCTGCAATTCAGAATGAGACAACAAAGCTTCCAGCCCTGTTCCATTGTAAACAAGCAGGCTTGCGAATACATCTCTTTTAATCCAATAGACATATTGCTCTCGACTTCAAGACGGTTTTGCAAACACATACAACATACTTGTTAACTCTGCATGCAGATCACGTTGGAATATTTCTGCACTGAAATGTCTGCTGAACAACCTGTACTTATTTGTCTGTACATTGCATTACATTAGTGATTCCAGTGACTAGTGGACACAACGAGTTGCAACATTTCGCAATTTGCGCAAACTCTTGCTCTGGCCCATGGTGACACCAGGGGTTTGCGACAACAATGGCGACCCTACAGTACTTTCACAAAGTTCAAGATTTTGTGCTTAATGTGAAATGTGTAAAATTTTGCAATACAATCAATTAATTTATTTTAGTACGGAGATTTAATAAGCAGTCTGAGTAATTGGGACTACAGTTCCCCTTTAAACCATCCATCCATTTTTTAACTTCTTCATCCAATTCCATGGAGGAGCTAGAGCCTATCCCAGCAAGCAATAAGTACCAGGCAGAGTCCACCCTGAAAAGGATCCATCACAGGGCAAACACACTCACACCTAGGACAAATTTTCCCAGAAACCAGTTAATGTATCTGTTACGACCCAAAGTGTCCAGGGGTAAAGGGGTGTAACATTAAGGATAGTTTTTGGATGCAGGTGGGTTCTGGTGAGGGACTTAGAAAGCGTGATAACAAGTGTTGTTGCAAAAGTGATTATTTTAAGGTGAATAAGTGACTTGTAAGTAATAGGACACAATAACACATAGGAAAAAGGAACTAGAGGGGTGCCAAAGAAAAGAAAACAACAAACAAAATGGAGCTGGCAAAGAAAGTGAGTGAAAGCTGACCTAACTACAAAAGAAAACCCGAAACACATGGTCTTCGCGTCTTCAAACACCCTAGCTAACCTTCACTAACTACCCAAAACCATACAAGACAAAACGGCACTCACCCATCCTAAACTAGTGTTACTAATACAGAAATCAACTACGTGTGCAGAATGTACCCAGCAACCTAAACAAACCCTATACACAAAAGTTCACACAAATACACAAGTGAACTATGAATACAAATAAGGGAAAACGAGAGTGGTCACAAGTAACAGGATACAAAAGAACACAGAGGCTGATACAATACGTCTGGACAAGGTAATGGCTAAATAAAGGATAACACAAACAAACAAAAGTACAAGTAACAAACACAAACCAACAAACCATCAAAGCCGAAGCTATACGAAAACACACACGAAGCAAAACGAACAAAAACGAAGAAGAGAAACCGACGCAAAACCAAAAGCGAAACGAAACCGAAGCTAAGCCGAGTGGGACCAAAGTCAAATGAAAGGCCCGTTTATTCAGAAAAGCCCCAAGTTATACAATAAATAAGCTGAGTTCTGATTGGCTGAGGAGCCGATTGATGATGACGTAATACGGAAACAATGGTGTAATGATGGACCAATGGGGGAGGGAGAACAATCAAGGTCAGGAAATGTGGAACATAGCAACAAAAACACACATGGACCACACACTGGGACGTAACAGTATCAGTATGTCTTTGGACTGTGGGAGGAAACTGGAGCACTCGGAGGAAACCCACTTGAACACAGGGAGAACATTCAAACTCCATGCAGATAACATCCCCAGGAACTGAACCCAAGGCCTTAATACTGTGAGGCAGCAATGCTAATCACTCCCCCACCATGCCACCCATAAAGTAACACCAATAAAAATAAATTAATTGTAAGGGAAGCCGGTCCAAGCTCCCATGAAGCGTAGTTCAGGACCCTATGCAGACAGGATAATCCAGAAGAAAGTGGAGAAGGACATCAGGGGAGGAGACGAAGAGAATCAGGATGGGTTGACAGACAGGGGGGCGTGACTTTGGTGATCTGGTGCTTGAGGGGCGTGGCGCAGGCGAATGAGTCCAAAACAGTCCAAATAGGGAAACCAGGGCACAGTCCAATATCCAAAACCGGGAGGTCCATCCAAGACGAAGACAAGAATAAAAACAAGGAACGGGGACATGGAACCAATAACAAGGAAGTTAAACTTAGAATGACGAGGACAGGCGCTCCAAGCTGATCAGGACGTCATTCGGAAGCCTGTGCCCTCAATCTGCGGATGTGGGGCGACTTGATGCTAGACGGGCCTCCGGGCGTCCGTCTTCCAATGCAGAGCCAGGAGTAGCGAGAGCGCCCAACTTAAACAAGGAGGGACAAACAGAGGGCAGGTGCACATAATCAACTAGAATACGAAAGGGCCGGAGCGCCCTTAAGAGGAGGGATTCCGATCATGACATTAAAAAAATATGATGATTATTTGGTTTCTGGAAATCAATAAACATATGACATTTTATATGGACATAACTCCCCTGAAACAAACAGGTTTAATTATTAAAAAAAATATTTTTGTTTTAATTAAGATTTCACATGAGTGTAAACAACTATTAACAGGCAGACAAATTAAAATTAAAGTGAATTGGAGGGTCTTAAATTCCAGGTTACCAGAATAATGCCCACAGCCGAGATGAAGAGAAGATAAGATATGTTTTCAAGCTCTTGTCCACTCTACAGTAGCTGAGTTCTTGAATGCTATTCATAAAAGGATTCAGGGTAATCACTCCCCATTTTGCTATTAGCTTGTAGCAGCCTTCTTCACTAATGATTATTATTCTTTTAATCAGTAAAAGATTCCCAAAGCTTTGAAGGTGGAAGACCAGAATCATCACCAGAGGACAAATTTAGAGGGTCATCCAATTTCTAATACTGAATATTACCAACATGAATAGTCTCTTACAGTATTATCTCCTATGCACGGAAAGTAAACCTTGGTTCAGAGCTTTGTAAAATCCCATTAAAGCAACTTCATTATAACAAACTCCCTATAATGACATGCAAAATGCTTGACAATCCAAACGCCCTGTTATAATAAGCTTGATTCATGGTACTTTGATTGCAACATTGAATTGGATTAAGGGTTTGTCTTGGTTCCTAAACACTGCATAAAAATAAAAGGTTTACACACTTGGTAAACTATGGAGGATTATATGTCAACTTCAAGTAGGCACACTTTCATGCATTAAAGAAAAAGGGAAAATAAACTTAAAATTGGGATTATGCATCACTGGGAAAACCACAAGGCATGATAGGGTAGGATTAATTGGCTTTATTTATTTTTGGCAATAGAGTTTTTTCCTCCATAACAGGTTCAAGGGCATTCTCCACCTTTGCTAGAACTATACTATTATTTATTAGACTGCTTTCTGGAGAACAACAAACAGCCAAGACAAAAATAGGTTTACCATGAAGTTAAAGAAGAATAAACAGGCACAGGTCACCATGGTGATATTCATAGCTCTAAACTCCTTTCTAATGTCTCTTTGCCAGTATTTCATTAGTTTTCTCTGTATTCTCTCTCTGATTGGTATAATTCAATAGGCTATTAGGGGTAATCATTTGCAACTAAGTGCTAAGTGAAAGAATAAAATCAATAAAATGTTTATCACAAAAAACATCTAATTTATTTATTACATACCTTTATTATACTGTGACATACATGCCATATATTTTGATCTTCAGCATTGACTTTCATACGTCTGATACGGACATTTTAGTGTATTCTGAAACCAGAATGACAAGCTACTATTATACTTTTTTTTACCAATAAACATGCCAGTGCCACGTAATTACAATGTACTAAAGTGTGTTACTTTTAGCGAAAATAGACTTGCTACTTCCTATTTTAGAATGATGAGGAATCATCCATAACCAGAAACCTGTTTAATCCTAGTAAGGGTGGCAGCTATTGGGCCAACCTAGGAGCACAGGATGCAAGACAGGACTATACCCTAGATGGAATGCCAGTCCATCACAGGACATGGATGAACACACTGGGGCAATTTTGACATACATGTTATTGGAGCTAGCACATCTTTTGAGAAGGTAAGAGAAAAACCATATGGACAAGGGGAAGACATATAAAGTCCACACAGGAAGGTAGCCCAGTGCCTAAGAGAGAAGCCCAAGGCTGTGAGGCAGCTAACCCCTCCTTCACCCATGTTGCCCACTTTGCAAGATTATTTATGAATACAATTGAGAATGAAACATGATCACAGTGTTTTCTTTCTTTGAGAATAATGTCTGTGGTGAGATTTGATGTGGTTGTATTGCGGGGCCATATAGAATACATTGCCCATACTTCATGTTACACCTCTGATTTATGCTCTCAACCGGCTTCGTGTCCAGTTGACAGTCCTCCTCATCATCAACTTTCCTTGCCACACATCTCGCTCTCTTTTAATCTCATTTCCATCTGTCACCCTCCCCTGACTGACAAGTCCCGCCTCATTCCTCTTGCCCTTCCATGTCCTATTCCCACTCTGCATTTCCAGTTTTGAATTACATCTCCATCACCTTATAGAAATATGCATGCCAGGCACGAGGCACATCAACATATGGAAAATGTGGGCAACAAATAAGGTAGATTCCAGATAAGACATTTGATTAAAGGCAATCTAAAAGGTTTTTATGCACCCACCCAATAAAATGTTAAATACATTTATGTTCTTCTCGGGCTATCCAAATCAGTTGGTGCCTCACGGATGGCAATTTTTAACAATTTAGAAATGTAATGCCTGTCATTTCAGAGACAAAGTCCTCTTACTCTTCCCGAAAGGATCAAGTCAAAGAAGAGGCATTGTGACCTCTAGTGCAGTGCCACCAATCTCATGGTACAGCCATTAGAAAAAATATGTATATATTCTCAAAAAAGAAAGGGAGTGACATCAGCAGACCACTAATCTATACACATAATAAGATGTACAGTGAAGAGTATTTTGCTTTCTTTATATTTTTTGTCAGTCTTTGCTTTAGTGCTGGATAGAGGTTCACATCAAGTTCCCATTCAATGTCACAGTCTGGTTCTTTAAAGAAATCCAAGGTAAGTTAAATGAAGATGAAGTGTACAGTGTCCATATAAGGACATCCTCCTCCCTCCTTCTTGTAGGACTGGGGACTAAACTCTCCACTTTAGTGAACTAACTGGTAGAACTGACAATCCTGAATGAACATCCCCACCATTTTCCTGGCAGCTAGGAAGGCACCACTCAGTATTCCAGACTTAAGGTCAGTTTGTAGTAATTTAGTATTATTAAATACATTATTGGAGTTCAATACATTTACAATTCAGAAGCAAATCTGTGGTTTAATTCACATTGCTAGTGGTCACTATATCACATTATATTCAATTAACAAAAACAAAAAGGTAAAAGAAAGCTAAATGTCACAAAAACATCAAATTATTTAAGTGTCAGTCATATACAGTATACAAAATTACTCTGGGGGGTAATATTCAGGTAAACAGCTCTGATCCTTCCACAATTTCATTACATATATGTAGGCCATTGTGGAATCTCTCTGTCCCTGCTCTGGTTAGAGGTTTAACAATTGAACAACAATTGGGCTGTCAACTCCAAACCAAACAGGTACTGTACATCAGCACAATATTTTCCCAGGGAGGAAGAGATATACCCTGTACAAGGTTACTCAACAGACAAGCAATCACAGACAGTGCTCTATACACTCTCCATAGCTGTTACACTACAGCTGAAGTAGTCTGAATTGCTAGCAGACATTTATGACTTTATAATGGAACACTTTACAAATTAGATGGTTATGAGCCTTTCCACTGAATAACTGACAAACGGCATTTATTGCCACACATGAGGAGTGGAGCATGAGTCAGGATACTGGGGGGGCTGGGTGTGTCCTAGCCAAACCCCCCCATGGATCGGACATTATAAAACCTTTCCCTTTCAGCCAGCTAAATGTATTCATTGCTTCATTTCCATATGCCTGATTAAAGAGCTGCGAGGCTCTCACTAGTTGCCGTGATTGTCGCCCAGACTAAATGTAAAATCTTTATTCTTAACCAATGTCTAAATCATTGTTTTCTCGCGGCGCAGATCATGTGGCACAGATTATTAATAGCTCTGGTCTCTACACCACTTGACACGGCGCTCCAGCTGTCACTCTGCTCCCTGGCTCGTATGATTCTTGCACTGGTGAAGTGCCAGGCCGGAGCCTATCCCATCCGTCACTGTCACCCGGCGACCGGTGATGAATAGCCTGACCGTTGCCGTGGCGAGGCCTAGGCTCACATTCACACACGCCTGACTTTTACAAACTTCCACATACCAGCTGAGGCCTAGAGCTGCCGCCTACACCTTCTTCCCCCCTGGCCACCCCATCTTACACAAACTGACACCCACAGACACCCCCACCTTCCTTTCCTGAAACGAGAAGATGGCCACAGTGACCCAGGGTACGAACTCAGATCAGTTTACAGAAGGCACAGCAAGGAAGAGCTTTAATGTGATTGTAACACTAATTATGCATTTAATTCAGTTATAAGGAGCTAATGGGTCCCCCAGTGACAGCTTTCACTGCTAAAAGGCAATTCATTCCTGAGATGGCGAAATCTAATTACGATGAAATGCTTAGCTGAAATCCTTTCTAAGGATAATCTTGTTTGCTGGCATTAACATCCCAGATGCTGCTGCTGTTTGTCCATTATGACAATGTGTGTTTTCTGAATAACATTAGAGAACTGCTCTGTCCGGACCATTTGGCTACACGTCTAGATGACAAGCAGTATGGGCTTTTTAATGCACCTGCTCAGCTTCCTGGAGGGGTCTATCCAAGAAAAGGCAAAGCTGAGCAATGGTCACCTTAGGAATACTGGTGTGGAAAATCTGTATCCTTTTTACACTGTCCCCATATAACTTATTTTTGGGGGAAGATAAACTCATATATTTTCTATATCAGTTCTTTTTCAGATGTTTATGAACATATAACATCTATGTATCCTTTCCAGATATGATAGAAATATAGAGTTGCTGAATGATTCTTTAACTAAATATTTTTCATAACATGGTAAGAATCAGCCTTGGATGAGCCAGACTTCTCTTTTGAATGAGCTGTGGCACACTTTTGATTTGAACTCCTAATTTTATAATTTGAAGCCCAGAGCCATAACCATTACTCCCCCAATTTTCAGATGCTGTACTCTGACTTAGCCTTCCAGCTGTAACTTCTTCTCTTCCTTTTGAACATACCCTAAAGATGTACCTCTGACTGCACACTCACAAAGCAGGGCATTGTTTTTCTTTTGGCATCAACCTGAGGTGAATATTAACATAGCACGTTTTATAAACCTTCACTCAGAAAAACATGCATCCATCCATTTTATCCATAACCACTTCTTCCAATTAATGGTTGCAGGGAAGCCAGAGTCTATCTCAGCAAGCAACGGGTGCAAGGCAGGGTACGCTTTGGATGGGGCACTAGCCCATCACAGTGCAGAACCACAGACACAAACACACTCACACCAAGGCAAGTTTTCCCAGATGCCAACTGACATGCCAGTATATGTTTGGATTGTGGGAGAAAACTGGAGCACCTACAGGGAGGTCTGGAATTGAACCCATGACCCCAGCACTGTTAGGAAACAATGCTAACCACTGTGTCACCCAATAAAAGCAACATAATTAGTAACAATGTGATATCTGTAAAACACGATTGCATAGACATACAATATAATTTGAACCCAAGTGCTTGATATTTCAAAAGAAAAGAAAACTAGCTGGACATTCAAGCTACAGTATGATTTGCTTGTAGGTAATTAATTGTTGCAGATTTTATTTTGTAGGCTATGGAGTTATAAGGGACTGCTTCCTGTTCTCTTCAGATCCCAGCTGTGAGATATCTGTCACAGTTTATGACCTACAGAGACAATCTAAAGAGGCTGTGCAAAATCTCTGCTAACACTTCAATTTTAAATAACATAATGTGCACTGTGTGGTGTCTGGAATCTCCAGATACTATACGTGATTTACTGCCTCTAGTTTTCAAGTATAAAAGGGGAAACAAAAGTATTTGAATTTAAACTCCAACCAATTACATCATCATATTCAAGAATAATAATAATAACAACAACAATAATAATAATAATTTCTGAAACATACTTGTGGGTTTCCACTTCATCTATCTGGGTTATGCCTGGCAGACATGCTGTAGCATTCCTAATGTTTACCTCAGCCCAAGTGCCACACCCTTTTGATCTTTATTGATCCAGCAGCCATGAACCTAAATAAAGACACCTCTTACAATACTCCATGTCACTGTACAGGGGCATTTTCTTTATAAATGGCATTTAGGTACATTTACCTATTAAATATCTATCTCACAAATAGTTGGATTCACATTTCTCTTGCATGTGAATTTAACAGTGTCAGTGAAAATTGGGTAGCATAATAATAAAACTAAAACAACTAAGGAACATCAGGAAAGTAAAATAAAAAAATAACCAATGCAAATGGTTTAGGAAACAAAACTAATAGGCAGTTACATGGATAGAGATGTCTGGCTCATTCAAAGCTGTTCCCTCTTTGTATGGTGATGCTGCATTTTATTCAGCTTTTCCCATATTTGTATCAAACACCTGCCTTGCTCTTACAATCAGTTCATGAGTTGTGCCGTACTTCTGCTATGAATAAATAAGCCTCACCAAACACTTTACGGTGCTTGACTATGGTAAATTGATGACCTACTGTATGGTGCTCTAATCCCACAAACAATGAGAATTTGAGGTATGTGCAAGCATGACTTGTTAAAACATTTTGAGTTACCAAGTTACCAGGATTGTTTTCTGTTCTTGAGTTCTGAATCATCCTGTATGCACAAAACCAACAAACAAAACAAAACAAAACACTTGAATTGATAAAAACAAAATAAACAGATTAAAAACATACACACACACACACACACAACATGGTTGAAGTCTTTCCCATGTGAACAGTAGAATGCGAGTGAGCTTTGACACAGACACGGTCAACACACACACAGTAATAACAGCTTTTAAATAGAAGCCATCGATAAAAACCAGAGGGGTTAGAGGGAGCCTCTGATTAATTTTGTCTGTCCTGCCTCGTCGATTGGAAAGTTTTCCTCTGCGTGGCTCACTGCGCTGGCGTGGTCAGGCAGAAAGTACAGCTGAGCTATCAAGCCTGCCACCCCTTCCATCACTGTCAATAAGGGAAATGGAAGGCACCTACATCATTTAATTTACTATTTCAATGATTACATACCTCATTGCCTTCCCATTGTTTCAGTGATGGATTTAATTAACTTCCAATTAATCACAGCAGGTGATATTTAATGTTCAGCCCAGCGCAGAGCGCCCCGCCACCGACCAAAGAAATCATTTGGAGACACTTCAGTGACCAAGGGGTCGGATAAGATTAATATGCTTTAAGGACAGGGGTTAAAAAAATAAATTTCACTTGCTTTACATCCCTTCCCCTTTTGTGTCTCAGGCTGCTTATTCTCCTTGTTGTATCTTTTATTTCTTCCAGAACATGAGGTGACAGCATCTGTGTAAAATTATTTCTTCAAAAAGGTCTTGCCTGAATGTGACCTGCATCCTCTCTTAGTGCTTGAATACTGTATATCATCAAGGCCCTAAGTCTTTTGCTCTTTGAATAAAAGGTAACTTGGTCTGAATTATCAGTTCCTGAAATGCTATTACACTAATTAATCTAAATTTAGTTTTTTTTTAATAAGAGTTGAATAATGTAATGTAAATTTCAACATACATACAGATTTGCTGCCAGTGCTTTGCAGCTCTCATTTGTTCAATATTAACATTTTAAGCAGCAATAAAGTTCAAATATTGAAAGGCAAACTTCAATATATATTTTGTGTTTATGACTGTTTTTTAAAATAATAACACACAAGGAAACAAAGTACATAATGCATAAATTAAACTCAATAAATACATATTTAATGAGAGGGCCTTGTAATTTGGACATTCAAAAAGTCCTGTCTAAAGAGACAAGTCTATTAATAGGTAGCAGGCTTTGTGGTTATTCCTGTGCTCAGTTGTGATTGTGTTCTTCATTATTTTATCAAGTGTGACATTTTTGGATCAATAAAACTGTAGTGTAGTGACGGAACGGAGATGATTAAAACACGAGGTTGCTTAGCATGTGAGAATCCAATGAGATGACATGCAGCCAGTCACAACCATACATACAGTATATAGAGAGAAACCGTACACTGCTGGATCATCAGATGAAGAAAAGCTTATATTAGCAAATCAGGTGAACATGAGAAATTTAAGAAAAATTAAGAAAAGAGGAGGGTGTTCTATTTGGTGTGATTATAAACTTGTTATGGGTAGACTGACCTAACAAACATGGGAACATTCTAGAAGAATCGCAGTGAATCCGTATCAACAAGATTAACTATTTTCTATATTCATACTTAAGACAAAAGAGCTCACCTCTTCAGATCCAAGTTTAAGTTCACTTGAACTTTAATTTCCAGATGTGCCCTCTTGTTTGCTAGTCCATGTGATGAAGCTGAAGTAATGGCTCAGGCTCAGGACTAAGCTTCAGTGAATCACTCTTTATTTAGACAATTACCATTTGTTTAGTTAATCTTCAAAATTTGACATATCTGGACAGGGTATTTATAAATAAATATTTAGAACAGCTCAGTTTATTTCTGTTTCTTACCATTTGGCCCATGAGTAACAAAATGCTTTGTTTGCTTCTCTCATTCAACTGTTACTCGGTTTCACATGCCAGATATAATTTCCTCTTCTTTTTGATTCTTTTGAATTAGAAATAAAACACTACGAAAAATAATCATGATCATTTTTTTTAATCTACTAATTGTGATAATAATTAGTATTGTGAATATAATCCTACTTGACATTTGGTTTCAGCTGACTAATATAGCCAATGTTCCACACAAATATAATCAATTTCAGTTCAGGCAATAGCGATTGATTATCATGAGAAAAGGTAATGCTGTAACTGTAACTTAAAGAGATTACTTCAACATCGCTGTAATTCACTGCAACACAACACTCTCTGATGCAGTTGAGCTGACATCCATAGACTGCAATGTATCAAAACAGAGCACAATAGGAGCCAAGCTTCACTCATTTGCATTTTATTTACCACCTGTTACCAGTTCAGCTGGAGTCATGTGCCAGAGAACAATGAAAGGAATTAACTTGTCAATATTTTAGCCTGCATGGAAAATTAAAGACCTGAAATGGTCCCAGTGAGAGTACACCAGCACTCATTTTGCTATGGCTGGGATGGGGCTTCTTATAATCAGATTCTTATCAAACTCTATATCAGAAAAACAGGCATGAGGCCTATTGCCGGATAGCTGGGCTCTCTGTGGCAAACACAATGGAAGAAAGTGCTCAGGGATTTCAGGCGTGTGCCACATGCTCTCTCTACAAAACCAAGCTCCTCATCATAAAAAGCTATCTTTGGCTTGCTTCTTATTGTAATTTACACAAACGCTTGGAATATAATTATTTGACCTGAGCCCTGGTATCATTAACATTGTAATAGGGCATCTGTTCAGTGCTGTGACCTGGTGCTCCCTGTCTGCAACCTCTGTGTTTCATTCTCTGTGCTTGGATTAGTTCATTAATTAACCTGGGTTACTGTTCAGAGCACTGCTTCCTGTATAACACGAGAAACATGCAAGTTCTCATTAACTTTGCAACCAGTAGTCTCATTGCCTTTCAAAGTTTACAGGAGCACAAGCAAAAGCATGGGAGTGTGCTTGGGATTTATTATTAATAAAAATGCTGAAAGGGCAGTTTACAAAATTCTCTATTCCCCTATTCTATTCTATGAAGAAATAGTCCTTAGAATAAAGAATGAAACTACTTCATTTTGTACAATAAAAGTTAGATATATTAATACCCAATAAAGAATGTCATGCACATTTACTCAAATGCACACAGAATGCTGTCATATGCTATTAATCCATTGGTAAGATAGAATCAAATAATTATTCTACTCATACATTTGTATAAAAAAGGCATTTGTTGAACAGTGTTTCGGTGTGTTGGTGACAGGAGAGTAATTTAAATGAAGTATGGTGTGTCAGTTGATTATACACCCATGTAAATAATGGAAGCTGGAGAATTATCATTACATTTAAAGGTCACTCTGTCCAAATGGACACAATTCCTTCAGCCATCTGTTATCAGCTTCCTTTATGTGGAAACTCTAGATTCTAGATTTACCCCTGACAAGCCAGAGTAAAAGCTTTAGGCAAGAAGGGAAATGCTGGAAGCTGCAAACTGCCTAAAATATATGAATAAACAAATTATGAAAAAGATCAGCAAAGATTGCTGGAGGACTTCAAAATCAGCTAGGCTACAGCAGACAGAAATCACTGTGTCATAATAGAGAGCTGTCTGGGATCTTTTCTTCCTCTGGAGCAAAGTGAAACATGTGTCTTTTGTGGAAGGAATCCTCAGATTGTAAACAGAATGTTTTTCAATATTTAAATCATGTTGATCTTGTAGCATAGGGACTGACCTGAAGTTTTTTGTTATGGTATAAAAGCTCAACATTTCCAAATATGTTTATGAATATTATATAGAATTCCTAATGCAAGAAATTGTATATGGCTAATAAAGTGATCTTATCTTATCAATCTTAAAATGATTATTTTCAAAGTTACGGATGTTTATTGATGGCTAACAAAAGCATAATAGGAATTAGGAATAATAACCTTATTTTATACTCCCAAAGTACAAATATTCAATTCGATATTAACATGACCATGATGAAAAAGAAAGACTTTAGACAGCCTAAGATGAGGCAAAAGCAGTTGAGCACAGTAAGCAGGAAATAAGTTGAGACCTCAAATGAAATCTTTACTTAGAGATACAGTCAATCACATATGGGGACAAACAGTGTTCCCAGTTAATATACTTACTTTGCATGTGCCTGATGATCTAATGAATAGTTTTAAGTAACTAAAAGCTATACAAAAAAAGATGCACAATGGCATGACTAAATTAAATCACCACAAGGAAACCATCATTACTACATCTATCGCAGATTCATAATGGAGGAGACATGTTAATCACAGCCTGCCTCCGAATGGCTCCTTCAAGGTCAGAGATTGTGGCCTAGGCAGATTTCACCTCAAATTGGCCCTGGCAATGATGCTACATTTGAAAGGTCACATTGCTACAGGTTGAAAATGCATTGCAAAAATACAGTTTAAAACTGTGTCAGGGAAGAAAGACGTAGTAATGGCATAGCTAGCAACCATATCACTCTGCAACTCACAACTGGCAACCCACTGAAGCTAAGCAGGTGTGAGCCTGGTCAGTACTTGGATGGGAGACCTCCTGGGGAAAAACTGAGGTTGCTGCTGGAAGAGGTGTTAGTGGGGCCAGAAGGGGGCGCTCACCCTGCGGTCCATGTGGGTCCTAATGCCCCAGTATAGTGATGGGGACACTATACTGTAAACAGATGCCGTCCTTCAGATGAGATGTAAAACTGATGTCCTGACTCTCTGTGGTCATTAAAAATCCCAGGGTGTTTTTTGAAAAGAATAGGGGTGTAACCCCAGCGTCCTGACCAAATTTCCCATTGGCCCTTACCAATCATGGCCTCCTAATAATCCCCATCTATAAATTGGCTTCATTACTCTGCTCTCCTCCCCACCAATAGCTGATGTGTGGTGAGCGTTCTGGTGCACTATGGCTGCCGTCGCATCATCCAGGTGGATGCTGCACATTGGTGGTGGTGGAGGGGAGTCCCTATTACCTGTAAAGTGCTTTGAGTGGAGTGTCCAGAAAAGTGCTATATAAGTGTAAGCAATTATTATTATTAAGTTTACGAATTAAGGCATAAAGGCCTCAAGAAATAGCAAATGCTTCAGAACAAACATGTACCACAAACGCACAAATGAGTAACATCTGTGATTTGAGACAGTTTAAAAATAAGACGTAGACAAGACTCTTTTGTCTTTGTTGGCATGACTCTAAATATCAGGAGCTCTTTTAGGATTCATATAAGGAGATAAGAAAGATGTGTAGATGGTAAGATATGGCTGATAAGTGGGACTGCATTTTTAAATTAAAGGTCAGTGATAAAAAAAGAAGATAAAAAGTTGTCTATACTACAAAAGGCTATGGACAATTTCTTGTCATGGTTTAATCTCAAATAATTATTATGCATCATTTTGTGAATAACATTAGAAAATGGTAGAGGTTACTATTCTGGATTCATTTACCAGAGGGCAAGATATAGTACAGTAACAGTGAAGCAGAAAGCTTGAAACACAGCTTTTACTGAACAGCAGCTGAAAGATTAGAATATACTGTATGTGTGCATTTATATTGCCTTCTTTAGTGTCTGCTACATTATTCATATAATGTATCTAGATCAATTCACTCAGAATGTGTTCTCTGACAGAGGCCTCATATCTAACAGGCTTTTCTTCAAGCAGTCATTTTGTTTTAATGTTGATCTGTCTCCTTGTGTAAGGCAATAACAGTAGCTGTATCTACGTTACACCATTATTTGTTGACATTTATTATGTCTGCATACAGTATTTGACATTGTTTTGTGGAAATAGAAGTCATTGCATTGTGTGCTGCGATAAACCTTGAGTGTTTTCAATTACTCTGGATAGACGTGTTAATGTCAGGTGTCAACATGAAGCTGATAAATGGTGGTAAAATTGCAGAATGGAAGCTAATTCCTGCTAACTTTCCTCAGGGTACAATACTATTGCTTCTAAAATATTTCAACATGAATTAGACATCATGACAAAATTTATGTAAACCATGAAACATAAGCGAGGGTATTCACAAAGCCATTTTCCTTATGTTCTCATATGAGTGGTGCTCAAGCCTGTTTGATTTCACATAGTTGAATAAGAAAAGGTGTTCAAAGGAAGTGTACTTAGAACTGTCTGTTTTCCCAAGGTTTAAGTGTAGCTTTCCTAGGGATTGTGTGAGATTTCTTGTGGTTCCACTACATACACTAAACTATACAACAATGGAAATCCCATGAGAAATGTAATATAAATGATATGGTATTCCCACTGTTCTACCACAGTTCTAACAAATCAGAAGACATTTAGAAGAACGTCAACAGTTGCTGTAAGTTAAAGCTAGAAAGAAGTGTAATCAGGGAAAAAGGAAACAATTTAAAGACTGACCAATCTGAAATTTGCTAGTCACAAGAAATGTGCTCATTGCTTTTGCACTTTCTTCATGATTTTACATGACTCATTCCATGAGCTAAATTTACTGTACTAAGGTATCTATGGTCTGCTGTTTAAATGAAAGAAGACGACTTTTATTAATTTAAGGCGACATTGCTCATCCTTTTAAAATACCTTTCAACAAAGAACAGGCGCACCTAAGTGTTTGGCTTTCACCATGCCTCTTTATTATGTTATGATAAACAATGATATGTTATAATAAACACTAATCAATTGTTACAATCTAGAATAGGGAGTGGAATGTCACAAATGAAGCTATTTCCAGGAACGATAGTTGGGATGATCAAATCTGTCATCAAATGTACACTTACATTTTCTACACAGAGTGTATTTGACTACTCATAGACATTATTGATACAGTAATAATTAATAATAATAATTAATACTTGCTAACACTTCTATAGTGCTTTTCTGGACTCTCCACTGAAAGCGCTTTACAGGTAATGAGGACTCCACTCCACCACCACCAGTGTGCAGCATCCACCTGGATGATGCAACACTAATCATAGTACACCACTAAGCTCACCACACATCAGCCATCAGTGGGGAGGAGAACAGTGATGAAGTCAATTAATATATGGGGATTATTAGGAGGCCGTAAATGGTAAAGGCCAATGGGAAATTGGCACCCTATCCTAACACCTCTACTCTTTTCAAGAAATGTCCTGGGTTTTTTAAACGACCCCAGAGAATCAGGACCTCAGTTTCACATCTCATCCGAAGGATGACGCCTTTTTATAGTGTCCCCGTCACTATACTGGGACATTAGAACCCACAGAGACCCAGGGTAAGTGTCCCCTGCTGGCCCCACTAACACCTCTTCCAGCAGCAACCTTAGTTTTTCCAAGGAGGTCTCCCATCCAGGTACTGACCAGGCTCACCCCTGCTTAGCTTCAGGTTTACCCTAGTTGGGAGTTGCAGGGTGATATGGCTCCTGGCATAAGTTACTGGCAGTATTACATGAAGTTAGATTCTAGTTTTCTTTGCACACTCAGGCAGAGTGGCACTTTTTTACATATGTTTCTGGAATACACAGAATTAGGTGAATTTGGGAAAGACGTTAAATCTTTTTTGGCCATTATTCTAACCAGGGATCTTCCCTGTTCTATCTTGGTGCTCTCACTAGGTGAATTCCAAATCTGGGCATCTCACAGAGGCAGAAAAGGATCCCACTGGCTGTTCTGACTGGAAATAAAAAGAGGCTGCTGCTTCTGCTGCAGCTGCAGAGATGCATCTAAAGTCACTCTTGAGGCATCAATGGATTCTGGCCTATTTCGATACTATTTTTATATTTAATAATAACAATAATAATAAGAAGAAGACTTAAACTTATTTAGCACTTTTCTGGACACTACACTCAAAGCACTGTACAGGTAATGGGGACTCCCCTCCACCACCACCAATGTGTAGCCCCACCTGGATGATGCGACAGCAGCACCAGTACGCTCACCACACATTAACTGTCAGTGGGGAGGAGAACAGAGTTAAGCCAATTCATAGATGGGGATTATTATGAGGCCATGATTGGTAAAGGAGTTCAAGTAGGTAGCTGCGTCAACATACGTAGGCTGCAAAGGATCAAGTAAAGGTTTATTCCATGCTGAAAAGAGAAAAAAATACAACATTTCATCTGTGAAGCCTTCTTTAGGTGAGCACCCCCTACCGGCCCCACAAACACCACTTCAGGAAGTAACTTGACCTAACCCAGGAGGTCCATCCAGGTACTGGCCAGGCTTATACCTGCTGAGCTTCGCTGGGTTGCCAGATGCAAGTTGCAGGGTGATACAGCTGCTGTTAATTTAGCTATAATGCCTGTGGTGAGGCAGAGAAGGGTTGGAGAGCTGCTCCTGATGGATTCTTTCTATATGAGTTTTCTTTTGCAGCTGATTGACTTAATTTTAAACATCCATACTGGGAGACCCTAAGGAGATTACAACTGAGAGTGTAAGAAAATATAACTTTTACAGTGTTTGAAAAATAAAAAATCAAGGGATTAAGGCAATGTCCTAGACTGACAGTTTGAAGAAAAGGAACCTTTTTAGTCTTGTGCAGAGAAAATTACAAGAAAGCCTGATACAAGTATTAAGAATGCTATCTTCTTCTTTTAAAGGGGAGAAGAATGTTCATGGTCATATAATTAATTGTGCTGGAGAACCACAGGTTATTCTGTTCTGAGCTGAGCTCTCAAAAATGTTTCTGTTGTTGTACTTAGGAGGTAGGTATAATAAATCAGATGTGTCCATTATGTCATTATGAAACTTTCCAGAACCAACCTTTTTGATTATAAATTAATTTACACCTCTGAGGAATTTGGGATACACAAACATTGATATTAACTATGATTAATTAATAATCATAATTCATAAATGATAATTGATATAACTAATAATTAAAAGAATATAATCATTTAGTCTTTGTGCACTAAAAAGAACATTTTAAAAAAGCAATAAAAGGTAGCATGATCAATAGGGAATTTAAAGTTGTTGACATGGGTCTTCAGCTGTGTTGCTGATCTAACTATATCCTGTTTATCAGAAACCCCAGAAGGCCATCAGTCATTTAGTAAAATAACCCTCGAGTGTCCCTGACCAGGACACTTCTGACCCCCAAAGTGAAAGCCTTCATATCCAATTTTTCATCCAGTGATTTGTACAGCCTATATAGCGTCAGGAGTTGGCAGACTTTTTCTGCCTAAAGGGCTCGCTTGTTTTTTCTTCCTGATATGTTGGCAGAGCGTAAACAGGGTGGCGAAGATGATAGCTCCTTTTATCTAGCATGCAAACTTTACAGCTGTACCTTTTTACTGTATTCACCAATTTTCTAAGTGAAGCAATTCAAGGGGGAAAAATATTTTGCATTTGGACATACTCAGATTTCTACATGTCTCATTAAAGATGATTTTCTCTTTATGATTCTTCTATTTTCCTTTATGTTCTTTTATTTGTGTAAATTATTTTCTGTTATATGTTTAAGTTACATCAGTGACACATAGGATTGTTTACTTTTTCTGATAGTTAAAGCCAGCACCCAAAGAGCATCAGATAACTTTTACTTGTGAAGAATATATAAGTTAACAATATCCCCAGTAAATCCAGTTAATAGTCTATACAATCTTACAAATGCAATTATTTGTTCTTTATACTGTATGAAAGTGCTTCCTCTCTTTCTGTGTTAGTTTTTAAGTGCCTCCTATGGTATGCTCATCTACAGTACATACAGGATAGGTGGGGATTAATGCAGTCCTTAGCTCAGGAACTGTAAGACAAATTTGTTTGGATTGATATGAATTAATGGGCGTGATTCGTGCTGATGGAAGTTAGAGATGGCCAGTTCCGGTAAAGGAGGGCCACGGTTTCTGGGTCAATGTGATATTCTGTGTCATCCATTCGAAAAGTGTGGAATACTTTTTATTTTTTATGGAATACAATATTATTTTAAATTAAGGCAATTTTAAAGTTATTTTTGTATAAACCAACTTGCGACCTTTCAGGATGAGAGCTGGCTATTCCTAACTTGCATTTGGTCCCCCTGTGACCCTGTATTGGACTAATAATCCAACATTAATCTAATTGGGTTTATAATTCTTCCTACCCCAACATTACCTGGCACCCTTCTTTGTATGGAGTCTGTTTAAAGGAGACTGTTTCTTGCTACAACAAGAAAGATACAGTACAAAGATAAAAGGTCACTAAAAGTCTTTCGTTTTTTGTCTTTTGATATGCACAGTACATTAGGAAAATTGGTCAACCTAGAACTCTTACCCTTTTTTGGAATTTTCCTGTGGTAATCAAGTCTGCGTTTTAAAAAGAATAGGCCTTTTTTTCTTTCTCAGCCTTCTAGGCTTTAAGGAGATGAATGTACAGTTATTGATGGCTTCATATAAGCAGTGAACTTCCCTAATCGCTGAAAATGGTAATTGTTACAGAAGTCATATGCATAAAATTAATTATGCCATGCAATAAGGACCATAAATCAGCTCACTATCAATTCACACGTAAATGTTTCAAGCCAATGTTCTTTTCCTAAGTTCAAGGTAAAAAAAGGGAGGGGGATATTTCAAGGCTTGCATAGTATACTGATGAAACCACACAAAACATGCATGAAGAACCAATCAAAAGCTATCAACAGAAACAACAACAACAAACCATTTACAATTTATGACTGATATGGTATAAGAAATATGCTAGAAAACTTAGAAATGTGAAACTATGTGAAAATGGGGATCTTATTATAATAATTACTTTTCTATACTTGAATAGGCCAACTAATTGTACTGAGGTACATGATACATTTATCCATTCTCCATTCCATTTATCCATTTATCCATTCTCCTGGCTTTATTTTTCCTTCTTTTATAAAATCCTTCTCATTGTAAGTAACCTCCTAGTATATGTTAATATATATGTATCTAGACCTACTGAATAACAGCAGCTTCATGGTGTAGTAGTGCTTTCTCTGCCACTTAATGTAGGTAACATCACTACAGCTTTCTGCTGCTCTGAACCTGAACCACCCTTTATGTGTGGCGATAAGTTTGAATGTTTCTTTGGCTAATCAGGTTTCAGATTTGTAAAAGGTCAGATTTCCCATAGAATTTCCAAAAACAGATTTGGTTAATAATGATGTTATTGCAACAAGATTATATCAATATATCAATTATTAATAAGCAATAAATGATAACATGCCATACGTAATAGGCAGTATTCCCAAACCTTCATCTCTTATAACAGTAATAAAGTTTAGAATTTTCAATGTACTTATGTCATAAAATAATAGTTTTCTACTTAGAAATTATTTTTAGAACTGATCTTAGGAACTCCAAACACTGAACAAGAAGGAAGTACCTCAAAAAGATGTAAGCGGTAATAAAAAAAGATCTCAGCAGAGGTCATGACTTCATTTTGGAGCATGAAAAATAATTAGAAATGAATGTGTTTAAAATATGATTAATCAGTCTTCTTCTATTCTTCTTCTTTTTCTTCATAGTATTGATGACTATTCATAGTATTAATTAAGATTCATTTATAAAATATTGTCTTATAGTTGGTACAAATTGACATTGACTTTTTTTTACATTAATTTCAGCCAAATCAACCACCTTTCTAAATTAAACTAATCTTACTTTTCGAACAGATGTATTTTTTTGGTAGGCCTGGATAGACTAGTATAAAATACAATACAATAAATAACTTCCCAATTACTGAAGCCAATTACAATTTGCAACAACTTCACATATTGCTGTGTGGGTTTATTAATGAAAAGTATTTCTTTTAGAAGTATGGAACACCGTCTCTCAGATAAGGACTGGTTAAGGGACTCCATTGAGTAACAAAGATTCTTATTGTCTTTTCCTGCAGAATTGAAACATGGCTGAAAAAGCTTGGAGATGCTTTCTTTCTGTCTGAATATTAGATACGTAGAATCAGGCAATAGCATCTCTGAAATAAGATCTTTAAAGGCAGTTTTTACCATATTTCGTGTCATATTGTACCTCTTTCATGTAATCTTCACATTGGTTTCCTAAAAAAAGCCTGGTAAATATTCCACTTCACAGTCTGGAATGTCAGGGCTCCTGTGTATTATCTAGTGTATCTATTGTAACCAATTTGATGACAAAGATCTGTATGTAAAAGGATGTTGCCAATTTTTTGTAGATTAATTTCTTAACCACTCACTAACTCTAATACAGACTACAGTAGAAAACGTTTTAGAGTCTGAATTATGTTGTTTTTAATTTACATTTTCAAATCTCAAACACACTACTGAAAGCACCTTTAGAGCCAATCAAATGTATTTTACATGGTTCCATTCCTTGTATTGATGAGGAAGCTATTGAAGGCAAACTGACTTATTATATACTGTAATTTTCAAACATGGTTGTGTGAGTAAGTAAGCAACATGTCCTCTCTCTTACCACAAGACTAAGAATGCAATAGGAATGTTTCTTATATTAGTATGTGCTACAAAATAGTAGCACCTACTAAAATACATGGTGCAGTGAATACAACCTTGTATACATATGGGGAATATTCTGTAAGAAATCATGAGGTTACTGAGATTTTGATATGCATTTCTTAGGACTAACATACAAATACTACATTTGTATACTACAGTATACACACTATTTTTACACAATACAGGACACATAAATGTTAAAATAATGGCTTGTATTTAGTTGGAAACTGAATACATTTTTAGTTTTTATTTTAGCTTAACCAAGGAAAACGATATGGTTGAATCTTATTTTGTGCTCACATCATATACATTATTATGCAGTCTTCATGTAGCCCTTCCAAAAGTTCAAAATAATTTCGGTCATTTCAATAGATATTGCAAAAGCGAAATGTTACATTACATTATATTAAACATAATGCTGTTCACAGGGCAAATATTGCAGGTTTAATTATGATTGATTTAATTTTTATTTGTGCATATTACTTGTATAGTATGCGAATACTTTATAAAACTTAATGTTTATGGCTTCTTATAATTCCAGATTTTTTGCCAGTTCCATTTCCTGCATTATAGAATATTGTAGTGCAGTTCAAAGCTGATGATCCACCGAAGTTAGACAGACAATTTCCTGGTGGTAGTAATTAGTACTACTAATAATGGCGGCACGTTTTCTTGACCTTTAAATGGGGGCATTATTGAACGAAACACGATATTGATAGTTTAAGCTAAAGCATGAAGATAAACTGGATATTAACCATCAAGAAAAAAATTCATGCGTTTATTGATAATAGGACCCACTTCATGCACATTTGCCTTATTGTATGCCCTTGAAAGTGGGGACTGCTGTTCCTTTGTGAAGTTGTTATTGTAAGAATATTCATTGTGATTAAAACGTTGGACTGCTGTGCAGAAAAACCAACTGATAAAGAAATATTCTTTAATGTGACACCAGTGCACTTTTATATTTTGGAGGGAACACTGTTCCCCAGTGTCACAGTGTGATAAAAGGATAAGGAATATAATTAGATGCAGGAACATCTCCAGAAAACAGAATGCTTTCTCATTGTGTTCATTAATCAGTTCAAAAAAAGTACATCCACATATGTGCGTATATAATGAATTAAATAACAAAATCCTTTTAGGACTATATTTTAAAACGCTTTTTTGATGCTTCAAAAAAGAATGTTTTTCGCTGTTGTTTTTGACATAAATTTACTTGGCACATGGGAATATTGACTTTAACAATAATATTAGTTTAACAAGGTAAGCAGGGCAATTAAAAGCAATTGAATCTTATCAGCTAACACAAACTTTAGGGTTTATGACTCAGAATACAGCTGGTATTTTAATGAAGTGTGTTTGAATGGAGAGGTCCACTGCATCTCTGCTGGTTCCCTTTCCTATCACTTGCACAACACTCTGTTATGATAAGGATGTAATGTGTTACTGATGCTTGTGCAGAGTACTGGAATATGACAGACAGCATCTGACCATTCAAGGCTGGTGCTTTGTTCTTCCCTCTACATGGGTTTAGTGATCAGAAAAGAAGACCACTTGGAGGAAGTGGAAGACTGGTACAGAGGATGAAGCCCACAGCAATGAATTTCCAAGGGCTTAATACTTGTGATACAGTATACTGTACAAGAGGAATACAACTTGCTGTCTGATCTGTTATTTGTAAGGCTGTCCAAAAAGATTCCACAAGAACTGTAAAAAAATAATGACTAAATAATGTATGGTATCTCTTTTCATACAGAAGGTTTCCATTTCAAGCTTTAATGTGGGGTTAAAGCATCATGGGAGTTTGTGTTAACAGCCAGAATACCTCAAACATTTGTTCCAGCAAAGAATGCCAAACTATCCAACCTGCAGATAATGACTTGTCATTTTTTATGGAGCTTTCACTTCATTAATCTTGAGTGTTTTAATGATAATTACTAGTTAATTTGTTTTACTCAGGGTATTAGCTAAAACACTGAAGATGTTAAATCAGCTTATCATGTTTGTCTTTACTCTTCAACACGAAGAGCTTGGTGTTACTGTATATATATATTTTCAAAAAAGTTCAATTTCATGAGTTAATTTTAATTATTAATTTACTATTTGTGTATTAATCAAATCTCTATGTATATTTAAGGTTCTAGATGGGACCTGTATCAACATGTGAGTTGTGAAATATATACTGTATGTTTAGTTCATATTTCAGAAGATATGTTAAGTCTTCATCGTTCCAGAGCTGACACTGGTGAACCAGCCTGGTGAGCTGTATTCAGAATTTTAAATTGGAAAAGAAAGCTTAAAGAATTAAGAGTGTTCAGAAGATTGTCAGGAGGGAGTTGTGTTCTTTTCCATTCAGTAAACAGAAGTATTATAGGGGGTGATGTTGTTGTGTTTCTTTGGCTTTCATAATATAATCTGGGATTCTTCATTTTCCTGTGGCATTCTGCCAGCATGCTTGACTGATTCCATCCTTCCCCATTTTTCAGTCAATATGAAAACACTTTTGCCTGTGCAGGACTTACTGCTTTGTAGGAACACACAAAATTGTTTGCAGAAAAAACACAATTCATCTGCGGAACCTTCTTTAAGTTCAGGTGATTCTTTTATAGTTCCTTCCTCTGAGACAACTCTGAGCACTCTTAAACTTTAGATGAGTTTTGTTTCTTTATTTGAGATACTCACAAACTTTATGCTGGTGACCCTCTTATCTGTACCATGTTACAGAGAAAGTGTACTCGCAGCATAGAGCACACCATAGAGATCATACAACAGATGTGATTAAGACAACAAGCACCAAATGGAAAAGACAGAAGCACATCGGTGTGATAGTCAGGCCTTGTACAACATGCAGGACCCAAGGGAAGCTGTGATTCACAAGGCTTGTACATATCCCACAGTGTGCAAAATCTTTGGGAAAACTAGATAAGTTCGTTTTTTTTTGGAGAATCAATTTTCATACATCAGAACCTTCTATCAGAGTACTTTCCTGACCAACCATTTTGAAGAAGAATTCCATGTAACAATCAATTAGATATGTTAGGGTTCTTTGCTTTAAGAAAAAGGGAAGCGAGAAGGCATTTAAGGGAACTAATGTTCTCATTCTTCCATCTTAATTAGTAGTATTGAAGCATTATTACTTTTATAGATTACTTTAGACAAAACTGATGCCAACTTTGCACTGCAGCAAAATAATATTCAGTCCTTCTCCAGCTGTTAAAGTTGTATGAGCACATATAAATGCTTTCATTATCTTAATGTAACATTTTAACAAATTATTTCCAAACCCTATTGTTCATTTTCTAGGTGCTTTGATGAATGTCAAACTAATAATAAAACCAAAGCTGATAGATACATTTTTAAATACTACACTAGTCGAGGCTTTATGATTAAGGTGCATAGTTCATTTATTACATACCCTAATTTTATGGTACACATGTAAACAGGGAATGCATACGATGCCCATTTATAATGGTTTTCTTGTGATGATTTATATTTGCACGGATTTTATAGCAAGGCCATATGAAAAGTGAAGGATGAGCTCTTTTATTATTATATTTAACATGTATGTTAAAAGACCTATTCATCAAATGTGCCAGGGAAGCAATTTATCACTTAATTTGGCTACATACTAGGCTGATATGCCAATACAGCTGCATTTGTTAAAGTTCTGAAAATAGCAGCACTTAACGCATTAACTGAAGCTATAATAAATTTCTAATAGAGAAGAAACTCATATGGCTATAAATACTAACCAGCTTCTTTCACTTTGTTAGGATTTTGATTAAAGAATGAGTGAATAAGCATGTATACCCTGATGTAAAATCATACTGTCTAAAAAAGAAATGCTTGCACAGATAAACAGAAATGTAGAATTTTACAGTATATATTTCCTTTTCATGACAGAGTAGCCCAGTGGTCAATGGCATGGTTCACAGTAGAAGTAGTAGGTTTTACACCTGCCCACACTATAACTCTTTATTTCAAAACAGGAACCAGATGAAATAAGAGGAATCTATGTGGAAGTACATTTAAAACAGAAAACAGGAGGTACTTTTGCAAAGGGCAATCCCCCTGAAGCTAAGCAGATGTGAGCCAGGCAAGTACCTGGCTGGGAGACCTCCTGGGAAAGATAAGGTTGCTGAGTATAGTGATGGGGACACTATATTTTAAAAAAGCGTCATCCTTTGGATGAGATATAAAGCTGAGGTCCTAACTCTCTGTGGTCATTAAAAATCCCAGGGCATTTCTCAAAAAGAGTATGGGTGTTCCCCTGGTGTCCTGGCCAAATTTCTCCCTGGCCTTAACCAATCATGTTCTGCTAATAATCCCCATCTATGAATTGGTTTCATTACTCTGCTCTCCTCCCCACTGATAGCTGATGTGTGATGAGAGTACTGGTGCACATTGGCTGCCCTCGCATTACCTAGGTGGGTGCTACACATCTGTGATGGTGAAGAGGGGTCCCCATTACCTGTTAAGAGCTTTTTGTGTCCAGAAAATTGCTATATAAGTGTAAGGATTATGATTATTAACCTTAACTCTTTAAAGTGCCTCACCTTCTCTGTATTAAAAGCACTTCTCTGTACTGTCCATTTATACCCTTTTGCCTGTGTTTCACGCATTTGTGCCAGTGCTGAGGAAGTCCATTAGGCTGACTTTTAATGCCTTTGTCAAAGTTGACCCTGTGACAAGTGCTATTAAAATAATACATATTTAAGTTAATTTGTAATTATTTGATTAAACCCAAGCACATAAAAGACAGCACGGATTCTCCTCCATTCAGAGGGATGATAATCTCACTGCTATTGCTGATTAGACATTTGTTGAACTCTGAAAGCTTCAATGAAGCACTAATAAGTTAAGTTCAGCTACTAGCTAATTCTACATAAGGCAATACATCTGTGGTCTATCAATATTAAAATTAATGCAGTCATTTACAAAGTATAATTTAAACAAATCTAAGTCTTACATGTTTTTTAAGAAAGGGAAACAGATGCAAGTATCATACAAAGCCTGGAAAAAAAATAAAAACATTTTCAATCAAAGCTGAAAGGAAATGTGAGATTTAGGAAGTGAGTTTTTTCCTAGATTTAAATGGCAAGTGTGGGACATTACCAGTCAGAAACCAAACCATTATGGCTTTCAGAGTAAAAAATAGTCATTGCTTGCCTCTCAAGAAAGCATTAACAAGCCAATGGCCAGACAACAGACTTGATCCATGACAAGTGAGATAGCAAAGCCAAGAGGAAATGACTTTGTAGGAAGAAAAAAAAAAGTCTGACTTGAGTCAGTACTTAATGAAGGTGAAATGAGAAAAAGAAGGATCTGAAGACACACATGTGTGCTTGGTATGCTTTTGTGTCTGCTCTATTACAGTACACATCTGCACTGTGAAAGGCTGTGAGATTTGAACGGGCAGCTGTCTACTGTACAAGCAGACAATTTGCTTAGTTAATTCTTTCTATTGTCATGGCCAGCCTCCATCATGTCCCCACCCCTTCCCAGAGAAAGGCAAGACCACCCAGTAGGCCTTACAGAATGCAGCAGGTAGACATGCTTGGCTTTTAGCCAAGGGATCATAAGTTCAAATCCTCCTTTGGACGATACATAGACACTGCTGAACTCAACACCCCACCATGAAGTGCAGAGGGCAGTACTATATCTGAGTGTTAACATTAAGAGCTCACCGAACAAAGCTTGTTTTAAAGATGAGTCGATAGAGATGAGTTTCTTTTAAAAGCTTTTAGACCTTGATTAAAGTCATTAAAAGAGAAAAATGTTTTCTTTTAACCTGCTTTTGTTAATGTCTCTGATCCAATAGGAATCACAAATATTTCAAGTAGGATCCAGAAATCATATACATTGTAATGAGAAAGTAATACATGTGTGTAAAATGTATATGTGGAAAGCAAATTGAGTGGATTTCCATATGAAGGGACATAGAAAAGTCTAAGTTATTTGTATATGGTGCAGACGTTTTTGTGTCAACACCCAAATCACCTTTGGTAATAAAGAAACAAATAGAGAGCATAAACACTAAATGAATTAAAATACTGCGAAGCCTGGTTGACTTCAGCCACTTCATCTATGGTTCCTAATTTGAGTGTTCCAGTGTGCCTTTAAATTAATTTTAAGGGAAGCAGCTCAGTTGATTTTATACATTGAATTGAAAACAAATGAATTTCAAGCTATTTGGTTCCTTAAATGTAACAAAAAATATTACACTCTTTAAATAAAATGACTCCTTTAGATTATATTTCAGTTATTTATGTTCTAGTAAATATTTTCTTAGTGACTTTATACTTGCCATGTTACATAAGCATCCCTGGATAATTAGCTCCTAGAGATCATTTCCCAGGTGACTGAGAGAGTATTTGATTTTGAAGCATAAATGTAGTATTAGACCATATAGTGCTTCTGCAGGGTATTTTCAAGTGCTATTTTTTACAAAATAGGAAATAACAAATGGTGATCGGACCATAAACAACATTAAATAAATTGAAGCTAAACACATATTATAAATAGCATAAATGATGAGACGGGGAAGACAGTATGAAATTGTAGTAGTCTTTAAGTGCAGAGAGTCTGCAGTCAGCTCCCAGGGATTGCATCAAGAAGTTATTTTAATCAGCAGCAGTAAAATTTAATTTCTTAGCAGACTATACTCGAGAAATAGCTAAATCTCCCCCATTGGCATAATTTAAAGAAAGTTCAACACGTAATGTATCTTTCACTTAGATATAGGTCTTATTAAAAAGAACTGAGGATGCAAATCATTGAGCTTTACTCTTTCTAAAAAAGAATCCATATATTCTCAGAATGTTTTTAATGTGCACTGGTTTACATTTGGAGAGTGCTGAACTTCACATTTTTGATTCTGGGGAAGGTTTGGAGATAAATTGCAGGAATTAATAGGTTGGTATCCAACCTTTGAGGAAATAAAGCAGCATAATATGCACTCGGCCATTGAGCTCAGCTAAATAACCCCACTCTGCCCTTTCTTCGCTTGATTAATGTATTTTAACTGCCATTATCTGGTTAAATTTGCACTTGATTAACATATGAATTAGTGGAAATGAATGATCAAAAAAGGGAAAAAATCTATCCTAAGCAACAAAGATCTGGTGTTTGTGTACAGTTAAATTACTTTGTGTGATGACTTAGTGAACTGGTTTTATTCCTTCATACATGATTCTGGATGGGAAACAAATACTACAATAGAAAAATGTCTTGGTTCACAGACCAAGATTAGTGATCGTCCTAGACTTGCTTACCTAAACAAACATTAGACAGCCCAAGACGAGTGTTAGTCAGCATCTCTGAAACCACTGCAAGGAGTTTATCTGAATGTATCACTTCACCTGCCACATCTGCTAGGAAAGACAAAATACTGTAGTTACCTGTTTTTGTTATCTTTATGTGTGGTCTAAAAAGTGCATGTCGTAGTGAGGACACATTACAAACTCGAATTCGTTCCACAGCAAAATCAGTCATGATAAGCTGTATGTCTAAATTGCATCCTCTAAGAATCAAGATGTATGTTTTTAACAGCTTAATAGCTAAGTATCATATGGGATGAGACTAAGTAAGTGAATAACACACAAACAAACACATGCAGATTCTCACTAAATGTATGCCATTGGCCAAAAGGAAAAAAGGGATGTCTTTATCTTTATAAGTGATTATTCTGTTTATTATTTGAATAATTAATTTACCACTTTCTAGATTGCATAATAGCCTGAGTTATTGAAATTGATCATTACCATAACCCAAGCTATTACGCAGTCTAGAGATTTGCATTATTTGCACAATATTATTACACATATTATTAAGTTATGATTACATTTAGCAGGCCTATAAAAATGTAGCTTTATGAAATTGACTAAATCAGTAAAAAAACAATCATACTAGAGACAGAACACGCACCACAGAAAGAAAATTCACTACTGCACACAATGCATTCTAGCATGAAACTGCAAATTTTCCAGAATCCAGGCTGTTCAAACTGTGGGTCCTCTGGGCTATTAAAAACTTTTCTGTCAAATTAGTGACTGCCTCAGTGGGTCCCTACACGAGCCAGCCTGGGCTCTTGTAAAGGTGCTGTTTAGCTACTTCCATTTCATGACTGGTTAACATTCATTACTGCCTGAATTCCTTTTCATTGATGAGAGGGAGGAGAAGGTGGGGGGAGGTGGTGTCGGGTGGGGTGTGTGTGTGTGGGGGGGGGGATGTGTCCTATTCATTACACAGTCTTAATTCAAGCTAAGTAATAACACACGATGTATTCGTACTCTGGAGGCCAGGACTTCATTTAAAAGGCTATATAGATGGACCAGGTCCAATCTGTGCCCATCAGAATGTATGTGTGTGTGTGTTACTTCTTTGCCTTTAATTTCATTATATTGTCCTGATGCAAACTGAATCACAGGGGGTGGGGGACAAAGATGGTGACTGGGGTGGTGGGACATCTGCTCTTCCTCTGGCCTGGCAGCACAAACAAAAGCCATCAAAGTAACAGAGGTTAAGTCAACCCGTGCAGCACCAGCTGGTTGCCAAAACCAAACATAAATGTCCTCCCAATTGATATTCCCCCCACTAGATCTTCTAATACTGCCTGATGCATCTCCTCTAATATCATTAGCTTAGACATTCAACTAATTGTAGCAACTCCTAATCCATCTGGGCAGTTAAAATGTTATTAGCCCCTGGTTTTATAGGGAAAAAAAGAAAAAATAGGATTTACATACAGTGTCTGTTGGCTTTCTGAAACAGCAATTAGGGCTTAAACTGTTAGCCATTTAGTTAACCAACAGCCAAGTGATGCATATATATGTGTTTAATCAATTGTATTATCCCTTGGAAAGGATGGGATAAAGAGAATTGAAAGGGAGTTGAATCTGTGCCCGCAGTGTTTTAGAGACTTAACTGTCTCCCGAGCAGTCTTAACTGCGCTCCAAAACTGAAACCTCCGTGTAGTTTTCGAACACTTTTTCCAAATCGGAAATCTCCTTTTCAGCATGTTTGTTTGCAGTACAGCTGATTCGACTACCTTGTTGGAGCATTACAAAAATAACTAATTAGACAATCTCATCTCATCGCACAAAATAAGACAGGCTGACGTCCGCTAGGGATCCGTACATTATGTGTGAAATTGCGTATCAAGCAACCAAGCAGTTAAACTTCTGTTAAACACTCAAAAGTTATGAATCGGTGAGATCAAGGTGAAGAAATGCAAGAACAATTTTAGAGTTTTGTGAATAAACCCCTCAAAAACATTAATCTTCACATCATTTGATAGGGAAAAATAAATAATCTTTGGCTACCAGCTACATTCAAATAGTAAATGACTACATAAAATGAATGGAGATAAGAGCACATTATTCGTTGTTTTTATTCAGTTTTGTCCTTATATTCAGCACATCAAATCTGCATTGGCTCTCAAACAAACAAAAAATAAAAGAAAGGAAACATTAAGATTACAGTAAAACTATCAAGATTGACCATAGAGAACCAAGTTATTATAAACATTGGCCAACTAATACCCGAGTAGACCAAATACTAATACTGAATCAAACACAAGGAAAGTGAAAATGCAGGTTGTTAAGTGCGTTACTTCTGCCCTTTTGCCCAACTGTACGTAATGTGTCATTTTAGGTATACATTATATAAAGCATTGTGCATTATGCATTTATTTATCCACAAAAGGATAATGGATACTGAACATTTTTATTGCTGTCCAGATTTTGATATGTGCTGGTGTGCTAGTCAGAAAGAAATAATGCATGCCTTTAACACACACCTAAAATGAAGCCTTATTAAATTATTTATGCTGCTTGGGTGCATCTTTCCCCAAAAGTTAGGAAAATGGATCCGGTTCATGTTTGCCATTAGTCAATTTTTCCTTATTTAATTGAAGTCCTCTTTCTCCTTTACCTTCACTGAATCCTTTCATTTTTTTCGCTTAGCTGTCGAATTTTGAGCTCACTGTAGCAATTAAATACGCATTAAGAAACAGTCCTTCTTGTTGAAACACCTACTCTTTTCTTTCTTTTTTTAAATTAAAAATGGAAAAAAATGAAATGATACACATTTAGGGAACATATACTCGACGAATTCTATGATCTGGTATCTCTATAGTAGATTTTTGCAAAAGGTAATAAGTACCTTTGCAACGACATTTCAAGCTTTAAATCTAACATATTTAGACTAGCTCACAGGACAACAAACATTAAAGTAATAAGACGCAGACAGTTTACTTTATTGGGTTTTTGATCACATTAATGTGATCAATCTGACCGACATTTAAATATTGTGTCACGGAGAAGTTCTGAATTCACTTATCATCCCTTATTGTTTTTTTAAATCTGGTTCCAGTTCTTAAATACAATAATTCACAACGTTTAAGTTCAACTTAACTTTTAAGTTCATTGTAACGAATTAATCATGGCTATTATACTGCTCTTATTTATTATTTCGCCACCAAAAAAAGGCAGACGTTTAGATTTAACTGTTTTAAATGTTGGGTGGTTTGTCAGAAATGACTTTATTTTGTAGCCCAACAGAATAATGTAAACAGTTTGTTCTTTTAAAAGGTATTTGTGATTTGGAAAGGAATTAGACGTGACTATGATGTGACAATCAGAGATAAATTACCTAGAAGTGCAATGCCGATACTCAACTTGTGCAATCTTGTCTCTAACACTGCCATCTATGGGAGAGACACAATACTGCAGGGAAGTACTTCAGGTTTCAGCAGAGGCTGTTAATCAATCCTAAGTGCCCGGTCACTTAAGAATTGCTCGTAAAAGTTGCTGGATAGATTACACTGAAGGCTAAAGTTTTGCGACCCTCCACAGTCCGTTCAATATACATGCACCTCAACCCCAGGTCTTGCTTATTAGAAAAGGTAAAGAAAATGCTGTCTTGTCCTTGATAGTTGATAGTTTTGTAGAGGTTTCCCGATGTTTCAATATGCTTTAGTATACTGCACTATTGGAATATCGTGCTAAATATGTATAAGCGATGTTTACAGTGGTATGTGATGATGTGTCCGTGGTCAAATGTAGCACAACGGAGTGAAACTATAGGAATAATAGAAAATGCATGTACTCCCCCCCCAAAAAAAAAATATGGGAAAATCTAACAGTGCCTGTGGTAAAGAAAATACGGTTAACTTTCAGAAGAATTTCCGTTCAGTTTTCCGTATCTGTTTCTGAGTGTGCTTTTGAAGAACTGTGTCTGGGTTATAATGGCAACCACATTAGATTCGAGTCTATTTCGTTAAATCCAGGTTAAAAAAAGTTTAGAAACTACTGAATTCACGAATTGAGCAGCACTGTGCTGTGTAGGTACTGAAAGATGTCATTTAAAAACTGACTAAAGATACAATTATACATAATTTGAAATACATTTTTTTAAAATCTCTAATAACTCATTCTGTTATTTTTGCTTTTTATATTGTCAATGAAAAGAAACAAAGTGTAATATTTGTTAATAATATAAAACCAAATGCACCAATAATATTGAAATTGAAAAAATACGGAAGAAAGAAGAAACGAGGCAATGAATATATTTTTTGTTGAAAGATTAAGCAATAGGATATATGTAGTTGGTTATTTTCTCTGAGTGTTACCTGCGGAAAAGCTGAGCAGTTAACATCCCCAAAACCACAACAGAAAACTGCCGTTAATGAATAAAATAAGCAAATAAAATAGTGATTTCTGACAAAAAGTAATAATGGAAAGTAGTGGAAAAGATAATGCTTATCTGTATGAAAAAGAATTTCAAAGATACCATTGAGAAAACCAGAGAATATTTTGCAAATACAATTGTAAAATATTTCAAGATATGGTACTGCTACAGTATGTTATGTTTTTTTGTGTGCAGCATATAGAACAGTTGCTTTTTCATACTTTAATTGCAAATTATTGTTAGATGAGGATTAGAATGGGGATTTAAAATAATACAAATAACTTTAAAACTGTATGTGATTAATTTGTGATGGATTGATATTTACTTTTATAATTAAAAAAAACTTTTCAGAGTATTACCACAATATTATACAATATATAACACTCCTAGTACATTTACTCTTATTATAAAACCCTTATACTGTACTTAAAATAAAAACCTTATCCTTGTTTGCTTGCTAATAAGCAAATAAATTGTCATTTTTTGAAAAGCTGCTTTCAAATACTGTCTCAAACTGAACTAGTGTGGTAACACTAAAAAGGCCTCCAATGCAAAGAGGAAAGAAATCACACAGTGCTTTAACTGGATAGAGTCTCACTTCACATGGAGAATTATGTCTGCAGTCTTTAGCATCGTCAACATGTGAAATGAAGCTAAAGCCCTGAAGCCTGTCCTTTGTCCTGCAGACAGACCCATTGTATGTAACCTTTCTTAGGCATTAAAAAAGGAAATATGGAAACATAAGAGGAAAATCAACAGGGCAACTTTCTCTCAAACATTTCCATTGTTGCTTTTTTAATTAAAGTTTGGTTCTCCTTCTATTTTTCATTCAGTGTGTGCTTACTGTTCTAATAGAAAGGACAGTGGAGGGTGGTTTAATACATTCATGAGAATCCATATAGAAAGACAATGAAAGGTTGAAAATGATGGGCCAAACCTTAGGAAATGCAGCTGCACAAGTATTGTTGTTACTGTGTAACATATTGTCTGTTGTGGACATCTCTTTTTGTAGTTTAATTCAGATAAAGTCATCAAAAAGTAATTAATCTTTACCATATACACACACCTAGATGTTATTTCCTGTTTTGCAGATTTATCATATATAAGTTCCCCTTTTTTAATATATAGAAGAAAAAAATCATAGAACCGTTATATTTGCTCAGATGTTTTTTTTACTACATTCAAAACACCGGAAGGCTTGATCATAGCCAATGATAATTTAAGAAGATGCTAAGATACAATACAATTTTACCAAAACTGTTGCAACAATTACTCCTACAACTGCTGTGCATTCTAATACCAACACCATCACTTCTAGGTCTAGTAAAACACTTTTCATTATGCAAAAAATAGTGATTTAATGTGAAATCAAAAATGTTTCTGGATTAAAGTAACACTTTATAATTGTAAATAGGTTGACTAGCACGATGCTGAGAATGAAGTCTGCATCCAGATTAAAGAGAAAGATTTGGACAGCACTGTTCAGTTTCGGAGGCAACTTATTTCCAGCCTCCTGCTGATAAGAGGTGGAACTGCAATACTTTACGGAGAGTCTGACAATTGACATTCTCAGAGCGTCACGCCTGCAGACACATACTGTACCACGCTTAATCAGCACCGGGCTTAGAGTTCCACAGTGCAGGGAGCATCACATAAAATGAGTATTTCAAGGGACAGAAATACGTACGAGATCTTAAAAAATATTTTATGTTCTTCTCCTCGCAGTCCAAAACATACTCTTTAGTTTATGAAAGGAAGGTAGAAAAACATGTAGTTCAAAACTTGATTCATCCATTTTGAATAGGAAAAATCTGAAGTCTCCTTCAGTTTGCTTATTTGATATAATCTGCATCTCTTTTCTTGAACTTAAAACAAACTTGTTACCTGTAACAAGGGGGGAAAGTAGAAATTCATGCAGAAGCAATATTTCAGGTGTTTATGTAGATCCCAAACTTGCTGGAAAACAAGCTTTCAGTTTGAATTTCTAGATGGTGTCTACCCCCCTAAATATCTTTTTCTGTGTTTTCTTGCATCACTATATCTCTAGATTCCCATGTGAACTACTGTGGAAAAAGACCTTTTTCATCTTTTATAGATAAGACAATGAATGGACTTGATCCATAGTTAGAACTTTCAAAGGCAGTGACAAAGTCATCCTAGTGGATTTCTCCAGGATCAACAGTTAAACATGCATCAGAGCACACCAGTGGAAACTACTATATGTAGAAGTGCATTAACAGCTGACAACAGTAGACATTTTTTATGCAAAAGAGTGGTGGGAGGATGGAACAAACAACCTGTTAATATCGTTGATACCAAGACCTGGGCTTGCTCAAGAAGTGGCTATACGTGATTCTTGGATCAGATACTGTAGTTACTGACTCCCAAACAGGCAAGATGGACTGACTGATTTGAGCTGAATTTTCTCACCTGCTCTACAGAGCTGGTGTAGATTTCTTAAAACTTACAAAATGAACTTTGATTGTTCTCACTACAATACATTGCTCATTAAAGAAAATAGGTACTCAGATTTACACCCAGTATTGTCTGAATGGCCTTCTCTTGCTTGTAACATTTCTCATGTTCTACATTCAGACAGAAGACCTTTCCAAAGCCTGATATGCAGTTAAAGATCGCAGTCTCAGTTATAGAATCTGGAGTTTCACATTCTGACACTCCATTTGAACCCTGTTGTGTGTCTTCAAAATAACTTCTTTTTCCATGCACATTCCTGTCCTTTCACAGTAATGCTAATAATTGCAGCATGCCAATTTCTTTTAATGGCTGTGACTGAAGCAGTCATGGTCTCTGCTTTAAACACAGAAAAATGAAAAGAATGTACATCACAGAATAGCAAATCACACCACAGGAGCACTGAGTGTCTGTACAGAAGTGGAGTTCAGGGGTGTTTGGATCTCTGGAATTCTTTTAAACTGATTTTCAATTATTTTGTCTATGTCTCAGTATCCCTTCAATATAGAACACTTAATTCTCTTTATATAACACTATAGATTAAATCTTCTTTACAGCTATGATTATATGTTCCAATATGTACCTTGACATGCATGCACTAGTGCATATTGTAATATGTATTATATTGCATATTACTTTATTATTGAGCATTATTGATTAAATTGATAGGCAAGTCATTTAAAATTACATTAGTTTTATGAGACATTAATGAAGTATCAATATAATCAAACTGATACTAAGGGGAATAGATACAAAGGATGAGTGAATTTACAGGTGACTGCTTCCAGTTGTGAATAAAATGTACATATCAGATTTTAGTGTCTGAACTAAGATGAGTCTTTTTCCTAGATTTGCATTCAAAGTAGTTTAGTTTTAGCTTAGTTCCCAGAGCAGGTTAAGAGTATTCCTAAACTCAAGGCATGCCCTTTGAAGGCCTTAGGTGTTCCAAGATATTAAAATAGTGTTGTCTTGGACATGTTGGGCATTTATTAGGATGGACTTCAGGATTGTTCTTGTGCACTTTCATCATGCAGGTGGAACTATAACAAGGGCAAATCTACCTTAGAAACAGATCAGACCGTCACTGACATCATCAACATAAACTGGCATGTCCAAATGAAAAGCTGAATTTTAAATAAAGTTGAGAATTGCTGATAATTCCAACAAGATGCTTCTGAAGGTATCTCCACCCTTAATAATGGCAAATGAATAGAAATTCAACTAATTATATTAATATCAACTGATGTCACAGCTTCCAGGGGTCTCTTCAATGACAGGCTGAGCTGTAATGTTGTATAGTTGAAGTGATTCAAACCTGAACTATGTCATTAGCCAATTACGACCAGACCGCGCCCAGCAGTTGCGATCAATTTGCTGAGCTCCAATTTGGTTGCATGGGGCTTGAACTGACTTAGCAGCAACCCCAATATTTGCCAGAAATCTTTGAGTCTGTGTCGTTTAAGGTAGAAGTTAAATCACTCTTCCAGTTAATGCTAGCTCTACGGAAAGGACGGTGGGTCTGATGGGTGAAGAACAGTAGGTTCTGAATGGTAGTCTTCATTGATCTCTTAGTTGTTCAAGGTTCACAATGACAAACCTTACTTTCTTACTTTCTATGGAAGAAAGATATAAAATAAAGATAATTTTGCATTACACAAATAAAAATAATCAAAGACTTTTGCAAATCATAAAATGCACATCACGTTGCACATTCCTATGTTCTTTTGAGGAAAGTAAATACTGATGAATAAATAATGGTTTAAGTACTTCATAATAATCAGTGATCTTCATCAAAAATATTGCAACAGAAAATATGTTTTACTTCTTGCAAATTTTCAAATGGTAATCGTCTTTTATAGACTCAATCACGATGTGTCTTCCAAGTCTGGCAGTTAAAGGAATTAAAGTCTTTTTCGAATAGTGGACTTAAAAGAGTGATATTTAGATTGGTATTTTTGTGCTTTAGCGTTTTTTAGTAAATGCAGGGTCAAAGACATACTCACCGCAGCTCAGTTTCCCCTCAAAATTGTAGGACAAAATCCATCGAGAAGAAAAATGAAAATGGTCATTAATTATTTCACTGAGCACAGCCGGGGACTTTGGAGTCAGGACCAACTGTAGAAAGAGGGTACAGCATGTCACAGAACTCAGGCCAACAAACACTCTCTCAAACTGATTGAAAAATAACCAAGCAGTGTGGCCGTCCTGGTCATCAACAGATGTTGCACATAAAGTGATAATAAAAAGTGATGAAGGCACAATTAGAGTTTCGGGAGGCAAACGAAGACCCCCCCCTCAGATCTGGAAAACAGACCGACCTCATACTGGGTCTTAAAATATACTTCTCAAGCCTTCTGTTTTGGAGAAGCACTTTGATGTGACTTTGTGGACGGATGTTCTGTGCTTCACTCATACTTGAGCAAACAAAGGAAGGCATTTTCATTTCTGAACAAACATTTCAAGTTCTTTCATGTCTTGAAATAGGAAAGTTAATTCTTCTATATATGCACTGTGCCAATTTTGTTATTTTCTAACCTACAACATTACATGCATGTCTCACTTAGAAAAGACATACACATCAAATTTAAAGCTACTGATGGCAAAGGAAGGTTGTGCGAAATGTTACCTGTTTAAAAATCTAGTATTATTTTCTATCTAAAAAAATTATCATATAACCACAATCTTTACAGCAAGTAATAGTTCCAGATTATAAAGAATCAAATAACCCAGCTTTGTGACTTCAGAAATGGAGAGTTGGAATGAAGCAGTTTTCTAATTTCTGATACTTTGGTGGATGCTGTGCTGCTATTGACACAACATTGTACAGATGCACTGTTCATTTGGATCTGTGGAAATGTGTAATTGTTTTAGATTGGTCTACTAATTTATGGATTCCAAGTTAGTTTATATTAGGTTATTACTCAAAAATGAGAATCGTCACTTATTATAAAGCACCAGATAAAAGGAGTCCATGCTAGACAAGTATTAAA
Source organism: Atractosteus spatula (assembly GCF_055471065.1). NCBI lineage: Eukaryota > Metazoa > Chordata > Actinopteri > Semionotiformes > Lepisosteidae > Atractosteus > Atractosteus spatula. The sequence continues at coordinate 58,608,959 of NC_142708.1, read as the reverse complement.
AGTAATGCCACAATAGTTTCACATATATTTAGGCTTGCCATTAACTGTTCATTGAAAACATATTATGAATACATCAGAAGAGTCTGAAATGTAAGTTTCTTTAAAATACAAAAAGTCTTCAATTACATGTTTAAAGTTTTAAAGAGTGCACTTGTTACAACCTGTATTTCCATCTATTTGAAATTTACACATGCATTCTGTGATAAAGCCATTTAACATCTAAGAAAAAAAAAAGAAAAAGAAAAAGTTCTACAAAGCTCTTTAAACAAAAAATTTAAACAGGCTCATTAACAATATTTAGTTTAAATAACCGCAAAATACTTGAAATGATCTTTGATCAGGTTGCGACTGCCTAAAAAAAATTGTTTGGGGTAAATTTTGAAGCAAAAAAAAAACAACATTGTGCAAGTAGTTTCAAGAAGGTCAAGCCATGAATAATATTGTTCTAAAGCGACATTAGTGTGTTCCTTTAAAGAGCTGCCATCTATAAAACATGTTCCTCAAGCTGAATAAACTTTCGAGAAAGGCAAAAAAAAAAAGAAAACCGTGATCCTCTCGGTATTTATATGAATTCTCTGCAATCAGCTCAGTGCAAAAGGCATTAAAAGCTTGCCTCCTGATGATGAGATGGGCATCTGAATAAGGAGAAAGAAGTGACAGGGTAAGCTTGTCTTGTACTGAGCTTAAGTCACAGCATTGCACAATGCAAAAATGCTCCCCGTCATGTGAGCTCCTTGAGTTCTCCTCATCCTTCTGTGAATCCCTATGTGGAGATTATCTCTGTCACAAGCACACTCCACAACAAGAGGTTTAGACACAGCACACTTGAAGCCTTTCCTTGTTATTTATTCCCTAGATGGGCTTTTCTCTTTCCTTTCAATAAGGCCTAATAGGATTCTGCGGACAGTAGATGGTTTACACTACAGGTGATAGATATAAATACACAAAGAAGAGAGCTAGAGTCTGAAGTTGATCTGGGAAGCCCTTTAGTTTAGAAACTGTTCCAAAGAGTTTATACTGTATTTTAGCCACTCTTTTTTTTAAAAAAATACACATGTTCCAGTATGGGTCTGGTCTGACTGAATATTACCAGACTGTTAAAACATGCATTTATGTTTAGTATGTAAAAAGAAACATTATATAAGCTTAATTTCTACATGTTATTCCTACCTATTGTTCAGATAAAAAAAAAAACAGCCTAGCCTCACAAAATGTATTTATAATTGATCCAGCAGAGCAGGAAAATTGTTTTTCTTTGAAGTCACAACTTCAGGGATTCCTGAAAAGAGTGACATAATTGCTCAGGTCCATCTAGATTTCAGTGAGCTTAAGCTTACGCTGGTATCCATGAGTTACTATGAAACAACTGGGTGCCTGTGATATTCTAGTGCTGTCCAAAGAGTCCCATTACACCTTCAGTTCACACTTACTCCACTGTGAACTATGTGAAAGATGCAGAGAGAGATTGTTGTATGACTCTAAGTACACATTTATAGACTTGTACACTTTTCATCCCCCCAGTGCCTCCAGCATTTCCAGATTATTGATTTTAAATAAAATTAATTACCTATCAAACACTCACTAACAAAATAAAATATTTTGACAAAATGCCACTGAAAAGGAAGTTTGTTTTTCCTGAGCATGTCCTCAACAATATCTGGTGGGGAATTTCTACCAGTGTGGGTCCAGTACACTGACAGCTAAAACCAAAGGAAGAGGATACATACAGTATAGGTGTTTGCGACCTGCCATTACAGGTTTCCACAGAGAATTAAAAATACATGAGCTCAGTGCATGGGAGATTTAGAGAACCCTGCTATCATATAACAGAATAAAGATTGCACAAGTCTTTTGCAGGCTCATTTTGATAGTTTAACAATACAAGAAACCAAAGAAAAAATTTCAAAATGCTTAATTTGGCATGAGGTGAATTTGCTGTTATCTGTGAAAACAAAATATAAAAATATAAGTTGTAATGTACACGAACCCATGGAAAAATTGTTCAGAATACATTAACACAATTAATTAAAATACATACCTCTTTTTCTAAATAAATAAATGGGTGTTACTTAACTGAATAATCTCAATCCACCTCCACAAAACATGTAAATAAATATCATTAGACAAGTGTATTTGAAGTTTGAATTTTGAAATGAATGGTATATTTTTCCATTGAAAATAGAACTACACATTTTAAACAGGGGACTGCAGTTTCTATAGTGCCTAAGAAATGTGTATACTTTCTGCAGGGGTGTTTGCATAATTATATAGAATGAGCACACTAAAAATTAACCATTGACTGAACAGAATATGCCAGAGAGACCACAAATGGACTGCTGAGCAGTTTGGTTTTTACAGACAATAATGGAAAAGTAAAACCAAAAACAAACATTGAAGTCTTAGGAAAAAAATAAATTACACTAAACGTTTTAAAAGTATAAAATATAGTGCTTTTCTCAGTTTTGCTGCATGGTTATTGAATTATTGGAATATTGGAATAATAATGATCTTTTGACCAACCATGTGTTGCCTTAAGAATACAAATGACTTAATCTGATTCCATGTGTAAATATAATTTTATGCAAAGAAAGAGGGGAAAGTGCAATGGAAGAATTTGACTCAATATCTATCTTTTTTTGGACAGAAGCAGGGAGAGAGAGGGCGAAGGGGCAGAGGGGGAACTGTTTGATGTGGGAGGTCTGACTGTAGCCCTGCTGGGCAGCTCCCTGGGACATCTCATTAACCGTGTCATCAAAGCCCTCCAGCTCAAGCAATCATAACATTATCGCTGACATTACCACACAAATACAAGGTTCCTCGGGCAGTCTATAAACATGCCTGCATTAACCAATTCATCGTGAGCCCGGATGCCCTTGCAAGGACTGACTGCCCTTTAGTGCACTGAGCGAATCACCCCTGCCATTCATCAAAGTTTCTCGGAGTGCGTTTCACACAGCATTAAATTTAATTAAAGCAACATTGACTGTGCTGTAACCCTCCAAGGGACTTGCTGTCAGAAGGTGCTGGGAACACTTTTCTCCTTAAATATCCATTGTTCCCCCCTCTCCTGTTCAGTGTGATGGCTCTTCTGTGTCTGCCTTGCTTTTAAGGCTTCAGACAACCTCTTGGGGCACATAAGGAAGATGTATATGCAGCAACCTTCCAGGTGATCCTTTGGTAATGTACTGAAGGACATAAGTACACTTATCTCTTTGAACTGCAGACCTATACGGATGGCATGAAGTTGTACAGCAACTCCCTTGTACAGCAATTACTCTAAAGCCATTGATTGCAAAAGCAAACTCACCTACAGAATGCATTTACTGTAAAGGACACATTGGTGACAAATTTGGCCACCAGGTCAGATGTTTATTATGTCATCTTATGTATGCTGGCAATTAATAAAATGGATAAGGGACATAATGAGCTAGTGATTGATTAAACTGGGATCTTTAGTTTTTAAATTGGTAGGGTCAATCAAAGTGTACAACAATTTTTAGCCTATCATATATCAGGTATTATATTGCTAAGGCTTTTTCTGACCCTAAACAAGAAAGGATTTTAGCCCTTCATCCCCGTACTTCTCAGATTTAAAATGCCTTTACAGATACTACTGCAGACACTGTAGGGAAAAAGAGAACAGGGAAGGTCAAATCAGCTGCTTGTTTAGGGGAAAGTCTTTACAGTACCTCTCTGCAATCCTCTGAGATGTCTGGTTGAATTCTGTTTTAATGTAAGTCCAACATACAGACAACTTTCAAACACCCTTTTAAAAGTGATTAACCGGTGACTAATTCAGACAAGGGGAAATTGTTTCAGTTCCTCAGCATTGAACTCTTTAGATATTTACAACATTAAAGAATCATTAACTTTGGTATCTAGAAAAGAAGCACAAGACAGCTTTAAAACATATTTTACCCATTGCGACATTCATATCAAGCTAAACTTTTGAAACCATATCTACAGTAATTGAAAAATGGATAGTGCTAAACAGGATGTGTGGACTGAAAACAGATGGGTGGATAGTCCTTTCATTTATCTGTGCAAACTTTACCTTTTCTCTGGCTACATTTGCAACTTCAAACCTTTGCAATTACCTTCAAAAAATCAAGGTGGAAAATCAGAGAGTGAATAATGAGTGTAGGTATGAATTTCATTCTGCAAGGGGAGTGAATGCTTAGCTTTTGTCTTGGCATTTGCGGCATTGGCATTGGCAAATGCGGTGAAATTAATTTATGCAGTACTGAAGTCTTTCGCAAAAGTAACCTGGAGATGATAAAGACAGCTATCTTTCTAGTAAGTTTGACTGGTGACTGAGAAAACTTTAGGTTCAACGCCAGGAGCTGATTAGCACATGAGCTCGGTGGAAGGTTTTAATCTCATTAGTGAGAAGAAATATTGATAATGTAAAAAACTAAAGGCAAAAAAGGGAAGGACTGTACAGAAGGTTTATATATACATGGAGTGTCCCAAAACAATAAGAAGTGAGTAACCTCTATCACCTAGAGGCTTAATAACTGAGTAAATATTTTAATGTAAGAGGTTGACATACTGTATGTGGTGTGTAGGATTATTGTATTCCCACATAAAACACTGGATAACAAAACTTCCTGAATGCAGCCACTTTGATATAAAAACATGACTGAAATGGACTGAAATCGAGCAACACTTGAGTAAATTCTGTCTTTCAACATCCAAGCTGCTAAGAGAATATATTGACAATCATTATTGCAACAGTTTATGTAATTAATATTCTCAACTGGACTTAATAGATAACTGAGCTAATGGAATTATGGATTTTTCATAAATGTTTAAATTGTTTGTGAATGAACATATTTTATGTACAGTAGGTCACACAAAAGGCACTTTAAACTAATGCAAGAGATACTTTAGCACCAGAAAAAGGAATATGATTACTTATATTTCCGTTGAATTATTGATGTTACATACTGTAAAACATACTATCTGGCAAGAAAATGTATATTTCATTTTCAACATGATATCGTCTTGAATGTCTATGTGAACTGTGAATAAATGTGTTTTTTTTAATTCACTGGTAAAATCTGTTTATATTTTTAATAGATTAATCTCTTAAAATATAGGCGACATATAATTTTATTTAAATTGATCCAGCTTCAATTTCAATATCTCCCTCTTCGATATATGGTGGAGTTCTAGGCTGCTTATTATTGTGAAATTGAAATGTGAGCAAAATTCAGCTGCAAAAGGCAAAATGTATTTTATTTTATTAAAAATCAGTGTTCTAGTGGTTAATGGAAACAAATAACTTATTTCCAAGAGATTTCTGATTCAAATCATAGCTCTTTCACTGAATCACTGCCCACAGACTCTTAGCGGGTTTCGTTATCTTCTCATTATCTATTCTTTAGATAACCAATAAAACCAAGATCCTACACAAATACAATATAACAAATAATAATATAACAATAGTTATCAAGGCATAACTAACGAAGTCACTTTGTCAGCTAGTGTGCAAATAACATCATCATTAAAAAAAATGGCCTATACTTTCTCTAAACCAGAGTCCTGTACAAGAGGCTGGACAAAAAACAAAACTTATATCCTTTTTGTCTGACCCTCTGGGCTGTACAAGGACCACAACTGCCTCACAGAGCTCATAATAGCCCTAGACATTGTAGAAAAAAAGGTAGAAAAATTGAGAAATCCTCCTATACCAAGTCTACTCACTTTCCACATGTCATATGGTTACTTATTTTGATGTTTTTTGAAATATCAGGGCAAAACCAAAAATCCCCTAATCTATCTTATTTCCTTGACTAGTTCTGCCAAGCTGTCCTTGTTATGAAATCTTTAAAACTATTTAGTTTTTGTTGCTCTTTTCACAACCATCTTGTGTTAAATGCTGCATGCACCAGTAACATCTGCAATTATATTACTGCTCTTCATATAGCAGAAACTGGAAAGCCCTTAAGACTCAATTTATGCACTGCACATATTTTTGCACAGTCTCCTATCCGAAGCCTGAATTCCTAGTGGCATTACCAAGATTAGTATGTCACTGAGGTAGATAAGAGTGTATAGGCTGGCTGACCCTGCCTCATCTGCATAAGATTGGAACACCAAACTTGCGCTCTCCATCAGTAACCGCTGACACCTCAGCTTTTTAATGCACTTCCACAGTTTATAAATGCCCAAAGTGTGACAAACATTTCTGCCCAAGCAAAGTGTAGGTCAGCTACTTTGAGAGTTCGACAGTAGAGGAACAAATACATGAGTGGTAACTAATTATGACCTGTGCTGCAGTGCAATTAAACCAACTGGAAACCACCCATTCAATAAGATAAAAGGCTTGGCACACACATCATAAACAACACCTATGCAATGCCTTTGATATTCTATTTACTGAATTTGTTATTTACTATATTCCTATTTTGCTTTAACTGTAAATGCATAAGGATAGAATTTTAACACTTTTCTTAAGTGCCCTGTAAAAACATACTTGAAGTAAGAGCATCATGGGTTTGTTTATGCTCACAGGACTGCAGTGTTGTATTGATGATGGTGAAGCAGAACTGTTTTCCTCAGTAGAGTTCATCTCAGTCTATTTTGACTTAACCAGGTGGGACTTGACTTGACTTTTGCTGGAGCATCTCTCTGGGATGCCCCTCTCTTGAGGAAAATGGAGGAGATCCCTCCCACCTTCACCAGTTCGGTTCTCACATATGCAGTTATCAAGACACAATCCAATCAGATTTTAAAAGACCGATATGAATCATGGAGTGTACATTTTATTTTCTTTAAAGCAGATTTTAGTGTCTGGACAACAGTGGAGGTCCCTTTGAACATTGTAATGCATACAGTATGTAATACATTCAGTGTCAATTATATGCTCCGAAACATTGCAGTACATAGAGGAATGCCTGCAGACCTGCCAGAGGTATCTGAAGACAGCCTACTTCAGGGTAAAAATTATTTGTCTCACAATGGTCTAATCCAGGTCCACATTCCTTATTTTAGAGAGTGAACAATCTGCTTGATGAATTCTGCTTCATAATGAGAGGATGAGCCAACATCAAAGATTCAAAAAGTGATGTTGTTACGATATGAGTGTTTGGACAAACAAGTCAGTTATTCCTGTGGAAAAATTTCTGCTACACCAGTAAATGCAAGTTACAAACAAGATAGATGGATGTATACAGGGTTGATAAATAAGTATGGCACACACTTTTTTACTGAGATGTAAAAATACTGCAGACTGTATGACCCACACCAATCACCTACCATTTCTTGAAGAACTGTCAGATACACACATACAATTAAGCAGGGATGTAAAGGATTACATTATCACACTGTGGAGACAACTACTGAAAACCACCCAAAGGCAAAATGCAACCAAGTGCAACATCTTATTAACTTCTAAAGGATGGGATTCAATAAGGAATGTGTTAATAAACCACAATCAGATATTATCTTGAACAGGGCTGTTAGCCTCTCTGTTCTAATGGCTGTATTTTATTAAAACCTTTGTTTATACAGTTTTTGAAAATTTGACATCATATCCATTATGTTGTCCCAGCTGTTAAATTAAATTAAATTTTGGATGGGAGGTTATGTCATCAACAGCAACATTAATAATAATACAAAATGCCAAAGATACTTGTGTTAGAATAAAGCATACTATATAACAACAGACTGTTTATGCCATTTTACAAATGAAATCGGTCCCAAAATATTATAACCATAAATTTGGATCTCACAATATCTTTATTTTTATCAGCATCGCTTAGAAATTATTTAAACAGTTTGCATTTACACATAAAATTGCGGTAGTGCTACAAATGTCCATACAGTATGTAGCCTACAATTAAAAACTGCACATGACATAATATAGTGTACAAGCTTCAGCGTTTCATGTCATCCTTAGTAGGCATGTACAACAGCACCAAAGACCCACACAGAAACTGTAACAAATGCAACAAGTCAGCTAGGTCAGCTCTCTAAAGGTATAAAACAATGCTGCTGAAAATGTGCTGTTTGTAACAATTTAATGGGCCCAGTACTGATATCATGAAAAGACAATACTTGTTACATAATATGCATTTAGCGTTTCTGGATGTATTCATGTTAAAAAAGACACTTGTAATGTCACTCTGGGTAAATCAAATTGATCCTTGTGGGGTTGCAATATTAGCTGAAAACGCCTTTTGTGACAAACTAAAGAGCTACATCACTATAAAATAATGCTCATGCCTTAATCTAGTGGGCATATTCTATGTGAGATTATTTTTTTCAAAGCAGTACTTTAACCCACTGAAGAGGTTTCAAACATCTGTAGTAGTAGTACTGCTTGAGAGCAAAAAAATCAATACAATTACAAATAATGAAATTATATAAATTACAAAGTTGAAGTGTTTAGAGGTTGTATGGTTACATAAAAAACAATTGTTTATCAGAATGTACCATCTGCACCCACTTTTCACAAATAATTTATTTGAGAAAAGGGTCAAATAAATGTTAAATGGTGAAAAAAGGTAAGGGTAAAGTACATACAGTACTACAGCCACAGCAGCTCACTGAGCCAGAACTTATTTTGGTGTCTGTAGTGTTAAATAACAAAATGTATTTACAAACATGATGCATAATTTAAAACAAGGGTTTATCTAAATCTATACATCTGTAGATGTAATATTTACTAAAGGTGGCAAATACATTTTTAAAATATCTACAAATATATACTATATATTTTTTCAAATCAAAGGCAATGCCATTTCTACAATATTATAATCCAGGTAAAACTATTATAATCCAAGTCTGTCTTCGGATTCAAGAATCTTTTGGCGCAATATTTTCAGACTCCTAACAGATATGTAGAGTTGAATTTTTAACACTTACACGCAGCCTCAAGTACTGTATATTTGCTCCGAAGAAACGTTTTGTTCAATCAAACCCATGAGGCCTTAGAATATTTTGAACTGTAAGCCTGCTTCAAGTTATACTACTCTTGGATACGGTGGTCCTGTCAACTATGTGATGTTTCCTCTCCAGTTCTGTACACAGAGCTGCATTGGTCTGCTGCAGAATGCAAAGTGAGCAGAGCACAGGCTTAGTCAAATAGGAACAGGTCTGAATGGCATGAGTTGGGGGAAAAAAAGTTGGGCGGCCACGATGGGAAGAGGCCAGAGGCAAAAAACACTTGGGCTGGAGCTCTTTTCAAAGTCCTGACAACTGACTGATGAGCCTCCATAAAAACAACAATGTCCTCCCTGTGTGAATCCCCTGCCAGTGAGGCTTTCTCCCTGGGAAACCAATTAGCCTGAACTGTCAGTGAAAATGTTATTTTTTCCGGTAATTATTTTCCCTTTTCAGCAACAAAGTGACCATGAAATGCTCTCTTTTGGATGGAACACAGGAGTTAAAATGGCCCTAAAGTTGCTCAAACAGCTTTAACTATGTGACAATAGAGTGTCTTTGTAAGAAATTGATAGCCATTAACAAGGGGTTTCGAGCCAAAGCCAAACTCCCTGGAAATAACCCGCTTCTGTATTCGCTAACGTGGACAGTTTGGAGAAAAAAATTACAATAGAGGTGAGGTGTTGGTGTGACAAGGGTTAGAAAAGGAAGGACAAGAAAAAAATTGCCATTCAGTCCATGCTCCTGAGCCTGACTTTAACGAATGGGCTAAGGCAGGCAATGAAAAATAATCAGGGACAATTTAAGCTCCATTAGTTCAACAGCATTTACACTTTGATACAGCGGGAAGCACAACAGTCAGCTAATAGCTTTTACATTGTAATTGCGAAAGTAATGCACATTTTGACTGGAGTACAATTCATGAATCACCTAGTTCCCTTGCTCAGTAATTACTGTGAAGCTGCCTCATAACAGTTAATGCTACCCTATTAAATGATGCTTCAATTACTACAGAAGGGTCTTCACTTAAAAAGACAGTTCTGGGAAATGTCTTTATCGTGCTGCAAAGATATTTCCTCATTCAATCTTATTGGCCTTATTGGCACACAGTACTGTTTTTTTGTTAATCACTAAATCTTGCTTTCAGACTTATGAATCTTACCCTGGAATGATAGCAGAATGCAATTGCCTTTTTGGCATTAGAGGCAGTCTTTACTGTTTCATCAGGGGAGGTAAGGCTACACACTAGCATTTATTTCTGTGTGCACACAAAAAGAGGTATTTCCTGCACATTCTGTATCACCTCTAACAACAACAATACTGAAGATCAGCTGTCATCTCAGAAAATTAATGAATAGTAAAGAAATAAGTATAGAGTATTCTCATGAGCAGCAAAGCGCAGTTTAAGACAGAGCTTTTAACATTGTGAAAAATGCCTTTCCATTTTTTTTCCAGACAGTACAGTACATACCAAATCGTTTTTTCCTATGTTTAAGACGAGTAGAACTCTATTGAAACTGGACTTCTTAGAAAGTAAAAGAAAAGCACCCCTTACTTATCTGAGAGGTAGGTTTCCCACAATGCTTTTTTTCTGCAGCGTACTGCTTGTGTACATTAGCACACAACTCACACAAGCATTTTGATTGGCTTAGTCAGATGTTGTTGTTGAACAGTTTTGAAAAAAATCTTTAGAAAAATAATATTTTATACAGTTTCTAAGGTATGAAAATGCAAATAATGAGAATAAGCTGCTCTGATCCTTAGAATTGGATTAAAAAGTTTTATATTCTGTTTAATAAACAGGAAGTGTATGAAGCTGATGATAATGTATACACTTTATAGTCTGTCTTATACACAGAAAGAAAAACATTATTATTATTCGTATGAGCTTAACATGCAGAAGTTACATAGTTATATTGTCACAGTAAGGTGCCTCAGCCAGTCGCGGCTGGCATCATCCAAATTGGTGAAGTTGCCGGGGCACCTGAAGCGAGGGCAGGAGTATAGAATGGGATCGGCTATCTGCTCCTTGCCGTCGCCAAATTTGCAAATTGGGTCATCAGTGAGACCCCACTTGTGTAGGGTGGCCCGGAAACGGCCATGTCCGGTTCTTAGTCGGTTCAGCTTGACCCAGGCTTGTCTGGGTAGGTCATTTCCAGCGGGTTTGTTAGATACTTTGTCGATAAACTGTTTCAGTCTGTGGTTGTTATTATTCCACGCATCTTGCCACTTTTTGTTAGCCCAGTTGGTGCCATTGTCGTTGTTTTCTTCTTTCATGAGGCGCCCCATTGTGTTAGAAGGTGAGTGCCGGTTTTCTAGTCAGATCGTGGTGTTCCGGTTGCACTTACCATGCAAAAAAAAACATCTTGACTGGAAATAATCTAAAGCATGATATGATACTGACCTTGCCCATTGTAAAATTTAGCAGGAAACAAAAAATAAAATAGCACAACAAAATTTGCTCTTCAGGAATCTACAGTATTAGAATGCAGTATGTTTAACACCTTTCATATATTAATATGGCTTTCATTGTATTTCATTAAGGACCGCAACTATATAGATTGGGGGTGCCTATCATGATTGTAGCCCACTGATTGCAGCCTGGACACTAAAACTGCAAAAAATGCAAATCACAATTGAGGATACTGTAGACCTAGGTTGTACTGTGCAGCAAAGGACATTGCAGTAACAACACAATCATATATACTGTAGGTACATACTTGCATATTTGCACTCTCTGAATCTACAGGTGACCCTCTCACAACTGCTTCTCTCTCTCTCGCCTCACAGACACAGAACCATGCAGCTGGAAATGTGTTGCAAGGTGGGAAGGACATAGAAATTGTCACAGTTTAATCTGTGCTTGTCAAAGCGAGACCATATTTTATTTCACACAATCAGAAACAATATCACCCAAGACTTTGTGGAGGTGGAGGGCTGTGGAGCCTGGTAATACACTGCAATTTCACAGGACATTTCATTCACACTGTGGAGTTGGACTATTAATATCCCAGTTAATGAAAACAAGGGCCAGGGAAAACAGACACCGGACAGTAGCCACAAACTCCATTTGGAAAACCAGGTGTTCCTTTCTGAATGAATTTTGTCCCACATAAAAAGCATATGTATTTTATTGTGTATTTTTTACATCTCCTGTACACCATAATTTTCATTTTGTGTAAGTTTCATAAATCATCATCAGAGGGCAGCACAGCAGAGAAATGGTTAGAACTATTGTCTGGCAGCACTGGGGCCATGGGTTCAGTTCTGCACCTAGTGAGCTATCTGAGAGGAATTTGTATGTTCTCCTCGTGTTTGTGTGGGTTTTATTCTGGTTGCTCCAGTTTGTGAGTGTGTGTCTTTGTGTCTGGCCTGTGATGGAGTGTTGTCCATTGTGCCTGTTGTTTGCCAATGTAGCCTCTGGTTCTCCTGTAACCATGAGTTGGCAGCATCAGTTAGAAAATGGACGGATGGAATTATCATTATAGAACAACTGAATTTTTCAACTGGTAAGGACCTCTGCCAATAGCTTTGGCTGACCCTGATAGGAATCTAGACTGTGTCATAAACCTAATGTGATTGCAATTACTCAATGGCCAGTGTGAAACTCATTGGGCCTTGTAGAGTTTGGTTGGGCTTCCAGTTAGAGTTTGTGGCATCACAAGCAGCAGGGTGGTTTTCTCGATCCCTGTGAACTCTCTGTGTCATCACCTATCGATGTACTCAGTTCTCAGTCCAACACCTTAACTATGCAGTTTGCACTTTGGGCTCACAGAGAAAAAACAATCCATTTTAGAGGGCATGTCTACAGTGGGCTGCCATCATCTCTCTGTACTTATGTGAAGAACAAGAACAAGAATTCAGGAAAAAAATATCTTCTTTCTAAGTCTCTTAGAAAAAAACCTCAAAAGGCACTATATAACACAATGATGACATTTTCTTACTTTTTGCATCTATATGTTATCAGGAAGTAATTCTCTCCTGATCACAGGAAACATAGGGCAGGAAGGCAGGAATATACATTGAAAGGGGCATCATCACAGGGAAAATGTAGAGACATCAATTACCATGCCAAACATTTCTTTGAATCTGTAGTAGTTCAGGTGGGTAGCTGCGACAGCATGCGTAGGTTGCAAAGGAACGTTCTTCAGGTGTGTGAACACACGGCCCCACACACCTGAAGAAGGCTCCACGGCCGAAACATTGTGTTTTCTTTCTTCTTTTTTTTCAGCATGGAATAAACCTATTACTTATTTCTTTGAATCTGTTGAGTAAACAGTCAATGAACTGTGCCAGTGAATCTTTTCAACAGCAGATGGCCACCTTCTAACCTGATCATATCAGCTTTCAGAAGCTAAGCAAGGCTGGGACTGATCAGCACTGTGTCAGGAGGCATTTAAGGAAAGCCATATTATTCCTGTATATTAGGTCCAGTAGGTGGCACTTTACCCTCCAAACCAGATCTTCCAATCCATTCCAATACCACATGGTGATGTGACGACTGTTTTGTAAGAACTACCACACCTTGGACGAAATGGTAAGTGGAATTCCCAACTAATTGGTCATTGAAGATTTCGTGCCACTGTTTGTAAGAATAAAGTGGGTTTATTAACCCTATAGTTCTGGCTAAAGTCCACTCTGGGTTTGCCCGTTTTTATTTATATAGAGTCCCCCCTTATCACACTGATGTGTAGTGGGGCTGCTGGCGTGTAATGGTTGTTGCTCATCAACCAAATGACTAGTGCATTTCAATACTATATAAAGTGTTCCCTCTTCTGTATGTAAAGCACTTGGGGGTATTTTGAAATTAAAATAGACAGAATTTGAATTAATTGATCCCTTGCAGTTTATGATTTGCTGTAACGTTTACTTGTTGGACAGGTCTGTATATGATCTAAAATAAGACCTTAGGATGCATAAACACTGTATTTGCTTTCTGGAGTATTGCTAGTTTATGAGTAGCAAAGCAAGGTGCCATTTGCTGAGCTTTACAGCCATTGTACGCTCCCTCAGTAGTGAACCTCCTCAGAATATAGTTCACAAGTAAGGCACATGTGCATATTTATAAATCATTCAAACTGCACTCAAGAATGAAAAAAAACTGTACAGGTATCAGAGAATATGAAATCAGACAGGGGCATGCAGTTAAATAAGTAATTATATTTTAATTATTTGTTGTTAGGTATCTGTTAGACTTGCAATATTATGATTCATAAATAAATGGGAGCTCCAAATGTTAGTAAAAATTATTATGGCAGTGAAAAATGGCCTTATTAAGTTAACATTTTCAAAGCACTCTTTTTCCCCAGATGTCACTTACAGTATATTCAGGTTGGCAAAGCACAGGGAATATTAAGAGTGTCATTTTACTTAGAAAATATAATAGACTGTTGTTATTCCCACAAAAGCCCGGTAGTCATGTGCCAAGTAACACAGCATTTACATAAATATATGCCATACAGGAATTTATGTGATTCACAATTTTATGAAAGTCTTCTTTTATTATTACTCATATAATTATGTATTCAGCATTTGCAAACGGTCTTTAAAGATGCCTTTTAATTTTCACAGTTAAAAAGACTTCTGCTAAGGTGATCTGTGACCTCAAGTTGAACTGAGACCTGCTTTCTTAAACCTAACAGTATTAGCACAACTGACTCTCTAAAACATTTAATATTTCCCTCTGAGATTTTTTCCGCCTTTTCCTTTCCTTCAGTTTTGCGCATGTAAAGAGCGTTTTCTGAGACAGGCCAAGACAAAAGGAAACAACAAGTCTTTATAAGAAAGGCAGGGGAGTGATTAACTACTGTTGAATTTACACAGTGAAATATGGACAGTTTAAATGTCCTGGCTATTTGCTTCCATTCAGCAAAAGGCCCGTTTTGAACGCCCGGCACTGCTCCAAGATTAATTGAGTCCTGGATGCTTTCAGCCCACCAGGGGTTCCAGGGAGAGAAGGACTGAAAAGGGAACCTGTACTTGCCAAAGTAAAGAGAACATCTCATTAATATATGATTAATAGCCACTGGTGAGGTGATTAATTAATGTTTGTGACAGTAAACTTTTAACTGCCCTGCGTGCTTTCCCCAGAATGCCTGTTTGTCCTTTTTTTTTCTCTTTCTTTAAAGAGCAGACAACTTTGCATATTCTAGTCTTGTCCGATTTCATTTTGCTGTTCTTCAGAAGAGCGGTCTAGGAATGAAGGCCCTCAAACATGATTGATTGCTCTGCTTTTTTATTTGCAAGTTGAAAATCCAGAGGAGTTGTTTTTTCCCCCTCCCTGCTTTTACTTGTTCTTCTTCGCCTGCCATTGGTCTCCGGGCTTATTGGTACAAGAATTTCTTTTTGCTTTGCTGCTGAAGTGATTTGCATCGCTGGTGTATGAGTTTGTATATTTTTCTCACAGCCCCTACCCTTGCTGCTGCCCTCTAACACACACACACACATACACACACACACACACACACACACACACACCACACCTCAGTTTTGAGCCCTGAGGCGAAGTGTGTTCTTTTTTTTGTGACTGATGAAGAAATTAGAAACAGGGCCTTTGTCCTCCGCATCAAAGGAGGAGATCACTGGTACAGTCAGTCTGTGCCAGACCGAAACAGTCATCGATTTTCCACTCGTAAATTCATCATACCATGAGTTATGCACTCCATATTCCTCTAAATTATAATACGAGTGTTCTATATTTTCACCTTAGAAATAGTGTGTCCAAACAAGTTCTCACTGAACATTGAATAATATCACTGAAATCACTTTTCTCTTCTTAATGAACAATGAAATCCTCATGAGTCAGTCACAGTTTAGTATTTGATATAACAACAATGGACAGGGGGCCATGATTTAGTCATGATGTATCAATGCTTTGCTGTGCCTTGAAATCTACAATATATTTGAAAGCTACTACTTTCTGAGTGGTTGAATTTTGATATTTTTTGCGAAAAATGTACAGTATATAACCAAATGTATATAAAGCAAGTACAGTATTTAATAAAACACAACTCGTTGGGAAATCTTCATGCATACTTTGACAATACACTAAAATTCAGGCACAAATGTCCAAATCTATATTCTGATGCAAAATGATAGGGAAAATCATTTATTAGCACCAAAACGCTGCTGGTAAAGTTTGAATCAATGTGGAGACTGCGGAGATTCCTGCAAAAGAGTAATTATTAATATGTACCTCATGTCATCTTCATTTTCATTCTTGATCTTTAGCCCTATTTACACAAACACATATGTCATCACAGAAAAGGAGATTCTGACGTAGGCCAGTTAGTGTGGTGCTGACAGTCAGAAGTGCTGACCACAGTAGACAGGCCTGTCAATGATCCTGGGTTAACACAGAGATGATGGATGAAGCTGGCATTGTACAATATTAATAGACATTGGTATCAGAGGTGTCCCAATGGTCTGTTGAGCTACAGCAGACTGACAGAAAACTAAATCACATAAATAAGGGCATTTAATGGTATGATCTTGCCATTCCAATGTCATATGACTACTTCTGAGGCGGTCTGTGACACCATTCATTTGGCGATGGCAAAGCATCATTTCACAAGTTGTAGAATGATGACCCCCCAACTACTCTGGGTGGGCTCTTGCCCGCTGCTGATCTTCCCAACATTCTGCAGAGGTCAAGAGAACTGAAATATTCATGCTACTGCATATAGCGTGTGCTGATCACTTCATTCCTCCTGCACCAAATGTTCTATATGAAGAAATGATTAATCACACGGAAAAGATTTTTGATCATTATCTTTGTAAATATGTACTTCAACATGGGCTGTCAATGATCATTTTGGCTTTACAATCCATTCTGAAAAATTGAGTGACTGTTGGAATTCAATATTTTGATCAACTGACAGATTCACCATAAAGTGCAGCCAGTCTAAATTTTACATTAATAGCTCATTTGGACATGGACATAAAGTTATTTACTTTTTTCATATTGAGCAGATTTATGTAGCAGTTTTATGAATTGTTTTGATTATTATTATAATTAAGATTTTCGATAACAAAATACTGAGTGCCTCTGATTTTATATAAAGTTAGGTGCTCGGTGTTTGTTATTTGAGTCTTTATAACTATTAATTAAAAATAACTTTCAGTAACCAATGTTTGTTTTTGGTTTTAGGAAATGGGACAAAAACAGTCTTTTCACACATTCTAAGTACTTGTGTCCAATTGCAAATATACCAGACAGACATTACCATAGTCTCATTACCTCATTACCATAGCCTCATTACCATAGTCTCCACTACATTGCAAAATAAAGAATAATGAAATATATTCATAATTTTTATTTAACTGATGTTATGGATTTTGGACACCATAACTAAAACTGCTGAGGAAGTGGTGGAATGTGAGAGTTCTGATTAACCAATTGGATTTGCATTAAAGCAAGTCATTTGTTTTTAGACTGAAGTAACTACAGTAAAAGAAGTTCCAGGAAGACTTAACGCACACATCAACAACATTTTAGGATGCTTTTCATGTAATTTAAATTGCTATCTTGACATACCAGAGAACATCTGAGGTGGTAGAGGGTTTTATCCAACAATGAATGCTTGTTTTCCCTTTATAGATCTAATGGAAGACAATATGTTTGGGCACATTATGGTGACTGTCAGGCTGTTTATCAGATTGGTCATGGCAGCCAGTGAGTAGGTGAAAGTATAATTTTGTGGAAATGAGTTTCCTTTAACACAGGAAATCCTTTGACGCAAATTGAAGGCAACCTTAAGTAATAGGGCTTATTCATTACTTGTATCCTGTTATGGTGATATAGTCCCCTAAGAAACTATAAAATTGAAGACTGCTCTTTTGGCATAGCAAAATTTACTACCTTTTGGAAAAGGCACTATGTTTCCTGGGGCTCAATGGTGTCCAAGAGATGGTGAACTCCAGAGTGGATGAGTTGCTCTCACCACACTTATTGTTCACCAATAGATTGAAATGTCCTGAAACCGACAGTGTTTCCATTCCTGTAAACCAATCTAATGAGCCAATCTTTTTTCCAGCAGATTATTGCTAGATTATGTGATACTAGGATTACAATGGCACAACTGCAGGAAAACAGTCTTAGGGTCTGCAATTGACCAAACTTTACCAAGTGATTGAATCTGCACAGTAAGAGTGGCAGATTTAACAGATTTATGAATCAACATTGCCAGGATTGTGGTAATGCTAAGGGAAGTAATCCTCAATACTAATGATGTCACATTTACATTTTGAGAGTGATCAAAGTTACACATTTTGATTACATATTCCAGCCCATTGCACCTGCCATTGGTGTAATGTTCTGGAATATATATCCTTCCTTTGAAATCTCATTTGTGATGTTGAAATCGTCCCTAGGGTTTCTTCCATAAAGTATCACAGATCAAGAAAACCCCCTTGAGGTCTATGGCTCTTCCCTGTCTACAAACAGAGAAAGAGCAACAAGTCCCAGGCACTACACTCAGTTGTTCTATGAAAAATTATTTTGATATTCTTAGAAAATACTATAAATAGCTCTCTGGCTGAGGTTTTTGTGGTAGTGTTCAAAATTACAGACATCTCTATTAGTACAAAACAATGCTTATGACCTCTTGCTGACTTTGTGAGAATATCTTGTATATATCTCGTAATACATTCAATTTGAGTGTCAATTATCAGCAGGCAATCATGGGTGCCTGGAAGGATACATCTCGACTATGTAAGAGGTCTTTCTATATGTTGTAGTATAAGTGAGCCATTATGATATTTCCTTCAAAGGGGTTCCCATTTATTTATACTACAGTTTCTTCTTATTACTACCAAGAGAGTAGAGTGGCATCATTAATATCTTCCTTCTAATATTTTGAGTCTAGTATGCAACTGGGCACCAGAACTTGGGAGGGTTTATTTCTCCTCTATGAAAATGTCAGAGCATTAAGTGGAAGCTACAGCCTCTACACTGGAGTTAGGTTCTGCATTCTGTGGTGTGCTGTGCCACACGCTTTATACTCAGTTTTTGGGTCTCATCATTCTCAACTATACTAGAAAAGGCTGTTTTTTTATTTGTGTTTCATAAATTGTATTCTACAATAACAACAGCATACTTAGACCCCGGTTTATGTTTTTGAGGTTTAAAACTCTTTTCCCTGTGAGTACTGCAGGAAATGAGTTAATATTTTGACCTATCACCATGCAGAGGGGAACATCAATTACTACTCCTCCTGTTATCTTACATCTTTGTTGATCAATGAAGTCTGGGACTTGAGCTACCAATGCTGTGTGTTGAGACTCATACAGTGGCTGATAAACTGTGGCAGAAGTCATTCTTATAGAGGGAAGCCCTTCTTCTCCCACAGCTGCAGCTGAGTTAAAATCCCCTCTAAGAATGCCTGCATATTTCTTAGTCAGTTGCTCAACTGCTGCCCCAGTGTTATACCATAAAACCTGACCCCCTTCACCCTCTAGTGAGCACTTGGGGCAACTGCACCCCTGGCTTTAGTTATTCTGGAGCCACTTTATCACACAAGAAAATAGATATGAATCAATGTGATTGCAACTGCAATACGTTTGCGGTCTTTCCAGTTGGGATAGGCATGTGTGTGAACTTTACAAAAGAAAATAGGGTTTAACTAAAATAGAAATAATTCATTTTGAAAAAAAAAATTGGTCCAAAGTATAATCTGAATAATTCAAGCTCATTGTATGAATTAATGTTGTATGCATCACAAAGTGTCATCATGAATCTACTGTTTCCATAATTAATCAATTTAATTTACTTTTTAATTGTATGATCTTACTTTTAATTTATTCTGTGTGTATTACAAAGCAGTAGACGTAATAGTTGAACCTGGAAATATAACTAATTTTGAATAGAGGATGTGTATTTTGTGTCTTTGACTGTATATCATACCTGAGAACTAACAGGAGTGAGACAGAAGCAGAATCTAGAAAAGTACTGTCTCATCTGAAAAACTACATTCATTACCTCAGTTGAAGCAAGTGACAGCACATGTTGCAGACCATCCAGAACATCTCACCATTTGTCTGGCAATGTGCATAAGCGGACTGCTTAACACAGTGTATAGAGTCTATGGTGTTCATCAGGTCAAGAAGCTTAGAGCTTCTATATAAGAGTACTGTATCCTAGAGTATGGAGTGACACTCAGGTGCAAGGAACTGATAAGTGAGAATACCCCTCAAATCAAAAAAAGATTTTGAATGAAAGAAAAATAGATATCGACAGGGGAAAAAAAAATATTCATCTGGTAAAGATAATTTTTGATCCTGTATTTTCCCATATTAAACCAAAAATATTTTAAAGTTAATAATCTACTGGAAAATTGGTTTGTTTTTTTGTTATAGCAAGCTTTTGGAAAATTATTTGGGAATTATTTTGGATATTGGAATAAACTACAACATTTTTATTGAGGTATTTGACACTGCATCAAAAAACTCTGAATCCTTCTTTCATCTCCCTTCAAATTTTCACCAACCAACCACAAGATGCTTTTCTCTGCAGTGTCATTGGCTCTTCAGAATTTTTATTTCTCTCTCACCAATAAATTAAAAATATGCTTAAGTTATTTCAAAGCAATGTGCTTTGATAGATTCCCTCCTGGCAAGGGGAGGACTTCAATTGTCACTCCAGCCATCTGTACTACATGTTGGGAGTATATCAGAGCTAGACACAAGCTTAAATAATCAACCAGTAATATGCTGTCACTCAAGAGGCCTTGACACGTGGAATTAAAAATAATGAATAAATTAGACAATACATCACAACAGGGAGAAGGCCTATTCACTACATCTGCCTGTATTTGACTTTTTTTTCTGCACTGTGGCAACAGTCTCATTGCTTTCAATGTACTGGCCTATGCTATAAGCAAACATATGGCAGTTAATAGTTATTGTCTCAAAGCACTGTCCTGTCTCCAGATGGGGTTTGTGTTAGCAATGCTGCCTCTTTGCTGGTGATCTTTAACACTGTTCAGTCATCAGGCAGCAGTCGTCTCCACTGAGCGATAAAGAAAGTCAATGTAAATGATGCTGTTTAATCGGTTCACATCCCACAATAAATGATTCAGTCCTAATTTAATAATTTTATTCAATGTCAGGGGAGCAGCTGCTGCCTACACCTTGGCATAACCCTTCTGCCAACTACAGCAGATGAATTCAATTTTTTTAAATGGACATTTTGAGGATGACAGTGGGGAAATACAGATTTCTAGCACAACAAAGCTTGTCGTCTGAATTAAATTAACACGACAGTCTTAGTTAATCATTGTTTTCCTGTTTTGCTTCCCCAAAGAACTTTGCCTCTTATTTCTATTTCTTTTTACAGTACAATATCATGATCCACATACCATTGTCAATCAGCAGCTGTCACTACGATCAGCAGCTGTCACTGCCAGAATGTCCACATTTAACATGATGAAGTCATCAATGAGAACATTAATTTTTGGAGCTTTTGTAATATGTGCTCCATCGTGCGCCAAGCGCGATCCATCTTAATTTAGGGGTACAGGCCAGCGTGATCATGTCTGGAACATAACTGACGAAAGATTAACCTCAGAAGAAAGTTCTTCATACCAGAATAGAAAACTTTCCAAAGTATCCGCAAGCTCAGTGCCTCCATCTGCCTTTCTCTCGAAATATTTCATGTCTCAGCCACAATATCAATTTTAAGAAAAGTGGAATTAATTGGAACCTATGGCTTTTACTATAAAAGCTATCATCCCGTATGCCTGCGTTATTAAGTTTGCAAACCAGGATTGTGCTTGGAGGATCAAGGGGTGAATGCAGGACAGCCTGTGTGAAAAGCTTTGCTCCATTTCCCTTATAAAATAAAAAGCTTTTTCTGGGGATTTGTTAAAAAAGGTGACTTTTCAGCAGCCCTGCAGTACGCAGTAACTTTTCTGTAAATTATCTTGAGAGTTGATAATCTCTTTAACTAGTGGGGTGAATCAGTATACCTGAACCTTTTCCACTCAGCAGCAGCTACTGCCCTCTTTCTAGGCCACTAATCCCATAATTCTAAGGGAAGAAGTATAATATCTATTCCTATTCATCCCTACTTCTCAGACCAATAAAAATGAAACATGTTATGAAACCATACGTACTTCTTATTCTTGTACAGTAACCAAAATATAATTCTGAAAAATTAAAAGAATCAGAAAAGTTTAAAAAGAATCTCAGAAATGACCTTCAATAGTTATATGGGACATACAGTATACAGTATGTGTACAAGATGCTTTAACTTTTCCCAAGGTAGTTTATTGTGCATCAACACAACTCTTATAAATATGTCTATGTCCCCGTGTCCAATATAAACATAAGATCATGTTTTCTAATCATATTGAACATCTGAAACGCTTCCAGTTGAATAATACAACTTTTTCTCCATGATTATCATATTTTTGCTTGTCTTTTGATGAGAATTTGAATGTGTAGATTATGAAGCATCATCAGGTGATTTGGGTTTAGGTTGAATAGCAACAAAAATTTATTGAGAAATATGAAACACTTTTAGCCTCAGAAAAAAAAACCATACTGACTGCACTGTCTCTTTGCTATTCTTTGTTTTGATTGCAAGATCAAGTAGGCATGAGGCTGGAAGGATGGCTGTCAGACGATAGTTAAAATGCTTTTCTAGAAGACACTCATACCATTTGACTTTATTTGCAGCAAATCCAAATCAAATGTAAAGGCACTGCTTGCTTTGGGATGTCTATATTTCATTTAAACTGGGGATAAAGCAAAGAAACTGGGATATTGTCTCATCATGCATTCTAAATAAGGCAGGGTAGAAAATAATGGGGAGTTAATCAGATCACTGAAACTCTAATTCACTTGGTATCGATCAGCAGATTCCTAATGGGACATCGGACCAATTTCAAATTACAGTAAGCTTACTTGTTGCAGAATACCAATGACCAGCTTCCCAGGTGGATGGGAGATCATGAGTTCTCAGGCCCTCATTATGGTGTGTTAAAAAAAGCAGGGGGTGGGAGTAAGACACATGAATATCTAATGTAACGCAGCTGTTAGCTAATTAATAAGGAATTGCTGAAGTGTGCAGATTCACCATGCTAGCAGGCATAGTTATCGGCTTGCCCTATCTCTTGTTTACTGCCAAGATATTTTTTATAACAAAAACAAAACAGTAAATGGATCTACTGTATTGAATAACATTTGCTGTAGTGGACTTTTAAACTGAATAACAATCCCCCTAGGAACAGCCTTTTAGAACTATTAATATGAGTGTCTGAAAAGTGAAGCAAGCTCAAACCATTTAACCTTTCTAACAGTAATATCATTTCATTATCCTGAACCCTCTATTCCTAGTCTTACCACAAAAAAAACAACAACACAGATATGCATTGGGGATATACAGGCTATTTGCACAATTGTCTTTTTCTGGAAAAAAAAATCTCTGCAGTCTCCATTGAGAGATCAATAATAATGAATAGACTCCATTAAATCAAGGACTATGCATTGTTTACAAAACAAAAAACATCTATCAGAACTATTGAGATGCAGTTGCCGAGTCAATTTAAAGTGCATTTTATAAATACTACATTTTTTAAGTTGTGTAAAAATCTTTTAAAATAAAGTATTTGCTCTGGAAATGCAATACTTTTACCTGACTCTAAAAACGAAAGGAAACGATTATATAATTAAATGATAAAATTAGACTCCAGTTGCATTTTGTTTTCATACATTTATAATCTTTCTTTATTTTCACATTCAAGTCTTTGCTAATGACCAATCACCACATCAACAGCCTCCTGTCCTTCTGTTTGTTCAGGATTTCATATTCCAGCTAATTTGTGTTTCATGTCATTAAACGTAAAATTAACTGGAGTGGCTGTGTATGAAAAAGGACAATAGCAATTCCAGAACTGCTTTCAGGCATGGAGAAGCAACTGACTTTCAGCTTTACCCTTCTATCCAAGACTAGCCTATCATTGTTATAACTAGGCTATCGGTTTTAAGCAAAATATAAGGAGTGTGAATCTAGAGCAAATCTGATAATGTCATTATACTTCTTCAGTATAAGATTCGACTCTATGAGCTGCTTTGGCAATTCTAACAATCCTACATTAAAATGAACACGAATGAATGAACCAATTCATCTCATTATCCTATTTAAAAACTTTCTTTGATTACACAAGACAACAGATATATCTTTTAGATTTCTACTTCTTAGTCATTGGAATATATCAGCTTCCTACCTTAAGAATGGGTGGAAATAAATGCCATAGGGTTTCAGTGTAGTTCATATAGTAACCCAAATAACTCACAAACAAAAGAGGCTGAAAAGCAGCAGACATAACGGAGGGTTTCTAAGTAGAAATGTGCATGGATCTATTTCATGGCAGAGACTCAATGTGAAGAGGAAACAACATACTTGTGCGTCATTTCCACATGATTGTCCTGCGAAAATGTCATAGAGGAAAATGACTCAGAATTAAAAATCCCTTGCCGTATCAGATCAATGTTTTACTTAAGCCAGGTTGAGGTCCCTAAATGTCCTTTATCGAATCCTGGAGCTGAAATTCAGGCAGTATAATAATTGTGGATCTGGAGAGCAAATGGCAGGATGCAACATCAGTATATTGCTACAGTCAGTCCATTCAATGCATTGGTGTCTGTCTTTGTTTGATTCTAAGCACAAGTAAGGGAAATTATCTGAAGCTTTCAGTTATTCTTACATAAAGATATGGCAGTTGTTTCAGTCAGCATGATAATCAGAATGACTATCACACACAAAAAATCAAAGCACAGTTATTAAGCTGAAATACAAATAAAAAGTACCATTTCAGATCTAGGTTTCGGTGAATTAGCAGAACTAGTTTTTGACATGTACATTGCTGTGAAGTCAGCATCAGATATGAGTAAGAAATATTAATCCTTTCTTGCAGAAATACTCTGGGCCATTGTTGCAAACTCTGTAAACTGTCAGGGATGATGACATTACAGAAGGGTGCGAAGGGAGATGACATTGGTTACAATTCAATTTTCTCTTTTCAATGTTCGCAAAATCGTCTAATATACTTAAGTGACGCCTGCCAAAAGGAAGTTTTTGTATTTGGGAAATAGGCCACTATTAGATTAGCATTGCTGGAACAGAACCACTAAAATTAAAAGCAATTAGGTAATAATTACTCTGACCAAGATACAGACTTTAATACACTCAAACAGAATTTCTTTATATATTAAAGGCGTATTACTTTTTAAGCTGTACTGACTAGTTCCTTAAATTGGCTCAGAGAACCCAAATAAAGTGCTCCCAAAGCACAGAGGTTATAAAAACTGGTTAGATGCAATGAATTAATCAAGGAATATCATTTATAAAGCTTTATTTTACTGGAAATGAAGCTATTAATCCTTAAGTCATTTTTTAAAGGGACTCCCAGGGGCTACTCAGCATGGTGGAGTAATTTTGTTCTAAGCAGTGGGAACAATTTAACAAAAGTTAAAAAAAAATGCCCTGAGCTTTTTGCATTCCCAGTTTTAGCTCAGTTTGTAAGAAAATACAAAGTCAACTGATGACCAGAATGACAGGGGAAATAATTACTTTACCCTTACTCAACTGTCACTAAAATACAAAATACAAGAATAGTGAAAATATTACTTAAAATGTCCAGGGGATTATGGGGTCATGTTAGAATGTAAGAAAGTATGGCAAAGTCAACTTTCTCTTTTGGGAAGAGAAAAATGAATGCATTATTTCCCTACAGGAAACTTAAAGTGTGCAGATGGTATACTTCTTTTTTTCTTTTTGGAAGATACAAATTTCTTCCAATTATTAACAAGAAATAATGGCACAGCAGCATGAATAAATTCTACAAAATTAATATTGCCATAGACTATATATTCCAGATTTAGAGGTCTTGAAATCGTGCTTTGCAGGTTCTAGGTCTATCATTTAACAGTCAGTTGTTAAAGACCTACGAAAAGGGTTAAATTCACTCTGTTAAGTGAATAATGAGATACGTTACTGAAGAACACAGATGGAGTGAAAACCAGAGGCTAGTGCAGAACACAATTCAACAGCCTTGTTCCAAATATTTGCCATAAATACATGTTCATATGTTAGCAGTGTCAAAAATGTTCCATTAGTCCTCAGCAGTTTCCAAAACTAAATTATTTTTTCATTCAACCTTCAGCCATACTTTACAGGAGTGAAACAAAAACCATTCTCCATAACAGCCTGATAGAAATCAAGTCATATTACCCATGCATATGCAATAATATTGTCAAGACCATCGATTCATTTTGAACAAGTGAGAGTTTAACAAGCACAAATTATGTTTAGCAGCCTCGAGTGACACTGTTTTTCCTCAGCTACGAAGGGTCCACCACTTGAGCACAAGACAAATGAAATACTATTAGGGTAACAGTTGGGCTTGACACTAATAGCTTCAGCTCTCATTATACAAATGTGTAACAACCTTATAGCATAGGAAAGCGACACTTTAAGCCTTTAAATTACAAGGAATGGGAAACAAACAGTAAAAACTAAAGCACTAATGTATTGCATCAATGCTTTAGGATCTAACAGTTGTTTAATTGATTTTTCATTCTGATAACACTCTATTCAACTTTCAAGTGAGTAAAATGGTTGATTTTTAAAAGAATTTAAAATTTCAGATAATGTCTCACATCATATATCTTTTACAAGTTAATTAAAATCTTCTAGTTTTCTGCTCTACACGGGAGTCCTGCCTCTTTGATAATCTCCCAGTACAATGAGAACAAGTGGCAAAATCTGTTCATGCAAGTTAGCACAGTTTTTGCATTTTTGTAAATGTTTTTATTTTTGTTATCGTGTCTTGCTCTGATATTGTATGCGTGTAGACACTATTGTGCTACAATTCTTCTTTTCAAAGTGCAATTGTAGTTAGCATATACTGTATGTGTACCGAGACAGCAAAACATGAGAGATTCAACACGGATTCAGATATCAAGAAAGTTATTAAAATGAGATTGAGAATCATAAGCTGCAATCTGGCATTTCAGGCCACACTACACTGAGTGGACTACAAATAAATCTATAGTTACCGATTAGTCTAAGTCATGTATTTCAGCTTCTCTCATCAGGCAGAAACAATGCAGCAGGTAGACTAAATCAATTGTAAGCCATTTCAGGAACATTTTTTTTATTCCACAGCCACACGGGCTTGTCATATCAGAGCTTATGTAACTATCTGAAATACCCACAACACACCTCTATTTTTTCCAAATAACTTGCAATAATTTTCAAGTTTCCTTAATGGGTTGGGGTGAGCCACAGCCTCACTCTGCAGGCACAGGGCACAAGGTATACACTTACTATATACCGTACACAGGAAAGGCAATTTAAATACACCAGTTAAGTAGGATACCATGTATTGAATTGGGGAGAAGGGTGAGCCAGAAACCCATGTTAATGTGAGGAGAAGACGCAAGCTGCTCACAGAAAGATCCAGAAATCAGTGCAAGAGCCCTGAGCTCTGAATCCACAACACAATCTACTGCTCCACCAAGTTACATTAAGTTATGTAATTGAATCTATCACTATTATTCTATATCAACTAAAAGAGGGTAAATGATGTTCACTTGACTTCTTAATTATACATTTTACAGTGTATGCTTTATAAAAATGCAATACTTTGCCATTTTTTCCCATCCATCTATCCACCCGTTTTCTAACTGCTTTATGCAATTCAGGATTGTGGGATAGCCAGAGCCCTAATGCCATTCTTTTACAGTTTAAATCTTTTATAACTGCAACTAAGCTCGAAAAAAAATAGTTAACTCAGAATTGAGCAACGTTAAGTGAAGACCCACTCAGTAATATAGCAAACATAAACTGCAGTGAATGTTCATGTCTTCTGCTATACCTAAACCTGTACATCATGAACTGTATTATTATTACAATAGTCCAATCACTACTGTTTTAACACCTTTTCAGTTTTCATTTTAGAGAGGTTTATAAATCATAACAGACAATGCTTATATTCCTAATATTACTTCTATATTCCTAATATAATTCTTATTTTCCAATCAATACAAAAGTAAGCCAAATATTGCCAAAAGATTACCCAGAAATTGAACACCAAAAAAAAAACATAAGTAAAAAGACAAGGTTTTGCTTTTTCCAAAGGTTGCATTCCAAATACCCAGGGACCTTTTTTTGTGACTCATAGAAAACTTTCATTTATCTCATTTACCTCCAGGCTGCAAAACAAGAAAGTTAGAACTTTTCAAATAGGTTTCTTTTCTTAAATGAAAAGAGGAGGGTGAAAGCCAGATTTTTAATAATATACTTGACATCAGAGCAGTATAATACAAGTCTGAATTAAACTCCCCCACCCCCCACCCCCCAACTCCCAGCACCCACTGCTCGCTTTTTATGGGGAGGCCTAAGATTGCATTGTTCGTGCTCTGACATCATATTCAAGCTGCGGTTTATTTTTGCATGGAATGGGGTTATTCACCAGAGTCCATGCAAATCAAATGCCTTGATTTATGCACCTTTCTGCTGGCGGGTGGAACATTAAATTTAATTTTGCAAGCAAAGCCGGGTTCCACAACATGCGGGCCTGACATTGTGAACTAGGCAGTGAGAGCACGGGAATTCATTACTTCTTCCACAATATGCGAAAGCAACATTTGAATGAAACATTTGTCTCTTGTCAGAACAGTGTAGCATCTACTCTTTCTATATACATAAAAAAGAAAGCCGTACTTTGGATGTGACTGTAACAAACCGTTGAGTCACGCGGCTGTGGCACATTCAAATAAGCTTGTTTGATATGAGTAGGGGAGCAATTTGTTTCTCAGAGTTATCTTCCATTACTGCTCTGTAATGTGAAAAAGAACGAAAAGGGGGAGTAGTGTGATGAAACGTACAGCTGTTTGAGACGACAATCTGAAGACATTTGAATTCAGATACTTGAAGCTTAAGGCTCAAAGTAGACAAAAATGTAACAAAATTTATTTAGGCATTTTAATGGGTTAAAAATGAAGCCATTTTAAAAATGAGGATTTTAGAAAGGGACATTTGTTTTTCTTTTCATCTCTTATGAGGTGTTAAGGATTGACACATATTGTAAAATTAAACACAAATTGTTTGCATTATTCAAAATGCTTAACAGAATAAATACAACAGATGATAATATTGTCCAATTATAATATCATCAATGAAGATTAGTGTTGCATGCATTTTTGTATTGAAATTGAATTATTTTGTTTATTTGGATCCAATAAATATATTTGTTATGCTCGATATACAGACAGTAATAGTTGCTCTAGTGTCAGCATGCTGAGTGGAGAAGATGTATTGAGATTTTTATTATCTGCACCAATAGGACTTTTTTGGATTTATCGTGGTGTCAAAACTTTTAAGTCTTAGTGTCACCTGATCTCTGAAAGAAAATTAGAAAGTAATGCATTTCTAAGTAGACAGGTCAGTATGTGCATATATCCATGTGCTGCAGAAAGCTTATTGCATGGCCTAAGATGTTTTTCTATTCACAAGACCCCCAACACTGGTTGGAGTTGGTGTGCAAAACAAATGATATAACATTTGATACAGGGTAACTAATAATTCAACTTTACTGCTGAGAATAAAACAATTCCTCCTTGTCTTATGAATATGGTAACTGTTGGAAAAGCATTAAAGCAATGCTGCTTAGCAAAATGCTCAGAAAAGAACCAAGTTAATCATTCTCCAGGCAAAATGGATAGAGTTTTAATTGCACTTTTATATTGTTTTGCAAGAGGCTCTTCAAAACACTCTGATGTCAAGTAGGTACTGTAGATAGAGCTGTATATATGTACTGTAGGTAGGCTGAGACTTCTGTTTCAATACATTCTCTAGTTGGCTTTCATTTTGATTTTCATGACCACTATCTCTGCTTGAAATGAGGTATACTTTTTTTTTTAATTGAGCAAATTTCCTTACGAAAAAATTAAAAGAAATGTCATGGGATTCTAGATAGCACTTTCAATGAAGATACTAGAATAACTGGCAGTAATGGCTAGGAAACTCCATTGTCTTCCACCCCAATTTTCAGTGAAGTCCTTCTGTTGTCCCACATCATTGTACTGTACATCCACCTGGCTATAACGCAACCTCAGTCCCAGCAGATCACCTTTTGGCAAGGAAAGATCTACTGTACCTTGGCTAATGAAGCCCAAAGCCCCTTTGATAGAGTTGCAAGTTCTTTGTTCTCTTTTATTGTTTAATTCTTTTTCAAAATGTTACACAAACCCACTTAAAAATGTCAAAGGACATATGCATGTGAATAGTTGGGGAAACCAAGACACCTGCCTGATTGAAAGAGCAGGCGGCAGCTGGAACGCTTGTGAATTGAGTCTCGTTTTTCCCTATGCAAAACTGATTGACAATGGAAAACCTTGCTGTGATAAGTGCATAAAGAAATGCTGAAGTAATGTATTCCATAAATCCTGTATTTAAAACATACTGAAATGAAGACTGTGTTTCAAGGATTACAGCTTTTCTTAATAAGTAAGACTAACTTTTGGAGTGCTTAAAATAGAAATGCTTTCTATATTAATGTTCCCTCTTATTATTCATACCTTAAATATTATGTCATCACCTAAACAACGCATCCATTAATGCTGAACGGCCTATATTGCAAAAAAAGGGGAGTTTTTACCCATTTTAAGGTGAATGACGCCCTGACTTCTGTGTTCATCATAGCATATCAAGTGCACTAAATGCTGAGGTTTAATGCAGGGGCCTTTGGATTATATGCTGATATACTTTGACCACTGTGAAATGTGGGTTTGGCATAAGTAATTCTGGAAGAGGAACTCTGGAGCAAGCTGGATAACGTCTGCTTGAAACACCAACAGATTACGGACACATTGCAATGGATTTGAAAGAAGTAAGGCTGATTACATGACCAGCGTAGTGTGGCAAAGTGCACCCACTTGATAAAGTGAATCCTTCATGCATGCATATGGAAGGGGAAGACTTCAAGGGCATACTGAATATTCTGATTGACTACTCACCTTTCACTCCTTTTTGCATTGTTCTGCATTTCCTCCAGTTCTTGCCAACAGCACACAGCTAAAGCTTCTTGGTTGCTTTCTTTTGGAAATGAACTTGCTGGAACAACAACTAAAGGCCATTGCTGATTTTCAAAAGCAGATGTAAAAAAAAGATTTTGTTAGAAACGTTAGGAAAAATGACTTTACTCATTATAAAAATATATTAAAAATATATATTTACTTTCCTTTCTTCATTTTTTTAAATTCACATTTAAATATTAAAATTATATGCACAACAGAAGTTATAAAAGAAATTTGAAAAGAACCAGACAGAATACAAGTCTTGGCAAATTATGCGACAAAGAGCATTTAATATATTAAAGTGAAGGGTCTTACATGGAGCAAACGAAAACATACTCTATATATAAAATTGGAAAGTTGTGACTTTAAGACTTGTGTTTATGTTCTCACATCATTTACAAGATTAAAGACAATATGGAGAAGCAATAAAAAGGCTAATAGAATGCTAGGACTATAGTTACATATATAGTTGAAAGTGCTGAATTTAAATTAAGGAAAATAATGTTAAAATTATACAACACACTAGTAAGACTTTAACTAAAATATTATATAAATATTTGGTCAGTACTTTACAAAAAAGATACTATGTCTTTGGAATCAAACCAGATACATTCCTGAAGGTACTGAATCTCTTTAGTCTTGAACAGAGACAAATAAAAAGGGACATGCTTCAAATCTCGCAAACCTGCTTATGGCATCAGCTAATGGGGGCCAGAGATTTCACTCCAGGGGGCAACCTAGAGCAGCTCAGATCTAACCTGTACGGCTTTCGAAAGTGGAAAGAAAAAGAAGCACCCAGCAAAATCATAGGATGAGCGTACTAACTCCAAAGTGACCGATCTGCAAGGCTGCAAACATGTGAGCACCAGGGCAAGGTTGTAGCACCAAGCCCCTATACCACTGTGTCACCCTTCTTATCCTACTTCCTAGCCTAGTCTAACACAAAACATCAGAAATGGATATCCTGAATTCCAATTCATGGTTTTTTCCTGCTTTAGTTTGATCAGCATTTTTTAAAATGCCCTTCAACCAGATTTTGAATATTTCCCCACATCACACATGGCATACTAAAGAGCTCAATGAGAAACAGAGCTCTCGTGCGAAAGGCAAACTTCTGAAGTCTACCACTATTGAAATCTACCTTATACTTTGAAGCTGTTGTTTTCTCTTCTACTAGTATGCCTTCAATGCAACACTTTCCTCTTTTCCAAATGCTTCAGCAGAATACATCCCCACACAGATCCCCAGAGCCCACTTGGAGCAAAAAGTAGGAAGCAAATGACCAGACATAAATGACTTTCCAAGGTCCTTGCGATTCCTCATTAACTTTCAGTCAGCATAAGTCCTGACTTTATTATTGACTACACAGAATACACAATACACTGACCTCTGCCATTTGCAACTAAATCTCTTCCAACAGATCTATTGGAGTGATTTCATCAGTGGAAGAAAACAGCAGGCAGCAATTTAGTCACCTTTAGTGTTTCCGTGGCCCTTTGTAACTTTTTCTCTAAGGCACCAAAATATACGCATCGGTTGCTGGTAACCAGCAAGGCAATAAAAAGGTGTATTAGAAGATTTGAGTTAGATGAAAACAGAGGATACTTTCCATTTCAGCTTTGATTTTTTTTTTAAATGTCCTTCTCTTAAACATTACTGGACAACTCAATAGAAAACAGCCATTGGGCAAAACCATAAAACACTATAGAAAATCTGTTGTTTTTATTTGATCTCTTTATCTTTTTTTCAAGAGAGTGATCTAATGATAGAACTGATACAAATAATAGCTGTATTTATTCCTTATAAACCTCAATAATACTTGATAATTATAGATAATGGACAACAGAAACACCAATGTAAAGTCACTTGACCTTACGTGGTGATCACTAGGGTGACTGCAATGGTCTATATGCATTGTGGTATAGAGTCTAGCAGCATTGGAAATTGGGCAGGTGGGATGCTGTAACATAGGTGAAAATAATCATACTGTACTCTTAAGCTATTAACAATGACCTAACCTTTCATGGGAATTAGTTGGGAATTCATTTTTTAGTACACTACCTTTATTTTGTGCAGGATCCAAACTCCTGAAAATCCATATTCAAAATGACTTCCACTATTGATTATTTCTGTAAAGACAAGTATTTTCCAAACATGTGAAGTCTTTTTATGATGGAAAAAGATCAAATCACATCTGACACTCCTGTCTCCTGCAACATATCTTTTAAGTCAGACACAAAAATAAACATACCTAAGCTCTGTCTCATAGTTTCTTCTGTGCATTGTCTTTTGTTATCATTTTTTAAATATGATGTTTTTACCAGTACAATTGAATCAAAGTGCACAAATTACATCATATGCAATTATGCATCAAATATTCTAAAATTATAAAGTACTAGTTATCTAACCTTTACCTATGAAATCAAGTATCTACTGAGTGATCAAATGTGCAATAACTTAAACAAAAGTCTAATGGAATGATGCATTCTTCTCACCTTAACCCTTATTGTGAATTTTAAAGTAAGTGATACAGGGAATGAAAAAGGGGTCAGCCAGTTTGATCCAGGACTCCTCTGCAGTAACAAGTTCTCATTATCTCAGATTAGGCAGAGCTCCCACAACATAGAGAGATGCATATGATTAGTGCTTACATTCAACTTATGCCTTTTTAGAAAAATGCAGGGAAAGTGCAGAAAAAATGTTTTTCTCTACTACATTTAAGCTGTACTGTATATTAAAAAAAGTGATTCAATATGGTGTGGTATGATCTTCTTCTTCAATAAGAATATACTTACAGTATGTAGTAAATATTTGCATAATTATGGATATAATTTTTAAAAATCATAAATACTGCATTGCTTATTTTCTGCAGAATATAAGATATCTCCATAAATTGAACAAAGGCTTCTATAAAGAGGACACATGAAAAGGAATGCTTTAATTCTCCTTGTCTCTCAAACCAGTGCAGAGTCTGACTCTGTACCCTTTCCCTGTGACATCAAATATTTGAAAAAGGCTACAAGAAATTCGAACCCCTTGTACATCTCAATGCCAAGCGAAGCTTGCACCTCAGGACTAGAAGCTAATGCAAATGAGGAATGCTGAATTAACATATTGGAAGTGGTTGACATTTGTCCTGATATATTGAATCGTTAGCATGACAGAATCACTTAAGCTGGATCCACTAACATCAGGTTTCCTCTCGTTATTGACCCTTACAGAGTAGGCCTGACAAGTGGAACTGCTGCAAAGTTCATTAATAATGTGAAATAAATCAATTGTTCAGGAAA
The DNA here is from genome assembly GCF_055471065.1 of Atractosteus spatula. NCBI lineage: Eukaryota > Metazoa > Chordata > Actinopteri > Semionotiformes > Lepisosteidae > Atractosteus > Atractosteus spatula. The sequence continues at coordinate 58,574,694 of NC_142708.1, read as the reverse complement.
TAGTGGAAACAGGGGAGGCTGCGAGAGCCTTCTTTCCGCAAATTCAGCACAATCCAGTTTTCATGAAGGACACTCTGTGCCATGTCCTTTCCTGATCACTGCAGCTGCAAACAGAGTCTCATTGCAGGGATAAGAGCACACCTTGAAGACTTTTCACTATGTGCCACTCTGAAGAGGTGCTAGCATGTTTTCAACATTCCTCAGAGTCATCCAATGGTGATCTGACTGAGTTTCTGATATGTCTTGCCCAGGAATTTGTCCCCCATACTAATACAACAACCAGCACTGACTGAGAGATTACGTGAAAATAATGATTGAGCAATCAACAGAAAGCAATTAAAGAAAGCATTCAAAAGTGAACATACAGAACAGCCCAGACTGGCACATATTGACAGATAACTAGCCACAAACCTTAATCTATTTGGGCAGCTAATTAACATGAATATATGATATTCCTAAAACAAGTCAAATAAATAAATTATGGAGAGTGCCGCTCAGACATCCAGAAAGGAACACTTCAAAAGGGTAGGGTTGTTTTTAGAGGTCACAGGGTTTCTTCAGAGTCATAATATAAACATAGACGTGCTCATAATATGAAGATAAATAAACCATGCTTTTGGCCACTGACCAAACAGCAGTTTAGAATTTCATATATTCATCAATCATTTTCTCTGCACTGTAACAGCATTATTGTAATGATGTGCTGCAGAGAATATTCCAAAGCTTTTTGTTTCTTAACATCACTCAAATGTCTCATAACTCCATTCATAGGAAGAAACATGTAAACACTCATGGGTAAATATGAAGGGATGTACAGTAATTACATAATTAAGGAATATGCTGTGAAGTCAAAACCAAGCAAGAAAAACAGAAGCACAATATATATATATTATATAAATTATATCATATTATTCTATCTGTTCTATTATTCTCTGCAGCCATATCACCCTGTAACTCACAACTGGCAACCCACTGAAGCTAAGCAGGTGTGAGCCTGGTCAGTACCTGGATAGGAGACCTCCTGGTAAAAACTGCTGGAAGAGGTGTTAGTGAGGCCAGCAGGGGGTGCTCACCTTGTGATCTATGTGGGTTCTAATGCCCCAGTACAGTGATGGGGACACTATATTGTAAAAAAGACGCTGTCCTTTGGATGAAATGTAAAACTGAGGTCCTGACTCTCTGTGGTCATTAAAAATCCCAGGGCATTTCTCGAAAAGAGTAGGGGTGTAACCCTGGTGTCCTGGCCAAATTTCCTATTGGCCTTTTACCAATAATGGCCTCCTAATAATCCCCATCTATGAATTGGCTTCATTTCTCTGCTCTCCTCCTCACTAATAGCTGATGTGTGGTGAGCGTTCTGGTGCACTATGGCTGCCATCACATCATCCAGGTGGGGCTACACATTGGTGGTGGTGGAGGGGAGTGTCCAGAAAAGCACTATATAAGTGTAAGCAATTTTAATTATTATTATTCTGCAATAACCGCATGCACTCATGCCTTTCTACTTGCATTCTATTGTGGGTAAGCTGTTGTGAGTCATTCCCCTTCACAACTGAGCACCTGTTGGAAATTGCAATCTACCCTCTAAGTCTCAGAAGAAAGCCCTTTTCAAAATTTTAGATTACCTTACTATCACCTAAAACCAAATACAGCAAAAATAATTACCCTTGAATTCAGCTTATTTATTCAATCATATCATATCTGAATGGTCCTCAGCTGGGATCTAAGACTACTGTACTCAAATATACACTACTGTGTATGGAATTCACTATACCAGTCACCAGTTACTTCCACACAGTATTGAACAAAGATTTGCAGAAGACAAGAAATGAAAGTGAACACTTGCATGCAGAAGGTTACTCCCAAAACAATAAAGGAACATCTGTCTCCTTCATTATTATGCTTGAAATGGCTAGAAAAATTTACAAATAACAAATGAAGAAGACAAACTAATGTGATTAGAAATAACTTAAAAAGTAAAATATAACAAGAAAATGCTGGAAAAGCTGCAGTAATGTTTCAGGGTTATGACGATTTGGTTTCCATAGTTGCTGCAAAAGCATTAAACTTTTCTAGCCTGATATTTAGTTCTTATGGCGGAAGAGCAAGACTGAAAGATTGCGTGAGGGAGCTCTAACAGTACCATGATCTTCAATCCGTTTTCATATTCCTATAATTTGCCCTAACACCTGCTTCAAAAGACAATATCGCAAAATACCTATAAAGATACACATTTCCAACCTAGCTTGTTTTGAAGTTCTCATTTCCCACAAAAGAAGATAATACAATGAAAGCAAATTAAGTTATTGGCCTGGTTTGGGGAAGATGCATCATGTACAAATCAATCCACCTGACAGAACCATTTTTTATCTCGAAGTTCCATTCGTTTTCAGCGGTTATCTGGTCTGCACTAAAATCATTCATTTTCAGGAATTGCGAAAAGCCACTGAAACCAATATAAAAGTTCACTGTTTTAGGCAAGCATAAACTCATTTATTCTTTTGAGTGTAGCTCTCAAACGTGGCCTTGTTTGATTGCTTTCCACATTGTAAACCCCATACTGTACTTCCCTACGCTGCAAGCGGACACCTGCCGGTGCAGATCTCTGCTATTTCAAACCCAGACTTCAGCAATTGCTAGCTCTGGCTGGGAGGTCCCAGTGGCTATACATTCAGAATAGCATACTGTTTAATCTTCTGGGAGTTCTGCTGTTTGCCACACAACAGTGACTCCAATTACTGGTTGGGCACCTGCAGAGCACCGCAGTGTGTATTTGAGGTGTGTCTGTCCTCCATATAATCGCTTCTGTTTCCTTTCCTGATTTACAGTGTGAAAAGGACCCAGTGGCCTGAAAGGAAATATCTCAGCAATTGAAAGTCTAGAAGTTTCAATGACAAATGTAGGTAGAGAGTTGAGATGGTAAAAAACAAATATATACATCCCTTTAGAAAGCTATAGTTATTAAAATGTTTTTCCCTACTCATTCAATTTCATGTCAGGTTGTGAAAGAAGGATTTTTTAAACAATAATTAATAAATTATTTTAGCTATGTCAAACAAATATTTTAACTATGCAGACCACACAGAAGTATCATGGCATGAATATTAATCACATCTTCTTTAAAATTCGAATTTGAAATGACCATCTCTCAAGGAGGCAGGTAGATTGATTACTTGCAAGAACAGACCTGTATGTAATTGCATGTTGCTATGTCTTATTGTACCAATGGACCAAATCTTTTTAGGTATCAAGCTTTTAATCGTGTCTTTCTTAATGCCATCAGCACCAATGTTGGCCAACATTTTGCCTGTCTTGTGCAAAGAAAACATTTGACAGCATGTTGATTTTGAGAGACAGGATGGAGTGGTGAAGGTATAGGTAAGCTGCATGCTTTCTTTTGGAAATTGGGCAGTAAACAGTTGTATCATATCTTTTTTGTCATTTATCAATTGAGCAACCATTAATTAGATTTTTTTCTCTCTCTTCAACACTCTTGATAACATAGAACTAACCCATGACACACAAGCCCATTTTTGCAATATTCCTCCTTTTTTTTCAGTGATTGTTTTACAAACGTAAACAGGTAAAGTTTTCTGGAAATTCTGCTGTATTTCAGATGAGACCTACAGTCCCACTGATTGTCGATTTTATATTTAACTTAATCTTCTTAAAGATATGGGGAAAATAATTGTGTTTTGATTAAATAGTTATTGAGAATCCAACCTCTATGCCATTCACATCCCTTTGACACTTTACGGGTTGTTGCTATTCTGATCAAACAGTTTTTTGTCAACCAGTCTTCCTAACACCACCCTCAATTATTTAAACCTTTTCACCAAATAAATCTAGAAGTACAAATAAGTGATCAATGTTAGCTGAAAACACTGCTTTTTATTTAGTGAGAACCCATTTTAGTTATTGATTTTCCTTCTCTCTTTTTTTTGCATTTTAATTCAGAATTTTCATCACATCAGGACTGTCACTGTCGCTGCACTGGGCTGTCTGTCTGCCCCTTTCATTTCTTCATCATTCCTCACTCTATTGATTACTTTTCTTCATCAACTGCCCAGGGTTGTGGAGCCTTTTAAAACCTTTGGCAAGAACAGAGACATTCACAGGTGGAAGTGCACAGTCAGCTTGGTGGTGCAGTCATCAGAGCTTACTGTCAGAGAGGGACGAAGGTCAAAGATGCTGACAGAAAATCAGCTGATAACCTCATTTTCCACTCAGTCAGTGAGGGAAAAGCAACACATTATATTTAGAAGGAACTGGAAGGCAAAAGACTATACTGCAAGCTAAAAAGTCCTCCAAAATATAGGGTCTCCTCATGGTCTGTCTTTTTACATCACCTTAGCACTGTAGTTGAACAGCTTTAATCATAAAAGTGGTCATCACTGTCTTCTGAATCTTTCATTCATCTAATTTCTTACCTGATTCATAACTTGTTGTGCTTTTGTTTTAGGTCAATATGTTATTTTAAAACACTTATTTGAAATGTTCAATGTTCTTTTATACTTTAGTACAGTACAAACAACACAATATATTATACACAAACAGCTCCTGGAAAGACTTTAAAAAGCTCAAGAACAGGAAGTGCCATGGGGAACATTATCAGTGTTACACGAGCTGGACAGGAAGCTTCTTGAAGCTTCTGAGCCCAAGCTCCATGGATGGCCCAGAGCTCTTTTTTGGATTTTATGTGGTATAGATTTGATTAGTGTCATTATATTGTTAACATTGACATGAAAATTATGTTTAAAGCATGTTTGTTCACTGTAAAATATTTTCAATATAAAAAGAAAACAAAGAAAATGAAGGCTTCAAAAACATTTCACTACATTTAATTTAGAATAAAAAACATATTGTAGATATGTTAAAGAAGGTGCAGGAGTTCGATTTTCAAAGAGAACTACAGCCACTTTCTAATGATTTCTGTCAGTGATCAACGACCTGAATAACAGGCTTAAAACCTGCTAGTTCAGGTGGGTATCTACGTCAGCATGTGTAGTCTGCAAAGGAACAAGTAATAGGTTTATTCCATGCTGGTGTGAGCCTGAGGTGTGAAGGGCTTCACACCTGAAGAAGGCTTCACAGCTAAAATTGTTTTCCATCTTCTCTTTTCAGCATGGAATAAACCTATTACTTGTTCTTTTTGAAACCTACTATCCTTTTTAGTGTCCTAAAAATCAGTTACTCTGCACTTACAGTTGCAAGAAAACGTTTGTGAATCCTTTGGAATTACCTGGATTTCTGCATTAATTACTTAATAATTAAGTGAAAAACAACAGTATATTCTTTATATCATTATTTTAGTTGTAAGAAGTTGTTCATTTTTATGTATTTTTGTATTCTTATTAAAATGTTTTTCTAATGTAATATTTTTGTAAATCTGTTAATAGAGCTGCCATAGAAGTATGTATAAATTTCTGTCCCGTTTCACTAAGCATCAAAACGCTTGACAAAAGCACAAATCTTCAGAGGTATGTACCAAAAAAAAGACAAGAACTATAAAAAGATAAAAAAGTTGAAAACCATTACTTATGTTTGAATTGTAACTCTCATTTTAGAATTATAAATATAAACAATTATATATTACATTCAGTCAATGATACAAAGTCCACAGTTATATGAAAGTAAAAAAAAAATCTTCATGAGATGGCTCCCAGACCTCACCAATCCCTCACCCCCCACTCTGCTAAAAGAACAAGGATGTGAAAATGCTCAGAGTGAAATATCTTTTGTCACTCTACCTTAAGGTGAGAAATAACAAATCCCCCTCCTAATAGCAACTGAATTAAATCTGCCACCCTTTATTGATAAGCACCAGAAAGATCCCTGCTCTGGACACTTGGCTATCCCAGCAGAGCCCAGCTTTCACTGAATCTGCCTTATCTCTCCATTGTGCTGGGCTTCAGGTGATACTATAACCAATTAACTCAGACAAATATTCTGATAGCTTACTATTGTGCTGGAGCAGCAGCCTGGTCCCTGGGGTGGGTTTTGGCATCTGTGCTGATTGTAGTTCCTGGCACTAGTAAGCTCCACTTGATTAAGGCCGAGTGCCTCTTAATCACAAAAAACTAGTCAAGCCACAAGTAATAACCAGCACTATAAACTCATTCCTAATAGCGAAAAGCAGGTTGATCAAACCAGACTGGTGCATGTTATATTCCTGGACCCTGCTGAGCCCTTCGCTGCCCTGAAAGAGTCAGGAGACAGCAAATGACTACCAGGAAGTGAGTGCAGTGTGCCGAATAAATTGGATTTCACACACAGCACTGAGGTGTGCTAGTCTTATAATGACAGCTTCTTCTGAAAACAATGCTCTGCTTCAAACAACTGTAATTTTATTTGAAGCAAGAAACCTGGCTTCCTCAGACTCTTGAAAACAAGGGAACAAATAAGGAATAATATCTTCACTCTTCTTTCTAAGGCCAGAGTTGCAATGTAACTTTTGTTTGTTATTAATGCTCAACAGAATGAAGCATTTTCCGGATAATTGAATATCCTAAAACCCAAGCAAGCCTAATTCAATTTGGAAAACATCATATGGAAGTTTAACTGCTGCAATACATTGCTCTCTCCACAGTCATTACAGGTGGTATAATAAAATCATTCTGTGCATTAATTTGATGAATGATAAGGCTTTTAAGTTGAACTAATCTTCATGAAAAAGCAAGCATTTACAGGTGTAAATATCCCAATAGGAAGACAGTTCCATCCATCCATCTTCTAACCACTTTTCCAATACAGGATTGCAGGGGAGCTGGAGCAACAAGCAACAGGCACAAGGCAGGGTACACCCTGGATGGGACACAGACATAAAAACAGATTCACACCTAGGGCCAGTTTTACCAGAAGCCAATGAGCTAACCAGTATGTTTTTGGGTTGTGGGAGGAAACTGGAGCACCTAGAGGAAACCAACACAAACATGGGTAGAACATATGAACTTCAAACAGATAGCAGCCCAGGACCAGGATTGAATCAAGGGCCCCAGCACTGCTAGGCAGCAATGCTAAACACTGAACCACTATGCCATCCAGGAAAATGGTGTTTTACCACAATTTGATTTTTAACTCTTGGAATACTTTCTGGATTTAGAAAAGAGAGGAACAAAACTTGCACTGAAGGAGAAAGCTTCTCAAGTGTTTCACCTTTGTGATTTTTTTAAATTTTCTGCCTGGGTGAGCATAACATGAAGAAAGTAAATGCTGTAAGCACTAATAAATTAAATGCACAGTTCCAAGACGTGAATTGTGGTTGTAATTAGAAAAGAAGTATATTTTCCCACACAATCCTTTTTTATGTTACAGGAATTCTGGAGTTTCAAAAGGTTCACCACAGGATATTTTAGCTTTATATGTTATTTGGTAATAAAATCAGAAAGTAACACTTTTTAAAGTTAAAAGGTTGTAATTGTTTTTTCAGAAGAACAGCTTTTCAAATGCCTGGCATAGTAGGACAAGTAAATAAAATACAGGAAGACAGGTGTAAAAGTCTTTATTGCATTTTTCAACATACTGTCTTAAAAGTTCTGAAGTGCTTGGAGTGCTCTAAATATCTTGTTGGTAAATGATAACTTAAAACAAGAGCACAGGTGTAATCTTAAAGTAGGATATTGCTGTCTAGCAAGCATATGCCACTGCTTTCCCACAAACTCACCTATTATTAATTAAATGAGATTGTTGGTACAGGCAGTAATTGCACCCAATTGAAAGGCCTATTTACGGTCGATTTACCCAGCCTCCTTATCAGCTGACTTTTGACATCAACATCATTTTTAAAGAACTAATTAGCTGTAAAACACATGACAAGTCAATTGTAGCAAAAGAGCAGAGAATAAACCCGCTATTGAGGTGACATTAATGTGAATGTCTGCTTGCAAAAGATACACTTGTAATTCTATCCAATGCAGCCCTGTGCTCAGATAAAGAAAGGCTGTGAAAGGAGACATGTTGTGTAGACAATGGCATGTTGTGGAGGTCTTATTCACTTTCTCGTATTGCAGACGAAAGGAACTGAAAGGTGTGGAGCTAGATTTCATTAAATCAGAGCATGGTTTGGTTTTCACTCCCTCACTAATCCATCTATCCATCTTACTTTACATTCACACGGTAACGGCTAGACATCTTTAATCACAACAAGGGAAAAGTGACAAACAAGAGGTGGCCACCTGGCCTTTTATTTTAATAGTTTATCGACTCAAAAACATAACTAAACACTTTATTGGTCCCTTAAAACCAGTTTCCACAATAAGCCTTAAAAGATGTTTTCCTATGCACAAAACTGCAGGTAAGAATATAGAGCGATTGCTCTGGGCTTCTCAATGGGTTGAAATCTTGGGTGGAACACTGCTTTTGTATCATTGAGGAACGTATTTCATCAATTTATTTTGCTCAGTAAAATACACAACAGTATAAATGGGTTATTAAGAAACAAGATGGTTATTTGAATTGAAATGAAACTTTGTAGTTAGACTATATTTTGTTAGAAATATTTATTCCTTAAGATTCTTTTTCGTCAAAATATCAGTTCAGCTTGTAAAGAGTATTTAAAGATCAGAATTTCTAGTTGTGAAAAAAGAGGCAGAAATGGGGGTAATATCAAATTAAGCATTTATATTCTTCCCTTTTAAAATATACAGTATAATGAATCTAAAAGTATAAACTGCAAAATATCAGAAAAATCACAGAAAGCAAATCAATTTTGAATAGCTGAAGGCTTCTTTTAAACATTTGGGAAAAACACACATGTCTGTGTAATGTTTAGTTGACCTAATATTTAAGATTACAGTTCATTAACTGTATATAAACACTGGCGCAGCATGACCTTTTGAAATCCCTGTATGGAATATGAATTTGAGACTACTGTGCTATTTAATGTCATGGAAAAAATAACTCTGAGGGAAAAGCAATAACGTTTGAACACAATCACAGACTCATATGCAGGCACACAAACTCACATGCAGATATAGAAACAATTTCCCCCCTTTTTCTTTGGGGTCCCATAGCAGGAATTCTTTTAGAAGCTTCCAAATGAAGAAGCAGTGGTAGTTTGGCTAGACCTTCAAAGTGGAGTCAAGGCCTTCAGATAATGGAACGTCAGGGACCTACCACAGACTGTGAGTAAAGGAACTGAAAGCACTACCACTGCTGGGCCACAGATAGGTGGTCATGGAAACAAAATAGAAGGTCAGTACAGGCAAGGGCTATGCTAGAAAAGGCCTCTATTTACCCAAGCAGGTGCCTGTAGGCTGGTCTGCCTTACTCAACATCTGCTTGCCATATAAAACTCCGGGACTATATCAACCATTTGCGTACATAAATGACGTGGAAATATAAACATTCCATAACCTATCCTGTGACTATTTCTAATTTAAATTAGGTTTAAATTTGTCAGAAGGAAAAATAATTGTTAAACCTAAAATGCTTTATTGTGTCTTTCTGTTTTTTAACATCATAAAAAGAAAATATAATTTAAGCCCAACACCAATATGGACATTTAGAGTTGTTTTCTGTTTATTATTGGGGTTTTTTATTTGTGGTGTGTGAAAACTTTTGAGAAAGAGGTCAGCCTTTTCATTTTCCAGTTGCTTGGTATTAAGTAGAGAATATCAAACATTTTTTTAATCTAATATTAAAAAAAAAAAGAAAACCAAATGGCTGTTACTAGGATATCAAAGCCATACAAATGAACATTGCGTTGCTTTTTATTCAATTTTTGAGTCTACATAATTTAAATAAAATATATGTTTTTGCTCAAATATAAGCAGAGAAACATTATTTCTAAATTGGTAACTCTCTAAAACAGAGACAGTACCAGTGTTCTGTTTTGCTTTTAAGAATTTAAATGCCATTTAAAAAAATACTTATATTAAAACATTCTTTTTTTAATTAGAATATCTCAAAGAAATCAAAAGCTCTTTCTGAAGAGACCTACTGTAGACTGGTACTGGCTGTTTGTTGAGAAGTGCTGACAAATCAATGGATTTCTTTCTTTTAAATAACAAGTATCTGCTTAGAGCTAATTGAAAGCCTTTGAGAGGAAAATAAGAACCACCGAATAATTTCTTTATATTTTAACAATGTTTTCTATGTATTTCATTACTTGAAAATAACATCTCCACTATTTGCCGTGTAGTTATGCCAGGCAAGTAAAAGAAAATGAGATGTGTCACCCATTGCTGTGAAACAGAAATAAAACTGAAGCCATGGTGTTTGACAACACAGAGAACTGTGTATAGCTATAAACAACATTAGATATTTTCTATCTGCTCATGTTGGCGGCCATTGTGAATTTATGTAGCAATTGGGCTGACCTGAAAGATGAACCATCTGCGTACAGCGGCACTTCTGGCAACAAATCCAAGACTCTGCAGATTGTTAATGTGGCGTAAAACAATAAATGGGGAAATATTAGTCCATCAATATCACTATATACATCACATTCGTGAAAGATATTGGCATATTTTATTACCTACATCAACAATTTAATTTCTCAGAGAACACACATACTCTTTTTCCTCATTTTAAAGTACACTAGTCTTGTTGAATGTCTTTGTTTAGATTGGTTTTGAACTAAGCTGGATTTCATTGTAACATCATAAGAAAAAAATAAAACAGAAATAAAGATGTATGAAGATGGAAGGAAGACAACTGATCACTTACACATTATATTGTTGTCAATGGAAAATAGCTATATCATATAGAACAATTCTACCTGTTAAATACAGTTAAAAAATATGCATTTTTGTAACTTAAAATTTCAGTCCTGCTACTATATAGCTTTTTATCATGTTCAAAAATAGAAATTAGAATTGATGTGCCTGATACTATACATAAAAAACAAAGAATTTTTGGCACGACATTTTGTCAGGTATTGAGACTGTGAATGCTATCTGGTGAACAAACAGGAATCCCCTTTGAAAAAAAAAGTTTTAAAAAATCATCTGACTCAGCATCAGGTCTTTTCAGAACATTACTATATACAGTAAACTTTGAATTAAGATAGTAATAGTTAAAGGATTTTCGTCAAAGATCTCAGCATGTAAGGAATACACTACATCACCCTCCAAAAGATATTAAAAATCATAATCTTTTAAAACCCCAAAAGAGCAGAAATACAATGGCAGTGGCAGCATTACATATTAATCTAGTAAGATGAAGTCTGAAAGTTTTATAGAATGCTTAAAAACCTTTGTGCAGTTGTATGATGTTGTATTATAAAAAAAAATATTCTAGTTAATTTGCAGTCAAATACCTAGACCACGTCAACAGGAATGCAATATCTGCAAAGACAAAAAAAGGTAAAATATTTGCTAAAGTTATTTTCTACTAAGAAAAAATAACAATTAAAATTTAGATCCGTTTCATATTACCATTGTACCCCCAAAAGGATATAGCCCTCTTAGTACCACTTTATTCAGATGGATCACTCCGAGTCTGTGTCGTGTGCCAACCACAAAGAGCTAAAGAGAGAAGGATGTGAGTGAACATCAAAGCTTGGTAAAGCAAACATGAGTAACCCTTTGGACACTGCTGAAAGGGAAAAAAAAACATACACGGGTTTAAATATCTCACTGTTTCACCTCACAGAGACTTCTCACAGAGGAGGTATTTTCTTTTTACACACTGATACTGCTGAGATTGTCTCTGTCGACTGGCCTGACGTTAGCTCACTGACGACACAGGCGGCTTCACTGTGGTTGCGTTTATTTATATTACAATCCGAGTGGCATCAAGGAATTTGTGCACAGAATTAAAATAGTTATGTTCTTAGAGCATTTTGTCTTTTTTCTTAGGAGAATCATTCCTGGTGAGAGGCCACTGTACATGCATAGGCCAGTTTTGGAAACCTTTTCCTCCAATGTGATTTTGCTACAAAACACCAAACTCCAGCTAATTTTTCAAAAATGTTTAACTTAAAAAAAAACGACGCATTTCTCTTTGCTATCCCCTGCTTGGTTTGTACATTTTAACTTTTGCAACAGCTTTCAACGAAATAGGAATTAAGTATATACTGTATAAGAACAGACAATAATACTAATGCACATTTTAACACATTTTAAATGTACTTTAAATGCTACATTTTCAGTTACTGAATAAATGTGTTTATTCCAAGAAAACAGAGCCTTTGAAGACATTAGTACGTGTTTTGAGTTGAGCATGTGTAAGATTTAAGTGAAAACTGAGGGGACAAGGCCATTGACTGCATTCCCTATAGCTTCTCATGCTACATTTTAAGGTCCTATGAAATGTGAAGGAAGTGTCGCGTGTCAAAAATAGGTCTTGATATTTCATTGATCAGCTAAAGGTACCATGTATTACACATACTTAACTGGGGTTAACTCTGTGTGAAGTCCTTAATGAATACTATAACTGGTAAATCAAAGGTTTGAATCCAGGATTCATAGTAGGGGATATTTTACTCAGTACCCTTTACATGTTGTGTGTCACGACAGGTCTGAGGGAATGACAGTCATCAGAAGATTTTTTTATCACAGATAGAGAATGGAGAGAAGCTGTCTATCAATGACATGACTCAAAGGGGAAATGCCTCCAGTTTTTCAAGCTTACTCAGGAGCAAGGCAAAGCAAACAGCAGTAAAAGAAGCTACTTTGGGCTGCTTGAAAGGATTTTTTTTGTATACTCCCTCTTTAGAGATGTTTAAACCTGTCAATTGCCATTTGTGATAGATACCTGTTATGCGGAAACAATAAAGTAATTGAATCTTTGTATTTGTGCTACCTGATTGATGTAGTATGCTTTTAAACTGCCACACAAGCAAGTACATTTAATCTATACAAATACCCCATCAGCATCTAGACAGAAGATGTAGATTTGAAATGAAAAGATGCAATTTAAGAGTTTAATTTAAGAGTAATTTAAGTTTTAATAGGACTTCATTCCTCATATTAGACAAGTCAGAACATGCCCGAAAGTGCTACTGTATGTGTTTCAGTAGCAATTCCTATTGGGTAAATAAACCTTGAAATCTGAATTGTGAATAATGACCTTTGCACCTTTGAGGGTGCATGTTCGGCATGGGTGACATTTAAGCCATAATGGTTCTCAATTTGAAAAAGAGCTGTTCTGTATCATAGTGGACTTTATTTTATTTCCTTGTGGTCATATCAATAGACTCAGAAAGCCGGTTCCTTTGCCAAAATAACTGCATTGCTGAGTACAGTAAAGTTCTGTGAATAAGGATAAGGTTTCTCCAGGGAACTTTTCTCTCTTTAATTAAAAAAAGGAATCAGAAATGGTAGGAGAATGTCAATGAAAGTGAACTCAGCCAGGACTTAGCCAGGACCTCTGTTTAAGCAAGAAACTCTGTTTACTAATTCTTGGATACATTTGGAACTATAAACATCATCTAAATCTGTCAGTCTTCATCAGAATCTACTTTCATCGGATTTTCAGCCTCAGTCTGAGTGAAAGCAGTCCAGCTCTGGTTCTTTTGACATGTTGAAATGGTTATATTTTATACAGTCACTGCTGTACATCGTCAGAGGGAGCTCATCAAATGGATAACAATAGATAACTAAAAGAAGTACAAAAGCCATCAGTCTTAAAAGCACTACTATGTGACGAATGTAATGTTGACAAATGTTTGCTAAGAGCTGGACCTCTGAATTTGAAATTATCCAGTGACAAGGTGTTTCTCTCAGTTTTCAAAATGAAAAATATATCATATTATTGTAATTCAGATTGGCTTGAGATATTTGTATGTTAGAACACCAGCTGAACAGTCAAAGCTTCCAATGTTTTTTTAGGCTCAATAGTCATGTCTTCTTTGTGTCCACAAAATCTCATTTTCACCCAGACACTTAATGGTTCCCAATTGCAATGGCATAAATTAGTGCTTCACAGTTGTTCAATATTTATCATGCATTTATCCCTTTGAATATTTCTTATGAAAGAAATAATTTGCAATCCAACAGGCACAAACTGCCGTGCCAGGAAAGTAATCTGAGATCAGTTATAGCATGAAAAACTTTCAAGACTCCAGAGATTATCACTTGATTCTTTTTCTAACTGCGGGGTTCTTTTTAACAAAACGTTGGTTTCGTTGATTATTATTGATGTCAACCTGTCCAAAAAATGACTGATTTCTTATTTTGGTTCTTGTTAATTTAAATCATTTTACCTAACTATTCAGGTGAATACAACAATGAGATACAAGCTCCAGATTTAGAGCTGTTTATTTTTCCCCTTATTTAACTACATAAGTTAATATAGACCCATTTCACATTTGCATTGTTAACCCAGTGAACCTAGAGAAGGACATTTATTACATCAATCTGAGTGAAATACAGTATCTTGCTTAAGGGTACAGCTGCATCCCACTTTGCATTTTAACCCACATCTTTCCTAAAATGTACTCTCTGCTGCGGCTCCATGTTTAATAATAGAAAAGGGTGACATGTAATGATATCAGCACTTGAAAGAACTGATATGCATCACAGTGGTGGGCAACCAGTGACCTAGAAAGTCAGAAACCAAATTCATTTTGAATTAGAAATGTGTTGTGTTTGAGTGTTTAAATAACCTCAAGCAACCATTAAGTATTGTAGTACGAGGTTATTTAAAGACTTAAACACCCGGAAGTTCAGAGAACTGAACTTTAATGCCCTTAACTCTTTACATGGAGGGCCAAGCCCATGTGCATGTTTGAATCTTTAGAGGAATTGTGGTGCTTCTGTGCTTGGTGCTTAAGGCTGAGGCTGCCAGAGAAATGTTCTCATCTCCCCTCCAGGAATGTCCTCTTATGGGGTCAGCCACTCCAGAGCCAGGGTGTTTCCCTGGCCAATGTTTGGTGATGCACTGAAGCTGCATGACCTAGCCTCTATAAAGTTGGTCACCAATTCTCAGTTTACTTTGGGGGGGGGTGGTAACAATAGTAGATCATGGAGTGTGGTTAAAGATTGGGAAGGATTGCCTGGTGAAATCCTGGTGGAAGTTTGCCAACCATTTTTAAATTAAAATAAAGAATAAAAAGATTTGATTTCACCACAGCTGAACCCAATTTTTCCACAGTAGTGCGAGTGGCATTCTTCCCGAGTGAATCGGACAAAGCCGATTACGTCGTCAGATCAATCAGAAGAAAGTTGCTAGCTGCAGCTTTAAAAATCCCTGAATGAGCCACCACAGTAGTTCAAAGCCCTGTTATGGAAATCGTTAAAATTAAATACACCTCTTAACATTAACAACTTGAGCCTAACTGTTTCAACGATTCCATTATTATTTGATATCTCTCCACAGAGTACTGATGGGTGGCATAATTAAAGGTGGATCTCTATTTCAACCTTGAAGGGGTTGGGCGAAGTGCCAGTAATGAAGATGTATTAAACCTTAATGTAGCTTAATGTAGCAGGTGTCATATATATAATGTACAGAAGCTCTTTCTAAAGCATTATATTCATCGCTACTACCTTAAAAGCTACTAAATCTTGTGGGCTAAGTTAGTCTAGCTATAATTTTCTGCACTAATCGATAGAAAAAATGTTAACACACCTTAACAGGGATCCATTAGCACATGCTAGAACAATAAATGTGCCAATACCACCTCACGGGGGGTGTGAACTGGCAAATGTGCTCAGGTTAACAGCCAAAGTTGAATGGAATGGATAGTAAATCTCTGAGGACAGCAGAATTTGCTGGTATTATATCACTTCAGTGACATTGCTAGATGGCTTATGCTAATTGTGTCCGAGGAAAAAAGTTTCTTCTGTTCAAGCAGAGCTTTATCAGTAGGCTCATAACGATCTCCTGCTCCAGTGACCCCTTGCTTGGATAAGCCTCACAGGGGTAATTTGAGTTATTTACATCTCTCACAAACTCAGAGGACTTTGTGAGCTCAAAGAGCAAATGCTTTTAGTGCCTTTTTTTTTCCTAGTTTTAAAGGGGTAATTCAAATGCCATGGTGACCTCTGGTCTTAGGCTTTTCCACAGGTCCCTTATCGGCAAGTCCCAGTCTCGAGCATCAATCAGGTTCTTTACAAGTCAGTGACCAAGAACACTTTCCCCTCTTTCACACCACTACCGTTGTTCTCAGCCTGACAGCACTCCCCAGCTTTGATACTCTTTTTTAATAATATGCAAAGCATCTGAGAGTGGCGGAGGGACATCATGATTAGCCCTGCTGCCTCACAGCTCTGGGGCTCTCAATTTGACTCCAGCTTCATGTTCCTTGTGTTTGGAGTTTTCATGTGCTCCCTGTGCCCATGGGGAATTTCTGTGCTCCAGATGGTTCAACCTCTCAAAGACCTAGTGCCAGCTAGGTTGCCTGGGATTTTGAATCTTGGAGGTGAGACCATGCCCCACAAGGGGCCGTTGTTCCATTCAGGGCAATGTCCTGCCTTGTGCACTATGTTTCTGTGATAGTCTCTGGGTTGCTGAGGCCCTTTCTGGGTGCCAGGTCCCAGAAAGGATTAAGTGACTTTCCGGTAATGCATAGATGAAAAAGGCATTTAAAGTCATAGACCTGTAACAAGTGCTCTAATAGCACTCATAATAAAGCGTTAAATACCATTTTTATACCAAATTGTGGCACACGCCAGGTAAAGAATAATAGAGAAAGGATCAGAAATGTGCAGGTGCTAAGTTCTTTACCCTTATTTACTTTTGGCTACTGACCAGCTTTTTGAAAACTGTTCTTGATATATAAATTAAATGTGGAACTAAAATGTTTAGGATTTTTTAAAATCTAGGTTTGGAAATTAATGTTATACATCTATGGTAAACATGTACACCTCTTAGGATGGGAGAGATGCCATGTAGATAAATTAAAAAAGGCTTACCAAGACTAACATTTTTACAGGCTCTCATAAAGGAAAGTACAAACCCTTCCAAATGTTGGGTGACTAATTTAAATATAAAATGCTTTACATATTGTGCTATAGTGAATGTACCAGCTGGACACGTTTATTAGCTGATGGAAGAGCCAATAAGATTCAGCTAATTCTTGCATTCTTTGCTCTGTCAAGCCCTGCCCAAGAAGAAGTTAAACAACGTTCATGTATTTTATAAATACATAAATAAATAATCTTTACACTTACATCGCACTTGTCTTCACACCCCACTTAGAGTGTTTTACAAACAATGGGGACTCCCTTCCACCACCACCAATGTAGCACCCACCTGGATAATGCAATGACAGCCAAAGTGCACCAGTACTCTCACCACACATCAACTATAAGTGGGGAGGAAAACAGAGTGATGAAGCCAATTCATAGTTGGGGATTAGTAAGGGACCATGATTGGTAAAGCTCAGGGGGAAATTTGGCCAGGACACTGAGGTTAACACCCCTGCTCTTTTCAAGAAATGCCCTGGAATTTTTAATGACCATAGAGAGTCAGGATCTCAGTTTTATGTCTCATGCCAGGTAAAGCTATAAAAAAGGATTGTCTTTTTTACAGTATAGTGTCCCCATTCACTATACTGGGGCATTAGGACCCACACAGACCACAGGGTGAGTGGTCCCTACTGGTTTCACCTCTCCCAGCAGCAATCTTCCCAGGAGGTCGCCCATCCAGGTACTGGCCAGAATCACACCTGCTTACTGTAGGTTCAGTGAGTTGCCAGGGTGGTATAGTTGCTGGCAGGCTTTTACAGGCAACATAATGCAAGCCAAATTATAATTTAGAGATTTAGAAAGAAATCTCAATAAGAATAAATAAGGATGTGAAACCTATATCCTAAATTAGAAAAATATACAGAAAGTGAGAGATAACCCAGAGGTGAATGACGAAATAGCATATCAGTACTATATACTGTAAGCTTGGAATATCAGGAAAAGTATAGGAAAATGAATGAGGGCATAAACAGTATGTGACATCATTAAAAGAGTGAAGACACTGAGTTGACAATGGGCTGGACACCTAGCAAGGAGAACAGATCATTATTGGAACCAGGAATTATTGAATTGGACCCAGGAGACCAGAAACAGCTGAGATGAAGACCACTTGTATGATTGAAAGATGAAATGAGCAGGTTTGCAGGAGCATGCTGGAAGAGGATATCTAAAAAAGAAGATCTATGTTAGAATTGCAAGAAAGGAACACACCAGTGGTTAAAATATAATCTTTATTTTCTATGAACGGACCGTTCTATAGCAGTTACAGTTAACACATACAGTCAACTTTGGCTGTTGACTTCGACTTCTCAAATGCAAAACGGCAGAATGAGAAAATGAAACTTCTGTTTCCTGTAGTGTTGTGATTGGACAAAAAGCTCATTTATATTTACATATATTTTAATATCCCACAATTTATTATCCATAAATCTACCAAGAACAGACAATTCCTAATTTGGACAAAACCAATTTAGATATTGATTGTACATGGAATTGTAATTTTTGCTTGATAAATTCAGAGGAAGGAAGAAAACATTGGAAAAGTAAGTACTGTACATGATCAGTTTCCTTGTATTGTTGTTGAAGCTAAAAGTTATCATTGTCTACAAACTTCCAATCTACCATAAGTAACATTTGATGATTTTCTAAATATTCAATACTTAGGCTTTAGAAAGAATAATGAATAATGTCTTAAACACTGCAGTAAACATATGTCATTGCAAGAACAAAACATACATTTTAAGGCTATACACAGAGCCAATACTGCTGCAGAAGGCATACTGTACCTGTAGTTAGGTATGCACTGATATGCTGTCAGTTCTTGGAATGCATGTTTAGAAAGGAAATTACACAAAATGTATATGTAGCCTACATGTCAGTGAACAACAGTAGAGTTTTGAATAGCTGTTTTGGACTACTGCCATTATAAAGATTTCTTAAATTGGCATAGCCTTGTCATGCAGGACAACAGCAATAAGTAGCTTCAAAGTTGGATAATTTGGATTATCCAAAGCTGGATAACTCTGAAAAAAATAAATGGGTATAATACTGGCGGGATGTTTGTTGAATTTTATATTAAATTATACTATTACTATAACACTATCTATAGATATTTGTAACCTAGGATATATGACATACTGTATCAATATATGATTGCAGAGTGTTAGATAGTTTTACACTGTTCAATTACTTAAAGATTACTTAAAGCAATTCTAGAGTGAGCACAGTTTTAGAGTTCATTGTGGTCTCTGCAAAACTATACATCATAGACACCTTCTGGCAGCTTTCCCTTCCGATAGCTTAAGTTTAATTTAATTTTGTCAACCTCCTGTGGACACTGGAGGAATTCTTCCATTGAGGCTTCTTTCTCAAGCAATTATTATTTGGGATGAGTCAGCTCTAATATATCACACTCAACAAAAAAAAAAGGCATTCTGAATTTCAATGTGGTCCATAAAAGGAGGAAATACTCACTTTAGCTCAAATCCCAGCTGCGGAAAATTAGATCAGAAAGCAAGTGTATGTGACAAGGGGTAATTAAGTCATGTCATGTAGCCAAATCTGACTGGAGGATAGAAAACGCCTGAGGTAATTGCATTTAGTTCATCTTGTAATGCGCACCATCATAACTGCTAATTCAATTGTACATTCATTCTGCCAACTCGTTACCATTAAGCACACATTTAATTGCTTCCATAAAGCTTTTAATATGCAGCACACAAAGAGGGACATGACACCCTTGCGGTCGGCTCACAGCTGTCCCACTGCTCAGTTCAGAGATAACGGAAGGGTATCATTGGACAGCCTAATCCTGTTACAAATACATCATTATTAGATGAACATTTGGGGCCTATTTCACGCTTGTAATTCACCACTTGGTGGACATATATCGCCTTGGCACAAAAAAGAGCTGTAATATGCATCTGACAGCTCTGCTATTGTTGTTTCGCTAGGTCTCCAGGCTTGTAAGGGTTGTCCTTATCTTGTAGTCAGGCAGGAGCTTAGAGCAGCTACATTGCAACATCCTGAGATAAGAGGATGGAAGGGGAGGAGATTGTGAACTAAAGAGGTGTGTGAGAAAGGGGGGAGGCTTGACATTATCCCTACTTGGGTACTGCTTTCCATTGACAAGCGTGGCTGCATATAAAAGCACAACAAAGCCCCAGAGAAGACAGGCCATCAATTCCAGGAGATGTACACAATCATTATTGTAAGGAAACAAAGGCTGGTGTCAATTGTGCAGCGTTATAAAGCAGTCTCTCAAATTAAAACCTTGTACCTAACTGCATCTGATGGCAGAAGCTATTTAGTGGCGATATTTTACGGGAAGCCAATGAAAAGCAATAACTGTTTTATTTAACATATCTGCTCCCTCCAGCTGCTCTGGAGGGGCCCTTAATAGAAGCTGTCGATCAATGTCAGGGCCTTTTGCAATAAGTGTGGCCGACTGCAATAAACATGAAAGGGAGATAACTGCATCGTTGCTGATCAGCTCCTTGTTAACTTCCACCAACTGGCCATTTGTCATTTTGTTTTGTAGCACTCATATTTTTTTTGTGGTGGATGGTTATCAGTTTTTTTTAATCTCTGCGACTTCCCCTGAACAGGGTGAAATATGAACACACAGACCTGTAAACAATGTTGTGTCGTGCTGACATAATGTCTCTCAGTTTCAGCGTTGGAATTGGGAGGGGTGTGTGTGTGTTTGGGGAGGGGGAGGGGGGGGGTTGGATCCAACTATATGGGAAAACATCTGTTGACTCAGGAGCAGAGAGGAAAGATTGCTTACATCCATCAGATCTGGGACACACTGCTCTCCCCTCGAATATTAATGCAGACAAAGTTGGTTGCTTTGTAAAAGAGGGAAAGGGGTGCCATGGGACCTCCCAGGAATGCTTGCAGGACACAGATGATGGCAGCAGAGACACAAGTGAAAATCTGTGTTCCGTCTGATATTAGCATTATTAATGTATTCATATGACACTTTTGTTCAAACTGTCTTAGATTTTTACTCATTTATAAGGTTAGGCATTCTGTTGATCTTACTGAAGGGTAATATAACAGTGCCCCACCCACATACTTTCAGATACAAGTCCTAACCTCTGCCCTACAATCAATTTCTGTAAAATATTTTCGCAGGTTATGCTATGCCTGAAATGTATGCATTCTTACTTACTGTAATAGAGATCTATGGTCTTAAAAAGCCAATGGTGCATTTCTTATAATCCTTTCATTTACCCACTGTGTCATTCAGTAACAACTAACAGTATGAATTAGCAAAACAAATTCTATAATAGAGAACAAAATGAATAAAAAAAATATCCATCAGAGACATTTTACAATATAAGCCTGTCCATTATACAGAGAATTCATTTCAGGAGGCAAGCACAAACTCAATTTGCAAAAGCCCATATATACAGTATGAATATCCCAGCACTGATTTGTTCACTTATTCCTTTATGTGGAACAATACATTAAACTGAAAATTCATTTCCCGCCTCAGTTAAGGGGTCTACAGATGTTGTTCTACTGAAGGGGTTTGCAGGTACTGCAGCCCACTCACCTGTAGTTTTTGTTCTATTTGAGCTCTGTTACGTAGCTGGGCCTTCAAATAACCTAACTGGATTTATTTGAATTTTTACTTTAAAATCTCTTAAGCATTTTTGTGGTTACCTCTTAATTATTGCATTTCATAAGTAACTTAAAATTTAAACATTTTATTTCGAAAAATAATTCATGGTCCGATGAACAGTATGTAATTCATTTATTAAAGAACTCAACTGGAACTAAAACAGTAATTATGTTGTTTGGTGGGACACCAAAAGCAGGATTGATTGCATCAGTAACCCACCGCTTTAGATGACCCATGGAACAGGGAGAGATGATGCGCCTGGAGTGACTCCCTGTGGACTGATAGACCTGTTGCAGATAGGAATCTCTCCTGTGTACAGAAAGACTTTTTCTCCCAGGGGCACCATTACTGGTAGGGGAGAATAGTAAGGGCAGGTGTCTCCCATTGAGAGAGTATGTCCAGAGCTGAATGTTTCACAGTAGATTTGTGTTTTTCAGTGACATTGTTATAATGTTGGTACATCCTATGCCTTTGTTAGTCAGATGTCTGTACCAAACACCAATTATCCTTAAGAACCCATGATATAACAGGTTTCATTACAGCATTTAAGAGCTTAATTGATTTCACGCCACCGGCTGCAGCACAAATGAAATGCTGTCTAAGCCAGCAGATTTCTGCTTTTGCAGATTGAGCAGTTAGATTTATCTCCGAAAGCTGAGCGTTTTTTGCTTAACTGAGACAATTACAAAGTGCCTTCCAGCTTCCGAAGTTTTAGAGAATCTTTCTAACCTAGAATTTGAGAGCATAACTTTATTGTTCTTGATCACCTCAGTAGAAACTCAGTAGAAACTAAACACTAACTTACTAGGGCATTCAGCATGTTCAAAGCAGAACTTTGTGCTGTGTATTGGAAAATCCATTCCAACAATAGTAAGTTCTTTAAATCAACCTTTCAGAGTGACCATAGGCCTAATTGTATAATTTATGTGTCTCTCACAACCATATTTTCTTGTTTTATTTGTTCAGATTAGACAGAAAACCAGTACGATAGTCCCCAATAAAGCATTTATTTATTAAAGCATTTTTAGAGGGTAAAGTTATAGTTCATTCCAGGAATCCTGAGAGTTTAAACCTTACATAGTCCATAAATTCTGGATAATAAAAAAACTCTGGGTGTATAAACTGATGATTAACATATTATTTCATAATAATTACCTTTACTTGTCGGAGATGACCTTCAATATAACTGTAAAAATACAGACACTAAAAACCATACTCCAAACTAATGCTGCAAGAATTTATTTCATTCAGTGCACCTAAATGAGCAATGACTTTATAGTGTCTATTTTTAACTGGTTTCCTCCCACAGTCCAAAGACATACTGGTACTGTAGGTTAATTGGCTTCTGGGAAAACTGGCCCTGGTGTGAGTGTTTGTATGTCTGTGTCTGGGCCTGTGTGTGCCTTGCAGACACAAACTGGCGACCAGAGTGTACCCTTCCATGTGCCCGTTAATTGTTGGGATATGCTGCATCTTCCCCTCCATCGTGAATTGGATAAAGTAATTAGAAGGAATACCAGAAGACAAGACAAGAAGTGAAACAATATTAACATGTAAAAACTCTGAATATTTAGCTCTTTTGATTTGGCGAATTCAAGCCACTTAAATAAAATTTGACCTTTAAAGAGATTTAAAAACTGGATATGTCTGCATTTTCTGCAGTTAATGCCAAAAGGATAAAATGATTAAATGGTTACAGAAAATTGACACTACATAAATATATGCAAAAGAAAAAAGAGAAGAACTAAGTCCATTGTCAAACAATATAGCAAAAAGTAGTCCATAAACTAGTCATTGGTTCTCCAGAGGTCTGAGATTTTTCTGCTTGATGTGCCATATCAAGAAGACATGATTGACTATGATTGAGTTCAGCAGGAAGCTTCACATTCATGTAATTATTCATAGTACATACAGTGGTTCTTAAGAATCCAATGCTAGGAAACAAAAAAATGTAATATATTCATAAATTGGCACTGAACGACTGAGACATTGTTCTAACACCACCAGACTAGTAAGGAACATGGCACCCTAACTACATCATATACTCTCTGAAGGGGATATGGGACTAGTAGTGGAGTGTAGTGAAGTGGAGAAAATAATGGGAACACAGATTTTGACTTAGAGGGTAACTGCAAAGCCTGACCCATTATCAGACATTTGCTTGTTGCAAATCAGCCTGCTGCTGAATAGCCAAATAGCCAGAGTCATGGGACATCTTCTGAGGGGTGGTTCTTGTCACAAGTGGTACATCTTTGAAAAACAGACATGGTGATCACAGTGCAAGCTTCGGTCAGACCAGCAGCAATTGCTTAGCTTCCAGTGTTGCATACTATTCCCTCCATCCTTACACTGTGTATTGTGTGTACACAGTGTAACACACATACACTGTGTGTATACCTCATGTATTGTCCTTTTTTGAGTAACCAGGGTAATAAGAAGTAAGGCGGAATGTCTAGTATGGAATGTACAATGTATGACCCTTTCTCCCTTTCCTTTTCTCTACTTTTGCAGGGAGAGGTAGGGAATACTGCAGGTAATAAAAGGTAATAAAATAAAAAATATGTTATATGGTAGCATATTTTATATGGTACCTTACTGTACTGTCCAAGAAATATTGCACAATATACAAGGATATGCATTCTCAACATAGAAGACATAGGATTAAATAAATATAGTGCCCAGAGCACTAAGGAGGTGCAGATGCATGGAGACACCAAGGTGCTTGACGAGCATTGAGGTGTACAGGGACCATGGAAGCACTAAATGTATAAGGGCATGAATGACGGCAAGGGAGCATTGCAAGGAGGCATAAAGATGCATGCTGGGGGAGGGTGCAGAGAATATAAAGGGATGCAAAAAACCACTGAGATCTACTGTGGAATTGGGGCATATACTGTAGGAGGCCCCCAGATACAAAGTTCAACTGGAGAGCATGGAGGCACTCACTCATGCACTGGAAGGTACAGATCACAGAGGCTGGAAGCATTCATTGTTTATAATAATAATAATAATATATTATTATTATTACACTTATATAGCGCTTTTCTGGACACTCCAATCAAAGCGCTTTACAAGTAATGGGGACTCCCCTCCACCACCACCAATGTGCAGCATCTACCTGGATGATGCGACGGCAGCCATAGTGTGCCAGAACGCTCACCACACATCAGCTATTAGTGAGGAGGAGAACAGAGTAATGAAACCAATTCATAGATGGGGATTATAAGGAGGCCATGATTGGTAAAGGCCAATGGGAAATTTGGCCAGGACGCCAGGGTTACACCCCTACTCTTTTCGAGAAACGCCCTGGGATTTTTAATGACCACAGAAAGTCAGGACCTCGGTTTTACGTCTCATCCGAAAGATGGCGCCTTTTTACGGTATAGTGTTCCCGTCACTATACTGGGGCATTAGGGACCCACATAGACCCCAGGATAAGTGCCCCCTGCTGGCCCCACTAACACCTCTTCCATCTGTTACCTTAGTTTTTCCCAGGAGGTCTCCCATTTAGGTACTGACCAGGCTCACACCTGCTTAGCTTCAGTGGGTTACCAGTTGTGAGTTGCAGGGTGATTTGGCTGCTGGCAATATCATCCTGCAACTTATGCAGTGTTGTACAGAGCAAGCAGATGTACAAGACAGTAGAAGAGGCTCATTGGTCGGTGGCGACTCTTTGAAATGGAAGGGAACATTTTTCAGCTCTTTTATAAGATAAAAGAATGTAGGAAGTGTGCAGGCTCCCATGTTAAAATGCTCCCTTCAACCTTTTATGTAAGAGAATTGTCTGAATAATTATAACAGAAACCACATGGAGGTGCAGTTTTAATCTTTATAAAACCTTCACCCAAGTATTCGAGCCCACAGGAATGCAGTTAGCGGCTTAAGATTGAATGCTTCTTCACATTAGTAATGTCAGCACAAAATGACTATCTTCTCTGAATAATTTATTTCCCAACTGCGTAATTTCCTTATCTTTCCCTTTTTGCCTCTTTTACTGCAGAGGAGGGAGTTAAATGACTGTTGGTCTTCAGAAAACCTATGGATCGTCCTTTCCATCAATCAATTAAAAAACACTTACCTCACACTCAACATGATTTATATCTTGTTAATAGAATTGTCTCACTATATCCCTATATTATTATATCCTTAATTCCATTAGCTTTTTCCTTAATGCTCTTTTTAAGGCTGACCTCTAAGGAAAGTGAGATAGGGGTATTAGTCTAATAATGGCAATGCCAATAAGAGACTGTAGGCCTTTTTCTTAAAACCATGTAGGTCAGGAAAGAGACAGGTTCCAGAATGCAACTATAGCCTAAGAGAGGGTTGTTTCTTCATCAGATATTGCTCTGCTGGGAAATGAACAGAACCGCTTGACCGAAACTTGAAGTCCCTTATGGATCCTCAACTCTGGTAGCCCCATACTTCTAACTGTATTTAGTGATGCTAAAGATTCATCAGGGGATTAACAGACGTGTTCTCTCAACAATGGAGTTGATAGTGGATATACTGTGCTACTAAAATTTTGTAAAAGTAGAAAATCTCCCTGATCATTAGGTATAAATCCACGTGATTAATGCACACTCTGTTCCATGTAGACCTGAATTATTAGGTGAGTTTGCATAACACAATTGTTAAACCGGGCAACGAAGAGGACATATTCTATATATTCTAGTAGAAAAAATGGAACAGACATGCTGAGGAGTATGTCCTCTAGAACAAACGAAACAAAAGGGCTAAACAAGCTGAGGATGCATTTTTTGAGTATTGGACAAACTTCCTAGGGGGCACTGAACTCCAACAAGCAATATTACGACATTGCTGCGTTCTAATAATTCACTCTGGCAATTTAATTCCTAGAGTGAATTCAAACTACTTTAGTAACTTTTATGTTTGTGCCTGCATTTAAATGTAATATTACTTTGTGATGATGTTGAACATATACAGTATGTTTAGCAGCCTTGATGTTATTGTCATAAATTACCAGTGTCACTAAGTCCATTTTAGGCTGCAATACACACATGCTCAGGATCATTTCTTTTGACAAAAATCCAACTTTCTTACAAGTGAATGTATTATTATTATATTGTAGTACTATTTGCAAACTACATCATCATACAAAATATTGTTTACAAAAACACAAGAAAGGAACCAGTGAACTCACCATTTTCAAATTTAACACTTTATGTAATGGCCACCATTTATTTTACACAACAGTTGTAGGCTCTTGAAAATATGTCTGTATTTTTATGAGACTTAATGTGCAAATGCCCTCTACAAGGTACATTTTCCTCTCTAAACTATTGCTATCTAATTATGAACCAAACAATTAGTTTTTTTGTTATTTCTAATTATCTTTGCATCTATGCATCTACACATTAGTTCATGTCTAAAAACTATTTACCCCTAGAAGATCTACGAGTAGTAATATATCATTTGGAGAAATGCCCTTGACACAGTTGCATGTAACTTACATTTTAAATATTCATCATGCCATGAGCTAAAGAACAATTACGATCCATCCAATACACAGGGGGCCAGGTAGCAGTGGTTTAAAAGGATGAGTTAAAAACTACCAGATAGTGTCATCAAATAATCAATCATGTAACATAGCCATGATTACAGTCATTTATTACTTAAAGGCATTGCATAACTTTTCAATACATTAAGTAAGCATTAATCTAAGGCATTGCAGGTAGCTGCTCAGGTTTAATAGGGACGATTTGGCCGGCATATGAATTCAAAGGTCTTGCTTACAATGAACAAATCATCTTACCTCTGGTGTTTATCTCTCCAAGCACCCATATAGTGCAACAGGGTTATGTAGAAAAAAAAAATTAATTCTGCAAGGTCAGTGGTACATGTAGGTAGATTGTGATAACAGTCAAAGGAAATCTTAAAATGCAAATGCATTAAGAAGGGGTCATAGACAGACACTCGCTTTTAAAGGGATTTATTAACCAATGTGCATGAATTGAGCTCTTCTTTTAGACTTGAACTGAGAGAAAACATGATCAAACCCCGGGTCGTTTTTGTTCAATTTATTGAAACCATGTAAAAAATATTTGTTTTTATTCAAATATTTTTTATTTTTTATTCATCCCTTGATCACAAGAAAACAAAGTTCCGTTTTTATTGGGAAGTTGCTTTGCTGATGTACCTGTCCTTCACATTTCTTTTAAAACTCAGGAGAAAATTATTATAATAAAATAATATCTGATGGCATATTATAATCATGTTTTAATGTAGTGAGCATGTTTTGCATGTTCATTAAATACATTGAAAAACTGGTAGTATACAAATGAATTAACATAATTTTGATTTAATAATTTTTCTACTCAACAAACGTTCATCCTGCTGCTTAACCTATAATAATAAAGGAAATTTATTAGAACAAGTCATTAGCCCCATGGTGTTTACCTAGTTCCTAGTATTATATTGATCCAAAAACCTCATCAAGCTGCTCCTGCAAGATCTCAGAGAATCAGCATTCAGTGATATGATTTATGGTAGTCAGTGTATTCTGGAGGAAGAATGCTTCTGCCAGCAACATTGGGAGATAGGAGAAATACACCTTTCAATTTCCATATAATATATGTAATTAATCAAATGGGTTAGATGAGCTGAAATGTTTGTGTTCATGAAATGTGTGTTTTTTGTGAACTACACTTTTTCACTGAAACAATAGCATTTTGGTTCCAGTAGTAGCAATTAAAGTGTTCACATTAGTACTGCAGTTTGTAGATAAGCATTGTATTTAAAATATTAAATATTAAGTGAATTGGTTTGGAAAAATAGTCTATTATTGAAACAAAATGAAATAAATGTATGAAACAGTGGAGACCTGCTCATGAGCATAAAACCAAATCAAACTACTTGTGAGGAACTATTTTTTGCAACTGAGGGTTGCCACTAACCTGTGGACTTTGAGCTTTTTGAATGGTTTATTGCCAAACTGACAACCTACTTATATGATACTATTTCTGAAAAGGTAACTGCTTTGACTTAAATCGCAGCTTACACATGACAACAAGGTCACTGACATCCTGAGGAAAAGGCAGTAAAAGTGAAAGCTAATGACAACAACCAACAAGGCTTTTTAGATAATTTTTTTTTATTTTAACACTTTGTGGTGGATTTATTGTTTAATTTGGAATTTTGAAGTGTATAACAATGGTACTGTAGGAGGAAAAATAATTGAAAGGTGAATTACAAACTAAAACTTCCATGGAAATATTCAGTAGATGTCCTCCTAAGAACTTTGCACAGGGAAATTAAATGTAAATGTAACACACCCTCTTCTTCTGAAGTGATAACACTGTTTCACATTTTTTAGCTCTCTTACACTGCATGAATAATACCTTAGTTTGACAAAAATATTACTTAACTAAAAAATCAAAAAAAGTTAAGAAAATGAATTGTACTGTGCTTTAAAATACATACATTAAAACATATTTAATACATTTACATTTACATTTACATTTAATCTTTGTCCATTTACCTGGAATTGTTGAAATGGCTGAGGTCAGTTTATCTTTTCACAAGTTTGTTCATATCAAAGACTCTTTAATATTTTTAATGTCTGATGTGAAATGGAACAAATTTGCGCAATTTGTCTCTTAATACTTTGAAAATGCTGAGAGGATAGTAGCAGCTAAAGATCTTAACTAAAAAATAAGGCATTTGTAATTATTGTGTCTGCATTCACAAACAGTTGTCATCCTCTGTGAATTTGGAGGGAGAAAACATTTGAAATAAAAACCACTCTGTAGAAAGGATTCTTATAAGTACTTTATGTTTATGTTTTTAATTTCGTAAGGTAAATGAAATGTTGGCATAATCGAAGTCTTCCATAGCAAAGCACAAACTGATTAAACACAAGTGTTTCTTATATTGCTAATTTAAGTCTTATCTCTCTCCAGCATATCTCAATACTTTATGTTTTTCCACCTCCAAAAAGTTTAAAGCAAAAATCTAAGAAAATCTAAGTGAAAAATTTTAACAATCATCTCCCGGTTACAGTAGATAAATGTAAAAATAAACAAATACTGTATGCTTGTTGAGGAATGATCTCTTTGTATAACCCACTGTCTGTACTCCACTTGCTCTACATCTAAAATGTTGTTGTATGCTCATACAGTATAAGAAATCTATACAAGAAGCATCAATGATAGCTATTTGATGGTAGTTACAAATGCATTTGCCATAATCAATATGCATTCAGTGATCTTCATTATTACAGTTTAAGACTGCGCATCAGGTTACCAGAGCAGGCACACCTTAGTGTTCCTTTTTTTCAGCTTACATTAACTTTAGCTTTTTTAAGTCCACTAAATTACAAGCTCTGCATTAAAATGACCAACCAGCTGTGCAAAAGTGAAAAAAAATAATTCACGCAGATAGCAGTTGATGACCCTTTACTAGTTTATTTTTCTCTACACATAGAAAAAGAGGCTATTCTCTCACAATAATCCAGTTGGCCCAGGCCGATGACAAGAAAATATTGTTGATAAAAAATAAATCCAAAGAATGCAGTTAATGAAATGTTTGAGATTTGTAAGTACGGCGCAGACCCCTTAATGAATATGTTTAGTTAACATAATATCAGTATTAGAGTTTAAATATGATTTATTTTATTATATGGAAATTCAGTCTGTGTAAATCTGTCGTGATTCAGCATTTGTATTACTTGTGGCGCCACATGATTTACGATGTTACAAAAGAAAATCATTTGAGGGTATGAGCGTTCGATTACAGAAAAAAAGCTGAAGAGACCAGAAATTGAGACAATGTGGCTTCAGCAAAGAGAGACCTGGTGTATTTGCACTCAGCTAATACAATTTAGGATGTGGTTTTGCATCACTGAAGGTGGAATAGCTAAAGAGACTGTAATGTGGAATGCAACATTTTGCAGACCAATTAAACTATTCAAGCTCTTTCACTTAAGTACAGAATTCTAAACATGCAGTAATTAAAGCATTGCTACCTATCTTTTAGGGTTTAAAACATGGAAAGACCAACAATTATTTTTTTGCTCTTTTATCGTAGACCACAGACCAAACCAAATTCAAACCAAAAACAAATGTTACCAAATTGAAAAACATCTGTGCAATAATAAAAAGGGATAATCTAAATCTGTTATGTGAAATATTTAATTATCCAAGGCCATCTACTATTGTAAAAATGATTGGCATGGTGTCTCATTCGTTATCTACAGTATGTGTACAGTATATTCATTTTAATAAGGAGGGGACTTTTTACACAAAAAAATGGAATTGAGTTTACCTTGACATTTTACACCAAACATTTTTAGAACTGCACCTTCAAATCCCACTTGATGAGATATAGAAACAAAATGTATTGTACTTTTCTTTGGCATAACTAGCCTGGTGATGGAAAGGCAACCCGCCTGTCAGATTTACTTTAGGAATGAGCCAGGGAGCTGCTGCAAGGGTGACAAAGGTGGGGAAAATTAGGTGCTACGAGGCACCTTGCTATCACTGGAACTGGGTCTAACAGGCAGGCAGGGCACGGTACTTTCTGGAGAGAGGCGGAGTTTGCCGAGGAGCAGTGAATAACAGCAGACCTGAGGAATACTGACAGGTTCGGGAATCAGGGCAGAAACAGACAAGAAAAAGGCCATGGGAAAGGTACTGGCAGCAAAGGATTCAGGCAGGTTGTTGCTCTTCGGGTCTTGTGTTTCAAGTCTCACACAGCCCGAACAGTGTTTGAATCAGAGCCCTGGGAGAAATGCGCTTGCACGTGGGAATGCCGTATGCTCCTGTGGCAGCCATGGGCTGTGAGCTGCTGCCGGTCTGGGTGTGACACTAGGAAGAAGGAGTGGCCAAGTCAAAAAGACAAAATACTGGAGACAGGCTGTGGCCAAAGGTGCAAGTGGGTTGGATGTCTGACAAGGAAACGGGGGAGAATTAGGTGGACAGGAGTTCTTGGATGGGTAATGACATCCAGTTACATATCCCGTAATGTTCTAGTTATGTTTAAAAGCTGGTGAGTGAGAGAAGATGATGGGGTGGCAGCTGATAGACAAAAGTGGGGGTTGTGCAGGAAGAATGGAGAATATGGTCTGTGACTGCCGGAGGCAAAGTGCAGAGAGCGAGAAAAGATGTGCAAAGGGGTGCCCTGGAGTCTAAATATTTATATTATCCTCCGAAATGTTAAAAACTCCAAAAAAAGTACTTCACACTACTAACACATTACTCCACACACACATTTGCACACCTCAGTCTCCACATCAGCCTTACTTGTCTGCTGTCCTTTTTGTTCCCATGTGTTAAATGAAATCCTTCAACTCTCATAAACCCTGTAGCTAGGAACTTAAAGCCTGTGATGTGTTTTTTATTTTATTACACTCTCACTTTCAAAGTCTCTGTCTTTTAGTAAAAAGCTTTATTCCCTTAACGTCATCCATCACCGTTTTCAAATCAGCTTTTATTTTTCCAGCATTTGTTCCAGTAAGCACTGCCTGATGACTGGGCAGAGTTAGAGATACATAAAAATATAGTAAGTAATCCTCCCGCAGAGACCAAGAAGTGTGATGGTCATTGTCATTAAAGCTGTCATCAAATATTTCACCAAGAATATTACATTTTACAGCATACCAAGCTGGGTAAGTAGATGACTGAGAGCCTGTGAGTAAGAGGAAGTTATTCCAAAGTGAAAGTTTCTTAAACTTAAGGGGGCAGTCAAGAAAGCAATTTACATTTCAGTCAATTTGAAACAATTAGGTCCATTTGAATGGGGACAGTCCTGCATTGGAAACAGAATACTTTGACCTTTGCCATGTTGTGTTGTGCTACTGTATATTCTTCCAAAGTGGACTGTGTATGACTATGTAGTCAAATTGTTCATGTTTGACAAATGTTTTTATAGAATCAAATCTGCGTTTGACAAACCTGTATTAAAGAAGAGTTGAATGTATTAGAGATCCTGAAGAATAATTTACTTAACTAAAGCTTCCTCAATTTGGTACAATGAGTGTCCTAAACACTGTCATATGGTAAGGTTGCCAACCAGACCGTTGGCCACCTAACCCATAAATAAAATTTTATGCTGGAATTCATTTTTACATTTTGGTAGGAATGAAATGGATATTGAAACAAATATGAAATAAACGTGAGGAATTATATTGTTTACTAGTTTACCATGTGTTGCTTGAAAAGAAAATAATCTATTGCCAAATCTATTGCCAATTGACAAGCATTGCATCCATTTCAATCTCATACAAAGGTTCTGGCAGAAGGTAGAAGGATGGGACTGGGACATATTTGACAAAGAACTACTACACAGATCTATGGTAAAGAATATCTGCCTATCAACTGTCACAAGAACCTCCTTTGTGTTATTTGGTGTACCTGTAATGTGGATCCTGAAATAAACAGACTTGAATGATCTTATGGTGAACAAATATAATGATTTAGCTCTTTTGATGGGTGAATTTACTGTAGGCCTTTTTTTGTAATTTATGAGAAATAAACCTTTAAAAGGGTAAAGTCTCTTAAAGAGATAAAACTTTAAAAATGTATTTCTTTCCTCAGTATTTTTCTAACATAATTGGGGAGCCCGCAAGGAGAGTTGATAATTACCAAAGTCAGAATTTATTTATTTCAACAGTAAAGAAAAACACCTGATTTAAACTGGCAGCAGCTGTAAGACAGTCAGTGGTGTTATCTTTTGCACAGAACTTAGAAGGTGAGTTTGACCGGAACACTCCTTCTATAGCAAAAGTCACAGTTTTGTCTCTGTGTGGTGACAATTTCAAAGGAGACTGCCATTTGCAAAATTGTGAA
Source organism: Atractosteus spatula (assembly GCF_055471065.1). Taxonomy (NCBI): domain Eukaryota; kingdom Metazoa; phylum Chordata; class Actinopteri; order Semionotiformes; family Lepisosteidae; genus Atractosteus; species Atractosteus spatula. The sequence goes on along the minus strand of NC_142708.1, from coordinate 58,541,401 downwards.
GGTCAGTCTCTGAGCTCTGATTTATTCACCATTGAATGATACACAGCATAAATATAAATGTTTTTTGAAGCAGCCAATTAGTGCGACTTAAGGAAATGCAGTAAAACATCTTCCAAGAAAATTGCTTTCCATTAGGATGTTTGTGAATGTTAAAGACCTGTTAAACATTTACAAAGGTAGTAAATACCAAACATTTATTTTATTATGCCACAAAGATTAACGAGAAACAAATAAAAGCCACCCTCTCCTGAGGCAGTGACTGGGGCTCCTGCTCCTTGTGACTGTCCTATGACTGTCATGTTTGCAGACTTTTAGACAAAGTCAGCAGTCCTGCAGGAAGGCCTTGTTATCACTGCTTGGATGCTAGGGACAGGCAATAATTCCATCATTTTATATACAGTAAAACAACACTCTACTTTGACTCTAAAAATAAGTTTAAATGGCTTTTTATACTCAGTTATGCCCAGCTGCAAAGGTTTTCACATGAAATAAATAATTTCTCACTTTGCAACATTGGTTATAATTTTCCTCACATTATGAGAAACAGCAAAAACGAATGTGTGCGCATTCAGATATGAGTAAAATGTGTTTAAAATAAGTGAATTCAGTGATGTCTGAAGAGTCAAAAGTGAATGTTTTTAAAGAAAACCATTGTGTTACATGTACTGTACAATGCTTTTGTCATCTAAAGATTGCTGTTCAGCTTAATCAATATGATCAGCATTTGTGTCCCTTCCTCAAAAAGTGATCAATGGAGCCATATTGTAATATTGTGCTTTAGGAGACTGAGCCTTCAGGGGACAAATGACCCTACAATACAGCAACAATATATTAAATTGTTAATGTGCCCAAATTTAAACTCTTCCCATTTCATTCAGGATATTGTCAATCTTTTCTGGAAAAATGACAGCGGTAGCATTTTAGAAGCTTTCTGTCCTAGAGAAGCAAAAAGTGCTGGAGACTGACACAAAATGTCTTAGGATGAATAACTGAACAGAGGCAAAAGGACCAAGAAGTAAGATTGCTTTCCAAGACTTGACTTGAGCCTAAGAAGGGTTATTAAATTAGGAGAAATCTTTATGGTGTGATCAATATCAATGTGTTTATTTTTCTCTGCAGTGTTATTCATTAGAAATTCAAACAACCTTAAAAAAGCTCATTATGCGCTGGTTGCAATCACTTTTAGAGACTTATTGCCTCATTTAAAGAAAAGGCAAAAGGCCAGGCTTGTCATTGAAGGGCAGGCTATTTCTGCAGGCCCTTAAATTTACATTGTTGTGGAGAAGTCTGAAAGTACAGGATGAGTGCAGCTCCTTAGAGTTCCATCAGCAGTCACCAAGAGTTCAAAGGATCCTGCCCATTTTACAGTAGAGAACAAAATCATACATTTAAAGAGATTGTTCACCTCAGGTATCAAAGAAAAGTACTTTTTATATGCTGTTTATTTCATTAGCAACATATATTTCTTATAACTTAATCAGAACTGAAACATGCATATTGAAATCTAATTCAACATTTTCAATTTATGTTCCAATGTATGTGATACTCTGGTTGTTTAAGGGATAATTGAAAAGATATTCTAGATATTCATGTGTCCTATTAAATAATGGTAATAGGAATTACTGTTGGCAATAAACAGTTCCATATACAGTTCTGTAGTTTGGTTATATTCTAATTAAAGGGAAATATTAAGGGGGGTAGTGTACTAAATACTTTAACTGGCATTACTGAGTAAATGACATGACAGAACTCACGTCACTTGCAATGAATAAACCAGGGAGGCAGCTGCAAGGGTGAAAATAGGTGGAGGGAGGAGTATTAGAAAACATCTATACAAGAAAGACATTTCTGCATAAGTGAGACAGGAATGGCAAGACAATCTGATCTCCTCCCAATGTGTTTTTAACCACTCTTTTATACAATTTGCATGAGAATATTTCCCCTTTTATATTTACAATTTATTTGAGAGATATATGCATTATATAATATTAATAACATTACATATACATAATCCAATGCCAAAAGACATTTCTGTGTCGTTTAAAAACTTACATGGGCTGAAATAATACCAATGAAATATCCTTTTACAATTGTTGCCTATATCCCAGTTAGAATGGTTTGCCAAAAGATTCGGATGAGAAATGTAATACTGGTCTTTCAAAATACCCAAATAAAAAAAAAGCAGATTACAGGATGCAGAAAAACATATTTCAAGTTACTAAGACTAATCATAATATATACAAATATTTCTTTTAAATGTAACTTATTGTATCATACTGTTTGCTCATATCCATATTCACATTTAATGAAGATTGCTGTTTTGTTTTTCTTCACCTTATATACAGTACTAAAAGTAGATTTTTCTACTTTCAGGAGACCTCTGTATCCAATGGATAAATACAAAGGGAAAGATGCAGACACCTATAAAATGATAAATTTCTGTCCTATTTTGTCTGGTTCTTCCAGTGATTCACGTACAATATTGAACGATGCTGTCTGCTCCCTTTGCCCTCTTGCTATCTTAACAGAATGATTGAGACTTCGAGGCAGAAAGGGGTTAAACTGGTAAAAGCATGTTTACTAAGCCGTTTTGAGCACAGACTCTACGCAGGGAGAACTTTTTTCTTTTTTTTTCTTCCATCTCAGCGCACCTCAGTGAATTGATGGAATGACCTGGACTTGATCTTCAGGGCAATATGTCTGATGGTACCGGCGGATTGATAAATTGATTCAAAACTATTACCATGGTAAAAAAGCAATAAGGTCATAAAAATTGCATCGGCTGGCTAAGTAAATCCTGGGTATTTCATGACAAGTAATGCAGAAGAATCGCAAGAGAATCTGAGCATGAGGCGGAATGAGTGAGCGAGAAATGACTTTGAAGAGCTCATCATCTCCAATCTATTCTTCCTGCCAGCGATTCATGCCGCTGCATAGCGCCACTTCATTATGGGGAAATAACTGTACACTTGCAGGCGTGCTGGCTTGCCTTGCCGGCCAGGCCCCCCTGAGGGATCTTCGGCTGGTTAATACCTCATCACGGGCTTCATTGAACACTTTAATCTGCACTCCTGTGATCAATAGAATCCCGGTGTAAATTAAAAGGACCATTTCGTGTAATCAAGGCTGTTAATGCTCATTTTTAAAACCATTATTTGTGGAAGGCATTTAGGAGAAAATTACAAAGTGACAAGCCGATGCGCACAGAGATTATTCGTGAGGAGGATTTGGAGGAGAAAGGAGGCTGTTTCTTTCACTGTGTGTTGCAGGATTCGTGGTGAGGAAGATAGGGTAGGGCTGGGGCTGGTTGCGAGGGGGTGGGGTGTGTCTCTGTCCGTTAATGGACAGAAAATAAAAGAACATTTAGAGAAGGTCCGGCGGTGGCTTTGGCCACTGGTGAACATGGAGAGGGCTGCCTGCTTGCCTGCACACACGCCAGAGAGAAAATGAAATTTTCCAGGCTGCTATTTCTGCGGCAAATTCAATTACTGCAGCCGCTTGTACAAAGCGGTATAACTTCCAAGGGCCAGAAATTGAAAAACCTGGCAGCTGATGAAACAGCAAATGACTAGTGAGTTCTGACAGGGGCCATCAAGAGTTAGCCCACAGCACCCCTCTAAAAACAACACAACATAGGCCAACCATTGAGCAGGTCTCCTCCATAGCTCCTCAGCCCTGCACAGAAAATACTGCATCTTTAGGAAAATGAAATCGCAGACCATTCATTACTGTGGTACATGCTATGATAAGCTTACACACAGAGAAAAGAAAGAAGTAGCTCCTAATATGGTTTAAGATGCATACAATTTACATTTTACCCATCCCCAAAGCTCAGTAAAAAAGATCCCACTGTCAATATTGTTCCTAACCTATTACGAAATTAAGCAATATTGATTTATTGAGACTTTGTCCAGTGCAATGGGATGGTAAAAGGATTATTATTCTTGCAAGAATAAAATCTCACAACAGTGCCTTTACACTTGTTAGTATTTGCTAAGATCTATTGCTAGAAAAGGCAAAGATGTCAGTTTAACAGTTTAGCAATAGAAAGCAATACAAACAGTCTAGATATTCAAAAAACATTGACACATGAATGTGTATATTGTCATAATTACTGGCAGCTGATTTTTTTCCACCTGAATCATTGAAGGTCTAATGGAAATGTCTGTGAAGGCTAATTTGTATTTTGTCATCTACAATATTATCTGCTAATTTAATTGCTGTATGTTTGTGTTACATGTTTTAAGGATTAAGTTTACAATTACGATTACATGTTTTAAGGATTAAGATTACAATAGTTGCAATACGATGGAACATTCCCTGTTTTGTTTGTTTCCAAAATGTTTCGAACAATTTGCATTGTAAAATTTCAAAAAAATTGTTTTCGAAAACATTGCAATTTTGTTCTGTTGTTTCATTTTGTGTCGGGGGTTAGTTTTTCTTTTCTTTCTTGTTTATATTGTACAAGGAAGGAACTTCACATTAGTCTATAACATCAAGGAACTTGATTTTAATTGGAAGATAAGCTTTAAATACACAGTTGTTTCTATTTTCCTATTAAATCTATTAAGAACAAATAATCCTTTACTATAATATACAGTGCATTTATAACATTCTCAAAATAATACAACTTATATATTTAGGTGTATCAATTTATGTATTTAATGTTATCATTATATAACGTTATATAACACCAGATCAAACAATACACCATACTAATTGTAAATGTAATTAAATTTAAGCTACCCCCAATTACTGTGTACATTAACTGTGATTAATTTTACATTGCCCCAACTAGTTTAGTATGCCTGTGTAGCACAAGCATATTGAATCTTATCTTGTATCCATAAATATAACACTCACAATATAGTATGGTGTGATAATTTAATATACATTAAATAATTGAATAAGTAATGCAAGCAGATAGACTGCGCCGTTTTGTTTTCAATGCATTGCTACAGTATTTGATTCTAAAACAACCAATAACATATTAACATTAAGAAAATGATGAGCTAAAAATAAAACAAAAGAATGCAATAATATATTGTATATTCTTATACCATATACACATAAAGTACATGAATAAATTGGATGGTTACTTTTGTGCTCCTTATTTCAAAAATGTATTTTGTTGGAACAATTAAATAAATGTCATAACAACAAAGTTTATACAGTAGTTGTAAAGTTTAAATTAAAAGGTGGATTGGTACTACATCTTCCAATAAAAGCTCAGAAAAGACCAAAATATTTTGTTTGAGGTGGGGGGAGTTATTGAGACAGTAGGATATTATATATTTCAGACTCAGATGTTTTAAAAATAAGAGATATGAATATAATTAATACAGTTCATTTAATTGTTTCATCCTTGGAGAGCACATGTTCTGGACACTTAAATGAACCAGTTATTTACTAATATGAACAGATTAAGTATGGTGTCAGGATTTTAAATGCATTGTGATTTATTTTGAGGAGACCTACAAAACTGGCAGGCTTAGAGCCTTCCAGGATTAGTGTTATCTTCCCATTGGCTTTAATGAGGAAAAGGGCTTGTCAGAAGTCACAAATTGGGAAATTTGATGCTCTATGTGAGCTTTTTTGCAATGCTTCAGCAAGTACAATGATTGACTACTAGGGGGCCTCAGCCACAAAGATAAAGTCAGAGGTCTATTGTATTCCGTACTAAAGCAAATAGATCAGTTATAAAAACTCTTTGTACACATTTATATTGTTATACATTTTTCTTTCTATTTTTAATGTTTAATTTTAATGTTATCCCATAATTTAAGCCTAAATAGTACGGGGAACATCAAATCTTTGCTGCTTTCTCACCCTTATCACAGGAGTTAGGAAATCCAGCCCTGTTGGTTTTGCTCTGAGTTTATTGAGAGAAAGTAGCACATTTTTCATTAAGACTTATTTGTCAGAATCAGAATGAAGAACATGCTCAGCTCCTAGCATTACTACACTATTCAAACATCATGCAAGTGCAGCTCTAATAATTAAGAATAAGGACAGTATCACGCAGTAAAAACTGTTTTTCATCTTGTAATTATAAGACAATATAAAACTATGTTGCAAAACATATAGCAATCAATTTACAACACAGTATCACTAGGTTATTTCTGATGAACCTGTTACATATCAGAACAGTTTATGTACTGTAGTTTGTTAAGACTTTTAGATATACATTTTAACCTTAAAAACAGTTGAAATGCAGAAGCAAGATTTAACTGAAAAAATTACCATACATTACTGGAGCAAGAAAACAGAAATTGTGACTATATCCTATCACATGATTATGCCAGTGTGTGTATTTATATAATTTCTATACTGTTGTTCATCTATATGCATTCTGTCTATATATTATAAGAATAGTTTGACATTATTTAAGTTTGTCTCTT